>NC_088377.1:167530000-172530000 GCF_037993035.2 Macaca fascicularis | reverse complement strand
CGGGTAAGAAGCAGGCTAGCCACTCTGCTTGGAGGAGAGAGAGCACAAGATTCACAGAGGAGGTTGGGTTTTCAAGTTTGCAGGGATGGCCCAGAAATGAAAAGTGTTGTAGGCACAGCCCATGTGATATTTGCAGTCGTGAAGCTGTCTGGGGAGTGGCATCCGGCTTGGCATGTTTGCAGTGTATGGTACTGGAGAGGAACAGGGTGGCAGGTGGAGACTATCTCAGGAACTATGGGAGCTCCTTACTTCGCAAAAAGAGAAGTTCTGTGTCTGAGAAGTGTATTTTGTTAGAAAGTATGTCTGTATCACAGACCACTTCTTACTGCCACTTTAAAACCTGTCAGATGAGGCGGGGCACAGTGGCTCACGCCTGTAATCCCAGCACTTGGGGAGGCTGAGGCGGGCGGCTCACCTCAGGTCAGGAGTTCGAAACCACCCTGGTCAATGTGGTGAAACCCATCTCCACTAAAAATACAAAAATTAGCCAGGCTTGATGGCATGCCACTGTAATGCCAGCTACTTGGGAGGCTGAGGCAGAAAAATCACTTGAACCCAGGAGGTGGAGGTTGCAGTGAGCTGAGATCTCGACACTGCACTCCAGCCTGGGCGACAGGACAAGACTCCATCTCGAAAAGAAAAACAACAACAACAACAAAGGAAGGTATTTTCCTATATTGTGCCCAAGTCCATCTCCATTTCCTTTTATAATTATTCTTCTTGAGATGGAGTCTCACCCTGTCACCCAGGCTGGAGTGCGGTGGCGCGATCTCGGCTCACTGCAGCCTCTGCCTCCCAAGTTCAAGTGATTCTCCTGCCTCAGCCTCCTGAGTAGCTGGGACTACAGGCACGTACCACCACGCCCAGCTAATTTTTGTATTTTTAATTGAGACGGGGTTTCGCCGTGTTGGCCAGGCAGGCTGGTCTCAAACTCCTGACCTCAGGTCATCCGCCCACCTCTGCTTCCCAAAGTGCTGGAATTACAGGTGGTCAGCCACTGTGCCCAGCCTCTCCTTTTCTGTTTTACCTTTGGGTTCAAGCCACAGGAGCCACACAGAATGAGTCGGCCTGCTCTCTGCCACGTGCCTTTGTATGTAGGTGGGGTTGTGCTTCTTCAAATCTTGCCCCAAGCTGTGTATACCTTTGTTGATCCTCCTTAATAGATGTTGGCTAGTAGTTTTTTTCTTTATGTAACTCAACGGTAATTCTTGTTGGTCCTTTCAGAGTCTATAAACAATTGATTGTGATCTCCCTGATTTATCTTATAGATCTCCAAAGCAGTTGTTGCCACTGTAGCCTCTTGTCTGTTGGCTTCCTTTCTGCCAGGTCCTCCCTCTGTGGTTTTACAGGATTCCCAAGGGATAAGAACAATCATGGGTGTTAGACCAGACTCTCCTTTGCTTACTGACTTACATTCAGCCTTTTTTCACTACACTTCTTCCTTTGGTCATCTTAGGATTTCAGAGAAACAAAAAGTAGGTCATGCTCACAAATATGCTGGGGATCCTTTTGTTTTGTTTTGTTTTTGAGACAGAGTCTCACTCTGTTGCCCAGGCTGGAGTGCAGTGGCACAATCAGGACTCACTGCAGCCTCCATCTCCCAGGCTCAGGTGATCCTTTGCTGGGTATCTTGTCATAGAGAAGCAGTATTTTTTTTTTTTAAACCTCACCACTGTTATTTTTTGTACTTCAGAAGCAAACTAAGAAAGAAATACGTGTCTGAAAAATGTTAATAAAAATGAATTAGGATGAACTAAAATAGCTCAGAAGAGTTGAGAGACGTATGTTATAGCACAGGCAATATTGTCATAAGAGTTATCTATATAAGAATCTGCTTTTTAACAGGCTTGCAGGCAGCTCCTGTGCACCTGGGAGTTTGAAAAGCTCTGCTCTAGTGGACAATTGATATTCCCTGAGTCACCATGAGTGACTGATCTGTTGGTAGCTCTGTTCAAGAGAAGCTAAACAAATATGGCATATCAGCCATAAGAGTCAAATGTTGAGAATCACAGTTTAATTTTGTTTGCAGCTACACACCAGGCCAAGTCATCATGTTTGACTAAACAGCAATGTTCTGATTAGGGGAGGATGTGGCTTTGTCTCCCAAACAGATGAGAGTCATGAAGAGCTGCTCCCCTGCCCTGGAGTAGGATGGTTTCCATGACGACAGTTCTGCACACTGAGCTTCCCCCCCCCCTTTTTTTAAGTCCTGTGTTAATCAACAATGCAGAGACTAAAAAGGGTACTTTATTTCATTTTTAAAGAATTGCACCATATCTCAATTTTACTTTACATTATATTATCATCATATGTGTCTCTGAGAGAAAGTCTGTGTGCAGCAAAGTGTGGTTTTGTGAGTGATGGGCCAAACATTTCTTCATCGATCTCAAACTGGCGCAGCTGAAACATTTCAGGGTTAGCCCATACTGACCTCAGCTTGGTTTTAAGGATACAGTACTTCTCTTTGGTGTTTGTCCTGCTGTATATCAATAGGTCTTCAAGTGGAAAACCTTTTGTTACACAGAGTCGTTAACTGCCATGGTCATGTGTATGGACTGATCTTTCTGCTCACCTAGGGGAGAAGTCTCTCCTTCTCACAGTAGATTTAAAATGCTAATATATGGTGGTGACCAGTATAAGAAGCACTTGTATGTTAAGTTCTTTTATAATGTGATGCAAAGGTTTGATTTGCTTGACCTTTTGCACTCTCTATAAAGATCATCTATTACTTTTTTTTTTTTTTTTTTTTTTTTGAGACAGGGTCTCGCTCTGTTGCCCATGCTGGAGTGCAGTGGTGCAATCTCAGCTTGTTGCAGCCTCTGCCTCCTGGGTTCAAGCAATGCTCCCACCTCAGCCTCCTGAGCAGCTGGGATTACAAGGGTACACCACCACGTCTGGCTAGTTTTTGCATTTTTAGTAGAAACAGAGTTTCAGCATGTTGGCCAGGCTGGTCTTGAGTTCCTGACCTCAGGTGATCCACCTGCCTCAGCCTCCCAAAGTCCTGGGATTACAGGCGTGAGTCAACATGCCCAGCCTGATCATCTATTACTTCTGTAGCAGATTAAAACCCACTAAATTTTCTTTTCTAAAAGTACTAATTAAAACAAAAAGCATGGTTAGTGAGAAGAGCATTAAGATCGCTAAGATCAGCCCTTAGGGAAGTGAGAGTTAGCTCCAGGGCCTGTGCTTCAAGCTCTGCGAAGACCCCAACAACTGTTTCAGCACCTGTGCTGGCGCACCTAGTCCAAGCCCTTGTCCTCTCCTAGCTGCATTGTCCCAGTAGCCTGGTCACTGGCCTAGCTGCCTCCTTGCCTTCTTTTCAGTTTATTCTCAACACAGCCAGATCACGTCGCTGCCCCTCTCCAGCATTCCATGGGGCAGGGTGCTGCATGCATCACCTCAGTTGAATTCCGTGGCTCTCAGAATCAAAGCCAACAGTCTTTAGTGCTGGACTATGAAACCCCTTGCTCACATCTAGGATCTCACCTCCTATTACTGTTCCCTCATATGCCCCAAGACAGGCCGTGCTTCAGCCTCAGGCCCTTTGCACTTGCTGGTTCCTCTGTCTGGAACTGCCCTTCCCAAGATGTCTGCATGGGTCTCTTCTCCACAGTCTTCAGATCTTTGCTCATACGGCAGTTTCTCAGGGAGACTTTCCTTGAACGCCCTATTTAAACGTTGACTCCCACCCCCTACCCCTAACACACACACAGTCTCTGTCACCTTCTCTTGCTTTGCTTTTCTTCATACCACGTATTGTCATCTGATGGGTTTTATCTTTTACTTTAGTATTTATTGTCAGTCTCCTTCCAGAATGTTAACTTCTTGAAAAGGCCTTTTGTTTCGTTCAGTGCCTATCCACACCACCTGGAATGAGGTGCACACTATTTGCAGTGCACACAATTTTGAAAGGGTGAATGAAATTGACCCTCTTTAACCCCATAACTAGTTATGAATTTAGAGCCAAATGTATTATGAGGTTTCTTCCCACCGGTTTTGTTCTATCACATAAGAAGATTGAAATGTTAGAACGTCGTATAAAAATCAACCACAACTGTGAGCCACTTAAAACACTCTATGCAGTGAGTTAGGAAATGCCCATTAATTGTTGGTTTGTTAGGCAAATGGGAGAGCACCACACTCAGTGCACGCTGGGTCTCCTGTGTGCCAAGCATGCGGGGCAGGCCCTGGCGATGGGAGGGGCAGGGAGTGGGGCCTCCTCCTAGGATCTCACATTGCCTTGCTGTTGCCCCCTGGTTGTGGCGGCATCCCGCAGCAAACCCAGGATCTCACGCACCCTCCTCTGAGAGCCACTGCTTTGGTCTGTGTGTGTATGTGTATCCACTCGCCAGGGTTGTTTCACCAAGGACTTCCTTTGGCTGAAATTTGTTTTCCTTTTTGTTTATAGTGTTTCTTAGTAACCCACTGCTGTGAGTCCTCTCTGCTGGGTTGCTACCCAAATGTGTCTTGAACTTTGTGCTATTTCTTTTTTAAGATCTGAAGATTTATTTTGGCCATGGAAGTGTAGGACACAAAAATTTACAGAAGTGAATGTAGACAATGCCCATCTAATTACTGGTGACCCAGTGGTGGGGGTGCACAATGTGGGGGATGGAGCCCCTTCAGCAGAGCCCCGTGTCCCTGTTTTTGGAATCAATTTGGCAATAGATTCTGAAAGCCCAAAGCCACCATTCATTCAAGAACATATCTGTTGAGTAGTCACTGCCAGGGAACATACTAATAAAATGAGCTCAGTGTCCACCCTCATGGAGCTTCTTATAGTCTAGTGAGAGAGAGGGATCTAAATTAAATAAATGCGTAATGCGTAGTTACATGTAGTTACAAACTGTTCAAGTGCTCTGGTGGAGAAGGTCAAGGTGTCCTGGGATCTTAGCATAGGGGAATTTGTCCTAGTCGTGGGATCATGTAACTGGAGTGAGAACGCACAGGTTCCTGGGTAGGCATGTATGTCGGGGGAGGGAGGGCAGAATGTGTGCGTTAATTTTCAAGGAGAGAAAATAAGGTGTGCAAAACCTCTGAGGTGTTGATGGATCTCGTTTATTCATAGGAGTGAAAGGAGACCAGCGTGGCTGAAGTGAGAGGATGACAAGGGAGAGTGGTACATGGAGCGGGCAGGGCCGCAGCAGGGCCAAGAGTCATCCCCTACGTTTATCATAGACCAATGCAGAGCACTAAAGCGGGGGTTTAGGCAGGGCTCAGCCACGATCTGTTTTCTATTTTAAAAGGTTTCTTTTGTGCCAGGCATGGTGGCTCATACCTATAGCCCAGCATCTCGGGAAGCTGAGGCAGGAGGATCACTTGAGGCCGGGAGTTCCAGGCTAGCCTGGGCAACATAGCAAGACCTACAAAAAATAAAAAATGAGTGGGCATCGTAGTGCACACTTGTACCTTATCTCAGCAACTTGGGAGGCTGAGGTGGGAGGATCGCTTGAGCCCTCGAGTTTGAGGCTACAGTGAGCTATGATTGTAGTACTGCACTCCAGCCTGACTGACAGTGGGACCCTGTCTCCAAAACAAACAAAGGGTTTACTCTGGACACGTGCATAATGAATTGGAAGGGAGGAAGTGTGGAAGCTGGGAAAACAGCAAGAAGTGTTTTGTGTTTGTCCAGGACAAAGAACAATGGCAGCCTGGACTAGGATGGTGGTGGTGGTGAAGGTAGGATAATGCTTGGCTAGAGATTGTTTTGGAGGCCATTGGCATCTAGGTGGTGACTGCTCCGATATGCTCACTGAGCAATCTGCCGTTAATTTGCCCTAATCTTTGCCTGCCTGTGAGGTGCCTATGCCTAGGATTTACTGGCTTCCAAACTGGATGGAGCAAGTGTCCAGGATATCTGACAATTGCATTTTTCATTATAAGTGAATACTTCACCATTTGGGCCTTATCAGTCTCTTAAGAGCTTTGTTAGCATGAATCGGTATTGATCAATGTGATCATCTCTGGTACCTTAGAGAGACGTTTGGAGCCAGAGATTTCAGGGACAGAACCTAGACACTCATGAGTTCCCAAAGGTAAATGTCACCTGCCAGAGATTATGAACAATTACCTTTTCTGGGGAATAACCTCTTTTTTTGACAAATGCTTTCCATTATTTTTTTAAAATTTTAAGTAAATCTTCAAAACCAAATCCACCAATTGTTTCTATCTTTAGAACAGCAATTATTTCACGTAGTGAGGAAACATAGTGACCACCTGAAAAAGAACTTGAAGGAGTGTGGTTTGAAAAGGCATATCAAATGTAGAAGGATTCAGAGTCCAGGAGCGTCTTATTCTAAGTTGTTTCCCTGTGCATCTTTTTATTGTGTCACCTTAATTTCTTTTGAAGCCACAAGTTATTTGTTTTTCAAATCTCTTATTATCTGTGTATGTAGTAATTATGTTTTCTTAAGATTCTATTTAGGAACTCAGTAAAATTAGGCAGCTGAAATAATTGGCTAAAGTTCAATGAAGCCTTTTTGGCACTCTGAGTCTGGAAAATAGCAAATAATAATGTAAAACATTTTGTGTGCATTTGTACCTATTCTCTAACGATATTTTCCTCCTATTTTGCAGGAGGAAAATGGAAGAAGCAGTGATACTTTTAGTGAAACAGAATAAACCACTGAACAGGTAACTGAGATGAGTAGTTGTATATACATTTATTAAATAAGTTAATAGGCCGGGCGCGGTGGCTCACGCCTGTAATCCCAGCACTTTGGGAGGCCGAGGCGGGCGGATCACAAGGTCAGGAGATCGAGACCACGGTGAAACCCCGTCTCTACTAAAAATACAAAAAATTAGCCGGGCGCGGTGGCGGGCGCCTGTAGTCCCAGCTACTCAGGAGGCTGAGGCAGGAGAATGGCGTAAACCCAGGAGGCGGAGCTTGCAGTGAGCCGAGATCGCGCCACTGCACTCCAGCCTGGGCAACAGAGCGAGACTCCATCTCAAAAAAAATAAAAAATAAAAAATAAATAAATAAATAAATAAGTTAATATTTGGAAATGCCTAGAATAGTACATGGCACATAGTAAACAGTACGTAGGTGTTTGCTGTTACTAAGTTCTTTTAAATGTACATAAGCCCCAAATAAACCAGTTATACAAACCAAAAATACCCAACAAAAGCAAACTCTCCTCCTAAAGCAAGTGTGAACATCATTGGTAAGTTCTGACATGGCCTCTGTAAAGCCTGTTGTCGTGGCTCTGAGAAACGTACCTTAAAACCAACCTCTTTGAAACGTCTTCATCTTTGAGCACCCTGTGTCCTTGAGCACCCATTCATTTTTGTCTTTGACCTTCCAAGGGTCAGATTGGTTTCCAGTTTGAAACCGAACAAACTTCTTTAAAATTCTTGAAGACGTAGTTCCCGGGGAGCATAGCGTAGCTTCCAGGTGGCTACTGAAATGGCTGACAGTTACTAAAGATGGTGAGGATGGAGTTAAAAGCAGCACAGCACTCCCATTTTCTGATGATGGCAGGTGATATCCTTGGAATAAGAAGCTCCAAACTATCATGCCTGCTTAGGCACTAACTTCCTGTAATTGTAATCAAACTGTCGGCATTGCTGAGGCCTACTGACACCTTCAGCAGACGTTAATAAGGGGCATATTACGTGTCCAGTCCTCTACTTGGTGATGGGATTTGACGTTCAATGGATTATCTTTCTGCTCACTCCACTCCCATCTTTCTGGATCTTCACCAGTTCCTGCCCAGATAGATGCTGTAGGTCCTGCCATCTGCCTCGTCCCCAGCCTTGCTGTCTCTCCTGCCAGCTCCCCTTCAGCCCCTTTATCCAGGTGTCATACCTTTATCCAGGGTGTCATACCTTTATTCAGGGTGGGAAAAGATGCCACAGATGGGGCTGAGAGTCGCATCTGGTAGTTAGATTTTTCTCTCATGGCATTCATGTTGCATCTTCCTCAGCCCTGACTTCTGCTTCATAATTTACATAATTAATTTTAAATATGATGTATGTTTTACCATGTCTCCCTTCGGGGATTTTGGGATATTACCTTTGACAGTTACGTTTCTGTTTTGGAGGTCTTGCAGCTGGCATTATTAGCATGAGGGAGAGGTGGGGCACTGGGGGTGCACTGAACATCTCCATGGCTTTCAGACCTTTTTAATTGAACCCCCAGGAGGGAATACCTGTTACCTTAGGGCCCAGCACACATATTTGTACATGTGGGTATGTGGTTTCCTGAAGTAAGACCTTTACTATGTGCAAGCTGGGATAGAATTTTTTATATTCTATCACTTTTCTTTTTCCTTTTTCTCTCTTTTAAATGTTCATCATCAGCAGCAAAGTGGATTTCTTAACCTGCTATTTGGTTGTCCTTTGACAAACTTGCAGTATTTCAGTGCTATGGTAG
Source organism: Macaca fascicularis (assembly GCF_037993035.2). Taxonomy (NCBI): domain Eukaryota; kingdom Metazoa; phylum Chordata; class Mammalia; order Primates; family Cercopithecidae; genus Macaca; species Macaca fascicularis. The sequence goes on along the minus strand of NC_088377.1, from coordinate 172,521,626 downwards.
GGATGCATGGTTTCTTGCTTTTCTCCCGATATTCTTCTCTAACTTGTCCAGCTTTTCTTTTTTTTTTACCCCTGAAAATGCCTCGAACCTGCTTTAACTTTATTCTTTATGTGCCAAGCTCTCTCCTTCCTTTTGTAATAAGCTTCTGTTTCTATTTTCTCACCTACTGTTCCCTCAACTTTCTGTCTGAACTTGAACATTCTTCTCCTGATCAAAACCTAAGAATCCTTTTGTTTACCATTTTGAATAAGATCAGTCCTTCTGTGCTGTTAGATACCTGGTTATCTCTCGGTTGGTGCTATGGGTTGTAGAGAGACATCTGCTGGCCTAAGTGTAGTATTGCATTGTTTTTCTATGCTGAAGTTCATTACCCTGTCATTTTTTAGTACCTTAAACTTTTAGAGTTGCAGTACACAGTGCAGTGTACACAGTGCAGTGTACACAGTGCAGTGCAGGTGAGCTTGTGTACTGGAATGTGTCGAAGTCATCTACCTAATCTCTTCAAACATTTTTAGCATTTAGCTCAACATCTAATTAACTGAAATGTAGTCACACATTATAACCCAGTTTAAGGAGCTGCAATCTAGTAGGAGAAAAGGATTTCATGGTAAAACCTGAGTCCTCACCTTCACGTATTTTCTAATGAGACTGCAAAATGACAGTTAAGTAGAGGTTTGGATCCATTTAAAACTTTTGGAAATAATTCACTCTTCCAAGATAAATGAGAACCTATTTTTTTTATTTGTATAAATTTAAAAGGTACAAGTGCAGATTTGCTACATGGATATACTGTGTAGTAGTGAAGTCTGAGCTTTTAATGTAACCATCACCTGAATAGTGTACATTGTACCCATTAAGTAATTTCTCATGCCAACCCCCTCCCACTCTCTCACCCTTCCAAGTCTCCAGTGACTGTTATTCCACACTCTTTGTCCACGTGCACACATATTTAGCTCCACTTATCATTGAGAACATGTAGTATTTGACTTCTTACTTCTGAATTTTTTTTTTTTTTTTGCTTAAAATAATGACCTCTAGTTCCATCCATGTTGCTGTAGAAGACATTATTTCATTTTTTATGGCTGGGTAGTATTCCATTATATATATGACCACATTTTTTTCATTTAGTCATCAGTTGATGGACACTTACATTGGTTCCATAACTTTGCTATAGTGAATAGTGCTGTGATAAACATATGACTACAGGTATCTTTTTATATAATGATTTAATTTTGGGGTGGTGTATACCCAGTAGTGGGATGGCTGTATCAAATGGTAGAATAACTTAATTTTTAACTGCTATAGGTTTGCAGCTTAGTTTCTTCTATGAGAGGTATGATTGGTGCTAGCTATAAAGCTAGTGCTGGAAAAATACAAAATTTAAAATCTATTGCTTCTTTACCTTGAAACTCTAGTTAGATTATCACAGTGATTCTGTACTATCCTTGTCTTAGCAAACTTCTCACTGATTTCAGATGCAAGTTTATAAAGGAATTGCAATTATGTACATACACCTAAGATTTCTCCATAATACATTTTACAGATTATAATGTGCAAAAATGTTCTTTTAAACAAAACTGAACCAATATGCACCTATCTTTGAGGGCTATTTCTAAAGCTAAAATGCAGTACACAAGATACTGTATCCCAGTTTCCTGCTTTGAAAAGATCTCACTGGAATAGTTGGTAGTTGTAGACGTTTCTAAATGTTTTGTTATTGAAGCCAAGCTGAAGCTGCTCGTTTGATTCTTTAACTATGTCCTGATTTCAGTTATGATTAATGAAGCCTTTCTATATCCTTGAAAATAGCAGAGTCACCAAAAATTTAGCCGAATATTAGTATTATAGATTAACATATTCCTTTATTTTACAATTATTTTTAATTATTTAAAATTTTATTTTATTTTATTTTTTATTTTTTTGAGATGGAGTCTCGCTCTGTCACCCAGGCTGGAGTGCAGTGGCGTGATCTCGGCTCACTGCAAGCTCCGCCTCCTAGGTTCATGCCATTCTCCTGCCTCAGCCTCACGAGTAGCTGGGACTACAGGCGCCCGCCACCTCGCCCGGCTAATTTTTTTGTATTTTTGATACAGATGGGGTTTCACCGTGTTAGCCAGGATGGTGTCGATCTCTTGACCTTGTGATCCGCCCGCCTCGGCCTCCCAAAGTGCTGGGATTACAGGCATGAGCCGTTTACAATTATTTGTAAAGCACATAGCACAATTTGGATTACTTTGTTTTGTAGTAGCTAGAGTTTGAAAGGATTGTGAGAAGATAATAAAGCAGACTTTGAAGGCTGGTGGATGCCGCAGTGGATCTGTCAGAATTATTTGAAAAAGTCACTCTCTAGGATTTCATTTTGATTTTTCTTTTTTAATTTTCTAAGATTATTTTTAATGATTTATAATGCGTTTTTTTCATTAAATAGAACTCACACAATAATAAAAATTTTCTGTTTTATTCTTAGCCTTACATTAGAGGACACGAATCCTGCTTTGGACATCTGTTCCTCAAATACGTTCATTCTTCTTTGACTTACCATTTACCTTGAAGAATAATTAAACCAGTCCAGTATTCTTTTTTTTTTTTTTTTTTTTGAGATGGAGTCTCGTATTGTTGCCTGGGCTGGAGTGCAATGGTGCAATCTTGGCTCACTGCAACCTTCACTTCCCGGGTTCAAGCAATTCTCCTGCCTCAGCCTCCCGAGTAGCTGGCATTACAGGCGCCCGCCACCACGCCTGGCTAATTTTTTGTATTTTTAGTAGAGACAGGGTTTCACCATCTTGGCCAGGCTGGTCTCAAACTCCTGACCTCGTGATCCGCCCACCTCAGCTTCCAAAGTGCTGGGATTACAGGCGTGAGCCACCGCACCTGGCCAACCAGTCCAGTATTCTACAGTCTTGTGCATTTATAGCATTTGGGTTAGGAAACAATTGGTGCATCATCTCTTCCTAGAAAAGCGTCTAGAAAGGCCCGAGGTGATGCAGTAGTACTTTCCTGGCAGTCACATCATTTAGAAGCAGCTGAAAGCCAATCCTAGGAAAATGCCTGAGGGGTTAGACTAGTAGGTCATCTAGATCCCTCTATAAATTGAGGAAAAACAAAAAAGAGAATAATCGTAGAGAGCTAATGAAAAATCCTGTCTTGGGAAAACTAAATAAGCAGCTCCTGTATAAGGGCCACAAAGACATACTCTTTCTGCCTTTCCCAAGGTAGCAACGTGCTATAGCCCGACGTCACCAGTGTCCTGAAACTGCTCCAACGTTGATCTCGCATTTGCGTTTGAACTGAATTCTTTTCATTCTCTTTCCTTTTGCCTTTTGAAACACCCTACTACTTGTTCTCATGCCTCTCTGATTATTTCTTCCACGTAATTTTATAAGCTACACTAAAACTTGGGTTAGCAATGGGTATTTTTTTCCCCCGTTGCATTCTTGGTTGATGAGCTCAAAGTATTATCTCAGCAGAGGCAGAGCCAGGTGCTTGGGAAGTGGTATTAAAGAGATTTCAATTAAATACTTCGAAACCACTTCATTGGAATCCCCAATTTAAAAAAAGACATCATAAAACGAGTCTGTAACTAGATTTTGGTGGTTGTCATTTGGAAGAAATTCTAAGAGTGAATTCCAGCCTGTTTCCTGATTACTGTTTTCCTTATTTACTCCTAGTACATGGTACACGACTGGAATCCAGTAGAAAAGCCCCAGAATGTGTATTTTAGTCCCTGTAGCCAACCACTTTGAGAATGTACAGAAAAGGAGGCTAAATTCTTGCCCCTGCTGTGGCTTCCGTTCATAAGCTTTTGTCTCTTCTCTACTCCATTTCAAAAGCTAAAGCTAAGTGTCATAGGACAAGATTGTAGTGGCTTCAGAGAATGGTAGGCTTGAGAAAAAGACTATTGATGATCCACGGGGATAAATTATGATAGAAATTTAAGCAGTATTTGGGGACATAAAATACTGTTTTTGAGTTTAGTAATCCCAAACAAGAAGAAAAACATGTATTTTTAAAAATGTTTTATATTTTTCCCATTTTTTTGGGAAGTGAAAATAGAAACTATTATTTCTTTTTTCAAGACACCCAGGTTGATCATGAAAAGTGTAAGAGGTCACCATCTTACCTCTAAGTGCTCAGAGGTAGCTAAGCACTTCTTTTAAATGTGTGAATAAAGGAAAAAACACAAGATATTGAACAGTGAGTGTGTTATGGGTTGCTAGTTTTGAACTTCAATGCTTAACAATGCCAAAGTCAAAGTGTTCTTGTGTTGCTATGAAATAATGTACCAATACATACAGAGTAGCTACTATTGTTGCCACATGCAAAGAAAAGACAGCATACTCAGTAAATTCTTTTAGCTGTGTTTCTTATAGTTAAGGAATGTTGATCTATTTTATGTTTTTCTGGTGTAACTTACACAGCAAAGAAAACAATCATGTTAGTAACATTTTGCGAGTATTTCCCATATGCCAAGCACTGACTGAAAAACGTAAGGGTAAATACTACAGGTACTATCATTCCAGTTTTATAGGATGTGCATGCTATAAGAAAGACAAAGTTAGATTAGTGTATGAATGAGCACCATTACCTACCCCTGTTGGGAATCAATGATGATAATCTCATTAGCATATTATGCTAATTGGCTGAAAATAATATGTCAGCAATATTTACAGCTTTAAAAAGCTTTTGGTTTTACGTGGTTGATTAGCAGTGATGGCATTACAAGGAAAATACAACTAGGTTATAATAGTATTAAAATAACTCAAGTTTTTCTAAGTTTGAAACAATATTTTTGATGTTAAAAGTTTTTAAGAAAACACTTGCAATTTACAGTGTATTGTTTAGTCCTCAGAGACAGAATAGTGTAATTAAAAAAAAAATCAAAGTAGAGCCAGGTGTGGTGGCTCAAACCTGTAATCCCACCACTTTGGGAGGCTGAGGCAAGTGGATCACCTGAGGTCAGGAGTTCAAGACCAGCCTGGCCAACATGGTGAAACCCTGTCTCTACTAAAAATACAAAAATTAGCCAGGCATAATGGCCTGTGCCTGTAATCCCAGCTTAGGAGGCTGAGGCAGGAGAATTGCGTGAACCTGGGAGGCAGAGGTTGCAGTGAGCTGAGACCGCGCCACTACATTCCAGCTGGGGTGGCAGAGTGTCTCAAAACATAAAATAATAAAATAAAATAAAATAAAATATAGCATTCCCACTTGAAATATGTATAATCAACATTATGCACCCACATTAGTATTTCAGTTATTCCTACACCAATGATTGGGAAAAAATATATACAGAAATGGAATTGCTGGATCATATGGTAGCAATTTTTTATTTCTGGAAGAACCTCCATGCTGTTTTCCGTAACAGCTGCATTTTACATTCTCACCAATAATGTAAAAGGGTTCCAGTTTCTCCATATCCCACCACTATTTATCTTTTGTTTTTGTTTTTCTAATAGGCATCCTAAAAGGTGTGAGGTGATATGTTAAGATTTTGATTTGCATTTCTCTTAAGATTAGTGATGTTGAGCACCTTTTCATATACCCGAAGGCCATTTGTATGCTTTTTAAAAAATGTCTATTCTGCTGGGCGCAGTGGCTCACGCCTGTAATTCCAGCACTTTGGGAGGCCAACGCGGGTGGATCACTTGAGGTCAAGAATTCAAGACCAGCCTGGCCAATGGGGTGAAACAAGGTCTCTACTAAAAATACAAAAATTAGCCAGGTGTGGTGGGTCACGCTTGTAATCCCAGCTACTTGGGAGACTGAGGCAGGAGAATCACTTGAACCTGGGAAGCGGGGGCTGCAGTGAGCAGAGGTCACACCATTGTACTCCCGCCTGGGTGACAAGAATGAAACTTCGTCTCAAAAACAACAACAACAAAAGTCTATTCAAGGCTGGGTGCGGTGGCTCATGCCTGTAATCCCAACACTTTGGGAGGCCGAGGTGGGTATATCACTTGAGGCCAGGAGTTCGAGACCAGCCTGGGCAACATACCAAAACCCCATCTCTACTAAAAATACAAAAATTAGCTGGGCGTGGAGGCGCACGCCTGTAATTCCAGCTACTCAGGAGGCTGAGGCATGAGAATTGCTTGAACCTGGGAGGCGGAGGTTGCAGTGAGCCAAGATTGTACCACTACACTCCAGCCTGGGTGATGGAATGAGACGTTGTCTCAAAAAAAAAAAAAAAAAAGACAAAAAAAAAGTCTATTCATTTTTTTTTTTTTTTTTTTTTTTTTTTTTTTTTTTTTTTGAGACGGAGTCTGGCTCTGTCGCCCAGGCTGGAGTGCAGTGGCTGGATCTCAGCTCACTGCAAGCTCCGCCTCCCGGGTTTGCGCCATTCTCCTGCCTCAGCCTCCCGAGTAGCTGGGACTACAGGCGCCCGCCACCTCGCCCGGCTATTTTTTTGTATTTTTTAGTAGAGACGGGGTTTCACTGTGTTAGCCAGGATGGTCTCGATCTCCTGACCTCGTGATCCGCCCGTCTCGGCCTCCCAAAGTGCTGGGATTACAGGCTTGAGCCACCGCGCCCGGCCAAGTCTATTCATTTTAAAATGTCTTTGCCCATTTTTAAATCAAGTTATTTTGCTGTTGTTGTTTGGCTTGTTTGCTGTTGAGTTGTAGGAGTTCATTATATATTTTAGATATTAACTCTTTACCAGATATGTGGTTTGCTAATATTTTCTCCCATTCCATAGGTTCCCTTTCACTTGGTTGATTTTTTTTTCCTTTGCTGTACAGAGCTTTTCAGCTTGATGTCATCCCACCTGTGTATTTTTGTGTATTTTTGCTTTCATTGCCTGTGCTTCGGTGTCATATTCATGAAATCATTGCCTCGACCAGTGTCATGAAGCTTTCCCCTGTGTTTTCTCTTAGGAGTTTTATAGATTCAGGTCTTATACTTAAATCATTAAACCAGCCAGGTGCGGTGGCTCACGCCTGTAATCCCAGCACTTTGGCAGGCCAAGGTGGGTGGATCACTTGAGTTTAGGAGTTTGAGACCAGCCTGGCCAACATGGTGAAACCCTGTCTCTACTAAAAATACAAAAAAAAAAATTAAAAAAATAAAAAATTAGCCAGACACAGTGGTGGCTGCCTGTGATCCTAGCTACTCAGGTGGCTGAGGCATGAGAATTGCTTGAACCCAGGAGATGGAGGTTGCAGTGAGCCGAGATCACGCCACTGTGCTCTAGACTGGGTGACAGTGAGACTATGTCTCAAAAAAAAAATCATTAATCCATTTTGAGTTGGTTTTCTGTATGGTGTAAGATAAGGTCTGTATTTGTCTGTTCTTGTACAGCTTTAAAGAAATACCTGAGATGGGGTAATTTATAAATAAGAAGCTTGTTATAAATTACCCCATCTCAGGTATTTCTTTACAGCAGTGCAAGAACAGACTAATACAGACCTCATCTAATGTAGTTGTGGCTCACGGTTCTGGAGGCTGTACAGGAAACACGGTGGCTTCTGCTTCTGGGGAGGCCTCAGGAAACTTACAATTGTGGCAGAAGTCAAAGGGAAAGCAGGCATGTCTTACACGGTTGGAGCAGAAGAAAGAGCAGTGGTGACAGAGGAGTGCCACAGGCCGTTAAATGACCAGACCTCACGAGAACTCAGTTACTATTACGAAAACAGCACCAAGGGGGAAATCCACCCCCATGATCCAGTCGCCTCCCACCAGATCCTACCTCCAACACTGTGGATTATATTTCAACATGAGATTTGGGGTGGGGACACAGATCCAAACCATATGATTCCATCCCTGACCCCTCCCAAATCTCATGTCCTTCTCATTTTGCAAAACCCAATCATGCTTTCCCAACAGTTCCTCAAAGTCTTGACTTTTTTCCAGCATGACCTCAAAAATCCAAAGTCTCATCTGAGACAAGCCAAGTCTCTTCTAATCATGAGCCTGGAAAACAAAAAAACAAGTTATTTTCAAGATACAATGGAGATACAGGCATTGAGTAAATACTTCCGTTCCAAAAGGGAGAAATTGGCCCAAAGAAAGGGGCTACAGGCCCCATGCAAGTCTGAAACCCAGCAGGGCAGTCATTAAATCTTAAAGCTCCAGAATAATCTCCTTTGACTCTAAGTTCCACATTCAGGACACAGTGATGCAAGGGGTGGGCTCACAAGGCCTTGGGCAGCTCTGCCCCTGTGGCTTTGCAGGATTCAGCCCCAGTGGCTGCTCTCAAGGGCTGGTGTTGAATGTATATGGCTTTTCCAGGTGCGGGGTGCAAGCTGCCAGTGGATCTACCATTTTGGGGTCTGGAGGACAGTGGCCCTCTTCTCACAGCTCCACTAGGCAGTACCCCAGTGGGGACACTGTGTAGGGGCTCCAGTCTTACATTTCCCCTCCACACTGCCCTAATGGAGGCTCTCTATAAGGGCTGTATCCCTGCAGCACACTTCTGCCTGGACATCCAGGCTTTTCTATATATCCTCTGTAATCTAGGCAGAGGCTCCTGAGCCTCATTCACTCTTGCACTCTGTGCACCCACAGGCTTAACACCACACGGAAGCTGCCAAGGCTTGTGGCTTACATCCTCTGGAGCAGTGGCCTGAGCTGTACCTGGACCCCTTTGAGCCATGGGTGGAGCTGGAGCTGCTGGGATGCAGGGTGCAGTTCTCATGGCTGTGCAGGGCAGCCGGGCCCTGGGCCTGACCCACAAAACCTTTCGGTCTTCCTAGGCCTCTGGGCCTGTGATGAGAGGGGCTGCCATGAAGTTCTCTGAAATACTGTTGAGACCTTTTCCCCATTGTCTTGGCTATCAGCACTTGTCTTTCTTTTAGCTTGAATTGCTCTCCTGACAATGGGCTTTTCTTTTCTGCCACATGGCCAGGATGCAAATTTTCCAAACTTTGGAAACTCTGCTTTTCTTTTATAAAAAAGTTCAAATTACAGGTCATTTCTTTGCTTAGCATGTGAGCAGCCAGGCCATGTCTTGAATACTTTGCTTTTCAGAAATTTCTTCCATCAGATACCCTAAATCATCACTTTCAAGTTCAAAGTTCCTCAGATCCATAGAACAAAAGGGCACATTGCAGCCAGGCTGTTTGCTAAAGCATAGCTTTACTCCAGTTCTCAGTAAGTTTCCCATTTTCACCTGAGACGTCTTCAGCCTGGACTTCATTGTCCATATCACTATCAGCATTTTGGTCACAACAATTCAACAAGTCTCTAGGAAGTTCCAAACTTTTCCCTCATCTTCCTGTTTTCTTCTGAGCCCTCCAAACTGTTCCAACCTCTGCCTGTTACTCAGTTTCAAAGCTGCTTCCACATTTTCAGGTATCATTATAGCAATGTCCCTTTTCTTGGTACTAATTTTCTGTATTAGTTCATTCTTGAACTGCTATAAAGAAATACCTGAGACTGGGAAATTTATAAAGAAAGGAGGTTTAATTGGCTCACAGTTCTGCAGGCTGTACAGGAAGCATAGCAGCTTCTGCTTCTGGGAAGGCCTTAGGAAACTTACCATCATGGCAGAAGTCAGAATGAAAACAGGTACATCTCACATGGCCAAGATACAGAGCGAGAGTTGGGGAGGGAGGTGCCACACACTTTTAAATAAGCAGATCTCACCAGAACTCACTCTCTCACTATCATGAGAAGAGCACCAAGAGGGAAATCTGCCCCCTGCCTCCCACCAGGCCCCACCTCTAACATTTAGGATTACAGTTCGACATGAGATTTGGGTGGGGATACAGATCCAAACCATAACAAGAACCAATTTGATTATGTTGCATGTGGATATTCAGTTTTCTGAGCACCATTTGTGGAAGAGATTATCCTTCCCTGATGTGTATTCTTGGTACCCTTGCCAAAGATCAGTTGACTGTGTATGTGTATGGGTTTATTTCTGGGCTCTATATTCTGTTCCATTGGTCTATAAATCTGTTTTAATGCCATTTCTGTACTGTTAAAATTACTGTAAATTTGTAATACATTTAGAAATCAGGAAGTATGATGCCTCCAAATTTGTTCTTCTTTCTCAAGTTTGTTTTTGACTATTTGGAGTCCTTTGTTGTTCCATATGAATTTTAGGATTTTTTAAAATTTTTGTGGAAAATACCATTAGGATTTTAGTAGGGATTGCATTGTCTGCAGATTGCTTTGGATAATGTGGATATTTTACCAGTAGTAGCTCTTTCAATCCATGAACATGGGCTTTCTTCCCCTTTATTTGTGTTTTCTTCAGTTTCTTTTATTAATTTTATGTAGTTCTCAATGTAGAGATATTTTATCTCTTTGGTTAAGTTTATTCCTAAGCATTTTATTCTTTTTGATACTATTGCACATGGGACCCAGCAATCTCACTTTCGAGTATATATCCAAAATAACTGAAATCAGGATCTTGAAGAGATACTAACATTCTCCCATTCATTGAGCATTATTCACAATAACCAAGATATGGAAACAACTTAAACATTCATTGATGGATGAATGGATAAAGAAAATGTGGTATATACATACAATGGAATACTATCCAGCATTCAAAAAAGGACATCTGCCACATGCGACAACATGAATGAGCCTGGAGGCTTTCTACTAAGTGAAATAAACCAGTCTCAGAAGGACAAATACTGCATGATTCCACTTCTGTGAGGCATCAAAAATAATCAAACTCATAGAAACAGAATAGAATGATGGTTGCCAGGGGCTTGGAAGAGAGGGAAATGAGGAGTTGCTGTTCAATGAGTGTACATGTTCAGTTATACAAGATGAATAAGTTCTAGAAGTTCACTATACAGCACTGGGCCTGTAGTTAACAATACCATATTGTGCACTTAAAATTTTGTTGAGAGGGTAGATCTCAAATTAAGTGTTCTTACCACAATAAAATAAAATGTTCTGTAAAAATAATAATAATTGGAAAAAATAAATCCAGCATCTCTGGTGGAGGGAGCAAATAAATACATACCTGTAATCAATTTTCAGTTTACTACCTTAATGAATGGGAACATTAGCATGGGTAATCAAAAGCTGTCTTTTCACTGTAAGTTATTTTCTTGTTTAGGTTTTTTGTTTTAGATTCTTTGTTTTTGAGAGTGAATAGCTGCTGGCATTGGATCTGGAATAGCTTAGTATGCATTTGTGAAAAAGAGAAATCTCCTTATAATTTAAGATATGTTCCAAATACTGCCCCCAAATTAAAATTACTACATAGTTAATTTTATTTCCATTGTAAATTGAAATTCATAAGCCTATTCTTAAAACTGTGTACTCCAGGACAGAGCAAGCAGTTAACACTTGAATCGGTCTTGGCAAGTTCTCCTGTCTTCCCTCCTTCACTATTTCCAGCCCCTGCCCCCTCCACGTTTTTTTTTTTTTTTTTGAGACAGAGTCTCACTCTGTCACCCAGGCTGGAGGGCAGTGGCACCATCACAACTCAGCTCACTGCAGCCTCAACCACCCAGGCTCAGGTGATCCTCCCAGCTCAGCCTCCGAAGTAGCTGTGGTTACAGATATGCATCACCATGCCCGACTAATTTCTTTGTATTTTTTGTAGAGACAGGGTTTTGCCATGTTGTGCGGGCTGGTCTCAAACTCCTGGACTCAAACCATCTGCCTGCCTTGGCCTCTCTAAGTGCTGGGCTTACAGGTGTGAGCCAGCGCACACCCTTCACCCTCCTTTTAAAGTGAAATTTGTGGAAGACTTAGATCAAGGATATTTGGAGGAGAAAATAAAGTCACAAAATAATTAACCATTTAAATTTGGAGAAGGGAGGAAGATTAGAGGACATCTACCTTAAGATTTTCAATTTGCAGACGAGGCAGCTGAGTCTCCAAACTGATGAGAATTGCACAAGGCCACAGAGCTATTAAAGAACAAACCTTTTACTGACAAATAAGTAGTACTTATTCAACAGATGTTTCATAATTTTGAAAAATGAATGTTAAACCTCAATCTTTTTTGTTTTTAAATACCCAGCTTGGAAAGTATTTGTCTTAGCAAAATGTAGTGGAAAGCAAAACCTACTCATACCCAGTTCACACTATTTTTCCACTCTGCTAGATTGAGGGCAGCCTGCCATGTGTACAGATAGGAAAGGAAGAGAGAGGCCCACTCTTTGCCTCAATGACAATGAAGGTTTTTATGGGATAATTTTTAAAACTACAACTACTTCCTTCTCTAACAGTACTTGCTCCCTGAGAAGTTCCCTGTCCTTCTAAGCTGCGTGTACCTTTATTCAACTCAGAGAACAACTCCCCTAATTCCTATATTCTAGAGAGGCTTCTGCCAGATTGCTTCAACAAACAAAATGCTACTGTTTAGAAGGCTGTTCACATTATTTTTTCCTGGGTCGATACAGTTTTCATATTAACCATGAGCATATGACATTAATGCATGACACTAGCTCAGGCTGCATTCCTACCCTTGATTCCCATCCCCTGCCTCATAAGCCATTCAGCTTCCCAATTAAAAAAAAAAAAAAATTCTCAGCCGGGCGCGGTGGCTCATGCCTGTAATCCCAGCACTTTGGGAGGCCGAGGCAGGCGGATCACGAGGTCAGGAGATCGAGACCACCCTGGCTAACACGGTGAAACCCCGTCTCTACTAAAAATTAGCCGAGCGAGGTGGTGGGCGCCTGTAGTCTCAGCTACACGGGAGGCTGAGGCAGGAGAATGGCGTGAACCCGGGAGGCGGAGCTTGCAGTGAGTGGAGATTGCGCCACTGTACTCGAGCCTGGGTGACAGAGCGAGACATCGTCTCAAAAAAAAAAAAAAAAAAAATTCTCATTCCCACAACCAGACACTACTCTCTTCTGATCTTAAAAATGAATCCTCTTGGTCCCAGGTGCAGCTAATGAAACAAGGTAAATGGGGCAGGGAGAATGAACATCATCACCCAAAAAAGTCCCAGCATGTTAATACCGCTTGCAGAATGTGTCATATTAATTAAGTGCAGACATTACTACTCTTTTATCTAAAAGCTGTATATTTCTTAGAAGCTGGTAGACTAGTTTGGTACATACTTGAATCATCCCTTTTTTTTTTTTTTTTTTTTAAACTACAGAGAATCTGTCCCAGCCCATGCCAAAAGTATTGGTTTTAAACACCAAGAATACTTGGTAGAAATAAATGGTTTAATCTGTTTATTGAAAGAAATTACCTAAATGTACCTAAAAATAACTTACAGTTTTACAGTGATGAATAGTAAAATTGTATTTCCTGCTTCTTGAATGATATTGGCATGTCAACAGTATTATTCAATGAGAAATTTTATTTTCACAGCACTCTACTTTAACTGTATTTTCCAAAGGAATATTAAACTTTCATTGTCTTCATTTTAGTAAGTTATTTGGAGAATGTATATACAAGCAAATTATGGTAAAGCCTTGTCACAGTCTACTTACAACTAAAAAGATTTTGTCTTTTTTTTTTTTTTTTTTTTTTGACATGGAGTCTTGCTGTCACCCAGGCTGGAGTGCAGTGGCACAATCTCGACTCACTGCACCCTCTGCCTCCTGAGTTTGAGCGATTCTCCTGCCTCAGCCTCCCAAGTAGCTGGGATTACAGGCGCCACCACGCCTAGTAGAGACGTGGTTTTATCTTGTGACCAGGCTGGTCTCGAACTCCTAATCTCACATGAGCCATCCACCTCAGCCTCCCAAAGTGCTGGGATTACCGGCGTGAGCCACTGCACCTGACCAGATTTTGTCCTGATTATCTGCATATTTCATTGTATTTTTAAATAATACCAAATTATTCTAATAATTTAATTATCAATATCACAATGTGCTGTCCATCATGATACATTAATTTTAAAAGATTTTAAAAAAATGTTTCAAAGATGCTATGTTTGTTTGGCCAAAAGGCATTTTCAATAGCAAAATATCAAATTATGTGGCTAAGATATGTTGGCAGATGAAGACCTAAATATTGTTTGTCCTTCAGTTGCAGGATTTATTTGCACTGGCCATTTTAACTCACATATGAGAGACATAGTACTTACTGTGTTTACCCAGCACTTAAACAGCATTTAAAAAGTAGGGTTCTTACTCGTGGACACAATTCCTAGGAAAGGTAACCATGCTACCAAAAACAGTGTTGATTTTTACTGACTTTACTATCTGTCTAGGCCCTCTCTATAGGACTTACTATATAACCTGAAGACAAGGGTGGGTAGATTAGAGGAGTAAGACATCTTTTGGCACATATCTTTTCATATGTCTTCTGAAACACATTGGTACACTTGTCACAGTGTACATTATACCTGAAATTTCTTTGGGTTCTATTGAAAACCAATGAGGACAGGAGCACAAGTGGGTGAAAGAAAGAGAGGCACCCCTAGGAGCTCTGTCTAGCCAGACTAGCAGCAATCGCCCCTGTGACAGGATTCACTGGTTTGGAGAGGTAAGACCTGGAAGATGTGTTAGAGATGATTGGCTCATACAAAAGTTTTAAGAACCAGCACCTGAGAATGAATTCCTTTTAACTCTGAAATAAATAAGAGTTAGATTCAGTACAGAAAAATAAGAACACACTCAATTGCATCCTTACATGTTTTCTAGAGAAGGAAGAAAGAGATAGAGTTTGAATGAATTTGCTAAGAATTGTGTTCAGGATGCATTAGGGTATCAAGGTGGAAAAGAGGCTGTCTGTAGCATAGACTATGGACTAGAGCAGCAGGAGGAATGAGGACAGACAGCAAAGCACAGGCAGTAGTGTTTTCCTTTACGTGTTTTTTCCCCTCCTTTTCTCTCCAGTATGAGTCTTACTCTCCATTATGGATGACTGTGGTATTAACTGTTAAGGATACGGTACGGTTGGGATCAGGATTCTGGACCCAGACTTCCTGGGTTCAGATACTGGCTCTGCCTCTTATGCAACTGACTTAATTTTTTAGACTCTTTTTTTTTTTTTTCTTTTTCTGAGACTGAGTCTCGCTCATAGCCCAGGCTGGAGTCCAGTGGCGCGATCTCGGCTCACTGCAAGCTCCATCTCCTGGGTTCATGCCATTCTCCTGCCTCTGCCTCCCGAGCCGCTGGGACTACAGGTGCCCGCCACCACGCCCGGCTAATTTTTTGTATTTTTAGTAGAGACAGGGTTTCACCATGTTAGCCGGGATGGTCTCGGTCTCCTGACCTCGTGATCCACCCACCTGGGCCTCCCAAAGTGCTGGGATTACAGGCGTGAGCCACCGCGCCCGGCCGTTTCTTAGATTCTTTATCTGGAAAACAGGGATAATATTAGTATCTACCTCCATGGGACTATTAAGGGGATAAAATGAGTTAATGATGTATAAAATACTTAAAATACTACCAGCACATAATAAACACTCAATATATGTTAGCCATTAGTATATGACCCTATTTCATGGATTTTTTTTTTTTTCTCAGATTTTATCCTCTCCACATAACCCCTCATGTGGGGAGAGTAGACACCACACTGGGTGAATGAGTGAATAATGACTTGCATGATATCTTTAGAATTGTTTATTATTAATGTAAATGCATCCTGATTTGTGGGTTGGTTTCCAAGTTAAGGACATAGAAGCATAGCACTGATTAAAATTAAACTCACACAAGATCCACTCACCTAATTTCAAACATGATTTTTAATCTTCTTTTCTAATAGACTGTTGTTCCTGGAACTCACAGAAAGGATTGTGTTTTACATCACGGAAAAGTACATGCAACACATACACATACATGAGACTATTTTATGAAAAAATAGTTGCCCTACTAAGTGTGAACTCATATTTTCTATTTTATTCTAGTCTGTTTCATCTTCATAAAAATGCTGCTTTCAGTGCACTGGATTTATTTTACAACCCACTAATGGATTACCCTACAGTTTGAAAAACATTGGGTTAGACCAGTTTGACTGTTGTCAAGAACCAAAAAAAGAGGTACCCTTGATTATAACCAAAAATCCCTTCCTGATCATTTCCCTTCCCTAACTTCCCCTGCTACGGGAACTGGAATTCACCAGCCTTACACACTCACACACACACACATACTCACACAAACTCTCTCTCTCTGTCTCACACTCACACTTTAACATGTCACCAGCCTATTTAGTAAGGTCATAGTTTGTGTTGTCATTTAAAAGACCATATTCATAATATTAAATGCATAAAACTCATTACTATAAGATAGGGTCCAATGATCATTTTCAGTAAACAGTTTTAAGTTAGCTATGTTAATAGTAAAGGATTTTTCAGATTCTGATATCTTAACATCTACTCCCCTCTTCTTCTCCACAGTTAAGTAAGAAATTAAGAGTGTCATGCAGGAAAATGATTTTATTGTAAGAACAGAGCCCTAGAGGCCTTGTTGCTTTTTACTGAGCTGTCCATGGGCTCTGGCTTGGTCCTTCTTGGCCAGCACCATGTTTGGGGGCTAATTCCTGCTCATGCTCTGTGACCATGAAGCCGAACAGACACCACCACTGAACTCTTGACTTTGGGCTCTCATCAGTTGAGTCACCAGCCAGACCAAATAACTATCTCTTTGAAAGACTGACCACTAAATTCTTACCAAGTTTGCCACACAAGGCCTTCCCAGTTCATACACACTGGCTTTGCATATGTCCCAGGCATGCACATGGCTGGTCACACACATCGCCTGCCTTTGGTCAGTCTCTTGTCCTCTGCTCCACACAGCAGTCAGGCTGTCCTGGTTCAGGTCATATGACCAGTCCAGCACCTTTTCCATCTAAGTTGGGAAAACTTTGAATATTATGTTCTTTTCTCTTCCTGCCTTTTTTTGAGGTCATCGTCTTGTTAATTCCATACATACTTTTTATCACATTTCTTTCATATTTCAAGTAAATCTGTTTCTGTTTCTAAGCTTTTTTTCTTTCTTCTCACTTTGAGAGCCCCCAGTGTATTAGTAATTTTGGAGAGCCCCCAGTGGTATTAGTCATAGCGGATGAGCTTAAGAGTAGTGATATAGCCTGGTGCTGTAGTACATGCCTGTAGACGCAGCTACTTGGGAGCCCAAGAGTTCAAGTCCAGCCTAGGTAACATAGCAAGACCCCATCTCTTTTTATTTTTTAGATGGCGTTTGACTCTTGTTGCCCAGCCTGGAGTGCAATGGCTCAATCTTGGCTCACTGCAACCTCTGCCTCCCAGGTTCCAGCGATTCTCCTGCCTCAGCCTCCCGAGTAGCTGGGATTATAGGCATGCACCACCATGCCCAGCTAATTTTGTATTTTTAGTAGAGCTGGGGTTTCTTCTTGTTGGTCAGGTTGCTCTTGAACTCCTGACCTCAGGTGGTCCTCCCTCCTCGGCCTCCCAAAGTGCTGGGATTACAGGTGTGAGCCACCGTGCCCGGCGACCCCCTCTCTTTAAAAAAAAAAAGAGAGAGAGAGAATAGTGATATAATCATATCAAGGGAAAAGCACATGATATGTTTTTGGAGGTAAAGTAAGGCATAATAACCGGTGTCATCAACTTCCAAAGCTCTTGAGTCTCAGTTGGCTTTCTCCTGACTAAACCTTCTTATATTTGCATACAGATAAAATCATTCTTAGTTATTATTTTATACTTTATATAATTATTAGTATTGCAACACAATTAAAATATTTATTTCATTTGGATATATAATATTACATATAGGATACAAGATATGAAATAAGTTTTGTGAAATGACCTGGGTACTATCATTAGCAGCAATATTCCTAAGGGAAAAGTAGCCTCAGTCCTAAACCACAAATACATAGACACATTTTGGGAACATAAGCAAGTATTTGAGAACTACTTTAATGTCATTATTTCTCTCTCTCTTTTTTTTTTTTTTGAGACGGAGTCTCACTCTGTTGCCTAGGCTTTAGTACAGTGGTGTGATCTCCACTCACTGCAACGTCTGGCTCCTGGGTTCAAGCAATTCTCCTGGCTTCGCCTCCCAAGTGGCTGGGATTACAGACACCCACCACCACCACGTCCAGCTAATTTTTGTATTTTTAGTAGAGACGAGGTTTCACCATTTTGGCCAGGCTGGTCTTGAACTCCCGACCTCAGGTGATCCGCCCGCCTCAGCCTCCCAAAGTGCTAGGATGTTCTTGGAAAGAGGTTGACTGTTTTAAGATACTGTAAGTCCTACTACAGTGGTTCCATAATTTTTTATTGTCAATAATAAACTAGAAATCATAGGAAATTGAGAGTATTCTGAAAGGAAGGATATGGTTAAACATGGATTTTGAAAAGACAGTTCACTTGTATTCCTTCTATGTACATACTTCTGACACTTGCTTGGATATAAAGTTCCCTTCTTTTAAACACTGTTTATTCTATGGGACAATTGATTACAGAACATTGGGACCTTCCCTGATTCAGGTTAGTGGTCCCAGGTGACCCAGGATAGCTGCTTCACTCTGGACGTTTTCTCTTACATAGATATGAAATGTGACAGCTTTGCCAAATGAGACACATTATCTTTTTTAAAACTGAGAAACAGCTCAACACGGTGGCTCACGGCTATAATCCCAGAGCATTTTGGGAGGTTGAGGTGGGCGGATCACCTGAGGTCAGGAGTCCGAGACCAGCCTGGCCAACATGGGGAAACCCCTTCTCTACTCAAAATTCAAAAATTAACTGGGCATGGTGATGGGCGCCTGTAATACCAGCTACTTGGGAGGCTGAGAAGGAGAATTGCTTGAACCCGGGAGACAGAGGTTGCAGTGAGCTGAGATTGTGCTACAGCACTCCAGCCTGAGCAACAGAGCAAGACTCTGTCTCAAACAAACAAAAAAACCAACTGAGAAGTAACACTCAGAAAAAGAAAAGATTATTCAACTTTTGTTAGCAGAAGTTTAGAAGTACATATTGCCTCTTCATGAAGGAATTTCAGTCTTTGTTTTCTGTGCTGACCTGATATTATTAATATAATTTTCTTGATAATGATTACCTAGCAGCACTTTAAATTCATTTCCCATTTTAGAGTTCAGGTATACATACACACACGTACACACACAGTGTACATATATATGTGTGTGTATATATGTGTGTATATATGTGTGTGTGTGTGTGTGTATGTGTGTGTATATATATTTGCTTGAGTGTTAGTATATAGTCTGAAACTTACTGTCCCCTATGTAGCAAACTAATGGTCACTAGTGGAAGTGAAATTTGGCAAGGGATCTTAATCATCAAGGTGATACTCTCATTCATTTAAACTGTACATCTCCACAAAGTTTTGTGTTTCTAAAATGACCTTGAACTTGCAAATATATTAAGGGTATTGTTTTCAAAGGGATACAGATGGAAATTATAATCTTCATGTCAGGGTCCACACTGGCCAAATACGTCCCAGAATTCCTAAGCTCAGTGTTGCAAGTAGCATTTCAAATATGACTTGACATGACTTTCACAATGTTTCAATGTATGCCCCACTTTGAGACACAAAGGCATACGTAAAATAAAATGATAAAGTATTAATTTAAAAAATCATCAACGTCTGAGAAAATAGAAAACAGAGGCTTTGGGGTTTGGCAGTGTCGCCGCTGTAGCCACCCTGGGGATGAGTTGAGAAAGTGGGCCCAAATAAGGAAGGCCTGTGGGCCCTGCAGCCCACCCACCACAGCAGCGAGCATGTGAGGATATTTGGTCTTCACCCAAGATTTCATTTAGGGGAATAGAAGGGACTTGAGTGCTAACACAACTTGAGAAACACTGCCCCAACAGACCTGCATTTACCTATTAGTCAAAACACTTGGAATACCAAACGTACCAGATCCGCTCATAGTAGTAAGTCAGAGGTCAGCTTCCTTCCCCTTTGTGTTAGGATGCTACCATGCATAATCATCCTGAAACAAAGGTGCAGGGGAGGATTTGGAAAACTTGTTCCTAAATAAGCTGTCTTCTAAGTTGAGCTCCCCTTCTCTAGAAAGTTTCCTTAGGAACTTTATGCATATTAGAGACAAAGATAAAACCCCTTTTATTAAAGCAAAAAACAATGTTAATAGTTGTTGGTGATGTCCAAATAATATTTTCAAGTCATATTATAATGATGGGGTTTCCCTCAGTACTTTGGATTGAAATAAACGGGTTAGAAGGGAGAACAGATGACAGGAGACTTCTTTGAAATTTCTGAAAGGCCATACAATCTTAGGTTGAATAAAGAAGGAATAAGAATAGGAAATACGGGGCCGAGTGTGGTGGCTCACGCCTGTAATCCAAACACTTTGAGAGGTCGAGGCGGGTGGAACACCTGAAGTCAGGAGTTCAAGACCAGTCCAGCCAACATGGTGAAACCTCATCTCTACTAAAAATACAAAATTAGCCAGGTATGGTGATGGGCGCCTGTAATCCCAGCTATTTGGGAGGCTGAGGCAGGAGAATTGCTTGAACCCAGGAGGTGGAAGTTGCAGTGAGCCGAGATCGTGCCACTGCACTCCAGCCTGGGCAACAGAGTGAGACTCTGTCTCAAAACAACAACAAAAAACACAGGTGATTTCTTTTAAATACATTTCCAACAGTATTTCTCTGTTTCCTTTTTTAGAAATCCTTTCTGTTCATAGGGCAGTTGGGGTAGAGATGGACACACTTAGCCAGCACGGCGTCGTCCGTGGAGGATGCACTGTGTGTCTCTGCTGTAAGATGTAGACACCTGAGTTTGTGTGTTCAGATACTTTCGAAGAAGTTTTTTTGGTGAGACTTCTTTGACAAAGAAAACTGCATGTAAAGTTGTTGATGTGGTGTCTGGAACATAGTAATGATCGATGCAGGAGGAAGATAAGGGGGAAGGTCCCTGGAGAGCCTCCCACCAGCCT
Source organism: Macaca fascicularis (assembly GCF_037993035.2). Lineage (NCBI taxonomy): Eukaryota > Metazoa > Chordata > Mammalia > Primates > Cercopithecidae > Macaca > Macaca fascicularis. The sequence goes on along the minus strand of NC_088377.1, from coordinate 172,500,905 downwards.
GTGCACTGGGAGGAGGGGGTGGAGCCCCAGGAAGTTCTCATCCTTTGCAGCGGGAGCCTGGCCTCTCCTGTTCCTGGGTGGTGACTTGGGATTCAATCTGTGAGACGGGGGCCTGTTCATAAAAACCCTTCTTGCTTTGCTGAGAGTCTTTTTCCTTTTTGCCCATTAGATTCCGTAACCCCTCACCCTTCAAAGGGTCTGTGTGCATAACTCTTCCTGGTCCTGTGACAAGAACCCAGTTTTTTCTACAATAGTAAGGAGTCAGTGAGCATTAGTGTTCTTTCTCTCTCTTTTTCTTCCCCTTCTCTTTGGCAGTATATTTTTCGTTTTCCAGTTGTAGCATCTGTTAGTGTAATTTTCATATTCTCCCTCAAGTAGGGCATTTTCCAGGTTTCTGCAGCTTGAACTTTTCTCTCTTGGTGGAGTGAAGCAGAGGTGGGTGGGGAAGGGAGACCAAGTGAACCCAGCCTGGCTCTCCTTTTATTTCCCTGGGGTTAGAAGCCACAAGTTGTCCTGAGGAGGCTTTGCTGTTCTTGTCGCTCCTGACTTCAGCAGGAATCAAGGACAAAATAACTGAATGACAAAGGAAGATGGAAGCAGCTATAATCAGCTGTTCAGTTCCAATCACAGGAAAAGTAGCCCTCAAACTTTAGAGGACATTAGAATGACCTAGGATGCCAGTTAAAATTCATCCTCCTGGGCTCCTCCCCAGAAATTCTGAGTCCAAACTTAGGTAATTCTTAGTTTTTAATGTTTTGGTTGATCACTAGTATAGCACAAAGATTAATATATTTTTTAAGAGTTTTTACCACTCCTTGGTAGAGTCGGCTACCCTCAGGGAGCCCCAAAATTATGTCTCAGAATTCTTGGCTTAAAAAATGAGCCACACCATCCCCACACCTATGTATGACTCTCAGACAGTCATGTAACACGAACAAGCTTTGGCAGTGGTGTGAGATTTATTTGTAAATTGCCAGTGTCAACATAATTCTTTTCTCATTGGCATTGCCTAGTTAAGGAGTCAAATCTCACTGTGGTTTGTTCTCTCTGTGGTTTCCGTAGGGTTGGGGAGAATGCTGCAGAAAAACGAACCCTCTCTAGTTTTGACTGTCTAGGGAGTAAAAAAAAAAAAAAAAAAAAAAGCCTGTCATTTTTCTGAATTAGGATATAAGACGCCTGCCCTGAAGGTGGCAAATCAGACTTCCACACGCATTGCCTTCATTTAGCCAATAGCCCGCTCTGAATGTGTATATTACGATGTGCAGTTTCATTCATCAAAGGGATTTCGGGCTCCAGCAGCACGCAGCCTCCAGTCTTGAGTGACTCCTGGGCTTTGGCTCAGCAGTAACTCCTCCATAAAAACAAGTGTTTGCATCTGGCTGTTAGAAGAATTCGTGCTCATCCGGGTAAGGATAAACTGGAGAAATTATTCCTTTTTTTCCCCTTTGGGTGGTTTTGAGATTTTTAAAAAATTGACCCTCTCTTTTGAGAAGAGCTCAGAGCTATTTGTCTGAAGTTTTTCCATCCAGGCTGCTTTATCGTATTATCCACTGTCTTGCCCTTTTCATGTAAAATCTACCCTCTTCAAAACATAGTTTCATTTTCAAATTTTAAAAGATTCCATTTTTCTTTCTGTGCATGAAACTTTAAAAATTTAAATCACCACAATTGCTACTGGCTTAGAAGTGGAGTCTTATATTTTTAGGAAGTATACTTTAAAAGTAGGCAGAGGGGAGATCTGTGTTAGCATTTGGTTTAAGAAACAACGATTGTTACATTAAAGGGCGGATTTTCAGACGTACTACTTAATCTACTCTGACAAAGAAGCTATGAGCTCGCTCTCTCTGCCACTTTTCTCCCGATCTGTGTTCTCATGGTGGAATCGGCTCATCTTTTTTCCTTAGGCATGTGGTTTAGTCTGCGTTCTAATGGTGGAATCGGCTCATCTTTTTTCCTTAGGCATGTGGTTTAGTCTGTGTACATTCAGTGCAGTGGCATTTTTCTTGAAGAAGTGACTAAGGCTTCTTGGATGAATTCTGTCTTTGAAAGAGGTGGTAGAATTGCATCAGAAAGGCATTTACAGTAAATGGCTACCCCCCCTTCCTGTAATGACCGCATGTGAAAGAATGCATTAATTCTTGTTTTGAGGAAATGAGAGTTGTAGAGTTCTATGAAAAACTCCCTTTTTTATCATTAGTTAGCCAGGTTTGAATGTTCACATTTTAAAAATCAGGCTCATTTTGTGCTATCTAAATAAAAGCCACAAAGATACAGCTTTCCACTCCATGTTCTACGTGGAGTAACCAATCATCCTGAACTCAAAAAGAGGCAATTATGTTGAATATGGCTACAGTTAATGGCATAAGCCTAAACTAATTTCTTCATAGTCTTTTTTTATATTAAGTTACTATGCCTCCTAGCTATGTTGCTGATATGTCCATCAGGATTTGATTCTCAGTGCGATGGACGATGAAGACTAAAAGGAAACTCCCATAGATGATCTGGTCAGGAGTTCTCATAGAAGCAGTACCGCCCCCTAGGTGACAGAGTGGAAATTTATGAGGCTGTTCTGGTGGTACAATGAAGGATTTTTTTTTTTTTTTTTTTTTTTTTTTGAGATGGAGTCTCCCTCTGTTGCCCAGACTGGAGTGCAGTGGTGCGATCTCGGCTCACTGTAGCCTCTGCATCCTGAGTTCAGGCGACTCTCTTGCTGCAGCCTCGTGAGTAACTGGGATTACAGGCCCATGCCACCATGCCCAGCTAACTTTCGTATTTTTGGTAGAAATGGGGCTTCCCCATGTTGGCCAGACTGGTCTCAAACTCCTGACCTCAGATGATCCACCGGCCTCAGCCTCCCAAACTGCTGGGATTACAGGTATGAGCCACTGTGCCCAGCCCTAATGAAGGATATTTCATGAGTGAGAGCCAGAGTCCTTAATGTCCCACTGTAGAAAAGACATAAAGAATTGCCCTGTGGTGCACATGACTTTCACCTGTCCTGTTGGACATTCATGTAGGGACAGCTCAGTTTATAATTTTCTTTCTTTTTTTTTTGAGACGGAGTCTTGCTCTATGCCCCAGGCTGGAGTGCAGTAGCACGATCTCGGCTCACTGCAAGCTCCGCCCCCCTGGGTTCATGCCATTCTCCTGCCTCAGCCTCCCGAGTAACTGGGACTACAGGCGCCCGCCACCTCGCCCGGCTAATTTTCTTGTATTTTTAGTAGAGACGGGGTTTCACCGTGTTAGCCAGGATGGTCTCGATCTCCTGACCTCGTGATCCGCCCGTCTTGGCCTCCCAAAGTGCTGGGATTACAGGCTTGAGCCACCGCGCCCGGCCCAGTTTATAATTTTCTAAACCTAGACTTAACTCCATTTTTTCATGAAAATGCAAAATAATTTTTGCATACTTTTAATATACACAGAATAGATTCATTGTCATTCTCTGGTCCATCTATACTACTACTTTCATTTTCTTGCACTTTTAATATGGAAAGCTTCTAATCTGACTTCTCTTAAATACAAACTTGTTCTTTATAAGTAAGTTACAAGCATCTATTTGAGTACATAGTTAACTGCCTTGAAAATTATTTATATAATGAAATGTTAAGTATTTTTTGTTATACATTGCTTTTTTTAGATTATCTTTTATGTTACATTTAGGATATTCATATTTTAAAGCTGCATGTACAGTAGTTAATATTATCAAAAATTTGATTTTAGAGTACTAAATGGGACATGACAGAATTTTTTGTCATATAAAGAGGGCTTTGAGACTAATGGGTAGGGTTTTGAACCAACGAACCAATCCCTGCCTCAACGTTTAAGGAAGGAGGAGGGTATGCAAATTACCCAGATAGGAGGGATGCTTATCTTCTTCATGAAGCTACCCAGGGAGGATTTCACATGTATCTCATTAATTTGTTCTAGTATTTTGAAATCTTCATATTAAGCTAGTTCTTCTGTATTAATATTTTCTAAGAGTTTTCATATGTCACTCTAAAAACATGACTGGGCCAGGTGCAGTGTCTCATGCCTGTAATCCCAGAACTTTGGGAGGCCAAGGCAGGTGGATCACTGAGGTCAGCAGTTTGAGACCAGTGTGGCCAACATGGTGAAACCCCATTTCTACTAAAAATACAAAAATTAGCTGGGCATGGTGGCAGGTGCCTATAATCCCAGCTACTCAGGAGGCTGAGGCAGGAGAATCACCTGAACCCAGGAGGTGGAGGTTATAGTGAACTGAGATCGCACCATCTCACTATATAGCCTGGGCGACAGAGCAAGACTCTGTCTCAAAACAAACAAACAAAAAAAAACATGGCTGGGCACAGTGATTTACACCTGTAATCCCAGCATTTTGGGAGGCCATGGTGGGCAGATCACCTGAAGTCAGGAGTTCAAGACCAGCCTGGCCAACATGGCAAAACCTTGTCTCTACTAAAAATACAAAAATTAGCCGGGTGTGATGGCACACCCCTGTAATCCCAGCTGCTTGGGAGGCTGAGGCAGGAGAATTGCTTGAACCCGGGAGACAGAGGTTTCAGTGAGCCAAGATCGCACTGCTGCACTCCAGCCTGGGTGACAGAGTGAGACTCTGTCTCAAAAAAACAAAACAAAAACAAAAAATCTATGACCTTTGGTTACTCCCCTTCTATAGAAAAGACAGGCAGGTATTGAGAGAATTAAACTTCTGTAAACTTGCAGAGGAGTTAAAAGCAGACTCAGGTTTTCCTGAACAGTGGACATGGTGGCACTGTCCCTTTGTCATGAACATAATCCACATATGCCATTACAAACTGTTCCAGTACTGGAAGATATAACACATTCTAGGTAAGGTATTGTCTCTATGGTAGATTAAATCATCAGAAATACAAAAGCTGGGTGCGGTGGCTCATGTCTATAATCCCAGCACTTCGGGAGTCTGAGGTGGGTGGAGCACTTGAGGTCAGGAGTTTGAGACCAGCCTGGCCAACATGGCAAAAACCCATCCCTCCTAAAAATACCAAAATTAGCCACACGTGGTGGTGCACACCTGTAATGCCAGCTACTCGGGAGACTGAGAAAGGAAAATTGCTTGAACCTGGGAGGCGGAGGTTGCAGTGAGCCGAGATCACGCTTCTGCACTCCAGCCTAGGCAACAGAACAAGACTCTGTCTTAGGGAAAAAAAGAAAGAAAAGAGAAAGAAAAAAAGAAATACAAGTGTGAGGTTAAGGTACTCAAGCCTGTGCACACATAGTGTTCCCTATTGTTATTTGAGGCTCGCATTTTTAATTTCATAGAGCTTTTTCTTGTATTTCTCGTTTTTTTGTTGTAGTTGTTCTTGTTATGGGCATGTAATTATTCTCAAATATTTCCAGGAATACTAATAAATTGGGGTGGTTTTTTTTTTTTTTTGAGTTTTTTTTAGAAAAAAAAGTCTCCTCTTAATACTCTGTTTCTTCCAGAGTCTTTTTGTTGTTTATCTTGGTTTTTCTCTTTCATGTTGCAGACTTTTAAAATGTATATTTATTTTTGATTGTCTATTCTTTTTAAAAATGAAGTGGCATTATGGCTGCCTAGAAGTCCTGCATGACAGCACCTGCCTCTAGCAGGCTTCAGCCTGGGTGCACACAGCCACCCTGAGCCCTCTTGCTGGAGAACTGCTAGACGTCAGAATGAGGAGGGCTTGACTGTGGGGTTCTCTTCACCACACTAGCTGTTTGGTCCTCACTAGACAATTTGTTTAATTTTTTTAGAGAATCATCTCCCTTTTCTTATTTTCGCTCGGGAGTGGGGAAGCTGTAAGGTTTCTTCTTTCTTTTAAAGACAGGAAGTAGTCATGAAAGGAATAATTGTTGATATCCAGATTTTTTGATTCTTCTTCTCCTTTCTACCTTTCTTGCCACTTCTGTCACATACAGTTCATACTTTTGCTGAGTCTGCAGCCTCTTTGGGGTCCAACTGAATAAAATCAACTATTCACTGCCTTGGCAGTACCCGCTCAGAACTCTCTGGGCTGTAAGCTGCCTCTGCTCAGTTTCATCGCTCAGTGCTCTCCCCACATCCTTCTGGCTTCCTGACATTTGGTGAAGTCTCCCAGGCCCTTGAAAGTTGTCGTCGTCATTGTTGTGGGCGGACATACCCCTTTTATAATTATAGTGGGGTCTTCCAGGTGCCCTGACCACCATCATGAAAGGAGAAGTACTTTCATTTGTTGATTTGTCAGAAGCATATCTGAACAAGTAAATTGGAAATACCTTTAGCCAGGCATTTAGCCAGGGAAAAGATCAGATGGAGCACGATGACTGCAGTGGGTACTGGGGTTTGGGAAAACGAACCCTCACAATTACTGGGTTGGGAGGAAACAGTGGGCTGACATTATTATAGAAAGATACGCTTTCCAACCAGTGAAGACATAGCCATTAATCATAGAGCCCCGTAAGAAGATCTTTTAGCTTTGTTGCTCAAAGAAAGTTGCATCTTGTAAAACATACAACTTAGTCATTTAAAAAAATCTTTAAGTAGTGGTACTTGTTCCTGATCTTAATACAAATTAAATTTGGATATGCCTGCTTAATTTCTTCCCTGCCCTTTAGCATAAGAGCTTCTGAGAGAATCTCCTATTCTTCCCTTCTGTACTATTTATTTCTTGGGGCATAGACCCTCATACTCACTCTTCTTTTTCTTACAAGAAGCAATTCACATTCTCCTTTCCCATCTCCTTTGTGGAAAAAAGCTCCAAACCCTTATTAATTATCCCTTTGTCATGTTTATCAGGTCAGTCCTGAAAGTGTACAGCAGACACTGTGAAGATGGGAAAAGTAAGATGTTGACTAATTAGTTCTGTAACTTCTGTGACATAAGTGGTATCCATTTGTGTCAGAAGAAAGCCTGAATTGATGTTTCCATCTCACACTTCCCTCATTTTACTTGGGAAGCAGTATCTTTGTGAAAAATCCCTGGAGATCCACAGTTAGGGCCAATTACTGCAACATGATGGAACCTTTAGGTTTTTCTCAGGCCTAGCCTCATTTCTAGCACAATACTAGGAGGCTAAAATCTACCTCTGAAATTTGCAAGGCAATACTGACGGATGTTAGCTATTTTTTATGTAGCTGCTTAGAGACAATTGAAGATAGTAAGGGTCATAAGGGCCTTCTCCTATCTGACCTCTGTACCCCTGTAAGTTGTTTACCAGCTTGGAGCTTCCTGTACAGTTCTAGATCAAAGAGCAGGTCCTCTGAGGCCGTGCCCTTGGAAGCAGAGACGGTGAATAGTGAAATGTACTTAGCTCTGAGGGAGTGAACTCCCAGGCAAGCAGAACCCACTTGGGATTTTATTTCTGATATTGACCAGAACATCTATCATCAGCCTATGCCAGACACCCCCTTTCCAAACCTTCTTTCTCTCACCTATTTCGTATAACTTCCTAGAGATGAAGAATGTTTCTGAGTGTGGATTGTCAGAGGTCTGCTGAAAAATGGTGGGCCTAAAAAAGATACTCTGTGACTGCAAGAATGTAGAACACTCCCACACTGGTTCTGGGACCTGGCATATTGGTTGGCTATTACTGTTGAATGAGAGGAGAACCAGCAAATTCCTTCTTTTCCTCTGGAGGAAATACCTTGTATGGATGGTCCCCCACAGAAGAGACAGCCATGGCTAGTTGTGAACTGAAGTAATTCAGATACAGGCCCCATTTGATGGGATCTAAGTGTGCAAATCAAATCGCATTCTTCAGGAGGACATGGGGATGTTAAGACAATTAAGGAAGTCCTACCATCCCTCCATTTTAATGGATGTAAAATTTACATGCAGTGAAATTCACAGACATTCAGTGTACTCCTGTTCCCAAACCCCAGTTAAGAGAGAGAACATTTCCATCACCAGGTTTCCTCTTGCCCCAGTCATTCCCTACCCTCCCTGACAAAAACTTTCTGCTTTCTATCATTGCAGTCTTGTTCTTGAGCTTCCTCTAAATGGAATCATACAGTATATACTCTTTTGCGTCTGGCTTTTCTTTTTCCACCCAACAGTTTTATATTGTTGTCTGCATCATTCTTCCTTTATTGCTGGGTAGTATTCCATTGTATGAATAGACCCAATTTTAAACTCTGTTCTCCTGTTGACTGACATTTTGATCGTTTCCCCCTTTTGGCTATGATGAATATTAAGCTGCTGTGAATGAGTTTTCTCTCATTCTCACTCTTTTTCTTTTCTTTTTTTTTCTTTTTTTGAGACAGTCCCACTCTGTCGCCCAGGCTGAGCTGCAGTGGGGCAATCTCGGCTCACTGCAACCTCTGCCTCCCAGGCTTAAGCAATTCTCCTGCCTCAGCCTTCCGAGTAGCTGGGACTACAGGCGCGCACCACCACACCTGGCTAATTTTTAAAATGTTAGTAGAAATGGGGGTTTCACCATTTTGGCCAGGCTGGTCTCGAACTCTTGACCTCAAGTGATCCACCCACCTCAGCCTCTCAAAGTGCTGGGATTACAGGTGTGAGCCACCACGCCCGGCCCATTGTCACTCTTTTTTAGGTTTAATTGCTGCACCATACAGTAGGTGTATGTTTACCTCTGTAAGAAACTGCCAAGTCATTTTCCAAAGTAACTGTACCATTTTACACTCCAACAAGCAATTTATGAAAGTTCCAGGTGACCCAGTATCTTAACATTGTATATTGCTGGTTTTTCTACTTATGGCCGTTCTCTTGGATATGAAGTAGTATCTCGTCGTTTTCAGTTTGCATTTTCTTGATGAATCACATATACTTATTGGCCATTTGTGTATCTTCTCTCTTGAAGTGTCTGTTCAAGTCGTTTGAGTCTGTTTTTCTTTTGCCTGTTTTAAAATTGGATTGTCTTTCTATTATTTTGGTTGGTAGGAATGTTATACATATTCTGAATAAAGTATTCTTGTCAGAAGTTTATAATGCAAATATTCTCCCAGTCTGTGGTCTATCTCCTGTTTTTTAAAAGTGTCTTTTGATGAGCAGAAGGTTTTAATTTTGAAATAATTTCATTGATCAAAAATGTTTTGCCTTTGGGGAGACCAAGGCAGGGGAGGATCGCTTGAGACCAGGAGTTTGAGAGCAGCCTGGGTAACATAGCAAGACCTCGTCGCTCTACAAAAACATAAAATATTTTTTTAAAAATTAAAAAAAAGTTTCTATATTATCTGTATTTTTTGTTTCCTAAGTACCCGTTGCCTCCCCAGGATTGTGCAGATATTTCCCTGTGCTTTCTATTAGAAGACGTACAGCTTTAGCTTTTATGCTTTAGTTTATGATCTATCTCCAGTTGATTTTTGTATATGGGGATAAGTAGAAGTCAAGGTTCATATTTTTGCATACATTTTCCTAGTTGTTCTAACATGGATTGTTGGAAAGACTTTCCTTTTTCCATTGAATTGCTTTGGCGCCTTTCTTGAAAATCAGTTTTCCATATATGTATGGGTCTATTTCAAAGGAACTTGAAGAATGTTTGTATAGACCACATGCGGCATGCACTCAAGTCTAGGAAATAACAGTTCACATTGGTCAAGCCTCAAGTGACTGGCATACTCTTTAACTCCTGTATCATGAAACATTTATGTCAAAGATCACTGATGGAAGCTGTATGTGGTGGGAGGCATTTTTTGCTTGTTTTATGAAGCTAACCCTGCTGAAGCCTCCAGAAGTTCCAACATTCCCATGTTAAATTGATGTTCTTATCGGCACAGAAATAGACCATAAAAAGTGAGATCTAGCCTGAGCCTGCAGGCGACTTCAAAAAGAACAAAATTAACTTCACTTTTCTTATCTGAAAAGTTGGATATGTGTGGATTCAAAACTGAGTGATTTGGAACTCATTATAATGAAATGTGGGCCAGACAAAAAATAAACACTCTTAAGAAAGACATTTTTCATGACGTAAAGATGCTTGTAAAGGAAAAAATTATTTTAATAACAAGTATATTGTATGCAAAAGTAGATCTGATTTTAAACAAGCTTTGTCTATGAGTAGAATCTCTACCTGGAAAGGTTTTTGTAAATGGTTTGGTTGAGCATGTTTATTTGAATATAGAACTTTATTTCTTTTTAAAAAATTCCTTGATTTGGAAACCAAAGGCTGAATAGAGTAGGAAATGCACCCAAATTATTCAGTTAGAAAGGCAGAATAAATGGTGATGCTCTCTTTTGACACCCTACATTTTAGGACTTTGAATTTGGTGCTTTCATGGTGTGGTGGTGTAGGGAAGTGATTAGTGCGGGACTCTGAGGCTGGGCTGCCTGGATTGGAATACCAACTCTGCTACTCAACACAGGCAAAGGAATCGACGCTCCTGTGTCTCCCCCTAAATGGGGAGAATAAGAGGTACCTGCCTCATGGTTTGGGTTAAAGTATACAAAAGGCTTAGAGCTGTGCCTGGTTCATAGTGAGCACTATGTAACTGCTGGCTGGTAATACTATATTAACTTTATAATAAAAGAACACAAAAAAAGGAATTTGTAAAGGAAAAACATAAAGCAAAAGGGCATTCCACTCTTCTGTGATTCAGCTGTCTCACTCTTCATAATAGACTTCCCAGTTGGCTGATTCGGTCACGTTTTGTTATTAATTCCCATTCTCTCAAAAGGATACAGAATTAAAGGGTTTTCTTTTGAGCTCCTTGGGAGATGCGTGCCCTGAAAATAACCAGGGATGCTTCATATTCGTTACCAGAATTATTTGTCTCTACAGAAGGACTTTACAAGGAAAGACGCATTTCAAGTTTACGTCGTCCTCTCCACTCATTTGAAATACCACCTTCCCAAGCCTGTGTTTGGACTTGTATCTTTGTGCTCAGCTCCTGGCCTCTGTTTCTGCTTTCTCTAGCAGTTTCCTGGCAAAAGCGGGAATGAGAGCCGAGCCTGGGAGAAGTGGCCAGGACAGGCCTCTCCCCACTCAGCTTCCCACCACCACTCGGGCAGGCAGGAAGAGCCTGAACTGTGATCACCTGCCCACATTTAGTAGGTTGACAGCGCCAGAAACAAAATCTGGCTCAGACCAAACATGAAGGTCTGTTACTAATGATGTCATTTCCGTCAAAATCCCGTTTGGGTTGCACAGACTGGGTTTGACTGTAGGGATTGTGCCGCACGTTGTCACAGGAGGGTCATCATGTTCTGTGTAGACCATTGTCTTTGCTGTACATATGCGGTGAAGGCCTATAGAAAATTGATGTCCTTTACTACAGTGACTTCCTGGATCTCACTGTGTGGAAGATGCGACTCCTCACAAGGCCTGCTCAGCGTAGTCACGGTTTTGTTTATGTTCTTAGTGTTGTTTGATAGATGCCACAGACGCAAAGAGCACTGGGATGTGGCGCCCATGACTTGGCAGGCGGGAGAAACACACTTGAGGAGGCAGCTTTCCACTCTCCAGCGGCTGATCCATGCCATCCCAGTGCCCCTGCATCTCCCAGCGGCTCTGCACACACTGCCCACTCTCCACCTCCTGCATCTCACTACGTACTCTCAGTAACTGTCCATCCCTCCGGTGTCACAGAGGGAAGAGAGGCCAGAAGGGGGACTCCCTCAGGTTCTCACTGTGAATCAGCATTCCCCATCTGTGCCTGCCTGGCTTTCCTTGCCTCCTGTTTCAGTGCAAGGGGAGTCCTTCCTCGTGCCCAAGGCCCTGAACTCCATGCCCTTCCCTCTCACCTTCTCAAAGACTTTCTCTCTCTGACCATGTACTTTTTATTCTCCACTGACTTTGTCCTGCGAGCACTGAAACCTACTTAAGTCTTTCCCATTTTAAACAACACAGGCCTTCAGTATCACCCTGCCTTTCATTACCTCTCCATTCACTTCTCCTGCCAGGGCCAGCCTTTTGGAAGAATTGTCTCTAGTTATTCCCTCCCTGTCCTCACTCCTGCCCACCCCTCAGGCTGCTCCAGTCTGGCTTTTGCACCAGTGACCGAGTGGATTCTGCTCTAGCCAAAGCCAGTAGTCTCCCTCCTCTCTTTCCTGTGGGCCACGTTTGTCAGATGCATTTGGATTCTTGTCTTCCTCAACCTCTCAGTGGTGAGCAGGGTTTGATGTGTTCTCCTCCGTGGCCTTTGAAGACTCACCCTACCCTTCTTGCTTTTCCTTCTCATTGCCCTTTTCAGATTCTTTCTATCCGTCTCTAAGCTCCCTACTGATATTCCAGTGCCCACTGGGCATCTGCACTTGGATATCTTGTTGGCACCTCATATCCAAGAGGTTCCAAATTGATCCAAATACCCAAGCTTGAAACCTGTGACCTATTGATCCTTTCTCCTCACCTTCAGAATCCAGTAAGAAGGCAAATCTGGTCAAAATTCTACCTATCAACAATCATCAAACCCATCTACTTTATCTATCTGTCATGTCCTTCTTCTTGGTCACCATTACCTTTTACCTGTATTAATGGATTAGCAACTCTCTCCCTGCTAAATTTCCCCTGATCCATTCTCTGACTTCTTTCTGGGCGATGCTTCTAAAAGCATCCTCATCCTTCTTCTTCCCTGCTTTAATTCTTACCCATTTGTTAAATGTCCTGTACCCAGATGGATGGGGGGGGGCCTCTGCAGAGCATGCGTTCTAGCCTGTACATAACCAGGTCATCATGGCACTAACAAGTTTATGGGGAGTTGGAGAAGAGAGTTGTTTCCCACTCCGCAGAACTTTATGAAAATCCCAAATGTAAATCAGCCACTCCTGCCCCAGAGCTCTTGGTCGTGGGCTTTGTATCCCTTCCATCCTTCCTCAGCCTCTCCCATCTGTAGTGACCCTACCCTATTTCTCCCTTTTTACTTATTCAGAGGATCTCAGTTCTTTCCTGAATGTTCTGATCCTTAAGTTTCATTCCTGTCTTGTCTTTGGGTTTCCCTAAAAGCAGATTTTGAAAAAGCATGCAATCTGGTCTGTCTTCACTACTTAAGAGCTGTGTGACCTCTCCGTGCCTCCATTTCCTCATCGGTAAGAGTCTACTTTATAGGATTGTAGGGAAGATTAAATTAATTCATGCACAGAAAGTGCTTAAAGCCCTAGCTGACCTGTAATGATGGTCAGTAAAGCTTGCTGTGATAACAGTGATTACTATTATTATTAAAAATATCACTACTTCCAGGTTGCCATCCTCAACCAATCTAGCTAGACCAGATTAGAGCTCCCTCTTATGTGTACTAATAGCACTGTGTGCCTCCTTTACATTGTAATTGCCAGTTTGCTACAGGAAGGATGATGAAATATTGTTCATCATCCAGCACCTAGCCCAGTGCCTGGCAGAGTTATATAAGATGTGCTCAAGTATTTTTTGAACAAAATTAATGAATCAAATAACTTGTAGAAAGAGCATTCCAATTACGCTTTGCTTTCTTACCTTTAAATAGCCACCTCTTTAAAAAAAATAAAACACGGCCAAGCGTGGTGGCTCATGCCTGTAATCCCAGCACTTTGGGAGGCCGAGGTGGGTGGATCACCTGAAGTCAGGAGTTCGAGACCAGCCTGGCCAACATGGTGAAACACTGTCTCTACTAAAAATACAAAAATTAGCTGGGCGTGGTGGCGGGTGCCAGTAATCCCAGCTGCGTGGGAGGCTGAGGCAGGAGAATTGCTTGAACCGAGGAGGCAGAGGTTGCAGTGAGCCGAGATCGCACCATTGTACTCCAGCCTGTTCAACAAGAGAGAAACTCTATCTCAAAATAAATTAATTAATTAAATAAAACACAACAAACAAAATAGAACTCTGCCCCAGGGGCCTGTCTTTAAATCTGGCATTTCTCAGTGAACTTGGGGAAACCTCTCTAGATATCTAAATCCTGGAACAGTTCTATCTCAGAGCTTCTGCCCAGCTCTAGAATTCTTTACATCTGTGGTAATAGCATGAAATGGGTATCGAGTACATTTTAAGGACACTCAGAGTTTCCCTTATGCTTATGTTTTTTTTCCTGTTAGTTGATGAGAAAATGTCATCATGTTGCTTGGATTTGTAGGTTCTTTCCTAGTTGTGGGGAATTTTTCCGAGCTGGCTATTATGAGAGGGTCTCAAAAAAAACCACAAAGAAGTTCGGTATATTATGTTCAAATTAAACACAGTATCCCTTCTTATTTTCACTTTTGATCTGGATTTTCACTTCTGAGCTGACTTCTATAATTATATTTAAAGAATTTAGTCTCAGAAATAATCCTTAAACCTTTCTCGCATGCCAAATCGGAAACTTATTCAGGACTTCTAATTCTGGTGATTTCTTTCTTTCTTTCATATATTTATAGATGAAATATGTATATACACACATATACACAGATAAGACTATATCTATATGTAAATACAGATACTTAAAATATATCTGTATATATTTTAATTGTGGTAAAATATATAACAGATAAATTACCATCTTAACCATGTTTAAGTACACAGGTCACTGGCATTAAATACATTCACATTGTTGTGCACCCATCACCATCATCCATCTCTGAAATCTTTTCATCTTGCAAAACAGAAACTCTGTCCTCATTAAACAACAACTCCCCATTCTCTCCTCCCCCCAGCCCCACCGCAACCACCATCGTACTTTCCATTTCTTTGAATTTGGCTATTCTAGGTACCTCAGATAAGTGAAACCCTGCAGTGTTTGTCCTTTTGTGACTGGCTTATTTCACTTAAGCACAGTGTCCTCAAGGTTCATCTAATGTTGTAGGATTACAACAACATTATAGCATTGACATGGTTTCTTTGCTTTTTAAGGCCAAATAATATTCCACCGTGTAGAGATACCACATTTTATATATCCATGTGATGGACACGGGTTGACAGACACAGGTTGCTCCCACGTTTTGGCTATTGTGAATAATGCTGTTAGGGACGTGGGTGTACAAATACCTGTTTTAGTTCTTGCGTTCAGTTCCTTTGGATCAAATGAGTTATTGATCCTTCTCTATTGACGCTTCTGTTTTCATGGACTCTTGCCTTACTCTTTTGATCATTTCGTGTTCCTCCCCCCATCGACCTTTGGGCCATTTTTCTGGCAATGTCCCTACTATCGAGGTTCTCATACTTCAGTTGGACCCTCACAGAACTGCTGCCTGGAGAAAACAGTTTGACAGCTGAAAAAATATGATTCATTACCACCTCCTACACACACACCAATTCCTGCGATTTTCTGAAGGTATACCGGTGGTTCCTAAATTAAAAAAGAAAATCTCTTGGTCATATGGCAGATTTTTGTAGCTATTGATACTCTGTATTTTGAAATTTAACTGTTGATAATAGCAGCTTCTTGATGTATCAGTCCTCTAATTGTGATATTGTTATCTGTTTCTTATCATGAAAACAATACATGACAATCGTAGAAAACTTGTAAGGTGTAGAAAAGTATTATACACAATGGCACTACCTGAAAGCAACAGCTATTAACATTCTGGTGCATAGGCTTCCAGTCTCTTTCATGTAAATTTTTACATAGTAAAGATCATATTGTTTTGCCCTTTCTTCTTTGCATTTAATAATAAATATAAGAATTTCTGGCCGGGTGTGGTAGTTCATACCTGAGTAGCTGGGAGACTGAGGTGGGAGGATAGTTTGAGCCCAGGAGTTTGAGGTTACAGTGAGCTATGATTGTACCATTGCACTCCCCCTGAAGGAAGACCCCATCTCAAAAAAAAAAGAAATTTCTTGTTAAAAAGTATTTGCAAATATTTTCATGATTTTATATAGCTGAGAAATATTTAGAGGGTGGTAATTAGCATAAATAGAATTTTTCCAGTTATAAAAATAATATATTACTTACAGAAAATGCCAACCATCTCAAGATTATAAAGAAGTAATAAAAAATCTAATGTCTTTGTCTGCCCTTTTTAAGCTTTTTTAATGTATCCTAATCCAGTATTGAGACCACCTTGTCCCTCCCTTCTTCTCACTTTCTTTCTTACCTGGCAACATTAGTATCATGTTTACATATGATTTTGTATTCAGCATTTGCACTCAACATTATCTTTTGTTATTTCCAATATCATGAAGCATTCTCCAAAAATCATGATTTAAGCATATGAATTTTTACTGTGATCTGGTTAGTCACATGCTCCATTCCACCTTTGGATGTTTAAGTTGTTCCCAATTTTATGCTTTTGCTAAGTATGTCCTTGTATAGTTATCTTCCTATGGATCTGTGATTATTTCCTTAGGAGATATGTATAAACATCTTAGGAGTCGAAACAGTTTTAAGGCTGAAAAAATACATATATTGCTGATTTCCTGAAATGGTTGTCTCACCTCACTTCATGAGCTTTCTTTTTTTTTTGTTGTCCATCTTTGTGACTGGTGAAATGAATTTCGGTGTTTGCTCATGAAGTTGAGCATTTTTTTCCATATTAATTGGCCTTTCATATTTTTGTGTTAATTGTCTGTTATTACATTTTACCTTTTACATTCAAATACTATAAAGAATATTATCCTGTTACAGCTATTTTATTTTTTGCTTACCTTTTTATTGAGAGACAATGCCTCCCTCTGTCACCCAGGCTGGAATGCAGTGATGCAACCATAGCTCACTGCAGCCTGGAACTCCTGGGCTCAAGTGATCCTCCAACCCTAGCCTCTGCTAGGACCACACATACGTGCCACCATGCCTTGCTAGTTTTTAAGTTTTTTGTAGGAACAGGGTCTCACTATGTTGCCCCAGGCTGGTCTCCGAGCCTTGAGCAATCCTCCTGCCTCAGCCTCCCAGAGTGGTGGGATTACAGGTGTGAGCCAACACATCTGGCCTTTTTTTGCTTACCTTTCAATTCTGTTTGCTGTTTTTTGACATATAGGGGTTTTACATTTTGTTGCAGTTGGATTACCTTGCCTTTTGTTACTTTTTTCATTGCTTCTATAAAGCTAAATCTTCTTTTCCCATTCCAAATTCAGAAATAATTTTCCACTAATTTAATTTTCTTCCTTTTCTTCTTTTATATTTAACTCTAATCGCCACAGAATTAATTTTGGTGAATCTTATGAAGTAGGAGTTAATTTTACTTTTTCTAGAATATTATCTGGTTCTTGTGTTTATTCAGAATCCAGTATAGCTGTGACATGAACCAAAACAAGTGATTTTTCTTATTTCAGTGCCTTGATTTTCCCATTAGGAGAAATGAGGAAGCCGTGAGTACCAGTGGAAGGACCAAGCCAGGAAGAGGGACTGGAACCATCTCAGAAGCCGTTCCCCTCAGCCTGGAACTTGCCCTGTCTCCTCGCAGATGAGGTAGGAGGCTCAGCACAGGCTGGCGGGAGCAGCCCACAGCAGCAGTGAGGGTCAGTGGGCCTGTGAGTTAAGAAGAAGGTGGCACAGAGCGAGGGTCTCTGGGTCCTGTTTGACTTTTCCATGACTGGGATAAGTAGCCAGGGCTTGGCTAGTTGGAGAGTTACTCGAACCTCAGGTGACAGTTGTAAGGCAGCACATGGTGAAAAAGAGTCCTAGCCTGGGAAAGTCCAAAATCTTGGGTCTGCTTTTCAGTTCACTCACCTATCTCTGTGACATAGCAAAGTCTCTTAACTTCTTTAATTTTCCGATTAGTGGTATAGTTGCAGGAATGAAATAAAACTGGTCCTGATTACTCAGAGATTTATTTACTGATTACTCTTTTTGTGATCTGAATAAAGAGTACAACATCTCTCAAAAGGTAACAATTTGATATTTCAGGAAATTAGAGAAGTTAAGAGACTTTGCTGTATTATGCAGATAGTTGACTGACAGCTGAGCCCAGACCCAAGATTTCATTTATAAAACAAAAGAGAAGTACATACTCTGAGGTTTATCCTAAATAAGCTAGTCTAGGTAAGTGGCTGAGCTAGGTTTGCCATGAATCAATCTGCTGAGTATATTTCTTGGTAACTAGTTCATCTTTCCTTAATTCAGTCAACAAATATGATACCAAGTTTAGTAAGATGATGACGGATGTCATGTAATACTCCATCTGGAAGACTGTGTGCTTCTCAGCTTCCCTAACTTTTCTTAATCTACCTTAAGCTTCCCTTCTGAAAGGTTTCTGTCTTTCCTAACAGTCTCTTCTTACCGCCAGCTACCTCTTGTGTTTAAGAATTTAAGGAAGATGAGCTAGGAATCAAGAAATACCCAGAACTGATTCCTGTCACTGGCCCCACCCTGCCACTTGCCCAGAGCTGTGGCATAAATTTTTTTAATAGGCTGAAATAAAGATATGAATAGTATTTTGGTATTAAGCATTGATAAAAGTAAAGGCCATGAGATATACCTGCTCTCACCATGTTAATTTTCTATTATTGGTATTAATAAATTATTACTTACTAACATATTCACAAGAATTGCATCGAGAAAAAAAGCAGCCACAGGCCAAACCTTTTGAATTTCAAATGTTTATATTAATGTATTGTATTCTAGAAAAGTAGAATTGTCTTAAGTAGCTTTGTAATATAAAGTCATCTATCAGCCCATGACACCTATTAGAATGTTTCAACCTTTGTCTCCCACTTTTTTGTTTCTAGACTGAGTGTACTTGGTCTGGTATTTGTGGCATAACTTACAGAACACATAAGAATGATACAGACACTACTTAATGACGACCTAGTACAAGCTTAGATAGCTAAGGTGAAAGCTTCTGTGGCCTTAACATTTTCCTCTTGAAGAATGTATTTGCTGTAATAAAATACAGTGACTACTTGAAATCTATAAACTTATGTGAGGTCTGGATAAATCTGAGCAACTTTCTTTTTTGTGCTCCAGGAACCCATGCACTATATATACAAATAAAGCTTAAGTAAACATCACTGCTGCAATCTGTGTTTTGTTTGATTATATTACGTATTGCCTGATCTTTAAATAATGATGAAAAATAACATAACCATGTTTTAACATAAACCTTGAATGGATATGAACTTAAGGGAAACAGTTTCTTGGATAATTAAACTTTATTGTCTCACCGTGCATTACTTGGGTCTTGTAATATTTTTTAAAACAGTCCTGGGGATTTATTTTTTGAGGCGTCCAAATGAATTATTAGTTCTCAAAAGCCGTAGGATATTCCTGGGTCGATATATCCCCAAAACACTATTTTTAAACTGCTTAGTTTATTTTTCTTAGCATGCTCATCTGCTGCATAATTTTCTTTGCTATGGGTCACATGATTCCTCCCGTCCATAACTCACGCACTTAAAATTCTCACTTCCTGATTGAGCCATCAGATTACGTAAAATGTAAATCAGCCTGAATACCTAAGAGCAGGAATTTTAAGGGGGAAAATGCCGTTTTCTTTTCCTGTGTAATTATTAACCCTTAAATATCAGAGTGAGTGTCTGCTCACCTATTTGTATTTGGAAATGAGAGACTGTTAGGGGTTTTTCTTGGCCCTTCCCTTTCAGATTGAATCAGACTTTGCTGCTTTCCTTATAAAAAATAATGTACCAACTAGATAGACGGTGGGAGTGGTATCGTTGCAGGAATGAAACCAAAAGGGTTCCGATGATTGAGAGAGATTCATGTATTTATTAACTCTTTTCATGATCTGAATGAAAAGTACAGCATCTGTCAAAAGGTAAAAATCTGATATTTCAGAATTGCAAGTGGCCATTTAGCCTTTCTGCTGCCTGAAAAAAAATGAAAGTAATTTCTAGCAGGCAGGATGACACTTGTTTTATCACGAATCTGACAATCCAGCACATTTTCTCAGAGCAATTTTGAAGTTGTCATAGAAACAGCATGGCATTTGGAGGGTCTTTTTAGTAGTTCTTTAGCTAGAGTTAATTAATTGTATAACTCTGGATGTTTTTCTTTTTACTCCTGTTCGACAAACAAGGGCTATAATTGCTCAAATATGTATTTTGTGTTCTATATTTTTTGGTGACTGTAGTTTAAAGACGTGATGTTTCGTAAGTGGTTTCAGTAAAGGTTATCAATTGATTTCAGATACGTTAAACTTGGGTTTTTAATTTCTTTGTAAAATTGCACTATCGTTGTGGCACCGGGATTTAGTTTTATTTAAGAAGTGAATCTGGGGAGGTATTTGCACAAATTCAGTTGTGGCTTGCTTCCACTGGTTGCAGCTATCCTTTGCTTTGATTTTGGTGTATTTAGAAAAAGAACTGGGGAATGCAGAAGGGGAAATGTGTCAGGCTTACAGGAGAAAATTGTTTCTTTAAAAACGCAAGAGGCAGGCACAACACCAAAAGCATGTTCCAGAAAAGAAATAAATTTGACTTTGTGAAACTTAAGAACGCAGTGCTCTTTGAAACTCTAAAGTATACTTAAATAAATTCTCCCCTAGGAAGATTTGTGGGAACTTTTTATTGGTGGAAAGTAGGTTGGAGCTTCTATTATTAATAGTAAAACTCTGTGGCAGAAATTCTTGCCAATATGGCGGTTGGTGAGAAAGGAATCCCGTTTCTTGGGCAGGGAGAGGGTCAGAAGAAAGAATTGTCTGTGCTGGGTCTGGATGCTGGGACTTAAAAAGTATTAGATATACAGTGCTTTGTGCTTTTTGTTTCCTTGTATAAGTGAACCGAGAGATGTGACACTTCTAAAACGTCTCATGAGTTTTGTGGGTTTAATGCTAATGCCACTATCCTTACTGTTCTGTGAGTATTTGTTCAGCCACGGGTGATTCAAGAGAGTTGGGGTAGCAGCGTGTGCAGCCAGCAGCAGTCCAGGTGCTAATGTACCACTGGTGATGTCAGGAGTTACGAGACAGCGGTTTCAAAACACTGCAGTAAACAAGGTCAAAGTGTCCCGTTTCGCTGGAAGAAAGTTTGTTTTTATGAGCTGGACAGTACATGGATGAAGTAATTTTTCAAAACAAACTTTAAATTTATACATGTATTTTTTTTTTCTTTCTTTGGATTAAAAAAATTGGCCCGTTGAGATTAAATAATGGTTATGTTTTTAAGCAGAATTATGTTTCATATGTTTTTCCAGTCTTTAATTGATTTTCTGTTTTTCACAGAAGAAATGAAAATAACTTCTGATGTAGGGATTCTTAAGTGCAGTTTTAGAGAGCAAGACAGGACCCAGTACTTTCAAAACACGGCAAGTGCAAGTCACAGTCCCTAGTAAGATATTCCTTCTCATTTTGTGCCTTTGACTCTTATTTAGACAGACGTTTAAGTACGAGAAAGCTAATGGCGCAGATTCTGCTGACTGTGTGGCTCTCGTCTTAATGCGTTTTCCAACCTTGAACCTGAGAATGCCAGAGGATTGAGTCTCTGGACATTCATCTGAGCAGATATCTGCTGGCCGCCTGGTTCGTGAGCTAACAAGTGGGCGTCCCAGGCTTGTGTGTGTAGTCACAACAGTGGAGGTGCCACGTGGCACCCAGAGGTCGACTGGGGCTACCGCGGGGCTTCCCGATCCTCACAAGTGTGTCTTCAGTGTCTGAGATGAACTGGGAACTTGGGGCATCTTTAGAAGCGCAGACATTTGGAGTTCCACGGCAAACCTGGATATAAGCACTCACACAGCTTTTAAAGTGAAAGCAAGGACCTTGAGGAAGGAATTGCCGTCATCTCATTCCCGTCCTGCTTACTGGGCTGGGGAACAAAGTAAGTTCTGCTTGTTTCTTTGTTAATCAGTCTCTCCTGCGTGTTTTTTCTTGCTAACATTATTAGACACCCAATATCTGGCACATGCCAAGTTTTTTCCCCTTCACTGGGAAGTAGGATAGAGTTTATTCAATAACTGATTGCTTCTTTTATCTTTTCCCTCTTCCCATATCTACTGTGCCGGCTTGCTGTTCAGAGATAGGAAGAGATTGAAATTTATTATCAAGGAGAAAACAAAAGGTGTTTTGTTTTGTTTTGTTTCTAAATGGTCCAAGAACTTTGCCATTAGGTAAATGACTATGACACAGACAAGGCGTTTTGCATGGTGTGACCAGGAGTACCTCCAGCAAAGCAGCCCCAGTTCGCCGCCCTGATTTCCATTTGGAAGCAGGCAGAGTGGGTTTCCCCAGCACTGGTGTTAAGGCAGAGGGTCCTTGTGCAGGAATTGTGCAGAAACTAGGTGGGAAGCTGTCATAGACAAGAGGCTGCAATTTAAAAACGCATCAGGAAATGGAAAAGAGCTGCAAGAATATCAGTTATTTAATGATGTTGATCAAAACAAATTTAATATAAAAATGAGATACAACGTATAGAGACCTAACCCTGTCAACAGCAACTAAACTTTCTTTCATGTTAGAAAGTTTTGTGCCATGTAGATTTATGGACAATGTGCTTAATTGCCTCTAGAAAATAATGAAGCGGCTTCGTCACCGCCGTAGAAGATCCTGTGACACTAGCCTAATTCTGACACGTGGCTCCTGTTTCCCATTTTGTTTGTATCTTATGCTGATCCTCTCTCCAGGGATGTGATGTGGATTGATTAACTTATAATACAAAGTTCTATGGTTTTTGAAGATGCAGAGTAAATAGAGATGAAGAGTGGTTTGTGATTTGTTATTAAACGATCTTCCCTTCTACATTTAGGACTGATTTTTACTGTAGAATTCTTTTTTTATTTTTTTGTTTGTTTGTTTTGTCAACTTGAACAGCAATACTTTGAAGGTAAAAGATGGGAGCACGACTGGAGTGGAACTGGAAAGCAGAAACTAGGGGTCTTCTATGTCTAGTGTGGAATATTGTGAATTTAAGGTAGAGCTTCTGTGTCCTGGGAATTCATATTTTATCTCAAAGTGGTGCTGATAGGACTGGAGGTAGCTGTATTTCATTTGAAACATTCCAGCCTCTTTATAGGAATATCTGTGAATTATTAATTCAGCAAACATCTTTAAGTGTCTCCTTTATGTATAGTGTTGTGGTTAGAGCCGTAATTGTTTCACCATTAAATTTACAGAAATTCAGTTTGTAAATGAAAAATTCAGAACAGTTTGAAAGAAGGGCGAATGAGCAGAGTATTACCATCGAAACAGTCTTGTTAAAGATAGTGCCAAGTGAGCAGGACTGTCCCTTCTAAGCTGCCCCTCCTAATTAAAGGGAAAGGTGGCTGCCATCTGTCTTCTTTCATTCAAGGCAGTAGGGGGTCTAGGGTAGAAGGAAGCAACCCCCCCTTTATTTTTCTCCCACTCTTTTTTATAGTCAGCTTTCTCCCTAGTCAGTGACCCAGAAGGTCATTGATGATCTGTCTGTCTCAGAATGAATAGTAACATAAGCATGCTTGGCACTTGCAAAAAAAGAAAGTTTATAACATGCACTGATCCATTTAAAGTTCTGCTTGAATTATGTCTGAGAGTATTGTAATCTCTGTGTTGGTGTCTCTGCCCTGTTTGTTACCAAGGGCACTACTGGCAGGAAAAGTGGGCAGTTTTACTTTTATTGATTTTGCTTTTCCATGAAAAAATGTTTACACTCCACTGGGCATCATCAGAAGATGGCAGCACGTGGCTGTGTACAGGAGATGTGGGGACGTGCAGGAGTAGTATTCTGAACCAAAATCAGGGACACCTGTTAATGATGATACATCTATGTCATCTCAGGGGAAAGCGTGAACAAGCATGGCAACAGATGTCCAAGCTACTCAGTGGCGTGCTGCAGCTTTTTGGACCAGTTATTGAAATTAATTCACACTGTTTAGCTTTTGTTAAGCAATAAGCCTTTTAACCTTTTTCTTGTAAGAATACGTTGCAGGAGAATTTAGTTAGTTTGGGGTCATGTCTTAATTGCTTTGGAAATGTAGAATAGTCCCTCCAACAAAATGACTGCATTTTCTTGCCTCAGTTTCCACCTCTCTAAATAGAAGAAATATCTGCTGCTTTTATAAATTATATAAGAGAATATGAAATATTTTCCATCTTTCATAAGAACTGTATTATAACTGAAAAATTCTCAAATCTTCAGTTATGTTGATTTTCAATTTTTATATACCTAAGCAAGGTGTTAACAGTCTTCTAAAGAGATTCAGCTGTTACAAACCTTGTTTAGTTCCCAAGTAGCAGGTATGGACTTCTCAAAACATACTGGTTTTTAGAACTCTCTTTGTGACACAGAAGTGTGGTATTTCTTAAACTCGTAACAATATATTTGGAGAGCTCAAATGTGAAAGTCATGTCTGTAATTTTATTTAGAGCTTTTTTTTTTTTTTTTCCCCAAATTTGTCACCAACTTGCAACGAGATTTCTTGGAAACATAGACGTGTTTATGTTGTTGTGCCTTGAGATGAACATGTGTGGGCTTCTGAAGACACTGAATGTATGACTCGATGATACCTGAAAAGTGGGTCACTTCCTAGTCAGCGAAGGGTACACAGGGCTGAACAGGCAGGGCTTTTTGGCTTTTTCCATGTTTCTGCTTTTGGTGTGTGTGTGTGGACTAATTTTAGATACTCAGCTAGGAACTTGACTGGCTATCCTTTTTAGCATGTGATTTAAATTAATTTGGTTTTACCCATCAGTATTTATTTCAAGGGGACTAAATAAACACATTAAATGAAGCACTTAAGAACATTCTTATTTTGACTATCCACAGCGGTGGGAAATCTCTGTCCTTTGAGGGTAGGAGGAAGCCAGTAGTTAGGTCTCGTGAATATGGTAGGTGATCAAACCACTGATTGAAGTCATTGTTTCATGTTATAAACATGTGCGGAGCCAGCTACTACATTTCATTAGAAGGTACTGTAGATTCAAAAGTGAACGTGGGTCTGGCATTTCAGAAGGACACAGGTTAGTGAGATAAACGACTGGAAAAAGAGGCAGCACTGTAGACTGATGTCTACATCATACTGATGTCTACATGTGCATCAGAGGTGCACATGTGTTGTTAGAGCCCAGAGGGGGTCAAAATAAAAAGACACAGGGCACAGTGGCT
Organism: Macaca fascicularis; assembly: GCF_037993035.2. Lineage (NCBI taxonomy): Eukaryota > Metazoa > Chordata > Mammalia > Primates > Cercopithecidae > Macaca > Macaca fascicularis. The sequence continues at coordinate 172,476,138 of NC_088377.1, read as the reverse complement.
CATACCTGTGATCCCAGCACTTTAGGAGGCTGAGGTGGGAGGGTCACTTGAGGCCAAGAGTTCAAGACCAGCCTGGGCAACATAGAGAGATCCCCATCTCTACAAAAATAAAAATAAAAAAATAAGCCACACATGGTGGCATGCGTCTATAGTCCTAGCTACTTGGGAGGCTGAGGCAGGAGGATCACTTGAGCCCTGGAGTTGAAGGCTGCAGTGAGCTATGATCACACCACTGCACTGTAGCCTGAGTGACAGAACAAGATCCCATCTCTGAAAAAAATGGATGAGTGAATTAATTAAATTTCAAAATAGAGACTTAATGGAAAATGAGAATTGTTGTGTACATGATTTATGAAGTGGCTTACATAATAGAATTTTGGATATGAAAGCCCTGAAAAATAGCTTCCTATTTTAAGGATGAACAGACTGGGATTTATTTCTGAAATTCTATAATTCTCAGTCAGTTGTAAGGCTTTCATTATATAATAGACTTTTTTTTTAACCAACGGAAGTTGGACCTCTTCAAAATGTGAGGTCCAAAAAGGTTTTGGGTATTGTTTGAATAACTCTCTTCTCCAAAGTAGACTGTTTTTGAAAAATGATTTCTTTCTGACATTTTAAACTTGAATATTTTTGACACACTGAATGCACCGAAGCATTATATGTCATGTTTATTGCCGAGAGTAGCTGTATAGCTTGTGGGAGACAGTTAACTTGGAGCTTTCTTGCATCTGGAAGTATGGGGAGAGAGAAGGCTTCTACACATCTCCTTTCATGTTATATTCTACAGGGAAAAAATTTCTATCCTGTAGACACTAGGTGACTCCCTTATGGATAATTTCATTTAACAATGATTTATGGGTGTTGCTCTATGCCAGGCACTGTTCTAGGAACCGATGCCAAGGCTCAGCTGATGGGCTACAGACATGAAGCCCTGTGCTCCTCAGTGGCACTCTGTAGGTAGATACAGAGCCACCATCTACTGGGTGCTTCTCCTAAGTGTGACAGTGCAGGCTGGCATACAATGCTACCCTCAAAGAGCTTGAAGCTAAGGTTCGCAAGGTTCTGTGCACAGGTAAAATTAGAATAAATGCAGAGATGCCATAACAGGATGCCTTAGCAAAAAGAAAAACAAAGAATAAATGCAGAGAGAAAGAGAAATGTATAAAAGGTAGAGAGAGAAACACACCACAAGTTCATAGAAAAGAAAGGTTGTGTGTTTATCTGTGGCTGGGATGCTCAAGAAATGCTTCATGGATAAAGAGCCTTTGAGCCAGACATTGAAAGAAAGGTAATGTTGAACTTGAGGACTTGGAGTATCCTCGTTGAAGGAAACATGAGCTAACGCATAGGTAGGGAAGGGCAATGCCAGGTACAGAGTGGGCAGGAATCGATTTGTAGTTGCTGGGCAATGGTGTGTGTAAATGACTAAGGAGAAGATCAGGTAGCAAAGGTCCTTGGAGGCCAGAACCCAGAGAGCCTTGAATGGCATGTAACTAAATGATTTAAACCTAAGTTACTGGGGAGCAATGGAAGAATTTGAGTGGCAAGAGTCCCCGTCCTGAAGAGAGGCCTTGTCCGGGATCAGCATGTGGGTGCCTCTGGAATGTGAAATAGCCAGAGCTGGGAAGCCTTTTAGAGCTGCTGTAGTGGTCCAGGAAGGAGGTGGGGAGGGTCTGGGTGAGGGCAGGCCACTAGATGGAGAAAATGAATTTATGAGATGGGATTTAGGAACTGCCTAGATAATAGGGGTTGGCTGATGGGAAGCAAAATGCCCCAGAGCTTTGAACTCAGGTGCCATTCATTATTTCTATGCCATCTGCTAGGCATTACATAGCTATTATCTCATTTAATCTTCTCCTAATCTTGTGGGTTCATATTTTCATCCTTATATCAGAGACGAGAAAACTAAGGCTCAGAGAGTTAGCAACTGCTCTAAAATTATACGGTTAACACGATCTAGAACAGGGACTTCGGTACAGGCCTCCCTGACCCCCAAGCCTGTGTTCTTTCTACTGTACTAGGCCTCGAAGACAGCGGACGTGAGAGTGAAGACAGTCTCTGTCCACTCTGGCATATTCAGCGTAGGTGCTGGTGAGATTCCACCTTTAGGTGTCCATCAAGTGGCTGGAGACATGGAGCCGAATCTCGAGGACATCGGGAGGATTGAAGGTCTGCATCCTCATTTATTTATTTAGTAGTTACTTGTTGTGTCTTCATAGACCAGCTTGGCAGCACGAATGCTGAGGTCAACAAGAGAGGTGCGTCCTTCATGGAGCTGCCAGGCTGGGAGGGAGCCCTGATGGCGTGGCTTGAGTGTAAGGCAGGAGGTGTGCAGATTGGCCATAGGAACTTACTGGCCTAACCTTGTCAGGTCAGGGAAGCTCTCTAGAGGCAGATGTGGTTCTCAACATGATACTCAAATGATGAGGACCCAGATAAAAAGTGGGAAAACGGCACATCCCAGGCCATGGAAGTAGCGCGTACTCAGGCAGAGCAAGAGAGGAACACAATGTCTTTAAATCAAAAACCACATGTGGCTGGAATGGAGGGAACAGCGAGGAGATTAGGCTAGAGAGGTGAGCAGGAACCAGAATAAGAAATGCCTTGGAAGCTGTGAGAGGCTTGGAATTCACCTGTGAAGAAGAGAGTAGCCTCATCTGAATTCCTTGCCTCGATCACGGTCTCCAACAGAAGGTTAAATGGCTATGGAGTCTAGAGGTTTTTTCCTTCGGTGTGGGCATCACCTCTTCTGAAAGGATGGTGTAATGGCTAATTGTATGTATCAGTTTGGCAAGGCCACAGTACCCAGATACTTGGTCAAGCACCAGGCTAGATGTCGCTGTGCAGGTATTTTTTTTAGATTGAGGTTTAACATTTATATCAGTAGACTGAGTGAAGCAGATTATCCTTTGTAATGTATGTAGGCTTCATATATCATCAGTTGAAGGCCTTAAGAGAAAAAGACTGAAGTCCCTAAAGAAGGAACTCTGTCTCCAGACTCCCTTCAGACTCAAGACTGCAACATCAGCCTGGCGCGGTGGCTCACACCTATAATCCCAGCACTTTTGGAGGCTGAGACGGGTGGATCACTTGAGATCAGGAGTTCAAGGCCAGCCTGGCCAACATGGCAAAAACCCATCTCTATTAAAAACACAAAAATTAGCTGGGCGTGGTGGCAGGCGCCTGTAGTCCCAGCTACTTGGGAGGCTGCGGCATGAGAATCACTTGAACCCAGGAGGCAGAGGTTGCAGTGAGCTGAGATGGTGCAACTGCACTCTAGCCTGGGCAACAGAGGGAGACTCTGTCTCAAAAAACAAAAAAAAAGACTGCAACATCAACTCTTCCCTTGGTCACCGGCATGCCCTGAAGATTGTGGATTTGTCAGTCCCTATAATTGCATGAGCTAGTTCCTTAAGGTAAATATCAGTATCTACCCCTACCCCCACCACTCACTCTCTCAATCTCAACCTCCCTCTCAATCTCCGTTTACCTCTCCCTCTCCCCCTATTGGTTCTGTTTCTCTGGAGAACCCTGACTAATGCAGATAGGAAGATAAAGAAATTTAAACTGTTCGACTCCCGTTGATATTAGCAGAAAGCTGCATCAGGCTTCTCTAGGTGTTCTTGGTGTATGTGTATATTGCTTTTTGTATAGATGAGAATAGTGAAGTACAGAAGGGATGTGATGTACCCACAGTCATGCAGAAGGCTGATGGGAGAGCCAAGGAGAAAACTCAGGTTTCAAACCTCTGGTGTAGTTCAGGTGCTTTCTTGCTATTTGGCCCTCATGTTTTTATTAGCAAGGTAATGAAGTTACTGAGTTTGCCGTGCGTAATTATTGGTAATGTTTATGGAATGTTCTCTGTATGTCAGGCACTGTTTTAGTTGCCCTACAGGTGTTAATGATTTTAATCCTTACAGCTACCTAATGAGATAGGGAATAATAGTATCCCATTTTACAAATTTTAAGCAATGAGTCCTGAGTGACAGAGCAGGACTGAAGACTCAGGCAGCCTGTCTGCAGAGGTTGTGCTGTTGACCACTCCACCGCTTCTCAGCTTAATGCCCTGGGCACAGCTTTTCATCTCTCCCTTTGGAACCATTGTCCAGAATATTTATGATGGTAGTGCGCTCTTGGTAGGGCTTGTGTTGAAAGAGAAAATGCTTACAAGTTATTTTTCAAGAGGCCCTTCGATAATGCTTCTTAGCGCCTTGAAAAACAGAAAGCATTCCCATTACAGCAACATTGTAGACCTCCTGCTAGAGTATATTTTTAGCAACTAGACTTTGCTGTCTAGCCTAGTGACATTGGTGGGCATCTGATTTGCCCAGGGTGATACAGGAGTGTGATAAAGTGGTGATACGAGTTGGCTCCTGATTCAGCATTTTGGGGTGTGTTCTGGGGAGAACATAGCAAACCTCTTTGTGTGTGTCCCTTGGTTCTTTGAGAGAACAGTCATCATAACTCCCATTTATTAGGTCTGTTGTGTGCTAGATGCTGTTTTAAGTGCTTTATAAACATTGTCTCATGGAATCTTCTCAACAGCCCTGAAGGCTGGCATTACCATCCCATTTTACATATAAAGTAAGCAGTGATTAAGGAGTTAAGTCACATTTCCAAAGCAAGTAGCAGAACCAAGGATTAAACCTCATCTGAATGACTCCAAGCCAGTGTTCTTGGTCACTTGGCTGTGTCTATACTGGGTATCTATACTGGAGCTCACCATTCTTCCCCGTAGACTATGAACTCTGTGAGGGCCTTTATTGATTCTCCACCATACTTCGCACCTGCCAAGTACACTACCTGACACATAGTAGGTGCTTAATGCATATACTGTCATGTGTCACTTAACAGTGTGGATAGGCAGTTTTGTCATTGTGTGAACATCATAGAGTGTACATCCATAAACCTAGACGGTATAGCCTACGACATCCCTAGGCTATATGATATGGCCCTGCTGCTCCTAGGCCACAAACCTGTACAGCCTACACTACGGCTGTACTGAATACATTGTAACACAGTGGTAAGTGCTTATATATCTAAGCATACATAAACATAGAAAAAGCAAAGCCGTGCAGTGTGTTACAATGGCTACAGTGTCACTAGGCAATAGGAATTTTCAGCTCCACGTAATCTTACCGGCCCGCCATCATGGATGTGGTACACCATTAACTGAAATGTTATGCTGCACATGACTGTGTGGAGCAACTAACAGACCCATTGTGTTCTCTGTGATCGCTTCTGAATGACTACAGGACCAGGGCCAAAGAGCACAGACCTGTGAGTGCGTTATGGACTTATGTGGGTTTAGCCCTCACGATAGATATGAGCATATCGTAATGAGTATATCTAGTGTGTGAATGTATATCATAACTTATCCACTTTATGGACATCATAGTTTATCCATTTTAGTGATTCCAGGACATTGTATCTATCTGTGCTTTTTTGTTGTTGTTGTTGTTGTTGAAATGGAGTCTCACTCTGTCACCCAGGCTGGAGTGCAAATGGCACAATCTTGGCTCACTGCAGCCTCTGCCTCCCCAGTTCAAGCCATTCTCCTGCCTCAGCCTCCTGAGTAGCTAGGACTACAGGCACACGCTACCACACCTGGCTAATCTTTGTATTTTTAGTAGAGATGGGGTTTCACCATGTTGGCTGGTCTCGAACTCCTAACCTCAAGTGATCTGCCTGCCTCAGCCAAAGTGCTGAGATTACAGGCATGAGCCACCACATCTGCCCTCTAGCTATGCTTTAAGACAGGTCTCTCAGCCCGGACTGGAGTCGTGTAATACACGGCTTTGTCAGTAGCTCTCCTTCCCGCAAAGGAGTCTTGATAATCTTATACTCATCCCTGCCGTTAGGATTCAGGACCAATCTTTTATAGCCTGTACACCACACTGGTCTAGGACAGCACCTAAGTAATACTCATGCTATAAAATATTCATCAAGTTATATATTTTTTAAAACATCCCAAAAATTATCTTTTTCCTGTACTGAGAAGAATTTCAGGCTCCCCTCTCTCTCACTGCCTCTCTTCACACACACCTACCTTAGTCTGTCACCTATTTCGTAAACATATCTTTTTTAAAAAAAGAAAGAAAAGGCAGTACATGCTTTGTAAACTGAAACTAGATAATTTATATTTGTAGCATTTTTTTCTCCTTGAGGTTAATTTCCTTTGCTTCCCATAACTGGAAACTAATGATTCACTGCCATTATATAAGCTTATTTTTCCTCTTGGAAATAGTAAATTATAAGAGGTTTGACCAAAAAATACACATCAAAATTAGGCAGTATTCGGTGTTTAGCCTCCATCTGCCTTGTCTTCTTGTCTTTAGTTGTGCAAGTAGATGCTGATGATTTCTGGCAGAGCTCAAGTAAATCATGTGAATTTACTTTTTTTCCTCATAAAACAGATGGCATGGTCTAGCTCTGGGCTTGTATGTTTCATGAAGTACATGGGTCTGAGTGCATATTTATTTTGTGAGCCAAGGTTTATGCCTTCTTTTATAATTTTCTTTCACCGAAAATTACCCGGAGAGCTAGAAACTCCGTTTTTGTCAGTGTAAGAAGCTTTAGAATCCATATCCAGACTAAGGCCACGGAACAATGTAGATTCACTCAGTGAAAACTCACTAGCGGCCTTCTTTGTACTAGACTGTCACCTTTGCTTGGCTTTGAGAAGCTTCAAACTAGGGCAGTTTATGTTTGGGAATGGCCAGTCAAAATAGCAAGACAGACATAGGCAAGGATGTAATTTTTTTAAAATTTAAGAGGGGAATGGTGGAGCATGAATCAAAACAGAAGGTACTCTTACCTTCTTGGAACTATAAAATAAATACATTTGAAAAAGGCACCCTCTCAACCTTCCGAGAGTCAGAATTTTTGCTGCCACCCCTCATTTTGAATCTATTCTGAATTTTTTATTCTTTTTTTAGTAAGGAAGAAAAATTTCTCCTGAAGAATTCATTGGAAATTAAAATTGACTTGCGTATTTTGTATTCTTTGGAATGTGATGAAGACTGATTTGAAAGGGCAGTGCTGGATTTGGTCAGGCAAAGGAAAGGAAGACGGTTACATGCAGTCATCCTGCCTAGCTCATCCCCGCCACGATGGAGAAGTGGGGTTGCTTTCGTTGTACTTTTTTCATTTCTTTTCTTGCCAAGCCCAGTGGCTTCTGTTATAACATGTGGCAACTTCTCCCTTGGAGACTGACTCAGTCCAAGTTACCATAATATTTAGGACCAGCTACAAAGACATTTCTTCCCCTAAACCTGTGCCAAATCTAAATCAAACTATCTTCTCCTCCTTAGCCATTCAAATAGCTCCAGCTCTTATATAAAAATACGAGAAATACATAGGCCTCTTTTTGTTTTACTCCTGTTCAAACAGATAAACAAGGCACATCATGCCTAGTGTTGCTTTGAGCTCAATCACTTCCTCCTAAAACAGTCTTATACTATGTTGATTTTAAGAATTGCAACTTAGGTGTTCGCAGACATATTCTGAGAGCACAGTCATTGTCTATGGTCTCAGAATATGTCTGCTTCCTTCTAGAACATCTGAGTTCTAGAAACTGCGTACAATAAACTGCTGTCAATGCTGCTGGAGGAAGGAAGAGTAATTCTGACATCACTGGCCTTCAACAGGTGTGGCTCTGAGCTTCTGGGCCTCAGAAGCCCTGACCTCTAGAGGCTGGGGGTCAGCAGGGCAGGGAGGTGATCTCGTCGTGGATGGCCACAGGTCATCCACCTGCCAAACAGTTAACCCTGAACAAGTCACCTCAATTTATTTTGCTTTTAAAAAAGAAAGTCAGCAAAATAGAAAAAAAAAAAAAAAAAAGATTCTTCATAAATAAATGTGTTCTGATCTGTAAATACCCTGGTCATTTCCCCCTTGGCATTTGATATACATAGTGTAGGCATATTTTAGTCATCCTTGCTCAAGTAATTATATTCCATAACCAACTTTATTAGCATAAATTAACTTCCTCATATTTTTAGCAAGAGTTACTTTCCTTCATTGCTTAGCTTATTGTTTTGAAATATGAATTACTTCCAGCACAGTTCATTTTTGTGGATGGCATTTCTGTCTTTTTAATTTATAATTATTTGACATATACAAAAGATGGTATGTAATATACAAGTAAACTCTAAAGCACAATTTTAAAGGTGCTGCAGTGAACCACCATCCAACTTAAGAACTGGCTCATTACAAATGAGCTCTCTCTAAGCATCTTATTCCTAGCATTTTCCTGCTTTCCCACTATTCTGAAATTTGTATTCATAATTCTCCTGATTTTTAAACAAACATATATTTTTATCACAGTGTAATGAGTAAATGTGTGTTGCTAAAGGCATTTTGAGACATATAAAAATACTATCGGACTATGCACGGTCTTTTTGGAACTTGAGTTTTTCCTCCATATTATATTTGCAAAATTCACCCATGTTTTCAGGTATAGCTACAGTTCCTTCATATTGCCAGAATATTCTAGTATGTAAATATATCATAATTTATCCACTATCATGTTTATTGAAGGGGAGTGGGAAACAAGGAGCTCTCTTTTCAGACATGTTGAGTCTGAGATCTCTATTAGAAATCCATTGGAAGTGATGACAGGCAGGCGGATGCTGTAATTCAGGAGAGAGGTCTGAGATGGAACTAACAGCGTGGAGATGGCATCTAAAGCATTGTTTTCCTGACTGTTCTTAGAATGATGGGCTACTTAGCCCATCAGCTGAGATTTTTGTGTTAACATTTTTTTTTTTAATTTCTTAAAGGTCTACCTGGTGTTTTTTGTTTGTTTGCTTTTTCCCAAATCTGCCTGATCACTTTGCTGAGGTGTGACTCGTAAGGGAGTAAACGAGGAGAGTATGAGCTTCAGAGAAAAAGGGGGGAAGTATTTTGCCAGCCCTCATGGAATTTTGTGAGATCCAAATGAAATGCTAGATGCAAATTTGCTTTGTAAACTGAAAAAAGTTATGCACTTAATTATTATATTTGATGATGGTACCTTGTTGGGTTCTGCTTAATACCTCATATTCACTGAGTGCTTACTTCATCTGTATTAACACATCTCATCTTTATAACAATCTGTGAGAAGCAGGTAGTGTAGATTCATATTTTACAGAGGAAACTACAGCTTATAAATGGTAGACCCAGGATTTGAATTCATAGAGTCTGCTTCTAGAAGCTGTGTTCTTAGCTCCAGTGCTATACTGTCATACTGATTTCCTGCCTACCTTCTCTCCTTCCTTCCTTCCTTCCTTCCTTCCTTCCTTCCTTCCTTCCTTCCTTCCTTCCTTCCTTCCTTCCTTCCTTCTCTCCTTCCTTGCTTCCTTCCTTTCCTTCCTTTTTTTTTTTTTGAGACAGGGTCTCACTCTGTCACCCAGGCTGGGGTGCAGTGGCTGAGAATAGCTCACTGTGGTCTTGACCTCCTGGGCTCAAGTGATCCTCTTGCTTCAATTTCCTGAATTACTGGGACTACAGGCACATTCCACCATGCCTGGCTAATTTTTAAATGTTTTGTAGAGATGGGGTCTCCCTGTGTTACCCAGGCTAGTCTCAAACTCCTGGACTCAAGTGATCCTCCCAAAGTGCTGAGATTACAGGTGTGAGCCACCACACCTGGCCATACTGTCCTTCTTTAAATGACAGGTTTCTTCCCACTCCTTCAGCTTCAAGAGTACAAACATTTTAGGATCACATTGCAACATGTCCACCTTGAAAAATCCTACCCCAGGCAATGGGCCCCCAGCAAAGGGCTGTGTGTGCTGACCTAGTTTCACCACCGAACCCAGCCCCAGACCTCACAGGGCACTGCTCACCTGCCAAGTGCCCACTCCGTGCTTGTTGAAAATGGTGTCTTGATTTCAGTTATTTGCCTGAAGCCACCCAATAAGTCAGTAGTGGGCCAGAGAATAGAAACCAAGTCTCCTGCCTTTCAAGTGTCACGTTTGTTCTGTGTTAATAAACTATATACCTCCAGGGGATCTGGCAGAAATTTGAAAGTGCTTAATTTTACTGCAGTAAATACTTAAGAATCCTTTTTAAAGGAAGTCAAGCCCCGGCCAGGGAAAACGCGACCTGCTCTGAGGGCCTTTGACAAACTGACATGGGCACTAGGACTAGGTCATGGATCATTGGCCCTTGATTCTGTCTCCCACTGAGCATCCCAAAGGGGTTGAGACCTCTGCTGGAGCCACTAGGCTTCAGCCGGACCTGGAAATGTTCTCAGAAATGAAACTGGAATGCATGATGTCCTGGATTCATCAGGTCACAGCTGACTGCCATCAGGAGGTGTGACGGAGAAGGTTCCATTTATGCAACACTGTGGTGATACAGGTCAGGACCCAGGGGAATTAGCTCAGCCATCTGAATTGGCACCTCTCTGCTTTTCTCGCTGAGTGACAGGTGCTTTGCAGTTGGCTTCAGATGTTTGTGAATGTGCTGTGTTTCCTAAAGCCATGTCAGTCAGGAAGAAGATGTAGGCATTCAGGAGGTGGGAGAAGAAAATCTGAATTAGAAACAACTTGAGGATGGAGAACACAGGGGGAGGGATGGGTTTTTGTCATCAGAAGAACACCAGGCAGATTTTAGTCCCTCAGCTAATAATACCATTTGAAAAATTGATGGAGAAATGTAACTGGAAGGTTTCGGCAAGACGAAAGCTGCATCTCCAAGGCTGGACTCTGTGTGTTCAGGTGAGAACTGGGTGTGAGTGTAATTATCAGAAGGGAGGGTTGTCACAGGAGGTGCACGATATGGAGTCACAAGGGGATGCATTATTTCCGTGAGTTCTCACAGTTCCCAGGGCAGCCACAGATGGTAGTAGTTTATGTCTGTCTGTCTGGACAGAAGGGGCAGTAGGCAGTTGTGGCAAGAAAAATGGACCAAATGAGGGCTGCACTCAGCAGGTTAAATTTGCTGTCAGTAAGTGTTCCTAGGTGAGACGCTTCAACACTAGAATGCTCTGCTGGGACTTTTCTTCCCCTTAGAAAAGTTCTTTGGACCAGGCGCAGTGGCTCATGCCTATAATCCCAGCACTTTGGGAGGCCAAGGCGGGCAGATCACCTGAGGTCAGGAGTTTGAGACCAGCCTGGCCAACATGGCAAAACTCCATCTACTAAAAATACAAAAATTACTCACGCCTGTAATCCCAGCACCTTGGGAGGCTGAGGCTGGCAGATCACAAGATCAGGAGATTGAAACCATCCTGGCTAACACGGTGAAACCCCTTCTCTACTAAAAATACAAAAAAACTAGCCAGGCGAGGTGGCGGGTGCCTGTAGTCCCAGCTACTCGGGAAGCTGAGGCAGGAGAATGGCGTGAACCCGGGAGGCGGAGCTTGCAGTGAGCTGAGATCCGGCCACTGCACTCCAGCCTGGGCGACTGAGCGAGACTCTGTCTCAAAAAGCCGGGCGTGGTGGTGGGCGCCTGTAATCCCAGCTACTTGGGAGGCTGAGGCAGGAGAATCACTTAAATCTGGGAGATGGAGGTTGCAGTGAGCTGAGATCGTGCCACTGTACTCCAGCCTGGGCAACAGAGTGAGACTCCATCTCCAAAAAAAAAAGAAGGTTCTTTGTTCATACTTTCTCTGCGCTGCTGCCAGTAACTCTGGTGCTGTTTTCTGCAGCCTGTGTCGGTGGCTGGGACTTTCTCGACGGCAAGGCAGGCCGTGCATCAGGCCTCTAGGACCCAGGGCTGCCTCCCAATGCCGACGGCCCTGCGCTGTGTGAGCTTCGGCAAGCCAGTTCCGCTCGCTTCACCTCAGGTTCCTTGTTCCTATGTGGACACGTTGCTTGTTTGGAGGATTAATTAATGACAGGGAATGTAAAGTGCGGTTGGTTTTGCTGGGGAAAGAGCAGGGAAGTGGAGACCTAGGCAACGTGATGTCACCTCTCTGATGAACTCCAAGGCCTCTGTCAACACCGGTGCCCTTGTCCTGACATTGTGGGGTTTGTGGCATGATTGGAGAGACCTCGTGTGCTCTCTGGGCAGCCCTTGTTAGTGCCGCCCGACTAGCTGGGAGATCCAGAGTTTCATGAGAACCCTCCCTCAGTGACAAAATCCGCCTTCCTCACTGTCAGGCTCAGGTTGTCCTGTGCCCCCACTGAGCCTGCTCATTATTGATTAATGAACTTGTAAAATGAGAAGTACTGTTTTACCAGAAGCTACATGTTTATGTGGGTGGTAAAAATGAGAAGAGTTGCTTGAGAACTGGTTCTCCTTTCCATGACTATATCCAAAGTTCAAATCTGGGCTTTGTGGTTATAAGACATGTTGAGTGAATAAAAATGAAGGAAATGCTGGGCATTTATCACATTTTTTTTGAGACAGGGTCTTACTCTGTCACCCAGGCTGCAGTGCAGTGGCACGATCTCGGCTCACTGCAGTCTCCACCTCCCAGGTTCAAGTGATTCTCGTGCTTCAGTCTTCCAAATAGCTGAGATCACAGGCATGGGTCACCACACCCAGCTAATTTTTGTATTTTTTGTAGAGACAAGCTTTCGCCATGTTGGTCAGGCTGGTCTCGAACTCCTGGCCTCAAGCGATCCATCCGCCTTGGCCTCCCAAAGTGCTTACAGGCATGAGCTGCTGCGCCTGGCCTTTCACAATTCTTAAACTGTTGACTTACAGAAACATAGACCTGTATGAACACAGAGATCACCTGAGAGGTCTGTCACAGAACTACCTGCTGTCATGGGTGATGTACAGATAAAAATGTGGAAGATCTAGAAACTAGTCATTTCATTCGTAATCTCTGCCGTAAGTAAACATTTTAGTTTAATGTTAAAAGGTCACTCAGGGTTATGATGAGATTTGATGAACTCATGGCTACAAGGAACCTTTAACTGTATGAATGAAAGATGAAACTGCAAAGGCACTCCTATTCACTACAACCAGTGCAGTGGCTGTTTCTGCCTTTCTTTTCTTTCCCTCCTCCCTTCCTTTTTCTTCTGTTTTTTTCTGGCACCTTCCTCTCACTTTCCTCTCCCTTCTACCTTATTTTTTTCTTCCTTTCCTTCTCCTTCCTCTCCCTCTTTCTGGCAGTAGCAGTTATTTTTAAATTTTTATTACTTTTTTTTTTTTTTTTTTTTGAGACCGAATCTTGCTCTGTCACCCAGGCTGGAGTGCAATAGCATAATCTCGGCTCACTGCAACCTTCACCTCGGGGTTCAAGCCGTTCTCCTGCCTCAGCCTCCCGAGTAGCTGGGATTACAGGCACCTGCCACCACACCTGACTAATTTTTATATTTTTAGTTGAGACCAGGTTTTGCCATGTTGGCCAGGGTGGTCTCGAACTCCTGGCCTCAGGTGATCCGCCCACCTCAGCCCCCCAAAGTGCTGGGATTACAGTCATGAGCCCCCACACCCGGCCCCAGCATTAGCAGTTTTTACACAAGAAGAGCATAGGCATGAATCCTGCCTTCATGGCACTTACACACTAGCAGAGGCATCTGGCAGCAAATAAGCACACAAAGGCAGCTGCAGGGTACGATGTGCCGTGACGTAAAGGGACAAACACCATGAGAGTCTGACTAAAGCCTGGCATGTGTTAATCCTGTGTACCTATTCAGAAACTAGGGTTCATGACAGTGCTTCTGTTGTTACCTATTAGAAGTAGCTTTGTAAATATAAAGATTGTAGTTTTGTGAAGCTATCTAGTATAGAGGCACTCTGGGAGCTTAGCATTATGGAGTTTTTTCATAGAAAGGATGGATAGATCCTAACAAGCAAAAGTGGCAGAAACTAGTTTTTCATGTGTACATTGTAGGATTGAAAGATAACTGTGGTTGAGTGTGATAAACTGAAACTTTTTAAAAAAATATATTACTATTTTTTACAAGTTAAGTTAGAGCAAGATATGCTGATTCTCTCCCATTTTCAAAAGAGGAATTGGAAAAGGGAGAGCTCGTTTATGTGGTATTCACAATAGCGTCTGTTCCTGAAGACAATTCTTGGAAAAATCTCATGAGTGTTCTCAGACTGAAAACAGGGATCCAGTCTGCTGTTCATGCAGGACTCGGGAGGCGAGCGAGCATGTGATACCAGGAAGGGTCCCAACCCTGCCCTGCTGGGGAGCCCTCGGTGGCGAGGTGGCCAGTTCAGGCTTCACTTCAGAACATGGATACTGCTGCGTAGGTGCTGGAAGGGTGCTGCATGGGTGCCGGAAGCTGCTTGGCACAATGCATGTCCTGTTTCTTGTCACTTGGAAAGACGACTGTGGAAGTCAGGTCTTCCCAGTCCTCACCAGTAAAGCAAGCAACGAATGCCTTCAGTCCAGGTAATGTGTCCAGGCTTTAAATTCTCCGGATCTGTCTTTGGATACCCTGGGAACAAGTCTTGTCTCTTCTTAGGCCCTTCTGACTAAAAGCAGCCAGGACTTTTAAACTGACTAATTTTTAAAGATTTCCAAATAGAGGAGAAAATTAAAGCAAAACTTTATGAAAGCTGAAAATGATCTTTCCAACTTTTCTCATTCAGAGTAGAACACTGGAGCATTGAAAGCTTGCTCATGTTTGTGATTGATCACATATTTAAAAAATTGTAAAATAAAGACCTCATTTTAATTTAAAAGTTCACTTCATCACCATCATTTCCACGAGGTTCTAGGTCTTTTGTGAACAAATTTAAAACAGTGCTTTCTTTATAACATGAATTAAATCTAGATCCCAATGATATTTGGCACCTTCTAAATACCCAGATGGCCACTGCATTTGCCTTGAAGTGAAGACGTGTGTAGAGTTTTAATCACATGTTTTATTTTTTCTCTTTTAAATATCGCCTTTTCAATAGTTGCTTGTTAATGAATGACTGATTGTTTACTGCAGTTTATAATCAGGAATGTGAACATTAAAAAATTCTAATCAGGATACAGGTTGAAAAACACTTTCCCTCTCATTCTCTTTCCTTATGCTAGAACAATAAAAATAAATTGCCCTTCCTTTGGAAACATAATAGTAAGAAATTTTATCATTCTCTTCTTGAAAACTTAAGTTTAATAAAACAGTTCAGAGGAAACTTAATTATAGTTCTTATACTACAAAAAGCTCTTATAAAAACAGGGGTAGGGCTACAATAAATTTTACCTCTTGAGCATAACCACCGCTTGAAAAAGAAAGATGGAGTTACAAAATGATTGTTGCTTTATCTTCTCCATTGTTTAATGCCTGAACATACTTGGATTTTTTAACAGCAGGAACAAGACACAATATTTGTTAGCTACCCAGGTAAGATCATTTGAGTCCAAAGACCAGATTCCAGAACAGACAGCAGATCCCTGTTGAGGACATGGGTTGTCAGGACAGCCTGGAGGCAGAGGGGTGGATTCTGTTGTAGGTGTCATAAGTGACATTTTGGATCAGATTTTTAACCCTCTTTTGTTTTTGAATGTGAGTAAATCTTCATAGCAGATTATTCTCATGAAACAAGACTGACACTATGACCTCAGGGAAAGAGTGCTTTGGGGGGGAACTGCTTATTCAATTAAGCAAAGAAAATGCTGATAAAAGGGGCTGTCTCAGAGCTGTTGTTTCTTCTGCTGAACTTTTCCAAATGGGAGCACAGAAGTCCTGAGAACACTGCCTCTCTATATGTTGTGCTCAGTCCACACACTGCCAACACATGTGCATACACACACACACACACACACCCCTCCCTCAAAGACAACCTCTCCAGCCTATGGTTTTCCAGAATTAGCTTTCCCAAAGTACCTTGAGCACTAGGGGTTCAGACTGGGATTTGGGTTTGGTGACAGCTGACAGTGCTCCAAAGGCAGAGAACTGAACTTAGGGCAAATCTGTGGCAACAGAAAGCTCTTTTCTGTTCCATGAAAGTCGTGGATGATGCTTTCAGATCCTGTCTGCAAATTGCCCAACATCACATTGATAATGGAAACAAATGATCTGACACTCACATAGCTAAATATAATTTATAATTTTGATGTAAGGTTGACACATGAAAGATCATGCTTTTCAAACTGCTGTGATGACTTACACAGACAATTCATTTTAGATAATGGTGAGTTAAGCCTGGCAGCCTCTGAGCGTTTTTCACTCATTTGTGCAAACACCTGCAGTTGGGTACTAATGCACATGTTTAATTGCTTAAACTTAAATTATAAAATCCCTAAAAGGATGTTTTTCTCCTAGAAAATAAGTCAGGTCTCTTGTAAAGACTGCCTGCTTTCATGAGCTTCTTGTATTTCCCGGGATGCTTATGCGCCAGCCCCTGTTAGAAAAGGTCTGCTTTTAAACACAGGAAGTTGAGCCCTTCAGGTAAAGTGCCGATGTCTGAACCATCAGCAAAATCACTACACCCGTTCCCTGGGAAGTCTAGTTCGTCAGAAACAAGTTTAATTCGGGAACTATAGTTTATCCAGGTTCCGTGAAGGCAATTAGCACTGGGCAAGGGCTGTTTGATCAGCCTAGAGACACCGCCTTTACGCCTAAAGCTCCAGTCATTTGTCTCTGCTCCCGCCGACTCGCAGCGACCACAGAAGACATCAGAACTGCATGAAAATGGCCCTGCCCCTGCGACAGAGCAGGGTGCTTCTGGCTTGCGCCTTGTTATTTGTCCCTCCAGTGGTTCCTAGCTGTTGTGACGTCAAGGCTGCCATTCAGAGCAGAGAAAAAGGAAACCGTGGCCTCTCTTCGCATCAGTGGCCCGGACAAGCTGTTGTTTCTCAGGCATCCAAAGCGCTTTCTGTCTGGCAGAGCTGTGCATTCCATGCCTGGGTGACCTGGTTAAATGGAGGAAACCAAATGCTATCTGCTGAATGCTCTCCAAAACAAGCATTCCGCCCTGCGCGTCTCAAGCACAGGCTTCACTGCCTCTGAGGACTGTGAAGGGAACAGCAGCACTGCCTGCATTTGCCGCTGGCATATTCAGCTTCTGGTCAGAGTCTTAAAGGAGAAAATAACATCCTCAATGGCCTCGATTAATACACACTTCACCGACGTCTTTGTGCTGCCTTTGGGGTCAGTGCTACAAAATCCTTTTTAAAAAAAAAGGATTCGGAATCACAGTCAGAAGTTCCCAACTGCTGAACTGCCACCTCTTCCTTCCCGTCTCACTTCGGCTCACGCCATTCCCCAATTTCAGATTTCTGAATTCCAGACAGGCTCTTGTGTATGTGACTATATTAATCTTCCACGGTGCCTCACTGAATGTGTGTATGTTTTGCACACACATGAGAAAGACTCACAGGTGTAATGCGTGGATCACAACTCTATTATTTTCTTAATGAAGAGTAACACTTTGTGCTTTTCAGAGAAAAGGAGCTATTTCACAGCGTCGCAGAACTCTCTTTAGGAGCAAGCCAGGATCTCTGTAGCAAACATCAATCCTGCAAGGCCAAAAGCTCACGAAGAAAGTTGTGATCACTTAGAGTGACTGCCTTAGAATTGACCGACTTCAGACTACATTTTCTGAGGACATACCTTCTTGGGTTTCTTTCTGGCATGAGGGACTATTTTATTAGATTCTTGGATTTGATTATAGTCACCAGAAAAAGCAAGGTATAACAACCACACTTTGTGTTCCAGAGTTGTCTTAGTTAACTCAATATGCATTTGAGGTTTTATGTTACAAATCCCATTAAATCTTTCTCAAAATAGCCCTTCTCTGAACCTTTGATGAAGAATATTTGCAGGAACCAAAACCATTTGATATATACACCGGTATGTGTCAGGAAGGATCGTGATACAGGGGTGCCTTTGGAAAGCGGGTTATTATAGGACAGAATTCTTCCAGGTCCCTGACTCTTTGTCTTCTGAAAAAAAGGTGGAGCTCTTCAGATGTCTAGATAAAGACAGAATGGATGGAGTGAATTACGTAAAGTTAGGATTTAGACTGAGGGTCTGCAGGGCTGCAGTCTAGTTTTGCCTCGACAGTCAGACATGCCCAGGGTCTGGCCTAATACCATACAAATGCCATATCCACACTGGCATTGACACAGTGGTGAGTATGGGGCATGGGGGTGATGAGCAAGGCTTCTTGCTCAGTGCTTTGGTCTGGGTGAGCCTGAGATCTTGAAATGAGAGAAAAACTAGGACATTACTTTCCATCGTGAGCTGAAGAATTAGTTCTTTCTTGTTGCCTACTATTTGCATATCAGTTAATCATTTTCTTCTTTTTTTTCCTATTACTACCATTTCAAAAGGTACTTGTTATCTGAAGATAACTGATACAGGACCACTACTACTATTTTAAGAGCATTGACTTAAAACTGAATCAAACATTTAAAAACAAATAGTCACTTTTTTTTTTTAAGGTCTTATTGGGACTAAGTCCTGAGAAAACTAAAACAAAAGTTGAAGCTTAGTTTTATATAATAGAAATTTGGGATATGATGAAACAGCATGTTATTTCTTAGAAGAAAAATTGAATGTTGACTTCTAAAGCAGAATCATATAAAAAGGATGATTTCTGTATAAGCATTCGCATTTCCCCGAAGGCCTCTCTTAATCTTTTGATATACAAACCATTCTCTTGAAGAGTCTACCTCTCCTGTAATCACCTCTGTGGACTTTCTCTTCCCCAGCTGTTAACTGTTGAAACTGTCTTTCATCCTTATTTGTCAGTGACCCTACGTGACTCATGCAATTTGCTGGTATCATTTTTATCAACTGTGTGAAAAGCTGCAATTCCACCTTACAAGTGAACTGCATTGGATTTTCATTTTATTCTATGACATTATTCAACCAAGAAAGTGAGCAAGCATAGATGCTGATGTTAATGAGGACTAATAATAAGCGATCACTGTATTTGTCAGTATTTTTATAGGATGATGACCTTTGCTTCCCTTATGCAACTTGGTAACTACAGGGATTCAGATAATGATTACTCAAGTGATGACTCCCCACCCCCTGCCAAATATTATGTTGTATTTAAAGTACTCAGTATGGTTTAGTGGGCTTGATAATCAACCACATGTAGATTTGGAAGCCACCCCTGACACTTCACTGAGTTCTATAACCTTGGGTGTGCTTTCACAGAACCTAAGATTCTTGATCTTTTATATAGAGTAATAAAAGCAACCTTGCATCATGGTCATGAGGATTAGAACCCATATGTATAAAACCCCTGAGTAGTACCCTGTGCATGAGCTTAAGAAATAGTCCTGTCCTCACTAGGGCTGTTACTGCTTTTGTGTGGTATCTTACATTTTATATGAGACTTTTACACATATTTTGTTTAATTCTTTATATATAAACCCAGAAGCTAGAGAGCTTAAGTTTTACCCTCTAGACATTGCAAAGTCACAGAAAGATTTTGAGGAATGCAGCGACATGAATTTTACTACATTTTAGAAGAGCAGTTGGTGACTGTATGCTCTGCATCAGCTAATAACATTTGATAGGCAGTTTTTTCATGGCATAGGTGAGAACACTAAGGCCCAAGGATATGATGTACTTTCTTGGCAACAGGTAGTTTGGTTCTGGCATAGCTAAGCTTAGAACCCAACCTTCCTACTGCCTGCTGTTTCTTCACCACCCAGTTGCTCATTGGCAAGTGAACCAATTACAAAGGCTGTCTTACTTGTCCAAGAATAGAGAGAAAGGTGCACCCTGGGTGACTGGAAACGGGAATGGGAGGGAGAGGATGGAGGCAGCAGACATTGAAAATAAGTATTGACTAGACTTGGTGACAGAATGGCTCAGCTCGGCTCAGTGAAGAAGGGAGTCCAGAGGCCAAACTTGCAACCCTGGTAGATGGCTATACAGTTAAGTAAAGTAAAATCAATAGAAGGGTGTTGGTTTTTTTGCTTCACGATGAACTTAAAGGGTCTGCCCTATCCAGATAGAAATATGTTAAAGATATAGGTAGGAGAGGTAGCTACCATTAAAGATACAGATTTGAGATTAATGCCACAGAAGGAGAGCTGAAACCACTATACTACATATATCTCTCTGTGTGTGTGTGTGTGTGTGTGTCTGTGCTGCGCGCACTTGTGTTAAACTGGATTTGTTGGCATATCTCCAATTCAAGCCTGGGTCACGTGATTATGCTGTAACTTATTGCCCAGTTATAATCACAAACTGTTACACCTTCATCAGAAGGAAGAGCGAGTTCCCTAGATCAGTGTGTTTGTGTGTTTGTTTTGTTGGATGGATCCTGCCGAGGCACTGAGAGACAGACTTTGCTGGGCCCTGTTTTGTAAACAAATCTGTTCACGCACGCTTTCTTCTATCATTGGATGTGTACACTGGCTCTGATTTTCCTACTCGACATGCCGAAGCCTAAGCATTTAGAAGCTTGTTTTCTTTTAGAAGTAGGCAAGCATCAAAGAAAAACATGCACATGCATTTAAAGTGTGCACATCTACCCTAAGTAAGTCTTTGGATCTTTACAGTTGTAACCCTGGGTCATATGCAGTATATTTCAGCCCACTACACACAGCAGACCTGCAAGGCGTCCTGACAGCCCCCACAAAACTACGGACTGAGCTTAGTGCAAAAGAGAAAGCCCTTTTTACCCTTAAAGTTCATTGCATGGGCCATTGTGGGATTAGTCACCCCAGATGATAAAACATAATACTGGTTTTCCTAAGTAGGGGTGATTCAGCTCTTAGATTGGAATATGAACTTAATGTATATAATACATACAGTCACTTCCTGAACTTGTAGTTTTTTGCATGTTTTATTTAATATTCTAGCCAGGTTTAAATTTTTATGGCAGGAAGTATGTGAATGGTTATGACAGGAGTAAATAACATTTGATTTTATGATTACAGTACAGGAAGTAACTTTTCACACCAAATAAATCTTTGGGAAAAAAGTGCTGGCTTATAAATTTAACGAACATAAATTTTCCAGAATCTTGCATACAGTCGCCTTTGCTCTCTTAAATGGAACTAAATACCTGGCTGGTCTCCTTTTTTGCTTAACTTTTTTTGGTCAATGAATGTCTTTGTTTTAGAAAGAGGTATTTTCGAGTGTTTTGATGTGATCCAACACGACGTAAACCCATTAAAAGATTCTAAGCGAACATAATAAGGCCAAACTTTAGTGTAAATAGCATGAAAGGCTGGAACACTAAATAAAACATTATTTTTTTCCTTTAAGAGTAAATAGCTAGGCTAGGCGTGGTAGTTCATACCTATGAACCTGTGAACCAGTGCTTTGGGGGTCTGAGGTGAAAGGATTGCTTAAACCCAGGAGTTCAAGACCAGCCTGGGCAACATAGCAAGACCCCTTCTCTATTTAAAAAAAAAGAAATAGCCAGATGTGGTGGCACATGCCTGTGGTCCCAGCTACTCAAGAAGCTGGGGCAGGAGGATCACTTGAGCCGAGGAGTTTGAGGCTGCAGTGAGCTATGATGGCGCCACTGTACTCCAGCCTGGGCAACAGAGCGGGCCTCTATCTTAAATGACCAAATTATTTTTCATCATTAAAGCCCGGGAAGCCTCCAAACTGCCACCGAGGCAAGTTCCTTCCGGTGACTCCTGTAGCCATGATGTGCAGGCACTTGGGAGGAACAGCCTGTTAACATCAGAGAGGCTGTTGCATGTGAACAAGTTTACAGAGAAGAGGAAAGAATTGGATAGAACTTCAGTTACACTTCATTGTAAGCAGAACTTTAACAGAGCCTCTGTTTTTCCTTGAATAAAAAAGCGAATAGTGGGAATAAAAGGTTTAGAAAAGATTTCTTTCTTCACCCTTTTCATCTTAAAGCCTGAAGATGTTGTAATGAGAAAAATATTGTGACATTCATTTCTGAAGGTTACTATTACACACACGTGAATTATGTGAGCGAATGGATGGATGCCTGGCAGATTAAAATGTAGAGTTCCAGAAGCATTCGTAACCACCATGTGGCTATGACACAGCGGCACATCATTGGGCTGGGAGTGAAAGGATGAAGGTGCAGACTTCAGGTCTGGGTCTGGGAGCCTCACCCAACCACCCTGACGGAAAACAGGATCTCTGAATCCCGTCTACCTCTACAACTCAGTACCACACATTGTGCAGCTAAGTAACTTGCAAGTTATATGAAACTGTTTTCACAGGACCAGCAGAGTTACCACTGCTTAGTGGTCCTGAATCTTCATTACATTTTTACAGAGAATATATTTGCATGTGACATGATTAAAAATCTACCTCGTGTTTTTACGGTCTTGGTAGGTTTTAAGGTCGTTTCTTACATGCTGTTTTCCTTGCTGTGCAGCCAACCCAGGTGTGACTGGCAGACATGCTGAGGGCAGGCTCTGGAGTGTGAAGTCAAGGTCAAGCCTCCCTGGCTCTGAATCCTGGCTCCACCACCTACTGACTGTGTAACCCCGGGCGTGTCCTTAAGCTCCGTGGGCCTCAGTTTCCTTATCTGTAGGATGAGGATAAAAATAGAACTTACCTCCAGGGCTGCTGTGAAGATTAAACAAATGGACGGATGTGCAGTTTGTGGTAGCTCCTGAGCGGGCCCTGCATGTCAGTGTGCTGTTGTCGCTGACGATGAAACTGGCTTAGAGAGGTTGGGTGATAGGCGCAAGAACAAATTAGCAAAAAAGACGAGCCAGAACTCAAACATAGCCTTAGGACTTCTCAGTGGCTGGTGCCCTTCGGTTGTGAGACCACTCTCTCCCCTGCCTATAAAAGTGCCACGAAAGAGTGCTCTCCATTTGTTTGTTTAAAAGAGAACTGAGTAAATGTTAAACGTGAAGGACATTTGTCATGGGGTTTTACTTTGTTTGGAGAGGGTGGACTCTATAACTCTTGAAAGGTGTCCACAGCATAGCAAGGGCCTGGACAGCCTCCATGGTTTCATCACATTCTCAATATCCAGCCTTAGAAACAGCTCCCTTTAGGTCCCCAAATTAACAGGAGTTTCTAAAGGATAGCAGCTTTTTTTGCAACTGCTGCATCTGTTAGATTCATGTTCTCTTTGCTGCCCCCTCCCCAAGCTTCTACTTCATGATCTTTTTGTTTTGCTCGACTTTTCCTCTTTTTAAAACCTCTGCATTGGCCACCCAGGACTTAAGAGGAACTTTCCTGGAAAGCCGTCTGAAACAGGAACAAATTGCACAGAAACACTGAGAGCTGGGAACTTGTGTGTATACCTGTCATAGTGGGAGACGGAGGCTTCCTTCTGAGTAAGAGAGAAGAGTGGATATTCTAATCGCTGCGTAGTGGTCAGGCCTCTTTTGCTGAGCTTGGTATCAATGGGATTTTAAAAAATGGTAGCTATTTGAAAGTACTCTCCATGTAAAGGGTTCCTGTTCCTTTGGCCCTATCACAGAATATTCCTATTTTTCTATTGAGGTTCATAAGGTTTCATGGGCAAGGGCTGAGATGACTATTGTGTAGTGTAGTTGTTTTAAATTAAAAATTTACCTCTAGTTATAGGTGCTACCTTTTACTTACCCTCAATTTGGAGATTACATCATGCAGGCTGGGCACAGTGGTTCATGCCTGTAACCCCAGTGCTCTAGGAGGCCAAGGCGGGAGAGTCGCTAAAGGCCAGGAGTTACAGACCACCCTGGGCAACAGAGCAAGGCGTCATCTCTACCAAAAAAAAATTAGCTGGGTATGGTGGCACTTACCTGTAGTTTCAGCTACTCCGGAGGCTGAGATGAAATGAAGTCAGACCCTGCCTCTAAAATCCATCAATCAATTATGTGTCTCAGGCAAATGCTTTCCATACTCTTCTTGTTAAAATATCAGTTTGGTAAAGATGATAAAAGCGTATCACATCCCAGGAAGTTGAGGCTTCTGTGAGCCAGGATCGCGCCACTGTACTCCAGCCTGGGGGACAAGAGTGAGACCTCATCTCAAAAAAAATGAAAATTCCCTTCCAGAGTATAAATCACAGATTATGTTTTTATATTTTTTTTTCATATTTATCTTGAGTATCCAAAAATGTGAACTAAAAGAGTTGGGGTCTAAGTGGCAAAGTGCTGCCGTGTTACAGGTTAAGGGCTTCCATGGATTGTGTGATAAATACAGGTGTGAATTTGGGTAATGTGTTTTATTTTTCAGTGCCCATTAAGTAGAAGTTTATATTTTCCTCCCTCCTCCTTCAAGAGGCCCCCTCCCCACCGTGTGGCACATGGAGGCCCCAAGTTGGAAGCACATTCACAGCCTGAAGCTGAAGGACAGGCTCTGAAAAATCTATCTTTCAGCAAAACACCTACCAATCTCAGAAAGTGAGCTTTGTCACCACTGATACTCTGTCAGGTGGGATGAAAGCAATTTTTCTTACTCATTTTGCCCAGTTGTCAAGAAATACTGCTCTTCTCTCTGACATAAATTAACAGGTTTGGCTACAGCCTAGAGAAATACAAAATGTCACATTTGAGCCTTAGTGGCCGGTTTTCAAAGGGGGGTGCCTGAGTGTGAGCACCATGTCGGCTGTTGTGTTAATGTGGCTGGGTCTCATAAATAGGTATTTTTCTGCCCCTGTGATGGACAAATCTGAAACAGTTTTTCCATCTCACAACCCCAGGGGATGGTATTTAGAGGCTGATTTTTGGCATCTCAGTTCCTGGTAAGGAAGATGAATTCCGTATTTGAAATTTGGGGACAAACAAAAATAACTCTTTCTCTTTCCTTGAAGGGTTAATGCTCCAACCAGCCTCAGATTGGTTCGCTTGAATCTTAAAATTACTTTTCTGGTCACGCGCGCCGAAGGTCTAAGCATTTGTGAAATGTCTTTTTCCCCCCCCACCCCTTGATGCTGTTCTCTTTGGGCTGTCTTAATTACACAGGGGTTGAGAAACCAAATTAAAATTAGGCGTGTCTGGTCAACAGTGATCACGTTGCATGCTTTTAGCTTTGCTTGTTGAAGTTGCTTCTCCTCCCTGAGTGGCTTTCCTCCTATTTTTTTTTTTTTAAAGGAAATATCATAAGCTCTTTCAGAAATACTCACAGGAAGTGAGTGTCCGTATGCTGGTTACTCACCAGCAACTGAGTGTTGGCAGGTGGAGAATGCTACCGCAGCCCGCCCAGACGGATCTGCAGACTGGCCCCATTGCAGAGGATTAGACACAGGGTGCGTGGATCATAGGGTTTTTGTACAGAAGGCAGTTTTAAGAGGAAATTGGTCACTGCATGTCATCTTGAGGGGTGGTGATTCAGGGAGCAGGGCTGGGGGTCAGAAGGCACGTGGCTGCCATCTCGGAGGTTCCTGCTCACTTCTCAGAGGGCAGGCTGGCTTCTAAAAATCAATGCTCCCTCCACCCCCAAACAGCGATTCTTCTGCAGTGAATCACTTCCAGAAATGAATAGCCACAGTTTTTTGGAATGAACGTTGTGAAATCCCTCCTTTATAATGGCAGGTTTTCAGTTGGTGGTTTTATCAGAATTTCTCAAGATCAAAACGAAACCTTCTCTTTAAAAAGGAAAGAAAGTACTATCGATACAGAAAGCAAAAGTATTTCCAGTCTCCTACTGAACTGTCACGGCAGACCTCTCTGTATCTATATTTAGAGATGTATGTCCATATATTTGCCTGAATGTGTGAGTTCTTGGAAGTATGGATTCGTTGCCAGGAGCTGGTGATTTCCTATGCAGAGGTCGCTCACTACAAGAAATGTTACACTCGGTGAGTAGGTGGTAGCTTCTGAAGATTATTGGTAACCCAGTGTTGGTCGTCTTGAGTCATGGATTTAAATGATGGCTAGCAAGCTCTTAAATACCTTCTGCTTTATATGATACAGAGCATGGAACTGTAGGACGCACAGACGGCTGTGAAGGGTTTTTAAGAATATGGATTCATTGAATAATCAGTGAATCTTGTGAATATACACCTTTGGAGGAGGAAAGGGTGTTTTACAGGAGGAAGTGGTTTGTAGGGGCTTTTAAAGGTACAGTTATCGCTTTTCTATATTTATTTTCAGCATCGTTCAGTCCTCCTGTATGAAAGAAATAAACAGTCTCAACAGAGAAAAAGTTATGCTGACTCTTTAAATGAAGAAGCTCAATCCTCATGTTACTCTTAACTGGACTTTTTTCTTCCTAAATATTCATAAGGGAAACTATCCCATGAAGGCAGCTAACTTTCTGGCAATCTCTACGATGTGTCTCATTCAGAACCTGGTGGGCTCTCCATGCATTATTGGCAGCACTTTTATCCAGGGGCACAGAGAGGGAATAGGGTTACTGGAAACAGGGAGTGTAGCTCAAGGAATTGTTCTCTCTCTGGAGTGGATAAGTTGTTTGACCTACTGACTCATTTCACAGGAATTAGGAAAACAACCTAGTGTGGTTTTTATTGTTAGTCCTGGAGGATTCCAAAATCTGTGTGCCTACAAATAAGATGAGCTGGGGAAAGGGAGCGCTGGCATTTGGCGTTTCTACTTGCCTCTTTTCCTGGTGGAATCCGATCCTCTGCTTCCAGGACAAGTCCTGCGCTTGGGATCCTTTGTACAACCATTCACAGGTGAGTGTGTATGACAGCAATTTCTGATTTCACTAGTTCTTGCTTCTAAACGCCTAAATGGTGCTTTGTCTAGGGAAAGGCTTTAAAGGGCATTTTCCCCCGGTACGTTTATAATACATTTCATATTTACCTACAGAAAATACGGTGGATGTGATAATAATTATACAAGACAACCCACAGACAACAATGAAAGTTAAGAATTAAGATACATTCTGATAGATTTTTACAGCATATTGACATAAAGGCAGTTTTGGTTTTGACATACGTACACCAAAATGATATTTGTAATGCTATTTAAACACAAGTATACAAGGCACCAGTGTATTCTGGCAAAAATAATATAATTATCAACAGTTAATGAAAGGCTTGTGCTTTGAGCTACTAACAAAATGTTAATATGTAGAGAAACTTGTGATTCATGATGTTATGGTTTTCAACCAATGTTATCAAATCAGCTAAAAATATCAGAAGAGGACAAAGAATGTATGTTAAACATGGATAAAAGCAGAAACTGAGAAAAGATAGCTTTGATATTTAACGTGTTAGATTATGGCCTCTATATAATGTCACATATGCTGGACTGCCCCCCCCCCAAAAAAAAATCACACCCTCAAATTATGATCTTAATTATTCAAAGGATGTTTGGCGTGTTGGTGGTATAGTGGTGAGCGTAACTGCCTTCCAGAAGATGGTTGGTGTATAATTACTAGAGAATTTCTTGCTTTCTTGGGAGGTGGCTTAGTAAAAGGTTGAGTCAGACATACTGAGGCTGTTTATTCAGTGTGCTATGCTGTGCTGTGTCCGAATGCCTGGGAGTTAAGAGTTGTTAACCTTTCCAGGGTGCTAGATCCCTTTGAGATTATGATGGAAGCCATGAATCCTTTTCCCACACCTGTATGCAAACATTTGCCTGCCCATTTACAGACCCAAAGAAGCACATCCATGTACCCCACGTGAAGAAGGCTGCCCTGGACTAAGCCCTCACTGTGACTCTGCTGTTCTTAAGCTTCCCAGGAAACACTGTTATTTAAAAAGACGAGCCATCCAGGTCAAAAAGAAGTCATTGTGGTTACTAGGTGGGGGTGCAAAGCCAAAGACAAAGGGTGGGGAAAATACATGACTAATAATAAATAAAGAGCATGGTTAATACCAGAGCCTCCAAACTGATAGCCCAGAATCCCTCAACATTTAGCCACGAGTATTTGTAAAGTACGTTGTGAATTCAGGTGGAGGGCTGAAGACTCAACATTAAGCAGTTGGGCAGAGTTTTCATATGTATATTTGTCTATGCCTTTTGCACAATGTAAAACTAGGAAATCTCTTTTCATTTTTCTATTGTGCACACTACCACATTAGGTAGGACTCAAAATCATCTCAACTCCAGGAGTATAATTCGTAACAATTATAACAAAGCATAAAAATGATTCTACATTAGCAGAAGAAATGTAGTAGCGATAGATTTAAAATAGCATGGTTGAGTACAAAAGAAACATCATTTTTTAAAAAAAAATGCAGCCTTTATCACTCATCAGCTAAACTTAAGTCAATGCTGTGAGGCCGTTGTGGGAAAAAAATAGTCATGATTCTTGGGTATATTAAAAGGAGCATGACACAGAAGGGTAAGAAAACAAGACTTAGTGTTCGTCAGATTCATCATTGTGTCCTGTTTGAGTCACACTTGAAAAAAGATTTTGGACAATTGTGAAAAGCTGATACACAAGCAACAGAAATTACACGCCCTTCCAGGAAAAGATAAGGCAACTGAGAGTTTTATTCCACACAAGGCTAGAGGATTTCTTGCTAATGGCCTTTAAGTAGTAACAGTCTGGTTTATCCTTATATTCCTGGGGCCTTCCACACTGTCTGGTGCTCCGTACTTGAGATGATTGTTGTGTTTAGTGATATGAGTAATGTTCCTGTGATAGACTTAGCAGGAATAAGTAAGTTCAAATAAAACCAGCGATAGTGTCATGACAGACAACATATAATACATGAATTTGCTGGGTGATTAATACACAAGGATGACTGTCTCACTTGTGAGGATGATAAAATACTTCAGCAGCTAACTGGGGGAAGCTACAAAATCTTGGTTTGATACCTCTTTCAGGATGAAAGCAGATTAAGTCTCCTGGGGTGGTGGAAACATGTATTCATTCATTCTACAAACCCTGAGGGCCTGCTTGGCTAGGTGCTCACGGTCTGGTAGAGGAGACAAAGATACAGAAACAGAGTCACAGTGTGTGATGAGTGCCATGGGAGCATAAAAACAGCATGTGCAGGGCTTGTGACACTCAACCTCCACCCCGCACAGCTTCCAGTGGAGGCAAAGTCACAATTGACTCAAGGGACAGGCTTGGCCGAGTTAGCTGGATGGGAGGCAGGTGGGACAGCCTGGCCAGAGGCCCAGACCTGTGTGTGTGGGGAAGGGGTGATGGGAGATGCAGACTCGGCAGTGCTTGGAACAGGTCTGAATGCTGCGCCTTGCTAGCCTGAAGATTTCCACCCAGAAGCCTGACAAAGTCAGATGTGCGCTTCAGAAAGGCCAGGCGGGCTGCAGTGAAGAGAGTGACTTGAGGGGGTGGGGGACAGGCCATCGAGGCAAGGGGACCAAATGGAAAGCTTTGGTCAGGGCACACATGGTGATGGATTTGGGGGAGAAATGGGGGAGGGTGATGCAGGCAGAGTGGCCAGTGTTATCAAGTGGCATCATTCACCACAAAATGCAGTCCAAGAGGAAGCCCAGGTGTGAGGGGGACAGGTGGCATTCAGACGAAGCCCAGGTGTGAGGGGGACAGGTGGCATTCAGACGAAGCCCAGGTGTGAGGGGGACAGGTGGCATTCAGACGAAGCCCAGGTGTGAGGGGGGACAGGTGGCATTCAGACGAAGCCCAGGTGTGAGGGGGGACAGGTGGCATTCAGACGAAGCCCAGGTGTGAGGGGGGACAGGTGGCATTCAGACGAAGCCCAGGTGTGAGGGGGACAGGTGGCATTCAGACGAAGCCCAGGTGTGAGGGGGGACAGGTGGCATTCAGACGAAGCCCAGGTGTGAGGGGGACAGGTGGCATTCAGACGAAGCCCAGGTGTGAGGGGGGACAGGTGGCATTCAGACGAAGCCCAGGTGTGAGGGGGGACAGGTGGCATTCAGACGAAGCCCAGGTGTGAGGGGGACAGGTGGCATTCAGACGAAGCCCAGGTGTGAGGGGGGACAGGTGGCATTCAGACGAAGCCCAGGTGTGAGGGGGGACAGGTGGCATTCAGACGAAGCCCAGGTGTGAGGGGGGACAGGTGGCATTCAGACGAAGCCCAGGTGTGAGGGGGGACAGGTGGCATTCAGACGAAGCCCAGGTGTGAGGGGGGACAGGTGGCATTCAGACGAAGCCCAGGTGTGAGGGGGGACAGGTGGCATTCAGACGAAGCCCAGGTGTGAGGGGGGACAGGTGGCATTCAGACGAAGCCCAGGTGTGAGGGGGGACAGGTGGCATTCAGACGAAGCCCAGGTGTGAGGGGGGACAGGTGGCATTCAGACGAAGCCCAGGTGTGAGGGGGGACAGGTGGCATTCAGACGAAGCCCAGGTGTGAGGGGGGACAGGTGGCATTCAGACGAAGCCCAGGTGTGAGGGGGGACAGGTGGCATTCAGACGAAGCCCAGGTGTGAGGGGGGACAGGTGGCATTCAGACGAAGCCCAGGTGTGAGGGGGGACAGGTGGCATTCAGACGAAGCCCAGGTGTGAGGGGGGACAGGTGGCATTCAGACGAAGCCCAGGTGTGAGGGGGACAGGTGGCATTCAGACATGTCAGTACACAGAGAGTCAGTGGCAGAGACAGAGCCAATGGGGAGTTGGGCCATGTGGATAAGGACTTGAGTGAAGACCTATCTCCAAAGCAGGGGATCACGCTTCTAATTTTTTATATGGTGTTTTTCATTTTATTCTTACTCATTTGTAATAAAACCTCTTTTTTTATTGTATATATTTAAAGTGTCAACCTGCTGGTTTGATACAATATGTGCATAGCAAAATAATAACTTACACTCAAGCTATGAGTGTACCATCTCACAGTTACCTTTTTGTGCCTGGGTAAGCCCACCTAAAATGTACTTAGAAATATTCAGTGTCTTCACTGTGGTCCTCATGCTGTACTGCAGATGTATTCATCTGACATCATTCCAGCTTTATACCCTTTGACCCACATCTCCCCATCCCCCCCAGCCACCACTGTGTTTCTATGGACTGTATTTGACTATTTTAGATTCCACATATTACCTCTAATCCTCAAAGCTCTATTAGGGTTTTGTATGTTTCCTTCCCGCACTTTCCTACAAACACACAATTTGCAGAATCAGCATAATTCTGTAGAGGTTCATTCATTCATTCATGTATTTATGAGATGGAGTTTCACTCTTGTTGCCCAAACTGGAGTGCAATGGCGCAATCTTGGCTCACTGCAACCTCTGCCTCCCGCGTTCAAGCGATTCTCCTGCCTCAGCCTCCCAATTAGCTGGGATTACAGGCACGCACCAGCACACCAGTTAATTTTGATTTTCAGTAGAGACAGGGTTTTACCCTGTTGTCAGGCTGGTCTCGAACTCCTGACTTCAGGTGATCCTCCTACTTCAGCCTCCCAAAGTGCTGGGATTACAGGTGTAAGACACCATGCCCAGCCTGTATAGACACTTTCAATCCCACTTTTAAAACAGGCATGTTCTCCCTATGCTTTAAAATGCCTCTAAAATATTTCTAATGGTGCTAATTCTCTAATTTGGGAGTGTCTAATTTGCTTCCAGTTTTTAAAAACTATTTTTATATTACAGTAATTAACCTTTTAAATACATGAATCTTGGGCATATTTTTAATGATTTCCTTAGGAGAGATTCCTTGCAGTGAATTTCTTGGGTAAAAGGAGGTTAAGTGTAAGATACCTTGCTAAGTTGTTTTCTAGAAAGCTTGAACCAAGTTCTACACATTTTAGCAATGTATGAAATGTCCTTCTCTCCATATCTTCATCAGCATTGAGTGTTCTCTCTTTTTTATCTTTAGACAAAAAGGTTACATTCTTTTTGGTTCATCTACTCAGAAGCTGTTTAATGAATGTTCACTCCATGTCAGGCATGTGGCATGTTTTCATCTCTACCAATAACATTGAACTTTCTTCATGTGTGTATCAGCCTGCTGTTTTCTTTTGTAAATGTTCTGTTCATGTCCATTATCAACTTTTCTATTAGGGTGTGACTGTTTCTATGATATATTTATAAGGGTGTGTATGTGTGTGTGTAAAATATTTGAGGCAAATATTTTTCCCAGCTTCTTTGACTTTTAATTTTGCTTATATTTTATTGGAAATACAGAACCATTATTATTATTATTATTATTATTACAGTACTGTAAGTTCTGGGATACAGGTGCAGAACGTGCAGGTTTGTTACTTAGGTATACACGTGCCATGGTGATTTGCTGCACCCATCAACCCATCATCTACATTAGGTATTTCTCCTAATGCTATCCCTCCCATAGCCCCCCACCCACTGACAGGCCCTGGTGTGTGATGTTCCCCCCATGTGTTCCCATGAGAACCTTTATATTTTATGTAGTGGAGTAAATGATTTTATTTTTTTCCTGTATAACTTCTGTTACCTCAGGCTTAGGAATTCCTTCCTACCCAGAAGTTAGAAAATATTCATCTAATTAAAAAATAATAATAATTTCATTTATAACATTAAACTCACCAAATTCGACGTAAGATGTGGCCAGGCCCAGTGGCTCACACCTGTAGTCTTAGTGCTTTGCAGGGCTACGGTGGAAAAATCGCTTGAGGCTAGGAGTTCAAGACCAGCCTGGGTAACATAGTGAGACCCCACCTCTACCAAAAAATTTAAAAAGTAGCCAGGCATGGTAGCATGTGTCTGTAGTCCTAGCTGCTTGGGAGGCTGAGGTGGTGGGAGGATCACTTCAGCCTAGAAGTTTGAGGCTGTAGCTATGATCATGCTATTGCATTCCAGCCTAGGCAACAGAGCAAGACCCTGTGTCTTTTTTTTTTTTTTTTTTTTTAAGGTGTGAAAAAAGATCCAAATGGAGTCTGTTCCACATAGTAAATCCCCCATCATGTATTGAGTCATGTATCTTTCCTTATTAATTTCCATATTTAATTTATGTTTCAAGACTTTTTGCTGTTACATCCAGCGGTAGGAGCCCATGAACTTGTTGGATATTGGTAACCACAGACAATGTGATAATACTTTTTTCCAACATTTTATTATGAAAAATACACTGGCTAGATTCTATAATTAATATTCTGTCACTTCACCATCTATTCACATAATAATTCTTAAACCTCTCAAATCATTATTTGAATTTCAAAGTGGACTATCAAAGACATTTTCTCTAACCCTATTTTTCTCTAATTTGTAGTTTTGATTTCCAGGAAGCCTTCAGCAATTCATATTATTAGTAAAGTAAGAGAGTAAGCCACACACTAAATACCAAGAAAAACTACTTTCCAAAACATGTTTTAGTCGTTTATGAAGATGGCTAGCAAGGGGGCTTCCTGGGACACAGTGCTGGGGAAACGGCAGGCCCTAGGAATGGGCTTTGAAAGAAGACTTCTGTCACTGTCAGATCACATTCCCAAGTGGCCATCGTCGTGCTCTGACAGGGAACCCTTAGCAGAAAGGCTGCTTTGCCCAGGATCTGGCTTGTCACCCCAGACCAGCCCTACCGCTGTCTGGCATTGAATGTCCCTGGTCCAGAGTGAGTGGCCAGTTGCATAGACCTTAGACCAAGGAGCTTAGTCACCTCTTCCCAGCCTAAATTGTGAGCACCCTAAATTCCCATGGGTTGTTGAGACCTAATAGCATCCTGGCTTAGAGATGGGATTGCACCTGGGTCTGCACAGGAAACTGGCCTAGTGTGTGTGCTGCTTGATGCAGCGTACCACCAGCCACATGGAAAAACCCACAGCCTGCAATAAAAGATTCGCCTTTGGTCACCACTTGACATTAGCTGTGGTTTAATCTGTGTAATGTTTTTTCCCCCCCGCCATCTAAGCCTCAATTTCCTATCCATAAAATATGTTGGTTTTGGCCAGGCATGATGGCTCACGCCTGTAATCCCAACACTTTGGGAGGCCAAGATGGCCTGATCACCTGAGGTCAGGAGTTCAAGTCCAGCCTGGGCAACATGGCAAGACCCCATCTCTACTAAAAATACAAAAAACTAGCTGGGCATCATGGCACATGCCTGTAATCCCTGCTACTTGGGAGGCTGGGGCAGGAGGCAGGAGGCAGGAGAATCGGTTGAACCCGACAGGCAGAGGTTGCAGCAAGCCGAGATCGTGCTACTGCACTCTAGCCTGGGCCATGGAGCAAGACTCTGTCTCAAAAAAAAAAAAAAAAAAAAAGTTGGTTTTATTAGATGGCAGAGAATATTTTTTTTTCTCTATCCAAAATCTGTGATTTTAATCTAGAACACTGAATGTAGGTCAGGATCCACCCCATTTTCAGAAATCTGGGAAGATCTTTTTTTATTTCCAGCTTCTTGGAATAAATAATTTCCAGGATGTTACAAACATTGATGAAGTTCACCAGAACAGACCCAGGGTTAACATTTTAAAGTCGTTAGATATGGCTCCAGGAGAAGGCACCCGTGAGACCCTGCAGAGGAGGCCTCACCCTGGGCAGCCTTAGGGCTGACCCGCTGCCTTACTGAGCGTATTCCCGCCTCTACCCCCAGAGACTCACTCTGTGGGTCCGGTGTCACCTCGATTCTAAATTCCCTGCTTCCTAGTGAATTATGCTATCGCACTTTAGAAGCCTGGCCAATAAATGCTTTGAAATTTAAGGATAGCTATCCTGAAAAAATTTAATATAACCTAAATTGATAGTCTCGTGATGTCAGTATTCAGAAGAGGCGTTCTATTTCAGCAAGTGGTTTTCAGAAAAAAATAAAATAACCTGAGTTTTTCTCCTGCCACACTCCCCTCTTGCTTTTATGCTGCAAAAAGAGCTTGTTGCTTGCCTGATGTACCGTGTTGTTCTCTGCCTCTGAAGATATAGCTCCCTGAGCCTCCCCACGTTGTCCACCTCTCCAATACCATTGCTCCACTGGGAAGCTGGCCCGGAGGTGCCCTACCATGTTCATCTCTCCTAGCCCAGGGCTGTCTTTAACGTTACAGAGACACAGATATCAAAGTGTTGCAATTTATTTGGCTTTCATTAATTTGCCGGAAGCAAGGGAGGGTAGATACAAAGTACTCCTCTAACCTGTTATTTCCCTTGCTGTTAAATGTAAAGAAGACTGATGTAAGAATCTTTGCCTTCCACCAGTCATAACCATGGTATGCACAGAGCTTATGAATCATCTTCTAAATCCACAGCTAGTTTTAAAATTTAGCTTCCAGGCTAGATCTGCAGGAAATGATTGTGAGATCATAAACGCTATGGAGTGAATATGAAGTTACTTACCAGATGCCATAAAGTTAGCTCAAGGAATCCTGAGGAAGGTGTCACTAAGAAAACTGCTTTCAAAGCGGAGTCAGACCTGCATGGCATTTATTATCTCCATCGTGTTACCATGCCAAACATATAAATAGCTTCAAAGTGAGTTCAGATTAAAACACAGAAAAATCTTTGGATATATTCACAGGCAGTAGGGGTCATGTAACAAGTTAGTAATGAAAATGAAAGATATTTGAGGTGCAGCCTCAACTTTTTAAGATGGATCTTGAATAAAAAGGTCTAATGAAATATTCTATGGTATTTTCTCTGGGATTTAAAAAAAAAACAAAGCCAAACAAAAAACAAGGGGGCACTGGAACAACGTTTTAGATAGACCATGGGTGTTTCCCAGTGGGCATTTGTAGTGCACTTACTTAACTGAGAGCCCTCTCATATGAAACTGGAATGTCACCACCATGTGACAAAGCATAGACTAGCCGTGACCTAATATGTACTGACCATGACTAACGCAGAAGTCCAGGTCACTGCGGTTGTATTTCCTGTGGCCTCAGTGTTCTGGGGTTAGGGTTAACAGAGATAATTTATTTCTGTGTTCAAGTCTCTAATTCTTCCATCATGTAGACTATAGGTGGGAGCAGACTGGATTCAGCATTGCTACAATAAAAAACAACAAATAGAACCACCACCAACACCACGTATTGAGAACTCCATGTGCCAGGCACTGTGCCAAATACTTGATTTGATTATCTCTTTTAATACACAATCCTGTGTGACAGATCCTACCATGAGACCCATTTTACAGATAGACAACTGAGGCTGGGGAAGTTGGAAATGGAGGAGCCAGGATTCAAGTCACAGCAGTCTGGCTCCTGTGCCCAAGCTTTTAATTTGTATCCTATTCACTTTTCATAAATGAATGACTCGTGTTGGAGGTGTTTTTATCCTTGGGGCCAGTTTTATTCAGCCAGTTTCCTTTGGTGGTGGTTTTAATGTGTTAGGGAAGAATGCATGTATTCCCCACAGCTGGGCACCTTTGTGCTGGATCACCTGGCTACAGCTCATGCATAGTGCAGATTACCACATCCCGCCCCCATGACTCAAGCAATTGTGCTGTGGGTATAGTAGGGTATGTTCAAAAAAGGCAATTCACAAAGCAGCTGTCCCAACTACCAAGAAAAACAAATGTGGCATAGCCCATGATAGAACCCCCTTTTTTCATTATTAGACATGAACAGAAGCTCATTAATGCCATCCAGTAAGTTCAAGCCCTATAACTTAAGTACACCGTCAGGACCCAGAAAGAAACCTGTTGTCTTGTGATGTTATTGTTGCTTGGTTGACCTCATAATGTCTTGACAGGGCACAAGACACCCTTCATGATCTGGTCTTACCTCTCAGGACTCCCCCCATCCTTACCATTGTTTGTTGATCTCTAGTGCAGCCAAATGAAGCCCGTCATGCTTGCCCTCTGCCTGGAAGCTCTTCCTTCCCTTTTCCTGGCCAATGGCTACTGTCCCTTCAGAGTACTGTTCAGATGAAACCTCCTCCAGGCAGCCTGTGCTGACTCCTAAGGGCTGGGCTAGGTGCCCCTTGGGTGCTTCCACAGTCCCCTCTGCTTACCCAGTTGTATATGTGTCATACTATGTTCTGTAATTCCTATTTTTTGTCCATCTTCGCTGGCTTACATTGACCCCTTAAAAGCCATGACTAGGGCTGGGCACGGTGGCTCACGCCTGTAATCCCAGCACTTTGGGAGGCCGAGGCAGGTGGATCACAAGGTCAGGAGATCGAGACCATCCTGGCTAACATGGTGAAACCCCATCTACTAAAAATACTAAAATTAGCTGGGTGTGGTGGCACGCACCTGTGGTCCCAGCTACTCGGGAAGCTGGGGCAGGAGAATTGCTTGAACCCAGGAGGCAGAGGTTGCAGTAAGCAGAGATTACGCCACTGCACTCCAACCTGTGTAACAGAGTGAGACTCCATCTCAAAACAAAAAACAAAAAAACAAACAAAAAAAACATGATGCCATGATTGGGTAGTGTTTACTTTTGGATAAATACCTGGACACATGATAGACAATAAATGTTTGAGAGAGAGAAATGACCTACTGGGTAAGACCAAAAACTAATGTATACTATGTCTAGTGTTCACAGTTGACAAGATGCTTTCACATACGTGACCTCATTTAATCCTCCTGGCAACTCTGGGAAATAGATTTCTGCATCCCTGTTGTACTAACCAGGAAACATCAGCCTGCCCTGATGGCAGGGACGTGGTTAGCAGATGGAAAGCCAGGACTCAGGCTCAGGTCTTGAAACTCAGATCTTATGCCCCATGTACCACCATGTGGATATTCTCGAGGCGTGTCTCTGAAATATTTCCAGAATCTTTCACAAAAGTCCTGTGTCATCCTTGTCCTGGCCAACTAGACTCAGAGGGAGGATTGATGGATTTTCATCTTCCTCTTCCCCTTTGTCTTTTCTTCTTAGCATCTTCCTACCGTCCCCACCACCGCGCTTTTCCACCAAAAGCCTGATGCTGGCATGTAATGGACCCTTTCCAAGTTTCAAGGTGTTGACAGTAAATCTTTTGTATTTAGACCAGGCCGGCTGCTTTCCTTCTTTTCTTGTGGGTAGAACTCTGGAAAAGTGGAGGGGGGGTGGGTGGGGCTTCAGGTAAAGTGCGTCAGCAAATCAGGTAAGTCAGATCGTCGTTGTGTTAGTGGGTAAGAGATGAACTGGGGGAGGGGTGTGTGTTTGGGCAGTGAGCAAGCCAGCAAGAGAATGTGAGTGGGCGGCCAGTTGGTTGGCAAGTGAGAGGCTGTGGAGAGGTTGCTGCTGGGACGGGCTGTGCAATTAAACAGTTGAGCAGATCTTAATAGCAGACTGGGGCGGTGCTCTCTGCAGGCCTGCGGGGAGCGGGGGAAGCAAGCGAGCTGGAAGCATCTTTGGGCACAGAGCAAGATACGAATTTCATAAGCACATAACCTGAGGAATAGAATGCAACCAGAGGAGGGAGAAATAGAGATTCCAGGCAGCGTTTCCTAAACTTAAAAAATTCTGAATACCCAGTTTTGCTTTGTTCTGGGGACCTCTGGCAATGCTGCTGAAGGGAGGAATTTGCAATTTCATAGAAAAGTGAATTTTATCACCACAGTGGAACATGAGACCAAGGTCATAAATCCCTTTGTTTGGAGTGTCCATTCTGAACTCCTTTTATACTTTTATTTGCAGGAAGAGGCTATACCAGCAAGTATTATGGTTTTACTGGGTGGGGTGGCAAGGCCAGGAAGAGATGGGAGATGCTGTTAAAGGTCCTTTCTCCAAAACATTCAGAGATCAGAGGAACTCAAGAGGTCAAAGTAGGCTGACGTCATTGTTCGTCCATTTATTCAGTAAACCTTTCTTGAGCACCTACTGCGTGCCACGCGCTGGTTGGCAGTGAGGTGAAGATGATAGTGATGAAAACACAAGCATGGTCTCTGTCATCGTGGAACCTAAGTAAACACACACCAAAAAAAAAAAAAAAAGGCCCAAGAAAAATCATGGCCTGAGGGGAAGGCACTGAGATGACAAGGACCTCCTTCCCAGTGGTTCCCTGAGGAGGTGATTTCCAAGGTCCCAGCACAGGGATGAGCAGGAATGTGTGGGTCAGGGGGTAGGGGTGAGAGCTCTCAGCATAGAGAGCAGCACATTTCAGAGGTCCTGGAGTAGGGAAGGAGGTGGCAGGTGCAGCTGCGTGGTGGCCACTTCCATTTCAGAAGTCTTCTGGAATGTCTTTTTTCTTTCTTTCTTTTTTTTTTTTTTTTTTTTTTGTGACAGAGTCTTGCTCTGTTGCCCAGGCTGGAGTGCAGTAGCACGATCTCAGCTCACTGCAACCTCTGCCTCCCGGGTTCAAGCAATTCTCCTGTCACAGTTTCCCGAGTAGCTGAGATTATAGGTGCGTACCACCACGCCTGGCTGATTTTTACATTTTTAGTAGAGATGGGACTTTACCATGTTGGCCAGGCCGGTCTCAAACTCCATCTCCTGGAATCTCTTGATGAGCCCCTGTGAGGTTCCCCTGGCCAGGGCATCCCCCCAGATTATTCAGGACAGACCTGTCCCCAAGAGACTGCCTGCCACTGCTGCTTCTTGTGAATGTCACTGTGAGGGGAATAAATAAGGATAAACCAGAAAAGCAAACTGTAAGAAATCTGAAACCAGTTGTCAGTTTTCAGGTGCCCAGGAGCGTGACAATATGCCTAAGGGACCATAACAGGACTTGACATGGAGCTGGGTCTAAAGCAGATGACCTGGTGGCTGCAGCGTGTTCCACACAGGCGAGCATTGTGAGGCCAAAGGACTGGTGTTGAGCAGGATGAAAAGCACAGTGTTGGTTAATTCTAAAGAGTGAACCTGCAGGAAGAAATGAACTTCGGCCTTGGAGTGGGGGTGGGGCGGGGCTAGAAGGAAGAGAGGCTCGGAAGTGTGTTGTGTAAACGTGGTTCTGTTCCGTCTAATCTTTTACTACCTGTAGGGACAGGTGGATGCAGCAGAGCTGCTGGCAGGAAAGGTGGAGTTTTTTCAAGGTCACGGGTTAAGCAATAGAG
Source organism: Macaca fascicularis (assembly GCF_037993035.2). Lineage (NCBI taxonomy): Eukaryota > Metazoa > Chordata > Mammalia > Primates > Cercopithecidae > Macaca > Macaca fascicularis. The sequence goes on along the minus strand of NC_088377.1, from coordinate 172,436,710 downwards.
TAGAGTATCTTTGCAGCTGCAAGAGGAGGTGCGAGCAGCTTGTTCACAAGGTGTATTTTGCAGGAGTTTCCCCTTACAAGATCTTATTTGCTTGAGAGTAGCGTTAGGGATTTCTGTGCCAACAGTTAGCTGGATCTCTGCGGTTGAATCGTTATCACCAATCTATAGTTAAAATGAGCATTTTAAAAAAAAAGGGGAGTCTACTTTCAAAGTTTTCCCAAAGTGCCAGTCTGAAGCAGCTACCTTTAAAAGCTGTTCTTGAATAATAGGTTGCTATATCCTAGTCTGTAATCTTGGACTAATGTCTGAGGAAGGAAAAAAAAAAAAAGAATATTCTCTCTTTGTCCGATTAAGAAGTGGAGGTAGACAGCGATTCGACATGTTGTACGGGCGAGGCTGTGCTGAGCTTGCGTCTGGGACAATGACCAGACAGATGAAAAGAGAACTGAGAGATATTTTTAGCACATCAGGACTGCTTTGAAACATTGATTTTTTTCCATCTCCTCCCACCCCCCATAATTCCAGCAGGAGGGTTCAGTGGCAGGTGCTTTAATTCAGTGTGTAAATATCTTCTATATTACACACTAAAATATTCACGAGGAAAGGGAGTTGCTGATTTGAAGGCGTAGCTTTCAAACCCACGTCTGTGGGCTCGGTGGTCAGTGTCCCGCCACGCAGTCTGAAAGTGTGACGTGACCAAGGAGGATCCCCAGGAGGATCCTGTGTCTTCTGTGGCCAGGGACTACTCCTTTCCTCAGAGGAGCGGGTTCACAGGAAACCGGAGCAGGAGAATGCCTTTAGTCCCACTCCTGTTGGTCCTCGGTCCCTTCTCCTTTGATCAGGTGGTTCAAGCACGCCTTGAAGTTCCGGTGTTCAAACAACGTGACCTCTGCAATTAGGTTCTAACACTTGTCAGTGCCCAACTTAAACCACTAGCAATGTTAGTTAAAAACCTCAGGGAGGCTGGGCGCGGTAGCTCATGCCTGTAGTCCCAGCACTTTGGGAGGCCTAGGTGGGCAGATCACTTGAGGTCAAGAGTTTGACACCAGCCTAGCTAACATGGTGAAACTCTGTCTCTACTGAAAATACAAACGTTAGCCAGGTGTGGTGGCAGGTGCCTGTAATCCCAGCTACTTGGGAGGCTGAGGCTGAGGCAGGAGAATCACTTGAACCCGGGAGGCAGAGGTTGCAGTAAGCTGAGATTGTGCCACTGCACTCCAGCCTGGGTGACAGAGCAAGACTCCGTCAAAAAAAAAAAAAACAAAAAACCACCTCAGGGGGCTGTAAATCAAGCACAACTGAAGCAAAGATAAAAACGGGCAGTCTCAGAATCACCTTTGAAGGTGGAAGGAAGGGCGTTTGTGTGTGGCAAGAAGAGTGTACATTCATACAAGGGTTTTTACTCCTCCTTTGAAAAGTCCTGCTTGGTGGCTGGCCAGTTTGTCATGCTTGGCTGCCCAAGCAAGTGGTGGCAGTTGGAGCACAGGAGAAAGCCGCAGGGGTTGAGGAAGAAGCGCTGGAGAGGGCGCCTCCACCTTTCGGCTGCCCCGACCTGTCTCCAGCCCCAGGGCATGTGGTTCTGGGCCGGGCACTAGCCCTCTCTCTGTGGACTGTACCAGGCAGCAGGTAGCGCACAAGCTCTGAGGTCAGGCTGCCTGGGCCTAAACTCCAGCTCTGCTCCTTGCTAGCATCTGGGCACATTCGAGTTACTTCATGCTTTGTGCCTCGGTTTCCTCACTGTGAAATGGGGATGGTAACAGGACCCTCGTCCCAGGACTGCTGTGTGGATTGAAGTGCCTGCAAGGGGATCTGTCTTTTCTGGGATCGCGGTGGATGCTGTGTTCCAGGTGAGGGAGTCTCTTGCTTTCTCCTACCTCTTGCAGCCGCTTTGCCTCTGAGTGGCAAACAGCAAGTGGCTGAAAATCACAATAAGCCCGTCAGAGAGTGGTGATAGGCCACAAGGCCACAGTGGGATGGGCTCTCCATGCCCTCACCTATGGAGCGGGATCAGGGCGTCCCTTCTTCCTGGGGTGCCCACATCATTCCCTTGGAAGTTTAGACGGCAGCCCTTGCCTTGCCAGACGCAGCGACGCCTCCCAGCTACACGTGGACTCTGCGGCCCAGCCTCCCTCAGATGTCCTGCGTTGCCTGAGGGAGACCAGGGGCCCTGGGGGGTGGCTGTCGCTGGCCTGGGGACGGGGTCCCCGCAGGTGTTAAGGGTTCTCAGCGGCATTCGCCAGCGTCAGGTCAGACTTAGCCATGGGGCCCGAACTCTCCACGAGTTGGTTCTTGTTGGGGATGATGCCCTTCATCGAACCCCTTGGTCCCCAGCCTGTATCGTCTCAATCTCTTCGCAGTTGTCAGAAGGCCCAGCCGCCACCCTGAAACAGCCCAAAGCTCTCTGAAGAGCACGAGCTTTTATGCTTCTCTCCCCGGATCAACTGACTTTTTCGTTGCTTCTGTGGAGGCTTTCTGTGGGAGAAAAGCGTGTTTATGGGGCAAGCTTAGAGAGCTCCGGTCCCCATGGTGGGATTTTTTGAGTGGCTCTGCCCACGTGGTGGTGAGCCCCAGTGAGGATGGGACGCATTTTCTGCTAGAATGGCAGTGCGAGGCTGCCACCTCGTGGCCAGCACGAGGCAGTGTGTGTCTCCCTTGCTGGAGCTTCTGGGTGAAATAAACTCATTTTAAAGGTCTTTAGTAAGGCCCTCACTCCCTCACTCTCTCAGTGTGCATATCACTCCAGCTCCAGGGCTTAACGCGTCTGTTGTGGCATCTCTCAAATCTGTACTTTGCCGTCTCTTTGACTCCAGAGTCACTACCTTCCAATAAGCCCTTCTGCTGACTCCAGACCGATCCTTCTAAAGCATAGATGTCATTGTCTTTCCCTCTTTCATGGCTCCTCATTTTCCAGGTTCCAGCCCATGTCTCAGGAGGCTGCTGCACCCACTCCTCTGCCCCAGCCTGTGTCTGCGCACAGCTCTTCTCTCTTCCTTCTGGTTTCGTCTGGCTGACACCTGCTCATCCGAGAGTCATCTCAGATGCCACCTCCTCCAGGGATCCCCCGTATTAGATTAGCTTCCCTCTTCCCCATTCCTAGCTGACTTCTTTCATTATGCTTCAGATCCTTTTTTTTGGAAGAAAAAGAAAGAAAGGGAAGACAGACTGGCCAGAAGGAAGAGAGAGGAGGAGGGAGGGCATATCAGAGAATTCAACACACTGCGTTTTAACCAGGTACTTTTCTTCGTCTCCCACAAGGCATCAGAGTAGAGACTGCTTTTCATCTCTGTCTCCCTTGTGTAATAGCACAGTGTCTGGCAGATAACTGTTGCTTGCTAATTATTAGAAGGAAGAAAGGGAGGGAGAATAAAAGCCAGCATCACCATGCGTTCTTCCTAAGTGCGACGGATGTCAGAAAAGAACTCTGTTAGGCTCAAGGGGCCCTAGAGGAACGGCGCTGCGTGCTGGTTCAGATGGTAGCAAATGCTCTCACCTGCATTGACAGCACTTCTTCACCTCTTCTTTCTACCACCACAGCAACTGTCTCCCTCCAGCCCATCTTACTGCTAAGTTCATCTTTTATGCAGCATAGCTTCAGTCACCTCCTTTCTTTATCAAAACACTTCGACAGAAGAGTTCCAAATGCCATTTAGCCGGGCCGTCCAGGGCCTCCACAGGATGACCCCAGCCCACCTAGTTTTCTACCACTCTTTATGTGTTTCCTAAGTACCATTCATTATTTTCGGACTTGGTATTTGCTGATGAATTTAATTACTTACTTGAGAGTGTGGCAAAAGCACATCCTAAAATTTCAATTAAAAGGAGTTTGATTGACCTGCTCTGAGTTTAAGGCACGTGCTGGTCACTGTGGGAGCCATTAAAGAAGGTATTGTTCTGTGGCCACCAGGAACGGATAGCCCAGCTGGGGACAAGACAAAAAAGCAGGAGGCATTAAGGAACAGAGAGCAGAAAGGAACATGTCACAAGTGCGCAATTAATCGCCAAATATATGGCTGAAGAAGGGGTGGTGATGAAACCAGATAACGTCTGTGAAAGTGCCTCTCCCCCATCAGACTCCCAGTTCCGAGCAGTCCCACAGTCGGCCCCTTCACAGGGCATAACCCCGTCATCCCACCTCAAACGTACACACTCGGCCTGTCCTGCAAAGCCCGTCGTGATAAGGCTTGCTTCTCCCAACCTCATGGGACCCCCGACCCTGGAACCCTGAGCTGCAGAGCTGGAGAGAATGCACTGTTGTTTAGTATACATGTTCCTTGAAACATTCCTCCCCATTTTCCTTTGGTGTTTAACCTGTTCTTCCCTTAAAATTCGGCTTTTCCTTTAAAATCCAGCCTGGAGCTCCCCAATGAAGACTTCTCTGGCGCTGCACGCAAAACTCACCACCTGCAGAGTCTCTGCTGTCCCTTGTCAAATACGTGTTTGTGACATACACTGGAAGGCATCGGGCACGTTTCTGTCGTCTGTGTGACTGTGGACCTCTGCCGCAGGGGCCATGTCCTTTCCCTTTACAGTGACTGATGAGGTACACATTTTGTCAGTGTTTGTCACGGACTGAAACTTAACACATTAGAAAGGACAGCAAAGTCAGTTGACTCTAAATTGTTAAGGCACAAGCTTTGTGAGTTCAGAAGAGACATGTGCCAGAATCGGTCCCAGGAGGTTCTTAGAACCTACCAGTTCTAAGTAGGAATTCTTAGAATTGGAAGGTCAAAGCTTTGTACATGTGAAATAGATCAAACAATAAAAAGAATCCCATGTGGAATGGCGCAGTGTCTGTGGCTCCTGACGGCTCCCCCATTCTCTGCTCCAGGCAGCGGGAGGAGAAAGCCTGCAGAGTGGGGGCAGCGGAGACAGAACATCTTAGCCCGAGCAGAGGCTTTATCTAAGGAAGTAGAGCGAATGCCCTGAAGGTGGGTTGGACTTAGGTGGTAGAAAGGTTTCAAATGCACTCTGTTATCTTGTAGGTAGTGGCTGCCGTTTATTACTTTAGAAAATCATGGCGACTTCATCAAAGTGGTGTTTTAGAAAGATGATCCAGGGCCGTCTTTTCCCTTTGAGAGTGGGAGGTGCCCTGCGGCCCTACCTTCATTTTCTGTGATGGTATTCCCAGTGGTTTCCTCCCTGTGGCTGTGTGGCTTAGTGGTGAACCAAGAGGCTTAGGATGCAGGTGCAAAGCCCCTCTACTCTTTAATACCTCACCACAAGGTGCAGGATCTTTCCTTCTGTAAACAAAGGCTTTCCTTCTGGCACTGCCCTTGACCTGCTCGGAGCTGTTCTCTGATCCTTTGGGTCTCTCTGCCCTCGTGACTGGCAATGACCTGCTAGGCAGCAACCCCCATGCAGCAGGTGGTCCTCCGGAGCTGAGTCACCGCCCCGGGAACCGGGCCCCGGTGAGGCCACACAAGGCAGTCCCACGCCGGGCGGGTGTGAGTGGCCTCTCCACCTGGCCCCTGGGTCTGGGAGGGGCTCTTTCAGTTTGACACAGAGAGCAGAGGAAATTCGGAGTTTTGGCAAAGCAGAAAAACGTTTTACCTGTGATCACAGTTATGGGCCTTGGTCAGTCATTTGATTTCAGCACACCAAAATTATCATTACAGATACCCTGAGACATGGAAAGGAAGGAAGGAAGCTTTTAAATGATGTTTTAAGATTCTGTTTGACCTGATGAATTAAGAGCGCTGAGAGGTAATATAACATGGAGAGATATCTAAGCCATTGATTGATATTGTAGGCAATGAACAAGTGAGGCTCAGATTATTTTTAAAAAATTTTTCACGGGCACTGATGGATGTTTAAAAAATTATGACGTGTTCTGTTCATTTCCAGAGAAGAGAAAAATGTAGTGTTGCTTTTGAAAGGAGGTTTTTTTTTTTTTTTTTAAAAAAAAGTCTAGCTTATTCATTACACCAGTGAATAGCGATGACTTCAGTCTAAAAAGTAAGTTAACCATCATCTCTCTCCTTGCCTGGGAAGAGAAGCCTTTATCTAAGTAGCCACAAGATGGGCAGGGCTGACCACCCGGTCATTTCGGCTGATCAGGATTTTCCAAAAAACAAAAAGCTCTCTCTGTTTTCACAACTGAGTGACAACTCTTAGGAAATACTACCAGCTTACTCAGTTCGAGTAAGGCCATGGAGAAGTCTGGTGACAGTTAATCATTCAGTTGCCTGGATGCACATGTTACACGTGGCTAACGATGCTGTGACCACTGGGAGCTTTCAGAATTGGAGAAAACAGCATCATGTCTCTTGCTTTCTGAACACGGAATTTTTAACTTTTTTTTTTTTCTGGAGACAGAGTCTCGCTCTGTCACCCAGGCTGGAGTGCAGTGGCGTGATCTTGACTCACTGCAGCCTCCACCTCCCGGGTTCAAACAATTCTCCTGCCTCAGCCTCCCAAGTAGCTGGGATTACAGGCGCCCACCACCACGCCTGGCTAATTTCTGTATTTTTAGTAGAGATGGGGTTTTGCCGTGTTGGCCAAGCTGGTGTTGAGCCCCTGGCCTCAGGTGATCCACCCACCTTGGCCTCCCAAAGTGCTGGGGTTACAGGCCTGAGCCACCACATTCCCAGCCAGAATTTTTTAAGTTAAAAAAAAAAAAAAGTTTCAGTGTTTGACCTTACCCATTATGTGCCCAGTTAGTTCTAGATCCGTGAAAGCGTCCTTAAAAAAAAAAAAAAAAGAAAAAGAAAAAGGAAAAAAAAACGACTGTCATTTTCTTGGGAAGCTTTTCTTGAGCTCTGCATGTGTATGCCTGTGTCTGGGGCATACACAAGGACTCCGGCAGGTCCACTGAACTCTACCACATAGTTGCCAGATACACTGTAAACTGTGACCTGGAAGTTGCGATTTACTCTTTTATTTTTCTGTTTACTTTGCATGAGTACTGTATGTATAAAAAAGCAGCCACATATGGATGGTCAAAGGGTTTCCTAGAAATATGGATAGTCAGAGGGCTTCCTAGAAATATGGATGGTCAAAGGTGTCCTAGTTTTTCAGGTAAATTCTAGAAACCAGAACCATATCCCAATTCCTGTAGCCTTGATTATTTCAGATCAATAGAAGCAGAATCCAAATGCATTTGGAGCTTAGAGGTCAATTGATTTGGAACCCATTCCAGTCCAAAGAATCTCTAGATTCATTGATTTTAGAGTATTGTTTAGGGGAAAAGGACTTTAAAAGTTGGGCGGGGGAGCTTTATTCTTTACTTTATAACCTGTGTGGTGTGGGAGAATTAACCTGTTCTGGATAGAGGCTGCAAAATCCAGTTCTGGTGACCACACTAGAAAGATTAATGAGCACTTAGCACCAAATTAAATACCCACCCCCCACCTTTATGAAGTGGAGGTAATAGTACAAATGTGACAGCATTAAACATTGAAGCCATTAGAAGGAACTTGGGAAGTGCTCAGGCACCGATGAGTTAAAAACACAGACATCCAGTAAGTGAGTTCCCGCTGGGCACGGGTCTGTTTATCCTGCCTTTCTGAAGTCAGAGCCAACATTCTTAATGGTTTTGAATGATTCAGAATGTTTCTTTTTTGGCAGGGCCAGTTTCCACACATGGGCTTATGACTAAAGCCCCTTCGGTGAGGTCCAAAGCAGAAACCGGCCTCACACTTAATGTCGTATTTCAGAATCGTCTTATTTTAGAGCAAAAGGAAAACTATTAAATACAGCTTGCTTATTTCAGACACGAAGGGACGGAACCAGGGAGGCTTTGGTCAGCCAGAGGTCACAGGACTGGAGAGAGAGGCCAGCCCAAGGCAGACCTCTGGGTTCTGGGCCCAGCCCTCCCTCCTCTGCACCACACAGCTCCTGTCCAGACCTTGGAAGGAGGTTCCAGCGTGGCCTCGGCGTTCTGCTGGAGGAGGCAGCTTGCCCTTTGAGATCATTTAGAAAACGACTTGGGTCAGAAAGGAGAACTTCGTTTTTACAAAAGGAAACAAATCAGTTATTTGCCATAGACAGCTTTTGCAAAACATCCTTTGCCAGTGTGTCATGAATGTGTTAGCTCTGGGACAGAAACAAGAATAATAACAGTTCTATCTACTATTCGCCAAAAGAAGAGACTTGATATACTTTTTTTTTTTTTTTTTTTTTTTTTTGGATGAGAATTAACTTATGCCACACTAGTTCTTAATAAAACAAACTGAATCCTTACCACAGGAGAAAGAATTGAGCAATGTTCTAAGAACATGCTGTACTCTTCGGGGCACTGAGTGAATGTAATATTTAGAAGATGCCCTTGAAGCTCACAAGTGCCTCTTGGGATGGAGTAAAGGGGGAGACATGGCGAGAGAACTCGGACAGAGAAGCTGTCCATGGGAGGAGAAGGCCTTGGGAAGAGCCATCGACTCACCCCCTTCCTGCTTGATTGAGGATTTTGGGGATCACAGATGCCATAGGAGAGAACCCATTTCTTCAAAGCCAGGAGGCGAACCGGCCCACCCCTGCTGTGCCCACCACACTACAGCCAGTAAGGGTTCTCCTCTGAACCTGAGCCACTGTCCCCGAGAGCCAGAAACCGGCCATGTGTGGCATCCCCAGAAAAGGACATGAGCAGGTCCTCAGCCCTGTCACACACATTTGTCTAAGGAGAGAAAGCAAGTCAGCGAAATGCAATTTGCACCGAGATCTCTGCACCCAGGGAGCTCTCCTGTGGAGTCAATCCTATTTTTCCAGGTGGTGTTTAAATAGCTTCATGGATCACTTTGTTTTTTTTTTTAATTGATTATTACAAAACGTGTTTCCCCCCAAAGAATGTTATTTCCCCCCAAAGAATCAGTATTCAGTCAAGCAACTCCAGGATGATCTTTTAGTCGGAGGAGCTGTCTTTTGGTCCTAGTAACACTAAGTGCCATTTTTTCCTCTTCCAAGCCCATGGACACAGTGTGGAGGAAAAATGATTCTATATTTAGCTTCTAGCATGATTTTGGAGATAAATGACAGCCACCTCCCAGACCTCCTCCCCAACACCTGTATTGCCTTATTGTTATTTTTATTTTTTTGAGACAGAGTCTCCCTCCATCACCCAGACTGGAGTGCAGTGGTGTGATCTCTCAGCTCGGCTAATTTTTGTACTTGTAGTAGAGACGGGGTTCCGCCGTGTTGGCCCGGCTGTTCTCGAACTCCTGACCTCAAGTGATCCACCTGTCTCGTCTTCCCAAAGTGCTAGGATTACAGGCATGAGCCACTGCGCTCCGCCTTGTCTTTATTTTTAAAGTAGGCAATTTATTTTATTTTAATTATGTGTGTGTGTGTGTATGACAGGGTCTCGCTCCGTTGCTGGAGTGCTGTGGCACCATCAAGGCTCACTGCAGCCTCAACCTCCTGGGCTCAAGTGATCCTCCTGCCTCAGCCTCCCAAGTAGCTGGGACTACAAACACTACCACGCCCCGCTACTTTTTAAATTTTTTGTAGAGAGACAGGGTCCTGCTCTGTTGCCCAGGCTAGTGTCAAACTCATGGCCTCAAGTGATCTTCCAGCCTTGGCCTCCCAAAGTGCTGGGATTACAGGTGTGAGCCATCATGCCCAGCCCAGTTTATTTTAAAAAGAGCTACTGGTTGGGTGCAGTGGCTCACGCCTGTAATCCTAACACTCTGGGAGGCCCAGGCAAGTGGATCACCTGAGATCAGGAGTTTGAGACCAGCCTGGCCAACATAGTGAAATCCCATCTCTACTAAAAATTAGCTAGGTGTGGTGGCGCATACCTGTAGTCCAGCTACTCGGGAGGCTGAGGCAGGAGAATCACTTGAACCTAGGAGGCGGAGCTTACAGTGAGCTGAGATTGTGCCACTGCCCTCCAGCCTGGATGACAGAGCGAGACTGTCTCAAAAAAAAAGAAAAAGCTACTGAAGAGCAGAGTTTCGCTGTGTTAAGACCCCCATGCATCCATAATGGCCTTCCCTCAGATCTCTCTTCCAGGGAGCTAGGGCTGTCTACACATGCTCCGTAGAAACAAATGCACATTTCCTACACGGGAGTGAAATGGAGAATCATTGTGGTGATAGTTTAACTGAAATCTACCTTGGATTTTTTTTCTTCCCTGTTTTATTTGTTTAAAAAAATCATAATCCAGCAAATGCATCAAATTAAAGCTGTGGGTACAGTTCTAACAGAAAATCACACAGTAAGCTGGGACAATGGAACAGAAAGCAGTGGGTGTTGTTTTCTTCTTAAGATTTTTATATTCACATTGGATGAGAATGTCTCCTAACCCTCCCCTTGCTGCTGTTTTTGGGATGGGTACCTTACTCATGGTCTCCATACACAGAGGGAGCAGACTCAGGATAGAGGCTTTGCACGCTCCTGAGTCCCTCCTAAGCAAGCGCTCCCTTCCCTGCTCCTCCTGCTAGATTTTCTGCGCACTTGCAGTCATATGGAAACTGTCTTCCTTCTTCGCTGTGCGTGGGAAAGTCACCCCAGTGTTTCACCTGCAGTGTGAGTGTCATTTGGGGTCCCACGCCATGATCCTCTTCCTTTTGACTTCTGAAGTTGGGGTCAGGGAAAGGGACTCATTTTGAGCCAAAGGGCATTTTAAGGGTATCATTTCATATATTCACTGTCTCCAGCCAACACTGCACTCTAGACAAATGGGTACCTTTATGTCCCATTCATTAAGACATCCTGCAAAAGGGGCTCCTGGCCCCTGTGGGAAGCTTGAAAGGAACAGACCATATCGTGTTTCTTTTTGCTCCTACCTCTGTGGGGAATCCTTATTCTGACCCCAAAGTCTGGTGCCATACCTGTGGGTCCCTGCATCTCCTAGAATTCCCCCTATGCTAGTGTTTAGCCCGTGTAATAACAGTTTTCTGTCCACAGGGCTGTATCCCCTCCGGCTTGTAAACTCCGTGAAGACTGGCCCCAGGTCTCACTCGCTCCTGTCCACAGCAGTGCTTTCCACATGTTAGGTCTTAACAAACATCTGTTTCTTCTACTCTTCATAAAATTCACGTTTCTTCTCACCCCCTGCCATCCCTGATCCCAGCTAACTTTCACCCTGTGTGCGGGGGTGGGGGATCGACATTTGGGCTCCACCGCCACACGCCTGCTGGCCTGTCATCTCAGATCCCTGGTGGTGGGACATCTACTGTGGCTCTGCCCCATCCCCCACTGTCTTCACCCCTGCCACCTCTGGCATGGTTTTACTGTCCCCTCCCTGGAGTTCTCCCTTTCTCTCCTGCCCAGGCTGCCCCCGCTGGAAAGCCCAGCTCAGGCCCCTGGCCCTATGAAGCCTCTCCTGACTGAATAATCCATCAGCCTGCCCTGAGCTCATCTGGTCCCCAGTGACGACTGTGCTCTCCACCAGCAGGACACACCGGAGCACTTTCTCTGTCCCTGCGAGTTGGACTCCATTCCACAGTTAGGTCCTGGGTCACAGACAGACATTTCACATCCCCTCCTCGGTATTCTCCAGCAGTGTGCAGCACAGTGCAGGCTCCTAGGAGGCAGCTGGCGGATATCTACCCATGATTTTAAGAGGTCTGTCTTGACCAGGAGTGTCGAGAAGTGACCTGTGTCTCTGAAGCATTGCTGCTGGTTAGTCCCTCGCGGAAGAAGTGACATGTCCCTCCTGTGTCTGGCTCACGGGGACCGGCGCCTCCCATGTTTGCCCCTGCCGTGCCCTGTGGTTTCCTTTGACACCCTCTGTCATTGTCTATTTTTATGTTGTAAAATCCAGTGGGATTCACCTCTCCAATTTGCTCCCATGTCCTCCTGGTAAATTGTAAACGCGGTGAATCAATGATGAGTAATCAGTAGGCAGAAATGGAATTTCCTGGTCCCAGTTTCAGATCGTATCTGTCTTTCCCCAGACTCCTAACTTCTTGTTGGGACATCCCTTGGTCTGGCCCTTCCCTCCAGAGGAGCCCCCAGACCCACCCACAGCCTTGATTTACTGATGCCTAATCTTATTTTAGTTTTTCACACCAGTTTTAACAATTCGATTGTATAGATCTTCTGGAAATTTTACCCCAAAATGTTAGCTGTTCCATCCCCTCACAGGGGAATGTGGTGGGGGGGGGTAACATGTTGAAAATCTAGGTATCATGTGTTTTATTTGAGTTAGCTGTGTTTTCACAACAACTCCGAGAGTTAACATTATCATTTCTACTTAATAAATTTAAACACACACACACACACACAAAAACTAAAGCCCCAAAAGGATTGAACAGCTTGCCAAGGCTGTGTAACAAGTGAAATCTGAATCCAGGTCTGTATGATCCCAAAGCTTAAGCTGCTGCCCGTCTTCCTATTCCCAGTTCAAACGTGCCTTGAAATGGGAGCTCACTTGATAGCACTTGGCTTTTAAACGGCTACGTACGTGTAAGTTCCTTCACTCAAATATGCTGGGGCTCAGGAGGAGAGGCAGAGAGAAGGAAAAGGTATTGATTGATCGATTGGATTCTAAGCAGAGATAGACAGAGATAAGCTTCTAAGACCTTTCAGGCCCCAGAGTGTGACTGTTGAGCACCTAGGAAGTCCTCACTTGCCCCTTGACTTCCTGCCGGAGCCTCGGGAATCCCATCAGTGCAGCGTGCTCGCTGGCTGGGCTGGAACTTGCTGCTCTCCTCTGCCGTGGCAGGCTGGCTTCTGCCCCTAGATTGGAACTGCCAAGGGCTGCTATAGAAGGGACAGACTTCCAGTGCTCACCGGGGAGCCAGAGGTATCCTGGGAAGCTGAAAATGCATTTGTCAAGCTCAGGTCTTCACAGCTGAGAAACCCCGTCACTAACCCGCACAGTTTTCTTGACCAAAACTTTAAGTGCTCTGTTTTTCCCATCTGTAAATAATGTTCATACATCTAAATCCTCGGAGGTTGCAGGGACAGTGGCTAGAAAGCCCCCACATTATCTAGAGGAGTGACGGAGGGATGAAAGAAGCATGCTCTATAATTAGGTTTTATTACACGCTTTTTAAGGTTAACTGAAGGGCTTCCCAGCAGCTCCCCCAGCCACTTTTTCAAATACTGAAAGCTTCCAGAAAGCAGCAGACCGGGGTTCCTCACAATCTGACACAGACCTCAGTTACTGTTGAAAAGTGAAAGAGGGCCGGGCACGGTGGCTCACACCTATAATCCCAGCACTTTGGGAGGCCAAGGTGGGCGGATCACCTGAGGTCAGGAGGTCAAGACCAGCCTGGCCAACATGGCAAAACCCCATCTGTATTAAAAATACAAAAATTAGCCGGGTGTAGTGGCGCACGCCTAAAACTCCAGCTACTTGGGAGGCTGAGGCATGAGAATCGCTTGAACCCAGGAGGCAGAGGTTACAATGAGCTGAGATCATGCCGCTGCACTCCAGCCTGGGTGACAGAGTGAGACTCTCTATCTCAAGAAAAAAAAAATGAAAGAGCTCTTGTCTGACACTGGTTTCTATCCTCATTTTTATAATCAGACAATTTTGGAAACATGCTATTATGATAGTGTTTAAATATTCCCGAATTCTGTGTGTTCGGTAGCTTCAGGTTGGTTTGATTCTTGCTTTACCCCAGTGCCTCTTCCTTCCCATCTGCGCTTCTCAGCTTGGTTTTTTAGATGTATTTTTCTGTTGTAGGACAGTATTGAAGGGCTTTTTCTGACCATTTCTTTTACTGGCCAACCTCCTCTTGGATTTTAATCTCAGTTCTCAAGAATCTTCCCAACATACCCTGTTCCTGTGCTACTATCATCTTGAGAGCTTCCTAGTCACTGAAGAGCATGTTCAGTAGCCCCTGGCTTAAAGAGCCCACCTGCCAATCACAGACCATTGTCTTGACCATTCAGCTCCGACCCACACATCTGGGCCACATCATCCCACTGGCCAGTAAGCCTGGGGAATGCTCCGTGGCCTCAGCTGTGTTCAGGTTCCTCAGTGGAGCTGTAATCAACTTAGAAATTGCAATTGGTTGGTAACTTGACAGAGCTTTCTTCATCAGACTGCTGAGTCATGCAGCCTCTTGCTGGGTAAAATGTGTTTTGAGATGTAATCCCCTATAAGGATCCCCCCTTGGAGCTACTGTGAAGGCGCTCCCAGCTTCCCTAGCAGGTCGCATCAGGGGGACGACTGAAGGATTTACTTGAACAATCAGTTTTCAGAAATGAAGACGACCTTACGACCTTGGCTTCTCTCTTCTGATGCAGCTGAAAGATGCATTTCGTCTGTAAAGTTAGACCAGGTAGGAGAGAATGTGAGGCGGTTTCCGTTCTTCTCAGTTGCCCTCCACCTGATTCGGAAGCCGTCACAGACTGTCCGTGCAGACTGGCGCTCCCCTCTGCAGGCCTTCTGCAGCCTGTACTGCTACAGCACGAGGCTGCAGAATCAGCTGTGAAAACAGAAGCCACCTTCCGTCTCCTGTGCGGGATCCTTGCCTGCCTTTCTTCTGTGATTGGATCTATAGGCTTAGACTGTGTTTTATTTCCTAAAACATCTTGCTGAGCAAACCTTGCTGCTCTGCCTCATGTTAGCGGTTTCCTTAGCAACGGCCACACCTCGCGTTTTCTCCCGCACAGAGAGCACCAGCATGAGGGGGCATGTGTTGCTCGCTGTACAGGAACTTTCCCAACCTGTGTGCAGGAAGGAGAAGGTGCTTTCTATTTCTCGTTTTTAAAAATGCCTCTGTTGGTGACACTGGTGGAGAAACGTGCTTACGAGAAAACAACTGACTTTTTCTTCTGCTGTTACTCTAGGAGATTTCCTAGGAGCTCACACTGTCATTTAAATTCCAGGTGCAAGTCTTCCGAACAAATGCCTCCTGAGGATTTGTGTGCCTGGAAAATATCTGTGAACAGATTGCTTTTACACCTCCGTAAGTAGAGGCTTCTGCTTGTAAGTCAACCTCAAGGGAGTTTTGTTTTATTTTGTACCTGGATGATTCCTCACTACATTTTTCTTTTTCTTTTTTGAGGTAGGGTTTTGCTGTGTTGCCCAGGCTGGAGTACAGTGGTGTGATCACGACTCGCTGCGGCCTCAATCTCCCAGGCTCAAGTGATCCTCCCACCTCAGCCTCCCAAGTAGCTGGGACCACAGGCGTGCACCACCACGCCTGGCTGATTTTTTACAATTTATTTTGTAGAGGCAGAGAGTCTCCCTGTGTTGCCCTGGTTTCAAACACTTGGGCCAAGTGATTCTCTGCCTCAACCTCTTAAAGTGCTGGGATTACAGGTGTGAGCCACCATGCCTGACAAGCCCGATAATTTTTTTTAAATGGTCATTTTGACCATTTGATCTCTACTCTTTTTCTCTCAACCACCCAACTCCCAATTTACTAATTTACTGTCAAAAAGAGTCTATAACATGAACTCCTGCTTAAAAACAAGGATACAGATCCCATATTCAGGTCTTAGAATGGGAAGAGGAGAAGGCAGTTGAAAATATTAAATGTATGTATTTCAGTAAATCCAGTTGGAGATGCCATTTCAGCTTCGCAGTCAGTTACTCTAGAATGTGTCCATGTACGGCAAAGCATGTGACAGCAGGATCTCTGCACCCTCTCCATTTACCAGCTGTGGTGGATCTCTTAGCCACATATCTGTTTATAATGTGCTCATGGAAAACTATTGTGTTACTTTTATTATCATAGCTAACATTTACTGAATATTTACATTGTGCTAACATCGGTTCAGATGGCTTCATCATATTTACCTGATTTAATCCTCACAACCACCTTATGTGCTAGGTCCAGTTATTACCATTTTTTTTTTTTTTTTTTTTTGAGATGGAGGTTCACTCTGTCACCAGGCATGCAGTGGCGCGATTTAGGCTCACTGTTGCAACCTCCGCCTCCTAGGTTCAAGCGATTCTCCTGCCTCAGTCTCCCAAGTAGCTGGGACTACAGGCACATGCCACCATGCCCAGCTAATTTTTGTATTTTCAGAAATGGGATTTCACCATGTTGGCCAGGATGGTCTCAATCTCTTGACCTCGTGATCCACCCATTTCAGCCTCCCAAAGTGCTGGGATTACAGGTGTGAGCCACCGCACCCGGCCTATTAACCTCATTTTACAGATGAGACTGAGGCACAGAGAGTTAAAGTGATTTGTGCAGGGTTGTGTGAGGAGCTGGTGGCAGAGCTTGGCATTCTGGCTCTGGAGTCTGCATTTGGTCATCTCACCATACAGTGTCATAGAAATAGGAAACTGGAGAAGATAAACTGTCGGGCTGTATTTTGGAGTCAGTATTTTAACACTGTCATAATCTGAAGCATGATCTGTGGGACTCATCACTGTGCTCTTTGACTTGAACTTCTTTAAGGTTAGTGGGAAAATGAGGCTTTAGAGAAGGACAGGACTGGCTTAAGGTCACACTGCATGTCAGAAGTGTGGTGGAGGGTCCAGGTCTTCTGACCATTCAGTACAAGCCAAATGGTGCTAATTTCTAATTTTTCTCCCTTTCTCTTGGTGAGTTATTTGGTGCTACTTCTACTCCTCAGGACCAAAGCTGGCTTTCACGGTTTACTCATGTACTTACTGATGAAACCCTGAAACTTGGAGCCAGTGACTGTTCAGAGGTCCCTATGAAGATGCGCTGAAGGGTGTAAAGGATGGAGCAGTAAAGAGTGCTGGCTGAATCCCTGGGCTGGGAATCAGGCATGTTGGAGTTTGAGTCCTGGTCTGCCACTCCAGCTCTGTGACCAAGAGGAAGTCATGTACCCTTTCTAAGTCTCTAGCCCATCTTCTGAAAGACGAAGATGCTACCACCAACCATGTTAGCGGTTGTGAATGCCAACAAAGTCCATGTGAAGCACACAGCAGTGGCTGCCGTGGACTGTGTTCCCAAGATGGAAGCTATGACAATTTCACAGAGTACTCTTCCCATCATTTTCCAGTTCATTTTGGCCTTTTCCCTTGAAATCACTCCAGTGTTCTGAGCCAGCTGATAAGACACCAAACATTCATACAGTGCTTTAAAAGTGACCCACTGTTTTTATAAACGCATTACATATGACCCTAACAACCACTGCAATATAGAAATTCGCATCTCCATTCTCCAGATCAGGAAACTGAAACTCGGAAAAATTAAATGATTTGCCCAGGATCACATAGCTAGTAAGCAGCCCAGCCAGATCCTGTGTTAACTTGTTCATCCACTTCCTATAAGAAAACATCCATTCAAGGCATGTGGGGCAACAAAGAAAGACTTAGAGCTGTGTGGCCCCTCGTCAGGACAGGGCCAGCTGCACCTATAGTCCGGCTGGAATACGCGACTTAGGACTATTGTGTCCCATGTCCCAAACACTTTGAAGCCACATCTTAAAGAAGTGTCCTGCTCAGATGCAGTTCTCCTTGTGAAATCCGCAGGCCCCAAGGGAAGTGACTTTAATCCAGTTTGCTCATGCAGGAACAGACTGGCATTTCACATCCAGGAAAACAATGGATTTGTACTGTTCAGCTTTTGCCATGCAAGGAGTTCCTGGTGTCATTTATCAATTTACCTCTCAGGCTCCAGCTTCACTATCAGATTTGGAAGAAAAAAGTTACAAGGAAAGGCAGCGTGCTGAGAAACAGCAGAAGCGTGACGGTACAGACTGGGTTTTGAGATGGAGACACATTCTCATGGCCCGTGGGCTGAGACACACCGAGAAAGGATTTTCTTCTTGAAAGATGATTGTTTTAATGCTGGAGATGGAGAGTTTTGACAATTTTAAGTGCATGTTCTGTGTGTAAGAGTCATTACATTTTTTTTTTTTTTCTTTCAGATGTTGCCATGCCTTAAAATTGCTGATGATTAAAATAGAACATCCTGAGTTACAGAAATTCAGCCCTACCGTATCCTGGCCTAAAAATACAGAACAATCACATTGATTGTTGGAAATGAGAGGCTAGGGAGGGTTGGAAACATGCTAATGTTTACTGAGTGAAATCTTTCCTTCTCAGTAGAGTTGCCCTTGCAGCTGAAAGTCACTGAAAGACTCAACAAAATCAGCGGATCCCACTTGCTCTCACTCTGTTCTCGTTTGCATGACCTGGAAAGAGAATGAATGAGCCCTTTTAAATTTATCAACTGGTTTTCTTCCATCTCCTTCCTAGTAAGCCATGGGGGTTTTTGCTGTTAACTGGGTAGCCAGTCTCTTCATGCAGACTTGTTTTCAGGAAACTAGCCTCTTGCTTCATGTGAAAACAGGGACCCAACTCAAGATGCCTATCACAGTGTGTTCTGTTGCATCACAGTTGCATCTCCAGCTTCAATACTCAAGTTGGGACTGCTGTGTTCTGATGTCTCGAACATTTCAAAGCTACATCCTTAAAGAAATGTCAGGCTTAGGTAGAATTCTTCTTGTGAAATCCTCAAAGCCCAGGGAAAGTGACCTTAAGCCAGTTTGCTGGCTTTTCATGTCACAGAAAATAATCAACTGCCACTACTCAGCTCTTGCCACACCTGGTGTGGTCACTACTTGCCAACTCAGCACCCCACTTTCTCCCCAAGGACATAAAAGCAGTGTGGGAAGATATACCAAATGACCTTGTCACACGGGGCTAATATGAAGAGCCCATAGATGCAAAATAATATACCTTTATTCTTCTGATTTTTTTTTTTTTTTTTTTTTTGAGACAGAGTCTCACTCTGTCACCCAGGCTGGAATCCAGTGGTGCAATCTTGGCTCACTGCAACCTCTGCCACCCGGGTTCAGGCAATTCTCCTGCCTCAGCCTCCCGAGTAGCTAGGATTACAAGCACCTGCCACTACACCCAGCTAATTTTTGTATTTTTAGTAGAGACAGGGTTTTTACCTTCTTGGCCAGGCTGGTTTTGAACTCCTGACCTCGTGATCCACCTGCCTCGGCCTCCCAAAGTGCTGAGATTACAGGCGTGAGCCACCGCGCCCAGCCTTTTATTCTGGGAGGGAGTCTGATTGTATCGCCCAGGCTAGAGTGCAGTGGCATGATCTTGGCTCACTGCAACCTCTGCCTCCCTGGTTCAAGTGATTCTCCTGCCTTGGCTTCCTGAGTAGCTGGGATTGCAGGCATGCGTGGCCACCATGCCCGGCTAATTTTTTTTTTGAAACACAGTCTTGCTCTGTCGCCCAGGCTGGAGTGCAATGGCACAATCTCAGCTCACTGCAACATCTGCCTACTGGGTTCAAGGAACTCTCCTGCCTCAGCCTCGGCCTCACTACAGGCATGTGCCACCAAGCCCGGCTAATTTTTTTTTTTTTTTTTGTATTTTTTTGGTAGAGATGGGGTTTCACCATGTTGGCCAGGCTGGTCTCAAACTTCTGACCTCAAGTGATCTGCCTGCCTCAGCCTCCCAAAATGCTGGGATTACAGGTACAAGCCACCACGCTCAGCCTTCTGCTGAATTTCTGAGAAGCATACATAAAGACAATGTAAAAAACTTAGCATATTTGTTTGGCCCTGCTAAGGTCATGGTTGAATATATACTGTGTGTGACGTATTTGGTATATGAGATGTATATGATCTTATCAGACATAAGTAAAAGAAAGAAATTCATCTTCAGGAAAAATTTTCCCCATAACTGAAGCGTCAATCATTTGAAAAACTTCTAGGCAGCAGGCAAACACTGCAACGAGTTATTTATCAAAAATAAGCAGACTTTGGAGTTTTGTGACTAATGAGAATAATCTGGCTGCTGCTTTTGTACTTCAGTCACTGATACTGCGAATTACACTAGCATGTACAGAAGGAGCAGGGGGTCCCTAAAGGAATCACAGAATTAGTGAAACCATTATTTTAAAGTTGTAGTGATTCTTCTGTCCTGGCACTTTTCCCAGTTTTGGTGCCTAAGTTTACTATCCACTTGAAATGTGTCACTGCCTGTCACTTCACAAAGTATGTGCCTTTCATTGCAGTCAACAAGCTGTTTACATCTTTGATGAAATGATTGCCACACATCTCCATAGCCCTGGTGTTCTATTCCTTTATTCACAGAGATTTTTTTAAAAACTAGCCTAGCAGCAATAGGTATGTGCTGTGGATGCTTCTCCATGATAAAGGATGAGTTTGTGCTGGGATCTCCTTATGAAGAGATAACTGGCCAAGCCCATGAGGAACAAGCATGTTATGGTAATCAGAAGGTAAGCAGCCTGCAGTGCACCTCCTGACTGACTAGCACTGAACCCACTTGGAATCATCAACCACAGGCACACGGTAATTGGATGTTCTTCTAATACACATAGCGAGATTGTAAAATGAGGATGATATATGAGGAAAGTCAGAAGGAGAAACTAAAGTTCAGTTCTTAAATATAAACCAAGGGAACAGACTAAGTGAATGGTACAGCCAGAATTAGAGCCTGTTTTTTACAAGGTGGTATGTCATGATAAGCCAAAGAAAAGGTTGGGTAGTGTTTTGAGGTTAAAAGAGACCAGTCTTAGTGAATCAACCTTGATGCAATCTGGGTTTGAAAAAACTATTAAAAACCTTTTGTTTGGAGAAAGTGGGAGAAGTTGGATGTGGAATGGATATTTGGGGGTACTAAGGAATTGTTTATTTTCTTAGGTATGGTAAGATTTTGTGGTCATGTAGAAGAGTGTCTTCATTTTATAGAATGACCTCATTATTTAAAGACATTCTGAAGTAGGAGCAGTGGATGTATGGGTGGTTGTCAATTTACTTTCAAACAATACAGCAAAAAATACACATCTATATTACATATAGATAACTAAAGCAAAATATGGCAAAAGGAATAGTTATTGAATTTAGATAGTATGCATTTAGGAATGATTTCAAATTTAATGTATAAATTTTTTTATAACAGTTTATAAAAACAGTGCACACCCCTTTAGTTAGGTGGCCTGGGTACATGAAATATCTTCTTGGATGCCTAGAACACAAAAAGGGATGACAACAGGCCACCTAATAAGATGATATCAAGAACTATACTGTGAGGGGGAAAAAGAACTGTTGCAAAAAATAATTTGCCAAGGAGAACTCAGAGTACAAAGCCTTACCTTTGGAGTGGAGGGAAGGAGAGTCTTAAGTAAAGCTCACAAAAACCTCTCACTCACTCATAGATGCAGTCTAAGGAATTCATTCCAGAAGTGACATTAGCATCTCATTAGTGCCATTATGTGACTTGGCCTCTGAGTTAGTCTATTTTCTTCCCTAGACCCCAAAATCTCAGTAATCCTTTGGATCAAACAAAGTTATCTCCAGGTGAAAATCATAGGTTTAGGAAAGCATTTTTCTTCCACTCCTACCGAGCACTTACTTGCTTGGTCCTATTTGCATGTCCGATGGACGGTTCTCCAGCGCCACTGCTGGTCATCCTCCGCCTGCCTGGGTACTTGATCACAGGATGCCTCTGACTTCTCGTGCCTTTACCCAAGCAAAGGATTTTCCTTGTCTTCCCACCCAAGAGTGACGGGGTTGACATGTGCCCTTGCCTCTAAATGATAAAGCTGAACCTTTGGGTAACTCAGGAATAAGGGGAGTCCCAGGCATGGTCCCCCATCAATAACAAATTCAGTGGCATCACTGTATGAATAGATGAAATTTGCCAAAGCTCTGTTTAGACCATTAAGTAACTCACTCACAACTAGGTTTCAACTTTTCCTTTCTAGGTTGTCTTGGGTTTATGGTAAGAGAGCATTATGAAGAAAAAAATAGATCCTAAAGCTTCTTCAGGAAGCTGGTTTCATATGGTGGTTTAGATTTAAATAGTGATTGTCTAGCACCATTTGAAATCAGTGTTCTTGGGGGAGACCAGCTGCGCCGCACTGCCAACAGCAAAAGAAATGAGTGGGACAGCTCGGAAGTATTTGAAAGCAACAGCAGGACGGCTGTAAGAACCTGCCTCACGTAGCTGACCCCTTCCTCACCCCTTCCAACAGTGGTGGCATATATCACAAATGGCAGTCAGGTCTCTGCAGTGGCAGATCCAACCAACTGTGATCGAAAGTTTTCCAAAAATAAGTTGTGTCTGTATTGAACGTGAACAGACTTTCTTCTTGTCATTATTCTCTAACAATACAGTATAACAATTATTTGCATAGCATTTGCATTGCATTAAATATAAGTAATCTAGAGACGATTTAAAGTATATGGGAGGATGTGTGTAGGTTGTATGCAAATACTACACCATATTCTATCAGAGACTTGAGCATCTGTGGATTTTGGTATCCACGGGGCTTTCTGGAACCAATCCCTCAAGGATACTAAGGGATGAATGTAATTGTACAGGATATCGCATTGTTGGAATTTTATACTTCTTTGTGGAATAAACCTATAGCACTTAATGGATAGTACAGACTCATTCCATCATGCCTGGGTTAAAGGGCCCAATGTATGCTGGATTTAGTAAGGTTTGGGCCCTCCCAAACTTCACGTCCTCCTGTGACCCCTTAGAGGATGACTGATTTCTTTTGGTGTTCAGAGTCAATATAATTTTCTAGCACCATCTGAAATCGGTTATAATGATTGGGGAAGAGCACCATGACGCTGATTGATGAGAGGAAATGTATTGGTGACCCTTGGGTCCATGGACAAGAACTAAGAAAACAAATGCAAAGCAATAATGCAAAGGTGATTTTTCTTCTTCCAGTTTCTAAGTTGAGTTTCATTGACCTGAATTGCATGTGGTATCATACTAACAAATGGTTTGCTATTAGCATATCATGAATGGTTTATACTTTATAAAAATTCCACAGAATTGCTGGGGGTTTTGTTTCGGTGATGGATACCTAGAAACACTCCTGGGGAAAATGGATGACTGGCTTAGATGATGGGAAAAGAGCAGTGAGGGAGTCAATTCTGTTGTCTACGAGACGCTGCACCAGCTATCTCTCAACTCTCCTCTCTTACCGGGCTGAGGGTTCCCTCCGTGGTTAAACAGGTCATTTTCTTACATAAGGAAAAATGGTCCAGAGAAACTGAGTTTCTGTGGCTGAGAGAGAACTGTGCTAATATGTGTTGGTTCAGTTTAGAAGGCAAAGCAACGAAAGCAGGTTCTACTTGAACGAGGATCCTAGAGCATACCTTTGATATGGTTTGGATTTGTTCCCTCCAATCTCATGTTGAAGTGTGATCCCCAGTATAGGGGGTGGGGCCTGGTGGCGTGTTTGAGTCATGGGGCGGATCCCTCGTGAATGGCTTGGTGCTGTCCTCACTTAACGAGTTCCTGCTCAGTTAGAGGGAGCTGGTTGTTTAAAAACGCTGGCACCTCCTTCCTCTCACTCTTTCTTCCTCCCTCTCTCGCCATGTGACACGTCTGCTCCCTCTCTGCCTTCCACCATGAATAAAACATCCTGAGGCCTCACCAGGAACCGAGCAGGTGCCAGTGCCATGCTTGTACGGCTGCAAAACTGTGAGCCAAATAAACCTCTTTCCTATATAAATTACCCAGTCTTAGGTATCTCTTTATAGCAGCGTAAAATGGACTAACACAGTCTCACTAGAAGCGAAGTCATAAGACCGAAAACCATACTGAGTTTTTAGGTCCACTCAGAGGCAAAAATAAAAGGTTCTTTAGAGCAGCATGATTTATATAGTCCTTTGGGTATAAGCACATGTACCCTAGAACTTAATGTATAATTTAAAAAATAAAAAAAAATAAAAGGCTCAAGAATGAGCCGTCTCAGCCACTCTCCTCCAGGGCCCCCGAGTGCAGCTCCCAACACAGGTACTGTGCAGACCGCCCACCTGTGGTCCCCATGTGGTGTCCTGGAGAACTGCGGGGGCATCTGGTGGAATTCAGACCTTGTCCTTCTGTTTTCCTTCTGGCCTGAAAAAGCCACTGGCCTCACAAGAGTTAATATTGTATCTACCCTGCTTAAGCTTTCCCGCTCTCACACCACCTCCCTCCTTTTCCCTCCTGCCTGTCACTTGTCTGGAAGAGGCCTTTTTTCCTCGGGGCTAACACATGCAATTTGTAGTCAAAACATTCTGTCTACCACACAAATCCAACGAGAATCAGGATCATTCCACCACATCTTTTTCTATCCTATGGTTATTATTTTCTCAAAACTCTTTGTCTTTTGCTTTCTTACCTATTTGCTGTTTTCCCTGAGTAATCTTATTTACTCCCCTGGTTCCAAATACATCCCTATATGTTGATTCCCCTGAAACTAGAGCTCTAGCCTGGGGTATTTTTTGAGACCTCTTGCTTTTTATATTTTTAGTGGCTCCTGAGTATAATGGTTTAGCCTGCTCTTCTAAACTTGTCTCAATTTAATCTATTTATGCCTGAGGTTGCAGTTTTTTAAATTTTTGCCATCAGACCTTGGCGATGACCTTGAGCAGTAGGAGACAGACAACTCCCACAGGCTTAGTGTTCCAATAATGGAACACTAGGCATATAGCCAAAGCCATCCACATTGCCTTCTCCCCAAAGCCAGCTCTCCTTGCTCTGCCCCATGGTGAAAGCTGTGAATACCTGAGGTCTGTGACCTCTTCCCTCTCCCTTACCCACATCCACACTCAGCACAACTTGTTGCTATTCTCTCTCAATTATCTCTTTAGAATCCATCCCTTTCTCTGCTCCTCCTAGACAGCTTTCTGTCTCCTAGACACCCCTCACCATTAGTCTAGCTTTGCTGTAGCCACCAGTTAATCTTTGTAAAATACACACGTGAGCTGGGTGCGGTGGCTGGTGCCTGTAATCCCAGCTATTCAGGAGGCTGGGGCAGGAGGTTGCTTGAGCCCAAGAGGTTGAGGCTGCAGTGAGCCATGATTGCATCACTGCACTCCAGCCTGGATGACAGACCAAGATCCTATCTCTTTAAAAAATAAAAATAAAAATAGTTTAACCACATGACCTTGCTCCTTGTCCCTCACTTTTAGTTGAACTCTTACGTCAACCAAGTACCAGACCCTTCGTGACCCCACGCCTACCTGTGTCACCATCTTCTGGCTGTGCTTCCTGGGGCCTGCATTCTGTGCTCACCCAGCTGCTTGCTGCTGAGAACACTCAGGTATCTTGGCATTTCTCAGCCTGTGTCTGTGCTGTTTCCTCTGCCCACATCTCCCCTCTCCTCCTCCTCCTTGTCAGCTAGGGACCTCCAGCCCCTAGGGACTGTCCGCTAGGGACCTCCAGCCTGCAGCCCCTGGCTCAGGTGTGAACTCGTCTAGGAAGCCTTCCTCTGCCTTCCGCATCAAGGCTTAGATCCCTGGCAAGGGCTTTCTTCTCTGCCCCGTCAGAGCCCGATGGCACTTCGCACGTTACACTCTGATGACTGATTACCTACTAGGCTTCTCTGCGAGGCTGGAAAATCCTTGCTCCTAGGAGGGATGGCAGACAAGAACAAGACATGCTGTGTATACTCCGTTCTTACATACCACGCGAGCTATCCTTTATGTAGGTGTCTATGGCAAATCTTCCTTCTAGGCTGCAGCCTCCACTTTTCATAGTTTCTCTCCATTTTCATTTGCCATGTGCATGAGGAATAAAAACTACTTCCAATGATGACCAAAATAAAATTGAAGAAAATAATCCTGCTTCAAAGAACATTTCTAAGACCATAAGTATGATTTTGATGTATCTTCCATTATGGATTACCCATGTGGTTTTTTTTCTTCTAAATCCATAAATAAGAATTGTTTAATAGGCTAGAGAGCAATGAAAAGCACAATAATTAAGGATTGTTGTCCTCATTTCATAGAGCAAACAAAGACAGAAAAACAGATGTGCCTTAACCAAAAAGGGCAGTCAATTTATGCTAAGCAGACTGAACCCCTTTAAAAGTAATCATTTACAGCGACCAAGGGCCAAGCACGTGATCACCACCCTCCCCTCCCAACAGCTCTGAAGCGGGAGTAGTGTTTCCCCAGCTTATGCATGAGGAAATAGATGCACAGAAAAGTCAAGTAACTTGCCTGCGATGCCATGGCCAGTCAACATGAGGGTTTGAATTACAAATCAGGTGGCGGTGGCGGTGGCGGTGATGATAATAGCAGCTTATCATCATCATTGAGCTCTTATTTTGTGCTCGATACTTGGTAAGTATTTTGCATGAATTAGCTCATTTAGTCTGACTTTCAGAACAGCCCTTTGAGGTCAGTGTTACTATCATCATTCTCATTTTGCCATGAAGAAACAAAAGAATTAAATAATCCAAGATCGTCTAACTGACATTTCCAAGCAGGAGCACAAACCCGGATCTCTGTGACTCCAGAGCCTGTGCTCTTAAATCAGCACTGCTCTTTTCAGTGTGGGAGATGGTGTAAATGGGTGTGTTCACTTGCTGGGCAGCCTTATTGTGGTCCCCTTGATCCCCACCTACTGGCATTCATGCCCTGTGCCATTCCTTCCCCTGGAGTGTGGACTAGACCTAGTAACTTGCTTCTAATGGATGGAATATGTCAAAAGTGATAGGATGTCACTTCTGAGACTAGGTTACGAATAGACTGTGATGCTGCTGCCTTCTTTCTCAGGCTTGCTCCCTCACGACGTGCTCTCTCTCTCCCTCTCTTTCCTCTCTTCTCTCCTCTCTCTCTCCTCTTACCTCTCTCGTGCACGTACTCTGGAAAGCCAGCTACCATGTTGGGAACTGCCCAGTGGAGAGGCCCACATTCCACAAGGAACTGATATCTTCAGCCAGTACCTCGCCAGGACCTGAGGCCTGCTGAGAGTCACCTGAGTGGCCTTGGTGGGTCCTCTCTCAACGAGCTTGCAGGTGACCGCTGTGCCAGCCAAAACCTTGATGGCAGCCTATGAGTGAGTGACTCTGAGCCAGAGGATCCAGTTAAGCCATGCCCAGGATCCTGACGTGCAGAAACTATGACATAATGTTTATTGTTTTATGCCACTAACTTTTGGGGTTAGTTATGTAGCAATAGATAGCTAATACAGTTCACAGTATCCTTGTCTAGCCTCAAACATTCTGCCTTTAGTATCTAACTTTTCTAACTTTTTAGATAACCTTTTTTTGGGGGGATAATTTTAGATTTACAGAAGAAAGGCACAGATAGCATAGAGAGTTCCTTTATATTTCTCTCCTAGTTTCCTCTGTTGTTCATATGTTATAAAACGATGGTTTTGGGTTTTCTGAGACAGCGTCTCGCTCTGTCACCCAGGCTGGAGTATAGTGGTGATCATAGCTAACTGCAGCCTTGAACTCCTGGCTCAAGGGATCCTACTACCCCAGCTTCCCAAGTAGCTGGGTTCACAGCATGTACCACCACACATGGCTAATTAAAATATATAAATATATACATAAATATATAAAGATATTTAAATATATAAATATATACATAAATATATAAAGATATTTAAATATATTTATATATACATATGTTTAAATATATATTTATATAATATATTTCTAATATATTCTATTTAATATAAATATATATTTAAATATATATATTTTTTTTATATATTTATATATATATAAATAGATATATAAAATAGAGACAGGGTCTATGTTGCCTAGGCTTTTTTTCTTTTTTTTTTTTTTGAGATGGAGTCTCGCTGTCACTCAGGCTGGAGTGCAGTGGTACGATCTCAGCTCACTGCAGCCTCTGCCTTCCAGGTTCAAGCAATTCTTATGCCTCAGCCTCCCGAGTAGCTGGGACTACAGGCGTGTGTCACTATGCCTGGCTAATTTTTGTATTTTTAGTAGAGACAGGGTTTCACCATGTTGGCCAGGCTGGTTTTGAACTCCTGACATCAGGTGATCCACCCTGTCGGCCTCCCAAAGTGCTGGGATTACAGGCGTTAGCCATCGCACCCTGCCGCCCAGGCTATTTTTTAATACTAAGAAATCAACATTGGTACATTACTGTTAACTAAATTTCACTCTTTATTCATCTCTCTCTAGTTTTTCCACTAATGTCCTTTTGCTATTTCAGGATTGGTGTCATATTTTTAATAGCCTAATAGATATCGTATTGCACATACACCTCTCTGTGTGTAAGGAAAGACAGAAGAAATATACACATAGATTTGCTAAAATGTGGGAGCTCCCTCTACAGACAATAAAGGAACATTAGCAAAGTCTTTAGTTAGGTGGTCTTGTTTATAACTGGAAAAATAATAGTTACGGTAATTTAACTCAAAAACTGCTATTATGTGAAATTACTGGGGGAAAGTAGAACAAACAAAAAAATAGTAAGACCCTAACCAGTCAAAAATGCTTTTTAAAAATCAAATATACCTTACTAAAAAGCAACAATATTTTAATAAACTGAAACTTTTAATTTTAACTTATTAGTAAGTATATCAAATATTGCTCCAGATTTACAAATCATTCTTTTCCACTATGATGTCAATACACATTAATTTGTATATAATATGCAAATACTTAATTTTCCTGTAACTATTCAAATGGGAAATATTCAACAAAGAATACTAATTTCCTTGTTAATTCCTGTGCTGTGTGAACCAAGTCACTTGATCTTTCTGGGTTTGTTTTCTTTAGTATCAATTTATATTACTAGAATTTTACAACAAAGTTGTGTAATACAGTCTTTTAATACTTTTAAACACTTTGCAGTACAAAACTCTGTATTTAAACATTTCTATTTCCTAATTGCTTAAACATTTAGCTGCATTATTTGTAGCTTTTCCAAGTGATGCTTAACGACAATCCATATAAAACTAACATTCTCAGGAAAAGAATAAGTGGTACTGCCTAGAGAAAAAAGTCCCTCCTACTTACTACATCTACCCTCCTGGGTGAATTTTTTTTTTTTTTTTTTTTTTTTTTTCCTGAGACGGAGTCTCGCTCTGTTGCCAGGTTGGAGTGCAGTGGCGCAATCTCAGCTCACTGCAACCTCCACCTCCTGGGTTCAAGCGATTCTCCTGCCTCGGCCTCCCGAGTAGCTGGGACTACAGACGTACGCCACCGCGCCCAGCTAATTTTTGTATTTTCAGTAGAGATGGGGTTTCACCATGTTGGCCAGGATGGTCTCGATCTCTTCACCTCATGATCTGCCCACCTCAGCCTCCCAAAGTGCTGGGATTCCAGGCGTGAGCCATTGCACCCGGCCTGAATTTTTTTAATATGATATAACAACGAGAAAAATCATTATGAGAAAATAACACATACTTATGAGAAAAAACTAGCTTTGTATAGATCTAAAAAAGCCATTTAGTGAGACAGGGTTTTAAAACTCTTCTTGGTGACCTAACAAAAAACCCAAACAAATAAGAAAAAAAAAAAAAAAACAAGAACAAATTTGAAGCTGAACAAGAGTTCAAGTCTTGGTGGCCAGGGTTTGCTGCTTAGTTGACTCTGAGTGACTAAGCTCTTCTTTGTAGCCAACTCACCTGTTTCAACAGTTGACAAATAAATAAAAAAAAAAAAGGACAATAAAATACATTGCAGAATGAAGGGGTGCCAAAGGAGAGAGAAATGAAATCTAATTGGAAAAAAGTGAAGCCAAACATAGTGTAAGCTCATTCACAAGACATTACTACCCAGATCTCTGAATTTAAGTTTTCTCTTCTCCATTTCCGAAAGAGATGACAAGAAAGGAAGATGTTTACTAAAGAACTGCAGCACGAATTATTTCTGTATTGTAAATGATAAGATATTCTATTTTGAGGTTACTTTATAATTCATTTATGTCTGTTGTGCCTAAAATCTTAGCTATTCAGAATGATGACAGCTCCTCAGATACTATGGAAATAATGAATCATCAAAGGCATACATTTCTTCACTCTTTCGTGTTAACTAAAGCAGAATGTATAGCGCGGAGACTTTGTAAACGACTCTTACTTAACTGAAACTACAATGGAATCTGTGTACTAGCCATACAAAATCCACTATACAGTGTTCTTTAGTATTGAGGTAAAATTTCACATAACAAAATTTACCATTTTTACCATTTTAACCATCTTAAAGAATACAATTCAGCGGCCTTAGTACGTTCACAGTGTTGTGTGACCATCACCACTCTCTAACTCTACAACATTTTTATCACCCCAAGAAGAAACCTGTACCCATTAAGTAGACATTCCTCATTTATTCCTCCTCCCAGCTCCTGGCAAAATCTGCTTTCTATAGACTTACATAGTCTGGACATTGCATGTAAATGGAATCATACAATAGGTATGATACATGATACATACATACAATAGGGATGATACATGATAGAAGGTACCAGCCTTTTCTGACTGGCTTCTTTCACTTAGCATGATGTTTTCAAGGTTCATCCATGTTGTAGTGTGTATCAGTACTTCATTCCTTTTTATGACTGAATAATATTCCATTATTTGGATAGACAATATTTTGTTTATCCACTTACAGGTTCGACTGGCATTTGAGTTGTCTCGTTCTTTAAACTTTGATTTCTGTCAATGTAATATATATTCATAGATTAACAAGTAAGAGGGCACTGAGTCCCACAGCAAACAGCTGTTCTCTGTCCTACTCTGTTCTCCCGCAGGCAGCTGCTTTCAAATCATTTATCTGTTTCTTCGGATAAATGATTCTGTTACTTACATTTTAAAATGCTCATACCTCTATGTCTTCATTTTGACTTTATTTTTTGAATTTTTTGAATTTTTCTACTATGGGAAATGAGAATTTAGCTTTAACTCCACTACCACCTGTACACATATTACTCCATTCGCCTTCACAATTTAGTTATAACATAGTTTTCTGTTAACTCAAGAATTGGTTTTGATAATTATATAGATACTGTTGATATCATAACTACATAGTTTTAGATTTCTTTTTAAACCTTTTTATAAACTCTGAAATGAAACATTTTATCATTTAAAATTTAAATCATGATATACTTAACAATTAATTCCTAAACCTTATAGAACTGTAACATTCCCCTTGGCATTTTCAGACCCCGCACACAGTCAGTGTGTGTGTGTGTATGTGTGTGTACACATCCTTCAGTTTTCTGACAAAGGTCATTTTTTTTAGGTTTTTAATTTTCCCATATTTCATTGATCATTTCACTGGTTATGGAATTCCTGACTGGCTCAGACATTGGTTTTCTAGCCCCCAGTGCTGTGAACAGGTCTGATACAATGCTGATTTCTGGCCCTTTTGCTCTGGAAGTTTTGAGGAGATTCTGTTTGTCCTTTGTGTCCTTTAAATTTCCTGAGTTTGTGCCACAATAGAGGTCTTTTTCATTTAATATACGTTTTTTTGTTTGTTTGTTTGTTTGTTTGTTTTTGACAGGGTCTCGCCTCACTCCCGTTGCCCAAGCTGGAGTGCAGTGGTGCGATCACAGCTCACTGCAGCCTCGACTTCCCAGGCTCATGTGATCCTCCCAGCACAGTCTCCCAAGTGGGTGGGACTACAGGCGTGCACCACCATGCCCAGCTAGTTTTTTATATTTTTAGTATTGACCTCCATTCTACAGCTGTTAAAACAGAGGCATCAGAGGGAAGAACAGCTTTCCTCGGTCAGTGAGGACTAGAAGAAGCTCTAGTGTTTTCTCTCCTCCATTCCATCTGGGTATAATGGCCACCCATTGCAGTGGGCTTTGATTTTTTTCCAAGAATGGAGCTTGGAACCCCACAGAAATTGTGTTTTGTTAATAAGCTGATGGAAGAATTTTTGGCGTTGATTTTAAATTCCCATAGTCTGCTTCTAGCGAAGCTCCACCCCGCTCATTTACTCTCTCTCTCTCCTCTTTAGGGGCCAAAGAACAAAGTGTAGCCAACTGTTTGGAAGCCACCCTGTTTTGAAAAGGCTTTTTCCACTCAGGTGGCCTTGCGCCGAATGGCCAACCCTGCCCACTGTATGGAAACAATAGATGCTGCCTTAGAAGGGAGCAAGCTGGCACTGCCCTGGTATGTGGGTGCGGCCAGGAAGCTTTGGGCCAAACTGTGCAGACTTGCTGTCTCAGGATTAGCACTTTCTACAGCCACAGCAGAGACGAGGGGCAGCAGGCACACAGCCCTTCCTCCTGGAGATGAAAGGGGTTTGTAGGTGGATGAGGACCTTGTTCACCAAAAGTCACAGGAGGAAGTCAAAGACGAGGAGGATAGAAAGATGGTGGTGCTTCTATCACCTACAAATTCTGCATCTATGAAAAAAAAGTCCACAGAATTATGGCCCTGAACCAATCTGTATCAACCCTGAACATGCTGGATGCCACCCACTGTGGGTTGGGCAGAAGATGGTGCAGGCCTGGCAGAAGTTGGTAACCAATACTGTGCCCGAGGCTTGGTTTGGCAGGAGGTGACAGGACAAAGGTACCAGAGGATGCCAGCTGGGTGCCAGCCTTCTTAGCTGTCAGAACTGGTCTCGGAAAAAAGGACAGCCGTCGGGTATGCTTTTGTAAGAGGCAGTTTTACTCTTGCAGACAGCTGCCTCTCCCTTCCTTCCTGTGACTGAACAGGCCAGAGAGGAAGGTCAAGGGCAGGCAGGAGAACAAGGACAAAGGCGTAAAGTGTGGATTGTACATGGACTCCTGTTCTAATCCAGCTCATTTACTGGCTTTCTATGTCAAAAAACAAAAAATTAGAAAGTTGGATGGGAAAGATGCTGGCACCAATGTAAATGTGAACTGAGTTCCAAAGGAAAAGAGTCAACAGATAAGAGATTCTTGTGGGTACCCTAGCTGCGAATGACTTTGAAATGGCCTTGGAAAGGGTCCTGATGGGCAAAAAAAAAAAAAAAAAAAAAAAACCACTAGCCCTATTTTCCCTATATAGAAGCCAAGGTCAATAGCAGTACCTTGCTGAAATGTCTGGAAAGTGAAAGTGACAGAGAAAAAGAGAATTGTGGACATATGTGTTGGCCTTTTTTATCTGAAGGTGCTATGGCTGGTGAAGATGGGCTGCGTTCTGGGACCCTGGGAGAGCTGCTCCTGAGCTCATGTCTCTGTCCCAGCAGCAGGAGCCCCTCAGTGCTGTAGAATGTGAGGTCTACTGTGAGTCCAAAAGACCAGACACGTGACGCACTCCTCTGCTTTCTGGAGCATAGTATCAGCCCTTAGAAGCAGCTGTTCGCCTCTACTTTAGTAGCTCAGCAAGAATTCAGTTCAGTAAAAATTTATTGAGCACCTACCCTGCTCCAGGTACTCTCTAGGCACTGAGGGGTTGGGGGAGGTTTCCTGTACTGTGCCCAGAACTCTGCTCCTCAGGCTTTTCTCAGCTCAAGATACGGGCTTAAGCAGCTAAACTGATTGCAAGTGCCACCCTTCTATGCTACTAAAAACCCACGCTGTTCTAGACAAAGTTGATGTCTAGCTCAACATACCACACCTTCTCTCTGAAGTCCTTAAGTTCTGAGACAGGGATCCCAGGAGGGATGCAGGACTCTTGATGCTGAATGAGAGGCAAGACCCTCTGTTCCTGTTGCTCGACCCTCTCCCAGGTCCCCTAGAGAAAAGTCCCATCTTGTGGCGTCTCCCTCCTAAACCAATCCCTGTGCATCCCTTTGTTTGTGCCGCGTCCACACACTAATCTCTCTGCCTTGTGTTTGCAGATGCTGATAGGATGGAGCTGCAGTGTGTGTCTGTGGAGCAGATTAAACACTTTCTGCCCCAGCCTGTCTTGTCTTCTCACTGGTTAGCAGTCCTTGGAAGAATAAACAATCCACACAAGCTCCCAGAAAGCAGGAGTTCCATGATTGATGACCAGAGTCTCATAGCACAGAATTCATCTCTAAAAACAGGTTTGTAGTTGACCAGACTCCACCAACTCAGATATGTCCGCCCCTAGCTTGAGATGGAAGGTGAGGGGAAGGTCGAGTTCACAGCTCAGTACTCTGAGGACTGTCTCTGGTCAGGTTCCAGATCAGAATAGACCACTGTCCTGTCACTATCAGTCTAACACATGGGATCTCTGGTAACACACAGAGTGCATTCTGCTTTGCATCACTCATATGCATATTTTTCTCACCAAGTAGACTATAAACTTCTTGATTCAGGGTCCATATTGCCAGCATATGCCTAGTATAATATAGGTACTCTCTGTGTTTAATCAAATTGGCATGGAAAGTACCATTCCCTGCAGACTCTGGGATTCTGGAGGATTAACCTGTGACAGAGCTTTATATAAACACACATTTGCTGAATGTCAGCAACGAAGCAGCCCACTGCTGCTGACTCCACTGGAGTCAGGAACACCCACACTGAGCAGAGGCCCTTGTGGTTATCTTAGGAACAGTGACATACCTCTTATCATTCCCCATAAATGGGAAAAATATTGCGCTTGGCCTGCCTTGAGTTTACTTTGGGGCCAGGTTGTTTTCTGACAATTCAAAGAACTACTCATATGTAGATGGCGTTCAGGAACCGGGAGCATCCGAATCTATACGTTTTAGCCAGAAATTTCCCCTACATTTTATACCTCAAAAGGAGCTCAAGGGAGCAGATAAGGTTGGTAGAAGTACAGAAGAGAGGAGGGGTGCTGTACTTCCCCATATCACTTCTAGCACATCTCACAACTAGGAGTTTGAATCTATTACCTTTGTAGGAGTTCCGTTTTCAAGTTCAGAGGATTCAGCACCATGGTCAGAGCCAACGACATAACAAATGTGAACCTGAAGGAAACCCTCTCTGTAGGAGGAAAATGAAGGGAGTCTTTCAGAGAAGTATTCTCTGTCTTCCCCTACTCTGAAAACCTCTAAGCCAATGCTTAGGTTAGCCAGAGGAAAAAACCATACAACTCCCAAGTCCATGTTATGATAGGCCCCTTCTGTCTTCAAGTGTTGCCTGAACTAGGAACTATAGGTCTCAATCTGAATTTATCCCAGTGTCTTTCTCACTTTGGCAGTAAGTTATGTCTTCTCTTTTTTGTGTGATTTTTTTAGAGACAGAGCCTTGTTCTGGTGCCCAAATTGGAGTGCAGCAGTGCAATCACAGCTCACTGTAGCCTTGACCTCCCAGCCTCAAATGATCCTCCCACCTCAGTCTCCCAAGTAGTTGGGACTACAAGTGTGTACCACCACACCTGGAGAATTATTTTTTAAAAATTTGGAGAGATGGAGTCTTACTATGTTGCCCAGGCTGGTCTCAACTCCTGGACTCAAGCAATCCTCCTGCCTTGGCCTTCCAAAGTGCTGGGACTTCAGGCATGAGCCACCGTGCCTGCCCCCTCCTTTTTTTGTATTTTTAATTGATGTATCATAGTTGTACATATTTTTGGGGTATGTGAGATATTTTGACATGTGTACAATGTATAATGATCAAATCAGGTTAATTGGGATATCTGTCATCTTAAACACTTATCTTTTTGTGTTGGGAACATTATAGTTCTTCTAGCTATTTTGATACAATAAATTATTGTTAACTATAATTTTCTTACTGTACTGTTGAATACTGGAACTTCTTCCTTCTAATTTTATTTTTGTACCCGTTAACCAACTTCTCTTCATTCCTCCTGCCCCCGCTCCCTGCCTCTCCTCTGATAAACACCATTCTACTGTCCACTTCCAGGAGATCCACTTTTTAAACTCACACACATAAATGCAAATATGTGACACTGGTGCCCAATAACATGTAGTTCCATCCATGTTGCTACAAATGACAGGATTTCATTATGTTTGTGGGGATAATATTTCATTGTGAATATATACCACATTTTCTTTATCCATTCATCTATTGACGGACACAGGTTGATTCCATAATCTTGGCTATTGTGAATAGTTCTACAGTAAACATTGGAGTACAGACACCTCTTCGATATATTGACTTCTTTTGGATATATACCCAGCAGTGAGATTGCTGGATCATAGGGTAGTTTTCAGTTTTTTGAGAAGTCTCCATACTGTTTTCGTAGTGGTTATTGTACCTTACATTCCCACCAACACTATAATAGGGTTCCTCTTTGCATCCTTGCCAGCATTTGTTATTTTTTTCTCTTTTTGATAATAGATATTCTAACTGAAGTGAGTTGATATCTCATTGTGGTTTTGATTTGCATTTCTCTGATGATTACTGATGTTGAGCATTTCTAATCTACCTGTGGCCATTTGTATGTCTTCTTTCGAGAAATGTTTACCCAGGTCTTTTGAACATTAAAAAAATCAGATTATTTGTTATTTTGCTATTGAATTGTTTACGTTTCTTACATATTCTATTTGATTCATTGTTAGATGAATAGTTTGCAGATATGTTCTTCCATTCTGAAGGCTGTCTCTACACTTTGTTGCTTCCTTTGCTGTCTAGAAGCTTCTTAGCTTGATGTAATCCCATTTTTCTATTTTTCTATTTTTGCTTTGACTTCCTATGCTTTCGAGGTCCTACCCCCAAAAATATTTGCCCAAACCAATATCCTGTAGCATTTCTTCAGTGTTTTCTTCTAGCAGATTCATAGTTTCAGGTCTTACATTGAAGTCTTGAATTCATTTTTGGTTGATACTTGTATATGATGAAAGATGGGGATCTCATTTTATTTTTCTGCATACAGATACACAGTTTTCCCAGCATCATTTATTAAGGAGACTTTTTCCCCCCAATATGTGTTCTTGGTTCCTTTGTTGAAAATGAGTTGGCTTTAAGTACACAGACTTATTTCTGAGTTCTTCATTCTGTTTCGTTGGTCTACATGTGTCTGTTTTTATACCAGCACCATGCTTTTTTGGCTACTATAGCTCTGTAGTATAATTTGTTTGTCTGTTTGTGTTTTGAGACAGGGTCACTCTCTGATGCCCAGGCTAGACTGCAGTGATGCAATCTCAACTCACTGCAACCTCTGCCTCCCGGGTTCAAGTGATTCTCCTGCCTCAGCCTCCCGAGTAGCTGGGATTACAGGGGCCCACCACCATGCCCAGCTAATTTTTGTATTTTTAGTAGAGACAGGGTTTCGCCATGTTTGCCAGACTGGTCTCAAACTCCTGGCTTAAATCAATCCACCCACCTAGGCCTCCCAAAAGTGCTGGGAATACAGGAGTGAGCCACTGTGTCCGACCTGTCAGGTAAAGTGATGCCTCCAGTTTTGTTCTTTTTGCTCAGGATTGCTTTGGATATTTGGGATCTTTTGTGGTTTCATATTTATTTTAGGATTTTTTTTCTATTTCTGTGAAGAATTGTCATTGGTATTTTTATAGGAATTGCATCAAATCTATATATTGCTTTGGGTAGTATTGTCATTTTAACAATATTAATTCTTCTGAAAAGTGAACATGGGATGTCTTTCCCTTTCTTTTTATCCTCCTCAACTTCTTTAATGGATGTTTTGTAGTTTTCCTTGTCGAAGTCTTCTACCTCCTAAATTTATTCCTAGGTATTTTATTTGTAGATGTTGTAAGATTACTTTATTGGTTTCTTTTGCAGATTGTTGGCTGCTGGTATACAGAAATTTTACTGATTTTTGTATGTTGATTTTATATCCTGCAACTTTGCTGAATTTGTCACCTCTAATAGGTTTTTTTGGTGGACTCTAGGTTTTCCTAAATATAAGATCAAGTTGTTTGAAAACAAGGATAATTCAACTTCTTCCTCTCTAATCTGCATGCCCTTTATTTCCTTCTCTTGACTAATTGCTTTGGCTAGTACTGTGTTGAATAAAAGCAGTGAAAGTGGGCATCCTTGTCTTATTCTAGTTCTTAGTGCAAAGGCTTTCCACTTTCCCATTTAATATTAGCTGTAGGATTCTTATATGCAGCAGCCCTTATCACGCTGAGGTATTTCCTTTCCTTCCTGTCTTTCCTGTCTTTCCTTTCCTTCCTCTCTCTCTTTCCCTTTCTTTCTCTTTCTTTCTCTTTCCTTCTTTCCTTCTTTCTTTCTTTATTTCTTTATTTCTTCTTTTTCTGTTTCTTTTATTTTTTAAGATGGAGTCTTGCTCTGCTACCCAGGCTGGGAGTGCAGTGGTGTGATCTCGGCTCACTGCAACCTCCACCTCCCAGGTTCAAGCAATTCTCCTGCCTCAGCCACCCAAGTATCTGGGACTACAGATGGGCACCACCATCCCTCGCTCTTTTTTTTGTGTTGTTTTCGTAGAGACAAGTTGTATTAGGGTTCTCTTTTACTGTATTAGTTCATTTTCGCGCTGCTGATAAAAGACATACCCAAAACTGGCAACAAGAAGAGATTTAATTGGACTTACAGTTCCACATGGCTGGGGAGGCCTCAGAATCGTGGCAGGAGGCAAAAGGCACTTCTTACATGGCAGCAGCAAGAGAAAACTGGGGAAGAAGCAAAAACAGAAACCCCTGATAAACCCATCAGATCTCATGAGACTTATTCACTATCATAAGAATAGCATGGGAAAGACCAGCCCCCATGATTCAGTTACCTCCCACTGGGTCCCTCCCACAACACATGAGAATTCTGGGAGATACAATTCAAGTTGAGATTTGGGTGAGGACACAGCCAAACCACATCATTCTGCCTCTGGCTCCTCCAAATCTCATGTCCTCACATTTCAAAACCAATCATGCCTTCCCAACAGTCCCCCAAAGTCTTAACTCATTTCAGCATTAACCCAAAAGTCCACAGTCCAAAGTCTCATCTAAAACAAGGCTAGTCCCTCCTGCCTGTGAGCCTGTAAAATCAAAAACAAGGTAGTTACTTCCTAGATACAATGTAGGTACAGGTATTGGGTAAATACAGCCATTCCAATTGGGAGAAACTGACCAAAACAAATGATTACAGGTCCCATGCAAGTCCAAAATGCAGTGGGGCAGTCAAATTTTAAAGCTTCAAAATGATCTCCTTTAACTCCAGGTCTCACATCCAGGTCACGCTGATGTAACAGGTAGATTTCCATGGTCTTGGGCAGCTCCACCCCTGTGGATTTGCAGGGTACAACCTCCCTCCTGGCTGCTTTCATGGGCTGACATTGAGTGTCTGCAGCTTTTCCAGGTGCACGGTGCAAGCTGTTGGTGGATCTACCATTCTGAGATCTGGAGTACAGTGGCTCTCTTCTCATAGCTCCAGTAGGCAGTGCCCTAGTAGGGATTCTATGTGGGGGCTCTGACCCCACATTTCCCTTCCACACCATCCTAGCAAAGGTTCTGCATGAGGGCTCCACCCCTGCAGCAAACTTTTGCCTGGACATCCAGCCATTTCCATTCATCTTCTGAAATCTAGGCCAAGGTTCCCAAACCTCCATTCTGTGTACCCACAAGCTCAACACCATGCAGAAGCTACCAAGGCTTGGGGTTTCAACCCTCTGAAGCCACAGCCTGTGCTCTTTGTTGGCCCCTTTCAGCCACGGCTGGAGTGGCTGGGACACAGGGCACCAGCATGGGTACCCCCCCTGGGTCTGGCCCACAAAACCACTTTTTCCTCCTGGGCCTCCAGGCCTGTGATGGGAACAGCTGCTGTGATGGTCTCTGACATGGCCTGGAGAGACACTTTACCCATGGTCTTGGGGATTAATATGAGGCTCCTTGCTATTTATGCAAATTTCTGCAGCCAGCTTGAATTTCTCCTCAAAAAATTGTTTTATCTTTTCTACTACATCATCAGGCTGTAAATTTTCTGAACTTTTATGCTGTGTTTCCCTTTTAAGATGGAATGCTTTTTAACAGCACCCAAGTCACATTTTTGAATGCTTTGCTGCTTAGAAATTTCTTCCACCAGATACCCTAAATCATCTCTCTCAAGTTCAAAATTTCCACAACTCTCCAGGACCAGGGGCAAAATGCCACCAGTCTCTTTGCTAAAACATAACAAGAGTCACCTTTGCTCCAGTTCCCAACAAGTTCCTCATCTCCATCTGAGACCACCTTTGCCTGCACCTTATTGTTCATATCACTATCAGCATTTTTGTCAAAGCTTCTAGGAGGCTCCAAACTTTTCCACATTTTCCTGTCTTATTCTGAGTTCTCCAAACTGTTCTAACCTCTGCCTGTTACCCAGTTCCAAAGTCACTTCCACATTTTCAGGTATCTTTTCAGCAATGCCCTACTCTACTGGTACCAATTTACTGTATTAGTTCGTTTTCATGCTGCGGATAAAGACATACCCAAAACTGGGAACAAACAGAGGTTTAATTGGACTTAAGTTTCACATGGCTTGGGAGGCCTCAGAATCATGGCAGGAGGTGAAAGGCACTTCTTACGTGGTGGTGGCAAGAGAAAAATAAGAAGGAAGCAGAAACCCCTAATAAACCCATCAGATCTCACAAGACTTACTCACTATCATCAGAATAGGACAGGAAAGACGGCCCCCATGACGCAGTTACCTCTTACTGGGTCTCTCTCACAACATGTGGGAATTCTGGGA
This sequence comes from Macaca fascicularis, assembly GCF_037993035.2. Taxonomy (NCBI): domain Eukaryota; kingdom Metazoa; phylum Chordata; class Mammalia; order Primates; family Cercopithecidae; genus Macaca; species Macaca fascicularis. The sequence continues at coordinate 172,396,723 of NC_088377.1, read as the reverse complement.
GATACAATTCAAGTTGAGATTTGGGTGGGTTACACAGCCAAACCATATCACAGGGTTTCACCACATTGGCCAGGGTGGTCTTGAACTCCTGACTTCAAGTGATCCACCTGTCTCACCCTCCCAAAATGCTGGAATTACAGGCCTGAGCCACTGTGCCTAGCCTGAGGTATGTTCTTTTTATACCAAGTTTGTTGAGGGCTTTTTTTCATGAAGGGACATTGAATTTAACTGAATGTTTTTTCAACATTCATTGAAATAATCACATGGTTTTTGTCCTTTGTTCTGTTGATGTGATGTATCATATTTATTGATTTGCATATGTTGAACCATCCTTGCATCCCTGAGATGAATGCACTTGATCATGGTGAAAGATCTTTTTAATGTTTTTGAATTCTGTTTGCTAGTATTTTGTGGAGGATTTTTACATGTATGTTCATCAGGGATATTGGCCCACAATTAGTTTTTTCTTTTCTTTTTTGTTTTTGGTAGTGTGTTTGTCTGGTTTTGGTATCAGGATAATGCTGGCCTGGTAGAATGAGTTTCTCTCCTCTTCACTTATTTAAAATAATTTGAGTAGAATTGGTATTAGGTCTTCCTTAAGTGTTTGCTAGAATTCAGAAGTGAATCTGGCAGGTCCCAAGTTTTGAGGGGAGACTTTTTATTGTAGCTTTGATCTCATGACTTGTCATTGGTCTGTTTAGATTTTCTATTTCTTCATGGTTCAATCATGGTAGAGTATGTGTTCAGGAGTTTATCCATTTCTTCTAGATATTTCAGTTTGTGTATAGTTGTTCATGGTAGTCTAATGATTCTTTGTATTTCTGTGGTATTAGTTGTAATGTTTCCTTTTTTGTCTCTGATTTTATTTGTTTGGGTCTTCTTTATTTTTATCTTAGTCTAGCTAAAGGTTTATCAATTTTGTTTATCTTTTCAAGAAACCAACTTTTTGTTGATCTTTTGTAATTTTTTTTAGTCTCATTTCATTTATTTCTGCTCTGATCTTTATTATTTATTTCCTTTTACTAAATTTGGGTTTGGTTTGTTCTTGCTTTTCTAGTTGCTGGATGTGCATAGTTAGGTTGTTTATTTTGAGTCTCTTTTTAATAATATGGATATTTACTGCTATAAAATTCCACATTAGTACTAGTTTTTCTGTATCCTATAGATTCTTGTATGTTTGTTTCCATTTTTATTTTTTTAAGAAATTTCTAAATTTCCTTCTTAGTTTCTTCACTGACCAATTGGTTGTCTGGAAGCATGCTGTTTAATTTCCATGTATTTGTACAGTTTTTAACATTCTTCATTTTATTTATTGTGGTCAGAAAAGATACTTGATATAATTTCCACTTTTTTGTATTTGTTGAGACTTGTTTCATGGCCCAACATATAGTCTGTCCTGGAGAATGTTCCATGTGCTGATGAAGAATGTGTATTCTGTAGAAGTTGGGTGAAATATTCTGTAAATGTCTATTAGGTCCATTTGGTGTACAGTTTCACTCTGATTTTTCTTTGTTAATTTTCTGCCTGGATGATCTTTCCATTGTCAAAAGTAGGATGTTGAAATCCCCTCTTACTGGTGCACTACAGTTTATCTCTCCTTTTAGCTCTATTAATATTTGCTTTGCATATGTGGGTGTTCTGGTGTTGGGTGGATATATATTTACTCTTGTTACATCCTCTAGCTGAATTGACCTCTTAATCATTATATAATAACCTTATTTATCTCTTTTCACAGTTTTTAAAGTCTATTTTAGCTTATATAGTTACTCCTGTTCTTTTACGGTTTCCATTGCATGGGATATCATCTTTCTATCCCTTCACTTTCAGTCTATGTGTATCTTTTTTTTTTTTTTTTTTTTTGAGACGGAGTCTCACGCTGTTGCCCAGGCTGGAGTGCAGTGGCGCGATCTCGGCTCACTGCAAGCTCCGCCTCCCGGGTTCCCGCCATTCTCCATGTGTATCTTTACAGGTGAAGTGAGTTTCTTGTAGACAGCATATTGTTGGGTCTTGTTTTTTAATCCATGTGCTACTCTTTGTTTTTTTAATTGGAGAATTTAGTCCATTTACATTCAGTGTTACTATTGATAGATAAGGCCTCACTGCTGCCATTTTGTTACTTGTTTACTAGTTTTATGTAACTCCTCTCTTCCTTTCTTTGTCTTTCTTTGCAGTTAAGTGATTTTTCTCTAGTAGTATGTTTTAATTTGTTACTTTTTATTTTTAGTCTATCTGTTATAGGTTTTAGCTTTGTAGTTACCATTAAGCTTACAAAACACATTCTATAGTTATAACAGGTATTTTAAACTGATACCAACTTAATTTTGATCATAAAAAAGCAAAGACAAAAACAAAAATCCCAAACAGATTAACTCCCTTCTTCCTCCACATTTACAATTTTTGATGTCACCAATTACCCTTTTTTATTGCCTGTCTCTTAACAAGTTATTTTCATTATTATTTTAATAGTTTTGGCTTTTAGTCTTCTGACCAAAGATATAAGTGGTTTAATTATCACAATTGCAATATTACTATAATAATTACATTAGAGTCCTTTTCTTTCAGTTTGAAGAATTTCCTTTAGCATTTTTTGTGGGATAGTTCTGGTTGCTATAAATATAAAGTCTGTCTGGGACAGTCTTTGTCTCTCCATTTCTGAAGAACTTTTCTTGATACAGTATTCTTGGTTGGTGATTTTTTTTCCTACAACACTCTCAATATTATCGTCTCCCTCCTGGCCTGAAAAGTTTCTGCTGAGAAGTCTGATGCCAGGAGTACTGGATCTCCCTTACATGTTATTTGCCTCTTTTCTTTTGCTCCTTTTAGAATCCTCTCTTTGTCTTTCATTTTTGCAAGTTCAATGTAATATGTCTTGGGATATTCTTATTTGGGTTGAATCTGATTGGTGATCTTTGCTCTTCCTGGCTTGGGTATTTGTATCTTTCTCCAGGGTTGGAAAGCTTTCTGTTATTATTTTGAATAAGCTTTCTACCCCTTTGTCTTTCTAAGTTCTTACTTTAATTCCAATAGTGAATATTTTATTTTTTGATGTTGTCTCATAGATACTGTAAGCTTTGTTCATTCTTTGTATTCCTTTTTCTTTTTTCTTCTCTGAGTATATTAAAATAATCTCTCACTGATTAATTCTGCTATTGATGCTCTATATTGCATTTTTCGTTTCATTTATTGTATTTTTCGGCTCCAGGATTTTTTGTTTAGTTTTTTAAAATTTTTCAATGTCTCTATTAAATTTTTCTGATACATTTCTGAATTGATTTTCTGTTTTCTGGAATTTCATTGAGTCTCCTTAAAGCAGCTATTTTGAATTATTTGAGAGATCACACATCTCTATCACTGTAGCGTTGGTCTCTGGCATCTTGTTTAACTCATTTGTGAGGTCATATTTCCCTGAATGTTTCTGATGCTTGTAGAAGTACAACAATGTCTGCATATTTAGGAATTAGGTATTTATTTTAGTCTTTGCATTCTGGCTTTGTTTGTGCCTGTCCTTCAGAGGGTCTTCTGGATTCTAACCTGACTGACTGTTGTGTTCCCTGAGCCTGTGATCACTGCAGCCATCTCAGCACTAGAGGACACTCCAAGTTCAGGCTAGCCATGAGTTTCATGAGGACTCTGAGGTTGACATGGCTTTCCAGCCCAGATGGACTTAGGGAAGACCCCAGGCAGATACTGGACTGAGGGACCCAAGTCCAGAAAACCGTCCTTGTGGCCCAGACAAGTGTGTCTCCTACCAGATCTCTGCAGTTCTCAACTGCAGCAAGAGGAGATGGAGTTGAGACTGGACCACTTCAGGAACTACTGTGAGAAGCAGCTGGTGGGCCTATCTCATTGTCTCAGATGAACACGCATCACCCAGCTGGTATGAGTTGGGTAGTTCCTAGACTGCAGCAGTAGGGGCTAGAGCTGAGACTGGGCCCCGTGGAATCTGCTATGAGAGACTGGAGAGCCCAGTCTCAGCTCAGAGGAGTTTATATCACCTAGCAAGTGTCTCACAAATAAGATAGTTTCTTGTCTACAGTAGGAGGGGCTGGAGCTGAGTCTGGGTCTCCTTGGGATCTGCTAAAGGATGGAAGCTAAAGAGCCCGTCTTGTTGGGCCAGACAAGTACACATCTCCCAGCAGGTCTCAGCACAAATAGGATAGTTCCCTGGTTGCTGCAGAGGGCAGGGTGCAGCTGAGACTGAGTCTACTTGGGATGTGCTATGAGATAGAGGTTGGCAAGTGTGTTGGGGACAGTCAGGCTTTTGGGTTGTGGGATATGGGCAAGTCTCCTTCTGGGTCCTTACATGAGCACCTCTGAACTGAGACATCAGCTGAGAAAGGCTGGAGCAGAGCCACAGGGCCACTTCCAGGTTCACTGCTGAGACTGATGTCAGTGGGCAAATGAGTCTTTCTGCCAAGGCACTAGTATGCACAATTCCTTCTAGACTCCTTGGCAGATAGTTCTGGTTGCAAGCTCAAGGCCAAACAGGGCTGTAGCCAACAGCAGATCCCAAGAGGTCCCAGTCTCAGTTCTTGCCCCTCCTCCTGTAGTTGGGGAATGATCCTATCCATGCAGAAAGTTTCTTGGCCATTTCCAGGCATGAACCTGGAAGCAAGCTCACCAGATCAGCTGACCTGGGTGTTGGTCTGTACTTTCAAAACAACCCTCCTAGGTCTTGGGCCCTCTGAGGGTTTCACAAACTCCTACCTGAATCCTGAGGCTCCCACTGATGAACTTTCAACTGTAGATGGGTACAAAAATTCTTGTACCCATATTGTAGTTGGGGGATATGAGCAGGTTGCCTTCTATTTTGCCATCTTGGTGATGACACTCAGTAAATGCTTTCTTCATATTGATTTTCTGGTCCTGTTAATCTGTGAAATGGAGAGAGCCATTGTATCTCTTAGCTGGGTTAATCCAGATAGCTTAGTGATCATCCAAAACAAGGTAAGAGTCTGACTTCAAGGGCCCTGGAGGAAGATCCCTGGCCCCAGAATCATTCCTCTGCCCCTACCTCTCGATGGCCCTTCTAAGAGAAAAGATACACTTATGGAAGTACAGAGTGATTCGGAAAGTAGGGGACACAGTGGAAGGGAGCTAACATCTGCTAAGTCCCCCATGTGTCAGGTATGAAATTCTAACTATCATTTCACCTGCACAGCAACTTGATGAAGGTGAGAGTGTCTAGCTCCCTTCCATAAGTACATGTGCACAAACGTGAAGGCAGTGCACAGTTGTTGAGGTGTGCACTGCTTCCACAATGTTGAGGAAGACCATTCTTGTTAATAATCAAGTACTTGCCTTATGTGACAAAATACATGCTTTCCTAAAAAAGTATATGAAGTTAAGTCACAGATCAAATCCTACTAATCTGCAGTTTGCATTTAAACACTCAGTAATTCCAGGCATGGTGCTAGGCACTTTACCTAATTTCACTCAATGTTCACAACAAACTCTGCAAAACACATAAAGTATTATCCCCATTTTCAGGTTAAGATATGGAGATTTGCCAAGGCTGAGTAATGCAGTCAGGGTTGCACAGCTACTAAGTGGCAGGGTCAGGATTTGAACTCATCTCTGCCTGACTTCCAAGGATCTCTGTGTCCTCAGACATAAGGAAAATCACAATGGAGAAAATACTTCAGTTATATATTATAAGGAAAATATTATTTCCTAATAAAAGGAGTCAAAATTACTGAAGTTGAACATCCCATCAAAGTTTCTCTGTTACCCTACAAGGTAGAGAGCAGTGGGAAAAAGAGGGACAGTAGATTTAAGTTTTGTTCCTTGATTTGCTGCCATGCTGCTTCAGGATATAGAGTTACATTGTCTTCTTTTTAAAAACTCCTATGGAATAGATCAGACTTGGATATGGAACTTAAACGATAGTTCAAGTGTTTTTTTCCTCTCATTTCAGGCTTAGAATCTAGCAAAGTTAGAAGGGAAATCCTTCCACTGGGCATGTAAAATGTAAAACAAGCCCCTGATAGTAGATGACTCTTTGCTTCTCTGACCTATAGTAGAATAATGTATAAAATGGAAACTGCAGTAAATGAATATAACCAAATGACACAGACACACACCTGCACACCCACTCTCTTTGTGTCCGAATGCTGATACACTGCAGGTACAGTACAGTGACAGGGTGTTCCTAGGAAGTTGATCAATGATTCCCTTCCACAGTTCAGGTTTTATTACAGGAGGTATTCGTTAGCTAACTACCATTAGTCAAGTACCCTGGTGTGCCTTCTTCAAGAACTCCTTTAAATGCTCCTCTTTTATTCTACTTTCAAGTTCCAAAAGCAGATGCTTCTTTTATAGAAAAGCCTAATTGCTGTGGAATCTAATGCATGTCCTACTTCCATATCCAATTCTCCTCCTTCCTGTTTAATGGACAGCATTCTCATGACTCACCTTTGATTTGTGAGCTGGAAGGCACCACACCTTTTTTCGGTCCTGCCTGCACATATTAAGTGTCATCAACTCTGGAAAAAAGAATTCATGAGTTATGTCAATAATATGAGACATTAAAAGAGACTTGTCCTACAAACAAAACAGTAAATGACCAATGCAAGTTGTTTTAGTCCCATGTGCATCTCTACCGCACCCTAGAGCCTATAATGATTCTGTTTTCTTCATGTTCATGGCACAAGGAATGCCTGAAAACTCATCATTAGATAACATGTGCCTCATTAGTATTTGTCCATTCTAACACTTTAAATTCTTTTTGAATTGGCAAAAAGGAACAAAGAGAAGTGAAATTTAGATATCTAATAGATAATGTAAAATAACAAAACAGCAGCCTATAGAGCAATGGAATGTGACGACTGTGTGTTCTGTGGTGGTTGTTCTTGGTTTGGATGGTATATGTCTCTGAATAATTTCCCAGTATTCACTCAATTTGATGCTACTATGAAAAACCGCATTCCAAATAACTCTTGTTGCAGATAATTCCCGTCTTCCTGTTTCCCATCCTAACAGAATACAATTTTGTTCAGAGGATGAGAAAAAATATATCTCATTAAATACTTGCCTAATACATCAGGTGGCCTGGGACACAGGTCTGGTTAGTGATGCTGACAAAAGGCTTCTAGGTATTTACGTGAACGCTGTTGTGTTTCTACTCAAGCACTGCTCCTTCTGCCTTGAGTGCTGATATGAAGCCTAGAGCTGCGGCAGCCATCTTGCAAGCGTGAGATGAGGAGCATGAGAATTACAGCCTACAGCTAAGGGTGGCAGAGAAGGATGGCAGGAGCCTGGGTCCAGGATGGCACCACTGCCTCCTTTACTAGCTTCTGACTTCTTATTGCTTGAAATAAACACCCATCACACTTGTTTAAGTCACGGTTACTGTGGTTCTTTGTTGCTTGCAGGTAAAGGCTATAATAACCAATGTAGTCTTACACACACCTTAGCTTCTATTTCTAAATTCCCAAATTAAAGCTATACATTTCTCTTAAATTCAGAGAGAAGCTACGTAGCCATGTTGTCTTTATTTGGGGTCTGGCATTGATACTCCACAACAGCCTCTTGTATTCATTACAATCAACTAGAGACAGATAAATACTGGAATTAAATGGGGGAAAATGAAATTATAAACGTATAGGTAATTATGAATAGTTACTGGATCTCACGGTGAGGGACAACTATGTTAAAAAATCAATGGAATTGGCCAGGCTTAGTGGCTCATGCCTGTAATCCCAGCACTTTGGGAGGCTGAGGCGGGTGGATCACGAGGTCAGGAGATCGAGACCATCCTGGCTAACACGGTGAAACCCTGTCTCTACTAAAAATACAAAAAAGTAGCTGGGTGTGGTGGCGGGTGCCTGTAGTCTCAGCTACTCAGGAGGCTGAGGCAGGAGAATGGCATGAACCTGTGAGGTGGAGCCTGCAGTGAGCCGAGATCATACCACTGCATTCCAGCCTGGGCGACAGAGTGAGAGACTGTCTCAAAAAAAATAATAAATAAAAAATAAATAGAATTAAATAAATAAACAAATGGAATTATAACCTTTAGATGGGCAAAAGCAAGTCTGACAAGACCAAGTATTGCCAAGGTTGTGGGGAAATGGGATCTCTCACATACTGCTTGTGAAGTGGGTGAACTGGGCAACTACTTCAGAGAACAGTGTTTCCACATCTAGTAAACATACCTTCTGCACACAAGGGCTATGCAGAAGAATGTTTACTGTAGCACCATTTTGTAACAGTGAAGGCCTAGACATACTCTAGACGTCCATCAATAGGGTGATGGATAAAAACACTGTGATACAGTCTTAAGGATATAAAAAATAAAAAGAAAAACTCAGATCTCAACATCAATAGGGACGGATTTAGTGGCACACTGAAGCTAGCTCATGAGAACTAAATGCTAACATTTCAGTTTTGTGAGCTGGTTGATGTTACATCTATAGCTTGGTATAAGCTATGTTAGCAGTATTTACAACATGGAAATTAGCAAAAGCCACAAATCATCCCCTCTCCACAGGAGCTGCTTGTTAAACATCTACTAGCACATCACTGGAGAGACTTCAGAAAAAAAACTATTTATTTTAAAAGGCATGTTTCAGGGGAGAGGAAAATGGAGAGTTGTTTAATTGATATAAAGTTTCAGTGATGCAAAATGAATTAGTTGAAGAGATCTATTTAGCATCGTATTAATACACAGTCAACAGTGCTGTAGTATACCCTTTAAAATTTATTAAATATGACAGTTTGTGTCAAATGTTTTCACCATCCATGCACATATCCCAAAATAAAGGGACACAAGGAAACTTTGGAGCTTACAGTTATGTCTGTTAACTTGACTGTGGTGATGGCTTCATGGATGTAGGCGTATGTCCAAACTCATCCGACTATGCATTAAATATGTGCAGTTTATTGTGTGCCAGTTACATATCTCAATAAAGCTCTTTTTAGAAAAAAGGCAAGTTGCAGGATGAAAACAGTATGATAGCACATACTTAAAGTTTAAAGAACACGTTCAGATATGTAATGTATTTGTAATATTTGTAATACTAATAAGATATAGTCTAGAAGGATAGATACCAAGTTGTGATAATGATTATTGCTGGAGAGGGGGCCACATAATAGGTGGGGTAATGGGGAAAAGGGGGCTTAGGTTTTTTAATCTGTTATGTTCTATTTAATTAAAAATATCTGAAGCCCAAACAGAGCATTAATGTTGTTCATTTCTGGGTGGTAAATATAAAAATGCTTACTCTCCTCTTTGTCGATTTCTATTATTTAAATTTCCAAATAAAAGAGGCAAAATGAAATGAGAGTCAAAGAATATGTGCTTATCACTTTTCATTGCCTGTTGATGAGAGTCGGCAGGAATCCCACTGCTGGTAGAGATGTAAAATGATGCAGCCACTGTAAAAACCAGTTTTGCAGTTCCTCAAAAAATAAACACAGAATTACCATATGACCCAGCCATTCCATTCTTAGTTATATACCCAAAAGACTGAAGAACATACGTTCAAACAAAATGTCTGAACACACACCTGTGTTGTACAGTTGTTCACGGTATTATTTGCAGCGTTGTTTATAATAGTAAAAAGGTGGGAACAACCCAAATGTCCATCGAGTGCTGGGGAATGGATAAAGAAAATGTGGTTCACACCTACTAGGTTGGGAAGAATGAAAACATCCTAAGCGTTGAGGATGTGTAAATATTGGAACCCTGGTACATTACTACTGGAAATGTACATAGTACAGCCACTCTGGAAAATACTTTGACAGGTCCTCAAAACGTTAAACATAAAGCAACCATATGACCCAGAAATTTCACTCCTTAGTGTAACTTAAGAGAAACATGCATAGTCAAAAAAACTCTGTACACGTGCTCCTCGACTTGTGATGGGGTTACATCCTGATGATAAACCCACTCTAAGTTGAAAATATCACAAGTTGAAAATGCATTTAATACACCTAACCTACCAAACATCATAGCGTAACCTAATGTAACTTAAACATGCGCAGAACATTTATATTAGCCTACTGTTGGGCAAAATCGTCTAATACAAGCTTGTCCAACCCATGGCCTGTGGGCTGCTAAAGCCCAGGAATAGCTTTGAATGCAGCGCAACGCAAACTTGTCAACTTTGTTAAAACATTATGAGACTTTTTGGTGATTTATTTTTAGCTCATCAGCTATCATTAGTGCTAGTGTAATTTATATGTGGCCCAAGACAATTCTTCTTCTTCCAATGTGGCCCAGGGAAGCCAAAAGACTGGACATCCCTGGTCTAAGACAAAGCCTATTTTATAATAAAGTATTGAATATCTCATGTAATTTATTGACTATTGTACTGAAAGTAAAAAGCAGAATGGTCATATGGGTACTTGAAGTATGGTTTCTACTGAATGCACATCATTTTTGCACCACTATAAAGTTGAAAAATCGTAAGTTAAGCCATCATGTGTTAGGGACTGTCTGTACATGAATATTCAAACAGCATTATTCTTTACAGCCAGAATGTGAAAGCAATCTGAATGTGCATCAATTGAATGAATAAATGAAATGTGGTGTAATGTTCGAATGCATTATACAACCATCGTTAGGGCTGAATAATGTACAACAGAATATTATTCAGCCATTGAAGGAATGAAGGACTGACTGACTGATGCTACAACGTGGGTGGACTTTGAAAACCTTATTCCAAGTGAAAGAAGCCAGTAACAAAAGACCACATGTTGTATTAATTAATTTATATGAAATGTCCAGAATAGGCAAATCGAGACAGCCAAAAAGCAGATTAATGGTTGTCAGGGGCTGGGAGGACAGGGGATGGGGAGTGACTACTTAACTGGTACAGAATTTCCTGTTCTGGAATTAGGCAGTGATGGTAGTTACACAATATTGTGAATGTACCAAAAGTCATGAATTGTATGATTTTAAATGGCTAAAATGATGAATTTTATGTTATATAAATTTTACCTCAATAAAAAAGTAATTTAACTATGACATATTAAATGATACTGATTCCAGAGAGACTGCATTGTAAGAAAAGATGTGTCTCAGGGTTGATAAAATGTGATATATTTGATGGCAGAAATCTGGAGCTTCTGGCCAGGCGCAGTGGCTCATGCCTGTAATCCCAACACTTTTGGGAGGTCAAGGTGGGTGGATCACTTGAGGTCAGGAGTTTGAGACCAACCTGGCCAACATGGTGAAACCCTGTCTCTACTAAAAATACAAAAATTAGAAAAAAAAATACAAAAATTAGGGTGTGGTGGTGGGTGCCTGTAATCCCAGCTACTTGGGAGGCTGAGGCAGGAGAATCACTTGAACCCAGGAGGTGGAGGTTGCAATAAGCCAAGATCATGCCACTGCACTCCAACCTGGGCAACAGAGAGAGACTTAGTCTCAGAAAAAAAAAAAAAGAAAGAAATGTGAAGCTTCTGTACAAATAGCATTGTATCAATTAGGAAATGAGTTGCTGCATTTAACAGAAAAACCCATATCAACAGTGATTTAAACAAGTTAGAAGTTTTTGTTTCACAGAAGTTCTGCTGTGGATAATCTGGGGCCCATGAACTCTCTCCATGGTTTGTACAGGGACCAGATTCCTATATGTCCTATATTCAGTATTTGGCTTCCATCCTCAGTGTTACTTTGTGGTCCAAGATGGCTGCAGAAGTATGAGCCATCATTTCCCATTCCAGGCATTCAGCAGGAAGTGGGAAAGGACAAAAATGCCTTCCTCTCGGCTAAGTCAGTCTCTCTGAGCAGAATAAAGACACGGTTAAATAAATACATACATCCAGAAAGTGGGGAAAGCTCTGCGAAAGCAGGATCCCCACCTGTTTCATCAGTGCATTCCCAGGACTTAGCAGGAGGAAGAGCACACTGAAGGTGCTAAAAAAAAATGTGTGAAATGAATGGATACCTTCGTGGATATGGATAAATACAACCATTTACATATTTTCAAAAATAATCAACAGGGAAATGTTATATGGGAAAGCAGAATATTACACTATATTTAGTGTAATCTCAATTTTATTGAAAAAGTATACGTATGCCTAGAAAAAGAGATTAGATACTAATGGATCAAGTGATTTTTCAAATATATAGTGAAATTGCTCTGATATTTTATTCATACTTTTATACATTTTTCAAAATTCTGCAATGAGCCAGAGTATTACTTTTTCTAATCAGAAAACAAATCAATAATCTTACAATTCATCTAGAAGAGGACTAATCCGTCTAAGTATTAAAAACAGGTAGCTAAGCGAATTAACACAGAAACAGAAAACACAATATAGTACGTTCTCACTTATAAGTGGGAGCTAAACCCTGGGTACACATGGACATAAAGATGGGAACAACAGACACTGGGGACTCCAAAAGGAGGGAGGGAGGGAGGGGGGCAAGGGCTAAAAAACCTTCCTGTTGGGTACTACGTTCACTGTCTGGTTGACCGGATCTACAGAAGCCAAAACCTCAGCATCACACAAGATACCCTTGTAACAAACCTGCCCGTGCACCCCCGAATCTAAAATAAATAAACAGATAGCAAGGCCTGGTGTGGTGGCTCATGCCTATAATCCCAGCACTTTTGGAGGCTGAGGAAGGAGGACTGCATGAGGCCAGGAGTTTGAGACCAGGTTAGGCAACCTGTCTCCCCAAAGAAAAAATTTTAAAAGCCAGAAAGAATGTTCCCACCCACCTCCAAAAAGTGCTCTCCTCAGCCGCCTTCCACCAAAATAAGATGGCTGGGTGTGGTGGCATGTACCTGTAGCCCTAGCTACTCAGAGGTTGAGGTGGGAGGATCCCTTCAGCCCAGGAGTTGGGGCTGCAGTGAGCCATGATCGCACCACTGTACTCCAGCCTGGGTGACAAAGCAAAACCCTGTGGCAAAAAATAATAATGATAAAATATACATTTAAAAACAACAGGTAGTGAACCTCTACACCAAAGAGAGTGGCCAACAGCCCCATCCAGCAACTTCGCTTTATTATTTTTGGAGAAGGAGGATGCTGATATCTATCTATAGGGACACCATGTGGAGTCACACCTATCCCTGCATTTCAAGGTGGCAAATTGTTTGTCTACTTAATAGTACAACATTTTTTTCAGCCTAATAGTTGAGCATATATACTCATTCTTTAAATGTGAAGACAGTTTTAAGGCACACAAGGAAAGTTATCCATTTATCAACGCAAACTGATCTTCAGCTTTCAGATCAAGATAACTTGCAAGTGATTGCACTGAACTTGGCACTTCTCAGCACAATGCATACGCACTGACACCTTGGAATTGTCTGTTTTCTCTCTGTCATGAGCTAAATTGTGTCCCTCACCACCAGCATTTCAAACATTGACATTTTAAACCTCAGTACCTCGGAATGTGAGCGTACTTGGAGATGGAGTCTTTAAGTAGGAAGTAAATTAAAGTGAGATCATGAGGGTGGGCCCTTATCCAACACGATCAGCGTCCTCTAAAAAGAGATCAGGACACAGACACGCAGAGGGAAGACCAACTGAAAACACACAGAGAAGACGGCCGTCTACAACCCAAGGAGAGAGCCTCAGAATACGCCAGCCCTGGCCACACCTTCATCTCCGAATCTCTGTGCTTGAAGCCACCCAGCCTGTGGTACTTTGTTATGGCAGCCTAAGCAAACCAATACACTCATCCATCCTGTTAATTATATGTTTGGTGACAGTGAGGGTTAATTTGACGTGTCAACTTAGCTTGGCTCTGATGCTCAGTTGTTTGGTTAAACACCAGTCTCGATGTTGCTACGAAGATATATTTTAGGTGTGATTAATATTTAAATATTTAAATCAGTAGACTTTGAGTAGAACAGATTTCCCTTTGTAATGTAGATGAGTCTCATCCAGTCGGTTGAAGGTCTTAAGAAAAATGACTGAGGTCCCTGAAGAAGACGGAATTCTGCCTTCAGACTCAACTACGATATCAACTCCTCCCAGAATTTCTAGCCCATTAGCCAGCCCCAACCTACCAACCCCCGAATCAAGAGCCAGTTCCTTAAAATAAATCTCTCTCTCTATATATATATGTATAGGTATATATTTCTATATATACACACACATATGTGTGTATATATTTATACACATACCTATCTGCATACATGCACGTATACATATAGGTGTATCCATATACACATGTATACATATATGTGTGTATAAATATATATACGTATAATTATGTATGATTCTGTTTCTCTGGAGAACCTCAACACAGTGACTAAGGACTGATGCTTCATCTACTTAATTCTGTGCCCTTGCTTGTTTTATTTAAAGTATTTTTAAATATTTTAATACATTTTAAAAGTATGAGGCATAAATATTTCCAATCGTATTTCTCATACTTTTCAAATGTAAAATACATTTACTTATTTCCAGATTTGTGGATGGAAGAACTGATCAAATACTTGCATCCACGCAAATTCATTCACTGGCGTGCTGTTCTCTCTCGTGTCTTAACGACGACCTCGAGCACTGCGAGAGGATGTTACCAGATGAGAGCCGGGGACAGGGCAGAGAGATCATCCGCAGGCCTTATGGTTACACCCATAGTGTGCTGGCAGCCAGGGAATTCCACGAGAATGAACAATCAGGGTTATAATTTTCAGCTCTGTTGCGAGTATCCTGCCTTTGCCTTTTGATCCTGCCTAATCTTGTTCTCCCCTGCACATTTGCTGCCTCATTCTTCCTTCAGGAATGGCAAGTTTTCTTTCTGCTAAGTACATAAACAGCTTCTAATCCAGCAGTCAGTCAGTTGAAGATGTACAGGGTTTGGCCAGGAGGAGAAACAGAGATGTGACAAACACAAGAGAGCAATGGGCGAGCCTGGGGAACGCCCATGCACGCGGAGTTCCTGGAGGGCAGGGCATGCAGGGGCACGGAGGATGAGGAATGTGCCCCACTCGCACCTGTGACCAGGGACACAGACGTGTGAGCCTCGCTGACAGAAGACAGCTGTGGGACCTGAGGGATCAAGAGCTTCACACAGCTAACAGAAAGACACATACCTGCCAATTTCTAATTTTCAAGAGGCTTCTCATGAAAGTGAGGGAATTTAGAGAAAAATAAAGGGCAGGGTGGCTCTGGGGAAGACTCACATGCCTGGGATGGCGCCAAAGAGGGGCTGGGCTTTGAAACAGTGAGAGATATGCGGCGGGGCCGGGCGCAGTGGTGCACGTCTGTAATCCCAGCACTTTGGGAAGCTGAAGCGGGAAAACCACTTGAGCCCAGGAGTTCAAGACCAGCCTTAGCAATAAAATGAGACCCCATCTCTACAAAAAAATTTTAAAAATTAGGCATGGTGGTACCCACCTGTAGTCCCAGCTACTTGGGAGGATGAGGTGAGAAGATCACTTATGCTCCAGAACTTAAGACTGCAGTGAGCTATGACTGCACCACTGCACTCTAGCCTGGGTGACAGAGCCAAACCCTGTCTCTTAAAAACAGGAAAAAAAAAAAAAAAAAAAAAAGGATATGAGGCAGCCCAGCAGCCCGCATGACAAAAGACACCAAAACCATTTGGGAAGTCTTACTCACCATAACAAACCAAGAGGCAGTATTGTCCAATAGAACTTTCTGGAGTGATGGAAATATTTTATATCTGTACTACCCAATATGATAGCCTCCAGGCATATGTCACTACTGAGCACTCAAAACATTGCTAGTGCCACTGAGCAACTGGCTTTTCCATTTTACTTAATTTTAATTAGAATTTAAAGGGCCACCTGTGGCTGGTGGCTGCCATATTGAACAGCACAGCATCAGGTGTTTGTAACACACTGATTGAAACACACTGATTGATGTGTCTCCCAGCATAGTTTGGGGAAGGAGTGCCACGAATAAATGAGCACATGATCCTCTTGCTACGGAATGCTCCACATCTGAATTATTAGCAATCTAAAGGTTGGGTGGAGCCGGTGAGAATGAAGACACCTCCTCTTTTTTTTAGGGTCTTTAGGAGACCCCAGTCTGGTCATCAGTTATAACCTGAGAAACAAAAGCTAAAACTTCCCACCTTTGGTCCGTTTCCAAATGTGGGACTGTTGTTTTTAGGTACCTCAATTTTTAGTAGATTTAGAAGAAAATCCCTCCAGCTGTAAGGGAGCTTTATAAATAGGAAAAAAATAACATTTGTCATATTTGCCTTGGGAGATTTGGCTCAGCCACGGACTCAGAAGCTCTGGGCAACCCCTCTGCATCCCCTCCCCTCACCCGTTCCATCTATACAGCTGAGAAAGAAAGGCTTTCTCTGGGTTTCTTTAAGGAAAAAGATTAGAACCATTATAAAGCATTTTAACAAATGCAAAGTACCCTTCTATATAAATTATAACATGTTTTTACTTACTTGATTTCTTCTTTTGGGGGGAAATGAAGCACTGCTTTTGCGTATGATATGGAAGAAGTTTAATAGCACAATTACAGCCGAGTCTTCAAAATACAGTAAGAGGCCACAGCCGCCTGTGTGTCCAACTGAGCGCACGTGCACCAGCGGGGCCCGAGCAGAGGGAGCACTCGGCTTTTGTGGGGGAAATGGAGGGAGAGCCATGGGTTAGGGATAGGGAAAGCTGTGGGGCATATTATGCCCTGGAAGGAGAAAGCACAAAACCAGAGGCTCTGAGGGACAGAGAGGAAGGAGGCCAGAGCATAAGGCAGAGCAAACCAACAGCCATGGAGGCTGAAGAGACGACGGAATGCCTACAGGAGTTCCGTGAATGTCAAAACACGATCCTCGACCAACTGAATGAACACGAGGGCAGGACTGCTTTACTGACATCACCCTGATTGTAGACGGACACCATCTGAAGGCTCAGAAGGCTGTTTTGGCTGCTTGCAGTAAGTTCCACAAATTATTATTATTATTATTATTATTTTGAGATGGAGTCACACTTTGTCGCCCAGGCTGGAGTGCAGTGACCCAATCCTGGTTTACTGCAACCTCTGCCTCCCAGGTTCCAGTGATTCTCCTGCCTCAGCCTCCCACGTAGCTGAGACTACAGGCACCCACCACCACACCCGACTGATTTTTGTATTTTTAGTGGAGACAGGGTTTTGCCAAGTTGGCAAGGCTGGTCTCGAACTCCTGACCTCAGGTGTTCTGCCCACCTCGGCCTCCCAAAGTGTTTACAGGGATTACTGTAATCCTTTCCAAAGGGATTATAGGCATGAGCCACCCGGCCCCACCGCCTTCTACAAATTCTTTCTGGAGTTTACCCAAGAACCTTTGGTGGAGATAGAAGGTGTTAGTAAAACAGCCTTTTGCCATTTAATTGAGTTCACATGTATAGCAAAATTAATGATACAACGAGGAGCAGCAGCCAGTGATGTATGGAAAGCAGCAGAACGTCTACAAATGCTAGAAGCCATCAAAGCCCTTGAAGTCAGGAACAAAGAAAGCTTCAGGCCGGGTGCAGAGGCCCACGCCTGTAATCCCAGCACTTCGGGAGGCCGAGGCAGGCAGATCACCTGAGGTCAGGAGTTCAGGACTGGCCTGGCCAACATGGTGAAACTCCATCTCTACTAAAAAATACAAAATTTAGGCCAGGTGCGGTGGCTCACACCTGTAATCCCAGCACTTTGGGAGGCCAAGGTGGGTGGATCACGAGGTCAGGAGATCGAGACCATCCTGGCTAACACTGTGAAACCCCGTCTCTACTAAAATTACAAAAAAAAATTAGCCGGGCGTGGTGGCGGGCGCCTGTAGTCCCAGCTACTCCGGAGGCTGAGGCAGGAGAATGGCGTGAACCCAGGAGAAGGAGCTTGCAGTGAGCCAAGATCACGCCACTGCACTCCAGCCTGGGTGACAGAGTGAGACTCCGTCTCAAAAAAAAAAAAAAAAAGAAGAGAAATTTTCAAAATGTTTCCTAAATCTCATTGTCACCTGTCCTCTAATCTGATGCCTTGTCAGTCCCTGGTTATGTGATCAAACCATTAGGCTCTACCTATAAATCAGTATGAATCCTCTCCTCACTTATTGTTCATAAATCAGCAAGGAGTCTTATGCCAGATGATCTCACCTTTAACAAACAGTAGACAATAAGACAACGGGCCATAATGCTTCAAGTCCTATCCCATGGGAGTATTTTCCTACTCCATTTTCTTTCATGATTATCTCTGATAGGGGTTACAATGCCACTACGTTCTGTTGCTGGCCATTATAAAGAGACATTATGTTGCCTTTTCCAAGACCACCCTGGACCGCCACACCCCCATCCTGGGCCTATAAAAACCCCCAGACCCTAGCAGGCACAGACACAAGCAATGAGATGTGGAGAGGAACACAGCGGCAGAAGTGCACGCAGGCGGCTGGACATGCAGCGGAGCAGGGGAGCGGAAGAGCACGGGCACAGGCACAGGCACCCGCAGAGCTGGCAGGCCATCAACCCAACCGGCGGAACGCGGATGCCCTGGGGAAATTGGCAGGGGCGGTAGGAGAACAGTCTGACCGCTGAGCGGCCTGACTCTAAGGGGAAAACCACCTTCCCACTCTATGCCCCTTTTGGCTTCCCATCCATGGGCCGAGAGCTACTTCCACCATTCAATAAAATCTGCACTCCTACCCCAAGCCCACATGTGATCCGATTTTTCCGGTACACTAGGGCAAGAACCCTGGGCTACAGAAAGCCTTCTGTCCTTGTGATAAGGCAGAGGGTCTAATTGAGCTGATTGGCACAAGCCGCCTACAGACAGCAAAATTAAAAGAGCACCTGTAACACACGCCCACTGGGGCTTCCGGAGCTGGAAACATTTACCCCGAGACACTGCCTTGGGGTTGGAGCCCACGACCACGACCTGCCCGCTAGGTGTTTGCGCCGCAGGTACCGAAGAAGCTAGCCGCGCACCCACCACACACCCTGTGAGGGGGATAAGGGAGCTTTTCCTGTTTCAGTACCACCAAGGTGACAGAAAAGGGCAGATTAAAGAAGACGTCAGCTGTGCATCTGACCCCACAAGCAAACGGGAACACGTGAAATCACACTTCACTGAGAGTTTCAACTGTGAAATATGCAGTAAAAGGTATCTTCAGGAGAGCGCATGGAAACAGCACCTGAATTGTGACCCACCTTGAAGAACGTGGAGGCAGTAAGAAGCAAAGAACTGGGGGAAAAAATTCATGTTTGTCAGTACTGTGAGAAACAGTTTGACCATTTTGGACATTTTAAAGAACATCTTCAAAAACATACAGGTGAAAAACCTTTTGAATATCCAAATTGTCATGAACAATTTGCTAGAAACAGCCCCTCAAATGTCACCTCACTGCATGCCAAACGAGTAGGGGCAAAAAAAGAAAGAAAGAAGCTCTATGAATGCCAGGTCTGCAACAGCGTGTTTAACAGCTGGGACCAGTTCAAACATCACTTGGTATACATACTAGAGATAAACCCAACCATTATACTTTATGTGACTTGTGGTTTATGCAAGGAAATGAATTAAGGAGGCATCTCAGTGATACAATATTTCAGAGCATCTAGTAATGGAAGAAGTTCTTTCAGTAGAAACACGTGTACAAGCTGAACCTGTGACATCAATGATATTACAGAACAAGCTGGGAAGGTGCATGTGCTCCTACTGTTTCAGGTCCAGGTGGATTCAGCACAAGTGACCGTGGAACACATCCACCCAAATCCACGCCAGGACAGCCAGGTGCCCGACACACACAAGTGAGCTTCCAGAGCGGGCCCAAGTGGGTTGAATTCAGTGGGCTGAATTCAGCCTGAAGAGGGTACTGGAGTACATGGAGAGGAGCTGCATGTGGAATGGGTAAATCAGATGCCAGTGGAAGTACAAAGTGAACTTCCAGAAGCAGGCTGGGTCCACATGACCCCAGAAATCATGACCCAAGAGGAGACAGAGCCTAGCCAAGCAGATGCTGATGAGGCTGCCAGGGAAGATCACGAAGATGCTGAGGATTAGAGACATGCCCACAGCACATTCTGAAGCTGAAAAGGCAGAGAATGAGGACAGAACAGTTACGCCGGTTTTAGAATGAAATTACACATGAATATACTTTTAAATATACTTGTTGGGTTTTTGAACTGATTTGAACTGATTTGAAGGCAGTATGACTGTCCTTAAGCTAACAGACAAGTGGACCAAAGTTAAGCTATTTCCTGTTGTTTCTGTTTCGGTTGGAACAAGTCGATTCCCCTCCCCCAACTTAATGCCACAGCAGAGGAATCTTTTCCATAACTTAAATGGGTTATATTCTTATAACGCAGAGGGGTACGAATGTAACTATTTTCATTGTGGTAAAAGTTCTCCCTATTCTCTTTTCCAGGTCATGTTCTTCCTCAAATTTTTTCCGTATTGTGAAATCAAACTTAAATTATTAGAATAAAAGTTTATGTATTCTAATGTATGGTAGAAAATCGAATATATAGGAAATACAAGGCTGCATGATGAAAAGTACATTGTTACTGTATGGCTGAATTTTGGCTTCTGGCTTTCTCTAGTCTGAACAAATGTTCTTGTCTAGCCCGGTAGTCACCAAAGCGTCTCTGCAACAGGAAGAGTCGTGGTGGGGAAATTTCTAGATTATTAAAACACACACACACATACCCATGTGCCTTTTCAAAACCGACTAAACTCCTATAAAGCATCTCTGGTTCTTTCAAAGTTTGTATTGTAAGAAGCAATGTAGACAATGCTATGATACTTTATATTTTTCCTTATAATGACAACCAACAGTTCTTTTCACTTAAGTTAGGTTAAGAAATTTTATTTAGTGGTAGCTGAAGGGCAATTTTCAATTGGGAAAATTCATTGACATCTGTGGTAAACTTTGTTTTGATGAAAGTTGCACTAGTATTTTACCACCAGATGAAAAAAAAGAGGAGCATCATTTAAAAATTAATGTATTTAAAATAAAGTACAGAGAAAAACATGTCTATAATTATCAGGCTTTGTTTTGAATGGAATCTTTTCCCTCAATCCTTAAAGACCCCGTGCTATAACTTTTAAAGCCATACAAATAAAAGTGCTAAACTGTGAACTTAAAAGTAGATGCATAAATATTTTAAATCAGTATTACTTAGAAAATAAAATCTAACAAACACATTTTTAAAAATAGAGTAAGAAACTTCACAAAATGATCTCAAGGTAAGAAACATACAATTGGTTTCACATGTCAGTTTTTAAGAGATTTGTTACAGACTGAAAGGGGAGTGACTGGTTGCAGTAGACACTGTGACCAGCTTTCAAACAATGATCGTGCCTTGAGTCATTTCTGAGAAATCGGTAAACAAATTCTTTCACTTTTACTGCTGCATTATGTTGCTCAAACCCATCTGCTTTGTACCCATTTGAAGGCTCCATCACACATTATTTTGGAAATGGTCATCCTGAGTCAGACTGAGTAATCCCAGTTAATGAGTTTGGTTTCCCTCTCATCTGGTTTTTACTCAATCCTCTGTATCTATCCCATTTTTTTTTCCTTTCCTCAGAGATGCCAGACCACATCATCCTAAACACTAATGAGCAAGAAGGAAATTTCCATGTTAGTGGAGGGACCCACTAAGGTTAGGGTGCCATACAATGTACTGTCCAAACCAAGACGTGTTAGAGAATGAACGGGGACCATTTTAATAATTCTGCTGGGGCAGTAAGAATAAACTGAATACCCCAACTAAAGAAATAAACAAAAAACATATGTAAAGGTGGTCAACTTCATTAGTTATCAAAGCAAAAACAAAATGAGACCATCGTACACCCACCACATTTGCAAAAATTAAAAAGTACAACAGGCCGGGTGCAGTGGCTCGTGCCTGTAATCTCAGCACTTTGGGAGACCGAGGAGGGCAGATCACGAAGTCAGGAGATCGAGACCATCCTGGCTAACACGGTGAAACCCCGTCTCTACTAAAAAATACAAAAAATTAGCCAGGCGCGGTGGCGGGCACCTGTCGTCCCAGCTACTCTGGAGGCTGAGGTAGGAGAATGGTGTGAACCCGGGAGGCGGAGCTTGCAGTGAGCCGAGATCACACCACTGCACTCCAGCCTGGGTGACAGAGCAAGACTCCGTCTCAAATAAATAAATAAATAAATAAATAAATAAATAAATAAAATAATACCAAGCATTGGTAAAGATATGGAGCAACAACTTGTAGTGTTGGGAGCGCATTTTAAATCACTTCTGAAAACAATTTCACATGATCTAGCAGAGACGAACATGCATGCGTCTTACAATTCAGCAACTTCACTCCCATGAGACAGGTACTAGAATATTCACAGAAGCATTGTTTCCAAAAACCTAAAACTGAAAACAATACAAATATACCTTAACATTAAAATTGATACATGTATTATTTATCAAAAATAACTGACTGATTACTTGACTGAGTGGGTCTCACTATATTGCCTAGGCTGGTCTTGAACTCCTGGGCTCAAGCAATCCTCCTGCCTCAGCCTCCTGAGTAGCTGAGATTACAGGTGCATGCCTGGCAAAATAGATACATTAAAAAATAGCTACATTCATCTATACAGATAAACCTTATAAACACTGCATTTACTGAAAGAAACAAATTAAAATACTGCCACTTATATAAGTTCAAAATAGCTCAAACTAAACAAAAGTACATGCTTTGGTGGTAAAACTGTAACTAAAAGCGTTGCTCTCATTAACCCCAAAGTTAGGATGGTGGTGAGCTCCTTGAGAGAGGGAAGGGCACATAAAGGAGAGGCTTCTAAGATCTTGGAATTATTTTATTTATTAACCTGGATGATGGTTACATAGAATTTATTATCTCTCAAAGTAGAAAAACATTGTATAAACAGAATGATATAAGAAGTGTGAAGGAGGGCCCAGAGCAGTGATTCATGCCTGGAATCCCAACACTTTGGGAAGCCAAGGTGGGCGGATCACTTGATCCCAGGAGTTCAAGACCAGCCTGGCCACCATGGCAAAACTCTGTCTCTACAGAAAATACAAAAATTAGCTGGGTGTGGTGGCATGCGCCTGTAGTCTCAACTACTTGGGAGGCTGAGACACGAGAATTGCTTGAACCCAGGAGGTCCAGGCTGCAGTGAACCAAGATCACGCCACTGCACTCCAGTCTGGGTGACACAGCGAGACCCTTTCTCAAAAACGAAATTTGTTTTTAAGCGTAAAATGTGTGATAACCATTAGAGCTGGTTATCTTCTGGGCATCGATATGATTATTTCTCGTGGCTCTTTGTGGCTGGGTAGGGCCATGTAATCAGTCTGGCCAATAACTTGTGATCAGAGGTGATGTGTGTTAGCCGGGCACGGTGGCTCAAGCCTATAATCCCAGCACTTTGGGAGGCCAAGGCAGGTGGATCATTTGAGGCTAAGAGTTGGAGACCAGCCTGGCCAACAAGGTGAAACCCCCTCTCTATTAAAAATACAAAATTTAGCCAGGCGTGGTGCTGGGTGCCTATAATCCCAGTTACACAGGAGGCAGAGGCAGGACAATCACTTGAGCCCAGGAGGAGGTTGTAGTAAGCCGAGATCACACCACTGCACTCCAGCCTGGGCAACAGAGCAAGGCTCTGTCTCAAAAAAGGAAGGAAGGAAGGGAGGGAGGGAGGGAGGGAGGGAGGGAGGGAGGGAAGGAGGGATAGAGGGAAGAAGGGGGAGGGGGAGGGTCATTTCCAGGCCAAGCGTTTGGTTGCCTTTGCAGCGCCTCCAGAGCCTTCTTTTCCCCTGACATGGTGACTGGCACTATGGCTCCCTCAGCCCATAGTGAGGACAGCATGGACTGGGGTCCTCAGCCAACCTGCAACCTGCAACGTACGGTGAGCAAGAAGGAAATCTTTGTTGTTTTAAGCCACTGCAATCTGTTACCACAGCATTACCCTGCCTTTCCTGATGATAAAGAGAATGTCAGGAAGAGGTGGGTTCAGGGAAGGCAGGCAACATTTAAGATGAGACCTGGTTACTGGAAAAAAGGAGTTAATCCTGGAAAGAGTTGAAGAAAGAGCATTTCCAACAGAAGAAACTGTTGAATACTAAGACCTTGCAGTGGGAATGAATTTTGAGGAACAAAAAGAGTGCCAGTGAAAAGAGTGGTAAGAAAAGCCAAGAGAACAATAAAAAATGCGATCAGAAAGGTTGGCAGGGACCATAGCATGTACACACTGTAGACTGTGGTCAAGAATTTGGTGTTTACTCCTAGGCAGCCACTGGTGGGTTCAGTTCGGAGGATGATGAGATACAGATCACGTTTTAAAGGGGGGTAATTCTTGTGCCATGTGGAGGATGTGTTGGGGAGGCCAAGCATGGAACCATGGAGCCCACTTAGAAAGCAGGTACTGGTGAGAAATGATGGTGCCTTGAACTTCAGTGGTAGCAGGCAAAAAAGAAGTAAAATTTGGGGAATGTGTTTTGCACGTGCATCTGGCAGAAGGCAATTGAGGGATCACAGATGACTCTTATGTTTTTCTTTTTTCTTTTTTTTTTTTAGACGAAGTCTCGCTCTGTCGCCCAGGCTGGAGTGCAGTGGCACGATCTCAGTTCACTGCAACCTCTGCCTCCTGGGTTCAAGCGATTCTCCTGCCTCAGCCCTCGAGTAGCTAGGACTATAGGCGCCCGCCACCACACCCATCTAATTTTTTGTATTTTTAGTAGACATGGGGTTTCACCGTGTTAGCCAGGATGGTCTCGATCTCCTGACCTCATGATCTGCCCAAACTGCTGGGATTATAGGCATGAGCCACCGCACCCAGCCAACCCTTAAGTTTTTCAGTTGAGCAGTTATTTGATGGGGTTATTTACTGAAATGCGGGCAAATGAGAACAGGCTTGAAGAGAGGGAATGAAGTTAATTTTTACTGTCTTAGCTTTCATATCCATTAGACATCCATGTGCGTATGTTAAATGAACTACTAGACAGATAACCCCATTTCTCAAGGGAATGTCCAAAACTGAAAATGTCTACATTTGGGAGTCACTAGCATGTAAGTGATATTTAAATCAAGGGAGTAGATTAGATAATCTAGAGACGGAATCAATCTATCTGTCTGTCTGTCTGTCTGTCTGTCTATCTATCTATCTATCTATCTATCTATCTATCTATCTGTCTATCTTGAGATGGAGTTTCGCTCTGTCACCCAGGCTGGAGTGCCATGGCGTGATCTTGGCTCACTGCAACTGCTGGCTCCCAGGTTCAAACGATTCTCCTGCCTCAGCCTCCCAAGTAGCTGTGATTACAGGCACCCGCCACCATGCCCGGCTAATTTTTGTATTTTTAGTAGAGACGGGGTTTCGCCATGTTGGCCAGGCTGGTCTTGAAATCCTGACCTCAGGCAATCCACCCACCTCGGCCTCCCAAAGTGTTGGGACTACAGGCATGAGCCACCACTCCCGGTCTAGAGAGAGAATTTAAACAGAGGAAAAAAAAAAAAAAAGATGTGGAAATAGGTGAAAAATACTGACAAACCTGTGGTCACCAGAGCCAAAGGAAAAACGTATTTTGAGTGCTTTTGAGAGGTCAAGTGAGACATGAGTATTGACAGTATTTTAACATGGAGGCTATCGGTAGCTTTGATAAGAAAAGCTTTAACAGAGTTAGGGAGGGGAAAGCCAGATTAAGGAAGCTGAAGAGAGAATGGAAGAGAATGAAGAAAGAAAGGAAGAGAATTTCCATAGGTTTCACTCTGATAGGGAACCAAGAGTGAGATAGAGCCTGGGTGGAGTCCCATGGGAAGGGCAGATTTCTCTTCTCCTAAGATGGGAGGTACTGGGGTGTGTTTATCTGCTGATGCTGTTGAGTAAGAGGAGTGAACTGAAGATGAAGGAGATTAATAGGTTAATTCACAAGGGAGGAAATGGGTCTGATCCAGAGGAGAGATCCTTCAACCAAGGAGGGTAAATGCAGGCAGATGTTGGTCTTACCGATGAAACTACAAAGAATTGCTCTTTAATTGTGGCTATTTTTACTTAGTTATGAACAACATAAATGGAATAATATTTCATGAATATTAAATAAAAACTGAATAAAGACCTGAAACTGCATATTGAAAGGATTCCCATGAAGCAAATAATGGAAGGTCCCACATATTTCTTGGTTAATATTAAATGTTAAGAGCAAAGAATAAATTCTATCAGCATGTAAACAGAAAATAAAGTTAACAAACAAAGGAAAAAGCCAGGCTGCATTTTGGTCCAGCCATAATGGAATAGTTTATATCAAGATTATAAATCTCCTACAGAAAACAACTGTAAAAGATATGCCATATACATTAAAAAGCTGTTTTAAATTATTTGGAGAGCGTGTAACTAAGACAGGATTTGAGGAACTGTGATACCTGAGACTAATGAGGCCAACCTCATGTTTACTGCCTTCTTCCTTCAAGGCACTTGCTATTTCACAGCAAAGCAAGGGAACAGAGGCCCAATAGAAACAGCAGATGGAATTTAGGAAATATGGCTCATAATTCAAAAATGATACAATTGTATAAGCAGAAAATTAAAAAGAATTGTCAGATGGACTATTAGAAGTAATGATTAGCAAGGACATGGGACACAAGATTTATATTAAAAAGTCAATAATATTTTTTACAGTGAGGCTCAAAGGACTTTGTTGAAGGCTACACTCTAAAATACTAAGGCATTAAACGCATATTTTAAATTTGCCCATTAAGTTTTGGGGTGGTTGAGAAATTAAGTAAAAAAATTTCCAAATAACATGCAGAAGTTGTTTTTAAGCTTAAAATCTCATATTTTAGCTACACCCACACAGATGATGCAGAAAACAGCTGAATTTCAGTGTATCTGAATGGTCCAGATTATGTTCCTTCCAAAAGAGATAGTTTTACGTACGATCATTTTTCATACGAAGCATATAAAAAGTCACCCAGAAACTACCACGTATTTACCACACAGACATTGTCCATCTTTATCTGTAATTCAAAACCATGTAATTCTTCTTATGCAACAGAATGCAGTGTGTGAGAAGTATGCCAAGAGAAGAGTAAAAAAAAAAACCAGGAGCCGGGCACGGTGGCTCACGCCTGTAATCCCAGCACTTTGGGAGGCCAAGGCGGGTGGATCACAAGGTCAGGAGATCCAGACCATCCTGGCTAACATGGTGAAACCCCGTCACTACTAAAAATACAAAAAATTAGCCGGGCGTGGTGGCGGGCGCCTGTAGCCCCAGCTACTCAGGAGGCTGAGGCAGGAGAATGATGTGAACCCGGAAGCGGAGCTTGCAGTGAGCCGAGATGGCGTCACTGCACTCTAGGCTGAGTGACTGCAGACTCTGTCTCAAAAAAAAAAAAAAAGAAAAGAAAAAAGAAAAAAAAAATCAGAATACATTCATTAAAAAAAAATTAAAAAAAAAAAAAACTCAGCTGAGTGCGGTGGCTCACGCCTATAATCCCAGCACTTTGGGAGGCCGAGGCAGTGGATCACCTGTGGTCAGGAGTTTGACACCAGCCTGGCCAAAATGGTGAAATCCCCTCTCTACTAAAAATACAAACATTAGCCAGGCGTTGTGGCCCAGCTACTCGGGGGACTGAGGCAGGATAATCACTTGAATCCAGGAAGCAGAGGTTGCAGTCAGCCGAGATTGCGCCACTGTACTCCAGCCTGGGTGACAGAGTGAGACTCCGTCTCAAAATAAATTAATTAATTAATTAAATAAATTTTAAAATTTTTAATTCAATGCTATTTTTATACACTAACAACAACAACAACAAAATTAGACCATGGAATTTGTAAAAACCAGGTTGGCCTTACGTTCTGTCCCAATATGTGATGTCAGAAAATAACAGAACATTGCCTAACAAGTTTTTTTCCTTTAAAATTATACTATTTATTTGATATAAACTCAGAGTATTTTATCAAGTTACTTCCTGCTCCCCCATGAATAGAATTAATTCTGGTTAATGTGGTCAGCCCAAATACAGTTCTAACAAGTTTGGAGGGGAAATGTTTGTCATCTGTGTAAGGGTGTGCTTGTTTTCATGGTGAAATTATGGTGTTCCTTCGTTGTGGCTATTTTCCAGTAAAAATTATGATGCTGTACTTCAGCTACCTGTAAGAAGAATCAACATAAAGAATTCATGAATGATCAAAACACTTTGAAAAGACTGGTGGTTAAGTATCAAATGATTCAAAAACAAGTAATTTTAAGATACCTTTAAGTGTACTTACAAAACATACCTGTTAGGCACGTGTACAAAATATAACTTTTGGAGTAACAAATGGACAAAAATAACAGGCAGGGCATAACAAAGTTGGACAGTAGAATTCTATTTTGTCAAATATAATTCTGTGTTTCATTCATTAGGTGTTAGATAATTATTAACTTAAGTTTATTTGTAGCTTTTTATTGAAATATCAGATGTACATATAAAGTGTACAGCTCACTGAATTTTCACAAAATGAATACACGCACTTGAAAAAACTGCAGAGATCAAGAAACAAAAAACATGATTCACATCTGAGAAGGATAAATATATTTTGGAAAATTAAAAGTGCCACTAGCACAAAATTAAAAAGTAAAACTACCCCACCAAAACTGTAACATTAATGAAACTGCAGTTCTCTTCAGTCAACAGCAGAGGGTGCCCTTGAACTGTGAAATATAGTCAGCCAACTAAAATCTTTACCCTTGCCTGATATTGCTGGTGCCAGAAAAAGATGGGACATTTCCAGACGAATGGCAAAGGGCAGAGGACATCCAAATGAAGTCTCTGTACAAAGGGAATGTAAAATAAAAATCAAACACTTCAAATGACAAAAATTCCCTTTCACAAAATGAAGCAGAAAGAAACTGATGCACATTACCAACCTGAATGTAACATTTTTACCATTTGCAGATCTGAAAGAAACACCTAGAATCATATATTCAAAAACTCAGAACAGGAACAGACAAAAGAAAAAAAAAAAAGCAAACAAACAAAACCCCAGGAAGAAATAAAATAAGAGTCTTGCAGTAATAGTGGAAGAACTGCTTTGGGCCAATTCTCTGGCAAATAACGACCATAATTCCACTCCAAATATAAAAAGGAGCTACTTGACGGCCCTGGAGAACAACCAAAAGGAAGCAGAAAGGGAGAGAGGATTGGCACTTGGCAGAAGATAAGAATAGCACTGTGTAAACTTTCCATGTTAATGGTTTTTAGCCTGAGGACAGGCAGCCCAGTTCTCCTTGAAGAGTTTACTAAATCTTGGGTAGAGACCGGCAGACTTAGAAGCTTAAAGAATCATTGGGAGTTATACCTGATGTAAATGACGAGTTGATGGGTGCAGCACACCAACAAGGCACAAGTATACATATGTAACAAACCTGCACGTTATGCACATGTACCCTACAACTTAAAGTATAATAATAATAAATAAATTAAAAAAAAAAAAAAAAAAAAAAGAATCAAAAGACAGGGTTTGAGGCAACCACAATGGATACAAAGATGGAGGTAGTTATGTGTTGAATGGTGTCCCCCCAACATGCATATGCTGAAGTCCCAACCCCCAGCATCTCAGGATGTGACCTTACTTGGAAATAAGGTCATGCAGATATAGTTAGTTAACATGAGACCATACTGGGCTAGAGTGGTCCCTAATCCAATACGACTAATGTCCTTTGGGGAAACTTGGACACAGACATGCACACAGGGAGAATGACATGTGAGGACTGGAAGGTAAGTGCAAGAACACATGTTCAAATGTTTCTAAACATCAAAACAAAATGTTTAAAAAGCAATGAAAACATAGAGAAAGAGACATATTAAGTAAAACAAAACACAGTTAATACAACATTAAAATAGCTATTGAACCAAACACGTCACTCATTTCAATACACGTAAATAGAAACTCACGTATTAAAAGGAAAAGACCTGCAGGTTGTCCCACAAAGCAAAACCCAACTCTATGCTGCAGTTAGGATATAAACCTAAATCAAAGTGAGTCAGAATGGCCAGTAAAAGTCAAGAGGTGTAAAAGTATAGGGCAAACAAAATAGTAAGAAAACAGAGATTGTGCAAACGATACCAGAAAATGTTGAATTTGAACAAAAAGTGAGACAACAAAATATTTGATAATGCCAAGAGCCATAATTCACAAAGATCACATATCAGTTATGAATATATATGACACAAATAACACTGCAAATACCTTTATCAGAAAGTTAAGGATATACAGGGAGAAATATACAAAACTACACTAAAATTAGGAGACCTACATTTCAGTCCAACATAAGACACAGGTCAAGTGGACAAATAATCAGGTGCTTTTGCTTTTGTGCCTCAGGGGCTTCTGAAATCCACTGAAACTTGCTATTATGTATTGAATGTCTATGTCCCCCCAAGATTCATATGTTGAAGCCTTAACCCCCAGTGTGATGGTATTTACAGATGGAACCTTTGAGAAGTAATTAGGTTTAGATGAGGTCATGAGGGTGGACCTTTCATGATAGAATTAGCGCCCTTATGAGAAGAGACACTAAAGAGCTTGCTTGCTCTCTCTCTGGAGTGTGAGGACACATTAGCTCTCAGCAGGCAAAAGAAAGAGTCAACAATTTTGTAGTTATATTTATAGAGATTATGTAGACTGAAGAACAGAGAGAAAAAAGAATGAAGAAAAATAAACAGAGCCTCACAGAAATGTGAGACATCATTAATCACATCAACATATGCATAATGAGAAGGAGAGGAGAGAGAGAAAGGAGAAATAATGGCTGAAAACGTCCCAAGTTTGGTGAAAAACATTAATGAATACATCCAAGAAGCTCAGTAAACTTTAAGTAAAATAAACACAAATGTTGGAGACCTAGATTGACAGTAACAAGATGGAGGGACAGGGGTTCCAGCACTTGTTTCCTCACAGAAACATCAATTTGTAATAACTATCCATGCATAAAAATAACTTCACAACAGTCAGGAATTCAGATGAGGGATTAGAGTACCTGGGTGGAGCACAGATCTAAAAGATACACTGAACAGGGCAGGACAGTTTTACATTACCCATGACAACCTTCCCCAAGCACAGGCCGTGCAGTACAGAAAGACATACCCTCTATGTGGAGGAAAAACAGTGAAATGAGCACCCATATTTGCTGTAGACCCTAGCACCAGGACCATCCCAGTGACCCCTGGTGGCAGACCAGTCCCTATGGCCCCAGCTCCAGGCCTACCCTCCTGCTAGGCTGGAGCCCAGGACCCTGCACTACAGGTGAGCACTTTCCCTAGTGCCAGACCAACCCCCATGACCCCACACTCCAGATCAACCTCACTGGACCCAGGCTTCAGACCCGCTCTGTACCTGCTGACACCCACAGTCTCAGGCTCAAGGCCTACCTGAATGCCAGGCTGGGCCCCAGTGGAACCAGGTCTCAAGCCAGCCTCCACGTAGGCAACAGGCCTGCCCTTGCAGACCCAGGATCCAGGCCTGTACACACAGACCCTGGCTCCAGACCTCCTCCTGCAAACTCAGGCACCAGGCCTGCCCATGCAGATCTAATACTTAGGTGTGCCTCAGTGGACTGAGGTACCAGGCTCACCCACCCACTGGCCCAGGCATCATGAAAGCTCTCCTAAGGGCTCCAGCAGCAAGCCCACATACAGACCCCACTATATGACCTGCCCAGAATCTCTCGGTGGGCTGAATGTTAAAGTGCTTTACCTGCTGAAGCCAGTCTATAAAGACTGAAAGAGATGCCTACTTCTTCAAATGTGCAAACACTAACTCAGGCCACAAGAATCACAAATAATCAGGGAAACACACCACCACCAAAGGGACAAAATTAAGCATCAGTAATGACCCTAAAGAAATGGAGCTCTACAATCAGAATAATTAGGGTATCCAATGGACGTTGGGAAGGGTAGTGGGAAAGATGGGGATAAGCAGGGAATGGTTTATAAATCATTTTATGGGTATAAAAATACAGTTAAATAGAAGGAATAAGATCTAGTGTTTGATAGCACAGTAGGGTGACAATAGTTAACAATAATTTACTGTATGTTTCAAAATAACTAAAAGAGTAGAATTGGAATGTTCCTTAAAGAAACGGTAAATGCTTGAGGTAATGGATACCCTAATTATTCTGACTTAATCATTCTACATTGTATGCTCGTATCAAAATATCACATGTACCCCATAAATATGTACAACTAGTGTGTATACATAATAATTTAAAATAAAAAACCTTTAAAGAAATAATGACAGAAAACTCCCAAATCTGGAGAGGTATATGAACATCAAGATCCGTGAAGCTCAAAGAACCTCAAATAGATTAAATATACAGAGATCTTCACCAAGACAAACTGTAGTCAAATTGCCAAGTGAAAAACAAAGAAAACGTGGAAAGCAAGAGAAAAACAACTCATCACATACAAAGGAGCCACCATAAGATTAACAGCAGACTTCTCAACAGAAGCATTGCAGGTCAAGAGAGAGTGGGATAATATATTCAAAGTGCTAAAGCAGGGGGGAAAAAACCCTTCAACCAAAAAGACTACACCCAGCAAAGCTGTCCTTTACAAATGAAGGAGAGATTAAGACTTTGCCAGACAAACAAAAGCTGGGGTTGTTCATCAACCTAGACCTGCAGTGTAAAAAATACTAAATGTAGCTCTTCAAGTTGAGATGAAAGGATGCTAAAATTACAATGTGAGAACATATGAAAGTATAAAACTCACTGTAAAAGTAAGAATATAGTCAAATTCAGAATACTCTAATACTGTAATGGTGGTATGTAAGTCATTTTTAACTCCAGCATATACATTTAGAAACAAAAGTATTACAAATAACTATAGTTTCAATAAAATATTAATGAATACATAATGAATACACAATATATAAAAGATGTAAATTGTGACATTAGTAACATAAAATGGGGGGAAGGAAATTTTAAAGTGTGGAGTTCTTGAATGTGGTTGAACTTAAGTCATTATCAGATTAAAATACACTGATACAACTATAAAATACCTTATATAAGCCTCAAAGGAACCACAGGGAAAATACCTGCAGTAGATACACAAAAGACAAAGACAAAGTAATTAAATGATATCCTGTGCCACTACAAAAAATTATCAAATTATTAAGGAAGATAGTAAGAGAGAAATAAAGGAATGAAGGAACTACAAAATAGCAAATAACAAAATAGCAATAGTAAGTCCTTATCTATCAATGATTACTTTAAATATAAATGGACTCCAGTAAAAAATATAATGGCTTCCTGGATTTAAAAACAAAAGCAAAAGAGACCCAACAATATGTTGCCTACAAGATACTCATTTTAGCTTTAAGGATACATACAGATTGAAAGTAAAGGAATGGAAAAACATATTCCATGTAAAGTGGTAACCAAATAAGAGCGGCAGTGGTGGCTGTACCTATTAACAGAGAAGATAGATTTTAAGTCAAAAATTGTCATGCGAGACAAAGTCACTACATAATGATAAACAGAAACATTCATCAAAAGGATATAATAATTATAAATATATTTGCACCCAACATTGGAACACCTAAATATATAAAACAAATATAAACAGAATTATAGGGAGAAATAGATAGCAATACAATAATAGTAGGGTACTTCAATATCCCACTTTCAACAACAGATAGATCGACCAGACAAAAAACCAATAATGAAACAGTATACTTGAATAACAAGTATAAACCAAATGGGCATGATAGACATATACAGAATATCTATTCAATGGCAGCAGAATACATATTCTTTTCAAGCTCACAAGGAACATACTCCAGGATAGATCATATTGTAGGCCACAAAACAAGTCTTCACAAATTTAGGAAGACTGAAATCATATCAAGCATCTTTTCCAATCACAATGATGTGAAGCTAGAAACCAATAATAAAAGAAAAATGAAATTCTACAAATATGCGGAAATTAAATAACACACTCCTGAACAATGGGTCAAATAATACATCAAAAAGGAAATTTTTTAAATCTTGAAACAAATTAAAATGAAAATACAACATACTAAAATGTAGGGGATGTAACAAAAGCGGTTTTAAGAAGAGAGTTTATAGTGATAGCACCTACATGAATTAAAAACACGTCAAATAACTTTACAGTGCAAAGAACTAGAAAAAGAAGAGCAAACTAAGCCCACAGTTAGCAGAAGGAGAGAAATAATAAAACTCAAAAGAGAAATAAATGAAATAGACACTAGAAAATGACAAAAAAATCAAAGAAATAGTTTTTTAAAAACAATATACAAAATTGATAAACTTTAGCTAAATTAACCAAGAAAAAAGAAAAATTCAAAGTTATAAATAAAAACGAAGACATTATAATTGATACCACAGACAAAGAATCATAAGAGATGACTATAAACAATTAAATGTCAACTACTTAGATGACCTAGAAAAAAATAAACTATTATGACTTTATAACCTATCAACCACGAATCATGAAGAAAAAATCTGAAAAGACAAATGATGAATAAAGATACTGAATAACTAATGAAATGTCTCACATCAAAAAAAAAAAAAAAAAAAGCCTAGGAACTGATGGCTTCATGACTGAATTTTACCAAACATTTAAAGAAAAATTAACCAATCCTTTTAAAACTCTTCTCAAAAATGGAAACAAGGCCAGTATTACCCTGATACCAAAGTCATACAAGGACACAAACAGAAGAGAAAACTGCAGGCCAACATCCCTAATGAACATAAATGCAAAAATCCTCAACAAAATACTAGCGAATTGAATCCAACAGCACATTAAAAAGATTATACACCATGATCAAGTGTGTTTTATCCCTGGAATGCAAGGATGGTTCAACATAGGCAAATCAATAAACGTGATACACCATATTAACAGAATGAAAGGCAAAGATCATATGATCATCTCAATAGATGCAGAAAAAAAGCCTTTGACAAAATTCAATACCCTTTAATAATAAAAATTCTCAATAAATTAGGTATAGAAGGACTATACCTCAACACAATAAAGGCCACATAAGACAAGCCCATTGTTAATATCATATTCACTGGTGAAAACTTCTCCTCTAAAATAAAAAATAAGACAAAGATGTTCATTCTTGCCACTTCTATTTAACACAGTACTGGAGATCCCAGCCAGAGCAATCACGCAAGAAAAAGAAAAGGCATCCATGTCTCTTTGCAGATGACATGATGTTATATGTAGAAAACCCTAAAAACTCCACCAAAAAACAGAATTAATAAATGAATTTAGCGAAGTTGTAGAATGCAAATTAAATATACAAAAATAAGTATTATTTCTGCAGAGAAACAAACTATCCAAAAAAGAAATTCAGAAAACAATCCCCATTTACAATAGATCAAAATAAAATACTTAGGAATGAATTTAACCAAGGATGTGAAAGATTGGTATATTAAACACTATAAACATTGATGTAAACCACTGAGTAAAACATTGATGAAAGAAATTTGTGAAGACACAAATAAATGACAAGATATTCATGAATTGGAAGAAATAATAATGTTAAAATGTCTATACTATCTAAAACCATCTACAGATTCAATGCTATCAAAGTTTTACAGCATTTTTTAAATAAACAGAAAAAAAATCCTAATATTCACATGAAGCCAAAAAACACCCTGAACAGTCAAAGCAATCTTGAGCAAGAACAAAACTGGAGGCATCCATCCTCAATGCAAACTGGAGGTAATCATTTCACAATACATTTTTATGTGTACAAACATCAAATTGTATACTTCAAACATGTATAATTTTTATTTGCCAATTATGCTATAGGTGAAAATAAAAGATAAGAGTAAATTAATCCTTTATTTTCCCCCACAGCAGAACTTAAAAGATAATTAATTTATGTATTTACTGAAGAAAACCACAAATACTGAGATCTGAAGATAAAGAGAACCATTTGAAAGTGACAAGAAAAAAATAACTGATTACTTACCAAAGAACCCCAATAAGATTAATACCTGACTAATCAGACACAATGGAGGCAGTAGGTGGCATATAACATGAGTTAAAAGAAGAAAATCGGATTGAAGGGTGAGACAGATCATTCAACAATGATATATGGAAACCTCAGTGCCCCACTTTCAATAATGGATAGGACAACTAGGCAGAAAATTTTTTACAAAAGGAGAAGATGACTTGAACAGCAGTACAAACCATCTAGACCTAGTAGACATTTATAGAACATCCCACCTAATAACAATAGAATAAAAGGTGGAAACTACTGCTTCCAGAGTAACAAGAAAAAAAAAAAAAAAAAACAGACCAAACAAACAAAAACCTCACACTTATCCCCAAAGCCATCGAGAACTAGATACAAATGAGCATAATAAACTAAACAGCAGAGTACAGCAAGCCCTTTACATATGAGTAAAGAGCTGTGGACATTTTTATATATAGGGGCCAATGTCTACTCTGGGCATAGGTGAGTAGAGGAGTGGCCTAGCTATAGAGGAAATTTTCAAATAATGTAAAAAAATCCATTGAATACTTAATAATAGTGTGGGCTGGCAAGACGAATTGGAATTTGGAAGAGCTCCAAAGCAAATGTAAATTATCTAGTGCAACAATTCCCTCTCCACTCTAAGAATTTGCTGCAAAAGTGACAAAGGGATATCCTGAAGTATCAGTGGAGATGAGGCTGGAAACTAGAGAAAGTTTGTGCAGTCTTGAGTGTTCTGATTCTAAAGTCTAGTTGTAGTTGAATCCAAAGGTCATCTAAGCCAACTGATGTGGCAACTAATCTCCTTCCAGTTAAATTCTGACCACATCAAAGGGATGAACCACTTAGTGGCAACAATGCAGGAAGTTGAGGTTGGGCTTTAAAAAAAAAAAGTAAGATTTATTTTACTCCGTTTAAAAGCACAGGAAAACTTAACTTAGTTAATACTGTAGCCCAATTCCAGTCTTCACATCTTAGTTGGCACTGGACAAACAAGCCATCATCCCATAAACCTGAATGGAAGGAAGGATTTGAAAGTTCTGTGAAAACAAAACACAAAATATTATTCAGCAGTATCCACTATCATTTATACACAATTTTTGCCTTACAGTAAAATATTGAGACATGAGAACATGTAAAAAAAAAAAAGTGATACATAAGAGAAAGGAATCATCAATAGGAGACCCACGAGATGACCTAGACAGAGAAATTAGCAGACTTATGACTTTAAAACAACCACTATAAATATAGTTAGGAATTTACAAGGAAAGAAAGAAGGAATAGGTGAAGACATGGAAAATATGATACATGAAATGAAACATTCATTGTGTACCCTTAACATCATATTAGGCACCACAGAAAAAAAAAGATCAGTGAAATTTGAACACAGGTCATAAAATTTTTGCAAACTTAACCACAAAAGAAAAAGCATCTGTTTTGTCATGTCTGGCTGAGGCAAAGGTGGAAAAGGACTGGGTAAGGAAGGAACTAAGTGTCACTACAAGGTCCTACACATGACAGCCTGCAAGACATCTATCTGCAAGCCTCCTATCTGGCATCTTGCTTGGTGTGGTGGTGTCAAGAGCATTTCTGGCCTCATCTATGAGGAGATCTGGGGCGGGCGGGGGTTGAAGGTGTTTCTGGAGAATGTGATCCAGGATGATGTCACACCAAGCATGCCAAGTAGAAGATGTAACAGCCATGGGCATAGTCTATGTGCTTAAGCAGCAGGGGTGCACCCTTTATGGCTTTGGTGGCTAAGAATCAAGGTTGAGATTTTGAAAATAATTTTTAATTTTGCTGAAAATCAGATACGCTAAAAAAAAAGAAAAAACTTCTCAGTACCCAAGTGTCTCATATTTAATTCTCTGTACAATTCTTATGTGGAATCAGAAATTTTTATTGATGCCCTTACTATATTTGAGATCATCTATCACAATCTCAGAGCAGAAGTGTTCAACTATAGAGAAGTCAACAAAGGTTCCCTTTTTAAGCATATGCATTACATTGGAGTGTGTGTTAAGAAAATTAGAGCCTTAGCAAATCACCATGACCTCTTGGTGAAAGTGAAAGTTATAAAACTAGTGAACAAATTCTGACTGGTTACGTGCTCTCAAAAGATTTCAAGAAATTTCTTGGTTTTGCAGCTGGAGGCATTGAAAATTGAAAGTTACTGCTTTTTCACTTACTCATATAATAAAGGGATCCTTTCAGCTGCTAGTTTTGAATAATGTATCACCCAGAGTGATGTTATCTGTGACAGTCACCTGCTTCAAGCTGAACCATCTTATGAATATCAAATAAATAGTCCTCTTGTGCTGAAAACACATTTGTGATTTTAATCATGCTGCTTGGATTGAAATATTTTTTACTGGTTCCTCTGTGAATTGACAGTGAACCTGTCTATTATGAATGATTTACTCTTGTGTTATTTGTTTTGACTTCAATTTATCCACCAAAAGTTTCATTTGTGTATCATCAAAAAAGTTGTATGTTTCAACTGAAAAAAAGAGAAAGACTGAAATAAAAATGTATAAAGAATCGCTGATCTGTGGGACAATTTGAAGTGACGTAATATATATAATTGAAGTCCCTGAAGAATAGTAGAGAGAGAATGGAGAAGAAAAAATACTTTAAAAAATAATGACCAACATCTTCCCAATTTGAAGGTGAACAAACCCGAAGCACCACTAAGCTAAGGAAACCCTAAGCAAGATGAACAAAAAGAAAACTATGCTGAGGCACATACATAATTGTCAAACTGCAGAGAACCAAAAAAAAGAGAAAATCTCAAAAACGGCTGGGGGAAGGGGGAAGGGAGAGAGGGATATATCACAGTACACACAACAATAAGAACTATGGCTGACATCTTACTAGAAACAATGGAAGCAGGCTGGGCACAGTGGCTCATGTCTGTAATGCCAACAATTTGGGAGGCTGAGGTGGGTGAATCACTTCAGGTCAGGAGTTCAAGACTAGTCTGGACAACATGGCAAAACCCTGTCTCTACTAAATATAAAAAATTTAGCTGGCCATGGTGGCATGTGCCTGTAATCCCAGCTACTCAGGAGGCTGAGGCATGAGAATCACTTAAACCTGGGAGGTGGAGTTTGCAGTGAGCCAAGATCATGCCACTGCACTCCAGCATGGGTGACAGAGCTGGGAAAAAAAAAAAAAAAAAAAAAACCAGAAAAGAAAACAATGGAAGCCAAAAAGCAATGGGAAATCTTTAAAATGCTGAAGAAAAAAAAGTCAAATAGAATTTTAGAAAACACAACCCTTCAAGAAGAAAATAAAAATAAAAATATTTACAAATAAGTAAAATTTGACAGAATTTGTTGCCAGTAGACCTGCACTACAAGAAATGTAAAAGGAAGTACTCCAGGATAAAAGAAATGCAATACCAATTTGTAACAGATCTATAGGAAGAAATTTAGAGTACCAAAAATAGTAAATATGTTGTTTAAAATGTACTTGTTTTCTTAACTTCTTTAAAGGAAAACTGAAGTAAAAATAACAATACATTGTGTGGCTTACAAGAAATGTGAACGTTTATATACAGATATGTTGTACTTAGTAATAGCAAAAAAACAAAACAAAACAAAAAAACAGGCTGGAGGTTGTTAGAAATATAACATTATGGCTGGGCGCGGTGGCTCACGCCTGTAATCCTAGCACTTTGGGAGGCTGAGGTGGTTGGATCACCTGAAGTGAGGAGTTTGAGACCAGCCTGACCAATATGGTGAAACCCCATCTCTACTAAAAATACAAAAATTAGCCGCACCTGTAGTCCTAGTTACTCAGGAGGCTGAGATGGGGGAATTGCTTGAACCCAGGAGGCAGAGGTTGCAGCAAGCCGAGATCACGCCACTGCACTCCAGCCTGGGTGACAGAGCGAGACTCCATCTCAAAAAAAAAAAAAAAAAAAAAAAAAAGGTTAAGAGATACTATATTAACTCACAGGAGACTATGATGAGTTGGGTATCTGCACCATAACCCCAGAGTAACCACTTAAAAGAAGGGGCGTAGCTAAAAAAAATCAAAAAGAAGGATAAAGTAGAATACTAAAAAAACTGATTAATCTGAAATAAAGCAGGAAGAAAGAACAAAGGGACAAAGAGCAGCTGGGATAGACAAAAGAAGACAGTAAGATGACAGGCTGAAACTCAACCATGTCAAGAAGCAGCTTTCTGACTAAAAGCAAAGATTGTCAGACTGGATAGAAAATAAGACCTGACTATATTCTGCTTACAAAGATGAACTTTGAATATAAAGACACAGATACACCGAAAGTAAGAGGTACAAAAATATGTAAATACTAATCATAAAAAAGCTAGAGTGATTATATTAATACCAGACAAAATAGACTCAAAACCAGGAGTAAGGCCAAGCATGGTGCCTCACACCTGTAATCCCAGAACTTTGGGAGGCTGAGGCAGGTGGATCACCTAATGTCAGGAATTTGAGACCAGACTGGCCAACATGGTGAAACCCTGTCTCTACTAAAAAAATAAATAAATAAATAAATACAAAATAAATAAATAAATACAAAATAAATAAATAAATAAATACAAAAATTAGCCAGGCGTGGTGGCTGTAACTCCAACTACTCAGCAGGCTGAGGCAGGAGAATCACTTGAACCCAGGAGGCGGAAGTTGCAGTGAGCCAGTATCACGCCACTACACTCCAGTCTGGGTGACAAGAGCAAAACTCTGTCCCAACAAAACAAAACAAAACGAGGAGTATTACCAGTGATAAAGAGGGACATTTATTAATGAAAAAAATAGTCATTTCATCAAGAAGATACAACAATTCTAAATGTGTATGCATCTAGAAACAGAACTTCAAAAATATGTAGCAAAAACCAAGAGTTGAAAAGAAGAATTAGACAATTCTACAGTTATAGTTAGTGATTTCAACACTCTATCTGATATAACAAGTAGACAAAAATCCATTAAGATATAAAAGATTTGAGTAATACTATTAACCAACTTGACCTAACTTATGTTTATTAAATACTACATCTAACAACTGCAAAAAAAATACATTTCTGTTCCTGTATGCATGAAAACAAGATAAATTATGTGCTGGATTATAAAGCATGTCATAATAAATTTCAAAAGATTGAAATTGCACAGAATATGCTCTCTGACCACAACAGAATTAAATTAGAAATCAGTAATAAGATGAGCAGATACTCATCAAATCTGTGGAAAAAATAAAATATTAATTTTAGAGGAAGCCAGGTGGAGGGTTTACAGGAACGCTCTCTGTTATTTTTGCAACTCTTTTGCAACTCCAAAAGTATTCCAAAATAAAAGGTTGGATTTTTTAGGGGAAAAAAAAAAAAAAAACAGACACTGAAGACAGACCACAGACTGGGAAAAAATATTCTCCTCAGATAGATGGATGATTCATAGATTGATAGATAGGTAGATATACAGGTAGGTAGGTAGGTAGATAGATAGATAGATAGATAGATAGATAGATAGATAGATAGATAGATAGATAGATAAAATGTATGTGTAGATAAATAGATATCTCCAAACTTTATAAAGAACTTACATCCAGAGTTTATAAAGAACTACTACAACTCAATAATAAGTCAAACCATCCAAATAAAAATGAGTAAATTATTTAGAACACTTAATAAAAGAAGATATAGGAATGGTCAATAAACATATAAAAAGGTACTCAACTTTATTATTAACAGGGAAATGTAAAATAAAGCCACAATGAGACACCACTTCACAACTCTTAGCATACTGATGAGCATAAGAAACAAGTGGAATTCTCATTAATCACTGATGGAAGTGATTTATGGTACAACCTCACTGGAAAAAGTTTTGGCAGTTCCTTCTAAAGGTAAATGCTCACCTATCATAAGACCTAGCAATCCCGTTTCTAAGTATACCTCTAAGAGAAATGAAAATCAATCTTCACAAAATGACCTGTATAAAAAATATTTATAGCAGATTTATTCTTAATAGCCAAAACTGAAAATAACCCAAATGTTTAACAGGTGAACGGAGAAATTGTGATTTAGTGCTTATCACCAAAAAGGAACAGATTACAGATCTACACAACAGCATGGGCAAATCTCAAAAAAAGTTGTATATTGGGAAGATGGACACTCCATTTACCCTGATGTGATTATAATGCATTGTATGCCTGTATAAAAATATCTCATGTACCTCATAAATATATACACCTACTATACACTCATAAAATTAAATAACAAAACAAAAACATATTGTATTAGAGTTTTCCGGAAAAATAGAGTAGTCCCAGCTACTCAGGAGGCTGAGACAGAAGAATCGCTTGAACCCAGGACGCAGAGGTTGCAGTGAGCCGAGATTGTGCCACTGCACTCCAGCCTGGGCAACAGAGCGAGACTCCGTCTCAAAAAAAAAAAAAAAAAAAAGAATCAGAATATCAGTTGCCTCGGGAGCTGGGGGTGGAGTTACTGGAAAGTAATACAAGGGAATTTGGGAGGATGATGAAAAGGTTTTGTATCTTTATTTGGATGTTAGTTTCATACGTTTACACATTTGTCAAAAGTCATTGAAATGTATACTTAAAATCTCTGCATATTACTGTATGCAAAGTATATCTCACTAAAACTGAATTAAAAAGGAAATTCATGGAACTAAACTTGACATTCAGAAATAAAATTCCCAATTATTAAATAAGCTAAAGCTTTAAGTATATTTTATTTCTACCATTCTGCTTGTAGTTATCAGAGAAAGTATCTCTAATCAGGAAA
Source organism: Macaca fascicularis (assembly GCF_037993035.2). Taxonomy (NCBI): domain Eukaryota; kingdom Metazoa; phylum Chordata; class Mammalia; order Primates; family Cercopithecidae; genus Macaca; species Macaca fascicularis. The sequence goes on along the minus strand of NC_088377.1, from coordinate 172,354,124 downwards.
AGATTCAGGTTTTGTGGGGTCTGAAATGTCTGTAATTTTGAAGGCCCATTGGGATTAAGAAAACACAAATTTACAAATACAAATTAGGTATGAATGAGAATATTTATTTAAAATGATAATGTAACCAAAGGAAATTACAAAATTTTTAGAATCTGACAATACCACAAACATCACAAATCCAGTGTTTTTATTCATTTATTGCTTGACCATCCTCTGTAATATTTTCCCCTATATTTTTGGCTGCATACGATTTGATCATCCGTTTATATGACAATGATTTTGTAATATCACTTTCATAGAGATAAGCGAAAGATAATTTACTCTTCTAGCATGGTTGATGTAATTTTTTTATGGTTGGTTATTGGGATGTGTGAAAGGTGCAACTTCATCTGCAGAAACTGTTGTTTGTGGTTGTGCTACAGTTTCATGCCCTGGAAATAGTCTTTCATGTGATTCCCATAAAAAATGTATGGTATATTTGTAGTTGGATATACTGCCTTATTGAACATACTCCTCATAAAAGAGTCCTTTTGTTCTGGCCAGGCATATATGAGAACCAAATCCTGAGCTTGTAATTTTACATGTCTAACAACTGCAAGAATTCTCTGTGGATTAGCATGTATTTCCATACATTCCAAACCTTGTTCTTCTACCACCACCACATAATTCTGGTGCTGGACACACACCCTTATCGCAACAAGATCATCAGCCCACACTTTTATGTCATGATGCTGCAGGAATTGGCTCCCTGGGTAATAGCAGTACTCTAGGAAGCCCTCTCTGCACCAGGACACCTAGCAGTAACATAACTCTATGGAAATGACAGCAAATCACATAAACATATTCTGTAAACCCTAAAATAAATGTATCCCCAGCCTGATTTCACCTTAGTCAGATCTAAGTAATGCCCAAGGCCATCCAGTAGCAGTCAACCTGAGGACGCATGTGACCAAGGAAAAGTTGAAGAAGGAATAGCAACCCTAACTGACTGTAGTTAAAATAAAGATTGTACTTTTGGGCCAGGGCCAGACGCGGTGGCTCACGCTTGTAATCCCAGCACTTTGGGAGAACGAGGTGGCCAGATCACCTGAGGTCGGGGGTTCGAGATGAGCCTGACCAACATAGAGAAACCCCATATCTACTAAGAATACAGAATTAGCCAGGCGTGGTGGTGCATGCCTGTAGTCCTAGCTACTCAAGAGGCTGAGGCAGGAGAATTGCTTGAACCCAGGAGGCAGAGGTTGCAGTGAGCCGAGATCGCACCATTGCACTCCTTCCTGGGCAACAAGAGTGAAACTCTGTCTCAGAAATAAATAAGTAAATAAATAAAAATAAAATAAAATAAATACTGTACTTTTGCAAATTTTACAGAAACACATGGCCATTTGAACACACTGCTGGAACTCTTCCTGGGAACTTAGAAAGGGCCTGTGCAAGTGTGTGGTCCTGAAGATTAGTTTTCATTAAACCTGTTTCTGTCTCTAATTCTTTTGTGTGGACACTTCTTGAGAGCCTGCTACTCTTGTTCTAATTATGCAGAAACCTCAGCTGTTTCCTTTTCTTCCAAAAAAAATCAGGCTTTTGTGTTTGATTTGTGTTTGATGAGGGAGCTGTCCAGTTCCTACAAAAGATGAATGAGCAGGCCTTCAAACACTTTCCAAATCCTAAATTATACTGCAGTTCTTCATTCAGAGGATGCAAAAGGAAGAAAGCCCAAATAGGAACTCAATGCTAACAAATGCACTAACTTGAACCACAGCGCCCTCTTTGGGAAATGAAAACCTTTCTTGATAACAGGTTTCCATTTATCCAATATCCAAAATAGGCTTTCATTTATCCAAAACAGAATTTTGGAGGAGTTGGATCTCAAAGATTTTGTTCAATATCTCCCATTACAACGAAAATTAAAAAGGAGAAACAACTAAACGGAAACTTCAAAGGCATATAGAAAGGGATATAAGGATAGAATCTGGAAAAATTCAGTCTTTCTGCAAAATACACTGGAGTCAGTTATTTCTGTGAGAATAAGTTGATTTATATCCTCACGGAAAGAGAATTTAGGCCCTCTGGCCACCTCAAATCCTTTCTGGAGCAAGATATAAGGGATATGACCAGGCCCGGTGGCTCACGCCTGTAATCCCAGCCCTCTGGGAGGCCGATGTGGGCATATCACTTGAGGCCAGGAGTTCGAGACCAGCCTGGTCAACATGGCAAAACCTCGTATCTACTAAAAATACAAAAACTAGCCAGACGTGGTGACATGCACCTGTAATCCCAGCTACTCGGGAGGCTGAGATGGGAGAACTGCTTGAACCCAGGTGGTGGAGGTTGCAGTAAGCCAAGATCACACCACTGCACTCCAGCCTAAGTGACAGAGTAAGACACCATCTTAAATATATATATATGTATATGATATGTACATAAATTAATAAATTCATACACATATAACAATCTGAAAGTCTCCCTCAGTTCCACTCAACTCTACTCTGGAGGCAGTGTGATACAATGCTAAGTGCACAAACAAGACTCAGCAGACCTGGGTTCTGGTCTCTGCTCTGCCACTCACTACCTTTGTGACCTCAGGTATGTTAATTAACCTTTCTAAGCCTTAGTTTCTCATTTGTAAAACATTAATAGTACCTACTTCATCAGGCTGTTGTGATTATTAAATGAGATAACATGTGGAAATCGTGTAGAATAATGTGTCACACAGTGAATATTCAGTATATGTGAACTATTGTGGTGGTTGTTATTATATGGCTTAGAATCCTTGCTCTGCAGCTTACTAGCCAGGAAACCTTAGGAAAATTATACTTTTCCAAGCCTCATTTTCCTCACCAATAATATGCACCTCTATCTTACAGGATTTCTGTTACGACTGGAGATAATACATTTATGTTTAATGTATTTGAGACATTTAGAAATGGAAATTTCTACTTGCGAGCAGAAAGTTCAGTAAGAAATAATGATGTGTTAGAAAATAATTTTCCAATCACGCTGACCTTGATTAAATAGGACATCATTTAGGATAGAAAATTAGCTGTGAAGCAAAACAAACTATCATCAGAGTAAACAGGCAACCTACAGAATGGGAGAAAAATTTTGCAATCTATCCATCTGACAGAGGGCTAATATCCAGAAGCTACAAATAACTTAAACAAATGTACAAGAAAAAAACAACCCCATCAAAAAGTGGGCAAAGGATATGAACAGACACTTCTCAAAAGAAGACATTTATGCGGCCAACAAACATATGAGAAAAAGCTCATCATCACTGGTCATTAGAGAAATGCAAATCAAAACCACAGCAAGGTACCATCTCACACCAGTTAGAATGGCAATCATTAAAAAGTCAGGAAACAACAGATGCTGGAGAGGATGTGGAGAAATAGGAATGCTTTTACACTGTTGATGGAAGTGTAAGTTAGTTCAACCATTGTGGAAGATAGTGTGGCGATTCCTCAAGGATCTAGAACCAGAAATACCATTTGACCCAGCAATCCCATTACTGGGTATACACCCAAAGGATTATAAATCATTCTGCTATAAAGACACATGCACACGTATGTCTATTGCAGCACTATTCACAATGGCAAAGACTTGGAACCAACCCAAATGCCCATCAATGATAGACTGGATTAAGAAAATGTGGCACATATTCACCATAGAATACTACGCAGCCATAAAAAGGATGAATTCATGTCCTTTGCAAGGACATGGATGAAGCAGGAAACCATCATTTGCAGCAAACTAACACAGGAACAGAAAACCAAACACCACATGTTCTCACTCATAAGTGGGAGTTGAACAATGAGAACACATAGACACAGGGAGGGGAACATCACACACTGAGGCCTGTTGTGGAGTGGAGGGCTAGGGGAAGGATAGCATTAGGAGAAATACCTAATGTAGATGATGGGTTGATGGGTGCAGCAAACCACCATGGCACATGTATACCTATGTAACAAACCTGCACATTCTGCACATGTATCCCAGAACTTAAAGTATATATATATATATATATAATGCTAGGTAGCAACAAAAGAAAAACAAAGTTATGCAGAACATGAGACTTGAAAGAAAAACAGAAAATTAGCTATGAAATTTGACCTTGGACTGTCCAACGAATGGAGCTAAGTAACAGATGTTGGTGGCTGCATCCAGTTGAAGCTGTTTGACATGGGAGAAGTGTAGGGTATAATAGGACATACTTTTTTTTTTTTTTTTTTTTTTGAGACAGAGTCTTGCTGTCTCCCAGGCTGGAGTGCATGGCATGATCTAGGCTCACTGCAAGCTCCGCCTCCTGGGTTCAAGAGATTCTCCTGCCTCAGCCTCCCAAGTAGCTGGGACTACAGGCTCCCATCACCACACCCGGCTAATTTTTTTTTTTTTTTTTTTTTTTTTTGAGACGGAGTCTTGCTCTGTCACCCAGGCTGGAGTGCAGTGGCCGGATCTCAGCTCACTGCAAGCTCCGCCTCCCGGGTTTACACCGTTCTCCTGCCTCAGCCTCCCGAGTAGCTGGGACTACAGGCACCCGCCACCTCGCCCGGCTAGTTTTTTTGTATTTTTTTCGTAGAGACGGGGTTTCACCGTGTTAGCCGGGATCGTCTCTCGATCTCCTGGTCTCGTGATCCGCCCGTCTCGGCCTCCCAAAGTGCTGGGATTACAGGCTTGAGCCACCGCGCCTGGCCAACCCGGCTAATTTTTGTATTTTTAGTAGAGACGGGGTTTTACCATATTGGCTAGGCTGGTCTCGAACTCCTGACCTTGTGATCCACCCACCTCAGCCTCCCAAAGTGCTGGGATTACAGGTGTGAGCCATGGCGCCCGGCCAATAGGACATACATTTTTTAAAGATATATGTGGTAACCAGCCTCCAAAACAGTCCCCAAATGCTTCTTGCCTCCTGGTATTTACCTGTGGGTAACTGTATCAAGAGTAGGCCAAGAAAATATGGAAGAAGTATATCACTTTTTATACTGACTGATAATTCACAAAGTCTGTGAATTTTAAAATGTATAATTTGCTGATTTTTAGTATGTTCACCAAATTGTGCAATCCTCACCACAATCTAGTTCCAAAATATTTTCATCATCCCCAAAAGAAACACTGTACCCATTAATAGTAACTTCCCATTTATCCCTCTCTCCCACACACTGGCAACCACTAATCTACTTTCCATCTCTATGGATTTATGGATTGTAGATTTATGGAAAAGTCATAACTAGTTAATTGAGGACTTTTCATATAAATGAAATCATACAATAAGTAGCCTTATATATCTGGCTTTTTTCATTTAGTGTAATCCATGTTGTAGCGTGTATAAATACTTCATTCCTCTTTATGGCTGAATAACAGTCCACTGTATGATTATACTACATTTTGTTTAACCATTCATTAGTTAATGGACATACAGGTTTTTTCTACCTTTTGACTGTTATGAATAGTGCTGCCATGAACTTATTTTTATTCTTTGCTGTTCATCTACATTAGTATTTAGGATTATGGATTTTCTAGATCTGATACTCTCCAGCTTTATTGTATTATGATCAGAAGCTGTGATACTGCATTTTTTTTTTTTTTTTACTTTGGATTGATATTTTATTTGTAGCTTAGTACCTAATCAATTTTGGAAACTAATCATGGGCACTTAAAAACAAGATGTATGCTTGGCTTTCAGGTGTGGAATTTTATATATCTCTATTAGATATACGTATATATCTATTAATCACCTTAACAAAGGTAGGTGGTAGTGAGTGTAAATATGCCAATTTCCACATCTTCTATAATAAAGAGTTGACATAGTTCAAAGGCGATAAATCAATATGAGAAATATTAGTCTATTATTTAAAGATATGACAATAATATTGGGTAGCCAAACCTGGGGTGAAGGAAGGATAGGGAGGTGAGGTGTAGAATTATACTTATCTCCTCATTTTTCAAAATGGGAATTCAATGTAAACCCAATTATAAGGTAAAAAATGATTTAGTATATTGTGTCAATAACCAAAATATGTGAAATAATTTTGCCATTATAAGAAAACAATACTCACATTGGATCAGAAAGTAAAATCATTTATAAAGAACACACCTAAAACAAAGTTACTCATAAAGTTGAAAAATAAGAGGACAGGATGATTCATACATGGCAAATTAAATAAAGAGAATGCAGAGACTTTAATATCAGGCAATGGGAAATGGAAGACAAAGGACATTAAATGAGGGAAACATGCCATTCCACATTGACGACTTAGCAGTCATGACCACTTACGCCCCAAATAAACCATCAAAACAAATAAAGAAAATATTTACTTGCACTTTTTGAATTGTCTTCTTAGTGGGTTCTCTAGGGATTACAATAGGCATCTTAGTTTATCACAATCTACTTTATGCTAATGCTCATAATTCTGGTAAAACACAGAAACTTTACTGCACTATAGCTCTATTTTCTTCTCCATACTTATATTTTTAGATGCTATTTATATATTTATATTGAATATATTTATATTTTATATGTTGATATAATTTATGACATATACAGATATGGCATATATATGTGCTATTACATCTATATATGTTATAAAACCAACAATAAAGTGTTAAAATTATTGCTTTAAACAATCTATGTCTTTTAAATGAGAAGAAAAGAAAAATGTACACATTTATCCACAAATTTACCATTTTTGATGTTCTTTAATCCTTCCTGTAGATTTGCATTCCTGTCTGTTCTTGTAAAGAATGTTTGATATCAATTCTCTCAGGCTCTGTTTATCTATCACTTTATTTTATTTTCATTGTTAAAGGATAGTTTTTGGAACCCTTGCTTGCCATATTCTTCTGTTAGCACTTTGAATATGTCATTCCACTGCCTGCGAATTTCCATTGTTCATGATGAGGAGTCAGCTGCTAATCACATTATTGCTTCCCCTGTACGTTTGTAGTTATTTTTCTCTTGCTGTTTTCATGATTTTCTCATTGTCTTGGTTTGACTATGACATGTTTAGTTGTTAATATCTTGTGTTCATCCTACCTGGAGTTTGTTTAGCTTCCCAAATTTGGGAAAATGTTGTCACTATTTCTTCAAATATTTATTTACCATTTTATTTTCCTATCTCTTTTCCGGGATATCCATTACACACATATGGATATGAGAGAGAATGACAGAGGGCAGGGGGTGGGGTAGAGAGAGAGAGACAGAGACAGAGACAGACAGACAGACAGGGTTGACACTTCAATCTACAGGTCTCCTCTACCTTGACACACTGATTCTTGCTGATGTGACAGGCCCACTTATTTCCTTTTTCATCCTGACCTCCTTAGCCACTTGGTGTTAAGTACTAATCAGGAAGTCCCTGAAGCTAGACAACACACCTCTATTTTGTGATTTCAAAAAACTGTCATAGAGTTTGTTCTGTGTCAGTTACTTACACGACTCAATGCCCCACTGGCTCTGTGGGAGGCCATCACAGAGAACAACCTCACTCAGCAGGCCCCCACTTTAATTTGCTCAGCACTCAGCTACTTTCCCCACACATTACGGTTTAAAGTAATAGGTGTTTTCAAGATTAATTAAAGATGTATTTTATTTCAGAGAGAAAGCAGTCTTCTTAAACAGAAAGTTCTTATTGGCTCATTTTTTCACCTCTTTGATCAGCAAATATATATCCAATCCCAGCAAAGTATTTGTCATTGTGCAAGATGCTGAGGACATCAAATATGAAAAAGACTCCACATTTCTGTCTCTAATCTCAGTCCTTAGATGGGTCACTTTTAAAACTACGTTAAGAGTACATCGTAGGCCAGGCGCGGTGGCTCACGCCTGTAATCCCAGCACTTTGGGAGGCCGAGGCGGGCGGATCACAAGGTCAGGAGATCGAGACCACAGTGAAACCCCGTCTCTACTAAAAATACAAAAAATTAGCTGGGCGCGGTTGTGGGCGCCTGTAGTCCCAGCTACTCGGGAGGCTGAGGCAGGAGAATGGCGTGAACCCGGGAGGCGGAGCTTGCAGTGAGCCGAGATCGCGCCACTGCACTCCAGCCTGGGCGACAGAGCGAGACTCCGTCTCAAAAAAAAAAAAAAAAAAAAAAAAAAAGAGTACATCGTGTGATAATTATTAAATAACTCCTTAAGAGTGATCTCTCAAAGCCACAGCTACATATTAAAGTGGTACAAAGTAGTTTCTGGAAATAAAAATAATTTCTAATACTTCTGTGGCACTTGTAGTGTACCATTTTAATAAGTTCCTTATCAGGCACTCAGATAAAATAAGCATGCTTTCTAGAAGGTACCAGAATCTACCAATCCACTTGAAGTTCAAGTACCAATCTACTTGAAATACATGGCCAGGCGTGGTAGCTCATGCCTGTAATCCTAACACTTTGGGAGGATGAGGCAGGTGGATCACCTGAGGTCAGAAGCTCAAGACCAGCCTGGCCAACATGGTGAAACCCCATCTCTACTAAAAATACAAATATTAGCCAGGCATGATGGTGAGCACCTGTAACCCCAGCTACCTGGGAGGCTGAGGCAGAAGAATCACTTGAACCTGGGAGGCAGAGGTTGCAGAGAGCCAAGATCGCACCCACTGCACTTCAGCCTAGGTGACAAGAGCAAAATTCCATCTGAAACAAAAACAAAAACAAGTACATGACTTAAAAAAAAAAGGCATCTTGTAGTTCAAATAAACCTTGCAGCTGGTAAGTCCTTCTACCAGACAGGCCCATGTACACAAAATGGCTTCTTTTTATCTTGATATTGCCAACTGAAATGTATCATGGAGAGAATTTCTCCTTACCCACAGAATTTAAGATTGTAGAAGACTTGGCCTGACACTGTAACAGAAGGCAGACTGTCCTCAGATCTGCAGATATATTATTTATAATTTACTTAAAAGAGCTGGAAAATACCTTCCTTTAGTGAAAAGATTCCAAAGGCCTATGTAATCCTATTTTTTCTGAATACTGACATCAGCAATGTAATACTAATGTCCTTAAAGTGTCAAAAACATCATGCAAACATTTCCGGATATCAAAACTAGATGATATTAGATTTGGCTTTTGGATACCATGCCAGCATTTAGATCACGTCAATTCAAACTCAACCCTGAATCTGACTCTACGCAATTCATAAAATTGCCTTGCCTGAATATAAACAGAACCGTGGGTAGCAGTAAAATTTCCACAACATTTTTCCTCTTTTTGTTCCATTTACAGTGAGAAGCTTTTGTTTGTTTGTTTCTGTAGACACACATTTATAAATGTTCTGCTCTGCATGGAAAGTTAACACTACCAGAGTGAGTTTTATTTTAAACATGCAAGGAGATGTTTTTGTATGTACAGAAAGGGAACTAATAACTACATCAAGGAGGAAAATGGGGTAGATAGGTCCTGACAGAGTGTGAGCACAGTGGCTGCACTGAACTCATAAGGGCTCTTGCTAGCTAAGGATAAAATCTCATTATCTCCAGTTATGGGTGACAACATTTGGAAGAACACTGTTTCCAGTTAAAAGTATCCTAGTTATCTGCTCTGGAGTAATCCAAGATCCACTGAAACCAAGGCTGCTTCCCATACCCGGCTGTCATGCGTACCACTGTTGTGCTTATGTTAATAATATGAGACTTCAACTCTTGGACTTCATTTCCTCCTGACAATAGCCACCATGAGTTGTTTAGGAGGAGAAGACAATTTAAAGCAACATTTTCTAAGTAACTGAAATAAATCTAGTCTCAGGTATTATGCCTAGAACACCACGAAGAAGCATGTCATGATCCAGCTAGGCTGGGTCATGGGTCCAGATCTAGCAACTTGATCCATTTTCCAAGACGGCAGCAATCTGCGTCAAGTTAAGAACTTGTTTCCCTTCCTAAATCCTTTGGCTGTGAACTGACTTAGAATTGAAAACGTATTATTTTAGCTAAAATTTATGAATTATTTATTTGCCTCAGCTTTCGTTCTTAAGATTTCCTTGTACGTTTAAGTATAACTACAATGTAGAGTTAACCCAATTATATCAGAATGGTAAATTCTTTTCCCCACAAAAAGAACCCTCTGGATTTACAGATGTCTTGCTTTGATTTACATCCATCCATGTTGCAACAGAGCTTAGCCACTTTTTTCTTTGCCTTTCCTTGGTTCCTCCTGCATTTTGAGGGTGGTAAGGAAGTATAAACATTAAAGTATATATTTGATTTATTGCCTGATCCACTTTCTCTGACAATAGAAATAGGCCATATCCAATGAGAAATTAAATCATTCAAATATGTCTTTGTAGCTAGAAATTAATTCACTCTTTTATAAGAATTTGAAACTATGTATTTAGAAAATATATACAGTCATTACTTTAGGAAACTGAATAAAACCCACTAGAAATTTGAGGAAAGGATCCAAGACATTTTCACAACTGTCTTCCCAGGATTCTTCACAGTTGAATACAAAGTAAGACATGAGAGATCATAAGTCTTGAGAAATGTATTTCATATTTAGGGCAAACAGATGTTTCCAGCTGATTTATAATCTCTTCTTTTCTCAAAAGCAGCAAAAAGCACCATTATAAAATGTAAAATGGAGAAGAATCGTCTGAAGGGCCACCATGCAACCATATGGCACAGGATCTAGATTATGCACTGCAGTGGTTCCGAAATGTGGCCCTTGGGCCAGCAGCCTCAGCATCACCTGCAAACTGGTTAGAGATGCAAATTCTCACGTCCTTCTTCAGACCAACTACATCAGAAACTGAGGATGGGGCCCAGCAGTCGCTGTCCTAACAAGTTCTCCAGATGACCCTGATGCACACTCAAGCTTGGTACCACTGCTCTGTGATTTTTTGTTCTGAATTTGAGGTCTGCTATTGTTAATCTGCCATACTTAAAAAGAAAGGAGTTGGAAAGTCATTTTCAACTAAAAAACATTTCAAACAGAGGAAATAGAAAAAATAAAGGACTGAAGGCCAATGCCTTGGCTGCAGAAGCAGCTAATGCATTTTATTTTTAGACCTCATGTTATTTATTTCTTTTCTTTCAATCCCAATATCTTAGAATTAGGCTTTATTGTAGTATCAGAAAGGGCAAACAGTCACCCACAATGCACTAGAACAACTCACAAGCCAGCATCTCATATGACTGGCTGGTATCCACGCCATATAAAGCTTTAAATGTATCTCCCCAACAGGGGATGGTAGAGAATACAAACACATGGAGCAACTACTGTCTTAGAATTTAATTATGGTTAATAAAGAATACAAATGAAATATACAATATGAAGGCATCAGAGAAGGACCCAGTAGAAAGAAATCACTCCAGATGATTCAAATAAAGAGACCTTAGTGAAGGGAAGATTTTAGAGGTGTGGGCAGGATTAAGGAAGCAAACAAAGTAGGCTCAGAGACCCAGAGACTGGCGACAGTGCAGTCACCAGCATCCCTTGGATGGAAACGACAAGGAGAGAAAATAGTGTCATTGGCAAAGAAGGTGGCCCAGTGGGAGCTGTCTTCATGGAAGGATCCAGTTGCTGCCCAAGATAGAACTCCAAAACATGAAGCTAGGATGTTAGATATACTGTGACTTACCTCTCCTGCCCTCCAATCTCCTGCCTTCCACCTGCCAAACAAAACCGAGCTAACGGCAAGGGAGCCTGGGTGATACAACCCACACTGGTCTAATGCTCAGGGTATGGAGCCAAGCAGAGAAGAATGAGACTAACTGGGAGGGGTGGAGTACCAGAGAGTAACAAGGATTACCGACAAATAGGACTCAGAGGCTTTGACTCTCATTTAACTCTACTTTTTTGGGAACAGGTACATGCATCATTTCTCTTTTATGATAGGCAGCTTTAATGTTGAACTCCAATTTTTAAAAGGTCCTTAAATAAATATTTACTATTTCAACGTTGTATTAACCCTAGTGATGTCAGCAACTATGACCAAATCAATAACCATAATTATCAGAGACGTTTAGAACTTTTGATTCAGAAATGGCATTGGAACAATTTATGTAGTTAAATAGCTTTTAAAATATTGTTTATATCCCACAAGAACAACTCATAAAAGATATTAGCATATTTTAATTAACATGTTTTAGTAGCAAAATTATATTTAAATGACATTTTGTTATCCTCCTAATAGCTTTACAAGTAATTTTCAGACACATTTGAATCCCTGCCCAGAGGGTTTTATTAACATAAAACAACCAAATAATTTAGCAACATTCATAAAAAGTTTTGTGTAACCATCTAAATTTCTAAAGCTCTGATTTGGGCTTCTGTGGTGCATGTATAATCAGTACACAGGAGGAACACAAAGTCGCCTTTCTAAAACTGTCTCCACTTCATAGAGAGACACCAACAAGACCTCTACATGCAGGGCAGACCAGTGGCTTGCTGCTGCTGGCTTACACTGGCCTTGAGAGTGGATTCTGTGCATCTCTTCCCCACTCCATGTTTAGTGGCTTCACATGGATAGTTTGAAATCTGCCACAATGAGAGTATTGACACCATGGAAACTGACAAAAGTTACAAATAGGAGTTTACTATCTGTGAAAATACAGAGGCCCACTAGGCGTGCAGGCTTCTCCCTAGGACCTGTAACATATTTTTTGGCTGTCTAGGATTTGCTGGGGATAGCCCTTGTCTCTATGATTCCTGTGGACTTTACTACTGAAATCAACTCTTTTTCTGGGGCTGATAATACTGGAAGTTTCCATGTTGCATGTGCAGTTAGTACCTGCATTGAGGTAGGGGAGACACCTCTACCTGGGGCCATTAGTGTCACTGTGGCCCAGGCCTTCCAATGTCCATCTCAGGAAGAGGTGGTCTCTTCAAAGACACTGCCTCACCTCCAGCCTATCCAAGGGTAGCAGCTTAGCCAATCCTTAGACATTTCCGCCTGAGCCAGCATCTGCAGGGGCCTTTGAAAACAGTATGCTGAGAATAGATAGGGCTCAAGGACAGTATCTCCAATTGAACTTTTAATGAACTCCCGTAGGCGCCAAGAAGGCGGGCAGATAAGGAAGAGCATAGAAACAAGGAACTGAGTAGAAGGTTACATGTGGGAAAAGAAAGTTTGTTTTGCATTGCATTCTTTCTGCTGACGTGGGGTTTATGGAGTATAAATAAAGTGAGGCGGAGGCTCTGAGTGCGGCCGCCATGTTCTCTGTGTGTCTTTGTCTTTTGTGTGTTCTTTCATTCTCCACCACCCCCGGCACGGATCCCAACAAGTGGCGCAGCGAGCAGGGTCAGCACGGGTGAGTAGGGGAGAACAAGAAGGGGAACCTCCTAGGGGCGGGTAAGGCCCAGATATTGTTAAGGGGAACCTTCTTAAGCTTTCATTATGGGGAATTCCATCTCTCTGGCCTCAGAATATTTACGGCTGTTTCAAGGACTGTTGCTGTCTATAGGAGTAGAAGTGAAAGAAAAAGACTTTGAAGTGATTGTTTGCCCATGTTGAACAACATTGTTACTGGTTTCAGTATCAGACTAAAGTGCAGCTAAATCGCAGAGAATGGTTACAGGTAGTAAAAACTCTGCTTAGAGCTCTCCAGTTAGGGGATATTATGCCTCTAAAATTGTGGACCTTGTGTGACTCTATCACTCAGACATTAGAGTTACTTGAGACTGATTCAGAGTGTGGTAATGTAGCCACAGGAGGAAAGGTATCTGAGGATTTGGGGGAAAAAAATAATAATAAATCTGAAATGGAGCCCATTTGTGCCAGGATAACAGAGGATGGGTGCGGGGGTAACAAAAGGGGGAAAAGAGAAAAAGCCAGCTCTTCCTTCTTCTAAGGGAAATTCTGACAGGCAGTGTATTATGGAAATGCTTCAACAAATATTACAAATATATTCTTCTAATTCACCTTTGCGAGCTTTCCCTGTTTCTTTTCCTTCTGCCCTGTTAAAAGAGAATTTTCCAGAGCCTCCAACCCCCCGGCTTCCTTATCTTTACCTTTGTTTGGCAAAGTTGAAGCCCTGTTCACATCAGACATACTTTAAATTTATACTAAACACCTGTTTAATATGTCAAAACCAGTGTATATGTATATCTTGTTGTTTGTTAAAATATTATGAGTATTTCAATAGTCAATAAATAAGCACATTAATATTAACTATTATTATTAATATAGTATTAATAACCCCAGCCAGAAAATTGTTATGTTATAGGGGTGCATAGGTTCCACCAATTTACACTCCAAACAGAAGTTGAGTATTCGAGCTGCTTAACACATTAACTACCTCTTAATATTTTCTGTGTTTTTAAATTTTAACCATTGTATTGTGTATGTAATAATTCTCAATTTGGTATTAATATACATATTTCCTAGTGAGTAATGATGTTAGACATATAAGTTTATTGTCATTTCTTTGTTCTGCTTTTGGTTGGGTTATTTGCCTTTTCTTATTAATATGTTGAGATTCTTTATATTTGGGGATATGAGTATTATTATATATTATATATACTTTTAATTAAAAAAAAATTTAAGAAGCTGAATCTGTTTCCAATTATTTGTGCTTCTTTTGCTCCTAATGCTCAGTTTTCAAATGGTGGCAATAATGTCCAATTTAATGCCTTACAAACTAAATTTAAAAAAAAAAATAAAAACTGCCATTTCTAACTATAGACCTCAATCTCCTTTTATCCTTGGTCTTCTTAATATTTTTTCATCAAAAAATTTAATAATTCCTATAGACTAAAAGACTTTGGGAAAGGCTTTTCTTAATCGTTCTCAGTGGTTACAATTACACAACTGGTAAATAAACAAGACACATGTACAGGCTAAAAAAATGTTATGTGTTATCCCCCTGGACCCACTGAGAAACAACTCACAGACACGGGCCAATATGCTACTCTTAATGCTCAGGCTGGTTTAGATGATGTTGCCCTTACTCAAATCAAGACTTTGTTTTTAAGGGCCTAAAATAAGGTAAAAATAACAAAAAAATGTTCCCTTTCCTCTGTAAAGATTTTACAGGGCACAAATAAACTATATCCAGATTTCGTAGCCCGTCTTCAGAATACTGTCTTCAAAATTGTGGGTGCTGGCCTTACTTCAAAAATTTTGTTACAAACATTGTCTTTTAAAAATACTTATACTGACTATTAAAAATTGTTAACATCGTTAAAGGCCAATGGGGCCAATTTAGATAAATATATTAAAACTTGTGTTAGTGTTGAAAGGGCTATTTATAATACTCAATTATTTGCTGGAACTTTGTCTAAAGCCTTAAAAAAAATAACAAACAAGGTGTTTACTTTCAGTGTGGTAAACCTAAACATTTCAAAAAAAAATGTCATAAAAATTAAACACTTTTATCCCTCAAGGCAGAAAGCTGCCTTCAGAGGTGTACAAATGTTGTGATAAAGGTCGACATTGAACAAATAAATGTCGTTCCAAAACTAATAAAAGTGAAAATTTACTGTCTCCTCTCCTAAAAAACGAAAGCCGGGGCCCACAAACTTGGGGCCCCAACAATTACAATACAAGTCTACTACAATATTCAGTAAACAATGACCTACAACATTAAAAAATAAATTCAAGTCCTCCTTAAGGATCCCACACCTTACCCCAGTTTCTCAGCTTTATGCAACAACTAAACAGAGCGCCGCTACTGACTTAGCTATTACTCAGCCTTATACTTTGTCTCCTAATAAAAAAGTATATAAATTAACTATTAAAGTATGTGGCCCTTTGCCAAAAGGACATAATATTACTAATAAAATTCTTATTTTGGTACAAGTTTCACAATTTATATGCCTAAAGACAGAAAAACGTATTCTCAATAAAAAGGGTTTCGTAACACAAAAAACCTGTTTTTTGGAAAACTTTAGTTTCTAATCAAAAACCCTTATGTTCATTACACATTAATAAAATAGTTTTTAAAAAGTTAATTAATACGGGGGTAAATATGTCTATCATTTGTTTAAATTATTGGCCTATACAATAAAAAAAAAGACAAGTTTCAGTTATACTCACTGACTTGGGTACTACTTCTGTGGTTTATCAAAACGTAAAACCTTTAATCTGTGTCAGTCCTAAAGGTCAACAAGGTCAAGTGTTTTTTTATATTATTCCTATCAATATTAATCTTTAGGGACAAAATCTTTCATAACAATTTGGTACTTTTTTAAACATTCTTCATATTTCCTCAACTGTCAAAAATATAATGTTCAAAATGGGCTACAATCCTTTAAACTCATAGCCACTGTTCACCAGCCTCAAGTTTTATAATTAAAGTATAAAACGACCACTCCTCTTTAGGTAAAACAGTGGCCATTATCTAAAAAAAAACTTAAAATTTTAAAAAAGTAAGTCAAAAAACAAATGGCGAAAAAAAATCTAAAGCCACGTACTTCTACATGAAATTCTCGTCTTTGTCTTGTTCTTAAAACTATAAATGTTTACATTCAACCTAGAAAAAGTTTACAGCCCGGTCTTCCTAATCCTGCCCTTATCCCCCAAAGTTAAAACCAAAAAAAAACAACAAGATGCTTTTGTATCATTACAAACTCAACTTTCTTTCTACTCACTTAATATTGCCACAAAAAAAATTTAACTAAATTTTCTTATTCAATATTTAGGTTATACCTTAAAAACACAAAATATTCAACCCCAAAAAATTCAAATTCAACGTAATCATTTAAAAACATTAAATGATTTTCAAAAACTTCTAGGAGACATTAATTAAATACGTCCTGTTTTAAAAATACCAACATATCAGTTATATCATCTTTTTTCTATTCTAAAAAAAGACAGTCACTTGGACAACTCACGCCATTTAACTCCTTTAACTTTACAAAAACTCCAACTTGTTAAAAAACAACTTCAAAAGGCCCTTCCTTTTGTTTATTTCATACTTTACCTTCTCCCACAAAAATAATTCATCAAACTAGTCAACCACTAAAATAGATCATTTTGTCCAATAAAATATCTAAACACTTAACTACTTATATCAATCGTTTAACTAAACTAATCATCAAAAAACGACATCACTGTCAACAACTTTGGAAAAAAAAATCCTTCCTTAATTATCTCTCAATTCACTCATAATCAGATCACTTATCTTCTTACAACTTCTAATTCTTGACAAGTTGCTTGCGCTTCTTTTGTTGAACAATTTTCTACCCAATATCCTAAGTCTCCAATCTTTTCATTTTTTAGGCAACATTCTGTGTTGCCTTTCTCACCAATTTCTGTATTTCCTGTTCAAGGTCCTACCTTTTTTACTAATACTAGTAACAATAATAAGACTAAATATTAAAGTGTTCATCAATCTCAAGTTACAGTTTATCCTTATCCCTCGGTACAACAAAAAAAAACTGTTTACTATTCTCATGGTCTTACTTAATTTCCCTACTACTGGTTGTAACATTGTTAGTAATTCTCAATACGCCGTTTATGTTACTTCTTACATTTCTCAGGCCACTTTACCTCTTTGTACTACTTCTTCTCTTCAAAAACTCTTTTCCTTGTTATCTTCTACTTTGAGCCAACGTCAAACTCCTTTATTCATCACTCATCTTCGTTCTCATTCTCAACTTCCTGGACCATTAATTCATAGTAATACTCAAATTAATTCACTTTTAATAGGCCACCTACATACTACAAAACAAAAATATACTCTACATCACACTAATAGTTCCGGCCTTCAACAACGGTTTCATTTAACTTATAAACAAGCTCGTTCTCTTATTCGAGCTTGTCCTTCCTGTACTCCTTTAAACATTCCATCCTTCCATCCTGGGGTTAATCCACGAGGTGTCCCTTCTTTTAAACAATTAAAGTATGTTCATCATACCATTAATACTTTTTCTCATTTCTGTTATTACTCATCTCTTAACTTGTTTCGCCATCATGGACATTCCTCTTATACTTAAAACTAATCATGCCCCTACCTATGTCTCTTGTAAATTACAAGTTTTCTTACAACAATACAATATTCAACGTATCATCGGTATCCCGGACAACAGTCAAGGTCAAGCCATCATTAAACACACAAATTTAACTTTAAAAACTTAACTATTAAAACAAAACAAAAAGGGAAAAATGAGCCCCCCAGAAACCAGATTTTGAAACCAGATTTTGAAGGTTCTTTTTACCTTAATTTTTTTGAATCAATGGAGACAATTGCAAGATTCCGCTGCCGTAACCCATCTTTCCTCACCTCCCTCGGTGATAGTCCCCCCTGACAGTTTAAAGGTTTGGTATCCTAATAAAGAAGGTAAGTATTTTCAAGGGCAAGTCCTAAAACAGGGACGGGGCTATGCTCTTGTCCTTACAGGGAGCGGACCTGAGTGGTTTCCTACAAGATGATTGAAACCCTGTTGAAAAGAAAACTGGATTCAGCATGCATTTCTTCCTTTGTTGGATGTGCCTCGGCGGGGGACTTATTTCCCTTAGTGAGGCTTTGTATGAATATTGGACTTATATTCCCTTTCCGCCCTTGTATCAGGGAGTCGCCTGGGGGGAGGCGGAAATTAAGGTTTTCACCAATGACACTACTTGGATGCCGTCCCCCTATACAGACAAGGACAATATAAAACGGGAAATGGAAATTATAAACAACACATATCAATTTGGAGTGGAAGGAGTTCCAATATGTATGGGAAATAGTTCTCATTGTCTCCGAAAATCGCATGAAGCCTGGGCTGTTCGTTATAATCATAGTCATGTGGCTACTAATACTGTTATTATTGTAACTAGAAGTTTTTAATATAATCATACTGTATATAGTAATGAAACTATTCCTAGTTCTTTACTTTTTTGTCCTATTCTAGAGGTTTCTCCTAATATTGAGGTGCTGGAGTGACAACAATGTCGGGGAACTAAACCCCAAATTTTATTAGAATACAATGAAATGTAAATAACTGATTGGAGTGTGCACGGTAATTTTCAAATAAAATTTAGTCACATACCTTTAAAATGACACTGGGTAAATAAAAGTATTGCTACTAACAGTAATGAAACCTTGGTATGGCGTGAAGGAGGCCTAAAGTACAGAGTCATCTTTGGAAGTTGTTAGCTGCAGGCGATGCCATTAGCACTTTTGTGGGGAATATGTCCCTTCATCTTTCTAACCCAACTAACTCCTTTCATATTCAGTTATATCGAAATACCTCCTGATATATTATTGCTTGTGTCTGTAAGCCCTACCTATTATTAGCAGGGAATTTGACATGGGATATAATGATATGGGGATTGTTAATTGTACAGATATGTGTACATTTTTGTCTTGCCTCAATCATTCCTGGTGGCACAACTTTACTGGGGATATTTATATCCTCAGGGCTCGTAAGGAAATTTGGCTACCTGTTAACCTTACGCGACTGTGGGGGGCATCACCTCTTAAAACTTATATTTGGACTTCTCTCCAGCGAACCCGCCATGCCCTTGGACTTATAATTGCCTCGGTGATGAGTCTTGTTGCCATTGCCTCCACTGCGACCGTAGCAGGACTTGCTCTTCATCAAAGCATACAAAATGCTAAATTTGTGCAGCAATGGCACGAGCAATCTCACCGGTTATGGCTTCAACAACAAAACATTTATTCTCAACTTGCTAAAAGATTGGACAACATGGAGCAAGCATTAACATGGCTTGGAGATCAGCTCACTGTACTCAGTACTCAGATAACATTACAATGTGATTGAAACTCCACTCAATTTTTTGTAACGCCTGTGCCTTTTAACATCTCTCAAAATTGGACCGTAATCCAAAAATTATTAGTAGGCCATAAAAATATTAGTTTGGACATCCAAGAGCTCACTCAGAACATTTCCAAAGCATTTCGACAACAATTACATGTGTTGTCCGGAACCGTAACCCTGCAAGAGCTGGGTCAGCGCCTTGCTGCCTTTAACCCGTGGACCCAGATGAAAACATGGATTTCTACAATCTCCGGAAGTATATTGTTTTGGGCACTCAAATTGGGTCTACTTCTTTTGGTGATCCGATGCTCCCTCTGTCGCCTCCAAAAACAAAAGAAAACACAGGAACAAATATAGGCTACCTTTTTAGGATTGAGACAAAACAAAACAAAAAGGGGGAAATGCAGGGGCCTTTGAAAACAGTATGCTGAGAATAGATAGGGCTCAAGGACAGTATCTCCAATTGAACTTTTAATGAACTCCTGTAGGCGCCAAGAAGGCGGGCAGATAAGGAAGAGCATAGAAACAAGGAACTGAGTAGAAGGTTACATGTAGGAAAAGAAAGTTTGTTTTGCATTGCATTCTTTCTGCTGACATGGGGTTTATGGAGTATAAATAAAGTGAGGTGGAGGCTCTGAGTGCAGCCGCCATGTTCTCTGTGTGTCTTTGTCTTTTGTGTGTTCTTTCATTCTCCACCACCCCTGGCACGGACCCCAACAAGCATCCTCCTCCTTCTGCTGTTCTCAGGCTCACCTTCTGTTTTGCCAGAGTTTGTCTTATTTCTCTGGTCTCTGCAAGTGCTCCTTGCTGCTTGGCAAGGTCTCTCCCAGGTCCTGCTGTCTAACGTCCAGATTCTCACACATTTTAATAATACGTACTTTTTCTTTAATACCATCCCTTTACCTCACACCCTACTTACACTCAAGGAAGGAGAGGAAGAACAATTCAGCCCTCCTCGACCACTTTCTCTGTTCAGAAGGCACATGAACTGTGGCCACAAGCCAATGCTCTACATTAGCCTAACCACAGTTTTCCCCTGATACTTGAAATCATGACAAGGTCTTAGTAGAATGCCAGATGTTTTTGCCCCAGGTTACAAAGGCCATTATTTCCTAAATAAAATTGAGCCTGAAACCAAAAATTCTTTTAACTCTTTAGTGACATTTTATTTATGCCATTAAAAAAATTTAGTGTCTGCGTGAGCTATGGAGCCACCTGATAATGGTGAAGTTTCCATTTAACATTTTCCTTCTCCCATTTAGCCCATATATTATACTGAATTACCAGGTTCAGAGAGCAGACAAACAGAAGTTTAAATAAGAAATTACTTTCTGATTGCTGGCAAGATGGCCAAATAGGAACAGCTCCGGTTTGCAGCTCCCAGCGAGACTGACACAGAAGGTGGGTGATTTCTGAATTTCCAACTCAGGTACCCGGCTCATCTTATTGGGACTAATTAGACAGTGGGTGCAGCCCACTGAGGGCGAGCTGAAGCAGGGTAGGGCGTCACCTCACCTGGGAAGTGCAAGGGGTCAGGGAACTCCCTCCGCTAGCCAAGGGAAGCCATGAGGGACTGTGCTGTGAGGAACAGCGCACTCCAGACAAGATACTGTGCTTTTCCATGGTCTTCACAACCCGCAGAACAGGAGACTCCCTCCGGTGCCTACACCACCCGGGCTCTGGGTTTCAAGCACAAAACTAGGCAGCCATTTGGGCAGATGCCAAGCTAGCTGCAGGAGTTTTTTGTTTTTTTTTTTAATGCCAGCAAGACAGAACCATTCACTCCCCTGGAAGGGGGTGCTGAAGCCAGGGAGCCAAGTGGTCGGGCTCGGTGGGTCCCACCCCCCACGGAGCCCAGCAAGCTAAGATCCACTGGCTTGAAATTCTCACTGCCAGCACAGCAGTCTGAGGTTGACCTGGGATGCTCAAACTTGGTAGGGGGAGGGGCATCCGCCATTGCTGAGGCTTGAGTAGGTGGTTTTACCCTCACAGTGTAAACAAAGCCACGGGAAGTTTGAAAAGGGCAGAGTGCACCACAGCTCAGCAAGGCCACTGTGGCCAGACTGCCTCTCTAGATTCCTCCTCCCTGGGCGGGGCATCTCTGAAAGAAAGGCAGCAGCCCCAGTCAGGGGTTACAGATGAAACCCCCATCTCCCTGGAACAGAGCACCTGGGGGAAGGGGCAGCTGCGGGCACAGCTTCAGCAGACTTAAACGTCCCCGCCTGACGGCTCTGAAGAGAGCAGCGGATCTCCCAGCACAGCGTTTGAGCTCTGCTAAGGGTCAGACTGCCTCCTCAAGTGGGTGTCTGATCCCCGGGTCTCCTGACTGGGAGACTCCTCCCAGTAGGGGCCGATAGACACCTCATACAGGAGGGCTCTGGCTGGCATCTGGTGGGTGCTCCTCTGGGACGAAGCTTCCAGAGGAAGGAACAGGCAGCGATCTTTGCTGTTCTGTAGGCTCTGCTGGTGACACCCAGGCAAACAGGGTCTGGAGTGGATCCCAGCAAACTCCAGCAGACCTGCAGCAGAGGGACCTGACTGTTAGAAGGAAAACTAACAAACAGAAAGGAATAGCATCAACATCAACAAAAAGGACATCCACTCAGAGACCCCCATCTGAAGGTCACCAATGTCAAAGACCAAAGGTAGATAAATCCACAAAGATGGGGAGAAACCAGTGCAAAAAGGCTGAAAATTCCCAAAGCCAGCATGCCTCTTCTCTTCCAAAGGATCACAACTCCTCGCCAGCAAGGGAACCAAAGTGGACGGAGAAAGAGTTTGACGAATTAACAGAAGTAGGCTTCAGAGGGTGGATAATAACAAACTCCTCCGAGCTAAAGGAGCACGTTCTAACCCAATGCAAGGAAGCTAACAATCTTGAAAAAAGGTTAGAGGAATTGCTAACTAGCATAACCAGTTTAGAGAAGAACATAAATGACCTGATGGAGCTGAAAAGCACAGCACAAGCACTTTGTGAAGCAGACACAAGTATCAATAGCCGAATGAATCAAGTGGAAGAAAGGATATCAGAGACTGAACATCAACTTAATGAAATAAAGCGAGAAGACAAGATTAGAGAAAAAAGAATGAAAACGGGACGAACAAAGTCTCGAAGAAATATGAGACTATGTGAAAAGACCAAATCTACGTTTGATTGGTGTACCTGCAACTGGCAGGGAGAATGGAACCAAGTTGGAAAATATTCTTCAGGATATTATCCAGGAGAACTTCCCCAACCTAGCAAGACAGGCCAACATTCAAATTCAGGAAATAGAACACCACAAAGATTCTCTTCAAGAAGAGCAACCCCAAGACACGTAATCGTCAGATTCACCAAGGTTGAAATGAAGGAAAAAATGTTAAGGGCAGCCAGAGAGAAAGGTCAGGTTACCCACAAAGGGAAGCCCATCACACTAACAGGGGATCTCTCTGCAGAAATCCTACAAGCCAGAAGAGAGTGGGAACCAATATTCAACATTCTTAAAGGAAACAATTTTATTTTCTTTTTTTCTTTTTTGAGACACCTCAGTCTCCCAAGTAGCTGGGATTACAGGCACACACCATCATGCCCAGCTAATTTTTTTTGTATTTTTATAGAGACAGGGTTTTGCCATGTTGGCCAGGTTGGTCTCGAACTCATGACCTCAGGTGATCTGCCTGCCTCAGCCTCCCAAAGTGCTGGGATTACATGCATGAGCCACCGCGCCCAGCCAAAGAAAACAATTTTCAACCCAGAATTTCATATCCAGCCAAATTAACCTTCATAAGTGAAGGAGAAATAAAATCCTTTACAGACAAGCAAATGCTGAGAGATTTTGTCAGCACCAGGCCTGCCTTCCAAGAGCTCGTGAAGGAAGCACTAAACCTGGAAAGGAACAACCTGTACCAGCAACTGCAAAAGCATACCAAATGGTAAAGACCATCGACACTATGAAGAAACTGCATCAACTAATGGGCAAAATAGCCAGCTAGCATCATAATGACACAATCAAATTCACACATAACAATACTAACCTTAAGTGTAAAAAGGCTAAATGCCCCAATTAAAAGACACAGTGATAAATTGGATAGAGTTAAGACCCATCAGCGTGCTGTATTCAGGAGATGCATCTCATGTGCAAAGACACACATAGGCTCAAAATAAAGGGATGAAGGAATATTTACCAAGCAAATGGAAAGAAAAAAAGCAGGGGTTGCAATCCTGGTCTCTGATAAAACAGACTTTAAACCAACAAAGATCAAAAGAGACAAAGAAGGGCATTACATAATGGTAAAGGGATCAATGCAACAAGAAGAGCTAACTATCCTAAATATATATGCACCCAATACAGGAGGATCCAGATTCATAAACTTCTTAGAGACCTACAAACAGACTTAGACTCTCACACAATAATAGTGGGAGAATTTAACACCCCACTGCCAATATTAGACAGAGCAATGAGACAGAAAATTAACAAGGATATTCAGGACTTGAACTCAGCTCTGGACCAAGTGGACCTAATACACATCTACAGAACACTACACCCCAAAGCAACAGAATGTACATTCTTCTTAGCACCACATCGCATTTATTCTAAAAGTAACCACATACTTGGAAGTAAAACACTCCTCAGCAAATTCAAAAGAATGGAAATCATAACAGTCTCTCAGATCACAGTGCAATCAAATTAGAACTCAGGATTAAGAAACTCACTCAAAATCACATAATTACATGGAAACTGAACAACCTGCTCCTGAATGACTACTGGGTAAATAACGAAATTAAGGCAGAAATAAATAAGTTATTTGAAACCAATGAGAACAAAGACACAATGTACCAGAATCTCTGGAACACATTTAAAGCAGTGTTTAGAGGGAAATTTAATGCACTAAATGCCCACAACAGAAAGCAGGAAAGATCTATAACTGATACCCTAATATCAAAATTAAAAGAACTAGAGAAGTAAGAGCAAAGAAATTCAAAAGCTAGCAGAAGACAAGAAATAGTTACTAAGATCAGAGCAGAACTGAAGGAGATAGAGACATGAAAAACCCTTCAAACAATCAATGAATCCAGGAGCTGATTTTTTGAAAAGATCAACAAAATAGACCGCTAGCCAGACTAATAAAGAAGAAAAGAGCGAAGAATCAAATAGATGCAATAAAAAGTGATAAATGGGGTATCACCACTGATCCCACAGAAATAGAAACTACCATAACAGAATACTATAAACACTTCTACACAAATAAACTAGAAAATCTAGAAGAAATGGATAAATTCCTGGACACATACACCCTCCCAAGTTTTCCTTCCCAAACGAGGAAGAAGTTGAATCCCTGAATAGACCAATAACAAGTTCTGAAATCGAGGCAGTAATTAATAGCCTACAAACCAAAAAAAGTCCAAGACCAGACAAATTCACAGCCAAATTCTACCAGAGGTACAAAGAGGAACTCTTGCCCAATCCTTCTGATACTACTCCAAACAATAGAAAAAAAGGGACTTCTCCCTAACTTATTTTATGAGGCCAGCATCATCCTGATACCAAAACCTGGCAGAAACACAAGAAAAAAAGAAAATTTCAGGCCAATATCCCTGATGAACATCGAAGTGAAAATCATCAATAAAATACTGGCAAACTGAATCCAGCAGCACATCAAAAAGCTTATCCACCACCATCAAGTTGGCTTCATTCCTGGGATGTAAGGCTGGTTCAACATATGCAAATCAATAAACGTAATCCATCACATAAACAGAACCAATGACAAAAACCACATGATTATCTCAATAGATGCAGAAAAGACCTGCAACAAAATTCAACACCCCTTCATGCTAAAACTCTCAAAAAACTAGGTGTTGATGGAATGTATCTCAAAATAATAAGAGCTTTTTATGACAAACCCACAGCTAATATCATACTGAATGGGCAAAAACTGGAAGCATTCCCTTTGAAAACTGGCACAAGACAAGGATGTCCTCTCTCAGCCCTCCTATTCAACAGAGTATTGGAAGTTCTGGCCAGGACAATCAGGCAAGAGAAAGAAATAAAGGGTATTCAAATAGAACAAAAAGGGTATTCAAGTACTCTCAAATTTATTAAGAGTAATTGTCTCTGTTTGCACATGACATGACTGTATATTTAGAAAACCCCATCATCTCAGCCCAAAATCTCCTTAAGCTTATCAGCAACTTCAGTAAAGTCTCAGAATACAAAATCAGTGTGCAAAAATCACAAGCATTCCTATATATCAATAACAGACAGAGAACCAAATCATGAGTGAACTCCCATTCACAATTGCTACTAAGAGAATAAAATACCTAGGAATACAACTTACAAGGGATGGGAAGGACCTCTTCAAGGAGAACTACAAACCACTGCTCAATGCAATAAGAGAAGACACAAATAAATGGATAAACAGTCTATGTTCATGGATAGGAAGAATCAGTATTGTGAAAATGGCCATACTGCCCAAAGTAATTTATAGATTCAATGCTATCCCCATCAAGACACCATTGACTTTCTTCACAGAATTGGAAAAAACTACTTTAAATTCATATGGAACCAAAAAGGAGCCTGCATAGCCAAGAAAATCCTAAGCAAAACGAACAACGCTGGAGGCATCACACTACCTGACTTCAAACTATACTATAAGGCTATAGTAACCAAAACAGCATGATACTGGTACCGAAACAGATATATAGACTAATGGAATGAACAGAGCCCTCAGAAATAACACCACGCATTTACAACCATCTGATCTTTGACAAACCTGACAAAAACAAGCAATGGGGACAGCATTCCCTATTTAATAAATGGTGTTGGGAAAACTGGATAGCCATATGCAGAAAACTGAGACTAGACCCCTTCATTACACCTTATACAAAAATTAACTCAAAATGGATTTAAAACGTAAACATAAGACCTAAAACCATAAAAAACCCTAGAAGAAAACCTAGGCAATACCATTCAGGACAATACCATTCATGGGCAAAGACTTCATGACTAAAACACCAAAAGCAATGGCAACAAAAGCCAAAATTGACAAATGGGATCTAATTAAACTAAAGAGCTTCTGAACAGCAAAAGAAACTATCATCAGAGTGAACAGGGAACCTACAGAATGGGAGAAAATTTTTGCAGTCTACCCATCTGTCAAAGGGCTAATATCCAGAATCTACAAAGAACTTAAACAAATTTACAAGGAAAAAACAAACAAGCACATCAGAAAGTGGGCGAAGGATATGAACAGACACTTCTCAAAAGAAGACATTTATGTAGCCAACAAACATATGAAAAAAAGCTCATCATCACTGGTCATTAGATGAGAAATGCGAATTGAAGAAATTGAGAAATGCAAATTGAAACCACAATGAGATATCATCTCACGCTGGTTAGAATGGTGATCATTAAAAAAATCAGGAAACAACAGATGCTGGACAGGATATGGAGAAATAGAAATGCTTTTACACTGTCGATGGGAGTGTAAATTAGTTCAACCATTGTGGAAGACAGTGTGGCAATTCCTCAAGGATCTAGAACCAGAAATACCATTTGACCCAGCAATCTCATTACTGGGTATATACCCAAAGGATTATAAATTATTCTACTATAAATATACATGCACATGTATGTTTATTGCGGCACTATTCACAATAGTAAAGTCTTGGAACCAACCCAAATGCCCATCAATGATAGACTGGATAAAGAAAATGTGGCACATATATACCATGGAATACTATGCAGCCATAAAAAAGTATGAGTTCATGTCCTTTGCAGGGACATGGATGAAGCTGGAAACCATCATTCTCAGCAAACTAATACAAGAACAGAAAACCAAACACCACATGTTCTCACTCATAAGTGGGAGTTGAACAATGAGAACACATGGACACAGGGAGGGGAACATCACACACCAGGGCCTGTCGGGGGTGGGAGACTAGGGGAGGGATAGCATGAGGAGAAATACCTAATGTAGATGACGGGCTGATGGGTGCAGCAAACTACCATGGCACGTGTATTGCACATTCTGCACATGTATCCCAGAGCTTAAAGTATAATAATAATAATTAAAAAAAAATTACTTTCTGTATACTTGACCAGTGGGTCTATATGTCTGGGTAAGGATGAGCAACCCTACATCCCTATGTGAACCATAATGGTCCCCACCTGGCTAGACTGAGATAAGATCCAAAATACAGCTTGCACAGAGCAAGCATCCAAACATATTAATCACCATTTTCATTATTATTAGTGTGGAAGTCCACATGTCCTTTTTCATCTAAATTTTATCTTACTTTGAGAACAAAGGATCTTTTTGAGTACAAAAGAGAACTTAATTTTTATTCTCTTTTTTCTTTTCTACCTAGAATAGTTTGGGTTTTTGGTTTTGCGCTTTTGTTGTTTTACAAAGAGAGATAATATAAAGAGGCAACAAATTTATTAAGAGTAAATATCATATTGATGTTTGGTGAAGGTCTAGCACGAATAGTAAAAGTTGTTTTAGACACTCTCCATTCTGCTATTCTAGGGAGCGTTCCAACCATACTGAAGAAATGGCCATCTGAGGGGATGGGGAGAAGAATAGTGGGTTTAAGGTGGGAGAAAAACATAACCACAAAGAGGATTTTATAAAAATGAGGCAAAATTGATCACCCTGGCTCTGGCCTTGTTCCCCCTCTGTGGGGTTTCCTCTTTTTCTTACAGCAAAAGAATTTTAAAGATTTTGTGTAATTACAGAGAACTTTGAAATCAGAAAATGCAGTTACCAGGGGAGGGCAAGATGTTTCAATCTGAGGAACACACTTCATTATTAGTACTTTATCTAATATCCACGTTAGTATCCTGCACAGTCCAATGCGTTATGCTGTAAACATTTTAAATTTCTCTACATATGTATTCACTTAGCAGTAAATAAAAAATAAATGGATATTAAAAACTGAGAGTTTCCAAGACATTTAAAACATGGATAGCAGCTTAAATTTTTTACATGTCTAATATATCAGATTCTCGTAACTGCTTAAAGCCTTTTAGGAGTAAGTCTAGAACAACACAATCATTACAAAACAGAAGCATACACCTACATTGTAACTGGTTATACAAGTGTTAATACCACGACTTAGAATTTTCTTTATCTTTTTACTCCAATAGGAAGATTTGTATCATGAAAGCCTGGAGAGTTTCTCACCTAAACTCTCATCCTCCCAGATCTAAAACGATGGCATTCATCCACTTTCACTTGCCAAATTAGGATTCTTAATGATTTTAGATCTTTTTCTGTTTTAAAGCTGAAACCAGGATTATGAGCTCGTCTACATTTTTATTGTAAATAATGCATTCTGCATTCTATTACAGAGAAATTGAAGGCTTGTGCTTCCTAAGCCTTTAAGCTACAAACACATTTGTCTGAATCTAATAATCCAGGTAAGGAGAATTGTAATTTACAATTACCCATGATAAAGAAATACCAATTAGCCAAGTGTAAACTGCTAGCACTGAGGCAGTAAAAATAGGGTCTGGAGGCAGGGAACGTAAGGCCGATTCACACTTCAGCTATGACAGGAAATATCCCCTCCATAGTGCATGCACCAAATAAATAACTTTGTAACTTTACTTCATCCTCTATTTACATAGGGCATACCTCAGGTAACCAACAGAATCCTCCAGAGGGTATTTAAACTCCCAAAGTTCTATACCAGGGCCCTTGAGCCCCTAAGCTTGGGCCGCTCCCACACTGTGGAGTGTACTTTCAATTTCAATACATCTCTTCGTTCCATCCTTGCTTTGTTTGTGCGTTTTGTCCAGTTCTTTGTTCAAGATGCCAAGAGCCTGGACACCCGCCACCGGTAACAGTATGTTTGTGCTGGTGTCTCTCACAAAGGGCTCTTATTCACCCTCTGTTTTCCTTAATCTTTCTTCCCCCTAAACCAAGATCTACTAAAAATATAATCTCTGATCTTAAGGGAGATTAGAATACAGAGATGTAGGATGGGCTACAGAACAACTCATGTCACCATTAAGACAGGGCTGCAACGTCACTATATTATAGCTCCTGTCACCCTGGGTAGACCTGTCCCTCACTGGAATTTTGGACTTCACATATCTATCTTCAGCCCATAAAGGTCATCTTACCTGAACTCCTAAGGAATCAACCTTTTTGGAGCAGAGGGAAGGAACTATTGTCCAGGATGCAAATAGGCCAGGTGTGCTCTTTAGAAACTAACAGAACAACCAGAAACTACCAAACTGAGCAGGATGGCAGGGTCTGGATGGATGCTGCTGCAGGGCAGTTTCCTCCACAAGATGGACCCAAAGAAAGCCTTTAAATACTGACCATGAGTGTGAGAAAAACCACTCCTCCCCCATACGAAGGGCTGCAGCAGAACACCGGCTACACTCAGATGTGCAGATGTATCATCTAAGGTTATTTACAAGAGCTAAAGAAGGTCCTCCTTTGGTGAGAGGACTCCAGAGTTATTCAATACGTCATCATCAGTAGTGAAAGAACAGCGTACTTTAAGGGTGAAGAACTCATACAGATGGTTTCAGGTATCGATGCAGATAGATGTTAAGAGCTTTTACTTTTAGAAAAAGACTGCTAGAAAGGAAATTTTCAGGACAAAATGGAAAACCAGGCAAGGATCACCAACTTGGAAGAAAATACACAACATGGAAAAAGAAGACCAGAATTAACAGAAAAAATGTCTCCAGAGGAAACAAATAATTAAGTGAACAGATTAAAACTAGAAAAGAACATGCAGCATCTTCAGTGAGATTTAGGGAATATTTAATCCACAAAACAAAAATGGGATCCCATAAAAAAGAAATAGCAGAGAACAACAAAAAGAGTTCAACAAATAAAACTGGGATTGCCCACATGGGGAAAAAATTAGTATAAGACCTGAAAAATGCAATCAAGAAATTCTAAACAGGCCAAGTGTGGTGGCTCACACCTGTGATCCCAGCACTTTGGGAGGCTGAGGCAGGCGGATCACCTGAGGTCAGGAACTCAAGATCACCCTGGTCATCATGGTGAAACCCGTCTCTACAAAAAATACAAAAATTAGCCAGGTGTGGTGGTGTGCACCTGTAATCCCAGCTACTCGGAAGGCTGAGGCAGGAGAATCACTTGAACCCAGGAGGTGGAGATTGCAGTTAGCCAAGATCATGCCACTGCACTCCACTCTGGGCAACAGAGTGAGACTCCATCTCAAAAAAAAAGAAAGAAAGAAAAAGAAATTCTAAACATTATGGAGGATATGAGCTTTATGCAAAAAAAGAAAAGGAAATCTGGGCTGGAATATTATGAGAGGGTCGTTGAAGTGAGTTAGGAAGGCCCAATCTGACAAGGGTATTTGAAAAAGATAGTGCAGAGAAAATGGAAGGAAGGAAGTCATTAAACACCACCAAACAAACAGGGAACAATTTCCCAGAACAGAAGGCTATTGGGCTTCATATTAGAAGGCCTCAAGTGCCCACGCATTTACACCAAAAGGACCCAGGCTTAGACTAGTTTTTCCATGGTCCCAGCTGGTGTCGAGCCATTACCCCAAACTGGCCTCCTTTACTGTGTCTCCAAGGCCTCTCTGGGTTTTAAAATAGTATCTCGCCACATATAGGAAATACAACAATAAGAAAATATGTTTAAAATATACCAAAACTCTAGTGCCACCCAACTGAACGATGCCCTAGAGACACTGATAGACTATTTCAGAAAATTAGTCCTTTCTTTTGGAAGACAAAATATTTTGGAAAACATCACTTTAAGCAAATTTATGCTGAAAATAAACACATATACACATCCATATCTAGTTATCTGTATTATTCTAAAGTGCCTGCCTTGAAAAGATGCATGTGCAGAGGTCTGTGGGGAAAGGGTTGAGGGCAACAGTTTTTCTGAAATCCCCATGAAACGGAAAGTACCATGGAAAACCAATCACTTACCAAAATATTGTAACAGAGGCTCAAGAACTAGAAATTTCTGAAAGAAAGCCTATGGATACGTTGCAAACTTTATACCAGAAAGCATTCTCTTATGACAGCTTCAAGATGTACTCGGAAATTGCTTTTACTGAAACTCATCACTCTTTTAAGACTGCATAGCAGTCATTACTTTCTGACATTTCCTTGTTTATTGCTTGTTTCTTTGTGCATTGCAGGTTCCATAAAAGCTGACTTTGTGCCTGAAATATTAGAAGTGAACTGTGAGTGCTTACTGAATGAATAGGTGAATGGACAAAACCTCCTGCAATACAGCTTTCTTACCATGCCTCAAGAGACTCTTCAGTCCATCCTGCTGTTGTTGTTGATTGGTTCTCCCTGAGTGCTGACCCTAAGCCCAGATTCAGAGATTTCTCCAAGAAACAGCTTCTTTGAAAGACATCATTCCTATTGTCAACCCTGTTGGCATAGAAATAAAATGTAGACGTTGGACAAAGGCAATATTTGTTGTGACAAAGGCGATATTTGTTGCAATAAAACATAAATGTATGTCCATCAGTGGGGAATGAGAATGCTGGGATTTGAAGAGGCCAGAAAATAATACTGCTCTCTTTCTCTCTTGGGAAAGAGAGGGGATGTATTTTTTTGAAAAGCCATAAGCTTACAACAGATGAAATTCAAACTTCATACTAAACTTCACTGGAGAATGTAACCAAAATATGAGGCCACAGGTGAGCTTTCTACTTCTTTCCTCCACTCTCCAAGATGGCCCACTGATATGGTTTGGCTGTGTCCCCACCCAAATCTCATCCTGAATCCCCATGTGTCATGGGAGGGACCCAGTGGGAGGTAACTGAATCATGGGGGCAGTTACTCCCATGCTGTTCTGTGATAGTGAATGAGATCTCATGAGATCTGATGGTTTTATTAAGGGGCTTTTCCCCTTTTGCTTGGCACTTCTCCGTCCTGCCATCATGTGAAGAAGGATGTGTTTGCTTGCCCTTCTCCCATGATTGTAAGTTTCCTGAGGCCTCCCCAACCATGTGGAACTGTGAGTCAATTAAACCTCTTTCTTTCATAAGTTACCCAGTCTCAGGCAGTTCTTTACAGCAGCGTGAGAACAGACTAATACACTCACCCAGGATTCAGTCTCCCACCTGCAGAAGCAGCGGTCCCCCAGTCGCTGTGCTCCTGGCATCTTTGAGGGCCAGCCACTGGGACTGAAAGCTCAAAGAGGGCAGGGCCGCTGCCTGGTTTCTTCTCCTAGTTTCAACAGTAAGATAAATCATTCCCACCTGAAGTCTGGAATCACCAATAGTGTTATACCCTGGGAGTGTAAATTCCCTCATGCAACATGATTGGGAGGAATAAGATTTCCACCAGATAAATAAATAAATAGTTTGTGGTGCACCCAATGTTATGTTATATATCTATTTACAAGAATACAGTTAGATCAGATCTACATATACCAACACAAGAAATGTTTCAAAGGATTTTAAAAGTGGTAGAAAAATTGCAACACTGTTTGTGACCTTCTTTTTTTCTTTTTTTTTTTTTTGACAAGGTCTTGCTCTGTCACCCAGGCTGGAGGGCAGTAGTATGATCATGTCTCACTGCAGCCTTGACCTCCTATGTCTAAGGTATCCCCCTGCCTCAGCCTCCCAAGTAGCTAGGACCACAGGCACATACCACTACACTCAGCTAAGTTTAAACTTTTTGTAGACATGGGGTTTCACCCTGTTATGCGGGCTGGTCTAGAACTCCTGGGCTCAAGAGACTCCCCTGCCTTGACCTCCCAAAGTACTGGAATTACAGGCATGATCATGGTTCTGCTTATGCAGGTGTAAGACCTCTGCTTAGGCAGGTGGGAGCCCTCCATGCCCCCAATCTGACCTCCTTCTTATAAAAGCAAATGAATAATTCTAATATATGTTAGCATATGTATAAATATGAAAAAAGGAAGACTATGCATTGAACTTAATGATGGTTATCTTTAGCAAGTGGGATCACAGTGGATGTTTATTATATTATAGTTTTGATGATGTCTGAATTTTGTATTAATGGAAAGCCATTTCTTCTACAATAAGGAAAAATAATAAAGAGTAGAAAAAAGGGAATTAAATTAGAAAGCAGATGACATTTCTTTTCCTCCTAAGATCATGCTGAAGAACAAGAGGAAGAGGGAAACCAAATGGGTGTGTGTAGGACTGGAATATGCAAATGGCCTTGCCCCTAGGTGCCACCACATATGGTGAGGATGGGAGAGTGCTGGCCACCTGTTGCCTCTCATGGCCTGCAGTTTTCTTCTTGAAGCCTCAGGAGCCTCCCACTCCCAGTCCTCATCCCTCCTGTGTGCTGTCACATGAAACCACAGTCTCGGTTCTGGGCTTTACAGCCAGCCTATGAGGGCACTGAAAAAAGAGCATGGGCTCTGACAGTAGATGGGCCGAGGCTCAAATGCTAATCCTGCCATGTCCTCAATGTTTGAATCTGGGCAAATCACTTATCGGCTGAAACTTGGTTTTCACATCTCCAAAATGGATTTAATAATATTCTCATAACAGGTAGTGGATATAAAGCCCTCAGCTAGCCTCCTTTCCCCTGATTATAATTTCCAAACTGCTTGAAATAGGGTGTCACGGGACACAAGAGGGATACAGCATAAGAAACTGAGTGAGATTTAACTTCCTAGAATCACATACACTGGGGACTGGTCACTTGAGAAACCAGACCCCAAAGACGCCCTTGGTGTGGGAGCAGAGATCTGTGTCCAGAAACTGCAGGAAAACCACAAAACTCGGAAGCATGTTCATTTCTCCACCCTCTCATCAAGACAATCAACCTGCTGCTTCGGGCCCTTCTAAGAGTTTGCTTTCACTCTGCTGAATGTCTCCTTTTTTTGCACTTTGTAATATGCTTTAACATCTTTCTTTATGTATCCAAAGAAACAATCAATTAGCTTTAACTTTCAAAATTCTTGATTTTTCACTGTGGTGGCAAAAAAAGGAAGCCTCTGAGACCCCACCAATAACTCATTTGGGATGTCTTTGAAATATTAAACTGTGTTCCTTTAAAAAAAAAAAAAAAAAAAGTAAATGGCCAGGTGCGGTGGCCCACACCTGTAATCCCAGCACTTTGGGAGGCTGAGGCGGGCAGATCAGGAGATCAAGAGATCAAGACCATCCTGGCCAACAGGGTGAAACCCCGTCTCTACTAAAAATACAAAAAATTACCTAGGTGTGCTGATGTGCACCTGTAATCCCAGCTGCTCATGAGGTTGAGGCAGGAGAATTGCTTGAACCCAGGAGGCGGAGGTTGCAGTGAGCCAAGATTGTGCCACTGCACTCTGCCTGGCGACAGAGCAAGACTCCGTCTTGCTCTAGTTCCCCAGGGAAGAACTTCATAGGATATTGCGTTTTATTTCACATTCCCCACCTCAAGCCTTGTCTCCCAGCATTCCAGAGACTAGTGGAGGCATGGAAGAGGTACGGTCTGCACAAGCTCAGGCTAACAGCTCTCTTACAAGATGGTTTTCAGACTGTTAAGATGACCCCAAGTAAGCATGGATTCTGTAAATGTGTCACTGAAAAGCTGAATCCTGCTATCAAAGACAAGAAAAGAGCTTCAAGAACAGACGCTGGAAACAGTCCAGCCACACAAAAGCTGGAGAGATTCAGGAACAAAGTAAGAGCGAGGAGCAAATGATCAGGCTGTGAGACGGACCAAGCCACGGTGATTCTGGCATGAGAAGAGGTGACTATAACAAGGTTTCAGAAGACAGCCCCACATATACGAGCAATTGCTTTACAATTAAGAGGCTTCTGCGATTTAGTGTTAAAAGGATGATCTTTTCAATAAATAGTGCTGGAGCACTTATATTTTATATTATATAAAATACTTATATTTTAAAAATATACTTCAATCCACACCTTATATCACATACAAACATCAATCCTAAGTAGGTTATAGGCCTAAACTTATAAGCTAAAATCATTCTTTCAACAATAGAAGAAAACATAAGAGAAAAATCTTTGCAACTTCGAGTTAGGCGAATAGTTTTTAGAGAGGACACCAGTCAGTATCTTTAACCTTAAAAACATATTAAATCGGCTGGGCACAGGGGCTCATGCCTTTATCCCAGCACTTTGGGAGGCTGAGGCGGGTGGATCACCTGAGATCAGGAGTTTGAGACCAGCCTGACAAACATGGAGAAACCTCATCTCTACTAAAAATATAAAATTAGCTGGGCATGGTGGCACATGCCTATAATCCCAGCTACTCAGGAGGCTGAGCCAGGAGAATCGCTTGAACCTGGGAGGCAGCGGTTACAGTGAGCCGACATTGCGCCATTGCACTCCAGCCTGGGCAACAAGAGCAAAACTCCATCTCAAAAAAAAAAACCAAAACCAAAAAAAACTTACTAAACTGAGCATCAGAAGTTAAAACCTTTTTTCCTCCAGAATATACAGGAGGCAACATCACCAAGATAACAGGATAGGAAATACCAGCCTTTATCTACCACATTAAAAAAATATATATATAAACAGCTATGCACAAAACAAATAGTCCAGAGGGAGCTCAATGGTTCATTAAAGAATCTGCAGCAATACAGTAGAGCACAAAAATCCAGGGAATATTCACATAAAAAGTATCGCTGGTGAGACTGGCATAGCTAAGATGCCAGGAGATGACTAGGAGCGAAAAAGAAGAAAGTCAAAGACTATTGGTATCAGTTACACGATGGGAACCACCAGCATTGCCAGGGGCCTGCTCCACAAAGGACACTGGCATCTCTTGTTACTGAGCTAATCAACAACTCTTCTCACCAGAGAACCCCAGAGAAAGAGAGATGCCTGAACACCCCATCCCCATCCATGAATTTGATAGACTGTTGAGCCACTTCAGGAAAGGAGCAACCACCTCTCCCAAGCCCATGTGTTCTTTGATCCTGGAGCTACACTGAACTGCGAGTGCCTGCACTCCAATGACAGCATCTTAGTCCATTTGTGTTGCTCTAAAGGAATACCTGAGGCTGATAATTTACAAGGAAAAGAGGTTTATTTGGCTTATGGTTCTGCAGGCTGTACAAGAAGCATGGTGCTGGTCTCCTCAGCTTCCTGTGAGGGTCTCATGCTGCTTCCACTCATGATGGAAGGTGAAAGGGAACTAGCATGCAGAGATCATACGGTGACAGCAGAAGCAAGGGAGAGAGGGAAGGTGCCAGGTTCTTTTGGACAACAAGCTCTCAGGGAAACTAAGAGACCTCATTCACTCCCACAAGGATAGCACCAAGCCATTCATGAGGGACCCTCATGACCCAAACACCTCCCAATAGGCCCCACTTCCAACATTAGGGATCAAATTTCAACATGAGGTTTGGAGGATCAAATATTCAAACTATAGCACCTGGACTCTGTGGCTGTACTGGGCCTGACACTGGAGTCATCACCAAAGTGAGCTAGTTCACACGCCAGGCCTAAGAGCCAAACCTTCACTGTGCATGCTTGTGCTCTGGGCACCAGCTCAGCTACCATAGAGAGCTAGGCCCCGCCTGGACCCCAGAGTCACTCTAACTCTGCACACACTTGTGTTCCCATTCTCAGCTCCCCAGCTAATTCACAAACATCTGCAACTTGCATATCTTCACCAACTCAGCAACAGGGGTGCCTTCACCGTGGGCACCAGTGGCATTACCACCCTGGATCCCAGAACTGTAGTTCCTCTACACATGCCTGTGCTTCAGGCCTCAGCACTGTGGTTGCTCCACAGGTGCCATGCATCAGACACCAGTGCCACCACCACCATGAGTGGACCTACAAGCCAGACCCAGTGCCAAGAGGGATCCCCTCAGCCCCAACATCTCCAGAGAGGAAAAAAGAGATCATGAGGACTTAGCAGCCATTGCCACTGAAGATCCTAACAATCCTGGATGCCGCTATAGACATCCACAATATTGGCCACTAAGGATCTCTGCAATCTTTGTTAACACTGACCTCGGCTTACAGTGCCACACAGAGACTACACAGCTGTACTCTCACTGGTATTAGAAACCCTGAACGCCACCAAACAAGCACTCTCATACTCCCCTACAGGGGAAGGTCTTTCCACAGCAAAACTAGCCTGTAAAATCTGGAAGAGGTGACTGCTCCATCAAATGCGCAGATATGGATGAAGACAACAAGAAACATGAAAAACAATGGAGACATAATACCACCAAAAGAACACAATAATTTCCTAGTAACCAACCCCAAAGAAATGTAGATATACAAACTGCCTGACAAAGAATTCAAAATAATAGTTTTAAGGAAGCTCTGCAAATTTCAAGAAAATACAGAGAAACAATTCAATGAAATCAGAAAAATAATAAACTAACAAGTGAGAAATTTAAATTATTTTTAAAATAGTGAGATTGAAATTATTTTTAAAAAATCAAGCAGAAATTCTATAGTCCCAGCTACTCAAGAGGCTGAAGCAGGAAGATCACTTGAGCCTAGGACATCAAGGCAGTGAGCCATGGTCATGCCACTGCACTCCAGCCTGGGTGACAGAGCAAGACTCTGCAGCAAAAAAATGTATCTCTTGAGACAAATGAAAATGGAAATGCAACATACCAAAACTTACTGGATGCAGTAAAAGCAGTTCTATCAGAGAAGTTTATGGCAAGAAACAGCTACATCAAAAATGAAGAAACATCCCCCCAAAAACAACCTAATGCTACACCTCAAGGAGCAAAAAAAGGAAGGACAAATGAAGCCCAAAGTTAGTAGAAGAAAGGAAATAATAAAGATTAGAATAGAAATAAATGAAATAGAAACAAGAAAAACAGTAGAAAAGATCAATAAAACTAAGAACTGGTTTTTTAAAAAGATAAGCAAAATTGACAAACCTGTAGCCAAACTAAGAAAAACTTTTGTTCTCCAAAGATGCCAATAAGAAAATAAAAAGACAAGCCCTAGACTGGAAGAAAATATTTATTATAAATATATCTGGAAAAGGTCTTATATCTAGAATATATAAAGAGTTATAAATCAAAAATTAAAAAAAGAAACAACTCGATTTTTTAAATGGGCAAGACTTGAGACACTTCAAAAAGGAAGATATACAAATGGCCTATACACACAGAAAAAGATGCTTAATATTGTCCGTCACCATGTAAAATACACGTTAAAATCACAATGAAATATCATGACATACCCAGCAGCATTATTAAAAGTTTAAAAGATTGACAATAACAATTTCTGGCAAAAATGTTGAGCAATGCGAATTCTCACACACTGTTGGTGGGAATGTACAATGATTCAACCACTCTGGAAAAGAGTTTGGTGGTTTATTATAAAGTTAAACATACCCTTACCCAAGGACTTGCAATTCCACTCCTAGGTATTTATTTACCCAAAAGAACAGAAGAACATATGTCTACACAATGACTTGTATATGACTGTTTAGAGTTGTTTTATTCCTCATAGCTCAGAACTGAAACAACCCAAAGGTCCATCAACAGGTGGATAAATGGATAAACACAATGTGGTATATTCATACCAGTGAATATACTCATCATCATTAAAAATGAATGAACTGCTGATGAAGCAGCAGCACTGATGACCTCACAGATATTATGTTGAGCAAAAGAAGCCAGACAGAAAAGAACACACACTGTATAATTTCATTTTTATGATGTTCTAGAGTAGAAAAAATGAATCTATGGTGAAAAACATAAGAAAAAAATGGTGGCTTCAGATGGGGATGAGATAGGAATTAACCATAAAGTGACTGCAAAGAGGCAGGGGGGACTTTGGGGATGATGGAAGGGTGGCAGTGCGTAGGAATATGCCTTGGTCAAAACTAATCAACCTGCGCAGTTACAATGGGTGCCTTTATTAAATATAAACTATGTCTCAACAAATTGAATTTATTTTTAAAAAATGTCAGATAACATCATGCCTCAAAATCCTGCCATGATCTTCCTTTCATGCTGCAAGAAAACCAAAGTTCTTCCTCTGGCCTATGAGGCCCTTCATGATCTACACCTTCCCCCATTACCTTCTGACCACTTCTCCCACCATAATTATCACCATACACTCTACTTCAGCCACTGTAGCCTCTTCGGTGTTCCCCAAACAGCCAGCACATTGCCACCTCAGAGCCTTTGTACTAGCTGTTCCTTCCTCCTGGAATGCTTTCCCTCAGACAGCCACATATTTCACCTTCTCTTATGTCTTCGCTCCAATTCCATCTTCTCGGTAAGACTCATCTTGACAGTCCTATTTAAAATTTCACTCTCTGTATTCTGGACATCTTTTATTCATTCTCATTAATGTGCTGATCCTTCCCTAAATGCTGGTGGGATTATACATTTTATAGCCATTAAAGAGAGAGCCTCGTGTACTGAAATAGAAGATGCGTTTGACCTACAACTCAATAGTTACACTCTTCTGTTTCTGTCCCACGGAAGCATTCATACATGTGCACAAGGACACATATATTAGGATGTTCACTGCAACAGTCTAAAATAGTAAAATCTTGGAAATAATTTTAAATCCCATCAATAGAAAGATGCTTAAATATATTTTTAGAACTGTTCAGCATTTAAGCAGAATTAGGTATATACACTAACATGGGTGAATCTCCAGGATATCTTGTCAAGTGGAGAAATTAAGTTTTTTATTAAAAAAAAATCAAAGAAAAATGAGTGTGACTAAAGAGGAGCAGTAGGGATCTTTGTGGTAATGGAACAGTTCTCTCTCTCAATTGTGATGCTGAATAGAAAATCTACATATGATACAATTACAAAAAAAAAAAATACACACAGTGAGTATACATAACCTGGTGAAATCGAACAAATTCTGTGGATTTTACCAATGTTGATGTCCCAGTTTTGATAGTGTACTATAGTTATATAAGATATTACCACTCGGGGAGGCTAGGTAAAGAGTCTCCTGTACCATTATTTTTGGAACTTTTTGTGAATCTATGATTATTTCAAAATAAAAAGTTTAAAAAGAAGAAATGAAAAATAAATGTTGTTGTACTTTGAAGATTCAATTTGATGACATCGATTCTTCCTAAATTGTCTAGAGTCGATGCAATCTCAAAACTTTTAAAAAGTAACTTGACAAATTTGTTTTAAATTTATATGAAAATACAAGGAGCCAAGTATCATGAAAACACTCTTGAAGAATAACAAAGGTAGGGAATTTGTTCTACCACACAAAGATGTATTAAAAAGTATGGGAATAAGGAATATGGTATTGCCACAAGAATAAGCAAATTGATCAATGAAACAGAATATAGTCTAGAGGTGGAGGTGGAGAACAATTAATGTAAGGATACTTGATTAATGGCTAAGTTGGCACTGTAAAATAGAGGGAAAGGATGGACTCTTCAATAAAAGGTGCTGGGAAATTTGGGTACTTGTATATAAAATTTGTATAAAAAATAAAATTATATTCCTACTTCACACCAAACACAAAGATCAACATATGTCTACACAATGACTTGTATCCATCAAAAAATTGCTTCAATGCACAACTGTGAATACACCTAGTGGAAATGAAAAATAGTATCAGCAAAATAAATAAATAGAATATATAAAGAAAAATCAAATGGCAATTTAGAACAGAAAAACATAATAACCAGGTTGGGCATAGTGTCTCATGCCTGTAATCCCAGTACTTTGGGAGGCGGAAGCGGACAGATCACCTGAGGTCATGAGTTTGAGACCAGCCTGGCCAATATGGGGAAACCCTGTCTCTATTAAAAATGCAAAACTTAGCCAGGCATGGTGGCACATGCCTGTATGGTGGTGCATGCCTGTAATACCAGCTACTTGGGATGCTGAAGCAGAATAGCTTGAACCCGGGAGGTGGAGGTTGCAGTGAGCTGAGATTGCCACTGCACTCCAGCCTGGGCAACAGAGCAAGACTCTGTCTCAAAAACAAACAAACAAACAAAAACAAAAAACAAAAAAGAAAGAGAAAACAAACAAACAACAACCAAAATTTGAAAACTCATTGGATAGGCTCAATACCAAAATGGAAAGGACAGAGCAAAGAATCAACAAATTTGAAGACACAGAGGTCCTACCAAATGTTTAAAGAATCATTAACACTGATTCTACAGGACCAACTCAAATTATGAGGTCAGTTTTACTATTATCAAAACTTGACCAAGAAAATACAAAGAGGAAAAGAGGGAGGAAGGAAAGGAGGGAGGAAAGGAGGGAGGGAGGGAGGGAGATCTGTCATGAATATAGATGCAAATTTTTAAACAAAACATTAGCAAATACAGCTTAGTAATATATAAAAATAAGTATGCACCATGACCAGGTAGGATTTTTTCCAAGTATACAATGATGGTTCAATAGTTGAAAATCAACCAATGCAATCAGCCATATTAAGAGACTGTTCTGAGAGGCTCCAACTAAACTGGGATTCCAGTACCAGAGCAACTACAGACCCTGCACTAATGAGAAATGGAGAGGAGCCTGGCATGGGTATTTACTGTGTCTTTCACAGAACACTTATTTTACCTGGCAGATATCCCAATATCTAGCTGTTTGACCTATGACCAGGGTGTCCCTTACATGGGAAACTTGTTTATATTTGCAGGGGTCCCAGGGGTCCCAGTGGCTCATATCTGACCTGTGTTCTGTTTATGCCTGCTTGACTACTGCTCTGGCACTGGGAACCCAATCCTGTTTTCTCTAGCATCCCAGGGAGAACCTGGCCCAGGGGAGCCCCTGGTCTTCAGAGTAAGATGCAAATTCAGTGCACTACCACAATAGGAAAGATCTTCAAATATTTATTACTTAAAGATTCTGGGCAGGGAGGGTGCGATGAGTAAGGAGGGCAGTCCTACATTCCCAGGGAGGGCACTCCTACATTCCCGCGTCACACAAGCACACAAGGCAAGGCAGGAATGAAGAGTTAGTCACAGAGAGAGACAAAGACAGAGAGAGAGAGAAAGAATGGCAACTAGCAGTAAATACAATGAAATGGGGTACATGCGTCACTTTAAGTTCATAGACAAATTCCCAAATGTCCTTTTAAAGGAAGTAGTGGGAAAATGTCCTTTTAAAGGAAGTAGTGGGAAAAACAGGGAGCCCGACCTGCTAGATGAGAGAGATGCCTCCAAGTTCTCATCTCCAGCCACTGGCTTCAGCCATCTGGACGTGGCGTACGCCAGCAACTTTTACTGTGTTGTTCCCACTACACAGATTAAAAGAGAAAAGTTGAATAATCATATCAATCAATGCCAAAAATTATCTGACAAACTTTAACACTCATCCATGCCAAAAACTCTCAGGAAGCTAGAAATATAAGGAAAGTTCCTTGACTTGATAAAATTCATATACAAAGACCGTATAAATAACATCATACTTAATAGTGCAAAACTGAATGAATTATCCCTAAGGTCAAGAACAAGCAAAAAATGCCCACTTTCACCACTATTATTCAGCATTGTACTGGAAGTCGTAGTCAGTGCAACAAGCCAGAAAAAGAAATAAAAACAGTACATATTGGACAGAAAGAAATTAAACCATCCCTACCTGCAGATAATATAATGATCTATACAGAAAATTCTAAGTAATCTATTAAAAAAAAAAAAAAAAAAAAAAAACCCTTCTAGACCTGATAAGTAAGTTCTGCAAGGATGCAGTTACAAGCTCTATATACAAAAATCAATTGTAGAAAAGAGCCAAGATGGCTGACTAGACATGGCCAGGAAGACCATTTCCCACTGAGAGACCAGACCATCAAGAAAACTGACACACTCTGAGCAGATCTCCAGAGAGAAGGCATTGAGAATGGACAGAGGGAGAGCACAGACCCTGGGCTGAAAGCAAAGGAGGCTAGGAGCCCTACATGGGGTTTCCAAGCACCAGGACTCATTGATGGCACCCAGCAGCTCCTGGGGAAGGGGTGGGTTAAATAGGTGAGGAGTGGCCCACTCTCATCACAGACCTCCAGAATCCTAGCTGCAGAAGACCCCATGACCTCCACAGACATTTGAGCTGACAGGGAGAGCTGCTTGGAGAGGAGGCAGGGACAGGACTCCAGCCTGTGCAGAGCTCAGAGGGTTTGGCACGGGAATGGTTGCAGTGGAGCACAACCAGAAGCACTCATCCTCCAAGGCTTGCCATGCTCTTCTAGGTGGCTTTGGCCTTTGTTGACTGTCAGACTTGGACAAAGAAGAGCATTCTTGCCCATGGGATGG
Organism: Macaca fascicularis; assembly: GCF_037993035.2. NCBI lineage: Eukaryota > Metazoa > Chordata > Mammalia > Primates > Cercopithecidae > Macaca > Macaca fascicularis. Next base: position 172,310,355 of record NC_088377.1, on the reverse strand, counting down.
GGACAGTCTGGTCTGAGCACCTCCTTGTCTGCTAGCCTCTCCCAGAGTCCCTGCCTGGCCACATCTGCTTGCGGCACCACCTTGGATGCCCAACCAGGGTATTTCCTGGCAGCTGCTGCCATAGCTTCTTCTCCAGCAGATCCTGCCTAACCACAGGAGAATTACAGAGAAGGGGCAGGTCACCTACCAAGGGAACCCCATCAGGCTAACAGCACACCTTTCAGCAGAAACCCTACAAGCCAGAAGAAATTGGGGGCCTACAATCAGCATTCTTTTTTTTTTTTTGGAGGGGGGATGGAGTCTCGCTCTGTTGCCCAGACTGGAGTACAGTGGCATGATCTCGGCTCCCTGCAACCTCCATCTTCCAGGTTCAAGCAGTTCTCTGCCTCAGCCTCCCAAGTAGCTGGGATTACAGGTACCTGCCACCACGCCCGGCTAATTTTTGTATTTTTAGTAGAGACAGGGTTTCATCATGTTGGCCAGGCTGGTCTTGAACTCCTGACCTCATGATCCACCCACCTCAGCCTCCCAAACTGCTAGGATTACAGGCAAGAACCACCGTGCCTGGACTATAATCAGTATTCCTTTTTTTTTTTTTTTCTGAGACAGAGTCTCGCTCTGTTGCCAGGCTGGAGTACAGTGGCACAATTTCAGCTCACTGCAACCTCTGAATCCCTGGTTCAAGTGATTCTTCTGCCTCAGCCTCCTGAGTAGCTGGGATATAGGCATGCATCACCACGCCCGCCTAATTTTTGTATTTTTAGTAGAGACAGAGTTTCACTGTGTTGGCCAAGATGGTCTCGATCTCTTGACCTTGTGATCCGCCCGCCTCGGCCTCCCAAAGTGCTGGGATTATAGGCGTGAGCCACTGTGCCCAGCCTATAATTAGCATTCTTAAAGAAAAATTTCAACCAAGAATTTCATATCCAGCCAAACTAAGCTTCATAAGTGAAGGAGAAATAAAATCCTTTTCAGACAAGCAAATACCAAGGGAATTCATTACCATCAGACCTGTCTTACAGGAGGTCCTTTAGGGACTGCTACTATGGAAACAAAAGGCCATTACCAGCTACTACAAAAACATACTTAAGTACATAGACCATTGACACTATAAAGCAAATACACAATCAAGTCTGTATAACAACCAGCTAACAACAACATGACAGGACCAAATCCACACGTATCAATATTAACCTTGAACATAAACAGGCTAAATGCCCCACTTAAAAGCACACAGTGACAAGTCGGATAAAGAAGCAAGCCCCAACTGTATGCTGTCGTCAAGAGGCCCATTTCACATGCAAAGACACCCATAGGCTCAAAGGTTAAAAAATGGAGAAAAATCCACCAAGCAAGCGGAAAACAAAAAAGAGCAGGGTTGCTCTTCCTCTTTCAGACAATACAGACTTCAAACAAACAATGATCAAAAGAGACAAAGAAGGGCCATACATACGATAAAGAATTCAATTCAACAAGAAGACTTAACTATCCTAAATATATATGTACCCAATAATGAACCACCCAGATTCATAAAACAAGCTCTTAGAGACCTACAACGAGACTCATAACCACACAGAAACAGTGGGAAACTTCAACATCTCACTGACAGAAATAGAACATCGAGGCAGAAAACTAACAGAGATATTTGGGATGTAAACTCAACACTTGACCAAATGGACCTAACAGATATCTAGAGAACACTCCACCCAACAACAAAATATACATTCTTCTTATCTCCACATGGCACATACTCTAAAACTGACCACACACGCAGCCATAAAACAATTCTCAACAAATTCAAAGAAAACAAAATCATACCAACCAGACTCTCAGACCACAGCACAATAAAAATAGAAATCATGGCTAGGTGCAGTGGCTCATGCCTGTAATCTCAGCACATTGGGGGGCCAAAGCAGGCAGATCACTTGAGGCCAGGAGTTCAAGACCAGCCTGGCCAACATGGTGAAACCCCGTTTCTACTAAAAATACAAAAATTAGCCAGGCATGGTGGTGCATGCCTGTAATCCCAGCTACTCAGGAGGCTGAGGCAGGAGAATTGCTGGAACCTGGGAAGCAGAGGTTACAGTGAGCCAAGATCACGCCACTGCACTCCAGCCTGGGCAACAGAGCAAGACTGTGTCTCAGGAAAAAAAAAAAAAATGAAATCAATACTAAGATGATCTCTCCAAACTATATAATTTCATGGAATGAAACAATCTGCTCCTGAATGACTTTGGGGTAAATAATGAAATGAAGGTAGAAATCAAGAAATTATTTGAAACTAATGAAAACAAACATACAACATATCAGAATCTCTGGGACATAGAGGAAAGTTTATAGTGCTAACTGCCCATATCAAAAAGTTAGAAAGGTCTCAAATTAACAACCTAACATCACAGCTAAAGGAACTAGAAAAACCAGAGCAAATAACCCCCAAAGCTAGCAGAAGAAAACAAATAACCAAAATCAGAGCTAAACTGAATGAAACTGAGATGCCAAAAACCATCCAAAAAATGAACAAAACCAAAAGTTTGTTATTTGAAAGAATAAATAAGATTGATAAGCCACTAGCTAGACTAACAAAAAAAAAAAAAAAAAAAAAACAAAGAAACACAATCAGAAATGACAAAAAAAATTATGATGGACCACTGAGAAATACAAAAACCCTCAGAGATTATTACGAACACCTCTATGCACACAAACTCGAAAACCTAGAAGAAATGGATAAATTCCTAGAAACACAACCTCCCAAGATTGAACTAGGAAGAAACTGAAACTCTGAACAGATCAATAATGAGTTCTAAAATTGAATCAGTAATAAAAAGTCTACCAACCAGAAAAAGCCCTGGACCTAATGGATTCACAGCCAAATTCTACCAGATGTATAAAGAAGGCCTGGTACCAATTCCACTGAAACGACTGCCAAAAATTGAGGAGGAAAGACTCCTCCCTAACTTGCTCTATGAAGTTAGCATCATTCTGATACCAAAACCTGGCAGAGACACAACAACAAAAAAGAAACTCCAGGTCAATATCCCTGATGAACACAGATGCAAAAATCCTCAACAAAATACTAGCAAATCGAATCCAGCAGCACATTAAAAAGCTAATCTGCCACAATCAAGTAGGCTTTATTCCTGGGATGCAAAGTTGATTCAACACACACAAATATATTATAAAGATTGATTTTCATATATTTAACCATCTTTGAATTTCAGGAATAAATCTCACTTGGTAATGGTGTATAAACCTTTTAATATGCTGCTATATATGGTGTGCTAGTATGCATTCCAGGACTTAAACATCAATATTCATAAATAATACTTGTCTGCAAAAGAAATTAATTGTACTTCTACATACTAGCAATGACCACATGGAAACCAAAATTAGAAATACATACCGTTTACAACTCCACAAAAAAGGGAGGTACATGTGAACTAACAAAATACAGCATTGCTTTTATAAAACAGAGCATTAAATCATATGCTAAAAACTTTAAAACACTAATAAAAGAAATCAAAGTAAATCTAAATTGAGAGACACACCACGTTCACAGAATGAAAGACTCAATATAGTAAAGACGTCAACTCTTCTCAAATTGATATAGAGGTTTAATGCAATTCTTATAAATATCCCAGACATATTTTTTGTAAAATAGACTAAGTTATTCCAAAATTTATACATAAAGTCAACGAAGTAGAATGGCTAAAATAACTGTGAAAAACAAGAATAAATTGAAGGAAAATACTCCATTTAAGACATTATACAGATAAAGTGTGTTACTGGCAGAGATATAGAAACGTAGATCAATGAAAGAGAATACAGAACCCATTGACAACTACCTTTTGAGGATACAAAAGCAATTTAGTGATGAAAAGATAGTCTTTTCATCAAATAATGTGGGAGCACAGCTTATAAAAAGTTAACTCAAAACTGATAATAAATTAAATATTAAATATAAAACTATATACCTTTTAGAAAAAAGAATGGGAAAAATCTGCAGTACTTAGAACTTCAGGAAGAATTCTTAGACATGGCACCAAAAGCATGATCCATAAAAGAAAAAAGTTGATAAACTGGATGCCATCAAAAATAGCTTTTGCTCTGTGAAAGACACTGTTCAGATAATAAAAAGACAAACTGAAAACTAAAAGAAGTTCTTTGCAAACCACGTGTCTGATGAAAGACTCATGCTTAAAATAGTTAAACCACTCTCAAAATTCAACAATAAAGAAGGCACCCAATTAGAAAATGGACAAATGACATGAAGAGATATTTTACTGAAGAGAGCACATGGATGCAAAAAGCATATTAAGAGATGTTCAACATCACTATTCATTGGGGAAATAAAAATAAATACCATTATGAGGTATCACTATGTACCTATTAACGCAGTAAAATAAAAAGAAATAGTAATAACATCAAATGGTGACAAAGATGCAGAGAGACTGGATTTCTCACACTCTGCTGGTGGGAATGCAAAACGATGCAGCAACTCTAGAAAACAATTCAGCAGTTTCTTCAAAAACTATACAGTTGACCCTTATTATCCTCAAGGGATTGGTTTCAGATCCCTCTGCAGATATCAAAATCCATGGATGCTCAAGTTCCTTATATAAAATGGCGCATCTTATCTGATCTTAGAATCAGGGTTGGGCCTGGTTAGAATAAAAAATAAAATGGTGGAGTATTTGCATATAACCTACGTATATCCTCTCATACTTTAAATCATCTCTAGATTATTTATAATATCTAATACAATGTAAATGCTATGTCAATAGATGCCATACTGTATTTTCTAAAATTTATATTATTTCCTATTGTTGTATTGTTATTTTTATGTTTTTTCCCAAAATATTTTTGGTCCATGATTGGCTGAATTCATTGATGTAGAACCCACAGATATGGAGGGCCAACTGTATGTACATTTACCATATGACCCAGCAATCACATTCCCAGGATTTATCCCAAAGAAATGAAAACTTAAATTCACACAAAAACCTGTGCGTGACTTCCATGATTATTCATAAAAACTTTATTTGTACTAGTAAAAACCTAGAAAAAAAAACAAAAATGTCCTTCAATAGGTGAATAGTTAAACAAACTTTAGTACATCATACCTTGGAATACTTCTCAGCAATAAAAAGTAAATGAACTAATGCTACACACAACAATTTAAATGGGGTTTCAGGGCATTATATTGAGTCTTTTTTTTAAAGCCAACCTCAAAAGATCACATACTGTATGATTCCACTTATGTAAAATTCTGAAAATGACAAAAATCATAGGGTTGGAGAACAGATTAGTGGTTGTCAAGGCTAAAGGACGGTAGGGAGTGGAGTGGATGTGACATAGAAAAGTAGCATGAGGGAGGTCTTTGTGGTGAGGGGGATAGTTCTGCACCTTGATTGCAGTAGTGGTTAAAGGAAGCTACTCTTGTGATAAATGGCATAAACTATACACACACATTGTAACAATGTCAATTTCCTGGCTTTGCTATTATACTGTAGTTAGATAAGATCTAACTATTGAACAAAACTGGTTGATGGGTACACCAGATCTCTGTACACTATTTTTACAACTTTCTGTGAATCTTTAACTATTTCAAAATAAAAAGTTTTACAAAAAGTACATTTTGGACTGGAAACCTAAATTTGCCACCTAAATAATTTATTTCTTATTAGGGATGGGGGTCTTGCTCTTTTGCTCAGGCTGGAGTGCAGTAGTATAATCACAGCTCACTGCAGGCTTGACCTCCCAGGCTCCAGCAATCCTCCCACCTCAGCCTCCCATGTAGTCAGGACCACAGTTGCACACCGCCATGCCTGGCTACTTTTAGAATCCTTTTTGTAGAGATGTGGTCTCCCTATGTTGCCCAGGCTGGTCTTGAACCCCCGACCTCAAGCAATCCTCCCACCTTGGTCTCCAAAGTGCTGGAATTATAGACGCGAATGACTGTGCCCAGCCAAGAAGGAAAGGAGGAGGAGGAGAAGAAAGAGGAGGAGGAGGAGGAACAGGAGGACAAAGAGAAGGAAGAGGAGGAGGAGAGGAAGGGGGAGATGGAGGAGTCTCAAAAAACATAACAAAAGCAAAGGATAGACAAATAGATCAGTAGAACAGATGGAGAGCTCAGAGATAGACCCACACACATATAGTCAACTGATGCCTGACAAGTGAGTTAAAGTAATTCAATGGAGAAAGAATGGAGTTTTCACCAAATGGTGCTGAAGCAAGTGGACATCCACATGCAAGAAAAAAAAAAAATGAAAGAAAGAATCTAGACACAGACCTTACATCTTTTATAAAAATTAACTCAAAATGGATCATAGCTCTATGTAAGACGGAAAGCTATAAAACTGCCTGAAATATTTAACATAGTGGAAAATGTAGATGACCCTGGGTTTGGCAATGAGTTTTTAGATACAACACCAAAACTGCAATTCATGAAATAAAAAATTGACAGCTTGAACTTCAAAAATTAAAGCTTTTTGCTCTGTGACATACATTGTTAAGAGAACGTAAAGGCAAGCCACACACTGGAAGAAAATCTTTGTGAAACACACATTTGATAGAACGCATATCCAAAATAGACAAAAGGATTCTTAAAACCCAATAATATATGGCCAGGCACGATGGCTCATGCCTGTAATCCCAGCACCTCGGGAGGCCAAGACAGGCAGATCATGAGGTCAGGAGATCAAGATCATCCTGGCTAACATGGTGAAACCCCGTCTCTACTAAAAATACAGAAAAATTAGCCAGACATGGTGGCAGGAGCCTGTAGTCCCAGCTACTTGGGAGGCTGAGGCAGGAGAAGGGCGTGAACCCAGGAGCCAGAACTTGCAGTGAGCCGAGATTGCAACATTGCACTCCAGCCTGGGCAACAGAGTGAGACTCCATCTCAAAAAAACAAAACAAAACAAAACAAAACTCAATAATATGTAAACAAACAACCTAATTTTAAAACAGGCAAAAGATCAGAACAGATGTCTCACCAGAGAATATACGGCAACAAATAAGCATATGAAAATAAAATAAACTGTCATTAGGTATCGGGGGAAACCAGCCCCCAATAATTCAATGTAGGTTCTTTTCTATTTCCCTAAGTGTCGGCTGGTCTGAGAAATAAAGGGAAAGAGTGCAAAAGAGATAAATTTTAAAGCTGGATGTCCGTGGGAGACATCACATGTTGGCAGATTCCATGATGCTCCCTGAGCCCTAAAACCAGCAAGTTTTTATTAGTGATTTTCAAAGGGGAGGGAGTGTACGAATACGGTGTCGGTCACAGAGATCGCATGCTTCAAAGGCAATAAAATATCACAACGCAGAAGGTCAGAGTGAGATCACAAGATCAGGGAGAAACTAGAATTGCTAATGAAGGTCCATGACTCACTGTGCACGCACTGTCATTGATAAACATCTGAACATGGATCAAAAGCAGAGAACCCGTCTGACTAGAATTCGCCAGGCTAGAATTTCCTAATCCTAGCAAGCCTGGGGGTGCTGCAGGAGGCCTGGGCATGTTTCATCCCTTATCTGCAACTGCATAAGGCAGAGACCCCCAGAGTGGCCATTTTAGAGGACCGCCCGGGAATGCATTATTTTCCCAGGGTTGTTAATTATTAATATTCCTTACTGGGGAAATAATTCAGCAATATTTTTCTTACCCATTTTCAGTAATAAGAGAAATATGGCTCTGTCCTGCCTGGCCCACAGGCAGCCAGACTTTAAGGTTATCTCCCTTGTTCCCTGAAAATCACTGTTATCCTGTTCTTAACATGCCCAGATTTCATATTGTTCAAACACACATGCTTTACAAACAATTTGTGCAGTTAACGCAATCATCACAGGGTCCTGAGGCGACATACATCCTCAGCTTACAAAGATGACAGAATTAAGAGATTAAAGTAAAGACAGGCACAGGAAATTATAATAGTATTGATTGGGGATGTGATAACTGTCCATGAAATCTTCACAATGTATGTTCAGAGATTGCAGTAAAGACAGGCATAAGAAATTATAAAAGTATTAATTTGGGGAACTAATAAATGTCCATGAAATCTTCACAATTTATGTTCTTCTGCCATGGCTTCAGCTGGTACCTCCATTCAGGGTCCCTGACTTCCCGCAACAATTAGGTAATTGCAAATCAGGATAACAATGAGATACTGCTACACTATTAAAATGGCTAAAATCCAAAATTCTGAAAATATCAAATGCTGATGAAGATGTAGAGCAACAGGAACTCCCAGTCATTGCTGATGGGAATGCAAACTGTTACAGCCACTTTGGAAGACAGTTTGGCAATTTCACACAAAGGGAAATATAGTTTTACATTACAATACAGCATCTGTGCTCCTAGGTATTTACCCAATTTAGTTGAAAACTTACGTGCACACAAAATCCTGTAAATGAACATTTATAGCAGCTTTATTCATACTTTCCAGAAACTGGAAGCAACCAAGATTCCCTTAAATAACTGGATGAATAAACAAACTGTTGTATATCCATACAATGGACTATTATTCAGTGATAAAAGAAAATGAGCTATTCAACCATAAAAAGACATGAAAGAACTTTAAGTGCATATTGGTAAGTAAAAGAAGCAGTCTTAAAAAAGCACATTCTATATGATTCCAATCATAGAACCTTCTGGAAAAGGCAAACTATAAGAGACAGTAAAAAAAAAAAAAAAAAAATCAGTCTTTGCTAGGGGAAAGAGAAGAAAAGATGAATAGGTGGAGTACAGGGAATTTTTAGAGTGGTGAAACTATTCTGTTTGATAATGTAATAGTAGATACATGACACTGCCAAAAACCATAGAACTGTACAACACAAAGAGTGAACCCTAATGTAAATTGTGGACTTTAATGAATTATAATGTATCAATACAATTTCATCAATGCTAAAAAATGTACCTTACCAGTGAAAGATGTTAATAATAGAAAAACTGTGTGCCGGGAAAGAAGAGTTATGTAGAAACTCTCTGTATTATCTAATCAATTTTTCTGTAAACCTAAAATTGCTCTAAAAATAGTCTATTAACTTTTTAAAGTCAATTAAAATTACAAATAAAAGTAGATTTTAATGAAGCAGTGAGGTTTATATAAAACATCTTATAGTTACAAGAGCCTATTTTAAGCTGTTCACTTAACTTCAATAATGTAAAAAACGACACACTTTAGCACCCCCCACATATTTTATGTATTTGAAGTCACCATTTACATCTTTTTAGATTGTGTATCCCTTAGCAAATTTTTATAACTATTATTTTAGAGTTTTCCCTTTTAGCCTTCATACTAGAGATATAAGCAATTTATACACTGCCATTATCATATTAGAACATTCTGGATTTTACTATGTACTTACTTTTACTAATGAGTTTCATACTTTCATATGTTTCCATGTTTCTAATTCATGTACTTTCCTTTCTGCTTAAAGAACTACCTTTAGCATAAAAAAAAAAAAAAAAAAAAAAAAAAAAAAATTGGAAATGGGGTTTTGCTGTGTTGCCCAGGCTGGTCTTAAACTCCTGGCCTAAAGTGATCCTCCTGTCTCAGTCTCCCAAATTGCTGGGTTACAGGCCAGCATTTTTGTATAAAGCAGATCTAGTGGTGATGAACTCCCTCAGCCTTTTTTTTTTTTTTTTTTTAAATCTGGGAATGTTCTAAACTATCATTTCTGAAAGAACAGCCTTGCCCTATATCGCAGGAATTTTTTTTTTTTTTTTTTTTTTTTTTGGTACTTCGAATAAATCATCCTACTCTCTCCTGGCCTGCAAAGTTTCTGTTGAGAAATCTGCTGATGGTCTTATTGGGGTCCCCTCGTACGAGACAAAGTGCTATTCTCTTTCTGCTTTCAAACTTAACTTTTTGGGCTGGGCACGGTGGCTCATGCCTGTAATCTCAGCACTTTGGGAGGCCGAGACAGGCAGATCATGAGGTCAGGAGATCGAGACCAACCTGGCTAACCTGGTGAAACCCCATCTCTACTAAAACATAGAAAAAACTAGCCAGGCTAGGTGGCGGGCGCCTGTAGTCCCAGCTACTTGGGAGGCTGAGGCAGGAGAAGGGCGTAAACCCAGGAGGCAGAACTTGCAGTGAGCTGAGATCCGGCCACTGCACTCCAGCCTGGGTGACAGAGCGAGACTCCGTCTCAAAAAAAAAAAAAAAAAAAACTTACCTTTTTGTCTTTAATTTTTGAGAGTTTGATTACAATGTGTCTCAGTGAAGATAATTTTACATTTAATCTATTTAGGGTCCTTTGGGATTCAGGATATGGATGGTCATTTCCCTTTCCAGATTTGGAAAGCTTTTTTTCATCATTATTTATTTAAATATGCTTTCTAATCCTTTCTCTTTCTCTGCTCCTTCTTAAATTCCCATAATGTCAATATTGGTTCACTTGAAGAAGTCTTGTGATTCCCATATACATTTTTCACTTTGTTTCATTTTTGTTTTTGTTGTTTTTGTTCTCACCAGGTAATTTCAAATGATCTCTCTTTGAGCTCAGTGATTCTTCTGCATGATCGAGCTCTTTACAGAATTTTTCAGTTTTGGCTAAAACCAGAGCCAGTTTACCTCCAGATTTTCTGTTTGGTTCTTTTTTATAGTTTTTATCTCATTGTTGAACTTCTAATTTTGTTTGTGTATTATTTCCCTGATTTTATTTAGTTGTTTATATGTGTTCTCTTGTAGCTCACTAAGCTTCTTTGATTATTTTGAATTCTTTGTCAGGCAGTTCATTAGATCTGTATATCTTTAAACTTGGTTACTGGTGCTTCAATTTGTTCCTTTGGTAGTATTATGTTTCCCTGATTGTTTGTGATCCTTGTGGCCATGCACTGGTTTCTGTGCATTTGAGTAAGTAGGCACATATTCCAGTGCTGACAAACTATCTTCACCAGTAACCCCGTCCAGAGATTCTGGGCAAGCCGTCTATCATTAATCCACAGGCAGGCATGATGCTGGAGTTTTTGAGCAGGGTGGCCTGGTGCCTGAGCTGGCTTTATGTAAGCCTCATGCTAGTTACAAAGCCAAAAGTAGCTACACAAGAGATAAAAGTAGCTACACAAGAGATACAGTAGCTACACAAGAGATAAAAGTCTTCAAAGCACACCACTACTGAAAATCATCTAATCACAAAGAAAGATAGCAAGAAAGGAAGAAGGGGGAAAAAGAACTACAAAACAAGCAGAAAACAATGAACAAAATGTCCAAAATAATTATTATGATCAATAATGTTATTAAATCAATAATTACTGATTACCTATCAATAATCACCTTGAATGTAAATGGATCAAATTTTCCCAACAACAAACATACAGTGGCTTAATGGATAAAAAAAACAAGACCCAAATAAATACATGGGGCCTACCAGACTCTTTTTTTTTTTGGACATGGGGTCTCACTTTGTTGCCTAGGCTGGAGTGCAGTGGTACGATCTTGGCTCACTGCAACCTCCGCCTCCCTGGTTCAAGCAATTTTCCTGCCTCAGCCTCCTTAGTCTCTGGGATTACAGGCACACACCACCATGTCCAGCTAATTTTTTTGTTTGTTTTTTGTTTTTTTGTTAGTAAACATAGGGTTTCACCATGTTGCCCAGGCTGGTCTGGAACTCCTGACCTCAAGTGATCTGCTCACCTCAGCCTCCCAAAGTGCTGGGATTACAAGTGTGAGCCACCATGCCTGGCCTCACTTCACTTTTAAGGACATACATTGTTTGAAAGTGAAAATATTGAGAAAGATAGTCCATGAAAGTGGAAACCAAAAGAGAACAGAGGTAACTAACCTCATATCAGATAAAATAGACTTAAGATTAAAACTATGAAGTAAAACAAAGAAGGTCATTATATAATGATTAAGGGGTCAATTAATCAGGAGAATATATATATATATATATCCTATATATATTTTGTACATATATATCAGGAAACATTGGAGCGCCTAGATGAATACAGCAAATGTTAATATATCTGAAGAGGGAGATAGAGTGTGATATAACAATAGCAGGGAACTTCAACACCCCATTTTCAACAGTGGACAAACAGAAAATCATTAAGGAAATACTGGACTTAAAGTGTGCCTCAGACCAAATAAACTTCACATGTACAGAACATTCCACCCAACAACAGCAGAATATACATTATTTTCAAGTGCAATGGAACATTCTCAAGGATAGATCACAGGCCACAAAACAAGTCTTTAAAAATTTAAGATTGAAATCATATTAAGTATATTTCAGACCACAACAATATGAAACTAGAAAACAACAGAAAGGCTTTCAAAAATTTACAAATATGCAAAAACTAAACAAACGATTCTTAAACAATCCATGGGTCAAAGAGAAATTTTAACAGGAAATTTTAAAAATCTTTAGATAGGCCAGGTGAAGTGGCTCATGCCTGTAATTCCAGCTCTCGAGAGGCCAAGGCAAGAGGATTACTTGAGGCTGTGGGTTCAAGACTAGTTTGAGCAACATAATGGGACCATATCTCTATTTTTAAAAAATTATTATATCATCTTTGTTGTTTAGGGAAAAAAAATTTTAAGAAAAAATCTTCAGACAAATAAACATAGAAAGACAACACACCAGCACTTATGACATGCAGCAAATGCAGTTCTAAGAGGCAGTTTATACCAATAAATACCTATATCAAAAAAGAAGAAATATATCAAATAAACAACCAAACACTGCACCTCAAGAAACTAGAAAAAGAAGAAAAACCTAAGCCCAAAGTTAACGGCAGAAATAAATATTTTTTTTAAAGCAGAAATAAATGAAATAGAGAGTAGAAAAACAATAGAAAAGATCAATGAAAGCAAGGTTGGGTTTTTAAAAGATAAGCAAAATTGAAATACCGTTAGCTAAACTAAGAAAAAAAGAGAAGACTCAAATAAATAAAATCAGAAATGAAAGAGAAGTTACAGCTGATACCAGAGAAATACAAATAATTGTAATGGACTGCTATGAACAATTACACACCAACAAATTAGATAACCTACATGGAATGGATAAAATTCTGCAAATCACCAAGACTAAACCACAACAAAATAGAAAATACGAACAGACTAATAATGAGAAACGAGATTTAAATGATTATAAAAAGTCTGTCATCCAAGAAAAACCCAGGACCTGACAGCTTACCTGGTGAATTCTACCAAATATTTAAAGGAGAATTAATGCCAATCCCTTTCAAACTTTATTAAAAATTTAAAAGGAAAGAGCACTTTCAAACTCATTCTACAAGCCTGAAAGCAGTCAGTAAAGGACACTATAAGAAAAGAAACTTACAGGAAACCCTAGCCAGAGCAATTAGGCAAGAGAAAGAAACAAAAAGTATTAAATCAGAAAGGAAGAAGTTAAATTGTCTGTTTGCAGAAAACATAATCCTATATATAGAAAACTCTAAAGACATAACCAAAAACTGTTAGAACTAATAAACAGATTCAGTAAAGATGCAAAATACAAAAATCAACATACAAAAATCAGTAGCATTTATATATGTGAACAATGAACTATCTGAAAAAGAAATCAAGGAAACCCATTTACAATATGTTCACAAAAAAATACCTAGGAATAAATTTAACCAAGAGGATAAAAGCTCTATACAGTGAAAACTATAAATATTGATGAAAGAAGCTGAAGAAGACACACAAAAAATGGAAAGTTATCCAAGTTTATATACTGGGAGAATTAATATTGTGAAAATGTCCATACTACTCAAAGCAATCAACAGATTCAATACAATCTTTACCAAAATACCAATGACATCATTCACAGCTTTAAAAACTTCTTTAAATTTGTATGGAACCATAAAAGACCCTGAATAGCTATGGCAATCCTGAGCAAAAAGAAAAAAGCTGGAGTTACCACATTACTGGGCTTCAAAATATACTATGAAACTATCATAACCAAAATAGCATGACACTACCATAAAAACAGATACACAGACCACATGAACGGAATTAAGAACCCAAAAATAAATTCACATATTTATAGGCAACTGATTTTCAACAAAGATGCCAAGAACATTCATTAAGAAACAGTGTCTTCAATAAATGGTGCTGTGAAAAGTGAATATCTACATGTAGAAAAATAAAAGTAGATCCTCTCTCTCACTATATTAAAAAAAAAACTCAAAATGGATAAAACACTTAAATGTAAGTCTGCAAACTATGAAACTGCAAGAAGAAAACATATGGGGTACACTTCAGGACATTGGTCAGGGCAAACAATTTATGGAGAAGGCCTCAAAGTCACCAGGAACAAAAATAAAAATAGACTAATAATTATATCAAATGACAAGCTACTGCACAGAAAAAAAAAAATCAGTAGAGTGAAGAGACAAACTGCAGAATGGTAGAAAATACGTGCAAACTATTTGTTCCACAAGCGATTAGTAACCAAAATATACAAAGGACTCAAACAACTCAACAGCAATAATAATAATCATCATCTTATTTTAAAATGGGCAAATGAGCTCAAAAGAAGACATGTGAATGGCCAAAAAGTATATGAAAAATTGCTCAACCTCACTAATCATCATAAAAATGCAAATCAAAACCACAAGGAAATATTTCAGTTAGAATGGCTATTATCAAAAAGACAAAAAATAACATACCTGGTGAGAATGCAAAAAAAAGATACTCTTTTTTTTTTTTTTTGAGACAGTCTCACTCTGTCACACAAGGTGGAGTGCTATGGCGCAATATCAGCTCACTGCAACCTCTGCCTCCTGAGTTCAAGCAATTCTCCTGCCTCAGCCTCCTGAGTAGCTGGGATTACAGGCGTGTGCCACCATGCCCAGCTAATTTTTGTATCTATAATAGAAACAGGGTTTCATCATGTTGGTCAGGCTGGTCTCAAACTCCTTATCTCGTGATCCGCCCACCTTGGCCTTCCAAAGTTCTGGGATTACAGGCATGAGCCACCATGCCTGGCCAGAAAAGCATATTCTTAATACACTAGAGTGAGAGTGTGAATTAGTATAGCCATTACAGAAGACAGCATGGAAGTTTCTCGAAAAACTAAAAACAGAACTACCATATCATCCAGCAATTCTACTACTGGTTATATATACAAAGGAAAGGAAATCAGCATGTCAAAGAAACATCTGCACTCCTACGTTTATTGCAGCACTATACACAATAGCCAGGATATGGAATCAACCTAAGTGTCCACCGATAGATGAGTGGATTTTTAAAAATGTGGTACATACTCACAATGGAATACTATCTAGCCATAAAAAGAACAAAATTCTGTCATTCACAACAACATGGATGAGTTTGGAGGGCATTAAGTGAAATACGCCAGGCACTGAAAGATAAATATCACATGTTCTCACTCACATGTGGAAGCTAAAAATGTTGATCGCATTGAAGTAGAGTAGGATAGAGCAGGAGAGTGGCTACTAGAGGTGGAGGGAGTAGGAGGGAGGAGGGGATAGGAAGAGTTTGGTTAACAGATACAGGAACACAGCTAGATACGAGGAATAAGATCTAGTGTTCTATAGTACTATAGGGTGACTATACTTAACAACAATTTATTGTATATATTTCAATAGCTAGAAGAGCAGATTTTGAATGTTCCAATGAGAGGGGAAGCCAGCTGGGATTCCCGGTGGGGTGGGGACTTGGAGAACTTTTCTGTCTAGCTAAAGGATTGTAAATGCACCAATCAGCACTCTGTGTGTAGCTAATGCACCAATCAGCACTCTGTAAAAACGCACCAATCAGCGCTCTGTGTGTAGCTAAAGGTTTGTAAACACAACAATCAGCACTCTGTAAAAGCGCACCAATCAGCACTCTGTGAAATGGACCAATCAGCTGTCTATAAAATGGACCAATCAGCAGGATGTGGGTGGGGCCAAATAAGGGAATAAAAGCAGGCCACCCGAGCTAGCAGCAGCAACTTGCTCCGGTCCCCTTCCACGCTGTGGAAGCTTTGTTCTTTTGCTCTGTGCAATAAATCTTGCTGCTGCTCACTCTTTGGGTCTGCACTACCTTTATGAGCTGTAACACTCACTGCGAAGGTCTGCCGCTTCACTCCTGAAGCCAGCGAGACCACGAACCCATCGGGAGGAACCAACAACTCCAGACGCGCCACCTTCGAGAGCTGTAACACTCACTGTGAAGGTCTGCAGCTTCACTCCTGAAGTCAGCAAGACCACAAGCCCCCCAGAAGGAAGAAACAACTCTGGATGCACCCTTTTAAGAGCTGTAACACTGTGAAGGTCTGTGGCTTCACTCCTGAAGTCAAGCAAGACCACAAACCCACCAGAAGGAAGAAACTCCAGACACATCTGAACATCAGAAGGAACAAACTCCAGACACACCATCTTTAAGAACTGTAACATTAGGCCGGGTGCGGTGGCTCAAGCCTGTAATCCCAGCACTTTGGGAGGCCGAGATGGGCGGATCACGAGGTCAGGAGTTCGAGACCATCCTGGCTAACCCAGTGAAACCCCATCTCTACTAAAAAAATATAAAAAACTAGCCGGGCGAGGTGGCGGGCACCTGTAGTCCCAGCTACTCGGGAGGCTGAGGCAGGAGAATAGCGTGAACCTGGGAGGCGGAGCTTGCAGTGAACTGAGATCCGGCCACTGCACTCCAGCCTGGGCGACAGAGCGAGACTCTGTCTTTAAAAAAAAAAAAAAAAAAAAAACTGTAACATTCACCGCAAGGGTCTGCGGCTTCATTTTTGAAGTCAGTGAGACCAAGAACCCACCGGAAGGAATCAATTCCGGACACACCAACATAAAGGAATGAGAAATGTTTCAGGCAATGTATATGCTAATTACCCTGATTTGCTAATAATGCATTTTATACATGTATCAACATATCACACTGTACACCATAAGTACATACAATTATTTATGTGTCAAAAATAATAAAAGCAAAAATTAAAAATATTTTTAAACATTTGAAAAGCAGTCTACAGATTGAATATGATTTCTAGCAAAATTTCAATGACATTTTTCACAGAAAAAGAAAAAAAAATCTCAAAAGACCCCAAATAGCCAAAGCAATCCTGAGCAAAAAGAACAAAATGGATGCATTACACTATCTGATCTCAAAATCCACTACGAAGTTATAGTGATTAAAACGGCACAGTGGAGGAGAGTTTCAAGATGGCCGAATAGGAACAGCACCAGTCTGCAGCTCCTAGCAAGATCGATGCAGAAGGCTAGGTGACTTCTGCATTTCCAACTGAGGTACCCAGTTCATCTCAGTGGGAATGGTTAGACAGTGGGTGCAGCCCACGGAGTGCGAGCCGAAGCAGTGTGGGGCATCACCTCACGTGAAAAGCACAAGGGGTCGGGGAATTTCTCCCCTACCCAAGGAAGAGGGTCTGTGCCTGAGGAGCTCCAGCACAGAAACGGCTCTTGTCCTACGGTCTTCGCAACCCGAAATCCATGAGATTCCCTCCAGTGACTACCCCACCCGGGCCCTGGGTTTCAAACACGAAACTGGGCTGCCAATTGGGCAGACACCTAACTAGCTGCAGGAGCTTTTTTTTTTTTTTTTTTTTTTTTTTTGCATACCCCAGTGGCCCCTGAAAGGCCTGAGACAGAACTGTTCATTACCCTGGAAAGGGTGGCTGAAGTCAGGAAGCCAAGTGGTCTGGCTCAGCAGGTCCCACCCTCATGGAGCCCAGGAAACTAAGACCCACTGGCTAGAAACTCTCACTGCCAGCACAGCAACAATCTGAGATCCAGGCCGGACGTGGTGGCTCACGCCTGTAATCCCAACACTTTGGGAGGCCAAGGTGGGCGGATCACGAGGTCAGGAGATCGAGACCATCCTGGCTAACACGGTGAAACCCCGTCTCTACTAAAAACACAAAAAATTAGCCGGGCGTGGTGGCGGGCACCTGCAATCCCAGCTACTCGGGAGGCTGAGGCAGGAGAATGGTGTGAACCCAGGAGGCGGAGCTTGCAGTGAGCCAAGATCGCGCCACTGCACTCCAGCCTGGGCGACAGAGCGAGACTCCATCTCAAAAAAAAAAAAAAAAAAAACAATCTGAGATCCACCTGGGATGGTCAAGCTTGGTTGAGGGAGGGGCGTCTGCCATTGCTGAGACTTGAGTAGGCAGTTTTACAACCACAGTGTAAACAAAGCTGCTGGGAAGTTCGAACTGGGTAGAGCCCACTGCAGCTCAAAAAGGCTGCTGTGGCTAGACTGCCAGATTGCTCCTCTCTGGACAGGGTATCTCTGTAAAAAAAGCAGCAGCCCCAGTAAGGGGCTTATAGCAGACTTAAACATCCCTGCCTGATGGCTCTGAAGAGAGCAGCGGATCTCCCAGCACAGCGTTTGAGCTCTGCTAAGGGTCAGTCTGCCTCCTCAAGTGGGTCCCTGACCCCCATGCCTCCTGACTGGGAGACACCTCCCAGTAGGGGCCAACAGACACCTCATACAGGAGAGCTCTGGCTGGCATCTGGCAGGAGCCCTGCTGGGTCAAAGCTTCCAGAGAAAAGAACAGGCAGCAATCTTTGCTGCTCTGCACCCTCTGCTGGTGACACCCAGGCAAACAGGGTCAGGAGTGGACCTCCAGCAAACTCCAGCAGACCTGCAGCAGAGGGGCCTGACTGTTAGAAGGAAAAGAAACAAATAGAAAGGATTAGCACGTCCACTCAAAGACCCCATCAGACGGTCACCAACATCAAAGACCAAAGGAAGATAAATCCACAAAGATGGGGGAAAAAAATAGCAGCACAAAAAGACTGAAAATTCCAAAAACCAGAATGCCTCTCCTCCTCCAAAGGATCACAACTCCTCACCAGCAAGGGAACAAAACTGGATGCAGAATGACTTTGACAAACTGACAAAAGTAGGCTTCAGAAGGTGGGTAATAACAAACAACTCTGAGCTAAGGGAGCATCTTCTAACCCAATGCAAGGAAGCTAAGAACCTTGAAAAAAGGTTAGTCGAATTGCTAACTAGAATAACCAGTGCAGAGAAGAACATAAATGACCTGATGGAGCTGAAAACCACAGCAAGAGAACTTCGAGACACATGAACAAGCTTCAATAGCCAATTCAATCAAGTGGAAGAAAGGATATCCGTGACTGAAGATCAACTTAATGAAATAAAGAGCTAAGACAAGATTAGAGAAAAAAGAATAAAAAGGAACAAACAAAGTCTGGAAGAAATATGGGACTATGTGAAAAAACCAAATCTACGTTTGACTGGCGTACAGGAAAGTGACGGGGAGAATGGAACCAAGTTGAAAAACACTCTTCAAGATATTATCCAGGACAACTTCCCCAACCTAGCAAGACAGGTCAACATTCAAATTCAGGAAATACAGAGAACACCACAAAGATACTCCTCTAGAAGAGCATTCCCCAAGACACATAATCATCAGATTCACCAAGGTTGAAATGAAGGAAAAAATGTTAAGGGCAGCCAGAGAGAAAGGTCGGGTTACCCACAAAGGGAAGCCTGTCAGACTAATAGCAGGTGTCTCTGCAGAAACCCTACAAGCCAGAAGAGAGTGCAGGCCAATATTCAACATTTTTAAAGAAAAAAATTTTCAATCCAGAATTTCATATCCAGCCAAACTAAGCTTCATAAGCAAAGGAGAAATAAAATCCTTTACAGACAAGTAAATGCTGAAGGATTCTGTGACCACCAGACGTGCCTTCCAAGAGTTCCTGAAAGAAGCACTAAACATGGAAAGGAACAACCAGTACCAGTCACTTCAAAAACATGCCAAATTGTAAAGAATATTGACACTATGAAGAAACTGCATTAACTAATGGGCAAAATAACCAGTTAGCATCATGATGACAGGATCAAATTCACACATAACAATATTAACCTTAAATGTAAATGGTTGCATGCCCCAATTAAAAGACACAGTCTCACAAATAGGATACAGAGTCAAGACCCATCAGTGTGCTGTATTCAGGAGACCCATTTCATGTGCAAAGACACACACACGCTCAAAATAAAGGGATGGAGGAATATTTACCAAGCAAAAGGAAAGCCAAAAAAAAAGCAGGAGTTGCAATCCTAGTCTCTGATAAAACAGACTTTAAACCAACAAAGATCAAAAGAGACAAAGAAGGGCATTACAAAATGCTAAAGGGAACGATGCAGCAAGAAGAGCTAACTATCCTAAATATATATGTACCCAATACAAGAGCACCCAGATTCACAAAGTAAGTTCTTAGAGATTTAAAAAGAGGTTTAGACTCCCACACAATAATAGTGGGAGACTTTAACACCCCACTGTCAATATCAGTCGGATCAACAAGACAGAAAAGTAAAGATTTTCAAGACCTGAAATCAGCTCTGGACCAAGCAGACCTAATAGACCTCTATAGAACTCTGCACCCCAAATCAACAGAATATATACATTCTTCTCAGCATCTCATCGCACTTATTCTAAAATTAACCACAATTGGAAGTAAAACACTTCTCAGCAAATGCAAAAGAATGGAGATCATAACAGTCTCTCAGACCACAGTGCAATCAGATTAGAATTCAGGATTAAGAAACTCACTCAAAACCACACAACTACATGGAAACTGAACAACCTGCTCCTGAATGACTACTGGGTAAATAACGAAATTAAGGCAAAAGTAAAGATGATGTTTGAGATTCTGGAGTATGAGATGGCTGAAAAGGAACAGCTCTGGTCTGCAGCTCCCAGCGAGATTGATGCAGAAGACAGGTGATTTCTTCATTTCCAACTGAGGTACCTGGTTCATCTCACTGGGACTGGTTGGACAGTGGGTGCAGCCCACAGAGGGTGAGCTGAAGCAGGGCAGGACATCACCTCATCCAGGAAGCGCAAGGGGTCAGGAGATTTCCCTAATTTCCCTTTCCTAGCCAATGGAAGCCATGACAGACTGTACCTGGAGAAACAGTACACTCCTGACCAAATACTGTGCTTTTCCCATGGTCTTGGCAAGTGGCAGACCAGGAGATACCCTCCTGTGCCTGGCTCAGTGGGTCCCACACCCATGGAGCCTTGCTCACTGCTAGCACAGCAGTCTAAAGATCAACATGTGGTACTGTGGCTTGACGGGGGGGGGGGGGGGGGGGGGGCAACCACCATTGTTGAGACTTGAGTAGCTCAGAGTGTAAACAAAGTGGCTGGGAAGCTCAAACTGGGCGGAGCCAACCACAGCTCAATAAGGACTCCTGCCTCTCTAGATTCCATCTCTGGGGGCAAAGCATAGCTGAACAAAAGGCAACAGACAGCTTCTGCATACTTAAACGTCCCTGTCTGACAGCTCTGAAGAAAGCAGTGGTTCTCTCAGCACAGCGTTCAAGTTCCAAGAATGGACAGACTGCCTCTTCAAGCAGGTCTCTCAGCGTGTAGTCTGACTGGGAGACACCTCCCAGTAGCGGCCAAGAGACACCTCAAACAGGCGGGTGCCCCTCTGGGACAAAGCTTCCAGAGGAAGGATCATGCAGCAATATTTGCAGTTCTGCAGCCTCTGCTAGTGATACCCGGGCAAACAGGGTCTGGAGTGGACTTCCAGCAAACTCCAACAGACATGCAGCTGAGGGGCCTGTTAGAATGAAAACTAACAAACAGAAAGGAATAGCATCAACATCAACAAAAAGGGCATCCACACCAAAACCCCCTCTGTAGGTCACCAACATCAAAGACCAAAGATAGATAAAACCACAAAGATGGGGAGAAACCAGAGCAGAAAAACTGAAATTTCCAAAAACCAGAGCGCCTCATCTCCTCCAAAAGATCATAGCCCATGGCCAGCAAGGGAACAAAACTGGATGCAGAACGAATTTGATGAGTTGACAGAGTAGGCTTCAGAAGGTCGGTAATAATAAACTTCTCTGAGCTAAAGAAGCATGTTCTAACCCATCACAAGGAAGCCAAAACCCATGAAAAAAGGTTAGATGAATGGCTAACTAGAACAAACAGTATACAGAAGACCCTAAATGACCTGATGAAGCTGAAAACCACAGCACGAGAACTTTGAGATGCATGAACAAGCTTCAATAGCCAATTCAATCAAGTGGAAGAAACGATATCCGTGAATGAAGATCAAATTAATGAAATAAAGCGAGAAGACAAGATTAGAGAAAAAAAGTGAAAAGAAATGAACAAAGCATCCAAGAAATATGGGACTATGTGAAAAAAACAAATCTATGTTTGATTAGTGTACCAGAAAGTGACGGGGAGAATGGAACCAAGTTGAAAAACACTCTTCAGGATATTATCCAGGACAACTTCCCCAACCTAGCAAGATAGGCCAACAATCAAATTTAGAAAATACAGAGAATACCACAAAGATACTCCTTGAGAAGAGCAACCCCAAGACTCATAATTGTCACATTCACCAATGCTGAAATGAAGGAAAAAATGTTAAGGGCAGCCAGAGAGAAAGGTCGAGTTACCCACAAAGGGAAGCCCATCAGACTAACAGCAGAACTCTCTGCAGAAACCCTACAAGCCAGAAGAGAGTGCAGGCCAATATTCAACATTCTTAAAGAAAAGAATTTTCAATCCAGAAACTCATATCCAGCCAAACTAAGCTTCATAAGTGAAGAAGAAATAAAACCCTTTACAGATAAGCAAATGCTGAGAGATTTTGTCACCACCAGACCTGCTCCTGAAGGAATCATTAAACATGAAAAGGAACAACCAGTAGCAGCCACTGCAAAAACATGCCAAATTGTAAAGACCATTGACACTATGAAGAAACTGCATTAACAGGCAAAATAACCAGCTAATATCATCACAGGATCAAATTCAAACATAAGATTAACTTTAAATGTAAATGGGCTAAATGCCCCCAATTTAAAAGACACAGACAGGCAAATTGGATAAAGAGTCAAGAACCATCAGTGTGCTGTATTCAGGAGACCCATCTCACATGCAAAGATGCACAAAAGTTCAAAATAAAGGGATGGAGGAAGATCTACCGAGCAAATAGAAAGCAAACAAAAAAAAGCACGAGTTACAATCCTAGTCTCTGATAAAACAGACTTTAAACCAACGAAGATCAAAAGAGACAAGGCCACTACATAATGGTAAAGCGATCAATTCAACCAGAAGAGCTAACTATTCTAAATATATATGCACCCAATACAGGAGCACCCAGATTCATAAGGCAAATCCTTAGAGACCTACAAAGAGACTGGCACTCCCACACAATAATAATGTGAGACTTTAACACCCCATTGTCAATATGAGACAGATCAACGAGACAGAAGGTTAACAAGGATATCCAGGAATTGAACTCAGCTCTAGACCAAGCGGACCTAATAGACATCTACAGAACTGTACACCCCAAATCAACATAATATACATTCTTCTCAGCACAACATCACACTTAATCCAAAATTGGCCACATAATTGGAAGTAAAACACTCCTCAGAAAATGCAAAAGAACAGAAATCACAACAAACTGTATCTCAGACCACAGTGTAATCAAATTAGAAAGCAGGATTAAGAAACTCACTCAAAACCATAGAACTACATGGAAACTGAACAACCTGCTCCTGAATGACTAATGGGTAAACAATGAAATGAAGGCAGAAATAAAGATGTTATTTGAAACCAATGCGAACAAAGATACAACATACCAGAATCTCTGGGACACATTTAAATCAGTGCTTAGAGGAAAATGTATAGCACTAAATGCCCACAAGAGAAAGTAGGAAAGATCTAAAATCAACACCCTAACATCAAAATTAAAATAACTACAGAAGTAACACCAAACAAATTCAAAAGCTAGCAGGAGGTAAGAAATAACTAAGATCAGAGCAGAACTGAAGGAGAGAGAGACACTAAAAACCCTTCAAAAAATCAATGACTCGGGCGAGGTGGCGGGTGCCTGTAGTCCCAGCTACTCGGGAGTCTGAGGTGGGAGAATGGCGTAAACCCGGGAGGCGGAGCTTGCAGTGAGCTGAGATCCGGCCACTGCACTCCAGCCTGGGCAACAGAGCGAGACTCCGTCTAAAAAAAAAAAAAAAAAAAAATCAATGACTCCAGGAGCTGGTTTTTTGAAAAGATCAACAAAATTGATAGACTGCTAGCCAGACTAATAAAGAAGAAAAGAGAGAAGAATCAAACAGATGCAATAAAAAATAAAGAGGATATCACCACCAATCCTACAGAAATACAAACTACCATCAGAGAATACTGTAAACACCTCTACACAAATAAACTAGAAAATCTAGAAGAAATGGATAAATAACAGGACCCTCCCAAGACTAAATACACCCTCCCAAGACTAAACCAGGAAGAAACTGAATCTCTGAATAGACCAATAACAGGTTCTGAAATTGAGGCAATAATTACTAGCCTACCAACCAAAAAAAGTCCAGGACCAGACAGATTCCCAGCTGAATTCTACCAGAGGTACAAAGAGGAGCTGGTACCATTCCTTCTGAAACTATTCCAATCAATAGAAAAAAGAGGGAATCTCCCTAACTCATTTTATAAGGCCAGGATAATCCTGATCCCAAAGCATGGCAGAGACACAACAAAAAAAGAGAACTTTAGGCCAGTATCCCTTAGGAACAACGATGCAAAAATCCTCAATAAAATACTGGCAAACCAAATCCAGCAGCACATCAAAAAGCTTATCCACCATCAAGTCGGCTTCATCCTTGGGATGCAAGCCTGGTTCAAAATACGCAAATCAATAAATGTAATCCATCACATAAATAGAACCAATGACAAAAGACACGATTATCTCAACAGATGCAGAAAGAAAAGGTCTTCACCAAAATTCAACAGACCTTCATGCTAAAAACTCTCAGTAAACTAGGTATCAATGGAACATATCTCAAAATAATAACAGCTATTTATTACAAACCTACAGCCAATATAATACTGACTGGGCAAAAACTGGAAGCATTCCCTTTGAAAACTGGCACAAGACAAGGGTGCCCTCTCTCACCACTCCTATTCAACATAGTATCAGAAGCTCTGGCCAGGGTAATCAGGCAAGAGAAAGAAATAAAGGGTATTCAAATAGGAAGAGAGAAAGTCAAATTGTCTCTGTTTGCAGATGACATGATTGTATACTTAGAAAACCCCATCATCTCAGCCCAATACCTCCTTAAGCTTATAAGCAACTTCAGCAAAGTCTCAGGATACAAAATCAATGTGCAAAAATCACAAGCATTCCTATACACCAATAACAGACAAACAGAGAGTCAAATCATGAGTGAACTCCCATTCACATTACTACAAAGAGGATAAAATACCTAGGAATTCAACTTACGAGGGATGTGAAGGACCTCTTCAAGGAGAACTACAAACCACTGCTCAACAAAATAAAAGAGGACACAAACAAATGGAAAAATATTTCATGCTCATGGATAGGAAGAATCAATATCGTGAAAATGGCCATACCACCTAAAGTAATTTATAGATTCAATGCTATCCCCATTAAGCTACCATTGACTTTCTTCACAGAATTGGAAAAAACTAAGTTCATATGGAACCAAAAAAGAGCCCATATAGCCAAGACAATCCTGAGCAAAAAGAACAAAGCTGGATGTATCACGCTACCTGACTTCAAACTATACTACAAGGCTACAGTAACCAAAACAGCATGGTACTGCTACCAAAACAGATATATAGACCAATGGAACAGAACAGTGGCCTCAGAAATAACACCACACATCTACAACCATCTGATCTTTGACAACCCTGACAAAAACAAGCAATGGGGAAAGGTTTCCCTATTTAATAAATGGTGTTGGGAAAACTGGCTAGCCATATGTAGAAAGCTGAAAGTGGATCCCTTCCTAACACTGTATACAAAAATTAACTCAAGATGGATTAAAGACTTAAATGTTAGACCTAACACCATAAAAACCCTAGAAGAATACCTAGGCAATACCATCAGAACATAGGAATGGGCAAAGACTTCATGACTAAAACACCAAAAGCAATGGCAACAAAAGCCAAAATTGACAAATGGGATCTAATTAAACTAAAGAGCTTCTGCACAGCAAAAGAAACTATCATCAGAGTGAACAGGCAACCTACAGAATGGGAGAAAATTTTTGCAATCTATCCATCTGACAAAGGGCTAATATCCAGAATCTACAAAGAACTTAAACAAGTTTACAAGGAAAAAACAACCCCATCAAAAAGTGGGCAAAGGATATGAACAGACATTTATCAAAAGAAGACATTTATGCAGCCAACAGACTTATGAAAAAATGCTCATCAGCACTGGTCATTAGAGAAATGCAAATCAAAACCACAATGAGATACCATCTCATGCCAGTTAGAATGGCAATCATTAAAAAGTCAGGAAACATTAGATAGTGGAGAGGTTGTGGACAAATAGGAATGCTTTTACACTGTTGGTGGGAGTGTAAATTAGTTCAATCATTGTAGAAGACAGTGTGGCGATTCCTCAAGGATCTAGAACTAGAAATACCTTTTGACCCAGCAATACCATTACTGGGAATATACCCAAAGGATTATAAATCATTCTATGATAAAGACACATGCACACATATGTTTATTGTGGTACAATTCACAATAGCAAAGACTTGGAACCAACCCAAATGTCCATCAATGATAGACTGGATTAAGAAAATGTGGCACATATACACCATGGAACACTATGCATCCATTAAAAAAAAAGGATGAGTTCATGTCCTTTGCAGGCACATGGATGAAGCTGGAAAACATCATTCTAAGCAAACTATCATAAGGACAGAAAACCAAACACTGCATGTTCTCACTCATAGGTGGGAGTTGAACACTGAGAACACTTGGACACAGGGCAGGGAACATCACACACTGGGGCCTGTCAGGAGTTGGGGGGCTGGGGGAGGAATATCATTAGGAGAAACACCTAATGTAAACGACGAGTTGATGGGTGCAGCAAACCAACATGGCACATGTATACCTATGTAACAAATCTGCATGTTGTGCATATGTATCCTAGAACTTAAAGTATAATAAGAAGAAGAAGAAGCAGAAGATGTTATTTGAAACCAATGAGAACAAAGACACAACATACCAGAATCTCTGGGACACATTTAAAGCAGTGTTTAGATGGAAATTTACAGCACTAAATGCCCACAAGAGAAAGCAGAAAAGATCTAAAATTGACACCCTAACATCAAAATTAAAAGAACTAGAGAAGTAACACCAAACAAATTCAAAAGCTAGCAGGAGGTAAGCAATAACTAAGAACAGAGCAGAACTGAAGGAGATAG
Source organism: Macaca fascicularis (assembly GCF_037993035.2). Taxonomy (NCBI): domain Eukaryota; kingdom Metazoa; phylum Chordata; class Mammalia; order Primates; family Cercopithecidae; genus Macaca; species Macaca fascicularis. The sequence continues at coordinate 172,283,170 of NC_088377.1, read as the reverse complement.
AGACACAAAAAGCCCTTCAAAAAGTCAGTGAATCCAGGAGCTGGTTTTTTGAAAAGATCAACAAAATAGACCACTAGCCAGACTAGTAAGAAAGAAAACAGAGAAGAATCAAATAGACACAATAAGAAAGGATACAGGGGATATCACCACTGATCCCACAGAAATACAAACTACCATCAGAGAATACTACAAACACCTCTATGCAAATAAACTAGAAAATCTAGAAGAAATGGATAAATTCCTGGACAATCTACATACACCCTCCCAAGTCTAAGCCAGGAAGAAGTTGAATCTCTGAATAGACCAGTAACAAGTTCTGATTGATGCAATAATTACCAGACTACCAACCAACAAAAGTCCATGACCAGATGGATTCACAGCCGAATTCTACCAGAGGTACAAAGAGGAGCTGGTACCAATCCTTCTGAAAATATTCCAAACAACAGAAAAAGAGGGACTCCTCCCTAACTCATTTGATGAGGCCAGGATCATCCTGATACCAAAACCTGGCAGAGACACAACAAAAAAAGAAAATTTCAAGCCAATATCCCTGATGAACATCAATGCAAAAATCCTCAATAAAATACTGGCAAACCGAATCCAGTAGCACATCGAAAAGCTTATCCACCACCATCAGGTCGCCTTCATCCCTGGGATGCAAGGCTGGTTCAACATACCCAAATCAATAAACGTAATCCATCACATAAACAGAACCAATGACAAAAAACATGATTATCTCAACAGATGCAGAAAAGGCCTTCAATAAAATTCAGCAGCCCTTCATGCTAAAAACTCTCAAAACTAGGTATCAATGGAACATATCTCAAAATAATAACAGCTATTTGTGACAAATCCACAGCCAATATTATACTGAATGAGAAAAAACTGGAAGCATTCCCTCTGAAAACTGGCACAAGACAAGGAAGTCCTCTCTCACCACTCCTATTCAACATAGTATCAGAAGCTCTGGCCAGGGTAATCAGGCAAGAGAAAGAAATAAAGGGTATTCAAATAGGAAGAGAGAAAGTCAAATTGTCTCTGTTTGCAGATGACATGATTGTATACTTAGAAAACCCCATCATCTCAGCCCAAAATCTCCTTAAGCTTATAAGCAACTTCAGCGAAGTCTCAGGATACAAAATCAATGTGCAAAAATCACAAGCATTCCTATACACCAATAACAAACAGAGAGTCAAATCATGAGTGAACTCGCATTCACAATTGCTTCTAAGAATAAAATACCTAGGAATCCAGCTTACAAGGGATGTGAAGAACCTCTTCAAGGAGAACTACAAACCACTGCTCAACAAAATAAGAGAGGACACAAACAAATGGATAAACATTCCATGCTCATGGATAGGAAGAATCAATATTGTGAAAATGGCCATACCACCTACAGTAATTTATAGATTCAATGCCATCCCCATCAAGCTACCACTGACTTTCTTCACAGAATTGGAAAAAAACACTTTAAACTTAATATGGAACCAAGAAAGAGCCTGCATAGCCAAGACAATCTTAAGCAAGAAGAACAAAGCTTGAGGCATCATACTACCTGACTCAAACTATACTACAAGTAACCAAAACAGCATGGTACTGCTACCAAACAGATATGTAGACCAATGGAACAGAACGGAGGCCTCAGAAATAATGCCACACAGCTATAACCATACGACCTTTGACAAACCTGATACACACAAGCAATGGGAAAAATATTTCCTATTTAATAAATGGTGTTGGGAAAACTGGCTAGCCATAAGCAGAAAACAGAAACTAGGCCCCTTCCTTACATCTTTTACAAAAATCAACTCCAGATGGATCAAAGGCTTAAACATAAGACCTAGGACCATAACAATCCTAGAAGAAAACCACATCAGGGCATAGGCATGGGCAAAGACTTCATGTCCAAAACACCAAAAGCAACGGCAACAAAAGCCAAAATTGACAAATGGGATCTAATTAAACTAAAGAGCTCTGCACAGAAAAAGAAACTATCATCAGAGTGAACAGGCAACCTACAGAATGGGAGAAAATTTTTGCAATCTATCCATCTGACAAAGGGCTAATATCCAGAATCTACAAAGAACTTAAGTTTACAAGGAATAAACAACCCCATCAAAAAAAATGGGCAAAGGATATGAACAGACACTTCTCAAAAGAAGACATTTATGCAGCCAACAGACTTATGAAAAAATGCTCATCAGCACTGGTCATTAGAGAAATGCAAATCAAAACCACAATGAGATACCATCTCATGCCAGTTAGAATGGCTATCATTAAAAAGTCAGGAAACAACAGATGGTGGAGAGGTTGTGGACAAATAGGAATGCTTTTACACTGTTGGTAGGAGTGTATTTAGTTCAACCATTGTAGAAGACAGTGTGATGATTCCTCAAGGGTATTTAACTGGAAAAACCATTTGACCCGGTAACCCCATTACTGGGCATATACCCAAAGGATTATAAATCATCTACGATAAAGACACATGCACACGTATGTTTACTGCAGCACTATTCACAATAGCAAAGACTTGGAACCAGCCCAAATGTCCATCAATGATAGACTGGATAAAGAAAATGTGGCACATATACACCATGGAATACTATGCAGCCATAAAAAAGGATGAGTTCACGTCCTTTGCAGGAACATGGATGAAGCTGGAAACCATCATTCTCAGCAAACTATCACAAGATCAGAAAACCAAACACTGCATGTTCTCACTCATAGGTGGGAGTTGAACAATAAGAACACATGGACACAGGGCAGGGAACATCACACACTGGGGCCTGTCCGTGGGTGGGGGCTAGGGGAGGGATAACATTAGGAAAAATACCTAATGTAGGTGATGGGTTGATGGGTGCAGCAAACCACCAGGGCACGTGTATACCTACATAACAAAACTGTTCTTTCTGCACATGTAACCCAGAACTTAAGAGTATATATATATATATGTATATAAACAGCACAGTACTGGCACAAATACACACACATAGACCAGTAAAACACAATAGAGAATGCAGAAGCAAGCCTACGCATTTACATTCAATTGACTTTCAACAAAGATGCCAATAACACACAATGGGGAAAAGACAGTATTTGCAATAAATAGTGTTGGGGAAACTGGATATCCATATGTAGAAAAATGTAATTAGACCCTTATTTCATACTACATATAAAAACTCAAAATGGATTAAGACTTAAATATAAGACCTGAAACTATAAAACTACTAGAAGAAAACATAAGAGTTTCTTGACATTGGTCTGGGAAATGAATTTTTAAATATGACCCCAAAAGCACAGGCAACAAAAGCAAAAATAGACAGATGACACTACATCAAATTCAAAAGCTTCTGCAAAGCAAAGGAAACAATTAACAGAGTAAAGAGACAATGTATGGAAAAAGAAAAAATGCTAGCACACCATCTGATAAGGGATGAACATCCAAAATACATAAGAAATTCAAATAACTCAACAGACAGAAAACAACCCAATTAGAAAATGGGCAAAGGACCTGAATAGACATTTCTCAAAAGAAGGCACACAAAGGGCTAATAGGTGTGTGTGTGTATATATATATATATATATATATATATATATATATATATATATATATATAAGCTCAACATTACTAATCATCAGGAAAATGCAAATAAAAACCACAGTGAAATATCACTTGGCACTTGTTAGAATGGCTATTATCAAAGACAGAACATAATAAGCATTGGCAAGGATGTGGAAAAAAGGTAACCCTTGCACACTATTGGTAAGGATGTAAATCAGTATGCCATAAGGAAAACAGAATGGAGGGTCCTCAAAAAAATAAAAATAGACCTGGAAATAATCCATTCTTGAATAAAAGCAGGGAGATAAAATTTTTTCTTTGGAATGTGGAAAAATCTTTTCCTTTCCTTTGGAAAATAGTTTGATGGTTTCTTAAAAGTAAGTCATAAAACTAATACATAACCCAGCAATTCTACTCCTAGGTCCTACCCAAGATAAAGAAAAACATGTGTCCAAACAAATACGTGCACACAAATGTTCACAACTGCACTGTTTATAATAGAAAAAACTGGAAACAACCTAACTGATTGGTTCAGCTGGTGAATAGATAGACAAAATGCAGTATATTCATGTAATGAAATTCTACCTGGGAATGAAAAGGAACAGCCTCTTTGACACATGCTTGTCATGGATGACTCACAAAAATAGTATGCTCGGCAAAATAATCCAGATGCAACAGATCACATATCTTATAACTTCACTTATATGGAATCTCCAGAAAAGGCAAACATATAGAGACAGCAAGTAGATTATTGGTTGCCTAGAGCTGGGGGCGGGAATGGGAATTAACTTTTAATGGACACGAGGGATCTTTCTAGGGGGGCATGAAAACATTCTAAAACTGATTTATTGTGATGACTGAACCACAGGGTGGCATTACTGAAAATTATTGTATTGTTAACTTGAAATGGATAAATGTTACGGTATGTCACATATACTTCAACAAGTTTTTTTAATTACCTAATTTTAAAAATCTAATGAAAAAAATCTGCAGAAAATTAAACTTGAAAAAGATGAAAGAACAAAGACAACAATGAGAAAGAAGACATCATTGGAACTACAAAATAGATTTTTAAATTATAAGACATTTCAATATACAACTCCTATCAAATTTTTGAAAATCGAAATACAATGAACAAGCTATCTTTCTTCAAGAAAGAAGTAGAAAAACTCAAAAGACAGAAGTACAAAAACCAATAATGATGAAAAGTTGGGAGACATTTAGCCAGACTTGAAAGGTTAGTGGGCCTAGATGGCTATATGATGAAGCTCTTTTAGGCACTGAAGTATCACATACTTCTCATGCTACTTAACACTTCCAGAAGACAGATAATTTATTTATCTAGCTTATCTCTGCTCCCTAAACCAAAGTAATGAATAGCAAAAGACCAAACTTGCTTTTCAATATAGATGCAAAAAATCTAATAAAATGTCTAATACGCAAATGCAAACATTATAGTAAAAGAATAACACAGTATGACTAAATGCAATTTGTTACAAGAACAGAACAGTTCAACAGAAGACAATCTATTAGTTTGATGCATCATATTAAGTTCATTTTATACCAAAAGATGTATTAATCTTTTTATATGCTGGTTGATGCATCAATCTCTGGGAATAAAACAGGGAGCAACATATCCATGACTCCAAGTTATAGGGTCATAAAGGTGGCCAACAATGAAACATATATACAAGAAGATATGACGTAATATGATAATAGAAGTTCAGGGGCTACAAAAAAGCACATGCTATACATAGGAGGAGTATTTAGCCAAGTCTACTGCATCAAAAACAGCTTTTCCATAGTAACCTTTAAGCTGAGATCTGAAAAACAGTATTAGAAAGAATGGGATTAGAGAAAGAGATTTTTTTTTTTTTCCTGGAAGAAAGAGAAATGAGAGGAGAGAAGGGGAAAGGAGAGACTTATCTATAGAACAAATTAAAAGATACCTTTCGGGTTTTTTTGTTTGTTTTGTTTTGTTTGAGACAGTGTTTCACTCTGTCGCCCAGGCTGGAGTGCAATGGTGTGATCTCAGCTCACTGAAACATCTGCCTCTCAGGTTCAAGCGATTCTCCTGCCTCAGTCTCTGAGCAGCTGAGAATACAGGCACGCGCCACCACACCCGGCTAATTTTTTTGTATTTTTTACTAAAGACGGGGTTTCACTATGTTGACCAGGCTGGTCTCGAACTCCTGGCTTCAAGTGATCCTCCCACTTCAGCCTCCCAAAGTCCTGGGATTACAGCTGTGAGCCCCAACGTCCAGCCAAAAGATATCTTTCTTGGGTGGCACTGTGTCTTAGTTGGTTAAACCGCCTGTCTAGTAAAAAAGATACCTTTCTTAATAGATGCTGCAGTAGTTTGTGTTGCGGCCCATTCACACACACCAAAATATGTCCACCAGGAATCTGTGTACGTGACCTTATTTAGAAAAAGGGTCTTTGTAGATATAATTAAGACTCTCAAGATGAGATCATTGTGAATTATCCAGGTGGGCTCTAAATCCAATGACAAGTGTCCCGAGAAGAGGACACAGACTAAAGAGACGAGAAGATGAAGGCAGAGCTATAAGTCAAAGAGTACAAAGGATTGCTGATAGCCATCAGAGGCCGGAAACGGGCCGTGAAAGGGATTCCCACTCAGAGTCTCCAGAAGACGTTAACCCTGCCAAGACCTTCATTTTGGACTTCTGGCCATCAGAACCGTGAGAGAGTAAATTTTGTTGTTTTAAGCCACCACGTTTGTGGTGATTTTTTAGGCAGCCCTAGGAAACTAATATAAATACCAAAAAGACATCTGACAAATTTAGTACTTATTCCAAATTAAAAAGAAAGAGAACTTAGTAAATAAGGTATAATGTGAAAAATATCTATATCAAAAAACAAAAAAATCAGACAATCCTGCACTTGAAGGTAAAACAAGAATAAAGTAAAAACCAAGACAAAGGTTCCTATATTATTTAATGTAGTTAGGGATATTCCTCCTGATGCATTAAGATAAGAAAAAATAAAAGGATTAATGATTATTTTAGGTGTTGCAATTATCTACGTTAAAAACCAACAACAACAACAAAAATACTAAAAAGATTAAAATTCTGGCATCAGTAAGGTCTGAAAACATTTAAAAATCAGTTGTGTTACTATGCCTATATCCATAATAATTAGTTTAAAAAACAACCAGTTACTAGGCGCTGTGGCTCACAACCATAAAACCAGCACTTTGGAAGGCCGAGGTGGGCGGATCACGAGGTCAGGAGATCGAGACCATATTGGTTAACACGGTGAAACACCGTCTCTACTAAAAATACAAAAAATTAGCCGGGTGTGGTGGCAGGCGCCTGTAGTCCCAGCTACTCGGGAGGCTGAGGCAGGAGAATGGCGTGAACCCGGGAGGCGGAGCTTGCAGTGAGCCCAGATCGCACCACTGCACTCCAGCCTGGGCGACAGAGCAAGACTCCATCTCAAAAGAAAAAAAAAAAAAAAAAGAGTCAAGGAAGATCCAACAGCCAATTCAATTAAAATATAGGCTGGGCGTGGTGGCTCACACGTGTAATCCCAGCACTTTATGAGGCCGAGGTGGGTGGATCACCTGAGGTCAGGATTTCGAGACCAGCCTGGGCAACATGGTGAAACTCCGTCTCTACTAAAAATACAAAAAATTAGTCAGGTGTGGTGGTGGCTGCCTGTAATCCCAGCTGCTCAGGAGGCTGAGGCAGGAGAATCGCTTGAACCCAGGAGGTGGAGGTTGCAGTGAGCCAAGATCACGCCATTGCACTCCTGCCTGGGCAACAAGAGCGAAACTTTGTCTCAAATAAATAAATAAAAATTAAAATATAAAACACCTAGAAATAAACCTTTAAATTGAAGTGCTGTACCCAATGATGAAAACTGCAACATTTGATAGAACAAAAATGAAGATTCAAATGAATGGTGAGACCTACTATATGTCTAGACAGAAAGACTTAATATTATAAAGACATAAACTCTCCCCAAATAAATTTCTATATTTCTCACAATCTAAATATCAATGGAATTTTAGGCCAGGTGCAATGGTTCACACCTATAATCTCCCAACACTTTGGGAGGCCAAGGCGGGTAGATCATCCGAGGTCAGGAGTTCGAGACCAACCTGGCCAACATGGTGAAACCCCATCTCTACTAAAAGGACAAAAATAAGCCAGGCATGGTGGCACACACCTGTAATCCCAGCTACTCAGGAGGCTGAGGCAGGAGAATCACTTGAACCCATGAGGCGGAGGTTGCAGTAAGCTGAGATCGCGCCACTGCACTACAGCCTGGGCGACGAGAGCAAAACTCCGTCTCAAAAAAAAAAAAAAAAAAAAAAAATTAGCCGGGCATGGTGGTGGGTGCCTGTAATCCCAGCTACTCAGGAGGCTGAGGCAGGAGAATCTCTTGAACTCGAGAGGCAGAGGTTGCGGTGAGCAGAGATCATGCCACTTTACTCCAGCCTGGGTGACAGAGTCTCAAATAAACAAATAAATAATTATCAATGGAATTTTAAAAATGAACAAAATTTTTCTAAAGTTCATCTGAAAAAATAACAGTGGGAAAATGGTGAATACTATTTTGAGAAAGAATAATGTTATGCTAGTGAATGTAGTAATGCAAGAAAATTTTCAAAATATATTAATTTGTTTAAAGTAGATTACAAAATGTCTTGAGCATAAATTCTGTTAAAAAATGAATTATCCATAAAAAGTGACTTGAAGCAGATATAGCAAAATGTTGTAATTGGTTATCTTTTGGTGAAGAAATAATGGACTTTTTAAAAACTCATCTGTGTTTCTGAAATTTTCCACAATAAACATCAAATATATCTATACGATACATTACTATTGTATACAGGAAAAAATAATAGGTGCTCCTTTTATAAAAACTCAGATAACATCTAATTCTTCAGGAAGTCTTTCCTTGTTTAACCCCATCCCTCCAGGTCTCGACTAGGAGGCTTTTTACTATTTTCAGATCCAGTATCATAATTATTTGCCTTTCTCTATTCTAACTTTGTAAGAGTTTGATAAATAAAACTGTGTCTTTTATTTCTGTATCCCTAATACAGGGACTATTGTGTATCAGGATGCAATGAATAAACATGAAAAAAAGAAATACAAATAAGAAAATTCACAACTTCTTCTACCACCACTAGAGGGAACCACATTCCCTCTAGTGAGCTCCCTCTAGGAGCTTTTATTTTTTTAAACAAGACTGCTCCAACCTAAGAAATCTTCCAGAAGGGATTATCTCCTGATGGGGACGGAATATAAACATTCCTAACAATGATATGTCTATCCTAAAATCAGTCCCAAAATATTCCAAGATATTTTACCTTATCCAAACGTACTGTACTCAATATCTGCTCCATTCATTTTGGCACTAATCAAAAGCAATTTTATTGGTTATTCAATTGTATCCTATGTCTGTCTTACCTCCACAACAAGAGAGTAAGCTCATGTTTAAGATCATTTCTCTCGCATTAACCAGCTCAGGTCTAATCACTAAATTTGTACAAAAACACTTTATTTTAGTTAAAAGGTTAACATGCTCCCTTCAATCATGTGCCACACTAAGAAAATCCAACAGGCAACAGTCCAAACTTACAAAACACAAACGTTATGTGATGATTCTAAGAATACTCTCAGATTTATTGAAGGTTTCAACAGATAGTGACAATAAAAAGCCTCTCTTGATACACTTAAAATATGAGCCTGGTTTTTGAATTAAAGGGATAGCTACTTTTACAAGGGTCAGTTATGATTTAGAGAATAACAGCCTATTCCTGATGAGACTTGGGAGCCAGACACATCAAATCAAGGGGAAGGGGTGTCTCCAGAAGAACATGGAACTGGGATTTGCCTCATTTTTTTTTTTTTTTAAGTTGGGGGCATCTGTTACTTGCAGAGCTCTGTGTTATAAGGGCTGGAATACACATACAATTTAGGGGAAAAAAAGACCAGGCTGGGTGCAGTGGCTCATGCCTGTAATCCCAGCACTCTGGGAGGCTGAGGCAGGTGGATCACAAGGTCAGGAGTTTGAGACCAGCCAGACCAACATGGTGAAACCCCGTCTCTGCTAAAAATAAAATAAAACAAAATAAAATAAAATAAATGAAATAAATTAAAATAGCTGGGCAACGTGGAGCGTGCCTATAATCCCAGCTACTCAGGAAGCTCAGGCAGGAGAAGCACTTGAACCCAGGAGGCGGAGGTTCCAGTGAGCCGAGATCGCGCCATTGCACTACAGCCTGGGCGACAGAGCGAGACTCTGTCTCAAAAAAACAAAAAGAAAGAAGAAAAGGAAGGAGGGAAGGAAGGAAGGGAGGGAGGGGAGGGGAGGGGAGGGGAGGGGTGGGAAGGGAAGGGAAGGGAAGAGAAAGAAAAGAAGAGAAAAGAAAGAAAAGAAAAGAAAAAAAAAGACCAGTGGGCAACAGTAGTTAGTAGGTCTCCAGCACTGTCCACCAGGGGCCTGGTGGCTGCCAGAGCTCAAATCCCAGCTCCATGACCTACTAATTTGTGTGAGCTCGAACAACTTACTCAACCTGTCAATGCCTCTGATGCCCCGGTGCAAAATGGGGAGGACAATCAGAACCTACTGCATCAGATTCTCACAAGAAGTAAATGAGATAACGTGAAAAGTTCTCAGAATAGTACCTGTACATAGTAAATGCTCAAAATATTCACTATTACTCATAAACTCACTCAACCAGTTACACAGAAAGACTTTAATAAACAGTGCCTGGCACAGAATAGGCACTATGAGTGTGGCCTGTTACTATTACACGAGAGAGAGAATAGCCCCGGACACTCCCTAAGTTTCTTGATCCCCTTGAAAGAGGTATTCCCATCCCATGTGCAAGGTCATGAGGCTACCCCCAGCTTCCTAACACCAGCTACTATGCTTATGCCTGCCACAGCCTTTATCCTGATTCCAGACTCAGTAAATAACCTTCTGTTAGTAAGTTAGCATCCTATGTAAGCATTTTGCTAAGGAGAAATGTACTGGCAAACTGATACTAAGATCACCAATATGGCAGTCTTTTTTAGTTAAGGATACAAAATACGATCACACTTCCATTAACGTTCAATTTGGGGGGACTTTAAGCCCCTTCCTGACCAAATTAGTAGGAATTAAGACTTTCCAGGGGTTCTTTCCCCAGGAAGACCATGAAGGAAATAGGGTTAATTCAATTAAATCAACAAATATTTAGTAAGCACTTGCTGTGTGCCAGACACCATTCAAAGCATTGTAGTTAAAGCAATGAACAAAATAGGTCCCTGCTTTCATAGGGCTAGCACTCTAGTGAAGGAGACAAATGAGAAATAAGGGGTGGTTTAAATAATATCACAGCTAGAGAGTACTAAGTAGCAAGAAGAGAAAGCAACAAGTCAGAGGATCTATAAGAAGAAAGGGGGTAACGGTGATACAGTCTCAGGTAGAGAAGCCAGGGATATCAGGAGATTAGGGTGACATCCATTGGTCTGAGAGCCAGTTAACTTCGTGACTCATCTGCTATAACAAGTTGGGAGAGTCAGCCTGGGAGTTCCCCAATCCAGGTCAATCCCTACAACTGTTTGTTCACCCCATACCTCCTCTCCTGCTGAACTAAGGAGCATCCAGGGCTACCCCACCACTGCCAAGACTGCCTCTCTCACATGCAATCCTGCAAATCCACAACCCCAGCCTCCCCAGCTACTACCCCCTCTGACAAAGACCACAGAGGCCAGTGGGCCCCAACTTCCAGGCCCTCCACAGGGCGAGAGCAGCTCGTCCCACCCCGGAACCTCTTTGGCCTCCTCATACCTCCAAGTTTGGCCCAGCAATCACAGAACATCCCTCCCTCTTTCCTTTACAACCACAGAATTAGCCACGTCCTATAATGACCGGCAGAAAGGGCGTCCTGGCCTAAATAGACAATTCCCAAATAAAATAGCCCAATGTTGATCAATTTCCTAAGGTCTGGGTATCCATCCCAGCCTCAGGCACCTTGCTCAAGAGTATTCTGATCCAGGGGTTAGCCAATGTTTTCTGCAAGGGGCCAGAGAATAATTATTTTGAGTTTTCAAGCCATATGGGTTTCTGTTGTAGATTCTTATTTTTGTTTTGCAACCCATTAAAACTGCTTTTAAAATGTTCTCAGCTCATGGGCTATACAAAAACAGGCTGCAGACCACAGTTTGACAACCCCCATTCTAATCCATTTGTTGGTTAATTGCATTAAAATTAATAAATTGTTGAGGCCAGGTGAGGTGGCTCATGCCTATAATCTCAGCACTCTGGGAGGCTGAGGCAGGAAGATCCCTTGAGCCCAAGTGTTTGAGGCTGCAGTGAGCTATGATGGCACCACTGCACTCCAGCCGTGGCAACAGAATAAGACCCTGACTCTAAATAATAAGTTGTTGTCATGCTTTATAAACCAGCGTTTTCTTGGTTTATTTAGCATTCACAAGATACAATGAACTGCTCCATCAGATGATGTGTCACTTTGTAAGAACTGGTACATAGTAGGCACTGATCTGTTGCAGAGTGAGATGTACTTGTTGAACAGCAGGCTTGCTGTAGCTCTTGGTTACTCTTCAAGAGAGAATTGTCTTCTTTGAGAAGACCACCTAGATAGACTGTTTTGAACATGGAGGGTGACACCCCATGGCGTGGCTGGAAAGGAGACAGTGCAGAGAGAGAGTCACACTGCTCTGCAAGACACATCCATAAGCAGAGGAAAGTTGGGAACATTCATAGGTGGGAATGGAGGGGAAATGGGGGGGGACCACACATGAGGTGATGGAGGCCCATGAGGGAAGGTGAAAAGAAGCACAGTCCTGTGGCAGAGGGGCCAAAGACTTTTTAAATAAAATCGGTGAGACTGTCTGACATTGCCTTTGAAGATATCTGCACTGCTGAAATACAAACTCCTTCTCGATCCCAATCCTCTAGGCTGTGGCTTTTTCTTTTTCTTCACAAGCAAGACTACTGGAGCTAACTTCAGAACAGCAGGATTTATTGGAAAATAGGAAGCAAACCAAAGAACTAAAGGAACTACTGAAGAGAAAGGATCAGAAACGTGGTGCTAGTGACCCAGCTGGTCTGCTGCTCTGGAGGTCAGTGGGCAGCTGCCCACTCCGGACTCCGAGTCCAGGAAGACAACCTCCCGGCTCTTTGCCCTAGAGTTGGTAGGACACCGTACCCGCCCCCTGAATCCATTTCCACTGGGGAGGGGCAGCTCCCCAAAGCAGACTGGGGTCCTATGACCAGGAACTGGGGGCTACTGGACAGGCAAAACAATGATATCTGCCACATCCCTTGTGAGTGGCATTGGGGGAATAAGGAAAGGGACAAATGCCACTTTCTGGGCAAGAAAGAAGGGAACAGGCATAGAAGGTGAGAGGTCAGTGAGACAGGGACTCAGAACCCAAGGTAATGCTGAGAAATGAGTCCCCAGAAGGTCACATACACCCTAGGGAGTCATTGGAATTTTCCCAGGATGCTGGAAGGGGCCTGAACAAATTTTACTTAAAATCTCAATTATATGTTATTTCCTTTACCCCATTCCTCCATCTGTGGCTTTACTGAATCTGTAAGATAAAGGACCAGACCCAACATATTGAAAGAGGGACAGCACCTCTGAGGTCATTGCTTGAGCAGCCAGACAGCCATTCCCATTTAAATATAACAATTGTCTAACAACCCTTGAATGGAGAAGTTCTTCAATACAGTGAGGATCTTCTGAGATCCTTTATTCACTAACTTTCTTTATTTACCTGCCCATAGGGATTTTAAGCAGGCGGTTCTCAAGTGTGGTCTCCAGACCAGCAACAACAACGTCAATCTGAGACCATGTCAAAAATGCTAATTCTGGCTGGGTACGATGTCTCATCCCTGTAATCCCAGCACTTTGGGAGGCCGAGGTCAGGGGATCACCCGAGGTCAGGAGTTCAAGACCAGCCCGGCCAACATGGTGAAACCCCCATCTCTACTAAAAACACAAAAATTAGCCAGGTGTGGTGGTGGGTGCTTGTAATCCCAGCTATTCAGGAAGCTGAGGCACAAGAATCGTTTGAACCTCGGAGACAGAGATTGCAGTGAGCCGAGATCGTCCCACTGCACTTCAGCCTGGGAGACAGGACAAGACTCCATCTCCCCACCGTCTCCCCTCCAGAAAAAAGAAAAGAAAGAAAAGAAAAAAGAAAAAGCCAATCATAAGGTCCCACCCCAGACCTACCAGGTCAGAAATCTAGGGGTGGGAGATTGGTAGGGAGGCAAGCAATCAGGATTTTAACAAGTCCTATAGATGTTTCTGGTGCAGGCTCAGCTTTAAGAACCACCATTCTAGGGGGTTTGCCCTAAGTCGTAGATGGTAAAGGGCAAGAGAAGATTTCCAGTCTGCATATCCTTTCTGTCTCACAGAAATCTACCGAAATTTAGTCAGTTTCCTCCCTTTACACATGAAGTAGTAACATTTCATTCCAATTAGCCCTGCATCTGTGCCCCAGAGTAACAGATTCCTACTGTAGTTTTGGGACTAGTCTTCCCCCAATTATTTCCCCCCAAATGTTATCAGCAGTGTCCAATCTCCTCCTCAACCACTCTTGTCAGTAACTTAAATTCCCCTGTCCCTACCGGTACCAGTGTAGGACACATTTTAAATTCCAGTTTTTCAAGGTAATTCAGAGAAGGACAGAGATGAATGTGGCTCACCAAACCTAGAAACATTTTCTGGCCTCATGATGGCACCCAGCATCAGAGAAGAGGCAATGTACTACCTCAAGCTTAGCTGCAGGGAGAATATGTTGATCACGGCTTATATAAACCAAGAGCCCCTTCTTCCATAGCAACATTTTCTCGATTTTCTCTTAATTTATTCCCTTCTCAGCACCACAACAACCCAACCCCCATGAGAGGCTATGAAGACGTTACCAGGGGAGACAGAAAGCCTTCAATAGGAGCTCCAGGATCAATGCAGATATCTGTCCCCAGGAGAAGCCACAGTCATCTTGTTCTCATTGGATCTGGCCACCTTGTGACATACAGCACCTTCCTCTGATCACCTCTGAAATGCTTCCAACACAATCTATGCCCTCCTAATGTCTTGACACCTCTCATGGGATATCCCACAACGTCAATAACGGAACCAAATACAGAAATCACATAAATCTTACGGGAAGAGTGATAGTTCACAATGGCACACACTAGACTCAGGAAAAGGGATTATGAACTATTACCAGGCAGCCCTGTTACGGAGCCAAGAGATATAGGACGTGAGCAGGCTGGAAAACAAAGGGGAAAAGACATACCAGCTGGGCCGGGCGTGGTGCCTCACGCCTGTAATCCCAGCACTTTGGGAGGCCGAGGCAGGCGGATCATGAGGTCAGCAGATTGAGACCATCCTGGCTAATGTGGTGAAACCCCGTTTCTACTAAAAAAATACAAAAAATTAGCCAAGTGTGGTGGTGGGCGCCTGTAGTCCCAGCTACTCGGGAGGCTGAGGCAGGAGAATGGCGTGAACCCGGGAGGCCGAGCTTGCAGTGAGCTGAGATTGCATCCCTGCACTCCAGCCTGGGAGAGAGAGGAGACTCCTTCTCAAAAAAAAAAAAAAAAAAAAAAAACATACCAGCTGAAGCTGGTTTGAAGGCAGAGCTGTCCAGCCACCAGGCTGAACACCCATTATTATGTCCTCACATGTGACTGAGTGTTGTTTTAGGACTGCTTCACTACGTCTGTCCTCCCTCCGCACCGCACCCACATGGCACCCTGATACTGTGAGCCTTCCAGTCCTTTTTCTCTTTTTAATAAAATGTTAAAACGAAACTGAGATCATGTAGTACTTACAGTATATAACCTTGTTTTTGCTTTACAGTTTATAACATTTTCTGGTCATTATATATTTTCTACATTAGCAATTTCCTGGCTGTGTAGAGGTTCACTGTAAATAAATAGGTACCATAATGTAATTCACCAGTTCCCTATTTGGAAGCATTTATGTTGACTGTATTGCCTTCATAGTACATTATATCACTTATTCATATAAAAATAATTATATTTGTTCCATTTGATATTCTCATCCTGAATTCTATTTCATGTGATTTTAATATTAGCATACACGGATGGGTTCTTTTGGTTGCATTTGCCTCTGATACTCTTGCCCATCTCATTACTTTTCTACTTTCTCTGTCAATTTCATTTTGCAGTATCTCCTTTTGTAAACAGCTTACAACAAAACTGTATGTTTTTTGTACTCAATCTGAGTCTTTTGTGTTTTGAAAGATTATTTTTAAGCCACATCTGCTATGACAAAAGTTCTACTTGGTGTTTGTTCTGTCATTTTATTTTATGGTTTCTATTTTTAATACTTCCTGACTGTTTCTTATTTTTTCTTACTATAGTAACCAAATTTATTCTTTCTCCTCATTCATGACTTGGAAATTATATACCTTTTTGTTTTCTGCTTGGGCTTACTTAATTTAAAGTGTAGAAATATGTTTGAGTTATATCTTTTTATTTCACTAATTTAAAAGCTTAGTAAAATACTAAGATATTTGTTAAGCAAAATAAAACAAAACATAAACACATTTGCATTTTAGAAGTTCCAATAACACCAAACTTTGCGGAGTTAAAAGTGTACCTTTCCTTCATGATACCCCCACCCACTTCAAGAACCACTGCCTGAGCTTTGAAGTGCATTTAGCTGGACCTTGTATGTGTGTGGGGGGGGGGGGGGGGAGATTTGTAATTTTTTAAAATAGGACAATATGCATGTTTTCTTGTTATTTGCTTTTTTCACTTAATAATGCATTTCATTATAAATAAATTGCCAGAGTGCTGTAACAGTACTCACATATGTGTCATCCGTACTGTCACAGCAGCCCACCCTACGGACTCACTTCATTTATGTAATCATTCCTCTGCTGATAGATGTGTAATTTGGTCCCTATTTTTGACTACTACGATGTTCTAATAAAAAAATCTTTTATATATATATTTATGCACCTATGTGAGTATTTTATAGCATTAATATGTAGAAGTGAAATCGCTGAGTCAAAAAGTATGCACATTTGGGTTTTTGATAGCTACTACCAAATTACCTTTCAAAAAGCTGTACAAATGTATATACTCCCAAAAACTCTTTGGGACTGTTGCCTCACACCCTTACTGGTGTTGGGTTTTAACAATCTTAAAAGCTGTGCCTATCTGATGGTTGAAAATGATACTGCATCGTTGATTTAATTCACAGCTCTCTGACAGAGAGTGAGGTTGTGAATCTCTTCGGCTCTACTGACTCTGGTTTCTGTGAACTCCCTATACGTACCCTGTACTTCATGTACTTCGTCCACTTGTCTTTTATAGTATTTACCTTTTTTCATGTTAATTTGTAGGCACCATTTGCATTATGGATGTTAATCCTTTGTCTGTAATATTTGCTGAACATATATATTCATAAGCCCATGGCCTAAGTTTTTCATTTGTTTAGGGTGACTTTTGTCCTACAAAAGTTTAGTATTTTGTAGTCATCAGATCTGTGAGTCTTTTCCTTCACAGCATCTGAGTTTTCACATCTTCCTATCCTACTGAGCAATTACCAAGATAGTCTACATTTTTTCGTAGTAATTTTTAAATTCACATCTTTAAATTCAGAAACAGTAAAATTCTCTCTTCGTGTACCGCTCTATGAGTTTTAACAAATTCATACAGTCATGTAAGCACCCCCTCAAACAAGATATGACCCTTCAAAATCATTCCTGTCCTTCCTCCCACACCCAGCCTGTGGCAACAACAGATCTGTTTTTAAGGGATTCCTCATATAAATGGAACCATAAAGTAGGTAGCCTTTTATCCGACTTTTTCTCCTAGCATAATGCAGATGAGGTCCATCCACACTGCTGTGTGTCTCATAGTCTGCCCCTTTTCATTGCTGATTACCATTCCATTGCATGGAAGTGCCACTGTGTTAGTCCGTTCACCAGCAGAACAACATCTGGGTTGTTTCTGGTTTTTGATTTTGGGCAATTATGAAAAAAACCATCATGAACAGTCACATAAAGGCTTCTGGGTAAATGTAAGTTTTCCACTTTCTCGGCTAACTACCTAGGAGAGGGATTACTGGATCATGTGGTAAATGTGTATTTAACCTTATAAGCTGGCCTACACATTAGAAATAGAACACCGCATACAAATGGCTGAAGCCAGTGGCTAGAGATAAGAACTTGGAGGCATCTCTCCCTTCTAGCAGACTGGGCTTTAGAGTTCCAGAGTTTGAGAGTTCCAGCTGCTCTGTATTGTCTGGTTTAAAAACAACATTTTAAAAATTCTAAAAGGGCTGGTGCAGTCGCTCACGCCTGTAATCCCAGCATTTTGGGAGGCCGAGGCAGGCAGATCACAAGGTCAGGAGTTTGAGACCAGCCTGGCCAATATGGTGACACCCCGTCTCTACTAAAAATACAAAAATTAGCCGGGTGTGGTGGTACATGACTGTAGTCCCAGCTACTCGGGAGGCTGAGGCAGAAGAATCGCTTGAACCCGGGAGGCGGAGGCTACAGCAAGCCGAGATCATGCCACTGCACTCTAGCCTGGGCAACAGAGCGAGACTGTCTCAAAAAAATAAATAAATAAAAAATTCTAAAAGGTGTATTGCGGTACCTCATTGTGGTTTCAATTTGCATTTCCCTAACGTCTAATAGTGAGCATCTTTTTGTATACTTATTTGCCAGCCCCACATCTTTTTGAGTAAAGTGTTCAAATCTTTTGTCCATTTTAAAAATTGAGTTATTTATTGTTTAATATTGAACTTTGAAAGCTCTTTATATTTTTCAATACAAAATTCTTTTTCAGATATGTAATTTGCAAATATTTCTTCCAGTCTGTTGCTTGTCTTCTAATTCTCTTAGGTGTCTTGCAGAGAAACTTTTAATTTTGATGAAGTCCAATTTCTTTTTTTCTGTTATAGCTTATGCTTTTGATATCAAAATTAAGAAATCTCGGCCTAACCCTAGAACACAAATCTATTTTCTTTTTTTCCGTGAAAGTTTTATAGTTTTGGACTTTTATATTTAGGTCTATAATACATTTTGATTATAATTTTGTAGGAGGTGCAAGGTATGAAGTGAAATTCTACTCGGGAGGCTGAGGCAGGAGAATGGCGGCGTGAACCCAGGAGGCCGAGCTTGCAGTGAGCCAAGATCGCGTCACTGCACTCCAGCCTGGGTGACAGAGTGAGACTCCATCTCAAAAAAAAAAAGAAAAAAAAAAAAAAGAATGAATGTCCAATTGTTGAAGAACAATCTGCTGAAAAGACTATTCTTTCTCTGTTGAACTGTGTTTGCACCTTTGTCAAAAATCAGTTGCTCAGTTTGATCTATTTCTGAAATCTCCCCTCTGCTCCATTAATATTTGTGTCCATTTTCCCCCAGTACCACACTGTCCTAATCACTCTACTTTTGTACTAGCTCTTAAAATCAAATACTATGCATTTCCTAACATCCTATTTTCAAAAGTTGTTTTCCAAAATTGTTTTGATTATTTTAGTTTGTCTTTCCATATCAATTTTAAATATAATATCTACAAAAGTCACACTCCTACTTGGATTTTGATTAGGGCCATTTCAATCTATATATCAATTTAGGGAGAACTGACATCTACACAGTATTGAGTCTTCCAATCCATGGAAGATGTGCCACTTATTTAGGTATATGCTGTCTTTCACTGGTCTTTTGTAGTTTTAAGTATGCAGATAACGAATATTTTGTTAACTATATATTAAACATTTCTCTTTTTGGTGCTAAATGGAACTGGTGTGTGTGGTAAATAATGCTGTTTTTAAGTTTTGATTTTTATGTATTCATTGTTAGTATACAGACCTTGTATTTTGAAAACTTACTAAAATGACTTCTTAGTTCTATGAACTTTTGGATAGATGCCTTGGGATTTTCTTAATAGACAATAGTGTCTGAGAATTGAAGTGACAGAGTGAACATCCTTGGCTTATTTCCATTCTTAGGTGAAAATCATTCCATTTTTCACTGTTAAGTAAAATGTAGGTTTTTTTGTAGATGTCTTCTATAAAATTAAGGACATTCCTTTCTACTCCTAATTTTCTAAGAGTTTTTTAATCATGAAGGAATCTTTAATTTTGTCAAATACTTAATCTATTGAGATTATTCCAGTGCTTTAAATTTGATTTTTATGCTTAGCTCCCTAATTCACCTAGAGTTTATTTTTTATATGTGGGAGTGAATTTTTTATTATTATTATTTTTGTTTTGAGACGGAGTCTTACTCTGTCGCCCAGGCTGGAGTGCAGTGGCACAAACTCGGCTCACTGCAAGCTCCACCTCCCAGGTTCACGCCATTCTCCTGCCTCAGCCTCCTCAGTAGCTGGGACTACAGGCGCCCGCCACCATGCCTGGCTAATTATTTTTGTATTTTTAGTAGAGACGGGTTTTCACCGTGGTCTCGCTTTCTTGACCTCGTGATCCACCCGCCTCGGCCTCCCAAAGAGACGGGATTACAGGCGTGAGCCACCGCGCTCGGCCTAATTTTTGTATTTTTAATAGAGATGGGGTTTCATCATGTTGGCCAGGATGGTCTCGATCTCCTGACCTCATGATCTGCCCATCTCGGTCTCCCAAAATGCTGGGATTACAGGCGTCAGCCACCACGCTTGGCCATGGGAGTGATTTTTATTTTCCCCCAAATGATTAACTGTTGAACACTCTTTAATAAACTATCTATCATTTCCCCCACTCGTTTGAAATGTCACTTTTATCGTATACTGAACTCTCACGTATAAATGGCTGCTTCTAAACCATCTCTTTCTTCTGTCAATTTACTGGTCTATTTCTATGACAATACCACACTGAATCAATTACTAAAGCTTTATAATTTTTTTTTTTTTTTTTTTTTTTTTTTTGAGACAGTCTCACTCTGTCGCCCACGCTGCAGTGCAGTGGCGTGATCTCAGCTCACTGCAAACTCCGCCTCCCAGGTTCACGCCATTCTCCTGCCTCAGCCTCCCGAGTAGCTGGGACTACAGGCGCCTGCCACCTCGCCCGGCTAGTTTTTTTGTATTTTTTAGTAAAGACGGGGTTTCACCGTGTTAGCCAGGATGGTCTCCATCTCCAGACCTCGTGATCCGCCCGTCTCGGCCTCCCAAAGTGCTGGGATTACAGGTTTGAGCCACCGCGCCCGGCCATGATATGTTTTAATACCTGCTAGAAAAATGTTATTCCTCCTATTTTTTCTCATCCGGATGAATTATTTTGCCAAATTTTATACAGAAACCTGCTGCTATGTTGAATGAAACAGTCTTAAATTTATAAATGTTTTGTAATAATTGTATTTTATAGCATTGAGTTTTTCTGTTAAGAAACAGTGTTTCTTCATGTAGTCACATCTTTATGAGAACTTTACTTCAGCTGTATACTGTTTTTCACCAAGATCTTTATACAGTAACCCTACCAAAATCTTACTAGCTCTCAAGTTTTTCTGACATTTTCCTTGGATTTTTCTAGGTACATGGAAATGTGCATCTGCAAAAAGTTACGGTTTTGTATATTACTTTCCGACGTGTATTCATCTTCTTTCTTGCCTTTTTCCCCATTGTTGTACTGAATGGGATGTCTACTTCAATGCTAAGTGGTAGTAGTAAAGGCCACCCTTGTATTGTTTCTAATTTTAATGGGAATGTTTCAAGTATTTCATAGTTAAGCGTTATGTTTGTTGTAGATTTCCACTGGAAACCCCTTTTCAAATACAAGATGTTTTCTTCCAAGACTTCTTTACTAAGATCATTTTTTAAAACCAGGAATGTGTGCTACACCTTATCAACTGCTTTTTTGGCTGCCTATTATATATTTTCTCTTCAGAGAATACAATGAAGTCTACTAATACACTTTCACCATCCAATACTATTCTTCTCCTGGGAAAAACTCAACTTGGGCATGATGCACTATTTTTAAAATACACTTCAAGATTTTGTACTATGTTCGTGAGATGAGTCTCTCTTTTTTTTTTTTTTTTTTTTTTGGATCCTATCTTTATCTGATTTCAGAACTAGGGTAATTAAAAAAAAAAAAACCTCTTATGAATCGAAAAATGTTCAATCTGTTTTATGGGCTATGACCATAACACAGGAAATACCTGTTTTTAGTTTTGGTAGCTCCAGTTGGCAAAACTACTTGGATCTGGTGGTTTTTTTGTTTTGTTTTGTTTTGTAAGTATACCTTTGATTATTTTTCCATTTATTTTAAGGTAATGGTCCATGGAGTTTTACTCCTTACTGAACCAACTTTGGTAATTTGTGCATTTATGGATCAAACATTTTATCTTAATTTTAAAGTTGTACATAGTAATATTTGACTTTTTCCACATTTCCTGATCCTTATATTAAGCATATCTTCTTTTTTTCTTAATCTGATTCACCAAGCATTCATCTATTTTATTAGTCTTGCCAAATAAACAGTAATTGGTTTTATTAATGAAGCCCATTTGGGGTTTTTTGTTTCATTTATTTCTACTATTTTTATTTGGGTTTTTTGAGATGGAATTTCACACTTGTCGCCAGGCTGGAGTGCAATGACATGGTCTGGGCTCACTGCAATCTCTGCCTCCTGGGTTTAAGCGATTATCCTGCCTCAGCCTCCCTAGCTGGGACTACAGGCGCCTGACACCACACCTGGCTACTTTTTGTATTTTTAGTAGAGACAGGGTTCCACTATGTTGGCCAGGCTGGTCTCAAACTCCTGACCTCAAGTGATCCGCCTCCCTCAGCCTCCCAAGTGCTGGGATTACAGGCATGAGCCACCACACCGGGCCAATTTATTTCTACTTTTATTTCTTTGGGCTTATTTTTCCTGTTCTTCATCTAACTCTTGAGTCAAAAGCTTTGTTTGTTTATTTTCACAATTTCTGTTTTCTACAAGCACTCAAGGCTGCAAATCTTTCCATTTGTACCACTTTGGCAGTACTCACAAATCTTGGAATGTAGTTTGCTCATTTGTTCATTTCTAAGTAGTTTGTAATTTCAATTTTAATTCTTTTGTAATCCAAGTTAATTAGAAGTGTGCCTTCTTATTTTCAAGAGGATAGTGCTTTTTTCTGTTTGTTGTTTTTTACTGTCTTCTTGTTAAATAATAATTTTATGCATGTGGTCACTGTGTAGGTTGTATAATTTCTACTTTATAGAATCTATTGAAATTTTCTCTGTAAATATTCCACATACATTTAAACTGAATATATAAAGCTTCTGATAATGTTATTAGAATCTTCTTTATCCTTATTTTTTTTCTACTTGAAACATTAATTTGGTTGGCTTTGTTGACATTTTCATAATATATCTGCTTTTGTTGTTCAATTTCAAATTCCTGGGTCATTTGTTTTAGATGTTTTAGGTAAAGAGCATATAGCTATTTAGGGTTTTGAATTTTCTACCCTCCCTTGTCATTTTTTAAAACTCCAGTCTGAGGAGGGGCTCTATCTTTTCATTTGGTTAGTTAATTCACTTTGTGATTATTGACACTTTGGACTAACTCCTGCGTCTTATTCTGTTTTCTATTTACCGTACTTTGTTACTGCTTCTCCTTTTCTCCTCTTCCTTTTCTTGAATTGATGACATTTTCCTTATTTAATGTTTTCTTTTAATGGTTAGGAAATCAGACCTCCTATTTCAATTTCTCCAGTGGTTACTCTTTCATTTTGTAGCACACATGTAAAATTATTGGATAAAATCAGCGTCTTCAATTACTCAACATGACTAGCTTCTCTCTGAGCAAGTCAGGAACCTTTTCACACCTCTACTTTTTCCTTTGCCCTCTTGCTACCCCCCATGTAAAGACCATTAGGGATTTTCATTCCAGAATGTCAGATGGTTGTTATTTCTCTCTTTCCCTCCCTCCCCTCTTTCTCCCCTCTCCCCCCAGTCAATAATTATTTTAAATTATGCTGTGTTTTGTCACTGGGTTCCCTGTCCCTTGTGCCTTCCTCTTTGACTCATTTTTTATCTTTCCAGAATACGATGTTTAGTGATTGTTCCGGAGAGGGTGCTTGAGTGGTATATTTCCTGAACCTGAAAACTTCTGAAAGTGTTTTCATTTTGCTCTCACACTGAACGATGGGTTCACCTGGGTACAGAATTCTAAGTTCAAAATAATTTTCCCTCAGAACCTTGAAAGCCTGGCTCCACTGCATCCACACGGCTGGAGAGGAGTGTCCCTCCCAATGGCCAAGATGCCCCCTGCTCTCCTTAATTCTGGACAGCAAAATAAAGGGGGAGTCCAGCCAGATGTTTCAAGGGCTGCATCCCCAGTCCACCCACTTATTTGGCAGATACGTTTTATGTATCTAATATTCCGGCTCTATTCTGTGATTTAAAAAAACAAAACATTTCACACACACAGAAAAGTACAGAGAATAATATGTCAAACAGAACTGTACCCATGCCCATACTGACAAATCTCATTCACCTAATTTTCTTCAGATTTTTTTAAAAATAAATAAATAATGAAAGAATCCGTTGAAACTCCATTCCCTTTCCTCCCCTACCAGAGAGGAAACTTACTACTCTAAATTTGGTATTTATCACACCTGCTAATGTATTATACTTTTAATATATGGGTATATGGACATATATGAATAATCTATGGATAACAATACATAATAATGAATACAGCACTTACTACATGCCTATGTGTGGTCTAATCATATTACATGCATTAACTAATTAGTACCACACAAATAAAGTCGGTACTATTCTCATTCCCTTTTATGAATGAAGGAAAGTAACTCAATCAAGGTCATGTAATTGGTGAGTGATAGAAGCAGAATGTGGCAGTCTGGCTGCAGAGTCTGTACTATTAACAACTATAACGTGTTGATACAGTAATTATGATCATGCATTTACGTTGTGTAAAAGATATCATATTTGACAGTCTTCTAAAATCTTAGATTTTGTTCATTCTATTTACTAAGCAAAGCATTATCCATGATCTAATTAGTTTTAGTCTATCTATCTACCTAATCTAATCTAATCAATATATCTATCTACCTATTTATTTAGAGATGAGGTCTTGCCCCCCTGTTGCCAGGCTGGAGTGCAGTGGCACCATCATAGCCCACTATAACCTCAAACTCTTGGGCTCAAGTCTCCCAAGTAACTGGAACTACAGGCTCAGGCTGCCACACCTGGCTATGATATTTTTTTTTTTTTTTTTTTTAAGAGATAGGCCTTTGATATGTTGCCTCACTGCTTATTTTTACTACTGTGTAGTATTGTCTTGCATTTTAATGAATAAGTTGCTTCAAAAATTTGCAGCATTGTCTTGCATTTTAATGAATAAGTTGCTTCAAAAATTTGCAGCAAATGGTGCTTTGAACATATCTGTAGAAGTCTCCTAGGGCCAAATACAAGAATTTCTCTATAGCATATAACTAAGGTATAAAAGTTCTAAGTCACAGGGTATGTATGAACATCATCATCTTGACAGGTTATCATCAAACTGTTGCACCAATTTCTATTCCCTTCATGAGAAAGTAGAGGGTCCTATGTCCCATGCTGAGATTTGAATCTGGCTGTTAGACTCCAAAGTCACCACACATACTGCTGAACTATTGAGCTGTTATACTGCAGAATCTTAACATCATCCACTTTTTTTTTCTGTCTCATATAAACATCTCAGTTGGGCCTTTGCTCTCAGTCTCATTATATAAAAATATTTTCCAATTATTTGCTATGTGCCTTTACTGTCTATGTGCGCACAACACTACAGGCACTGAAAAAGTGTTTGAAATTCATCAAAGAAAAGCTCATCTGTTTTTCATAAGGTCACATATAGTTCATTTAGACTTGAAATTAACATGAGTGTGAATGTCACAGGAAAGAAGTTCAGCAGATTAGAAGAAACCTGACAGCTAAGAACATAGAGGTTTTATCAAGAATGGAAATTAAACTTTAAAAAATTAGATATTAAATGATTAGATTTCCTAGAATATAAATCTTTGTTTTTATAGTTTGACACAAAACAAGCAGTTTTAATTATATTTAGATAACATCTTATGATCATTATACTAAAAAACTATTAAACAAATGATTATATATGGCATTTTGAAAAACTCTACTGAGAGTTAGAATTCCTGTTCTCCAGAAACATACAGATAAAAATACGTAGCTTTAAAAAATCCCTTTTATCCTATTGCCCAGTCAGGGATGTAGCTGGACTTCACTGAACTATAAAAATATCAGACTATCCTGGCTACTCAGGAGGCTGAGGCAGGAGGATCATTTGAGCCTAGTTGAAGACCAGCCTGGGCAACATGGTGAGACTCTGTCTCAAAAAAAAAAAAAAAAAAAAAAAAAAAAAAGCATCTGACTCAGATCCAAGAGCCAACTCAGCTTCCCTATCTCCAAGTTTCCAAAAGCAAACTCCCAATTTCCACCTCCTATATCCTGCTTCATCTAAAGCCATCCCCATCTCAAAATAGAAAGCATATTCTTCCAGTTACTGGGCTGAAATCCTTGCAGTCATTCATGAATCCTCACGTTCTCTTATACCCTACATCCAACACCTTAGCAGATATCTCTCACTCTAGCTCCAAACAACATCCCGGATCTGACCACACCTCACCACCTTCACTGGTCTAAACCACCATCATCTTTGTCTTGGATTTCTGCAGTGGCATATTAACTGGTCTCCTGCTTCCACTCTTGTTTGCCATTGAGTCTACTAGCCACACAGCAACCAAGGTGAATCAATCCTCCTTAAGACTTCCCATCTTCCTCTCCACATTGTTTACAAGGCCCTACATGACCTGCCTCCCACTCAGCCGAGTCCCTGAACTCATGCTTCCCTTCCCTGTGCTAGACAGAATAATAGTTCCCCACAGATGTCCAGATCCTAATACCCAGAACTCAGATGGAATAAAAGCTACTAATTAGCTGATCTTGAGATGGGGAGATTATATTGGATTCAAGTGGGACCAATGCAATCAGAAGGGTTCTTACTAGCAGAAATAAGAGGGAGAAGAGTAGATCAGATTTACGCAAATCAGAGAATGATTCCACCCATCATTGCTGCCTTTACAAAGGAAGGAAGGGGTCCAGGAGACAGCTACTTCTAGAAGCTAGAAAAGGGCAAGGAAACGAATTCTCACCCAGGATCTGCAAAGAATATAGTCCTGTTGACCTCTTGATTTTAGCCAGTGAGACTGATTTTGGACTTCTGAACTAAAGAACTGTGAGAAACAGAATTTTTGTGTTTTAGGCCACTAAGTAATTTGTTACAGCAGCTGTAGAAAACTAGTACAAGCCTCTAAGCTGCCCAGCACCCCACATACTTCATGCTTCAAAACTTTCACACTTCCTATTTTTCTCTTAGATTTCTCTAAGGCTACTCCCTTCAGTTCACCACATCAGAACGGTCTTGCCTAACCCCCGCACATAAAATATCCCCTTTCAGAACTTGCTATCTCACTGCCCCTGTTTTATTGTTCTCCATAGCATCTGTCACTGAATATCTGAAATACTATGAATTTACTTACTTGCTTGTTATCCGGCTCTCTCACCAGGATGTAAGCTCCATGAGGGCAGAAACTGCTTTGTTCACTGCTCTATCACCAGTGCCTAAAACGATGCTAGGTGAAGAACAGGCATCCAATAAATTTGTTAAATCAATGAATGCCTGTGTAAAAGAAGGGACACAGTTTAGATTATGGGTGTTGGGATTCTCAGAGGAAGTGAAAATGGATGAATGATGCATAGGAATTATTAAGGCAAAAAGTGAAGGCAAGAGCAGTTTAGGTTTAAGGGGCAGCATATGCAAAGATTTTACAGTGTGAGCGTTCGAGGAACTAGTGTTTTCAAAGGCCAATGTAAGCTGGAATACAGTGACTGAGTAGGAGGTCGTATAGAAAGGTATATAGGAGCCAGATCATTGCCCGTCATTTTGAATTTGTCTTAACTGTGATAGGAAGGTTCTGATAACTTCATCATGCAGCAACTATATGGGGAAGACGCTGGAATGGAGCAAGAGTGAAGTAGTGGAACTAGTTAAGGGAACCCAGTATTAAGATAGTTTGACCAAAAGCTGACGTTGATTTGGATTAGGGTACTGGCAGGAAAAAATGAGAAAAGAGATGGTCAAGACACATTTTCAAAGCAGAATAACCAAACTTGAAGGTTAATTAAATGTGGGGGCTGATGGAGAGGGAACTGTCAAGAATGACCCCAGTTTCCTGGTTTAAGGAGCAGGAATAGATGAAAGTGCTGTGTACTGAGACAGGGAAGAATACAGTAAGAGTAGATTAGGGGTAGAATTTGACTTTTTAATCTACTGTTTGAAATATCAATGAGACATTCCAGGAAGGCTAGGGAGCTGTCAAGTAGTTAAGACTCCCTGACATCTCTGGAAAAGAGATCTGGGCTAAAGATTATAAAATTTATAAGTTCTTGGGATACAGGTGTACTTAAATCATGGAAACTGTTTAAAATTACCTAGAGAGAGTGGGTAGAATTGAGAGAAGAAAACCTAGGATAGAGTTCTGTAGAAGTTTAAATTTTAGAGATTAGGTAAAGAGGTGGAATGAGTAATTAAGACTTAAACTGTTAAGGAACAGTTAGAAAGATGAAGAAAGCCCAAAAGAATGTAGTATTACAGAAGCCAAAAGATGAGAATGTTTCAAGGATTGCTCAACTGCTCTGAGAGTTCTAGTTATTTGAGGATTGAATTTAGCAACAAGGGGGTCAATGTTAATTTTTTTCTCCTTTTGAGAAAAGAAAGCTTTGAAAATTAAAGTATGTATAATAAAAAATTTCTCACTTTACCCATTTTTAAATGTACAGTTCAGTAGTGTTAAGGACATTTACATTGTGTGGTGCATCAATGTTGATCCTGACAAGAATTTCTGTAGCAAAGTGAGGGCTCGATATTGAAGCAAACTTAATAATCCATGGGGGTAAGGAAGTGGTGACAGAACATATTCAGCACTTCAGAAATTTGGCTTTCATGGGCAACCTAGCTATGTGGCAGTAGCTAGAAGAGAAAGGAGAGTCGAGAGAGATAGAGGGATATTTTTTAACTGAAGGTATTAATCCATTATTGAATGTGGATTCAAATTATTCTGTACAGAAGAAAACACAGATGATATTGGAGAGAGAAAAGGTATGTTATGGATTGTGAATCATGAGAAAGCAAGAGACAATGGAGTTAGAACTAGAACAGACTAGCTTTTGCCAAAAGGCGGGAAGGAAACTGGCAACAGATGCAAACAGGTGTGCAGTATTTCTAGGAATGCTGAATGTCTGGGATGAATAATCATAAATGAATGGTAATAGTAATCTGTCAGCTTGTATATTCCTACTCATCTCTTCTACTATATTTATGTAACCCCTACTATGTACATGCCCTGAACTACTTGTGACCAAAGGAATAGACCAGTCAGCTGTTCTATTCCTTCAGATGTTCAAGGCCTTCAGGAACATCTCTTTGATGTCGTTCCTGGAAGCTTCTGAATGGGCCTGGGAGAGATAACATTTTGGCAACATTTACTTCAAGGCCACAATATATGCTGCATTAAAAAATTACCCTTATTCTACTTTCCTTTTCAAATAATCCCCAATTATACTTCTAGACCCAATTCCTGAGAGGTTACACAATGAGCGCTGGTTACAGAATAGTTCAAGTGATACAATGCCAGGGAAATCCGGGGACAGCAACCTTCCAAAAATTTCATATTTCAGAAATCACAGTGGAATTATAAAGTATTTAGCACTGAATGGCAATAAAAGCACTACTTTAAAAACTTGCAGGATACAGATAAAGCAACCGAAATTTCTCTTTAAGGGAAATTTATAGCCCTTAATTATATATTAGAAAATAAGAAATACTGGAAATTAATTGATAGGTATTTAACTTGAAAAGCACTTAAGGTGCTAAGGAATAACACGCTAAACTCAATGAAAATGTAAGTGAGGGATTAATAAAAATAAATATAGATATTAAACAAATATATACATTTTAAAAGAAACAGATATATGATCAACAAGAAGACATATGATCTTCTTATTTGTAAAGACTACACATAAACCTCTATA
This sequence comes from Macaca fascicularis, assembly GCF_037993035.2. NCBI lineage: Eukaryota > Metazoa > Chordata > Mammalia > Primates > Cercopithecidae > Macaca > Macaca fascicularis. The sequence continues at coordinate 172,253,526 of NC_088377.1, read as the reverse complement.
AGTTTGTCTAAATATACAGACAAATCTTTGTTAAGACAAAAAAGAAAAAATAGAGAATTCACAAATATATGACATCAATAATGAAAAATAGGATATAACTACAGACACCATAAAGAATTTTTAAAGAGAATACCATGAACCATATACCAACATTTTAAAGGTTTAAATGTAGTATGTAATTTTTTAGGAAAAAGATGTGAATCATCAAAATTGATTGAAAAAATAGAAAACCCAAAGAAACCAACAATCATTAGAGAAATTAAATTGAATTTTCAAAATACGATAGTTTCACAGAGGAGATTTACCAAATAGTCAAGGAACAAATCATACCTATCTCATCCAAACTGTCACAGAATATAGAAAAAAGAAAGAAATTTCCAAATGCATTTTCCTTCTTGCACAAAGTGCAAGAAAGGAAAGTTTTAAACCAATGTCACTTATGAACATAGATGCTAAAATAAAATACATGAAGCACTATATTAATAAATAACAGTACATTAAGGCAAAGCAGGGTTTAACTCAGGAAAGCAAGGGGAGGTTCACATCAGAAATGTCTATCAATATGACCTGTCACATTAACATAGCAAAGATAAAACCTGTAATCATCTCGGTATTTTTAGAAAAAGCATTTAACAACATTTCAATATTCATTTCATGGTTTAACAATATTCCTACTTTAAGCATAAATGGGACAGAAGGAAACTGATAAAGGGTTTCCACCAAAGACTTACAACAAATATCATAATTATGACACATGAGAAACATTTTCAATGAGATAAAAATAGGAAAACAATGCTTGTACTCACCCTTACTATTTGATGTTATACTGAAGGTGCCAGCCCATCCAAGGAGCTAAGAAAGAGAAAAATGTATTAGGGGTGTTATTTATAGATAATATTATAATCTACATGAACACACAAGAGAATCTACAAATAAACTAACTAATAAGTTCAGCATGTTTGCCAACATTATCTAACACTTAAGGTTATTGCAAAATCTACAGGATCTCTACCAACAACAGTAGCAGCAATGACCAATTTAAACATTTAATAGAAAAGAAATCTCACTTATAATATCAGCAAAAGCTGTAAGGTACAATAGGAATAAGTCTAACAAAGAGGTATAAGAGTTTTATAAGCAAATTATAAAATGTTATTGAAAGACATTTAAAAATCAGAATAATATTAATGTACTAGGTGGCTCAATTTTTAAAGTTGTCATAGCGCCCCAATTTTAACCTATAAATATAACTAAGCAAAATACCAAAAGAGTTTTTCAATGCAACTTGACAAACTAATGCTAAAGTTAGTATAAAAGAATAGAAGTCCAAAAATAGTCTATACATTCATGAAATTAATAAAGCAGATTCTACAGTTATCAACATGGGTGGCTCTCAAAATCACATTGAGGGAGAAAAGTAAGTTGCAAAATGATCTGTACATTACCTAACAATTTTTTAAATGAACAAAGAGAGGATATGCCCTTCTACACATCAAGATTTACAAAACCATAGTAATTAAGACCGTAGTATTGGGTCAAATTTGGTTTGATCTGTGGAAAAGGACAAACTAGAAACATATCCATGAACACATAGAAATTAATTTACAATCATGGTGGCATTACACACTAATAAGGACACAAAAGACTGTTCAGTAAATCAGGTTACCACACGCCTTCCATATGGGGGTTGGGGGAAAAGGGAGGAGTAAAATTATTAAATTCCTACTTTACACCATTAAAAAAAAAATTAGTCCCAGATAGATCAATCTCATGTGTAGAAAGCAAAACTTTAAAACATTAAGGAAGACATAAGAGGCTACCTTTATGCATCAGGTATGGAGAGGTTTCTTTAATAATCCACAAATGACACTATAAAGAAAGAGATCAATGAATATGAGTACATTTTAAATTTTCTATAGTACAAAAGACATCAAAAGCAATTAAAAGACAAGCCACAGACTGAGACAATATATTTAATGTTTATACACATGAATTCCTACAAATCAGGAGGAAAAAAGATAAAACATACATGATCCAATGAAAAAAATGAACGAGGACTGTGAAAAAACAAATCTCAGACTTGGAAACCTCAATAACCAATAAACATATGGGAAAAAAATGCTTAATTTCACTAGCAGTGAGAGAAATTCAAATGAAACAACAAGATACTGTTTTTTAAAATAATCAAATTGGCAGGAATAATAAAAGTCTGAATCTAAACAAGATCATGTGAGGGAAACATGAACTGTCATACACTGCTGATGGTTGTGCAAATTGAACCATTTGGCAGTCTCTCACAAAACTGAAAATGTGTGTGGAGCCCGGCAATTCTCCATCTAGGTAGATACATAGAGAAATTCTCACATACGTGCAAAGGAAACATGTACAAGTAGTACCAAAATATTGACAGCAGTTTAATATTCATCAATAGGGGAATGAATAAACAGGACACATTTGTATGCATGGATCTACAATATAGCAATTAAAATGAATGAACTGGATCTACATTTATCAACACGAAAAGAAAAAATAAAAACACACCATGAAGGAAAAAAACAAGTCCAAGAATAATATGTACAGTCTAATACCATGTTTGTACATTTAAAAAAATCATTTAAACCAATATTCTGCATTTTATAGGTTCACATCCAGTTAAAGTGTAAAACCCAGATTGGAAAGTTACATACCAAATTCATGTCAGTGTTTGCCTTTGGGGAAAAGGGTGGAGAATGGTATTGGGGGCAGTACAAGGGGAACTTCAATTTTATCGGAAATGTTGAATACTTAATAGATCTGAGGGCGACATGACAAAATGTTAACATATTAATTATATGAGACAGGTATATGGGAGCTTGTAATGTTCTCTCTGCATTTTAAACATCTTCACATTTTTTCTAAATAATAAAACCAAAACAGCTAGTAAATCACTCTATCTCTGATAGATTTTAATGCGTAGATAAATGAACAGTTAATCGTCTAGAGGAACTTCAGAAAAATTAACTGTTTTGCAATGGAATCGCCTTAAAAATAGTAACACTGACAATATTATTTAAAAACTGCTGAAATGAATAAAGTAGATTCTATAGGTGTCAACCTGGATAGTTGTCACAATCATATTGAGAAAAGTTGCAAAATGATATGTATACTAGTGAACCATTTACTTAAAAATTTTAATAAATAAACACGGGTATATACATATATTTACATATATAATTAGGTAATAAGGGTATCAAAACAAATGCAGATTAAATAGCCACTTTATAATACTAATTACCTAGAAAAGTGAAGAGGGAGAAAGGTGAATGGGACTGGGGAGGGAAATAAAGTGACATTCAACTCTATCTGTAATGTTTAATATAAATAAAAACACGAAACAACTATAACAAAAATTTCACATTTGATTATCCTAGGCAGTAAATACATGAACGTATGTTATTCTTGCTGCATACGTATTAATTTTCAAAAGAAAAAGTACTTAAGAACTACAAATAAATGCACATAATTCACTCATAAAAGCTTGTATACATCAAAAACTAAGATATGACTATTTTTAGAAATTATCCTGTTTGTTTTTCTATGTGGTTTTACATTTTTTAAAAGAAAAACGAGGGAAAAAATGAAAGCAATGAAGACACGTAAAAGAAACCGTACATGCATTTGATTATAAAAAAGGCAAACCTCCACAATCACAAAACACCATATGAGCATTCTATATCATGTGCTGCATTTCCTTACTTTTAACTTTTGTCAAAAGCAAATTACAAGAGACTGCCTAATTGGAAACGTGACTTTCTATTATTAAAATGGTGGGAGTCCATTTTAATGTGTTTATCTCGCCGCTAGACTATAATTTATATTTCAGCGTTTAAATTTGTTTGGATGCCAGTGACAGGTTAATGCAGTTTAAACATGCATTTTTCTTTCGTTGGCTGAACAGTTAAATCGTTACCTAAAGGATTTTAAGTTTCAATTTCAACCGGGAGAGGATTCTTTGCTTTTCCAAGGTTAAAACTGTTTCTGGTTCGAGATGCTATTAATTAATGGCTACGTAGCGGATCTATTTAGGGAACTGCTCCCGGCCCCCGGGTTCACAGTTGAGCTGCTCAATGAGAAAACTTTTTTTGCTACAGACTTGGGGATATTTGCAATTTAGCCTGAGAGCGGCGAACGGGGAGTGAAATGGAATTCCAGACCACTTCGCTAACAATCGCAATTATGAACCGAAAGACATGTCAGGTATTAGCCATTTTTTTCCTTAAAAAAAAAAAAAAAAAAAACTTTCTGGGACTCCGCGGGACACCCAGCTGGCTACGGACCAGCGGACGGCGAGCCGGGGGGAGGGGGGGCGAGGCCGCGGCAGCCCAGAAGTTCCGACCGGGGAGTTTCGCTCCGTTACCATTACCTGGCTCGCCGGCAGAAGAAAGAACGCGGAGACAAGATAATTTCTGAGGCTGTTAAACATGACTTAGCCGGGGGGCCGCGCGTTCCGAGGGGGTGTCCTGCGGGCCGGGGCGGGCCTCCGCCGCCCCCGCGGGCTCCGGTGCGTCAGGGGCGCGTCAGGCGGGGCGGGCTCCGCGCGGGCGGCGGCGGCAGCGGCTGCTGCGGCGGCGGCGGCGGCAGCGGGCTGCGGGCGGCGCGCACCCGGCCTCCTGCTTCTCGCTCCGAGGCTGCGGGACGGACGCTCCGGGGAACTCCCTAGCCCGCGGCCGGCCGCGTTCGGACGGCGCTAGCCGGCGGCCGGGCGGTCCCAGCATGTCGGCCGCCGTGGCGTGCCTGGACTACTTCGCCGCCGAGTGCCTGGTGTCCATGTCCGCGGGCGCCGTGGTTCACCACCGCCCGCCGGACCCCGAGGGTGCGGGCGGAGCCGCAGGCTCGGAGGTGGGTGCGGCGCCGCCGGAGTCCGCTCTGCCGGGTCCGGGGCCACCGGGGCCCGCGTCGGTTCCCCCTCTCCCGCAGGTCCCCGCCCCCAGCCCCGGCGCGGGCGGCGCCGCGCCCCACCTGCTGGCTGCAGGCGTTTGGGAGGACTTGCGCGGCAGCTCTGGCGAGGGCTCCTGGGAGAATTCGGGGGAAGCTCCACGCGCCTCGTCCGGCTTCTCCGACCCGATCCCGTGCTCCGTCCAGACCCCGTGCTCCGAGCTGGCTCCCGCCTCCGGCGCCGCGGCGGTCTGCGCTCCCGAGAGCTCCTCCGGTGCGCCCGCCGTCCCGAGCGCGCCTGCCGCCCCGGGCGCACCAGCAGCCTCTGGTGGGGTCTCTGGAGGGGCCCTAGGGGCCGGCCCCGCCCCCGTCGCGGATCAGGTGCCCCGGAGGAGGCCCGTCACACCTGCTGCCAAGCGCCACCAATGCCCCTTCCCGGGCTGCAACAAAGCCTATTACAAGTCGTCGCACCTCAAGTCTCACCAGCGTACCCACACGGGTGAGCGTCCTTTCTCCTGCGACTGGCTCGACTGCGACAAGAAGTTTACGCGTTCCGACGAGCTGGCCCGCCACTACAGGACGCACACGGGCGAGAAGCGCTTCTCCTGCCCCCTCTGCCCCAAGCAGTTCTCCCGGAGCGACCACCTGACCAAACACGCTCGCCGCCACCCAACCTATCATCCAGATATGATCGAGTACCGGGGGCGTCGTCGCACTCCCCGCGTCGACCCGCCACTCGCCAGCGAGGTGGAAAGCTCCGCCTCCGGCTCCGGCCCCGGCCCGGCGCCCAGCTTCACCACCTGCCTGTAGGACAGTCATTGCTGTCAGTCTTACCCTCAAGGATGATCCCCCAGGCGGTTGTCCCTGCCTTCTCTCTGCCCATCCCCCTTTCCCAGAGTCATTACACCAAGGCACAGACTGGTTGCTCTGCTTTGAGGGTGGGTCCAGGCAGACATGTGGATTCTGGGGAGGTACTGGGGGCCGAAAAATAGCGGGAATTCTTGCAACGCGTATATCATCCTAAAAGTGGGGTTTGCCTCAAGACAGCCCCCGGGAACTGATAAGAAGGGATGAACTCCGGTACTCTCCGGAGTACTGAAGATTCTCCCCTCCCAGGAACCAGGGATGTGAAACTGGAATTCTCAGATGCCTGAGGAGCTCCCAGTCTCAAAGGACTCTGGTGTCTCACCCATCCACCAGGGCGGACCTTGGAGAGGGTGTCAGGGGTGGCAGTCTTGGAGATGTCCAGGACTGGGATGGTGAGAGGCCTTTGGAAACAGAAATGATTTCTATTTCTGTAAACAGCAATGTTTACTAATTTATTTTTAGCATCTTTTAAATAGGGATTCCAGGTTGATGGGAGGCTAATGCCCTCCACTCCCCCAATTGCCCCAGCTACCTCTGCTAGGAGAGGCCACATAAGCTCCATGTAGATGTGTGGCTGGGATATGCTTCTTGATGTCTGGGGTGTGAGTCTGTTTGCAGGTCCTATTGCATGATTTGGAACCCTGCGCTTGCGTCGTAGCCCTTCTCCCCATTTCGATTCCTCCTTGAGGATGGTAACTTCCTGGCTCACTCTCACGCTGAGATTGGTTAAACAATTTGAAAACAACCGTAAAGGCACCAGAAAGAAAAGGGTGGTCCAGACTAGTTCTCTATTCACTCAGAGAGAAAACTCAAGCGACCTTAAGGTTGGGCGGGGCCCAAAACAAGCGCGTTCATAACCATTGATAACTTTCAGGGAAATAGAGGCGTGTGGACACAGCTGCCCCACCTTATGTAATCTCAGGAGTGGTAGATTCTGTTCATTTCCTAATGGCTAACTAGGGGGTTATTTCCCTCAGAGTCTGCAGATTTTTGTTTCTGAAACAGGTGAGTTGGTAGATGGGAGAGGGAAGGGTAACAGACTGGTTTCTTTCAAGGAGCTGGCTGCCTTGGATTTGAGGAAGGAGTAGCGAGGTGATAGGTATTATCAAATAGGAGGACCTTTCTCCTCTGACCATATAGTCCCTCCAAGTTATATCCTCAGGGCCCCTCTCCCAATAAGAAGGAATCAGATATCAACAGTATTTGTTTTTTCTGTATGTGTCTCTGCTGCTGTGGATGAAATCATTGACCACTCTGCTTGTGTATGTGTGAATGTGTATATATGTGACCCTTTCTTTGGAGATGAGGCTGAAAGGCACTTCCTGCCCTGGGAGATCCCCTCTGACACCCTCCTGAATATTTTGCAATAGTCCGTCACTGACATTTGGGGAAGATGCTGTCATCTCATAGGACCCTAACAGGCACCTGGTTAAACAAACTGCTTTCCCCTATTTTGCAGATGAGGATACTGAAGACTAGATAAGCTCAAAGTCATATGCTGGGTTACTGGGAAGAGCCATGACTAGAACTTAGGTGTCTGGCCTGCTAAGTGACTCTTTCCCTCACACTTGGTTACCCCATCTCTTCCTCCTCTCTGGGACCTTAGTCCCTCCCTCCCTCCGTATTCTGTATTGCTTCTATGTACCTTCACATGTTGATTGAACCCTTTGCCTATTGTGTTTGACCCAAAAGCCCTTTTCTTAACAGGTTACTTTCCCTCCCTTCACACCATGTTGACATAAAGTGAGAATAACTTTTTGGCATCGTAGGAGAGACTTTCTCTTTGGACCTGCTAGGTTAATTTTCAGTGTGAATTCCCTTCTTTTTCTGGTCCTGGGCATTCCAGCATCCTCAAGAGGGTGAATGATACAAACATGGCATTGGGACTCTACTAAGTGCTTCTACACTAAATGAGGGAGGGGTCCTTAGAAAGGACCCAAAGAGTATGGCCTATGACCCTGAAGAGGTTCAGTATTTCCCAATGAAGGCTAAGCAGGGAAGGTAAGACTGTTGAGTTACCTGTGGGAGGAGAAGGCCCCCATTGTGAGATTGATTTTTGGTGGTGAAAGGAGTCCTCTCTTTGCTCTGTTTGTCTCTTCAGCTAGGGCTGGATAGCTAGGGCACTGTGGGTCCTATTGAAGACTACTGTTTCCTCTTTGTCCTTTTCAGTTGAAGATCTGCCACCGGGCAAGTGGACCAAAGAAACTAACAGGAATTTCCACTAACCATTCTGAAATTGGTTTCAAGAAAGCTTGGCTTTTCCAATCACCTGTTGATAAATAACTTTTGATTCTCAAGCTCCCAAATAGTGTCCTTATTTGGGTTCTTGTACATTGGGGACTTTCATCTGGGGATGGCCTCGAGAATGTCAATGTGACATGTCTTTCATTGGTAAAACTGACTCCTCCCAGGTCTTGAGGTGGTGGGGAAGGAGATACTCAGGACATACATTGGAGTAGCCAGATACAAAGTTTTTAGGTGGGTCTTTCTTGGTCTGAGTATTGTTGTTACCTTTTTCACTCCAGCAACCAGAGAGTTCTCAAGGAGTAGTTAGTGAAATGCCGTGAAAAGGGCTTCCTAATTTTATTGGTGTTTCTTTGGTTTCTTTTTGTTAATCAGATGGTGCTCAATGAGTGAGTACATATGGGGGTTGGTTGGGGTCAGATTGAACCTCTGAGCCCTTGCCCCATCCCTGCCATCCCCAGTTCTGATGTAGGAATGACCCAGTAGCAGAAACTATTCATAGACCTCTTCCTGAAATATGGGTTGGAGGCTGGGGATGAGTTCTAGGTCAGACCTTGGGTGTGAGGGAGTTGGATCCCCTGCTTCTGCTGGGAGGATGTGAAGAATACAGGCTTTGCCCCCACCCGTGGAGGCAAGAATATGTCATTTGTCCCTATTTCCCTGTTCTTCTCCAAGCAGGGAACCATTCTGGAATGTCATTTGTGACCCCCATCTCTACCTCTACTCACTTGTCCCCAAAGGAAAAATGATTGTATTCTCTGATGGAGACATAAGGAGGGGAGGTCATTGTACACACACACACTTAAGTTCTCTCTTTTACACCTCCCTGCCTGCAGTGTGCATGCACTTCACTCAGATCCTGCTTCCATAGGGTAAGCACACCTGCTGAGCCCCAGACCTGCCTTCTAGAGGCAGGTTTGAAGAACACCTCTCTCTGTTCCTACTTTTGGGGCAGCCCTGCTCCTTGCTGCTATCCAGGTAAGTATTTCCACTGTGTGTTTTTCTTTGGGTAGTCCAGATCCAAGACCAGGAATTAGGAGGAGTGGGGGAGACAGTGTATTAGAAAGCCCAGTTTTGACCGTGATACAGCTTCATCAGCAAAGTAACATTTGACCCTTGAGCAACATGAGTTTGAACTGCACAAGTCCACTTATGTGCAGTTTTTTTTCAACTAAACAGTTCAAAAATAGGGTATTTGTGGGATGCAGAGCCCGCTTATATGCTGTTCTTTACACATATACAAAAAGTCACATGCGAATAGAGTATAAAAAACTCTTCATATACATGGGTTCCACAGGGCCAGTTGAGGGGCTTGGGTATGCGTGGATTTTGGTATACGCAGGGATCTTGGAACCAATCTCCATGTATACCGAGGGATGACTGTACTGATATTTTGACCCTCATTTGTCTGATTCTTGTATCTATTATTCATTTGGCTGATAACATAGAGGGGAAAGAGGTAGAATTAATATTCTCCCTTAAGCCCCACCACATCGAGATGTGCCTTGCCTGTTAAATCTTGAGAAATAGGCACTTCACCTGGAATTAGGGAATCAAAATAAGATGTGTGGAGATTGGATGTCTGTAATGCCAGAGTACAGGGCTTTAGTGCTTTAATGATCTTCAGCCTTTCAGTTCTTTAGTCGTTTCAAGTCTTAGCAGCCTATGATAGCAAGTGTCCTCACACAAGCCACTGATTTTTTTAGAGTCTCTGAGCATAGACTTTGGCAAAAGTGAGCTGTACAGACCACTGTGGCTGATTTTGATTCACATAGATGTAGCTGAGACAGGATCACTGCAGAAAGGGAAGGCACTATTGAATAGATCAATTTGTGCTGCCTTTATTCTCAGCCAGAATTGCAGTTGAGGATTCTAAGGTCAATGGCATAAGTTCCATGTATATGTAAGAGCACAGGTTAGGGACATTCTAGCTCTTAAGTTCTTCTGGGAAGTATCAGGTCGTATCAGATCAGTTTCCCCCTTACCTGGATTTGAAATGCACCCTTGAATAGGGCTAAGGAGAGGCCAATGGGGAGGCTTCAAGTCCTTTAATTTATATGGGATATCCAGAATCACCTTCTATTTATGTTCCAAGTTGATGCCAGATGTGTTTACTATATAAGCCCTGACAGTGGAATTTCAGGACCTTGGCTGAATTTCTTGTGTGTTCAACCACAGAGAAATGGTGGATTTTATCATAAATACATAAAGAAGAATGGAAGTTTTTGTTATGTAAGGGTTTGAGGAAGAGAAAAGCAATAATCCCAAAGACAGGAAAGGTATTAAAAAGGCTTTTGCCTGAATCCTTCTCTCCCTAGGAATCAGAGTCTATTCAGGAAATAAAATGGGAGCCATATTTGTTTCAAATATATATTTAAATCTTGAAGTCAAAATAGAAGCAGTGCAAGGGTGAAAACTGAAGAAAGGAAGACGGTTTGATTAAGCTGAAAGAAGAGAAGGATTTATTTAGAAGAAAGGTGGTATTTTCAGAGGACAGTATTGATGATGTGAAAAGAAAAATAAGAAAGACCAGTAGCCAACAATCTTAAACATGGAATTATAAAGGAGTGGCGTTTTTATAATTAGTAGGTTAGAGGAGGTGATTAGAACCCTAAGAGATCTAACAGAAGCATGGATGCAAGCTTTACATGAATGTCCATCTTCACTCAGGATCTCAGGTCCAAGAAAATATTGAGAGGTACCTGCTTGAATTTGCAGAGAAAGCACTGGAAAATCATCCCTATGACTGAGTTAGGTATAGTAGATGATTACAAAAAATGTAAACAATACTTCCAAGTATTTTTAGCTTAGTTTCAGTGATATTACCATTGTCATTGGGAATATAGATGGTTGCTTGGAGGACGTACAGAAAGAAGTAGGTCTTTAGAAAGTGTAGGAAGATGAGACACATGAAATATATCAAAGTAATTGATCAAATTAATAGAAATTAGGAAGCAAAAAGGCATGACCATCTCAATAGTTTCAAAAATAGGTATTTGTTAAAACTCAGCAATGATTTGTGATTTAATTTAAAAACACCTTAGTAAAGTAGTAACAAAAGATAATTTCTTAAGTTGATAAAAGGTATCTGCCAAAAGCCTACTATAAAAATCAAACTTAAATGTTGAAACATTGCAATCTTTCCTATTGGCCACATGGTAAGATACAAAGAAAGTCTAGACAAACTTCAGGCAGGTAATCACATAAAAATACAATTAAAAAAGCATTAAAAATCCATCAATTGGGAAATGTAAAAGGAAGCCTCTACGTAAGTCAGACAACAAGGGAAATTGCAGAAATTTAGAGCTGAATGAAAACAAAAAGCACTATATAGCAAGCAAAAAACACCAGGGGAAGAAATGTAGTTTATAGCCTTAAATATTTTATTCAAAAAAGAGAAAGATTGAATGAAGGTGAATGAACTAAGCTTTCAATTCCAGAAGAAAAGGAAAACAAACATTTAAATATTACAAAGGTTGTGGCCTCCAAAAGAGCATACTACATAAATAGATATGCACTATATGTGTGGTTTAAGATTTTATAGGGATGTGGGGAACGGAGTGATTAGCACCAAAAAAATCTGAAAGCAATTCTGGAGGGGTGATAATAAAAAAAAGGATGAAAATATTATCATTAGTAAAGCAGAAATTAATGAAACAGAAGAAAAAATAGGTAGCTTGAGCAAAACTCTTTTAAAAGGCTAATAACAGTAGGTTTCTTTGCAAATATAAATTTCTTAAAAAGAGAAGTCAGGTCAGGTGCAGTGGCTCACGCCTGTAATTCCTCCCAAGGTGGGAGGATCATTTCAGCCCAGGAGTTCAAGAAGCATGGCAAAGCCCTGTCTCTACCAAAAAAAAAAAAAAATTAGCTGGGTGTGTGGTATGTGCCTGTAGTCCCAGCTACTCAGGACACTGAAGCCAAAGGATTGCTTGGGGCCAGGAAGCCAAAGCTTCACTGTGATCGTGCCACTGCACTTCAGCCTGGGCAACTGAGTGAGGCGCTGTCTCAAAATTAAAATAAAATAAAATAGAAAGCACAAAAAGTTATCAGGAATAAAAAAATAAAATCATAACACAAAAAACAGATTTTTAAAATTAGAATAATACAAACAACTTTATATCAAGAATTGAAAACTATATGGATAATTTTATAAGGAAATGTAAAATTTCAAAATGGTTTAAGAAAATGTAGAAAACCTGAAATTGAAGTGGTCGTCAAAGTTATATCTCCCAAAAGGCACTGGGTCTTGGCAGTTGTATTGGCAAATTTTCTAAGTCTTCAAGAAAAAGATAATTTCTATTTTTATAAAGCACTCTAAAGCATAGAAAAGGATAGAAAATTAACCAATTTATTTTATGTAGTCAAGCTAACCTTGATACCAAAACAAGGCAAATTAAAAGACAAGAAAAAAAATACACCAATTTTATCTATAAAGACAGGTCCACAAATCCTAAGTAAAATTCAGCAATGAGTGACAAGAATAATGCATCATAATTGTGTGAAGTTTATCTGAGGTATGCAAGATTAATTCAATAATATCTATAAACATAATTCACTACATTAATTGAATAAAGAAGAAAATCATTTACTTTCTTATGTGCCAGCAATCATCAATCAGAAAATGTAATAGACTAAGTGATTCCATATTTGGTAGCAACAAATAACATAAATAACATCTATGAAGAATACTATAAAATTTTTACTGAAAGACATGAAAGAAAATAGGACTTTTGAGACCAGCCTGACCAACATGGAGAAACCCCATCTCTACTGAAAATACAAAATTAGCTGGGCATGGTGGTGCATGCCTGTAATCCCAGCTACTCGGGAGGCTGAGGCAGGAGAATCGCTTGAACCCGGGAGGCAGAGGTTGCGATGAGCCGAGATCATGCCATTGCACTCCAGCCTGGGCAACAAGAGTGAAAATCCATCTCAAAAAAAAAAAAAAAAAAAAAAGAAAGAGAGAGAGAGAGAAAGAAAGAAAGAAGAAACTAGGACTAAGTGGATAAAAATAATGTGTCTGTGGATGGTAAAATTCAATACTCTAAAAATGTCAGTCCTGTCCTCAAATTAATCTATATAGTTAATGCAGTTCCAATCAAAACCCCACAATAATTTTTCTTCAAGCTTTTTAAAGGAAATATTACAGAAGATCATAGGGGAAATGAAGGAAAAATTGCTTTACCAGATATCAAAATATGACAAAGTTACAGTAATTAAGGCAGTGTGGTATAATGCAGGAATAGACAAAGAGATAAGTGGAATTGGATAAAGAGTTCAGAAATAAACCTGTAAATACAGTCCAGTGGATGAGAGAGGTGGCATTCATGTAATCAGGGAAAAGATAGGCTACTTGATAAATGCTATTGAGACAATTGACTCTTCATGAAGAAAACAAAATAATACACAGCATTACTTTCTCTCTCAAACATTTCATAACAATAAATTACAGATGGTAAAGACATAAACATGTTTAGGCTATAAAAAAAATAGTAAAAAATACTGGAAAATCCCTCTATCATCATTAAATAAGGAAGGTCATCTTGTTTAGGACACAACAAAATTAAAAATAAAAATTTAAAGAAGGAAAAAGACAGATTTGACTGCATCAAAACTTTTAAATGTTTTACATTTAAAAGCCTAAACACAATTAAATATCAAGCTACATTCTGAGAAAAATATTTGTCAGGCATAAGATCAATGTCTGGAATATATAAAGAATCAAAAATTCAAGAGATAAGAACCAAAAAAGTTGGCAAAGTATAGTAATAGGCAATTAAAGAAAAGACAAGGATTGAGAGTGATGGTTAGGGGCTCTCTAGCCTTACATATAATGCTTTCACTCTTTTTTTTATTAATTTTTTTGTAGAAATGAGGGCAGGGTCTTGCTTTGTTGCCTACGCTGGTCTCGAACTCCTGGCTTCAAGCAATCCTCCTGCCTCAGCCTTTGGAAGTGGTGAATTACAGGCATTAGCCTCTGTGCCCAGCCTGCTTTGACTTTTTTAAAAAGCAGAATAACCATGTATTGCTTGTATAAGTCAACAAGATTGACATTTTAAAGTATTTTAAAGGACAGAAGCAAAATAATGGTGGTTAAGGAAAAAAAAAAAAAGCAGGTCAGACGCAATGGCTCACACCTACAGTCCCAGCACTCTGAGACAAAAACTTGCTTGAGACAAAAACTCAGGACCAGCCAGGGTAACATAGTTGTCTCTCTAAAATAAATAAATAAATAAATAAATAAATAAATAAATAAATAAATAAAAGTTAGCTGGACATGGTGGTGCATGCATGTAGTCCCAGCTATGCAGGAGACTGAGGTGAGAGGATTGCTTGAGCCCAGGAGGTTGAGGCTGCAGTGAGTTGTGATCACACCATTGTATTCCACCCTGGGCGACAGAGTGAGATCCTGTCAAAAAAAAAAAAAAGAAAAAAGAAAATCCTAGGTTTGGAAATGTGGAAATGATATACCAAACAAATGTTAAGTGTTAATAAAAGCAAGAAGGTGTGACATAATTAATGTCAGAGTCAAAATACAATTACAAGCACAAAACTTGAGTGCAGCAAAGGTAGATAATTTTATATGGAGAAAAAGCATAGTGTGCCTGCATATAGGAGTGTCAGCTCAGGAGCTCTCATACCTATTCTAGGACTTGGGCAGGGAGTTTCTTTTGCCCCTCATCCCTCACTAGGAATTCAGAGACTCATTCTCATTTTCTTAAGCTCATTGGAGGGATAGAGTTAGGGGAGTGTCAACACAAACCACACCAGAAATGAGCCCAATCTGAATTCTCAAAGGAAAATCTCCCACACTCCACTCCAGAGTACTCTTTTTCTCTCTTATTTTTCCACCATAGCTCTTGATGATCCAGAGCTTGACCCAGAACCCTAGTTCCCCTATCAAAATATTCCAGTTTAGTAAAAGGGAAGAAAAGCAAACAGTCAAAACATACAAACATTTACGATTCAACTTGAAAGAAAAAAATGTAGCATTTTTTATTGTCTATAGCTACTTGTGTCTTATTAAGAAGCTCCCCCTCCTGTTAATGACAGGTGAAAAATTTAAACTTGTCAATTAAGGTAATTTAGTTATATTTCAGTTAGTCTTTTTCAGTTTAAAATATTCCCATTCAATTTAATTCAGTGTTTTGGGTATAAATATTCAGTCAATTCAAAGCTCAAACTCTCCCCTTCTTCCCACCGTGGTCCCTGAATACTGGGAGCTTACATATACTCAGAACAGCAGAAAGGGAAGCAGTCTCATGGCTGTGTCCTCTGCTGTTCTCTGGATCCTCACTCATTTTCTATGCTGTGTGACTGTCTTAGGGGTCTCTGGGAATATTGTGTTTGTGCCCAGTGAATTGCAACAGGTCCTGTCTGGTGTTTTTGGTGGCTTTCTGACACTCACTGCTGGAGTCTGGAGTCTGGAATCCTGCTATATCTCTTACTGGAGGTCTCTGCTGGATGTGGCTTCCTCGTCCCCAATGCAGACTTCTCCTGGACCTTGGGTTTTCTCAGCACTCCTGCATGCTCTTTCCAAGGCATAAAAAATATTCTGGTCATCCTCCATTCCACACCAAGGCCACAGGGAACTGGGGTGCAAACCCAGGTTCATCTGCCTAGATACCTCTCAACCATGTAAGGACTACCTCTTGAATGGCACTGTATTGCCCCAGTGTCACACTGAACATGGAGTAAAAGTGAAGGACAGGCCAGACGTTCCAGATTCTACCTCAACTTCTCTGGGGTTCCTGATGTCATGCCCATCTTCCCATTCTGGGCCAAGGTCCAAGGTCTGAAGGGACTGAGGGGTTCCTTCCCAGGGATCCAAGGATTGGTTAGTCTCAACCCCTCAAACCTGCCCCCTGCCCTTGGCTCTTACAACTGGAAGAGCACTTTACTTTCTCCCTCAGCAGATGGCAACTTCCCACCATCATAACTGAAGTGTGCTGTACTTTCAGATTAGAGTAAAACCTTATGTCCAAGCTACGCTCTTTGCTCTTAATATTTAAGAGGTTTTGGAATTTTGAGCTTATTTTCTCGAAAAAGCTTTCAAGACTGTTATTTAATTTTGGGCTTCGAAAGCTGAACTCAAGTCCCGTGTACCCTTGCATTCTTGCTGTAACAACCATAATGCTCTCTGGTGAAAAAGGATGCCTCTGGTTGAGAAGGGAGTCATTATACGGAAGAGAATAAGAAAAGAAATCCCATTAATATTAATATTTTCAAAACAGATTCTCTACTTCATGTCAAGTTTTAGTCTGGTTAAAGATTAAGTTCTTAGTTCTGAAAGTGGAACCCAGAGCAGAATTTTTTATTTTATTCCCCCCCCCCCTTATTGGGTCTTTATAAGAGAAGACAGTTACCAAGTATAAGTAAAACAAAAGAAAGCTTTGATCTGTCTTCTGCAGACCCCTAGAATTAGGAAAATCCCCAGGGAGATGTGGGACTACAGATACGACTCTTACAAACAGGGTATGGAACAAGTAGGTGGCAAAGAGGAGATCAGCAGCCTCTTGTCAACCCTGCTGGTCCCCAAGGAGTTCCCGGTCCACTCATCCAGTCAAGGGACAGACAGCAACTTGGTTGCTGAGTTCCAGCAGGGGTCAGCAATGGACTGGACTGAAGTGCATCCAGAGGCGGTGCTAGCTAGAGGCTTTCCTTCTGGGGTCGTGTGTAGTCATGGCTTTTATCTTTAATGAAACAAAACAAAAACAACAAAAAACACCAGGCTTTCATGGGCTAAGAAATACAATTCACAAGGATTGATTGAGCACTTAAAATATGGTAGACACTGTTGTAGGCACTTGGGACATTGAAGTGAATAAAACAAAGATCCTTGCCCTTATGATTTTATATTCCAGTAGAAAGAATATAGAAAATTAAAAAATAAATCAGCGTTGGGTAATAGAAGATATGGAATTAATGAAAAGTAGAGCAGACTGAGTGGGATCAACAGTGCTAGGTGAGAATAGAGGTTAGGGTGAGGTCATAAACAGTGTGATCTGAATAGGCTTCATTATGCAAATGAGATGTGAGCAAAGACTTGAAGAAGTTGAGGAAGTTAGCCCGCAGCTATCTGGAGGAAAAGTATTCCAGGCAGAGGGCACAGCTAAAGAAGCAACCCTAGGTGATGAGGTCAAGAAACAGTAAACGAACTAGCAGTACTGGAGCAGAGTTATGGTCAGAAGGAGGGGAGGGTGCCAGACCATGTGGGCCTCATAGGTCATTGTAATAACTTTTCCTATGGGTAAACTAGAAAGTCATTGAGGATCTTGAACAGAAACATAGTATGCTCTACCTGGCATTTCAAAAGATCATTCTGACTGCTATGTTTAATGCATTTAAGCTGGGAGATCTGTTAGGAGGTAATTTCACTATTCTAGATTAGAGATGATGGTGGCTTGGACCAGAGTGATGGTAGATTCTGATATATTTTAGAGGAAAAGCCAATAGACTTTCCTAAAGGATTGACAATGGGGAGTGAGAGAAAGAGAAGAGTCACAGTGACTCAAAAGTCTTGCCTGAGCAGCTGGGAGGATGGAGTTTCCATCAACTAAGATGAGGAAGGCTAGAAGTGGGGCAGATTTGTAGTGGAAGAAAAAGTATTCTGTTTTGGACATGTTGAGTTTGAAATAAAAATTAGACATCCCGTGGAAATTTTGATTAGGCAGTAAAATAGATACATCTGGTGTTTGGGAAAGAAGTCTGGGCTAGAGAGAAAAATTTGGGAGTTATCAGCATGTAGATGTTATTTAAAGCTGTAAGTCCAAATGAGATCAGCAAGAGGGTGTAGAGGGTGAAGGGATAAAAAGGCTAAGACTGATCCCTGGGGCACTCCAAGGGAAGCAGGAGGAACAAGCCAAGGAGGCGAAGAAGGCATAACCAGTGAGGTAGGAAGAAAGTCAACAGTGTGGTGTCTTCGAAGCCTAGAAAAGAAAGTTCACCCAAAAATGGAGTGGTCCACTTTGTGAAATGCTCGTGCTATGTCAAGTAGGATGAAGGCTGGGAATCTGACTATTGACTCTAGCCAGGAGGCAGTCATCGGCAGCCTTGATCACAGTAATTGTGGTGGAGTGGCAGGAGCTAAAACCCCAGCTGCAGTGGGTTTAAGAAATCATTAGAGGATCGGGCGCGGTGGCTCACACCTGTAATCCCAGCACTTTGGGAGGCTGAGGAGGGCAGATTACCTGAGGTCAAGAGTTCAAGACCAGCCTGGCCAACATGGTGAAACCCATTCTCTACTAAAAACACGAAGCTAGATGTGGTGGCAGGCACCTGTAATCCCAGCTATTTGGGAGGCTGAGGCAGGAGAATTGCTTGAACCCAGGAGGTGGAGGTTGCAGTGAGCTGAGATTGTGCCACTGCACTCTAGCCTAGGTGACAAGAGCGAAACTCTGGCAAAAAAAAAAAAAAAAAAAAAGCGTAAGAGGAAACAAACTGTAGACCATGAGTACAGGGCACTATTCTGAGACATTTTCCTGCAAATGGGAGCAAAGAAATAGAGAAGTTGGCAGGGAAAAACAGGGTCAAGAGAAATGATTGCTTTTATTCTCTCTTTTTTTTTTTTTTTTAAGATGGGAAGGAAAGCAGCCTGTTTATATGCTAGTAAAAATGATCCAAGAGGGAGTAAAAATTATTAATGCAAGACAAAGAGGGGGAGAATTGCAGGAACAATATCCTTAAGGCAGCAAGCGCAATGGATCTAATGCACAAGCAGAGGGATTGATTTTAGCTAGGAGCATGGACATTTCATCTGTGAAGCAGTCGGAGAGGCATAATATGAGGGTAAAGACACAGGTAAGTGAGTGGATGCAGTGATAGGAGACTGTGGAAGTTCTTTCTTGATTGCGTAATATTTCTCAGTGAATTAGAAAATAAGGTCATCAACTGAGCTTCTGAATGAGACATGACCTAATTGGGGGTTTGAGGAGAAAGGAAAATGTGTGAGTCATTTAGGAGAAGGGGAGAGTAATGAACTAGGCTATGTGTGATTCCCAGGCAGCATTAAGAACTCACTTGACGCTAGCAATTGTGAATTTAATGTGAGATTAGCCAGTCTGTGTCTGTGCCCGCTTATCAGCCTCATTTAGCTGTGTGGGTTTAGACATGCATTGGGCAGAGAAGTTGAGTTACCCAAAGTTTTAGTTTGACCAAAAAGAAGTGAGGGGGACAAGGGTATCAAAGTTATATGAATGGGAGTACTTACGCTAAGAGACCATGGGCTTTAAGCTGGATATGGAGAGGAATGAGAACAGCAAGGTTGGGAAGAATAACAGCAAATAAATTGGTACAAATGGAAGGGTCTGTGTGTTTTTTATGAAAGCCAGTTTATTGCTTAAGGAAATGGCTTAAAATGTTCTTTTTACGGCTCTAAAAAATGTTCTTTTTGTCTTTGGCACATATTTGCCCCTGTATTACGGGACGTAATTTTTGTAAATAAATATTGTATGTATTTTGAGTATAGGATGCAAAGGTTTGTTGGGTTTAGACAGTAAACTGGAAAGATAGGAGAAAGTGATCAGACAATGGGAATCATAGCACTGAGATTATGCAGGGGTTACACCTGTAAGTAATGATAAAATCTAAGCAATGGCCATGGAAGTGAATAGTTAAGGAGAAGATCCTTGTGGGAGAGGTCAAGAATTAAGAGGTCGGTCTGGCGCGGTGGCTCATGCCTGTAATCCCAGCACTTTGGGAGGCTGAGGTGGACAGATTGTGAGGTCAGGAGATTGAGACCATCCTGGCTAACATGGTGAAACCCCGTCTCTACTAAAAATACAAAAAATTAGTCAGGCGTGGTGGCATGCACCTGTAATCCCAGCTACTCGGGAGGCTGAGGCAGGAGAATCACTTGAACTTGGGAGGCGGAGGTTGCAGTGGACTGAGATCACGCTGCTGCACTCCAGCCTGGGTGACAGATCAAGACTCTGTCTCAAAAAAAAAAAAAAAAAAAAATAGAATTGAGATGTCAGGGTCATCTACGTGTATGTGACATTCACCAAGCTTAAGGCAGGGGTAGTAATGTCAAGAGTAAAAGTAAGCCAGGAGATAAAATTTTTAAGAAATATGGGGGAAGGCAGACATGGTGGCTCATGCCTATAATCCCAGAACTCTGGGAGGCTGAGGTGGCTGGATCATTGAGGTCAGGAGTTTGAGACCAGCCTGGCCAATATGGTGAAACCCCAACTCTACTAAAAACATAAAAATTAAGCTGCGTGTCATGGCACGTACCTGTAATCCCAGCTACTTAGGAGGCTGAAGCAGGAGAATCTCTTGAACCCGGGAAGTGGAGGTTGCAGTGAGCCGAGATCATGCCACTGCACTCCAGCCTGGTGAGAGCGAGACTTCATCTCAAAAAAGAAAAAAAAAAAAAAAAAAAACAAGAAAAGAAAAAGGAAAAGAAATATGGTGGAATGACCCACTGACACTCTTAAAGTAAATCACTAATTGAATCTTACAATTGAAACATACCATTTCTACCTCAGCTGTTTAACTATTGCACTGTAACAAAATAAAATATTCTTTTTTTTTTTTTTTTTGAGACAGAGTCTCGCTCTGCCGCCCAGGCTGGAGTGCAGTGGCGTGATCTTGGCTCACTGCAAGCTCCGCCTCCCGGGTTCACGCCATTCTCCTGCCTCAGCCTCCCGAGTAGCTGGGACTACAGGCGCCCGCCACCTCGCCCGGCTAGTTTTTTTGTATTTTTTAGTAGAGACGGGGTTTCACCGTGTCAGCCAGGATGGTCTCGATCTCCTGACCTCGTGATCCGCCCGTCTCGGCCTCCCAAAGTGCTGGGATTACAGGCTTGAGCCACCGCGCCCGGCCACCAAAATAAAATATTCTTACAAGATAATAGTTGCCTAAAGGGTTAGAAGCACAACAAAGAGGGATTTTCCTAGGGATCCCTATCCATTTCTCAAGGGTCTCTTCCTAAGAGGTAGACTTCTGAGAGTGGGGTTACTGCTTTATCCAGCAATGTCAAAAAGAGACACATCCTTCACCTTAATGGTATTGCTTCTTTTCCGTTTTGTTTTTTCTTCCACTAACACAATAATTCACACATTACATATATTATTCCTATAATTGCAACCACATATTATATTTATTGGCAAAAAGTCCTGTCAGGTAATATAGAAGACAAGAATTGTGCGAAAAGCAAAAAAGTAACCTTGTACTATTTCTTTGAGCAATAAATCGGCTGCCCCCAACACAACAAACATCCCATTTGCTCCAATGATTTATTTATGCCTCCGTTTACTGGAGGGAGATTCAGATTTCTTCTCTATAAAGGCCTGCTGTGTGTTACAGTGGCCCCTAAGTCACTCAGTTTCTAGTCTCAAACCCTTGATGGGCCATTCATCTTTCCCGAGAAATTTCCAGGTTGGACAGTACAAAGAAAACATCTACCAAGAATTCTGAGGTGTTAAGTTCTGATTTCCAGATCATATACACCATTCTCTTTAGATTGCTAATATCTCGTGATTTCTTTTCCCAGCACCATTTTAAAGTGTGATTGGAGCATTTTGATCTCCTTTATAACTGGAGTGACTGAGACAGGCTGGCTCTTTTACTCCATTGCGGTGACATTAATGTCCTGCCACAGGCGACCTTGACTTATTGCTTAGGATGCCCAGGACATGTATTCAACCCTGGTCACAGGCCCACTGTGATTGTGCTCACACAGCAGCCTATCCTGATGTAGTTCCTGTGGTACAAAGATGATTTTTGCTCTAAAGTCCCAGAAAATCTACCCTCCCATCTTCCCAGGTATTTGTATAGATAGAGCAAAACACTTTTCACAGATTATAGTTAGCTTAATGGGTTTTTGATCATTGACACAAGGGCATAGTGGTAATCCCAAGGCATATATATCTATTCAGATATCTCTCTCTGTCTCTCTCAATAGATAGATAGATAGATAGATAGATAGATAGATAGATAGATGATAGATAGATAGATAAATAGATAGATAGAGAGAGAGAGAGAGAGAGAGAGAGAGAGAGAGAGATAGGAAAAAATATATATATAGAGAGAGAGAGGGACAGAAAGACAGAGAGAGAGAGAGACAGAGACAGAGAGAGAAGAGAGAGTATCGCTCTGTCACCCAGGCTGGAGTGCACTGGTATAATCATGGATTCCTGCACCCTCAACCTCCTGGGCTCAAGCAGTCCTCCCGCCTCAGCCTCCAAGGGCTATTTATGAGATACCTCCTTAGTCCTCACTGTGGGTTGTGTAGATGTGCAGGATTAAAGGGCCTCAGCATCTCTCTTTATACTTTGCTGGAGACACAAGGTACAAGACACTTACTGACCTGGGAGTGGTAGGTCAACCCTCCTGATATTGCCCAGAATACTGGACTCATCGTCCTCAGTCATTCAGATTTCTGTCTCAGATCTTAATTTTATGCAGGTCCCTTTAATCCCTTGAGTATACTTAGGAAAATATGCTACATGAGAGTAAAGGAAAATCATGCCTTAGTTCCATTTAGTACCATTGGTTGGGCAGTTTGGCTCCAAGAAGCCCAGAAAACCTTATTGAAGACTTTCTCTACCTTCCTTAGTTTTGTTAAACAAATAACTGCAGGATGAGGTTGCAGTTACTATGGTCACCCAGGACAAAAGTCGTTCTCTTCTCTCTGGACCACCAAGCTACTGAGTATGTGCCCAGACTATGCTGCCCAGACTAACTGCCTCTCTGAGAGGCACCACCCTAATGCACCTCTCCCCAGGGCACTCTTAGCACAGATCACAGATCAAATTTTACTAGGAGTGGTTGCTGTAGGGGAAGGGAGAATCCAGCATCTTAGTCCCATACAGATTTTCCATGGTCCGCAACTTGGAACTTCAGGCAAATTTAAATTGGGTACTAAGGGCCAAGCATGGTGGCTCATGTCTGTAATTCCAGCACTTTGGGAGGCCAAGGTGGGTAGATCACCTGAAGTCAGGAGTTCGAGACCAGCCTGGCCAACACGGTGAAACTCTGTCTCTACTAAAAATACAAAAAAAATTAGCTGGGCACGGTAGGGCACATCAGTAGTTGCAGCTACTCAGGAGGCTGAGGCAGGAGAATCACTTGAACCTAGGAGGCAGAGGTTGCAGTGAGCCAAGATCACACCACTGCACTCCAGCCTGGGTGACAGAGAAAGACTTTGTCTCAAAAAACTTAAATTAAATTAAATTAAATTTAAAAATAAATTGGGTTCTAAGGGTAGAGACCAGCCTTGTTATCTCCCAGTTGGAAAACTGGAGTGTGATTGTTATTGTGTGCCAGCATTTTATACTTAAAACTGTTTGACCTTCATAAAAGAGAGAATGCAGTTCCCTGTCTAGGTCCTATCAGTATTTAGAGTATCCTTGGCCATCTCACACAGCCAACTTAGGATCTGGATCCTGGGTGGGGGAAGATATGAGAAGCTTCTGTCCCCCTAGTGAGAAAGATACATATATTTAAATTCTTTAATTCTGCTAAAGCACCTGTATAAGGTAAAATTGCTTTGGCGGGAAGCAACAGAAAACCGTACAGTAACTTAACAAATAGAGTTTTATTTTTATTATATAACAAGAAATTTGGAGGAAAGTGCTGCTATGATTTGTTCAGTTCACTCTACACAGACAGGGTCAGCATCTCTTAGTCTGCCATATCGCGGCCACAGAACAATAGGGCCAGCTCTAGGCATTTTACGCATGTTTAAAGCAGGAAGAAAGGTAAGATATAAGTTGAGCCACAGTGCACAAGTAATCCCAGCTACTTGGGAAGCTGGGGCGGGAGGGTCACTTGGGCCCAGGAGTTTGAGACCAGCCTGGGCAACATAGCAAGACCCCATCTCAAAAAAAAAAAAAAAAAAAGGAAAGAAAGCTGGAACCACTGGCATTCTCTCCCTTTTACTCAGAATACGAAAGCTTTCCAGAATTGTTGCCACCCATTCCAAGTGATGAGTGGCATTTTCTTTCACTTCTCAAGGGCCAGTATATGTGCCATCTCTAGCTGCAAGAAAATATGGGAAAATGCTTCAAGGACTGTTGTAATGAACTTAATCTCATTGTGGTCCATATCCTGATGCCTCCCTGTAGAAAACTGAGGTTTGCTTTGCAGAGAATAAAGGGAGGATATATATTTTGGTAGAAAATTGAGAGCATCTGCCATAGCATCCTACTGACCTTTCAGTGTCATGTGCCATCCTGAAATAGTCCTTTACTTTTAAAGCTTGGGGAGTAGACTAGTGAGTACCGGTTGGAAAACTTGAGTGTCTACCCCCCAAGCTTTAGGCTTCCATATACCACAGTAAACTACTGACCCACTGAAAAAATATGAATATATCATAAATAAGTAGGGGCAGAGATTCAGCCATTTGATTCCCCAGAATGTTTAATGAATCTATTTTTACATATTTATAATTACTCCAATTACCCTTACAAATTGAAGCCCAGGACTTACTAGAACTGGCAAATCAAACAGGTGATATGCCTGCTATTCGATTATTACAAACATTAGCATCTGGCCTCTCTTTGAAATTGCACATACCAATCATTGCTACAAATATCAAACAACATTGTCTTTTCCCTGCCCACACTCTCCTAAACAAATAAGGAACAGGAGGACAGGAAGGAAGAGAAAATACTTTCCTTATTTTTAGGGGCTTGTGAGTCTTAAATTGTAAGTAGCTGTCCCTGCTTCTGACAGCCTGTCAGTGCTGCCTTGACCTTTAGTAAGAACCTCCTGCTTTGGGGGGCCATATTTTAGACTCTTAGAGCTGAGATTTATTACTTTCTAATTGCTGATTGACACAGGATGATCTTTGACTCATTAAGGTTTGTAAGAAACATTATTTCTCTTGAAGATACTTTCTCTGTCAGAATGTGGCCAGGCGCGGTGGCTCATGCCTGTAATCCCAGCACTTTGGGAGGCCAAGACGGGTAGATCACCTGAGGTCGGGAGTTCGAGACCAGCCCGACCACCATGGAGAAACCTCGTCTCTACTAAAAATACAAAATTAGCTGGGCATAGTGGCACATGCCTGTAATCCCAGCTACTTGGGAGGGTGAGGCAGGAGAATCGCTTGAACCTGGGAGGAGGAGGTTGCGGTGAGCCGAGATCACGCCACTGCACTCCAGCCTGGGCAACAGAGCGAGACTCCATCTCAAAAAAAAGATAAATAAATAAAAACAAGGGGAAAAAGTAAAATTCTTCAGGCCAATCAATGCACCCAAAAGGTGACTAGGCATGGTGTTTTTGACAGTGACAGTTATGAACGCTCTTACCAGCAAGGTTTGGAGGTTACTTAGCTTCAGAATCTGAGGGAGCACAGTGACAGGCAGGAGTCACAAAAACATAGAGCTCAAATTCCCCCTTTGACATAGATTGATGTGCAGAAGAATGCTGGAAGAAACCAAGCCAAAAAGCGGGTAGCCAAATGGGTCTCCACTGTGTGGACAAGAGGCACCACCCAGTGGGCCAGGAAGCTGGTGTGACTGAACAAACCCTTTGACCATGAACAATGCTGAATGCTAGAGGGGTCAACAGGAAGTTCACTGGATACCCTTGCCTCTGGCCCAACGCTGAATAGAGGCAGCAGTGAAATGAAATCCTCGTTACTAGAGGGAAGGTACAGACAGCATGGCACGTAATGAAATGAGATTGCACAACTCTGATGGTATGAAGGGCAGGCACTGTCTGAGAGGGAAAATCAGTATTGAACCCAGAGAAAGAGTCTTCCAGGGACAGTATATTAGTCCCTGTTCTCCAGAGAAAAAGGAACTAATAGGAACAAATAGGGCACGTGTGTGTGTGTGTGTATGTGTGCGCGCAGAAAGAGATTTATCATAAGGAATTGGTTTACCATTATAGAAACTGACAAGCCCTAAGATCTGTGGTTGCAAGCTGAAAACCCAGGAGAGCCAATGGTGTAGTTCCAGTCTGAAGGCTGGCAGTCTTGAAACCCAAAGTCTGAGGGCTGGAACAACATGGACGTCCCAGCTTGAAAGCAGCCAGGCTGCAGGAGTTCCTTGCACTTGTAGGAGAGTCAGTTTCTTTATTCTATTCAGGCCTTCAGCTGATTGGATGAGGCCCACCCACATTGCAGAGGGCAACCTGCTTTATTCCATCTACTATTTCAAACGTTAATCACATCCAGAAACACCTTCCCATTCAAACTGAGTCAATGGAGGAGAGTTTAATAGAGGCACTATCTTCAAAGATGTGAGCAGAGATTAAGCAAGGGACAGTTCTGTATCCTAGAGAAGCTAGTAACTTGGAGTGTCATTACCATTCTTAACTTGAAGGAGAGACCTTTGTGGAGAGGGTGGCCTGACAGGTGCAATATTCCTCAGTTAAGGGATAAAGCCAACTATAGGAAGACTGCAAGGGTGGAATCAAGAAAAAAGTTACCCAGATCTCAGTCTCCTCCCTCCCACGGATCTTTTACTCTTGTTCACCATTGGCCGAACCCAATGAAAGCCAGAGAACAAGAGAGCGTTTGCTAGGTCAGACTTCAGAGGAAGAAGAGAGGAGGAGAGGAAGGTGGTAAGTGGATCTGGAGAAGTATAAGAAGACATCCAGCAAAATGTCAATAATTGTGGAAGGCTGGAGGTGAAGGAATCACAGTGGTCTTTTTTTTTTTTTTTTTAACTTGCTTTGATCACAGAACAAAACGTTTTCTATTCACTCAAAACAGGAGATGTAGACCACACGTTACAGAACCGTATGTCTAAGTTACATTCCCAAGAAGAGCAGTAACTATCATGTGGTTAGCATGCCAACAAGATCAACTTTGAAAAATATTGCCTTTTACAAATTGTAGTGCAATTGTAATGCTCCTTTGTCCTTAGTACTGAGCAAAAGCAATACATTTCCATTGTAGAACATTTATAAATATAGATAAACCAAAAGGAGAAAATAATGTGAACCCATATTCTAGCAATAATCACTGCTAATACTAGGGATGTGTTTTTAAAGTTTCTTGATCATACATTGTGTATTTGTATATTTTTGAACTTTTTATTTTGACATAATTTTAGACTGACACAGACATTGCAATAATAATACACAGGATTCCCACATACCTTTAACAGTGATTCCCAAATTTTAAGCATTTGCTGTATTTGCTTTATCCATCTCTTTCTTTCTGTATGTATGCATGTGTGTATATGTGTATATGCACAAACACAAATATAATTTATATACATAAGCATACACTTTTATTCCTGAATCATTTGAGAGTAATCAACTTTAAAATTTTAACAGAGCCAAAAAAAAGTTTTTAACAGAGGCAAGTTACAACAATATCTGTATACCATCACTATCTCCAATTGTACTGGGCAATCTTCAAAGTTAAGAGTAAGAGATTAATAGTAATAACAGAACCCTTATTAAAACATTTCTGGCTGGGTGTGGTGGCTCATGCCTATAATCCATACACTTTGGGAGGCTGAGGTAGACTGATCACTTGAGTCTAGGAGTTTAAGACCAGCCAGGGCAACACGGCAAAGCCCCATCTCTACAAAAAACTAGCCAGGCATGGTGGTGCATGCCTATATTCCCAGCTACTAGCGGGGCTGAGGTGGGACGGTCGCTTGAGCCCGGGAAGTTGAGGCTGCAGTAAGGCATGAATGTGCCACTTCCCACTGTACTCCAGCCCAGGCGACAGAGCAAGACCCTGTCTAAATAAATAAATAAATAAATAAATAAATAAATAAATAACATAAAAGAGACTTTCATCAGATCAAAATAGACTTAGCCAGAAAGAGAGCACTCACCCACAGACTTTTGTAAGTTCCCCAGAGTCTTACTGCAATCCTGAGACAGACTGATGGGTCCTGGTTGACAAATATCCAGCAATGCTCTTATTTGTGGGGATGAGATTTTCTAAACTAGGCTAGCCTGAAAGATATTGGGTAACCCTTAGTGGGCTCAGAGAGAGACCTCAGAAAGTTACCTGCAAGGCAGTGTCTGGAGGCATTGCACCAGGTCATGAACAGCAGGTTAAGGGATGCTGGATTTCAAAGATATTGTTGCTTGGCATCCCATCTAATTTAGAATGCAGGAAATCATTTTGGAGAAGTCAGTTCCAGGTGTCCAATTGTAAATGCTTGGTATAGAAGATAGAAGGAACAGGTTTGAAATTAGTCATTCTGGCCAGGGCATAAGCAACCTCCCTACAGTGAAATCACCAGGGAAAGAATAGAAATGAAGGCCTTCTGTTACCTGTCAGGTGTTGATTTAAGCAGAATAATGTGTTGGGATTGGGTTAAATAATTTTTCAGGCATTGCACATCACCTTGAGTCTTGGCATAAAATAAAGCCAGATGCTAAAGTGCCTTCCTGGATTGTTTTCCAGAGTTGGGTTTGTTCCCCAGAGGTGTGCAGTTGAGATTTTCAAGTTGTCTATGCTTCCAAAAACCAAACAGGAAAAACCCTTGACAATAAGGCTAAAGCACAACAGAATGACATTGAGCTGTGTGTCAGTAGACAGTGAGCTAAGAGATTGCAACTCAGGCTCATCAAGGAGGAGCACATGCCTATATGATCCCTGACGTGGCCATTTGGCCCTATTTATTTATTTATTTATTTATTTATTTATTTATTTAAGACAGAGTCTTGCTCTGTCACCAGGCTGGAGTGCAGTGGCACAATCTCAGTTCACTGCAACCTCCACCTCCCCGGTTCAAGTGATTCTCCTGCCTCAACCTCCCAAGTAGCTGGGACTACAGGCACTCACCATCATGCCCAGCTAGTTTTTGTATTTTTAGTAGAGGCGGGGTTTCACCGTGTTAGCCAGGATGGTCTCGAACTCCTGACTTTGTGATCCACCCGCCTCAGCCCCCCAAAATGCTGGGATTACAGGTGTAAGCCACCACACCTGGCTGGCCCTGTTTTTAAAGAGAGATTGCTTTTATTATTTTCTTATAAACTGCGACTTAACAGGTTTCAATTAATTTGGGAGACTGCCTCTTGACCAAAAAGAGAAAGACTCATTGTTAACATCGTAATTCCTGACAGAGTGATTTTCCTGAAGATTCCTACCAATGCCCTGTAAGGGATGCTGGCAGTTGGCACTCCAAGGGAAGGTCTTCTTAGCCAAAGGACAATTGGGGGACCTGCCCCTGTGCTTTGAGATCAGGAGAAAATTATGGAGAAGAAATTATGTGGCAAGGCTAACGAAGAAGAGAGACAGCCGAGATGACTCCCTCACCAAGTTCCCAGTTTCTGGGAGAAATTGTATGTGGGTTCTCCAAATGCCTGGGTACCCAAGAGTTAGCTGCAGAGGGTGAATGGCATTGGGGGCCACAGGATCTCTCTCTGTCACCCAGGATAGCTCACTGCAGCCTCAAATTCATGGGCTTAGCGATCCTCCCACCTCAGGCTCCCAAGTAGCTGGGAGTATAGGCACGCACCACCGTGCTCAGCTCATTTTTAAATTTTTTTGTAGATATGGGGTCTCACTATGTTGCCAAGACTGGTCTTGAACTCCTGGCTCAAGCTATTCCTCCAGTATGGCTTCCTAACGTGTTGGGATTACAGTTGTGAGCCATCATGCCCAGCCAGGAGTCACAGTCTTGCTGAGACTGCCATAGTGGGGCAAAGATGTATACACATAAGGGGAATGGAACATGAGGCCCTGAAATGAAAGTTAGCCAAAAGGGAGAATTGCTTGTGAGTGAGTCTACTGCAGAGCCTGTTGAAACTAGCACTTTGTCCACACCGTACCCATAGACAACGAGCCAAAGAGATGACCTTAATATCTCCATGGGCAATCCCAGAAGAAGCATTTTACCTTTGCTGTCCCTCTTCTCCACTCCATCATCAGAAGGGTATGTGCCAGAGGAGAAGAGTGAGAGCCAGACTGTAAGCCAATAAAAACTAGGGTGAATAAGGGGCTTACTGGGAGAGACTTCGAAATTACATATGAGAGGGCTGGGCACGGTTGCTCACACCTGTAATCCCAGCACTTTGGGAGGCTGGGGCGGGCGGATCACAAGGTCATGAGATCGAGACCATCCTGGCCAACATGGTGAAACCTCGTCTCTATTTTAAAACAAAAAACAAAAAACAAAAAATTAGCCGGGCATGGTGGTGGGCACCTGTAGTCCCAGCTACTTGGGAGGCTGAGACAGGAGAATGGCATGAACCCGGGAGGCAGAGCTTGCAGTGAGCCAAAATCATGCCATTGCACTGCATTCCAACCTAGGCGACAGAGCAAGACTCCATCTCGAAAAAATTTTAAAAAATTACATATGATATTTAAGTTGTGAAATTAACAGCAAGAAGTTGTAAAAACTGAAAATGACCATTCTAATAGTTGAAAGTTACTGAAAATTATTGAATTGCTAGAAAAGGGAGTTTCAAAAGAAAACAGATAATAGCAGTCACTGGGAAAAATATTTCATTTTATACCTAAGAGTTGAGATTTTTCTCTAAGATAATTACATTAGACATTTCGAAATTTATCTCTTCTCCCTCCTAAGACCCTTGGATTACGTTCATACCCCTCCCTACATTCTTGCCCAGTTAGTGCAGTAGCAACCTTACCAAGAATCAAAGGCACACCAGCCAATGTCATAAACTTGTTTCTAGCCTGTTTTCCTAGTGGCATGCAGAGCAGTGTCCAAAATGTCCAGGAGGTGGATCAGCTTCCAGTTCAATGGCACCATTGTAGACTTCCTGGTGGAGGCATTCCTTCCTTTGGTATTAAGAGCTTTAAACAGGCCAGGCATGGTGGCTCACGCCCATAATCCCAGCAGCCAAGGTGGGAGGATCACTTGAGCCCAGAAGTTTGAGAACAGACTGGGCAACATAATGAGACTCCATATCTCCAAAAATTTAAAAATTGGTTGGGCATGGTGATGCACACCTGTAGTAGTCGTAGCTACTTGGGAAGCTGAGATGGGAGGACTGCTTGAGCCCAGGAGTCTGAGGCTGCAGTGAGCTATCATTATGCCACTGCACTCTAGCCTGGGTAACAGAAGGAGACCCTATCTCTTAAATTTTTTTTTTTTAAGCTTTAAATAGGAGTGATCTGAGAATAGCACTCCAACATTTATCCTGACCCATGCCTTCTGGTTTTGTGAAAAACAGCACCATATGTAAGTTCTGCTTCAGACCACATGCCCTGCTCATCAGGATTACAATCTTGCAATCTTGCAAGTGTTGTCAGTCAGCTGTCATCAAAACTGAGTCTTCAGAAGGCCTTTTCACCCCTCTACTTCTGGATAACAGAATACATGGTAAAACCAGTAGAAGTTAAACAAGACTTTAATCCAAAATTACCATTGGAAGAAGCAATGAAAGCAACATTTGTAAGAACAGTTTTAGTTGAGTGTTAAGGATGTCAGATGGCTTGAAGTGGGCCTAAAACATGGAAGGAGAAATATTGGAGATAGCAAGTGCAGACAAACCTTTCAAGGAAGGTTGTTATAAAGGAAAGGAGAGAAAATGGTGTGCAGCTAGAAGGGGAAGTGGGTTCAAGAAAAGGCTTTTAAAGAAAGGAGAAATTTTCAAAATCTGTTTCCTAAATCTCATTGTCACCTGTCCTCTAATCTGATGCCTTGTCAGTCCCTGGTTATGTGGCCAAACCATTAGGCTCTACCTATAAATCAGTATGAATCTTCCCCTCACGTATTGTTCATAAATCAGCAAGGAGTCTTATGCCAGATCATCTCACCTTCATCAAACAGTAGACAATAAGACAACAGGCCATAATGCTTCAAGTCCTACGCCATGGGAGTATTTTCCTACTCCATTTTCTTTCATGATTATCTCTGATAGGGGTTACAATGCCACTACATTCTGTTTCTGGCCATTATGAAGAGCCATCTATAAACAAGGGTCAATTTTCCCTTCTTAGTCAACTGTTCATTGGGAATTCCTCAAGAAGAAGCAGGTGTGAGCTGAGGTAGTTTCATCAATGTGGTCAAGAAACAAACAAACAAAAAAAGTTGGTCGATTTCCTTAGTCATCAAGGAAATGCCAATAAACACAACCAGACGCTACTGCAAACTCACCAGAATAACTAACATGAATCAAGCAGAAAACACCACAATGTGGAGCAACTGGAACTCTCGTCCACAATGATGAGAGTATAAATGGTACAACCACTATGGAAGATTGTTTGGCAATATTCACTAAAGCCTAACATATACATTACCAGGAATTTCCACTCTTGGATATGTAGGCAATAGAAATGAATACATGTGTTCCCCCAAAAAAATTGAATTAGAATGTTCATAGCAACACATTCTGTAATTGTTCCAGACTAGAAACTATCTAAATGCCTAATCAACAGTAGACTGGATAAATAAGTTGTGCTATATTCTCGCAATAGAATACTCTAAAGCAATGTCAATGGAGAGCATACAACTACATACAAAATATGAATGACTTTCCCCAACATATGGTTGAGCAAAACAAACCAGACACAAATGGATACATACTTCATGACACTGTTTATATAAAATACAAAACCAGACAAAGCTAATCTATGCTGTTTTAAGTCAGGAATAGTGATTTCTCTTGGAGGTGGATAGTAGGGAAAAAAAATACATGAGCTAAGTAGAAAATTCAAGAAGTTGACAGAAGAGTGATAGAGTAAACCCAAAAAATAAGAAGGGAGAAAATAGTAAAGACAGGGTCAGAAATCAATGAGTTAGAGGACAAAACCAAAAGCTGCTTATTCAAAAGCATTAATTACATAAATCTGTGGCAAGAACAATGCAGATAAAAAGACTTGAAAGAGTCCAGTCGCGGTGGCTCACACCTGTAATCTCAGCACTTTGGGAAGCTAAGGTGGGTGGATCACCTGAGGTCAGGAGTTCGAGACCAGCCTGGCCAACATGATGAAACCCCATCTCTACTAAAAATACAAAAACTTAGCGAGGTGTGGTGGTGCACGCCTGTAATCCCAGCTACTTGGGAGACTGAGGTTGCAGTGAGCCAAGACCATGCCACTGCACTCCAGCTTGGGCAACAAAAGTGAAACTCTGCCTCAAAAAAAAAAAAAAAAAAAGACATAAAAGATACAGAACAAAAAAAGGGGAAAATGACTAGAGACATAAAAGATTTTTGATGTATTATAAATGGTTTGTGCATTTATTAATTCCTAGAAATATATAAAAGTCAATATTAGCAGCAGAAAAAATAGAAACCTTGAAGAGATGAGTAAATATTAAACACTTGAAAATGACCCTGCTTTCCCCTCTCCTCCTAAACCCACAAATCCACATGTTATTCATGGCTTATTTCTACCAAAATTTCAAAGAACAGTTAATTTCTGTCCTGCATATGAAACCTAATTTTATGAGGTCATTTTTATAAAAGGATGGGTAAAGTATAGGCTCATTTCATTTATAAACATAAATGTAAATAAAATTAAAAATAGTTCCTTGAATCTAACAGAGAAATTTAAAATAATACATCACAATCAATTAAAATTTTTCTCAGAAATTGAGATATTGAGGTATAATACAAAATCTGATATGTTGAAGTATATACAAGAAAATCCATCAACAAAATTTACCTCATGGATTGATTAAAGAAAAAAATGCAGAAAAAGAATTTACAGTAGTAGTAAGTAGTAGTAGGCAGCAAAAATATTACGCTTCAAGACTTATTTATAATTTAAAAAACCTTTCAGAAAACTAAGAATAGAAGAAAATTCTTCGACTTGATAAAGTTTTACATCAAAAACCAATGACAAACATAATTAATGGAAAAACTGTAAATCAGGAGCAAGGCAAGGATGCCCCCATCTCTGCTATTGTTTATACTCAAGGTCCTAGACAGACTTATAAGAAAAGAAAATAGATAGAAGTGGCCGAAGGGAGTGGAAGGGAAGAGATAAAAACTGTCTTTTTCTGTAGATGATATGACCATTGAACTAGAAAAACCAACAGATTCAACAAACTGTTAGAACTAAACCAATAACAACCACGTAGAAGATGTAATAAACATAAAATACTATTCACATTAGCAACAAAAACCATAAAATAGCTAGAAATAAATTTGATCCCAAATGCATACGATGTCTATGAAGAAAAATTTAAAACTTCGATAAAGGATATAAATCTAAAAAAATTTTATGCTCTTAAATGGTGCAACTTGATGGTACAAACTTATTTTGAAGAAAACTTTAATAAAGATATGAAAAAGATCTAAATAGAAAAAAATTATGCTTTTGTATGGTACAATTTTATAATAATATTTTTTCTAAATTAATGTATAATTTTAATGTAATCCAACTCAAAATTAATTACAGCTGGACCTTCAAGGAAGATGATAAACTTACTCTTTTTGGTTTGTTTTTTTCATTTTTATTAGATATTCTTGTATTTTCAATTTTTTTCCACATGTTCTAAAAACTGATGCTTAAATATGAATAAAAGTCAACTTTAAAAACATTAAACCTTAAAAAAAAAGAAGAGTATAGTGAAATTTGCCCTGCCTGATATTAACAGAATTAACATGTGATTTTAGCAGGTTTGGGCTCAAGAACTAACAGACCAGTGGAATAGAATCACTTAGAAACAACCATTTATGTATCAGAATTTAACATATGTTAAAGAAGACACGAAAAATCCACTGAGAAATTAAATATTTTTTCAGTACATAGTGTTGATGAAATTGGCTATGTGGAGCAATATTAACCAGATTATTACCTAATATCATCATTTTGTTGAGAAATGCAAACTAGATCCTTAACTAATATCAAATACAAACGGGGATTCTAGACAAGTTAAAGACTTAAATGTGAAAAAATATGTCAGTAGAAGCAAAAAACAGAGAATACTTTTATATCCTAGGAGCACAGAGAGACTTTTAAACAAGACATAAAAAACACAACCATAAGTCAAAACATTAATTAACCTATTTACATCAAAAAACTTTCCAACACCAAGGTACTACTTCACACCCATTAGGATGACTACAAGTGAAAAAAAAAAAACAAAAAACACCAGAAAATAAATGTTTGCAAGGATGTGGAGAAATTGGAACCTCATACATTGCTAGTGGGAATGTAAAATGGTTAGCCATATGATCAAGCATTTACACTCCTAGGTAAATGCTAGCAGTGTATGCCCCAAATAATAAGAACAGGCACTCAAGTAAGTACATATACACACATGTTCATAGAAGGACTATTGATAATAGTCAAAAGGTGGAAACAGTCCAAATGCCTATCAATGGAAGAGTAGATAAACAAATTGCGTTATATTCATAAACATATTTTTCAGTGATAAAAAAAAAGGATGAAGTACCGTATCTAATACATGCTATAACATGGATGAACCTCAAAAACATTATGTTGAGTGAAAGAAGCCAGACACCAAAGATCACATATTGTGTGATTCCATTTGTATGAAATATCCAGAATAGATAAATTCATAAAGATAGAACACAGATTGGTGGCTGCCTGGTACTGGGGGGTTAGAGAGAAAGGGGAGAAACTAATGCGCAAAAGGTTTTACTTTAGAGTGATGAAAATGTTTTGAAACTAGATAGAGCTGGTGGTTGCACAACGCTGCAAATGAACTAAATGTCACTGAATTTAAAATAGTTAATTTAAAAAATCTTGGTGGAGGCACACACACACACAAAAAGCTTTCTATACAGGGAAAAAATTAATGGACAGCTAATAGAATTAAAGAAAATTATTCATGCCATTTAAAGCTGACTATGAGTTGATATCTAGCACATGCAACAAAATCTTGCAAATTCACAAGAAAATGTCAGCAACTTCATTAAAATAATAAGCAAAAGATATGAACCAGCATTTAAAGAAGTAAGGAACCAAAAGTTGATAAATATGAAGAAATGTTTAAACTCATTAATAATCAAAGGAATGCAAATTGAAACAACAGTGAAATAGGAAAAAATTGGAAAATTGAATGATACTAAGTGTGGGTGGGGCAATGTGACTTAGCTCATGTTCGCCAGAAGCCAATCTTGAGACATAGATTTAATTTCAAATAAGTTATTAAGAAAGTTATCCCAGCATAAACTGGTAAGTAAGTTGGGAATGAAGGACAGAAAAATAGAAGAAACTAAAGAAAGATGTACTGTATTTCTTTTTTTGTTTTGTTTTGTTTTGTTTTTTTGAGACCGAGTCTCGCTCTGTTGCCCAGGCTGGAGTGTAGCAGCACGATCTCGGCTGACTGCAAGCTCTGCCTCCCGGGTTCATGCCATTCTCCTGCCTCAGCCTCCCGAGTAGCTGGGACTACAGGCACCCGCCACCACGCCCAGCTAATTTTTTGTATTTTTAGTAGAGACGGGGTTTCACCATGTTAGTCAGGATGATCTCGATCTCCTGACCTCATGCTCCACCCGTCTCAGCCTCCCAAAGTGCTGGAATTAAAGGCGTGAGCCACTGTGCCCAACCGATGTACTGTATTTCAGACAGTCCTAGCCTTAATCTGATCCTGTAAGGGAGTTCTGGAGAGGAAATTATGCTTCAGCCTGAACGAGTCTAAGGCAAAGGAGCTGGGCTTTCATCTTTATACTGCAGTGGCCCATTGACTAGGGATGTACTGGGGATACCTAATCTCCCAGACACTTCCTATTCTCTGGGCTAGGTGGCTCCAATAGCCCAAGAGCAATCCTTTAAAGCAGATATTTAAAAGAGGCAGCGATTGTGGAGTGCAAAATTTGGCATTTCTCAGACAAATTATATGAAACAAATATATCTTATGACCCAGCATTTTTATTTTTTGGACATATATCCCCCCAAAATATAACACGAGGTTCATAAGGAGAATATTTAGCTGTCCATAGGGCATGGCTTTTTCCACAGAACGCTGCAGGTCACTAACGTGATCCTACCTACTGAGGAGTCACATGGGCTGCTTTCATCATCTTGATCTTTTTGTGTCATTTGATCTACTGAATCATAAGAGCCAAGTGACAGAGCTGCTTGCTTACAGCCTGAACCAGCTGAAGGAACTTTTCTTGCTCTAAGTCCCACTAAATTTGTCGGGTTTTCAAAGTCACCTATTGGATTTGTCAGTGTAACACACCCAAATGTGCCATTGGTTGCCACCAAAAATTGTACATTTTTCTTACTGTTAGGCAGGCCAGTCCACTCAGGAGGAGATAACCTGTATACTCCTAAACGGGGCCCTTTAGAAGACACATTAATGTAAAAGCCCTCGTATTTTCTTCTTCCTGACATTTTGAGTTTTTTTTTTTTTTTTTTTTTTTTTTTTTTTTTTTTTTTTTTTTGAGAGGGAGTCTGGCTCTGTCGCCCAGGCTGGAGTGCAGTGGCCGGATCTCAGCTCACTGCAAGCTCCGCCTCCCGGGTTCACGCCATTCTCCTGCCTCAGCCTCCCGAGTAGCTGGGACTACAGGCGCCCGCCACCTCGCCCGGCTTTTTTTGTTGTTGTTGTTGTTGTATTTTTTAGTAGAGATGGGGTTTCACCGTGTTAGCCAGGATGGTCTTGATCTCCTGACCTTGTGATCCGCCCGTCTCGGCCTCCCAAAGTGCTGGGATTACAGGCTTGAGCCACCGCGCCCGGCCGACATTTTGAGTTTTACCAAAGTTTTTAGGCTATTCCCTGCTTTCTTAGCCCTCTCTGTAGTGGACCAGCATAATTTTCTTCGGAATGGTGAAAGAATCAAGGTTCTTGTTTCAGTCAGAGTCTAATCATAAGGGTGTAAACCACACTAGATATTTTGAAAAAAAAGGGTATTTAATAAAGGGAATTGATTATGCAGATATTGGAACACTGAACAAGCAAAAATGAGAGGTTGAGGCAACCCACAGATTAATCTCTTTAGAAGGTACCACGTTAGACCTGGGGGAACAAAATGGAAGAAGTTATTATTACCAGAACATACAGAAGAGGATACTTTACTTCTAGTGCTCAGACTGCTGAGGGACTGTAGGCTGCATCACTCAAGGGGCTATGGCCAAATGGATAAAAGTGAATGATGGACTTGGCTGCTACTAGTATCTTGATGGGGCATAGTGAGATTACTGCTGGGAATAACAAGCTGAAGGCTGGAATCAAATCATAGCTGTCTGCTGTAGCTGGAGAGTATGCAAACTCAAACTGGAAACTGAAAGACACTACTTCTTACCTCCTCCACTTTATGGTTTTTGGAAGTGCCTCCAATTGGCAGAAGCTAGCTAGCAAGGGACTCTGGAACATGAAGTTTGCAGTGTCTAGTCACAGTATCATAGTGCAGAGTATAGAAAGATAATGGGCAAATATCTGACACACTTTCAGAAAAATGATAAAGGTGTATTGTTGTCCCTGCCAGATGAAAGTGAATAGTTTCTGGTATTTTTTAATCCCAGCCAAAGTAACCCAATACCTCCTAGATTTACTTGGACATCTCCAAGCTGCTATTATTGGCCCTCTTGTTTGGTAGGAGGCTCTTGGATGTCACCTGTAACATAGAGATATGGTAGCCCAGGAGGCAAAGTAGATGGGGGTGAAGAAATTTTTTAAAGAGGAGATAAAGAATGAGAAAAACTCCTAGGGCTATCTTTTTCAGCCATTATGTGTTACTATATTTTTGATGTATCTAGGCAAATAGTACATGGCCATATTTTTAAAATCCACCCTGAGAATGTCTTTCTCATAGGTGAATTTAATCCATTTATGTTTAATGTGATTATTAATTTATTTGAACTTTTCTTTTTTACCATCTTATTTTGTGTCTTCAATTTAACATGATTTTGTTTTTGTTTTTATTCTTATTATTTTTTAACTTGTGCTATATCAGTTTTTAACATTCATTTCTATTTGTTTGAAAATTATAAATATATGTTCAGGCATCTCCCATTTAAGTCAATAATACTTTACTGAAAACCAGATGTTACATATAAAAATGCTAACTAAGGGTGCACTTCCTATAATTTTAAATGGAAATCATTATAATGGGCTACATATCAACAAAAGTCCCCCAATCAAGTTCCTAAAACATAACTTAAATGTCCATATATCATTAACAAATTTTCATGTTAGAAAGGAAAATGCTTTAGAGTTGCTTTCTGATGAAAAACAATGAATATAAATGTTAACAAACAGTTGATTTGATGCAATACTTTGGCTTCTCAATACCAGCAACATCTGAAACTCATATGACCCTTTGTCAATACTTGTGCTTTATAAAATGATTACATATGATTTCCATACTCTGCTAATTGTATTTGGAATGTAAATCAAATGATTACTTGCACATCTTTAAAATGCACATTTTTAAAGTGGTATTGAGTTTTAAGGACATGAACATAAACTCTTCTTAGACAAATAGTGGATGAAAAATATTGTATTGAGAAATATATATCTATAAAATTATTATTTTTTAAGATGGAGTCTCACTATGTCACCCAGGATGGAGTGAAGTGGCGTGATCTTGGCTCACTGCAACCTCCGTGTCCGAGGTTCAACTGATTCTCCTGCCTCACCCTCCCAAGTAGCAGGGACTACAGGCACACGCCACCGTGCCTGGCAAATTTATTTATTTATTTATTTATTTATTTATTTATTTATTTATTTATTAGTAGAGACGGGGTTTCACCATGCTGGCCAGGCTGGTCTTTAATTCCTGGCTTTAAGTAATCCACCCACCTCAGCCTTCTAACGTGCTGGGAATACAGGCATAAGCCACCACACTCAGCCTATAAAATTAGTATTTAAAGCAAGAAAGGCTGGGTGCGGTGGCTCATGCCTGTAATCCCAGCACTTTGGGAGGCCCAGGTGGTGGATCACGAGGTCAGGAGTTTGAGACCAGCCTGACCAATGTGGTGAAACCCTGTCTCTACTAAAAATACAAAAAAATTAGCTGGGTGTGGTGGCAGGCGCCTGTAATCCCAGCTACTCAGGAGACTGAGGCAAGAGAATCGCTTGAACCTGGGAAGGGGAAGTTGCAGTGAGCTGAGATCACACCACTGCACTCCAGCCTGGGCAACAGTGCAAGAATCTGTCAAAAAAAAAAAAAAGCAAGAAAACATTCACAATACTGCTTTTTTTTGAGATGGAGACTAGCTCTTGTCACTTAGGCTAGAGTGCAGTGGCACCATCTTGGCTCACTGCAACCTCCGCCTCCCAGGTTCAAGCGATTCTCCTGCCTCAGCCTTCCGAGTAGCTGAGATCACAGGTGCACGCCATCACGCCCAGCTAATTTTTGTATGTTTAGTAGAGATGGGGTTTCTCCATGTTGACCAGGCTGGTCTCAAACTCCTGATCTCAAGTGATTCACCCGCCTCAGCCTCCCAAAGTGCTGGGATTACAGGTGTGAGCCACCACATCCAGCCCAAAATGCAATTTTTATAAAGTTAATTTCGGGTGAAAATGGGAGACCTGGGTCAGAGTTTGCCTATAATGGCTTACACCTATTCTGTTGTGTTTCTGTCTGGCTCATGTTGGTGTATCGCATGTCCTTAGAGACCTAACCTTGTACATTACCTTAATGTTCTCCTCGTGGCATGTGCTAGTCATGCTTTCCCACCTACAAAAACCACATCACCTTGAAACCCACAAGAGAATACCTAGGGCCAGGCGCAGTGGCTCACGCCTGTAATCCCAGCACTTTGGGAGGCCGAGGCAGGTGGATCATGAGGTCAGGAGATGGAGGCCATCCTGGCCAACATGGTGAAACTCCATTTCTACTAAAAATACAAAAATTAGCCAGTCGTGGTGGTGTGCACCTGTAGTCCCAGCTACTCGGGAGGCTGAGGCAGGAGAATCACTTGAACCCAGGAGACAGAGGTTAAGGTGAGCCGAGATTGTACCACTGCACTCTAGCCTGGGTGACAGAGCGAGGCTCCATCTAAAAAAAAAAAAAAGAAAGAAAGAAAGAAAGAAAGAAAGAAAGAAAGAAAGAAAGAAAGAAAGAAAGAAAGAAAGAAGAAAAGAATACCTAAAGTACTCCCAAATCATGTTTCTGGCCTTCTTGTCTTAAACCTAAGTTTTCTGTAACCATCTTGGGGAGTTGTCCCTATCATCAAAGGAATGTCCCCCAATTGTTCTTGTTAAGGAATTTCTATCTGTCACCATCAGAGGGCGACTTTCAATAATTTCCTGGATCTAGGCTCCCTCTTGGGGTATAATTCCAAATTGCTCCTAATATCATTTCATTCCTCTTCCATTAAATCTCTTGGGACCCAGGAATTTTCCCAGGTCCTCCATCATTAAAAGCATGTCCCCAACCCATTTCTAGCCTCGTCCCCAAATGGCAGTTAGGTCCAGATTTAAATTAAAGGGACACCCATATTTTTCTCTTCTATGACTAGCTTTAATGTTTCATATCTCATGTCTTCCCCAATTATCAGTCTCTCTTCATTCATCTGATGATATATCCCCAGTTTGCTTTCTGTCATCTCTAAAGCTATCCTTCTCAAGTCATTGTTTTCTGTTTGTCTGAAAGATAGGTTGGCCTTGACTGCTGATCAAAGCCCTTCCACTGTTTCTGGGCCAGCCTGACTCCATAAGCAAAGGCACGGCAGATGCAGGCTCCCTAAAGTGATTTTTCAATCTTTGGGATGGGGCTGTTTTTTGTTTTGTTTTGTTTCCAGAAGAATCTTCTTTCTCTTCATCTAGGCATTGTTACATTGCTATGGTGGTAACAAGTGTGATTGGGTCATCAATAATGGACATGTCAGGGCCACATTGAGAGCACAGAGCAGAGGGTGAGCAGGTAGGGAAATGCCTCAGAGAGGCTGTGGATACACCATATAAATGATATTGGTTCAATCTGATTTTTCCTTGGATCTAGTATGTCTTCTTTCAGAACAGGATAACAAGAAAGAAAATTTGGGATGAAAATCAAGTCCCACCAACAATGACCAGAACTAATAAATCAAAACCAAAAATCTCACATACTGTACATGGAACCTTTCAGATGAATTTTCAATCACTCATTCAATCAGCAGATATTTGCTGAGTGTCTACCTTGCTTCAGTCACTGGGGGTATAGTAAGCAACCAAGGTCCTTGCCTCATGAGAGGGTACATCTCATGATGGAGATGAATAATAAATAAATATATGAGGGGTAAGTCTAAGGGCTTTAAAAACAATAAAACACAATAGGCTGGGCCTGGTGGCTCATGCCTGTAACCCCAGCACTCTGGGTGACTGAGGCAGGCAAATCACCTGAGATCAGGAGTTCAAAACCAGCCTGGCTAACATGGTGAAGCCCCATCTCTACTACAAAGACAAAAGTTAGTAGGGCATGGTGGTACACACCTGTAGTAGTCCCAGCTACTCGGGAGGCTGAGGCAGGAGGATAGCTTGAACCCAGGAGATGGAGGTTGCAGTGAGCCAAGATTAAGCCACTGCAGTCCAGCCTGGGTGACAGAGCAAGACTCCATCTCAAAAAAAAAAAAAAAAAAGCAAACTGAAAACAAAGACCATGAGGAATACTACAGATGGGCCAACTGCCTTTGTCACAGAAATGCTGACAAGAACTAGAAAACCCTAGAAAACCAGGAGGATTTTTTTATTCCTTTTACCCTCAAATCTCCCACTAGCCGTTCCTTTTGCCAGAACCTAACAGGAAGTGCATTGGCCAGAGGATGTGGGGAATGTAGTTTGCATCTCAGAGTGGAGATTAGAATGAGGGGCTTAAAGCTGAGAGACAGTAGGTGAATATCTGTCAGAGGAGGCTACTCGCAAGAAGTACAGAGTCCAACGGGCTCATCTCCACTCTGAATTCAAACCTGAATTTCTCGATTGGGCTGACATACGCAAGAAAGGAGAATGAAGAGAGTGGAGGGTGAGAGCCTGAGCAGAGGAGCAAGTCAGATCCATTTATATGAACTTTTAATATATAGAGACTTCCCCCAAAGAACCAAAGCCCAAATAGTGATAAGAATTTCCCTCTTGAGAGAAAGCAAAGAGGGAGAGTGAGACAGAAGAGATTCCTGAAGAGCTTCCTTCTCACCCCTAATCCCCACCACCCTAACTCTACTGATATGGATGTTTTTAAAGCTTTGGCCAGTATTATAATTCAGTGTATAGTCTGCTGTGGAATTTTAATATATGGGAAGATATACAGGGTAGTACAATTATGTATGATCCTGTATTGCTGTTGCTGGCTATCACACCATGTAGAGTCTGGAGTTATTTGGAAAAACTAAAAGGACCAAGAAAATTTAAAAAATGTGAGGATGATGGGTACAAAAACAATAGTTAGAAAGAATGAATAAGATCTTCTGTTTGCTAGCACAACAGGGTGACTATAGTCACTAATAATTTAAATTGTACATTTTTAAATAACTAATAATATAATTAGATTGTAACACAAAGGATAAGTGCTTGAGGGGATGGATACCCCATTCCCCGTTATGTGATTACTTACTATGCTTTGCATACCTGTATCAAAACATTTCATGTACCTGTAAATATATATGCCTACTATGTACCCACAAGAATTAAAAATAAAAAATTTAAAGAAAAAATATGCCAGGCGCGGTGGCTCATACCTGTAATCCCAGCACTTTGGGAGGCCAAGGCAGGTGGATCACGAGGTCAGGAGATTGAGACCATCCTGGCTAACACAGTGAAACCCCATCTCTACTAAAAATACAAAAAATTAGCCAGGTGTGGTGGCAGGCACCTGTAGTCCCAGCTACTCAGGAGGCTGAGGCAGGAGAATGGCGTGAACCTGGGAGGTGGAGCTTGCAGTGAGCCGAGATCGCGCCACTGCACTCCAGCCTGTGCGACAGAGTGAGACTCCGTCACACAAAAAAAATAAAAGTATGAGGCTGGGGAGAAGCTTCAAGATGCCAATAAATTAGTGCTAGATGCTGGGCTCCACCTTTTGTGGGTAGACTCAATTATGGCATTTCAATTGTGACTCAGTTGTCACATCACATGTCCCCTATCAGGGTAGAAACTTGTAATATTAGCAAAGTGCCTTCTTTGTTAGACAGAGGCATCTGAATTGATCATATCTATTTTCCTAAATCAGTCTGTCTTACAATTGAGTCCTTGATACTTG
The DNA here is from genome assembly GCF_037993035.2 of Macaca fascicularis. NCBI lineage: Eukaryota > Metazoa > Chordata > Mammalia > Primates > Cercopithecidae > Macaca > Macaca fascicularis. The sequence continues at coordinate 172,209,567 of NC_088377.1, read as the reverse complement.
AACTTAAAAGCTAAGAATTTGCTACTTTTTTTCCATATGATTGTTGGCCGGATGAATGTTTTCTTTTGCAAAGTGTCTGTTCATGTCCTTTGTCCACCTTTTTTTTTTTTTTTTTTGAGACGGAATCTCCCTCTGTTGCTCTGTTGCCAGGCTGGAGTGCAGTGGCACCATCTCGGCTCACAACCTCCGATTCCCTGGTTCAAGAGATTCTCCTGCCTCAGCCTCCCGAGTAGCTGAGATTACAGGCACGCGCCGCATGCCCAGCTAATGGGATTGTTTGTTTATTTTCTTGTATATTTAAGTTCCTTATAGATGCTGGGTATTACACCTTTGTCAGATGCATAGTTTGCAAAAATATCTCCCATTCTGTAGGTTGTCTGTTTACTAAACTCAAAATCACTTAGCGTTAGAGAAATGCAAATTAAAACCACAATGAGATATCATCTCACACCAGTCAGAATGGTTATTACTAAAAAATCACAAAATAACAGATTCTGGCAAGAGTGTGGAGTAAAAGGAATGCTTATACACTGTTGGTGAAAGTGTAAATTAGTTCAACCATTGTGGAAGACAGTGTGGTGATTCGACAGAAATACCATCTGACCCAGCAATCCCATTACCAGGTATATACCCAAAGGAATATAAATTGTTCTATTATAAAGACACATGCACATACATGTTCATTGCAACACTATTCATAATAGCAAAGACATGGAATCAACCTAAATGCCCATCAATGATAGATTGGATAAAGAAAATGTGGTACATATACACCATGGAATATTATGTAGCCATAAAAAAGAATGGGATCATGTCCTTTGCAGGGAAATGGATGAGGCTGGAGGCCATTATCCTTAGGAAACTAACACAGAAACAGGAAACCAAAAACAGCATGTTCTCACTTATGAGTGGGAGCTAAATGATGAAAACACATGGACACACAGAGGGAAACAACACACACTGGGGCCTATCAGAGGGTGGAAGGTGGGAGAAAGGGGAAGATCAGGAAAAATAACTAATGGATACTAGGCTCAATATCTGGGTGATGAATAATCGGTACAACAAACCCCCATGACACATGTTTACCTATGTAACAAGCCTGCACATCCTGCACATGTATCCCTGAACTTAAAATAAAAGTTGAAAAAAAAAAAAAGAGGAGGAGAAGACATGGGATTTCTCTCTGCTGTCTGCAGAGAATGTCTGAATGGGGATGCTTATCCACTGCTCCTTCATATATCATCCCGCCATGTTGGAAACGTTCAGAAATTTGCCATGGTGGGCATCTTCAGTCCCAGAGTTTTTCCTGAGACAACCTTCTATCCCTTACTGTCCATCTCATATATTTAAAACCTCATTTCCCCCCCATTTTTGTTTCTCCTTTGGTCCCCATTCTCCTGACACTCCAGTGCTAAACTGAATGGAAGTACTGAGTGGAGAGACAGCCTCCAGTTTTGTAAGCAGATTTCCCCAAATTTTTAATAGGCAGATCTACAAAAAAATTTCATGGCCTTGATTCCTAATTCCCAGATTCCCAGTCTCCTGCTCTTCTCTGTATTCCTCCACTTCTGGCAGTTTCTTAGCTCCCTATTCTTGCCAGAGAAGCTATTGCTGCTGCTATGTTCTACTCCTCAAAAAATGCATTAGCTCTAAAAATCATTTTCCATTCATTCATCTCTGAATAATGCTAGCTTTGTTGAGTCTCGGTGTTGGTCAATACACGAGATGAATGAATTTATAAACTCTGGTCCTGCTTTCTGGACCAGAGTTGGAGGGCAGGTTGCTAGGCAAACCTCCATGCCCAGTGCCCAGTTTCTATCTGGATTTCACTTTTTGCTTTGCTGGGGAGATAACTTTCTCAATTCCTACTTACATATTCTCTGGTATCTGAGTCTATGTAGAACATTAAAATTACAGTTGTAACATTCACTGTGGCCAGGATGTTGATTTAGGTTGGTGCAAAAGTAATATTTGAGGTGCAAATTACGTCTCTTTCCCTTACTGGTTCTGAAGCAGTCAGTAAACACATGCAAAAATCTGGTAAGTTCAAAATGTCAGCTTTTTGCTAGAAGTTGGTTTGGAGACTGGCTGGGGCCTGAACATAAATTGGGCTTCCTAACACATCCCCCTGAACTGGAAAGATTTACCCAGCCACTGATAAATGATAGGCCTCTCCCTAAGAAAGCAAGAGCTTCATGTGTCGCCAGCAGGCTGTTTAAGAAAGAAAGAGTGGGCCAGGCCCGTAGCTCACGCCTGTAATCCCAGCACTTTGGGAGGCTGAGGCGGGCAGGTCACGAGGTCAGGAGATCGAGACCATCCTAGCTAACATGGTGAAACCCTGTATCTACTAAAAAAAAAAATACAAAAAATTAGCCAGGCATGGTAGCAGGTGCCTGTAGTCCCAGCTACTTGGGGGACTGATGCAGGAGAATGGTGTGAACCTGGGAGGCGGAGCTTGCAGTAAGCTGAGATCGCACCACTGCACTCCAGCCTGGGCGACAGAGCGAGACTTCATCAAAAAAAAAAAGAAGGAAGAAAGGAGAGAAAGAAAGAAAAAAAGAAAGGAAGGAAGGAAGGAAGGAAGGAAGGAAGGAAGGAAGGAAGGAAGGAAGGAAGGGACGAAAGAAAGAAGGAAGGAAAGGTGGCTAGGCATAGTAGCTCATGCCTATAATCCCAGCACTTTGGGAGGCTGAGAGAGGAAGATTATTTGAGGCCAGGATTTCAAGACCAGCCTGGGCAACACAGTGAGACCATGTCTCTTTTAAAAAAAAAAAACAAAAAACTGGGCACAGTGGTGCATACCTTTAGTCCCAGCTACTCAGGAGGCTGAGGTGGATGGGTTGCCTGAGTCCAGGAGTTTGAAGCTGCAGTGACCTATGATGACGCCACTGCACTTCAGCCTGGGTAACAGAATGAGATGCCGTCTCAAAATGCAAGAAAGAAAGACAGAAAGAGAGAGAGAGAGAAGAAAGAAGAAGAAAGAAGAAAGAAAGAGGAAAGAAAAGAAAGAAGGAAATAAGCAAGCTAAAAATGGGGCAAACTACCCTTGCTCAGCATTCTGTGCCCCTACCTTTTTTCATACCAATACTTCCATAAAATAGCCATTTTTATTTTATAAACAGTTAGAAATGAGAAAAGAGGACAAAACTGTTCAAAAAAACAGCTCCTCCCATCTTGTGCCCTTCCTCCTGCTCTTTGCTCCTGAGGTCACATCTCTCAGAATGCACTGTGCCACCCTAGCACCCTGTCCTCCCTGCCCAGCTGTCACTGGGGTGTGAAGTCTCCATCTGAATGTGGAAAGTTATGTAGGTGAAGGGATAAGAAGGAGCTGTTCTTAGGCTCTGTCATAGATCAACACCCAAGGAGTAGGAAGGGAGATCACCCTGAGTTTTGATCAATGCAACCCCTGTATCTCTGAAAAAAGAAGACAACCAGTGGGGATTCACATTCTCTTTTACAAGATGGTCTGTTTCTTCAAGCAAATCCTGGCATTTCTATGAACTCAAGTCTTGTGGGTTTTCTTCAGTCTAGATTTATCTGCCTTATAAATGGCAGCATTGTATTGTTTATTAAGCTTTTGGTCATTTTTACAAGTTTTAATCTTTTTCTATACCTTCACAAGTTGCTGCTTGAAGCTAAAGAGTTTGTTTCCTTTTTCATAATAGCATCCCTTCCAATGATATCATCCCACCTGTGGCCACTTCCTCCTAGTTCTCTTTCAATCTCTGGCCACTCCTTTGCCGTGTTCTTTACAAAATTCATTTATGATGCTTTTTTTCGGATGTTTGCATAGTCTGGGGCATGGTTCTATGCTTTAGTCTCTTGTTAGTCCACCATTTTTCCTACTTGATCTCATCTAGTTCAATGGCTTCAATTATCACATAATACTTGAGGCTGACTTCCAAATATATAATTCTACCCAAATGGCTTACTCTGTTCAGGCTGCTATAACAAAATACCATAAACTGGGTGGCTCATAAACAACAGGAATTTATTTCTCAAAGTTCCAGAGGCTGGGAAGTCCAAAATCAAGGTGCTGGCACATTCAGTATCTGGTGAGGGCCTGCTTTTTGCTGTGTCCTCACATGGTAGAAGGGGCAAAGATGTGCTTTTGAAACCTCTTTTATAAGTGCACTAACTGCCCCCACAAAGGCTCCACATCCTAATACTCTCATAATTAGGGACTCAGTATCAACATATGAATTTAGGGAGGCAGGGGACATAAACATTCAATCTATAGTACCAAACCTGTCTCTCCTGAGCTCCAGACCCATATTTTAAACCACTTACTAGACAATATCCTCACCTCTGCCTCATTATCAACTGACCAAAAACAAAATCATCATTTATCTCCCAAACTTGCTCCATTTCCTTTGTTCTCTAATTTAGTAACTTGCCCCTCCATTAACTCAGCTAACCAAGCTAAAAATGTGATTATATTCCTTTTCTCATATATTCAACTAGTTACCAAGTTCTGTTAATTCTACTCTCCTAACATCTTTCAGGTATCCTTTTTAAACCCTCTTCACTGCCACTACCTCGCTTTAGAGCAAGCTTGTCCAATCCATGACCCACGAGCCACATGTGGCCCAGGATGGTTTTGAATGCAGCCCAATACAAATTCAAAAACTTTCTTAAAACATTATGAGTTTTTTTTGTGATTTGTTTTAGCTCATCAGCTATTGTTTGTGTTAGAGTATTTTGTGTGTGGTCCAACATAATTCTTCCAACGTGGCCCAGGGAAGCCAAAAGATTGGATACCCTGCTTCAGAGCCCATATTAGTTTAAGTGTTTTTTTTTTTTTTTTGTCATAAACTGCAGAAATGAACCCTAAGAAAATAAAGGATTTATTTGAAAGAATATTAGGAAAGCTCACAGAACTGAAGGGAAAATTTTATAGTCATGTTTTAGGAAGGACTAGATCAGGGGCAGCTCTGGGGCCCTTAGCAGGTAGAGCTCAGAGCTCAGAGTCTTCTAGCCTGGGACACCACATGAGGTGGCTCAGGTGCAATCATCTTTCAGCTCTGTGTGTCTTTATCAAACTTTCAAATTCTTAGTATAACCTGGTTGGTCACCTTTGAATCTGTCATCCAGGGCTGGGAGATAGGAGTGAATGGCACTAATTTGTGATGGCTATGGACCCTTATAATTTCTCAACCCCTCCTCAGTACTGTCATAGACTTCTCAAGGACCTCTTTTCATCTTTCCAATGTCTAGTTCTTGTGTCTTTCCAATCTATAGTTCACATGCCACTATTTTTGTATTTCTAAAATATATATTGTTCAATAAGGAGATTATATCTCATTTAAAATCTCCTGATAGCTCTTCATTACTCAGAATAATCCACAAACTTCCTATCAGATAGTTCATTTTAGGATTTGGATCCTGTCTACCTCTCTAGTCTCACCTCTTACTACCCTTCCCCTAAATCTTATGTTCCTGGCGTACTGCAATTACAGTATTTTCAATTCCCCTAAATAAGCCAGGCTTTGTTGTATTCTTATGTTTTTGCCTGTGCTTCTCCCTCTTTCTCAAATGTCTGTTCTCTCACCACCTGGTTAATTCACACTCAATCTTCCCCAGCTCAGTTTAGGCAGTAGTTCCAAATCTCTCCCAGTCTCTTCTCAGTCTGGGTTAAGTCCCCTTCCTCATTCCTTCCATAGTACCCTAAACTTAGATCTAATTTGGCATTCCACTCTGTTGCAATCAATCGTTTCTTTTTTCTTTTTTTTTTTGAGACGGAGTCTCGCTCTGTTGCCCAGGCTGGAGTGCAGTGGCCAGATCTCAGCTCACTGCAAGCTCCGCCTCCCCGGTTTATGCCATTCTCCTGTCTCAGCCTCCCGAGTAGCTGGGACTACAGGCGCCTGCCACCTTGCTCGGCTAGTTTTTTGTATTTTTTAGTAGAGATGGGGTTTCACCATATTAGCAAGGATGGTCTCGATCTCCTGACCTCGTGATCCGCCCATTTTGGCCTCCCAAAGTGCTGGGATTACAGGCTTGAGCCACCGCGCCTGGCCTCAACCGTTTCTTTATCTCTCTTTCTGGCTAAACTGTGAGCTCCTAAAAGAGCTCAAGAATTACATCTGATTTATGTTTTGTTCTCATCACCTAGGAGAGTGTCTAATATGTCATAAATGTTCAGCAAATATATTTAAATAAGCAAATACTAGTTTTCAATGCATAAGATACAAAGCACTTGGTGGGGGGGCAAAAATATGTTTAAATTTTACATTTCCACTTTTAAGGGACTCACAGCTTAAGAGGCAGACCAGACCCACACAAAAGAAAAGTGCAAGTAGAGCTACAAGATACTATACAATGACATGCACAAAACCCAATGACTATAGTCTAGAGTTTGGGATTGCATTAATCTAGAAAATCTTCTGTTTAAAGGAGCGACCTGAGTAGTAACATAAAGAAAGAAGATGCAGGGCTTGGCGTGGTGGTTCGCACTCCAACCTGGTGACAGTGCGAGACTCCATCTCAGAAAAAAAAAAAAAAAAAAAGAAGAAGAAGAAAATTCAAATGGCTGAAGAGATTGGGGACAGCATTTTGAGTATGGGGAATAAGAAAAAATGCTCACTGTTTTTGAAGAATGCAGTGAAAACATTGGCTTAGGTAGAGGTAGATTAAGAGATGGTGAAGGGGTGTGTGTGTGTAGGGAAGTCATAAGCTGGAAAAATAAGAAATTGACAGATTTTGTTTAAGTATGCCTTTAAGTTTTGGCCTTTTCATTCTCTGTCTCCAACACAGAACACCTCAGTATTCTAGATTGCCTATTCATCACAAATTCTCTCTGTCTCCTCCAGAATCCAGAAAAGAATAATTAAGATATTTTCAAAATGGAAAGTTCCCATGCCAAAGATTTTTGCCTTCTTCACCAAACTATGATTTCCTGATGTTCTTAAAGGTAGTGTTCACCAGGTTTTTCCATTCTTATTTTGAATGTAGTTTTTGTGTTTGTGTGACTTGTTTTTCAGCCTGAGCTGCAGACTAACAACCCAGGACTTATACTGCCCAATTTGACAGCTCATTTTTATTTTAGTTTCAACATATACCTGAACTGGACTTACAATTCCAGAAAAATTAAAGGTGAGAAAAGGGTGAAAAGCTTATTAGTCTATTTCCCTAGAAGGGAACTTTAAGTGTTTAGCCCAGTCTTGTCATAAACTCTAGAAATCATCTTTAGGGTTTGTCTAGACAATCAAGTTAGACATAAACCCCTCTCTATGGGCTTTCCACTAAACCTGTGGGCTTCGTAGGAACTTGGGCTGATGTAGGTCTTTTCAAAGTTCTACTTAATTGTCAAGGCCCCTATAATGTGATTCCATTCTACCTACCTGCTTTTATTTCTTCCTACTTAACAACAACAAATAACCTTCCAATTAGACTACTTCATATACCATCCTGCGAGGTTCTGCTCAAGCTCCACATCCTTTAGGAAACATCTCCAAGGCTCATTGACCTTTCTTTTCTCTAAATGGTAGGTTCTACATTATCAGCTTGTATCTTCCATTTCTAATGGTCTATATCAAAAAGCATAGCAATCCTCCCACCCCCAATATATACACACACTTTTCCCAGGTTCTCAGGCCTAATCTATGGATGAGCATGCCTTTGTTGAGAGGAGAAGAAAATTGAAAGATGGCTGCTTCTCCACCTTTAGCCTTCTACAGACACATGTGAATTAATTTTATTCAGATCTTTTTATATTTAAATCTCATCACTATCATGGAATTAGAATGTCACCTTTAAATCATTTAGTTAATACTTTCCGTTCTGCAGATAAGGAAATTGAGACTCCAAGAGATAAAGTGACTTACCTAATATATGAGCATGTATTTGTCATTATTGCTTTACATTAGATAATCGCTTTCTCCCACCTCCCCCCATTTGTCAAATAAACTTAACTTCTAAGAGCAAGCATCACATGTCTTGTGAATTTTCTACATCTACAATAGCACATATTAGTCTTTTCTTGTTTCCCATACAGGCTCAAGAATGGGGCTGAGTACACACTGTGTGCTAAGCAAAGAATATTTGGATTGAATTGAACCCCTGCAGAACGTGGACTATTCAGAGACACTGAATTTGGCCTTGGGTGAATACCTGCCTTGGGTTGGCCAACTCGCAGTCAACAGCAATGAGCCAAAAGAGACAAACCAAGTATGTAGTCTTGTTTGCCCAACTAAGTTATAAACACCACTTTATATTAACTTATTGCATAGCCCACAGCACTTTGAATGGGGCTGGTCACAGAGTAGACTATCATTAAACATATTTTAATTGACTGGTTGTTCCTGGATCAAAAACCAGATCTTGGTCTGTACTTCATGCAACAACTAAAGGAGCTTTTATCAAAAAGAAAGCACCAGCTTGTTCCAGATGGACGCTGTTGGGCTAAAGAAGCGCTTTTCATATAGTTCTATGCCTTAAATTGGCCCTGAAGAAAAGTGTCCAAGATTCTGTGCTTCCTTTTAGGTATCAAAGAATCATTTTGAAAAGTGCTACAATAAATATTATATTGTATTACTAATTATTAGATAACAATGCAATAAGACCATTTAAAAGGGCACAAACTTTAAGATGTTAAGTTGGGATAAATTTTGGTCTCTCCATCATGGGTCACCTACTCCACTTGCGACCATTTTTAAGACCTCTGACCTGAGTTAATAGTACAACTGGTGGCCAGCAACAGATGGAAGATAGCCATCCTTGAATGGGATTTAATCATGGATTTGGGGATTATTTGTAGCATGCTATAGCCAGTTGACCTACAAACTACATAGTTTGGCTATTTCTACCTTTATTTTGGTCCTTATTCTGCTATCCTCATTTTTAAAGGAGAGAGGTCTAGTTGAGATAGTTGCATAATTCTTACTTTGAGCTAATTTAACCCCCCAATGGAACTATCTCCAAGGAAGAAGCAGGCCATTCATCTTAATCATTAACCAAATCTTACTGAGGAGTATTTTACATTATGTTCTGGCAGCAAATGGGTTTAAAAAGAATAGCGAAGAATAGAATCTGTTTCACCCTATTTTCTGCAAAGAGAATTGGTATTAGGGTGAGGGTAAAAGAGCAGAGTACAGAAATATTTGCCATTGTTGATTAGTTTTACTACTCTAGTTCTAAGAAGAGAAGTCTTCAGAGATGTGGTTAGGAAGACACGAGAGCCAGTAATCCAAGCAAGGTCAACAAGAATTGGAAACTTAGTTGTGTGATTCTATTAACTATATTCCTTCTCACAGATTCATTGGCTAATCATTGGCCAATCACTGGCAAAAATAGGGCAATTTCCATGTGGAAGAAGAATAGGCAGGTAAATATTCAAAACAGTAGGTGGTTTTTAAGGGTATTGTGAGGATCTAACTGCCCAAAATAATTTCCTTAAGCAGTCTGTTAGAGCACTTCTGTGAAAGGTCTAAAATCCTTATTTTTAGAAGAAACCAACTCAATGGATGTCATTGAGTCATCCAAAAGGTGCCACTTGTTTAACTCTCTAAACTGAAGTCTTGCTTTTCCCTAGCATGCAGGCTGGATAATGAGTCCAGTTTTTTTACTACTTAGTCAATTAGTGATGTGATCACCTAAATTGGACTTGCCTGAGTCAGGCCTCCAAACTTCGTTGAGGGAGACTGACAAGATGCAGAAGGCCAGGCCTCTGAGCCAGAAAGTGCAACCGGATGTTCTGCCTCTTTTTCAGGTTTCAAAACGGCAAATCAAAGACATCAGAAAATAGCTCAGCTAAACGTGAGAAAGGAATGGTTGTCAGTGGCAAAGAGGTAAGGAGCGTTATTAAGTGTTCAATTTTAATTTTTCTTTGGAGTTGCTTAGTGTACTTAGTAAGCTGGGTGTCACAGACTTTCCTATTGAAAAGCAAAAAGGAGTAAAAATGTATGTAGAAAACAAGGTTAACTTGTCAAATGTTATTAAAGACAAATAGAGCACAGAAAAAGAAGGAACAGGACACATCGGCAACAAATTAGGACATAAAACCCAGGAAGCAGAAACCTATCTTAGGGAGTAAGAGCGTGTCAAATCCTAACTTATGCAGACTTTAAACTACCTCTTGTAGCAAAACTCCAATGCATATCTTGGTTGTTTTCCTATGTTTACCACATTCAAGTGAATTTTCCAGGCCAACTTTTATTTAATCAGCCACAGATAGTGAAATTCAACATAACAAAACTAAAAACACATTCCAATTTGGACAATCTTGTGGGTTTAGTCAACTGCTAGAGGCTAATTTGGAACAGACATGCAATACTTCAGAAAACTTCAGGAGTAAAAACATTTTCACCAGGGACTTTCCCCCTAAAATTATTTTTAAAAACAAAACAAAAAACAAAACAAAACAAAAAAGCTATAAAGGAAAAGGTCTTCATACCTTTCTCCCAAATAAGTTTTTGCTAATTTCTATGACTCTAAATATGTCATACATTTCATAGTTGTAAAGCAGGTTTTTCATAATATATTTCTGTTTTCAACAAATGAATTTCAGTTTTCCATAAGGTGGTAAAAATTAAATAATTGAGTCTTTGGATCCATCCCACCATCTCATAGTTCATCCCACCCTCTCTAAAGGAATTTGTGGAGTGGCTTTGCTATGCTTTTTCCTGCTCCTTTTCCAACTGCCAAGAATTGCCAACTTCTGGCCTTTTCTTCCTGGAGCATAGCAGGATCTCCTCTTACCTCACAGTTCTGTCCCATTCTGACTGCTTCCCACTTCTCCATTAGCCCTCTTGCTTTATTCACTTTTCAGTGCATGTTCCCTTTCCTCTGTACACACCTTACCATACTGCCTCCTGATGGGGGAGGTATGACAATCTTTAGAAATGCTGAGCCAGGCTGGGCGTGGTGGCTCACACCTGTAATCCCAGCACTTTGGGAGGTCAAGGTAGGAGGATCACTTGAGCCCAAGAGTTAGTCAACACAGTGAGACCCCCATCTCTACAAAAAATTAAAAAATAGGCCAGGCATGGTGGCTCACGCCTGTAATCTCAGCACTTTGGGAGGCCAAGGCAGGTGGATCACTGGAGGTCAGGAGTTCGAAACCAACCTGGCCAATACAGTGAAACCCCGTCTCTACTAAAAATACAAAAATTAGCCGGGTGTGGTGGTGGGAGCCTGTAATCCCAGGTACTCAGGAGGCTGAGGCAGGAGAATTGCTTGAACCCAGGAGGCAGAGGTTGCAGTGAGCCAAGATCATGCCATTGCACTCCAGCCTGGGCAACAGAGCGAGACTCGGTCTCAAAAAAAGAAAAATAAATAAGCAAATAATAATAATAGCTAGGCATGGTGGCACGTGCCTGTAGACCCATCTATTTGGGAGGCTGAGGCGGGAGGATCACTTAAGCCCAGGCATTCAAAATTACAGTGACCTATGATTGCACCAATGCACTCCAGCCTGGGGGACAGAGTGAGACCCTGTCTTTAAAAGAAAAAACAAACAAAAAAAGAAAAGAAAAGAAAACAGAAATGCTGATCCAAACACAGGATTATGAGGCACTCTTCTTTTTTTCTGATTTCTGATTATGCCAAACCAGAAGAAGATAATTCAGAGCTTTTATCTCCTTGTATTCCTATCTCCTTGATTCATCCTTAGACAGGGCTATGCAAGAGGAGAAGCAAGAACGCTAGGTCAGCAGAAAGGGAATGGAAAAGGCTCAGCTCCTCTACTACCAGATATGACACTCAGATAATCCACTAACATCCAGGACTACCACTAGTAAAAAAAAAAAAAAAAAAAAAGCAAAGTGCTAGACAGAAGTGTTACCAAAATTCAATTACTTTTTGCAACATTTCTGAAAGAATTTCATACTGCAGAGATGTTCAAAATTGCAACATGCACTGCTCTTCCTTTTTCTGTGAGTAGGCTGGCTGCCAGCTCAGTTGGCAGAGTTGACCCAATGGCCCCCTTGCACCCATAACTTTTAAGTTAATGCCCCTTTGAAACTTGCTTTTCTCCTTAAAGATTTGTCCTCCGTGTTGATTTTCACCTCATTTCACTCCTATAGCTATGGAAAAGGCAAAAAAAAAAAAAAGAGGTGACTCCTTAGAAAGATTTGTCCCAGTCTGAACTGATGCTGCCCTACTCTACTTCCCCTCCTAACGGCTTTCCCTGACATTTCATAAGGCTGGCCCCATTTCCGCTGACAAACGTCACGGTCAGGAGGTCTTAGAATCCAGGTCTCCTTGCTGGGGCCCTTGTTCTGGAAACCTAGAGTACAAAACCTGAAGCACACTGTACTTCTCACTTAGTGTAAGTTAGAGACCAGTTCTCTAGTGAGACTAAGGTGAGGTAAGGAATGGAATACTGTTTAGGATACATGCAACTTCAAACCACTAACTTTGATTATCCTCTTTAGATTTATGATGCAGTCGGGCGATCAAAATTTGTTCTAGAAAACCTTCGGCATTACACAGTCCATCCAAATTTGGTAGGTAGGAAAAGCATTCCTCCAAGATCTCTAAGGGGAAGTTTCAGCAGTAGTGCAGATGCCCACTGCGAGTGTCCCTAATGCCTCCAAGTGTCCCCGGCTTCTGTGAGTGGGCATACTCTCAGGACAGGCAGGCAGAGCTTCATTTAGGTTACGATGCCAGAGGCAGGGCTGAGGATTGGGGTGGCAAAGTGGGAGACAAGAACTGGGAAGAAAGTAGGTCCCCACCGCTAATTTGTTTTAAGTTGAGAAAACCTATTTATGACTAGGAAAAAAAGTATTTATAATCCATTTTCTCCCTTTCACTTCCTTCCCCCCTAACCCTCTGCCTTTCTCCTATTGAGAGAAAGGCAAATTTAGTGGGAATGCCCCTTCTTCACCCATACCTTAAGTGACATGCTATCTTTTGTGGCTGCTTTTCCTTTAACATTGTGCTTGTGAGTACATGTCAATGTGGTTGGGCCTGAGAAATGTTGATGTGTGGAAGATGTAAATATGGGAAGGTGTTGCACTTGGCTGTGCCTACTCCTGAGGAATTCCTTGAGCAAGATTTGGTCCTTGGTAGCTTTCCCCCTGTACCCTAGAGAGAGTTGTAGAGACAAGGCCAATTCGGTTTAGCCATGTAGAAACTTCTCTGCTTGTCCCATTATATTGGAAGAATTAAGTTACCTGACTCCTTTTACCATGGAAACCTTTCCATCGCATTGCCCCAGCCCCTTAGTGTATTTTCAGGGGAATGCCCCAAGGAAAGAGAGGGACTGAGAACTTCAGATAGTTTCTGATAAACACATTTTAGGGCTGCGTGTGATGACTCACTCTTGTAATCTCCATACTTTGGGAGGCTGAGATGGGTGCATTGCTTGAGCCCAGGAGTTTGAAACCAGCCTGGGAAACATGGCAAAACTCCATCTCTACAAAACGAAAACAAAAACAAAAACAAACCCACAAAAATCAGCTGGACAGGGTGGCATGTGCTTGTGATCCCAGCTACTTAGGAGGCGGAGGTGGAAGAATCACTTGAGCCTGGGAGGTCTAGGTTGCAGTGAGTCATGATCATGCCACTGTGCTCCAGCCTAGGCACCAGAGTGAGACTCCGTCTCAAACAAAACAAAACAAAAACAAAAACAAAAAACCCCACAAATTTTGCAGCAAGTTTGTCCAACTTCTGTTCTTACCTCACAGAAGCTAAGTATTAGCCAACCGATTTGTTAACCTGCTCTTGGCCTAATCTCTTTTTCTTTCTGGAAACCCTTCTGTCTGTTCAGGCCCAGTACTATAAGCCTCTGAAGGCCACTGCACTGCAGAAATTCCTGGCTCAAAACAGGAAAACCACCAGCTTCATGTTAAAAGTAACAGAGTATGACCAGGATAAGACCTTACTGATTATGACCAACAACCCACCTCCCTGCTCAATCACCCATCAGGACAAGGAGAGTGCACCAAAATACTTTTCCAAGGACTTACTGCTCAAGGTCATGGTAAGCAGAAGCCTCCTGGAACCCGAAATGTGAACCCTGAAGAATTAGGAGTTAGCATTGAGAAGGAAGCTAACTTAACATGAAGAATAGTACTCAGAAAACCAACTCTTAATTTGTTTGTTTGTTTGTTTGAGATAGGGTCTCACTCTGTCACCCAGGCCGGACTGCAGTGGCAAAATCATGGCTCACTGAAACCTCGACCTCTTGGGCTCAAACAATCTTCCCATCTCAGCCTCTTGAGTAGCTGGGGCTACAGGTGTGCACCACCATGCCTGACTACATTTTTTAAAAATTGTTTTTGTAGAGATGGGGGTCTCACTATGTTGCCCAGGCTAGTCTCAAACTCATGGCCTCAAGTGATTCTCCAGCCTCGGCTTCCCAAAGTGCTGGGATTATAGGTGTGAGCCACTGCACTTGGTCTATCTCTTCCTTCTTATTCCTGATCCTATGCTTCACAAAACAGCATCTGGAGAACCTGGGATTCAGAATTCAACAAGCTTGGGTACTGAAACTTCATTGCAGGGAGAAAATGGGGTCTTCATTGGAAAGTGTTCCTCTTTGGTCAAAGATATTTAATTTGTAACTAACAAAGGGTAGACTAGCCACTGACTTTCTAGTTGAGAATAAAGTAGTAAAAGATGAGTCAGGAAATGAGGAATAAAAACGGTGATGAATATGTAAATGGGAAAGGAGTAAAGAATGATGCTTTGGTACACATTACTTTCGGGTTTCAGAGAAGGGAGTTTACCATCACAGTAGTCAAACCTTTGAAACTCCTTTATAGACTAAAGAAGCTCAAATTCCATTCAACAAGCAATTGCTAAGGATACAGTAAGCTAAAAACCAGAATATAAAGATGATTACAGGACAGTTTCTATCTTAAAGGAACTTGGAGTCTAATAGGAGAGAGATCAATAAATGAGATATGTAAAAGTAATAGAAGAATATACAAAATATGGAAGTAATGTAGAATACAGTATTTCTGTTGGGAAAAAGGGAGTGAGTAGGGAAGTGACCCATGACAAAAGAACAGGAAAATATCAAATCAGAGGAAAGTGCAAAGGCATGAAGACATGGGAAAATGAGGTGTATTCAGGAAGATGTAAGAGAGTAAATGGCAGGGCCATGTGCGGTGGCTCACACCTGTAATCCTAGCACTTTGGGAGGCCGAGGTGGGCAGATCACTTGAGATCAGGAGTTTAAGACCAGCTTGGCCAACATGGTGAAACCCCATCTCTCCTAAAAATCCAAAAATTAGCCATGTGTGGTGGTGCATGCCTGTAGTCCCAGCTGCTCAGGAGGCTGAGGGAGGAGAATCGCTTGAACCTGGGAGGTGGAGGTTGCAGTGAGCCGAGATAATGCTATTGCATTCCAGCGTGGGCGACAGGGCGAGACTCCATCTCAAACAAAAAAAAAGTAATAAAATAAAAAATTTTTAAAAACAGAGAGTAAATAGCAGGAGACAAAAAGATGTAATCAAACAAATTTGCATTTTAGGAAGACTGTTTTGGAGGTTGAAGAAAGGTGCATTAGTAATTGTGGAGGAGACAAAACCCAGAAAGATAAGTTATGATGTTACTAAAATAGTCAAAGTGAGAGATACTGAAGACTTGAACTACATCATTAGCGAGGAAGTAGAGAAAATTGAATTAAGAAATATTTAAGAATCAAAACCTGGCTGGGCACAGTGGCTCACGCCTGTAATCCCACCACTTTGGGAGGCCGAGGCGGGTGGATCACGAGGTCGGGAGATCCAGACCATCCTGGCTAACATGGTGAAACCCCGTCTCTACTAAAAATACAAAAAATTAGCTGGGCGTGGTGGCGGGCGCCTGTAGTCCCAGCTACTCGGGAGGCTGAGGCAGGAGAATCACTTGAACCCAGGAGACGGAGGTTGAGGTGAGCCGAGGTTGCACCACTGCACCCTAACCTGGGTGACAGAGCGAGGCTCCATCTCAAAAAAAAAAAAAAAAAAAAAATCAAAATCTAAAAAAGGTCTTGACGGCCTCAAGAGCGGGTCTAATCTAACAAGAATAAATTAAATAAATGAGTTAAGTGAAAGTGCAAACAAAGGATTCTAGCAGAAATTTTATGCTGGGCATAGGATTACCCAAGTGAGACCCTTATAATAAAATGTGGTGAATTTGGGGTTAGTGTTTCCATAGTTGCTAGACGGATGACAGTGAGAGATTCTCCTTCAAGTGGAAGATAAAATGCTAATATCCAATGGCACATACTAACAAAGGAGTTAATGAATTTACTGCATGTGGTCTCTTAGGTCTCAGAATTTGTGCCCTTTTAAGGTAAGCTCAGTGGTAGTTTCTCATGGCAGTGGGCGAACCATACATTGAGAAAGGGATAAATGCCAGGCCAGGATTGCCCTGCTTAATGTGCAGAAGGAAATACAAAGCTATCATGTAAACTGGGTGCAGGAAGAGCTTTCTTCCAATAGCCTGTGTACTCTGTGAACCCTCCAGCTCAGATGCGGAACCTAATCATATTGATGAGGAAATTGTGGTACCAGTTAAATTGTACTAATGGATAGAGTTAAGGCTCAAAGACCAGCACCATGGTACTTTTATGGGGCTATCTGACTGGAACAAGCCCAAGAAGATTGAAACGTCTGATATCTACCATGCCTCTTTAATATTCCTGCAGCATCCTTTCCTTCCCTTGATGGACAAATGTGATAATCTTTTGTAAACCTAGAATCATATACAAGAAAAGCATTCTTTGCTATGCCCAGGTATGCATCCAAAAAGAGAGTGAGTTCTAGTAGGCAAGTTGTGGAATGTACTAGATAGATCTATTACAGTGATTGTTATACTAACAGCCCCTTCTAAGTGAAACTGACCCTACCACAGTCTCCTGAGTAAGGGAACGTCCTAAGAAGTTCTAGTTGGTACAGTATAACCCTGTCCCCACTCCTAGCTGAGACCAGAGGAGGATATGAGACTGAGCAAAGCAAACTTCATAGGCTGGATAGTGACCTGTGATGTGGATTGGTACCCTAAAACCAAAACAAACAAAAAACACATCAAAACAAAAACCAACCAACCTACCAACACCCAGAATCCCCGAGCTAATCAGAGTCTTGTTTCCAGGCCTCTGAATTAAGAAATGAAAAGATTGAAGCAGTAGCAATGAAAGCTGAAAGGACACACAGAGTGGGACTAGAAAAGCCTCAAACTGGCCTGGCGCGGTGGCTCATACCTGTAAGCCCAGCACTTTGGGAGGCCGAGGCGGGCAGATCACGAGGTCAGGAGATTGAGACCATCCTGGCTAACATGGTGAAACACTGTCTCTACTAAAAATACAAAAAATTAGCCGGGCGTGGTGGCACATGCCTGTAGTCCTAGCTACTCGGGAGGCTAAGGCAGCGGAATTGCTTGAACCTGGGAGGTGGAGGTTGCAGTGAGCTGAGATTGCGCCACTGCAGTCCAGCCTGGGCAACAGATTCTGTCTCAAAAAAAAAAAATAGACTCAAACCATGAGGAAGAAAGGTAGTGAAAAAACCATGAAGTAGAGTATGGGAAGGCTGAAGTTATAGGGAAGTAGGAAATAGAAGTAAACAAGCAGAAGCTATAGATAGAAAAAAACCACACACACATATATATATTTATTTATGGAGTAAAGGTGAGGAGTGAACAAGGTAGAGGGAGGAGAAGGAAGAAGATGGGAAGAAAGTAGGAGAAACATGTGAGTGATGTTTGCATTAAGACAGTGGTCCTTCGCTAGTGTTATCTTGGATTCCAAATAACTTTTCAGTTACTGTTTTTCTGATATGAGGTCCAGCTCTCCTAGAGTTTTGCTCTTCTTCTGGCTGGATAGTTATCTATATCTTAGTTATTAGGCACATGTGCTCTTACGGTAAAACACCTGTTATTTAAGATAACTCAAACGGATTTCTTTCCCTTAAAATCATTAGGTTGGTGCAAAAGTAACTGCAGCTTTTGCTGTTATAATTGCAAAATTGCAATTACTTTTGCACCAACCTAATACAAGAGCTTAAAGAGAGTAAGTTCAGAATTGAAAAGACATGGTTCAGAAGCAGCAAGTGTTAAAGACAAAAAGGCTTTAAGATTCTGATAGCAAAAGCTCAATATGTTAATCAATTAGTTTGGTCATTTATTCATTCAACAAACATCTATTGAATATCTACTATGTGCCAGGTACTATTAGGGGTGCTAGGGATATATTAACGGCTAAGACTCAGTCTTTGCTCTAATGAAGCTTAATTCCAGTGACTTAGACCATAAACAAATGATCACACAGATAATGTATAATGTGCTGAATGCCATGACAAAGCAGGATAAGGAGATGGAATGTGACGGATGTGAGTGGCAATGTTAGATAGTGCAGTTAAGAAGGCTCAGCTGGGCATGGTGGCTCACCACCGCCTGTAATCCTAGCGCTTTGGGAGGCCAACGTGGGGAGATCACGAGGTCAGGAGTTCGAGACCAGCCTGGGCAACATGGTTAAACCCTGTCTCTACTAAAAATACAAAAATTAGCTGGGCGTGGTGGCATGCACCTGTAATCCTAGCTATTCGGGAGGCTGAGGCAGGAGAACCGCTAGAACCCAGGAGGCAGGGGTTGTAGTGAGCTGAGATCACGCCATTGCACTCCAGCTCTGGGTGACAGAGCAAGAGTCTGTCTCAAGAAAAAAAAAAAAAAAAAAAAGAAGGCTCTCAGAATTGATGACTTTTGGTTGTTGTTGTTGTTTTATTGAGACAGACTCTCACTCTGTTGCCCAAGCTGGAGTGCAGTGGCGTGATCTTGGCTCACTGCAACCTCCGCCTCCTGGGTTCAAGCAATTCTCTTGCCTCAGCCTCCCGAATAGCTGGGAAAACAGGCACGCGCCACCACGCCCGGCTAATTTTTTTTGTATTTTTAGTAGAGACAGTGTTTCACCATGTTGGTCAGGCTGATCTTGAACTCCTGACCTCAAATGATCCATCGCTTTGGTCTCCCAAAGTGCTGGGATTACACGTGTGAGCCACCATTCCCAGTCGACTTTTGAATAGACACTTCCACGGGGTCAGGGGATATGCCATGCAATTACTACACCTGGCATATTGTTTTCATTTCAGATTGCCGCACATCAGTTAGAATATGAATTGTAGCTTTCTCAAATGGGATTAAAAAAGAAAAAGGAACCCAACGCCATGTCATATGAAAAAAAGTTCAAGACATTGGCAATGTTTAGCCTGGAAGAGACAGAGCTTAGGAGGAATGTGATGGATTTCTTCAAAATGTTTAAGGACTCTGTGGAAGAAGGACTAGATTTGCTCCTTCTGGACTATAGGGTAAAAGTTACGGGGAGATATCAATTGGCTGATCAAAGGTGAAATCTTTTTCTTTTTTTAGGTATAGAAAGATTGATCACTTGATAGTGAGATTATGGAGGGGCTAGGAGGGTCAGGCAAACAGACTGGATGACATAAGATTCTTTCTGAAAGACTGATTCTATGACCTTTAGTAATGATATAATTATTACTTCACAACATCCCATTCCATGGCCTTCTCATTAAGGAGAATGGAATGTGGATGAGGTAGCCATCTCCAAGAAAGGAAGGTAAAGTCCCATGGATCTATTTCCCAATTTATTGCCAAATGTTTAGTTTCCCAAGGACTTCACTGGTTGAATCCTTCCCCAAAGCGGGTCACTTTCTCTGCCATTCACTTCCAAGGGCCAGCAGGCAAATTTAATCAATTACTTAGGAAACTGAACAGGCTTTGGACAAGTAATCTGTCCATGAAAAGAGTGTTTTCCCTCCCAGGGAATGGCTTCCTCTGATTCTGGTTTCTGAGTTCCCACTTGCCCCTCTGATAGGTTTTGTTCCATCATTGTAGGGGAATTGGAACTTAGTCCAGGAACTCGGTCCAAACTTAAAATCCCAAGAGACTCAGCTTACTCCCTTACTCTTCTTCCCTCGTTTCCCTACAGGAGAGTCATCATCAGCACAAACCCACTGAAGACCTCTGGCTGCCCCGCATGCCTCAGAAAAAAAAGTTAAGATCTAAGTTGAAACCAATCTTCCCTTTGACACTGTCGGACGATCCTACATCCAAGAGAGAACAATGGTTTAGGTGAAATCTTGCTTCTTCTTGTACTCACTTTCTTTCCTATCTTTTCCCTATTCCTGTTTCTGCTCTAAAAGGGAAGTCTGTGTGTCTTAGAGGTATAAAAGTCTCTGGGATTGGGGTAGGGAATGGGGTAGAAGGGGGTAGGGAATGGGGTAGAAGGGGCTTGGAATAAATTTAATGACATACTCTTTGGTTGTACAACTGCATGATAAGATACAACTTCCCCTACGTGACCCTAACCTCACTTACACTCGAATCAAAGAGAAACAGTCATGCAAAACCAAGGTTTTGCATTAGCAATGGTTTCGAGATTGAGGGGAAATATTCCAAGGTCTGTGCTTTGAAGAAACAGGAAAAAAAAAAAAAGTACCCTCAGTACAAGTTAGGCGCTATATCACAGGAACAATGTGCTATGAGAACACATTAGACAAAAGAGGTTTTATTTGAAACTACTTACAAGAGCAGCCTATGTGTAGTTTAGAGAGGAGAGAAGAGATTCTGGAGTTCCTCCAAAGGTTTATTTACAGTGCTAAGTTCAGAAGCACCCCTTGCCATGGAACAATACTCCTACTTGGCACCAATCAACAGCCTCCTATCATTGTCTTGTCTTCTCCGAGAATATAGCCAACTTTAAAGTGAAGGCCGGGCACAGTGGCTCATGCCTATAATCTCAGCACTTTGGGAGGCCAAGGTGGGCAGATCACTTGAGCTCAGAAGTTCAAGATCAGCCTGGTCAACATGGTGAAAACCGTCTCTACTAAAAATACAAAAATTAGCCAGGCGTGGTGGCAAGTGCCTGTAATCCCAGCTACTTGGGAGGCTGAGGCAGGAGAATTGCTTGAACCTGGGAGGCAGAGGTTGCAGTGAGCCAAGATCATGCCACTGCACTCCAGCTTGGGTGACAGAACAAGACTCGTGTCTCAAAGTAAATACATAAAATAAAATATAAAGTGAATGGTTCCATGAATCCGCCCGCCCTAGGATCTACTAAACAAATAACTTTCTTTGTTAAGGTTTTCCACCGACAATGATTTCAAGAGCGAAGGGAAGTATTCAAAAGTCTACGCTTTGAGGATGCAGAAAAAAACGTACCCTCAGCTCACCTTTGCTCCAGTCCATGAGAGAGGTATGAGGAAAGATGGTAAGCTTCTCTCTTCCAAAGCAAACGCTTACTGGACTGAGATGTGGGCTGGAGATACAATCCATGAGGATTATAGATGCGGCAAACTGGCTTCTCTCGTGGTAGTCCTGGAGACTATTTTTCCCTATAGCATGGAAGCTAATAACAAATAGAGGCTCAAGAGGTGCAAAGCTTCTGACCCTGTTTAAATCCTCAAATTACAAGAAAACTCTAGCAGTGTTTACTAAGCTATATCACCCAGCACTTTAAGAGTTTTTGCCACATTGATGTATTATTTGCTCTGTTAATTTACTTAGCATTTTTCTTCAAAAGGATTTTAAAAAATTCTTGTCCTAATTAATACTGTATCATTGACATCATGGTTTTGATGTACAAATTATATGTTTTTCTGAAACACTTAAGTCAAATTTATAATAATGAAATTTTAGAATGTTTATCTGTGTATCACCTAGAACCACCCAGTGGTATGCATATTATACTTTGAAGAAGAAACTGCTCTAAAAGGGCCAAAGGATAAGTCTGTGCGTCTTAGAGGTATAAAAGTCTCTGGGATTGGGGTAGGGAATGGGGTAGAAGGGGCCTGGAATAAAGTTGTATGGCAGAGGGTACAATGAGAATCCTCCTCATGTATTATCATTTATTTAACAGTATTTCTAGGGTTCCTACTAAGTGTTAGACATTTATCAAGCACCAACAATAGCACTTTCAATATGTGAAAGAGATGAAACAGATTATAAAAGGCCTTGAGAGGCTGGGGGTGTCTGTAATCCCAGCAGTTTGTGAGGCTGGGGCAGGAGGACTGCTGGAGGCCAGGGGCTTGACACTAGCCTGAGCAACATAGTGAGATCCTGTCTCTACAAAAATTAATTTTAAAAAATTAACAGGGTGTGGTGGCATGCACCTGTAGTCTGAGCTACTTGGGGGGCTGGAGGAAGGAGGATCGCTTGAGCCAAGGAGTTTAAGGTTGCAGTTAGCTGTGATTGTACCATTGCACTCCAGCCTGGGTAACAGAGTAGACCCTGTCTGAAAAACGAACAACAATAACAAAACATAAATAACAAAAATAACAATAACAAAATATCAAAAATACCACAATGCCTTAAATTTATTATTTAAATAAGGGTTTGGATTTTATTCAGTAGGCAGTTTGGACCCAATGAAGAATTTCAGGGCACTGAGTACACATTTGTGATTAGATACATAATTGGTGGGTCCTCAGACTTCACCAGCTCATGGTTTTAAGACAAGGTTCATTTCTCCTACTAGCTTTCTCTCCTCAAGCAATTTCGGAGACTCCCTAAAGTATCCTTGCCTTTCCCACAAAGCCATTGTAGTGATTGCTCAACCCCTTTGCCAGCCATCCTCAGTCCAAATAGTCCTGATACCAGAGACCTGGAGTCATATTATACCATCCCTTAACTGGCTTCTTCAGGCTTCTCTGCTCCTGCTATACCTATTTGCCACCACACCCCACCCCATTTTCACCTACTGCTGCTCTTAATTCCGTAAACACTGCACAGCTAAAACCAACCTGTGGTATTAAACAAAACTTCATAGATACACAGAAAAGCTGAAGAACAGCAGAGAATGATTTATCTTGCTTTACAAGGGGCTAGTCTTAGGGTCAGCTTCAAATGTGAACTCAGGTCCTTCTACTTCCCAGCAGGTCTCCGGGGCATTACCCATTCTTGGGAACCTCTGGGCCTATTATCTACACTGTGTCTGCCTAGGTTCCCAATACTCTTGGGCCAAGGAAGAGGAAGAGGATGTTTCCTTCCCCAAAGCCTATTTATTTTCACCTCCAGAATAAATGCGTGCAGACTTCTATTTCCTTCAAGGAAAACTCCACCTACAAAGTATAACTTGAACTTTACAAGCCATATAAAGCAAACATAGTAGTTAATAATAGTACATTTAGCCAAGCCGGAGGTAAATCTTAAATGATACCATATGTAGGATATCAACAGTTCATCTTAAATCTATATTTAAGGGAAAGAATTTCCCTAGGATGTAGAATGTAATCTAGGTTAGAATTTCTCTAATTTTGCAGGGGCACGATCCTGTTGAGTATAGACTCAATTTACATTTCTAAACAGTAATGCCACTGAAGCCAAAGGCAAAGTTTCTTAGCCACGCTCTTAGACAAGAGAACAGAAAGCCAGCATACACTCAGAAAGAGGAACATGAGTTAGGAATGAATGCACGTTAATTTAGAGAGTTTCTTAAGTGTCAATATGGTGTCAGACGGAATCACTGGAAGAAGTAGGCTTGAACAAAGAAGGCTCTAAACAGGCAGTGTGTTTTACACTGGGTTTTGATGAAATGAAGGAATCCAAAAACTATAAAATAGGTTGGGAATGGTATTACACGGTCCGAAATCTTTAAAGACCAGCCTTTAAAGGTCCCTTCAAGTGGGTCTCCTTCATATCTCACATTAAGCATCCTTCGAGTACTTCTGAAAAGCCACGTTCACCAGGGTGCCTGTGCTTTGTCGTAGCTTCCAAGAAGTCAGCGAGTGAAAGGCCGATTTCCAAGGTGATTCGGGAACCACTGACACTCGCATCGCTCCTGGAAGAGATGCCCACCAGAACCGCGCCCGGGGAGAGCGCCTTCCGCAACGGGAGGGCCCCGCAGTGGATTATCAAAAAGGCCACGGTCATCGGGTGAACACAGAACCCTCAGTCCTCCCGCCTCGCTCTCCTGAGACTGAGGGGTCCGCAGAGGTCGCCAACCAAATAAAACCACATTCCTGCTGCTGCGGGCGTGGGCTCCCGGGTCACGGGCCGGGAGGGTCTGGCCCAAGCCTCCGGCGGCTGCGGAAGCAGGAGAGGGCGTGGTTGCGTCCCCGGGGGACGAGGGAGGCCGGGGAGGGCGGGCCTTGGCCCCGAGTGACGGCGCGGCGGCCCAACCGGCGTGAGAGCGCGGGGCCGGCC
The DNA here is from genome assembly GCF_037993035.2 of Macaca fascicularis. NCBI lineage: Eukaryota > Metazoa > Chordata > Mammalia > Primates > Cercopithecidae > Macaca > Macaca fascicularis. Next base: position 172,185,483 of record NC_088377.1, on the reverse strand, counting down.
TTCCTGCAGCCTCTTCCGCTCTCCGGCTGCGGCGCCTGGGACGGTTGCGGTGGGTCTGGGCGTTGGGAAGTCGTCCAAGATGATTAAAAAATTCGACAAGAAGGACGAGGAGTCTGGTACGCGCGGGGCTTCCGAGGCCCACCCTCAGCCGCGGGACGCCCCTTCCCCCGCCCGCCGCCACCTGCTTTCGGGCCGGCGGGGCTGGGGGCGTGGGCGCCGGCGTGCCAGGGGGCCGGAGCTGGAGCCGGCCCCTCCCCTCCCCTCGCGGCCGCCGGGGGCCTGCCCGTAGCCCCTCCCCCAGGCGCCGGAGCCTCCCTTCGGGCCGCGCGCTCCCGCCCCGGCGCCCGCGCGCGCCCCGCTCCTGCTGCGGCGCATCCGCTCCGAGCCGCCTCCGCCCCTTCGCGCGGGCCCCCGGCGGGGGCGAGAGCGTGCGCGCGTCTCCGCGGCCAGGGGTACTGGTAGGGTCGGACCCCGAGTGGGAGCACCCTGTTCCCGGGGCTGGGGTCGACGGCACAGGGTGTGTGTGTGGAGGAACATTCAGGTGCCTGGTACCTTATCGTTTTCCTGGGACCCCAGGCTCTGTCCGGTTCCCCGGGGGTAAGACTGTGCCTTGGGACACAGCTCGTTGAATGCTCAGGCGTCCAGAAGTGACCTGCGTTTTGATACCCGTCTTTGGTCCAGAGCAAATGGGGAAGATGCCAAGCATCCTCAAAAAGAAAAAAATCCCAGTGTTTGGTAGCATCTCCCACGGTGTGAGAGGGGGTTGGGTTAATCAACCTCCACGACCTCTTGAAGGTTTACGTCTGCGTGATTCTCTGGGAAACTTCGTTTCTGCCTCTCCTTAAGTGTTAGAAACACACAAACTAGTGCTTACCTAAGGAAATCAGAAGCACCCTACCACAATCTCATTAATCTTCGTTGTGGAAATGACACATTTGTAACATTCATGGAAAAAGAGGGCAGGGAAAGAAGACACTCATTTTGGAGAGGGTTGCTGCAAAAGAGAAGTCTCAGCTCTTCGAGTGTGGCAGTGACGGAGCCAGGATCAGAATGATTTCATTTAGTTTGTATGCATATTAGCAATGATTATCACTGTGCCATCCAAGTGTTCACTTACCAAGCATTCAGTACCCTTCTCTGGAAAATACATAAGTTTGTGTAAAACAGCTATTCAGGACATTTTTTTGTTTTATACATAGGTAGTGGCTCAAATCCTTTCCAGCATCTGGAGAAGAGTGCTGTTTTACAGGAGGTATGACTGGGAAGCATTTTGTGCCTTTTCTTTTCTATTCTGTTTTAGAGTGGTGGGCAGCGAATTCCTGGGCTACTGTGATCACAACACCCAAAATAAGGAACGTAACAGAGTTTAGGGAATATAGATTTAAGGGAAAAGGAAGAGGGGTTACTTGTCACACGAGAATTTAGAGCTTATAGAAATGCAAAGACATGAAGACTGTTACAGGTTGGGAATTTTAAATATAAGAAGGGGTGTTTAGTGCAAGGTTATTGAAATCAGTTATCTGTATTAATGTCATTGTATTAGTATGATACAGATCAGTATTGTGATCCTTATTTAACTGGTATAGCCCGTAAAGTTGAAGTAGTCAACCTAAGGGAATGAGTTAGAAATAAATAGGATGGAAAATCAGGGCCACATGTAATAATTTATCAGATGCTTTAGTAAATTGAGAACTATAGACCATGTTCTTTGGATACTGTGATTAAAAATAGTCTGTATTAAAGTTGATTTGCTATAATCTATGATAGAAAAGGTAGAAAAATAACAGTGTTTTTTATGTTTTTTCATAGGCTCGTATATTCAATGAAACTCCAATCAATCCAAGAAGATGTTTGCATATTCTTACGAAAATTCTTTACTTACTAAACCAGGTAAATTACTTTTATTTTCCTCAGATAAGTGTGTCCTGGAATACAAATACTGAAGATTCAATGAAATACTTTCTGGAAAGTGTAAATATTTATTTATTTTAAATTCACTTAATTTTAACATATATAACGTTTGGTTAACAAAATAATATGTAAGACTTGAGTATGAGGACTATGACATATATAGGTTGAGTATACCTTATTTGCAATGCTCGGAACCAGAAGTGTTTTAGATTTCAGATTTTTTTGGATTTTGGAACATTTGCAGAATACATACTGGCTGTTCCTGCTCTGAGTATCCGAAATCCAAAATGCTCCAATGAGTGTCTCCACTGAGTGTTATACTGGCACTCAAAAAGTTTCTGATTTTGGAGCATTTCAGATTTTGGATTTTGAGATTAGAGATGTTTAACCTGTACTTCTTCTTCATTCTTGAGATCCTAAGCTAGTGATGCACGTAGTAGATTCTCAATAAATCCTTTGGTTTCAGTTTAATGAGTACTAGTTAGAACATATTGTTTACATGTGTTTGGAGATCTTCATGTTTTTCTGAAAATATAGTGCAAGATCAGGCAAATTCCAGGTATTTTCTTTCTTTTGTGTGTAATCATGATGTTTTAAAGCTTTGATTTTTAATATTCAGATTTTATATTTATTATCCCTACCTCACCATTGCTATTAAAATAATTCAGGGCAGTAGCTTAACCATTTTATGTGCCTTGATGTCCTTTTCTCTACATGGGGATTATGATAATACCTGTTACAGAGTTGTAATGACTAAATGAGATCATTAGTGTAAAGCACTGAGAATAGTACTGAACACATAGTAAGCATTCAGGAATAGTTTTCCTTCCATCATTCAGCAAATATTTATTGCATAGCTGCTGTGTCCTGTGCACTGTTTTAGGTGTTGGGGATATAGCAGACAAAACCAGCAAAAAATACTTGCACTCATGAAATACAGATTCTGCCTGCTACTATTGTTATTAATTTTCTTTTTTTTTTTTTGCCCCAGACTTTAAAAAAAAAAACTCATGTAATGTCTAGGGCCTTAGAAAATATGATTTTGTTTCATGGATTCATATTCCCTCAATAACAGTGGGGAATTGGTTCCAGGACCTCCATTGGATACTAAAGTCCATAGATGCTCAAGTCCCTCATACAAATGGTGTAGTATTTGCATATAACCTACACATATCCTCCCATATATTTTAAGTCATCTCTGTGATTATAATACCTAGGTTATAATCTCTAGATTATAATACCTGGTACAATGTTAGTGCTGTGTAAATAGTTGTTGTGCTGTATTGTTTAGGGAATAATGACAAGAAGAAGACATCTGTACATGTTCAGTACAAACCCAGTTTTTTTTTTCCTTGAATTTTTTTTTTTCAGGTCTGTTATAACTTTATTGATTTTATTTTTGCTTATCTTTTTTTTATTATTATTATACTTTAAGTTCTAGGGTACATGTGCACAATGTGCAGGTTTGTTACGTATGTATACATGTGCCATGCAGGTGTACTGCACCCATTAACTCATCATTTACATTAGGTATATCTCCTAATGCTATCCCTCCCCACAATAGGACCCAGTGTGTGATATTCCCCTTCCTGTGTCCAAGTGATCTCATTGTTCAGTTCCCACCTATGAGTGAGAACATGCAGTGTTTGGTTTTCTGATCTTGCGATAGTTTGCTGAGAATGATGGTTTCCAGCTGCATCCATGTCCCTACAAAGGACAGGAACTCATCCTTTTTTATGGCTGCATAGTATTCCATGGTGTATATGTGCCACATTTTCTTAATCCAGTCTGTCACTGATGGACATTTGGGTTGATTCCAAGTCTTTGCTATTGTGAATAGTGCTGCAATAAACATACGTGTGCATGTGTCTTTGTAGTAGCATGATTTATAATCCTTTGGGTATATGCCCAGTAATGGGATAGCTGGGTCAAATGGTATTTCTAGTTCTAGACCCTTGAGGAATCGCCACACTGTTTTCCACAATGGTTCAACTAGTTTACAGTCCCACCAACAGTGTAAAAGTGTTCCCATTTCTCCACATCCTCTCCAGCACCTGTTTCCTGATTTTTTAATGATTGCCATTCTAACTGGTGTTAGATGGTATCTCATTGTGGTTTTGATTTGCATTTCTCTGATGGCGAGTGATGATGAGCATTTTTTCATGTGTCTGTTGGCTGCATAAATGTCTTCTTTTGAGAAGTGTCTGTTCATATCCTTTGCCCACTTTTTTCCTTTTCAATCTGAGGCTGGTTGAATCCACGGATTCAGAACTCATGGTTATGGAGGGCTGACTGGAGGGCTGACTATATGTGTCTATACACATATAGAGGGACACATAAAACATACATATATGCCATATACCTCAGGTGGTTTACATATGGTGCTAGGATAACCATGGTTTCCAATTTGAATTCTAAGAGAATATTTTATCTTTACTTTGTTTTGTGACTGAAGACCTCATTCAGAGATTTAATAAAGTTTTCTTGTTTACAAATGAGGACTAAACAATGAGCACATAGTTTTTTATTTTTTTTTATTTTTTTGAGATGGAGTCTCGCTCTGTCCCTGGGCTGGAGTGCAGTGGCATGATCTCAGCTCACTACAAGCTCCACCTCCCTGGTTCAAGCGATTCTCCTACTTTAGCCTCCGGAGTAGCTGGGATTACAGGCATGTGCCACCATGCCTGGCTAATTTTTGTATTTTTAGTAGAGACGGGGTTTCACCATATTGGCCAGGTGGGTCTCCAGCTCCTGACCTCAGGGGATCTGCCCACCGCAGCCTCCCAAAGTGCTGGGATTACAGATGTGAGCTACTGTGCCGGATCATCAAGCACATAGTTTTAAATAAAATGTATCTGTTCACAAACAACATAATCCCTCTGTGTTGGCATATAAGAAACATTTAAAGCATAGTCAATTGGGTTTAACTTTTCGTAGCACACATTGTGTCCAAGTTGGCTAAATCCATTGTATAAACAAAAGTTCTGAATGGTCAAAGTTGATTGAGAGTAACATATATTTTTATGTTGGCCATTACCTTTTGGATGAAGCAACTCATGTTGAAACATTTAATTATCTTGATAAGGAAATTACCAAGCACAGCATAAACACAATTAACTATATAAACAAGTTTGGGAACATACATTTTATCTTTGCCTAGTCCTTGGTAGAGCTTTATAGAAAGATACTTTTGAATTTCTGTGAGAGTTGACATATCTATGTGTTTTCTGAGTTTCACGTAAAAAAGTAGGATGTAAGGTTTTCCTATATAACTAAAAAACACACAGACTTCTGGGTATTCAGTAAATAGTTATGAAAGAGAGATAAATCTCTTGCTGATGAGCAGGCTGGATACACTAATTTTTTAAGTAAGTATAAACTTACTGTACTTTATCTTTCATCCTAAACTGTCAGTATTTTTCACCAAAATTTATTCTTATACCTATGGCAAATAGATTGAAGACTAGTTATATTTTATGTGGAATCTGAAGCTCTGAAAAGTGATTGAGTGTAACATATTATTATATAGGATTGTTTTTATTGAAGACATTAAATATTGAAATGGTAATATTTGAGGTAATCTATGATCTGAGATGTTTTGAAATACGTTATCTAACACTTTTTCATTGCTCAGAAAATGTAGTTCCCAGATCAGCAGCATTTGCATCACTTGTTAGAATCACTTGTTAGAAATGTCAAATCTCAGGCCAGGCGTGGTGGCTCACGCCTGTAATCCCAGCACTTTGGGAGGTCAAGGCGGGTGGATCACGAGGTCAGGAGTTCAAGACGAGCCTGGCCAACATGGTGAAACCCCGTCTTTACTAAAGACACAAAAAATTAATCAGGCGTGGTGGTGCACGCCTGTAATCCCAGCTAGTTGAGAGGCTGAGGCAGGAGAATCACTTGAACCGGGGAGGCAGATGTTGCAGTGAGCCAAGATTGCGCCACTGTACTCCAACCTGGGCGACAGGGTGAGACTCCATCTCAAAAAAAAAAAGAAATGCAAAATCTCAGGCTTTACCACAGAGCCACTGAATCAGAATCTGCATTTTGGCAAGATCCCAGGATGAATTGTCGTGCACATTAAAGCATTTGAAGCTCTGATCCAAAGCATGTTTTTAGGGGCTTGAGCCAATATTGAGCTACATAGCAGCCCCTTAAGCCTAGTTTTTTTATACGATGAATCTGGTTCCTGCCCTTTTGGTTGGTCCCCTTCTTGCCACTTTGCTGAGATTCCTAATAGATGGTTCCTTACATTTTAATATTTATTATGCCCCTATGACATGTTAGGCATTGTGCTGGGCATTAGATTATAGACGTGATCTCTGCTCTTAGGCAGTGTAATAATAACGTCCTATTGTGAGTGCTGTAATTTTCTGCCTCCTTGTAAACTACAGTACTTCAGGGAGATTTAAAATAGTTTCTACTAAAAGGTTAGAGACTACTATGCTAGAACTTTTAAGCGTGGTATGTGATACTGAATTATTTTAAACAAGGGGGGATAAATGACCATGTGGGTTTATAGATTGAAAGCCAGAAAAATTGCAGAGGCAAAATGTTTACAAAGAGATTCTTTTTTCTTGAGTTCTAAAGGATTTTTGCAGAAATAGAAAATCCTGTGTGTGGATGTGTACATATATATGAATACATATATTTTAAAGTTTAAAAATTGTTTTAAATTTTACTTAGGGTGAACACTTTGGAACAACGGAAGCTACTGAAGCCTTCTTTGCAATGACGCGATTGTTTCAATCTAATGATGTAAGTCTTTTTTATTTTTTTTACGATGAGAAAACTCCTTTTATTTATTTTTCCCAGGGAACTAAGAGTGTTCTAAATTAGGGAGTGTTGCTTGAAATGTTTTAAATTATTTGACTGCTTATAAAACTTATAAATGTTCATTATAAGACATGAAAATGGAAGAATTAAAGTATGCAGTTGTAAAACTCTCCCTCTCCAGATCTACTGTGAAGTCATAAAGACTGTTAATACCTAGCTTCTGGCATGACACTGTAAAGGTGGACTGATAAAGAAGTCAGTGCACATAGCTACCACATTTGTCAGTTCTTAGTCAAGTTTCTGGTGGGCCTGGGATTGCTGTTAGTCAGTGGGGCTGGCAGTTGAGAAGAAGAGATGGATGTGGAGTGGGGAAGGGGAATAAGGAATGGAATAAGGAAAAAGAAAAATGAGTGCAAACTAAACCTGCCTCTCATTACCTTAGACCACCCTGACCTTCAGAACATATGTCTGCTGCTTTTTGTCTGTCTTCTAAGTGTGGTGTACATTTTTCTTTTGCCTAGCCCTAAGGTAGAACCATACAGGAAGGTAATTCTGGAATATCTATTTTCCAGCTTTCCATTAACATAAATTGGCCAAATCTTGCAGTTTTTTGGTATGTATTGCATATCATCACACGTCACATTTTGCGTCAACCCCCAGAACCTCCTGAGATTTGAGTCTTGTTACAGATCTAAATAATGAGAGGTTTTAGGAGTAGATCTTCAGGAAGATCAGTAGTCCCCTGTAATGCAGCTGTGTCAGGGGAGGCCATTATATACTCTGTAGGCAAAGGGAGACTAATTTCCTCACATATGGGATAAAGGACTGACGCTTCTACTGGCAAAAGATGTGGCAGAATTTAGGAGTTTGGGGTACTTGGCTTCATCAGAGTCTGCCTGTGTATCCTCATTCCACTTTTCAGGGCCCCATTCCTTGCCAGTCAAGGTCCTAACTTTAACATAAGATGTCCTGCAACAGTGTGAATTGAATTTGCATTGTAACTGAGCCACTGCAGGACATGCTTTGTAGAAATCTCAGCCCTGTGGCCACATGATATAAGGCTTTCTTATGAAGGCAGTTAATAGATTTCTGGTCCCTTACCCAGATTTGAGTGGTGCATTTAAAACTCTGAGCTCATCATTTTCTTTTCTTGAGAAAAGAATTCTCCAGTGTACCTAGAAACAACTAATTAACCCATTATACAACTTATTTTTACTAAAATCTTCTATGGCATCATCTACTTAGTTACTCAAAGTTTTGTCTTCTATAGGTCCTTGTCTACAGATGATAATTTTAAATATTTTGCCACTGCATGCCATGGACTACTAGTAGCCCCTTTATCATTGGAAACTGGTCATTAATACCTTCAGTCAACTCAGAGAAGCAACTTCAGGTTCATATCTTTAAGGTCTTCTTTCCCTTTAACCACTTCCTGTACCAGAAATTCAGGGTTCAAACAGGGAAACAGAACTACTATGAGTATTGTGGAATTAGGTGTTTATTAGAGGAATTAGACTAGAAAACTAGGCAGGTTGAGCTGCTGGAGTGGGGTTCAGAGGGAGGCTGTTATACAAGTCATGGAAGGCTATTGCCTCTTTTGTGGCTCTGCTTTTGCTGCCAGGTGTCTTCCCAAGGCTGCTGTTACTCAGAGGGCTGGCAGTTGGGAAGAGAAGCTGGACATGTAGTGGAGAAAAGGAAGCAGAGTAAGAAAGAAACAGAACGAGGACAAACTTTTGAAGCCTGTAGCCCAGAGGTTTATATTAAGAAGATGTGAAATTTTTTTTGTAGGAAATGGATTAGGGAAATGTAGGATTGTTCGAAGGGACTAATAGCCTGTTGAAGTTAGTGCTCATGAATTTAAAGTATTACCAGGTAGCATGGTGAATGTTTTTCTCCAACTACAGCCTGCAGGTTAAAGTGTTGAAGGCTTAGATATAGGATTTAATCAGGATTGAAGTTTTGCCAAGTTAGTAAACAGAGGGAGAAGCAAAGAAGTTGAGTGGTTGAAACATCGACTGTGAAATCTTTGGTTAGGAGGGAAGCAAGAACGGGGCTGACAGGGACAGCAAAAAGTTGATAGGATCAGTAGATTGTAGGTCAAGAGAGAGTGAAAAAATTTTGGAGTCAGGAGTGTGAGTGCTTGGAAATGAAATTAGAAAAGGAAGCTGTTACTGTTAGAGGCTGTGGCAGTGGAATTGGGTGATCATTGTAGGGAGGATGGCATCATTGGAGAAGAGGAGGTCAAGGAATGAAGAGGTCAGAGGTTTAGAGATACCATCTGTATGGATATTAAAATCACCAATACTTATTACTGGGATTGTATTGGAGAGACAGTGAAGAAGGTACTGGTATTTTTTAAAAATAGGGGAAGTAACCTGGGTTTAATAGACAACCAGCAATGGTAGCAGGTGACATAATATAAAGGCATAAGCTTCCCCACCTGTAGGCCTCGTGGTATGAGGGTTATGGGAGAGAAAACAGCCGCTGTTTCAGAGGGTTGCCGGAGGATCCCTGGGAGAGAGCCAGATTTCAGTTAGAGAAAAAGATGGGAACATTCAGAGAAGAGTTTGAGAATATAGGGGATTTTGCTGATGAAAGTGTCAGAGAATATAATGGCGCTGATTAGAAGGATGGAAAATGGAGTGAGACGAGGTGCTATACCCGGATGCAAGGAATAAGTCTGCAGGTTATGAATAATGACCAGAATATTTTAGGCTTTTTGAAGTGACTGAGGTAAGTAGCCATGTACAGCATGATGTGATTAGTTTTAATGGTTCCTTAGGCAAAATACGGAATTGAGGGAGTGATTGTTTTGGGGCAAAGAGAGGTAGAGATTTTGCCAGAAGCATGTGGAGCTCCTTCCATTACCAGCATTCCTTTACCAGAAGGTTGGTATTCTTCTATCGTTGTTTATATTAATACATGAGGATTATGTATGTTTTTTTCTATAATCAATACTTTGCATTTTTGTGTGTCTTTAAGTATAAAAATAACATCTTCATATTATTTTGCAATGTTGTTGTTGTTGTTTTTGAGTTGTCGCCCAGGCTGAAGTGCAGTGGTGTGATTTTGGCTCACTGCAGCCTCCACCTCCTGGGTTCAAGCGATTCTCCTGCCTCAGCCTCCTGAGTAGCTGGGACTACGGGTGCGCGCCATCATGCCTGGCTAATTTTTGTATTTTTAGTAGAGACGGAGTTTCACCATGTTGGCCAGGATGGTCTCAATCTCCTGACCTCGTGATCTGCCCACCTTGGCCTCGCAAAGTACTGGGATTACGGGTGTGAGCCACCACGCCTGGCCTGCAGTGTTTATAATTAATACATTTTTAAGATTTACCTGCTTGTTACATGTAGTTCTACTTTATTTACTTTCACTACTGTATGGAATTCCAATATGTGAATATACAGTAATTCTATTCATCCATTCTCCCATTGGTAGATATAAGTTGTTCCCACATTTTACCTATTACACATGATACTGCACATAATGTTTATGTACAGAGTGAGGCTTTTTCTGGAGTAGATATCTACAAGTGGAATTTCTAGATAATGCTTGTTTTTTGACAGTCATGTCAAATTGATCTGTTAGATTAGAGGTTGTATTAAATTATACAGACACTGCTCCAAATCCTCACCATTTCTTACTGCCAGGCCCAAGTACATGCCATTTGGAAAATATGATATGGCATCTTTTTGTGGTTTTAATTTGCATTTTCATGATCATCGCTGAGGTTGAAACTCTTTTCATATGTTTAATAGTCATTTTGCTTTTGTCTCTGAATTGCCTGTTGATATTCTTTGTTTATTAAATTCTTCCCACTGACCTATAGGTTAAAGTTTTTAAAACCTTTATAGTCTTTTTAAAAATAAAATAAGCTCTATTGAATATAACTTATATACAATAAAATTCACCAATTTTAAGTGTACAGTTTAGTGAGTTTTGACCATGTATAGAGTCATGGAACCACTACTACAGTCATGATATAGAAACTTTTCACCATTCCAGAATATGTCCTTATATCCATTAGTTACTTGTTCCCTCACCCGAACTCTAGCACCTGTTCTACTTTCTGACTATGTAGTTTTGCATTTTCTAGAATTTCATTTAAATCTAATCATATAGTATATAGTCTTGTGTGATTTTTATGTCTTGTTTCTTTCACTTAGCTTATGGCTTTTGTGATCCAATTTTTTTTTTTTTTTTTTCTTTTGAGACGGAGTCTCGCTCTGTCGCCCAGGCTGGAGTGCAGTGGCGCGATCTCGGCTCACTGCAAGCTCTACCTTCCGGGTTCACGCCATTCTCCCGCCTCAGCCTCCGAGTAGCTGGGACTACAGGCGCCCGCCACCACGCCCGGCTAGTTTTTTGTATTTTTAGTAGAGACGGGGTTTCACCATGTTAGCCAGGATGGTCTCGATCTCCTGACCTCGTGATCCACCCGCCTCGGCCTCCCAAAGTGCTGGGATTACAGGCTTGAGCCACCGCGCCCGGCCTTGTGATCCAATTTCTTATATGTATCAGTACTTAGTTCCTTATTATCACTGAATAGTATTCCATTTTATGGAGATCATCTGAGTGATTTATCTGTTTGAAGTATATGGATTTTGGTTTGTTTCCAGTTTATGGCTATTGTGAATAAAGCTGCTAAAAGTATTCCAGTACAAGTCTTTGTGTGAACCTGTTTCCATTTCTCTTTGATGAATATCTAGGAGTGGCATTGTCGGATTTGCATTTCCCTAATGATGAGTATCTGAAGCATATTTTCTTTTTTTTTTTTTTTTTTTTTTGAGACAGAGTCTGGCTCTCTCAGCAGGCTGGAGTGCAGTGGCGCGATCTCGGCTCACCGCAAGCTCCGCTTCTCGGGTTCATGCCACTCTTGAGTAGCTGGGACTACGGGCGCACGCCACCACACCCAGCTAATTTTTGTATTTTTAGTAGAGACGGGGTTTCACCGTGTTGGCCAGGATGGTCTCAATATCTTGACCTCGTGATCTGCCCACCTTGGCCTCCCAAAGTGCTGGGATTGCAGATGTTAAGTCTCAGTGCCCAGCCTAAGCATATTTTCATTTACTTATTTGTCATCTGTATATCTGCTTTGATGAAGTGTCTGTTAAAATTTGGTACCATTAAAAAAATCAAGTTGTCAGCTGGGCGCGGTAGCTCACGCCTGTAATCTTAGCACTTCGGGAGGCCGAGGCGGGCAGATCATGAGGTCAGGAGTTTGAGACTAGCCTGGCCAACATAGTGAAACCTGTCTCTACTAAAAATACAAAAAATTAGCTGGGCGTGCTGGCAGCCACCTGTAATCCCAGCTCCTTGGGAGGCTGGGGCGGGAGAATCCCTTGAACACAGGAGGTAGAGGTTGCAGTGAGCTGAAATCATGCCACTGCACTCCAGTCCAGGTGACAGTGCAAGCCTCTGTCTCAAAAAAAAAAAAAAAAAAAAATCTTGTCATCTTATTGAGTTATAAGTTTCTTTATATATTCTGGATAGAAGTCCTTTATCAGATAGGTGTTTTGTAAGTATTTCCTCCCACTCTGTGGCTTGCCTTTTCATTTACTGGACTGTTATTTTTTTTTTTTAAGTATAGTTTTACATGCAGTAATATTCATCCTTTTGAGGGTATTGTTCTATGAGCTTTGACAAACACATACAGTGGTGGTATCACCACCACAATTGAGATTTAGAGCATTTCCATCTCCTTAAAAAGTTCCCTCATGTTCCCTCTTTATCATCTATTCCTCGTTGCCTCCCTCAGCCCCTGGCAATCCGTTATCTCCTTTCCGTCCTTGTAAATTTGCCTTTTCCAGGAAGTCATATGAATGATATCATATTGTATGAAGCCTTTTGTGAGTTTCTTTTCAGTTACTTAGATGATGCATATGAGATTCATCCATATTATTGTTTGTATCCGTAGTTTATTTTTATTTTGTCATCCTATTCCATTGAATGGATGTACCTGTCTTTATCTGTTTGCCAGTTGAAGGATATTTGGCTTGTTACCAGTTTTTGGAGATTATAAAGAACATTGCTATAAACATTCATGTTTTGATTTTTGTATGAACATACATTTTTATTTCTTTTGGATAAATGCCTGGGAGTGGGATTGCTGGGCCATATGTAGGTGTGGTACATTTAACTTTGTAATAAACTACCAACTCATTTTTCTAAAATGTTTGTAATCATTCCCACAGTCACTGTATGAGAGCTGCAGTTTGCTCTGCGTTCTGGCCAGCACTTTGTATTGTTGTTTTTATTTTTGTTTTTAATTTTAGCCATTCTGATAGGTGTGTAATGGTATCCCTTTGTGTCTTAAATTTGCATTTTTCTAATGGCTGATGATCTCAAACATCTTTTCATTTGTATTTTTACCTTCCGTATGTCTTCTGTTGGTGAAGGATTTGTTAATGTCTTTTGCCCATTAAAAAAACTGGATTGTTTATTTTCTTATTGAGTTTTAAGAGGTCTTTATGCATTCTGGATACAAATCCTTTATCAGATGTGTTTCACAAATATTGTCTCTCAGTATGTGGCTTATGTTTTTATTTTCTTAAAGTCTTTCAAAGGGCAGAAGTTTTAAATTTTGATAAAGTCCACTTTATCAAATTTTTTTCTGTTACGGATTGTGCTTTTTATGTCATATCATAGAAATCTTTGCTTAACCGAAGGTGACAACGATTTTCTCCTGTGCTTTTTTTCTGGATGTTTGTGGTTTTATATCAATTATCTTATGATCCATTTCATATTAATTTTTTTATATAGTATAAAGTAAAGGTTGATTTATTTTCACCTCTTTCCTCTTCCTCCATCCACTCCCTCTTCCTTTCTTCTTTCTTCATTTTCTCAACACATGGTTCTGGAACATTGCATATTCATATGGAAGGAGAAAGGGGAGGAGGGGGAGGATATGATGAAGGTGATTTTGTTTCATTGACCTATATGTCTATTCTTACTTTAGCTCTATGCTGTCTTGATTAACTATAGGTTTAAAATCTACTATAGTAAGTTTTATAGTGCATATCTTTCTATTTTTCAAAATTGTTTTGGCTCTTTTGGGCCCTTTGCATTTCCATATGGATTTTAAATATAATATCTATGTTATGTATAGATAATATAGAAATATGTAGATATATAAAAATAGACAAATTATATTATATATAATATAATCTTTTTTTTTTTTTTTTTTTTGAGACGGAGTCTCGCTCTGTCCCCAGGCTGGACTGCAGTGGCACTATCTCGGCTCACTGCAAGCTTCGCCTCCCGGGTTCATGCCATTCTCCAGCCTCAGCCTCTCGAGTAGCTGGGACTACAGGCACCCGCCAACACGCCCAGCTAATTTTTTGTATTTTTAGTAGAGACAGGGTTTCACCGTGTTAGCCAGGATGGTCTTGATCTCCTGACCTCGTAATCCACCCATATCAGCCTCCCAAAGTGCTGGGATTACAGGCGTGAGCCACTGTGCCCGGCCTAATATAATCTTTTTATATAGATATAAAAAGCCTGCTGGAACTTTGATGGGGCTTGCATTAGATCTCAAGAGCAATTTTAGGAGAATGGACATTGTAGCACTATTGAGTTTTCTTCTTCACAAACATGGTGTATATCCCTTTTTTCAAGTCTCTCTAACTTCTGCCAGCAGCATTTTACAGTTTTCAGTGTACAAGTCTTGCACATATTTTGTGAAATTTGTCCCTAAAGTAGATAGTATGTTTTGATGCTCTTGTATTTGTATTGTTTATTGGTAGTCTCTAGAAATTAAATGAACTTTTATATATTGACCTTTTTCTTGTGATCTCCTTAAATGTTTGTTAGAGTTCACTATTGAAGCTGTCTTCTTAGTGGGAAGGCTTTTCGGGGTTAATTAACTTCATTAAAAAAATGTATATATGATGCCATTCAGGTTATTTGTCTTCTGGAGTGTGCTCTGGTAGTTTGTATCTTTCAAGGAATTTCAGCTAAATTGTTGTTTGCATAAAGCTCTTCATAATATTCCTCCATTCTTTTAATGTCTTCAGAATCCTTAGTGATGTCTCTTCCTTCATTCCGATATTGGTAAATTGTATCTTCTCTCTTTTATTCCTAGGAAGCTTGTCTAGGGATTTATAAACTTTATTGATCTTGTCATAGAACCAGCTTTCTGTTTCATTGATGTTTTAAAATTATTTTTCTCTTCCAAACTAATTGTGCAAAAAGAAAAAAAAAAAAAAGCTAAAAAACCAAACCAAAAGAAGGGGAAAAAGAGAGGAAGAGAAACATAGATCAAACAGGACAAACAAATCATATAATGACCTGGTAGATATAGACCCAAATATATCATTATCCACATTAAATGTAAATGAAGAGCACAAAGATCATTTATGAAAAGTTGACTGTATATTGAGCCATAAAGCGAGACAACAAATTTCAAAAGATTGAAATCATGTAGACTGTGTTCTTTATTTACAATGGGATAGTGTTAGAAATTAATAATAAAAGAATAAATCAATCGCCGTTTATTTTGATAGTAAGAACATTTTTTTCTGTTTTGTTTATAGCCATGGTAAAGTAAATGGGCTGGATTTACCCTGCTACTATAAATACCTAGAAAATCAAACAAAATTTATGATGTAACATTTTCAGACATTGGATAATAGATATCCCAGGACTGTGATCTGAAGAAGGGAAACTAGGTCAGTCCTAGGATTGTGCTAGATCATGGCCCGGAAACAGATTACAGGCCTAGCTCTCTCTCAGAGCTGAGAAAACGAATGTAGGTTAGGAGCCAAGAAAGCTCGAGTTTGTGAAGCAGAATACCAAAGAAGCCAAAGAAGAAGGAGCAGGAGAGAAAAAGAGGGCCGGGGAGAGAAGGAAGGAGGAGAGGGAGGGATTCCATGATCTGCTGAGGACTGTCCCTTGAGTCTTTGGTTAAGTAAAAACTGATCTGTGTATGTAAAAAAGGAAACTACTGAAAGCTAAAGAAAGAATCTGAAAAACAGGGCTCCGAATAGTTTGTATTCCCACCAGTGAAAGTGGAAAGACCTTATATTGCGTAAGACATCTGGTATAGTTCTCAAAAGGAAACCATACATAAGTAATTATTACCTAAGTAATGGGAATATATTATAACCTTACACTAAAACTTTAAAAAGCCCATAAGTAAGCCTCAAAGTCGGGGGGTGGGGGGAAACAAACCACTAGTCCTGGGTAACCTTCTCTCACGACAGAATAGAGTTCAATACTATGTAAGATCATGCAACAAAATAATAAACTTCACAATGTGCAGCATCTAATAAATTATCAGATATGCAAATAAACAGGAAATATTATCTATAAACAGGTGAAAAATGGATCAGCATACACAAACCCAAAATGATAAAGGTGATGGAATGAGCAGATGATGTCATTAGAACAACTATTAACATGGTCTATATGCTTAAGAGTGTATAGAGAGGCATAACAAAAATAAAGCATAAAATAGGAGAGATACAAAGAGATCCAAATACACTTCCCAAAAATTAAAAAAAAGAAAAGAAATATATAAAATGAAAACTACACTACATGGGGTTAATAGCAAATTAGAGATGTAGGACAAACAAACAAACACACAAACAAAACCCAGGGTTATTGAAGACAGCAGTAGAAGTGGTCCAGAATAAAGCAGAGAGGAAAAAAAGACAGACTAGAAATAAGCAGAGCGTCAGCAACCTGTGAGATAATACTTTGGAAGTTTATTTTATTGTTTATACTCAAAATTGCAGTGGGTTTTTGACTTATCAAAATCGAATACTCATCTCTGTGTTTTCCCTACTCATGGGAAATTCGAGAGTCTTAGGATACTCTGATTCCTTATACATATATATCAACATATGTATGTGTGTATATGCATACACACATGCACATTTACATTCATATATTCTATGCTATCATTTTCTTATGAGTCTTGTTTGTTCATTGTGACTTACTCATGTCTTTAGCACTTTTTAAAAACTCTTCATTCCTTGCTCTATTTCTGAGTTATCTGGGATGATTTTCCTTGTAGAATGCTTGAAGAATATAACTTTGAGAATCTTATTTTCCTAGACGTTAGATACTATATCCCACAGAAGTAAGATCCTTCTGTGGCTATGAATGTTTGGTTGTGTTCATTTCTAGCATCTGTGAATTTGTCTTAATTTTATCCTTGGCTACACGTTTAAAATTTTTGTTTCTATTTTATTCAGCATTTCTGTGTATTTGTTTATGCAGTATGTTTTAGTGATTAAGAACACATTTTTTGCCAACATTTTGTATTGTTTGTCTTTTGAATTTTCACCATTTTGGTGGGTGTGAGGTAATTTCTGAAATGTGGTTTTAATTTTTCATTGGATAAGTAATTTTCATTTCCCTGATGACTAATAATGTTCAGCCCCCATTTTTTTGTGTTTTAATGAATTTTTTTTTTGTATCTCTTGTTTTCTTCTGCTTCTCACAGAACTTTTTTTTTCTTTTTTTTTTTTAATTGGGGTGGGATGTTCTTGAAACTTTGATTCTTATTTTTTGTTTTCTTCTCATAGTAGCTTTGATCTGCCCCATGTGTGTGCCCATACTGACTTTCTGTGTGTGTGTGTGTGTGTGTGTGTGTGTGTGTGTTTTGTTTGTTTGTTTGTTTTTCTGTGTTTAATCACCGCGAGGATCCTTGCTCTCCTCTCTTTCCTTAATGGGTTCAGTAGTATCAAGGTTTTCTCCATAGCTTGGCCTCTGGAGCTGCGTCTGATGTATTTGGGTTTCTCTGCTTAAAATAAATTTGAGGTTACTCAGTAAGGACAGACTAGAGGAACCTGGCGTCTGACCGCTGCCCATTTATCCGTAGTGTGTGAATAAATCAGAGATCCAGTTGTGTCGGGGAGAGTAGATGGAGCATTGTTAGCTTAGTACTTACTTGGATCCAGGTATTCATCTAGAAATCTCATTTAGGGTTCAGGAGAAAACATTGGTATACACTGAACTGAGGAAAGTGTAGAGTTTGCCCATTTAGCCCTACATATTTTTTAAAAACTTAAAAAATATGTTTTCCAGGAATAAGCCTTTAATTAACACTGTACACTGTCTCTACTGAAAATACAAAAATTAGCCAGGCGTGGTGGCAAGCACGTGTAATCCTGGCTACCTGGGAGGCTGAGGCAGGAGAATTGCTTGAACCCAGGAGGCGGAGGTTGTGGTGAGCCGAGATCGCGCCATTGCACTCCAACCTAGGCAACAGAGCGTAACTCCATCTCAAAAAAGCAAAACAAGACAAAACAAAAAACCTATGTCTTTGGACTCAAGCTATCAGAGTCTAAGTTTGTATCTCTCTGTGGAAAGATCCATATAATTGAATTTTTAAGTTTTTACCTTTTGTGTCAGTGCATCCGTTGTGTTTAGGAAATACTAGTATTCTGAATATTTTCTCACCCAGATATTAATTTTTTTTTTGGTAGATGAGACTCTTTTAAGAATATCTTTCTAAATATATATCTACTTGGGTTCCTCACTTCAAATAATTTTAAAAACCATTTCCTTATGAATAATCTGTTACCTTTTATAAATAATTTTTCAGCAAACATTGAGGAGAATGTGCTACCTTACCATCAAAGAAATGGCTACCATCTCTGAGGATGTGATAATTGTCACAAGCAGGTATGTGAATGGTCAAAATCTAGGATGAGATACTTATATATTTAGTGAAATATTTGCTGTTTGCTCTCTGTTGATTTTATTTTTTGACCATAAGCCAATAGGAATTTAAAAGAACATAATATCTTAAAGCATTCTTTTCTAAAATGAAGTTTTCATCATGTGAAAGCCATCCTTATCTGATAAAGCAAAGGAAGAAGTTACAAAAGATAATATTGATAGATTTGAGTGCATAAAAATGTTCATAAAAATAGATAAAACTGGCTGGGCGCGGTGGCTCAAGCCTGTAATCCCAGCACTTTGGGAGGCCGAGACGGGCGGATCGTGAGGTCAGGAGATCGAGACCATCCTGGCTAACACGGTGAAACCCCGTCTCTACTAAAAAATACAAAAAACTAGCCAGGCGAGGTGGCGGGCGCCTGTAGTCCCAGCTACTCAGGAGGCTGAGGCAGGAGAATGGCGTAAACCCGGAAGGCGGAGCTTGCAGTGAGCTGAGATCTGGCCATTGCACTCCAGCCTGGGCAACAGAGTGAGACTCCGTCTCAAAAAAAAAAAAAAAAAATTGATAAAACTAAAAAGTAAGTGATAACATGTACACTGAAATAAAATATTTACAACAGATACATCAAAGGCTAGCATCTGTAATATATAAAGAACTTTTAAAAAGAAACAAGTGATAATTCATCAAATAACCAATAAATATTTGATGATAATTCATCAAAAAGGATCTAAACGTCTTTAGATAGTCTCACTAGTAACCAAAAAACATAAATTAAAAATTCAAGAATGAGGTATAATAGTTTTTATTCATCAAACTGGCAAAGAAGCAAAAAGGCAGTATTCAGTACTTGTAAGGGAGACATACTCTTGTACAAAGGAGACGGAGTAATAAATTGATTCAGTTTTTCTAGAAAGCAGTTTAGCAACATTTGTTGAATAATTGAAAGGTTTTATCCCTTTGACCTAGTAAGGCCATATCTGTGGAACTATCCTTGGAAAATAATCAGACATAACACAGAAAAACTTACATATATTGATGTTTGTTGCAACACCATTTACAGTAGCAAAAAGAACAAAACAACTTATGTGTCTACCATTGATAAAATTATTTAACCATATTGTCATGTTATAAAATATTTTAAATTTTGGAGATATTTTTGAAACATCTGATATTAATAAGTTTTCATAAACTGCTAAATGGAGATTGGAGTCAATCTACGTATTCCATATAGTCTCATATTAAAGAACATTTTATGTGCCAGATGTGGTGGCTCACGCCTGTAATCCCAGCACTTTGGGAGGCTGACGCAAGTGGATCATCTGAGGTCAGGAGTTCAAGACCAACCTGGCCAACATGGTGAAACCCTATCTCTACTAAAAATACAAAAAAATTAGCCAGGCGTTGGTGGCGTGCTCCTGTAATTCTAGCTACTTGGGAGGCTGAGGCGGGAGAATCGCTGCAGCCTGAGAGGCGGAGGTTGTGATAAGCCGAGATTGTGCCACTGCACTTCAGCCTGGGTGATAGAGTGAGACTCAGTCTCAGAAAAAAAAAAAAGAACATTGTGTGTGTGTGTGTGTGTATATATATATATATATATATACACACACATAAAGTATGGATAGAAGTTACACAGACTTTGGATGGTTGGGATTGTGGCTGATATTTGTTTTCTTTAAACTTTTTATAATTTGCAAATGCCCTAGAATAAGTATATATAGTTTATAGTTCTAAGTGTATAATAAACATTATTTTTAAAGTAGTTGCCTTCTTAATTACTATAACTCATTGAAGTGAATCTGGTTTTATATAACAGAATAAATGTTTAGAGGAGGGTGCTTGTGTTTAACCTGTAGTGGTGTGGAATGTAGTTTCAATTAGGAAAACTTTCAGCTGAAAATAACAGAAAAGCAGATGTAAACAGTGACATAAACAGGATGGGAGTTTGTTTTTTCTCATATAACCGTAGGTCTAGAGGCATAGAGTGGCTGGTGTTGGCTCAGTCATTCAGCAATGTCAGGGGTAGTGTCTCTTGAATTCTTTGGACATTCTCCATTATTGCAAAATAGATGCCCAAATTACTGGCAGTATACCACATTCAAGGCTAGAGGGGTACTGGGAAGGAAGCCAGGGAAGGCCACGCCATCTGCCTCTTTTATCAGGAACGCAGTATTTTTTCCCAAGGCAATTTTTAGATTTCACTGGGCACAACTGTGTTATATGACTATCCTTAGGAAGCCAGGAAAGTATTTAGTATTTTATAGCCCAAGTATTAGGGACAGAAAAGGGAGAAGGGGTTGAAAATGGGTGTTATCTAATGGTATCTACCACAAGTAAAACAAACAAACAAACAAAAAAAACAGAAAACCTTCAGTTAGATTGCTAGATTCACGAATATTTTGAAAAATTTTAAATAAATTAGTCATTGAGAGTTTTTTGTTTGTTTCTTTTAGCTGTCAATACTTCGCTCTGAGTTTTGCTAGGCTACCTTGAATTATGGTGTATTTCTATTAATAGTTCATTTTAAGTGATCAGTAGATGTGGTAGGCAGGATAATAGTGACCCAAAGATGTCCATGTTCCAATTCCTAGGACCTGTGAATATGTACATTACATGGCAAAAGAGAATTATGATTGCTAAACAGCAGATAGGGAAATTATTCTGGATCATTCAGGTGGTCACTTTAAGGACTACACTTCTTGAAAATGAAAGTGGGATGCAGAAGAGGTGTCAGTAAGAGATGTGATGATGGAAACAAGGTCAGAGATGCAGTGTTGCTGTATTTGGAGATGGGGGAAGAGGGCCATGAGTCAAGGAATGTGGTAACTTCTAGAAACTGGAAAAAGCAAGGATTCACCCTTCTAGCCTCCGGAAAGGACTGTAGCCCTACTGATATCTTGATTTTAGCCCAGTGAGACCAGTTTTGGATTTCTAACTTACATAACTGTAAGATAAAGAAATGAATGTTGTATTTTCCTCTAAGTTTGTGGTACTTTGTTACAGCAGCAATAGACGACTAATGCAGATTTTGGTACTGGAAGTGGGGTGCTGCTGTAACAAATACCTGAAAATGTGGAAGTAGTTTTGGAACTATGCAGTGAGCACATCTGGAAGAATTTTGAGGTGCATGATAGAAAAAGCCTAGATTGCCATGACAATAAAAATATGGATGTTAATGACTCTATTAGACTTAGAAAAAAGTGAAGAGCAGGATAGAGAAAACATTTATCATCTTAGAGAATATCTAAATCATTGTGAACAGATGGTGAAAATGCATTAAAGGTGCTGGCTCAGAGGAAAATGTTGGGAATTGAAGGAAAAGGGATCCCTATTATAGTGGCAGAAAGGTCGGTAGGCTTGTGTACTGCAATTAGGTGGAAAGGAGGACTTACAAACAGTGAACTTGGATGTTTAACTGAAGAGATTTCCAAGCAAAGTGTTGAAGGTATGGCCTAGTTTCTTTTTGCCACTAATAGCAAAATTAGAAAGTAGAGACATAAATCAAGAGGAGACCTGTTAAACAAAAAGGAACCAGGACTTGATGATTTTGGAAATTCTTAGTCTACCCAAGTGGCAAAGGGTGCTAAAGTCAGGAGTTTCACTGTCAGGAAAATGTGCTCTAGAGAAAAAGCCAAAGGAGTCACTGCACAACCTTTTGCTGAAACCTCAGAAAGATCAAAAGGTCAGAGCATTCACTCACACGAAAGGCTGAAGAGATCAAGAGGTGTGACTTGTAGATTCCCTTAGCATCTAAGTAGAAGCCAGAAATAGAGATGGGATGATCTAGGCAAGATCTGTGGAGGAGCCTCTTGTCTAATGGAGTGAGTCTCTGTACTTATATAGTAGACCCACAAGGTTTTTGAGAATTCTACGTCAGCAGCAACTCAAAGGGAGAGAGAGAGAGGATGAAGTGAAAGACTCAAAGAGGAGGCAAAATTCGTCTTCATTTGTGGATGTATGGAATTAGAAAAGAAATGAGAGGATGAAGTGAAAGAAGGCTATCAGAGCCCCAAAATTCTACAGGCAGGAAACAAGCCAGTGGAACTACTCAGCTTCAAATACATGCTGGTTACTCTTTTTGAAAAAGGAAGGATGACTCTGAGGGCAAAGGGGCAGTCCTGTAGGGTGGAACTGAGAACTTTACAGAATTCTGCCCATGCGGAGACGTATTCCAGGTTGCCTAACTGGATTTCAAAATTGCTTGGGACCAATGACGTCTTCCCTTTCACTTTCTTTCATTTTGAATGGGAATATCTGTAACTATATTCTACGGCAGTCCCGTCCTTGTATGTTGGGAGCAGGGGATTTCTTTTCTAATTCCATAGGTCCAAAGATGGAGAGGAATTTTGCCTCAGGATGGATTATACCAAGAGTCTCACCCATACCAAATTTAGATTTTGATAATAAGATTGAGGTTTTTGAATCCATGAGATTTAGATGAGACTTTGGACTTTGAATTGATGCTGCAGTGTGTTGAGACTTTGGGAGGATCTTAGAAGGGGGTGAATGAATGTATTTTGCTTGTGAAATGGACACAGCCCTAATGACGCAGTGATTTTAACCCAGTGAGACTTATGTTGGACTTCTGATCTACAGAACTGAAAATAATAAATTCATGTTGTTTTAAGCTACTAATTGTGGTAATTAGTTACAGCAGGAATAGGAAACTAATGTTATAGATGACCTTTCTGTATGCATAGAAAATTTGTTGGCTTGGCAAGAAACCATGGAGATTAAAAAAACCTGAAGGCACATACTTCACAAATGAATATATGCAAATGGCCAATAAGCACAATGTTCTCAATATTATTAGTCATCAAGAACATGCAAATTAAAAATCTTAATGAGATAGGCTGGGCGCAGTGGCTCATGCGTGTAATCCCAGCACTTTGGGAGGCCAAGGTGGGCGGATCACAAGGTCAGGAGAACAAGACTATCCTGGCTAACACGGTGATACCCCATCTTACTAAAAATACAAAAAATTAACCGGGCGTGGTGGCAGGCGCCTGTAATCCCAGCTACTTGGGAGGCTGAGGCAGGAGAATCGCTTGAACCCGGGAGGCAGAGGTTGCAGGGAGCTGAGATCATACCACTGCACTCCAGCCTGGGCGACAGAGCGAGACTTCGTCTCAAAAAAAAAAAAAAAAAAAAAAAAAAATCTAATGATAGCATACCCACTAGAATGGTTAAAACAAAAAAGCTTGACAATACCAACATAAAAAAAGCCTATTCCAGTACTGAACATCTGGAACAACTGAAACTCCTATACACTGTAGATAGGAATGTAGAATGATACAACCACCTTGGAAAAGTTTTGGCAGTTTCTTATAAAGCTAATTATATACCTGCCCTGTGACCAGTAATACCCCTTCTAGGTATTTACTCAAGGAAAATGAACACATATATGGCCACAAAAAAGACTGTACAAGAATGTTGTAACAGCCTTATGAGGGTTCTTCAAAAAGTTTACGGGAAATGTGTGTTATGAAAAAATAGCCATGGAGTTTATATTAGTCCATTTTCATACTGCTATAAAGATACTACCTGAGGCCGGGCACAGTGCCTCCCACCTGTAACCCCAGCACTTTGGGAGTCCGAGGTGGGGCAGATCACTTTAGGTCAGGAGTTTGAGACTAGCCTGGCCAACATGGGGAAACCCTGTATAAAAATACAAAAATTAGCTCGGTGTGGTGGTGCACGCCTGTAGTGTCAGTTACTCAGGAGGCTGTGACAGGAGAATCGCTTGAACCTGGGAGGCAGAGATTGCAGTGAGCCAAGATCACACCACTGCACACCAGCCTGGGCGACAGAGTGATACTCCATCTTAAAAAAAAAAAAAAAAAAATATATATATATATATATAAAAAATACACACACACACACACACACACACACATATATATATAATCCGAGACTGGGTAATTTATAAAGGAAAGGAGTTTAGTTGACTCATAGTTCCCCGTGGCTGGGAAGGCCTCAGGAAACTTACAATCATGGCAGAAGGGAAAGCAGGCACATCTTACATGGCGACAAGAGAGAAGAGAGTGAAAGCACAGTGAAACTGCCATTTATAAAACTATCAGATCTCATGAGAACTCACTATTACGAAAACAGCATGGGAGAAACTGCCCCCATGATCCGATTATCTACCTCCCTCAACACGTGAGGATTACAATTCGAGATGAGATTTGGGTGGAGACAACAGAGCCAAACCATATCAGAGTTCAAAATTTTTTTGCACTAAAGTATAAACTCATGACTAACTTCTTAATAACATGTCCGAACAGTATCTAGCTTGAGACACTAATACATCTGTTTGAAAAGAATCCATTTCAGAGCAGCATCAATTCTGCTAAAATTGAAGCAAGAACAAACATTACATTTATGGTGAACTTTGGGTAGAAGAATGGTGAAATTATTGACGTGTTACAAAAAGCATGGCAATAGTGACCCAAAGAACTCAGCAGTTTACAAACGGATAAGTTGTATTGAGAAGGGATGAGACAGTGTTGACCACGAAGCCCTTCATCTTCAGCAGCAGACCATCTACATCAATTTTTGAAACTGATGATTAACAGCAGCAATAGCCAATGTATAGACACCTCATTTGGTTCAGCCTTACCAAATTCTGACTGATAAAATTAAAGTTGACAAACTATTTAATGGATGTCAAGACTATTGCATCTAGATTGGCTACAGGCAAGAGCAGAGCTTTAAGTGGAAGTTTTAAATAAGTGAGATCAAGATGATGAGGCATTTCCTTGAGGAACTGTAATAGGAGAAGAAATGTGACTAGCAGTCCAATCCTGAAGACAAAGTGTGATCAAAGCAATAGCTACCAAGAGGTGGAAGTGGTGCAGTCAAAGCAAAAGTGGACCTGTCAAAAGCAGAAGCCATGGCAATAGTTTTTGGGGATGCTTGAGGGATTTTGCTTGTTGACTTTCTGGAGGGCCAAAGAATGATAATAGCTTATTATGAGAGTATTTAGAGAAAGTCGGCCAAAGCTTTAGTAGGAAAACACTTGGGAAAGCTTCACCAGAGAGTCCTTCTCCACCACAACAATGTGTCTGTTCATTCCTCTCATCGCACAAGGGCAATTTTGCAAGAGTGTCCATAGGCATCCACCTTAGAGTTCTTATCTGGCTTCTTCTGACTTTCTTTTGCTTCCTAATCTTGAAAAAAATCTCTAAAGGTCACCCATTGTTCTTTAGTTAATAATGGAAAAAGGGTGAGTGTGGGTGTTTGTGCCTGGATGGGTGCCGGGGCTTCGCCTCCAAGGCAGATCCTCAGGGCAGTGGCTGGATCATGGCTGAGGTGATTGAGCCCCTGGAGCCTCTAGTGCCTGTGGACTTGGGAAGTCACGAGGCAGTGGTGCAGCTGGAGAAAGCCATCATCTTCGCCCATGGGCTCCACGCTGTGGACACTGACAGGTGGAGCCCATGGAGTCGGTCCTGGAGGGCAGATGTCTGTACCTGAGATCCGACAATGTAGTAGAAGGCAACTGTGCTGAAGAATTACTACAAAACTCCCATTGCGTCGTGAAGGAGTATTTTGTGGCTCCCCAGGTAATATCTCTTTGCCAAAGCTGGATGAACAAGAGGCTTTCTCACACAGCCGAGTAGCTCATTCTGGAAAGGGGGTACTCTGAATACGTGGAAGCATAATGACAACATTTTCTTACCATGAACACTAAATTTTCCTGCTTTTTCCAGTCACTTGAAAAAATGGGTGCTTAAGCATTTCTTTTTTTTTTTTTTTTTGAGATGAAGTCTCTCTTGTCCCCCAGGCTGGAGTACGATGGTGCGGTCTCGGCTCACCGCAATCTCTGCCTCCTAGGTTCAAGCGATTCTCCTGCCTCAGCCTCCCTAGTAGCTGGGATTACAGGCACCTGCCACCATGCCCGGCTAATTTTTGTATTTTTAGTAGAGAAGGGGTTTCACCATGTTGACCAGGTTGGTCTTGAACTCCCAACCTCAGGTGATCCGCCCACGTCGGCCTCCCAGAGTGCTGGGATTACAGGTGTGAGCCACTGCGCCTGGCCAGCATTTCTTAATAACAGACTCTTCTGAAGACAGAATTGGGATATATCTGGCGCCAACAAGGCAATGAGTTCCTGATGCTAACTGAAGTAAAAGGAAAGCAAAAGTCAGCTTCCAAGGAAATAGCTTCCAGGGTATTCAGTTAACAGGCCTGTTCAGTATGGAAGATACTATTTATCCCCCTTTAACTCTCACCAAAGGACTATACCAACTGCATGAAAGTGAACTTTTACATCTATGTAAATGGTAGGCAGAGCATCTTGATCACTATGTGACAACCTTGGCTATCATTTTCAGTTGCTATTTGAATTGATTTGAGTAGCCCTATCTTCACTGAACATACCTGAATTTGTTCCTAGGTACCCACTTTGTTTCTAGAAAAGGGCTAACTTTCTAGTATGGTTTGAAGAGTGTTCAAAGTAGACTAGAGCTTGGAAACTCCTAACCTAGAACCATCTGCCATCCCACAAAGTGATTATATGCAAAAGGGATACTAGTCATACCTAGTGTTTCTCTTTCTGAAAAGAGAACTTATCCTAAAAGTAGCCCTGGGCCTGGGACAGAGTAGCCCTTTCCACCCCTAAAATGATTATTAAATTGACATGAATCCAAGATCGTGGAGTTTTTTTGCTTTTTGTTTTAAAACTCAGATACCAAGGATAAATGAAACCTATTTCGGGATTCATTCTCTAATAGATTCTAAGTAATAGAATCAGAGAGAGACTTTTCCTCTAACCAGACTGCCAAAGTTGGTTTTGGCTAAGAATTTCCCAATGATCTTTGTGCTGCTGCTCGTTTCTTTTGTTTTTCTGAGACAAGGTCTCTCTCTGTCACCCAGGCTGGAGTGTAGTGCTGTGATCATAGATCACTGCAACCTCCAAACTCCTGGGCTCAAGTGATCCTCCCACCTCAGCCTCCTAAGTACCTGGGACTACAGGTGTGTGTCACCATGTCCAGTTATTTTGTGTGTGTGTGTGTGTGTGTTTAAGTAGAGGTGGGGTCTTGTTATGTTGCCTATCTGGTCTTGAACTCCTGGCCTCAAAGAATCCTCTGACATGCCTTGGCCTCCCAAAGTGCTGGGATCACAGGCGTAAGCCACGATGCCTATCTTGTTGCTCATTCTTAAAAGTCTGTGTTTGTTTTTCCTATACCCTTCTTTCATCTGCAGTGCTTCTTTTTTCTTTAAGGCAGCTTAATTTACAAGCCTGGTCTTGAATTAAAAGAGAATCCCGAACCTGCTCTTGGAGTTGAAGTTCTCAAACCAACAGCAGAGCAACTATCTTGATCCCCATACAAACAAAGTTATCTACTCCTGCTCCTTAAAAAAAAAAAAAAAAAATGTAAAAATGACTGCATTGACATGCTTACATTCCCAGCAACTTCAGTTGTTTCGGGATGGACTAAATGACTGGTATCATCACTTTAAAATGTGTCTTGAACTTGATGGAGCTATGTCGATAAATAAAATTTATAGTTTTTAAATTTTTTTATTTTATTTTTATTTTTTTTAGACGGAGTCTCACTCTGTCGTCCAGGCTGGAGTGTGGTGGTGTGATCTCACTGCAAGCTCCACCTCCTGGGTTCACGAAATCCTCCTGCCTTAGCCTCCTGAGTAGCTGGGACTACAGGCACCCGCCACTACGCCCGGTTAATTTTTTAAATTTTTTTTAGTAGAGATGGGGTTTCACCGTGTTAGCCAGGATGGTCTCGATGTCCTGACATTGTGATCCGCCCGCCTCAGCCTCCCAAAGTGCTGGGATTACAGGCGAAAGCCACCGCGCCTGGCCTATGGTTTGTTTTTGTTTTGAGATGGAGTCTCGTTCTGTCACCCAGGCTGGAGTGGAATGGTGTGCTCTTGGCTCACTGCAGCCTCCGCCTCCCAGGCTTAAGCCTCCCAAGTAGCTGGGATTGCAGCTGTGTGCCACTACGCTCAGCTAATTTTTGTATGTTTAGTAAAGATGCATTTCACCGTGTTGGCCAGGCTGGTCTCAAACTCCTGACCTCAAGTGATCTACCCACCTCAGACTCCCAAAGTGCTGGGATTACAGGCGTGAGCTACTGTGCCCAGCCATTAGGTTTATTTTTTAATTCCATTTTTCCACAAACTTTTTGAAGTCCCCTCATATTTGTGATAGCCCTAAACTGGCAACAACCCAAATGCTCATTAAAGAAGAATGAACACATTGTGGCATATTCATGCAATAAACTATTACTCAGCAATAAAGGGAAAAAATTGCTGATTCAGGCAACAACATGGATAAACTCCTAAAACATTTATGTTGGAAAGAAAACAGATACAAAAGAATATATATGCTGGATGATTCTCTTGGTGTAAACTCCAAGAACAGCCCAAACTCATCTGTGGTGATAGAAATCAGAAGTCTGTTGGGTTAGAGGAAATTGATTGGAAATGGGCATGAGGGAACTTTCTGGGGTAATGGAAATATTCAGTATTTTTGTTTTGGATGGAGGTTACATAGATGATCACAATTGCCAAAACTGATTTAACTTAATATTTAAATTGTACATTTTATTGTATAAATTACAACTCGGTTAAAAAAAAAAAGAGATTTAGTGTCTTAACTAACTAAACGTATATTGACAACCTGATTATACTGTTCTACTCATTACAAGAAGGCAAACCCTTATGTGATGGGACCCATCCAGTGAAAGTCTGTCTCTGAAGCTAGCATAGAATTCTGGAATTGAGTCCTGAGGAATGATCCATCACTCACATGAGGGAGTACTCGGGGGAGTGGGCATCAGTATGTGATAAGTTACGTCCTAGTTTCAGAAAATCAAATGAAAAATTCAAAGACCATGGTTTAGAAAGAAAGAAATGGGTTGTAGAAGCTGTTATCAGCTAGGCAGTTTTAAAATCAATTGTGGGGATAATGTGTGGATTTGGGTAGAGGGAGAAAAATACTTTGCGCCTTCTAAGGAAAGTAAATGTTAAAAGTTCATCCACTTAGTAAGAAATATACAAGCCTGAAACAGCTTTTCTATTTGAATGGTGCAGCTGTTCCTGAATAATTACTTCTGAAGATTTACTGCCAGGAGGTGGTTTAGAACAAGAGGGGAAATGAGATACTATTATGACTTAACCACCACTGTAGTGAAACTCCTCTCAAAGATTTCCAGTAAATTCTTACTTAGTTAATTTTAAAAGTTAATTTTCTGTCCACATTTTACCTGACCTCTCTCCCAGTTTTAACATGGTTAAATACTTCCTGGAGTTCTGCCATCTCTGGCTTTCAGAAACCATAGTCCTGGATTTCCTCTCCTCTTTGATTTTTCCATTTTATTCTATGATACCTCAGAAGTAAATGGCTGGTTTTCTTCTGCCTGTCATCTAAATGTTGGTATTCCCTGGGGTTCATATCAGTGCTGTAGCTCTTTCCCAGACTCATCATGCTCTTTGATACCCTTTATATTTGTACATGCTTCTCCCCGTGCCTGGAATTATTCTGTTTCCTTTTCCACATAGCTCAAATACATGTCATTATAGGTACTGACTTCCTCCTCCTTTCTTTCTTTTTTTTTTTTTTTTTTTTGAGACGGAGTCTCACTCTGTCGCCCAGGCTGGGGTGCAGTGGTGTGATCTCCACTCACTGCAAGCTCCGCCTCCTGGGTTCACGCCATTCTCCTGCCTCAGCCTCCCGTGTAGCTGGGACTACAGGCGCCCACCACCTCGCCCAGCTAATTTTTGTATTTTTAGTAGAGACGGGGTTTCACCGCATTAGTCAGGATGGTCTCGATCTCCTGACCTCGTGATCCGCCCGTCTCGGCCTCCCAAAGTGCTGGGATTACAGGTGTGAGCCACCGCGCCTGGCCTCCTCCTTCTTTCTTAACAGATTAGTCATTGTCTTCTCTGTTGTTCCTTTTTTTTTTTTTTTTAAGAGATGGGGTCTTGCTGTGTTGATTAGGTTGGTCTTGAACTCCTGACCTCAAACAGTCCTCTCATCTCAGCTCCCAAAGTGCTGAGATTATAGGGGGGAGCCACTACACCCAGCCTCACTTGTTCTTATAACACTTCTTTTTTTTTTTTTTTAACCTCTTTTCTGTTATTTTAATATATTGTACTATAATTATTTGCATAGTTTTTCTGCCCTGTGAATTATTCATTCCTTGAGAGAAAGAACCACATATAACTTTTTTCATCAATACCTGGAAAAGTGCTTTGTGTTATTAGACATGCAATAAAAGTTTGTTGCATGAGTTAAACAAAGGATAATCCATTTTCTGTCTTCAAGCAAGGGAGCTGAAATCAAAAGGTTTATTTATTTCCCTCTCTGCCTTACGAAAGCAGTCACACAGGCAGAAGTGGAGAAAGGTGGGTTAATGCGTGTTGAGAAACCTTTCAGTCTCCTACTTCCCTTCTCTTTTTCCTGCCCAGTTTGCAAGCCAACTTTCCTGATTTATTTGGATTAACACTTATTTTATTTTAAAATGAAATTGTGGCAGACTTTTCAGGAAAGATGATGAAGTGATGCCAAATCATAAAATTTCCTTCTCCAAAGCCTAATGAAATGAACAACAGTGAATAAAAGTGAAAGCCAGGAGACTTCTAATTCTAGCAGAGATAAAATAAGGCTACTGGAGCCCATCTTTCCCAGTGGTTACAAATAATAATAATGATAATAATAAATAACCCCAAACAAAAAAACAAAAACAATTACCTGAGGCCTCCAAACAGTAAATATAGTAGGTGAAATAGGGAGATAAAACAATACCTAATGAGCGACCAGTATAACAACAGTGAGTTTCATGGTTAATTTTCATCTTTATACCTTGAGTTTGACCCAAGGGCAGTCTCAATCAGGGAACTATATAGTAGGTGTGGTCAACAGAGACTCAGAAAGAAGCGCATCTCTCTGGCCTGAGCACAGTTTCCAAATAAAAAAGGTTGGTGGTGACTGCAAGCTGGAGAGCTGGGGGAAAATCCTTGTTTGTTTGTGTTTTTCTCATTTTCTTTCCTAGTCCTGTCCTGAGGTCAGCCCTAGTTGTGGGACAACTTTACTAGGATACAACAGCAATATTGTGGGCACTTAAAACCCTGAGAAGAAACTGACCACTGAGAAAAGGGACGGCTGTTAGGTGAAGAGTGGGGGAAAAGCCACATTATTTTTTTCTTTCTATCTTTTCTTGCCTCTTCATCATGAGGGTGGGCCCACTTGCATAGTACAGGGAGCTGAAACTCTGAGAGAACCCCATATTTCTGGCTGACGAGCTGGGAAAGGTGTCTTTGACAGCCAGAGGGTATGGGAGAAATGACATGAGGAGAGACATGGAGGAATGGATACCTTACCAGAGCACTACATGTATGGAATATTCCTAAAGAAGCATAGCAAAAGCTTTGAAGTATGAACTGACATTGGAACCAATATGCACAGAAGGCCAAGCAGAACTTGTAATCTGAAACTAACTGGGTTGATTCCTTGCTAAAACAAAAAAGTCAATAGTCCCCGGAGGCTTTTAATAGGATCCAGAGTCTCATGACCTAATATTCAAAATGTCCAGGATGCAATCCAAAATCAGTCAACCAGGAAAGGAAATTGGTTCCCTTGAACCAGTGTTAATCCCTACAACTACGTCATTTTGGGGTTGGTATCTATTGATTGGAAAAAACTTGGAAATTTGCAAGGGAAAAGATAATGATACCCCCAAAATGACCCAGTTGTAGGGATTCTTAAATACTTTAAAGTAGCTAGTGCAACCATGTACCATAAAGGTGGACACTCTTGAAATGAATGGGAAGAGGAATTCTCAGCAGTGAGCTATATATAAAAAACTAAATGAAAATTCTAGAAATGACAGACTATAATATGTAAAGTAAAAAAATTCATTGGCTCAGATGTGGAGGTGTGGCTAGCAAGATGGCCGAATAGGAACAGCTCTGGTCTGCAGCTCCCAGCGAGATCAATGTGGAAGGTGAGTCATTTCTGCGTTTCCAACTGAGGTACCCGGCTCATCTCACTGGGACTGGTTAGACAGCAGGTGCAGCCCCTGGAGGGCAAGTTGAAGCAGGGTGGGGCGTTGCCTCACCCGGGAAGTGCAAGGGGTTGGGGAACTCCCTCCCCTAGCCAAGGGAAGCCATAAGGGACTGTACCTTGAGGAATGGTGCACGCTAGCCCAGATACTATGCTTTGCCCATGGTCTTCAAACCTGCAGACCAGGAGATTCCCTCAGGTGCCTATGCCACCAGGGCCCTGGGTTTCAAGCACAAGACTGGGAAGCCATTTGGGCAGACACTGAGCTAGTTGCAGTTTTTTTTTTTTTCATACCTCAGTGACACCTGGAATGCCAGTGAGACAGAACTGTTGACTCTTCTGGAAAGTGGGGTGAAGCCAGGGAGCCAAGTGGTCTAGCTCAGTGGATCCCACCCCCACGGACCCCAGCAAGCTAAGATCCACTAGCTTGAAATTCTTGCTGCCAGCACAGCAGACTGAAGTCAACCTGGTACACTTGAACTTGGTGCAGGGGGAGGGACGTCTGCCATTACTGAGGCTTGAGTAGGTGGTTTGCCCCTCACAGTATAAACAAAGGCACCCAGAAGTTCAAACTGGGCAGAACCCACTGCAGCTTGGCAAAGCCTCTGTAGCCAGACTGCCTCTCTAGATTCCTTGTCTCTGGGCAGGGCATCTCTGAAAGAAAGGCAGCAGCCCCAGTTAGGGGCTTGTGGATAAAACTCCTATCTCCCTGGGACAGAGCACCTTGGGGAAGGGGCGACTGTGGACGCAGCTTCAGCACACTTGAATGTTCTTGCCTGCCAGCTCTGAAGAGAGCAGCAGATCTCCCCGAACAGCACTCAAGCTCTGCTAAGGGTCAGACTACCTCTTCAAGTGGGTCCCTGACCCTTGTGCCTCCTGACTGGGAGACATCTCTCAGCAGGGGTCAACAGACACCTCATACAGGAGAGCTCCAGCTGGCATCTGGTGGGAGCCGCTCTGGGACAAAGCTTCCAGAGGAAGGAACAGGCAGCAATCTTTGCTGTTCTCTGCAGCCTCCACTGGTGATACCCAGGCAAACAGGGTCTGGAGTGGACCTCCAGCAAACTCCAGCAGACCTGCAACAGAAGGGCCTGACTGTTAGAAGGAAAACTGACAAACAGAAAGGAATAGCATCAGCATCAACAAAAAGGATGTCTACACAGAAACCCCATCTGAAGGTCACCAGCGTCAAAGACCAAAGATAGATAAATCCACGAAGATGAGGAAAAACCAGTGCAAAAAGGCTGAAAATTCCAAAAACCAGAATGCCTCTTCTACTCCAAAGGATCATAACTCCTTGCCAGCAAGGGAACAAAACTGGACAGAGAATGAGTTTGAATTGACAGAAGTAGGCTTCACAGGGTGGGTAATAACAAACTCCTCGGAGCTAGAGGAGCATGTTCTAACCCAATGCAAGGAAGCTAAGAACATTGAGAAAAGGTTAGAGGAATTGCTAACTAGAGTAACCAGCTTAGAAAGAAAATAAATGACTTGATGGAGCTGAAAAACACAGCACAAGAACATCGTGAAGCATACACGAGTATCAATAACCAAATTGATCAAGCAGAAGAAAAGATATCAGAGATTGAATATAAATGTAATGAAATAAAGCGTGAAGATAAGATTAGAGAAAAGGAATGAAAAGGAATGAACAAAGCCTCCAAGAAATACGGGACTATGTGAAAAGACCAAACCTATGTTTGATTGGTATACCTGAAAGTAATGGGGAGAATGGAACCAAGTTGGAAAACACTCTTTAGGGTATTATCCAGGATAACTTCCCCAACCTAGCAAGGCAGGCCAACATTCAAATTCAGGAAATACAGAGGACTCCACAAAGATACTCCTTGAGAAGAGCAACGCCACAACACATAATCATCAGATTCACCAAGGTTGAAATGAAGGAAAAAATGTTAAGGGCAGCCAGAGAGAAAGGTTGGGTTACTCACAAAGGGAAGCCCATCAGACTAATAGCAGATCTCTCTGCAGAAACCCTACAAGCCAGAAGAGAGTGGGGGCCAATATTCAACATTCTTAAAAAAAAGAATTTTCAACCCAGAATTTTATTTACAGACAAACTAAGCTCCATAAGTGAAGGAGAAATAAAATCGTTTACAGAGAGGCAAATCCTGAGAGATTTTGTCATGACCAGGCCTGCCTTTCAAGAGCTCCTGAAGGGAGCACTAAGTATGGAAAGGAAAAACAAGTATCAGCCACTGCAAAAACATACCAAATGGTAACGATCATTGACAGTATGAAGAAACTGCATCAACTAATGGACAAAATAGCCAGCTAGCATCATAATGAAAGGATCAAATTCACACATAACAGTATCAACCTTAAGTGTAAACTGGCTAAATGCCCCAATTAAAAGACACAGACTGGCAAATTGGTTAAAGAGTCAAGACCCATTAGTGTACTGTATTCAGGAGACTGATCTCACATGCAGAGACACACATAGGCTCAAAATAAAGGGATGGAAGAATATTTACCAAACAAATGAAAGCAAAAAAAAAAAAAAAAAAAGCAGGGGTTGCAATCTTAGTCTCTGATAAAACAGACTTTAAACCAACAAAGATCAAAAGAGACGAAAAAGGGCATTACATAATGGTAAAGGGATCAATGCAACAAGAGCTAACTATCCTAAATATATGAAATATATATGCACCCAATGCAGGAGCACCCAGATTCATAAAGCAAGTCCTTAGAGATCTACAAAGAGACCTAGACTCTCAATAATGACTCCCACACAATAATAGTGGGAAACTTTAACACCCCACTGTCAGTATTAGATCAATGAGACAGAAAATTACCAAGGATATTCAGGACTTGAACTCAGCTCTGGACCAAGCGGACCTAATAGAAATCTACAGAACTCTCCTCCCCAAATCAACAGAATATACATTCTTCTCCACACCACATTGGACTTATTCTAAAATTGACCACATAATTGGAAGTAAAACACTCCTCAGCAAATGCAGAAGAACAGAAATCATAAGAAACAGTTGCTCAGACCACAGTGTAGTCCTGTTAGAATTCAGGATTAAGAAACTCACTCAAACCACGCAACTACATGGAAACTGACCAACCTGCCCCTGAATGACTACTGGGTAAATAAAGAAATTAAGGCAGAAATAAATAAGTTCTTTGAAACCAATCAGAACAAAGACACAGCATACCATAATCTCTGGGACACAGCTAAAGCAGTGTTTATGGGGAAATTTATAGCACTAAATGCCCATAGGAGAAAGCAGGAAAGATGTAAAATCGACACCCTACCATAACAAAAGAACTGGAGAAGCTAGAGCAAACAAATTCAAAAGCTAGCAGAAGACAAGAAATAACTGAGATCAGAGAAGAAATGAAGGCGATAGAGGCACAAAAGACTCTTCAAAAAATCAATGAATCCAGAGCTGTTTTTTTGAAAAGATTAACAAAATAGATAGACCGCTAGTCAGACTAATAAAGAAGAAAAGAGAGAAGAATCAAATAGACACAATAACAAATGATAAAAGGGATCTGACCACTGATGCCACAGAAATACAAACTACCATAACAGAATACTATGAACATCTCTATGCAAATAAACTAGAAAACCTAGAAGAAATGGTTAAATTCCTGGACACATACACCCTCCCGAAACTAAATCAGGAAGAAGTCAAATCCTGGAATAGACCAAAAACAAGTTCTGAAATTGTGGCAGTAATTAATAGCCTACCAACCAAAAAAAGCCCAGGTCCAGACGGATTCACAGCCGAATTCTACCAGAGGTACGAAAAGGAGCTGGTACCATTCCTTCTGAAACAATTCCAAACAATACAAAAAGAGAGACTCCTCCCTAGCTCATTTTATGAGGCCAACATCATCCTGATACCAAAACCTGGCAGAGACACACCAAAAAAAGAAAATTTCAGGCCAATAACTCTGATGAACATGAATGTAAAAATCCTCAATAAAATACTGGCAAACCGAATCCAGCAGCACATCAAAAAGCTTATCTACCACGATCAAGTTGGCTTCATCCCTGGAATGCAAGGCTGGTTCAGCATACACAAGTCAATAAACGTAATCTATCACATAAACAGAGCCAGTGACAAAAACCACATGATTATCTCAATAGATGCAGAAAAGGCCTTTGATAAAATTCAACACCCTTCATGCTAAAACTTTCAAAAAGCAGGTGTTGATGGAACGTATCTCAAAATAATAAGAGCTATTTATTACAAACCCACAGCCAATATCATACTGAATGGACAAAAGCTGGCAGCATTGTCTTTGAAAACAGGCACAAGAGAAGGATGCCCTCTCTCACCACTCCTATTTAACATATTATTGGAAATTCTGGCCAGGACTATCAGGCAAGAGAAAGCAATAAAGGGTATTCAGATAGGAAGAGAGGAAGTCAAATTGTCTCTGTTTGCAGATGGCATGATTGTGTATTTAGAAAACCCCATCATCTCAGCCCAAAATCTCCTTAAGCTGATAAGCAACCTCAGCAAAGTCTCAGGATGCAAAATCAGTGTGCAAAAAATCACAGGCATTCCTATATACCAATAATAGACAGAGAGCCAAATAATGAGTGAACTCGCATTCACAATTGCTGCAATTGCTACAAAGAGAATAAAATACCTAGGAATTCAACCTACAAGGGATGGGAAGGACCTCTTCAAGCAGAACTACAAACCACTACGAACCACTTCTCAAGGAAATAAGAGAGGTCACAAACAAATGGAAAAACATTCCATGTTCATGGATAAGAAGAATCAATATTGTGAAAATGGCCATACTGCCCAAAGTAATTTATAGAATCTATAGATGCTATCCCCATCAAGCTCCCATTGCCTTTCTTCACAGAATTAGAAGAAAACTACTTTAAATTTCATATGGAACCAAAAAAGATCCCACATAGCCAAGACAATCCTAAGCAAAATGAACAAAGCTGGAGGCATCACACTACCTGACTTCAAACTATACTACAAGGATACAGTAACCAAAACAGCATGGTACTGGTACCAAAAGAGATATGTAGACCAGTGGAACAGAACGGAGGCCTCAGAAATAACACTGCACATCTACAACCATCTGATCTTTGACAAACCTGACAAAAACAAGCAATAGGGAAAGGATTCCCTATTTAATAAATGATGTTGGGAAAAGTGGCTAGCTGTATGCAGAAAACTCAAACTGGACCCCTTCCTTACACCTTATACAAAAATTAACTCAAGATGGATTAAAGACTTAAACGTAAGACCGAAAACCATAAAAACCCTAGAAGAAAATCTAGGTAATACCATTCAGGACATAGGCCCGGGCAAAGACTTCATGACTAAAATACCAAAAGCAATGGCAGCAAAAGACAAAATTGACAAATAGGATCTAATTAAACTAAAGAACTTCTGCACAGCAAAAGAAACTATCATCAGAGTGAACAGGCAACCTCCAGAATGGGAGAAAAATTTTGCAGTCTATCCATCTGACAAAGGGCTAATATCTAGAATCTACAAACAACTTAAACAAATTTTCAAGGAAAAAAACCACCCCATCAAAAAGTGGGCGAAGGATATGAACAGACACTTCTCAAAAGAAGAGATTATGAAATAAAGCTCATCATCACTGGTCATTAGAGAAATGCAAATCAAAACCACAATGAGATACCATCTCACACCAGTTAGAATGGTGATCATTAAAGTCAGGAAACAACAGATGCTGGAGAGGTTGTGGAGAAATAGGAATGCTTTTACACTGTTGGTGGGAGTGTAAATTACTTCAAACATTGTGGAAGATAGTGTGGTGATTCCTCAAGGATCTAGAACCAGAAATACCATTAGACCCAGTAGTCCCACTACTGGGTATATACCCAAAGGATTGTAAATCATTCTACTATAAAGACGCATGCACACGTATGTTTATTGCAGCACTGTTCACAATAGCAAACACTTGGAACCAGCCCAAATGCCTGTAAATGATAGACTGGATACAGAGAATGTGGCACATATACACCATGGAATACTAGGCAGCCATAAAAAAGGATTAGTTCATGTCCTTTGCAGGGACATGGATGAAGCAAGTAAAGACTTGCTCTGTTGTCCAGGCTGGAGTGCAGTGGCATGACTCCTCGTGCTCAAGCAATCTTCCTACCTCAGCCTCCTGAGTAGCTACGACTACCGGCGCACACTACTATGCCTGACTAATTTTTTATTTTTGTTTTTGTAGAGAGAGGTCTCATTATGATGCTCAGGCTGGTCTTGAACTTCTGGCATCAAGTGATCCTCCTACCTTGGCCTCCCAAAGTGCTGGGATTGCTGGGATGAGCCACTGTGCCCAGCCTAAAGACTTTCTTACACAATAAAATCTGATAATTTATTGGTAGCTGTCTTACTCTGCAAGAAATGTTAAAGGATATTCTTCAGATAGAATATGATACCAAGCAGAAACTTGGAGCTACACAAAAAGAACATTGGAAACAAGCCAAGGCAAAATCACATTCACTTTTTTCTTTTTGAAAAATTATTCTGGACAATATATGTCTAAAACAAAAAATAGTAGTGTAATGTGTTTAAAGCATATGTAAAAGTAAAATATATTAGAACAATTGCACAAAGAATAGAAGGAAAGTATTGTGAATGTACCCTTGTGAGGTTCTTATTCTAGCCACGAAGTGATACTCCGTTAGTTGAAAGTAGACTGATTAAGTAAAGATATAAATTATAAACCCTGGGGCAACAACTAAAAAATAAAGAGGTATTAACAATAAGCTAGTAAAGGAAGTAAAATGGAATAATAAAAATAGTTCGTACCAAAGTTATTAAAAGAAAAAAGTGTTCAGTTAACCGAAACTCAGGCAGAAAGGGGGCGGGGGTAGAGGAGGTGGGCAGAGAAACAAAGACCAGATGGAACAAATATAAAACTAGCAAGACAACAGACTGATTTAGTAATAATAAAACTCTAGTCTCCTGCAGAACAACAACAACAAAAACAAAAAACAAACTAGCAAGACCACAGGTTTCAATCCAGTCATAATCAGTAATTAATAATGAGTTGTCTAAACACACCAGCTAAATGACAGATACTGACTTCTAGTTAGTTGAAGACGATGAAGGCTGTATACTAATCAATGACTCAAAATCTCCCTAAATGATAAGGAACAATTTTATAACTACAGTTGTTTTTAGTAAAACTACACCCTCAGAGTTATTTCAATTCAGAGAATACTCAAAAGTACAAAACCTTTTTGAGTAAAAAGAAAAACTGACAAATACCAGTGTGGTAATTCCTCATCCCTCCCCTGAACCGCACCCCCCTGCACCCCCAAAGTCTTTGGGGCAAGCATTGGCCAACCACTAAAGTTGTAGATAGGTAGAAGAGGGAGGTTAGCAACCACCAAGCGGGAACAACAACTAGAAAGATTAAAGTTGTTGCTGTGAGTAGTAACTATCTGAGGCTGGTATCATGAAGACGGTAAAAAAAATTGACCAAGGCAGGTGTAGGTAAAGAAAGACAGATTCTTTAAAAAAGTGAAAACCTGTTGCTAGGGTGCAGTGGCCCAGTCAGCAAGAGCAGAGCTGACTTCAGGGAGACAAAGGCTTGCTGGGGATTTTATAGGATGGTGCTCGTGCTGTGCTGAAGAGGGCTTTGTGCAGTACTGATAACACCAAGGTTGCAGTTAGCTAACTTGCATTTTTCTGTTAGCTGATGGTCTAGTGATAAGTTGGGCACAGGAAGATTGTGAGTTATTTGTGCAGGAGGGCTGTGTGTCCTGGACCATGAAGAAAGGCCAACTTACAGCTTATCTGCGTTCTCTTTGCTTTTCCTTGGTCCTGGCAGCCTGACTTTTCCCTGATTAGGACTCCACGGTTGTAATTCAGAAAATACTAAAAAGTTAGTGGGGAAGATAAGATCATTTACTATAAGAAACAGATTTCAAAGTATGCTTGATTTAAAGATTTAAGCACAATAGAAAAGCTTGGGCAACATGGTGAAACCCCATCTCTATTAAATAGGGAAAGTACATAAATTACATGGGCATGGTGGGTGTGCTTGTGGTCCCAGCTACTCAGGAGGTTGAGATGAGAGAATCACTTGAGCCTGGGAGGTGGAGGTTGCCGTGAGCCAGTATCATGCTACTTTACTGCACTCCAGCCTTGGCAACAGAGCGACTCTGTCTCAAAGGCTATACACACAATTTGAAGAGAAATATTCAACATAAAAGAGCAAGTATAATTTAAAAAGGCCAGCACAACATAAAGGGACAGTGTTCCAAACATACACTTCTCCAGGAGAAAAAAGGCAAAAAGGAAAAAAGTAGTGCCTTTTGGCAATCAGGTGGTCAACGGGAAAGAGGAGGAAAGGTAGACAGTCAGGGTTCTTCAAGGTCTTAAGTGTAAGAGTTAAAGAAAGAGGAAAGAAACATGAAAAGCAGCTCAACAGTCAAAGACAGGTTTATTTTGGAGAATAAACATGAGAGGGGCTTCTGGCTGATTTTGGTCAGGAGTGCTCTCTCTTACAGACTAAGTATTTATTAGCCAGGCATGGTGGCTCATGCCTGTAATCCCAGCACTTTGGGAGGCCGAGGTGGGTGGATCATGAGGTCAGGTATTCGAGACCATCCTGGCTAACAAAGTAAAACCCCGTCTCCACTAAAAATACAAAAAAAAAAAAACAAAAAAAAAAAACCAGGTGTGGTGGCAGGCGCCTGTAATCCCAGCTACTCGGGAGGCTGAGGCAGGAGAAACGGTTGAACCTGAGAGGCAGAGGTTGCAGTGAGCCAAGATTACGCCACCGCACTTCATCCAGGCTGGGTGACAGTGCGAGACTCAGTCTCAAAAAAAAAAAAAAATGAGTATTGATTTTTTTTTTTTTTTTTAGGGTGAGAGAGCTTATCACAAGCTCTGAGTTTCTTATCATAATTCTTAACACAATGTTTCTGTGTGGGGGAGAAGTTTATGGTAGAGTTGGAATGTCTCTGGTCAGAGGGGAGGTTATCTTGGGGCTGACATCTCTCAGATTAGAGGGGAGGATGTCTCGGGGCTGGCGTGTCTCTGGTCAGGGAGGGGTTTATTTTATGGTTGGAATGTTTCTGGTTGGAGGTGTCATTTGTGATTTTTGGACATGCTGACCTTAGCCGTTAGGCTGATGCCCTTTGGATTTAGGCAGTTTTTGATCAAAGTGAACTTTAAAATGGCAGTGCTTGTCCAAGATGGCGATGCTCCTGCTCTGTCACTGAGAACCACAAAATCAGAGGTTCTTGTAACCCCTTTGCTGTCAATAAAACACATACAAATCCCTCCAAAGGCCTGGATTTCCCTAGGCAAAGAAAAGTGTGCCATTAAACTAAGAAACTTGAAAATATCCAAGTAT
Source organism: Macaca fascicularis (assembly GCF_037993035.2). Classification (NCBI taxonomy): domain Eukaryota; kingdom Metazoa; phylum Chordata; class Mammalia; order Primates; family Cercopithecidae; genus Macaca; species Macaca fascicularis. The sequence goes on along the minus strand of NC_088377.1, from coordinate 172,143,781 downwards.
TGTAAAAGTGAACCAAAAGAAAAGTCTATAACGATTGCAGAAAACAGGGAAACAAAATTTCACAGAGGTCAGTCCTCCAACCTCCCAAACAAACATGAAGCAGAAAAAAACAGTAAGTTTTCACTCAAAACGGAAATGAATGTGCTCAAATTAGCATTTGAAGATATGAAAAGCAATCTTGAATTTCACACACACAAAAACGGAAAAATGAAAAAGAGTTCATTGAATTCAGGGAGGAAATGGAAGAAAAATAAAAAATTACCTCAGAAATGAAACATAATATGAGATGCACAAGAGAGAATAGATTCAAATGAAAATTTAATAAAGGCCACCAAAGAAAAAACAACCAAAGAGAATGAAAAGGTCCCAAAGAAAGAAGTGATGAGAGGCAGAGAGAAGTAGTGGAAGTGGAAGACGGGAAACAAAGGACTCAGAGTCTCTGAAGAAGAAAAGCAAGAGCTAATATTTAAAGCCATTATCCAGGAAAACTTTCCAGAACTAATGAGAGACCTGCTTCTATACACTGAAAGATTTCATTAGGTAACTGAGAATATTAACCTAGAATGATCAACTCTGAGACATACTGTAGTAAAACTATCAGAATTTAAAGATAAAATTATTAAGACTTTCAGGCAAAAAAAAAAAAAAAAAAAAAAAAGATCAAACAACTTACAAAGGCAGAGGATTCAAACCAGCATCAGACTTTTGAAAAATCAACATACAAAATACGGCAACAATGCAGCAGTATTTTAAAAGTAACCAGTGAGGCTGGGTGCGGTGGCTCATGCCTGTAATCCCAGCCCTTTAGGAGGCTGAGGTGGGCGGATCACAAGGTCAGGAGTTCAAGAATAGCCTGGGCAAGATGGTGAAACCCCATCTCTACTAAAAATACAAAAATTAGCCAAGCATGGTGGCAGGTGCCTATAATCCAGCTACTCAGGAGGCTGAGTCAGAGAACTGCTTGAACCCAAGAGGCAGAGGTTGCATGAGCTGAGATCACACCACTGCACTCCAGCCTGGGCGATAGAATGAGACTCCATCTCAAAAAAAAAAAAAAAAAGTACCCAATGGAAGTGTGAGTGGCTGATTTTTATCTAAGGAAGCTGTCTTTCAAATATAGGGAATTCTGCACCCATTAGCTCTTTCTGAGGAACTTTCTAGAGGATTAGCTTTATCCAGTGAAATGACATCTGGGAAAACTTTATTGAAAAGACTGATGGTAAGTATTGTAAAATATAAAAATGTTTATGTAAGAGCAAAACAGTGGAAATGTTTCTACAGTGGAGTGTGGAAGACTAATGTAAAAATGTTATACACTGACAAATAATATGATGAAAAAATGGGAGGAGAAGGGATAGGAAAAAAGTAAAATGGGAAAACCTTTTATAGTCAACAGGTGGGTGCTACAAAATACTGGGGGAAAAATCCTATTAATCCAGACGTAGTAAAATAAGTGAGAAAATGGGGGAACTAAGGTCATCAAAAAAGATTTAATCACAAAGGAATTCACTAGAAAAACACATAAATCTTCCTAACTACCAAAATTTAAAATATAAAGGCAAATAGCATGTATCTTTTGGAGACAGAAGCTGCAAATATAATATAATACATATCTTTATAGATTATTGTGATAGAGCCAAAATCAAGCATATCAGTTATAACAATAACCATGAATAGGCTTAATCCATATATTAAAAGAAAAAGTTTCAGTTTGGCTTACAAACAAAACAATACTGTATGCAAGAGACACACTTAAAGTGATACAGAGAGGCAGAAAATAAAGGGATAGACAAAATTATAACAGGAAAATGGAAACAAAAAGAAAGTAAAGTAGATGCCAGGCAAAGTGGAACTCAAGGCTAAAAGCATTAAATGTGACAAAGAAGGATACTTTGTAATGATTAAAGCCACAATCCACAGTGAAAATATATTATTCAGTATATGTGTAAGAGATAACACCACAACAACCTTTATGAAGCAAAAACCATGGAGATGTAGAGAGATATAGCTAGAAACATATGAATAATACATTTTATTAGCTCACTTTTGGTACAAGAGAGATAAAGTAGATAAATAAGTAGGGAATATGCAATCTAAATCACCTATTAATAGAGTAGATCTTTTATATATATGTCAAGTTCTTCACCTTTATAGTAGAGAATACATATTCTGAAGTACCCTGAGCACATTCAGAAAAAATCATTATTAGATGACAAAGTATCAATAACTCCCTTAAAGTAGAAATGTTACAAACCACATCTCTGATCACAGTACAATAAAACTAGAATTTGTTAACAGAAAGAAAAAGACCCTTCCATCAGAAGACTTTAAAATCTTTATTTCTGGGTGAAAGAGGAGATGCAAACTTAAATAACAGAATTTTGGGGAAAAAAGGCAAATCACTTCATAAACTACATATCAATCTATAGACTATATAGCACTGTAAGACGACTGTAGTTAACAATTATTTATTATGTATTTTCAAGTCGCTCAGAGAGGATTTTGAATGTTCCCAGTAAAAGAAATGTTAGATGTTTGAGGAGATGGATATGCTAATTACCCTGATTTGATAACTATGCATTGTATGTATCAAGACATCACTGTGTACCCCGTCAGTATATACAATTATGTGTCAATTAAAAATAAATCTATGTGGTGAATTAAAGCAGTGATCAAAGTAAAGCTCATTGCAGTGAATACCTTTTATCAATGAAAAGGAAGGAATAAAAAATGAATTAAATTCTTAGCTCAAAAAAACTAAAGAACAACAAAGTAATTCAAAAGAAAGCACATGATAGAAATTAGTATAGATAAAAACAGAAAATAATGAGGAAAAAATAGAAAAACATCTAATTATTAAATCAAAATCCTAGTTTTGAAAAAATTAACAATATAAATAAACCGTAAGCTAAGTTGATGAAAAAAAGGAGAAAGCATAAATATGCAAAATAAATGACAAGGGGGAAACAGAAGAAATGTAAAAATCAAAAAACAAATTTTTAGTCTTTGAAATAAATTTGAAACCTAGATGTAATGGATAATTTCTTAGGCAAATACAGGTTGTCAAAAATGACCCTATTTTTTTTTTTTAATGGGGAAACACTAGAGGCATTTCCACTAAGATCAGGAACCAAGGCAAGGATGTTCATTATCTTCACTGCTATTCAACGTTGTACTAGAGGTATTTAGCAATGCAGTTAGACAAGAGAAACCAAGTTGAGACATAAGAATGAGTTAACAAAGAAGTAAAGCTGTCTGTTTTTAGATGATGTGATCGAATACCTAGGAACCCCAGATAATCAGTGATAAAATGAGCTCAATAATTTAGTGGGATAGCAGGATATAAAATTCATATATAATAATCAATAGTCTTATTTCTCAAAAGAAGATATACAGATAGCCAACAAACATATGAAAAAATGCCCAACATCACTAATCATCTGGGAAAAGCAAATTAAAACCGCAATGAGATACCGCTTTATTTCTGCCAGAATGGCTGTAATTAAAAAGTCAAAAAACAATAAATGTTGGCATGAATGTGATAAAAGGGGAACACTGTTACACAGCTGATGGAAATGTAAATTAGTACAACCACTATGGAAAACAGTATTGAGATTCTTTAAAGAATTAAAAGTAGAACTGCCATTTGACCCAGCAGTCCCACTGCTGAGTATCTACCCGAAGGAAAAGAAGTCATTATATGAAAAAGACACATGCACATGCATGTTTATAGCAGCACAATTCACAGTTGCAAAGACATGGAACCAACCTAAGTGCCCATTAGTCAACAAGTGGATAAAGAAAATGTGGTGTGTATATACACCATGGAATACAGCCATAAGAAGGAACAAAAGAATGTCTTTCGCAGCAACTTGGGTGGAACTGGAGGCCATTATTCTAAGTCAAGTAACTTGAATGGAAAACCAAGTATCATATGTTTTAACTTATAAGTGGGAGTTAAGCTACATGGACACAAAGGCATAAGAATGACATAATGGACTTTGGGGACTTGGAAGAGGGGAAGGTCGGGAGTGGGTGAGGGATAAAATACTACATATTGAGTACAGTGTATACTGCTTGGGTGATGGGTGCACTTAAATCTCAGAAATCACCACTACAGTACTTATCTATGTAACCAAAAACCACTTGTACCCCAAAAACTATTGAAATAAAAAAGTTAAAAAAAATCATTAGTCTTCATAGAAACAGCACATAGAGAACATAATAGTAGATAGACAGAACCCCATTTACAACAACAAAAAGGATTAAACACTAGGAATAGATTTGACAATAAATGTACAAAACTTAGAAAAAATGTTAAGCCCCTTACTCTTGTCTGAATGTTTGTGTCCCCGCCACCCAAGTATATTTTAAATTTCTAACCCCCAAGTTCATGGTGTTGGGAAGTGGGGCCTTTGCGGGGTAATTAGATTATGAGGATGGAGCCCTTGGGATCGGGATTAGTGCCCTTATGAAAAGACTGCAGAGCACTAGCTAGTCTCTTCTACCATGTGAAGACACAGCTAGAAGAGATGCCATCTGAACCAGGAGACAGGACATTGCCAGTCACCAGATTTACCAGTATCTTGATCTGAGACTTCCTAGACTCCAGAATTGTGGAAAATAAATGTTTATAAGAAACCTAGTCTGTAATATTTTGTTATAGCAGGCCAAATAGACTAAGATACTCCTGAAAGACTCAAAGTATACTTAAACAAATGTAAAGATACCTTGTTTTTTGGAAAAAAAAATTGTTTTATTTTTCAGTTTTTTTCCTTGAAACAAGGTCTCATTATGTTGCCCAGTCTGTCCTCAAACTCCTGGGCTCAGGCAAACCTCCCATTTCAGCCTTCTGAGTAGCTGGGACTGTAAGCGTGTACCACCATGCCCAGAGTTGTTGCCTGTTTTTTAATAGACCAACTCAACGTTATAAAAATTTTACTCTTCCCTAAACTAATTTATAAATACAGTGGAATCCAATGAAAATACCAACAAATCATATTATGGAGTTAGGCAAGTTGGTACTAAAGTTCACGTGGAAAATATAATGTGAGAATAGCTGGGAAGTCACTGAGAAAGGAAAAAGCATGAGGGATGGGGATAGAGGGGAGAGGAAGCTAGCTCTACTAGTCAGTAAATCTAAGGCCTATACAATTAAAACAGTGTGGTACTGGCACATAAACAGACTAATAGACTGTGGAATAAAATTGTGTGGTGACTTTGTAATGTGGTGACCTTGGTCAGGCTGATCTACGTTTTTCAGATACATTCTGATACAGATGGAAAGTACAGAATTAGACCCAAATACATACGGAATTTAGTGTAGTGACATACTGTTTAACAAGGTGGCATTTCTAATCATTGGGGTAAACGTGTACCTTTTAATACATGATGCTGGAACAGTTAACCATTTGGAAAAAGATAAAATTAGACTCATATTTCCTGTCATACCCATGAGTAAACTCCAAATGGATAAGGCATATAAATTTTTAAAAAATAAAACCATGCATGTAATAGAAGAAAAGATGGATGTATTCCCCTTTAACCTTGGTGTAGAGAAAAGCTTTGTTAATTACGACTACAGTTTTAGAGGCAATCAAAGAAAAGGTTGATACATTTGACTCCATGAAAAAATTTTTTTAATTACCTGTCAAAATCAACATAAAATGTAAAATGAGCCAGGGGTTTGCAGTAGGTCCAGGTTGTGGTACAAACAGCTATTTTTGATTATTGTAATGGAATCCCACGTGACCTTGCCACCTATTTTATTGCAAAAGCAGTGTGGTAGTGAGCTCAGGACTACAAGATCCAACAGTTTTACTATACTATGTTCCACCTAGGAAACATATTGAGTGCTCAGCTGAGGTACTGGGTTGAGGATGGGACCCTGTGAGGTTAGGGAATTTTCCTCTGGAATGCAGCATATGCATTAGATTGATAGCCTGTGTATGGTGCTATCACCAATAAATACAATATGTAGGTCCAGAATTCAAGAGATGGAAGTAGGACTGGCCCCCTTCACTGTCACTCACAGTGACCCACTTGTAGAAACTGTGCATCTGCTATGGTTTGAATGTTTCTGTTCTGTCAAAATTCATGTTGAAACTTAATTCCTAATGCAGTAGTATTAAGAGGTAAGGCCCTCAGGAGGTGAGTATGTCATAAAGGCTCTGCCCTCATGAATGAGATTAATGCCCTTATAAGAGACTTCAGAGAGCTCCCTTCCTCCTGCCACCGGAGGATACCTAGATGGCACCATCTGTGAGGAATGGGACCTGCACCAGATACTAAATTTGCTGGCTCCTTGATCTTGAACTTCCCAGCCTCCAGAACTGTGAGCAAATACATTTCTGTTCTTTATAAATTACCCAGTTTAAGGTATTTTGTGATAACAGCTGGAATAGACTTAAGACAACATCCCATCTGTACCCCAAATGTGAATTAGAGACCCTGGTTCCAGGGGCCAGTGTTTTTCAGGGGTGAAAGGACAGAAGCATTTAACTCATTGGCTCTTGATTCCTGTTGGTTGAGGATTATCTTTAGCACAGAAACACCCACACTTCAGGATTATACATGTCTGAGTGACACGTTGGCAACCACAGGCAGCTGATACTCCCATGTCAGAGAAGTCAGGGCCACAAACTGAGCCAGTCTGCATATTTGGAATGATGATCACTGTTAGGTCACTTTGGGTTCTTCGTTCTAGTGAAGGTAAGGAAAGTGCTACTATACTTACAGAGGTCATTGACCTTGATTCTTATCAGGAGCTAGGATCATTTCTGTATAATGGTGGCAGAAAGGACTCTGTCTAGAATTCATGGTATTCACTTGAGTGTATTTTGGTGCTTGCTTGCTTGCCTCTGGGAGTGTTGGTAGGGATAGAGAACAACCAGTGGTTCAATCAGGGTACACCCAACACAGGGCTCACATCCTTTGGGATAAAGGTTTGAGTCAACTGTTGGACACGTAGCCAAAACTAGATGAAGTGCGGGCCAGTGGGGAGGGAAATGTAGAATGGGTGGTTTTAGGAAGGAGATGATGAATATCAATTATGGCCTTGGCATTAGTTGTAGCAGCAAGGATTGAACCATGTTCCACTCACCTTCCTTTATTTAGTCTTTTGTAGAAATAGTGATTGCTACCGTGTTGAAGCCTCCATGATAGATTAGACTTAATGGAGGACATGAACAAATTTGAGGGATGGAATGGGTAGCCTGTATTGGATGTCTCTTTTGAGCCACTTTGCATGGTCCCAGGCCTTATCTTTGATTCCAGCTGTGGCATGATGAGCAGTTCTTTAGGGGCTCAGCTCACTGGCATTGTTATTGCCTTACTTCAGGTATGCACTGAGTGTTTTTTTGCCTACTCGGATTCACTTCAGCTCACATGTATACTCCCCAGAAGTATGGGGGAGTTAGTACTCTGGGGTTAACATTCAGCCAGGGGCTAACAGTTAGTGGTTCTGAGATGTATTTCATAAGGCTCCTCAGAAGATTGCTCATTAAATAACCAGTTGCCAGCATCAGTGACCCACTCAAGGAAAGGTCTTTATATTGCTTTTACCTCCTTCCCTGTTCATTTCCCTGTCATTCACTTCTCCCTCTGAACACCTTCCTAAATAAACTACCTTTATGCAAGCCTTTGCTGTCAGGACAGCCAAAGCTATGACAGAGGTATAGAACATGGATTGGCAAGCTATGGTACATGGCCAAAACCATGTAAATAAAGTTATTTATTTATTTATTTTTGAGATGGAGTCTCGCTCTGTCTCCCAGGCTGGAGTGCAGTGGCATGATCTTGGCTTACTGCAACCTCCACCTCCCGGGTTCCAGTGATTCTCCTGTTTCAGCCTCCTGAGTAGACATGTGCCACCACACCCAGCTAATTTTTTGTATTTTTAGTAGAGATGTGGTTTCATTATGTTGGCCGGGCTGGTCTCGAGCTCCTGACCTTGTGATCCACCCACTTTGGCCTCCTAAAGTGCTGGGATTACAGGTGTGAGCCACCGCACCTGGCCAGTTTTTTATATTTTTAGTAGAGACGAGGTTTCACCATGTTGGCCAGGCTGGTCTTGAACTCCTGACCTCAAGTGATCCGCCTGCCTTGGCCTCCCAAAATGCTGGGATTACAGGTGTGAGCCACCATGCCCAGCTGTAAATAAAGTTTTGCTGGAACACAGCCACACTATTTCTTAATGTATTGTATATAACCGCCTTTGTGCTGCAGCTACAGAATTGAGTAGTTGTGAGGAGATCATATAACCTGTAAAGTCTAAAATATTTACAGAATAAGTGTGCCATTCCTGTGCATTGATTTCCCAGTGCTGCTAGAACAAGTTACCACAAACTTAGTAACTTAACAAATCTGGTGACTTAAAACAACACAAATTATTTTACAGTTCTGGAGACTAGAAGTCTAAAATCAGTTTTACTCGGCTGATGTCAGAGGTATAGGCAGAGCAGGTTCCTTCTGCAGGCCCTAGGGGAAAATCTGTTTTCTTGCCTTTTCTAGCTTCTGAGGCTACCTGTGTATTCCTCAAATCCTAACTCCCCCTTCCCATCATTCCAGTCTCTTGATTCATTGTGACATATGCTTCCTGTGTCAAATCTCCCTCTGCCTTGTTCTTATGGGGACACTTGTGATTACATTTAGGGCTAACCCAAATAATTCAATATAATCTCCCCATCTCAGTGTCTTTAACTTAATCACGTCTGCAAAGGACCTTTTGCCATATGAGGTACATTTACAGGTTCTAGGGAGTAGGACTTTGATGTCTTTAGGGGCCATTATTTAGCTTACCACAGGCTTCCATCTGGTCCCTAAAGATTTACATTCATCCTACATGCAAAGTGCATTCACTGTATTGCAATAATCTTCCAAAATCTAAACCCCATTGCATTAACTCTGGTCCAAGATGTCATTAAATATTATAACTCCAGAGTCCCAAATCTCATCATCTAATCATCTAACTCCAGTATAGGTGAGTTTCTGGGTATGATTCATCCCAAGACAGAATTCCTCTTTATCTATGGACCTGTGAAACTAGAAAACAAGTTATGTGCTGTGGAAATACTGTGGTGCGACAGGCCTAGAATAACAATTATATACATTCCGATTCAGAAAGGGAGACAATGGGAGGAAGGAAAGGAGTCACTAGCACCAGACAATTTTTAAATTTAATCAGGCAAACTTTTAGGTTTCAAGGGTTGGGAATAATCCCTGTGGCACCTAGCTCTACTCTGTGGGCCAGAGGGTTGTGTATGTATTGTGTATGGCTACTTTCATGTTACAGCAACCAAATCGAGTGGTTGTGGGGTGGTTATATAGCCTGCAGAGCCTGAAATATTTACTAGATTGTTCCCTGTCAGAATGTATGCTTGTTGAGGGCAGGAATCTTTGTCTCTTTTGCTTACTAAAGTATCCTAAGTGTCTGGAGCAGTGTCTGACACTTACTAGACACTCACTGAAACGCTGAACTAAAAGAAAAAAATTTAAGCAATTTAATAGAGATGAGAGGGCAAAACTTTTGACATTGCTGAAGTAGTAACCCTATTTATAGATAAATAAAACATTAAAAAAGAACTCTTAAAAACATAGCTACATATTAAAATAAATCTACATTTTAAAATAACATACTGTATTCCAACAAAAATAGTAGCAGAATGACTAACACCAGCATGCATCTTGGTTAACTTGTACTGTGGAGAGAAATAATTTTTAAGACTTCTGGCAGAAGAAGCTAGCCATTTAAAAGTGAGAAAAACTAAGTCCGACTTCAGCCATTCATGGCAGTTTTCAGTGTCAGAAAAGAATGAGGACAGTGTCTGCAAAGTTTTAAGAAACAGAACATGTGATACAAGAATAATACAGCAAAGCGAATTGTCATTCAAGTACAGGGATAACAAGCAGACTTCCACACTGTAAAGAATTCAGGGGCCATAACACCTGTGAGCTTTTCTTGAAAAATAAAATTAAGCATTAAAGTTATGTTAATCAAAGCATTAAATCAAAAGAGTGAATTCTGTAAGAGGGGCTACAGGAAATGAATTACCAGTGAGCATTGAATTTATTCAATTATAGAAGTAAGGTTAAACTACTATAGAAATTATGATTAAAGATAAAATATAAATGTTATAATCCATGATAATACAAAAAGAATAATACTAACAAAAATTTGGAGATACACGGGAGGGCAGATGAGAGAGGAGAAAGCTCATGAAAGCTTAATTTTTTTGCTTTCATAGCTTAAGTCTTTTATCTAAAGTTTTATGGCAGCAACAAAAAGAACTAGAGTGTAAGTCTTCCATATTTCAGAAAGAAAACACATTCACTTAGAAAACAAAACACACTCCTACATCTGTATTGTCTAATAAGATAGCTATTAGATACATATGGCTGTTATAGTGAACATTAATTGAACTTTTGTAAAATTAAAAATTCAGTTCACTAGCTATATTTCAAGTGCTCATTAGCCGCATGTAGCTTGTGGCTACTATATTGAATGATGTTAGAACATTTTCCATCATTGCATAAAGTTCTATTGGATAACACTGCCTTATAGGAAACAAAGAAAGTGTTAAAAATAGAGATGTAACACAAAACAAATTGACAGAATTAACACCAGACATTGACTATTAAAAGAAATACAGATTAGTTTAAAAATGAAATACAACTAACTATATGCTATATATTGTGATGTATATAAAACAAGGCAAAGCAAAATTTGAATATAAAAGGAGGGGTGAAAGCATATAAGGCAAACACTACTGAAAGGAAGCTTGAGAGAAGGTGTTAATAGTTAGAAAATGGAATTAAATACAGAAAGTTTTGAATGAGACAAGAATGAGGCACTTTATCCAAAATGAGGAGAAAGTGTCATGAATTATTTATTAATATATCACCAAAGTACATAAGCCAAAAATCACAAAAAAATGTAAATAGAAACAAAATAGTATCAGCCCTTGTTTTAAAAAGAAGGAAAAACCTAAGGGTATAAAGGATATGAATAATAAACTTGATACAGATTAATTAATACTTATGAAAACCTTATCTTTATAATAGAAAAGTCACCTTTACAGGTATTCATGGAACACTTACAAATTATTCAACATTCAACCCCTGAAAACCCGTTAATTCTAGAATGTGGAAATGTAGTCGAGACTTACTCTGTCATTACAGTGCAATCAAAAAATACATTTATTTTGAGAAGAAAATGAACAGATAGTACCCAGATATGTTAAAAATAAAAAGAAAGCCTCAACGTTTGGGCCAGTATATAAGTAAAAATTGAAATTAAAGAATATTTTTAAAATCTAATGATTAAAATCTATGATTTCAACTAAAGCTATGCTCAGAGGAAAATTCATAGCCCTTGGCACTTAAATTACTGGATGAGTGTATTGTTCAGGGCTCCCTGTTGCTAGCAATAGAATCTAGTTCATAGATACTCTTGGAAATCCGGAAAACCAAGCTTGCATCTGATAGAGCCAGAAAGAGTGCGTCAGAGAAAAATGCCCATGCTGCAAAATTTTTTTAAGTACAGGACACTTCCAAAAAAAATGTCTTTTTTTTTTTTTTTTGAGACAGGGTCTCACTCTGTTACCCAGGTTGGAGTGCAGTGGCGCCATCTCAGCTCACTGCAACATCTGCCTCCTGGGTTCAAGCAGTCCTCCCACCTCAGCCTCCCAAGTAGCTGAGACTTCAGGCACGTGCCACCATGCCAGGCGAATTTTTGTATTATTTGTAGAGACGGGGTTTTGCTATGTTTCCCAGGCTGGTCTTGCATTCCTGAGCTCAAGTGATCCTCCCTCCTTGACCTCCCAAAGTGCTGGGATTACAGACGTGAGCCACTGCACCTGGCCAAATTACTTTTCTAATTGAAAAAGAAATGAAGGACTATCAGTCAAAACTTTTTCCTCTTGGTGTGCTAATGGAGGGAGTCAGAGTTGTAGGTCATTTTGGATTATTTGAGAGGAGTTGAGGTAGTGGGGAGATTGATAGCAGTAGGATAAATGCATGGGGAATTAAAGAAGGGAGGGTAAAAGGTTAAAAACCTCTTTAAAGCATGGGCGTGGAATTTTGTAGCTCATTTCACACTTCTGCATGTTTTTGAAGCTCAGCAGAAAGGTCTGAAGCCATTGATAATTTTAGAAAGCCATGCCAAAGAGTGATACCTCTTGAGTTAATTATTTTTGTTAATTTATTTTAAAAAGTTATGTCTAGTCTGATGGGATTTTAGGATTTGGGGATATGTCAGACTAGGACTCTTTATACCATTGTCCTTTGTTTGTTTGTTTGTTTGTTTATTTATTTGAGACGGAGTCTTGCTCTGTCACCCAGGCTGGAGTGCAGTGGTGCGACCTCGGCTCACTGCAAGCTCTGCCTCCCGGGTTCACACCATTCTCCTGCCTCAGCCTCCTGAGTAGCTGGGACTGCAGGTGCCCACCACCCCGCCTGGCTAATTTTTTGTATTTTTAGTAGAGACGGGGTTTCACTGTGTTAGCCAGGATGGTCTCGATCTCCTGACCTCGTGATCCGCCTTCCTCGGCCTCCCAAAGTGCTGGGATTACAGGTGTGAGCCACTGTGCCTGGCCTGTCCTTAGTTTATTTTTTATGCCAATTACCAGTATCTAAAATTATGGGGAAGGGGTTGTTTTGTTTATGTGATTATCTTTCTTCCTCCTAGAATGTAAGTTCCATGAAGGTGAAGGACTTTTTGCCTTTTACTAATTTTGCTCATTGCTTTATTCTTGAATTAGAACAGTTTTCTATGCAGTAGTCTTAGCATATATACAAAGAATATTTATATTACATAAATATTTGTTTATGGAATATAAAATAAGTATAAATATTCCTCCATAAATTTGTTGAATCAGTAGCTGCATTAAGATAATTATGGGACAATTGGAAATTGACTAGGGGTGAACTCCACGGGAGAGATTATAATTGATCTTATGTTAACCAATTTGATTTTTCTTAGTCTGACTAAAGACATGACTGGAAAAGAAGATGTATACCGAGGCCCGGCCATCAGGGCTCTCTGCAGAATCACTGATGTAAGTTCTCTGTTTTACTGAGTTATCAAATGGAACACTATGTTTATCTGCGGGTAGCCATGTAGATTTCGTAGGATTTCCTAGGCTAACTTTGTGAATCTTCAGTATAAGAGAAACATGATCACCAGAAACACTTTTGTGACTCCAGTCTTTCTTTTTTCTTCAAATTTCTTTCCTTTAATTTATTTATGTTAGTCCATTTTCTCTCTTTATTTGCCCTCTTGAACTGTTGTAGTGAGGGTACATTGCTTGCAGGAAACAAAAACCCATTCAAATTTATCTTAAAAAGCTTTATTATAGGACACAAATCTCTCAGAAATTGAGGTGAAGCTTACAGGTAGACACCAGGGCAAGAAATTGGGCAGCTTTAAGAATTCAACAGAAGATTTTTTTTTCTTTTTCTTTTTTTGAGTTGGAGCCTCACTCTTTCACCCAGGCCAGAGTGCAGTGGCACGGTCTCGGGTCACTGCAACCTCCGCCTCCCGGGTTCAAGTGATTCTCCTGCCTCAGCCTCCTGAGTAGCTAGGATTTCAGGCACCCACCACCACACCCGACTAATTTTTTTTTTTTTTGTAGCAGTTTGAACAAACTGAAAACTGTATTCTTCTGTGTGAGCTGAACTCAAGTTTCAGAATAATCATCGCCATGTGGGAGGCTTTTTGTTAAAATGCAGAAGAAATCTCAAAATACTGTATTTATATCCACCTTCCACTGCTGCCAGTATAGTAAGCATCTCCTACACAATCAACAGTAAACAGCAAATGATGCAGTTCATAGAGTATTTTGCACTTGGGAAAAAATATGTATCTGAATTTTAAAAAGAAATGTTTAGATTTTGTATGTCTTTTTTATTATTATTAAAATACTAAGTGAAACTCCTCAGCCTGGCATCTTTTCCTCTATCTCAATAGCTTATCCCAGAGCCAGAAAAAGCCTTGAGGAGACGATGTCTTCTGGCTTCCAGATAAAACTTACCCAAATTTTTTGGCAACTCATCCCTAATGATTTTAAAATTCGAAAAGGCTTGTCTTTTTGTCTGTCCTTAAAAGCAGTATCAAGTATTATCTCCTAAGGGGGATCTAAGGAGTGGGGAAAATTTATAGTTCCTCCTCACCGCAGTACAGTTCACAACCGCTGGCCAACCCATAGGTGGCTCAGCACCTCCCTAGTCAAGATGTCCCAACTCCAGGAAAGTGCCAGCACTGGGGGTCAGCCAGTGTCATTCTTTGTATACACTCTTGGCCACCAAATAGTATTGTGAAATGCAGATCATTCAGCCGCTACCATCATCACTACTCCTACAGAGCACGAGAAAGCAATCTCCAATCTCTTTTATAAATGAACAGTCCTAACTTCTAGGCTCAGAGATGATAGATAAAACTTAGCTGTTGCAATTGTATAATTCCCTGACATGAAATTTTGTTGGATTTAATATCTACATGATATAGCCATTTAAGAGTATAACTTGAGAAAAAAGGAAAAAATCTACCTGATCAAAAAACATGTTGGGGTGACCTATAAGAATCGTAAACTTCCCCTTTAGCATCTGTATTGAAGATATAGATGAAGTACATTCATTCCATAATTACTAAGCTCCTATTATGTGCCAGGCAGTGAGCACCTGCTCATCAGCTCATTGGCAATAGCCATGCTCAAGATCCATGCTCCTCATGTAACTTTCTGATTATAATTGATCTTCCCAGATAAGATTTCCCCAACAGGAGCGATAATCCAGTTCACTTGGTGGGTATAAGTGTAAAAGAATGCACTGGCATTCTATTATGTACATAACTTCCTATGAGTTTGATTTAATGTGACAAAACGTGAATACCTTTGTGTGGAGTGACAAAATCACACTTCTAGAACTGCAAAGCCAAGAACCGTATCCATGACCTTCACGCTACACCAACTTGGAGCCATCCTCTTTGACTTCTCTCATAACTCACTTCTATTCCAAGAACAAGTCTTCCTCCTTACTTCTGGGACATTTGCTTTGGTGTTTCAAAATAATGGATAGTCAGGGACATTGGAGTTTGGATATGCCTTTATTAAGAAGTCTTCCAAGTGGGGTAAATGAAGATTTTCGTAGGGTATGGGAAGACTGCAAGGAATACTTAGGCAATATCCTCAAATCAGTCTGAGAAGAGTTTTAAAGGAATACATTTCCAGATCTCCAACTTCCCTATGAAATATTTTCTAAAACCAGGCCGACGCCAGGCTGATTTTTATATTTTTAGTAGAGACAGGGTTTCACCATGTTGGCCAGGCTATTTACTGTGGTGATCCGTCATGTACTAGACACAGGCCCTCTTGTTCCAATATTTAAGAGAGAGAATCTGATTAGCCAGCAGTAGGCCAGTAGCTTATATCTACCTGTGTCTGAGTCAGGTGTTTAATTTTGATCCAGTTCATTATATCTGGAGGGATGAGATCATGTGGTATATTTGGCTCTCTCTTTCTGGGAACTCTGAGTAGGAAGGGCAGGCCAGGCATTGCCAAGCAAATTGAATAATAGCTATATACTCATGCTTGGGTATATTTTAGGTGTGTGTTTGTAACCTTCTCAAGTTGTAAAGGTTGAGTAGGACCAAATTATATATTTGATAACTCTAGATCCTAGAAGGAGTAATAGAAATGCTGTAATATTTTTTGGTGCACTGTTGTTTTGTTGTGATTGTTTTAATTCATTTTTAGCATTAAATTGGTAGCAGCATGAGCCTTGACCATGCTAGTGCTAGCAATAAAACTCTTTTTTTCATCTGAATATTGTTCTCAGTCTTTTTACTCATCTTTATCTGCCACCATCTTCCCAGTGCTTTTTCCCAGTTAAAGTTGAAAAGAACTGTATTTCCAGAGGATGTTATATTGAGGGCTCATTATAGTAATATGCTACACATTTAGTTCTTTATGTATCTCAGATAATCAGGGATTACATTTGATTTCTAGGACTTTCTGGGATCTGTATGTAATATGTACCCTTCACATAGAGGAATCTTCATAACTTCAAAAGCAGGCTCCATCTCCATATAGGAATTTCTTTATAACTTTCCTGATGGATTCAGCGTCTACTTCTGTATTTCTTCCAAACTATGATTCTCCATTTTGGGACAGTTTATTTCATTGTTGAACAGTTATTCTTCTTTATATGTAATCTAAAATGTTCTTTCTTAAAGCTTCAACTTCGTTGTTGGGGTTCTGCGCTTTGGGATATTATTACTATATTATCATCCTTTCAGTGCATTCTAAATATTTGCACAGAAACAAATACAAGATTGGTTTTTGAAAATTATTTTGAAGCATAAGAGTGATTTTGCATAAAAATGTTTTTCCTTAACAATTTTTTCTTTTTGAATGTTATTAGGGAACAATGTTGCAAGCCATTGAAAGATACATGAAGCAGGCCATTGTGGATAAAGTTTCCAGTGTATCCAGTTCAGCACTGGTGTCTTCCTTGGTAAGTGAACAAGCAGCTTCCTAGTTCTTACGCATGGTGCAGTTTGGAGTTGCAAAAACAAGGTATCACTAGGATTCTCTCACAAATGAAACAGTTAAAAATATGTATATACCTCTATTACTTTATCCAAGTGTGTTTTATCTAGAGCAGGGGTCCCCACCCCAGGGCTTCAGACCAGTACTGGTCCGTGGCCTGTTAGAAACTGGGCTACACAGCAGGCAGTGAGTGGCAGGCAAGCGAGTATGACGGCCTGAGCTCCGCCTCCTGCCAGATCAGCAGCAGCATTAGATTCTCATAGGAGCTCGAACCCTATTGTGAGCTGCCCATGCAGAGATCTAGGTTGCTGGCCTCATATGAGAATCTAACTAATGCCTGATGATCTGAGGTGGAACAGTTTCATCCAAAAACTATCCCCCTGCCCACTATCCATGGGAAAATTGTCTTCTATAAAACCAATTCCTGGTGCCAAAAAGATTGGAGATTGATGATCTATAGGATCATTGAGCAATTAAAAACACAACATTTTCATATGTTTGAAAGGTTTTGGAAATCTAAAAGTTATGTTGTACACATAATAAAAGAGGGGTAAGTGTGGGGTATGGGACAGGGAAGAAACCTAGGGCCCTTTTCTTTCATTTAAAATCTTCTTTATGACCTGCCTTTATGACTTCTACTACTTTTCTGTTTGTCCTCTGCTTTTTCTGGTGCCCTTTGTCTACGTGTATCCTTCAATCCAAAGTTTCCTGTCCCACTTCTGAATTTCCTCCCAGGAAGTGGTCTTTTTTTAAGTAATATATTTTTCTTTCTGGTTTTCAGCAGAACACAATTTATACATTAAAACCTATCACATTGCATTTGATTAACATCACTTACATAGTGTGAATGTATAAGACATCTAAATACAAGAGTTCCTGATTCTGGAATATAATTGGCTGAGTTTTATAGCAGAGAATAATACACAAGCAGAGAACTTGTGTACTGTCTGTCTTCCAGGGGAGTTTCCCGGAAATAAAGCTTATAATGATGATGTTATTTAAGCACCTTTCTGTTGACTGTCCATCCCCATCCTGTTCTTCCTCTTTCATTACTTCCTTTTACATACCTCTCCCAGCTCACAAACATATACTCACCTTTGTAACAGGTGTGGGAAAAAATACTTCCCGTTTATCAGTTGCTCCAGGAGTAGAGACACAAAATAGACTTAGAAGAGCTACATAGTTTTCTTCCTCTTGGGAAATGTCTGTTAGTGATTTTCCAAGAAAACTAACTCATGTTTCTAAGCTTCTAGTGACATGCATTATTTATTCTCATTTTTTTTTTTTTTCTGTATTTAGCACATGATGAAGATAAGCTATGATGTGGTTAAGCGCTGGATCAATGAAGCCCAAGAAGCTGCATCAAGTGATAATATTATGGTCCAGGTACTGTCAGTGAATCACATTAGCTTATGTCTCAGGATCAGCATTCTTTAAACCTGTATTGTAGGGGCAGTTTATTCATTCCCTAGATAAACATTAACTAAAGGTAAATTAAGCAGCTACTAGTATATATTCTGAAGTAGGAGTCTCACTAATTATGATTACTGCCATTTGAATACTGCCCTTCAAGTGTTTCGTAGAAGCTCGATGACCCTGTGTAGGGATATTTGGGAAAGATTATAGATTGAGATGCTCATTTCAGTCTTTGAAAAATAATTTGTGTAAAAAGATATTCAGTTCCAAGTTCTGAGGCCTTGATTATAGACGTTAAAAAAATCATAAGGAGCAGCTTTTACTTTATGAAACTTTGAAACCATTTTGTCAAAAAGAGCTTCTTTTCATATTTATCAGGTTATTCTTTATTAAGAGGAACAAGATTAAATTCTTAACTGGAAATTGTATGTAAAGTACCCCATTTTGTTTGAGAGGGTGTTTAGGCCCTCTTGGTGTTTATAACTTCTATGGTAGCACATTTAGTTATTAGGAAACAAGAGTAGCCATTTTTCCCTTGGGAAACACTCTCGTTCTGGTGACTCTGATCATGTGGTTTTATACAAAGTGTCAAGATAATGACATTCTTGTAGCATGCTTTAGATTAATCCTTTAATTACTAAGGTGGCCACACATGATGTAAAGCCACTCGTAGAGACAGATAGCACCAGTAAAGCCCTGGGCCTGAGCACGTGTGTACTGAGGATGTGTGAGCCAGTGTTGAGCCTGCTAGAGCCATCTTCAGATTGTATGTCACCTCCTTTATACCTGCCAGTCTGAATTGACAACTTCTGGGGGGTAAATTAGAAACTCTTAATCTTTTTAGTCTTGCCTGTGTTTAGTTCAGTGTGAAAAAGATATTCGTGTACATGTGACCTGGGTATTTAAAAGAAATCTTTAATCTAGTTCCATGTGATTCTATTTTTGTGTAAATATTTTGATGTCTTTCTAATCCATGTGCTGCCTTCTTTTTCGTTTTCTTTAGTACCATGCATTGGGAGTCCTGTATCACCTTAGAAAGAATGATCGACTTGCTGTTTCCAAGATGTTGAATAAGTTTACTAAATCTGGTCTCAAGTCACAGTTTGCTTACTGCATGCTGATCCGAATTGCCAGTCGTTTACTGAAAGAAACTGAGGATGGGTAAGTGTCTTCACCTAAACCTGGGTTATTTTCCATTTGCAAAGTTAATATACCTTAGAGTTTATTTCCTTTATGAATTTTTTTTGGGCAGTGCTGACTTTACAGATGAGTTTGACGTTTTTCAATTTTTTAAAAAAATTATGGAATTTCAGATCACACTTTTTGTTTTTACCTTAATGTATACTCTTGTGTATGTACTTAATTATTAATAGCACATTAACAAACTGATATTGAACAAAAAATATATGCATTGATCCTAAGATATATAGATAATTAAATATGAAAGTTGGAAGGGACATTAAGAATTATCCTATCTATCCCTTTTATTTTTATAAAAGAGAATGTTGAAGTACTGCATGTAGTGATTTGCCCAAGATCATTCCGCAAGTCTGAGGCACATATGTTACCAAAAAAACTTTGAAGGCTAGGGAAGGGCAGGAAAGAGATCTTTTGAGGTATAGTAAGCTGGGGATGGATCTAGGGAGCAAAGAAGACCCCTTCCCCAGCCTGAAAGGCTTATGGCTGAACTCCAAAGATTTCTTATGTGGCCTGGGAAACTGAGTTGTAACACAGAGAAAGATCTCTAGAATCTGCCACTACTACTAATGTCCCGCTGAAAGGGGAAGCCTGATTTGTTCCTCAGGTCATTTGTCAATAGCAGATAACTGAACTTAATTAAAGCTGCAGCAAAGTCCTGACCCAGATCAACTATTAGCTACTAAAAATGAAAAAGGACCTGCACTTTTTGTAATGATAAGTATTATTTACATCAGTCTCTACTGCACCTTTATAAGTAGTGTCTAGCAAACAATCAAAAAACACAAAGGCAGGGACATGTAACCCATAAACAAGAGGGAAAAAAGCAGTCAGTAGAAGCTGATTTACAGATGACCCAAATACAGAAATTAGGAGGCAGTGACTTTAGAAATTATTAGGCAGTGACTTTTAAACAACTTTTGTAAAGTGAACACCAAAGGAGTTCTGTAAAGTGAACTTTTTTAACTTTAGTAAGTTATATCTTTTCGATAAAGAGTGGAAAAGATGGACAAAATGTGTAAATGGGTAAGGAATTTAATAGATAAATAGAAACTAGAAAAAAAAATCTTGAACCAAAAACTGCAATATCAAAAATAAAAATTTATTTGAAGTATAAATTTTTCAAATTTATTTGAAGTACTTGGACACAAGCAGATTGGACACAGTAGAAAAAAAATTGGAGAACTTAAAGACAAGTCAATAGAAATTGTCCAAACTGAAGCATAGGGAGAAAAATAAGAAAAGAAAATAAAAGAATAGAACATCTGAAGCCTAGGGAATATATCAAAAAGTCTAATACTTGTGTAATAAGTCTCAGAAGGAAAGGAAACAGAATGGAGCAGAATAAATCTTTGAAGAGATAATGGATGTATTAGTCCATTTTCATGCTGCTGATAAAGACATACCTGAGACTGGGCAATTTACAAAAGGAAGAAGTTTAATGGACTTACAATTCCACGTGGCTGGGGAAGCCTAACAATCATGGTGGAAGGCAAGGAGGAACAAGTCACATCTTACATGGATGGCAGCAGGCAAAGAGAGAGAGCGCTTGTGCAGGGAAACTCCCGTTTTTAAAACCATCAGATCTTATGAGACTTACTATCATGAGAACAGCACAGGAAAGACTTGCCCCTATGATTCAGTTACCTCCCACTGGGTCCCTCCCATAACACGTGGAAATTCAAGATGAGATTTGGGTGGGGACACAGCCAACCCATACCAATGGATGAGAATTTTCCAAAATGAATGAAAGGGGCTGGGTGCGGTGGCTCACAGCTGTAATCCTAGCACTTTGGGAGGCTGAGGCAGGTGGATCACTTGAGCTCAGGAGTTCGAGACAAGCCTGGGCAACATAGTGAAACCCCATCTCTACCAGAAGAAAATACAAAAATTAGCCAGGCATACTGACACAGGCCTGTGGTCTCAGCTACTCAGGAGGCTGAGGTGGGAGGATCAGTTGAGCCTGGGAGGCAGGGAGGCGGAGATTACAGTGACCTGAGATGACACCACTGCACTCCAGCCTGGATGACAGAGTGAGACGCCCATCTCAAAAAATAACAACAAACCCAAAATGAATCCAGGATGGCCAGTGACACTCAAGTAGGATAAATAAAAGCCACACCTAATCATAACCTAGTCATATACATCACAAGTAAAAAGTTGAAAACTAAAAGAGAAAGAATGAAAGAAAAGCTTGAAAGTTGCTTTTTTAAAAAAAGGCACATTAGATTCATTAGATTCAAGGAAACAAAAAATAAGAATGGTTGACTTTTCAGAAAAATAGATACCAGAGGATAATGGACATCTTAAAATTGTTGAAACAAATAACTGTCAATCTAAAGTTCTATACTCTAAAAGTATTCTTCCAAATGAAGGTGAAATTAAAACATTTTCAACCAGGAAAAAACAAAAACCTGAAAAGATTCGTGTCCACATATCTGCATCATGAAGGATGCTAAAAGAAATTTTTCCAGCTAAAAAGAAATGATAGTAGATGGATGCCTGGATCTTCAGGAGGAATGAAGAACAGGAAAAAGGGTAAATATGTAGGTAAATTAAAAGGTAAATATGTAGGTAAATTATAAATATATACAATTTTTACTAAAACCAGCAGCAAATTGTGGGCTTTATATATGTAGAAGTGAAATATATGAAAATAGTAGTATAAAGGGCATGAAGGAGAAAAATGGACATTTGTAAAGTTTTTGTATCATTCATGTAGTAGTATATTATTTGATGATACACTATGATAAGGATGAATATTATAATCTCTTGATGAATATTGTAACTAACAAAAAATCTTTGTGAAACATATGGATCTTAAATGTCAACAGGGAAGATAAAATGGAGTATTTAAAAATATTCAGTTGAGCTTCCTCCTTCCAATAATGGTGTAGCTTGGCCAGCTTAATCCTCCTGCAAATAATGATTGTCATTAGTACAAAGATATTCCTTCCCCAAACTTCTGGACAGAGTGGTCAAAACAGTTTGAGGTTGGAAGAGTAACTGAAAACTTAGAGTAGAAATCATGGAAAGGAGGGAGCCATAAAGGGAATAAGTCTCAAAATGAATTTTAAACTCTGCAAAAATCACTGGCTGACCACTGAACTACATATATACAGGAGAATACTCTAGGAGACCTGCCGGAAGCAGTAGTTGTAAGATGAAAGAACTGAATGGGGAATCCAGCTGCAACTCACTATGGAGGAAATAAAGTTTGGAGTTTGATCCCAGCCAAGCTTCTTGCTAAAGAAACTCCATAAGTTCTAGAGTCTTTACAGTATATCATTACAATGTTTAACAGATGGTAAAAGTTATCAGTACAAAGAATTTAGAAATGTGACTAGTGGCCAAGAGAAAAAGCAATCAATAGAAACTGACCCTGATGTGATCTAGACATTGGAATTAGCAGACAAAAACTTTGAAGCATCTATTATAAATTTGTCCATGACTTACTTTATTTATTTATTTATTTATTTCAAACAGAGTCTCTCACTCTGTCACGAAGCATGGAGTGCAGTGGCGTGATCCTGGCTCACTGCAACCTCTGCCTTCCACATTGAGGCAATTCTCTCACCTCAGCCTCCCAAGTAGCTAGGACTACAGGGATGCACCACCACACCTGGCTAATTTTTGTACTTTTTGTAGAGATGGGGTTTTGCTGTGTTGCCCAGGCTGATCTCAAACTCCTGAGCTCAAGCAATCCATCTGCTTCAGCCTCCCAAAGTGCTGGTATTATAGGTGTGCACCACCGCACCCAGCCTTGTCCATGACTTTAACGGAAAATAGTTATCATGATTGAACAGGGGAAATGGAAACTACAAAAAGAGCTAAGTAGAAATTCTGGAGCTTAAAAGTACTCTGTCAGGATTCAACCAGAGAAATAGAACCTGGAGGATATAAATATGTAGAGATTTATTTATTATGTAATTTGGGGACTAGCTAAGCAAATCTAAAATTCATAGGACAGGCTGTCAGAAAGGGAAGATTGCGGGGAGGCTGGAACTCAGGGGCCCAGGCTGAAGTTGCTCTCCATAGGTGAAATTTATCATTTCACATTTTACTGTAAACAGCAAGATAAAACTGGGTCATATCTTCATTTTTGGAATTTTCTTCAAGTAAATATCCAACTTCATTGTTTACAAGTTCTGCTTCACAAATAACTACAGGGCACAATTTCACTAAGCTGTCTGCCAATACATAACAACAAGGATCTACCTTACTTAAGTTTACATTAATATGTTTTTCACTTCCTTCTGAGCCCTCACTACAGCATCTTTTAAGTCCAGATTTCTGTAGGCAGTTCATAAGCCCTGACCAGCAGTGTCCTTAAAAACCAGATCTTTCTTTTCTTTTTTCTTTTCTTTTCTTTTCCTTTCTTCCTTTCTTTCTTTTCTTTCTTTCTCTTTCTTTCTTTCTTTCTTTCTTTCTTTCTTTCTTTCTTTCTTTCTTTCTTTCCTTTCTTCCTTTCCTTTCCTTTTTCCTTTCATTTCCTTTCCTTTCCTTTTTCCTTCCCTTTCCTTTCCTTTTTCTTTCCCTTCCCTTCCCTTTTTCCTTTCCTTCCCTTCCCTTCCCTTTTCCTTTCCCCTTTCCCTTCCCTTTTCTTTTCCCCTTTCCCTTCCCTTTCCTTTTCCCTTCCCTTCCCTTCCTTTTTCCCTTCCCTTTCCTTCCCTTTTTCCTTCCCTTTTCCCTTCCCTTCCCTTCCTTTTTCCCTTCCCTTTTCCCTTCCCTTCCCTTCCCTTTCTTAGATATAGTCTTGCTCTGCTGCCCAGATTGGAGTACAGTGGCACAGTCTCAGCTCACTACAACCTCTGCTTCCTGGGTTCAAGCCATTCGTATGCCTCAGCCTCCTGAATAGCTGGGACTATACACATCCCAGCACTTTGGGATGCTGAGGTGGGTGGATCACTTAAGATCAGATTTCTTATAAGTTTCTTCAAAACTAGGCTTCATCCATCATGCTCCTCAAAAATTCTTCCCAGCTTCCACCCAGTGCCTGATTCCAATCAGTTCTATGATTTGAGGTATTTGTTGCAGTAACACTTCACTTACAGGTGCCAAAATCTGTTAGTTTTTTTTATTGCTGCCATAACTAATTACCATTAAATATAATGGCTTACAACAAGATCCATTTATTATCTCATAGATCTATAGATTAGAAGTCTGATACAGGCCTCATGGGGCTAAAGTGAAGATGTTGGTGGAGTGCTGTTGCTTACTGGAGGCTTTGGGGAAGAATCCACTTCCAGTCTCATTTAAGTCGTTGGCCAAATTCATTTACTTGAGATTGTAGGTTGTAGGTCTCTGTTTCCTTGTTAGCTTTCAGCTGGAGGTTAGTCTGTGCCTCTGGAGGTTGCCTGTATTCCTTCTCATGCTTTCAGTGAGCAACTGAAGGCCTCTGTTGAGTCCCTTGCTTATTGATTCATACGTGTCAGAACCAGTAATGGTGTGTTGAGCTGCACTTTGAATCTCTCTGACTTGCCCTTCTGCCACGTTTCTTCTGCCTCCTCTTTCAGCACATCTGTTTTAAAGTGCTCATGTGATTAGATCGCACCTACCTGGGTAATTTAGGTGACAATCTTAATCGTATCAGCACAGTTCCTTTGCCATGTTGTAATGTAACATACTTATCAGTTCTAGGAATGAAGACATAAACATCTTTGGGGAGCCATGCTTCCCCAGCACGTACAATAACTGAATCGGATAATTTGCTGAATGGACTTAACAGCAGATTAGAGATGGCTGATAAGAGAGTCAAAGAGAGTGAATTTGAAGATAGAGCAATAGAAAGTAGCTAATTTGAAGAACAGAGAGAAAACTTATTAAAGAAAGTAAAGAGCCTCAAAGAACTATGGGATAAGATCAAGTGTCCTAACACATATGTAATTGGAATCCAGAAGGAAAGGTGATAGAATGGAGCAAAAAAGATATATGGAGAAATAATGTCAAAATATTTCTCATTATGGGTTTACTCTAGTAGTATAAGGTTGATCTAACAGTAAAA
The DNA here is from genome assembly GCF_037993035.2 of Macaca fascicularis. Taxonomy (NCBI): domain Eukaryota; kingdom Metazoa; phylum Chordata; class Mammalia; order Primates; family Cercopithecidae; genus Macaca; species Macaca fascicularis. Next base: position 172,118,620 of record NC_088377.1, on the reverse strand, counting down.
CATAGCATAATATACCTCATTTTAAAAATACAAGAGAAGAGTCTTAATGTCTTAATGGGTGCAGAAAAAAGCAGTTGATACAATTTAATGGCAATTCATGATTGAAATCTCTGCAAACCAGCACTGGAAGGGAACATGATTATTCTGACAACAGTACAAAAAAATTCCACTAAACTTTGTACTTATTGGTGGACTATTAAAAGCTTTCCCCTTGAGAGTGTGAATGAGAGAGATAAAAATGCCTGCTATTTTTATTTTTTAAACAGTATTTTGCTAGAAGGCCTACTTTGTACAGTAAGTGAAGAAAATAAAATATCTAAAAATTTGAAAGGAGGACATAACACTATATGTGGAGACAATATGGCTGTATATTACAGGAAATGCAAAATAATCTGTACATTATCTATTAAAGTTCGTATGTAAATTTACCAGTGTTGCTGGATAAAGGGTCAATATCCAAAGTTGTTTTATTTCTTATTCCAGCAACCCATCAAAAAGATAAAATTTTGAAAAGATGGTATAATTTATAATTATATTGAAATCAAATCCTTGGGAATGTATCTACTAAAATTTGTATATATCTCTACACAGAAAATTATACAATATTATTTAAAGTATGACCTAAGTAAATGAGGTATATACCATTTATGGAATATTCAGTATTGTAAAGATACAATCTTAAATTGACCTATGGATTCCACAAACCCCTAATTACAATCCTAACTGACTTCAAATAAGTCACCAAACAGAAATGCATACATTTGTGTGTTAAAAGACATACAGCTGATCCTTGAACAACATGGGTTTGAACTGTGTAGGTCCACTTACACATGGATTTTCTTCCGCTTCTGCCACCCTTGAGACATCAAGACCCCCTCTTCCACCCCAGCCTACTCAATGTAAGATGATGAGGATGAAGACCTTTATGATGATCCACTTTCACTTAATGAGTAGTTAATATATCTTCCCTTCCTTAAGATTTTCTTAATATCTTCTTTTCAGTAGCTTACTTTATTGTGAAAATACAATATATATTACATATAACATAAAACGTGTTAATGACCTATTTTTGTTAACAAGATGATCAATAGTAGGTTATTAGTAGTGATGTTTTGGGGGAGTCAAAAGTTACATGTGAATTTGCAACTACATGGGGGTTGGCACTGTTAATCCCATGTTGTTTGAGGATCACCTGTACAAGATGCCTATAGTACTATTATTCATAATTGTCACACACACAAAATTTTTTTTTTTTTGAGACTGAGTTTTGCTCCTGTTGCCCAGGCCAGAGTGTAATGGTGCCATCTCGGCTCACTACAACTTCTGCTTCCCAGGTTCAAGTGATTCTCCGGCCTCAGCCTCCCCAGTAGCTGGGATTGCAGGCACACGCCACCACGCCCTGCTAATTTTTTGTATTTTAAGTAGAGACGGGGTGTCACCATGTTGGCCAGGCTGGTTTTGAACTCCTGACCTCAGGTGATCCACCCGCCTCAGCCTCCCAAAGTGCTGCCATTACAGGTGTGAGCCACCATGCCCAAATTGCCGCAAAATGGAAGTAGTCCAAATGTCTGTCAGTGCTAGAATCAAAAAATAAATTGTGGTATATTCATATAGTCAAATAGTATACAATAATGGAAATGAACAATTACTGTTAAATGCAATCACATAGATAAATCTCACCAAGAAGTCATACACAAATGAATACATTTTATATAGTTCCATTTATGTTAATTTTAGACTTAACTAACATAGGTACAACTAACGTATAGTATTGAAAGTTAGTATAGTGATTATCTCTGAGGTAGGAGCACATTAATTTTGTAGTAATTCATTTAACGACTTTCATACTGTCACGTCTAACACCAGATTAAAGGGATAGTAAATATTTATTATATAATTTTTGCAGATCAGGGGTTTGAGAGTGTCTTAGTTGGATGGTTCTTATTTGGGATATAAAAGTTGATAATTCTGAATTGATGTTTAAAAAAAATTTTTTTTTAATTAGTAACAAGCTCTGAAATTCCAGAGGATGACAACATGATAAATAATGGTGTAGAAGGTGGATTAGTTTATGACCATACCTCCCTAACCAACCCTGATCTCATCTGATCTTGGAAGCTAAGCAAGGTTGGGCCTGGTTAGTACTTGGGTGCGAGGCTATCTGGTAATACCGGATGCTGTAGGCTTTTTTAAAAAAAAGGGAAGTGGTTCGCTGGGTGCAGTGGCTCATGCCTGTAATCCCAGCACTTTGGGAGGCTGAGGCAGGAGGACCACTTGAGGTCAGGAGTTTGAGGCCAGCCTGGCCAACATGGTGAAACCCCTGTCTCTACTAAAAATACAAAACTTAGTTGGGTGTGATGGTGCATGCCTTTAGGCCCAGCTATTCCAGAGGCTGAGCAGGAGAACTGCTTGAACCCAGGAGGCAGAGGTTGCAGTCAGCTGAGATTGTGCCACTGCACTCCAACCTGGGCAACAGAGTGATACTCTGTTTCAGAAAAAGTGAAAAAAGGAAAATGATATTAGATGGAAGTAAAAGTATGCTGTGTGTATGTGTTGTCATCTTGTTTAGGAGGAAAATATGGTAATAATATAAAACTTTATTGTAATATTATAAATATAGCTAATATAATATTTAATTATATGAACAATGTAAATTGAATGTAAAGCTTTCAAAAATGGAGTGAGGAAAAGTTGATTGAAAATTGTTAAGGAAAAAATTGATTGAGGTAAAACCTTCAAATAGACAACAGAAAAGAAATCGGATAGAAGTAAGTGTTAATTGTATGTGTTATCTCTTGCTATGTGGTATATTGGACCCAAAATTCACAGCTTATAAGAAATATTTATTATTTCCCAGTTGCTGTGGTCAGGGATCTGAGAAAATCTGTCCAGTTTGGTTCAAGTTCCCTCCTTCATATAAGTTTATAATCAAGTTGTTGGCCAAGCCTGCAGTCACCTGGGCCTGGAAGATCCACTTAGAATTTTACTCATATAGTTGTTGACAAGCCTCAGTTTCTCCCTGGCTGTTGGCCAGATGCTTTAGTTTTTCACTTTGAGAGCCTTTCTTTCTTTCCCTTCTCTTCTCTTCTCTTCTCTTCTCTTCTCTTCTCTTCTCTTCTCTTCACTTCTATTCCCTTTTCTTTCTTTCTTTCTTTCTTTCTTTCTTTCTTTCTTTCTTTCTTTCTTTCTTTCTTTCTTTCTTTCTTTCTTTCTTTCTTTCTTTCTTTCTTTCTATTATTATACTTTAAGTTCTGGGGTACATGTGCAGAATGTGTAGAACGTGCAGTTTTGTTACATAGGTATACATGTGCCATAGTGGTTTGCTGCACCCATCAACCTGTCATCTACATTAGGTATTGCTCCTAGTGCTGTCCCTCCCCTAGCTTCCCACCCACTGACAGGCCCTGGTGTATGATGTTCCTCTCCCTGTGTCCATGGGTTCTCATTGTTCAACTCCCACTTATGAGTGAGAATGTGTGCGGTGTTTGGTTTTCTGTTCTTGCATTAGTTTGCTGAGAATGATGGTTTCCAGTTTCATCCATGTCCCTGCAAAGGACATGAACTCATCCTTTTTCATGGCTGCATGGTATTCCATGGTGTATATGTGCCACATTTTCTTTACCCAGTCTATCATTGATGGGCATTTGGGTTGGTTCCAAGTCTTTGCTATTGTGAATAGTGCCACAGTAAACATATGTGTGCATGTGTCTTTATGGTAGAATGATTTGGGTATATACCCAGTAATGGGATTGCTTGGTGAAATGGTATTTCTGGTTCTAGATTTTTGAGGAATTGTCACACTGTTTTCCACAATGGTTGAACTAATTCATACTCCCACCAACAGTGTAAAAGCATTCCTGTTTCTCCACATCCTCTCCAGCATCTGTTGTTTCCCGACTTTTTAATGATCGCCATTCTGAGTGGCGTGAGATGGTATCTCATTGTGATTTTGATTTGCATTTGTCTAATGACCAGTGATGATGAGCTTTTTTTCTGCCTGAATGTTCTCACAGCATGGCAGCTGGCTTCTCCCAAAGCGAGGGAATTGAGAGAGAGAGCAAGCCTGATATGGAAGTTGCAGTGTTTTATAACTGAATCTCAAAAGTGACAGGCCATCACCTCTCGTGTATCCTTTGGTCACACAAACTCTGGTATATATAATGTCTACACAAGGATGTGGAATTTTAGAAGTGGATATTTTGGGGGGCCATCTTGGAGGCTGGCTAGAACACAAAATATAACAGTTATCATAATGAATTAATTTATATATTAAAAGAGGCTCAGATTGGGTAAATAAAAGGAAACAAGAGACCTTTATGCCTTTACAAAAGACACTTATAAACAAAATGACAGGAAACATTTAAAATAAATACATAAAAGATATATACTAGCTATATGCTCACACACATAAAAAATGCCATGTAACAATATTAATGTAAGCCAGAATAGGAATTTTAGTGTGTAGAGCACTAAAAATGACAAAATGAGCCAGGCGTGGTGGCTCACGCCTGTAATCCTAGAACTTTGGGAGGCAAAGGTGGGTGGATTTCCTGAGTGCAGGGGTTTGAGAGCAGCCTGGGCAACATGGAAAAACTCTGTCTCTACTGAAAATACAAAAAATTAGCCAGGCGCGTGGTGGCATGTGCCTGTAGTCCCAACTACTTGGGAGGCTAAGGCACGAGAATCTCTTGAACCTGGGAGGCGGAGGTTGCAGTGAGCCAAGATTGTGCCACAACACTCCAGCCTGGGCGACAAGAGTCTCTGTCTCAAAAAATAAATAAATAAGTAAAAATGACAAAATGGAATTTTGTATTTTGACAAAAGTAATAGTCTAAAAAAAATAACAGGAATGAACTTATATACACTTAATATTAACAATATATAGTTTCAAAATATGCAAAGCAAAATCTTAATATAGGAAACTAAGTCCCCTTGATCTCTTCATGGAGACTTCAGCACAACTATCTCAGAAACTGAGAAATCAAGTATAAAAATGTAAGACTGCAACTGATTTGTATGTTACTGATAACAAAATTGACCTCCTATTTAGAACCCTGCATCTGAGAGAGAATATACAGTATTAATTCTTTCTAAAATTTTAAATTGAAAACTGTACTTAGAGAAAACTGCATAAAACATAATAGTTGTGTGACCATTATATACAGTTGCTATGAAACGCCCTTATAATGACCACATGCATTAGGAAGTAGCACATTTCTTTGTACCCCAGAAATGCTTTATGTATCCTCCTTGATCATGATTATTTACCCCCAGAGAAAATTACTATCCTAATTTCATGTCAAATTTTTACCTGGGTATGCATCCCTAAATAGTAAAGTTTAGTTTTGCCTTGTTTTGAACGTTCTGTCAATAGAATCATGTTACATTTTGTGTCTTCTTTTCTTTTTCTAGTGAAAGTATAGAGAATGTACAAACTCAAGAAAGGGGAGTATGGGCATACTCAAGAAAGAGTTCCATACAAGGGGGGTTTGGGGCTGCTGCCTTTGTGGGTTGCTTTAACTGGTTAGGGGGTAGAATATTTACGAAAATCTCTAGGAAAGGTGGAGATATCTCTGAACTGTAGTGCCACCCACTCATACCCAATGCGGGTGTTCTTGGAACTGTTATGGTGCCAGTGGGTGTGTGACTCAATATGCTAATGAGCATATAATGAGGTCCTAGGTGAAAACTAGGTCAAATCCAGTGCCATATTGGGTCTGGTTGGTCTTAGCCAGCATGGTTCACATGCTGTTTTTCAGAAACTTACCAGCCCATAGCCTCTAGCATGTGAAACTGCTGCCTGGAGTTTTCTATTCTCAGGTGACCACCCAGTATTATTCCTGTCTCATTTTATCCCTGTCAGACTTCCATCCCTTATTCTTAAGGGTTGGTTGATGAGGGAGGAGGACAGTTTTCTATATCTGCTTCCTGCTGATTTAGGGGCGTTGGCCCTGCCTGACACCAGCATGGAAACCTCTGGCTGCCTGCTCTAAGGGTCCCAAGGGTGGGTCATCAGAAGAGTCTGCATCTGAGGCAGGGATTGCTTGGAATCCTTGCATGTTATTGAAAACCCTAAATGCGACATCACACATTTGATTAATAGGCATTTGGGATCCCATAGCTAATTTCTGCGCTTTCCTCCTCATGTTCCTCCTGATGTCAGATGCTGATAGACTAATAAAGTATGTCCTTAGAAAAATTTGGCCAGCATCAATACTGGGGTCAGTGTTAGTATATATTCTTTTAGGGCCTTCACAAGCCTCCCCTGGAACACAGCAGGGTTTTCATCTTTTCTTTGAGTTCTTTGCCTTATTTTATCATAGCTCACAGGCTTAGTGGTACATTTTTTTCATTCCTTTCACTAAACAAGTCACCATGTGATTTTTTTTTTTTCTTAGATAAGTCTGGCCCTGTTGATAGTTCCAGTTAGGGCCACTGTTAGGCACAGACGTGGCCTCCATAGTATATTGTTCGGGGTCCCAAGCCGACAAGTTGTCAGTATAAGCCTGGACCTGTGCCCAAATACACTGCTTTTCCTCAGGGGTACAACACATGGACAAGGTAATATGAATATGTCCCCAAGTTAACTCAAATGAGAGTGAGAGAGGCCAAAACCCCTCCATAACTTTAGTTAGGTCCTCTGAAAATTGGCCCAACCTCTGTCTGCAGTAGGCTAGATCAGACATCGAAAAAGGTATACGTACCCAGATAGTCCCAGCACCCCCACTGGCCACCTCCCTAAGTGGACATAACTTAGAATGATCAAGAAGGTAGGAAATGTACTGTGGGCAACCCCAGCCGGGCTCTGCTCCTTCTGGAGAGAAGGGTATGAAGGTTGGTAAGGAGATGGACTAGCAGGAGTCTGAGGGTAACTGAGGGTACGTTTCCCAGAAGGGGGATCATGCAGGGTATCTGGTGTCCCGTTTGGTTCCCCTAAAGGGGTGTGAGCATAACGAAGGCAGCAATTCCTGCAAGGTTCAAGATTCTGATAAAGAGCCGTAAAGGCTTGTATTAATACTTATGCTATTTCAGTCCACTTCTGATGTTTACAAAAAAGATTTAATTCCAAGATGGTATTGCCCAGTCTCTAGCCATTGCACCCCATTTTCTAAAAGAGAGTTACCCATAGCCTTGACTGGTTCTCGGCACAACCTGAAAGAGAAAAGAACAGTATAGTTCCCTCACAGAGGGACTAGTTCCAGCATTTACAAAATGCCAGGTGAATGAGCTGGTGGTTCTAACATGGCTGCCGATGCTCTGGGCTAAGTGGTCATAAAGATGATACTGGTGGGCTGCAGGGGAGTCCCCAAATGCCAGTGGGACCTCATCCCCAGCCAGTGTCCAACTTGACACCACCTCCATTGCCAGGCGAGGGAGACAGTCATCCCTATTCCTTTGGCTGGCTGCCTTGGTGTCCAGGTGTCCCTGGAGCCCTACTGTTGCCCAGGCATCCATGCCCCCTGGGGCTTTGCTTTCAAGGTTGAGTAGGATAAGTGTGGACTTAATTTGAAAGCAGCGAGCCTGCCAAAATCCATCTGAATATTTATTACCAAGTAAAACTTGGGAGTAGAGATAATTCAGCATAGCCAATTAATAGCGACCTTGAAGGGCCCCCTTAAGAACAATAGGCCTAGAGTTGGCATTCCAGCAGACCTATTTGGCTGTGTCCAGAGTTCACTAAACTTTTGTGTGAAGTATGAGGAAGAAGCATGAGAAGAGAAAACCGCAAAAGCAGGGTTTAAAGAAAGATGGGAAAGGGAAAACAGTTCCCAACCAAGGTCAGTGTCTTAGCGCAACTGGTCCCTTGGGAGAACGGAAGACTTCCCAGGAAAAAGTCATCATGCTCCTTGGCAGCTGTCCAGCACTGGGACATGGGATTTTACCCACCCACTCTCATTAGCCTCTTGTCCAGGAGGACTGTGGCACCTCAGAGCTCAGGTGTAGGTCAGAGCCTTCCCACCTCCGTTTGTCACTGTCAGGGTGAACTGCGTTTTCCAGCGGCTGCGGCAGAGTCAGGCTGTGGGAACAAGGAAGAAAGTAGCAGTAACTCCAGAGAACAAGAAGACTCCAGTTAAGGCCCCAGTGGGTCTTACCAACTGCTGGTGGTTCTAATGTGGTTGATGATGCTCTGGGCTGGATGGCCATAAAGATGATACGGGTAGGCTGGAGGGGGGTCCCCAGATGCTGATGGGACCTCAGCCCCAGCCGGTGTCCAGACTCTTGACACCATCATGAGAAGGAATTCAAGGATGAGTCAGAAAATAGTGAAAATACAGAGATTTTATTCAAAGCAAAAAGTACACACTCAAGAAAGGGAGTGTGGGCGTACTCAAGAGAATTGCATCTTGTTTTGTTCATTTAGTATTTTCTTGTAAGATTTCACCCTTGTTTTTGCTTATAGCTTTTGTTCACTTAAATTCTATTTTATATTCCCTTGATAATTTCCCAGTTTATAACTTTTGAGATGTAACTCATAAACCATAAAACTCACCTTTTAAATGTATACAGTTAATTTTTAGTATATTCACAAAACTATGTAACCACCAGACATTTTCATCACCTCACAGAGAAAGCCCCCAATCCATTAACAGTCACTCTGCATTCTCCTTTTCCCTCTCCCGCTGGAAAATACAAATCCATTTTTTGTCTTGGATTTGCCTGTTCTGGACATCTCATATAAATGGAATCACATAATATGTGGCCTTTTGTTTCTGGCTTCTTTTATTTAGTATAATGTTTTCAAGATTCATTTATATTGTAGAAGTATCAGTACTTCTCTTTACGGTTGAATAATATTACATTGTATCAATATACCATATTTTATTTATCCATTTATCTATTGAGGGACATTTGGCTCATATCCATTTTTTCCATTTTTTGGCTATTAATGAATAATGCTGCTATAAATGGTCGTGTGATTTTTTATGTGACAATACATTTCAGTTCTTTTGGGTACATACCTAGGAGTAGAACTGCTAGATCATAATATAACTCTGTGTTTAGCTTTTTGAAGGCCTACCAAACTGTTTTTGGGCTGCACCATTTTACATTTTTATCAGCAGTGTTTGAGAGTCCAGTTTCTCCACATCCTCACCAACACTTGTCATTGTCTGTCTTTTTTATTATACCCACCCTAGTAGGTGTAAAGAGGTTGTGTGAATCTAATTGTGGGTTTTGATTTGCATTTCCCTAGTGACCAGTGATGTTGAACATCTTTTCATGTGTTTATTGCCAATCTCCGTATCTTCTTTGGAGAGATGCCTATTTAAAATCTTTGCCCATTTAAAAAATTAGGTTGTCTCATGCACACGTTATGTTTATTGTGGCACTATTCACAAGAGCAAAGACTTGGAACCAACTCAAATGTCCATCAATGATAGACTGGATTAAGAAAATGTGGCACATATATACCATGGAATACTATGCAGCCATAAAAAAGGATGAGTTCATGTCCTTTGTAGGGACATGGATGAAGCTGGAAACCATCATTCTCAGCAAACTATCACTAGGACAAAAAAACAAACACCGCATATTCCCACTCGTAGGTAGGAATTGAACACTGAGAACACTTGGACACAGGAAGGGGAACATCACACACTGGGGCCTGTCGTGGGGTGGGGGAAGGGGGAAGGGATAGCATTAGGAGACATATCTAATGTAAATGACGAGTTAATGGGTGCAGCACACCAGCATGGCACATGTATACATATGTAACAAACCTGCACATTGTGCACATGTGCCCTAGAACTTAAAGTATAATAATAAAAAAAGTGAGGAAAAAAAATTAAAAAATAAAAAATTAGGTTATCTTTTATTGTTGAGTTGTATTCTTTGTATATGTTGGATACTAAACCCTTATCAGATACATAATTTACAAATGTTTCCTCCAATTCTTTGGGTCGTCTTTTCACTTTCTTGATACAGTGTTCTTTCAAACACAGAAATTTTACATTTTGATAAAGTCTAATTTATCTATTTTTTTTTTTTTGCTTGTGCTTTTGGTATTACACCTAAGAAACCATTGCCTAATTCAAGGTCACAAAGATTTACACCTGTTTTCTTCAAAGAGTTTTGTAGTTTTACATTTTACATTTGGGTCTTTGATCCATTTTGAGATCGTTTTTGTGTATGCCGTGGGATAGGGGTTCAACTTAATTCTTTGCCGTGGCTGTCCAGTTGTCTCAGCACCATTTCATGAAAAACGATTTGTTCTCCATTGAATTGTCTTGGTGTGCTTGTCAAAGAATTGTGATTTTAATTTGCAATTTCCTAATTACTAATGAGTTTGACAACTTTTTTCTATGTTTACTATCCATTTGGATATCCTTTCTAATGAAATATCTATTTGAGTTTTACCTAGTTTTTAACTCAGTTTTCTGCTTTATTCCCACTGATTTTCTAGTTCTTTATATTTTCTAAACATGAGTCCGACGTTGATTGTATGTGTTGCAAATAGCTTTTCCTGCGCTCTAGCTTGTTTCTTCCCTTTCTTGGTGTCTTTTAATGAACAGAGCTTCGTAAGTGTAAGGTAGTCACATTTATCAGTCTTTTACTTTAGAAATAATGTGTTTGGTGTCTTGCTCAAGAAACATTTTCTTACCTCAAGTTCACAAGTATATCCTCTGTACTATTTTCCATAAGCATTATAGCTTCAACTTTCATATTTTAGGTTTGTAATCTACCTGGAATTGTTTCATTTTGTTTTTCTTTTTTGGATTTGGTATAAGGTAGCAATTTAATTTCTTTCTTTTCCATATGAATACCCAGTCATCTCAGCACCATTTGTTGAAATATGTGTCTTTACCCACTACTGTGCAATATTAGCTTTGTTATAAATCAGGTGTCTTTATATGGATTGGTCTATTTCTGGACTCATATTCACCACTGCTTTTTATTTCCATTTATGTGCCAGCAATACTCCGCCTTATTGTAATAGCTTTCTTTATGTTAGTGTAGATGTACGCTAGAGGAAATCTTCCTCTCTTACTTTTCTGTAAGAGTATTTTCCAGCTCTTGTTTTACATCATTACTTCTCTGTGTGTGTCTATATAATTTCATCAGGGATTACTTAACTTTCCCTTCAGTGAAGTTTACCTCTTCCTAGTGGATTCTCACCAAGGTCATTAATAGCAACCAAGGAGTTCCAACCTGGCCAGTCTTATTTTCCAGATATTTTATTCACTGGGACTTTAGGGCTATTTCCCAATACAGTTAGTGATCAGCCATCCTGATGACTGGGCATGCTGCCAAAATGCCAGAATGAGTCTTTCACCTCTGGTCCTTTGCTTTACAGAAAACTGCAGTAGAAACCTGACCTCATGTCCAATTTTCTGTGACAGTTATTATGTAATCAAGCACAAATGGCCAAGCGGAATTCATTCAAAGCCTACTAGAGTAATATTCAGTGGGAAAAACTTATAGAGCCTGGAGTAATACCAGATGCACTTGTCTCCCCATTGCCCATTCTTTCTGTGTTAGTGTATAGAAGTCTAATGGCATTTTCATACTGAGACAGGGCTTACATCCTTGGGCTTTATAGTTTTTAAGCTGCATTAAGTACAGAAGCTCCAGCTACTCACTGTTGTGATCAGGTGGGATACAAGAGCAGCATAATGTGGCATAGTTTTGGTGTAAGCCCAATTTTGACAACCTAGCATAAATTTTGAGGGGAAGTAGCCCTTCCCTGGTATAATCAGAGGCTGTGACCCAGATCTTACAGGTATATGACATGGCATGCCAGTAGCAGGAATCTCTGTCACCTTTCACGGTTAAGGAAGTATTTAATATCAGCCCTTCCCTTGGCATGATGAAAAGTCTGGTGTATTTGCTGTATTTTTTTAAAAAGATATCCCTTATCAAATTGTTATTTTTAATCCTAGTTTATTGATTTTTTTATGATGAATAGATTTTTTTAAATTTTATCATGCTTTTCCTGCCATTATGGAATCATAAGATTTTTCTTCTTTATTATTATAATATTGTTTAATTTTAATCTGTTGATATTATTTTCTAGTTTTGTAGTACCTTGAGAAATTTGGATTCTTACATTCATAAAAATAGGTTATAGATGGGGTAAAGGCTTAAATAAACAGAACCTCAAATTTTCATCTAGTTAAAACTAAACATAAGAAAAAAACAATATTTTGATAGGAAAAATAATAGAAAATATTGATAGTTTTTGCAACAAAAATTTAACATCTTTTATGATTAAAAAACACATACAGTTAGACAAAAATAGACTGAGAGAAAAATATTTGCAACACATATATTTACTACTCAGGGAGGACTAGTATCCAAATATATAAAGAACTGCTACAAATCAGGAGGAAAGATATCCTGATGGAAAAAATTGGGATTAACAGACAGCTCCAGATGAGGAAATGAACCTGCCAATAAACAAAAAGAAGCACCACCTCACTATTGATTAGAGAAATACAGACTAAAACAAGATGACATGATTTTTTCATCTATCAGGTTGGCAAAATTTTAAATATTTTGTAGTGTCTAATGTTGTCTAGAACATGGGTATTCTCATACCACATTGCTGAGAGTATAAATTGGTAGAAATACTTTGTAAGGTAATTTGGTAGGGTCTATTAAAAAGTAAACATGGCCAGGTGCAGTGGCACACACCTGTAGTTCCAGCTACTGGAGAGGCTGAAGTGGAAGGATTGCATGAGGCCAGGAGTTCAAAACTAGCCTGGTCAACATAGCAAGACCCTGTCTCTAAATTTTTTTTTTTTAAGTTAGCCAGGTGTGGTGGTGAGCACCTATAGTCCCAGCTACTTGGGAGTCTGAGGTGGGGTATCACTGAAGGCCTTCGAGGTTGCAGTGAGCTGTGATCACGCCTGTAAACTGCTACTGCACTCCAGCCTGGGTGACATAGTGAGACCTGACTCTTACAAAAAAGGGGGTAAACCTGTATAGTGTGTGGGATCCAGCAGTTTCTCCCCTGTGTATCTGCTGCAGAGAAGCACTTGTATACTTTCACAAGGAAATGTATACCAAGATTTCAATTCCAGTATTACTTATAATACCAAAATATTGAGAGATGTCTTTAACATCCACTGAATTAACGATTGGACAAAATAGTTGTATTATGGGATGTTATAAAATATTTAATCAGGAATTATTGTTTCATGAAAAAAATGTGAATATACAGCCAATGCCATTTCTATAAAAGAAAAAAACTGCACACTGAATATAGTTTCTCCCTGTTTGTATATGTGTGTGGCGGGGGGTAATTATTTTTTTAAAGATCGGTAAAGATAAATAACAAATTCTCATTATAGTGATTGTCTTTAGGGAGCACGGAGGAGAGGACTGCATTGGGGAGGATTGTCAAAGAGGACTGTCCCCATGTTCTAAATTTTAAAAGAGGAATTTAAATTTAAAAATGTAAAGGTGATTATTGTGCAATTAAAATTTTTATTCAAAAGCGAGTATTATGTTTTCATTTGCATTTAATGTTAACAGAATGATTTTTGTAATAACAATATCCAGTTGGATATTGGAAAGCATTTTAGGACTATAGAGAATAGAGCCGTCTGTTACTTTCTTGAATAGTGTTTTTCTTTTTTTCTTTTTTTTTTTTTTGAGATGGAGTCTCACTCTGTCGCCCAGGCTGGAGTGCAGTGGCGCTATCTTGGCCCACTGCAGCCTCTACCTCCCGGGTTCCAGCAATTCTCCTTCCTCAGCCTCCCGGAAAGCTGGGATTACAGGCATGCACCACCATGCCTGGCTAATTTTTGTATTTTCAGTAGAGACGGAGTTTCAATCGTGTTGGTTAGGCTGTCTCAAACTCCTGACCTCAGGCGATCTGCCTGCCTTGGACTCCCAAAGTGCTAGGTTTACACGCATGAGCCACCACGCCCAGCCAAATCGTATTTTTTAATATAGTAGAATTTATGGTGGGTTAATATTAAAGTATAGGAATTATATGTAATTTATAAACTGTTAAAATGCAAGAGTTTCGTGGTACTGTTAGAGTGTTGGCTAATAACTATGGTTCTAATCAATCATAGTGTGTTGATTGGAATTGAAAGAAGTTACTTTTGGTGCCACTTACAGATAGGAAGGAAAAGTTTCATATTTAGGATGCTGTAAATACTTATTTTAAAAAAAAATTTTCCATAAGTTAGCCAGGTGTGGTGGCTCACGCCTGTAATCCCAGCACTTTGGGAGGGTGAGGCGGGCAGATCACGAGGTCAGATCGAGACCATCCTGCCTTACATGGTGAAACCCAGTCTCTACTAAAAATACGAAAAATTAGCCGGGTGTGGTGGCAGGCACCTGTAGTCCCAGCTGCTCGGGAGGCTGAGGCAGGAGAATGGCATGAACCCGGGAGGCAGAGCTTGCAGTGAGCCAAGATAGCGCCACTGTACTCCAGCCTGGGTGACACAGTGAGACTCTGTCTCCAAAAAAGGGTTTTTTCCCCATAAGTTGTTGCGGTACAGGTGGTATTTGGTTACATGAATAAGTTCTTTAGTGGTGATTTGTGAGATGTTGGTGCACCCATCACCCGAGCAGTATACACTCCACCATATTTGAAGCCTTTTATCTCTTGCCCCCATCCCACCCTTCCCCCAAGTCCCCAAAGTCCATTGTATCATTCTTATGCCTTTGAGTCCTCATAGCTTAGCTCCTAATTTAAGTGAGAACATACAATGTTTGGTTTTCAATTCCTGAATTACTTCACTTAGAATAATAGTCTCCAGTCTCATCCAGGTCACTGTGAATGCTATTAATTCATTACTTTTTTATGGTTGAGTAGTATCCCATCATATAAATATACCACAGTTCCCTTACCCACTTGTTGATTGATGGGCATTTGGGTTGGTTCCATGGTTTTGCAATTGCAAATTGTGCTGCTATAAACATGCATGTGAGGCATCTTTTTCATATAATGACATATTTTCCTCTGGATAGATACTGCGTAGTGGGATTGCTGGATCAAATGGTAGTTCTACTTTTAGTTCTTTAAGGAATCTCCACATTGTTTTCTATAGTGGTTGTACCAATTTACATTCCCACCAACAGTGTAGCAGTATTCCCTGTTCACTGCATCCATGCCAACATCTACTGTTTTTTGATGTTTTTGATTATGGCCATTCTTGCAGGAGTAAGGTGGTATCACATTGTGATTTTGATTTGCATTTCCCTGATCATTAGTGATGTTGAGCATTTTTTAAATGTTTGTTGTCCATTTGTATATCTTCTTTTGAGAATTGTCTATTCAGTTCCTTAGCCCACTTTTTGATGGAATTGGTTTTTTTTTTTTTCTTACTGATTTGTTAGTTTGTTGTAGATTCTGGATATTAGTCCTTTGTCAGATGTATAGATTATGAAGATTTTCTCCCACTCTGCGGGGTTGTCTGTTTACTCTGCTGTTCCTTTTGCCATGCAAAAGCTCTTTAGTTTAAAAGTCCCAAGTATTTAATCTCTGTTTTTATTGCATTTGCTTTTAGGTTCTTGGGCATTAAATCCTTGCCTAAGCCAGTGTGTAGAAGGGTTTTTCCAATGTTATCTTCTAGAATTTTTATAGTTTCAGGTCTTAGATTTAAGTCCTTATCCATCTTGAGTTGATTTTTGTATAAGGTGAGAGATAAGGATCCAGTTTTATTCTCCTACATGTGGCTAGCCAGTTATCCCAGCAACATTAGTTGAAATGGGTGTCCTTTCTCAACTTTGTATTTTTGTTTGCTTTGTCAAAGATCAGTTGACTGTAAGTATTTGAGTGTATTTCTGGGTTCTGTATTCTGTTCCATTGGTCTATGCACCTGTTTTTATACCAGTACCATGCTGTTTGGTGACTGTGACCTTATAGTATAATTTGAAATCAGGTAATGTGATGCCTCCGGATTTGTTCTTTTTGCTTAGTCTTGCTTTGGCTATGGGCTCTTTTTTGGTTCCATATGAATTTTAGACTTGTTTTTTCTAGTTCTGTGAAGAATGATGGTGGTATTTTGATGGTTTTGATGGGGATTGCATTGAATTTGTAGATTGCTTTTGACAATATGGTCATTTTCACAGTATTGATTCTACCCATCCATGAGCATGGGATGTGTTTCCATTTGTTTGTGTCATGTGTGATTTCTTTCAGCAGTGTTTTGTAGTTTTCCATGTAGAGGTCTTTCAACTCCTTGATTAGATATATCCCTAAGTATTTTATTTTCTTTGAAGCTATTGTAAAAGGGGTTGAGTTCTTGATTTGATTCTCTGCTTGGTTGCTATTGGTGTATAGAAGAGCTACTAATTTGTGAACATTAATCTTGCATTCGGAAACTTTGCTGAATTATCAGTTCTATGAGATTTCTGGAGGAGTCTTTAGGGTTTTCAAGGTAAATTATCATATTGTCAGCAAACAGTGACAGTTTGACTTCGTCTTTATCAATTTGGATGCCCTTTATTTCTTGGGCATCCTTGTCTGATTGCTCTGGCTACAACTTCTGTGTTGAGGAGGCGTGGTGAGAGTGGGCATCGTTGTCTTGTTCCAGTTCTCAGAGGGAATGCTTTCAACTTTTCTCCGTTCAGTATTATGTTGACTGTGGGTTTGTTGTAGATGGCTTTTGTTACATTGAGGTATGTCCCTTGTATACCAATTTTGCTGAGAGTTTTAATCATAAACGGATGATGGATTTTGTCAAATGCTTTTTCTGCATCTACTGTGATGATCATGTAATTTTTGTTTTAAATTCTGTTTATGTGGTGTATCACATTTATTGACTTGTGTATGTTAAACCATCCCTGCATCCCTGGTATGAAACCCACTTGATCATGGTGGATTATCCTTTTGATATATTGTTGGATTCGGTTAGCTAGTATTTTGTTAAGGATTGTAGCATCTGTGTTCATTAAGGATATCAGTCTGTAGTTTTCTTTTTTTGTTATGTCCTTTCCTGGTTTTGGTATTAGGGCAATGCTGGCTTCATAGAATGAATTAGGGAGGGTTCCTTCTTTCTCTGTCTTGTGGAATAGTTTCAAAAGGATTAGGACCAATTCTTCTTTGAATGTCTGGTAGAATTCTTCTGTGAATCCGTCTGGTCCTGGACATTTTTTTTTTTTTTTTTAGATGGAGTCTCACTCTGTTGCCAGGCTGGAGTGCAGTGGTGCAATCTTGGCTCTCGGCAACCTCCGCCTCCCGGGGGTTCAAGTGATTCCCCTGCCTCAGCCTCCCAAGTAGCTGGGACTACAGGTGTGTGCTACCACACCTGGCTAATTTTTTGTATTTTAGTAGAGACGAGGCTTCACCATGTTGGCCAGGATGGTCTCGATCTCCTGAACTCATGATCTGCCCGCCTCAGTTTCCCAAAATGCTGGGATTACAGGCATGAGCCACTGTGCCGGACCTGGACTTTTTTTTTGTTGGTAATTTTTAAATTACCATTTCAGTCTTGCTGCTTGTTATTGGTCTATTCAGGGGATCTAATTCCTCCTGATTTAAGCTAGGAGAGTTATATTTTTCCAGGAATTTATTCATCTCTTCTAAGTTTTCTAGTTTATGTGTGTAAAGGTGTTCATTGTAACCTTGAATGATCATTTGTATTTCAGTGGTGTCAGTTGTAATATCTTCTGTTTTCTTAATGAGGTTATTTGGATTTTCTCTCTTCTTTTCTTGGTTAATCATGCTAATGGTCTGTCAATTTTATTTATCTTTTCAAAGAACCAGCTTTTTGTTTTTACTTACCTTTGGTGTTTTTTGTTTGTTTGTTTGTTTGTTTGTTTCAATTTCATTTAGTTCTGCTCTGATCTTAGTTATTTCCTTTCTTCTGCTAGGTTTGGGTTTGGTTTGTTCTTGTTTTTCTAGATCCTTGAGGTGTATCCTTAGAATGTCAGTTTGTGCTCTTTCAGTCTTTTTGATATAGGCACTTGAACTTTTTGAGCTTTTGAACTTTTGAGCTTTTGATGTAGGGCTATGAACTTTCCTCTTAGCATTGCCTTTGCTGTATTCCAGAGGTTCTGATAGGTTGTGTCATTGTTTTTCAGTTCGAAGAATTCTTTGATTTCCATCTTGATTTTGTTTTTGACCCAGTGCTTATTCCGGAGCAGGTTATTTAATTTCCATGTATTTGCATGGTTTTGAAGGTTCCTTCTGGAGTTGACTTCCAGTTTTATTTCACTGTGGTCTCAGAAAGTTCTTGATATAATATCAATTTTCTTAAATTGATTGAGGCTCGTTTTATGGCCTTGTCATATGGCCTGTCTTGGAGAAAGTTCCATATGCTGTTGAATAGAATGTGTATTCTGAGGTTGTTGGATGATATATTCTGTATATTTGTTAAGTCCATTTGTTCCAAGGTATAGTTTAAATCCATTATTTCTTTGTTAACTTTCTGTCTTGATGACCTGTCTAGTGCTGTCAGTGGAGTATTGAAGTCCTCCAGTGTTATATTGTGTTGCCGTCTATCTCATTTCTTAGGTCTAGTAATAATTGTTTTATAAATTTGAGAGCTCCAGTATTAGGTGGCTATATGTTTAGGATTGTGGTATTTTCCTGTTGGACAAGGGTTTTTACCATTATCTAATATACCTCTTTGTCTCTTTTAACTACTGTTGCTTTAAAGTTTGTCTGATGTAAGAATAGCTACCCTGCTCACTTTTGGTGTCCATTTGCATGAAATGCCTTTTTCCACCCCTTTGCTTTATGTGAGTCTTTATGTGTTAGATGAGTCTCCTGAAGGCAGCAGATAGTTGGTTGGTGAGTTGTTATCCGTTCTGCAGTTCTGTATCTTTTAAGTGGAGCATTTAGGCTATTTACATTCAATGTTAGTATTGAGATGTGAGGTACTGTTGCATTCATCATGCTATTTGTTGCCTGTGTATTTTGTTTTTTTTTTGTTTTTTTTTTTTTGTTTTTGCTTTTTAACTTGTATTTTTGTTTTATAGGTCCTGTGTGACTTATGCTTTAAAGAGGTTCTGTTTTGATGTGTTTCCAGGATTTGTTTCAAGATTTAGGGCTCTTTTTAGTAGTTCTTGTGGTGGTGGCTTGGTAATGGCAAATTCTCTCAGCATTTTTTTGTCTGAACAAGGCTGTATCTTTCCTTTATATATGATGCTTAGTTTTGCTGGATACAGAGTTCTTGGCTAGTAATTGTTTTGTTTGAGGAGACTGAAGATAGGGCCTGATCCCTTTTAGCTTGTAGGGTTTCTGCTGATAAATCTATTGTTAATCTGATAGGTTTTCCTTGATAGGTAACCTGGTGCTTCTGTCTCACAGCTCTTAAGATTCTTTCCTTTGTCTTAACTTTAGATAGCCTGATGACAGTGTGCCTAGGTGATGATCTTTTTGCAATGAATTTCCCAGGTGTTCTTTGTGCTTCTTGTATTTGGATGTCTAGGTCTCTTGCAAGGCCGGGTAAGTTTTCCTTAATTATTACCCCAAATGTGTTTTCCAAACTTCTAGATTTCTCTTCTTCCTCAGTAACATTGATTATTCTTAGGTTTGGTCGTTTAACACAATCCCAGACTTCTTGGAGTCTTTGTTCATATTTTCTTATCCTTTTTCTTTGTCTTTGTTGGATTGGGTTAATTCGAAGGCCTTGTCTTTGAGTTCTGAATTTCTTTCTTCTACTTGTTCAATTCTATTGCTGAGATTTCCAGAGCATTTTGCATTTCTATAAGTGTATCCAGTGCTTCCTGAATTTTTTATTGTTTTTTCTTTAAGCAATCTATTTACTTGAATGTTTCTCCCTTCACTTCTTGTATCATTTTTTGGATTTCCTTGCATTGGGCTTCCCCTTTCTCTTGTACCTCTCTGATTAGCTTAATAACTAACCTCCTGAATTCTTTTGCAGGTAAATCAAGGATTTCTTCTTGGCTTATATCCAGTGCTGGTGAACTAGTGTGATTTTCTGGGGGATGTTAAAGAGCCTTGTTTTGTCATATTACCAGAGTTGGATTTCTGGTTCCTTCTCATTTGGGTAGGCTCTGTCAGAGGGAAGGTCTAAGGCGGGGAAGGCTGTTGTTCTGATTCTTTTGTCTCATGGGGTGTTCCTTGAATGTAGTGCACTCCACCTTTTCCTGTGGATGTGGCTTCCTATGAGCCAAACTGCAGTAATTGTTGTCTCTCTTCTGGGTCTAGCCACCCAGCAAGTCTACCTGGCTCCAGGCTGGTACCAGGGATTGTCTGCAGAGTCCTGTGATGTGAACTCCCGATCTCAGGTGATCCGCCTGCCTCAGAACTTCCAAAGTGCTGGGATTACAGGCATGAGCCACTGCACCTGGCCTCACTTCTTTAACTTTATGCTCTTTCACTTAATATAATATTTTTGAGGTTCACTGTGTTGTAGCATGCATCAGTACTTCATTCCTTTTTGTGACTGAATACTCTTCCATGGTATGGCTAGACCAGATTTTGTTTACTTGTTCATTAATTGATAGGCATTTGGTTTTTTCCCCATTTTTATCTATTATGAATAATGCTGCTGTGAACATTCATATACAAAGCTTTATATGTACATATATTTTTCCATTCTCTTGCAAAGATTTCTATAAATAGAGTAACTGGGTCATATGATAAGTTTATGTTTAATTTTTAAAAAATTTTTTTATTATACTTTAAGTTCTAGGGTACTTTTAAAGAAATTGCCAAACTGTTTTCCAAAATAGCCATACCATTTCTATTATGTATGAGAATTTTGATTTTCTGTTTCTTCACCAACACACTTATACATTGCTGGTGTGAGTGTAAATTAGTTCAACCATTGTGGTTGAACTTACCTATGTAACATATACCATTACCTATGTAACAAACCTTTACATGTACCCCTGAACCTAAAATTAAAAGTTTTTAAAAAATCACACATGGGTGTTAGATTTTGTCAATTGATTTTTATTCATCTATGAAGATGGTTATGTGGTTTTTATCCTTTATATTATTAATGTGTGTTAGATTTTGTCAGTTGATTTTTATTCATCTATGAAGATGATTATGTGGTTTTTGTCCTTTATATTATTAATGTAGTATATAATGTGATTTTCTGATGTTAAACCACCTTTACATTCCTGTGATTAATGCCACTTAATTATGTATATAATTCTTTTTACATATTACTGGATTCAGTTTGCTGATATTTTGTTAAGAATTTTTGTTTTTGGTAGAAGGAATACTGTACTGTAGTTCTCTTGTGAAATGTTTGTCATGCTTTTTTATCTGAGTAGTACTAACTTCATAGAATTAGTTGAGTAGTAAATGTTCTTTTCCCATTTATTTTCTGAAAGAGTTTTGAAGAATTGGTATTATTATATCAAATATCTGATAGAATTAACCAGTGAGGCCATCTGGATCTGTGTTTGTTTTTTTTTGTGTGTGTGTGTGTGTTTTTTTTTTTGGAGGTATGGTTTTTAATAATTAACTCATTATAAATTATTTAGATTTTCTGTTTCTTTTTGAGTCAGTTTTAGTAGTTTGGTATTTCTAGGAATTTTTCCATTTCATGTAAGTTATCTAATTTGTTGGCATACAGTTGTTCATAATAGTTCCTCATAATTTTTTTCATTAGTGTCAGCAGTGACGTGTTCCCTTTTTCATCCCTGGTTTTGGTAATTTGTGTCTTTCCTCTTTTTTTCTTGGTTAGTTTAGATGAAGGTTTGTGAATTTTGTTGATCTTTTCAAAGAACCAACTTTGGGTGTCACTGATTTTTTTATTACTATTATTTTTCTGTATTCTAGTCAGTTAACCTGTGCTCTAATATTTATTACTTCCTTTCTTCTGCATGCTGCAGGCTTAGTTTACTCTTCCTGATTTCTTCATGTGGAAGCCTAGGTTATTGATTTGAGACCCTTTTTTGTTTTTGGTATAGGTTTCTAAAATAAAATTTTCTCCAAGCATTGCTTTAGTTGAGTCCCATACATTTTGATTTGTTGTGTTTTCATTTTCATTCAACTTCAAATATTTTCTCATTTCTTATTTGATTTCTTCTTGATCCCTGAGTTACTTGGAAGTGTGGTGTTTACCTTCCAAATATTTAAGGATTTCCCTGGTTTCTTTTCTGTCGTTCATTTATAATTTAATTCAGTTGTGATTGAAAAAACATACCTTGTATGATTTCTGTCATTTTAAATGTATTGAGATTTGTGACTTGGTATTTAATTCATTCTTGGAAATGATTAGCACTGAAAAAGAATTTGTATTTTTACAGTTACTGGGTTGAATGTTTTCTATAATCAGTTAGCTTGAGTTGGTTGATCATGTTGTTCCAGTCTTCTATATCCTTGATGGTTTTTCTGCTTAGTTGTTTTTATCAATTATTGGGTGGGACTAGACATCTACTACTACTATTTTTATTTTTATTTATTTTATTTTAACAGGCTTTTGAGGAACAGGTTCTGTTTGGTTACATGGATAAGTTCTTTAGAGGTGATTTCTGAGATTTTGGTGTACCCGTCACCCAAGTAGTGTACACTATACCCGATGTGTAATCTTTTATGCCTTACTCCCCTCCCTCACATCCCCCCAAGTCCTGAAAGTCCATTATATCATTCTTATGCTTTTGCGTGCTCATAGCTTAGCTTCCACCTTTAAGTGAGAACATGCGATGTTTGGTTTTTCTTTCCTGAGTTACTTCACTGAGAATCATGTTCTCCAGTACCATGCTATTTTGGTTACTGTAGCCTTGTAGTGTAGTTTGAAGTCAGGTAGCATGATGCCTCCAGCTTTGTTCTTTTTTGCTTATGATTGTCTTGGGGGCAATGCAGGCTCTTTTTTGGTTCCACATGAACTTTAAAGTAGTTTTTTCCAATTCTGTGAAGAAAGTCATTGATAGCTTGATGGGGATGGCATTGAATCTATAAATTACCTTGGGCATTGTGGCCATTTTCACAATATTGATTCTTCCTATCCATGAGCATGGAATGTTCTTCCATTTGTTTGTGTCCTCTTTTATGTCATTGAGCAGTGGTTTGTAGTTCTCCTTGAAGAGGTCCTTCACATCCCTTGTAAGTTGAATTCTTAGGTACTTTATTCTCTTTGAAGCAATTGTGAATGGGAGTTCACTCATGATTTGGCTCTCTGTTTGTTTTGGGGTATAGGAGTGCTTGTGATTTTTGCACATTGATTTTGTATCCTGAGACTTTGCTGAAGTTGCTTATCAGCTTAAGGAGATTTGGGGTTGAGATGATGGGGTTTTCTAAATATACAATTATGTCATCTGCAAACAGGGACAATTTGACTTCCCCTTTTCTTAATTGAATACCTTTTATTTCTTTCTCCTGCCCAATTGCCCTGGCCAGAACTTCCAACACTATGTTGAATAGGAGTGGTGAGAAAGGGCATCCCTGTCTTGTGCCAGTTTTCAAAGGGAATGCTTCCAGTTTTTGCCCTTTCAATATGATATTGGCTGTGAGTTTGTCATAAATAGCTCTTATTTTGAGATACATCCCATCAATACCTAGTTTATCGAGTTTTTAGCATGAAGGGCTGTTGAATTTTGTCAAAGGCCTTTTGTGCATCTATTGAGATAATCATGTGGTTTTTGTCTTTGGTTCCGTTTATATGATGGATCATGTTTATTGGTTTGCATATGTTGAACCAGCCTTGCATCCCAGGGATGAAGGCAACTTGATCATGATGGATAAGCTTTTTGATGTGTTGCTGGATTCGGTTTGCCGGTATTTTATTGAGGATTTTTGCATCAATGTTCATCAGGGATATTAGTCTAAAATTCTCTTTTTTTTTTTGTTGTGTCTCTACCAGGCTTTGGTATCAGGATGACGCTGGCCTCATAAAACGATTTAGGGAGGATTCCCTCTTTTTCTGTTGATTGGAATAGTTTCAGAAGGAATGGTACCAGCTCCTCTTTGTTCCTCTGTAGAATTCAGCTGTGAATCCCTCTGGTTCTGGACTTTTTTTGGTTGGTAGGCTATTAATTACTGCCTCAATTTCAGAGCCTGTTATTGGTCTATTCAGGGATTCAACTTCTTCCTGGTTTAGTCTTGGGAGGGTGTATGTGTCCAGGAATTTATCCATTTCTTCTAGATTTTCTAGTTTATTTGCATAGAGGTGTTTATAGCATGCTCTGATGGTAGTTTTTATTTCTGTGGGATCAGTGGTGATATCAGCTTTATCATTTTTTATTGCATCTATTTGATTCTTCTCTCTTTTCTTCTTTATTAGTCTTGCTAGCAGTCTATCTGTTTTGTTGATCTTTTTGAAAAACCGGCTCCTGGATACCAAAACAGATACAGACCAATGGAACAGAACAGAGCCCTCAGAATTAATATAACACATCTACAACCATCTGATCTTTGACAAACCTGACAAAAATAAGAAATGGGGAAAAGTTCCCTACTTAATAAAAGGTGCTGGGAAAACTGGCTAGCCATATGTAGAAAGCTGAAACTGGATCCCTTCCTTACACCTTATACAAAAATTAATTCAAGATGGATTAAAGACTTAAACGTTAGTCCTAAAACCGTAAAAACCTAGAAGAAAACCTAGGCAATACAATTCAGGACATAGCCATGGGCAAGGACTTCATGACTAAAACACCAAAAGCAATGGCAGCAAAAGCCAAAATTGACAAATGGGATCTAATTAAACTAAAGAGCTCCTGCAGAGCAAAAGAAACTACCATCAGAGTGAACAGGCAACCTACAGAATGGGAGAAAATTTTTGCAATCTACCCGTGTGACAAAGGGCTAATATCCAGAATCTACAAAGAACTTAAACAAATTTACAAGAAAAAACACCATCAAAAAGTGGGCAAAGGATATGAGCAGACACTTCTCAAAAGAAGATATTTATGCAACCAACAGACACATGAAAAAATGCTTATCATCACTGGCCATCAGAGAAACGCAAATCAAAACCACAGCGAGATACCATCTCACGCCATTTAGAATGGCAATCATTAAAAAGTCAGGAAACAACAGGTGCTGGAGAGGATGTAGAGAAATAGCAACACTTTTACACTGTTGATGGGACTGTAAACTAGTTCATCCATTGTGGAAGTCAGTGTGGTGATTCCTCAAGGATCTAGAACTAGAAATACCATTTGACCCAGCCATCCCATTTCTGGGTATATACCCAAAGGATAAAGACACATGCACATGTATGTTTATTGCAGCACTATTTGCAATAGCAAAGACTTGGAACCAACCCAAATGTCCGTGATTGATAGACTGGGTTAAGAAAATGTGGCACATATACACCATGGAATACTATGCAGCCATAAAAAAGGATGAGTTCATGTCCTTTGTAGGGACATGAGTGAATCTGGAAGCCATCATTCAGAGCAAACTATTGCAAGGACAGAAAACCAAACACCGCATGTTCTCACTCATAGTTGGGAATTGAACAATGAGAACACTTGGACACAGGGTGGGGAACATCACACACTGGGGCCTGACATGGGGTTGGGGGAGGGGGGAGGGATAGCATTAGGAATATATCTAATGTAAATGATGAGTTAATGGGTGCAGCACACCAACATGGCACATGTATATATGTAGCAAACCTGCACCTTGTGCACATGTACCCTAGAACTTAAAGTATAATAATTAAAAAAAGAAAGAAATTTATAACACACACACATACAAAGAATAATGGTCTCCAACTGCATCCTGGTTGCTGCAAATGCCATTATTTCTTTCCTTTTAATGGCTGAGGAGAGAGAGAGAGTGCACATTTTCTTTATTCACTATTGATTGATGGGCATTTGGGCTGGTTCCATATTTTTGCAATTGTGAATTGTGCTGCTATAAACATGCGTGTGCAAGTGCCTTTTTCATATAATGACTTTTTTTCCTCTGGGTAGATACCCAGTAGTGGGTTTGCTGGAAAATGGTAAATCTACTTTTAGTTAAGTAATCGCCACACTGTTTTCCATAGTGGTTGTACTAGTTCACATTCCCACCAGCAGTGTAGAAGTGTTCCCTTTTCACCGCATCCATGCCAACATCTATCTTTTTATTTTTAAATTATGGCCATTCTTGCAGGAGTAAGGTGGTATCACGTTGTGGTTTTAATTTGCATTTCCCTGATCATTAGTGATGTTGAGCATTTTTTTCATATGTTTGTTGGCCATTTGTATATCTTCTTTTAAGAATTGTCTATTCATGTCCTTAACCCATTTTTTTGATGGGATTGTTTGGTTTTTTTCTTGCTGATTTGTTTTAGGTTCTTGTAGGTTCTGGATATCAGTCCTTTATCAGATGCATAGTTTGCAAAGCTTTTCTCCCACTCTGTGAGTTGTCTGTTTACTATGCTGATTATTTCTTTTGCTATACAGAAGCTTTTTAGTTTAATTAAATCCCATCTATTTTATCTTTGCTTTTCTTGCATTTGCTTTTGGGTTCTTGGTCATGAAGTCTTTGCCTAAGCAAATGTGTAGAAGGGTTTTTCCAGTGTTATCTTTTAGAAATTTAATGGTTGCAGGTCTTAGATTTAAGTCTTTGATCCATCTTGAGTTGATTTTTATATAAGGTGAGAGATGAGGATCCAGTTTCATTCTCCTACGTGTGGCTAGCCAATTATCCCAGCATCATTTGTTGAATAGGGTGTCCTTTCCACACTTTATGTTTTGTTTTCTTTGTCGAAGATCAGTTGGCTGTAAATATTTGGGTTTATTTCTGGGTTCTCTATTCTTTTACATTGGTCTGTTTGCCTATTTTTGTACCAGTGCCATGCTGTTGTGGTGACTGTGGCTTTATAGTATAGTTTGAAGTCAGGTAATGTGGTGTCTCCAGATTTGTTCTTTTTGCTTAGTCTTGCTTTGGCTATGTGGGCTCTGTTTTGGTTCCATATGAATTTTAAGATATTTTTGTGTGTGGTTCTGTGAAGAATGATGGTGGTATTTTGATGGAAATTACATTGAATTTGTAGAATTGCTTTTGGCAGTGTGACCATTTTCACAATATTCTTCTCATCCATGAGCATCAGAGGTGTTTTCATTTGTTTGTGTCATGTATGATTTCTTTCAGCAGTATTTTGTAGTTTTCTTTGTAGAGGTCTTTCACCTCCTTGGTTAGGTATATTCCTAAGTATTTTATTTTATTGCAGCTGCTGTAAAAGAGGTTGAGTTCTTGATATGATTCTCTGCTTGCTCACTGTTGCTGTATAGCTGTGCTACTGATTTGTGTACATTGATTTTGTAACCTGAAAATACTGAATTCATTTATCAGATCTAGGAGCTTTCTGGATGAGTTTTTAGGGTTTTCTAGGTAGACAATCATATCATCAGTGAACAGCAACAGTTTAATTTCCTCTTTACCAATTTGGATGCCCTTTATTTCTTTCTCTTGTCTGATTGCTCTGGCTAGGACTTCCAGCACTCTGTTGAATAGAAGTGATGAAAGTGGGCATCCTTGTCTTGTTCCAGTTCTCGGGAATGCTTTCAGCTTTTTCCTATTTAGTATAATGCTGACTATGGGTTTGTCATAGATGGATTTTATTATTTTAAGGTACATCCCCTCTGTGCTGATTTTGCTAAGGGTTTTAATCATAAAGGTATGCTGGATTTTGTCGAATGCTTTTTTGGGAACCATTGAGATGATGATGTGATTTTTGTTTTTAATTCTGTTTATGTGGTATATCACATTTATAGACATGTGTATGTTAAACCATCCCTGCATCCCTGATATGAAACCCACTTGGTCATGGTGGATTATCTTTTTGATATGCTGTTGAATTTGGTTAGCTATATTTTGTTGAGGATTTTTGCGTCTGTGTTCATCAGGGATATTGGTCTGTAGTTTTCTGTTTTTGTTAAGACCTTTCCTGGTTTCGGTATTAGGGTTATACTGGCTTCTTAGAATCATTTAGGGATGATTCACTCTTTCTCTATCTTTTGGAATAGTTTCAATAGGATTGGTACCAATTATTCTTTGAATGTCTGATATAATTCAGCTGTGAGTTTATCTGGTCCTGGACTTTTTTTTATTGGCAACTTTTTTATACCATTTAATCTCGCTGCTTGTTATTGGTCTGTTCAGAGTTTCCATTTCCTCCTGGTTTAATCTAGGAGGGTTTGTATATTTCCAGGAATTTATCCATCACCTCTAGATTTTCCAGTTTGTATGTATAAAGGTGTTCATAGTAGCCTTGAATGATCTTTTGTATTTCTGTAGTATTGGTTTTAGTATCCCCCGACTCCTTTTTAATTGAGCTTACTTGGATCTTCTCTCTTCTTGGTTAATCTTGCTAATGGTCTATCAATTTTGTTTATCTTCAAAGAACTAGCTTTTTGTTTCATATCTCTTTTGTATTTTTGTTGTTGTTGTTGTTTCAGTTTCATTTAATTGTGCTCTGATCTTGGTTCTTTTCTCTTGCTGAGTTTAGGTTTGGTTTGTTCTTGTTTCTCTAGTTACTGGAGGTTTGACCTTAGATTATCTACTTGTGCTCTTTCAGACTTTTTGATGTAGGCATTTAGTAGTATGAAATTTTGTCTTTGCACCTTTTTTGCTGTATCTCAGAGGTCTGTATACACTATTATTGTTCAGTTCAAAGGGTTTTTAAATTTCCATCTTGATTTCATTGATGACCCAACAAACATTCAGGAGCAGATTATTTAATTTCCATGTATTTGCATGGTTTTCAAGGTTCCTTTTGGAGTTTATTTCCGATTTTATTCGGCTGTGGTCTGGGAGAGTACTTGGTATAATTTTGACTTTCTTAAATTTATTGAGACTTGTTTTGTGGCCTGTCATATAGTTTATCTTGGAGAATGTTCCATGTGCTAATGAATAGAATGTATATTCTGCAGTTGTTGGGTAGAATGTTCTGTAAATATCTGTTAAGTTAATTTGTTCTAGGGTGTAGTTTAAGTCAATTGTTTCTTTGTTGACTTTCTGTCTTGATGACCTGTCTAGTGCTGTCAGTGGAATATTGAAGTCCCCTACTATTATTGTGTTGCCGTCTGTCTCATTTCTTAGGTCTAGTAGTAATTGTTTTATAAATTTGGGAGCTCCAGTGTTAGGTGCATATATATTTAGGATCGTGATATTTTCCTGTTGGACTAGTGCTTTTAACATTATATAATGTCCCTCTTTGCTTTTTAAACTGTTGTTGCTTTAAAGTCCGTTTTGTCTGATATAATAGCTACTCCTGCTCACTTTTGGTGTCCGTTTGCATGGAATACCTTTTTCCACCCCTTTACCTTAAGTTTATGTGAGTCCTTATGTGTTAGGTGAGTCTCTTTAAGACAGCAGACTTGGTTGGTGGATTTTCTTTTTTTTTTTTTTTTTTGAGACAGAGTTTCACTCTTGTTGCCCAGGCCGAAGTGCAATAGCACTATCTCAGCTCACCACAACCTCCGTCTCCCGGGTTCAAGTGATTCTCCTGTGTCAGCCTCCCGAGTAGCTGGGACTACAGGCGCCCACCACCATGCCCAGCTAATTTTTGTATTTTTAGTATAGACGAGGTTTCACCATGTTGGCCAGGCTGTTCTCAAACTCCTGACCTCGTGATATGCCCACTTAGGCCTCCCAAAGTGCTGGGATTACAGGCGTGAGCCACTACACCCGGCCCTTTTACATTCAGTGTTATTACTGAGATGTGAGTGAGGTACTATTCTATTCATCATGCTAGTTGTACCTTGTTTTTTTATTTTTCATTGTGTTATTGTTTTATAGACCCTGTGAGATTTTTTTCTTTAAGGAGGTTCTATTTTGGTGTATTTCAAGGTTTTGTTTCAAGATTTAGAATTCCTTTTAGCAGTTCTTGTAGTGCTGACTTGGTAATGGTGAATTCTCTCAGCATCTGTTTGAAAAAAACTTTATCTTTCCTTCATTTATGAAGCTTAGTTTCACTGGATACAAAATTCTTCGCGATAATTATTTTGTTTAAGGAGGTTATTGATAGGACTCCAGTCCCTTCTAGTTTGTAGGGTTTCTGCTGAGAAATCTGCTGTTAATCTGGTAGGTTTTTCTTTATAGCTTACCTGATGCTTGTGCCTCACAGCTCTTAAGATTCTTTCCTTCATCTTGATTTTAAATAATGTGATGACTAAGTGCCTAGGTGATTATCTTTTTGTGATGAATTTTCCGGGTGTTCTTTGAGCTTCTTGTGTTTGGATGTCTAGGTCTCTTGCAAGGCCAGGCAAGTTTTCATTAATTATTCCTTCAAATAAGTTTTCCAAACTTTTAGATTTATCTTCTTCTTTGGGAACACCAGTTATTCTTAGGTTTGGTCATTTAGCATAATCCCAAACTTCTTGGAGGCTTTGTGCATTTGTTTTGTTGTGTGTGTGTTTTTTTTTTAATTCTTTTTTCCTTGTCCTTGTTGGATTGGGTTAATTTGAAAGTCTTGTCTTTGAGCTCTGAAGTTTTTTTCTTCTACTTGTTCGATTCTGTTATTGAAACTTTCCAGTGTATTTGTCATTTCTGTAAATGTGTCTTTCATTTCCAGAAGTTGTGAAGGGAGTGAAGAGGACTCTGTGAGGGTCCTTGGTTGTAGTTTTGTTTAGTGTCCTGGTTTTCTTGAATGCTAGTTGTACTAGCAGTAAGGTTGTCATGTGTACTGACTCTGGACCTTTGGGTA
This sequence comes from Macaca fascicularis, assembly GCF_037993035.2. NCBI lineage: Eukaryota > Metazoa > Chordata > Mammalia > Primates > Cercopithecidae > Macaca > Macaca fascicularis. Next base: position 172,088,144 of record NC_088377.1, on the reverse strand, counting down.
GCCAGGATGTTATAGGTGGTTGAATTAGCTGTTTTCTGTTTTCTTGGGTCATGGTTGTTCTTTTATTAGTTGCTGCAGTGGCTTGAATTGATTGGCCTCCAGCCAGGAGGTGGCGCTTTCAAGAGAGCATCAGCTGCAGTAGTATAGGGGGGATACAAGCTTGCTCTGAGGTCACTTGGATACATATTTGGGTTTCTCAAGGAATGGTTGGGGCCATAGAGCTCCCAAGAGATTATGCTTTTTGTCTTCAGCTACCAGGGCAGGTAGGGAAAGACCATCAGCAGGGGGCAGGGTTAGGCATATCTGAGCTCAGACTGTCCTTGTGTGGGGCTTGCTGCAGCTGGTGTGGGAGATGGGGTATGGTTCTCAGGCCCATGGAGTTATGTTCCCAGGGGGATTATGGTGCTTCTGCTGCAACATACAGGTTACCGTGAAAGTGGGGGAAAGCTGCCAGTGACAGGTCTAACCCAGCTACCACACAGCCAACAAGGCCAGTCTCTTTCCCACCATGCCCCACTAATACCATCGAGTTTATATCCAGGCAGCTGTGAGCAGAGTTGAGATCTTGTCCCTCAACGATTATTTTTATTTATTTATTTTGAGACAGAGTCTCGCTCTGTTGCCCAAACTGGAGTGCAGTGGTGCGATCTCAGCTCACTGCAACATCCACCTCCCAGGTTCAAGCAATTCTCCTGCCTCTGCCTCCCAAGTAGCTGGGATTACAGGCACATGCCACCATGCCTGGCTAATTTTTGTATTTTTAGTAGAGACAGGGTTTCGCCATGTTGGCCAGGCTGGTCTCGAGCACCTGACCTCAGGTGATCTGCCTGCCTTGCCTCCCAAAGTGCCAGGATTACAGTTGTGAGCCACAGCTCTCGGCCTATTATTTTTAAATTATATACTTCTCGTTCCTTTTGTCAAGTTTTGCTTTATGTATTTTGTGGTTCTATCGCATGAGTTATCATTGTTAAATCTTCCTGATGCATTCATCTCTTTAACATTGTGAAATGTCTCTCCTTGTTGCATAACATTTTTGTCTTAAACTCTTGTCTGCTATTAATATAGGTGTTCATGATCTCTTACAGTTTTGTTTGCATGGCATACATTTTCCTGTCTTTTTAATTTCATCCTATCTGTGTCTTTGAATCTAAAGTGTGTCTGTTAGACATCATGTAGTTGGATCTTGCTTTTTAAACCTGTCTAGCAGTTTGTCTTTTAGTTGGAGTATTTAGACCATTCAAATTTAACATAATTATTGTTGGGTTTACCTTTGCCATTTGGCTATTTGTTCTGTGTAAATCTCCTGTCTTTTTTGTTTCTCTCTTCTTCTTTGATTGCGTTTGAGTTAAAAAATGTTTAGTATATCATTTTAATACCTTCATCAATAATTTAACTTTTAAAAAAAGTTTTTTCATAATTTCTAGGAATGATAGTAAGCATTTTAATTTACCACAATCTACTTCAGATAATACTAACTTAATTTCAGTAAAATTTAAAATCTTTGCTCCAATATAGTTCTGTTCCTTCCCTCCTATTTGCTGTTATTGGCATGTGTGTTATCTGTGTATATGTTAAGAACTCGACAATATAGTGTTATAGTTATTGCTTTATACAATTTTATGTTCTTCAAAGTAGTTAAGAAATGAGAAAAATTGTAGAATCTTTCATACCAATTAATATATTTACACTTTCTGATGCTGTTTATTTCTCTCTGATTATTCATGTCACTGTCTACAGTCTTTCAGTCTGTTCTTCTTTTAGTATTTTTACAAAGCAAGTCTGTTAGCAATGAATTTTCTCAGCCTTTGCTTATCTGGGAATGTCATTTTTAGCTTTCATTTTTGGAGGATAGTTTTGTTGGATTATGGAATTCTTGTTTTTTCATTTTAGCACTTTGAATATGACATTTTACTGTCTCTGTCTTCCATTGTTTCAGATGAGAAATCAGCCATTAATCATACTGATTTTTTTCCCTGTACAGTGTGATAAGTAGTTTTTTTCTTGCTGCTGTCAAGATTTTACCTTGATCTTATGTTTTCTTTGTTGTTTATATATTTATTTATTATTATTTTTTCTTTCCAACTTTTATTTTAGGTTCGGGGGTGCACATGCAGGTTTGTCATACAGGTAATTTGCATGTCATGGGGGTTTGGTGTATAGATTATTTTGTCACTGAGGTGGTGAGCATAGTACCACCCAGTTGGTAGGTTTTTTATCCTCATCCTTCCCCACCCTACACCCTCAAGTGGGCTCCAGTGCCTATTGTTCCCTTCTTTGTGCCCATGTGCACTCAATGTTTAGCTCCCCTTATAAGTGAAAACATGCAGTATTTGGTTTTCTGTCCCCATGTTAATTTGCATAGGATAATGGCCTCCAGCTCCATCCATGTTGCTGCAATGGACGTAATCTCATTCTTTTTTATGGCTGCATAGTATTCCATGGTGTATATGTACTATATTTTCTTCATCCAGTCCACTGTTAATGGGTATCTAGGTTGATTCCATGTCTTTGCTATTGTGTGTAGTGGTGCAATGAACATATGAGGGCATGTGTCTTTATGGTAGAACTGTTAGTCCAAACTGTACCATTTTGTAAGCCCCCTGTCATTTCACAGACCTTGATCAAAGTGAAACATTCCTTGGGGGACTGGGCCGTGAGAAACATCCTGCCCGACTGCCTGACTTTCTTATCACATTCTGCTGGGAAAAAGTCCAAGGAACATCACTGTCTCATCCTGCCAGATCAAGGACCAAACCGCCTCATCATGGGAACATCTTATCAACATCCTCCTGGGCAGCAAGCCATATCCCTCAGACCCCTCCCTCCCAGGCCTAAAATTGCCCCAGCCTGTAAGGAGAGGTGGGCCCTGGCATTAAGTTGGTGCTCTGCCTCTGCAGATCTTATGCTGCACATAAAACCTGCATTGCTGTAGAGCTGCCAACTCTGTCTCAGTCTTTCTTTAACCCTCGCCTTCACATAAAAACCTAACAAAAGCAATTCATATTCCTTTGGGTTTGTATTTAGTAATGGGATTGCTGGATCAAATGGTAGTTCTGTTTTAAGTTCTTGAGAAATCTCCAAACTGCTTTCCACAGTGGCTGAACTAATTTGCATTCCCAACAGCAGTGTATAAGCATTCTCTTTTATCTGCAACCTCACCAGCATCTGTTATTTTTTGACTTTTTAATAATGGCTATTCTGACTGGTACGAGATGGTATCAAGCATATTAAAAAATGGTCAACATCACTAATCATTAGAGAAATGCAAATCAAAACCACAATGAGATACCATTTCACACCAGTCAGAATGACTATTTTTATGCTTTCAACAGTTTCACTCTGGTGTGTGTATATGTGAATATTTTTGTATTTATTTGGCTTGAGACTTTTTGAGCCTCTTGGGTCCATAAATTAATGGGTTTTTGTTGTTGTTGTTGTTGTTGTTGTTTTAATCAAACTTGTGAGGTTTTCAGCCATGGTTTCTTCTTATGTTCGTTTTCCCCTTTGTGTCTCTCGTTTCCTATGAAAACTCCTATCATCCAAATGTGGGTACCCTTGATCATGTTACACAGGTCTCCAAAGCACTGTACATTTTTTTTCCTTCTTTTTTTATTTTCATCAGCTGGTTTATCTCAGTAGATCTACAAGTTTTCTTATTTTTTCATCTGTCTGCACAAGTCTGCTATTGAACTTTTCTGGCGAATTTCTCATTCCAGTCATTGCACTTTCCAAATCTAGGATTTCTATTTGGTTTCTTAAACAAAAAAAAATCATTTCTGTCTCTTTATTGGTAGTCTCTCTCGTAAGACATCCTTGTTATACTTCCCTTTAATTTAAATATGATTTCCTTTAGTTTTTTGAACATATTTATATTAGCTGACTTAAAGTTGTTGCCTAGTAAGTTCAACATCTGGGCTTCCTCAGGAATAAATTCTATTGCCTACTTTTTTTTCACATAGATGGGTCATACTTAACTATTTCTTTGTGTGTCTCATAATTATTTTGTCAAAAACGTTATATTTTAAATATTATAATGTGACAACACTGGTAATCAGACTTTTCCCTTCCCCTATCCCTGGGGTTTGTTGTTGTTGTTGTTGTTTGTGAACTTCCTGGACTATTTCTGTAGTCTTTAATCTGTATCTTGTATAGACACTGAAGTGTTTGTTTGAATGTCTGAGTCACAAATAGTGATTTGACAGATTTTCTTAAATGCTTTAAACCAGCATGTCTCCCATCATTTTCCAAGGGGTGCTGTGTATGTTGGGGCATGCTTTCCATGCCCCAGCAGTTCACAGCTCTGCCTTAGCCTTCACTTCCTGCTTTGTGCAGAGTCTCAGAGTCAAGGAAAAGTTAGAGAGTGGAGCTCTGTCAGGTCTTTAGTGGGTATTTGCTTAGCCCTCCACATGCGCATGGCCTTCTATATCCCCAGTAATATTTTAGAAATTTTCAAAGCCCTCTAAGGACATCTCATTTCCCAAATTTTCCTTTTAAGTTTTTTGGCCAGTCTCTTATTTGCCTCTGCTAAAATTGCTGCTTCTGGCAGCTGCAAGATTAACCAAATACTACTGATTTTTTTGGACAAACTCCCTGGGCATAGGGCTTTTCACACTGAGTGAGCTCTTGAGTCAGGTGAAATAAAGATTAGCCTGTGAATGGGGCTTTTCTCGGGGCACCAGACAGGTCACATAGTGACAGTTCTCTGGGGATGAGGTTTTGGCCGAGAGCTGCTTTTGTAGCCAGGCTGCTGGCATTCACAGTTACTGTGGTTCTGAGGCTGCTGGTTTCCAAAGCTGCTATGGAACTGGGAAGAGGTACATGGAAATTGAGAATGAGGCAGGTTAAAACACCAGAAAGCTCAGCATTTTTACTAAGATTCAGCTACTTTTCTTAAGTAGATGTTCAGGATTGTCAAAAATCTTTGATTAAATTTTGGAGTTCTGAAAAAGTTAATTTTGACAATTTTGCCAGTTGTCTAATTGCTTTGTGGAGAAATGAATTTTTAGAAATCCCTCATCCACCGTTCCAGAAGTGCCTCTCAATCTGCCTGTGCTTTTAATCCCTATGCATATTGCCTCTCTATTTGATATCTGTGTAATGGCCTATAAATATTTATTGGCAGCCATGAAAGTCCACTGTTTGATTTCATTGAGAGTTGCTTGCGAAATAAACATGAAATGGTTATTTATGAAGCTGCTTCAGCTATCATCCATCTTCCCAACTGCACTGCAAGAGAGTTGGCACCTGCTGTTTCAGGTTTGTTTTATATTTGATGACTGGCTTTTGCTTATGTTCCTAAGTTTTTGCTTTAAGTTTCATAGGTCTGCAGAATAGGTGTTAAGACTGTTTTTTGAATGCTAGCTCTGTGTATATATAGCCTTTGCATTCTGATAGCTTATATGTAAATAGTTTATTTTAGTTGTTCCTTACTTTACTACTTCTTTTTTAAATGTTTCTGTTTATGTATATAAAACTTCTGAAAGAATTTTATTTATATGTACATAGTTTATTAATAATAATTCTTTATTGCTTTTTTTTAAAGTTTCTATTTCCTCATATGAAACTTTTGAAAACATTTTACAGTTTTCCTTGGTGTTTAAAAAGCCCATTTGTTTTCAGAACTGTCAATATTTCTACCATTTAAGTTCAAGTATTAATGGGTATGCTAATTTTTTTTAAAAAAGAGCAAACTTTGTTTCCTATTAAAGTTTTTATAAGTGACTAAAAGTGCTTTTTCTTTTTTTTTTTTTTTTGAGACGGAGTCTCGCTCTGTCGCCAGGCTGGAGTGCAGTGGTGCAATAGCTTGGCTCACTGCAAGCTCCGCCTCCTGGGTTCACTCCATTCTCCTGCCTCAGCCTCCCAAGTAGCTGGGACTACAGGAACCCCAAAAGTGCTTTTTCTATTTTGATAAATTTATATTTTTCATGTAAATTTTTTATGCTGTGATAAAATCTATGCATATTTTGAATGTGATTCATTATGTACCATATTTTCAGCTATATGGTATATGATGAGATGAGGAATATTCACAGCATATATAGGTAATATTCACTATATCTATATCTGTATTTTAGTTCTTCAACTTTTCTGTAGTTCTCCTAAGCCAGGAGTATTCACAGTATGTATATGTAATATTATATATTATTATTATTTTTTAGTTCTTCAGCTTTTCTGTAGTTCTCCTAAGCCAGCCTTGAGATATGCAGCTGTGAGGACCTTGAACAAGGTAGGTGTTTCTTTGCTAACTGTTGACTTACATCAGTATTTAATTGAGAAACATTAAATGTGAAGCATTTGATTTTCTCTCCAAGGTTAGTATATATGATTCATGGGCTTCACCTCTACAACACTTCACTTACATTTGTGGCCTTGGGAATGCCCATTTTTATTATTATTTAGCTGAAGATTATAACTCATTCCTGACTTCTAAGCATTTTATATTCAGAAGCCACACTGTGCAATATGGTGGCCATTAGCCATCAGTGGTATTTCAATTTAAATTAATTAAAATAAAATAAAAAAATCAATCCTCAGTCACATGAGTCACACTTCTTGTACTCACAGCCACATGTGGTCAGTGGCTATTGGACAGTGCAGATCTTGAACATTTCTGTCATTGAAGGAAGTGCTTTTGCACAGTGCTGGCAGTAGCCCTGTCCAGTAGAAACCCAATGTGAATCACATATATAATTTTAAATTTTATAATAACCACATTAAAGTTTTTAAGGTAAAATTAATTTTAATAGTATATTTTATCATATGTCATCTCAACATATAATAGATATTTTTACATATCTCAAGTTTTTGACATCCAGTATATTTACATTTACAGCATACTCAGTTTGGATTAGCCACCTTTCAGATGCTTAGTAGTCACATGTTGCTGTCGGCTACATTATTAGACTGTATAGATTTAGAGGATATAATACAGAAACACAGAATAAATTAAATAAACATAGAAAATGTAAATGAAAGTTAAATGTAGTAGAAGACTTGTCATAGGCAATACATAATTATAAATTAATTGTGTAAACAATTGAAGAAAAGAGAAGTTTAGAGCAGCCATGGAATAAACCTTTATAGAACAACAATTTAAATTGTTTTTAATTTATTTATTTATTTTGGAGACAGAGTCTCACTTTGTCTCCCAGGCTGGAGTGCAGAGGCGTGATCTCGGCACACTGCAACCTCCACCTCCCAGGTTCAAGCAATTCTCATGCCCCAGCCTCCCAAGTAGCAGGGATCACAGGTACCTGCCACCATGCCCAGCGAATTTTTGTATTTTTAGTAGAGTCAGGGTTTCGCCATGTTGGCCAGGCTGGTCTCAAACTCCTGACCTCAGGTCATCTGCCCACCTCGTCCTCCCAGAGTGCTGGGATTATAGGTGTGAGCCACCAGGGCCTAAATTGTTTTTAAAGAGTTGATACAGGTCCACAATCCCTCATCTCTAATCTTGGGGCCAGATGTGTCCCAGAATTAGCTTTTAGATAAATTTTAGAAAGGTTATATGGTGTTATATCTTATTTACTAACCCTAGTGGGCCTGGGGCAGCATCCCACCATTAAAACACATTAATGTTTTTGCACAAAACATATGACTATTCTTGTCAAGTGGTACAAATTAACAATTAAAGAGTTTCACATTAGTTTAGGTCATGTTTTGCTGTTAAATAAATTTTCATCCCAATGCTTTGCTTTCCAGAGTTTTTTCAGATTTTCCAAATTGTGGGTAAGGGATTCTATACCAATACTGGGATAGACAAAAAGATGGAACAACATCAACAAAAACAAGGACACAGGAGAATGGCTGACTATGTAGTAACCATAGATAATGCAGTTTGGCTGGAGTTTGCGTGTTGAAATGCAGAAGTATTTTTTAAGTGCTAAGATATTAACAGTCTTTGTCGAGCACTGTCTACTATGCTAGATCCCGTTCTCAGTGCTCCTAACATCTAATAGACATATATGAACACGTGTACTATAAGGAAATACAGGCCAATTATAATTTTTTTAAAATGGTAATGTTAGAAAGGTTATAGGAACCTAACAAAAGAGAGTACGATGCTATACTCTGGCTGTTGATCATTTATTAAAAGATATACCTTGTTAACTGGAGCCATTCTTTTTGAAACAATGACTTCTAACTTATCCTGTCCTCTTTGGATTGCCAGTTACCTCAATTAAAATTTAAGTTCTGGCCTTTATCAAAAGCAATTTGCGTAATTTTTTTTCTTGCCCTTCCACAAGGTGGCAATGAAGCACCCCTCTGCTGTTACTGCCTGCAATCTGGACTTAGAAAACTTAATCACAGACTCAAACAGAAGCATTGCTACCTTAGCCATTACTACACTCCTCAAAACAGGAAGTGAGAGCAGTGTGGACAGGCTCATGAAGCAGATATCTTCTTTTGTGTCTGAAATCTCAGATGAGTTCAAGGTAAGAGTTTAAACATGATCATGTTTTCTCCCAGTCTGTTGGCTGCCTATTTATTTTCTTAACAGTGTCATTTGAGAAGCAGTTTTAAATTTTTATGAAGTCTAATTTATCAATTTTTTTCTTTCATAGTTATTACTGTTCCCTAAGAAACCTTTATCTACTTATTTTCTCATGCTTTAGGCTAAATGCTTTATGGTTTTAGATTTTACATTTTAGGCGGTAATCCAAGTTGAATTCCTGTTTGTTTGGTAAGTTCAGTATTTTTTCCATACCGCTATCTACTGTATTCCACCATAATTTGTTGGAAAGACTTCCTTTTTTCTATTGGAGTGCTTTGGCACCTTTGTCTACAAAGCAAATACCCATATAATTTTAGGTATATTTTTGGGCTTCTTATCATGTTACTGAACCGTTTGTCAATCCAGTACCATTACCACACTAATATTGATTAATGTAGCATTATGGTACCTCTTAAATGTCAAGTAGTGTGGTCTTCCAACTTTTTCTTTTTTAATATTCTGGTTCCTTTGCATTTCCTATGAAATTTAGGACTAGTTTATCAATCTCCACTAAACAAAGCCTACTAGGATTATGACTAGGATTGTGTTGAATCTCTAAATCAATCTGGGGAGAACTGACATCTTAATTTATTATTTTTCTATTTCATGAATATGGTATATCTCTCCCTTTAGACCTTTAATTTCTCTGAGCAGTGTTTTGTAGTGTTTACTCTAGAGGTCTTGCAAGTCTCTTGTTAAATTTATATCTAAATATTTATGCTTTTGATATGTTATTAAAAATTTTTATTGTTTACTACTAATGAAAAACTTTTAAAAAATACTTTTCCATATTAACTTGGTATCCTGTAACCTTGCTGAGTACCTTTAGTGGTTCTAGTCATCATCATACACATTATTATCTATATAATCTATATAAATAATTATGCCATTTGTGAATAGAAACAGTTTTACTTCTTTATATCCAATCCAAATGCCTTTCCTTTATTTTTCTTGGCTAATTAAAAAAGTACTTCCAGAATAGGGTTGTATAGAACTGGTGAGAGTATGTCAGAGATGATAAAAAAAAAAAAATAAATTTCAGTTAAAAGAATAAAAGTAGAAACATTGTATTGCTTCATTCTTTCTTTATACTCAGTCAAGTAGTATAACTAACCCTATTTACTCTCTACTTAGTATACATCCAGACTTTCAGAAAACAAACTTTACCTGTATATTCAAGCAGACAGTTTTGTGCATCTGGTGTAGCAGTTGCTTGTTCCAGTTTTTTCAAATTGCTTTTGTAGGAGTGAGTTTTTTCCTAAAGACATATATTTTGTTATTGAGATACCTTGACTTTGATTTTGACTGCCTGTGGTAGTGGGGTCTTTGTGTGACCTCTTGAGCAGTACACAGGGTCAGTGGTATCTGATTCCTCAGTGACTTAGGGTACAGGCATTAGTTGAGGTCGTGGTGAAGTTTAGCTGGGGACCTAGAAACATAGTCTTTGGGCTCCAGTAGTGCCAGCAGTGCACCACGTGTGCCTATTTTTAGGCCCAGCTTACATTGGCTCCAGTGTTGGTGGGTACAAGAGGGCTATCCTTGGGCCTCCACATGGCTTGCTAGAAACAAATATTGAGAGCAATGAGCCCAGTGTGTGAGTGGGTTCTTCGGCCCTTGGCAGCTGGTGTGGTGTGGGCACTAGTGGTGTTGGAGCAACCCACAGGGTCACAAGCAGTCTGTGTTGGTATTGGTAGAAGCTGCAATGGGTTGGATAGGCTAGGTCCCAGTCCCACAACTGCCTGTAGCAGGGTGGTGAGTATTATGCTAAGTGTGTTTAGGAGAGCTTGTTATCCCCTGTCCCTCCCCCAGTTGGGTGACAGCTGCAGCCACATCATCATCATCTCAAACTCAGCCTGAGGGTGGGGCGTAGCCCAGCTTTAAACTCTCAAAATGATGCCAGCTGTGGGCTTGTGACTAGAAAGGGTGGGGACCCTTCAGGTGAGCAGCATGGGCAAGAAGCTGTGGGGAGTGTGGTCTGCTTGGGGCTTGGTCTCACAGCAGCCCATTGAAGAACATTGGATATTGTCATAACTATGCATGGGGGAACCTGGCTTTCCTAGTCCCTCCTTTGACCAAGTGGTGGCTGCAGCCACATCAACTTGAACTCAACCCAAGGTGGGGCACAGCCAGCATTAAACTCTCAAAATCGTGCCATGGACCAGGGAGCAGAGAGGGTGGGGTCCCTCCCAGGTATGCAGTGTGGGCAAGAAGCTGTGAGAAGTGTGGTCTGGTCACACGTCAGTCTGACAGCTCCCTGCTACAGAGCAGTGAGTATGATCCTAGATATGTATAGGATAGCCTGGTTTCCCTGCCCTCCTTGGCCAAGTAGCAGCTACAACTGCATCAGCCCTAACTCAGGTCGAGGGCAGGGTGCAGCCCAGTGTTAAACTCTCAAAATGGCACCTTGGGGCCGGGACCAGAGAGGGTGTGGCACCTCCCAGGCAACCAGTGTGGGCAAGAAGCGGTGAGGAGAGCAGTCTGCTCACATCTCAGTCTCACGGCATCCTGCTGCAGGGCAGTAGATATTGTCGTAATGATGCATAGGATAGCAGATTTATCCTAATGCATATCCTAATTTATCCTATGTGTATCCTAATGATGCATAGGATAGCATTTTTAGGATAATACCTACTGCCCTGCAGCAGAAGGCTGTGAGACTGAGATCTCCCTGTCCCTCCTTGGCCAGGCAGTGGCTGCAGCTATGCACAAGACTAATTTAAAATGTCAGGCAAAGGAGTTACAAGTTTTGGAGGCAGTCTTTGTGGTGGTGAAGAGAATGACCTTTAGAATCAAAATCCCTAGGTTTAAATCCTGATTCTACCACTTACGAGATATGTGACCTCAGGTGAGTCACATAAATTCTTACTGCCTCAGCTTCCTTAGCTGTACAATGGAGATAATAATAGTACTTACCTCATAGAGTTATTGTGAAGTATAAATGAAATAATAAAGAATTAAGAATAATATATGTGTCATTATTATTATTTTATGTATGTGTAGTATGGAAAGAACTGCTAATTCATAATTGATCTTTTAACGTCTGCACACAGAATAGTTGAATATTGACTAAGTGGGTTATTTCTTCCTTGTTTTCAGTGCAGTTATATAAATCTCTTGAAATACAGATAGATTTGTTTCAGTTTGCTTTCGGTTTTATATTTTTCCCCTTCCCATCTTTTTTCTTTTCTTTTTTTTTTTTTTTTGAGACAGGATCTCACTGTGTCACCCAGGCTGGAGTACAGTTGCATTATCATAGCTCATTGCGGCCTCAACCTCCCTGGGCTCAGGTGGTCCTCCTGCCTTAGCCTCCCAAGTAGCTGAGACTACAGGCACAAGCCACCATGCCTGACTAATTTTGCATTTTTTGTAGAGACAGGGTTTCACCATTGGGAGAAAGGTAAAAGGATTGATTGTCCAGGCTGGTCTTGAGCTCCTGAGCTCAAGCTGTTCACCTGCCTCAGCCTCCTAAAGTGCTGGGATTATAGGCATAAGCCACCATGCCCAGCTGCATTTCCCCTATTTTCTATAGGATTTTTAGTCTTTTGTTTCCTTAATTTTTTTGTATATTCAGGATATTAGCTCTTTACCTGTGAAAGATGTTACGAGTATTTTCTACTGGTTTGTCATTTAACTTTTCTTATGATGTCTTTTGTCATGCAAAAGTGTTATTTTTTTTAGGTAGTCATATTTGCCAGCCTTTTATTTTATTTGACTTTGAGTCATAATTAAAAATTTATTCCCTTCAAAGTATAGAGTAATTCACTCATGTTCTCTTCTAATACATTTATAGTTTCGTATTTTACATTTAGATCTCTGGTCCGTTGAATTTTTTTATTATATATGCTATGAACAGATTCAATCTTATCCTTTTCCATTGACTACCCAGTTAGTTGCCCCCCAAAATTTTATTTAAGGCCAGGTGTGGTGGCTCACACCTTGAATCCTAGGACTTTGGGAGGCCGAGGCAGGGGCATGCTTGAGTCCAGGAGTTCAAAACCAGCCTGGGCAACATAGTGAGACCCTGTCGCTACAAAAAAAATACAAAAATTAGTCAGACATGGTGGTGTACACCTATAATCCCAGTTACTTGGGAGGCTGAGGTGGGAGGATGGCTTGAGCCTGGGAGGTTGGGGCTGCAGTGAGCTGTGATGATGCCACTGCACTCTGTCCTGGGCAACAGAGCAAGATCTTGTGTATTAGTCTGTTGTCACACTACTATAAAGAAACACCTGAGACTGGGTAATTTATAAAGAAAAGAGGTTTAATTGGCTCACAGTTCTGCAGGCTGAACAGGAAGCATGGCAGCGTCTGCTTCTGGGGCAGCCTCAGGGAGTTTTTACTCATGGTGGAAGGCAAAACAGGAGCAGATGTCTTACAAGGCAGAAGCATGACCAAGGGGGGTGTGGAGGGGTGTCACACACTTTTAAATGACCAGATCTTACAAGAACTTACTATCACGAGAACAGCACAAGCAGGGAAATCTGCCCCCATGATCCAGTCATCTCCCACCAGGCCCCACCTCCAACATTGGCAATTACAATTCAACATGAGATTTGGGTGGGGACACAGATCCAAACCATATTACCTTAACTCAAAAAAAGTTATTTTCATTTTTTCTATAGACAATTAGGGGAAAGCTGAAAGAAAATTTTTAAGACCATCTTTGCCCCAATAATTTGAGACATCATCTTTATCATATGTACCTGAGTTTGTATGTTTATACAAACTCAAAAAAGTTGCATACGTACTTGAGTCTGTTTCTGGAGTGTCTATTCTACTTATATATTGGTCTGTTTATTCATATACCACTGCTACACTCTGTTCTAAATATAGAAGCTTCGTAGGACGCTTAGCTCTCCATCATAGTTCTTTATTTTCATTGTTTTCCTGGCTATTCTTGCATGTTTCTTTTTCTTTTTTTCTTTTTTTTTTTTTTTTTTTTTGAGATGGAGTTTCATTCTCGTTGCCCAGGCTAGAGTGCAATGGCTTGATCTTGGCTAACTGCAACCTCCCTCTCCCAGGTTTAAGCGATTCTCCTGCCTCAGCCTCCCACGTAGCTGGGATTACAGGCACCCACCACCACGCCCAGCTAATTTTTTGTATTTTTAGTGAAGACAGGGTTTCACCATGTTGTCCAGGCTGGTCTCGAGCTCCTGACCTCAGGTGATCCACCCGCCTTGGCCTCCCAAAGTGCTGGGATTACAGGCGTGAGCCACTGTGCCTAGCCACATGTTTATTTTTCTAATGAACTTTAGTATCAAGCTGTCTAGCTTCATAAAAAACCTTGTTGACATTTTCTGTTGGGATCACATTAAATTCATAAGTTAGGGGAGAACACATATCCTGATGATTTTTGAACATCCTAAGAACAAGGATGTCTTTTAATTTGTTCAAATCTGCTTTTATGCCTTTCAAAAATGTTGTTTAAAAAATATTTTTATATTAGTTTTGAATGGTTTTAAAATGCTTATTTCTAAATAACTTACCTTTTTCATTGCTATTATAAATGTTTTTTATTCCATTTTATCTTCTACCTGGCTATCATTTATGTATATAAATATTACTGGTTTTGCATGTTAATTTTATATCCTGCTACCTTGGTGAATTATTGAGTTAGTTTTATTATTCATTCTCTAGGGTTTTCATATATACCATCATGTCATCTAAAAACAAACATATTTTTGTTTGTTTTGTCTTCTGCAATTCTTGTTTCTTTGTTTTCCCTTATCTAATTGCATTGGCTAATATCTCCAGAATAATGCTAAATAATTATGGAGATAGTTTCAGGGTTCCGTATTAAGTAATATGCTGGCATTAAGATTGAAGTATATATGTTTACCTTATGGACATATCTATTCCTTTTTTTTTTCAAGAATATTTATTAGGAATGGATGTTGGATTTTATCAAAGACTTTTCAGCATTTTGGATATTATCCTCTGACTCATGAATGTGATGTTATTTTATCAATTTTCTAATGCAGAACCATCTTTACATTCTTGATAAACCCCATTTCATCACAGTGCATTATTTCTTTAATGTAGTGTTAGAATCTGTTAACTAATATATTACTTTTAGAATTTTTACATCAATATTTATAAATGATTTTAGTCTGTAATTTTTCTTTCTGTACATATATGCCATCTTTATTAGGCTTAAGTATCATTGCTTCATACAAACATTATGGAGATTTTCTTTGCTCTGAAACTGTATATATGGATTTGGGGTTATCCAATTATTGGTAGACAATTCTGAATTATTCATGCGTCTCTTTTCTGCACATCTTGCAAGTTAGGCACTAACTGCCGTCTGTTTCCTGCTATCACAGCTGTGTTCCCTTCCCATAATATAAGACATCTTCCAGCCTTAGAAGATAGAGATCGTGTCTCCCTCTAAAGGAAAGGGAAGATTTCCTTGCAGCCCCAGAAAATACTAATAGTATTTGGAGCAAAAAGCCCTCTGGAGCAAAAAGCAAACATGTTTATGGTCCAATATAATAATGTTTTTCTTCAGAAAAAAGGACAGGCATGCTTACTCCCCACTGTAAATGTTCAGATTCCATCTTTAGGGTTCTTATCCGGTAATGCAGCCTACTGCAAGACCAGGTATTATCTGGCTCTTTGCATTGCACTTTGGGAATTTTGGGGCTCAGGAAACCCACCCCAAAATGCTCATACTCTGGCTACTGCTACTGCTGTGAATAGTTAACTGTCTTTCATCGCTGAGCCAGGAGTCTCATGTTTTCTACCAGCATCCATGAAATTGTGACAGGTTAACTTGTTAGCCACAAGTAGGGTAAAATCTCACATTCTTCATGCATCTTGACACAGGTCTGTATTTTTATTTTATTTATTTTTTGAGACAGAGTCTCTCTGTGTCACCCAGGCTGGAGGGCAGTGGTGCATCTCAGCTCACTGCAACCTCCGCCTCCCAGGTTCGAGCAATTCTTATGTCTCAGCCTCCCCAGGTAGCTGGGACTTGCAGGCCCACACCACCACACCCGGCTAATATTTGTATTTTTTTAGTAGAGACAGTATTTCACCATATTGGTCAGGCTGGTCTCGAACTTCTGACCTTTGGTGATCCACCCACCTTAGCCTCCCGAAGTCCTGGGATTACAGGGCGTGAGCCACCGTGCCTGGTCTTTCAAGTTGTGGTAAAATTCCCGTAGAAAGCATTTTGTGAAGTAGTTCCTTGATAGCTTTCTCTATTTCTTCTATGGAAATCAGTCTGTTCAAGCTTTTTATCTTTATAGTTCACTTTAAAATCTTTGATGTGAGTATTTGTCTAAGGCAAAGGGAAGGGATCTCTTGAATGAACTTTATTTTTACATTGCTTTTTATTTTCCTTTGTGGTCTCCTTGGTTATCTTCCATGAAGAACAAGTATTGTCATTTTAGGCAACTACAATGTCTTCTTAGCTTGCAGTAAGTAAGTAGGAAAGTGTGTTTAGTAGCCAAAGTTATAAAGATGAATGTCTTTTCTGTGCTTGCTTTTGATAGGTGGTGGTTGTACAGTCATAAAAGTGAATATTCTTTTTGTTTTTCTACAGGTGGTGGTTGTACAGGCAATTAGTGCTCTCTGTCAGAAATACCCTCGAAAGCACAGTGTCATGATGACTTTCCTCTCCAACATGCTCCGAGATGATGTAGGTAGACTACTTTTTAATCGTAGGAAGTTGCTCTCTTAAATTCTTAGGATTGCCATGAAATACCATAGTGTTTTAAGGAGATTTCTTTATCATCTCAGTATGCCTCTCAAGTAGTACACTAAGTCTGGTTACTGTCTTATTAATAAACATGCCATTGCTTTACTTTCCCCACTTGGAGAAAAACCACTTTTTTGTTTCAAAAAGGTGGGAAATGAAATCTGAATTTTATAAGCATGAACCTTGGAGTGTAAGCATTTCTCCAAAACGTGTCCCTAGAATGAATGGCAGTTTTATCTTCTTTTTTGCCAGGGAGGCTTTGAGTACAAGCGGGCCATTGTGGACTGCATAATCAGCATTGTGGAAGAGAACCCTGAGAGTAAAGAAGCAGGCCTAGCCCACCTTTGTGAATTCATTGAGGACTGTGAACACACTGTTCTGGCTACTAAGATTCTACACTTGTTGGGCAAAGAGGGCCCTAGAACGCCTGTCCCCTCCAAATATATCCGCTTTATTTTTAATAGGGTTGTCCTGGAGAATGAGGCTGTCAGAGCTGGTGAGTCATTGGGACACTGATATTGATGATGCTGATCTTTTGAAATACTTAGGAGAGTAATAATGAAATTGAAAAATGAAGTTGCAGGATCTGTTAGATTGTGGGATTTTTAGAGCATGCTTAGGGCCCAGATATCTTTCTATGTACTCAATTTCCATCCTCATTTTTGCCTTAGATTAGAGACAAATAACCCTTCACTTTCAGTATGATAGGAATACTGTGATGGCTCATCCGTTTTTTTCAGTTATAGTCATAATTATGAATGTTTGTAGAATTTGTTTATGTGTTTCTATATGTATATTTTTAAGTGACTTTTCCTCCCTAATCTTTCTTCCCCTTAGCATATGAATAGATCCAAATCTCTCCCATTAAAGATGTAAACTCTCTATAAGCCTTTCACTAGCTACTGACTCTATACTTTCCTTCCCCTCGTAGATAAACTGGAAGTAGCCATTATTAGCTGCCTGCATGAATTCATTATCCGTTTTTCTCTTTAACTCAGTGTGATGTAGCTCTCCTTTAAAAAACCTCTGAAGTAATTTTACTGAAAATTACTTATAAACTAGTTGTAAAATCAAGTTAGATACTTTAATGTTCTTATCTTTGTTTACACTCAGTCCACTTGATGTGCTATTGACTGAACACTTGGTGAAACCCTGTAGCCTTGGTTTCCACAATAGCCTACATGTTTCCATCACTCCTCACTCTTATTTATAGAGCTCTTCTTCCCAGCCCCCTTCCTTGAAATATTAGTTCTCTCTAGGGTTTTGACTTCTCAACATCTACATTCTTCTTGGTGATCATTTTCAGAGCTCTACTGATAGGCTATGACATTCCAGTCATGTCTCTTTCCTGAACTTGTTTGTCCAAATAACTTAAAGCACTTCAAATTCAGCCTGAAATTCAAACTAACCTCACATTCATCATCCACTCAGTTATCAAGATAGAATCTTGTTCTGCTGCCTTACAGCCCCTATCTGTTCTGTAGCAAAGTGCTTTCAATTGTGTCTCTTTAATATTTCTTCGTTCTCTCTTCTGTTTTCATGGTGCTGATTGAGGCTGTCATCATTTCAGATGCCTAACTATCTGACTGCTTCTAGACTCACATATATCCAGCCTATTCTTTACACCCTGCTAAAAAAAAGGGGGGGACTTTCAAATATACATATTTATCTCATATTTAATATCCTTTAATAATGAGATTAAACCATACCCTAATTTTGTTTTATTTCCAGTCTCTCCCTTGTCTCTTCTTGCTCTCCAACATGGGTCCTATGCTCAGCCTTCCCCACCTGTCCAGTAATATACCACACTTTCTTCTCTGGGCAGTGGCCATTTGAACTTGTTATTTTCCCTGCCTCTAATCCTACTCTTATCCTGCCTTTTTCCTCTGGCTAACAGTACTTGTTCTTCAGATTTTAGCTCAAGTAATATGTGTTAGCTCCTTGTCTTAGTTTTCCACCACCAATTCTGATTTAGTTCCTTTCTGTGTATTCACATAGCATCCTGGATATATTTCTTCCATGGACTTACTATGATGTGCCATAATTCTCTCTCTACATACCTATCTTTCCCACTAGAGTATAGCTCCTTGAGATCAGGGACATGTCTTTTATCTGCCCCAGTACCTAGCACAATTCCTGACAAAAGTTTGGTGAACAATGAATCTTTGTTGAATGAGAGGAATTTTAATAATAGAACTTCTTTTTGTGCTTGGGGCTGGTTGTTTGAGATTAAAGCTTAATCACATCAGTGTGATATATAAGGGGTTGTGGTGGGGTGGAGATACAGCTCCTACAGAAAATCTATATGAATCTTTTTCCTCAATTCTTGGAAGATTTTCCTATTCAGAGCTCTCTTGGGCTTGCAGAATTCTATTTCTGCTTAACAGTATCAAAGAAATAAGATCAAGAAACAATAAAACAAGAGGGTTTATCTCCACTAAACATGGGAACACTTTTCTAATTTTTTTTCAAATGGTTATTGGTTAACTCTGAGAAACCAATATTTATGTAGCATAATTGTATGCTTCATTATAGCTGCTGTGAGTGCTTTGGCTAAATTTGGGGCTCAGAATGAGAGTCTTCTCCCAAGCATCCTTGTACTCTTACAGAGGTAAGTTAAATAATGTCTCTTTTTAAAAAAAATAAGAATTCTATATGGTTAAATAGTGAAATCCTCATTGTACCATAGAGCAGATGTACTCTAAGGCCTAAGAGTAGAGCTATTGGAGCAAGTCAGGGGCAAATGGCAGTTCCTTTCTCTTTTTAGTAATTGTGTATACCTCTCAATCAATTTGATGTGCTATTGACTGATCACTTCATCAAAGCCTCTAGCCTTGGTTTACGCAATAGCCTACATGTTTCCATCACTCCTCACTCGTATTTATAGAGCTTCTCTTCCCAGCCCCATTCCCTAAAACATTAGTTCTCCATAGGGTTTTATGTGCTAGGTACGTGTCACGTTAGACTTTGGCTTTCTCTCACTTGATTTTGAGAAAGTGACTTAAATACATATGCCTCAATTTGTACAACAGGCTTACTTAAAAAAGCTATTAGGTAATTCACTATGCAGAGTTGAAAATAATAGTTTTTCATTGTCTTCATGACTCTCTGATGAGGAAAAGACTTGCTTTAGCAAACTGTGATTGCATCTTATAATTGAAGCAGATAAATTACAAGCCAAAGGTTAGCTAGTTTACATAAATTGTCATTTGAGCAATAACAATGGCTGGATTTTGAATTTATCTTTTTAGTATCCTTGGAAAGTATAATACTCCCATTTCCTAATTACAAAAAAGTCTAAGTCTTCAACAGGGTCATGTGGTTACAGATGGAAGAAAAGACTCCAGACTGCTATTTCATGTTCTTGTGCTCCTCGTTATTTTAATGCCTACTTCTGTAGTGCTTGTGATTCACAATAACAGTATTTCTTTAGTAATTCAGAACAGTACCCAAGATTTGTGGAGACTTTAGGAGCTACTGTTGGCTATTGTTGAGCACTTTTTTAAAGATAGTATCAGATGACGACCTGAGCTGTGTCCTTTAGATTTGGTAGTAGAGCTATTGGAAGTCTTTGGGGTACTGTGACATGACTATTCTGTTTCTCCTGGACAGGTGCATGATGGATACTGATGATGAGGTACGAGACAGAGCTACCTTCTATCTGAATGTGCTGCAGCAGAGGCAGATGGCACTAAATGCCACATATATCTTTAATGGTCAGTGAAAGCCAAGGATGTCCACTTTTGTTCCTTGAATGGTGTCTAGGAAGCATATTTCATGATTTGCATATGAACTAACTTCACTAGGCAAATGCTTGGTTTTTGTCTTTGAATGCATTTCCGTTTCTAGAGAAACCTGTGTCTATCGGACAGTTTCTAATTTGGTAATGGTAATTCCTGTGCAACAATCTATAAGAATATAGATTGGGCCCTTACATTTTTTAAGAACGTTGCTCACTTATTCCTGGTTCTCCTTGAACTCCTTCTTGGATGGGTTTACCTTTTTCCTGTTTTCTTATGCTATTGTTGTTCCCATATAGCTAAGTTGCTTTCTTTTCCGGGAGGTACATACATTTTGTTGAAAATGTGTATGCTATGCTCCCATGTTTCCTTGAATGAAATAAGTCAGTTTATAAGTTTATAAGGTAATTTCAAGAATATCCTTTATTTTTATATTTAGGTTATAAAGCTTTTGGTTATATTTTTCTCTTCCTTCAGAAAGCTTTGATAAATATTACAAACCTGGGCCTATTTGGATTTGGGGATTGGCAAGAGGTTATAATGCTGAGATTTCTCTGTGTTTCACAGGTTTGACGGTCTCCGTACCAGGGATGGAAAAAGCCTTACACCAGTACACGTTGGAGCCTTCAGAAAAACCGTTTGACATGAAATCAATTCCTCTTGCTATGGCTCCTGTCTTCGAACAGAAAGCAGGTTAACTCTATTCGTTTTTCTGTGTATAAGTAGTTTTGCAAAACCAAAAAATACTATCTTACTTTCTCTAATACGCATTTAATTATCACTCTTTTTTTTTTTTTTTTTTTTTTTTTTTTTTTTGGAGATGGAGTCTCGCTCCCGTCACACGGGCTGGTGTGCAGTGACACGATCTTGGCTCACTGCAACCTCCACCTCCCAGGTTCAAGCAATTCTCCTTCCTCAGTCTTCCGAGTAGCTAGGATTACAGGCATGCCCTACTACGCCTGGCTAATTTTTCTAGTTTTAGTAGAGACTGGATTTCACCATGTTGGCTAGGCTGGTCTTGTACTCCTGACCTCAGGTGATCCACCTGCCTCAGCCTCCCACAGTGCTTGGATTACAGGCGGGGAGCCACTGTGCTCGGCCGATTGTCACCCCTTCTAAATCTTTTAGATTTAAGACCTATTTTTATTAGAGTTTTTAAAAACTCCTGGTTTTTACATAAAAGCAGTAATATGAAATATGCTCCAAGATAAAGGTTTTTTTTTTAATGCAAAGTCTTACAGTATCTGAAGTCAGTTGCCACTGTGCGTCTCACTCAGAGCAGTTAATAGTGCTGTTGCCTCCTATTTTTATTTTCCGAAGTTGATAATCTCTAAGTTAATTGATTTTGTTATTGGAGGTTCATCTTAAAAGAATTTATGGGACACAATCATAAAAAATATTCCCAAAGAATATCTAACTTTAAAACTTAAAACAAAAACAGAAGACATAAATGTTTAGTGGTTAGAACACAAAACTGGGAAGAAACAATTTTATGCTTATTTTCAACATTTTCAGTTTTTCTGTTGATATAAGTAATTTTTCCTATTTTGATCATGAGAAGATTTTTTAAATAAATTGTTTTTCCTTTTCTGAGTAATTTTTGTACATCCCAGTCCATTTAAAGCAAATTCTATATTTTTAGGGCTTACTTTATGATTCCACAACATATGTTCACTACATACATTTTAATTTGAGTGTCCCCCCATCAGAAGTGACAGATAACCTGTAAGTATGATTTAGTAATAGCTCATTATATATCTGCTAGAAATGTCTGCTCTTTTCTCTTTCTGTCTGCATTGCTAGCTTGATAGTACGGGGAGAAGTTCACTTACTTGCTCATATCTGTCTTTATAGAAATCACATTTGTGGCTACTAAGCCAGAGAAGCTGGCTCCTTCCAGGCAAGACATTTTCCAAGGTATGATGATTTGATGGTTAGACGTAATAATCTCGCCCCTTGGCATTGTAAATATAATAAAGTCCACCAGTCTTACTCAATTTGATCAGTTCTCAATATAGGAAATCTTCATGTGGCTGAACACCATAGGGTATAGTTGCTGAGGCTACCCGGAGTCCAGGAACTTTCCAGTTTGTAATTGCTAACTGGGAATGTTTTTCTTTTCTGTATCTCGTTGGTTAACAGGGAACTCATTGTAAAATAAGTATTTAGTTTCTTTTTTTTTTTCTTTTGCTTTCATTATTATATAAGCTCACTTACTTAAAAGATTATTTCACTAAAACTTGGGGACATATTAGTTGAATGTTCAACCATTAGTAAGGCTATGGAAACTAAAGTTTTTGTGTTTTTTTTTTTTTTGAGACAGAGTCTCACTCTGTCGCCCAGGCTGGAGTGCAGTGGCGCGATCTCGGCTCACTACAAGCTCTGCCTCCCAGGTTCACGCCGTTCTCCTGCCTCAGCCTCCTGAGTAGCTGGGATTACAGGCGCCCTCCACCACGCCCAGCTAATTTTTTTGTATTTTTAGTAGAGACGGGGTTTCACCATGTTAGCCAGGATAGTCTCAATCTCCTGACCTCGTGATCCGCACGCCTTGGCCTCCCAAAGTGCTGGGATTACAGGCGTGAGCCACCGCGCCCGGCCAACTAAAGCATTTTTTAAGCATCCAGAGTAAAGCCTTTCCCTGTCTTCTTCATAGCCTGTGTTCTTTTTTCTTGATAGAACAATTGGCTGCCATTCCTGAGTTTCTGAATATAGGACCCTTGTTCAAGTCTTCTGAGCCTGTTCAACTTACAGAAGCAGAGACAGAATATTTTGTTCGATGTATCAAGCACATGTTTACCAATCACATTGTGTTCCAGGTAAGAGAATGCCCTTAACTCCTGTAGGGATTTAGTATAAACTGGTATGCTTTGAGACAAATATCCTTTACCTATAATTCTAGTTTCTTTTATAGATAATTAATTTGGCAGAATTTCTGGTTTTCTTGCTTAACACCAGAGCTATAGAGATCCCTTCATGTGATGGGCAACTTTTGATGGTTCAAATCTAAAGGACATAAAACTGAAATGTGTGAAGAAGTTGGACAACATAAAGTATAACCAACTTTTTAAAATTATCATTTAACATCAGGGTAGATTAAGTGGGCTAATTCTAAGAACTTAGATTTGACAGCGATCAGACTTCTGCCATCTTGTTTGGTACAGCAGTCTCAGGAAAGAGAAAAAACTGGTGAATAATATAAACAAAAGACCTCAACAATAAGGCTCTCCCTGTTGCCAAAAGAAGAATCTTAGGAGGAGACCTACCCTGCTCTTTAGAGGTAGAAGGTATAGTGGGTTCCAGAGCTGAGTAGTGGGTTATGAGTGGGAAGGATAACTTGTTATCCTTCACAACTTTTCCATTTACTGACTTTTCAGTTTGACTGCACCAACACTCTCAATGACCAGCTGCTGGAAAAAGTGACAGTGCAGATGGAGCCATCAGATTCCTATGAAGTGCTGTGTTGTATCCCAGCCCCCAGCCTTCCTTATAACCAACCAGGAATATGTTACACTCTTGTTCGTTTGCCTGATGATGACCCTACAGCAGGTACTAACCCTTAGAAGGGAGGAGATACTTACGTGATTCACAATGCATTACCTTGAGAGCGCTTCAACTCTTCCAATGCTCAGTTTAAGAATGTGATGCTTTTCTAGAATTTAATGTAATGATAATGAGTGTGTGTGTGTATGTGTTTGTGTGTGTGTGTGAATATATATATTTATAAAATTGGTTACTGCTGCAGAAATAATTTTAAAACTAAATCTCTGAGTAAAATTTGCTAAACACTTAATCTTAAAAGAGAAACTGAGTGTGTATAGCACAAAAAGGAACTCAAGCTTTCTGTTGGAATAATGTGACCACTTGTGACAGTTCATATACCTGATGTCTCCTATGAAGAATCTTGACCCACTTGTCCTCAAAGTTTCTATCTAGTTAGATTGAACTTGGTTATGTAGTAGATGGTTGACATTTTAAAATATATCATTTTTGAAGGTCCTGTAGCATAAGGCTGGTGTCTGAGAGCATGTCTCAGCCTAGTGAGTGGCTTAGCCAACCATGTGTGTCCACATTAAGAAGGGCTTTTAATTCCCAGCTTGACCCATATGCAGTCTTTGCAGGGGGAAAAACAGCCCCTAAAAGGCAGCCAGGTAGTGTCAGTAGTAGTATTTCCTTATTTGGAGACTTGGGAAGGTCTCATGACCTATCTCTTGTGAATGTCAAGTATTTGTTCTACTTGATTCCCCCCACCGCCATTTTCCTCCTTGATTTCTTCTCATATTCATTGCACAATATTCATAACTGTTACCCAATTTTCACAGAAATAAGCACACACATCACATTTATGTTTTGAATAACTTTTACTGCTCATAAGTACAGGAAAAACAGAAGTTAAAAAATTAACAAATACTGGGGAAGTTACAGAGTTACAAGAAATCATAAAAGCACTAGTAAATAGTTATCCCTGGTCATCATTCAGTTACATTTGGGGCTTAACCTGCTTTCTTTTAGCCCCTCTCCAAACTCCCTTCTTAGATGTTGGTTCCTGGGAGCCTCTGTCCAGTCTTATCTGTGTTAGGTGATAGACCAGGCTGCTCAGACTCTAGCACGAGGTAGATTCAAGTTGGCACCACTGCTGTGTCTGAATCCCAGGTTGTTCCCTCTGGCCCTGGGTGGAACTCTACTTCTATCCTCTAGCCACCCTGGATCCATAACCCCCTGAGTAGGAAGGCACTTTCCTATCTGGCCTCCAGTATTTCTCCTTTGAGCTCAAGATTATCTGGCTTTAACCTTTAATTACCTCCTTTATCCCTTTGTGAGGTTTCTCTAGTTCCATTTCCTTATAACTTCGCTTTCTCTCCTGGTCTGTTTTTCTCTCCTGGTCTGTTTTTCTCTCCAGTTAGATTTGTCTGAAATATGTCCACGAGCCAGTAATTAAGCTGGCTCTACTCTTAAGTAAACCTAGTTTTATTTACCCTTTTCTAAACTAGTATTTGGGCCCAATCTTAATGTAGTCCTGTGGCTTCTACCATTGTCTGGAGAGATTCTGCACTTCGTCAGTTCTTTTCCAGTAGCCATCTTTCCATGTTTCAGAATTCCTCCCGCTATTCTACCTCTCACTATTCTACCTCTCACCAACATCCTGTTTTTTAAGGGATGCTATTACTTTGCCACTTACTTTCAGAGGGAAGTGAAATGCTGAACCCATTGAAGAATCAGTCCCTTGCCAATTGAGAATACTAGCTCTTCCCACTTCCCCAGGTTCATTTTGCTAACTAATAACTCAGGTGGCTCACACCCCAGGAAGTATTCTTAACAGAATCTAAGAAGTACAATTTTATAATACCAAAATACACAAAACAGCAATATAGAAATTACATATAGCATAGGAAAAAACCAACAACAACAACAGAAAACATTTCCACCAAGAGAGAAAAAGAGGAGAGGTTTTCTTGCCCCTGTTCACTAAGGATTTTTAAAACATAGATCTTACAGATTAGCCCAGAGATTTCAACATTTGGTCTGCTGGCTATGGACTCTTTTGCTTGATGGTTTGATTTTTGTTTATAAAAGTTTGGCATTTAGGGAATTGTTTAAAGTTTCGTTAGTAGTAAGTTTATATTTGACCCATCATATACCTACTTAAAAACAAACTCCTTTCTATTTAGTTTTTATCAGAATTCTCAAATTTTTAATCCATGGCCAATCTAAAGTCTATGCTATGCAATGAAAGAAGTAAAATACCAGGGCATAGATGGTAATAGGTATCTTCTACCCATTCCTTCCTTTTTGCATTTTCCCATCACAGATATTCCAAATTTTACCTATCACCTCAAGGTCTTAAACATCAATATGTCTCATTTCAGAAAAATAATGTTTTTCCTTATAATCACAGTGAAAAAACAGAAATTCTTGGTTGTTTCCTTCAACTTGAAAACAGTATAGCATAATAGAAAGAAATATGGGTTTGATAGACAGATGAGGATTTGAATTCTGGCCCTGCTACATACTGACTGTGTGATCTTGGACAAATTATTTGATCTCTTAGAACTGTTATAAGATAAAATGAAATGAAATAATAGGTAAATTGCTTCACATGGTACCAGACACATAGAACCTTTTAGTGTTTGATTCTAGAATTATCCACTTTCTTCCTTTATCTTCTCTAAAAATGAAGTCTTCTAGAGTTCAAAAGACACGTATCCTCTAATCTCTTCCAGAAAGTTGTTCCATCAGTTATCCTTTCTTTGATCGATCTTTAATCTTTTCTACTCCCCTTACTTTATAAATGTATACAAATCTACCCTATCTGAAAACATTTGCTGTAACCCAACATCAATATATTACCATAACACCTTCTTGCAAAGGTTGGGCAATTTCTTGAAAGACTAGGGACATGCTAATAATTAGTCCTACTTATTATCTTTCTTCCTCCAAGACCTTGTCCTTTACCTAAAAAGTTTTAGAAAAGCCTTTAAGGCAGCATTCCTTCTAAGCATTCATTCTCTTTCAGCAGCTCTGTTTCCCCTGAATATTTATTGCACCTGTAACAATATATATTATATACACAACATTCTACCAATTGTTCCCCATTTTGGACCTTTTTAATGCCACTACCAACTTAACTTTTTATTCCACTGCCTATTCAGAACCATTCTAATCTTTATATTGCTTTTATCAGGTTTTATTGTATCATATTTCTTATTATCTGGAACATTTCAACAAATATTAATAACTTATTTTAAAACAGTCTTTAATTCTAAGATCAGCTGTAACAGTACATGTATGTGAGTTTATTTTCTCTGATTTTCGTTGGAAATATTGCCTGCCATATAATGATTCATAATTATTTTAATTTCTCGACTTTCTGCCTACACTTCCTTAAAGTGCCATCTTAAGCTACTCTACAATCCGATGGATTTCGAGGTCTTCTCTGAATCTGTAGTCGCCCTTCCATTATTTTCTGTTCAGTATTAACCATATTAACTTGGCATTCTGTACTAAAAACACAACTTCAGTTAAGTAAGATTTGCCTCAGAGTTTTTTACTTTTAACACTTCCACTCACCCACTGGGATCCATATTAATGAGGCTCAGTGAAACTGCATTCTTCTAAGCCAAGCATTTAATCTGAATTTTAACTCAAATACTAAAAAAAAAAGCAGGATTGGTAGAACATTATGATTCAGCCACCCTTTCCCCTTCCTTTATCACTAGAATTTGTTTCAGCCTGGCTTTAAAATCAATATTCCTACAGTCTAACCCATTGAAAGACCTGCCAGGATTCTCAGTCTGAGATCTCCTTATTTACCAACTCATTTCTTTTGTACATTCCTCAAACTCACTGAAATTGCCCTAATTTCCTTTCAAGCCATCTTCCTATCCTATTTGGTATCCCTTTTCTACCCCATCATCCTCAATGTCTCTAATTTTTATTGCTGACCTTACTTAAATGATCTTATCTCTACAGAATGCAATTTAATCATGGTATACCCACTCATTTCTGCCTTTTGCCTTAGGGGAAAAACAAAACAAAACCCTGCTCTATTGGTACTGCCCAGTCTTTGTTCATCTGTCCTTTAAATTTCGATTCACAATGTGAATATGTATAAGCTTCCTCCGTGACCCACCTCCAGTGTTCAAAACATTTCCTTCCTGTTCTCTTGGTGTCCAACATACCTGCATCCTTGGCTAGTAGAACTGACTTCTGAGGATTGCTGATGAAGCTCATCCTTCAGACTCCACTTCATAAACCTATCTCTACATGGGACCGTTTATTCTCCTGACTCCAGCATTCATCACGTGTTTCACTCAAGGAGCTTTAAGGCAGCCACCAAATTCTCTAATAACAAGTTCTTTCTATGTACTTTTCCTCTTTGCCATTATTCCATACTTTGGATTAAGGGGCAACAAAACCCACCGTACCAACTCTGACATTCCTAAATCTCAAAGTGATTTAAACTGTATACTGTCCCCTTAATTTCAATATTGTTAAACAGAGTAATACTTCCTTCTCATTTTGGCTCTGCTGATTTTGTTGGAGACCACATTAAACACATAGTAACCTATGTCCAACCCCCACACTTGCAAATTTTACATTGTTAATGGTTTGCTTTCAAAATCCTGACTTAGTGATTGCCATCACTGCCTTCCATATCGGTTGGGGTTGCTTTACTGTCACCCTCTACAAAGTTTCTTCTTTGTCTGTTTTCCCATTCAATGAAGTAGTTACCATGACAGGTGAAGCGTTGTCACCCCACTTTCTTGTCGTCTAGGATTTAACTTCTATTCCCTAAAATTTTCTTACACTCAGCCATGATACTGAACATACCACTGACTTGTCCCTGAGATTTGTCAGTGCCCCCACTTTGGGAACTCTGCATTCCAACTTCCCCTATTCCATGTCAGCCCTTTTACTGATACTAAGCCCGGCAAAAATTAATAAGGTTATGTCCCCTCATCACACCTCTCCTTCATTCCTCCCTTGGCTTACCCACACCATGCTTTCTCCTCCATGACCTGTGTCAAACACTTTGCCCCTTTTGGGCAAAAAGAAGGATTCTGTACGTTCACACCCACACTCTTGCTCTTGGCATGCCTCCCTTGCTGCAACACATGCCCTGATCCTCTCGTCAAGCTCACCTCTCTAAGCTGCTGGGCTCCATAACCTGCTCCAACTCATTCTTCTTGCCCATTGGGGAACACCTCTCCTCTGTCCTGCTCTCCCATATGCTGCAAACTCACCCTCTGCTCTCGCAGCTCCCAGCTCCTGGGCCCAGGCTGATCGTATCTCCTGCTTTCCTCCTCTACTGCATAGCACGGCACTGTCCCACCTGCACCCTCCTGCGTTCTCTCAGCACCACCTGTGATTCTGCCACTGGCCTAATTCGTGTTCTCAGGTGTGTCCTCCCTTCTTGACCTGGCCCCACACACACTGCTCCACCAGACGCAGTCCTCTCTGTGTCACACGTCCTGTACTGAATCCACCTGCTCTGCTGTCCATGCTCACGTCCCAGTGACCCAGGCTCTGAGTCCTTTCCAGGGCCCCACAACCCTGACTCCCCTAAGCCTTCCTGATTCCTTTCACGTTCTTTCTTTTACATTGTGTAAAAACACTCTGGGGAGCCTCTGCCTCTGAATCTCCTACCTTCTTCCTGTCACCACAGCAGTTTTGTCTTTGTCACTCATTCATGTCTCACTCTCTGCCCATCCTCATCCCCCTGGTACAAACACACCCAGTTTCAACCTGACTCTCCTGTCCCACCCTCCTCCCCCCTCCTCCCTCCTTAGCGCCCATGTCTTCAAGATGCTCTCCTTCCACGCTGTCTCCATTCCCCTTTGCACCTTCCCTCCTTGTGACAACAGATCCCCTGCTCTCTGCTCTCACCCACACAGCCCACGTCCTCTGTGTCACTGGGCCCTTCTCTGGGCCTCACTCCTCCACCTGAGTCCTCTAGTCTGGGACCGAGGCGTTGGAAACCCCAGCTCCAGCACCACGGTCCCGGTGCCTTTTCGGCTACATCCATTTGCTCGCTGTCATCCTTGTCCTGGTCTGTTGGGAGCTGTGTTCCCACACCTGACAGTCTTGACCCTGATGCCTCCATCAGCCCTGCTGCACGTGTGTCTTCCCCTCGCATTCCACATGTCTGCCGGCTCTCCATCCTCCCGCGTCCACCAGTGATTCTCACCCGAGGATGCAGGACCCCAAGGCGGCCTATCAGAAGCATCGTTGGGGCTCGGTTTCCTCTTTTGCTGTTGTCTGTGTTCCTTTTAGAGATTGCTTTTTTTTTCCCTCTTACTTTTTCTGAGCTGAACACTGCTCACCCCTCAGATGATTGGATAGGCCTGCCTGGGGGTTCATGCCCCCAGCCTTCCCTCGGGTGGAACACACCCCCCACCCCAGATAAGAATCACTGATGTGGACGGCCACTGTGACTTCCTGGCATCACTCTCTCATTTCACACCTAGACCATTCTAATGCTTGCCGTTTAACTTCCCACTCAACACATCTCATCTTTTGCCTCCCCACCCTCATTAGGCCTGGAACTGTCTGCCTGGAACCACGTCATTCCTTCCCTATTTGCCCTTTAACACACCTCTGACCCCAAACACCAGTCTGTATTGGAAACTTGTTCTTTTAATGCTTCCCCACCCCATACTTCTTGTCCTCCCACCTGATAGAACTCTTAGGGACTGTGTCAGTATCTTCGGCCTCAACCTGTTTCTTATGGGTGCTTACTATTGTCAGTTTTCCTTAATCCCCACTCCTTTTTTCAGATCCCTTACAAGATAGGCCTACAGAAACTTCCCCCTTTGTTTCCCAAGTTCTAAGTTGTTCCCTAAAAACCAGCCATTTACCTTGACCTTTCAACCTACAAGAAACCACTTTCATTTACTTCTTTTGGTGGATTTAGACGTCTTCCCCAGCCTATATTCATCACCCGCAACATTAGATATGTAACCCACCAGCTCAGTTAAATAAGAGTTTCCTCCAACCCACAACTTGGCTCGATTCTCCCCATCTGGTTCCCTACCTCCTCTCCCACTCACACCCCACTGCTCCCAATCCTTCCCTCCTTTCCAACCCAGTCAATCCAAACCCAAATGCCATCCCAAACCCCATGCCCTGCACCCAACCCACCCTTCCCCACTGCATCCATAGCAAAGAGCCTGGCCCAGGATTCACACTTTTGCAACAAAGTTCAATGCTTTAAGAGCAGCCATTCCTTCCTGCCTGTTGCTGTCCACCCCTTTTACGCTTTCCATTCCCCAAGCTGAACCTTGAAGGCTGCTCTGAGCACTCCAAATTCCTTTGTTCCTACTCTGGGACCTCCCCTTTCACCTTGCTTCACCTGTGGCTGTCCTGCCTATGGCTGTCCTGCCTGTGACTGTCCTGCCCGGTTCCCTTCCACCATACTTTCTGCCCTCCATCCTTCCCTGGGGGCCCTCCACCCTGTCTGTCTTCTGTAGGTGACTCCCCTGTTGCACTGCCTCATTGTCCCACTTCCACATTCTTTCTTGCAGCCTTTCCCCTTGTGACATATTTCTTCTCTGCTTCCTTGGCCAAAGGAAGACATCTGCCTCTCTGTGGCCTATATTTCTCTCAATCACCGAGGACCTGTCACTTCATCAGACTCAGTCATCTCTTCTCCATAGGGATGTGCTCACTACTTTGACCTGCTTTCACCACTCAAACTCTTCCATCCTCTCTCTATCCCATCTTCTCTTCAAGAACTGTTTTCTGTGGCTCCTCCAGATCTTCCACTGATTCAGGCCAGCACCTCCCCTTAGGCTGCCTTTTCCTTCCCCTCTTCCACTCCAGCCTTGTTTCCTCTTTTCTCTTTCTGTTTCATGAAGTGAGTTCCACAAAACCCTACAGCCAGTCCCGCCACTTCCTCCTCTTCCTCCTTTCTTCATCTCCATTATTTCCATTTACCTTGGATAGGGCCCCAGTGAGCCCATGCACCCCTGCCCATCACGCCTGATCTTGCAGTACTCATTGAAGCCATCTGGATCCACCATTTTTTCTTTGCCTCTTGGCCACACTACCTTTACTATACCCTTGTTTAGAATTTAAGACCTTCTTCTTATACAAGTCCTGCCATCCATCCTGTTCTGCGTTTCCTCCTCTCTGCCCTCTAGAAAAAGTCTCCAAAAATGAAGCCCCCGTATCAGCACCCTATCCAACCTCTGGGCATATTCCCTCCCACTGTGCCCATTTACTATTAACCTAATCTCCCACTAAATCTAAGATGCTACCTGTGTTTGAAGGCTCCCCTTCCTACTTCACTGCACCTCTGTAGTAAAGTGTGGTGAGTGCATATTTTCAGTTGCAAGCTACAGCTCTATCTTCTCAGGCTCCCTTGACAACAGAAGCTCAGACTCAGTGGTCACTGGAAATTGTCTCCTGTCCATTAGTTCCCTCTAACACTTGCAAGCACCTTTCTGCCCACATACTAGACTCATGAGTCCATCCCCAAACCCCCAGCCCCCAAGGTTTACCTGCCAGTAGGTTCCATGCAGGTGCTGTCTGAATGTGCAGTGATGCCCCCTTTCCTCCATTTACCCTGAGCGACTTAGGCACTTTCCCTCTACTGTCATTTCCTAAGGATCCACTTCTGAAAAGCCTGGGATTTTGCCTCCCTACCCTAATCCTACGGGTTGGCCTTGATAAGAGGCATGATACCAACTTCTCTGAGATCTGATAAAGCCCCATTTGGGGAACTCTGATTTCCTCCTTCCCCTTTTCTGCATCAGACCCTGTATGGACACTAAGCTCCCCACAAGTTCATGATATTCTTTCCCCTCATGCACCACAAATCTCTCTTTTCCCATCAGCTTCCCTGACCCCACTCACATCACACCACCTCAAATGGCTGCCCCACTCCATTGTCTCACTTTTTCCACACAAGGTTCACATTTAATTCCTACACCACTGTTGCCTCCCACTTTCATCTTCCAGACATGCTCCACCTCCTCTTCAACATCCAGTCCTGCATGCTCTTGGCATGCCTCCCTTGCTGCAACACATGCCCTGATCCTCCCAACAAGCTCACCTCTCTAAGCTGCTGGGCTCCATAACCTGCTCCAACTCATTCTTCTTGCCCATTGGGGAACACCTCTCCTCTGTCCTGCTCTCCCATATGCTGCAAACTCACCCTCTGCTCTCGCAGCTCCCAGCTCCTGGGCCCAGGCTGATCGTATCTCCTGCTTTCCTCCTCTACTGCATAGCACGGCACTGTCCCACCTGCACCCTCCTGCGTTCTCTCAGCACCGCCTGTGATTCTGCCACTGGCCTAATTCGTGTTCTCAGGTGCATCCTCCCTTCTTGACCTGGCCCCACACACACTGCTCCACCAGACGCAGTCCTCTCTGTGTCACACGTCCTGTACTGAATCCACCTGCTCTGCTGTCCATGCTCACGTCCCAGTGGCCCAGGCTCTGAGTCCTTTCCAGGACCCCACAACCCTGACTCCCCTAAGCCTTCCTGATTCCTTTCACGTTCTTTCTTTTACATTGTGTAAAAACACTCTGGGGAGCCTCTGCCTCTGAATCTCCTACCTTCTTCCTGTCACCACAGCAGTTTTGTCTTTGTCACTCATTCATGTCTCACTCTCTGCCCATCCTCATCCCCCTGGTACAAACACACCCAGTTTCAACCTGACTCTCCTGTCCTGCCTGAGACCCGGCTCCTCCGCTCCTCCTGGGTGCTCCTGTCAGTCCCACCCTCCTCCCCCCTCCTCCCTCCTTAGCGCCCATGTCTTCAAGACGCTCTCCTTCCACGCTGTCTCCATTCCCCTTTGCACCTTCCCTCCTTGTGACAACAGATCCCCTGCTCTCTGCTCTCACCCACACAGCCCACGTCCTCTGTGTCACTGGGCCCTTCTCTGGGCCTCACTCCTCCACCTGAGTCCTCCAGTCTGGGACCGAGGCGTTGGAAACCCCAGCTCCACCACCACGGTCCCGGTGCGTTTTCAGCTACATCCATTTGCTCGCTGTCATCCTTGTCCTGGTCTGTCGGGAACTGTGTTCCCACACCTGACAGTCTTGACCCTGATGCCTCCATCAGCCCCGCCGCACATGCGTCTTCCCCTCGCACTCCACATGTCTGCCGGCTCTCCATCCTCCCGCGTCCACCAGTGATTCTCACCCGAGGATGCAGGACCCCAAGGCGGCCTATCAGAAGCATCTTTGGGGCTGGGTTTCTTCTTTTGCTGTTACCTGTGTTCCTTTTAGAGATTGCTTTTTTTTTCCCTCTTACTTTTTCTGAGCTGAACACTGCTCACCCCTCAGATGATTGGATAGGCCTGCCTGGGGGTCCATGCCCCCAGCCCTCCCTCAGGTGAAACCCACCCCCCACCCCAGATAAGAATCACTGATGTGGACGGCCACCTTGACTCCCTGGCCTTTACTTTCCCATTTCTAGCATTTAGTATTTTGGTAGTTCCAGCTACACTTCCTACTCATAAGACCAGCATTTCCCTCCCCCTGCCCAACAGTCCTGGCACTCTCCACTTGGAATCACCTCATTGTCTTCCCCATTTACCCCTTAACACACACCATGCCCAAAAGCTCAGTCTGCATGACAGAGTTGTGCTTCTGACACCTCCACACCCCACCCTTTATGCCCTAACCCATCTAATTTGACTCCCAGGCACTCAGTTAATACCTTTGGCCTCAATCTAATTTTTGTAGGCCCTTACTACTGACATTTTTCCTTTATCATCCCTCATCTTTTCAGATCACTGACAAGGTGCTCCCATAGAGACTTCCCATTTTGATGGTCATCGTTCTGTTTGTTTCCCAGAAACCAGCCCTTTACCTTAACCTTTTACCCTTCCTGAGCTACTCTGTTTTTTCTTCTTTTGCTGGACTCAGATGTCTTCTCTAGCCTGTATTCATCAACCTCAACACTCAACATGTAATTGTCCACCGGCTCAGATGAATAACATGGTGTTCTCAATGCCTACAGCTTGGCTCACTTCACCCCACCCCAACCCCTCCCCTAATCCCAGTCCCACTGCCCCTAACCCTGCCCCACCCATTGATCCCCTACCCAAACCCCACCCCAAATCCCACCCCAAACCCCATCCCCTCCACCCAGCCCACCCTTCCCCGCCGGATCCGTAGTAAAGAGCCTGGCCCAAGATTCACACCTTTGCAACAAAGTTCAATGCTTTAAGAGCAGCCATTCCTTCCTGCCCATTGCTGTCCACCCCCCTTACACTTTCCCTTCCCCATGCCGAACCTTGCAGGCTGCTCTGAGCACTCCAGATTCCTTTGTTCCTACTCTGGGACCTGCCCCTTCACCTCACTCCACCTGTGGCTGTCCTGCGTGTGGCTGTCTTGCCTGTGGCTGTCTGCCCAGCTCCCTTCCACCATGGCTGTCTGCCCTCCATCCTTCCCTGGGGGCCCCTCCACCCTGTCTTCTGTAGGTGACTCCCCTGTTGCGCTGCCTCATCGTCCCACTTCCACATTCTTGAAGCCTTTCCCGAAGCCTTTCCCGTTGTGACATATTTCTTCTCTTTTCTTCCTTGGCCAAAGGAAGACATTTGCCTCTCTCTGGCCCATATTTCTCTCAACCACCCAGGGCCTGTCACTTCATCGGACTCAGTCATCTCTTCTCCATATGGATGTGCTCACTACTTTGACCTGCTCTCCTCACCGCTCAAACTTTTCCATCCTCTCTCTATCCCACCTTCTCTTCAAGAACTGTTTTCTGTGGCTCCTCCAGATCTTCCACTGATTCAGGCCGGCGCCTTCCCTTAGGCTGCCTTTTCCTTCCCCTCTTCCACTCCAGCCTTGTTTCCTCTTTTCTCTTTCTGTTCCATGAAGTGAGTTCCACAAAACCCTACAGCCAGTCCCGCCACTTCCTCCTCTTCCTCCTTTCTTCATCTCCATTATTTCCATTTACCTTGGATAGGGCCCCAGTGAGCCCATGCACCCCTGCCCATATTGCTTGCTATTGCAGCTGTCCAGATCCACCGTTTCCTCTTTCCCTCTTGGCCACACTACCTTCACTACACCTGTGTTTCAAATGTAAGACCTCCTTCTTACACAGGTTCTGGCCTCCGTCCTGTTATACCTTTCCTCCACTCTTGCCTCCCAAGAAAGAATTACCCTTGCCTCTACCCATCTCCGCCACCCTGACTACCACTGGATTTACTCTGTATTGCTGCATCCCCATTTGCTACCGACCTACTTTTCCCACTAATCCTATGATGCTCCTCTAGGTATGAAGCCTGTGCCCCCCACCCCCATTGGAGCCTCATGACATCTGTGGATATTTTGCTTCACAAGCTGCACCTCCATATCTTTCTCCCCCTCTTGGATAGCAAAACCAAGGATTTAGTGATCACTGCAAATTGTCTTCTGTACATTGCTTAGCAGTCCCTCCTCTGCCATTCGTAAGCATCTTTCTGCCCACATACATACTGGACTCAAACCACATGAGTCCATTACCAAGTTCCTGAGTTCCCTACAAGTGGTTTCTGTGGAGGTGCTGTCTTCATGTGCAGTGATTCCTGATGCCCTCGCTGTATCCCTAGTTACTTTGGCCCTTTCCCCCATTTTCTCCTAAGGGCCTCAATTTGCAAAAATGCCCAGGCTCTTGCTTCTCCAATCTGCTCTGCTCTTACTGTCTGGCTTTAATACTGCTTATTTCAACAATTTGCACTGTGAGGTCTGGCCCAGCCCCCATTTTGGGAATTCTGTGTTCCATCTTCCTGTTTTCCATGTTGGCTCCTCTGGCAGCTCAGCTCTGCCCCACCCTCCTACAAATACATGAGGTTATTTCTCCTCTTATGCCCCTCCTGTCCCTTTCTTTTTCCATCAACATCACTGACCCATCTCACAACCCACATAGTGCCTTCTGACTCCAGACTGGATAAAGTGTGAACCCTTTCACCAGCCATCCACTGCCTTTTCTTACACTGTTGCCTTTCTGAAAGCCTCTGATTGGTCTTCAGCATCTAGTCCATGTTCCCTACCACCTCAGGGTCAGTCAATGTACTCAAGAGGCTTTTCCTTAAGGTCTGCTCCCAGCCTGACCTGCCCTCACTGCTACTGCCACTGCCAGCTTCTTTGTCCCTAACATGCTGTATTCATTCGTCTGCTGTCTGATTTGAGCTCGGATCATTCTGCCTTCTCCGTTCGGCCACTAGGGAGACACTGGTTTCCTCTCTAAATGGCATCCCCCCGACCTTCCTTCCTCTCACCTTCTCCCTCACTGATACATTGTTGCAACATTTCTGAAGTGCCAAAACCACTGCACCCTCCTTCCACTTTGTTCTCCTCCCACCTCTCCCTCATTCCTTGCTTGTCTTACCTGTACCATGGGCTTCTTCATAGACTTTGTAAAGTTCCTGGATTCCCCGTGTCTCTTCCTCCTTATTGGTCCTTGGCATAGGGCCCCCCACCCCAACCCTTGTGCCCCAACCCCTACACCTTGGAGCTTCAGGCTTCTTTCTCCTTGTGAATATTTTGCTTCACAAGCTATACCTCCATTCATTTCTGCCACTCCTGAACAGCAAAACCAAGGATTTTGATACAAATCCTCCTTTGCTGGAACACATTCCCTGATCCTCTCAACAAGCTCACCTCTCTAAGTTGGTCGGCTCCATAAGCTGCTCCAACTCATTCTTCCTGCCCATTGGGAAACAACTCTCCTCTGTCCTGCTTTTCCACGTGCTGCAAACTCACCTCTGCTCTCCCAGCTCCCAGCTCCTAGGCCCAGGTTGGTCGTTTCTCCTGCTTTCCTCCTCTACTGCATAGCACGGCACTGTCCCACCTGCACCCTCCTGCGTTCTCTCAGCACCACCTGTGATTCTCCCACTGGCCTAATTCGTGTTCTCAGGTGCATCCTCCCTTCTTGACCTGGCCCTTCACCCACTGCTCTGCCAGATGCAGTCATCTCTGCATCCCACATATTGCACCAAATTCACCTGCTCTGCTGTCCATGCTCACGTCCCAGTGGCCCAGGCTATGGGACTTTTCCAGCACCCCACAACCCTGACTCAAGAAGCCTTCCCGATTCTTTTCACACCCCTTTCTCTCACACCATGTGAAAACACTCTGGGGAGCCTCTGCCTCTGAATCCCCTAACTTCTTCCTGTCACCACAGCAGTTCTGTCGTCAGTACTCACTCTTATCTCCCCCTACTCTCCTCCCCACATGCACACAAACACACCCAGTCTCAACCTGACTCTCCTGCCCTGCCTGAGACCCAGCTCCTCCGCTCCTCCTGGGTGCTCCTGTCAGTTCCACCCTCCTCCCACCTCCTCCCTCCTTAGCACCCATGTCTTCAAGACGCTCTCCTTCCACGCTATCTCCATTCCCCTTTGCACCTTCTCTCCCCGTGACAACAGATCCCCTGCTCTCTGCTCTCACCCGCACAGCCCACGTCCTCTGAGTCACTGGGCCCTTCTCTGGGCCTCACTCCTCCACCTGAGTCCTCGAGTCTGGGACCGAGGCGTTGGAAACCCCAGCTCCACCACCATGGTCCCCGTGCCTTTTCGGCTACATCCATTTGCTCGCTGTCATCCTTGTCCTGGTCTGTCGGGAACTGTGTTCCCACACCTGACCGTCTTGACCCTGATGCCTCCATCAGCCCTGCTGCACATGCGTCTTCCCCTCGCAGTCCACATGTCTGCCGGCTCTCCATCCTCCCGCGTCCACCAGTGATTCTCACCCGAGGATGCAGGACCCCAAGGCGGCCTATCAGAAGCATCTTTTGGGCTCGGTTTCCTCTTTGCTATTGTCTGTGTTCCTTTTAGAGATTGCTTTTTTACCCCCCTTACTTTTTCTGAGCTGAACACTGCTCACCCCTCAGATGATTGGATAGGCCTGCCTGGGGGTCCATGCCCCCAGCCCTCCCTCGGGTGAAACCCACCCCCCACCCCAGATAAGAATCACTGATGTGGACGGCCACTGTGACTCCCTGGCCACCTCGACTCCCTGCAGCCACCTTGGTTCCCTGTACTTCAGTGTCTACAGTTTCAGGCCTGGAGCATTCTAGTGCTTCCCTTTAACTTCTTAATCAAAGATCTCAGCATTTCCTCCTCTGCCCCTCTCAAATAGGCCTGGCACTCTCCACGTGGAACTGCCCCATTCCCTTCCTTCCTTTCTCTCTGAAATACAACATAGGTAGAAGCCCACGCCATGTGAGAGTTGTTTCAGTGCCTCCCACCCCACCCTTCGTGCCCCTCCGTGCCACCTGATAGGACTCTCAGGTACTCTGTCCTTACCTTTGGCCTCCACCTGTTCTTCTGAGTATTGACTATTGTCCCTTTTCCTTAATCACCACTTTTATTTTAGATCTGTGGTAAGGTGCCACCCTCCAAGAGACTTCCCTTTTGATCCACGTAATCCTTTTTGTTTGTAAGAATCCAGCCCCTTACCTTGACCTTGCACCTTACCTGAGGCTACTCTCTTTTCATTTTTCCCTGGATTCAGGGTCTTCCCTAGCCTGAATTCATCACCCTCAACCCTAAACATATATAATCTATCAGTTAAATACAGTGGTGTTCTCAATGCTGGCAGCTTGGCTCAACATAGCCCACCCCCCACCCCCCACCCCCCACCCCCCACCCCCCACCCCCCCCCGATTCCCTCTCCCCATGCCCTGCCCCACTCCCACCATTCCCAACCCAGCCAACCCCCACCCAACCCCCACCCAAACCCCATCCCCACCCCAGACCCAAACCCCACCCCGAACCCCATCCCCACCACCCACCCTTCCCCGCC
Organism: Macaca fascicularis; assembly: GCF_037993035.2. Classification (NCBI taxonomy): domain Eukaryota; kingdom Metazoa; phylum Chordata; class Mammalia; order Primates; family Cercopithecidae; genus Macaca; species Macaca fascicularis. Next base: position 172,048,964 of record NC_088377.1, on the reverse strand, counting down.
GGATCCGTAGTAAAGAGCCTGGCCCAAGATTCACACCTTTGCAACAAAGTTCAAGGCTTTAAGAACAGCCATTCCTTCCTGTCTATTGCTGTCCAACCCTTTTACGCTTTCCGTTCCCCATGCCGAACCTTGCAGGCTGCTCTGAGCACTCCAGATTCCTTTGTTCCTACTCTGGGACCTGCCCCTTCACCTCACTCCACCTGTGGCTGTCCTGCCTGTGGCTGTCCTGCCTGTGGCTGTCCTGCCTGTGGCTGTCCTGCCCAGCTCCCTTCCACACGCTCTCTGCCCTCCATCCTTCCCTGGGGGCCCCTCCATCCTGTCTTCTGTAGGTGACTCCCCTGTTGTGCTGCCTCATCGTCCCACATCCACATTCTTTCTTGCAGCCTTTCCCCTTGTGACACATTTCTTCTCTTTGCTTCCTTGGCCAAGGGGAGGTACCTGCCTGTCTGTGGCCCATATTTCTCTCAATCACCCAGGGCCTGTCGCTTCATCTGACTCGGTCATCTCTTCTCCATACAGATGTTTTCACTACTTTGACCTGCTCTCCTCACCGCTCAAACTTTTCCATCCTCTCTCTATCCCACCTTCTCTTCTCTTCAAGAACTATTTTCTGTTGCTCCTCCAGGTCTTCCACTGATTCAGGCCAGTGCCTTCCCTTAGTCTGCCTTTTCCTTACCCTCTTCCACTCCAGCCTTTTCTCCTCCTCTTTCTATTCCATCAAGAAGGTTCCCACAAAACTCCACAGCCAGTCCCGCCACTTCCTTCTCTTCCTCATTTCCTCACCTCCATTATTTCCATTTACCTCGGATATGGCCCCAGTGAGCTGATGCACCCCTGCCATCGTGCCTGCCCGTGTGCTACCCATCGAGCCCATCTGGATCCACCATTTCCTCTTGGCCACACTACCTTCACTACACCCATGTTTACAGTTTAAGACTTCTTCTTACACAAGTCCTGCCCTCCATCCTGTTCTACCTTTCTTCCTCTCTTACTCTCTACCTTGAGTCTTCCAAACATGAAGCCCTCATCCCAGCACCCAACACCCTGACCCTCTCCAAACTCGGCATACTCTGTCCCGCTGGGCCCATTTGCTACTGACCTAAACATCTCCCACTTAACTTTTGAAGGCCTTCCTCCTCAGCTTCACTATGAACCTCTGCGTATATTTTGCATTACAAGCTATACCTCCATCCTTTCAGCCATGCTTAAACAGCAGAAACGTGGATGCAGTGATTGTTGCAAATTGTCTCCTTCGCATTGTTTCCTAACAGCTCCTCTGGCCTTTGCAAACACACTTCTACCTACAATCTGGGATCCGTCTGCTTGAGTCCACTGTGAAGTCCCTAAGGTTACCTGTCTGTGGTTTTTACGCAGGTGCCATATTAATGTGCAGTGCTGACCACCTTCCTTTGTTTAACCAGTCACTTTGGCCCTTAACCCACTTTCTCCTAAAGGCTGCCGGAGCTATTGCTTCATTCTGCCTCTGTGGTCTGGTCTTAATACCAGGCATACCATCACCGTGTCCTGAGATGTGCCCACATCCCAGTTTGAGACTCTGAATTCTGCCTCCCCTCTATTCACTCAGCCCCTTTACCAATGTTGAGGCCCTCAAATTCATGAGATTCTCCCCTATCATGCACCTTCTGTCCTTTTTTATGTCCATCAACTCCCTGGACCCATCTTGAGTCTGACATCATGCCTTGAGGACTTGACAGCAGTTTCTGTTTTTCTAGTTAAGATGTACTGCACATCCCCCTACTGTTATTTTCCAGAGACCCTCAGCTTCATCTTCAGCTTCCACTCCATCCTCTGCCACTTCTAAGTCAATGACTGCACTCTGCAGTCATTTCCTTGATGTCAGCTCCCTTCCTGCCCTGCCCTTGCTGCCAACATTGCCATCCTTTTTATCCACAGTGTGCTGCATTGGATCCATCTGTTATCTTAAGTCACCCTTAACCATCCTACATTTTTGGTTCTACTGTGCTGGAGACAGTTGTTTCCTGTCTCAAAGTCAATCCACCTGGCCTTCCATCATTTCCTGTGCCCTTCATTGACACTGTGGTCCCCAGCTTTTCCAAGGTGCCAGCATCTTCTAATCCTCCTTGTCTATTGCCATCCTCCCACCTGCCCTTCATTCCTTGCTTGTCTTACCCACACTGTGCTTTGTCATCCATGAACTGTGTCACACACTTTGCCCCATCTGGGGTAAAGTCCCTGGATTCTCTGCATCTGCTCCCTCCCTCTTGGTGCCTGGCGTGCCTCCTTTACTGCAGTGCATCTCTCCTGCTCTCAACAAGCTCTCCTCTCGTTGCTGCTGGGCTCCATTGCCTGCTCCGACTCATTCTTCTTGCCCTTTAGGGAACACCTCTCCCCTGTCCTCCTCTCCCATGTGTTGCAGCCTCATCCCCTCATGTCCCAGCAGTGAGCCCCTGGGGCCCAGGTTGGTCGTTTCTCCTGCTTTCCTCCTCTACTGCATAGCACGGTACCGTCCCACCTGCACCCTCCTGCGTTCTCTCAGCACAATCTGTGATTCTCCCACTGGCCTAAGTCGTGTTCTCAGGTGCCTCCTCCCTTCCTGACCTGGCCCCGCACCCACTGCTCCGCCAGATGCAGTCATCTCTGCATCACACATACTACACTGAATCCACCTGCCCTGCCCAGCTATCAGCGTCCACATCCCAGTGGCCCAGGCTATGGGTACCTTCCAACACCCCACAACCCTGACTCCCCAAAACCTTCTCAGTTCCCTTTGCATCCTTTCTTTCACATTCTTGTGAAAACACTCTGGGGAACATGGGCCTGTGAATTTCCTACCCTCTTCCTGTCACCACAGCAGTTTTGTCATCAGCGCTTACTCCTGTCCCTACTCCACCTGCCCACCCTCATCCCCCCCGTCCCACTGGTACAAACGCACCCAGTCTCAACCTGACTCTCCTGCCCTGCCTGAGACCCAGCTCCTCTGCTCCTGGGTGCTCCTGTCAGTCCCAACCTCCTCCCGCCTCCTCCCTCCTTAGCGCCCATGTCTTCAAACTGCTCTCCTTCCACGCTGTCTCCATTCCCCTTTGCACCTTCCCTCCCCGTGACAACAGATTCTCTGCTCTCACCCACACAGCCCACGTCCTCTGTGTCACTGGGCCCTTCTCTGGGCCTCACTCCTCCACCTGAGTCCCCCAGTCTGGGACCGAGGCGTTGGAAACCCCAGCTCCACCACCATGGTCCCGGTGCCTTTTCGGCTACATCCATTTGCTCGCTGTCATCCTTGTCCTGGTCTGTCGGGAACTGTGTTCCCACACCTGACCGTCTTGACCCTGATGCCTCCATCAGCCCTGCGGCACATGCGTCTTCCCCTCGCGCTCCACATGTCTGCCGGCTCTCCATCCTCCCGCGTCCACCAGTGATTCTCACCCGAGGATGCAGGACCCCAAGGCGGCCTATCAGAAGCATCTTTTGGGCTCGGTTTCCTCTTTGCTATTGTCTGTGTTCCTTTTAGAGATTGCTTTTTTTTTCCCCTTACTTTTTCTGAGCTGAACACTGCTCACCCCTCAGATGATTGGATAGGCCTGCCTGGGGGTCCATGCCCCCAGCCCTCCCTCGGGTGAAACCCACCCCCCACCCCAGATAAGAATCACTGATGTGGACGGCCACTGTGACTCCCTGGCCTTTCCTCTGTCATTTCCAGCATTTATTACTTGGTAGTTTTAGTTACACTTCCTACTCAAAGACCTTAGCATTTCCCTCCCTCACCCCCACGTATGCCAGGCACTCTCTGCTTGAAATCACCTTGTTCTCCTCCCCGTCTACTCACTGAAACAAACATGTCTCAAAATCCACTCTATTTGAGAGATTTGTTCTTTAAAATCCCTACAGACACACTTGTGGCCGTACCTACCCATATGACTGTCAGGTGTTATATCAGTATCTTTGGACTCCATCCGGTCTTTCCAGGGGCTTACTGTTTGCCTGTTTCCCTAATCACTCCACCTATTTGCAGATCCTTAACAGGGTAGTCCTGCAGAGACTTCCCTCTTTGTGTCTCATGTACCTGCTTGTTTCCCAAACACCATCTCTTCACTTTGAACTTCCACCCTGTCTGAAGCTACTCTACTGAATTCAGAGGCCTTTTCCAGCCAGTATCCATCACCCCCAGTAGTCAACATGTAATAGTCCACCAGCTCACTTAAGTAAGATGGTTTTTCAAATGCTAGAGTTTGGTTTGCCTCCCCCCACCCCCATTCCCACCCCCACCCATCTCCCCACCCGCAATCCCACTGCTCCCAACCCAGCCAACCCCCACCCAACCCCCACCCAAACCCCATCCCCACCCCAGACCCAAACCCCACCCCGAACCCCATCCCCACCACCCACCCTTCCCCGCCGGATCCGTAGTAAAGAGCCTGGCCCAAGATTCACACCTTTGCAACAAAGTTCAAGGCTTTAAGAACAGCCATTCCTTCCTGTCTATTGCTGTCCAACCCTTTTACGCTTTCCGTTCCCCATGCCGAACCTTGCAGGCTGCGCTGAGCACTCCAGATTCCTTTGTTCCTACTCTGGGACCTGCCCCTTCACCTCACTCCACCTGTGGCTGTCCTGCCTGTGGCTGTCCTGCCTGTGGCTGTCCTGCCTGTGGCTGTCCTGCCTGTGGCTGTCCTGCCTGTGGCTGTCCTGCCCAGCTCCCTTCCACACGCTCTCTGCCCTCCATCCTTCCCTGGGGGCCCCTCCATCCTGTCTTCTGTAGGTGACTCCCCTGTTGTGCTGCCTCATCGTCCCACATCCACATTCTTTCTTGCAGCCTTTCCCCTTGTGACACATTTCTTCTCTTTGCTTCCTTGGCCAAGGGGAGGTACCTGCCTGTCTGTGGCCCATATTTCTCTCAATCACCCAGGGCCTGTCGCTTCATCTGACTCGGTCATCTCTTCTCCATACAGATGTTTTCACTACTTTGACCTGCTCTCCTCACCGCTCAAACTTTTCCATCCTCTCTCTTATCCCACCTTCTCTTCAAGAACTATTTTCTGTTGCTCCTCCAGGTCTTCCACTGATTCAGGCCAGCGCCTTCCCATAGGCTGCCTTATCCCTCCCCTCTTCCACTCCAGCCCTTTCTCCTCCTCTTTTTTTCTGTTCCATCAGGAAGGCTCCCACAAAACTCCACAGCCAGTCCCGCCACTTCCTTCTCTTCCTCCTTTCTCAATTCCTTTATTTCCATTTACCTCAGATGTGGCCCCAGTGAGCCGATGCATCCCTGCCCATCATATCTACCCTTTCGTTACCCGTTCAGGCTGTCCAGATCACTCATTTCTTCTTTCCCTCTTGGTTGCACTACCTTCACAACACCCACGTGTAGAATTTAAGACCTTCTTACATAGGTCCCACTCTCTGTCCTCCTCTGCTTTTCCTCGTTTCCTCTAGATGAAGTTTTCCATAAATGAAGTCCACACTCCAGCACCAAACACCCTAGCTCTCTCCAGTCCTCAGCCATACTCTGTCCTGTGTACCCATCTGATACTGATCTAAACTCCCAGTACAACTACAAGACCCACTGTGTTTGAGACTCTCCCTTGCCTACTTTATTTCATGTCTATGTACATACTTTCAGCTGTAAGCTGCACCTCTGTCCTTTTAGCCTTCCTTGACAGCAGAAGCTCAGATTCAGTGATCATTCTGAATTGCTTCCTCTGCATTGGTTCCTCACTAGTCCTCCACTATTTGCAAGCATCTTTCTACCCACACAGTAGACTCAAACCACATGAGTCCATTGCCAAGTCCCTGAGGTTACCATGCCCAGTGCCACCTTACCATGCTGTGATGCTATTTCCTTCATTTAACCAGAGTCATTTGTGCCCATCCCCCACATTCTCCTGTGGACCTGCATATTCCTGGGCTCTGGCCTCTGCTCTGATCCTACAGCCTGGCCTTGATGACAGTCATGAAACCAACTTCTCTACCATGAGATCTGTCAATGCCCCAGTTTGAGAACTCTGCATTCCCCTTCACCTTTCCACCTTGGCCCCTTGACCAGCATTCATCACCCCCACATTTGTGAGGTTGTCTCCTGTTACATGCTTCCAGTCTCTTTCTTTTCCTATTCACTTACTTGACCCAACATGCATCCCATACGCCACCTCATGTGGATGCCGCACTACCACGTCTCTCTTTTTCTCCTCAGGATTCACATTAAAACCTTGCATCACTCATCCACACATTTTCTCCCACTGTTGTCTTCCAGACACCCTCCACTTCGTCTTCGGCATCCAGTCCTTCCTTCCCTGCCCTCACTGCTGCCGCCATTGCCACAGCCTGTTTATCCCCAGCATGCTATACTGAGTCCATCTGCTGTCTGAAACCATCCTACCTTGTCTGTTCCACCATGTTGGACACAGTCCTTTCCTCTGTCCAACTCAATCCACCTGACCTTTTGTCATCTTACCACATCCTTCATTGACATGTAGTCCCCTGTGTTTCCAAGGGGACAGCACTTCTATGCCCTGCTTCTCCCGTGGCCTCCTCCCACCTGTCCTTCATTCCTTGCTTGTCTTACCCACACTATGCTTTGTCATCCATGAACTGTGTCACACACTTTGCCCCATCTGGGGTAAAGTCCCTGGATTCTCTGCATCTGCTCCCTCCTTCTTGGTGCCTGGCGTGCCTCCTTTACTGCAGTGCATCTCTCCTGCTCTCAACAAGCTCTCCTCTCGTTGCTGCTGGGCTCCATTGCCTGCTCCGACTCATTCTTCTTGCCCTTTAGGGAACACCTCTCCCCTGTCCTCCTCTCCCATGTGTTGCAGCCTCATCCCCTCATGTCCCAGCAGTGAGCCCCTGGGGCCCAGGTTGGTCGTTTCTCCTGCTTTCCTCCTCTACTGCATAGCACGGTACCGTCCCACCTGCACCCTCCTGCGTTCTCTCAGCACAATCTGTGATTCTCTCACTGGCCTAAGTCGTGTTCTCAGGTGCCTCCTCCCTTCCTGACCTGGCCCCGCACCCACTGCTCCGCCAGATGCAGTCATCTCTGCATCACACATACTGCACTGAATCCACCTGCCCTGCCCAGCTATCAGCGTCCACATCCCAGTGGCCCAGGCTATGGGTACCTTCCAACACCCCACAACCCTGACTCCCCAAAACCTTCTCAGTTCCCTTTGCATCCTTTCTTTCACATTCTTGTGAAAACACTCTGGGGAACATGGGCCTGTGAATTTCCTACCCTCTTCCTGTCACCACAGCAGTTTTGTCATCAGCGCTTACTCCTGTCCCTACTCCACCTGCCCACCCTCATCCCCCCCATCCCACTGGTACAAACGCACCCAGTCTCAACCTGACTCTCCTGCCCTGCCTGAGACCCAGCTCCTCTGCTCCTGGGTGCTCCTGTCAGTCCCAACCTCCTCCTGCCTCCTCCCTCCTTAGCACCCATGTCTTCAAACTGCTCTCCTTCCACGCTGTCTCCATTCCCCTTTGCACCTTCCCTCCCCGTGACAACAGATTCTCTGCTCTCACCCACACAGCCCATGTCCTCTGTGTCACTGGGCCCTTCTCTGGGCCTCACTTCTCCACCTGAGTCCTCGAGTCTGGGACCGAGGCGTTGGAAACCCCAGCTCCACCACCATGGTCCCGGTGCCTTTTCGGCTACATCCATTTGCTCGCTGTCATCCTTGTCCTGGTCTGTCGGGAACTGTGTTCCCACACCTGACAGTCTTAACCCTGATGCCTCCATCAGCCCCGCTGCACGTGCGTCTTCCCCTCGCACTCCACATGTCTGCCAGCTCTCCATCCTCCCGCGTCCACCAGTGATTCTCACCCGAGGATGCAGGACCCCAAGGCGGCCTATCAGAAGCATCTTTTGGGCTCGGTTTCCTCTTCTCCTATTGTCTGTGTTCCTTTTAGAGATTGCTTTTTTTTCCCCCTTACTTTTTCTGAGCTGAACACTGCTCACCCCTCAGATGATTGGATAGGCCTGCCTGGGGGTCCATGCCCCCAGCCCTCCCTCGGGTGAAACCCACCCCCCACCCCAGATAAGAATCACTGATGTGGACGGCCACCTTGACTCCCTGGCCACCTGACTCCCTGACTCCCATTTTATGCCTGGAGCCTTCTTGTGCTTGCATTTACTATTGAAGATCATTGTTTTGAAGCGCCAGAATGCCCCCTTTCTACCAGTTTTTGTTTGTTCATTTTTTTGCTACTTCTTTCATGTGCTTTTTATACTTATTACTTTGCATTTTTCATGTTTTTCGTATGCTAACTAACCTGGTAGTCTTCCCACGGAAGCACTTTCTTTTGCATACTTTCTTTTCTTCCTCTGGCATCCTTCCACCCCATTTTTCCCTCCCCTTGTTTCTCTACTCCACAGTCACCCTCTGACTCTTGAAAAGGATTTCTCTTAAAGATCTACATTGAAACTTTTACCCTTCAGTACATGAAAGCGACCTATACTCTAAACCCCCTTCATATCAGCCTGATAGCTTCCATACCCGTACAATATTTTCTGTTCTTATTTTAATATTTTCTATCCTTGAGGTTTACATACTGTGACACAGGTGGCAAGATTCCACCTTTAGGACTGCCTCCAGTTACTCCCTGCTCCTCTTATCCCCATCATGCATTCTTTTTGCTGTACTATAGTATTTTTGTTACCTTCATTCATACTGTTAATCCATGCATCTTTCCTATCTTTTCATTATTATTCAGGATGTTTTCATCTCATTTTTGGATTTTCTTAAAGACTTTCTTAGTCCTGCCTTCCTACCTGGAAGCTCATTTGGCAATCTGTTCTGCACCTCTTTTTCTCTTCTTTGACACTTTGAAGCCCCTGTGCCACCCATAATTTGTTCACCACTGTCTTTCTGGTGCAGTGAGCAGCCCTTTCTAGATGTGGATGTGCCCCCTTCAATTCCATTTCCTGGTTCCCTTTCCCGTCTCAGCTCGGTTCCTCTTTACTCATTTCTGAACTTCTTTCCTCCTTTTTGGAATCAGATTTAAGTATACTACTCAATGTACCGTGCCTCGCCACCTTTTTTTTTTTTTTTTTTTTTTTTTGCCTTTTTCTAATATTCTATTCAGATGCATATAGTTGTCTTCTGACTTGCTTCTTTTCTACCTCACCCTTTTTCCCTTCTGTATCTTTGGTCCATCTTTAATCTTATAACTTTTCTTAATGTATGCTCTTGTTCTTCTGACCTCATTGTTTCTGGGTCTCCTTATTGTGAAGTGGATTTGCCCTGTGTTTACTTAAGTTACTCTGAAATGTTGCCAAATCCATGCAGTGCTCTTTTTAGTGTCCATCAGGTGTTTTCTTCCTTATTCCATATGATACGATTATAGTAGCAAATCTTGTTTTTTAGTATGTTATCCTCGCATGACTTTTCCCATCCTAAGGTAAATTTTAAATGCCTTTTCCCTTTATTTTGTTGTTTTTCTTTTTCTGCCTTGGAAGAGCACATTGTTATCCACCCATCCACTGTGTGTCACTCCTCTGCATTCACTAAAATCTTGCTGTCAAGCACCTCCTTCTCTTCTCCATTCACTGCTCCATCCCTTTCAGAATTTCTTCTTTCCAGCATACTGTGCTGAACTGCTTTGGTTCTCTGTTTGTTCCTTGATAGGATCCCTGCCGCTTGCCTTGTTTTATGTACACTTTACTGAATGTGTCGCTAATCTTTCTGTCAATTGCACTTTTTAATGCAAATGTACTTTCCTGGACACTGTCTCTCTTATGTCCAATTTTTAGTTATTTTATCTCGTCCCTTTCTTTCTCCCTTTAAAAACAACTACACCGTCGTCTTCTTGACTCAACTTTTTAAGTAAAAGCAATTTTCATTATCCTGTGTGCTTGAATAATAATTTTTGGTAGCAAACAATTATATTGCATTATCTTAAATTTGATAAAGCTCTTATCCATCTCCCTTAAAACAACTCAACCTATTTTCTCAATCATCACTAAAACACTATGATTAAAAAAAAAAAAAATTTTAAGTATTTCTCATAATATATGCCATTTTAAAGGATAATGACCTAATTATTTAACATATCATCAGTTCATTAGCAGACATGTTTGTGTGTAGTACAAAATGGTCTCATACTATAATAAAGACTATAATTGCATTTGCCTTTCATACTGCAAGGAACAATGGAATGTTTTCAGTATAAATAACAAATGCATTACAATTTTAAATAAAATATATAAACAAGAAGTTTTTTGGAAATACTGACTTACCACCTGATGAGCTGCTTGAATTGCCCCACTCATATTATGGGGAAGATGACAGGAATACTGCACAACACATTTAACATCCTTCAGCATAGGGAATAAGCCTATCGGCACAAGAGCCACAGCAAAAATATGCCATCTCAAGCAGGCTTGGGTGCAAGCTAAAAGTTTTTGTTAGCACAAGAATGCTAACTCACTGCGCCAGATTTTCTAAGTACTTGGTGAGATGTATATATAATGTAAATCTTTTCATATTAACAAGTATTTAGGCTGTATGAACAGATAGCTGGTGATATCTGAATTCCTCATTCTGGTCTCAATAATATTTCCTGTTTCATACCTTGCATATTCCAAACCCAGACTAATTCATACTTTTTTTTTTTCTCCAACCAAGCATCTTCTCCTCTCCCTTTTCCTTTCTTCTTTTTTATATATACAAGTCTTCTCACTTGCTTCTCTTAACTTTCAGCAAATCCTAACATTATTTCTTAACTTCTTGGCCAATTTAACATCATATTTACTGCTATGTCCTTTCATAACTCCCTTTGAATATCTGCCCTGCCATATCGTAAATATTCTACAAATCATTTACCCACTGACTCTAGAATAAATGAATGCTGTATTATTCTCTGGATGTTAACCTTATCATGATTCCCAACCAGTCCTCAACCAATAACATTCATTTGTTCTGCAAAGAAAATCCCGACCTATACCTGACAATCCTCATGTTTTTAAGGTTTCCACCAATGGCTTCTTATCAGGATTTATCTTAATTCATCTCCTTCTAACCTTCCCTAGCAAGCAGTCACTTAAGAAGTAAATTTCCCACTACGACTTCAAGTGCCAGCGTATCCAACTTCTGTTCTTTTTTAGACTTCTGATCTTTTCTCATTCTGTATTTGGTTCTTCTGCGATCTGACAGTTCTGTTTCTTTAATTTATACTTGATCTGTTTTCTTGTTTTTCCACCTACTCAAAACTGCTTTCTAATTCATACAACGTCCCATTTATTGACTTGCTATCCTCTGTTTATTTTTTCTATCATGAGCTTTGGCTTAAGTATAGAGCAACAGCCATTTTTCCTATTATTATCTGTGACTATTCAAATAATGTCTTTCCATTTACAAACAACCTGAACATTTCCCTTCTACTCCTTTTCTCCTTTTTCTCTTTCTCCTTTGGCTGCAAACTCCTTACATTTTCTCCAGCATTCTTTCTTCATTCAGCTATATCATTTAGTGGATATAACCATCTCTTTTGGATGTTATGTACACTCTTGATATTCAGCACTATTTAACCATCTTCCATCTTCCTTATTTCTCACTTGGTACTTAATCTCTTCTCACCCTCCATTCAGTCTGGACGTCCTGGGATCCCTGCTCTGACCCATTTTAAGTCCATCGCATTAGTCATTCTCTAACCTCCCATTCTGTTGACTCCACCAACTGCTTCAAATCTTTTTCCAACACAGCTTTCTGGGCAGCAACGTATACTCCAATTCTTATTTGCTATGTTCTCACTCCCCTCTTTTCTCCCATGGTTGGTATCTAGCTTAACGTACAACTCCACTGAACTTGTAATTCTGATTCTTGGTGCTCCTCATCCTGGCCCTCCTTATACCCTTCCCTGTTTAACATTTTGCAAAATTGCATTGCATGCTCAGCACCCTAACCTAAACCATGCCTTCTCCTTCCTTAATTTTAGCTTCAGTTTTTCTCAAGTTTTTCCTTCTCTACTTTTTTTTTTTTTTTTTTTTTTTTTTTTTGAGACAGAGTCTTACTCTGTTGCCCAGGCTGGAGTGCAGTGGTGCCATCTTGGCTCACTGCAACCTCCACCTCTGGGGTTCAAGCAATTCTCCTGCCTCAGCCTCCCGAGTAGCTGGGATTACAGGCATGTACCACCATGCCCAGCTAATTTTTTTGTATTTTTAGTAGAGATGGGGTTTCTCCATGTTGGCCAGCTGGTCTCAAACTCCTGACCTGAGGTGATCCACCCCCCTTGGCATCCCAGAGTGTTGGGATTACAGGCATGAGCCACTGTGCCCAGGCTGCTCACTCTTTTTTTATACATATATTAATAGTTGCTCTTACAGCCAGTTCTAACATAATATTTCTTTTCTGAGCAAATCTTAACATACTTCAGCAAGTTCTTCCTAATTTCCTTTATTTGCACTGTCATATATATTAACATCAGCTTCCATCGATAATCACAGTGATGGATACACGCTTCTCTCAAGGTATACTCTTGAGGTATACTCCCTCAATGCCATCCACCTGCTCCACACCAAATACAGATCACCTTCTCACCAAATAAAGCACCCACCCATGCTTTCCAGTTGCTCTGTCAAACCAGTGTCTTTCAGGTACTGTCAGTAGCTTTGAATCAAGATTCTCCCTGATCTTCCCCCCTAACCTTTCTATCAACCAAGCCCTTTAATTAAAACTTTTCATTCCCCCAAAATTAATACACCCACTTCTTCCTATCTTGATGTTGTATTTGCTTCAGATCTTTTTTAAAGAAATATTGCACATATAGTTGAGACTTCCTCGGTATCACTCCCCAAAATCATTTACCTCTCTCCTTTCCAAGAGAAAATCACTACATGAATCTGATACTTATCCTCATGCCTATTTTCATAATTTTACTACGTATCCATAAATAATACGTAGTGCTGTGTTTGCAGTGCTGTATAAATGTATATGTATGCGTTCTTAATAGAAAAAAAAATTCCCATCAAGACTTGAAGAGCTAGTCTGTTTTCTGACTCCTGCTCGTATTCAGGCCTTCGCTGCTCTTCACCATCTACACCACTCATTGCAATCTTCAACAACACACATTTCACCCATTAGACCCCTTCTGAGATTTGACAGATTTCTCCATTACAGTTCTTATTTGTCTTTTTGCAACTTGACCACTCAGAACCCTGCTCTAATTAACAGTGCTCCCATTACTTAGATGAAAACCCCTTTCTTCTTCTTCTATTATGCTCTATCATATCTTACCCATTTTGGCTACTAGCATTAAATTATCATAGCAACAGATATAGCATTATACTCTTGAGGTTTACTTCCCTCATGATTCCCTACCAGTCCTCAAGAAATACAATTAATTTCCTCTACAGACAAACTACTCACCTACCCTCCCTAAATGGTCAATACCCATGTATTTAAAGGTTGCTAGTAGTGCCTTTTTAGGATAATACATCTTAATAAGACTCCCTTAAACTTTCTTATTAACCAAGTTTTTAACCAAAAATTTCTACCTACAGCATCAAGAGCTAATCTACTAATTCCCATTCCTGCCTGGGTCCCCGAAGCTCTGTTAGATGCACCATTCATTACCATTGGGCCTTCCCACCCAATTTGACCACTTGGGCCCATTTTGAGATCTTAGCAGTTTCCCCTTTTAAAAACACAACTGATCTGCCTAGTTGCCACTCCATCTACTCTTAACTTTTGTCTATTTTATACAATGGTCCTTTACTCAGCCAGCTCTCTCTTCCTTCTTATTCCATCGTAACCTTGGTCCAAAAATGGTTCCTTTACCCACCAGTCAATATCTGCCATTCCTCCAGTCATCCCCTCACATCCGCAGGAACTCTTCACTTTCTTCTTCCATTCCTTTCTTCCTTATTTTGCCCCAGACAATCATGCTGCTGATTCTTCTACGTCCCTCCTTCTTTCAGCTATCACCTGTGTGTCATTCTTAGGGACTCCATGGGTTCTTCTGGATACTCCCCTCCCCTTGGGCACTCGCTGCTCAGAACACTGCCCTCTGCCCTTGCCACATTCTCCATTGCATTTGCCTGTGCTTTCAGATCTGCCTACACTTTCATAGGATTCTTGCCACTGGCCTGCCCTTTATGCCCATCCCACTTAGCCTCTCTCACCTCTCACCATACTGACCAAACACATTACTTCTAACGTTTTTCCAGCAAAGCTTCCTGGACAGCAAAACCTTATACCCGTGTTCTTACTGTGCCACCTTCTTACCTTACTGTCTTCTTCTTAATACACAACTCTGACAAATTCCCAACTCTCATTTCCTAATGTTCCCATTTAGCCCTCTTTAATGCCCTTCCGTATCTGTTGTTTTTCTACACTGCATGTTCTGCCCCCTACCTCATTCACATGTCCTCTCACCCTATTTAGCATCCAGCCTCCATCTTTTGTTCTCTCCTTCTTTGCGATTTTTGCATACAAGTCTCCTCAGTTGCTTCTCTCACTTTTGGCAAGTCCTAACATTCTTAATTTTTGAGTACATCCTTAATGTCCCTCTCAGAACGTTTCTCCAAATTTCCCTTTGGAGGCTTCCCCTGTATAGCCTAACCTTTCATAGTGATGGATACATATTCTTTTTGAGGTTTCCTCCCCTCATATCCCCACTCTCTCCCTCATTCAAAACCAGTTTTCTACTCTTCAGATAAGCCTTCCCTTCCCCTTAGATAGCATCTAACCTGGCTTCTTTCTTTTCCATCATGACCTTTCGCACAAGTATGGTGCCAAATACCTCCAATTAGTATCATTGACACTTTTTTTGGTCAATACTAAGTGATGCCTTCTCGTCTGGAAGCAATTTTAACTTCACTATTGTACACCTTTTTATTTTGCCTTATTAAAACTATATTCAGCATCCCTCCTTCATTCAGAGACTCTGTGTATGTCATTTCCATAGATTCAGTACTGTCTTTTGGATAAACAGACCCCTCACACTCAACACTCACTGTTGAGACTGCACACTGGATCTGAGGTCCAAAGCTTCCTGAACAGTGACCCCTCATAACCTCAATTCTTACCTAGCCACATTCTCTCCTTCCTCTGTCTTCTTGAGTGGCTGTGACTGGATTAACGTAAAATCACTCTACCAGAGTTGCCACTCTCCCTGTCCCAGTATTCCTCATCCCGTCACGCTTCAGTGCCCTTCCTCACTAGCCCACTTACTGTGCTGCAAGTGCAGCCTCCAGCCTCATTCATTTATCCCTTCCCTTTTGTATCCTCCATCACCTCCATTCTTTCCGTCTCTCCTGTCCTTTCATTCAAATCTCTTCAGTTGCTTCTTCTAATTTTCAGCTAACCCTAACACGACAGTTGCTCGAAGAGGCTCTTTATCAGAATTGTTCCTAGCCTGCCTTGTCTAAAGCAGTGGTTCTCCAACTGCAGCTGGTTAAGACAAGCTGCAGGGCCTTACCCCATGATGTGGTTTGGATCTGTGTCCCCACTCAAATCTCATGTCGAATTGTCATCCCCAGTGTTGGAGGTAGGGCCTGGTGGGAGGTGATTGGATCATGAGGCCAGTTTCTCATAGATGGTTTAGCACCATCCCCTTGGCGCTGTTCTTGTGATAGAGTTCTCACACGATCTGATTGTTGTAAGTGTGTGGTACCTCCTCCCATCTCTGTCTTTCTCCTGTGAAGTGCTGGCTCCCCACCATTCACCTGCTGCCATGATTGTGAGTTTCCTGAGGCTTCTTAAGCCATGCTTCCTGTACAGCCTATGGAACCTTGAGCCAATCAGACAGCTTTTCTTTATAAGTTACCCAGTCCCGGGTATTTCTTTATAGCAATGTGAGAACAGATTAATGTACCCTGAGTTTCTGACTGACTAGGTCTGGGGGAGGGGAGAAGAATTCAGATTTCTAACAGATTCCTAGATAGTGCCATGTACACATTCTAAGGAGCACTGCTCTCAACTTCTCCCTCAACCAAGCCCTTTAAAAATCTTCCACTAAGGCATCAAGAGCAAGTCTACTGACTCATTCCTATTCAGGTCTTTCCTTCTCTCCCATATGCTAGTCACTGCAATCTGGCCTTATACCTACTATATTTGGCCAGTTAGGCCCATTCTGAGATCTGGCAGGATTCTCCGGGCATCTTGATGGCGCTGTGGTCTTTCTTATTACCATGCCACCTTTTCAGAATTGTTATCTAGTTTATATAATGCTCCCCTTAGCTTTAACTCCTCTTCATGTCTTCTGGCCCAAATACGGGACTATCTCGCCAGTCAGTCCTGCCATTCTTCAAATGACCGTTTCATCTGGAGGCAACTATGTTTTCTCCTATTCCTTTTTCCTCTGTTACCTGTCTTGCCCTAAAGATGTACGCTACCTTATCTTCAGCCTCCCTTCTTTTAACTGCCATCTATATTTCATTCAGATGGACTCTGTCTCCTCCTGAATGGCACTTCCTAGCCAGATTCTCTCTAGTATCTGCCTCTCATCTGTAGAAAATCTTCACATGACAGAGTAACTTCTAAGAGTAACTTTATTTAATACAGCACTTTCATGATATTCATTTGTTTTTCCCCTTTGGTGATTTGCCCTCCCTTATCTTAATTATATAGAGTATAATTTCATCTACCATCTGTACCTGGAAACAAAGAAGTTTTACCCTTTAGATGGGTTTCCAATGTAATCTCCAGCCACTCCTCTCCCAATATTAGTCATCCATTCTACAAACTACTCAAAGATCTATCCTGGTGTCTTTAAGTGCTGCCCTGTTAGGGCTCATCTTAATCCACCTCCTTCTAATCCTTCTAATTAAACTTCTCACAGAAGCTTCCCATTACTTTTCAAGCACCTCTTCTTCCCATTTTATCTACTACTTTTCAAAGTCTGCAATTAAGAGCCGACATTTGACGAAATAGACCCACATTTAAAGGGTTTACAAGATTTCCCATTCTGGGAAACACTTTTCTCATTTTACCTGTCCATGCCACTCCACCTATGCATACCTACTCTTTGTATAGTTCTCCCTTTACACAGTTTCCAGTCTCTCCTTATTTAATCTTACATTTATGGGGCTGTATCCCTGCTGTCAAAACCTGCCAATCTTCAAATGACTCTATCTCTTCTGCAGGCTCTTCCACTATTTTCCCCAGTTGACCCTAGAAAAACAACTGTTACTTAGTCACTTGTTTTTTCAGCTACAATCTTGTGTATCATTCTCATGGATTTAGTCTTTTCTTCCTCGTCACCTCCACACCACTCTGAACACTTGCACTTTCAGTTCATTCCAGACCTTCATAGGGTTCCTGCCACTGCCTATGGCTAGAATCCATCCCATTTCAACTCCTTGACCTTCCACTCTGTTGGGCACACTTGCTGCTTCCAACATCATTCAAGCAAAGATTCCCAGATGGCACTTCCTCAGGACACCAGTTCTTATTTATCTCCTTACTCTGTGCATTCTCTTTTCTTCTTAACTCATATCTCTACTGCATATGCAGCGCTGCCGTCTTCTGGTGTTCCTCATTCTGGCCCTCTTTAATGCCCTTCCCTACCCATACTTTTTTTTTGTTTTTTGTTTTGGAGACAGAATTTCACTCTTGTCACCGAGGCTGGAGTGCAGTGGCCTGATCTCGGCACACTGCAACCTCCACCTCCCGGGCTCAAGTGATTCTACTGCCTCAGCCTCCCAAGTAGCTGGGATCACAGGCACCTACCACCATGCCTGGCTACTTTTTGCATTTTTGGTAGAGACGGGGGTTCACCATGTTGGCCAGGCTGGTCTTGAACTCCTGACCTCAAATGATCCACCTGCCTCAGACCTCCAAAGTGCTAGGATTACAGGCATGAGCCACCGTGCCCAGCCCCTACCCACACTTTATATTCCATACTCCAGCCTAAATCCTACATCTTCTTGTCTTTTAGCTTCCAGCCTCCATCTTCTCTTCCCCTGTGATATTTTCATTCATGTTTCCCTAGGAAATGTCTATCACTTTTAATCAATCCTCACATAGCAGAGTAACTTACTAGGCAACTTCATTGGAACACTGTGCAGTAGTTTACAATATCTTAACTGTCAGTCATCCTTTCACTTGCCATCTCTCTTTTCTTTTTTTGAGACAGAGTCTCACTCTGTCACTCAGGTTAGAGTGCAGTGGTGTGATTTTGGCTCACTGAAACCTCCAGGATTACAGGCATGTGCCACTACGCCCGGCTAATTTTTGTATTTTTAGTAGAGACAGTGTTTCATCATCTTGGCCAGGCTGGTTTCAAACTCCTGACCTCAGGAGATCTGCCAGCCTCGGCCTCCCAAAATGCTGGAATTAGAAGCTTGAGCCACTGCACCCAGCCCTACCATCTCTCTACAGAAATAGATATAGACTTTTTTAAAAACTTCACTCTTCATAATCACCCATTCCCCATCTAGTAGCAGTAATCCATTCTCTGGACAAACTGCCTGTTCACACACTCTTAATAAATCAAGCCTAATATTTCTAAAGTTGCCATCTATAACTTTTTTTTTTTTTTTGATACAGAATTTTGCTCGTTGCCCAGGCTGGAGTGCAGTGGCGCGATCTCGGCTCACTGCAACCTCCGCCTCCTGGGTTCAAGTGATTCTCCTACCTCAGCCTCCCAAGTAGCTGGGATTACAGGCATGCGCCACCACACCTGGCTAATTTTGTATTTTTTTTTTTTTTTTAATTCAGTAGAGACAGTGTTTCACACTGTTGGCCAGGCTGGTCTTGAACTCCCAACCTCAGATGATCCACCCGCCTCAGCCTCCCAAAATGCTGGGATTACAGGCGTGAGCCACCGTACCCGGCCCATCTATAGCTTTTTATCAGCATTCACCAGTTAATAACTTTCCTGTCAAGCAAGTCCTTTAATTAGCCATTCCCTCAAAAGCTTCAAGAGCTAGTCTATTGCTTCCTCCTACTGAATTCCTTGCTCCTTACCCTTTCTGTGTATTTCCCATGCGGTCAACCATTTAGACCTAGAAAGGATACCCCATTCTAAATCTTTATTCCACACCTCCTCTGCCAGTTGGCCCTTCCTTATGTAATATTTTCTTTCTTTTGCTTTCAGTCTCTTATTTCTTACTCTCTTATGACTTTTGGCCCCGCAATGCTGTCTTACCTTCCCATTGATGTGTGTCATTCCTTAGTGACTAACTCCTTTTCATCTGAGGACAACTCTAATGTTGCTTTCCTAGTACCATTCCTCCTTCCCTTTCTGAATTTGTCCTAGAGAAAAACCCTCCCAACATTTGTACAGCATTCCCACAGACTCAACACGATTTTCCAGGTAGGTGTGTATTGCTTATTTTGACACTCACTGCCCAACTTTCCTCGATGTCCTACATGCTATACTGCACCCATTCCTTCTCAGTTCAGTCCAGACCTGCATAGCCTGCTGCAGTTAGCCTGTACAGAACCATCTCTTTTGCCCTAGTGACATACCCTTTTCTTTAATTATTTTTCTAACAAAGCTTTCTGGAAATGCCTCATAAGTGTCTCTTACTTTGTCATGGTCTCCCCTAGGTGGTTGAGACCTGGCAGCTCCCTCCCACCTTTTCCACTTTGCCCTTTGCCACACTGCGTGTTCTGTACCCTGGCCCAACTCACATATCCCTCTCCTGTCTTAGCTGCCAGCATCCATCTTTTCTATAATTCACTGGGTTCTTTTCTTTCTTTCTTTCTTTTTTTTTTTTTTTTTTGAGCCAGAGTCTCACTCTGTCGCCCAGGCTGGAGTGCAGTGGTGCGATCTCAGCTCACTGCAAGCTCCGCCTCCTGGGTTCATGCCATTCTCCTGCCTCAGCCTCCCGAGTAGCTGGGACCTGTACAGGCACCGCTGGGTTCTGGGTTCTTTTCATACAAATCTCCTTAATGGTTGACTGTCATTTTCAGTGAATCCTCACAAGACAAGCCTAATTTCAGAGACCAGTTTTAATGCAGATCTTCAGGGCATTCTTTCCTGATTCCCTTTGGTGTTTGTCTTCCTTTGTTTGTGTAACTCTTATCTTTACATTATGGCAGTGCATTCAGTATTTTCTTGCCATGGAAAGCCCCCCCCCCCCGCCCCGCCTCCTCGCCCCATTTCGTCATCCTCTGTAGCGGCTTCGATAGATTACTACCTGGACTTCCTCGGATCCCTGTAACCTCTCATTGTATCAGTCAAACCATTTAAGTAAAAAATTCCCACCAAGGTTTCAGGAACATTATCTCTACTAACATCATTCGTATTTACTTCCTTAATATCTTTCTCTGTATCAGGTCCTTACATGTAAGTGTCTTCTGTCTTTACCTCCACATAAAACCCAGCCCCTGTGCCCAGTCTGTGATCTACCCTCATACCTGATGTTGTCTCTTTATTCTTCCTCGTTTGCTGTAGCCTCTCTGCTTAATTGGAACCACACTGGGTTGCTATTAGCTATTTGCTTAATGTCTCTCCTGACTCTTCATTCTAACTTAATCATGACCTTTCCCCTACCATATCCTGTATCTCTTTCATTGTTTAAAAAAAAAATGCCTCACCTGACCTATTCTGGCCTTGTGTTAACTTTCACTTCTTTCTTTCTTTCCCCTTCTCCCTGAAGAAAATCCTGTCTTTATTAAAGCACACTTGTTCTTTCCTCAACCCCTAATAGCATTGAAATTGAGTCTGCAGACTTGATAGGTTCATTCTTGCCTGTATGGGGCAACCCACTGCCATCATCTGTTTTCAGCGGATTCTGTTGAATCCATCTGCTCTCTGAATTCAGACCCATTCTTCATAGTCCCCACTAGTGGCTTAAATTAGGCACATCTTGTCTAGCTTATCCCTAACCTTTCAATCTCTTGACTGCCTCAGCTCACCAGAGCCTGTTGGAAAATCATTTGAAATACAAGGTATTTTACAATTTATTCCGAAACAAATTCTCTTCTCAGCACCTAGGCATTAGCTTGCCTCCTACTGTTTCCAACTGCCCCATGGACTTTCTGGCCTCTTTCCTTTTGCTTGTTTGTACATCTTCCTCTGCTTGCCCAAAGCTCTTTTGCATCTTTTGAGAGCCAATTAAACTACTGTGTCGTTTAACATTTTTTACAGTTTTCCCAGGCTGTTGGTTAATCCTGCACCTTCACATGGCACTCTCTTAAAACTTAAAGGATCTATGGCACTGAGTTGTAATGTCATAGATAGATCGCACACACACAGCCTCACACACTTACTTAACTCCTAGACAGCTCCTAGAGACAGAGGTCATGTCTCAGTCATCTTTTTATCCAAGTGTCCGGCACATAAGCTTATACCTTTACATGTAATGTCAACATGTATTGACAGTCACTACATGTGTGGATGGATGAATGGATGGAATTTAAAGTCAAGACTGAGCAGATGGAAGTCTTATTACCCAACCTGTCATATATAGTCTTTATATCTGAGCCTGTTCCTTCCTCTCCTCGCCTATCCCCCAAATAACTTTTTAACTGCCCCAATATCTAATATTTTTGTACCTATAAGCTTTTTCCAGACCATAGATAAGATCCTAAATGCCTTTTCTTCATCCCTGCTTGCTAAGCCCCCTCCTTCAAACATTTCAGAAAATCCTGTCTTCTTTATAAAGACTTCACTTTCCAAAAATGTACCCCTACCTCCATTTCTTATTACTTAACACCACTTGTGTGAAAACATACAACTGCCCACTTGCTTTTCCATTTAAGACACTGACTTTACCAATAATAGAAACTCATTACTGACCTCCTCACTTTAGGCTGAAGGTTGACAGATAAAGCAAGTTCTGTCTGGTGATTTGTGGGCCCGCCATCAGTCCACAATCTAAAGATAGTATTGAGGTGCTGATGAGATTGGTCAATGTTAATCTGATGATCTGTATGCTTTTTTTACCATCTTTTTTTTTTTTTTTTTTTTTTTTCCGGTCAGGTCCTACAGCAGTGGTTCACAAAATACTATTTTTCAACATTTAGGCCTCTTTGAGATAGGCATGGCAAAAAGCCCCCAAAAGGACCTCTCTGCTGCTTTCTTCATACCAATAGAGAAACAGTTTGCCCATGTTATCATTCCTGTACTGCTGTAACCCACAGCGTGGAATAGACTTTACATTCATGCTTTGTGAGACTGCCTTTCTGACCCGCTTGCAGGCTGCTTTTGAGAACCACTACCCTAGAAAACAGGGCATGTGTGTTTAACTGGAAAATGTGGAACACAATGCTGAGTACGGGTGGCACTTCCTAAGAAATGATGGAAACTTCTCGCTTGCACTGCCCACTGATGCAGGTTTGCCTGCCTTCTCCTCCAGTTGCAGGCACCTTTAGCTGCACCATGAAGTTTACAGTCCGGGACTGTGACCCTAACACTGGAGTTCCAGATGAGGATGGGTATGATGATGAGTATGTGGTGAGTCTTCCCAGCAGAGAGACTTTCTTTGACACCTTCGCAGCACTAAGTGACTTCTGCCTTGAGAGAACATTTTTCTAGGAGCATCTGACATAAACTTATGGGATTTCTATTCTTCTGAAACAGATGACAACTTAGGAGGACCTGGACTAACCCTCCTCTGTAACTGGACAGCATCAGGCCAGAGATAATTGAGATTTACCACTTCATCATTAAAACAAACTCACCCTTTTTTTTTCTTTATAATAGGGATAATTAAGAAATGAAAATAATTACATGATTTTCATTGGGATCAGTTTTATTTAAAATGATTTGGGGTCGGGGGTTGGTTTTGTTTTTTGGTTTTTTGTTTTTGCTTCAGCAACTGTTAGTTTATAGCCAGATCATGGATTAAAAAGCCTTCACAGAATGGAGGGAAAACTTTTAAAAATATCAACCTCTTAGTGAATGATCAGAGGGTACTGTGTGCCCAGAACTCAGTGGTCAAGTGTGGGTACAACATGACTACTCTGTACCTCAGGGCTACAGATGTTGATCTGAATTTGGCTCTTGCCAGATGTTCTGTTTTCTTGCTTTCCTTTGCTAAGGGCTCCAGCATTAGATTTATCCAGACTACAGAACTTAAACTATTTTGGTGGTAGAGTTTTCTCTAGGCTCCAGAGAACTATATTAATTCCTTTATCTTTGCCCTATAACAGAAAGGACTTTTCTTTACTGACTGCTTGTTACCCACTAGCTGGAAGATCTCGAAGTGACTGTGTCTGACCACATTCAGAAAGTACTGAAGCCTAACTTTGCTGCTGCTTGGGAAGAGGTGGGAGATACCTTTGAGAAAGAGGAAACCTTTGCCCTCAGTTCTACCAAAACCCTTGAAGGTGAGACCCATTTTGCTATCAGTATATTGCCTGATAGCAATAAACACCTAATAGGTATATTTGTTACTCCAGAAGAACTCCTTGTAAAAAAAAAAAAACTTCATAAATCTCTTACTTAAAAGGCCAGCACCCTGTCTTCATCATCTAACTGATCAGCCATTTTCTAGTCCAAGTAGCCTCCCTCTACACATCACCAACAGCCCCTTCCACCCCAGCTCCCAGCATAGACTGGTGCAGAGGGAGATCCCTGTGCTTTACTTTCCTAATACTGTCTCATACATCTTCTCAACACAGAGGCTGTCAACAATATCATCACATTTCTGGGCATGCAGCCATGTGAGAGGTCCGATAAAGTACCTGAGAACAAGAATTCCCATTCGCTCTATCTGGCAGGTAAGAAGCTTCCATCAGATTTTCCTTCCATTTTCTTGCAAAGCTTAACAGGATATAGATGGGCATCTTACGCCTTGCTCTTGTCCCATCATCCCATTATATGAGCCACAACGTGAAACCCAGTCAAAATGAATAATTTGTTTTGCATGCTATTCTTAGTTATTCTTTTAAGATGTACATTTGACCTAAAACACTTAAATCTCTCCAACAGATACCAAGGCCACCACCAACATTCCTTTTGAGTACTCCAAATTGGTATTTTTGAATACCTTCTATGTATCTGGTTTCATGGGAATATAAAAAATATATATTTGGAATATATATTTGGAATTTATGCGTAGGATTCAATTTCCACAAATCTCTGGAAAACTAAACTAATAGAAAGGAGATGCAGTGAGAGCATGATAAATTTCATTATCCAGTGCTTGTTTTGGGTTCTTAATATGTTTTTCCTCACTTTTTTCTCTCAGGCATATTCAGAGGTGGCTGTGATTTATTGGTGAGGTCCAGGCTGGCCTTAGCCGATGGAGTGACCATGCAGGTGACTGTCAGAAGCAAAGAGAGAACACCTGTAGATGTTATCTTAGCTTCTGTTGGATAAAGGCTTACTGGACAAGAGGAAACTGATGTACACTTCACGGTCAGCGGGCTTTTAGGCTAGTGGCATCAGTTTCCCAGAATCACACTTTTGAAGATGACTGACTTTGGAGAAGCAAATTAAACATTTGGCCCTGAGCCAGCAGATCAAGCAGGTGTCTATCTTTGTGCATGGGTTGTTTTTTTTTTCTTTTTATTATACTTGGTCAGCTTTGGTATGATAGTGCAGCTTCAGGTGATCTTGAAAATCAAATACTATCCTATACTCCAGCTGCTTAACTTCATTTTATTCTTTAATTTAATGTGTACCTGAAAGCTCCTGGCAATGCTGGAAAATTTTTATCCCAGAGGGGTGGGGGTGAGGGGGAGGGGAAGCCAGAGTCCACTTTTGTCACAATTCATTTTTATTAATAGAAAATAAACACTTATTCCAGTTTCAAAGTTGTTATACTTGAAGTTGCTAATTTTAAAAAATGAATTTTAAATAATCACTTAATCCTGCTTTGACTAAGACAATGAAATGTGGCTTAAAAAAAAAAGTGTTCAGCACCATTTGCTCATAGGTCTTTCAGAGTTTGTTCTTAAAGTTTCTGGAACTTTCCTGTCTGTAAAGTATAGGAATGACTGAGCTACATTGGAAAGCCTCTCTGGGACAGGCAGTGGGGAGTTAAGCAGTCATCATAAAGGAATCAGTGTACATTCAGCATGGTGACTTGGACTACACAACAATCCCTTCCCCTCTACAGTAGCTCAAGAGAAACATGCTTCTAAGTACTGAGGTATGAGGAGTCTCAGACTGTTATTTGCTGTTCGAATTGGTCTTCCCAGCTAATAACAGTAAATATCTGGCACAGATGCTATTGGTCCTTAATGTCCTGTGATTTTAGGTAGTAGTTTGGATTTAGTTCAATTTATTCAGAAATCAAACATGTTTAATTAGCTTCACTATTCTGGCAGAGTAAGGGTATGCTGGTTTAGTGTCTTTATAAAATATATGTAATATATAGGTAAATCATAGTCTTAAATCAAATACCTAGAATACTATATTATTTAAACCAATATCTATTTTAACAAAACGTTTATAACTAAAAATAGATGATGAAACTAAATCCAAAGGTATGGCAAAGAGGACTCAGCTCTGTGTTGCTTAAAGAACTTTTAAAAGGCATGTGCCCATAACGTCATTCAAGGAGAGGGAAGGAGGCCCCTTCGCCTCCTCCTTACTATAGAATTCCTGTTGGGGCTGGGCCAGAAATGAGCACTTCTAAATATTTCAGAGAAATCCAAAGTGTTAAAAAGTATTTTATGCCAAAGAACGTCTTTCTGCATCAGTGAATAGTAATGCTCATCAGAATTTCCTAATAACACAAAAACAAAGCCAAGATACATTTGATCAGATGTCAAAGTAATGGGAGGTGGACTATTATGTCAACTTTAGTCAGAGCTCCTGCTGGCTTCTTCCTATACACTGTTCACCAATTTGAGTAGTGGACTTTGTGAGAGAATAATGTTTGATGGCCAGGACCTCTCTTGGGCATTTCTTCCTAAGTGGAATACACAACAGATAAGGGAGTAGGGGAGGTAATACAGGGAAGCTACTCTTTCCAGCTCAGAAGGAGTTGATGAAGCCCATATATGCATTCAAGAAGCCCATGGGATCCTCTAGCTGTGGATAGTGGCTAATGTGGTCATCCAGAATCGACACTGTGGACCGCGGCAGCGTTTTCCTAGTGGAAGAGAACAGCACGCAGGTGAACTTGAGGCTGGAGGAGGAGGGATGTAAGCCAGTGGGAAGCCCCAGTAAATGACCCTGTGGACACACTATACTGGAAGGAGCCACCAAAGAGCTTATTCACCTTCTACTCTGAAATTGTATCTTAGGCAGGTAAACTTGCCAATTCCATTTATACAAACTAGTTTTTAAATGTTCATAATCCAACAAGCAACAACTTGAAAATATAACACTTTTGCAACAATTGTCAAAGCAAGATGATTTTCAGCTCCTTAGAGAAGGATGAAGCATCAAACAAGTGGATCACACAGCAACTCACTGCCCAAGCAGAGATAACCAAGGATCTTCCCTTAATCCCAGGAGATGAGAGGGGGTATTTTATTTAAAATTATATGCAAGCTGTTTACTACTAGCTTGTATCCAGTAGGCCACAGGAAGGTATGGAACATTCTTATGTGACATAATCAATCAAGATTTCATACTCTGATACCTTCCAAGTAAGTACCTAGAGAGAATAGCAACCAATGAGAAGGCACTTTTCCACAATGAGCTCTTCTCAATCTCTCCTTGCCATCTGCTCAGCCTAAGTCAATGAAATGGCTTTACAATCGGACTAAAACAAACACTTTGTAGGATATATCCACTTTCAACCTTTGACTCACATGAGAGCTTTTTGTACACCAAGGAATATGTAGCAGTCATGACAGTGAAAACAGACTATGTATAAATCAAGAGAATGTATAACTGAATTTCTTGATATTACAATTATGTTAGAATAAGATTCCTCAACTCAATCCTTTTATTGTTTCCTGGATGAACAGCCAGTGAGGTTAGAGACAATGGCTAGAGCCAATAGCCCTCAACAGGTAATTCTGTTTACCACTGTCAGGATGAGATACTAACAAAACATAGACCTCTCTCAGGGAGACTCACCTGTACAGCTCCAAAAACTCTGGATAGGGATTTACAGGATCCAATGGCCCATAGATAAAATGAACTAGGAAAAAGAGAAAAGGAATGAAATACTTAACCGCTCTCACATCTGTTTTACTCCCACCCTAAAATTAACTCCTCTCCAAAAAGAAATGTTTTCTTCTCCCTTTTTTTATTTATAATAAGCAAGGTCTCTCTCTGTTGCTCAGGCTGGAGTGCAGTGGTGCAGTCATAGCTCACTGTAACCTCCAACTCATTGGCCCAAGCGATCCTCCCACCTCCGCGTCCTCAGTAGCTGAGACTTTATACAGGTGTGCACCACCACACTTGGCTAACTTTTAAATTTATCTGTAGAGAAAAATGTGCGCACTGTGTTGCCCAGAGTGGTGCCAAACTTCTGGGCTCAAGCAGTCCTCTCGCCTCAGCCTCCCAAAGAGCTAGGATTACAGACGTGAGCCGCCTCAGCCAGCCCAAGAAAATATTTTCTATAAATATTTTTTGTGTGTGATAGAAAACCTAGCTTGTTTTATTAGGTAACCTCTAAAGAGCAGCTAGGAATGCACCAGTTCATTCATTGGATACATCTCCTCCTATAGACAACCAACTGGTCCCTCATCCAACTCTCCTGCACCCTAGACCAAATGGAATATGCCCATCTTTCAACATTCTCTAAGTCCAGGATACTATCATTCTTTAAGTCTCTCTTCAGTTATAACAGACCTTTGACATTTGAAATCAACCGATAATTTCCTGAGCACTAATCACTATGTGTGAAACACTGTAATTTTCTTTTTAAATCTGTAAGAATGAAAAGACAAATAAGTACAAACCACCTATAGCCTCTTAATTAGTAATCCAAACAGCCTTCTGTCCGAGCAATTCAGCATGCAATGTGGCAGTCACTGACAATGCACACCACAGAAATCACTAATACCAACTACCTTTACAGTAATATCTCAGTTTTTTATATACTTCACTCTACACACAAACATCACTGTTCCAGATGGCATGAGTACAGCTGCTAGTAAAATAAAGGATACCCAGATAAATTTGAATTTCAGATGAAAAATGATTTCTTTTTGGTTTAAGTAGGTCCTAAATATTGTACAACACATACTTAAATACTAAAAAAGCATTTGTTGTTTATCTGAAATTCAAATTTAACTGGGTATCTTAACATTTTTATTTGCTAAATCTGGTAACCCTAATTGTATAAAGGAGTTGCAATCATTTTAACCCTATAGTCCTTCAGCTTCCTATCAATAATATAAAAATACTCACTGGGGATAGTTACAGAGGCAAGAGCTCCCACCCAGCGCCTTCTGAACTTCTTCCGCTGATTGATGTACTGTAAGAGACTACAGGACAGGTAAGTCAGCATGAGCAGAACAAGAAACCTTTACTGTTATAGGGATTCAAGGGCATGACAAGAGCCACAAGGAATACAAGATACAATTTCTTAATCCAGAAGCAGTTTAGCATTCCTGGAAATGTCCCACTTAATTTATCCATTTCTGTTAACCTCTAGAGTTAACCACCATGTAGCTCTAGTAGTGATTATGCCTACTATCAATATAAGAATTAGTGGTTTCGTGTATTTATTAAGCAGGGAATGACATCTAGGAAGGCTGATAGTTGGTTTGGATTTTATGTAACTAAAAAGCCCAGGTCTAAGGTTCCAATTTTGGCTTCACCACTACCTACCTCTCTGACTCAAATATATAACACAGATCTTTCAACTTGGTTTCCTCATTTGTTGGTTTGTTTGTTTTTTAAAAGACAAGGTCTCCCTATGTTACCCAGGCTGGAGTGCAGTGGTTATTCACAGGTGCAATTATAGCTCACTACAGCTATAAGTCCTGGCCTCAAGAGATCCTCCCACCTCAGCCTCCCAAGTAGCTGGGAGTACAAACATGTGCCAAAGAACCTGGCTAGCCTCCTCATTTTTAAAATAAGAGGATTGAAACACATGATCTTCTGTGTTGACATCTACTTCTTTTTTTTTTTTTTGAGATGGAGTCTCACTCTGTTTGTTGCCCAGGCTGAAATGCAGTGGCATGATCTCAGCTCACTGCAACCTCCGCTTCCTGGGCTCAAGCAATTCTTGTGCCTCAGTCTCCTGAGTAGCTGGAATTACAGACGTGCGCCACCACACCTGGCTAATTTTTGTATTTTTAGTAGAGACGGGGTTTCATCATGTTGGCCAGGCTGTTCTTGAACTCCTGACCTCAGGTGATCCGACCACCTTGGCCTCCCAAAGTGCTCAAATTACAGGTGTGAACCACTGCGCCCAGCCGACATCTACTTCAAAATTCTAAGTGTAGATGTTGATGAGCACAAGGCTTCATCTGACCACAGACAAAATGGAGAGAATTCCTCCTTCTCCAGCATAAGACACTACTGCCACATTTTAGAACTCATGTATTCTACTCATTCTGCCTGGCAACTCCAGGACAGTTATTTTTGTGAACCCTCAAATATCTCATCTTAGAAACAGTATATACTTTTTGAAAAGGAAAATATAAGATAATTTTGAAAGTCAGTCTTAATTATTCTTCAGTTTTTTAATACTAAAATGAAATGTTCAGGGATCCTATGGGGGTTAGGAGAGGGTGGTAGGATTGGCTGCCTCTAACACACAATTCCTAGCAAAGCCATCAGTAAAAACACTGGAAGCTACACTGACCCAGGTGGCTAGAAGACAGAGCCTTATCCCAAGTAGTTACAGCTATCACCACCTCTGGGTCCCCTATGAAAGCGGGTTTGGGTCTACCTTCTCATGTGAACCAAGGCATGGGAATTCTTTGTACAAGACAGAGGAGGATAAGTCTGCCCTCTCACTCCCTGTTGCTGCAGAAAGATAGGCAAAAGGTAGAGCCTTGTACCTTGAGGGAGGCACTAGGCTACTTTCACAACCATGATTCAATACTTTGAAGCATTTAATACTAACAAAAAGTCCAGTTTCACTCTATTTTCTATTTCTTTCTTCATATAGACCATGACTTTTTGGTTTGCCCCATAGGTCATCAGCCTTCCTGTGATAGGGAATAAGCCAGCAAGGAACAGAACAAGCAATCCCCACTCTCCACAAAAACGCTTCTCTGGAAACGAAAGCAAAGGGTAATTTCTTACCTGTCAATGACTAAGTTCCCGTCATTGTTGCGGATCCCTGCCCACATGTCCCACAGCTCACTCTCAGAGGGCCGAGTATACGGCCCAAAGACTGGGGTGAGACTGAAAGAGTCCAAAACGCAGGAAGATAAGTGTGAGGAGAACTCAGAATGTTCAATATGGCTGGAACCTCAGAGGCCATGCAGTCCCGGCCATCAGTCCGACCCATAGGTGATTTATGAATTCCTTCTACTTACTTCCCTGGCAAGCAGCCAACACCTTTGCTTTAAAATATCAAGCCCTAGGATTTGGCCCAGAATTGTAATGGCAGCAACTTTTCACAACATTGTTCCTAGGCCACAGTCAATATTTGACAGTGACACTTACCCTCGAGAGAACACGAAGAAGTTCATCAGTCGTGTGAGGATGGGTGACAGCACACCTCCGTCTTTGAGTAGCTGGAGGGGAATAAGTGGAAGTAAAGCTCAAGAATCCAGAGGAAGACCTTCACCTGGGCAAAGGGTTTTATATTAGGAACTAAATCTTTTTTTTTTTTTTTTTTTTGAGACGGAGTCTCACTCTGTCGCCTAGGCTGGAGTGCAGTGGCCCGATCTTGGCTCACTGCAAGCTCCGCCTCCCAGGTTCATGCCATTCTCCTGCCTCAGCCTCCTGAGTAGCTGGGACTACAGGCACCCGCCACCACGCCCGGCTAGTTTTTTGTATTTTTAGTAGAGACGGGGTTTCACCATGTTAGCCAGGATGGTCTCGATCTCCTGACCTCGTGATCCGCCCGCCTCGGCCTCCCAAAGTCCTGGGATTACAAGTGTGAGCCACCGTGCCCAGCAGGAACTAAATCTTTAGCCAAATCTCCTGCTACTGAATGGTTTGGTACTTGGCATTTTGTTTTGCCTACCCACATTCTTCTCTCAAGGAAGACAAATCTATTTCTAATTCCATCTAAGATTACTTTGCTACAATTCACTAAATCCCTAAAACTTTAACTCTGATATATTCAAGTTTAGAGTAGAATCCTAATTTCTTCAAACATCAGGTTTGGGACACAGATCTTTCCATAGCTGTTATTTCTCCAAATATTTGTTGATCTCTTATTCTTAAGATGTGTTTTGGGTTTATGTAGGGGCCACTGCCTCTGCTTTAGTTGCCTATGAAGGGAAAAACTAACTTCATTAAGATAAATTCCCGGCCGGGCGCGGTGGCTCAAGCCTGTAATCCCAGCACTTTGGGAGGCCGAGATGGGCGGATCGCAAGGTCAGGAGATCGAGACCATCCTGGCTAACCTGGTGAAACCCCGTCTCTACTAAAAAAAAATACAAAACACTAGCCGGGCGAGGTGGCGGGCGCCTGTAGTCCCAGCTACTTGGGAGGGTGAGGCAGGAGAATGGCGTGAACCCGGGAGGCGGAGCTTGCAGTGAGCTGAGATCCGGCCACTGCACTCCAGCCTGGGTGACAGAGCAAGACTCCGTCTCAAAAAAAAAAAAAAAAGATAAATTCCCAAGGAAGAGTATTGAACTACTGCCGATCACAGGAGCTACGGCCCTTAAAGGTCCCAGCATTATCTACGTCAGTGCAAATCCTCAAACTAAAGTCTGTTAGTGAAGTAGCCAACCTTTTGGAGAAGGAGTGGACGGTGAGTCTCAGGAAAGATACCTGTAGGAGAAGAGACTTATCTTAGTCATTTACCTACAGCTTTAATTTTTTTTTTTTTTTTTAATAGAGACGGGGTCTCACTGGTCTCAAGCTCAAGCAACCTCTTGCCTCAGTCTCCCAAAGTGCTGGGATTACAGGTGTAAGCCACCTCGCCCAGCCTACCTACATTAAGGTCAAAGGCAAGCCCGTTATCAGAAACTACCCACCCTATTCACCATCACCTCTGCAGCCTTTACTACCAAAACAATTACAAATAAAAATTTAATACTGTCATCTAATTACATCTCCAGGAATTATATGTTTAACTGGTCACAATAAATCCCACTGGAATTACTTTTCCCATCTTAAAGATTGTGAAACGGGGAGAAAATATATGGTCATCCAAAATGCTGATAACCAGGCTCTGACTCCCCTTAGCATTTCCGCCATCACTCAGAACACAAGGGTTAATGATTTGGGCTGCAAGAATAAAACAAGAAGTTTTTAAATAAGTATAGGTCCTTTAAAAAACCTAGAGTTTTTCTTTTCCATTTCTCTTCAGAGTCAGTGGAAGAAAGCCATGAGCATAAGTGATAAAGGGAGAGACAGATTTCTCTCCCAGTCTGCTCTTAAGGCATTCAGGAGACATTTGGGTATTCATGGACTTGCAAGCTGGCTGCCCAGAAGGTCTAATCAGGGGTTCGGTATTTTCTAACTGAAACTTGGCAGTGCCAGTTAGGAGTTGGGGAGGCTCATACAGTGAAGTCCTCACTTAACATCAGGATAGGTTCTTAGAAACTTCGGCTTTAAGCAAAATGAGGTACGGCAGGTCCTTGAATAACATCCTTTCTTTAAAACACTGATGAGAAAAAAAATTGGTTCCATTATAACATTTTATTTAAAGTCACAGTTTCCAAGAACCCATTGATGACATTAAGTAAGGATTTTCTACACTAACACCGTAGTAGGATTAGAAACACTTGTGGCTTTTTTCTGTACCTTCAATCCTATACTCTCATAACCTATTGCAGTTGTCACAGATACGGCAGACAGCCTTTACCCTCCCCACTCCTGATACAGCTGTTCCTAGGTCCTCCACTAGATCCTGCTATCTAATGCATTGAAAAAGCACATATGACTATAATGCAGCATTTTACTGACTGTGTAAGTAAAGTCACTATCCTTTGTAATGCTGTTTATTTAAAAACATTCTGAGAAAGGGTCCGTAAATCCTGTCAGGCCACCAAAGGAGTTGATGGCACAGAAAAGGTAGAGATCTCATAGTTTTAATTATGTCTACTTGCAATATTATCAGATTACCATTTAGGTGCCGCTGTGGTATCTAACGATGGCCCTTCTAGACTACACCCACTTTCTACCTACCGCCAAGACATTTACCTCCATTTGACAGACAGAGACTCTTTATGGTAAGCCGACCAGATCGATTCTGCTTGTACCTAGAAGGGAGATGAGGAAACACACATGTAGCTGAGCAGACTTAAACCAGTGCACCTCTGAAGACAACTCCCAAGAGAGAAAAAGGATGCAAAGAGTCCAGAAACGATGTGCTCTCCTAGCATTATAAGCTGAAGTTTGAAGCTCCACTGACCTGTAGAGAAGCTCCTGAGCAACCGTATCTCCATAGTCATGAGAAAGAAGGTTGATCCTGCGGTTCTGGAGCCCCAGATGCCGCAAAAGTGCTTCCACGATGCTGGCCTGCTCAAATATGGAATAGTGATGTGGTCTCTGAGGAAAGGAAAGCCCACATACACAGGATGAAGTCGTGAGGACAGCTCTCTGCCAGCCGAACCCTCACAGTCTATGTCCGTCCCGACACCCCATCACCAGCCCCAGATAGGTGCCGCTTACCGGTTTGTCACTGAAGCCAAAGCCTAAGAAATCAAGGGCAATCACCCGATGAAACCTCAAGGTCAGACCTTCCCAAATCTACAAAAAAGAAAGGATGATTTGGGCTTTCTGCTCTTGCCCCTCCCTTTCACCAGACTGAACACAGGAGCTGCAGCCCTCTCTTGGCTTAACAGACTTCCATAAAGAGAAAACCCCATGAAACCACCACAGGTCCCACAGATGATCCTCTTGGAAAATGCTTTATTCCTGCTAATTAATCCCTGTTGAGGGAGGATAACTTGGCAGTGATTCCTTCCAGAGTGCCAAGGAGTTTATCATTCCCTTTCAGTATATAAGAAACAGTTCAACATTTAATATTTTTTAGAAGCAATTCAAATGTGCAAGAGCCTTCTAGTGCTGACAACAAAATCCTTTTATTTTAATTTTCATTATTTTAATAAAATTTTAAATTTTTATTTTAATTTTTATTTTAAAAAATTATTTTTTAAAAATAAATAAAAGGTTATTTTAATTTTTATTTAAAAAAAATTTTTTTTTGAGACAAGAGTCTCGCTGTGTCACCCAGGCTGAAGTGCAGTGGTGCGATCTCGGCTCACTGCAACCTCTGCCTCCCGGGTTCAAGCGATTCTCCTGCCTCAGCCTCTCGAGTAGCTGAGATTACAGGCTTGTGCCACCATGCCTGGCTAATTTTTATATTTTTAGTAGAGATGGAGTTTCGCCATGTTGGCCTGGCTGGTCTCAAACTCCTGACCTCAGGTCATCTTCCCACCTCAGCCTCCCAAAGTGCTAGGATTTGAGCCACTGCGCCCGGCCAAGGCTTTTTAAGACATAGTAGGACCTAGAAGTCTGACTTCATTACCTTGTACCAATCGTAGCTGGATGTTGGAAAACCGTGTAAAAGCACAACAATCTCTGGACTTCCAACCACACCCACAGAGTCTAGGAAGAAGGAAAGTACAATCAATCAGGCCAAATCCCTATAAAAATAACCTCGAAGATGTTAAAATCTAAGTAATCTGATACAAAAGACAAGAAACTGACCAAATTGACATTAAAATGACACAATTCTTTTTAAAATGTAAGCTTACTGCGTTAGGTGAGAACAGGCCTTTTCTCCTTTTGATCTGTATATTAAAACACTGTAAAAATCATGCTATGTGAAAATACTTGAAGGCACCTGTTTACTCAACCTAGGTGTTTTTTTAAAAAGCATATCCCCATTTCTCCTTTTGTTTTGTAATATGCACATTTTTTCACGGTGAAAAGTAAAATTTCACAGTTAAAAGCATATGATCCCAACACAAAAACTACAAATTATTTGTACTTTATCATGAATGGCCTCACAGAAATTCTCTAAGAGATAGCAACTATTCCCAAAGAACACCTTTAGCTTATCCTGTTTGCTCAGCACTTTTCATTCAGCAGGAGACCCAATCTAACATCAAAAACATAATAAAACTATTACAAAATCCTGTCAACTACAAAAAGGGCTTAATCAACATAAACATGAACTTTTTAAATGCATATGACAATACGGAAGCATTCAGCATCATCTAAATTAGGTAAACATTTAGACAATATTAACCTTGCTAATAGTATTGGATTAAAACTGGTATATTCATATACTGCCAGTGACATGAAACTTCGGTAATAAGGTTTTCAAAAATAATTTAGAAGCAGTTAAAAATTGTATATACTTTAGCCTAAGAGTTTTTTTCTTGAGAATCTGTGCAAATAAAATCATTCCATTTATACAAGTAGTATAGTTTGAAAATGTTAGGAAAAAATAAACTGTACAGACATGAAGCTTTTCCTTCAACATTAGTTTTTTAAAACAGTAAAACTGGAAATAACCCAACCCAACATAATGAAAATTGTATACTTACTTAATTGAATATAGCAAATGAGAGGAGGTCAGGAGCAATAATGAAAAACGGTTTATGACAAACATTTTTCGTTATTGCTCTTGACCCCCGCTCAAAATAAATCATTTCCAATCTGTTTCTCAGGTTCTTCACCTATAAAATGAGGTTAATGGCACCTATCTCCAAATGCTGTTATAAAGATTAAACAATGAAGGCTGAAAATATAATTCAGTGCCTGACATATGGTAATTACTTGATAAGTAGTGGTCATAATAATCATCACTAGCAAATTAATTTATATAATGGTATTAAGACTTAAATCACAGTTACACTACAAATAATCTACAGAAAACGGTAAAATGAAATCAGGGATGGTGAGGAGAGAACCAATGGTGGTTATGTCTATTAATATTTTATATATTACCTGACACTAAGGTTGCCCAATTAAAAAAAAAATATATCAGAATACATATCAAGCTACAAAGAAAACTTATACTAAAAGGTAAGGTCTGCAGGTTGGAATCTCAGTCCCAACCCCCATTCTCCCAGCAGTTTTCTGCGCTTCTCTGCAACCTCACTACACAGAAAGAGAGAGATACTCTCCTCCATCATTAAGGAGCAACAAGAGACCAGCAGACACAAAATAAATACCTCAGCTGGGACTTACATGACCGATACACGCAGGTGTTCCAATAGTCCACTTCTTACCTTGGTAGAAGATACGCAGTCCCTTGTAAGTGAAAAACTTGCCTGAAGACTTCCATGAGTGAAGGGCAGGGGAGAGCTGAGGGGGTGGGATGTGCAGGTACGCAGCAAGCAGGGGCACGGCCAACAGCCCCACCTGGACCCACCACTCCCTCATCCTGTAGGAAAAGCAGAGACCCACTGTAAGCAGTCAGGTAACGTTGTACACTCATCTACAAACCAAAACCTGGTAAGATGGCATGGGAGACTGCTATTACCAGCAATGATTACGTTGCCCTTCACATAGGCACAAAGCTGACCAAGACTATAATCGAACCTCTGTCTGCCATAGCACTCGCCGTATTTGTTCATCATTCTAATTTTAAGGAAAAAAAATACATTATTTCAACATACAATCTTCTGCCTCTGCTCCCCAACTTTAACCCCTTAGCCCCTACCCTTGTGGTCTTCCCAATACCTGCTGAAGAGGACTTTATATAAATAAAAGGGAGATGACTTAAATCCTGGACACTCTTTCATTGACTTTTATCAAGGCTTCCTAGGAAAAAAATAACTTCTTATTTACTCCAAAAGCTCTACCATCTACCCACTAGCCCCCACGAGTAAAATGTTCAAAATATATATATGTGCTTTATCATGTCTTAAAAAGAGTGTGTGTGTAGTAACTTGTCACATGTCCTCAAGCAGAGAGTTGCTCCTGATTTTTAATGCATACTTATCAGCCCTCCTGCCTAAATGAAGCCCCATTTAGTACTCGTTTCTGGGTTTGGGCTGAGAAACTGCTCAGGGTAAACAGTCTGAAAGTAAGATAGCTGCGCTGGGTATTCCAACATAAGCAGCTTTGTTATGACCCTGAATATCTAATCTCTTGAGAGGTCAGGGCAGTAGATTATATTTCTGCTTTTCTTAGCAGACTCTTGAAGTTTCCATTTAATTTTCTAAGACGCTCCCCCACCCCCAGATAAGGCATAACTCATACCCAGCATGTGAGAATTGATTTTGTCTTTGGAAAAAGAGCACTGGTTGGTACACCCAACTGTCCCATGCCCAGGACTTCAAAGGCACAAGTCAGTTTATCCACATTGACAAGGAGTGCCAAACAGGAATTATAAACAGTTCTGTTTCAAGTCTATGACTTCTGATGGTCAACAGATCAAGAATTGTCAGTAGAATGGAAGTTCTCTCAAAACAGCCAGAATGGAAATAATACCCTCCAAAACTAAAATTAGAGTTGTCATAGAGCTAAAATAAATAAATTGCTAAAGCCCTGGGGGAAATGGCTTTCTGTTTATACACACATTCTTCCCTATTACCTGTAATCTACACGTTCACTAACTTCCTCAACTTACAAGATACTCCCCCCCCCCCACAAAATCCCCGATAGTTTTAGAGATAGAGATAGCTAGCTAAACTCTAAAACCAAACCTGTGGTTTTACAGTGGTAAAATAACCATGTTTCTTAAAGAATCTCAGCTCCCCAGCCTAATTTTTAGGCATTATTAGGGCAGTCATTTCCTTTTTTCTCCAAAGTACCTGTCCGTAAGACGGATAGAACCATTTGGTCCTACTTGTCAAGGTAATACTAGAAATGGTTCAAAAAAAAGTGCCAGAACATGATAGTTATATCTCAGTTTTCACCCCACAACAATAGCAGGCTATATCCCAAATACCTCCTTGAAAGGTCAGATGACAAAAAGCATTAAGTTTTGATGATCAGTTGCCCAGCGCTATCTGTCCTTTACTTCAATGCATACATTTTCATGTGCGGATTTCATTACTCCTTTCCCCCAGTGCTTCTCATCGCGCTCCTCCATGGGGTTCCAGCAGCTGAATCTCTGCAGTGACTCAGCAGAGAGCCCCGGGAGGGGCGGCCAGAGCGGCAAATGGGGAGGCTTCCCCGCTGGCGCTTAGGGAAAATGGGGGTTAAAAATCGAGGCGATCGACCAACATACTCCACTCCTGGACACCCCCCTCCACACCCTCCTCCTCTTACTCCAAGAAAGCAAAGCGGCAACCTTTCAAGGAGCCGTTTCTTGTCTCATTACCTCAGTAAAAATGCCCCCATGACCTTTTAGGATTTTTAGAAGTGAAGCAGCCTAGCAGTCAGTAGGCGAAATGGGTTAAGCAAACATTTTTTGGCCAAAATCCCAATTATTTGATGAGCCATGAGCAGAGAAAATAAGCAAACTCCAGTAACAAACTTTCCAGAAATTTCTGGGCCTTGATTTCTTCATCTGGTAAACAGAAAAACACACTCCCGTAATAATATCACCCAACCTGCTGCCCACCTGATGGCGTCGCCGCAAAATGAATGAACCACTTTATAAACCCGCGAAACTAAGGCGAACAATCGCTGCGCAACATGACCGTTTGGTCACATCGCCGTTCTCACTCGCGCTTGTTACTGAAATCTGAAAAATACTTAAGTAGTCACTCTGCGGTGACTCCCGCCACCGTGGTACCTGGGTCTCGAAATCCTAAGGTGCACCGCGGCGATCTCGGCACTGCAATTATCTTGTTTTTGAAATTCTAAGGTGCGCCACAGAGATACTGGGGTTCTAAAAACTCTAAATCGCACCAGGACGATGCTAGGGTCTATCCTTTAGGTCGCACCACGGCAATAGCGGGGCTAAAAATCCTACATCGCACCAGGGCTCTTTGGGGGTCTAGAAATCCTAAATCGCGCCACGGTAATGGCGGGGTCTAAAAATCCTACATCGCACCAGGGCTTTGCCGGGATCTATAAATCCTAAATCGCGCCACGGCAAAGGCGGAGTCTAAGAATCCTGAATCGCACCAGAGGGAAGCCAGAGTCCAAATATCCTAAATCAAATCAGGGCGATGCTAGGGTTTAGAAATCCTAAATCATGCTGCAACAATGAGTATAAAAATCCTAAATCGCGCCAGGGTGATGCCAGGATCTAAAAATCCCAATTCGTATCAGGGTGAGACCAGGGTCATTATGGATCCCAAGTCATATCAAGATAACGCTGGGGTCCAGAAATCCTAAATCTCACCAAGGCAATCCCGGGGTCTAGAAATCCTAACCCAAAGAGGTCCCGCGCTCTGAACATTCCATTACGTGCAGGAGTGACACCCCCTCCTCAAGTAGGCAGAGCGGGCGCGGAATGCGTGCCGCCTGTCGGTAGAGTTTTCGCCCGAAGGCAGCCCCGGCTCGAGCACGGGCAAGCAGTCCGCCACTCGCCCGCGCCCTAGTCCCAGGGCGGCCAGCCACACCCCCTCGTTCCCGCCGCACACCCACCTGCGGAGGCGATCTCGGCGCACCATGGCCGCGTTATCCCATGCCGCCCGCCGCAGCGTTGCAGAGCACCGGGCGCCGCGGAGCCCGCAGCTGTGCAGGGCCAGCCGGCAGCAGGGGCGCAGCCCGCAGCCCACAGCAGCGCAGGGCGGCGCCGCGCCCGGCAGCTACAGCCACTCTGGCGTGCGCTGCGGCACTGCGCTTGCGAGGCGCAGCTGCCGCAGAGGAGGTGCCGTGGTGTGCTGGTTGCCGCGGCAGCGCGGAGCGAGTGGGCATCGACTTTTAGAGCCCACCCGCGCCCCGCCCCTAGCCCGCCCATCGCCGCAGAACCCCTACCGCCTGCTCCCCCGCTCGCCGCAGAGCCCCTCCCAGCCACTCTGCCACTGCCACGGCCACAGAGATGGGGTGCCCCTCTAACAGTGGCTCCTTTAGGGAGCACCTTCAGGGGTGTCGAGCCCCCTCCCCAAGACCCCGCTACTCCCTCGTGAACCCCCAACCCTGAGCCCGAGATTCTGCTGCAGAAACCCTCCCCTGACGAGTTAAGGCCACGGGCAAAAACAGCAGACCCCTGAGAGCCCCAACACTTTCCTTAGACCACCCACAAACCCCACAGGCCGCCCACAAGCCCCACAGGAGGATGGCCGCTCGACCTAAGGGGCAGCAGGGCTCGGGGGTGCCGGCCGTGGCGCTTGCTCCCGTCCCTCGTACTGAACCGTGAGAGGTGGCAAGCCACGAGGGCCCTACGCGCCCTAAGTCCCTAACTCCCGGTAACCACCAAGGGCACGAGCAAGCGGCTAGGGAGCGACAAGCTCTGCTGGACCCACCACCAAGCTAGTAAACAGATTCATGGTATGGCCACTATGGCCAAAGTTGCACAAAGTCCGGTTTCTGCCACTCCAGCCACCGCCACCGCGCGGGGCAGGTTTCCTTTACAGCAGCGCGACGTGGTCGGCATGCCAGACTCCCGGCCACAGCAGCGCCCTCACAGCCCCGCTCCCTGCATGAGCCAGTCCGCGCTGCACAGAAGAGTGGGCACAATTAGGAGAGCAAAGCCCCCTTTATTTACGTAATATAGAATCACAGTGCAAGGGCTCAGTGGCACAAGAAAGAGGGAGGAATTTTTCTAACCATAATCCTTTAAAAGGCATCCCTTACGCCTTTGAAAAGTGTAGAGTATCACGAAGTGTCTGTGTTCATTTTCTGACCATAAACTGAAATACTGGCGAACGCACGCGGGGCGCAAGCTGGTGAGCGGGGCGGCCGGCCGGCCGGCCGGTGCCCGCTGCATCCAGAGGGGGCGCTGCAGGCCTCCCTTCGGTCGCGCACGGCCCAGGCCCTCCGCGACTCTGTAACTCTGCACCCGAAAGGTTCGGCGCTGGCCCGCAGGGCCTCCAACCCGTGACCGAGGGCGACCCACGGACACTGAG
This sequence comes from Macaca fascicularis, assembly GCF_037993035.2. Lineage (NCBI taxonomy): Eukaryota > Metazoa > Chordata > Mammalia > Primates > Cercopithecidae > Macaca > Macaca fascicularis. Next base: position 172,008,237 of record NC_088377.1, on the reverse strand, counting down.
GAAACTACCGCCTATAAGCCTGTCATCAGAACCTGTGGCACAACACAGGTACACTTCTGCAGGGGTCTGGTTGCCCCCAGTAAACGCACTCATGAAACAAAAGCTGATTTAGCACCTACAGCGCGCTAAGAACCGGGGATGCGAAATAAATGAGAAATAGCCCCGGCCCGAGAGCAAGACGCAGGCCATCTGGAGGGGCAGACAGACAAGAACTGCCACTTTTTAAAATTTTCCTTGTAATTTCCTAGTGACGTTTGTGGCAGTTGACCCACTCCTTCCTAACATGTAAGGCCCTCAGAGGCCGAGCCCAAGTATTATTCGCCTTTTGTATCCCCAGAGCCCGCCACGGTGCTGGCCCCTAATAAATCCTGCTTGAATAAGTACAAGAATTTGAGGGCGCACAGGGGAGGAAGTAATTAAGGGGAGGGGGGAAGGGTGGTCTTGAATGATGAATAGACATTTACCAGAGAGACAAAGAACATTCCAGCCGGAGGGGACGGCTTTCGCAAAGCACTGGAGGCTCAGGGCCGCGCGTTTGCGGAAAACGGGAAGTCCTTTGAGCCGGGGCACCAACAGGCAAAAAATTAGGCTAGCAAGAGAATTTCATCGTAGGGAATTAGGAATTTGTTCTAGAGAAAATGAGAAGCCACAGATGGATTTAAACTCTTTATGGCCTTAATTGGTTACTTAACAAAATTTAAATTAGTCTCTTTACAAGTCAAAGATTACCTATTTTAATTATCCCTACCTTTTAAAGACTGAATTACTCTTCAAAATCTAAATCGGTTCTTCCAACAAGGTAAAGGCTTTCCTATTTTAATAATAACAATAACAAAAGCCTTTGCGTTATATATTTTTCATACTTATTGTTAATGGAATCTTTGAGTTCTACAAACAATTCCACACTTTCATTCTCACCAGGCCAGAAACACCAGCACCCAAGATGAAGGCAATTTTCTGTTTATGGACTGAGTGCCCCACAAAGGATCTTATTCTGAAGGCCATGGAACATATCTACCCACATGGCTCAAGTGGACAGCCTGGAGGAGAAACAGTTTAAAGGCCCTGGGGGAAGCGGGGAGCACCAGGGAGAGCTCCCCAAGACAACAGGAATTCCAAGTCTGACACTCGGGAGAAATCCTCCCTTCAGACATTATTGATGTCTGGCCGAGTAATTAGGAAAAACTTCTTTGAAGGAGGGATTGAGGTTGAGATGGGCATGGAACCCAGATCTTAGGCAGAGAAAGCATATTCCTGTTTGGAAGAACCCTGAGTACAGAAGTCAGCTCAAAGATATCAGCTTGGCCCAACCAGGAATTTGCTGTCGGAAGTCTGAGAGAGAAAAAGCTGGCCATAATCCCCCAGGAGCCAAAGAGTTAACGAATCTTCTAAATGTGCCTGATTTACTTCCAGAAAGGAGCTTCCTCCACAGGGGAAGAATTTGACCCAAGGTATAAAACACTCAGAGCCCTGAGAAAACACACAGCCACACATAAATTCAAAGCCTGCTCTGGCTTGCTCGAAGTTGCACCCTTTCAGTTCCTCCAGGCTGATGCTATCCTGGGCCGTGCAGGGTATCTCATGCAGTAGTCTTCCCTCAGCCAGTGGCTTATCACACATTCTTGTCACATTCCAGTCTAACACAGTTCCGCCTCACAATAAGACCTCAGATTTGTGCAAAAATTCATGTAGAAAGCTCTGCGTTTATTATCTCGCTGATTCACAACAGTGGTATGGGATCTGCAGGGACGGTACCACAGATTCAATAACCGTATTTTTCTAACCCCAGTTTGAGAACCATAATGTGACAAGTGCAGGATATTTATGGAGACAACAAGACACAACTGGGACTGCCACTTTCAAGAGCCATCATTGTAGATTCAAATCAACTAAAACACTTCATAATGGGAGAAACTTGGTTGAACAGAGGAGCACGAAGGGGTTTTGGTTGAGAAATTTACCAAATCAGTAGGACAGGACCCTAAAAAAGGCTACTGTGACTGTAGACTGAGGGGAAGTACCAAAAATAAGCTAATCCTACTCTATTCTGCTAGTTAGAATTCACAGAAAGCATTTTATTCTGTTCTACAGAGCAGATAGATATTGAAACACAGAGACGAATAGGAATGTGTTCAGAGAAGATCAACTAAATGAATTGCAAATTGAAGGTGTAACAGCTCTTGTATTTTAAGCTCCTACCATGAGTATGGATCTTCACCCAACATATCCCTGATCCTCACAGTAGCCTGGCTAGACAAGTATTTTCACTCACAGATTTCAGAGAAAGATACGGCAGCTCGGAACGCTGAGTGTTAGGATGTGAAGGGGCTGGGAATTGAACGCAGATGTGCCTGGCTCCAAAGCTGGCCTTCTTTCCACTACTCCACACTGCCTCCCTGTTTGAAATAGCTGGGCATATTTAGTTTGAAGAAAAGAAGCCTTGTGGAGTAAGTAGAAGAAGGAAATGTGTTAGCGGTCCTCAAATATTTGTGGAAGCAGCATTAGACATTTTATTCTGTATGGCTCCAATGAGTGCAAATTGTAGAGAAACAGATGTCGATTCAACATAAAGAATTTTCCAACAGTAGGGGCTGTCTAGAGGGACTGGGTGGCTCGGCCATTCGGGGATGGGACAAATTCCCTGTCTACTGGCGGCTGGGTAACCCTGTGGCAGGTATGCAAGCTCTGCATATAAGACTGAATGAATGATTTGCAAGGTCTTTTCCCATCTGATGTAAAATAAGGCTCCAAGATGAACTGGAACTTGGCCAAGGTGATCCTCTACTGAGGGGACAAATCCACAACTCAGTCTTCCCTAGTTATGTCCCTCAGCCCAGAACCCTTGGTATGACATGCTGCTTCATACTGAGGGCAAAACAAATCGAAGACATTATCATCAATAAAATCACATCAACCTCGCTCTCAACCAAATTAACCAACATGGCCGGGCACAGTGGCTCACACCTGTAATCCCAGCACTTTGAGAGGCTGAAGCAGGTGGATCACTTCAGATCAGGAGTTTGAGACCAGCCTGGCCAACATGGTGAAACCCCATCTCTACCAAAAATACAAAAATTAGCCATGTGTGGTGGTGTGTGCCTGTAGTCCCAGCTACTTGGGAGGCTGAGGCAGGAGAATGGCTTGAGCCCTTGCAGTGAGATGAGATGCCGCCACTGCACTCCAGCCTGGGTGACAGAGCGAGACTTCATCTCAAAAACAAAACAAAACAAAAGCAAATTAACCAATATATCCCTGAAGCGACTGGTGTCTTCCTCTTCAGGCCCAATTTTGAGTAAAAGTCTTTGGCTGTAAAAAGCTCAAAAGATGAGTGGTAGACGAAGGAAGCAGTGGAACTGAATAACCTCTTACCCAAATAAGATGACCCTAAATGACAGATGGTTGTTTCTCCAGGTGACAGCGGGCACCCCTAAACTATCTTCACACACCCTCTGCATTACTCCACATCCCATTATCCCACAGCTGGTACTGCTTCACCAGGTACTCCTACCCCACTATCCCGCACCTAGAGGGCATTTTATCCACTCAAACAGATAAACAGGCTGAAGGATTCTAATTAAGTAATAGAATCTTGCATTTTTATAGCTCTTTACCCTTTCACAGATATTATCTCATTTGTCCCTCACCACAGTCCCCTAAGGAAAATAGCTACTTTCTTTCAGGCAGGCAATTTCCTAGCTGCCTGGGGAGGCAAGGGCTCCAGCACAAGCACAGTCGGTCTTTCTCGCTTTTTTTTTTTTTTTTTTTTTCTGTTACTACTTTCCCACCTTAGATTATGCCTCCAGCCAGAATTAGTCAACCAGGAGCAGGTGCTTCCGTTTTCTTCGATTGCTCTCCTCACCTCACCGGCTGTCCCCCTCCCCGAACCAGGCCTCCAGCCGCGCCACCACTGCCGCTCTCCGCCCTGGTGACCCCAGCGCCTGGATCTGCACCTGCAGCTCCGACCCCGAACGACCGCGCCCTCTACCACTCGGTCACACCCGTGTGCCTGCGACCTTCCCTACCTCCAAGGCTGGTTGTCCCCCAAGTGGGAAGGCGCAGCCTCCCAAGAAATCGCCCAGGAGGGCGGGTGGAGCCAGCTAATTAATGACTAAGCGGGGGTCAAGCCTCGGCGAGGGTTGTGTGACTTTTGTGTTCTCTACGGCCCCGAGGTGCTGGGAGACGACGACCGAGGCTCTCGCCCACGTGGTCCTCTTGTGGGCCGGCGGCGGCGCACCTAGTGCGGGGACCCACGCGCCCCGGGAGCCCTCCCCTCGTCAGCACAGCCTCACGCCTCCTGGGCCACGCGCACTTACCTGCCCCCCAGGACTGGTGTGGCCCACGCACACAAGCCACACCCACCAAGGAGCGCTAGTCCCACTCCTGAAGCGGGCTGCTAGGGTGCATGGGGAGATCACTCCTTCCCCGCCCGCCTCTTACCTGATTCAGGTAAGACCTGGGCTACATGACTCCATGTTTGGGAGAACCCGTTGCGCATGCGCTTCCTGAGGCCAGAGGTTCTCGGCCTTCACCCTGTCCCCAGGGAGGACCCGACCACGAATACGCCGCGAATACGCGGCTCGGGGCTAGAGCGTCGCCAGGTCCGCGCACCAGCCCATCGCCCCCGAGCCCAGCATGTGCTGCCGCCTTCTCCCTGCCAGGCGTCAGCGCCACCTACCGCAAAGGGTATGAAATGGCAGGCCGTGGCTTCGACAATAGCCTAAGGCGTTGGATAAAGAGAGTAAAATTGTATTCGGCCTATTACTTTTACATAATAAAAGTGAAGGCCAAAGAAGTGACATTTTGCTAGTTATTAACTACGTAGAGATCTTTGGCGAGCCTTCTGTATTTCAGCCATGCCCCTGATTTCGTAATTACCCTGAAGATGCACAAGTCTCCATCGCCAGCCCTCCCTCTACCCGGTGCTCTAGAGCCTTATATTTGCCTGCTTTCTCCTGTTCACATGGCGAACATAGACATCTCATACTCAACAAGAGCTAGGTGAAATTCACTACCCTTTCTCTACTTCCTCTTTCCCACACTACAAACTGACCCCTGTCCTAAGAACTGATGCTTCCTTCTCTAGTCTGTATCTTGGTTAATGCACTTCCATCCACCCCTGTCTCCCACACACTGTCACCAACCCCTGTGGAACAGTGGAATGAGGCCAAGGGGTCGGGCACCTTTGGATACAGATCTCAACAAGTTCCCTCCTCCCCATCCCTTTCATCTTACCTCCCGAGGGTCTCTTGAATTCCTCTTGCTCCCCTCCATTCCTAATGCCATTTGCTCTTGCTCGGGGCATTATTTCTCACCTGGACTACTGCCTCCTAATTGGCTTCCAAGTCTCCACCATCACACCCTTCTGGTCCATCATTCACACCCCTGCCAAAGTGATTTTTCCAAAATGCAAATCTGATCACATCTCTCTTCTAAAACTCTTTACTGACACCCTATTGCTGGTGCTAAATCCAAGCTCTTTAGCTCCGCATGCAAAACACTTCAAAATCTGGTCCTTGCCTTGACTTCCTCTAGAATCTTCTATCTTACCACCCCCATCTTACCCACCCCCACCAAAACCTCATGATCTGACCAAACATTACTAATTATAGTTACTCCCAAAACACCATGTGGTTTCCTTTCTCCGTGCCTTTACACATGTTCTCCACGACCAGCTATGTCCTGTCCCACTTTGGCTACCTAAAAAATTCCTGTTCATTCTTCAAAAATCAACGTAATTTTCACATCCTCTTGCAAGCCTTCCATGAAACTTTCCTATGGAAATGATCCCTCCCTCCTCTGTGCCATCTCTGTCCCTCAGTTGCCTTATCACATTGTTTTGTGATGATGTTTGCAGACCTGTCTTGCCTCTCCTACCACAGAGCTGAGCTTCTTGAGGACAAGGACAGCATTTTATTCATTTCTATGTCCCTTTTGCCAACCCAACATTTTAATTTTCTTTTTATAGACAAGAGATCTCACCCTGTCTCCCAGGTTAGAGAGCAGTGGTACGATCACAGCTTGCTGCAGCCTCAAACTCCTGAACTCAAGAAATCCTCCTGCTTCAGCCTCTCGAATAGCTGGTATTACAGGCATGCACCATCACGCCCAGCTCAACTCAACATTTTATAACAATGATGATAAGAATGAATAACAGCAAACATTTGTTAATCGCTTTGTGCCAGATGCTGTGCTGAATTTCTCATATGTACATTTTTAACTTCTGATGATTACCCTATGAAGAACTATTATTATCCTAATTTTACTAACGAGAAAACAGGCTTTGAAAGATTAAGGAGCTTGCCCATGGTCGCAGAGCTGGTAAATTGTGGAATCAAGATTTAAATCCAGATCTATCTGCTCATGTTTATCTATTCATCAGCTTGGTAGAATTAAAATATTTGAAAAACCACTAGTCATTTTTTAAAGTATTAATGCTTACAGAGTTAATTTATCTTTTAAAGGGAAAACACATAGCTATTCTACTCTAGTGGATGGAAATAGAGTGTTCTAATTTAAACTAATGGTATAGAAAGCCAAATAAATACTCTTGATGTCAGGCTAACTGAGAAAATGATCATATCTTATCCCATATAATCTGTTCTTATTATATGAATGTTATGAGTATTTTTGCTTAGGGATTGATATATTACAAACCAGTAATAGTAGATTTTTCTTTAAAACTCCTTTTGAAGAAGAGAGATCTAAATTGAAAGACACCATAGAATGTTTAATGAGTTGTGAGAGATGAAGATACCAAGATATTGTGAGGGACGTGTGAGGTCTACATGAGTTAACATGTGTAAAGCACTTGGTGGAGTGCCTGGCACACAGGAAGCACTGTATTATTGCTGCCACTGTTCTTAAGAACTTCAAGTAGCTCGCAATCCAGTGGTAGAGATAAACACATAAGCTGACAACAAGCAATGTGATAAATAATGTAATTCAGCTATGATCAAAATTCTGTGGGCGTTCCAAGGGGACAGGGTCTGCCAGGGAATAGGGAGGTGTCAGGAAAACAAAATGGCACCCAGAGATCCCACAACTGCGGAGTGAGCATGTTGCTAGAACCAGAGCAACACAACCTAACTTTTTCAGAAACACTTTATTTGTCGGCAAATCTTTTCCTACTAAAGGCTTTACTTCTGAGAATCCACAATGTTTAAAGTTTCCACAGTTTCAAGCACTCCTTTGCCTCTGGTGGTTGGGAGAACAGGGTCACTGGGCAGAAGAGCAAGGCTTTCACCAAGATGATATGAGAATGGGGAACAGGGGGAAGAGGTCTCTGAAGCTTATGAAGATGTGACCCAGTACTCAAAGGAAGTTCTGGCCTCACCTAGAAGTCCAACTAGGGTGTTCAGACTCCAGGAGGGGAAGACACATTCCCATCCCCCAGGCTTCAGTCCCTTTCTAGCAGAGGAGAAACTGTGGAGCACAGACTTGGTGATGTGTACATTGAGCAAGAGGGAAGGGGTAGGCGGTGGAGCTGTGGCCCAACTTGGCGGGCACAGCCCAAAAAAGCCCACCTTTTTCCTCCAAACCCGTGCCAGGTGTCTAGCACACTAACTCAGTGTTTCCTATGCCAAATGACATGGAAGGCTGCTTAAAAGTCTACATTCTTTACTACAGGCCATTAACTTTATGTAGGCAAAACGTATTTATGTTCCTCTGGTTCTTCAATAAGCAGAGTGAAGAAACTTTCTGTGAGTAGTTCACTCTGGACCGGTGAAATGAGGGCAGCTATTCTGATGTGAATAACTAATAAAACATATACAGAGAAAAAAAGTTCAAAATTAAACAGAGGAACACTGTTAGTAGAATTAAATAGATATAACTTTTTGGGAAGGCATTTTGGCAATATTTATCAAACTTGACCCAGCTATTCCACTGTTTCACATTTATCCTATATGTATATTCCCTAACACATGTCTAAGAGCAAACAATGCTGTATTATTTGAAAAAAAAAGATTCAAACTGGAAACAACCTAAATGTCCTCTACAGGGTGCTAGTTATGAGGTTGTCTAACGTGTAAAGCTTCCCAATGTTACATGAAAAAGCAAAGTTCAAAATAGTATGCATATTGTAATCCTAGTTGTCTAACATATATGTACCATGTATCTAAACAGCTATAGTTACATTTATAATATTGATATAGTTGTATATGTATTAGAAATGCCGGCAAGATCTAGGTGGGGCAAATTGGCAGCGCAGGAACAAATTTAATCTGCAGGAAGATTTTTTATTGGTGGTTGTTTTTTCACTTAAATTTGGAATGCCTTTAGGAGAGGCTCCCATACAGTTCCTATTTATTCCTCAATGTATTCCCTGTTATCTTACACTCTCTGCTTCCCTCAGTTGCTTCTGGCCCTCAGAGGCAAATGAGGAAAGAAATAATAGTGGTAGGGGCGGCTGAAGGGATGCTTTAGTCTTTCCTTTCCGTTTCAACATTGTAAGCAAACATTACTTCATAACTTAAGGGAGGGTAGACTAGGAACTGCCATCATTTCACATCCATGAGAAGAAGGAATAGAGGAAAATAAGGATCCTGGAAGAAGAGGCACTGATTGGGAAGTGATCGCTACAGTCTAGATAAGGAGCAAGGAGAGTTCGAACTAGCCAGTGACAGCAAGGATAAATTGTGAAACCCAGGTTTAAAACCTCTTTCTGAATCCCTTCTTGGCCACTGCAGTTAAAGGAATGCACAGGCTCCCTCATCCCTTCTTTCTCCACCATGAAAAATTGCAGCCTGTGGTTGATCACGTGGGCTGCTGGGCAGAACTTGATCACACGGGCTGTTGCGCTGTATGAGAGTCTAACTCTGCCCGTAGCACACCCAGAGAGTCTCATTCTCCTGTCCCTGCAAGTTAAGTTCTCACTCTTCACAGTGCTGGCACCAGCTGTGTAGGAAGCAGGAGCTGTCAGCACCAAAGGTACTATGGAAATCAAACCCAAATGTCCTGGAGCCAAGGTCTACCAGAGAGTCTTGTCCTGGCCCATGTTGTCTACAACATAGGATCAGTGGTTTCCCCAGTTAACATCAAGATAATATTAAAAACTCTACAGTCTACAAAGTAAAGATTTACCTTAAAAGAACAAGGAACACTTCCAAGTGAAACATTCTTTTGTTTTTGGCAGCAGCTAAAAGTCAGACTGGTGCAAGAGTCCTGGAGGCCATATTTTATCTATGTTATTTACTGAAAATTCTTCAGTTGAATGAAATTAATTAATTAATTATTTTTTGAGACGGAGTCTCGCTCTGTCGCCCAGGCTGGAGTGCAGTGGCGCGATCTCGGCTCACTGCAACCTCTGCCTCCTAGGTTCACGCCATTCTCCTGCCTCAGCCTCCTGAGTAGCTGGGACTACAGGCGCCTGCCACCATGCCCAGCTAATTTTTTGTATTTTTACTAGAGACGGGGTTTCACTGTGTTAGCCCGTATGGTCTTGATTTCCTGACCTCATGATCCACCCGCCTTGGCCTCCCAAAGTGCTGGGATTACAGGCGTGAGCCACCGCGCCTGGCCAAAATTATTTATTTAAAAAGATTTCACTGAATTTAGGCTGGTATTTCAGAGACTTTATCCTCTGTGGTCTAAGCAGTGGGGAATGGAATACAGTAGTAAAGTGGGGAGATTGAACCATGAATAAAGTCAGATCCATGAATTACTCCTCTCTTTGGCCTGTTCATTTCTCAAAAATAAGAAAGGAACAAAACCCAGAATTTGTAAAACCACAGATGGGGTGGTTTCCCATCTGTAACCCACCTACCCCCATTTCCACTATCTCCATCCTACAACACTCTGCTTATCATAGTTGTTCAAGCACTTTAAGGCAAATCCACTGAGCTCACACAAGCATCCCAAATGTTCACCAACTGATGAAGGGATAAAAATAAAATGTGGTATATCTGTACAATTGAATATTATTAATCAATAAAAGGGATTGAAGGACTAATCAATGCTACAACATGGATGAACCTTGAAAAGTAAAAGAAGCCAGTCACAGAAGAACATATATTGTATGATTCCATTTATATAAAATGTCCAGAATAGGCAAATCTATAAAGACAGAAAGTAGATTAGTGGTTGCCTAGGGCTGGAGGGGGTAGCAGTGAAGATGAGTGATTGCTAATGGGTACAGGGTTTCCTAGGGAGGTGATGAAAATATTCTAAAATTGATAGTCATGATGGTTACACAACTGTAAATAAACAAAAAGCCATAGAATTGTATACTTTAGGTGAGTTATATGGCACGTAAATTATATCTCAATAAAGTTGTTATTAAAAAATAAAGAAAAGATGTATGCCAAGAAAATATTAATTTAAAAAGCTGAAGTAGCATAATTTTGATGCCACTTCAACAATGATACATTCCTTCTTCTAAAAAATGTTTAGAACAAAGATTGTATCATGATTAAAGAAAGACTTTACAATGGAAAAAGGATCAATTTATCAAAACAATAAAACAATAACAACCCTAAAAGCATATGCATATGATAATAAAGCTTCAAAATAGCTGAAGCAAAAACTAATGGAAATTTGAGGAGAAGTAGACATATCCACAATTATAACTGTGGATAAATACTCCTTTCTCAATAACATAAAGAGGAAGTAGAGAGAAAATCAGTGTATAGTATGTTTGAGCAACATAATAATCAACTGGAACTAATTGCCATAAAGAAAACTTCACACAACAAAAGTAGAACACATTCTTTTCAACTACACATGAAATATTCACCAAGATAGATCACATTATGAACCATAAAATAGGTCTCAACAAATTTTGAATTCATATGACATAAGTTCTCTAACCACAGTAGAATTAAATTATAAATCAGTAACAGAAAAATACATGGAAATCCTCAAATATTTGAAAATTAAACAATAGACTTATATGGGTGGGCATGGTGGCCTGTACCTATAATCCCAGCACTTTGCGAAGCCAAGGTGGGTGGATCACTTGGGTCCAGGAGTTTGAGACCAGCCTGGGCAACATGGCAAGACCTCATCTCTACAAAAAATAAACAAAAAAATAGCCAGTCATGGTGGCACATGCCTGTAGTTCCAGCTACTCAGGTAGCTGAGGTGGGAGAATCGTTTGAGCCTGGGAGGTGAAGGCTGAAGTAAGCTGTGATCGCACCACTGCACTCCGGTCTGGGTGACAGAGTGAGACCCTGTTTAAAAAAAAACAAAAGAAAAAAAAATCTGCAAGCCTAGATAACTTTACTTGGTAGCTCTTTCAAACATTTCAGGAAAAAATGATCCCAATTTTTCATAAAATCTTCTAGAAATAGAAGAAGGGGACATTTCCCAACTTATGAGGCCAGCATTATTCATTTGCCAAAAGCAGACAAAGGCATTACAAGAAGAAAAAAACTACACACTAGTATCATCATGAACACAGATTCAGGAATTCTCAGCAAATTTGTGGCAAGTTGAATCTAGCAATATATAAATGGATGACATATTATAAATAAATGGTGTTCATCCCAGGGATCATGAAATTGTTTTAACATTCAAAAATCAATTAATATAGCTCACCACATTAACAGACTGAAAAAGAAAAGCAATCTCAATAGATTCAGGAAAACATTTGGCAAAATTCAAACTCCATTCTTGATCAAAACTCTCAGGTGATGGGTATACAAAAACCCCAGACTTCACCCCTACACAATATATTCATGGAAGAACACTGCACTTTACCCCCTTTATTTATAAAATTTTTTAAATTTTTTTTAAAGTCTCAGCAAACTAAAAATAGAAGAAACCTTCCTTAACCTGATAAAGGACATGTATTAAAAACTTACAACTAACATTATTCTTGATACCTTCTCCCCTAACACAGAGAACATGGCAAGAGTTGAATCTGAATAGAATCTTCACAATTCTGTTAAGCATTGTATTGGAGGCCCTAGCCAATGGAATAGTGCAATACAAAGAAATAAAAGGCATACGCACTGGAAAGAAAGAAGTAAAACTCCTCCCACTTACATACGACAAGATTGCATATGTTGAAAATCCTAAGGAACTTACAAAAAAGCCACCAGAACCAATAAGTGAGTGGCAAGATTGTAGAACACAAGGTTAATATACAAAATCAATTTTATCTCTATTTACTAACAATGAATAATTAGAAATTGTATTTTAAACAATATCATTTACAATAACATCAAAAAATATGCAATGCTTATAGAAAAATTAAATAAAATGTTACAAGATCTGTACACTGAGAACATTACTGAGAAAAATCTGGATGATCTAAATAAGTGAAGAGTTATACCATGTTCATGGATTGGAAAGCTCAATACTGTTAAAATATCAGTTCTCTCCAAATTGATCTGTAGATTCAACATAATCACAAAGAAAATCTGGGCAGGCTTTTTTTGTAGAAAATAACAAGCTGATTCTATAGTTTATGTGAAAATGCAAATGAGTAGGTAGGACTACAGGCTCATACCACCATGCCCAGATAATTCTGGACTGACTCTTAATGGCCTTGCTTGGACATATGCCCTTCCCTGAACACTGGGACTCTAATGACCAGGCCTGGGTCACAGGAACCATCTGTGGAGCTGAGTAGAAACAGGGTGGTATCAGCCCCACATTGAATAGTGGTTTCCAAAAAGAGAGAGGAAAAAAGAAGAAGAAGAAGAAAAGAGGCCCTGATAGAATAAAGGCACTGACAAGCAAACGCAGCTGATGACTATTACAATGTACTACTTTGGGAATCAGGAAAAAAATATTATTTTGTTTTTAATCTTTAGAATAACTGAGCCCAAGGCAACATGCTTTGGTGCTCTTTTAACAGAGCATAACATAAAGGAAGAGAGATGCATTCCTTGGTCTACATATCAGTGTCCTCTGAGATGGACTGGAGAAGAGCTAAGAAGATGCCACCCAAGAGCTAAGAAGAGCTACAAAGATGCCACTCTTTCCTTGCCAAAACAGAACATAACCTGTAGAATGAGGTAGAGGTGAAATTGGGCTTGGAGGGGATTGGTGAAGTCCCTTAAAAGAAATGGCATAGGAAGTTGGCTAAAGATGAGGAAAGGATTTCTGACTGCAGGAGTCAGACTGCAGGATGGAACCATTCTGGGGCATGACGTTGGCTGAAACTCTTGTGGGGTCACTTTGTGCACCATGAATACTTGAGCTCCTGGATGGACATACTGCGTTTCTGAAGTGGCAGACTAATTTTGCCTGATGGTAAATAATTTTAAACATTTTAATGTCAATAAAAAAGGAATCTATTATGAAGTAGAATGCAAACACTGAATGCATTTTTAAGACAAAATACACATTTCTTGCTTGCAATGATCCCTTCAGACTGCTTTCATTTTCTCCTTTGTGTGTTTTCAGTCTTCTCAGCTGTTAGGAATACTTTGGTGGAAAAAATTTGAGAAATGCCTCTTAAAAAATAACCACTGGGATCAGGGATGTTCTTGAGATTTTTACAGTGTCCAGACACTTTGCCAGAAAAGGAAACCAGGCAACTATTCAGAATGGAACGGTTTGGGATTCTGAGGACAAGGCTAACACCTGGTGGGGTTGGCAGAACTGATGTAAGCCTATGCATGAGGGACTGAGGTTTGGGGGCCGCTCACGCAAACCCTAACAGCAGCTGTGTTCCCAGGGAACATCTCACGTGCAGAGTATGGGATCCTGCCCTGGCTTGAGGTCTGGACTAGCATCCCTTGGTAGGAGTAGGAATCTAGTGTTCTTGGAGAGGCAGATTCATTTCTGGGGTCAGGGGAAGTTCATCTTAAAACCAGCTCTAGTGAGCCAGCTTTTAGTGTTAGAATTGGTGGAAGGGAGAGATAAAACCCACAGGTTTCGAGTTCACAGGTATAATAAAACACAAGAGCTCAAGAAAGGGCCATAAAAATAAAAAGACATTTTAACACCAGAAAAGCGAGAAGGACAAAATAGAAATGACAACCCTTCCCCAGGTGCCAGTGAAAAAGTTCATTCACTGGCACCTGGCCTTATTTTTTTTCCTTTCATTACCGGCCAGAAAAAAACTTCCTCACAGACTACATCATCCGAGGGACCAGGAACCACTGAAGAACAGGCTGGGTGCTCCTCTCATGCATTCTAGGATGATATGAAAATTACCCCAGGATGACTCCATTCAAACATGGGCTGAAAGAACGGTTTCTGGCCATCAGCACGAAACCTGCAGCCTGACCACAAGAGGTCCAAAGACACTCCCATGTCTGTCTCTCCTGTTTGGGGCCCTCTAGAAATTTTAATCAATAAGTCTTGATTATCATAGTGGTTTTTAAAGCACAGAAAATGAGGCAGGTGGAGTGAAGTGGGAAAATTAAATTGGCAATATAGCTTCTTCGACTGAAGTGGTTGAAAAAATTAAATAATTACAATGCCAAAGGCAAAGAAAAAAAAAAAAGACAATCAGCCTGCACCTGGAGCATTAGGTTCTGAAAATCCAATTTGCACATAAAGAGTCGAAGGGTCTTTGCTGAGGGGGCAGGGGCTGAGGACTCGCTAGCAAGCAGAGGACCGTTGCCCTGGAGACAGTCTTAGCTTGGAAATGGCAAATAGGAAAATTACAAGGGCTTAAGGGAGAAAGAGGGAAAAAAAGGCACTACTTAGAATGGTTGAAATCTTAGAAACCAGACGAGACTACATGAAAGCAATGTACTTAAAAGGACAAATACAGATTTTACTGCTTTAATAAATGAAGATAGGAATGAGGAGGCTATTTTAGTTATTATTTGCTGGTTAAAATGGGTGATCAGGCACTTAAGGGCTTTAACGGAAGACAGAAGGGAAATTTGCTAGGAGCAGAAACCGAAACACACTTGCCTGTTTCCTCACCTCTACCCAAGAGGGTACTATTGAAATGCACCTTCAGACAGCCACTGATAGAGAAATAAGGGTAAATATTATTTCACAGAGCATCCTCCTTAGTGCCTCTGACAATAACCTGAGGTGGCAGATGCAAGATGGGGGAAGTCTGGAGCTATTAGTGCAAAATGCACCGATATTAATTGGCCAGTTCCAAGGCAAGGCAATGATTGAGGGGTAATGGCTTGGGAAACTATGGCTAAGAGGTTTCAGGGTAAAGACTTTGCAAGAGTTCATCTGGACACCACCCCCTGCAAGGTGGTTAAGGGTTTTGGTACTGAATTTGGATCCCCAAAAAGCCAGAGCTAGAGAAGGGACTCCTGCCTGGGTGACATGGAGCATAAAGAGCCAGCAAGATAGGGTCAAAAGACTCAGAGATAAGAGAAAACCAAGGAGGGCCGGGTGTGGTGGCTCACGCCTATAATCCCAGCACTTCGGGAGGCTGAGGCGGGCAGATTACTTGAGATCAAGACTTTGAGACAGCCTGGCTAACATTTTGAAACCCTGTCTCTATGAAAATTTCAAAAATTAGCCGGGTTTGGTGGTGCATGCCTATAATCCCAGCTAATTGGGAAGCTGAAGCAGGAGAATTGCTTCAACCTGGGAGGCAGAGGCTGCAGTAAGCCAAGATCACGCCACTGCACTCCAGCCTGGGCGACTCTGTCTCAAAAAAAAAAAATAAAGAGAAAACCAAGGAGAACCAAGCCCAAGAGGATGAACACAAAGAACAAACGTGAAGCTAAAAACAGTAGCCAACAACAAAGGAAAAATAAATGGGATCATTGGATAATACATGGAGACAGGCCCTGGACAACTGCTGACTATGGACCAACACAGGGGTTCCCAGTCAGCAGTGCAGGCCTCTGACCTGCAGCATTGGCATCACCTGAGGATTTGGTCATTTGCAAATACTCCATCTTCCCGAATCAGCAACTCTGGGGATGGAGCAATTTGTGTCTCAACAAGCCCTCAAAGTGATCCCTATGCACACTACAGTTTGAGAACCACCCCAAAAAAGCATCCCTGACGTGCTTCTCATGGCCACTGAGTAGAAGCTTGCTGGGGAGCAGGGCTCCCTTGAAACCACTGAGTCAGCCTAGACAGGTAGACAAATGGCAAGACTCACTCAAGGGGAGACACAAGAAACCAAGTCTGGGTTTCATGGAGGCGTTGGACTGATGGTGGGAGAGATTTTAAGCAAGATTGCCCAGCCCATAGAAGAGAGGTAGACAGGACTGGTTTAAGTAATAAGGCTCTGGGAAGAATCAGAATTCACTGATAATCTCTTCCCTATAGGAAAGCTAGTTCTGGAAAACTACAAGTTTGTAAATGGAAGAATTAGCAAACTTGAGAACAGAAAACAAACAAATGTGACCTTATGATCTTAATATCGAGCATGTCTACAGATCAGAAGGCCCCCAGAAAATGGAAAAGGAACATTTTCAGCTTGGAGAGATCAGATAGTAAAGCAACAAGAAGCTTCAGACATCGGGAACCAAAAACATGCAGACATAGCTGGATGGGGTCAGGGCACTAATGGAGAAGATTGCAAATGACCGTAATTTGCAGAACTGTGAAGCCATAAATTGCTCTGGGAGAGCTGCCTGCTATGAGTACAGCACTCTCCGCTCTCAAGATGAAGCAGCTGAAAGCTGTGGAATTGGTTAAAATGACTCCTGGAAAAAGAAAGAAAATTGTATATGAAGGCTAAGAGGTGGGGCCCAAAGCCGTGAATGTAGGCGCCTGGACCGTGATCAGAGGTGAGACTATCTTCGTGTTTCTGCAGTTCAGGGATGGAGTTTTACAGCTGAAAATTCAAGGGCATTAAAAACCAGCAAACAAACAAACTGCCAATTCTTGCCACCATTAAATTGTTAAAACTGTTATACAGAGACAGTGGAAGGACCTCAGCCTATTAGGTCAGGGACTATATACAAGATATAGAGTCTTGTATATATACAAAAGGGAACAAAAATTGTTGCTCTGGAAATGTTCTTAGCTATGGAAATGACCAAAGGCAAACTAGGGACATAACAGGGGCTTAAGAGTAAAGAGACCCAGTACCCTCTCCAAGTTCTAACACCACAAACTGTTGACACAGCAATAGGGAAAAAAGCGAATATGCATAGCCAAAATGAGGAAGGATAGAGGCACAGGAAATCCAAAAATGAGAACAAGGCAAGGAGGAGAGGCAGAGATAAATGACTGCCAGAGACCATGTCCACTTAAAGCTGTCCTCAGCCCTCTCTTCATTTTTCATTTTTGGTAAGTTTTTAACAGCTTTATTGAGCTATGACTGATGTACAATAAACCACAGATATTTAAAGTGTGTAATTTCATGAATTCTGATGTATGTGTGTACCCCTGAAATCATCACCATAATCAAGATAATAAACATAGTCGTTACCCACCCCGCAAATTTCTTCATGCTCCTTTGTAATCCATCTCTCCTCCTTTTTCACAACCTGCTATTTGCTACCCCCTTGCCAGGTAATCATAGATCTAATTTCTATCACTATAGGTTAGTTTGTCTTTTCTAGAATTTTATACAAATGGAACCACGCAGTATGTATTGTTTTGATTGGCCTCTTTGACTCAACATGATTTTGAGATCCATCATGTTGCTGTGTGTATAGATAGTTGATTATTTGTTACTGCTGCATAGTATTCCTTATATGGAATCAACTATGTAGCCATCAACTACTTATTTATTTATTTCTCTAGTGACTTACAGAAAGACATTTGGGTTGCTTCCGTTTTGGATTGTTATAAATAAAGCTATTATGAACATTTGTGTGCAAAGCTTTGTGTGGACATATTTCTCTTAGGTAAATACTGATGACATACTTTTTATTTTAGTTTTAATTGACATTTAATAACTTTACATATTTATGGCATATATAGTGATGTTTCAATGCATATCATGTATAGTCATCTGATGAAGGTAATTAGCATATGCATCATCTGAAACATTTATCATTTCTTAATTTTGGGAACATTCAATATCCTCCTCTTAGCTATTTAATACTACATAATAGGCCAGGCGCAGTGGCCCATGCCTGTAATCCCAGCACTTTGGGAGGCCGATGCAAGAGAATGGCTTGAGACCAGGAGTTTGAGACTAGCCTGAGAAATATAGTGAGACCCCTGTTTTTACCAAAAAAAAAAAAAAATTAATTAGCCAGGTATGATGGCATGCACCTGTAGTCCTAACTATTCAGAAAGCTGAGGTGGGAGGATTGTTTGAGCCCAGGAGTTTGAGGCTGCAGTGAGCTATGATCGCACCATGCATTCCAGCCTGGGTGAAAAAGTGAGACTCTATCTCTAAAAAAAAAAAAAAAAAAAAGGGAAGGGAGGGAGGGAGGGAGGATAAAAACCAACATATTATTGTTAACTATAGTCACCTACAGTGGAATTCAACACTGGAATTTACTCTTTCTGTCTAGCTATAAATTTGTATATTCTTTAACAAATTTCTTCCTATTCCCTCCTTCCACCTGCCCTTCCCAGCCTCTAATATCCTCTGTCCTACTTTTCACTTCTGTGAGATCAACTGTTTTTTAGCTTCCACATATGAGTGAGAACATGTGGTGTTTGACTTTGTGTCTGGCTTACTTCACTTAACATAACGTCCTCCAGTTGCATCCATGTTGCCGTGAGTGACAGGATTTCATTCTCTTTATGGCTGAATAATATTCCATTGTGCATATATACCACGTTTTCTTTTCTTCCTTTTCTTTTTTAACTCCTGGCAAGCTGTGAAACTGCATTTTGTTTATCCATTCATCTATTGCTACACAACTAGGGATGATGATGTATTATGATTTGGGTTTGATTTGTTAAACTTTTGTTAAGATTGTGTCTGTTCATGAAATATATTGGAATATAGTTTTCTTTCTTATAATGCCTTTGTCCAATGCTAGTATCAAGGTAATGCTGACCTAACAAGACGAGGTGGGAAATGTTTCTTCCTCTTCCATTTTTCGGAAAAATTTGTATTGCACTGGTGTTATTACTCCCTTAAGTTTTGGTGGGATTTATTGGTGAAGTTATCTTGCCCTGAAGGGATTTGTTTTGTTGGCTAGTTAATGTTATGGGGGAAGAGGGTTTTTAGTCTATAAATCCAATGACTTTAATACATATAGGACAATTCAGGTAAGCGATTTCTTCTTGAGTGAGATGGTGGTTTGTATCATTGTCAAATTTATTGGCATGCATTTTTTCATAAATAGTATTATCTTTTTAATGCCTATAGGTACTGTGGTGATATCCCCATTTTATTGCCTATAATATTTATTCCTGATATTAGTAGTTTGTGCCTTCTCTCTTTTCTTCCTGATTAGTATACTACATATTATCAACTTTATTGATATTCCCAAAGAACCAGCTTTTAGCCATCTAAAAAGAATGAGCTCTTGAAATGCCTGCAGTGGCTTCCTCCTGTAATCCCAGCTACTTGGGAGGCTGAGGTGGGAGCATCACTTGGGCCCAGCAGTTCAAGGCTGCAGTGATCTATGATCAAGCTATTGTACTCCAGCCTGGGCAACAGCAATACCCTAAAAAAAAAAAAAAAAAAAAAAAAAAAAAAAAAAAAAAAAAAGTTCCAGGACCTTGGACAATTAGCTAATGTCTTATCATGAGATCATTCCAATCTAATGTCTAAAAAGACACAACTATTGGTGCAACTAAAGTATCTCAGGTTGCTAAGGAATTATGCTTGAACATAAATTCACCCTCCATCTGGATATAGGAGTCCCCAGCAGGATCGGCAGGCTGGGCTTCCTGATAACTATAAAATCCAATTTTTCATTGACAATCAAAAACCTGCTGATGTTCTTAGACCAATGCTTGAGTCAACTGTGTCCTTATATAATTTTCTAGGCAAGTTTGTGGCTCCCTGAATGCTGCCCTCTCTGTTGAAAACCAAAGATTAGCATGACTAAAAGAGAAGGAAGGGAGAAGATACCAATTGCCAATATTAGAAATAAAAGGAGAGAGATCTGACAATATTAAAAAGGATACTAAGGCAATGTTACAAACAACTCTATGTCCCCAAATTCAAAAGCTTTGATAAAGTGAACCAATTCCTTAAAAGATACAAACTACAGAAGGAATAGATAAGAATAGTTCTGATAGCCCTATATTTATTAAAGAAATCAAATTTGTAGTTAAAAACTTTCTCAAAAAACTCATGGCAAGATGTTTTTACTGTGAATTCTACTAAATATTTAAGGAAAAACATCACTAACTCTACACATTCTCTTCCACAAAATAGAAAAGGACAGACCACTTCCTGACTTATTTTATGAGGTCAGCACTACCCTAAATACAAAAATCAGACAACAGAAAACTACAGACTAATATAACGCATAGACACAAAAATCCTTAACCAAATATTAGCACACTTAATTCACCAATACATAAAAAGGACAATACATATGACAAAGTGGGGTTCATATTAGGAATATGTCTATAACAACATTCAAAAATCAATCAATGTAATTCACCATATTAATAGACTAAAGTGAGAAAAACTATATGACCAAATCAGTAGATACAGAAAAAAGCTTCTGATAAAATTTAACATCAATTTATGGTCAAAATTTTTGGCAAACTAGAAATAGAAGAGAATTTCTTTAACCTAATAAATGGTATCTACAAAAAAAAAAAAAAAAGAAAGAAAGAAAACCCTATTACTAACATCATAATTAATGGTGAGAGATTGAATGCTTTTCCTCTAAGGTCCAGAAAAAGGCAACAATGTCCTCTTTACCATTCCAATTAAACGTTATACTTGAAGTCCTAGTAGTGCAATCAGGTAAGAAAAATAAATAAAAGGTTTGTAGATTAGAATAAATGAAGGTAACTTTCTTTAATCACATGCAATATGATTGCTTATGTAGAAAATCCCAAAGAATCTACACTAACAAATATCTTGGAAGTAATTAACGAGTTTAGCAAGGTTGCAGGATACCAGGTTAACATACAAAATTGTATTCCTATATGCAAGCGATGACCAACTGGAACCTGAAACAAAGAAACAAAAACAACAACCAAACGCCCTTTCCAATAGCACCTCTTGCACTGCAAAAGAAAGAAAAAAAGACTTAGGTATAAATCTAACAACATATGTCCAAGATCTGTACTTGGAAATCTAAAAAAAAATTGATGAAAGCAATAAAAGATCTAAATAAATGGAAAGATATATCATGCTTGTGGGCTGGAAGACTCATATTTTGTTAAGATGTCAGTTCTACCAAATATGATCTATAGATTTAATGCAATACCAATCAAAATCTCAGACAACTTTTTTTTTTTTTTTTTTTTTTGAGACAATCTATCACCCAGGCTGGATGCAGTGGCACGATCTAGGCTTACTGCAACCTCTGCCTCCCAAGTACAAGCAATTTTCCTCCCTCAGCCTCCCGAGTAGCTGGGATTACAGGTGCATACCACCACGCCTAGATAACTTTTTCTATTTTTAGTAGAGACAGGATTTCACCATGTTAGCCAGGCTGACCTCAAGTGATCTGCCCACCTCATTCTCCCAAAGTGCTGGGATTACAGGTATGAGCCGCCATACCCAGCCCCCATCAACTTTTTTGTAGACATTTCCACGCTTATTCTAAAATTCACAAGGAAAGGCAAAGGAATTAGAATTGCCAAATAATTCTGATAAAGAACATTACCTGATTTCAAGATATACTATTACTATAACACTACAGTAATCATGACAGTGATTATTGATCAAGCAGGATGTCGGGGGAATCCCAGGATAGAATGTAAACTATGACAAATAAATCTAACTTTATTTTGTAATAAAGTTATAACCACACTTAAGGGTGTGGAAGAAAAGGAACTGAACTAAGTAACTTTAGAAAATGCATTTTAAGCGGAAGCTTTAAGGTTAAAGGCAAAAGAAATTGTATATCAACACTGTATTCTAGTTGGTAAATTTGCTTCTCATTGGAGTACAGGTGAACAATTCTGAAATTGCTTTACATGTATATGGGAGATGAGCAATTAAGTAAGTGAAGGGTAAGTGGTGGGAGCTAGGTTCTCACTGTTGGGGAGGAAAATGACAGCAAAGCAAGAAAAATAATCTTTGAGTTATTATACTTACATATATTACCTAGCTCTGTCTGCTGAGAGGAGGGAAATGACATCCTGGTAGTAATGAACAAAACCAGTGCCCAGATTTCGGGTTCTGCCAAAATCTAGGACAATTTGAACAACGAAATAAATAACAGTATTGGATTATAATCCAAATTACAAAGTAAATGTACATAAGTCCCTACTGATATAAATAAGTGATTGAATAAACAATTTAATAAGTAAATAAATAAAAGCGAGGAGACAAATCTTTACATAAGAACCAAGTAATATATGTAGATACTCTCCACTCTAGCAGGTAGAATTTAATTCCTTCTTCCTTTACTTAGTGATTCACTTCTAAAGAATAAAGTGTGGAAAGGAAGAAATATTAACTACACCATGAAGAAACTTGGCAAATCCTACTTTAACCAAATGGTCAAAGTTAATGTCACCAGTGACGTCCTATAGCCATGATGTACCCCTTATATGATGTAATGAGAAGGGCATTTTACCTCTGTGGTCTTCCTTCTAAAACCCCATACCCCTAATCTAATCATGAGAACAATATTAAAAAAAACCCAAATTGAAGAATGTTTTGTAAAATACCTGACCAGAACTCTTCAAAACTGTCAAGGTCATACAAAGACCTTATTTGTAAAAAACCTTACATGCAGAGACCTTTACTTACTTGTAAAGTATCATACATCAAAGAAGACAAAGGATACATGATTTAAAAAAGAAAAAAAAAAAGCAATGTGACCCTGGATAGGATCTGGGAACAGAAAGAAAACATTAATGGAAAAACTGCTGAAACCCAAATAAAATCTGAAGTTCAGTTAATAGAAATGTACCAGTGTAGGTTTCTTAGTTTTGACAAACGTCCCATGGTAATGTAAGATGTTAATAATAGGAAAAATGCCGGGCACACTGGCTCACACCTAGTAATCCCAGCACTTTGAGAAGCCGAGGCGGGCAGATCACCTGAGGTCAGGAGTTCAAGACCAGCCTGGCCAACATGGCAAAACCCCGTCTCTACTAAAAATACAAAAATTAGCTGGGCACAACGGCGCGTGACTCTAATCCCAGCTACTCAGGAGGCTGAGGCAAGAGAATCACTTGAACCCGGGAGGCAGAGGTTGTGGTTAGTGAAGATGGCCCTACTGCACTCTAGCCTGGGCGACAGAGCGAGACTCCATCTCAAAAGATAAATAAATAAATAATAGGGAAAATGAAGGACTTATGAGAATTCTGTTATCTTTGCAACTTTTCTGTAAATCTAAATTTATTTCAAAATTAAACGTGTTTTTTAAAAAAAATAAAGGTGATATGAAGACATTTTCAGGCCAGGTGCACTGGCTCACATGTGTGACCCCAGCACTTTGAGAGGCCAACGCGGGCAGATCACTTGAGCTCAGGAGTTCAAGACCAGCCTGGGCAACATGGTGAAACCCCGTTTCTACCAAAAATACCCCCCAAAAATTAGCCAGGCATGGTGGCATGCACTTGTAGTCCCAGCTGCTTAGGGGAAGAGGATTGCTTGAGCCCGGGAGGTGGAGGCTACAGTGAGCCATGTTCATGCTACTGCACTCCAGCCTGGGTGACAAAGCAAGACCCTGTCTGAGAAAAAAAAAAAAAAAAAAAGACTTTCGGATAAACACAAAACTGAAATCATTTGTGTCTAGCACTATTATACTATAAGAAATGTTAATGAGGCCAGGTGCGGTGGCTCACAACTGTAATCCCAGCACTTTGGGAGGCCGAGGCGGGTGGATCACGAGGTCAGGAGATGGAGACCATCCTGGCTAACACAGTGAAACCCTGTCTCTACTAAAAATACAAAAAATTAGCCAGTGTGGTGGCGGGCGCCTGTAGTCCCAGCTGCTCGGGAGGCTGAGGCAAGAGAATGGCATGAACCCCGGAGTTGGAACTTGGCAGTGAGCCGAGATCGTGCCACTGCACTCCAGCCTGGGTGACAGAGCGAGACTCCATCTCAAAAAAATAAATAAATAAAAATAAAAGAAGAAATTTTAATGAAATTTTTCAGTCTGAAGGAAAACGATACCTGAAGGAAAATCATTCCTTCTTGAAGAAAGGAAACTTAGATTTCCACCCCTCTACACACACAAATCAGAAATGGTAAATATGTGGGTTAAAATAAATAAAATTTTCTCATTTTTGTAATCCCTTTAAAGTATAATTGTTTAAATACAAATAATAACAATGCATTTTGGGATTTAATATGTAGAAGAAAAATGTCTGGCAAGAGCACAAAGGTCAGGAGGGGAATATAGACAGATACAGTTGCATACTTAATGGGATAGAATATGATTTATATCACGGTGTAATAAGGTAGAGATGAATATTATTATACATAGAACAACCACAGAAAAATCAAAGAGTCATAGCTAGTAATGCAATAGAGGAGATAAAATGAAACACTAAAAAATAAGCAATTAAAACAAAAGAGGGTGAAAAAGGAGAAAAAGAAGAAAAATAAGATGAACAAATAGAAAAGTAATAGCAAAGTGGTAGACACAAGCTAAACCATATATGTAATTAAATATAAAGGAATAAAAATATTCAATTAGAAAGCAGAAATTATCAGAGTGAATAAAAATACCAGACCCAACTCTGTGATGGCTACAAGAAACACACTTGACGTAGACAGAAAGAGAGTAAAATAAAAAGATGGAAAGAGAAATAATATGCAAAAGCTAATTATAAGAAATCTAGAGTGACTATATATCAAATTAAGTATACTTCAGAATGAGGAGTATTGATAGAGATATTGCTGCATAACAAATTACCAAAGCCTAGCAGCTTAAAACAATCGCATGTATTAATTTGTAGTTTTGTATATTACAAGTCCAGTATGGCACGTATCAGCCAGGTTGAATTCTCACCTGGAAGTTCTGGGGGAACATCTGCTTCCAAGTTAGCTCTTGTTCTTGAAAGAATTCAATTCCTTGTGGTAGTATGACTGAGTTCCTCTCTCTCTCTCTCTCTCTCTCTCTCTTTTTTTTTTTTTTTTTTTTTTTTTTTGAACAGGGTCTCACTCCTGTTGCCCAGGCTAGAGCACAGGGATGCAATCATGGCTCACTGCAGCCTCGACTTCCTGGGCTCAGGTGATTCTCCTGCCTCAGCCTCTTGAGTAGCTCCAACTACAGGCATACGCCACCATGCCTGGCTAATTTTTTGTACTTTTAGTAGAGACGGGGTTTTGCCATGTTGCTCAGGCTGGTCTCAAACTCCTGGGGTAACGCAGTCTGCCTGCCTCGGCCTTCCAAAGTGCTGGGATTACAGGCATGAGCCACTGCACCCAGCCAAGTACCTCATTTCTTTGCTGGCTGTCAGGGAGGAGTAGCTCTCAGTTCCTAGAGGCTACCAACAATCCTCCACATGTGGTCCCCTCCATCTTCAAGCCATCAACAGGGCATTGAATCCTCAAGCTCCAAATTTGTGACTCGTCTTCTGTGACCAGCTCCAGAAAACTCTCTGCTTTCATATACTTAGGACGGACCTACCCAGATAATTATTTATTTATTTATTTATTTATTTATTTATTTATGTGGGACGGAGTCTCACTCTGTCACAAAGGCTGGAGTGCAGTGGTGCGATCTCAGCTCACTGCAAGCTCTGCCTCCCAGGTTCACGCCATTCTCCTGCCTCAGCCTCCCGAGTAGCTGGGATTACAGGCATACACCAGCATGCCCAGCTAATTTTTTGTATTTTTAGTAGAGATGGGGTTTCACCGTGTTAGCCAGGATGGTCTCAATCTTCTGACCTCGTGATCTGCCCACCTCGGCCTCCCAAAGAGCTGGGATTACAGGCGTGAGCCACTGTGCCCAGCCAATTATCTCAATCTTAAGATCACTAGTGCCCATAAAACGTAACCTAATCCTGGAAGTAAACTCCATCATACTGAAAGTCCTGGGGATTATTCAGTTCATGTACCCTCGAGAGGAAGGACATTTTGTGGGTCATCCTAGAATTCATCCTGCTGAAAGGACATTTCATAATGATAAAATAATCAGTTCATCTAGACACAGCAAAACTGAATGTATTTGCACCTCATAACAGAGCTTCAAGATATATGAAGCAAATACTAATAGAACTAAAAGAATTAGAGAAATTCACAATTATAGTTGGAGATCTCAGCCTTTCTCAGGAATTAATAGAACATATAGACAGAAAATTAGTTAAGATATAAAATACTTGAACAACACTATTAACCAAATTGACCTAATTGACCTTTGTAGAACATATTCCCAATTACTCTAGAATGCCTCTTTTTTTTTTCAAGTTCACATGGTACATTCACCACTACAAACTGTATGTTGGGCCACAGAACAAGTTTTGATAAATGTCAAAGGATGGAAATCATACAGAGTGTATTCTGTGACCACGAAGACATTAAAATAGAACTCATAAAACTCTTATTATAGCAATTCTGCATGGCATAGAGACACTCCAATTTTATTCTGTGGTATGATCAAATAAATATGAATTACTCACATAGGAGTAGAAGTCCCAAAGTGAGTGGTGGAGAGGATGGCTCTCTCTGAGACAAAGTCCAGAATACAGACAGAGTGAATAGCAAACGTGTAACGGTTTATAAGATTTAAAGAGGTTCCACCTAACATGAAATTTCAAAGAGGCAGCAAGAGGGCACATGTGCTTATTGGACCTGAGGGTGAGTGAGATTTATCAGGGTACTGCAGGAGGCAATAAACACAGGCAGGAACTAAGACTTGAAACTATCTAGCACTGAATCAAATGCCAACGAGAGTTCAAGTTTCTTTTGTATAATCTTCATAACACCATATAAAAGGAAATTAAACCACAAACTTATAAACAATTCAGGATCAAGGATAAAATCATGAGGACAATGAAAACATATTTTGAATTAAATGACAAGGAAAATACAATACTGCATATTAAAATTTCTGGGATGCAGCCAAGGTGGTGCTCATAGGGAAGCTTACACCTCATCCAGAGGAAGATCTGAAATCATTAACCTAAGCTTCCACCTTCAAAAACTGGAGAGAGAAGGGCAAATAAGCTCATAATCCATAAAAGTAAAAAAACAACAAAGAGCAGAAATTAACAAAGGAGAAAAGAAACAGATAATGAAAACAATAAACAAAGTAAAAAGATACTTCATTGAAAGCATCAAAAAACCCAACAAACCCTTAGCTAGATTGATTAAGGGATAAAGAACACATATCACTAATAACTGGAGTGAAGAATAGTTACCACAACAGATCCCACAGACATTAAAAGGATAATAAAATGACATTATAAGGCCAGGCACGGTGGCTCACGTCTATAATCCCAGCACTTTGGGAGGCTGAAGCAGGCAGATCACTTGAGGCCAGGAGTTCAAGACCAGCCTGGCCAACATAGAGAAACCCCATCTCTACTAAAAATACAAAAATTAGCTGGGTGTAGTGGCATGTGCCTGTAATCCCAGCTACTTGGGAGGCTGAGGTGGGAGAATTGCTTGAACCCAGGAGGCGGAGGTTGCAGTGAGCTGAGATCATGCCACTGCACTCCAGCCTGGTGACAGAGTGAGATGCTGTCTTAAAAAAAAAAAAAAAAGACATTATGAATAATTTTATGCTGGTAAATTTGAAAACCTAGATAAAATGGAGAAAGTCCTTGAAAAATACAACTTATAATAACTGATACCCCAAAAAAG
Source organism: Macaca fascicularis (assembly GCF_037993035.2). NCBI lineage: Eukaryota > Metazoa > Chordata > Mammalia > Primates > Cercopithecidae > Macaca > Macaca fascicularis. Next base: position 171,980,579 of record NC_088377.1, on the reverse strand, counting down.
CAAGTATTCACAACATGTATCAAACAAACGACTTGTATTCAGAATATATGTGGAACTCTTAAACCTCATGAATTAAAAAAACAAACTGCCCAATTAAAAATGGCCAAAGGATTTGAAGAGATCTTCACAAAATAGGATACATAGCCAACAAATACACAAAAAGATGTGCAATATCATAAGTCATCAGAGAAATGCAAACTGAAGCCACAATGATTTACTACTACGCACCCACTAGAATGACTACAATTTTTAAAAGTGAGAATACTGAGTGTTGGAGAAGATGTTGAGAAACTGCGGCTCTCATATATTGTGGATGGGAATATAAAAATAGTACAGCCACTTTAGAAAACAGTTTGGCAATTTCTTACAAAGTTAAATGTATACTTACCATATAACCCAACAGTTCTATTCCTATTTACACTAGAGAAATAAAAACATATGTCCACATAAAGACTTGTACATATATATTCATAGTAGCTTTATTAATAGCTAAAATCTGAAGTCAGCCCAATGGTTAATTAATAGGTAACAGATACACAGATTGTAGTATGTCCACACTTAGCAATAAAAAGTAACTAAGTACTAATACCTACAACATGGATAAGTCTTAAAAACAGTATGATGAACCATAATAACCATAGCATATGATTTCATATAAATGAAATTCTAGAAAATACAAGTCTAATCCACAGTGACATAAGCAGATCAGTGGTAGCCTAGGACCAGGGTAATGTATATTGCCTGGACCAGAGCCTAGGGGAACTTATAAGGATGACAGAATTGATTGTAGTTGTGGTTACATGGGTATATACATTTATCAATATTCATTGGACGGTATGCTTAAAATGGGTACAATTTAAGGGTGTAAATTCTCAATAAAGTCAAGTGTCAACAATCTTTCTATAAGAGAAACTCCGGACAAGAGAGAGGTTTCCCTGATTTCTAGTAAATATTCAAGGAAAAAATAATACCAAACTTACACAAATAGTTTCGGAAAACATTCATTTTATGAGACCAACAATACGGTGATACTGAAACCAAAAACATGACAAGAAAATAAAACTCCAGGCCAGTATCACTTACGAACATACATACATAAACATAGACAAAATATTAATAAATTGAATGTGGCAATAAATAAAACTGACCAAGTGGGATGATCCCAAAAATGGAAGATTGGCTTAACATTTTAAAGTCAATTGATGTAATTCAATACATCAATGAAATAAGAGAAAAAAACATAAATGAGGCAGACAATTTTGTAGATACTCTGAAAAGACCTTTTAAACAAGTCTCCCTCCAGGTGAATCTAGTTCAGTATAGGCTTATGATGAGCTTGACCCTACCTACTGATTTGCCCCACACCTAATCACAGCTTTTTTTTGAAAGAGCTGTGCACTCATCAACAAAATTCCTGCCTGTCATTGGCCTATGCCTGCATAATTGCATGTGAGGGTGAGAACAGGCATTCACAGGAAAACGTCACCATTGCTTCCTGACTACTTTGTTGAAACATTCCTTTCATCGAAAGGGTTTACATTGCTATGATGATCACACCGGATTCTGGGATTTGTTGTGTTTTATTTTCTCAGTAAGCAACATCTACATATTTGCCCCACAGGTGGAGAATGCTTACCTGGTGTTCCTCTCCTCCAAAAACTTAAGGAAAGCTAGGAAATATGCTTCCTGTCTTCAGCCTACCCAAAAGAATTCAAAGAAGGCTCTTGATCATGCCAAACCTTGCATTTAACAGTCACCCTGAATCATTAGAACCTCATCTTCCTAATCTCTAGGTAGCAAGACTTACCTGTTTGTCTCTTTCTGATCACTCACCTAAATCCTTGAAGTCGATGACTCTTTTCCCCTGAACCTCCAAAGCAGTTTCAGCCAAGATGCAGACACCAGGAAGACCATCACAGAGCATCTTCTTCAACCAGAGAAATCAGTACCACACATTCCAAGTCATATCTTGGCCCAAGGAGCCCAGAAAGGGATTGTCATGTGGCTGCTCTTACCAATGATAAATGGAAAATATCTGCAAGAGCCTGGAGGTGGGCCTTAATTCCTTTGCTAGCCAGAGCAGGTGGGAAGAGGATCTAGTGATTGCCTTATAGTAGCACAGGAAGTATCAGCTTGAACTAAGAACTCCCCTGAGACAAGAATCCAAGCGACACCTGAGACACTGATGCGGGAAACCTCTATGCATTTGTTGGGGAGCCATGCTCAGTCCTTTCAACTGTCATCCCTACGTCCACTCCTAATCCTAGACTGGCTCCCCAAGTTTTCTATTCTTGCAGTAGTTCCTGAGTCATCTGCTGCTGCTATCAATAACTAAGGTGGCCATAACATTCATCGTCCAAATTGGGACCCTTTTGAGAGTGCAAAGTGGATACTTTTAATTATTACACTGTGACAGCAGGTATAAATTGGGATTGTCCCAATTTATAGCAAGAATAGTAGACTAAGGAACTCAAAATCTTCTCCTCCATGAAAGCAATGGGAAAACTGGCAAAAATGGTCAGGATCAACCCTTTCAGAACTCTGGAAATTAACCAAAGGCTTACAGCATTCAGAGAGCATTTATTCAAGAAAAACACCTAAGGCCAGAAGAGCAGTGGCTCCAAGGCAGGAAGATTGCTTGAGGCCAGGAATTTGAGGCCATCCTGGGCAACACAGTAAGACCCTGTCTCTACAAAAAAAAGAAAAGATTAAAAATTAGCTGGGCATGGTGGTGCATGCCTGTAGTTCCAGCTACATGGGAGGCTGAGGTGGGAGGACGGCTTGGGCCCAGGAGTTCAAGGCTGCAGTGAGCTATAATTGCATCACTATACTCCAGACTGGTGGTAGAACAAGACCCCATCTCTTTAAAAAAAGAAAAACAGCTGAATCTCAGTAAAAACAATGAGTTTTGTGACAATTTAACTTCCCCATTCTCATGCTCAGCTTTCTAGCTCCACAGAAGCCTTGAAAACAAAGAGCCCACAATTGCAGTAAAAAGCAGCAGACTGGCCGGGCGCAGTGGCTCAAGCCTGTAATCCCAGCACTTTGGGAGGCCGAGACGGGCGGATCACGAGGTCAGGAGATCGAGATCATCCTGGCTAACCCAGTGAAACCCCATCTCTACTAAAAAAATACAAAAAACTAACCGGGCGAGGTGGCGGCGCCTGTAGTCCCAGCTACTCGGGAGGCTGAGGCAGGAGAACGGCGTAAACCCGGGAGGCGGAGCTTGCAGTGAGCTGAGATCTGGCCACTGCACTCCAGCCTGGGCGACAGAGCCAGACTCCGTCTCAAAAAAAAAAAAAGAAAAAAAAAAAAAAAAAAAAAACAGCAGCAGGCCGGCAGCCACCAGAGAGGGCAGAGTCCTGTGACCTCCCACCCCTTTGAAGGAGCTGGAGCTCCCTCAAAGCCTCATTCATAAGAAATTGTCATTATTTTACCTATCTGGTGTTTCCTGGGAACCCTACTTGCAAGGCTGGCTTTATTTGATTAGAGTTCATCAGTGCAAAAAAACCTTTTCCCTGGGATGTTTGTCAGAAACAATTAAAGGGAATTGTTTAACTTCATGGCTGCTTGAGTTCATGAATAACAGTCGGAGCAAATAATAGACCAACCAAAAAGCAAATAATAGACCAACCAAAAAGCTTAATAGAAAAATCTGGGAATGGAATGTCCACAGGAACTTTTAAAAAATCTGCATATTCCTTAAACTCTAGGAGTCTACATGCATACCTAGGGCATATTTGCACCCAGGGCCGTGCAAAGACCATAAGAGCTTACTTCTAGACTTGTACAGTGAAAACTATAGAACATTGTTGAATAAGTGAAAGAAGACCTAAATAAATGGGAAGATATATAGTTCATGGGTCGGAAGATTTATTATGGTTAAGATGGCAACACTGCAGATTGAGCTACAGAATCAATGCAATCCTTATCAAAATCCCAAATGCCTTTTTGGGTTTTTTTTGGGCACAAATTGACAAGCTGATTCTAAAATTCAAATGGAAATGGTAGGGGCACAGAAGAGCCCAACAACCTTGGAAAATAATAAAGTTGAAAGACTCACACTTCCACTTTCCAATTTCGAAACTTACTAAAGCTACAATACATGGGGAGTATGTTCCCAGCCCCCCAGTGGATACTGAAACATATATATAGAGAGACATACACATATATATGCACACACACACTATGTTTTTTTCTGTGCATGCAGACCTACGATAAAGTTTAATTTGTGAATTAGGTGAAATAAGCAATTAACAACAATAACCAATAAAATAGAACAATTATCACAATAAACTGTAATAAAAGTTATGTGAATGTGTGCTCTCATGCTCTCAAAATTTCCTAATATTTTAGACCACGGTTGACTGTGGGTAACTGAAACCATGAATGGAAAGTGAAACCTTGAATAAGGGAGGACTACTATATTCAAGACTGTATGATGCTGCCAGAAGGGTAGACATACAGATAAATGGAATAGACTTGAGAGTTCAGAAATAAACCCATACATTCATGGTCAACTGATTTTTGACAAGGGTGCCAAGACAATTCCGTAGGGAGAAAATAGTCCTTTCAACTAATGTTTCTGAGTCAAGCAGTTACCTCCATACAAAAGAAAGAAGTTGGGCTCCTACCTCATACTAAATACAAAAATTAACTCAAAGTGGATCAAAGACCTAACTGTAAGAGCTAAAACTATAAAACTCTTAGAATAAAATATAGGGGTAAATCTTTATAAATTTAGGTTAAGCATTGTTTCTTAGATATGACACAAGAAACAAAAGAAACCAAGCAAATATAGATAAAGTGGACTTCATCAAAATTAAAAACTCTTGTGCTTCAAAGGACATGATCCAGAAAGTGAGAAAATGACCCACAAAATGGGAGAAAATATTTGCAAATCACATATCTGATAAGAGTCTAGTGTCCAGAAAATATATAAGAATTATTTTAGCTTAACAATTAGAAAACAAGAATGAATTAATTTTAATGTTGGCAAAGGACTTGAATAAACATTTCTTCAAGGCTGGGCTCAGTGGCTTATGCTTATAACCCCAGCACTTTGGAAGGCTGAGAAGGCAAGATCACTTGAGCCCAGCAGTTTGAGACCAGCCTGGGCAACATAGCAGGACTCCATCTCTACAAAAAAATTTTTAATTAGCCAGGTGTAGTGGTATGTGCCTTTAGTTCCAGCTACTTGGGAGGCTGAGGTTAGAGAATTGCTTGAGCCTGAGAAGTGGAGGCTACAATGAGCCATGATCATGCCACTGCACTCCAACCTGGGCAACAGAGCAAGACCCTATCCAAAACAAAATAAAACAAACAAAAAATTTTTTCAAAGATATAAAAATGACCAACAAGTAACTGAAAAGATGCTCAACATCATTAGCCATCAGGTAAGGAAACCCAAAACCACAATAAGATACCACTTCATACACAGTAAGGTGGTTATTATTGTTTTTTGAGATGGAGTCTCACTCTGTCACCCAGGCTGGAGTGCAATGGTGCGATCTCAGCTCACCGCAACCTCTGCCTCCCAAGTTCAAGTGATTCTCCTGCCTCAGCCTCCCAAGTACCTGGGATTACAGGTATGCACCACTGGGTGCGGCTAAATTTTTTGTATTTTTAGTAGAAATGGGGTATCACCATGTTGGCCAGGCTGGCCTTGAACTCCTGACCTCAAGTGATCCAGCCACCTCTGCCTCCCAAAGTGCTGGGATTACAGGCATGAGCCACTGCACCTGGCCAGGATGGCGATTACTTTTTAAATGGACGATAGCAAGTGTTGGAGAGGATAGGAGAAATTGGAACCCTCATACATTGCTGGTGGAAATGTAAACTGGTGTAGCTGCTTTGGAAAATAGTTGGGCTTTTCTTTTTCTTTTCTTTTCTTTTTTTTTTTTTTTTGAGACAGGATCTCGCTCTGTCACCCAGGCCAGAGTGTGGTGGCATAGTCACAGCTCACTGCAGCTTCAATCTCCTGGGTTCAAGTGATTCTCCCACCTCGACCTCCTGGGTAGCTGGGACCACAGACATGCGCCACCACACCTGGCTAATTTTTTATATCTTTTATAGATATAGGGTCTTGCCATGTTACCCAGGGTTGTCTGGAACTCCTGGGCTCAAGAAATCCTCCTGCCTCAGCCTCCCAAAAGTGCTAGGATTACAGGCATGAGCCATCGTGCCCAGCCTTGCAGTTTGGCTTTTCCTCAGAAAGTTAAACATAAAGTTACCATGTGACAAAAATTCCACTCCTAGGCATATACCCAAGATAATTGAAAACATATGTTCACACAAAACCTGTAAATAGATGTTCATAGCAGCATTATTCAAAATAGTCAAAAGGTCAAACCCCTGGGCGCGGTGGCTCACGCCTGTAATCCCAGCACTTTGGGAGGTGGAGACGGGCAGATCACTTGAAGTCAGGAGTTCAAGACCAGCCTGACCAACATGGTGAAACCCTGTCTCTACTAAAAATACAAAATTAGCTGGGCATGGTGGCTGGTGCATGCCTGTAATCCCAGCTACTTGGGAGGCTGAGGCAGGAGTATCGCTTGAATCCAGGAGGCAGAGGTTGCAGTGAGCCAAGACTGCGCCATTGCACTACATTCTGGGCAACAAGAGCCAAACTCTATCTAAAAAAAAAAAAAAGAAGGTCTAATCAACCCAGTGTTCATCAGCTAATAAATGGATCAACAAAATTTGGTATATCCATACAATGGGATATTATTCAACCACAAAAAGGAATGAGGTAATCATACATACCATAACATGGATGAACTTTAAAAACATTATATTAAATGAAAGAAGCCAGCTACAAAAGGCCACATTATATTATATGTATATTATATATAATATATAAATTATATGACATATAATATATAAATTATATGATTCCATGTACATACACTGTCCATAATAGGTAAATCCATAGAGACAAAGTAAATTACTGCTTCCCGGGGTGGAGAAAGGGGACATGGAGTACTAATGTATATGTGGCTTCTTTTTGGGGTGATAAAAATAATTTAGAATTATATAGTGGAGATGGTGCCACAATCTTGCAAAATATGGTATGTAAATATATGGTATGTATGGGTGAGTTTATAGTATGTAAATTGTATCTCAATGAAAAAGGGAATATACAATTGCTAAGCCCCACATTAATATCTTTTTGCCTCTTTCTTTATGTTTATATGTAATGTTTTAACCAAATGACATATTACTAAATATACTCTTTGGAACCTTCAGTTGCCTTTCTATTTCTGTAAGTTTCCATTTCAACTAACCCTCAATCATATTCAAATTTCTCCATTTGCTTAAAAATTTTTCTTTACAGTTAGTTTGCCCTAATGGATGGCCAATCTAGGACCATGTTTTGCATCTTGTTTTGATGTCCCTTTAAACTCTTTGAACCTAGCACAGTACATTTTCCATGAGTTTGGCCTGCTGAAGAGGCCAGGTTAGTTACCCTGCAGAATGTCCTTCTGATTTTTCCAATTGCTTCTTCATGATGCCATTCAGCTTGTTCCTCCATCTCTTGTTTTCATATAAAAGTTATATATGAACTGTATATTTCAGTTCAATGCATTTTGCTAGAACATACCATAAATTGTATTACATGCTCCATCAAGTTACATCAGGGGACACATAATATCTAGCTGACTATCTGATATGGTTTGGCTGTGTCCTCACCCAAATCTCATCTTGAATTATAACTCCCACAATTCCCACATGCTGTGGAAGGGACCCAGTGGGAGGTCATTGAATCATGGGGGCGGATCTTTCCCATGCTGTTCTAGTGAAAGTGAGTAAGTCTCAAAAGATCTGATGGCTTTATAAGGTGGAGTTGCCCTGTACAAGCTTTCTGTCTCTTTGCCTGTTGCCGTCCATGTAAGATGTGATTTGTTCCTCCTTGCCTTCTGCCATGATTGTGAGACTTCCCCAGCCACGTGGAACTGTAAGTCCGTCAAACCTCTTTCTTTTGTAATTTGCCCAGTCTTGGGTACGTCTTTATCAGCAGCATGAAAATGGACTAATACACTATCCATTAGTAACACTAAGATTGAGTCCCCAGACATGAGGATGCTGACAGCCTGACCCCTTCATTATACGTTTTTTCCTCCTTGCCGCTGAGAAACTGTCTGGGATGTGTTTGTTTGGTACTATACAAGTATCTAGCTCCCCAACATTTTTTTTTAACATCAATTGAAGCTTTTTGCCTGAATCGGTCATTTTATTTGGGCTTCCAAAATTTTGCTTTTCTTATTTTATAATTCCTTCTGCATTTATTTGATGGCATTCTTCTGACAGAGTTTTTCCTCATCAACTGGGGACTATTTGCTTACCCTGAAATCAGTTCCTTCTAGAAAGGAAGAATAAATGCTTAATTTCCTCCAGTTAACTACAAATTTTCAGGGTTTTTTTCTTTTCTTAGAATAGGGTTCACCAACCCCATCTTCCTTCTCTCTACTTTCTACGGATCTTCCTTTCAACCTGAAAATGTATACAAGACCTCTCTCTAGTCCAGCAACAATCCATTTGACATTTCCTCTCAGTAAGTCCATTAACTTAGCTCCTAAACTTTTCCAGAACTCAAAGCAGCCAATCAAGATAAAGCACCCCAGAATAGCCACAGCACTACCAGAACATTGGTGGAGGCCTGAGGACCAACAGAAATTATCCAAGTATCCATCCCAACAGGACTAACTCAACCAGGGTAGAGGTTGGCCATCTCCTTCTCCTTCCTCCATTCCACTTGTGCCTGAGTCCTTGACAGGGTGAACCCCAGCCAGACTCATCTCAGCATCAGCTGTGTTCTCTGGAAGTGTTTTTTCCTAATCCCTGACCTTTGAAAATTATTGCTAAGGTGCATGAATGTATTAGCAGGGAACCACGGCACAGGAAGATGAGAACTGTATCATGATAAAGAAAATGTAGTACATATACACCCTGAATACTACACAGCCATAAAAAAAAAAGAATGAAATCTTGTCCTTTGCAGCAACATAGATGCAGCTGGGGGGCCGTTATCCTAAGCGAATTAACACAGAAACAGAAAATCAAATACTGCATGTCCCCACTTATAAGTGGGAGTTAAACAATGGGTACACACAGACATAAAGATGGAAACAATAGACACCAAGGACTCTAAAAGGAAGGAGGGAAGGAGGGGGCAATGTTTGAAAAACTATCTATTGGGTACTATGTTCACCATTTGGATGACAATTTCCATGGAAGCTCAAATCTCTACATCACACAATATATCAATATAACAAACCTGCACGTGTACCCCCTGCATCTTAAAAACAAAACACTGTATCATGAGCAGAGACCAGGCTTCTGAAGAAGAGGAAAAACCCTGCGGGAAGGTCCTGCCCATCAGCACTGACTGTGGGTCCAAAGCCCTTTACCTCTATGAGGAAGAGGTAAGCCCAAAGCAAGATGGGTTTATACCTGGAGGAGCTGTGGCTGACTTCTCATACTTTGTCCTCAGCCCACACTGGCTGGGTAAGGGTGCAAACAAAGAGGAGCAGGACCTTGCTAGCAGTCCTAGCAAGAGCTGGAAGAAGGAGCACCTCTGCAGACCCTGGGGTGTGTAAACTGACTGATATAGAAACCAGAACACCAGTGCAATCGTATACAAAGAGAACGCTCCTTGCCAAATGGACCAGATGTTCATGTTGACTGGTCAGCGCATTCTCTCCTGTTGGAAAATCTACATGGGAAGCCAAATTATAATCAGGAGGTTGTTTGTGAGCATGAAATCAGAACAAAGGGAGGGAATTGGATGAGCTCTGTGGCATCCATAGGGATATAGGGTGGACTGCATACTTGTGCCTAACGGTCAAAAAACAACTCTTTCCCTTGACAGGGCTGGAGACATCATGACAAATGTTTGTTCCTTGGCTCCACTTTTCAGCACTCCCTATAGACCACCCCCCTTCTGCTCGCATATTCTTTCTTCAGCTGTTAAGGCCATTGATTAGGTTACAGCTTTCTTTCACATTCCGTCATGCTTTGATTAGATTTCCAGGCACTGTTGCATCCTGTTTCTTAGGATGATATTTGCAGACATTTATTCACATCCATTGTGTGTGGATTTCACCAGTTTAACAATCAAAAGATACTATTTATCAGATTGGGAGATACTTCACCACTATGCCCTGTATACTGATTCACTAGACAGTAGAAAAAAAAAGATGGTGAATGACCGTATGCTAAAGGAGGAGGCTTCCTTGTCCTGGTCTTCCATGTCCCTTCACGAGCATTGTCCCATAATTATATTAATTTGACAACTATCGATTGAGTGCCTGCCATATGCCAGACACCATACGAGGTACTAGGAATATAAAGAATGAGACATGATATCCCTGCCTTCAAGGAGCTGATAGGCTAGTGAAGAAGGCAGACAAGAAAGTTGCCTATCACAATACAGCATGGCAGCCCACAGATGCATTTAAAAAGAGCACCTCCCAAAGTCTGGGATGAGGGTTGGTGGTAGCCCAGGAAGCCTTCCAGAAGGAGGTGATTTCCGTCTTTATCCTGAAGCACAGTAGAAGGTAACCAGATGAAGAGTGGGATAACTTATCAAACAGAAGGACAAGCAGGCACAAAGACTCGGGGCAGAGACAACACGGCACATTTGAAGAGCTGTCCTTAGAATGGCAAGAATTCTTGGTATGGTAAGAGACTGAGAGGAAACAATTGGCAGAGGACAGGATTTCAAAGGCCTCTTTGTGGAGGTTCACTGCAGGGTTCTAAAGCCTACTCTGAAATTAATATAGCCGTTATAGCTTTGGTTGTGTTCTGTCTGTTTTTATTGTAGTAAAACGTACATAACATGAAGTTTACCATTTTAAACATTTAGATCTGCAATTCAGTGGCATTAAGTACATTCATAATATTGCATAACCACCTATTTCCAAAACTTTAACTCTGTAACTTTAAAACAGAAACTCTGTAACTTTGTTTTTTGTCTTTGTTGTTGTTGTTGTTTCTAAGTTTTTGTTTTTTGAGAGGGAGCCTTGCTCTGTCGCCCAGGCTGGAGTGCAGTAGCACGATCTCGGCTCACTGCAACCTCTGCCTCCCAGGTTCAAGCGATTTTCTCGCCTCAGCCTCCCAAGTAGCTGGGATTACAGGCACCCACCACCTCGCCTGGCTAATTTTTGTATTTTCAGTAGAGACAGCGTTTCAGCGTGTTGCCAGGCTGGTCTCAAACTCCTGACCTCAGGTGATTCACCCGCCTCAGCCTCCCAAAGTGCTGGGATTACAGACATGAACCACCCCACCTGACTGAAACTCTGTAACTTTAAAGCAATAACTGCCCACTCTCCCCTCTGGTAACTTCTACTCTACTTTCTATCTTTGAATGACTGCCTATTCTAGATACCTCGCATAAGTAAAATCACACATTTTCCCTTTTCTGTTTGGCTTACGTCATGTAGCATGTTTTTAAGGTTCATGCATGTTATAGCATGTTTCAGAGCTTCATTCCTTTTTATGTCTGAATAATATTCATTATACATATATACTATATTTTGCTTATCCATTCATCAGTTGATAGACACTTGGGTTGGTTCTACCTTTAACTATTGTGAATAATGCTGCTATGAACATTGGTACACGAGTTTCTGTTTGAGTCTGTTTTCAATTATTTTGAGTATATACCATCGAGAAGTGAAATTGCTGGGTCAGCTAGTAATTCTATATTTAAGTTTCTGAGGAACCACCAAACTGTTTTCCATAGCAGCCCACCATTTTATATTCCCACCAGCAATGCACAAGGCTTCCAACTTCTCCACATTCTAACCAACCCTGGTTTTCTTTTTCTTTCTCTTTCTTTCTTTCTTTCTTTCTTTCTTTCTTTCTTTCTTTCTTTCTTTCTTTCTTTCTTTCTTTCTTTCTTTCTTTCTTTCTTCTCTTTCTTTCTTTCTCTTTCTTTCTTTCTCTCTTTCTCTCTCTTTCTTTTCTTTTCTTTTAAATAATAACCATCCTACTGGATATGAAGCGGTACTTCATTGTGGTTTTCATTTGCATTTCTTTTTTTCTTTTTATTTTTTTCTGAGACGGAGTCTCCCTCTTGTCGCCCAGGCTGGGGTGCAATGGAGGCTTACTGCAACCTCCGCCTCCCAGATTTAAGTGACTCTCCTGACTCAGCCTCACAAGTAGCAGGGATTACAGACACCCGCCACCACTCCAGGCCAATTTGTGTATTTTTAGTAGCAACGGGGTTTCGCCATGTTGGCCAGGCTGGTCTTGAACTCCTGACCTCAGGTGATCCACCCGCCTTGGCCTCCCAAAGTGCTGGGATTACAGGTGTGAGCCATTGTGCCCGGCCTCATTTGCATTTCTCGAATAACTGTGATGAATATCTTTTCATGTGCTTATCGGTCATATTTATATCTTCTGTGGAGACATGTCTATTCAAGTCCTTTGCTGATTTCTTATTTGGGTTTTGTTCTTGTTGAGTTTTAGAAGTTCTTTATATATTCTGGATATTAATCACTTATCAGATAAATGATTTGCAAATATTTTATCATATTCTGTGGGTTCTCTTTCCACTCTCTTGAAGGCGTTCTTCAAAGCATAAGCATTTTAAATTTTTATTATGTCCCATTCATCTATTTTTTTCTTTCTTGCCTGTGTTTCTGATGTCATATTTAAGAATTCATTGCAAAATTCAATGTCGTAAAGATTTCTCCTTATGTTTTCTAGTTTTAGTTCTTACATTTAGGTTTTTGATCCATTGTGAGTTAATTTTTTTTTTGAGATGGAGTCTCACTCTGTTGCCCAGGCTGGAGTGCAATGGTGTGATCTAGGCTCACTGTAACCTCTACCTCCCAGGTTCAAGAGATTATCCTGCCTCAGCCTCCTGAGTAGCTGGGATTACAGGCATGCGCCACACTCCTGGTTAATTTTTTTGTATTTTTAGTAGAGACAGGGTTTCACCATGTTGGTCAGGCTGGTCTCGTACTCCTGACCTCGTTATTGGCCTGCCTCGGCCTCCCAAAGTGCTGGGATTACAGGCGTGAGCCACTGTGCCCGCCCACGAGTTAATTTTTATACATGGTATAAGGTAGCATCCAACTTCATTCTTTTGCATGTGGATATCTAGTTTTCCCAGAACTGTTTGTTGAACAGAATGTCTTTTTCCCAGTCCAACTTTCTTTCCATTAGTGTTTTTGGTGGTAAGCTTTTTTCCACCTATTTACTTTTTTCCTCCCAGAGACAGGGTCTTGCTCTGTTGCCCAGGCTGGACTGCAGTGGTACAATCATACCTCACTGGAGCTTTGAACTCCTGCACTCAAGTGATTCTCCCACTTCAGCCTCTGGAGTAGCTAGAACTACAGGTGTGCACCACCACACCCAGCTGATTTTATTTATTTTTTTTTACTTTTATTTTCATAGAGATGAGGTCTTACTTTGTTGCCTAGGGTGGCTTGAACTCCTGGTCTTAAGCAGTCCTCCCTTCTTGACTTCCCAAAGTGCTGAGATTACAGGTATGAACTACCATGCCCGGCCTCTTCTATTTATTTTTAACCAATCTGTAATTTTTTTTTGAAAGTGTCTTTCTTATTTTATTTTGTTTTATTTTTTGTAGGCATGAGGTCTTGCTATGTTGCCTAGGCTGACTCTAACCTCTGGCCTCAAGTGATCCTCCTGCCTCAGCCTACCAACGTGCTGCGCTTATAGGCGTGAGTGACTGCACCTGGCCTAAAAGTATATTTCTTGTACATAGCATATAGTTGCTTTTTTGTCCAATCTGATAATTTTTGCCTTTTAATTGAGGTATTTATACCAGAGATCCACAAACTTTTTCTATAAAGGAACAGATAGTAAATATTTTAGGCTTTGTAAGTTTTCCAGTCTCTATTTTAACTTCTTAACTCTGTCACTGTAGTGAAAGAGGAAGCCATAGACATCCTCAAATTAATGAGTGTGACTGTGTTCCAATAAAACTTTTCATTTTCTTTCTTTCTTTCTTTCTTTCTCTGTCTCTCTCTCTCTCTCTCTCTCTCTCTTCTTTTTTTTGAGATGCAGTTTTAGTCTGTCACCCAGGCTGGAGCACAGTGATATGATCTCGGCTCACTGCAGCCTTGACCTTCTGGGCTCAAGCAGATACTCCCACCTCAGCCTCCCAAGTAGTTGGCGCTACAAGTATACGCCACCACACTTGCTTAATTTAAAATTTTTTTCTGTAAAGACAAGGTCTCCCTATGTTGCTCAGGAGGATCTCGAACTTCTGGGCTGCCTTGAACTCCCAAGATGCTGGGATTACAGGCACAACCACAGCTGGCCAATAAAACTTTTCTTGTACAAACAGGTAGCAGGCTAGATTTTAGCTGAGGGCCATACTGTATCTACCCCTGGTTTAGACCATTTATATTTATTTTAATTAGTGATATGGTTGGGTCTTGCTATTCATTTTCTATTTGTCCCATTTAAACTCTTTTTTATTTTGGCTCTACCTTCTTTAGAATAACAGTATTTTTTAATTAATCTTTTTAATCCACTATTGGCTTATTCATTATGCCTTTTTTTTTTTAAGACAGAGTCTTGCTCTGTTGCTCAGGCTGGAGTTCAGTGGCGTGACCTCAGCTTACTGCAACCTCCACCTCCTGGGTTCAAGTGATTCTCCTGCCTCAGCCTCCTGAGTAGCTGGGACTATAGGGGCCCACCACCACATCTGGCTAATTTTTTATATTTTTAGTAGAGACGGGGTTTTACCATGTTGGCCAGGCTGGTCTTGAGCTCCTGACCTCAAGTGATCTACCCACCTCTGCCTCCCAAAGTGCAGGGATTACAGGCATAAGCCACCCTGCCCGGCCAAAGTATGCCTCTTTTTAAAGAACTGGTTGCTCTAGGGTTTATAATATGTATACTGAACTTATTAGAGTCTACCTTGAAATAAATACTACTTCATGTATAGCCGAAGAATGTCCCAACAGTACACTGCCAATTCCTCTCCCAACCTTTGTGTTATTGTAGTCATGTATTTTAATTCTATGTGCTATAAATCCCATAATACATTTACTAAGTACTATTCTACTTAGTAAATTTTCTTTTAAAGAGAATAAAAACTTAATTGTCTTTTAAATTTATACTACTTTTTATTATTTTCATTACTCTTCATTTCTTTGTTTTTTGTTTTGTTTTGTTTTTTGAGACGGAGTCTTGCTTGGTCACCCAGGCTGGAGTGCAGTAGCGCAATCTCAGCTCACTGCAACCTCCACCTCCCAGATTCAAGCAATTCTCCTGTCTCAGTCTCCAGAGTAGCTGAGATTACAGGCATGCAGCACCACACCTGGCTAATTTTTTAATTTTTAGTAGAGATGGGCTTTCACCATGTTGGCCAGGCTGGTCTTGAACTCCTGACCTCAGGCGATCTGCCTGCCTTGGCCTTGCAGATTGCTGGAATTACAGGCATGAGCCACTGTGCCCAAGCCATTTCTTCACGTATACCAAAATTTCCACTAGTATCATACTCTTTCCGCCAAAGAACTTCCTTTGTTTTTGTTTTGTTTTGTTTTTGAGACAGGGTCTCATTCTGCTGCTGAGGCTGGAGTGCAGTGGCTCGATCTCGGCTCACTGCAACATACACCTCTGGGGCTCAAGCAATCCTCCCACCTCTCAGCCTCCCAAGTAGCTGAGACTACAGGTGCATGCCACCCCACCTTATTAATTTTTGTAATTTTTTTGTAGAGATAGGGTTTCACCATGTTGCCCAGTCTAAGAACTTCCTTTAACATTTTGTGTAATACAAGTCTATTGGCAATGAATTCTCTAATTTTTATTTTAAAAATTTATTTCATCCTCATTTTTAAAAGACATTTGCCTTGGGTATAGAATTAAAGGTTGACTCTTTTTCTTCTTTCTGCACTTAAACATGTCCCTCCATTGTTTTATGTTTTGTACAACTATGGTCAAGAAGTTCGCTGTAATTTTATCTTTGTTCTTCTGTATATACTTTTTTTCTCTGGCTGCCATTGAGATTTTTTCTGTATCTTGGGTTTTTGTCATTGTGACTATAATGAGTATATAGATAAATTTTATTTTGATTTTGTTCAGTTCAATTGTATTTATGCTGTTGAGTTTCTTGGATCTGTAGTTCTTTATCATTCATCAATTTTAGAAAATTCTTGGCCATTACATCTTTAAATATTTCCTCTTCCCTATTGTCTCTCTATCCTCTCCTTCATATTGCTCTCCAGTTTTTAAATGATGAGTTCTGTACCTTCCTTCTCAACTTTTTCCTCTTTGAGTTTCCTTTGTGATCATTTCTATCATACTATCTTCAAGTTCATTGATTTCTTCATCAGCTATGTCCAGCCTGCTGATGATCCTATTACAAGGATTCTTCATTTTTGATGTTGTGTTTTTTTATTTCTCACATTTTCTTTTTTTATAGTTTCTATCTATTCTCCAAATTACCTATATGTTCCTATGTATCTTCTATTCTGCTAGATCTTTTAATATATTAGTGATAGTTATTTTAAAATCCCTGTCTTATGTATCCTTATTCCTGAACCTGGTTCTGTTGAGCCTGGTCCTATTGATTGTTTTATCTCTTGACAATAAGCTTTCTCTCTCTCTCTCTCTCTCTCTCTCTCTGTGTGTGTGTGTGTGTGTGTGTCTTGTTTTTATTTTCTTTTTTTGTACTATAATTTGTTATTGAATGCTGGACATCATGTATACAAGCCATGAGAGATGAGGTAAATATTTATACCTGGAAATGGCCATGCTCTTTCTTTTGTTAAGTTAGTATTGTAGAGGGTTGAGTTAATCTAGTTAGCAGTTGAGCTGGTTTGAGTTATGTTTTTGCTATCACTAACCTCAGTGCACCAGAAAGTGCCACTGTCTTGTGCTTAGTGTGGTGAATGGAGGGTTTCTCTCAGTATTCCTGTTCTGTCATCAGCTTTCAGCAGTACCTGCATACCTGTACTGTTGAGCAGGGATTTCTCTCCATAGTATTGCCTCCCCTTCAGCAATAGACTGTTGTTGCTTGCTATTTGTTACTAGGGTTGTTGCTCAGCCAGGTGGTGATTCTTGATTCTCCAAGTCCAGTCTTAGTCTTAGGCAAGGCCTATGCACCTGGGCTTGGGGGATGGGACCTCCTCAAATTCCTGTCCTCCTCCCCTCACCTGCCCCACGGTAGCCAAACTCTGCCGTGTATCTTCGGTGGGCTTGGGCAGAAGACTTTTACCTGTATCTCTCCCATGGGTAGTCTATCTCTACTTTATATTGGTTCAGGTTCTTGGACCCAAGAGGTTTTTGTGACCCTCCCAAACACACCCTAGAAGCAAATAGCTTTTACTTCTGCCCTCCCACTGAAGCATTAGATATTTACTGATATCATGAGAGCACAAAGGATGAATTCTTTTCCTTTCCCAGATGTACACATGTTTATCTTCTACCCCTCCCCTGGTCATCCTGGTAGTCTGCTGCCCCTCCCCTAAAGCCCTTTAATAGAAGAAGGGTCATAGAATATGGGTGGTGGTTTGTGACTGTCTTCAGAAGCAGCAGCAAGTCATGTCCTGCAAATGTACACCACCAAGGAGGACTCTCTCTGGTCTCCTATCTTGCCCCCATCTTTCTTTTGAGCACTCAGTGGATACTGTTGGAGTAGACATTGCAACAAGTAAACATACATTCCCCTTGTGTCTGGGGCTCTGTATTAGGGTTCTCCAGAGGAACAGAAACAATAGGGTAAGTGCATGCATGCGTGTGTGTATGTGTGTGAGTGTGTATGTGTATGCAGAGAGAGGAAAATTTATTTCAAAGAATTGGTTCATTGGCTCACACAATTACGGAGGCTGACAAGTCCAAAATCTGCAGGGTAGGTAGCCTGGCAGGCTGGAGACCCAGGGAAGGGTTCAAAGGCGGTCTGCTGGCAGAATTCCCTCTTCCTTGGAGGAGATCAGTCTCTTTTCTCCTGAGGCCTTCTACTGATTTCATAAGGCTCACCCACAGATAGAGGGTAATCTGCTCAGAATCAACTGAGGTAAATGTTATCTCGTCTTTTAAAATACCTTCACAGAAATATCTAGAATAGTGTTTGATCAGATACATGGGTACCACAGCCTAGTCAAGCTGACACATAAAATTAGCTGTCACAGGCTCCCAGTTATTCTAAACTGGTCTGCTAGCCCAAACTCAGCCTTTAGGATTAGTGAAAATTTGAGCTGATTTCTTCTTTCCCACTTCTATGATGGTTACCTTTTCCCCTAGTGCTCTGCCAAATGTGAAACTGTTTGCGTATCTCTTCTATTCTCAGTGGGGCTTGTTACTTTTGGAATTAGGTTATGTGGTTGCTTTGTGACCTCAACTCTCTGAAGAATACAAGATAACTTATGATTTTGGCTGGGTACAGTGGCTCAGGCCTCTAATCTCAGCACTTTGGGAGGTCGAGACGGGTGGCTCACCTGAGGTCAGGAGTTTGAGACCGGCCTGGCCAACTTGGCAAAACCCAATCTCTACTAAAAATACAAAAATTAGCCAGGCATGGCGGTGGGCACCTATAATCCCAGCTACTGGAGAGACTGAGGCAGAAGAATCACTTGAACCTGGGAGGCAGAGATTGCAGTAAGCCAAGATCACGCCACTGCACTCTCCAGCCTGGGTGACAGAGCGAGACTCTGTTTCAAAAAAAAAAAAGGGAACTTATGATTTTGTAGGCTATTCATTTTTCTTATTTTAGGATGGGAGAGATGTTCCCTTGCAACTGTTTACATCCTAAATCAAAGCAGAACTCCAATAATGTGGTTTTCGTTTTGTTTTTACTATGGCTATGATGTGGATTCTTTAAGAACCAGGAAGGACAGGAATTACATTTGCAGCATCTAGCATAGGGATTACAAGTTAATGGCCCATAGGTTTCACATGAAAACCTAGGTTTCTAGATTATTTTGAGAAATGTGAATATCTGACACAGTTAATCCACATTTACTGGCCTTTTCATAGGGCACAGGCTCGCCAGTTGTGCATTGTGCCAGAGCGAGACGGGTACCTCTCAACACTGACTCCTCCTTCATCCCCTTGGGACAGACCGTTCTGAGACCCAGGTCAGCTCAAGAGCCCCCTTGGAAGTAAGTCTGTGGCAGAGCATTGTTCTATGCAGATCCCGTGCCAGAAACCAAATCGTGGCATGTGACGACCAAATGCGCTGGGTTTGCTCACAGATGGCAAAGGAGGTCTTAGATCTCTCTGGAAGGGCCATCATGCATCTCTTCTGCCACAGCTAGGAGTTCCATGTGGCCCACAGAGGTGGCTCCAGAACTGCATAGACGAGAATGCCAGCCCCATCAGGTAAGCAACCAGAATGCCAATTTCCTCATTTCATCAGAAAGTAACATAGCCTGTGATCGTCCCAAAGAAATTCTGGGAAGTAGGTATTATTCCTCTGCAAGGGGCCATAGGAATGGTTGAGCCCTTTGGGCTCAGGCCAAGTACTTCAACTCTAGCCTAAGCTGGAGGCAGGCAAGGGCCAGGCCTCCACTCAAAGGCTGGTATGTCCCTCTCTTGGACACATTCTGCTACTAGGTGGAATGAAATCAAATTGCTACCACAATTGCAGGGACTTCATTGCAGAGTAGGACCCGCAGATCTGTGGGTTCACTGCCTCAGGTGTAGTTCCATTTCTGGAGACCAGGGGAAGGACCCCGGGCCTGGACTGGATTAGGGAGAATTGTTCCAGAAGCATCTGGAAGTGCACGTCATTTAGGGAATGAGGGTAAATGAAGCCAAGGGAAGTAGCCAAGGCCCACATCAGAGAAGTAACATCATGAGACAGGTCTGAGGGGAGGCTGCTTGGCTGCAGTTAGGAAATCAGGCTTGAGAGCCGAGGGTGGGAGAGGAGAGTTCTTTGGGGGCTGTGAGGTTGGAGGAGAGGGATTCAGGATGGGAGAAAGTCCAGAGAGCTTTAAGTTCAGGAGAGGGCCAGCCTGCTGGACCCCAAAATGCCCATTTAGTTCCAGGGGAAGGGAAATGATCACCTAAAACACAAAATAGCCCTAAACCAACCGCACTTAGCTATCTAGAGCTTCCACCAGCTCTGCAGAGAATAAAAGCTTTTTGGAACACATAGAGGGTTAAAAAGAAGACATCAAACAAATGGAAGTTCGCAAGAGCACTTCTAACTTTGAGAAAAATAAGATTAATCAGTGGAAGTAGGAACTTTTAAAGAAAAGAATCAGAATTTCTTCTCTTACAGACAAAGCTTGAACCTCTTAGCAATCACGACTTTGATTGCAAGACTCTTACTAAAGTGCCTGGAGAGTCTTTTACTGCCAAGGACTGCAGCACTTCAGATAGAGGAATTACTCAGAACTCAGCTTCAGTCTAAATCAGCCCACACAAAAGCCATAGACAGTTCGCAGGCTAAAGTTTTTTGTTTCTTAGAGTGAGAATGTAATTTTTAAATTATAAAATTAATTCACAGTCAATGAAGAAAATTTGTGAAACACACAAAAGTATAAAGAATAAAACAAATATCTGCATTCCATAATCCAAAGATGGTTTATATTTTTGATTTTTTTTCAATTTTTCTCTGCAGATACCTGTATTTTTCTCCATGCAAATCAGGATTATATTAAATAAAAAGTTGTTTCTTGCTCTTTTCATTTACTGTATCAGGAACAGTTCTCCACTGCCTTAAGTATGCCTTGAAACATACTTTTAAATGATTCCATAAGATTACTTTTTATAGATATGTCAGCATTTATTTTAATCATTTTTAAATTGATGATCAATTAGATTGTTTCAATTTTTATCATTTTAAATATACTTCCAGTAAACATCTATGGATGTAATGTCTATACATTCGTCCAATTATTTCCTTAGGAGGAATTCTTAGCATATTAAGATTTGAGGACTTCTCAATACCTACTCTCAAATTATTCTTCAAAATTGTCATGCTCCTTTATATTCACACTAACAATATGTGATCATGTTGTTTCATGAATCATTAGCCAGCACTAAGCATTATCACTAAATAAAAAATAAGAAAAAAAATTTTGTACATTTGATAGTTGAAAAATGGGGTCTAGCTATTTTGCTCTGTGTTTTTTATATGTTTATTGGATGTTTTTCTTTTATCAATTATCATTTTGTACCATTTGCCTATTTTTTACAAATAGAGACAGGGTCTCACTGTGTTGCCCAGGCTGGTCTTGAATTTCTGGGCTCAAGTAATCCTCCCGCCTTGGTGTCTCAAAGTGCTGGGATTGCAGGCATGAGCCACTGCAACCACCATTTGCCTATTTTTTCAAAGTAAGCACTTGGCGTTCATTTTGATCCAGTTTTGGCGTAGCAGGATCCAAAAGGAATCCTAAAGAGAAATTCATGATATTAAAAATCTTTTGGTTTATAGCTTTAAGCTTTCCAAGGATTCCATTGAAGCCAAATGTGAAGGAAAGGGGTGACTCTTTTAAAGCAGAGTCTCCTTGGACCTCCCCCCTACAAAACCAGAATCAGAATTGAGGGGTTGGGGAGGGAACATGTATTTAAATTACCCCACCCAGACACACTGTCAGTTGGATTCAAGAACCAGCTGGATTCTGTAATCTCTGTATAATGCTTCCTGTGCAGTCCAAATGTGACAACCACAATGACTAGTGAGGCAAGTAAACCAGATGTTCCCATACCCTCTGGAACAAAAGAGAGACAACCATACAAAAGAAGTGAGCCAAAACACTGAAGAATGGAAGTTGAATGGACTGGTGGACCTTCTTGTACTTTCTGCTGTTTGGGCTTTTTGACTGTTGTTCTTTAACTTGATTAATGCATTATCGCCTATCTACTCAGTTCCTCAAGTTAGAGAAACTATAGCCATCTTTGATGAATTTCTATTTCTCATACCCCTTATCTCTTCTCGTGTATGCTATTGATTTTACCTACAAATGTCTTTAAATCTCTCCTTTTCTCTCTTTCTCACCACCTCTGAGTGTAGTCCCTCATCATCTCCCTCTCTCCTTTCCCCTGTTATTCTACCCATAATCTCCATGGTTACCCACAAGGTGCACCAGGTAAGCATACATTCTAAATAGTAATGAATCTAGAAGTTTCTGCTTGCTATGCAAAAGCTTCTAGATTAACATACTTCCCTCTGCCTCCTTCCAAGTTTTTTGCAGCCTTCAAACCCTTCCTTAGTAGAGGAGTGAGACTGAGAATTTTAGAGGGGTTAAAGAACTGGCAAACACTATGGAAATTAAGACAAAACTTAGTAAACATGAAAGAGTGACTCAAGTACAAGAAGCAGCTGTGGCCAGAATTCAAGATTCTGGTCAAGCAACACTGAGTGGCAACATGATCCAAGGTGTAGCCCTAAGGTTGGGTTGCTGAAGTGCCTAAGAGGACAAGGGCATGTGAGGCCATGCTGCTGAATGGGACATCTCACAGACCCTGAAGTAGCTCAGAAGTGTGCTATTATTCACTAACAGAGAACTGGTGAGTATGAACTGCTCAGAGTAACCTTTCTCCATTCCTGGAAAAACAAGTTAGAGCAAAGGACAAAGGGTTACTGTGTTGTTCCTTCCATGTAAAAGGAAATAATAATTTTAATGGATTTGGTGGGACATTTAGAAGCCAAGTCAAACTGTGTGTGTAATTGTTTTGTAAAGGTGCTAGGACTTCATTTTCAGATCCGGAATGGGAACAGGTGGTGGCTGGTGGCAGGAGTCACAATGGTTTCCATGACGACGGGATTGGGTCCTAGTCATCCTCCCATCCTCCACAAAACCTACTGCAGCTTTTCTCATAAGGTGCTTATTAAGTATTTGTTAAATGAACGATGAACCACAGAATGGCGCGTGTGCTTTGCAATTAAGGATGTCACTCTTTAGCTAGCCTAAAAGCTTTTAAAGCACCGATAATTATTGTATTTACACACGTATTTTGCATAATTTGCATATTAACCTAACCAGAAAATAATAAACCATACTCTCCCATTTCTGCTGAACAACCCTGGCCCATATCATATCCCCTATTGTGGAATCAGTAGCCCAGATGTTTGGTTGAAAAGGCCATAAAACGGAGGTGGGGGATGGGGAGTCTTGTGTCGTATTTATGGTTCCACATCAGCTAAAACTCGCATTTTGTCCCCTTTCTCGAGCCCCTGTCCCCGCCCCCGGCTTTGCGCAGGCGCCAGCCTTTCCCTCCCCCCACGTCCCTCTTCCCGCCCTAAGGCTGGAGCCGGCGAGCCCGGGCCCAGAGCACAAAAGGCCTCACTAGCCGGCGTCCCGCGTTGCCCTTGGCAACCACTGAGCGGAGTCTTGCCCTCCTGCGACCCTAAGATGAGAGAGTAAACGGGGCTCCCATTGGCTGGCCGGGGAAGACGGGCCAATCGGAGA
Organism: Macaca fascicularis; assembly: GCF_037993035.2. Classification (NCBI taxonomy): domain Eukaryota; kingdom Metazoa; phylum Chordata; class Mammalia; order Primates; family Cercopithecidae; genus Macaca; species Macaca fascicularis. The sequence goes on along the minus strand of NC_088377.1, from coordinate 171,957,234 downwards.
AGGGGGTATAGGGAGGCGGCTGAACGAGGTTGTGGGGGTAGGAAGCTAGGGTTAGAGGCAGCCCGTGAGGCTAGAACCCCGAACGTGGTCGGTTGGAGCAAATATGTCCCTCCGGAGGCACATTGGGAACCCTGAGGTGAGGGCCAGGTCCCGGCCGGAGAGCCGGAGGGGGCGGGCACACCGGAAAAGACTCCATGTGGGCAGGGAAGAGCAGCCAGCGACTTCCGCCGCCCGGAAGGCGGGAAGGGGCCGGCGTGAGGAGGGGTCGGGGTACAGGGGCGGAACGGGGAGGGACTGGGGGCCGCGGGGCCGTGTTCAGGACCCCGTGTGAGGAGCGATCTCTCCCCGCGAACGCACGCCAGTGTTTGTGGCTGCGAGGAGCGAAGTACACAAAGACACGGCCCTTGCCCTCAAATGGCTTACAGTCTCGGAGTGACAGTTACAAACAGAAAAGAAAAAGGAACCTCTGCACACTAATGGCACGTGATGAAAGCCAGCCAGCATCTCTGATTGTGGGGATACAGGAAGAGCAGGAGTAAGCTGACCAAACATTTGGAAAACGGGCAAAATAGGACATTAGGCTTACCCGTCTCTCCATAGGACCCTTCAGTTTCTTCGTCAGTTTCACCCCTAGTCCCCTGCTGCATTTGTGGCAGTTCGAACAAACGTTATTGGACTTCTACCGTGCAGTAGGTGCTAGATGTACAAAGAAGACAAGGCCTCTGCCTTTTAATGGGCCGGGCGCGGTGGCTCAGCCTTTGGGATCACAGCACTTTGGGAGGCCGAGGTGGGCGGATCACGAAGTCAGAAGTTCGAGACCAGCCTGGCCAACATCGCGAAACCCTGTCTCTACTAAAAATACAAAAATTAGCCGGGCTTGGTGGTGGGGCGCCTGTAATCCCAGCTACTCGGGGGGCTGAGGCAGGAGAATCGCTTGAACCCAGGAAGTGGAGGTTCCAGTGAGCCGAGATCGTGCCATTGCACTCCAGTCTGGGCGATAAGAGGAAGACTCTGTCTCAAAAAAATAAACAATAAGTAAATTGCATCTAGTGAAGGAGACTATGAACAGAATTTGAGTACAGTGTGGTCGAGGAGCAAGATGTTACAAGAAAATAGGTAGGACTCAACTGAGAGAGTGAGAGAAGGGTTGTGGAGATGAAAGGGGTGGCAAGGCCTTCATTAGCCAGGTGAAGCAGCATCCCAGGTAGAACAGCGCAAGTGAAGGTAAGGAGTGTGAACTCCTAACAGGCCCCTGTAGCTTTCTCTGTCTTGCTGAGGTTCTTAACCTTTATCTCAAATAGGAGTTGTAACTGTTTCATCTCTTGGTGACTGCCTGGTACTATGTTGAGAAAGTTGTAAGGCTGAGTCTAAGCTCTGCAAGAGAGCCATGGTCAATTAGTAATGTCTGAATGCTGCATGATCTCGCTTATATGTGGCATCTTCAAAAGTCCAGCTCATAGAATTAGAGAGTAGAATGGTGGTTACCAGAGCCTGGAGGGTTGGGGGAAGGAGGCAGAAATGGGAAGATGTTGATCCAAGGGCATAAAGTTACAGTTAAATAGGAGGAATAGTTTTTGAGATCTCTGGAACAGCATGGTGACTATAGTTAATAATAGTAACAGCAGACTCAACACTCCCAGTAGAAAATCCATGTATAACTTTTTACTCCCCTCCCCACTGCAAAAAAAACTTAACTACTGAGAGCCTACTGTTGACTGGAAGGCTTACTGATAACAGAAACGGTTGATTGACATAGTTTGTATGTTGTATGTATTATATACTGAATTCTTAAAGTAAGGTAGAGGAAAGATTATTATTAAGAAAATCATAAGGAAGAGAAAATATATTTACTATTCATCAAGTGGCAGTGTATCATCATAAACATCTTCATCCTAATTGTCTTCATGCTAAGGAGCAAGGAAAAGGAGGGGTTGGTCTTGCTGCCTTAGGGGTGACAGAGGCAGAAGAAAATCTGGGTATCAGTAGACCTGCACAGTTCAAGCCCATGTTGTCCAAAGTTCAGCTATATTGTAGATTTCAAAATAGAGTAAATTGTGTATTTTATTGAAAGTAAATTTCAAATATCTCACCACAAAAAAATGATAAGTGGGTTGATGGATATGTTAATTAGTCTGATTTAATCATTCCACATCGTGTGTGTATACCAAAATGTCAAATTGTACCCCATAAATGTATACAGTTATGATTTGTCCATCAAAATATTAATAAAAAATGTTAATATTGTCTTTCATGGGGGTAGGAGAGATAGGTGAGGAGAATGCCAGTTTGCCACATGTTTATCTTGTTTGCTGGTCAGAATTTGAGAAGTTTTTTGAGTTATTAAGGGAGTGACATGGTCAGATTTGCGTTTTAGGCAGATGGCTGTAGCTACATTGTGGAAGATGGGTTTGAGGAAGCTCCAGGACTGGAAATGAGACTGGTTAAGTGGTTACTTTTTTTTCTTTTTGAGACAGAGTCTCACTCTGTCACCCAGGCTGGAGTGCAGTGGCGAGATCTCAGCTCACTGCCACCTCCACCTCCCGGGCTCAAGCAATTATCCAGCCTCAGCTTCCCGAGTAGCTGAGACTGTGGCACACACCACCAAAGCCCGGCTTATTTTTGTGTATTTTGTAAAGACAGGGTTTTACCATGTTGCCCAGGCTGGTCTTGAACTTTTGAGCTCAAAGCCACCCACCTGCCTTGGCCTCCCAAAGTGCTGGGATTACAGGCATGAGCCACCGCTACTATTTTGATAGAGATCTAAACTAAGGCCATTGAACTAGGGATGGAATCGAGGATAAATATTTAGGGGGCAAAATCATCAATACTTCCTGATTAGCTTTGAGAGATGTGTGATGGGTGACTTAAGTCTCAGCTTAGACTACTCATTGGTGCTGGCACCATGAATGAGAGCAACAATATGGGAGGAAGAAAAGGAGGAATAGTTTTAGGAGTGTGGGGAAAGAGGAGCAGAGATGTTGTGTGTGGTTCTGTTTGTGTCCAAGACAAAGATGCCCAGCTACCTCTCTTGTTTGAATAGAGCACAACTTCCAGTAGTTTCTTAAGAAAGAATTCACAAGAAATAGTTTTTAAAATTTATGTCTAAAATGTTAGGCATGTCTAAAAATGTTCTTATTCTACCTTAACATTTATTTGCCAGTGAGTTTGGCTGAGTATAGAATTATTGGTTGAAAATCAACTTTTTTTTTTTTTTTTGAGACAGAGTCTTGCTCTGTCACCCAGGCTGGAGTACAGTGGTGCAAACATGGCTCACTATATCCTTGACCTCCTGGGCTCAAATCTCAAATAATCCTCCCACTTCCTGAGTAGCTGGGACCACAGGTGTGCGTCATCGTGCCCAGCTAATTTTTTTATATTTTTTGTAGAGATGGGGTCTCCCTGTGTTGCCCAAGAGGGTCTTGAACTCCTGGGCTCAAGCAGTCCTGCCTTGGGCTCCCAAAGTGCTAGGATTACAGGTGTGAGCCACCACAACTGGCCGCCATCAGCATCTTGGAAACATTGCTTAGTGGTCTAGTGCCTTGTGTTGTTGTGAAGTCCAAAGCCTTTCTGTTGCTTCATGACTTAATTCCTCTCAGGAAGCTTGTGGAACCTTTTTTTTGTCCCCAGTGTGACTTTACAAAGATATTTCTATTTTTCTGATAGGCACCAGAAATTTATGTCTTTTTAGTCTGTAAAATTTTCTTAACTTTCTCCTATTTTCTCCATCCTCTTTTTATTGAATTCATTATTCTGATGTTCTCTATTCATATAGATAACCTATATGACTGGTTCTCTGATTTTCCTAACTTTCATCTCCTGTTTCCCTCATCTTTGTCTTTCTGCTCCCTTTGGGAGATTTAACTCTTATCTTCCAATCCTTTTTAGTTTTTAATTTCTGCTGTCATGTTTTTACTTTTTTTTTTTTTTTTTTTTTTTGAGACAAAGTCTCACTCTGTTGTTCAGGCTGGAGTGCAGTGGCACAATTTCGGCTTACTACAACCTCCGCCTCCCAGGTTCAAGCGATTCTCCTGCCTCAGCTTCCCAAGTAGCTGGGATCACAGGCACCCGCCACCATGCCCAGCTAATTTTTTTTTGTATTTTTAGTAGAGATGGGGTTTTACCACGTTGGTCAGGCTGGTCTTGAACTCCTGACCTCAAGCCATCCACCTGCCTCGGCCTTCCAAAGTGATGGGATTACAGGTGTGAGCCATCATGCCCGGCCCATGTTACTAATTTTTAAGAGCTCTGTTTTTTGCTCTGTTGTACGTTTAAAACACATTTTATTTCTAAACAAATATAGATTCACAGAAAGTTGCAAAAAAAAAAAAAATAGTACAAAGAGGTCCTATGTATCCTCCACTCGTTTTTCCCTGATGATTATATTTTACTTGAGTACAGTACAATATCAAACTAGAAAATTGAAATTTGTACAATGTATGTATAGTTCTAGGCCATTTTATCACTTGTGTAGATTTAATCAAGATTTGCACATATGTAGATTTGCAATCAAGATAAAGGACTATTGTATTACTAGAAATAATCTCCAAGCTATTCTAGTCACACCTACTTTCTTCCCTGTCATCATCCTACCCTGGGTAACCATCTCCATAATTTTATCATTTTGACAATGTTACATAAATGGAATCATACATAATGGAATGTGACCTTTTGAGATTGGCTTTTTTTTTTTTTCCACTCAAGATAATGTCCTTGAGTCGCATACAAGTTGTTGCATGTAGCAGTAGTTCATTCTTTCTGATTCCTGATCGGTATTCTGTGGTATGAACGTACAGCAGTTTTTTTGTTTTGTTTTGTTTTGTTTTTTGAGAAGGAGTCTCACTCTATCACCTAGGCTGGAGTGCAGTGGTGCCATCTTGGCTCACTGCAACCTCTGCCGCCTGGGTTCAAGCAGTTCTCCTGACTCAGCCTCCCAAGTAGCTGGGATTACAGGTACCTGCCACTGCGCCTGGCCAATTTTTTGTATTTTTAGTAAAGGTAGCATTTCACCATCTTGGCCAGGATAGTCTTGAACTCCTGACTTCATGATCCACCAGCCTTGGCCTCCCAAAGTACTGGGAGTACAGGCGTGAGCTACCATGCCTGGCCTGTACAGCAGTTTTTTTAACCATTTAACTAGTATAGGACATTTTGGTTGTTATCAGTTTTGGGCTGTTACAAATAAAGATAACATTTGGGTATAACTCTTTGTGTGGATGTTAATTTTCATTTATCTGGGATAAATGCCCAGGAGTACAATTGCTGGGTTGTATGGTAAACATATACTTAGTTTAGATACTGCCAGACTTTTCTAGAGAGGCTGTACCATTTTACATTCCTGCCAACGGTGTATGAGAGATTCAGTTTTTGTATACTCTGGGCAACATTCAATACTGTCAATATTTTTTATTTTAATGGTTATAATAGATGTGTAGTGCCATCCGATTGTGGTTTTAAGTTGCATTTCCCTAATGGATACGAAGCACATATTTTCATGTGCTTATCTGTCATCCATATATCCTCTTCAGTAAAATATCTCTTTGTATCGTTTGCCTATTTTCTATTTTTCTTAACTGTTGAGTTTTTGTTTCCTTTTGTGTTGGTGATGACTGTAAATATTATTGCAAAACAAGGAAATGTAGGATTATATTTCCTTTCTTACTGCTTTTTGTTTTTTCCTGGAGTTTCTGTTTGCCTTTATTTTTAATTCTATACTTTTAATGAATAATTCAGGGCATTTTCTTAATATCACTACTTATTATGTTTTCATAGTCATCTTTTCCAAAACCGTCTCTATACATTTGAACGTGTGGGTGATTGGGGGAAGAAGAGAAATATAAGAGTTTTATTTTGTAGTTTTGTTTTACATAAATGTTATAACATTTTTATATATAGTTCTTTGACTTGATTTTTTTTCACTTAACAATATATCCTGGAGATCTTTCCATGTCAGAAAAATATACCTCAATGTAATGATTTCCTTTTAACTCTTACCTAAGTATTTGGTGTGATTGTATCACAGTTTTGTTTGTTTATTTGTGTTTTTGTTTTGCTAGTTCTGTAAGACCTCAGTTGTACAAATGGACTGATATGATTTGATTATCTGTATACTTCAGTTATAGCCAATTTTGGTTCTTACTGCTTTTATTCCCACTCTTCTCCTTGGACTATAGACATCTGCTCCCATATATTTAATGTATAGCTTTCTAATTCAGCAGCCATATTTTTCTTATAAAACAGACATTATTTTGTGAGCTTAAAAATTTTACAAAAATAGTGTTATGCTATTTGTATACAATTTGCTTTTATCATGCAAATTATGCTTCAGATCCATCTATGTTGATAAATATGTCCAGTTTATTACTTTAACTATTGTATAGTAATCTAGCATGTGACTAGACCACATTTTATCTATCAGTTTCCCCATGGTGGTCATTTAAGTTGTTTTTGACTATTTGCAGTTACAAACACTGTTACAGTGAATAGTTTTACTGTTGAGTTTTGAAAGCTGTTTATATATTTGAGATAGTAGTCCTTTATTGGATATGTGCTTTGCAAATATTTCCTCCCAGTCTGTAGCTTATTTTTTCATGTTCGTAACAGGGTCTTTTGTAGAGCAAAAAACAATTTTTTAAAAATGTATTTACTTTTTACATTTTTTTCTGTAACAGCTTTTTTGAGATATAATTCACATAGCATAAACTCACCCATTTCAAGGGTGTAGTTCAGTGGCTTTACTGTATTCACAGAGTTGTGCAATCATCACTGCAATCAATTTTTTTTTTTTTTTGAGACAGAGTCTTGCTCTGTTGCCCAGGCTGGAGTGCAGTAGTGCAATCTTGGCTCACTGCAACCTTTGCCTCCCAGGTTCAAATGATTCTCGTACCTTACCCTCCAGAGTAGCTGGAATCACAGGTGCACACCACCACGCCTGGCTAATTTTTTTGTATTTTTAGTAGAAACGGGGTTTTGCTATGTTCGCCAGGCTGGTCTTGAACTCCTGGCCGCAAGTGTTCCACCTGTCTCAGCCTCCCAAAGTGCTGGGATTACAGATGTGAGCCACCGCGTGAGGCCACTGCAATCAATTTTAGAGCAGTATGGACATGTATTTTCATTTCTTTAATGATAGTTTTCTTAAATGTTCTTTTCCCCTACATGGTCTCTGTTTCTTCCAACTTGCTATTTTTGTTTTGTTGGAGATGTTGTATTACTCAACTTAGGCTGCCATAACAAAATACCGCAGACTGGGTGGCTTCAACAACAGAAATTTATTTCTCATGGTTCTGGAGGCTGGAAGTCCAAGATCAGGGTGCCAGCTGATTTAGTTTCTGGTGAGGACTCTTCCTGGCTTGCAGATGGCTACCTTCTTTTTTTTTTGAGACGGAGTCTCGCTCTGTCGCCCAGGCTGGAGTGCAGTGGCGCGATCTCGGCTCACTGCAAGCTCCGCCTCCCGAGTTCATGCCCAGATGGCTACCTTCTTACTGTGTCTTCACAGTGGCAGGAGGAGAGAAGGAGTCCTCTAGAGTCTCCTTTTATAAGGACGTTAATCCTATTGGATAAGGGTGTGAGCTCACTTTGTTTTAGTTGCCTTCCAAAGGCCCTATCTCCAAATAGTCACATTGGGCTTCAACATACAAATTTTGAAGGGACACAATTCAGAATATAGCAGTGTTCTCAGACTTATTTTATTCCTCAGTTGTAAATTTATGTTTTCGAGTAGGAGACTTTATTATTTATTTATTACAAAGACCACATTACAAGCTTCAATCAAGTAGGAGATTTTAAAAGAAGATTGAGATCTCTGTATATTTGAGAGGCACTTGCTGATGATAAGATTTATTATTGAATGATCTTGCTAGGCCATGATTTGGGGGTACTCTCCTCCCAAATCTATACCTTCCTCTCAGGCTGGCCATTTTCCCCAGAGAACCTCTCCAGTCTCCTGAGGATAAAAGCCTAGTTGAATTCCTGGAGGCATTAGAGCTGGAGACTAAGTCTCAACATTGGTATTCGTTATTCACCTATTAACCCTATTTTCAGTAATGATATCTCTGGCTTTCCCTGTGTGCAGACCTCCCCCTCAAGAAACCTTTTCCAGGGAATAAATCTATAGATATCTGCCAGGACTGGGCAGAGGCAATCATCCAGTGAGTGGCACAGAGAGGAGAGGGATTTGGAGATCCAGCTGCTTCTCAAAGACTCTTAGGCCTTTAACCAGCGTTTGTTTCAGCCACTCCTCCTACTCCCCACTTCTGGAGCTGCCTGAGGCTGTCAATTCCTCAGCCTTTTAAGAATTTGTTCTTTGCCTTCCCTGTTGCCCCATACATAGTCTTCAGCTACCTTGAGTCCATCAAGGCATTTTCACTTGTTGATTGACTTTGTAGATTTCAGAATTCTAGTGCTCTATCGCTGTCACTTCTCCCACTCTATTTTTGGGGCTTTATGTCCTCAAAATAATATCTTTTTAATGAGGTTTTATTGAAGCTTCAAGGAGTGACATTAGATGCATTCATTCATTCGGCTGCCTCCACCCCATAGATCATAATCTGTATTTTATTTACTTTTTTGGGCATACTTACAAGACCATAAAATAGAGACCTTGTCTGCATTGTTCCATTGGCTGGCATACAATAGTTGCTTCATAAATACTTATTGAACGAGTAAATGAATACACGTCTGAACTGCAGAAGAGAAGTCAAGGCTAAGGTTCAGTATTTGGAAATCAGAAACATATACATGGAATTAAGCCTAAGTGTTAGTCCACAGGGAACTTACAGATTGAGAAGTTGGAATCCTGAGAACACAATAATTAAATGGCTGACAGAGGAATGATCCATTTGTTAATGGAGAATCAGGGGAGAAAGATGTCACTGAAACCAAGGGAATGGAAACTGAAGAAGATGAGGATCTATAACAGTGTTATATGGCATAGAAAGGTAAAGTAAGTTAAGGACTGTTAAATGTCCATTATATTCAGCAGCTAGGGGATCGCTGATGTTGGTTAGTGCCATAGGAACCTCAGTAGAATGTGGGCACAGCAGCCATGTTGCAATGGATGGAAGAGTAAGGTACAAAATACCCAGTGTCGATTTCTTTCTTTCAAGGAGCTTGGCTAGAAGGGAATAAGGGTGGGTCATGTTCCAATTACATATTGGTTTATAATGAATCACCCCATGTTTAGTGGCTTAAAACAATAATAGTCATTTATTATTAGCTTTTGTGATTCTGAAAGTTGACTTGGCTCTGCTAGACTGGGATTTCTCATGTGGCTTTGCAGACAGACAGGAGCTAGGGCTAGCGTTATCTTGAAGGCTTCATTTACATATTAGGCCACTGATGCTATCTGTTTTCTGTGACCTGAGCTGGGGCTGTTGGCCATATCACCTACGAATAGCCTTTTTTATGTGGCTTGGCCTTCCTCACAGCATAGCTGCTGAGTTCTATGGGCTGCCATAACAAAATACCACAGACTGTGTGGCCCCACGTGTCCCAAGAGAACCAGGTGGATGGAAGCTGTACTGCCTTTTATGATGTAGCCTCAAAAGTCATCTGACACTGCTTCTTTCATAGTCACAGGCCCCTCCAGATTCAGGAGAGGAAGCAGAAGCCCCTCCCTCAGTGGGAGGGGTGTAACGTCACAGTGTAAGTGGGATGGGACATTTTTTTGTGGCTATCTTGAAAAATACAATCTGCTACAGGTGGTAGCTGCTGAGAAAGTAGGGGCTGCTGCACATGGAGACATGGGTCAAGGTTGGTGTTTGAGATCAGGGTAATTAGACCAGGTTAAACATCCCATTTAAAAAAGTTCTCTAAAAGGCCTATTTTAAATGTGAGATTTCCTTCCATGTGGCTGTAGTAAAACTGGTACCCACTCTCTTCATTTTATGGACTTTCTCTCCATAGAAAATAAGTAGACAGTCTGAACAAAATGTATAATGGTATTTTTAAAAATCTTTTAAGTGTAAATATTATTACATATGTTGCAGTTGAAATACAAACAACTTTGTGAGTCCCATTTGAGAGAGATGGGAAGTCTTGAAAAGCTCATTCATTTTTCGATATTTTCCTTCAGAAAAATCCCGTCTTTGACTTCTCATTCTTACCGCTTCTTCTCCAACATCCATGTATTCGCAAAGCCCAGTCTTTGCATATGTTAATAATCTTCCAAAATACTGATGAGTTTGTGTAGCTCACAGCTCGGTATTTTTGGCACTTTCCATTGCCTTCAGGACCTAGTCCAGACCACTCAGCCTACATTCAGGCTTCTCCACGTGCAGCCTACCTGTCCCTGTCCAGTCTTATATCACAGGGTTCCATATACCAATTATTCTTAACTCTTTTGGGCCTACATATCCCTCTGAAAATTTGGTTGAAACCAAAGACCCTTTCCCCAGAAAAATGCACATACACAATAGTTTGCATAGTATCATGAGACTCATGGACTTCCTAAATCCCATCAGTGGACCCCATATTAAGAACCCTTGCTGGAGTGAAGATGTACAGTGGTTGTGGGGAATGAGATAATGTAGGTAAAATGCTTAGTGCCTGATGACGTAGTGAGTGCTCAATAAATGTTAGCAGCATTACCATGTTTCTTCTTCTTGTTAAATCATCTCCAGCAAATAGAACAATTTGTTGTTCTTTAAACTTGTTTTTAAAGTGGCTTTGCTATTAAAAATTGCTCCACTTGGAATACTTTTGCCATTCCTCCTTCCCATCTTTTTTATCCACAGAAGGTCAACCCTTAAAACATAGCTCCAGTGTCCATTCTTCCATGAAGTCTTTCTTATCACCCCCAGTGGATGAGCAATCTCCTTTGACATTCCTCCCTAGAGCCCTTGATGTCCGTGCTGCCCACGTGGCACCAGCATGCACACTACATATGTTGCTCAGGTCCTCATTTGGCAGGTACTTACTGCTGTTTCATTAGCAGAGGGTCTTGTAGTAGGTACAGAGTTCTACAAGATAGAGCCCCTGTCCCAAGTGCAGGAAGTAAGAAGTGTGAATGGTACAAAGTACTGGGAATATTCAGTCAAGGAAGAGATTTCCATTTCACTGAGGCCTTCAGAGGAATCTTCCCAGAAGATAAGTTTGCCCTGGGTCTTGAAAGTCACGTAGAAGTGAAATAGCTGGGGTCTGGTGGTTAGACAGGGAGGACATTGTCTTTTATGTAAACCCTGAAACAGTCTTTGACATTTTTGGTTGTTTTCAAAGAGCCCTGTAATGATACCACAAACATGAACTTTCTCAGCTTCCTGCCTCTTCCAGATGAACTTCATTCTGACCACCTACCTATCTTATATCTTTATCTTAAATAGATCCAAAGTTGACCCTGCTGTCTGGGCTTTGGACCTCATCCTCTCTCACTCTCTCCATACTATTTTCAAACTCTCTTATCATTAGCCTGTATACATCCTCAAATCTCTCCTTTTTTTTTTTTTCCAAAACAAAATAACAACAACAGAGATTATTCCTTAGCAACTCTCTTAAGGGAAAATCTTAAGGGAAAAAGAAAAGATCATCCAGCTACTGTCCTCTTTCCTCCTTCGCCTCTCATATGCTTGACCTGCTGTTTTTTGCATCTGCCCCATCAGTTTCCCATAGCTGCTTCCACCAGGGCCGTCAACAGTGTCCTGGTGTGCTACATTCAGATTCACTTTTCTCTTGGTCTCTTACCTGAACAGCATTCTTGTTCACTTGTTCATACTTGACCTCTTGTTCTCTGACTTGACAGCATTGTTCACTGTTGGCCACTCCCTTCTTCCTGATTTAATTTTCATGACCCATTTTTGTATGGCCTCTTCTGAGTTTCATCCAAGGTGCCTTTCCTCCACCTGACCTTAAATGTTGGGGTTTTTCAGTCTGCCCTCTCCCCAGGATGATTTTGTCCATTTCCACGGCTTCCTCTGCTGCCTGTATGCTGACAACTACCAAATCTTGTTTTTTTCTAGCCCAGGTATCTCTCCTGATTTCTAGACCCAAATAGACAACTAGATACTTCCATTTTGTTTTTTGGGGGTTTTTTTAGTGAGAATGTCGCTCTGTCACACAGGCTGGATTGCAGTGGCAGGAACATAGCTCACTGCAGCCTTGACCTGGGCTCAAGGGATCTTACTACCCCAGCCTGCCGAGCAGCTGGGACCACAGTCACATGCCACCATGCCCAGCTAATTATTTTTTTTTTATTTTTATTTTTTTGTGGAAGCAAAGTCTTCCTGTGTTGCCCAGGCTGGTCTTGAACTCCTGGGCTCAAGTGATCCTCCCACCTCGGCCTCCCAAATTAATGGGGTTACAGGTGTGAGCCACTGTGCCCGGCCAATAGTTCCATTTTGGACAAGCCACAGATATCTCATACTCAGCATGCTCCAACTGACCATATTATGTTTTTAATATGTGCTTCCTCCTTAACTCCCTTTTTTGGAGAATGGTATCACTGTCCTGTTACTACATGAGTCAATTTTAAATTATATTGATTTAACATTTTAAAGATTTCTTGAAATGGTCTCTTCCTCTTCATCTTTATTGCCACTTCCTTAGGACTACAGATCCTGTTAGCACAACAGCCTTTCAACTGATTTTCATGCCTCCTTTCTTGACTCATATTCTCCATATTGCTCCCAGGGTCACCTTTCTAAAACAGAAATATAATCTTGTCACTCCTCCTTCAAACTTCTCCAGTGACCCCCTCATCATCTTCACCACCCTGGGCACTATTGGCGTTTGGGCTCATTCTTTGTGGTGGGGCTGTCTGTAATTGTAGGGTATTTAGCAGCACCCCTGGCCTCTACCCACTAAGATGCCAGTAACACCTCCTACCACCCAGTTGGGACAACCAAAAATGCCTGTAGACATTGACAGATGTTTCTGGGGGTACAAGGAGCAAAATGGTACCTGTTCGAGATCCACTGATCTATAGGATGAAACCCAAGCTTTTTTAAACATGTATGCGAGGCTTTTTGTGATCTGCCCCTGCTGCCTTTCCAGCGTCCTTTGTCCCCATTTTTCCCGCTATGCTCCAGGCAGGCCAGTTACTGTTAGATTGCTGAAAACTGTTGGTACTCCCCTGAGACTCCACTCCTTCGCCATGCTTTTCCCTCGCCAGAAACCCCGTAGCTCCCATCCACTACTCCTTTAGCTTGACTAACCTCCTTAACCCTCAGAATTCAGCTCAGAAGTGACCCTTCAAGAAACAGTTCTTGACTCTTTTAACCTGGATCAGATGCCAATCTGATGTGCTTTTGTCACACCCCCTCCTTCCCTTTCCTTGTTCCTCATGCAGCCTCACGTCTGTTTATCCCCTTGTCTGTCTTCCCAGCAGTCAGTGAAAGCTGGATGGCAAAGACTGTTTTTCACCTCTCTGTCCTCAGCACAGAAGCTTGCCCCTAGTAGGCACTCAGTAAATGTCCACTGAATGAATGGTTGGGCTCAATAAGTCTTTGTTCAATGAACAGTCTTCCTTGAAAACAGCTTCTTTTTTCAGCTTCTTCACTTTCCACCATTCCATCCTGTTTATGTAATTGAAAGAAAGCCAGTTGGTCAGTAGGTCAAGAAGCAGTCACCCCACAAAGCAAGAATTTTAAATAAAAAAAAGTATGTCCATCCCATAAAAATCTATGGTGCTCGGCTTGCAGTGGAGCACAAATAGTTTTACATTGCGGTTGGTACTAGAAAGACAGGAACAAGAAATTGGACTGCAGTGGGAACACAGAAAAGAAACTACATTTTTTCTCCTGCAGCATATGGATTTCTCATTAGTCTATGTAAGGGAAAACCGGGGGCGGGAAGGGCTCAGCCACTGCAGCTGTCCACACTCTCTCCCCTCATCATTCTGCTGCCACCACACCTGGTCCCCAGAGACACCCTCACTTCTTAGCTATTTTGGCTTAGGTATGGACAAATCCCCTTGGTTCAGCAGAGACTAGCCTGGAATTTTTAAAAGAAGCTTTGCTAGGAAACTAATGGGAAAAACAAAACAAAAGTAAAAACAGGAAATAGAGTATAGAAATGATTAAAAAAAAAAATACAGAGTGCAGAAAAAAATCCCTTAGCCTAAGATAACTGCAATCTAGTATTAGCATTACTTGACTCAATTTACCAGACACATACTTTCCCTGTTTTTTTTTCTTTGTTTGTTTCATTTTGCCATGATATTGTCTGTCTCTGGGGAATTTGTACTGAAGTCCCACTTTTCAGTCTTTGGATGTTTTCCATCTTTTGCTCAAGAATCTGCTCTGTCTTCCTCTAGGGAAGAAATTGAAATTGGTGTTATTTTCTCATATAGACAAGTTAGTGATTTTCTCATATAGACAAATTACTTTCTCATATAGACAAGTTACTGATCATGTGGAGAAACAAGCTTTCCAACCTTTTTCTAAGGATAAAATAGCTCAATGGTTCCAAACACAATCTGAGGACAGACGCTAAGAGTTGATGATAAAGCTGTGACTTGCCTGGGGCGAAGTGAAAATCACAATGTCATGAATGGTTTTTAATAACACTGAAGGACTGACCCTTTCACGCTGGGCTTTTTTTTTTTCCCCCTTACCTTTTAGATGTTAAAATAGCAGATGTTGTGAGGCTTTTGCTTTGGTTTTGTTTTTTTATGTCCTTGGCAATATTAAAAGGTGATAACTGTAGGTGCCTTAGTTTTAAAAAATTCCCCCTGGTCCTGAAATCTAAAACTCTGGCCAACAGATATTTTGTAAGACACTGAAGTATCCCATATTGTTTGTATGCTTTGTGGGTCATTTGAACCATTATTTTATAGGTAAATGTTTATTTTGCAATCCTCCTGACAGAGTATGCCGTGGTTAACTGTTTTCAAAGGCAAAGGATGCAGTTTTTGTAAGTCCGATTTTCTCATCTAAGGAACCAGATAGTTGCTGTAGTACAATCTTCATTTTCGGTATTCACTTATTCACTGAATATCAATAAATGTACTTACCATGCACTAGGTCCTAAGCAAATGCAAATATGAGTAAGTCATTGCCCCTGCCTTCAGGGAAATCCTAGACTAGGGAAGAAGATTGAGGTTTAAGCAATGGAGCGGGCTGTGAGTATTCTGGGAGCCAGGGAGAAGAAAGTGCCTAGTTCTGTACTGGATAGCTTTACAGAGGAAATACATTTTGCCCAAGGAGTAGTGAAGGAAAGGCATTCTAGGCAGACATCTGCAGAGACTGGCAACCTGAATGAGTGTGCTGCATTAAGGAGACATTCCCAGCAACTTCAACATGGGAACATGAGGAAGGGTGGCAGAAGATAAAGCCGAAAAGGCACTGCGGTAATTTCATATTCCACAGCTACCTGTTATTGAGGAAAGGACTTTCATACCTGCAGGCCAGAAAAAGGCCTGAGCAAGAAAGCGCTATTTCATGATACCTTTATTCATTAGCTTCTCCTCACTTAATGGCTTTCACAGTCACCACTGTAATTTAATGTGGGTTAATGTCTTATGCTTGGATTCAAAGAGTTAACTACCAGAGAGCAGCACAAAGGAGACCTGACATGACATATGCATTTTTGCTGAACCTACACTTGCACTGAGCCCCAGGTGAGCCTCAGCTGCCATGAGAGCAGATGCCATGGTCGACATCCCTGGAGCTACAGACTTGGGAGCAGCGGGAGCCTGCCCACCTGGGGCCTGGCCTGCCCACATCTGGAGCACTGTGCTTAGGGCTGGATCCCTGCAGGGGAGAGATGGAAGAATCTCAGGGGTGTCCAGAGGAAATGGCCTAGAAACCATCATAAAGAACGTGAAATGAAACAGGGTCAGGACGACTGCCTTTGGTCATCTTAACAGATTTCTTGAGACAGAGGCAGATGACTTACAGTGGGTTGCAGCAGTGGACTGAACGAAAATTAGAAAGACTGATTTGGGCTCAATGTAAGAAATATGTTTTTTTATTTTTTTGAGACAGAGCCTCACTCTGTCACCGAGGCTGGAGTGCAGTGGCGCAACCTCAGCTCACCGCAACCTCTGCCTCCCGGGTTCAAGTGATTCTTCTGCCTCAGCCTCCCATGTAGCTGAGACTATAGGTGCGCATCACCACACCCGGCTAATTTTTGTATTTTTAGTAAAGATAGGGTTTCACCATGTTGGCCAGAATGGTCTCGATCTCCTGACCTCGTGATCCACCCGCCTCAGCCTCCCAAAGTGTTGGGATTACACACGTGAGCCACGGCGCCCAGCCAAGAAATAATTTTTTAGGAGCTTTTTTTTTTTTTTTTATCATGTAGTGCTCTGAGATGAGTTTGACGAAATATGGAAGTTTTCTGACAGAAACAAGATAAATACATTCAGCTATAGAAATGCTGTCGAAAAAAATCCTATGTTGAAAAGACAATTGGACCTCTGGAGCTCATTCCATCTTTTTTTTTTTTTTTTTTTTTTGAGTTGGAGTCTGGCTCTGTCACCCAGGCTGGAGTGCAGCAGCATAATCTTACCTCGCTGGAGCCTCTGCCTTCCGGGTTCAAGTGATTCTCCTGCCTCAGCCTCCAGAGTAGCTGGAACTACAGGCGCCCGTCACCATGCCTGGCTAATTTTTGTGTTTTTAGTACAGATGGGGTTTCACCGTGTTGGCCAGGCTGACCTCAAACTCCTGACCTTAGGTGACCCGCCGACCTTGGCCTCCCAAAGTCCTAGGATTACAGGTGTGAGCCACCATGCCTGGCCCCATCTTTAATTTCTAAGAAATTTTACCTTTTTTTTTTTTTCCATTTTTTGAGTATCTGACTCCTGACTTTACCACCCTTATCCTTACATTAACCCAATTAATTGTGAATTTCCTTGTTTTTTAGTATCTGATGAAAAGGATACCACAGAACCCAAGATACCAGCATGTCAAATCAAGACTGGACACTGGTGAGTAAAGATTAGAAAATTAGAATTTAAAAAAATCCAATAGCTAATTATTGACAGAAAGCAACCCTACATATCTGGTATAAATCACAACTAAAAGTTTCTAACTATTTTGCCTGATGTCTTTCTGGGCTCAGGATTTATCCTTGAAAGATGTTTTTCAGAGTATCAGTAAAAATTTATATTTACATAATTTAGCTTATTATTCCTTACCACATAAGAAATATTGTAAACTGAGAAAATGAAATTCTAGAAATCAAAACCATTGTTCAGTAAGTTTCAGGGCTTTAGCTAAATAAATATCAGGAGGTCAGCCTCTATTTTGGAATACCTTAAGTATATTCCTTTAAACTGGCAGTAATAGATTAGACACATGCATATTTGTTCAATGCAGTGTTTGCAAAGTGCTGACCATATGCCAAGTTATGGACCATGAGAGATGTAAAGATGAGTATGAATTGTGTTTTTTTTTTTAGTTAAAGAGTTTAGATCCAAGTGGAGGCAGACAGACTTGAATGAGTAATCGAAATACCAGTCAGAATTTAATTAATGCTGCAGTGAAGGTAAAATGAACTGCTTATTTCCACGCTGTTCCCATTTTTCAGTGTTGTGATAGACTGCTGCACAGACCCTAATGGATTTTCTGTCTTGTGGGGTTTTGGTTGTTTGTTTTTGTTTTTTTCAACCTTTTAAAGCCTGCTGTGGAAAATTCACGTGTTTAAAATGGTTTCGCTAGTGGATTGGGGTACTGTATGCCTTTAGCAATACCGAATTTTCCACCAGCAACCTCAAGATAATTGAGAAAAGTAAATGACGATGCTGACTTGGTTTAAATCATTTTGTTTATTTTGTTTCTCTTTCTCCAGTCTCCTTCAAAAAATCATTGGTTTCTTCATATAAAATAGACTTAAATTCAGTGTTTTAAATTCACCTCATTTGCAGATGCTATTTCTTGGTACCCTTCATTCAGACATTTCCATGCCGTACAGATATTTATCCTTGCAAATATCCTGTTTGATGGGCAGGTGAAAATATTATCTCTGTCTTAGAAGAGGAGGAAATTGTGGCACGGGGATTTTGTGATTTATTCGGAGTTCAATAAAGGAGATAGAACTAGGATTATATACAGGATGAGGAAGTCAATATTGGAGATCTGGTGCCAAGTCTGGTGTACTGTTTCTTAGGCTGTACTGTTCCTGTATTTCCCCCAAGCCTTGTTTCTTCTGCCACAAAAACCCTCAACTCTTTCATCTCTACCCATCTAACCCCTAATTGCAACTGTGATCCATCCTTCTGAAGTAAGTGATTCTGTGAGGTAAGCACCTAGATTTAAAATGCTGTATTTTTTCTGAGGAGTCTAAATATTATTTTACAGACTACTATAAAGGAAGGAATTTCTTTTGGAATCTGTATGCTTTCTTATAATTAAAACTTTAAGAGCTGAGATTTATTTCAGATATATAGATTTGTCTATGCCTTCATAGTTTTTTTTTTTTTTTTGTCTCCTGGAAATTAAACTGGGATTTGTGAAGGACAGCTCCCTTCTTCCTCTTTAATTTCTCAATTCATAACCAGAATTTGACTCAATAATGGTGCCTAAGATTAATTTCATTTTTTTGATATTGAGATAAAAGTATATCTGCTTTTTATAATATATATTAAATACATATGTCCTTTTATATCCTGAGATTTTTAAACTGGCTTTTTTGTTAAACTTTTAATTTCAACATAATTATAGATGCATATATATTTTGTAGACAATAATGCAGAAAGATTCCATGTGTACTTTAGCCAGTTTCCCATAGAGGTAACATTTTGCAAAACTATAATACACTATCACAACTGTGATATTGACATTTGATACATATAGTCAAGATACAGAACATTTCCATCACCGCACGGATTCCTTATGTTGCCCTTTTATAGCCACATCCACTTTCTACTCCCACCCCTTTCTTAGCCCCTGCAATCACCAGTCTGTTCTACACTGCTGTAATTTTGTCATTTCACAAATGCTGTATAAATGGAATCATACAGTATGCAACCTTTTGGATTGGCTTTTTCACTTAGCATAATTTTCTGGATATTCATCCAGGTTGTTGCACGTATCAGTGATTTGTTCCATTTTATTAATGGCTGGTATTCCATGATATGAATGTACCAAGTTTAATTAACCGTTCACTTGTTGAAGGACATCGGGGTTGTTTGCACTTTTTGGTTATTAAAGTAAAAGTGCTATAAACACTCATGCACATAGTTTTGTTTGAACCTAAATCTTCATTTCTCTGGGTTAAGTGCTCAGGAGTATAATTGCTGGTCAGAATGTACTTGCCCATGTAGTTTTTTAAGAAAATGCCAAGCTGTTTTTTAAAGTGGCCGTACCATTTTACATTCCCACCAGCAATGGATGAATGATTCATTTTCTCCACATCCTTGTCAGCATTTGGTGTTGTCACCAGCTTTTATTTTGGCCATTCTGATAGCTGTGTGGTGGCATATATCATTGCAGTTTTGTTTTGTTTTGTTTTTTGAGACAGAATCTTACGCCGTCACCCAGGCTGGAGTGCAGTGGCATGATCTTGGCTCACTGCAACCTCTGCCTCCCGGGTTCAAGCAATTCTCCTGCCTTAGCCTTTCAAGTAGCTGGAATTACAGGTGCTCACCACCATGCCTGGCTAGTTTTTGTATTTTTAGTAGAGATAGGGTTTCGTCACATTGGCCAGGCTTGTCTCAAACTCCTGCCTCAAGTGATCCACCCACCTTAGCTGGGATTACAGGCGTGAGCCACCGCGCCCAGCCCATTGCAGTTTTAATTTGCATTTCCCTGTGGTAATGGTGAACACCTTTTCATGTGCTTATTTGATTTCTGTATACCTTCTTTGGTGAAATACCTGTTCATATCTTTTGCCTATGTTCTAATTAGTTTGTTTGCTTTTTTATTGTTGCATTTTGAGAGCTCCTTATACATTCTAGCTACTAGTCCTTTGTCAGATATGTGGTTTGCAAATATTTTTTCCTAGTTCATAACTTATCTTTTCATCCTCCTAACACGGTCTTTGGAAGAACAAAAGTTTTTAATTTTGATGAGGTCCATTTTATCAGCTTTTCCTTTTATGGATCATGATTTTGTTGTCTAGTCTAAAAAGTCTTTGCCTGGCCTCGATCCCAATGATTTTTTTTTTCTATCATTTTTTTTTCTAAAAGTTTTATGTTTAAGTTCATGATAAACTTTGAGGTAATTTTTATATAAGAGATGTGACTCACATCAAGACCAAGATTTTGCTTATGGATATTCAGTTGGTCTGGTGCCATTTGTTAAAAAGGTTACCTTTTCTCCATTTAATTTCGTGTTCACCTTTGTCAAAAATCAGTTGGGCATATTTATGTGGGTCTATTCCTGGGTTATCTATTCTGATCCCATGATGCATGTGTCTGCCTTCTGCCAATACCATAGTATTGATTACTATAGCTGTATAGTAAATTGGATAGTTAAAATTGGTTAGACTGACTATGCCCACTTTCTCTTTTTTTTTTTGAGACAGAGTCTTACTCTGTAGCCCAGGCTGGAGTGCAGTGGTGTGATCTCGGCCCACTGTAACCACTACTTCCCGGGCTCAAGCAATTCTCCCACCTCAGCCTCCCAAGCAGCTGGGACCACAGGCGGGCGCCACCATGCCCGGTTCATATTTTTGTATTTTTTGGTAGAGATGAGGTTCTACCATATTGGCCAGGCTGGTCATGAATGCCTGACCTCAAGTGATTCACCCGCCTCGGCCTCCCAAAGTGCTGAAATTACAGGCATGTTCTACAGTGCCCAGCCTTTCTTTTTCTTTATACAGTTATTTTAGCTATTTTAATCCCCCTGCCTTTCCATATAAATTTTAGAATAATCGTATTTACATTTACTTTTTAAATGCTGTGATTTTGATAGGAGTTGCATTAAGCCTGTTTATCAACATAGGGAGAATTGACATATTTACTATGTTGAGTAACCACTAATCTGCTTTCTGTATCTATGGATTTGGCTATTCTGAACATTTCATGTAGATGCAGTCGTACGGGATGTAGCCTTTTATGTCTGGCTTCTTTCACTTAGTGAAATGTTTTCAAGATTCATCTATGTTGTAGCATGTGTCAGTTCTTTACTCCTTTTTATTATCAAATAATCTTCTGTTGTATAGCTATTCCGTATTTTGTTTACCCACTCATCAGTTGATGGACATTTGAGTTGTTTACACTTACTGGACATAGTGCTGCTAAGAACATCAGTGTACAAATTTTTGTGTGAACATGTGTTTTTAATTCTCTTGGGCATATACCTAGGACTTGAATTGCTTTTCATATGGTAACTGTGTGTCTAATTTTTTGAGGAAATGCCAAACTGTTTTCCACAGCAGCCACACCACTTCACATTCCCAGCAGCAATGTAGGAGGGCTCTATTTTCTCCACATCATCACCAATGCTTGTTATTGTTCATCTTTGTGGGCTTGTTACCATCTTTGTGGGCATGAAATGGTATATTATTACGGCTTTGATTTGCATGTTCCTAATGACCAATGTTTGAGCACCTTTTTATGTCCTTTTTGGCATTTGTGTATCTCCTATGGAGAAATGTCTATTCAAATCATTTGTCCATATTTACGTTGGGTTATTTTTCTTCTTATTTGTTGAGTTAGAAGAGTTCTTTTGGCCAGGCGCAGTGGCTCACACCTGTAATCCCAGCACTTTGGGAGGCCAAGGCAGGTGGATTGCCTTAGCTCAGGAATTCAAGACTAGTCTGGGCAACATGATGAAACCCCGTCTCTACTAAAATACAAAAAAATTAGCCAGGCGTGGCAGCGTGCACCTGTAGTCCCAGCTCCTCGGGAAGCTGAGGCAGAAGAATTGCTTGAACCCAGGAGACAGAGGTTGCAGTGAGCCAAGATTGCGCCACTGCACTCCAGCCTGGGTGACAGAGCAAGACTCCGTCTCCAAAAAATAAAAGTAAAACAGAGTTGTTTTATATATTCTGGATACTAGAGTCTTGTCAGTAATATGATTTGCAAATATTTTCTCCCATTCTGTGGGTTGTCGAGGGTTTTCTTTTTCTTAGCTGGAGGAGTAGCTAAGTACATCTACCCCATCTTTCTGGAAGCAGAAGTCTCCCAAACTAGTCTTGTAAAGCTTTTGGAAGGGCCAAAGTATGTTTCATTGCTTAAAACTCACTGTATTTTAAAGTCAGTGTGGGAGAGAAATCTTATTCTAGTGTTCAATTTTTTTTTTGTTTCAAATTTAGAAATTATTCTAAAGTCAATTTAGGGGAGAGATTTTTATTTTAATGCTTATATTTCTGTGCGTTTTTGTGACTTACCTCCCTGTGTATTCAGAAAAAGTTTTCTACCTGGTGTGCAGCAGCCTATGCGTTCGTTACGTGCCAAGACACAGATCCCTACAGCCCTTTGGGTAGCCAACAGGGCCTGGATCAACCCAAACCCAGCATTGTATCCACATTGTATCATTGTATGTGTGTCATGAGGTGAAAAGGATAAAGAGTTAAGACAACAGAAAAGGGACCTTATAGCCCAAGTTAAGAGTACGGAGTTTCTACCTGTAGTATGTTTTTAAGCTCTGCAGTCAGAGCATTGAAAATAGGCACAGCAGTGAGTGAGCATTTCTCATTTTTAGGCTAAATAGATGGGTCTTTCATCTTTTCTTACCAAACAGCAAGCAATTCAGAGTAATCACAAGAAATCAAGAATTTCGTGATATCTCCTGCCTTCACCCAAATCACCTTCTACTGAGTTCTTCAAAGACTGCTATCTTCCTCCTGGGTAAATATTTTTTTTTTGTTTTTATACCTCTGGCTCTTCTTCTCATATGAACTCAAACACTGATGTGCGGCCATGGCTAGAAATCTCAGAATTATTTTGAACTTCAAATATTTCTTTTGTTCCATAGGTGCCTGTGTGTGTCTTACCAGCTCCCCAGCACTGCCAGACTGTGCCATGAATGGATTATGCTTCTGATGAAATCCCTGGCTGCGTTTTGTTCAGTCACCACCGCAGGGTTCTTGTATATTCTCAAGCACCCTCTCTGGGTTTCTGTTTTGCAGCACTGCAGGCTGATTAAGGGACACTTTCCAAACCACAGGGCTCTCCTTTTATTAGTCCCCACAGTCTTTCATTGGCTGCATTGTCCTCTCATTTCTATCTATATTCAATCTCATTTCCAATTTCTTTAGCTTTCTGAAATTCTGTAGGCTTTCTCCACTCAGTCTTTTCTAGCCTTATTTTTGTCTTTTTAAAAATTCACCTTCCTTTTATTATCTCTAGACAAACTATTCATTCCCTCTTTTCTTCTTTAGGCTCTACTTTTCCTGAATATTTGCTAATAGCCTTGATTGTAAGCATCAAACTCATTATAGACTAGGTACTCTTCATTTTTATTTGTTGTTTAATTCTGTTCCTTCCGTCAAAGGAAGAAATGTATGTGAAAGGCTTTTATAAACCAGAAAGCACTATACACACATATCACTTATTGAGGTTAACAAAGGACCACTGTGCCTCTTTTCATGCTTTCTGCTCTTCCGAGCCAAGAGAACTTCTCCATAGAGGAGGGAAATATTGAAGAAAAATAAAGCCATGGAGTTGTCTCTTAGCAACTGAGTTCGTGCCTTATAAATCTCATCTACTTTAGATTACTGCTGCACAAAATCACTTGCTTTTCTTAGTGGCTCTGTATAAATAATGTTATTAAATTATAGGAAAACAATGGAAAAAATCTAATGAATGACTCATTCATTTAATCAGTTGTACTCTGTCTTTGCATAGCACTATTGATATAGTTGGGTTATTTCTTCCTCTTGAGTCTAATTGTAAAGTTTTGTTATATATCTTTTATCAGAACTTTAGTTGTAAGTAAACAAAGTAGAAGCTAAATTCTACCTTATACATTTCTAGGTTGCTTAAATCGTGAAGCAATATGAGTCATATATGTAGCACATAACATATGCTATGTATAAGTCAAGTTGTACATAGTTTAAAGAAAATCAGGTGTACAGAAACTCAGACCAAATTGGGAAGTATTTGCATTATAAAAGAACTCATTATAAGGATTTTTCAGATAGTAGATCTCCATAGTATATTTCGTTCATTTCATTCAGCAAATGTATCTTTTTCCTTTTTATTTATTTATTTATTTATTGAGACGAAGTCTCACTCTGTTGCCCAAGCTAGAGTGCAGTGGCAGGATCTCGGTTCACTGCAACCTCTGCCTTCTGGGTTCAAGCGATTCTCCTGCCTCAGCCTCCTGAGTACCTGGGACTACAGGTGCGGACTACCATGCCTGGCTAATTTTTATATTTTTTAGTAGAGATGGGGTTTTACTATTTAATTTATTATTTATAAATTAGTAATTTATAAATTAGTAATTTGTAAATATAAATTTACTATTTAATATTGGTCAGACTGGTCTCGAACTCCTGACCTCGTGATCCTCCCACCTTGGCCTCCCAAAGTGCTGGGATTACAGGCGTGAGCCACCACGCCCAGCCTATTTATTTCTTTATTTTTTATACAGTTGGGCTCTCACTGTGTTGGCCAGGGTGGTCTTGAACTCCTGGCCTCGAGCAATCCTTCCACCTCAGCCTCCCAAAGTGCTGGAATTACAGATGTGAGCTACCACGCCTGGCCTTTTTTTTTTTTTTTTTTTTTTTTGAGATAGAGTCTCACTCTGTCACCCACACCGTAGTGCAGTGGTACATTCTTGCTCACTGCAACCTCCCCTTCCTGGGCTCAGGTGACACTCCTACCTCAACCTCTCAAGTAGCTGGGACTACAGGGATGCACCACCTTGCCTGGCTAATTTGTGTGTGTGTGTGTTTTGTAGAGACAAGGTCTCACTATATTGCCCAGGCTGGTCTGGAACTCCTGGGCTCAAGCAATCCTGCCTCCTCAGCCTCCAAACATGCTGGGATTACAGGCATGAGCCAGTGCACCTGACCATCATTCAGCAAATATTTTTGAGTGTCTCCTATGCTAGACAATGGAAGGGATAAAGATTGTGCATGCATGCATGTTGTGTGTGTGTGTGTGTGTGTGTGTGTGTGTGTACGTGCCCATAAATAGTCTTTGGCTTTCTGTCTAGTAAGGTAGGTAAGACAATACAGTGATAAATGCCTTGTGGGTTGTAGGCCGAGTGCTGTAGAAGCTCAGAGGAGGGAAAGGTCAATTCCTGCTGGGTGGGCTATGAGTATGTGGCAAGGTGATACGTTAGAGAATGGAAGACCAGGAGTTTGTCAAGTTAAGTAATTAAGGCAACATTAAGAAGTAGTGAGTTGGTGTCCAGTGCTAGAGCAAGGAGTTTCAGCTTTAGTTAGGATGCAATGGGGAGCCACTGACTTTTTTTTTTCTGTTTGATCAAAAAGTCTTATCTGGGAAAATGTATCTGGCAGTAATGTGTAATTTCAATTTAAAAAAAAATTGGTTCTTGGATAGTCTTTTAGGCTCCTTTTGTATGAAACAAAGCCATGTTTATAAATAAGTGAATTATGAAATGGATTCATTTCCAATCTTTTTAAAAGGTAGTCAGAAACTATTTTCAGATGCAATTAGATACAGTAAGATAGGCTACGTAGTTAAGATATAAGCAGTTTACAAAGTGGGATAAAAATGCTACTTTTCATAATTTCTCAAACCATTTTTAGGGGTATTTTTATGTCAGCCATCCTGCTATCTCATTTGTCCAATTAAAACAAGGAAGAAATCCTCCATTCTCCTTTTTTCCCCATTCTTGGATAGAATGAATGTCTGTAGTGAAAAGAACTCGTCAGTAGTCCTCTCAGATTTGTTCTGAATTTCACCAAGTATTTGTATAATTCTGCAAAAAACGTTTGTTTCTCAGCCTTCTCCTTTAGGGAGAAAACAAATAGTGGGCGTGATGGCCTACCTCCCTGCATTGTGGTGAGGGTCAGCTGATACAAGATAAAGTGTTAAGTGTAATTACCCTGAAATGTTTGTAATTAATGGAGAAATGAAGTGTAGACACTTTGTTAGTAGAAACCACTGTGGTTTGGAAATGCAGTGTTTCAATAATAAAGACTGGATAAATAAGGTCGTGGTTTGGAAATGCAGTATTTCAATAATAAAGACTGGATAAATAAGGTCGTGGTTTGGAGATGCAGTGTTTCAATAATAAAGACTGGATAAATAAGGTCGTGGTTTGGAAATGCAGTATTTCAATAATAAAGACTGGATAAATAAGGTCGTGGTTTGGAAATGCAGTGTTTCAAAATAAAGACTGGATAAATAAGGTCGTGGTTTGGAAATGCAGTGTTTCAATAATAAAGACTGGATAAATAAGGTCGTGGTTTGGAAATGCAGTGTTTCAATAATAAAGACTGGATAAATAAGGTCGTGGTTGGAAATGCAGTGTTTCAGTAATAAAGACTGGATAAATAAGGTCGTGGTTTGGAGATGCAGTGTTTCAATAATAAAGACTGGATAAATAAGGTCGTGGTTGGAAATGCAGTGTTTCAATAATAAAGACTGGATAAATAAGGTCGTGGTTTGGAAATGCAGTGTTTCAATAATAAAGACTGGATAAATAAGGTCGTGGTTTGGAGATGCAGTGTTTCAATAATAAAGACTGGATAAATAAGGTCGTGGTTTGGAGATGCAGTGTTTCAATAATAAAGACTGGATAAATACGGTCGTGGTTTGGAGATGCAGTGTTTCAATAATGAAGACTGGATAAATAAGGTCGTGGTTTGGAGATGCAGTGTTTCAATAATAAAGACTGGATAAATAAGGTCGTGGTTTGGAGATGCAGTGTTTCAATAATAAAGACTGGATAAATAAGGTTGGCTACTAGTGTTTTCCATTCCTCAGGGAATTTACAACACAAGATGATCCCCACCTCTCACTATTAAGGAAGTAGCATTTCCTACAAATTTACCTCATGATTAATTGTGTTTTTTTACAACACGACAAGAAAAGACATGTTTTTCAGGAAGTTGGAAATGCGAATCCTGGCTTAGTTACTAACTTGCCGTGACATCAGACAAATCAGGTGATCCTTTTTGTCCCTCATTTTCTGACTAGATTGCCTAAAGCTTCCCTAGCCGAAAGAAACTACCTGCCACGTCAATGACACGCAACTGTGGGTGACTCAGGGACATATAACCTAAAGCTACTGGGTAAAATATTTTAAGAACGAGACTTGGGAAGCTGAACAGGATATTGATTTGCCGTCTTCTTCCCCCATTGTATTGACCAGGCAAGTCCACGCCTGAGTTCAGAGTTGCAGTGGGCAGGAGAGATGTGTGTGTCCAGGAAGAAATCGTGGCTTCTGCTCGGAAGATCTGGTCACATCTCAGGTCAATTGCCGTCTGAAGAACCTAGGAAAGACTGTATTTGGTTCTAATCTTGGTGATTTGGGCCTCTTCTGAGAGGTATTCAGTGTTTCTCTTGAGAAGGCTTAGGCCTTCCTAGCAGCCCTGACTGCCTTCATTTCTCTTGGAACTTCCAGGTCCAGGCCTACTCTGAATCCTCCTTTTTGGTCCTGGATACAGAGAGTGTGTGTCTTAAGACCAAAAAAAAAGAAAAAGAAAAAAGAAAACAATGGTGGATTTTTATTCCATGGTGAATTCATGGTAAAGATTTAATAATAGCCAATGAAATAAGTTGTTTTTTTGAAAATGTATTTTGGGTTTCAGAGCAAGGATTTTCTTTTTCTACCTCTCACCCGAATGTGAAGAAAAGTTCAGAATAGTCCTTGAAAATGTCAGTTCACGCTACTATTAATTGAAAGCATTTCTTTTATCTGATACTGGGGCTGCATCTGACTAGATCCTCTCCAGGCTTAAAAAGCTAGGAGCGCAGTTTTAGAAATGAGAAATTATTTTGAATGTTTTCCTTTTGCCATACCAGAAAGAGCTTGCTGCGTTGAATTGAATCAAATCGAAGCACACCCAGTAAAAAATAATAGCCCCTGGCGTGACAGCTAGAATTTAGTTGGAAACCAGAAGGTTCCTGGCTGAGTTTTTTAAGTCTGAAAACCTCCAAACCACCTTGGCCAGTATCTAGTATTGTAGAAACATACTGTAAAACATGAGGGCTGGGGGCTCTCTGCAGTGGCGAGAATCTGCTGTTGTTTCTCAGCACATTAAATCTATGGTGAATACTAGTGTGTAGACTGTGTAGTCTAGTTCAGACTGCAACGTGAGCATGAATAGTAGAAGAGCAAGTTCAGGAAAGAGAAGGAAACTGTGAAGACAAAGCCGAGAGGAGAGGGTTGCTTGGGTAACCACAAAGGCACATTTTAGACATTCAAAGAACACTGCCTCCTTTTTGCTCCTCTTCTATATATCTTCCCCACAAAAAGATCATCAGCGGGGGCAGGGGAGATAAAAGGAGGAGAAAAGCCTAGACTTGAAAAACAAATTGATAGAAAATGATCATCTGTATCTCCTGGATCTTTTCAATGTTTTGGGGGTATGCATCCCAGCTTAAACACATTCTACCAAAACATTTCGCTCGGCTCTGCAACTTTTAATAATGCTGTATTATCCAAAAGATTTTACTGTGTGTGGTCTGTATGCTGCTGTCCAGAATCCCTAAGAACAGGACAGGAAAGCTTAGGGGATACTTTTCCTCCATTCTGTTTCCACAGTGGTGCTCATTTTCTTCCATTTAAAGTATATCTAAAACCCTTATTTTCTTTTTAGGTAACAGTATGACTAAATATACTGAGAAGCTCGAAGAGATTAAGAAAAGTAAGTAACACTCTTGATGGTTTGGGAAAATGGAAGTCTACAGTTGTTCTATAAGTTGGTTCTTAACTAACAATTGTGTTCTACAGCTGACAGGCACAGAGAGCTATGGATGATCCGATAAGCCTAGCAGGTGCCTCAAGGGCTGTGGGAGATCCTGGGTGCTGTACTGGGCTGCTCCTCAGATTGTGGCTTGTAGGCCTAAATTCTGCCCTACTTCTATCCCATAGGAGACATTGGTGTTGGCCTGTGGAGTCAGATCTAGTGGAATGAGCTCTGGTTAAGCTTCTAGTGTCATTGTACTGCAATCTTCATGCCCTTCTTCAAGATATTTCATCTTTTCTGTCTTATTTTGTCTCTATTTGAGATAGGGGTAATAATATCTTCCTTCAGAACATTCTTGTATGCATAAATGAGAGTATTCATGGAAGACAGGGACATGAGAACTTAGTGTTATGTATTATCAATTCATTGCAGTCTGTTTTCTTTTAATTAAAAATCATATTTCATCTACGTCCTTTTAAAAAGCTAGTCTGCAAAGATATGTTACCAGTCATTGAGTGCATTGCCCTTGCGCAAAATCATAATTTTTCAATCTGCATCCAAAACTGATGTAAAGTGTACACTTCAAGGCCAGAATTAAGGAAGAAGTAGAAACATCTATTTTCTAAGATGGATTTGCTCGTATCTTGAATACGAGAACCCAGTGCTAGGGGAGTAGTTAATGGTGGTAAAGAGGTACTCTGATTGATCATAGTTCAGGACTTGGCTCTGGTAATGTACATTTTCTTGGAAGAGAAAATTGCACATCAAGAATACATCAGAACATTTTCTTTTGTTACACAGCAGACCTTTTTATTTGAAATCAAAGTTCCATTTGAAGTGCTGTAATATTGGGAAACCCCAAACAATAGATGTGGACTCAGGAGCCGCTTTATGCTGTGTTTTCATTTGCCATGTTCAGCTATAAGGGCTCATGCTATAGACTTCTTAAAAATATGTAATGCCACAGTATCCTTCTCTTTTCTTCCTAAACATTTTATATTACATAAGTATATGTATTTTAAATATTTATATAAAATATATACTTTTAAACTCTGAAGAAAGATCGCATTTACTCACCTATACTTCATTGTTGCCATCCTTAACTTATCCAAGGCAGGCAGAATCCAGCTGTCCTGCTTCTTTTGGGGTTTGTCGTCTCTGTCACCTCTCATCCATTTGCAGCTGAGTGTGAGTTCACATGTCCTCACTAGAAATTTGTCCCATAAAAATGTCCCATTCCGCCCAGGTTGCCAGAACCTCACTTAAAACATTTCCTCAAAGTACAATGTGGTTTCTTTTAATATCTAAACCTTGTGTGGAGGTGATCTCCCAGAAGAAATACCTTTGGAAAACAGCCTTGAAAATGCTCACTTCACTTTCCCTCCGTAGGAGTGGAAGGCTTCCTTTTAGTAGAGCAGGAGATTCCTGTTACCCCATTTCACACACTTTGTGCTGATTCCCTGACAGAATTGCTTTAGATTCTGGTTTGGCATCTACATTTTGGAAGATATTTCCTTTTCTTTCCCCATTTTCTGTTGTAAGTATTCTTTGGGGTTGAAAGGGAGGAGAATATTCCCTTGTTTCATGATACCCTAGACCCATCACTTTACTCAGATTACCTTAGATGCCATTTCTTTCTGTGAAACCACAAACCTTGTTCTGTTACTTCCTTTGATTTGTCTTCCACTGTGAGCCCAACTTCCCTTTGCTAATAACACATTTCAACAGAACCCTGAAAATGCAGAAATCCTTTGTAATCTGAATATGCTTTCAACTCTACCTGGGGAAAATAGACAGTCTATGTCTATTGACAATTTACAAAGCCCATTCTTGGTTTCTGGTGGTTAGATGACACTAGTTGGACCCAGTGTGAAACATCCTAGATAGTCAGGTCTCTGTCCTTCCAGTAACTCGAGAGAGACAGACTTAGAACCTAGACTTACTGGAGAAGAAAACCTTGATAACGTATCTGAAACAAGGATTGTCTTCAACACAGAGTTTGGGAGAAGACACACAGCAGAAGCTCCATTCTTAAAGCTCTGTTCGCTCTTGCAAGGACAGACTGACAGAGCCTTCCCAATCATCCTTTTTATAAAAATTTAAACTTACTGTAAAACATCTAGTTTGATCTTTTATCTCTGAGTAATCATGTCAGAAAGTCCTACTGACGGCTGTCCTTCTAAACCAGAACCAGGTACGTAGAGTTCAGGTTCAAATATTTAGGGGGCTTCTAGTGCTTGTGCAGAAGACAGTAGAAATGCCAATCTTTAGAATAAAGCAGTCTTTTGTTTGTTTGTTTGTTTGTTTAAATTAATCTCTGTTTAGTTAATGGGGATTTCAAAGTATACATTTTATGCTTAGAAGCATTTTAAACCATGTAACCATACCAGAAGAATATCAGTGGATAAATGTCACAGTGAAAACTACTTGAAAGCTGTTAGCTGTTTCCATTTGCTGATTTACTGTTGTTTTGATTTGCATAAATGACTTATGGTGGGCAAGTTGGTGGCAATCAAAAGGAACACTGTAGTTATTCGGTTGTACTTTGTAAAGCCTCAGCTCGGCCTATATGGGTCTGCATCCCGGCAGGTTTTAGAAGTTCCACTGCCTATAGGTTTGCTACTTTGTTGTATCCAGAAGCAACATCTCTAAGCATTTTCTAGAAGTAATGGTCTGTTATTAGCCAAATTACTCTCTTTAAGACATTTTAGAACAGAGAAGTTTAGTTCCCTATTTTAAAAAAGCCTTGATATATTTACAGAAGGCTAGTTTTTAAAGTAGTATCAGTTCCTGACTCTGAGTCTTAAGGTGCTTGGTAAACCAAGATTACATTATCCTCCAAAGTCACCACCTGGTCTGTGCTGGATTTTGGAAAATTCATGGAAGTGATTAGTTACACCAGGTAAATAATCTTAAATACCTTTAATCCTTTCCTTTGTTGCTAGGAGTCTTGGTTTACGAGACATTTATGCTGTGAAGGTCATAGCAATTAACCAGCTAACCTTGAATAATTCTGAAATAATGAAGCAGCATTTAAGGAGTCACGGGTACCAATATAAAAACCTAGGTGAGGAGGAAAGGATAAGGGTGGGCAGAGTTCAACACTGAAAACCATTCAGAATTTGACTATCATCTTCAAAACAGTTTAAGGACGCTAGCCTTTAACACACATCTATGGAACAGGTAACAGATAAAGTGCGACTGGCTTCGTTTTTAACAATTGTTTAATGTGACGGGAAGAATTATTAACACAAGTACGGAAGTACCTATATTTGAGTTACAGCTCAGAACTGTAAAGACAGCACTGAATAAATGTTGATGTTTTAAGTTGTTTTTTTGTTTGTTTGTTGTTTGTTTTTGAGACACAGTTTCACTCTCGCCCAGGCTGGAATTCGGTAGTGCAATCTTGGCTCACTGCAATCTCCACCTCCCAGGTTCAATTGATTCTCATGCCTCAGCCTCCGAAGTAGCTGAGATTACAGGTGTGCGCCACCACACCCAACTAATTTTTGTATTATTGGTAGCGATGGGGTTTTGCCGTGTTGGCCAGGCTGGTCTCAAACTGCTGAACTCAAGTGATCCGCCCACCTCAGCCTTCCAAATTGTTGGGATTACAGGCGTGAGTCACCAAACTTGGCCTAAGTTGGTTTTATTTTATTTTATCTTTTTAAATGGTGGGGCCCGGTGCTGTGGTTCACGCCTATAATCCCAGCACTTTGGGTGGTTGAGGTGGGTGGATCACTTGAGGCCAGGAGTTCAGAACCAGCCTGACCAACATGGTGAAACCCCATCTCTACTAAAAATACAAAAATTAGCCAGGCATGGTGGCGGGCGCCTGTAATCCCAGCTACTCAGGAGGCTGAGGCAGGAGAATTCCTTGAACCTGAGAGGCAGAGGTTGCAGTGAGCCGAGATCACGGCACTGCACTCCAACCTGGGCGACAGAGAAATAATAAATAAATAAATAACATAACATAACATAACATAAAATAACATAAAATAAAATGGTGGTAAACCACAAAAACAAAAACACAGAACACCTAACATCATAATGGTTTTTAAGTGTACAGGTCAGTAGCATTAAGTATTTTCACACTGTTGTACAACAGAACTGCAGAACTTTTTCATCTTGAGAAACTGAATAGGTTAATTTTTATCAAATTGAAGTTGGAGAGAAGCTGAGAGATGATCAGAACCAATCACAGCTGTGTGTCCAGCCAAGCACACACGTAGAAATGTCGTCCTGTGGCTCCAGCATAGTGTGTAATGGCAGGAATATTTTTGCTCTCTTTTTAAGCTGGAGTCACAATAGTGGGGCATGAACGTCTTACCAGCTGTTCAGCTTCTCTGAGTCTCTGTCCTCATTTGTAAAACACAGACATTTCTTCCCTGCTTTGCTCTGAAAAGGATTTGAGGTGGCTTACAAAAGTGCACGGAGTACAATGTAGTCAAAGTGGAGACAACTTAGTGAAAGGGAAATGGTAGACTAATAAAATAAAGGCAAGGGGTAGTCACTAGACCAAAGGTAGTTTGTAAATTAAACTTCAAGCTTCCTAATGACAAAGCAAAGGGAAACAAATTAAACAGATGGTACTACTACCTGCCACACCTAATTTTGAGGGTGTCATGAGGCTCAAATGAGATAATAGATTTAAAAGCATATAAATAACTTGAAAGACCACGTAACTTGACAGCTAGAAAGAATAGCTCTAAAAAAGCAAAATAAATCTAAATAAATATTTGTCTTACCATATTTTTCAGATTATAGATACAAAAAAGATGAGCTTTTCAAGAGACTAAAAGTTACAACTTTTGCCCAGCTGGTAAGTTTCATGATCTTCCCACTGGAGTAAAGACTGTCTAATTCGTGTCACTTTATGTGAGTGTTTCTAAATTCAACTCTAGGGAATCTTTGCCGAGGAGTTTCTTCTGATTCTTTGTATGTCGTTCAGCTATGGGAAAATTAATTGGTATGTGGTATGTGTGTTCACACGAGGATGGTGAGAAATTCTTCTCTCTTCTTTGATAAGAATTCTGTAAAGTAAATGTTTGCCCTACTTTTAATTCATTAAACTTGTGGTTTAGGGGTTTTTTTCCTTATACATTTAACTTCATAGTTAGAATCTACAATTCTGGATCCTGGATTGTTTCAGCATTTTTCTCTGGAAACCAAGTGATTTCTCCTTTTCTTGGACTGATCTTTTCCAAATCATCCTACCAAAGCTGTTTTGTTATTTTGGGCAAGTCACTTTCTTCTTTTATTTGAAAATTTTGGAGAAGGTGTCATCCAGCTCCCAAGCACAAGTTCCACCGGCATCACTCAAGTTGAATCTTGGGCCTTGTGAGCTAAGTTGTGAAAAGTGCTTTAAAACTGAATACTGTATAGAAGTAGAAGACACTGTAATCAGTGTATCTGTTATTACATTTACATTTACTTCTTCATTGTGTGGAGAATTGCTGATCCCATTCTATGTTATGCTAGGTCAGTATTGCATTTTCAAGAAATAATGTGTAATGCTTGGATCACGATATATACAGATGTGGTTTTAAACTCTTCTTCATGTTTCTTGTCCTAAACTATCCTCTTAGCATTCTAAGTTTATGTAGTGTTCTAAATGTGCTTTTCTTCTGAAATGATCATCTGCAGTGTATTACCAACACAAAAGGAAGGAGGCCTGAAATTCAGTCTTCAGTTGAGGACACTGACAGCTTCTTCAAACAAGAGATCTTTGATGTTTGTTGTTTCCTCGTCTTTTGTAAAAGACAAAATTGCCTCTGTTTAAAAACAAACAAACATCCACACATTTCATTCTTTTTTCTATCAGATCATCCAAGTTGCTTCCCTCTCTGATCAAACACTGGAAGTGACAGCTGAGGAGATTCAAAGGCTGGAAGGTAATGAGAATTGAGGGTGTGGGGAAAATAACAGGCTGACCATTTGACTGAAACACTCACCCTGTACACATTTGCTGTCTTTTCCCAGGGACTGGGACTTTGATGTGTCTATTTGTAATTAGATTGTTACTCTCAGGGAAATGCTACCTGATACTTTAGTTGTTCATTCTTATTTTAAAAAGCCATCTGGTTTTCTGGCTCTAACACTTACAGTTTTAAATGTTTTAGATGTGTTTAAAATACTAATTACTTTTTTCAATGAATATTTTTAGCATTCTGTGTACCCACACATTAAATGCTATGAGACTACAGAGATGAACAAAGCACAGCTCTGCTGACATGAAATTGACAGTCACATGTGTGCACATGCACACATGTGTATGTGTTAGGTGGGCTGAATGCTAACAGTACCACAGAATTACTAAGGTGGAAGAATTTTTAAATGGAGGAATGGAAGGAAACCATCGTTTGTTGGCTGTATATTGCAAGGTGAATTCACATGAATTTTCTTACTTAGTCTTCTTAAAAACTCTGGAAGGAAGGTACACATGACCGATGAGAGGCCCAAGCTGCAGAGGTTAAGCTGCCTCCTCAAAGTGATACAGCTAGTAAGGAAGGGACCTGGGTTACAAATCTAAGTGTCTGCAGTAGCATCCAGTGTCTTCTTGCTGCCTTCATTGTACCCTTAAGGGACTGAAAAGTGCTTTTAGGAAAGATGCAGGATGTTGTGGGAGAGTTCCAAGGAAGGAAAGACACTTCTAGTTAGAAGACTGAGGTAGGCAGCCAGGCACGGTGCCTCACGCCCAGTGC
The DNA here is from genome assembly GCF_037993035.2 of Macaca fascicularis. Lineage (NCBI taxonomy): Eukaryota > Metazoa > Chordata > Mammalia > Primates > Cercopithecidae > Macaca > Macaca fascicularis. The sequence goes on along the minus strand of NC_088377.1, from coordinate 171,921,880 downwards.
CTCACGCCCATAATCCCAGCACTTTGGGAGGCCAAGCGGGGAAGATCACCATGTCTACTCAGGAGGCTGAGGCAGGAGAATCACTTGAACCCAGGAGGCGGAGGTTGCAGTGAGCTGAGGACTATACCACTGCACTCCAGCCTGGGCGACAGAGCGAGACTCCGTCTCAAAAAAAAAAAAAAGAAAAAAGGAAGAAGACCGAGGTAGGCTTCCTCAAGGCACTGGAACTGGACCTTGATGTGGGGTAGAATCTCAACAGGTACAAGTTAAAGATGAGGCTGTTGCAGGCTGAGGAGCAGCCTGCGAAAGGCACGGAGAGGACAGCACACCAGGCATGTTTGGGGAATTGAGTCATCCAATCTGGCTGTGGTCTAAGGGACTAGTAGGCACTGGGTAGGAGATAAGGCTAGAAAGACAGGTAGGCTCCCGATCTCCTTTCTTAAATACCAAGTTGAAAATAAAACCTCCTAGTTGTACTCTCATGAAAAGAATCCACAGAGTTAAGGTCTTTATTTTATCCTGAAGTACCCAGCAATCAGCGTGTGGCTGTTTATTGAAGAGGAATGTGTTTTGTTAAGGTTGATGTAGGTCAGGAATTTGACTTCTGATTTCAAGACAAGTTTCTCAGGAAGTCTGAACACTGGGTTTGTGCAACTCAACTGTCATTTCCCCGGGCTGGGTTTTGTTAGGAAGGATAAAGAGAATCTGAAAACGACAGGAATTTATCTTTGACAGATGCCTCTCACAAAGCAGAGAAATAAGAGCTCTTTGTAACAGAGATAATTGAGTCTCCTCATACAAGTACTCCCAATTTTAACTGGGTTATATAAGCACCTAGATTTGGTCCTTCAATTCATTGTTGAGATTGCAGCACCCGAACATATGGGCACATGCAATTTTCTCTTCTGAGATAAATTTGCGCAGCAAAGTAGGCTCTTGTAAAGTAGGACACCATAATGTGTGAGTAATATTAGTGTTTTTCTAGTGCTCTACACAGATAATAACTCACTCAGGAGTGCCTGGGGAACAGATTGTATCTGTATACATACTGGCTATCTTTGAAGGGATTAAAAACAAAAAAAAAAACTCCTTTTATAATGTTTATCGCTTTTTCCTAACTTAAAAGTGTGTTTCTAGTAAGTTAGGAAGCCGTAAAAAGTATATAAAGAAGCAAATTAAATAACTAATAATCACTCTGTATGTTTTGGTCTGCTTTCCCCCTCTCTAACCCCTCACCCCAATTAAATCTATATTCTTTGTATAATTTTGTATTGTGCTGTTTTCAGTTATCCCTTTTTCATTCATACTTTCCCTTGTCGCTAAATAGGCTTCAGAAGCATGACTATAAAGATTGTGTTGTCATCTAATGTCTGTCCTTTGGATATACCATAATTTAATTATGCTCTTGTTGGGCATTATAGTTTTTTCTGATTTTTCACCTTTATAAAATAATGCTACAATGTATATATGTAAATGTTTGTATGATTCTGATTATTTCCTGAGGATAAATTGCTGCAGAGGGTCAAAGGGTGGAACCATTTTAGACACCCAGTGCTGACTGCCGCATTCTCTCCAGCATGGTTCTACCTGTTTGCATTCTCACCAGGAGTGAATGAGAAGACCTGTTTTTCCTCATCCTAGCCAAAGCTGAATAATTAGCATTTCTGTAAATATTCCCCAGTTTAATAGATGAAAAATAGTATCTAATAGATTTTTATTTCTTTGATAGTAAGATTATGCTCTGTGTGTGTGTTTACTGGTCATAAATACATATTTCTTCTTTTAAGGAGTTTATACGCTCTTTTTCCTTTCTTTCTAATAGGATGTTCATCTTTTTCTTACGGATTTGTGAGAGTTCTGAATAATTATGATATCTTTATACAGTGGAGAACAATACTAACTTGACAATGCATGAGGAAAAAATCTTGATTAGTTGGAACAATTTCCAGGCTATATTAAGTAAAAATAAAACAACAATAAAACAAAAACCCAAAGTATAAAATAATATGAATAGAATTCTCCTGGGGAAGAAGTAAAATATATGCAAGCACATGTAAATGTTTTATTTCTGGAATGAGACATAAATACGTGAAAGTGTTTAGCACACTGATACGTCCCTTGGGGAAGGAGGCAGGAGGGCCCGCATGTCTTCAGTGGGGAAAAGACTTCCTTTCCATGTTAACAATTTAACCTTGTTTGCATTTTTGCCTCGTGCACATGATCTTATTGCATTTTTACTCTTTTCACCTTATATTACAGAGCTAGTTAATTTTTTAAATCTATAAATTAAGTATATTAACCTTCTTAATTTATGTGTGTTACAGATCTTTCTCCTAATTTGTTATTCACCTTTTAATTTTCTTCGTGTTGGTTTTTGATATATATGAGGTTGCATTTTTACATGATCAAATCTATTAGCCCATACTGTTGTTTTCTTTCATTGCTTTAGACTCATAAAATTCAATGTTAGTAAATTATTTACCTACATTTTCTTCTATTGGCTTGTTTGTTTGCATTTAAACCATCTGGTATGTATTTTGATATATGACACAAGGTGATTATTTGAATTAGATTTTTCCAGATAGTTGAGAAATATTCCCAGCACCATATACTCAGTAGTTCTACCTTTACCCACTGATTTATGATATGGATGTATTGACTTTTTGTTTATATTCTTTTCCATGTTCTCTATTATATTCCATTGTTATGGTTGCAGTGCTGTACTATTTTGATCATTTACCTTTTTAACATATGTTACTATTTGATAAGGCAGGTCTCCAAATCGCCCCTAATTATGTATGTGTATACATATATTTTCCTATTTCCTCATATATATGAAAAACCAACACATCAAAAACCCATGGGTATATATTGCTTCCAGAATACATATTCAGTCTTGTGAAACTGAATAGGAAAAAAGGATCTGAGTGTGTGTGTGTGTGTGTGTGTGTGTGTATTTGCTCTTCTTATTTTTTAAATCCTTTTCAGTTTTAAAAAAATCCCTTTGGGATTAGTATTAAGGCCAAAAGTTAACTTTGGGAGGGACTCATGTTTTAGTTTTAGTTGCCCGATCAGGAACATGCAGAGTGTGTCACTCTCTTCATTGAGGTCTTCTTTAAGGCCTCTAAGTAACGTTTTTATAAGTCCTATAAAGGATTTATACATTTTTATAGGTTATTTACATTTGGTTTAGGTTCATTTCTTGGAGAGTACGTTTGATAGCTGCAGTTGTTACTGTATATCAGATTTTTTTTCCTGTCATTTTTTAATTGGTGTATAGGACAAATATTTTAGCATTTCTTTTATCTAACCACATATTTATTACACTTATTGTCGTATTATTCTCTTAAAATTTCTAGGTATATTATCATATCATATGCAAAATTAATATCCTCTTTAATAATTAGACTTGTTTTTATTTTTATTTATTTATTTTTTTGAGACGGAGTCCTGCTCTGTTGCCCAGGCTGCAGTGCAGTGGCACGATCTCAGCTCAATGCAACCTCCGCCTCCCAGGTTCAAGTGATTCTCCTGCCTCAGCCTTCTGAGTAGCTGGGATTACAGTGCCTGCCACCATACCTAGCTAATTTTTGTATTTTCAATAGAGACAGGGTTTCGCCATGTTGGCCAGGCTGGTCTCAAACTCCTGACCTCAAGTGATCCACCCTCCTCAGCCTCCCAAAGTGCTGGGATTATAGGCATGAGCCACCACGCCTGGCCTGTTATTATTATTATTTTTTAATCTTATTGTATTGGTTAGAACAGCAAATTCTCAAACATTTTGTTCTCTTCCTCCACTCTGTTAAAAATTATTGAAGATCCCAAAGAGCTTTGGCTTATGTGCTTTATGTCTATTAATATTTATTGTATTAAAAATTTAAACTGGGAACTGAAACAGTATTTATTTATTATTTCACTTAAAAATAACAATACTAAACCCATTACAAACATAAATAACATGTTTTTATGAAAAATAGCATTATTTCCAAAACAAAATTTTACTGAGAACGTCATTATTTTATGTATTTTGTAAATCTCTTTAGTGTCTGGTTTAATGAAAGGATCGCGGATTTTCCTCTTTGCTTCTGCGGTGTCTGTTGTGATATGCTGTTTGGGTTAAAGTGTGTGAGGAAAATTCAGCTCACACAAACCTGTAGGTGGAAAAGGGAGAAGTATTTTAATAGCCCTTTCAGATAAAACTTGACAACTGCTAGTTTCTTAAGGATTAGCTGTAAGGTAGAATCTGAAATCATATCAATGAATCTTTCATACTGTTAGATTAAAATCAGGCACTTTCCGTGTAATTGTCTTATATCTTGAATCTTTTACCTGTGCATGATTGTATAACATCATGCATTGGCCATTTAGAAAATATTGGTTCACCGAGTTACGAAGATCTTCCCAAAGGTTAATACATTTTATTATACAACTGTCAAAAAAATCACATATATTATTCTCACGATCTATCTTACCAAAAAGGTCTGTAAGCATGGGGAAGCAGCTCCCCATACTTCAGTTCCTGATGGCAAACACAGTTTCTAAAACTTCGAGTTTTGTTCAAAATACAATCATTGGCAACAATGCCATCAGCAGTGTTCCTTGAAATAACAGGCTTATTTAGTTCACTTCTGAGAAAATGTCTGCCAAATACACAAGTCTAACTAACCATAGTTTTTCTGTCAGTTTATCTTCCAAGCAGAAATGGTATGCATAGCAAAAGTTACTGGTTCAGCCTGCAACTCAGCAATCACACTAATACTTTTCCTTGAGATAACCCTGGTAATTTGGTATGTAGCAAACTTAATTGTATGTGGACTCCTCACTTCATCACACAGAACATTAAAAAAACATGTACTTCAAGGTGAGATTTAATAAGAATAGTAACTGTTACTGCTTTAACAGGGACTGTCTTTTAGTGTGACTGCCATATTTATTTACTGTGAATGCATGCGTGATGGTGAATAATACAATGATTGCTAATAAAGTTTGGTGCCACAGCCCCGATTTTTACTAAGGTGCTAGCAGCTTTATCCACCATTTCTTTTGTACCATCAGTGCAAATATAAACACAGTAAAAAAGACAAGTAACATCTTATGAAAATAGCTTTTACCTTGCAGATCCCTGGAAGGGCCTTGGGGATATCTGGGGTCCACCACACTTTGGGAGCTTGTACATTAGCACTTCCACAGCAATGTAATAATGATGATAAGATTTCCTTTTCTTGACTTCATGTCTTTGGAACTGTCTAATAAGTAAACACAAATCCTGAGGCTCAATCTAATTATTTCATCATTTGTAAATATTAGACAATGATTCTGCAGCTTCAGACCCTGATGCTGAAACCACTGCCAGGACTAACGGGAAAGGAAATCCAGGTGAGCAGTCGCCGAGCCCTGAGCAGCTCATAAACAACGCAGGAGCAGGGGACTCCAGCCGCTCAACCCTTCAGAGGTACTCGAAGCTGATTCATATTTTCACTGTGTTTTGCCTTTATATCAACCTAGAGGCCAATTTCAGGGATCTGTGTTTTTTTGGGTTTTTTTTCTTGCCTTAGAAACAGAATTGGCAGGAGTAAAGTCTCACATTTTAATCCCAGCCTTCTACTTTCTCTTTGTGTAAATGCCACCTCCTGAATCTTTTTCACTGCATTCTTACTGAGTTAATGGAGAATATATTAATAGGAGAGTTTAATTTTCATTTCTCAGTTCCATTCTTCTCCCTCCTGCATGTAAGTTTGTTATGAGGAATTACTTTACAAATACTATCTCTTGATTCAGAGAGTATGATTTTCCCCCTTTTCCGACTGCTGCAGCTTATAATACCCGGTCCGGAAGTGACAGTGCCACATGTAGTGCTCTGATACTGAGTAGGTGCAAAGGAAAAAGCAGTACTTGGTGCTGATTCTAAAGCTGAACGTGGCTGTTCCTTCTTTTTATTGTATTCTTCTGCTCCTTCTTCTAAGGCATGGGCCTCCTTATTCCATGGATTACATGGACTTTAGTCCGTGTAGTACTTTCTCACTAATATTAACTGTTGATTATAAGACAGTACTGATTTTCAGCAGATATCCATCCCTTTGACTGATAAAATAGTTCTAGAGAAATTAGTTCTACCAGAGAAAGAATTGCTATCATCATTTCACCATTATTATTATTCTTTTAGCTTCATATTATTATAGTTAACTTTTGCAAAAGGGCTCTAAAATTGCATTCAAGAAGAGAGAGGCCAACAGGACTTCCACTGAGGATGCAGTTTCTTATCAAACAGATGTTCTTCTCCTTTGGTTCAACAAAATATGCACTATATAGCACAGAGTTATAGTGTTTACTGGATTTAAACGCAGAATTTGATTTGCTGTTATGGGAAGGGAGCTAAGGTACATACTAAGCTGTGATTTAGCATATGTGTCTTGATATTTCCTAAGAAAGTAACCATCTTCTTATTCCAGTAAGGATATTTCACTGCTTCCCATTTTGTTCATAACACTTAGTCGTCTTATTCCTTTGATTCATGTTTTTACCACATTTTCCCTGTAATATTAAGACGGTGACCAGTTTTGGTGATTGATTGACCGTAGACTCAGAACTGTTAGTGGTAGTGGTTAGCTTCCTCATTTTAATCCCAGCTCTTCCTCTGTCTCATTCTATGAATGCCACCAAATCTAAAGCCTCGTCAACCTCAATGTTGTAACCTACAAAACTGAAGTAAGTACAGAGAGCTATGGAAGTATTAAGACTCAATACCATAGCAGATAGGTCACTGACTACGTATATGAAATGTATAAAGCATTATTGTTACTTTAATTACTTATAATATACCTAGAAAGAAATGCCTTTCCTTTTTCCTGTCCTACCAACCATATTCTTTCCTCTTTCACCCCACTGGATTCACTGTTCCCTTCTTTCTCCCTCTGATGCTGCCCTTGTGGCTAGAGGCAGCATGCACCCTTCAGTCCCTAACCCCTCAGCCATGTAATGCACTGACATGCATTGTCTGAAGGTGAGTGTGGACATGTGGGTCTCCTGTGTGGGGTCCAGTGTAGTAGAAGAGGAAGTCCACAGGATCCTGCATTCAGAGGCAGAACTGAGACACCACGTCCATGTTCCTTTCCCTTTGAAGCGCCCTTTGAAAAGAGATTGAGCACTCATCTCACTATTCTGAAGAAATATGTTTGACCTTTAAGCCACCAACCTCTGACTAGTTTCTGCTGACCTACTTTTTCACTTGCAGTGTCATCAGTGGTGTTGGGGAACTGGATCTAGACAAAGGGCCAGTGAAGAAAGCAGAGCCCAATACCAAAGACAAACCTTATCCTGACTGCCCCTTCCTGCTGCTAGATGTGCGTGACAGAGATTCTTACCAGCAGTGCCACCTTGTTGGAGGTAAGAGAGAGAGGGCTTTAAAGTGCTTCACTCTCAAGAACAGAGAGCCTGCTCTTGAGTCTAGGCAGGCTGGAACCACAGCTCATGGTAGACAGTTAAGCAAACCGTACGTTAGCTGGATCCATTATGGAATCCTACAGGATTGGCTCCACCATAAAATACTCTGAGAGGCTGCTGATTTTCACAGGTGGCGGTCAGAAGGAGGGAAATGAAGCTTCATACTTTGTTCATAGTGCCCTCTTTCTTTGCTTTCACAGAAGTGTTTAGGTTTATGGCTCGTTGATTTTTTTTTTTTTTTTTTTTTTTTTTTTGTCAATACCTTGCTGTGTGGCCAAGACTGCAGTGCAGTGGCGTGATCATGGCTCACTGCAGCCTTGCCTTCCTGGGCTCAAGTGATCCTCCTGCCTCAGCCTCTCAAGTACCTGGGACTGCGGGCATATGCCACAACATCCGGCTGTTTTTGTATTTTTTATAGAGATGAGGCCTCACCATGTTGCCCGGGCTGGCCTCAAACTCCTGGACTCAGGCGGTCCACCCACCTTGGCCTCCCAAAGTGCTGGGATTACAGGTGTGCACTACCGTGCCCAGCAGCTTATGAATTTTGAAGATGTATTTAACTCTTAGATTTTAAACCAGCTGGGAATTGAGACCAAGTTGTATTAAGAGAACAACAGACTTCCTAAACTTTTTCTTCTCTTTGCAGCTTACAGTTACCCAATTGCAACTCTGTCTAGAACAATGAACCCTTATTCAAATGATATTCTTGAATATGTATCCTTTGTTGCATTTTAAGGAATTGGGTGGTATGAGGATTATAAGAATCAAAGTTACCGTGCACCACGCTCCTGGTAAGAATGCTGTGAAGGACCTTTGATGTTATTCGGCTGAGCATATTTTAGAATTTGGATTCCTAGCTATTGCCGAGAATCCTGACTCTTGAGGCGGAGGCTTTCAAACTGTCTTGCCCTGGGCCAAAAAACACTAGGTTAAGAGTTAGGATCCATTGAGAGTTGGTCCTAAGAGAGGTTTTTCCTCCCAGAAAACTTTACATAGCAGAACTTAGGGTTTTTTTCTATTTTAATTTTTTCTTTTAAAATTTTAATTTTTTCATTCATAAAAATTATACAAGCAGAAAAAAATTTTTTTTTTTTGAGACGGAGTCTCACTTTGTCACCCAGGCTGGAGTGCAGTGGCACGCTCTCGGCTCACTGCAAGCTCTGCCTCCCGTGTTCACGCCATTCTCCTGCCTCAGCCTCCTGAGTAGCTGGGACTACAGCCACCCACCACCATGCCTGGCTAGTTTTTTTTTTTTTTGTATTTTTAGTAGAGACAGGGTTTCACCATGTTAGCCAGGATGGTCTCGATCTCCTGACCTCGTGATCCACCTGCCTTGGCCTCCCAAAGTGCTGGGATTATAGGCGTGAGCCACCATGCCCGGCCAAAAATAATTTAAATACCAAAACTTATTAAAAGGAAAATTGAAATCTCTTATAATCACACAGTTGAGCAGTGGCTCCTGTTACACTATTAGTATATTTTGTTCCAGACTGTCTTTTGCGTGTTTGTTTTTTTTTAACGAAGTTGAAACCTTACTGTATATGTAATTTAGTATCCTGCTTTTTTTCGGTTCATATTCTGACGTATTTCCCCATGCTGATGCAAGCCTTCTGTAAACCACATTTTTGATGCTGTGTAATATCTTCAGATTTACTATGATTTACTAAACTATTCCTTGATTTTGGACTTTTTAGATGGCTCCCACATTTTTACTATCATAAATAGGCTTCAGTGGACACATTAGGCATAGAAGTTGTTCTATTTATTCATCTGTAAAATGGGGATTGCAATATTTACTTTCCAGGGTCGTAAGGATAAGAGAGCTAAAGGATGTAGAGTCCGTAACTAGTACTGTCTCTTAGACCATGGTAACATCAGTTTGCAGAAAAAACGAATACCAGTTTGTGTGGTTTCCATGACAGGAAACCATCCAGTCCCTGCTGGTGTGATGGTAAGAATGGGCTTGTCCATCGTTCCCAGGAACTCAGACAGGTGGACTGACCTTTTATTCCTTGGAGGTTTCTCGTAGTCTTGGGACATCAACCCAGTGCCTTGGAACCTTAACTCATCTGACTCTTAGAAAAATGCCCATGGCAAGATCATCATTCTGTATGACGACGATGAAAGGCTGGCCAGTCAGGCGGCCACCACCATGTGCGAGCGTGGATTTGAAAACCTCTTCATGCTTTCCGGAGGTGAGCAAGTGATACTCTGCTTGGGACTTCAAAGGCCAATCATCCTTCAGTCCTACCTGCATCCCCTTTTCTCTCTTGGTGCTCAGAATTCAGTGTTCTGGAAAGAGAAAAAGCCATGCTGGCTGAAAGGAGTCAGAAGTTATGTGAAACTTCCCTTAGCTTCATCAGCACATGTTTTTAATTCCTGATGTTGCTTCAGGGCTCTGTCAGAAAGCCCTAATGCGGAAGACTTGAGCAAAAGGATTTCTTGTGGAATTCTCAGAATCCCATGTAACAACAAATATTTTCTGGTATAATTTGCTTAATGATGAAATAGTTAAGAAAAATTTCATGTCCTTGTGTTGGCCTCAACTTGATGACCAGAGATTAGAAGACATGCAGGCTTCTTTCCAGGTTTTGGCTTGGCCTTGCCATATTAATGCAGCTTTTTCTGATGCTTTTCCAAACCTAGGTCTAAAAGTCTTAGCTCAGAAATTCCCGGAAGGACTGATTACTGGTTCCCTGCCAGCGTCTTGCCAGCAGGCCCTTCCTCCTGGTTCTGCCCGGAAACGATCCAGCCCCAAAGTGCCACCCCTACCAGCTGAGAACAAATGGAGATTTACCCCAGAAGACTTAAAAAAGATAGAATATTATCTGGAAGAGGAGCAAGGGCCTGCAGATCATCCTAGTAAGATCTTTTGACCTTTAAAGACAATATTTGGTTTGCAGCCTTGAATATCACCTCATCATATGAAAACCTTCATCTCTTATATTTAGATTCTTAAAATACTAGGGAGGTGTGTTACAGGTGCTGGGGAGGGGAGGCAGTGGAGGTGACCCCAGATAGTGGCAAGAATTATGCATTGAAGAGAGACTTCATCAAAACGTAGAGACTTTTTTTTTTTTTTTTTTTTGAGACAGAGTCTTGCTCTGTCACCCAGGCTGGAGTGCTGCAACCTCCGTCTCACTGGTTCAAGCGATTCTCCCACCTCAGCCTCCTGAGTAGGTGGGATTACAGGTGCCTGCCACCATGCCAGGGTAATTTTTTTTTGTATTTTTAGTAGAGACAGGGTTTCACCATGTTGGCCAGGCTGGTCTCGAACTTCTGGCCACAAGTCATCCACCTGCCTCAGCCTTCCAAAGTGCTAGGATTACAGGCATGAGCCACTGCGCCCAGGCAAAAATGTAGAGACTTCATCAAAAAGTATATCTCAGGCAAAACTGAGGAGTTAAACATCAGACATTCAGATTCTTTCTTGGAAAGTTTTTGATTCCTTCTGCTGCGTTTGCTTCTCCACTCTGAGAGCCTCCGTGGTTTGTCTTCCTACCTTAGTTTCACCATACTGCATTCTCTTTTCTTTCCCCTAATCGCTCCTCAACTGCATCCTCTCTACGAAGAAAGTAGTGGAGGACAGACTAGGTTTGTTGGGGATGATGGAGAGGAAGGGAAAAAAACCTATCTGTGTTTCCCTTCATTTCTGTCCCCCTCGCCACCTTCAGGCTGATCTCAAGGATGAGGAGTAGGTCATCATTGGCCTAAAGTAGGTACTGCACATGACTTCATTAGCTTAAAACTGTACTTGGCAGATTGTCCCTGGAATCATTCTTGCAGCTATCTTCCTTCTTTCTTGCTCCCTTCAGGCCGACTGAACCAAGCTAACTCCTCTGGAAGAGACTCCAAGGTGCCTGGTGCCCGAAGCACTCAGAATCTGCCTGGCGGGGGCCCTGCCAGCCATTCAAACCCCCGCTCCCTCAGCAGTGGCCACCTGCAAGGCAAACCCTGGAAGTAAAGACTTTGTCTCTGCCTAAGTAAAAACTTAGGCAAATAAATGTTTTTCCTCTTTTCGGAACCCCTGAGCATTTCCCAAGTTGGGTCATTTCCAGAAACTTCTGCAGAGGAAAAGACCATGACATACGTATGGGATAGGCCCTCTTCCCTCTCCCTATCTCCAGTTCCTCTCCCCTCGGGAGGCCACCTCGGGAAGAATTTTGACAGGTGACCACAAAAACCAGAGGCGTGACAGGCTCTAGTGTCCTCCCTGTTGTTTACAGCATATTTAAGTCTTGTGAAACTGTAGAGGAAAAAAGGATCTAAGTTTTTAGGTTTTTGTTTTTTGTTTTTTGTTTTTAAATAAGGTTCAGCTTGTTGGGTATCTCTTCATTGTTTTGTAAATACTTCAGTCACATCCGCCCGTGTGCCCCTCCTGACCACCTTTTCGTTCACTGTTCTTGACTTCATGAAGGCTTCTCTTTGCAGTCTTGATGTGAGAAGCTGTTTCCAGGGGTGCAGATGAGCCTTAGGTTCCAGCCGCCTGCAGGCCCCACCCCCACGGACTCACTCGGCAAGGAGCTCTCTGCCCAGCATACTGCAGGCCCTATTTTGAGTATGAAAGCCAGTGCCTGTGTGCATCGCTCAAATTGAAGATGGGGAGAGTAGCTGTACACTCACTGAATGCTCCCCCTTATTAGATACTTTCCTGGAGCCAGAAAGGTGTGCATGTGGGCGTCTTCACACCGGGGAGGAGGGCCTCTCATGGGAAAGCCCTGGCCACCACACCCTTGAAGCCCACCAAAGCGGCCCTCACTTGTGGTCAGTATATCAGTTTTAATGCCCATTGCCCAGCTTCAGTCCATCCATGTTAGATGGATAGAAATTATGGCCACTTGAAAATACCAGCTTTGGTTGGACAACTGTGGACGCACAAGGTGAAGAGAACTCCAAAGTCCTTTCTCAGGGCTGACAGCCTCGTAAGCCCTTGCTTAGAAATACAGTATTAGTTTAATTGAGTAATTAGTGCAATTTCCTGCTTACTTTTCATTCTCATGACTGAACTGTGATTAGGAAGTTGTGATTATAGATTCTGGTTTTGGCCGGAATTTTGAATCAGCATTAATTGAATTGCTAAATGACTGACATTCATTCCATTTAATTGGGGGAACAAAAGGCCTCAGGTAAGGATGAGAAACTCTGAAATCAGATGGAAAAGAGCCGTGTTAATTTTTATGGTCTGTGATCGTAGCTGTGATAAGGGACTGAGGAATAAATTGTGCTCTTTGTCATGGCAACCAGCTTCTGAAAAGCCAGCTGAAAATTGCCTGTCCTGCTGGTAACTGCTACAGGGTAAGATTTGCCTTAACAGTACTATTTTCTCGCCACGAAAAAAAAAAAAGAAATGCACCACAGTATTTCCAGCATGGGGGCTGTGTTTGTATGAGAAATAAACGTAATAAATATCTCATAAAGACATATGGAAAAATAACTTTCAGATTCAACCCAGTTCTGTTTTAGAGAGTGTTTATTCTTCTCTACTTGATTTCCAAAGTGCAACATTTTCCGATGCTTTAGAAATCAAACAAACCAGGAACATTGTTCAGATGTCAAGCCGTGCCCAATTTTCCACAAGATTCAAGAATCTTGTATAAAATTCAGCCAACGTACACATAGCTTTAATGAGGAGTCTGTCATGTTTCCCCATAAATTTATTGCCTGAGAACTTAGTTCAGGCTTTGCTAATGCCAAAATGCTCTGGCTTTGTATTTTCTTTACAGCGTAGATAGAAAAATGCACATTTTTCCACATTCAACTTTCCCCTAGCATGGACAAGATTTTCAGCCATTTTTGCCACATATACATTTTAAGGAAAAAATATTTTTCTCTGTAACAAAGTTCTGGTTATGCCGTTTTAAAGGTGACTTGTCAGGAGTTGAGACTTCCCTGCCGCATTCTGTTTTGAAAGTAAATGGTCTCCCTCCTTGTTCCGATTCTGCATTCCCATCGTCAACTTTGGAGTGTTGGAAACCACTGTATGTATGTGGAAAGCCAGGTCAGCCAGACCTATTAGAACTGGTGTGCACTCACCTGAGAGATCTGGCGGGTTGAATATATTTGTGTGTATTTCTCCATAGTGCTTGCTTTGCCCTGTTGGTAAGGATTTTAAATAACCATGCTGAAAAGAGCTGTTCTAATTCTGCACTTTGCATGTTAAATGTTCATATCAAACATTCTTTATGTGCTCGAGGTATTGCTTTTTACATTGCTTTACCAGTTTCTTCATTAGATTAATTGACATGTATTATTTAAATGACCAGTGATGCTTTGTGCAATTATGAATGTTGAAGATTAAAGTACATAGTTACTAATTTGTCGTTTGCTATGAATACGCTGAAAACTGCCAACTTCTCTCTTCTTTTCTGTCGAGATGATTTGGGGAGCCACAGGAGACTGGTGTGATTTTTGCTGCATCTCCTAGAAAAGCATTTTTTTTTTTTTTTAAATAAATGAATCAGGAAATCAGTCCAATTAGGGCAGGGGGCCTCAGCTCTCCAGTCAGAAAGCCTGGATTTCTTTTCCTGCTCAGGCTGGGATTGAAGCCACCTTCAACAACTAGATCATGGCTTCCTGCCAGCGTCTCAGGGGTTGACTAGCTGCCCTTGTCTGGGGCTTATGAACCCTGAGACGGAAGGTGCTTCATCCGTGCACAGCTACAGCGCCACCTGAACAACAGTGATTGCCAAAGTTTAAATAATACCTTAAATGCTTTAAAGGGGTTTGTATTTAAGGAAGGGAGAAAAGAAGGAAAGAAGCAAGGAAATAGGAAGAAGGGAGGGCACAGAGAAAAAGAGAGGCAGAAAGTGAGGGAGAAAAGAGAAAGCTACATTACTTATTTGAAAACAAAAGGAACACCCTGGGCTCTAATAATGTCAGGCTCAATCTCTTGAAAAATGTAGAATGATTTAAATGGCCTGCATTCATTTTATCTTTTTTTTTTTTTTTTTTTTTAAACCTTTAGTGGTTAGCCAGGACCAGCACAATCATACTGGGCTTGGTATAAATCCGAATGAAAAGAGCACAAATAACATTCATTAGTTGCTCGGGGATTTTTCCTGTGGTGCTATTTAAATTATACAAAAATTCTTAAGACTTTAGGCTACTCGACCAAGAAAACAGAACAAAACAAAGACCGTGTTTTCTCTAATTCCCTTGTGGAATGTAAGTGAAATCAGAGTCCTAGGCTAGGAAGAAATACATAGGTAATTTTTCTTGTGTTGGTTTTGGTTTCTGTCATGTTGTTTATGGGCTATAGATTCTGTCTTTTATGTTATCTGACTTTTTTAGAGCGAATAATTAGTTTCTGTCCACCTAGATTTAAATCCATGACCACCTTCTTGCTCTACTCTGAAGATAATCATTAAGAACCTTTCTTTCCCCAGTTCCAAAACGTTCTCGGTGTCTTTAATGTGTGTTTATTTTCTTCCCAATTCTTTCAAAGATTTAACTCCCATGATACTTCCTCCCCCCGCCCCAGGAAACGCCAGAAACATGTATAATTATAATTCACCAGTTTAATTATGTGAGCATGTTGAGTACTTACATGCAGGTCCATTAAGTTTTCACTAACAAATATTTTTTCATGCAAAAGCAATAAATAACATTGTGCTTCCAAAATGTTCAGAATACATTTGGGTAGTAATACTTTCCTAGACTTACAATAATGAAAGTATTCTTACGACATCTTAAAATGGATACACAGGTCAGTTACAACATACAAAATGTAATGGTGGAAATTTGTCAGTCTTGAATTCAGGCAGAACAGGATTCAGTGCATGATTTTATGTGTTTTCAAAACTGTATCTGTCACATTGTGATCCCCTGATGGCCCCCCTCTCTGTTGCTGATCCTCTTTGTTCTGTGCAGAAGCAAATTCTCACCTACGTAACGTCCTGAGGCACCTGGTAAAATGTGAGGTGAAGAAAGGCCACTTCTCAAATGCTGTGGACGGAGGGCTGCATCTTTTAAAGGACATCAATATGTCTTCCTGTTGCAATTATTTTGACTGTAAGCTCCCAGAGGGTGAAAATCACCAACCCTGTGACAGTGGCCCTTAATAAGTGTTCATGAATAAATGAATTGAACCTGTCAAGATTGAAGTCTGGATGTGATGCCCACTGTGGTGGCCACTCAGTGCTAGTCTGTCATTCTGCAGACCCAGAAAGCTCGTTATCTTCTGTCCCCCTGGTGTATCCTGCCTTTGTAGGCGAGGCATTCAAAACCCTGAGGTTTTTAGATCTCCCTCTACAGGAAGTACCTAGAGAGCTGTTGGGGGTGTTATTACCCTGTCTCTGCCAGGCTTAAAGTATCCTCCAGAATTCAGCACGCACAGGTCACACACCGCCCCCATCCAAGAGTGGGTTATTTTTCTCTTTTGTTTCAAATCTTGAAGATTTCCAGAAAATAATAATACTAGCCAATGTTTGTGGAGAGCTTACTTTGCTCCTAGATTCTTCATTATATGTTTTGACTCATTTAATTTCCACAACAGTCTGATGAGTCAGGCACCCCCATTTTCAGATGAGGAGACTGAGGTTCGGGTAGAAATTAAGTGATTCAGGTTTGCCTTCAGTCTCTGAGCTAGGAGGTTGAAAAGCCAGGAGCCAGCCTGAGAACTGTGATTCCAGAGGATGTTCTTTCAGCCACTCCGCTCTGTGCTTCTCACTCTGGGTGGGCACAGCCGTGTTCTCCCTTGGTGATGCCTCTAATTTACCATGAAAATGTACCTTTCCCTTGGCTATTGGCTTCCCTTCCCTCCTAGTCACCCGAGATTCTTTTGAAAACTTTCCTCCGCTTGCCTGCACAAAAGGCGATGGAAATTCAGGAACTGAAATATCTGCTCCGGGGAGTGTGTATTTCCACATTTCCACCGTCTGTGTCTGGTGTCCTGTCTTGAAGACAGGTGCTCCAGGGTTTCCGAGGTTTATTTTGTCTGTTAATGGACACCTTGCGAAGTACCACTTAAGGAATGAGAATTACAAACTTCTAATTATATTGTAGGAGAAAAAAAGTAGGCTGTTTTCCTGATAGGCCGAGCCATTCATTCAATAAACCATATTGATATGATTTGTGCCTGACCTTTTCTTTCCTTTGTGGTGATGTTTCTGATTTCCACTGAAACATAAGTTGCATGAATTGGGGATGGCCATAGGCTTAAGTTCCCGGGGAAATCAGAGGCAAACCTCCTTGCTCCAGTCCTTGTCAGCAGAGCCCTTATTCTACTGCAGTCTTCTAAAAATGTAGCTGATACCACTACTGTGGTTAAGCAGAAGACTTTCAATTTTCTCCTTTTAGTTTGGCAATAAACATTTGGCAATCCCAGTCTCTGAGGTTGTTGGATGATGCTCAGTGTTAAAGTTGCCAAATTAATGCAGATCCTGAAAGCTTTGGGGAAGAATTCATTACCCTTTGACAGTTCTTTAGATTTGATGATGCTCTGTGCTTTTCTGAGGGCTTCTCCTTGATTTGGCCAATTTGGATGTTACAGTTGGTCATATCAGCTTCATCTGAGTAGCAACTGGGTCTCAGTGTGTTCACAGAATGATGTTGCTGTAGTTCCTAAAGCAAGGGTCCCTGTGCATC
Source organism: Macaca fascicularis (assembly GCF_037993035.2). NCBI lineage: Eukaryota > Metazoa > Chordata > Mammalia > Primates > Cercopithecidae > Macaca > Macaca fascicularis. Next base: position 171,904,855 of record NC_088377.1, on the reverse strand, counting down.
TTCAGATCCACCTCGACCCACTCGCCCCTGCAAAACATTTGCCAGAATGATGAATAACCCTGCACTGGATGAAGGACCAGTGAGGTCATATCTGGATTGTATTCAATGACATTCCCATTTTAACTTTAGGCCGAAGACAGAAAGCTAGCCATGCATATCTGAGTGTTAATTCAAGAGACTACCCTAAGGATTCTCATGGACCATCAATATTGGGCCCACAGGCCATTAGAGAACAATATGTAATGGTCTAAGTAAAAAGTAAAATGAGTTCATTTGAAAATAATAGACTTTCAAAGGCCCTGGTGAATAGGCATTAGCATAATCAATTCCCAAGACTGCTACAAGAACTGAATGTGAGCAGGAAGGGCTTTTGGGAATTTTCATCAAGCTACAATAAGGTGTAGGATGGGGAATGGCCCCCAACTGCATGAGCTGAGGAATCTCTTCCCCTGGTAGAAACACTGCTGCTTCCAGCTGTACCTTGGAGTGTACATTTTTCTCAAGATAAGACAAACAGCAGCGTTCTGGGCAAGATGATGAAATATGATACCAGAGCAGAAAAAAATGAGTTTAGACAAAGTAAAAGAATCTGAGCAAAAACTAAGATGGCCAGTTAGCTGTTTGATGTTGATAATAAACCGATGTTAGGTAACTTTACACACAGGTTATCTACCGTGTTTAAAATAGCTCCCTTCGCTCCCTGCCCATTATAAAAGCTGATCATAAAAGCTCATTGCGAGAAATGCTGAGAAGCATAAAAAGGAAAACTACCACCACCACTACCCAGGTTAGTCATCATTATTATTGGGGGTATCTCCTTCCAGGAAGAGAGAGAGGGGGAGAGAAAGCGCGTGTGTGAGTGTGTGTGTGTGTTTGTCTTTTAAACAAGATGGGATCTGGACTCAATATTTTGTATCCAGTTTCTTTTTTAAAACAACCGTATTGTATAAGTCACATACCATTAAATTCACCCATTTTAAGTGTACAATTCAATGATGTTGAGTAAGTTTACAGAATTGTGCAACCATCACCACAATCATTTTATTATGTTTCCATCTTATAGCCAGTTTCTATCACTTAGTATGTTGTGAACATTTTTCCATGTCAACACACCCCTTAATGATTTCATGTTGTTCTAGTGTGTGGATGTGTCAGATCAGCATCAAGACTGGTCATTATCTAGGTTCATTTTATTTTTTACTTTTCCAATCTTGTACATACATATTTTTGAACCCATCCAAATATTTTTGTAAAGTAAATTCTTCCATGTGGGTTTTCTGGGTCAAAGACACAATACACTTACAACTTTGATTTATATTGCCAAATTTGCCCTCCGGGAAGGTGGTGCCAATGTCCGCGCCACCAGCACTGCATGTTAACGCTGGAGTCGTGAGTCTTTTTATTCTCTGCCAATCTGATGAGAGAAAAATATCTTCATTTCTCCTTAACGAACAAGAAATCACTTAGAGGATCAGTATCTTTCATACATGTATTGATTTGTTTGTGTTTCTTAGTGGAATTGCCTATTTTGCCTATTTTTCTTTTGAAATGTTAGTCTTTTTCTTTAACCCCTTTTATGATTTTAACTCCTTAAAGTTATTAATACTTATTTTCATATCAATACTTTTATTTTTAAGTTACAGTATTTTCCAAAATTGTCTTTTAGGTTATTAACACATTTTCATATCAATACCTTCATTTTTAAGTTGCAGTCTTTTCCAAAATTCTTTTAGCTTTATGTTTTTACTTAGGAATTTTAAGTGTTTTCACCCATAGATTTGTAAAAATATGTATCAACAAACAAAATGTAAATCTCTTCCCACACTTGAAAGTACCAAAAAAAAAAAAAACTTTCATGTCTCCATTTAACAAGCATTTATTATTTTTTAATATATTTCAGTTTGTTTATTTATTTATTTATTTAGACAGAGTCTCCCTCTGTCACCCAGGCTGGAGTGCAGTGGAGCAATCTTGGCTCACTGCAACCTCCACCTCCTGGTTTCAAGCAATTCTTATGCCTCAGCCTCCCGAGCAGCTGGGATTACAGGCATGCACCACCACCCGGCTAATTTCTGTATTTTTAGTAGAGACAGGGTTTCGCCATATTGGCCAGGCTAATCTCAAATTTCTGACTTCAAGTGATCCACCCACCTCGGTCTCCCAAAGTGCTGGGATTACAGGCATGAGCCACCACACCCAGCCTAAAATTGTTTTTTTATAGAGACTGGGTCTCACTGTGTTGCCCAGGCTGGTCTTGAAATCCTGAGCTCAAGCAATCCTCCCACCTCAGCCTCCCAGAGTATTGATATTACAGGCATGAGCCACTGTACCTGGCCAAGCATTTATTATTATTGATATTAATATCAATATTATTACTATGTGCTGTGCACTTGGCCAAGCAGTGGGGGTTAAATGGTGAACAAAACAAAGCAATCCTTGCCCTTGTGCAATTTACATTCATTCCTTGACTTCAGCTTTCTTAAGACTTACTTGCTCAACTCTGGGAATTCAAAATAACTTGCGCAGGGTATTTTCAGCAAGCCTACAACATACAGATCATAACATTTATGAATTCACTAATAAAAGTAGACAGCATTCACTCCACAGGTATCTATTGGGCATCTATGTGTCAGGTACTGTTAATGCTATTGGGGGTTGAATGCCAAACAAGGTGGTTCCTGCTGTCAGGAAGCACAGTTTATTTTAAATTAAGCAATTCTACCATCAAAGTCTAGTGATCCAGTTTTATAAAATGATAAATTGTCATGCTAACTTAATATTTCTTCTCTTATCAGTTTTCATTAAACAAAAGATGATCAGCTTCCTACTCACCCAAACTAAGCAGTTAAAATGGGTTTTGAAAAGAGAGTTATAATCTCTTGATAAACAGATTGAAGGGAAGCATTTTCTAAAAGATAACTTGAAGACGGTGTTGTCAAATCTTTTAGGTCATCTTTCTGTAAAGACTGAAACACCATTTTACCTTGTCTCATAAACTTACATGCTTATAAATTTATGTAAACAATATAATGTAACAATGTAACAAATATATACAAAATGTAACAACACATACATAGAGCCTCATTCTTCTTTTTTTTTTTTTTTTAGAGACAGGGTCTCACTTTGTCGTCCAGGTTGGAGTGCAGTGGTGCCATCATGGCTCACTGCAACTGCAAACTTCTGGGCTCAAGGGTTCTTCCCACCTCAGCTTCCCAAGTGGCTGGGACTATAGGTGCATGCCACCACACCCAGCTAATTTTTTATTTTTTGTACAGATGGGGGGGGGGGGTTTCGCTATGTTGCCCAGGCTGGTCTCAAACTCCTGGGGTCAAGCAATCTCCCTGCCTCAGCCTCCCAAAATGCTGGGATTACAGGTGTGAGTCACTGTGCCCAGCCCTCATTCTTTTTATTTTTAGAATGTTGATAGCAAAAACAATATTAAATAAAAGTCCAAGATGAAAATTCCATCCATGTTCCTTTTTTGTAAAAAAAAGGCATTTTTTACCTTCATGCCACCATTTTATGTGGAAAAGACTCAAGTCAACAGAGCTGGGTGCTTCTTGAAACCTGGCCTGGCAGCTAGAGGGAGAAGCTGCCGTCCTCACCCCAGCCGCAGTCCACTCACTTTCCCGGGAGTCTGTGGGAGAACCCCCTGCTCCACATTCACGTCTGAAGCCGTATGGAAGAAACAAAAGGGAGATTCTTTTTTTTTCTTTCACTTTTTTTTTTTTTTTGAGATGGACAACTTTCATGTCTCCATTTCACAAGTTTATTGTTTTTAAGTATAATTAAATTTTCTTTTTGAGATGGAGTCTCCCTCTGTCACCCAGGCTTCAGTACAGTGGCGCGATCTCAGCTCACTGCAACCTCCACCTCCTGGATTCAAGGTATTCTCCTGCCCAGTCTCCTGAGTAGCTGGGATTACAGATATAGCCACCATGCCCGGCTAATTTTTTGTATTTTTAGTAGAGACGGGGTTTCACCATGTTGGCCAGGCTGGTCTTGAACTCCTGACCTCGTGATCTGCCCACCTCAGCCTCCCAAAGTGCTGAGATTACAGGCGTGAGCCACTGCGGCCAGCCCAAAAGGGAGATTCTTGCTTTGAAACAAGTTGGGATATCCTATGTAGTTGTGCTAGCTGCTAATTGTAATATCACACGCATCAGGATCGCCAAGCTGAAGAAGGGAAGCTAAATCCTGGGAGCCGTGGGCTCAACAGAAGAATGGAGAAGGGGTGGATGGAAACATGAGGGAGCAGAACTGCGTACGGAAGACACTGGGAAGGATGTGGCAAATGAAAAGTGGATGACTTCTATCCCTAAAGGCAAAATCTTCAGAATATATAGTTAATTTATACAGTTAATAAAATATCTTGGCCAAATGCAATGACTCACACCTGTAATCCCAGGACTTTGGGAGGCCAAAGTAGGATTGCTTGAGCCCAGGAGTTCAAGAGCAGCCTGGGCAACATGGCAAAACCCCATCTCTACCAAAAAAATTTAAAAACTTAAAATGTCTTGGCATTGGCCTTTGGATTGGTTCTTTATCTTCAGTTAATGATTTTATTTAACCCAATTGTTTTCTTCCAATTTGATTCAGGAATGGAAGATGATATTTTGCTCTTTAGTAATCGGTTTTACTTGACTGCAACATCTATTTTGGACAGCAGTGGCCACCTGGATTATTATATTTCACCTTCCAGGTTGTTGCTTTTATAGATGAACGGACACAGCTAGCTAGACCTTTGTACACGCTGAATTCCACGCCACTGTGGGGTGCCAGGCATTTGGTTAGCAGCTGTGGCTGCTGCTTGCTACTAAGGTATGAACAAATCATCCCACTGGTGAGCTGAACTCAGGGTGGTCTAATTAAAACAGACGCCACTTGGATACGACTTCACAGGACGTTGGAATGCAGGGGAATGTAGGGGTCATCTAGTCCAACCACCCATACATTTCCAGTGAGGCCTGCAGGAACTAAATCACTTTTGCCCCAGCTTGAAGAGGCAGACGTGCCACATGCATTCCACATGCAAGCCCCAGGATTCTGTTCCTGGTACACTCAAACTTTATTTGGTTGCCTGGGTGGGGCCAGAGAGGAGGGCAAGGAGGGTGTCAAAGGGTCAGCTCAGTAGGGGTGATTCAGGGTGTGCTCCATGATGGTCAGAAGCGCCAGCCACGTCTCTCGGGCCGTGGGGATGATCTGGGAGGCCGGCAGCAGGAAGCCGTAGTTCCCAGTGTCCCGGAGCTCAAAGGTGAAGGAGTACTTGATGCCCTGGCTGTAGGTCCAGTCAATAGTGCTTCCACTGGCTTGATCTGGGGCAGGAGTAAAACAGGAGAGAAAGGGTCAATCACTTTGGGAACATTTACATGGGTTGGGTTAACGATCCAACACTGTCCAAAGCTCTGTGCCTTGTGCAATGCTGAGTGGAGTCAGTGTCTACTAAGGTCTGCTGTTGACCAAGCAGCCTCACTTCCAAGAAACTCCCACTAAAAAATCTAAGCCAAGAGGTCCAAAGAGGAGACCAGCAATGGTTCCCCTATTCACTGAGGGATGCAAGAAAGTCTCTGCAATTGCACAAGCCCCTCTGAAAACAGCCTCTGTCCAACAACCACTTCAGTGAAGCCCCTAAATACACCCGAGTTCCCTGCTTGGGTAACCAGGATTTGTTCCCCTGGGGCTCTGGTCTGCAAGGGGGAAAGTGCAAAGAGCCAGAGTCAAAGCAAAAGCCACTTGTCTTTCTTTTAGGAGGAAACTTTGCCAGGGAAACTAATTAACAGCAGGTAATGAAGCCACTTTTGAATTGGCCCGGGAGGGAGCAGTAGGCTGCATATCAGAATTTAACTTGACAAGGTTGAATGAAGCAAAACCTTGACTCAGAGTTGAATCAGTTTCCAAAGAAGGCCTGGAGTCCAAAAGTGAGGTCAACCTTGGATAAGATTGTGACCCGCTTGTCCACCAAAACCTAGGCACTCAAGCAGGAAGCGTGTGAGGTGTGTACGCAGCTCATCCCCGTCAGCCCTCTACCCAGCTTCGACCTTCAGGTACTTGGAGGCAGGCACATCAGTCTTGTTGTTCCAGCAACATCCCTGGCCAGACCACACTGTAGAGCCTTTGCTCTAGAATGTTCCTCTGCCTGGAAGGCTCTTCCTAGCTGGGTAGCCTCCTGGCTGCCACATCCTCCACCCATTTCCTTCAATATTTGCCCAAATGTCACTCTCTCAGTGAGGCCTGCCCTTCAACCCACTTGCTCCACCTCCACCCCCAGTGTTTCTGATTCACCTCACCGGGTCTAGTTTTAGTTTTCGTCCCCAGCATTTGTCACCTCCCATACTGTATCATTTACTTATTTATGTTCATTGTCAGTCTCCCTCGCTAGAAAGTTCCCTGATCTTTGCTTATTTCATTCATGGCTATATCCCAAGTGCATGAAACAGGGCCTGGTGCATAGTAGATGTTCAATTAACATTTGTTGAGTTAATTCCATTTTGATTCAGTAATGCTCCTCTCAGGGGCAGTGCATGAATAAATAAGTGAGGAATAAATCAGGCCTATTCTCTAACTGAGGGGCACTGGAGGAGAATTGTTTTTTTTGTTGTTGTTGTTGGTTTGTTTTGTTTTGTTTTGAGATGGAGTCTCGCTCTCTTGCCCAGGCTGGAGTGCAGTGGTGCACTCTCAGCTCACTGCAACCTCCGCCTCCCGGGTTCAAGCAATTCTTGTGCCTCAGCCTCCTGAGTAGCTGGGACTACAGGCGCCCACCACCATGCCTGGCTAATTTTTTGCAGTTTTAATAGAGACGGGGTTTCACCGTGTTAGCCAGGATGGTCTCAATCTCCTGACCTCGTGATCCACCCGCCTCGGCCTCCCAAAGTGCGGGATTACAGGCGTGAGCCACTACGCCCTGCCCCCGAGAAGTGTTTTTTTAAGTTGAATTTCCTGGTGATCTGCAAATCCCAGCAGGACTTTCCACCCCATCCAATCAAAAAACTAGACTTGGCCCTAACACAAGAGGACAAGAGCTGTCAGAGGAATTCACATTTGTCTGAAAGTATCAAAGGGAGCAGAGTTCATGTCCGGAAAAGGACTGCCCACCCCTCAGAACAGCCCTCGCCAGCAGTTGGCAGATCTGGGCGCCCTTGGCTACTTCCTTCCATGAGGGATACTCCCGTGGTCAGGAAGAGCCAGCAGATGTTCCTCACAGGCCCACCAAGAGAGACCACACAGCCACTTACAAATTGCCTTGATGATGCTGCCATACTTGAAGCTGGTTCCGTAGAGAGAGGCCAGGGCTTTCACAGCAGCCTTGGAAAGCTGATCCTGGACAAAACACCAAGCAAGGCCACCTGTCATGGCCAGGCTCCTGGAACAGCATGGCCAGGGTAGTCTGGGGGCTGGCAGGGGAGCCCAGGAGAAGCACCCTGCAGACGTGGGCCTCTCACAGAGCCTGCTTAGCCTGCAAGCTCAGCCCGGGACCTGTCAGCACAGTTCTCTGGCCCTTCAGCGCGGCCAGCTGGCCTTCTCTTCCCTTCAGTCACATGTACCTCCACATGTGGTGCCTAAGATCGAAGTCTAGCCCTGCCCCTTGCTTTGTCACATGACAGAAGTGACTCCATCACCTCTGTGCCTCGATTTCTCAGAAAAAAATGGTAGTCCACCCTGCTGGTCTTCCCAAGCCATCAGGGTCTGCGGGAGGAAGAGGTGTCGGGCACTCTGGAGGTATCTGTGCCTTACGCAGGTCTAACTGGGGAAAGCCCAGGCCTGTCCGAAGCCACCTTGGGGATGAGGGACCAAGCCAAGGTCAGTGCCTACCAGCTCATCCTGGTCAGGGGCCGGTTCTGTTTTGTAGCCATAGGGATACAGGAGGAGCTGGGAGTAGCTGTGGATGGAGATGAAGGCCTTGATGTTCCCATGGTCCTTCACAAAGTCCACGATGGACTTGACCTCCACTTCGGAATTGGCAAACTTGCCATGGTAAGTCTGCGAGCAGGGGTTGCTGCTGGCTCCGGCCACTGTGGGGGGACAGAGGGCATGGTGGTGTGGCTCCTCCAGTTTCTGTGGCTTCTGGAATCCAGTTCTTTGCATGGAGTTGGGGGTGAGGCGGGTACGAAAGGGCTCACTCCAACCCCTGGATTCAGGAAAGCCCAGAGGCCTTCTATAACCTGGGAGTGCTGCCCTCCCAGCCTGGTTTGGGCAGAGCTGATGGACACGCCCAGGGACGGAAGACGGGCTCTTCAGTGGAGACTGGTTCTCACAGAGACGTGGCCAAGGAGGGAGGACTTGAGGTTAAGCTAGAAGCCCCCTAGATAGGATTTCAGACCTTTGCCCATTTGCAAGGAACTTGCCTTTTACAGACAAGTAACAATCAACTCTCAGAGCACAGCCTCCATCCCCAAGAGCCCTCAGAGGCAGAGCTGCCACCCCCCAACCTCCCCTCACTGCAGGGGCAGGAGAGAGGCGGGAGCAAGAGCAGTGGTGAGGAGCCATTCCAGGCCGTCCCATCCTTGTTCCCAAGACACTCTGGGCCTTACACCCAAAGCCAGCGTCCCAGTTCCTGTTGGGGTCCACGCCAACACAGAGGGAGCCTGCTGTGTGGGACCGAGTCTTGCGCCACATGCGATCCTGAGGAAGAAAACAGGATCAGCCACCCCGAGGCACATGTGGCGCTCGTCACGGTGCTGGGTGGGGGTGGTTCAGAGGCTGCAGAGAGCAGAGTGGACTCAGGGGAGGGCTCCCTGGAGGCGGAAGCCCTCAACACTAGTGCCCTCATAGGGAGCTGAGCTGCAGGCACAGCTTGGGATGGGATCCACTCCCAGCTGGTTGTCGGGGAGGAAGATCAGCAGAGGGGGCATCAGGTGAAGGAGAGTGGGGAAGGCCATAGGATGGCATTTGGCCAGAGGGTTCTATGTGGCCAAGAAGCCGCGAGGTGTCCCCCGCCAAGACTGTGGCCCTGTGTCATTAGTCGGATGTTTTATTTGCCATAAAAACAGAAGTAGGACCAGGAAGTAAGGTCTGAGGCAGTGGGCCTCCACTGGGGACAATCTTGACCCTCCTCTGAGATATTTTGCAATAGCTGAAGACATTTTGGTTGTCACCACTGGAGAGGGGGCTCCTACTGGCACTGAATGGGTATAAGGTTAGGATACTAGAAACACCTTGGATGCACAGGACAGCCCCCATGACAAAGAATCATTCACCCCAAATGCCAATCATGCATCAATCACAGTTGAGACACCCTCGGCTAGGAGCACAGGTCTGGTTGCTCCTCCCTTGACATCTGGGGTTGAGATTAGGTGTGAGCTACTTGTGCGGCTTAGAAGCCAGAGGCCCATCCCGCTTCCCCCAAGGACAGGAGAAGGCCGGTACCTTGCTGTGGGTGAAGGCAAAGCCATCAGGGTTGGTGACGATCTCCAGGAAGATGTCCATGGTGTCGAGAATGGCGGTGAAAGCTGCATCCTGCCCATAGTCTTGAGTGATCTGGGGGGTTAGAGGGGCAGAGGGGCAGCGTAGGCTGGGCCAGGCATCTGCCAAGTCACAGCAATGGATACCTTCCCCCATGTCCTCTGTGGTCACTGCTTCTGGATGGGCAAAGGGAGGCCCAGGCTTCTGGGGGCCTTGGACACTAACGCCCCACCAGGTGAGAGCCCTCCTCACCTCCCCGACCTTACCTTCTTTGCAAACCAGACCCCACTGGCCTGGGTGACCCACTCCCGGGAATGGATGCCTGTGTCGATCCAGATGGCTGGACGCTTACTGCCCCCCGTGCTGAACTGGAGAGGAAGCAGAGGAGTGATCAGAGGAAATTTCACAGCTGGGGCCTCATCTTGCTGCCCTGAAGGAGACCCCAATCCGGGCCAGAGACCACCTGCTCTCTGTGTATCTCAGGTAAAGGCTCTGCTTGTGGGGCCATCACTCAGATGGGTGTGGGGCTGGGGGCTGGACAGGGATCCCACAGAGCCTAGCCTCCTGCCCTCAGCCCAAGCTTGGGGTGAATATTACTTGACCAGGCCCCTGGCCCTTCCGCTGTTCTGCTGCTTGGACAGTTCTCTGGGGGACATCACAAATAAAACACTTTCTCTGGGTCAGGCGTGGTGGCTCACACCTGAAATCCCAGCACTTTGGAAGGCTGAGGTGGGTAGATCACTTGAGCCCAGGAGTTTGAGACCAGCCAGGGCAACATGGCGAAACCCTGTCTCTACTAAAAAATAAAAATTATCAGCCAGGCGCAGTGGCTCATGCCTGTAATCCCAGCACTTTGGGAGGCTGAGGCAGGCGGATCACGAGGTCAGGAGATCGAGACCATCCTGGCTAATACTGTGAAACCCTGTCTCTGCTAAAAATACAAAAAATTAGCCAGACGTGGTGGCAGGCACCTGGAATCCCAGCTACTTGGGAGGCTGAGGCAGGGGAATCGCTTGAACCCAGGAGACGGAGGTTGTAGTGAGCAGAGATCGTGCCACTGCACCACTGTACTCCAGCCTGGGTGACAGAGCGAGACTCCGTCTCAAAAAAAAAAAAAAAAAAAAAAAAAAATATCCGGGCATGGTGGTGCCTGCTTGTAGCCTCAGCTACTCTGGAGGCCGAGGCAGGAGAACTGCATGAACCCAGGAGGCGGAGCTTGCAGTGAGCTGAGATCACACCACTGCACTCCAGTCTGGTGACAGAGTGAGACTCTGTCTCAAGAAAACACTTTATCTGGACTACCCAGACTCCACAATACCTTCCACAATGTGACGCTTGATTGGAAACACTGGATCACCTAAGAGTTTCTGTATGGGCAGGGGTACACACACGAAGACCAGGGTGGAGACTCAGGCCTTTCCAAATGTCTGCATGGGGAGTCCATCTAACAGCGTGTTCCCTGGGACCGTCATTTCTCCGTGACAGCCCACGCCCATCACGGATGCCACGTGTGGGTCCATTCTCCTGTGTGTATGTCCACATGTGGATGTTACCTTCAGTACGTAAATGGGACGCCCTTCATAGGTGTTGCCAATCTGGATCTTGCTGACAAGTTGTGGGTTTTCCGCCACCAGCAGGTCCAGGAAGTCATAGATCTGAGGTGGGAAAGAAGAGACGACTGGCCTTAATAGCTTCTGGGTACCCAGATGCTTCCCTTAGCAGCTCCACCATCCCAGCCTGCTGCGAGCCCTGCAATGCAATGGAGCTACGACCACACAGGCCACATGGAAACAGAGCAGGTGCTGCGCACACCCAGGCTGGCCCTGGCCCTGGCCCTGGCCCTGCCCCTGCCCCTGCCCCGTTCCAGCCAGCCATGATGAAGAGCTGGTTGCTGCGGGGAGCGGCCGCTAGGGGCGCCCTCACCTCCTCCAGGGTGTGGTAGGTGGCATAGTTAAAGGTGTCGGTGGAGCGCGCTCGGGACCGGAAGGCGAACATCTGCTCCTGCTCCTCGTCCAGCAGCGACTGCACGTCCTCAATCATGGTGTCATAGCTGATGCCATTGGACTCCAGAAAGATCTTGACCGCCTGGATGCTGGGGAAGGGCACTCGGACGTCGATGGGGGAGCCAGGGTGGGCAGGGCCCCTCCAGAAGTCCAGCTGGGGAGGACAAGAGCCGGTACGGTCACAGCGGGCTGGGGGCAGCAGCCAGGACAGCAGGCAGGGACAGGGCCGGCCTGGGAGGGGCTGTTGGTGCCAGAAGTTCTCATATAATTGGGGGTGGGACAGGGGTAATAGGGGCAGAGAAAGACGGGGAAACCCTGGGGACTGGAGAGTCCGGTGTAGTCAGGGAAATGGCCCAGGAGCAGAGTGAGAGGCCTTTGAGACAGTAAGGCAGAGGGAGGAACTGGAAAGGGGCTGGCACATTGCCTAGTGCTCAAGGGCAGCAAGACTCTGGAGCTGTGGGGTTGAAGTCGCTTCCTAACAGGGTCAATTCCATGTCTCCTTGTTGGGTGGAGAGCGCTCAGGCACAGCTGGCCGCAGAGGCTGGTGGGGACCTGGGGTGGCCCCAGCTGATACCCTGGGGCCTGGGAGAGCCCTTTTCCCCTTTTCTGACCTGCAGATGCTCCAGGTCCTCCAGCTCCTTCACCTTCTGCACCTGCGCCTCATCGGCTGCAGAGATTCGGAGCACCTGATGCCTGGGCAGAGTGGGAGTGGGGAGTGAGCACCCAAGACCACACCTGCCCTGGCCATGAGCACTCCCCAGGTGCAGGAGGGAGGCAGCAGCCCAGAATCCCTGGACTGGGCCTGGTCCTCTGGGCTAGGCAGGAGAAAGCACTGAGGGTCTCAGCAAGGAGAGGCCTGGGTTCCCTCACCCCTTCTCTCCCCATCTTTAGAAACTTCTAGACATTGTTACTGTCTCGATCCCAGTTTGAACTATTTCTCTGTTCCAAGCCAGCCAGGCCGCCTCCTTTCTCCTCTCCTGAAAACCCTCCTCAGAGCTCAGATTTCTCCAGGGCTCAGGAGACTGTCTTGGGAGACACAACCTCTTCCCAACCCTGGTTCCTCGTCTGCCAGCTGTCCCAGGTGGTGCCAGGCCATCCTCTCTGGCTGTGTTGCCATGTGTCTGTCTGTCTGTCTCCTCCACTGGTTGGAGGCTGAGTCCTCCGCATCACCCTCAGAGAGCACCCCCTCCTCTCCGCATCCGTACCCCACAAATTCCTCCTTGCCAAAGACAGCCCCCAGCAGGACACTCAACACCAGCAACCCCCGCATGCTGCCGCCGGGAGGGAAGGTCAGACTGACGCCGACTCGGCCCCCCGGCTTTTAAACCCTCCCAGTACCGAGGACTCCTGGCTGCTCCCGAGGGCTGTTCTCCCCCAGCACCTGGGTCCAGTCCCACGGGGAGGCTGGGGTGGGAGTTCTGAGCTCTGACACCCTCTCACCCTCCCTGATAAAGTGGCAGGGAACTGGGCAGCTGGAGAGATAAGCCAGAGCTCCACCCCCGACCATCTGGGGTCAGCAGGGCCTGACGGTCAGCGGGGCCTGAGGGTCAGCGGGGGCTCGAGGCCTCCTGGAGTCCCAGCCAGGACTCTGCCTGCCCACAGCCTAAAGCTGCGGTTCTGTTTGCCCACTGGGCAGCGGAGAAGGAGCCAGGACTCCAAGTGGTCGCTGCCGCTGGGGCCTCATTCTAGGCGTCTCCTTGTTCCGTGCTCCTGAGCACCAGCCTTTCATTCCTGGGATCGAGCAAGCCGGGCCTCTGCCCTCTCTTGTCCCCACAGTGGCTTTGGGCAGGCCCAGGCTTTCCCCCATTAGACCTGTGTGAGGCACAGATACCTGCAGAGTGCCTGACACCTCCTCCTCCCACGGCCCCTGATGGCTTGGAGAGACCAGCAGAGTGGACTAACCTTTTACGTCTGTTTGGCCTCTCACCATGCCAGCTTTGCCCAGGCTGCCCTGACCCTGTGCGGGGCACATCCCCCTCTGTGGGACTTCCCAGCCCCCTCCTGCTGGCCTTAGGTCCTGTGGGAGTCCAGCCCGGACAGCAGCAGCGGGGGCACGAGCCTAACCCTTGCCGGCATTTCCCTCCACCCCCACTGCTACAGGGCCCTGAGGTCAGGGTTGCCCTTGACAGAAACAGTAACCAGATGTCGTCTGAATAGCAAATGTGGCGGCGGGGAGCCACTCAGACCCCTGTCGGGACTGCACAGTATCCAGGAGAAACCGGAACCCACGCAGGGGAATTCACTGGGTTCCGGATGCTGATCTCACCCCAGAGACTTCTCCAGCAAATCCACCCTCATCCATGGGGCCCCCAGGGCTTTCCTGGCACCATCTCGAGGCTCTGCTCTGTGTCAGGACCCCGACCTTGGGCACTGGTGACAGCCATAGTGCCCATTCTAGTTTCTGTCCACTCCCACTGCCTCCCTACCCTACCCCCTAGCTGGCCAACCCTCCCATGCCAAGGCAGAGTGACCCCCTTATATTTACCCACAACTCTCTCCCGAGCCTAACTCTAGGAAGGTAAGAAAGCCCTAAACCCGCTTTTAACAGATGTGGAGGCTGTGCGGAGGCTCCTGCTCTCCCCTGTACAGCCTTGCTGGCCCCACCGGCCCCTGGCAGGGCTGCAGTGCTCGCTGGAGCTTCCTCCGGCTGCTTCCTGGCTCACCTGTCTGCTCCTTCTCTAAATGCTCACCCCTTTGTCGATTTATTCAATCAATACTTATTCTTCTGGGCCAAGTACTGTGCTCCACACGGACACAACACCCAATACAGATGTTCTCTGACCTCAGGGAGCTCACAGTCAGGCTGGGAAGACAGAAGTAACCAACTAACTTGTTGGTCCTCTACAGGTCCTCCAAGAAGCTGTCACCAATACGGGATTAGACGTGCAAAGGACTTTTGGGGACTGCTCTCCTCCCTGCAAGAGACCTAAACAGCACATTTTCTGTGATGTGGTAATGAAAGTACCATGAGGGCTGAAAGTACACACACTGCGGCACAAAGTCCAGGGAAGACTTTACCAAGAAGGTGACATTTGACCTAGGCTTTTTTTTTTTTTTTAGGACAAGTTCTTGCTCTGTCACCCAGGCTGGAGAGCAGTGGCACCATCATGGCTCACTGTAGGCTCAACCTCCTGGGCTCAAGCGGTCCTCCCACCTCAGCCTCCCGAGTAGCTGAGACTATAGGTTTTAAAATTTTTATTGTAGAGATGGAGTCTTGCTATGTTGCTCAGGCTGGTCTCGAACTCCTGGGCTCACACAACCCTCCCACCTTGGCCTCCGAAAGTGTTGGGATTCTAGGCTTGGGCCACCATGCCCGGCTTAACTTGTCTTAGTGACAGGATTTTGCCAGGTGGGGAAAGGTGTTCATCACACTATTTAGTGCTTGAACACAAACTCACATTGATTTCTTCTTCATTGCTCCTAGAATGTTATTTTTATCTCTCCGTGGAGACTGTAAACTTCCTTAGCTGGGCATGGTGGCGCCTGTAGTCCCAGCTACTCAGGAGGCTGGGACGGGAGGATCTCTTGAGCCTGGGAGTCCAAGGCTGCAGTTAGCCATGATTGCCCCAGCCTGGGCAAGAGAGTGAGATCCCATCTCTCTAAAAAGTTAAAAATGAAATTAAAACATTAAAAAAATAATTCAATTACCCCAGGCCAGGAGGCATGTCTTCCCCACTCCTCATCTCCTGGTGCCCCACAGGGTCCTCGGGCTTCTCTACCCTGCTCCCCATGGGGAAGGAAGGTTTTGTAGAGTCTTCCTTTAGTTTGCATTATAAAAACAATATTCCTAAATATGAAGCTGTCCTATAATTTTGAATCTCTTTTGCTCACACTACACATGTTGGGGGATGTTGGCTGGTTCTTGGGCTTTTTGTGAATTCCTTCCAGAAAAGATGACACCTCTGAAAAAGGGGGCAGCCTGGGGGAAAGGGTGCAGACTCACCAGGGAAGCCTCTTGTACCTCCAGCCAGCAATTTAAGATGCCCAAGAGTCATGTATTTTTTTGTGAGGCTGGAAAGGATGAATTTGATGCTACAAGTTCATCAGGGCCGGCACCAGCAGAAAGTGGACAGCATCGTGGCAGAGGAATTTGGGTCTCGGGTGCGGGCTAAGCTTGATGCTCCGGGCCCCTCCCGACCACCTCAGGAAGTCAAAAAGGTACCTCTTGGTAAAGGCCAATTTGCTAGAATGTAACCTAGGTTACAGGGCTAGGGTTCTGCCTTCCCACTCCATGTGATGGTTTCGCATTGGTCCAAGCAAGGCAAGGGCAAAGATGGAGGCCACCGGGCCGAGGGCTGGGTAAATAGAGCACCAGGACCTATTGCCATGAGAAAGAAGCCACCAGGCTGGGATCTAGATTCAAGAATGAGTCATGGGCAAGTGCCAGAACGCAAACAGTGGGAGGCCTGCAGCAACCTCGCTGACTGTGGCCCACAGCGTCCCTCCCCTTTTCTTCCTGGCTAAGCAAACCAGATTGTGAGTCAGCATCTGCCCCCAGGAACACTGCCATTGCCAACTCAGGGACAAATTCTGACTGGTCTAAGACAATTGAAGAAATCTCATTCGCTTTTGCAAGTCAGTGGTTTAAAGGTGGGCACATGACCCAGCTTTGCCAATGAGACATGAGAGGAGGCCTGTGAGGAAGCTTCTAGAAAAGGTTTCCCCACTCCCAAAAAGAGGGCACCTTTCTCTGGATACTGTCAGGTCTGTTGACTCACCTTCAGACTACATATATGTATGTTTATATATATGTTTAGGTCTATATATATATGAAATACATATATAGACCTAAACATATATATAAATATATATATATATATGACCTATATATGTAGGTCATATATATATATGAAAGAATGTAGTTTTCTTTTTTGTTAGTTGGAGTTTCTATTGTTGAAAAAAGCATTCTAACTGATGCACCTATTAAGCTTTTAAAGTGTTTGCATTTTCAGAAAAGGGGACCAATTCTAGCCTATCAGAGCCTTTGTGTAAAATGCAGAAAGGCACCTATTTTGGTCCATGTTCACACTGCTGATAAAGATATACCTGAGACCGGGCAATTTGCAAAAGAAAGAGGTTTGATTGGACTTAAACAGTTCCACATGGCTGGGGAAGCCTCACGATCATGGTGGAAGGCAAGGAGGAGCAAATCACATCTTACATGGATGGCAGCAGGCAAAGAGAGTTTGTGCAGGGAAACTCCCCTTTTTAAAAACCATCAGATCTCATGAGACTTATTCACTATCAGGAGAACAGCATGGGAAAGACCTGCCCCCATAATTCAATTACTTCCCACCGGGTCTATCCCACAACACATGGGAATTCAAGAAGAGAATGGGGACACAGCCAGCCCATATCAGCACCCCTCCTTGGGTGGGCAGGTATAGTCCCTTTTTCTCTCAGCAGGATGACTTTGAGCAGTGCACAAACTGGGCAACTATCCATGACAGCCCTGCTGCCAGAACATCCCCAAACATGGTAGACAGAGGCTCTAAGGCAATGCTCAGAAACCTAGAAAATGGATTGTCAAAGAAGCAAAAGGAGAACTGGTCCCCATTGTCCACATTAGGAATCAATAGGGGACAGTGGAGAAAGATCCCTGTAGAGAACACGATGGGTGCTGTCAGAAGAGCCAGATGTAATAGTGAGATGAGACTTCAGCTGCCTCCCTTCAGCAGGTGTGTTCAGGGTTGGACATGACACAGTTGTGCGGATGGAAGGGAAGCCTGAGAAACTGCCCAGGGACTGCAGTGCATACCTCTCACTCTCATCACCCTGCCTGGTAGCCTCTTCCTTCTAATAACAGCACCTCCATTTTCCCCTAGAGACCACTCCTTGCCCACTCTGAGGCCACATGATTCAGGTGGACTTAGACATCCCACCCCAACCCCAGTTCTCTGGATGGGCCAATGAATTAATTTCTTCTTTTCCTCAAGCTTTTTCAAGTTGGTTTTCTGTTACATGTGACTGGGAACAGTGCACAAGGTGATACAAAGACATTCTCTAACTTCAGGAGAGAGTAAAATAAAACAGGAATACTTTCTAAGTGGTTTGCTGCAAACTCGTTATAGGACTTTGGGCAGGTCACTTCACGTACCTGGGCCTCGGTTTCCTCATCTATTAAATAGGGGAGTTGGTCAGAATAATCTCCGTGGTCCCTTCCAGTGGTGACACTTTACAATGCTAGGATATTTGGGTTTTCTTTTTTTCTTATTCTCTCTTTTTTTCTTTTTCTTTCTTTTTTTGAGATGGGATCTTACCCTGTTTCCCAGGCTGGAGTGCAGTGGTGTGATCATAGCTCATTGCTGCCTGGAATTCTTAAGTTCAAGGGATCCTCCTGTCTCAGACTCCCAGGTAGCTGGGACTACAGGTGCACGCCACCACGCCCTGCTAATTTTTTAAGGTTTTTTTTGTTTTTTTTTTTAGAGATGAGGTCTCACCATGTTACCCAGGCTGGTCTCAAACTCCCGGTTCAAGCAATCCTCCCACCTCAGCCTCCCAAGATGCTGGGATTACAGTCATAAGCCACTGCATCTGACACACTTAAATTTTTTACCCCAAAACAAATCAAGCCATGGTGGCAGGTCTGGTAAGGGTGGAGAGAGGATGCCAGGTTTGCAGGGAGGTAAGGATTGAGCCAGGGAGGGCCTGGGGCTTGCAGTGGGTATGCATGTCCAGAGCAGTGTGGGTTGAGAGGGGCTGCATCCTGCTGAGGCTGTGGTAGTGGGAGGTCACCAGGGTTTGGGGGCGTTGTGGGAGGCTGAGAGGACAAGGTCCAGTTAGTGGCCTCCTTAAATTTTGCTTTTATAACTGAGTGTCCAGCAGAGCCTATTGGTGTGTTTTCTTTGAAGCTGCAGGATGGTCAAAACTTTAAAGTGAAAAACAAACAAACTTTAAAGTGGCTAGTGGTATTTTTTCTCTGGAAGTAGAAGCTGAATTTTTCTCTGATGGAAGGGTCCCCTGAAGAGAGAAACCCTCCAGTGTCCAGGGTCTTTAGGGAACTTTGAGAACAGAGCCCCAGTCTCAGAATGGAGATCTGCCACTAAGAGGAATTGGGCAGGGGTGCACCTCGGGTTCCGGGAGCCTGATAGGCATCAGGAGCACCTGGGGGGCGTCCGCACTGTGGGAGGGGGCACAGGCCACCCCAGCAGTGTGGGAGCTGGCTGAGGGTCAAGGAGAGTGAAGGCCTATTGGGGTGACCAGTGGTGGGACATGAACCACCAGCTGCAACACCAGACACATCCAGCGTCCGGGTTCCATGTTTTATTTTCTATATTGTATGTTCCTTCCATATCCTAAGTAAAGTTGTGGGAACTGTTACCCCATGGTCTTAGCCATGCTTTGGGGAATTGAGAGAAGTGGTCTGACAGGGAAGGAAGGCGGACGGAGAGCTGCAGAGCTTGGCAGAGCTGGTTAGGAGAGAGCAAGAGGTGAACTGCAGGCCCCAGAGCAAGAGGCTGGCAAGGGACGACCAGAGGAAATGGATTCTCACACTAAGGACATCCTAGAAGCTCAGGGAAGAAGAACCTCAGTCAACCAAGCAGGCTGGAGTTCTCCTTCAGGGGCCTCCTCCACATTTTTTGCCCCCCAAGTTTGAGATGTGGGGCAGACCTGTCCCACGCAGGTGGGCCATGCTGGAGGACAGGGCAGGAGGAGTCTGCTACAGAAGGGGTATCAGCAGGACCCACGGCTGCAACCCAGGAAGTGGACCTGTTGCCTGGGAACATTCCACAGAGCCCAGCCGGCCCGTGTCCCAACATGCCTGGGACCGGGTCTGGGAGCCGCAGCAGCCAGGCCCGGCTCTGGAACGTCAACAAAGTGACAGCAATAAATAATGGGCGGGGAGGTGTCCGGAAGGACAAATCCAGGCAGCTTGTTTGGCCTTCAAGGTTCTCCAACCTCACGTACTCAGGACAGTCCTTGGAAATGATAACACGTTTCCCAAATCCGGTTTGGCTTGCCCGTCCTAGCCTCTGGCCCTGGAGCCCCGCAGGCCTCCTCCTGCCTGCTGTTGACTCTGTGCTGGTGTGGTCCCCACCACCAGTCTGGGAAGCTGCGACAGGCCCCATGTTTGCTGCATTCTCTCCCAGCCTGTGCTGACCGGCTGCCTGGGCCTTCTTGTTTTCCTAAAGGAACGTTTTTACATTAAATTAAATGTTCTCAGTAAAGTCTTTTTCTGTCTGGCCCTGTTTCTCGCTGGAGCGGTCAGAGGGGCCATGGAGGAGGATTGGGGTGTGAAGGGCCCCTCACTGCACTCCCTGGATCCCTGCCACCGGCCCAGCCCCCGCGGCCTCCCGGCCAGCCTGGCCTCACACAGGCCCCTCACATTCCAAACTGCCTGCCTGGTTTGTTTTTTTAAGAAAGCAATAACCGCAGCACATTTGCTGTGGTTCTTTATAGCTTTCCATATGTAGAATTGCTCTTTCTCTCTTCAGTTTTTCCAATGCTTTTTTCTTTTAAATAAATGCTCATAAATTTTGCTGGTGTAAAGGATGAAAAAACATACCTAAAAAGAGCAGTTTGTTGGAAAAAAAAAAAAAAAAGAAACCACCACCAAGCAGTATGTTGAAAAACGGAGCTGCTGTTTAGCATTATATACTTCAGAAAAGGCGGGGAAAACGTTCAAGGTTTATAAAAAGGAGAAGGCTCTTCTGTAACAGCTCTACAACTTGCTTGTCTACATCTTGAGCTTTTATTTGATAAACTTAAACCCCCGCCATCAACTCTCTGGGCTTGCTGAAGGCTGAGGAGACCCAGAGGGGTGGGCCCTCAATCTGTGGTGGAAGGAAGCCACAGTGGGGCTGGGACTAGAGCACCCCCCTGGCTTTAGTCTTCTCCCAGCTGTTAAATTCACGTGGGGCCTTGTGCAAATCTTGTGATCCAGAGGCCCCTGTCTTCATAACTGCAAAAATGAGCGGGTTGGGCTAAAACATCTGGAAAATTCTATGGCTTTAGGATTAAGTCCTTGATAAACTAGAGCAGGAAACAGATTCTGAGGCCTCTTCAGATCCTCCCTGCCCCTCAGAGAAGCTGCTGCAGATTCTGCTGGCTCCTTCCAAATAATCCGTTCTTCCCTTCCTCCTTGCCCACAGAACTCCAGTTTTCTTTGGGGCAGCAATATGCCCAGCTATAGAACAATTTCCCAGTCTCCCTTGCAGTTGGGCATGGCCACATGACACAGTTTCAACAAATATAGTGTAAGGCAAAGTCTCTGGACCCACCACCTCTGCTGGCTCACTTGTTTGCCCCTCGCTCTTCCTGCCTGGAATTCCATCACAAGGGAGGTAGAGCAGCCATCTTGAAAGTAGAGGTCAAAATAGAGCAGAATGGTGAAGCAGAAGAGATCAGAAGGGTCTGGGTCCCCAGTACATCCAGGAGTCACTGTCCAGCCCTGGACTGCCCACCTCACATGGCTACTTGTTATATGACAGAAATAAAACCCCTATCTGGTTAAGCCACAGTAAGGTGGACTTCTGCCACATAAAGTGAAACCTAGTCCTAATTTTACTAGGCTGAGGAGAAACAGTCCTTTAACAAATATAATCTTCTGTGTGCCCGGTGCTGACAGGTGCAGAGAGAGTGAGCAACACAGACACGGCCCCTGCCCTCATGTAGCTCACACACGAGGAGGGTGACAGACAGCAGTAGACTAAGAGGTCAATTAGTTATTTATTATCATTGCATTGCTCTGAAGGAAATAAATGAAGTATTGGAAAAGAGAATAACAGGAGAAGCTCTACTTCCAGTGGGTGGTCCTAGGATTTGTGAGGAAAGGACATTGAAGGAGGAGAGAGGGAGGAAAGAATGTTCCAGGAAAGCAGCACACACAAAGCCACCAGTGGGGCCGCTAGACAGGAGCATTGGTGTTGAGGGAACTGAGAGGAGCCGGGGAGGTTGGAGCTGGTGAGCAGGGAGGCAAGAGGAACTGGCACAAGGCAGGAGAGGTAGACAGGGCCACCAGGTAGCGCCTTGGGCTTTTTAAGAAGACCTCCATCTGGGGCCGGGCGCAGTGGCTCAGCCTTTGGGAGGCCGAGGGGGACAGATCACCTGAGGTCGGGGGTTCGAAACCAGCCTGACCAACACGGAGAAACCCCGTCTCTACTAAAAATACAGAATTAGCCTAGCATGGTGGCACATGCCTTAATCCCAGCTACTCAGGAGGCTGAGGCAGGAGAATCACTTGAACCCGGCAGGCAGAGGTTGCGGTGAGCCAAGATCATGCCTTGGGCAGCAAGAGCAAAACTCCGTCTCAAAAAAAAAAAAAAAAGAAGACCTCTGTCTGGACAGCAGTTTCAGCCTCAACTTTTGTGAGCTTGATGGCTGCTCAGAGATCTGGCCAAGCTGGCTGTGAGAACAAGTTCCTCGTCCCTGATCCTGCAGAGCCTTGGCCGTGAGTCGGGTTCAGGTCCTGAAAGCAGATGATGATCTACCAGCCTGCAGGTCAGTCCCAGCCCTGCCACTCAGGACCTGTGTGCCTTTCAGCGACTATCCTCTCTGAGCCTGAGTCACTTCCTTGTCTGAAAATAAGGACAGTAATAGTCCTGCTTCTGAGAGCTGTGAGGAGGCGACGTGTTGAATCCCCTAATGCACTTGGCACTGTGCCTGGCACATTGTAAGTGCTAGAAAAGAGTTTATTTTGGCTGTTACTGGGAAGCTCATCAGAGTCCAGGCCTCCTGCCCCCTAGGCCAGTTCTTCTGCAATTTGGCATTCGAATCTCCTAGGTCCCACCCCGCAGAGACTTGGATTTAGTAAGGCTGGGACTAAGCTCCAAGGTGATGTGATGCCTGTGGTCTGCAGACCACACTGCTTTAGGCTAGGGCCAAGGCAGCCCCCAGGAAGTACTCTAGAGAATGACTGGCCTCCCTCTGTAGCAGCCACCTCCAGCCCCAGTGCACAATGGCAGAGCTGGGAGACCCAAAGCCCAACTCCCCCCAGGCTGACTGGAATATATTCTTCCTGGGAGGCAGGGGAACAGGGATCAGTGGGTACTTGAAGATACCTCAGAACTCCTTGGGCAGTTGGTAAAAATGCAGATTTGGGGTGTCTAGCCCCAGATATTCTAATTCAGTCTGGAGATGGAACCAGATCCCTTCCTGTTAAACAAGTATCCCTGGATTGTGCTGCAGATGGGCCACTGGCCGCGCTTGAACAAATGGTTACAGTGGTTTTGGAGTTCAACAAACCCAAGTTCAAATCTTTCTCAACAATTTTCTCTCCACGTGGCCTTGTATGACTTTTAAAACATTTCCAAACCTTGCTTTCCTTACCTAAAAAAATGAACTTATTAATACCAGGAATACCCTCCCCAAGAGGATGAAATAAAAACAAAAATATTTGTATAGAGAGCATAAAAGTTACAATCACAGACTCCACTGTGCAAAGGTATAACTTGCTTTGTTTACCTCTAGCTTATATTAACTGAGCCCATGACCTCGAATTTCCACTAGCAGCAGAAAACTTTGGGTTGGAAATTCTAGCTCACTCAGACCAATCCCAGCTTTAAAAAAAAAAAGTCTCCTGTGGGAGACTTCAGCCAAAATCAAGATTTTCTCCTCCTCCACTGCTGGTTGTTCCCCTGAAGATGATCTGGGTTGTTCAGGGGTTAATTACCCTCACTTCCTCAGGGCTTCCATGTGGCACAGCTGGCCTTGGGCATCTGCATGCCCAGCCAGTGCCTGCTGTGCCACCATGGCCACTGGCTGCACAGCCCCGGCTTGGCCTTCCGGCCTCTGTCCTAGGCCTCCTCACCTGCCAACCTTGTTTCTTTGCTCAGAGCTCTCCACAGCTGCACCACTGAGAAGTGCTTGGCCCCTATGGCTGCCTCTAATCCTCTGTCTAGTCTCCTTCTTCAGCCATTAGTCATTTGCTGCTTAGACACCATATTGGATATGAACCTTACTTGGGGTTTTGATCATCTCCCATCCCCTTCTTCTACCAAATGGCCCAAGCACTATCTCCTTTCACAGGCTGAATGGAAAGGGAGGCTAAGTTAATATATACTAGAGATAAATAAAGCAAGTTACACCTTTACACAGTGGAGTCTGTGATTATAACTTTTATGCCTTCTACACAAATATTTTTATTTCACTCTGTTTTCTTCTCTGTCTCCGTGTCCTCCAGGGGTTGGCTTGTGGTCATCCAGTTTCATTCACGCACACATACACACGTGCACACACATGCACACACACATGCACACACACACGCACACACAAACACACACACAGCCTGGCTCTTGCAAATGCAAGTTTTGCTCTCACGACTAATGTTTCTGCCTCAGATTTACACAACCTCATTTGGCTCTTCCTGTTTCTAGGGGTTATCTGCCTTCCTGAGGGCAGAGCAAACAGCCCCGCTATCCCTGCTGCCCAGTACAGCCTGCCAGTCCCATCATTTCCCAGAACGCAGCAGGCGGAATGAAGAGGCAAAAGGTACAAGGAAGCCTGGGGCTGGGGGAAGGCTCCTCTTCAGTATCTCACAAGAGTGCCCCTTTAACTCTCTTGGGGGAAGTGCCTACTTAACACAGCTCAGGGATGACAACCAGGATGGTGTCGGTGATGATGAGGATGAGGAGAAGCTCTTCTTCCTGGATATGCAGTGCTTTGATGTGCTGGCTCTGACTAGCTCTGAGCCTGTGTTCCCAAGACCAAGGGAGCCTTTGAGGACACCTCAGGGGGAGCAGGTCATAAACCAATGACTCATTCGTGTTGGGTTGTGGGGTGAGTGGTAACTTCCAAAATGTGTTCCTGCCCCCTCCCTGCATGGGAAGTGAAGCCAACCGAGGCGGAGATGGCCTGTCTGGGACAACCTTTCCCTCAAGGTGGCAGAAATGCCCCCATCAGAAATGCTCTCCTTTAGAGCAAACATTGTCCTCTCCAGGGCATCTTAAAATGTAAATATGCTGGGACAATGTGTGCCTTCTCTGTTCTAGGCCCTGAAAACACTGCAAGAGGAGAAAAGCTACAGCCTCTACCCCCTTTATTTTCCTGAAGGTAGCATGGAGAATAAAGAGGCTTCCCCCACATTTCAGGCTCCCCCGGGGAATGAGAAGAAGCTCTCTCGTCCCCTTGTCAGTGCTGAGCCCATAGGGGTGGTAGCCAACATGAGAGGCAGCGAAGCCTGTTCAAACTTGTATTTATTTTCTAAGAGGTCGGGATGAGGGCATGGGGATGGGGATGCATAACTTGGGTTTCAGGAGGAGCTGCAGACCTTGGGGAGAAGGATGGAGCCTCCTGCCCTGCCCTCAGTCGTGCTGCTAGTAAGGGTGATTCAGGGTGTGCTCCATGATGGTCCGGAGCGCCATCCACGTCTCCTGGGCCGTGGGGATGATTTGTGTGGCGGGCAGCAGGAAGCCATAGCGCCCAGTGTCCCGGAGCTCAAAGCTGAAGGCATACTTGATGCCACTGTCGTAGGCCCAGTCAACGGTGATCCCACTGGCCACATCTAGAAACAAAAAGTCCAAAATGTGACTCCAAAAGGAAGAAGGGGATGTGGCTGCAAGGTACAGAGGCATCCTGAGTGGAAAGTGGGCCCTGGAAGCCAAACCTCCACCCACCCCAGGCCACACCGGGCTTCCTGCCCAGGCCTCAACCGGGATCACAGCCATGCACCCAACCCATTCTCTACTCCTGCAAAAGAAAACTCCTGCAGGCTACCAGGCTTAGGAACCTTGCAGTAAGCCAGGCATTGGGAGCTGTGCACAAAAGCTGCCAAGAAACAGCTGCCTGGGTACCACCGTTACCCTTCTATCCGGTTGGGAGGCAGCTTTGGGCCAGCCCAGCTAGATCCATAGCACTGCCCTGCAGCCAACCCCAGGTGGATGTGGTGTCTGAAGCAGGGCAGGGGAGAATCACTCACAGAGGGTGGTGCTGATGCTGCCAAAAAAGTACTCGATCCCGTGGACCTTATACAAGGCCTCCACCGCATCCTTGGCAAGATCGTACTGCAAGATGACATCGGCAGGGTGAAAGGCAGGGGCTCCCCAGGGCTCCCACACACTCCCCCACCCTCACCACCTGGTGAGAAGCATGGATTTAGGAGTCCTGGAAATTGAAGGTGGAGATGGCCCTTGTGAGAAGGGAGCACAGCATCTCCGGCTTTGAACTTGATCACACATGAGAACAGCAAGCTCCCCCTACCCCTCCCCTGCACCATGGGGTCTATCGGTCCAGACCCTTGCATTCCGAGTAACAATCTGAGCCCTCTGGGAGTATGACAGATATGGATTTTCCTGAGAAGGGGTCTCTTCTCCCCAGGCCCTAAGCAGCCAGTCTCACCAACTCCCTCTGATTTGAAACAGGCTCCAGAGATCGGCCGTAAGGGTACATGAGCATCTGAGAGTAGCTGTGGATGGAGATCAGAGCCTTGAAGTTGCCATGGGCTGTGATGAAGTTCACTATGGCAGCCACCTCTGGCTCCGACTGAGGGGAGGGCCCATGATAAGTCTCTGAGCAGGGGTTGCTGTTAGAACCATTTCCTGGAAGTAAAATAAAGCCACCCAAAGAGTCGAATCCCCATGTGCGACACAGATGGCGCTCACAAAATACCCATGTGTTCCCCTGCATTTCCCAGCCTCCTTTGCAGTTTGACTGAGGTCATGTGACTACTTTGACCAATGAAAAGGTGAACAGAAATGACATGGCACTTCTGGGTTGAGATTGTTAAGAGCAAGTGTGACTTCTCCATGTTCTTTTCTGTCTGTGTGGCTGGAAGCAAAAAAAAAATTCTAGATAGAAACAGCCTCCTGGATCCCTCTCTCACTGCTAGAAGAAAGCTGCCAAGGAGAGTCATCTATTCATATTGGACTTTGTGCACATGAAAGACAAACTTTTGTTGTGTCAAGCCACTGAGATCGGGATGGATATTTGTTACTGCTGCAACCTAATGTCAGAGGACTGCAGCCACACCATACCCCGCAGTTCTGAAGCCCTGCAGGGAGCCCCCTCGGCTTGTCCTGTAGTCCCTTTAGAAAGGTGCGCCTGGCTCAGAAGTTGCATCCAGAAGAAACTGTAAGTCTCTGCGCCAACCCTGGCTTCCCCTACTGAGCAGCAACACCTTTAGGCTGATCCTTCCTGGGTGTGCCGTCAGTCGAGGGCTCAGACTCAGTGTCAGCTCAAGCTTTGCCACAGCCATGGCTCCAGGTGAGCCATGAACTTGGGGTCTGGGGACATGGGAAATCAATGTGGGAGAATAGTTCCGCATAGTTGCCTGAGGCTGTTCTGGGAGCCAGAAGTGCAAAGAAGTCTTTGAAAATTCTTCTTGGGGACTTAAGATGAGGGAGCGAACAAAGAGGAGCAGGGCTTTTATTCTTTTCCCAAGTTCCATTTGTTCCCATCTCTCCCCCATTCTTTGCCTTCACCCCATCTCTCTCTTCCTCTTCCGCTCCTCCTCTGCTTTTCCCTTATTCCCGAGGGGAGGGTTGGGCTGCACTGAGCTGGTCAAGACTTTGTAGGCTAAGGACACACTTGGAAGGAGTCATCCCAGTTTCTCCTCTCACTCCTCTTCCCTGGAATGGTGGCACCGTCCAGAGATCAGGGATTGCCTCAACTTCTGAAGTCTCCTGAGGAGGCCACAGCATTCCTCTTGACTCCTGGGGCAGGGGGCTGGCCCATGGACCACTTCAGATGATGCTCTAGGAATGCAGCACACGGGTCCTCCCCAAGAATGCACGGGAGGCCAGGCACGGGTGGGAGGGATGGTCTACAGGTTACTCGTTACACAGCCATTCAATTAAGGCAATAACAAAACCATAAACAAAATCGTCCAGCCTGAGTCACCAACCCAGACACACACTCTTGCTGGCCCCAGAGAGGCCCAGGGAGCGCACCCCCTCTCGGTGTGGTGGTCCTCACCTGGGATGGGGACCCTGGTTAGAAGGGGGAGGTGCCAGCAGACCTAGGGGGTGAAAGGCAGACCCCAGGCTGGAATCAGCCCAGCTAACAGCGGCCTTGTTTATTGTGTCTGCCGGGAGCTCCTGCACCTGCTCCACTTGATGAATGACAAACAGCAACAGATGCGCAGAGCGGGGGAGGTTGAAGGCTTTGTCTGCCTTTGCGGCCCACGCACAGAAAGCCGTTCCCCTGCCAACGACCAGGTGGCTTTGCCCAAATATGGAGAAACACTTCAGGCCATTAGTTCTGGTGTGAGCTAAGCAGAATAAACTAATCTTCCCCTGGCCAAATGGGAATTAGCTGCCTGCATCTCTGACGCTCACAGTCAAGGTCCTCTGAGTCTGCCTGTTTCACAAGTACCTGCTAATGGAGTCATTAGTTATTTATTTTTCCTTCTCTAAAAATGTAATTTGTAGCAAGGAGAAATCTCTGGAAGGACATGGTAAATTATTAAAAACAGTGATCTTTGAGTGGTGGGATTATGGGAGCTTTTGCCCCCTCTGGGCTTTTTTTCCATAATTGTTTTGTACATTGTGTGTATACGGATTTTTTTTTTCCTGTGGCGAGACCCACAGCGGTTATTTTCTTTAAGAGGTAATTTCTCTTTCTACTAGCCAGCCTATCTTGGGGTGCATGGGCACTCACTCCAGTCAGTGCTGAGGGGCCTCATGGACGCCCCCGCTGAGGCAAGCGTCTGTTCATTTGGAGGTGGAAATGCCTAATTTTGCATGGTCTGGTTCCCTTACAAAAGCAGTTAGAACCCCCACACTCTGGGCCAGGGGCCTCACTCTCAGTGCTTAGGGGCCATCCTTATTTTTCAGTGAGAACAGACTCCAAGAAGCCAGATTTTTAAAGCAATGGGCATCCAGATTTAAATGTTCTACCTCCTTGGTTTGGACACCAGCCTGTAGGTCTGATTATCAACAGCAATGACACCGTCCCTGTGGAGCCAAACCCTGACCCCGGTGAAGTGCAGATTCCACGTCTGGGGGCCGAGGGCTGTGTCTGTTCTGGAATCTCTGTCTTAACTGGACCCATCAAATTGTCCTGCCCATCATATTGCTGTATTTCCAGAGTCCATGGACCTGTCTCTGAGCTTTCTGGAGGCCTCAATTTCCCAATCCCTGTGCCCCTCGCATGGCAAGGGAGATAATCAGGGAAAAACACCGAGGAACTCAGGAGAAAGCTGCCCCCTCCCCCTCACTAGGATGAGACAGCTCTGCAAGTATGCACCAGGGTCATAAAGTAATGGGTCAAAAATAAAAACCAGGCTCAAGCCAGCCTTGATGATAAAGAATTTGCTCGAGGCCGGGCGTGGTGGCTTACGCCTGTCCCAGTACTTCGGGAGGCCTAGGCGGCTGATTCCCTTGAGCCCAAAAGTTCAAGATCAGCCGAGGGAACATGGCGAAACATCGTCTCTACAAAATTTTTCAAAAATACAAAAATTGGCTGGGGGAGGTGCCTCATGCCTGTAATTCCAGCACTTTGGGAGGCCGACGCGGGTGGATCACCTGAGGTCAGGCGTTTGAGACCAGCCTGACCAATATGGGGAAATTCTGTCTCTACTAAAAATACAAAAAGTAGCCAGGCGTGGCGGTGGGCGCCTGTAGTCCCAGCTACTCAGGAGGCTGAGACAGGAGAATCACTTGAACCCAGGAGACAGATGTTGCAGTGAGCTGAGATCACGCCACCGCACTCCAGCCTGGGTGACGGAGAGAGACCCTGTCTCAAAACAAAAACAAAAATTAGCCAGGCGTGGTGGTGCACACCTGTGGTCCTGGCTACTTGGGAGGCTGAGGTGGGAGGATCACCGGAGCCCAAGAGGTCAAAGCTGCAGTGAGTCATGATCACACCACTGCACTCCAGCCTGGATGACAGAGTGAGACCTTGTCTCAAAAAAAAGAAAACAAGAAAAAAAGTGGGTCATTCTATTGGACACTTGAAACTATTGCCCTGGCCTCCCCAAAGGGCAGATTTCAGGCCTAGCTCTCAGGGAAAGAGCTCAGAGGCATTTCTTCGTGTTGTGCTCCCTTCAGGGCAGGGCTAGGGATATTTTGGGAGCACCGTAAACTCTGGATTTTGAGCAACAAGCAAGGCTACTTAGTACCTCCTTTAAGCCTTTCTCTGTCATATTTAGGATTTGACCCATGTAGTTAGTCCTCATTTCAGGAGCTGGGGGCTCCCCTAAATGTTTCCCATGAAGGTTTAGCACATGTGTACATTCAACACACACACACAACCTCTCCCATACCCACGGCAGTCTGAGATATGTGCTTGCCTGTCCCTGGCCGTGACTCATGCATATCAGCTGACTACATTGTCCTGTGCCTCCCAAGTTGAGTCAACATAATCTGACTGAGTGGGAGAACCTGCCGTGGGCCAACACCTCTTCTCCAACCCTGCCCCAGGACAGCAGGTTGCCATACCTCCAAAGCCCGACTTCCAATTCCTGTTGAGATCCACGCCAATGCAGAAGATTCCAGGTCTGATGGACTTGTTCTTCCGCCATAAGCGGTTCTGGGAAAGCCCAGGTCAGGTGACCTCATTCACTGGGCCCATTCCCAGGAATGGGAGCCTCTGATATCCTGGCCTATGGGGGTAGGGGACCCTGGTGGGGCAGGGAGGAGCAAAGGGAAGGAATTGCCAGGACAGGATGGAGCTGGCATGGGGCTGGGCCAAGGATGCAGCTCAGATACTGTATAGTTGAAGTCAGGGTCTGGGGAGAGGCTGGGCATAGGCTGCCAATAGTGGCCTTCCCTGGGCAGCAAGAAAGAGGTCAGAGGGCAAGAGGCTGCAGGTGCAGTACCTGAGCAGCCTTCCTGCCCTTGGTGAGGACTTCTGCAAAGAGGCTCTGAAGGGGCTGGTTCCCAAAGTACAGTGACCTTTTCTCCATCCCCCTAGAGCTGACCCCCTCCTTCCATCCTTCCCAGGTGCCCTCACCATGCTGTGGGTAAAAGCAAACCCATCAGGGTTTGTGACGAGCTCTATAAAGATGTCCATGGCCTTCAGTATATCTGTCAGGACACGGTCTTTGCCATAATCACTGACAATCTGCAAGAAAGAGTGAGGAGGGATGGGAGGCCCCACTGGTCTCCTGGGAGGTGGCTCAGGACATTTGCACAGCCAGTGGCTGCAGGAAAGGGTGGCATGAAACCCCTTAGGTATATCTTTTATGCAGAACCAAAGGCTTGGATTTTAAACAACTAGAAGGCAGGGGATCAATGTGGGCTCTGTGCTGCAAAAGGTAAGAGTGCACGATGGCTGCCCCAAAGGGCAGGAGGGAGACAGCACCCTGAGTGTAATTGTTCAACTGGAGGCATCCTTAAATAGTAAGTTGCTGCCCCTAGTTACAGCCCCCATCATGGGTGCACCTTGGCTACAGGTCCATGCTGACCTTATTGGCAGTCCAGATGCCAGTGGCGTGGGTGATCCACTCCCGGGAATGAATTCCAGTGTCAATCCAGATGGCTGGGTGCCGAGAACCTCCAGTGCTGAACTGAGAAAAAGAATCAGGCCCCAAACACAGGTTTGAACTCAGACAGCTACTGCCTCTGGGCTACCTGGAAGGAGGCCCCCGAGGCATCCTCACTGCCTGGGGCAGCTTTACGCACTAGGTAAGAGGGTGTGTGTGCAGGTACCTGTCCGTGTGCCCAAAAATGCACATTTGTGAGGGCCTTTGAAAATATAGTGGTGCCCTTGGGGAGCAAAGTGATCCATCCAGAAGCACAGAATTTCCCAGGATTGAAAGTATCTTAAGACCAGGGTTTCTCAAACTCTAATGGGCACATGAGTCTCCTGGGGATCTTATTCCAGTGCAGATTCTGACTTAGTAGGTCTGGGGAGGGTCTGAGGTTTGGCAGTTCTACTAAGCTCCCAGGTGATGTTGATGCTGCCTTGCAGGGGCCATGCTTTGAGTAGCAAGGCTTCAGACAGCATTAGAAAGAGAAGACCACGGCCCCTGGAGAAATGGAAGCAGGGACAGGTTAAGTCAAATCCCAAGTTAGGTGGGTCCACTTGGCTGTTCAGAAGAGCCCACCAGAGAATTGTTGAGAGCGGCAGCAAGCACCTGTCCTTCCTGACAGCTGATGCTAAACGCCCCGCAGGGTCCACACTCCTGGGTGCCCTTTTGGGCTCAAACTAAGAATTGCTTTCTGATGGGCTCTGCATTCACCTCTCCTACTTCCTTCATGACCCAGGGAACTGCAGGGTGCTGAGTTTGCTTGATTTCTGTTCCAGTGGCTCCTGTGAAGGGCTGGGAGGCTTCTCTATAGACTCAGGCATATCTGCAGGGCTGTCTGAGCCAGATGAACTCATTAGCAAATGGGCCCTCTGTGTACCTCTCTTCCCATTGAACGGATGAAGCAACTGAGGTAATAGAATGCCAACTCACCCACACTCACATCCCAAGTCCAGGGCGACAACTGCCACTCTGTAGCCCCAGCTCCTTAGCCATCCTCCCACCTACTTCCTGACCAAGGACAGGCTAGGTCACCACACTGTCACCTCTTCATACCTACAAGGGTGGATCTCTGAATGCCACAACCCCAAAGCTTATGGGTCACCTGGAGACAGGAGTAGACATATTGTCCTTCTCCCTGAAACTCCCGCCCAGCCACTGCCCCACATGAGCTCAATCTTATGCCAGAGGCCCTTAATGTAGAGTGCACAGGTTGACGCTGTTGGCTTTTACCTTCAGGACAAGAATGGACCGGTTTTCAAAGCTGTTGCCAATCTGAATTTTTGAGACAATATCGGAATGCTCCGTTACAAAGTTGTCAATCCAGCTATATATCTAAAAGGAAAGACACGTGTAAGATTGGCAGTTAAGCAGGAAGTGGGATGAACACCAGGGACTCTCTGAATGTTCTCCCTGCCCTTTCCCACTCTCATCAATGGTTTCCTACCTCCTCAGAGGGTCTAAAAGAACCAGATAAAGAATTGCAAAAATAGAGCATTCCCTCAGAGCTAAAGGAAGTGAGTTGTGATCTTGCTGGATTCCCAGGCTCCTTGCTCTGTGCAGAGCTATGCCTTAGCCTGGGAGAACAGTGTGTGCTGAGCCTGCTCAAATCCCCAGGCTTGACCCACATGGCTCTCTCTGGTTGGAAATTCTCTCTTGCCTCCATTCTTTGGCCCATTCAATCCATTTGATAGATCTCACAGACCTTGTAATGATGTTTTTATCTTCTTGCTCTTTTTAGACTGTAAGCCCCTTGAACGCAGAGTTCTTGTTTTATTTATCTTTGTCATCAATAAATAGTGCCAGACTGTATTATTTCATTCTCTTGTTCTTTCAATACATGTAATTAAATTAACAAATATATGAAAGAAAATGGATTCTCTATTGCATGACTTGTGAAGTGGGAAAAGTGATGATGATAATAGATGAATGATATCAAGAATGTCATATCCTTGACATGCAAAATGAGAAGTGTGCCTTGATTTCCTTTCTGGAATGGGCATCCCTGCACCCTCTGTGTACATTCTCCTTTATAAACAAGTTTCTTGCCCTGGCTGACTGCAACTGTGATCATGAACTTTCTCCAAGTGAAGGCACCTCTCTTTTATTCTACAAACATGACTGTCCAATGTGCCTGGCTTCCTGCCCCTCATATTATATACTCCAGCACCCATGGCTGGGACCACTGAACACCAGGACTGGTCACGGAGAGGCTGAGAGCCCTAGGTCCCTAACTGGAGGACTGGATATGTGTAAGAGTAAAAGAAAGAGGAAAGAAACACAAAAGGTGGCTTCACAGTCAAGGACAGGTTTATTTTGGAGAAATCAACCTGAGAGGGGTTTCTGGATGATTTTTGTCCTTTTTTTTTTTAACTATAAGCACTGGAATTAGGCAGTTTTTTAATCAAAGGGAACTTAGAATGGTGGTGTTTGTTCAAGATGGCGATGCTCCGGCTCTGTTAAGATGAGGGTAGCTTCTACCTGCTCTATTCTGGCCCATAATGGGTCCCTGACTTAGTGTTCTGCCTAGTAGACCCATTACTCTGCTCTGTACCTGCCTAGGGCTGTACAATTGAACTACTGTCCCCTCTATCTGAATTCTGGCTTCTGGACATCTTTGAATATGACTCCCTGCCTAAGAGACCTTGAACTAATGTCTGTTGTACAGTCCCCAAGTGTCAGTCACAGTTTTCCATAACCTTGGAGTCCTTCACTAGTTTCTGCATGAGTCAGGAAACCCTAAGGGGACCAAAGATACAAGAGAGCCCAGAGCTTGACTGGCCAGACCTACCTCCTCCAGGGTGTGGTATGAGGAGTAACTGAAGCTGCTGGTGCTGCGCTCCAGCCGGCGGGATTTCGCCATGGCCTCTCTTTCCTCATCCAGCAGCACCTGGGTGATGGGGAACACATATTGGAAAAGAAGGGGAGAGCTGGGCTGCCTATGCCTCTTCTGAGCCCTGCCTCTGCTGTCTGTGCATAAAGACAGCAGCAACACAGGAGAATGAGCCACCATGAGTGTGAACTGCACAACAGAAGGAAGGTCCAGATTGCTGGGTAATTATTCTGCCTGGCAAGCTGGCAGTCATGCTGCCATTTCCCAAATGAGCACAGGGCAAGGAGTCCAGAGAGCTGGGTTCTAGGTCTGCCTTTGCCACTAACTGGCTGTGGAACTTGCTGTGGCCTTAGTTTCCTCAGCTTGAAAATTGGGAAAGCAATATCTGCCTTACCACCTCATAGGATAAAATGTAATAATGGATTTGAAGGTGTTTTGGGGGGAAAAAAAGAGTGCTCACAGTCTACTGCCAACATTGCTTTTGCACTTAATAAGCACTCTGTTGAGTCAGGACCCAAGCCAAACCATGCACACTGACCCCGTTGGGGGAAGCAGAGGGTTCCTCTGACCCCCAACATTAACTCCACTTCCAGGAAATAGCCTAGACAACTGGTATGCAAGCCATTCAGAAAGCCAGGCATGACCAAAGTCAGTCTAAATAATTATGATTAATGTGCCAATGATCTTTCACTTACCTCCTAAACACAGGTCTGGGTGAGTCAAAAGCAATGTCCTTGGGTATCAACGTGGAGTTAGCATTCAAGCTTTACATGGTACTTCCCGCTGCCCATACAGAGGGCAGTATAATGCCTGGCTGGGTTAACCACTCACTCACTGCTCAGACCACCTACATAATCTTGAGACATTTTACCCTGCTTGGGTCACAGTGAGATGAGCTAGTGTCCTTCACCCCAGCTTATGCCCTTATAATGGCATCCAGGAGCCAAAGCACCCCAGGATTCGGCACAGACTGTCCAGTGTGGGAGGTACTCAGGTCCTCTGCCACTGAAGATGCTGAGAAAGCATCTTCATTAACCCAAATTGCCCTTTGTTTGCAGCACTGGGCCACAACTAAGTCTTGCCGATGACTTATTTGGGGCTAGAGCCTTAGTTAACCAAGCTTCATCTTCATGATCTCACTTGATCTGGTCAGATGACCTGATAACAGAACAGAAATGAGCTATTTGTGTTTTAGAGCTAAAGTAGATTGGAGTGGTAAAGGGACATAAAAGCAAAGATAACAAGTGGCAGAGGTGAGACAAGAACCAGGCATTTTAGTCCATACCCTTGGGTTCCTTAAGGCCAACTATCAAAACTAAAGGCCAACAGTAATAACACATATGCAGGTTGGGCATGGTGGCTTACGCCTGTAAACCCAGCACTTTGGGAGCCCAAGGCAGGAGGATTGCTGGAGCCCAGGAGTTTGAGACCAGCCTGGGCAACAAAGCAAGACCCCATCTCCACAAAAAATTAAAATTAAAAAATTAGACAGGCTTGGGGACGCATTCCTATAGTCCCAGCTACTTAAGCTGAGGCAGGAGGACTGCTTGAGCCTGGGAGTTGGAGGCTAGAGTGAGCTATGATTGAGAGTGAGTTATGATCATACCACTGTACTCCAGCCTGGACAATAGAGCAACACCCTATTTCTAAACACACACACACACACACACACACACACAAACGCACGCATGCACAAAAACACACACATACACAGATATGTTTATGTCTGTGTGTGTCCATATGTGTGTGGACAGAAAGAGCATGTAAATGTTTACAACAGCTAAAAACTCCATTCTTGCAATTTGAAAGTTTTTTGCGATAATGAAAAATCAAGGACCCCTGAGAAGAACCCAAGAACCTAAGACACTAAAATGACAAAAATATAAACCAAAATGTTCACAATGCCTGCTAAGATAGAAGAAGGCGGATTTGAAGTAAATTTTTTCTATCCTTTATTTTCACATTTTGGCAATGTGCTTATATTACTTCAATAAGTAAGAACTTTTTTTTTTTTTTTTGAGACAGAGTTTCTCTCTTGTTGGCCAGGCTGGAGTGCAGTGGCGTGATCTTGGCTTACTGCAACCTCTGCCTCCCGGGTTCAGGCGATTCGTCTGCCTCTGCATCCCCAGTAGCTGGGATTACAGGCATGCACCACCACGCCTGGCTAATTTTTTGTATTTTCAGTAGAAACAGGGTTTCTCCATGTTGGTCAGGCTGGTCTCGAACTCCCAACCTCAGGTGATGCGCCCGCCTCAGCCCAGAACTTTTAAATGAATAAGTAATAGCAAAACCAAAAGCCCTAATGGCTGCCGTGGCGTCTTCCACCCCGGTCAGGAAGAGCAGCCTCCCCGCCCCACCTGCCACGGATGAGGCAATGCCTAATGACTCACTCATCCCCGAGGCCTAGTCGGCTTGCTCACAACGCTCAGGTTCATAGATTTCAAAATGGGACTGGAAATTGATGTTTGGGGCTCACTTTACTTTTGAGCACCGACTCCATGCAAGGCAATTACAGTTGTGATATTTTCCAGCTGCACTGGCTGGCCAGGGGCAAAACCGAGATTGCTGGGTAAGTTAGACATGGCCGGAGGAGCCCGGGGCCTCTCTGGCCCTTCGCAAACATTTCTGGGAAGCTCTAACAAAAGGAATTTGTCTTCTCAGGA
Source organism: Macaca fascicularis (assembly GCF_037993035.2). Taxonomy (NCBI): domain Eukaryota; kingdom Metazoa; phylum Chordata; class Mammalia; order Primates; family Cercopithecidae; genus Macaca; species Macaca fascicularis. Next base: position 171,868,612 of record NC_088377.1, on the reverse strand, counting down.
AGCCGACCCAAATCACAACAGTCTACCATGACCAATGTGTGCCTGGTGCCATCAGCTGTGACCAGCAGCTGCAAGGAAGAGAACAGCCTGCCAGCCTTGAGGACAAGGCAAAGGGTTTCCAAGGATCTGGTGGAAGCCTGAAGTGGGGGTGAAAGTGGAGGACAGGGAGGAGAAATCGGGAAAAAAAGGACTAGAGGACCCAATTCTCCCCACACAGCCTGGGGCACCCACAGGAAGACAGGACCCAGGAGATTGTCCTTTGTTCCACATAAGAGCTTGGAGGCAAATGGGAAGTTAGCACCAAACTGCAAATAACTTTCCAGACACCCTCACAGCCTTGTGAATGGAGGTGACACCCTCTTTCTAACTGGAAATTCTCAGGCCTCACAGCGGGCCCCACTTCTCCAGGAACAGGAATCTGCCTTGGCCTGGAAAATGCAGCAGCGTTTGCTCCATTCCTGGGACTGAGGGAAGGGGGTGGGTGACCGAAGAATGCGGTCTGGCCACAGGCGGAGGAATGCCTAATGACAGCCCTGTCAGGCTTCTCAGGAAAAAATAACAAAACACAGAAACCAACCAACTCAGAAGTAAAAGCCATCTGCCTCGCTGGAAGCCATAACCTGACAGGGAAAGCAATACCTCGGTGTGAATTAATTTACGATGAGTCAGGAAGGATGGGGGCCCTAAGGGAAGAACAGCCCTCCCGGGTTGGGCAGGGGAGGAGGCAGCGGGGCCCCAGTTCCTGTGAGAGCAGGATCTCTCACAGCCCAACCCCAGCCACAGATGCAAAATGGACACAGCTCCTGAAAACAGAGTGGGCTGGGGGCTCTGGGACAGCAGCCGCTGCCTCTCCTCCCCAGTTCCTGGCCTTCTCTTCCAGGACTAACAGCTGCAGTAGCAGCTACGTGGCCAGTAGCAAATCCAGTCCTGTGGCACTGGACGTGGGGGGAGGCTGCCCATCTGATGTTTTCAGAATGGACTCCCTCAGAGGTCAAGGCCAAACCACAAGGCTTCCCTGTCTAAAAGGCGAAGTTAAAACACCACACGGACAACAATGATGACCGCTGAGGGGACAGGTGGTTTGAGAGTGGAGTCTGAAGGTGCAGGACCTAGGTTAAACCCCGATCCTGTCACCAACGCCATCAAATTACTAACTTCTCTGTGCCTCAGTTTCCCCTTTGTAAAATGGAGGTCATGTTATCACATACTTTAGCATATACTTTAAAATGTTCTCATGAGGGCCAGGCGCAGTGGCTGACACCTGTAATCCCGGCACTTTGGGAGGCTGAAGCAGGTGGATCACTTGAGGCCAGGAGTTCAAGACCGGCTTGGCCAACATGGCGAAACCCTCTTTCTACTAAAAATACAAAAATTAGCCGGGTGTGGTGGCGGGTGCCTGTAATTCCAGCTACTCGGGAGACTGAGGCAGGAGAGTTGCTTGAACCCAGGAGGCAGAGGTTGCAGTGAGCAGCGGTTGAGTCACTGCACCCCAGCCTGGGTGACAGAGCAAGACTCCATCTCACACACAGACACACACAGACACACACACACACACACACCAATGTTCTCATGAGGATTAGAAGGGCTAATACATGCTAAATGCTTAGACTTTTGCCAGGCATGTAGTAAATGCTAGTGAATGTTAGCTATGATGAGGAGGAGGAGGGTGATAATGATAAGGAGGATGATAATAACTTTGGGGTGACTCCAGGGCTCTGTGAGGGAGTATTACAAGGCAGGACCAGGAAGTCTGGGTTCTCCAGAGGTAGGATAGCTTCTGTAGGACTTGGAGGGCAGAAAGCCCCCACTAATGGTCATCTGGGTGAGTCAGTCGGCACCTGCCTTTCATATGGCCCAACAGAGGGGCCTGGTTCCTCTTCTGTCCCTACCCCCATGATGCAGCCAGGCTCCACCTCTCCCAGGGTCTTGCCCATCACTGCTCCTGTCATCCCTGGCTTCTCCTGCAATCTTCCCTGTTGTCTTCTTCTCCTCTCTGGAGCTGCCACTCACCCTCAGACCAGCCAACAGCATTTCTACCTTTAAAACTCTGCTGTTCAAGCCAGGCATGGTGGTGCATGCCTGGAGTTCCAGCCATTCAGGAGGCTGAGGCAGGAGGATCTCTTGAGCCCAGGTGTTCAAGGTTGCAGTGCGCTATGACTGTACCTGTGAATAGCCACTGCACTCCACCCTGGGCAACATAGCAAGACCCCATCAAAAAAAAAAAAAAAAAAAAAAACTCTGGTGGTTCATGCCTGTAATCCCAGAACTTTGGGAGACTGAGGCAGGTGGATCACTTGAGGCCAGGAGTTTGGGAACAGCCTGGCCAACATGGTGAAACCCTGTCTCTACTTAAAAAAAAAAAATAATAATAATACAAAAATCAGCCAGGCGTGGTGGTGTGTGCCTGTAAGCCAAGCTACTCAGGAGGCTGAGGCATGAGAGTTGCTTGAGCCTGGGAGGCGGAGGCATGAGCTGAGATCATGCCACTGTACTCCAGCCTGGGTGATGGAGTGAGACTCTGTCTCAAAAACAAAACAAACAAACAAATAAAAACTGTACTCTTCAGCTAGCAGATAACAATTGAAAGAAGTAAAGAATTAAATTATATAGGCAATGAGAAAATGGTAAATGTCAAGAAGAGTGAAATGGGAAGGAAAGAGGAAGTTGGGGAAGTGGGGAAGAAGAAGGGTACAGTTTAAAACAAGATGAGCAGTCTGGTGTGGTGGCTCACACCTGTAATTTCAGCACTTTGGGAGGTCAAAGTTGGCAGGTTGCCTGAGCCCAGGAGTTCAAGACCAGCTTGGGCAACATAGTCAGACCCCATCTCTACAAAAAAACAGAAAAATTAGCTGGGTGTGGTGATGTGGGCCTATAGTCCCAGCTACTTAGGAGCCTGAGGCAAGAGGATGGAGTGAGCCTGGGAGTTTGAGGCTACAGTGAGCCATGATTGTGCCACTGCACTTCAGCCTGGATGACAGAGCGAGATCTTGTCTCAAAATAAATAAATAAAATAAAACGAAAAGAAAGCCTTATGACCATTGCAAGGGCTTTGGCTTTTACTCCAAATGAGTTGGGTTTTAAGCAGAGGAACAACATGCTTGAATTTGCAATAGTTTTAAAGGACCCTTCTGGCTGCTGTTTAGAGACTAGGTAATAAGGAGTCAAGGTGGGGAAGTGGGGAGAGCAGTTAGAAAGCGAATGGAAGAACCCAGGTGAGCGAGGAGATGGCGCATGGGCCCTAGGGGCTGGTGTGGGATGTGCTAAGATCCATCCTGAAGGCAGCGATAAATCTGTTGTTGATGGGGTTTGTGGAAGGGGTCAAGAATGGCTCCCAGCTTCTGGTCTGAGTGACTGGAAGGATGGTGTTGCCATTTCCTGAGACAGAGAGGGCTGTGGAGGCACTGATGAAGGGCCAGGGGAACTTGGTCTGGACCTGGAAAGTTGGAGATGCTCGTTAGACCCCCCGGTGGAAACACTGAGTAGGCGGTTGGATCCAGGAGAGGAGGTGCGGGCTGGAGACAGAACACAGAAGTCCTGGATGCCAGGAGAAGAGACAGACTCCAGGAGGCAGAGAGCCACCAGTTGTGCTGTTGGAAGAGGAACATTGAGAGTCGGCCATTGGGTTGGATTTGGAAGTTGTGTGTGACTTTGTCGAGGGAAGCTTTGGTGAAGTGAGGGGATAGGCAGCCTGCTGGCGGAAAGGGATGGAGATGACAGGGAGAGTCAGTATTTTCAGGAGTTTCACTCTATGGGGAAGCATAAAAATGGGGTGATGGCTGGAGGGGAGAGGGAAGGGATCAAGAGAGGGTTTTTGTAAATGGGAGAAACAACTCTATTTGCATGGTGATGAGAGTGATCCACTAGGGTGAGGGAAATTGGCAAAGCAATATTTACACCCAATTGTATTCTGCTCTGGATGGTCAGAGCATGGGTGATTTTTGTTTTCTCCTTGTGCTTTCCACTATTTTCCAAATTATCTAACATGAATATTTATTAATTTTGTAATCAGAAAAAAAGCCATTAAAAGCCACAGAGCTGATTGCTCAAGTGAAGCTTTTCCATGGTGACTCATCCTAGGGGGAAAAAAAAAAAAAACCAAAGGGCTGAAAAGAACGAGGAGGTGAAGAAAAATTAAATGCAAATAGAGCTCGCTCGGAATCAGATAATTTCTTGCCTGGCCCACTGCAATTTCCTCACCACCCTCCTGCCTGTCAGTCTCTCCCTGGCCCTGTCCCCAACTCGACACTGTCACTGTCAGGGTGGTTTTTCTGAAAACCACCAGGTTTTCATGCAAATCTGATCATGTCAAAGCATCTCCGGTGACTCCTCCCTAGTTTTCGGGATAAAATCCTGACCTTGTCACATGGTGGAGGGCACTCTTTGCGATGGGGTCTGGCTTCATCGTCAATCGGGGTGGGGGCCCCCCTTCCTCTGGCCAGCCCCCCTTACCTGCTCTTCAGCGCACCGTAATTACCGCCTTCTCAGAAGCGCAGCGTGCAGTGCCTCTTGTATGCGCTCCCATAGCAACCGCCCTCACTCCATCAGCCCCTCATCCACTCCATTGTAACCACCGGCTTACTCCCCTCCATCCCTGCCCCCCGCGACCCTCCGGCTCTCCTGGATACAGGGCCAGGTTTTTTATCTCTGTGTTTCCAGCCCTTTGCCCAATGCACAGCACACAGTAGGGCTCTCTGTGTCTGTGAGTGGAATGAATGGCCCTGCCTCATGTTTCTCAAGCATCCCGCTGATCACAGAGCAGAGGGAGGGAAAGATTCCAAAATCTCCCCTGCCTCTGGCCAAAGTGAAAACCAGCATCGAGGTTTTCCAGCCTGGTCCTAGCCACCAAACACGACCACTCCTCTTTCCTTTCCTCCTCCTAATGAATGTCCATTTGTTCCACTGACATTTATCAAGCCCTAATGAAGCAGCAAGTCCTATGGTGGGTGCTGGGGTAGGAAAATGGATACAGAGCGTGGAGCTGAACCTTGGCTGAGGGGAGGGGGCCAGAGGAACAAAGACCCACATGTGAATAAGGTCGTTCCTGTCCTGAACTCCCCAACTGAGCAAGTCATTCAGCAGACAACCACCGAAGGCCCACCCTGCAGGGGACATTGGCAAGTACTTGGCTGAGGGGATCCAGAGGACAGGGAGAAAATCACGCCCGTGCCTCTGTATCTGAAATACAAGACTGGACGCCAACAACCTGAGGGGTGCAAAGCCCTTTCAGTCCTGTTAGCAAATCTCAGCTTCCCTCCTCCTGGACCCCTCCCCATCATCAACCCCTCAACACATCAACACACCAGCCACCCCCACCCCCAGCTCCCTCTAAGCCAAAATATGATCTCAAGTATGGCAGTGAGTGCTTGATCCCTGCAGGAAGAGCGAGTTGGTGAAAATCCTGCCTGGCTGGACCAAGGCTAAGAGGTCAGAGCATTTTCCTGAAAGGGAGGGCAAAGCCCTAGAGGGACTCGGGGCTGCGGATGTGGGGAGAGGACAGGCTAAAGCCAGTGGGGGAGGCTCAGAGGGGACTCTGGGGCAGTCCCTGATGTGCAGAAATCAACAGAAAGTTTTTAGAGACCTCTGTGTGTCTGTTTGCCAAATGCTGTGGAGTTCCCAGGGTGGGGCTGAACCAGGGAAATGGAAACTTCAAAATAGAGGCCTGGGCTAAAAATGAGAATTCAGTTCTATTTCTTTTGATGTGGTAGCCTCTTTTGTCTGTGGGAGTTTCCCCATTTTTGCTTGTGGGGGATTTCATTAGAGAAATATCCCACCCCCACATGTTGAGCGGGAAACAGATGTGCCTGATGAGGGATAAAGGTCTTTGAAAGGACCAAAGTGCCCCAGCCCTGCGCTCGCATGGGAATGGAATGCTGCCTGATGCGTTGATCCCCTGACATACAGTGTCAAGTGTGTGTGCTCCGGGAGGCTCTGTGTTCCCACACTCGGAGCCCTTAGGGGAGATTAGCACCGTACAACAAGGTTGGGAATGAATCTTTATGGATACACTTCCACAGGTACACGGCCAGCAGCAGCTGCAGAAACATGCAGCCAGGGAGGCTTAACCAATCAGTGGTACCCACAGAGATCTCTAGGAAGGAGGCTGTGCTGCCAGCACCTTTCAGGGGCTCTTTAAGATATCCTGGCAAATAGAACAATTGAAACAGAATTTCATGATGTTCAGAAAAGACTCAGGGAAAGCAGCAGGGAGACTGGGGTGTCCAGGCTGAAGGCTGCCTTTGTCCTACCCAAGAGCGGTTCTGCTCTCCCAAAGTGGTTCCTCTGGGAGAATCCTGCCTGGGGGAGATGCCCTGTGCAGACAGCCATGCGGTGGAGGTCAGGGGAAGGCAACCACACCAGTGATCTCTCTGCTTCTTTCACCATTTCCCAATCCTCTGGAGTAAAGCCGTTCCCCCAGGCATGGGATGGCTGAGACACAGCGGGAACAGGAGGGAGTGGTCAGATAAGCAAAGGAAGAAGTTATCCAGGGGCACCTTCCCACGGTGCCCCTGGGAAGACCCCAGCTACATCCTCCTGTCTCCCTTCTCCACGCGCCTTTGCTGTTTATTGCTGCAAATCCCTCCCCAGGAGGGCTCATCACAGGCGTCCTCTCCACTCCCACACTGTGAGTGCTTCCCCCATGAACTCTGTCCTAGCTTCAGATTCTGAGAAGCGTGTGGCTCACTTCCTTCCACAGCATGTTCACAAACACACCAATGGAGACCCAGAAACCACCTGTCCGCTTTTAGCCCCGAGAACATCTCCTCCATATTGGGCCCCAACCAGAAAGGCAGGCAGAAGGCAGAGCCCTTGCTGGGGCAGGGCCTCACCTGGATGTCCTTTATCATGATGCTGTAAGCAAGGCCATGGGACTCCAGATACGCTTTGATGTATTTCAGTTCAGAGAAAGGAACTCTCATATCCACGGGGAGGCTGGGCCTGGCTGGGCCACGCCAGAAGTCCACCTTGTTCACCAAGGAAAGAGAGACAGCTGCATTACTCCATGTCCTTCCACACAATCCTGTAGGTGACCCCAGAGATCCAGAGAATCTCTCAGCCAGTAGAGACCTTTTTTCTACGTAGGAGATGGGGACAGGGGTGTGATGTCCCAAAACCTCCCAGTGGATGCCTGAAACAGCAGATAGTACTGAATCCTATATAGACTATGCTCTTTCCTATACATACAGACTTGGGATACAGGTTTTTTGTAATTTTTAATTTTTGTGGGTACATAGTAGGTGTATATATTTCTGGGGTATATGGGATATTTTGATACAGGTATATAATATGTAATGATCATATCAGGGCAAATGAGGTATCTATCACTCAAGCACGTATTCTTTGTGTTACAGACAATCCAAGTACTCCAAGTATACTCTTTTAGTTATTTTAAAATATACAATTAAATTATTATTGACTATAGTCACTCTGTTGTGCTATTAAATACTAGATTTTATTCACTCTACGTTTTTGACAGACCTATAATAAAGTTTAACTTATAATTTTTTTTTTTTTTTTGAGATGGAGTTTCACCCAGGCTGGAGTGCAATGGCATGATTTCAGCTCACTGCAACCTTTGCCTCCCAGGTTCAAGCCATTCTCCTACCTCAGCCTCCTGAGTTGCTGGGACTATAGGTGCGTGCCACCACGCCTGGCTAATTTTTGTATTTTTAGTAGAGACGGGGGTTTCGCCATGTTGGCCAGGCTGGTTTCGAACTCCTGACCTCAGATGATCTGCCCACCTTGGCCTCCCAAAGTGCTGGGATTGCAGGCATGAGCCACCGCACCTGGCCCTAACTTATAAATTAGGCACAGTTAGAGATTAAAAACAGTAACTAATAATAAAATAGAGCAATTAGAACAAATGCCAGCATCACTAGCCTTACACTTCGGGGCCATTATCAAGTCAAATAAGGGTTAGACAAACAGAAGCACCGTGACACAGTGACAGTCGATCTGATGACCCAGACGGTCACTAAGTGACTCGCGGAGGGGAGCGTGGACAGTGTGCAGGTGCGAGACTTCATCACACTACTCAGAACAGTTTGCAATTTAAAACTTATGAGTTTTTTCTTTCTGAAATTTTTCATGTAATGTTTTAGGTTGACCGTCAATCAGGAGGGACTGCCATACACTTAAAAGGGCCCCAGTTCCATAATGAAACCCTAAGGCTGAGCGGAAAGACTGCGACAAACAAAATCCCCAAGGCACTGAGGTTCTTTCCCTAATTTCAAGCCCTGTCACCTCCACACCTCACTCACACTCATTGCAACTTCGCCTGGATACAGAGAACCTCAAGAGTCCTAAAGAGTCCTCAAGATGAGGCCGCTCATCATCTGGGACATGAACACGGACAAGAGCCCTGGTCAGGAAAGGGAAGGATAATTGCTCCCATCCCCACAGAAGTAGGAGAGGCCGGACCTGGGTCCCTAGGTCAGCCTTTTGCAACACCTATTTTTCAATTAGTAAAATGGAGAGAATGATCATAAAACGTCATGAGTCCCAGTCGACGGGACACTCAGACAAGTAGGAGCAAGGGTTTTGACCACATCCAGAAATATCTGGTGGTTCCAGTGGCCCCCTAACAAAACCCTTCTATGTAATAGTCAAAGTCAACAAAAATGTTTTCCATTGTGAAAACCTGCAGAGGACAAGTGTTCTCAGAAAAGATGCTCAGGCTGACGGGGACGAACTCAGATAAGACACAGGTTTGCCAAGCTAAGCCGTTTCACTTGGGAGGCCAACGTGTCCAATCTCCACGCGACGTGGCATCCCACCCAGAGACACTGTGTTCCCTCCCCCTCCCCCCGCCATCCGTGTGGCTTTAGGAAATTCCTGCTGTTTGGAGATCAGTGCCCTGACGGGTTGTGTAGCAGCTCCCTATCCAGGAGAGATTGGGTGGCTAGAGGAGATATGGCCTAAAAAGGCAGCCCAAATTTCTGGGCAAGTGTCCCTGATTTTTCCTGAAGAGGAGCCACATGTGATTTCCCACAGGTCTGTGCTCTTTGCAGGGACCTCAGGAGGGCAGGTTTGGGGTACAGGGGGGCAGGACAAGGAGCTAAAGGTGTGAGCCACTGCGGAGGGTGTGGGGGGTGTCCTCAAGCCTGAGGAGTCCTCACCTTCTGGGGCTTCAGACCCTCCAGATCCCTGAGAAGTGAAAGCTGCTTCTCATCCTTGGCCAGGACTCGAAGAACCTGGTCCCTAGAAAAACACAGGGAGGGGCGGAGGAAGCTGCAGAGAAGGATCCCTGGAAGGCTGTGTCACTTGGAAGGGGCAGAATGGAGCAGAGGCCCCGCTGAAGGCAGAGCGGGAAGGCTGGAAGGCACCACACGAGTGGAGGCTGAAGGAGCCCTGAGCAGCCGGGACTCGCAGGCAGCTCTGAGAAGCACATGGTCCTTCAGCCTAGAGCCAGTGAGCTCTCCAGCCCCAAGGACAGACCACCCCAGGGGCTAAATAAAGCCTGTCAGTGCTACTGCTGGACTGAAGGCCAAGCCAGGGGAAGAAGGAAGGGAAAAGAATGGGGACGGGGGCAGTGTGTCAAATGAAAGGAATGAAGGGGAGAAAGGAGTAGACACAGGGGCTGGGGGGACCAGTGGTGACCCCAAGGGCTCTTCGCGTGGGGGCCCCAAGGCCATGGTCTGTCTCAATGCCCGGAAGGTGAGATCAGATAACCTTACCCCACCTGACGTGGAGGAAGCTGAGCTCCTTCCCTTCCTGATGGAGGTGGGCGGGAGGTGGCGTAACCAAGAGGCCTGTGGTGTGGGCTCTGGGGTGTGACGCCAGGGATGGGGTTGCTGCCCTCACAGGCTGGCTCTGAGACCATGGGTGAGCAACCCCCTCTCTACGCTTGCTGTGTCTCCCCTTCTCTACTGTGGAGCGTGGTGGGGCATCCACCTGTGGACCTTGGGGAGGCTCAAAGTACATCCACAGAGGGCCTGGCGTGTAATACTAGAACTTCCTGTCATTCAAAGGAGGACGACACCCACATCCATTTTTGGTAGAGGTACATAGTCTTGTGGGGGCTACAACTTCCTTGAGAATCAGAGGAAAGCTATGCATGCTTCCTCCCTGAAGAAGCCCTTGTTGTATAGGAAAACTGTTGCATGTGGTTTCAGGGGATTCTTGGAGCCCCGGGGGCTTCCTCCTGGACTCTGGATTAAGAACTCTGGATTTGGGGAGGACCACCAACGAGCCAGCCCTGGAGCATGAGAGTGGGAGGCTGCAAAGCTGGAAGTGAGTTCAGGGCAGGAACCCACATCCTGACTCTCCGCCTTGATCAGGCACCAGTGGGGCAGCCACCTCCTGCTGGGACATCCAGTCCCCTCCTCCCAACCAGTCCTCCCTCCCGCTGCGGAGCAGCCACTCACCCTGTGAAATTCATTTGGCCCAAAGCTGCTGCCAGGATCAAACTGAAGACCAGGAGTGTCTGCCTGTCCATGGGGGATGGCCCAGGGCTCGTCCCTCCTGCAGGAGTGCCCTGCATGCGTCTTCCTCCTGGTGAGCTTCAGGGGCTTTCCTTGGGCACCATGGACCGGGCTTCAGGGCAGCACAGCACCTAGAGGCTGGAAGGTCCGGCCTGAGAATGAACATTAGGCTGTCTGGGGCACCCAGCATGTGGCTCCCACATGCCAGGCCTTGGGAGAGCTAGGGCTGCCCTGCCCCAACCCAGCACATCCTCTCCTGGGAAAGGGAGAGGGAAGAGAGAAGTAGGAAGACAGGCCCTTAGCTTTTCTTTTCTCTCAGGTTTGCCAGGGCAGCCCCTTGTGAGCGTCAAAGCCTCCAGCTCCGGAGAAAGACCAGAGTAGCCAGCAGCCCTGGGACACCCTCCTTTCCTCCCTCCTCTATAGCATCCTCTCTTTTGCTCTTCTTCTCCCCCTAGCCCACTCATGCTTTCCCTGGGCTATATCCTCCTTACACATAAGGGTGTGGACGCCGTTGAAAGACCACTGGGCTTAGAGACAGAGACTGGGTGCTCACTTCCCGTCTAAAATATCTGGGGCAGCTGCCCTAATCTCTAAATCTCAGTTTACTCATCCATCAAATGGGGTAAATCATACCTCCCCTCCCTACCTCACAGGGTTTGGAGGGGTATAGATGAGGCAACTTGAGTGAACTGGCTTGGTAAAGCCTGCAAAATGCAATGTATTATTATTTCAAAGGCATTAACTTTTAGTCACAGCCACATTTGAGATCAGTCCTCCAGTGGCAATGGGGAGAAGGGGAGAGAAGAGAATGGAGAGGAGAACAAAGGAAATAACTATATATTGTATGAGAAGGAATTCAATCAAGATTCCCTTTTCTCTGTCTTCAGGTGGTCATCATTGTGCTAGCACAGATAGTGGGTTTTCTGCTACACATGAAGGTCACCGTAGTCATTATTATAGTTCTCAACAGACAGCAGAGTCAATTTCTCAGTCCTGCTGAAGCCCCACACAGTTCCCTTTATAGTGTGGGAATAGCAGGAGTAAAGCAGGGGCCAGCACACAAAGCAGTCATCTTGGAAGGAGAAAGTGAAAGATGATGCCTGAATGGCAAATGATGAATCTAACAGAAAATCCACAGGGGGTGGGGGTAAGGCAGAGGCTGAATCCAACCAAGTCATTCAGCAGAGGACGTCAACAATAGGCCACTTAACTGTCACCGGCGATTCTCAGAAGCCCCCTCTCCCCATCCATAGTATCTCAGAATGGCCAATTAACCGGCTATGTGTCCAGAGAAGGCAGCTCTTTTATCGACAGAATGCCCTGCTCCCCCACCAACCTGCCCTACTCCATTATTTTGTAGTTCAGCTGTTCACACATGCCAGACTCTCCTAGAACCCTGGCTTTGGGGACTCTCAAAGAGTAACATTAGCAAAGGGTTTAAGGACGTAGAAAAGAAAGCAGTTATGCTTTCCACCCAAGTAACATTCAGCTTCAGTATCAATGGAGATAAAAGGGTGTATTGCTAAACAATAGCTCAAGAGTTTAAAAGGAAATAAACAGAGATAGTGCTAGTCACCAAAAGTACCCAGCATCTTCTTGTTCAAAAACATCATTTTAAGCCACCAATAATGAGACAACTATCCTTGTACTTGGCTTAAGGGTGGGAAAAGAGACAGAGAGTGAGAGAGAAAGAATAAGAGCAAAAGAGAGAGAGAGAAGCAGTTAGGAATTTTTGAGAATTCTATGACACAGCCTCCAATAGAACTTTCTGTGATAATAGAAATGTTCTATGTCCACACCCCCCAATAGGATAGCCTACTTGAAATGTGGCTAGTGTGATTGAATACTGATTTTGGAGTTGTATTTAACTGTAATTAATTTAAATAAAATTTAAATAGCCACGTGTGGCTAATGGCTACCACATTGGACAGCAGAGTTCTCTGGGAATTCGCCAACACTGAAAGCACCATCTCCAATGGCTGGATTTGTTTTTGATTTTGCTTCCTCTAAGTTCATGTTGGACGGATAATGTGCTGACATCGTAACAAGGTTTGAGGGTGATACATCTCACACACGCATGCGTGAGCACCCAATTATCATGCTTATGAACTGCAATTATCAGCTTATGGCTAGATTTGAAGCAGAGACACATAGCTATGCTTGACCTAAGGTTGGCTTTTCACTCACAATTAATTACTCACCTAATCATTTACTCAGTAAATGCCCACTGAATACCTACTATTTTCCAGGCACTTGCTAAAATCTGGAAGCAAAATAGAAAGCAACACATATCTGGCCCTTCCATTTCTAAAGGGGTAAGTAGACAATTAATTTAAATAGCATGCAGATAATTGGTGATTGGAGCCCATCTCACTCCAGATAAGTGTAAAACTGTAGCTGGTGTTTGTGCTACAAGGGAAAGGCACATTGTACCATGAGGACGGGTAACATGGGCTCCACATAGACTGAAGGAGAGTTTCCGTAAATTAGAAATTTTATTGGAGGACTTTTATTTCCTGCAGGTTGGTAGGTTAGATACTTAAGCAATCCTGCCCAAATGAAAGAACTCAAATGCAGGATAAAATATTTTGAGTAACAGCTTTTTTAAAGCCATCGCTGGGTTGGCACAAATACAAGAATCTACAGATCCCCAAAAGGAGGAAAAGCCAGACAGACACCAAAGAGGTAAGCAAGCTTTGCCTCAGAGAACTTCTCAGAATGCTGGTGTTCTTGATTTTCCTACTGGATGCATGTACCATGCATCTAGAATCATCTTCCCTCTGCTTCAAATCTATCTTTTCAAACCTTCCTTTAGTGAAGGTTTCTGTTTTTACTTATTTGAAAATTCTTGGCCAGGTGTAGCAGCTCACACCTGTAATCCCAGTCCTTTGGGAGGCCAAGGCAGGAGGAACCCAGGAGTTCACTTGAGTCCAGGAGTCCAAGACCAGCCTGGGCAAGTCAGGGAGACCCTATCTCTGCAAAAATAAAATAAAATTAGCTGGGCACGGTGAGGCATGCATCTGTAGTCCTAGCTACTCGGGAAGCAAGCAAGAAGATCGATTGAGCCCAGGACTTTGAGGCTGCAGTGAACCATACTCCAGCCTGGGTGACAGAACAAAAACCTATCTCAAAAAAAAAAAGAAAAGAAAGAGAAAAAAGAAAGAAGGAAGGAAGGGAGGGAGGGAAGGAGGGAGGGAGGGAGGGAAGAAGGAAGGAAGGAAGGAAGGAAGGAAGGAAGGAAGGAAGGAAGGAAGGAAGGAAGGAAGGAAGGAAGGAGAGAAAGAAAAAAACAGAAAGAAGAAAGAAAGAGAGAGAAAGAAAGAGAGAGAAAGAAAGAGAGAGAAAGAAAGAAAAGAAAGAAAGAAAGAAAGAAAGAAAGAAAGAAAGAAAGAAAGAAAGAAAGAAAGAAAGAAAGAAAGAAAGAGAAAGAAAAAGAAAGAAAGAAAAAATTATTTTGCTCTCATTCTTGAAAGGGTTTTTGGGGATAGAAATTCTAAGTTTATTACTGTTTTCCTCTCAACACATTGAAAATATTATCCCACAGTCTTCTGGCTTCCATTTTTGCTGCTAAAAGGTAATCAGTTGTTGACTTACTGTTCTTCGGAAGCTGACCTCTCTTTGTTCCTGGTTTCTTTGAAGATCTTCTCTTGGCTTTTGATGGTCCACAGTTTTACTATCATGTATTCTTCAGATACACCATCATATGTCCAGGTATGGAATTTTTTGTTTGTTTTGTCTTGCTTGAGAATCATTTGAATTCCTCTATCTGCGTGTTACTCGCTTTCCATTATTTTCCAAATTTCTCAGCCATTATATTTTTAAACATTGCCCCTTCTCCTCTCTATTACCTTCATCTGAAACTTTTGACTGGATAGATGTTAGACCTCCTCATTCTAGCCCCCAAGACTCATAACCATTCTGTTATATTTCCATTGTGTGGTCTCTCTGGGCTACATTCTGGATAATTTATCTGTAAAAAATACTTGTGTCTTTATTCCACTTACCTGATTTTTTCATTGGCTGAGTTTAATCTGCAATTTAATTGATCTGTGAAGTTTTACATTTCAATTGCTAAGGTTCATTGATTCTGCAACTTTTTTTTCCTCACGTTTTTAACACTGTTAAAATCAGGATACATCTTACAATTGGTGGCATCTTGCAATGATAATTGGCAGTATTGTTGATGGCACATAAAATTATGGTGCATCTTATAAAATCAATCCTGTTTTATAGTCAACGCAATATGATATTCATTTTTTATTTTTGGAAGTTCTATTTGTTTTTTTTTTTATTTAAGCCCAAATGACTTGAATTTCTTATCTATTTTAGAATTTATTATTTCTTTAAACGTATAAGACAGATATTTTATATTCTGTGTCAGATAATTACAGTTCCTAGATATTTTAAGTCTATTTCTGCTGCGTATTCTTTCTGCTGGTTCTCACTCATGGTGCATTTTCTTTCATGCCACGTATCTGTGAACCAATCATTTTCCTTGAACATTTATCTGTGAGAATCCCTTGAGGCCTGGGTTGAAGGTGAGTTCTTCCAGAGAAGATTTGCATCTACTTCTGTAAGTTGCTGGGGACACTACCAACCTGAGACCACTCTAAATTAAATAATTTAAGATTTTTTTTTGGACTGCATAGTTAGCATAAACTTAAACCACAGACTCATGTTGGGGAGCTTACTTGTGGGTATGAAATCTCAGGAAACATTTTTCCCAGCATCATCTAACAGCAAAGTTTTAAGTCCTGGACAAGAATAGTATGTTATCTGCAAGTGGGTCATCAGAGTTAAAGTGTCTTAAGGTCCTGGAATTGTTGGGAGAACGGAGAGATATTGACAATAGGCCGGGCGCGGTGGCTCAAGCCTGTAATCCCAGCACTTTGGGAGGCCGAGACGGGCGGATCACGAGGTCAGGAGATCGAGACCATCCTGGCTAACACGGTGAAACACCGTCTCTACTAAAAAATACAAAAAACTAGCCGGGCGAGGTGGCGGGCGCCTGTAGTCCCAGCTACTTGGGAGGCTGAGGCAGGAGAATGGCGTGAACCCGGGAGGCGGAGCTTGCAGTGAGCTGAGATCCGGCCACTGCACTCCAGCCTGGGTGACAGAGCAAGACTCCGTCTCAAAAAAAAAAAAAAAAAAAAAAAGAGATATTGACAATTTTTTAGATTTTGGTAAATATGCGTGTTCAAATAGCTAGAGCAACAACTAGAAGAATAGATCCAGTGCACACACCTTTCAAACAGGTAGAAAGGATAAAGATAAAAAGAGATGAAGGAGGAAACATAAACCAGAAAAAGATGAGGAAAAAAGATTTACAAAAAGAAATTTTAAAAAGTAGAACATAAAGATACTCCAGAGCCTAGAAGAAAAACAAAGTAGAACAAATTGAAAGGGCATAAAAAGAAGAAACTTGCCTAATAATAATAGTAAATGTAAATGGATTTAACTCTTCAGTAAAGGACAAAAATGATCAATATGATTTATTTAAAATCCTAGCTATATGGCCAGGCATGGTAGCTCAGGCCTGCAATCCCAGCACTTTAGGAGGCCGAGGTGGGTGGATCACTTGAGGTCAGAAGTTCAAGACCAGCCTGGCCAACGAGGTGAAACCCCATCTCTACTAAAAATACAAACATTAGCTAGGCATGGTGTGGGAGTAATCCCAGCTACTCA
Organism: Macaca fascicularis; assembly: GCF_037993035.2. NCBI lineage: Eukaryota > Metazoa > Chordata > Mammalia > Primates > Cercopithecidae > Macaca > Macaca fascicularis. The sequence continues at coordinate 171,852,506 of NC_088377.1, read as the reverse complement.
GGAGGCTGAGGTGGGAGAATTGCTTGAACCCAGGAGGCAGAGGTTGCAGTGAGCCAAGATCATGCCACGGTACTCCAGCCTGGACGACAGAGCAAGACTGTCTCAAAAAAAAAAAAGAAAAAAGAAAAAAAATACTAGCTATATGGTTTCACAAGAGGCACTCTTAAAACATAAGAACAAAGAGAGACTCAAAGTCACGGATGGAAAAAAGATATTCCAGGTAAATACTAAGAAAAGAAAGCATGTAGCCAGGTGCAGTGGCTCATGCCTGTAATCCCAACACTTTGGGAGGCCAAGGAGGGAAGATCACTTGAGGACAGGAGCTCAAGACCAGCCTGGGCAACATAGGGAGACCCTGTCCCCACAAAAAGTAGAAATAAGTTAGTCAGACATGGTGGCATGCACCTGTGGTCTCAGCTACTCGGGACACCCCTTCTTAAAAAAAAAAAAAAAAAAAAAAAAAAATCAGGAATAATTCTAACAAGCAATGTGCAATCCTCCCTGTTCTGAAGTAAGCAGGTATATGCAAACCTGCCCCCAAAGTCTTAGGAAGCTGAGAGGTCTAAGAAAGAGGCCGACAAATCTGTTTTTTAGAAAGAAACATTTAATAGGGACTTAGAAGCAGAAGTCATGTCTATGTATCAGGTATTGGTGAGATAAGCTGGTGATTCCTGCACCACTACCCCCGAGACCCATGGCCCATACACCACAGGGACAGGATAACTCCGAAGGGATTTGTAGGACAGTTGAAGGGTGATAGTATCAAGGCTGTACCAACCCCAGGGCAGGATTCACGGCAAGCACATACTCCACACAAAGAACAACAGACAAACTGGAAATCCTGAGGCCTTCCCCCATCTGGGGGCAACCAGAAGTCAACATGGCAGATTAGCATCCAAGATGGAGTTGCTTTGGCCTCCATGCTTCCTGGAGACAAATATAAAACTACTGGAAAATGCTAACATTCCAAACAAATCTAACAGTATACTCTATTCTTAAATAAGAAAACTCAATGTCATCACGCCACTGTGCTCCAACCTGGGTGACAGAGTGAGACCCCATCTCTACAAAAGTTAAAATTATCCAGGTGTGATGGTGCGCACCTGTGGTCCCAGCTACTTGGGAGGCTGAGGTGGGAGGATGGCCTGCACCTGGGAGGTAGGGGCTGCAGTGAGCTGTGATCACACCACTGTACTCCAGCCTGGATGACAGAGTGAGACCCTGTCTCAAAAACAAAAAAAGAGAGAAACTCTTGCACATGTCACCAGAACATACGTACAAGATTGGCTGAATAAATGGAGATGTCATACAACGGAATACAAAGAGCAGAGAAAAGGAGTCAACTACAGCGCCATGCATCCACATGGTTGAACCTCAAAAAATGTAATGTTGAGCGAAAGAAGCAAGTCAGAACACACTGTGTTTCCATTTACATACATCCACAAAACAGCATATTGTTTAGGAATAAGTCCTTATGCAGTAATTATAAGGAAAAGAAAGAAAATTAGTAGCATGATTAGTGGTTTTGTCTAGAAAAGGAAAGGGAGTACATTTGAGGGGCATGTGCAGGTTACTCGAATAATGTTGCATTCTTGTTCTTAAGCTGAATGATAGGGTAAGAGTGTTAATTTTTTTTTTTTTTTTTTTTTTTTTTTTGAGACAGAATCTCACTCTGTTGCCCAGGCTGGAGTGCAGTGGTGTGATCTTGGCTCACTGCAACCTCTGCCTCCCAAGTTCAAGTGATTCTCCTGCCTCAGCCTCCCAGTAGCTGGAATTACAGGCACCTGCCACCACACCTGGCTAATTTTGTATTTTTAATAGAGATAGGGTTTCACCATGTTGGCCAGGCTGGTCTCAAACTCCCGACCTTGGGTGATCCGCCCACCTCAACCTCCCAAAGTGCTAGGATTACAGGTGTGATCCACTGTGCCCGGCTGTTAATTTTCTTTTTAACAGCCACTGAAGTTTTATACAGGATCTTGTACATATGCTATACTTCACAATAAAACATATTTTAGGCCAAGTGCGGTGGCTCACACCTGTAATCCCAGCACTTTGGGAGGCAGAGGTGGGCGGATCACGAGGTCAGGAGATCGAGACCATCCTGGCTAACACGGTGAAACCCTGTCTCTACTAAAAATACAAAAAATTAGCCAGGCATGGTGGCGGGCGCCTGTAGTCCCAGCTTTGCGGGAGGCTGAGGCAGAAGAACGGTGTGAACCCGGGAGGTGGAGCTTGTGGTGAGCCGAGATTGCGCCACTGCACTCCAGCCAGGGCAACAGAGCGAGACTCCGTCTCAAAAAAAAAATCATATTTTAAAGGAAATACGGGGAAGTTAATTTACTTTTTATAGTGAGAATCAATCAAAAATGCCCAAAACTGAAAAATCAAGAAGTAGCAATATAAGCACTTTACCTAGTCTTATGAATGTTGAGCATCAAGGCTAGAAGAACTCAATGTGGTTATTGCCAGAGAGCAAGACCGGTGAAGAAAGCGAGGAGCAGGACTCTGTTGCTTCTTATAACAAGTCTTGTAGAACTCTGACTCTTCATACGATGGCTGAGTAACCCTTTAAATTAAAGAGAAGTTGTAAAAGTGGCATTTAATACCTAGAGTAGTCCAGCTCATAGAGACAGCAAGCAGAATGGTGGCTGCCAATGGGCAAATGGGAAGTTATTTAATGAGGATATAGTGTCAGTTTAGGAAGAGGAAAAAGTCCTGGAGATGGATGATGCTGATGGTTGCATAGCAGTGTAGGTATACTTAATGCCGCTGAACTCTACACTTAAAAACAAAATGATACATTTTATGTTAAGTATATTTTATCACATACACAAAATTAAAGCTAAAAGCACCCAGCCAAACAGTAGCATTTGAGCTGAGTTAGGTAAGATGTGAAGGAGTTAACTCGACAAACCGTGATGGGGAGACTGCAGGAAATTTGATTCTAGCCCTGAATCTCGTCCTCGTTAAAGGCATTAATTCCCATGTCTGGCTGGGGACCACCTGGGGGTCTCCAGAGATCGAGTGAGGTGCTCCAACATCCGCAAACAAAACTTCCAAACTAAATTATGTTTTAGTCTTCAAAAGTCCCCTTTGGGTGTTTTAGGAAAATAAATACATCCAGTGTAATCTTTAAAAAAAGAACAGCAGGATCATCATCATTCCCTTTCTAAAAGGATTCTTTGATTATCGAAAGGATTTGCCACTGTTTCTTAAAATGAAAGCTCCCCTAGTGCAGTCAAAATGTGATTTAATTAACAAAAAAACAGGCTTATCCCACCTTTCAGAAATATGCCAAGCAGGTGCTTTCAGGAAATGGAATATTAAAAATCCAAGAAAACAATGAAACGCCTAAAAGGTAGGTTAATGCTGCTCTGGATTAGAGGTTCCAAATTTACTTGCTCATGCAAAATCCCAGTCTGCGGCCACCCACTGCAGGGAACCCGAGCCTATGACCACATCTCCCCAGTTTAGCTAATCATGCCTTTTGCCTCCATCACACACCATAGATTCTAATTCTTTACAGGCATTGCAAACACAAAACAAAGTCTTTGTGGGCTGGGGCTGTGTCATATTAATTTGCATCATCCCAGGAACTCTTGGTATAGCCAGGCCACTGCCCAGGACCTATTTGTTGACTGATTTGTGGATTCACTCATTCCAATGACTCCCCAAAGCTTAGGGAACAAACCTTCACATCCAGGACCTTCACCTTTGCCTGCTCCACTCAGCTCTGCCTCTGTCAGTCCAGAGCTCCTAAACCTTTGCTTTGAGCTGCTCCCCATGTTTAGTTACTGGACCTTACTCTCACCACCCACAACCAGGGACCTGCCTCCCCTGGTGTCATCCCCTGGTGTCATCCTTAAATGCAGGCCTCTAACACCAAGGTCTTGCCTCCCTCTCCTCCAGGATATACGTTCCTGCCCAGATATATGCCCAGAAGTTGATGATAGACTATTGGGCAACCCTCCGCCACATGGCTGCCTCCATCCAGGCACCCAGTTGGCCTCCTCTCAACCGTACTACACCCACTCCTTCCCTGCCAGCTGGATTTCTGGATGGAGGCCAGACCCCCCTACCAGCCACAGGGCAGTAAGAGCTACGGAATGGCTGGCCAGGACATGTCACTTGCCAAACTCCTCAGAGATACTGCAAGGAAGTGGGCTGGGGCTGGGGGCTCCCTGGTTGGGTGCCTAGTGTCTGGTCATCTGGGACTTAGCTAATGACCACCATGAGGTGCCCAAGAGCACAGGCTGAGGGCCTGCTCCCAGCGAGAGCGTGGGTTGGTAGCCTACAGGCCAAGGAAGGGATGCAGCTGCAGCCACGGCCAGCCCATTGGGCCTGGAGAGCCACCTGGACAGCCCTGTGTGGAGCTTTCCAAGGCCTCACCATTTAGAGGAAAGGTAAAGGTGACCCACATGCTTTCCCTGCCCAGGGTCCAGCAAACTTTTTCTGGAAAGGGCCAAAAAATAAAGATTTTAGTCTTTGGGGTCCAGAAGGTAAGATAGAGCAACTGTTCTCACTAAAGAGTCTGTTTTTTCCTTTAATTAAAAAAAGAAAAGAAAAAGGCTGGGCGTGGTGGCTCACTCCTGTAATCCCAGCACTTAGGGAGGCGGAGGTCAGGAGATTGAGACCATCCTGGCTAACACAGTGAAACCCTGTCTCTACTAAAAATACAAAAAATTAGCCAGACGTGGTGGTGGGCACCTGTAGTCCCAGCTACTCAGGAGGCTGAGTCAGGAGAATGGCATGAACCTGGGAGGCAGAGCTTGCAGTGAGTGAGATCACACCACTGCACTCCAGCCTGGGTGACAGAGCAAGACTCCATCTCAAAAAAAAAAAAAAAAAAAAAAAAAAATCATAGAGACGGGGTCTTGCTGCATTGCCCAGGCCAGTCTCGAACTCCTGGGCTCAAGGGATCTCCCACCTCAGCCTCCCAAAGTGCTGGGGTCACAGGCATGAGCCACTGTGCCCAGTCTAAAGAGTCTTTTTTACGTTTAAAAAATGTAAAAACCATTTTTAGCTTGAAGGCTATGGAGGCTAGATTTGATCTGCGGGCCGTAGCTTGCCTACCTGGTCTGCTTGAAGAGGCAGGCATTCGTTTATGAGATTATTCACATCTATTAGAGAGCTCAAGGTAAATCGGAGTCAAGAATTAGAAGCATTTTCAATCAAATCCAGTGATTTCCAAAGTGAGGCATTCATTCCTACCAGGGGGTAAAGGAAGGAGCTATTAAGACTTATAAGCTCTATTTTTATCTCATTCTTTTTATTTTAATTTTTATGTTTTATAAAATATATAATATGACTACAGTGGCATTTGTACAGAATGTATAAATACATAGTTACATATGTTGGGTGTGACAAGCTAGATTTTTTAAAAATTATAGGGGTGCAGGATGAAAAAATCTGAAGAATTCTGCCTAGAGTTCTTACGTCAATTTATTTTGTAAGCTTGCCACCACCATGCTTTTGTTTCTATCAGTACCTCTTCTTTCACATATTTCTGGGTGGCAAAATCTGATTTTTAAAATTGAAATTTATTTAAATTCATGGTGATAGATATTGCAGAATTTAACAGTCCTTGAAAGCTATGTATTAGGAAGCAAAAGGCTATTTGCTGAGCACCACCGTGAGCGAAATTCTGCCTTTGTAACCTCATGTCTGGCTGGGGAAAGTGGGCAAAAGTTCACTAGTTTTTGATCAAATTCCCCCCCACCCCCTTTTTTTTTTTTTTTTTTTTTTTTTGAGACAGGGTTTCGCTCTTCTTGCCCAGGCTGGAGTGCAATGGCGCTATCTCAGCTCACCGTAACCTCCACCTCCCGGGTTCAAGCGATTCTCCTGCCTCAGCGTCCAGAGTAGCTGGGATTGCATGTGCCAACACACCCAGCTAATTTTGTATTTTTCAGTAGAGACGGGGTTTCTTCATGTTGGTCAGGCTGGTGTACGAACTCCCGACCTGAGGTGATCCCTCCCACCTCATTCTCCCAAAGTGTTGGGATTATAGGCGTGAGCCACCACCCTCCGGGCCAAAGTTCACTTTCAAATAACACTAGACTACTTCACATGTAGAGCAGATAACCTCGTAACGAAGTATTCCCAGTTTTTTTCTCCTGCCCCTTATGACATTGTTGAAATTTATTTCACTTATCCACATGTTATAATCACATAATACATTGCTACTATTATTGCTTTAAACAAATAGTTATCTTTTAGATAAATTAAGAATAAGAAAAATAAGTTATTTTACTTTCATTTATTCCTGGTCCTTCCCTTTCTTGTAGATCTGAATTTCTGACTTATACTATTTTCCTACTCACTTAAATGCTTCTTTTCTTTTCTTTTTTTTTTTTTTTTTTTTTTTGAGACAGAGTCTCGCTCTGTCGCCCAGGCTGGAATGCAGTGGCGCAATCTCAGCTCACTGCAAGCTCCACCTCCCGGGTTCCCGCCATTCTCCTGCCTCAGCCTCCTGAGTAGCTGGGACTACAGGCGCCCACCGCCACGGCCGGCTAATATTTTGTATTTTTAGTAGAGACGGAGTTTCACCATGTTAGTCAGGATGGTCTCGATCTCCTGACCTCATGATCCACCCACCTCGGCCTCCCAAAGTGCTGGGATTACAGGCGTGAGTCACCGTGCCCGGCCTCACTTCACTTTCTACTTGCTTGCATAGTTTCTGACCAGAAGTCTGCTGTGGTTTTTATTCTTGTTCTCTATTGGTAAAGTGGTAAAGTGTTCCCTCCGGCTCTTTCAAGACTTCAATTATTTTTTTTTTTCAGTTTAATTATGTTATGCCTAGGTAGAGTTTCTTGGTATTTATCTTTCTTGGTTTTCTCTGAACTTCACAGATATGTGTTTGGTATCTATTAATTTTGGAAAATTCTCAAGCATATTACTTCAAATATTTATTTGGCTCTGTTCTCTCTTCTGCTTCTGGCATTCTAATGACGTGTACATTATACCTTTTGAAATTGGCCTCCAGTTCTTGGGTGTTCTGTTCTGGGTTTTTTCATCCTTTGTCTTTTGCATTTCAATATGAGAAGTGTTTTTCCCCCCTTCAGTTTCACTGATGCTTTCCTTGGCTGTCTCTGGTTTACCAATAATGAGCCCATCAAAGGCATTCTTTGTTTCTGTCACAGTGTTTCTGATTCATAACACTTTCCTTTAATTCTTTCTTAGAGTTTCCATCTTTCTGCTGCTTACATTACCCGTCTGTCTTTTCCCTTAGAACACTTAACACATTAATCATTGTTATTTTATTTTTATTTATTTTACTTTTTTTCTAGAGACAGGGTCTCACCATGTTGCCCAGACTGGACTCAAACTCCTGGGCTCAAGCAATCTTCCTGCCTCAGCCTCCCAAGTAGCTGGGACTTAGGCATGAACCACCACACTCAGCTCTAATCATTGTTATTTTTTATTCCCTGTGTGATAATTCCAGAATCTGTATCATGTTTGAGTTTGGTTTCTTTTTCTCTTCCGATAGCTTTTGCTTTGTTTTGTTTTGTTTCTCCAGAGACAAAGTCCTGTTCTGTTGCCCAGGCTGGAGCGCAATGGTACTATCATAGCTCACTGCAGCCTCGAACTCTTGGGCTCAAGTGATCCTCCCCGGTAGCCTGCTGAGTAGCTGGGACTACAGGCATGTGCCACCACACCCAGCTACAGACAATGTTTTTGATTTTGGTTTTGGGTTTTGTTTTGCCTTTTAATATGCCTTGTAAATTCTTTTTGAAAGCTGGACATGATATATTGACTAATAGAAACTGAGGTAAATAGGCTTTCAGTGTGAGACTTGTATTAGTCTGGCTAGGAGTTGGGCTGTGCTTAATGTTTTCTGTAGTTATTGGTGCCAGAGGCTTCCAATTCCTCAGGGATCTTTGGTTTTGTCTCCCCAGCTGTCTTTTGGTTTCCCTAAGTACTCCTCCTCTGAGAAAGTCAGCATCTTCCAGTTCTTTCAGCTTTAACCCAGTTTCATTATACCTCTTGGTGTGGTGGTAGGACGTAGGAGGAGAAAAATGTTCTATCATCTTATGATTATGAGATGAGCAGGTCTCTGGGCTGTGACTTTCACAAGTGTTTCTTAGTTTTTTTCCCCCTCTCTTGGGTGAGATAGGAATATCACAGGGGACTGGATTTGGATAATTTCCCTTCCCCCAAGTAGATAAGGCTCTGGTAAAGTCTTCTCCTAGCAACGTAGGCCTCTGTTATGAAGAACACTCTGGGCATTTCAAAATGGTTACCTTTCTTCACCCTGCCAGAAACACCAGAGATTTTTTCTTGGTTCTTCATTATGAGAACCTGGTGGAGTTCCTAGAGGTAAGATCCACAAACATATTGGGGGAGCCCCTAAGGCTACAGGCCCCCGGGAGTTTCTCAATCTCAAGCAGGTTCACACTCAGCCTCCAATTGCATCAAAATTACCATGTAAGTGTTTTTACCAGCTTATGGCTTTAACAGTCTCTCCTCCAGGTATACAGATCACAGCTGTGTACCTGGAGCAGAAGGTTGGCCTCTCTCCAGATTTGGGGGTGGCAGGTGCCTTGGGAGTTCAGTTCTCTGATAGGTCCGAGAAAAGTCATTAGCTTTCAGCATATTCAGCTTATTTCTTGTTGAAACAGTTTCCAAGTTCTTTACATGTCAGCACTAAAGCCGGAAGTCCCCAAATCTTTTATAATAGGCAGTGAGCCTAACTGCCCTTTGCTCTAGAAGGAACATTACTTTTATTATAACGGACAGTAGAGAAATCTGTCCTTCACTCCAGAGGGAGATATTGTCTATCTTTCAAGGTTGTTTGTTCTTCTAACATTCTTGAAAAGATCATCTGGAATTATCTAGATATGCAGAAATATAAAAGGCCCAAGGAGAACTGTCTCTCAACAGATGTAAAAAACACTGGGAAAATGGTGCCGGAAATAGAGTTTAAAACAGTTGTCCTCAACCTTGGCAGTCCATTAGCACCACCTGGATGGATTTTTATAAAACCAATGCCCAGAGATTCTGTTTCCATCGGTCTGGGGTAAAGCTCCAAGCGTCAGTAGTTTTTAAAAGCCCCCGTGTGATTTTAATGTATAGCCAAGGTGGAGACCACCTGTCTAAAAGTTGATGAGGTGAGATATAATTAATAATATATTTTTTACCTCAGTGCTTCCCAAGCTTTGCTGTGCATGTGAATTACCTGGAATTATATTCAATGCAGACTCTGATGCAATAAGGTCTAGAGGAGGGCCAGAGATTCCGTTTCTGACAAGCTCCCTGGTTTTGCCTGATATTGTCATTCTATTTGAGCAGCAGGATTTTGGCTCACTGGAAACAGACTTCTCATTATAATCTGTGTCTACTGCTAGACTTGCATCCTTAAGGCTTTTTATAGATATACATACATACATATAGATAGATAGATAGATAGATAGATAGATAGATAGATAGAGGTGTGGATATGTTCAGGAATGTATCATGTAGGGAAGGAGAAGGTAGCCTGACTCTGGAAGATGATTCTTGCAGTAACAGTAAGGCCCACACATATACATGTGTAACAAATCTACACATTGTGCACATGTACCCTAGAACTTAAAGTATAATAATAATAAATTTAAAAACAAAAAACAAGGAAGGCCTATCCTTTCCCAGGACCACAGAAATACCCTAAGCATTGAGACCACGAGAAATTTGAGAGATGCTTCAGGATGTTGAAAACAAAGATTTAGAACACAGGGCCGTCAAGTCCTAAGTAACAACTTCCCTCTGAGCCTTACATTGCTCAAGTATCAACGGTAGCTGTTGGTGAAGAGTATTTGGATCCAAGTATCAGAGAAATAAAAAGTAAAATCTTAGTATTGCTGGAGTAAAAGCCCTTTCCAGTATGAGTGACCCAGAAGAACACTGATCAATGTCGTTTCTATTTCTTCTATTGGGAGTAAGGGAAACAGCTCTGGCCATCCTCCTCCCGATCTCCTGATCTAATTTCCAAAGGTTATGATGCGGTTGGCCTCCACGACAGCAGAGCTGGCGTCTGGGCCTTCCCATCTCTCTGCAGTGCTGGCAGCAAGAGGGAAGGAAATACCCTCTTCCAGGGCCGGCACTGCTCATGCACAGGCCTTCCCCGGCCCAGCAACACGTTCACTTTCCAGCTTAAATGAGTCTCTTTCTGGCTACACGTATCTTTCATCTGTTTTCTAGAGTAAACAGAAGACTCCTAGATAGGAGTCAGGTTCCAGAGAGCCCATAAGGACCTACAGAGACATGTCTGCTAAATATTGATTGCATTGGTGGTCCTGGAGCAGCAGGGAGGGAGGAAGATCTAGTGCCTTCTTCTTTAATGTCTCTTAACCAAGTTAATACCTGTCCACCCGCCAGCTGCCTCTGGAAGCATTTTAGAAATACCACTTCACGGCCGGGCGCGGTGGCTCACGCCTATAATCCCAGCACTTTGGGAGGCCGAGGTGGGCGGATCACGAGGTCAGGAGATCAAGACCATCCTGGCTAACACAGAGAAACCCCATCTCTACTAAAAATACAAAAACAAAATTAGTCGGGCGTGGTGGCAGGCGCCTGTGGTCCCAGCTACTCGGGAGGCTGAGGCAGGAGAATGGCGTGAACCCGGGAGGCGGAGCTTGCAGTGAGCCCAGATCACGCCCCTGCCCTCCAGCCTGGGCGACCGAGAGAGACTCCGTCTCAAAAAAAAAAAAAAGAAAAAAGAAATACAACTTCATAGTGAGGAGACACGTTATCCTTTCCCACCGAGCCTGGTGTCTCTGAGTTTTCTAATACAGATTTGCTGAAATGGGAACAGGAGGTCTTTGCTTTTCCTGACCTCTGTGCGTCTCACATCCATCAGAAAGAACAATGCCATGGCGAGGTACTCAGAGCTGAGGGAGGAAGATTGCTGCAGCCTGTGAGCTAAGCCGAAAGAATATCCCGGGCTTCTTTGGGATCCGATGTGGACTTGGTCCTGCTGCAGGTACTCATTCAATACCTCTTTATGATGTGCCATTGTGTGCTTAAGTGCTGAGGATTCTCAATGACTAAGACCTTGGCTCTGCCCGTGAAGGGCTTAGAAGCCCAAAGCCAAGGTTAATGGTAAAGCTAGGCCGAATTGCTTAAATACGCAAACAGAATACATCTATTTGCTTGTTGAGAGAAGTGAACATATTGTCATCCAGGGATGTGAGAGGCTAATAAAGATGGGGATAGATGGTTCCACAGGCCGTGAATCCCTATGAAAAGACATAAAGTCCCTTGGCTGAATGCGGTGGCTCACATCTGTAATCCCAACACTTTGGGAGGCCGAGGCAGGCAGATCACGAGGTCAAGAGATCAAGAGCATCCTGGCTAACACGGTGAAACCCCGTCTCCACTAAAAATACAGAAATCAGCTGGGCATGGTGGTGGGCACCTGTAGTCCCAGCTACTCGGTAGGCTGAGGCAGGAGAATCGCTTGAACCAGGGAGGCAGAGGTTGCAGTGAGCCAAGATCACGCCATTGCACTCCACCCTGGTGACAGAGAGAGATGCTGTCTCAAAAAAAAAAAAAAAAAAAAGACATAAAGTCCCTGAAGGTTGGAAATAGTCTTCAGCCCATTCCAGATGTTTTGCATTAAAATATTAGCCATAACTCTCCTGATGGCAATCCTGAGCCCAGACCCATAGTGGGAGAGCCTATAGGAACAGCAGGATGCCCCTCAGCCGGCGAGGGAGACCTGGCTTTTGCTCTCTAAATTCCCTCTCATCAGTGCACAGTTGAAAACTAAAAGGTTTCAGGAGCCAGGCACAAAATACAAAAGTGTGAGACCAGAGGGACTGCAGGAGCTATGTGTATTTTAAAGGCATTCAAATTCAAAACCAAAGTCAGCAAAGCATCTTCTGCCCTTTTGCTACCTTAGCAATAATCTGTAGAGCCGCTCTTGACAATCTGCCTCGCCATTTCCATCGCCTTAAGTCTGGGCATGTCCCTTTGCCTCTTCAACACTTCAACTGCCTCAACAGTTAAATAAGGATAATACCCAGCCTGCATCTATCACCGGGTAATTGTGATAATTTAATTATCCAATAGCTATAAAGCACTTTAAAACTATAAATCACTATAAAGCTGCAAGCAATTTAACCAATACCAAGCCTTCCTTATCTCTGAATATTTAATTTATGCTCTGTCTCTCTTAGAACGTAGGGACATACATTCCAATATATTTTCCAGACTTCCACTGATAATATTGGTTGGAAAAAGTACCTTTTTCCTGTTTCCCTGACTTGTTGAGAGCGTGGCTTCTGCAACTGTTACCCGGCTGTCCTGCAGCAAATCATATCAACAAATATTTACTAGCTGCTGAGCTAAGCCTTGTAGGAGATACAAAAAAGCATGAGATTCACTTTCTGCACTAAAGGAGCAAACTGCCCAGCTGAACCACAGAACCTGTGTATTCTAGAGACGAAAAAAATGCCTGTGCTCCCTGGATGCCCCCAATATACCTGAAGCTTTACTTCAGATACAAGAAACAGCTGGTGTTCGTGATTTAAGGCTCAGTACAAATAGCAGAGAGAATTTATTTTACAAGCTGCCTGGGTTGGCAAAATTCCAGAATTCATCAAACAGAAAGATAAGGATGATGATGATAATGATAAAAATGATTCTGCATAATTAGTCTTCCTATAGTAACACAAAAGAAGCGCAGTCTACATAGGACATTCCAGAGTTGGAACATGCCCTCAACATCACCCAAAACCGATTTACAACAGGGCCTTTCCAAGACCTGTAAAACCCAGTGAGCCTTTATGTTTGACATGGTTGTGTTTGGAAGCTGGACCTGCGAAGGTTTCAGGCAGTGATCCTTTGTCTTAATCTCATAAAGGAAACTCGATATCTATAGAACCTGGGGAAAATCCCAGAGAAAGAACCCCAATATTTCCAAACCCAAATAATAATAAAAATTACTTAACATCCAGCTAGTGTTTTTCCGTGATCTGTTGAGATCTTTGTTATTACATTTCATGAACAATCTGAAGCAAATAAGTCTCTCACTTTAGGGAGAATGCTGAAGACCTAATTTATAAATGAATTTCCACCACTCAGTGAGAATAATTCTTTTTTGTTTGTTTGCTTGTTTGTTTTTGAGACAGGGTCTCACTCTGTCACCCAGGCTGGAGTGCAGTGGTTTGATCATGGCTCACTGCAGCCTCAACCTCCTGAGCTCAAGCCGTCTTCCCATCTCAGCCTCTCAAGTAGCTGGGACTATAGCCACCACACCTGGCTAATGTTTGTATTTTTTTGTAGAAACAGGGTCTTGCCCTTTTGCTCAGGCTGGTCTCAAACTCCTGGGCTCAAGCAGACTGCCCACCTTGGCCTCCCCAAATGCTGGGCTTACAGGTGTGAACCGCCAGGCCCAGCTGAGAATAATTCTTTTACTTTTTATCTTTTTTTTTTTTAATTTCACTTTAAGTTCCAGGATGCATGTGCAGAACGTGCAGGTTTGTTGCATAGGTAAACGTGTGCCAGCTGAGAATAATTCTAACACATACCAAGAGCTTCTACTGCCAGGTAAATATCTGAATGCTTTAATACTCACTTAGTTAATTCTCTTGATAAGTCATTGCAGATACTGTCGTTATTCTTCTAAAGATGAGAAACTGAGGAGCCCAGAGGTTATCTCATGGGCCAAAGTCATGTGGGTTGGTGAAAAAGTTGGTCCATTCCACAGCTTTCCACCACCTGTGACCCAGAATACAGAAGTGGCTATGGTCTGCTCCCTGCCTCCCGGGGGCTGCAGTCCAGTGAAGGGCTCTGGTGTCAACTGGACAACAGCTAATGCCAAAGATATCCCTCATTCTGTCAGCTACTTCACAAAGATCTTCTTTTGGTCCCCAAGAGAATTGGGTGCAAGACCTGGAGGTGGCTAGGAGAAACCCCTCCTCCCCAGTATTGCAAAAAAGAGAACTCAAGACATTTTTCCCCATTATTGATAGATTGTACTTTTTCCATCCTCACTGATGTCTTACTGGTGGAAAATTCCCTACAGACTGATTTGATGAGGTATGAAAGCCTTTCAAACTTAAATGTGCTTCAGAAATGTAAGTCGCTACCAGGCATGGTGGCTCATGCCTATAATCCCAGCACTTCGGGAGGCCAAGGCAGGAGGATCACTTGAGCCCAGGAGTTTCAGACCAGTCTGGGCAATGTGGAAAGACCCCATCTCTACAAACGATTTTTTTTTTTTAATTAGCCTAGCTACTCCAGAGGCTGAGGTAGGAGAATTGCTCGAGCCTAGGAAGTCAAGGCTGCAGTGAGCTGTGGTTGTGCCACCGCATTCCAGTCTAAGTGACAGAGGGGAGATCCTGTCTCAAAATAAAAAATCTAGCCCACTTTTTTCACATGTTTTGGGGAAGTAAACAAAGAATACAAAGAATAAAGTTAAGAATAGTTTATATTACTATCTTCCCTAGCTTTCCAAATCTAGACAGGCTCCGCTACCACCCATCACTCTCCTGACAGCAGTCTGTTTTCTTTTATTTATAGCAGCTCTCCTCACCCAAATTAGCTTCTTAATTTAGTTACTTGAGTACTTTACTTGAGTACTTCCAACTACAGTGAAATTTCATGCAATAACAGATTTTGTCTTCTTGTTTGCAATAATAAAATAATAACACTGTCTCAAGAGCCAGGTGTCGTGGCTCGTGCCTGTAATCCCAGCATTTTGGGAGGCTGAGGTGGGAGGATGACTGGACCCCAAGAGTTTGAGGCTACAGTGAGCTATGATTGCCCCACTGGACTCCAGCCTTGGTGACAGAGCCAGACCCTGCCTCTAAAAAAAGGAAAAAAACTGTCTCTGGCACGTAGTAGGTACTCAATAAATCCATGTTGAATAGTACAATTTTTGTTTAAAATTAGTATCTTTATAAACATTTTTAAAATTGTTTTTCAAGTCCATAGAAATAGATTAATTACAACCCATGGTTAGTGACACACCCTTCATTGATCTATGCATGCTCCTCTTTTTTTTTTTTTTTTTGAGACGGAGTCTCACTCTGTCACCCAGGCTGGCGTGCAGTGGCACGATGTCCACTCACTGCAACCTCTGCCTCCTGGGTTCACGCCATTCTCCTGCTTCAGCCTCCCGAGTAGCTGGGACTACAGGCGCCTGCCACCACGCCTGGCTAATATTTTTTTTGTAATTTTTCAGTAGAGACGGGGTTTAACTGTGTTAGCAAAGATGGTCTCGATCTCCTGACCTTGTGATCTGCCCGCCTCGGCTTCCCAAAGTGCTGGGATTACAGGCGTGAGCCACCACGCCCAGCCACATGGTCCTCTTTTAATTATTTATTTAGCTACTTAATTAAGTTTTTTAAAAAATCATATAATAGGCTGAGAGCAGGGGCTCACACCTGTAATCCCAGCACTTTGGGAGGCCAAGGCAGGAGAATTACTTGAGGCCAAGAGTTCAAGACCAACCTAAGCTGCATAGGGAGACCCTTATCTCTACTTCAAAAAAAAAAAAAAAAAAAAACGTAATAAACACCTGAAAAAAAACAGAATCTAAAACAAAAGCTAAGGTTCATCCTCTAACCACAGGGCCCTGTCTCTCTCTCATCCTTTACCTCTCTCCATTTGAAGGAATCATCATTCAGGAATCCCAGGTTCTTCATTTCCTGTGGTCTTAGTCTCCCTAGAAGCAGAACCCGAGATGGAGATTCTTATGCAAGTGATATGAAGGGGAGTGGTCTCAGGAGGCGAGTGAAGGAAACAGGCGGGGCAGGAGAAAAGGCTAAGCAAGGATGACTTGCCTGAAATCGTCTGGAGCTCTAGCCCAACCCCATGGGAGCTCGGGAACATTTGTTGTGCCAAAGTGTTGATCTCACCTGGAAGCAAAGAGCTAGCCATGTGTACTCCTGAGCCAGTCTGTCATGGGTAGACATTTGGGAGGATGGTAAAAGAAAAGACAGGTGCGCAGCCTTCTGCGTGAGGCAACCCCCATTTGGCCAAGAGCAATTCTCTAGAGAGGGACGTAGCCCTGAACATTGGCAGGCAATACTTAGCTGCTGGGATCTGTGCACTCAGCCAGGAAGTGGGGTCTGGACATGTCCACTATGGCTTGCTTCTCTTTTTATATAGTTTCATCAAAATTTGTATATCTTCTTTAAAAGTATGCATGTATTTTTTGTCAGGTGTTTGGATCTTTCTATAAAGGAAATCATACTAAATTTTGTTTTGACTATTGTATAATAATCTCTCAGTATGTGAATGTACCACACCTTTTCACCCATTCTCCCACTGATGGTCTTCTGAGTTATTTTTAGGTTTTTATGATTGTGAACAATGTTGCTATGAACATTCTCATATGTCTCCTCTTGTACAATTGCAAGAATTTCTTGAGGTCATGCCTAGGGTGGAATAGCTGGATCATAAGGTGTAAACTTGAAAAGATAATGTCAAACTGTTTTGTAAAGTAGTTTTACTAATTCAGCTGCCCACCAATAAGGTATGAGACCCTGCCACTCACATCCTCTCCAACTTTTTTATTTTTGTAAATTGAATGAGTATAAAACGGCATCCCACTGCGGTCTTGATTTGCATGTCCTCAATCACTAATCATCCTTTTATATGTTGATCAGATATATCTGCTTCTTATTCTCTGTTGTTTTTTTTTTTTTTTTTTTTTTTTTGGAGACAGGGTCTTGCTCTGTCATCAAGGCTGAAGTGCAGTGGTGGATCGTAACTCACTGCAGCCTTGAACTCCTGGGCTCAAGCAATCCTCCCACCTCAGCCTCCCAATTAGCTGGGACTACAGGTGCATGCCGCCGCACCCAGATAATCTTTTTCCTTTTCTTATAGAGACATTGGGGGCGGGTTCTTACTATGTTGCTGAAGCTGGTCTCAAACTCCTGGGCTCAAATGATCCTTCCACCTCAGCTTCCTGAGTAGCTGAGATTATAGGTGCTTTCACCACACCCAACTAATTTTTTATTTTTATTTTGTTTTTATTTTTGTTGAAACAAGGGTCTCACTTTGTTGCCCAGGTTGGTCTCTAACTCCTGGGCTTAGGCAATCTTCCCACCTCGGCCTCCCAGAGTGTTGAGATTACAGGCATGCACCACTGTGCATGAACTGTGCTTCCTCTTTTGCGAAATGCTTGGTCAATTTGGCACATTTTTCTATTGGCTTATCTGTGCTTTCTTTATTGATTTGTTGAAGTTCTTCATGCATTCTTTGTCTGTTGTGTGTATTAGGAATATGGTGAACATCCTCTCTTGGCCTTTAACTTGTTTTCTCCCTTTCTATAGTATCTTTTAATGAACAAAAGCTCTTAATTTCATTATGGTATCTGGCATTTATGTCTTGTTTAAGCAATCTTTCCCTTGGCCGGGTATGGTGGCTTACACCTGTAATCCCAGCACTTTGGGAGGCCAAGGTAGGAGGATTGCTTGAGACCTGGAGTTCAAGACCAGCCTGGGCAACATATCAAGGCCCCATCTCTCCATAGAAAGAAATAATAATAAAATTTTAAAATTAATCTTTCCCTTAAGGAATCTGAAGGCTAATCTCAATCCAAGGGGAGTGACCACAATTAGGCCCAGGTTACAGGCCAGCCACAGAGGCAAGCTTGGTTATGCTCACCAAGGCACGGCCCTGTCTGAGGCAGCCCTAACCAGCCAGCACAAGTGACCAG
This sequence comes from Macaca fascicularis, assembly GCF_037993035.2. Classification (NCBI taxonomy): domain Eukaryota; kingdom Metazoa; phylum Chordata; class Mammalia; order Primates; family Cercopithecidae; genus Macaca; species Macaca fascicularis. The sequence continues at coordinate 171,834,853 of NC_088377.1, read as the reverse complement.
CTGGCTGACTGGCAGGTGTGCTCTGGCTACAGAGCTGGATATATTATGCTATTAGAGCTGGGTGCTGTTAAAAATTCTAATCATAGACTTTAATTAACTTTCCTTGCTCTGACGCCCGCTCACTAAGCAACCTTCTGATTATAATTTGGCTTCCCATGTATCTTGCCTACAGGGAGAAAATGTACTGCTCAGGCCGACGTGAGGATCCAATCCACTCAACAGTTACATGCCACGATGTAAATTAATAAATTCGCATTCTGATTTTATCATCTGCCTCATCTGAGGTCTATAGGCGTGAGTCAGCATCCCCTAGTTTAATCAACATGGACACTGAGACTATCAAGCTTTTGAGTTGAAAAGCTAAGAACTAGACCCAGGACCACAGTGAAATCACCAAGGTAACATTGCCCTGGAGGCCCCTTGGCCTGATGAAGGAGGACTTCTTACATGTCATGCAATACAGACAGGGATTAAAGTCGACTTCTGACATTATAAAGAGTTGCATATTCAAAACCATGGCTTGGTTCTATTCAGGTGAAGGCAAAGAATAGGAGATGATCATGAAATTCACATTGAATATTTATTGGCTTATAAGCACACACCAGATGCTGTACAAATCCTAGGGAGGAGATTAAGATTTACAGAAATGTTTGGAAAAAGCGAAAAAACAAAAACAAAACAACAACAACAAAAGGACAGATGGTACGTGCTGAGGTGAAATGAAACAAGAGGCAGCTGGTTGATGAATTCTTGCTCTACTTAGGGACTCGCGGTCCAGGATACAAAATAGACAGACACACACACACACAAACCAGGACAAGGAAACACAGGATACACCACAGCACAAACGGAAATGTGCCAGGGCGGTGAGATTATCCAGGCCGGAGGAGTGATTTAGGACCTGTAAGATGAGGCCTAGATCTTTGAAGTGAGTTCAAAAGGCAAAGAGGAGGTGAGCCCATTAGGACAGATGGGGATAATCTCACCACCCTGCAATTTAGATGGTCACTTCACCCAGCCTTCCTGGGTGAGCAGTACCTACAGTGACACAGATCCTCTCCCGCCATCCTGGTCACACTGAATAATAAAGGGAGGAGAGGGGTAAGAACTGTAGTATGTAGAAATTCTCAGCGCAGGGAAGGGAAGTGAACTTCTACTTTGTATTCAGGCCTAAAAAAGGAGGGGAGGGGCCCAGCGCGGCGGCTCATGCCTGTAATCCCAGCACTTTGGGAGGCTGAGGCAGGCAGATCACCTGAGGTCAGGAGTTTGAGACCAGCCTGACCAACATGGAGAAATCCTGTCTCTACTAAAAATACAAAATTAACCGGGCATGGTAGCATGCGCCTGTAATCCCAGCTACTCGGGAGGCTGAGGTAGGAGAATTGCTTGATCCCAGGAGGCAGAGGTTGCGGTGAGCCAAGATCAAGCCATTGCACTCCAGCCTGGGCAACAAGAGCAAAACTGTCTCAAAAAAAAAAAGGACAGGAGGGAGGGAAGAGACCTTCACTGATACCCCTGTGAGATTTGCTGCTCAAAGGAAAATATTTTCCAGGAAGACTGAGAGAAATTAAAGGAAATTCTATGTCATCTTTGAGACCCACCTGAAGATAAGCAGTGCCTCCCACAGTGCCACCAGAGCAAGGTCATTGGCTTGGCTAGATGTGGATGAGGCTAGAGAATCATCTCAGATTTTCTTTGGTTCTAAAAATGAGGTAGAGAGAGACATGCCGCCCAGGAAGGGGTGATGCTAAGTGCAGCTGCCCAGCCAGCAGGGTGGAAGGAGAGACAGACAAAAGGCTCATCAAAAACCGCGGGACCAAAATTGAGCAGGCTGGCAGAACCACTCCTTGCAGGGACACCACCAGCACACAGGACTCCAGGGAGCTGGCTGGAAAGGGGCAGACCTGTGTGCTCTACAAACCCAGAGGGCTCTGACTCACACAGGAAGGAACGGCCTCCTTTAACAGTGGCCTCAGTGGGTGCACGTGTGGGTACAAATAAATGTAGACAGAGCGGGGCCGTCGCCTAGTAAAGGTTGTCCCGCACGTGCTCCATGATGGTCTTCAGCCCCAGCCAGGTCTCCTCCGCAGTGGGGATGATCTGGTTAGCTGGCAGGAGGAAGCCATAGGTCCCGGTATCTCTCAACTCAAATGTGAATGCAAATTTGATGCCATTATCATACGCCCAGTCGATGCTGCTCCCACTAGCTGGATCTGTAAGTCGGAGGACAAAACACTCTTGAAGCCCAGTTCCCTCCTGGGTTAGACGGGAAGGGGCCAAGAACTCTGCCTGCCTGGGGTTCCTTCAGGAATCCAGAGTTTGATCCTCAAGTCATCAGTCCAAATCATCAGCCTGATCCCTATGTCTCAGACCATCCTGCATTGGTCTGAGGTGCATGCTGGTCTCAAACCAAGAGATCTGGAACCCTTACTCCCGCCTTATTACTAACTTACTGTGTCCGTCCAGTTGGTCCCTCAAAACCAATCTCTATAGAGAGAGAGTATAGCAGGCAGCCTCCAAGGTAGCTCTAATGATACTTGGATCCTAGAAGTCAAGTCTTTGTGCAGCTCCCTCCTACATTAAATAGGGCTGACCTCACCAGTGTAACTGACAGGATGCTGCAGAAATGAAGCCGTGTGACTTTCAAGGCCAGGTCATAAAAGACACTGTGGCTTCTGCCTTGCTGTCTCTTGGATTACTCACTCTGGATAAGCCAGTTGTCATTTGGTTTTGTAAGGACATTCAAGTAGGCCTCTACAGAGGTTCGTGGTAGTGAGGAACTGAAGTAGTGAATGAAAAATGCAAGCTGATATGGTTTGGCTGTGTCCCCACCCAAATCTCATCTTGAATTGTAGCTCCCATAATTCTCATGCATTGTGGGAGGGACCCAGTGGGAGATAACTGAATCATGGGGGTGGTTCCCCCATACTGTTCTTGTGGTAGTGAGTAAGTCTCATGAGATCTGATGGTTTTATAAGGGGAAACCCCTTTTGCTTGGTTCTCATTTGCTGTTTGCCTGCTGCCACGTAAGACATGCCTTTTGCCTTCTGCCATGATTGTGAAGCCTCACCAGCCACGTGGAACTGCAAGTTCATTAAGCCTCTTTTCCTTTATAAATTACCCAGTCCCAGGTATGTCTTTATCAGCAGTGTGAAAACGGACTAATACACAAGTCTTAGGTTGACTGTGACCCTGGAAGGCATCTTGACTGCAGCCTCATGAAGGATCCTGAGCCAGAGCCATCTAGTCAAACCACTGAATTCCTGCCCTACAGAAACTGTAAGAAAAAGTATGTTGATTGTTTTAAGCTGCTAAGTTTCAGGATTTTTTTTTTTAACATTACAAAAGATAATGGATACAGAGAAGGCAGCACAGACCTTGGGACTTCCCTTCACCAAAAGGCTTATGAAAGGCAAGAGGCCCATTTTTCTGCTTCTTCCCAAACTCTACTAGCTCAGAAATTGCCTAACAGTGCAAAATATAGATAATTCTTTTCTTGTTTCTTTTTGAGACAAGGTCTCACTCTGTCACCCAGGCTGGAGTGCAGTGGCATAATCACAGCTTATTGCAGCCTTGACCTCCTAGGCTCAAGTGATCCTCCCACCTCAGTGTCCCAAGTAGCTGGGATTGCAGGCACATACCACTATGCCTGCATAGTGTATGTAAATAGATACAAATTTATCTATTTGTAGAGATGGGGTCTTACTATGTTGCCCAGGCTGGTCTCAAACTCCTGGACTCAAGTGATCATCCCACCTCAGCCTCCCAAGGTGCTGGGATTAAAGGTGTGAATCCCACGCCTGGCCTGGATGACATTAAATAATAAATCAATGTCAATAGCAGCTACCATTTGTTGAGCATCTATCATGAGCCAGGCATTATATCAGACACTGCACATTTATGATCTCCTAGTCTTTAAAAACTCAGTGAAGTAGGTTTTATTGTCCTTGTTTTACAGATGAGGAAATCCAAGCTCAGAATGGATAATTCACCTAAGGAAATACAGATGGAAAATGGCGGAGCTGCAATCTAAACCCAGGTCCATCTGATAATAAAGCCCAGGCTCTCCTCAACCAGTGAGTATAAAACAAGCCTGTCACCTGGAAATACGGGTCTTTTGGCTTTTCTGTGGTTCCTGAGAGCTGTGTGATTCCTGAATAGCATTTGTGATTTTTCTAGGGATGCTTCCAGTGAGACGCCGTGCTCCCTCCCTGTGTGGAGGGAGCCTTTCTCTACCTCGAGAAAATACTGAATGAAAAGCAATGGCACCAGAAGTTTCTAGAAGTTACTTATATGGCAAGTCCAAGTATTTGAGAACACATTTGAGATTCAGGAAGGAGGCAAAAAGGCTTCTGCCGAGCAGTCAAAATGACAAAGTTTGTAAACTTCGCTTTATTTGGGTCCCTGCTCAAAGTCTACCTACAGTTAAAAAAAAAAAAAAAAAGGGAACACGCTATTAACACTGTTCTGCACACTGTATTTTTCAGTTAACAACTGGTGAGTATTCCCTTTTAGCGCACATAGATCTACCTCATTCGCTTAAGGACTGTGTAGTGCTGCATTGTGTGAACGCACCAAATGGTATTTATCCTGCATTCTCTATACAGACATTTTAGACACTTACAAGGGTTGGGGCTCAGAAAGTGATACTCCAAAGACTGATGTTTTGACATGCTGAGAGCCCTCAGAAGCCACCTCCAAATCAAGGTCCCTCTAACTTCTTATTCCCCATACCTGCCCCACTACCAAGCACAGGGAGGGACTGTCTCTGTCTTTGGAAATTTCCTCATCTGACTGAGAAAGTGTCTTTCCAAAAGAAATGCAATTGTCTTAAACAGCCTCCCTAGAGGTCTCATCAAATAACCAAGAAAGATAAACCACCAGAAGAGATGAGACTGTGAATCATCACCACACCCAGACAGACTTCATCTATTCTTCTGAGGGCAGCTCCAAGAGATTGCCTGGAGGACTTTATCTGCTTAATAAGACAACCTTTGTTCCTGTGCAGCTCCGCCCCTCACCTTCCTGTAATGTCTGCCTCCCACCTCCCCAATCCATACATCTCCTCCCTCCTGTATGAAAAAGGGTGCACAAGCTTCTGTGCCCCATTGGGTTATTGGGTAATCATTGTCTTGTGATGCCCCTGTGCCATGCACACTAAAATAAAATTTTTTATGCCTTTTCTCCTATCAATCTGCGTTTGGTCAGCTGATTTTTCAATGAACCTTCAGAAGGCAAAGGGGAAGTTTTCCCTTGGCCCCTATACATGTCTTCTGTGACTATAGATAATGCTGTCATGAACACCCTTTCTTCCCCCATGTCAGATGGGTAATGCACTAACATTGTAACAAGATTGGAGGAAGGCATATGTCACACATGAGCGTGAAAACCTAATCACCATGCTTACGAACTACAAAAAGTACATGGAACTGCCTTATCCATGAGTCAGATGAACCCAAAGAACTTGTTTCCCAGCCCTTCCTGGAGCAGAATCAGTGAAGAGGAGGGGAAAGGGTTGCTAGAGGCTGTTGGCCTGAAGCAATACAAGCTACTGCTGACAGTCTGGCAGGAGAAAGGAGACATAAAACTCTACAAAGCAAACACTGGAATTAAAGAAGCAAAACAGGCCGGGACCATTTAGCAGAAGGTCCAAGCAGTCCAAGATGGCAGAGTAGGCCTTTAGCATATATGAACTGGGGTGGAGAAGTCCACTTAACCATGAAGAAAGGGGCTTAAATCTCTTCTCCATGCTCCGTTTTAGAAGGCAAAAGAGTGTAAAATCCATTTTAGAATTATTTTCCTCTAAAATGGCCATCTAGGAAAAGGTCCAGCACTTGAAAGGGCAAACGTTGACTGTGTATGTAGCACACACCATAACCTATGGCGTTGGATACAGTGCTATTGTACAAAAATTGATTGCTTTTTTTGAAAAACAAGGACAGACAAGGCCTGTAAAGAATATGGAAGATGGGCTCTTAGAAAAGGTGGACATTTTGGCGGGGCGCTGTGGCTCATGCCTGTAATCCCAGCACTTTGGGAGGCTGAGGTGGGCAGATCACCTGAGGTTGGAAGTTCAAGACCAGACCAACCAACTTGGAGAAGCCCCGTCTCTACTAAAAATACAAAAATTAGCTGGGCATGGTGGCACATGCCTATAATCCCAGTGACTCGGGAGGCTGAGGCAGGAGAATCACTTGAACCCTGGAGGTGGCAGTTGCGATGAGTGGAGATCACACCACTGCACTCCAGCCTGGGCAACAAGAGCGAAACTCCGTCTCAAAAAAAAAAAAAGAAAGAAAGAAAAGGTGGAAATTTTATGTCTCCTGGACAGCCCTCGAGAGAGCCTTCCTCCTCTTCTGTTGGAGGAATCCGATGAGTATCTCCCAGTTTTGTAAGTTTATGCTGCGGAGGAGAGAGAAGAATGATGCAGGAGGACAAGGCCATTATTTAAGCTGGTGTTTGACCCAAAGGCCGGGACCCTGGTGATCCCCAAAGATCTTTGGAGAGGACGTCCTCAGAGGGCACCTACCAAGTCTCTTTTAACTGTCTTTGGCCCCTCACTCCGTTCTAATTAGGCAGAGGATGGAGAAACTCTCCAGGTGTGTTGTCTGAAGAGTTCCCACTTAGCAACACTAATATCAAGAAACCATGAATTATTAATGGATTGTTGCTGCAATTAGCAACACAAACACCAACATCATCTGATGGCATCTGAAACAGAGACAAGACTGTTGAGATGGAGTCCAGAGGAGGGCCCGGGGGTGGATGGAGAATCTTCCTGAAAGAGGGGTTCTGAAGCGAAGCCAGTTGAGGATGAGTCCAGTTGGAGGGGAGAGTGGGTGGAGAGTTGAAGAGGACAGAAACAGCAGTGAGTTTGCAGGGGTTCTCAGGGTGGATCACCTATTGAGACACCATTATAGAAAAGGCAATAGAGGGGAAAGAAGGGTGCGGTGGCTCACACCTGTAATCCCAGCACTTTGGGAGGCTGAGACAGGCAGACTGCTTGAGCCCAGGAATTTGAGATCAGCCTAGGCAACATAGTGAGACCCTTTCTCTACAAAAAAAATACAAAAAATTAGCTGGGCATGTTGGTGTATGCCTGTACTACCAGCTGTTCAGGAGGCTGAAGTGGGAGGATCACCTGAGTCTGGGGAAGTCGAGGCTGCAGTGAGCCAAGATTGCACCACTGCACTCCAGACTGGGTCAGAGAGTGAGACCCTATCTTACCAAATTTAGAGAAAAAAAGGAGGGTACCACCTTAAGGGGGATCAGAGTTGCACCTGCCATGTTTATACAGCCATGCATCACTTCACAATGGAGGTATGTTTTCATCATCATGCAATGTATTTACACAAACCTAGATGGCATCGCCTCCTGCACACATAGGCTATATGGCGTAGCCTATTGCTCCTAGGTTACAAGCCTGCACGGCATGTTACTGTACTGAACACTGTTGGCAGTTGTAACACAATGGTGAGTATTTGTCTGTCTAAACAAATCTGAACATACAAAAGGTACAATAGGCCAGGTGCACTGACTCATACCTGTCATCTCAACACTTTGGGAAGCTGACAAGGGAGGATTGCTTGAGCCCAGATAAACATCCCTTCAGGTATTTTCTTCTCACAGTCTACAAGATATGCTCAGCCATAAGGCATTCACCTCCATTTCATCCTCTCCCATGCAAGCCCTATATTCAATACTCTTTCAACCTTCTCTCTCTCTTCATAGATGCTACCCCCCAAATCCCGCCACTCTTTTACCTTCATTTTTTTCTTTTTTCTTTTTTTTTTTTTGAGACAGAGTTTTGCTCTTTTAGCCCAGGCTGGAATGCAACCTCCGCCTCCTGGGTTCAAGCGATTCTCCTGACTCAGCCTTCCAAGTAGCTGGGATTACAGGCGCACACCACAATGCCCAGCTAAAGTACTTCAGTAGAGATGGAGTTTCACCGTGTTGGCCAGGCTGGTTTCAAACTCCTGACCTCAGGTGATCCGCCCGCCTCAGCCTCCCAAAGTGGGAGGACTACAGGCGTGAGCCACCACGCCCAGCCTCAACACCAATTTTAAACCCCAACCAGCACTCGTGCTCTGATCTAATTAAAAGTTCTCTCACCATGTTTCACCACCTTACTTCCACTCACATAAAGGGAGCCCCAAATTAGTTTATAAATGGCAGCACATCAAAAAACCCTCCCTCCAAGCAGGATATGCCATCATTAAGGGATAACATAATGATACCCACTCTCTCCACCTAAAAGAGTTGTAGAGGCTGCCCCCTTGCCTTTGGGCACATCCTCCAAACAAACAGAATTAGTTGCTCTAATAAGAGCACTAACCCTAGCAAAAAACACACAAGTTAATTTATACACCGATTCTAAATATGCCTATAACATCATCCATTCCAATGCCCAAATTTGGAAAGAGCAGGGCTATCTCATGGCCGAGGGAACTCCTATCATTAATGGAAAACTAATTCATCATCTACAGGCAGCTTTACTTCCAGAAAAGGTTGCAGTTATCCATTGCAAAGGACATCAATCAGATAAAAGCCACATTTCTTTAGGGAACCGTGAGGCTGACTATTGAGCAAAACACGTCTCAACCAATCATCGAATTCCCCAATACCTATTTCCCCTCATACAACATATCCCCTCCTTTTATCCTAAACACCAAATACAGCAACTAGTTACGCCAGGGGCACAACTGAAACCCCCATACTGGCTCATACAAAACAAATTAGTCCCACCTAACCCTGAAAAAAACAACTCTTTTATGAGACATTCACAATCTTTTCCATAGTAGCCATTCCCCTCCACAACATTTCATAAGTTCTCATATACACATAACCCCAGATATAAAGGAACAGTTAAAAGCCATTTCCCATCAATGCTCTATTTGCCAGAAAGCATCACCCTATTCCAACACTAAACCTCTTCTTTCCCAAACCATCAAGCCAGGGGACACCTTTCAGGACAAGACCGCAAATTAATTTTACCCATATGCATCAGGAAGAAAGGCTCAGTTTCTTTTAGTTCCGGCTAATTCCTTTTCAGGATGGGTGGAGGCTTTTTCCATCCAACAATAGAATTTCTATTATTGCCTCCAAATTAATAACAGAAATCATCCCCAGGTTCGGGGTGCCTCTTTCTTTCCAATCTGATAATGGCCCTGAATTCATTTATCAAATTACTCAAACAATTGCACAAGCCCTGCTAATGACCTGGAAGCTACACATCCCCTATCAACCTCAATCTTCAGGAAAGGTTAAAAAAATGAGTAACATTCTAAAAAACACCCTCACCAAGTACTCACTCCAAACACATACAAACTGGGTTACACTTTTACCTTTGGCCCTTCTAAAACTGCAGGCACTCCCACCTAAACCTCCAATGCTCAGCCCCTTTAAACTCAAGTCCGAAAGACTACTCACCCCTTTTGTTCCACCTCAGAGTCAAGGCCCGCCTCTACCCACCCCTCTCATTTCCCCTCTTCTACATACCATCCGCCATTTTATTTGGGAATATGCTGACAAATGCCTGCCACAACCTGTAACCGACTCCTCTAATCCCTTCCTACAGCCAGGAGACTGGGTTCTGGTAAAAGATCCCAGTCCTACCCCCAATTCCCCCCTTCACACCTAAATGGAAGGGATCTTACCAGATCATCCTTACCACACCCACAGCAGCAAAACTCCAAGGACTCCCCAACTGGTTTCATTATACTTTTCTCAAGAAAACAGACTTCCCTTCACCACATACCCAAACAACCAAGTCTAAAACCCCTTCAGCCTTTTCTTATGTCTCCATAGGACCCACTTCCCTTCACCTCACCCGAATCCCAAAGAAAAAGGAAGAGAAATCCACGTAAGCCACTTACGTCTCTTTCTCTCCCAAACTTTTCATCGCTTCCTAACCAACCTCATTACAGCCCTTCAGTGGTACCCTTACAAAATTCCCATTCTGCATCCTGATCAGCTCCTTACTGTGTTGTGGGACCTATGGCTTCAAGGAACTTTCCAGGACTTTACTCCTACCCAAATAACTTTCTTCTCTTTTTGCTTGTTTCTTTCAATATAAATTCCCTAATCACATCAACCTCACCAATACAACCACTCCTCGCTGCTCTCAAACTAGAACTCTCTATAAACCTTACACGATCCCTCTTGCTGCAAGCTAACTGTTCCTTTGCTCCGGAATGCTGAATGTGCTTATCGCTGTCTTCCTCAGCTTACACAGCCCTTCCTACACCCCTTCATGACCTTTTAACAGGGAACATACCCTAATTTATAAACTCCAAAAAGGAGCTTCCTTTTTTAAAAGAGCTGACACCCTGGTCAGTGATTATCCCACTTCCAGGGCCAATCAGGCCAACAAATTATTTCAAACCTATTACAGCTCCCTACAACACCTCAAGCCCCAAGGCCCTCCTATTAAAGGGCCCATAACTAAACACACCCCCCTTTTACTACAAGCCTCACTTTGCTTTTCAGCCTCTAAGAAAAATTTTCCTGTAGGATCCTTAACACCTAACCAATGCAACCACACTATCATTATTAAAAACCCCTCTGACCATCAAACTAATGAAGTTGACTACCAAGGATCACCAGAAGCAAATGTAGCATTTCTGCAACCAGCTCGTTCTACAGCCTCTCGCTCAACTAATGCCTCTGGCCCAACTTGTGTTGTCCCTGGTGCCCACCTTTTTCCATGGTTGTATATCAATGGTGCAACGTCCAACTGCATATTGTGTAAAAAATAACTCTTCCTATATCTCTACTATAGTGGGTGTCTCCCTGGCCTCCTCCTTGTCCACCTGGAGTAATGAACCACAGGAAAGAAACAGTACCCTATCTTTAATTCACTTGTTTTCTTTCCATATCTCCATCTGTATTTACAATGAAGGCTTGTTCTTTTGGTGTGGCACCAACACATGTCTTTGTCTCCCCACCAACTAAACTGGAACCTGTGCCCTAGTTTATCTTTCTCCCTCCACTAAACTAGTTCCTCCTAATCAAACTTTACCCATTCCATCTGTCCAATAGGTTTTAAAAAAGAGGGCCATCCATGTCATTCCTTTGATGGTGGCCTATAAGTGTAACCTCTATACTTGGATTGGGAGCAGGCAGATCGGCCACCTCTTTAACATACTTTTAAAAACTCTTTCAACAGAACTACAGGGTTCTTTTAAAAATATAGCCCAAAGCCTTATGAAAGCCTAAGACCAACTAGACTCCTTAGCTGGAGTAGTCCTCCCAAATAAATGGGGATTAAATCTTATAACAGCTGAAAAAGGGGGCCTCTGCCTCTCATTGGGTGAGAAATGTTGCTTCTATCTCAACCAATCAGGCGTAGTAAGAAACACTGCTGAAAAACTTTTAAAAAGTGCTAAAAAGCTAAGGAACAGCAAAACAACCAAATAAATTATTGGTTTGGAAACAAAATCATAACACAGGCCATCCCATTCCTGGGCTCTCTCCTAATAATATGCCTAGGACTAATGTTCTTACCCTGCCTAATCAACCTTTTTCAAAGATATTTAACTGACAGAATCATGCCTATCTCACAGACTACTACCCAAAAGCATCTACAGATAGCATTACTCCTACAGTCAATCCGAGACCAAAAAACTCTCCATGCTCCCCTCAGCAGGAAATAGCCAAAAAAAAAAAAAAAAAATGCCGCCCTTTGTCCTTTTATAATTATAAGGTCTGGATTGACAGAGCAGGAGCATCACCATCTTGGGCAAACACCACTATTTTAAGTTCTCCTTGATTAAAAATCAGCCCCAAACATCAGCCTAATGGGTAATGTCAACATGACCAGAAACATTCCAACTCTAAGATAAACCTCCCCTCCGACCAGATATTCCAACCCTGAAATAAAACTCTCCTTCACACAGAAACATTCTGAGCCTGCGATAAGCTCCCCCTCCCTAAATCCTTAAATACCCTTAGTCTGTAAGAGAGAACACTCCTGACCGAAATCAGCCAGAAGCCCCTCTCAGGTTTATTCCCAGAATAAACCTGTCTTTGACTGTTATGCTGCTTTTCATGTTTCTTTCCTCTTTTTTAACTCTTACAAGAAGAGGGCTTGTGCAGGAAAACTCCTTGTTATAGTAACCATCAGATCTCATGAGATTTACTCACTATCATGAGAACAGCACAGGAAAGACCTGCCCCTGTGATTCAATTACCTCCCACCAGGTCCCTCCCACAATATGTGGGAATTCAAGATGAGATTTGAATTCCCACCATATCAGATGGGGTCTTGCTATGTTGTCCAGGCTCAATGTTTGTTCATCTCCTTTAGGAAGATGAGGGAGTCTCCCCCAACTCCATTACCACCATCAGTTTACCAATTGAAAGGTGGGTTTCTCTTGAAAATGGAGGGATGGGCATGAGGAATTTTTGATATGATGTTGATGAAGGGGACTGCATGCAACAGCTGTCACCACACAGGCATGACGTAGTTCAGTCTATTACTAACAATAAAAACAATCAGATGGCAAGTAAGTCTGACAGCTCTCCTCCCATTCCATTTCAAGTTTCCTCTCAAAGTGCTTTCTAAGTAACTCATAAATAAGTGAGTACTTACAGACAGTGGTGCAGGTGGGACCCACTTGGTACTCAGTGCCCGACACAGAAGCCAGAGCTTTGGCCGCACGCCTTGCCACCTTGTCCTGGGAAGGGGGAACGTGGAGTGAGAAAAAATGGATCCTGAAGCTTGACCTTCCTCAGCTGCTCTGCTCTGGGATGGTTTGGAAGATTGATTCTCGGCCCCTCTCCTGATTTCCTTTCTGGTCCCTTCTTTCCCCTTCACCCAGTGCCAAGGCCCAACTGTAAACTGAGGGAGGTGGCATGGTTCCTTCAACTCCTTCTCCCACCACACACCCAGTTCTTGACTCTCAGTTTGGGGGAGGAGATGAGGAGGGAAGTGGAAGCCTGTGCATTATGTACTCAGATTGGAAGAGATAGGGGGTCTGGGGCTACTCACTGACCCGCTAGGAATCTAGTAAAGGCACCATCTTCACCTATCCTGAGAAGGGGGACGTCACTCATACATGAGGGAAGACCAAGTATGTTCAAGGGAAAGCTCTCAAAGAGTTGGGTGTTGCAGAGTAGAGGAGGAGAAGGACCACCATAGGCGAATGGTCCCTGTGTAGAGTGCCTGCCCGAGAGGCCAGCTGGGAGTAGGGGAGCAGAATCAAGCCCACAACTTGCCATGAGCCTGGGAGGGGCTGCATCTGCCCGAGGTTTAAGGGCTGGCTGTGGCCCTGGGCAGCCACCTGCAGTCACCCTCCAGATGTCAGGCCTGCTCCTGATGGCCCACGTTCTGGACAAGACACAGAGCATCCCAGGCCGTGGCCTTCACCCTCCTTAAACTCTTCCTTCACTAGAGTGAGGAGCTCTCCCCATTGCTCACCCGGGTGCCACCCACAGTCCTTGGTAAGCAGCGGGTCCACAACACATGGCAGTCAGAAAAACAAGGGAGAAGGAAAGGCGGGGCAGGCATGGTTCAGGGAACTCATAGCAGACACAGAAATAAAGAGCACTGTCTTCCTGTCCCCAGGAGATGACAGCGTATCCCAAAGGGCAGGGAGAGAAGACTGGGCCTTCAATGAAACATGCCCAGGCTCCTGGACTCTCCCTATAAAGCTGCAGAGCTACCACCTTAGCAGCGCCAGGAGGGTCAGGCAGGCCCCAGGCTGGGTGGGAGGCAGCTGTGACTCACCAGCTCCTTGGCATCTGGGGCCTTTTTGGCTGAGTATCCATATGGATACATCAGCAGCTGCGAGTAGCTGTGCAGGTCGATGAAGCACTTGAAATTCCCGTGTTTTTGGATGAAATCTACCACCGATTTCACCTCCACTTCTGAATTGGCATGGGGTCCATGGTACACTTCGGAGCAAGGGTTGTCACTGGCTCCCTTTCCTGTTGGGGATAGCCCAAGAAGAAACATTAACTCATAATCCGGGAACACAGAAATGCAAGACATTCCACCTAGAGAGGGGCCAAAGGTATTGGGAATGGGCAGGCCACGGTGAGACGGCCCAGAGCACCTAGTCCACGGTGGGTGTGGACTGCAGAGAAGGCACGGAAGAGGGAGGGTTGGGTGTTGGGTCTGCTACAGCTGAGGAGAAAAACTGTTGGAGTTGACCTTGCCTTGTACCAACAGCAGTTGTCATAAATAATTAATAGCACCCTTGAGAATGAGTTGTAATTAATAAGTAGTCTAGATAATTAATACGAATACCAATAAATAATGAAAATGACTCCATTTATTCTGGTGTCAACTTATTCTCTTGGTTCAGATCTTAAAGGCCAAGTGTGCCAGAAATAATCGATTGTTGTGGCTAAAATCTCTTGATTATTTGACAGGATTTTAGAAACACTGCCTTCTGTATTACTTCATAATGTGGTTCCCTTGGGTTTCTGGGGTGTGTGTGTGCACACGTGCGTGTGTGTGTGCGTGTATGAGTGTGACTGAAACCACCCCAGTGGTGGGAATATCTGACTTAACTTTGAAGCTCTGAGTTCCCACATTTGTATCAGTTCCTTTCCCACAGTCATTATTTTCCCCCACTAGTTTATGTGGTATTTCTACACAAGTAAAAGAAGTACATTAAAAACAAACCATCAGGGCTGGGCACAGTGCCTCATGCCTACAATCCCAGCAATTTGAGAGGCTGTGGTGGAAGGATCACAAGCCCAGGAGTTCAAGACCAGCCTGGGCAACATGGCAAAACCCCACCTTCACAAAAAAATACAAAAATTAGCTGGGCATTGTGGCGTATGCCTATAGTCCCAGCTACTCGGGAGGCTGAGGTGGGAGGATCATTTAAACCCAGGATGTCGAGGCTACAGTGAGCCGTGATCATGCCACTGTACTCCAGCCTGGATGACAGAGCACAACCCTGTCTCAACAAAACAAAACAACCAACCAACCCCATCAGCACAGCCATGGAATAGTGAAAGGGAACTGTCTGGATTTGGAATTGGAAGGTGAGTTTAGATCAGAACTCTGATCACCCATGTCATCTTGAGATTGTCTCTGAGCTTCTACCATCTCATTTCAGATCATAAAATTCACTCGCTAGGTGAGAAGAATAAATATGATAAATATGGGAAGGTACTTGGTACACAGTCGGCACTTTTGTGGAGGGTGGTTTTTAAATTGCTGGCACTCAGAGCCCAGATCTCCTAATTCTCTTTCCTTTTCCATGACAGCCAGCTGCTAAGGTTCATATCTATACATCTAAGGGTACTGGAGTGGAATTTTCAAGCATGGTCTTGCCTATTGGGGTGACAGTGCTAATTCCTCTCTTCTGAGTTGCTGCCAGGAGTCCTTCCACCCGCTCAGAACTTGCCCAGGCAGGGCTGGTAGGGTCAGGGATAAGGAAGGTTCCCCGTTTTGTATGTCTTAGAAGAGGGCGTTTTTAAAATATTAGTGCAGATGACAATCTCAATGTAAGATGGTCTGTCCCACCATTCTCTCAGGAGGACAGACATTACTATCATTCCCTTTCAAAATTATAAAAATACATTTAAAAAAACAACAAACAGGCCGGGTTTGATGGCTCATGCCTGTAATCCCAGCTCTTTGGGAGGCTGAGACGGGCAGATGACCTGAGTTCAGGAGTTCAAGACCAACCTGGTCAAAATGGCAAAACCCTGTCTCTACTAAAAATACAAAAATTAGCTGGGCATGGTGGCATGCACCTGTAATCCCAGCTACTCAGGAGACTGAGGCAGGAGAATCATTTGAACCCGGTAGACAGAGGTTGCAGCCACTGCACTCTAGTCAATGGAGCAAGACTCCGTCTCCAAAAAAAAAAAAAAAAAAAAAAAAGGCTGGGCTCGGTGGCTCATGGCTGTAATCCCAGCACTTTGGAAGGCTGAGGCAGGTGGATCATGAGGTCAGGAGATCAAAACCATCCTGGCCAACATGGTGAAATCCCATCTCTACTTAAAAAAAAATGCAAAACATAGCCAGGCATGGTGGCGGGCGCCTGTAGTCCCAGCTACTCAGGAGGCTAAGGCAGGAGAATCACTTGAACCCAGGAGGCGGAGGTTGCAGTGAGCCAAGATTGCGCTACTGCACTCCAGCCTGGGCAACAGAGCGAGACTCCGTCTCAAAACAACAACAGCAACAAACAAAACACTAAGTCAGAGCCTAAGGAGTGCTCCTCAGTTTCTCAGTGACGCAGCAATGGAACCAGAGTGGAAATGGGCTCTGTCCTGGCCAGCTCAGAGCACTGGTAGACCAGGCGAGCCCAGGGACAGCAGGATTTGAAAACTGTCTCCCCACCACCTACCTGCAAAACTAGCGTTCCAGTTTCTATTTGGGTCAGCACCAACGCAGGAGCTTCCAGGATTTAGGGACCGCGTCTTCCTCCATAATCGGTTCTGAAAAAGCCACCAAGGAGGGGATAAACAACCCGAGGCAGATCAGAGCACTGAAGAGGGCTAAGGTGGAGACAACACACAGGCAGGGCAGGCTGCTCGCAGTTCTGCCGTGAGGGCCCTGGGGCTCCGGTGCTCACTGAGCAGTCGCCTCTCCTCCCGCAGAGAGAGGAGTATTTCCCCTTCTGGCTCTAAGAGAAGGACTTCTTCCAAATGTACTGATGAGACCTTTATGTGCTAGAATCAGTCAGAAACTACCTGAAACCACTGAATCATTTTTGGCTTTGGTAGAAGTGGGACAAATGGACACTATATGCCTCTTTGATAACAGACGTAACTGGAAGTGCACAGCCCGTTTCTTGCTTGCCTAAAAAATTCCCCTGAATCTAGTCGGGCTCTAGACCTGGCAATCTGTGAATAGGAAATACCGCAGATAAGGGAACAAACTAAATGGCATAACGAAGAAGCCATCAGCCAAATTCAGAATGTGAGACACTGTACAGGGCAAATTACTTGGCTTCTCCCCTAAATGAGTGAGACTTTTAAAAGGTGTGTGTGTGGGTGCTGTTGTAGAATGAAACAGACTGCAGAGACACAGCACCACGTGCATGCGCAGACCTTGTTGGGTCCTCACTTGAACAAATTGACTCTTAAAAACACTTTTTTTTTTTTTTTTTTTTTTTTTTTTGGAGACGGAGTCTCGCTCTGTCACCCAGGCTGGAGTGCAGTGGCTGCCATCTCGGCTCACTGCAAGCTCCGCCTCCCGGGTTCACACCATTCTGCCTCAGCCTCCCGAGTAGCTGGGACTACAAGCGCCCACCACCGTGCCTGGCTAGTTGTTTTGTATTTTTAACAGAGACGGGGTTTCACCATGTTAGCCAGGATGGTCTCAATCTACTGACCTCATGATCCGCCCACCTCGGCCTCCCAAAGTGCTAGGATTACAGGCGTGAGCCACCAAGCCCAGCCTCGACCTCCATTTTTAAGATAACTGGGGGTGGTGTTAGATGATATGAAAGAACTTCCATTATTCCTTTAAAAGTGATAATAGCGCCACAGGGTTTTTAAAGGTTTTTTTGTTTTTTTGTTTTTTGTTTTCCATCATCAGTTAGAGATGCATACTAAACTAGTTTAGGGTGAAATAACATAATGTGTTGAATTTGTTTTAAACACGTCAGGAAAAAAAATGTGTGGGAGGGTAAGAGATGAAAAGATTGGTAAAATGTTGGTCATTGTTAAGACCCATGATAGGGAGTTCATTAGACTATTTTCTCTAAGAAAAAATACGCCCTGGTGATTCTCAGCTCTGAGGATGACTAGAAGAAGAAATCGCAAGGAAGCTCATAAGGTGCACATTTGTGGTAATTCTCTCCAAGGTCAGACAATTAGTGGCAAAGCAAGGAATTCAACAGTCTCCAAGCCCAGCCCATTTGGGAATACTCACTTGAGTTTGAGTATACACATATCCATCAGGATTGGCCACAGGCAACAAGAAAATATCCATTTTTTCCAAGATGGAGGTGATAGCTGGATCCCTCTGGTAATCAGATACAATCTAAGCAGAGACAATATGCTTGTCAGCTATCCCATAGCAGGATGGGTCATTAGGGCTGAACCATGTATCTTCCAAAGATGCCCGGCATCCAGCTAGAATGGATGCTCCTAGAACAGCATCTAACCTCAAAAGCCTCCCTGCCACCCTCAAAAGCTTTGCTCTCTGCAAAGCCCTCTGAGCCCTTGAAATCCTGGAGAGACATAGCTGCTTGGGGACATGGCTGCTAATGATATCAACTGCAGTGAGTCCTGGGGTACATGCTTTATTCCTTCCTTCCAGGAGGAGGGAGTCACACATCTAATAGTTTTTAGGAATTTGAACCTCCAATGAAGAGGGAGGGAAGATGTGTCCTCCACATGCAACCCTCCTCTCCCAGCAGCCTTTCTTTCTTTCTTTCTTTCTTTCTTTCTTTCTTTCTTTCTTTTTTTTTAAGACAGGGTCTCGCTCTGTTGCCCAGGCTGGAGTGCAATAGCATGATCTCAGCTCACCACAACCTCCACCTCCTGGGTTCAAGGGATTCTCCTGCCTCAGCCTCTTGAGTAGCTGCCCTCCCAGCAGCCTTTCTAGGAGATGGAGATGGCAATGAGGTCCCCAAGGGCCTGTGGGGCCTCCGCTGGGTGTTGCTCCACTCCCTTTCTGTGGGGTGGACTGCGCTCAGAGGCTCAGGCCCACCTCTGCTGCATATCAGCTTGTGCACCAGCAGGAACGCAATCGTTTGGCTGCAATGAGCTGACCAAGGGGCTTTGACCATTTACTTCTCCACTCTGAAAAGGCCCCCAGCCGACTGGGTCTTAGCAGAGCACCCTCCCACCTCGTGCCCCAGGCCCAGCTACATGGCATGCTTCAGGGGCACCCCGGGCCCATCAGCATTCTTGGCTAATACCAGGCGACATGACCTTCCTCGCCGTCCAGATTGCAGTGGCCTGGGAGATCCACTCTCGGGAATGGATGCCTGCATTCAGCCAAATGGCCGGCCGCCGTGCGCCTTCCCCAGTGCTGAACTGCAGAAGGGAGAAAAGGCTCAAAAATGACCGCCTGCCCACATCTCTGCTCACTTCTCCTCTCTCCAGCTCTCTCCCATTCATTTAATTCATTTAAGATAATTCAGAGACCAAATGTTCCTAAGGGCACCATCTATTTATCGAGCTTATCCGTGACCAGGAAGCTTAATTGGTTGGCTGCGGGGCCAAGCTGCAGCTCCAGGCAGCCTGAACCTCTCCAGCATTCGGAGTAAATGGGAGGGGGAAACAATCGTTACTGTGTTTTATGATGCTGGTGCCATTAGAGATAATGTTATGTCTCTTGAAAGACCTCAAATGGTATCCCAACAGCGAGAGACACAAGGGTACACAAACCAGGCTGTTTCGGTCGATAAGATAAATGAATTTGGTTTTAAACTAAGAAGAAGCGGGGCTCGCTATAGCTCTTTGTAAACGGCAGTCATGAATCCTGGCTCCTGCCTTTGCCATAGTGTTGGGCTCCCTTGGGTCAGAGCTTGGTGCTAATGAAGCCAGGGTCTCCATCAGATTGGCAAAATATTTAAATGTAATTATCCAGCTCCGCGGCAGGTCTCCTCTCCCACTGGTAATTTGCTTAGTGCCACAAGCCTGAGTTCTTTGGGACTTACATGAAGCTGAGGGTTTGGCAAATTCTTAGCACCTTCAGTGTTCCATGGGTTATATGCCCAAATTCCTTCTTATTCATTCAGCTGGATTTTTATGTAATTTATGTCATTATCATAGTTCTTTACCTCTTTTGCCAATATAGTCTTGAATCTGTTAGAAATATTTGGAAATTAGGCTTTGTGCAGCCAAGGATCAGAGGCTGTGCTTAAAATTACACCAACCCTCGAATTCACTTCCTAGGTTGATTTTCCAATAAGTACCCCCTGCAAGCAGAATAGAAGTCAGGCCCATCCCAACTTGTCCGGCTATTTACAGAGGTGAGAATGAAAGTAAAAGACTCTGTCCCATCTGAGAGCTTTCTGGAATACTAATCGCCTCCCTCTGATCCTGTCTTTCAGCCAAAACTTGGATGAGATGTGCTCCTTCTAACTCCCCCTACATTAGACAAAAGCAGAGGACTCTGTCAGACCAAATTCCAGCCCAGGTACAACGTGTCCTGATCTCACTTTCCTCCCTGAAGTCAAGGAGTTCAAAAAGCTGCCCTTTTCAGAGGTCTGAGGCTGGGTCCTGGACATGAGGACCCAGGAGATCCTTCCAAATGCTTGTGGCCTCACCTTCAGTACATACATCGGCCGGTTTTCAAACGAATGTCCAATCTTCACCCTCCTCACCAGGTCAGGAAAGTCTGTGGCAATGTTGTCCATCTCGTGGTAAATCTGAAGCATGAAAGAGTGAACCCAGGGACATTTTAAAAATCTGCTCAGCTCTGGCTGGGTATCTGTGATTTACTTTGTTGGTCTTAATTATCTCTTCCGGGACTCTAATCTTGGAGTTGACCATATTATCAGCATGGAAATGCTGAGTATGAGAACTGCCTGAGTAGTCCTTTTCTGCAGTTTTCTAGAGAGTAGCACACTTTATTTGTTCACAAAATTGTAGTCCACTAAACTAGAGTAGAGAGGCTTTTGCAATATTGCTCTAACACTGTGTCCTTTGTCACTGTACTAGACTGGACAGTCAAAGACAAGGGGCCAGGCGCAGTAACTCATGCCTGTGATCCCAGCACTCTGAGAGACTGAGGCGGCAGGATTGCTCGAGGCCAGGAGTTTGAGACAGCCTGGGCAACATAGTGAGACGCCATCTCTATAAGAAACATTGAAAAATAAAAATAGTTCATAAAAAATACGGAAGAGGAAAGACATTTAAAAATTTAAGAATAAGATTCTTAAAAAAAGAAAGAAATTTTAAAATTTAAGAATAATAATAAAATAAAATAAAAACAAGCCAGGTGCAGTGGCTCATGCCTATAATCCCAGTACTTTGGGAGACCAAGGTGGGAGAATTACTTGAGCCCAGGAGTTCGAGAGCAGCCTGGGCAAAGTAAGGAGACCCCCCAGCTCTACAAATAATGAAAAAAAAAAATAGCCAGCTGTGGTGGCGTGTGTCTGTGGTTCCAGCTACTCGGGAAGCTGAGGTGGGAGATTCATTCAAGCCTGGGAGGTTTAGGCTACAGTGAGCTGTGAATGCACCACTGCACTCCAGCCTGGGCGAGTGAGGCCCTGTCTGAAAAATAAAAAATAAAAAGAAAGCTCCAAAGCTCTTAAATCATTACTCTCTAAAATTCTGTGATCACTTTCTCTACTCAAAAATAATAAAAAATTAGCATGCACCATATATATATACACACACACACACAATGATATAAATATACTGTGTGCATTATTAAACAATTGAAATGGTTGTGTTAATAATAAACATAAACATATGTAGAAATATAAATAGAAGTTGTAATCGTTTCTTCCTTCATCCCTGTGGACTATCTTGCTTATACCCTGTGGATACATGTGCGCCGCTTTGGAGATAATTTATCTAAAGGCTTTGAGAGTGCAAGTGAAGAAAGGCAAATAAATGGCTAAGAATACCCTTATTTGCTTTTGGGAAAAAAGTTCAATTTAAATAGAATTTATCCATCTTAGTTTTCAAACCACTTGAGGGCCAAAAGAAAATAAACAAATGTATTTGTTTCGGCCTTAAGACTGGAAGAAGGAACTATACAGAAGAGGAAAATGTGTAATTAATATAGAACAAAGTCAAGCTTAAAGGGTTTATCAGACTTGCTGTCGATATGGTAGACTGAGCAGAAGCAAGAAACCACCTCCAAATATATAGGCAAACCAGGTAAAATACAAGGAAAATGATTCACAGCCAAGTTAAAAAGATAAACAAGAGGGAATTGTAGGTGCCAGAAACAAAGAAGGAACTAACTAGGAGGGTAGAGGGTGGGAGATGATGCCACAGAACACCATCTTTGCCTTGGGTGCTACAGGCTTGGGCAAACCTGGAGTAGGAGGGGAGCCATAGGACCCAGCATGGCACAAGGAGCTGGAACCTGAGAGCTAGGAATGGGCAATTTGGGCCACAAAAAGGGCCTACAAATTCTACCCACTCTACCCGCTGACCCTAGAGAGTGGAGGAAAAGCAAGGATAGCTGCCTTGAGCCTTGGGAGACACTCACTGCTTGGGCCACACTCACTGCTTTCAAAACACCAAGCTGTGTCCCAGTGTGGGGTGCAAATTCACACTGTCCACCACTGCCACAACACAGACAATGGCTTTGGAACCAGAAACTCTGGCAGAGACCAACACGAAATTCCCACTAGAGACCTAAGAAAGCCTAAGTGGTTATATGAGCCAGTATGAGCTTTTTTTTTTTTTTTTTTTTTTTGAGATGGACTCTGGCTCTGTCGACCAGGCTGGAGTGCAGTGGTATGATTTTGGCTCATTGCAACCTCCACCTCCCAGTTTCAAGTGATTCTCCTGCCTCAGCTTCCCAAGTAGCTGGGACTACAAGTGCCTGCCACCATGCCTGGCTAATTTTTGTATTTTTTTAGTTAAGACAGGGTTTTACCATGTTAGCCAGGCTGGTCCTGAACTACTGACCTCAAGTGATCTGCCCACCTCGGCCTCCCAAAGTGCTGGGATTACAGGTGTGAGCCACCTTGCCCAGCCTAGAATACAAGTTCTTAAAAGCTGTTTTTAGGAAGAACTGCATGTGACTGAGCTAGGATGATGGTGGCACAGTTATCCACAGCAGAGAGCTTCACAGTGAGGACAAGATTGCTGTAAAGGGCGCCTCACACCAGAGAAACCAGAGGTGAGCACGTGAGAGATGGTGAGGCTCCAGCAGCCGGCAGGTGAGGCGATGGCCCCTCCAGGGTCTTGGGTGACATTTGCAACTGTTTAGCTCAGTTGACGAGGGCCCCATGTTCATGAGGCTTATGTCACGAGCTTGATCCCTGTGTGGGCTCTGAGCTCTGCTTTCGTCCATGGCCTGAGACTGAACTCCTAACTTTATCCAGCTGTTTTGCAGATGTATGTCACTGGTCTCAAGAGGGATCAAGGGTCAGAGCCGTTGGAAGTGTATGCAATAAACAAAGCAACCGACAAGCATGGGAAAGAAGTGGAAATAGTCAGCCTTTGAAATCCTCCCTCAAGAAGAGAAACAACTTGAAGTACACGCCTTGTGAAATGCATGCCAACAGCACCATGTCTGTATATCAAGAACAACATGTATTAAGGTACACCAGAGGGAACACTAATTTAGATGTGGGGGAGTGTTCCTGAGCTAGTTGTCTGCAGATGAATGGAGACACTGAGGGCTGTAAGAGAACTGTACCGCATTCATGGTACAGTTCTATTCTACAGCCTCTCTTGATTTCTTAAGTTCCAGTATCCCAGGAAATTTTTCTACTTCAATTTTTTCATTTGAAGGTTTGGCTTACCTTGAAAGTCAGCCATCTGTATCAAGTGGTTCCTAACTAAACACAGCACCAAAATGCATGATGGAACAACTATATACATTATAAGTAGTCATGATAAATGAGTGGAAATATTTGGTTAACCTTGGAAATCGCTGCTTGTCTACTTGCCTGGAATAAGTAACATTTTATTCTGAGTGAGTAAAATAGAGGGGTTATGGTAGGGTAGAAGAAGTTTGAATTACAAGGACTAGAAATGATTGCAATTATTTTCATGGTGTTCTGAAGGAGTTGCTTAAGGAAAGAAGGATGGTTGAGGGAGGAAATAGCCAGGCTGTATTTCATGACACTCAGGTGCTGGTAGGAGTTAAGCAATCCAAGAATTACACAGGAATTGAAGTGTACACATCTTAGCCCCTCAGTGAGTGGATACTGTGCTGAAGACTAATGTCTCCTGGAAGTAAGGAGAGAGGTTACAAAATTAAGGAGGCAGAGAACCTTGATCTTAACCCACTCTGAAACACTTACAGCTTTCAGGGAATGGTAAGCCCCGTAGTTGAAGTTATTACTGCGCCGTTCTTGCCCTTCATTCTGTTGCATTTCTTCATCTTCATTGTCTAAAAGGGCCTAAAAACACACAGCAATGTTGTGAAGTGATCCACTGCAGACGCAGGTTTTACGTTTTTTCTGCCATATCTTGGCATATGGGTCAGCCAAGATGGCGGCCCCTTCAGCCCATCAAGCAGCACAAATGTCAAGATTTAAAAGGGGGTCAGATTTCTTTCATATCTTTATAAAATTTTACTTCTTGGCTGGGCGCGGTGGCTCATGCCTATAATCCCAGCACTTTGGGAGGCCGAGGCAGGCAGATCACGAGGTCAGCAGATCGAGACCATCCTGGCCAACATGGTGAGATCCTGTCTCTACTAAAAATACAAAAATTAGCTGGGCGTGGTGGCGCGTGCCTGTAATCCCAGCTACTCGTGAGGCTGAGGCAGGAGAATTGCTTAAACCAGCGAGTTGGAGGTTGCAGTGAGCCAAGATTGCACACTATACTCCAGCCTGGTGAAAGAGAGAGACTCCGTCTCAGGAAAAAAAAAAAAAATTTTTACTTCTTGGTGCCCAATTTACATGGCCTCATTGAAAATCCACTTACTCCCTGGAAGCAACATATGCGCTCTTTGGCTATTCTATGGTATGAACTCTCTAGACATGAGCCCGCATCTGGTATCCAGTGCCTCTGAAATACACAGCTTGGGAAACCATTCAGAAACAAAGAAATTCTTATAACCACTCATACTTTGAAGGTTCCTGGCAGATGTCTGTGACATGTGAGGATGATTAATAAGCTCATAGCTGCTAACACCATCAGGAAACTCCCGGGCCAGATCACCAATTAGTCCATAACCCACCTCGGTGAAGGAGAGAGCATGAGCCAGATACAGGTCGTGAGGCCAGAGGATGGCGTTCCCTCTGCTGGGGCTATCCATGACATTCCCCCTGTCTCCAAGGGTGCCTCTGTGGCAGGTCCCCCACACCCTCCCCCTGCTCTGCTCTTGCCACTTGACTTCAAAGAAGAAAAGAAAGAGGGACTTATGGCTTAATAGCAGATCTAGGATATGCCAGGCACTGTTAGACATTTTACATACATTTAATCCTGAATCTTCTCAACAAATCACATGACAAAGGTCTCACTATCACCATTTTACTGATGAAGAAACGGAGGCTCAGCGGGTTAATAACTTGTCCAAAGACATAGCACACAGCACTAGTAGTTAGCAAAATCAGGATTTGGATCCAAATCTGTGTGGTTCCCTGGCCTATTTACGCCCTTTCTACTACAAAATGTTGTTCCTCTAACAAGTCACTGCACTTTACTTCCATTTGCCTCCATTTCCTCATCCATAAAATAGAAAAGGATAAAACCAGAACTTGCAAATCACTACGGTCTACTCTGGACTGGCTGCCTGGTCCTATGCGAGACCAGGAGGCAGGGGGCATAGTCTACCTACCTGCAGGTCCTCAATTGCCACTGCATACTCTAAGCCCTGGGATCTCAGGAAGGATTTAACTGCCTGCAGACTGACAGATGGGACCAGGACATCCACAGGCCGATTGAAGGTGGAAAGAGATTTCCAGACATCGAGCTGAAGGGAACAGAAATGAAACCAGGTTAAAGGACAGTTCAGGTAAAAAGTACAATGGGCTCATTCTTCTAGAACACTGCCAAAAGCCAGGGTGATCCCTGAGAGGCTGGGCTCTGCCCAAGGTCAAAGTTTGTCCGTTTCACAATTGTGTCTGGTCGGACCCGCCCAACAAGCAGTATCTGGCAGAGACCGAGCATCATAAGTGGATGGCAGCTAGAAGGATGGGGCATGTACTGTTCAAGCATCTCCTCTCCCAGGACACCACAGCTGTGATGTCAACTACAGTGCTCCCTTTCTCCCATTGGCCCCATCAATTGTGTAAATGGCCAGTGGACTCACACGGGATTATATTCAGAGACTCCTCAGAAATAAAAATAATAATACCAGTAGAGCAAGAGTCTTCTCCTACCAAAGTTAGAAAACACTCAGGAGAGCTAAAAAGAAGCAGATACCTTCAAGTTGTTTGAATTCACTAGTTGACTCAATTTGCTGATCTCGTCTCCATTTCTGACATTAATCCTAAAAACTTGGTCCCTGGGGAAGAAGAAAAAAGAGAAAAAGAGCAAAAGATAATGATGAGCTTTCAGCTGGCAAAGAAACCCCAAGCCTCCTATCCCAGACGCAACCAGGCCGAGAGAAAGGAAATGGTCTAGTCTTTGGTTTTAATGTATGGCCATTAAAAATGAGGCTACATGGCAACTATGAAAAAGTGCTTATGGCATAACTTTAAGGGAAATATTAAGTGAAAGAGCAGGACACAAAATTGTACGCATGCCATGATTATAAGTATGGAAAAAGCAGATGCATTGGAAGAAAAACAGACAGCGGAAATATACCAAATGCTGACAGCCCTTATGTTCGGGTCGTGGGATTATGGATGACTTACTTTTTTCCCCCTTGTATCTGTTTTCTGTAATGTGGTCATATTACTTTATAATGAAAAACATATATATTTTACAGGAAGGAATGTGCCTGAGTTACACGCAAAGCTAACTCAAGACATAAAGAAGCACTTCTTCACTGTCAGGGCTGAGGACGGAAACCCTGGCGGCACCTCCGTGCTGGAAAGAAAACAGCATCTCCATGCTGGGAGGGTGAGCTGTGCCCTCTTAAAACACAGGCGAGGCTGGTGCTCGCTCAGTCCCTTCCAGCTCCAGAACCCCATACAAAGGCTCGTTTGGGTGGAAACTGACTATGGCCCATGGTGCTGAGGCTGGATTTGGGATCCACTCCTCCCCACGGGGAGAGAGGGTACCCTTAAAGGACACAGACGGGGCCGGCCAGTCTCAGTCCCCTTTGTCGTTTGTCCTGAGCTTGCTTCATATACGTGATTTAGCTTCCGCAGCGGCGGCAGGGGTAGCGGGCCCCCAAGGTCCTGTGTGTGGGTGGGAGAAAGCGGGGCCTGAAAAGCTGCCTTTGTGCTCTCAGCTGGCTGGGGGAGACAGGGGAGCCATTAGGCTGTTGCTAGGTGACGGCCCCAATGAATCCGCACTCGATGCTGTCACTGCGTCATCCCTTTGACACAAGTGAATGCAAAGAGAGCCGCTGTGACTCAAGGACCTGTTGAGAGTGAATGGCTGTCACAGGGAGCTGAGCGTGCAGCCCCACGGGGCAGCTCCTCAGCCGAAAACTGGTTTCATCCAGATGGCCCTTCAGGGTTTTGCTGGGTTCTGGAAGGTTCTAGGGGCTCTCCAGTGGGTCTAGGCCAGCCTCAAGGAGTCAAGGTCCACTACAGAGCCGTTCCTGCTGCAGGTGGCTGGCCAGGAGGAGATGCCAGTGCCGAAGGTTCCGTTTCTCCTAACCCACCTGGTCCCCCCACAGGGTCCTGGAGGGGAGCAGGTAACTGCACCCTGTGGGCACTGCTGAGGGCCCTGAAGAGATACCACTGGGTGGGCAGGTCTCAGTCTGAACCCTACAGGCTTGCCAAGAGTTGAACCTGCCGCCCTGGGAAGATGAGGCATCAAATCTGATCTTTCCCCGACCTCAGCAAGCACCCTTGAAAAAAAGGCACCGATGTAAGACAGAATGGAGCCAGGCACCGTGGCTCACACTTGTGATCCCAGTGCTACAGGAAACCAAGGTGAGGGAATTGCTTGAGGCCAGGAGGTCAATATCCTCCTGCACAAAATAGTGAGACTTTGTCTCCACAAAAAAAAATGAAAAACTGTTAGCTGGGCGTGGTGGTTCACAGCTGTAGGCCAGCCACTCTTTAAAATGGCAATTCTATACTCGGGAGACTGAGGCAGGAGGATTGCTTGAGCCCAGGAGTTCAACACTCCAGTCTGGCTGACAGAACAACACCCTGTCTCAAAAAAAAAAAAAAAAAAAAAAAAAAAATTGGGGCTTCTAGAAAGATCTTGTGTGGTGACATATTTATTAGCACAATTAGGCATGTGTAAAATACAGCACTGGCTACAACAATCACAAAGAGGAAAGGGAGGAAGAAGAACAGGAGGAGAAAATAAAGGAGGACATAAGAATAAGAAGCTCTTTGAGTATGAAAATCATGTTATGCATTCATCCAACACATGCGTTTTCATTTTTCCAAAGTGGTGACTTCACAACAAAACTTGTGCACATTCCTGGGCACAGTCCAGGACAATGGGACACCGTGTCTCTGCCTGGCCCTGAGGATGATTAAATCCGCAAACCCATTTCATCCTGCTCTAATCAGCCAAGCTACAGAGGTCAAAGAAATATCTGTAGCATGCAAAGCGGCAGGGCAGAAGAGCAGGTGCAGAGTGGAGCCCATTTCATCTGTCTCTTCTTCACTTCTCCCTTCCACCCCACCTCGGACCCAGCCCAAACTCACTATGTACTTTTGTATGCTTTTGTACATGCTGTTCCCACTGCCTGCAATCCATCCTTTTTCTCATCTGTCAGGCCCATCTAGTCCCATCTAATCTTTAGGACCGACTCACATCACCCATGAAGCTTTTCCTGACCAGAGGAGGCAAAGTCTTAACAGTCTTCAGATAGTGCTGAACATTGGCAGTGGTGGGAGTGAGTAGCAATATCCTTTTTTTTTTTTTTTTCAGACAAAGTTTTTGCTCTTGTTGCCCAGGCTGGAGTGCAATAGCACGATCTCAGCTCACTGCAATCTCCACCTCCTGGGTTCAAGTGATTCTCCGAGTACCTGGGATTACAGGCATGCACCTCCACACCTGGCTAATTTTGTATTTTTAACAGAGATGGGGTTTCTCCATGTTGGTCAGGCTGGTCTCAAACTTCCGACCTCAGGTGATCCACCTGCCTCGGCCTCCCAAAGTGCTAGGATTACAGGCGTGAGCCACTGCACCCGACGGTAGCATTATCCTTGTGAACAGAAGCACAGCAACACCCGAAAGCAGGGAGGACGTTGAGGGGTGCCATGTGAAGAACAGCCTTTTTCTTGCCCTCACTGTCCTTGTCTGTATTTGGAAAATACCCTTGTCAGTTCATGAGACTCAAGATGGTGGAGCACATCCTATCTCCACTATCTGGATATTCACTCAAAGACTTGAGCTCTTTCTGAAGATGGAAGATTGGCCCAGGAGTCGGATGTGTTGGGATTTACAGGCGGCCATGTCTGCCCCTCCTGCTCCACACAGGTGTTCTCGCAGCTCCTCTTAACTCGATCCTCTCCAATAGCCAGGGCGTCCGGCTGCTGCCAGTGCAATGGCTGGCACCCCTGCTCCCTCACCCTCACAGGCATCTGTGCTTTGGACAGTCAATCCCCACTTTGGTGACTGAGCATCTATCCCTCCCCTTTCACCATGCTGGCAGCCAAGTGGCCCATTCTTTGTGCCTTTCTCATCTGCCTCCCTAGCCAGGCTTAGCAGCCACCACAAATAATATTAAGAGATGGTTTCACAGAACCCTTAGATGCCTGCCAACTACTGCTGATGCTATAACCAGCTCTGCAAATGGTTCCTGTTCTCTGCCTGCCCGGTTCCTCTAGGCATCCTGGCCATTGTCCCATCCGGAAGATCTCTGAAGACCAGGGCAGAAGACTCCAGTAAAGCAAGAGAGACTGGGGAGATAGGTGAGGCAGAGAGAAGGAAGTGGAAGGGGTGGTGGGCAGTGGGGAGAACCATCATCCTTATCTTCAGCAGCCAATCCAGAGCCTGGTTTCCCAACCACTCGAGTGCTCAGAGGCCAGCTTCTCCTTGCTCTAAATGTTCCCTTTGCTCTAAAAGCTGGGTGTCCGGGACATCTCTAAAGGGCCCAGGAAGAATTCCACTACCTTTGCTAGGTTTCCTACTGTGGCATGAGAACAGATTTGGGGATGAGAATGACACTATCAGTTAAAACCATCTGCAGTCAGCTCAGGCACACAGCTTTTTCTGTGCAAAATTCCTGCAGAGAGCATTCTAGGGCCTGGCCCAGCTGTCGCAGCCCAGGTGCCCACCGCATTGCAAGAGAGGTCTGTATCTTGCGAAATAGAGATCTTTCAGTCACATGAATAGCTGCAGTGGGAGCCTGACAGTTCCATGCGTCAGCCCACACGGCAGTAAGTCTAGTCACTACACACCTACTGCTGAGCCACCTGTGGGAAAATCATCCCTGGCCACCTGCTGCGCCTAACCCCTCTAAGCTGTTTGGCAATAGAGACACAGGTGTGAACAGAAGACATCATCATAAAAATTAGTCAATCTCATATAAGTAATTACCTCAGAAAACAACCCCAAAGTCTCATTAGCCAGAGAGTAAAATAGAAAGTAAACTAAGAGATAGATCCAAGAGATACAGGATTTTATTTGGAGACGAACTTGTGTTACAGCAAAAAGAGTTTTACGTTCAGAGTTCCAGCTCCCCTGCTTCCCTACTAAGTGGCCTTGGGCGTGTTCCTTAACATTTCCAAGGCTGACTTTTTTTTCATGCTTAAATGGAAGAAAATAACACCCCTGCCTGGCAAAGTTGTTGCGTGATCCAAAAGATAATGTACATGAAAGCTCTTTGCAAATGGCAAAGTCTTACGCAGTAATGAGTTATTGTAATTCAGTCTTCTAACAGGGCACCATGGTATCCCTTTTCTCTCTCCTACCACCCGAATGTCCTCTCCCCTGCAAACCTCAAAGCATTCTGCGTGAAGCGTGTTGAGCATGTGTGTGTGTGTGCACACACATGCGCACACACACACACACGGGGTACAGGCATGTGTCTCTGCATGTCATTTTCATAGCTGTGTCTAGGCAAGACCTGTGAAATCTCCACGTCCCAGAAGCCAATGAGAAAGCACCAGCTCAGAAGGGGGTATAGCTCAGGGGTAGAGCATTGAGCTACATACAGATCAAGAGAAAGCACCAGCTCTGCAAAGCCTTCGCCATTAACAAAGAAGTGAAACCAACAAGCTTGAGACCCAGGGTTTCCCTTTAAGCATGGCGGAAATTGGAAACAAACCATTTCTGGCAACCGGTAACTCTTAGTAATTAATAACGTAGCTCTTAGTAATCAGTAACTCTTAGTAATTAATAAGGTAGGAGTAAGAAAGCAGATGCCTGGAACTGACCTTATAAATAAGAACTAGGCAGAAAAAGAACTGGCAGGAGATGAGGGAGCTGGGGAGAGACTGCAGTGATCATCTAGTCCTGATTTCACAGATGAAATTGGGTCTCAGAGAAGAGAGTGGACTTGCCCAGGATGACACAGGGACAAAGCTGGAACAAGAGCCCAGGCCTCCTTCCTCCATGTGAGCTATGATCAGCCATTCATTTTCAGTTCCATTTGGCTCCCATATTTCTGAAATAACCAAATAAGAAGAAGTCCAAAAGGAACTTACCCAAAAAATTTTTCTCGGTCACAGATGCTGGACCCAATGAGGGCCCCAATGAACAGTGTCCACCTCATGTTCCCGGGGAGTCAGTCATACAGTGGCTGAGTCAAGCTGTATTTATAAAGCGTCTGAGAGTGACTCAAGTCCTCAAAAATGCTAATGCGATTCCCAACCACCCTTGCAACTCTGACAGTGTGACAGGCAGGCCTCACCAATGCCTCTCCCATTCCTTTCAAGTGATAAAGGTTGAGCCTCTCCATTTACAAGGTCAGGAACTTGCTCCAGGAGCTGAAAAAGTCTGTGCCAAGGGTACCATATTGCTCATCACTTGGCATTTAAATAGTGTTTTTTCAGTGAATAAGAAAGTTCCACAGTGTTGGATGGAATTTATCCTGATAGGAGAGGTCAGATTATAAACCTGGCATAGAGTTACCTCTAGAATTAAAAAACAGAAAAGTTAAGACTATCAAAGCAAACCTGAGCTGGCTCCAAGACCACATGCTTGACAAGCCCTGCCAGAGAATTTCACCAGGGCAGGTCAGGATGAGGAAAGAGGTTTGTGGCCTCTTTTATGGATCTGAAGCCTAATTCTTATGACCCCACTAACAAAATAGAACTGTATCGGGGAAATGATATACAAAGGATGTTTTAGTCTGAATAAATTATCAGGGTTCCTTGGCGTCTGAACTATATAGGGAAGGCTTAATGGTTTTATCAATAATAAGATTTTCGGCCGGGCTCAGTGGTTCATGCCTGTAATCCTAGCACTTTGGGAGGTCAAGGTGGGTGGATCACGAGGTCAGGAGATCAAGACTATCCTGGCTAACCTGGTGAAACCCCGTTTCTACTAAAACTACAAAAAATTAGCCAGGGGTGGTAGTGGACACCTATAGTCCCAGCTACTCAGGAGAAAGGCGCGAACCTGAGAGGTGGAGCCTGCAGTGAGCTAAGATCGCGCCACTGCACTCCAGCCTGGGCACCAGAGCAAGACTCCATCTCAAATAAGTAAATAAATAAATAATAAGACTTTCTTATACTTCCTAGACTGTGGGTCTGGTATCCTTTCCACCAAGTCACAGCTGAATAAATGGAAGACACTCATGGTCTCCATAACGTCTTCAGGGGCTCCGGGACCTTTGAGTCTGTCCTGGGAGCCCCAGTTCCCATAGCCTTTCCCATCCCACCCTCCCTACGGTCTACATGCTTTCCACACCCACACAAGGGGAGTGGACACAACCAAGGGTCACAGTTGAGAGAGTTAAAGAGAAACTATCCTGACATGTGTTAAAATGTAAGACCTAATTCCAGATTATGATTGGGACCATGGTTCTTTCAATAGGAGAGACTTATTGTGCTTAAACTGAACACAGCAAAGAAAACAGAGAGGATCAGTGGGATTACTAAGAGAAGACATCGAGGTAGGGGGATTCTTGCTAAAGGCAGGCCAAGGACTTATACATCAAAGGTGGGGATGAGGAACTTGATCGGATATCAAGGTGGGAGGGATGACTTTGCAGGATCTTTGCTCAGCCTGGCTTAGCCAGGGCTCGAGAACCAGCCTAGTCAAAAAGAGGGTGCAGAATCTCAAGTGCGGTCCCAGAGAAAGCCTTTGTCAGGAGCTGTGGAGTTAGGGGCCATCATCTCCTCTTGCTCCCTCAGGGTCCTTCTGTCCTCTCAACACTTAAACTGAATTCCTACACCCACCCTGTCCACCACAAAGCGTGGGCTCAGTGTCACTGAGATCGATGTCAGCTTTGATGTTAGCAACAAGAACAACTGAGACCCAAATCTAAGAGATGTGAAGTGGAAGAATCAAGGACCCAGAATTCTAGGCAAGCTGAAACTTAGTTCTTACCTTTTTCTCCCAGGGAAAATCATCCACATGAAGAAAACCTAAATCCCCAATAGAAGTCAATATCTAAAGAGAAACTGTGTGCAACCTGAGACCGAGGCTCGACAGGGGGGCAACCAGGAAAAAGGAATGTCGTTGGCTTGGGTCCCCACCAGTTTGTGTGTTTGTTTTTTTGAGACAGAGTCTCACTCTGTCGACCAGGCTGGAGTACAGTGGTGCGATCATAGCTCACTGCAGTCTCAAACTATTCGGCTCAAGTGATCCTCCCACCTTAGCCTCCCAAGTAGCTGGGACTACAGATGTTTGCCACCATGACAGGCTTTTTGTTTTGTTTTGTTTTGTTTTTGTAGAGACGGAGTCTCACTGTGTTGCTCAGGCTGATCTCAAACTCCTGATCCCAAGGGATCCTCCCACCTTAGTCTCCCAAAGTGCTGGGATCACGGGCCTGAGTCACCATGCCCTGCCCCACCAGTCTTCATAAAACAGCACAACACACCAGGAAAGGAAAAACCAAAGGCAACGATGGAACCAGGTATAGCACCTGGGACAAGGCCTGGCACAGTGCAGTTGCTTAATGAGTATTTACTGAATAAATGAACTTGAAAGTCCATTGCTAGCCCTAAAATGCTACACTCTTAAGATGAAGGGGCTGACACATGCTACACCGTGGATGAATCTTGAAAACATTATGCTAAATAAAAAAAAAAAATGCCAGCCACAAAAGGACAAATACTGTTTAATTCCACGTATATGAAGTACCTAGAATAGGCAAATTCATAGAGACAGAAAGTAGCCAGTAGTTGCCAGGGGCTAAAGGGCAACAGGAATGGGGAGTTATGGTTTGATGGGGAAGAGTTTCCATTTGGGATGATAGGAAGTTCTGGAGATGGATGATGGTGATGGTGGCATAATGTTGTAAATGTACTTAATGCCACTGAATTGTACACTTAAAAATGGTCAAAATGGTAAGTTTTATATATAATTTAACACAATAAAAAACTGTCAAATGGGGCCTGGCACGGTAGCTCATACCTGTAATCCCAGCACTTTGGGAGGCCGAGACGGGCAGATCACTTCAGGTCAGGAGTTCAAGACCAACCTGGCCAACGTGGTGAAACCCTGTCTCTACTAAAAATACAAAAATTAGCTGGGTGTGGTGGCAGGTACCTGTAATCCCAACTACTCAGGAGGCTGAGGCAGGAGAATTGCCTGAACCTGAGAGGCAGAGGTTGCAGTGAGCCGAGATCGTACCATTGTACTCCAGCCTGGGTGACAGAGTGAGACTCCGTCTCAAAAGAAAAAAAAAAAAAACTGTCAAATGATGTTGGGAGCACTCTGCTCAGAATGGATTTTTTTAAATATTATTATTATTTTTTTTTTTTTTTTGAGACGGAGTCTCGCTCTGTCGCCCAAGCTGGAGTGCAGTGGCACGATCCTGGCTCACTGCAAGCTCCGCCTCCTGGGTTCACGCCATTCTCCTGCCCCAGCCTCCCGAGTAGCTGGGACTACAGGCGCCTGCCACCTCGCCCGGCTCATTTTTTGTATTTTTAGTAGAGACGGGGTTTCACCGTGGTCTTGATCTCCTGACCTTGTGATCCGCCCACCTCGGCCTCCCAAAGTGCTGGGATTACAGGCGTGAGCCACTGCGCCCGGCCTAAATATTATTATTTTTAGAGATGAAGTCTCCCCATGTTGCCCAGGCTGGTCTCAAACTCCTGGGCTGAAGCAGTCCTCCCACCTCAGCCTCCCAAAGTGCTGGGATTTCAGGTGTAAACCACCACACCTGGCCTCAGGATGGATTTTTAAAAAGATGAAGGGGTACAATGCCATGACTTGCTGTGTTTAAGGGCAGCAGAAAATGGAGAAACAGTGCTCCCAGATCAGGCTTAGAAAAATAAACAATACAACCCAACGTTGCTTCAAACCAAAGAGATTTTAATGGCTCTTGTTTCTTCCTCAGCGCCCTAATAGGGGTGGTCTCGCACATGCTCCATAATTGCCTTCAAGCCAAGCCAGGTCTCCTCAGCTGTAGGAAGGATCTGATGGGCTGGCAAGAGGAAGCCATAGCGCCCTGTGTCTCTCAGTTCAAAGGCAAATGAGTACTTGATGCCGCAATCATAGGACCAGTCAATGCTTCCTCCACTGGCTTGGTCTGAAGGGCAAATGAGAATGAAGTTTAGATACACGACTCCCACCAGCCTTCACAGCAATGGAACCTCTATATTAAATTCTACCTTCATAGGTAAGCCAGGCCCCTAGGTGTGAACTGTAAGAGGGGGAAGAGTTTAGTAGAGGATCACATTTATGAAAAAATACAATAATTTGAAAAGCAAAAGGTGTTATTCAATGGACACTGAACTGAGCCTTCCTTTGGTGTTCTTAGGAGCCTCTGGTTTTACCCATGCCATCCTAAGTGGCCTCTTCTCCACCTTAAGTAGGCCACACCACTTCCTTCTTTAGAAGGTACAGACATGGTTTTCTCTCGTGGGAGTGGAGGGATTATAAATGCAGTAAGAGGTTCGGTCCCTATCTTCAGGGGACTTTCAGCATTAAGGGTGGGGCAGGCTCTGCACTGCTACCAAGTCGCATGTCCGGCACCTCTGTGTGGTGGGTTCAGCCAACACAGTAATGTGCACCTGAGATCTGTGTGCCTGCTGATGTGACAGATGATGAAGGAAGATGGCATTAACCTACGAGTCAGTCATGACTCAGAAAAGCCTAGCAATGGACCAGCCCTGTGGCCCCTCTCAGGAAGGGCAGCTAGAGGTCACAGGAGGACTTGGCGAGGGCACAGATGGTGGAAGAATTGAGCTGGAAAGACCAGGGAGGTTGTACCAGAAAAGAATAGGGCTAGAGGTTAATATTGTAAATTAATATTGTCAACTCCCATGAGTTTTGTCTTTGCCTTCACCCAGCAGAGCAGCTTGGAAATTAATGCCTGGTAAATAATAAATACTAAATGGTTGCTGATTTGAACTGAATCTTCCCTGGACCAAAATTACCCACTCACACCTTTTGGTGTGGCTATGTGACACGGCCAACCACACTAAGAGGTCCACTGTAGACAGAATACTGGCCTCAGATAAAATCCCAACCCTATAAATCATTATCTGGGTGACCTAAACTAAGTCATTTATTTCCAGATGCTTCACCTGTTACATAGGGATGATATTACTACTTGTTTCACAGGGCAGTGAGAATTAAATAGCATAATGGTTGTGATGACACTAGTTGGCTGTGTCCTCAATGTGCTAGGCTCTATGTTAAACTGGTCCATGAATCTCTAGGTAGGTACTAACATTATTCCCATTTTACAGATGAGGAAACTGAGATTAAGAGATTAAGTGGCAAGGTGTCGTGGCTCTCTGCCAACACTTAGGGGACCAAGGCAGGAGGATCACTTGAGCCTAGGAGTTTGAGACCAGCCTGGGCAACATAGTGAGACCCTGTCTCTACAAAAAAAAAATTTTTTTTAATGAGCTGGGTGTGGTATCACATGCCTGTGGTCCCAGCTACTCAGGAGGCTGAGGTGGGAGGGCTGCTGGAGCCCAGGAGGTCCAGGCTACAGTGAGCCATGATCCTGCCACTGTACTCCAGCCTGGGCAGCAGAGTGAGACCCTGTCTCTAAAAAAATAAATAAAACAATAAAATAAAAACAGAGCTATTAAGTGAAGGAGCTAGGATAACGTATGTAGAATAAGCATTCAATAAATGTCAGTTATGTTCATAACTATCATTGTCAATAAATGACCAGGATGCAATCAAAAAAGTTAGGCCACATTAAGGATTGGAGTTACCCGTGGGAGAGCATTCACCAGGAAACGAACAATCGACGTTTATATAGTACTTTAGAATTAGGGAACACTTGCATTCCACATATCTTTTGAACCTCTCAACAACCTATTTCACAGATGAAGAAACCAAGGGAGAATAAGTGACTGGACCATGGCTACTTCGTTCCAAAGCGGCAGTGCTATAACTCAAACCCGGGGCTCTGTACCCAAGCCCTGTGTTCTCTCCCCCCTATGCCTGTCTGAGAAAGAATTCAAAGAACAACTTCTGGGCCAGGTATAGTGGCTCATGCCTGTAATCCCAGCACTTAGGGAGGCCAAGGTGGGCGAATCACCTGAGGTTAGGAGTTCAAGACCAGCCTGGCCAACATGGTGAAACCCCACCTCTACTAAAAATACAAATTAGCCAGGCATGGTGGTGCGTGCCTGTAATCCCAGCTACTCAGGGGAGTTAAGGCAGGAGAATTGCTTGAACCTGGGAGGTGGAGGCTGCAGTGAGCCAAGATCGCCCCATTGCACTCCAGCCTGGTGACAGAGCAAGACTCTGTTTCAAAAAAAAAAAAAATAATTAAAAAAAAAAAAAGAACAACTTCTGAA
Organism: Macaca fascicularis; assembly: GCF_037993035.2. Taxonomy (NCBI): domain Eukaryota; kingdom Metazoa; phylum Chordata; class Mammalia; order Primates; family Cercopithecidae; genus Macaca; species Macaca fascicularis. The sequence goes on along the minus strand of NC_088377.1, from coordinate 171,797,372 downwards.
CCAAACACCTACTGTAGCACAGCTCCTCAAAGCCCCTTCCAGATGGGAAGCTGCCCAGGAAATACCTCACCCACTACAACCATATGGACACCTTTTGCGTGGAGTGAGGCAGGTGTTCTGCCCCGAGCTGCATACTGGCCCGGGGCAGGAAGCAAAAAGTGCTGAATTCAAACTAGTGCTTAGAGGCAGAACTTGTCCCAGCTGGAATGAGGCCAGGATAAGAGTCAGCTGTGGACAATGATGCAGCTAGAACTTGCCGGGCCATTCACAGTCGGGCTCCAGAAGATCATACAGCAAATCCTACACCTGTCCAATATCTGCTTATTGGAAATAGCTTCCATTTCTGTGACCTCACCAAAGAAAACATAGTAAACGTCAGCTTCCAAGGTCTATCTTACTAGTAAATACCTCCAGATAAGATGGATGAAAAGCTAGATTCCTTGTAATAAAATAGCTGAGACCTATGTAGGGGTCTCGGGGATACACGATGCTATTCGGCTGAGACTCTGAACTCCAGCCTCCACTCAAAAGCTGCCAAGCAAAGGCACTCATTCCTCAGTCTTAAGCTGCCATCATGTCTCAAGCTGGGTCCATCCTCTGTCCCCACTGCCACCACTCAGAAGGCCCTTCTCCCTGGGGGTATCGCTGATCAAAGTGAGGACAATCCCATGTAGAACATGGTTAAAAAGGTCTCAGCAACTGTAAGCAAACCAGTCTTCCCAGAGAACTGCCTTAAAAATATGTAACAAGCCGGGCGCGGTGGCTCACGCCTGTAATCCCAGCACTTTGGGAGGCCGAGGTGGGTGGATCACAAGGTCAGGAGATCGAGACCACGGTGAAACCCCGTCTCTACTAAAAATACAAAAAATTAGCCGGGCGCGGTGGCGGGCACCTGTAGTCCCAGCTACTCGGGAGGCTGAGGCAGGAGAATGGCGTAAACCCAGGAGGCAGAGCTTGCAGTGAGCCGAGATCACGCCACTGCACTCCAGCCTGGGCGACAGAGCGAGACTCCGTCTCAAAAAACAAAAAACAAAAAACAAAAGACAAAAAAATATATATATATATGTAACAAGAGGCCGGGCGTGGTGCCTCATCCCTGTAATCCCAGCATTTTGGAAGGCTGAGGAGGGCAGATCACGAGGTCAGGAGTTTGAGACCAGCCTGACCGATATGGTGAAACTCTATCTCTACTAAAAATACAAAAATTAGCAGGCATGGTGGCGCGCGCCTGTAATCCCAGCTACTCGGGAGGCTGAGGCAGGAGAATTGCTTGAACCCAGGAGGAGGAGGGTGCAGTGAGCCAAGATCACGCCATTGCACTCCAGCCTGGGTGACAGAGCAAGATTCCATCTCAAAAAAAAAACAAAAAGTAACATGAGCGCCAAAGCTGTTCATTCCAATTAACTTGACAATCTTGCCTCAGGAATATACTCCAAAAAGATCATCTAAGAGAAAAAGGAGTTTATACAAACATGTTTATAGTAGCACTATTTAGCAAAAAGATGAAACAATCCAAAGACTCAGTAATTGGGATATAGCAACATCATGGAATAACAAAAAACTAGAATGTAAATTCATAAAACTATACAGGAAATGATGTTAATTTTAAAAAGCTGAACATATCGGTAATCCCAGCACTTTGGGAGGCCAAGGTGGGTAGATCGCTTGAGGCCAGGAGTTCAACACCAGCCCGGCCAACATGTCAAAACCCCATCTATACTAAAAATACAAAAATTAGCCTGGCATGGTGGCACACACCTGTAATCTCAGCTACTTGGGAATCTGAGGCAGGAGAATCTCTTGAAGCCAGGAGGCAGAGGTGGGAGTGAGCCAAGATTGCACCACTGCACTCCAGCCTGGGTGACAGAGCGAGACTCTGTTTCAAAAAAAGAAAACCATGACTAGCAAGGGTGCATTCCCATGATTCCCGCCATCACCCCTCCTATGGCTGTGGCTGCATCCAAGCCCACAACACATCCAAAGACATGCTTCTCTCATTCCATCCTGAGCCATAACTTCTGCCCACCTCTGCCTGTCCTCCTTTCCCCAGCTCTGGAACCTCACTGCACTGGTCATTTCTTCTCTCTCCTGTATCTTCCACTTCTCCCTCTTTATTTGTTCTTTCCCACAGTCAATAAATACATCTCTTATCTCAAAAAGAAAAAAGGCTTCCATTCTGCTCTCCTTCCCTTATCCACTCTTCTGAAACTGCTCTGGGTAAAGGTCACCAGTAAACTAGTGATGAAAATTCAGCGGAAAATGTCCTGTCCTTATCTTAGTTGACTTTTCATGGCCTTCACCATTGTTGACCACCGCCTCCTTTTCAATAATTACTTTTCCCCTGCTTTCTGACATCCAGGGTTCTCTGCCTTTCTGCCTAGACTTGCTGCTAACCCCTTCTGCGGCTTAACACCTTGCTCCCTGCTTTGCCCAGGGTTCCTCTCACTCCAAATGTTCTCCCTGCTCTACTGGTCCAACCACCTGCTCTATACCAACTCTTCCCAAATCTCTCTCTCCACAGAATCCCAGGGCATATAGTCCAAAACCTACAGACCATCTCCATTTGAATACCCTACAAGGAGCTCAGCCTCAATATGTCCACAGTTGAACTCATTATCTTTGCGATCTCACCCCTCTTTCACCTTCCTGGACTTCTCCCTCAGTGACTGGCACCACTCAATGACTTTCAGTGAGGATCTCTCCCCATCCAATAAATGACAAAACTTCTTGGCTTTACCTCCTAAATCCCTTCCATCGTCACTGGCCCTGCTGTAGTTTGGGCCATCGTCTCTCACCTGAACTCCTCCTCCTCTTCCTATGGGATGTCTCTACTGCAGTCCCCCATCACTCCATCCACACTGCTGCTATGTTTTAGCTAAACACAATGCCTCAATTCCCTCACCGTCCTGCTGAAAACCCCCCAATGGCTTTTAGAATCCTCTGGGTTAAACCTAAACTCCTTACCATGGCACACAAAACCCTGAACTTCCCCAGCTCCCTTTCTCCCTCTTTCATTTCAGCAATCTCAACCTCCTTGTAGCTCCCAGAACTCATCATGCAGTTTTATACTTCTATGCCTTTGCATATGCTGTTGACTGTGAGAATGCCCCATCCTTTTTCTCCTTCTCTATCTTCCTGGTGATCAGTCTTTACAACCCTACCCTCTTCCTACATGAAGTTTTTCTGCTTCCATCAAATCCCCCGACTTTCTCATACTTCTGTACCATGTATACCCTACTATTGCACACATAATACAAAAGCTCACTTGCCTTCCTGTTCATCTCTTCTATTAAAGAGTTCTTTGAGGGCACATTATGTCTCCAGTGCTTGGCATAATGCTTAACATATAATAGATGCTTAATTTAAAAGTCTGTTAAGCAGAATGGGTGGTCAGGCGTGGTGGCTCACGTCTGTAATCCTGGCACTTTGGGAGGCAGAGGCGGACAGATCACCTGAGGTCAGGAGTTTGAGACCAGCCTGGCCAACATGGTGAAACCCTCTCTCTACTAAAAATACAAATAAATAAATAATAAATAAATTAGCTGGGTGTGGTGGCGGGTGCCTGTAATCCCAGCTACTCCAGAGGCTGAGGCACAAGAATCCCTTGAACCTGGGAGGTAGAGATTGCAGTGAGCCAAGATGGTGCTACTGCACTCCAACCTGGGTGACAGAGCAAAACTCCATCTCCAAAAAACAACAACAACAACAACAACAACAGAATGGGTGCCTATTAAAGGCATTGGTTTCCAAAGGATCCTTCGGCATGGAAGCACTAGGGAACTCCTGGGCATGGAACTGTGTGGTCCTGAGTTTCCAGCTTTGTCCATAAGGAAGGGACCGTGCCTTTGAAGGACTCAGAACCTGCACAAGCATGCTCTGAGATTTCCCAAAGCACTGTAGTCGCTTCTTGTTTTTATCTCAATCCATTGGGGAAGAGGAGGGCCTAGAAAGTCTGATGGCAGGCTCCCTAGACTTATTCCTCACACTGCCGCTATTCCTGACTTCTCCTCCATCTTCACATACTCTGCATCAACACATGCCTGCCAACAGAGTCTATCCACAGAACCACCTGGGTCCTCTTCAAGAGTCGCACCCATTCTGTCCCCACAGTCCATGGAATTCTAAGAGCATGACCCCTCTTAGCCAGGAAAGGGAAGATAATAAAACAGCCAGGTCTTAGGCCAGGCACAGTGGCTCATGCCTGTAATCCCAGCACTTTGGGAGGCCGAGGTGGGCAGATCACCTGAGGTCAGGAGTTCGAGATCAGCCTGACCAATATAGTGAAACTCCGTCTCTATTAAAAATACAAAAATTAGCTGGGCATGGTGGCACACACCTGTAGTCCCAGCTACTTGGGAGGCTAAGACAGGAGAAGTGCTTGAACCCAGGAGGTGGAGGTTGCAGTGAGCCGAGATCATCCCACTGCATTCCAGCCTGGGCAACTGAGTGAGACTCCATCTCAAAAAAACAAAACAAAAAAAAAAAAAAAAAAAAAAAAACCAGAGCCAGGCCTTGATAAAGGCTCATTTTTAGATAAAGAAATTCTACAGAATGAGAGTGAGCTGTAAGGATCTGAACAAGCACAGGAGAGGGCACAAAACATATACTTAGGGAGTCCTTTGTTCCAGCCATCACACAGTAAGTATCTCATGGAAGAGACTAGATTCACTGAGGGAAATTGGGGAAGTTTGGGTTCCATGCATGAAGACCTATCCCTTTCAAATAAAGGCATGTAAAAGTTTTGGCCCAAACTCACACAGTGCCTGCCATCTTAATGGGTCATTTGTAAAAACTTCCAGCACACTGGATACTTACAGATGACAGAGCAGATTGGTCCCACTTTGTACTTGGTGCCATGCAGGCTTGTCAGAGATTGGGCAGCCTTTTGGGCCACTTCACTCTAGAGTAAGAGAACCAAAGAAAGGTAGACAGATAACACTTGTCTCTTGGGAGATCAGCTGCCCAACAGCAGAACATAGAATGCTCTAACTTAATGCTCCAGTTAATTGAGGTGAAGGCACAATACCCTTTTTATTTCAACCATTTTCACTGAGAAGTAAGCACAAGTTCACTTCTATTGGCTTTGAAAACACAACATGAAGGTCCTCATTGTCTATTTGATCATCCTGGTGTTTGCAACACTCACGGATTCATTATTTTGCCACCAGTTCTCCCTGGTGAGAGGTGTGGCTAGAAATAGGGTAGATTTAAGGGGTCTAAAGAGAATGTGGACTGACCCCAGGACATATGTGGGAAGCTGACTTTTCTTTTACTAGATCCCTACATTGGCTTATTTCCCTGTGGCTGTCTCTTTTTCCAAGAAGTAGAGCTCAGAAAAATATTTTCCATTATTTGAGGCTTCCAATTTTGACTGATTGAGGCTTTACTGTCCTTGTCAGGGATAAATGTAAGGTCTTGAACTTGGGTCCAGGAAAACAACTGTACGATTACCAGATGGGGGAAAGCTGGCGTGGTCGAATCCTTGGAGAGCCTGGGGGTTACTCTTGTCAATGAGCCCGACATGAGTCAACATTACAGGGCTACGGCCAAAAAACTAATGTGATCCTCAACTGAATTTGCAGAAGTGCACGGTCTGGCTGAGGGTAGTTATGGTCACACTCTGCTCTGTGCTGGGTAACCCACAACATACATTTCACATTCACTTCTGGGAGCTACCTGCTATAGTTTGGATGTTTATTTCCCTCAAGCCCCATGTTTAAATCTCATCCCCAATACTGGCGGCAAGGCCTAATGGGAGGTGTTTGGATCATGAGGATAGATCTCTCATGAATGGCTTGGTGCAGTCCTCACAGTTAGGAGTGAGTACTTGCTCTATTAGTTCCCTCGAAAGCTGGTTGTTAAAAAGAGTCCGGCACCTCTCCACTCTCTCTTGCTTCCTCTCTCACCGTGTGATCTCTGCACCATACCAGCTCCCATTTGCCTTCTATGAGTGGGAAGCAGCCTGAAGCTCTCACCAGATGCCCAATCTTCCAGCCAGCAGAATCATAATCCAAATAAAACTTTTTCCTTAATAAATTACCCAGTCTTATATATTTCTTTACAGCAATGCAAACAGATTAAGACACCACCCTTGAAGAAGTATATTCAGAAAACAACAACCAGAATAGTAAGGGAACTTGAGCCCATAATACGAATGCTTGAAGGAATTGAGGTTATTTAGAAGAAATAAGAGCTAGAAGAAGCAGGCTGGTGGTCTTCAAGTAATAGTGGATTCACCTCTTAAAGGGAAATAAGCTTGCTCAGTAGAACCAGATGATAAACCAGGGCTGATGGGTGAAAAACACAGAGATTTCGCTCTCCATAAAGAAGAACACTAACAACCTAACAACCTTCCCCGACAGAATAGGCTCCCTTGAAGGCAGGAAGCCATCTAATCATAGCCTAGATTGACTATCTGCGAGAGGTTTGAGCACCAGGTTTAGATAATTTAAGGTCATCTAGGTCTTAAAAAAGAACATTTTAGAACATTCTTTTTCCCTGATATGACCTTGAATGGTAATACTCACCATCAAAACCTCACAGAGCTCAAATCTAACTGATGAGATGAAAGGCACACTTGAATGGGAATAATATAGCCTACTTCTGTGTGGGGCTGCCGACAATAATCTACTCGAAGGTAAATTGACAAAAGGGTTCCAATTCTGGGCTTATTTCTAACATATGGGTTTCACAAATCCAGCCTAAAAGCCAAATTGGAAATATTTGCACATTCTTTTTAGCTGGGGATAGCTCTTGCTCAATTGTGAACAGCCTCCTGAGATGTCACCATCTGATCTAAGGCTGGGGCCAGTTGGCTTATTCCTGAAACAGGAAGGGTGACAGAAGGTATCAAGTTAGGGAAGTGAGTGTTTTACCCCCAACATCATACACCAGTGCATCATCATGGTAGATCATAGAGCCAAAGTCCCCAGAAAAGTATAAGACAAGTTGCTGAGAAGCAGAATTGCTCAGCTTAGAGCATTTGACTACCAATCCAAGAGTCTCATATCCAAATCTGAGGGCTTTTTCCCCCATATGCAACGGAATAGCATGTTCTGGGAATCTATGCTCAAACCAGGCTGCTGCTCATCTAGATTAAGGTAACAATAACTTCATGAATTCTATTTCCCAAAGAAACTTAGTTTAGTAAAGTTCAAAACCAGTCTTTCAAACCTTTGGCTGCATATCATAATTTTCTCTGTGTCTGACTTTATGTCTCATTCATCGTTATAATGGTACACCTCCACCTCAGGGCATGACTTTATGCCTGAGACTTACTTGACCACACAACACACGTTTGTTGCTGGGCTGAAATTAAGTTTCAGAAACTCACCAGCTCATCAGAGTTATCTGGCTTGGTACATTTGTACCCGTAGGGGAACATCAGCAGCTGGGAATAGCTGTGGAGGGTAATGAAGGCCTTGACTTTTCCATGACTCTTGATGAAGTCCACTATGGATTTCACTTCAACTTCAGAGTTGGCACTGGGTCCATGGTATGAATCAGAGCAAGGGTTGCTGCTGGCTCCAGGTCCTGGGGAGATGCAGAAGTAGCCCAGTGAGGACAGCGAGCTCTAAGAAGACACTGTAGGGAGGAGGTCACCATGCATCACTAATTTTCTCCTCTGGAAGTCAGGGCAAGATTGTCATTGTGTTAGATCAAGTGTCTTCCAAAGGTTATAGTCAGAAAGCCTAACTGAAGTGATTCTGGACACATCTCTTCTTCAAAAAATATGGTTTCTCTATACAGTAGAAAGAGCCATCTAATTAGATCATCTCCTCTCTGTAGGAGTTGTTGGAAGAAAAGCTAGATTTAATATTATAGATGGAATTCCTGCATTGGGTGGGAGTTTAGCAAGTTCATTTTCTGGGATCTCATCCAATTCTTAGAGTCCAAGAGTAGAAGATTCTATGCTCTGTAATTCCAAGGCACAAAGCCACAAATGCAAGGAACCTCTGACACCCTTTCTGCAGTGAGGAAATCATGACTACATTTGACAAGGCCACCTTTGGCCTTGATTGTCTCAGCAACTAGAGTGGTTCAAGACCCCTGAAATGGGTCCATTGTAGGCCTGGCCATTGTAGAGAAACTTCCAGGGGATGAGTAGGGGTTAGGACTCCCTAGGCTCCCCATGTGATACAGACAAAATGTCACCTTATTTTAAAATGATTTAATGAAAATAATATTGGGGAGGATTGACATTGAACTGTGGGCCATGGCTCAGTATTGTGCTTTATTTTTCCCCTACACTACAAAAAAAAAAAAAAAAGAACTGTAAAAGCAATGAATGAAGTTGCCACTCATCCGTATCCTGTAGCAGTTCTCTAATATGTCCTATCTTAGTTCCATAACTCTAATTAATTAATTTGTCTTACAAATACGTAGTGATTGCCTTCTGCGTTGCAGACACTGTGCTAGCTGTTAGGAATACGTCAGTGAAAAAGACACAGCTCCTGACTTCAATCTTATCATAGCCTAGTGAGGGGGAAAAATTTTTAATTCTATGGTTAGTGAGACATAAGGGGTTTTCTCCAGTGGCTGAGGGCATAAAGCAGCCCCTAACTAGCCTGCCACGGAACTCCAAAATGTAAGAGCTGTCACAAAGCCAGGGCAGCAAGCTCACATTTTATATTTGAATCTGTTTTGAAAGTCAGTTTCTTCATCCTGTGTGTACGTACTTCTTTTTAGTTTTCTTTCTCGAAGCATCCATAGATGATGTAATGCTTCTCCTTGGAATAGATCCTAACCCCCTCTAGTGGCTGGCTCAGGGCTTCCCGAGTCCTCCTGCCATTGCGCAAAGTCTTGCTCCGGCTGCACAGAAGGCTAACCGGGCAACAGCTTGTGGGAAAACCAAGATGTGAGACAAAATATATTAAATGCTGCTCAGTGCTCTGTGACAGCACTGTGCTCCTGTGAAGGGAATTTAGTTAAGTGTTTTTCAAAGAGGTTTTTAAATGGCTTAAATCCTGGATGGGCTTAGCCAGCTGATGCACTGCAGGGCCATCTGAACCAGTTTGTGGGCCAGACCACGGGTTGACCATCCCTGGGGGCAAGTCCCAGGGCTCACCTCCAAAACCTGCATCCCAGTTCCGGTTAGGATCCACACCAACACAGAGGCTTCCAGATACCTTGGACCGGGTCTTCCGCCACATACGATTCTTTCAGATTCCACCCAAAAAGCACATGGAAAAAAAGAAAGAGGGTCATTCAGCCTGATCAGAAGGTTCCTTGAGAATTCTGTCAGTTTCCCTAGTTCTCTGGGATACTCCTTTCCCTTGGTTGGGGCGGTGGTGGACAGTCCTCATACAGGTTCTGCTAGGAGTTTCTCTGCCATTTCACCAAAGTGAGACATGAATACACCCCCACCTCCTCAAATGAACCTGCCAAACACGTGTCATGGAACCCTAGTTCTGTCCAAGGCCAACAGCAACAACCAAAAGCAGAAGAGAGGGTTCTGTGATGAGACTATTTGGGGGAAAATATAGGGCTAACTTGGTAAACTTTCTTCAGAACTTCTAAGGATTGTTAATGCCTTGTTTTTTATGAACTTCTAAGAAACGGATATGGTGGGTGGTGTTTCCTAGACTTGACAATGGAACCCTTGATTCATATGGTATCTCATGGGATGAGTACTAGTATTAGTATGAGTTTCTTTGAAAATGTCTTTGAAAATGCTACTGTAGTTAGCTCTCTCTAAAAATAAACTTGAAGCTGTCATTCATTTTGAATATATGTGGGGTCACAGTTGCTACAATAGTGTATTGTAATGAGATTTTAAGGGGGAAAAACTACGTAACTCCTTTTAGTGATATTACGGAGGATTTCTCCCACAGATTTTAAGTAAAATGCTAGATGCACTGTACTGCCCACCTAAATCCTACTGCAATCTAATTGTCAGCAGGTAACATCCGCCTCCTCTTTTCTATCAATCCTAACACAAAAAACGCAGAGATAATTGGAACAAATCTCCTAGATGACTCACGGTGAACACTGAGCTCTAATAGCCCAGCCTAACAGCTGAAATAGGCTCTGGCTGAGGCAACATGTAAAGACATCATGCGTTGGAATAAGAAGTGATTATAACCACTTCTCTATCCCTCATTTCTGGGCGACTACTGAGAAATTAGGCGTTCCATTTAGAGTAAATCAAGAAAAGAACGATTACTTTTATTTTACTTTTGAAGTTCCTACATATCTCCTTAGGTCCTTGTTGAAGAAGGGAAAAAAATCCAGGCTTACTTTGGTTTGAGAGAACACGTATCCATCAGGGTTTGTGACTGGCAGGAGGAAGATATCCAGGGTGTCCAGAATGGAAGTGATGGATGGGTTCTTTCCATAATCAGAGGCAATCTGAGCAAAGACAAGATAGATGTCAACCTCACACACCCCTTTTGTCAGGAACACAGGACAGAATAGTAAGGGAGTGGTTTTTTTCCAGATGTGAACCGGGGATCACTATTGGTCAAGGAAAGTCTTCCAGGTACCCAGCAGTACGGTCTCCTGCAATGTTAATGTGTTGAATATGCTAGCGCCTATACTTTTACTTCTAGTCAGAATAATTTACTTCTATTGAGTAAAAAATCAGATCTCATGTATCTACTCTCTTTCAAAAGCAGTAACATTCTTCCTGTTCATTCCAGTGAGACATTTTGCAATACTGAGCAGTGATATATGTGACTTATGTGGACCTATGCACCAAAGAAATTTTGTCTGGTATTCCTTAATCCCCTACATGGGCTAACTTTCCAAAAGAACTCACAACAAACATCGGATTACTTAAATATGCAGAGACATTGCTAAAGACACAGAGAACCAGTTAAATTCCATTTGGGGAATTACATTTTTACTTGCCATCAACTGCAGTTGAGTTGAAGTTTCTGCCGGATTAAAATTTATTCATTTCCTGTGCTCAGCCATCCTAAGGCATTATTATTCAACTGTTAAATATCCATTTCATAATACCCTAAAGGTAACCGCATTTTAATTGAAGGGAAAAATGTATCAGTCGGTATGCACGTGGTTGCACATGCTTGAATGATCTGATGTGGATTGATTTCCTCTGCTCATGAATTAACATTCTGATTTATAGCATGTCATTTTTGAATTACTTAAGAAATACCAGACTAGGTCAGTCCCAGCCCCAGGTCCTGACTCTAATGCCAACAAACTTGTGGAAGACAGATCTTATTACACCTTACCTTCAAAATCAAATTTGGGAAATTTTCAGAACAACCCAAACACCCTTAGCCAACTCCACTTTGGATCTGTGGGTTCAACTCTTCTTGTACCTGTTTGTATTTTCCAGCTGACTCCCTTTCATGATTTTTTAAATTTCTAGTACATCACACCTCAGCCCTCAGGGTTCCAGGCAGCAAAGTGATTTTTCTCTAGTCGGTTCTTACGCTGAAATCTGGCTCCCAAGGGTCCTCCCTGGACACCCGTTCCATCTCTTTAGCTTACTGAGTCTTTTTTTTCCCCCTCTCTCTCACTCAACAGCAATCACCACATCGTGGTGTCTTTTAACAGAGCGCACAGTGGGCTGCCCAAGGGAAGGAGCCTGGGGTGCTGGATGGGGCAATATCAAAAAAGGCTGGATGGGTTCGTTGCCAGCCCGTGTGACAAGAGAAGGGTTTTGGCTGAGAGCGCCAGCCATCAGGACCACTGGGACTGTCATGGGTTTCAGTGGGCCTGACCCCAGAAAGGTAAAATAAGCGAGGAATGTTAGGCAAAATGACCTTATTTGCTGTCCAAAGTGCCGTAGCTTGTGTAACCCACTCTCGAGCATGGATCCCAGCATCCAGCCAGATAGCTGGCTTGTCTCCTCCGGTGCTGAACTGCAAAAGCAAGTGTGGCAATGTGAACGGCTCCACTGCCGTGGCACCTGGTTGCCTCCTCTCTACCCCAGATCATCTTTCTTTGTCCCTCTCTCTGTTCTTGATGTGATTAACAGAGAAGGAAATACAGACAGTGATGCTGTCGACTAACTCTCATTTAAGGAGAATTTTCTTTTGTCCCCTTCTTCGAATGCAAGTGTAAATGCAGACTGAGGGGCATAGACAATTCTCCTCCGATGTTTGTAAAAAATCGTTGTAGATAATGACAGGAAAATATCTTCATATGCTGAAAATTGGAAAAAAAATGGATTACAGGATTTCATTTTTATTTTTAAAGAAACTAGTTCACTTATATACCCACATACATATGAGAAAAAAGGAAAAGGAGAAGGAGGAAGAGAGAAAAGGAAAAAGAAAAGAAAAAAGTAGAAAAATATACAACAGATTGTTTTTTGTTTGTCTGTTTGTTTTTTTTGTTGAGACGGAGAACAGATTGTTAATAGCTATTATCCCATAGTTGTGGGATTAGAATTATGAGGATTTTTTTTCTTTTTTGTTTCTTTTGTTGCTCTATTTTCCAAATGTATGCAATAATAGTGTTTTATTATAAAAATGCTTGTGATAACCTTCTGAGACCTTCATAAAAACATGATAGCAAACCTCTGGAGGTACTTTCCAGAGTTTAAATTTTATGATCTAAGTGACTTAGTTTTATTTGAAATAGTGGCTTTGCCAATTGGATCAGTAAATGGGGAGGAAAAGATTATTTTTGCACCATCAACTTCTATCTCTGTGCTGCATTCTAAACACAGCAGATAAGGTAAATGAGAAATGCAAATCCTTGCTAAAAATTACAGTTCATGGGTTCTAAGAGTTTTAGTTAAAAGTGTTTTGTGCCTTTTCCTCTAAAGAGCTCAAACGTAAAAAGCAGGGAACTTTCAAAAACACAGTATCTTCCACCGCCGAACCACCCGGGAAAAGGGAAGGCCAGGGAAGACCACTGTGGAAGAGACTCTGGGGTTTTCTGACCAGTTGGTGGGCGGGGGGTGCGGGTAGAGGAAATAAAAAGAAAGAAGGGAGGTAAACATTAGCAAATGTATCCCTGTGGTATAAAGCAGGCAAATCACTCCTCTCAGGCCTGCTTTGGGAAAAACGCTCTGGAGAAATCCATCTGTCCCAGTTAGTCAGTTGGTTCCCAGCCATAACGTTTCCAAATTTAGCGAGGAGTTGTGACATTACCTCTTTTTGATTTTTTTTTTTCTCTTAACAAACTCTTTCTAGGAAATCTGGGGAAACAATTTTCACTGTTTTTGAGGACAAAGTGCAAAGCTTGAAATTATGTGCACAAAGACGGTCAGAGGTTACGAGATGGCGTCAAACCCTAACCTCTTTCGGTCTATATCCTTTTTCAAAAGATCTTCGTTCAGGGCATTTGTCTTTGCGGTTTAGGGTTTAGTTGTTCTGCATACGACCAGAACTCTTCTTTAAAAACTAAAAACAAAAAAAAAGAAAAAAGAAAAAGAAAAAGAAAAAATGCAGCTTAGGCAATTAGTGCTTTTTCTTTTTTAACTGGTGTGCTTGTGTGTGTGTGTGCGCGCGCGTATGTGTGTGTGTGTGTGTGTTTAAAGAGGAAAGAAAAAAAAAGAGAAGGGGAGGGGAGCCAGAGAACTCCCAGCTTGATGAATTACAGCCCCCAGCCCCCAACCTCCCCCGGCCCGCACCTCCCCCTTCCTCGGCTCCTATTGGCGCGTTTGCCCCGGTTCCCCGGGAGCTCATCTCTCAGGACGCGAGCATTAATTCACTCCTGCAGACCTGCGTCAGCTTGCGCAGGAACAGAGAGAAAAAAAAAAGAAGGGGGCGGGGGTGGGGGAGTGGATACTCAAAACCAGCAAGGACCGGTTAGGAGGAAAAAATAAAAAAATAAAAAAAGGAGCCGCTCTGTAGCACAAGCCGGGACTGTTGGCTAGCCTGGGAGGAGGGGGATTCTAGAAGCATCGAGAGGAAGAACCGCCCCTGCACCGTGTACCTTAAGCACGTTCAAAGGCCGCTTCTCAAAAGAAGAGCCAATATTCACTTTGCTCACTAGACCAGGGTACTCAGCCACGAGGTTATCCATTTCTTGGGAAATCTGAAATGTTTCAAGTCAATAAATAGACATTTGCGAGTGAACCATCTGTTGCATGAGATCTGATCCCCTGGTGATTTTCCCCATTCCCTTGGGACACAGCGGAGGGGGCAGCGCGGCTCGAGCTATAGGGTCGGAGGGTTTGGATCCAGCTGAGTGCTGCTGAGTCCATCGGCGTCTGCGGGGGCTGCAGTCCAGCCGGCCCTTTGCAGTTTTGTGCAAAGCAAAATGACACACTTCCCTGGGGTACCTGTGGCTTTTGGCGACCCCAGCCCTTTGGTGGGGTTTCTCGCCCTTGCTAGCAGAGGAAAACAAAAGGTAGTGCCCCCTCAACCCCAAAATGGATGTAGAGGCGATCGCTACAAAATGTCTTCCGTCTAAATCAGGCCGGGGGACGATGGGGTTTCTGCTGCAGACGCACTAAGGCCACCGGCTACTACAGCTCCTATTTTCAAGGCGACTGAAATTTTGTGCATCTGGGGAGCCCTAACTATGTCCCTTGCTGGGATTGAGACGTGTCCGGGTGCATTTGGAGAGCTAGCGGGAGGAAGTCAGTCCCTCCAGCTGTTGCCAGTATTTGCACTCCGTAGGAGACAGACATCAGTTTGTCTGGGAGGGAGGGAGGGCGTCTTGTTTGCTCCACTTCCTTTTCTTCCTTACTCTCTGTGCTGGTCCACAGTTCCCTATCTGAAACCCTTGAGGCCATATATATTTCAAATAAGATATTTTTTTCAGGGGAGAATTTTAGAAAGGTAATAGGAAATATATATTATGTATTACACATGGGACGTTGCTCCGTATTCAAACACATTAATATTTCTGGCAGTGAAACAAATGAGCAGTGAGGCAGTTCAGGTCAGATTTTGCTCCCAAATGAGTTTAGGTCAAATCAGCTTTTCCCATCAAATAAATTAGGAGAAAAAAAATGTTTAAAGCTTTTTGCATTTAAAAACTGCCAACTCGGAGACTTGGTGCCTACCAGATACCTCTTCTCTGGCTCTTTCCTACTCCCCATGCCACCCCTTAGCCCTACAACCACCATCCCCTCCGGCCCCTTTCCATCCCTCGACTCTTAAGTCATTGCAGATAGATTCCCGTGGGCCTGGAGAAGGGCTCTGTGTTACAGAGGTAAATGCAGCACTGCCCAGGATCCCCACAGCAGCATGGAGCAGCCGATGCAGGAAGGGGATAGTCTCCACAGAAACAACAAAGCCCAGGAAAGACAGCAGAGACTCCATGAGGGTTTGCTGCCATGAGGTCTTACAGAGCACATTCCTGGGAGGCAGAAGAATAGGATCTGGAGGCAGGGAACCTAAGGCCAATTCAGGCTGACTCCCTAGAACTACATCAAAAAGCAAACCCCAACTTTCTATGCCCAAGTAACAAAAGGACCAGGGGCTACTCCCTTTGCACCTACCCCCCCCTCCTCTTTCTGGCGTGGCAGATGAAAAATTGAAACTACCTCTAATTGGTCCCCTCCCGCAACGAGTCAGGTTGGTTGCAAGCCAAGTCTTCATTTGCGTAGGAGTATAACTTTGTAACTTCACTTCAGCCTCTGACTGGCTGCTTTCTGCAACCAATCAGACTGATCGAAGGCTACTACTGTATTTACATAGGGCGTACACCAAGTAACCAATGGGAAACCTCTAAAGGGTATTTAAATCCCAGAAAATTCCGTAATGGGTTTTTGGGCCCCTATGCTCGGGCTGCTCCCCACCTGTGGAGTATACTTTTGTTTTCAGTAAATATCTGCTTTTGTTGCTTCATTCCTTCCTTGTTTTGTTTGTGCGTTTTTTCCAATTCTTTGTTCAAGACGCCAAGAACCTGGACACCCTCCACCAGTAACACTTGGATGGAAGTCAGAGGCGTCAAAGGTGGTCCCTGATTCCATCATCGGTGGCAGCCCGGAAGCACAGCTTTCACTTGGCTTTGTGTCCCCATTGCATCGTCAGTGGCAGCCATGATGGCTTCCCTGGCTTTGTGGGCAGCACAGGTCAGAAGTCAGCAACGGGGCTTAGAGCAAGATCACCAGCCTGAGGGGTCTGCTTGTGGGTACCCTTTAGACACTCCACAGTGGGTGGCCGTTGAGATGAGCAAGTGGACTTCAGCTCCTACAGTAAGCAAGAGTGGGTGCGAAGCCAGTGACACTGGTACTGGCTGTGAAATCCTAGGGAAACTTAGAGAAATTAGAAAATAATAGAAGAATAATTTCTAGGCCATTAAGTCACCACGTGGAAGTATGAGCTTTATCCCTAGATATGGCCCCTCTGTAATGTTCATTTTGAAACACCTACCTCTTCCAGGGTATGGTAGGCACCAAAATTGAAGTTACCACTCCGTTCTCTTCTCCTGTTAAAAAGCATTTCTTCATTCTCTTTGTCCAACAGGACCTAAGATAAAACAATTCTATCTATGATTGGTTTACAGCAATGTATTTCAGTCTGTAGTTGTGAAGGAAAGGGTAACACTCGGGTCCCCAGTATCAAGCTTTCCTCTTCTTGTCCTGTAGGCTTTGAGGTCATGACTTTCCCTTATTCTGGCCCCACTGTGAAAGGGGATGGAGCATTAATGGGACTTCCTACCAGCCAGATGCTGCAGGTGTGCCAGGGTGGATTTGCAAGCATGGTCTTATGGCTCATCTTACCTTTCTGGGAGCTCAGGGCCTGAGTTAACCTCTAAACAAAAACTAAATCAGGCTAGACTTGGTGGCTCACTCCTGTAATCCCAGCACTTTGAGAGGCCGAGGCGGGTGGATCACTTGAGGTCAGGAGTCTGAGATCAGCCTGGGCAACATAGTGAAACCCCGCCTCTACTAAAAATACAAAAATTAGCTGGGTGTGGTGGTGCATGCCTGTAGTCCCAGCTACTCAAGAGGCTGAGGCTGGAGAATCACTTGAGCCTGGGTGGCAGAGGTTGCAGTGAGCCGAGATTGTGCCACTGCACTCCAACCTGGGTGACAGAGTGAGACTCCTTCTTTTCCTTCTTCTGCCTAACACCCTTTGGTTTGTACTTCATATTTCATGCTGTAGCCTCTCTTTTGCCGTTTCCCTTAAATTCTTTGTTACAATATTCTGCATGTATTCTGCATGTGCCAAATTCAAAAAAGAGAAAGACAGTGCCCTCCTACCCACCTTGCAAGGGGAGCCCAGACTGCTGGAAGGTCCTAGTGGTACCCACAGGTCCCTTCCCTGCAGAGAGTACTCAAGCATGAAAGAAGATGGAACTGAACTGACGTTCATGTGGCCCAGCAAGCTGCAGGAAGGTGAGTCCGTGGCATAATTACCTGCACATCTTCAATCATGATGGAATAGGCAATTCCCTGGGACTCCAAGAATGCTTTGACTGCCTGAACGCTGACAAAGGGAACTCGGATGTGGGCTGTCTCCCCTGGGGTGCTGGGTGATCTCCAAAAATCAAGCTGAAAGGGATAAAAGTCCAAGCCAAGGCAATGAATGGGCTATTCTGGGGAATGGACAGTTCAGCACTGATGGATTTCTGGAAATCAATTTGCATCAATTTTATCTTGAGCCCACAAGTTTTGGAATCATTGTGAAATCACTATGATATTGCAACAACGGCGTTTAAACATCCATGTGTCAGCAAATCCATTATATTGTTTCCTCTGCCCCTATGGCTAGATATTAAAACTGGCAGAAGGAAAAGATTATTAATACGATGGCAGTTTTTTTAAGCTGGGATTCTAGTGATCCAATTCATTTAATAATAGGATATAAATACTATAAATTATTTTACAAGGGAAATATGCACTAAGGGTGCTTAATTTTTGAAAGTAACTTTCACATTTGATATCTCCTTTCGTTCTTACAATAAACCTGAGAGATAGAAGAATGATATATTTATCGCCATTACTCTGAATGAGAAAATGAGACACAGGGAAGGTAGGTGACTTGCCCGGTATCCTGTAGTTGGGACCAGAGCCCAGGTTTTCAGAAACCCAGCTGCATGAGTTAGCATTTCACACTATGTCATGGGAGTCAGAATACAGTCCAAAATAGATCTCAATCATGTTTCACAGTATTCATTCTGGGAACAGAAACTCGCACTAGATCAAATACCTGGAGATGTTCTTGAGCCTCCAATTGTAGCAGATTTTTAATTTGTTCTTCATTGCTTGGTACAATCTCAAGAACTTGGTCTCTAAAGAAAATTAACCACAAATGTGACCTTAAAAGCAAAACCTGGACACTTTCCTGTTGCTTTCTGCACCTGTTAGTCTCTGTGTATAACAGGTTAATGCAACGGTCAATAATCTCTGTGACAATCCAGAAGCTAATAAATAGTATACTAAACCCACATCGCCAGAATGAGAAGGTGATAGAATGGCATTATTTCTTCCCAGGAAATGTTATCTAAATAATAATGAAGAGGTGTACCTGCTCCTAGCAGGAAGCCTGCTGTTAAAGTTACCTTTCCCTTAGCTAATGAATCAAATAACACCTGCTGCTCGTGGAGTGTTAGCTTTTAATACTTGCCTGTTCCTGTTGTTCAGAAGTAAGTTTTTAAAAAGTGGAATAATTTGGTGCTTGTAAGAGGAAACAGTTCATATGTGGGTAGACCTAAGGGTTTGTTTTTAATGGTTTGGGGGGTTTTGTTTGTTCCTTGTTTTTGTCAACTGAAAATGTATCAAGGTTCTATCCCCAAACTCCATTTATGTGGCCCAAACATGGGACATGGCCAGAGATAGTTGGGACCTTGACAAATTATGTGCCGTGCCTCTCTTTATACACACACACACACACACACACACACACAGCCTTCATAGGGAATGAAGGGTGAACAGGAAAGAGAAATCTCAAAACAATCAAGCACATATCTTTACGAAGAGTTCCCTTGGTGACAGAGCTTCGCCTTCTAGCCTTTCTCCAAGTAGGCAGACTTCCTAAGTCATTGTCCCAACCATTTGTAAAGTGGGGAAGGAATCAATACAATGAACCATGTACAGGGACCAGAATATGGGTCTTCTGAAACCAAGCCCCATGCAATTTCCTACAAACTCCAGTGGAATACAGAAGTGATGGAACATGAGCTCTTTGAGGCTCGTCTGCCACAAATGGTCTGAAAATTCTTCCATTTAAGTCTCATTATTTTTGGTTAATGCATGGACTCCCAGGAGTCCTCCTTTAAAATGGGAAGGCACTGAGAAAAGTAATACAATAGGCTCATATTTCCTGGTGTGTGTTCTGAAGAATAGTAGTTCTTTGAGTTACTCAGAGACAGAAAGGAAGGAAGGAAGGAAGGAAGGAAGGAAGGAAGGAGAGAGAGAGAAGGAAAGAAAGAAAGAAAGAGAAAGAAAGAAAGAAAGAAAGAAAGAAAGAAAGAAAGAAAGAAAGAAAGAAAGAAAGAAAGGAAGGAAGGAAGGAAGGAAGGAAGGAAGGAAGGAAGGAAGGAAGGAAGGAAGGAAGGAAGGAAGGAAGGAAGGAAGGAAGGGAAAGAAAGAAAGAAAGAAAGAAAGAAAGAAAGAAAGAAAGAAAGAAAGAAAGAAAGAAAGAAAGCTGGAGGCAGTGGGTAGTTGATAATTTTAAAAAAGGGTACATGCTGCAACCTAGATCCCCTCTTATAGATTTATAATGCACACTGATTTAACCAAAGCTCCTAGAAATCCTATAGTTTGTTTAACCCTCTGATTCCCACATTTATTTGACCAGTGGCTTTTTGGAACCAAACTTATTTGACTGTTTTCTTAGTTCCCTGGACCACTCTTCAAAAAATGCTGCCTAAAGCCCTTCATAGAATCATGAAGCAAAGTACTTCGGAGCAAAGATGAGTCCTCCAAAGCCAGGAGAGGAGGAGTTGAGCTGAAATCTATAGCCCTGGCCTTTCTACTTCATGAGGTTCCACCGCCTAGATGCTGAATCTAAAGATCGGGGGGTAGGGGACAAGGGCTAGTGTGAATGGTAAAGCCCAGAAGAGCAGGAGGAGGTGGGAGAGTAGCCTTGACACCAGCTGAGTTACCTGAAACAAATGGCTACACAGCTGTATTTTCCTTGATGTCTATCAAGCCTACAGTCTGATCACTGGAGGGAAAAATGAGTAAGGACAGAGAGAAATAGGGTTATGTGTGTTCAGTTTTCCCTTTTGTCTTTCCCTTTAAGTGTCATTCATCTCTTTTTTGATCATCCACTCCTATTTTTCCCACTATCGACTTATCCCCAAATCTAAGAGAACTCTGAAAACACTGAACACTTATACCCATTTACTCTGTAACAATCAAAGCCTCCATCAATCAGGTAAGTAAAATTCAAAGAAGCACCAGAAAGCATAACTTACCCCACAAATGTTTCTAGACAGTAGATATGACCAAAAAGGGCACCAAAAAACAAAAACAGGATCGACCTCATGGCCATGGGTTTTCCTGGAATCCAGAATTCAGAGTCCTTCCTGAACTTTATTTATAGGGATGGCAGCTGAGGGTGATGTGCTGGCCCTCTGAGAACTCATGTGAATTCCCACATGAGAAAATTCCCACCTGCATGTGAAATTCTCAAGGTTGTAGACATCCACCTGTGTGATATCACCAATCTGTACATTTTCAGTTCCTAGGATAACAAACTTTGATGGAAAGAGACCAAAATTGCTAGAGCATACCAAGGGCAGTATAGGTATGATTGAGAACATAAAATGCCACTAGCTACCCTGCAATAGAAGCCAGATTAATAGACCTAGAGGTTAGTCTTTTCTGGGTCTCTGACAAAAAAAAAAGGCCAGAGCATTTATAGTAATTACTCAGGCATCCTGTCTATCACATTCCATTAGCTTACTCATTTGTTTATTTTTATAATGTTTACCTTGAAACACTGCAATCACTCAGTTCACATCTGCTGAGTGTCCCTGTAGATGTGACCCATTCCAATCCTCATTCTATATTAAAACAAAACAGAAGGCCTTTTAATATTCAATTTTGCACTGTCTCAAAAGTGATCCATCTGCATTTACACCAAATTGATATCCCTTTTTCTGTGCTTTTTCCCAAAATGAAAATGTCTTTCTGATGACATTTCCTATAACAAGCAACAATGAAGTTGCTTGTTATAAAAAGTATGAATTAAAAGGAAGTGTTTTCTTTAATCATCAATAATTCTTCCATCCAAAGAAAACCATTTGGCATATATCTTTAAAAATTTCTGGCCGGGCGCGGTGGCTCAAGCCTGTAATCCCAGCACTTTGGGAGGCCGAGGCGGGCGGATCACAAGGTCAGGAGATCGAGACCACAGTGAAACCCCGTCTCTACTAAAAATACAAAAAATTAGCCGGGTGCGGTGGCGGGCGCCTGTAGTCCTAGGTACTCAGGAGGCTGAGGCAGGAGAATGGTGTGAACCCAGGAGGCAGAGCTTGCAGTGAGCCGAGATCGCGCCACTGCACTCCAGCCTGGGCAACAGCGTGAGACTCCGTCTCAAAAAAAAAAATAAAATAAAAAAATAAAAAAAATAAAAATAAATAAAAATAAAAATTTCTTTCTCTGCTTTCGAGTTTTTTTCTTAAACAAAGATTAGACCATATCGCGTATACTGTTCTTTAAACAAAGGTGATCTTTTCTTGTTCATAAACATAGATCTACATTAATCTGACTTTGTTCTTCATTGCTTAAGAAGAAAATACACCTGTTTATTTTTAGAAACCATAGTTTATTTAATTTTAGCTGTTCATACACATTATATTAAGCCTAGAAAGACTCAACCACAACAAGCAGCAAGGAAATTTTCGTCTGTCCTCTGTGTGTCAAATTTATCTGCACACACTTGAAATCTCTGGGTTTGCATTCTCAAATATCTGCTTGAAGGGGAAAGATATATACACAGTGTTTCTGATTTCAAGAATGACTGGATTAACTTGGTTTTTCATTCTCTTGGGAGTCAGAGAGAAGACAGAAACCAAAAGGCAAAGAGGCCGTCATTCATCCTCATGTCCCCAGCATCTATCAAATAAACAGGAGTTCAATAAATTGGAAGTATGTACTTGGAGAATCAATAAAAGCTTCCTGGAAAAAATGGAGTTTTAGGCTGGACGCGGTGGCTCACACCTGTAATCCCAGCACTTTGGGAAGCCAAGGAGGGTGGATTATGAGGTCAGGAGATCAATACCATCCTGGCTAACATGGTGAAACCCCATCTCTACTAAAAATACAAAAAATTAGCCTGGCATAGTGGCGGGCACCTGTAGTCCCAGCTACTCGGGAGACTGAGGCAGGAGAATGGTGTGAACCCTGGAGGTGGAGCTTGCAGTGAGCCGGGATCGCACCACTGCACTCCAGCCTGGGCGACAGAGTGAGACTCCTTCTCAAAAAAAAAAAAAAAAATGGAGTTTGAGCTGAGACTTTGGGCAGGCAGGATCGGCCAAGGCAATTGTGAAAAGAGCTTGAATTTCTGGTGGTAAGAAAATATGAGCTAGACAGGGAACCAGGGGAGAGCACATGATACACATCTGGGTTAAGGAGGAAACTTGGCCCAGCAGAGCAGGGACTTGACCCTGGGAGTGGTGGGGAAGGTAAAATACCAGAAGGTGGGCTAGAGGGCAAAGGATCTCACAATCCATACAGAGGAGTTTGCTCCAGATGAAATGGAGAGCCTTGGAAGGTTTCTGAGCGGGTAACTGATTGATGAGGGCAATGCTAAAAATTGTGAACCTTGCAGGATGGTGCCTGGCAGAGATCCTCTAAGCAGGGAGCCAAAAAGGAGCCACTTGGGGAAACCTAGATTTAGGATGATACCTCTGGACTTGTGGATGGCAGAGGAAATGTCTGAGATGAGCTGCTGAGACCAGCTCAGTCAGGGAGACCCTAACCCAGTGGTGCTAGAGGAATTAAAAACACACACACAGAAATATAGAGGTCTGAAGTGGGAAATCAGGGGTCTCACAACCTTCAGAGCTGAGAGCCCCAGGCAGAGATTTACCCACATATTTATTAACAGCGAGCCAGTCATTAGCATTGTTTCTATAGATATCAGATTAACTAAAAGTATCCCTTATGGGAAACGAAGGGATGGGCCGAAATAAAAGGATGGGTTTGGCTAGTTATCTGCAGCAGGAGCATGTCCTTAAGGCACAGATCACTCATGCTATGTTTGTAGTTTAAGAACGCCTTTAAGCGGGTTTTCTGCCCTGGGCAGGCCAGGTGTTCCTTGCCCTCATTCCGGTAAACCCACAACCTTCCAGCGTGGGCATTATGGCCATCATGAACATGTCACAGTGCTGCAGAGATTTTGTTTATGGCCAGTTTTGGGGCCAGTTTATGGCCAGATTTTGGGGGGCCTCTTCCCAACAATGGGCTTGACGAGAGATTTCAGTGGAAGAAACACGAGCCCATGGTGAGTAATTGGTGCATGACTGGATATAGAAGCAGAAGGTAGGGGAAGGAAGTTCCAGCCAGTGTTAAAGGAGGGACAGGTAGCCACCTCCATGGCTGCCCCCACAACATCTCCCCATCCATTGTGACACTGTGTGAAGTTCCACTGTAAGAATTTGTTTTGATTATCTCCCCTACTGCTAAGCTTTCAAAAAGAAATTTCTGCTGAGAAGTGCTACTCAATGATTGAATCCACTCTAAGTGCTAGGAACATGCTAGCTCTCTTTCCTTCCTGGGAAGAACAGTGGAGAGGGGTGTTGAGCCTAGAGCTATAATGGGAGTCCAAAAGATGCCTTGCCCCTACCTCACTCCTGAGTCCAAAGGACTCAAAGATGATGCCTGAGTGACAAAAATAAACATTCTCTGGATGGGTGTGTCAAGTAAAAATTATAGAAAGCCATTGTTTTGGACCAAGCTTCCATACCAAACCCCAGCAGACCAGACTAAAAATCAAAGCAGAGCCACCCATGCTAAGGACCCAAGATAGGTTGTTAACTGACCTGAGAAATCAGGAGAAAGAGATAACAGGCAATTTCCCAAACAGGCCCGTTTAAATCTTCAATAGGCATGATAATGAAGTTCCTTTGCTTTAGTCCTTACACAAAAAATGTGGCCTGAAGTCACCTGAGTTATTTTTCTATTGTGGTGTCTCACTGTCCCCACCTTAAAAGAAAAGTAGCTTGGAAAGACTAATAGTCTTTGTTTTTTGCTTCTGTGCTATCCAGCCCGTCTTTGTCTGTAAGGCCAAGCCCTTCTGCTTAGCTCATGACAACACTCACTGTATTTTACGGGATGAAGTGTTGCCCTATTCTAGAATCACAAATCAAGCCAATTGAGATCTTTAAACTGAATTTGATGTACTTTTGTCTTTTGAATGGTGAAAATTGTAATTTTAAAAAATAAATAGAGGAAGTTAGAGAAGGAGAAAGCACAAGCCTTCGTAGGAGGTTGTAGGAAAAACTTAAGAAAGCTCTGTTTTCTGTTTGTGACAATATAAACTGATATATATCAGAATAGGGCATCGTCATTTCTACCTCCTCACCACTATACAAGCTGGGTGAAATCTATTTTTTTAAACAGTCATATTGAGGTATACATGACGTATAATAAACTGCATATATTTATTTTTAAATTTTTATCATTCTCTTAAGAAACTCAGTCTATAAACTACATATATTTAAGACATGCGGCCGGGCGCGGTGGCTCAAGCCTGTAATCCCTCCCACTTTGGGAGGCCGAGACGGGCGGATCACGAGGTCAGGAGATCGAGACCATCCTGGCTGACACGGTGAAACCTCGTCTCTACTTTAAAAATACAAAAAACTAGCCGGGCGTGGTGGCGGGCGCCTGTAGTCCCAGCTGCTCGGGAGGCTGAGGCAGGAGAATGGCGTGAACCCGGGAGGCGGAGCTTGCAGTGAGCTGAGATCCGGCCACTGCACTCCAGCCTGGGCGGCAGAGCGAGGCTCCGTCTCAAAAAAAAAAAAAAAAAAAAAAAAAAAAAAAAAAGACATGCAATTTGATATGTTTTGACATAGGTATACATCCATGATGAAATCATCACCACAATCAATATCACATATCACAGATCCATCATCCCCAGTAAAATCTGTTTTTGAGAATCACTAAGAAAATCTCCAGCCGGAAAGAGATCATTGAAGCCTCCTTGCTTTGCAGAGGAGGAAAGGAGGCCCCAAGAGGAGAAGCGACTTCCACAAAGCCTCAGGGCTCATCTGGGCTAGAGCAGGCACCAGGAGCTCCAGCCTCAGACCCTGGTTCACTGTTCCATCCAACTAACTAAGGTAATTCTACTTGGTTCTAGGAAAAGACCATGTTAGACCAAATGCTTCTTCATCAACCTATCCCCCAGGAAGCTGTAATTCAGAAAGAGAAAGATGATAGCTCTCTTTAGAGAAGTGTTTTAATAGCATATCACTCCCTATGAAGATGATGTTAGGCACACTTCGCCTTTCTTGCCCTTTAACCCCAGAAGGTGAGATAGCCTAACAGTAGGGTGAGTAGGTCACTAGATGGGACCATATGAGAAAGAACCACAGATTGAAGCCTTCGGTAGAGTTACCAGACTCTAAAGCACTTCAAACTCAAAACTCTGAATGCCTTTGCCTGTAGAAACATGGTTATTTGTAGTACTTTTTGTCCCCCTGCCTTGGGTTTATTTGTACAAATAGCACTGGAGGACATCAGCCCCATGCAAATGGCAGCCCAGGGATCACACCAGTCCTCTGTCCTCATATTGGCAGACAAAGGTCTCTACTCTGAAGCATTTGTGAGAGCCTGGACACCTTTTGGAGTCTAAGCTAGAACTGAAGCTGGAGCTGCAGCCTAAGCCTTGCTTTGATACTTGGCCTTGGCTTTTGGCTGGCAGAGTCTGAGACCCTTGGCAATGCAGGCACAAGCACAATTCCCAAGCTGTGTTGCAGAATTTTTGCTCCTCAGTTCAGCTAAAACGAGGTTCTTGTCACACAACCAGGAAAGATTAGGCATGCAGACACATTGAAGGGTGAGTAGAGTGGAGTTTACTGGGCAAAAAAGAAAAAACTCTCAGCAAAGTGAGAGGGGGTCCTGCTAACAGGCCCCCACTTCACAGATTGATTTCAGGTCGCCACACATGAGCTGAAGAGGCCAGGTTCTTCCTCCAGCACAAGGTGTGAACTTCCCATGGCACCACCCCATCCTCCCAGTGCACAGGCAGGTCCCTGGTCCATTGCGGGCAGGTACAGACAAGACCCTGGGCAGGTTCCCCCATCTGCACAAAAGCATCTGATGTAAACACTTGTGGGGCAGGTCAGAGATTCTCCAGGGACCCCTCCCCATATCTGCCTCCTGCATCTATTATTTCCTCCTCTAAAGAAGTCCATCTAACTGCCTTTAGAATAAGGATTAAGATAAGGATAAGGATGAAGACCGATCTTAACTGCTTCATGCTGACAGTAGGCGCTGTTTTGGGATAACGGCAGTGAGATCTCCCTCAGAGGCCTATCTAAGGGTCCCCAGGAAAAGGGGCCATTGTCCAAGTCCCAAGTTGCATGATCATTTGGAGTTTGAGGGCCTGAAGGTGAGAAAAGACAACCTGGGTTATTAGGAAACATGTCTCAAAATGAAATAAGGGAGGGTAAGGACAGCTCAAAAACCACAAGGCTTTTCACCAGTTTGCACAAGAAGAAGCAGGCCAAAAGCCCGACTGATAATAAAAAGCTTTTACCCTTTTGCCAGCATGTCAGGCTTCTGGTTTCTCTTTCCCCAAGCCCAGTCCTAAGTCAATGAGTTTAAGGTTTGGAAAATTAACTTTTTCCAGTTTGGAAGAGGTATCCAAGTAGAAGGTATTGTAGTACAGAGACACAATTACCTATCAGTGAAGAGAGCACAGAGGAGGAAAAAGGAAAAAAGAAGGTTTTCTTTTTTTCAAAGGAGCCCCAGGGCTTCAGGATGCATTTGAAAGGGGTACAGACTGAAGATGAATGGCTACTCGTTTAGAAAGAGGGGAGCGAGGCATCCCAGGTTCCCTTCTCTTCCTAGAAAATATCCAGGGTACACGTTCCCTTCTCTTCCTAGAAAATATCCAGGGTACACGAGAGAGAAAGCGAGGTGTTCCTCCTGGCAACTGTGACAGGGTGCCACCCATGGGTGTCAAAGTGGCTTTCACACATGTTAACAGGGGGGCCTCGGGGGTAAGAATATCCGCTCTTACCAACATATGCCATATCTCCTCTGCCGTCAGTAGTCTTCGAGTTTTCTAGACCTCATTTATGCCACGGATACTAGCATAACCTTTATCCATGAAACAGGAAGCTTGGCTTAATCAGCAGGACTCAGTCACACTCTGCTGTGCCTTTTAACTTCCATTATCATCTACCTCTGGATCCCTCAGATCCAGTTTTATTTCCTAGGGCTTCAACCCGAAGCTTGGAGTTGAGTTTGGGACAAAAATGTTTCTCTGGAAGGGGGAGGCAGTGTTGCATGGACTCCTTATCATAAATTGAACACTAAGGTGAAACTATGGAATTGAGCCATCCTCCAACAGGGAGAGAAAAGGATGTCCTGTGACATGCCCAGATAATTGGTGGCTATAGTTATGCTTGCTGAGATTTGCGTATGTGGGGCTTGGCTTTAGTTAACTCCCTTGGTCTTACTTTCCCAAAAAGGAAACCTCCAGTTGATGGACATTCTATTTATTCCCATCACCTGGCAGAATTCACAGGCTAATTGCTCAGAACTAGAATATTGATCCAGATTTTTACATCATCCATCCCGTTTGTTCCTTCCGAGTTGCAGCCAGGGATTACTGGTTAGTTCAAAAGAATAAGCACGATTAGTATAAAATGTAGGCAAGAACTTAAAAACAACTAATGAGTCTAGAATTTAATGACAAATGTATGATAAATTTTAAAACATAATTTCTCTCTCTTCGGTCCTCATTTTGTTAAAAACATACCATGATAGGACTGAGTTGTTTGCAAATAGACTTTAGTCTAATACTTGGCCTGATTATTTGCATAAAGTAGCCCTTTTAGACTGGCTTTGATGAAACTCTGTTCCACAAGGAATCTCACATAGGACTTTCTAAAGCTGAGCCCAGGCATGGGTTTGTACCTTCAAATACCTGTGAGTTGGGTAAACTCCTCCCTTCTTGAGGTCCCAAGAGCATGTGGTTCCTGGCCTGTTGGAATGTGACATTACTCACCACAGGTTAGGAACCCTGTACAGGGACTGTGAAGACAAGGTATGAGGCCAGTTTTCCCGAGGGGCTTTTATCATGTCTGCAAGTTGAACTTGACCCTTAAAGGGAAGCATACTCATCCAGTCAAAGCTTTGGTAAAACAACCAGTTTCTCCAATCGCATCCTGTTGCAAAAGAAAATGGATTCTTATTGCACTAATGGAAACTATATTGCCATAAGTTAAGAATACTCACAACTAGTTTCCAAATCCTGGGCCTGGCGTGGTGGCTCATGCCTGTAATCCCAGCACTTTGGGAGACCAAGGTGAGTGGATCACCTAAGGTCAGGAGTTTGAGACCAGCTTAGCCAACATAGTGAAACCCCTTCTCTACTAAAAATACAAAAATTAGCTGGGCATGGAGGCAGGTGCCTGTAATCCCAGTTACTCAGGAGGCTGAGGCAAGAGAATCACTTGAACCCAGGAGGAAGAGGTTACAGTGAGCTGTGATCACACCATTGCACTCCAGCCTGGGCAACAACAGCAAAACTCCATCTCCAAAAGAAAAAAACCAAAACAAATTCCAGAGAAGCCAGGCAGAGAAAGAGAGACAAACATGCTCCAAATTTTGTTCACAGGAGTATAGCTTACTTAATTATTATTATTATTTTTTTTTTTTTTTTTTTTTTTTGAGACAGAGTCTCACTCTGTCGCCCAGGCTGGAGTGTAGTGGCCGGATCTCAGCTCACTGCAAGCTCCGCCTCCTGGGTTCAGGCCATTCTCCTGTCTCAGCCTCCTGAGTAGCTGGGACTACAGGCGCCTGCCACCTCACCCGGCTAGTTTTTTGTATTTTTTAGTAGAGACGGGGTTTCACCATGTTAGCCAGGATGGTCTCGATCTCCTGACCTAGTGATCCACCCGTCTCGGCCTCCCAAAGTGCTGGGATTACAGGCTTGAGCCACCGCGCCCGGCCAGCTTACTTAATTATTAAAGGCCATAAATAGTTCAAAATAAGTATCCTTGACTCTGAGAAAATAAGGATCAGCAATGTTCCAAGCAAAAGTCAAAAAGATTCCTTTAATTTTCTATTAACTTAGTCAATTCGGTTAATTCTTGTTTTGCTTGATATTCATGAACATTTCAGCTCTTCATGAGTTCTGTGTGTTTTTCCTTTATTCCAATGTCATAATCTCCAAAGTTATCAGAAACCTCCATTTGAGAGCACCTGTCAAAGTTCTATAGCTGATTATAAATCATCTTTTGAGGAGGATTAAAACAAGACAACCATGGTCTGTGAATAACAAAATGTCCAGGGTAGTTATCATCAGAAACATGATTGACAAAGAAATTTGGTTATCCTCGTGATTTACAATACGTAACAACCTTAATTGTTATTGATAGCATATACTTAGACATTAGAATTTTTTAAAGCCCATATAATTTTGGAACATGTATTAATATTAGGTCCTAAAATATAACTTGAAGATTAAACATCATTTTGGGAATCCCATGTACCTAAACATGTCAACTAATCCTGTTTACCTCTCTTCTGAATGCTCCAGGGGCCCTCTGTAGCATCCAAAAGCTAAGTGTCAGGAAAGACAATTTTGAAACTGAAGTTTGATTTTTGGGAAGCCTGTTAAATATGTTAGAGGTTTAAAACAGTTGATGTTATAAAACAGAATTCCAGATTACCATAAGTTATTTATTTTGCCAAAATGGTGACTCAAAAATTTTTTAAAAAGCAAAAAACTTTTATAACTCTTTTGAATTTAGTCAACGTTCACAAAGAGAATTTATTTTGCAAGATCAATTTTTTAGAAACCTTCCATAACTTGTTTAAACTTTTAGCTTTATCTTAGCTAATTCAAAACAATCCTTTAACCCCAGGCAAAAATTTACATTTTGACGATATCTGCATTTTACCAATAATCTTTAAGGCTGTTTTTATTTCTCAAAGATTAAAGTCACATGAACTAAAAGGTACTATAGCTTTTATATTCCCTTTAAAAACTATTTGATCCAAGTGTTTATCCTTCTTTAAGTCAATAAGTTAGAGCTCTTTTTATAGACATCACATACACAATACATGTACTACTAAACAGAGAGGTAAAAGAAAATCCAGTAGCCATACATTTGCCAATCTCCTAAATGGATTATTGGCTTCTGGGTGGAGCCTTTTAAGAACAAGGCTAGGAAAATATGCCATTTTTAGGGCCTAATACACAAATACAGCTGGGAGGCAAAAACAGATTTTGAAAGGGATCCATCTGCCTTTAATTCCCAGGGATCCATGAGTAAAACAGAAGTCTCTCCCCTCTCATGCTTGCGTTAAGAGTGGTAAGGCAAATGAAGAAAAATATTTCAGTTAATAAGAAAAAACCTTTTTCCAGCAAACAAGATTCAAGAAGAGAAAAACATAGCTGGGTGTGAGCCACACCTGTAATCCCAGGACTTTCGGAGGCCAAGGTGGGTGGATCACCTGAAGTTGGGAGTTCAAGACCAGCCTGACCAACATGGAGAAACCCCATCTTTCTAAAAAGACAAAATTATCCAGGCATGGTGGCACATACCTGTAATCCCAGCTACTTGGGAGGCTGAGGCAAGAAAATCACTTGAACCCAGGAGGCGGAGATTGTGGTGAGCTGAGATCATGCCATTGCACTCCAGCCTAGGCAACAAGAGCGAAACTCCATCTCAAAAAAAAAAAAAGAAGAGAAAAACTTAAAGGCTTTTTAAATATACTCATAACTTGGATATCCACTTTTAATGAAGATGAGCACTCTTTAAGAAAGTCCTTTTAAATCCCTTGTTATCCAACTTTAGCCGTGCCAAGCAGCCAATATTTCTGACAGAGAAAGGAAAATCCAAGGCAGTTCATGGAGGGGAAAAGAATCAACAAATGACAAGAAGTCATGTGGATGTCAAACCAGAAAGAACTCATTCCCTAAGCCAGGATTGAATCTAGGCTGCCATTGTAAAATGGCAGATGCTAAAATAAAGCATTGCCTTGTGGTTACAGGTCACACTTCCAAAGATGTAAAACAAGATGGAGAGCTGCAGCAAAGTTTGCTGCTGACCATACGGAAAGGTATGCAAAGCACACCAGATTGGCTACAGCTTAAGACAAACCTGGCAAATCCTTTTTCTTTTTTTTTTTTTTTTTTTTTTTTTTTTTTTTTTTTTTTTTTGAGGCGGAGTCTTCACTCTGTCGCCCAGGCTGGAGTGCAGTGGCACCATCTCGGCTCACTGCAAGCTCCGCCTCCCGGGTTCGCGCCATTCTCCTGCCTCAGCCTCCGGAGTAGCTGGGACTACAGGCGCCCGCCACCGCGCCCGGCTAATTTTTTGTATTTTAGTAGAGACGGGGTTTCACCGTGTTAGCCAGGATGGTCTCGATCTACTGACCTCGTGATCCGCCCGCCTCGGCCTCCCAAAGTGCAGGGATTACAGGCGTGAGCCACCGCGCCCGGCCTAAATCCTTTTTCATAATCAAAACTTCACAGAGAATATTAGCTGTGTTAGTTGGGGTCCTGGCCTAGTAAAATGTTTTCTAAAAAGGAAAAAAAAAAAAGTCTCACTTAAAATTTAACTTCTGACCTGGTAGAGAAAAAGAAAACAAAGCAAAACAAAAAAAAAGCTTAAATGCAGGGCTGTGTTAACTGCCACAGGGTGGAGAAAAGAAAAAGATGCCTTTGGAAGAACCTTTTATTCTTATGCATATGGATTCCTGCAACAGGGAGAGATACTTAATTGCTGTCTGATGGAGCTGGCCCCCTAGGCCAGGGAAGGGGAAGACTCCATGGATGCATAGCCGGGCTGGCCAACGTGCCATTCAGCACCCTTGGGAGCCCCAGCCCCAGCCAGGAGGGGAGCAGGGAGCTGCTATTCGCCCATCCATCCTGCACGATCTTGCAGTCACTGAGGTCAGGTGGTGCACAGTTTCCTTTACCATCAGAAAAAGTCTGAGGACAAAAAGGCTTAGAAGCAAAAGGGAAAAAGATGTTTTGGTTCACATCTTACTCACCCTTCCTCAAGTCCCTGTTCAGGCACCAAAATGTTGCAGAATTTTTGCTCCTTAGTTCAGCTAAAACCAGATTCTTGTCACAAGACTGGGAAAGATTAGGCACATTGACTGGTGAGTAAAGTGAAAAGTGTTGAGCGAAAAGAAAAAAAACCTTTCAGCAAAGCAAGAGGGGTCCTGCTAACAGGCCCCCACGTCACAAAATGATTCCATGCCACCACACGAGCTGAAGAGGCCAGCCTCCTCCCTGTTGCCCAAGGTGCGAAATTCCCATGGCTCTACCCCATTCTCCCAGTGCACAGGTGGGTTCCCAGTCCATTGCAGGCATACACAGACAAGACCATGGGCAGGTTCCCTCATCTGCACAAAAGCATCTGATGTAAACACCTGTGGGGTGGGTCAGAGGTTCTCTAGGGACCTCCTTATCTGCCTCTGCATCTAACACTTGGGGTGGGTAATGTAAGCAAGACGATTGAGCTCACAGCTGATGCCCGTTGGGATCTTGGGCTTAACCTCCTCAGGCTTTACAACGGCCTTGATAACCTTGGCACGTGCATCTTCTTTAGGACCTTCTTGTTGTGCTTCTTGTAAAAGCAGATGTTCCTCAGGAATATGGGGTCCACCCCCTTAAAAGATGCATATCTTTGTGATGAGGGCTTCTTGATGCCATTTCTGTGCCATTTTCAGGACTGGTTGTGTATGGTATGGTTGTTGGACTTGGCCATGTCTGCACCATAACATGTGACTCCCGAAGGGATTGATACTAGAAGAGAAAAGCTATTCGTAATAAAATGAGTTCTACAGCACTATTAATAAACTATTAATGATACGTTTCAAAAGATTATGAATTAAATAGACATTGGTACTCTCACAGGGAAATACATAAAATCATGGTTGGCAGAAATAGGATGAACCTGGGAGGCAGAGGTGCAGTGAGCCAAGTTTAATCAACCAAACTTTAAACAAAATTTTTCATTACAGGAAGATGAAGGTTGTATCAGTTTCTTCTTTCTCTGGAACCATGAACAAGGCTCAATTCTCTGGAGCCACGAACATTTAAAACCTTATGGGATTTTTTTTTGTTTTGACAAATGTACCATGGCCATGTAAGATGTTAATATTAGGGGATCCTTGGTAATCTAGTGGCTGGGAAAAAAAATTACAGGTAGCTGGGTGAAGGTATACAGGAACTCTCTGTATTATATTTGCAACTTTTCTGAAAATCTAAAATTATTCCAAAGATTATTTCACAATAGAAAATTTATTTTATAAAATAAAACCTTCTGAAAAATCACATGCCAAAAACAATGAAAAGGCAAATAATGTACAATGGGAAATATTTACAGCATGTATAATAAAGGGTTAATATCCTTACTATGTAGAAACTACCTACAAAATTCTATAAGAAAAATCTTGTAAAAAATAAATAATGAGTCTCTGTTCCAAGATGGCCAAACAGGAACAGCTCTGGTCTACAGCTCCCACTGTGATCAATGCAGAAGATGGGCAATTTCTGCATTTCCAACTGAGGTATCTGGTTCATCTCATTGGACTGGTTGGACAGTGGGTGCAGCCCATGGAGGGCAAGCCAAAGCAAGGTGGGGCATTGCCTCACCTGGGAAGTGCAAGGGGTCGGGGGATTTCCCTTTCCTAGCCAAGGGAAGCCATGACAGATTCTGCCTGGAAAAATGGGACACTTCCGCCCAAATGCTGTGCTTTCCCCATGGTCTTAGCAACCGGCAGACAAGGAGATTCTCTCCCGTGCCTGGCTCAGCAGGTCCCATGCCCATGGAGCCTTGCTCACTGCTAGCGCAGCAGTCTGAGATCGACCTGCGAGGCTGCAGCCAGGCTGGGGGAGGGGCATCCGCCACTGCTGAGGCTTGAGCAGGTAAACAAAGCAGCCAGGAAGCTCAAACTGGGTGGAGCCCAATGCAGCTCAGCAAAGGCTACTGCCTCTATAGACTTCAACTCTGTGGGCATGGCATAGCTGAACAAAATGAAACAGACAACTTCTGCAGACTTAAAAGTCCCTGTCTGACAGCTCTGAAAAGAGCAGTGGTTCTCCCAGCATGGCGTTTGAGCTCTGAGAATGAATAGACTGCCTCCTCAAGTGGGTCCCTGACGTCTGTGTAGCCTAACTGGGAGACACCTCCTAGTAGGGGCTGACAGACACCTCATACAGGCGGGAACCCCTCTGGGACAAAACTTCCAGAGGAAGGATCAGGCAGCAATATTTGCTGTTTTGCAATATTTGCTGTTCTGCAGCCTCCACTGGTGATACCCAGGCAAACAGGGTCTGAAGCAGACCTCCAGGAAACTCCAACAGACCTGCAGCTGAGGGACCTGACTGTTAGCAGGAAAACTAACAAACGGAAAGGAATAGCATCAACATCATCAAAAAGGACATCCACACCAAAACCCCATCTGCAGGTCACTGACATAAAAGACCAAAGGTAGATAAAACCACAAAGATGGGGAGAAACCAAAGCAGAAAAGCTGAAAATTCTAAAAACCAGAGTGCCTCTTCTCCTCCAAAGGGTCGCAACTCCTCACCAGCAATGGAACAAAGCTAGACGGAGAATAACTTTGACAAGTTGACAGAAGTAGGCTTCAGAAGGTTAGTAATAACAAACTTCTCCAAACTAAAGGAGCATGTTCTAACCCATTGCAAGGAAGCTAAAAACCTTAAAGAAAGGTTAGATGAAGTGCTAACTGAATAAACAGTGTAGAGAAGACCTTAAACGACTGATGGAGCTGAAAACCATGGCACGAGAACTTCATGACGCATGCACAAGCTTCAATAGCCGATTTGATAAAGTGGAAGAAAGGGTATCAGTGACTGAAGATCAAATTAATGAAATAAAGTGAGAAGACACATTTAGAGAAAAAAGAGTAAAAAGAAATGAACAAACCTTCCAAGAAATGTGGGATTATGTGGAAAGAGCAAATCTACATTTGATTGGTGTACCTGAAAGTGAAGGGGAGAATGGAACCAAGTTGGAAAACACTTTTCAGGATATTATCCAGGAGAACTTCCCCAACCTAGCCAAGGCAGGCCAGCATTCAAATTCAGGAAATACAGAGAACACCACAAAGATACTCCTCGAGGAAAGCAACCCCAAGATACATAATCATCAGATTCACCAAGGTTGAAATGAAGGAAAAAATGTTAAGGGTAACCAGAGAGAAAGATCAGGTTACCCACAAGGGGAAACCCATCAGACTAAAAGTGGATCTCTCAGCAGAAACCCTACAAGCCAGAAGAGAGTAGGGGCCAATATTCAACATTCTTAAAGAAGAGAATTTTCAACCCAGAATTTCATAGCCAGCCAAACTAACCTTCATAAGTGAAGGACAAATAAAGTCCTTTACAGATAAGCAAATGCTGAGAGATTTTGTCACCACCAGGCCTGCCTTACAAGAGCTCCTGAAGGAAGTACTAAACATGGAAAGGAACAACTGGTACCAGCCACTACAAAAATATGCCAAACTGTAGAGACCATCGATGCTATGAAGAAACTGCATCAACTAATGGGCAAAATAAACAGTTAACATCATAATGACAGGATCAAGTTCACACATAACAATATTAACCTTAAATGTAAATGAGCTAATTGCCCCAATTAAAAGACACAGACTGGCAAATTGGATAAAGAGTCAAAACCCATCAGTGTGCTGTATTCAGGAGACCCATCTCACATGCAGAGACACACATAGGCTCAAAATAAAGGGATGAAGGAAGATCTACCAAGCAAATGGAAAGCAAAAAAAGGCAGGAGTTGCAAACCTAGTCACTGATAAAACAGACTTTAAACCAACAAAGATCAAAAGACACAAAGAAGGCCATTACATAATGGTAAAGGAATCAATTCAACAAGAAGTGCTAACTATCCTAACTATATATGCACCCAATACAGGAGCACCCATATTCATAAAGCAAGCCCTTAGAGATCTACAAAGAGACTTAAACTCACACACAATAATAATGGGAGACTTTAACACCCCACTGTCAATATTAGACGAGATAGATGATAGATAGACGAGACAGAAGGTTAACAAGGATATTCCGGACTTGAACTCAGCTCTGCCCCAAGAGGACCTAATAGACATCTACAGAACTCTCCACCCCAAATCAACAGAATATACATTCTTCTCAGCACCACATTGCACTTATTCTAAAATTGACCACATAATTGTAAGTAAAGCACTCCTCAGCAAATGTAAAAGAACAGAAATCACACCAAACTGTCTCTCAGACCACAGTGCAATCAAATTAGAACTCAAGATTAAGAAACTCACTCAAAACTGCACAACTACATGGAAACTGAACAACTTGCTCCTATATGACTACTGATTAAATTAAAAAATGAAGGCAGAAGTAAAGATATTCTTTGAAACCAATGACAACAATGACACAACGTACCAGAATCTCTGAAACACATTTAAAGCAGTTTGTAGAGGGAAATTTATAGCACTAAATTCCCACAAGAGAAAGCAGGAAAGATCTAAAATCAACACCTTAACACCACAATTAAAAGAACTGGAGAAGCAAGAGCAAACAAATTCAAAAGCTAACAGAAGGCAAGAAATAACTAAGATCAGAGCAGAACTGAAGGTGATAGAGACACAAAAACACCCTCAAAAAAATCAATGAATCCAGGAGCTGGTTTTTTGAAAATATCAACAAAATTGATAGACTGCTAGCAGACTAATAAAGAAGAAAAGAGAGAAGAATCAAATAGACACAATAAAAAGTGATAAAGGGGATACCACCGATCCCACAGAAATACAAACTACCATCGGAGAATACTATAAACACCTCTAGGCAAATAAACTAGAAAATCTAGAAGAAATGGATAAATTCCTGGACACATACACCCTCCCAAGACTAAACCAGGAAGAAGTTGAATCTCCGAATAGACCAATAACAGGCTCTGAAATTGAGGCAATAATTAATAGTCTTCCAACAAAAAAAGTCCAAGACCAGATAGATTCACAGCCAAATTCTACCAGAAGTACAAGCGGAGCTGGTATCATTCCTTCTGAAACTATTCCAATCAGTAGAAAAAGAGGGAATCCTCCCTAACTCATTTTATGAGGTCAGCATCATCCTGATACCAAAGCCTGGCAGAGACACAACAAAAAAAGAGAATTTTAGACCAACATCCCTGATGAACATTGATGTGAAAATCCTCAATAAAATACTGGCAAACCAAATCCAGCAGCATATCGAAAAGCTTATCCACCATGATCAAGTTGGCTTCATCCCTGGGATGCAAGGCTGGTTCAACATATGCAAATCAATAAATGTAATCCATCACATAAACAGAACCAGTGACAAAAACTACATGATTATCTCAATAGATGCAGAAAGGGCCTTTGACAAAATTCAACAGTCATTAATGCTAAAAACTCTCAATAAACTAGGTATTGATGGAATGTATCTCAAAACAATAAGAGCTATTTATAACAAACTCACAGCCAATATCATACTGAATGGGCAAAAACTGGAAGCATTCCCTTTGAAAACCAGCACAAGACAAGAATGTCCTCTCTCACTGCTCCTATTCAACATAGTGTTGGAAGTTCTGGCTAGGGCAGTCAGGCAAGAGAAAGAAATAAAGGGTATTCGATTAGGAAAAGAGGAAGTCAAATTGTCCCTGTTTGCAGATGACATGATCGTATATTTTAGAAAACCCCATCGTCTCAGCCCAAAATCTCCTTAAGCTGATGAGCAACTTCAGCAAAGTCTCAGGATACAAAATCAATGTGCAAAAATCACAAGCATTCCTCTACACGAATAACAGACAAACAGAGAGCCAAATCATGAGTGAACTCCCATTCACAATTGCTTCAAAGAAAATAAAATACCTAGGAATCCAACTTACAAGGAATGTGAAGGACCTCTTTAAGGAGAACTACAAAATGCTACTCAACAAAATAAAAGAAGACACAAACAAATGGAAGAACATTCCATGCTCATAGATAGGAAGAATCAATATCGTGCAAATGGCCATACTGCCCAAGGTAATTTATAGATTCAACGCCATCACCATCAAGCTACCAATGACTTTCTTCACAGCATTGGAAAAATTTACTTTAAAGTTCGTATGGAACCAAAAAAGAGCCTGCATTGCCAAGACAATCCTAAGCAAAAAGAACAAAGCTGGAGGCATCATGCTACCTGACTTCAAACTCTACTACAAGGCTACAGTAACCAAAACAGCATGGTACTGCTACCGAAACAGATATATAGACCAATGGAACAGAACGGAGGTCTCAGAAATAACACTACACATCTACAACCATCTGATCTTTGACAAACCTGACAAAATCAATAAATGGGGAAAGGATTCCCTTTTTAATAAATGGTGCTGGGAAAACTGGCTAGCCATATGTAGAAAGCTGAAACTGGATCGTTTTTTACACCTTATACAAAAATTAATTCAAGACTTAAATTTTTTTTTATGGTTTTAGAAACCATAAAAACCCTAGAAGAAAACCTAGACAACACCATTCAGGACATTGGCATGGGCCAGGACTTCATGACTAAAACACCAAAAGCAATGGCAACAAAAGCCAAAATAGACAAATAGGATCTAATTAAACTAAAGAGCTTCTGCACAGCAAAAGAAACTACCTTCAGAGTGAATAGGCAACCTACAGAATGGGAGAAAACTTTTGCAATCTACCTATCTGACAAAGGGTTAATATCCAGAATCTGCAAAGAACTTAAACAAATTTACAAGAACAAAACAAACAACACCATCAAAAAGTGGGCAAAGGATATGAACAGACATTTCTCAGAAGAAGACATTTGTGCAGCCAACAGACACATGAAAAAATGCTCATCATCACTGGTCATCAGAGAAATGGAAATAAAAACCACAATAAGATACCATCTCATGCCAGCTAAAATGGTGATCATTAAAAAGTCAGGAAACAACAGATGCTGGAGAGGATGTGCAGAAATAGGAACACTTTTACAGTGTTGGTGGGAGTGTAAATTGGTTCAACCATTGTGGAAGACAGTGTGGCAATTCCTCAAGGATCTATAACTAGAAATACCATTTGACCCAGCGATCCCATTAATGGGTATATACCCAAAGGATTATAAATCATGCTCCTATAAAGACACATGCACATGTATGTTTGTTGCCGCACTATTCACAATATCCAAGACTTGGAACCAACCCAAAAGTCCATAAATGACAGACTGGATTAAGAAACTGTGGCACAGGCCAGGTGCAGTGGCTCACGCCTATAATCCCAGCACCCTGGGAGGCTGAATCAGGCGGACCATCTGAGGTTGGAAGTTCAAGACCAGCCTGACCAACATGGAGAAACCCCATCTCTACTAAAAATACAAAATTAGTTGGGCATGGTGGTGCATGCCCGTAGTCCCAGCTACTCAGGAAGGCTGAGGCAGGAGAATCACTTGAACTCAGGAGGCAGAGTTTGCAGTCAGTTGAGATCGTGCTATGGCACTCCAAAACTAGGTCTAAAAAAAAGAAAAGAAAAGAAAATGTGGCACATATACACCATGGAATACTATGCAGCCATAAAAAAGGATGGGTTCATGTCCTTTGCAGGGTCATGGATGAAGCCGGAAACCATCATTCTCAGCAAACTATCACAAGAACAGAAAACCAAACGCTGCATGTTCTCACTCATAGGTGGGAATTGAACAATGAGAACGCTTGGACACAGGGCGGGGAACATCACACACTGGGGCCTGTCAGGGAGTGGAGAGCTGGGGGAGGGAAAGCATTAGGAGAAATACCTAATGTAAATGACGAGTTGATGGGTGCAGCAAACCAATGTGGCACATGTATACCCATGTAACAAACCTGCACATTGTGCACATGTACCCTAGAACTTAAAGTATAATAAAGAATTTTTTTAAAAAAACCTACAAAAAAAGAAAAAAAACTTAATTCTTTTGGATTGAAATTACTTCTATCAAACTTCATTCATTAAAAATCGCTTGTTTCATTTGACCAACCCTAAAAAAAATGAATAATGACAAAAATAAGCAGCTGTCTCTCTCTCTCTCTCTCTCTCTCTCTCACACACACACACACACACACACACACACAGAGAGAGAGAGAGAGAGAGAGAGATGACAAAACTCTTTTTTAAGTTCAATACCTGCAGTAATCACAGAAATGATATTTTAAAAAATAAGATGCCTTTTTTTTCATCAATCAGGTTAGTAAAGCTGTTAGGTTTTTTGTTTTGTGTTTTTTGTTTTGTTTTGTGTGTGTTTTTTTTTGTTTTTTTTTTTTTGCTGTGGTAGGTTGTTTTTGAGGGGGGGTTTCTGTTTGTTTGTTTGTGTTTGTTTATTTCTTTTGAGACAGAGTCTTGCTCTGTCACACAGGCTGGAGTGCAGTGGCACGATTTTGGCTTACTGCACCTCTGCCTCCCAGGTTCAAGCAATTCTCCTGCCTCAGCCTCTCAAGTAGCTGGGATTACAGGCACATGCCACCCCACCTGGCTAATTTTTGTATTTTTAGTAGAGACAGGGTTTCACCATGTTGGCCAGGCTGGTCTCAAACACCTGACCTCAAGTGATCTGCCCTCCTTGGCCTCCCAAAGTTCTAGGATTACAAGAGTGAGCCACCATGCCCAGCCAATGTGGTAGGCTGTTTTTTGTTTGTTTGTTTTTAATACTACCCAAAGTTGGTGAGGGTTTGAGGAAATGAGCAGCAGAGGAAGTGTGTATACTCTTACAGCTGTTCCAAGAGTGGGATTTGGCAATTCAAAGGCAAAAACTTACAGATATGTCCTTCTGTGCCTACTATTCTACTTTCAGGAATTTATTCTAAGGAAAATCACCATGGATACACACAAAGATGTACCTAGGATGTATGTTGTTTAAAATGATGAAAAATTAGAAAAATCCTACTGTCTTCTAATTGGCATTTGGTTAAATCAAGCAGAGCAAATTCACACCAGAGATAAGGCTACCATTAGAAATGATATATATAAGAGCCAGCCAGGCATGGTGGCACATGCCTGTAGTCCTAGCTACTGGGAAAACTGAGATGGAAGGATCCCATCCCTTAAACCCAAGAATTCAAGTCCTTCCTAGGCAACATAGCAACAAGACCCTACCTGTTTAGGGGGGGGAAAAAAAAGTATATAAGAATGCTAAGGGGCCGGGCGCGGTGGCTCACGCCTGTAATCCCAGCACTTTGGGAGGCTGAGGCGGGCGGATCACAAGGTCAGGAGATCGAGACCACGGTGAAACCCCGTCTCTACTAAAAATACAAAAAATTAGCCGGGCGCGGTTGTGGGCGCCTGTAGTCCCAGCTACTCGGGAGGCTGAGGCAGGAGAATGGCGTGAACCCGGGAGGCGGAGCTTGCAGTGAGCCGAGATCGCACCACTGCACTCCAGCCTGGGCGACAGAGCGAGACTCCGTCTCAAAAAAAAAAAAAAAAAAAAAGAATGCTAAGAAATCTGGCCGGGCAGGGTGGCTCACACCTGTAATCTCAGCATTTTGGGAAGCCAAGGCAGGAGGGTCATGTGAGCCCAGGAGTTTGAGACCAGCCCTGGAAACATAGCGCTACAAAAATTACAAAAATTAGCCGGGCGTGATGGCAAGCACCTGTGGTCCCAGCTACTTGGGAGGCTGAGGTAAGAGGATCCCTTGAGTCTAGGAGGTCAAGGCTACAGTGAGCCATGGGCATACCACTGCACTCCAGCCTGGGTGGCAGAGAGAGACATTGTCTCAAAAAAATAAAGAAGGAAAGAAGGAGGAAAGAAAGAAAGAAGAAAGAAAGAGAAGGAAGGAAGGAAGGAAAGAAAATACTAAGAAATTTAAAGAAGTGAAAAGATGTTCACAGAATATTAAATTGTTTGAGGTTTTGTTGTTGTTTTTAACTTTTAAGTTCAGGGGTTGATGTGCAGGTTTGTTAAATAGGTAGACTCATGTCATGGGGATTTGTTGTACAGATTATTTGGTCACCCAGGTATTAAGCCTAGTACTAATTAGTTATTTTTCCTGATCCTCTCCCTCTTCCCACCCTCCACCCTCCACTAGGCCCCAGTGGTCTCCTCTATGTGTCCATGTGTTCTCCTCATTTAGTTTCCACTTATTAAATATAAGTGAGAACATGAGGTATTTGGTTTTCTGTTCCTGCAGTAGTTTGCTAAGGATAATGGCCTCCAGCTCAATCCAAGTTCCTGCACAGGACATGATCTCATCCTCTTTTTTATGGCTGCATAGTATTCCATGGTGTATATGTACCACATTTTCTTTATCCAGTCTGCCATTGATGAGCATTTAGGTTAATTTTATGTTTTTGCTATTGTGAATAGTGCTGCAATGAACATGCAAATGCATGTCTTTATGGTAAATGATTTCTATTCCTTTGGGTATACACCCAGTAATGGGATTGCTGGGTTGAATGGTAGTTCTGTTTTTAGCTCTTTGAAGAATAGCCACACTGCTTTCTGCAAAGGTCGAACTAATTTACCCTCCCACTAACAATGTATAAGTGTTCCTTCTTCTCCACAACTTTGCCAGCATCTGTTATTTTTTTACTTTTTAGTAATAGCCATTCTGACTGGTGTGAGATGGTATCTCATTGTAGCTTTGATTCAACCTTCTCTAATGATTAATGATGTTGAGCTTTTTTTCTTTTTTTTTTTTTTTTTGAGACGGAGTCTTGCTCTGTCACCCAGGCTGGTGTGCAGTGGCGGGATCTCGGCTCACTGCAAGCTCTGCCTCCCGGGTTCACGACATCCTCCTGCCTCAGCCTCCCGAGTAGCTAGGACTACAGGCGCCCGCCACCTCGCCCGGCTAGTTTTTTTTGTATTTTTTTAGTAGAGACGGGGTTTCACCGCATTAGCCAGGATGGTCTCGATCTCCTGACCTCGTGATCCGCCCGTCTCGGCCTCCCAAAGTGCTGGGATTACAGGCTTGAGCCACCGCGCCCGGCCTGTTGAGCTTTTTTTCATATGCTTGTTGCCTACATGTAGGTCTTCTTTTGAGAAGTGTCTGTTCATGTCCTTTGCCCACTTTTTAATGGGGTTATTTTTTTCTTGTAAATTTGTATGTTCTTTATAGATGCTGGATATTAGACCTTTGTCAGATGCATAGTTTGCAAAATTTTTCTCCCATTCTGTAGGTTGTCTGTTTACTCTATTGATAGCTTCTTTTGCTGTGCAGGAGCTCTTTAGTTTAATAAGATCCCATTTGTCAATTTATTTCTTTTTTGTTGTTATCAATAAGGCTTCCAGTCAATGTCATTTTTTTGTTTCTGTTGCAGTTGCTTTTCATGAAACTTTTGCCCGTTCTAACATCCAGAATGGTATTGCCTATGTTGTCTTCTAGAGTTCTTATAGTTTGAGATTTTACGTTTAAGTCTTTAACCCGTCTTGAGTTGATTTTTGTATAAGGTGTAAGAAAAGGGTCCAGTTT
Source organism: Macaca fascicularis (assembly GCF_037993035.2). Lineage (NCBI taxonomy): Eukaryota > Metazoa > Chordata > Mammalia > Primates > Cercopithecidae > Macaca > Macaca fascicularis. Next base: position 171,753,929 of record NC_088377.1, on the reverse strand, counting down.
CAATCTTCTGCACGTGGCTAGTCAGTTCTCCCAGCACCATTTATTAAATAGAGAGTATTTTCCCCATTGCTTGTTTTTGTCAGCTTTGTCTAAGATGAGATGGCTGTAGGTGTGTGGCCTTATTTGTGGACTCTCTACTCTGTTCCATAGGTCTATGTATCTGTCTTTATAAGTACCATGCTGTTTTGGTTACTGTAGCCCTGTAGTATAAAGTCAGGTAGCATCATGCTTCCAGCTTTGTGCTCTCTGCTTAGGGTTGCCTTAGCTATTCAGGCTCTTTTTTGGTTTGATATGAATTTTTAAAGTTTTTTTGCTAATTCTGTGAAGAATGTCGTCAGTAGTTTGATAGGAATAGCATTAAATCTATAAATTGCTTTAGGCAGTATGGCCATCTTAACAATGTTAATTCTTGCTATTCATAAGCATGGAATGTTTTCCATTTGTGTGTGTCATCTCTGATTTGTTTGAGCTGTATTTTGTAGATCTCATTGTGGAGATCTTTCACCTCCCTGATTAGCTGGTATTTTATTCTAGGTATTTTATTCTTTCTGTGGCAACTGTGAATGGGATTGCATTCCTGATTTGACTCAGCTTGACTGTTGTTGGTGTATAGGAATGCTACTGATTTTTTATACATTGATTTTTGTATCCTGAGACTTTGCTGAAGTTGTTTATCAGCTTAAGGAGCTTTTGAGCTGAGACCATGGGGTTTTCTAGATACAGGATAATGTCATCTGCAAACAGGGATATTTTGACTTCCTCTCTTTCTATGTGGATGCCCATTATTTCTTTCTCTTGCCTGATTGCTCTGGGCGGGACTTCCAATACTATATTGAATAGGAGTGATGACAGAGGGCACAGAGAAAAATCTACCAAGCAAACAGAAAACAGAAAAAAGCAGAGGTTACAATCCTAATTTCAGACAAAACAGACTTTAAACCAGCAAAGATCAAAAGGACAAAGATGGGCATTACGTATTGGTAAAGGGTTAAATTCAACAAGAAGACCTAACTCTCTTAAATATATATGCACCCAACATAGGAGCACACAGATTCATAAAATAAGTTCTTAGAGACCTTCAAAGAGACATAGACACCCACGCAATAATTGTGGGAGACTTTAACACTCCACTGACAGTATTAGATCGCCCAGGCAAAAAATTAACAGAGATATTCAGAACCTAAACTCAGCACAGGATCAAATAGACCTGATAGACATCTACGGAACTCTCTACCCCAAAAACAACAGAATATACATTCTTCTCATCGCCACGTGGCACATACTCTAAATTCAATCACATAATCAGATGTAAAATGCTCCTCGGCAAATGCAAAGGAACTGAAGTCATAACAACCACTCTCTCAGACCACAGTGCAATTAAAATAGAATTCAAGACTAAGAAAATAGCTTAAAATTATACAATTGCATGGAAATTGAATAACCTGCTCCTGAATGACTTTTGAGTAAATAATGAAATTAAGCAGAAATGAAGAAGTTCTTTGAAACTAATGGGACTGACTTTTGGGTAAATAATGAAATTAAGCGGAAATCGAGAAGTTCTTTGAAACTAATGAGACCAAAGATAAAACACACCGGAATCTCTAGGACACAGCTAAGGCAATGTTAAGAGGAAAATTTATAGCACTAAATGCCCACATCAAAAAGTTAGAAAGATCTCAATTTAACAATCTAACATCACAACTAAAAGAACTGGAGAACCAAGAGCAAATCAACCCCAAAGCTAGCAGAAGACAAGAAATAACCAAAATCAAAGCTAAACTGAAGGATATTGAGACTTGAAAAAACAAAAAAAGATCCAAATAAAATAAATTAGAAAAGACAAAGGGGATATTACCACTGACACCACAGGAATACAAACAACCATCAGAGAATATTATGAACACCTCTGTGTACACAAACTAGAAAATCTAGAAGAAATAGATAAATTCCTGGGTACATACACCCTCCTAAGACTGAACCAGGAAGAAATCGGATTCCTGAACAGACCAATAACTAGCTCTGAAATTGAATCAGTGATAAATAGACTACCAACCAAAAAAAGCCCAGACCAGGTGGATTCACAGCCAAATTCTACCAGATATACAAAGAAGAGATGGTTCATTACTACTGAAACTATTCCAAAAACTTGAGGAGGAGGGACTCCTCCCTAATTCATTCTATGAGGCCAGTATCATACTGAAACTAAAACTTGGCAGAGAAACAGCAAAAAAAGAAAACTTCAGGCCAGATGAACACTGATGCAAAAATCCTCAAGAAAATACTGGCAAACCAAATCCAGCAGCACACCAAAAAGCTTATCCACTACGATCAAGTAGGCTTTATCCCTGGGATGCAAGGTTAGTTTAACATATGCAAATCAGAAAATGTGATTCATTACATAAATTTAGAACTTAAAGACAAAAATTATATGGTCATCTCAATAGATGCAGAAAAAGGCTTTTGATAAAATTCAGCACCCCTTCCTATTAAAAGCTCTCAATAAGGCCGGGCGCGGTGGCTCAAGCCTGTAATCCCAGCACTTTGGGAGGCCGAGATGGGCGGATCACGAGGTCAGGAGATCGAGACCATCCTGGCTAACACGGTGAAACCCCGTCTCTACTAAAAAATACAAAAAACTAGCCGGGCGAGGTGGCGGGCGCCTGTAGTCCCAGCTACTCGGGAGGCTGAGGCAGGAGAATGGCGTAAACCCGGGAGGCGGAGCTTGCAGTGAGCTGAGATCAGGCCACTGCACTCCAGCCAGGGCGACAGAGCGAGACTCCATCTCAAAAAAAAAAAAGCTCTCAATAAGCTAGGTATTGAAGGCACATCCCTCAAATCATAAGAGCCATCTATGATAAACCTACAACCAACATTACATACTGAATGGGCAAAAGCTAGAAGCATTCCCCTTGAAACCCAGAATTACACACAAAAAATTTTAAGGAGTTTATAAAACAAATGATGATTATTTTGGAAGGAAATACACCAAAAAGTTAACTCAGTGATTTGGCTATACAAATTACCAAAAATTCTGTGTGGTGAACAGCAATTTTAATTTTCTTTTTTTATTATTAAAAAAAATAGAGATGGGGGTCTCACTATGTTGCTCAGGCTGGTTTCAAACTCCTGGCCTCAAATGATTCTTCTGCCTTGGCCTCCCAAAGTGCTGAGATTACAGGCATGAGCCACCACACTTGGCCAATTTTCTTCGTTTTGTTTACAATTTAAGTAGAAAGAAAGTAAAGGTCAAATCTCCTACTGAAGTGATAAGGGAAACCACAGATTCCCAGCATATTTTCTTTTTTTTTTTTTTTGAGACGGAGTCTTGCTCTGTAGCCCGGGCTGGAGTGCGGTGGCCGGATCTCAGCTCACTGCAAGCTCCGCCTCCCGGGTTTACGCCATTCTCCTGCCTCAGCCTCCGGAGTAGCTGGGACTACAGGCGCCCGCCACCTCGCCCGGCTAGTTTTTTGTATTATTAGTAGAGACGGGGTTTCACCATGTTAGCCAGGATGGTCTCGATCTCCTGACCTCGTGATCCGCCCGTCTCGGCCTCCCAAAGTGCTGGGATTACAGGCTTGAGCCACCGCGCCCGGCCGCATATTTTCTTATACATTGATTCCATCCTGGTTTGGCTTTCTAGCCTGGCTTTCCTTTTGATCTATGAGTTTGTGATTTGGGTTCACCCTAACACTCCATTTTCCCACTCATCCATCATCTTTTGGGTTCCCCAGAGCCAACCACCCTGGTGGCTCTCTGCTGCCCCCTCCTGCCCCCAGCAGACAACCACTGTGTCAGTCCCCTAGTCCCAAGTTACACCGGGTTCCTGCCTTGTACCAAAGACAATCTTGAGTCTAAAATTCCATCATGAAAATTCTTTTTTATATTAAGTCAGTTGGGAAGAACAAATAGATTCCACAAATAATTTGCTGTCTGCAACACCAAACACAAAATCCCTTCACGTATATTAACTATTTGTCCTGCTCAGGAGGAGGTAAACAGGGCCATCCATGGCCATGTTGTGAAGGTGTGTCTTTTCACCCTTCATCAGTGTGCTACTCATGATGACCTCAGTCCGGGATCTATGAATGGATTCTTCATTTATGGAGTTCCTACTGTGTGACAGGCACTGTTAAGTCATAGAGCTCCAAAGATGAGTAAGAGATTGTATCTGCCTGGAGCTCAATGTCTAGACCACAGCTGTCCAATGGAAGGTTCTATATCTACACTGCCCAACATTGCAGCCACCAGTCACTTGTAGCTCTGGAGCACCTGAAATGTGCAAGTGTGACTGGTCACACTAGTGATGTTTTAAATTAATTTTAACTTACGTTTAAAAACTGAAGCAGAGGCCGGGCGCGGTGGCTCAAGCCTGTAATCCCAGCACTTTGGGAAGCCGAGATGGGCGGATCACGAGGTCAGGAGATCGAGACCATCCTGGCTAACACGGTGAAACCCCGTCTCTACTAAGAAATACAAAAAATAGCCGGGCGAGGTGGCAGCGCCTGTAGTCCCAGCTACTCAGGAGGCTGAGGCCGGAGAATGGCGTGAACCCGGGAGGCGGAGCTTGCAGTGAGCTGAGATCCGGCCACTGCACTCCAGCCTGGGCTACAGAGCGAGACTCCGTCTCAAAAAAAAAAATAAATAAATAAAATAAATAAATAAAAAAATAAAAACTGAAGCAGAGCTGTCCCTTTAAATACATACATACCTTATTGCTTTGGTAGAACACATTTTAACTGTTGAAAATTTAGCACCCAAATTGAAATATGCTGTAAGTATTTAAAATATTTAGTGTAGATTTAAAATATTTAGTGTAGAAATTAGAATGTAAAATATCTCATTAATAATTTTATATCCATTACATGTTCACATGATAATATTTTGGATATATTGGGTTAATAAAATATCGCATTAAAATTAATTGCACGTGCTCCTTTTAAAAATGTAGTTACTAGAAAATTTAAAATTATATATGTAGCTTGCAATAAATTTCTATTGGATAGCATTGGGCTAGAGGGGAAAAAATATATCTGAGCAGTCTACTTGTATCATAATAGGTTCCTGGAAATGCATAGGAAAGCCTAATGCATAAAAGTGAAACAGTAGGGCCGGGCACAGTGGCTCACTCCTGTAATCCCAGCATTTTGGGAGGCCAAGGCTGATAGATCACTTTAGGTCAGGAGTTCAAGACCAGCATGGCCAACATGGCGAAACCCCTATCCTACTAAAAATACAAAATACAAAAATTAGCCACGCGGTGGCGTATGCCTGTAATCCCAACTACTCAGGAGGCTGAGGCAAGAGAATCACTCGAACCCGGAAGGCAGAGGTTGCGGTGAGCCAAGATCAAGCCACCACACTCTAGCCTGGGCTACAGAGCGGGACTTCATCTCAAAAAAAAAAAATTAAACAATAGACTACCTGATATAACAGGGTAAGGTAGTTACTTCTCAAGAGCTAGACAAAAATCACAAAATTCCTAATTTCAACCAGCATCGAATAATAACCTTTTATCTCAGCTATAAAAGGAATTCATGTGGCACATTAACAATTAAAATATTATAGACATTACTAACAAAGTTAAAATATTCCTGGAGATAATTAACAGTTTGATCTATATAAAGGTGTACTGTTGTTATTGGTTATTTTTCTTTTTGAGATGGAATCTTGCTCTGTTGCCAGGCTGGAGTGCAGTGGCATGATCTCGGCTCACTGCAACCTCCACCTCCCTGGTTCAAGCGATTCTCCTGCCTCAGCCTCCCGAGTAGCTGGGACTACAGGCGCCCACCACCACGCTCAGCTAATTTTTTGTATTTTTAGTAGAAACGGGGTTTCACCATGTTGGCCAGGCTGTTCTTGAACTCCTGACCCTGTGATCCACCCGCTTCAGCCTCCCAGAGTGTTGGGATTACAGGTGTGAGCCACTGTGCCCAGCCATGAGTTAATATTTAATAAACTCCCCTTTATATATATATGTATCCTATTAGTTCTGTCCTTCTGGAGAACCCCGACTAATACAAGCTCAATTCATTGCAACACTTGTTCTATTCTATGGAATGAAGTGTTGCCTGATCCTAGACTTGCAAATAAAGCCAGCTGAGATCTTTAACCTCAATTTGTTGTAATTATGTCTTTTGACACACACTTCTCAGTTATATAGGAGGTTCAGGGACATATACTTATGGTTGCTAAGTTAAGAATTCTGGTATACAAATCTTTTAATTAGTTTCAAATGTGCAGAGACCTGGGGCTCAGGGAGTAGAGAAAATAAAACTAAACTCTTAAATCATATTGAAAAAATACTTCTGCTGTATACTAATGCTTTTATATGTATTGGGAATAGGAGAGAGGTAGGAGTTTTGGGCTGAGGAAGGAAAACTAACTGTAAACGCAACTGGGAAGATGTGGAAGAAGGTGGCCTACTGTGAAGGAAGTCTCCAGACCTTGACAAAAAGGAGAGGATTACCTTCTTCAGGTGAGGAGGCTACCTGAAACCCCCGGCTACCAAACAAAACACTAACTCAGTTCACTGAGCCATCTCATGTTAGATCTCCTGAACTGCTTTGCTTTTATCTGAAGTTCCTTTAAGGACAGAAAACGTTTTTTTCTTTTTCTTTTCTTTCTTTTCTTTTTTTTTTTTTTTTTTTTTGAGACAGAGTCTTGCTCTGTCACCCAGGCTGGAGTGCAGTGCCCCGAACTTGGCTCACTGCAACCTCCTGGGTTCAAGTGATTCTTGTGCCTCGGCCTCCCAAGTAGCTGGGATTACAGGCATGCACCACGACACCTGGCTAATTTTTGTATTTTTAGTTGAGATGGGGTTTCACCATGTTGGCCAGGCTGGTCTCAAACTTCTGACCTCAAGTGATCTTCCTGCCTTGGCCTCTCAAAGTGCTGGGATTACAGACGTGAACCACTGCACCCAGCCAGAAAACCTTTTGTTACACAATTAAAGACAAGGTGTAGAATGCATATTCAGAATTGGATTAATATTTTTATTGTGAATGAGGACAAATAATCAATTATTAGCAAGATTCACGTGGCTGGCAGCAGATCCTTCCTTTCTTTGATGAGGAGAGATTGAAAGGGGTAGAGAAAGATGGTATCAAGGTGAAGGGAGCCTCTTGTAGACTGACCACCTACACACACTTGGTTCTCTGCCTGAAAACAGATGCCAAATCTTCAAATACATTCTTAAAACCCTCTTCAATTTTAAGACCAACCTAAAGGGCTGGTCTTTCTAACCAACCTCTGTGACATTTTCTGTGGCTTTCTCAGGAAAGCTGGGTTCTTGGTTTAGACCCCTGTTGTAGCATTGATCTCCTTTTATGCAATTGACTGACAGCAGTCTCTCCTCTCGTCTGTTTAGTGTTAAAATAAATAGAGTTTTTGGACATTATGCATTGACACTACTAAACCCCCGGAATTTTGACTTTTGTACTTGAGCTCATGAATGAACATTTCAAATGAGTGCATTGTTTAGTTCCAACAGCACCAGTATCTCTGTGCATTGGTATTTGAACATGATTTGAATATATATACATGGAAAAAGAATGTGTTGATGTTAGTTGTAAGAAGAGTAAGTCATAAACATAGTTCAATCGGGACAAACTTGGAAATCATTAGACATGCTGGAAGGAGTGCATTTTAACAATGATCACATATTTGGGCTTAGGCCTGTTGATTCTGTTTGTGAAAAAAAAAAAAATTAAAGAACACATATAAAATGTCAAAAAATATATTCCTGAAGAGTATATCTGAAAGGTGACATGAACTAATTCTTCATATAAAAATTAATTTCAGATGGAACAAAATTGAGAGATAAAACAAGGAAACCATAACAGTACTAGAAAAAAAAGCACTTGTAAAAATTTTCTTAATCTCACTCAAAAGTAGGAAAGACTTTTTCAAACATAATATAAATAAAATCCAGAAGCCTTGAAGGAAAAGACTGATATTTGGACTTCATAAAAATATTTAAACTTCTGTAGCACGAGAAAAAAAAAAAAAAACTCAGTAAACGAAGTAAAAAGTTGAAAAAAATGTTGGAACACAAGCCCTAATTTTCCTCATATATAAAGAGCTTTAAAAATAAGATGAAGTGCCTGTAGTCCTGGCTACCTGGGAGAGTTAGGCAGAAGGATCGTTTGAGCCTAGGACATAGAGGCTGCAGTGAGCTAAGATTGTGCCACTGCACTGCAGCCTGGATGACAGAGTGACACCCCATCTCAATCTATCAATCAATCAATCCATAAGATAAGATAAAGCCAAATAATTTAGTAGAAAAATGGTCAGAATATATGAATAGAAAGTTCATAGATGAGGAATTCCAAATAACTAATAAATATATGAAAAATGGTCAACTTTATAAATAAATAAATATAAAATAATGAAATATTTTTCTTATTTTAGATTGGCATAGATCCAATTTTTGATGATATCAGTATCAGGAAGATGTGTGAAGCAGGTCCTCTCAAAAGCATTGTTGGTAGGAAAGAAAATTGTTACAATTTCTTTGGAGGGCAGTCTAGGAATACTAAAAATGTTCACACTCTGTGACCCAGCAATTCCACTATTCAGAATGTGTCCAACAGGCCAGCGTGGTGGCTCATGCCTGTAATCCCAGCACTTCGGGAGGCTGAGGTGGGCAGATCACTTGAGGTCAGAAGCTTGAGACCAATCTAGCCAATGTAATGAATCCTCATCTCTAACAACAACAAAAATACAAAAATTAGCCAGGTGTGGTAGTGGGTGCCTGTAATCTCAGTTACTTAGGAAGCTGAGGCAGGAGAATTGCTTTAATCAAAGAGAAGGTTGCAGTAAGCCAAGATCGCATCACTGCACTCCAGCCCGTGCCGACAGAGTGAGACTCTGTCTCAAAAAAAAAAAAAAAAAAAAAAGAATTCATCCAACAGAAATATCCTTTTAGTAGCACACACAAAAAATTAGATACACAGCTAAGGACATTCACTATAGTATTGTCTGTGCTTAGGTTTCCAGGTTCTCAGAGTTTGTTTTTCAAAAATGACATTTGTGTTATGTTGTTTTCGGATTAGAAGCACCCATGTGCATTGTAAGAAATTCGAATAAAATGGTTATGCTAAAGTAGAAAGAAAATTCCATCCCCAAAGATAATTACTACTAACAGCTCAATGCATATTATTTCCAGACCATTTTTGTACATAAATACATGCAGTAATCTGAATTTAAGCTTTCCAAATCATATAACCACATTCAGATAAATATTTTGAGATATGATTTCTCCTCATCCAAATGCCTGCTATGTGCTATTCAAAACCTATGAACTGAATACATTGGAAAAACTAATATCCTTCACTATCTGAATTCACTTCTCAAACTTTATCTCTTGGTGTCTCAATTTAGAAATAAATATATTTGAGATCCAAGGACAACTGGATAGACATTTTTTCTTCTACAAATTTAAACTGTAACATGCACTATTCAACAGCTTGCCTTTTTTTCCTTACAAATATATTTTATACATCATTCAATGTTAGTTCAGAAAGATCTATCTCAGCTGGGCATGGTGGTTCACGCCTGTAATTCCAGCATTTTTTTGGGAGGCCAAGGCAGGAGGATTGCTTGAGTCCAGGAGTTTGAGACTAGCCTGGGTAACATAGCAATACCCCATCTCTACAAAAAAAAAAAAATTAGCTGAGTGTGATGATGCACACCTGTATTCCCAGGTATTTGGGAGGCTGAGGCAGGAAGATCACTTGAGCCCAGGAGTTGGAGGCTGCAGTGAGTTATGATCAATATCACTGCACTCCAGCCTGGATAACAGAGTGAAGCCCTGTCTCTAAAAACAAATAAAAGTAAAAAAGATCTATCGCATTTCTTTTTAATGGCCGCATAGTACCATTGTACAGCTATAACATAATTTAACTGGTTTCTTATTGATGAGTATTTATTGGTAGCCTAAGTATATGTATTGACATGGAAAATGCCCAAATATTTTTAAGCTAAAAAGTAAATTGGACCGTATGTATAGTCTATTTTAAAAGGATGAGCTGGTTAATATACACACAGAAAAAATAATTCCTGTGAAATATACTTCCAACTGCTGTTTGTTTATTCAGAAATGAAATCTCACTCTGTTGCCCAGGCTGAAGTGCAGTAGCACGACCTGGGCTCACTGCAACCTCCACTTCCTGTGTTCAAGGAATTCTGTCTCAGTCTCCTAAGTAGCTGGGACTACAGGCACACGCCACCACACCAGGCTAATTTTTGTATTTTTAGTAGAGACAGGGTTTCACCATATTGGTCAGGCTAGTCTCGAACTCCTGACCTCAGGCGATCCACTCACCTAGGTCTCCCAAAGTGCTGGGATTACAGGTGTGAGCCACCATGCCCAGCCCCAGCTGCTAACTATCATCAGAGGTACAGATTGAGACAGGAGAGGGGGACAATAATCATTTTTGGGGGGGGTTATATTTTTCAGTGATGTTTGAATGGTTTTACTATGAAAGTATTATTTTAGAAGCAGAAAAAAATAAAAGCCCACAAAGGTATTGTCAAGGAACAATATTTCACCAAATAGAGTTTTAAAAATCTGATCGGCTTTTGTTAGTGATTTATGAATTGGGCAGCATCTCATCTATGAAACAGAAAGGTGCTTTGGTGAGCTGAGCAGAAAGGGTTGGTTATATAGGCAGAAAAAGGCTGAAAAGAGCAAAAACAAGGAACAAAAAGGACATTGATCATTTCAAAGTTACTTTCCTTATAGGGTTAAAGCAGAGGGGATTTTCATGTCATGCCAATTCAGGTTGACTGGCCCCTTTGGATTAAATGCTGTGAATCTCTTGTTCTTTGGAAAACCAGTTGGTTTCTAAATTTAGTTTGATTATGTGGCACCTAGCATGAGTGACTCCATTCTGGTTTGATCTGATCTGTTGGGGCCTAGGGCAGGAGCTCAGTTCAAAACAATGACCTCCTACAAATTTTATTTAACGGCATATACATGAATATTCTTTGTAATATACTTTGAAATAGTGAAAAATTGGGTGCAATAAATAAGGGATTGGTTAAATCAGTATACTCACATTGTGGAATACAATTGAGCTCTCCCCAAAATACAATATAATCCCACACAGAGAAAAATAACCAACATGGTAAAACCCCATCTTTACTAAAAATACAGGCACGCACCTGTAATCCCAGCTACTCGGGAGGCTGAGGCAGGAGAATCGCTTGAACCCAGGAGGTGGAGGTTGCAGTGAGCCGAGATCACGCCATTGCACTCCAGCCTGGGCAACAGAGCAAGACCCCATCTCGAGAAAAAAAAAATTAAATATTAACTCACATGATCACAAGGTCCCACAATAGGCTGTCTGCAAGCTGAGGAGCAAGGAGAGCCAGTCCCAGTCCCAAAACTGAAGAACTTGGAATCCAATGTTCAAGGGAAGGAAGCATCCAGCATGGGAGAAAGATGTAGGCTGGGAGGTTAGGCCAGTCTCATCTTTTTGCATTTTCCTGCCTGCTTTATATTCTAGCCACACTGTTAGCTGATTAGATGGTGCCCACCCAGATTAAGGGTGGATCTGCCTTTCCCAGCCCATTGACTCAAATGTTAATCTCCTTCAGCAATGCCATCACAGACACACCCAAGATCGATACTTCGTATCCTTCAATCCAATCAAGTTGACAGTATCAACCATCACAGAGCTGACGAAAGCAAAGACAAAGAACAAAGAGTATATTCGTTACTTTTACACCGAACAATAGAAAAGTAACCGATCAGTCAATGTCAGGTTACTTCAGGTTACTTTTTTTGTGTAAGGTTTAGAGGGAGAACTGCATTATCCAGCCTATTGAAGATTTTTAACTGGCCTGTTTGGGAAATTGGTTGTTATCTCTTTCTCTTGATTTCTCTGAAGGTCAGATAACAACTTAGTGTAGGTTGGGTGACCTGGAACTTTAGCATGAATGATTCCATTTTGGTCTTAGGTCTGGTCTGTTGGGGCCACTGCAGAAACTTAGTCCAAAGCAATGTCTTTCCATAACTGGTATTTAACATGTGTTATGTGATGTGTTCTGTAGCCAGTGGTGTGCTAGAGCCACCTCCCACCAGCTCCCCAAAACCAATGTGGCAGCGACTCTTTGGGGCCAGTGGCACAGGCGGTAAAGGAATTTACCTCGACAGTTGTAGGTAAAGAAATGCAGATTTATTGGAGGTCTGAAAACATGCTGCAAGGTTGCAATGGGCAGCACAGCAGAGAAGGGGCTGTCTGCAAAGAGGCAGGGGCTAAAGGGAAGTTTTATAGGATCATGCTGGAGGGGGCTACATGTGGAACAAGGTCGTGCTGCTGGGACTACGAACAGAAGAGGTAGCTGTGTCCACGGAGGTCATTGTGCCTGGGGGTTATTTGTGATTAGTTGTCTCTCAGAAAAATTGTTCACTGTTCTCCACCTGGGACCCTCCCCAACCTGGGGCCCCTTCCTCACTGTGGCTCACTTATCAGGACTCCACAGTTGTCTCTGCCCAGCTCCACCTTCATGCTGCCACTTTGGTAGCTTGAGATAAGTGATAGTGGAAGTATTTATATCATGGAAATCAGCAAGTGCTGTAAAATCAGGGCTGTTAACAATCAGAGCCAATTGTTAAACATTTACCAGCACACCACTGCCTTAAGGATTTTTTTGGTTTCCAGTAATGCAATCCCACTTGAACCAGCATAAGTGAAAAGGGGGAATTTATTATAAAAATCTGCTAGTGAAGTGTCATGGTGCCTATGAGTGAGTAAACAGATGGGCCTTAGAAATGACCTAGAATTAGGGATTTGAAAAACATCAGAACTTTCCATCTCATCTCTCTGCCCCTCTCTGCTTCATTTATTTTTATTTTTAGTTTTAAGAGGCAGGGTCTGGCCAGGCATAGTGGCTCACACTTGTAATGCCAGCACTTTTGGGCAGATCCCTTGAGACCAGCAGTTCAAGACCAGCCTAGGCAACATGGTAAAACTCCATCTCTACAAAAAACACAAAAAGTAGGCCAGATACAGTGGCTTGTGCCTGTAATCCCAACACTTTGGGAGTCCAAGGCGAACAGATCACTTGAGGCCAGGAGTTCAAGACCAGCCTGGCCAACATGGTGAAACCCCATCTCTACTAAAAATACAAAAATTAGCTGGGCATGTTGGCGGGCACCTGTACTCCCAGCTAATTGGGTGGCTGAGAAACAAGAATCACTTGTACCTGGGAGGCAGAGGTTGCAGTGAGCTGAGTTCATGCCACAGCACTCCAGCCTGGGTGACAGAGTGAAACTCTACCTCAAAATAAAAACAAAAACAAAAATTAGCCGGGTATAGTGGCATGTGCCTGTAGTCCCAGCTACTCAGGAGGCTGAGGTGAGAGGATTGCTTCAGCATAGGAGGTGGAGGTTGCAGTGAGCCGAGATTGCACCACTGCACTCCAGCCTGGGCAACAGAGCGAGACTCCATCTGGGGAAAAAAAAAAGAGGTAGAGTCTCGAACTCCTGGCTTCAATCAGTCCCCCCAACATGGCCTCTCAAACTGCTGGGATTACAGCATGAGTCACCATGTCCAGCCCTGTTTCTTTTTTTCTTTCAGTAATAATCTGCTTTTTCTGTTTCCCAATCTACATGGAGAGAAATGTAGAGCCTGAAAACCTGTTCCAGTTGCAGTTACCCAGAGACTGATCTCTTGTCTGGTCCCAATTCCAACTTCTCAGGAAGCATCTCAGCTTGGAAGAGTCCTGCTGCAATCTATGCCTGGTTGAGGTGAAGGTGAGGTGAGAGAGAGCAGTGTCACACTGTGTCGATATTCATGAGAATTGCGGGGGGAAAGTGGCTCCTGGAAAAGAAAAGGCAGGAGACAGGCAACACAAAAAAGTCCAAAACATTTACTAAAACATTCCCTCAGCTGTTAATAGCTCTCAGCATCAATATGGGTTGGATTTGTGTCCCCATCCAAATCTCATTTCGAATTGTAATCCCCACTGTTGGAGAAGTGGTCTGATGGAAGGTGATTGTGATAGGGACAAGAGGCAGGGAAATTCTGGGCAGAAGAGGGCAGGTCCCCAGTGAGGGCCCCACCCTCAAGCCAAAAGAGCCTGAAATCGCAGCCCAAAGTGAGAACTTACATTCCTGTTTTCCTGCTTGAATGTTGTATTTTCCAAAACTACCCACGGCCTGCCCTACCCCAAATCCTGTGCCCATAAAAATCCCCGACTCAGCTGGCAGAGAGGAGAAGCAGCTGTACCTCAGAGGCTATGGTTGGACGTTGGAGAGAAGCAGCTTGACTTCAGAGGGACAGTCTGACAGTGTAACTTCAGAGAAGAATCCAGCCAGAGATGGCTGCCCCATCCCTTATTCAGCTCCCCTTCCCACTGAGAGTCACTTTCATCCGCAGTAAAAGTCCCCACATTTACTATCCTTCAATTTGTTTGTGTGACCTCATTTCTCCTAGATGCTGGACAAGAATTCAGGAGCCAAGAGTGAAGATAGAAAAGGCTGTCACACTGACCCTTTGCTCTCACTGGCGGAAGGCAGCCGCCTCCTGCAAAAAGGCAGAGGGCCCACTGGGCTGTTAACACTTCCACTATCTGTGGGTGGCAGAGCTCAAAGAGCACTGTAACACACCCTCTGGGGCTTCAGGGCTTGCAAGCACCCCCACAGACGCTGCCATGGGACCAGCAAGGAGTTGGCTCCTGCTGGCCCCGCAAAGCGCTTGCCCCAGCTCCTGAACCCATTCACCTGCACAACCCCTCCAGCAAGGGGTGGAACACAGTGGGTCTGAGTGGAGTTCACTCCGGCTGCTGCTGGCGTGGCCAGTTGACTCCAGTGCTCCAGTGCCAGCTGACTCACTCCAGTGCTCTGGCTTCAGCTGACTCCAGTGCTCCAGCGCCAGCTGACTCACTCCAGTGCTCTGGCTTCAGCTGACTCCAGTGCTCCAGCGCCAGCTGACTCCAGTGCTCCAGCGCCAGCTGACTCACTCCAGTGCTCTGGCTTCAGCTGACTCCAGTGCTCCAGCGCCAGCTGACTCCAGTGCTCCAGCGCCAGCTGACTCACTCCAGTGCTCTGGCTTCAGCTGACTCCAGTGCTCCAGTGCCAGCTGACTCCAGTGCTCTAGCACCAGCTGACTCACTCCAGTGCTCTGGCTTCAGCTGACTCCAGTGCTCCAGTGCCAGCTGACTCCAGTGCTCTGGCTTCAGCTGACTCCAGTGCTCCAGCACCAGCTGACTCACTCCAGTGCTCTGGCTTCAGCTGACTCCAGTGCTCCAGCGCCAGCTGACTCACTCCAGTGCTCCAGCACCAGCTGACTCCAGTGCTCTGGCTTCAGCTGACTCCAGTGCTCCAGTGCCAGCTGACTCACTCCAGTGCTCTGGCTTCAGCTGACTCCAGTGCTCCAGCGCCAGCTGACTCACTCCAGTGCTCTGGCTTCAGCTGACTCCAGTGCTCCAGCTCCAGCTTACTCACTCCAGTGCTCCAGCGCCAGCTGACTCACTCCAGTGCTCTGGCTTCAGCTGACTCCAGTGCTCCAGCACCAGCTGACTCCAGTGTTCTGGCTTCAGCTGACTCCAGTGCTCCAACACCAGCTGACTCCAGTGCTCGTGTCCTCTAGTTCCTGTCTCATTCATCCGCGCAGTCCCTCCCACCAGGAGTTGAGAGCTGTGGGCTGAGTAAATGGGACACCCCCTTCATGAGTCCTGCCAAGGGGTCAGGGAAATATCCTACTTCAATTGGATCATGGGAGTGTATTTCCTCCTCGCTATTCTCAGGAGAGTGAGTGAGTTCTCACAAGATCAGGTTGTTTAAAGCGTGTAGCACCTCCCGCTTCACTCTCTTCCTCCTGCTCCAGCCATGTAAGATATTCCTGCTTCCTCTTTGCCTTCCACCATGATTGAAAGTTTCTTGAGGCCTCCTCAGCCATGCTTCCTGTACAGCCTGCAGAACGGTGAGCCAATTAAACCTCTTTTCTTTATAAATTACCCAGTCTCAGGTATGTCTTTATAGCAGTGTGAGAACAGACTGATACGATCATCATCACCACACACACAAAGTCATGGGCCCCGCCATCAAAGAAGCACACATACTTTTTTCTTTAACAACTTAGGCATCATAGAGCACCTTCCAGGCAAAAGAAGCTGCTCTAGAAATTATAGAACATGAGAAGATGACTAAGACCCTGTATCAACTGCAAGTCACAGAAAAACCAACTTATAATGCTTAAACAATAGGGATTATTTTGCCTAGCAACAAATCTAAAAGTAGGATGTTTCCAGAATTTGTTAATTCAGCAGCTCAGGACCTAGTCTTTTCCATATTTCCACACTGTCATACTCAGGCGAATGCCCTCACGGACACGAGCTGGCTGTCACACGGTTCCAGTCATCACGTGCAGACTTGCTGGCATCCACCAAAAGAAAAGGGTCTATTTCTTTTCTCCACATGTCTTTTTAAAGAAAGACTGAACAAACTTTTTTCTCAGAATGCTCCCCCCAGCAAACTTCCCTTCCCAGAATCAGATTACATGCTCACCCTTCAGCCACTCATGGACCAGGAGAATGGCACCACTAGGCTTGGCTTAGACCAATCAGAACTTAACTGTAAATCATGTAAAGGAGCAAGAACAATGGAGCAAAATTGAAGAAAGGAAAACAATCAACAGAGGCTACTTCAGACCCTTTCTGTATCTGAAGGGGTACAATCAGAGAAAAGAGACAAAAAGACACTGGCCCTAAGTGGCATTTCTCCAAGCCCTTTCGTCTCTTCTTCAATCCTCTGACCTGCCAGTCAGTCTCACTAACCCTGGCTGTAGACCCTTCCAGGAGGACCTGGTTTTTATCTCTTCACTTCCCCTTTTGTGATTTACACTAATTAGTAGCAGAGTTGGCTCCCAGCCTGGTGTTCTCACTGCTAAATCAAGATTTTGAACACATGAAACTTCATGGTGACAGAGGGCCCTAATAAACAAAGACAGTTAGAGACAACAGGCCCCTTCAATAAGGTGGCTTGAGGAACAGCTTGTGAAAGAGGCTATGCTCCAAAGATAAAAGAACTCGAAAACAGTATTGCTCAGGATCGTAAAATTTTTGTTTAAAAGAAGGATTTCATGTATTATCCTTTTGTGCACTGAGTGGAAATTTGCAATAAGAAATAACGAGAAAGGACAAGTATAATTTCTTTATAATGCATCTTTCTCTTGCTAACTTCCCTGGGCCTCTCCAGTAACTGCCAGTCTACATACAAAAAAGGTCAGCTTTCTATTTTCATCTGAGGTTTTGTTAAATTTAGACCGTAAGTGCAACTCTTCCTTACACCAAAAAGTGCCTATTATTTAAGATTCAGTTGGTATGTAATAGATACTTGGGAAAAAAAAAAAAAGCATTTTCTTCCTTTTGTCTTCCTCTAATGGTACAGGAATGTATGGGCCTGATTTATATTTCCCCCACCCTCCCACCCACCTCTTTGACCACATGTTCCTGACAGACAATATCCAGGTGGCCTGGTACTTGGAAACTTGTCAGATGTTATTCAAAGCAATAAAAAACACATCGTGCAAGTCTTCGGCATATTGTTACAGGGAAACCCTGTTTAGAATCCACTAATTGGGAATTTGTGATAATTTGAGGAAGGGCTGGCTGAAGTTAACCTTTGTACTATCTATGAAAAAAAAAAGTTCACTGAAGTTCTGAATAGTAGTGTAAACAAGATTGGAAGGGGAATAATTATCTGCTTAAAAGAACCAGTTGTTTTGAAAAGCTGTAGAAGTATTTTTTTACATACAAACAGGGTAATTATGATTTAAACAAAGGCTGGCCTGTTTCTTAGGTTTCTTTGAAATGTCAATTACAAATAACTCTTGTCTATTCACCAAGCCAAAACCCACCCCTGTGTACCAGGCAACAGTTGGTTAGCTTGCTTCCACTTTCTGTATTTGAAAATAATAAACCTGAAGTTCTTTTAAAGTAGTATAATTTAATTCAAGCTTTTCACTAATCTAGACAGTTGGTCCATCCTATAGTGTGGGTGAGGATTTACTAATTCCTAGCATACAATTGGGAAAGCATGGAGTGATATTGTCTTCACTAATTTAGTGGTATCGCTAGATGATACAGGAAAATCTACAAAGAAAACTATTTTAGAGCAGTGACTTTTTTTGTTTTGTTTTGTTTTTCTATTTTTAAATATTTTTATAGAGAGGGGTCTTACCTGTTGCCCAGGCTGGTCTCTAATTCCTGAGTTCAAGTGATCCTCCTGCCTCAGCTTCCTAAAATGCCGGGATTACAGGTGTGAGCCACTGTGCTCAGCCTTTTTCTCTTATCACACATAATAAGAAATACATTTTACGGCCGGGCGCGGTGGCTCAAGCCTGTAATCCCAGCACTTTGGGAGGCCGAGGCGGGTGGATCACGAGGTCAGGAGATCGAGACTATCCTGGCTAACACGGTGAAACCCCGTCTCTACTAAAAATACAAAAAAATTAGCCGGGCGTGGTAGCGGGCGCCTGTAGTCCCAGCTACTTGGGAGGCTGAGTCGGGAGAATGGCGTGAACCCAGGGGGCGGAGCTTGCAGTGAGCCGAGATCGCGCCACTGCACTCCAGCCTGGGAGACACAGCGAGACTCCGTCTCAAAAAAAAAAAAAAAAAAGAAATACATTTTACATTGCAATTCATTACATACACACATTTAACACTTACCCTTGTTATATGTGATACACTGTTACTTTCTGTTTATTACTTTTATTTATTTATTTTTTAGACACAGTCTCGCTCTGTCGCCCAGGCTGGAGTGCAGTGGCATGATCTCAGCTCACTGCAACCTCTGCCTCCCAGGTTTAAACGATTCTCCTGCCTCAGCCTCCCAAGCAACTGGGATTACAGGCATGTACCATCATGCCCGGCTAATTTTTGTATTTTTAATAGAGACAGGTTTTTGCCATGTTGGCCAGGTTGGTCTCAAACTCCTGGCCTCAAGTAATCTGCCCACCTTGGCCTCCCAAAGTGTTGGGATTATAGGCGTAAGCCACCGCACTCAACCAACTTTCTGTTTATTATTTAATAAATGCAAATCATGACCCACTAAATTGATTTCACAATCTGCTAATGGGTTGTCATTTTCAAAATACTACTTCTAGAGTGTGCTGGAAGATAGTACGCCTTCATGAGATAAAGGAGTGGCACTGGGGAATAGTCATAGTTGCTATCTGGTTTTCTTGATGGTGTTCAGCTTGGTGTAGAGCCCACACCAGACTCTGCATAAAGGCAACATCCAGCCATGACTAGTGTCTATAGTCCCAGCTTCATAACCATCTCATCTCACCAGATCTGCACCTGACCATGGTTTTGCTCCTCATTCTATGGTTCACCATGTCCTGGGATGATGGAGCAAGGCAGCCCACTCACATGAGAGTTCTCACTCCCCACGTGGTCTGAAACCAGATCCCCTCCTCCTTCTCCTCCACTCAAACCCTTGGCCATTGACCTCACTGTTTTAGTTCCTACTGTCCCTTGTTTCTCAACAGTCAGTGCAAAGTTCATTTCTATCCTCACCAATGCTTCCAGCTAAATCTCCATTTCCCCCTTTTTGTCTTAAGCTGGCCAGGCTTAATCCCTGCAGAGGAGGCAAGCTGATGTCATAAGGTGGAAACCACCTTTGCAAAGATTATAATGATGAGAAAAATCCAGCATGGCTAACTCCATCTTGCCTCTAGCCTCATGAGCTGGTTGGCCTTGCTCACTCCTAGGTGTAGGAATTTATTTTATAGTTTAACTTTGAAGCAAGGATAATAGTTTCTCCCTAAAACTAACTCTCTCCTTGCTCAGGGACTGAAATCTTCTTTGTAAAACTAATGAAAGGCCATGAAAATTAGGATTATTGTAACTACCCAATGGGTTCACCTTGCCTGCTGCCTAGACAGAGCCAATTTATCAAGACAGGGGAATTGCGATAGAGAAAGAGTAATTCACACGGAGCTGGCTTTCAGGAGACCGAAGTATTATTATTACTCAAATCAGTATTCCTGAGCATTTGGAGATCAGAGGTTTTTGTTGTTGTTGTTGTTGTTGTTTGTTTGTTTGTTTTGTTTTGTTTTTTGAGACGGAGTTTTGCTCTGCTGCCCAGGCTGGAGTGCAATGGCATGATCTCAGATCACTGCAACTTCCACCTCCCAGGTTCAAGCAATTCTCCTGCCTCAGCCTCTTGAGTAGCTGGCATTATGAGCATGTGCCACCATGCTCATGCTCAGCTAATTTTTTGTTTTGCTTTTTTTTTCTTTTTGAGATGAAGTCTCACTCTGTCACTCAGGCTGGAGTGCAGTGGCATGATCTCAGCTCACTGCAAGCTCTGCCTCCCAGGTTCACACCATTCTCCTGCCTCAGCCTCCCAAGTAGCTAGGATTACAGGCACCTGCCACCATGCCTGGCTAATTTTTTGTATTTTTAGTAGAGATGGGATTTCACCATGTTAGCCAGGATGGTCTCGATCTCCTGACCTCGTGATCTGCCGGAATTTTTTGTATTTTTTAGTAGAGACAGGATTTCACCATGTTAGTCAGGCTGGTCTTGAACTCCTGACCTCAGATGATCTGCCCACCTTGGCCTCCCAAAGCGCTGGGATTACAAGCATGAGCCACCACGCCTGGCCAGAGTTTTTAAGGACAACTTATGGATGCAGGGAAGCCAGTGAGCCGGGAGTGCTGATTGGTCAGATATGAAATCATAGGGTGTTGAAGCTGTCTTCTTGTGCTTAGTCAGTTCCTGGTGGGGGCTACAAGATCAGATGAGCCAGTTTATTGATCTGGGTGGTGCCAGCAAGGAAAGTTTTTGTGGAAAAGGTTGATGCTTGAACTACTGAATCTCGAAGTTGTTCTGCTGTAACCATAATCGGTCTGCTGCCTGATAAGCATGCATTCACCCAACAGGTTCTTCCTGCTTGCTGCCTAGACAAGATCAATTCACTAAGACCACGGCATTGCAGTAAAGAGTTTGACATGAGGCTGGCCATGCAGAAGAACTGGAGTTATCACTCAAATCAGTCTCCACAAAGGCTCGGGGGCTAGGCTTTTTATAGGTAAATTGGTGGGCAGGGGTCTAGGGAATGGGTGCTGCCAATTGAGTGGGAATGAAATCACAGGGGTGTGGAAAATGGTCCTCATGCACCCAGTCTGCTTCTGTGTGGGGCCACAGGACCAACTGAGTCATGCATCACAGGCCTGGGTGAGGTCAGTCTGAAAGACATCTCAAAAAACCAATTTTAGGTTCCACAGTGGTGATGTTATCTATAGGAGCAACTGGGGATAACACAAACCTTGTCATCTCTGGCCACATGACTCCTCAGCAGTAAGAGTTTACAGAAACTATGCTTACATCTTCTCAGAATTCAAGAACCTCTCATAATCCTAATTTTGTGGCCTTTCATTAGTTTTACAAAGGTGGTTTATTTTGGGGAAGGGGTATTGTCATCCTTGCTTCAAGGTTAAACTGTAAATTCCTCCCAAAGTTAGCTTGGCCTATGCCCAAGAATGGCCAAGGACAGCTTAAAGGTCAGAAGCAAGATGGAGTCAGCTATGTCAGATTTCTCTTACTGTCATGATTTTGCAAAGGCAGTTTCATGTGCAACAAGTCAATACACTGAGATCCCAGGTTGCAGCAGAGAAAGGTTTAATCATAGGTCTGCCAAATGAGGAGATGAAAGGGAACCTCAAATCCATCTCCCTGAGGATTTGGGGGCTAGGATTTTAAGGATCATGGAGTGGGCCAAAGTGTGGAGATCACTGAGGGGTCAAAGAGTGCAGTGTGAAGTCATGGACAGGGAGATGATGAAACTGTATTCTCATGCTGATTCCATTCCTCTGTGGGTTCTTCAAACTGGTTAGCATTAGCTGTTTCCTTAGAATTTAGGACCTGAAAAACATCTTAAGCAGTTCTTAAACAAAAGACTTAGAATTCTAATGTCAAAAATCCCATCTGTAGGAACAATGGGGATACCAATGGTCAGGATCTAGTGACTTTGGGTTACAAGGAAGTAGGTCAAAGTGCAGCCTGATTAGTGCTTATTTATAACTATATTTCTGTCTAGAATTCTTGTTAACTCTGTGAGGACAGCTTCACTGCTTCTCTCCTGTGCCTTCAGACCTGTTCTAATCCTGAGGCAATCTGAATAAGACAAAGCCTCCACAAATAGGCTGAGAAATGTTACCCTGTTTTGTGGATTCTAGTGGCCTAGTCCCAGTGGTTGGGACTCCCTCATTGCCTCCCAGGGATCTTTGTTGTATTCAGTTGAGGAATCTGCTCTTATCAGGAATGACTCCTGGGCCCAAAGTCGCTGCTGTCTGGTCTCTGTCCCCATCCCCTACCTGTCTCCCATGAAAGGCTGAGTCCTTAGTATTAGACTGTAGTCTTAACCACACATACTACCCAAGTCCTTACCCTAGACTTTTTTTTTCCCCCCCAATAAAGACAAGGTCATACCATTTTGCCCAGGCTAGTCTCGAATTCCTGGGCTCAAGTGATCCTCCTGCCGGCCTCTCAGGGTGCTGGGATTACAGGCATGAGCCACTGCACCCAGCTTCCCCCAAGACTTAGGCCCTGCTTTGAACTATAGCCGCAAGATAAGAGTCCCTGCTGCTTCATCTTGTGCTTGCCAGCCCTCTCCTCTGGGATCTGGGCCTTGTTTTCTATCCCAGCTGGGGTCCTGCCATCCACCCTATTTCCCATTTCTATTCTGGGAAGATGACCTCCAGATTGACCACCCATTTACTTAAGCCTGCTTACATTCCCCACACCTGGGGGCCCCACTTAACTACTCCAGGAATCACATCTTATTCCAGCCTCTTGAGCTCCTCTTCCACACTAGCCCCTAGCTGACATGTGTGGCAATACAGTTCTTATAGGGTCAAACCTAGACAGGATGGGGCAATTCTATTCCAACCAACTTCACCTAGTTCATTCAGTCAGTCAGATAAGCAAAACATCTGAATACATTTAAGTGGTTTCTCAACATAAATAATATATTTTCAAAGAGCTTTCTTATTCGTATTACAGACATAAACAAAATACATACACTCAAGGCATAAAATATCTGTCTTGTGCTATTTCAAATTAAAAAATCATCGCAGATACAGATCTTCGGTGTTCTAATGGTGCCATAAACACATTCGATGGCCTTTTTTTTGAACAAAGAATTGTGTGAGATTTTACCTCTTGGGTTCCAAGTATGTTTTTGTTTGTTGGTAGAGAGACTTTGTTGTAAAAGTCTCCTCACCTAGAGCTCTGGTGATTTTTCATGTTTTATTCATCTCTTTCATTCGGCTTCAAGTGAGGGAAGAACGTGATAAAATTCAAAATTTACTAAATTTCGTGTTAATGTCAGATATGGAACTTTCCTCTGGACTGTCTCCTTTCATTGGCGGTGTTACTGAAGCCTTTTGTTGGGAATGGTGCACCAACCATTCATTGGTTCTCATGGCTTTGCAGTGGAGGCAGTGCCTTTCACTCATTTGGTAACTTCCCAGATTCCTTTGCCTCTGAGCCATTTTTCTCCTCTTAATACTGTCTGGTGATGGGTGGTGTTCACTTTCACTCTCCTTCCATGAGGAGGCTTCTGAGTTAGATTCTTCACTGCCACACTCCGTAGTATCACTGTCATGTTGGTTCTGGTTCACCTCATTGAACTGAGACTGGCGCCTGGCTCGTCTTTGCTCAAGATAGGCATTGACCAAAGCCACTTCTGAGTTGGTTACAGGAGTAAGTTGGTTCTGCTTTGGTTTCTTCATTGTCTGTGAGGGATCCCAGGCACCGTCTTTGCTTTGCCACTTGTAGGAAGTCTCTTTGCTTGCTAACAACCAATGAAACATATCAAGTTAGTAACATTGTTGGTTACTATAAATTCCTATTACTTAAGAAGCCTGTGCACATATAGCTCACTCTTAGTGGCCATTTGTCAAGCCATTGCTTTTCTCCAGTCACCTGCAAGTGTTGGCAGCTGACTGCATTTTCCAGTACCATATCCCAACTCCTGCAGACCAGAGAGCTTAGATAGATGCTTGACATATCACTTTTGAAGTTTTGTGGATGCTAAACATAAGATCAAAGGAAAAGATCTTTAAACTTTTCTAGGGAAGAACCTTTTTTTCCTTTGAAAATTGAACTCTTAAAGATTCAAGCATGTATATGAATGTGATTTGGGGAGCAGGAACTAAGAAGGATCTTTCCTTTATGTAGTGGTGTGCTGAAGTTGGCTTGTACCCGCTCAGAAGAGCTGATAAACTTTCAGTAATTTTGCAAGATAGTTAAACATAGCCATTATTAAAAATTAAATTATACCAACTTACAATACATTTCAATTAATAAAAATAGAAGTAATAAATACTCAAAACCCCTCACTTCCTAATTATCTTACTACATTTGATTATGCTGTGTGCTCTTCTGGTTTTTTATGTCTGTTGTATTTGGATGTTGGAAACTCTATGCTGTGTTTTCTTTTTTCTTTTTTTTTTTTTTGAGACAGAGTCTTGCTCTGTTGCCCAGGCTGAAGTGCAGTGGCACGATCTTGGCTCACTGCAACCTCTGTCTCCCAGGTTCAAGCGATCCTCCTGCCTCAGCCCCCCTAGTTGCTGGGATTATAGGCACATGCCACCATGCCTAGCTAATTTTTTTGTATTTTTAGTAGAGACAGGGTTTTGCCATGTTGGCCAGGCTGGTCTGGAACCCCTGACCTCAGGAGATCCACCCGCCTTGGCCTCCCAAAGTACTGAGATTACAGGTGCGAACCACTGCGCCCGGCGGAAATTCTATGTTAAGGATACACTACTGCACATCTCCTCCCAACTCCATGTTCAATGACATGCTGTGGGTAGCTTAAAATCAGCTTTGGTGGGAGTATTTATACCATGAAAATCAGCAAACACTAAACATCAGGGCTTGATGTATGGTTTTGTTGATTGTCTAGGCTTAAGAAAATGATGGAGAACATGTTACTAATGCACATTACATTTCAGTGTCATCCCTGTAGCCACTACATTGTGACTAACCCTGCAAAATGAGGAAATATTCTTCCAGTATTTTAGAACTATTATCCATTCCAGCAAAGAAGTCACTCACATCACTGACAACCAAGTTAACTTCCAACATACATCTATCTTCTGCTTCGCTTTCATCTCACTCCTTAGCTTAGAGGAAAATGACATTCACACTGAAACTATACTTGTTCATCAATTGCAGCCATGGATGGCTAAGGTGCAAGGGTCTGGCAAAAATCAAGGAGAGCGTTTGGTGAGAATCAGTTGTCTATATGAAATTGGCCATAAGGAGTATTGTATATTTTATTATTTATAAATGGTGTGATATATATTTACTTATTTAATTTTTATTTATTTAATTTTTTGAGTCAGGAACTCGCTCTGCTGCCCAGGCTGGAGTGCAGTGGCATGATCATGGCTCACTGGCAGCCCCGGACTCCTGGGCTCAAGTGATTCTGTTGCCTCAGCCTCCTAAGTAGCTGACACTACAGGTGCAAACAACCATGCAAGCTAATTTTCTTCTTCTTTTTTTTTTTTTAGGCAGAGTCTCGCTCTGTCACCCAGGCTGGAGTGCAGTGGCATGCTGTCGGCTCACTGCAAGCTCTGCCTCCCAGGTTCATGCCATTCTCCTGCCTCAGCCTCCCAAGTAGCTGGGACTACAGGCGCCCGCCACCATGCCCAGCTAATTTTTTTGTATTTTTAGTAGAGATGGGGTTTCACCATGTTAGCCAGGATGGTCTCGATCTCCTGACCTCGTAATCCGCCCGCCTCGGCCTCCCAAAGTCCTGGGATTACAGGCGTGAGCCACCGCACCTGGCCCTAATTTTCTTTCTTTAAGAGATAGGGTTTTGCTATGTTCTCCAGGCTGATCTTGAAGTCCTAGCCTCAAGCAGTTCTACTTCAGCCTCCGGGGGTGCTAAGATGACATGCAACCTTTATATCAGTAACATTTTTAGTAAGCATATGTACACACAGGAGTTTTGGAGAGCCAGTGTTAAACATTTACCAGCACACCACTGCTTATAGGTTGTTGAAAAAGATGTCATAGACAGCTCATAATCCTGTAATAGCACTAACAATGAGGGTGTGGGAAGGGCAAGCAATGTGAAGGGTGAGCGCTAAGGAGTGAAAAAAGAACTTGAGCTCCACCTCCCAGTAATTCATAGCTTCTTGTTAAGCAGCTAAACTGTCCCTCTGCACTAGGGAGTCCAAAAGCAAAAATTCACCCAATCCCAATGGGCCTTCTCTGGTGTGCAAAGTCTGACAATGCTCTAAGCTGTTCATCTCTGTTGTTTGCTTTCCACACTCAGCACAAATTTCTTTCTTCATCTTTCTTTCTTTTTTTTCTTTTTCTTTTTTTTTTTTTTTTTTTTTGATACTGGGTCTCACTATGTTGCTCAAGCTGTGGTCTTGAACTGCTTAGCTCAAACAATCCTCCTGCCTCAGCCTCCTGAGTAGCTGGGACTACAGGCATGCAACACCACACATATTCTTCCCCTCATAGCCCAATACCAAATAGGCACTGGTTCTCACCTTTCCTTACTGAAGTACTTGTCCCACTGCCTTCATCCTTTTTATCCTCAGACATCTGTTTCAGAAACATAGGTTAGTAAGAGTGATCTCAGTTGTTTTTTGATAATATGTACTGGTTATAAAACACTATTGCCAAGGCCCATTGACAATGTCTGATTTTATTTTATTTTTTATTATTTTATTTTATTTTATTTTACTTATTTATTTTTGGAGAGTCATTCTGTTGCCCAGACTGGAGTGCAGTGGCATGATCTCAGCTTATGGGTTCAAGTGATTCTCCTGCCTCGGCCTCCCAAGTAGCTGGGATTACAGGTGTCCACTACCATGTCCGGCTAATTTTTGTATTTTTAGTAGAGACAGGGTTTCACCATGTTGGCCAGGCTCGTCTCGAACTCCTGACCTCAAGTGATCTGCCTGCCTTGGCCTCCCAAAGTGCTGGGATTACAGGCGTGAGCCACCAGGCCTGGCCTGACAATGTCTGATTTTAAACATTCAGTTTAAACAAGTACTTACTGAGTTAAATAATAAGCTAATTCAGTATGTATTGAGTTCCTGTTAGAGTGATCCTACTTCCACTTCCATTAAGACTATGCTTTGATAGCAGAATGTACCAAAATGTTTTGAAACAAACAAAATGGAACAGACTTGAGAGAAAATAACACTGATAAGGAGCTATAGCTTATAAAGCTTTCCTGTACCCATTCACATTACAGAGATGGGGTTTTAAAAATTTTGAAATAGTGTTTAAAAAATTTTGATAGTACTCAGATTAGTTTAGTTTTGTTGTTGTTGTTGTTGTTGTTGTTGTTGTTTTGAGACGGAGTCTTGCTCTGTATGCCCAGGCTGGAGTGCAATGGCGCGATCTCGGCTCACTGAAATCTCCGCCTTCCGGGTTCAAGCGATTCTCCTGCCTCAGCCTCCCGAGTAGCTGGGATTACAGGCATGCACCACCACGCCCAGCTAATTTTGTAATTTTAGTAGAGACAGGGTTTCTCTATGTTGATAAGGCTGGTCTCAAACTCCTGATCTCAGGTGATCCGCCTGCCTCGGCCTCCCAAAGTGCTGGGATTACAGGTGTGAGCCACCGTGCCCGGCCCAGATTAGTTTAGTTTTTAAAGGATGTTTGATCAGGGTACATTATTGATAGTTCTTTAAGATAGAAGACATCTACCATACACAAAGATCTTTACCTGAATTCATGAACTTAATATCTCCTTAATCCCTCCGAAAGTTTCCTCCAAAATGTAATCATAATAAATTATTTGTGAATATGGCAACCAGAAGAAATGGATTTCTTTGAATAGTTCCAATTTCAAATATTCTGCCCCCCAATACTCCATAAATATATTTGTCCCGTTTTTCAGATTAGTGTCCCATTTTCTGATGCTGAAAGTGATTTTGCCAAAAGACACAGATATAAACCAACCCTTTCAGAAAATAACAAAAACTAGAAATGTTCATTAACGCCTTTGACATATAATTCTCTCTCCGGGAATCTATCAGCAAGAAATAACCCTCAGAAGAAAGCTTTGTGCACAGAACATTCATCACAGTATAATTACGATAATACAAAATTCAAAAGTAGACAATGGTTTAAGTAAATTATGGTACAATTATATAATAAACAGTTGTAAAATTATTATAATAAAGGTATGTCATAATATGAGGAAATAAGTGTGCTACCATACTGGGTATGGTATTACATCAAGATGCAAATTTGTATATACAGCATGAGCACAAATTAGCTTAAAATATGAAAAAAAAAGACTTTAAGGAGCATATAAAATGATAGCTATGGTTGGCTTTAAGTGTTGAAATGGACTTTTTCTCTCCCAATTTTTTCAAATTGTCTACAATTAGGAAAAAAATGAATTTATGTGGAAGTCCAGTTTCTTTGGGATGAAAAGTGCCATAGTTGGGTATTTGTAACTGCAGTCTAAGTAAGACCCTCGGCTCATTCTTTTCTTAATACCTGAACTCTGCAATGGTAGGCAAGCATCTTTAATGAGGTGCCTTTTTGTTTTCTGGGTTACAGCAATCATTCTCCAAAAATCTTGAAAGTGGAGTTCTCTTTTAAGATACCACTTTCTGGCCAGGCATGTTGGCTTATGCCTGTAATCTCAGCACTTTGGGAGGCCGAGGCGGGCAGATCACAAGGTCAGGAAATCGAGAACATCTTGGCTAACACAGTGAAACTCTGTCTCTACTAAAAATACAAAAAAATTAGCCAGGCGTGGTGGCGGGCGCCTGTAGTCCCAGCTACCCGGGAGGCTGAGGCAGGAGAATGGCATGAACCTGAGAGGTGGAGCTTGCAGTGAGCCAAGATCGCGCCACAGAACTCCAGCCTGGGTGACAGAGCGAGACTCCATCTCAAAAAAAAAAAAAAAATAGATACCACTTTCTAAAAAATGCTTTTGGAAGGGGGCTTAAATATTTTAAATTTAATATGTATCAGATTAGGTTATAGAAAAGGAAAAAAACCAAAAGAATTGGAAGTTTATAAACCTAAAAGTTAACAGTAGTTGGTTATTTCTACATAACCTGGAGTGATTATTTTGTTTTGTCTTCTGCCCTATAATTTCCACATTTTCTATATAATGTGTACTTTTGTAATAGACGGGAGAAGGTGTTTAAAAACTCTTATTAGGCTTATATCATTTCCACAGAAAGCTCTCACATTTGATGTCAAATCAAAATATAACCACAAAATCAAAAGACAGATTTTGCATTGAACTAGGTGGGATCATATGAACTGTGGTTATGAAAAGCATTTTATTAACTGTCTTTGTGTGTGACTCAGTGAGTGAAAACAGCAGGAGTGCCTGCCCTGAGGGGCAGAGTAGAAAATGTGGGCCGTGGCTCTCTTTCTGCCACTAACAACTCTGATTTTTCCAAGCCACTTAACACCTCTTAAGCTCAGTTTCCACATAAGCAAAATAAGGAGTATAGATTGCTATTGTCCAGAAAAATACTGCACTAGCAATCTGAATAAACATAAAATAAAAATATAAACTAAATATAGTATTTATAGTCTGAAAGCAAAAGGGTGAATGCCACTTTAAAAAGTGGCCAATTCAGAGGAAATCAGTGTGCTTTGTGTTGGAAGATAATTACCACATTTCCATCGTGCTTTTACCATTACCTCAAGGTTTGTAAATAAAGTCTCAAAGTTTAGCAGAGAAAATGAAGAAGTTCAAAGTGAAGGAAAAATTCCATCCTCCTTTACTAGCTCTCATATGGTTCTCAGATTTCAAATCTGGGAGCCTTCAGAAGAAGCAGCCCAGCCGATTGTAGCCGCCACAAGGGTAAAAAGTGAAAGACGAAACCTCTAACATAATTAAGGTTTTAATCAGGACTGGGTAGATCTAAGTGGACATTTCAGACTATGCTTTGATGCAAACAAATAATTTGACAGGAAATCTGGGTATATTCCTCTTCTGTCACTAACACTTTTGTGACATTGGACAAGTCACTTAATTTCCTTGGGCCTCATCAATAAAAAATGGGTGGGGGAGGGATAATGATAACTTACTTGCCTACAAACAGGAGGCTGGACCACATGCTCTCTTGAGGTCCTGGAAGCTCAAGGCTGTATGACTCCCAAGAGCTGATGCAAGCAAGGGAGCAGAAAAATAGCTTAGACTGGGCCGGGTGCAGTGGCTCACACCTGTAATCCCAGCACTTTGGGAGGCTGAGGCGGGTGGATCACGAGGTCAGGAGTTTGAGACCAGCCTGGCCAACATGGTGAAACTCCATCTCTACTAAAAATACAAAAATTAGCTGGGCGTGGAGGCGCACGCCTGTAATTCCAGATACTCAGGAGGCTGAGGCAGGAGAATCGCCTGAACCCAGGAGGCACAGGTTGCAGTGAGCCGAGATCGTGCCATTGCACTCCAGCCTGGGCGACAGGGCGAGACTCCACCTCAAAAAGAAAAAAAAAAAAAATAGCTTAGACCTCTTAATTCATGATGAAATTGCCAGTGATCAATTTCAATTTTTTTGTTAATTTTCTAAAGTAGCTTTGCTTGCCAGGCCAGACAAATTCAATATACTTAGCTAGGGAGTCTAAGACACATATAAGTTATCACTATTCTAAATCTCCTTTTGGCAAAGTATTTACCTTAAGAAGCATTTAGACTTTAGATGAAAGCTCTTCTTCACCAGGAGGTGGTGGTTATCAAAAAGTCTTTGATTATTAGAATAGAATCCAGCTGGCATGGACATAACAAACCTTCTCCACCCCATCCAGAGTTCATAGAGCACTAAGTCTTACTGACCACTGCCAGCACAGGGCTCTGGCTATAATGCTACTTGATGGTGGTTTTCTTAATCATCAGCCTGGTATTAATGACCAGCAAGGATATCATGTCAGCGAATTATAAGAGCTAGGTTACCGCTGGGCGTGATGGCTCATGCCTGTAATCCCAGCACTTTGGGAGGCCAAAGCGGGCAGATCACTTGAGGTCAGGAGTTTGAGACCAGCCTGGCCAACATAGTGAAACCCCATCTGTACTAAAAATACAAAAATAAGCAGGGCGTGGTGGCTTGCACCTGTGGTCCCAGCTACTAGGGAGGCTGAGGCAGGAGAATCACTTGAATCCGGGAGGCAGAGGTTGTAGTGAGCCAAGATTGCACCACTTCACTCCAGCCTGGGTGATACAGCGAGACTCCATCTCAAGAAAAAAAAAAAAAAGAGCTTGGTTACTCATAATATGTTGGAAGCATCACATTCCTGATAAAGTAGGATATCTCATTCTTAAGACGATGGCATTTTAGTGGTGACTTTAGTTCTGTTTAGTCTAGTTCTGCATCTTATTCTATGCAGAAAGTGTATTGCCTCATTCTAAAAACCCCAAAATCCTACAGCATGTATCCTATCAATATGACAACTTTTGTATCTTTGATTAGAATCACATGGCTAGAAAAGGGATTTGGAAGTCATTAACCAGCAGGGAGGTTTATGCCAGCATTACATAGCATATGGATAAACTGTAAACAATCTGAATGTTTCAAACTTGCAGAATTTTTTGGTGCAATCAAAAGACAGAAAATTATGCAGTCATTAAAAGTGCTGCTGAGTGAATATAATTTAGAGAAGTATTTCTGATATATTATTAAGCTTAAAAAGCAGGATATGAAAATATATGCAATATAATGCCAACCATGTAAGATCAAAGACAGAGAAATGGAGAGAGATATATTGGGATAGAGAGAGAAGAAAAAAACAAACTGGAAGAACATACTCCAAAATGTTAACAGTGGTTATCTCTGGGAAAGAGGATAACTGTAGCTTTATATTTTCCTCTTCATCCTTTTCCATATTCCCGGATTCTGCAGAATAAGATTGCATTCTTTTTAAAACTAAACAACTTTTAAAAGTAGTTTCATCAAAGTATAGTAAATGTATTTTATGGAAATTTTCCTAGTATACAGTAAACATATTATTTAAAATGAAAAAAAAAAAGATATCCTACC
Organism: Macaca fascicularis; assembly: GCF_037993035.2. Lineage (NCBI taxonomy): Eukaryota > Metazoa > Chordata > Mammalia > Primates > Cercopithecidae > Macaca > Macaca fascicularis. The sequence continues at coordinate 171,721,923 of NC_088377.1, read as the reverse complement.
CAGACAGAAGCCCTAGAGAAGAACATCAGGACAAATACAATGACAAAATACCAAAGCAGGAAGTTCCCTATGGTCCCACAAGAGTCATCCTTCCGGCATTCATAATCCTGATTTGGAATGGCACAATTTAAAGGTATGGGGGGAGGATCTACCTCCCAAAATAAGGAAAAAAGGTCTCCCATGATGGCTCCTTGCTCAAAAAATAAACCACGCTCAAAGGGATAAAGATGACTGGGAACTACTTCACTCCCTCTATGATGTATGACAATTTCCTTGGCAACTTATTATGACATATAATAAGCAACTGTTCTAGGAACTGACAAATGCTTCTTGGATTTCTAAGTTTGTGGAAGGCTTATTCAAATTACTTCTGTGAATGTTTACGGTATTTTCCCCCATACCTCAATATGGTGCATTCTGCCTTAATTTTTTTCCCTAAAACTTGTATATACTATATTTTCCTATCTTTACATCTAAGTGTTTATTGTATCCACTCATTTTAATTCAGATTCTTTTATATGTATCATGCCATTGCAAATTATCGTAGACAGTTCTAATGTATTACTGATTGAACTGTGTTCCCTAAAATTCATACGTTGAAGCCCTCACCTCCAGTGTGACTCTATTTGGAGACGAGGCCTTTAAGGAGGTAATTAAAGTTAAATGAGGCCATAAGGGTAGGGCCCTAATCCAACACAACTGGTATCCTTATAAGAAGACAGCAAGGATTCACGAGCACAGAAATCAAGGTCACAATACAAGGTGGCCGTCTGCAAGGAGATCTGCCTCAGGAGAAACCAACCCTGCTGACAATTTGATCTTAGACTTCCAGCCTCCAAAATTATGAAAAAATAATAATTTAAAAAATATTATTTAAAAAATAATTTCTGTTGTTTAAGCCACCTGTCTGTGATGTTTCGTTATGGCAGCCCTAATACATAATACTCACTGTCATTTGGTCAGTAGTGTTCTTTTTTAAGCCTTGAATAAATGCACACAACAGTTTATAGATTACATGAAGAGGGAAAAACACAGATGTGCCCGTTATGAACTACTATGAACTATGTCAAATGCATACAATTTCTTCTTAGGAAAGTCACATAGGGAGCAGGTGGGAACCTGGTATTCTAATTATTATTATTATTATTTTTTTTAACAGGGTCTCACTCTGTCGGCCAGACTGGAATGCAGTGGCACCATCTCGGCTCACCGCAACCTCGGCTTCCCAGGCTCAAGTAATTCTCCTGCCTCAGCCTCCAGAGTAGGGATTACAGGCGCGTGCCACCACGCCCGACTAATTTTTTGTATTTTTAGTACAGGCGGGGATTCAGCGTGTTAGCCAGGCTGGTCTCCATCTCCTAACCTCGTGATCCACCCGCCTCGGCCTCCCAAAGTGTTTGGATTACAGGCGTGAGCCACCGCGCCCAGTTGGTATTCTAATTTTGACTGTACCTTGAGCCCCTTCACTTTGAACAATTTTCAAGTTAGTTCATCTCTAAATCTAAAACTAGAGCAAAACAACATTGCTGCTAAAGCAATCTAAAAATGATAAAACTTAACTAAAAAAAGTTAGCTCTTTAAGAGCACAGGGTACCTGCCGATTTTCATTAATATACAATACCACGCGGTATTAACCTTACGATCATTTTAGGAAAAACTTTGGCCATTGGGCATGCATGATGTAATAATCCAGTAGCTTATTGTGACATGGTTTAATGTTTTTATTAGAGGCACACTTCAGAACAAATCCCCAGGTCCTGGGATTCTGGCTGTTGACTCTCGAACGCGTCATCTCCTCCAGGAGGCTCGCGAGAGCTGGGGCTGGGCTGTACGGGCCTCCTTGGGGCGCACTGCACCACCTCACCTGCCTTCGAAATGCATCTTTGGGCCTCCGCTGGGGTTGAGCTCCTCTGGGTAGTAACCAGGGGGCTCTTATTTTCTATATCCCTGCACCTCGCTCAGCGGCACACTTGTGCTAAATGAAACAAAGCCCAACCTTTTCCTCAGGATGAGAAGCTCTTCCAGAAAATACATAGGAAAACGTGTTGTTATTATTTTTAATCTCAAAACCACCAGCAACTTCAATAAAATAAATTTTGGGTGTGCTTGTTACTGCTGCACCCTACTAAACAGATTATTTAAGAATTCAGGCTGGCGCCGTGGCTCATGCCTGTAATCCCAAAAGGCGGTGGGAGGCCAGCAGGCGTTTGGGAGGCTGAGGCGGGAGGATCCCTTGAGGTTAGGAGATAAGAGGCCAGACTGGCCAACGTGGCAAAAACCCGTCTCAAACAAACAAACAAAAAAAGACTTTACATGGGGTCAGAACTCTTGACACAGATGTTTTAGCATAGGGGAAAGAAAGAAATGCTTTGTTACTGATGGTGTCTGGCCACTTTATCATGCCACTCTATCCTACGGTGAGCCACCCTACTTGATCAGTTTACACATGTGAGTCTATAAATGCCCTACGGAAGCTAAAATTATATTAATAGATACAAAATTCGGCTCGTTATAATTATTTTTACTGCGGGTTCTCTGAATTTTGCTGCTTAGCTTTCACCCGCAGCTGAGTGGGAGCCACAAAACCAAGACCTGTTTCCCTGGTAACGCTCCGAGCGCCAGGGCCTGCGACCCCTCCCTTTCTCGCGAGAAGAGACTGCCCAGTTCTTCCGGTAACTTTAGAGCCGCCTGCCGGTCGCCTCCCTCTTGCCCTTGGCTTCGCGCATGCCCAGAGAGAGTGGCGGGAGTCTGCGTTTTCCGGCCAGAGGACATGGTGCGTTTTCGGGGTCATGTTTGTGCTTCCTGTTTTGGAATCCACGCGGGTTGTGGGAGTTCCGCGCCTGCTGATCTGTTCGGGGTTTAGCCGAGGGGGGATGTGACTAGGCGTCCCGCCTCTCTAGGGGAAGGGAAGAAAGAAGCAATAGAGTCGCTGAAGTTCGTGCCGAGGAGCCGGGGAGGGAAGCTCTGGACTGGGAAAGGGACGTGGGGGCTGAGTGGTGCGAAGGCTGTTGCTCTATGCCCTGTGGGATACAACTCCTTGTCGCTGGAACAAATTTTGCATTGTCTGTAAGAGTTGAGCCTAGCTGAAGAAAGGAATTATAAATCCCAAATGTGGACCAAAAGAATGCACGTTTTCCCCTCTCTCCCTCTTACTCCCCTCACTACCCCATCATGAGTACGTGCCCTTCTGAAACTTAAATCCTTATCCTTTATCCACACACAAAAGGGAGAGCCCTGGAGTACAGCCGTCCAAATGCAGAGTTGTTTAGATAGTAATGGCGTCTGCATGAGGATGTAGAAGAGTCCTTATGACTTACAGGAGATATGGAATATAGCCTCCCAAACTTGATATTTTGAGTTTCTGAAATTAGCCTTCTGCCTGGTCCTTGTAACATACCCCAAAGACAAAATACAAAGTATTTCCAGACATAATCATTAATCCTTAAATTACAAAATAAGACATTTTTATATATTGGAAGTATTAAGTTGTTCTTAAATAACCAGCCACGGCTGGGCGCGGTGGCTCACGCCTGCAATCCCAACACTTTGGGAGGCTGAGGCGGATGGATCTCAAGGTCAGGAGTTCGAGACCAGCCTGGCCAAGATGTCGAAACCCCATCTCTACTAAAAATACAAAACTCAGCCGGGCACGATGGTGGGCGCCTGTAATCCAAGCTACTGGGGAGTCTGAGGCAGGAGAATTGCTTGAACCTGGGAGGTGGAGGTTGCAGTGAGCCGAGATCACACCACTGCACTCTAGCCTGGGAGACAGCAAGACTCCGTCTCTAAATAAATAAATAAATACATAGCCAGCCACTTCTCTGTTGATTACACTGTGATGCCAATGAAGTTATGTATAATTTTGGGTTCCCTTTCTATATACTGATACTAAAATGGAAAAAGTTTTGGTAAAACATTTTAAAGATGAGAGAAGGTATATGTAGTTTCAGTTACCTTTGTAAGGGATGCAAAATTTGGTTTTTAAATGGAGCAATAGTTTCTTTTGGTTAATTCCTGTGCTTTTTGTTTTTTTCATAGATGCAGGGGGAGGGACACCCTAGTGCTTCCCTTATTGACAGAACCATCAAGATGAGAAAAGAAACAGAGGCTAGAAAAGTGGTCTTAGCCTGGGGACTCCTAAATGTATCTATGGCTGGAATGATATATACTGAAATGTAAGTGAAGCAGCCCAAAAAAAGTGAAAATTTAAGAAGCTGGTGACTGGTTCCACAGATTTTTGTGTTTTTGATTTTTGGTGTTTTTAAGATCATTGGAAAGCCTTTCTAATTTTTTTTCAGGACTGGAAAATTGATTAGTTCATATTACAATGTGACATACTGGCCTCTCTGGTATATTGGTAAGTAATTAATTTTCACTGTAACTTACATTTACCAATGAAAAACTACTTTCAGGTTTAATTCAGCTTAGTATACATTTACCAATGAAAAACTGCCTTTAGGTTTAATTCAGCTTAGTATACATTTCCTTATTCAACAAGTATTTGCCTGCCTGCTGGGTTGTAAAAACTGGGAATACAGCAGAAAGGGAGCAAGGGAAAACCCTGCTATTATGAAAGGAACATTCTCTTAGACAATCAAATTAATAAACAACACTTCAGGTAATTATGAGTTCTGTGAAGAAAAATAAGTTTAGAGGTTAGTGAGATTTGTTTTTGTTACTCTCCTGAAATGCCCTTTCTGCATCTCTACCTTTTTACCTTTCAAGACCAGCCCAGATTTCTGCTCCATTGATGCCTTCCTCAGTTTTCACATTCTTTCCTCTCTTCTTGTCTGCTCTTCCATAGTCCTTGGGTATAAAGAGTCTTTATGGATGTTAAAATAAATTTCATAGTCTATACACATTAATCTAAAGTCTTTTACAGGGAGATAGTGTGCCATGTTGGGAGAGCAAGGGATTTGCGATCAGCAGACCTCAGTTAGAATCATGGCTTCACTAACTAACTCTATACTCTTGTAAGAGTCACTTGGCTTCTGAATGAGTGTTGGTTTATATTTAAAATGAAGGTGAAAATATTTACTGTACAGGGTTGCTAGGATTAGTGTTATTTTGAAATTTTGAAACTCACTAGTAAATGACCTACACTTATTTATTTATTTATTTATTTATTGAGAAGGAGTCTCGCTCCATCACCCAGGCTGGAGTATAGTGGCAGGATCTCAGCTCACTGCAACCTCCACCTCCCAGGTTCAAGCAGTTATCCTGCCTCAACCTCCCAAGTAGCTGAGACCACAGGTGTGCGCCACCACACCTGGCTAATTTTTATATTTTTAGTAGAGATGGGGTTTCACTATGTTGGCCAGGCTGGTCTCGAACTCCTGACCTTAGGTGATCCACTTGCCTCAGCCTCCCAAAGTGCTGAGATTGTGGACGTGAGCCACCATGCCCAGCTGCCCTACAGATAATAGACATTCATTAAATTACAGTTTTTATGAGGAATAAGAAGGTAAGAATAAGAAGGTAATTTTAGTTAGTTCGCTAAGTATAGAAGGTTTTTGTGTTCTCCAATAAGTGCCCTCCTCACCCCTCTTTTATTAAAAAAAAAAAAATTGTTCTCTTCCAGAGCTTGCTCTTGCATCTCTCTTCAGCCTTAATGCCTTATTTGATTTTTGGAGATATTTCAAATATACTGTGGCACCAACAAGTCTGGTTGTTAGTCCTGGACAGCAAACGCTTTTAGGGTTGAAAACCGCTGGTGAGTGTTTTACATCTCTTGCAAAGGTGGGGAAAAGGTTGACAATAAATCTTTCTCAATTTAATTTTCCCATTTCGTAGACTCAGAGCTGGAAGGGACATCAGCTATCTTAAGCAGGATACAAAAAATTGTCTTATGACCAATGATTATCATTCCGTCTTGTATACAGTCCACTATTTCATGCAAGTTTGTTCCATTGTTCAGGTGCAATTAAAATTAAATGACTGACTTGCTGAGTTGAAACCAGTTTCTGATTTTGCACTCTGGAAATGATAAACACCTAATTTGTGTCCTTTGGTAATAATACATTCTGTGATTTAACAACCAAGTAACTCTGTTAACTTTTTTCCCTGAAGAAAAAGACTTAGTTGCTTAAATATATTTTCATATAATTTTATTTGTATGTACATACACATATGTTGCTTTTTTTTTTCATTCTAGTTGTACAGACTACTCCTCCACATGATCTGGCAGCAACCCAAATCCCTCCCGCTCCACCTTCCCCTTCAATTCAGGGTCAGAGTGTGTTGAGTTATAGCCCATCTCGTTCACCCAGTACCAGTCCCAAGTTCACCACCAGCTGTATGACTGGTTACAGTCCTCAGCTGCAAGGTCTGTCCTCAGGTGGCAGTGGTTCTTACAGCCCTGGAGTGACCTACTCACCTGTCAGTGGTTATAATAAGGTAATGACTCTCTTCTCTTGTCTAGTCACATTATTTTAGAATTGGGAGGTATACTAAAAATCACCTAATGAGTCAAAACTTATTTTATCAATGAGCAAACTGAGACTTGACTTGCCCAGAACACCCATTTAAAAACCAAGAATATCTGGTTTTAAAAAAAACACAGTATCTCAAACACAACGTCTTAAACAGAAAAAATGAGCATTTGCAGAGATAACAAACTTAGGTTCACCATCTACGATCTTTCAGAAGTCTTTGAAACAAGTTGAAACCATGATTTTTTACTTTGGTTGCTTTTACTCATGTTTTCCCTCTTTCCTTCTTCATGTGAGGCCTTTGTATATCCTTTTAGAGTTTTAGTGTGTTTTATCATGTTGGAGTGTCTTCTAAGCTAGAAACTGGGATTGTCACATAGTTGGTTTTTTTTTTTCCCAATGAGTACAAATTAATCTTGAGTATGGACACTTTCCATGGAATAGTGGGAACCTTCATTCCCACTCCCACAGTAATGTGAAATTTTGTTCCAATTTTTAGGATTAATAGAAACTGGATTGACAAATTGAAATTATGACTCCTTCCTGAAGCATAAAACTATTAATATAAGAGGGGCATTGAAAGAAGAGTAGTCATTTCAGATGCTGTTGCTACTGTGTTGGACTGACATCTCTATAGCTGCTAGTTAAAAGAGGAGTCTCTGGAGATGAAACCGACACACTGTCTGCCCTTATCCATTTACGTATTTATTTGTAACGAAATTCCATACTACTGGTTATCTGATATTAAAATTAATTTTGGCAGGTAATAGAATTTTGAAAATTTTGTACAAGTTAAATTTTTATGAAAAAGTATATATGTAGTGAAAATTCATAACTCATAGGTAAATGCGACTTTTAAAAATAATTTTTCACGGCCGGGCGCGGTGGCTCAAGCCTGTAATCCCAGCACTTTGGGAGGCCGAGACGGGCGGATCACAAGGTCAGGAGATCGAGAACATCCTGGCTAACACAGTGAAACCCCGTCTCTACTAAAAAAATACAAAAAACTAGCCAGGCGAGGTGGCGGGCACCTGTAGTCCCAGCTACTCGGGAGGCTGAGGCAGGAGAATGGCCTGAACCCAGGAGGCGGAGCTTGCAGTGAGCCAAGACTGGGCCACTGCACTCCAGCCTGGGCAACAGAGCAAGACTCCGTCTCAAAAAAAAGAAAAGAAAAGAAACATGACAATAATCTATTGTAACTTTTAACAAAGATTTCTTTCAAAGCCACATAGCTAAATCAGGAAGTTCTCGTTCTTTACTCACTTGTCTTTTGGGTCTGTATAATCTGGTATTTTTTCTTGGGTTGCTATTTAATTATAGAGTATAAAATATATGTATATACAGAAACTTTAAATGTTTAATAGTCTTATCTGTTTATTTCCTTGTGGTTTGCTCTGTTTTTAAGTTTAGAAATTTTCTCACTTTCAGAATTGATTTCCCCCCCACTATAGTATAAGATGATAATTTTACTCATTTTTATTTTATGCTAAAATTGATAACTAGTTGTCCCAATATCATAAATTATTTTTACCTTTAATTGACTTGGAGCCTCCTTTGTATTACATGTGATTTTGCATATTAGAGTCTTCTGGGTGATTCTGTTCACTTGCTGTGTTTTTAGTGTTGTGTGTAGCAGTTTCATTGTGGACTGTTAGAACAAAAAATGTCAAATACTATTGCATTTTTGCTTCAAAAACAGATAAATCAAGCTTATGTTCTGTTTGTACAAAAGAAGTGACAACACCAAAATATCAAGTATAATTTTTATTTTTAAAGAAATAATTTTTTTCTTACATTAACTCTCCCTTTGTACCTACTCTTTTCCAGTCATTTCTTTTGCCTTGTATATCTTTATATTTACAAATTTGAGGGGAAAAATAATGAAATGAGTTTTTTTTAACCTTAGTAATCTTTCTTTTTTTAAATCTTAAAAGATGTATCAGGAAAATATCAAAAGAAAGTAAAGGTGACGGCTGGGCGCGGTGGCTCATGCCTGTAATCCCAGCAGTTTGGGAGGCTGAGGCGGGCAGATCACAAGGTCAGGAGATCGAGACCATCCTGACTAACACGGTGAAACCCCGTCTCTACTAAACAAAATACAAAAACTTAGCCAGGCATGGTGGTGGTCGCTCGTAGTCCGAGCTACTTGGGCGGCTGAGGCAGGAGAATGGCGTGAACCCTGGAAGCAGAGCTTGCAGTGAGCCGAGATCGTGCCATTGCACTCCAACCTGGGCGACAGAGCGAGACTCTGTCTCAAAAAAAAAAAAAAAAAGAAAGAAAGTAAAGGTGACAAAGGCATATCAGGAAAACATAAAAATAAGGTGGTAGTATTAACAATGTATAACTTCAGAGGAGTAAGAATTATGAGACAAAAGGTCATTTTAAGTTGATGGAAGAAATAATACATAAGATGAAATAGTTACAATCCCTGTATATTGAATAATACAGCATCATAAAATGTAAAGCAAAAACCTTTAGAAAAATGAAATCAATACACACAATTGTATTGGAAGACTTTAGCATTATCAATGTCTGATAAAGTAGGCAACAAATAAGGACACAAAAGATGGGAGCAATAAAATTTAATAAGAACCTCCATAAGAACACTATTGAATATTGTGCCATTCTATTTGAGATGGTCATGGAATTGAACATGTTGTATTTTCTGACCAAAACAAAAAGAAAACTAGAAATTAAAAATAAAGGTTTGAAAAATACCACTAACATATTTTAAAATACTCACCAAATTATTAGGTTAAATTAAAATTAGGAAAACAAGAATGCTTCAGTATCAGAATTTATGGATATAGTAAAAGCTATATGCAGTGGTAAATTCTTAACCTTAAATGTTTTTATTTTTGTTTTTTGGGGGGGTTTTTTTGAGACAGAGTTTCACTCTTATCGCCCAGGCTGGAGTGCAGTGGTGCGACCTCAGCTCACTGCAGCCTCCACCTCTGGATTCAAGCGGTTCTCCTGCCTTAGCCTCCTGAGTAGCTGTGATTACAGGCACCCGCCAGCATGCCCAGCTAATTTTTTTATTTTCAGTAGAGATGGGGTTTCACCGTGTTGGCCAGGCTGATCTCCAACTCTTGACCTCGAGTGATCCACCCACTTCGGCCTCCCAAAGTGCTGGGATTACAGGCATGAGCCACCTCGCCATGCCCATTTTTGTTTTAAAAAATAAAAATAGATGTACTAAGAATTCAGGTCAAAATTATAAAATTATAACAAGGAGGATACAGAAAAAATGATAGATATATGGTACAACGTGGATGATTCCTGAAAACACTATGCTAATGAAAGAAGCCAGTCACAAAAGACCACATATTGTATGATTATAGTTATATGAAATGTTCAGAGTGGGCAAATCTATAAAGACAGGAAGATTAGTGGTTATCTAAAGTTGGGGTGGAAAGGAAGGAGAAAAGGAGATTGATATCTGATTAGTTCTTTTTTAGTGGGAGGAAGGAAAAGAATGTTCTGAAATTGATTGTGATGGCTGTATAATCCTGTGAATATACTAAAACACATTGAGTTGTGCACTTTACATGAGTGAATTGTGCGGTATGTGAATTTATATCTCAATAAAGCTATTTTTAAAATGATAAAAGCAAATGTTAATGAATTATTATCTAAGAGCTTTTTTCTGTGTGCATGGGAAATCCCATAAAATAGACAAATCTGTCAAATCAGCAGGGCAAATAAGACATAGACTTAAGGAGAAATTGAAATGGAAGATTTAGAAAAGGATACAGAGAAGTTTAAACCAAAATGAATATTTTTACATTTTATGGTAAGAGCAGAGAATAGCTATTACCATAACGTTTCATGTCTCTGTGTTGTTACTCATCTTTTAAGTTATTCTGTCTGCTGAAAACACTCTTAACATCATCCTTTGTTTGTTTAATGGTGATAAAACGTACCATTTTTAAGTGCATAGTTCAGTAGCGTTAAATGCATTCAAATTGTGCAACTGTCACCATCATCGTCTCTAGAACTTTTCATCTCCCCCCTGAAACAGTGTGCCCATTGAAAACAGTTAACTCTCTTTTTCCACCCCCTAAGTCTCTGGCAACCACTATTCTGTCTCTCTGAATTTGATACTCTAAGTACATCATTTAAGTGGAATCATACAGTATTTGTCCTTTAACTGGCTTATTCACTAGCATAATGTCCTCAGGGTTCATCCATGTTGTAGCATGTGTTATAATTCCATTCCTTTTTAAGGCTGAATAATACTCTATTGTATGTATACACCACATTTTGTTTATCCACTCATATGTTGATGGCTTCTACCTTTTGGCTTTTGTGAAGAGTGAATGCTGCAGTGTACAAGGCTGTACAGCTTATCTGTTTGAGTCCCTGCTTTCAGTTCTTTGGGGTATATATTAAGAAGTAGAGTTTGTATATCTATTTTTAATTTTTTGAGGAAACACTCTATGTTTGTTTTGTTTTGGTAGAGATGGGGTCTTGCTATATTGCCTGGGTTGGTCTCAAACGTCTCGACTCAAGCAGTCTTCCTGCCTCAGCCTCCCAAAGTGCTGGGATTACAGGCATGAGCCACCACACCTGGCCCCATACCATGGTTTGTAGCTACTTACATTCCCACCTTAGAATATTTGCATAATGATATATCAAACAAAGCATAGTATTTTAAAATAGTTGCTTGTATTAGTCTGTTTGGGCTGCCATTAAAAAATGCCACAGGCTTTGTGGCCTGACAGAAATTATTTTCTCATAGTTCTGAATGCTAGAAGCCTGAGATCAAGGTCCCTGCCAGTTTGGCTCCTGGTGAGGGCTCTTTGTGGTTTACGGACAGCCACTTTGCCCTCCCATGCCTTTTCTGGTATCTCTTCGTGTAAGGACACTGAGCCTGTCAGAACAAGGCCCCACTCCAATGACCTCACTTAGGCTGATGACCCCCTTACTTCAAAAACAGCCACATTGGGGGGTAGGGCTCTAACATACGAATTTGGGGAAGACACAGACATTCAGTCTATAATAATGTTCACTTTTTTCCCTCTAGACTGTAACCCTCTTGAGCACAGGATTATGTGTTTTTATTCATCTTTGTTTCCTTAGCCCAGTATATGGAATATAGATGCTACATCAGTGTCTGTTGAGCCAAACTAATAACTTAGAAAAGTTAATGAAATACATTACTTTTCTTGGGAAAAAAAAAAAAAAAGCCAGAAAATTGGCTAAGAAGTAGAAAACCAAAATGAGAGAAAATTTAAAAACAATACATCACATAAATCCCCAGAAGACTGTAGGGCCCTTAAGTTTTATTATTGAGTTCTTTTAAACTTTGAAGAAACAGTTACTTTATAGACTTTTTATTATGGAAAATCTCAAACTCACAAAAGTGAAGTGACCAGTTTTAATATAGTGAACTCCTGTGTATCTTTTACCCATCTTCTAAAAGTTATTAATATTTTGCTGGCCTATGAACAGCTAATTCTGATCCAGTAAAACAACATGTTAGCATCAACTTGAGTTAGAAAACAGGATTGAAATCCTGATATGATCTTCAGCAAGTTATGTAAACTCATAAGGCGAATATAGTAATCATGTGTACCTGTTATTGATTCTTTTTTTTTTTTTTTTTTTTTTTTTTTTTGAGACGGAGTCTCGCTCTGTCACCCAGGCTGGAGTGCGGTGGCCGGATCTCAGCTCACTGCAAGCTCCGCCTCCCGGGTTCACGCCATTCTCCTGCCTCAGCCTCCCGAGTAGCTGGGACTATAGGCGCCCGCCACCTCGCCCGGCTAGTTTTTTGTATTTTTTAGTAGAGACGGGGTTTCACCGTGTTAGCCAGGATGGTCTCGATCTCCTGACCTCGTGATCCGCCCGTCTCGGCCTCCCAAAGTGCTGGGATTACAGGCGTGAGCCACCGCGCCCGGCCGTGTACCTGTTATTGAAAAGATAAAATAAGACAATATATGTATTAAGCATAATTAGCACATTGCCTGACATATATAATGATTGCCTAAATACTTGGTATTCAATACGAATTATTACCAAATACAGAAAAGATAAGAATACCACTGCCTATTTTACTTTATAGAATGTAATAAAACTTAAAGCACAAAATAGTTCCCCCTGGGATCTGTAAAAAACAAACCAAAAAAACTTAAAAATAAATAGGACAATGTGAAAGTAGTAAACTAAATAATGGTTTGAATTCACAGAAATTAACAACTTTTTTTTCTTCTTTTCAAAATAACCTTTAAGGAATAATTGATAACCAGGTAAAGTTTATCCTAGCAATGCAGGAAATCTATTAATACATTATATTCAGGAGTTCATTTAAAACCTAAAGTTTGAAAAGCTGTTTCCTAAAAACATCCATTTTCATATTAAAAACTTTGGTTAAGTGGCTGGATACACGGTAAATATCGAAAATCAATAGCTTACAGTTATATATATGCCAGCATTATTTAGTTAGATCTATAGGGGTTTCCAAATTCCTTTCATAATTGATTAAAAAACATAAGATCCCAAGATTGAGCTTTAGAAGTGGGGCCAAAATATTGCCAAGAAATATTAGAGATGCTAGATGAAGAGAGAGAAAATGTTCTTGGATAAAAAGATATTGTTATAAAGATTTTCTCCCTACATGCTAATGTATAAGGTGTATGCAATTCTAATTAGTCCCAGTCTACCATTTTTTAAAAATAGATTTATGCAAGTTACTCATTGATTTTAAAGTTAATAAAGAAAAACAAATGAGCCAAGAAAATTTTGAGTAACAGGATACTTCCCCATAGACGTTAAAACTTAATAAGTGAAATATTATGGCCTCTAGGCAAAAATAGGCCAATTAATGCAATAATAGCCCAGATATAGTGTATATAAGGATGTAATATGTTAATTTCAAAAATAAAAGAAATCTGTGTGGAAGAGGATTAACATTTTTATTTTCAAACAGCATTAAACAATTATAAGACTGATTAATCTTTAACTTGTTGCAAGCTAATATAAAGTGATCATAAGACCCCAATAGAAAAAAATTGTAAATGCACTTGAGTAAACATTTAAATAAGTAATCCAAGTGACTAGTAATTGTATTTTTTAAGTGTTTAACATCATAAATATAGGGAAATGCAAATTAAATGTCCAGTTTTTAAAATTCTTGTATATCAAGTAACTGTTAATATGCTTTCACCAAATAATTTCAGTTTTAGGAATCTGTTAAGGGAAGCCATCAGAAATTCAAAGATTTATGTGCAGCTATCTTCATCATAACATTGACAAAGCTGTGTATATTTTAGAGATTTAAAAATACATAAAATATGAAAAAGGCTTATATTATCTCTGGGTGGCAAAGTTACAGATGTTATTTTATTTATACTTTCTATTTTTAAAAATATGCATGTGTTAGTTCTTTTTTTAAGAGACAGGGTCTTGCTCTATCACCCAGGCTGGAATGCAGCGGCACGGTGATGGCTCACTGTAACCTCTAACTCCTAGGCTCCTTGAGTTACTTTTTTTTTTTTTTTTTTTTTTGATGGACTTTATTTTTTAGAGCAGTTTTGGGTTCACAGCAAAGTCAAGAGATCTCGTGTAATCCCCTGTCCTAACACGCATAGCCTCCCCGATGATTAGTATACCCCTCACAGTGGTATCTTTCTTACAGCTGATGAACCTGCATTGATATGTCATTATCACCCTAAGTGCATAGGTTACATTAGGGTTCACTCTTGGTGTTGTACGTTCTATGGGTTTGGACAAATGTGTAATGATGTGTTCACAATTATAGTATCATACAGAATAAAAAATCTTTACCACTTATTCATTCTTCTTTTCCTCCAAATTCCTGTTAACCACTGTTTTTTTTTATTTTTTTATTGCTGCCATAGTTTTGCCTTTTCTTTTTTTTTTTTTTTTTTTTTTTTTTTGAGACGGAGTCTCACTCTGTCCCCCTTGCTGGAGTGCAGTGGCCGGATCTCAGCTCACTGCAAGCTCCGCCTCCCGGGTTCAGGCCATTCTCCTGCCTCAGCCTCCTGAGTAGCTGGGACTACAGGCGCCCGCCACCTCGCCCGGCTAGTTTTTTTGTATTTTTTAGTAGAGACGGGGTTTCACTGTGTTAGCCAGGATGGTCTCGATCTCCTGACCTCGTGATCCACCCGTCTCGGCCTCCCAAAGTGCTGGGATTACAGGCTTGAGCCACCACGCCCGGCCAGTTTTGCCTTTTCTAGAGTGTCATGTACTTAGACTCATACCTGTGTAGCTTTTCGGATTGGCTTCTTTCACTTAACAATATGCATTTTAAGATTCCTGTATGTCTTTTCGTAGCTGGATAGCTCACTTCTTTTTTTTTTTTTTTTTCTTCTTCTTTGAGATGGAGTTTTGCTTTTGTTGTCCAGGCTGGAGTGCAATGGCACGATCTCAGCTCGCTACAACTTCCACCTCCCAGGTTCAAGCGATTCTCTTGCTTCAGCCTCCCAAGTAACTGGGATTACAGGCGTGAGCCACCACGCCCGGATGATTTTGTATTTTCAGTAGAGACAGGGTTTCTCCATGTTGGTCAGGCTGGTCTCAAACTCCCGACCTCAGATGATCCTCCCCCCTCAGCCTCCCAAAGTGCTGGGATTACAGGTGTGAGCCACCGTGCCCAGCTCACTTTTTTTTAGTGCTGAGTAATACTCCATTACCTAATTTTGCCAGTTTATTTACTCATTCACCTACTGAAGGGCATCTTGGTTGCTTCCAAGTTTTGGCTATTATAAAGCTGCCATAAACGTACAGGTTTGTGTGTGGATGTAAGTTTTCAACTCCTTGGGTAATACTAAGGAGCACAATTACTGGATCGTATGGTAAGAGAATATTTACTTTTGTAAGAAACCGCCAAACTGGGTTTCAAAGTGGCTGTATCATTTTGCATTCCCACCAGCAAAGAATGAGAGATTCTGTTGTTCCACAACCTCATCAGCATTTGATGTTGTCAGTGTTGTGGATTTTTGCCATTCTACCAGATGTTTTACTTAAGTCAAAAACCAAAACAAAATGAATTTCAATTAAAGAAAAATAACGTAAAGATCTTTTATTTTGTATAGTTGACGAGCTTTAGCCCCTCTCCTCCTTCTTCATACCCTACCACTGTTGGACCAGTAGAAAGCAGTGGATTGAGATCTCGCTACCGTTCTTCACCTACCGTCTACAACTCACCTACTGACAAAGAAGACTACATGACCGACCTACGGACTTTGGATACTTTTCTTAGAAGTGAAGAAGAGAAACAGCATAGGGTTAAGCTGGGTACATATATATTTTCTGTATATCTACTATACCTATTTTGGGTGTCACTTAATCCTTAACCTATTATTTTCATTATTTTAATATCCATACTAACATACTTTGTTAGCACTTTTTTTACTTTATATGTAACATAATTTTATGCAGTTAGAATTAAGTTCACAATTTAAGAAGTGAAATATAGCTAAACTAAGAAATCTTGAACCTACAATAAGATTGAAAGCTTTTTTGTATAATGTAAGTTACAATTTCTATTTAAAGTTGAGGCTACAAAATAATGTTTTGAAGCAGTGCATAGTAAACTTACTCAAATTATAGCTGTCTCTTTTCAGGTAGTCCTTTGGAAGGTTGGTGTGGCAGAGCAGGCTGAAAGAGAGAGCATGTATTCACTTGAGAAGCGCTGCTGTTTTTCAGAACATTTTAAAACTTGCGTTTTAGTATTTCCTGAAAGCCTATAGTTTACCTTGGGAAAGAGTATTAGCAGATCTTAATCTGTTTGGGGTGGATTTGATTATTACAGAGTCAATTATTTGAAACCAAATTAGGTTATTGAACTGAGTAATGATTTTTCCCTGTCAGGAACTTTCATGGAAAGCATATTAGGCACTACTAAGGAAGCCGGTTATTGGACCATGGCTCTTTGTGTCGCTTGAAGTCTCACCAGTGATTTTTAATTTCATTTTGCCTGAAAGTGCCACAGATGTTACAGAAACCAGTCAGTATTATCTTCTTATTTTTGATACATGCTTGTTAAAAAGAATTTGAAATATTTTGGGTCTACTGAAACTTTAATACAGAGTATAATACAAAGAACCTATGTATCCTTGGCACATCTTTGTAATACCTAGATATTTTCTGACTTCACTTTTATTCTTTGACCCAGTAGGAGCTATTTAGAAGTAATATTATTATTGTTCGGAAGTGTTATTGGTGTTGCTTTTAATTTTCAAGCCTGAAAAGGCTTGGTTACCTTTTTTTCCTCCTAAGTTAATTTTACTGTGGTTAGAGAATCTGATCTGTACCTATCAGTTTTGTGTTTATTCGTTTGAGACTTGCTTTTAGGTCTACCATGTGATCACTTTTCTGTAAATGGCTTTGGTATGTTGAACAGAATGCAGAGTCTCTAAATTTGGGCCTCTATATTTGTTCACTGTCACACTTCTTGATGGTATTCTTAAATTCTTTATCTTACTAATTTTTATCTGCCTGATCTATTGGTTGTCAGAAAGTATGCCAGAAGCTCCCATTGATTGTCTACCATTAAGTGTTTTCTCACAATTCTGTCAGATTTGCTAAATATACATATGAGATTATGTTAAATGCATGTAAATTCAGAATTGTGAATATCATTCTGGTGAATTATGCCTTTTATCTTTATCTCTTAGGCTTTTTGCCTTAAAGTCTATTTTGTCTGACATTGACACATCTATATTAATTTCTTTTTGGTTAGTATCTGTCTGGTATATCTATCTCTATCCCTATTCTGTTAGCCCTTCTGTGCCCATAGGTTTTCGAAAATTAAGTATTTTGTGCAAATTAATAAATGATTAATAAGTATTTTGAGGGAAGCTACTTATCTAAAACTACATAAATATTTGGTCCCCATCAAACTTTTTTTTTTTTTTTTGAGATGGAGTCTCGCTCTGTCGCCCAGGCTGGAGTGCAGTGACCGGATCTCAGCTCACTGCAAGCTCCGCCTCCTGGGTTTACGCCATTCTCCTGCCTCAGCCTCCCGAGTAGCTGGGACTACAGGCGCCTGCCACCTCGCCCGGCTAGTTTTTTTTTTGTATTTTTTAGTAGAGACGGGGTTTCACCGTGTAGGCCGGGATGGTCTCGATCTCCTGACCTCGTGATCCGCCCGTCTCGGCCTCCCAAAGTGCTGAGATTACAGGCTTGAGCCACCGCGCCCAGCCTTTTTTTTTTTTTTTTTTTGAGAATAGGTCTCACTGTATTGCAGTGGTACAATCTGGGCTCACTGCAGCCTTGAATTCAGGGCTCAGGTGCCTCTCCCACCTCATCCTCCTGAGTAGCTGGGACTACAGATGCATGCCACCATGCCATGCGAATTTTTGTGTTTTTAGTAGAGACAGGGTTTTGCCATGTTGCCCAGGCTGGTCTCAAACTCCTGAGCTCACACAACCCACGCACTTTGGCCTCCAAAAATGCTGGGATTACAGGCGTAAGCCACTGTACCTGACCCCATCAAACTTTGACTTACTAGTTCTAACATCCTTTTAAGATTATTTTCAAAATTATTACTATGTTGGTTGTCATGGGGCTTTCCAGTTTCATCATTTCTCCTATGTTTATTTATTCCTTTAACATTTTTCTTTTTTTTTTTTAACTAATACAGTATACATAAAATTTACAATATTAACCTTTTTTTTTTTTTTTTTTGAGATGGAGTCTTGCTCTGTCGCCCAGGCTGGAGTGCAGTGGTAGATCTCAGCTTACTGCAACCTCTGCCTCCCAGGTTCAAGCGATTCTCCTGCCTCAGCTTCCCAAGTAGCTGGGATTACAGGCGTCTGCCACCATGCCTGGCTAATTTTTCTATTTTTAGTAGAGACGGGATTTCACCATGTTGGCCAGGATGGTCTCCATCTCCTGACCTCAGGTGATCTGCCTGCCTCAGCCTCCAAAGTACTGGGAATTACAGCCATGAGCCACCGTGCCTGGCCCAATATTAGCAATTTTAAGTGTTTAATTAAGTGGTGGTAAGTACATTTACATTATTGTGTAGCCACCTCTTACATTTATTTCTTGGTATTCTATAAGATAAAGGTTTCTTCTCCCTAATCATATCACTTATGTTGATGATTAGATTGTCCCAGATTGGGCTAGTGGGATGCTCTGTAAGCTGACTTCTCTGTTCTTTTGACATGATACCATCATTCTTTGAGCTAATCCCTCCACACCTACCACCTTTCTAGTACCACAAAATGTCAGGCTCATTTTGTGTTGTCCCTGGCTAGCTCCAGAGTCAGTCTGTTTCTCTAAGAGCCCTGATTCCTTTTAATGGAGAACGATACTTAGAAATTAATATCTGGGCACTGGGCACACTGTTGTTATTGAGGTATCATTACTCCAGGTCCTCTAGGAAATATTTGTATAGACACATACACCAATATATGTACACACACACATCTATATGTATTATTCTGTCTGTTTTTAAAAAACCATGAGTTTATAATGTTATTTCTAATTCCAGTCCAGCTATACAGTTTATTCTGTCCTCCCCACTTTTCATATTTGTAACTTTCTCCAGCAGTAAAAAACCAGCCCTCATATTCTCTCTCTCATGCACACTTTCTTGCTGAATCATTTGAAAGGAAGTTGCAGGCATCCTGCCACTTCATTCCTGAGTATTTCACATGCATCTCCTAAGAACAAGACATTTTGCTTTCTAACTACAATATGAGCTGGGCACAGTGACTCACACTTGTAATCCCAGCACTTTGGGAGCCCGAAGCAGGTGGACCACAAGGTCAGGAGCCTCATGATCAGACCAGCCTGACCAACATGATGAAACCCCGCCTCTACTAAAAAATTAGCCGGGCTTGGTGACGCGAGCCTGTAATCCCAGCCACTCTGGGGGCTGGGGCAGGAGAATCGCTTGAACCCGAGAGGCAGAGGTTGCAGTGAACCAAGATCTTACCACTGCACTCCAGCTTGGGTGACAGAGCGAGACTCCGTCTCAAAGGAACAAACCAAATAACTACAATATGATTGTCATGCTTAAAATACTACAAGTGTTCATATTCACATTTCCCCAGTTGACCTAATACTGACCCTTATAGTGCTTTTTTTTTTTTTTTTTACTGATGCAGGATCCAATCAGGTATCACATACTGCATTTACTTGTGCTTCTGTTGTCCCCTTAAATCTAAACCATTTGGATAGTTTGGGTTTTGTGGGGGTTTTTGTTTTGTTTTCTTTTTTTCTTTTATGACATTTACATTTTGAAGACACCAGGCTATTGTTTTGAAAATTCAGATTTGTTTCATCATTTTGTTACTATTAGATTCCGTTTAAATATTATTTTCTGGCAAGAATACAACATAGGTGGTGGCATGTCCTTTTCAGTGTATGACATCAGGAGATGCGTGATGCTGCCTTGTCTCTTTGTCGGTGATGTGTAATAAAATTGGATCACTTGTTTAAGGTGATAGCAACTGGATTTCTTCATGATTTTCCCTTTATGTCCTGTTTCTGTAACAGCGTTTTACCCAGTGATTTTAGCATGTATTGATGATCCTTGCCCTTGATAAAGTGGTGATTATAAAGTGGAGATTTTCTTTCTTTCTTTTTTTTTTTTTTTTTTTTTGAGACAGAGTCTCGCTGTGTCTCCCAGGCTGGAGTGCAGTGGCGCGATCTCGGCTCACTGCAAGCTCTGCCTCCCAGGTTCACACCATTCTCCTGCCTCAGCCTCCCAAGTAGCGCCCGCCACCACGCCTGGGTAATTTTTTGAATTTTTAGTAGAGATCGAGACCACGGTGAAACCCCGTCTCTACTAAAAATACAAAAAATCAGCCGGGCGCGGTGGCGGGCGCCTGTAGTCCCAGCTACTCGGGAGGCAGAGGCAGGAGAATGGCGGGAACCCGGGAGGCAGAGCGTGCAGTGAGCCGAGATCGCGCCATTGCACTCCAGCCTGGGCGACAGAGTGAGACTCCGTCTCAAAAAAAAAAAAAAAAAGAATTTTTAGTAGAGATGGGGTTTCACCGTGTTAACCAGGATCCGTCTCGATCTCTCAACCTCGTGATCCTCCCGTCTTGGCCTCCCAAAGTGCTGGGATTACAGGTGTGAGCCACCACGCCTGGCTAAAGTGGAGATTTTCTAATTATTTATTTCTACATTTCATAGTTGGGCATTCTTCTCTAAAGAAGAGCGTTCTGTTTTACCCCCACCCCAACTTTTTTGGTTTAGTCATTGTGGACTCATCAGCTCTTTCTTTAGTAATGTCTAAACTGTTATTTAACTAATTCATTGAGTTTTTTAATTTCAGCCATTTGTTTTCATTTTATAGTTTTATTTGGTTGTTTTCAAATATGCCAGGTTTTTGTAGAATATTTTTTATTCTTATGTTTTCAGTTCCTTTTTCTGTCTCAGTTGCTTAAACACACTTTTTTAAAGTTATTTGTCCAATAGTTCAATTATCTAAAGTTCTTGGAGGTTAAATACTCACCATTTTTGTCTTGTTAGTTCTTATGCCTGGAGGCTTGTTTCCTTGTATTTGATGTAATTTCTGTTTGTTTCTGATAAGTTTATCTTGGCTGGATGGAAGCTTTGTCTCTTCCTAGCTGTCTTGTATTTGCCTCTGTCAGGTGCTTTAGGAGTATTATTGACTTTGAGCTAACTTAAGTAATTTCTAAGCTTGGAGATTCCTGGACCTCACAGGTAATATAAATGGGCACTCTAAACCCATGTGAAGATGTATCTATGATTTTTAAATCTCGGGGTGCTTTTTCTTTTCTTTTTTTTTTTTTTTTAAATCTCCCAACAACCTATGACAGACAAGCTTTCATTATCTCCTGGTCCCATTGAACAGATTTTTTTCTTATCTACTCAGAATGTGGCCCTTTGAGATTCCTGGTCCTCTACCAGCAGCAGGGACTAGGGGTAGGAGAAAGGTGTCAGCCCAGCTCTCTACCTCTTATGGGCCCAAATCCTTATCTCCATTTCCCACTTGGGCAATGAATTCCAAGCTAATAGATTTCTCAAGGCCTACAAAATTCTTTAGAGCAGCCACAGCATCCTCTTACAGGCTATTTTGATTTTTAATTCTCTTTTCATTTTTAACCATTGGCTATTCATAGCCTTACTTTTTTGCAAGCTCCATTATTCATTTTAATAATTTTGTTTTTGTTTTTGAGATTGAGGTTTTTTTTGTTTTTGAGATGGAGTCTAGCTCTGTTGCTCAGGCTGGTGTGCAATGGGGTGATCTCGGCTCACTGAAACCCCTGCTTCCTGGGTTCAAGCAATTCTGCCTTAGCCTCCTAAGTAGCTGGGATTACAGTCGTGCGCCACCACACCTGGCTAATTTTTGTATTTGTAGTAGAGACGGGGTTTCACCATGTTGGCCAGGCTTGTCTCGAACTCCTGACCTCAAGTGATCTGCCCACCTTGGCCTCCCAAAGTGCTGGGATTACAGGCGTAAGCCACCGCGCACCTGCCTAAAGAACGTATTTTATTTAATAAATATTTTTAGATATTTATGGTGGGAGATGTTTTAGGTTGTCTGGTTTGCTGTGTTGCCAGATTTCCAAATCTCCATGTGCTTTGACTCTTAGTTTTTTGAGGTTCTCCAGCTGTAGATTGTGTGCTATTGTGGTGGTGGTGGTATGCATCATGGAAAGGCCTGTTTTGTCATTACTTGCTATGTACATTTTTTCTTTGCTTTGACTAATGCCCAGAGGTACTAGAACTTACTATTTCTATTCATTGTCTAAAGCCAATCTTCAATGAAATTTTTCTCAAATACAAGTTTTTTCATAGAAAACTTATGTTTCTTAAAGTTAATAATCGCAGTGATTAATCAAAATAGGATAACTTTATGCTCTGTTATGACCATGTTTCTTTCCATTTCTGTTCTCTATTTATTAAATCATTTGTGTTGGTTGGCAACTGCTTTTCTTAACATTAATTCATTCCTAAAGTCAGTTTTGCCATTATTTCATACAAAGTGTGATGTTTCTTTACTATATGTAGCTTTTTATGCCAGGATGAAACATACGACATTCACCAACGCTCCTACTAGCTAACCTTCAAAATTTTGATGAAATGAAATATTGCTGCATATCCCCTTTGATGATTTCTAATTCTTTGTGCCTGTAAACATAAGGAAAATGAGTTTTGTTATTTTCCAGTCATTCCTTTCAGAATTCTGCTAAGATTAAAAAAAAAAAAAAACTTGTTTCTATTTATGAGTTTTGTTTGAGGGTATAAAGTACCAATTGATATTTTTTATATCAGTTAAACTCTGAAAATATAAGCCCTTTATAAATACCATATAATTGTCAAAAACTTGCTTATTTATTTAGGCGCTCTGCTAGATGCTAGGAAAAAGAAAATGCTCCCTGCTTTCAAGGAACTCAATTCTATTTGGGAAAACAGACAAAAACTATAACCCTGAAGTGTGATGAGTATCCTGGTTCAGAGGCCTCTGTAGGAGTACATTCCTAAATATAACTTTTTTTTACATTTCTTAAAAGTAAATTTATAAGTTTAGAAGGATAACCATCAGATAGTCTTTTAATACAACTCAGGAATTACCACAGGCTGTTAAATAAAACAGTGAAGTACAGGGACAAATAAGTTTAGCCTGTTACCAGGAGAGTAATCTTTTAGTAGGAGGCTATAGTTATCCCATTCAGAAGGAGCTTCTACAAACTTCAAAGAACTTGCTTAGCCTATTTATTTCCTAAAGAAATTTGTCTGTTTCTTACTAAATGATTTAAAAGTCTTAGTGAAATGAGCTTAATTTTTCAACAAAACTAGACAGATTCCTTTTGACTGCTTATTGTTCTTATAACTCTTAAAATGATACGGCTTAGAAAATACTGTTTCAGATTTTTAATCACAAGCCGACTGTGTTCTCTAAAGAGAAAATTATGTTAGGGAGAAGAGAATCTCCTTGAGGGTTGGTCTTCTGATTCCTGGATTGGCGTTGCCTAGATACAAGTGTTAACTCTAGATGTCAGAATTGCTACAACACACTGATACTGTTTATCTTCACAATCAATTCTAGGGAGCCCAGATTCTACCTCTCCTTCCAGCAGTCCTACTTTCTGGAACTACAGTCGTTCTATGGGGGATTATGCACAAACTTTAAAGAAGTTTCAGTATCAGCTTGCCTGTAGGTCTCAGGCCCCATGTGCTAACAAAGATGAAGCCGATCTCAGCTCTAAACAAGCTGCAGAAGAGGTAAGTGGAAAATAAAAGTGACTTAATATTTATGATTTATGCATTGCTAGAAAGTGTTCTACTTCTGGAACATATTTTCTGTAATATTCCATTCTGTTGGACAGAAATATAAATCTGGCACACATTAAGCAGTGGGAAAGCTCCTGTCTTACTTTGTGTACCTAAAACTAAAAACTAAATTATATCATACATTTTACTCTATGACACACAGTTCACCTTAGTGCCCTGTCTGAAACATATTTTTACATTGATTATAAAAAGGCTCTCAGGTATATAATTGTACTTAACACATACAGAAGTCTTGCTCTTAAAATATATTTGGATTAGAACATTTGTCAGTAATTTCATCACTTTAATACCAAATATGGAATTTTTATTTTGTTCTTAAAAGCAAGAAAAATGGGCTGGGTGTGGTGGCTCACGCCTGTAATCCCAGCACTTTGGGAGTGCAAGGCGGGTGGATCACTAGGTCAGGAGATAGAGACCGTCTGGCCAACATGGTAAAACCCTGTCTCTACTGAAAATTCAAAGATTAGCCCAGCATGGTGGCATGCACCTGTAGTCCCAGCTATTGAGTAGGCTTAGGCAGGAGGATCACTTGAACCTGGGAGGCAGAGGTTGCAGTGAGCCAAGATTGCGTCACTGAACTCCAGCCTGGGCAACAGATGGAGACTCCATCTCAAAAAAAAAAAAAAAAAAAAGCAAGAAAAAAAATATTCTTTACGCATACCAATGTAAGGAACTTTTAAAGATAAATCTGTGTGTGAACAGCATTTATAAGTGAGTAATAAGAAAATTACTGAATATTAATTAGATGAATATTGATGTTTGGGAAATTTTTTTTTCTAAGTTCATTAAATATTTTTAGGATGGGAGAAAGAATGATGATTTCTAGCAAGATTTTTCCTCACTGATTGTTCATTTTAAACATGAATTGTTATAGGTTTGGGCAAGAGTGGCTATGAATAGACAACTTCTTGATCATATGGATTCATGGACAGCTAAATTTAGAAATGTAAGTTCTGACATTACTTTTTGGACAATATTAGTGCCTCTTAATATGCAAAGCATGTTATTGGAATATCATTTAGAGTTCATTATAAATTAGAATATTACAGTTATAAAGGTACAGTATAAATGGTACATATGTAAGGATAAACATGGCTGTTACTGTATGGTATTTATTTTCATGAGATTTTTTTCTTCCTCCATATTTAGTGAATTGATATGTTTTGAGAAGATAAAGAAATAATATGTTTAGTTATTAAGATCCTCCTGTTTCCAGTTCTCAATTTTATTTTCCAAAGAGCTTTTCTATTGGAGCCTTTTACGTACCTAGAATTGTGAGGGGAAACAAAAATGAGGCCCTTGCCCTCAGAAAACTTAAAGAGTTAGATAAGACAATGTATGCTTGAAGCTATTTCAAAGTAGATTGTGATTTCTGTTTTTCTAGAGAAGAACCTTCTAATCTTGGGCCAGCTTTTGCACATACAGAGTGAGTTAGTTCCCTATTTCCAACTCCATGTCTTCCTCCCACCTTCTCTAGTACCTGTATGTCCTGGATTCTATTAGGCATATGGACTTCCCCTTCTATTATATGGAGCTCCACTTAGCTTCCGAAGGGGCTGCTACTTCTGCTGTTTCATCCTTCAACACTCATCCATCCACTCTGCATCTTCTAGAACTATTTTGAAATTACTTGTGCTCGTTTTTTATCCTTTTACTGTTATTTAAATAGGGTATCAAAATAGAGGGGCAAAAACTGGTTCTACTTTCTTGAACCAGAAACCCGGATGGCATTTTACAGATAATTCCTGAACCCAATCCTAGACCTACTCAATTAGAATTTATAAGGGTGGGCCTAGACCTCTCTCTGGGATACGTTAGATGATTTCATTACCGCCAAAGAGTGGCTGGCAAATTAAGATGCATGTAGTAAATGTTGGAAGAATAAATGAGTGAAATCATCTCCTGGAACTGGAGTTTGTTGTAGTTTCTGTTATAGGCTAGTCTAAAAATGCTGACATGTTTAAAAAATTCTTAGTCAGACGGAGTATTAGCTACTTAGAAGAAATGCAAATACATTTCCTCATCTGAAGTCCCTAGGCTACCATGTGCTAGGAAATGTAGAGTTTTTGGATTTTTTTTTAAAGCAATACATTTATACCTGTACCGTATATATTATAACACCAGAGTCTAGTTAACACCCAGTAATCAACCACATTAATACTTATGCAGAAAAACATAGGAATAATCACACTCAGTGGGATAAAGCCTGTAAATAGCTTCATGTGAATTCAGTTCAGGTCTTGCCAGTGGATCGAAATTTGCTTCCTTACATGGATTACAAAAAATCTTTTTAATTCCCAGAAGGTTTTTATTTCAGTTGTTTATATCGTATTTCATCGGAAACATTTTTTCATTATTTTATGGATAAACAAAAGCATGGAAACAGAAGTGGTAATTGAAGTTGCTACAAACACACACACAAAATAACAACACACAAATCAGATGGGATGTATCCTTAGACAATCTTCACATCCCAGCGTTAGTTTATATTAGCCATGGAAGAGGCATTTGAAAGTCCCAGTCCTAAAGTAATATTGTAATATTCAAATATTCACAAGCCAGTTTCAAATGTAATAAGTCTCTGTTTTTCCACGTGGCTAGGGAATTGGGTGAGCCTGCTGAGAGTTAAGCAGTTATGTTAGTTTGAAAAACTGTCTTACTGATTGCAAACCAATATAAACACTACATTAATAAATGTGTGAATAACTATCCTACAGATGTAAACTGAAGATTATCCTTTTAGCTAAATATAATAATCAGAAAATTTTAAGAAAAATTTAACATATAGCTAAGTTTTTTTTTTTTTTTTTTTCATGGAAAAAACATGTTATTTAAGAATGTAATTTAGTTGCTGGGCGCAGTAGCTCATGCCTGTAATCTCAACACTTTGGGAGGCCAAGGCAGGCGGATCATCTGAGGTCAGGAGTCCAAGACCAGCCTGGCCAACATGGTGAAACCCCGTCTCTACTAAAAATACAAAAAATTAACTGGACGTGATGGCAGGTTCCTGTAATCCCAACTGCTCAGGAGGCTGAGGCAGGAGAATCCCTTGAACCTGGGAGGCTGAGGTTGCAGTGAGCTGAGATCTCGCCATTGCGCTCCAGCCTGGGCAACAAGAGCGAAACTCCGTCTCAAAAAAATAAAAATAAAAAGGAATGTAATTTAGTTAATTTACACTCCAGTGGCATATTTTTTTAACCATCTCTTGATTTCTGGTAGCTATTACTTTCATTCTCTTTCACTATACTTTATGATTCTTTTAATATTCAACTATAAGATAGTAAAAAAAAATTCTTAGAGTTGCTTATAAAAAAGAAAGTAATTGTTTGAGAGCTACTTTGGAATTATGTATCCAAAATCTGTACCTTATTTCTTCCTAGTGGATCAATGAGACAATATTAGTGCCACTTGTTCAAGAGATTGAGTCTGTCAGCACACAGATGAGACGAATGGGTTGTCCAGAGCTACAGATAGGAGGTATGTGGAAACGGAGCCCAGTGTTGGATTTCTGTTAGTAAATCTACCAAGTGGAAAACTTCTTGTAATGGACGACTTATTTTGTTACCTTGAGGTGAAAAACCCCAAATGTCTGTAATCTAGTTTGTTTTTTTTAATGTGACAGCTTTATCAGGATGTAATTTAGCTACCATATAATTTACCCATTTAAAATGTACAGTCCGAAGTCTTGGGTTATGCAACCATCACCATAGTCACTTTTAAAACATTTCATCACCTGAAAAAGAAACCCTCCACCTTTTACCATTCACCCCCCATTCTATACATTCCTCCCAGCCCTTTGCAAGTGCCAGTCTATATTCTGTCTCTATAGATAGGCCTGTTGTGGATATTTCGTATGAATGGAATCACAGAATATGAACATGACTGTGACTTCTTTCACTGAGCGTAGTGCTTTCAAGGTTTGTCCATGTTGTAAAATATATCATTACATCTTTTTTTTTTTTTTTTTTTGAGACAGAGCTTTGCTCTGTCACCCAGGCTGGAGTGCAGTGGTGCAATCTCAGCTCACTGCAAGCTCCGCCTCCTGGGTTTGTGCTATTCTCCTGCCTCAGCCTTCCGAGTAACTGGGACTACAGGTGTGTGCCACCATGCCCGGCTAATTTTTTTGTATTTTTAGTAGAGACGGGGCTTGACTGTGTTAACCAGGATGGTCTCGATCTCCTGACCTCGTGATCTGCCCACCTCAGCCTTCCAAAGTGCTGGGATTACAGGCGTGAGCCACCCGGCCCAGCTACATCATTTTCTTTATTGCTGAATAATACTCAAAATAGATCTACTACATTTTGCTTATTCATCAGTTGATTGACATTTAGGTGGTTTGCACTTTTTGGCTATTATGAATAATGCTGCTGTGAACAGTCACATACAAGTGTTTATATGGACCTATGTTTTCATTTCTCTTGGGTATATACCTAGGGATGGAATTGCTGAGCTGTAGGATAACTGCTTAACTTTTTGAGGCACTGCCAGACTCTTCTAAAGCAGCTAGCTGCACCATTTTATATTCCCACCAGCGTGTATGGGGTTCTGCTTTCTCCACTTCCTTGCAACACTTGTCATATGTTTTATCGTCATCCTGTAGTAGGTGTGAAATGGTCTCATTTTGGTTTTGATTTGCATTTCCATGATGACTACTGATGTTGAACATCTCATGTGTTTATCAGTCATTTGTATATCTTCTTAGAAATGTCTTTTTCGGCTGGGCATGGTGGCTCACACCTGTAATCCCAGCACTTTGGGAGGAGGAGGCGAGCGGATCACCTGAGGTCAGCAGTTCGAGACCAGCCTGACCAACTGGTGAAACCCCATCTCTACTAAAAATATAAAATTAGCCAGGCATGGTGGCAGGTGCCTGTAATCCCAGCTACTTGGGAGACTGAGGCAGGAGAATCGCTTGAATCTGGGAGGCGGAGGTTGCAGTGAGCCGAGATGGCGCCATTGCACTCCAGCCTGGGGGACAAGAGCGAGACTTCATCTCAAAAAAAAAGAAATGTCTTTTTGGTTCCTTTACCCATTTTTAAATTTGGTTGTCTTTTTGTTGAGTGCTAGATGTTTTCTTTATATTCTAGATATAAGACCAAGACTCTTAGCAGATATTAATCACAAAGTTGTATAAAGCGTAAAGACTATGTAATAATAGTAATTTTCTATCACCTATTTTCAACTCTCTTATCTGCTAAAGGTAAAATTTTAGGGTACCATATAAATTGCCTAAAATATATATACTATAACTTAGTTATTAAGTAATTACTTTTACTATTAAGTTATTAAGTAATTACCTTTACTATTTTTTTTTTTTTTTTTTTTTTGAGACGGAGTCTCGCGCTGTCACCCAGGCTGGAGTGCAGTGGCCGGATCTCAGCTCACTGCAAGCTCCGCCTCCCGGGTTCACGCCATTCTCCTGCCTCAGCCTCCCGAGTAGCTGGGACTACAGGCGTCCGCCACCTCGCCCGGCTAGTTTTTTGTATTTTTTTTTTTTTTTTAGTAGAGACGGGGTTTCACCATGTTAACCAGGATGGTCTCGATCTCCTGACCTCGTGATCCGCCCGTCTCGGCCTCCCAAAGTGCTGGGATTACAGGCTTGAGCCACCGCGCCCGGCCAATTACCTTTACTATTAATGCTACAGTGAATATCCTCTTACCTAAATCTTTGTGTACACTTGTAATTATTTCTTTAGGATAATTTCTTAGAAGTAGAGTTGTGTGTCAGTAGGTACGAATATTTTAAGATTTTTGTTGTCGTTGTTGTTTTCTAGACAGTCCCGCTCTTTTGCCCAAGAGGGAATACAGTGGTGCTGTCATGGCTCACTACAACCTCAGCCTCCTGGGCTCAAGAGATCCTCCCACCTCAGCCCCATCCAAATAGCTGGGACTACAGGCACACACCACCACACCTGGCTGATTTTTGTATTTTTGTAGAGACGGGGTGCCCAGGCAGGTCTTGAACTCCTGAGCTCAAGCAGACCCTCCGCTCTGGCCTCCCAAAGTGCTAGGATTACAGACATGAGCCAGTGCATCTGGACATATTTTAAGGTTTAGAAGATACACATCTCTTCAAAAAGCTTATACCAGTTTGTACTTTAGCAACCATGACACATATAAGAATGCTTTTCAAGTTTGGATATTTTAAAATTTTTAATTGCTTTTTAAATTTCTATGCATAATTATCTTGCAGGATATGAAGAGAAATCACTACCATAAAAAGCTTCTGCTTGTCCTGCCGTAATGGGCAACTTCTAATTCAACTTATTTTGAAAATGATTGTGTATCTTTTTATACATGTCTTATAAATTTTCTGTATATTAGTTGTTTATAGATTTGTCAAAATTGGTTTGGCTGCTTCTCTGGGGAAAGGGAAGGGATGTTGCATGTGTAAATCTGGCTACCTTGCCAGGAATGGGTGTAGGTAATATAGATAGTGCAAATTAAGATGAACTATTACTGCTTTCTTTCATTTATTCCTTCGACATTGAGTGCCTAATCTGTGCCAAGTATTAATACTATTCTAGGCACTGGGGGATACAGCAGTGACCAAAATGGCCAAAGTCCCTGCCTTCATTAAGCTTTCATTCTAGTAGATGAGATAGACAATAAAAAAGATAAAGTACTTTGGGCCAGGCACAATGGCTCACGCCTATAATCTCAACACTTTGGGAGTCCAGCGTTGGTGGATTGGTTGAGCCCAGGAGTTTGAGCCCAGCCTAGGCAATATAGTGAGACCTTGTCTCTACTAAATAGAAAAAAAGTCAACCAGGTGTGGTGGCATGTGCCTGTAGTCCCAGCTGCTCAGGAGGCTGAGGTGGGAGGATTGCTTGAGCTCAGTAGATTGAGGCTGCAGTGAGTGGTGATTGTGCCACTATACTCCAGCCTGGGTGACAGAGCAAGACACTGTCTCAAAAAACAAAAAGAGAAAAAGAAAAACAGTACATTGGACAGTGGTTAGTGCTAAGGAGGAAAAAGGCACAGGAGAGTAGTGTTCCTAATGTTTAGAGAGGAGGGGTGAAATTTGAGGTAGGGTGGTCAGGGGAGACGTCATTGACTTGTATAAAGACTGAAGGCAGTGAGGAACCAGCTATATGAACACATGAGAAGAGCATTTTAAGTTCTTTTGGAAACTCACTTTTAGAATAATCTGTGTTCTCTGTGTTTTGTTTTAACAGAGGCTAGTATTACTAGCTTGAAACAAGCCGCCCTGGTCAAAGCCCCTCTCATTCCGACTTTGAACACAATTGTTCAGTATCTAGACCTTACTCCAAATCAGGAATACTTGTTTGAAAGGATCAAAGGTAATTATTGATTGGAAGAGGAAAAAATGAGAGCTTTTTTACTACACTGGAATTTATCAGTAAA
Organism: Macaca fascicularis; assembly: GCF_037993035.2. Classification (NCBI taxonomy): domain Eukaryota; kingdom Metazoa; phylum Chordata; class Mammalia; order Primates; family Cercopithecidae; genus Macaca; species Macaca fascicularis. The sequence continues at coordinate 171,690,880 of NC_088377.1, read as the reverse complement.
GATTAACAAGGAAAAACCATTTTAATTAAAAGTATATTTTATGTCTTATAAATACGTGTTAATTTTGGCTTAATAATTTTATTTTGTGTAGGAAACTTAAATATGAGCTAAATGGGCTCCAGTGAATATTTCACTCATTTCCTACTTTTAGACTCTTAAGAATGGGTGCCACTATGACATTCTTTATAGTTCAACATGCTGAGCCTTATTTCTCTTAATTTTTATAATTCCTATTTAATAAGTTCCTTCCTTAGATTTCTGTTATATTCTTACTATTTGGTGGAAGATGTGCTCTTCTGAGGAGACTGACTTGAGAATCAGGAAATGTAGCCTCCCTGACACCCCCATACACCCTCTATGCCTCTCTACTTACACAGCAATTCATAAAGTTAGAATTTTTTTAAATTTGGATAAACTTTTTAAAAGGTTCTCATCACTAAGACAAGTTTTAGAAATAGTATTCAAATTTATCGTAAATCTTAATTTGAAAATATTATAGTGTTCTCCCTTTCCCCTAAGGTTAGAGCAGGGTTCAGGAATAAACATTTTTCACGACTTTTTAAAACATTTTATATAAGGAGAATTTCAAACATACACAATACTAGACAAAATAGTATACACACGCCTCTTGTACATATCACCCAGCCCCAACAATCACTAGTCCCTGGCCAGCCCCTGCCCTATCCACTTTCTTCCTGTATTATTTGAAACAAGCCCTCATGTCATTATCAGTTCATTTGTAAATATTTCTTTGTATATCACTAAAAGATAAGCCTCCCGCGACCCCCTGCTTTTGAGACAGGGTCTTACTATGTTGCCTAGGGTGGTCTCCAACTCCTAGGCTTAAGCAGTCCTCCCACCACAGCCTCCCAAAGTGCTAGGATTATAGACATGAACCACCGTACCCTGCTGAGCCTTTAGAAAACTGATACAACCGTACATAACCACAATACAATTATCTTTTTTTTTTTTTTTTTTTTTTTTGAGATGGAGTCTCTCTCTGTCGCCCAGGCTGGAGTGCAGTGGTGCAATCTTGGCTCACTGCAACCTCCGCCTCCCAGGTTCAAGCAATTCTCATGCCTCAGCCTCCTGAGTAGCTGGGATTACAGGCATGTACCACCATGCCCCAGCTAATTTTTGTATTTTTAGTAGAGACGGGGTTTCACCATGTTGGTCAGGCTAGTCTTGAACTCCTGACCTCATGATCCATCCACCTCGGCCTCCCAAAGTGCTGGGATTACAGTCATGAGTCACCACACCTGGCCACAATTATCATTCTTAATATTCTTTTTTTTTTTTTGAGACAGGGCTCACTCTGTCACCCAGGCTGGAGTGCAGTAATGGCGCTAGTGCAGGAGTGTATAGACCTTGCAGCCTTGAACTCCTGGCTATGGCAATCCTCCCTCCTCAGCCTCCGAAAGTGCTGGGATTATAGGAGTGAGCCACCATGCTGCCTAGCCCTAATATTTCCTGTGTTATGAGATATTAAGTCTGTTCAAATTTCCAGCTATCTCATAAAAATACATAATTTTTTGGCAATGTTTGTTTGAATTGGGATTCGAATATTGTAATAATTGCAATTGGTTATTTCAGTTTATTTTAAGCTATAGGCTTCCCATCTACCCTCTTTTTTTTCCCTTTGCAATTTATTTGTCAGAAGAACTGGATTGTTTGTCTTGTAGAGGTTCCCATAGTGTGGGTTTTGCTGAATGCATCCCTATGGTGTAGTTTACATAACCCCTTCTCTTTCCCATAAATTCATGTTTGAGTTTTTTGGCAAGATTGCCTTGTAGTTAGCAGAGTATTTGTACATCCAAAAAAAGAGTCTGTGTATGTACACATATATACAAAGTATATAAAGGTTTTATATAAAATATGCAAAAAAGCTTAAAAGAATACACTGGGCCTGGCACAGTGGCCCATGCCTGTAATCCCAGCACCTTGGGAGGCCGAAGCGGGTGGATCACAAGGTCAAGAGATCGAGACCATCCTGGCTAACACAGTGAAACCCCATCTCTACTAAAAATAAAAATTAAAAAATTAGCCGGGCGTAGTGGCAGGCGCCTGTAATCCCAGCTGCTCGGGAGGCTGAGGCAGGACTGTGGCGTGAACCCGGGAGGCAGAGCTTGCAGTTAGCCAAGATCGCACCACTGCCTGCGCTCCAGCCTGGGTGACAGAGAGAGACTCTGTCTCAAAAAAAAAAAAAAAATGCAGTGAACACTCTCCTGGTCTAGATTAATAATTTTCTGATATTGAATATATTGTCCATATTCAAATTTTCCCTACCCATCGACTTTTTTTTTAAGAAGCCAGAATAGTAGTCAGATAAATCTAAAATCCCACATTTTGGATATATCTGATTTCTTCAGGGACATGTTGATCTTTTTATATCTTATATTTCTTTAGGTTTGAGTGTTTTGATCAAGTTTTTAAAATGATTTGCTTCCCTTATTATATTCCCTTAGCCTTTTTTTTTCTTTTTTGCATACTCTTAGCTTTTAAAAATTTCACCTTGTTGCCACAGAACTCTCTCAGGGAGGTTGCATGAGCTCATTTCGATGGAACAGAGGTGGTGACTTCAAAGGACGAAAGTGGGATACAGACCTGCCCACCGATTCTGCTGTAAGTCCCCAGATTCATTCATTCATTTATTTATTGTTGATTGACTGACAGACACAGGGTCTCACTCTGTCACCCAGGCTGTAGTGCAGTGGCATAGTCACATCTCACTGCAGCTTTGATCTCCCAGGGCTCAAGTGCTCCTCCCAGCTCAGCCTCCCAAGTAGCTGGGACTAGGCCCGAGCCACCACACCCAGTTAATTTTTTAAATTTTTTGTAGAGATGGGGTCTCACTTTTTTGCCCAGGCTGGTCTCGAAGTCCTGGGTTCAAGTGATCCGCTTGCCTCAGCTTCCCGAAGTGCTGGGTTTACAGACATGAGCTACTGTGCCTGACCCTTAGATTTATTTTGTTTTTTCAGTTTAATGTTTCCATTACTGGATTTATGTGTTTTTGTTTGCCTATCATAAGTATTAAAAAATGATTTAGAAAATAAGGTATTTATAATAGTGTCAGCATGTTCACCCAACCACTGTTAATATTTTTGTGTATTTTTTCCTTTTACTTGGTTGCTACTATTTTTTAATGTTTTTATCATTTTGTAATTCTCCTGTATGTAAAATTATGTGTTCTTCTACTTCTGTAATATTTAGGGTTTTTTTTTTACTTCAACCTCCCGCTACCTAGATATTTTTTCATTATTACACACTGTCATTTAACTATTCTCCTATAGTGGACCTGAAAGTTTGAGACACTTTTGGTAGAGAAGGGACGTTTACTTGTTTTTTGATCTTAAGTAATACAGCATGCAAATAGTGTGATGCGCATTGCTTTCTTGGGATTGTCACTTTAAGAGAGACTCCTAGAATTATATTTAGGAGATCAAAGAACATAAATGTTCTTGTGTGCTTATGAGTTTTTCAAAATTATGTTCTCTTTTTTTTTTATATAGTGACTGTTACGGGTGAAAATTAAGTTTTATGTTGAGATTCAGATTGAGAATTGAATGTATTTTATCTTGGTTTTGCTATTAACTGTGTTGGTATGAATGATCCACTTAGCAAAAAACTAAGAATGCCCTGCTTTTCTAGGGTTGCTATGGAAAACTAAAAATGTAGATCAAATATGTAGGGACTGGGAGTCTGGTGTTTAAGCCCCACCCTCCACCCCTACCCTCAACAGATAATGGTAACTTTGTAGGCTGGAGTATTTAAACTTTTTCAATTTGAAAAGGAAACCTTCCCATCAAAATATAGACTGATTTGATGGCAAATATCTTTTTCTATTTTAAATTTTGAGTAGATTATTTGAATTAAGCCTAGCTTCATGTCTTAAACACACTGAATTCCTTTATGATTTAGGAGAGGAATTAATGAATTCCTTATCTTTATAGGAAATAATACTTTCAATTAAAAGAATAGGTGTGCTACCTGAAGTATGTGTTTTTATGTTTTTATTCTACAGATTTTATCTTGTAAATCTAACCATTTGACAGCATTTTTCTAATTCACTCTTTAGAGAAAAATTTTTTAATTGGAATCATTATAAATACAGATGTTTCTGAAGGACTACATCCATGCTAGATTTTCATGCTGACTTAAAAAAATTATTTCTTCATCCTCAGATCATCATGCATGTATTTTGCACCTACCTTGACTCTAGATTACCTCCACATCCGAAGTATCCCGACGGAAAAACTTTTACTTCTCAGCACTTTGTTCAGACACCAAATAAACCAGGTATAAACCTTTCCTAAAAGAATGTGTTGAGATTTTCACACAAAATATCTCTGGGGGTTTGGTTTTTTAATGCAGCATATTTCCTTCCTTTACAGATGTTACGAATGAGAATGTTTTTTGCATTTATCAGAGTGCCATCAATCCTCCCCATTATGAGCTCATCTACCAGCGTCATGTATACAACCTGCCAAAGGTATTTCTATATAGAGAAGATGTTACAGAATGTCTTGGGTGATTTACTTTGACGATGTTTTTAAAATTATAATCTCATGTTAATAGAAGTAAATTTTTTAAATTAGGGAAAATGTGTTTCATACATATATATTTCTTACTATAAAAGTAATATGTGCTTAATTTGGGAAAGTATAAAGAATAAGAAGGAAACTCACTCATTCCATTACCTGAGGCAGCCATTGTTAATTTTTTGATTGGTATATTGCCTTTTGGTACATTTCATTTTGGTCTTATGTCTCTTTTTAGAGGCAGAGTCTAGCTCTGTCACCCAGGCTGGAGTGCAGTGGCATGATTATAGCTCATTGTAGCCCTGAACTCATGGGCCCAAGAAGTCCTTCCACCTCAGCCTCCCAAGTAGCTAGGACTACAAGCACATACTAGTATACCTGGCCAATTTGTTTTTTGTAGAGACAGAGTCTCTCCATGTTAACTCAGGCTGGTCCTGTACCCCTGGCCTTAAGCAGTCCTCCCACCTTGGCCTCCTAAAGTGCTGGAATTACAGGTGTGAGCCATTGCACCTGGCCCTTTCTTTATATTTTTTATGGGCTAAAATGATTTATGTAGTTTTATATCTGCTTTTAAATATTAGCTTATAGCATAATTTTCCATACTATTAAAAAATCTTCATAAATTTTTTGTTTGTTTCTGTTGTTGTTGTTGTTTTTTTGAGATAGAGTGTCACTCTGTTACCCAGGCTGGAGTGCAGTGGCGCAATCTCGGCTCACTGCAACCTCTGCTTCCTGGGTTCCAGCAATTCTGCTGCCTCGGCCTCCCGAGTAGCTGGGATTACAGGCACCCACCACCACGCCCGGCTATTTTTTTGTATTTTAGTAGAGATAGCGTTTCACCATGTTGCCCAGGCTGGTCTCAAACTCCTGAGCTCAGGCAATCTGCCCACCTCGGCCTCCCCAAGTGCTGGGATTACAGGCATAAGCCACCATGCCCAGCCTAAAAATAGTTCTTAATGGCTATAAAAAAAACTTCACTAGTATAATTTATTTAACCATTTCTCTACTGTCGTACATTTTGGGTATTTCTAATTTTTTATTATAAATACTACTGAAAAGGCCAAGGCAGGCGGATCACGAGGTCAGATCGAGACCATGCTGGCTAACACGGTGAAACCCCATCTCTACTAAAAATACAAAAAAATTAGCCGACCTGGCTGGCGGTGTGCGCCTTTAGTCCCAGCTGCTGAGGAGGCTGAGGCAGGAGAATGGCGTGAACCCGGGAGGCAGCGCTTGCAGTGAGCCGAGATTGCGCCACTGCACTCCAGCCTGGATGACAGAGCAAGACTCGGTCTCAAAAAAATAAAATAAAATAAAATGAAAGTAAGTAATACTGAAAATGTATCTTCATGCATACAGCTATCTGCATTTCTTTAGCCCAGAGTTCTAAAAGTGGAATTCTAGGTCAAAATGTTTTTAAGACTTTAAAAATAACATATTACCAAATTACTTTATAATAAAGGTATTGTATCGATTTATACTTCCATTAATGTGTTTTACTTTTTTTGACGTAGTCTTGCTGTGTTGCTTAGGCTGGTATCACATTCCCGGGTTCAAGCAATCCTCCTGACTCAGCCTCTTGAGTAGCTAAGATTACAAGCACATACAGGTTTTTTACTCTTTTTTTTTTTTTTTTTTCCTGAGACAGAGTCTTGCTCTGTTGCCCAGGCTGGAGTGCAGTGGCGCGATCTTGGCTCAGTGCAACCTCTGCCTCCCAGGTTCAAGCGATTCTCCTGCCTCAGCCTCCAGAGTAGCTGGGACTACAGGCGCGTGCCACCACACTTGGCTAATTTTTTTTTTTTTTGTATTTTTAGTAAGAGACGGGGGTTTCACCGTGTTAGCCAAGATGGTTTTGATCTCCTGACCTTATGATCCGCCTGCCTTGCCCTCCCAAAGTGCTGGGATGATAACAGGCATGAGCTGCCACACCCAGCCTGGTTTTTTACTCTTGATTACAAGCATCAGTTCTGTTGATAACCTTTGTAATTATTTTTGTTACCAGCATCTTTACTGAGAAATTTTACATTGGCTATAGTGATAAATTGTGCTATCAGATTCTCAGGAAGATATATTAATTTCTTTCAAGTTTAATATTTTGTCTTTGTATGTAAATACTTTGGGCCATTGAAGTTCTTGTGACTATCCATGCCAATCTTTGTTTTTTAACCACTATCTGTTTTTTTTTCCTTTTTCTTATAGTGTAAACATTATCTTTTAAAAATCGTACATTCTCTCAGATTCTTGAGTTAAAAACACATTAAATCAGAGTAAGTGGGGAAAAGTTAACCTGTAAATTGAAAATCTAAATTTGGAGCTGTTTTTACAGACCAAAAATTACATATAATAGTTTGATTTTAGAGCTAGCAATATGCTGCCTAGTATTCCCTTGCAGATAAAATAAATTCATATTTAATATGTTATTTATATGCTAAAGTATATTCTGATATATTTTAAAGTATGACTCAAACCTTTTTTTATCCCAACACTTGTTTATGCCATTACTTTCGGGGATAGAGCATTTTTGTGTGTGTAGTGTACGGGGCACCAACCTCAGAATAGCTCTCCAGGCTCTTCCAGGCCTTAGTAAGTGTTTCTCCCCATGTGTGAACACAGCCCCCCGGCCCCCCAGTATGTTACCTTTCTGTTCATCTTTCAGGTTGCAGCTTAAAATACAAAAAAAAAATTAGCCGGGCGTGGTGGCGGGCACCTGTGGTCCCAGCTACTCGGGAGGCTGGGGCGGGAAAATGGCGTGAACCTGGGAGGTGGAGGTTGCAGTGAGCTGAGATCACAGCACTGCACTCCACCCTGGTCGACAGAGCGAGACTCCGTCTCAAAACAAAACAAAAACATCTTTCCCTCAGGGAGGCATTCTGTCGCTAACCAGCCTAAATCAGACACTGTATCTTCATATGTTCCTGTGGCACCTCCTCTCACAGCATTCCTCACGCTTTGTTGTGATTCTTAGTTTACTGTCTGCCTTCCCTACTGGCTCTTAGGTCCTTGATTACAGGCATCCTGTCTGTCTTCCTCACTGCAGTATTCCCACTTCCTAGCACAAAGCGTGGGTATTTTGTTTAATGAATAAATGAAAGTCTGAATTGTATGGAATTCTGAGTTAGTAGGATATGAATTGATAAGATATACATTTACCTACCAGACTGAATCTTTTTGGTTTGGATTAAATCTTGTCTTTTTTGTTTTTGTTCCAGGGCAGAAATAATATGTTTCATACATTGTTGATGTTTCTCTACATCATAAAGACCAAAGAGTCAGGAATGCTTGGGTAGGTACTTATGCATTTAAAACGTAAGTAGTTATTTACTGATTTTCTTCCTATGTTAAGATTCTGCAGAAGGCAGCAGCATGTAACTGAAGATTTATGGATTAAACAATAGATAATGGCTTCAGCCCTGTCACAAACTACCTCTGCTATTTTGGGCAATCCATTAGCTACCTCCTCAGAACCCATTGGTAAAAGGCAAGTGGACTACATCGTTAGCATTATAGTTGTGTTCCCTGAAGGAATAATTCAGAGATAGATAAAAATTAGACTCTTGCCATTTAAAAGAAATTTTCTTTTTAAAATCTGGAGTCTGTTTTTTTCCAAGCCATTTCATTTCAGACGCGAAGCATTCTGCAAAGTGTTTACACTTCCAGAGAGATGGAGGCGGCGCCCATTCCATAATATCATTAACTGCAATGGGAAAGTAGTCAGCTGAAATCATTTACGTACTTGGTAACAAAGCTCACATATTGCAAGACATTCAAAATTTTAGTATTTTCATTTCGATGATTAGAAATTTTAGTGTATCAAATGACATATGAAATAAGTAGACCCCAGCTAAAGCTAGGGATATTTGTAGTGCCTGATCTGGGAGTTGGAAAACATGGGTTCTGGGTCCAGCTCTGCCATACTAAGTAACCTGAGGCTAATAAAAAAAAACAAAGGGATGGGCTTGGAGCAGAAGGGATTGTGGTCATTTCCACTTCGGATATGCATGCACCTTTAAGTTTTAGATAGCATCCTGTAAACTCTAGAGTTTATACATGTCCTAGAACTGTGCTGTCCAGCCACCAGCCCCGTGTGGCACTGAACACTTGAAGCAGGACTAGTCCAAACTGAGGTGCACTAAAGTGTAAAATGTGTAACAGATTTCAAAGACATAGCCCCCAAAAAGTAAGATAACTCCTTAAAAATTGTATATATTTGTTACATATTGAAATACTAGTTTGGATAGATTTAGTTAAGTGGAATATATTCTTAAAATTAATTTGACCTGTTTATTAGGTATCTACTAGAAAATTTAAAATTATGTGGCTTACATTTGCTGGTCATACCATATTGTATTTTTGTTGGACAGCACTGCTGTAGAGAAAGCAAAGCTCCTGTCTTTAAATATATTAGATGCAAAGATTAAAATAGACATGAACAGAAATTTGTAAACAAATATGAACATTTATTAGCTTTTTTTTTGAGGTGGAGTCTCGCTCTTTTTTCTTTTTTTTTTTTTTTTTTTTTTGAGACGGAGTCTCGCTCTGTCGCCCAGGCTGGAGTGCAGTGGCCAGATCTCCGCTCACGCTCCGCCTCCCGGGTTCGCGCAATTCTCCTGCCTCAGCCTCCTGAGCAGCTGGGACTATAGGCGCCCGCCACCTCACCCGGCTAGTTTTTTTGTATTTTTAGTAGAGACGGGGTTTCACCGTGTTAGCCAGGATGGTCTCGATCTCCTGACCTCGTGATCCGCCCGTCTCGGCCTCCCAAAGTGCTGGGATTACAGGCTTGAGCCACCGTGCCCGGCCTTTTTTTTTTTTCTTTTGTGATGGAGTCTCGCTCTGTCGCCCAGGCCGAAGTACAGTGGCACTATCTCAGCTCACTGCAACCTCTGCCTCCCAAGTAGCTGGGACTACAGACGCCTGCCACCATGCCCGGCTATTTTTTGTATTTTTGGTAGAGACGGGGTTTCTCCATGCTGGTCTCAAACTCCTGACCTCAGGTGATCCGCCTGCCTGGCCTCCCAAAGTGCTGTAATTACAGGCGTGAATCACCATGCCCAGCTATTAGCTTCTTTTATCATATATTTTTTCCTGTTAGAAAGATTAGGAAACTCACTTTTGTGGGGCATCTAAACTAACAGGGTTTTTTATTTTTAAATTATGAAAATAATGCATACTCAGTAGACAAGTATTTAACACAGCAGTGTATAAACTAGAACTAATTTCTAATTATGTGTAGAGACAGTATCTCACTATATTGCCCAGGCTGTAATCCACCCACCTGCCTTGGCCTTCTAACGTGCTGGGATTACAGGCATAAGCCACTCCACCTGGCTTTATTTTTGTTTCTTTTGCTTGAAAATGTATTGTATCCAAACATAGTACTTTATGACCTAATTTTTAGTCTTATGGTATATCTCGGACATTCTCCCATGTCAAATTTTCCCTAAAATGTCTAGGAAAGTTTGGTTATAAATATACATATATATTAGATGGAATATGGAATTTGATATAAAAATGTTGTTAATACAGGTCAAGTATTCTTTATCTGAAATGCTTGGAACCAGGAGTGTTTCAGATTTGATTTTCTCCAGTTTTGGAATATTTGCAATAATTACTGGCTGAGCATCCCTAATCTAAAACTCCCCAGAATGCTCCAGTGAGCATTTCCTTTGAGCATCATGTTGTCACTCAAAAAGTTTTGGGTTTTGGAGCATTTCGGATTTTCAGATTATAGGTGCTTAACCGGTATAATATAAATAAACAATTTTTGGTTTTAATTGAAAATGTATCTTTTCCTCTGTGAATCCAAATTGGTATTTTGATGCATAAATGGTTTGTCATGATAGCATGAGGTTTGAGTGCCATATACAGTCTGTCATATGCATTAAAATGAAAAAGTGCTTAGTGGAGCAGCACTTTTTCATTTACTGAAATGTAATGAAATTTACCGAAAGGCCAAAAGAAATTGATACAATTTTTAAAGCGCTATCTTCTCTTAATGAGCAACTTATATATCGAAAATTAAGCATTTTAGACTAAAGCTAGTGTTTTTAAACTCAGGGGGAAAAGCTCAGAAATTATTAACCTTTTGAACATGAATAAATTTTTAAATACATCCTAAAACAAATAGTTAAAAACTTTCCTATAACTTAAAAGAAATGACTGAGTGGCTCAAATATAGTCCATTTGGATTTATGACCATAAACCCACAGATTGATCCAAATACATTATCAATTTAATGCCAGATATTTTTGCAGTAACAGGAATCAGATGAATGTCCTACTTGCAAAGGGAAAAAAATCTAGACAGAATTCACTGCACAGTGACTTAAATGTTCTGTTCAGGAAAAAACACTATAAAGTTTAAAGTTAAATGACAAACTGAAACAAAGCATTATTCTGCTATAATATAAGCAGTAGTAATTGGGTTTGCAAATATAGCAAATCCAAGCTCATATTTGTTATATATAAAGAACATATATGATTTTATTAGAAAAATGGACAAAGGCATGGAAGATTTCTTCATAAAGTGTTTAGACAGCTCCTAAACACAAAAAGATGCTTAGACTCTTGCACAAACAAGTCAAAATTAACTTTTTTTTCTATCAGATTTGATATTTATCATGTGTAGTGTCGGTGAGGGTGTGAAGAAATGGAAAATACAGTTGATAGAAATTACCTGTTTTGAAGGGCATTTTTGGCAGCTTTTTACCAAAGTTAATACCTTCTCATAATTTAAAAAGTCATAGAGGGCTAAAAGTTCATGACAGAAATGAGCAATTCCCTGTATTCCCCAAGTCTGCTTCCCAAAGTAGACTGTAGTCCCTCAGTGGCTTTTTCTTCTGTTATTACTCTCATAGTTCCAAACAATAGAGGTTTACAGCTCTCTTGATTCTTCAGTTTCAGATATTCTCTATTGATTTTTTTATTTTGTTAGGTGAGTAATTTCTTTCTCTTGTAACCCTCTTATTCCCTCAGACTTTGGTTTTTTTTGTTTTTGTTTTTTGGTTTTTGGTTTTTGGTTTTTTTTGAGACGGAGTCTCGCTGTGTCTCCCAGACTGGAGTGCAGTGGCGTGATCTCGGCTCACTGCAAGCTCCGCCTCCTGGGTTCACGCCTTTCTCCTGCCTCAGCCTCCCGAGTAGCTGGGACTACAGGCGCCGCCACCTCGCCTGGCTAATTTTTTGTATTTTTAGTAGAGACGGGGTTTCACTGTGTTAGCCAGGATGGTCTCAATCTCCTGACCTCGTGATCCACCCGCCTCGGCCTCCCAAAGTGCTGGGATTAGAAGCGTGAGCCACCACGCCCGGCCTTCCCTCAGACTTTGAATACAGTCATATTACTCTCTGGAAGAGAAGTATATGTATTTTTTTTTTATATGCAGTATGATTTAGTTTAATGTATTAATAATACACTTATGCAAACTCACCAAAGTATTCCCAGTAGTTAGTAAATTCCTAATTCAAATCAAGTAATACAGTTCTCTGAGAGGCTAGCATCTCCATATCTTCCATCTTTTAAATGTAATTGATACTTTTACTTTAATCTTGCTTGTTAAAATTATTCTGTTAGCTATTACCTGGTGTAATAGTTCTTGTTTACTGAAAAATAATTTTCAACACTCCATAAATCTGTTTATTCTAAATTTCGGTTTTAAGCATAGCTAAGAAAGTAATTACTGTTACTGGAATTCACCTGATAAACTATGTATAATATAATTCATTGCAATATCACATTAAATATCAGTTAAACATGTGTTAATCATAAAGATTTTTGTTATTAGAAAAAGACCTTAAATGCTTGGCAACCAATTCTAATAAAATTTTTTTTTCTCTTTATAGGAGAGTTAATCTTGGTCTATCTGGTGTGAATATATTATGGATCTTTGGCGAGTAACAGGTCATATATTTAATTCCAGACATTTGGACTTTTATTTCACTGAACCAGAAGTCAAAACTAAACATCTCTGAGCCACCGACTCTTCTGAAATAAAATACACATGTGTGTATGTTACAGACTTTTTAGATTTAACGAAAAAGGTAGCAGTTATGAAATGTCATTGTAAAAATATGTCCCTGTGTCTTCTATATCAAGAGACATTACCTTTAATTTTATATTGCTTTTCAGAAATTTCAGGTGACTATAAAACTGCAACCCTTCAGATTTTTATTGACTCAAAACAGTGCCATTCCCCTTAATGAAATAGATTTTGAGGTTTTTTTCATTATAACACCCAAATGAGAATCATCTACCTGATCCTTGTGCCACAAAAAATTTTTTTTCAATCTTTTTTTTTTTTTTTTTTGAGACAGGGTCTCTGTCACCCAGACTGGAGTACAGTGGCACGATCTTGGCTCACTGCAACTTCTGCCTCCCAGGCTCAAGCGATTCTCCTGCCTCAGCCTCCTGAGTAGCTGGGATTACAGGCACGCACCACCACACCCAGCTAATTTTTATATTTTTAGTAGAGACGGTTTCACCATGTTGGCCAGGCTGGTCCCGAACTCCTGACCTCAGGTGATCCAACCACCTTGGCCTCCCAAAGTGCTGGGATTACAGGTGTGAGCCACTGCGGCCAGCCTCAGTTATTTTATTTAATAGTATAAGTACTTAGAAAGTAAGAAAATTGCTGATTTAGTTTTGTTTTGTTTTGTTTTTTAATGTTTCCCCAGCGTTCTGCAAGTTAGGCCAAAGCCCACATTCAAAGAAATGAGATTAACTCTTAAGTAATGTGTTAAGTTTACATATATTTTAAAATATTATTAAAGGAGGTTTGACAGTATTGACATTTAAAAAGTCAACACTTGGATTAACTTTAGCTGGTAGTATTAATTTGGGTTTTAGTTAAGAGTCTGAGGACATCAAGAAAACTGTTTACCACTTTGGTTTTAGCAGCTCAGTTTTACTATTCCATAATGTGTTATTTTTAAAGTTCTCTTTTTAAGATCACAGTGATATCCTGTTTAAATTTTTAAAATATGTTCAAAATATCTGGAGAGAGAGAAGTTACCAAGTTTGTATGTTTTGTTTGACTCACCATCTTTATTTTCTGTATGTATATGTAGTAACTGGCAATTGCGTATATTTTCTTGATTAACATATTAGAGACTGCTTCCATCATCTTATGTAAATCTGGAAACAGCTGAAACTAGTCTTTTCTGAAGAACTGTATGTCAGTATTACTAGATGTGCATCCCATTTTGTCATTGCCTCAGACTTTGAATATAGTCATTACTCTCTGGAAGAGAAGTATAATTATTTTCTTTTTTTGTTATATGCAGTATGGTTTAAGATCTAGTAATAGTACACATATGTAAACTCACTAAAGTATCACCAGTAATTAGTAAATTCCAAATTCAAGTCAGTACAGTTCTGTCTTTGTAAATTCTGTCTTTCAAAAAGTTGTTCGTGTTTTTAAAAGTTGATGTCCAAAGGAAAGGAGCTTCTTATCTTTTAAGTACTTTCGGTGTATGTTAAATATTTATTTGCTATGATATTCTAGAAGAAAATATCAAACATGTTAAATATAAGAACATGTTAAAATTTAAATTTGCTATTTCAAAAGTTACTGAAGATGTCTTGGAATAACAGTTGTTATGCTGTTAAACTATATAGTTGCATACACTTTATTAAAAGCACTATGGAGAAAAATTTTAACAATGCATAAGACAAAAGGTCTTTTTTTCTTTATAGGACTTAGCTTTTAGTCTAAAAATTCAAAGCAATAATATTTTATTTTTAAAGTGACTAAAAAAATACAGTCTACAATAAATATATACATAGGGATACACACTTAAAAAGATGTTTTGTTTGCATACTATTAGTAAGTCTAGTGTGGATTACTGTACTCTGGGTAGCTTTCCTATATTAGCTTTTCTTCCCAAATATTTGAGCCAGTTTGTACTTAAATATAGCTTTTATTAAAAAATACTTTGGTGGATTCATTTGAATTCACCCCTCAGGAAGACAGTGCACTGCAAATAAGGCAATTTTTTTAGTCCTTGTGTTAAAATGAATAAATGTCTACTAATATCTCTGATCAAATGTTATTTACAGGATATATGTCACAAGTTTTTCTTTGATTGCTTGACTTCTTGTGGGATCAGATCCACTAATCCTCTAGATTACATTCACTTCATCATTTATCCTTTTCTTTGTCTATAAATATCATCCTTAAGCCAGATTTCTTTTAAAGGCATGTTAGGTATTCATAATTTAGTTTCTACTGAGACATACAAATGTTATGTTGTGTGGCTTTCTCAAACTAAAATATACTTGACACTGATATTTTATATTTTAACAGTAAAGACACGCAGCATGTGGGGTGGCACTTTCTTTTTCCTTTTTTTTTTTTTTCCTTCTTTTTCTTTTGAGATGGAGTTTTGCTCTTACTGCCCAGGCTGGAGTGCAGTGGCGCAATCTCAGCTCACTGCACTTGACTCACTGCAACCTCTGCCTTCCAGTTTCAAGCGATTCTCCTGCCTCAGCCTCCCAGGTAGCTGGGATTCAGGCTCCCGCCACCATGCCCAGCTGGTCTCGAACTCCTGTCCTCAAGTGATCTACCCACCTCGGCCTCCCAAAGTGCTGGGATTACAGGCGTGAGCCTCTGCACTGGGTCCCTCCTGGGAAACTTTAGAAAATGCCTGTGTCCCACTCCCAAAGAGTCTGATCTTCATATGGGGTGTGGCTTGAGCCTCAGGATTTTTAAAAAGCTTCCCAGGTGATTCTAATGTACAGTCAAGAAACAGGATGGCTGCATGAGGGTTGGTAAGAAAGTTCAAATGAAAGGATCAGACTGACAACACCTGAACACACAGATCGCCCTTCACTTTGGAAGTGGGACAAAGTATTTTTAGTAGAGACGGGGTTTCACCATGTTGGCCAGGCTGATCTTGAACTCCTGGCCTCGTGATCCGCCCACCTCAGCTTCCCAAAGGGCGGGGATTACAGTCATGAGCCACCGCACCCAGCCCTTTCTAGGCAGCTTTGTAATAGAAATGCACACATTGAAATGCACACATTCCTCAAAGGTCAGTCTTTGGTCCTCTGATTCACTGTATATGATTTTCCTTAGAGATCTCATTCATTCCACTTCATTCATCACCTCTCTGCCTTTGATTCCCAAATCCATCAAGCATAGTGTCTCTCCTGAACTGTAGTGTTGATTTCCATCTACCCGTCAGACATTTCTGTTTGGATATTCTGTGAACCCCATGTGTGAGACTGACTTCACATCTGCTCCTATCAGCTTCCTCTTACATCCCTTTTTCTGTTCATTGTACTACCAGTTGCCCATGCTCAAAATTCTGGTGTTATCTTTGATTCCTGGAGCTCCCTGGATCCCCAATCCAATCAGGCAGCAAACCTCATCCATTCTTTCTTAACAATGTCTCTTGCAGCTGTACCTTTTCCATTTCTGCCACCACTATGCTCATTTACACCCTTATCAACCCACACAGGACTACTGCAGCAGCCTAGTTAATCTCACAGCCTTCGAATTGTTGCCATGCTTCCAGATTTTCCTATTCATCCTGCACATTCTCTTCAAATTCATCTTCCTAGAACACCTGTTTGATCATTTCATCCCCCTGATAAATTCCTTAGCCTGACATTTAAAGCTCCACACAATCTGGCCCCAACCTGGCCTCATGCACCTAAACCCTTGGCTCCAGCCAGTGCAGGCTGCTGCCTGCTTGCTGGGTTCTCTCTGTGCTGCTCCTCATCCTGATCACTCTCTGGGGATGCCCCCTCTCAATCTACTGTCTTCCCCTGCATTGAGCCTTCACTCTAATTAAACCTGCTATTTGGAGCTAGTCCTGACCACTCCAGATGGCAGTCATTTCTCCCCTTGAGCGATTAGATCTCTGCCCCTCCTTTGGCACTCAGCAGCTACATGAATGGATTCAGAAGTGACTTTTAGTCAAACAGCAGGTCCTCGTATCTTGTCTCATCCTTGCACAAGAACTGAGTTTCTTACTAGTCTGAGCTGTGCTGCTGTTCAAGTATACTTGTCAATGGTTAAAACTACTTTTGGGAAAGCCTCCTATATTAGCTTTCCTATATTAACTGTTCTCCTCCAAAGGACACCTTTTGATCCCTCCAAGCGCACTGGCTTTCCTTTTGTGGCTAGACCTAAGGAGGAAGCACTCCTGGGCCTGGACAGCTGCAGCAGGGGGACTGCTTGAAAAGTAAAGGTGTTAGGAAAATGATGAAACTCCTTCCAGTGCTTCTGGGGGTCTTCCTTAGTAACCTGGGGGTGAAGGCACTGCACTTATGTGCAGCAGCACAACATTGTCCCAAATGCTGCAGGGACCAGTGGTGGAGGCCAGAAGGGATTGGCTGGCCTACCTGCCCTTCTGGGTGGCTTTAGTCACAGCTGTCCCTGAACCGTGGATGAGGTCAAAAGTCTTCAAGGACAAGCAGCACATGGCTGGGCTCTCTGGCAGGAAGGCTTCAGGGAAGGACCCATGCGGGGCTTTGTCTGCCCAGTTAGAATGAGAGGGCTTTGTACAATCAGCACCCATGCCTCTTGGACCCCAATGACACTGCCACATCTCACTGGGTAGGCCAGTAGCTTTTTGCTGGGTGTGCAGGGTTGTTAGGCGTTAGCTCCGAGCCGCATTATAATTTGATCCCTGGATGTTCATCAGTAATAACATTTTCACACTGAACTGCATTGACCTGGGATGGGACAATTTATGAATTCTACAGAGGCGGCACCTCAGTGGGAGTTAGGAAGGAGAGTCTAACAGCAGGATGGGTGTGGAGAACAGCGCCGCAGCCCTGCCACCCCACAAGGGACAGCAGCAACCCTGAGGATATTTCTTAGCAAATTTGCATGCAGAGAGTCCCAGGCACTACTGTGGATGAGATTTGTATGTAAATCCTTTTCTGCCCCAAACCAAAATATTTCAAAATCAATCTGGCTAGAAGAGCCACTGGCCTCAATGCATTGAGCATTCAGTGAGAGGACTAAGCTCTGTCATTAAATGGGGCAGGACAACTAGTCTTTCAGACTGATTATTTATTTATTTATTTATTTATTTATTTATTTATTTGAGATGGAGCCTCGCTCTGTCACCCAGGCTGGAGTAAGGTGGTGTGATCTCGTCTCACTGCAACCTCTGCCTCCCAGGTTCAAGCAATTCTTGTGCCTCGGCCTCCTGAGTAGCTGGGATTACAGATGCCTGCCACCACACCCAGCTAATTTTGTGTTTTTTAATAGAGACGGGGTTTCACCATGTTGGCCAGGCTGGTCTCAAACTCCTGACCTCAAGCAGTCCACCTGCTGGAATTATAAGCATGGGCCACTGCACCCAGCCCTACACTGATTTCTGATAAAATAAGATGGGCTGGATGCAGTGGTTCACACCTATAATCCCAGCACTTTGGGAGGCTGAGGCAGGAGGATCACTTGAGCTCAGGAGTTGGAGACCAGCCTGGGCAACATAGTGAGACCCCATCTCTAAAAATAATAATAATAAGTGATAAGATACTCTTCATACCTAGAGGTAACTGAGAAACTCAAAGTGAAAATAATGAATGGACTGCTTTTAGGTGAAGGAAAAAAGAACAAATTAGTATAAAAGTAGGAAATGGCCCCTTTGGCACTGTAAAGCAACTGTCTTGTCCTTGGATCACACTGAGCTACAGATCTTCATGGCCTTGACACCAACCCACCCCAACTGTGCTAGCCCAGCTTTGCCTCCTGCTCCCTCTGTCCTTCCCTTCCCGAGACCTGGCCATTCATTCCCCAGTCATAGACAGTAGCACCCTTGTATCCTGAAGGCTGGGCTTTCTGGTATACCAAGAAAACACAGTCTCCTTCCTTTCCCATTTCTACACTTGAAGGAAAAAATAACAATCCTGAATCAGACTCTGCTTTCATGCACTGCATCCCATAGGAGGAAAGTTAGAAGGTGGTGATCAGCTCCACTGGGGGCAAACGTTGTTTTCTCAGGAGCAGCAGCCAGGCACGATTCTCTCCCAAACACAGGCTGTGGAGATTGGAATCAGGCAGCTCTGTGATAGTTTTGGCCCAGAATACAGGCACCAGCTTAATGAGCTCCACCTCCAAAGAAAGGCCCCTTGTGTTCCTAGTGGGGAGGAGTGTCATCCACTGGACAGCCTAAGGAGTCCCCTGACTCGGGAAAGATTTGGCAGAGGGAAATCTGAACCTAAGCTGCCAGGCCCCAAACCTGTCGGTTTGAGGTGTTACGTGACTTCCATCTCAAAATTAAATTCATTATGACACTCTGCTTCCAGTTGAATGGTCTGCATGAATTCTTTAAACAAAGCACCCCAAAACCACAATAACCATTTAGTACCTCTCTCCGTGGGCCAGAAATTCAGACAGGACACAGTGGGGATAGCTCCTCTGTGTTCCACAGTGTCTACAGGTTCACATGTCTGGCAGTTGATGCTAGCTACGGACTAGGAGCCTAACTGGAGATATTGGCAGAACACTCACACTTGGCCTCCACACAGGGCCTGGGCTTCCTTATAACGTGGTGGCTGAGTTACTAGGGCCAGTGTCCTGAGAAAGGGAGAGAGAGGCAGAAGCATATTGCCTTTTATTTATAACTTAGCTTTGGAAGTACCATGTTTCTTCCACTGCATTCTGTTGGTCAAGGCAGCTACAAAGAACTGCCCAATGTCAGAGGGAAGGAACATAGACCCTACCACTCAATGGAGGAATGTGCCACATCACACCATGTCGGGTGGAACGTTTATTGGTGTGACCATTTTTGGAAAATACAATCTGCCATAATGTGCAGTGCCAAAATAAAAAAAGAAAAAATTAATGCTCTTTGTCTCATTGATCTCAGGAAAATTTATCTTAAAGTATTCAACAGAAACAAATAGTTATGCCTAAAGGTGTCCGTCATGAGTGCTTATTCATTTATTTACCCATACATCCAATTTTTTTTTTTTGAGACAGAATCTCACTCTGTTGCCCAGGCTGGAGTGCAGCGGCACAATTTCTGCTCACTGCAAACTCCGCCTCCTCGGTTCAAGCAATTCTTGTGTCTCAGCCTCCCGAATAGCTGGGATTACAGGCGCATGCCACCACACCAGGCTAATTTTTGTATTTTTAGTAGAGACAGGGTTTCACCATATTAGCCAGGCTGGTCTCGAACTCCTGGCCTCAAGTGATCCACCTCGGCCTCCCAAAGTGCTGGGATTACAGGCATGAGCCACCGCACCCAATCAATCCAATAAATATTAATTGAAGTATTTTGCCAGATGCTAGCAATACAAAGAAAACTTAAGATCTATCCTTCTTTCTTTCAAATAGCTTCCAGTCTATGATCGCTAAAAATAAAACCCATCCAAATGTCCAGTAATAAGATGGTTTAATAAATTCTATGTAGGCCAGGCACAGTGGCTCACGCCTATAATCCCAGCACTTTGGGAGGCCAAGGCAGGCGGATCACCTGAGGTCAGGAGTTAGAGACCAGCCTGGCTAATATGGTGAAACCCCCATCTCTACTGAAAATACAAAAATTAGCCGGGTGTGGTGGTGCACGCCTGTAATCCCAGCTACTCAGGAGGCTGAGCCAGGAGAATCGCTTGAACCTGGGAGATTGATGTTGCAGTGAGCCAAAATTGCACTATTGCACTCCAGCCTGGACAACAAGAGTGAAACTCTGTCTCAAAAAATATATAACAAATTATATGTAAACTCTAGGAGATACAATCTTGAGATGTTATCATCACTTAAGGACTTTTATTTTGACCTCTTTGAAAAGACTACGTGGAAAGATGGGGGAAATGTTGGATAGAAGTGAAAACAAATCGAAGTTGTATGTCTACTGTGATTACAATTATGTAAAAATATGCATGCATATCACCAAGGACTAGAAGAGAATATCCAAATGTGAACTCACTTGTTGAAGTGGGAATATGCATGATTGTCCTTACGTTTTCTTTTCTTTTTCTTTCTTTCTTTTTTTTTTTTTTTTTTGAGGTACTTTTCAATGTATATTGCTTTTATAATTGAAAAGTTCCAGAAAAAATAATGTGGTGCAAACAAAATTGTACAGGTCAAAGGGAGAGAAAGTGCCGCTGGGTGGGAAGCTGGCCGGAGACACTTCATTTAAAAGGTGACATTTGGGCCAGGTGCAGTGGTGGCTCACACCTGTAATCCCAGCACTTTGGGAGGCCCGAGGTCACGAATTCGAGACCAGCCTGGCCAGCCAACATGGTGAAACCCCGACTCTACTAAAAAGACAAAAAAATTAGCTGGGCATGATGGCTCACGCCTGTAGTCACAGCTACTAGGGAGGCTGAGAGAGGAGAATCACTTGAACCCGGGAGGCAGAGGTTGCAGTGAGCTGAGATCGCACCACTGCACTCCAGCCTGAGTGACAGAGTGAGACTCCATCTCAAAAAAATAAAAAGGTGATATTTGGATTTCCGTAGGAGGAAGAAGCAGGCAGCCAGACTCAAGACAGGAAAGGAAGAGATGTCTTTAGAAAACTGCAGAGAGGCCAGGCACAGTGGTTCACACCTGTAATCCCAGTACTTTGGGAGGTCAAGGCGGGCGGATCACCTGAGGTCGGGAGTTCGAGATCAGCGTGACGAATGTGGAGAAACCCCGTCTCTACTAAAAATACAAAAAAACTAGCTGTGCATGGTGGTGCATGCCTGTCATTCCAGCTACACGGGAGGCTGAGGCAGGAGAATCGCTTGAACTCAGGAGGCAGAGGTTGCGATGAGCCGAGATCATGCCATTGCACTCCAGCCTGGGCAACAGGAGCGAAACTCTGTCTCAAAAAAAAAAGAAAACTGCAAAGAATCCAAACTGAGATGGGTTTAGAGGAGCATGGGCAGACAGGACTGGAAGGAAGAGGGGGCTTCAGGTGCTGGACTCAGGATTTCTGACCTTACTCCGAGAGACTCTGGAGCCTTTTGAGTACAGCATTAACTGAAAGAGTGCTGAAGGAAGATGACCGACTGCAGTCCTGAAGAAGGGCAGAGCTGGAGCAGCTGAAGTTGGGGAGACCCACGAGGAGGCCCCTGCAGTCATCCAGGGCCTGGACTGCAGAGTTGGCAAAAAAAAAAAAAAAAAAAAAAAAAAAGACTGGAGAGCATTTGTGGAAGACAAATGGTCACAACTTGGGAGCTCAGTGCGTGTATGTAGGTGACTGGGAAGAGGGTGGCACAAATACCAGCAATAGAGCAATGAGGAAGAGGAACCGGTTTGCAGCAGAAGAGAAATTTTAAACGGGTTGCATTTGAGCGGGTTTGGAACATCCACATGGAGATAACAACAGAGAGTTGGAAATGCAAGTCTGAACCTTAAGGAAGAAAGCTCTACTTTTGGCAGAAGAACTGGAACGTATCTCCTCTTCCTGGAGTGCCTTTCCCTCAACTGTCTCCTTTCCGGTCCTCAGTAAGGTCTCTGCTCAAGTATCCCTTCATGCCCTTTCCTACAATGGTGCCCGTGACACACACACACCACCGCCCTCGCCCTGCTCAGTTCTTCCTCTCTGCACCTACCTGAGATTTTGCGTATTACCTGCTCCCCTCCTCGAGCATCACCTTTAGAGTCGGTACACTAGTCTCAATTTCCTGTTTGAAAAACTGAACATTAAAAGGCAACCATGTCAAGAATATTCAAAATGAAGGCTGGGTGCAGTGGCTCAGGCCTGTAATCCCAACACTTTGGGAGGTGGAGGTAAGTGGATCGCTTGCACCCAGGAATTTGAAACCATTCTGGGCAACATGGCAAGAAGACCCGGTTGGGGTGGTGCCTGCCTGTAGTCCCAGCTACCAGGGAGGCTGAGGTGGGAGGATCGCTTGAGCCTCGGAGGTCAAGGCTGCAGTGAGCTGTGATGGTGCACTGCATGCCAGCTTGGGTGACACAGCAAGACTCTGTCCCCCCAAAAAAGATGAATCAATTAAGGAAGTGCATGGTGAGAGTTAGAGGTTTCAAGGGAACTGATGAGTCCTCCATCCGCAGCAGTGACCACACCCAGAGTCAGGTGGAGCCAAGGCTCTGTGGGCTTATTTAGACATCCCCTGCAGCGGCAGACTGCTGTTCTTGATTCATAGCCATCCTCTTCTTCCTCTGTGTTAATTCTTAGCTGGACACGGCGAGGATGGTCTCGAACTCCTGACCTCATGATCCACCCGCCTTGACCTCCCAAAGTGCTGGGATTACAGGCGTGAGCCACCGCACCCAGCCAATTGATTCATCTTCTGTCCCTTTCCCAGGCACTGGAAATGAAAAGTTCAACATTTCCAAAACAGAGCAAAAACATTGCAGACACGTCCACAGTGCTGCTGGAGCAACCCTCTAAGTATTTTTAGCCAGCAACAATTAGGTAATTTGCAAGAGACCCGCAGCAAAATGAAAATGCAGGGGCCTCTGTTCAAGATAGCCACAGCAGGGCATTACACCTAGCACGGGGCTCTCCTCACGGCCCATGAGAGTGCAGCCTGCAGGCCTGTGAAGCCAGCTCTGAGGCCCACCCCACACCGCACGGACAGGCATGGTTTATAATATGAAGCACCCCATGTCAGTAGTGTTGGCTTTTCCAGCTGCTTCAAGTTTTCGGTGAGATTTTGTCCTCGTCACAGCTCAGAACAACTTAGAAGTGGTCTTGGAGATCAAATAGTTGGACTGTCTTGTTTCACACATGGCCCAGAAGCCCAGAGTGGGCCTGTGGGTGCCCGGGCCCTGCTGGTGCTGGGGTCCAAAGCCTTTCTAGAAGCATGGCCTAAGGACGCTGCCAGGAGGCCCCCTGGCGGCGCTGCAGGGGGCTTGTTTCCTCCTGGCTTTCCCCCTCAGGCTGGCTCCTCCAACCCTCCCTTGCACCTCCTGTTGCCTGCTTGGGTCAGACTCCTCTTCCAGCCTCTGGTCAAAGCGGAGACAAGAGGTCACGCCATTGGGAGGGTCACAGGAAGGCCTGATGGTGGTCTGACAAGGGAGAGCTGGGCCCCTGCGCTCTGATAATCCCTTCCACAGCCATCTCCGTGCTGAGGGCTGTGCCCCTTGGCACTGAGATGCATAGAGAGCTTACGGGAGGACTTCCTGGCTGGGCACAGCCTGCCAGCCAGGTGCCAAGGACACCCTGATGGGAGCACAGGACAGTCCTGGCGGAGGCTGGAGCAGGAGGTGACAGGCTGGGTCGTGGGGTTGCACAGAGCAGAGGCAGCAGCGAGGCCAGATGGCCTGGTCCCGGGGAATGGGCAGGCGCTGAGGTGTCAGATGGACACGCTTGTCCCTGAGGGCAGGCAGACGACGCGAAGCCAGGCAGAGGAGAGAGGTGGGATGAGCACGCGGGCAGCCAGTCACGCATGTGGTCCCCAGGCAGCTGCAGACACTGCGGGCCCTCCTGGACCTGGACTCCGGGCCGGGCTGCGCAGCTGGCACTGGGAAAGGTGCCAGGGCTCCTGCGGGGCCTCCCGAGGAGGGGCAGGGAGCCTGGCTCCTCATGGCCACCTGCTCCTGGCTGGAGCCCAGAGCCGGCTGGTATCAGCCTTGGGCCTGGCTCGCCTCCTGGCTTCTGACCAGACCTGGCCCTCCCCACCACCCACCAAGCCCCTGCCCGTCACCCCCCGTCCCCACCACACACTGAGGGGTTCTGGCTCCTGAGGTGCTGAGAGCTGTGAGCAAAGCAGAAGCAGTCAGGTCCCATGTCCCCTTCACACCCTGGCAGCACTGCCATGGCCTGGGACAGCCCCCAGGCGGAGCACACAGCCCAGGCCAAACACGCACCCGTGGAGAATCTGGAAGCCCAGGCATGAGAAGCTGCCTTTTTGTCTCACATGAAGACGCTGCAGGCCTGCCAGGGATGCCCCAAAGGCTCCAGGGCCACACCAACACAGCTGTCCCTGCCTCTCTGAGGACATGGAGGCCGATGACCACTAGTTTCCTGTAACATAGGGAGTTGTGGGCAAAAGAAACGCAACTGTTTCTCACCTGTTACCGTGGGCTCGAGAATTGTGAGGTGTTTGCCAAGTGGCCAGGGCATCAGCCCACGGTGCCTGGGTGCCCACAGCCCTTGACCAGCGGACTCTGTGGCCCCTTTCTAGAAGGTGCTTTGCAGAATTGACTGCCCCTCTCCTTCCTCCCCCACGCATCTCCCTGAGCTCTGGAGAGAGGGCCTGGCAGGGCTCAGGTGGAGGGAGGCAGGGTGGCCGTGGGCAGAGAGAGGGCCTGGGACCCACGAGACCATGGCAGGCCGAGGCCGGTGCCTCCCTGGAGCTGAGGGAGACCCACGGGCCCGCGAGGGGGCTCTGTGCCTAAACCCTGCCCTCCCCACGGGCCGCTGCTGTTGTGCGCCTGGACCGGGGCAGGAAGAGGGAGGAAGGTCAAAAATGGCCTCTCCTTCCTCCTTCCTCCCTCCTTCCTCCCTCCTTCCGGTCCCGTGGCTGTTCAGGCACTGGCTCCACTGACTTTTCTGAGCTGCTGTTTGGAGCCAGGCGGTTCCCCGGTCCCAGCGCCAGGCCCAGCCTCTCCGCGGCTGCGCCCGTGGCCCCAGAGGCCGGGGAGGCTCACACCCCTATGGTGGTCACTTAGGTTTGCCGTTCTGCTGCCAGAAGCTTCTCTGCCCTGGCTGGGATGGGGAAGGAAGAGTCGGTGTGGTCTGGCCCCGGCCCGGGCCTCTGCCCGAGTGCCCCCCAGGGAGACCATGGCTGCCAGCGCACCAGGCCCTTCCCCGCCGGAGCCACTCCCCGTGGGGACCGCAGGCAGAGTCTGCTCGGGTAGCCCAGTGGCTGCCACCCCTGGCTGAACTCTTTTCTTGCCCGCATCCATGTTCTCCGTCTGCAAAACGAGATCAATAAGCCCTGGCTGGGAGTCAGGGGGCCTTAATCAGGGACCTCTGCTCCTCTGCACAGCACGGCCCGCAGGAGGCAAGGACGCAGTTTGTCTCTAATGGCGAAAACCGGCTGAGTGAGCCACTGTCAGCTGCTGCCCGCGCTGCCTGCCTGCGTGTGTGGCAAACGTGCACTGCCTGGAGTCACAGTTCCTAAGTCCCTGTCACAGACTCCCACCCAGGCCAGGGGGCAATGGGCCTCTGGTGGATCTGGGGAATGTGGGTGCAGTGTGTGGGTGTGGTGTGTGGTGCATGGTGTGTGTGTTTGTGTGGGGTGTATGTGGTTTGTGTAGGTGTGGGGTGTGTGGAGGGATGTGAGAGTGTATTTGTGTGGTGCATATGGTGTGTGCGATACATGTGTGGGGCTGTGTATATGGTGTGTGTGTTTCTGGTTTGTGGTGTATGTGGTTGTGTAGCTCTAATGTGTATGTGTGGTATATGGTGTGTGGGAGTTAGGGTGTATGGGTGAGTGTTGGATGGTGTTGGTGTGATTTGTGGTGTGTGTGGTTTGTGATATATATCTGTGGCTTGTGTGTGTGTGGTCTGCAGTGTGTGTGGCTTGTGGTGTGTGATGTGTATTTGTGTGGTGTGTGTTTGTTTTGTGGTATGTTTGTGTGGTTTGTGGTGTTTGTGTGTGATGTGTGTGTGGCTTGTGGTGTGTGTGTGAGGGGGTATGCTGTTTGTGGTGTTTCTGTGATGTGGATGGCTTCTGGTGTGTGGTGTGTGTGTTTGTGTGATGTGTGTGTCTTGTAGTGTGTGGTTTTTTATTTGTGGTGTGTGTGTTTGTGTGATGTGGTATATGTGGCTTGTGGTGTGTGTGATGTGTGTGTGGCTTCTGTGTGGTTTGTAGTCTGTGGTGTATGTGGCTTATGATGTGTGTATGATGTGGCATGTGTGGCTTGTGTTATGTGTGGCTTGTGGTGTGTGTGATGTGTGTGGCTTGTGTGTCGTTTGTGGTCTGTGGTTGTGTGTCGTTTGTGGTCTGTGGTATGTCTGTGTGATGTGTGTGTGATGTGTGTGTGACTTATGGTCTGTGGTGTGTGTGTGTGTGAGATGTGTGTGTGGCTTGTGTGTGTGATGTGTGTGTGATATGTGTGTGTGACTTGTGGTGTGTGTGATGTGTGTGTGGGGCTTGTGGTGTGTGTGGTTTGTGTGTTTGTGTGATGTGTGAATGTGGTTTGTAGTGTTTGTGTGGTATGTGTGATGTGGCATGTGTGTTTGTGTGAGGTGGGGTGTGTGACCCGTGGAGTGTATGTGATGTGTATGTGGCCTGTGGTATGTGTGATGTGTGTGTGGCCTGTGGTGTGTGTGGTCTGTGGCATGTGTGTGTGGTGTGTGTGGCCTGTGGCATGTATGTGTGGTGTGGTGTGTGTGGCCTGTAGCATGTGTGTGTGGTGTGGTGTGTGTGGCCTGTGGCGTGTTTGTGTGATATGATGCAGTGTGGCTTGTGCCTGGCACTGCCCTGGGGCGGAGGTCCCTAAGGGAAACCTGATGTACAGTACTTCCTAGGGTTCTGCAGGGAAGGGCCTTGGTGCCTTCCTAAGAACAATAAGAGCAATTTTCTTAGAAGTGTGGTTTCGAGGCCGGGCTCTGTGGCTCTCGCCTGTAATCCCAGCACTTTGGGAGGCCAATGTGGGCAGATCACCTGAGGTCAGGAGTTTGAGACCAGTCTGGCCAACATGGTGAAACGCCATCTCTACTAAAAATATGAAAATTAGCCCGGTGTGGTGGCGTGTGCCTGTAATCCCAGCTACTAGGGAGGCTGAGAGAGGAGAATCGCTTGAACCCGGGAGGCAGAAGTTGCAGTGAGCCAAGATCATGCCATTGCACTCCAGCCTGGGTGATGAGAGTGAAACTGTCTCAACAAAAAAAAAAAAAAAAAAAAAAAGAAAGAAAAGAAGAAGTGTGGTTTTGGCTGAGCACAGTGGCTCACACCTGTAATCCCAGCACTGTGGGAGGCCAAGGCAGGCAGATCACTTGAGGCCAGGAGTTCGAGACCAGCGTGGCCAACATGTTGAAACCCCATCTCTACTAAAAATACAAAATTAGCCGGGCGTGGTGGTGGGCACCTGTTATCCCAGCTACTCGGGAGACTGCGACAGGAGAATCACTTGAACCCAGGAAGCAGAGGCTGCAGTGAGCGGAGATCACACCACTGCACTCCAGCCTGGGAGACAGAGAGACACTCAAAAAAAAAAAAAAAAAGTGTGATTTCAGTCCCTCTTACAGCACAGCTACCTGTGGCCCTTCCTTAAAGTGCAGGTCTGGGCCCACGCTGATTTACTGAATCAGAACCTGTAGGCCTGGGGCCTCCTAACCTGCCCTTTTTAGCAAACTTTCCCAGTAACTGCAGCTGGTGAGTTCACACAGCACAACCTCGGGGAGCCACGGCCCGGTCTTCCTCAGTACCTGCTGAGGCGCCTTTCCAGGGTGGTGGGGCCCTGCAGTTTACTTGGTAGCAAACGTCTCCCAGGGTCGCAGTTGTTCTTGCATGCTAGTGTTCTTGAACATTTAATGTCACCTCTGATTAGCCCCCTCAGCCCCACTGCACTGTGCCCATTCGAAGCCTTCTGGTTTAAGTAGCGTGAATATCAGAACCACTGGGTGCGTTTTGTTCTCAGGCCATTTCGTGGGTAGATTTGTGTTTTCTCACCATTTTAATAATATCCTTGAGAGCAGACACATTTCCTGTTTTTGTTTCCTTTTTGCTCCCCAGGGTCTAATGTGTGTTCCGTACACAGCCCATGCCCAACTGCGGGCAGAAATGAAATGGCGACAACCTGGAGAGACTCTTAAGAGCCCGTGGGAGTTCCTGGAGTCAAGGCCGAGCCCCTCGCTGCAGTGGTCCCACACCTGCGGCTACGTCTTCCACACCCACACCTGCCTGGGGTGACCGCCTCCCCCCACCTCACTAGATGAACATGAGGAGGAGGGCTGAGCTCCTCCTGGCAGACCCGGAGCAGAAATGGGCGCAGCCGAGGCTGCGGGGCAGGTGGCGGCAGCAGGCAGAGCACCCACCTCTCCATCTGCTTGACTGACCGTGAAGTGGGACAGGCGCCAGCCTGAGCCAGTCACCTCCCCCCGTCACCTCGCCAGGTCTCTGTGCTCAGCCCTTTGCAGCCACCACCCCCGCAGCCTCCTCCTCTAGCCCAGCAAGACTGAGAGTGCCCTTCTGCAGGGAGAGGGCCTCACTGCTGGTCCCCGGGCAGCAGGATCTGGGAAGGGGACAGCACATCTTCGATGCCGCTTTCCATAATGGTGTGCCCAGCTGCCCCTCGGGAAGCAGGAGGCTTTGAGGACTTGCAGGATCAAACGTCTTCACAGGGCTTTAGTCTCTCCACCCACAAGCTGAGTCCAATTTTAATTGAAGCCTATGAAGTGCACGGTCCTACAGAAACCATTACAAGAACCTTCTGGAAAAACAGAGGCAATACTCCCTGTAGGAAGGAGGATGAAAGTACTCATGGCTTGCCAAGCCCTCTGGGCAATAGGTCCCAGGGTACCCAGCAGACGGCTTCACCATCTCAGGTCTCTCCCAAACCTGATCTCATTATAAGAAAACCAAAAGGGTCATATTATTTGGCTCCCATCTGGTCTCTGGAAATTTCAAAACTTTAATCAGTAAAACGTTAAAAAACAATTAGGCCAGGCTCAGTGGCTCACACCTGTAATCCCAACACTTTGGGAGGCCGAGGTGGGTGTATCACCTGAGGTCAGGAGTTCAAGACCAGCCTGACCAACATGGTGAAACCCCTTCTCTACTAAAAATACAAAAATTAGCTGGGCACACTGGTGCACGCGTGTAATCTCAGCTACTCGGAAGGCTGAGGCAACAGAATTGCTTAAACCCAGGAGGTGCAGGTTGCAATGAGTTAAGATGGTGCCATTGCACTCCAGCCTGGCGACAGAGCGAGACTCCTTCTCAAAAAAAAATTAAATAACTTTACAATAACAAGGAAGCCACCAGCTGGCCCTTCCTGTGATCTTGCCAGACTGGATGGGAAAGGGATGACACCATCTGGGCCTGACTTTCCTCCCAGGGAAGAGTGAGCAATTCCACCATTCGAGGACCCAAGTTTAAAAAAAAAAAAAAAAAAAAAGGCTTTCCAAATGAGGAAGAGTTATGCCCCTAAGCAGCTTAGGTTTAAAATATTGTTTGCTTCCTGCAGCCCACTGCCGCCGCCCCAAGCCAGCCCTCTGTTCCCTATTCCAGGCCAAACATTACGACGCAGCATCTTCAGGAAGGGCTGGCAGGTCAAGGTACCACAGGAGGCCCCCAGTGCAGAAATGTGCAGGAGTCTGGGAGCAGGAGATAAATTACGCTGGCGGAAAACAAAAAAAAAAGGGGGGAGTGGGGAGGTCTAATTCTTCCTACAAGCCCAAGTATATGATTTACACTTCTTCTTCCTGGAGCCACCTTGCTGTTACCAGGGACAGCCTAAACCTAAGTCTCTAGTGGAAAGGCGGGGAAGAGGCACACTGCCCATGGTGACATTCAAGCAGAGGAGACAGCTTTGGTGGCTCATGCTGGCTGTCCCTTTTTCAAGGAGCCACTGAAAGGGAGACTAGGCTTCTGGAGCCAGGAGGGCAGTGCCTCCACGGAAGGTTCCCATACATTCTCTTGCAGTGGTGGAGTGGCCGCTGCCCCATCTGGTGTGGCCCTGGGAAAAAGAGGCCAAGGCGGGCGGGAAGACTGGACAGGGCGGCAGAGTGGAAACCACAGCTGGGGCTTGGGCTCCGCTCTTGGAAGCACACCGAGGGAGCAGCTGGGCTCTTGTGCCCCAAGAGGGCTGTTGAGGAGGAGGCTGTTGGAGGTAGATCGCCCCACTGAAGGGCTCGCTGGCAGCCTTGAGCCACTAGGCTGGCTCCCCTTACACCCTGCTGCCCGCCTCAGATTCCTATGGAAGCTCCTCAGCCGTGGAAGCTTCACCCTGGGTACTGGTTGGGTGTCACACGCAGGCCCCAGGGGTCATCGGCCTCTTGGGCACCGGTGCCCTTCCTGAAGGGACTAGCTGTCATCCTACCAGGGAGCAATCCTGACTACAAAGGCTGGGGAGGCCAAACTGGTGGGAAGAGGTGGTGTTGAGGAGACAGCCTGCTCCCCGAAGGGTGAGAAGAGCGCCCTGGGAAACGCCCCTCAGCAGCGAGGGCTGGAGGCGCCTGGGTGGGTGGTGCCGCTCAGGAGGCTGGCACCACGGCTCCTTTCAGGCTGTTAAATGTGGCATCAGTGGCCCCTGGGCTATCTAATCA
This sequence comes from Macaca fascicularis, assembly GCF_037993035.2. Lineage (NCBI taxonomy): Eukaryota > Metazoa > Chordata > Mammalia > Primates > Cercopithecidae > Macaca > Macaca fascicularis. Next base: position 171,660,270 of record NC_088377.1, on the reverse strand, counting down.
GACACCTACCATTGGTCTGGCACTCTCCTGGTCACCCTGACTTTATCCTTGTGCTTGATTTGCACAACCTTTTGAGGGTGGATTTTCTCTTTGGTGAGCAGGTAGGCAAAGACCAAAATATTTTTTTTTCTTTTTTTTTTTTTTTTTTTGAGACAGGGCCTCACTCCGTTGCCCACACTGAAGTGCAGTGGCGTCATCTCAGCTCATCGCAGCCTCTGCCTCCCAGGCTCAAGCAATCCTCCCGCCTCAGCCCCCTAGCAGCTGGGATTACAGGAGCATACCACTGCACCCAGCTAATTTTTATGTTTTTTTTTTGTAGAGATGGGTCTTTGCCATGTTGCCCAGGCTGCTCTTGAACTCCTGGGCTCAAGTGATCCGCCTGCCTCAGCCTCCCAAGTGCTGGGATTACAGGCGCGAGTCACCGCACCAGGCCAGAATATGACATTTCTAAGCAGAATTGCTGAGACCCAAACCCGAGTACTGTTTAAAGTCAAGGAGGCTTTTCTGCAGAGCTCGTGCAGCTAAAGCACCTGGCCAAGTGTGTGCATCCAGGTGTGCGTGTGTCACCAGAATCCGCTCTGCCTTGCTGCTTTATTCTCTTTAGGGCAGGCTGTCCCCAGGCAGAAGTCACAGGGCTCCCATCAGCTCCAGGCTCAGAGCCTTAGGTCAGCAACCCCAGGAGAAAGCATCTGAGTCTTCTCTTTAGATCTCGCTCATGTCACCCAGGCTGGAGTGCAGTGGAGTGATCTTGGCTCACTGCAGCCTTGACCTCTCAGGCTCAAGTGATTCTCCCACCTCAGCCTCCCAAGTAGCTGGGATTACAGGAGTGCACCACCAGGCCCAGCAAACTCTTTTGTATTTTTTTTTATAGAGATGGGGTATCACCATGTTACCCAGGCTGGCTTCGAACTCCTGGGCTCAAATGATCCGCCAGCATGTCTCCCTAAGTGCTGGGTGTGAGCCACCGGACCCTTTTTCAGTTCTTTAGGAAAAAGTATAGTGGGCAGGGTGCAGTGACTCATGCCTGTAATTCCAGCACTTTGGGAGGCCGAGTTGGGCAGATTTCCAGAGATCAGGACTTCAAGACCAGCTTGGCCAACATGGTGAAACCCCATTTCTACTAAAAATACAAAAAAAAAAAAAAAATTAGCCGGGCATGGTGGCAGGCGCCTGTAATCCCAGCTACTCGGGAGGCTGAGGCAGGAGAATCGTTTGAACCCAGGAGGGGGAGGTTGCATTGAGCCAAGATTGCACCACTGCACTCCATCCTGGGCGACAGAGCAAGACTCTGTCTCAATTTACAAAAAAAAAAAAAAAAAAAAAAAAGGAAGAAAAAAGAAAAGGAAGAAAAAGAAATAGTGATTGACATAGAGAATACGCTTGCACCTACTGAGATGCGTCACATCTTCGCATTCTGCCCCGAGCCTGTATATAAAAAAAGGTTAGAAAAACATAGGAACATTAAGAACAAAGACGCTCAAGTTGACTCTTTCCATGAGGCCCCACTGTCTGAGTTCCCCAGGGCTACAAAAACAAAGTATCACACACTGAGTGACTCAACCAAGAGAGATGTCTTATTTCACAGTTCAGGGCTCTGGCCGTTGAGGTAAAGGTGCCAGCAGAGTGGACTGTGCGGGAGAATCTGCCATACTTCTCTCCTGGCTCTGGTGGTCTAGTGGCAAGCCTTGGTGTTTCTCGGCTTATAGACAGACCTGCAGCCAGATCTCTGCCTTCATCTTCACGTGGTATTCTGTGTGTGTGTCTTGGTTCAAATTTCCCCTTTTCATAAGGACACCAGTCGTATTAGATTAAGGCCTATTCTAATAACCTCATTTTGTTGTTTTTTGTTTGTTTGTTTGTTTTTTTGAGACAGAGTCTTGCTGTGTTGCCCAGGCTGGAGTACAGTGGCACAATCTCAGCTCACTGCAACCTCTGCCTCCCAGGTTCAAGCAATTCTTCTGCCTCAGCCTCCCAAGTGGCAGGGATTACAGGCACGCACCACCACGCCTGGCTAATTTTTGTATTTTTAGTAGAGACGGGTTTTCACCATGTTGGCCAGGTTGGTCTTGAACTCCTGACCTCGGGTGATCCGCCCGCCTTGGCCTCCCAAAGTGCAGGGATTATAGGCATGAACCTCACTTTAATTTACCTCTGTAAAGAGCCTATTTCCAAATAAGGTTACATTCTGAGGTTCTGTAGGCTAGAATTCCAACATATATGTTTTCTGGGGGAATGTGGAGGGGGACACAATTCAATCCATAGCATCCACTAAGGACACAGCCCTGCCCTGCCATGTGGCAGCTGATTGGAGTGGTATTGCTATGAAACAGGGAGGGCTGTGTTTATAACCAGTCCAGGCATTGACTGTATTCACAAGTGGACTGCAGTTCACACCTGGATCTCCCATTAGAGCAACCTGTCAGTGGCTTGCTTGGTTAGACACATTTTCCAGGTGTCACAGGACAATTCAACATGTGGCAGGTCAGCTTTCGCTCTGCGGTTACAGACAAGCCCCCAGCAGTCACGTCCCAAGGCTCTTCGGGAGACCTGGGCGCACCAAGAGCTTTTCACTTTCTGGTTTTGTCTCTGTGCCAATGAGCCCACGCCTGACATTCCACCGGTGTAATTCCAAGAAGAATTCTCTCAAGATCGATTGCCCAAAATATACTTACTGTCTGACACAGCCATTTGTATTCCTTTTAGAGTCCTTTCTTGCATTGCTGACTTCAAGAAAGCTAATTAATTATTTGAGACACTGCTATTAAATTGACATAGTGATTAATCTGATAATCCTTTTTATGAAATTACCTCTGAAATGCTAACTTTTCATCTTTTGAAACTCACTGTGTAAATTACTCTGAAGATTACATTGTACCAGCTTTCGGCTCTGTAAATCTTAATGGCAGTTTTTCGCCAAAAGCAATAAAAGCTGTCCTGAATTTATCAGGTCAATCAGGAAAGAGGCAGGCGGGCAGGAAATTGAAGGTGACTCACTCTGCAAGTGGGGGTTTCGACGGATGGAACTGTGAAAACCTGTTGTTGCTGGTTACACACAGCGAGGAACAGGAAGCAGAAAGGCACACGGAGCCCCCAGTGCAGGTGTCAGGGCTGCCTGTCTGAGAGAAGCACTAATGTGGTTCTAAGAGGGTCTTCTCCCCTCTTTCCTCTCCCCCAGCCCCTCCCAATGCGCTGCCAGGCTGAGCCCATTGGTAGTGGTGGAGGCCTCCAGCACATCCCACTTGGGCTGAACCCACAGAGAGCTGCCTCATTGCCACTGCCCCTGCACAATCCCCAGAGTCCTTGGTGTGGGGTAGGGGCAGGGAGCACACCTGGGCTATTGCCCTCCACCCTGCTTTTCCCAGTGGGCAGAGTCTTGGCCTCAGGATGAATTTAATTTCTCCAATTGTGCTAGCAGTTTTCATGTAGAAGGAGTCTTTTTTTTTTTCCTCTTTGAGACAGAGTCTCGCTGTGTCACCCAGTCTGAAGTGCAGTGGCCTGATCTCAGCTCACTGCAACCTCTGCCTCCCGGGTTCAATCAGTTCTCCTGCCTCAACCTCCAAGTAGCTGGAATTACAGGCGTGCACCACCACACCTGGCTATTTTTTTTTTTTTTTTTGGTAGTTTTAGTAGAGGTGGGGTTTTGTCATGTTGGCTAGGCTGGTCTTGAACTCCTGACTCAAGTGATCCACCCACCTCGGCCTCCCAAAGTGCTGGGATGACAGGCGTGAACCACCTCACCGGGTCGATGTAGGAAGACTCTTAAAGCCTGGCTGGGGCTACTGGGCCTGGTGGAAGTAGCAGCCTCCACCTTCGTTATTTTTTTAAGGCCAGTCTGTTTTTCTTTTTAGTTGTAACCCCTGTACCTCACATTGTGTGCCTCACCAGGAGTGCGTTTCACCACTCTGCCAGCCTCTTCTAAGGCCGCAGCACACTTCCCACTTGTTGGAAGGGGAACTGGGGAAGGACACAGCCTACTGACCCCATGGCCCCATTTATCCCTCCATCCGCCCCTCCATCTGATAGTGTACACTGAGCACCTACTATGTGCTAGGCTCTGAAAAATACAGACAGAACAAGAACAAGGCAGAGACGATTCCAGTTCTCATGGCACTTCCATTCTAACGGAGAAAGTCCAGCAATAAACAGCGTGCCTACTAAACAAGATGGTGCTCCATTCTTTGGGAAGAGGACGGGGAGCGGAGAGTCCTGAGCAGAGGGGAGAGTAGACAGTTTTAACAAGAGAGGGCAGGAAAGCCCTTGCTGCCTCACTTGCCTCACCCTAGCCCCGGCTCTGCCTCAGTGAGAAGGCCACATTAAAAAACTGAAGAAGGCCAGGCATGGAGCCACGTGGATACTGGAGGAGGAGACTTCCAGAAAGAGGGAGCACGCCTGACCGCTCAAGGAGCAGCAAGGAAGCCACCGTGGCTGGTCAAGAGGAAGCAAAGGCACAGTGGTAGGAGTTGAGGCCAGAGAAGTTTGGACTGTGCGGGCCCTGGAGAGAGCTGGGTAAATGGGGTATTTCAGGGTGTTCTGCAGGCGAAAGCAGGCCCTCCCACCCTCAGTTCTCTTCTGTCTCTGGGCAGTCCACAAGCACCTGAGGGCCCCTGTGAGAAGAGGCCTGGGTTTTCCGGGCCTGGAAGCTCCACTGCCAGAAGCATTCACCCCCTGGCCCAGCGAAACCAAGGTCAGAGGGCACCTCCACCCAGGTCCCCACAGGCGCCCCTGCCGCTGCTTCACTGGGCTGAAGCTACCCGCATTCATTCAGCTTTGCCAGGGCAGGATGCTTACCCTCTACCACCTCTCTCTGTGCCGTTTTCTCCTATCCCTGGGCACGCAGGTGAAAGCGAAATGAGGAGAGACCCGCCCCACACCTGAGTGGCCAGGCTGACTCCTGTGGTGGAACGAGTTTTTAATGAATCCGGAAGAACTGCCCAATTCCACACCTCACTGCAGTCTCTTCACGTTGCTACAGAGGGAAGACCTGGAATGTGGCAGGGCTGTGGTCAGCGAGGGCTTCGGTCAGCAGCTGGAGAGTGCCGTGGTGACATGGTGACAGTCCTTGGCCCCCAGGAGGGGCAGGGCCACCCCTCTGGGACCCCCAGCCCTAGAATCCTATGCATGACTCTGCTGTCCCATCACAGTCACAGCTGCAGCAAGGATGCCTTTCCACAGCCACACTCCCACGCTGGGGTCAACCTTCCTCCCAGGGGGAGCAGGGTGGAGCGGGAGCTGGTCCTCCCAGCATACTGCAGCCGGACAACAGTGGCCTGTTTCAGGTGACACCTGTCTTTGGGCCCAGATCCCACCTCTGTGGTTGTCCCCGGGCTAAGCTGCCCCCTGGAAGGGTTTTCTGGAAAGGACCAGGGAGGTGTGGATTTCGGAAGCTCTGAGCGCTCTGGCACCTCTTTTCTGCTCCCTGGGTTGAGTGGTCAGAAGAGGGTGTGCGCTTGCATTTTCGGTGTGACCCCTGGCCTTATGTGTCTCTGTGTCCCCAGGCCCCTGCTCAATTCTCCACCGAGGGTGCCTGACCCCTCTCCTTTTCCCTCCATCCCCTACTTCTGAACGCACCCCACCGTGTGCATGGAAGGGTCCTTCCTCCCTGTGGCTTTTCCAGGGAGCCTTTTCTTCTCCCCGAAGCCACCCCCGCACATCCCGGAGAACCACAGCGCCTGCCCTCTGGGCTCTGGGTTGCCATGGAAACAGAGCCGTCTTTCCTCCTCCCTCCTGTTTACCTTGGTCAGGGACTGCGGCAAAAACCAGCCCGTCGCTGAAGGAGAGGGAGAGCAGTGGGCGGGGGAGCAGGGAGGGAGCCAACCCGCTCCAAACCAGATCATTCCGGTTTAGAGCGGCTTTCCCTCCGGTCCTAGGAGCCTCTCCCGCAAGCCGCGCTGGGCTGCGCAGAGAGGCCCTGGGTCGAGCTGACTTTAGTGGGGAGGGCCTGAGACCTCCCTGGCCAGGGCCCCCTCCCCTGTTCCGTCCGACCTCCATGCGTCCCTCCTGCCAGTGCTGGCGCTAGCGGGGCCTGGGGCGCTGTCCCTGATTGCTGGCTGTTCCCCAAACAGGGGCGCCCTGCTGGGGCGGGGGTCATGGGAGCAGAAGTGTCCCGGCCCCACGGTGCTTTCGCCCTGCTGGGAACTCCGCGCACTCTCCTGCGGCAGCTACAGGGATGCTCTGTGTGGCTCTGGCTTAAAACTTCCCGCTGCGTTTAGAGAAGCCAAACCCTTCGTCCCAGCCCCTGATGATCTGTGCGGGGCCGCCTCTTCCCCGGGGATTGCCCTGGCTCCCACCACCAGGCTTCTTCCCCTTGCAGAAGACACCAGAAGCTGGGTTTTGTCCCTGCCCTGAACAGTATGGTCACACTTTCTAACTCCCCGTGCACACCGGGCAGGAGGCTTTCCTTGTTTCTAGGCCACACTGCTCCTAGTCCCCCTCCATGGGCCACTGTGGTCATCTTGCTCGTTTGCTGTGGTCTGATCGATCACCTCCTCCCCTATGGAAGCTTCCCGAAGGCAGGGCCCGCTCCCGCAGCACCCCAGCACCAACGGCACGTGCCAGATGTTCGGTGAGCGACGGTGGCCTCCAGGATGGGACGTGCGGCCGCGGCGCCGGGCTGCGGGGTCCACTTCCCGGCGGAGTCCCCTCCCCGCTAGCGGGCGGCAGCTTCTTAATCATCTGGGCATACAGACTGAAATCCACGGCTCTTCCTCCCCAGCAATGTGCGCTGCAGGTGACCAGGCCATGGCCAGCGGGGCGGGCAGCCCAGCGCACCGGGCCTTGGGGAGCTGCCCGCAGCACGGACCGCCCTGGCCTCTGGCTTCACCGCTCCTGCGCGGCTGCTCCCAACCCCGAATCCCGGGAAGCCAGGGGTGACTTCACGTCCCCGAAAGCCCTTCTGAAAGAGTTTTCTCAGTAACCACCCAGGCCCATGTGCCTGCCGCCGAGTCATAGCAGGATGAAAGTTCTCATGAACGCGACCTTGCAGGCTTGCAGACTTGGGCTCCCTTCTCTGGCCCTTGGCAAACCACTGCATTTGTCTTGTCTTAGCCTGCCAACCTGTGAAACGGGGATAAAACTTCTAGGCCTGCGATTCAATATAGGCTTGCCCAGGAGAAAATGAACTGAAAATGCTTGGTTGACATGGCAGGGGGTGCAGAGGCTGGGCTCTGGGGTAGTGTGTGTGCTTGGGGTCCGGGGTTAGATCCGGTGTAAAGCTGGAGTTCTCATCCTGGATGCCCTAGTACGCAAGTAGCTCTGAGATACCCCCGTGCCTACTGTTCTTATAAACTGCATCTTTGTGGACAGCAAGCCTGTACCGTGCAGGGTGAGCCCAGGCAGGGGCCGACATCCTGAACCATGACCTGATCTTAGCTGTTTCAAGGTGAGGTTTGGGTAGTAAATAACCCAGGTGCAGAAGAGGCCTGGATGGCCCGGATGTATTTTTCTGGGGCTGGGAGACTAAGTTTGCTCCCTGACAGTGGAGTGGGGGTTTTGAACACATCCTTGGCGGTCATGGTGAAAGCCTCCTCAGCCTGGCGGTTCTAGGTGGCAGGTTCGAGGAGGATAAACTGACCAGTCTGACCCCTCTAAGGTGACACAGGCTGCATGGCAGCTGCTTTCTCTTTTCATGGATGTCATTTGCAATACTCTAAAGCTCCCAGCCTGCTGTGGGGCCCCCAAATAGTTAGTGGTCAGAGCTCCCGGCTGTCTCTGCCCTCTCTTCCCAAGTCCTGGAGCTGGGCTGGGGTGGCTCCTGACCTCCCTGAGCAGTGTGTGGCACCTGCCTTCCTGCCTGGGCTGCTGAGGTCCCCCTGCTGAGCTGTCTGCTGGAGAATCTGAGAAGCCTCTTGCTTTTGCATTTGAGGCTGCAAGGCCAGTGCAGGGTGAGCAGATTGGCTGGGTCGGCTTTGTATGTCACTCAAAACTACCTCCTCTCCCCTGGCTGTGGATGAAAGAAAAAACCTCTGCTCTACAATAATGTTCTTGCTTGATTTTATTAATGGAGAGGATGGTAAGGAATAGGCTTTGGGCAACAGGATAAAATCACAGCTAAGCCAGGTGTAGTGGTACATGCCTGTGGTCCAAGCTACTTAAGAGGCTGAGGTAAGAGGATCACTTGAGCCCGGGAACTGTGATCGAGCCACCGCACTCCAGCCGGGGACCCTGTCTCAAATAAAGCGAAAACAAACAAAACCCCACATCTAAAACTTGACAGAGTGTGTATTTTTTAAAAACCTCCTCCCTCCCCTCCATTTTTTCCTTCCACTAGCCTCTAGGATTGGCTTTTAAATCAAAGATTCTCAAGTACCAGTGAGGCTGCAGCTGAACCAGGGAGGAACTTGAAAATATGAATACTCTAGCTGCATGCTTTGAATCACCCTGTCTTAGTGGTCAGAAGAGATTCACACTTGCCATATTCTGAAGAAGAGCTAGACTGAAAGAGCTACGGAAGGTTCTGCTTTAGGAAGGCAGAAAAAGTAAAAAAAAAAAAAAAAAAATCAGGATCACACTCAAAAACCAGCAGTCACTGCCACAGCCCCTCTGCCTCATCACCTGTCTTACTACCATGAGCTCTGTGAGCTCTTGTGGCTGCTTTTTGGATACCCACCTTTTTTTTTCTTTTTTTTGAGATGGAGTCTTGCTCTGTCGCCCAGGCTGGAGTGCAATGGCACAATCTCGGCTCACTGCAACCTTCGCCTCCCAGGTTCAAGCAATTCTCCTGCCTCAACCTCCTGAGTAGCTGGGATTACAGGCATCTACCACCATGCCCGGCTAATTTTTGTTTTTTTAGTAGAGACAGGGTTTCGCCATGTTGGCCAGGCTGGTCTCAAACTCCTGACCTCAGGTGATCTGCCCATCTCAGCCTCTCAAAGTGGCGTGAGCCACCGTGCCCGGCCTGATACCCACCTTTATATCTCTAATTTACATGTGTACCCAGCTATTGCTTCAATCTGAGACATTCTGTTTATCCCCTTCCTGCTATGGAGAGCAGAACTCAGCTCACTTGCATCACCACCCTCCCTCCCTTGTCCTACATTTAGTTTCTTCTTTATTGGTTAACTTTGTAATTTTTAGTAAGCATTTTTTTTTTCCCCCGAGATGGAGTTTCACTCTTATTGCCCAGGCTGGAGTGCAATGGTGCGATCTTGGCTCCCTGCAACCTCCGCCTCCTGGGTTCAAGCTATTCTTCTGCCTCAACCTCCCGAGTAGCTGGGATTACAGGCATGCACCACCACACCTGGCTAATTTTGTATTTTTAGTAGAGATGGGGTTTCTCCATGTTGGTCAGGCTGGTCTCGAACTCCCGACCTCAGGTGATCGGCCCGCCTCAGCCTCCCAAAGTGCTGGGATTACAAGCGTGAGCCACCACACCCAGGTTTTACTTTTATTTCTTACTCCATCAACTAGAGAGTAATCACAGTCAATATCTCCATAATGCTTACTATATGCCAGGTGTCATTTGAGGCACTCTACCCATATGTACTTATTTCAGCCACACAGTAGTATGGAGAGAGGTTACTATTATTGGCCCATTTCAGAGAAAAGGAAACTAGGGCCACTTTGTTATTTTAGTGGTTCTCCAAGGAGTGGAGAATACTTGTGTACTCTGTCTGCCACTGAGTTCTAATGGGGCAAGGATTGGGAAACGTTCATTCTGGCCTTTGCAATGAAGTCCCCTGCTGGACAATGAAATATGACATTAAAAAGTAAAGTAGCAAAGTTTACTTTTGCTTGGCCAGCATTGGCCAGTTAGTTCAGCTGTGGGACAGTGGTTCCCAAACATCTTAAACCAGCTGAACTGGAATCAACGAAAGAGTTTATTAAAATTACACACCTATTAAAATCTAATCCTTGGGGTTTGGGCCCAGGAATCTGTATTGTTAACAAGTATGGATCATGATTTTGAAACCAGTGGGTTACAGGTGGCCTGGCAGTGGCCGTGTTCTAGTCCCTACTCTATTTTCAATACTTTTTCTTGGAGCCTGTACTATGCAAGTGGAAATCCTGACTGTGCCACTCACTAAGGAACCACCTGGAGCGGGCAGTAGACCTCCCACCATGATGAGATCAGTGATCTTAAGATCAGGATCAAGTTTAAGAGGTAACTCTAGTCCTAGCGCTGTACACCTATGGTACTCACCACTATGCTCCAGGCTCTTGGCCAAACATCCTAAATAAAGAATGTTAGATATGGGGATTATCTAGCTAACCTCACATTTGACAGATGAGTAAACCAAGACCCAAAGAAAAGCAAGTTGCATACAGAACAGGGCTATTATGGACTGAGCCAAGAGCAGAGCCCTTGTCTCCTAACCCCCCAGGTCGTCTCTTTCTAGAACTGCACTAAGAGGTAGCCACTAGCCATGTGTGGTTATTTCCATATAAATACATGAAAATTAAATCAAATTAAAAATTCAGTTCCTCAGCCATACTAGCCACATTTGAAGTACTCAAAAGCCCCATGTGGCTTGTGGCTACCACCATATTGGATGGTGCAGATACAAAACATTTCCACCATTGCACAAAGCTCTATTGCTCTAGCACTGGGCTAGAACCTGGCCTTTCATGTGAAGGCAGTAGGGAAACTGGATGGTTTTACCAGTGTTTTCTTCCCTCAGGCAATTACTGCAGAAGATTAACTACAAGAGAATGTGGTTGTTCAATTACAGTAGCTTAACAATATCATTTTGACAAACTAGAATTGTATACACATAAAGGCCACTGAAACCCCTCCCACTAGGCCAAGATGGGTCTTAGATGCCTTATATTAAGAACCAAATCAGATGCACATAACAGTCCATTTCAAAGCTCTGGCTGGTCTAAAGACCGAAAGGTATAGGGTCCATTACCTATATCTGGTAGGTTGGAGAGGAGTATAGTTAAGAGGTAGGAGAAATAAACCCAAGGAAAGAAGACTGCTCTGCATAATAAAGTATTAACTGTAAGGCAGATGAATGGGTAGAAACTGCTTCTCTTCTTCCTTGTAGATGTATATTGTAATATCTAAGATTACTCGTCCATGGAAGGTGTGCTCAATCCAATAGTTAACCAACGGAAACACTGAAAAATAAGAGGCATTTGTGCAATTCTTGAAGGGAGACCTGAAAAATGACCAGACTTGGGAGTATCCTTGCCTACCTACTCTGGACTAAGCAGACATGGAGAAAAGTACTGCATGGAGAAGGGTTAGAGGATTAGAGATTGCAGTATCACAAAACAGAGGTTTTAGTGGGGGAAGCATCTGGAAGGCCAAGGGCAGAGCTAGGAAGTGTAGTTTCACCCCCAGAGGACCCCTGCACAGGGCTCAGCAGCTCCTGGGGCTCTTCCCTCAGATCATAAAGACAGTCATGACTACATATACAGGTTCACATTTTTCCTTTGAATTCTCTGTAGCTCTTCCAGCCCTTCAGAAAAGTCTTGATATACCTATACAAACTTGTCTCGAGGTGGTTTGGGGAACATGGGGTGGGGCGGTGAGAGGGAGTGTGGGCTGCCCGGCAGTTGCTCCCTTGCTGATGTCTTTGTGGAGGGAGCAGCGTGCTGGTGAGGGAACTCTTGTGTGTCCAGGAGTTCCAGACAGTGAGCAGATAAAGAACCCACAGCGGAGTGGGGGTGGAAGGCAGATGACTCACAGATATTACAGAGAAAAGCTGAGCCTGGTGGGGGTGGTGAAGGTGGGTAGGACTGACGCTTCTGTCATACAGGTGCGCTCACGTACACACAAATTACCATCAGACAATCAAGGTGGCCTTGAACCAAATTGATTTGGATAAGATTTATTGATCAGATTGTTTTAGAAAACCAACAGCAAAACACTGACAAGGTACATAAATACAGATTGGACATTTTAGGGTAAATTCACTATATTTCCTACTTGCTTGTAGGAAACCGAGTAAAGTGGAAAAGCTGTCCTGATCATATGGCATGCACACCAGACTGCAAAAGGACGTCCACACTATTTAACAGGACTGTGGCAAAATAGCTTTAAAGTAAGGCGAGCATTGTGTATGGCCCAAGCATACCCTGTAGGAAGAGCAAAGCGAGGCTCACCTCCCAGAGACTGCGTCTCAGAAAGAGGCTTCCTTTCTTGCCTAGGTTCTTCCAGGAAATTCGTCATTGGCAGGTGCTTTTCCAGGGAAATGCCTGTGCTCTCCCTGTAAAGACTCTGTGCACAAGGAAGTGGCTTTAGAGAGTGTGTTTTCTGATGCCTCCTTTATATTCTAAATGTATAACTAGTAAGATAACAATTACTACCGCTTGGTGACATTGTTTTTTGGTTTTTGTTTTTTTTTTCCTGAAAATTGCCTCTGACTCCATCCTGTACACTGACTAAGCAGGGCCCTTAAAAAACCTTATAAAAAGTTTTTGTTTTTTTTTTTTCAAATTAAAAACATGAAAATTACAATAAAAAGATGGAACTACTTTTGTAGCACAACTCAGAACTTCTGTTCATAACACCAGACTAGGGAAGAGGTCGCTTTTGGCTGAATCTAATGATCTTAGAAGGGAAAGGCCATTGCTAGACAGGATCTGGTGGCAACGCACACGGACGTCCTAGAACTCTATGAAACCTACCTCAGGCCCTGCGGGTGCGTCTGGAGTTCCAAGGCATTTGGGGAACCACAGCAATTTCAGCTAACAGTGACCAGTTTTTAGAATGGAGCTTATAATCAGAGGACCATAAACCTTCATCCACCCTAGAGCTCAATGCCAGAAAAATTAATACAAAAAAATAAAGGAAAATAGCTTTTTGTGCTACATCAGAATGCTGGCAGGTAGACAATTCAGTAACCTGTGCCACTTTCTAAACATCTGTAAGACCACAAAAAAAAAAAAAAAAAATTGGTTTTACAGAATACTAAGACCAACACAGTCTTAGAGGATCATTCAACCTTTCCTACATGCCAAGTTGTGTGACTGGAAAATGGAGGACATCTTGCAAGATTAGAGGAAAAGCAAAAGTATTTATCAAGAGCCAAATAAATGTGTTCAAATAATGGAATTTTCTCTGTGTTGCACACAGCTTTTCCTTGCCATAGGTACTAAGAGTTCTTTGGTGGTTAGAGGAGAGATGGCCTGGAGCTCAGGGCAGGAGATGATGCTGAAGAGTTACATCTACTCAGGATTACCACCTGTGGTTCCTAATGTCAGCATTCAACTCTAATTGTTCAGACTGACTAATTACAGGCAATCAGCTGCTTATATGGTCACTGGTTGTCAGCTCCTACTGATTGTTCCTTTTCCTTTTCTAACTACTCATTAGCCCCATTCCATGGAAAAACAGGTGCTTAGAGGAAAGGATAGAGAGGAAAAATAAATGTAAATGCATCTACTGTTTGATAGAAAAGTTGATTCACTGATTATCTATGGATTTCAATGATCTGTGCTTTACTCTTGCTACTGGTGGATAACCAAAGGTCACTGTTAACCTATCTTTTGCTTAAAAATGTTAATATGCTTATTACACTTTAAAATCTAGCTATGTAAGGACATGAATGGTTTAAAGCAAATTTTTACATCGTGTCATTATGGCCCTGAAAAAAGGAGATTCTGCCAATGGAAAGGGTTTTGTTTAGCCCCTGAAGGATAGTTAAGATTTCAATTTATTCTGTGTCAGTTTATAGTTTTTCCAGGATGTGGAAAATATTAAATGAAGAAAGCATCATTTTCTTCATTTAATAAAGTGTTACATTCCCAGATAAATTAGTATATACATGGGAGAATGGATAGTGTTAAATACTAGGTTTTAATTCTCCATTTAGGAAACTCCTTACAGACGGACTTCCTTGTTCTCGGGCAACAAAATGTAAGACATGCAAACATGAGCTAGTGCAAAGATGACAGGGAGAAAAAAATCTCAACTCTAACACACTTAAGGAACAATGAGTCTCTAAGAGTTCCATCTTGGAGTAAGAAAACATAGACTTGAAAATCCAGCTTTCCCATGAGTTGGCTTAAGCCAGCTGATCACATCTAAAATTCTTGGCATAATTTGACCCTAAAGTAATAAGCTCACTTCCCCAAGACGCAAAAAAAGTAGTCTACCTGCTTTATAGTTACATCGTATATATAATCTGTATATATCCATATGTTTCTACATATTGCACTTAAATTTACAGGACTGTAGTAAGACGGCTGGGAGTACCTCAAAGAGGCAGAGAAGCAGCAGGCATAAACTTTCCTAAATCAAGTAAACAGTGTCAGGAATTTCGAGTGCTGGTTATAGGTATACTGAAATGCCTGATGACCCCTATCTAATTTCTAGTTATCTACACTTAGTCATTCACACACAGTCATTTGGCATCCAGAACATGTGCACATGTGTGGTTCTATAGCACTGAGTGCTGGTCATACCACGTCATTTTTACTAGTGTTATATTAAAAGAAGACACTTTAGACCAAGGATATATACTTTTATGAAAATAAAACACACAGGTCTTCGATGTCAGGCCTCCAAGGTCTACCTCAAAGAAGACTGCCCTCAGGAGGCTTAACAAAGGATGCCAGCAAGTGTGGATGGAACCAGACCACATCTCTCTTCAGCTCTCTGGTGTAGCAGGGCTAGAGACTTGCTTCTATCCTAAGGACCATGAAAGTCTAAGCACAGAGGCTGAGCATTCAGTCTTTGGTCCCTGTATAAATCCAGGTCAAAAATCCTCTTGCCACCCTAGACAGCCTGGCTTGTTCAATTTGGGATATATTTCCACCAAATATCCAGAGGCCAGGCTGGAGTCATGCAGCAAAGCTCTGTTTTGGACTAATGGAGCTGCTCAGACTGGCTTGCTCTGGGAGAGCACAGAGAAGCAAGCCTGGCAGTGGTGGCAGGAGGTTAAGGGCTACACAGACTGGTAATGGCAAGATGTGGGAGGATGGGCCCCTAGAGGAGCCGCTCCTTTTCCTGCCTCTCTCCCACATTCCTCACTCCCCAGAAAGGACCCAAGTTCACAGGTGCGTGGTTATTATAAGACTTCCCAGAATACAGGCTCCATGAATTCAACCCATCACAGAGGGGATGGTATGATAAGGCCTAGAAATCAGGAGCATGTCGGGAGGCCGCGGTTTTCTCTTCCCCAGAACTGAACACCAGATGGTAACTTTTTAACTGTAGCTCAAAGGTCATTTTAAATCCACACATAAGCTAAAGAGATCCCTTCTGAGATGAAGGAAAAAGAATAACTTTAAAAGCTAGGTGAAAAAAGAGGCACTTAAAGGAAAGGTGTGTTCCAACTCTCCCATGCAAGTCTCCTGCTGTGAGGTGGCCCCGGGAGGACCAGCGCTGCCCCTTGCACGCCTTCAGCACCTTGAGTACACCTGCGGCTTACACATGCGCATAGTGAGCCTCTTGCTCAGCTCCCCTAGCAGCCTGATGGCAAAGCAAGTGAAAATTTATGTCATTCTTTTTAGAATTTAAAAAAACAAATCAAACAAACCAGAACTGAAATTTCACACACAAAAAATGAATGCTACTCAGTTTCATTCCTTCCTCATGCTAGTTTTTAAATGATACTTGGTTCTTCAGGAAGGATGACCTGTGGCTTTACCCCCAAGACCTTGTATCCAATAACTAGACAATTACTCACAGCACCATGCACATTAAAGCAGACAGAAAAGAAGGCAACAAGCTAAGGGAAAAATCAAGGACCAACTGCCTGAGAAAATGGCAGGTACCTGGCCCAGAGATTACAAAAGAAACAAGTTCTCAAAAGGAAATGGCCAAGATGATAGCCAAAGACCATAGCCTGAGCGGAAGCCAAGTTAACAAGCCCAGAGGATGCAGGTTTTCTCTGCCTGGCTCTTCCCTGGCCTCCCTCGGGAACTTGTGTTCATGTTACACGGCATTTACATCACATATTTAGGGTCTGCAATTCCCCATGAAGAAGTCAAAGAGATATTTAAAACCATTCATAAGCATAAGAGAGTTTCAAAACTGCCAGAATGAAGAACTTTGGCCACCACAAGTGTTTCCATTTGAAACATTCTTGATGCTATAATTTCTAAGAGCAACAACAAAGAGCACAACCACGACACACATATGAGTCCTTTGACAGCCAACTCTACCCACTGCTGGCACCATGAGGATGAGAAAGAAATCACTAACCAAGAGGTGCTGGGCTGCTTAACCTTCCTTCAAAGCCAAAGGGTAGGTTTGAGTTATCTATGCAACAAGATGGCAACCACTGCTGCCATCAGACCCAGCTACTAGTCAATTAGACACATCTTGAAAACACTAAGTTAAACATCTAGGTTTAAGTATAACCTGCAAGATTCCCAAGGTTAGCCTTCTCAGCTTCCCTTAAACTTGTGGTTGTTGCTGTTGCTAGATGTAAAAATTTTTAAATTTCATTTTTGTTTATGTTGGTGATGTTTTAATTTCTAGAACATTGTATGACATGGAACTGTTCAGAATTCCTTTAAAAATGAATCTGTCTTGATTAAAAACATTATTAAGGTACTTTCAGGCTTTCCCTTAACTCCATCGAGAAGGAAGAGGGAGTATGTGAATACATGTGCATGTAATGGGTCAGGAGGAAGAGAAGCAAAGAAGGAAGCACGTGGGAAAGTGAGATGTCCATAAACTGAAAAACCAATTTACAGAAAGGCATCTGATGTATTTTCTAAATAAGGCCTTGATCAGGGTAACCAATCCTCTTTGTAGCACATTCTACACTGCCCATAAATAAAGGAGTCTCTTTAAATTAACATTTCCAGTATCAATGAACAGTCCAGAAATCCTCATTTCAAGCGTTCGATGAGTCCCTGTGTGAGTCCAAGATGCAGAAGCTGTGTTCGGGAGAGGTTTGCAAGGTTAGGGAAGGCCGCAAGCAGCTTCTCCCATGCCAGTTCCAGCAGGCTAGGTACGACCAGCCAGATCTTAAACAATGACCCAGTCCGTTTGTTTTCATGGATGTTCACCACTCCTCCATGAATGTACATGCAACCAGCCTAAGAGTGGTCAAAAGAGGACAAATTCAAATGGGAGAGAAACATACAAGGCTGAAGACTCAGCGGGGAAAGAGCACAGTAGATGGAATCAAACTGAAATGAGACAAGAATTCCTCACTGATCCCAATATCATGTGGAGATCAAGAGGGTTTAAATAATGAATTACTAAGGGAAAAACTATATATATATGATTTTTTTTTTTTTTTCTGAGACAGAGTCTTGCTCTGTCGCCCAGGCTGGAGTGCAGTGGCACGATTTCAGCTCACTGCAAGCTCTGCCTCCCAGGTTCACGCCATTCTCTTGCCTCAGCCTCCTGAGTAGCTGGGAATACAGGCACCCACCACCACGTCTGGCTAATTTTTTTTTTGTATTTTTGTATTTTTTGTATTTTTTTTCACTGTGTTCGCCAGGATGGTCTTGATCTCCTGACCTCGGGATCCACCCGCCTTGGCCTCCCAAAGTGCTGGGATTACAGGCGTGAGCCACTGCGCCCGGCCTATATCTATGAATTTTTTTTACTTCAACAACAAACAATTTCACTATTAACTAACATTAAACTAAAACTATATTAAGTATCCAAAATGCCAAATGTTGGTAATACAAAGATGAAAATAAAGGCCATCGCTTCAAGAAATGAGCGGGACCTTCAATAATATGGTATCAAGGGGGTAAAACGATTCCACCCTCCCAGGACACCTTCGACATCACGGTCAGGGCCGGAATGCCACAGGTAGCATTTCTCTTACATTTATGTTATTCTCTCAAATTTGGGTGTGATGATTTTTCTCCTCTTTTCTCAGAGGATGGCCTAGCTTTGGGAGGAAGTGTTAAAAATACATTATTAATAATCTAAGGTTTGCCCATATTTGGGTTTTTTTCTTGCTAATATCTCTAAAAAGATTTCTTTATCATCTGTAACTACATAAGGAAGATATGAAAATAAAAACTTACTGGTGTAACTGCTGCACAGTGAAAATAAACTGGCTCCGGCATGGTAGCTGGGAGCTTCACCCATTGGAAAGTCTGCAGATTCAACTTCCAGATATCTCCCAGGATCACCTCTCCATTATAGCCCCCACAAATAAATACATCTATGAAGAAAAGAGAAAGCCAAGATCACACAAAGGAAAACAGCCAAAACTATGGAGTGTTCTAGAGTAGGTCACACAGCCAGCTGACATGCGGCCAGTGAAGTCGATTGCCCCATGACACAGACGACTTCTGCTGTGCAGCCTCTCATGCTGTTGTCTTGTCCCTCAATAGAACTGAGACGCTACGTCAGGGTATTCACTAGGACTAAGGATGCAAGCCTCTAGGGAGCCTTCATGTCAAGATTTCCAAACTCAAACACATACCTACAGATTCCAGGCACAGAAAGTGAATGAGCAAGGGGTCTAGGGAAGATAAACAGAAGGCTCAGGAAAACAGACAGGAATGCTCATGCTCTAAAAGAGGTGACAGCTATGCAGCCCCAGCTGTTCATTACTATAAGAGACTTAAGGTTGGCAATTGCCAGATTGCCCATTTTTTTTCAAGGCAAGCTTGGAAATCTGGATGTTTTTAAAAATGAAATATTTTGATTTTTAAGTTTTGGCTACTAATTTTTTTTTTTTTTAAGAGACAAGGTCTCACTATGTTACCCAGCCTGGTCTTGAACTCCTGGGCTTAAATGACCCTCCCGCTTCAGCCTCCCAAAGTGCTAAGATTATAGGCATGAGCCACCACCCCTGGCCTCAAAACAATTTTTAATACATATATGAGCCAAACAAAACACATGTGCAGGCCACCAGTTTGCAAACTCTTCTTTAAATAATGTCCTGGAAAGACCATACATTTATCTGTTCATAGAGTCTAAAGTCTCTGAGGAGGAACGTTCACTGCAGTGTTCAGTTTAGGAACACAAGAGAGGCTCTTCCAAACTTTCTTCAGCTAAAAGAGGACAAACTGAAGCTCTGTTTGATCTGTACAGTTATTAGGAATAATTTTCCCAAAATGAGAGGTGTGGGTTTTCTGGTAAAATCAGTTAGTTATAACTAATTAGACAACTTGTAACAAAGGCTATGTGAACCTTCAAATGAAATGCCTAGAACTAAGGTTGAATTCTATTTGTATGGTGCTTGACCTCAAAGAATTAAATGAATAAATTTCTTAACTCAGGTCTAGACCAAGTTTAAGACAATACTTAAGCTATAAAATGCACTGGAAACTTTTTTGGCTAGGATTCAAGGAAAACCTAAAGTACAGTTCCATTCTCAGAGAGAGAAATGTGAGCAATGTCATTATCTATAAATTTTATCCAGAAAGCAGGAGCACAATAAAAAATCCCTCTGAACTAGAGATGGCAGAATAATCCCAGTTATATCTGAACTAAGTTGCTAAAAGCATACAGGCTATCTAACTCATTTATACATACTTTCCTCCCAGAAAAAATTTAAGAGCTATATCAAACGATGAAATAAGTTGTAAATTAAAAGACAGGAAGGTTATCCAGAGAGGAGTCACTTATCACATTTAGTTAAAGTAGCTGCAGCTGCTTTCTGAAGCCATACAACGCCTTTGTTGTAATATGGCCAAAGAATGAGCTAAGAGTTTCATTTGGCATCAGAGAGAGAACAGAATCAACTTTATGAAATATCACTCTGAAGGAGTTATTACAATTTTAATACAATGTTCGCTGAGGTCTCTACAGTATAAACAGTCAAAATTATTAGTATTAGTCACCGTAACTACAGACATCTGTTGAGGTGTGGGATGCTGGAAGATCAAGTGCTAAAATAAAAGCTTAGTTATCACCATTTTCTGAGTTCTCTAATAACTGAGGGAACCCAAACACCATACTAGTTTACATGATGAAAATGGCTGAGAGAGGCATCACTATGAATTTCCCTTTAAGTTTAAACTACCAGAAATAGACTTTTCTCAAAGTTATGAGCCTCTTTTGAGGGGGCTATCTTTAGGAAATAAGACATTTTCAGAAGATACAATTACAGAAATGGAAGCAAAATGTTATTTAGAATCCTTACCATTTTTTATTTGAACACAACTGTGACACCTTCGGGCTGCAGGAAAGCCTGCCAAACACACAAACACAGAAGTTCCATCACTTACAGAAAGACTGGGAATCACACTGATACAACACAGTGAAAGACATACTATGTGTAACTCAAAACAATCCCTTTGTTGCATGTTAAGCAAACACTGACTAGCCCTTCCACTCCCTCCGTATTTCAAAAGCCATCAGGAGTCTCATCGTAACAGTACAATGCTAAGGTGCCAGAAACAAAGGGAAAGGACAGGAGTTGCTAGTGGCTTTCCCAAGCCCTTTTACCCACACAGAGATATGTAGATCTTTATTATTTATTTAATTTAGAGACAGGGTCTCACTCTGTTGCCCAGGTTGGAATGCAGCAGTGCTATCTTGGCTCACTGCAGCCTCCGCCTCCTTGGCTCAAGTGATCCTCCCACTTCAGCCTCCTCAGTAGCTGGGACTACAGGTGCACACCACCACACCCAGATAATTTTTTGTATTTTTAGTGGAGACAGGGTTTCACCATGTTGCCCAGGTTGGTCTCGAACTCCTGGGCTCAGCCTCTCAAAGTGCTGGGATTATAGGCATGAGTCACCACACCCAGCTGGTAGATCTTTATTTAGGCTCCAATTTCTTATATCACCCATATTTCTCAGCTTCTGCCGAATAACTTAATAAAGAGGATTAAAAGTCTCTTTCCTCAATCACTAAGGATAATTACTTGTGTGTGTGTGGTTTTTGTTTTTTGTTTTGTTTTGTTTGACAGCAAGACTCTGTCTCCCAGGCTGGAGTGCAGTGGCGTGATCTTGGCTCACTGCAATCTCTGCCTCTGGGGTCCAAACAATTCTCCTACCTCTGCCTCCCAAGTAGCTGGGATTACAGGCACATGCCACCACGCCCAGCTAATGTTTACATTTTTAGTAGAGATGGGGTTTCACCATGTTGGCCAGGCTGGTCTCGAATTCCTGACCTCATGATCCGCCCACCTCGGCCTCCCAAAGTGCTGGGATTATAGGCGTGAGCCACCACGCCCAGCCCTAAGGAATAATTATAATTGGACTAAGGAATACAAGTATTTTCTAATACCAGTTCAACAGATTTTTCTTTTTTTTTTTTTTTGAGATAGGGTCTCACTCTGATGCCCAGGCCGGAATGTAGCGGCTCAATCATGGCTCACTACAGCCTCTATTTCCCAAGCTCAGGTGATTCTCCCACCTCAGTCTCCCAACTACCTGGGACTATAGGTGTACACCACCATGACCAGCAAATGTTTTTGTATATTTTGTAGAGACAGGGTCTCACCATGTTGCTCAGGCTGGTCTCAAACTCCTGGGCTCAAGAGATCTGCCCACCTTGGCCTCCCAAAGTGCCGAGATTAAAGGCATGAGCCACTGCACCCGGCCCAACAGATATTTAACTTACCATATAACTCAGTAAAATTACTTTTTCCTTCCAAAATGAGTAAAAGTATAATATATGTTTGTTAAAAATAAATTAATCAATACTTTAAATTTACCTATTTTTTCATGGGGTTTTGTTGCAATTTCCTCCCATGCATTCGTTTCAAGGTTGTAGGCATGGATCTTAGAGAAAAAAAAGAACATATACACATACATAAATAACTGTAATTTTAGCTAGCCTGAAAATGGATTTTTTAAAAACAGACTTTGTTTTTTAAAGCAGTTTTAGGTTCACAGCAAAACTGGGCAGAAGGTACAGTGATTTTCCATATAGAAAACTGGACTTTTAACAGCAGTAGCCTGCATAAACATATATTCTTAGTTGAAAAGTCTTTCTTCTTTTCTTTTGCTTTTTTCTGATCTTTCCAAATATATGGGAAAACATTAAATGGGGCAGTTGAAAATTAAACACATATATGATTTCGCTTTTTATTTTATTTTTTATTTTTTTTGAGATAGAGTCTCTGTCACCCAGGCTGGAGTGCAATGGCACGATCTCGGCTCACTGCAACCTCCGCCTCCTAGGTTCAAGTGACTCTCCTGCCTCAGCCTCCTGAGTAGCTGGGATTACAGGTGCCTGCCACCATGCCCAGCTAATGTTTGTACTTTTAGCAGAGATGGGGTTTCATGATGTTGGCCAGGCTGGTCTCAAACTTCTGACCTCAGGTGATCCGCCCACCTCAGCCTCCCAAAGTGCTGGGATTACAGACATAAGCCACCACACCCAGCTCACTTTTTTAAATTCACAGAAAAAATGAAGAAAAAGGTTGGAATGAGAAGCTGCAGTGCATGTGATTCTTGATTTTCTTCTGTATGTTGTTCTGCAACTTCCACATTTTCTACAAGGGGCATGTATCAGTTTTATAACAGAAAAAAGCAAGTGTTTGTAAGGGAATGTGGGAATTCAGTTTTGACAAAAGTTGAAAAAGACCATTAAGGTTCCAAGCAGTCCAGGAGCTCTACAGCCTAATGTAGGTTTCCCCTGGGATGTGTGACTATGACATTTTAGAAATGCCACAGGGATGGATGAATAACAGTCCTTCAGAGCTCAGCTTTCTCAAGTTCGTGACGTGCAACCCTAAACAAGCCTGTTCTTTTTAGATACACAGCAGTGATGATGATGCGGATGTGACATTCTGAGAATGCTGCTTCCAATTCTAATTAGTTGCTCCATTCAAGCTACTATGCCTTCCTTTTAGTCACTTTCCTCATCCAGCATAAGGGGATAATTTTCACAAAGTATTTTCAGTGTGTGATAAATAACACCTGTCAACTGAAAGCATTTTGGGGCACAGGGTTCAACCTTATAATATAAAGTGCATCCAACACAAAATAGGCGTTAAAGGGGAATGTGCTCAAAAATTAAAATATCTAAAATAACAGAATTATCTTGCTTATTTGACACATGCCTCTTTCCTTCTCCCTCTCCCTTTTTTTCTTTTTAAAAAAATATACCTTGTTTAAGGAATATGCTGTCCAGGACGTACCACCTCCCAAGATGTAAATCCTCTGCCCGTCATGTGCGATTTCATGTCGGTATCTGAAAATTTACAAAAAAATTCATTTATAATTAAGTGAAAAATGATCTACCTAAGATTTAGCTATAAGGATTTTTATTACATCATTATTTATAATAATAAATTATTGGAAATAACCTAAGTGTTTAACAATAGTGAATTGGTTATATGACTAACCGAATATACATAAAATGGATTAGTATGCAACCAATAAATAACAGAGTAGGTACCAGATGGTGGTTAATGCATTGAGAACTTTTTTGTGTCATTTTTTTAAATAAATTGCATTAAAAATTTATAGATACATAAATATATACAGAAAATGGCTATTAGGATATAATCCAAAACATTAAACCTGGTTATCTTTGAGTTTAGACTTAGATTTTTATTTTCTTCATTTTGCTAATTTGTATTTTGTAGATTTTTCTATAACCTTTTGTGATAACTTTGTATAAAGGGGAAAATATTACATAGTTTTAAAAAGTGATCTGCCTACATTTAGAGACCTTAGACTATGAGTTTGCAAATTAAGATACTTATTTAGCAGAAAATTATGCTACATAGAACTGTGGATATAATATAAAACACCTCAGAACTTTCATCCAGGCAGTCTAGCTAAAAGCTAAAGTAATTTCTAATATGTCCATAAAATGACTCAAAGGGCCGGGCGCGGTGGCTCAAGCCTGTAATCCCAGCACTTTGGGAGGCCGAGATGGGCAGATCACGAGGTCAGGAGATCGAGACCATCCTGGCTAACACGGTGAAACCCTGTCTCTACTAAAAATACAAAAAACTAGCTGGGCGAGGTGGCGGTGCCTGTAGTCCCAGCTACTCGGGAGGCTGAGGCAGGAGAATGGCGTAAACCCGGGAGGCGGAGCTTGCAGTGAGCTGAGATCCGGCCACTGCACTCCAGCCCGGGCGACAGAGCCAGACTCCGTCTCAAAAAAAAAAAATAAAATAAAAAAAATAAATAAATAAAATGACTCAAAGAAAGCAACCACGTGAAAATGCTTTGAAAACTTAATCTATTTCCTTCTTTACCTGAAGGCCTTGTTGCTGATAAAATAAGCTACATCAAAATCATTCCAGTAAGAGGCCAACTCCCAAGTCCTCTTATGTTAAGTTTTACAATGATCAGCCCACTAACAGGCTACAATTAAGATAAATTCTTCCTTAGCACCTATATGCTATTTTGTTTAAAGAGGCAACAAAGAGACACTGGATTATCTAAACAGAGTTAATAAAAAATGTTTTACTGTCTTTGCTTTCAAACTGGAGGGGGAAAAAATCTCTTCAAGTATTTCAGTGAGTTTAATTCTTTTTTCTGTTCTTTTTTTTTTTTCAAGACAGAGTCTTGCTCTGTCGCCCAGGCTAGAATGCAGTGGCGCGATCTCAGCTCACTGCAACCTCTGCCTCCCAGGTTCAAGCGATTCTCCTGCCTCAGCCTCCTGAGTAGCTGGGATTACAGATGCCCACCACCATGCCCTGCTAATTTTTGTATTTTTAGTAGAGACGGGGTTTCTTTTTTTTTTTTTTTTTTTTTTTGAGACAGAGTCTCGCTTAGTCGCCCAGGCTGGAGTGCAGTGGCGCGATCTCGGCTCACCGCAAGCTCCGCCTCCCGGGTTCACGCCATTCTCCTGCCTCAGCCTCCCGAGTAGCTGGGACTACAGGCGCCCGCCGCCTCGCCCGGCTAATTTTTTGCATTTTTAGTAGAGACGGGGTTTCACAGTGTTAGCCAGGATGGTCTCGATCTCCTGACCTTGTGATCCGCCCACCTCGGCCTCCCAAAGTGCTGGGATTACAGGCGTGAGCCACCGCGCCCGGCCGAGACGGGGTTTCACCATGTTGGCCAGGCTGGTCTCGAACTCCTGACCTCATGATCCACCCACCTCAGCCTCCCAAAGTGGAGGGATTACAGGCCGCGCCCAGCCACAGTGAGTTTAATTCTATGAAGAGGCAACTGCTGTTAGCAAAGAAAAGTGAAAGATATAGATCTGCTACTAGAAGGCAACTAGAGAGAACCATGTGATGTTTAACACGGCACTTAAAATGAATGACCCTTCCATCCATCCATCCATCCATCCATCCATCCATCCATCCATCCATCATTCATCACCCATCCACCCATGCAAGCTTCCTTCCATTTATCCAATCAACATTCACATTCACTGTGGGGATGGCCCTGTGCCCTGTACTGATGATATGTCTGTGAGAGAATGAGGCAAAGAATTCTAATATGCAATATAAGAAGGGAAATCAGGCGTGGCATGGTGGCTCACACCTGTAATCCCAACACTCTGGGAGGCCAAGGACAGGTAGACTGCTTGAGCCTAGGAGTTTGAGAAGCAGCCTGGGCAACATGGTGAGACCTCATCTGTACAAAAAATTAGACAGATGTGGTGGCACATGCCTGTAGTCCCAGCTACTTGGGCGGAGGGCTGAGATGGGAGAAAGCCTTGAGCCCAGGAGGTCAAGGTTGCAGTGAGCCATGATTATGTCACTGTGCTCCAGCCTAGGTGACAGAGTGAGACCCTTTCTCAAAAAAACAAGGGAAATCAAAAAGTAACTGGACAGTAATTGTTTTGCCTATAATACGAAATTTGGTTATAGTTGCTACCACTGGTTTCTTCTTCAAAGTGTTACTACTATCTTCCTAATGCAGAAAGACTAAATATAAGAGGAAATGACATGGAAAAAATTCTGTAGTTTAGAAGGAAATACTATTTCCTCACCAGAAGAACTTTTTTTCACTATAGACCTTTCTTTACTACTTACCTGAGATCTAACATCCAACAGCCAGTTAGTTACTCTAACTGGAGCCAAAGGGTTTTCTTCATATTGCCAATACTCTGAAAGAGGTCAAATGTTAACATGAAAGAATAAATATGCTTGAATCCTAGAACCTCACCTCTCTTCTGGTAGATCACAGGATAGGTTGTTTGGTTTCAGTTGTGTCCACTCTCTGGTATTGAGATCTAACTTGTGCAGGTCTGTGCTGTAAATATAGCCGGTTGTCCCTCCAAAGACATAAAGGGAGCCATTGATGATGGCCATAGCCTGGATAACAATGAAAGGTGAATAAGACCGACTTGTTAACACTTGATTAAAGAATGTAAACTTACCAGACACCTCCAAATCAGGTTTTATGAAATTCTCTTGTACTTTTTAATCTTTTAATGTATCAGACTCTTAAAAGAAGATTTTAGAGAACCCAGAGATTATTTTAAGAACCTGGAAAACACCTTTGGAAAGGAAAGCTTTACTCAACTGGAAAGCAAGTCCTACCTGCCAAGATGATTCTTAAGGGTCCTGGCCGACCAAATAATTTCTAGCCCATGCTAGAAATGCTTATGGGCACATATAAGCATTTCCGTTGAAAGCTGCTTCTCCCTATAAGCAGTCTGAAGTAAAATGCTCTCAAGAAGCAGCAGATATGAAAATAAGCCACTGCAATCTCCTAAGTAGAAACCCTAGTTAGCAGTTCAAGGAACCTGACGTTTTCCAAAGGACTCTTTTCAATGAAAGTTTCAGCCATTGTTATGGCCACTTCTTATAGTTTAAATGCCTCCTGTGGAAGCAACGAAATTGTCTAGTATGTGCTCCTTTGAAGTTAAGCTCAGAAGCTGTTTATCAGTACTAATGCTGGCAAGTCAAGAAAGAAGTCAAAGCTTGGTTGTTTTAAGCTTAGACTCTCAAAGAGTCTCTGATGTATGGTGGGTTGCTCCCTATCTTTCTGGATATAACTTTTCAGACCTAAGGTTTGAAGTGCTGGAACCTAAACTAATCTCTACAAAATGTATGTATGTTTTAGCTCAGATCCACGTAAAAGTTTCTTCACCAAGTGCTTTCTCATCTACTCAAGAATCACTCTAAAAATGACCAGGACCCAGGCCATAGTGGAGCCCAATCTCTCACTGGGGGTGAGGGTGGAGGTGGAGGTGGGGTTCTAACACTTAAAGGAACTTCCATACAGGTCTATATCCTGACCCTAAGTTGAATTAGAAACAGAAAGTGAAAAAAAAAAAAAAAGGAAAGGAAAGAACAGAACAGAACATGGCAAGTAACCAGATTTACAAATTATAATTTCATATCAGAACTAAAAAATCAAGTACTAACCACAAATAACTCTTCTCCATTAAAATAAAATGGTAACAATTATAAATATTCTAACACCGTCCCCAGACTAGAAAAATATGAACAAATACACCATAACTGGCCACAGATTGGTACCTGTCCATATATACGACTGGGTTTCTTCCCCCGGCAGCTGAGCAAAGCCCATCTCTTATACTTCACATTACACACATGGACGTCATTGCCGTTGCTCTCTCCAAATGGGATGCCCGTACCTCCAAACACTAACAGGTTGTTTCCATGCAGCACAACTGAGGAAGGAGAAGCACAAGTTCCATTCACAAATGGCTACCTGCAATGTGTTCCCACATAAACCCAGAATATCTGAGAAGCTAACACATATCTGCTTTAATGATCTCATAAGATAGCTCAAATCACTGACATCTAACTAGTAGCTGAGCGTACCAAATCTGAAAATCTGAAATCTAAAATACTTCAAAATCCGAAACTTTTTGCGCACCAACAATGATGCTTAAAGGAAATGCTCACTGGAACATGTTGGATTTCAAAGTTCTGGATTTGGGATGCTAAGTACAATGCAAATATTCAAAAAAAAAATCTGGAATGTAAAACACTTCTGGTCCCAAGCATTTCAGATAAGGGGTACATGGCCTATACTACAAAGTTCTGCAGAAAAAGATCGAATATCACTATATGGGCTCTATCATATAGTTCATTGGTAGGCATATATGACATATTCAATACATATTTATGGAATTCACTAAATACTCTGTATAACAATATTGAGTTGTATGAACTACAGTCTACCCAGTATACCACTGCTGCTCAAGACAGTTCAAGTATGCAGCAAAGTAGAGAAAAATGAAGCATCATCTTTGCCTTAGCAAAGACCCAAGGGGACTTCAAATAAAGGGATTAAAGGGACATTCTGTTTTTGCCAGGAAAATAATCTCTACATTTAAAATTATGATTTCTGTCATTTTAATGCTCTACCAGATAAAACAAAACACACCAATATCCAGCAGGCAACTTTGGTGTTCTTCCTCCTGTAGCTCTTTTGTTCCTGCCACCACACACATACATACACACACACGTACACACGTATTCTCTTCACTCATACATACGCTCTCTCTCTTTCTCTCTCTCTCTCGAAACAGTGCTCCTATGTTATTTCAGTGGCTTTTTTTTTTTTTTTTTTACGGAGTCTTGATCTGTCGCCCGGGCTGGAGTATAGTGGCATGATCTCAGCTCACTGCAACCTCCACCTCCCAGGTTCAAGCGATTCTCCTGCCTCAGCCTCCCTAGTAGCTGGGATTACAGGTGCCTACCACCAAGCCCAGCTAATTTTTGTATTTTTAGTAGAGATGGGGTTTTGTCACATTGACCAGGCTGGTCTCAAACTCCTGACCTCAGGTGATCCACCTGCCTTGGCCTCCCAAAGTGCTGGGATTACAGGTGTGAGCCACCATGCCCGGCCGGCTTTTTTTTTTTGGTAACTCTTTCTTTGTTTGTTTGAGAGGCAGGGTCTCGCTCTGTCACGCAGGCTGGAGTGGAGTGACACGATCACAGCTTACTGCAGCCTTGACCTCCGGGATTCAAGTGATCCTCCTGCCTCAGTTTCCCAAGTAGCTGGGACTACAGGTTTGTGCCACCACGCCTGGCTAACTTTTGTATTTTTTTGTAGAGATGGGGTTTTGCTATTGTTGGCCAGACTAGTCTTGAACTCCTGGGCTCAAGCAATCCACCCACATCGGCCTTCCAAAGTGCTGGGATTATAGGGGTGAGGCACCACACCTAGCCTTTATTTATTATTTGTTTGAGTCAGAGTCTTGCTGTGTTGCCTAGCTGGAGTGCAGTGGCATGAACATGGCTCACTGCAGCCTTGAATTCCTGGGCTTAAGCGATCCTCCCACCTCAGATGTCCAGGTAGCTGGGACTCTATGTACAGGCCACTATGCCCAGCTAATTTTTTTTTTTTTTTAAGAGGCAGGGTCTTGCTACATTGCCCATGCTGGTCTTGAACTCCTGGCCTCAAGGGGTCCTCCCGCCTTGGCCTCCTAAATTGCTGGATTACAGGCCTGAGCCACCACGCCAGCACTTATCAGTGATCTTTGATGTTACTATTGTAACTGTTTTGAGGCGCCATGAACCATGCCCGTATAAGACAGTGAACTTAATCAATAAATGCTGTGAGAGTTTTGACTGCACCAATCAGCCATTCCCTCATCTTTTTCCCCTCTCCTCAGGCCCCCCTATTCCCTGAGACACAACAAGATTGAAATTAGGCCAGTGAATAACCTTACCTCTGAGTAATAAAGTGAAAAGAAGAGTCTACCGTATCTAACTTTAAATCAAAAGCTAGAATTGACTAAGCTTAGTGAGGAAGGCATGTGGAAAGCAAAGAGGCTGAAAGCTAGGCCTCTTGCACCCAACAGTTAGTGCCAAGTTGTGAAAATGCAAAGAAAAGCTCTTGATGAAAATTAAAAGTGCTACTCCAGTGAACACACGAATGATAAGGAAGCAAAACAGCCTTATTGCTGATAGTGCAGAAAGTTTAAGTGGACAGACAATCAACTACAACATTCCCTTCAGGCAAAGCCTAATTCAGAGGAAGGCCCTGACTCTCTTCGACTCTATGAAGGTGGGGAGAGGTAAGGAAGCTGCAGAAGAAATGTTGGAAGCTAGCAGAGGTTGGTTCAAGAAGTTTAAGGAAAGAAGCCATCTCCAATATATAAAAGTACAAAGTGAAGCAGCAAGTGCTGATGTAGAAGCTGCAGCAAGTTATGCAAAAGATCCAGCTAAGTGGCTACACTAAACAACAGATTTTTAATTTTTAATTTTTTTATTTTTTTGAAACGGAGTCTCACTCTTATTGCCCAGGCTGGAGTGCAGTGGGGCGATCTTGGCTTATTGCAACCCCCACCTTCCCAGGTTCAAGCGATTCTCCTGCCTCAGCCTCCCCAGTAGCTGGGATTACTGGCGCCTGCCACCATGCCCAGCTAATTTTTTTTTTTTAATATTTTTTATAGAGACAGGGTTTCACCATGTTGGCCAGGCTGGGTCTCAAACTCCTGACTTTGTGATCCACCCACCTCAGCCTCCCAAAGTGCTGGGATTACAGGTGTGAGCCACCATGCCCGGCCTCTTTTTCTTTTCTTTTTTTTTTTTTTTTTTTTTTTTGAGACAGGGTCTTACTCTGTCACTCAGGCTGGAATGCAGTGGCATGAGCACAGCTTCTGCAGCCCAACCTCCTGGGCTCCAGCCATCCTCCCACCTCAGCCTCCCAAGTAGCTGGGAATACAGTCGTGCAGCACCATGCCTGGTTAATTTTTGTATTTTTTGTAGAGAAAAGGTCTCACTATGTTGCCCAAGCTGGTCTTCAACTCCTGGGCTCCAGTGATCCTCCTGCCTCAGCCTCCCAAAGTGCTGGGATTACAGGCATGAGTCACTGTGCTCAGTGAAAGTGGTTTCCTGAGATAGAATCTACTCCTAATGAAGATGCTGGGAACACTGTTGAAATGACAAATAAGGATTTAGAATATCACATAAACTTAGTCGATTAAGCAGTAGCAGGGTTTGAGAGGATTTGACTCCAATTTCGAAAGAAGTTCTACTCTGGGTAAAATGCTATCAAACAGCATTACATGCTACAGAGAAATCTTTTGTGAAAGGAAGAGCCAATTGATGCAGCAAACTTCTATGTTGTCTTAAGAAACTGCCACAGTCACCCCAGCCTTTAGCAACGACCACCCTGATAAGTCAGCTGCCTCCGACATCAAGACAAAACCCTCCACCAGCAAAAAGATTACAACTTGCCGAAGACTCAGTTGGTTGTTAGCACTTTTTAGCAATAAAGTATTTTTAATTAAGGTATGTACTTTTTTAGATAAAATGCTATTGCACACTAAAGAGACTAGTGCATCGCGTTAACATAACTTTATATGCACTACGAAACCAAAAACGTTGTGTGACTCGCTTCATTGTGGGGGTTTGGCACTAAACCACGATATCTCTGTATCGTGGTATGCCTGTACTTTGCTCAATAGCTATTAACTGTCATCGTCCTAAGCCCCATTTGTTGACCTTCTACTACATTTTGCCTAACATATACGTGATACTTTATATTGAACCCTCTGGGATATTATTAATCCCATTTTACAAGTTAGGAAATTAAAGCTAAAACTCACCTGACAAGCTGAATTCAAAATCAGGACCCAAATACTTTAGAATCACCATATTATGTTATTACCCCAGTAAAAAGCCTATCCACCAACAGGGCAAAATCACAATACGGTGTTATAAATTATTAACAAGGAATATGGGACACTGAACCTGGCTTCTCAGACATTTCATAAAGTCAGGAGTTACGAACTGCTTGCACTCACGTGACATAGATGCCAATTCCCGGGGCATGTAGCCATCTGTGCCCATCTGGTGCCATACTCCTGTAGCAAAATGATACCTCCAGAGTTCCCTGAAGAGAGGATAGTCTTCATTATCAGGCCCTCCCGATTCATCATAATCTGGGTTATAACCTCCAAACACATATAGGTTGGTATTATCTGCCACGCAACGATGTCCACTTCGTGCTGGTGGAGGTCTGTGGCCTAGGAGAGAAGAGGACAGTTTTCCACAGGTGTCCTACCAGTTTAAAAGCACAAACAAAATTAGGTAACAATCATTTTAGCCTTAAAAGGGGATCAGGAAAGATTTATAACATGGATATACTTCTTATTTGTTTAGATTTATAACATGGATATACCTCTTAATAACACTTCTTATTCACACATACTACTTAAGATTTTAAGGAGCTAGTCTCTACTTCTATTTTTTATGACTACCTTCAGATTTTGATAACTGTAAAAAGCATGATAAATTCAAGAAAATGGCTGATAACTTGAAATTTTCAAGAAAAGAAGGAGAAAGGGTTTAATAATCCAAAAGCTAACAGGACAAATTTTCTAATTTCCTCAGAGGAGAAAAAAACACAGGCCAACTAAATTAAACTGTGAACATTAGAGAACTAAATAAATATAATCACGAATGTGAATGAGTCATGTATAAATAAAAATACACACACATAAAATCTATGATTTTTCCACAAGATATAATTATACACTTAAAATGAAAACTGGCTGTTAAGGAGTTACAGTAAAATTTTGACTTTAACATCCTGGATTTATGGTGGTTAACAAAGAATCTCCTTACATTTATCTTAGAGAGCATCTTTCATCCTATTAAGAGCTTTACTAAGAAAAGCTGTTTCTACAATTTATATTTGAAAGTGTCCTGAAGTCTAAATTATATCAACTATTTTTTTTTTTTTTTTTTTGAGACCAACTCTCACTGTCACCCAGGCTGGAGTGCAGTGGCGCGATCTCAGTTCACTGCAACCTCTGCCTCCCAGGTTTAAGTGATTGTCCTGCCTCAGCTTCCCAAGTAGCTGGGATTACAGGTGTCCGCCACCATGCCTGGCTAATTTTTGTGTTTTCAGTAGAGACGGGGTTTCACTATGTTGGCCAGGCTGGTCTCGAACTCCTGACATCAGGTGATCCGCCTGCCTTGGCCTCCCAAAGTGCTGGGATTACAGGCGTAAGCTACCACGTCCAGCCTCAACTAGTTTACTAAAAATTACTTCAAGGTTATTTTAGAGTAAAAAAAAAAACACACAAAAAAAGTTTATTATAATTTCTGTTATCCTAAAATGTTTGTACCAATCTACACAAACCCTTGCCTAACTTTAGAAACAAAGATGCTTAAATACATAGTGGATGGAATAAGAAGCTACTATAGTTGTGACCCTAAAGATGAATGTACTTTTATATGTTGGTAATAGATACTAGTATAAAGTTAATATTTAGGACAACACTAGACACCTAATAAACATGTTATACAAACATTTATTACCAACCTAACATAGGCCTTCTATATTTGCTTTTTAAAATCAAAATCTCAGCCGGGCGCGGTGGCTCAAGCCTGTAATCCCAGCACTTTGGGAGGCCGAGACGGGCGGATCACGAGGTCAGGAGATCGAGACCATCCTGGCTAACACGGTGAAACCCCGTCTCTACTAAAAAATACAAAAAACTAGCCGGGCAAGGTGGCGGGCGCCTGTAGTCTCAGCTACTCGGGAGGCTGAGGCAGGAGAATGGCGTAAACCTGGGAGGCGGAGCTTGCAGTGAGCTGAGATCCGGCCACTGCACTCCAGCCCGGGCGACAGAGCGAGACTCCGTCTCAAAAAAAAAAAAAAAAAAAATCAAAATCTCACTTTCTAAGGTTATATTTTTAAACAAGAGCTGAAATTGTGCACAGATTGAGAGCAACTAAAAAACAGTGAGTCACTGAGTCACTGACGTCCAACCTGTTAGTCGTGTTTGAAAGTCTTTGATGGTTCCTCACCACTCAAGTACCAAGTCCCCTGCCCAACATGTTAGAGCTTTCCTCCTACTAACCTTGTCCTACTGTCAACTTCTCACACTTCTTTCTGCCTGGAAAGCCCAGAGTTCCTCCCCTATACCTTGGCCTAGTCTACCTACCTACCCATGAATCCCTACTTGTGGAAATACCTAAGTCTAGTGCACACCACCCTTCTCATCAATAAAACCCTAGGACCCTTCCAGTTCAGTACCATACTACTCATATATTAGTGTATACATATACAATAAGATCACACCTTAACTATGTAAATACATGAATATCAGACAAACTATAATCAGTTGGCAAATTTACTGAGCTATGATTTGCCTTAAATGACGAACTCAATTTCTCTTTTTAGGACTCTTGAAACAGAAAGTGTGGTGTGGAAGAAAAAATAAGAGCTCCTATAAATGTCTAAGTTTGAATCCAGATTCTTTCTAATTGCTACTTTGAGCAAGTCACTGACCTTCACTTAGTCTCAGCTCCCTCATTTGCATATTGGGATATTATTACTGCACTTCAAAGATTTGTTAGATTTGTCATGTTAAAACGTTTATTGGCTTACACATGTAACTTTCTAGGAGGCTGTGAGCTATTTGAGGGAAAAGGAATACATTTGTATTCACCTTTGTATAACCAAGCCTTGGGCACACAGCAAACACTAGATAAACGGGAAATCAACTTATTTGGCATTTATTTTTCTCTATGCATTTTGTCAGTTTGTTTTTCTTTTCCAAATAGATTATAAGCTCCTCAAGGGCAAAGATCATGTATAATAATTATCCTGTATCACCCACAACACCTAAACAGTTGGAGATCTGTAACAGGTACTAAAAGTTTGACTGACTTCAACATCAGGCCAAAGTAAACAGTGACAGGGATGATTAAAACAGTGTCCAACTCTCAGTGGACTTTGATATTATTTATGCCTAAGAGATACACGGTTTAGGGAATGGGTGTTGGATTACGCAATCTTCTTCTCAAGACACAAATGCTTCTTTCTAAGAATTAGCAAGACAAATTTAAAGAAGAAATCTAACAGAGTTGCTATGGTCAGCAGACAGCAACTCTAAAAAATCTCTGTCATTTGTTGTATTACCTGAAGCCAACAGATAATTTTTAAAGCTGCTTTTGGGCAAATATGAAAAGAAATGCAGTCTATTCTACATTTTTCTCTAAATGGCTGTACAGCAGGGAAGGTAATATTACAAGTTTACTGCCAACTATTTCCGTGACAAATATAATTCACATGGATTACACAGTTGAGGGGTCTGTGAAAAGATGGTTTCGGGCCGGGCCCATTGGCTCACGCCTGTAATCCCAGCACTGTGGGAGGCCGAGGCAGGTGGATCATGAGGTCAGGAGATCGAGACCATCCTAACACGATGAAACCCTGTCTCTACTAAAAATACAAAAAATTAGCCAGGCGTGGTGGCGGGCACCTGTAGTCCCAGCTACTCGGGAGGCTGAGGCAGGAGAATGGCGTGAACCTGGGAGGCAGAGCGTGCAGTGAGCCAAGACTGCACCACTGCACTCCAGCCTGGGCGACAGAGTGAGACTCCATCTCAAAAAAAAAAAAAAAGTTATTATTGGACACTGGCTATGTAGTAAGTACCACGTACTGTGCTAGGTGCTGGGGTACAATGATAAGGCAATGACTACCTCTGTCCTCGGGAGCTTACAGTCCAGCCTGCACAGCCCAAGTCAGTAGCCATGAGCTATAACACATGGCTCCCGAGCACTTGAAATGTGGGTGGTCCAAACAGAGCTGTGCTTCACATGGAAAATACTCACTGGATTTCAAAGACTTAGTACCCAAAAATGAATGTAAAATTATTAGTTTTTATATTGATTATATGTTGAAATGGTATTTTTAATATACTGGGTTAAATAAAAATATTAAAATTAATGTTACCTGTCTGTTTTACTTTTTTAAATGTGGATACTGGAAGAATTTTAATTTTGTGGTTCACCTATTTCTGACACAGTGCTGATCCAGCCCAACTGTTGGCTTCTGTTAATAATTTCACGATCTCTGCAAATCACATTTTTGGGTAAAGAGCATCTAATCAATATTTGATAAATATTAAACATCTTGTCAAGGAATCTCATAGCTGAGAGTAAAAAGGCAACTCCTCTTTCTCTCTCGCCAGTAACTACAGATTTCTTTCTCATATTTATAGCCCAGGAGTGACTAAAAGTCATTTCATTTTAGATAAACCATGGGAATTTGTCTGGGTTAATGCCATGGAGACTAAGCATTAATTTTTATTAGGCGAAATATAGCACAGGCTCCTCAACCTTGACAAAACTGAAACTGTTTTTCAGGCTCTAAAGCAGCTCTCTAAATCCTCCCCCAAATTCTCCATGTGCAAATCCCATTTTCCTAAAAATTACTTGCTGCTAATAAAATCTACCATAGAATTGGTTTACCTGATTCAGGAGCTCCCAGTGGAAAATGTAAAAGCAAAAAATTAAAACAGAGCCTGTATTCACAGGTAAACATTTAATATCCAGAAGGGAACATGAAGCTAAAGGATTATGTCCCTGTGAAGTCTGACCCATCCTCTCTTCCATGTCACTAGGAGTTGCTCTTTACCCCAGGGAGAAAGCAGGAACTTATAGTAACCAGGGAAACAGGTTTTAGTTTCTAGTCCAAAGGCAGAAAGAAGCTAGCTGTCTGAGATAATGCGACAGAAGGTTGTTTCCAATGTTTCCACTATTACAAATAATATTGTAACAAAGCTTCCTCTACATATATTTGTATGCAAATGTATGAGAATTACTGGAAGTAGAATTTCTAGGTCAAAGGAATATGCATTT
The DNA here is from genome assembly GCF_037993035.2 of Macaca fascicularis. Lineage (NCBI taxonomy): Eukaryota > Metazoa > Chordata > Mammalia > Primates > Cercopithecidae > Macaca > Macaca fascicularis. The sequence goes on along the minus strand of NC_088377.1, from coordinate 171,623,989 downwards.
AAAATTTTTATAGAAAAAAATAAAAAATACAAAACAAAAAAATGTGTATAGATATAATACTGTTACAGAGCCACACTGCTCTGCAAATAGAATGGACCAATTTCTACTCCCAGCAATGTTATGCGAGTGCCTACTTCTTCATGCTCTTTAACCTTCTCAAATTTGTGCCAATCTGATGGGTACAAACTGGTGTCAGGTTAATTTGCATTTCCCTTATTTTACTAGTTCACATGTTTATTGGCCCATTTGTATTTCTTCTTTTTGGAACTCCCCGATCATCTCCTTTGCCTACTTTTTAGATCTATTAGATTGTCTTCTCACCATTGTGGAAGTTTTTTTTCTTTTTCCTTTGAGACAGGGTCTTACTCTGTCACTCAGGCTGAGTGAGACCCTGTAGTGGCATAATCACAGCGCACTGCAGCTTCAACCTCTCTTCCTCAAGTGATCCTCCCACCTCAGCATCTAAAGCAGCTGGGACTATAGGCATGAGCCACAACAACTAGCTACTTTTAAAATTTTTTTTGTAGAGATGAGGTATCATTATGTTGCCCAGGCTGGTCTTGAACATCTAATCTAAGCTCAAATGATCCTCCTGCCCCAGCCGTCCAAAGTGCTGGGATCACAGGCATAAGCCACCTTGCCCGACTCCAAATTCTTTATTTATATTTATTTCTTCCAGCTTGCTCCTTGTCTTTTGTTTATGGCATCTATTAACATACAGAGGTTTTGAGTCTCTCTATCTTGTCTTTTACAGCTCCCTTGTTCTGTATTTCATTCACCTCTGCATCATTATAAAATGATTAAGATATTCTCATTTATTTTGAATAATTTCAGGTTTTGATTTTTTATATTCAGAATTTGAATACATCAGAATTAATATTTTTGTGTGTTGTATAAGGTAGGGCTCTAATTTTTCCTCCCAAAATAAACAGGCTACTGTTCCCAAACGACTTAAAGAAAGCCACCCCTCCTATACTTATTTGAAATGCCATCTTTATCATATACTAAATCGACACGTTCTAGAGTAGAATTAGGAAAATCCCAATATTCAGGTCTAATGCCCTTGGACACAAAATTTCTTGCCTTTAAGAATATATGAATGTAAATATATATAAACAATATGTAAATATAAAAAAGAACATCACAGAAGCTTAAATGCAAAAGCTTGTAAATAAAGTAGTACATAACATTTATTGCTTAATAAGTCTATTACTTACAAGATGTAGCCACCTCCAGATGTGCTAATGAACATTTGTGGTGAGGCCATTTAAAAAAAAAAAAAAACTTATTGTTAAAAGTATTCATTAGTTATAAATATCAAACAGCCTAAATGACAAATCAATGTAACTGGTTACTTCTTTCCAAATATAAAGGCCACAATTACCTCTACCACAAAAGACAGGTCTTCTGTTGGACCTAGAAGTCTCAAGGAAAGCCAAGGAAGTCTGATCCAGTTAGCTCTCCCATATCCCCCAAACGGCAGGTAGAACTTTTTACTACTCCCAGAGCCCAAGTTGCTCAGACCAAAGCAATCCATTCACACTAACCCACAATATTACTTGTTGGTTATATAAGCATCTCCTACCACAGGGCCTCCCAAAGTGCTGGGATTACAGGTGTGAGTCACCATGCCTGGCCCTCATTACCACATTGTTTTAATTATTATAGCTTTGAACTATCTTTCAATATTTAGAACAAATTCCCTTTTGTATTACTTTTTCCCAAAAACGTCCAGCTATTTTTCTCCATTTACTTTTGCAATTAATTTTAGAATGAGTTTGTTAAGTCTATAAAAAGTCCCATGGACAGACAGCATCTTATCCAGGTGATCAAAATTAACATCACCAGTAATGGGACAAATTAATCAACATCATGTGCAATGAGATGACCACAATATTATTTCAGTGGTAGTCCTGCCAAAGATACATAAGCTGAATGTAACTATGAGAAAACGGGGAGAAACCCAAAGGGACATTTTACAATGTACCTAGCCTGCAACTGTTCAAAAATATCAGTGTCAAAAAAAAAAAAAAGGCTGAGAAACTGTTCAACGCTGAAGGAGGCTAAAGACACATGACAACAGAATGCAACACACAATCTTGGATTTTTTACTGCTATTAAAGAACATTATTGGCCCAGCACGGTGGCTCATGCCTATAGTCCCAGCACTTTGGGAGGTGAGGCGGGCAGGTTGCCTGAGGTCAGGAGTTCGAGACCAGCCTGACTAACATGGTGAAACCCTATCTCTGCTAAAAATACAAAAATTAGCCGGGAGTGGTGGTGGGCGCCTGTGATTCCAGCTACTTGGGAGGCTGAGGCATGAGAATTACTTGAAACTGAGAGGTGGAAGTTGCAGTGAGCCAGGATTGCACCACTGCACTCCAGCCTGGGTGACAGAGCGAGACTCCATCTCAAAACAAACAAACAAAAAGAACAATATTAGGATAGTGGCAAAATAATAATGGCAAAATCTGAAACAAGGTCTGTAACTTATATACTAGTATTAATTTTACCCATTATTTATAGGGTTAATAATCAGTGTTGATGCCTAATTTTGATACAGGTTCTGCAGTTATGGAAGAGAATGTCTGTTTTTCAGGCGCAAACACTTTGGTACACAGACATAAAGAGATACGGCAAAATAGTGAAACCCTATCTCTACTGACCCCGCCAAAAAAAAATCAGCCGGGCATGGTGGTGCATTCCTGTAGTCCCAGCTACATGGGTGGCTAAGGTGGGCTGGAGGATCGCTTGAGTGCAGTAAGCTATGATTGCACCCCTGCACTTCAGCCTGGGTGATAGAACAAAACTTCACCTCTAAAAAAAATTTAATTTTTAAAATATTAAAAAAAAAAAAAAGACATCTGCTGGGCTCGGTGGCTCACATCTGTAATTCCAGCACTGTGGGAGGCCAAGGCGGGTGGATCACTTGAGGTTAGGAGTTCGAGATCAGCCTGGTCAACATGGTGAAACCCTGACCCTACTAAAAAAATACAGGGTGTGGTGGCGCACACCTGCAGTCTCAACTACTCAGGAGGCTGAGGCAGAACAATCACTTGGACCTGGGAGGCGGAGGCTGCAGTGAGTTGAGATCGCGCCGTTGCACTTCAGCCTGGGCGACAGGGCGAGACCCTGTCTCAAAAAAAAAAAAAAAAAAAAGAGAGAGAGAGAGAGGAAGACATCATGTCTGCAATTTCCAAATGGTTGAAACAGAAAAATATGCATGCACATACGTATTGTGTATAAACGGGGGAAGGGAGAGAGGTGAGGGAGCAGGATAAAGTAAAAGACAAAATAACATTTGGGGCATCTGGGTAGATACAGGATAAATTTTTTTTTCTTTTTTTTGAGATGGGGTCTCGCTCTGTCGCCCAGGCTGGAGTGCAGTGGCGCAATTTCAGCTCACTGCAACCTCCACCTCTGGAGCTCAAGCAATCCTTCCACCTCAGCATCCTGATGAGTAGCTGGGACCACAGGTGCGCACCACCACGCCCAGCAATTTTTTTTTTTTTTTTTTTTGTATTTTTGGTAGAGATGGCGTTTCGCCTCGTTGCCCAGGCTGGTCTTGAGGCTGGTAATTCCTGAGCTTAAACAATCCACTCGCCTCGGCCTTCAAAAGTGCTGGGATTACAAGCGTGAGCCGCCGTGCCCGGCCAGGATACGGGAGAATTTCCACCATTTTTGCAATTTTTCTGTTAAACCGGAAGTTCTACGGGAATTAAAATTCAATTTTTAAAAAGTCCCTTGAGGATTTTATCTGGGATAACCCATTAAGGAACATAATCCCTAGCCATTTATTCTTGTCTTTTTTGATGTCCGTGAATAAAGTTTCTTTTTTTTTTGAGATGCGTCTCGCTCTGTCGCCCAGGCTGGTGTACAGTGGTGCGATCTCCGCTCACTGCAACTTCCGCCTCCGGGTTCAGGCGATTCTCCCACCTCAGCCTCTGGCGTAGCTGGGACTGCAGGCGCACGCGAATTCAACCAGCTTTTTTTTTTTTTTTTTTTTTTCGGGGAGGGGGTTGTTGTTCTGTTTTGGAGACGGAGTCTTGCTCTGTCCCCCGGCTGGGGTGCAGTGGCCTGATCTCACCTCACTGCAACCTCCGCCTCTCGGGTTCCAGCCATTCTCCAGTCTCAGCCTCCAGAGTAGCTGGGACTACAGGCAGGGACCACTGCGTCTGGTTTTTTTTTTTTTTTTTTTTTTTTTTGAGACGGAGCCTCACTCTTGTCGCCCAGGCTGGAGTGTAGTGGCGCTATCTTGGCTCACTGCAACCTCCGCCTCCTGGGTTCGAGCAATTTTCCTGCCTCAGCCTCCTAAGTAGCTGGGATTACAGGCGTGCGCCACGACGCCCAGCTAATTTTTGTATTTTTAGTAGAGTCTGGGTTTCGTCATGCTGTCCAGGCTGGTCTTGAACTCTTGACCCAAGGTGATCCGCCCACCTCAGCCTCCCAAAGCGCTGGGATTACAGGCATGAACTATGGCACCTGGTCGCCCAAGCTAGTTTTTGTATTTCATCAATAGTTTCATTGTTTTCTTGTTTTTTTATTTCTAAGTACTTTATACATTTCCATACAATTGTAACTAGATACTTCTGTTATTTTCTAATTGGTTGCTGTTAATATATAAGAAGGTGGTTTTTACAAGTTTTTGTCCAATTTTCTGAACTCTAGTATTAGTTATCATGAATTATCTTGAATTTTATAGGTAGATAATCAGATAATCTGTTATTAATGCCAACTTTAGCTCTTCCTTTCCAATATGTGTGCTTTTTTTTTTTTTTTTTTTCTTTTTTCCTGGTCTTCTACTGTATTGGCTGAAAACTCCAGAACAAGGTTGAATAGTGGAGATGACAGTTGACATCTTTGTCTTGTTTTTTTTACTTTAATGAGGATACTGGTAAGGTTTTGCCATTATATATTATGTTTGCTATTGGTTTCTTATCAATAAATGATACATCATATATGATATTTACTACTGGTTTTCCATAGTATTCTGTCATAAATCTTTTTTTTTTTTTGAGACGGAGTCTCGCTCTGTAGCCCAGGCTGGAGTGCAGTGGCCGGATCTCAGCTCACTGCAAGCTCCGCCTCCCGGGTTCACGCCATTCTCCGGCCTCAGCCTCCCGAGTAGCTGGGACTACAGGCACCCGCCACCTCGCCCGGCTAGTTTTTTGTATTTCTTAGTAGAGACGGGGTTTCACCGTGTTATCCAGGATGGTCTCGATCTCCTGACCTCGTGATCCACCCGTCTCGGCCTCCCAAAGTGCTGGGATTACAGGCTTGAGCCACCGCGCCCGGCCCTGTCATAAATCTTTTATCCCTGGATGCATAAGAATGTTTTCCCTTACCAGGAATGGATGTCGGGTTTGTTTATTTATTTTTGAGACAGGGTCTTGCTCTGTTGCTCAGGCTGGAATGTAGCAGTGCAATCACTGCTCACTGTAGCCTTGACCTCCCAGGTTCAAGTAATCCTCTCATCTCAGCCTCCCAAGTAGCTGGGACCACAGGTGTGTGCCGCCATACCCGGCTAATTTCTCAGTTTTTTTTTTAGAGACAGAGTGTTGCCCAGGCTGGTCTCCAACTCTTGGGCTCAAGAGATCCTCCTGCCTCAGCCTCCCAAAGGGCTGGGATTACAGGCATGAGCCACTGTGCACCCAACACAAAGTTTGTATTCAAATGTAACATACAGAAAAGCATATATGTCATAAGGGTACTGGTTGCATTTTAACAAAATGAGCACATTAAATATCAAATTTTATTAAATGCTTTATTTAATACAGCAAAGTCACACTTTTTCTTTAAGCCTATTAAAGTAGTAAACTAAATACATTCCACAGATAAGGTCCATTTGATCTTGATTTCTTATTTAGATTTGTCCCTGCAATCTTATGTATTTTTTATTTACCACTCTTTCTTACTTTATTTTCCCACTTTTCTGATTTTATTGAAATAAGCTTTCTTTTTTCCCCTACAAAGATCTGTATCTTATTGCCCCTAATACTTTCTGGAAAACAAACTTTTATTTTTTTAACACTCTTCAGAAAGAACCACATCTGGAAAGACTGGCCTGTTGATGGTGGTTGAGTGAAGATGTGAGGCAGGATCTTTGCTTTTTAAATTTAACTCCTTTTATTGTTAAATATGGCATGCATTAGAATTTACATAAATATAAATGTACAAATTATTATTATTAATTAATTTATTTTTTTGAGACGGAGTTTCACTGTTGTTGCCCAGGCTGGAGTGCAATGGTGTGATCTTGGCTTACCGCTTCCATCTCCCGGGTTCAAGCGATTTTCCTGCCTCAACCTCCTGAGTAGCTGGGATTACAGGCTTACGCCACCAGGCCCGGCTAATTTTGTATTTTTAGTAGAGGCAGGGTTTCACCATGTTGGTCAGGCTAGTATCAAACTTCCAACCTCAGGTGATCCAGCCTCCCAAAGTTCTGGGATTACAGGCGTGAGCCACGGCACCCAGCCTTAAATGTACAAATTATTAAAAACAGAACAGGTAACCACCATCCAGCTCAAGGAACCACCATCCAGCTCAAGGAACAGAATACTGTATAAAGAGCTTAACAAATTATTAAAATAGGTCAAATAACCATCATCCAGGTCAAGAAACAGAATACTGTCAGCACCCAGAAATCCTCTGCCTGCCCATCTTGATCACACCCTCCAACCTCCCTTCACTTCTAGAGTATCCTGCTTCCTGATTTTTAGGGCAATCGTAAAAATCTGTTGTCTTTTTATAGCTTTATTATACCTAGGTATGCATCTCTAAACAATACTGTTTATTTTGGCCTGGTTTTAAAGTGTATTTGAATAGAACAGTATGTAGAATAATATAGTATATTTTCTTTCCAGGCTTTTTTATTCACAATTAAGTTTTTGAGATTCATCCCTGTTCTAGGGGAGCAGAGGTGGTCTGTTCATTTCCCTTGCCAAATATTATTTATTTGTATGAATATATATCACAATGTATTTATCCAGTCTAAGTTGTGTGAAGAGGCATTTTGGGTTGTTTCAAATTTGTGGTTCTTAATGTTGCTATGAACATTTTTGCACACGCTGCAAGTTCACAGGGGCTCGCATTTCTGTTGGTTATAAATCTAAACATGGAATTTCTGAATCTTAATGTGTGTAAATCTTCACCTTCATTTGGTAAAGCCACAATGTTTTTCAAAATGGCTGTACCAATTTACATATCCAAGGGCAGCATGTGAGAATTCCTGTTGCTCCACATCCTTGCCAATATTTGGTATCGCCATTGTCAGTCTTTTTAATTTAGCAATTCCTGTGAGTTTGTAGAGCTCTCGTGGTTTTAATATTCATTTCTCTCATTACAATGAGGGTGAGCACCTTTTCATGTTTATTGGCCATTTGAATTTTTCTTTTGGGAAATGCCTGCTGATATGGTTTGGATCTGTGTCCCCACCCAAATCTCATGTTCAATTGTAATCCCCAGTGTTGGAGATGGGGCATGGTGGGAGGTGACTGGATCATGGGGGCGAAGTTCTCGTGAATGGTTTAGCACCATACCTCCTTGGTACTGTATAGTGACTGAGTTCTCACAAGACCTGGTTGTTTAAAAGTGTGTAGCACCTCCCCCCACCGCCTCTTGGTCCTGCTCCTGCTATGTAAGACACCTGCTCCCACTTTGCCTCTTGCCATGAGTAAAAGCTTTCTGAGGCCTCTCCAGAAGCAGATGCTACCATGCTTCCTATACAGCCTGCAGAACCGTGAGTCAATTAAACCTCTTCTTCATAAAATACCCAGTCTCAGGTATTTATTTATACCAGTGCAAGAACAGATTAAGAACACCTGCTCAAGCCTCTAACACATTCTCATTGAACTGTCTTTTTTGAACTTGATTTGCAGAAATGTTATATATGCTTACAATAAGGATCTTCACTTTTCACCCTATGTATTTCTATATTATTTGAATTTTTCTTTTAGTAGATAATATTACACCTGTAAATTTTAAAACAAAAAATTCTAGGACCTTTAGCACTACTCTCAATTTGTTTAATTTTAGTTACAGAATGTTATACAGTTAACCCTTGAACAATATGAATTTGAACTGCACAAGTCTATTTATATGCAAATTTTCCTCTGCCTCTGCCACCCCTGAGACAGCAAGCCCAAGTCCTCCTTTTCCTCTTCCTCCTCAGCTTTCTCAATGTAAAAACAATAAGGATGAAGACCTTTATGATGATCCACTTCCACTTAATGAATGGTAAGTGTATTTCATTTTTCTTATAATGTTTTTTTTGAGATGCAGTCTTGCTCTGTTGCCCAGGCTGGAGTGCAGTGGTGTGATCTTGGTTCACTGCAACCTCCGCCTCCTGGGTTTAAGCAATTCTCCTGCCTCAGCCTCTTGAGTAGTTGGGATTACAGATGCCCACCACCATGACCGGCTAATTTTTGTATTTTTAGTAGAGACGGGGTTTCACCATGTTGGCCAGGCTGGTCTCGAACTCCTGACCTCGTGATCAGCCTGCCTCAGCCTCCCAAAGTGCTGGAATTACAGGCGTGAGCTACCACTCCCAGGCTGGATTTTTCATTTTACCAGAGTATATCTTCAAATAATTTGGGGTATGTCACAAAATGGGGGTATGTCACAAACTTTCAGAGATCTTATTTTGACTCCCCCCCTTAAACATTAGTGAGGCTGGGTACAGAATTCTCTCTTGAGAATAATTTCCCCTCAGAACACTGAAGGCATTTATCTTCTAGCAAACCATGCTGCAGGTGAGAAATCCATGCCAGTCTGATTTTCAGTTTTGAGTCTACGTGACTTGTTTTCTACCTCTGAAATAGTAAGTACTTTAGTAACGTATAGGGAGGTACTTTTTGTTGGTTTGTTTTTGCATTTTTTCCTGTTTGGTCCTTGGCATGCCCTTTATACGTGAAAACTCAGATTTTTTTTTTTTTTGAGTCTTGCTCTGTCACCCAGGCTGGAGTGCAGTGACATGATCGTGGCTCACTGCAACCTCTGCCTCCCGGGTTCAAGCAATTCTCTGCCACAGCCTCCTGAGTAGCTGGGATTACAGGCACCTGCCACACCTGGCTAATTTTTTTCTATTTTTAATAGAGACGGGGGTTTTACCATCTTGGCCAGGCTGGTCTTGAACTCCAGACCTCGTGATCCACCCGCCTCGGCCTCCCAAAGTGCTAGGATTACAGGTCTGAGCCACTGGCCCGGCCGAAACTCAGATTTTTAAATTTTCTCCGTTCCATTGTCTGAGCTTTCCTTCTGTAACTCCTGTGAAATGGGTACTTGATCACTCAGATCTATCCTCAAAGGATGAATTTTCCTCATGTACTTTCTATCTGTAGGTCTTCTTTATAGTCTGCAAATTTCCTCTATTTTATTTTTATGAAAAGTAACTGGTCTTAAGTGTCTTGTTTAACCCTCCAACTGAATTTTAATGTCAGCAATCAATTCAATATGAAACTAATTCATTAATCATTACTTCTTATCCATGGAAACATTTTTTGTTTTGTTTTGTTTTGTCTTGAGACAACAGTCTCGCTCTGTTGCCCAGGCTGGAGTGCAATGGCACAATCTCATCTCACTGCAACCACTGCCTCCCAGGTTCAAGTGATTCTCATGCCTCAGCCTTCCGAATAGCTGGGATTACAGGTGTGTGCCACCAAGACCAGCTAACTTTCGTATTTTTAGTAGAGACGGGGCTTCACCATGTTGGTTGGCTAGGCTGGTCTTGAACTCCTAGCCTCAAGTGATTCACCTACCTTGGCTTCCCAAAGTGCTGGGATTACAGGTGTGAGCCACCACGCCCAGCCAGGAAGCTGGTTTTTTAAATTTATGAATCTAATTCACTCTTGGCTCTGTAACGATACATCCTGTGATTAGAACTTCCTCAAGTTCCACTCTACTTCTTCATTATCTCTGTTTCTACCATAGGCAGCTGTTTTATTTGTTTATTTTAGTCTCTTCTAAGTCTAGTTTCCCTCAAATGTAGGTAAGCCTTTATCACCTACTCATTATAAATGAAGGACTACATTGTTTAGTTATTATAAGAAACATGTGTTTCCTCAACAGTTGTATTAATCTGCCTCCAAAACCCAAATGGAGGGATGGAAGGTCTGAGTGTGGGTCTCTGCAGGTAAGTGGCACACTGACAAACAGGTTTCCCTTTACAAGTGGAGAAAAGAAAGCAGTTTGACCTTATTACTGCCAAAATTGGCAGGCTGTATTTTGACTGTATTGTCCTTTAATCCATATGGATCCTTGACAGAGCTGTTTTTCTTGTTCTCCTCTCATTCCACTCTTCTCATCCATCTACTACAGAAGTCCATTTGCTAAGGCTCTGCTTTGTGCACTCTTCCTCCAGTATCTTTTTTTTTTTTTTTTGAGACGGAGTCTTGCTCTGTTGCCCAGGCTGGAGTGCAGTGGCGCGATCTTGGCTCACTGCAAGCTCCGCCTCCCGGGTTCACGCCATTCTCCTGCCTCAGCTTCCCAAGTAGCTGGGACCACAGGCACCCGCCACCATGCCCAGCTAATTTTTTGTATTTTTAGTAGAGATGGGGTTTCACCATGTTAGCTAGGATGGTCTCGATCTCCTGACCTCATGATCCGCCCACCTCAGCCTCCCAAAGTGCTGGGATTACAGGCGTGAGCCACCACGCCTGGCCACCTTCCTCCAGTCTTAATCCAGTGCCTGCCCAATCCTCCCCAAGGCAAATCTACTTTCCTTGAACTGTTCTCATGGCCTTATCCTGGAACTAATGCCACTGCTAGGGCGCTTTATATGAAGGGAGAGAAGGAGTAGGGGAAGTAACTGTTTTGAAGGCAACTTTTTCATTACCTGCCCTGATATTCCACTTTCCCCCTAAACTGCTCCATGTTCCTATACTTGTTGCCTCTATGCTTAGAGTTTAAGAAAAGAGCCCTATTAAGACACTCTCTGACCTCTACCATGCAACAGGAGCATCTATTCTGGGTTGCACTTTATTCTGTGATGGTTCCTCCATCGATATAATTCCAATTGTTTTCCAGTACCCTAAAATTTCTAAAAACTTCTGGCATTATAACAATAACAATAATGATAGCGAACATTAATTCAACATTTGCTATATGTAAATAAACTCTCCTAAGTGCTCTGTACATACTGTCTCTCTTGATCTTCATAGTAACTCTAGGAGGCAGATACTATTATCATCATTCTAATTTTACATATGAGGCAACTGAGGCAAAAAAAGAATAAGCAACTTGCCCAAGGTCATGCTAAAGGGCAAAGCCTGGATTCAGACACAAGTAATCTAGTTTCAAAGTCTCCCTTTTCTTTTTCTTCTTTTTTTTTAATTACAATGATTTATTCTCTGTCTTATGTTTGTTTTGTCATTTCCAATGACATCTGAGAAGTAGGCGAAGGTAAATGGGTATGTTAAGTCTGCCATTTTATAATAAAAACCATTGTTTTCATTACACCATTACTGTTTTCACTACACCACAATTTTAATTGGTAGAAATATGTTTTAGAGAAGATGTAGGACCTAGTGAAGGAATCTAGTGACAGAAAATGGGCCCTATGACATAAACTGTCTACAATCTGAACCAAGAGAGGTGATACAAAGAATTCCAAAATATGAGGCTTGAAAGTGGCTATTTCAAAAGTATAATTAAAAACAAACAAACAAAACCAGGCAACCTATTGAAGCATTAAACAATAGCATTTTTATGTTCTCAACAATTCATTAGTTCACTGTCACCAATACCAGAGAGAAGTTGAGAACAAAATAAAATGTTAGTCCCATCCTATTTTCTGACAGTGGCCTTTACAATACTTTAATTCAACTCAAATACATATGATATAACTGCTACATGCACTATCCTACAAACTGGAGTAAAGATATGAAAGGCACTGTCCGATTGTCCCTGCCCTTACAGAGCTTACAGTCTAATGGGAGGCACAGCCAAGTAAACAACTACAAGTCAGTGCAATAAGTGCTATGATATAGGTAGGTACACGGAGGCTGCCATCAGAACAAAGAGGGGAGAGGCCTGCCAAGGAAGATTCCCTGGAAATACTCTTGGACCAAGTGTTAAAGGATATGCTATTAATGCTATTATTGGTTGGTTGAAGAAACTAAACTGAATTTACTATCCTTTGCCTAAAATCTACATCTAATTTCATTTCCACTTCCTTATATGTCAAATCAATTCTCTTTTTTTTTTTTTTTTTTTTTAATGAGACAGGGCCTCGCTCTTTCACCCAGACTGGAATGCAGTGGCATGATTATAGCTCACTGCAGCCTCGAACTCCTATGTGCAAGCAATCCTCCTGCCTCAGCCTCCCGAGTAGCTGGGACTACAGGCATGCCCCCACCACACCTGGCTAATTGTACGTGCGTGCGTGCATGTGTATGTAGAGAGACAGGGTTTCACTCTGCTAGGATTGCAGGTGCAGGCCACCATGCCCGGCCCCTACTCTCCATTCCTGTTACAACTACCTCATTTCAGCCTCCATCATTTTGCATACTGATAACTAATAATCTCATAACTAGCCTTTAATTAAATTTCTTCACTAGCTAAAAAACCAAATCTGATCCTGAAAACCCCACTTGGGTGGTGCCCACTTGGTCTGGGCCCTCTCCAGCCTCTTTTGTCCACCCCTTTCCCACTGTGCTGAACTTTCTAGATCTCTAAAAGCACCATGTCCTGTTTTGCTTAAATGCCTTTACTCAAGCTGCCTGATCCCCACGGTTTGAGAGGATCCAACCCTCCTTTGCTGATACCTACTCAGCCTTTAAGCACATTCCTTCTGATGTCATCCTCATGGCCACTCCTCTGTCACCCTCCTCCAGCCAAGTTGAGTCAGGTACCTCTCCTGTGTGCTCCCATAGCATGCTACCTCATCAGAACACTTACCACAAATAATTATACTCAAATTGTTCTGTAATTGTCCGTTTACCTGATTCTCTATTACTCAGATCATCAGGCTAGCACAGTACATAGGAAGCAATCAAGAAATACTGAAAGAATGACAGAATGAACGAACAAACAAACGAAGAGAGTTAAGCCTGTGAAAGTTGATGAGACAACTAAAGGAGATAATGGAGAGGACAGAACACTGGAGCAATACCCACCTTGAGGGGGCAGGAAGAAAGAAGCTAGTGAAGGAAACAGAATGAACAATCAAAGAGGCAGGAAGAAAACATCTAGAACTATACAGTACAGCAACCCAAAAAAATAGAAAAATTTAAGAAGGGCAAGTAGTCAACAGCCTCAAACACTACTTAGAGGTTAAAGAAGGTGAGAACTAAAAGAAGGCCACTAGTGATCCTGATGTTGCTGATGCTGAGTTAACTCCCACCTCAATTCCAGTACTGTCAGGGGCCACCTTTCTCAACCACTGATCGAGGCTATTGAGAGCTTACAAATAACCAGTGCTATAAAACTTACCTGTGCAATCTTTTTTTCCACAATCAAAAAATTGAAAAACAAACACCATACAAAAGAAAATAAAATCCCTACCATACAGAAACAACCTGTTATGTCACTATTTTTTATGTTTACATGTTCTATATCATTATGTTGAATTATATATCCTAAACAATTCCTTAATTATGCTTATATTTAGTATGCATAATTATAATTATTAATATAATTAAATGAAGTTTAATTTATGCTTTATTCAGCACAAGTTAGATTTCTCATTGGAAACTGGGAAATTGGCATTCTAATTTATAAATAGAAAAAAGAAAAAATGCTATAGAATTAGACATGCCTGCTTGGCCGTGTGTACAATGGCTTTCCTGTCATATAATACTAAAATCACCTAATATTTTTCTTTTTGAGAAAAGTCTCACTTTATCGCTCAGGCTGGAATGCAGTGGCGCAATCATGGCTCACTGCAACCTCTGCCTCCTGGGCTCAAGTGATCCTCCCACCTCAGCCTCCCAAATAGCTGGGACTGTAAGTGTGCACTACCATGCCCGGCTAATTTTTGTATTTTTTATAGAGACAGGGTTTCACCGTGTTGTCCAGGCTGGTCTTGAACTAGTGGACTCAAGCAATCTGCTCACCTTGGCCTCCCAAAGAGCTGGGATTACAGGTATGAGCCACCCAGCCTGGCCCTTAATTTTTTCTAACAAAATTTACTCATGCTAAAAGGTGGTACACCATCTTCAGGATCTTATCTTGACCCATTTTACGGCTGATTTTATGCATGATCTGGAGCTCGGGTGCCAAAAATAGGTTAGGAACTAGATATAGAAACATCTATAGCAGTTGCAGGATTTTTTCCTAGGTTTAAAAAAAAAAAAAAAAAAAAAAACTCCACTTAAAATTAGATACACTGGGTTGTAAATAATTTAATATAGTCTAAATTACAACATTAAGTAGGCTTGTGTGACAATTTGTTGTATCTAGAAAAATAGTGTGAATCAGTTTTCAACCCTCTTTTGAGATTTTCTTTTTTCAGTATGGAGTATGTTTTAGTAGAAAAATAAAAAGTAGAAGGAATGCAACATTTCTAAAAGTAAAAACTGCTAGGTCAAAGGGTATGAACATTTCTAAGGTTTTTAATACATATTACCAAACTGGTTTCAGAAAAGCTGTATAAAATTTACACTTCCTTCAATATATGAGCTTTATCTTCCCATACCCTTGCCAACATTGGGTATTCTTATTTTTGGTCTTTGCTCATCTAATAGGTAAAAATATCTTATTGTTTTAATTGTTGTGTTTATAATAATAGTAAAAATATTTGTTCGTAATTATTGGCACTTCTTTTTAACAAACTGATAATTCTATATCCTTTTACCTATTTTTCTAGTGGGCATTTGTTTTTAACCTATTGGTTTATAAGAACTCTTTATATATTCATATTACCCCTTTGTTACAAATTCTTTTTTATCTTTTAATATATGACATTTGACATAAGAGGTTTTTTAGTTTATACCATCACATAATCTTTTACTTCTTCCTTAGAATCATATTTAGAAAATTCTTTCCCACATCCATATTTTATAGATTATTCACTCAAAATTCTTTCTAATATGGCTACTGTGGAATACCATTTTTATCAGAGAGATGATTTATCTCTACCATCTAATAATACAGTAAGTGATTCTAACTCCCTGAAACTTACAAGCCCAATTGTGGCCAACAACAGGTTTAAAATTAAGTTCTAGATTTTTCTTATTCCAATTGTTTCATTAGCTAGATGATTTTTAAAAACCAGAGTTTTGAGTTTAGAAAATTCATTCAAAGTTCCCTTTAACCCATATGAAGCACAGATCTCTTGCTAGTTATCACCCACCTCTCAAAAACCTGTTAGGGATCCTTATGATGGGACAGGACTGAATGAAGCGCCTCCTAACTGGGTCCCATCGTATTTTCTTCTTACCTGTTACCACAATTATCAGCAATAAGTCAGACACATACAACACATGGCAAATAATACATAGTCACTGTAGTTATAAAGACAGAAAAACAGGAAACAAAACAATACTTGAATACAGAAAGAAAGTGATGTAAAGTAGCATTTAACCCTGTTTTGGAAATCAAAATTAAATTAACATATAAGCAGTGATGAAGGTTTTCAACTCTTACCCCCAAAAGAATACAATTTTGTGCACTGTTTTTCAGAATTCTGGTTCAATAGTATGTGCACTCAATAATCACCAATGCCATCTTGTGGCAAAAATTCACCAGGAGCTTTATGAACAGATTAGAAATGATGACATTTTTAAGTCAGTTAATTTCAAAATGGAGCTCTGAAACTAACTGAACATAACAGAGGCTCCTGTTCCCTTCAAGGTTATATTAATTATATGGTTAAGAAGATAAAGCAATAGGCACCATTCTTTAAATATGAAATAAGCTGACCCTACTATAATTAAATTTTAAAACAGCAACTAAATTAAACAAACATTTAATATCTTAGCACTTCCACAGGGGAAAGGAGGAAAGGGGCTCATCTGTCTTCCCAGGAAGCAAATTACCTCCATGTTAACCTCAATTAAAATATGTTTTCTTATAAAATAGAAGAAAAACCTAATAAATTAATAGAACTGTTAAATGGGATAATTTTCTCTTTTCCCAAAGTTTTGATAGCTCTCAAAGATAGCTGTTATTGACAATAAAAACAATTAACACTTGTATAATGTTTAGGGTTTACAAAAAGCTTTCACATATATTACCTCATATAATTCTCACAACAATCCTGTATTGATTCAACAATCATTTTATTTAGCATCTGCTATGCCTGGAGCCCTATGCTAGGACCTGAGATTGCAAAACAAGGACATGACTCCTGCTCTTCGGAGCCCATGGTCTCATGAGGAAGGCAGATGTGTAAACAAATAATTACATGATAGTGAAGGAACTGCTGTAATAGGAGCTACCAAAACACTTTGAAGAAGATAGTATCATCCTAATGTTTCAAGCAAGGAAGCTAAAGGAAAATTAAATGACTTAATGCCAGAGCCAGGATTCAAGCGAGGCCTTCTGACTCTAAAAACTTGCCTCTTTCCACTACACCATATTTATCCTATCTTAAATTCTCTAGAAAAAGAACAGTTTTTATTTTTGGCAACTGGAAATATATATTCAGATGTCCATCAGCAGGGTCTAGTTTGCTTACTACAGAACTTGTACATAGATATATACCAATTCTGTATAATGAAATGGCATCACTTGCACATTTGTACTTAATTTTGTAGAGAATACAGACTCATGGACAAGGGGAAGAATTATTTATTTTGCAAAAGGATTTATCTTTTAATATTCTAAGTCTTTTAAATCAGTGATTCCCTAATGTTGGTCTACTGACAACTGCTAGGCTAAGGTGAAGATTCACCAGTCCAACACAAAATGAGAAAAATATGGACAAGGCAGTAAGTTTTTCAAAAAGCTAAAATGTTCCATTTAAAGGCCTGCCCTTTTTTCAGAGATTAGAACCTTTTTGTTGTTAAATATTCTTTACTTTATGAAATGATGCTGATAAGAAAATGGTAGTTGGTTTTCTTTTTAATATTCTCTCATGGAAAAACTGAAAATTTGCAAGCCCATCTCTACTCTAAATATACATATATGGATAAATATAAGTACATATATATTTTAGTGTACAGGTTTATGACATTCAACAGTCTAGAGAACCATTGTTTTAAATCAATACAGTATGTGTTGAGATGACTCCAGGGTCCAAAACTGTAAACCACACTGTCAAAGGATACATTAAATATATAAGAAACCTCCCTTGCCCTTAAGTTTACATTCTAATTAGGGAGACAAGACAGACACATAAAACAATTAGCAATACAGGACATAATATAACAAGTGATTAGCTTAAAATTTGACATTTTTATGTATCAAAAGCGTTAAAATGTACATACCCTTTGACCCAGCTATTCCACTTCTAGGAATCTATTCCTAAAGAAACAATCATAGATGCATGGAAAGATGTATGGACAAAGATATTAACTATGGTATTATTTATAATGGTAAAAAATTAGAAACACTTTCAATGTCCAGTGACAGGGGATGGTTAAGTATGCTAAATAAACATACTTAAATATGCTCATATTCTACACACCACTAAAGAGTATATACAAAACTATTTATTAACATGACGAAACATTCACAATATATTGCAAATGAAAAATACAATGTACAAAGTAGTATTAAGTATGACACCATTTTAGCAAAGAAAAAAGTATTTTTATATATTCAGAAAAAATACAGGAAAGATTACATCAAATTAATTTATTTGACTGTAGTTATCTTTGGATGGTTCTAATACATTATTTTTGTTTTTTCCCCTTTATGATGGTCTTTATTTTCCAAGCTCTCTGAGTAGGCATTACTTTTAGACTGGAAGAAAAACAATACTGTATTATTTAAATTTTTTTAAAAAGTGATTATAAAAAAATACTGGAAAGAAACATACCAAAGTCTTAACACTGGTTATGATTGGGCTTGAGGTTATTACCCCTTTTATGTTATCCATAAATTCTAGGATATGTGATTTTACAATGGAAAAATACAAAAAACTACTTTGGAGTAACACTGAGGGAATAACATTAAAAATTACCAAACCAGGCCTGGCGTGGTGGCTCACGCCTGTAATCCCAGAGCTTTAAGAGGCCAAGGCAGGCAGATCACTTGAGGCCAGGAGTTTGAGATCAGCCTGGCCAACATGTCAAAATCCCATCTCTACTAAAAATATATGAAAATTAGTCAGGCATGGTGGCAGGTGCCTGGTAAATCCAGCTACTCAGGAGGCTGAGACAGGAGAATCGCTGGAACCTAAGAGGCGGAGGCTGTGGTGAGCCGAGATCGCGCCACTGCACTCCAGCCAGCCTGGGCGACAGAGCGAGACTCTGTCTCAAAAACAAAACAAAACAAAAACACAAAAATAATTGACAAACCAAAACTGTAATAAAAAACCCTTTTTATGTTTTCTCAGGGCTTCTGTCAAACATCTTTGGCATGTCTCTCTCTCAGCAACCAGCATAAGTTTGTATGCATAGACTCCTGTTGACTCTGCTGAGGTTATTCAATCAAGGCAGGCACTGACTTCAGAACCCGTTTTATTCTTTCACCCAAAGAGCAGAAAAAAGAGAAACTAGCAACATAACAGTGTTACGCCAACACAAATGTACTTATTAAATTTTTAAATAAATATATGCCTCTCCAGTTCCATATAAATATATTATTGGTCTGAACTTTCATTCATTGAAGTTTTAATTTTTATATATGCAAAGTGCCAACCTTCCTAAGTGATAGCTTAGACTCTTCAAAACAAAAACATAAGCCAGGTGTGGTGGCTCACACCTGTAATCCCAGCACTTTGGGAGGCTGAGACAGGCAGATCACCTGAGGTCAGGAGTTCAAGACCAGCCTGGCCAACATGGTGAAACCCCGTCTCTGCTAAAATACAAAAAAAATTAGCTGGGCATGGTGTCATGCGCCTGTAGTCCTGGCTACTCGGGAGGCTGAGGCAGGAGAAGTGCTTGAGCCCAGGAGGCGGAAGTTGCAGTAAACCAAGATCATGCCACTGCACTCCAGCCTGGGTGACAGAGCGAGACTCTGTCTCCACAAAAATAATAATAATAATTTCTTCAATGATTTCATCAATATTTTATTTTCTGCTAGTTTTTAATTTTTTTCTCTTTTTTACTATGTTTACTTTGCTATAAATGTAACATAGTCATTGGCTGAATTAAAATGGTAGGCTGAACACACTGTGAGCAAGCTCACCTTCCCCTAAAATCTCCCAAACAACAAAAAAAGTCATTTAAAAAAAAACCATAATTACAAGAAAACAAGAAATGCCCTTAGTGGACTAATACTATGAGGAATCACTGGACGATGAAAAGTGGGTATAATCAGACTAAAGAAAACACCACAGTCCTACACACCAAGAGCAGAGGACCAGGTCAAGCAGAGGGACCAACTCTCAGAGTCAACTAAGACACTAAGAGCAGAGGACCAGGGCAAGCAGAGGGACCAACTCTCAGAGTCAACTAAGACACTAAGAGCAGAGGACCAGGTCAAGCAGAGGGACCAACTCTCAGAGTCAACTAAGACACTAAGAGCAGAGGACCAGGGCAAGTGGAGGGACCAACTCTCAGAGTCAACTCAATCCCAAGGTAAAAGACAGCAGGAAGAAGTGAAACCATTTTAAACATTTACAGCCTAAGTGATTGGAGCGTAGCACAGAAGTTACATAGCAGGTTAACCCCTCCCAGCCATTTACCTCTTTGAGTCAAGCACTATAGAACAGAGGTGTTTGTTCCCAGATGGGAACAGTGGCAAAAACAACAAAGGTGTCACTCTCTAGCTAGAACAATGAGTGTGAACACTGGGATCAGAGAGAGAAGGTAGAACCCTGTGGGGATATTTTTTTTTTTAATTATTTAAATGCATTTTATTTTACTCTTGTATCCCTTTAGACTTTTAGCTTAATTTGTATCAATTGATAAATTCATATAATATAGTATATTGTATGATATGGTTTGGCTGTCTCTTCACCTAAATCTCACCTTGAATTGTAATAATCCCTACATGTCAAGGGCAGAGCCAGGTGGAAATAATTGAATAATGGGGGCAGTTTCCCCCATACTGTTCTCAAGAGAATAAATCTCTTGAGATCTGATGGCTTTATAAATGGGAGTCCTCCTGTACAAGCTTTCTTGCCTGCCACCATGTAAAACTGGCTTTGCTCCTCATTTGCCTTTGGCCATGATTGTGAGGTCTCTCTAGTCACGTAGAACTGTGAGTCAATTAAACCTCTTTTCTTTATAAATTACCCAGTCTTGGGTATGTGGGGATATTAACACCCAGGCAGAAGAGGGGACAGTCACACTGAAGAAGCCTGGCAACTACTACACTTCATCTCATTGCTTATTCCATCCCTATCCACAATCCATGGAGACCTGCTGCAATAAACAGACGTAACACTCACAGCAAGGCTAACTAGGACTCACAGATAAAGATGAATGAGCATAAAACTAAGACCCAAGCATGAAGAAGTATTATAGAAAAGTATATTAAAAAGTTAAGACACAAAAGAGAATCGAACAATATTAAAATTTCAACTACCTTTTTGTTTGTTTTGCCAAAATGAACAAGCTAATCCTATACTTCAGAGGGAAAAAAGCAAGAAACCCAGAATACCAAAACAATCTTAAAAAAGAAGTGAAAGAAGACTCATACTTCCTAATTTCAAAACTTTCTGCAAAGATACAGTATTCAAAAACTGTGGTACTGGCATATGGATGGACATACAGATTAAATGAGTGGAATTGAGAGTCCAAAAGTAAACCCTAACATCCATAGTCAATGGATTTTTTTGACAAGGGTGACAAGGCTATTCAGTGGGGAATAAATAGTCTTTTCAACTAATTGTCCTGGGACACTTGGATATAGTTTTACATTTAGAATTCTATGCCTACTCCAACTCCTGCTCAAGAAGGAGAGTGAAATAAAGACTTTTTTTATATGCAAGGATCCAAAAAGTTTGCTTCCTTCAGACTTCTGATGAAAGAATTACTCAAAGATATATATCTGGATTGTTTTTTAAAAAAATTAATGGAAGAATAACAAACAAGGCGTAAGAAAAGAGTAAGCAGAGAAACCAGCAAAACCTTTAAGTCTAAATATGCACTGACTGGGGAAAAAACATTACTAACATTCAAAACTATAATCTCAGATGCTATCAACAGGAATATTTATAAGGGTAGGAAGAGAGGCTGAGAGAAGGAAAACCAGAAGAACATTAAAGTAACTGTCTTATTCAGATGAAGGATATAGAAAATGATTAATATAGATATTGATGGAAAAATATAAATTGAAGTACTGTATAAAAGATTTAAGAATACTAGATGGCTTCACTGGTGAATTCCTCCAAATATTTAAGGGCCAATTGCCAAGTCAAACTGATACAAGTAACCAAAGGTCTCATTCTAGAGAACCTGAAGACACATGTAAGAAGTCAGTCAGCTCTGATTTTCTTAAAATGAGAGAGACTAGTTAACAGTAGTTGCCAAAGTGTTTTATCAAGACTGGTCATGGTGGCAAGGATGCAGAGGACCTGGATGAGTTATACTTTGCTGGGAGGAATGTAACAGGATACACACATACTCTGAGAGACGGTATGGCAGTTTCCTACAAAGCTAAACATATGTTTACCATACGACTCAACAATTACATTCTTGGCTATTTACCACAGAGAAATGAAAACTTACGTCCACACAAAAACCTGTACACAAACGTTCCTAACAGCTTTATTCACAATAGCCAAAACATGGAAACAATCCCAATGTCCTTCAGCGAATGAATGGTTAAACCTGTGGTACAACCATGAACTACTGATTCATGCAACCAATAGGGAAAAAAAAAAGTGTCAAAAGGTTACATACTGTATGATTTTACTCACATAACATTCTTGAAATGCCAAAATTTTAGAGAACAGATTAGTGGTCACCAGGGGTTTGCCAGGGAAGGTGGCTGTGGCTGTATCAGGGTACCACCAGGGAGCCTTGTGATGGAACTGTTCTGTATCTTGACTGTGGTGGCCACACGAATCTAACATGAAATAAAATTGTACAGCATATGATACACACACACACACACACACACACACACACAAGTACATGTAAAACTGATGAAATCTCAGTAAGGTCACTGGATGGTATCAAAGTCAATTTCCTAGTTGTGTTATTGTACAATAGTAACAGGATGCTATCATTCCAAGAAATTGCCTGGGGAAGGGTATATGGATCTCTCGGTATTATTTATTTTCCCTTTTTTTTTTTTTTAAGACAGTGTCTTACTCTGTCACCCAGGCTGGAGTGCAGTGGCATGATCTTGGCTCAATGCAACCTCCACCTCCTGGGCTCAAACAATCCTCCTACCTCAGCCTCCCAAGTAGCTGGGACTACAGGTGTGTGCCACCACACCTGGCTAATTTTTGTGTTTTTTGTAGAGATAGGGTCTCACCATGTTGCCCAGGCTGGTCTCAAACTCCTGGGCTCTGCCTCGGTCTCCCAAGTGCTGGGATCACAGGCATGAGCCACAGAACTCAGCGAATATTATTTCTTAAAACTGCAAATGAATCTACAGTTCTCAAAGTAAAAGGTATAAAAATTAAATAAAAACTGAAATGAAGAAAAAAAAGATGGTGCCAATATGGAATAGATTACATTCAAAAATGATATATCTAAAACAATTATGAATATTTAACAATTAGAACTATTGAATCAGAGAAAATGATCCAAGAATTCTGACTTAGGTGGCTACAACATGTGGTACAGTCCTACTCCTATATATAATTCAGAATCTGTAGGAATTTCAAAAGAGAAGCAAATTAATACTGTATTTGGAATCGCTGCACAGTTGTACAGATTGCTTACTGCACAAGAGCTCCAGGTAAAGTGTCTAAGGGACGCTAAATCCAGCCTTCACTCTATTCTCCAATGTACCCATGGGACTATGTCTACCTGGAAGAGGAATCTTTTTAAAATTTCACAATGACACACTTTGAGCTAACAGTGACTTACTTGTTAAGTAAACAACTTTCTTTTAAATTTAGGATAACCAACATTTATTATCTACTCTATGCCAAACACCTTTATATACTGAGTATCTACTCTATGCTTAGCACTTATAAATACTCTTTTTTTTTTGGCGGGGCATGGGAGAAGTAGAAACAGGGTCTAGCCATGTTGCCCAAGCTGGTCTTGAACTCCTGGACTCAAGAAATCCTCCTGCTTCTGTCTCCCAACAGGGAGACAACAGGCACGTGCCATCACACTCGGCTAATTTTTGTTTCTTTTGTAGAGATGTGGCCAGGGTTTCACCACGTTACCTAGGCTAGTCTCAAACTCCTGAGATTACAGACATGAGCCACCATGCCCAGCAGTCTTTTTCAATTTTAACATTTTACGATTCTAAGAAGTTTCAGACAAGGGGAAAAATTTTAAAGATAAAAGTTCATTTTAAAATCTTTTTTTTTTTTTTTAACTGTACATGTTTTTTTTTTCTGTAAGATTTACCAAAAATCCTGCCTGCATTTGTACTTTACATGTATCAATGTGAATGTGCCTATCTTGAAATATTAACTATAGCCAGAGATTGTTTTTCTTAATTGAGTATTACCCTCCTTCCTTTTTATCTCCAGCAAAACTTCACCACTTAGAAAAATAAACTGAGGCCAGGGGCGGTGGCTCGGGCCTGTAATCCCAGCATTTTGGGAGGCCGAGGCAGGCGGATCACTTGAGGTCAGGAGTTCAAGACCAGCCTGGCCAACATGGTGATACCCTGTCTCTACTAAAATAGCTGGGTGTGGAGGCAGGTCCCTATAATCCCAGCTACTCGGGAGGCTGAGGCAGGAGAATCACTTGAACCTGGGAGGCAGAGGTTTCAGTGAGCTGAGATTGTGCCACTGCACTCTAGTCTGGGTCACAGAGTAAGACTCTTGTCTCAAAAAAAAAAACAAAAAACAAAAAACAAACAAAAAAAAAACAAACTAGAGAAGTAACTAATTTTGAAAGTGAAGACACGGCTGGAGCTGGTGGCTCAGGCCTGTAATCCCCAGCACCTTGGGAAGCTGAGGAAGGTGGGTCACTTGAGGTCAGGAGTTCGAGACCAGCCTGGCCAACATGGTAAAACCCCCATCTCTACTAAAAATACAAAAATTAGCCATGCGTGGTCATGCACGCCTGTAATCCCAGCTACTCAGGAGGCTGAGGCAGGAGAATTGCTTGAACCCAGGAGGCAGAGGTTGCAGTGAGCCAAGATTGCAGCACTGCACCCCAGCCTGGGGACAGAGCCAGACTAAGTCTCAAAAAAAAAAAAAAAAAAAAAAAAAAGTGAAGACATAACTTTTCTTTATGAACTCACTTTCCATTCTCTCAGGTCATTTTCTGTTGACAAATGCAATGCCTTCCAAGAAAATACCTAGATCTGACGGAAGGATATAAAAGCTTATATTGGACTAAATCCAGCAAAAAGCAAATAACAGTCACTAATTAGCAAATTTTTAATATCTAATATCTGATATTTTTAAAGGTGCTTTAAAAAGTATAATATGGCCAGGCGCAGTGGCTCACACCTGTAATCCCAGCACTTTGGGAGGCTGAGGTGGGTAGATCACTTGAGGTCAGCAGTTTGAGACCAGCCCGGCGAACATGGTGATACCCCGTCACTACTAAAAATACAAAAATTAGCCAGGCATGGTGTTGGGCACCTGTAATCCCAGCTACTCGGGAGGCTGAGGCAGGAGAATCACTTGAACCCGGGAGGTGGACGTTGCAGTGAGCCAAGACAGCGCTACTGCACTCCAACCTGGGCGACAAGAGCAAGACTCCATCTCAAAAAAACAAAAAAAAAAGAAATTACATATTTCTGTTTTAGGTTTGTGTGTATGTGTGTGTTTTAAGGAATTTGTTTTATGTGACACTAAAATATCTGTGGTTAGCATTTGATCGATTACACATCTGACTGAAATTAATTGAGTTGACAGTTTGTTGATGAAACCATACGGCAGGAGCTACTATAGGTAAAAAGGGAAATAACTCAAAGAAAAAACACCATTCAACTCCGAAGATCACTTACCTCATTTTTTTGCGAGTCATAATACTTCTAATTTCACTTCACTAGTCTTACTATGTCTTATGACGCTTTAATGCTCACATCCTAGATAAAGCTTGGAACAAATGCAGGGACATATAGCAAATATAAAAGGGAAGAGCATGAGATTGGGCTGGATTCTAAATGCAGCAGGAAGCTACTGAAGGATTCTGATCTGGGAAGCAACATAACCATAGCTGTGCATTAGGAAGATTAATCTTGTTTCAATATAGAGAATGGGTTAGGAAAGTAAGACTAGGAATAGCAAAAAAAAAACCATTTTTAGTGTAGTCCAGTTCACGGCAGTGAGGGCCTGAATTACAGTACTAGTAACAAAAATAACTGGGAAGGACAGGAAGCAGAGGGGAGTGCAGCATGGTGCATAGACTTTTGAACCACATTGCCTGGGTCTAAATCCTAGCTCCGTCCCTTGCTAGCCATACGTCCTTGGACAAGGTCTTGTCCTGGGTATCCCAGCTTCCTTAACTATAAAAAAGGGACAGCAATAGTATCTTTTCCCTTACTGAGTTATGAGTAAATGTTTATATAAATCCCTGGCTAAT
Organism: Macaca fascicularis; assembly: GCF_037993035.2. NCBI lineage: Eukaryota > Metazoa > Chordata > Mammalia > Primates > Cercopithecidae > Macaca > Macaca fascicularis. The sequence goes on along the minus strand of NC_088377.1, from coordinate 171,598,319 downwards.
ATTATTATAGGGATAAAACATAAGGAGTAAAAGACTAGCTGAATGGAAAAGTGGAGTAAAATAAGGGGATAAGTGTGAGTTTTTAAGTTCTATAACTTGAGGAAAACTTTTAAAACACAGACATTAAAAGGCAAGTTAGCAATATTTATCACTATGCATTGCAGTGATGTTCTTAAATAACAGAAACCAGAAACAAGCTAAATATCCATCAATTGGGTGGCTGGTAAATTACAGCACATTCACACAACACAACACTTTCAGCCATGAAGAAGCATGAGATAAGTCTAAATGTGCTAACACAGAACAATCCCCAAAATATATTTTTAAGTTAAAAAAAAAAAGATGCAGAAAGAATACTTTGTTGTTGCACTCTGCTTTAATATAAAGATAACATACACCTATATGCACATATATGCAAATTCTACTTCTAGAAAGACACACCAGAAACTCTAGGGAGATGATACTGCTAGGGAGACAGAATGCAAAACGAGGGATCTCAAGTGGAAGGGACACTTTCTCCTCTTGCAAACTGTTTGATTTTACCAAGTTTACATGTTTTCCCATTTAAAAAATTAATAAGACAAAAAAAAAAAGACTTTTAGGAGGAAAGCTGGATGCATTCAATCATAGGAAATCATACTTACATATTTTAAGTAAGCGTAACCTTTATGTGTTCTACAAGCTTGCCCAATACTGATACTGGTAAAAGTCTAATGATACGGAGTGTTCAAAACCACTTAAAAATTGGGCAGAAGACTATAGAACTCATGAAAGTGAGAAGGAAAGGAGAAGCAAAGAAGGTCAATGAAGTAGGAGGAAGACAAGGACTGCTTACTTTAAAAAGTAAGGGAATGACCTTAAAAATAATTTGGGGAAAATAAAGCCTTAAAAAATATGCAGGCTAATAAAAATTAGGCTGCACCTGAAAATTCTAAGTAATTATGTCAATTTGTCATTTGAAATTCTTAATATATTTTCCAATGTTATAAATAGTTAATAGGTCAGTCCCTATTCAGCCCACAAAGGCCTGCTATACCCTATTAGATTACTTATAATAATACAGATTCCACCATTTTATTTTGTTTTGTTGTTGCTGTTAAATTTTTTGGTTTTTTGAGAAAGAGTCTCACTCTCACCCAGGCTGGAGTAGAGCGGTGCAAGGTCAGCTCACTGCAACCTCCACCTCCTCGGTTCAAGCGATTCTGATGTCTCAGCCTCCCAAGTAGCTGGGACTACAGGCACCAGCCACCACGCCTGGCTAATTTTGTGTATTTTTAGTAGACATGGGGTTTTGCCATGTTGACCAGACTGGTCTCGAACTCCTGACCTCAGGTGATCCACTCACCGTGGCCTCCCAAAGTACTGGCATTACAGGCATGAGCCACTGCACCCGGCTGGGTCTACCAGTTTAAAATCTTATCCTACTCAAGCTCTCAGGTACATTTGACAAGGTAGCCTCTCCCTCCTTCTTGAAACATGTTTTTCTCTTGACTCTTGTGAAACCAAGCAGTCCTGGTCTTCCTCCTCCCTCACTAACCTTCTTTGCTTGCTTCTCCTTTCCTTCCCACTTTCAAGAGTTATACAGTCTTTTGACCAATTTGTAAAAATATTCTTTGTTTTTTTTTTCTGAGATGGAGTCTTGCTCTGTCCCCCAAGCTAGAGTGCAGTGGCGTGATCTCGGCTCACTGCAACCTCTGCCTCCTGGGTTCAAGCAATTCTCCTGCCTCAGCCTCCCCAGTAGCTGGAATTATAGGCACCCACCACCACATCTGGCTAATTTTTGTATTTTTAGTAGAGACGGGGTTTCACCATATTGGCCAGGCTGGTCTCAAACTCCCAACCTCAGGTGATCCACCCGTCTTGGCCTCCCAAAGTGCTGGGTATGAGCCACCGCACATGGCTAAAAATATTCTTTGGTGAACTCATCCAGTCCAAAGGCTTGTTAATAATTTCAAAAAACATTGTGAGCCTCACCATCTCCCTTAAGTTTGATTTTTTTAATGTAAAGATTATTTACTGTATATCCTTACTTGGAGGTCAAATAGGCATCTCAGGCTTAACACTGCCAAAACAAAACTCTTGATTTGCCCCCTGCAATCCTGCTGCTTCAGATCTGCTCCATCACATTTGATGAGATCGTCATCTATCCAATTGCTCCAGACAAAAACTTAGGAGTCTTTTTTTTTCTTTTCCCAACTCACTGCAACCTCCGCCTCCTGGGTTCAAGCAATTCTTGTGCCTCAGCCTCCCAAGTAGCTGGGACTAAAGGCACACGCCACCACGCCCAGCTAATTTTTGTATTTTTAGTAGAGACGAGGTTTCGCCATGTTGGCCAGGCTGGCCTCAAACTCCTGACCTCAAGTGATCCGCCTGCCTTGGCCTCCCAAAGTGCTGGGATTACAGGAGTGAACCACCGCATCTAGCCTTGTTAGCAATCATCTTGATTCTTCTCTCTCCTTCACACCTCACAGCAAATCCTATTAATGCTTTCGAAATACATCTCATATTCAACCACTTCCAACCACCAATATACCACCATACCCCAGTCTAAGCCACCACAATCTTTTTAGCAAAGTACTTCTATAGTCTTCTAAATGACCTCCATGTGTCCTTATTACCACGCCCCACTAGCCATTCTCCAACCAGCAGCGAGAGGGAGCTTTAGAAAATAATAAATCATATCACATCACTCCTCTGCTTAAAATTACCCAATAGTTACGCTTCAATTTTATAATAAAGATCATAAATTCAGTTTTAGGCTTGCTAAGCTTGAGAAATGTGAAGCATATAATTGTAGATAGGGAGAAAACAAGGAAATGGCCCTCAAAAGAGATCTGGGCTGAAATTACAAACTGGCATAACTTATTGGCATACGCATAGATACTGAAAATCACAGATTTGGAAGAGAACACTTCAAGTAAGTTGAAAAGAGAAGGGTGGGAACACAGAACCAAGAATTGAGAACTCTCATACGTAATGTCCTGGTGGAAGGGAAAGAGTTGACAAAGACGACTTAAGGATGAGGCCAGACACATAAATGGAAAACGAGACCTGACGCCCAGGAAGCCAAAAGGGAAAAGGATGTTTAAAAATGAAGGGAGATCAAGGCAGATGGATATTTTAAAATGTTCCTTTGACTTGACACACATAAGTCATTTGTGGGTTTGTTTTTTTGTTTTTGAGATGGAGTCTTACTGTCACCCAGGTTGGAGTGCAGTGACGCAATCTCAGCTCACTACAACCTCCGCCTCCTGGGTTCAAGTGATTCTCCTGCCTCAGCCTCCCAAAGTGCTGGGATTAAAAGAGAGAATAGGAAAAAATGCTATGTAGATTAAAGTATACATGGGTGGGTCTAAAAAGATGACTAGGAGAATGGCACTTTAGAAAGAAAAAATGGTATGTACAAAATCAAGAAACAGTGTAGCACAGGAAATTCCAAGTTTTTAAAAAATCTCTCCTCTCAACCTACCTTGTTCCAAGAATTTAACGCAACTAACCGAAAATAGTTCTGCATAGCTGAAATATAAAATGAAAGACATAAATGGAGAGGGTAAAGAGGTAGAAAGGGACAAATAGAGTGAAGGTAAGGAGGAAGAATCAACAACACAATTCCTTATCAAATTGTGACCAATTCGATAAGGAATGAGTAAAAGGAAGGAATCTCATGTGATTCCCACATTTCTGGCTTGACTCACTAAATTGATGATATAGCCATTAAATCAGTCAGGATAAGAAGCACAGGATGAAGTAACAGGTTTGGCAGGAAAAATGATGAAATTGTTTTTTGAAAATGTTGTATTTGAGGTACTCATCAGTCAGTTGGTAGAAACATCTAGAGGCTGTTGGCAAACAGGCCAGAAAGAGAGATGTGGGTTAGACATAGATGTAAGTTTAATCAGGACATTAATGATATCTTACTAAGAGTAAGAAGGGGAAACAAACAGATATACTCTTGAATACCAATATTAAGGGGCAGATAAAGGAAAACTAACAGGAAGTTCAAGAGATAAAAGAATAACTAAGAGCTCTTTAGGAATAGAAACTTTATTTAATTATGTATTCCCAGGGTCTAGCATAGGAGACAGTTAAAACCAAATTCTAGAGAAGCTGGGTAGGATGAAAACTAAGAGCTATCTACTGGAGTTAGCAATTAGGACATTATTACCTTAGTAAGAGCACTTGAGTAGAACGATGGAGGCAGAAGTGAGACTGCAAAAGACTGAAGAGAAGAAAAAAAGAAATTAAAATAAACAACAGTCTATTCTTTCTGAAAGCCTGGTTGTGACAGAGAGAAGTAAAACAGGCCACCAGCTAGGAAAAAACCTAAAATGTTACTCATATGGTAAACTGAGGAGAGATTCCACCTAATAAAATAACAGAAAACATAAACAAGCCTTGTGAGTAAAACATTTAAATATAGAACAGTTTTAAGAGAATCCCAAATTCCTACAGGTGATAAGTTATCATGCAGTATTAAATGAAACACTTGATAAAGAACTAAAAGGAAAGTAAAATATCAAAATGTTGATATAGCTGTCTTTAAGTGGAATCACGACGGATGATTTTCTCCTTGTCTCAATTTTTCTACATTTTCCAATTTGGGGTTTTTTTTTGAGGCAGGGTCTCACTCTGTTGCCCAGGCTAGAGTGCAGTGGCATGATTGCAGCTCACTACAGCCTCAACCTTCTGGGCTCAGACAATCCTCCTGCCTCAGTGTCCCAAGTAGCTGGGATTAGCTGGGATTACAGGCACGTGCCCCAACAGCTGGCTAATTTTGTTTATTTTTTGTAAAGACAAGGTCTAACTATGTTACCCATGCTGGTCTCAAACTCCTGAACTTAAGCCATTTACCCGCCTTGGCCTTCCAAAGTACTGGGATTATAGGTGTGAGCCACCACACCCAGCCCATTATCCAAATTTTAATTAATGAGTTTGTATTCCTTTCATATAGTGGTTGTGGTAGGGGGTGGGAGACAACAGATTTTACAAAAACTAATGTCTCTTTTCTTTTAAAGAGATTCTAGCTCTAGAAAGGTAGACAATAGAGAGAAATATAAACAGAGAACAGAAAAGAAATGGAAGGGAAAAATAAAACCAACACAGAAATGAAATCTTCATTGGAAGTAGCACAAAGGAGTACACACACTGCTGAAAACGTATTAAGGGACATATTAATAGATGACAGAATTGAGAAAGGCAGGCAAAACATAAATGACCTGTGAGAACCACAAAACACTGTTGACATAAACTCAAGATCTAAATAAATGGAAATACATCTCATGTTCACAGACTAGAAGACTTAACATCATCAAAATGCCAGGTGCGGTGGCTCACGCCTGTAATCCCAGCACTTTGGGAGGCCAAGGCAGGTGGATTGCCTGAGCTCAAGAGTTCGAGACCAGCCTGGGCAACATGGTAAAACCCTGTCTCTACTAAAATACAAAAAATTAGCGGGGCGTGGCAGCGTGCGCCTGTAATCCCAGCTACTGGGGAGGCTGAGACAGAAGAATCACTTGAACCCAGGAGGCGGAGGTTGCAGTGAGCCAAGATCGTGCCACTGCACTCCAGCCTGGGTGACAGAGTGAGATTCCATCTCAAAAAACATAAATAAATAAACAATATCAAAATGACAACACTGCCCAAATTGATTTACAGACTTAATGCAATCCCTATCAGAACCCCAGCTGATAAAATGACAATCCCTTGTACAAAGTGAATCCCTTGTACAAAATGACTCTCAAATTTATATGGCATTGCAAGGGACCCAGAATAGCCAAAATAACCCTAAAAGGGAGGAATAAATTAGGGGGACTCAAACTGTCCTGTCAAAACTTATATGGTGGCTCACACGTGTAATCCCAGCATTTTGGGAGACCAAGGCGGGCCGATCACCTGAGGTCAGGAGTTTGAGACCAGCCTCACCAACATGGAGAAACCCCATCTCTACTAAAAATACAAAATTAGCTGGGCGTCGTGGTGCATGCCTGTAATCCCAGCTACCTGGGAGGCTGAGGCAGGAGAACTGCTTGAACCCAGGAGGTGGAGGTTGCAGTGAGCCAAGATTGCGCCGCTGCACTGCAGCATGGGCAACAAGAGCGAAACTCCAACTCAAAAAAAAAAAAAACCCACAAATCTTACTGCAAAACAACAATAATTGAAGCAGTATGGTGTTGGTACATGAACAGACATATAGATCAATGGAATGGAACTCAGAGTCCAGAAATAAACCCATACATTTATGGTCAGCTGATTTTCGACAAGAGTGCCAAAACCTGTTCAGTGGGGGAAGAATAGTCTTTCAACAGATAGTGCTGGGACAATTGGATAGGCAGTTGAGATAATCCTTATCTCATACTGAATACAAAAGTTAACTCAAAATGGATCAAAGACATAAATATAAGAGCAAAACTATGAAGCTCTTAGAGAAAAACAGGAACAAGTCTTCATGATCTTGGATTTGGCAAAAGATTCTAAGATATGACACTGAAACGGAACCAACAAAATAAATTAGACTTCATCAAGATTGAAAACTTTTGTGCTTTAAAGAGCACAATCAAGAAAATGAAACGACAATCACAGAATGGGAGAAAATATATGCAAATCACACACAGGACAATGGATTTGTATCTAGAATATATAAAGACCTCCTATAACAACAATAAAAAGACAACCCAATTAAAAATGGGGCAAAGGATCTGAATAAATATTTCTCCAAAGAGGAAATGGCCAACACATACAAATAACCAACAATCACATGAAACGATGCTCAATATCATTACTCATCAGGGAAATACAAACCAAAAACCACAATGAGATGCCACCTTACACTCACTAGGACTGTTAGAATAAAAAAGAATAAAAATCTCATAGGCCAGGTGCAGTGGCTCACGCCCGTAATCCCAGCACTTTGGGAGGCTGAGGTGGGCAGATCACCTGAGGTCAGGAGTTCAAGAGCAGCCTGACCAACATGGTGAAACCCCATCTCTACTAAAAATACAAAAATTAGCCAGGTATAGTGGTAGACACCTGCAATCCCAGCTACACGGGAGGCTGAGCCAGGAGAATCGCTTGAACCTGGGAGACGGAGGTTGCAGTGAGCCAAGATCACACTGCACTCCAGCCTGGGTGACAGAACAAGACTCCATCTCAAAAAAAAAAAAAAAAAAAAAAATTAGCCGGGTGTGATGGTGCACACCTGTAATACCAGCTACTCAGGAGGCTGAGGCAGGAAAATCGCTTAAACCCGGGAGGTGGAGGTTGCAGTGAGCCAAGATCCCACCATTGCTCTCCAGCCTGGGTGACAGAGCGAGGCTCTATCTCAAAAAGAAAAAAAAAAGAGAATAAAAATTTCATATACAGCAAATGTTGGCAAGGATGTGGAGAAATCAGAACCCTCATACAGTGCAGGTGGGAAAGTAAAATTCCAGCCACTTTGGAAAACAGTCTGGCAGTTCTTCAACTGATTGAACGTAGAACACAGAATTACCATATGACTCAACAATTCTACTTGTACATACAGACTTAAGAGAAACAAAAATATATGTCCATAGAAATTTATATGTCAACATTTACAGCAGCATTATTCATAATAGCCAAAAAGGAAAAACAACCTAAATATCCATCAACAGATGAATGGATAAACAAAATGGGTCTACCCATACAATGGAATATTATTCCATCATAAAATGCAATGATGTACTGATACCTTCTACAACATGCATGAACCCTGAAAACATTACGCAAAGTAAAAGACGCCAGACACAAAAGGCCACATACTATTACTATATGATTCCGTTCATATGAGAAAGTTTGTAACAGGGAAATCTACAGAGACAAAAAATAGATGAATAATTGCTTAGGGCTAGGGTGAGGGAATGGGGGAGGGGAACAGGAGGATAAGGGGATGATGAATAAAGGATAAAGAGCTTACTCTTGAGGTGATGAATTGTTCTAGAATTGACTGCAATGATGGCTGTGCATATCTGTGAATATACTAGAAACCATTGACTTTCACACTTCAAATGTATGAATTGTATGACATGTGAATTATATCTCCATAAAGCTGTTAAAATACATAGAAATGGAATGTTTTTTAAAAAACTTAAGGGCCAGGCATGGTAGCGCACATCTCTAATCCCAGTATTTTGGGAGGCCGAGGTAGAAGGATGGCTTGAGGCCAGGAGTTCAAGACCAGCCTGGGTAACACAGCAAGACCCCCATCTCTACAAAAAATTTAAAAATTAGCTGGGCATGGTGGGCACATACCTGTCATCCCAGCTACTTGGGAGGCTGAGGTGGGAGGATCGCTTCAGCCTGGGAGGTTGAGGCTGCAGTGAGTCATGATTGTACCACTGCACTCAAGCCTGAGTGAGAGAATGAGATCCTGTCTCTAAACAAAACAAAACAACACTTGAAAAGGATAAACTACTCTGTGTTTAAAAAAATTCAAAATGGAATGTCAAAATATTCAGAAAATAATTACAAAGAGAAGCTTACAATCAACAGTACACAAATAAAGCAGGGCTCAGAAGAAATCGCATTTAAACATATGGGAAGAATGAAAGAAATATTAAGCATCCAACATAAGAAGATAGAAATACAAACCACAAAATACAGTGTGGAAAGCTAAAGGGAGGATTTAAAACTAAAAGAAAAAAAAATTAATAAAAAAAAGAAAATAGTGAAACTAAGTTTTAAAAATCCAAGAGCAGGTTATGAACAAGGGCAAAGCCTCACATAATACAAAATAAGAAATTATAATGAGTAGTCGCAAACCCAGGAAATAACTGTTTAATCATAAAAGAATACCTTGGTCAATTCACACAAATAATTTTGAAAATCTAGATGAACTGGGTGATTTTCTAGGTTAACATAAATTATCAAAGCTACCCCCAAAAGATATAAATTGTAAGAAGCCAACTATCAGAGAAGAATGATATAATTGGTCTGCACATGGTAGCTCACACCTATAATCCCAGCACTTTGGGAGGCCGAGGCAGGAGGATTGCTTGAGAATTTGGGAGGCCAAGGCAGGAGGATTGCTTGAGCTCGGGAATTCAAGACCAGCTGGGGCAACGAGACCCCACTGCTACAAAAAAACAATTTTTTTTTAATTAGCCAGGTGTGGTGGTGTACACCTGTAGTCCCAGCTACTCAGATGGCTGAGGAAGGAGGATCCCTTGAGCCCAGGAGTTTGAGGCTGCAGTGACCCATGATGGTGCCACTACATTCCAGCCTAGGCAACAGTGTGAGACCCTGTCTCAAAAAAACTAAGAAGTATGATATAATTGGACAATATAATTGTCTAAGAGCTACTTCTACCCCCTAAAAAAGAGGAGGTCCAAATGACTTCATGGGGAATTCAACAAAACCTTTAACTTCAATGCCATTTAACCATAGAGGGGAAAAAATGCATAGAAAAAGAAAGGAAGGGCTAGGCACAGTGGCTCACACCTGTAATCCCAGTACTTTGGGAGGCTGAGGTGAGAGGATGACTCCAGGCCAGCAGTTTGCAACCAGCCTAGGCAACATAGCAAGGCCTTATCTCTACAAAAAAAATTTAAAAATAAGCTGGGTGTGCTGGTGCACACCTGTAGTCCTAGCTACTTGGGAGCCTAAAGCAAGAGGTTGGCTTGTGCCCAGGAGTTCAAGGCTGCAGTGAGCTATGATTGCACCACTGCACTCCAGCCTGGGCGACAGAAGGAAGGAGGGAGGGTGGAAGGGAGGGAGGGAGAAAGGAAGGAAGGGAGGGAAGGAGGAAGGGAGAAAGGGAGGTAGGGAGCAAGGGAGGAAGGAAGGGAGGGAGGCAGGAAAGGAGGGAGGATGGGTGGGAAGGGAGGGAGAGGGGAAAGGGGAGGGTAGGGGAGAGGGAGGGAGGGAAAGAAGAAGGAAGGAAGGAAGGAAGGAAGGAAGGAAGGAAGGAAGGAAGGAAGGCAGGCAGGCAGGCAGGCAGGCAAGCTTTGAAATAGTTTTATAAAAGTGGAAACAAAATAACACAATTAAAAAAACAGAAAGGAAAATGAAAACGCCTATGAGGAGTGATACAAAATTTCTAAGTAAAGTTTAGCAAACAGAACCCAGCAGTACGTTTAAAATACTAATACACCATGGCAAAGTAAGTTAATTCAGGAATACAAGAATGGTTCAGTAACAATAAATCCATTAGTACAATCTACCACAATAATAGATCAAAGGAGAAAAATTACATTATAATTCCCATAGATGCTGAAAAGGCATTAGCAACATTACTTCCATTTATTAAAAAAATACTTAGGCCTGGCATGGTGACTCACACCTGTAATCCCAGCACTTTGGGAGGCTGAGGTGGGCGAATCACTTGAGGACAGGAGTTCAAGGCCAGCCTGGCCAACATGGTGAAACCCTGTCTCTATTAAAAATACAAAAGTTAGCCGGACGTTGTGGCGGGTGCCTATAGTCCCAGCTACCCAGGAGGCTGAGCCAGGAGAATCACTTGAACCCAGGAGGCAAATGTTGCAGTGAGCTGAGATCAAGCCACTGCACTCCAGCCTGGGCAACAGAGTGAGACTCTGGCTCAAAAAAAAACAAAACAAAAAACAAACAAAAAAAAACTTAAAAAAAAAATGGGCCAAGACAGACGGGTCACGAGGTCAGGAGATTGAGATCATCCTGGGCTAACACGGTGAAATCCCGTGTCTACTAAAAATACCAAAAAAAAAAAAAAAAAAAGTTAGCCAGGCGTAGTGGCGGGCACCTGTAGTCCCAGCTACTCGGGAGGCTGAGGCAGAAGAATGGCGTGAACCCGGGAGGCGGAGCTTGCAGTGAGCCAAGATCGCACCACCGCACTCCAGCCTGGGAGACTGAGCAAGACTTCGTCTCAAAAAAAAAAAAAAAAAGTAACAGCTGAATACTTTAACATGATAAAATATGTACGCTTCAATCTAAAGCCAGATCTAATCTTAATAGGAAAGCATTAAAAATATCCAATTGAAGTAAGGAATAGGACAAAGCTCCACTACTATCTTATCGTTTAGTATTTTTGGAAAGTACTAGCCAAATCAATTGAACAAAAAAAAGAAATAGGTATAAAAAGTGAAAGCAGGGGCCAGGCACAGTGGCTCCTAGCACTTTGGGAGGCCGAGGAGGGCGGACCAAGAGGTCAGGAGATCAAGACCATCCTGGCTAACACGGTCTCTACTAAAAACACAAAAAATTAGCTGCACGTGGCAGCACACGCCTGTAGTCTCAGCTACTCAGGAGGCTGAGGCAGGAGAATGACGTGAACCCGGGAGGCAGAGGTTGCAGTTAGCTGAGACCACAGTATTACACTCCAGCCTGGGCAGCAAAGCAAGACTCTGTCTCAACAACAACAACTAAAAAAAGTGAAAAGGAGGGCAGGGCGCGGAGGCTTATACTTGTAATCCCAGCACTTTGGGAGGCCAAGACAGAATGATCACTTGAGCCCAGGAGTTTGAGATCAGCCTGGGCAACACAGCAAGACTCCATCTCTGTTCTATTTTATTTTAATTTTATTTATTTATTTATTTTTGGAGATGGGAGTCTTGCTCTGTCACCCAGGCTGAAGTGCAGTAGCGCAATCTTCGCTCACTGCAACCTCCGCCTCCAGGGTTCGAGCGATTCTCCTGCCTCAGCCTCCTGAGCAGCTGGGACTACAGGCATGAACTACCAAGCCCAGCTAGTTTTTGTGTGTGTGTTTTCAGTAGAGACGGGGTTTCACCATATTGGCTAGGCTGATCTCAAACTCCTGACCTCAAGTGATCTGCCTGTCTCAGCCTCTCAAAGTACTGGGATTACAGGCATGAGCCAACACACTCAGCCTATTTTAAAAAAAGAAAAATAAATGAAAAGGAGAAGATAAAATTATCATTATTCAGCAATTACATAATTATTTAGCTATACCTGTTACTCTATAGAAAAACAACTGGGAAACTATTATAGATAATATTAGAATTCTTAAGGTGGCTAGGTATAAAATTAATACTCAAAATTTAATACATAATTCAAATAATAATAATAATTCAAACAACCACATAAAAGTTATAAAAGAAAGTAGAAACCCCAGCAGGGCGTGGTGGCTCACGCCTGTAATCCCAGCACTTTAGGAGGCTGAGGTGGGCGGATCACAAGGTCAGGAGATCAAGACCATCCTGGCTAACGTGGTGAAACCCCATCTCTACTAAAAATACAAAAAATTAGCCAGGTGTGGTGGCAGGCGCCTGTAGTCCCAGCTACTCGGGAAACTGAGGGAGGAGAATGGCGTGAACCCAGGAGGTGGAGCTTGCAGTGAGCCGACATCGCACCACCGCACTCCAGCCTGGGTGACAGAGCGAGACTCCGTCTCAAAAAAAAAAAAAAGAAAGAAAGTAGAAACCCCATTTACAATAGCAACAAACAAGATAAACACCAAGGAATAAACAAAATAAGAAATGTGAGAGGTCTATATGAAGAAAACTTTTTAATGTTGATAGATGCAAAACAAGACTTGAACGACAATAAATACATGTACTGTTCTTTTTTTTTTTTTTTTTTTTTTTTTGAGACAGAGTCTTGTTCTGTCACCCAGGCTGGAGTGCAGTGGCACAATCTTGGCTCACTGCAACCTCGGCCTCCCAGGTTCAAGCAATTCTCCTGCCTCAGCCTCCCCAGTAGCTGGGATTACAGGCACCTGCCACCAAGAACAGCTAAGTTTTATATTTTTAGCAGAGATGGGGTTTCTCCATGTTGCCAGACTGGTCTCGAACTCCAGGCCTCAAATGATCCACCTGCCTCAGCATCCCAAAGTGTTGGGATTAAAGGCGTGAGCCACCGTGCCTGGTCACATATACTGTTCTTGAACATAAAGAAATGAATATAGACCCTGTTCTTGAACCTCAAAACGATGTCAATTATCTCTAAATTAATCTATAAACATAATACAATACCAATAAAAATACCAACAGGACAGAGGAGCAGGACTTGGTTAGCTAATTCTAAGTCATACAGAAAAATAAACAAAGAAAACTTCCCAGGAAAACTCTGGGAAGTAGAATGAGGAAGATGATAACCAAGGAATGGGGTAATTAGGTATAAAAATGTAATCTGATCAATGAAACAGAATAAAAGTCCAGTAATAACCTCAAATTATATGTAGGAACTAAGTACACCTATAGACAACATTTCAATCAGTAGGGCAAAGTTGAACTAAATGAAGGAAACTGCCATAACTGGGAAGCCATCCGGAAGAAAAGTAAAGTTGGATTCCTACCTCGACACTTTATTCAACTTACATTTTGTGTGGGTAAGTGTATTTAACTTAAAAATAAAATTACAAAAGTACCTGGAGAAAACACAAGAATATTTAATTCTAATTAGAAATAATAATAAAATAGGAAAGGCCTTTCTTATGACACAAAACCTAGACTCTGAAAAGACTGATAAATTTAACAACAAAACATTTAATTTCTGATGAAAAAATAGACCATAAACAAAGTCAAAAGGCAAATGAAAACTGTGAAAAATATCTGCAACATGTATCAAAGGCTAAGAACTGATTTCATTAAAATACAGAGTTTCTATAAACCAGGGGTCAGCAACCCGCAGACCATGGACCCCTGGTACCGGTCCATGGCATGTTAGGAACCTGGCCACACAGCAGGAGGTGAGTGGTGGACGAATAAGCATTCCTGCCAGAGCCCGGCCTCCTGTCAGGTAAGGCATTAGATTCTCATAGGAGTGCTACCTCTGCAGTGAACTGTGCATGCAAGGGATCTAGGCTGTGCGCTTCTTATGAGTCTCTAGTGCCTGATGGCCTGAGGTGGAACAGTTTCATCCCAAAACCATTCCCCTCACTGCTCCACCCCGCCATCCCTGTCCATGGAAAAACTGTTTTCCACAAAACCGGTCCCTGGTGCCAAAAAGGTTGGGGACCCCCTTTATAAACAATATGAACCATCCCAATAGAAAAATGAACAAAAAATATAAACGGGTCTATAAATAAAGGAAACAAATAAATGGCTCTTATATCTACCTACTGAAAAGACGCTTAAGAAAAATATTCCTATTAAACTGACAATTTAAAAAACGTTTGATAACCCACTCCGTTACCAAGAGAACAAGGAAGACAGCACTCGAACACCAACAGGAAAACACAAACTTGAAATCTGACAGTATCTATCAAAGTTTAAGCAGTAAACATATATCCTTTGACCCAGAAACTGTACTTCTACAAATGTATTCTAAAGAGAGACTCTCTCATGTGCAAAAATTATATATGTATAGGGATATTCGTTGTATCACTATTTGTATTAGCAAGACTGTAAACATCTTAAATACCCAACCAAACAAAGGAATACTACCATCTCCACAAAGTCCTTCCCGTCCCCTCATGCCTGGAAAAAATACACAAGAAATGTATCATTGGTTGCTTCTAGGGAAGGAAGTCAATTAGCTGGGGTCAAAGGAAGAAGAAAAACTTGTCTTTTACCATATACCTTTTTGTACCATTTGGATTTTATACACATTACTTACTTAAGATGCTTAAGTTAAGACTACAGTATTATTTTTACCCAGCTTTACCAACTGTCACATTTTTCCTTCTTTTTCTTTGTCAGTTTTCCAGTTCCCACGTTAGCAACGTTTAACTGTTTTCCCAGTTAATCACAGTATTTAATCAAACTCACACAGTTAAATCACGACAGCTAACTGAATTCCATTGTCCCATGATCCCCTTGCTCCTGAGCTCTCTCTGCATACTTATTCTACAAAAAGCACAATTCCCTGCTCGTTACTGGGTGTACAGAAATTATGAGTTAGTAAAAATCCAGGAGTAAAAAGCCATTAATTTCTTGGCCTATGAGGCAAACACATAATCACTACTGAACTTTAGAAAACAGCAGAAAGGCAAGTGCTCAAAAAAAAGGTTTCACAAACTATCGTTTGTGCTGTCGCAATGGATGCAGACTCTAATCCACTACTTTACATTAAAGAACCTGATTTTGGCCCGGCACGGTGGCTCACGCCTGTAATCCCAACACTTTGGGAGGCCAAGGTGGGTGGATCACAAGATCAGGAGTTCGAGACCAGCCTGGCCAACATGATGAAACCCTGTCTCTACTAAAAATACAAAAATTAGCACAGTGGCACACACCTGTAATCCCAACTACTCAGGAGGCTGAGGCAGGAGAATTGCTTGAACCCGGGAAGCAGAGGTTGCAGTGAGCCGACACTGTGCCACTGCACTCCAGCCTGGGTGACAGAGCAAGACTCCGTCTCAGAACAAAAAAAAAGAGAGACTGATTTTAACCACCTATTCAGAGTCAATGTGGCTAGAGAGGATTGAACCACACTAATCAAACTCCCTAGACATTAATGTGTTATATATAATGCCAATGTATTAATTTAGAATTTTAAAAATATATGTATATATGTATGGTATATATGTACGTATATGTGTATATAAGTACCCACACATACATCTCAAGAGTATCAAATCACGCATATCAAGGAATCACATACAAATGGTAAAGTATGCCCAAGGAGAGCCATATGATGCTATGAGTGTTATAGAGAGAAGAGACCGAGACAGAAAGGTCAGGGAAGGCTTCTGTGTAAAAAACATTTTGATCAAACTGAGATCTAATGGAAGAGAAGTTAAAATAAGAGAATGGAATGAGGAGTAAGAAGGTTCTTGGATGATGGAAAAGCTTGTGCAATGGATCTGGGGCAGGAGGAAGCACAATACATCTAAGCGGGCAGAAAAAGATCAACGACCAAGAGAACACAACACAGGATTAACTGTAGAGTTAGAGAGGAGTCAGACGACACAGTGCCTTTGAGGCCATGTTAAAGATTTTTGCCTTATCCTAAGAGCAATAAAAAGGTTGTGAGCAGGGATGAGAATGTATTTGGGCTTGCAAAAAGACTGGTGTGCTATATGAATTGGAGGGCAGGAGTAGAAGCAGGAATACTGCTTAAAAAGCTCCTACAGGAGACCTAAGTGAGGGATGGCGGCACCGTGGATTGGAGTTACGGCAGGAGTAAAAAAAACAGGACTTGGTAAATGATTACACCTGAAGTGCAAGGAAGAAGACAATATTGACGAGGATGCCCAAGTTTCAAGTTTGCACAACTGGATGCATAAAGGAGCTATCACTGAAAGAGGGTGAGAAGACTCCAGGAAGACCAGGTTGTTTTGTTTGGTTTCATTGGGGGCTGGATGGAGGGTTGAGACGTAAAAAGTAAGAAAAGGTTCTAAGGGTCAGTAACTGGAAGTCTTGGTAGACAAGGATGAAAAATGGAACACGGGGCTGGCTGGGCGCCGTGACTCACGCCTGTAATCCCAGCACTTTGGGAGGCTGAAGCGGGAGGATCACTTGAGGCCAGGAGTTCGAGCCCAGCCTGGCCAACACGGCAAAACCCCATCTCTACCAAAAATACAAAAAATTAGCCGGATGCGGTGGCCCACACCTCTAATCTACTTGGGAGACTGAGACAGAAGAATTGCTAGATTTTGGGAGGCAAAGGTTGCAGTAAGCCAAGACCGTGCCACTGCACTCCAGCCTGGGCCACAGAGTGAGACTGTCTCAAAAAAAAAAAAAAAAAAAAAAAAAGGCCAATTGGGATTTAGAGGTCAAAAGAGAGAGAGAGTGAGCTATAGCAGAGTTGGTTTTTTTTGTTTGTTTTTTTGTTTTTAATTTTTAACTTGAGATGTGGTTTTGCTTTGTTGCCCAGGCTGGCCTTGAACTCCTAGGCTCAAGCGATCCTCCTACTTTGGCTTGTCAAAGTGCTGGGGTTACAGACATAAGCCATCATGACCAGTTGCTACAGTACACTTTAAAAAAAAATTTTTTTTTGGCTGGGCAAGGTGGCTCACGCCTGTAATCCCAGCACTTTGGAAGGCTGAGACAGGCAGATCACCTGAGTTCAAGAGTTCAAGACCAGCCTGGCCAACATGATAAAACCCTGTCTCTACTAAAAACACAAAAACTAACCAGGCGTGGTGGTAGGTGCCTGTAATTTCAGCTACTCAGGAGGCTGAGGCAGGAGAATTGCTTGAACCCAGGAAGCGGAGGTTGCAGTGAGCTGAGATGGCGACACTGCACTCCAGGCTGGAGGACAGAGCGAGACTCCATCTCAATAAATAAATTAATTAATTTTTTTAAAAAAAGGTTTTATCTCCAAGGCCCGTCAACCAAGCCTAGACATCCTACTCCTCCCCATCACCTAAAATCTTTCAAAATCTATCAAAATACAAGAAAAGGGAGAGGCTTAAAATGCAATACCTAGGAGAATAAAGAATTAGTATGAAAGAATTTCAAACTATATAATACACTGAGATATCAGATGTGTCCCAGTTTTGAGAATGAGTAAAGGAGCAATGAAGTGTCAATCAAGAGAAAAGGGAAGCAGAAAAAAGATACTGATGACCCCACTTTACAAATTTTCACAGTTTAGACACGTTTATCTTTACCTCCGGATAAATGGCTGTTCTTGGTCTTGTGTGCTAAGGGAATGCAGAAATAGCTCCACACTGAAGCCCCTTAGCAGAAATCATGGCTTCCACTGCCATCACGTGGTTGCAGTGAGGAAGTGCACCAACCAGGTTCTAGGAACCTAGGAATGCCTACATGAAGCCCATGGTACAATTAATCCGTGATCAAAGACCTAAAGATTACAGTAGAAGAGGGCAAACTGGTGACAGTGCTTGCTAAGAGTTCCATCTTCTAAGCTGTCAATACACAAAAATCTAAGTTTGTATTGTTAATTGGGAGTAAGAATAAAGATTGCTCCTTTTTTTCTTTTTCATGTTAAGGATCATATATTTGGAAATTCTAGGGTGCCCAGTCTGATATTAACATCTCAAACCCAACTTCTGGTATATTATATGATTACTTACAAATGCCTCGATTTAATTTTAATGGCGCATATAAATGGTGTAATGTACATTTCTAGCACACATCAATAACCTCATCACAAACATAAGCAATTGTCTCATTAAATGTGCTAAATTAATTTCCTTTGTCATCTTCAATTTAATCAAATAATAATTTTTGACTACTTAGAAGTATAAGGCACAGTCATAAGTACAATTCAAAAAAATCAATTCATCATGTTCTCAAAACTCATCAGCTAAACAAATATATCACTAATATAATCAATATTATTCACAAAAAAACACGATGAATAATTAACACATCATTCCTGATAGTTCTTTTCATAGTAAAAATAGGCTTGCCCAGTGGGATATTTGACATTCTGTGCATTATTTAATTCCCTACCTTCCTTCTACTAGATTGAATATTCGATTACAAACGTACCTCTTTAAAATTGTCTACACATACATAGCCACTTGATTTTATTTTGTTTTCAAAAGCATCTGAACTCAAGACTACAGCACTGTAGACCAAAATGTGAAATAATGGTATGGGGTACATTTTTCCAATTCTTAGTTGTTTTTATATCGTAAACACAGCATAATTTTGTCACTAGGTATATTTTTGATCTTCACTTTCTCCCCTAAAACCTAGACCCCATTATCCATTCTGTCTCTGGACATTCCAAAATATTAATAATCCAACTAGTTTTCCCTAATTCTGTAGGTTCTCTTTCCCATACACTCCCAGCCAACACTCCCCCACCCCTTTCTTCTGTTTCAGAATGCCTCTTACACACACACCCCGGGTAGTTTTTACAAAATCACTCCTTGGAATGCGCTTCCCTCTTCTCTCCTTAACTTGGCACCCTTTTTGAAATAATTTCCCACAGCTAGGCGCCAATGTCTTTCATTTACAAGATCAAACTGCGGAAGGGGAAGAGATTGGGAACCGAGTAACAGAAACATTTGGAAATGTCAATGAGACAGTGGCCTCTCCTTTGAAAAGAAAACACAACTCTCAGTACAGAGCTTTCAACAGAGCAAAGATACTTTTCTTCGCTGTGCTCCTGTTCCCTCCCTGACCTCAAAGACACCTTCCCTTTTCTCTGATCCCCAGTCTCTCTGCTATGCGTGGGGCCTGCCTTTCCTCCTCCCAAGGAAAAGAAAGCCAGGGAGAAAAAGAAAAGGTAGCAGTCACCTTCCCGCCCGCCGCGCCCGCAAGCGGTCAGGACCCTGTCCCACGACTCACCTGGCAGGTGCGGCCGCCCGGAGAGTTGCACGAAGCGGTTGAGCTGGCCAGTCCCCCGACCCCCGCTGCCCCCACTGCCCCCGCCGGCCCCGCTACCTCCGCCACCAGCGCCGGCGGCGCCTCCTCCCCTCCGGCGGTTCCTGTCCCAGCCCTGGGCGGCCGACATGACCCGCTAACGATTGCCGCAGCCCGGTCCCGTCAGCGCCTGACCCGGCGGCACCAGCGGAACCTCCTTCCTGGGCTCCTTCAGAGACCCAGGAGACAGGGGAAGGGGGCAGCGCCCGGTCCCACCAGAGACCAATGACTTACCGCCTTGGTGAAAGGCAGCCAATGGTCAGTCGTTTTCTTGGTAGGTGGAGGGAGGCGGAGAGAAACGTGGTAACCATAGCTATGGCTAAAAAAAAAAAAAAAGTGGGGAGAGAGAAAGGCAGAAGCAGCCACTCCTCGCTCTCATCGTCCGCGCTGGGCTGGCCGGCGGCACCCCGACTCCTGCGGGACCAGGCGGGCCAATCGAAGGCCGAGTGTCAGAGGCCGCGCCTGCGGAAACACGGCGACGGCCAGTGCCTCAGGTTTGGTTAGGGTTCAGGAACTCTTTCCTGTAAACATTGCAATCAGACACTGGATATAAGCATAATACACATATTTGGGGGCAATACGGTATTCTGCCAGCTTTTCAGACTGAGATCCCATTCCCTGACAGTTGACACAAAGGGCTTGCTTGGGGTCGGGGTGGGTGAGGGGACCCGGGGCGGAGTCAAAGTTAAAATGTAAGAACCAGATATTCCTGGGTTTCATTTGTCTTTCAGTCGGATTAACTGCACTCGTCCCTGTATAAGCCACGTCCCAATCAAACAGTTTTAAACCTGGTTAACAAATACGGGAAAATGCTCACTCTCACCAGTAATCTTAGAAATACAAAATAAAACCCCAATGAGAAACCATTTTTGGCTTATTACCTCAGTAAAGATTTTTCAAATAACACCCGGCAGTGTGTGGAATGCCAAGAAAAAGGTATTCTCATAGATGGCTGATGGCTCTGTAAATATTTTTGTTCACTCAAACTCCTTTTGGCTAGTAGAAAATTTTAATCAGCTTGGAAGATATATAATCAAAAGGAAATGTAAAATTAAATAAAAGGCAGTAACGGGTATGGAAGATCAAGATCAAAGAAAACTTTCGATGTGCCGATCAGGAGTCCTATTGTTCCAAAATTAAACAGAAATTTTGGCTTGAGACTTACTGGGCGCATTGCAAACTGGGAAAACAGACTACACACTGATGTTTCTAAATGATATGGAAAAAGCATATCAAATTCCTCAAGGGAAACAAAACTTTTCAAGGTCCTTAGATGTGACAGATTTTTTTTCTTTTGCATTAGAAGAACATTTCATGGTTGCAGGGGAAAAAAGAAATTCTGCTGGAGCTGAGGACAAATACCCTTTGGTCCTGGTGTGCAAATTTCTGGTCGCCACTGGCCCTGCCTCCTTGTTTTCTTACTTCCAGTCCCTGTAGGCAGAGATGTTTTAGCTACTAGCACCATAGCACACTACTTATGAAATGTTTGAGACTTTAAAAAAAAAAAAAAAAAAAAAAAAAAAAAAAAGCCTGTGGTTCTAAAATATGAAAAACAATATATGTTAACTTTTTTTTTTTTTTTTTTTGAGACGGAGTCTTGCTCTGTCGCTGAGACTGGAGTGCAAAGGCATGATCTCGGTTCACTGCAACCTCTGCCTCTCAGGTTCAAACAATTCTCCTGCCTCAGCCTCCCAAGTAGCTGGGATTACAGGCATGTACCACCACACCTGGCTAATTTTTATATTTTTAGTAGAGATGGGTTTCCACCATGTCGGCCAGGCTGTTCTCCACCTCCTGATCTCAGGTGATCCACCTGCCTCAGCCTTCCAAAGTGATGGGATTACAGGTGCAAGCCACCGCGTCCAGCCCGTGTTAACTTTTCTAAAGAACCTATACCTTTGAGTAACCAAATAGTAAATGAGGGAAACTTTCTCTTTAAAAGAGTAGTCCAAGTAATAAATAAATAAGGAATGATAGGATGTCACCATTTTGCAACCCCTAATGAATTAAGAGATCTACCCATTGAGCATCAACCAGTTAGTGTCACAAAATAAGAGGTGAGACATTATGTGCCATTCTGGGGCGGGGAAGTAGTTGAACAATTCTGCTTGAGATGACACTAAAAAGGTAAACCTCACCAAGGAGCTTAAATTGAATCCTAATGGAGTGAGGAGCATTGAAGGGTTTAAGCAGAGAGGTGACACGATCAGATTTATGTTTTCAAAGATCACTCCAGCTACAATGAACTCAGTTGGGTAGTTTTTTTGGGGAATTTTTTTGCTTTTTGTTTTTTTTGGTTTTTGAGATGGAATTTCACTCTTGTTGCCCGGGCTGGCGTGCAATGGCACAATCTTGGCTCACCGCAACCTCTGCCTCCTGGGTTCAAGCAATTCTCCCACCTCAGCCCCGTGAGTAGCTGGGATTACAGGCATGCGCCACCACGCCCGGCTAATTTTGTATTTTTAGTAGAGACGGGGTTTTTCCATGTTGGTCAGGCTGATCTCAAACTCCCGACCTTAGGTGATCTGACTTCCTTGGCCTCCCAAAGTGCTGGGATTACAGGCGTGAACCACTGCACCCAAGAGTTTGGTGTTTATCCTAGAGAATGGAGGTGCCTATAAGCAGCAGCCTCAGGAAAAAGACCTCTGCTCCCAAATGTCTTCTAACTGCCACACTAAATATCTATCTATCACATTATGTGTGTTTGAGAGCAATATAACTAAAGATTAAAATTCCCGTTTAGACTATGATTTAATTGCAATACAGTACTACCACTAGGTCACATGGTTTTATAACCATCAGTTATAAAGGCAATGTTCTTGTAGCATTGTTTTGTAACCCAAAGACTAAAACAGAATTAAATTTTAGTTTTTTAAGGTACTAAATTTGTTTTTCTTTATTTATTTTTCTTTCTTTATTTATTTAATAATTTTGTTGTTGTTTAGAGACAGAGTCTTGCTATGTCGCCCAGGCTGGAGTACAGTAGCGTGACCTCGGCTCACTGCAACCTCTGCCTCCCGGGTTCAAGTGATTCTCATGCCTCAGCCTCCCAGGTAGCTGGAATTACAGGTGCCCGCCACCACGCCCAGCTAATTTTTGTATTTTCAGTAGAGATGAGGCTTCACCGTGTTGCCCAGGCTGGTCTCAACATCCTGATCTCAGGTGGTCCACCCGCCTCACCCTCCCAGTGTTGGAATTACAGGTATAAGCTACTGCTATTTATTTATTTTTGAGACAGGGTCTCACTCTTCAATCTTCTAGGCTCAAGGGATCCTCCTACCTCAACCTCCCAAGTAGCTGGGTCTACAGGTGCACACCACCTGTAGCTAATTTTTTTTTTTTTTTTTTTTTTTTTTTAGAGGTAGGGTTTCACCATATTGCCCAAGCTGGTTCTGAACTCCTAGGCTCAAGCAATCCACCTGCCTCAGCCACCCAAAGTGCTGGGGTTACACGTGTGAGCCACTGAGCCCAACCTGAATAAGTTTAGTTTTGTACTTGACATCATGAAAATGACATAATGTAATGCAGCAGCATATTACTTTAGCTGTTGTAGGCTAATTAGAAGAGCGGGGGTCCCCAACCCCTGGGACCAGTCCCATAGCCTATTAGAAATAGGGCTGCACAGCGGAAGGTGAGCAGCTGGTGGGCAAGCAAAGCTTCATCTATATTTACAGGCGTTCCCCATCACTTGCATTACCACCCAAGCTCCACCTCCTGTCAGATCAGCAGCAGCATTAGATTCTCATAGGAACTGGAATTCTACTGTGAACTGTGCATGTGAGGGATCTAGGTTGACAGATCCTTGAGAATCTAATGCCTGATGACCTGTCACTGTCTCCCATCTCTCCAGATGGAACCATCTAGTTGCAGAAAAACAAGCTCAGGGCTCCCACTGATTCTAAATTATGGTGAGTTGTATAATTACTTCATTATATATGACAATGTAATAATAATAGAAATAAAGTGCACAATAAATGTAATGTGCTTGAATCATCCCAAAACCATATCCACCCCGCCACCCCTTCCAATAAACCGGTCCCTGGTGCCAAAAAGGTTGGGGACCACTGGAAAAGAGGATACACACAGGCTGCCGTATGCAGGTAAATGAAGCCTGCATGACATCACAGTGAAAAGTATAAAACCAAGCTTAGCAGTGGTCCTAATGTTCCAAGTCCAGTAAAAACTGGATGTTTGGGGGAAAAAAAAAACTGGGCTCACATCTGTAATCCTAGCACTTTGGGAGGCTGAGGCGGACAGATGGCTTGAGGTCAGGAGTTCCAGACCAGCCTGGGGAACATAGTGAAATCCAGCCTGTACAAAAATTAGCCAGGCATGGTGGCACATGCCTGTGGTCCCAGCTACTCAGGAGGCAGAGGTAGGAGGATTGCTTGAGCCCAGGAAGTAGAGGCTGCAGTGAGCCGAGATCACACCACTGCACTCCAGCCTGGGTGTCAGAATGAGACCCTGTCTCAAAAAAAAAAAAAAAAAAGACTGTTAACAATTTGATATAGGCCAGTCGCAGTGGCTCACACCTGTAATCCCACACTTTGGAGGCTGAGGCGGGTGGATCACCTGAGGTCAGGAGTTTGAGACCAGCCTGGCCAACATGATGAAACCCCATCTTTACTAAAAGTACAAACATTAGCTGGGCATGGTGGCAGGCACCTGTAATCCCAGCTACTTGGGAGGCTAAGGCAGGAGAGTCGCTGGAACCCAGGAGGCGGAGGTTGCAGTGAGCTGAGATCGTGCCATTGCACTCCAGCCTGGATGACAAGAGTGAAACTCCATCTCAAAATAAAAAAGAAAAAAACACAGTTTGATATAGTTTTAGTTCTCTTTCTATGTAAACACATACACATTTGTAGACCTATGCAGGTACTCTGTTTTTGCTTATTACATAAATGGGATTGGGGATTGTACAGAATGTATTCAGCAGATAGGTTTTTGTTCTTTTATACAATATGTCTTAGAGAGCTCTATACATTGTTTTTTGTGGGTTTTGTTTTGGTTTGGTTTTTGTTTGTTTTTTGAGACAGGGTTTCATCTGTCACCCAGGCTGGAGTGCAGTGATGCAATCTTGGCTCACTGCAGCCTTGACCTCCTGGACTCAAGCCATCCTTTCACCTCAACCTCCCAAGTAGCTGGTCATAGGCATGCATGATCATGCCCAGCCAATTTTGTTTATTTTTTATAGAGATGGAGTTTCACTGTGTTTCGTTTTTATGTTTTTTTTTTTGAGATGGAGTCTCACTGTGTTGCCCAGGCTGGAGTGCAGTGGCATGATCTTAGCTCACTGCAACCTCCACCTCCCAGGTTCAAGTAATTCTTCTGCCTCAGTTTCCTGAGTACCTGGGATTACAGGCGTGTACCACCACACCCGGCTAACTTTTTTTGTACTTTTAGTAGAGACAAGGTTTCACCATGTTGGCCAGGCTGGTCTCAAACTCCTGACCTCAAGTGGGCCGGGCTCGGTGGCTCACGCCTGTCATCCCAACACTTTGGGAGGTCAAGGGAGATGGATCACCTGAGGCCAGAGTTCAAGACCAGCCTGGCCAACATGTTGAAACCCTGTCTCTACTAAAAGTAAAAAAAAAAATCCGGGTATGGTGGTACACACCTGTAATCCCAGCTACTCAGAAGGCTGAGGCAGGAGAATCACTTGAACCTGGGAGGCAGAGGTTGCAGTGAGCCAAGATTTTGCCATTGCACTCCAGCCTGGGTGACAGAGCAAGTCTCTATTAGTTAATTAGTTAATTAATTAGTTAATTAATTAATTAATTAATTTTAAAAGTAAATAAAATCTGCAACCATTCTTTTTTCACCATTGGTGAAAACAACTAGTAAAGAGTTCTCCAAACAAAAATAAATGAGGCCAGCCGCAGTGGATCACGCCTGTAATCCTAACACTTTGAGAGGCCGCGGTGGGTGGATCATGAGGTCAGGAGTTCAAGACTATCCTGGCCAAGATGGCGAAACCCCATCTCTACTAAAAATAGAAAAATTAGCTGAGTGCAGTGGCCGGTGCCTGTAATTCCAGCTACTTGGGAGGCTGAGGCAGGAGAATCACTTGAACCCGGGGGGCAGAGATTGCAGTGAGCCAAGATTATGCCACTGCACTCCAGCCTGGGCAACAGAGTGAGACTCTGTCTCAAAAAAAAAAAAAAAAAAACTCCTAAGCCCCAAATCAGCACATTGGAAGTTTAAAATGTAAGTTTAAGGCCAGGGGCAGTGGCTCATATCTATAATCCCAGTCCTTTGGGAGGCTGAGATAGGAGAATCACTTAAGCCCAATTCAAGACCAGCCTGGGCAATATAGTGACACCCCCATTTCTTTTTTATAGCCCATGCGGGTAGTCCCAGCTACTTGGAAGGAGCGGGTAGGAGGATCCCTTGAGCCCTAGAGCTCCAGGCTGCAGTGAGCTATGATCTCATTGCTGCACTCCAGCCTGGGTGACAGAGCAAGCAAGACCCTGTCTCAAAAATCAATAAATTAAATTTTTTTGAACACAGAAAAAATTAAACAAAAGATGTTAAAATCATTCCAAGACTCCAAATAAATAAAAGCAAAGTTGAAGTTGTCCTCAGCATATTAACAATCTTTCCTTTCAAAAAAAAATTAAGGGTAGGCTTGGGATTTCTCTAAACAGGAAGGATAATTCATCAAGATCTGAGTGAATCTGAGGATATCCCTGTACAGTAGGTTCAAAAAGTTTGACCAGGTGGGGCAGCCCATGCCTGCAATTCCAGCACTTTAGGAGGCGTAGGTGGGCGGGTTTTTTGAAACCAGGAATTTGAGACCAGCCTACACAACAGGTGAAACCCCATCACTATATAAATAATACAAAAATTAGCCCGGCGTGGTGGTGCCCCCCTGTGGTCCCAGATGCTGCTCTGGAGGCTGAGACAGGAGGATCACCTAAGCTGGGGCAGTTGAGGCTGTAGTGAGCTGTGTTCATGCCACTGCACTCCAGGCTTGGCGCCAGAGTGAGACCTTGTCTCAAAAAGAGGAAGAAGAAGGAGAAGGAGAAGGAGAAGGGGGTAGGGGGAAGAACCAGGCACGGTGGCTCATGCCTGTAATCTCAGCACTTTGGGAGGCCGAGGCGGGTGGATCACTTGAAGTCAGGAGTTCAAGACTAGCCTGGTCAATATGGTGAAACCCTGTCTCTGCTAAAAATAAAAAAATTAGCCAGGCACGGTGGCAGGTGCCTGTAATCCCAGCTACTCAGGAGACTGAGGCATGAGAATCGCTTGAACCTGGGAGGTGGAAGTTGCAGTGAGCTGAGATCATGCCACTGTCGACAGGGCAAGACTCCGTCTCAAAAAAAAAAAAGAAAAAGTTCCACTTAGTTTCATCTCCCCTGAGAGAATTTGTTCATAGGACACTGTTCTGGTTTCTCCATGCAGATATTGCTCCTTAAATCAGGAGTTCCTGGCTGGGTGAAGTGGCTCACACCTGTAATCCCAGTACTTTGGCAGGCTGAGGCAGGAAGATTGCTCGAGGCCAAGATTTCAAGACCTGCCTTTAGCAAGACCCCCGTCTCTACTAAACATTTTTAAATTATCAGAGTGTATTGGCGCCCCCTTGTGGTCCCAGTACTCAGGGGACTGAAGTGGGAGGATCACTTGAGCCCAGGAGGTCTTTCAAGCCTGAGAGACAGAGTAAAGCATTGTCTCAAAAAAAAAAAAAAAAAAAAAAAAATCAGGGTTTTTTAACCTCTATCAACCTGGCAGAGCCTATGAACACTTTTTCAGAAAAAATGTTTTTAACGCATAAAATAAGATGTGTGGGATTACAAAGAAAACCAATTATATTGATATATAGATATCAAATATCAAAATAATTAAATTTGTAATATAGTAAATTTTTGTTTTGAGACAGGGTCTCACTCTCATCTAGGTTAGAGTGCAGTGGAGCAATCACAGTTTACTGCAGCTGCAACCTCCTGGGCTCAGGTGTTCCTCCCGTCTCAGCCTCCCAAGTAGCTGAGACTACAGGCATGCACCACCACACCTGGCTAAGTTTTGTAACTTTTTTAGAGACAGGGTTTTGTCATGTTGCCCAGGCTGGTCTCAAACTCCTGGGCTCAAGCGATCTGCTCATCTCAGCCTCCCAAAGTGCTGGCATTACAGGAGGGAGCCACTGCACCCAGCTGTGATAATATAATTAATGTGCCTCTAACACATTAAATAACAAGTCAAGGCCGGGTGCAGTGCCTCATGCCTGTTATTACAGCACTTTGGGAGGCCAAGGAAGGTGGATCACCTGAGGTCAGGAGTTCGAGACCAGCCTGGCCAACATGGTGAAACCCTATCTCTACTAAAAATACAAAAATTATCCGGGCACAGGGGCACACTCCTGTAATCCCAGCTACTCAGGAGGCTGAGGCAGGAGAATTGCTTGAACCTGGGAGGTGGAAGTTGCAGTGAGCTGAAATCATGCCATTGCACTCCAGCCTGGGCAACAAGAGCGAAACTCCGTCTCAAAATATAAATAAATAACAAGTTAAGTGGTAGTCTAATAACTATTATAGGGAATAAATAATATTTCGCTGGGTACAGTGGCTCATGCCTATAATCTCAGCACTTTGGGAGGCCGAGGCAGGCAGATCACCTGAGGTCGGCAGTTCGAGACCAGGCTGACCAACATCAAGGAACCCTGTCTCTATTAAAAATACAAAATTAACCGGGTGTGGTGGCACATGCCTGTAAGCCCAGCTACTCAGGAGGCTGAGGCAGGAGAATCACCTGAACCCAGGAGGCAGAGGTTACAATGAGCCGAGATTGCACCATTGCACTCCAGCGTAGGCAACAAGAGCAAAACTCCAACTAAAAAAAAAAAAAAAAAAAAAAAAAAACAACACCCACAATGTTTCAAAAAAATTGCAATAACTATAATGGGATATGAAAATATCTGGATTTCTATTGGTGACAAACTCACAGTACAGTTAATACCACTGTGGCTTGTTGACTACATTTATCATAGATGGAAATGCCAAATTTCAGTTGGAAGATTATGAAAACAGTGGTACTTTTTTCCTATTTATATTAATCTCCCAGGTGTATTAGTTGGCTCAGGCTGCCATAACAAAATACCACAGTCTACTTAAACAACAGAAATTTATTTTCTTACAATTCCAGAGGCTAGAAGTCCAAAATCAAGACATCAGCCAGATGTCTTGATGTTTGATCTGATGCCTGTCTCCTTGACTTGCTGACAGCCACTGGGATTACAGGTGCGTGCCACCACGCCCGGCTAATTTTTGTATTTTTAGTAAAGCCGGGGTTTCACCATGTTGGTCAGGCTGGTCTGGAACTCCTAACCTCCTGATTCGCCTCCGCCTTCCCAAAGTGCTAGGATTACAGGCGTGAGCCACTGCACCTGGACCTGTTTTTTTTTTTTTTTTTTTTTAAAGAGACCAGGTCTTGCTCTGTTACCCAGGCTGGAGTGCAGTGGCGTGATCACAGCTCACTACAGCCTCAACCTCCCGGGCTCAGGTGATCCTCTGACCTCAGCCTCCCAAATAGCTGGGATTACAGGTGAGCACCATACCCAGCTAATTTTTTGTAGAGTCACTATGTTGCCTGGACTGGTCTCAAAACTCTGGGGGCTCAAGCAATCCTCCCTCTTCGGTCTCCCAAAGTGCTGGGATTACAGATGTGAGCCACCACACCCAGCCTGCTAGGTATTTTTTTAATGGCAATTTAAAAAAGAGACAAGGAATGAAAAAAAAGGAAAAGGATGCCAGAAGAAGACTGAACCCATTCAGTTATATATATATCTTTTTTTTTTGAGACGGAGTCTCGTTCTTCACTCTGTCACCCAGGATGGAGTGCAGTGGTGTGATCTTGGCTCACTGCAAGCTTCGCCTGCCAGATTCACCCTATTCTCCTGCCTCAGCCTCCCAAGTAGCTGGGACTACAGGTGCCCGCCACCACACCCAGCTAATTTTTTGTATTTTTAGTAGAGATGAGGTTTCACCTTGTTAGCCAGGATGGTCTTGATCTCCTGACCTAGTGATCCACCCACCTCGGCCTCCCAAAGTGCTGGGATTACAGGTGTGAGCCACTGCGCCCAGCCCCCATTCAGTAATATTCTATTCTACCAAAAATATTCTATTCAACTTGGCTTCCTTTGGACCCAAAATGTGAAAATGTGAACAGTATTTCAAAGGAATTTTTATGATAATTATCTTATTCTTATCGATAATGTTCTTGTATTTACCGGATAATAAACTCAGAAGTGGCTGGATGGGGTGGCTCCTGCCTGTAATCCCAGCACTTTAGGAGGTCGAGGTGGGAGAATCACTTGAGGCCAGGAAGACCAGCCTAGGTAACAAAGTAAAACTCCGTATCTACAAAAAAATTTTAAATCAGCCAGGCATCGTGGAGTATGCCTCTAGTTCTACTTGAGAGGCTGAGGCGGGAGGATCCCTTGAGCTCAGGAATTTGAGGTTGCAGTGAGCCGAGATCCCTACTGCATTCCAGCCTGGGTGACAGAGTGAGACTCTGTCTCAATAAATAAATAAATAAATAAATAAATAAATAAATAAATTCCTAAAACTCTACAACAAAAAGACAACCCATTTAAAAAATGGCCAAAAAAGCACAAATAGCTATTTCTGCAAAGAAGATATACAAATGGCCAATAAACACAGGAGAAGATGTTCAACATCATTAGTCCTTAGGGAAATGCAAATTGAAACCACAGTGAGATACCACTTCACACTCACTAGAATGGCTAAAATGTAAAAGACAATTATAAGTGTTGGCAAGGATGTGGAGGAAGGGAATCCCTCATACGTTGCTAGTGGGAATGTAAAACGGTGGAGCCATTTTGAAAAACATTTTGACAGTTTCTCTAAATGTTAAATATACAATTACCATATGATCCAGAAATTTTGCTCCTTAGTATATGCCCAACAGAATTGAAAACATATGCCCTTACGAAAACCTCTGTATGAATATTCATGGTAGCATTTTTCATAATAGCCAAAAGTGTAAACAACCCAAAGGTTCATCAATGGATGAATGGAGAAACAACATATGATATGCCTATACAGTGAAATATTGTTCAACCATACAAAGAAAGTATAGTACTAATACATGCTACAACATGGATGAACCTTGAAAACATGATGCTAAGTGAAATAAGTAAGACACAAAAATCCACATATTGTATGATACCATTTATATTAAACATCCAGAATAGGCAAATCCATAGTGACTAAAAATAGATTAGTGGTTGCCAGGGAGGGAGAGGAGGGATGGCAGTAACTGCTAATGGTTACTGGGTTTCTCTTAGGGAGTGATAAAATGTTCTGGAATCAGTGGCAATAATAGCACATATCTGCGAATATACTAAAAACCACTGACTTGTACACTTTAAAGGGTAAATTTTATGTTACGTGAGATCTACATCAATAAAAAGCAGCTCAAAAGAAATGAAATGTTTTGACTCAGCGCAGTGGCTCATGCCTATATTTCCAGCACCTTGGGAGGGTGAGGCGGGCGGATCACTTAAGGTCAGGAGTTCAAGACCTGCCTGGCCAACATGATGAAACTTCGTGTCTACTAAAAATACAAAAAATTAGCCAGGCATGATGGCACACACCTGTAGTCCCAGCTACTGGGGAGGCTGAGGCCTGAGAATTGCATGAACCCAGGAGGTGGAGGTTGTAGTGAGCTTAGATCATACCACTGCACTCAAGCCTGGGTGACAGCAAGACTCCATCTGAAAAAAGAAAAAAAGAAATGAAAATGTTTAATAAATGTATACTCACTTAAAAACCTGTGTCACCTTGTATATAAATTAAATTTTCACTAAAAATAAAAATTTTGCTTTTTTTTTTTTTGAGACAGGGTCTCACTCTGACACTGTCTAGAAATCAGTGAGGCAGTCATGGCTCACTGCAGCCTTGACCTCCAGGGCTCAAGCGATCCTTCTGTGTCAGCCTCCTGAGTAGCTGGGATTACAGGTGCATACCACCAAGTCTGGCTAATTTTTAAATTTTTTGTAGAGACAGCATTTCACCATGTTGCCCAGGCTGGTCTCAAACTCCAGGCCTCAAGCTCTCCACCCACCTAGGATTCCCAAAGTGCTGGGATTAAAGATGTGAGCACAAGAGCCTAGCTAAATTTTGCTAGTTGACACATTTTTCTACTTCATGAAAGAATTATACTCACAGATATAGTATGTTTGATTTATTCCTAAGAGGAGAGGTCCTATGAAGTACTAAAAGCTTCTCAGTTTAAATGTTTGTGTGTTCTTTTTTTTTTTTTTTTTTTTTTTTGAGACAGAGTCTTGCTCTGTCACCCAGGCTGGAGTGCAATGGCATGATCTCAGCTCACTGCAACCTCCACCTCCCAGTTTCAAGCAATTCTCATGCCTCAGCCTCCCGAGTAGCTGGGATTACAGGTGCATGACACCACGCCCATCTAATTTTGTATTTTTAGTAGCGGCAAGGTTTGACCATTTTGGCCAGGCTGGTCTCGAACTCCTGACCTCAAGTGATCCGCCCACCTCGGCCTCCCAAAGTGCTGGGATTACAGGCATGGGCCACCACACCTGGCCAAATGTTTGTGTGTTCTCACATTAAAAACCATACATACAGCTAGCCGGGCATGGTGGTTTATGCCTGTAATCCCAACACTTTGGGAGGCCGAGGTGGGCAGATCATGAGGTCAGAGGATCAAGACCATCCTAGCTAACACGGTGAAACCCCATCTCTACTAAAAAATATATATATAAAAAATTAGCCGGGCATGGTGGCAGCCGCCTGTAGTCCCAGCTATTCGGGAGGCCGAGGCAGGAGAATGGGGTGAATCCGGCAGGCGGAGCTTGCAGTGAGCCAAGATCATGCCACTGCACTCCAGCCTGGGCGACAGAGAGAGACTCCGTCTCAAAAACAAACAAACAAAAAAACTCACAAAAAACAAAGAAACATACATATGACTGGGTACAGTGGCTCATACCTATAATCCCAACACTTTGGGAGGCCAAGGCGGGCAGATCACAATGTCAGGGGATAGAGACCATCCTGGCCAACATGGTGAAACCCCATCTCTACTAAAAATACAAAAATTAGCTAGGCATGTTGGCATGCACCTGTGGTCCTAGCTACTTGGGAGGCTGAGGCAGGAGAATTGCTTGAACCTAGGAGCAGAGATCGCGCCACTGCACTCTAGCCTGGTGACAGAGTGAGACTCTGTCTCAAAACAAAACAAAAAACCATACATACAGTAAAGACAGTCTGACAGCTGGAGCAATCGGCAGAACTGTCTACTTCCCCAGTATAAACAAAATGGATGAGCAGCTCCTGAGAGGGAGATTAGCATGCAGGAGGTTTTTGGGGAGGACTCTTGGGGTCAACATCATGGAAAGGATGGGAAGGAAGCTGGTCTGGGCAGGGGGAGAAGCTGGGCTACGATGCAGTCTCAAGGGAGACCCTCCAGGAAACCCTGAGACTGGATGGCCCTTCAGCATTATCCTGAGTTAGGACACACGGCTGGGCCTTTTATAACTGTCTGGATTAGTTACTGGATGCCCTGAGGAAGGGAGTGGAGGTGACCTCAGGAGAAATGGCTTCCTTCAGTGAAGTAGATATTAAAGGAGATGACAGCGAAGGACAGCAGGGCTTCCTGCTGCTGCTATGCCTAGCGGCTGGGGAGATTAGTTCTTTATTCCTGAAAGGATGTGGAATAATGCATCACTAAAATGCTTAGGAAGAAAACTAGCACTTACCAAGAACCTACTACGCACCAAACATTTTCATATACATTATTTCATTTAGTCTCAAATCCAGAAGTTATTTGACCCCAAGGCCACATGGCTAGTGAGGGAAGCAGAATAAGAGACCATCTCTGTCTCCAAAACTCTTTTTTTCACATCACACTGGCCAAGTGACTATCTGAAACTTGGAAATTTTTTATTGATTCCTGTCTTAAAATTGACATCTTCTGGCTGGGCGTGGTGGCTCACACCTGTAATCCCAGCACTTTGGGAGGCCAAGGCGGGCAGATTATGAGATCAAATGATCAAGACCATCCTGGTCAACATGGTGAAACCCTGTCTCTACCAAAAATACAAAAATTAGCTGGGCATGGTGGCACGCGCCTGTAGTCCCAGCTAATCGCTTGAACCTGGGAGGCAGAGGTTGCAGTGAGCTGAGATGGCACCACTGCACTCCGGCCTGGCAACAGAGCAAGACTCTGTCTCCAAAAAAAAAAAAAAATTGACATCTTCTGAACATCTACTATATGCCAGATGCTGGAGAATTAAGGGGAAAAAAACTGAAATATCACACACACACACACACACACACACACACACACAATATATACATTATACATAATAGATATAAATAAATAAATAAATATGTATACATCAATATACATATAGTTGTCCCTGCATATCCTCAAGGGATTAGTTCAGGACTACTCTTCAATATCAACATCCACAGATGCTCAAGTCCCTTATATAAAATGGTGTAGTATTTGCATAGAACCCATACACATCCTTCCATATGTGTATCTATTAAATCATCTCTAGATTACTTACAATACCTAATACAATGTAAATGTTATATAAATAGTTGTTATACTGTATTGTTAAAAGAATAACAAGGAAAAAAGTCTGTACGTGTTCAATACTGATGCAACCATCCATTAAAAAAATATTTTCTAGGCTGGGCATGGTGACTTATGCCTGTAATCCCATCACTTTGGGAGGCTGAGGCGGGCGGATTACAAGGTCAGGAGATCAAGACCATCCTGGCTAACGTGGTGAAACCCCGTCTCTACTAAAAAAACACAAAAAATTAGCCGTGCGTGGTGGTGGGTGCCTGTAGTCCCAGCTACTCGGGAGGCTGAGGCAGGAGAATGGAGTGAACCCGGAAGGTGGAGCTTGCAGTGAGCTGAGATGCACCACTGCACTCCAGCCTGGGCGACAGAGCGAGACTCCATCTCAAAAAAAAACCAAAAAAACGAAAAAAAAAAAAAAAAGCCCACAAAGCCAAATTTCTTGCTTACTATAAACAGTAAGAGCCGTGCAGGTGAGGCACAGTCTTCAAGCAGACCAGACTACTAATCTTCTATCAGGCTTTGAGAAAGTGAGGAGTTCAGAGATGGGCAAACTTTCAAAGGTGTAAGTGTGTTGGCATCATTTGTAGAAGTGATAACTTGGGTGAAACTATTGTTGAGTGGCTGGTACTCAGAGGAGTGCTTATTGAAGTGAGTCTTTGTGATTGGTTGAATCAAGAAGTTGTCATTGATTGGATTTACAAAAGCACGTTCACTGTGATGAGTAATCATGGGTCAATTGAACTTAAAACTGGCTCTGATTGCTGGTTGTTACCATGGCTAACTGTATAGTCAATATTTTCTTAGGAGTGTGTCATTAGCAGAAAGGAAGTATGGATAAGTGGAAGTGTTGAAGGTGTTTGAGGAGAGAGTTACACAATAGCCATCTATGAAGGTGGGCGCAGTGGCTCACACCTGTAATCCTACCACTTTGGGAGGACGAGGTAGGCAGATAACTTAAGGTCAGGAGTTTGAGACTAGCCTGGTGAATGTGGTGAAACCCTGCCTCTACTAAAATTATAAAAATTAGCCAGGCATGACATATATAAAAGTGGCCAGGCATGGCAGCTCATGCCTGTAATCCCAGCACTTTGGGAAGCCAAGATGGGTGGATCACCTGAAGTCAGGAGTTCAAGCCCAGCCTGGCCAACATGGTGAAACCCCGTCTCTACTAAAAATACGACAAATTAGCTGGGCATGGTAGCAGGTGCCTGTAATCCCACCTACTCGGGAGGCTGAGGAAGGAGAATCGTTTGAACCCAGGAGGCAGAGGTTGCAATGAGCCGAGATTGTGCCACTGCACTCCAGCCTGGGCAGCAGAGGGAGACTCTGTCTGAAAAAAAAAAAAGTCATCTATGAAAAGTGGGAAGAGAAGTGGACTAGATAAAGGTAGTATAATTACTGGGAAGAATTAAGGTCCCACTTGAAGTCAAGAATATAAAGAGACAAGAAGTTAGTTTGTCATTTCTCTTTAGCCATATTTAGTTGTATGGGTACAGAAGCAGTAATACAGAACTTACTTCAACTGCGATTGAGGTTTTGTCAAGTAAGTACCATTAAGCAAGAAAGGTTCAAGGAAATTCAAAGGGTATGCAAGAACATGTATTTTTTAGCTTACATATTTTGCTTTTTATTATGATATTGTCAAATATACTTAATAGCAGAAAGAACAATATAATGAACCCCACAATTCTATCATCCAAGTCCAATAGTTTAAAATTTTGCAATCTTTTTTCATCTATTTCTCCACATGGTTTCTTTTCCTGGATAATTTCAAAGCAAATTCCAGACATCGTATCAGTTCACCTATAAATACTTCCAGATGCATTTCTAATAAAGAAGGGCTTTTAAGAACCGTAACTACAATGCTATTATTACATATAGTGAAATCAACGATGATTCCTTCATATTAACTAATTCTCAATCCATGTTCCAGTTTTGCAAAGGAATGATGATAACAACCAGTAATGAATTTAAGCCAGCTAAGAAAAGAAGAAACAAGGCTGATGGTGGAGTTAGGAATAGCAGAAAAGTAATTGGATCAATAGGTTGCAGGTCCTGCTGCTGGGAGCATTGATAGAGTCAGGAACCCACAGGTAGGGTGCTCAAAGGATAGGAGGTGATCCCAATTTCCTCTTTGCCCATCGTTTAGTCACATCAGTCTTCCAACCTGGGGGGTTGGAAGATTCTATACGGATTTCTTCCCTTCAATCTCATCCATCTCAGCTCCAGCACCTGATTTTCTCAGGAGAATGTGCAAACTAAATTAGATTCTCCTATTACAACCTTGGTGCATCTTTGGAACACTTGTAATCATAATTTTAAAACTATAAGAAAATTTATTTGACATCTAACTCCACCAAGATCTACAGCTCCTTTGCTCACAACTGTCATTGCCAGTGCCTAGAGACTATCAACAGGAGATTTTTGGCTGGGCAAGGTGGCTTATGCCTGCAATCCCAGCACTTTGGGAGGCCGAGGCAGGTGGATCACCTGAGGTCAGGAGTTCAAGACTAGCCTGGCCAACATGGTGAAATCCCATCCCTAATAAAAATACAAAAAAAAAAAAAAAAAAAAAAATTGCTGGGCGAGGTGGCGCATGCCTGAAAGCCCAGCTACTCAGGAGGCTGACATAGAAGAATTGCTTGAACCCGGGAGGCAGAGGTTGCAGTGAGCCGAGATTGAGCCATTGCACTGCAGCCTGGGCAACAAGAGCAAAACTCCGTCTCAAAAAAAAAAAAAAAAAAAAAATAGGATGCTTTCAATAAATATTTGTTGAACGAAGGAAGGAGTATCAATAGCGTCAAATGCCACAGACTTCTAAATCCATCCATAACACAGTTTCCAACAAGGATTCTAAATTATTTGCTCTCAAGAGAGGGACACCATTTCCTCGCTTGTAAAAAGACGCAACTTAGTAGGGTCGTAAGAGTTTTTTTTTTTTTTTTTTTTTTTTTTTTTTTTTTTTTTTTTTTTTTTAAACGGAGTTTAGCTCTTGTCGCCCAGGCTGGAGTGCAGTGGAGCGATCTCGGCTCACTGCAACCTCCGCCTCCCGGGTTCAAGTGATTCTCCTACCTCAGTCTCCCTAGTAGCTAGGATTACAGGCGCCTGCCAGCACGTCCAACTAATTTTTGCATTTTTGGTAGAGATGGGGTTTCACCATGTTGGCCAGGCTGGTCTCGAACTCCTGACCTGAGGTGATCCGCCCGCCTCGGCCTCCCAAACTGCTGGGATTAGGCATGAGCCACTGTGCCCGGCCGTATTAGTATTAGTTGAAAACTAAGTTAAGCCCCTCATCCCTGCTGAATTTGGACAGACCGCGTTCTAAAAATCTCTTATCAACCTAAATATGCTAGTTGATAAAGGAAATGATTAATCAAGATTGTCCTAAACACTACAGCCCTCCTTAAGCTCGCTCTAAGGTTCTAAAACGACCAAAAAAGGCGTGGACCATGCGGTTAAACTCTCCCGGTCAGGCTGCCTCAAGAGGCGGATATTAACCTCTCAGGACGGAAGTTCCGGAGCCTTCAAACGCTCGGGGAAGCGACTCGGCAGCGGACCAAGATGGCGGCGCCCAGTGAGGGACAAGCGTTTGCCGTAGGGGTTGAAAAGAATTGGGGTGCAGTTGTTCGCTCCCCAGAAGGGACCCCCCAGAAAATCCGGCAGCTGATAGATGAAGGGATTGCCCCGGAAGAGGGAGGCGTGGACGCGTGAGTTCACGAGTTAGCCCTGGGTCCGGCATTGGAAGATTGGAGAAGGCTTGGGGAGGGGGTGGCGTGTCGCGTGGGGGGTTCCCCTCGGTCGGCGTCTCGGGCAGTGGGGATGGCTTCTTCTTAGGATCTGAAAGATACTCTGGTTACTATGTTTGATCGGCTTTGATCTTCCCGTCGGGATGTACCGGATTCCCAACCGCAGCCGAAATTTTGTCATCGGACATTATTTTTGGAAGGAAAAAAAGAGGACCGTCAACTGAATGAGTTCACCTGACTTCTCTTAATTGGGAATTCTTAACCTTTTTTTGTGCCGTGGACCCCTTTGGTTCTCTGGAGAAGCTTATTAACTCTCGTAATATTTTTAAATGCTTGAAGTAAATTACATAGGATTATAAAGGAAACCAGTTAGATTAGAATGTAGTTATCAAGATAGTAAAAGGAAAAAGTTATGCAGTAACATTCTTTTTATTAAAGAGTTCATAATATCTAGTAGTATGTCTTGTCAACCGTAAAAGGTATTTGAAAACGTGCAACCACCGTAATGTGGGAACATTATTTCCATAGATGACAAATTAACGGGTACTAATACTACTATGGTGTTTTTACCTTCATTCATAATTGAAGAAAATGCTAAATCTTGTCATTTAAAGAGAAATAAATGTCATTTTTACCTATCCAAGTTTATGGATGCTGTGAATTTTTTTTCTTGGGGAAAAAATTTTTTTTCCCACACCGCCTTGAGGCTTTCTATGAATCTCTGAGAGTTTTAGAATAAGTTTATTTCTTTTGAGCTATAATCGTTGATGTAATCCTATTTTTATTAAAATAATGTTTGTCGCCTGGCGCGGTGGCTCATGCCTGTAATCCCAGCACTTTGAGGAGGCTGAGGCGGGCAGATCACGAGGTCAGGAGATTAAGACCATCCTGGCTAACACGGTGAAACCCTGTCTCTACTAAAAATACAAAAAAATAGCCGGGCGTGGTGGCCCGCCCCCGTAGTCCCAGCTACTCGGGAGGCTGAGGCAGGAGAATTGCTTGAACCCAGGAGGCGGAGGTTGCAGTGAGCCGAGATTGTGCCACTGCACTCCAGCCTGGGCGACCGAGCGAGACTCCGTCTCTGAATGAATGAATGAATGCATGCATGCATCCTTGTCTTTCAGCAATTCCCCGAATTCCCCGAGCACTGTTGAAATGCCTTCCACTGAAAATGAGAGAATTGCTTTGCTGAGTTTTTTCTCCCTGATTTTTTTTTTTTTCATGAAATTTCCTGAAGATCTTTACTTTGATTCGAATTTTCTAATTGGTTCTTTTTTTTTTTTTTTTTTGGAAGGAGAGGGTATCAAAGGTTCCTGCAGGTAGAAATATCAAAATTGTTTTTTCCGCTGTTATGAGTCGAATTTCTGCCAGGCGCGGTGGCTCATGCCTGTAATCCCAGCACTTTGGGAGGCTGAGGCGGGCAGATCACGAAGTCAGGAGTTTGAGACCAGCCTGACGAATACGGTGAAACCCCGTCTGTACTAAAGATACA
Organism: Macaca fascicularis; assembly: GCF_037993035.2. Classification (NCBI taxonomy): domain Eukaryota; kingdom Metazoa; phylum Chordata; class Mammalia; order Primates; family Cercopithecidae; genus Macaca; species Macaca fascicularis. Next base: position 171,559,326 of record NC_088377.1, on the reverse strand, counting down.
AAAAATTAGCCGGGCCCACGCCCAGTGGTGCGCAACTACTCGGGAGGCTGAGGCAGGAGAATTGCTTGATCCCAGGAGGCGGAGGTTGCGGTGAGCTGAGATCATATGTACCATTGCATCCCAGCCTGGGCTACAGAGTGAGACTCCGTCTCACAAAAAAAAAAAAAAAAAAAAAAAAAAGTCGAATTTCTGAAGAGATTCAAATTGTATAATGCATACCTGAAGTCTTTCTGTTTACTAAAGTTATGCAAAATACTTATGGAGAACAGTGAATGAGTGAGGAGAATAGTTTACTAGGATTAGTGGAGCCCTGTAGAGGTAGAAATTGACTGAAGTTTAGATATGGGTAAACTGTAAAGAGTTTTGAATGCCAGACTGAAGAATTTGGATTTTATTTAGTAAGTATTATAAAACCATTGAAAATAATAACCTGAGGAATGACATGAGTAAAATGATTTTTAGGAAGCTTAAAATCCAGCGTTGGTGTGATTTATGATACAATGTGTAGAGAAGCTAGATAGAAAACATTTAAGCAGAGGGTACTGTGAAAAGTTTACCAACAGTTTTGCCACTTTATATTAGGAAGGACACGTCTGCCACTTCCCAGTCAGTTAATGGATCACCCCAAGCGGAACAACCTTCATTGGAATCTACAAGCAAAGAAGCCTTCTTTAGCAGAGTGGAAACATTTTCTATATCCTTTTTTAGTTCATGTGAATTGCACTTTCTGCCTGCTTCTAGAATTCCTCCAACGTATTACACTACTTACTGTAATGTTTTAAACTTTAGAATCAAACCTTGGTAAGAAGTTATATAGGAAAGTCAGCATCCTAATGTGTTATCACTCAGAGGGACAGTTGAGGTTATCTAACCTTTTCTTTTTACAGAAGAAAAAACTAACAGCCTGAGAAAAGAAGAAATAACAACTAATACTTGTATATAGTATGTTTTTGCGTATATTATCACATTCAATCTTGACCTTAAACCTACGAAAATAAGCATTATTATTATACTTGTTTTACAGAAGAGGAAACAGTTTGGGGCAGGTTATATGACTTGCCCAAGATGAACCTGTTAGCAAACGGCAGATCCAGGATTATAATCTAATGTTTTTCAGATTACTATACTGCTATAGTAATCTATATATAAATTACTATACTGCTATAGTAAATTTAGAGACTATACTGCTATAATGTCTCTTTCTAGATTTTCCTTGTATATTAGCTACCTATTGCTGCATAACAAATTGCCCTAAACTTAGTGACCTTAAAACAACAAACATTTTTTATTTCATAATTTCTGTGGATCAGGAATCCAGGCATGGCTTAGCTGAGTCCTCTGACTCAGGGTCTCTCACAGGCTGCAATTAAGGTTGGTCAGGGCACTGTCATTTCAAGGCTTAACTAGGAAAATTGTCTCAAAAGAAAAATAAAAACGCCGGGTGCGGTGGCTCACGCATGTAATCCCAGCACTTTGGGAGGCCAAAGTGGGCGGATCACGAGGTCAGGAGATCGAGACCACGGTGAAACCCCGTCTCTACTAAAAATACAAAAAATTAGCCAGGTGCGGTGGCGGGCACCTGTAGTCCCAGCTACTCAGGAGGCTGAGGCAGGAGAATGGCGTGAACCCGGGAGGCAGAGCTTGCAGTGAGCCGAGATTGCGCCACTGCACTCCAGCCTGGGCGACAGAGCGAGTCTCTGTCTCAACAAAAAAGAAAAGAAAAAAGAAAACAAAATTAGCCAGGTGTGGTGGTGCTCACCTGTAATCTCAGCTACTCGGGAGTCTGAGGCAGGAGAATAGCTTGAACCTAGGAGGCAGAGTTTGCAGTGAGCCGAAATCATGCCACTGCACTCCAGCCTTGGCAGCAGAGCAAGACTCCATCTCAAAAAAAAAAAAAAAAAAAAAAAGGAAAGGGTCACTTCCAAACTCAGTCATTGGCACACTGTTGGCAGGATTCATTTACTTGTGTCTGTTGGACGGAGGGCTTCAGTTCTATACTGGCCATTGGCCAGAGATGCCCCTCCCCACTTGGTTCCTTGCTATGTGGGCCTCTCTAAAAGAAAGTTCACAGCTTGGCAGCTGGCTTCCATCAGAGTGAGCAGGCCAAAGAACAAGATACAAGCCAGCCTCATTTTGTAATCTAATCTCAAAAGTGACATCTCATCATTTTTGTCATATTTTATGCATTAGAAGCAAGTCACTAGGCCAGCCCATACTCAAGAGGAGCAGATAACACAAGGGCATGAATACAAGAAGGCAGGGATCATTGGAGCCACCTTAAAAGCTGCTCACATCACCTTGCTTTGAGAGAAGTCTTTAGTAGCTCCACCTGCTTTTTTTCCTGCAAGTTTGCACCCCCACCCCAGTGTGTGTGTGTGTGTGTGTGTGTGTGTGTGTGTGTGTAGACGGTCTTCCTGTGTTGCCCAGGCTGGTCTCGAACTCCTGGTCTCAAGCAATTAAGCTGCCACAACCTCCCAGAGGGTTGGGATTACAGGCCTGAACCGCCAAACCTGGCCCTGAATTTCTATCTTATAAACTATTAACAAGGTCTTGACCTAGGAATCAAAAATTAACAAAATTTCAGAATTTAAGACCATGAAGTAAGCCAAATCACACACCTTTTTTTAATCCAGAAACTAATACTGGCTAGGTGTGGTGGCTTACGCCTGTAATCCTAGCACTTTGGGAGGCCAAAGTGGGCGGATCACCTGAGGTCAGGAGTTTGAGAGCAACCTGGCCAATATGGTGAAACCCCACCTCTACTAAAAACACAAAATTAGGCCGGGCGTGGTGGCTTACGCCTGTAATCCGAGCCCTTTGGGAGGCTGAGGCAGGTGGATCATGAGGTCAAGAGTTTGAGACCAACCTGGCCAACATGGTGAAACCCCGTCTCTACTAAAAATACAAAAATTAGCTGGGCATTGCGTGTAGTCCCAGCTACTCAGGAGGCTGAGGCAGGAGAATTGCTTGAGCCTGGGAGGCGGAGGTTGCAGTGAGCCGAGATAACACCACTGCACTGCATCCTGAGCAGCAGAGAACACTCTGTCTCAAAAAAAAGTTATACTGGAATATTACCCAAATGAAAAAGTAAGCACATACCAGCTATCACATTGCATGTTTCAGGAAGAGACATTAAGTGTTATGTCATAAGTTTATTTACAAACATACCTCGTGTGCTATATGCCTGAGATCAAGAATTTGATCCATTGTTTTGTTTCCTTTTTTTCCTTCAACTTTTTTTTTTTTTGAGACAGAGTTTCATTCTGTCATCTAGGCTGGAGTACAGTGGCGCCATCTCGGCTCACTGCAACCTCCTCCTCCTGAGTTTAAGCAATTCTCCTGCCTTAGCTCCCGAGTAGCTGGGATTACAGGCGTCCACTACCATGCCTAGCTAATTTTTTGTATTTTAGTAGAGACGGGGTTTCACTGTGTTGCCCAGGCTGGTCTCGAACTTTTAAGCCCAGGCAATCCGCCTGCCTTGGCCTCCCAAAGTGCCAAGATTACAGACATGAGCCACCATGCCCGGCCTTTTTTTCTTCAACTTTTATTTTCAGTTCCGGGGTACATGTGTAGGATGTACAGGTTTGTTACATAGGTAAACGTGTGCCATGGTGGTTTACTCACAGATCAATCCATCACCTAGATATTAAGCCCAGCATCTGTTAGCTATTCTACCTGATGCTTTCCCTCCCCCGACTCCCACCTCCAACAGGCCCCAGTGTATGTCCTTCTCCCCACGTGTTCATGTGTTCTCATCAGTCAGCTCCCAGTTATAAGTGAGAACATGTGTTTGGTTTTCTGTTTCTGTGTCAGTTTGCTGAGGATAATGGCTTCCAGCTCCATCCACGTCCCTGCAAAGGACAAGATCTCATTCCTTTTATGGCTGCATAGTATCAAAGAGATTGTGAGCTCAAACATCCATCTTAAGCAGTTGATGTCTTTTTTTTTTTTTTTTTGAGGTGGAGTCTCACTCTGTCACTCAGGCTGAAGCGTACTAGTGCGATCTTGGCTCTCTGCAACCTCTGTGGTTCAAGTGATTCTCCTGCCCCAGCCTCCCAAGTAGCTGGGATATAGGCTCCCACCACCACGCCCAGCTAGTTTTTGTATTTTTAGTTTCACTGTGTTGGCCAGGCTGGTCTCAAACTCCTGAAGTCAGGTGATCCACCCGCCTCAGCTTCCCAAAGTGCTGGGATTACAGGCATGAGCCACTGCACCTGGCCCAGTTGATGTCTTATAAAGAAAAGTGCAACAAATCAGATCCAAAGTACAAGTCATCATAATTAGTAATTGCCACTTGTTTTCCACTGAAAATGGCAAATTCTTCTCTGGGCTGTCATTTTGGCACCTATAGACCATAGACGTTGTGAAGCTGAGGATATCTATCCCAACATGGCCAACATGGTACTGACGGGTAGCTCTGTGAAAGGAGCAGAGACTGAAGGCAGAAGAAATGTGGTACCACACCAAGTCCTCCACTTTTCACTACTTTATTCCCTGTGTGCAAGGACAGAAAGACTTGGTAGTTTTTTACATGATTCTTAAAAATTTTTAAATTACAGACTTACAGAAAGGTTGCAGAGGTTACAAAGAACCTTTTTTCCCTGAGCTATTTGAAAGTAAGCCACCAAAGTGATGTCTTACTACTCCCAAATATTTCCTACAAACAAGGACTTTGTCCTATATCACCAGAATGCAACCATCAAAATCAGAAAATTGACATTGATAGGTTACTACCCTCTAATCCTCAGACCCCAGCTTTTTCATCAGTTGTACTAATAACATTCTTTATAGTTGAAAGATCCAGTTGAGAATCACACAGTACATTTAGTTGTCATGTTGCTTTATTCTCCTTTAATCTGGAACGTTTCCTCCGTTTTTTCTTGAATTTCATGATCTTGATACTTTTGAAGATTACAGAACAGTTATGGTATAGAGTGTATGTCAGTGACATTTGTTTGATGTTTCTTTGTGATTAGATTCAGGTTATGCAGGAGTGTCGTGAAGCAGTGCTGCATTCTCCTTGCATCCTGTCAGGTGACACATGATTTCTATTTATCGCTTTAAGGTGATGATCACTTTGATCACTTGATTAAGGGAGTATCTGGCATTTCTGTTGTAAAATAACTCTTTCCTCCTTTGTAAATAAAAAGTACTTTGTGGGGAGTTTCTTTGAAACTATGTAAATATCCCATTCCATGTCAAACTTTATGTAATTGATTTATTTGTAGCAATGTAGACTCATGATTTTCTTTGTTATTCAATGGGTTATAATTCATTACTATCATTATATATTTTGATACTCCAGTTGTTCCTTATTTAGTCAGTGACATCGCCCTCAGGTTGGCTTCTGTGGCCTTTTGACATGTCCCATAACCCATGACCTCTTTATTGCTTTCAGGAACAAGTTGTTCTTGGCTTATCTTGTATTTTTCTCGCCCCATCCCTGGAATCAGCCAATTCTACAAGGATCCTTGGCTGTTTTTCAGTGGAGAATGTTATTTAAAAGCTAAGATCTGAACTGGGTGTGGTGGCACACCTGTAATCCCAGCACTTTGGGAGGCCCAGGCGGGAGAGTTGCTTGAGCCCAGGGGAGACCAGCTTGGGCAACATAGCAAGATCCTGTCTCTATATAAATGAATGAATGAATGAATGCCAAGATCTGGGTGCAGGGAGAACTGATAGCTACTGGGATGCCACTGTTCTCAGGCCCTGTCAGAGGAAAAAGCTAGAGAATATATATGTTTATGTACACACACACACACACACACACACAGAGACACACATTGACATGTATACACACATCTAAATTTACATCCATTTTTCTCTATATTTTAAAAAACAATGAGTTCCTGCTGACATCTCCAGTTGCAATTGTATATCACAGGATTCATTCTAGTTTTCTCCCTTTCCCTATTTTTCCCTCCCATATTCAGCACTGTGAAACATAATTTCTGTTATCCTCAATATATTTACTACTTTGATCAATCCCCTATATGCGCTTCACTTAATCTCCCATTTCTGCCATGCTGCCATCCTTTCTTGCATGAATCTCTCGTCACCCCATTTAGGCCCTAGCACTCCACACTTGGCTGCCCACAAGTGAATGCCTGGTACATACCATTTTGGTTCTGACACCCTGGGCTGAGCCGCCTCTTCGCAGCCTCCTGGGTCAGACATCTTCCTTGTTCACCATCTAATGGCTTTAAGACTAAATTGCTCAGGAAAGGGAAGGTATTTTAACCATCCTTCTACCATTGTTTCTTGCATTAAATCTTGATTTTGATACAATATTTAGATCAATTTCCTTTTTGTTCATTGGCTATAAATTGATCACCATTTTGGATATAATGATTATTTAACCATTACTTTTATTCTAGATAATCATGGCTCCTTTACTATTTGTATCTAAATTTTGTTTTCCAGTCTTCATTCTTCCTTTGCTGATGTGGGAATGTTTTTCAAATTCCTATATCCCTTTATAAAAATGTAGAACTTTGCTGCATCTTCTTTCATATTTTATCCTTTTCTTACTGTGCTTTGTAAAATAAGAGCTCTTCAGGTAAAATTTTTTTTTTTGAGACAGAATCTTGCTATGTTGCCCAGGCTGGAGTGCAGTGGTGCCATCTCAGCTCACTGCAACCTCCGCCTCCCAAGTTCAAGTGAGTCTCCTGCCTCAGCCTCCCCAATAGCTGGGATTACAGGTACATACTACCACACCCAGCTGATTTTTGTATTTTTAGTAGAGGTGTTGGCCAGGTTGGTCTCAAACTCCTGACCTCAAGTGATCCGCCCATCTCAGCCTCCCAAAGTGCTGGGGCCACCACACCCGGCCCAGGTAGATTATTAAAAACTGAGGCTGGGTGAGGTGGCTCACACTTGTAATCCCAGCACTGCGGAAGGCCGAGGAGGACCAGCCTGGCCAACATGGCAAAAACCCTTCTCTATTAAAATTACAAAAATTAGCAGGGCATGGTGGCACATGCCTGTAATCCCAGCTACTCGGGAGGCTGAGGCAGGAGAATCGGTTGAAACCAGGAGGCAGAGGTTGCAGTGAGCCGAGATCGTGCCATTGCATTCCAGCCTGGGCGACAGAGCAAGACTCCATCTCAAAAAACAAAACAAAACAAACAAACAAAAAAACTGAGCATTTAATATTAAGGAGTAATAAATGTTTTAGGATACCTTTCCAAATACATACTTAACAGATGCTTTTAGCTATGTAAAACACATTCTCACACATCCCCATTGATACTAGCAATCAAATTTTGGAGGGATAATTTTATTGCCTTTATTCTTTGGAAAGTAAAAATGGATGGGGTACAGTAGGAGAGCATAGGTGAGTGGCAGAAAATATTTCTGTGTATTTGACTTTGACCATCTCTTATTGTTTAGGCATATCCCAGTACTTTCACTAGTGTCTTTAAGTTCCTAGTATTTCAGATTCAGTGAAAATTAACGGATGCTATATTCTACCAGAGAACCAATAATAAACTTTTTTTTTTTTTTTTTTTTTGAGACAGGGTCTCATTGTGTTGCCCAGGCTAGAGGGCAGTGGTGTGATCGTATCTTACTGTGGCCTTGATCTCCTGGGCTCAAGCCATCCTCCTCCCTCAGCCTCTCAATTAGCTAAGACTACAGGTGTGCACCACCACATCCCGCTAATTTTTTTATTTTCCGTAGAGATGAGGTGTCGCTGTGTTGCCCAGGCTGATCTTCAACTCCTGAGCTCAAGCGATCCTTCCGTTTCAGCCTCCCAATGTGCTGAGATTATAGGTATGTGCCACTGTGCTTGGACAATAAACATTTTAAACACCTAAAATACATAGTACTTCTTCAAGAATAAGTTAATAACTTTTCCCTCCCACTTATTACTTAAATGACCTTCATCATTCTGTGAAGTATGGGCCTGTGCATTAAAAATAGTTTTTACCACTTTTCTCATTGCCTTTCTCCTTAATGTTTATTCCTATATACATTAAGAATGAGTTGGGCTGGGCGCAGTGGCTCACGCCTGTAATCCCAGTACTTTGGGAGGTCGAGGTGGGTGGATCACGAGGTCACAAGTTCAAAACCAACCTGACCAAGATGATGAAACCCCGTCTCTACTAAAAATACAAAAATTAGCTGGGCGCAGTGGCAGATGGCTGTAATTCCAGCTACTCGGGAGGCTGAGGCAGGAGAATCGCTTGAACCCAGGAAGTGGAGGTTGCAGTGAGCTGAGACTGTGCCAATTCAATCCAGCCAGGGTGACAGAGCGAGACTCCATCTCAAAAAAAAAAAAAGAATGAGTTAAGATTGTAATTTATGACTTACTCGTTTTAATATACTTGCAGTGTTCACCTGTGATTCCAGCACTTTGGGAGGCCAAGGTGGGCAGATCACCTGAGGTCAGGAGTTCAAAACCAGCCTGAGGAACATGGTGAAACCCCATCTCTACCAAAAAATACAAAAATTAATTGGGTGTGGTGGCGTGCACTGTGGTCCCAGCTACTTGGGAGGCTGAGGTGGGAGAATTGCTTGAACCTGAGAGGGTGAGGTTGTAGTGAGCTGAGATTGTGCCACTGCACTCCAGCCTGGGTGACAGAGTGAGACCTCTTCTCAAAAAAAAAAAAAAGTACATATATGTATACACACACACACATACACGTGTATATATACGTATACATACACACACACACACACACAGTTATATATATATTTGCCGTGTCGTTTTTCTTAACATGGATACTCTTTGAAATGGGCAGGTAAGCCCCCCGAGCTGTCTCCACTCGTCTGTGCAAAATATGGCTGGGTCACAGTTGAATGTGATATGCTCAAGTGCTCTAGCTGTCAAGCTTTTCTCTGTGCCAGTTTACAACCAGCTTTTGACTTTGACAGATGTAAGTATAAGGTACAAATTACATTTTTCTCCACACTCAAATATGTACTATTCTGGTTTTCTGGGGTGGGGAAAAGGTCATTTTAGTTTGATCAAAAAATGCATACTTCAATCTTTTTTTTTTAAATCTTTTTTTTTTGAGATGGAGTCTTGCTTGTTGCCCAGGCTGAGCGAGATACAATAGTGCAATTACAACTCACTGCAGCCTCAACCTCCTGGGCTCAAGCGATCCTTCCACCTCAGCTCCCAAGTAGCTGGGACTATAGGCGCAGTACCACTACACCTGGCTAATTTCTGTGTTTTTTGTAGAGGTAGGGTTTTACCATGTTGCCCAGGCTAGTCTTGAACTCCTGAGCTCAAGTGATCCGCCTACCTTGGCCTCCTAAAGTGCAGGGATTACAGGGGTAAGCCATAGTGCCTGGCCAGTCTTTCTTTTTTTTTTTTTTTTGAGACGGAGTCCGGCTCTGTCGCCCAGCCAGGAGTGTAGTGGTGCGATCTCAGCTCACTGCAAGCTCCACCTCCTGGGTTCACACCATTCTCCTGCCTCAGCCTCCCGAGTAGCTGGGACTACAGGTGCCTGCTACCATGCCTGGATACTTTTTTGTATTTTTAGTAGAGACGGGGTTTCGCCATGTTAGCCAGGATGGTCTCTATCTCCTGACCTCGTGATCTGCCCACCACGAGCCACCGCACCCAGCCTTTTTTTTTTTAAACTAAGCTAGCTACTGCAGCATGGACTTAACTTAATGTAATCTAGGTAACAGCAGCATGTTTACTTTATTATTCCAAAATGTATACTTCTAGACAAAGAGTGACAAAGGACTTTTATGAAGGATCACACTTTGGAATGTTCTGCTTTATAAGATACATGGGGGCTGGGCGCGGTGACTCACACCTGTAATCCCAGCACTTTGGGAGGCTGAAGTGGGCGGATCACATGAGGTTGGGAGTTTGAGACCAGCCTGGCCAACGTGGTGAAACCCCATTTCTGCTAAAAGTACAAAACACTACTCAGGTGACTGAGGCAGGAGCATTGCTTGAGCCTGGGAGATGGAAGCTGCCATGAGCTGAGATTGCACCACTGCACTCAAGCCTGGGTGACAGAGCAAGACTGTCTCAAAAAAATAAAAAATAAAAATAAGATACATGGCATCTCCTTTGTTGATCTTTAGGATCTCAATTTAGAACCTGTTTTGTGGAAAATATTAAGATTATGTGGTTGATAATATTTTCACATTTTAAAAATCTCTTATTTGTATTTTTAGTTAAATCTCTGCTCTTAGAGGCCATTCATTGGATTCTGAATCTATATAGTGTTTTCTAAGGTGTTGCTGTTTATGTGGATTTCAGATAAGCAACGATGTGCTGAGCTGAAGAAAGCCTTGTGTACTGCCCATGAGAAGTTCTGTTTCTGGCCAGACAGCCCATCCCCAGGTACTTATTTTTGAGAACTCCTGTTCACCATTTTCCGTCGTCATTGCATATCTAATATTGTCTATTTGTTGGTGAAAACCTAGTCTTTGAAGTTTCTTTTTCTCCTTTTCTTTTTTTTTTCTTTTTTTGAGATGGAGTTTCACTCTTGTTGCCCAGACTAGAGTGCAGTGGTGCGATCTTGGCTCACTGCAAACTCCGCCTCCTGCATTCAAGTGATTCTCCTGCCTCAGCCTCCAGAGTTGCTGGGATTACAGGTGTGCGCCACCATGCCCAGCTGATTTTGTATTTTTAGTAGAGATGGGGTTTCACCATGTTGGTCACTCTGGTCTCGAACTCTTGACCTCAGATGATCCGTCCATCTTGGCCTCCCAAAGTGCTGGGATTATAGGGGTGATCCACTGCGCCGGCCTCTTTTTATCCTTTTCTATTTGCATTTTTCCAGAAAAATTTATATTTACTTGTGTTATTACTTACCTTCATTAAGTGCATTTGACATGCTTAAGGCTTTAGACATATGTATGCATTATCCCATTTAATCCTTACCGGGGCCCTGGGAGGTAGATGATTATCAACTCGGTTCTTTTTTTTGTTTGTTTTTGTTTTTTGGGTTTTTTTTTTTTGAGACAGAGCCTCGCTCTTTTGCCCAGGCTGGAATGAGGTGGCACGATCTCAGCTCACTGCAACCTCCACCTCCCAGGTTCAAGCAATTCTCCTGCCTCAGCCTCCCAAGTAGCTGGGATTACAGGTGTGTGCCACCACACCCTGCTAATTTTAAAAATTTTTTGTAGAGGTGGGGTTTCACCATGTTGGCTAGGCTGGTCTCAAACTCCTGACCTCAAGTGATCTGCCCACCTCGGCCTCCCAAACTGCTGGGATTACAGGCATCAGCCACTGTGTCCGACCACAACCCAGTTCATTTAGGTGAGGAAACTAAGAATCAAAGGTCTTAAAACCAACTAGAAGAAGCTATAACTAAGTTTAATCTGATTTCAAACCCTCTGCTTTTCCCACCACACCAAGAAACGCCATATTCTACCTAGGCTTCCTGTAGAGGGAGTACTAATAGCAATCATGGTGGAAGTTCATTTGCTAAAGAAGACTCACGGGACCCCAAGTGAGAGTGATCACAAATCTGCAGTTTATTACAGTAAAACGGTACACTATCACAACAGCATTGAAGTAAGGGTGTCATCACAGCCACAGGCTGCCTGTCTGGGGAGGCCAGGTCCAACCTCCTATTTCCTGTCTACATAAGGGCCATAAGAGAACATACTCACCCTTGAATCAGAAACTACTGATGTGTGCACAGAACACTTTGGAATAAGCCCAAAATGTAATCTCAACTGGGTTTTTAAAAATATTTTGTTCATCGGCCAGGCACAGTGGCTCCCAACCATAATCCTAACACTGGGAGGCCAAGACAGAAGGATCACTTGAGTTCAGGAGTTTGAGACCAGCCTGAGCAATAAATGCAGTAAGACCTCATTTCTATTAAAAATAAAAATTAAAAAATATTTTGTTAATCATGTAGGCATATTCCTGCTAAGTAAACAGCTTCAAAGCAGAGCCCTCTGGTGGGGAATCTAAGCGCAAGTATAAAAAATTATTTAGACCCATAGTTAAAAAGCAACACTATTCATCTGTATATTTCATGCCTTGACCAGGAATCAGTGCCATATAGGTATATTTTTTATTTCAGTAGGATGGCAGGCTAATTCCAGGGTCACTGATAGCTGGGAATATTCCATGATTTATCACTAAAAGGAAAAAAATAGATTGAAAATAACCAGAGATTCCCCTCTACCTTTGATCAGTGAAAGGGTGGTAGAAAAGGGATTATTAAATAAAATTGTTAAAGTGAAGATGATTGTATAATAAGGATTTCCTGCTGTTGAAATCGGTAGGATTTACTAGTTATTTAACTGTATTGTATAACGAAACTTGGTCCTATGAGGATTTGAAACCATCCTTGTCTAGTGTACTCAGTCCAAGTTTGTTTTTGTTTTTTGTTTTTTTTCTTGAGACGGAGTCTTGCTGTGTCACCCAGACTGGAGTGCTGCAATGACTCAGTCTAGGCTCACTCCACTTCCTGGGTTCAAGCAATTCTCCTGCCTCAGTCTCCCGAGTAGCTGGGACTACAGGCACTTGCCACCACACCCGGCTAATTTTTGTATTTTTAGTAGAGATGGGGTTTTACCATGTTGGCCAGGCTGGTCTCGAACTCCTGACCTGAAGTGATCCACTTGCCTTGGCCTCCAACAGTGCTGGGATTACAGGCGTGAGCCCCCGTGCCTGGCATCTAAGTTTTTAAGGTCTGCCCGGGACTCTATTGGTGGTTCCCAACTCTTGTCACTATACATTTTGCTTTCCTGATCTCATTCGTAATTCAGCTACCACCTCGGAGACCTCTAATTCCTATCCAGATCTCTCTTTTGAGCTTGACTCATATTTTCATCTACCTTCTAAACATTTCCACTTAATATTATAGGTACCTGGAACTCAATGTGTATAAAACTGAACTCTTCCTCTTATACCTAAAACTTTCTCCATCTTGGCAAATAGCACTGACCTCCCATCCAGTTGTCCTAGCCAGAAACCTGAAAGTCACTTTAGATGCTCTTCTCTATCGTCACCCACTTTGACCTATCCATTCTACCTCCTAAATGGATCTTAGATATGACCTTTCAATTATACGATCCCTTGGTTTGGTTCTTTAACATTCAAAGGACATTTGTGTAGATAGAAGAACACAATTATTTTCACTTTATGCTTAAATTTATTAAGCAAAACTACTAATTTTGAAGGTAATTTTTTTCTAACATTTACCAATAATTATAAACTAAATTAAATTTCTTTAAACAGTTTATTTTATTTTATTTTATTTTATTTTATTTTATTTTTTGTTATTTTGAGACGGAGTCTCGCTCTGTCGCCCAGGTAGAGTGCAGTGGCACAATCTTGGCTCACTGCAACCATCGCTTCCTGGGTTCAAGCAGTTCTCCTGCCTCAGCCTTCCGAGTAGCTGGGATTACAGGTGCCCGCCACCACACCTGGCTGATTTTTCCCTCCTGAGTTCAAATGATTCTCCTGCCTCAACCTCCCAAAGTGTTATTTTTAGTAGTGATGAGGTTTCACCATGTTGGCCAGGTTGTCTTGAACTCCTGACCTCAGGTGATCCACCTGCCTCTGCCTCCCAAAGTGCTGGGGTTACAGGCATGAGCCACTGCACCCGGCCTTACCTTGACTTTTAAAGCCAACTTTGTTCTTTCTCCAGCTTTTCCCTTGGATTGCACATTCGTACAGAGTCAACAAGTGCCCCAAAGAAAAACCCCTGAGTTGTGAAAAAAAACAGACATATTTCTCTCCAGAAAAATCAAAGCTAGAATGTTTAGCTATGAAAATGTCTCTCCCACCTGGGCTCAGATCAGACGGCTTCACTGTTGTGGCTCAGAAAGGGGCAGACTCCTTCCTTCCAAATCACCCCGTCACAGAACACCTGTTGCTAAGTAGCAAGCTAGAGGGTTAGACTGGATGCCCCGTAAGAGGAGACTTCGAAGTGTTGAGACCTTCAAGTATAGCCTGTGAAGGAAAATCTTAATCTGTGGGTGACAAAATAAGTGCTTCAGGACCACTTACTCCAAATCTACATTCTGCAATACAGTCCAAGAAAAAAGGCAAAGTGGTAAGGCACGATGGCTCACGCCTGTGATGTCAGCAGTCTGGAAGGCCAAGGCGGGAGGACCACAAGGTCAGGAGTTCAAGACCAGCCTGGCCAATATGGTGAAACCCCGTTTCTACTAAAAATACAAAAAAAAATTAGCCAAGCGTGGTGGCGCATGCCTGTAATCCCAGCTACTCGGGAGGCTAAGGCAGGAGAACTGCTTGAACCCGGGTGGCAGAGGTTGCAGTCAGCCGAGATCCCACCACTGCACTCCAGCCTGGGCAACAGAGTGAGGCTCCGTCTCAAAAAAAAAAAAAAAGAAAAGAAAAGGAAAAAGGTGAAGTATCTGTCCATCTCAAAGCCCTGGGCCCCATGACACTTAGCACAGTTGTCCCCACCAGATGGAAATGCTTTCCATGGCATACCTTCTCCCTGTCTCCTGGGTGAGGCACAATGCTCCCAAGGCTCTCTCAGTCATCAACACTCTCACCCTTTCTTTAAGAATTTCAGGCCGGGCGCGGTGGCTCAAGCCTGTAATCCCAGCACTTTGGGAGGCCGAGACGGGTGGATCACGAGGTCAGGAGATCGAGACCATCCTGGCTAACACCGTGAAACCCCCGTCTCTACTAAAAAATACAAAAAACTAGCTGGGTGATGTGGCGGACGCCTGTAGTCCCAGCTACTCGGGAGGCTGAGGCAGGAGAATGGCGTGAACCCGGGAGGCAGAGCTTGCAGTGAGCTGAGATCTGGCCACTGCACTCCAGCCTGGGCGACAGAGCGAGACTCCGTCTCAAAAAAAAAAAAAAAAAAGAATTTCAAACAATGATACTGGTTTAATTCTTCTTTTGGCATCTAGGTAAGAATGTTCTTTCCCTATAATGTTTACTATGTTCTGGTCTAGTTTCAAAAAGCATGAACAGCCATGCGTGGTGGCTCATGCCTATAATCCCAACACTCTGGGAGGCGGAGGTAGGAAGGGCCCTTGAGCCCAGGAGTTTGAGACCTGCCTGGGTAACATGGTAAAACCCAGTTGCTAAAACAAAACAAAACAAAAGTATAAACACACTGAAATTAAAACAGAAAATATTAAGAATAAAAGATGATGTAGAGCCAAAAACCCATGAGGCAGTCAACAACGTGACTTAAACACACCCCGCCACCTTATCCTTCCTGGAGATACCCTGAGGAAGCCACAGGTTGCCACTGCAAGGCTGCTCCAAGATTACATGTCATTTTGGCCTAACAGTTATTTGAAACAGCAACCTAATCCAACACCAAGCCGGACCGTTCTCTCTAAAAGAATCCTAACTGTCTTCTGCAATGGGATTTCTGTGCAAGTCAGCCCCAAACTCTGGGAAAGTGGTGCTGTGCTGGGGCCGGGGTTCTCCCAAAGAGCCAAGTGTTGTTTGGAGATTAATACTGAAAGGTGCGCTTTCTAAATATCATCAAGAATCTGCTGTAGCTCCTCATCTTCAAACCACCCTTCTAGGCTTGGGATTAGGGCCTTGGACTCCTCAGCAATCTCTAGGCAAAAGTTGGCCAAGCAAGGCCAACCTAAACGTATGAAGCTTTTCCTGGAGCAGTAAGCTATGAACACTGGCAGTGGTCTCTCTGTTTTTGAAATGGGCTGTGTGTAGTTAAACATTTGCATGGAGACCTTTGAGAGTTTCTGTTCATCCTCTTTACTCTTGTTATATTGCTTTTGATGCTCCAGAAGCATATGAACTTCTGAATTTAGAAGTGTCTCAGCTGTCTCAAACTCTGGGAAGGATGAGCTGTGAGGCGTCCTCCCCTAAACCACCAGCCTGCGGATCACTGTTGCTGGCTGTCATCACTGCCTCGCACACCACCACCTAGACTGCTAGAGGTGGAAGCATGGAGCCCGCAGCCTACATTTTCATACTGTTTAAGCCATTTAGTTACTTATTCTATTTCCTGTCTTCCTTCTCCATCCCTCCTCTTTTCCTCCTCCCTCCTTTTCTTTTTTCCTCTTCTTTCCCCATCCCTGCTAAAGCTTCCTGCATTCCAGCCTGGACAATAGAGTGAGACTCCGTCTCAAAAAAAAAAAAAAAAAAAAAAAAGCAAATTCAGCTTAGCCCAGGCTGGAGTACAGTGGCACGATCTCAGCTCACTGCAACCTCTACCTCCCAGGTTCAGGTGATCCCCTTGCCTCAGCCCCCCAGTAGCTGGGATTACAGGCATACACCACCATCCCCAGCTTATTTTTGTATTTTTAGTACAGGCAGGTTTTGTCATGTTGGCTAGGCTGGTCTCAAACTCCTGATCTCAGGTGATCCACCTGCCTCGGCCTCCCAAAGTGCTGGGATTGGCTGGGCGCAGTGGCTCATGCCTGTAATCCTAGCACTAGGGGATGCTGAGGTAGGAGAATCGCTTGAACACTGCACTCCAGCCTAGACGACACAGTGAGACTCCATTAAAAAAAAAAAAAGTGCTGGTACATTTGGGGAATGCTGAATAGTTTCACAGGGCTCACTGCAACCTCTGCCTCCCAGGTTCAGGTGAGAAACTACGAGATTTTTTGAAGAAGGAAGCCACTTCACTCGGCTGTTTTTTGTTTTTTGCTTTTTTTTGAGATAGGGTCTCACTCTTTTGCCCAGACTTGAGTGCAGTGGCTCGATCTCAGCTTACCACAACCTCTGCCTCCCCGGCTCAAGCCATTCTCCTGCCTCAGCACCCCCGAGTACCTGGGATTACAGGTGCACGCCTCTACCGCCTGGCTAAGTTTTGCATTTTTAGTGGAGACAGGGTTTCACCATGTTAGCCAGGCTGGTCTTGAACTCCTGACCTCAAAATATCCACCCTCCTCAACCTCCCAAAGTGCTGGCAAAGTGCTGGGATTACAAGCGTGAGCCACCGCACCTGGCTTCTAGGCTGAATTTGAAAGACCAACAACAGTGGGTAAAAGCAAAAGGCCAAAGGATGGTACATTTGGAGAATGCTGAATAGTTTCACAGGGCTGGCTCACAGTGTCCCCGTGGGGAGAATAGAGAAGACTAAAGTGTAGACAGTGGCCAAACCATGATTTTATTAAATGTACGTGATGAGAAGCTATGAGATTTTTTGAAGAAGGAAGAGATGTTATAGATAGCATGAACTAGGGTAGAGTACAAACTGTAAGGGGTAAGTCTCAAGGCAAAGAACTAAACTTAGAAGACATAAAAGGACTTAAAGTAATAACCCCAGCCAGGCATGGAGTCTCACGCCTGTAATCCCAGTGTTTTGCAGGGCTGACGTGGGAGGATCACTTGCGGCCTGGAGTTTGGGACCAGGCTGGGCACCCTGTCTCTACAAAGAAAACAATCTTTAAAATTAGCCAGGTGTGGTGGCATACCCCTGTCATCCTAAGCTACTCGTGAGATTGAGGCAGGAGGATCCCTTTAACCCAGGAATTCGAAGTTACAGTGAGCTATAATCGTGTCACTGCCCTCCAGCCTACATGACAGAGCAAGACCCTGTCTCTTAAAAAAAAAAAAAAAAAGGGAAATGAAAGAAAAACAGGATAGAATAATAATATGCAGCATTAAATTGGGAAAATAAATATAAACTCAAGATGTTAGAAATCTAGCAGTGATGGCTGCATGGATGTGCACATCAAAACTTACCAAACTATATACCTAAATATGTACAATTTATGTCAATTAGACCTCAGTAAGGCTGTTTAAAAAAATATCTTTTACAGTTATTAGAAGGGGCCCAAATGCAGTAACAGCAGCACTTCTGCCCACACTTCTTTGCATTGTTAGCAACCAGATTTTGGTCCCTCATTTTAGTCTAGTATGATTAAAAGGATCAGGCTCTTTGGAGAGTTGCTGATTCCATGTCTTGGGGCAAGGACAATAAATCAACTTGGATCAGAATATCCTGTTGTTGCTAGAAAGCAAGAATGCTTTGAAGAATGCTACAGACAGGCCAGGCGTGGTGGCTCATGCCTGTAATCCCAACACTTTGGGAGGCCGAGGCAGGCAGATCACGAGGTCAGGAGTTTGAGACCATCCTGGCTAACACAGTGAAACCCCGTCTCTACTACAAATACAAAAAACTAGCCTGGTGTGGTGGTGGGCACCTGTAGTCCAACCTACTCAGGAGGCTGAGGCAGGAGAATTGCTTGAACCCGGGAGGCAGAGGTTGCAGTGAGCTGAGATTGTGCCACTGCACTCCAGCCTGGGTGACAGAGCAAGACTCCGTCTCGGAAAAAAAAAAACGAATGCTACAGACAATGCTAAAAGACTAGAATAGCCAGCCTAAAGGAGATCCACTACCCCACTTGTGGATATCTGAAACTCAAATAAGAAAATAATCATTACAATTTAAAATGCAGCCAGGCGTGGTGGCTCATGCCTGTAGTCCCAGCACTTTCGGAGGCTGAAGTGGGTAGATTGCTTGAGTCCAGGAGTTCAAGACCAGCCTAGACAATATAGTAAAAAGAGAGACCCCAATATAATAATATGCTCTGTCATGCAGGCTGGAGGTCATTGACACAATATAAAAAAAGAGACCCCATCTCTACAAAAAATACAAAAAATTAGCTGGGGATGGTTACACATACCTGTGGTCCCAGCTACTCAGGAGGGTGAGGTGGCAAGATCGTGTAAGCCTGGGAGGTTAAGGCTGTGGTAAGCCATGATTGCACCACTGCATTGCAGCAAAGGAAAAAGATGGGGTCTCACTCTGTTGCCCAGACTGACCTTGAACTCTTGGGCTCAAGTGATACTTCTGCCTAAGTCTCCGGAGTAGCGGGGCTTACAAGTGCCACCTGGCTAATAATAATTAATTTTTAAAATTGATTTTAGTAAGCAGGAGAGCACTGACATATTTGTAAGTATTATTTCTTCTATCAGGTAGTCCATCCCTCCCTCTCTCCCTCCCTCCCTCCTTCCTCCTTCCCTTCCTTCCCTTCCTTCCCTTCCTTCCCTTCCTTCCCTTCTTTCCCTTCCTTCCCTTCCTTCCCTTCTTTCTTTTCCTTCCCTTCCTTCCATTCCCTCCCTCCCTTCCCTCCCTTTCTCCCTTACCCCCTTTTCCCCTTCCCCCTTCCCCTCCCTCTCTGCCTCCCTCCCTCCCTTCTTTCCTTCCTTCCTTCTGTTTCTTCTATCAAGTACACGTTTCTCTCTCCTCTCTCTCTCTGCCAGGCTACAGTGCAGTGGCATGATCATAGCTCACTGCAGCCTTAATTCCTGGGCTTAAGCAATCCTCCTGCCTCAGCCTCCTGAATAACTGTGACTACAGGCATATGCCACCACATCCAGCTAATTTTTTTTTTGGTAGAGATGGAGTCTCACTATATTGCCCAGGCTGATCTCAAACTCCTGGCCTCAAGTGATCCTTCTACCTCAGCCTCCCAAAATGTTAGGATTACAGTCATGAACAATTATGCCTGGCCTCAAATATGTGTTTGTCTCAATCCACGTAGGATATCTCCAGTGGGGATGGTGGAGGAAGGGCATCTGAAAATCCTCTATGAGAGCAAAAAGAACACTTGCAAAATTATCAAAATCAACTTTCTTTTTTTTTAGACAGAATTTTGCTCTGTTGCCCAGGCTGGAGTGCAATGGCGTGGTCTCGGCTCACTGCAACCTCCGCCTCCCAGGTTCAAGCACTTCTCCTGCCTCAGCCTCCTGAGTAGCCAGGATTACAGGCGCCTGCCACCATGCCTGGTAAATTTTTGTATTTTGAGTAGAGACAGGGTTTCACCATGTTGGCCAGCCTGGTCTTGAACTGCTGACCTCGTGATCTGCCCACCTCGGCCTCCCAAAGCGTTGGGATTACAGGCATGAACCACTGTGCCCGGCCTCAAAATCAACTTTCACAGGACGATTGGACAGAGATTTCTTTAAATGCCTAGAACAAATAAGTCCCCCAGCCTTGCCAAGGAGCTGTGTGTGGTGGGGGGAGCACACCTTCAGTAGTCAAGCAGGCAGTCTGCAACTCTGTGTTAGCCTTCACACAAGCAGGACCTCAGCATCAGCCAGAGGTGAGAGCCTAGGGCCTTTTTCAGGTCTTTCCTGGGCATGTGTATAGCTCTGTACTTGCACATGCGCTTCTAGATTCCAAGGAATATGTCAGAGCCTTTCAAGCCTGCCTATGGACATTTCATTTCCCAGCTTTTAAGGTTTTTGGTCAGCTTATTATTTGCTCCAACTCATACTGCTGCCTCAAAGCAACTGTGATGTTAAACAGTTGCCAATGATCATTTTTGAAAACCTGTCTGGGGAAAAGGGTGTTCTCACTGGGACAGTATGATGTTCCAGGCAACTGCCACACAGATCAAATAATGATGGTTCTCTGGAAGGGGGCTTTGGAGGAGCTCCACCTCTTTTCTGTGCTCTCCAGTGACTGCTAAGCTACTGGTTTTCACCATGATTGTGGGGATGTTGGTTTTCTTTTTCTCTCTTTTTTTTTTTGAGATGGAGTTTCGCTCTCGTTGCCCAGGCTGGAGTGCAATGGCGCAGTCTCGGCTCACCAAACCTCTGCCTCTCAGGTTCAAACGATTCTGCCTCAGCCTCCCCAGTAGCTGGGATTACAGGCATGTGCCACCATGCTCGGTTAATTTTGTATTTTTAGTAGAGACAGGGTTTCTCCATGTTGGTCTTACTGGTCTCGAACTCCCAACCTCAGGTGATCCATCCGCCTTGTCCTCCGAAAATGCTGGAATTACAGGCGTGAGTCACTGCGCCCGGCCAGGATGTGCGTTTTCAAGGCTACCACAGACCTGAGCTGGGGAAGGGAGGGTGGAAACGACAGTTAAAACATCACAAAATGGTCCGGGTGCAGTGGCTCACACCTGTAATCCCAGCACAT
Organism: Macaca fascicularis; assembly: GCF_037993035.2. NCBI lineage: Eukaryota > Metazoa > Chordata > Mammalia > Primates > Cercopithecidae > Macaca > Macaca fascicularis. The sequence continues at coordinate 171,538,537 of NC_088377.1, read as the reverse complement.
TGGGAGGCTGAGGTGGGCGGATCATGAAGTCAAGAGATGGAGACCATCTTGGCCAACGTGGTGAAGCCCCATCTCTAATAAAAATACAAAAAATTAACTGGGCGTGGTGGCAGGCACCTGTAGTCCCAGCTCCTTGGGAGGCTGAGGCAGAAGAGTTGCTTGAACCCGGGAGGCGGAGGTTGCAGTGAGCCGAGATCGCGCCATTACACTCCAGCCTGAGCCACAAGAGTGAAACTCCGTCTCAAAAAAATAAATAAAATAAAAAATAAAAGCCGAGATAGCTTTATGTTTGCTCCTCGCTAAGACAAAAATTAAGAATTCTTATTTTTAAAAAAGGAAGAATTGCCGGGTGTGGTGGCTCACATCTGTAATCCCAGCACTCTGGGAGACAGAGGCAGGCAGATCACATGAAGCCAGGAGTTCGAGACTAGCCTGGCTAACACAGCAAAACGCCATCTCTACTAAAAATACACACACAAAAAATTAGCCGGGCATGGTGGCACATGCCTGTAGTCCCAGCTACTCGGGAGGGTGAGGCACCAGAATCATTTGAACCCAGGAGGTGGAGGTTGCAGTGAGCCAAGGTCATGCCCCTGCACTACAGCCTGGGCAATGGAGCAAGACTGTCTCAAAAAATAAAATAATTTTTTAGGATTCCTGCAGGGTTGGTAAATTTATTGGCTCAGACATAGCACTAAGGACCCAGTCCTTGCAAGAAGCATCTTGTTCTAAAACTAGTTCCTCTCAAGGCAGCAGTTTGAAGAATCATGTGCAAACACCATCTAGCCTTCACATAGTCACAGAATCCCTCCAGCCCACTACCTTTCCTGTCTGTTGACCACGACTGGATCAAATACCCCTTCCTAAATGGGTCACTGTTAAGGAAAACGCTGCTGTTGGGATTGGTAGAGACAAGTCAGGAATTTACCCTATGGGAAAGACAAGACACCAAACAAAACCTTGCTTCTGCTAGCAAGGCAGGAGCAGGAGATAGCTGGGTGAACAGCTAACAGTATCTGCTGTATCCCTATTGTACACTCTTATAATGGTCTCTCTTTACTGTTGTGATAACACTTATCACACTGTAATCACATTGCATGTCTGGCTTCCATATTAGATTATGAGTAACTTAAGGATGTTGAATGTGTGTCTCATCTTTGTAGCCTATGGGGCTGCCTTATAGTGCTGTTGAGCAACTAAATGTTAATTTGAGGCTGAGAAAAGACCAGTGAGTTGAGTGGCTTCCTACTTTTTAGATGATCAGGTTAGGATGACATGTTCTTTCTTCACTTTTCCTATGAAATCTCTTCCAGTATGTGTTTTAATTCTTTATTAAAGCTGATTCAGGGCTGGGTGTGGTGAATTATGCCTGTAATCTCAGTACTTTGGGAGGCCGAGGCGGGTGGATCACCTGAGGCCAAGAGTTCAAGATCAGCCTGGCCAACATGGTGAAACCCCATCTCTATTAAAAATATAAAAATTAGCCACGCATGGTGGCAGGCGCCTGTAACCCATGCTACTCGGGAGACTGAGGCAAGAGAATTGCTTGAACCTGGGAGGCAGAAGTTGCAGTGAGCCAAGATCGCACCATTGCACTCCAGCCTGGGCGACAGCAAAAACTCTGTCTTGGGGGGGGGGGGGGGAAGCTGATTCAGTGTAGTTTCTACTTATCATTCTAGGCCTACTAGACTGACCTTTTTAAGAAGTAGCTTAGCAAGGCCTTTCCGCACTCATCATTTGCCTTTGTACCAGTATACCAAATATGCAGTAGATGAATTGGGTAATGCCAGAGATAATTATACTATAGTATATAATCAGTTTCCACACTGCTTAGATTTCAGACAGATTCTTTTCCAACTTAGGTATTACCAGTAGAATTCTTAATTGTATACTTTATTTACTCTGGTACCCAGTTAATGCTTCACCTTATAATGTGAGCCTTTTTGTATCTCTGGTGTAGACTTTAGGAACATGCCACTTTTTTCATTCTTAGCTCACAGTAAATTATAACTTGGTAGCTGTTACAAAATGATGGTTCTTTAAGCCCTTTCGCCTATTTAAGTCTCCATCTTTACTAACTCTGTTTTGTTTTCTCCTTCTTAAGGTAACAATTTCAAACATACACAGAAGCACACGGAATAGTATAAATAATAAAACCCCATCACTCAACTTCAGCAATGATCAACTCATGGCCGATCTTGTTTCTTCTGTATTCCTAACACCTAACACCCTGCCCCTCTGCGTTGTTTTGAAGTTCAGTCTCACATATTATGCCATTTTATCTGTAAATATTTCAAGATATAAAAGATAGGGATTCTACTTTTTAAACGTAGTCTCAGTAGTATCATTACAGCCCCATCAAAATGAAAATCAGTAATTTCCTGACACCATCAAATAGCTCATCAATTTTACTACATTTCCTCAGTCATTTAATACATGTTTATTTATTTTATTTTATTTTATTTTATTATTATTTTTTTTTGAGACAAGAGTCTTGCTCTGTTGCCCAGGCTGGAGTGCAGTGGCGCAATCTCAGCCTCATTGCAACCTCCGCCTCCTGGGTTCAAGTGATTCTCCTATCTCAGCCTCCCAAGTAGCTGGGATTACAGGCGTGCACTGCCATGCCTGGCTAATTTTTTGTATTTTTAGTAGAGATGGGGGTTTCACCATCTTGGCCAGGGTGGTCTTGAACTCCTGACTTCAGGTGATCCACCTGCCTCAGCCTCCCAAAGTGCTGGGATTACAGGCATGAGCCACCGTGCCCAGCTGTGTTTTTTATTTTTTACAGTTTATACCAATACAATCTTCCAGTTTACTTTTTCCACAGACCGATTTGGGATGTTGCCCCTGGATGAGCCTGCTATTCTTGTTAGTGAATTCCTAGATCGTTTTCAAAGCCTTTGTCACTTGGACCTCCAGCTTCCTTCCCTAAGGCCGGAGGACTTGAAAACTATGGTGAGTTTTTCCTGACTAGGCTGCAATGGCTTCCAGTTGTTGCCAGTATTTATACCTGAAGCATTTCTTTTAATGACAAGAAGATGCAATTGCTGTGAAGAGAACTGCTTGTCTATCTCTCAGCTCACTGTTTCAGTCTCCACCAGGAAGGTGACTGTTGAGAGTTCCATTTGAATGTTTAGGTATGGTTTTTTAAATGGCATGGATTCAATTTAACATATACGTATATAAGCAGAGAGTTTATTTGGACCAAGTTTTAGGGCTATAACCTGGAAGCATAGATTCAAGTTTGCTCTGAATATATGCTGCCCATAAATTCTATTTTATCTTGATTTATTACTTAAATTATTATTATTATTTTGAGACCGAGTCTCTTTCTGTCATCCAGGCTGGAGTGCAATGGTGTAATCTTTGCTCACTGCACCCTCCGCCTCCCAGGTCCAAGCGATTCTCCTGTCAGCCTCCTGAGTAGCTGGGATTACAGGTGTCTGCCACCACACCCGGCTAATTTTTGTATTTTTAGTAGAGATGGGGTTTCACCATGTTGGTCAGGCTGTTCTTGAACTCCTCACCTCAGATGATCCACCCACCTCAGCCTCCCAAAGTGCTGGGATTACAGGCATGAGCCAGCTCACCCAGCCTACTTAAACTATTTAACAGAAAATACTGAAATGTGACTGCATATGGTTTATTGCATATCATTTTTCAAAGAAAGTACAAACTCCTTTCTCCTTGTGAGTAGAAACGTTTAAATGCTGTAGTCAGCCTGGGCACGGTGGCTCATGCCTGTAATCCCAGCACTTTGGGAGGCTGAGGCAGGCGGATCATCTGAGGTCAGGAGTTCGAGCCCAGCCTGGCCAACATGGTGAAACCCAGTCTCTACTAAAAATACAAAAAATTAGCTGGGCATGGTGGTTTGTGCCTGTAGTCCCAGCTACTCAGGAGGCTAAGACAGGAGAATTGCTTGAACCTGGGAGACAGAGGTTGCAGTGAGCCGAGATCACACTATTGCACTCCAGCCTGGGTAACAAGAGCGAAACTCCGTCTCAAAAATGAAATAAAGTAAACGCTCTAGTCAATCTGTACTTTGAAACTGAATATTTACTGTTCCATTTAATCACCCTATGGGTACTCCATGAAGACAAGCTTTACTGTAGGAAATAGTAGCCTCTTCAAATTAAGAGAGTGGTACGGGTTTTAGCATCAAATTGTTAACTTCCCAAACTCCCCTCCAAGTACTAACCAGGACTGACCCTGCTTAGCTGCTGAGATCAGACGAGATTGGGCACATTCAGGGTGGTATGGCCAGCGACTGAAACTGTTAACCTCTGATGCTTATTATGAATATAACCCTGTCCCAAGCCAAGGCAATTTTTTTTCACCTGGTCATAGTTCCTTATTTTTCTTAGAACAAAAATAAAGTCTAACAAGCTTTGTCGTTCCATCAAAAAGTAAATTTAGAGCCTGGGGCATGGTGATGCACGCCTGTAGTCCCAGCTACTCAGTAGGCTGAGGTGGGAAGATTGCTTGAGCTCAGGAGTTCAAGACCAGCATGGCAACATAGTGAGACCCTATCTCTAAAATTTTTTTTTCTTTAATGTTTAAGTAAATTTAGCATCAGGCTAAGACATAAGCAGCAATTTGTTTTCACTATTTGGGTTTGAAGTTTGCAGGTTTCAGGGAAAATCTGCAGCTGATAAATTGAAAACAATTTAGTACTAACAAGAGTTTTGGCAGTTCCAGGGAGATTCCGTCTTTCTCAGTCAGCAGATTCAGGGCAATTCAGAAAGCTTCTGTGTGATACTATATCCCTGTCCTGGAAGTATTTGTTCTCTGTGAAGAGAACTGTCTTCATGTTTGTAATTTCCTTCCTGATTTTCCGCTTGTACTATCTAGGTATGTTATAATGTGTGATTTTTCTTTTTATGGTAGTTGAAACGAAGTTTTTTACTTGGCTCCCTTGTAGTGCTTGACAGAAGACAAGCTCAGTCTTCTCCTGCACCTGCTTGAAGATGAACTTGATCACCGAACTGATGAGAGAAAAACTACAATCAAATTAGGCTCAGACATCCAAGTCCACGTCACTGCCTGTATTCTCTCTGTGTGTGGCTGGGCATGTAGGTGAGTCAGCGAATTTTGCCCGGAGACATGAGCCATGACAACAGCATTACACTTGTATATGTCAGTCACTTATCGCATTTAGGAATCACATGGTGTTTCCCGTGAGAAAAAGAGACAAAGAGAAACTGGGTGGGGGATGGCAGCGTGGAGAATGGATAATAAGAATTAGTAACAAAACCAGAACTGGAATTCAGGAATTCTTGGTGTTCACAACTGAACTTTGTTTATTGTACGGTTGCTTCTCGACTGGGAATTTGTGTTCTATAAACAGTGAACCTCCTTTCTAAAAATAGAAAGAAAATAAGCTCTTTTCTATTTTTAAGAAGGAAAAATAGAAAGGAAGTTCTTTTCTATTTTTAGAAAGGAAGAAAAATCCACTTAATTGATGAAAACTACCATAGGAAACACCAGCTGGAGTCTTCTAGGCCCCCGTGTTGCTATTTCCATTCCAGCTGTTCAATTTGGCATAGACTCCCACTATCCTTAATCTACCAAAGAGAGCATATTTAAAGTCAGATTGGTTCTGACAATAAATAAATCTTGATTTATTTTAAATATGCTCTCTTTGGTAGATTAAGGAATGTTTTTCGTCTAAAGGGAAAAGACTTTAAGAGGGACAAGAGAGGCGGGTACAGTGGCTCACCTGGCCAACATGGTGAAACCGCATCTCTACTAAAAATACAAAAATTAGCCGGGCATGGTGGCAGGTGCCTGTAATCCCAGCTACTCAGGAGGCTGGGGCAGGAGAATCACTTGAACCTGGGAGGCAGAGGTTGCAGTGAGCCGAGATCGTACCATTGCACTCCAGCCTGGGCAACGAGTAAACTCTATCTCAAAAAAAAAAAAAAAAGAAGGACAGGAGAAACCTTTTCGTTGTTGTTGGTGGTCAGGCTGGTCTCAAACTCCCGACCTCAGGACCGCAGGTGATCCACCCATCGTGGCCTCCCAAAGTGCTGGGATTGCAGGCATGAGCCACCACACCTGGCCGAGAAACTTTTAAAACATGCCTGCAAAACAGTCTTACCATAAAGAGCACAATAAGAACCCTAGGTCTTTCTATGGGAAATACATGAGAGATGATGAAGTATGAAGCTGGGGTCCTGAGATTGGAGCACAGAGGCTCTGACAGGCCATGGTTCCCTGTCCACTGGACTGTTCCAGAAATTGGATGAGATAAAGCATACTTGCGAGACATTACACTTAGTCATTTGGAAATGTTACACTTTGAGAAAATTCTCTTTTTTTTTCATTCCTATCTAGTTCCTCTTTGGAACCCATGCAGCTTTCCCTGATAACATGTTCGCAGTGTATGAGGAAGGTGGGGCTCTGGGGCTTCCAGCAGATTGAATCATCCATGACTGACCTGGATGCATCCTTTGGCCTGACCAGCTCCCCGATCCCAGGCCTTGAGGGGCGACCAGAGCGCTTACCTCTGGTGCCTGAATCTCCTCGGAGGATGATGACGCGGAGCCAGGATGCCACTTTCTCCCCAGGCTCAGAGCAGGTATGCACTTAGCTTGTTTGGGGTGGACTTTTAAACAACATTCTTGGCAAAAGTGTTATTGGTAGGCCGGGCGCGGTGGCTCAAGCCTGTAATCCCAGCACTTTGGGAGGCCGAGACGGGCGGATCACAAGGTCAGGAGATCGAGACCATCCTGGCTAACACAGTGAAACCCCATCTCTACTAAAAAAATACAGAAAACTAGGCGGGCGCCTGTAGTCCCAGCTACTCCGGTGGCTGAGGCAGGAGAATGGCGTGAACCCGGGAGGCGGAGCTTGCAGTGAGCTGAGATCCGGCCACCGCACTCCAGCCCAGGCGACAGAGCAAGTCTCCGTCTCAAAAAAAAAAAAAAAAAAAAGGCCGGGCGCGGTGGCTCAAGCCTGTAATCCCAGCACTTTGGGAGGCCGAGACGGGCGGAGCACGAGGTCAGGAGATCGAGACCATCCTGGCTAACACGGTGAAACACCGTCTCTACTAAAAAATACAAAAAAAAAAAAACTAGCTGGGCGAGGTGGCGGGCGCCTGTGGTCCCAGCTACTCGGGAGGCTGAGGCAGGAGAATGGCGTAAACCCGGGAGGCGGAGCTTGCAGTGAGCCAAGATCCGGCCACTGCACTCCAGCCCTGGCGACAGAGCAAGACTCCGTCTCAAAAAAAAAAAAAAAAAAGTATTATTGGTAGAAAGTTGGAAATTAATTTAGGTGGATAGGCTTCACTTCCCACTACATTGGTCACAATATCACGTAGTGTTTCTGTTCACTAATGGAGAAGCTAAATTCAGCCAGACCCGGTGGCTCACGCCTGTAATCCCAGCACTTTGGGAGACTGAGGCAGGTGGATCACTTGAGGTCAGGAGTTCGAGACCAGCCTAGCCAACATGGTGAAACCCCGTCTCTACCAAAAATGCAAAAATTAGCCAGGGGTGGTGGTGGGCGCCTGTAATCCCAGCTACTTGGGAGGCTGAGGCAGGAGAATCACTTGAACTTGGGAGGCAGAGGTTGTAGTGAGCCAAGATCGCCTCACTGCACTCCAGCCTTGGAAACAAAGCGAGATTCTGTCTCAAAAAGAAGAAGATTAAAGAAAGAAGTATCATTAATATCATTTGTGTAATTCCATTATCTCCCCTTTCCTTCAGGCTGAAAAGAGCCCTGGTCCCATTGTCTCTCGAACTCGGAGCTGGGACTCTTCCAGTCCTGTTGACCGTCCTGAGCCAGAGGCTGCTAGCCCCACCACCAGAAGTCGCCCAGTGACCCGAAGCATGGGAACAGGAGACACCCCTGGCCTGGAGGTACCATCTAGCCCTCTGCGGAAAGCCAAACGAGCTCGCCTCTGCTCCTCCAGCAGTTCGGTGAGTCCACCGCGCATGTAGCAGTGGCTGAGCAGAAACAGCATGTTGGGCTTTCCCTGGGCAGCACGGAGAAGCAGGCATGAGCCCTTCCATGGTCCAGTGCAAAAAGTAGACCCTGTGAATAAGTTTAAAGTTGGGTGACCAAAGGGGAAAAATGTCAGTCATGTTTTTTGCTCCTTTTTGCTCCTTTGGGGTGGATTCTGGAGAAATAATAGATATTTCAGGCAAATGGAACAGCAGTGTGATACAGGGACAAACCTGATATGGCAGTGGTCCCCAACCTTTTTGGCACCAGGGACCGTTTTCGTGGAAGACCATTTTTCCACGGACCAGGGTTGGGAGGATGGTTTTGGGATGATGTAAGCACATTACATGTATTGTGTACTTTATTTCTATTATTATTATATTGTAATGTATAATGAAATAATTATACAACTCACCATAATATAGAATCACTGGGAACCCTGAGCTTGTTTTCCTGCAACTAGATGATCTCATCTGGGGGTGATGGGAAACAGTGACAGACATCAGGTGTCAGACTCTCATAAGGAGCCCGAAGTCTAGATCCCCCACATGTGCACTTCACAGTAGGGTTCCTGTTCCTGTGAGAATCTAATGCCACTGCTGATCTGACAGGAGGCAGAGCCCAGGTGGTAATGCAAACAATGGGGAGCGGCTGTAAATTCAGATGAAGCTTTGCTTGCCTGCCTGCTGCTCACCTCCTGCTGTGCGACCTGGTACCTATCCATGGCCTGGGGGTTGGGTATCCCTTATCCCTTGTGATAAAGTGTAGCTTGTTTAACACAAAAGGAGTGAAAAAAAATAAAGAAAATGCGAGGAAAATGTATAGGCAAAGTTTAAAGGAGAGCATAAACACTCGAAGTATAGTTAGTTGTGAGATTCTGGACTTAATGACTAGTAGCAGTGTCTCCCTGAACTTACCTAGCGTCTACCCATGAATGCTATTTCTTTTTCTCCTTCCTCAGGACACATCTTCCCGAAGCTTCTTTGATCCCACCTCTCAGCATAGAGACTGGTGCCCTTGGGTGAATATCACACTCGGCAAAGAAAGCAGGGAGAATGGTGGAACTGAACCAGATGCCAGCGCCCCAGTAGAGCCAGGCTGGAAAGCAGTGCTGACCATCCTCTTGGCCCACAAACAGTCTAGCCAGCCAGCTGAAACGGACTCCATGGTGAGATAAGCCATTGCCTGTGTGTGGGCAGCACTTGCTGTGTATAGGAGGAGGAGCAGAGGCTGGTCCTGTAATTAGCACCCTGCCTGCCTTCAGCTCCCATACATCAAGTTATTTGGGTTTGTTTGTTTGTTTGTTTGTTTTCTGAGATGGAGTTTCGTTCTTGCTCAGGCTGGAGTCCAATGGTGCGATCTCAGCTCACTACAACCTCCGTCTCCTGGGTTCAAGCAATTCTCCTGCCTTAGCTTCCCAAGTAGCTGGGATTACAGGTGCCTGCCACCATGCCTGGCTAATTTTGTATTTTTTAATAGATGGGGTTTCGCCATGTTGGCCAGGCTGGTCTCAAACTCCTGACCTCAGGTTATCCACCGGCCTCGGCCTCCCAAAGTGCTGGGATTACAGACATGAGCCACCATGCCCAGCTTACACATCAAGTTAGACTCATTCTGCTTTAGTCCTAGGGAATAGGCATAGAACCGGTTCGTCTTTCTGCAGTTTAGCATATGGCATTCCATCAAGTTCTGATAAATTATTTTGTTCTCCTAAATAAAATGACTCCAAGTAGAAAAGGAGTACAGAAACAGAAATAGATGAATAGGCAGCTGCTCCGGCCTCATGTTGCAGACAGCTGCTTTTTCTTTCAGTTGCTATCACTTGCACTTGGAGCCTGGCCAGTTAACTTAGCTGTTTGGAGCACTGGGCTCTGACACCAAAATGATGGTTTCATTCCACACGCCGGGCACATTACTCTGTTCTACAGCCCAGACTGTGACTCTGCTAGCCATTGCAGCCATGACTGCTATGGGTTACAAATGTGGGTGACAACTGAGAAGAAAAGTCAAGTGTTTGCTCTGTTTAAAGATTGGAAGTGATAGGCTGGGCAATACAGAATCATGAAAACTGGGTTCTCTCCTTGGCTGGCTCACTCCCAGATTTTCCTTGTAGCTTGTAACAATTTCTGACCTGTATAACTTTCAAGGACAAAGTAAAATACTTGTCAGCAGATATTTACAAGCAGCACTCCTAGATTCATGGTTTTCTAGGGTTACAGGATTCCACTGGAGGGAACTATTGTAATGCTAAAAGTCCAACAATGCATGGCGGCGTGGTGGCTCACACCTGTAGTCCTAGCACTTTGGGAGGCCAAGGTGAATGGATCACCTGAGGTCAAGAGTTTGAGACCAGCCTGGCCAACATGGTGAAACCCCGTCTCTACTAAAAATATAAAAAAAAAAAATGAGCCGGGTGTGGTGGCAGGCACCTATAATCCCAGCTACTTGGGAGGCTGAGGCTGGAGAATCACTTGAACCCAGGAGGCGGAGGTTGCAGTGAGCCGAGATCGTGCCATTGCACTCCAGCCTGGGCTTCAGAGAGAGACTCTGTCTCAAAAAAAATAATAATAAAAATAAATGTATATTAGTACCCTCAGTAAATATGCAGGTGAAGGTTTTCCAAGTTTTCACAGGAAAAAAAAAAAATCTGCATTTCTCTACCTAGATCTTCAGAAACTAGTACATTGGCAGTTTTCAATAAGACTCCTCTCTCTCACTGCCATATGAAAAAGAAAGCCCATGGGGTTTTGTTTTTGTTTTGTAGTGGGAAAAGTTGGCCTCATAATTGGCCCTGGATTCCAGGACTTTTAAGATCTTTTTTTGTCTTTTTTGTGGGTAGTGTCTTTTAACCTTCTGACAGCTGCTGCGACTGGATGCTAGAAAGCTTAATGAGACGGTGTGGTAAAGGATCCTGATGTTTGAAAAAAAAGTATATACCAAGGCCAGGTGCAGTGGCTCATGCCTGTGATCCCAGCACTTTGGGACTCTGAGGCAGGGGGTCACCTGAGGTCAGGAGTTCGAGACCAGCCTGGCGAACATGGCAAAACCCCGTCTCTACTGAAAATACAAAAATTAGGCAGGCCTGTTGGCATGCACCTGTAGTCCCAGCTACTACAGAGGCTGAGGCAGGAGAATCGGGAGGTGGAGGCTGCAGTGAGCCAGGGTCGCGCTACTACACTCCAGCCTGGGCAACACAGTGAGACTCCCTTTCAAAAAAAAGAAAAATGTGTATACTATTTTTTCAACTCATGTTTCTTTCAACTTTGTCATTCTATTAACTAAATTTCCCTCAGTCATTAGTAAGAGTTCAAACTTTTTCCTCCTGGAACTTATTGAAACATCCTCAAAGAGGATAGATTTTTTTAAAACTGAAAGTGAAAGTGGGCCGGGCGTGGTGGCTCATGCCTGTAATCCCAGCACTTTGGGAGGCCGAGGAAGGCAGATCACGAGGTCAGGAGATCGAGACCATCCTGGCCAACATGGTGAAATTCCATCTCTACTAAAAATACAAAAATTAGCAGGGCATGGTGGCACATGCCTGTAATCCCAGCTACTCAGGAGGCTGAGGCAGGAGAATCGCTTGGACCAGGGAGTCGGAGGTTGCGGTGAGCCGAGATCGCACCACAGCACTCCAGCCTGGGCGACATTGAACATGTCATATGAGAGACTGGAGGTAACTGTGGATCATCTTGCTGGACATTCTTTGCACTCTCACTGAAGCCCTTTCTGCGTGGAACATTTGCTCTTTATTGTGACGCTCAAAGGCAGACAGAACCAAGTGTTCTGATTCACCAAGAGCTTTTGTCCCCTAAGGAATTACTTTGTCTCCCTTTACCACCATTTCTCAGAATCTCAGAGTACTTCATTGGCATAATCAGATGGCAGTGAGATTCTTCCTATTACTAGCACTGCTGGCTAAAACATAAAGCTGTGAAGACCAAGGCCAGAGCTTAAACTCACAGGGGTCATTCAACTCTGTTTTTATTACTTGGCCTTGGTTTATACTGTTAACCTCAGCTAGGCATCACATAAGTATAAATGCTTATTCACAAGAAATAATGAACTAGGGCCAATTCAGCATCATGAATGAAAAACCAGTGCAAAACATGTCATGCAGTAACGGCAAGTCAGAAGTGTCATCCACAAGTACAAAGATGAGGACAGACACAGATGCCTGACGGGAGGATACGTGCCGTGTCTTAGAGGCTCAGAGTGTGTTAACAGGAGTCTGACAGTAGAACATCAGCCCCTCGATCTTTAGTCTGACTTTAGGTATACATTATATATAGCATACTACAAAGTGAATTTTTACTCAGTCCTAGACATATCCAGATCATTGGGGGACAAATGATTTATCCTTTGTCTCTATCAAAGAACCTAATCACTAATAATAAGCTTTTCTGCCTACAGAGTCTCTCTGAGAAATCAAGGAAAGTATTCCGAATATTTCGGCAGTGGGAATCTCTATGCTCATCCTGAAGATATTCTAGCCCCTTCCTGGAGAGAGTTGGAACGCGAGTGACTTTTGGAAACATTAAGGCTGAGTTCCTTTTGGTCAGCTGACGCTAAGTTTTTCCTGTTCCGGGTTAATCCTAAGGAGCCCCTGCCATAGCAAAGGCAGGGAGTGTCAACGGTCTGCATCTGGCTGAGGGAGACCCGTTTCCTTTCAGGGATGTGGACAGGGTAAGGGCAGCAAGCCTGATTCTGTTGAAGGAGTGCGGGGTTAACAGACCAGAAGGAGGACTAAGGACCTGACCACCCATTTCAGCATCTTCAGTGTGGGGTGGTGTTCTGAGGACTCTTCTATCCCAGGAGTATGACAGCGTGTATTAATAAAATATTTGCTAAGATTCTCCTTGTTGGAGAACTGTTTTCCCCCTTGCCTTGTGGGCCGGAGACAACGTCAGTGGAACATTCGACTTTTGATTTTCAGATTGGCTGCGAAGCCTAAAATTTGTGATTCCAGTCAAGGAGGTATAATCTTCCCTAAACCAAAAAAGCAAGATGATTTTCATTATGCCACCAGGAAATTTCCTGGTATGTTATAGTGAATGGTAAGCTGATAATTTTCTCCTTGCTTTGATGGTAACAGAATAAAACAGTGTAATGGGGAGGAAGACACTTCAGAAGAGACCCCTCTCCATGTGCCATTGAATGCATGACTCCCGCAGTTGGGCTTCCCCAAGAATCACTGCTTTTGGGGGATCATCAGTTTTTGTGGTAGAGAAGGTTGACCCTGAACTGCCCACTGATAGAGTAACCATGACCTAGCAAAGGCTAGAAAGTGATTATTTTCTGATATGCCATGTTTTTAGTCACTGAGATTGTTTTATTTTATACTTTTGTACTGAAGTATTTTAAAGAAAATAACAGACATAATATTTTACTCACAGTTTAATCTCTAAAAAATAGAACCTAGGCCAGGTGTGGTAGCTCACGTCTGTAATCTAGCACTTTGGGAGGCCAAGGCGGGTGGATCACTTGAGGTCAGCAATTCAAGACCAGCCTAGCTAACATGGTGAAACCCCATCTTTACTAAAAATACAAAAATTAGCCGGGCGTGGTGACAGGTGCCTGGAGTCCCAGCTACTGGAGAGGCTGAGGCAGGAGAATCATTTGAACCCAGGAGGTAGAAGCTACAGCGAGCCGAGATCATTCAGTGTACTCCAGCCTGGGTGACGGAGCGAGACTCCGTCTCATTTTATATATATATATATATATATCTTTTCTCCTACATATTACACCCAACAAAAATTAATAATACAACCGGGCGTGGTGGCTCACGCCTGTAATCCCAGCACTTTGGGAGGCCAAGGTGGGCAGATCACCTGAGGTCAGGAGTTCAAGATCAGCCTGGCCAACGTGGTGAAACCCTGTCTCTACTAAAAATACAAAAATTAGCCAGATGTGGTGGTGCACACCTCTAATCCCAGCTACTTAGAAGGCTGAGGCAGGAGAATCGCTTGAACCCGGGAGGTGGAGGTTACAGTGAGCTATCACACCATTGCACTCCAGCCTGGCCAACAGAGGGAGACTCTGTCTCAAAAAAAATAAAGGGGGCAGATCACCTGGGGTCAGGAGTTCAAGACCAGCCTGACCAAAATGGAGAAACCCCATCTCTACTAAAAATACAAAATTAGCTGGGTGTGTTGGCGCATGCCTATAATCCCAGCTACTCGGTAGGCTAAGGCAGGAGAATCGCTTGAACCTGGGAGGCAGAGGTTGCGGTGAGCCGAGATCGTGTCATTGCACTCCAGCCTGGGCAAAGAGCGAAACTCTGCCTCGAAATAATAATAATAATAATCCCTGAATATCATCTAATACTACCTAGTCTATATTCAAAATTCCTGATTGTTCCAAATACATTGTTTACATCTGAGTTGCCCAAACCAGGACACGATCATGAATTGCGTAACTCGTTTTAATCTAAAGGGCAGTCTTTTCTTTCATGCATGTCAGATTTTAAATTGGTCATTTTTCAGTCTTAGCTTTTAAAAGGTAAAATCTCTCCTACACCAATCTTTTATCAGTGGACGAAGCCAGGTGGAGGCTGTCTAGGTGGTTTTATCGGTGGACGAAGCCAGGTGGAGGCTGTCTAGGTGGTTTTATCGGTGGACGAAGCCAGGTGGAGGCTGTCTAGGTGGTTTTATCGGTGGACGAAGCCAGGTGGAGGCTGTCTAGGTGGTTTTATCGGTGGACGAAGCCAGGTGGAGGCTGTCTAGGTGGTTTTATCGGTGGACGAAGCCAGGTGGAGGCTGTCTAGGTGGTTTTATCGGTGGACGAAGCCAGGTGGAGGCTGTCTAGGTGGTTTTATCGGTGGACGAAGCCAGGTGGAGGCTGTCTAGGTGGTTTTATCGGTGGACGAAGCCAGGTGGAGGCTGTCTAGGTGGTTTTATCGGTGGACGAAGCCAGGTGGAGGCTGTCTAGGTGGTTTTATCGGTGGACGAAGCCAGGTGGAGGCTGTCTAGGTGGTTTTATCGGTGGACGAAGCCAGGTGGAGGCTGTCTAGGTGGTTTTATCAGTGGACGAAGCCAGGTGGAGGCTGTCTAGGTGGCTTTTCTAGGTGTGTTCTCTTACCTTAGGCCATGGTAAGTGGTTCGTTTATTGTTGGTCTCCAGGTCTCTCTTAGGAGACTAGAAAGGAGACCTCAAGTCTCTCCACTACCGTTTTTAATTTATACTCCCCGCAAAAGTATTTCCACTTATTTAAAATAGACAAGACTCCACATTTTTTTTTTATCGATATGTATTTTGAAATCATAGGTTGGGAACGGTGGCTTACACTTGTAATCCCAGCACTCTGGAAGGCCAAGGGGGGCAGATCATCTGAGGTCAGGAGTTCAAGACCAGTCTGGCCAACATGGCAAAACCCCATCTCTACTAAAAATACAAAAATTAGCCGGGTATGGTGGCGTGCACCTGTAATCCCAGCTACTCTGGAGGAAGAGTCAGGAGAATCGCTTGAACCCCGGGGACAGAGGCTGCAGTGAGCCCAAGATTGCCGCCATTGCACTCCAGCCTCGACGTCAGAGCAACAGTCCAGGTCAAAAAATAAAAATAAAATAAAATCATAAATGGAAGCAGAGGCCAGGCATGATGCCTCATGCCTATAATCCCAACACTTTGGGAGGCTGAGGCAGGAGGATCACTCGAGTCTAGGAGTTCAAGACCAGCCTGGGCAACAAGGAGAAACCCTGTCTTACGAAAAATAGAAAAAAATTAGTGAGGTATGGTGGCTTTCACCTGTAGTCTCAGCTACTCAGGATGCTGAGCTGGAATGATCTCTCGAGCCTGGAAAGGCAGATTGCAGTGAGCTGAGATCACGCTGCTGCACTCACTCCAGCCTGGGCAACAGAGTGAGACCCTGTCTCAAAATAAAAATAAATTGAAGCAGATTGAGACTGTGTAATTCAAGAAACATTCTCTTTCATGTGTGAGGCACTGTGCTAGCCCTTATAGATGAATGACTACCTAGTTTCTGCCTCTAAGAAGTGTACAGGCCAGGCCAGAAGACACACTGGAATATAAATGTTGCACAGGACAAACTGCTAAATGCTCTAGTCTAGGAGAGGTATAAAAAAGGAAGAAGTTAATGGTCACATATCACTGGGAAGAGCTTTGAGGAAGGTGTAGATTTGAGCTGGTCCTTGGAGATGAGTGGGAGATGTAGGCTCCATGAGAACAGGGACTTTGTCCTGGTTTTAATCTCAGCACTCGAAACAGTGCCTGACACGTGATAGACCCTCAGTTAAAAATATGCACATCCGAGACTGAGGGAGCCGCATGTAAGATATGTTCCAGGAAGAGCAGGTATTCTGCTGTGGCTAGAACTCTGTGTTGAGTAGAAAAGAAAGGAAAAGAAAATGGAAATTGGGCCAGATTAGAGACTTGTATGTTATACTCAGGAGTCTGGACTTGATTCTATAGGGAAAGAGAAACTCTTAAAGAATATTTGGGGCTGGGCGTGGTGGTTCATGCCTGTAATCCCAGCAAACTAGTCCCAGTTTGAAATATGCTTTCAAACATACTCATTCCAGTTTAATCACGTAATGGGGTATTCTCAGATGGGACTGAGTGCATGAGCTTCCTTTCCCAAAGCACCTGTTCTCTTCTACACCCCAGACATCCTTTTAACCCCAGGCCCTATTCATTCGTCTTATGGTTTGTTCCTGTAAAGGTTTTTAGTTTGGCCTTTCTAGGAACCTAGTCTTCCCGATTTGATTCTTTATTTGAATTTTTTTTTTTTTTTTTTTTGACACAGAGTCTTGCTCTGTTGCCCAGGCTGGAGTGCAGTGGTGTGATCTTGGCTCACTGCAACCTCTGCCTCCTGGGTTCAAGTGATTCTCCTGCCTCAGCCTCCCGAGTAGCAGGGATTACAGGCACAAGCCACCATAGCCTGCTCATTTTTGTATTTTTAGTAGAGACAGGGTTTCGCCATGTTGGCCAGGCTAGTCTCAAACTCCTGACCTCAAGTGATCTGCCTGTCTCAGCCTCCCAAAGTGCTAGGATTACAGGCGTGAGCCACCAGGCCTTGCCTGAATTTTTTTTTTTCCTTTTATTAGAGCCCTTTAAAGAAGATAATTGCCTGAAATTTCATTTTTGTTACTTGACTGTCCACAAAGGTAGCATTATAAGTCGGCATTCTAAGGAATTTTTCCACCTGTGTTAGCCACATTAGGTAGCTTAGAAGGATCCTGTGTGATTTCTGTGTTGTTTCCTGCTGGTAAATAGAACTTCGGCACCTTCCTCCTGGCCTCCCAGGCCAGCACCTTCTTTTACAGCACTTGGTCAGTGATCAGGACAGGTGGTGGCATGTTGAAGAGCCCTTGCCATTCCAGATTATTCATACCCCATTATGACGGTCCCCCCAACCTTCAGATTCTCCTTTCACTAATTTTCTCCACTAAATCCTCTAGGATTCTGTGTTTTAACAAGGTTGCATTCCCCATTCAAGTGGATTTTGTTTTTACCGAGAAGACTGAAGCTCAAAGACATCTAATAACTAGCTGTCGTATAGCTAGAATGAGGCAGAGCCACACTGAAATCCATCTTTCCCAGCCTTCTCTTCTTTCCATTACGATACAGCTGGGAACAGCTTCCAAGCACTGTGAGTCTATGATTTTCTTTCCCAAGCTCAAAGTTGAGATCTCCCTGTCATGGTAGAAAGGAATATCTTGCAGCCACTCACGGGATACTAGTGCCCAGAACAGTCTTTCCCCTGGCTCCTTTTTGATTTCAGCCAACTTTAATAGACTTAACAGGTGGAGCATTCTCTTTGGGGCTTTCCTCACTTACACTCTTCTGGTTGTGGGTGCCTGAGAGCCCCTTCTGAATCCCTTCCATCCTATTCCATCTTAGCAACAAAAACAGCTGCACACACAGCTTGACCATCGACAAAAGTACAAACTCAGTTTTCCTTTCTATGTTTAGTTTTATTTCTATTCTAGGTTTTCTTTGGCTTTATCCAGCTGCCATCTTGGTCAGTTGGCCCATGCCCTCAGAAGTGAATGCTGCATTTAAACCCTTTAATCAGAGACCATTCATTCCATCTGTATCCCATACTCTCTTTTCTCGTTGCTCCTTGGCTACAGCTGTGGTGGTTATTGTTTTTCTTGCCACAGTGCCTCTCTAGTTGAACTGACTGTTGTGTGGCTGAAACCAATTATGAAGAGAGGGAAACAGGAACATACAAAGGCCTCTGTGTAGGACAGGTAGGTCATGGAGATTTGGTCACGTATCCACAGATTATCCAACGAGTCAGATAATTACAACAACATACTCTTCAGCTTTCTGTACTCACTTCTTTCTATTAGCCACCTATTGATATCCCAGTAAGCAGATATGGAGGAAAATTGTTTCCTGTAATGGGTCAGTAACAGCCCTCAAAGGGATGGTAGTAGGAACAGAAAATGTGAAGCCTGGAAGGGAATCAAGATTCACCTCCAAGTTCTTCATAGTTCTCATGGGGAAGCCATGATCACAGAGACAAGAAAATCCTTTTTAGCCTCTGTGTCCATTTCTTGGCCAGTCTTGTCCAACCTAACTAGAACCAGTGCAGAAGAAGGAAAGGCACAAAGAATACCTGGACGGCACAGCGGGTTTTGAGCCAATCAGAAGTGATAGCAAAGCCAGGCACAGTGGCTCACGCCTGTAGTCTCAGCACTCTGGGAGGCCGAGGCAGGCGGATCACTTGAGGTCAGGAGTTCAAGACCAGCCTGGCCAACGTGATGAAACCCCATTCCTACTAAAAATACAAAAATTAGCTGGGTTGGCCGGGCGCGGTGGCTCAAGCCTATAATCCCAGCACTTTGGGAGGCCGAGACGGGCGGATCACTAGGTCAGGAGATCGAGACCATCCTGGCTAACACGGTGAAACCCCGTCTCTACTAAAAAATACAAAAAACGCCGGGTGCGGTGGCTCAAGCCTGTAATCCCAGCACTTTGGGAGGCCGAGACGGGTGGATCACTAGGTCAGGAGATCGAGACCATCCTGGCTAACACGGTGAAACCCCGTCTCTACTAAAAAATACAAAAAACTAGCCGGGCGAGGTGGCGGGCGCCTGTAGTCCCAGCTACTCAGGAGGCTGAGACAGGAGAATGGCCCGAACCCGGGAGGCGGAGCTTGCAGTGAGCTGAGATCCGGCCACTGCACTCCAGCCTGGGCGACAGAGCGAGACTCCGTCTCAAAAAAAAAAAAAAAAAAAAAAAATTAGCTGGGCACGGTGATGGGTGCCTGGAGTTCCAGCTACTCGGGAAGCTGAGGCAGGAGAATCACTTGAATCCAGGAGGCGAAGGTTCCGGTGAGCCGAGATCGCACCACTGCACTTCAGCCTGGGCGACAGAATGAGGCTGTATCTCAAAAAAAAAAAAAAAAAGGGGGATAGCAAAACCAAGACTGCAGCTGGAGTCTACCTCCTACTGAGAAGCGGGGAATCAGTCTTCAGAAGAACCTCTGAAACTTGATTTTACTACTATTGCAAATAGCTATCTCTTTTAAGTACAGATTGTTTGCCAAGCACTGGTCTAAGCATTTTATCTTATTTAAGCCTCATAGCAGTCCTATGAGGTAGGTATAATTACTGTTCCATTTTTACAAATGAGGAAACAAAAGCATAAGTTAATTACTTTGTTCAGGATCACACAGCCCAGTAAGTGAGGGCCGGGATTCAAACTCAGTCCATCAGCCTCCAAGGCAGACCCCACGGCCTGCCTCTAACCAAAGACATGCATGACGATGTTTAATACCATTGTTACTTGGATTTTTTTTGTTTGTTTTTGTTTTTGTTTTGAGACAGTCTTGCTCTGTTGCCCAGGCTAGAGTGCAATACTGCAATCTCGACTCACTGCAACCTCTGCCTCCCGGGTTCAAGTGATTCTGCCTCAGCCTCCCTAGTAGCTGGAACTACAGGCACCCGCCATCACGCCCGGCTAATTTTTTATTTTTATTTATGTATTATTTATTTGAGACAGGGTCTCACTCTGTCACCTAGGCTGGAGTACAGTGGCAGGATCTCGGCTCACTGCAACCTCCACCTCCCAGGCTCAAGCCATTCTCCTCCCTCAGCCTCCTGAGTAGCTGGGATTACACGCATGTGCCACTACCGCCTGGCTAATTTTTGTGTTTTTAGTAGAGACGGGGTTTCACCATGTTGGCCAGGCTGGTCTTGAACTCCTGACCTCAAGGATCCACCCGCCTCGACCTCCCAAAGTGCTGGGATTACAGCGGTGAGCCACCACGCCCAGCCTGAGACCTTTCTTCTGTAGATCCAGAGAAACTAGATGTCAAGGGAAATGCAATTTATCAAATACTAAGTGATAAGAAAATCTCCCCTCCTAAGGATCATGCCATCTCCCAAGTCTCCAAGAGCTGGGGCAAGACACTGTAGCCGACTTGAGAATCAAGTTCAGGTATGAGGCCAGGCGTGGTGGCTTACGCCTATAATCCCAGCACTTTGGGAGGCCAACACAGGCAGATCATTTGAGCCCAGGAGTTCAAGACCAGAGTAGATAACATAGGGAAACCCCGTCTCTACCAAAAAAAAATTAGCCAGGTGTGGTGGTGTCCCAGCTACTCAGGAGGCTGAAGTGGGAGGATCACTTAAGCCTAGGAAGTCAAAACTGCAGTGAGCTGTGATCACACCAGTGCCCTCCAGCCTGGGCGACAGAGCAAGACCCTGTCTCAGGAAAAAAAACAAGTTCAAGAATGTGACCTCAGTGCCAGGCAGGAATGCTAGCAGTACCCACCAAGACCACTAGATGGCCCCCGTGTTCCACATCTGGCTTACCTTGATGGAATTGCCAACACAAGACATCATCATTCTTACTTTGTCCTTATTTTGTTACAGGGTCTCTCCACTAACCCCACTTAAGCTCTACCAAATGCAGTGATGGAAACAGAAAGAGACTGAAAGCATTGGGACAGTCAGCAGAGAGAGAGAGAAATGAGAATGGGTATTTATTGAGGAGACAGAGAAGGAAAAAGTCCTCTAAATTTAAGGTCAGAGTTGGGGCCTTGCATCCAGGAATAGTGGCTCGAGTAGCAAGGATAAGAATCAGATTGAATGGGAAGTCAACCGAAAGGGAAATCCAGGGGACTGTGAGCCATTGGCAGCCACACTGGGACACACGCAGGCCTCCCCAGGTGTCATCCTTTGGCTGATCTCAGCACCCGCACTCAGGGCTGGGCCACCCCAGGGCCAACCTGCACAGTTAGGCAAGCCACTAATGAAGCATGATGATACACTCACAGGGGCATGAGCGGTGTCTCATCACAGCCAGGGCGCCGCCCAGACCCACCAGATGACCCTTTTCTTGCGAGGATTCCCAAGTCTGTGACTAATGCTAATTAACCCTGACTCACTGTAGCACTGAGCACACAGAGGTCATTATCTCCACTGGAAGGAGTGGGGAAACTGAGGTGTGGAGTGGGGAAGCAGCTTTGCTCCATCAGTGTCACCAGGTCAGGAGTTGATCCCTGCCCTTCTCAAAAGCCCGTGAGGCTGTCCTTGGTAATCAGGAGTAGACACTTCCGGCGGGGCTAAGGGTGGAGGGGATAGGGCCTTTCCCCACTGCTGTTTCCATGTGAGTCAGAGTCACAGAGCTGGAAGCAGAGTTGCAGACTACTTGGTCTCATCCCTGAGGAATCTGAAAGCCAGAGTGGGGAGTGAAGGCTAAGATCACACAGCAGGTTGTGGCTGCGCCACGCCTAGAATCCTGAGGCTTCTTGCTGAGTCCCCTTGCACTACAGTCATGACGACAGAGCAGGAGAGAGGGAGTACCCTGTGAGAGTCAGGAGCACCAGCTCACTAGCCAGGAGTGGTGGCATGTGCCTATAGTCCCATTATACTAGGGAGGCTGAAGTGGGAGGATCGCTTGAGCCCAGGAGTTCCAGACTGCAGTGAGCTGTGATTGCACCACTGCACTCCAGTCTGGGTGACAGAGCAAGACACCTTGTTTATAAAAAAGAAAAATAAAGGGGGAAAAAAAATGCACCAGCTCTAGGTCAGGTAGCTTGGCAGGTAGATCTAGCAGGCTGTAGGTTCGATAGCCTGAGTTCAGATCCTGGATTCACTGGTCACCGGCTGTGTGTTTCTGAGCCTGTGACAACCTCAGCTTCCTCATCTGTAAAATAGGGATAATACTAGCAGCTGTGTCACAGGAATGTTTCGAGAATTCACTGACATATGTGAAGTGCTTAGAGCGGGGCCTGGCACATGAGAAGTGCTCAGGAAACATTAGCTGTTTGTTTAAGCTGGCTGTTTGTTAAGCCCAGTCACCTCTCTGGCCGCGTGTCTCCAGTTTACCTGGTCTTTTGGAACTCCTGAAGGAAGGGAGCACCAAAACTGTAGGTGTTGGGATCACGAGAAAGACACGTACCAGTATCTCCTCAGCAGATCGTCCGTGGTCTCAGTAGGGCCCTTTCAGCCTAGCGGCCTCCATGCCACCATCAGACAGCACAGATGCTGGTGGATCAGCTCCAAGCCCAGCTTTAGAGGCATCGGGAAGCACCTTGGCAACAAGACATAAACCAAGATAACCACATTCCTGCCAGTCTCCATGGGCCCTGACTCTGGGCCTGGCAAGGTCACCCTCAGGAAGTGGTGGCACAATGATGACAGGAAAGCTAATGACAGGCATCACCGTGCTGGGCTGAGAATGCTGGCTTGTTTGTCCAGCACAGCTTACCTGAGTCACCCATTGTGGAGCCTGCAGCCACCTGGGCCTGGAGTTGGCCAGCGGGCTGCTTGGAGGCTAGAACACCTTCTGCAGGCTGGATCCGGCTAGGGCCGGCACTTTCTGCCTGTCCCCTCCTCAGAAAGCAGGTCCAGGCAGGTTAGCTCCATAGATCTGGCTCCAAACAGTGAAGAGCCTGGCAGGGCCTGACAGCAGTCCAGAGACACAGAGCCCCCTCTATGGGGAACACAATGTGAACTGAGGCCTTAGAGTGTTTGGAAAATCAGCTCCATGAATCAGAGATGGACCGGGCAGCAGCTTCCCCTTCTCCTCCATCCCACGCCACACCCGTAGCCACTCTCTGTACCCCACTGGTCCTCAGGGGGCCCTGGGCCCTCTTGCCAAGTCCCAGCACTGCCCAGACCCACGCAGCCGGTCAACAGTGACTGGGCTCAACTCCCACTAACTCAACTGGGGGTTTTCCAAAGTGAAATGAGGAACAAAATAGGTGCTATGTTTCACAGTACTAAGTTTTAAAATACTAATAAAATTAGAAAATACTTTTTCAGGCTGGGTGCAGTGACTCACACCTGTAATCCTAACACTTTGGGAGTCTGGGGTGAGTGGATCACATGAGGTCAAGAGTTTGAGACCAGTCTGGCCAACATAGTGAAACCTCGTTTCTACTAAAAATACAAAAATTAGCCGGGCGTGGTGACGGGCGCCTGTAATCCCAGGTACTTGGGAGGCTGAGGCAGGAGAATCGCTTGAACCCGGGAGGTGGAGGTTGTAGCGAGCCGAGATTGCGCCACTGCACTCTGGCCTGGGCGACAAGGCGAGACTCCGTCTCATAAAAAACACAAAAGAAAATACTTTTTCAAAAGGTATAAAAAATTAGAATGAAAGTCCCCTGCCCCTTCTGGCCCTTGAGGGGCTTTCTACTGGAGGGACCGTTTGTGGCACAGTTGGCAAGGACACCCAAGAAGGCCAGAAGGGGATGCCTGTGGGTAGGGACAGGAGGCACAGGAAACAGTGTTTTAAGGTAGTGATCCCACAGGCCTAAGAAGGTGGCTATGTTCCTCCAAGGAGTACTAAAGAGCCGTCATAAAACAGTACTGACCGGGTGCGGTGGCTCACACCTGTAATTCTGGGAGGCCGAGGCAGGTGGATCACTTGAGGTTAGGAGTTCAAGACCAGCCTGGCCAACACAGTGAAACCCCATCTCTACTAAAATTTAAAAAATTAGCCGGGCATGGTGGCATGCACCTGTAATCCCAGCTGCTTGGGAGGCTGAGGCAGGAGAATCGCCTGAACCTGGGAGGCGAAGGTTGCAGTGAGGTGAAATCGCACCGCTGCACTCCAGCCTAAGCAATAGAGTGAGATTCCGTCTCAAAAAAAAAAAAAAAAGAAGACTGTCCTAGGGACTTGAGATATGCAAGCTGTGTGTGCTCAGTGCACACCAATGTGGTGACCTGGCGTTGGGGAGCCCAAGCTGGGATAGGGAGCCTGGCTATCTGGGTGCCCCACCCTGGTAACTGACCTTGGGCAAGTCAGTTTCCATTTCAGTCCCTTTATCTTTATATTTGTTTTTTTTTTGTAGAGACAAGGTCTCACCATGTTGCCCAGGCTGGTCTCAAACTCCTGTGCTCAATGATCCACCCACCTCACCCTCCCAAAGTGCTGGGATTACAGGCATGAGTCACTGCACCCAGCCTTCAGTCTCTTTATCTGTCCAGTGGGGTAGTAACAAGTATCTAACGTTCGGAACAACATTAAGACGTTCAGAACATGTCAAAGAACCTTTGGAAGACGTTTGAAACTCTCTCTCACACCCCCCACATGAGGTGTAACTTGGTTTGGGCATGGGGGGTGCTCCCCCAGGTGGGAACAGTGGCTGGCACCTGAGTTGAGAACAGGATAAGAGCAGAAGACAGAGGTAGCATGGAGAGCCAAGGACCACAGAAGAGTGCTGTGAGAATCAGGCTGCCAGGCACCTAGGCTGTGGGTTGGAAGCAAGAGGGCCATGGGGTGGTGACAGGCAGAGGAAGTCCTTTCTCTCAGCTGCTGCCATCTTGCCTTCTGCAATCCTGTGGGCCCAGCTGGCCTGCCACCCGAGGAGCAGGAGGTTTAGGCTCTGGCTGTGCCCCATCGCTGAGCCGGAAGTGAGCAGCAGAGCCTGCAAACTGTGCAGGACGGGTCACTGCATCCTAGGCAAGGGAGACAAGGCTTTGAGAAAGAAGCCTGATGCTTGCCCCCTTGACTGCCGGAGAGGGAATTTAGTGCCACCCAGGGTCCCCAGATCTTCACCTGTGTCCAAAAGCCAGTCTGTCATGGACAGTCACCATGGTCACCTTATATCAGGTTCTCTGTCTCTGGCTTTGGCTCCTACTAGCTGACCTCGCCTACCTCAAAGTCACTTGAGAGAGCCAAAGCTGCTATGTATCTGGGTGCCCCAAGAAGCTGAGTTCCTTGTCTATGTGGGGATGATAACCCCCTCCCTAAATCAGTGCCCAACCTCATCTGTGCACCCCAAAGCTGCAGTGCACTGTCCAAGTCTCCAAACCATTTGTGAATAGTCAGGTTAGCTTCTGACCCTCACCCCCAAACCCCGGGGACTGAATGGAGACCAAGGATCTACAGGGGAGGGGACATTTTCCTCGTCAGCCATCCTTCCCTCTACCAAGGCTATCCCTCTGCCCTTTCCCTTGGCTCCTTAAGGCAGTTTTAGCTCCTTGGAGCCAGGACATATCCAACATCCCCATTTCAGAAGAAGCTGTTCCTTTTTATTTGCTCATCTGCAAGATCGATTTCATTGTGTTTTCCTGAAATGAAGGAACTGGGTGTCCTAAAGGTATACGGAAGCTTTACACAGGGACAGGATTCCGGTGAGAAGTTGGATTTGATGTTCCCGTTGGTCTCATCAAAAATCTTGGACTCAGCCAGACGTGGTGGCTCACGCTTGTAATCCCAGCACTTTGGGAGGCCGAGACAGGCAGATCACGAGGTCAAGAGATCGAGACCATCCTGGGTAACAAGGTGAAACCCTGTCTCTACTAAAAATACAAAAAATTAGCTGGGCGGGGTGGCGAGTGCCTGTAGTCCCAGCTACTCGGGAGGCTGAGGCGGGAGAATGGCGTGAACCCAGGAGGCAGAGCTTGCAGTGAGCAGAGATTGTGCCACTGCACTCCAGCCTGGGCGACAAAGTGAGACTCTGTCTCAAAAAAAAACAAAAAACAAAAAACTTAGGACTGAGTTTCTACATGTCACATTACGTAAGAGTAGGAGAAATAAGTAAGACACCTGGCCGGAAGTGGTGGCTCACACCTGTAATCCCAGCACTTTGGGAGGCCAAGGGGGACAGATCACAAGGTAAGGAGATTGAGACCATCCTGGCCAACATGGTGAAACCCCGTCTCTACTAAAAATACAAAAAAATTTAGCTGGGCATTGTGGTATGTGCCTGTAGTCCCAGCTACTCGGGAGGCTGAGGCAGGAGAATCACTTGAACCCAGGAGGTGGAGGTTGCAGTGAGCCAAGATCACACCACTGGACTCCAGCCTGGCAACAGAGTGAGACTCCATCTCAAAACCTATCGGAACTTCTCAACCACTCCTCTCTCCTTCACCATATGACTTTCCCATGATGGCAGCCCTGGCATTCAGCAGGTGCCTGGCACTCAGCAGGTGCCTGGCACAGAAGGTGCTCAGGAAATATTTGTTACCTAAATGAACAAATACATGTTTATCACCAATGTAGGAGTTTGTAGGCAGAGCTAACTTTGACTTGCAACCTTGGCCTGGGGACGAGGGCTTCCATTCTGGTCCCTTGAAGAACCTACTTTGACAGGGGTCTGGAAGACATGACTGGCCTCCTCTTGATGACAAGAAGGCAGACCAGCATAGGCAGTGGAAGGGGAGAGCAGCTGGAGATTGAGAAGAGGAAATTTAGGGTTATGTTTAGGCTAAGAAACAAAGAGCAGGACTGTGTGCCCCAGCAAGCATGTGGCCTGATGATAGCATTAGGAAAATTTTGGGCCAGGTGTTGTGGCTCACACTGGTAATCCCAACACTTTGGGAGGCCAAGGCGGGAGGATCACTTGAGTGTAGTTCAAGACCAACCTGAGCAACATAGTGAGGCCCCATCTCTATAAAAAATTTAAAAATTAGCCACTGCACTCCAGTCTGGGTGATAAGAGACCATGTTTCAAAACAAAAAACAAAAAAAACCCACATTTTCATATAACATACCCTTCTATAGCTCCTCTCCATCTCATTTGATGTTCTCAACATGGGAGAGCAAAAAGAGAGAACTTACATGGAAACCCTTGGGTTTTTTTTTATATCTTGTTTGAGACAGAGTTTCAAAAAAAGATAAAAGCCTTGTCCAAAGACTACAAACTTGTCGCCCAGGCTGGGGTGCAGTGGCGCGATCTTGGCTCACTGCACAACCTCCACCTTCCGAGTTCAAGTGATTCTCCTGCCTCAGCCTCCCGAGTAGCTGGGATTACAGGTGCACACCACCATGCCTTGATAATTTTGTTTTTTTGTTTGTTTTTTGAGACGGAGTTTCACTTGTTGCCCAGGCTGGAGTGCAATGGCATGATCTCGGCTCACTGCAACCTCCACCTCCCAGGTTCAAGTGATTCTCCTGCCTCAGCCTCCATAATAGCTGGGATTACAGGCATATGCCACCACGCGTGGCTAATTTTTTGTATTTTTAGTAGAGATGGGGTTTCTCCACATTGGTCAGACTGGTCTCGAACTCCCAACCTCAAGTGATTTGCCCGCCTCAGTCTCCCAAAGTGGTGGGATTACAGGCGTGAGACACCACACCCAGCCTAATTTTGTATTTTTAGTAGAGATGGGATTTCACCATGTTGGTCAGGTCTCGAACTCCTGACCTCAGGTGATCTGCACGCCTCAGCCTCCCAGAGTGCTGGGATTACAGGTATGAGTCACCGCGCCCAGCCCCCTTGGGTTTTTTTAATTATTAAAATAAGGATACCTAACCTTGTTTGGAGCCTTATAATTCACAAAACCTATACACAAGCATTGTCTCATTTGATCCTATGATACCTCTACAGAATTAGGTCAACAGACATTATTCTCAACTTTCTTTTGCAGATGAGAAAATTTTGAACTGCAGAGTCAGTAAACCAAGTTAGGTCTCTAACCCAGGTCTATCCAACTTAGGGCTCTGTACTCTTTCTGCTATAGTTTACCTTTTATTGATTGCATTAACACTATTACAACTCTACAACCAGTAATTAAATAAAAAGGTAGAGGGTTTTGTTTTTTGGGAGACAGGGTCTTACTCTGGTGCTCAGGCTGGACTGCACTGGTGCAATCATAGCTCACTGCAGCCTCAAACTCCTGGGCTCAAGTGATCCTCCTGCTTCGGCCTCCTGGGTAGCTGGGACTTATAGGACCACAAGCACATACCACCACGCCTGGCAGAAAAAGATTGTTTGAAAAGTATCTTGTAAAACATAAGGCTTTGGTCAGGCACGGAGGCTCACACCTGTAATCCCAGCACTTTGGGAGGCTGAGGCGGGCGATCACCTGAGGTCAGGAGTTTGAGACCAGCCTGGCCAACATGGTGAAACCCCCACCTCTACTAAAAATGCAAAAATTAGCTGGGCATGGTGGCATGCACCTGTAACCCCAGCTACTCAGGAGGCTGAGGCAGGAGAATCACTTGAACCTGGGAGGCAGAGGTTGCAGTGAGCAGAGATCGCGCCATTGCACTCCAGCCAGGGCGACAGAGCAAGACTCCATCTCAAAAAATAAAGAAATAAAAATAAATAAATAAATAAATAATACTAGCCAGGTGTGGTGACAGGTGTCTGTAG
The DNA here is from genome assembly GCF_037993035.2 of Macaca fascicularis. NCBI lineage: Eukaryota > Metazoa > Chordata > Mammalia > Primates > Cercopithecidae > Macaca > Macaca fascicularis. Next base: position 171,510,067 of record NC_088377.1, on the reverse strand, counting down.
TCGCAGCTACTTGGGAGGCTGAGGCAGGAGGATCGCTTGACCCCTGAGATTGAGACTGCAGTGAGCTATGATTGTGCCACTGCACTCCAACCTGGGTGACAGAAAAAAAAAATTGTTTACATTGAGATACAGCATACAGTCAAAGCTACTTCTGGTCCATATGGAATCTGTCTAGCAGAGCAGGGACTGTTTGTATGGTGAGCAACCTGCCCAACTGTATGCACGTGGTGAATTATTGGGGGTGAGGTGGGGAGGCAGCATGAGATTTGAAGTCACAGAATCTGAAGCTTAGTTCCAGTTCTGCCTCTATTATTAGCTTTGTTGCGTTAAGCAAGTCATTTTGCCTCCCGGCATCTGTTTCCATGTCTATGCATCTCAGACGTTAATTATACTGTTCCCTTCATCAGAGTATTTTGAGACTTAAGTGAGGTAAGATGCTGGATGAATGCTGTTGTTTTACAGATGAGGAAAGACTTGCCCAAAGTCACGCAGCCAGTGAATGGCAGAGCTGGGACTCACATCCAGCTCTCCTGGCTGGAGGTCAGCTCTCTTTCTACCACGTTTGCATTTCATACATCTAGTTGGTGGTCTACAAACTTTTTGGGGAAGTGTATTATTCTTTTTTCTTTCTTTTTTGAGATGGAGTCTTGCTGTTGTTGCCCAGGCTGACATACAGTGGCATGATCTCGGCTCACTGCAACCTTCGCCGGGGAAGCCTATTATTATTATTATTTTTTTTTGAGACAGAGTCTCGCTCTGTCACCCAGGCTGCAGTGCAATAGCACTATCTCAGCTCACTGCAATATCTGCCTCACAGGTTCAAGCGATTCTCCTGTCTCAGCCTCCTGAATAGCTGAGATTACAGGCAAGCGCCACCACACTTGGCTAATTTTTATATTTTTAGTAGAGATGGGGTTTTTACCATGCTGGCCAGGCTGGTCTCCAACTCTTGACCTAAGGAGTTCCGCCAGCCTCGGCCCCGCAAAGTGCTGGGATTACAGGCATGAGCCACCGCGCTCAGCCTATTATTCTTAATTGTTTTGTTTTGTTTTTGGTGGGGATGGCTATGAGTTGTGGGTAAGTACTTCAGAGAAGGAGTTACTGGTGATCAGGCATTTCCCTTAGATTTCTAGTATAGCTCATCATCCGTCCAACACCCGTGCTCCTTTCTGCCTTCCCAAATGACTGGGATAGGCTTGTTTTTGTTGTTTTTGAGACAGAGTCTCGCTCTGTCACGCAGGCTGGAGTGCAATGGCATGATCTTGGCTCACTGCAACCTCTGCCTCGTGGGTTCAGGCGATTCTCCTGTCTCAGCCTCCCAAGTAGCTGGGATTACAGGCGCCCGCCGCCACACCTGGCTAATTTTTTGTATTTTAGTAGAGACGGTGTTTCACCTTGTTGCCCAGGCTGGTCTCGAACTCCTGAGCTCAAGTAATCCACCTGTCTCAGCCTCCCAAAGTGCTAGGATTACAGGCATGAGCCACCGTGCCTGGCCAGGGGTTGGCTTGTTTACACACTCCCCTGCATTGGCAGGTAAGGGACATTCAGCATCATATCTATTGATATGATACTCATATCTACTGTATTTACCCTATGGGCAGAGGTAAATGTGCAGCCCTCACCTGGCTTCAGGGCTGGAATTTTGCAGAGTGGATATCAAAGGACCTGCATGGTCCTCTTCATTCACCCTTGTTCACCAAAGGGTGACTGGGTGCCAGTTCACAGAGAGGAGGAAGATATGAGAAAGAGCATACCTGAGGGAAAGTCAAGTGTTTCAAATGGGGCCGGGTGTGGTGGCTCAGGCCTGTAATCCGAGCATTTTGGGAGGCCAAGCTGGGTGGATCACTTGAGGTCAGGAGTTCGAGATCAGCCTGGCCAACATGGTGAAACCCCATCTCTACTAAAAATGCAAAAATTAGCCAGACATGGTGGCACATACCTGTAATCCCAGCTACTCAGGAGGCTGAGGCAGGATAATTGCTTGAACCCAGGAGGCAGAGGCTGCTCAGTGAACAGAGATCACACCACTGCACTCCAGCCTGGGCAACAGAACGAGACTCTGTCTCAAAAAAAAGTTTCAATTGGATCATAGTTAACTTTGAGATATTCATTAGAAATTCATGGCTGGGCGCGGTGGTTCATGCTTTAATGCCAGCACTTTGGGAGGCCAAGGCGGGTAGATCACCTGAGGATCAGAGTTTGAGACCAGCCTGGCCAACATGGTGAAACCCTGTCTCTACTAAAAATACAAAAATTAGCTGGGCGTGGTGGAGGGTTCCTGTAATCCCAGCTACTCGGGAGGCTGAGGCAGGAGAATCACTTGAACCTGGGAGGCAGGAGTTGCAGTGAGCCAAGATCGTGCCACTGCACTTCAGCCTGACTTCGGCAAGACTCCGTCTCAAACAAACAAACAAAAAAAGAAATTCAAGGCAAGATATTAAGAAAGCACTCAATGCCATGGGGTTCATCATTCTGTTATCTTTACTTTAGCATATATTTAAATTTTTCCATAATACAAATTAAAATTTTAAAAAGAAAGCAGTTCAGCATATGAGTGTGCAGCTTCAGGAAGAAGATGCATTAGAGATGGAAACTTGGAGATCTCTGAGTACACTTGTTATTAAAGTCATGGCCTGAGGATGTCACCTACGAGAATTAAGGGACCAAGCCCAGGGACTCCTGACATTACAGATTCAAAAGACAGACCAGGTAGCCGGGCGCGGTGGCTCACTCCTATAATCCCAGTGCTTTGGGAGGCCGAGGCAAGCGATCACTTGAGGTCAGAAGTTCAATACCAGCCAGGCCAAGATGGCAAAACCCCGTATTTAAAAAAAAATAAAATAAGTACAAAAGTTAGCCGGGCGTGGTGGCGGGTGGTGCCTGTCATCCCAGCTATTCAGGAGGCTGAGGCAGAAGAATCACTTGAACACAGGAAGCAGAGGTTGCAGTGAGACAAAATCGCTCCATTGTGCTCTAGCCTGGGCAACAGAGTGAAATCCTGTTTTTTTAAAAAAAAAAAAGAAGAAGTAGCCCGTGGATACTTTTTTGGGGTTTTTTTGTTTTTTTTTTTCTTTTTCAGACGGAGTCTCACTCTTATCCCCCAGGCTGGAATGCAGTGGCGTGATCTCAGTTCACTGCAACCTCTGCCTTCCGAATTCAAGCGATTCTCCTACCTCAGCTTCCCGAGTAGCTGGGACTACAGGTGCACACCACCATGCCTGGCTAATTTTTTGTATTTTAGTAGAGACGGGGCTTCACCATGTTGGCCAGGCTGGTCTCAAACTCCCGACCTTGTGATCCATCCAGCTCGGCCTCCCAAAGTGCTGGGATTATAGGCGTGAGCCACTGCACCCGGTCAATAGTTTTGAGACTACAGAAATATCCCATCCCTCATCAAACCTCCCTCCCTGATTTAGCTTTCACTGACCATTCTTCCTTCAGTCATTTTTTAGTATGATGGGCTTTTTTTTCTTACTTGTAGCCCAAAGCATAACTAACATATCTGATTAAATGTTTAGAATAAGGCTGGCTGTGGTGGCTCACACCTGTAATCCCAGTACTTTGGATCATGTGAGGTCAGGAGTTCAAGACCAGACTGACCAACATGGTGAAACCCTGCCTCTACTAAAAATACAAAATTAGCCAGGGCCAAGTGCAGTGGCTCACGCCTGTAATCTCAGCACTTTGGGAGGCCGAGGCAGGCAGATCACGAGGTCAGGAGTTTGAGACCAACCTGACCAACATGGAGAAACCCCGTCTTTACCAAAAATACAAAATTAGCCGGGCATGGTGACGCGTGCCTATAATCCCAGCTACTTGGGAGGCTGAGGCAGGAGAATCGCTTGAACCTGGGAGGCAGAGGTAGTGGTGAGCCAATATTGCACCATTGCACTCCAGCCTGAGCAACAAGAGCGAAACTCTGTCTCACAAAAAAAAAAAAAAAGAGCCAGTACATGCCTATAATCCCAGCAACTTGGGAGGCTGAGACAGGAGAACTGCTTAAACCCAGGAGGAGGAGGTTGCAGTGAGCTGAGATTGCGCCACTGTACTCCAGCCTGGGTGACAGAGTGAGACTGTCTCAAGAAAAAAAAAAAAAAAGTTAGCCAGGTATGGTGTTGAACACCCGTATAACCAGCTACTTGGAGGCCGAGGATAGAGGATTGCTTGAGCCCAGGAGAGCAAGGCTCCAGTGAGCCATGATTGTACCACTACACTTCAGCCTAGGTGACAGACTGAGACCCTGCTCAAAAAAAAAAAAAAAAAAAGAGGCCGGGCGCGGTGGCTCAAGCCTGTAATCCCAGCACTTTGGGAGGCCGAGACGGGTGGATCACGAGGTCAGGAGATCGAGACCATCCTGGCAAACATGGTGAAACCCCGTCTCTACTAAAAAATACAAAAAACTAGCCGGGCGAGGTGGCGGGCGCCTATAGTCCCAGCTACTCAGGAGGCTGAGGCAGGAGAATGGCGTGAACCCGGGAGGCGGAGCTTGCAGTGAGCTGAGATCCGGCCACTGCACTCCAGCCCGGGCAACAGAGCGAGACTCCGTCTCAAAAAAAAAAAAAGAAAAGTACAGCCTGGTCCTTTCAAGCTAAAAGGAAATGCATTCTAAATGGGACTAGGGAGGAGTCAGCCTTCCATCAGCGTGGCAGAATAAGAGTGCCAATTTCTATCTAGCTGAAGGCCTGGGACCTTCTGGCAGGTAAGGCCTGAGAGCTTTGGAGGTACAAGTGGGGACTCAGGGTGCCACCCTCTGACGAGCTCTTGTTTTCTTTATAAGAAGATTTCTTCTCACTTTTCTTTGTCATTTTTCTTTGTCTCTCATCTCCACACCTACGTTTCTAACCACCTCCTCGATGTTTCCATCTGGATGCCCTGTTGTCACCTCGAGCTCAGTATGACCAGAAGCTACCTCCTGTTCCTGTCAGTGTTGTTGTTGTTGTTGTTGTTTTGAGACGGAGCCACTCTGTCGCCCAGGCTGGATGGAGTACAGTGATGTGATCTCAGCTCACTGCAATCTCCACCTCCTGCTTTCAAGAATTCTCCTGCCTCAGCCTCGCAAGTAGCTGGGATTACAGGTGCCCACAACCACACCTGGCTAATTTTTGTATTTTTAGTAGAGACGGAGTCTCAGCATGTTGGCCAGGCTGGTTTCGAACTCCTGACCTCAAGTGATCCGCCCGCCTCAGCCTCCTAAAATGCTGGGATTACAGGCATGAACCACTGCCCCCATCTAGTGTGTGTGTGTTTTTTTTTTTCTTTTTTTTTTTTGAGACAGAGTCTCACTCTGTTGTCCAGGCTGGAGTGCAGTGGAGCCATCACAGTTCACTGCAGCATCGGTTCACTGCCACCTCCAAGTTCATGTGATCCTCCCACCTCAGCCTCCTGAGTAGCTGGGACCACAGGCGTGCAACACCACGCCCAGCTAATTTTTGTATTTTTTGTAGGGACAGGGTCTCACTATATTGCCCAGGCTTGTCTCAAACACCTGGGCTCAAGTGATCCTCCCACGTCAGCCTCCCAAAGTGCTGGAATTATAGGCATGAACCACCGCTCCCAGCCAGGTGTTGTTATAATTATACCAATCACTCAGGCCGGAAATCTCGGAGTCATCTTTGATATTTGATGTCTCCCTCTCCCTCACCTCCAGCCATCAGTCTCCAAACTGGTCGCGTCATCCCTTCTGCATCCCTTCCATCCTCAAGCGTCTCCTTCCCATTTGTCTTGCTCTCCCCGAGACCAGGGCCTCACAGCATCGTGTCCAGACTGCCCTCTGGGACAGCTCTGCCTCCAGGCTTTACCCTGTCTAACCCATCCTGCACACAGTCCTGCCAGATGCATTGCTTCAAAACGCCACTTTTACCAAGCCAATGACATTCGCAAAATCCTTCAATGACTCCTCATTCCTAGGGAATTGGTGCTTTTCCAGCCTGATTTCAACAACCTGTCCAGCGTGGTGGCTCATGCCCGAAATTCCCGCACTTTGGGAGGCCAAGGTGGGCAGATCACCTGAGGTCAGCAGTTTGGGACCAGCCTGGGCAACACAGCAAAACCCTGTCTCTAGTAAAAAAAAATTACAAAAATTAGCCGGGTCTGGTGGCACACGCCTGTAATCCCAGCTATTCAGGAGGCTGAGACACGAGGATCACTTGAACCCGGAGGCAGAAGTTGCAGTGAGCTGAGATCGAGCCACTGCACTCCAGCCTGGGCAATAAAGTGAGACTCTGTCTCAAAAAATAAAATAAAAAATAAAAATAAAAACAATCGGCAGGGCACGGTGGCTTACGCCTGTAATCCCAGCACTTTGGGAGGCTGAGGTGTGCAGATTGTGAGGTCAGGAGATGGACACCATTCTGGCCAACATGGTGAAACCACGTCTCTACTAAAAATACAAAAATTAGCTGGTCGTGGAGGCACGTGCCTGTAATCCCAGCTACTCAGGAGGCTGAGGCAGGAGAATCACTTGAACCCGGGAGGCGGAGGTTGCAATGAGCAGAGATAGCACCACTGCACTCCAGCTTGGCGACAAAGCTTGACACTGTCTCAAAAAAATAAAAGTAAAAAATAAATAATAAAAAACAACCTTTGCCAACTTTAATTCTATGAGAAGAATCTTCCTCTAGCCAGCTGGTGTACGTATATACTTCCTGAACAAACTGCTTAGCATGCTCACCGTTCCCATGCGTTTCTCCCAGGCTTTGAATGCCCTTCCTTGTGTCTGTCTCCCTATCTCAATTGTATTTACCCTTCAAGACTCAGCGCTAACCCCATCTTCACAACAGCTCACAATTCATTGCTCAGAACTATAGAATTCACTGCCTGTAACATACACATTTATTTCATATGTGTGTGTGTGTGTGTATACACACATATATATACACATATATATATATGTTTTAGGGGTTTTTTGTAGAGATGGGGTCTCGCTTTGTTGCCCAGGTTGGTCTCAAACTCCTGGCCTTGCACAAGGCCTCCGGAGTATCCCAGTGTGATGGAATTACAGCCATGAACTGCTGCACCTGACCTTTTTTTCTTTCTTTTTGGAGGCAGGGTCTCACTCTGTCGCCCAGGCTAAGTGCAGTGGCACAATCATGGCTTACTGCAGCCTCAACCTCCTGGGCTCAAGTGATCCTACCACCTAAGCCTCCTGAGTAGCTGGGACTACAGGCACACACCACCATGTCCTGCCAATTTTTTATCTTTTGTAAACATGGGGCCTCACCATGCTCACTATGTTGCCCAGGCTGGTCTTGAATTCCTGGACCCCAGGCTTGGCCTCCCAAAGAGCTGGGATTACAGGTGTGAGCCACAATACCTAGCCTGTTTCTTTTCTATTTTTCTTGCAAACACCAACTCAAACTAGTACAAACTGGTTTTTTTTTTTTTTTTTTTTTTTTAGACAGAGTCTTGCTCTGTCCCCCAGGCTGGAGTGCAGTGGCACAATCTCAGCTTACTACAACTCTACCTCCAGGGTTCAAGCAATTCTCCTGCCTCAGCCTCCCGAGTAGCCAGGATTACCAGCATGCACCACCAGGCCCAGCTAATTTTTGTATTTTTGTAGAGACAGGGTTTCACCATGTTGGCCAGGCTGGTCTTGAACTCCTGACCTCAGGTGATCCGCCTGCCTTGGCATCCCAAAGTGCTAGGATTAGAGGCATGAGCCACCATGCCCAGCCATCTCTGCTTTACCATAATGATAAGAATGCAGGCACTGGAGAATAAAAAGGGAAAAAAGAAGGTGGACTCTGGAATCAGATTCCCTGAGGTCAAATCCCGGCTTTGCCACTTATTCACTGTGTGACCTTGAATAAGTCACCTAATTTCTCTGTGCCTCATCCATAAGATGAGGATACTCATATTATTTACCTTATAGAGTTTAATGTGATGATTAAATGATTTAATACACAAAGTACTTATAAACATACAATTACCATGTGATCCAGCAATTCTGCTTCTATGTATATACCCAAAAGAAATGAAAGCAGGCTGGGCGCGGTGGCTCATGCCTGTAATCCCAACTCTTTGGAAGGCAGAGGTGGGTGGATCACTTGAGGTCAGGAGTTCGAGAGCAGCCTGGCCAACATGGTGAGACCCCATCTCTACTAAAAATACAAAAAAAATTAGCTGGGCCTGGTGGCACACACCTGTAATCCCAGCTACTAGGAGACTAAGGCAGGAGAATCACTTGAACCTGGGAGGTGGAGGTTGCAGTGAGCCCAGATTGTGCCACTGCACTCCAGCCTGGTCGACAAAGAGAGACACCATCTCAAAAAAAAAAAGTAAAAAGGAAAAAAAATAACTGAAAGCAAAAATTCAAACAGATGTGAATATACCAATAATCACAGCAGCATTATTCACAAAAACCAAAGGTGGGAACAACCCAAATGTCTATCAGCTGATGAATGGATGAACAAAATGAGGTGTGTACCTACAATGGAATACTATTTAGCCTTGAAAAGGAATGAAATTCTGATGCATGCTATCACACATAAGAAACTTGAACACAGGGCCGGGCGTGTTGGCTCACGCCTATGATCCCAGCACTTTGGGAGGCCGAGGCGGACAGATCACGAGGTCAGGAGATAGAGACCATCCTGGCTAACACGGTGAAACCCCGTCTCTGCTAAAAATACAAAAAATTAGCTGGGTGTGGTGGCGGGCGCATGTAGTCCCAGCTACTCGGGAGGCTGAGACAGGAGAATGGTGTGAACCCGGGAGGGGGAGCTTGCAGTGAGCCGAGATCACGCCACTGCACTCCAGCCTGGGTGATGAGCAAGACTCCATCTCAAAAAAAAAAAGAAACTTGAACACAGTATGCTACATGAAATAAGTCAGATGCAAAGTACAAGTATTGTTTGATTCCACTTACATAAATTCATAGAAACAGAAAGTAGGATAGAGGCAACCAGGGGGTGGGGGAAAGTGGAAATGAGGAATTACAGTTTTAATGGGTATAGAATTTCTGTCTGGAATGGTGAAAAAGTTCTGGATAGTGGTGGTGGTTATACAGCATTACAAATGTACTTAGTGCCACCGAATTATACACTTAAAATGGTTAACTGACATATTTTATGTTATGTATATTTCACCAAAGTTTAATAACACCCCCAAAGGTGCTCAGAACAATACCTGGCATATGGTAGGTGTTGTTAGCTATTTTTTATCATCTCTCACATTACCGTTGTTGGCAAAGCTTAACAGATGTCAAAAGAAGGTACCAGTATTCTGGGAGTCGTGTTGATCTGAGGCCATGTCCACACAGATCCAGAAGCATGACATTGTCAGTGGATTTAGAGTTGATCAGCCTCAGGAGGCTCAACTCAAATCAAATTCCCTGGAAACTGATCAACTAGATCTCCAAATGCACATGCTCTGTTGTCCAAAGCTTCCTTAGAGATGGTCAGAAAGGTGATGAAAGTTAAATACACACACACACACACACACACACACACACACACATATATATATATATATATATATATATATATATATATCCCTTAAAGAGTATCAGAGGCCAGGGTCAGGGAATTTTAACCCCTGGTGGCATAAGGGACTGATAGCTTAGGGTTTCCTTACCCTCTGCAGACATAGCTTTTGCTGCCAGGCATACACTCAGGGCTCCCTCTCCCTGTGGATCTGCCACTGGGAATACTGACTAGTTTTTGCTCTTCAGTTTCCTTTTTTCCACATTATAAAGAGATTCCCCCACTTCCACATCCTGACAGTACATTCTTTCTTTAGCTAAGTTACAAAACCAGTAATTCACTATAAGCCCTCTTAGTTCTAGATCTGACTGCACACCTTTCAGTGATCTTGAGCATTTCCCCAGTCCTTATCAGCAACACACTGACAAACCTATTTCAAGGGGGAATAGCTTTGCATCTGGCTGAATGTGTTCATTTTCATCTCCTGGGAAGGTAACCATCCGAGTTCTGAGATATGCCACAGGTATCCTCTGTCTACAGTCTTTCTTTTGAGACAGAGTCTCTCTCTGTTGCCCAGGCTGGAATGCAATGGCACAATCTCGTCTCACTGCAACTTCCGCCTCCCGGGTTCAAGCAATTCTCCTGCCTCAGCCTCAATCCTGACTAGCTGGGATTACAGACATGCGCCACCATGCCCAGCTAATTTTGTATTTTTAGTAGAGACAGGGTTTCCCCATGTTGTTCAGGTTGGTCTTGGTCTCGATCTCCTGACCTCAGGTGATCCACCTGCCTCGCTCAGCCTCCCAAAGTGCTGGGATTACAGGCTTGAGCCACTGCACCTGGCTACAATCTTTTTTTTTTTTTTTTTTTTTGGAGACGGTATGTTGGTCTGTCACTCAGGCTGGAGTGCAGTGGCGCAGTCTCAGCTCATTGCAACCTCTGCCTCCCAGGTGCAAGCAATTCTCCTGCCTCAGCCTCCGGACTACAGGCGCGCACTACCAAGCCCAGCTAATTTTTGTATTTTTAGTGGAGATGGGGTTTCACCATGTTGGTCAGGTTGGTCCCAAACTCCTGACCTCAGGTGATCCATCTGCCTCAGCCTCTCAAATTGCTGGGATTACAGATGTGAGCCACGGGATCCAGCCTACAGTCTTTCATTACTGGTTTTAGTATCTATTATTACTTAGTGTATCATATTATCCATTCATTCAACAAGTTTTTTGGGTTTTTGTTTTTTTCCTGAGACACGGTCTCTCTTTGTCACCCAGGCTAGAATGCAGTGATGCCATCATGGCTCACTGCAGCCTCAACCTCCTGGCTCAAGTGATCCTCCAATCTTAGCCTCCCAAGTAGCTGGGACTACAGGTATGCCACCATGCCCGCCTAATTTTTAAAATGTTTTTAAACATAAATAGGGTTTACTATGTTGCCCAGATAGGTCTCAAACTCCTGGGTTCAAGCAATCCTCCTCCCTCAGCTTCCCAAAATGTTGGGATTACAGGTATGAGCCACTGTGCCTGGCCCATTTCTTAAGTATCTACTCTGGGTCAGCTATTGTGATAGGTGCTGGGGATACAATAGTGGGCAAAATGGATACCAGCCTACCTGGTATACATAGAAAGCATACAACCTAGTGCACAGAAGATGACCATAGGCTGAGGACGGTGGGTCCTGCCTATAATCCCAGCTACTCAAGAGGCTGAGGCCAGAGGATCATCTGAACCCAGGAGTTTGAGGCTACACTGAGCTATGATCATATGATCATGTCATTGTTCTCCAGCCTGGGTGACAGAGCAAAAAACCCTGTCTCTTAAAGAAGACCATAAGGCAGAGAAATTCATTTTTCTTGTTTTTTTTTTTTTTTTTTTTTCTTTTGGAGACGGAGTCTCGCCTTGTCGCCCAGGCTGTAGTGCAGTGGCGCAAACTAGGCTCACTGCAAGCTCCACCTCCTGGGTTCACGCCATTCTCCTGCCTCAGCCTCCCAAGTAAGCTGGGACCACAGGCACCCACCACCACGCCCGGCTAATTTTTTGTATTTTTAGTAGAGACGGAGTTTCACCATGTTAGCCAGGATGGTCTCAATCTCCTGACCTCGTCATCAGCCCACCTCGGCCTCCCAAAGTGCTGGGATTACAGGCGTGAGTCACTGCGCCCGGCCTTTTTTTTTTTTCAGATGGAGTCTAGCTCTGTTGCCCAGGCTGGAGTGCAGTGGCCCGTGTCGGTTCACTGCAACCTCCGTCTCCTGGGTTCAAACAATTCTCCTGCCTCAGCCTCCCGAGTAGCTGGGATTACAGGCGCCCACCACCATGCCCAGCTAGTTTTTATATTTTCAGTAGAGATGGGGTTTCACCATGTTGGCCAGGCTGGTCTCAAACTCCTGACCTCAGGTGATCCACCTGCCTCGGCCTCCCAAAGGGCTGGGATTACAGGAGTGAGCCAGCATGCCCAGCCGAGAAATTCATTTTTCTTTCTTTCTTTTTTTTTTTTTTTTTTAAGACAGAGTTTTGCTCTTTTTGCCCAGGCTGGAGTGCAATGGCACAATCTCAGCTCACTGCAACCTCTGCCTCCCGGGTTCAAGCAATTCTCCTGCCTCAGCCTCCCAAGTAGCTGGGATTACAGGCACGCGCCACCACACCCGACTAATTTTTTGTATTTTTGGTAGAGACGAGGTTTCACCATGTTGGCCAGGATGGTCTCGATCTCTTGACCTTGTGATCCGCCTGCCTCGACCTCCCAAAGCACTCACAGGCGTGAGCCACCAAGCCCAGCCGAGAAATTCATTTTTCTAACAAACACGCGGGATCGAACTATCCAAAGAGATATTCTCCTCCCAAAGTTGTGACTTTGAGAGGGTGATACCGCGAACACACACTTCTAACAAGGGTTTTGCTTGTGCTTGTTTTGTTTTGTAGCTTTTCTCATGCAATAGCTTTGAGAGCCTCTGGCACATTCTTTTAAATAACCTCATTGATGGCAAGGCCTTAAGTCGTTTACAGCAGCTCTGACTCTCAGAAATAGCTAAAAGGCATTCAGAGTTAAGTCTGGCAAATAATTCTCCTGATAAAGCTAGGTAATAACACTGCAGGTAAATAAATATATAAATAAGACTCTCAGGAGACTGATTCTTGTCTTGCTCAAGAAGTGTCTCTGGAAGCAATTCCAAAACTGGAGAGCCAAGAACGCTGGAGGCACAGCAGCATCACCGTTGAGCTTCTGAGGGTGAAAAGGGCAGCAGTTATCTGCCTGTGAAGCTCCACAGCGTGGCAGAGTTGTTTCACTCAACAGCCTTCGTGTCCCTTTTATTTACTTATTTTTAAATTTTTAATTTTTTTTTTTTTTTTTTTAGAAAAAGGCCCGCTCTGTCACCCAGGGTAGAGTACAGTGGCACGATCTTGGGTCACTGCAATCTCCACCTCCCGGTTTCAAGCGATTCTCCTGCCTCAGCCTCCCTAGTAGCTGGGACTCCAGGCACCCGCCACCACGCCTGGCTAATTTTTGTATTTTTATTAGAGACAGGGTTTCACCGTGTTAGTCAGGATGGTCTCGACCTCCTGACCTCGTGGTCTGCCCCCGTGTCAGCCTCCCAAAGTGGTGGGATTATAGGCGTAAACCACTTGTACCCAACGTTTCCAGCCCCTTTTGAACTTGAGAGCCTATGACCGTATTTGTGTATTAAAAAACAATCTCAGGCTGAGCACAGTGGCTGACCCCTAAAATCCCAGCAGTTTGGGAAGCCGAGGCAGGCAGATCACTTGAGGTCAGGAGTTTCAGACCAGCCTGGCCAACACTGAAACTTCATCTCTACTAAGATACAAAAATTAGCCCGGTGTGGTGGCGGGCACCTGTAATCTCACTTACTTGGGAGGCTGAGGCAGGAGAATTGCTTGAACCAGGAAAGTGGAGATTTCAATGAGCCAACATTGCACCACTGCACTCCAGCCTCGTTGACAGAGCGAGACTCCCTCTCGAAAAAAAAAATTATTCCGGAATAAGCTCACATCCTCCAACAGCCCCAGGAGCTCTGAATCCTGGTACTCACGTCTGCTTAGACACCAGCTCCTTGCCTTCCTCTTGGGAACTTTCACTGTGATCATGTCTCCCCTTGTGCTTTGGTGCCCCACAGTACAAGACTCAGAGGCAGTTCCCTTTCTGGCAGGCGGGCAGCAGCAGGATGTGAGAAGTCAGCTGAGCGAGAGGCAGGGTGGGCACAGGAAACACAGGGCCCTCCGTCTTAAGTTCTCACTTCAGCTGTTTCATGGGGACCATAATCTCATGATTTAAAATAGAGCCCTCCTGGTGGCCAGGGCAAGCTCGCAAGGCACACCGCGGCCTGGCTGGCCCGATGTGGCAGTGGGACTGACTTTCACAGCCTGCCTGCCTGCCTGGCTGGCTGGCTGCTCTGAAGAGGAGTGGCTTTATTTTGGGGTCAGGTGCTGGCTGCTGGACGCTGCAGGAGCTGCGAGGAGCGGTGCTGGAGAGAAGGCTGTGGTTCCCTGGAGCACCAACTCCTCAGAGGCCTCTCCATCACTGGGGAGACCTCAGGATCCCCAGCCAGCTGGCTTCTCGCTTGCTTGGTTCTAGTTTTAGACACTCTGGTAGGTTGGATGATCTCTAGTCCTGAACATGCTCCCAAGGCACCAGCAGAATTTTCAGCAACTCAGGGGTATGTTTGTCTCTTCCCCAGAACTGACCAAAGAGCAGAAAACCAAAAGGTTACTGTAAGGGGCAGAAGGTCAATGTTCAACTGCCTCTCACAAGGGCGGGTCTTGGCCAGAGGTGAATGCTGGCTTTCATGGATGATCTTTTTAGGCCTGCTGTGCCTAAAAAGAGATGTGATCACAGTCCTCCCAAGCCTTCTGCCCCTCCAGGGCCCAGTTCAAGGCCTCTCATAGTCTCACAGCCCTCGGATTATTATCATTATTATTATTTTAATTTTAATTTTTTTAAGACAGAGTCTCACTCTGTCGCCCAGGCTGGAATGCAGTGGTGTGATCTTGGCTCACTGCAACCTCCGCCTCCCGGGTTCAAGCAATTCTCCTGCCTCAGCCTCCTGAGTAGCTGGGATTACAGGCACGTGCCACCATGCCTGGCTAATTTTTTGTATTTTTGGTGGAGATGGGGTTTCACCACACTAGCCAGGCTGGTCTTGAACTCCTGACCTCGTGATCCACCCGCCTCGGCCTCCCAAAATGCTGCGATTACAGGCATGAGCCACCGCACCTGGCCGGATTTTTTTCTTTTTTTCTTTTTTTTAAGAGATGGAGGTGGGGGTAGGCCTGGCGCGGTGGCTTACGCCTGTAATCCCAGCACTTTGGGAGGCCGAGGCGGGTGGATTACGAGGTCAGGAGGTTGAGACCATCCTGGCTAGCACAGCGAAACCCCGTCTCTACTAAAAATACAAAAAATTGGCCAGTCGCGGTGGCGGGCACCTGTAGTCCCAGCTACTCAGGAGGCTGAGGCAGGAGAATGGTGTGAACCTGGGAGGTGGAGCTTGCGGTGAGCCGAGATCACGCCACTGTACTCTGCAACCTGGGCAACAAAGCAAAACTCTGACTCAAAAAAAAAAAATAAAGAGATGGAGGTGGGGAGTGTAGAGGCACTTGTCTCAATCTCCTGGGCTCAAGTGATCCTCCAGCCTGTCTCCTAAGTAGCTGGGACTATAGATGTGCACCAACATGCCCAGAGTCTTAGGATTGATCACAGCTGAATGTTTCCTTTTCCAGCCTTCCTCAGACTCCTGCAGCAGGTCCTCAACACGCAAGTGGGCATCAATGTCACCTGGGTGGCTTGTTACAAACAGATGCCTGGGCCCCACTGTAAACTTGTTAAATCAGAGTCCGTGGGGTGGAGCCAGGAGTCTGAATCCTTTAACAAGGCTCAGGGTGATTCTGATTCACACCAAGCTCTGAGAGTCAAAGCCCTCATCAGTCATGTTCTCTTTGATCTTCACTTCCTTGATTGAGACTAGAAACCCCCGAGGCTCAGATCAAAGCCAACATCATTTCTGCCTCTCTAAAAAATAGTTTCTGTTGAAATTATGCAGATACCAGATCTCCAAAATGAAGGAGTTTCTATTTGCCTGGAGATTGGCATTTCCCACACATCAGATTCTGCTTTTTAAATATAAAATGTGGGCCGAGCACTGTGGCTCACGCCTGTAACCTAGTACTTTGGGAGGCCGAGGCCGATGGATCACTTGAGGTCAAGAGTTCGAGACCAGCCTGGCCAACATGGTGAAACCCCGTCTCTACTAAAAATACAAAAAATTAGCTGGGTGTGGTGGCACGTGCCTGTAGCCCCAGCTACTAGGGAGGCTGAAGCATGAGAATCACTTGAACCCAGGAGGCTGAGGGCAGTGAACTGAGATCGCGCCACTACACTCCAGCCTGGGCAACACAGTGAGACTCCATCACACACAAAAAAATACATATATATACACATATATTTATCTATATGTATATGGAATGAAGGGTCATTGGCCAGGTGCAGTGGATCATGCCTGTAGTTCCAGCACTTTGGGAGGCTGAGACAGGTAGATTGCTTGAGCTCAGGGATTCAAGACCAGCCTGGGCAACATGGCAAAACTCTATCTCCACAAAAAAATACAAAAACCAGCTGGGTGTGGTGGTAGGTGCCTGTAGTCCTAGCTACTTGGGGGGCTGAGATGGGAGGATCACTTGAGCCTGGGAGTTTGAGATTGCATCACCGCACTCCAGCCTAGACATCGGAGTGAGGCCCTGTCTCTAAAAAAAAAAAAAAAAAAAGGCCAGGTGTGTTGGCTAATGACTGTAATCCTAGCACTTTGGAAGGCCAAGGTGAGAGGATTGCTTAAGCACAGGAGTTCAAGACCAGCCTGGGCAATATAGCAAGACCCCATCTCTAATTTTTAAAAATTTATTATTATTATTTTTTGAGATGGAATCTCACTCTGTCGCCCAGGCTGGAGTGCAATGGCACAATCTCTGCTCACTGCAACCTCCACCTCAGGGGTTCAAGCGATTCTCCCACCTCAGCCTCCTGAGTAGCTGGGATTATAGGCACCCACCACCACACCCGGCTAATTTTTGTATTTTTGTAGGGACAAGCTTCCACCATGTTGGCCAGGCTGGTCTCGAGCTCCCAACCTCAGGTGATCCGCCCACCTCAGCCTCCCAAAGTGCTGGGATTACAGGCATGAGCCATCACGCCCGGTCTTTTTTTAGTTTTAAAAGAAAATAAGAAAGAGTAGATTAAGACACAGGTGAAGAGGGAAGACCACATGAAGACACACAGAGAAGATGCCATCTACAAGCCAAGAAGAGAGGCCTCAGAAGAAGCCAACACGTTGGTCTCAGACTTCTAGCCTCCAGAATCGTGAAAAAATAAATACATGTTGTTTAAGCCATCCAGTCTGTGGTACTCTGTCACGGTAGCAAAACCCATACACCCACCAACAAGAACCCCTGAAGCAGACAGCTCTGGCTTGATTAATTTGGGGACTCAATGGCTTCATTACAGACCCTGCCCTTTCACTCTTCTGCTCTGTTGTCTGCCGGCACCCCACGTGGTTGTAGCTGGTTCTTAAATGCACCACACTCAGGCAGGATGACACTCCCTGGAAACCAAGAGGGTCTGATTCATGCCATGCATCCCCTTTTCTTTTCTTTTCTTTTTTTTAATTTTGAGACGGAGTCTTGCTCTGTCGCCCAGGCTGGAGTGCAGTGGCGCAATCTGGGCTCACTGCAAGCTCCGCCTCCCGGGTTCACGCTATTCTCCTGCCTCAGCCTCCCTGAGTAGCTGGGACTACAGGCGCCCGAAACCACACCCGGCTAATTTTTTTAAAAATTTTTTATTTTTAGTAGAGACGGGGTTTCACCGTGTTGGCCAGGATGGTCTCGATCTCCTGACCTCGTGATCCGCCCGCCTCGGCCTCCCAAAGTGCTGGGATTACAGGCATGAGCCACCGCGCCCAGCCTATGCATCCCCTTTTCACAAAAATAAAAGTATTTCCAGAAGCCCCCAGTAGAGTCAAAATATTGGCCCTAATGTCGTCCCACGCTCAATCCCAAACCAAGCACTGGCAAAGCGATTGGGAGCACCATAATTGGCTGAGGCTAATTAGGATTTACTCCCTAGGTGAGTGGGGCTAGGAATAGTCACCCGAACAAAATCAGAGTTCTTTCCTCGAGGAGGAAGGCCAACGGCTGCTGGGAAGGCCGCCAACAGCATCTGCTCTGAGGTGCTGCAGGAGTAAGACAGGCTGATGTGAGAAAGACGGGTAGGTTGAAGGACAGTGAGCGCGGGTGGGGGAAGGCCTCTCTGAGAACGTGACGTTTCAGCTGATGCCCAATTCAAGGGAAGAAGCCAGCAAGCAAAAATTGAGGATCAAAGCATTCCAGGCAGTAGAACTGCAAAGGTTGGAGCGAGCTTGTGGCATGCCAGCATCAGAAAGAAGTGGAGCTAGCAGGGCATGGTGGCTCACGCCATGGTAATCCCACCACTTTGGGAGGCTGAGCTGGGTGGATCACCTGAGGTCAGGAGTTCAAGACCAGCCTGTTCAACATGGGGAAACCGCATCTCTACTAAAAATACAAAAATTAGTTGGGTGTGGTGGCAGGTGCCTGTAATCCAAGGTACTCAGAGGCTGAGGCAGAATTGCTTGAACCCTGGAGGCAGAGATTGCAGTGAGCAGAGGTCGTGCCACTGCACTCCAGCCTGGGCGACAGAGAGAGATTATGTCTCAAAAAATGAATGAACGAGAGAGAGAGAGACAGAGACAGAGAGAGAGAGAGAGAGAGAGAGAGAGAGGATCTGCTCTATCCCTCCCCTGATAAGACCTTCCCTTCCCCATCCTTGCTCGCCTCTCCCTGCTCTCTGCCTCAGTCCCAACCGGAAAAATGGGACTTAATGAAGACTGTTGGTTCCTTCCACGTGCTTGAGCCATCACTAGGGGTGCATACCAGTCTGGCTGCTGCCCTAAGGATGTCAACAAGAGCAGGAAGCCCTGGACCAACCAGGCAGGTCTTCTCTTCCCAGAACGATGGGAAAACGCCAAATGGAAGCCCATGACAGCCTCCACCTGGCAATTCCCATTCAACCCCAAACTCAGGCCCTCAATCCCCCTGTGCAGCCTGTTCCCCAGGTTGTCATGCGGAGGGCGCTAGGTGAAAATCCTATATAAACTGCATGCTTTTTATTTATTTTTTTTTCGACGGAGTTTCGCTCTTGTTGCCCAGACTGGAATATAGTGATGCATTCTCGGCTCACTGCAACCTCTGCCTCCTGGGTTCAGGTGATTCTCCTGCCTCAGCCTCCCGAGCAGGGACTACAGGCATGCACCACCGTGCCCAGCTAATTTTGTATTTTCAGTAGAGACAGAATTTCACCATGTTGGTCAGGCTGGTCTCAAACTCCTGACCTGAAGTGATCCACCTACCTTGGCTTCCCAAAGTGCTGGGATTATAGGTGTGAGCCACTGTGCCCGGCCATAAACTGCACGCTTTTTGCAAGCGGTTCTTCTGTCCAGCCCTTTGACCCTGAACTCTCTTCCATGTATGTAGCCCCCAGTAAAACCCCATGTCTCCTTTGCCGGATCTGGGTCTCTTCTTTGGCCTCTTGAACCTGGTGCCTTTCCCATGGGAGTCAATAGGGGTTTGACACAACCCCATCACCTCAAACATTTACCATTTCTTCGTTTTGGGTATATTCAAAATCTACTCTTCTAGTTGTTTAAAAATATACAATAGGTATGGGGGGCGCGGTGGCTCACGTCTGTAATCCCAGCACTTTGGGAGGCCAAGGCAGGTGAATCACAAGGTCAGGAGATCGAGACCATCCCGGCTAACATGGTGAAACCCTGTCTCTACTAAAAATACAAAAAAAAAAAATTAGCTGGGCAAATTTTTTGTGGTGGTGGTGCCTGTAGTCCCAGCTACTTGGGAGGCTAAGGCAAGAGAATGGAGTGAACCCGGGAGGCGGAGCTTGCAGTGAGCCGAGATGGCACCACTGCCCTCCAACTTGGGCGAGAGTGTGAGACTCCATCTCAAACAAAAAAAAAAAAAAAAGAAAGAAAAAGAAAATATACAATAGGTGAGGCACGATGGTTCTTGCCTGTACTACCAGAACATTAGTAGGCCAAAGCGGGAAGATCACTTGAGCCCAGGAGATTAAGGCTGCAGTGAGCCATGATGGCGTTACTACACTGCAGCCTGGGCAACAGAGCAAGACCCTGTCTCAGAAAAAAAAAATAAGAAAACATACAATAAATTGGTGTTAGGCCAGGCGCAGTGACTCACACCTGTAATCTCAGCACTTTGGGAGGCCGAGGCGGGTGGATCACCTGAGGTCAGGAGCTCGAGACCAGCCTGGCCAACATGGTGAAACCCCATCTCTACTAAGAATACAAAAATTAGCTGGGCATTGTGGTAGGCACCCGTCATCCCAACTACTTGGGAGGCTGAGGCAGGAGAATTGTTGGAACCTGGGAGGTGAAGAGTGCAGTGGGCCAAGATTGCGCCATTGCACTCCAGCCTGGGCAACAAGAGCAAAACTCCGTCTCAAAAAATTAAAAAAAATTGGTGTTAAATACAGTCACCCAACAGTGCTATAGAACACTAGAGGCTATTCCTCCTAACTAGCTGTGCTTTCGTATCTGTTAACAAACCTTGGGCTAACCCTCCTCCCAAACTATTCTACTCTGTACTTCTAGAGAGAATCGACTTTTTCAGTTCCCACAAGTGAGAACATGCAAGATTTATCTTTTTGTGCCTGACTTATTTCACTTAACATCATGTCCTCCAAGCTCATTCATGTTGCCACAAATGGCAGAATTGTCTTTTTTTTTTTTTTTTTTTTTTTTGAGACGGAGTCTCGCTCTCTCACCCAGACTGGAGTGCAGTGGTGCAATCTCGGCTCACTGAAAGCTCTGCCTCCCGGTTCATGCCATTCTCCTGCCTCAGCCTCCCGATTAGCTGGGACTACAGGCGCCCGCCACCACACCTGGCTAATTTTTTTGTATTTTTAGTAGAGATGGGGTTTCACCGTGTTAGCCAGGATGGTCTTGATCTCCTAACCTCGTGATCCACCCATCTCGGCCTCCCAAAGTGCTGGGATTATAGGCGTGAGCTACCGCGCACAGCTGAATTGTTTTCTTTTTAATTGCTAAATAGCATTCCATCATGTATATACATAGGCCATATTTTCTTTATCCACTGATGGACACTAAGGTCGATTTTATATCTTGGCTATTGTGAACAAAACCACAGTAAACGTGGGGATGCAGATATCTCTTTGACATGCTGATTTCCTTTAGTTTGGTTATATAACTGGTAGTGGGATTGCTAGATCATACGGTAGTTCTATTTTGAGAAATCTCCATACTGTTTTCTAGTATGGCTGTACTGATTTACATTCCTACCAATAACATATAAGAGTTCCCCTTTCTCTGCACCCTCACCAGCATTTGTTATTTTTTTTTTTGCCTTTTTGATAATAGCCATTCTAACTAGGACAAAATGGTATCTCAGCCAGGCGCAGTGGCTCACGCCTGTAATCCCAACACTTCAGGAGGCTGAAGCGGGTGGATCACCTGAGGTCAGGAGTTTGAGACCAGCCTGGCCAACATGGCGAAAATCCATCTCTACTAAAAATACAAAAATTAGCCAGGCATAGTGGCAGGAGCCTGTAATCCCAGCTACTCCAGAGGCTGAAGCAGAATTTCTTGAACCCGGGAGGTGGAGGTTGCAGTGAGCCTAGATCGTGCCACTGCACTCCAGCCTAGGCGACATAGCAAGACTTCATCTCAAAAAAAAAAAAAAAAAAAGATATCTCATCGTGGTTTTGATTTGCATTTCCCTAAATATTAGTGATCATGATTTTTTCAAATACCTGTAGGCCATTTGTGTGTCCTCTTTTGAGAGATGTCTATTTAGCTAATTTTCCATTTTCTTTCCTTTTTTTAAAAATAGAGACACGGCCGGGCGCGGTGGCTCAAGCCTGTAATCCCAGCACTTTGGGAGGCCGAGACGGGCGGATCACGAGGTCAGGAGATCGAGACCATCCTGGCTAACACGGTGAAACCCCGTCTCTATTAAGAAATACAAAAAACTAGCCGGGCGAGGTGGGGGGCGCCTGTAGTCCCAGCTACTCGGGAGGCTGAGGCAGGAGAATGGTGTAAACCCGGGAGGCGGAGCTTGTAGTGAGCTGAGATCCGGCCACTGCACTCCAGCCTGGGTGACAGAGAGAGACTCCGTCTCAAAAAAAAAAAAAAAAAATAGAGACAGGAAGGCCGGGCACAGTGGCTCACGCATGTAATCCCAACACTTTGGGAGGCCGAGGCAGGTGGATCACCTGAGGTTAGGAGTTCGAAACCAGCCTGACCAACATGGTGAAACCCCATCTCTACTGAATATACAAAATTAGCCAGGTGTGGTGGCACATGCCTGTAATCCCAACTACTCAGGAGGCTGAGGCAGGAAAATCTCTTGAACCCAGGAGGCAGAGGTTGCAGTGAGCCGAGATCGCGCCACTGCGCTCCAGCCTGAGCGACAAGAGCAAAACTCCGTCTCAAAACAAACAAACAAAAAATAGAGACGACAGGATCTTGCCACATTGCCCAGGCTAGTCTCAAACTCCTGGGCTCATGTGATCCTCCGGCCTTGGTCTCCTAATGTGCTGAGATTACAGGTGTGAATCACCATGCTCAGCCCTATTCTGGATATTAATCCACTGTTGGATGAGTAGTTTGCAAATATTTTCTCTCATTCTGCAGGTTGTCTCTTTACTCTGTTATTTCCTTTGCTATACAGAAGTTTTTTGTTTTGATATAATCTAATATTTCTATTAAATATATGCATTTATATTTTCATTTTGAAAGTAGTAAAAAAAAATAGAGCAAAAAAGGTAAATTTCACTGGTAAACAGGTACAATCACTTCTAAAAAATAACTTTACCTAGTCAACTTGAACATGTTTATATCCTGGAATCCAGCAATTCCAGTCCTAGGTATACATCCAGAAAAACTAATATACACTCGCACCAGATGATGTATATAGGAACAGTCATGATCACATTGTTCCTAGGAGCAAAAAATTGGCAATGATCCAAATTCCATCCAAAACAATACTGGCCAGGCATGGTGACTCATACCTGTAATCCCAGCACTTTGGGAGGCCGAGGCAGACGGATCACCTGAGGTCAGGAGTTCGAAATCAGTCTGACCAACATGGTGAAACCCCATCTCTACTAAAAATAAAAAAATTAGCTGGGCATGTTGGTGCATGCCTGTAGTCCCAGCTACTCAGGAGGCTGAGGTGGGAGAATTGCTTAAACCCAGGAGGCGGAGGTTGCAGTGATCCGAGATTGTGCCACTGCACTCCAGCCTGGGAGACAAAAGCAAAACTCCGTCTCAAAAAAAAAAAAAGAAAAGAAAGAAAAAGAAAAATCTCCAAACACAATATGCTCAGCACCTCATCCCACATTTTCCTCTCAAGGCTGCTCTTCTCCACTGTGTCCCCTGTTCGTGTTCACAGCATCCCACCCTCCCACTCACCCAGGTTGGAAGCCTCTTCCCTCTGCCTCACCCCAATCAGTTATCAAGTACCACGGATTCCACCTGGAGAATGTCTTACAAGACTCCTGCCAGCGTGATTCAGATTGTCTTTACCTCTTGCCTGAATCTCATCTGTGATAGCAGCTAACTGACACTTTTTCCTCCAAGCTCCCCTCTGATCTAACCTTTACCCTACTACCAAGCTTGTGATCTTTCTAGATACGGGGTTTGGAGATTTCTTTTTTTTTTTTTTTTTGAGACGGAGTCTCGCTCTGTCGCCCAGGCTGGAGTGCAGTGGCGGGATCTCAGCTCACTGCAAGATCCGCCTCCCGGGTTTACGCCATTCTCCTGCCTCAGCCTCCCGAGTAGCTGGGACTACAGGCACCCGCCACCTCGCCCGGCTAAGTTTTTGTATTTTTTAGTAGAGACGGGGTTTCACCGTGTCAGCCAGGATGGTCTCGATCTCCTGACCTCGTGATCCGCCCGTCTCGGCCTCCCAAAGTGCTGGGATTACAGGCTTGAGCCACCGCGCCCGGCACGGTTTGGAGATTTCTAACAGACAGTTTCAAATGTGGACCTAGAGCTCAGGAGAGAAGTCTTTTCCTTCATCCTCTGCTCTACTTTAGTCTCTCAAACATGTTCTGTAAAGACGCTATAACTTTTACTGTTTTCTTAGACAGGGTCTCACTCTGTCACCCAGGCTGGAGTGCAGTGGCACCGTCTCAGCTGACAGCAACCTCTACCTCCTAAGCTCAAGTAATCCTCCCACTCAGCCTCCCAAGTAGCTGGGACTATAGGTGCATGCCACCACACCAAGCTAATTTTTGTACGTTTTTTAGAGACAGGGTTTCGCCATGTTGGCCACACTGGTCTCAAACCCCTGGATCAAGTGCTCCACCTGCCTTAGCCTCCCAAAGTGTTGGGATTACAGACGTGAGCCACCGTGCCCCGCCAAGATGCTGTAACCCAATTACCCTCTCAGTGTAACCAGGACTGGCTGCCTGGGACTGGCTGCCTTGGTGCCTTCCGGGGTTGTACCCCACTTTAGGCTGATATCTGGACCTAGAACTGTGGTCTCTGCCCAGATGGGATCGTGATCCAGAATCCTTTTTTTTTTTTCCCCCCAAAATCTACCCCAATATGGCCGGGCACAGTGCCTCATGCCTATAATCCCAGCATGTTGGGATGCCCCGAGGCAAGTGGATCACCTGAGGTCAGGAGTTCAAGACCAGCCTGACCAACCTGGTGAAATCTCGTCTCTACTAAGAATACAAAAATTAGCTGGGGATAGTGGCACACGCCTGTGATCCCAGCTGCTTGGGAGGCTGACGCAGGAGAATCACTTGAACCAGGGAGGCGGAGGTTGCAGTGAACAGCAACTTAGTCTCAAAAAAAAAAAAAAAAAATTAGCAGATGTGGTAACTTACCTGTAGTTCTACCTACTTGGAGGCTGAGGCAAGAGGATCACTTGAGCCCAGGAGTTTGAAGCTGCAGTGAGCCACTGCACTCCAGCCTAGGCAACGAGCAATACGCTGAATCAAAAAATAATAAAAATAAAAATAAATGGCTGGGCATAGTGGCTCAAGCCTATATTCCCAGCACTTTGGGAGGCCGAGGCGGGTGGATCACAAGGTCAGGAGTTCGAGACCAGCCTGACCAACATGGTGAAACTCCGTCTCTACTAAAAATACAAAAATTATCTGGGCGTGGTGGCACATGCCTGTGATCCCAACTACTCGGGAGGCTGAGGCAGAAGAATTGCTGGAACCTGGGAGGCAGAGGTTGCAGTGAGCCGAGATGGCACCATCGCACTTCGGCCTGGGTAACAAGAGTGAAACTCCATCTCAAAAAAAAAAAAACAAACCAGGTGTGATGATGTGCACCTGTAGTTCCAGCTGCTCGGGAGGCTGAGGCAGGAGAATAGCTTGAACCCGGGAGGCGGAGGTTACAGTGAACCGAGATGGTGCCATTGCACTCCAGCCTGGGCAACAAGAGCAAGACTCCATTTCAAAAAAAAAAAAAAAAAAAAAAATCTATCCCCATCTTTGAGTCTTTTCTGCTCAATCAATTTGCGGTACTTACTCATATCATCCCAAATTACCTGAGTGACTCTTCTTTCTGTGACCATTTCATTTCCTTCAGTAAGATTCCTGAAGCTGAAGTAAGGAGCTCTTCCTTTTGCCCAGTAAATCTCTCTCAGCCCTCCAGAGAAAGGAAAATAAAGGAGCAGGTGTAGAAGATAGATGTGGGGGTGGCTGGGACTCTAATTTACACTTCCCTCAGCTGCTCTTGAAACGTGCAGGTGGCTCCTTCTTGCCTCTCTGAAATCCACCACGAAGATGTCTCCCCTTGGGCAGAAGTTCCACCGTGACAGACTTTATTCTCCCACCTCCTCCGCCCCCATGGAATCCTCTCTGTCTCACGCACGCACCTGGACCTGAAAGGAGGCTCTAGCAGCTTTTAAATCAGGTTCTCCAGACAAGCTGGGAGACAGAAAGGAGCATTGCTCCACCCTCATGCCAGGCCAGCTGTTTAGTCCTAGGGCATCCGCTGCTCCCGCCTTCGTGCCTCCCTGTGGAAGAGGTATCCTCCTGACCTCCCTCTCCTCCCCTCTCATGCCTTCTCTGAGCTCCTTCCAGGCCAGGCGTGGTGGCTCACACCTGTAATCCCAAAACTCTGGGAGGCTGAGAGTTGGGGCCAGGAGTTCAAGACCAGCCTGGGCAACATAGCAGGACCTTGTCTCTACAAAAAAAAAAATTAAAAATTAGCCAGGTGTGGTCCAGGCATGGTGACTCATACCTGTAATCCCAGCACTTTGGGAGGCCGAGGTGGGAGGATCACCTGAGCTCAGGAGTTCAAGAGCAGCCTGGCCAACATGATGAAACCTCATCTCTACTAAAAATACAAAAATTATCTGGGTGTGGTGGCACATGCCTGTGATCCCAACTACTCGGGAGGCTGAGGCAGGAGAATTGCGTGAACCTTGGAGGCAGAGGTTGCAGTGAGCCAAGATCACACCATTGCACTTCAGCCTGGGTGACAAGAGTGAAACTCCGTCTCAAAAAAAAAAAAAAAAAAAAATTAGCCGGGTGTGATGATGTGCACCTGTAGTCTCAGCTGCTCAGGAGGCTAAGCCGGAAAGATTGCTTAAAGCTGGCTGCAGTGAGCCATGATCACACCACTGTACTTCAGCCTGGGCAATAGAGGGAGACCCTGTCTCAAAACTTAAAATCAAATAAAGAAATAAAGTTCCTTCCATCCTTACAGTTCCATCTTTCTTTCTTTCTTTTTTTTTTTTTTTCTTTTTTTCAAGACAGAGTCTTGCTCTGTCACCCAGGCTGGAGTATAGTGGCACGATCTTGGCTCACTGCAACTTTGCCTCCCAGGTTCAAGTGATTTTCCTACCTCAGCCTCCGGAGTAGCTGGGATTACAGGTGCATGCCCACCACCCTCAGCTAATTTTTGTATTTTCAGTAGAGACAGGGTTTTACCACGTTGGCCAGGCTGGTCTCAAAGTCCTGCCCTCAAGTGATGAGCCTACCTCGGCCTCCCAGAGTGCTGGGATTACAGACGTGAGCCACCACACCCAGCCACAGCTCCATCTCACACAACTGATTCTGAGACTAAAGCTCTTAGATTGAGCATGGGAGGAGAACAAGGTTGCAAGTATTTCCACTTTAACATTTTTGATCCTGTCGCATTCCATTTCAGAGTTTTATGTTATATCTGTATATGTTTCTAAAACCATATATTGACCTGCTTTTGTTTTTCCATTACTTGACTGAAAACTCCTTGAGCACAGGTAATGTTTCTAAATTAAATTAAATTAAAAAATACATTTCTTTTTTTTTCCTTTTTTTTTTTTTGAGACGGTGTCTTGCACTGTCGCCCAGGCTGGAGCGCAGCGGCGCTATCTCGGCTCGCTGCAAGCTCTGCCTCCCAGGTTCATGCCATTCTCCTGCCTCAGCCTCCCGAGTAGCTGGGACTACAGGCACCTGCCACCACGCCTGGCTATTTTTTGTGTTGTTAGTAGAGACGGGGTTTCACCGTGTTAGCCAGGATGGTCTCGATCTCCTGACCTCGTGATCTGCCCGCCTTGGCCTCCCAAAGTGCTGGGATTACAGGCGTGAGCCACCACACCTGGCCAAAAAATACATTTCAAGAGCTGAGTACATAGTTATCTTAACGGGAATCTTGGCATCAATCGAATGGAGGCCTGGATCATGACCTTGTTCACCCTTGCTGTGTGAGGAGTGGCTTGATGGGGGCAGCCTGAAGTGAAAAGATGTAGGCTCAGTCCCTAATTGACTGTGTCAGTCACAGTATGTGGTGGGCAATTCACTTTCTCTCTCATCTAAAATATTAGGATTGATAACACCTGTTCTGCCTTTTTCACAGGATTCCTATGAAAATTAAATATGGAAACCTTTGTAAAAGTCCCTTGTAGGCCAGGCATGGTGGCTCACGCCTATAATCCCAGCTACTCAGGAGGCTGAGGCAGGAGAATCACTTGAACCCAGGAGGCAGAGGTTGCGGCGAGCTGAGATTGCGCCACTGCTCACCAGCCTGGGTGACAAGAGCGAAACTCTGTCTCAAAAAACAAAACAAAAAAAAAAACCTTTGCAAAGTGTGTAAAATCCTGTACAAAGGTGAAATACTATGCTCGTCATCTAGGGCGCCAGCACTGGGAGATGGGGCTTCTACTGTTTCGTATTTGTGTAGGATACCATGGCCCTATGTGACTTAGCTGCCTGACTAGGACCAGAGAGTGTCTCCTTGCCACCACGCCCAGCTAATTTTTGTGTTTTTAGTAGAGACGGGGGTGTCACTATGTTTTGTTCTTGTTGCCCAGGCTTGTTGGCCAGACTGGTCTCGAACTCCTGACCTCAAGTGATCTGCCTGCCTCAGCCACACGCAGCCATCGTTGCCTATTTTCTCAGCTTGCTAATGACCCAAAGTAGTAACAGCTTGGCTGGTGTTTGACGAGAGAGAGAGAGAGAGAGAGAGAGAGAATGAATAGAGAGAAATAATGCGCAGACTTTGGTTTTAGGATTGGGATTTTGCAGGGTGGGTGTCAGAGGACTTGTATGACTGTCAGGGGTTTGGTCTGAGCTCATGGAGAGAGGAGAGAAGGAAGATGAGAGAGGAACATATTTGAGGAGGTGTCTACAGTTTTAATTTGACCACAGTTAAGTTTGAAATACTCATTACAGCCGGGTGCGGTGGCTCACACCTGTAATCCCAGCACTTTGGGAGGCCAAGGCGGGTGGATCACAAGGTCAGGAGATTGAGACCATCCTGGCTAACATGGTGAAACCCTGTCTCTACTAAAAATACAAAAAATTGGCCGGGTGTGGTGGTGGACTCCTGTAGTCCCAGCTACTCGGGAGGCCAAGACAGGAGAGTGGCGTGAACCCAGGAGATGGAGCTTGCAGTGAGCCGAGATGGCGCCACTGCACTCCAGCCTGGGCGACAGAGCAAAACTCTGTCTCAAAAAAAAAAAAAAACTCGGCCGGGCGCGGTGGCTCAAGCCTGTAATCCCAGCACTTTGGGAGGCCGAGATGGGCGGATCACGAGGTCAGGAGATCGAGACCATCCTGGCTAACACGGTGAAACCCCGTCTCTACTAAAAATACAAAAAACTAGCCGGGCGAGGTGGCGGGCGCCTGTAGTCCCAGCTACTCGGGAGGCTGAGGCCGGAGAATGGCGTGAACCCAGGAGGTGGAGCTTGCAGTGAGCTGAGATCTGGCCACTGCACTCTAGCCTGGGCTACAGAGCGAGACTCCGTCTCAAAAAAAAAAAAAAAAAAAAAAAAAACTCATTAGAAATGCATGGGAAAACAGCAAAGAAAAGCATCTAGGCTCTCAGGGTTGTTCTGTTCTCTCTACTTTTGCATATATTTGAATTTTTCATAATAAAAGTAGGAAGGAAGGATGGATGGAAGAGAAGGATGTAAGTAAATTAGTAGTTCAGTATATGAGTTGGAAGCTCCAAGGAAGAGGCTGCGTTAGAGATGTCAATTTGGAGATCATCTGAGTACAATTAATTGGTACTAAAGTCACGGGCCTGACGGAAGTCACCAAGGAGAGTCAAGGGACCAAACCCTAGGGAACCTTGATATTAGAAAGTCAGGGCCGGGTGCAGTGGCTCACTCCTGTAATCCCAGCACTTTGGGAGGTTAAGGTGGGTGGATCACTTGAGGTCAGAAGTTTGAGACCAGCCTGACCAACATGGAGAAACCCTGTCTCTACTAAAAATACAAAAAATTAGCCGGGCGTGGTGGCACGTGCCTGTGATCCCAGCTACTTGGGAGGCTGAGGCAGGAGAATTTCCTGAACCCGGGAGGCAGAGGTTGCAGTAAGCCGAGATCGTACTATTGCACTCCAGCCTGGGCAACGAGAGCAAAACTCTGTCTCAAAAAACAAACAAAAAAAAGTTTAAAAAAAAGAAAGTCAGGAAGAGTTGGGCACGGTGGCTCACACCTGTAATCCTAGCACTCTGGGAGGCCAAGGCGGATGGATCACTTGAGGTCAGGAGTTGGAGACCAGCCTGGCCAACATGGTGAAACCCCATCTCTACTAAAAATACAAAAATCAGTAGGGTACGGTGGTGAGCACCTGTAATCCTAGCTCTTCAGGAGGCTAAGGCAGGAGAATCGCTTGAACCCAGGAGGTGAAGGTTGCAGTGAGCCAAGATCAGGCCACTGCAGTCCAGCCTGGGCAACAGAGCAAGACTCTGTCTCAAAAAAAAAAAAAAAAAAGTCCCCTGTGTACCACCTATGTATCTCTCTCTTTCCCCTAACCCTAGACAGTCACTGATCTTAAAAATTAAAATTAAGGCCGGGCGCGGTGGCTCAAGCCTGTAATCCCAGCACTTTGGGAGGCCGAGACGGGCGGATCACAAGGTCAGGAGATCGAGACCATCCTGGCTAACACGGCGAAACCCCGTCTCTACTAAAAAAAACACAAAAAAATTAGCCGGGCGAGGTGGCGGCGCCTGTGGTCCCAGCTACTCGGGAGGCTGAGGCAGGAGAATGGCGGGAACCCGGGAGGCGGAGCTTGCAGTGAGCTGAGATCTGGCCACTGCACTCCAGCCTGGGCGACAGAGCGAGACTCCGTCTCAAAAAAAAAAAAAAAAAAAAAAAAATTAAAATTAAAAAAAAAAAAAGAATATGGAATGGAAGGTCTCAGAGGTCATGAACTTCCTTACTCTGGCGGAGAGACAGAAGGACTCTCGGCCATCCTCACTGTTGGGTGAGCTGAGGGAAACTCCTCCCTCAGCTGGTTTCTTTCCCAAGTGGCCCCTATGGGGGTTGACCTAGTTCTAGAGTCACATGCAGACTCAAAAACATTTCGAAGAACAAGAGGCACTATTTCTTACAATGTGTCTATTTTCTTGTGTTTTTTGTTTGTTTGCTTGTTTTGTTTTGAGACATAGTCTCGCTCTGTTGCCCAGGCTAGAGTGCAGTGGTGTGAGCGCAGCGCTCACTGCAGCCTCCACCTCCTGGGCTCAAGCAATTCTCTGGCCTCAGCCTCCCCAGTAGCAGGGACTACAGGTGTGCACCACCACGCCCAGCTAATTTTTATTTCTATTTATTTATTTGTTTTTATTCTTTTGAGATGGAGTCTTGCTGTGTTGCCTAGGCTGGAGTGCCGTGGCACAATCTCAGCTCACTGCAACCTCCTCCTCCCTGGTTCAAGTGATTCTCGTGCCTCAGCCTCTTGAATAGCTGGGATTACAGGTATATGCCACCATGCCCAGCTACCTTTTGTATTTTAGTAGAGACAGCATTTCACCATGTTGGCCAGGCTAGTTTTGAACTCCCGACCTCAAGTGATCCGCCTGCCTCAGCCTCTGAAAGTGCTGGGATTACAGGCTTGAGCCACTGCATCCGGCCCTAGCTAATTTTTATATTTTTAACAGAGATAGGGTCTCGCCATGTTGGCCAAGCTGGTCTCAAACTCCTCGGCTCAGGCAATCTGCCCAAAGTGCTGTGAATACTGATGTGAGCCAGTATTCCCTTGCCAGTGTCTGTTTTTAAGAGTAGAGAAATCGGCCGGGCGCGGTGGCTCACGCCTGTAATCCCAACACTTTGGGAGGTCGAGGCGGGTGGATCACGAGGTCAGGAGATGGAGACCATCCTGGCTAACACGGTGAAACCCCATCTCTACTGAAAATTCAAAAATTAGCCGGGTGTGGCGGCATGCGCCTGTAGTCCCAGCTGCTGGGAAGGCTGAGGCAGGAGAATAGCATGAACCCGGGAGGCAGAGCTTGCAGTGAGCCGAGATGGTGCCACTGCACTCCAGCCTGGGCAATAGAGCAAGACTCCATCTCAGAATAATAATAATAATAATAATAACAACAATAATGTTCTTGGCTTTAATTAGAACCACCTCAAGCCTACTCACCTGGATTGGAGGGAGGCCCAATATCAACTATTCCAAGGATAGGTTCCACTCCCTTGGATCATCACTAACCCTGGGCGCCTAGACAGGATCCCATGGACTCCCAGTCTTTCAGCACTTAGAGGCCCTGGTTGGCTCTCCTGTGGCTGCTCTGCCAGCTGGAGCTGCTGCTTCAAATGCTGGTCCCCACCATCTCTCTGGCCATGGATGTTCCAGAGGATCCTGCAGCCTCCTAGCCCAGCTCCCTGCTCAGAGCGTAAGGATTTCTTCCACTTCAGCATCTCCACCCCTCCCCTAGGCCCCAAGGCCTCTACCAACCTAGTTCTTCTTCCCCATCCTTGAGATGCTCCTAGGGTCCGGCTGCTTTCTCATTTCCAACCCCTGAACATCCTACAGCTGTCTGAGACGATAAAAGCTAATCTTGCTGGTAGATTACACAAATGACTCCTCACCTCCTATGATCACCTTCTAGAGGAAAAGGTTTCCCAGAAATCAGAATAAAGCCCTGTATACCACACTGGGAGGGGAAAAATACCTTTCATTCCTCCTAAGGTATCCACAGCAGCAAAAACAAACACGAGCTGATTCTCAGTAGATTATTCTGCTACATATATCAGGTATGCATTTACATCTCATCCTAACAAACAAAAAAGAAATGAAAGAGAGGTTTCACCTGTGCTGTAATTACGCACATTTCAGTCTTCCTGATAGCCTTAGAAATCATTTAAGGGGCCAGGTGCGGTGGCTCATGCCTGTAATCCCAGCACTTTGGGAGGTCGAGGCAGGCAGATCACCTGAAGTCAGGAGTTCAAGACCAGCCTGACTAACATGGTGAAATCCTGTCTCTACTGAAAAACAAAAATTAGCTGGGCATGGTGGGGGGCGCCTATAATTCCAGCTACTCAGGAGGCTGAAGGAGGCAAATTGCTTGAACCCGGGAGGCAGAGGTTGCAGTGAGCCGAGATCACACCACTGCACTCCAACCTGGACGACAGAGTAAGACTCCCTCTAAAAAAAAAAAAAAAGAAATAATTTAAGGACAGATACTCCATATTACCAATCTTTGTATTCTCAAGGTGGGTGCTTAATAAATATTGGATGAATGAATGAATTGCCTGTCTAATTTAGAACCCTCAGTACAATATTGTATTTACTGGCCACTTTAGGAGGCTTAACTGCCAATGACTCTGGTGTTCTATTACCAACAGAGAGCTGCTGATTGTCAGAGCATGATAGCAGCTCATCCTCCTAGCCATGGGGCAAGTTTGCATCAGGTGAAATGTTTATACTGGAACTTTCTATCGTATGTGTCCGAATCTCTGCTACTTGTAAAGATCAGTTCCATAGGCCGGGCGCGGTGGCTCAAGCCTATAATCCCAGCACTTTGGGAGGCCGAGACGGGTGGATCACGAGGTCAGGAGATCGAGACCATCCTGGCTAACACGGTGAAACCCCGTCTCTACTAAAAAAATACAAAAAACTAGCCGGGCGAGGTGGCGGGCGCCTGTAGTCCCAGCTACTCGGGAGGCTGAGGCAGGAGAATGGCATAAACCTGGGAGACGGAGCTTGCAGTGAGCTGAGATCCGGCCACTGTACTCCAGCCTGGGTGACAGAGCGAGACTCTGTCTCAAAAAAAAAAAAAAAAAAAAAAAAAGATCAGTTCCATGATTAGTCAATAGACTTGATGTTCCTGATTCCAGAAAGTTAATAGCCAAAGTGTCAATTATTTAGCAAATGCAGACTTAGCTGAGATTTTTTTTTTTTTTTAAACAGGGTCTTACTCTGTTGCCCAGGCTGGAGCACAGTGGCATGATCACAGCTCACTGCAGCCTCAACCTCCCAGGCTCAAGCAATCCCCCCACCTCAGCCTCCTGAGTAGCACCACCATGTCCAGCTAATTTTTGTATTTTTGGTAAAGATAGGGTTTCACCATGTTTCCCAGGTTGGTCTCAAACCCCTGGGCTCAAGCAGTCCTTCTGCTTTGGCCTCTCAAACTGCTGGAATTACAGCATGAGCAACTGTGCCCAACCTGAGAAATTTTACACCCAAGAAGAGCGCTGGAAGAGCATTCATATGATTGGGTAGGTTTGTTTGTTTGTTTGTTTGTTTGTTTTGAGATTGAGTCTCACTTTGTCACCCAGGCTGGAGTGCAGTGGTGTGATCTCGGCTCACTGCAACGTCTGCCTCTTGGGTTCAAGCAATTCTCCTGCCTCAGCCTCCTGAGTAGCTGGGATTACAGGTGCCCGCCACAATGCTCGGCTAATTTTTGTATTTTTAGTAGAGACGGGGTTTCACCATGTTGGCCAGGCTGGTCTCGAACTCCTGACCTCAGGCGATCCGCCCACCTCGGCCTCCCACAGTTCTAGGATTCCAGGCATGAGCCACCGCACTAGGGAGGGTAGGTTTTTTGTTTGTTCATTTACTCGTTTGTGTGTGTTGGGGTAGAGGGGTTGTTTTTGTTTTGCTTTGTTTTGTGACTTGCTCCATCAAAACCCTGGCTTCAGGATGTTAAAACCGACCAAATAATAAGCAGCTGAATCAACACTGATTTTGAGACAGAGGTGCCATAAGATGAAATGTTTCCACCTGTGCTGAAAATAAACATTGTTAGCACAACTGAGCACACTGCAACTGGGGTTATTCCATTCCAGGGCACAGGGCCAAGGAGGTCTCCTTAGCACAATCTTCTTAGCCCTTGTGACTCAAGATCTCCTCTTTATCCAGAAAGAGAAGTAGCTTGGAAACACGCTCAGTTATCTCAGTAACAAACAAATTGCTATCCCTTAGTGAGAAAATTTAATTCCAGTGATTTGTGTGTGAGCTCAAGAGACACCAATCAAAACCCCGCAGGGTTTAAGAGAAAGATCTAACAACCAACACTTATTTCTAGAAAACAAGGTGTACCACACAAATTTATAGATTTTTTTTCTCTATTTAATTACTGATCTTGTAAGTAGCTGGAATGCAGTGGGAAGCAAACCCTTGGACTATAATAAAAAATATTCTGGCCAGGCATGGTGGCTCATGCTGTAATCCCAGCACTTTGGGAGGCCGAAGCAGGTGGATCACGAGGTCAGGAGATGGAGACCATCCTGGCTAACACTGTGAAACCCTGTCTCTACTAAAAATACAAAAAATTAGCTGGACATGGTGGCAGGCGCCTGTAGTCCCAGCTACTTGGGAGACTCAGGCAGGAGAATCGCTTGAACCTGGGAGGTGGAGGTTGTAGTGAGCCAAGATTGCACCACTGCACTCCAGCCTGGGATACAGAGTGTGACTCTGTCTCAAAAGCAAAAATGAAACAATAGAAAAGCAGGTGAGGCACCCTATCTAAGCACTGATTACATCTTTACTGAGCACTTGACTGTACACTCCAGTGACTCTGCTGGGCCTTAGGAATACATCGTAAGAGAGATCTGGTTTTCACACTTGTGGAGCTCCCAGTATCATCAGAGACATTAATCAACCAATTATACAAAGATAACAGTGAACTTTAACATTTGTTTTTTGTTTTTGTTTTTGTTTTTCAAGAGACAGGGTCTCAGCTGGGCATGGTGGCAGTGAGCCCGAGATAGTGCCACTGCACTCCGGCCTGGCAACAGAGCGAGACTCCGTCGCAAAAAAAAAAAGAGACAGGGTCTCACTCTGTCACCCACGCTGGGTTGCAGTGGTGTGACCATAGCTCACTGCAGCCTCAAACTCCTAAGCTCAAGCCATCCTCCGACCTCAGCCTCCCAAGTATCTGAGACTACAGGTGTGCACCACCATGCCCCGCTAAATTTTTCATTTTTTATAGAGACGGGGTTTCGCTATGTTGCCTACGCTGGTCTTGAACTCCTGGGCTCAAGCCATCCTCCCACCTTGGTCTACCAAAGTGCTGGGATTACAGGCATGAGCCACCATGCCCAGCCTAACATTCCACAAATATTCTAGTCTCCTGGCTCTGGCCAGCGCTTTGCCTTGGCCACACATTGATTTTGTGCTCTAGCTGCAGCCAAAGATAGATTTCGCCCTAACACAACATTATGGACACATCAGGGGATTTTTCCTTTCCTCTCTTAATAGCCCAGAAAGACAATCTTTTGCTAATGAACAAAATCAAGCTAATTTTTTTTTAGGTGTGGGTGGGTCAATTATCTATTTCAAAATGTCTTCGGAGGCAGGGCGCGGTGGCTCATGCCTATAATCCCAGCACTTGCGAGGCCGAGGCAAGCAGATCACCTGAGGTCAGGAGTTCGAGACCAGCCTGGCCAACATGGTGAAACTCCATCTCTACTAAAAATACAAAACTAGACAGGCATGGTGGCATGCACCTGTAGCCTCAGCTTCTTGGGAGACTGAGGCAGGAGGATTGCTTGAACCTGGGAGGTGAAGGTTGCAATGAGCTGAGATCATACCACTGCACTCCAGCCTGGGTGACAGAGTAAGACTCCATCTCAAAAAAAAAAAAAAAAAAAAAGAAAGAAAGAAAAGAAAAGAGATGCAAAAAGTTTCCATCAATTGACCAACAGTTAAATACATCATGGTACCTCCATATGATGGAATACTTTGCAACAGCTAAAACAATGATAGGGGTAGGGGCAGGTGCTAATGATATAGTAAGTGAAAAAAGGTGATACAAACATATATATACAACATAATTCAACTATGCTAAAATATGTGAACATAAAAATAAACATACGCCAAATATTAGGGAAGTTTTCTCTGGGAGGTGGGATTATGATTTTTTTTTCTTTTATTTTTCTTTTTTTTTTTTTTTTTTTGAGACGGAGTCTCGCTCTGTAGCCCAGGCTGGAGTGCAGTGGCCAGATCTCAGCTCACTGCAAGCTCTGCCTCCCGGGTTCACGCCATTCTCCGGCCTCAGCCTCCCGAGTAGCTGGGACTACAGGCGCTGCCACCTCGCCCGGCTATTTTTTGTATTTCTTAGTAGAGACGGGGTTTCACCGTGTTAGCCAGGATGGTCTCGATCTCCTGACCTCGTGATCCGCCCATCTCGGCCTCCCAAAGTGCTGGGATTACAGGCTTGAGCCACCGTGCCCGGCCTTTTTTCTTTTATTTTTCTTTCTTTTTTCCTTTTTTTTTTGAGACAGAGTTGTCTCTGTTACCTAGGCTGGAGTGCATTGGTGCAGTCTTGGCTCACTGCAACCTCCACCATGCAGATTCAAGTGATCCTCATGCCTCGGCCTCCTGGGTACCTGGGATTACAGGCGTGTGCCACCACACCTGGCTAATTTTTGTATTTTTAGTGGAGGCAGGGTTTTGTCATGTTGGCCAAGCTGGTCTCGAACTCCTGACCTCGTGATCTGCCCACCTCGACCTCCCAAAGTGCTGGGATTACAGGTGTGAGCCACCATGCCCAGCCTTTTTTTCTTTCATTTTTAAGAAACAGGATCTTGCTCTCCTACGCTGGAGTGTCATGGGGTACAATCATAGGTCACTGCAGCCTCAACGTCCTGGACTCAAGTCATTCTTCTGCCTCAGCCTCCTAGTAGCTGGGACCACAGACTTGCACCACCACACGCAGTTAATTGGGAGATGGGATTACAGATAGCTGTTATTTTCTTTTCCTTTTTTTTTTTTTTTTTTTTTCTTAACTTGTCACTGATGAAGCTCCAAGACTGTTCTTTTCTTTTTCTTTTTGAGACGGAGTCTCGCTCTGTCGCCCAGGCTGGAGTGAAGTGGCGCAATCTAGGCTCACTGCAATCTCCGCCTCCCGGGTTCACGCCATTCTCCTGCCTCAGCCTCCCCAGCAGCTGGGACTACAGGCGCATGCTGCCACACCCGGCTAATTTTTGAATTTTCAGTAGAGACGGGGTTTCACCGTGTTAGCCAGGATGGTCTCCATCTCCTGCTCTCATGATCCACCCGCCTCAGCCTCCCAAAGTGTCGGGATTATAGGCGTGAGCCACCCGTGCCCGGCCTCAAGACAGTTATTTTCTTTACATGTTCCAAGTTTTCCCCACTAGGAACATATTACTTTTTTTTTTTTGAGACGGAGTCTTGTTCTGTTGCCTAGGCTGGAGCGCAGTGGCATGATCTCGGGTCACTGCAACCTCCGCCTCCCGGGTTCAAGCAATTCTCCTGCCTCAGCCTCCCAAGTAACTGGAATGACAGGAGTGCACCACCATGCCCAGCTAATTTTTGTAGTTTTTGTAGAGACGGGGTTTCACCACATGGCCCAGGCTGGTCTCGAACTCCTGACCTCAAGTGATCCGTCCACCTTGGCCTCCCAAATTGCTGGGAGCCAGGAACATATTAGTTTTCAAATCAGAAAGGAGGCTGGGCGCAGGAGCTCACGCCTGTAATCCCAGCACTTTGGGTGGATCACCTGAGGTCAGCAGTTCAGGACCAGCCTGACCAACATGGTGAAACCCCGTCTCTACCAAAAATACAAAAATTAACTGGTTGTGGTGGCGGGCACCTGTAATCCCAGCTGCTCAGGAGGCTGAGGTAGGAGAATTGCTTGAACTCAGGAGGCGGAGGATGCAGTGAGCCGAGATAGCGCCACTGTACTCTAGCGTGGGCAACAGAGTGACACTTCGTTTCAAAAAAAAAAAAAATTTTTTTTTAAATTAAATCAGGAAGGATACTAAAAGTGAAAAATAATTTCAGGTCTACAAGCC
This sequence comes from Macaca fascicularis, assembly GCF_037993035.2. Lineage (NCBI taxonomy): Eukaryota > Metazoa > Chordata > Mammalia > Primates > Cercopithecidae > Macaca > Macaca fascicularis. The sequence goes on along the minus strand of NC_088377.1, from coordinate 171,472,089 downwards.
GCTGTGGTTATTCTATTTGAATTCTAAATGTTTCCTCAGTTTTCCTGCCCGTCTTACTCTTTGTTTCCTTTTGAGGAACTAATGGCTTGTAAGGTAGGGGTGAGCAGTTGGATTTGTAAGTGTGGAGAAGCATCCAGGCACCTCTCTGAGAGTTTCCTCCCAAACCTCCCTAGCCTTGGCTGCCCTCCGAGGGAGTGGCCCGCATGCAGGTGAACTTCACATTCTGCAGTGTCCGGGCAGAGGGCCTTCCATTCCGTTGGCTTCTGGAGGAAGCCACCAGCTCTGAGCCCAGTTGCCAGTTGGGGAGGGAAACCGAGACAGGGAACTCACTGCAGAGAGGACTCCAGGGACTCTCTTACACCTTCCCTGCTCTAAAGACAAGCATTTCCCAAAGCTACTGGACCCCTTCTTCTCCCCTTCAGGGTTGGGGAGAGAGATTTCAGAATTGAGGGTAACCCTGGCCAGGCATGGTGGCTCACGCCTGTAATCCCAGCACTTTGGGAGGTCGAGGTGGGAGGATCACGAGGTCAGGAGATCGAGACCATCCTGGCTAATACGGTGAAACTCCATCTCTACTAAAAATACAAAAATTAGCTTTTTTGTGTGTGTGTGAGGAAAAGACAGGAAGCCCATTTTGATGAAGACACCAAACAAATTTTTTTTTTTTGAGACGGAGTTTCGCTCTTGTCACACAGGCTGGAGTGCAGTGGTGCGATCTCAGCTCACTGCAATCTCTGCCTCCCAGGTTCAAGTCATTCTCCTGCCTCAGCCTCCCGAGTAGGTGGGATTACAGGCACCCACCACCATGCCCAGCATGGCGTGAATCCGGGAGGTGGAGCTTGCAGTGAGCCAAGATCATGCTACTGCACTCCAGCCTGGACGGCAGAGTGAAACTCCATTTCAAAAAAAAAAAAAAAAGAATTGAGGATAACCCAGAAGTCAGGAGTTTAACAAGAGAAAATACCAGGCATGACAGACAAGTCCTGGCTAGGTCTTGGCTGGATGGAAGCAGGGAAGCTAACTGGTCATTGCTGGTGGCTGGGACCAGCCTTGTGAGTAACCAAGAGGCCAGGCCAGTGGTTCTGATACCCTGAGTGTGTTTCGGAAGCTCTCAGATAAAGAACGTGGGCGGTTTACCCCTTCTTTGTGCACTGGTTAAAAATCCCAGGCAAGGAGGTAGCTTAGATAATGTAGCATACACTGAAATTCTTCTGTGCTGAGACACTTATTTCCTGTCTTTATTCAATGCCAGTGAATACCAGAAAGTTTCCTTTTCAGGAGTTCAAACTTCAGGCATCAGAGAGATGAACAGAGCCGCAAACAAAGGCACACGCACGCGTGTGAATCACACAAGCACTAAAGGCCACCATGGAGGGGAGGAGGGGAAGGTGAGGCCTGGGTGGGGCCTTCTGCAAGAAAACAAGGAATATCTGTTTAGGGGTGGGGGTGGGGAGAGAAGGAAAATAGCCTCAGGGGACCAGAAAGTCAAACACTGACTTTAGGAAAGGCAGTGTCTGCACAAACATTCCTTCTGAGGCAAGAAGATACAGATGTGAGCTCAGCGGCTCACATCTGTAATCCCAGCACTTTGAGAGGCCGAGGTGGGCAGATCACCTAAGGTCAGGAGTTCGAGACCAGCCTGACCAACATGGAGAAACCCCGTCTCTACTAAAAATACAAAAATTAGCTGGGCGTGGTGGTGGGTGCCTGTAATCGCAGCTATCGGGAGGCTGAGGCAGGAGAATGACTTGAACCCGGGAGGCAGAGGTTGCAGTGAGCCGAGATCGCATCGCTGCACTCCATCCTGTGTGACAAGAGTGAACTACGTCTCAAAAAAAAAAAAAAAAATTTGGTTGGTGTCCACATCAAAATGGGCTTCCTATCTTTTCCTCACAGAATTCAACTTACTCTCCCCCAACCCCAGTCTTAGACAACACTACTGGCTACATGCAGGACAGTCACCCCCTTTCTTCCTGCCAAGGGCTGGTGCTCACCCCTTGGAGTACTGGAGGTTGGAAGAAGGGATAGAGTTATTTTTCTAGTACCATTCCCTCCCAGAGAGGAGAGAAGTTTCTACTCAAGGGTGCAAGGTAGAAGAGCAGGAGGGTTTGTAAAGCTCCTGCCCTCAAGTAAATGCATAGTTTGCCTGTCCTGACCTGGCTTCCTAGAAAACAGAGTTGGAGGCAAAGCCCGAAGGTTAATGTTTCACTGGGGAGGGCTGCAAGCCCAGGGCAGCAAGAGTGAGGAAGAGGGGAAGCTAGGCAGCGGAGGAAGGAAGGAACGTGTTCTCATTATAGATGACAGGTCGTTGTGTTTTCATTCATTTGGGGGCCTCCAAGTGTTAGAAGAATCACATGCGGACAAAGCAGCAGCAGAATGAGCAACTGCAGGCTCCTTCCAGCCTCCTCTCTCTTTTCGGTCAAAGTCCACCCCACGGTGTTAACTCCCCTTCATATGCAGGTTGTGTTACTGGGCCCCTCTCAGCAACTACTGGGGAGCCAGAAGGTCCTGGACTCCAGTTCGGTGCTGGAGCTGCTGCATCTTGGCCCTCACTCCTAGGGGAGGTTGAGGCAGTGGCTGTGTGAGGAAAGAAGCCATGGCAGTGACAGCTGTGCCTGGAGGGCCACAGAAGGATGCAGCCGGCACTGCTCCCGCTACACCGGAAGCACAGCAAGACTGAGAGACCCAGGCAGGACCAAGGCCTGGGAAGGAGTGGGGCTTAGCAAATCTAAGGAGGTGTATAAACTGGGTCCAGAACATTGACTTAGGGAAAAACTGTTTGGATTCTAAATTTGATGTTCTGAGCAGCCAGATGTATTGTGACTGCAACTTCTGTAAGCACTGGTTTTCATTTTAAAAGCATGTGAATTGAAAGATTTCTTGTGCTCTCTCCTCATGACAAAATGATGCAACTATCTTGTCCTGGTGTGGTGGCTCACACCTGTAATCCCAGCACTTTGGGAGGACGAGGCGGACGGACCACTTGAGGTCGGGAGTTTGCGACCAGCCTGGCCAACATGGTAAAACCCATCTCTACTAAAAACACAAAAATTAGCTGGGTGTGGTGGTGCATGCCTGTAGTCCCAGCTACTTGGGAGGCTGAGGCAGGAGAATGACTTGAACCCAAGAGGCAGAGGTTGCAGTGAGCCAAGATCGCACCATTACACTCCAGCCTGGGCGACAGAGCGAGACCTCGTCTTAAAAGAAAAAAAAGAAAAACAACAACAACAACAACAAAAAATGAAGCAAGTGTCTGCAAGGCCTAGAGACCTTCCAAGTTTGTGCTGGGCTTGAAACTATGCAGAAGGCCTAGATCACTGGCCCAACCACTGTCCAGGTAACCAAAAATATGGTATTGGAACAGCTTCATTTATTATTATTATTATTTTTGAGACAGAGTTTCACTCTTATTGCCCAGGCTGGAGTGCAATGGTGCAATCTCGGCTCACTGCAACCTCTGCCTCCCAGGTTCAAGCGATTCTCCTGCCTCAGCCTCCTGATAGCTGGGATTACAGGCACGCACCACCACACCCAGCTAATTGCTAATTTTGTATTTTTCATAGAGACGGGGTTTCTCCATGTTGGTCAGGCTGGTCTCAAACTCCTGACCTCAGGTGATCCACCTGCCTCGGCCTCCCAAAGTGCTGGGATTACAGGCATGAGCCAATGCGCCTGGCCTGGAAGAGTTTTTTTTTTTTTTTTTTTTTTTTTTTGAGACAGAGTCTCACCCTGTTGCCACGCTGGAGTGCAATGGCATGATCTCGGTTCACTGCAACCTCTGCCTCCCGAGTTCAAGCGATTCTCCTGCCTCAGCCTCCCAAGTAGCTGGGACTACAGGCACACACCACCACACCCAGCTAATTTTTGCATTTTTAGTAGAGACAGGGTTTCACCATGTTGGTCAGGCTGGTCTCGAACTCCTGACCTCGTGATCCACTCGCCTTGGCCTCACAAAGTGCTGGGATTATACGCATGAGCCACCGTGCCTGGCCTAGAACAGCTTCATTTTTAGCCAAACAGAATGTGATAGGAATCAAGCCAAACATCTTACAGTTTGGTAAAAATTATCCTTCACCCCTTCCCCTGCTTGACGATACAGAGCTGTCAGCTGAAGGCATGATGGATCTTTTGCCGTGTGACCTCTGGAGGAAGGCCAAAGGCATTTACAGGCCAAGCAACCAGAGCACCCTGGAGAAACCAAAGAGGCTAGGCCGGGCGCGGTGGCTCAAGCCTGTAATCCCAGCACTTTGGGAGGCCGAGACGGGTGGATCACGAGGTCAGGAGATCGAGACCATCCTGGCTAACACACTGAAACCCCGTCTCTACTAAAAAATACAAAAAACTAGCCGGGCGAGGTGGCGGGCGCCTGTAGTCCCAGCTACTTAGGAGGCTGAGGCAGGAGAATGGCGTAAACCCGGGAGGTGGAGCTTGCAGTGAGCCGAGATCGCGCCACTGCACTCCAGCCTGGGCGACAGAGCGAGACTCCGTCTCAAAAAAAAAAAAAAAAAAAAAAAAAGAAACCAAAGAGGCTTTAGAAACAGCAGGAGAAAGTAAGAATGAGAGAAACTGAGGGAGGGAAAGAAATCAGAGTCCGGCTTTCCCACTTTAGCTTTCTTTTCCTTTAGTCAACTAAGCAAATTTATACATCTCACTTTCCCCTAATGCAACCTCACTTCTCCTCCAGCAAAATTAGCAGAGGAGTCCTGGCTTGCATTGTTGGGAATAAGAAAACTTTGGAGGCAGGGTGCGGTGGCTCACTCCTGTAATCCCAGCACTCTGGGAGGCCGAGGTGGGCAGATCACCAGAGGCCAGGAGTTCAAGACCAGCTTGGCCAACATGGTGAAACCCCGTCTCTACCAAAAATACAAAAATTAGCCAGGTGTGGTGGCACACGCCTGTAATCCCAGCTACTAAGGAGGCTGAGGCAGGAGAAACGCTTGAACCCAGGAAGCAGAAGTTGAAGTGAGCTGAGATCACACGAAACAAAACAAAACAAAACAAATTTGGTTAAGTTTTGCCAGACTTAACTTTTTCTTTTTTTTTGAGACAGGGTCTCACTCTGTCACCCAGGCTAGAATATAGTGACGTGAACATAGCTCACTGAAGCCTCAACCCGCCATGCTCAAGCGATCCTCCCACCTCAGCCTCCTGAGTAGCTGGCACCACAGGCACATGCTACCATGTTCAGCTAATTTAAAGATTCTTTTTGTAGAAATGGGGTCTCCTTGTTGCCCAGGCTGCTCTTGAACTCCTGGGCTCAAGTCATGCTTTCACCCTGGCTTCCCAAAGTCCTGGGACTACAGGCATGAGCTACCATGCCAGGCCATACTTAACCCTTTTTTTTTTTTTTTTGGAGACAGAGTCTTGCTCTGTCACCCATGCCTTAGTGCAGTGCCATGATCTCAGCTCACTGTAATGTTTGCCTCCCAGGTTTAAGCGACTCTCCTGCCTCAGCCTCCTGAGTAGCTAGGATTATAGGCGCCACCACCATGCCCGGCTAATTTTTGTATTTTTAGCAGAGACAGGGTTTCACCTTGTTGGCCAGGCTGGTCTCGAACTCCTGACCTCAAGTGATCCACCTGCCTCAGCCTCCCAAAGTGCTGGGATTATAGGCGCCCACCACCACGCCTGGCTAATATTTGTATTTTTGGTAGAGACAGAGTTTAAACATCTCTGTCTCATAACAAAAAATGATGAACATGTAAGGTGATGAGTATGTTAAGTAGCTAGATTTAACCGTTTCATCATGTATACACATATCCAAATATTATGTTATAATATTATACCATACAATACACAATTTTGGCCTGGTGCGGTGGCTCACACCTGTAATCTCAACACTTTGGGAGGCTGAGGCGGGAGGCTGACAGAGCGAGACCCCGTCTCAAAAAAAAAAAAAAGGCCGGGCGCGGTGGCTCAAGCCTGTAATCCCAGCACTTTGGGAGGCCGAGGCGGGTGGATCACGAGGTCAGGAGATCGAGACTATCCTGGCTAACATGGTGAAACCCCGTCTCTACTAAAAATACAAAAAACTAGCCGGGCGTGGTGGCGCGCGCCTGTAGTTCCAGCTACTTGGGAGGCTGAGGCGGGAGAATGGCGTGAACCCGGGAGGCGGAGCTTGCAGTGAGCCGAGATCACGCCACTGCACTCCAGCCTGGGAGACACAGCGAGACTACGTCTCAAAAAAAAAAAAAAAAAAAAAAAAAAACACACACACAATTTTTATTTGTCAATTATACCTTAATAAAAAGAAATAGCTAATAGCAGAACCATATATATTATTACCATGTGTGTATACATGTATACACATATACATACACATAGATACATATAAATACTGAAATTTACTTGTGTTTTAAATAAATATATATTCAAACTTAAAACATCTTAGGCCAGGCACGGTGGCTCATGTTTGTAATTTCAGCACTTTGGGAGGCTGAGGCCAGCGGATCACCTGAGGTCTGGAGTTTGAGACCAGCCTGACCAACATGGAGAAACACTGTCTCTACTAAAAACACAAAATTAGCCGGGCGTGGTGGCACACGCCTGTAATCCCAGCTACTCCGGAGGCTGAGGCAGGAGAATCGCTTGAACCCGGGGCGCAGAGGTTGCAGTGAGCCGAGATCGCGCCATTGCACTCCAGCCTGGCAGCCAGGGCAACAAGAGCAAAACTCTGTCTCAAAAAAAAATAGATAAATAGATAGATAGATAGATAGACAGATAGATAGATAGATAGAGATAGATAGATAAAGAGGCCGGGTGTGGTGGCTTACGCCTATAATCCCAGCACTTCGGGAGGCCAAGGCAGGTGCATTACCTGAGGTCAGGAGCTCAAGACCAACCTGGCCAACATGGTGAAACCCTGTCTCTACCAAAAAAACAAAAATTAGATGGGCGTGGTGCCAGGCATCTGTAATCCCAGCTGTCGGGAGGCTGAGGCAGGAGAATTGCTTGAACCTGGGAGGCAGAGGTTTCAGTGAGCTGAGATCGCACCACTGCACTCCAGCCTGGACGACAACCGTGAAACTCTGTCTCAAAAAAAAAAAAAAAAAGAAAAGAAAAGAAAAAGAAACGTCTCGGTGGCTGCTGGGTAAGGAACAGACTGTAGGGTGAGGGGAAAAGTCACTATGGGCAAACAGCGGGAGCAGAGAGGCCAGTTAGAATGGATCGCACAGAGGATGGTGTCTCACTTTAGGTGTGGGACACAGGGAGAAGGGCTCAGGTTTGGCAAATATGTTCGGGGTTGCGGGGTCTTGTGGAATTTGCTGATAGACTGGGTATGGGGATGATAAAGAATAAAACAGTAGGCCGGGTGCGGTGGCTCACTCCTGTAATCCCAGCACTTTGGGAAGCCGAGGCAGGTGAATCATGAGGTCAGGAATTCAAGACCAGCCTGGCTAACATGGTGAAACCCTGTCTCTACTAAAAGTACAAAAATTAGCCAGGCACAGTGGCAGGCGCCTGTAATCCCAGCTACTCGGGAGGCTGAGGCAGGAGAATTGCTTGAGCCCGGGGTGGGGGGCAGAGGTTGCAGTGAGCCAAGATCAAGATCATGCCACTGCACTCCAGCCTGGGTGACAGAGCAAGACTCTTTAAAAAAAAAAACAAAAAACAAAAACAGTCAAGGGAGACTCCAAGGGCTTAGTCTGGGCAGCTGATTGAATGATGGTGCCATTTGCTGAGAGGGGGAACTCTGGAGAACAGACCATTTCTTTTCAGAGGAACATTAATGTGGTTTAGAATGGCCTAGATCCTGGGCAATGAAATTATCTGTATACTACACCCCCTGTGACATGCAGTTTGCCTATATAACAAACCTGCACCTGTATCTCTGCAACTAAAATAAAAGTTAAAAAAAAAAAAAAGGAGTGGCCTAGTCGACTTCTGGTCACGAAGGAGGTAAAATTAAGTTTCCCAACACCTACAAATTTCACTGACTGAATTAACAAGGTGGCACGGCAGATTGCAAGTGGCATGTGCTTTGACATTGGGGACTTGGATTTGAATCCCGATGCTTCCATTTACTGACTCTGTGACCTTGGGCAGCTTACATGACTTCTTTGAACCGAAGGTTTTTCAGCTGTGCAACCTGTCCTGCCAGGTTGTTTGGTTGTAAGTAATGCACCTTGCTACAGTTCCTGGTTCAGAGTAGGTGCTCAGGATGTGAGGTTTCCTGCCACTCTATACAGACCGTTAGGAAGAATTAACTTTGTGAGCTTCCAAGGAGCTGCTTTCAGCTGTTAATTTTGTGTTACCTTTTCAGCTGGTCTTCCTTCTTCATTTCATTCATTCACTATTTGAACACTTACTATGTACCACATACTACTCTAGACATTGGATATATAACAGTGAATTAGACAAAGGTCCCTCTCTTCATGCAGCTTACATCCTGAATTAAATACATTATTTGAGTAAAATACAGTATATGAGATGGTAGTAAGGAAAAACAAAAGAAAAAGGAAGAGGATGTACCGGGATAGAGTTGGTACTGCAATTTAAACTGGGCGCAGTGGTTTGTGCCTATTATTCCAGATACTCAGAAGGGTGAGATGGGAGGATTGCTTGAGCTCAGAAATCTGAGGCCAGCCTGGGCAAAATAGTGAGAACCTGTCTCTAAAAAATAAATAAATGGCCAGGCGCGGTGGCTCACGCCTGTAATCCTAGCACTTTGGGAGGCTAAGGTGGGCGGATCGCCTGAGGTCAGGAGTTCAATACCAGCCTGGCCAACATGGTGAAACCCCGCCTCTACTAAAAACTACAAAAATTAGCCAGACGTGGTGGCATGAGCCTGTAGTCCCAGCTACTCCGGAGGCTAAGGCAGAAGAATCACTTGAACCCGGGAGGCAGGGGTTGCAGTGAGCGGCAGTCATGTCACTACACTCCAGCCTGGGCGACAGAGCGAGACTCCGTCTCAAAAAAAAAAAAAAAAAAAAAATTAATAAGTAAATAGGCTGGTCGCAGTGGCTCACGCTTGTAATCCCAGCACTTTGGGAGACCGAGGCAAATGGATCACCTGAGGTCAGGAGTTCATAGACCAGCCTGGCCAACATGGTAAAACCCCGTCTCTACTGAAAATACAAACATTAGCCAGCCATGGTGGCAGGTGCCTGTAATCCCAGCTATTCAGAAGGGTGAGACATGAGAATCACTTGAACCTGGGAGACTGAGGTTGCAGTGAGTCAAGACTGTGCCACTGCACTCCATCCTGGTTGACAATGTGAGACTCTGTCTCAAAAATAAGTAAATAAATAAGTTGGGTGCAGCGGCTCATGTCTATAATTCCAGCACTTTGGGAGTCTGAGGTAGGAGGATCACCTGAGCCAAGGAGTTCAAGACCAGCCTGGGCAATATAGCGAGACCCTATGTCTACCAAAAAATTTTTTAAAAAGTCAGCCAGGTATGGTGGCACACACCTGTAGTCCCAGCTACTTGGGGGCCTGAGGTGGGAGGATCACTTGAGCCTGGGAGGTTGAGACTGGCTGAGGCATAATCACACCACAGCACTCCAGCCTGGATGACAGAGCAAGGCTCTATCTCTAAATAATTAAAAACTAAGGTGCTCAGGGAAGGCTCTACTGAGAAGATGACATTTCAGCAAAGACCCAAAGGACATTAGGGAGTAGGCCATATGCTTATCTGGGGGAAGAATATTTTAGGCTGAGAAAGTAGCAAAGTGCAAAGGCTCTGAGGCCGGGGCATGCTTGGTGTATCTGAGGAACAGCAAGAAACCCAGTGCGGGCTGGTCTGAGTGCAGTGTTTACCACTGTTGATTACAGATTTCTCTGTTGCTTCTCCACCCCCACTGCTTCACTTGACTAGTCTTAAAATACATATACATGTGAAGGCCGGGCACGGTGGCTCACGCCTGTAATCCCAACACTTTGGGAGGCCAAGGTGGGTGGATCAGGAGGTCAGGAGATCAAGACCATCCTGGCTAACACAGAGAAACCCCGTCTCCACTAAAAAATACAAAAAAACTAGCCAGGCGTGGTGGTGGGCACCTGTAGTCCCAGCTACTTAGGAGGCTGAGGCAGGAGAATGGCATGAACCCAGGAGGCAGAACTCGCAGTGAGCCGAGACTGCACCACTGCACTCCAGTCTGGGCGACAGAGCGAGACTCCATCTCAAAAATAACAATAATAATAATAATAATAAAATAAATAAATATATATACATGTGAAAAAAGAGAAAGAGAAAAAGAAAAAGACCAGTGTGGGTAGAAAGGAGTGAGTGAGAGAATCGGAGAGTGACAGAACTATACAGAATTGGACAGGACCCTCCTGTAGGGCCTTGAATCCTGTGATGGCTTTGGCTTTTACATGATGTGAACTGGGAAGCGCTTGGAGGGTTTTGAACAGTAGGGAGACAAGATTTGCTTTATAGTCAGGCTCACTGGCTTCTGAGTTGAATACAGGGGTTGATGAAGTGAGGCCAACTGGGAAGTGATTATAGCAATCTATGTAAGAGATGATGGCTTGATAGAGAAGGCGAGGAAAAGATTCTGGATATATTTTGATGGTAGGGCCAACAGGATTTCCTGATAATTGGATGAAGGGGCTAGAGAATGAGAAGGGTCGGGGACTATAATTCAAGGTCCTTGGCCTGAGCAGCTAGAAGAATGTATTAGGTTGAACCAAATGAAATTACCAATATTTGATAGTTCTTAACCTTAAAAGGCAATTTCATATATTTCAACTTGATAGTTGTCATTGACTGAGATGGGGAAAAGTATGTGAGGAAGAGGTGAGGAGGTGGTATCAGAAATTTATTTTTGGACATGAGATGTCGCACAGGCAGCTATGTATATGCCTCTGAGTTCGGGGTGTCTTAGTCTTTTTTCTGTTGCTGTAACAGAAGAACACAGAGCACTCACAACCTAATCACCTCTTAAAAAAGAAAAGAGAGCTGGGTGCAGTGGCTCACATCTGTAATCCCAGCACTCTGGGAGGCTGAGGCAGGTGGATCATCTCAGGTGGGGAGTTTGAGACCAGTCTGACCAACATGGAGAAACCCTGCCTCTACTAAAAACACAAAATTAGCTGGGCGTGGTGGCACATGCCTGTAATCTCAGCTATTCATGAGGCTGAGGCAGGAGAACTGCTTGAACCCAGGAGGCAGAGGTTTCTGTGAACTGAGATTGAGATCGTGTCACTGCATTCCAGCCTGGGCAATAAAAGCAAAACTCCGTCTCAAAAAATAAATAGTCACCGGGTGTGGTGGCTCATGCCTGTAATCCCAGCAGTTTGGGAGGCTGGGGCAGGTGGATCCCCTGAGGTCGGGAGTTCGAGACCAGCCTGACCAACATGGAAAAAACCCATCTCTACTAAAAATACAAAATTAGCCGGGTGTGGTGGCACATTGCTGTAATACCAGCTACTCGGGAGGCTGAGGCAGGAGAATCGCTTGAACCCGGGAAGCAGAGGTTGCGGTGAGCCGAGATCGCGCCATTGCATTCCAGCCTGGGCAACAAAAGTGAAATTCTGTCTCAAAAATAAATAAATAAATAAATAAATAATGAAAGAGAGGCCAGGCACGGTGGTTCATGCCTGCAATCCCAGCACTTTGGGAGGCCGAGGTGGGTGCATCACCTGAGGTCAGGAGTTTCAGACCAGCCTGGCCAACATGGTGAAACCTCGTCTCTACTAAAAATACACACAAAAAATTAGCCAGATGTGGTGGCGAATGTCTGTAATCCTAGCTACTCGGGAGGCTGAGGCAGGTGAATCACTTTAACCTGGGAGGTGGAGGTTGCAGTGAGCCGAGATGGCGCCATTGCACTCCAGCTTGGGCAACAAGAGCTAAACTGCCTCTCAAAAAAAAAAAAAAAAAAAGAAGAAAAGAGGTGAAACCTTTAAGATTCCGGGTGTCACTCTGTCACCCAGGCTAGAGTGCAGTGACTCGCTCGATCATAGCTCGCTGCAGCCTCCAATTCCTGGGCTCAAGTGATCCTCCCACCTCAGCCTACCGAATAGCTGAGACTACTGGCATGCACCACCATGCCTGGCAAATTTTTAAAACATTTTTATAGAGACAAGAGTCTCACTATGTTGCCCAGTCTAGACTCAAACGATCCTTCTGCTTGGCCTCTCAAAGCATTGGGATTACACGCATGAGCCACTGCACCCAGCCAATGTTCCACCTCTAAATATCATCATGTTGGCAAATTTCAACATGAGTTTTAGAGGGGACATTCAAACAATAACATGGGGCAAGGGCCCATGTCAGGAATATACATTAGGGAGTCAAAGTATAGATGGCATTTAAAGCTTTGAGGTTGGGTAAAGTCACTTAGAGTATTACCTGTAGATAAAGAAGAGTAGATAGAGACCTGAGAACTGAGTCTGGGGCTTCCAGCATTTCCAGATCAGTGAGACGAGAAAGCAGTGAAGAAAAGACAGGAGGCTGCAACTGACAACATGCAGGCTCTGAACAGAGGAGCTGGCCCAAATGAGAGCTTTCAATGTAGGTGTGAATAATTTTCAGCCTTGCTTCCTCCTTGAAGCTTGGCATTGGGGAGTGTGTGTGTGTGTACAGGGGACCGGATAATACTTTATAGATGACTAGCACATCAGAGGTTGCATCATCTCCTATTTGATCCTATTTGACCTAGGCAAAGGAAGTACAGTTGCTATCATCCTGTTTTATAGATGAGGAAACTGAGGCATAAAGGTTCAGTTACTTGCCCAAGTTATATATCAATCACAGGTAAATCCTAGGCTGGAAGGAGTCTTCTGTCTGTAAGTTCTGTGGGCTAACTGAATCACGCTGCATGCTCCTGAACTCTGACTACTTCTCTGGGGACAAACTGTTACAAAGTTACATGCAGATAACTTGAAATGGGTTTTAAGCTTTTATTTCCACAGCAGCAAAGAAACTACTGACACGATTACCTTCTAGAAGGGCCTGGACCTGTGATCCCAAACGCCAAGAATGCCGTAGCTCAAAATGAACGACTTTCCCACTGAGAAGCAGCGAAATGAAACTAGGGGGCTTTCTACAGGGATTTTCACACTTGGTGGGGACAGGGATCAATTCACTTTGGCTCCAGAGCTGTTGGAGTTAACAGGTAACTTCAGAGACAGAGCAGCTTCTGGCCTGGGCTCTGCTACTCATTCCACCCAATAACCGGTTTCATCTTACTCCGTCTGAGTGTCTTGCTGAAAGCATTAGATTCTCTCCAAACTTGTTTTCTTGCCCTGGAGAAGCTGCTCCTGAGATCGGAGGCTTCGTGGCTCAAGCTTGGCCCTGCCCTGGGCAGAGATAAACAGGCCCTGAATACATTTCCCAGATTGCAACACTGGTGAGTCAGCCAGGGTCGGACAGCTGTTCCTCACAGGCACCCCCTGGCTGTACCTGATAAGGAAGACCGTCGCTCATTCCAGCGCAGGGTGGCTGTGTGTGCACCACATATAAACAGACACTCCCAGCCGCAGTGTTGTCTTAGAGGAAACGACAGACATTCTGAATGGCAGAAAACATTGGTGAGCTTAGCAAACTCACCTCTGCTCAAGGAGGGCTCCAGTTTCATAAGCCAAAATAAGTGAAACCAGGGCTGTCATTTGGCTCTGCTTTGGGACTGCTTTTTGAACCTACCTGGTCAAGGGTGGGCTCAGCTCTGGAAAGGAAAAGGAAGGATTAAAGTGGAGGGATGAGGAGGTCAGAAGAGAGGAGGTGGGTTTATGAAGGAACAAATGGCAAAATGCCCAGAGAGAAAAGGTGTCTCATAAAAATGTGAACATACCTTCACTGCAAAGAGAGGGAATCAATGCCACGGCATCTTCAAAAACAGGAAAAAAGGCCAGCACAGTGGCTCATGCCAATAATCCCAACATTTTGGGAGGCAGAGGTGGGAGGATCACTTGCTTAAGCCCAGGAATTTAAGAGCAGGCTGGGCAACACAGTGAGACTCTGTCTCTACAAAAAATTAAAAATAAAAAAGCAGCCAGGTGTGGTGGCATAGCACGTGTAGTACCAGCTATGTGTAGAGGCTGTAACAGGAGGATCACTTGAGTCTGGGAGGTTGAGGCTGCAGCGAGCTATGATTGCACTACTGCATTCCAGCCCGGGCAACAGAGCGAGACCTTGTCTCAAAAGGAAAAAAAAAAAGGAGAGGCCGGGCGTGGTGGCTCACGCCTGTAATCCCTGCACTTTGGGAGACTGAGGCAGGCAGATCACCTGATGTCAGGAGTTTGAGAGCAGCCTGGCCAACATGGTGAAACCCTGTCTCTACTAAAAATACAAAAATTAGCCAGGCGTGGTGGTGGCGCACCTCTAATCCCAGCTACTTGGGAGGCTGAGGCTGGAGAATCGCTTGAATCCAGGAGGCGGAGATTGCAGTGAGTGGAGATCATGCCATTGCACTCCAGCCTGGGCGACAACAGCGAAACTTCATCTCAAAAAAAGAAAAAAGAAAAAAAAATCCCCCCCCCCAAAATGAACAGACAGATCTTGAGACCAAAAAAATCCAAGAGTGGCTACTCCTTAAATGATTTACATGAGTAAAAAATGGGGCAAATGGAGGATTGATATTAATAATTATATGGTAATACCACCATCACATTATACCTTGTAATCAACACTTCACATTACCTTTATGAAAGCCATTTATAGTTTACAAGGGGTTTTTACATTCATCTTTTCCATTTACTGCATCAACACATTTGAGTGGGTAGGACATTGTGAGCTGCATTTTACAGATGAGAAAACTGAGGCTCAAGGAGGATACGTGAAATTAACTGAGATTTAAAAGCTGGGAAGGGGCAAGTTTGTCTTAAGTAACCCGTAGACCTAGATACTTACTAAAGACACAATAACTTGGCTGGGCATAGTGGCTTATGCCTGTAATCCCAGCACTTTGAGAGGCTGAGGCAGGAGGATTATTTGGGGTGAGGAGATCGAGATCAGCCTGGTCAACATGTGAAACCCCATTTCTACTAAAAATACAAAAATTAGCCAGGCGTGGTGGCGTGTGCCTGTAGTCCCAGCTACTAGGGAGGCTGAGGCAGGAGAATCGCTTGAACCCAGGAGGTGAAGGTTGCAGTGAGCCAAGATCGTGCCACTGCACTCCAGCCTGAGTGACAGAGTGAGACTCGGTCTCAAAAATAAATAAATAAAACAAAGACACATTTTTTTTTTTTGAGACAGAATCTTGCTGTGTCATCCAGGGTGGAGTGCTGATCTGCAACCTGCACCTCCCAGGTTCAAGCGATTCTCCCCCCTCAGCCTCCAGAGTAGCTGGATTACAGGAGTACATCACCATGTCCAGCTAATTTTTGTATTTTTAGTAGAGACAGGGTTTCACCATGTTGGCCAGGCTGGTCTCGAACTCCTGACCTCAGCTGATTTACCCACCTCGGCCTCCCAAAGTGCTGAGATTACAGGCATGAGCCACCATGTCCAGCCAAAAATAACCCTTCTTTTTTTTTTTTTTTTTTGAGACAGAGTCTTGCTCTGTTGCCCAGGCTAGAGTGCAGTGGGGCGATCTCAGCTCACTGCAAGCTCTGCCTCCCAGGTTCACGCCATTCTCCTGCCTCAGCCTCCCGAGTAGCTGGGACTACAGGCGCTCACCACCATGCCCAGCTAATTTTTGTTTTGTATTATTAGTAGAGATGGGGTTTCACCGTGTTAGGCAGGATGGTCTCTATCTCCTGACCTCATGATCCGCCTGCCTTGGCCTCCCAAAGTACTGGGATTACAGGCGTGAACCACTGCACCAGGCCTAAAAAAAAAACCCATCTTTAAGATGATTCCTTTATTAAAAAAAATTTTTTTGGTAGAGGTAGGGATCTTGCTATGTTGCCTAGGCTGGTCTTGAATTCTTGGCTTACAAGAAATCCTCCCATCTTGGCCTCCCAAAGTGCTGGGATTACAGGCATGAGCACAACGCCCAGCCAGATTCTTTTTCAGTGACTGCTCAGAGGGCTAAATCTCCATTGCATTTTTAAGTAGAGCAGCCCACCTTCTTCAGTATCATCTGCAACTAATTTCTCTAAACACCTCTTAGATTATTTTTTGCCTAGTAAGCATTGTTGAAGAGTAAAGCACCAGGGAAAATTTCTAGGCTCTACTCCATGTCCTTGTTTCCGAAGTGTCCCTTCCTTAACCTGTTCTGTCATAACCTAACCTGTTTCTGGACTCCACACTCTGGGTTCCAGAAACAACATCTTTGGGTCCTCTAAGCTTACCACTGTTGCTCTCAGGTTGGGGGAAACTTTGGGGGGCACTCAGACCTTCCCTTATTTGCATAGCACATTATGGGAGCAGTTGACTCACCTGGAATAGTCAGACATGTATTTTGAAAGTGGTGATGCCTGCCGGAATCTTAAAGGCAGTGGTTCTCAAACTTTGGCCTGATCAGAATCATCTGGGGAGCTTGTTAATGACTTGGATGTCCAAGCCCCACCCCAGACCTTCTGAGTCAGAATTCCCAGGGGTGGGGCCTGGACAGTTGTGAGCTTAACAAGCTCCGCAGGTGACTCTGATGAACACCAAAGCTTGAGAACCAGTTTTAGCATTGTCTTAATCAGATGAAAGACAGTGGGGAGTTATTTTAGGAGAGAAGGTAGCAGCAACAGAAGTGCAGAGAGCCCAAGAGGAGACACAGTCAGGAAGACAAATCTCTGCTCTGTCTTTATCTCCCTTGAACAAAGTGGTCAAATAAAGGAGGTTATAGGAAATCTCTTCGTTCAGGCCGGGTGTGGTGGCTCACGCCTGTAATCTTAGCACCTTGGGATGCCAACGAGGGTGGCTCACCCGAGGTCAGGAGATCGAGACCAGCCTGGCCAACATGGTGAAAACCCGTCTCTACTTAAAATAAAAAATTGGCTGGGTGTAGTGGCGGACACCTGTAATCACAGCTACTTGGGAGGCTGAGACAGGAGAATTGCTTGAACCTGGGAGGTGGAGGTTGCAGAGAGTTGAGACCACGCCATTGCACTCCAGCCTAGGGGACAAGAGCGAGACTTCGTCTGAAAAAAGAAAAATCTCTTCGTTCAGACGTGTCCTCCTTCTCTGTGTGGTTTTCTATGTGCAATGTATTTATTTATTTATTTTGAGATGGAGTCTCTGTCACCCAGGCTGGAGTGCAATGGTGTGGTCTTGGCTCACTGCAGCCTCCGCCCCCCGAGTTCAAGTGATTCTCCAGCCTCAGCCTCCTAAGTAGCTGAGACTGCAGGCGCATGCCACCACAGCTGGCTAATTTTTGTATTTTTAGTAGAGATGGTGTTTCACTATGCTGGCCAGGCTGGTCTCAAACTCCTGACCTCGTGATCTGCCCCGCCTCGGCCTCCCAAAGGGCTGGGATTACAGGCGTGAACCACCGCAACCGGCTGTGCAATTTATTTTTATTTTTTTTAAGGCTAGTCAAGTGAAGCAGTGGGCGTGTAGAAGGAACAAAGAAATCTGTAACTGGTTGTGATCAATTAGTTTTAAACACCACTGCACCTGGACCAGCAGCAATGTACAATTTGAAAGAACAATGCACTCCTTTCAGAAGCAACTAAAATAGCCCACCTTTTTCAGAACATAAAGAGGTTATCAAGGGCTGGGGGGAAGGGGTTATTGCTTAATGTTTGGGATGGTGAACATGTTCTGGAAATGGGTAGTACGATGGTTGCATGACATTGTGAATGTATTTAATCCTATTGAATTATACCTTTAAATATGGTTAAAATGTTAAATTTTATGTTATGTATGTTTTACAATTTAAAAAAGCCTAGGTTTTTTGAGGCATGAAATGATAGCTGCAAAAGACGTTCAATCTTAGCTCATTGCTGCTGCCCCAGGTGTGTGTGCATAGGAGGTTATGTAAGGGAGGCTCAACTCACAACACATGATCTGACAAAGTACAAGTGTATATTCATGGGAATGAGGGAAAAGATAAAACTTTTGAAATGATAGTGAAAATCTGACATAAATATAGGCGATGCCTGGAACACTCTTCACTGGCCCTTTTGCCTGGTTGACTCCTGGGTTCCATAACACTTCTTTTGGAGGACCTTATAGGGCAGCATCTTTCAAACTTCACTGTGCATAAGAATCACCTGGGGGCCCGGCGCGGTGGCTCAAGCCTGTAATCCCAGCACTTTGGGAGGCCAAGACGGGCGGATCACGAGATCAGGAGATCGAGACCATCCTGGCTAACACGGTGAAACCCCGTCTCTACTAAAAAATACAAAAAACTAGCCGGGCGAGGTGGCGGGCGCCTGTAGTCCCAGCTACTTAGGAGGCTGAGGCAGGAGAATGGCGTAAACCCGGGAGGCGGAGCTTGCAGTGAGCTGAGATCCGGCCACTGCACTCCAGCTCGGGTGACAGAGCGAGACTCCGTCTCAAAAAAAAAAAAAAAAAAAAAAAAGAATCACCTGGGGACCTTGTTAAAACTGCAAATTCTCATTCAGTAGATCTGAAGTGAAGCTCTAGCGGCATTTCTAACAAGTTCCCAAGTGATGCTGACACTATAGACCCACAGACTATACTGGGGGGCTGTGTAAATTTAGTCTTCCTTTTCCTTTTTTTTTTTTTGGAGACAGAGTCTCACTCTGTCGCCCAGGCTGGAGTGCAGTGGCACGATCTTGGCTCACTGTAACCTCTGCCTCCTGGGTTCAAGCGATTCTCCTGCCTCAGTCTTGCGAGTAGTTGGGCCTACAGGCGCCCGCCACCACGCCCGGCTAATTTTTGTATTTTTAGTAGAAATGGGGTTTCACCACGTTGGCCAGGCTGGTTTTGAACTCCCGATCTCAGGTGATCCTCCTGCCTCGGCATCCCAAAGTGCTGGGATTACAGGCGTGAGCCACTGCGCCCGGCTAAATTTAGTCTTTCTTAGTTCACCATTATATCCTCATGTCCAGCAAGGTGATTAGCACATAGGAAGTGCTTAATAAATATTTATTGAATGAATGAAGTATTTAAGATTGGTGTAGGAGGTTCACACACTTTGCGAAGTTGCCTCATGCTCTGTAGAATAAGGATAGTAGTACTAAATTATTTCTGACCTTACCACATTGCTGTGTAAACTCTAATCTTTGAAATAGTGCCCGTAGACACGTGGATTGTGATGAACCCTGGTATTGAAGCCTGAAGAAGCCTTGCTGTGGTCTACAATCCTTGGAAACAAATTCTCTCCAGCCAAGGAGGGAGCGGAGTGCAAGGAACCTGCTGGTGTGGGAATTTCCAGATTTTGGTGCCTGAGTAATTGCTACCTTGGCCTCCTCCAAATCAAAGAAATTAACAGCTTGTTAAACAGAGTGTGTGTGGAGGTTCGTTAACCTAAAATCCACGCATTTAATAATATTGCCATTATTTACTATTATCGTTTAGGATGATGATAACGACACTGGCAGTTGAGCGATGAAGTAGGTGGGGAAGTTGGGGGAGGGGACAGAGGGTGTGAGACAGCCGGAGAAAGAGGAACTACAACTCCCAGAATGCACCGGGAAAGCCCACGCCGCAGCGGCGCCCCACCCCTCTCAGCGTCCAGGCCCGCCCCCTCCGATGACGTCACCTCTGTGACGTCACGGCGCCCAGAGCGAGGCTGGGGTAGGGAGGCCGACTGAGCAGGAGTCGTCCGCTTGTAGTGGAGGCTGCTAGGAGCCGGTCAGAGGGTGAGTGGGAAACAGGCGAGCGAGCCAGAGCAGGCAGGAGGGAGCGTCGCGCGGCGCAGAGGAGTGCCGGGGCCGGGCCGCGGCGGAACCACAGCCAGAGAGGGGCTGCCCGAGCCGGGCGCCGCGGGGTCCCCACCCCCACCCGGCCGGACAGTGCCCGGTGTTCCCCCGTGCGGGGGGCGGCGGCGGCGGCTGACGGGACCGCCGGGACCGCGGGGGTGTTGCCACCTCCACCGAGGAGCCGGCGCGGCCGCGGGCTCCTCAGAGCCGGGGCCCGGGGCCCGTGACAGACGGGCCGAGGAAGGGAGAGAGGCGGCGGCGGGGAGGCGGCGGCGACACCATGTCATCTCCCAGTCCGGGCAAGAGGCGGATGGACACGGACGTGGTCAAGCTGTATCCTTCGTGGAGGGGAATTCGGGATGTGTGTGGGGGGCGGTGTGGGGATGCCCAGGGCACCCCCGAAACCACTGCAAAGGCCTTGGGGCACTCCAGGCCACTGTCCGAGACTCCCCTCCTCCCCCAGTGCCTACGGCGGCTCCTTGGCACCTCCCAGGGGCCGAGAGCCTTTTCAGCTCGCCTTTTTCCCGCAGCACCCCGAAATACGCGTTGCTGCTCGCTCTTCCTGTATCCCCACAGCCCGTGACTTTCCTTCGCGACGTTTGGACTCCCAGACGGCCTTATTTCTTTTTGCAGGACCAGTCGCCTCACTCTCTACCACCGAGCCCATCTTCAGGGTTTCTCTCTCCTGTTTGCTCCCTCTGGATTGAGGGACTCAAGGCAGAAATTCCCGAGACGGAAGCCTTTCTCCCTTCCTTGAGATGCCCCCATTTCCTCCAACCACAATGCTGCTTGAACTGGGGTCATTCAAGCGACCTCTTTTATCCCTAATTCCTTTCTATATTAGGAAGAGAGTCGCCTGCTCAGGGCCCCCTCTTCTAAGAAAGAGCTCTGTGTGTTTTCAGTCAGTCCCTCCTGTTAAGCTTTCTGGTCCCCGGGAGAACCCTACTGTTTTCCTTTCCACTGACAAAGCCTGTCCCACCCATGGTTGTATGTGATGAAGACCCTTGGGCCCTCCAGCAAGCCACCCTCCATGTTGTGGGTATGACAGCCGGGGAAAGAGGAGCTCCTGGACAAAATAGTCCCTGGACTGGCCACTTGGGCAAAACTTCCTCTGTGAGGGTCAGCTTCTTGGGGGAATACTTGCCCTGATGTCGCCAAGTGACACCCTTTATTTTCTGCCCCCTCCCCCCAACTTTCTGCACTCTGGAGGCTGCAGTGGGAAAGCCATAACTGATAAGAGCCCTTCAGGCAGTGGTTTTGGTTGAAGTCCAGACTGATTATTTAAGGACCAGCTAGAGAAATTCGCGAAGGTTCCTGTGACAAATGGAGAATTTGTTTTTTGAAGGGTAATTTAGAGGGTGGGGGGAGCCCAGAGTTCTGAACAGCTAGTCCTTGGGGAGGGGGGAAAGTGGGGGCTTAGGGGGTGGTACTGTGGAACACAGTTTAAAAGTCCTGTCTCCTGTTTCTCTCCCTTCACCCCATCCCCCCACCGTTTCCCCCTGTTGCAGGGTTTTGTTTATATAACTCAAGTTGTTTGGCTAAATTCTTCAGGTGAATTCCTTTTTTCTTCCTTTTACTTGTTGCTGTTTTTGATTGTTTTACTTCTTTGTAGAGGTCAGTGATTATTGTCAAAAAATTCAGTTAGGGAATTTGCTGAAGTTTTAAAAAAGTAGTTTTTGCATATGGTTTGGCAATGGGGGATGGGAGGGAAGTTGTCTGGGCAAGATATTTTTAAAAAAATAATCTTTTCAGAAATAAGGTGTTTTTCTCCTTGCTCAGGGAAAACTTGGCTAGAAATTAGGAGCAGTAGATAGACTTCTAAGTTTGTGGTTTGGAGTTTAGAATTTTTTGGGGGTGGGAGATTAGAGCGGAGCAACTAATAAAGTATAGCGTACCTAATATATGTTCAGGCACAAGTGAAATCAACTCTTTATGAGCTGTTTGTGGCTGTGATTGTTTTGTAAATGTGTGAATGATACCAGTAATGTTGGCTTTTCATAAGGCTGCAGGAAAACTTGTAACTAACTGACTGTGTGTACATTTTAGACAAAGCAGTTTCAGGTTTTATTTTTGTTTAGAAACTAGGAAATGACATGGTGGCAGAATCTGATTTATTTTTATCTTGAATTGAGAGTTACTGTCACACCTAATGCGAATTTCTACCTAATGTTTAATTGGGATGGAGTGGGGAGATAGAATTCCAGCTGTTTGTGATCATTGTCAGAGTCTCAAATTATGTACATAGACATATTTTTAAAAGATTGAGGATAAAGAGGGGGGCCTAACTTGACCTGATGCCTTTTCCATACAGTGCCTTTTGTTCATTTAGTAGTTGTGGCATCTAGAATGATTACCGCATTTAGGAGTCGGGGTGTGGGGGGTGGAGAGGGAGAGGAAAACAGACAAAGAACAGCAGGGTGTCTTTTTTTTTCTCCCCCTAAGTGGCTTATTTCATAGCTTATTTTTAGTAGAAGATGAAGAAAGGCAAAGATGCATTGGCCTTCTGTTCTTTCCCCACCTTCCTTCCTTTCTGACAAAAGAAAGCAGGGGCGCTTTAAAATTGTAGATCTGAGATAGGAGGATAACAGTTTTAAGATTTAAAAGCCAGAGGTTATCTTTGTTTCGTGTTTATTTTCTGGTATAACGGAGTTTGGAAGTTAAAATGTTTCGGATTTCCTTTTGTGTGTGTTGTGTAGGTGAGAGATTTTGTGTCCTCCTTTCTCTGTTGAATTCACAGATCAGTAGGCCCAAATGGAGCCAACAATTTTTGAGTAAGGTATATTTAGCAGAAAATTTAAGGAAAAATTCCCCAACCCTCTCTACTAAAATGAGTACAATTGTGTGAAAAGGCTGGGGGTTGAGAAAGATGGTGGAGAGGAAGTAGGAAGAAAAGGTCTGAAGGAATGCACTTCTTGCCCCCCAGTGTCCCTTGATGATTTCTTTGGTGTGGGGAGTGATAGCTGGTTTCCTTGCAGTCTCCTGTTTCAGCCCATTTTTGGATGTCTCCTAGCGTAATTATACCACCACAATTTACAGCCTAGCAGGGAACCTATATAGTAGGAAAGTAGCAGTGTGGGGGTAGGGAGAGAAGAGGATGTGTAACTAATTGGCCGCTGCCTTCCACCACCTCGCTTGGTTCTTTTGGAGACACTGTCTCTGGTTGTTTGGAGTCAGTGATATTTCTTTTGTGACGGGTTGGTAGGAGGAGAGCTGACTCCCAAGTTATGCAGGGAGTGAGTGTTTTGCACCAATGCACTTAATAATCTGCTGGGTGATTATGCTCTGAAACTCTGACTCATTCATTGTTTCTCTTCTGATCCTTTGCTCAGGGTTGTGCAAACCTCCCCAGGAGCCTAGAAACTGATTTACATGACTTTTGGATCCTTTAGGAATGTGTCCCAATAAAAAAACCTTGCAGTTAGCCCAGATCCTATGGAATGGTCTCGAATAGTGCAGCCATTTGTTTGCAAAGTCAGGTAGATTGGTGATCTGTGCTGCCCAGAGCCTGGCAACCTTTGAGGTTTCCACCTCCAACCAGCTGATTATTTAGATTGTCTGAGAGCTGGGGCTCTGGTGACCTTAAAGCGTGATTTGCCCTAAAGGAATATCGGTTTAAGTTCTCCCTGGTGGAGGAACAAACAGCTCAGATTACACGGGTTTCCTTGTTGGTGGGGGTTACTCGTCTCACCCTGTTGCACAGCCCTGGTGATCCTTTCATCTGTGAACCAGTGGCCCCTGCTGAAGGCTAGAGCTGCTTGTTTTGGAAAAGCGTATGCAGGCAAAAGGCCGCAGGCACCGCTCCTCAGCGCTCATTGGCCGCCCTGTTACTACCCGGAAAAGGAGGAGGGGAGGAGCTACCAAACAGCTGATGGAGTGTGTGACAAGAGAGTGTGTTTATATACAAAAGAGGTGGGGGCTGGGGAGGCCCTCTGAGTGGTGTTACAGGAACAAGTGTGTTTTCGAGGGGTAAAAAGAGGAGAGGAAAACCTGACCTGTTAGAGTACAAGAAACGTTTAGAAAAATTAAGGCT
This sequence comes from Macaca fascicularis, assembly GCF_037993035.2. Lineage (NCBI taxonomy): Eukaryota > Metazoa > Chordata > Mammalia > Primates > Cercopithecidae > Macaca > Macaca fascicularis. Next base: position 171,448,401 of record NC_088377.1, on the reverse strand, counting down.
AAATCAGAAAAGTAGATCAGATAATAATGGGGACTGGCATATACCATATGTACAATTTTGTAACTTATAATACCAAGAGTTTTCAATGATTCTTTTCAGAGGGAGTACAGTAATAAAGTAGGAAACACCCCTTTATTTATTTTTAATTTTGTAGAGACCGAGGTCTGACTAGGTTGCCAGGCTGGCCTCCCAACTTCTGGCCTCAAATCTTCCTCCTGCCTTGGCCTCCCAGAGTGCTGGAATTACAGGTGTGAGCCCAGTGCACCTGGCCCAGGGCATGCCACTTTAAATGCACTTAACTGACTCATTTACAGGGATTCCAAAGTATGGCAGAAATGTCAGCTTCCCTTAAAGCATCAAGAGTGATAGAAAGGGACAGCGTCTTACACTAAATCCATTAGCAGCCTGAGTTAATTTTACAGAATTGCTGGTGTCTGCTTTAGAGTTTCAGAGGCTTTCTGTAACAAATTCAAAACCTCGGATGTTGCTGAGTGTGATGGCTCACACCTGTAATCCCAGCATTTTGGGAGGCTGAGGCAGGAGGATCATCTAAGTGTAGGAGTTTGAGGGTCCAGTGAGCTAAGATCATGACACTGCACTTATGCCTGGACAACAGAGCAAGACTCTCTCAATTAAAAAAAAAAGCTGGCACGGTGGCTCATGCCTGCAATCCCAGCACTTTGGGAGGCCAAGGCAGGTAGATCACCTAAGGTCAGGAGTTCAAGACAAGCCTGGCCACGGCGAAAAGCTGTATGTACTTGTACCAAAAATATAAAAAATCAGCCAGGCGTGATGGTGCGGACTTGTAGTCCCAGCTCCTTGGGAGGCTGAGTCACGAGAATCGCTTGAACCCGGGAGGCAGAGGTTGTGGTGAGCCGAAATTGCACCACTGCACTCCAACCTGGACAATAGAACAAGACTCTTATCTCAAAAAAAAAAAAAAAAAAAAAAGAAAAAAAAAATCCTCATATGTTTGGGTACCTGCTTTGTGCCAGCATGGTGCTGGGAGTTTAGTAGTGAAAAATTCAGCATGGGTGGTCATGGTGCTTATACAATTAGTTAAAACTTTTTTTAGTTAGAGAGGACAGGCTGTGGTTAGGTCATTGGTGTGTGTAGTGCCTTTTTGAGTAACTTGCATTTACTCTTAGAGTGGACTTTTCAAGGAATAGAAAGATGAAAAAGTAAATTTTGTGTGTTAGGATGTATATGGGGATCTGTACACCTGTTTAAAAAATTACAAAACTAAAATATTAAAATATGTAGCCATTTGTCGTTGACTTAACTTTGGTATTTTGCTGTTAATCAGTAGTTATTCTATCCCTAAGTTAGTAGTCTTTGTTACTCTTTAATTTGTGTTCAGAGTGTAGACAATTCCGTAATCTTTTAACTAGTTCCAGTGTCAATTGGGAACCTGTGGTTTGCCTCTTTATTTCCTGTGGCCTCTGTTTTAGCGAGATGATGAGATGTAAGTTGGCACAGCTTTATGGTCTTCAAGCTAAAAGTTAAAGATTTGGCAACTCGCAGTGTTCTGAATTTGTCTTCCCTGCCTAGATTTTGGTGACAAATATAACATACTGATACTTATTTTGGTTAGGCAGGAACCTACATGAGTAAGCATTCACAGCTTCAGAACCTGATTCCTGCAGTGCAGTTCTAGTAAATTACACACAAGCATAAAAATTCAGCTTTTTGGGAAAAAAAGTATTTTGCAGATGTGACCCATAAAAGTCCCTCCTGTATTTGTGTACGTGTGTTAGAACAACCTAGATTTGTTGGTTTTTTTAGTGGTGCAATTTTCTTAGCCCGTTGACCTGCATTTTATAGATATATTTAAAATTTGGTGTTCTTTTCAGCCTTAACAGATTTGATGGTTCCAAGAATCATTGGATTTTTAGGCATGTAATCCAGACCTTACATTACATTATAATGTTTGCAATGTAACAACTTTTTACCTGTAGACCTACAGAGTGTACCTGTTAGAAAAATACTTAAAAGAACTTAGTTGGATTTCAAAAGTAAAAAGATAATTGAGGAAAACATAGGTTACAAGAAGGAAATCTAGTCACCTGTAATCCTACCCTTTAAACAGTAGTTCTCAAACTTTAATAATCACCTGGAGAGTTTGTTAAAACAGGTTACTGCATCCCACTCCTGGAGTTTTCTAATTCATTGGGTCTAGGGTGGGGTCTAAGAAGTTCCCAGATGATGCTCCTGGTCCAGGACCACTGTTTAAGAACTATTGACCTTAAATGTTAACCTTATGGCTTTTTTCCTATGTCTTTTATTCTCCCCGGGATATATTGTTTTCAACCTGTTGATCGTACTGTATGCGTCTGCCCTGTTTTTGCTTAATATTTTTGCAATTGTTTTTCCCAGTTAAAAATAATGACTAGGGGCTGGGTGCGGTGGCTTATGCCTGTAATCCCAGCACTTTGGGAGGCTGAGGCAGGCAGATCACAAGGTCAGGAGATGGAGACCATCCTGGCTAACATAGTGAAACCCCATCTCTATTAAAAATACAAAAAAAAAAAAAAAAAAATTAGCCCGGCATGGTATGGTAGGCACCTGTAGTCCCAGCTACTCGGGAGGCTGAGGCAGGAGAATGGAGTGAACGTGGGAGGTAGAGCTTGCAGTGAGCCTACATCACGCCACTGCACTCCAGCCTGGGCCACAGAGCGAGACTCGGTCTCAAAAAAAAAAAAAAAAAAATGACTAGGCTGGGCGCAGTAGCTCATGCCTGTACTTCCAGCACTTTGGGAGGCTGAGGCGGGCAGATCACCTGAGGTCGGGAATTTGAGACTAGCCTGACTAACATGGAGAAACCCCGTGTTTACTAAAAAATACAAAATTAGTTGGGCGTGGTGGCACATGCCTCTAATCCCAGCTACTGGGGAGGTTGAGGCAGGAGAATCAATTCGTTTGAACCTGGAAGGCAGAGGCTGCGGTGAGATGAGATCGTGCCATTGCACTCCAGCCTGGGCAACAAGAGCAAAACTCCATCTCAAAAAAAAAAAAAAAAAAGAATAGCTCATGTAATATGCCATCCCATGACTGTGCCATCTATATAATTCTTTGCCATTTTTCTCTGATGAATAAGATTGAAATTAACATCTTTGTGCATAGGCTTTTCTTTGGGTTATTTCTGTTTTCACGAAATGGAATTCTAGATCAAAGAAGGTAAACATTTGAATTAAAATATTTAATTAAAAATCTCAGAGCCCTACACTCAGCAGGCTCTTGTTTTGTTGTGTTGTGTTTTAGTTGGTATCGTTTTGGCACTGAAATAGCCTGGCATAGTGATTAAAGATGAATTCTAATTTCCTCTTTGTTTAAACTTTGATGTTTTTTCTGCTAATGGTGATCCTCAATTTAGGCATACTTTTGTATTCTCAGAGTGCATACTGCAAGTCGGTAGGTTAAATGTATTTATGAGCAGATACATCTGACTAACAGGAGCTGTAGAATTAGTTTTGGCATCTTGGATTCTTTTTCCTTTTGTTTATTGAGATATAATTGACATACAGTTAACTGTACATATTTAAAGTGATATGTTTGATAAGTTTTAATGTTATGTATCACCCATGAAGCTTATCCTTATCAAGATAGTAGACATAGTCATCTTCCCCCAAAGTTTCTTGTGCCCTTTGTAATCTTTCCTTCCTTCCCCTCCAACCACTGATCTCATTTCTGTCACTGTAGATTATTTTACATTTTCTAGAATTGTATATATAAGTGGAATCATTTAGTACGTACTCTTTTTGTGTGGGTTCTTTCACTCATTCTGAGATTCACCCATGTTCATTTTTTTTTTAATTGCTGAGTAGTATTCTATTATATGGATATACCACAATTTGTTTATTCATTCACCTCTTATGCTTGGTGGCATTTGGGTTATTTCCAGTTTTGGGCTATTGCAAGTAAAGTTGCTATGAACATTGTGTGGACATACGCTTTTTTTTCTCTTGGCTAAGCTAGATAGATCATGTGGTAGGGTTTGCGTGTGTGTGTGTGCGTGTGCGTGTGCGTGTGTGTTTTGAGATAGGATTTCACTCTATTGCCCAGGATTTCATGGTGTGATCTCAGCTCACTGCAGCGTTGGCCACTTGCCTGGCTAGTTTATTTTTCTTGTAGAGAGGAGGTCTTACTGTTGGCCAGGCTGGTCTCAAATTCCTGGGCTTAAGTGATCCTCTGGCCTCAGCCTCCCAAAGTGCTGGGATTACAGATGTAAGCTGCTGTGCCTAGCCATGTTTAACAGGCAGTTTGAGTTGAATGTTTACTGATGATGATCCATATTTCAACCCCAATAAAATTGTGACAACTGTTGTTTCACTTGAGTGTTTTTTTTTTTTTTTTTTTTTTTTGTGACGGAGTCTTGTTCTGTCACCCAGGCTGGAGTGCAGTGGCGCGATCTCAGCTCACTGCAAGCTCCGCCTCTTGGGTTCACGCCATTCTCTTGCCTCAGCCTCACGAGTAGCTGGGACTACAGGCACCTGCCACCAAGCCCGCCTAATTTTTTGTGTTTTTTTTAGTAGTGACGGAGTTTCACCATGTTAGCCAGGATGGTCTCCATCTTCTGACCTCGTGATCCACCCACCTCAGCCTCCCAAACTTCTGGGATTACAGGCGTGAGCCACAGTGCCTGGCCTCACTTGTGTATTTTTAAGGAATCATGTTAAATTACATGCTCTTAAAGCACTGATTTTTAAAAAATTATTAACCTTATTTTATAGTATATGAATTTTGTTAATTTTTTAATCAATAAAACGGATTTTATCTTACCACAATGATTGTGATACCTTTCACTTGAATAATGATTTAAACACTTTATCTTCCTTTTTTTATTTTTAAAGACAGAGTCAGTCTCGCTCTGTTGCCCAGACTAGAGTGCAGTGACACGATCTCGGCTCTCTGCAACCTCTGCCTCCTGAGTTCCAGCAATTCTCCTGCCTCAGCCTCCTGAGTAGCTGGGATTACAGGGGCCTGCTATCACACCCGGCTAATTTTTATATTTTTCATTAGAGACAGGGTTTTGCCATGTTGGCCAGGTTGGTCTTGAACTCTTGACCTCAGATAATCCACCTGCCTCTGCCTCCCAAAGTGCTGGGATTACAGGTGTGAACCACGACACCTGGCCAATTTGGGTTTTTTTTTTTTTTTTTTTTATGGAGTCTGGCTCTGTTGCCCAGGCTAGACTAGAGTGCAGTGGTGCGATTTCAACTCACTGCAACTTCTGCCTCCCGGCGCCTAGCCTAAAGCATTGATTTCCAGCTGAATTTGGTTACAGCTTATTTGGTAGCTGCTCTTCTCTCACCACCCCCATTTGAAATTAGTGAATTAAATTTTTATTGTGAAATATTTTTGTTAGCCTGAGCAACATGGCAAAAGCCTATTTCTACCAAAAAAGATAAAAAATTAACCAGGTATGGTGATATGCACCTGTAATCCCAGCTACTCTGGGGGCTGAGGCAGAAGGATCGCTTGAGCCCAGGAGGCAGAGGTTGTGGTGAGTTGAGATCATGCCACTACACTGTAGCCTGGGTGACAGGACAAGGCCGTCTCAAAAAAAAATGTTTTGTGGCCCTTTGTAATTACACTTTAGGAATCTGACCCAGTGTGGTGGCTCAGGCCTGTAATCCTTGCACCTTGGGAGGCTGAGGTGGGCAGATCACCTGTCAAGAGTTCAAGACCAACCTGGCCAACATGGCGAAACCCCATTTCTAGTAAAAATACAAAAACTACCTGGGTGTGGTGGTACACGCCTGTAATCCCAGATACTCAGGTGGCTGAGGCAGGACAATTGCTTGAACCTGGGAGGTGGAGGTTGCAGTGACCCGAGATTGTGCAACTGCCCTCCAGCCCGGGGGACAGAGCAAGACTCCATCTCAAAAAAACAAAAACCATATTACACTTCAGGATCATAGTCACAAACAACTATTTTATTTTTATATTTGCTTGTAGGACTCTAGCACACTTTTCGTTGATGGTATTCTTCTCTTTGTAAAGTATTGATAAGATTTTTTTTTTAAACATTTCTTTAGCATTTCTAGTGAAGTTTACAGCAGTTGATAAATATTTCTGGAGCACTCTGTTAAAGTCTGAATAATATCTTCAATTTTCACATGGAATAAACTTACATGAAATGAACTAATAGCAGCAACTCAGTGACAGAAGGGGAAACAGACTGTAAGAGTTAGGGTATCCTTTGATATCATGCTTTCCTGGAATGTGTGTGTGTGTGTGTGAGACGGAGTTTCACTCTTGTTACCCAGGCTGGAGTGCAATGGCATGATCTCGACTCACTGCAACCTCTGCCTCCCAGGTTCAAGTGATTCTCCTGCCTCAGCCTCCTGAGTAGCTGGGATTACATGCATGTGCCACCACGCCTGGCTAATTTTTTATTTTTAATAGAGAGGTGATCCCCCCGCCTCGGCCTCCCAAAGTGTTGGGATTACAGGCGTGAGCCACCGTGCCCAACCTGGAGTTTTTTGAAGATTTATTTTTTTTTTTTTTGAGACAGGGTCTCTCACTGTCACCTATGCTGGAGTGCAGTGGTGTGATCACAGCTCACTGCAGCCTCGAACTTTCGGATTCTGAACTCAATCCTCCTGCTTCAACCTCCCGAGTAGCTGGGACTATAGGCGTGTGTCACCACACCTGGCTTATTTTTATATTTTTCGTAGAGATGGGGTCGTGCCGTGTTGGCCAGCTGGTCTCCAACTCCTGGGCTCAGGCAATCTGGCTGCCTTGGGCCTCCCAAAGTGCAAGGATTACAGTTGTGAGCCACTGCGCCTGGCCTTAAGTTAATTTTTAATGAAATGGTGCTTAAAATTTTTTTTGGCATCTTAAGAGTTATTTGATAGGTTATTGGACACTTGATTTGTAATAGTTATTACATTCTTTCTGATAAATTATAAACAATTTATCTTATGGATGTTTACATGTGTGTTGCTAAAAAAAAAAAAATAAATAAATCTGGATTCAGTGGCCCATGCCTGTAATCTCACCACTTTGGGAGGAGTGCTTGAGCTCAGGAGATTGAGGGTACAGTGGGCCATGATTATGCCACTGCACTCCAGCCTGGACAACAGAGTGAGACCCTGTCTCAAAAAAATTAATATTACTGACAGCTGGAACTTTTAGTTTGGCTAACAAAGATATGATCTGGCTTGTACCTGTTTTTAGTTTGGAGCAATGATAGTATGTTTGGTGAGTAGACTGTTTTGGTATTCAGACACAGGGATGGTGCCCTGAGCATATAAATTCCAGTGTGTTGGCCAGGTGCAGTGGCTCATGCCTGTAATCCTAGCACTTTGGGAGGCTGAGGCGGGCTGATTGCTTGAGCTCAGGAGTTCGAGACCAGCCTGGGCAACGTGAAACCCTGTCTTTACTAAAATACAAAAAATTAGCTGGACGTGGTGGTGGGCGCTGTAATCCCAGCTGCTCAGGAGACTGAGGCAGAATTGCTTGAACCTGGGAGGCAGAGGTTGCAGTGAGCTGAGATTGTGCCGTTGTACTTCAGCCTGGGCAACAGAGTGTGACTCCGTCTCAAAAAGAAAAAAAAAAAAAAGATTCCAGTTTGTTATTTTCTAATTGCCGAAGTGTAATTCAAGTGCATTGTAGGAACTTTTGAAAACACAGTAGTCTGTTGAGAGGCTGTTGTTGCATTAGTGGTTCTCAACTGGGTATTACATTTGAGAAGAATTAAGTTTTTGGGGGCCCAGGTACTATGGTTATTGTAATTTCTTCTGTGTACCTCACCAGATGCTTGGGGAAAGTGTCTGGTTGTTTATAGGCTGGTGCTCGTGGGGGTATCTGCCCATGCCCAGTAGAACACAAATCCTCAAGGGCCCAGGGAAGCCCCGCATGGCAGCCATATGCTTCTGTGGGAAGAAGGATCCTTTTTGCCTCTCCCTGCTTTGTAGGTATCTAGGATGTTAGGTAGGCAGTGTGAATAGTTGCTGCTGATCTTCTGACCTGTTCCTGCAGAGAAGTCAGGGAGGACTAGGTAGCCCTTGTGGAGGGAGAGGTTTGGCTGGACTTTGCCATTCTCTGGAAGACTTTGTCATTCTCTGGAAGACAGGCATGGTTGGTGGGTCTGTCAGTGGTAGCACTTGGAGGGTCCATATTTAGGATATCAATTAATTGGGAATGGAATCTTTGTCTTTGATTCAATCTCCTGGTTTCTAACTTTTAAACCATTTTTAGGGAAGCATTGTGTGTGAAGGTAGGAGATACTCCCTACATACAAAATCATGTTGTTAATGTTGTGAATTATGCATTTTCTTTTTAATATTAGGCAAATTTTTTTTCATATGTCAAGTTTTTATCATGTACACTTTTCAAGGTTTTTTGGATTATAAAATCTTAGTTGAGGTAATATAAATAGAAAACTAGATACGGAGTACATGCCTGGTTCGTGTTACCTCAGAAGCAGTTGTGCTGCCACTTAGCCTAGCAAAAAGTAAATTTAGTTGTTTTGTCCAAAGGGTGCCAGTATAACTTTGGTGATCTGGATTTTACTTTTCTTTCTTTCTTTCTTCTTTTTTTTTTTTCTGTTTTTTTTTTTTTTTGAGGCAGAGTCTTACATTGTCACCCAGGCTGGAAAGCAGTGGCTTGATTTCAGCTCACTGCAGTCTCCGCCTCCCGGGTTCAAGCGATTCTCCTGCCTCAGCCTCCCAAGTAGCTGGGATTGCAGGCACACGCCACCACGCCTGGCTAATTTTTTGTATCTTTAGTAGAGACGAGGTTTCACCATGTCGGCCAGACTGGTCTCAAACTCCTGACCTCGTGATCCACCCGCCTTGGCCTCCCAAAGGGCTGGGATTACAGGCCTGAGCCACCGTGCCCGGCCTGGATTTTGCTTTTTAATTTGATGATTATATAGTATAGACAGTTTCTGGAAAGTTGATTAATTTAAAAATTCAAAATTTGGTTGGGCGTTGCCATCGCAGCATTTGTATGTAGAAGGTTGATTGGTTGGAGTCATATCAATAAGAGATCACCCAAGTGTAATACAGTTCGATATAATGTTTTCATGGTCTTACTGCTGGATGTTTACTACCCTTTTGCTGTTCTTTGAATCTAAACCTGTAAATAAATTAGTGATTCTCCTTGGCAGCAAAGCTTGGAACTGCATAACTCTTTTAATTTTATTCCAAAAGAAACTGGGTAACAAATGCTCACTTTCGCTGGTTGCAGTGGCTCACTCCTGTAGTCCCAGCTACTGGGATGGCTGAAGCAGGAGGATTGCTTGAGTCCAAGGCTGTAGTGTACAATGATTGCGTCTTCGAATAGCCACTGCATTCTCCCACCTGAGCGCTATAGTGAGACCCTGTCTCTAAAAATAAAAAAACAAAAACAGTCACTTTTATATGGCCTTTGGTTCTTACAGCTATGAATTGTACTTGATCAGATCGTTAATTCAAACTAGAGGCGGGGCGTGGTGGCTCTCGCCTGTAATTGCAGCTCTTTGGGAGGCCAAGGCAGATGGATCATCTGAGGTCAGGAGTTCAAGACCAGCCTGGCCAACATGGTGACGCCCCATCTCTACTGAAAATACAAAAATTAGTTGGGTGTGGTGGCAGGTGCCCGTAATCAAAGCTATTTGGGAGGCCGAGGCAGGAGAATTGCTTGAACCCAGGAGATGTGGAGGTTGCAGGGTGCCAAGATCGCATCACTGTGCTTCAACCTGGTAATGGACTGAGACTCTGTCTCAAAAAAAAAAAAAAAAAAAAAAATTCAAACTAGGAGAGCCTACAAGTCCATAATCCTGTGAGGGGAATCTCGGACAGTTTGAGTTGGCTTTTTTTTTGAGATGGCGTTTCGCTCTTGTTGCCCAGGCTGGAGTGCAATGGCAGAATCTCGGCTCACCACAACCTCCGCCTCCTGAGTTCAAGCAATTCTCCTGCCTCAGCCTCCCGAGTAGCTGGGATTACAGGCATGCGCCACCATGCCCTGCTAATTTTGTATTTTTAATAGAAACGGAGTTTCTCCATATTGGTCAGGCTGGTCTCAAACTCCCAACCTCAGGTGATCCGCCCACCTCGGCCTCCCAAAGTGCTGTGATTACAGGCTGAGCCACCGTGCCCGGTCGACTTTTTTTTTTTTTTTTTTGAGACAAAGTTTCACTTTTGTTGCCCAGGCTGGAGAGCAATGGTATAATCTCGGCTCATCGCAACCTCTGCCTCCCGGGTTCAAGCGGTTCTCCTGCTTCAGCCTCTCCGGTAGCTGGGATTACAGGCATGTGCCACCATGCCCAGCTAATTTTGTATTTTTAGTAGAGACTGGTTTCTCCATGTTGGTCAGGGTAGTCTTGAACTCCTGGCCTCAGGTAATCCACCCGCCTCGGCCTTTCAAAGTGCTGGGATTGCAGGTGTGAGCCACCGCACCCAGCCTTTTTTTTTTTTTTTTTTTTTGTTGAGACAGTCTCTCTTTTGCCCACACTGGAGCGTAGTGGTACCATCATGGTTCACTGAAGCCTTGACCTCCTGGGTGCAAAGCAGTCCTTCTGCCTCATCCCCCTGAGTAGCTGGAACTATAGTCACATGCCACTATGCCCAGCTAATTTTTCTATATTTTTGTAGAGACAGGATTTTGCCGTGTTGCCCAGGCTGATCTTGAACTCCTGAGTTCAAGTGATCCTCTTGCCTTGACCTTCCAAAGTGCTGGGATTACAGGTGTGAACCATTGTGCCTGGCCATGGATTTTTATTACAAATTATATTCAAATAGATGAAAACAGGAGGGAAAAGAATTTTCAGTATGTGGAGTAGTTTTGACAGGAGTTTTAGCCCTTTATGTTGGTGACTGATATTAATGTTGCTCTTAAGTGTACTTAAGCACACTAAAACATTGAACACAACATGTGTTTGATAACACAATTATCAAGGGAACTGAGGATAAAAGCACTCATCTTTGTATCGCAATATGAGATTATTAGCATCTGTTAACTTTACAAACCTGACTCATTTAATTGTCCACAGCCACCATCGTGATAATGAATAAAGAGAAAACAAATCGTGTATTTTGTCACTCTATTCATTTTTATCTATAAAGATTTAAAATACCTTTCTTTTGAGTTAGGTTGGTTTTATGGTTGGAAGAAGGAAAGGAGGTAGACCTTTGAATGTCTTGATTGCTGCTCATTTCTCTAGGCGGTGAAGAAAGGTAGCTAAAGTGCTGTCTCTGATTATCAAATGCCATATATGTGAATATACCTGTGTTGTCTGTCGTGCTGTTGTGAACACTCACTTGCTTTCATCTTTTTTATCCATGAGCTCTTGCATTAGAGTAGTTAGTAACCAGTTCTTTCTCTTGGAGTAATTAATGTGACTTTTCCCTTGTTTGAGATTTAGCTAAGAGTTTTATATGTAACATATAAACCATGATACATCAGAAAGACTGTATTTGTGGTTCATAAAGACTGTAATTTCATTTCATTTTCATAAATTGTATGTTTTCAAGTCTATATGTTTGGGTTTTTTTGTTGTTTGTTTGTTTTTTTGATATGGAGCCTCACACTTGTAGCCCAGGCTGGAGTGCAGTGGCACAATCTCGGGTCACTGCAACCTCCGCCTCCCCAGTTCAAGCAACTCTCCTGCCTCAGCCTCCCCAGTAGCTGGGATTACAGGCACCTGCCAACATGCCTGGCTAACTTTTTTTTTTTTTGTATTTTTCAGTAGAGATGGGGTTTCACCATGTTGGCCAGGCTCCAGGTTGGTCTCGAGCTCCTGACATCAGGTGACCCACCCGCCTTGGCCTCCCAAAGTGCTGGGATTACAGGCGCCAGCCACCTCGCCTGGCCTGAACTGGATTATTTTAATGGACATATGTATCTTTTTGTTTGCTTAATGAGAATTTGGAATTCTATTTTTAATAGAATCAGAAATTAGTTTGTGACTTGTGTGCTTTTAAATTAGGCATATTACTCACTTGAATGAATTGGATAAAACATGATGGTTTTAGTCTGCCATTTCTGGCAGTTTTATTTCTTAAATGTCGTTCTTAAAGTGTTTTGTCAGCTCTGATGAAGTTCTGATGGCATCTTATTATTTAAAGTTAAATTTTAATAGGTATTAGAGTCATAGATTTTAGCATGTTTTTATACTTGGAGAAAACCTGGACTGCAAATACTGGTATTAAAAAGCAATGGTGGCTTTCTGAATATAAGGGCTCTTAGTGTGGAAATTGATAATCATATTCTCTCTAGGCAATAGCATTTGTGGCCTTAAGTAGTAGCTTAAGAAGTATTAATGCTTAACTGTAACACTTCAGATTAGGAGAGTAAACTCTGGTAACTTTGTTATTATTGATAGAAAAAAGTAGAGGTGAAGGTTGAGAGGATACTACTTTTCAACTGTGATTAACACCAGTTTTACTAGTAGTCATATTTGTTGTGTGAAAAATAGAATTAAAACAGCAGCCTAGTAATGTCTGTTAATCCTGCTTATGAATATAAGATTCGTAAAGAAAAATAAAAATGACCTAGTAGGTTTTTTTTTTTTTTTTTTTTTGAGACGGAGTCTCGCTGTGTCGCCCAGGCTGGAGTGCAGTGGCCGGATCTCAGCTCACTGCAAGCTCTGCCTCCCAGGTTTTTACACCATTCTCCTGCCTCAGCCTCCCGAGTAGCCGGGACTACAGGCGCCCGCCACCTCGCCCGGCTAGTTTTTTGTATTTTTTAGTAGAGACGGGGTTTCACCGTGTTAGCCAGGATGGTCTCGAACTCCTGACCTCGTGATCCGCCCGTCTCGGCCTCCCAAAGTGCTGGGATTACAGGCTTGAGCCACCGCACCCGGCCAGACCTAGTAGGTTTTAATCAGTGTTCTGGTACCTCTCTACAACAAAAGATGGCCCTGCATCTTTTCTTAAGGTGTCAGAATTGTATTTACCCTGTTAATTTAAAGAACAACATAAGTCCTGTAAAAGTGCCTGATTTGTGGAAGCTTTTGTCAGGATAGAATGGCAGCATGCTGTTTCCTTTCAAAGTTTTATGTATTTAATTACCTGAATTATATTTTCTTTCTTTTTTCTTTTCTGGTTTTTTGTTTGTTTGTTTGTTTTTTGACGGAGTAACTTGCTCTGTCGCCCGGGCTGGAGTGCAGTGGCGCGATGTTGGCTGACTATAACTTTCACCTCTTGGATTCAAGTGATTTTCCTACCTCAGCCTCCTGAGTAGCTGGGATTCAGGCACGCACTACCACACCCAGCAAATTTTTGTATTTTTAGTAGATACAGGGTTTCACCATGTTGGTCTGGAACCTCGTGGTCTGTCCACCTCAACCTCCCAAAATGCTGGCATTACAGACGTGAACCACCATGCCCAGCCTTAAATTTATTTTTAAAAGTTATATATGCATTTATATATGTTTATGCTTCTATGTATACCTCTATATGTATGTTTATTTTTACCTTTCATCTCTATTCTGTGGTGCATATATATATATATATACGCGCACACACACACACGTATATTTTTTGTAGAAATGGGGTCTTGTCCTGTCCTTGAACTCCTGGCCTCAAGTGATCTGATCTGGCTACGTTGGCCTCCCAAAGTGCTGGGATTACAGGGTGAGCCACCCTGCCTGTTTTTTTAAATTTTTATTTTATGTTTTTTTTTTAAATATATATTTTTGACTTCAGAATTTTCTAAGCAGTTGAAATTACTCCTTTAAATTAGTTTTGGTGTATTTTTTTTTGAGACGGAGTCTCACTGTGTCGTCCAGGCTGGAGTGCAGTGGTGCGATCTCGGCTTACTGCAAGCTCCGCCTCCCGGGTTCATGCCATTCTCCTGCCTCAGCTTCCCGGAGTGGCTGGGACCACAGGCGCCCGCCACCACACCTGGCTAATTTTTTGTATTTTTAGTAGAGATGGGGTTTCACTGTGTTAGCCAGAATGGTCTCAATCTCCTGACCTCGTGATCTGCCCGTCTCGGCCTCCCAAAGTGCTGGGATTACAGGTGTGAGCCACCGCGCCCAGCTGGTGTATGTATTTTTATTTCAGCTCTTTTTTCTTTTTTTTTTTGAGACAAAGTCTTACCGTTGCCCAGGCTGGAGTGCAGTGGCATGATCTTGGCTCATTGCAGCCTCCGCCTCCCGGGTTCAAGCGATTCTCCTGCCTCAGCCTCCTGAGTAACTTGGATTACAGGTGCCCACCACCATGCCCAACTAATTTTTGCAGTTTTAGTAGAGATGGGGTTTCACCATATTGACTAGGCTGGTCTTGAACTCCTGACCTCAGGTGATCCACCTGCCTTGGCCTCCCAAAGTGCTGGGATTATAGTTGTGAGCCACCACTCCCGGCCTCAGCTCATGTTTTTGTTGTTCTTTTTTGTTTTTAAAGCAAAGTCTGTCTCTGTTGCCTAGGCTGGAGTGCAGTGGTGCTTTCTCGGCTCACTGCAACCTCCACCTCCCAGGCTCAAGCGATCCTCCTGCCTCAGCCTCCTGAGTAGCTAGGACTACAGTCATGTGCTACATTTTAATGCCCAGCTAATTTTTGTAATTTTAGTAGAGATGGAATTTCGCCATGTTGCCTAGGGTGGTCTCAAACTCCCGAGCTCAAGTGATCTGCCCACCTTGGCCTCACAAAGTGCTGGGATTACAGGCATGAGTGACTGTGCTTGGCCTGTCATTGCTCAATAATGTACTTTTCATTCTAATACATTTCACGTTTATCAAAACTTGCAGCGTGGCTGGGCGCGGTGGCTCAAGCCTGTAATCCCAGCACTTTGGGAGGCCGAGACGGGCGGATCACGAGATCAGGAGATCGAGACCATCCTGGCTAACACGGTGAAACCCCGTCTCTACTAAAAAATACAAAAAAAAAAAAAAACTAGCCGGGCGAGGTGGCGGGCGCCTGTAGTCCCAGCTACTTGGGAGGCTGAGGCAGGAGAATGGCGTAAACCCGGGAGGCGGAGCTTGCAGTGAGCTGAGATCCGGCCACTGCACTCCGGCCCGGGCGACAGAGCGAGACTCCGTCTCAAAAAAAAAAAAAAAAAAAAAAAAAAACTTGCAGCGTTTTTGCTTTGAGATGTTATGGCCCACTTTTTGTGGATTAAAAATCTGGACCACACAGGTCAGTTGAAGGTTGAAGGTGCTGAGATCAGAGTAAGTCCTTATCACAGTGGATCTGGGGCTGACTATGGTTTCGTAAGCTTTTGTCCCTTATAGCTTTGCCTGTGTAGTAGATGCTCAGCAAACCCCTGTTAAATGGATTAGAATGAATTATATACTACTGGGTTTTCACCAAGTCCTTAGGTCATTTTTAGGCTAAACTTTGGCACCTGCAATTGAAGCGATATGGAAATCTTGCAGGAAAGTGTTGAATCTTCTTCCAGTGATGGGGACTTCAGTTCTTTTCTGTGCGGATGTCATTTGCCTTTTAATGTAGTGTTCATTTTCCCACATGTAACGTGCATTTGTTTTCTGAAATGGTCCTAAATGCTAATACCTTATAGGTTATTCAATGCCATTTTCAGATGGTTAAGATTGTTTGATTCCTGGTGTTTAAGATAAAAAGAAATTAAGGTTGTGCATTGGGGAAAGAAACAGCTGAAACTTGCTTTACTTCATTTGTAAAATAGAATACCTTAAACCCATCCAAATTGTGGAGCTTTTTAGTACTCTGTTTTATACGTTGCAAAGTGTGTCAAGTTCCTCCTTACAAATTTAGAAGTTCTAAAAGGGGCTTTCCTTAATATTTGATACTGTCACTTCTTAGTTTGCTCAGGACTTCATTAAGGACCTTTATTTTGTGTTTACCTTTCATCTGTATTCTGTGACAGAAGAGGACTTAAGAACTACTTCAGCAGCTCACACCTTCCATAAAAATAATGTGGCCTTTTCTTAGTTATTCAGAATAATAGGAAAAATACTTAAACCAGGCTTTTAAAAATCTCATTTTACAGATGCAAAACCTGAAGTTTAGTGTTATATTTAAATGTGTATACACGTAAGTATAGCTTTGGTTTTTCTTTGTGTGTGGGCATGTGCTTGGTGAAAGAGAAACAGAATTTTACTCTTTAGGTTTTTGGTAAATAACAGAGGTTCTGGCACAGGTGATGTCTGGAGCCCCCTAGGGATCCCCAAGATACTTTCAAGGGGACTGTGAGGTCAGAACTTGTTTCATAGTAATATTCATTCATTATGTGCCTTTTTTGCCTGGCCAACAGTCTTCTGATATAGACATTTCTGACAGGATTTTTGATGTATGATGAAATGATGTCAACATTTGGAAGATCTGTGGAAGTCAGTGAAAACTATTTTCCAAATGGCCAGTACATGACAGAAAAATTATGCCTGGTTAAAAGATCTATTAAAAATGCAAAGTAGGCCAGGTATGGTGCCTCACGCCTGTAATCCCAGCACTTTGGGAGGCCGAGGCAGGCAGATCACGTGGTCAGGAGTTCACAGTGAAACCCCGTCTCTACTAAAAGTATAAAAATTAGCTGGGCGTGGTGTTTGGCGCCTGTAATCCCTGTTACTGTGGAGGCTGAGGCAGTCGAATCGCTTAAACCTGGGAGGCGGAGGTTGCAGTGAGCTGAGATTGTGCCACCGCACTCCAGCCTGGGTGACAGAGCTAGACTCCGTCTCAAAAAAGTAAAGTAGAACAGTGGATTTTAATACAAGAATATGAAAAGTTCATTGGTACAAATTAAGATTCCACGTTGCAGTTAGCTTTTAGGAGACAACCGCTTGTCTGTCAATTTTGGCATAATATCAACAAAAAATGTCCAGAATTACCTGAAAAGTCTATTAAAGGACTCTTCTCTAATTACATTCAGAATATACCAGATTCAATACAGAAGCACATATGAAAATCCAGCTTTCTTTTCTTAAGCTGCACATTAAAGAGAGTTGCAAAATCATTAAAAGCCGTTATTATTCTTTGTTTTGGAAATTAATTTTTTCATAAAAATGATGTATACATGCATAAGATTTACTTTTAAAGGAATTAATATTTTGTGTCTCTAAAATGGTAAGTAACACACATAGAAAAGCTCTTTGAGGTCTTCAGTTTTTTTTTTTCTTTCGCCAAGACAGAGTCTTACTCTGTTGCCCAGGCTGGAGTGCCATGGCGTGATCTCTGCTCACTGCAACCTTCGCCTCCCGGGTTCAGGCAATTCTCCTGCCTCAGCCTCCCCAGTAGCTAGGATTACAGGCGCACACCACCACGCCTGGCTAATTTTTTTTTTTTTTGAGACAGGGTTTTGCTCTTGTTGCCCAGGCTGGAGTGCAGTGGCACAATCTCGGCTCACTGCAACCTCTGCCTCCTGGGTTCAGGTGATTCTCCTGCCTCAGCCTCCCAAGTAGCTGGGACTACAGGCATGCACCACCACCCCCAGCTAATTTTTTGTATTTAGTAGAGATTGGGTTTCACCATGTTGGTCAGGCTGGTCTTGAACTCCTGACCTCAGGTGATCCACCTGCCTCAGCCTCCCAAAGTGCTGGGATTACAGGTGTGAGCCACCGTGCCCTGCGTTTTTTAAAAATTTAATTTAATTTTTTTTTTTGAGATGGAGTCTCACGCTCTCACCCAGGCTGGAGTGCAGTGGGGCAATCTCGGCTCACTGCAACCCCTCCCTCCTGGCTTTAAGCAATTTTCCTGCCTCAGCCTCCCGAGTAGCTGGGACTACAGGCGCGTGCCACCATGCCCGGCTAAGTTTTTGTATTTTTAGTAGAGATGAGGTTTTACTGTGTTAGCCTGGATGGTCTCGATCTCCTGACCTCGTGATCCGCCCACCTTGGCCTTCCAAAGTGCTGGGATTACAGGTGTGAGTCACTGCGCCCAGCTGTTAATTTTTAAATTTTTAGTAGAGATGGGGTTTCACCATGTTGGCCAAGCTGGTCTCGAACTCCTGACCTCGTGATCCACCCACCTTGGCCTCCCAACGTATTGGGATTACAGGCATAAGCCACCACGTCCAGCCGTGGTCTTTAATTTTTAAGAGTGTAGGCCGGGTGCGGTGGCTTACGCCTGTAATGCTAACATTTTGGGAGGCCAAGGTGGGCAGGTCACCTGAGGTCATCGGGACTTTGAAACAGCTTGAGCAACATGGAGAACCTCGTCTCTTTTGTATTTTGAAAATACAAAATTAGCTGGTCATGGTGGCGCATGCCTGTAATCCCAGCTACTCTGGAGGATGAGGCAGGAGAATTACTTAAACCTGGGAGGCAGAGGAGGCAGAGGAGACAGAGGCTGCGGTGAGCCGAGATCACACCATTACACTGCAGCGTGGTCAACAAGAGTGAAACCCCATCTCAAAAAAAAAAAAATACGAAGAGTGTAAAGCATGCTGAGACCACAGTGTTTGAGAGCCACTACTCTAGCAAATGTATGTCGGAAGAGAAGTCATATTATGATAAAGTCTAGGATGTGCTTTAATTGTAACCTAGCACAGTTTCTGGTATATCAGGTTTTTTTTTTTTTTGGAGACAGAATCTCTGTTGCCCAGCCTGTAGTACAGCGGTGCAGTCTCGGCTTGCTGTAACCTCCACCTCCTGGGTTCAAGTGATTCTTCTGCCTCAGCCTCTCAAGTAGCTGGGATTACAAGGGGCCTGCCACCACACCTGGCTAATTTTGTTGTTTTAGTAGAGACAGAGTTTCCCCATGTTGGCCAGGCTGGTCTCGAACGCCTGACCTCAAGTGATCTGCCCACCTTGGCCTCCCAAAGTGCTGGGATTACAGGTGTCAGCCACTGTGCCTGGCAATGTGTTAATATGATATTTGAACCAGACTGGATTGAATTATTAAGTAAACCATGTCAATACACATGTAGCTAAGAAGGAAAATTGGTGGTGTGTGAAGATGTGTATTTTATAGATTCTAAGACCTTTTTTTCCACATTTTAACATCTTTGAAATTGAGATGTCTTAAAATGGTGATAAGTCACAGTCTAATGGGCAACTTTTTTTCCTTTCTTGGTGTGTCATAAAATAATGGTGTGTCATAGATGTGATGAAATGTGCTAGTCTTTGTGTGTGGAGAGGAGAAGGAAACATACTGGATAGCACTTCAATTCTTGAGCTGCAGGATATGGTGCATTAAATGTTACTCTTCTTTTTTTTTTTTTGTGAGACGGAGTTTTGCTCTTGTTGCCCAGGCTGGAGTGCAATGGCGCAATCTTGGCTCACTGCAACCTCTGCCTCCTGGGTTCAAGTGATTCTCCTGCCTCGGCCCCCCAAGTAGCTGGGTTTACCGGCATGTGCCACCACGCCAGCTAATTTTTGTCTTTTTAATAGAGACGGGGTTTCTCCATGTTGGTCAGGCTGGTCTCAAACTCCCGACCTCAGGTGATCCACCTGCCGTTGGCCTCCCAAAGTGCTGGGATTACAGGCGTGAGCCACCACGCCCGGCCCCTGAATGTTACTCTTATCAGGCATTTAATTGACTGTGGGCTCATAGTTGCAATATTCTATTCATAAAGCAATTATCTTTATTTCAAGCCAGAAAACTAGATTTCAGTGCTAGAATTCAAGTCTTTAAAATAAAATGTAAAACTCATATTTGTGTATCTTTTTTAATATGCAGAGCCTTTTTTCTGTGTAACCATATTGTTGATTTTCTTATCTTTATATATATATTTTTTTGTTCGTTTTTAATTGACGTATTTATGGCATACAGTGATACTTCTATAGATATATACAATGTGTAATGATCAAATTGGGCATATCTGTCACCTTATCACTGCTTTGTGTTGGGAACATCCAAAATCCACTCTTCTAGTTATTTGAAAAGACAAAATAGTTTTTATTTATTTATTTTTGAGACGGAGTCTCGCTTTGTTGCCCAGGCTGAAGTGCATTGGTGTGATCTCAGCTCACTGCAACCTCCACCTCCCGAGTTCAAGCAATTCTCCTGCCTCACGCTCCTGAGTAGCTGGGATTACAGGCATGTACCACCGCGCCCAGCTAATTTTTGTATTTTTAGTAGAGACGGGGTTTCACCATGTTGGCCAGGCTGGTCTTGAACTCCTGACCTCAAATGATCCACTTGCCCTGGCCTCCCAAAGTGCTGGGATTACAGGCATGAGCCACGGCGCCTGGCCATAAATCATGTTTTTTTTTTTTTTTTTTTTTTTGAGACAGAGTCTCACTCTGTTGCCAGGCTGGAGTTCAAGCAATTCTGCCTCAACCTGCCGAGTGGACTACAGGTGTGCGCCACCATGCCCGACTCTTTTTTGTATTTTTAGTAGAGACGGGGTTTTACCGTGTTGGCCAGGATGGTCTTGAACCCCAGACCTCATGATCCGCCTGTCTCAGCCTCCCAAAGTACTGGGATTAAAAGCGTGAGCCACTGTGCCCGGCCAAATTTTATTTATCTTTTTAATTTTGAGATGGTATCTCGCCATGTTGCCCAGGCTGGTTTTAAACTCCTGGGCTCAACTGATCCACCTGCCTTTGGACTCCCAGAGTGCTGGGATTACAGGTGTGAGCCACTGCGCTCAGCTACAATAAATTGTTAATTACAGTCACCTTCCAGTGCACACTAAGACTTATTTCTTTTATCTACCTGTAATTCTATATTTGTTAACCAATCTCTGGCTACCTCCCCACCAGACTCTAGTAACCACTATTCTGCTCCATTTCTATGAAATTAACTTTTTTAGCTCCCACATGTGAGTGAGAATATGCGGTACATGTCTTTGCGTGCCTGCTTTATTTTACTTAACATAATGTCCCCTAAACTCATTCATGATGCTGCGAGTAAGATGGGGTTTTTTATTTTTTTTTATGGCTGAGTAGTACTCATATATAGTGTATTACATACCACATTTTCTTTATCCATTTATTTGTTGTCCACTTTTTTTTTTTTTTTTTGAGACAAGAGTCTCGCTCTGTCACCCAGGCTGGAGTGCAGTGATGCAATCTTGGCTCACTGCAACCTCTGCCTCCTGGGTTCAAGCAATTCTCTGCTTCAGCCTCCCGAGTAGCTGGGATTACAGGCATGTGCCACCACGCCAGGCTAAGTTTTGTATTTTTAGTAGAGACCGGGTTTCATGATCTTGGCCAGGCTGGTCTCGAACTCCAGACCTGAGGTGATCCACCTGCCTCGGCCTCCCAAAGTGCTGGGATTACAGGTGTGAGCCACTGTGCCAGGCCGAGGCCAAGAGTTTCATTACAGCCTAGGCAACAGAGCGAGACCCTTTATCTTTTTTTTTTTTTTTTTTTTGAGACGGAGTCTCGCTCTGTCGCCCAGGCTGGAGTGCAGTGGCCGGATCTCAGCTCACTGCAAGCTCCGCCTCCCGGGTTCACGCCATTCTCCTGCCTCAGCCTCCCGAGTAGCTGGGACTACAGGCGCCCGCCACCTCGCCCGGCTAGCTTTTTGTATTTTTTTAGTAGAGACGGGGTTTCACCGTGTTAGCCAGGATGGTCTCGATCTCCTGACCTTGTGATCCGCCCGTCTCAGCCTCCCAAAGTGCTGGGATTACAGGCTTGAGCCACCGCGCCCGGCGAGACCCTTTATCTTAAAAAGAAAAAATCATAGACTTTTTCAAATGTGTGACATTTGAAGACGTAAAATACAGTGGAATAACTATAGGCTTCAGTCACAGATTGGATTTATATCTCTTTGCCTTGGTTTCCTCAACCGAAAAAGGAAGGAAATACTTGTAACTTGTTTTGAGGTTATTTTATATGAAATGTATGTGAATGTATTTAGCATGTGATTGCTTACTGGACAGATCAGTTAGGAATTGTAGTTGGCTGCTAGTAACAGTTCTGGAATAATGTAGTTGTGACAGTATGTTAGGTAGGCAGGTAAGGGCGGGCTTCATGTCATCAGGGAATCCAGATTGCTGCAGTGTGTATTCACAGCCCTCTTCAGTGCATTACTTATTCTTAAAGGAATCGCTTCTGCAGTCACCTCAGTTTCATGCAGTGGGAGGAAGAAAGGGGTGAGTTGGCAGAAGGCTAAGAGCTAGCTAAAACTATTCCCCTTCTCCAACAACCAAAGGAACTTTTCTGAATATGCCTCCCTACACATTGCCCTGATCATCTTGGGCGAGAAGTGTCTCGTTGCAAGAAAGGCTGGGAAACAAGGCTGTTTGACTGCCCTTAATAAAATCGGGGTTTTGATAGTAAGAAGGAGATAATAGGTATTGGGTTGGATAATGTACAGTCTTTCACAGCGAATGTTGTTTCACTTTTTTCTTTCATTTACGTATTTGGGAGTATTATTGTATAGGCCTAGCTCCCATGAACTGTCCCACACCGTGGATTTTATTTTTTTCTTGTTTTTTTCCACCTGGAGAGCACCGTGAATTTTTGTTTATGAATATCTTTTTTTCTTTCTTTCTTTTTTTTCTGAGCCTTAATCTCACTCTGTCTCCCAGGCTGGAGTGCAGTGGCGTGATCTTGGATCAGTGCAACCTCTGCCTCGGCCTCCCGAGTAGCTGGGATTACAGGTGCCCGCCACCACGCCTGGCTAATTTTTGTATTTTTAGTAGAGCTGGGGTTTCACCATCTTGGCCAGGCTGGTCTTGGAACTCCTGACCTCGTGATCCACCCTCCTCGACCTCCCAAAGTGCTGGGATTATAGGCGTAAACCACTGTGCCCGGCCGTTTATGATTATTTATGTCTTTTGGGTTCTGCTTTGCTGGGGGACTGGGCTTATGTGATAAAATTACTTACTTGAGCATTAAAGGAAAACAAAAAGTTTAACTTTTTTTTTTTTTTTTTCCGTTCATAGTTTAGCTTACCCTCAACCTTTAACTCAGAGGACCTGATTTGGTAGTTTGGCGGT
Organism: Macaca fascicularis; assembly: GCF_037993035.2. NCBI lineage: Eukaryota > Metazoa > Chordata > Mammalia > Primates > Cercopithecidae > Macaca > Macaca fascicularis. The sequence continues at coordinate 171,425,664 of NC_088377.1, read as the reverse complement.
GGTTAAAGGTTGGTAGAGGAGAGGCAGAGTGTTGCTAGGAAAAGAGACTGCCTGGAGGACCGTTCAGGGCTTTCGTCCTTGGCTCTGTGCTACTCGGAGGCCTTGGGGCTTTTGGTTCCTTCTTGGGTTATCTGTGTCCTTATCTATCAAATAAGGAGTTGGTTTAGATGATTTTAAGTCTTTCCAACTTGAATATTCTGATTTTATATGTAGACATACATGCAACTCTTATTTTGTGTGTGTGTGTGTGAATGTAAAAGGCCTTCACAGCCATATGTATACCTGGTATTGCCTTCTAGGGAATACAGAAGTGAAGATAGAGTTATGACATGAAGTTAAAATCTCATTTTGAATCTTAGTCTCTTTGCAGATAAATATGCACAGTAAAACTAGGTAAATTCTGCAATTTATTACCTTCTTGGTATGAATTTTTACTAGGGCTTTTTTAGAAGTTCAAAGTAGAAGACTTTTAACATCTTCATTTTGGATTTTAAAATGTGGCAGTGAAATATTTTACATTTAGAAACCTGTGTTAATGTTGACTAGGAAAAGTCTCAGTCTTATGCCATTAGTAATGATGTGTTTGTTATCCTTTCGTTTCTAGAAATGGATCTCTGGAATTAGATGGAGTATTGTGAAAGTATAATATTAAAAAAAATGTTTTTGTAGAGACAGGGTCTCACTGTATTGCCCAGGCTGGTCTCGAACTCCCAGGCTCAAGTGAACCTATCACTTTGACCTCCTGAAGTGCTAGGATTACAAGTGTGAACCACCATGCCCATCCTGAAGGTATAATTATTAAAATGCTATCTGATGTTCATAATTTGCTTATCCAAGAATTCAAATACTTTGCCCTACTTAGGTCAGACTTTGGCCTACTCTGTGAGTGAATCAGTTTTTGCTTTTGTTACAGATGGTAGAATTGAGTCAAAATGTTAATGGCCCTTGTCCAATATGGGGAGCTAGTTAATGTCTTCTGATTCTATCCTGTGGAGTGAGAGTATCTATTTGTTCACTTGATGGAAACTTACAGTTCCCTTGTGTCTTGTTTCAGTTTTGTTTTTCATGTGGAATACATCTAGAGAGACAGTATGGTTTAGTGGATGGGACAGGCCCTTGTGAGAATTATTTCAAATAATTTTGTAATTTCAACCCAGTAAATTTCTCCATCAGCGTTCCTGATCCCTGGCATTATGAACAGTAGGTTTCAGAAAGCTTCCATGTTTTAGAACCTCTCCTACCTAACAGTAATCACCTCAGATGTTTGTAATTCGTAATTGGAATATTTAATTATTAGGTAAGAGCAAGGTATTACAGATTCTTTGGAGTGCAATGGCTCGATCTCAGCTCACTGCAGTCTCCACCTCCCAGGTTCAAGCGATTCTCCTGCCTCAGCCTCCCGAGTAGCTGGGATTACAGGCACCCACCACCACACCCAGCTAATTTTTGTATTTTTAGTAGAGACTGGGTTTCACCATATTAGCCAGGATGTTCTTGATCTCTTGACCTTGTGATTTGCCCGCCTTGGCCTCCCAAAGTGCTGAGATTACAGGTGTGAGCCACCACATCCAGCCAAGGTGTTATAGATTCTTTAACCTAAATTTGGCTTGTTACTTGGAAATGTTACTGAGGAAATTGGTAATCAGTTTTATGATTTTCTAAATTACTATGTAACTTCTAGTCACATAAAAAGTGTCTAAGTCCAGTAGCAAGAGAGGGCTGCTTCAAATTGTGATTAATGATATTGCAGAACAAATTCTGGGTTGGTAGTAATATTTATTGGTTAAAATATAGTAGTAGGCCTTTAACATGGATATGACTGTATGTCTTTATTTTCAGCTGCCACATATTTATGAATAAAACCAAACTTAGAAAAAGCAGGTAAAACTTTATTTTATTTTGGAAGTTAGTTGACAAGGGTAATTCAGATTGAATTGCATAATAATGGCAATATTAAGTTTCTTGTTTAACAGATATAGACTGGAAAGTTCTCTTTCAGCACTTTGGGAGGCTGAGGCGGGTGGATCACAAGGTCAGGAGATTGAGACCTTCCTGGCTAACACGGTGGAACGCTGTCTCTACTAAAAACACAAAAAATTAGCCAGGCATGGTGGCAGGCACCTGTAATCCCAGCTACTTGGGAGGCTGAAGCAGGAGAATGGCGTGAACCCGGCAGGCGGAGGTTGCAGTGAGCCAAGATCACGCCACTGTACTCCAGCCTGGGCGACAGAGCAAGACTTCTTCTCAAAAAAAAGAAAAATCTCAGATACAAGCCAGGCACTGTGTGTGCACTTGTAGTCCCAGCTACTTGGGAGGCTGAGGCTGGAGGATCATGTAAGCCCAAGAATTCAAGTCAGTCTGGGCAATATAGCAAGATCCCCATCTCTAAAATAGAACAACTCAGATACATATAATTAGAATAGTATAAATAAATACCTGTATGCCATCCTACTATATGGACTCAATATTTTGCTATATTTGCTATCATATTTTTGGTTGAGCCATTTATAATTTGCAAATACGATGAGACTTCAGCATACTTTAACAAGCATCTTCAAAGAATAAGGACTTTTCTTCTGGGCACGGTAGCTCGTGCCTATAACCTCAGGACTTTGAGAAGCCGAGGTGGGTAGATCACTTGAGGTCAGGAGTTTGAGACCAGCGTGACCAACATGTTGAAATCCTGTCTCGACAAAAATTAGCCAGGCGTGATGACGTGTGCCTGTAATCCCAGCTACTCAGAAGGTTGAGGCTGGAGAATCACTTGAGCCTGGGAGGCAGAGGTTGCAGTGAGCCAAGATCATGCCATTGCATTCCAGCCTGGGTGCCAGAGCGAGACTCCGTCTCAAGATAAAAATTAAAAGGACAAGCACAGTGGCTCACGCCTGTAATCCTAGCACTCTGGGAGGCTGAGGTGGGTGGATCACCTGAGGTCAGGAGTTCAAGACCAGCTTGGCCAACATGGCGAAAACCCGTCTCTACTAAAAATACAAAAATTAGTTGGGCTTGGTGGCTGGCGCACACCTGTAATCTCAGCTACTTAGGAGGCAGGAGAATTGCTCCAACCCAGGAGGCAGAGGTTGCAGTGAGCCAAGATCGCGCCACTGCACTCCAGCCTGGGTGACAGAATGAGACTCTGTCTCAAAAAAAAAATTAAAAAAGAATAAGGATTTTTCTTACATAAACACAATACCATTATCACACCAGAGGATATTAATAGTAACTTCAGTTATATCATGTAATATCCATACAGGAAATATTGAAATGGTGAGATGTTTCATCTAGCCACTTTCAAAGAAAGAAAGCCTGTATTTTTACGTTTTAAACAACATTAATCAGACAAAATTAGCGCCAAAAAGATTGCTCTGAAACCCATGCAATGTTACTGGGCAAAATGTTCTCATGCATTCTAATAATTTATGAAGTCAGCTTTTAAATTAGTGTTTAAATTTGCTTTTGTAGCTGCGTATTTTAAAAAGTTTGCTTGAGCCCAGCAGGTTGATGTTGCAGTGAGCTATGATTGCGCCAATGCACTCCAGCCTAGGCGACAAAGTGAGACCCTCTCTCTGGAAAAAACAAAATCTTTCTAAAATAGAAGAGTCAGTTTTTCTGCCCTTAGAAAACATAGAATGGTGAATACAATTGGACCCTCAAGAGTAAAGACCAGAGACAGTGACACAGTCTAGTAGAAAATAATAGTACCTGCTGCAAAGGGTCATTGTTACCAAGTATGTGAAATTGTGTAGTAGTGGTTAGCACAGTATCTAACACATAAGTACTTCAGTGTTAGCTTTAAAAAAAAATCACATGTGGAATATGTGTTGATTTGGAACTATAAACACCAGGACTTTTTTTTTTTTTTTTTTTTTTTTTAAGAGGCAGAGAGTCTTGATAGATTGTCCAGGCTATTCTCAAACTCCTGACCTCAAGTGATCCTCCCACCTTGACCTCCTAAACAGTGAACCACTGCGCCTGACCAACACCAGGACATTTTAAAGGTTGCTTTTTTTTTTGACATCTTCTAGTCATTTGTTCACTACATTTTTTTCAATGACAAAATATTTTAAGCACCACAACAAATATGTGGAATAAAATAATGAACAGCATCCGTTTCCCAGTTGTCGGATTTTAACATTGTCTTCAGAATTTTTTTTTAAGGAAATAACACCTGAAGTCACACTAAAGACTCTTGTGATGTCTTTCCTGATTCTGCTTCCCTCCCTGTCTTCATGAATTATCATCTTTCCATTCATGTTTATTTTCTCATATATATATATGTATGTAGTATTTTGCATGTTTATATAAATATACATTTTGATTCAATATTACTTTTAAGATTTATTGATATTATTAGAAGTATTCTAGTAGCTCTAGAATTTGTTTCCAGTTCATTTATATTGAGTTATATGTGTGTACCACATTTTTTCCATTTTGTTAATGCACATTTAGGTTATTTCCAGTTTTTTACCATTATATACAGTGTCATAATTAACATTTATGAGTGTCTTTTTGAGCACATATGTGTTTTTCTGGGATAGTGTTTTTCAAGCCTTTTTGTTCACTAGAAACAGTAAGAAATGTACTTTACATTGAGACCCAACATATGTATGTATGTGTATATTTGCATAATTCTCCTATATATGCATAAATATTTATGTGTAATGGAAATTTATAGTTTCATAAAATACTTACCCTGAAAAAATATTTACCCTTATAATGTGAGAGATGCATTCTTGAGATATGAATAAATATCCCTTCATTATAAATATGCTGATCAGAACAATATTTTACAAATAATAGTCTAATGTATGTAACCTGAAGCAGAATTGCTGATCTTGATGGTGCTCATTTTCAGCTTGGCGAGATATGAAAAAAATCCCTCTTCAAAGTGGTTTTACCAAACTCACATTCCCATCAGGAACATGTGAGAGTTCCTGTTTATTCATATCCATACCAACATTTGTCCAGCTTTCTAATATTTTGCCTATCTGATGGATGTGAAATGGTATCCCAATGTTTTCTCAGTCTGTTTTCTAGTCACACATTTTTAGTGCCTTCTTTCTGATTTTTTTTAAAAGCAAACACTGAAGTACTTATGTGTTAGATACTGTGCTAACCGCTACTACACAGTTTCACTTACTTGGTAACAATGACCCTTTGCAGCAGGTACTATTATTTTCTACTAGACTGTGTCACTGTCTCTGGTCTTTGCAAAGCAGTAAAGATGCTAACAAGAGAGGTGAGACATGGCTTTCCTATTCTAGGGAGCTTACATTCTAGGAGAGAGATGAACTTTGTCTCCCAGTGAGTGACAGAGGGACACACAACGGGGTGCAATGTGCAGCCTGCCTGGGGAAATGGGGCTGTTCCAAGAGAAGAAGTTTGACCTTGGTCTTGAAAGATGAGTGGACGTTTTCAGAGAGCTATGGAGTTGAGGGGCATTCCAGGTGGAGGGGAGGCAAAGGCATAGAGCCGTAAGACCACATTATTCAAGGAACTTAATGAGTGTTCATGACTGTGCAGAGTCCCAGGATTGGTGAGGCCAAGGGATAAGCAGAGGAGCGCCTGAGGACATGGAGGCAGGTGGAGTTGTATGCTGCCTGCACCCAGACTCATTGAAGGTTTTAAGTAGGGTGTTAACAGGAGTTTTGTTTGGTTTTGTTTTTACAAGTCTAGGAATGGATTCTGGTATTAAAACAAACTTGATGGTCAATCAAGTTTTTGTCTTAATTTCAGTTTCAAACTCATTAGCTTGGCTGTTTACTACTGTCTTTTTGAAACAGGTAGATAATAGAAATTATTATACTTTGAACTAGAGTTAGTCATTTTCTGTTCTTTCCTAGCATATGACACATTTCCTTTCATCCATGTGCCTTGCTTTTGGTGGGTTTTTTTTTTCTTTGTTTGTTTTTGTTTTTGAGATAAGGTCTTGCTCAGTCACCCAGGCTTGAGTGCAGTGACACAATCATAGCTCACTGCAGCTTCGACCTCTCAGGCCCAAGTGGTCCTTCTACCCCAGCCTCCCCGGTAGCTGGGACTATAGGCGTGTACCTCCACACCTGGCTAAATTTTGTATTTTTTTGTAGAGATGGGGTTTCACCATGTTGCCCAGGTTGTTTTTGAACTCCTGGGCTCAAGTGATCTACCTGCCTCAGCCTCCCAAAGTGCTGGGATTATAGGCAAGAACCACAGTGCACAGCCCTCTTTCTTTTCTTTCTTACACATTAAACATATACGTAGAGAAAGGGTCTACATTGCCCAGGCTGGTTGTGAGCTCCTGGCCTCAGGCGTCCAGCCCATGCTCCTTAGTTTTTTTTTTTTTGTTTTTTGTTTTTTTTTTTTTTTGAGACGGAGTCTCGCTCTGTCGCCCAGGCTGGAGTGCAGTGGCGCGATCTCGGCTCACTGCAAGCTCCGCCTCCCGGGTTCACGCCATTCTCCTGCCTCAGCCTCCCGAGTAGCTGGGACTAGAGGCGCCCACAACCGCGCCCGGCTAATTTTTTGTATTTTTAGTAGAGACGGGGTTTCACCGTGGTCTCGATCTCTTGACCTTGTGATCCGCCCGCCTCGGCCTCCCAAAGTGCTGGGATTACAGGCGTGAGCCACCGCGCCCGGCTGCTCCTTAGTTTTAAGTGGGACAACAGATGGCCTTCACAAGTGTTTTTTATTCTCAAATATGAATAGGTATGGCTTTGTACAGGTTGGTAATTTTAAGAATTTGGAATTTGGGACTGGGCGCTTGAGCCTGACCAACATGGCAAAACCCTGTCCCTATATTAATAAAAATACAAAAATTAGCTGGGTGTGGTGGCACATGCCTGTAATCCCAGCTACTTGGGAGGCTGAGCACGAGAATCACTTGAACCCAGGAGGCAGAGGTTGCAGTGAGTCTTGATTGTGCTACTGCACCTCCATCCTGGGTGACAGAGCAAGATTGTCTCAAAAAAAAAAAAAAAAAAAGAGAATTTGGATTTTTTGGGCAATGTCTTTCCTGAGGATACTTTCAGTCTTTATCTCTTACTCTTACTACATTGTATGTAGCAAGTATGGATATAGTTAAAAGAATTTCCTTTAGAAAGCTGGAGTGCCTCCTGTTAATCAACTGTATGTGCATGTATGTATATATAAAGGTGATGATATGAGAGATTGCTTTGGGCTTCTTGCAGCTTTTGGCATTCCTGGGCTGCCAGTCCTTTTTTAATAGGAGCATTTGTCTTGCTTTAAGACATGAAAGTTTGAGGCCTGCCAGTGTCTAATTTAATAGAAGCAGTTTTCGGAGAGCAAATTATAGAGTCGTGTTTTGAAATTCTCAGTGCCTTAAAAGAATAAACGTGAACCATAGCATGAAATAGTAAGCACTTACTCTCGTGTGCATACTTGATACTAGCTTTTGGTGAGAAGTCTCACACTTGTGCTAGTATTAAGGAGTGTATTGAAAGGTGTGTTGGTATGTTCATTGAGATGCAGGGGCAACACTGAGCGTTGCATAGATCCTATTTTTGATTTAGGAGAATCCTATGCAGGTAAGTTAACTTTTTTAAACTTTACAGTTCAAAGTTGTTGTTTTTTTTTACCCCTCCTTTTCACCTCCCAGTTCAAAGTTTTCTTTTTTTTTTTTTTTTTTTTTTTTTTTGAGACAGAGTCTAGCTGTGTCGCCCAGGCTGGAGTGCAGTGGCCGGATCTCAGCTCACTGCAAGCTCTGCCTCCCGGGTTCATGCCATTCTCCTGCCTCAGCCTCCCGAGTAGCTGGGACTACAGGTGCCCACCACCTCGCCCGGCTAGTTTTTTTGTATTTTTTAGTAGAGACGGGGTTTCACCGTGTTAGCCAAGATGGACTCGATCTCCTGACCTCGTGATCCACCCGTCTCGGCCTCCCAAAGTGCTGGGATTACAGGCTTGAGCCACCCCGCCCGGCCCCCCAGTTCAAAGTTTTAATTGTGTTTCCTAGGTACTTGATATTTAACAATTACATACTTCCCTGCTATCTCTAAAATAAAGTCTTTTTGTTAGTTCACAATTCAGTCCAGGGAGAGCTTTTACTGTGTGAACCATGCTTGAGATGAAAAGAACTAGATAGAAGCATGTTTTACCCAGTGTCCCTGCCTGTGCCCTTTCTTCTCAGAAAACCCTGGCTAGTTGATTGTCTCACTAAGGTTACCACTAGGTTACCACTAACCTCCCTGCACCCCAGACTCCAGCAGGCACACACACATGTGGGCACACACACATGTGCACACACACACAGTTTAGCTGGCGGTATGTCCTCAGGGTAGGGGCTGGGACTATTTCATTTTCTTTCTGTCTTCAGCAAATGTAATGCATGTTAACACCTTGGCAGTAAAAATAGGCTGGGTCAATTGGATACAAGGTGACTGTTGTAAAATAAACAGAATGAAACAGCATAATCTAGAATTTGTAGGCAACATGTGAGACCCAGCAAATGGAACTTTTTGTTTTGTTTGTTTGTGACGGAGTCTTGCTGTGTCGCCGGGCCGGAGTGCAGTGGCAGGATCTCGGCTCACTGCAACCTCCACCTCCCGGGTTCAAGCAATTCTTGGACTACAGGCGCCCACCACCATGCCCAGCTAATTTTTTTTTTTTCAGACGGAGTCTTGCTCTATCGCCCAGGTTGGAGTGCAGTGGCACGATTTTGGCTCACTGCAAGCTCTGCCTCCCAGGTTCCTGCCATTCTGCCGCCTCAGCCTCCAGAGTAGCAGGAACTACAGGTGTCCGCCACCACGCCTGGCTAATTTTTTGTATTTTTAGTAGAGACAGGGTTTCATCGTGTTAGCCAGGATGGTCTCGATCTCTTGACCTCGTGATCCCCCTTCTCAGCCTCCCAGAGTACTGGGGTTACAGGTGTGAGCCACTGCTTCCAGCCGCAAATGGAACTTTTGCAGGTGGTTTGGCCATTAGCCGTGTACATGCTCAGAGTGTGTTTAGGCTTGGACAGGATGCTCTGTGTGTACTGTGTAACCTTGAGGCTTTGCATCTATTTCCATTTCCCTAGAAATGAAATCTAAAACAGATAGGCTGCTTTCCTTCCTCCTAGCTTTCCAAACAAAAGTAAGGCTTGTAGATGTGAACTAGACTGTTGCAAAGTGCTGGAGAGGATGGCTGTGGTTTGGGATTTGATTTTTTTTGGTGAGGCTTTTTTTTTTTTTTGAGTTGTTAGAACTCGAGTGCGATAAATGGCTTTTTTTTTTTTTTTTAAGTGGGAAGAAAATACAAGATCATTAACCACTTGTGCATATTCTATTTCAAATGGCTTAGAAATTTAAAGCATATTTGTTAAAGTTTGTAGAAGCTGAGTGTGTTCATTTCTGTGGTGGATAAAAGCCAGTGCTGTATCTGGAAACTGTTTTCCTATTTTTCTTAGATACCCCTTGAATCATATCTGTTTAATGGAAGAGGATTTCTCTATTAAGCTGGTTATAATGCCTGTTAAACTTTGTGTTTAAGATATTAGAGTCCTGGAATGAATATAATTACCTGCCTATATAAAAAGAGCTGAAGTCATTTGACAAAAAATTAACAAGTGCAGGCATATGAGCCATTTGAAAATTTAAAATGCATCTGAGAGAGCTTTCTGAGATTCAGAGGGTTTTATGGATTTTTTCTGTTTTTTGAATAATTGAACTTGATATGAAATGTACATTTTAGCTGGATGGACTTAGAAGGCTGATAGAGGTAAAGAATTTTTAAATTATAGATTATCTTTGCATTACCTTTGGTCTGTTTCTGTATTCTGAACTGATGATTGAAAGAACGACCTGTGGAACTCAACATTTTTATGAATTTTGAGATACAGAGGGAGCTCAAAGGTAACTGCATGCTGGGGATGGTAGGAGTTCTCTTGAAAGACAGGCAAGGTCTGGACCACTTAGCCTGTTTGCTTTTCTTTGGTCACAGGTACAGGCATGTTGTTTTACAAAGAGTTAAAGTTCTGCTTCTAAACAGATGCCTTTCTGTTTCACTGTTTCTTCCTGGTGCTCTGAAAACCATATGTGGGGAAAGTAGTCTGTTCTGTTTAGAGGTTAAGGGTGTTGCCTGCCTGAAAGCACCAGTAGTAGCATTTAGTATAAAGTGTGAAGAAGCAGATGAAGAAACCTTCGTACCATTTAACAAAAGGGAGCCAAGCCCGCGGTTTTTGTCTCAGGAAATGTGCTTCTACCACTCCTTTAAAGCTATGAAAGTTAATTTCACAGCCTCGGGGAAAGACGTCGGTTCCCCTAAAGATCAGTTCTTGAAGTTGGAAGTTGTCATTTGGTCTATAACTTAACGCTAATGAAAAGCCTCTTGGAGTGCTTACTGTGTGCCAGACACATTAATCACAGTAGTAACAGCTGACATTTGAGTGCATCCTGGGCCGGGCACTGTGCTTTTTAGCACTTTAAATAACTTTTTTTTTTTTTTTTGAGACAGAGTATCGCTCTGTCGCCCAGACTAGAGTGCAGTGGCGCAATCTCAGTTCACTGCAACCTCCGCCTCCTGGGTTCAAGCAATTTTCTGCCTCAGCCTCCCGAGTAGCTGGGATTACAGGCACCCGCCACAATGCCCAATTAATTTTTGTATTTTTAGTAGGGACAGGATTTCACCATCTTGGCCAGGCTGTTCTTGAACTCCTGACCTCATGATCCACCTGCCTCGGCCTCCCAAAGTGCCAGGATTACAGGCATGAGCCACTGCGCCCAGCCAGCGCTTTAAATATCTTCCTCAGTCCTCAGAATAACTCCAAGAGGTGGGTACTATTTTTTTTTTTTTTTCCTGGTTTGGAGATGAAACCGTAGGCCCCAATCTCTTGCCAAGTAAGTTGCAGAGCTGAGAGATAAACTCAGTCTGTCTAACTCTGGAGCTTTGACTCTGAATCACTAAATTCTCTATTACGGTACTGATAATCCCCTGGACTATCTGGCAGAAAGGGTGGTCTTATTTCATCAAGGGAGTGGGCTCAAAGAAGTAATTTACTGTCATAAGCCTTGTGTTGAAACCAGAACTCAAACCTGGGTCAGTTTGAAGTGAAAGCTTATGTTCTTGCCACTGAGTATATCATATGACTTCTTAGAGTACATTACTATAATATCTGATTTACAAAGATCTTTTTATTGAGGCCGGGCGCAGTGGCTCAAGCCTGTAATCCCAGCACTTTGGGAGGCCGAGGCGGGCGGATCACGAGGTCAGGAGATCGAGACCATCCTGGCTAACACAATGAAACCCCGTCTCCACTAAAAATACAAAAAAAAACTAGCCGGGCGTGGTGGCGGCGCCTGTAGTCCCAGCTACTCGGGAGGCTGAGGCAGGAGAATGGCGGGAACCCGGGAGGCGGAGCTTGCAGTGAGCCGAGATCGCGCCATTGCACTCCAGCCTGGGCGACAGAGCGAGACTCCGCCTCAAAAAAAAAAAAAAAAAAAAAAGATCTTTTTATTTCTTGTGTCGGCTGCCCTCTGTTTCTGGAGGGAAGCTGTTTAAAAAGTTTATTTTTGGTCGGGCATGGTGGCTCATGCCTGTAATCCCAGCACTTTGGGAGGCCAAGGTGGGTGGATCACTTGAGGTCAGGAGTTCACCCTGGCCAACATGGCAAAACCCCATCTTTACTAAAAATACAAAAGTTAGCCAGGCATGGTGAGGCGTTCCTGTAGTCCCAGCTACTGGGGAGGCTAAGGCAGGAGAATCGCTTGAACCTGGGAGGCGGAGGTTGCAGTGAGCCGAAATTGCACCTCTGCACTCCAGCCTGGGCAACAGAGTAAGACTCTGTCCCAAAAAAAAAAAAAAATTGATTTTTGAGGTGGCTGTTGGGAACTTGATATGTTGTCTGCTGGCAGCTATGTTGCACCTGGTTGTGGTTCTGAGACTGTCTGGCCAGAGCCCATTGGTACATCAATACGTGTTACCTCCTGAAGCTGCTGACACCAACCTGGCTTCCAAGATTTGCATTGAGTTTCAAGTGGGGAAGACAAGCAGATATGTGTTTCCTAGTGTCCAGATTCCATTTGTTCCTTTATGAGTGTTATCTCCCTCCATGTCGGTAACAAACTACAAAGTATGGGGTCGTGGTTAAGTACAGAGCTTCTGAGGTCAGACTTGGTTCTGTCACCCGCTCCCTACTAGGTGACTTGAGGCAAGGCCCTTAACCATTTTTTCCGCTTGAGAGACAGGGTCTGGCTCTTGCTCAGGCTGGAGTGCAGTGGCGTAATCATAGCTCACTGCAGCCTCCAATTCCAAGGCTCAAATAATCCTTGTGCCTCAGCCTCTGGAGTAACTGGGACTGCAGATGCATGCCACTGCACCCGGTTAAAGGCTCTTAACCTTTCTGAGGCTCAGTTTCCTCATCTGTAAAGTGGATGTCCTCATGGGTTATCGAGGGGCTCGAATGAAACAAACAGGCCTTAGATGCTTGGAATGGCATCTAGACAGAGTGGGTATTCACAAAATGATGGCAGTGGTGGTGGAGATAGCAACAACTTCTCTGCTGTGTGGCCCTTCTCTTCTGTTACAAAAGACCAGGAGCTTTTGTAACAGGTCAAGGTGAATGCTTTCTGGAGTAGACTGTTGTGTTAACGCTCTGAATTGGATATAAAGTAAAATTTGGGATTCCCTTTATTTTGTAGGCACATGTAAGTCAATAAATTGCCTTGTAATTTAAATATTATATTGTCAAATTCTATGCTGTACTTTTCTTTTTTTTTTGAGACAGAGTTTCGCTCTTGTTGCCCAGGTTGGCATGCAGTGGCACGATCTCGGCTCACTGCAGCCTCTGCCTCCCAGGTTCAAGCCATTCTCCTGCCTTAGCCTCCTGAGTAGCTGGGATTACGGTGCCCGCCACCACGCCCAGCCAATTTTTTGTATTTTTAGTAGAGACGAAGTTTCACTATGTTGGCCAGGCTGGTCTCGAACTCCTGACCTCAGGCGACCCACTTGCCTTGGCCTCCGAAGTGCTGGGATTACAGGCGTGAGCCACCATGCCCGGCCCAATGTTGCACATTTTTATATTGTTTAAAACCTTGACTTTTATTGGAAATGCACTTGGTTGTGTTGAACAAAATATTTGAGGAAAATTTTTAATGATTGATAGTTAAAAATGAGCCTTTTAAGTTCTTGTTGAACTTGAACATAATGTACGTTTCATTTCTCAAATGGAGAAACTGAGGTAGTAAGTAGGGATAAGCTTCGCCTAAAGGCTATTGAGTAAAGCATGAGTGAGCAGGCTTTATAAGGGCCAAAAACAGGTTGTGCATCCCTCATCTGAAAATCCAAAATCTAAAATGCTCCAAAATTCAAAACTTTCTGAGTACCTACCTAATACAAGTGGAAAATTCCACACATAAGTACTTAACACAGACTTTGTTTCATGTACAGAATTATTTAAAATACTGTGTAAAATTACCTTCAGAATATGTGTATATGTATATGAAACATAAATAAGCCCAGTGCAGTCGCTCATGATGTAATCCCAGCACTTTGGGAGGCTGAGGTGGGAGGATTGCCAAGCCCAGGAGTTCAAGACCAGCCTGGGCAACATTATGAGATCCCATCTCTTTAAAAAAGAAAGAAATATAAATGAATTTCATGTTTAAACTTGAGTCTTATCCCCAAGATATCTCATTATGTATATGCAAATATTCCCAAACCAAAATCCAAGCATTTCTGGTCCCAGGCATTTCAGATTAAGACTGCTCAACCCGTAGTAAATATTTCAGGCTTTGTGGGCTGTATGGTCTTTTTTGCAACTATTGAACTCTGCTGTTGCAGCACAGAAGCAGCCATTGATCATACATTAATGGATGGGCATGGCGTGTTCCAGTAAAACTTTATTTACAAAAACAGGTGGTGGGCCCTAGTTTGCGGACCCCTAAACTGAGGGAACATTTTAAATTCTATCTCATAATAAAGGCCTACCTTGGTCCTACATCTCTCTGTGTACATAGATGAAAGGTTGTTTTTCCCATAGGCTTCATTCTCAGTCTTTTCACGTAACACATCCTTTACTATAAAATGATTCATAGACCAGGTATGGTGGCTGGTGACTGTAATCCCAGCACTTTGGGAAGCCGAGGCAGAAGAACTGATTGAGGCCAGGAGTTTGAGACTAGCCTGGGCAACATAGACGTCATCCCTACAAAGAAAAATTTAAGAATTAGCCAGGCATGGTGGCACACACATATAGTCCCACAGCTACGCTGGAGGCTGAGGCAGGAGGATCGCTTGAACCCAGGAGTTCAAGGTTACAGTGAGCTATGATGATGCCACTGCCTTCCAGCATGGGCAACAGAGTGAGATCCTGTCTCTGAAAAATAATAATTTTTAAAAACCATATATGTGCATTTTTAGTTGAGTTGTTGTTTCCTAAAGTCTAGGTTAGTGTAGGTTCCTGCCTTCCAAATATCTCTCCAAGACGATCTCAGCAGGCCCCTAAAACTTTGCATGTCCAATACTGATTTCAGTACTATTTCCTCCAAACTCTCACTGTAGTCTTTTTGTTTACTGATCTATTGCCCAAGTAACAACCTCCCTCATCCTGTTTGTTCTTTTTTTTTTTTTTTTTTGAGATGGAGTCTCGCTCTGTCACCCATGCTGGAGTGGTGCAGTGGTGCGATCTCAGCTCACTGGAACCTCCACCTCCCGGGTTCGAGCAGTTCTCCTGCCTCAGCCTTCTGAGTAGCTGGGACTGCAAGTGCCTGCCAGCATGCCCCACTAATTTTTTTTTTTTTGTATTTTTAGTAGAGATGGGGTGTCACTGTATTAGCCAGGATGGTTTCGGTCTCCTGACCTCGTTATCCGCCTGCCTTGGCCTCCCAAAGTGCTGGGATTACAGGCATGAGTCACCACGCCTGGCCTGTTCTGTCCTCTTTATTCTCTCCCCCCACCCTGCCCTCCATCACAACCACCACTATTGGATTCAGGGCCTCAGGACTTCACCTGGACTGTTGGAGATAATCTCACAACTTCAGGGCTCCCTGCCTCTAGTCTATCTCCTTCCAGTCTGCCTTTCATCTTGGCTGCCAGAGTGATCCTGTTTTCTTTGTTTGTTTTTGTTTTTTTGAGACAGAATCTTACTCTGTCACCCAGGCTGGAGGACGGGGGCGCGATCTCTGCTCAATGCAACCTCCGCCTCCCGGGTTCAAATGATTCTCCTGCCTCAGCCTTCCGAGTAGCTGGGATTACAGGTGCCCACCACCACACCTGGCTGATTTTTGTGTTTTTAGTAGAGACAGGGTTTCACCATGTCATCCAGACTGGTCTTGAACTCCAGATCTCAGGTAATCAGCCCTCCTCGGCCTCCCAAAGTGCTGGGATTATAGGCGTGAGCCACCATGCCCAGCAACTTTTGTTTATTCAATATTCACTTCAAGCCTTGCATCATCCTCAAAGCCTTCCTTGAACCACCCCCGCCCCCCCCCCATTTGTCTTAGACCCTTTTCCTGTCTTCTGTATGCTTTAATTGAACCCTTTGTTTTCCCCTCAGATAAACAGTTAACCACTTTATATAATCAGCTGTTTGCTTGTGGCTCCAACTCCCACCTCTTTCAAGCTGCTCCTTTAAGGATAGATTCTGTGTCTTACCTCTTTGTGCCTAGATCCTAGAACTGTTTGTATTGCATCTGGGCTTAAGCATTGTGAAGAATGGGTGGAAAATGGTAAATATTTATTACTAAAGATGTGGGACCACATGTACATTTATATATTTTTTTAATACAGACAGGGTCTCACTATGTTGCCCAGGCAGGTCTTGAACTCCTAGGGTCAGGTGATCCTCCCACCTCAGCCTCCCAAAGTGCTGAGATTACAGGCATGAGCCACCACTCCTGGCCCATTTTTCTCTTTTTGAAGGATTTTTATTTCTACTCTTCCAGGGCAATTAGAATCAAAAGGAAAAGACCCTTGGACTGGAGTCTGGTAGAAAGAATGCTCAGTGAGCAGACCTGGGCCTCTGAACTGTCCCCTTGTATGTTTTCCACGGCCTTGCAGCTGACTCCTTGGAGCAGTGGTTCTTTGAGGTGTAGGTCAGAAATTCATGGGGTGCTTAATCAAAGTGTACATGTCTGATGAATACCTACCCCCTGCTGTCCCTCTCTAGGTATCAGTGGGGCGGGGAATGTCCCTCTCCTGGTGATTCTTGTACATGTTTCTTCTTCCCATTTCCAGTCATTTTTCCCACCTGACATTTTCTCCCTGCTTCTCATATTACATAGTTCTTTATGGTCTTTCTCCTGTGTTTTGTATTCCTTCTCTGAGAGAGGGGGCTCCAGTTGCAGTAAGGTTCAAATGATGGTTTTAGTGTCTCAATTAAAGCTCTGAATGCACTTTTTTAGTAAAAGCATTGGTATAGATGATGGCTACTATTCCAGAGTTAAATAGTGTACTTCAGATACAAGTGAGTTAAATTGGCTTTTATATCTGGGAAGTTACATTCCGAGTTCTAAGGAATGGACTTAAGAACTTTTGAAACAAAACTTAAAGCTGTTAAGGATTCATGGAGTCAGATCTGCAGTAGAGAATATCATTCTATACCTCCTGCCTTATCCCCCTCTCCCCCATTTCTTCCCTTTACTGGTAAGAAACCCAGGAGCAGGCAGTCTTTCTTGGGGATAACTGTAGATTGGCCCCTGGAAAGGGGGTTGGAAAATTTGAAGGTGGTGCTCATTTGTGTTTAAACAATTATTTGCTATCATATTTAGTAGTATGCTTTGCTGGTTTTTAGGTTGAGGCTATGCAGATAGTTAGCTGGAGCTGTAAAGAACCTTTTTATTCTTGAGTGACTGACTGCTTAGTAATCTACATAACAAATGAACCATTTTGCTTCAGAGATGTGAAATAGGCATCTATAAATGAATAGTTTTTGAAACTAAAGTTGTTAAGACAAAGTTCATCTTTTCACAGTAGGGTTTCTCAGAAAACCCTCTTTACTCTATTGAAATGCAGCTAGTTGAACTAGGAAAGCATATTCCAGTAATAGGCCCATGCAATTAGCCTTTAGTATAATGGAATGAATGCTAGAATTTTTTGTGCATTGTCATCATCAATTGATGTTAGTCCCAAACCACATAATAGCTAGAAACCTTGATTGAGAGACACAAACAAGGGTTTCTTATTCATGGGCATGCTTTAATTCTTGAAACTAGTAAAATGTTAGACTTTTAAATTTTATACTTGTTTGATAACCATCTACTGGTAAGATTAAGACATGGTGCGTCGGAATTATGTCATTACTTTGAGTTAGAAGAAATGCCGAGGAACTCTTCATTTAGCATCATACCCAAGCCAAACCTTGTATAGAAATGACACGGTGTGCTGGTGAATATTAAACCACCACCCTGGGGAGGGGGATAAAGCCCTGACTTGTAATGTTTGCTGATTTCTGAGGTATAAATACTCTTATCATGGCTGGTTTCAGGCTACTAGTGTGAAGTTGCTGAAGTTGGGAAAAAATGCGTATAATCAGCTGGCTTGAATTAATCTCAGCTATCAAATGTTCAGGATTTTACAGCCTGATTTTTTTTTTCCAGCTGGTATTTTAATAATCAGCTTATTCTTGTCTTTACCTTTGTCCTTTGTTTTTAAAAAATTAGTCTTACTGAGGTATAATTTATACGCAGTAAGATTCAGCAGTTTTAAGTGTATACATTTGATGAGTTTTTATGCATGTATACCTCACCACAATCATGATATTCCATTACCCTTTCTATACACAGTTGCCAGATTAATTTTCCTAAAATTGTGCTTTGCATCCATCCTCTACCTAGGCATAAAACCTTCCCTGGCTATGCAGTGTTCATAGGATAAAGTACAAAATTCTGTGGTCTGGCTCTCTTACCATCTTGCTTTTTGTCTACTTATCTGCCTTTATCTACCACAGCCTGGCTACATGGACCTCTTATTCCAATAAAACTGATCAACTGGTTCTAGGCACAGTTCCTGCATCTGTGCCTTTGCTGTCAGCTGTACCCTGCCTACGATATTCCTTGGACCTTATATTCCTTCTTGACTGCTTGGCCTTAAAGGCTGGCTCAAGCCCCATTTTCTTATATGATCCAGGCTTTCCTGATTACTCCTGCATTCCAACTGCTATTATACCGTTTGTTTTGGCACTTAACTATTGCAACTTGTGTTGAAATTCCAGGGATGTTTTTTGGAGTCATTTGATCTTACCCAACGAAGTTGTAAACTATGATGGGGTAGGAAACGTACAATGGAGTGTACGTTTCCTCTAAGAACCCCAGTTCTTTCCTCTAAGAACCCCAGTTCTTAGCACTTTGCTCAAGAAAAAAAAAAAAACAAAACCCTAATAAATGGCTTTTGATGATGATAAACCTGTAAGCAGCTCTTCCAACTCAGTGAGTCACAAATTCAGTAACACTGCTGGGGAGAATAGTGCTCTGCTATACCATTGACGTAGAGACTGAAGGTTTGGTCTGTCTCAGAGCATAAATGTGTAGTAATGTCTCTCAAAACTAGTATTAGTCATTAAAATGCACATTGGAGATTTTATCTCTTCCTTGAAAATTCATCCAAAGGTAGTTAGCATCATGGACTTTGGACTTTTGGCAAGGATTAAGTGTTTAAAGTAGGTCTCAAAAGAAACTTCTTTGTTTCTCTCAACCAGCTTTATTGCACTTTCTAAAGTACTGGTAAGAGGTCAGGAGGGTGTATCTCATTGGTTTCTTTACTGTCCCAGGAAGCCATATTATGGTATTCTGAAAGAACTTTTGTCTTTTTCAGTAACTTTACTATAAGCAAATTGTTTTTTTCTTTCTTTTTAAAACTTGTGTTTTTTCTGTAAGACATTGCATACTTATTGAAAGCAGACATTAAATGATAACGTAACAAATACTTGTAGGTTCCTTTTATTCTCTTAAATATTGGTTTTACTCAGGACTGGGCGCATGGCTCACACCTGTAATCCCAGCACTTTGGGAGGCTGATGCGGGTGGATCACATGAGGCCAGGAGTTCGAGACCAGCCTGGCCAACATGGTGAAACCCTGTCTCTACTAAAAATACAAAAATTAGCCGCATGTGGTGGTGCACACCTGTAATCCCAGCTACTCAGGAGGCTGAGGCACAAGAATCACTTGAACCGGGAGGCGGAGGTTGCAGTGAGCCGAGATGGCACCATTGCACTCTAGCCTGGGTGACAGAGCAAGACTCTGTCTTAAAAAAAAAAATTGGCGGCCGGGCGCGGTGGCTCAAGCCTGTAATCCCAGCACTTTGGGAGGCCGAGACGGGTGGATCACGAAGTCAGGAGATCGAGACCATCCTGGCTAACACGGTGAAACCCCGTCTCTACTAAAAAATACAAAAAACTAGCCGGGCGAGATGGCGGGCGCCTGTAGTCCCAGCTACTCGGGAGGATGAGGCAGGAGAATGGCGTAAACCCCGGAGGCGAGCTTGCAGTGAGCTGAGATCCGGCCACTGCACTCCAGCCCGGGCGACACAGCGAGACTCCGTCTCAAAAAAAAAAAAAAAAAAAAAAAAAATTGGCTTTACTCCGGGTTTCACAGTTCATCCTTATCTCTTGGTAGGTAGTATCCTATTCTTGAGTGATTTCGTGTATTATTGCCGGAATGTGTTTTTAGAATAAAAATTCCATATCTCTTGAGCTCTGGTCTCGGATGGCCAAATGCCTACTGGACATCTTCTCTTTGCTGCTTTTCAGAGACTCCAGATTCAGCATGTCCTAAATGGAACATCTCTATAAGTCTTTTTTTTTTTTGAGATAGTGTCTTGCTCAGTGGCCCCAGCTGGAATACAGTGGCACTATCATAACTCATTGTAACCTCTAACATCTGGGCTCAAACCATCCTCCTGCTTTGGCTTTCTGAGTAGCTGGGACTACAGGCGTGAGCCACTGTGCCTGGCCTCTCTGTAAGTCTTAGGCCCCCTCTTATTCCTCGATTGCTGATGGTAATACCATTCAGCAATCCAAGATAACTCAAGATAACTCAATTTGAGATAACTCAAGCCAGAAACCTTGGAATCATCCTTGGCTTGTCCCTCTTCCTTCTCTTTCTGTATCTGTCAGGTCCACCTCAAACATTTCTTAAAAAAATCCTTTTTCTCCTCTGTTTTGAGTTCTGGCCAACCTTATCCTTTGTTGGGAAGGGGACTGCCCTGCCTTCAAAGCATCTAATTTGTGAACTACGAGCAGATCTACTTCCATGGCATCAGATAAACGAAGCTCATAAGTCTGAAAGATACAACTGGAAAACCAGCATACAATTTTCATTGTGTACCAGTGTCTCTGCTCCCTGTAGGAAAACATAGTTGGAATCCCATACTATCACTGGAAAGAAGGTTATTTGAGAAGGAATTAGAACAAAAACAATGAGATAAATCAAATGTATAATGGTCTGACACAATCTGATGATGCCACCATCTCATTGTAGATCTTTTGTGACCAGAAAACTCATGTCTATGAACAAAGACTACTTTTTCTCCCCTATTCAGTTGTCTCAGTGGCCCCTGCCAGTCTCTCTTTTTCTTTTTCTTTTTCTTTTTTTTTTGAGACGGAGTCTCGCTCTGTTGCCCAGGCTGGAGTGCAGTGGCACAATCTCGGCTCACTGCAAGCTCCGCCTCCCAGGTTCACGCCATTTTCCTGTCTCAGCCTCCCAAGTAGCTGGGACTACAGGTGCCCACCACCACGCCCGGCTAATTTTTTGTATTTTTAGTAGAGATGGGGTTTCACCGTGTTAGCCAGGATGGTCTCGATCTCCTGACCTCGTGATCCGCCTGCCTTGGCCTCCCAAAGTGCTGGGATTACAGGCATGAGCCACTGCGCCCGGCCATCTTTCTCTTTTTCATTCTTCTGTGCTTGCAGGGGTGACCCTTTTATGAGATACCTGGATTGTTTGCATGTCTGAATACATTGATTCTGGCTGTACTTGAATCTTGCTATGTGGGAAACCAGATTTTCTCTTTCAAATGGCTTGTACTCCCCTCAGTCATTGTGTGTTGATCTTGAGTTGAACTCTGAGGGGCCATCTTACTTCATGTCCTTGGAAAACACTTCACTGTAGCTGCCATGTAAGAGCAAAATGCTAATCTTCCATTGCATTTAGCCAGCATCACCACTCTTGAAAACACCTTTGGCTTCCCCACCTCCTGGATTAGGACAGGAGCACCTTCAGTGTGCCTCCTTAGCACTGCTGGGTAACCCTCATATCACTCTCATCTTCCTCTTTGGTAATTTATTGATTGTTCATTTCGCCACTAAACTTGGAGCTTTCAGAGGGCAGATGCTCTCTTATTTCCAGATCCTACTGTCTAGCGTAGTGCCTGGCACCTACTCATACTATTCATTTAACCAGTTTCTGTTGAGCATCCACTGACACTTAGCTGAGGCTAGGCACTCAGCTAAATGTCAGGAATAAAGGCAAATAAGGTTCTTGCCCTCTTGGAACTCGAATTTCGTTTGAGGTGAGGGAGGATGTAAGAAGACAAAATAGTACTCATGATAAAACCTACAAGGAAATAGACAGTAGAATGAGGTAGAGAATAATTGGGATGGTCCGTTGGGCATGTACTTCAGGTGATGGGAAGGTCTCTAAGAAAGTGCCATTGAGACACACCATAAAGGCCTGGTGCAGTGGCTTACACTGTTAATTCCAGCACTTTGGAAGGCCAAGGCAGGAGGATCCCTTAAGGTCAGGAGTTTGAGACTAGCCTGGCCAACATAGTGAGATCCCCATCTCTGTTAAAAAAAAAAAAAAAAAGACACACCACAAAGGATAAGAATCATCAAGCTATCTGTTAAAACAGGGAAATAAGGGCTGGGCAGAAGAAACAGCCATTGCAAAGGCCCTGGGGAGGAAGAGAGCTTATTGTGTTTGAGGAAATGAAAGAAGACCAGTGTGTCTAGAAAGGTAGAGAGGAAGAATGTGGCAGACTGAGACCGTTTCAGGCATATTGTGGGCTTGGATGAGTGAAATTAGACAGCTGTCGATACAGTGAGTGATTCACATACTTTAGATTCATTTGGAACTAGCACTATTATAACTTGGGATTCTAAATGTTAATTTTCCACATTCTTTTCTGGACTGTTAATACTCAAATAATTATTGAAAGATCACTTATAATTTATTATTTTTTAAGAGACAGAGTGTCACTCTGTTGCTGAGGCTGGAGTAGAGATGCCAGCATAGCTACCTGTAGCCTTGAACTCCTGGGCTCAAGGGATCCTCCCATTTCAACCTCCTCAGTAGCTTGGATAACAGGCGTGTAACACTGTGCTCAGCTAGTTTTGTTTTGCTTTTTAAATAATAGAGATGGGATCTTGCTTAGTTGTCTAGGCTAGTCTCGAATTCCTGGGCTCAAGCAATCCTCCTGCCTTGGCCTCCCAAAGTGCTGGGATTACAGACGTGAGCCACCACATGCAGTCATAGTTTTAAACTTTTTGTAGGTATGGCGTCTTGCTGTGTTGCCCAGGCTGGTCTCAAACTCCTGGCCTCAAGTGGTCCCCGGACCTGGGTCTCCTAAAGTGTTGGGATTACAGGCAGAAGCCACTATGCCTGGCTGAGAATTTCAGTCTTTATGTGAAATATATCCTACAGTTACAGACACTCTTAAGATGTTCCTTTTCTTGTCTGAATTTCTATCCTTCAGGAGCCTGGAATAAAGCTATATTGAGAGTTTTCTGTGTCATATTGAGAATTTTCACGTGGTCTTATTAACAGTTGTTGCATTCTGCTGGTTGATCTATTTTAGCACAGCTGTTGAAATAAATACTATTCATTTAATGCCACATCCTTATCTGAAAATCAGTTCAAGGATAAGCACAGCTGAGTCATTTAAGCTTGTATGAGTACAGTTTTTGAACTTCCTGGATAGTGCTTTAAACTAGTGTTTAGATTCTCTGTAGGTGCGAGGCTTCTTTCCTCCCCTGCTCTCACACATTCTGTCCCCTTGGCTGCACTGGGTTGCATATGCATTATTGAGGTTAATGGGAAGCCAAGTGCAGAGCAGGGAGCCACAGTGAGTAGCAGCTCTATAGCAAGGTCAGACTCAATAGCAGTCTGACCTTGGACAGGGTTGCAGCCCAACAATGTATTCATTTTTTATAATGGAAATAATACTTGCATGATAGGATTGTTGAGAGGATTAAATGATGTAACATATGTAAGACACTAACACCTCTTGATAGAGGCTTGGTAAATATTTGGCACCTGTTAATCCTCAGTTTCCCCATAGGGTGAATATGTTTATCCCCACTTTTGTAAATGGTAGCGGGAGGCAAGGCTTAGAGAACATTTCACTTGCCTTAGGCTGGTGCTTCTCAGTCACTGGGGATGCTTGTTAAAATGCAGATTTTGATTCAGTTAGTCTGAAACTGGGGTGCAGTGTATTCATTTCTAACAAGCTCCTCCACCTTAAGTAGGTAGGCCCTAGGCTACTTAACCTAGGAAATGGAGGAGATGGGCTTCAAAGCCAGGTTTGCTCTACTCCAAAGCCTTCCCCTGCTCCATGGAGCCTCCCTTATTCTCACTCGTGCAATGGGCTTTTTGTTTGAGATGGAGTCTCACTCTGTTGCCCAGGCTGGAGTGCAATGGCACGATCTCGGCTCACTGAAACCTCTGCCTCCCAGGTCCAAGCGATTCTCCTGCCTCAGCCTCCCAAGTAGCTAGGATTGCAGGTACCTGCCACCATTGCCCAGCTAATTTTTTGTATTTTTAGTAGAGACGGGGTTTTGCCATGTTGGCCAGGCTGGTCTTGAAGTCGTGACCTCAGGTGATCTGCCTGCCTCGGCCTCCCAAAATGCTGAGATTACAGCTGTGAGCCACTGTGCCCGGCCATGTAATGGGTTTTGTTAAGAGGCTTGTATTTAATCACTCCTTATACTAAGATCTGAAGTTACATTTTTTTATTCATTTGCTCAGCCTTTACTTAGAACTCTTTGTATGCTGAGTTCCCTTTTTAAAGATCTACTTTGAAAGAAGTAGGACTAGGTGAAAACGGGTTAATACTACTTAATGTTGTCTGTTGGACAATTACTTGTTGTCTCATCGTGTTAAATATGCCGCATTGTTCTTCTCTGCCCCACACCCCACCCACCACCACCAAACTTGTTCCTGCTACTCCTGCCTGCCTTTTATTTTTGTTAGAACAGTGTCATTGGTCGGGTGCGGTGACTCACACCTGTAATGCCAGCTCTCTGGGAGGCTGAGGTGGGTGGATTACTTGAGGTCAAGAGTTTGAGACCAGCCTGGCCAACATGGTGAAACCTCATCTCTACTAAAAATACAAAAAATTAGCCAGACATGGTGACGGGCACCTGTAATCCCAGCTATTCAGGAGGCCGAGGCAGGAGAATCGCTTGAACTCGGGAGGCGGAGGTTGCAGTGAGCTGAGATCGCACATTGCACTCCAGCCTGGGCAACAAGAGCGAAACTCCGTCTCAAAAAAAAAAAAAAAAAAAGTGTCATCATCTACTAGATTGGAAATATCAGATGATATTGAGTCTTTCTTCTCCCTCATATACGATTAGTCATCCAGTTCTTTTAGTTCTTCAAAATCTCGTTGAAATGTGGCTTCCCCTCCAGCCAGTCTGCTGCCTGTCAGAGCTTACCTGTCTGTGCGTTAGCCCCCACCGACATCTCTCCTACCAGCGTCTCCCCGTGGTGCTGTGCAGTCTCGCTGTTGGTCACCTTCCTAATCAGAACAAGCCTGAGTGTGCCACACTCCTCTCCAGAAACCCTGTGGTCTTGATAGAGAGAGGCAAATAGGGTGGCTCAAAGAACAGACTTGAACTAAACTGCCTGGGCTCCTGTCGTCCCTCCACAACTCACCAGCCGCAAATAGTGAGAAAGGTACATTTGCTAGGGAAAACATTTAAATACAAATACACATCTTGATGTGTTTAAACATGTTGAGACAGTTCTGTCTGAGTTGAGGAACAAATTAAGGATAGATACATTGGTTTCTTATTCATTTCGTGTTTAAGACAGTGCTTATTGCCTTGAGGAAAAATACTGTAAAGAAAAAGAAAACGCCGGCTCATGCGTGTAATCTCAACACTTTGGGAGGCCAAGGTGGGCAGATCGCGAGGTCAGGAGATCGAGCCCATCCTGGTTAACATGGTGAAACCCCGTCTCTACTAAAAACACAAAAAATTAGCCGGGCGTGGTGGCAGGCACCTGTAGTCCCAGCTACTCAAGAGACTGAGGCAGGAGAATGGCGTGAGACCAGGAGGCAGAGCTTGCAGTGAGTGGAGATCGCGCCACTGCTCTCCAGCCTGGGTGACAGAGCGAGACTCTGTCTCAAACCTCAAAAAAAAAAAAAAAAAAAAAAAGGAAAAGAAAAGAAAAAGAAAACTTAATCATATAATACTATGTGGCTCAGAAGTGAATATTTACATGGTCATTATATAATCTCTAAATAGTGATTTGACCAACAATGGTGATGTGATTGTATTCCATGGAGAGGGAGAAGAAACATGGGGTTGAGTTGAAAATCCTGATACTCCAATGTGAGAAAGTTTGAAACTATAATTTGATAATATTTGAAACTATAAAATCAAATAGTATATACGAATGTTATATAGATATAGAGAATTATCTTCCATGTGTTTGAATTATCTTCTATGGGATCTCACATTTAAGTAGTCAAGGGTAAACTATGGCTTTTAGCAAATTGGAGAGTAACATATGTGTTACATTAATGTTGGAAGTTGAGGTAATTAAATCCATGTCATTATTTTGTGAGAACACATAATTTTGTGTGCTGTAATAGCACAGTAGTTTGGAATAAGGAGCTATTTGACATATCAGGTCCACCTAAGAAATTAAAAATATAACTTCATATCCTATTTTGGTCATAGATTTATTTTATTATTTTAATTTTTAAAATTTAAATTTAAATTAAAAGTGATTTAAATTTAAAATCACTTTGTCGCCCAGCCTGGAGTGCAGTGATGTGATCTTGGGTCACTGCAGTATCCACTTCCCATTTTCAAATGATTCTCCTGCCTCAGCCTCCCAAGTAGCTGGGATTACAGTTGTGTGCCACCACACCTGGCTAGTTTCTATATTTTTAGTAGAGATGGGGTTTTGCCATGTTGGCTAGGCTGGTCTCGTACCCCTCACCTCAAGTGATCTACCTACCTTGGCCTCCCAAAGTGCTGGAATTACAGGCGTGAGCCATGGCATCCAGCCCTATTGGGGCATAGATTTAGAAGTACAAATACTTTTTAAGTGTTTGAGGTGTAGGTAAAATACTACTCCTTGTTATTTGATTAAGTGATGCTGTATCAGAGTAAACTCTGTCCTTATTTTTAGTATTTTTCTGATCAGGTTCTGGAGTTAACCTGTTTCACAGGTTAAGTGAGATTTAATTGATTAGCCTTCTTTTGAGATAGTTGATGAAAGGTGCTTCATATCTTAGTAAGTTTTTGTTTATGAATCCTGAGCACATGCACGTGTTGTGTTAGAGAGGCAAGAAGGAAGGTCAGTAGAGCGAATCCTTGTGAAAAGCATGCTTTTCCCTGTGGGTCACCTAGCCAGGGCTCTGTTGGATTGGTGAACAGCATGAGAGAAAAAAAAGCACTGGGCAGTTTGAGCTGCATTTGGCAATTGAGGTGGTGTTTAAAGGTGAACTTCATTTTACTATAAAAGCTTTAATACCAGTATTGGTGAGAGCATGAGGGAAACAGGTCTGCTCATGTGATGGTAGTTAGAAAGTAACTGGGTGCAACCTTTTTGAAGGATATTTAGGCATTATATATCAAAATTAGGGATACAGCCCTTTGAATAGAAGTTTCACTTCTAGAAATTGCAAACAGATACTTGAAAAAATATACCAACAGACATGTACTGGGATGTTTATTGTAACTAATAGCAAAAAACAACAACAACAACAAAACAGACAACAGCCTTCCTATTCACTAATGGATATGAAATTATGGATAGGTAAATACGGTATTGGACATTATGCAAGCACTAAAAAAAGGAGTTTAAATCTATATGTCCTCAAACATATCCTCCATAGATGCATGGGCAGAGGTATTTGCAGAACAGTTTGTACCTACATGTCTGTGTATGTGATGACGTGGATGTGTGTGTATATAAACATTTCTATGGAAAGTGCATAGGCAGTGGTGGTATCTAGGCAGTGGGACTAGAAGTTGCGAGATGGAAAGGCTATTTTAAGCCCCAGTCATGTTTTTAAAAGACAAGAAGAAAAAAGGGCCTGCAACTCAATACTTGATCTGATGAGGTTATTTGGTTGTATTGAAGGTGCTCTTGTGTCTTTCAGGAGGTACTCTCCTCTGCACTGTGCCCTCTGATTGCAGCACCAGCACATCTCACATGGTGGCACCTGAGCCTATCAGTTCTACTTGTCTCCGTGGTGCAAACACGAGAGAAGGAAACTCAATAGTTTTGTCACCTTTTCAATGTCAAGTTTTCTTACTATACATACATCCACTGTTGTGTATGTGTCTAGGTTTGTTTTCTGTTGTTTTGCTAAATAGCTTGATTTTTTTCATATTATTCAATTATTTAGGAAGTACTACTTCTTGTGAGAAACTTGATTTTTAATTTCCTTCTCATACTTCATAACAATACAGCCTTTATTCTTATTGTTGATGCATATTTAAATCTCAAACTTCTACTTAAGTGATTAGGTTGGTTTCCATACTGTTTATTTATCACTTCCATATGTCCTAATTGTACCTGACAGATCATTTCTTAACTGTGTGTTAATCATTTCTGTTGGTCTTGAGCTAGCAGTTTTGCTAACATGGCAGGGTGGCTTTTTCTCTGAGATCTATCACCTGTTAGTAGTATGATGCTGAAAATAACTCTGCCACTCTTGTTGTATCACATTGCACACCTAGATACAGTCTACTTTCACCTCCCTTGACTTTCCAGGGTTTTCTTGCTTATTTACTCATATTGATGTGATTTTCTTATGGTAGGGTGTTTCGTTAAAGCAGTTTTTTTCCGTAAAATAATTCATTTCTTTTGCTTTTCACTATGGACTTTTTAAAAAAGCAGCATTCCGGTTTCTGTTGAAAGTTTTTAATCCCATTTCTTCCATCCTAAATGTTAATAAAGATAATAAATACAGACAGCTTATAATAGCTATTTGAACATATTATCAAATAAGGCATTTTTCTATTAACTACACTTCTGTATAGTTTTTAAGCAGAATTTCAATCAAGAAGACACTGCTATTTTTCCATATCTCTTTAGATTATTTTTTGATTTTTTAAAACACTGTTTATACAAGTTTTTATCAAACTTCCAACAGATAATGGGTACTGCCTCTCATAAATCTTTCAAAGGGACAATGGAAGTTGGGCCCAGTTGAATAAAGGCATATTCATTTGTTTTGGAACGCAGAGTTCTCTGCGTGTAGATTGCATTTAGCATTCTGTCTAGTGTATCCATATGTAGTTTTGCTTTTTTCAGAATAAAACCTTGACAGTAATTTTGAACCTGTTACTTTCTTTTTGCATGTATTGCTTTAAAAAGTCCAAACTCTAATGTTCTCTTCCCCTTTTTAAGTTTTATGAAATCAAGGTTAAATTGATATTAGTGCCACTTAATATTTGACACCTGTTACGCCTAATGAACTTGAAGTAGTAAAGGGAGCAGCAGGGGTCAGCCACTCATGTTATGCAAGATAACTAGAGATTGAGCGGGCTATGATAAGAGCTTTAGACTAGGGGGTTCTAACCTGTTTATAAGAGCAAACTCATTGTTTATATGTGCATATGTGTTACCTTTTCCTTTTTCCTATGGATTCATAGGTGTTTATATTTGAATTTTAAGAATTTTCTTGAGATTATGACTTAATGACTTGTAGAAGTCATTAAGATGGGGAATCAATGTCTAGAGACATTAACTGGTAATTAGCCAGTGTAGGGAAGGAAAGGAAGATGAGGCATGGCCTGGTTTGTAGACTGGGTCTTCGAGTAAGTGCTCCATAACTTTGGGGTGTGCTGAATGTAATGTAAGAGGAAGAGAGTGATGGTATATCTAGCATCTCTTCCTGCTTATTTTTTATGATCCATTACTCACACTTTGATCATCTTTATCTGCTGAATGGGTACCACAGCTCGGTATTTATTAATTATCACCCACCACTCTACAGGGTAACTATTTGTCACTATGAAGAATGCCAAAGAAAATATTTCCTCGTAAAATTTAACTGCTTACTGTGAATGATTCATTTATGCCTGAATAAAATGTCTGTGAGTAGAGATTTTTATGCACTGACTTAGCTAAATACTATCTTCATTGAGTAGCATTGCAGTCTATATGTCAAGTTAGAGTAAAAACTATATTTAAAATGGAAAAAAAAAAAGGGCCAGCCAAGGTGACTCACACCTGTAATCCCAGCACTTTGGGAGCCTGAGGTAGAAGGATCACTTGAGACCAGTAGTTTGAGACTAGTCTGGGCAACATAAGGAGACCTCATCTATACAAAAAATTAAAAATGAGCCGGATGCGCTGATGTGTGCCTGTAATCCCAGCTACTGGGGTGGCTGAGGTGGGAGGATCATTTGAACCTGGGAGGGTTGAGGCTGCAGTGAGCTGAGTCAAGATCTCGCCACTGGACTCTAGCCTGGGCAACAGAGTGAGACACTGTTTCAGTCAATCAGTAAATAAATAAATACAATGAAAATAAAATGAAAAATGGAAGCAGTGTTCCTAAAGTTTTTTTTTTTTTTTTTTTTTTCTTGAAACAGAGTCTCACTCTGTCACCCAGCCTGGAGTGCAGTAGTGTGATCTCGGCTCACTGCAACGTCTGCCTCTTAGATTCGAGCGATTCTCCTGCCTCAGCTTCCGGAGTAGCCGGGATTACAGGTGCCCCGCCACCACGTCCAGCTAATTTTTTGTATATTTTAGTAGAGACAGGGTTTTGCCACGTTGGAGGCTGGTCTTGAACTCCTATCCTCAGGTGATCCACCTTGCCTCGACTCCCAGAGTGCTGGAATTACAGGCGTGAGCCACAACACCCGGCCAAAATTTTTCAAGGAACACTGGAAACTTGAATACCAAAGGCACTACATAGATACTCCATAAAGTCATATTAAATTTAGCTTTTTATTGAGAAGTTGCTTTGTGTTGAGCACTCTGGGTGGTGTAGCAAAGACACGTACAGCCCAAAAGGGGAAGTAGGATTTTTTTGTTGTTGTTTTTGAGACAGAGTCTCGCTTTGTCGCCCAGGCTGGAGTGCAGTGGCGCGATCTCGCCTCACTGCAAGCTCCACCTCCCGGGTTCTCGCCATTCTCCTGCCTCAGCCTCCCAAGTAGCTGGGACTACAGGCGCCTGGCTAATTTTTTTGTATTTTTAGTAGAGATGGGGTTTCACCGTGTTAGCCAGGATGGTCTCGATCTCCTGACCTCGTGATCCACCAGCCTCGGCCTCCCAAAGTGCTGGGATTACAGGCATGAGCCACTGTGCCTGGCCTAGTAGGATGTTTTTAAATAGATATTTTGGGGAGGGGGAGTTGGGGGGAAGAAATAAATAGATGTTTTCATTAGGATTTTGCAGAGGGCCGCCTGATTATTTGTATGTCTTTGTATCATTTATGGGGAAATTATATGTTGCCTATGACTTGGAAGTTTTCAAGGTGAGTTGCTCTTGTCATTTTTAAGGTTGTGATTTGTTTTCCTTGTCTTGCCAGCCTCCTGTGATTAGGTAGGTTCTGCCTTTGGAATGACAAGGTTCTTCCTGTATGTTTTTCTCATGTGCACAATGGTTTTGTTTCCCCTCCACCCTTGGAATTTGCAGGTCTAGGTCTTCCACCTGTGCTTCCCTTCATGTCATAGCCCCCATGTGACAGGTGCTAGAGACTGTGTGATAGCCATAACTAAATGCCACTTGGGACTTCTGCACAGCATGTCAGACGCACAGCTCATTGTTTGCCTCCAGGCCTACAGTTAACCAGGAAATATTTTTGTTGTCTAATTATTTTATAATTTCCTGAGAGCAGAAAAAGTGGATTTTGATTAAGTACCAGATGTCTTTTAAGGTCCTGCCTTCTAAAAGTTTTCCAAAAAGTCTTCAAAACAATTTTTCTAGATTTGGAATTTCATTGTGGACCTGTTAATGTCTCTGAAGTGTCTCATGTCTTGAGAACTTTGTAGGACTTTATTCTCTGCAGTTCAATCCAAGTTTGCAGATTTTAAACTGAATGCTTGACTAGCTGATAGTTATTTGACAGTGAGTGTCAATCTTTCCATAGAAGTAGGATGTGCTTTGAGAAAAGAAGTTAAAAAAATGATGGGGATGGGCCAGGCACGGTGGCTCAGGCCTGTAATCCCAGCACTTCGGGAGGCTGAGGCCGGTGGATCACCTGAGCTCAGGAGTTCGAGACCAGCCTATCCAACATGGTGAAACCCCATCTCTACTAAAAATACAAAAAATTAGCTGGGCATGGTGGTGCGTGCCTGTAATCCCAGCTACTCGGGAGGCTGAGGTAAGAGAATCACTTGAACCCGGGAGGCGGAGGTTGTGTAATTGCAGTATTTTGGGAGGCCGAGGCGTGCGGATCACCTGAGGTCAGGAGTTCAAGACCAGCCTGGCCAACATGATGAAATACAAAAATCTAAAAATACAAAAATTAGCCGTGCGTGGTGGCAGGCACCTGTAATCCCCGCTACTTGGGAGGCTGAGGCAGGAGAATCGCTTGAACCTGGGAGACGGAGGTTGCAGTGAGCCGAGACCACACCATTGCACTCTAGCCTGGGTGACAAGAGCGAAACTCCGTCTTTAAAAAATATATATATATATGTATGTATATAAAAAATCACTTCATCTGTCTGAGAGGCTAAAATTGTATTAAGGTCTCAGACTGACAACTTCATTCATGTGTTCATCTTATTTTTAACTTTATTTAAATTTATTTATTTTTAAGTGACAGAGTCTATCTTTGTCACCCAGGCTGGAGTTCAGTAATGTCATCATAGCCTGCTACAGCCTCAAACTCTTGGGCTCCAGCAGTCCTCCTGCCTCAGCCTCCAGAGTAGCTGGGACTACAGGCTTGTACCACCCTGCCCAGCTAATTTTTTGGTATTTTTTGTAGAGATGGGGGTCTCACTATGTTGCCCATGCTGGTCTCTAACTTGACTCCTGGGCTCATGTAGTCCTCCCCTGTCAGCCTCCCAGGGGCTATAAGCACGTACCACCGTGCCTGGCTAATGTTTAAAAATTTTATTTTTGTAGAGACTGGGTTTTGTTATGTTGCCCAGGCTGGTCTCAGACTCCTGGCCTCAAGCGATCTTTCTTCCCTTGCTTCCCAAAGTGCTGGGATTATAGGTGTGAGCCACTACACCTGGTCTCATGTTCATTTATAGTCTACTATTTGCTGGGTACTCTTCTGTGAACAAAATAAGCAATTCCTGCTCTTATGGAGCTTGCACTGCAGTAGGAGATATAAGTAAAATATATAGTATATTGCATGGTGGGAATGTTAGGAGTATGTGGTTGTAAATAGGATATCCCAGAAGGCCTCACTGAGAGGGAGACATTGGAGCACATATGCTTTGTTTACACTTAGACATTTAGAGCTTGATTTAGAGATTAGAAGATTGATTTGGAGATCCAAGTTTTTGATTTCTCATGAAAATTAGACACTGTAGCAACATTAGCGCTTTCTACTGGCTCTGCCAGGTCTATTCAGCTGTGAAGGCCTGTGAGGGCTCTGTTTAATGTCCCATAATTCCTGTGGCTGTTACCTTAGTTGAGGCTTTGAATATTTCTTTTCTACTCTTTTGCTTTAACTTTGTTTATTCCCACCTTCAGCCACTCCTACACACCACAGTTGGGTTATCTTTGTAAAGCATAGGTAGATGCACTGTGCATGGAATACTGTTACCCTGTTTGCCAGATAAAATCCACACTTCAGAGCCCTCCGTAATCTGGTCTTGGCGTACTTTCTAGTATTCCCTGGGGTCCAGTATCAAAATAAAAATGTATTGTTCTCATTTTCCTGAATCAGTGCTATACTAAATCTTCGCATTAAATTCCTTCTCCCACCTCGACGTGTCCAAATCACACTCTGTTTAGGACATTTTGTAAATCCTTGCCTTCCAAAGCAGACCATCCCTATCCCTCCCTCCGGGCTAGAAGAAATCTCTCCTACTCTAAGCTATAGTAGTACTTTATGCAAACTCTTTCTGTACTTGTTAATGAACAGATCTCATGTTCACTTGCTAGACTTCAAACTTCCGGAAGGCAGTCTCTGTGTAAGATGAGTTTTTGTGGCTGGGCATGGTGGCTCAAGCCTATAATCCTAGCACTTTGGGAGGCTGACGTGAGCGGATCACTTGAGGTCAGGAGTTCAAGACCAGCCTGGCCAATGTGGTGAAACTCCATCTCTACTAAAAATACAAAAATTAGCCAAGCATGGTGGTGCAATCCTGGAATCCCAGCTACTCGGGAGGCTGAGGCAGGAGAATGGCTTGAACCTGGGAGGCAGAGGTTGCAGTGAGCCAAGATCTGGCCACTGCACTCGAGCCTGGGCGACAGAGCCAGACTCCGTCTTAAAAAAAAAAAAAAAAGACAGGATCTTGCTATGTTGCCCAGGCTGGTCTCTTAACTCCTGGGCTCAAACAATCCTCCCACAAACAATCCCTCCTAAAGTGCGAGGATGGCAGGCGTGAGCCACTGCAATGGTCCCTAATTCTTTATACATATGGATTTCATCATGGATAGAAGCCACTTCCCATTGTCTTTTCTCTATGCTACTTTTTTTTTCTCTTTACTTAGCAAACCTTTCCCAAGATATGCTCATTTTCTGAATAGCTTTTATTTCTGCCATTCAATTTCTCTTTTGAATAAAAGGCTTCCCCCTCTTCATTTGAAGAACATTAAAAACCCTTAAAATTTTTTCAACTTCTTATTTCAATCAGGGGCCTTTCTGTTGGACATGACCATTTTTCCTTGTAGTTTCAGAGCATATCTTTGGTTAGGATGTTGCCCAGAGGCTGTTTGTCATGGATATACAGACACATGCTTGTCTTTCTTCCATGTGATTGAATTTTTCATAGACATCCTTACGAAGCCACTTGAACTTATTTCCTTCAGAATGTTAGCTGTTGATTTACTGTCTTGGCAGAGTATGCTTCTCTTTCAATGTAAAGTCTTTGTTTTTTTGGTTTTTGGTTTTGTTTGTTTTTTGAGACGGAGTTTCACTCTTGTTGCCCAGGCTGGAATGCAATGGCGTGGTCTCGACTCACCGTAACCTCCGCCTCCCGAGTAGCTGGGATTACAGGCATGTGTCACAATGCCTGGCTAATTTTGTATTTTTAGTAGAGACGGGGTTTCTTCGTGCTAGTCAGGCTGGTCTCAAACTCCCGACCTCAGGTGATCCACCTGCTTCGGCCTCCCAGAGTGCTGGGATTACAGGTGTGAGCCACCATGCCCAGCCAGTCTTTGCTTTCTTAAATACTGGATCACTTGCTATTTTTTGTCTTCTTCAAACTGTTATATTTCAGGAAAACTTAGATTGTTTCATAAATGTTCAAGAGAGGCCGGGCACGGGCCTCATTAATAGTATCACCTTTGGCTGGGCGTGGTGGCTCACGCCTGTAATCCCAATGCTTTGGGAGGCTGAGGCAGGTGGATCACGAGGTCAGGAGTTCAAGACCAGCCTGACAGGGTTTCACCATGTTGGTCTCTACTAAAAATACAAAAATTAGCCGGGCGTGGTGGTGCACATCTGTAATCCCAGCTACTTGGGAGACTGAAGCAGGAGAATCACTTGAACCTACAAGGCAGAGATTATGGTGAGCTGAGATCGCGCCACTACACTCCAGCCTGGGTGACAGATCAAGACTCCGTCTCAAAAAAAAAAAAAAAAAATTCAAGAGAGCGCTAGTAGGTAAATTCTAATTCTAGTTCTTGTTCTTAGCTCTAGTAGCTAAGCTTTATGTCTCCACAAGGCTAAACTTTTGATGATAACTATGTTATTAGGTTTTTTTTTTTTTTTTTTTTTTTTTTTGAGACGGAGTCTCGCTCTGTCGCCCAGGCTGGAGTGCAGTGGCGCTATCTCGGCTCACTGCAAGCTCCGCCTCCCGGGTTTACGCCATTCTCCTGCCTCAGCCTCCCGAGTAGCTGGGACTACAGGTGCCCGCCACCTCGCCCGGCTAATTTTTTTGTATTTTTAGTAGAGACGGGGTTTCATTGTGTTAGCCAGGATGGTCTCCATCTCCTGACCTCGTGATCCGCCCGTCTCGGCCTCCCAAAGTGCTGGGATTACAGGCTTGAGCCACCGCGCCTGGCCGTTATTAGGTTTTTAAAGAACTTTTACTGTATTATGGAAAACTTAAAAATAGCGAGAACAGTGTAACAGATTACCATGTGCCACTGGGACTCGATCATTAACGTGGGATTCAATCATTAACATTGCCGGCCCACTACTGTTTTTCTATACCTCTCCTACTCACACTAGCAAATCCTAGATACATTTTTCTTAGTAAATATTTCCATTTATGTCTCTAAAAGAGAAGGATTCCTTATAAACATATCCCCGCAAAGCACTATTTTTGTGATACTTACATATTAATGGATTAACAGACGTATCTTTTTTTTTTACCAAAAAAGAAAAAAGAAAAAGAACCAAACCAGGTAGTGAAAGTTGCCAAGTTTCTTCAGCTTTCCTAGTGTGATTCTTCTCCAGGAGAGAGAGAGGTGGGTCTGAACACAGAAATCCACATGGCTTGCTTCTGCCCTCTGCACAGAAGCACATTCTTTATGCCAGGGCCTCGTTCCTTTCCACACAGCTCAAGGAGGGCACCCTTTTATTTTATGAACACGTTATCAGTAAGTTTAGGTCTCTGAATGGTCCCTGAATCCTTGGTCCTTGACCTGCTATTGTCAATCCTAAGGCCCAGACTTTGCCTTTGGCTTCCTTTCTGGAAAATTTCAGAACTGTATAAAAATCGCTTGTAAAACTCTGATAGACATATTTTGCCAAGAATATCATTTATCTCTTGACAGTTTGGCATTTGCCTTTAAATATTAGATTGTGTAATCATAATGGCATTCAGGGAAAATAATGTGAGTGGTGGCACTTCAAAAAGTGAAATGGACTTGGGTTCTTGGGAATGTTAATCATTATTCTACACAAAATGGTGATACCCCTTAGTAGTTAAATGCTAAGTGGGTATAAAGCAGTATTTGTGAATAAGATCAAAAAGGTGAGTATAAAATGTGATTTATGGGTTTATTTAATGAGTTTTTACCAGAACAGTGTATGAAGGATATTTTATATTTTTAAGCTGTGAAACAGAGAAAGTAATGAGGAATCTTCTAGTGAGTCCCACCAGTCTCCCAGCCTGACCAGCACGTCCAGAAATAGATCATTATTTTTGTCATTTTATCCTGCCTTCTTACTGCCTTCCTTGCCCTTGCAGCAGAGAGGAGAAAGAAACTCGTGGTCTCTCCCATAAATACACATGGTAACAGCAGAGAAGTAATTATTATATTTTTTGTGGCAAGTCATTCATTCAGTGGTGATGGAATGGCTTATTTTTAATGCAGTGTTTTTCTTTAGACTAAACCTAAATTCTTTTTTCTATCTCCTTTAGTGTCTGTACCATTCCAAGGCAGCATAAAGTTAGCATAGCTTCTCATTTTACCAGTTTGGTAAAAGTTTTAAAGGTTTAGTTCAGTTTGCTTTTGGGTTTTCATATGAGGTAGACTATGAGAACTCTTTATGATGTGATATATAAAAACAATCCCATTGTATCTGGCATGTGGGCTGTACTGGGGATCATGGGAAAGAGAAGGCTTGGAGAATCTTCTTTATAAAATAGATATAAGTTTGCACTAAATTCCAAACAAACCGCAAAATGGAAGGAACCTCGTTTTTTTTTTTGTTGTTGTTTTTTTTTGTTTGTTTGTTTGTTTTTTTTTGAGACGGAGTCTCGCTCTGTCGCCCAGGCTGGAGTGCAGTGGCGCGATCTCGGCTCACTGCAAGCTCCGCCTCCTGGGTTCACGCCATTCTCCTGCCTCAGCCTCCCGAGTAGCTGGGACTACAGGCGCCCACAACCGCGCCCGGCTAATTTTTTTGTATTTTTAGTAGAGACGGGGTTTCACCGTGGTCTCGATCTCCTGACCTTGTGATCCGCCCGCCTCGGCCTCCCAAAGTGCTGGGATTACAGGCGTGAGCCACCGCGCCTGGCCAGGAACCTCGTTTTATCACATCCAGGTAAAGGATAGAAAAGGTGTCTTCAGTTTTCCCAGAAGTGACATGCACGAGGACAACTCGTAATTTTAAATGATTAAAAGTAATTGCTGTAGATCAGTGTCATTCATAGCAAATTAGTTCTTATCGATGGAGAATGCTGCATCTGTGGATTTTTATGTTATAAAATTAGTTTAAGACTTCTTTTGTTAAAGTCGTTTAATCTTCTGCACTACTCCGTTCTTTCATTATCCTTGTCAGTTTTAAGGGCTGGAATATCTTTGTACAACTAAATTCAGTTGACTTCTTCTGGATACCCAAGTTGAACAGACACATATGTTAGTGGAGCTCTGGTTGGAAAGGGCCCTAGTAGACATTACTAGTAGCCTACTGCATATGGTTTGTGGGTTTTGGTTTTTTTTTTTTTTTTTTTTTTTTTTTTT
Source organism: Macaca fascicularis (assembly GCF_037993035.2). NCBI lineage: Eukaryota > Metazoa > Chordata > Mammalia > Primates > Cercopithecidae > Macaca > Macaca fascicularis. The sequence goes on along the minus strand of NC_088377.1, from coordinate 171,388,091 downwards.
AAAGAGAAGTTCTCACTCTGTCTCTCAGGCTGGAGTGGAGTGGTACAATCATAATTTATTGCAACCTCAAACTCCTAGGCTCAAACAATCCTCCTGCCTTAGGCCTTCCAAAGTGCTGGGATTATAGGTATGAGCCAGTGCAGCCAGCCACCTATTGTGTAAATGGCTTATAAGTCATTTCACCTGGCTAGGCATGGTGGCTCACGCCTATAATCCCAACACTCTGGGAAGCCAAGGTGGGAGGATCACTTGAGCCCAGGAGTTCAAGACCAGCGTGGGCAAAGAGAGAGACCCTGTCTCTACAAAAACTAAAAAAAATTAGCTTGGTGTGATGGTGCCCGCTGTAGTCCCAGCTAGGGGGAAGTAGAGGTGGGAGGATCACTGGGAGGTAGAGACTGCAGTGAGCCATGATCATGTTACTGCACTCCAGCCTGAATGAGAGTGAGACTCTTATCTCAAAAAAAAAAAAAAAGTAACAGTAATTCATTGAACCAGTTTCTTATTGATAAATGTTTAGACTGTTTCCATTTTTAAACTTCAAATATTCCAGTAAACATATACGCAGATTTATCAGAAACATGTATTTATGTAAACTTTTTTTTTTTTTTTTTTTTGAGATGGAGTTTCACTCTTTGTTGCCCAGGCTGGAGTACAGTGGTGCGATCTCGGCTCACTGCAGCCTCCACCTCCTGGGTTCAAGTGATTCTCCTGTCTCAGGCACCCGCTACCACACCTGGCTAATTTTTGTATTTTTAGTAGAGATGGGGTTTCACCATGTTGGCCAGGCTGGTCTTGAACTCCTGACCTCAGGTGATCCACCCGCCTCGGCCTCCCAAAGTGCTGGGATTACAAGCGTGAGCCACCACGCCCGACCTTCTGTAAACTTTTTATTAAAGAATAACATATATACAAAAAGTACAGAATTTTTATTCTTTTCTTTCTTTATTTTTTTGAGACAGAGTCACACTCTGTCACCCAGGCTGGACTGCAGTGGTGCAATTTCGGCTCACTGCAACCTCTGCCTCCTGGGTTCAAGCGATTCTCCTGCTTCAGCCTCCTGAGTTGCTGGGATTATAGGTGCACACCACCACACCTGGCTAATTTTTGTAGAGAAATTATTTCTGTAATTCATTGATGAAATCTGTAAAACCCATACATTTATGTGTATCAAATTCATTCTTTTTTCTTTTTTTTTTTTTTAAGTTACATTTTGTTTGAGATGGAGTCTCACTCTGTTGCCCAGGCTGGAGTACAGTGGTGCAATCTCAGCTCACTGCAACTTCTGCCTTCCGGATTCAAGTGATTCTCCTGTTTCAGCCTCCTGAATAGCTGGGACTACGGGCACCCGCCACCACGCCCAGCTAATTTTTATATTTTTAGTAGAGACAGAGTATCACCAATGTTGGCCAGGCTGGGCTCAAACTCCTGCTCTCAAGTGATCCGCCTGCCTTGGCCCCGCAGACTGCTGGGAGTACAGGTGTGAGCCACTATGCCCAGTCTATTTTTCTTTTTTAATGCTTTGTAATTTTCTTTTGGGTGACTATACTACAGCTTATTCTTTTTGCCATTGATGAACATTTGGATTGTCTCCCATTTTTGGATGTTACAAATAGTCCTGTGAACATTCTTAAACATGGGTTTCGGTGAATGTAACTATCCATATGTATTGGGCGTATCTCCGGGAGTAGCACTGACACGCATAGGGTATGCATATGTGCAGGTTTAGGTACTGCCAACAGTTTTTCAAAGTGGGTGAAACCATATCACACTCCCACCAGCAGTGTCTGACTATTTTTAAAAAATAACTTCATATAAGTGAAATTTGAATAGAAGAGTAAATTCATTTTAAGTTTTGGAATATAGTGCTGGATTTGTCCTCAGAAGTACTAATTCATAGTCCACTGAACACTGGATTTTATCCAGCTCTTCTGTTGTTTTCATTGTTTATAATGAAAAAGTATCTTTTTAAACTTCTTTAATGAGTTGGACTTTTTTATACTTCAGTTTTACCCATTTCAGTTTTCTTGACTTGGATGTTCTGGCCTTTTCTTTCTTGGGGTATTTGTATTTTTTTCTTACTGCTTTGTAGTAACTTATTTTAAAAACCCACGTTTTTGTCTTCCTAGTTTGTCTTTTGTCTTTTACAGTATAGAAGTGTTTTCCATGTCTGTTTTCTTTAAGGGCTGTATTATTGAGATTTAATTTTATTTTAACTGGATTTGCTTTTTTTTTTTTTTAACCTGACACAAGGGTGCTTTTTTAAAAAACTTTAAAAATTTTAAACATGTTATACTTTTACTTATTACATTAACTTTAACTTTGGAGTATTTTGCAGGATGTCAGAGGGTGACTGGTCAGAGTACGCATGCATGTGTCATTTGACCAAGCAAGAAATAAAGCCAATTTTCCTATGTGGACAGTATTGAATCCTTTCAGTGTGCATGTTTCAAAGGTAGTTAGTTATCATTTAGAAAAGAATTAGATCAAATTAGCCTAAACTGAACTATATTTAAATACCTCTTGTGGATACTATTCAGGGCTCTTGAGCAAGGACTTTACCAGAATTACACCTGACGTCTTGCAGTCAGTTCTGTGTCCCGTTGGACACAGTCTTGGAGTGCCATATATTTAATTTCAGATCTTTAAAAATATTTATTCTCTATGAGATTATTAAAACTTTTTAAATGTTTCTATTTTGTGTAACAGTATATAATTTGCACTGCTAATGGAGAAATATGAGACCAGTCTATCATGTTTTCCTTTTTAATGTTACAGTGGGATTTGAGAGCTTCCCAAAGCCTCTGTCACCTAAAATTCCAACTGAGAGAATCATTTTTGGATTTTACCACAAAGCAGATATATGGAACAGATTTTAAACCAGTAGTCCTCTCTTCTAATATGGATTAATTTGGTTTCTAGAATTGAATCTTAGCACCTTAAAGGGGCAAGGATCTCAGGGGTAGGTAAGTTTTAGAGGAAGGGAGCACAGCCATGTTACCCCTCTGTGATTAGAGTCCTGGAGCATACCAAACCTTGAGGCAAGTCTGAAGAAGGTGGAGTTTGGGGGGCGGTGAAAACAAATGCTCTGAATGAGATCTGAAAAAATTTTTTTTGTTTTGTTGGTCTTTTGCATTTGGCAGTACTGCTTGTGGCAAGGTTGTATCATTAACTGTGTTGATTATTCCATAAGCCAAGGAGACAATTGTAGGACCTCTCTTTAGTAAATCCCTCGTTTTAGGAGCATAGCATTTCCAGTGTAGGGGAATTTGTATTTTGGTGAACATTTGAATTTGACTAAAGGGAATACTGGGTTTATATGACAGGCTTATTAGGGATAGATTGAGGAGGAGAGGGTAGAAAGGGAGAGAAGAGCTAAAATTAAGCACGTGTTTTTCTTGTATATTTTTTATTTTATTTTTGAGACTGAGTCTCACCCTATCACCCAGGCTGGAGTGCAGTGGTGCGATCTTGGCTCACTGCAACCTCCGCCTCCCAAGTTCAAGCAGTCCTCCTGCCGCAGCATCCCGAGTAGCTGGGACTACAGGCATGCACCACCACCCCTGGGTAATTTTTGTGTTTTTTAGTAGAGATGGGGTTTTGCCATATTAGCCAGGCTGGTCTCGAACTCCTGATCTCAGGTGATCCACCCACCTCTGCCTCCTAAAGTGTTGGGATTATAGGCATGAGCTGCTGCGTCTGGCCAGTTTTTTATGTATGCAGGCAAAATGCAGTCTTACACATTTTACATGTTTAACCTGTCTAATCCTCACAGGAATCCTATGAAATGCTGTTTTCCCAATTTGCAAAGAGAAAACGAAGACTCAGGGAATAAATTGGCATTATTTTGGCTAGGCTCAAAAACTCAGTAAATGGCAGTCCTGGGATTTGAACGGCAGTCTCTGAATCCAAAGCTCATGTGTATTCTTCTCACAAGAGTATATAGCCTCCTAAACTACCAGAATTATTATGTATATTTTATCAATGTCCTGCCAAATTTTGGTAACACTTTAAGTGGCATATCCCGGGGGTGTTATTGGTAATTCTGCCAGGTACTGTAAAGCCTGTGTAATTTCCTTTACCATCCACCTTAGCATTGAGAGTAAACATGAGGTTACGATCCTGGGAGGACTCAATGAATTTGTAGTGAAGTTTTATGGACCACAAGGAAGTAAGTACATGTGTTGGTATGTGTTCTTCTATTACAGTCTTTTACTCTATTTCTTAATGAATATCAGAGACAGATGGTAGCATGCATAGTTTCTGAAAAGCAAGTTTAGTTGGACTCTGGAACCAGTGAGGAAATATTTCTCTTATCACAATTACTTGATATACAGTCGTCCCTTGATATCTGCAGGGGATTGGTTCCAGGACCACTTCATGCCAAAATTCACGGATGCTCAAGTCCCTATATAAGATGACATAGAATTTGCATGTAACCTGCACATATCCTCCCATGTTCTTTAAATCGTCTCTAGATTACTTGTAATACCTAACACAATACAAATGTTATGTAAATAGTTGTTATACTATATTTTATTTATTTTTTAAGTGAAGGAGTCACACTCTGTCACCCAGACTGGAGTGCAGTGGCACGATCGTGGCTCACTGCAACCTCCACTTCCTGGGTTCAAGCAATTCTCCTGCCTCAGCCTCCCGAGTAGCTGGTACTACAGGTGCCCAGCTCATTTTTGTATTTTAGTACAGACAGGGTTTCACCATGTTGGCCAGGCTGGTCTCGAACTCCTAACCTCAGGTGAGCCACCACACTTGGCCTTTTTTGTATTTTTTTGTGTTATTTTTAATTGTATTGTTTTTTATTATTGTTTGGATTTTTTTCTTGAATATTTTTTATCTGTGATTGGTTGAATCCAGGAGTGTGGAACCTGCAGATATAGAAGGCCGACTGTAGTTTTCTCTTTATATGACAGTACTAGACATGAGTTGTAAATTCTGGGTTTTGTTATGGATGGCCACATAGATGGTTTCCAGGAAATGTTTTTTGTTGTTTTCTTTTTGTCCTTGGAGGGGGGATGAATATGGGGTTTATTGAGATATGAGGGAAAGTAACATGGCTATTACTTACCAAATAATTGAATAGTGTTTAGTACTTTTGAAGAATCAAGTAAATTGCAGGAGAGAATGAATCTGTTTATTTTTTAACTCTGGATCTTCCCAAGAAAAGTATCTTAATCTGAACATGATGCACCTACTGATTGTAATAGATTCCTGACTCTTGAAGGAATTAATTTGGAAGGTTTTCAGATTAGGGGATAATGTTTAATTTACACTCAGATTTATTTTCTAATTTGGAGACGCAGTTCTGATGAACATTTTTACTTTTATTTCAGCACCATATGAAGGCGGAGTATGGAAAGTTAGAGTGGACCTACCTGATAAATACCCTTTCAAATCTCCATCTATAGGTATGTGACTACTTGGTTTTTCTCCTTAGAGAGTTTTGAAATCTAAGGGGAAAAAAATCCTGCATTTCAGGGGAGATAATTCCAGAAATGGCTACCTAATTGAATTTTTCCTTTTTTGGCTTTGGTTAATTAACCAGTGACTTTTGGGGGGAACTTCTATAGTGTGTTAGAAGACATTTAAATATACCCTTTGCATAATTATAATGACCATTACTTTAGATTTTTGTCTTTCAATGTCAGATTAAACCAGCTTTCAGGCCCCACTGTCCTTTAAGCTGTTAGCAGGAAAATAATAAACATATCTTAAGTCTAATTTTGAATGCCAGATTGCAAGAATGAATGTTATATAGTACGTGTTTTAATCCTATCATTTTCAGAAATCCTCCCTAGATCCTACTTTGCTTTTTTGTTCACTCCAACTCTGGGTACCTTACAATTAAATGACCCTTTGCAGTCTTCCCACCTCCAGTCTTTTCAGCCCCCTAAACAGCAGAAGAAAGAGTAGAAACCTCAGTGGAGTTGTACAAAGAGGTACTTTCTCCTCACCTTCATCTCCCTTTAGCTTAATGGGTGATGTTATTTACCTGTCACCCCATTAAGGCACTCAGTGACAGATCTATCTGATTGAAGGTTGACACCTTTAAATATTTGGAGACTGTAGAATGGTAGTAATTTCGTTAATTTAAACCAACTTTTCTTTTTTTGCTTCACTTTATACATGTCTTTAAAGTATTATAAAATATTGACCAATTTTAAGTAAGAACAATAAAATTGTAATATATTGAGCATTCTCTGACAGACTAAGCCTCATGTTCAGAATTGCCAGAGTTCAAACATTTTGCTACTGCTTTGGGCTGTCGGCTGCCTTTTTTTTCTTTTTTTTCTTTTTTTTTTTTTTTGAGACAGAGTCTTGCTCTGTCGCCTGGGCTGGAGTGAGTGGCACGACCTCAGCTCACTGCAAGCTCTGCCTCCCGGGTTCACACCATTCTCCTGCTTCAGCCTCCCGAGTAGCTGGGACTACAGGTACCCCCCACCACACCCGGCTAATTTTTTGTATTTTTAGTAGAGACGGGGTTTCACCGTGTTAGCCAGCATGGTCTTGATCTCCTGACCTCGTGATCCGCCCACCTCGGCCTCCCAAAGTGCTGGGATTACAGGCGTGAGCCACTGCGCCCAGCTGCTGTGGGCTGTCTTAAGAAGTAATGCCCGATCTCAGGCCGGGCGCGGTGGCTCAAGCCTGTAATCCCAGCACTTTGGGAGGCCGAGACGGGTGGATCACGAGGTCAGGAGATCGAGACCATCCTGGCTAACACGGTGAAACCCCGTCTCTACTAAAAAATACAAAAAACTAGCCGGGCGAGGTGGCGGGCGCCTGTAGTCCCAGCTACTCGGCGCCTGTAGTCCCAGCTACTCGGGAGGCTGAGGCAGGAGAATGGCGTAAACCCGGGAGGCGGAGCTTACAGTGAGCTGAGATCCGGCCACTGTACTCCAGCCTGGGCGGCAGAGCGAGACTCCGTCTCAAAAAAAAAAAAAAAAAAAAAGAAGTAATGCCCGATCTCCTGGAGTCTAGACCACCCCTCACTACACTCCTACTCCTAACCAATTGAATCAGAAATTTATTTCTTGCTACAGGGGCCTCTAAGTTTCAGCATTGTGAATGGTAAAGTGGGACTGGAGCTGTGAGGTGTTGAGCCTTTGAGACAACCCCCGAGCACATCTGACTTAGCACCTGTATAGGTGTAGAAACGTATATGCCTGTACACCCTCTCCTTTTGAGAGGGCTTTTCTGTTGTGTTGGTGGTTCCCTGTCCCCAGTTTATTCATCTTCTAACTTTAGGGTGTTTCTGTCTATTCACCGATTTAAAACTCTTATGCTGTTTAGTGATATGAATTTAAAGCCTTTATAGAAGTCCAAACCATGCAAGTTCATTCAGATACATTTCATAAATACCTGCTTACCTAAAGGCTAAAAACTGGCATGCGAAGTCTGGTTTTGTTAACCCCACATTCCTAGTCAGGAAGAAAACAATAGAGCTTGTTGAAACTAACAGTGAACTTATGCAATTTCACATCCTGTAGAAATGTAGTTATTTCTCAGACCTTATATTAATGTATTTTTCTAGGTAATATGATTATCTCATCATAACTTTCTAGTTAATAATGTCTAAACTTTAGATGTTGCTTATTTATTAACTAATGACACAAAAAGCCTGCATGCTTTCTTAAATTAATGATGCAATATGAAATTTGGTTTGGACAAATGACTCAGCTAATTTAACTTCTTCATAATTTTTTCTTTTGCCTTTCTCTGTGCTTTCAAGACTTGATAATGCCTACAAATGTGTATCATCTTCTCTTAGGGAAGTAGATTTAGCTGAAATATTTGTACAAGCTGTTCTTGTTTCCTCCAGAGGAAGGTTGCATAAGAGAGTTTCAGTCAGTTGTGAGGGTGACCCATTTTCAGGTCATCAACAATGTAATTACTGTTGAGATGTGCTTTAAGCATTCGGAAAGGTTGTGGCTCACTTAGAAAAGGCAAGGATTCCTTTTTGAGTTGCATAGATAGGTGTAAAATTATACAGAAGGACGAGGAGGTAAGATAAACCCAATCTCAACATTCTTTTTAAATCTTGCACCTGTTGTATCTGGGTAGGTGTACTGTTCTTCCTGAGCCAAATTTTGAGCTTTTAAACAATCAACTGTGCAAATTTAGATCAAACATCTTTAATGCTTGGATCTTGGAATTTTGCAGTGTCTGTGTACTTTGTTCTATTTCGTGTGTTTGTGTATGGATGTATATTTTAATTGTATAAATGACCCATATCCATTAGAATAATGTAAGAAAATCTGTAAGCCAAAGTAAAGAAAAATCAAAATGTCTCATAATCTTATCCCTTAAAGGGTGTCATTATTTACATTCTGGCATATGCTCTTTAAGACATTTCTCTCTGAATATTTAAATATATATTCAGTATAATGTGATATGCTCATCTTTGGGACACTCTCCAAATATAGTTTTGGAAAGCTCTCAGTTCCATGATTGCATGAGATGTCCCTTTAAAACAATTTGCATCTGCAAATGAATGGGTATTCTAAATAGTGGCATAGCTACTTTTTGGAAAGAAAAGGAATATAAATAGACACCTTAGGAGGTTATGAACTTACTCTTACAATGCCATTATTGTTTCAAACACTTTGAGCTCTTTTTTTTGGAATTTTACTTCTGTTTGAATATCATAAATGATGGCAAATATTGATGCTTTGAAGCTGGATATGAATTTTTGAAATGACTAACAGTCATTTAAGCCCAAAGAATAAGGTGAATGGAAAAACGAGTAATATCAATTGGGGTATAAAACTGGCCCTCTAGGCACATTGAAAGAGTAATTATAAAACTCCTTTAATCAACTATAACATCGCTGAATATTTGCATAGTTTTCCAGAGAGACTGCTTTGAAATAAATCATATTTTAATCTTTTTCTGATTTACTTGAAAATTCAGACTTTTATGTTTTTCATTCAGAAACATTAGTTCCTAGAGTGCTTAGCAATGCTGCTGGGTGTTACTGTATAGGAGTTAGGAGAGTGTGATTGGTCAGTGGACTGGTTATCAGGACAGAAGTTCTGGCCCTGGTTCTCCTTGACCATGAGAGAGATACTCAGCTGAACCATTGTTTTCTCTTCTAGAAAATGAGATACTAGAATTAAATGGATTCTGCATGTTTGATATGACCAGTATGTTAAAACTCGGAGTACCTGGCATCCTGCTGGACATGAGGAAGATCTTTACTGGTTAGGAGAGAAGAGGAACATAAATAAAATACTACGTGCACTTTAATGGCATGGTTCCATTGTTTTTTAGGAGAGGTGTGAGTCAGCACCTCAATTTAGAAGATAGAGTGTAAGGAAGAAATAAGTTTCTACAAGAAAGATTGTCTTCACAAAAGCTTCAGAGTTGTCGAGGTGTGCATGAGGACTTTAGAGATACTCATTCAGAACCCCAAGTAATCCCCAGTTCATGAAGATTTTGTTTTATGCAAAGAAGTTGCTGCAGAGACTGCCATAGCTCACACTTCTCCGGGTTCACAGTTTTTAGCCTTTGATACTTGCACTGAGCTATTAAGTGAAAGCTTTCACTAAACAGACTTGCAGTTACAGTGTGGGTGAAATAAAGATGAATGATCTCATAGAAGAGGGTAATATAGTATAATTTTTAATAAAAAAAATAAGCAGAGGATACAAAATGGTTTTATGTCTAATCCAAAAGAATGCAGATTAAAACGATAGTACAGTATATGATTTGTCAAACTGGCAGATAAAACAGTATTGGCAAAGGTATTATGATATAGCCAGTCTACCACTATGTATTGCTTGGTAAATATTTTATATCCTTCAAATATTTTTATTTAAAAAGTTTAAAATTATCTAAAAAAAATTTAGCAATCTGCACTGTCAAAAGAATACGTGAATTTTAGTGTTATAATACCTAAAAGTCAGAAGCAACCTAAATGACCCAGTCTGTGATAAAGTAGCTAAGTGATAGTACATCTTAGTGAATAAAATGTTTTACGGCCATTACTCATGTTTTAACACCCTCTTCGAAGGGCTGCACAGGAAAGTCTCTTTTTATATATTACAACTCTAATGTTTTCCCATGCATTTCACATTTGAATGCCAAACTATTGATGTTATCCATAGCTGTTCAGTTAAAGGAAACTAAAAGCATACTATTCTGTAATTTCCAAATAGTCTACAATGTTTGCTTTTATTACAAAAGTAAGTATTTTTAAACATATTGCAAATGTCTTTTGACTGTCCTGTCTGCATTATTGTCTGAGTCTACACTTTGCTGTCTTTTGCTTTAGAAAGCCATCAGGCTCGGCCAGAATTCCCCCCGGTAGCTTGCTTAGGACCTGCCTGACCCACGTGTTTCCCGGCAGCCTCCCTTCTTTTTTCCTTTAAATTTTAATTATGTGTGTGTGTAAGTGCACACACAGTTTTCCTTCCTTTGTTTTCTACTCAGAGTTTAGCCCATCTCAGATACTGTCTTTACACACAACTTTCTTCACTTCTTTCTTCCCCCTTTTTCTCTTCTCTTGGTTGGTTACCTCAAGTACTTCTCACCTTTTTCTTTCCTGCCTGACTCTTCCACTTCCCCCTTCCCTTGTTCCATTTATCTCTTCATATAAACTGAAAAAGGTCCCTCTTTAGAGCTTATAATAATAATGGGAATACTTTTGATAAGCCTAAGCCAAGGAGAAAGAATATAAAAGTCTTCTAATAAAAGATACAGGGCCGGGCGTAGTGGCTCACGCCTGTAATCCCAACACTTTGGGAGGCCAAGGCGGGTGGATCATGACGTCAGGAGATTGAGACCATCCTAGCTAACACAGTGAAACCCCATCTCTACTAAAAATACAAAAAATTAGCCAGGCATGGTGGCGGTTTGCCTGTAGTCCCAGCTGCTCAGGAGGCTGAGGCAGGAGAATGGCGTGAACCCGGGAGGCGAAGCCTGCAGCGAACCAAGATCGCGCTACTGCATTCCAGCCTGGGCAACAGAGCGAGACTCTGTCTCAAAAAAAAAAAAATATATATATATATGTGTGTGTGTGTGTGTGTGTGTGTATGTATGTGTGTGTGTGTATACATACATATACACACACATATACATATACACACACATATACACTATATATATGTGTGTATGTATAAATTGTGTGTGTGTGTATATATATATAATTAAATTCAGGGCTTCTAGCTGTTAAACATCTTGCAACATCCAGAAGTTCTCTTCTGGATCTATTATATTCTCCTTCATATCATATCTACTTAAACACTAGCATTCCAGATAAAATTAAGACGTTGTCATTTTATCTTACATTTAAATGATTATTGGCTACTATGAACAGAATTGTATCCTAATTTCAGATAGAACTATAGAATATTTTAGAATCTTTTGTAAATAACTTTAAGAGTAAAAAACTTTAAGGAACCCTGTCATCATTTATACTTCTTAAAATATAGAAAACTGTGTTATAAGATTCAAGTAACAAGTTTAGAAACCAATTTGTGAAATGCTACCAATCTGTATCTACGTATTTTCAGTGAGGAGGACCCTCTATTAGGAGCAGGCTGTATGCATTGCATCTGGGTTGCAATTTGATGATACCAAAGCTGGGAAGGTAAGAGAAATGAGTTGAGAACAGGATTCTGGAGGAACTGCTGAATGGTTTGCTGAGCGTTGGTAGAATGGTCAGGTACAAAAGCAGCAAGCTCGGGCTGCTGTAGAACTTGATGTGAGGCCAGGCACAGTGGTTCATGCTGTAATCCCAGCACTTTGGGGAGGCTGAAGCGGGCACATCATTGGAGCCAAGGGGCTCGAGACCAGCCTGAGCAATATGGAGAAACCCCATCTCTAAAAAAAAAGATACAAAAATTAGCTGGGCATGGTGGTGTATACCTTTAGTTCCAGCTACTTGGGAGGCTGAGGTGGGAGAATCACTTGAACCCAGGAGGCAGAGGTTGCAGTGAGTTGAGATAGCATCACTGCACTCCAGCCTGGATGACAGTGAAACTGGTCTCAAGAAATAAAAAAAATTAAAAAAAAAAAGAGAATTTGATGTCAGTGGCATGAAGCAAGAACTTGTTAGACCCATTTGAGTAAATGGAGACAAAATGGAAAAAGTCACGGCAATACAATAGTTAAAATGCTCTGAGCTGGCTGGGCACAGTGGCTCACGCCTGTAATCTCAGCACTCTGGGAGGCCGAGGCGGGCGGATCATGAGGTCAGGCGATCAAGACCATCCTGACTAATACGGTGAAACCCCGTCTCTACTAAAAAATATGAAATATTAGCCGGGCATGGTGGCGGGCGCCTGTAGTCCCAGCTACTCAGGAGGCTGAGGCAGGTGAATGGTGTGAACCCGGGAGGCAGAGCTTGCAGTGAGCCAAGATCGCGCCACTGCACTCCAGCCTGGGCGACAGAGCGAGACTCTGTCTCAAAAAAAAAAAAAAAAAAAAGAAAATACTCCAAGCTATACTAGTGGCCTTTAAAATTGGGTCAAACTATCAGGATGGTTCAGGTTGCCCTGTTCCACTAGACTAGACAGCCTGTCAGAGTTCCTCTTGAATTTCCCAGTCTGCCATAGGTTCTTAGTTGAAAGATACTCTGATAATCAGTGTGCCATAATTTTTTTTTTTTTTTGAGATGGAGTCTTGCTCTGTCACACAGGCCAGAGTGCAATGGCACCATTGCAGTTAACTGCAACCTCCGCCTCCCAGGTTCAAGTAGTTCTCCTGCCTCAGCCTCCTGAGTAGCTGGGATTACAGACATACGCCACCATGCCCTGCTAATTTTTGTGTTTTTTAGTAGATACGGGGTTTCACCATGTTGGCCAGGCTGGTCTTAAATGCCTGGTCTTAGGTGATCCACCCACCTTGGCCTCCCACAATGCTGAGATTACAGGCGTGAGCCACCGTGCCCAGCTGATAATTTTTTTTTTTTTTTTTTTTTTTAGCTCATGCAAGTGGTAAAGGGAACTGTGTTAATCTTTTTTATTGTCAGAATAGTAGACTGTTCTGGCATTATACATTTTTTATTTCACTCTGGCCAGAAATGACCTCACACTATTTTTGGAGTGGAGGTTTATAATATGGCTTGACTAAACTAACTATAGAACTTAGACTACCATTTTATTTTATATCTTCCTAGATGGAATCATTCCATAATTACTCCCTCAAGAACTAGCATGAGTAACTTCACTGAGCAGTATTTAAGCAGGGGTGGGCCAGTATTTGGAGTAGAGAGGAGTGTGTCATTCACAAGAGGTTTCAGATTAGTCATTTAACAAAGGCCTATTTGTACCACTGTCTTTTCGCAAATAAAATGAATTCTGGGACTGGGCATGGTGACTAACGCCTGTAATACTAGCACATTGGGAGGCCGAGGCAGGAGGATCGCTTGAGGCCAGGAGTTCGAGATGAGCCTCACCAACATAGTGAAACCCCGTCTCTACTAAAGAATACATATATATATAAGTAAGCTGGGCATGATGGCACGTGCCTGTAATCCCAGCTACTTGAGAGACTGAGGCAGGAGAATTGCTTGACCCTGGGAGGCAGAGGTTGCAGTGAGCTGAGATGGCGCCGCTACACTCCAGCCTGGGTGACAAGAGTGAGACTCCGTCTCAAATAAAATGAATTTTGGGGCTGGGGAGGCAAAATTCCATTAAGATCACCTATGTACTTCTCTAATAACCGTGGTTATGAATTTAGACCTGTCCCAAACAGTTATATAATTGCTACTCTGTAGTGATCTATATCTTTTTTTTTTTTTTTCTCCTGATATGGAGTCTTGCTCTGTCGCCCAGGCTGGAGTGCAGTGGCACAATCTCAGCTTACCATAACCTCTGCCCCTCGGGTTCAAGTGATTCTCCTGCCTCAGTCTTCCGAGTAGCTGGGATTACAGGCATGCGCCACCAAGCCCAGCTAATTTTTGTATTGTAGGAGAGATGGGGTTTTATAGTGTTGCCCAGGCTGATGTGGAACTCCTGACCTCAGGTAATCTGCCTGCCTGCCTTGGCCTCCCGAAGTGCTGGGATTATAGGCGTGAGCCAATGTACCCAGCCAATGATAAGTATCTTTTGAATTCCAGTAGAGAAGAGAAACAAGTTTCTAGTAAGGAAGGTTTTTTTAAAAAAATAAATAGAGATAATGCTATGAGAATATAAGCCACTGTTAAAAGTTCTTTTACTGGTGTTCTGAAAATGACATTTTTCAGGATAGATTTTTTTAAAAATTATGTCTGGCAGCTGAGACTTTGGCTATGGCCTACATCATTTCTTCTAATCAGTTTCACAAATTTAGTGGATACCTGCTGCGAGCTGGGTGTTATTCTGGGTGCTGTGGATGCAGAAGTGAACAAATTGCTCTCTTAATACTCTATGTTCTTTTGGAATGAGAAGATAAAGCAAAATTTAAAACTTCTGATAGCAGCCGGGCGCAGTGGCTTACGCCTGTAATCCCAGCACTTTGGGAGGCCAAGGCGGGCGGATCATGAGGTCAGAAGATCGAGACCATCCTGGCTAACACGGTGAAACCCCGTCTCTACTAAAAAATACAAAAAACTAGGGTGGCGGGTGCCTGTAGTCCCAGCTTCTCAGGAGGCTGAGGCAGGAGAATGGCGTGAACCTGGGAGGCGGAGCTTGCAGTGAGCTGAGATCCGGCCACTGCACTCCAGCCTGGGCGACAGAGCGAGACTCCGTCTCAAAAAAAAAAAAAAAAAAAAAAACAACTTCTGATAGCTTTATGCAGAGAATTAATGGATAGAATAGGTATCTTGGATCAGATATTCAGGAAGGGTCTGACAAAGTAAATTTAAGCTGAGACTTAAAAAGATTAAAAAAAAAAAAAATTAAGCCAGCCGTGATCCTCCAAAATCAGGGGTAAGAGCTTTCCAGGCAGAAGAAATTTTGAATACAAAGGCCCCAGCCTGGAAAACTGTGTAAAATGTGAGGTGTATGACACAGGGGCCAAGCGGCAGGCAGGGTCAAGTTCACAGACCGCTTTGTAGGCCAGGTTAAAGGCTCAACTTTCATTTTAAATGTAGTAGAAAGATTACATAGTCTTCAGCAGGGGAGTGAAATGAAAGGTCTCATTTTGTGTTTTAATGATCATTCTACTGCTGTGGGGCAAGAAACAGTGACGGGATAGAAGCACAGTTATAAAAGCTTTTGTAGCCAGAGATGCTGGTGGCTTGGACAAGGCTGCCAAAGTCAGGAAACTTTGTTCTAGACATACGCTGCTCTGAAGAAATGTGGCTCCATTAAGGAAATCATCCAAATGGGGGTGGAAGATAAAGGGATGGTCTGTTGTTTGTTTTTTAAGATGGGGTCTCATTCTGTTGTCCAGGCTGACCTCCAGTGGCGTAATCTGGGCTCGCTGCAGCCAGGACCTCTGGACTCCAGGCATAGGCCACCACGCCTGGCTAATTTTTTTGCATTTTTTGTAGACATGGGTTTCACCATGTTGCTCAGCCTGGTCTTGAACTGCTGGACTCAAGCGATTGGCCCGCCTTGGCCTCCCAATGTGCTGGGACTGCAGGTGTGAGCCACTGTGCCTGGCCTGTTTCTAATTTTTAAATGGAAGATTCTGAAGGATTTTAAAGTGCTTATTGTAGAGAGATGTTTAGAAAAGGGAGAGCTTGGTGATGCTGGAGTTGGGAAGAGAATTGCAGGAGCATCACCACTGAGAAGGAAGGAGAGAGCAGGATCGGAACCCAGAGGCCTGGTGTTTCAGAGGAGGGGAACATTTGTGCAAGCTGTTGAGGCAGGGAGAAAGAGTGTGTGTGCAGGGAGGAGTTTAGAAATTTTTATGGAAAATGAGGGATCCTGCCAACTGACTTTCATCTTCTCAAAGAAAAGGGACATGGCTATTTAGTGAAAGAACTGGAGGAGAGGGTTAGGGGAACAAAGGGAGAGAAAGAAAGTAGATTTGCAGGATCGTGGTAAAATGTAACAGTCATGGGAGACTGGGGGAGCAAGCCACTAGAGAAAGGAGAAAGGAAGATTGTAGGTGATGCTGAGTCCATGAAAGGCTGTTGAGCATGTTTAGATAAATTGGTATATATTTGTTTACTTATGTCTCTCCTCCCTGCCAGCTCAGTAGATGTGAACTCCATGAAGGCAGTCCCTGGGTCTGTTTTACTACCACCACCTCTGTCCTCCCAAATACTCACTACTCAGGGCCTGATACATTGCCCGTTCTGCAGAAGAATGTTTGTGTGAGTGAATGAATGCCTACCTAGTGGTACCCTCAAGTCCAAGTTGAACAAATGTGAATGATGCTTCCGGTGGTAGATTTGCTAGATGGGCATTTTGGAAGGGAGAGGACAGGAGATTTGCAGAGGGTTGCTTGAGAGTGAGGATGGTGATGGCTCTTAAATCTTAAGCTGAGTAAGAAGCCAGTGAAGATAAGAGGGCTGGTAGGTGGGAAGAAAATGGGAGGATCTGTGGATTACATTTAACAAGTGAAAAAAATTAGTGATTCCTGGGGTGGGAAGCTTTTGGCAAGGATAGGAGATTGATTGGTAGGATAGGAGATGTCTGAATTTGTGATTGGGAATGTTTTGTAGCCAGAGATGCTGGCTACAGAATAACAAAGGTCAGGGTATGTCCTTGGGAGCATGAAGTGGAATGGAATAGAAGAAAGGTCATTGAGGAGAAGCTTAAGAAACAGGCCAGGCACAGTGGCTCACGTCTGTAATCCCAGCACTTTGGGAGGCCGAGGCAGACGGGATCACCTGAGGTTGGGAGTTCAAGACCAGCCTGACCAACATGGAGAAACCCCGTCTGTACTAAAAATACAAAATTAGCTGGGCACGGTGGCACATGCCTGTAATCCCAGCTACTCGGGAGACTGATGCAGGAGAATCGCTTGAACCCGGGAGGCGGAGGTTGCAGTGAGCCGAGATCGCGCCATTGCACTCCAGCCTGGGCAACAAGAGCAAAACTCTGTCTCCCCCCCGACCCCAAAAAAAAAGACCCAGGTGTCAGGAGTATGGTCTGTATTGTCACCAAAAATGACAGGAGTTGGGGCGGAGAGCAACTTGGGGGCCAAGCCAGGTGCTGAAGTTCTCAGTGAGAGAAGCCAGTGGTCAGATGGTCCCTTTTAATGTGAAACCTGCCGTGAGCAGGCTGTAATGTCTAAATTCATTTACCTGCATCTTGCTATTAGCCAGAGTAAAAATAGTACAGTAGCTTTCCCACTCCCTTCCCCAGGCTGCCACCTCTAAGGATAACCCTGCTTTTGCGTGTGCTTGTTACTATCAGAGGACTTGTCCATTTCTTTCTTGAAGTTGACTGACGCCGGTTTTAATTCTGCCTTTGATGGCTCATTATTATGTAATCTTTTCATTTGCTATTTAAACTTCCATCAAACTTGCTGCCTAGGTTAGTTCCTACTCTGTATTGGATGACCTCTAGCTTTTGAGCTGGTTATTCTGACATCTTTTTGGCATTAAATCTATTTTTTTCCCTTTAGGATTTGGTGTCATAATGAAAACAAGTATTTTTGGCTTCCTTTTTCTTTAAACTGAAATTCTTTTGGAAACAACAAAAGCAGTGTCTTAGTTCTTTCTAAAAACCTGTTCACAGTTTGAGATTTGCTTATATTCCTGGTGTTGGTGAAAACTGTGTTGTTAAGTGGAAATTTAGAGATTATGACATCCAATTTGCCTGATTTTAAGGATGGAAAAAAATGAGGCTGAGATGTATGACTACTAACTAGTTGCAGAGTCCGTCTTCTGGCTTCCAGGTTAGTGTGTGTGTGCTCGTTTTTTAACTATACCAAATGCAGTCAGGATTTTTTTTTAATCTAATTTTTGCTTGCACATCAAGAAAGGATGGTCTTTTTAATAATAAATATGGGGCACATGTTCTCAGGACCTCCTGGGGCTGTGTCACAGAAATAATAAATATTAAAAATAAAAATTATAATTGTATTTTCCATTTCCAGGGTGACAGAGTTACGGGAAACATATCTCTAAATAATAATATCCTCTCATGTTCTTGACACTTGTAAGAGCATTAAGAGATGGACACATAGGGTAAATATTAATCAGTTTTAGGATGAGGACAGCAAGATGAAATTACTTGTTCGTTAAACTTATTAAGCTAATTCTAACATTACTGCATGGTTACTGTATGCCAGTTACTGTTCAGATGCTTTACCTATATTAACTCATTTAATCTTCACAATTAATGATGTGTAGATGCCATTATTTAACCTAGTTTTAGGAATAAGGGAACAGAAAGGCAAAGAGATGAAGTAGATTGCTCCAGAGGCTCACACAGTGGCATTTAGGCATTCTGACTGGAGCCTAGTCCTTTTAAAAAATGTATTGTTACATCAGTTACACACATTTTTGGGGTACATGTGCTATTTTGGAACATGTATGCAATACGTAATGATCAAATCAGGGTAATTGGGATATCTGTCACCTCAAACATTTATCTTCAGCTCTAAAAGAGTGGTAGAGAGTTGTAGTTGGGTCTTGTGAGTTCAAGTCCAATGTGTTCTGTACTGTATTGTCTCTGACCATGAAAATAAATACTGCCTGATCCCAACAGTGTGGTTATATGAACGACCAAGTGATCGAAAGATAAACTATGGAAACAAGGCAGAAGTTAGTCTCCCAAAAATGAAACCATAGGAAAATAGGCCAAAGGTTTTTGTAATCCACTAGGTTGGTAGAAGGGTTATGCTATTGAAGGATAATAACACTTCACCTTTTCTTAGTTATAAATGAACTTTTCTTATCCATCTAGCCCATTCCTCAGACTCCATATTATCAGAGAGAAAGGAAGAAACAGAAAAGAGGACCCCTTTTTGAGTTTAGCTCTCCTGAACACACACAGGATGAGTTCAGAAGTTCATATGACACAGGGCATTGAGAGTGAGCTCCTTGCCTGGTTCCTCACCCGAGAAGAGACCGGCCCAGGTCCATCTCTCCTGAGTAGGAAAGGCTCAGCTTTCTGAAGAGATTTCTACCTGGGCACAGGCTGCCTTGGGCAGGGCCTGGCTGTCTGAGGTAAGATGAAAATCTATCAGATTGTGCAGTACTGCGCACGGCTGGCAAATGGCTGTCACTAGTGGAGCTGGCAGCCCCCCCCTCCCACTTACTCAATTGGAACACCCCAATTCTGGTCACCCTGTGTGCTAGGAACAGAGATCCAAGTTATTACCCTTAAATAATTTGTAGTCTGAGATACTGCAAGGGAAGATGAGATTCAGTCTTTAATAATAATATTTTAAACAATTATACTGACTCAAAAAATAGAATTAATCAGTTTGGTTGTGAATATTCTACTTTATGTGGGCAGTTGTTGTGAAGATAGACAATCAGAATAACTTAATGTATTTACTTAACTGTTTTCTCACAGGAATTCATAAGCTTATAATTAAATTGCATCAGCCACAGCTGCCTGAGCCACCTTAGTCTAGGCTCATTTTATCCCTGGGATGTAGCTGCTGTTTTGGCCTTTGGTGCTCTTCACCTGTTTATCATAGGGTGGATTTACTTTGATTCACAAGTCATTTGTCTAACCTCTCATTTTGTCAAGATAATTCCAGGTGAAATTTCTGGTGATTGGCCCAAAGTATTTCATCTACCCACAAATTTGATCATTATCCTCTCAAATAAAGGGAACAAAGATGGAAAATAGGTGAAGCTTGGCCTCATTTATTTACATATTGACCCCAATGTCTGAAGTTACTCAGAAGTGTGTACAACTCTATATAGACCCCTTCCTGGAACTGGACACAGAGGCTGAAATAAAAACCAGTTTTCAGCATGACTTAGCACAATGTTATTTATGTTCACTGCCTATTAGCCTATGGGTCATGAGATTTGTTATTCTAGAGCAGTTGAGTATTGGAGTGAAACAAGCAAAAGCAAGGCATGTTTTTCTATTGTAATCTGTGCTTTTTATTTTTTAAGGTATATGATAATAGTTTTACATCAACTAAGTGTGATCTGGATTCCTTCTCCAGAATTATAAATTACCTAATTCCCTTCTGCTAAAAGATGCAGGACAGAGAGGGTAAGCTTTTTAGCTGGATATTTATTCCTGTTGTACGATCCTCCTTATCCCCTTTAACGAGTGCTAGAACTACGCCAGAGTATAACTGTCCAAAAAACTTAAAGGAGTTCTGATTTTTATCTGGTCAAATCACTGAAATATGTCATTAGAAAATGCCTGGTAGTGGCCGGGCACGGTGGCTCACGCCTGTAATCCCAGCACTTTGGGAGGCTGAGGTGGGTGGATCACGAGGTCAGGAGATCGAGACAATCCTAGCTAACACAGTGAAACCCCATCTCTACTAAAAATACAAAAAAATTAGCTGGGTGTGGTGGCCGGTGCCTGTAGTCCCAGCTACTTGGGAGGCTGAGGCAGGAGAATCGCTTGAACCCATAAGGTGAAGGCTGCAGTGAGCCGAGATCGCACCACTGCACTCCAGCCTGAGTGACAGAGTGAGATTCTGTCTCAAAAAAAAAAAGAGAAAAGAAAATGCCTGGTAGTGAATAAAATCTTAAATCATGTAGATTAAAAATAACCTGCTACTTCTACTTATGTTGCCATAAAAGCAGTTTTCAAAATATGTTCTCTTAAAATATCTTGAAAATAGTTCCTGGTCTAATGGAAACAAGTGTTGGGAAAATTCTCTTGTTGCAGACATATTCATTAGTGTGATGATAGCATTGCCAAAAGGAAGGAGAACATGCCAGGGCCAACACACACAGTCCTGAGAACATTCCTTCTCTGAATTTCTGGCCCGTTCTTTCTCTGTCTCCCTTCTCCTTGTCCAGGAGCTCCATTGTTGGCATCATTATCCAGAATGTAAATGGCTTTGCCAGAAACACTGCCCACAGCTTGTCTAAGAACAAATGTCAAGGAGATATGCTCTTTTCCATGTATTTGCTTTGGATATTTTTCTAACAATTAAAAAAGCCTGAGGGCCGGGTGCAGTGGCTCATGCTTGTAATTCCCCACACTTTTGGAGGCTGAGGTGGGTGGATCACTTGAGGTCAGGAGTTCAAGACCAGCCTGGCCAACATGGTGAAAACCCCGTCTCTACCAAGAAATACAAAAATTAGCTGGTTGTGGTAATCCCAGCTACTTGGGAGGCTGAGGCAGGAGAATCTCTTGAACCTAGTAGGCAGAGGTTGCAGTGAGCTGATAGTGCACCACTGCACTCCTGCCTGGGTGACAAAGTGACCTTGCCTCAAAAAACAAAAAAAACCAAAAAACACCTGGTATTGGAAGAGATCATTTTAGTTTAGAAAGTAGGAAGTTTCTTGATAGAGTTGGTCTGGTTGTGTTCATTCCTCAAAGGCAAGATTATAAACTGTTTCTGCCTACTTTGGAAGAGTCGGAGGGTTTGTTTTGTGGCTCCTTATGGTATTTTATCATGTTGGTGGTTTTGTATTCTCTAGAAAATTCCTGTACTTAAAAATGCTGCCTTACAGAATTAATTTCCTTTAAGGACTTAACTCTTGGATATTTCCCCTTAATTCCTCTGTTCTCAGAGTGCTTGCCATTGTTATTAAATGCCAGATTTTTAGAGCTGATAGGGCCTTTAGAAACAGAGTAAGAGAGGAGAGTTTGGAGATCATATAGTTCAACTATTTGTCTTCATAGCTAAGGAAACAGACCCCATGAGGTGCAGTGCCCAGGGCCTGCAGTTGATGAGTTAGGGCTAGAACCCACGTCCCTGTTGAGTACTTTGCTCTTCGTGGTGTGATTCTGCACTCTGTCCTAGTGCTCAGATGATGTTCTATACTTAGCAGGGGCACTGGAGACTGAGCTCCAAACCATTTATTACTAAAGTGTATGTTTACCAAGTCCTTTTTGGTTCTGTTATTTATTCCTGTACTCAACTAAGCCAAATCTGGATTTAATTGAAAACTGTATAGACACTGTTAATTCCAAGTGTGCTCTTCAGGCCATGTCCAATGAGGGAGCCACCTTAGTCTTTCAGAGACCATTTTGATAAACATTTAAAGCTTACCATAGTTATTTTTTTGACTTAACACCTTTAAATGCCCCGTGGCATCCGATTGTTGAAGCGTAATGCCCTGTAGGATTCCCATTTCGTTTAGGTTGAGATCTGCCATTCCCCAGCACTCAGGTGAGCTGATTGAGCTGTTCTCCAACTAACCTATTTTAGGACACAAGCTATTTGTTAAACAAGCCAAGTATGTGAATATGTCACTGTTCAGGCACTAGTCTCAGTGGCCCCCCATCTCCCTCAGAATAAAAGCCAACGTCCCTAAAAGGGCCCCGAATGCTGATCACCTCTGTGACATCACTTCTCATTTTCTGTACTTTCTCAAATCCCTTCAGTTTCAGGAAAAAACTTCAGAGCATCAGGCAAGCTCCTAATGTACTTTGCACTTGGCTGTTCCCGCTATAGAGACCTTCTCCTCTCCTCTTGGTACCAGGTGGCTCCTCTTTCACCTCCTTCAAAGCAACTCACCTTCTCAGCAAGTCCCTTACTGACCATCTCATTTAAAACTGCCACCCCGCCCCAACCTTTCCATTTCTGTTCCCCTCCTCTGCTGTGTTTTTCTCCATAATGCTGGTGACCTTCTAATGTAGGACTTATTTTTTCTTTTTTTTTTTTTTTTTTTTTTTTTGAGACGGAGTCTTGCTCTGTCGCCCAGGCTGGAGTGCAGTGGCCGGATCTCAGCTCACTGCAAGCTCTGCCTCCTGGGTTTACGCCATTCTCCTGCCTCGGCCTCCCGAGTAGCTGGGACTACAGGCACCCGCCACCTCGCCCGGCTAGTTTTTTTTTTTTTTGTATTTTTTAGTAGAGACGGGGTTTCACCGTGTTCGCCAGGATGTTCTCGATCTCCTGACCTCGTGATCCGCCCGCCTCGGCCTCCCAAAGTGCTGGGATTACAGGCTTGAGCCACCGCGCCCGGTCCAGGACTTATTTTTTCTAAAGACCTCTCCTTACAGGTATTTCCCCTTAAGTCCTGTGTTCTCAGAGTTCTTTGAGTATTGGTTTTAGTTTATTTAAATGAAAACTTCCCAGTGCTTCTCATCTGTAGCCAGCATTGGGAACTTTTGCCATAGACGTGCTTCATTAAGTGTTAGTTTTGAGAGTTCTCACAGAGGCAGAATTTAAGTATCAAGAACATATTTTTAATTCTTTTTTTTTTTTTTTTTTTTTTTTTTTGAGATGGAGTCTTGCTCTGTCACTCAGGCTGGAGTGCAGTGGCCGGATCTCAGCTCACTGCAAGCTCCACCTCCTGGGTTTACACCATTCTCCTGCCTCAGCCTCCCGAGTAGCTGGGACTACAGGCGCCCGCCACCTCGCCCGGCTAGTTTTTTTGTGTTTTTTAGTAGAGACGGGGTTTCACCGTGTTCGCCAGGATGGTCTCGATCTCCTGACCTCGTGATCCGCCCGTCTCGGCCTCCCAAAGTGCTGGGATTACAGGCTTGAGCCACCGCGCCCGGCCTTAATTCTTAATAGTAGCTTCAAGCAATGTTTTTCATATAGTAGGACCATTCTCTTGCATTAAACCACATAGTGGCTCAGCATTGTTCCCTACTCATCAGAAAGCTTCCCTGCAGTAGTGATAGCAGCATGTTCCTATATATAACTGATTTTGAGGACCATGCACCTTATAACCTGAGGTTCCTCTGATTTTAGGGGGAGGATAATGAATTTGTATTATTTGAATAAGAGTGTTAAGATATGAGTTTTCAAATAAAATGGTTAGTTTTACTGACTTTTTCTTAAAATAGTGCAGCACTAGTTAATGTTTGTATAATTAAGTCTATTTTAGAATATTTGATTCTATGTATAACTTTTTTTTTGGAAATGGAGTCTAGCTCTGGCTTCCAGGCTGGAGTGCAGTGACATGATCTGCAGAGGCTCACTGCAGCCTCCACCTGCCAGGTTCAAGCAATTCTCCTGCCTCAGCCTCCTGAGTAGCTGGGACTATAGGTGTGCCACCACATGCCCGGCTAATTTTTGTATTTTCCATACAGATGGGGTTTCACCATGTTGGCCAGTGTCAAACTCCTGACGTCAAGTAATCCGCCTGTTTTAGGATTCCAAAGTGTTGGGATTTCAGGGGAGAGCCACTGTGCCCAGCTGAAACTATGTATAACTTTTTATTTGAAAGTTTTTTTACTCTCAACTATTAAAATTACACATTGTAGAAATGTCAGAGAGCCAAAAGTGCAAGTAGAAATAATGGGAGAATCTCTCAAAGATGACAGCCATCGACACCTGTTTTCTAGCCTTTTCCTATTGCTGTGGTCCTAGTTCTGTTCAGGTGTGATGAGATTTGAACAGTGCAGTGGAGAAAATCCTACCACCACTAAGAATTCTGCACTGTTAACATTTGTACTTACTTTCAGTTTCTTATTTATGTGCATATGTTTTAAACAGAGCAAATAATATACAAGCACATTGTCCCTTTTTAAAAGGAATATATTAATAGTGTAAAAAAATAATATACAAGCACATTGTCCCTTTTTAAAATGAATATATTAATAGTGTTACATAAAGTCTTTTTTTTTGTTTTTTTTGAGACAGCTTCGCTCTGTCGCCCAGGCTGGAATGCAGTGGCGCTATCTCGGCTCACTGAAACCTCCGCCTCCTGGGTTCAAGTGATCCTCCTGCCTCGGCCTCCTGAGTAGCTGGGACTACGGGCACATGCCACCACCCCCGGCTAATTTTTGTTTTCTTTTTACTAGAGACGGGGTTTCACCATGTTGGCTAAGCCGGTTTTGAACTCCTGACCTCAGGTGATCCACCCACCTTGGCCTCCCAAAGTGCTGGGATTACACGCGTGAGCCACCATGCCCGGCCAGATAAAGTCATTTTTAACCACTGTTTCCCATTCTGTTCCCTATTCCCATCATGACCCCAGCCCTGGTGCCCTAACTGAAACCATTACTTTTGCAAATTTGGTACATGTTGGTTCAGTACAGTTTTCCTATACTTGTTACCATGGAGAATAGGTAGTATTGCTTTGTTTTAGTTTATTAAATAACCTCAGGCTGTAAATATAACATCCTGCAACTTAAAAACGCAAACAAACCTTAGCTTTAGATGTATACAAGTTGATACACATTGATCTACTTCATTACCCTTGGCTACGTAGGACTCAAGTAGATGGATGTACTCCCCTTTATCCAACCCTATCCATTGACAGGGTTGAATTTGGCTCTTGGCTTTTATAAATAATACTGCAACAAATACTCTCATGGGTCATCTGGGACATGTGTATTAGTATTTTTCTAAAGTTATATAGAATTTTTTTACCCTAATTTTTCTCCTCTTAATACCAAGACATGAACATTTCCCATTATTAAAATGTCTTCATAAACCACATGCTTCTTAAATCTAGACTAATTTCCTTAATGAAAAATTAATATTGGACACAAAGCTTTTTTTTCATCAGAGTAACTTAAATATCACATGGGCCCTCTTGATTGTGGTAGATAGAAGATTATGCTGTTTCAACACAGAGCATTTAAAAACAAAAGCTAAAAGTGTGAGTGACTAGAGTGGTCTAAGACTGGACTACTTGGACTTGGTATTCTTATCTCCTGTTTTCTAACTCAGGGGAAGTTTCTGAGGTTTTTGGAGACAGTCTCTGTAGCACCTCACTTGAGGCTCCTCCAGTGCCATTTCTCTGCATCTTTCCTGACTTCCTGTTTTATTCCCCCTACTGTGTCAATACTTTATTCAGATTGCAGTTATTTATTGGTGTCTCTTGTCCCACTGCCACAGTGACCTCCTCAAGAATAGTGAACTGTCTTATTTTTGTACCCTATCCAAGCACAATGCCTGCAGTGTAGGCATTGTGAATGCCAAGCTGAATGAATGAAAGAGAGACTATGGGGATGGCGGTGAGGGAGGGTGGGGGTCGGAGATAGTGGTGGTGATACTCACCTTAATAAGGAACTTCAGATACTGAAAGTGTGGAACAGAATGAGAGTCCTAAAAGGAAATGAAGTGATAGGGATGACAAAATGACACCTTTGACAATGGATCTCTGCTTTAGAATATTGCCATTTGCATATATACTGACTGATTGAATCTCTGGTTTTATTAATTTCTCCTTGAAGTTTAAATGGCCAGATAACTATTAAAGTGTGTACTTGGTTTGCTAGGAAAAGTTTTAAAAACTTAAACCTCCAACAGATATAGCCAACTTAGAGATTGTTTTTTTTTTTTTTTTTTTAACTCCTTGCTTCATTTCTTGGTTGCCCCAATTTTAATCAAAACTGGGTTTCCCTGAATGAGTGGACTAATGTTAAAGGAAATATTTTGGTCACTGTTCTTATGAAATCCTTTGTGGTTTGAAGTGGTATTCCTTTAGCATTTCAACAGTTTCATTCATGTTCCGCGCACAGTGTAGCCAAGTGATACCAGTAAGTGAGCTTCAGAAGGAGAAGTTCAAATGCAGAACCTCCAGATTTAGAGCTTGAACAATAAAACTTCTGGGAGGGAGAGTCAGACTTTTATCATGACACTGGTTATGAACCATTTAGTAGTATAATTTATCTTTGGGCAGTATCTTCATAGCTCAGAAAACAGTTGCTTTAATGATTATTTTGTATAAGAAGCTGCATTTCTCCCAGCTTGCTTTTTTTGTTAATAGAACGCTGATGTATTCTAAGTAATTGGAGCTATCAGGAGAATATAATGTTTATCAGTAACCAAAGATCTATGGTTGAAAGTAGTGATTTATAAGTATTATCACCTTTTCCCAATACTGAAATTGTTTCCAGTACTGCAATACTTTAAAAAACTAATTGTTCTCTGGACACTTTTTGCTGCTAATTAACATCTCTTTTTACAGGATTCATGAATAAAATTTTCCATCCCAACATTGATGAAGCGTAAGTAACTATTTTAAAATGTTTAAATTTTAGCAGCAACTGCTCTTGATTAGCATTTCTCTCTCTGTTATAAAAAGCCTCAGTTATCGTTTTGGACCTTATCAGGAGTTAGGACTGTATGAATGGTCATGTAAATGATAGAATCCAAAGGATATGAGGTCCTCAATACCTTAGTTCACATTCTGCTATTGTACCACTTAGTCTTTTCCATTGTCGTGACTGGGTCCTTCATTTTTCTTGTTATCCAGCAAACAGTAGTAATATTCCGCATCTCAATTCTCTTTGTGTAGACACAATTCAGAGATGTGTTTTCAGTCTATGGATTGACTGTTTTCAGACCTTATAGTATTTTCTTTTTTTTTTTTTTTTTTGTTTTGTTTTTGAGACGGAGTCTCGCTGTGTCTCCCAGGCTGGAGTGCAGTGGCGTGATCTCGGCTCACTGCAAGCTCCGCCTCCCGGGTTCACGCCATTCTCCCGCCTCAGCCTCCCAAGTAGCTGGGACTACAGGCGCCCGCCACCACGCCCGGCTAGTTTTTTGTATTTTTAGTAGAGACGGGGTTTCACCATGTTAGCCAGGATAGTCTCGATCTCCTGACCTCGTGATCCACCCGCCTCGGCCTCCCAAAGTGCTGGGATTACAGGCTTGAGCCACCGCGCCCGGCCTTTTTTTTTTTTTTTTTTTTTTTTTGAGACGGAGTCTCGCTGTGTCTCCCAGGCTGGAGTGCAGTGGCGTGATCTCGGCTCACTGCAAGCTGTATTTTCTCGATTCTTGAGAGTAAGGCAAAATGACTATAGATTCAGTTAATGAATCTTATTTATCCCCTTCTTTCCTTCTAATATTTTATTAATGATACTTTAAAATATTCCAACATATCCTGTTTTATACTTCTAGTGCTGTTTAGAATATATTATTATTTGGGATGCGGTTTTAATTTGTCATGGCACTAAGTTTTGCTGTCTCTCACAAGCATATCTAACAGGTTTTTCTGAACCCTGTGTGAGTAGGTTGTATATATACATACATCATGCCCCTTAGTCCTTTAATATTAATACTTTGTTGTATCAGTTATCCTAACAAGGATATTCTCTTATCTGTCCACAGTATATAGTTGTCAGATTCAGGAATTTAACATTAATGCAATACTTTTTATTTAATCTACTGCCATATTCCAGTAACTTACTTTTTAGCACTTTTTTCTTTCAGTAAAGGATCCAGTCTAGAATCACACATTACATTTAGTTGTCAGGTTTCTTTAAACTACTTTAATCAGGATTAGTTCCTCAGCCTGCCTTTTTCTTTTATAAAATTCACATTTTAAAATAATATAAACCCATTATTTTATAGATTGTTCCTCAATTTGGGTTTGTCTGATGTTTCCTGTTCATTAGATTCAGAGCATGAACACGCTTAAGGCCAGAAAACTACAAAGTAAGATTGTATCTTTCTTGGGGTATCACATTCAGAGACATACAAGGTCTGTCTGCCCCTTGTGTTCTCAGCACCTGGTTCAGGTGTTGTCTGGTTTCTCCATTGTATAGTTACTATTTTCCCCTTTCAGTCTGTAAGGTGACACTTTAAGACTTTGTACTATTCTGTTTCTCATCATAGTTTTCCCCAATTGGGATTCTTTTTTTCACAGATCTATTAAAAGTATTTCTCTTGATAAGTAAAATTAGTTGCCAGATACATGCAACTAACTTTCTAATTTTTAAAAACATGCCATTCTTTCCATCTGTTTCAGGTCAGGAACTGTGTGTCTAGATGTAATTAATCAAACTTGGACAGCTCTCTATGGTGAGTTTGGCCATGGAATATTTTTTGGAGATGTTGAGACATTACCTTAAAAAATGTTATTTGGCCTTTCTTTTCTGGTTTAAGATGTTTTGTTGGTAATGGGAAGGGATTTTTGAGGGACCGACTGGGAAAGTTTGATCAGTGGAAAAAATATTTTCTCTCAAGTACAAATATATCAGTTTAGCTGTGGAAATTTAAAATGATTTTGTGAGATGCCAAACTTAAGGTATAGTGATACAGGTGCGCACACACGAATACGTGTGCAAACATATGTATGTATTAGAAGCACATAATATATATATTTTAGTTTTAGAAAAAACTAAAACTACTTAGGAATGTCCCTCTGAAATGAGAGAGAAATGATATAGTAAGAGGTTTTAGGGGATCATCTTTTCAAAGGCCAAAACTTCCTTATGAAGGAAGAGTAATTTAGCCTTACCTTCAGTGCTGAAATTGACACCCCATCTCCTACAGGGAATCAACAAATGAATTGCCCAGCTCTGCAAAGTACTATGCTGAATATCACAGAGAGTTATAAAGAGCATCAGGCCTTTCCTCCTTATCACCTGGTTGGGGAGCTGAAAATATTTTAAAATATAGTCGTCCCTTGGTATCTGCAGGGGATCAGTTCCCAGACCACCAGCAGATACCAAAATTCGTGCTTACTCAAGTCCCACACTCATCCCTGCAAAACCTGCTGACATGGAGGGCTAGCGGTATTTATTGAAAACCACATGTGAGTGGACCCATGCAGTTCAAACTGTGCATGGACCCATGTTCAAGGGTCAGTTGTACATTTGAAGTTAATTAGGGATACAACAAATAAATTTATTTTTCCCTCCACTTGTCCAAATCTCAGGCTTCGTAGAGTCTCCCTACTCCAGTGCTCCTACCCCATATACTTCTGCTGATTCTCCAGCTGGAAGTAATCTCTGGATACTGTTACATTTTATAGCTCCTTTTTTTATGGCCCACTTTCACTTTCTACTGTGTATTTGTTGTTTATGCCTATTTTTTTGTGCTACTAGATTATTTCCTATCTTAAGGGCTATCAGGTGTATGTCTGATTCATCTGGAAGGCCCAGGATTCTTATCACAGTGCCCTTCACAATATGGGTTGAAAGAATGAATGGTACAGGTAACAGTTGCTGAGAGGCACAAGAAAAGAAGGGAAAGCTCAGTTGAGGCTGAGCTTAACCGGGGATGGCTGCTTCTTGTTGAAGACTTGTGTGACCTTTTAATGGTCTGAGGTAGATAAGACTTCTTAGTCCAGCCACAATTTGCAAGTTACCTTTGCCAGATATCCTTGAATTACGTTGGTAAATGAGAATCACAGAGAAAGGTTGGTCAGCAGCAGAACACAGTTAATCACTGCCTCCACCTGATTGTGCCATTCAAAAATTATTTTCTCTACCTGGAATGTTCTCCCCTGATCTTTGTGTGGTTGGCACCTTCTTCACTCATCTCACATATCACTTCCTCAGAGCAGTTTCCTTTCCCAGCCATTCCATCTGAAATGACACCCCTCCATAGCACAGCACCCTGTTGTATATATTTTTTTAATTTTAAAATTGTTTTTTAATGCATAGAAACAGAGTTGCACTCTGTTGCCCAGGCTGGAATGCAGTGGTGTGATAATAAGTCACTGCAGCCTTGAACTCCTGGGCTCATGATCCTCCCACCTCAGCCTCCCCAGTAGCTGGGACTATAGGAGCATACTACCAGGCCTGGCTAGTGCCCCATTTTCAGTAAGCTTCTGAAACTGGTATTTGTTTATTGGTATTTGTTTATTGTTTATCTTATCACCTTGGATTGTAAGCACGACAAGTAGGGACTTCGTCTTGTTCTTGTCTTTCTCTCTCTCCACGCACATGCGACTATAACAGTGCCTGGTGCACAATAAGGGTTCGACTATTTGTTGTCTTTTTTTTTTTTTTTTTTTTTTTTGAGACGGAGTCTCGCTCTACCGCCCAGGCTGGAGTGCAGTGGCCGGATCTCAGCTCACTGCAAGCTCCGCCTCCCGGGTTTACGCCATTCTCCTGCCTCAGCCTCCCGAGCAGTTGGGACTACAGGCGCCTGCCACCGCGCCCGGCTAGTTTTTTGTATTTTTTTAGTAGAGACGGGGTTTCACCGTGTTAGCCAGGATGGTCTCGATCTCCTGACCTCGTGATCCGCCCGTCTCGGCCTCCCAAAGTGCTGGGACTACAGGCTTGAGCCACCGCGCCCGGCCTATTTGTTGTCTTAATGGGTGAATTAATCATATCCAGTACTGTTTAACAAGAGAGTTTTAGGGGAGATGGTGGCATCTAGTTGAGGCAACAAGAAAGAACATACACTCTGAGCTTGATTAAATGGATTCATTTTAAGATTTTTTTTTTGGTAAAAATGTCTCATGGCAGGCTGCCTGGAATATCTGATGTAATGATGTGTTTTCTTAAACTACATTCACATTTTAGAAATGTACATATCAAAATACTGCAAGCTGGTTCCAATTACAATGAAGTAAATTGATGTTTAGTTTTGCTAAACCTTTTACCATTGACCAGAAAAGCTTTGTGGAAGATGTTTGCTGACTGTCAAGTGCCTCATGTCTCAGAACAGATTTTTTTAAAAAAAATAACAGTTTCACTGAATTCACAGACATGCAACTCACCCATTTAAAGTGTGTAATTCAGTAGTTTTTAATATATTCAGTTATATGCAGCCATCACCACAGTCAATTTTAGAACATTTTCATCACCTCAAAAATAAATGTGTACCCTTTAACTATTCCCTACCTACCCCCCAGCCCTAGGCGACCACAAATCTGCTTTTTGTTTCTGTGGATTTGCCTGTTCTGGACACTTCTTAGAAATGTAATTATATAATATGTGGTCTTTTGTGACTGGTTTTTTTCACTTTGCATAATGTTTTCAAGGATGATCCGTGTTGCATGTATCAGAATTTCTTAAGGCTGAATAATATTTCATTGTATAGATAAACCACATTATTTGTCAGATAATAGACATTTGGGTTGTTTCTGTCTTTTGGCTGTTATGAGTATTATAAATATTTGTGGACAAGTTTTTATGTAGACATGTTTGCATTTCTCTTGGGTATATAGGAGTGAAATTGCTGGATAATATGTGTAACTATTTGAGGACTGATAGACTACTTTCTAAAGTGGCCAACATGAGTAAGTTTTCATCACATTTATAAAATGTTAGCGTATGTTCTTATATTAACTTGCAAAGCATTTAATAAGCAGCAAGAGTTAAACCACGTTGGTCCAAGTGAACTGAAAGCAGACTTCTGTGTTACATGTGTATGAGTTATTGAACATGTTCCATAATACAGGTGTGTGGGCACACTAACAGGTAAGTGCAGGAAAACAAGAAGAAATATTTTCAGAGTATACTCAAAAGTATACTGAGCATGGGAGAATTGTTTTGACATTTTGCTCAAAACTATTTCTCAAGAAAATTCAACATTTCTTTCATGGAAAGTTTTAGGAACAGGTAAATACAATTATATAAAGTACCAGTAGAATATGTTCGTTCGGATGACCTTGAAGTATTTTTTCAGACTTATCTGATCTTGAGATCTGAACTGAATTTTTATTACAAACTGTTAAAGCCTCTGGCATTGAAGGTTAGTTCATAATTGGTGAGTTCTGAATCACTTCATTTCCTGCAGTGGTTCCTGAGAGAATCTGAGTTCAAAGGACCGCCCCCACCAACCCCTGCCCCGCCAAAAAAAAAAAAAACTAACACTACATAACTAATAGGAGAAAGTTGGCATGTCAACATAAATATTCAACTGAAAAACAAAAGGCTAAGCCTGGCACCTAAAACTTGTTTCAACACTTTCCTCTGCTGTAGATTTGATGAGGGAGCAGGGAGTGGATTGTGAAATTTCCTGCCCTTTACCTTGCCCCAGGGCATTACTGTGCTGTGGGTTATACATATTTGTAGCATAACAGCAATTCACAGTTGAAATTTCAGGTTTATGTTAATCATAGCCTAATATTAAACTGCATTCATGTTAGCAGTAAATTTAGTCCTCTGTCCCCTCACACCCCTCCCCGTCATTGATTTCTGGTAAGCCAGTTGACTCATTGCTTCTGTTCTTACCCTGTTTTCTCTTTGCCAAGTGTATGTGCAATTTGTTTATTCAGAGTTCAAAATTGGTATAATTGTGGTTTACTCACCCAGTAATTTTTAATTTTATATTATTTAACCTTACAAGAGAGCTAATTATAGTGAGGAATCGGATTAATTTTGTAAAGATGCTTGTCATCAGTATGAAGTTATCAAGTCTGAAGTTATCTATTGTTATTCTTATGACATTAAACAGAAAGTAGCAAATGACCAAATTGATTGATTTTGGCTTCCTGCATGATAGCATCTTTTTTTTTTGCATCCCTTCCTGCTCTTCCAGACAGCAGTGACAGAAGCTCAGAGAAACATAAAATGTAGCCAAGGGGATCTGGATTTCCATTTCAAAACAAATTAATTTTAAGGACTGATAGGAGAGTTCATTAAGCCACAGGTAGCTTTTTAAGCACTCTTCTATTTTCCAGTTTTCCTTTTTTTCTCCAAAATATATTTTATCCGTAGTTGGCTTATCACCCTGCACTCCTGGGGGCTCAGGTGCCTTCACTGCAATACAGCTTTAATCTCTCTCTCATCCCATCCTTCTGGACAAGGCATGCTTGATGCCTGCAAATGTGTTTCTCTCTCCAACTTTCGTTTTATTCATTCTTTTACTTGGTAAATTATGTATATGATGGATTAAGTTGTAGGCTGGGCACAGTGGCTCACACCTATAATCCCAGCACTTTGGGTGGCTGAGGCGGGCGGATCACCTTAGGTCGGGAGTTTGAGACCAGCCATGACCAACGTGGAGAAACCCCGTGTATTTCTACTAAAAATACAAAATTAGCTGGGCATGGTGGTGCATGCCTGTAGTCTCAGCTACTCGGGAGGCTGAGGCAGGAGAATCGCTTGAATCGCTTGAACCCGCGAGGCGGAGGTTGCTGTGAGCCCAGACTGCACCATTTCACTCCAGCCTGGGCAATAAGAGCGAAACTCCATCTCAAAAATACAAAAAAAAAAAAAAAAAAAGTTATGGAGAAGTGAGGTGGAAGACAATTTTCTTATGAAATTGGGCAGTTTACATTTTCACCCTTAGGGTTGCCAGCCAGTGGACTGGATACTTGTACTCTTATTTTACTGGGCAGAAAAATCAACATTTGGGAGAAGTCTTCCCCTAGAGTTATCTGGGGAGTTAGTAACAAGCAAATTAAATTGACTACAACAGAAGGGAATACTTCAAGGACTTTGAGATTAGGCAAGAGATAAAATTTCTTTCTTTTTTTTTCTTTCTTTTTTTTTTTTTTTTGAGATGGAGTCGCGCTCTGTTGTCCAGGCTGGAGTGTAATGGCGCGATCTCGGCTCACTGTGAGCTCCGCCTCCCGGTTTCATGCCGTTCTCTTGCCTCAGCCTCCTGAATAGCTGGGACTACAGGCGCCTAAAATTTCTTTTACCGGGCATTTAGAAATTTAAAATACAAATTTAACACGTATCCCATCCCCTTTTCAGTCAGATAAGTCTGTGAATCTTCCCAAATAATTCAGATTTTGGCAGAAGGTGTATCTTAAAATAATGCTTTATGCTGGATTAGTGCATGCTGTTTCTAAACATTTTAGTGTAATTACACAGATAAGAAATACATGTATGTGTCTGCATGG
Organism: Macaca fascicularis; assembly: GCF_037993035.2. Lineage (NCBI taxonomy): Eukaryota > Metazoa > Chordata > Mammalia > Primates > Cercopithecidae > Macaca > Macaca fascicularis. Next base: position 171,353,710 of record NC_088377.1, on the reverse strand, counting down.
ATGATTGGCCAATTACTATTTGAACAGCTTGAGAACTTCGGTATTGGTCTGTCCATGTTGAATCATGAACATCATCCTGCCTTTGGAACAGCTGGATATCATTATTTCTAGATAGAGGCCAAGTAGAGCAATTCTGTCCAGTACTATTGGGATAATGTCACCTGTTATACATAATAAAGAAATATGCTCAGTTGTGGATTTGCGCTTCAACAGTACTTAGCTAGCTCTGTGACCAACCTTCTTTATCTGTCTGCTTGGAAATCTTCAGATGTGGTGTATGTGGCTCAGGAGTCTAACTAGTTATATACATAAAAACGGAGTCTTGCTTGCTTTGAACAACTTAGCGGAAATTCATTAAAAATATCACACTCGGCCGGGCGCGGTGACTCACGCCTGTAATCCCAGCACTTTGAGAGGCCGAGACGGGCGGATCATGAGGTCAGGAGATCGAGACCATCCTGGCTAACACAGTGAAACCCCGTCTCTACTAAAAAATACAAAAAACTAGCCGGGCGGGGTGGCGGGCACCTGTAGTCCCAGCTACTCGGGAGGCTGAGGCAAGAGAATGGTGTAAACCCGGGAGGCGGAGCTTGCAGTGAGCTGAGATCCGGCCACTGCACTCCAGCCTGGGCGACAGAGTGAGACTCTGCCTCAAAAAAAAAAAAAAAAAATCACACTCACTGGTGGTCAGCTTTAAAACCATGGAGTGGTCCGGGCTTTTTGGATCGTGGGACGTGAGCCAGCCAGGGTATGGCTCTGAAAAACAGCCACAGCTGCATTCTACTTTCGTAGGGGCTCTGATTTCAGGGCTTGTTTCATTCTTGATTATATGTAAATGCAACCTTGATTTGTTTTATCTTCATTCACTTGTGATTACTGAGTTAATAAAGTCTTCCCAGTGTATGGACACTTGGCTTGTAATTGCAGGAAGTTATCTCTCGTTATTCTTTTCTGATATTAACAACAACTAAATTATCGTCTAGTAATTACAAGCTTGAATAGCGAGTTTTAGTATGACAGCAAGACTAGCCAGCTAGCTAATTACACATTAACTGCCCACATTTCTGGAAGGCTAATAACAAATCCTATTACCATGTTTTAGCTTACAAGCTCTTAAGGTAAGCAGGGTCATAACAGGTTTGAACTAGGATGAATGGCCTCTAAAAAACACCCAAGTAAGATGAGAATTGTTTTGAGATTGACAATGCAACAAGAGCAGTGTTTTTGATGAACAAGAGCTTGTTTTCATTGTGATCTATGCAGTAGCATTTATTTTCTTCTGCAGCTCTCTGAAGTTTAAATATGTTGGGGGGAAAGGGGCTACAATTAGGCAATGAATGGGAAATTACCTTTTAAGCAGGTTTGGAATGCTTTAACACCAGTCCATGTCCTATAACTACACACCTCAGATTGGTGACCTGGTAGCCTGGCCCTGAGCAGAATGTGGCTGGTTTTCCCGGCTTCAGCACCCTGTATTCATCTATCCATCTATCTTTTCTTTTCTTTTTTCTTTTTTCTTTTCTTTTCTTCTCTTTTCTTTCTTTCTCTCTCTATTTATCTTTCTCTCTCTCTCTCTCTCTCTCTCCCCCCCCACCCCACCTCTTTCTCTCCTTCTTTCTTTCTTTATTGAGACAGAGTCTCACTTTGTCGCCCAGGCTGGAGTGCAGTGGTGCAGTCTCGGCTCACTGCAACCTCTGCCACCCAGGTTCAAGCGATTCTCCTGCCTCAGCCTCCCAAGTAGCTGGGATTATAGGCATCTGCCACTGCACCTGGCTAATTTTTATAGTTTTAGTAGAGATGGCATTTCACCATCTTGGCCAGGCTGATCTTGAACTCCTGACCTCATGATCTACCTGCCTCAGCCTCCCAAAGTACTGGGATTACAGGCGTGTGCTACCGTGCCAGGCCAGCGCCCTGCGTCTTTCATATTTCCCTTTCCCACACAGCACAGGAACACCTGTTTCTAGCTTAGAATACTTAAAAACAAAATGTTACTAAGTGAGATTTAAATGTTTTTTTTTTTTGAGACGGAGTCTCGCTGTGTCGCCCAGGCTGGAGTGCAGTGGCTGGATCTCAGCTCACTGCAAGCTCCGCCTCCCGGGTTTACACCATTCTCCTGCCTCAGCCTCCCGAGTAGCTGGGACTACAGGCGTCCACCACCTCGCCCGGCTAGTTTTTATTTTATTTTATTTTTTAGTAGAGACGGGGTTTCACTGTGTTAGCCAGGATGGTCTCGATCTCCTGACCTCGTGATCTGCCCGTCTCGGCCTCCCAAAGTGCTGGGATTACAGGCTTGAGCCACCGCGCCTGGCCGAGATTTAAATGTTTTTATCATGTATGTTGCAAACATTCTTTGATTGTTTGAATTCCTACTAATTGTTTGTTCTTTCTTTTCTTTTCTTCTCTTTCTTTTCTTTCTTTCTTTCTTTTTTTTTTTGAGACAAGGTCTTGCCCTGTCACCCAGGCTGGAGTGCAGTGTGGCTCACTGCAGCCTCAACCTCCTGGGCTCAAGTGATCCTCCTGTCTCAGCCTCTCAAATAGCAGAGACTACAGGCATGCACCACCACACCAAGCTAATTTTTCATTTATACTACAGATGGGGGTGTCACTATGTTGTCCAGGCTGGTCTTGAACCCCTGGGCTCAAGTGATCTGCCCACCTTGGCCTCCCAGAGTGCTAGGATTACAGTCATGGGCCACTGCACCCAGCCACCATTTTTGAGAGGTAGGAGGGAGGTGTTCGGTGTGTTTTTTAAGGCATCCCACTTCTTTCCGGGTAAGGGAGGTGTTTTCATCTGTTTTTTATTTTGTTTTATTTTGTTGTGTTGCCTGCATGGCCCTCTTCATTAAGACTTTATCTTTAAAAGATCCCCATGGACTAATACGAGAAGATATGTGAATCTGCTGAGCTTAGACTTTTTATATATTTTATCCACACATGAGACCCTCTCAGTTAAGTAATTGTATGAATTCTTTAATATACCTTTTAGTATTTGGCAGCGGGTTGTATTATCTTATTTGCAGCTAGTTAGCCTTCAGTAAACTAAGTGCAGCATGGTGAGCCCTGTGGCCAGCTGGGCGTGAGCCACAGCACTGCAGGAAGTCTGGTGGGTTGCTTCAGCTCGCCACCTGTGTGCCCTCAAAGCAGCTGGAGAAATGGGCTTTTTGTCACTGAGGTTGAGTTCAAATTAATTATTTTATTATTTCATTATATTTTATTTTGTTTTATTTGAGATGGAGTCTTCCTCTGTCGCTCAGGCTGGAGTACAGTGATGCAGTCTCAGCTCACTGCAACCTCTGCCTCCTGGGTTCAAGCAATTTTCCTGCCTCAACCTCCCAAGTATCTGGGATTATACAGGCGCCCACCACCAAGCCCGACTAATTTTTGTATGTTTAGTAGAGACAGGATTTCACCATGTTGACCAGGTTGGTCTTGAGCTCCTGACTTCAAGTGATCCACCCGCTTCAGCCTTCCAGAGTGCTGGGATTACAGGTGTGAGCCGCTGTGCCCGGCTCAAAATTAGTTATTTTAGAGAATATTACTTTTAATCTCAAAACTGTTTCTTTGAAGTCTGCCTGCCTATCTGGTGTTATTGAAGTTTTCCTTGAGAATAACTGCTTGGTTGTGTGCAGCGTAGGACTCTTTACAGGTTTTTGACTACTCTTCCTTTCTTGTAGAATTTCACTGTCTTTTAATGTTTACAGACTGTAAGCAGGATAAAATTTAAAAATTCAACCATTATTAACATTGCTGCTTTGTAGGAGCTGGTAAAGGAGTGGAAGGTAAAGATCTATTAGTTATGGTGTCTAATACACCGTTGAGGAAAATCTGTTAACCCCAAATTATTAAGTACCTAAAGAAATCTGGAGATCTTAATTTATTTGCCCTATTTCAGGCCTTAACAACAACAACAAAAAAACTACCTAGTTTTTGTACATATAGTAGATACCCACTACCACCACCAAAAATAATTGTTGAATGAACAAGGTGAAATTTTATGGTTGGCTTTATTTTGAGCACATATTGTAAAATTCATGACTTACGTGGCAGTTCATGACGAATTCAATACAGTTCCTAAAGTCAACCGATGGGATTTTGAAAGGTCAACAGCTGCTTTTCTCTAGTAGTCAAGGATGCGAATAACATGGTCGAAATTCCCGGGAGTTTCAACTGTAATGACTAAAAGTGCAGGGAAGGAGATCTGTGTAAGTCACAGAGAGAGAATCATTAGTTCTGGACAACAATCAACTTATGATTTTTGTCCATCTTTTCCTCTAGGTGTGAAGAGGATTTTTCTTCCTTTCCTTTCATCCCTGTTCCTTAAAGAATTACAGAACAGATAAATACCTTAGACAGTAGTGACTATCCCTGTGATTTTCAGCTTGGAAAGCCAGGAGTCCTACCCCAGAGGGGAGAGGGATGGTGAAGGAAGTTTGGATAGCATGCTTCTGGAGGGTGCAGAATTTTGATTGACAGATAATCATTGTACATATTCATGGGGTGTATAGTGATATGTTTTTTGGGTTTTTTTGTTGTTGTTGTTTGTGTTTTGTTTTTGTTTTTGTTTGAGACAGAGTCTCGCTCTGTCACCCAGGCTGGGGTGTAGCAGCGTGATCTCGGCTCACCGCAGCCTCCACCTCCCGGGTTCAAGCAGCTCTCCAGGATGCAGAATTTTGATCGAGGGCAAGAGGAACTTATTGTTTGTGGGAAATTACCTACATGATTGTTTTAAGGAAACTTTCTCTGATTACAAAGGCGAGAGTACAGAGCCTTGAAGGCCATTTAGTAGATGACTGCCCTGATCCAGGGCTGGAATGATATATTGGGCTTGACATAGTTACATGCCAGGGGAAATAGAAGAAAAACTAGAGACATTTCTGGGAAACTGAATACGTGGAAGAAATGAAAAACATCTAGCCAGATTCCTTCTAGAGGCTTGGAGCCTGAGAGCAAGGGCGTTAGAGTCAACCTACTCCCTTCATTAGGTGAAGGGAATGGGTTTTCAGGAAAATAATCTTAGACATGTAAAGTTTGATAAGACTATACGACTTATGAAGGACCAGTTTTATGGATTTGGTAGTTACCAGCATAGACTTCTTATTTTTCTTTCTGTCTTTATTTAAAGAGACTGGGCCTCAACTGGGCATAGTAGCTCATGCCTGTAATCCCAGCACTGGGAGGCCAAGGCTAAGAGGATCACTTGAGCCTCAGAGTCTGGGACTAGCTTGGGCAACATAGAACTTGCCTCTGCGAAAAAAAAAAAAAAAAGAGAGAGAGACTGGGTCTTACTGTGTCATCCAGGCTGGAGTGCAGTGGTTGTGATCATAGCTCACTATAACTTCAAACTCCTGGGCTCTAGTGATCCTCCCTCCTTAGCCTCCTGAGTAACTGGGATTACAGCTGCAAGCCACCACACCCAGTAGACTTACTTCTTTAAAATTGTAGGATTGCCTGGCACAGTGACTCACGCCCGTAATCCTAGCACTTTGGGAGTCTGAGGCGGACGGATCACCCTGAGATCAGGAGTTCGAGACCAGCCTAGCCAACATGGCAAAACCCTGTCTTTACTAAAAATACAAAAAGTTACCTGGGCATGGTGGCATGCACCTGTAATCCCAGCTACTCGGGAGGCTGAGGCAGGAAAATTGCTTGAACCCAAAAGGCAGAGGTTCCAGTGAACTTAGATTGAGCCACTACACTCCAGCCTGGGGCAATAGAGCAAGACTCCGTCTCAAAAAAAAAAAAAAAATTATAGGATGATGGGCTTCCCGGGGTAAGAGTGTACAAGGCTAATTCTTAAAATGCAAATGCCACAGAATTTGAGCTGCTGTGCAGGATGCTGATGTCTTTCCAGATAAGTTTTTTATTATGTGTTTTTAACAAACAGGATGTTGGGCTTCTGGGGGACAGATGGTAGAAGTAGAAAGGGGATGGGGTAGGTCGGTTTGAGAACAGAAAAATGGCTTTGGTGGTTCTTGGCACTTGGCACCACTTGGTGGTTTTTGAGTTACAGCATTTATTTTTCAGTATTAAGTCCGAAAAACAGATGAAGAATATTTAGGTAAAAGTCTCCAAAATGACTGCCTGTGTGCTAATTGTGGTTCCCAGTGAGGCAGAACATGTCAAGGTTTGGGTGTCCACAGGATTTTAACCTGAAGAAAGCAGTGTATGTTACAATTTTTTGGGGGGATTGGGCGTAGAGAGAGGGTCTTGCTTTGTCACCCAGGCTGGTATGCAGTGGCATCACAACATACTGCAGCCTCGGCCCACCCACCCGCCCCTGACTTGAGCAATCATCTCCCCTCAGCAACTACTGAGCACCTCCTCTCCTGAGTAGTTGGAACCACAGGCACATGCCACCATGCCCAATTATTGTTATTATTTATTTTATTTTATTTTTTGTAGAAACCGGATCTCCCTATGTTGCCCAGGCTATTCTTGAACTCCTGGGCTCAGGCAGTCTTCCTGCCTTGGCCTCCCAAAGTGCTAGGATTACAGACATGAACCACCATGCCCAGCTTGAAATTTTCCATTTATTTCAAAGGAAATAGAGGAAAAAGAAATAACTTGTGGTCACTGGTTCATAAATAGCCAAGAATAAAACATGAGATGTGTGATTCATCCCCTCTTGTGTTTTCTCCTTCAAGCCCTGCACCATCTCATTGTGAGTCACCTGGAGTAGGGCAATTTTACTTTAAGAGTTGGTACGTTTTTTTCAGTGTAACTCTTTTTAATTAATACATATCCTTTAAGGGATACAGGTAGCTGAAATGTCTACCCTTTGAGGATGTCATATTTGTATTAATAGTTCACTTCTCTGGTGCAATTTGAAGTATATCTTGTAGTCACTTTTAGTAATGTGTGTTACTTCCCTGTAAGGAATAGCAGTGTTATACTTCTCCTTTTGCAGTGAAGAAGTTGAGATGTAGAAAGGAAGAGACCTGCCCAAAGTCTAAGAGCAAGTCAGTGGAAAGCCTGAAATTAGACTTGTGGTCTTTTAGATTTTTCATCTGTTGTTCACCACTGAGGAGTCAGCTTTCTGTTTGCTGGAGACAGTTCAGCCTAATGGAATTTGCTCTGCCGGATGTCCACAGCATGTTAGGTGGTGATTCTAACCATCCCCTAACACCCATTCTCCTCCAAAGTGGCCCTTTAGTCCCCCTCCAGAACAGATCTGCTTTTGACTGCCTGTGGTTTGGCACACCTCTGCCTAGAGATAACAGTGGTAACAGCAGTGTGCAGAAAAGAGGGAAGGGTTAGGGAAGGTCACTAAACCAGAGTCGAGCTGTTAGATGCGAACATTTTCTTGCACAAAAGAACCTACAAGCAAATGGCCCTTTCATTCCCATCTATTTGGGGATAGGGGATCATGGGCCAGGTAGTGTTTCCTGACTGTGCATTTGCACACAGGTGTCTGTATCACACACGTACAGATCCCATCCAATCCTAAACCAGAAGCCCTGGGGTAGGTGTGAAGCTACAACCTTAGGATGCTAAGCAAATTTTTGGAAAAACTCCACAGGTAATTGTGATAGACAAGCAGGACCTAGACTTAGCCCAGAACCACTGCTCTAGACTAAGTGATGCTGCTTTTGACGATAAGTTGTTATGATTTGGGAGTCTCATTCCATTGCCCAGGCTGGAGTGCAGTGATGTAATCTCAGCTCACTACAACCTCTGCCTCCCAGGTTCAAGTGATTCTCCTGCCTCAGCCTCCCAGTAGCTGGGATTACAGGTGCCCACCACCACATTTGGCTAATTTTTTGTGTTTTTAGTAGAGACAGGGTTTTGCCATGTTGGCCAGGCTGGTCTCAAACTCCTGACCTCAGGCAGTCCACCTGCCTCAGCCTCCCAAAGTGCTAGGATTACAGGCTTGAGCCACTGTGCCAAACCTGTTTTTAAATATTAAATATAAATATAAACTATATGCCTAAACTGAGATTTGAGTGTTATAATTTTAACATTAATAAAAGATCAGACTGAAGAGTCAGTGCTAATGAACCACATTTTGGTTCTAATTGAGTTTAAGGCAAAAGTAAGGGCTGTTTGCTCATCATAAGCCGTTTACTCAGGGATCTTGGAACTTGCTTTAAAAGTTAAGATAGCCGAAAATGGCGTCAGCTGACTGTACTCTACAGGTTTAGGTCAACTGTATCGGGCTCTCTTCCTTTTTAAAGGAAGTTGAAGGTTAATGTTTTTAGATAAAGATCTTTGAACTGACACATTTTTATTATCACTATTATCAACACATTTTTATCGTTTTAGCATTAACAAAAATCTAGAGAAAAAATGTTCTTTATTTTTCTACAGATGAGTATCTTTATTTTATTATTGATTTATAGTTTTAGTCTTCTCTGCCAGTGTATTTATCTTGAAAGAAGACTATCTGCACATTTGAGAGATGCTCCTTTCAGAAACACCCTCAGGAGTAATCACTGTGTTAGCCACTAGCAGGAAAGCCTCATTGCTTTAAGATGGCCAGAGCCATCACATCCTGGCCTCCTGAAGTTGTCATCTTCACCCAAAACTAGGCCTCACGTGTTTCCTTTTCTGCTCTTCTGTTTTACAGGTATGACTCAGCACATCTGTAAAATGGATCAAAAGTGTTTTAACGCAGGAAGACAGTAGATACAAGAAGGAAGAACCAATAATTAAGGGTTCTTTTATTTGTTTGGAACAAATTCATAGGCAAAGCCTTTTATTGGTAGCTTGAGGAAACTTAAAAGTAGTAGGAAAGGGTATAAAATCTCTTTCTGGGACACGTGAAGCTCCTAGTTTTATAACATGTTATCTGTAATATTTCTCTATCCCTAAAGCACTTCTGAACATTACTTCAGAACATAAAACCTATGCTTTGTTTTTAAAGGTTTTTGTTGTTACGTAATAGCATCCAGCTGCTAATCCTTTTGAGCAGCACCTGTAATAATAATATGGCAGGAGGAGCCTTCCGTTCACGGTGTGCGGGTGTCTGCGGGTTGCCTCCTGCGGTGGAGTGGTGTGGAAACAAGCACATGGCCTCTGTGAATAGCCACAGAAACACCTGAACGTCCTTTGCTTAGCATCCTTCTTTGCACTTGTGAGAGATTCTTTGGGGAGGATGTGATCATCTCTGATCCATGGATTTAGCTTCCCTGCCAACGATGGTGTGCGATTTTTGACCTAGAGACACGGGGAGCTTGTGCCTTCGTGAAAGTTGGGGCAGTCTGTGTTTTATCCATTAGCAGAGGCCGCATAATGGATGAGCTCAGGTTTGAGTTCCAGATCCATACGTAAGCTCTGCGTGCCTCAGTTTCTCCATCTGTAAAATGGTACCTACCTCATTGGAAGAGTGCCTTGCTTGTAGTAAGCACTATGTAAGCATTAACCTGCCATTACTGTTAATGGGCCAGGCGCAGTGGCTCACACCTGTAATTCCAGCACTTTGAGAGGCCGAGGTGGGCAGATCACAAGGTCAGGAGATTGAGACCATCCTGGCTAACACGGTGAAACCCCATGTCTACTAAAAATACAAAAAAATTAGCAGGATGTGGCGGCGTGCGCCTGTAGTCCTAGCTGCTGGGGAGATTGAGGCAGGAGAATGGCGTGAACCCGGGAGGCGGAGCTTCCAATGAGTGGAGATCTCACCACTGTACTCCAGCCTGGATGACAGCAAGACTCCGTCTCAAAAAAAAAAAAAAAAAAATTACTGTTAATGTAACTATTGTTTGACTCTTCCCTGTTCTGGGATCACATTAAATTATAAAACTGCTATTTTTTATTTTTGTTTTTGTTTTTTTGAGATGGAGTTTTGCTCTTGTTGCCCAGGCTGGAGTGCAATGGCGCATATCTCGGCTCACTGGGTTCAAGAAATTCTCCTGCCTCAGCCTCCCAAGTAGCTGGGATTACAGGCACCCGCCACTACACCCCGCTAATTTTTGTATTTTTAGTAGAAACAAGATTTCACCATGTTGACCAGGCTGGTCTCAAACTCCTGACCTCAGGTGATCCAACCCATCTCAGCCTCCCAAAGTGTTGGGGTTACAGTTGTGAGCCACTGTGTCTGGCCTATAAAACTTAATTTGCTTACCTTTTGGCATTTTCTACCACTGCCTTAATAACTCACCCACCCAAGGATAAAGATAAGAAAATAAAAACATTTTCAGACTTTTCATGTTTTATTGGATATTTCAAACATACACCAAAATAGAAAGGACATATTTACAGGAAAATGTTATTTTTATTTTATTTATTTATTTGAGACAGGGTTTCACTCATTCACCCAGGCTGGAGTACTGTGGTGCAATCTCGGCTCACTGCAACCTCCACCTTCCCAGGTTCAAGCAGTTCTTCTGCCTCAGCCTCCCAAGTAGCTGGGACTACAGGCACGCGCCATCACGCCCAGCTAATTTTTGTGTTTTTTAGTAGGTACGGGGTTTCACCATGTTGGCCAGCCTGGTCTCGAACTCCTGGCCTTATGTGATCCACCCACCTTGGCCTCCCAAAGTTCTGGGATTGCAGACGTGAGCCAAAAATGTTGATTTTTAAAGACAAAAGAAATGTCATTTGAAATGTGAAAAGTAGAAGTTACACACCTATTGCCTTGACGTAGCTTTTTAAAATGTTCGTCTTATGCATACACACTGTACATAGTTGTAGTTCTAGAAAACATACCATTTTATGGCCTTTCTCTACCCAGCATTCAAGTATAAGCATTTTTTTCCATTGAAAACTACTTGTTTTCAATGTAGTTGAAACAAGTACATTGTTTCAACAAGTAGTTTTCAATGGTTTTGTACCATAATAATTGTTTCCCTTTTTAAAAAATATATAAATGAAACATTGGTGAAAATCTTACTGCAGATAGTTTGGGGGTTATCTAGGAAGGTGATTTTTGTTTTGCTTTTTTGATTAAGAGTGTCAGCATTTCTTTCGTGGTACATGAGAACCTTACTATAAAGTGGCTCTTTAGGACTGTTCTGAAGTCAGCCTTATGAAGGTGAAATAAACCCTGATGAAATCACCCCAAGTCTGTGGCTTTTGTTATAAGGCAGAGCTGCTCTATGTCAATACCTGGTGTGTGAGAACAGGACGTGGTAGCTGTCATGGGGCCCTCTAGCCCATCATTCTCTAGACCTGCACTGTCCAATACAGGATCTACTAGCCATTTGTGGTTATTTAAATTTAATTAGAATTAAATAAACTGAAAATTAATTTCCTTATTCACACTGGCCATATTTTGAGTGCTCAGTAGCCACTTGTGGCTAGTGGCTATTGATTTAGATGGGGCACATATAAAACGTTTTTATCACTGCAGAAAGTTTGGTTGAGTAACACAGCTCTAGATTATTCTCTAACTGCTCAGCTTCTTAACCTTACAGTGGTAAGAGCCACCTCTTAGGTAAGATTTTCTAGAGCAAAGTTGGGCAGACCTTGGGTACTTGTTTTTGTATGTGTAGTTTTATAGGAATACAGCCACATTGATTTGTTGACCTATACTCTGGCTGCTTTTGTGTTAACAGTGGCAGAGCTGAGTTTTGAATAGATACGACAGAGACCATATGTGGCCTGCAAAGCCTAAAAGTATTTGACCCTTTACAAAAAGGTTTGCCTACCCCTTTTATCTAGATCAGGGTTTCTCAACCTCAGAACTGATGACATTTTGGTCTAGATAATCGTTTGTTGTGGGACTGTCCTGTGCGTTGTAGGTGTTTAGCAGCTTCCCTGGCCTTCACCCACCAGATGCCAGTAGCACCCCTTAGATATGACAACCAAAAATGTCTCTAGACATTGCCAAATTCCATGGGGAGCAAAATCACCCCTGCCTGAGAACCACAGATCTCAAGCAGTGTGGCTTGGTGAAGCATTCGTCTGTAATACTGCAGAGGAGCGCCCATTGTTAAAAGAAAAATGTGTTGAAAGAGTTGACTAAATTAACGAGTAGTTTTGTATGCTACTTAGTATACTTCAGCATTGTCTGCAGAAACAGGAATGTTTGATATAAAACATGACAAAGTCGCTGGAGTGGGGCAGAGTCATGGAAGCGTTCTCATGTCCTATTTCTCAGGGGTGCCACAGTTCACTGAGGAGCAGAGAGTGGAAGTTACAGCATCTCTGAGCTGTGGGGCATGTGGGTTGTGTTATATCCAGGTTCTCAGGGCCTGCTTTTCTAAAATGCTGGGTAACTGCAGGTGTTTGTTGTTTGCTAACTGTGTGTAGATATCATCTGGGTATGCCTGGCAAGAAAGGAGTTAATGTCACGTCTGTAATCCCAGCACTTGGGGAGGCTAAGATGGAAGGATCACTTGAGTCCAGGAGTTCAAGAGCAACCTGGGCAGCATAGGGAGACCCTGTCTCTATTAAGAAAAAAAAAAAAAAATTTAGCCGGGCATAGTGGCACATGCCTGTAGTCCAATTTCCTTGGAAGACTGAGGCTGGGAGGTTGGCTTGAGCCCAGGGGTTTGAAGTTGCAGTGAGGTATGATCACACCTGTGCATTCCAACTTGGGCAACAGAGTGAGATCCTCTCTCAAAAAAATCTTTTTTAAATAAATAAATGTAGTAGATTGGTGCTTATCTGTCTTATGAATATTTGTGGTTTTATGTGGTCCATGTAATTCCTATCCTCATTACCCAGAATAGTTGAAAAATTGGTTGTATTTACCTCCATTAGAAGTTGCAAGAATTGAATTAAATGTCAAGTCCTATAAAATTATGTTCAAGGCTGAGCACAGTGGTTCACACCTGTAATCCCAGCACTTTGGAAGGCCGAGGCTGGCAGATCACTTGAAGTCAGGAGTTCGAGACCATCCTGGCCAACATGGTGAAACCCCATCTCTACTAAAAATACAAAAATTAGCCAGGCGTGGTGGCAGGTGCCTGTAGTGCCAGCTACTTGGAAGGCTGAGGCAGGAGAATCTCTTGAACCTGGAGGCAGAGGTTGTAGTGAGCCGGGATTGCACCACTGCACTCTAGCCTGGGCAACAGAGCGAAAAAACAAAACCAAACCAAACAAAAAAAACTATCTTCAATTCTTTTAAGACCCAGCATTTGAATACCTTTCACAGTGGGGGGTTTTGTAAGCTGTAGAAAATGGCTATGTGAAATAGCCATAGAAATAGAGTGAAATAGAATTGGGAAAATTGTCTTTCAAAGTGAGTATCAGGTATATCTTTATCTCGTTCTTCAAATTAAAATTAAAAATTTTAATTGGTATTGAAATGAATGTGTAATACAGGTCACATGTACTAGAGCACACTTGTATGGAGAATCATCCCCATGTAGTTAAATATCTAAGAAGGTAAGCAGCTTGACTACTGAATGCAGGTGAATTTTAGGTGAACTTGTATTTCCTGTGCATGACATGTTTCTGTTTGGTTTTTCAGATCTTACCAATATATTTGAGTCCTTCCTGCCCCAGTTGTTGGCCTATCCTAACCCCATAGATCCTCTCAATGGTGACGCTGCAGCCATGTACCTCCACCGACCAGAAGAATACAAGCAGAAAATTAAAGGTAAGAGGGTGCATAGTTTACCTAGAGACAAAAGAACTTAAATCTGTTGGGCTTCAGTCATTAAAAGTCCTTCTTAAATTACTTAGTTCCTAATACTTTTTCTCGGGCCTAAAAAGAGACAGCTGTGGGCTGAAGTAGCACTCACCAACCTCGGGTGGTAGTAGCACCAGTTTGCTCATCCTTTAGGATTTAGAATCCTATTTTCCCATTCTTGAAACAGTTTACATGCTGATGGGATGTGAGTTTGATTTAAATGAAGATAAGTTTGCGAAAGAACATATAGCTGGCCATGGTGGCTCACACCTGTAATCCCAGCACTTTGGGAGGCTGAGGCGGGCGGATCACGAGGTCAGGAGGCCGAGACTAGCCTGGCCAACGTGGTGAAACCCCATCTCTACTAAAAGTACGAAAATTAGCCGGGTGTGGTGGCACGCGCCTGTAGTCCCAGCTACTCGGGAGGCTGAGGCAGGAGAATTGCTTGAACCGGAAAGCAGAGGTTGCAGTGAGCCTAGACTGTACCATTGTACTCCAGCCTGGGTGACAGCAAGATTCTGTCTTTAAAAAAGAAAAAAAAAAATCTAAAACTCCACCTGAATTCATTGGATTGTCCATTTTACCTCTGTTACTTTTCATAGTGAAGAGTCTAGATACATGAAGCTCCACCAAGAAGCAAAGGAATTCAAAGCGTATAATATACCTGCTGTTTTTAACCAATGGCAGGTATTAGTATCTAGCCCGTTTTTCACATGATGGGCCCGTCTGCATAGCAGTCCAGAATTCCTCAAAATGTGTGGCCTATCTGAGGTACATTTGCAAGAGGTGGCAGTAGAAGTAATTTACCAGAGCTTGAATGTGCAGGTCTTCACTCTGAAATGTGCAGGTATGAGGCAAACAGGGACTATTCATGAAACAATAGCTTTTCTTCTGTTTGTTTTCTAATTCTTCTTCCAAGGTCTCTATAGGGTATTGTTTGGAGCTTTTGTTGAGATAAAGCAGAAACAAATTTACTATAATTAGGTAGATCTCAAGTGCTTTGCAAATTAATATCTAATTTATGTAGCAAAATATATAGCTGAGCAAACATGTATTTGAAGAAAAAGGCAGTTTCAGCCAGATAAAGTGCTGTTATGAGACTGTATTAAAATTGCGAAATAGGAATCACTTAGCAATGTCTGCAAACCACAGATATCTTGGAGCAGAGTATATTTCTCTAGTTCACATATGCATTCCGTCTCAACAATTTAGCAGTAGCCCTGTTTCAGTACATATCTGCTATAGTCCCATTTACAAAAAGAACCCAGCCTGCATTTATCTTAGAATGGCTCACTCCAGGGTACGGACCCCCGGCCTTAGGAAATGTTCATGTTGGCTATCATTTTGTCTTTCTTAGAAATCTGAGAAAATCATGGCCATCAGACCTGAGCTCACCCCCAGTTCCTACTGTACCTTGATGTCTTCTCCCCTCCCCCTACATCTTTTCTTTGTTCCTGTGGGAAATAAGAGACACTCTTCCTCATTTCTCAAACTCACTCCCACCACCAACCTGTGATCTTGTTTCCCCAACCCCCCGCCCCTCCCAACGCAGTCTTCCTCCTGCACCTGCCAGAGGTCTCCCTGTTTCAGAAGCGGTGATCTGCTCCTGTGGGCTCCCTTAGGAGTCATGCTGTTTATTCCCTTTCATTTTCAAACTTGCATCCTCACCGTAAACTCCTCTAATTTTTTCCCCTCCTCTGCTTAATCTGTGCCCTCATTTCTTCCCAATCCTTTGGACTCTTCTCAGGTTCCATTTTGCTGGACCTCTCTGCAAGTGTTATATTCTACCCTAACCTTTCTGGAAAATTCTCATTCCGTTTCCTCAATGTGGTCATTCACTTAGGACTTGGTCCCTGGGCTCTGTCTCTTCCTCTCACCCCTGGGGACCTGCTTCACCTCTCACAGCTTAAGTCAGTCCCCTCCAGGGAGATGATTTCTCAATGTGTGTGTCTAGGCCTGGCCTCTCTCCCAAGCTGCTGCTGGACATTTCCATTTGTGTGGCAGTCACCACCAACTCAACACACCTAACACAGTCAGCGTTCATATTTAGTTGGCAGTGTCTTGTAGTGCATGTCTGAAAACGTGTTTAAATATTGGATAGCCCATAGCACTGGGCACCATTGGAGCTGTCTAAAGCTGTCACTTCCCTGCTCAGAACCCTTTGCTGGGTGACATCTTTGCCTGCCATTCAGGGCTCTCTGATACTGAGTGGAATCTACCTCTTTGCCTTTACTCCTTTTTTTTTTTTTTTTTTTTTTTGAGAAAAGGTCTCAAATATAGCTCTCCCTCTCTCTTTTTTTTTCGAGATGGAATCTTGCCCTGTTGCCTAGGCTGGAGTGCAATGGTGCGATCTCAGCCCACTGTAGCCTCTGCATCCCGGGTTCAAGTGATTCTCCTTCTTCAGCCTCCCGAGTAGCTGGGATTACAGGCGTGTGCCACTACGTCCGGCTAGTTTTTTGTATTTTTGTAGAGATGGGGCTTCACCATGTTGGCCAGGCTGGTCTCGAACTCCTAACCTCAGGTGATATACCCACCCTCCCAAAGTGCTGGGTTTACAGGCTTGAGCCGCTGCACCTGGCCATAGTTCTCTCTTAAGGTTGTGTTTAAGCATCCCAGCCACTTACTTTCAGCAAAGCAAAGCCTTTCCCTGGAGTGACCTCTGCTATGTCGTAGCTGGCAGGACTTGGAGGTCAGTGTGGCTGGGACTGCCTCAGCCGTTTTTCTTCTGTAACTGCTTCCCTCTGGTGACACCTAGCAGCTCCTTCCTTTTATCTTCCTCTGTTTCCTCCTCCTCATTGGTGACCTCACTTTTCCTTTCCCTATCCCAAAGGCCTTGTCCTAAGTACTTAATATACATTTGTTTCCTTGAATATATTAAAGAGGGCTGATAGTATCAAATTCTAGTGTCAAAAAAACAATGTCAATATGTAGCTTCTACAAAGGAAGACGCAAAATAGCCAACCCATTAGAGGTTAAAAATAAAATTGTTAAAGTTTGAATAAACATTTATTTCACTCAAAAATGTAAATTAAGGTAAATTCCTACCTAATCATGGGCTACTTTAATCTCATCAAAATCATTAGCATAAAGTTTTGTTATAATGAATTTGAAGGGCTCTAAGTCTCAAGTCTGCAAATCTTTTCTGTAAAGGACCACATTGGCCAGATGTGGCCTTTATCACACGTTCTGTTTATTTTTTTAAGACAATCTTTAAAATATAAAAACATTCTTAGCTAGGCCCTGTGCTAGTTATTCAAATCCGGTAGGCCCATTTGGCCATTCCGCTTATCTTCCTATTGCAGTGAGTCCCTGCAACTCTATAGGAGGAAAAACAAAGCCACAGGGTGTGTTTTTGTGTGGCTTGCATTTTGAATAGGTTTCTGTCTTGTCTTTTCCTATTATGTGTAGGTTATTCACTTGAAAACAGAGTTTTTAGGAACAAGTTTGTTTATTCAGCAGTTCTTAAAAGCAGTTTCAGCAGTCTTATTCAGCCTAGGGTTCCACCAAGGCTGTAGCAGTGGAAATCTACCTTCAGGTAAATTATACATGGAAAAGCCACCCAGAGCCAAGTGGTGTCTCCATATAGCAGCTTAGTCCTGAGCAGATTGAGCGATGGTTTTGCCAGCTGTTTCAAAAACCTGACAGGCAGGATCTGTTTAGACTAAAATCGATTCCTAAAATAATAGACCTGGGCTGACTGTAATGATGTAACTGCAGATCTAAAAATGATGGGGGATTTCCTTATAAAATTACTATGGAATCATGACTAGTCCTGTCTGTACTATCTGGGAGGTGAAAGTAAAAAGAAAGCATGGGGCTCCCATTTCCCCCGTCCCTGAAGAGTTCTTGGGGTGCTGCAGCGCACATATTCCCCTGCAAGCTGAGCCTGCTGTGTTGCTCTTCCCAATATCCCTTCCCTCAGGGGGCAAAATGCAGAAACCCTGTCCCAAAGAAGTCTCCTTGTGGGATTCCCCTTAGCTGTAGTGACCATGATTACTGTCATCTTTGTCCCCCCGGTGTTCAAGGTAAGTTTGAACCTCCCCAGCCTTGCCAGCTTTTTGGGGTCGCCAAGCACATGCCTACCCACTCACTGCCCTTGTTGTCTTTCTCCCACCCGGTGCAGAGTACATCCAGAAATATGCCACGGAGGAGGCACTGAAAGAACAGGAAGAGGGCACCGGGGACAGCTCATCGGAGAGCTCTATGTCTGACTTTTCCGAAGATGAGGCCCAGGATATGGAGTTGTAGTAGAAAAAGCACCTGCTTTTCAGAAAGACTATTATTTCCTAACCATGAGAAGCAGACTATAATATTCATATTTAAACAAAGCAATTTTTTTTATTACTAAACAAGGTTTTTATGAATAATAGCATTGATATATATATATTATATATCACCCTTTAGATCTTGATTTCTTGGTCATTTCTCAACCTGAGGTGCATAGCATATTCCCACATTCCATTTGGTAGCAATATGCGGTCCGAATGCATGCATTCATGAGTCCATGTGGCCAAGTCAGCCTGTGTGCTACTGAACTGTCAAAGGAAATAGCCGCTCTGATAGGTAGACATGAGTAAAAAGAACAGGAAAAAATCGCTTCTTGTATTGATGGTTCCAAAGAAACAAACCAAACCAACCAGCTCTTGGATGTGAAGATAAAATAGTGCTTTTTCAAAATGGAAAGGAAAAACTTGGGGAGGAAGAGGCCTGCTGTGGGGGCATTAGAGCCAGCCACATAAGAATCAGAGCCGCTCCTTCCTGTGAATCCTAGGTGGCCCTATGTCTTCTGTGGAGTTACAGTATATAAAACAGGGAGCTAATTAGAGTATTAAAACGTAAAACCATTTTTTTGACTCTGATTTTAAGTACATTTTTATATGTCAGTTCCTGCCCTTCACACTACCAGGCCCTGCAGCCACAGTGTTCTGTTGGAGAAACTTGGAGAAGTATTTTCTGAACCGGTTCTTTTTCTTGGGGTAGAACTTGTAATCCAGACCTGTTTTTGAAAGGACAGCACAGGAGGAGAAAAGTGACTGGGACGATGCTTCCTCTCATCCAAAACACATGCAGAGTCACATCCTCGTCCTAGTGTTTGGCAGTTTGAGACCGCTACCCTGAACTTACGAGCTTTAAATAAGAGGGTTGTGTTTTCGGGGGGTTATTTTTTTTTTGGTGTGTGTGTGTGTGTGTTGTGCTTAGAAAGGTTACAGATTTCATCTTCACCTACCAAGAGGCGGCTGCCTCCTTGGACAAGCCGCTCATGGACCATTAGACTTGAGAAGAAGACCCATGTGGTAATGCAAAGCCCTGGGTACTTGGGTGTTTTGGTTTGGTTTTCCCTTTTTCTGCTGCTCTTGGCAGCAGCCTGGTCATCATCTGCTTGTGGGAGTGGGAAATGGGTATTTTAGACCCAACACAGGTTCTAAATTTAAAACGAATAATAATTGGAACAAATAAAGGTTTTTGTACCCAGAGTGATTCTACATGGGAAAAACAAACCAACTTTTTTCAGAGAGTGACCGAATAGGAAGAAGGGATTCAGAAATACGATGTTGTAGAACATGCCTTGCAGGAAGAAAATGTTTTCTCTCCTGTGTATGTTAAGAGGAAATCAGTTTAAAATGCCTGCTAATCAAATGTCGACTCAGCTAACCATATGTCCAGGTTGCTGCAGAGTTTCTTTCAAATCTCAGTGTTGCCTGCTGAACTTGGAGGGGAGTTTGGAGAAATCTTAGACAGCAGCTCTGTATTTTTTTGCCGCAGCCAATAAGATAATAGCAGAATTAGCCAATCCTAAAACCTTCTAAAGACGATTTTTGAGCATCCCACTGGGATTATTTAATTTTTCTTTTTGACGTGTGTTTTTAGTTTAGAAGTGCTGTATTCCACAAGGTTTAAGTCAGTGAGGTTGGAAGATACCCTCTTTTTTTATTCAAAAAGCACAATCAATCTTTTCTTTGAAAATCTATATAAAGTACAACTTGCTTTTAGCATGATTATTTTCCTAAATAAAAAGACAAAGAATTTACATTTATGTTAATTACGGGCATGAAGCAAAAGGTTTTCTTTAAAAAAAAAAAAAAAAAGTGCAGTGATGTAGGGCTGTGGTTAGTTAACCGTACTGAGTTATCCATCTAGCATCTGTGGCTTGCTGGAAGGGTAGTATTAACTATTTAACATGTAATGGTGTACTTCACTCTTACCTAGCACGCTGTCTTCTCATTGCTTTGGGGGAGGGAGGGTCTCTGCTGGCACTGTCTAACTTGCTTACCTGCTGACTTTGCAGTTTGCTTGTGCTATGACATTTATTGTAGGTGCTATTTAGGGTAGGCTTAAAGTGCTGGGTGGTGATTTGAGTTCAAACAATAAAAAATTGTATTTTTTCAATATTGTATAAACAATAGTGTTCTAATTACCTTAAAAAAAATAATGACCAGTTAAGAATTGCTTTTGATCTTGTCAAAAAACCGAGTAGACCCCAGTTTCGGGAAGGTGTGTGAGCAGTGTCATGGCTCTGCCCCTTACCTAATCCCACATCTCTCTAATGATAAGACATTGGCTCGCCTCTGACCAGAGCCCCAGCACCAGAGAGCGGAAGGTGCAGAATTGTCAAATGACCTGCTGGGGGAGGTTGTAGGAGTTAAGCAGATTTGAGTGTGGCCGCAGAGTGTGTGTGTGTGTGTGTATATGTGTGCACACGTGCGAAGAGAGTGTGAGCGAGAGAGTGTCCATCTAAGTCTGTATGATGAAGGTGGGATAAGGCTCCTCTCTTAGCGCTGGAAGCTCCTGTAATTGCCGCATAGATCCCACTATGCCCTCTTGCTCTGTGCAAGTCTGTCCTGTCCGGGCACTAACCTTGGTCCCATGCATGTTTACATTCTGGGTGGGGCTTCGCCTCTCCGCTGGGAAACTGACTTTTGCTGGGTTGAACAGAGTCTCTTCTTATGCTTTTTGTCCCTTCCCTGCGCCTGGGAGAGGTGTGAGTAGGAACCCAAAACATACAGGTACAGAAAGATCTGGAAGAAGGCCTGGCAGTGAATCTGAGGACTCTGGGCCCCCTACAATAGATGGTAGCGTAAGTCTGGAGCAGGGGTGTTTCACCACCAGATGCCTTTCCAGGCTGCCCTTCCAACACTCAGAAGAGCATCCAGATCCCTGGGCAGAGGCTGTACATTCTTGGCTTTAGAGGTGGTGGCAGCGGCAGCAGGTCAGAGCCACTTCTGGCGGTTTCCCTCCCCTTTTTAGTGCTTTAGTGCCCATAGTTTTTGGATCCTCATGTTTTACCAGCGCAAGCCATTCTTCGCCCCTGTTCGCATAACTGAGCTCAAGCTCTTGCCAAACACCAACAAGCAAGATGGTTGCAACCTGGCAACATTGAATCCACCGCCCTTAGGCTCCCTCTGGAAGCCCCAGCACCGGGGGCTTATGGGCACAGGGTCAGTGGTGGCCATCCTGGACACTGGCATTTGGCTTTGTCTTCAATCTCATCGCCCTCCTTGAGGTTACTGTGCAGTTTCAACCAGCATTTTATACTAGTGAGGTCATTATCAGGAGTTGCCATATCATCTCTCCAGTACCTAACATTTCTCATCCTCTTCAAAAGCTGTTCTGACTGCCAGCTGGCTGATCTAAGCTCCTGAGGAATGTCTCCTCTCAAAGGCATTTTTCCCTCCAAAGGCCCCCAGAAGTCCTAGTTGGCATTGGCCTGGCACGTGCTTTATATTAGGCCTCCCGTTGGGATGGCTGAGAATCATGAAAGACAGATCCTCCGCTAGGCTCAATGGGTCATTTCTAGACACCAAGTCTCTGGGAACTAGTGTTTGATTTTAAATGGCATATGGCCCTTCTTGTTTCAGTGACTTAGAAAAGTAAAAGCCACTTAACAAAAGTTAGCAAGATTTTTTATCGACTTCCCACCTGGGCTCCTAGCCTTGTTGAATGAAATCAAATATCTCTGATTGGGCGCAACGAACTGCATTTCTTTGGACTTCCGAATCCATGTTTATGCTTTCTCTGGCTCCTTAACACCTCGGCGATTCCGTTAGGGATGGGATGAGTGGGAGGAAGCCCTTTGAGAAGGGGGAATCGGCCCTCTGGTGCGCAGGTTTTCCACTCATCTGAGGAAGGGCCAGGGCTCTGAACTTAGCCAAACACTCATCTTGGCTGTGGGCTTGGGAAGAAATGGCCATTATTTATGGATTGTATTTGGTACATATTGTGTGATACTTGAAAAGATAAAAGGGACTGCCAGCCCGTAACTGAAATCTGAAGCTTCTTATCGCTTATTTTTCCTTGCCCTGTCTCCTCCCTTCCACCTTTCTTCTTGCATTGTGATGATCTAGTAGGCATGTCTGTCAACAGGACACATGCCTCCTCTGACTATAACCTCTTAATAGTTGTGTATAATGAAAACTGTAAACTTTTTTAAATAAACGTGTATATACCTTGGCAAATGGCTGGACCTTGATCAATAAGATAATAGCCCTCATGATTACTGATAGCCCTCATGATTACTGTCAGCTGGTTTTCTAAAATACCCTCTCTGTTCTGGCTCCTTTGAGTAGCAGACGCTGGCTTCTTCTGGCTAAGCAGCTCTTGGAATGCAGGTGACTAAATTAGTTTGGGAAGGGAGTGGCACCCTTAGGCAGTGATAACCTAGAGGCTCTGCCCAGAGGCCTGTCCTTGAACCTGGAACTCAGATGCAAGACTGCTGGCTATGAACGGGGCTGTGAGGCTCCTCCACTAGAGCCTTGTAAAGCCCGAAGGTCCCTATCTACCCCTATGCCTAAACCTTCTAAGCCCTGTCAACTCACACCCAGTGAGGATACTCCGAGGCCTGGAGTTCACGGACAGTGCAGCTTCCTGCCAGGGCTGATCTGCCTAAACAGGTGGTCCTCTGCCAAGTGCTACGCCTCCTGGGAGATGAGGACGGTGGGTTTTGCATGGGAAAACGCTTATCGCTGGATTAGACCAGCATTTCGATTGCTTTCTAAAGCGTTTGCTCTCGGTTACCACCAGATGGCGATACTGCTCAGTCTAATGGAGACGGTTTTGTTAGCAGGACCTTAAGACAAAGGAAATACTTTTGCTTTGTTCGTGTGTTCTCATTCCATCTCTTTTCCACTGTTTTCTCCTTGTTCATTCCCCTAAACTCCTTTTTCTCCTTCCCTACATCCTGATGCATACTCCTCAGTTGGCCCGGCTTCATACCTACCTGCCAGATTGAATGAGGTGGGACTGCTGAGGAATGGTGTGCCAGTGCCTGCTCCCTCCCCACTGGCAGGGAACCCCCTAGCTACCCTGGATGCCTCCAGAGCCCAGAAGCAAAACGTTTAAGACCCTCTTTGTGGGTGGCACTCACGGGCTCTTTAGCCAAAGGACTGAACCACAGAGCCATGAGTTCAAGTCCCAGCCCTTCCATTAACCAGCTGTGCAACTTCAGGCCCCTCACTGGGCTTTCATGGACCTTGGGTACTGAGCTGTAAAGCAACATCCCTAGACTAATAGGTTCTGACTCTGCCACCCTGTGACTCAACTCCACCCAGGCCGCAAAACAGTGCCCCGTCACAAGATAGAGTAACAGAGAGGATGCTAGATATTAACCACGAAACACCAAGGTTTGAACACAGGTTTAGAGTTTTTAGGCCAAAGAGCTTTGGGGTGTAGAGCAGTTTCCATCCTAAACGGGACTTAAGAGGTACATAGGCCATGTGAACAGTCATTCCATTGATCTCACGTAAGGCAGCTGCTTTTAACCCCCCCCTACTTTCCCCCCACCAAGGAGAAGTCTCAGTGCAGTTGCTGGCACTTGGGTCTCCCAACCGCCCCCCTCCGCCAACCCTGGGAATCCCACCCAGCACCACTCACCCTCGGCCTCAGTCTAGCTGCTTCCCAAGTGGCAGGTGGCTTGTCACTACCTGCCTGAGTCATCGTTCCTTTCCTGGGAAGGGGACCGGGGTTTCTGAGGCACATTGTCCTGGAAAAGAAAGCTGGTGGGCTCTGAGCCTCAAAACTTTCTTGCTGGCTCTGAAGGCTGCTCTGTCCCCCTGGGAATGAGTGCCTGTGACACTGGATCTGGGGGTGTCCCGCTCCCCACCCAGAACCAAGACAAAGGATTTTTCTGACTCCCACAATCCCTGGAGCTGCAGAGGCCTTGTAGCCTCCTGGCAGGCTGAAGCAGCCCTATTTGTAAGTGGCATCTCAGGGACTCACCCCCCACTGAGCCCCAGACAGTGCAACTTGGGCCCAAGCCTGCTGTCTTGGGCCTCAGGGTGTACTGTGTGTGTGCCCCCAACTTCTTGGAACTGAAGAGTTATCCTGACCAGGGATTTAATGTTAGAAGATAAAAGATAGGAGCATTTCCCTCTGTGTGTGTGTGGCACACGTGTGCCTGTGCGCGTGTATGTGTACCTACGTAGTGAAGGGTGTTTATTTTCGGAAAAAGGGCACTTCTGAAGACCTGAGCTCCTCAGAGCTCTTTGGGGCTCAAGACTTGGCTCCCAGGACCTGGTGTCAAGGGGTCAGAGGTGGCAACAATGGACTTAGACTCCCTAAGAGAAAACTACACCCTTCTGGCTGTGCCTGTAGGTGACAGTGAACCTAGAATGGGGTGCTGGACACCAGGTGCAGCTGGCATTCAGGCCTCCCTCAGCTTCCTCTCCTGGGGTCCTGGCCGCCAAGGCTGGCCAGCGCGCAGCAAGAGGCTCCTTGGAGAAGCTTCCGCCTCTTTGTGGGCAGCCTCGCCTCCACTTTCCTCAGTTCTGTAAGCAGCCCTTCAGGACCTGCCGCACTCCACTCGTGTGTGTTCACACGCACAGGACAAGGCTTTTAAAGATGCATTTTTTTCTTTTTCTTTCTTTTTTTTTTTTTTTGGAAACACGATCCCACTCTTGCCCAGGCTGGAGTGCAGTGGCATAATCATGGTTCACTGCAGCCTCAACTGATCCTCCCACTTCAGCCTCCTGAGTAGCTGGGACTACAGTCACATGCCACCACGTCCAGCTAATGTTTGTATTTTTTGTAAAGATGGGGTTGTGCCATGTTGCCCATGGCTGGTCTTGCACTTCTAGGCTCAAGCGATCTGCCCACCTTGGCCTCCCAAAGTACTGGGATTAAATTTTAAAACGAGTGTAAATTGTTCTGAAAAACAACTTTGTTTTGTAGGACTACGTGTCACTTTAAATGTTGAAAACGTAGCGTCCAAATTGAGATGTGCTTTGTGAAATACTCCCTGGATTTCAGAGTTAACACAAAAGTAAGAATGTTCTAATGAGCCACTGCGCCCGTCTAAACGATGCATTTCTGCCAATTTGAAAATTATGTGCTGGTAACAAATCAGGATTCCAGAAACATGCCCTCCTCCAGAGGGGACCACCATGGGCAGGGCTGAAGAGGGCTTCCCCTCGCGAGCCTCACTCACTGCAGTGAGCCCTTCGGTAAGTAGATCAGGACATTAACTGCTTATGCTGTGCCAGGTGACTTAGTCACACAGACAGTGGCATAACTGTGCTAGAACCTGGGTCCTCAGGCCATCCATATGTGTTCCCTCCAAGAATCATGCTGTGCCAAGCTTAATGCCTGCCCCCAATGCCCGCTGGGGCTGTGGGCACCTGTGTCTGTGTGACCCTCATGCCGCCTGGGCCCTATGAGATGCTCCCTGGCTGACCTCCTGCCCAGGGCTCACTCTATGAGCATGGTCTCTGAGGATCAGGGCCTTTCCCCGTACACATCCCCATTTCCACTGACAATGGTGTCCTCGACCTCCGGTGCCTGCAGTAGGGTCAGAAAATAAAACTCTAGATTTACCTCAAACCCTCTTCCTAGTGCAGAAATATAGAAATAGAATGTGATCTACATTTATCATTAAAAACATTCTAGTAAATGTTTTTAGTTCTAGTAAATCTAGTTTTTAGATTCTAGTAAATCTAGTAAAAACATTCAAACCTTTTTTTAAAAAGGTTAAATGTTTCATTTAACTCAATATATCAAAAACATTTCAGCGTGAGGTCGGGCACTGTGGCTCACGCCTGTAATCCCAGCACTTTGGGAGGTCGAGGCAAGCGGATTACCCGAGGTCAGGAGATCGAGCCCATCCTGGCCAACATGGTGAAAACCTGTCTCTACTAAAAATACAAAAATTAGCCGGGCATGGTGGCAGGCACCTGTAATTCCAGTTACTTGGGGGGCTGAGGCAGGAGAACCAGTTGAACCTGGGAGGCAGAAGTTGCAGTGAACCAAGATGACGCCACTGCACTCCAGCCTGGGCAACAGAGTGAGACTCTGTCTCAAAAAACAACAACAACAAAAATTCAGCATGTAATTCACAGTAAAAGAATAAGATAGTTTGTATTCTTATTTTTGTGCTAACTCTGAAATCCAGGGGGCATTTCACAAAGCACATCTCAATTTGGAAGCTACACTTTAAACATTTAAAGTGACACGTGGTCCTACAAAATAAAGTTGTTTTGCAGAACAATTTACACTCGTTTTAAAATTAAATATTAATTAAAATTATATACCATGAAAAATGTGATGATAGCCACAGCTGGCTACCTATTCAGAAGCGGGGGCATAGCAGCCTCTCTGTGCAGTAGAGATCTTTAGAGAAGCAGTCCTGGCGCAGTGGCTCACGCCTGTAATCACAGCACTTTGGGAGGCCGAGGTGGGTGGATCACTTGAGGTCAGGAGTTAGAGACCAGCCTGGCCAACATGGTGAAACCCCGTCTCTACTAAAAATACAAAAATTAGCCGGGCGTGGTTGCACACATCCGTAATCCCAGCTACTCGGGAGGCTGAGTCAGGAGAATCGACCGAACCTTGGGAGGTGGAGGTTGCAGTGAGCCGAGATCGTGCCACTGCACTCCCGGCTGGGCGACAAAGCGAAACTCCGTCTCAAAACAAAACAAAAACCAAAAACCACAAAGCAGGCAAGTCACAAGAGCAAAGGAGCAACTTTGCTTGGGAATCTAGGGCAGAACTCAGAACCTCCCAATCCGCAGATAATGTTCCCGGGACTGGAAGGGTGGACGGCGCACCCAGTCCGGTCCCTGGGGGCGGACTGGGTGGCAGGGCCGGAGCTGGCAGTCAGGGGCGCCTGGGCAGCGCCTCGGTCCTCTAAGGGCCGTGACTTCCAGGACGTGAAAACGCCGCCAGCCCTGCCTCATGGGGCCGGAGTCTAGCAGGCCCCGGTAAGGGAATCACTCTGTGGGTTACACCTGTCCTCCGCGGAATTCGAGCTGTCCCGGGCTCGAGGCGTGGACAGCGTAGCCCAGCCGGTGAGCAGAGCGGGGCGAGGAGGGCAGATTGGGTGGGTGGGATTGGGCGGGGCAGGAGGGGTGGGGCGAGGCTGCGGAGCCCACGCGGCCGTCCCCGCCTCGGCCACCAGGGGGCGTACGTGCCTCGTGCTTCGGCACCGACTCGCGAGCGGGAGTCTGGGTGGGGCGGGGTTGGCCGGGGCGGGGCGGTCCAAGGAGCCCGCGGGCGTGGACCCCGGAGGCCTCTGGCATCTGCCCCACCCGAGAGGTGGGAACCGGGCAGGGAGGGACGTAGATTTCTCATCGACGTGACCATTGTAAGGAAAGAGCCCCCAAAACAGGGAGTTCGGTAGAGGCGTCAGAGCTGACATGGGCACTGCCGCAGTGCCAGCCACGGCCACCAAACCCTCCCAGCAGGGCAGAGCGGCCAAGGCAGGGGTGAGGACGAGAGGGGCGGTTCAGCCCACCTCCCCCGCCGATCTGTCGGGAAAGGAGGAGGAAGGGTCATGAAAGCCTCACACATGGCTAGGAGAGGGCATCCTGGAGCAGGGGGCTGGATCAGGACCCGGCTGGATGGGAAGGAGCTGGTTAAAGGGAGGGCACCCGGGTAGGGCGTGGCCCGGGCTGTGCGGAGAGCGGGGAGTGGACTCGGGGAGGGGTCAGCGTTCTGGCTGGCCCAGGGGCACGTGACCGGGGGGCACGGTGGGAAAGGGGTGGGATGGTGGCGTGTTGGCTTGGGGCCAGGTCAGGCATCAGAGGCACAAAGCAAAGGATACAGAAAGAGGGAAAGAGAGAAAGGGAGAGGCAGAGACCTGAAGCGGGAGGGCGGGAGGCGAGGACAGTGCGTGGGGCTCGGGCTGCAGGGCTGGAGCCTGGGGGACCTGGAGCACAGGGGCAGGTGGAAGGGACGGGAAGGATACCTGGGCCTGCAGGGCGTTCCCTGCGGAGATTGATTGAGTGAAGACTGCGGCGTCCACCTTCAGGGCTCTCTCTAGCTCCCTCTTTCTGTCTCCTATCATTGCTCTGGGGGAAGCCAGCGGATTGTTTTGAGCTGCCCTCTCCTTTGGAGTGCCCCACCTGGCTGGGAACCGAAGCCCTAAACCAACAGCCAGCAAGAGTTGAGGCCTGGCGACAACCGGCGCGTGAGCCAACAGTGGATGCCCGGACCTGGTGCAGCTAGGAATGGCTGCAGCAGGCCGCATCAGCGATCCTGAGCCGCAGCAGCCTGGGAGCAGCTTCCCGGACTCCTGACCCTCGGAAACTGGGAAAAAGATGGGAATGCGGGTTTGCTGCTTTAAGCTTCTAAGTTTTGGGTGTAATCCATTATGCAGCAATAGATACCTAATAGTCTGGTTTTTCGGAACCACTGTATTTTCCCCATACTGCTTATCTCTTAACTAGGTTTATGTGAGATAGAAAAATAGGCCAGGCATGGTGGCTCACACCTGTAATCCCAACAATTTAGGAGGCCAAGGCAGGAGGATCACTTGAGCCCAGGAGTTCCAGACCAGCCTGAGCAACATAGGGAGACCCATCTCTACAAAAAATTTAAAAATTAGCCCAGCATGATGGCACACGCCTGTGGTCCCAACCACAAGGGAGGCTAAGGTGTAAGGATCACTTGAGTCCAGGAGGTTGAGGCTGCGGTGAGCCAAGATCGTGATATTACACTCCAGCCTGGGCTGCAGAACATGACCCTGTTTCAAAAAATAATAATAATTTGTAGCATATTTAAGGCACTGCTATAAATTTTTTAATTTTCTACTTATTACAACTAAACCTAATCTTAAACGATTCTATAATAAAGACTGGAAATAAGAATGGAATGGGAAATTCATTTCCTATTCTTTCTGTCTGTCATTCTAGCTTTGACTTCCATTTGCAAAGCCACTTCCTGGTTCAATATAGCTGCTGAGGCTCCAGAGAAAAAATGCTCATCTCAGCTGACAGTTCCTTTTTTTTTTTTTTTTTTTTTTTTTTGAGACAGGGTCTCACTCTGTCATCCAGGCTGGAGTGCAGTGGTGCAATTCCGGTTCACTGTAACCTCCACCTCCCAGGTTCAAGCGATTCTTCAGCCTCAGCCTCCCGAGTAGCTGGGATTATAAGCACCCACCACCACACTCAGTTAATTTTTGTATTTTTAGTAGAGACGGGGTTTCACCATGTTGGCCAGGCTGGTCTTGAACTCCTGATCACAAGTGATCCACCCACCTCCACTCCCAAAGTGCTGGGATTACAGGCGTGAGCCACGGCACCTGGCCTGACAGCTCCTTTTAAGAAGTCTTGGAAGCCTCCCTCACGCTTCCACTTAAACCTCTTGGGCCAAACTGAGCCACAGGCCCACACCCTGCTTCAGGAATGTTGGGAAATATACTTCTTCACCTGGGCACACTGCCCTCTTGAATAACATTGGGGTTCTAGCGTAACGTGGACCTTGCATCTTTGGAACCTATTGGAACAAGTCAGCTCTTTAAAAAATTGTGAGACAATTGGGGAAATTTAAACAGTAAGTAGTATGTTATGATATGAATAAATTATTATTATTTTTAGAAAGGATCTCACTCCATTGCCCAGGCTGGAGTCCAGTGGCACAATCATAGTTCACTGTAGCCTTGATCTGCAGGGCTCAAGTGATCCTCCCACGTCAGCCTCCCAAGTAACTGGGGCCACAGGCGCACGCCACCATGCCCAGGTAATTATTTGGGGTTTTTTTTAGATGTGAGATCTCACTCTGTTGCCCAGGCTGGTCTCAAACTCCTGAGCTCAAGCCATTCTCCTGCTTCAGCCTCCCAAAGTGTTAGGATTATAGGCATGAGCCACCGCACCTGGTAATTTTTTTTTATAGGTGATAAAGGTATTGTGTTTTGTGATAGTTATTGTGTTTTATATGATATTGTGCATATGTATATATTTACTAGCGTATATGTTCAAAAATTACCTGTTGGAAATACTTACTGAATTTATGGATGAAATTATGTGTCCAGATTTGTTTCAGAATAATCCAATAATGGGGTGGGAAGTAATAGAAGAAACAAGGTTAGCCATGTGTTAAAGCTGAATGACGGCTACGTGGCTGTTCTTTATACCATTCTCTCTTTTAAATAGGTTATACATTTTTCATAACAAAAGTTTATTTAGTCTGTTTTTTTGTTTGTTGGTTTTTGAGATGAAGTCTCGCTCTGTTGCTCAGGCTGGAGTGCAATGGCACAATCTTGGCTCACTGCAACCTCTGCCTCCTGGGTTCAAGCGATTCTCCTGCCTCAGCCTCCCAAGTAGCTGGGAGTACAGGTGCGTACCACCATGCCCAGCTATATATATATATATATACACACACACACACACACACACACACACACACACACACACATATACACACACACACACACACACACACACACATATATATATATATATATGTGTATTTGTAGTAGAGAATGGTTTAGTAGAGAAGAGTTTCACCATGTTGGCCAGGCTGGTCTCGAACTCCTGACCTCAAGTGATCCACCTGCCTCAGCTTCCCAAAGTGCTGAGATTATAAGCATGAGCCACTGCACCCAGCCTTTGGTCTGTTTTTAAGTAAAAGTCTTAAGGTCTATATTTGAAATTTTGCAATTCTAAAAAATCAGGATTCTATTAATATTACTAAGGAATAGGAGAGGTTGGCTTTGCCAACATATAGAACAGGCTCTGTCACAGTGATTAGCAGTGGACCCCAGTCCTTAACTGGCAGAAGTGGGCCAAATGCCCCTTGATCTGATGTCCTCCCTCCAGGCTTTGCCACCAGCTAGACCCCTCGATTGCCTGGGACTTACTGGATCCTGTGTGTGGCCAGATTTGCATTCCAGGCCTTGGAGAAAGGGGTTTAGCTGGAGGCATATGAGACCCTGGCCCCAGTCCCAAGCAGTTTATAATTTATTTGAGCAACCATCACAAAGCAGCAACACCCACACTCCACGTAATCACTCCAAGATAGCAGCTAAGTACGTGGCAAAGTGCATGTGTGTTCTTTCAATGAGAAGGGTGAGGCCAAGGTGTGACACCTGGAGGAGCAGGCAGGGATGAACTGGGGAGTGATAAGGAGAGGAGACCCATCTGAAAGAAGAGCATGGGATCAGGAGGTTTTGCTGAGCCTCGCTGCCAACTGCATGGCCAGGGGGCTGAGGGAAACAGGCTCTGTGCCTGTTTCTGGCCCTAGCAAAGGAATGTGGTGTTCGAGATAAAAAGGCGAGCCACAGAGTCTGCCTGTTAACAGTGACAGTCATAACAACAGCAACAGCAGCTAGTGTTTTAATGTTTCAGGCACCCAGCTAAGGGTTTAACTTACAGCAAGGCCATGAGGCTGGTATGATTGCCCTGCAGTGGACACCTGTTATTTCTGCCTGCCCAGCATCTATTCCCCCTTCCTCTGGTATCAGTGCTGCAATGCTATTTGAGGGAACAACCCTGCCTCCCTCACCTCATCCAAGCTGTTTTTGGAAGCTAACTCCAAAACTCCCCGTCCCCGCAGTGGTGGAGCCCTCTGACCCAGCCAGCCAGCCAGGCCCCCTACTCAGTTCAGAGAGGAGCATGGGACTGGGGCTTGTGTTGAAACCATTGGGAAAGACTTTTCCCTCTGGGGCTGCAAAGCTCCGAGCTGCTGAGACTAGAGCCAGGTTGCGGAGGGCCTGCCTGAGAACCTCCCTGGACTTCTCCTTTAGGGGAAAACATCAAGCTCCTTCCTGTCATTTGCAATCAATAATCCTGAGTAATACACATCTTTAGTATTCAAGTGCAGTTACAAGCCCAAGGTTACCATGTCCTCTTAGAGTCTGCAATAGCCAAAATGAGAGAGGCCGTATCTTGAGCCTTAGGAAGAGAGACTTCCAAAAGTGTAGATAAAAGAATTAATCTAGGCCGGGCGCGGTGGCTCACGCCTGTAATCCCAGCACTTTGGGAGGCCAAGACGGGTGGATCACGAGGTCAGGAGATCGAGACCATCCTGGCTAACACAGTGAAACCCCGTCTCTACTAAAAATACAAAAAATTAGCCGGGCGTGGTGGCGGGCGCCTGTAGTCCCCGCTACTCAGGAGGCTGAGGCAGGAGAATGGTGTGAACCCAGGAGGCGGAGCTTGCAGTGAGCCGAGATCATGCCACTGCACTCCAGCCTGGGTGACAGAGCAAGACTCCATCTCAAAAAAAAAAAAAAAAGGAATTAATCTGAACCAAAGCTTTAAATAGAAGAAGGTGGAACTACTTCAATTAAAAATGGTCAATGGCCAGGTACGGTGGCTCACGCCTGTAATCCCAGCACTTTGGAAGGCCAGGAGAGGCGGATCACTTGAGGCCAGGAGTTTGAGACCAGTCTGGCCAACATGGCAAAACCCTGTCTCTACTAATAATACACAAATTAGCCGGACATGGTGGCATTCACCTGTAATCCCAGCTACTCGGGAGGCTGAGGCAGGAGAATCACTTGAACCCAGGAGGTGAGGCTGCAGTAAGTCAAGATCACGCCTCTACACTCCAGCCTGGTGACAGAGTAAAACTGTGTCTCAAAAAAAAAAAAAGATGGCCAGTTGACCATACAGGTTAATCTCACTCCTCCGACACCAAAACTCCATTAAAATGACAGTAGAGGGTTACAAAAACAGGCAAGGCACATAACCCACAGACACAAAAAGTAAGGAAGAGTAGACATCGGCAAACCAACAAAGCACAACAACAAAAAGATTCTTGTTGTTTGAGCCGAGGAGTTCCAGGTCACCGTGAGCTATGATTGCGCCACTGCACTCCAGCCCAGCGGACAGTGAGACCTTGTCTCTAAAACAAACAAACAAATTGAAAACTGGAAAACAGGTGTACTTGTAGTAACTAACTTAATAGATTAAAAGCAAAACACTGCAAACCCCCACCCCAAAGATGAGTGGTTCCAGGTTCCTCTGATCAGTGAGGGATAAATGAAGGACTGTGACAGGTTAGGTTGAAAGCTTAAGACAGCGTGTGCGGTGGTTCATGACTGTCATCCTAGTACTTTAGGAGGCTGAGGTGGGCAGATCACTTGAGGCTAGGAGTTGGAGACCAGCCTGGGCAACATGGCGAAACCCCGTCTCTACAAAAAAATTAGCCAGGTGTGGTGGCATAAGGCCTGTAGTCGCAGCTCCTTGGGAGCCTGAGTTAGGAGAATCACCTGAGCCCGGGGAGGTCGAGGCTGCAGTGAGCTGTGATGATGCTACTGCATACCAGCCTGGGTGACAGAGTGAGACCCAGCCTCAAAAAAAGAAAGCTTAAGACATTTTGGGGATCTAGAGCTCCTCCCCACCTCTGTGTACCCAGACTACTGACCCGTTCCCAGCTGAGCAGAAGACTAGAGGATTCTGCTAGGAGGGGATATGGATACAACTGAGAGGAAATTACCATACCAAAAATCTAGGTTTAAAATGAAAGTTAACGTGAGGAATGGTATCACAGTCTCCCTCCCCGACTCAGCTCCCACAAGCCTGGCAGCCAGGCTTATTCCATTCAGGCAGGAAATGGAAGGGCTCCTCTGTAAGTGCTCAGACCAACTCAAGAGGAAGGACCCAAAGGTACTAACATTAGGAGTTTCCCAATGAAACAGCCCAATCAGATTACAATTGGTGAAGGTCACTGGTTGACAAGCTCACCCATGCATGCAGCTTCTAATCAGCTTTATTTTCATTTTATTGATTGATTGATTTGATTTATTATTATTATATTTTGAGACAGAGTCTCGCTCTGTCGCCCAGGCTGGAGTGCAGTGGTACAATCTCCGCTCACTGCAAGCTCCACCTCCCGGGTTCACGCCACTCTCCTGCCTCAGCCTCCCAAGTAGCTG
Source organism: Macaca fascicularis (assembly GCF_037993035.2). Lineage (NCBI taxonomy): Eukaryota > Metazoa > Chordata > Mammalia > Primates > Cercopithecidae > Macaca > Macaca fascicularis. Next base: position 171,320,102 of record NC_088377.1, on the reverse strand, counting down.
AGACTACAGGCACCCGCTACCACGCCCGGCTAATTTTTTGTATTTTTAGTAGAGACGGGGTTTCACCGTGTTAGCCAGGGTGGTTTCAATCTCCTGACCTTGTGATCCACCCGCCTGGGCCTCCTAAAGTGCTGGGATTACAGGTGTGAGCCACCATGCCTGGCCTTTTTAAAAAATTAATTAATTAATTAATTAATTAATTTTTTTTGAGACAGAGTTTTGATCTTGTTGCCCAGGCTGGAGTGCAGTGGCATGATCTCAGCTCACTGCAACCTCTATCTCCCAGGTTCAAGAGATTCTCCTGCCTCAGCCACCCGAGTAGCTGAGATTACAGACTGCACACCACCACGCCCGGCTAACTTATGTATTTTTAGTAGAGACGGGGTTTTACCTTGTTGGCCAGACTGGTCTCGAATTCCTCAGGTGATCCACCTGCCTTGGCCTCCCAAAGTGCTGGGATTACAGGTGTAAGCCACCATGCCCAGCCTTAATCAGCTTTAAAAAAAATATGAATAAAGCAAGATTCAATTATATGCTATTTATGGGAGACATATTTTAGATTTAAGCATACAAATAGGTTGAAAAATTTTTAATGGAAAATGATACACACAGTAACCATAAGAAAGCTGCAGTGACTATACTAATATCAGACAAAATAGACTTTAAAACAAAATATGGCTGGGCGCAGTGGCTCATGCCTGTAATCTCAACACTTTGGGAGACCAAGGCTGGCAGATCACTTGAGGCCAGGAATTTGAGACCAGCCTGGCCAACATGATGAAACCCCGTCTCTACTAAAAATATAAAAATTAGCCAGGCATGGTGGCAGGTGCCTGTAATCCCAGCTACTCAGGAGACTGAGGAAGGAGAATCACTTGAACCTGGGAGGCAGAGGTTTCAGTGAGCCGAGATTGCGCTATTGCACTCCAGCCTGAGTGACAAGCAAGATTCCGTCTCAAAACAAAGAAAATATGTCACTAGAAAATAATCAGGGACATTGTATAATGATAAAAAGGTCAATCCATCAGAAAAATATAACAATTATAAACATGTACCTAAAAACAGAGCCACAGAATATATAAAGCAGAAAACAGACGGAATTCAAGGGAAAAATAGACAATTCACAATATAGTTGCAGACTTTAATATCCCACTTTTAATAATAGATAGAGCTAAACAGGTAGATAGGCAGAAGATCCATATGGAAGCAGAAGACTTGAACAACACTATAAACCAACCAGAGCTAACTGACATCTGTAGAATACTCCACCCAACAACAAGAGAATAGACATTCTTCTCAAATGCACATGGAACATTCTCTAGGATAGATTATACGCTAGGCCACAAAACAAGCATCAATATGTTTACAGGGAATGAAGTTGGACCAAGGATGTTTTCTGTTCATAATGGAGTGAAGTTTGAAATTAATAACACAAAGAAATTAGGAAAATTCAAAAATATGTGGAAATTAAACATATACTCATAAGTAATCAATGGGTAAAAAAATAGACCACAAGAGAAATTAGGAAATACTTTGAGATGGATGAACATAAAAACTCAACATGCCAAAATGAATGGGATGCAACTAAAACAGTATTTGTAGGGAAAATTATAGTCGTACCTGTCTATATTTAAAAGGAAGAACAACCACAAATCAATACTCTTAAGTTTCTGCCTTAAGACACTGGAAAAAGAAGAAGAAACTAAGCCCCCAGCAAACAAAAGAAAGGAAATAATAAGGATTAGAGCATAAATTAACGAAATAGAGAATTTAAAAAAAATAGAGGAAATTAACCACACCAAAAGCTGATTATTTGAAAAGATCGGCCGGGCGCGGTGGCTCAAGCCTGTAATCCCAGCACTTTGGGAGGCCGAGACGGGTGGATCATGAGGTCAGGAGATCGAGACCATCCTGGCTGACACGGTGAAACCCCGTCTCTACTAAAAAATACAAAAAACTAGCCGGGCGAGGTGGCAGGCGCCTGTAGTCCCAGATACTCGGGAGGCTGAGGCAGGAGAATGGCGTGAACCCGGGATGTGGAGCTTGCAGTGAGCCGAGATCTGGCCACTGCACTCCAGCCTGGGCGGCAGAGCGAGACTCCATCTCAAAAAAAAAAAAAAAAAAAAAAAGAAAAGATCAACAAACTTGACAAACCTTTAGCTAGACTGACCAAGCAAAATACAAACTAACTAACTAACTAAAGGGGGGAAAAAAGAGAAAAGAAAAAAAATTATGAAAATCAGGAATGAGAGGGGGGACATTACAACCTCACAGAAATAAAAAGGATGACCTATAAAGAACTCAATCAAATTTACAAGAAAAAAACAACCCATCAAAAAGTGGGCAAAGAAGGCCGGGCGCGGTGGCTCAAGCCTGTAATCCCAGCACTTTGGGAGGCCGAGACGGGCGGATCACAAGGTCAGGAGATCGAGACCATCCTGGCTGACACGGTGAAACCCCGTCTCTACTAAAAAATACAAAAAACTAGCCGGGCGAGGTGGCGGGCGCCTGTAATCCCAGCTACTCGGGAGGCTGAGGCAGGAGAATGGCGTGAACCCGGGAGGCGGAGCTTGCAGTGAGCTGAGATCCGGCCACTGCACTCCAGCCTGGGCGGCAGAGCGAGACTCCGTCTCAAAAAAAAAAAAAAAAAAAAAAAAAAAAAGTGGGCAAAGAATATGAACAGACACTTCTCAAAAGAAGACATTCATACAGCCAACAGACACATGAAAAAATGCTCATCATCACTGTCCATCAGAGAAATGCAAATCAAAACCACAATGAGATACCATCTCACACCAGTTAGAATGGCAATCATTAAAAAATCAGGAAACAACAGGTGCTGGAGAGGATGTGGAGAAATAGGAACGCTTACACTGTTGGAGGGACTGTAAACTAGTTCAACCATTGTGGAAAACAGTGTGGCGATTCCTCAAGGATCTAGAACTAGAAATACCATTTGACCCAGCCATCCCATTACTGGGGATGTACCCAAAGGATTATAAGTCATGCTGCTATAAAGACACATGCACACATATGTTTATTGCGGCACTATTCACAATAGCAAAGACTTGGAATCAACCCAAATGTCCATCAGTGACAGACTGGATTAAGAAAATGTGGCACATATACACCATGGAATACTGTGCAGCCATAAAAAAGGATGAGTTCGTGTCCTTTGTAGGGACATGGATGCAGCTGGAAACCATCATTCTCAGCAAACTATTGCAAGAACAGGAAACCAAATACCACATGTTCTCACTCATAGGTGGGAATTGAACAATGAGATCACTTGGACACAGGAAGGGGAGCATCACACACCAGGTCCTATTGTGGAGAGGGGGGAGGGGGGAGGGATAGCATTAGGAGATATACCTAATGTAAAAGACGATTTAATGGGTGCAGCACACCAACATGGCACATGTGTACATATGTAACAAACCTGCACGTTGTGCACATGTACCCTAGAACTTAAAGTATAATTTAAAAAAAAAAAAAAAAGGATGGAGCTCAGTACAGTGGCACATGCCTGTAATCCCAGCTACTCGGGAGGCTGAGGCAGGAGGATAGCTTGAGGCCAGGAGTCTGAGACTAGCCTGGGCAACACGGTGACACGCTATCTCTAAAATAAAAAGAAAAAATGAAAAGCGAATACTATGAACAACCATATGACAACAAATTAGACAACTTAGATGAACTTGAGAATTTACTGGAAAGGCATAAACTAACAACTCAAGAAGAAATAAAATATCTGGATAGACCTATAACAAAAAGCTTGACTTAGTAGTTTGAAAACTGTCCACGAAGAAAAGCTTAGGCCAAACCAGTTTCACTGGTGAACTCTACCCAAAATTTAAAAAGGAAATAATACCAAATTTTGACACTCTTACCAAAAAATAGAAGAGAAAGGAGCACTTTTCAATTCATTTTATGAGGCTAATAGTATTGTAATACCAAAATCAGACAAAGATATCATAGGAAAAGAGAACCACAGACCAGTATCTCCTATGAATACAGATGGAAGAATCCTCAGTGAGATACTGGCAAACCAAAACCACTAGCATGTGAAATGTATTATACACCATGACCAAGCAGGATTTATCCCACGTATGCAAGGTCGGCCTAACATGGGAAAATCAATTAATGTAATACATGTATTACTAGAATAAAGGACAAAACCCACATAATCATCTCAATAGATGCAGCAAAAGCATTTGACAAAATTCAACACCCTTTAATGATAAAAACACCTGACAAACTAGGAATAGAAGGGAAATGTCTCAACCTGTAAAGAGCATCTACAAAGACCATCTTTTGTAGATGTAGATTTTTTTTTATAGCAGAAAAAAACAGAAAAAAAAAAATTCTGTTAGAATGAATGAAGAAGTTTAGCAAAGTTGCAGGATACAACTAGCATCATGCTTACTGGTGAAAGACTGAAATATCTCCCCTACATCAGGAACAAGACAAGGATGTCTGCTCTTACCGCTTCCTTTTTTATTTTATTTTATTTTCATTTTTTGAGATGGAGTTTTGCTCTTATTGCCCAGGATGGTATACAATGGTTTGATCTCGGCTCACTGCAACCTCTGCCTCCCCGGTTCAAGTGATTCTTCTGCCTCAGCCTCCCTAGTAGCTGGGATCACAGGTGCCCACCACCAACCTGGCTAATTTTTTGTATTTTTAGCAGAGATGGGGTTTCACCATGGTGGCCAGGCTGGTCTCGAACTCCTGACCTCAGGTGATCCACCCGCCTCGGCCTCCCAAATGAGCCACCACGCCTAGCTGCTCTTATCACTTCTATCTAACATTGTGCTAGAGGTTCTAGCCAGGGACGTTAAGCAAGATAATTAAATAAAAAGCATTCAAATTGGAAAGGAATAAATAAAATTGTCTGTATTTGCAGATCACAGTCTTGTATATAAAAAGTCCTAAGGAATAGATTGATTAAATATCTATTAGAATGGGCTGGCGGAGTGGTTCACACCTGTAATCCCAGCACTTTGGGAGGCCAAGGCAGGTGAATCATCTGAGGTCAGGAGTTCAAGACCAGTCTGGCCAGCATGGTGAAACCCTGCCTCTACTAAAAATACAAAAAATTAGCCAGGCGTGGTGGCAGATGCCTGTAATCCCGGTTACTTGGGAGGCTGAAACAGGAGATTTGCTTGAATCCCGGAGGCCGAGGTTGCAGTGAGCCAAGATCTTGCCATTGCACTCCAGCCTGGGCAACAAGAGTGAAACTCCGTCTAAAAAAAAAAAAAAAAGATTCACTAGAATGGCTATAATAAAAAAGATGGACAATAACAAGTGTTGATAGAGATGTGAAGAAATTGGAATCCTCATACATTGCTGGTGGGAATGTATAATGTTGCAGTCACCTTGGCAAACAGTCTGGCAATTTCTCAAAAGGTTAAACAGAGTTACCATGAGACCCAGAAACTTCATTCCTGTGTATATGCCCAGGTGAACTGAAAACATGAGTCCACACAAAAGCTTGTATATGAGTGTTCATAGCAATAGTACTCATAATAGCTCATTAAAAAACCCAAATGTCAACTGATGAATGGATAAATAAGGTAAAATTTGTCCATATGATGAAGTATTATTCAGCCATTAAAGGGAATAAGAAATAGTGCTACATGCTACAACATGGGTGGACCTTGAAAACATTATGCTAAGTGAAAGATTCAGACACAGAAGCCCACATATTTGTATGATTTCATTTATATGAAGTTCAGAACAGGCAGATCCATAGAGACAGAAAGTAGATAAGTGGTTGTCAGGAACTGAGCTGAGGGGAGAATGAGAAATGATGGCCAATGGGTAACAGGTTTCTTTTTGAGGTGATGAAAATATTCTAATATTAGATAGTGGTCACAGTTGTATGACTTTGTGAGTACAGTATACGAAAATCACTAAATTGTTTGCTTCAAAAGAGTGGATGTTGTGGAATGTGAATTATATCTCAATAAATCTGTTATAAAATGTTATTAGAAATGTTTCTGTGCCAGGCATGGTGGCTCACACCTGTAATCCCAGCACTTTGGGAGGCCGAGGTGTGCGGATCATTTGAGGTTAGGAGTTTGAGACCCACTTGGCCAACATGGAGAAACCCCATCTCTACTAAAATACAAAAAATTAGCCAGGTGTAGTGGCACGTGCCTGTAGTCCCAGCTACTTAGGAGGCTGAGGTGGCAGGATTGCTTGAGCCAGGAGGCAGAGGTTGTAGCAAGCCGAGATCACGCCACTGCACTCCAGCCTGGGAGAGAGAGTGAGACCCTGTCTCAAAAAAACAAAAACAAAAACAGAAACGTCTCTCTTAATGAAAGGATTGGGGTGTTTGTTTTGTTTGTTTGCTTGTTTGTTTTATTATTAGTTTTTATATCCATGGTTTAATAGGACAAAATTCAGGAATAATTTTAATCTTATTTATTATTTATTTATTGTTTGTTTGTTTGTTTTTTTGAGAAGGAGTCTTGCTCAGTCACCCAGGCTGGAGTGCAGTGGCGTGATCTCGGCTCATTGCAATCTCTGCCTCCCGGGTTCCAGCGATTCTCCTGCCTCAGCCTCCCAAGAAGCTGGGACTACAGGCACCTGCCACCACGCCCGGCTAATTTTTTGTATTTTTGTAGAGACAGGGTTTCACCGTGTTAGCCAGGATAGTCTCAATCTCCTGACCTCGTCATCTGCCTCCCTCAGCCTCCCAAAGGGCTGGGATTATAGGCGTGAGCTACCGCGCCCGGCCTATTTTTTTATTTTTAAAGATGTGTGCATTGAGAAACTTTGTTCACATAAATAAGGAGATGGGAATAGAAAGCACTTGAATACAGCAATTTCAATCAATTCCCGGAATTTTTTTCTGAATTATAGCCAAAATCATAACATAATCTATCAGCACAAACTATTTTTAATGATCTACCTGCTGACAAATGTATTCAGTTCTCTTCTAATTTGCTGAAAGCTAAGAAGTAGAACTCACCTGACTTGCAAAACCTTTTTTTTTTTTTTTACTCAATCACTAAAGTGAATTCCCTTCATCAATTTCTGGCAAGTATACCAAGAAAGCTTAACTAAGACTTATCAAGTAGCTGTAATTTATACATGTTATTTTTTCACTTACAGGAATCTTGCTTAACCTAGCATATATCGAAGGGTTAGGAAACTAAGGTATGCGAGGTGACTCACACCTGTAATCCCAGCACTTTGGAAGGCTGAGGCAGGTGGATCACTTGAAGTCAGGAGTTTGAGACCAGCCTGGCCAACATGGTGAAACCTCGTCTCTACTAAAAATACAAAAATTAGCCAGGTGTGGTGGTGCACACCTGCAGTCTCAGCTACTCGGGAGCCTGAGACAGGAGAATTGCTTGAGCCTGGGAGGCGGAGGTTGCAGTGAGTCGAGATCATGCCACTGCACTCCAGCCTGAGTGCAGTGAGACTCCATCTCAAACACACACACACGCACACACACACACACACAACTGTAATCTTTGAGGTTACCTTCTCTACACAACAGAAATAATTTGCATCTGTCCTGAGCAAACATACACAAGTTCACAAGTACCTTCACAGAGTGTGGTCCCTAAGCAACAGTCAAGCAGTCAAACACAGATACCTTCTCCTAGAGAACTGAGTAATCCCATGGCGGACGCGGTGGCTCACACCTGCAATCCCAGCGCTTTGGGAGGCTGAGGTGGGAGAATTGCTTGAGCCCAGGAGTTTCAGACCAGTCTGGACAATAAAGTGGGATCCCATTTCTATCTAAAATTTTGTTTCAAGGTGGCAGGGGTGAAAAGACACATAGCCATGCTGTTGCCTTATTTCCACGTTTTGGATAATTTGTCCTTACACTCATTATTTATTGTGTATCTATGTAATTCAATGTGTTACTAAGATGGTAAATAATTTATGACTTGAAGGTTATGGGAAGAAGGTATAAAATTCCTTCAATAAATGTGTGCTCCGGTGTTTCATACTCCAGCGTTTCCCTTTGGGGAATAATTAACAAGAATCTTGTATTAGAAAATCAGGGGGCCAGGCTGGTGGCTCACGCCTGTAATCCCAACACTTTGGGAGGCTGAGGCAGGAGGATCACTTCAGCCCAGGAGTTTGAGACTAGTGTGGGCAACCTAGTAAGACTCCCAACTCTACAAAAAATTAAAAATTAGCTAGGTGTGGTGCACCTGTGGTCAAGGGGCTACTGTGGGAGGATAGCTTGAGCCAGGGAGGTCGAGGCTGCAGTGAGCCGTGATTGTGCCACTGCACTCCAGCCTGGGAGCATGATCCTATCTCAAAAAACAAGACCAGGTGTGGTGGCTCATGCCTGTAATCCCAGAACTTTGGGAGGCCGAGATGGGAGGATCACTAGATTCCAGGAGTTTGAGACAGGCCAGCCTGGGCAATGTAGTGAAACTCCATCTCTACTAAAAATACAAAAAAAATTAGACGGGCATGGCGGTGCACTTCTGTAGTCCCAGCGACTTGGGAGGCTGAGGTGGGAGAATTGCTTGAACCCAGGAGGCAGAGGTTGCAGTAAGCTGAGATCGCGCCACTGCACTCCAGCCTGGGCAACAGAGCAAGACCCTGTCTCAAAAAAAAAAAAAAGAAAGTCAGAAATAATGCCGTTAATTTTGTTAGACATCATGATCTAACTTTTACAATAACTTTAATAAAAAAGAAAAGCATAAGAACTAATTAGATAATTTTATTTTTCCTGATGGGAGAAAATATTAAACACTTTATTAGACAAAATAAAATGAAGGTTAGTTATAATTGGAACAGTATTTTCAAGTCATATTTTATGACATGAGAAGATAGGTTTTAAAATTTGTCACTTATCAAAGCACATGTTCATTTAAAAAACAAAACCCAGCTGGACACGGTGGCTCATGCCTGTAATCCCAGCATTTCGGGAGGCCCAGGTAGGCAGATTATGAGGTCAGGAGTTCGAGACCAGCCTGACCGACATGGTGAAACCCCGTCTCTACTAAAAATACAAAAATTAGCTGGGCATAGTGGTGGGCACCTGTAATCCCAGCTACTCAGGAGGCTGAGGTAGGAGAATTATTTGAACCCAGAAGGTGGAGGTTGCAGTGAGCCGAGATTATGCCACTGCACTCCAGCCTGGGCAACAGAGTGAGATTCCATTTCAAAAAAGAAAAAAAAAAAAAGAAGGAAAGAAAACCCAATCACATAGAATTTACAAAACTGAGTTTTGGCCAATCTATCTTGAAAAAATGTGCTAGTCTCCCAAAACATTGCAATTACTTTAGAAAAATAAGTGTCTCTAACGTATATTGTTCCAATTATTTTAGGAAAATTTTCTTCTCAGACAATGGTCTATGTTAAGAATGGATACTGAGACGAGCCTAAAAAGAATTTCTTACATTTAAACATGGCTGGGCAGTGGGGTGGGGTGGTGTGGAGGTGAAGCTATTTTTAATATTCAGTCTTTGTTACTGATGCCAGCTTTGCCCTGGCCTCACAGAACTTTTGCTTTTCTTTTTTTTTTTGAGATGGAATTTTACTCTTGTCGCCCAGGGTGGAGTGCAGTGGTGCAATCTCAGCTCACTGTAACCTCCACCTCCTGGGTTCAAGCAGTTCTCCTGCCTCAACCTCCTGAGTAGCTGGGACTACAGGCGCATGCCACCATGCCCAGGTAATTTTTGTATTTTTAGTAGAGACGGGGTTTCACATATTTTGGCCAGGACCTCGTAATCTGCCTGCCTCAGCCTCCCAAAGTGTTGGGATTACAGGCATGAGCCACTGTGCCCAGCCAGACGTTTTCTCAAAAGCAGTAACACTAGAGTATGAAAGAGGCGAAATGTCATCATCCCCACACCTCCCACCCCCATTCTACAACGTACCTGAATTCTGAAACCCCAACAAGGACCAAAGAGTAGGTTCTTTTTTAGAGACGGGGTCTTGCTATGTTGCTCAGCCTGGTCTCAAACTCCTGGGCTCAAGCCATCCTTCCCTCTCAGCCTCTCAAAGTGTTGGGATTATAGGCGTGAGCCACAAACTACAGGTTTTTGATGTTGTTGTTTTTTGTTTTTGAGACAGAGTCTCACTCTGTTGCTCAGGCTGGAGTACAGTAGCATTATCTTGGCTCACTGCAGCCCCCGCCTCCTGGGTTCAAGCGATTCTTGTGCCTCAGCCCCCCAGGTAACTGGGATTACAGGCACCGCCACCATGCCTGGCTGATTTTTGTATTTTTAGTTGAGACGGGGTTTCATCATGTTGGCCAGGCTGGTCTTGAAGTCCTGACCTCAAGTGAGCCTCCTGCCTTGGCCTCCCAAAGTGCTGGGATTACAGGCGTGAGCCACTGCGCCCTGCCAAAAGTATAGTTTTGAACCCCTGCTTCACCCTTAACAGATACACAGAAATGACAAGGAAAGGCCCAGAAGCCAGAGACTTATTTGGCCTGATTAAGCTTTTGGGAGGCATCCTCAAAGCAGATTTTCAAATTATGCGTTCGTATGCATCTCTGAAGGTTTTTGTACCCAGAGGCAGTGAACCTTCAGAATGCCATAGATGGGAGCGGGGTTCGGCGGGGAGGCAGGCCAGGTGAAAGTGGATGTGAAAAATATTTTATTTTATTTTTAAAATTTATTTTGAGACAGTGTCTTGCTCTGTCATCCAGGCTGGAGTGCAGTGGTGTGATCATGGCTCACTGCAGCCTCAACCTCCTGGGCCCAAGCAATCCTCCTACCTCAGCCTCCCTGGTAGCTGGAACTACAGGCACGCACCACCGCAGCTGGCTAGTCTGTTTGTTTTAATAGAGACAGGATCTCTCTATGTTGTCCAGGCTGCTCTTGAATGTCTGGGCTCAAGGGATCCTCCCGCCTTGGCTTCCCAAAGTGCTGGGATTACAGGCATGAGATACCTTGCCTGACTGAAAATATTTTAATGTTATCTCCAGCTGCCATATGGAATATGTATTGGCTGGGTGCGGTGGCTCACGCTTGTAATCCCAGCACTTTGGGAGGCCGAGACAGGTGAATCACCTGAGGTCAGGAGTTTGAGATCAGCCTGGCCAACATGGCAAAACCCCATCTCTACTAAAAATACAAAAATTAGCCAGGTGTGGTGTCATGGGCCTGTAATCCCAGCTACTTGGGAGGCTGAGGCAGGAGAATAGCTTGAAAATGGGAAGTGGAGACTGCAGTGACCCTATAAGGGTAGGGGAGGGGAAGGAAGGGGAAGGGAGGGGAGGGGAGGGGAAGGGAGGGGAGGGGAGAGGAGAGGAGGGGAGGGGAGAGGAGAGGAGGGGAGGGGAGAGGAGAGGAGGGGAGGGGAGGGGAGAGGAGGGGAGGGGAGAGGAGAGGAGGGGAGGGGAGAGGAGAGGAGGGGAGGGGAGGGGAGAGGAGGGGAGGGGAGGGGAGAGGAGAGGAGAGGAGAGGATCGAGGGCATGCATGGAAGCCAGAGGGCGGTGTCCCAATCCAGACTGGAGAGGTGGTCGCCTGGGCAAGGGTGGGCCAATGGAGGGGGCTGGCTTGCTTTGGAGTGGATGCGCTGGGGAGAGAAAGAAGAATTGATGATGAAGCCTGGACTTCTATTTGAGTAACCAGGTAGTGAGAATTCCACCAACTGAGATGAGAAAGGAGGCAGAGGAGGAATTTGGGGAGGGAAGGATATGGAGAGTTTCAGAGGATCACTCAGCAGGTGAAAATGTCAGGCAGGAAATTAGAGAAATGAGTCCTGTGTTCAGTGCAAGGCCTTGTGGATATATCCAATTTGGGAGTCATTTGCACCCAGATAATGCTGAAAGCCTATGGAATTGAATGAGGTTACCGAGGGACCTCGGGAGAGAGATGGATAGAGATCCACTTTTCCTACCTCCCTGCTTTCAAACGTGCTTTCTCTCACATCAAATATTTATGTTCATTAGCTCTACTTCCAAACTCTTCATTTTGTTTCAATTATTGAAGCTTTTATTTTGCTGGGCACTATATTGTTTAAAATACTGCTATGGTTTGAATGTGTCCCTCAATGATCATGTGTCAGAAACTTAATCCCCAGTGCAGCAATGTTGAGAGTGGGACCTTTTGCGAGGGCTCTGACTTTGTGTGTGGATTAATGTCCTTATCAGCGGAGTGGGTTTATTATGAAAGCAAGTACTCTCTTGCATTCTCTCTCTCTTTCTCTCTCTCTCTCTCTCTCTCATATGCTTTTTTGCCCTTCCACCTCTTGTTATGGGATGACAGACACAGCAAGAAGCCCAGATGCAGGCGTCTCAGCCTTGGATTTTCCAGCCTCCAGAAAGGTAAGAAATGAATCTCTGTTCCTAGCTGGGCGTGGTGGCTCACGCCTGTAATCCTAGCACTTTGGGAGGCCAAGGCGGGTGGGAGGGGAGGGGAGGGGAGGGGAGGAGAGGGGAGGAGAGGATCGAGGGCATGCATGGAAGCCAGAGGGCAGTGTCACAATCCAGGCTGGAGAAGTGGTGGCCTGGGAAAGGGTGGGCCAATGGAGGGGGCTGGTCCACCTGAGGTTAGGCGTTCGATACTAGCCTGGCCATCATGGTGAAACCCCATCTCTGCTAAAAATACAAAACATTAGCCGGGTGTGGTGGCGGGCACCTGTGATCCCAGCTACTTGGGAGGCTGAGGCAGGAGAATCGCTTGAACCTGGGAAGCAGAGGTTGCAAATGAGCTGAGATTGTGCCACTGCACTCCAGCCTGGGCAACAGAGTGAGACTCTGTCTCAAAAAGAAAAAAAAGGAAAGAAAGAAAGAAATGATTCCCTGTTCTTTATAAATTACGTGGTCTCAGGTATTCTCTTACAAAATAGACTAAGACGAATACTGTTGCTTTCTCATACATCCTGATGGTACATCCTGATGGTGTGTGCCTAGACACCATTTTGTCATGATATCTGAAATGATTGCCTGGTTAGATTTCTTTTGTTGTTGTTGTTGTTGCTGTTGTTGAGACAGGGTCTCACTCTGTCACCCAGGCTGGAGTACAGTGGCATGATATCAGCTCACTGCAGCCTCGACCTCCTGGGCTCAAGCAATCCTCCTGCCTCAGCCTCCTGAGTAGCTGGGACCTCAAGCACGTGCCACCATGCCCTGCTAGTTTTTACATTTTTTGAAGAGATTAGTCTAGCTTTGTTACCCAGGCTGTTCTTGAACTCCTGGGCTCAAGTGAATCTTCCACCTTGGCATCCCAAAGCACTTGGATTACAGGCATGAGCCACCCCGCCCAGCCATTATTTTTAAATACTATTTTTAAACAGGTAATACATAAACACAGTACAAAATTTCACAACGAGGTCAGGCTCAGTGGCTTGTGCCTATAATCTCAGCACTTTGGGAGGCTGAGTTGAGTGGATTGCTTAGCCCAGGAGTTCAAGACCAGCATGGGCAACATAGGGAGATCCCAACTCTAGAAAACAAATACAACAACAACAACAAAAATCAGCTGGCCAGGTTCGGTGGCTCACACCTGTAATCTCAGCACTTTGGGAGGCCAAGGTGGGGAGAATCACTTGAGGCCAGGAGTTCAAGACCAGCCTGGCTAATATGACGAAACCCCGTTTCTACTAAAAATACAAAAATTAGCTGGGCGTGGTGGCACGCACCTGTAATCCCAGCTACTCAGGAGGCTGAGGCAGGTGAATCACTTGAGCCTGGGAGCGGGAGGTTGCAGTGAGCTGAGATGGTGCCACTGCACTCCAGCCTGGGTGACAGAGCAAGACTCTGTCTCAAAAAAAAAAAAAAAAAAAAAATTATCTGGGCGTGATGGTGCATGCCTGCTATCCCAGCTACTTGGAAAGCTAAGGCAGGAGAATCACTTGAATCCAGGAGGTGGAGGTTGCCGTGAAATGAGATCATGACACTGCACCCCAGCCTGGGCAACAGAGCAAGACCCTCAAAAAAAAATGTACTTTTTTCAAAAAGTTGTAAAAAATTCTACAGTGAAAAGCAAATCTCCCTGTCCCCACTACTCCTTCATGCTCAAATTCCTTTCCTAGAGACAGCCAGTATTTACGGCTTCATAGATACCCTCCTACAGATGAGCCTTGTGTATACAAGCATATAGTAACAGAATTTTTTTTTTGAGACAGAATCTCACTCTGTTGCCCAGGCTGGAGTGCAATGGCGCAATCTTGGCTCACTGCAACCTCCGCCTCCCAGGTTCAAGCGATTCTCCTGCCTCAACTTCCCAAGTAGCTAGGATCACAGGTGCCCGCCACCACACCCGGCTAATGTTTTGTATTTTTAGTAGAGATGGTATTTCACGATGCTGGCCAGGCTGGTCTTGAATTCCTGACTTCAGGCGATCCCCCCCCTCAGCCTCCCAAAGTGCTGGGATTACAGGTGTGAACCACTGCACCCAGCCAGTAACAGATTCCTTATGTGCAAATGAAAACAAATCACACATACTGCGTTGCATCTTGCTTTGTTTTACATAGTAATACTTTTATATCAGCACATATAGAGCTGCCTTGTTCTTTTTAACAGCTGTATAATATTCCGTTGTGTTAGATATATTTAACTAACTCTTTACTGTCTTGATGCACCATATTAAGACTAACCAATCTTTTGTGGACTCAAATATTGTACACCAATTTACATAGCAGCCTTATTCACAAGAGCCAAAAGGTAGAAACAACCGAAGCGTCCATCAACAAATGAATGGATAAACAGAATATATATATACATGCAATGTGATAAATATATATACACAGTTATTATTTAACCTTAAAAAGGGATGAGTCTGGGCACAGTGGCTTACACCTATAATCCCAGTACTTTGGGAGGCTGAGGCAGGCGGATCACCTGAGGTCAGGAGTTTGAGACCAGCCTGGCCAGCATGGTGAAACCCCATCTCTACCAAAAATTTAATAATTAGCTGGGTGTGGTGGCACATGCTTGTAATCCCAGCTACTGGGGAGGCTGAGGCAAGAGAATCGCTTGAACCTGGGAGGTGGAGGTTGCAGTGAGCCAAGATCGCCCCACTGCACTCCAGCCAAAAAAAAAAAAAAAAAAGGAATGGGGCCCGGCACAGTGGCTCACACCTGTAATCCCATCTCTTTGGGAGGCCAAGGTGGGTGGATCACCTGAGATCAGGAGTTCGAGACAAGCCTGGATAACATGGTGAAACCCTGTCTCTACTAAAAAAATACAAAAATTAGCTGGGCCTGGTGGCAGGCACTTGTAATCCCAGCTACTCAGGAGACTGAGGCAGGAGAATCGCTTGACCCCGGAGGTGGAGGTTGCAGTAGCCGAGATGGTGCCACTGCACTCCAGCTTGGCGACAGAGAGAGACTCTGTCTCAAAAAAAAAGAAAAGAAAAGGAATAAAATTCTGATACCTACTACAACATGGATGAGCCTTGAAATCATTATGCAAAGTGAAACAGCCGTATACAAAAAGACGAATATTGCCTGATTCCACTTATATGAGGTACTTAGATAGGCAAATTCATAGAGACAGAAAGTAGAATAGTGGTTACCAGGGGCTGGGGGAGGGAGGAATGGGGAGTTACTGCCTAATGGGTAAAGCATTTCTGTGTGGGATGATAAACTCTGGAAATGGATGTGGTGATGGTTGCAAATAGAGCAAATGTACTTTATATCAATGAATTGTACACTTAAAAATCATGAAAATGGTTTATTTTTGGTTATGTGTATTTTACCAAAAAAATTATAAATGTAAAAAAAAGATAGAACATCTGATAAACTCATAATATAAGAATAAGTTTGAAAAGTTAAAAAATAAAATAAAATAAAAAGCACATACCCTGGTGGGCAAGACAGACCCCGGACATTTATAAACACCAGTGGGATAGGGAAGGGCTGGAATAGAGTTATGAGTAGGGCAGGGGGAGCGCTAGCGCCCCGGAAGGGCTCCTTAAGGCAGGGAGGCCTTAACTGAGAAGCAGCAGTTGGGCAGGCAGAGGGCAGGGGTTGGGGGAGTGTCAGGCGAATATCCCAGGAGATCCAGGGAACAGGGAGTTGTTCCCAGCTCCTGCAGTGGGAGGCAGTAAAAGGAGGTGGAGGGGCCAGGTGTGGTGGCTCACACTTGTAATCCCAGCACTTTGGGAGGCCAAGATGAGTGGATTACCTGAGGTTAGGAGTTTGTTTGAGACCAGCCTGGTCAACGTGGCAAAACCCCATCTCTACTAAAAATACAAAAATTAGCCAGGCCTGGTGGTGCACACCTGCAGTCCCAGCTACTCAGGAGGCTGAGGCATGACAATTGCTTGAACCCAGGAGGCAGAGGTTGCAGTAAACCAAGATCGCACCACTGCATTCCAGCCTGGGAAACAGAGCAAGACTCCACCTCAAAAAATAATAATAAATTAATTAATTACATTAAAAAAAAAAAAAAAGGTGGTGAAGGACAGGCAGGGCCAGGTGCCAGGTAGGGGCTGCAGAGCCAGGGTGGGAAGTGGGGAATGAATCCTGAGGCCTGGGAGCCAGGAATGGGCCTGCGGCAGGAAGGAGATGGCCAGACCAGGTCCTAAGCCATCATGTGCAGAGCAGATGGTGGGCGACTCTGCAGGCAGGGAGTCCAGCTGGGGCTGTCTCACGGTCCAGGAGAGGAGATTTTAGGCTTGGACCAAGGTAGAGGCCAGGATGGAGAGATGCAGAGGATCAAAGGGCTTATTGGTGGAACTAGAAAGGCCTGGTGGTCAGGAAGTGGGAGAGGCAGACGACAACGGTGGCAGCGTCTTAACTATAGGGAATGCAGAGGTGGGGGGAGCAGATTTGGACACGGTCCAGGGTGGAGCCTGTGGGGTGTGACAGCTTGGGGGAGGCTGGAGATCTACCTCACCACCCAGGTGGAGGCTACAGGCTGCCAGTGGGCCTCCCACAAGAAGTGAAGCGACTCAGCCCTTCTGAATTATCCAGCCGCTGCCTCTCAGCTGTGACTGCCATTGGGCAGGTGCTGGGGAGGTGAGCTGCTCTTGCTGGCTGCCAGGGATGCAGAAGACAGGGGGCCCCGAGCCTCCATGGAGAGTCACCCGTGGCCTGCCTCAGGGCCTCTGAGCTGGGCTGAGATGCACCATGCCCTCCTCAACACCCTCCCCTCATGCCCACTTCCAAAGCTCTGAGGGCAGCTTGTGCCCTCACTCTGGTCCAGGGCTCAGCTCCCACCCTCCGTCTGCCCATCTGAGTCCCAGTCCTGCCACCACTGTCCCAAGGGTCAGATGTGATGCTGGGCAACTCCAGGGACTTGACAGGGTGGGGCACTGGGGGCAAGGTGGCCAGGTGCAGCAGGTCACACCTGGGGACCTGGCATCAGACAGTCCATCAAAACTCAAGGCCCTTGTGAAAACTTCAGCTGGAGAAGACCGTTCCAGTCCCCCTGCCCCTCAGACACTGGCCCTGCCTCCTGGCCGCCACCCATCACTGTCCTCGTAGCAACCCCACGCCCACAGAGAGCGGCAGCCCTGTTCAGAGTCATCTTGGGCCACACTCAGGTCACAGGTAGGTGAGCAGGAAGTGGCTTGTGCTGTCCCCCTTCCTGGAGATCGTGGCCTCTCTGAGGTCACACAGCAGGCCACCCCCACAGCCTGGGCTGGTCCCACCCTCCCATGAAGACTTGGTCTTCCCCACTGTCTCAGTGCCCTCGGCTGCCCCACACCCCCACTTCCTCCAACTGAGAGGCTGCCCTTCCTACACAGGCCTGCCCATCCCGTGGCTGGTGGCCTAATTCCTGGAGGCGCTTTCTCTGCAAGTGTGATATGAGTTCATGTAACCATGCCTTATCTCTCCGGGGAGAATTACAGGCTCTTAGGAAAAACATCTGGGGCCAGCCAGGACCTTCCCACCCAAGGGCAGCTGCCGGAGACAGGATACAGGCCCAGGACAGAGCCTGGGTCCCTCGGGGGACACCCCAGAGCTGCTGGGAGTGAAAGGCCTGTCAGGTGGGTGCAGCGGGAGAAGCAGGGCTGAAGGCCCTTCCCAGGAAGGGAAGAATAACTGCCTCCAGGCCCAGGCCAGACAACTGTCCCAGGGCTCCCCGCATCCCGCAGGCCTGCCCCTGAGCTGAGGCCCCCGCAACTTGCCAGTTCTCTCTACATCCAGCCATCCTCCATGCCTGCTTCATCCTGAATGCCCCCACCCCCAGGAGCCTCTGCCACTGGGCCGTGTTGCTGTCACCACACACGGTCTAGCCTGCTATGGTCTGACCGGGTCCCCTCCAACAGGATGACCCCCTGCATTAGGGCAAGAACATCAGAGCCCCAGAACATCAGTGCCAGTGATGGCGTCAGAACAGACCTGACCACCTCCAGTGAGGAAACTGAGGCCTAGCCAAGGATGGCCTCACATCTGCGCAAGGTGTCCTCAGAGGCCTGCCTGGGTCTTTCCTAATGCTTCCCATCCAGAAACGTCTCTATGAAGTGACGGTGGGAACAGCTAATGCCCAGGACATTGAGGAGACATCACTGGTTTGTGTTTCTCTTCATTTCGATGCAGAGCTGAGAACAAGGAAAAGTAGAGGTGTTCAATGGCCCCAGCAACATAGGGTGGAGCCTGGGGGGCAGTGGGCACCCAGGCTCAGATTACTGCCCCACTCTGGAAACAGGGCACGGGGCCAGCAGGATCGGTGGCCATTACTAATGCATATGCTGGCTGGGGCCGAGCGGCCATCTCAGCCTCCCCAGCTGGGCCGCTGGGAGGGGCCTGGAGGCCTTAGGGCCTGGGGTCAGCCCAGGACCCCCTTTATGCCAGCCCTGGCCCTGGGGCAATGCCGAGAATGACCTGGGGGGGAGGACAGTCAGTCCTTGAAGCCTGAGGGCTCAGAGTCACAGGAGGGAGGGGTCAGGCCAAATCCTGGTCTGGTGCTCTCGTGTGACGTGATCCGCTGCCCCCAGATCCTCCCAAGACACATCTGTGCCCAGCTGCCTCCCCTGGCACTGATGCCACCTCAGATTTGAATTTCATCTTTGCAAGGGAAATGGCCTGTGTTCCTGGCAGGGCCTCCACCTGGGATGTCTCCTTGCTCTTCCCAGGCTGCTCTATGCAGACCCTAGATGAGTAGCTTGCTTTTCCCTAGAGGCAGGATGGAGACAATCCCCAGATCCTTGGGCACAGGGCTTTCCCGGGCTGGGCCTCAGTTCCCCACCAGGATTTCTGATGCCTTCAGTTTTATTGATAGGTCTGTCTATGCCCTGCCTTGCTGTGGAAAGGACTTCAGGCATTTTGTACCTTGCAACCCACTCAGTCTGGTGAGGTACAGAGGCCGACCTCTGGCCTGTTTTCCATGTGAGGTCACATGCTTCGGCACAGAGAGCTTAAGCGACTTGCTCGAAGCCAAACAGAACTCACCCAAGGTCACAGGCTGATCTCCTTATCGCCAGCCCAGGGTTCTTTCCACCAGACTTGTATACCTTCCCATGAATTATTTGCACCTGGCTGGCAGGGCAGTCATCGACCACATCCCTCTTCTCACTTTCCTGGAACATCGACACCAGCCTCTCTGCACTCCTTCTAGCTGCTGTCTAACCTCTCCCGTGAGCTGGAGGACCTGAGTGTTTAAAATTCTTAGCCAAATCCTCACCCTCCGGAAAGAAGACAGCCAAATAATGTCTCTGTCCTTCTCCGGGGAGGTCTCATCCCTTGAAAGCTGCCTGTGTCATCGTCATTAGAGTCTCATTCTAAAGTCATTCATTCAGGTCCAGCCTAAATGCAAATATGAGACATTCACCCCCCCACACACACACACACATTCACATTGCAAGAGCAGCTACAATAAAACATCTTTAATTCATAATTTGACATTTGTGATAACGAAAGCGGGAGAAAATGTACCTTTGCACCCACTATGCAAAAAAAAAAAAAAAAAAAGGCTGGGTGCAGTGGCTCACACCTGTAATCCCAGCACTTTGCAAGCCCGAGGCAGGCAGATCCTCACCTGAAGTCAGGAGTTCAAGACCAGCCTGGCCAAGTTGGTGAAACCCCGTCTCTACTAAAAATACAAAAAATTATGTGGGCAAGGTGGCAGAGGCCTGTAATCCCAGCTACTCGGGAGGCTGAGGCATGATAACTGCTTGAAACGGGAGGCGGAGGTTGCAGTAAGCCAAGATTGCACCACTGCCCTTCAGCCTGGGCCACAGAACGATACTCCGTCTAAAAAAAAAAAAAAAGTGTTGAGTAAATAAATAGCATGACTGAGAAGAGACGTATTTAATATCCTACAAGAATCATTTCCACTGGGTTCAAGGTTGCATTCCAGAGTTATGGCATGGAGACCCAAGGACAGGAATCTGTCTCCTCAGCTGAATCCTGGCCTCTGAGACTCTTTGTATGAAACAGACCTGAGCACCATTTGGGCTCCTGCAGAGCGCTTATGAGCTTCCTCTGTGTGTGCTAACAGAGTCACACTTCCGAAATCCCAGGCTCAGACTGCCTCATGTGTCACCTTCCAAGATCAAGAGCCCTAATTAGGTGGCAGGACTCCAAACCTCCTCAAAGGCTGTGGGCCTCCCTGAAGTGCAGTTTGTGGTTGAATGTCTGGCTCAAGCATCAGTTCTTGGTGCCCTCGATCATGGACAGGATGGTGGGGGAATTTCACTGCAATCGGGGCATGTTCTGAAAGAGACACCCAGGAGGCTTGCACAGAACAAGCCTGCGGGTACCGAACCTCTCTAAAACGCCAGAATTCACTGTTTCCAGGTGCTTCAAATAGACCTGACAGCCTAAATGTCCACCAAAAGGGAGTAGTCACAGGAATACTCCTTGAGAAGTGCATGCTTAGGTGATTTTGTCATTGTGTGAACATCATAGGGTATCCTTACACAAACCTAGATGGTGGAGCCCACTACACACCTAGGCTGCTACAAGCCTGCACAGCACTGCACCGAATACCGTAGACAAGTATAACATCATGGTTAAGTATTTGCGTATCTAAACGTAGAAAAAGTACAATAAAACATGGTGTTATTAATACAATCTTATGGGACCACCATCTTATACTCAGTCCATCATTGACTAAAACATTATTTTGCAGTACATGAATGTATTTACATAATGCAATACTATGCCAGCTGGTTTTAGAAAATGGAATGAGGAGGCCAGGCACGGGGGCTCACGCCTGTAATCCCAGCACTTTGGGAGGCCGAGGTGGGTGGATCATGAGGTCAGGAGATCAAGACCATCCTGGCTAACGTGGTGAAACCCCATCTGGACTAAAAATATAAACAATTAGCCGGGCGTGGTGGTGGCCTGTAGTCCCAGCTACTTGGGAGGCTGAGGCAGGAGAATGGCGTGAATCCGGGAGGCGGAGCTTGCAGTGAAACGAGATCACACCACTGCACTCCAGCCTGGGCGACAGAGAGAGACTCTGTCTCAAAAAAAAAAAAAAAAAGAAAAGAAAAAGAAAAAGAAAATGGAAAGAGGAATCAGGCTATTTACTTCTAAGGAGTGACTTCCCAGATATACTAAATAAAGCTAATCAATAGGTAGAGCACTTTATTTTCCTCTTCTTTCTCATCCCTTCCCTTTCTGAACAGTTCATTCCATAAGCCATGAAGTAGGCTGAACAAGGCAGCTATCCATGCTGTGGCAAAGGTGGGGGCCTGAGCCAGGTAAGGAGGCAATGGTGAAGGAGGGTTGACCTGGGGTTCAGAGTTGGAGCAGGTAAGGAAGGCATCACTAGCCAGTCCTGCCACCCACTACAGGTGCCAGAGTCCAAACAGGATGAGAAGGGCATCCCTGAGGGAGGCCCACCCAGCATGCAGTGTCAGAGGACAGAGTGAGGAAGGTGCCCACATGGGAGGGAAGAATCAAATGGATTCTGAAACCCAGTGGAAGTGAAGAGGCCGGGCAAGGTGGCTCATGCCTGTAATCCCAGCACTCTGGGAGGCTGAGGTGGGAGGATCACTTGAGGTCAGGAATTCGAGACCAGCCTGGCCGACATGGTGAAACCCCATTGGTACTAAAAATACAAAAATTAGCTGGGCGCGGTGGCACACGCCTGTAGTCCCAGTTACTCGGGAGGTGAAGGCAGGAGAATCGCTTGAACCCAGGAGGTGGAGGTTGCAGAGAGCCTAGATCACACCACTGTACTCCAGCCTGGGCAACAGAGTGAGACTCTCTCTCTTTCTCAAAAAAAAAAAAAAAAAAAGGTAAAATATTTATAATAGTAAACTATATGAAACAACCAAAACGACTGTCAGCAATGAATTGGTTAAATAACTTACACGTTTGTAGAATGATTACTATGGGGCTGGGCTCAGTGGCTCACACTTGTAATCTCAGCACTTTGGGATGCCAAGGCAGGTGGATCACTTGAATCCAGGAGTTTGAGACCAACCTGGGCAACATGGCAAAACCCCATTTCTGCAAAAAATACATATATTAATTAGCCTGAGAGGTGAAGGTTGCAGTGAGGCAAGATCATGCCACTGCACTCCGGCCTGGACAGAACAAGATACCATCTGAGAAAAAATATATATATATATATTATGAAGCTATAAGAAAGAATGAGCCGGGCGCGGTGGCTCAAGCCTGTAATCCCAGCACTTTGGGAGGCCGAGACGGGCGGATCACTAGGTCAGGAGATCGAGACCATCCTGGCTAACACAGTGAAACCCCGTCTCTACTAAAAAATACAAAAAACTAGCCGGGCGAGGTGGCGGGTGCCTGTAGTCCCAGCTACTCAGGAGGCTGAGACAGGAGAATGGCCCGAACCCGGGAGGCGGAGCTTGCAGTGAGCTGAGATCCAGCCACTGCACACTCCAGCCTGGGCGACAGAGCGAGACTCCGTCTCAAAAAAAAAAAAAAAAAAAAAAGAAAGAATGAATACTTTTTTTAGAAATGACAAAGAAAAAGAAAACACTGACAACATCAATTGCTGGTGAGGATGTGGAGCAACAAGAACTCTCTCATTCATTGCTGGTGGGAATGCCAAACGGCACAGCTGCTTTGGAAGACAGTTTGGAAGTTTCTCACATGACTGAATTTACTCCTACCGTATGATCCAGCAATCATGCTCCTTGGTATCTATCCAAAGAAACTGAAATGTTACGTCTGCACAAAAAACTGGCACATGGGTGTTTATAGCAGCTTTATTCGTAATTGCCAAAACTTGAAAGCACGCAAGATGTCCTTCAGTAGGTGAGTGGATAAATGACCTTTGGTAATCCAGACAATGCAATATTATTCAGTGCTAAAAAGAAATGAGCTATCAAGCATGAAAAGGCATGGAAGAACTTTAAATGAATAGTACTAAGTGAAAGAAGCTAATTTGAAGAGGCTACATACTGGATGATTC
Organism: Macaca fascicularis; assembly: GCF_037993035.2. Classification (NCBI taxonomy): domain Eukaryota; kingdom Metazoa; phylum Chordata; class Mammalia; order Primates; family Cercopithecidae; genus Macaca; species Macaca fascicularis. The sequence goes on along the minus strand of NC_088377.1, from coordinate 171,296,877 downwards.
CAATATATGGCATTCTGGAAAAGGTGGGCCAGGCGCGGTGGCTCATGCCTGTGATCCTAGCACTTTGGGAGGCCAAGGCGGGCAGATCACCTGAGGTCAGCAGTTCGAGACCAGCCTGGCCAACATGGCGAAACCCCGTTTTTACTAAAAATACAAAAAAATGGGCCGGGCGCGGTGGCTCAAGCCTGTAATCCCAGCACTTTGGGAGGCCGAGACGGGCTGATCACGAGGTCAGGAGATCAAGACCATCCTGGCTAACACGGTGAAACCCCATCTCTACTAAAAAACACAAAAAACTAGCCGGGCGAGGTGGCGGCGCCTGTAGTCCCAGCTACTCGGGAGGCTGAGGCAGGAGAATGGCGTAAACCCGGGAGGCGGAGCTTGCAGTGAGCTGAGATCCAGCCACTGCACTCCAGCCTGGGCGACAGAGCGAGACTCCGTCTCAAAAAAAAAAAAAAAAAAAAAAAAAAATTAGCTGGCGGTGGTGGCATGTGCCTGTAATCCCAGCTACTCAGGAGGCTGAGGTAGGAGAATCAATTGAACTGGGGAGGCAGAGGTTGCAGTGAGCCGATACCATGCCACTGCACTCCAGGCTGGGTAACAGAGCAAGACTTTGTCTCAAAAAAAAAAAAAAGAATCCAGACATTACATTAATGGCTCACTCCTGTAATCCCAGCACTTTGGGAAGCTGAGGCAGGCAGATCACCTGAGGTCAGGAGTTCAAGACCAACCTGGTCAACATGGTGAAACCCCATCTCTACTAAAAATACAAAAATTAGCTGGGCACGGTGGAGCGCAACTGTAATTCCAGCTTCTCAGGAGGCTGAAGCAGGAGAATCGTTTGAGTTTGGGAGGTGGAGGTTGCAGTGAGCCAAGATCGTGCCACTGCACTCCAGCCTGTGTGACAGAGCAAAACTTCATCTCAAAAACAAAAAAAAAAAGAATCCAGACATTAAAGAGACCTGTGAAAGTATAAGACAATGTCGCTCTTCTTGTTAAATAAAAATCTTTGTTTTTTAAAATAGTTATTTTCTTTTTTTTTTTTTTGAGACGGAGTCTCGCTCTGTCGCCCAGGCTGGAGTGCAGTGGCACGATCTCGGCTCACTGCAAGCTCCACCTCCCAGGTTTATGCCATTCTCCTGCCTCAGCCTCCCGGGTAGCTGGGACTACAGGCGCCCACCACCGTGCCCGGCTAGTTTTTTGTATTTTTTAGTAGAGACGGGGTTTCAGCATGTTAGCCAGGATGGTCTCGGTCTCCTGACCTTGTGATCCGCTCGTCTCGGCCTCCTAAAGTGCTGGGATTACAGGCTTGAGCCACCGCGCCCAGCCAAAATAGTTATTTTCATAAAGTGTTATTTTTGTTAACATTTAATGGTTTTACTATTGTTATTTTTCTTTTCTTTTCTTTTTTTTAAAGACACACCGTCTCTCTCTGTCGCGCATGCTAGAGTACGGTGGTGCAACCTTGGCGCACTGCAACCTTGAAGCCCTGGATTCAGGCCATCCTCCTAAGTCAGCCTCCCATGTAGCTGGGACTAGAGGCACACACCACCACACTCCGCTATTTTTTTAAACTTTTTTTTTGTTGTTTTTGAGAAAGGATCTCGCTCGTCACCCAGGCTGTAGTGAAGTGTGATCTTGGCTCACTGCAACCTTCGCCTCCCAGATTCAAGTGATCCTCCCACCTCAGCCTCCCAAGTAGCTGGGACTACAGGCATGTACCACCATGCCCAAGTAATTTTTGTATTTGTTCAGTAAGGACAGGGTTTCACCACATTAGCCAGGCTGGTCTCAAACTCCTGACCTCAAGTGACCCACCTGCCTCAGTCTCCCAAAGTGCTGGGATTACAGACGTGAGCCGCCGTGCCTGGCCAATAGGGGCACGTTCTGAAACCAGGGCATCTTCTGAAAGAGACACCCAGTAGGCTTGCACAGAACAAGCTACAGATACAGAACCTCTCTAAAATGCCAGAATTGACTGTTTCCAGGTGCTTCAGAAATAGACCTGACAACCCGAATGTCATTAACGTGATGTTCATGTAATGACGAGAAATGCGTCGTTAGGTGATTTCATCGTTGTGTGAACATCACAGGGTGTCCTTACGCAAACCTAGATGGTGGAGCCTACTCTAATTCATAATGAGGTCTGGCTGTTTCGTCCAGGCTGGTCTCGAACACCTGGGCTCAATCCTCCTGAGGTAGGAGGCAGGACTCCACTCAGGAGGCGAAACTTGATTCCAGAGGCCAGGCTGGGACACCACACCGAATTGACTTGATGACTCTAGCTACAATAGAAATGGGGCGAAAGCACCTCCCCCTATGACACACCCACAGATGCCATGGCAGTTTACTGTTGCCATGGTAACAGCCGGAAGTTACCACCCCTTTCATGGCAAGATCCCCAAGTTACCACCCCTTCCCATGGCAATGACCTGATGACCTGGAAGTTACCACCCCTTTTCTGGAAATGTCTGCATAATCTGCCCCTTAATTTGCATATACTTAAAGGGAGCATCCATAGGAGTGCAGAACTGCCTCTGACCATAAGTCACCTCATTAGCATAAACTCAAGTGGTATGGAAAGGGCTTTTTATCAATAACAAAAGAGGCTTCCATCACTCAGAAAATTCCAAGGGTTTGGGAACTCTGTGCCAGGACCCAGGGACAAAGACCAGATCTTTTTCATATTATACCACACTGCCCACGGGGTCACTGGGAATAGAGAACTGAAATGTGGATGGACACCATCCTGGAGCGACAGACTTGCCATCAACAGTTTATGGCGGTCGTGGATGTTGGGGGTGTGGGTGACATCCCAGAACGCCAGCTACATTCGTTTCCCGAGGCTACTATGACATGTGACCACACTGAGGGGCTTCAAACAACAGAAATTTGTTCTCACAGTTCTGGAGGCCAGAAGTTCAAAATCGAGGCATGGGCAGGGCCTCCCCCACCCACCGAGAACATCTGTTCCAGGGTCTCTCCTGGCTGGTGGGAGCTGTGGCACTCCCTGGTGCTCCTGGCAGACGCGTCACTCCAGGCTCTACCTGCACCGTCACTTGCCTCCTGCTCTACTGTGTCCACCTCCCCATGTGTCTCTTCTAAGGACACTTGTCATTGCACTTAGGGGCCACCTGATACTCCAGGGTGACCTTCTCATCTCAAAATCCTTAATTTAATTACATCTGCAAAAGGCCCTTTTTCCAAATAAGGTCCCATTCACAGATTCTGGGGATCCAGATGTGGATGTGTCTTTTGGGGGACACCATTCACTCCACTACACCAACGTTGAAGAAGAAGAACCCAGGCAAAGACCCTGGCTTCCCAGTAGGGAAAGACTCTGCCGGGACAGGGACACTGTGGCCTGGTGTGATGAAGGCAAGGGTGTGGGAGACGGAGCTGGGAGGCATTGGGGTAATGATCTGCCTCTCTGAGGTCCCTCGACCTGGGGAAATGGGAGTCTGGGTGCTGAAAGCAGAGAAGCCCCTTGATGGAGGAACATCTTAGTGGGTTCCCCTACTCAGGTCATTGGAGGGTGTACAGATGAGCACATGCCTGGGGCAGGAAGGCCCCCTTGTCCAGTTCTGATTCCCCAGGCCTGACACTGCTTTCCCAGCGAACTGTCGGGAAGAGAGTGCACACCCCGCCTCATGCTGCAGATGCCAGTCATCAGGAAGTCCTGCTTAGCATCCCTCCTCATGCCCGCATGCTGCAGCCCTGGCAGATGGCCCTGTGTTGGGCTGGGAGACATGGGCAGAAGGTCTTTTGTTTTATTTTTATTTTGGGGACAGGGTCTTGCTCTGTCACCCAGGCTGTAGTGCAGTGGTGCAATCTCAGCTCACTGCAGCCTCGACCTGGGCTCAAGCGATCCTCCCACCTCAGTCTCCCGAGTAGCTGGGACCACAGATGCATGTCACCATGCCTGGCTAATTTTTTATTTTTTGTAGAGATGGGGGCCTCCCTGTGTAGCCCAGGCTGGCCTTGAATTCCTGGGCTCGAATGATCCTCCTGCCTCGACCTCCCAAAGTGCTGGGATTATAGGTGTGAGCCACTACACCTGGGCAGCAGAGGGCCTTTCGGAAAAAAACGCACGTCAGGATTGGAGGCTGCTGCCCAGCTCCCTGATGACAACTACATGTCTTTGGCTTTGGGGACAGGTGGGTGGGGAGGGACCCAGCTGCCGCCTGGAAGAGACGGGCCAGTCAGTCTTGGAGCTTCATTCCCAGCCTCTGTGAACTTCAAAAGCAATTTCCTTTATTGCTGGCGCCATGGGCTGCAACTCTGGATAAGCGAATCAATGGCAGGAGCAGGTGGGCACAGTTAATACCTGTGTTCAGCTTTATGTTTTCTCAGCGGTAAACAAAGATAACCTGAACTCTAAACAGTCAGTTCCAGGCAGCCCACAGAGCTCGCCACCCACACTCCCTTCTCCCTCATTAGATGATGGGCTCATTTGAGCAAAAGGCCTCAGAGCCTTTCCTGGACGCCAGGACTAGGTCTGGGTGGGAGTGCAGGGTTTCAGGATGAGGATCCTGCCACCCCAGCTGGTGGGACAAGCAGCTCTGCCTGTGGAAGCTTCCTGCTACCTTCCCAGCCCCCTGCCTGCTCCAGCATCTCAGTGTCCCACAAGCAGGGAGTCCTGTGCCACTGCAATTGTTGCAACTGTCTTGTAACTCCTGGGGCCTCCAGGCCTGGCTGACAGAAGGGCACAGGGACACCTGGGCACCCCTACCACTTGCCCCCCATCCACTGGGCAGGGGCTGCTTCTGCATCCTGCTGAACCGAGGGCTGGAAGCTGGGGGCAGCTGTCGGCTGGGTGGGCACGTGGGCCTGTGTTCAGTCTCCTGAGGCTGCTAGAGGCGGGGTCCCTCCCCTCCCAGCCTCCTCCCCACCCATGTCTCTGAGGGCAGGACATCATCATAACTCGGCAGGCCCTCCCTGGCTGACAGTGCATAGCCCCTCAGAAGGCGCCCCTGTAACATCCCAGATGTGAACCCCAGGCTGACCACGGGGGCCCCGCAGCAGTTCCCATGGGTGTAAAGAGTAAGCCCCCTAATTACCAGGCTTTTGAACTCTTAACCCAAATGTGCTGAATGCTTTCCATACCTGGGCCTGCAAGGCAGGCACGTTAGCCTCATCTGCTCCAGGTAAGGAAATAGACTCAGAGACTGGTGGGGCGAGCCCAGGGCACTGAGGGGTTCCCTGAATTTTCCACCCATTGCTTTGACCCCATGCAGCCCCTTGAGGTGGGTACGCTTGTTATGCCCTGTGCATAGGTCAGGAAATGCGGTGCCTTGCACAAGGTCAGCCAGCCAGGGCATGGCCGCCACCACGGTGCCACGCTGCATGGACCCGAAGGAGGTTGATTTGAATCCCATGTCTCTAGTAAGGACACCTGGACATTGGGCTTTTGACACCTCTCTCAGCCCTGACCGCACAGTCAGCAAAACAGTCAATTCCGGAAGCCGCCTCTATGAGGCCCCACACACTCTCTCTCCCGTGCTCACACCCAGCATCCTCTCTGGGATTTCCAGCTCTCTCCTGCCCTCCTGCCCTCAGCTCCTGTCCATCCTCACTGCCTGTCACTGCCGTCCCCCACCGCCTATGGGATCACATGGAAAGTTCTTACCCTCCAAGACCCACCTTAATGTGACTTCCTGGTGCCCAGAGAAGGAAGGGTCTCACCAACCCAGGCCGCTCCTCTCCCCCTTCAAGCCCCCGGCCCATCCCGCAGGAGGGAGGGGTCTCCCCCATCCTCAGTGGGGGATCTGTCCCAGGTACTGCAGGAGGGAAGAAGCACTTCTGGCTGAGGGTCAGAGAAGCTTTCAGTAAGAAGCAGCTTTTCAGATGGGCCTGAAGGTGGGCTGGGGGTGGGTCGGGTGGGTCAGGGCAAAGCTGAGGTAGGAAGGCCGGCTCTCTTCTGCCACCCAGCCCAGCTGGCCCCAGGTCCCTAGATATCAATATTGAATCGTCCATGTTTCGGTGGGTGTGGGACCCCTGCAGCCTGAGGTGGGGGGATGGCCAACCTTGAACCTGAGGACAGACAAGCAGGGCAGATCCCACCTCTCCTCCCCATGAAGAATCTTCTAGGCTCCCTAGGCAGCAGGCCCAGACCAGCCTAGCCCATCAGCCCTCCTCGAGTCTCCGCTTGCAGCCATGGCCCAGCGCCTGCTGGAATTATGACACAGTGTGTTGTGTGTGTGTGTGCACGCGCACACGCGGCTTCTGTAATATGAACCGATAAATGTTTTCGATTGGCACACCTTTGACCCGAAGACACCACTCATCAGAATGCATCCTAAAAAAATTCTCTCTTTTGCAACAGCCAGAAATTGGAAACTACTCAGCTGTCCTTAGGATGGGCTTTGAATCAATCAGCCAAAGCCAGAAGATGAAACACTGTGCAGCTGGTCATTGTCATAGAATAGAATTTTCCCAAATGGGAAAAGGTTACGCAGTGAGAAAAGGAAGACACAAAAACAGTGTATACAAAATGGTCTCATTTTTATTCAAATGAAGTGCACGCTGGAAAAAAGATGCAGGAAGCTGCAGCCAACGGCAGCCAGTGCTTTTCTGGGGCTTGTGTTGTCTGCCGTGGGCTTCTCTGCGATAGGCAGGACTTCTGTGATGGAGGCCAAACATACGTTTCCAAAGGAAATTAGAGAAAAAAGAAAAATAAAGTCCCAAAGCATCCAGCAAATTCTGCTGGGCCACACACCCAAGGCACACAGGCATGCATGGCCTGGCACCACCCCCAATACCCTCCCACCCCCGCCCCCAGCTTCCCCCCCCCCCCCGCCCAGCTTCTCTCACTCAGGTAATGTGATCCCCCCGGGGAGGGTCTCCTTCCCCAGACTCCTCTCTGCAAGGCCAGCCTGTTTCCTGGGCTCAGGCCCAGAAAGGGAAAGGCCTCCTCAGGCCTCGTCTGAGAGCAAAATTGTCTCTGCTTCCCACACATGGTACTTCCAGGAGTTGCAGTGGGTCTGCAGGACACTCTGAGATTGGGTGGGGGGCGCTCCCTGCCTCCCCATTGGTTAATTATTGTGTAATAAGATACAGAGTTGGCTCCTGGCCAGCAGAGACAAAGAGAAGAAATATGCCTCAAGGGTGTCCCATTTCTTTGCACTGTGCTAAGAGCTTGACCTAGGTGATTGAATTGAAGCCCAACATTCTCATGAGGTAGGTATGTTTCTAGCCCCATCTTGCAGGTGAGGAAACCGAGGCTCACAGAGCTTAGGTAACTTGTTTAAAGTCACACGAGGCCAGGCATGGTGGCTCATGCCTGTAATCCCAGCACTTTGGGAGGCTGAGGCGGGCAAATTGCCTGAAGTCAGGAGTTCAAGACCAGCCTGGCCAACATGGTGAAACCCCGTCTGTACTAAAAATCCAAAAAACTAGCTGGGCATGGTGGCGCGCCTGTAATCCCAGCTACTCTGGAGGCTGAGGCAGGAGAATCACTTGAACCCGGGAGGCAGAGGTTGCAGTGAGCCGAGATCACACCACTGCACTCTAGCCTGGGTCACAGAGCAAGACTCCATCTCAAAAAAATAATAATAAAATAAAATAAAAATAAAGTCACACAAGCCAGGAAGCCAGCACAGTGCTGGTCTCCCAGGTTTGTTCCAAGCGGTGCCAGGTCCTAGCCCCTTTCCTGGGTCATCAGGGAAGAGGGACGTCACTTCTGTTGCTTAGCTGAGGGCCATGGGTGGGACAGGTCTGGTGAAGCCCTCTGTTCCCAGCCCTCGTCAGCCCTGCCACAGGCAGGTGGGACCTGGGAGCCCAGCCATGGACGGGCTGTTCCTGCTGCCTGCCCTTCTGCCAGGACAGAGAGACGGGGCTTACCCCTTTAGGGTACGTGCCTGATTGCCCTCTGGATGAAAGAACCTGTTCCCAGGTGAAGCGGGCTCTCCCAAGAGGCTGGAGTGGGAGGGGCTGGAGCTTGGAGTCCTGGGTTTTCCCCATATCCAGGGGAGCAGGGACCAATCCCCCACGCTCCTCTCACCCCCAGGGGACCCTCTTTGGCTGTGCAGGCTGGCCCTTTCGGGGGGTCTGAGTCCTCAGCACCAGGTGTGCTAGTCATGCTGCTCAGCGTCACCTCGCAAGACAGCAGGGAAGAACACGGCGGGAGGCTGAGGAGGGACTGTCTGAGGTAGACAGTAGGGGACAGGAGGGCGAGACTCAAGCAGACAGAAGTGAGAGAGACAGAGCCCACACAGAGATTCACAGAGACACTCAAAGCTTGGGAGGGCGCCCACTGGGCACCGGCAGCCTCTGTGGGGCATTTTAGCAGCAGGGACTGAGGGGTGAGCCAGGGGATAGGACCAAGGTAGAGTCACCAGACTTGGAAATAAAAATACAAGGCCAGATGCCATGGCTCATGCCTGTAATCCCAGCACTCTGGGAGGTTGAGGTGGGCAGATCTCTTGAGTTCAAGGCCGACCTGGCCATCATGGTGAAACCCCATCTCTACTAAAAATACAAAAATTAGCCGGGCATGGTGGTGCGTGCCTGTAATCCCGGACACTTGAGAGGCTGAGGCAGGAGAATCGCTTGAACCCGGGAGGTGGAGGTTACAGTGAGCCGAGATCGCACCACTGTACTCCCAGTGTGGGCAACAGAGAGAGACTCCGTCTCAAAAACAAACCAAGAAAAAGAAATAAAAGTACAAGATTCCCAGTCAAATTTGAACTTCAGACAAGCAACCAATACTTCCAGTATAAGTATATTCTGTGCAGCATTTGGGACATACTTACACTAAAAAGTTATTCCTTGTTTTTCTGAAGTGCCAATCTGAATGGTGTCCTGTGTTGAACTCGGCACCCAAGACCCAGGGCCTTTTTTGTCAGCTGCAGGGGGCACTTGGAGGGTGTCTTATTGCTCCTTTGGGCCAGGGACATCCATCTCCATGTGGCTGGGAAGGGGCCTCCAGTCCTGTGCATGCACAGTGGAGGCCAGGCCTTGCCCCAGTGTGGGGAAATGCTGAGCCCCATTTCCCCCATCAGGACTCCGCCCTCGAGTGCCAGCTCAGACCTAGAAGCCACTCTACACGACCTGTGCCGCACTGTCCTACGGTCCTGGAAATGTGTCAAGGAGTTTGGGTGTGCTGAGGGACTAAGCCTGTGGGTTCCTCAAGGGGTGGGACAAGTGCTCAGAGGAGACGCAGCCTCTGCTAAGGGTGTCCAGGGGCCCAGGCCCGTGGGGGAGTGACCAGGGAAATATCACCACCCCACCACCCATAGGCGGCTTGGAACAGCACAGAGTGCCTGGCTGGAAGGGAACTCCGGCCCTGCGTTTTCATAGATGAGCATCCGAAGGCTTCCAGAGGCCACTGAGGGTCTAGAGTCCAGGCCCTGGGGCCCTCGGGGCAGTGCTGTCTGCTTGTGGCGTGGTGGGCTCCCTTACCTCGGTGGCCTCTGGCCACGACATGTGACTGCCCCTCATGGGGGTCTAGCATTTTCTTTCTTTTTTTTTTTTTTTTTTTTGTTGAGACAGAGTCTCGCTCTGTCGCCCAGGCTGGAGTGCTGTGGCCGGATCTCAGCTCACTGCAAGCTCCGCCTCCCGGGTTCCCGCCATTCTCCTGCCTCAGCCTCCCGAGTAGCTGGGACTACAGGCGCCCACCACCTCGCCCGGCTAGTTTTTTGTATTTTTTAGTAGAGACGGGGTTTCACCGTGTTAGCCAGGATGGTCTCGATCTCCTGACCTCCTGATCCGCCCGTCTCGGCCTCCCAAAGTGCTGGGATTACAGGCTTGAGCCACCACGCCCGGCCGCATTTTCTTTCTTTTTTTGAGACGGAGTCTTGCTCTGTCGCCCAGGCTGGAATGCAGTGGCACGATCTCGGCTCACTGCAATCTCTGCCTCCAGGGTTCGAGCAGTTCTCTGCCTCAGCCTCCTGAGTAGCTGGGATTACAGGCACCCACCACCACGCCTGGCTAATTTTTGTGTTTTTAGTACAGACGGGGTATCACCATCTTGGCCAGGTTGGTGTTGAACTCCTGACCTCATGATCCACCCGCCTCGGCTTCCCAAAGTGCTGGGATTACAGGGTGTGAGCCACCGCACCTGGCCAGATCTAGCATTTTCTACTTAGCAAAGTTCTCTCCCCTCCTGTCCCATTTGAGGTGCGTAGCCACTCCAGACAACAGATGAACCAGCCAGCACTGCCGTGATGTACAGCTGGAAACCGAGGCACACACGTCTAGCCCAAAGTTGTACAGAGAGCTGGTGGAAGAGCTCCAACCAGAAGCAGAACCCATCTCGGCTGGGGGCAGAAGGAGGAACCCAGGGCGACGTGTTGCTCATTCTTCAGCCAGTCGGGGGTGGCCTGGGAGCCCAGAGCTCAGAATTTCCCAGTGCCTGCTGAGCTGAAATGGATTAATTCTCAACCTCTCCCTCACCTCAGTTTCCCCACCTGTGAAGTGGGTGGAACTACGCTGTCATCTCAGGCTTGTAGGGGCCCAGAGAGATGCCCTGTTTGATTACAAAATGGATTAAAAGTATTGGTGTACTTGATACAAGTAATTCTATCCTGCACACAGATAGTTTTGTTGAAAAGCAGGCTCAGGTGGCCTTTCACCGGCTTCCCTGCCCCCTGCTCAAGCCCCTACAGAATGGGCTGTGAGGGAGAGAGGCAGAAAGGCGATAGGCTCCTCCTGGAGCCCCGGAAGTATCGCTGCGGCTATGCGTTCCTACTGAGGGTTTCCAGCTGGGCAAGGGCTTCCAGGCTGGGCCCTGATCATGCCCTGCTCCTGCCCACTCTGGGAGCTGGTCTCTGTGGGAAGGGCCATGGTGGCCCTGGCAAAGGGCTGCAGGTCAGAGGATAGGGTGCCTGTAGGACACAGGGAAACACTTGGGTACCAACCACCTGGCCAGTGTTCCCAAATTCCACTTACACTGGACACCGTTGCCAGAGCCTGTGTCTCTCCATGCGAGAGAATCCTGAGTGAAACGTGCTCAGATCCGGCATCTGGCCAAGACCTGGTCCCCTCATGTCCCCTGGACTAACAGGTGGAGGAAAAGTGTGAGTCACCCCAGGGGAAGCAGCCACGCTGCTACAAAGGCCACCTGAAGACTATTCCTTGCCACGTGTATTGCAGGGGGCTGCTGGGTCAGCACATATGTAGGTGAGCATTTAATCACCACCATTTGCTTGAGGTTCCGTGTAACTCTGTCCCTTCCTTCAAGAGGGTTTTGCTATTCTTTTTCCATGAACAGTTTTTTTTTCTTTTTTTTGAGACCCAGTTTCTTTATCATTTTTTTTTTGAGATGGAATCTTGCTCTGTCACGCAGGCTGGAGTGTGCAACGGCACGATCTTGGCCCACTGCAACCTCTGCCTCCCAGGTTCAAGCAATTCTCCTGCCTCAGCTTCCCAAGTAGCTGGGATTACAGGTGCCTGCCACCATGCCTGGCTAACTTTTTTTGTATTTGTTTTTTGTTTGTTTGTTTTTGAGACGGAGTCTCGCTCTGTTGCCCAGGCTGGAATACAGTGGTGTGATGTCTGCTTACTGCAAGCTCCATCTCCTGGGTTCAAGTGATTCGTTTTTTTTGTGTGTGTTTTTAGTAGAGGCTGGGTTTCACCATGTTGGCCAGGCTGGTCTCAAACTCCTGACCACAGGTGATCTACCCGCCTGGCCTCCCAAAGTGCTGGGATTACAGGCATGAGCTGCTGCGCCTGGCCCGTGAACAGCAATTCTGTCGGTGGTCTTTCATTGTCTGCTCCTCAGAGCCCCTCTGGAAGCAGGCCTGAGATAAACAAGCACATAAACGAAATGTGTCCTGGTGGTTTTCAGGAAGTTGAACATTCATGGAGCAGCATTATCATCTCCACAATGACCCCCTCTCCTCCTCCCTGGGGGTGGCTGGGAACCATCGTGCTGGTATCTGGGCCTCTGGTGACCTTGGCCAGTAGCAACCACAGGCTGCAAATGGCTGCTGAGTGTGGCCTGAGACAGGCACAGGCTGGGATGGCAGGGGCTGGACTGTTGATATCAAAATGGTTGGAAAGTCCCCTGGACTAGAGACTGCTACTTTGGAGCAGAGCGGCTTTCTCTGTTGTTCGACTGATGCTGGATTGGAACATAGCTCTAGAGTGAAGTTTGAAATTCATAGTTTGTGACCAGAATCTGTGACTGACATAGTCACCCCAACAAGGCCAAGGTGTCTCTAGATCCCGGGATCTCAGGCTGGTTCCCTGTCCACTGGAAGCCACTGGGCTTATCCAGGGACACCCAGACTTTCTCTCCTCACATACAATGTACAGAGGGTCAGTGTGGCATTCAAATCCTGGCTCCACCCCATCCTAGCTGAGTAACCAAATTATTGAACCGCCTCAAGCTTCCATTTTCTTTCTTTGTTTTCTTTTTTTTTTCTTGAGATGGAGTCTTGCTTTCTCACCCAGGCTGGAGTGCAGTGATATGATCTCAGCTCACTGCAACCTCCGCCTCCTGGGTTCAAGCGATTCTCCTGCCTCAGCCTCCCAAGTAGCTGGGATTACAGGTGTGCGCCTCCATATCTGGCTAATTTTTTTGTATTTTAGTAGAGACAGGGTTTTGCCATGTTGGTCAGGCTGGTCTTGAACTCCTGAGCTCAGGTAATTTGCCTGCCTCAGCTTCCCAAAGTGCTGGGATTACAGGCGTGAGCCACCACACCCAGCCTTAGCTTCCATTTTCTCATGCATAAAATGGCATAATAATGCTAACCTCATATGGCAGAGGTGAGGAGTGGAAAGACCTACCCAATAAGACCACTTCCATCCTCTTGGGTTTTAAAATTAATCACAGTTCAGGATAAGGAAGCTGTGTTCATTGACAAATCCCATCATTCATTCATTCAACAAACATTTAATGAATGCCTACTATGTGTCAGACAGGTACTGTCAACTCATGGGCTTTGTAAACAGCAAAGTGGCACCGTGGAGGCCGGGAGCGAGAACGCTTGGGTCTGAGCCTTCATCTGCCAAGTGCCCTCTGAGTGAACTTGGAAAATGCATACTCCCAGGAAGCCTTAGATCTTCCCACCCTTCAGAGATCGAGGGGAAAAATGAAAAAGTGTTTGGGGCTGGGCACAGTGGCTCATGCCTATAATCCTAGCACTTTAGGAGGCTGAGGTGGGCAGAGCACTTGAGCTCAGGAGTTCAAGACCAGCCTGGCCAACATGGTGAAACTCTGTCTCTACCAAAATTCAAAAATTAGCCCAGGCAGTGGCAGGTGCCTGTAATCCCAGCTACTCAGGAGGCTGAGGTAGGAGAATCGCTTGAACTCAGGAGGCGGAGGTTGCGGTGAGCTGAGATCACCCCCCTGCACTCCAGCCTGGAAACAAACATCTCAAAAAAAAAAAAAAAAAAAAAAAGTGTTCAGGGAAGAATTTTGTGAACTGTGACCCATCTGGCCTCAGTCGAGGTTGCTTGCTTCCTTGGCCCTCTCTTGGTCCACCTCTGCCCAGTTTCCATAGTGGCTCCAACATGCCTGGAGCCCTTCATTGTGGCACCTCACTCTGCAACATTCCCCTAACACTCCAGAGCCAGGCCTTTCTTGTCTCCCTCACACTCAGTCACACAGGCACGTAAGCCCATGGAAAGATGCTCACATCACTTGTCATCAAGAACATACAAATTAAAACCATGATGAGATTACTACACACGCACGGGAATGCCCAAACTAAGACATGCTCTCATGTATGTGATACCAGTGAATTCACATGATGCACAACCCAGTACCAATCCAGGATGTACACCATAGCAGTGAATTTGCATGGTGCATACCCCAGTTCCAATCTTAGAGAAAAATCAACCCAACGGTTGTCTCTATAGGATAGGCAATGGGGGGAAGCTATTTTGAAGCAGGAAGTTACACTTACTCCAAGATAGGCCAGGGCCAGCTGGTGTCAGGGATGGCAAGAGTGGGCAGAGGCTACTGCCCACCTCAGAGACCACCCTCTCCACTTCCAACCCTCCCTTGAAGAAGTTGGCACCCTATCGATGCTGACTGACTAAAGCCTTGTCATTTCCCCCAAAGGCTGGTGGAACAGAGATAACTAGGGTCATTGACGCTTAGAGGAAAGATGATGGGCGAGGGGGCTCTGAGTGCAGGAGGGACCAAGAGCACACTGCCATTCACCATGTGTGCTTGGAGCGGGAGCATATGGCTAACAATGACCAGCTGTTCCCTGTCAATTCCAGATGGAATCAGAGAAAAACGGGCTTCCCCAGTAGCAAGAAACATTTAGGTGGGCCATAATGATGAACTTCCTGAGACGGTGTTTGAGAACAGTGGATGTGTGTGTGCATGTCCATGCAGGTGCATGTGTGTGTTGGGGGGGTGGTGTGTGCTGTCACTGGAGCAAGGGAAGATGGCACTCAGTGTAATTCTCCAGAGCACTTTAGGAATTGGAAAGACAAACCTCGAAGTGACATGAGCCTGGGTCCCTCTGGGCTGGGGACAGAGAGATGGACTGGGGCCCTTTCTTTAGGTACCTCCGAGGGCAATTAGCTAGCTGGTCCATCAGTAAGACCCCCAAACCAGAAATCTGTGGAGCCAGATGGTTACTTACTTTCATGGCCTGACCCCTCCCAGACGGCCTGTTCATTCTCCTCCCCATTAGGGCAGAAGAGTCCATCCATCACCATTGCAGCTGTGATGTCACCACTGCAGGCCTCCACTGCACAGGAAGACGGTTCCAACTCCTCCGAGGCGCTAAATCATTCATGGGCCAGAGAGCCTGGGTGGCAGGAGATTTACTGCCGAAGAAACACTTTAGGGACTTGTGGAAATCAATTCCTTAAAGAGACCCCATCAACTGGCAAGTGGCCTAGGGCTGAGGCTTGGGTTTGTGTTGGGGACCCAATGAAGTAGGGTTGGAGGGGGGCAACTCCCTAACTCCAAAACCAAGGATGGAAGGGAGCCCAAGGCTAGGCCCAAGGTTAGGATAGATTCCTGACACCCTAGCTTGGGGAGGTGGGAGGGAGAGGAAGAGCAGGGTTCCCAGAATCCAGCGCTGGCCCAGCTGCTCCTCTCATCACCTGATGGCTGCACTTATAACTATGGGGGCTCTGCTGGTGAATAAGACCGAATGAGGAGGATTGTCAGCATGTGTTTGCTGAGTCTGTAGGCTCCTCAATCTCGGACCACCCCACTCAGTCTCTGCTGGCAGGGGAGCAGGCCAGCTTTGGTTTCTCTGCAGCGGAGGCTGGGAGCATTATCCAGCATGCTTCCTTTTCATCTCAAGGAGAATGTGAGCTCCTCAAAGGCCCACATGGTGTCTGCTTTAAGATCCAGACCAGCTGGGTGCAGTGACTCAGGCCTGTAATCCCAGCACTTTGGGAGGCTGAGGTGGGCAGCTCACTTGAGGCCAGGAGCTCAAGACTAGCCTGGCCAACGTGGCAAAACCCTGTCTCTACTAAAAATATAAAAACTAGCTGGGGTGTGATGGCATGTGCCTGTAATCCCAGCTACTTTGGAGGCTGAGGCACGAGAATCACTTGAACGGAGGTTGCGGTGAGCCAAGATCATGCCATTGTACTCCAGCTTGGGTGACACAGAGAAGACTGTCTAAAAAAAAAAAAAAAAAAAAAAGGCTGGATGTGGTGGCTCACGCCTGTAATTCCAGCACTTTGGGAGGCCAAGGTGGGCGGATCATGAGGTCAGGAGATCGAGACCATCCTGGCTAACACGGTGAAACCCTGTCTCTACTAAAAATACAAAAAAATTAGCCGGGCGTTGTGGCAGGCACCTGTAGTCCCAGCTAGTCAGTAGGCTGAGGCAGGAGAATGGCGTGAACCCAGGAGGCGGAGTTTGCAGTGAGCTGAGATCCGGCCACTGCACTCCGCCCTGGGCGACAGAGCGAGACTCCGTCTCAAAAAAAAAAAAAAAAAAAAAGGCCGGGCGCGGTGGCTCAAGCCTGTAATCCCAGCACTTTGGGAGGCCGAGATGGGCGGATCACAAGGTCAGGAGATCAAGACCATCCTGGCTAACACGATGAAACCCCGTCTCTACTAAAAAATACAAAAATCTAGCCGGGCGAGGTGGCGGGCGCCTGTAGTCCCAGCTACTCGGGAGGCTGAGGCAGGAGAATGGCGTAAACCCGGGAGGCGGAGCTTGCAGTGAGCTGAGATCCGGCCACTGCACTCCAGCCTGGGCGACAGAGGGAGACTCCGCCTCAAAAAAAAAAAAAAAAAGAAAAAAAAAATTCCAGACCAGTGGGACTTGATGATTCAGTTCTTGGCGTAGCATATGCTAGTTTAACCAGTTAGAAGAGCATGTGACATCCAGAAGCAGCCTGGGACGTTTGTTGTCCAGTGCGTATCTAGCAGTGGGCTCCGTTGCTCCAAGAGCTTGTCTGCCTCTGTTTCTGCCTCAACGTGTCTTAGAAAAGAAAAATAAAGGGATGAAGGAAGGCAGGAAAGGCTTTTCCTTCCAGCCGTCACTTTACAAATGAGGAAACTGAAGCCTAGAGGTTGAATTGGCTTACCCAAAGACCAATATCCGTGAGACAGGAAAAAGGGAAGAGGAGAATACCCCTGAAATCATACTGAGGAGTTTCTGCCTCCCTTGAAATGACCTCCCAAGAGGAAGCTCAGGCATGGCCATTGCTAACTAAAAGGAGTAGCACAGAGCAGGTGGCTGTGATGGACAGAAAGAGCTCCAGGCCAGCATGTGCTGCCTGGCCTGCCTGAGCCTTAGTTTCTCCTCTCACTGTCCTGCAGGGAGAATCCCGCTGGCCCCTGGTTGTGACTGCACGCTGTACAGCCCTTGCTCATTAACTCAAACACATATTCATGGAGTACCTTCCGAGAAAGTCAGGCAGGGGATACCGCAGTGTACAAGGCATATGTGGCCCTTGCCCTATTGGGGCTTGCATTTTCCATTAAGAGGGACTCATGCTAAAGGCTAGGCAGGAATTCCCCCAAGCTAGCCCATCTGGAGGCTGAGGCCCAGCATCTGCAGGGAGCTCACAGCAGCTCCAAGTCCTTGACGCAGGCCACAGGCTGCTTCCCTTAGGGCAGGGCCTGCTATTGCTGTGGGAGCTCCATCCCCGCTGCCTTGGCCAGACTCTCCCCTCCACTGGGGGCCCAGCATGTTCCCACAGCAGGTACTGCGGAGAGACTGCTGGATTTTTGTTATTGGGGGAGGTTCCTAAAGAGCAGATCAAAGGTCTGGGCACGGTGGCTCACGCCTATAATCCCAGCACTTTGAGAGGCCAAGGCGGGTGGACCACTTGAGGTCAGAAGTTCAATACCAGCCTAACCAACATGGAGAAACCCAGTTTCTACTAAAAATACAAAATTAACTGGGCATGGTGACTCATGCTTGTAATCCCAGCTACTCAGGAGGCTGAGGCAGGAGAATCTCTTGAACCCAGGAGGCGGAGGTTGTGATGAGCTGAGATTGTGCCACTGCACTCCAGCTTGAGCAACAAGAGCAAAACTCTGTCTCAAAAAACAAACAAATAAACAGCAAAGGAAAAAAAAAAAAAAAAAAAGAGCAGATCAAAGAAAGACCAAAGCGCTTCTGGGATTCTTGATTCTTGATCATTCTTGATCAGCCCCCCCAACCCACACACCCCCTCCCCTCCCAACAACCCAAACCACCTGTGGTCTTTCTCCTCCTTCCCCTTTTCCCACACCCGTGCATTCCCTACCCTCTGCCCTGCCTTTTCTCCAAGCAGGGGTGCTGTCAGCCTGCAGCCAGGGACCCCATGATAACCCTCTTTCGAGGTATCCCACCAGGAGCTTCGTACCTACCCCTCAGGAGTGTCCCCAGGAAATCTCTGCAGCTTCCGAGGCCTCTGCTGCCCCACTGGTCCAGAGACTGGAGCCTGCCCAGGGGACCAGGGTGGCCCCACTCCCCAGGGCTTCTCTCTGTATTTCTTTATCTTCCGGCTGCAGGAGTTCTCTCCAGACCCACCCAACCTGGCCCAGTGAAAAAAGCCCCAGGAAAGCATCCAGAGAACTGGGCTCCGTGGGGGCTCTGTCTGGAATTAGGAGCCTAGCTGGGCTTCAGATCCCTCCTCTGAAAAACGAGGGTTGGACCACGCGACTCCCGACCAGGGCCCAGACACGAACGCGGATGCCCTGCCCCTCCTCCCGCGCGGAGCCCTAGGAGGGTCGGAGGCGGTGTGGGGTAACCCGGAGGGACGCCAAGGCAGACAGCAAGAGCGGATATTCGCGAAGACGCCGCGGCAGAAAGCAACCCCAGGAGGGCCGGCGGCGTGCAGAGAACAGAGGAGGCGTCCTGGGGAAGAGCGCACTGCAGGCTGGGGGCAAAGAGGCGGTGCGCGTCGGGGGAGCTGCCAGCTGAGAGCCGAGGGTGGAGGGAGAAAGGGACTCTCCTAGGCTCTGGACAGAGCGCATCGCCCCCTCCACAGCGGACTCCCA
Source organism: Macaca fascicularis (assembly GCF_037993035.2). Lineage (NCBI taxonomy): Eukaryota > Metazoa > Chordata > Mammalia > Primates > Cercopithecidae > Macaca > Macaca fascicularis. Next base: position 171,278,508 of record NC_088377.1, on the reverse strand, counting down.
GCAAGGAAAAGACTGTCCTATCCCCGCGCTGGAGCCGGGCATCCTCATCCAAGAAAGGATGAGGATCCAACTATCTCCCGAATTTGGGTGGTGACTGCAGGGCTAAAAAAAATTGACCCCTGAAGTAGCGCTTTGCTGCTTACAAAGCGCTTACAAAAACATTTCCTTATTTGAATATTTCCAATTCCAACAGTCCTCCGACCTTGGCAAGCTACCAATTTACAGACGAAGAAATTGAGGCTCAGAAAGGTCAGGCAGCCAATCAATAAATAAATGTTAAGTGGTTAATAATGCAGATTATTCTAACTTGCGACAGAAAAATCCCAACTCTCCGAAGAATCCCCAAACGGAAATAAGAACGTTTTGCTTGGTTTGGGGTCTGAATTATTCAGCTAAATTCTGCTTGGGGCACAGGAAGTGAAACATGGCCCGTGGCCAAAACCATATCTGGGTCACTGACCTTTGGATAATCTGCTGAAGGCTGCGGGGCCCCTCCCCCAACGACGGCAGACACAATCTGCGAGCGAACCTCGCTGGAGTCTTCTGAGCCCTGAAACCTGGTCCTTAGGGCTGGGACCCGGGGCTCCACGCATGTGGTGCGTCGAAGGCCGGCTCTTGGGTCTGGGTGCAGAGGGTTGGGGGAGCGTTAAGGGGGTGCAGCGCGGCTACCTGCTGGGTGGTGGTGGGGAAGCTGGGTTTGTAACCCTGGAGGGACCCAGCCGGTGCAGAGTTCCGCAGGGACTGGAGGGGCTCCTCGCCAGGGCCCGCGCACAGTTCCTCTCTGGTATCCTCCCAGCCTTCTCCAGAAAGAGGCGCGGATGTTCTTAGTTTGTTTTACAGATGAGGAAACCGAGGCTGAACTCTGTCCTCTAACCTGGCAGGCCACCTTCTCCGCTGACTTGGGTAGGGGACACCTCTGGAGTGGAGGCTCATGTTTCACCTGCGCGGGGTTCAAACTCGACCTGGGTGTAAAAAGCAAGGGCCGCGCCCACGCGCTTCCCTCTCCCCTCTTCTTCGCTCTGAGCGAGGATTCTGGACTCATCGAGGATTCATGGGCACCAAGAGCCCTGGCAAGTCCCGCTGCCCCAATGCCTCCATTCTGCAGCTCGCCCTCTGATTCAACTCCGCCAGGCGTCGAATGCTTTTTATTTTATTTTATTATTTTATTTATTGAGACGGAGTTTCGTTCTTGTTGCCCAGGCTGGAGTGCAACGGCGTGATCTCGGCTCACCGCAACCTCCACCTTCCGGGTTCAAGCGATTCTCCTGCCTCAGCCTTCCGAGTAGCTGGAATTACAGACGAGTGCCACCACACCCGGCTAATTTTGTATTTTTAGTAGAGATGGGCTTTCTCCATGTTGGTCAGGATGGTTGGTCTTGAACTCCCGACCTCAGGTGATCCACCCACCTCGGCCTCCCAAAGTGCTGGGATTACAGGCGTGAGCCACTGCGCCCGGCCCAGGTTGCTTTTTAAAAAATCAATTCCTTGGCCGGGCGCGGTGGCTCACGCCTGTAATCCCAACACTTTGGGAGGCCGAGGCGGGAGGATCACGAGGTCAGGAGATGGAGACCATCCTGACTAACACGATGAAACCCCGTCTCTACTAAAAAAAAAAAAAAAAAAAAAAGGAAAAAAAATTAGCCGGGCGTGGTGGCACGCGCCTGTAGTCCAGCTACTCGGGAGATGAGGTGAGGCAGGAGAATCGCTTGAGCCCGGGAGGCGGAGGTTGCAGTGAGCCTAAATCGCGCCACTGCATTCCAGTCTGGGCGACAGAGCGAGACTCCGTCTCGAAACAAAGAAACAAACAAATAAACAACAACAAAAAAAATTCCTGCAGTTTCTTTTTTTTTATTGAAAATTCAATGCAAGAACATGGTAAGCAACACATATCGGCTTCGAACAGTCCCGAAAGACATACAATGAAAAGAAAAATCTCCAACCCTCTTCGCGGAGACCTTTCGTGCAGGAAAAAAAACTGATGTTTAAACCCCTGCTCCATTTGTATTTTTTACACAAACAGGAATCCTCGTGCCCTTTACGTTTTTCACGGGACGCCTAGGCGACTTTCCAAGATATATAACGACCCCATGTTTTCCTCATTCTTTTAAATAGCTGGATCGATTCCTAAGACAGGATCTCCTTTCATTTGACAGTCCGTGTTTCTCCTTCTTTCGAATCTCCCACTGCATCCTCCGCCCCTGCAGCCGGGGCGGAACCACTCCAGCCTCCCGTCCAAAAGGAACCCTACAGGGCCCTGCCTCGATCGGAGGAAAAATGCACAGAAGCACACGCATACTGTTGTTCGAAAAATGTCGGGAAGTTCGTTGGTTTTCCAGTGACTTTGCTGACCCACGAGAATCTAGATGCTAGAGCAAAGGAGCGAGGGCTAAGGGCTGGGCCAAGATCGAAAGACTCCCGCTTTGGCTTCCCCGGCACGTGGCCCTGGCAGAGGAAGCACCAGGAACACAGTGGCTGGGGCGGGCAGCCAGTGGCAGTCGCGCGGGCAAGGGTGCAGGTCGTGCTGGGGCCATCTCGCTGGGCCTGCAGTTTGCAGAGATCCCCGGGTCGCCAATTACCCGCATGCTCACATGTGCATTTTCTTGATCCCCAGAGTTGAGAGTCATTCTGTCCATTTCGCAAATGGGAAACTGAGGCTTAGCGAGGTGAAGTGAATCCCTCGAGATCGAGATCACACATAGAGGAACTGGAGCAGGGGAAGACTGGAACTCTGGGTTCCTCTCACTGGGGTTATACTAGTTATGCCATGGGGCCAGGGTTAGTAGGAGAACCTCACCATTCCGACAGGGGCCAATGGCAGAACTACCGCCGCATCAGTGGGCCTGCGTGAGGGGCTTGTATCCCAGGCACCCTTCCCCCAAGCCCTGTCGCCGGACGAACGGAAAGGGAGGGGAAGACCGATGGTTACTTCTTCGCCCAAGGTCTTCAGCACGAGTGGGATTGTCATGGAGCTGGTGAAGGGAGCCGTGTGGGGTAGGGACTAGGAGGGAGCAAGCCAGAGGGACAAGCCGCGACACCAGAAAAAACGACGGAGCGCAAGGCTCCGAGTCTCCTAGGTGGGGGTAGCAAGGAAGACGGTGGGTCTTTCCTAAACCGGGCCAAGCGTCGAGGAACCCAAAACCCCTCGTCCCAGGGCGCACGACTCGAGGCAGCACGGGACGCCGGCGGCGAGGGGGGAAGGGATCTATCCAACGGGAGGGAATGCGGCAGCTGCCAGAAGGGCGTCGGATCTGCAGAAGAAGGGTAGGATACACGCGGGCTTAGGGTGCGCCGGACAGGCCAGCAAAGTGAGGACCCGAGGTCGGCCCGAGCCACCTCGTCCCCCGCCTGAGCCCTGAGCCGTAAGGGATCCAGGGTATCAGGTCCCCGGGGGCCGCCCCCTCACCGTCAGAGTCCAGCTTCAGTTACCTGCCGGGCCTGCTCCTTAAAATATGTATGAGGCCCTTACGGGTGAAGTTTCGCGGCCCCTCCCGGAGTGGGGCTGGGGGACTCGGGGTGCGAGCGGAGCTGCGGGGGGAGGAAGCGACGCTAGCTCCCCGGCCGGGGCCTTCTCGACTTTCAGCAGCGCATTTAAGAAAAGGTGGAAATCGGATCTGTCTCGGCTGCGCCCCAGCCCCGCCCGCTCCGACGGCCGGACCGCGCGGCCCAGCGGCTAGCTTTCTGCTGCGCGGTGTCTGGTTCTCGACAGCAGGTGAATGGGCCGGGGCGGGGCGCGCGGAGCGCGGGGGGCGGGGCGCGCGCTATAAAGGGGAGTAGCAGGCCGCGGGGGCCACTCGCAGTCCGCAAGGCCTGCGCTTCCTGCTTTGCGGTCCTGGGCACACCCAGGCTGCCCAGCATCCCATGGGTCTGAGGACCAGGTAGGGCGCGGGTGCAGAGAAGGCCAGGGAGGCTCAGGGCGACCTAGATGGGCAGGGGGAATGCTAGTAGGACGGGGAGGGGTTAATGTGGAGCTATCACACCCTTTTGGCCCGTTGGGCGCTGTGACATGCTCATTATCTCCGCTGTCCGGGTTCTCGCTCACCGTGCCCATCCCTGGCTGCATGGGGGAGAGGGGCCCCGAGGCCCTGAGACTCGTTCAATTATCCACCTGGGGTGGGAATCTTGCTTCCGGATCCATCTGGCTGCGACATCTACGGCTTCAGCAGGCCCTGCCCGGGCAGTCGGGCATATTGAAGGGTTCGTATCCTTGCCGTCGCCCCTCCCGACTCTGCAGGAGCGGGGGGTGGGGGAACTATAGATTCCCCGGGCCCCGCTTCCACTGCCTCACCCCCTTCTTTTGCTCGAGCCCAAGACAAGGTGTTAACGGTCTTCGAGTGCAAGGGTTAGATTTGGTGGGAGCATCGGCTAAGCACCACCCCCATTTTATAGGGGCTTCCAGGGTGTCAGATCTGCGGGGGTCGATTGGGAAGAACTAGGAGCTAAAAAGGAGAAGGGCGGATTAACGTTTTATTTTAATCTGGTTTTGAGCTGCCGTTGCCGTCTGGGGCGGCCGGGCGGGGCGGAGCTGGGACTGGCAAGGGCAGCCAAAGCAGCAGGGAGGGAGGGGGCGCTCCGGTGCTCAGGATGCTGGGGAAGAAGGAAGAGGCCACCCGAACGCTGACAGCTTGGAGGACCCTAGCCCCTGCCCCCAGGCCCCCTCTGAATGCTCCGGGTGGTGTCCGATCAAAGGACGGTTGAGAAGGATCTAACCCGCGTCCGCGCCACAGCCCCAGCCGGTCCCGCCCCCTCCCTAGGGAGCCACTGTCGCAGTGGGGGGAGGGGGAGATGAGAACGGGTCTGGGGGCGGCTCCCCTGCCCCCCTCTCGGGACAGACAGCCTTTGTTCCCAGCGGCAGCGGCCCCGGTGGCCAGACACCTGTGAGGCCGCAGAACTGGCCGAGGGTGGGCGTGTGAGGACTTGGAGGCCCCTTGTCCCCATTCCAGCCCTGCGCCCCTGGGTCTGGGTGCGCCCCCTGAGACAGGACAGCCTTGAGCACCTTTCTGCGGGGAGACTGCGGAGATCCGTCCAGTGGCCCCACGGTGCGTCCCAGCTCCCAACGCACCTCCCCTCCCCCCTCCCAGGGTCGGATTTCCAAGCACGCCACGCCACACACACCTCGGCTAGCTCCGGGCTCAGAGGGCGCTGGGGTGGCAGAGCGTCCGGGCGCCCCTCGGCTAGCGGCACCCTAGCCCGAGGGCAGGAGGTGGGTATAGAAGGCGGGTGGCGGGACCCCTTGGGGCCAGACCGGGCCGAGATGGGCAAGCAGGCGGGGCTCCAGGCCTCTCCGCAGTCCCGGACGGGCGTGCCCTGCGCCGCGCACCAACCGGAGCCACATTCAAGGTGAATCATCCCTGGCCCGCCCCTTTCCCCTCCCCGCCTCGCGGCACCTGAGCCAATGGCGCGGCGCGAGGGGCGGGCGGGGCCCGGTGGGGGCGGTAAAACCCTCCTGGAGTCATTCTCTCCGCACTCCGTCGAGCCCCCGCGCCGCTGTGCTGGAGCCGCAGGGCCTCCCTCCAGCCGGGCGGTCCCAGGCGGCCCGCGCCCCCTGTTCTTCCGGCCCTGGGGCCCCGGTACCCCTCTGGCCCTCCCCCTCCTGCCGCGCGGAGTCGGATCCTCTTCAGGTGGCCCGGCCGGGGCCTTCCCCTGCAGACCTGTCACCCGACACCCAGGAAGCGCGCGGCCGGGTCCCGGCTCCCCTTTGTTCCCCCGCTGGGCTCCGCGCTCGGGCGCCGCCCCCTCTTGCGGGGCAGCGGAGGTTTTGGCCCGGGCCGGGCGCGCTTCAGGTTCTGTCCATGCGGCCCTTTCCGAACCTGGGCCCTTTTTGCCTGACTTCTCCGGTGTGGACTCCCCGCGGAGCTGGGAGGCGGCAGTGCGCCCAGCCTGGAGCCGGCGCAGGTGAGTGTCTGGGGCAGTGGGGGGGGGGGGGGCCGGGCGGAGCCAGAGCGGGGCTCAAGAGAGGAGGCGGAGGCGGGCGCCCGGGGCCGGCCGCACTAGAACCCGGGTGCTGTGCGAGCGTCCCGGGGCGGCTGGCCTTCGGGGATGACGCGGCAGTGCCGACTGGCTCTTCCGCGCCTTCAGGTGGAGGCGCCCACGGGGCATCTGGGTCCTGGGTCCCTCAGTGGCGTCTGCCCAGCGCCCAGCGCTGTTCCCGGGCGGGGGCGGGGGCGGCCACCATCCGAGTGCGGCCGGTGTTTGCGAGGTTCCTACCCGAGCGGACCCGAGCGCCTCCCCGAGAGGAGTTTGGCCGGGGTCGGGCCGGCGTTTCGCCTCCCTGGTGGGCCCAGGCGGAAGCGCCAGGCTGGGAAGGGGCTGCGGGGAGCGTCGGGGCCCAGGAACTGGCTCTTCCAGCGCCTTGTCAGGGCTGCGCGGCAGGTTCGAGGCTGCTTCCATGGCCCAGAGCCGCCCCGCCCAGTCTCTGGGGGAAAGCGGCTTTCAGACCTCCCGCGCGCCTCCACTTCACGGCCACTCATCTGGGGAACCCGGGCGCACGCGAATGAGACACCGTCCCCGCCCGTGCCTGCCCCATTCCCGTTAATAGCGCTAGCGGCACCTGGGCTCCCAGCCCTTCCCCAAGATAGGCGGCTGGACGGCGTGCCTCAGGCGCCTCACCGGTCAGCGCATCCTAGGACTGTGGGCAGTGAGGGTGTCACCCGGGGTCAGGGGTCGCCCGATTCCGCGGAGCCCTGCAGGCTGAGCCATTCTTTTGCTCTTCCAGCCCCGGCTCCCCGACACCGTGTATACCCGCCGGGGGCAGGGGCACTGAGGCCGGCTCAGAGCGATTAGGGCCGAGGGCGGGCGGTGCCCTAATCGACCTCCCCACCCCCACAGGCGAGGTGCGGCGGCACCTCCCAGGTTTGCACCCGTCTTCGCAAAGCTTCTGAGGGCGAAAATCCTGCGAGCCAGGTGGCGGATTCTCGGGCCGGGTCACTCAGCTCTACCGGTGCGCATCACCCTCCGCCTGTCACCCAGTGAGCCCGACTGATGGGCACCGAGTCGGCGGATCTCTGATCCGAGGCCGAGCCTTCGGAGAAATCTGTCCTGGTGGCCTCGTAGTGGCCTGAGCCAACGCAAAGGAACCTGCCCCAAGCCCCGCTCTCAGCCTCGACCCCCACATTCCCTGCGCTGCTCTCGGTTCGGACCTGGGCTGGGACCGGCGCGGCAACCTCCACCGCTGCTCGTTTCTTTACCGCTCACGGTCGCCCCTTCATGCTCCTGCGGGGAGTTAGCGGGACCTCTGGAGTTGGCCTTACGCAAAGAAGAGAAAATTCCAGGATGATGGCCTCACTTGTGAGGATTTCGTTTATTGGTTTTCTCCTACCGAGGCCCAGTGGCTCTTGGAGTGAGCTCCGCACCCCAGACACCTGAGTGTTTAATGGGTCTGTAGAGGCCTGGGCTTCGGGGAAAGCAGCTCTGGGCCCCTCTCCCGGCACCCATGGGGACACAGGGCGACAGGGGCAGCGTCCAGGTCATGCCCGTTCAAGGGCCCCAGCAGCCCCTAGCCCCTGGGACCTCAAGGGCATTTGATAGAGACTGGAGGGATCAGGACCAGGCCGGTTGTGGGTGGCGCGGCCGGGACTCTGGACTCCAGATTCGTTGTGTAGAGGTCGAGAGGAGAGCCGGGGGTCGGGGGTGGCCTATGAGATGTCGAAGGACCCCGGAGTACCCACAGCCCAGAGTCCTGCAACACTCACCTCTAAAAATGGAAGGGATTGGGGGCCTGCCCTTTGCATTGGGCACCAGTGCCCAGGGAGGGACACCCCTAGGGGAAAGAGTTTTAAGAAGGCCCAGGTAGAGTTCAGGAGAGTGAGGCTGAGAGCAACCGAAGGTGGGAGGGGGAGCTTAGCAGAGACCTTCTAGGATTTGTAGGACCCCCACACCCTGTGAGTCCCTGGCTGCCCAGCCTGGCTTGCAGGTTGCCTCTCTTTTGGTCCTCTTCCATTGCCAGGCACTGACGCCCAGCGGGTGTGGGAGACCCTGTCTTCATCTTCCCACTCCAGAAGCGGATTTCTGTGCCTTTGATCTCAAGGTCAGGGCTGTGTCCTGCAGGGAGGGCAGAAGAGGCAGCTATCCCGACTTGCCCCAATCCATAGGCCTGTTTTCCCTTTTGAGATTCCGAGTGGGGATTCTGCTACTGATGTGGGAGAGCTCCTTTCACCCCCTTTTCACGAGATCCGGGAGACCTTGCTTCCCTAGGGCCCAAGCCCCAGCCTGCCTCCACCGGGATAGAGAGGCCCCAGCAGGCCTGGCATCCCCCAGGCACTGCGGCACTTGGGCTTCCTGTCGCATTTGGGTTAGGAGGGGCGAGGCAGGCGCAGGGGAGGAGCCTGACCCAGCAGACTAGAACTGGAAGCTGGAAGGGGATTTGGCTTTGTGAGCTGCTCCCTGTATTCCATTGCATGTCAGTTACAACGAGGAGGAAAACGGACCAAAGAGTTCCACAGAGATGCCACAATTAGAAGGAGCGTAGTGTTTTGCTGCTTCCCTTACAGGGCTCTCTCCTCTACCTAGGGTTCCTTTTATTCCTTTCTGGGCTGGGGAGAGCAGAATCCCTGGCTCCATCCTCTCCAGCTCTGAGGCCTCTGTGGCTCCTTGGTTGCAAGGTGCTGCGTGTTCCCCTTCCCTAACACCTGCCTCTCTCCATCCCTGGCTGCCCCCAAAAGAAGAATGAAGAATTTTTTTTTTTTTTTTTTTTTGAGACAGAATCTCGCTCTGTTGTTGCCCAGGCTGGATTGCAATGGCGCAACCTGGGCTCACTGCAACCTCCGCCTCCGGGTTCAAGCGATTCTCCTGCCTCAGCTTCCGGCGCTTGCCACCACACCTGGCTAATTTTTGTATTTTTAGTGGAGATGGGGTTTCATCATGCTAGCCAGGCTGGTCTCAAACTTCCAACCTCAGGCGATCAACCCATCTCCCAAAGTGCCCTGGGATTACAGGTGTGAGCCAGAAGAAAGAAGAATTCTGCATTCTGTTTAATTATCCTGGGGTGAGACTTCTTGGGAAAGATTTCTCAAAGTAGACCCTTCCTACCCCCACCCCATGCTGAGCTGTGAGGATGCTATTAAAATGCAGATTTCCAGGTAGGCTCAAGAATCTACATTTCAACAGGCTTCCTTGGGTGATGCTTATGGCTACACCCTAAGCAATGTTGATAACTACCCACCCCATACCCTTTGGTAACCCCCTGCCATCACCCCTTCCCCTCCCCACCCCAAGGCTGGGAAGTCTGGTCTGTCTTCCTTATAGAGTTCAGAAAACTGTAGTAGGGGAGACTGAGGCAGAAGGCTGAGGAGTGACTTCCTGAGATCACCACCTCATCAAGCTGTATTGTCCTCTGGGGAGATGGACCGGCTAGAAGAGCAGAGCCCTGTAGTGGGGGTGTGTGGAAACAGGACAAAGAGTCCTTGGGAACAGGAAGGGTGGGGCATTAAGCAGTGTCTAGAGGAGAGCGGATGGCTTTGGCCAAGGTACCCAGATAGAGCTCTGAGTTCTGCGGGAGGTGGTTCCTGAGGGTAGCAACGCCAAGAGGGCTGCATAGTTTCTGAGCCAGGGCACTTGCTCTGACCCTTCCAGGATGTTTTCTAGCCACCCTGCCTTCTGGGCAACAGCTGACCTGGAGTAGGCTGAGATTCTAGTGACCACTCTGCGGAGGCCCTAGCCTGCCTCCCCTGGGTGCTAGCTCCCGAGAGACCCTCCCTCCCACCCTCTCCCTTCTTCTCGTCCTTCCCCAGGGCCTGTGGCACCAGAGGCAGGGCCTCCACAGCGACTTCTCTCTAGGCAGCTGCTCTGGCAACCACTGATGCAACCTTCCCAGCCCCTCCCTTGCTCCTGAGCCTCCACTTTCCTCCGCAGTCACTCCAGAGCCAGCCAGGAGCCACTCCCTTGCTAGAGTGCATCCGTGCCTCCGGCTCCCTCTGAGCCACCTCTGTGGCTGCAGAACTTCCCTTCTGCTCTCCTTTCCTGGCCTTTTCCTACCTTAATCCTAGGCCAGCAGCAGAGATGCGCAGCCTGGGCGGTTCACGGTCTGGCCCAGTCTGGTCTGGTTTGGGACGGGAGTTGGGGTGAGAAGCAGATTTGGTTTGTTCCCCAGGGCTCTGTTTCTGCCACAGGGCAGGCTGGGGGGTGGGGGATAATGGAGACCAAAGCGCCTAGGAGCCTGGGCTGCTGGTGTCTGGGCTCAGAGGCTACCAGAGGCATCTTGGATGTCCTGCTGGTCACTGCCCCCGGGCAGGTTGGGTAGAGAGGAGGCTCTGGCCAGCTGCCTGCCTCTCTGAGCCAGAGTTACTCTGGCAAGGAGATGGATGGTCCTGACCCACTCCCTCCCAGCCTGGAGGGGTAGGCTGGATGATGTGGAGGGATGTGGGCCTTCAGATGGAGACAGGAGACACCTTGGTGTGGTCTTCTCCCTCTACCCTCTGCAAGGCCAGAAGGTCAGTCCCTCTCCCCTACTGTCCCTGTGTCCTTGAAGGTCATCTTGGGCTGATGGGGCATGTGGAGCTTGTGAAGAGGTGGGTGGGGTGGGGGGTGGAGACCGTAGCAGCTGCTGCTGAGGGCCTGCTGGGGAGCCCCCAAGGGGGTGGGCAGGCTGGGAGCAGGGAACGGGCATCGTGGGCCACTGGTCTCTCCACAGGGTCGGCAGGCCGCAGAACGTGACTCCTGTTCTGTGTATGGCACTGGTAGAATTCACTGTGAACAGTCTCGGTCAGTGAATTACCGAAGGGCCATAAACAGAGCAGAGACAGATCCACGAGGGCCTCTGGAGCACCTTACCTACTTCTGCCTTGAGTGCTCCTGGATGTCAGAAGCAGGCTGCTTCCAAGGGTGCAGGCCCCTCGTCCAGTGTGTCCCCAGAGAGCCCACACCAGTGCCATCTGCTTGGCCGATTTTGGCACTAGCACATTTTTGCTTGTGTCTCTCCGCTCTGAGCAATCATGTGCAGTGCCAATATGGGAAAAGCAGGACCTGCAGCTGCGTCCGCCTCCCCTGCATCCTTGTGTCGGGGCCCCAGCCTGCTCCTCCTCAAGGCCTCCTCACCGCCTCCCCAGCCCATCTGGCTCAGCTGCTGTGTGAGGGCCCAGCGCTGGTGGGCAGCCAGATCGCCTTACACTGCCTGGGGCCACAGTGGAGCTGGGAGCCCAGCAACCTGAGCTGGACCAGCAGATGGGGCCGCCCAGGGCAGAGGTGGGGGAGTCTGAAACCATCTGTAGGGCCATCCTGAATGGTGCTGTGGGTTGGAAAGGCCCAGCCAGGCTCACAGCGCACACTTGGGGTGAGACCTGGGCTGGCAGCACAGGGCCTGGCCTTCTGCTACAGGTTCTGAAGGGGGGCAGCTCCAGGCAGGTGGGGTGCCCTTGAGGTCAGCCTGGGCGTTTCCGAGGGGGCTACCATCCCTGGAGCTGGAGCCTGCTGTGGAGTGGGTCATCTCTGAACAGCTCCAAGAGGAGGAGGACACTTAGTGGGGCTGGGAGTCGGAGGGCATGTTTCAGATCTGCCCCTGGAAGGTTCTGAAGCAGAGGCCAATGTTCCCTTTCACACACCACACCCTGGTAATGTAGTTTCCTGGGTCCCTGGATCTGGGCTATGACTAACTGGCCTATGCTGTCCATCTGGGTGTCAGGTGACATTACATATGTAATCCCAACAGTTCCCACCTCAGCCCTGTGGGGCTTGTAATTTTTTAAAATAGTTATCTCATATATGGGGAACCTGAGGCTCTGAGAGGAGAGGAGAGGCTGAAGAGGTTGGTGAGTGGTAGAGCTGGGTCCCTGTGGCTCTTCTGCCACCAGCCACACCTTCCATGGAGGCCCCCAGGGCCTGGAGTTGTCTCAGCTCTGAATCTACAGGCCTGGGCTCCCAAGGATGCCCCAGATGGCAGAGACTGAGGCTGGGAGGCCTGGACCTAGTCTGTCAAAGCTGGGGAGAGCCTGGCCAGCCAGGCTCGCCCCATGTAAAACCTGGTGGTCAGCTATCAAGCAGGACGCCAGTGGCCGACTTGGGATACTGACCAGCTGGGAGCTGTCCTTCCCTAGGTCACTGGGCCAGCCCCTGATGGGGCTGCTTCTCCCCAGGGAACCTCAGGCAAGGGCTGGCGGACTTAGCCCAGATCAGTGAGAGTCATTTTAGGTGTCTGAGCCGGGAGTGCCAGGGTGGGGGATGTGTGCGGTTGAAGCTGGCAGCTGGAGGATGACGGGTCCAACTGACTGAGCAGCAGGAACATGGTGACCAATGCTGCCTGCCTGGGTGCCCTGGGGACTGCCTTGGGTGGGTTGGGCCATTTTTTTTCTTGCCAGTTTGCTATCACCAAACAGGGAGGAGCCCCCAATAAATTCCCTCTGGGGTGTGGTCCCTGTGTTTCTCTGTAGAAGCTCTCCAAGCCCCTGCAGAAAAAAGGAGGTGCTTGTTTATTTCAGGATAGAAGGGGACTTCTGCCGGGGTGAGGTGTCCCTCTAGCTGGGTCTCCCTTCTGATGGCCCTAGCTCTCCCTCTGCCCCTCAGAACCTGGCTGACCCGTGCCCCACCCTGTCTCTGCTCCAGCTCTCCACCCCGGGTGCTTCCTTAGGGCGCCCCGCTACAGGTCCCATGGGATAGGAAAGAAGGGAGTTCCTGGCCTGAGTGAGAATGAGCCCTGGAGGTGGGGTGGGCACAGAGACCCAGCAAGTGGGGTTGGAAGGCCCCTGGCAGTGACCGGTGCTAGAGCTTGTCCCTGGAGCCTCTGAAGTGTCTGGCCAGGGTTCTGCTCCTTCCTGCCTAGCAGGGAAGGCCGGATGACAGAAGCTGCCCTCAGCCCCTGGGTGGTCTGCAGCTGGGCTCTACCCCCTCACACCTGCCCAGGTGGGCGCCTTTGCTGAGCCCGGAGTGCAGGCACTGGTGTGGGGGCGTGCCTCCGCCAGGCGTCAGGCCCGGCTGCTCTGGGGCCCTGCTCCAGGAGGATCTCAGCCAAAACTAATTTCTAGTTCTCCTAATTTACCTAGATCCGGGCCAGGCCTGGGTGGTGAGTTCCCCCACAACAGTGACTATCCCAGAGAGTGGGGGACACTGCAGCTGGCCCTCCTCCCCAAAGATGCAATTTCCCACCACCGATGCTGGGGGCACTTAGGATGGGAGAGGGCCCCTCTTCACCTCCCCACCCTGCAGAACAGGTCCTGGATCCTCCCTTGTGTGGTTTCCAGAAGGTCTGTGAGATTGGCAAAAGGTTCTGTCCATGATCTGTCCAATGGTGTCCAGTGTCAGTCAGGAACGCTGTCCTGCTGCAGCGAAAGCCTTTCTTCTGGAGTGAGAGGGTCCCTGAGAAGCACTTTTTGCTTTGTTTTTCTGTTTGTCAAAAGCATCGGCTCCCAGGTGCCCGGGTTTAGGGCGTCCCCCATGTCGGGCATCTTGCTTGGTCTGAGTGTGTGGAGCCACAGGAGGGGCGGCTCCCTGGAAGGCTATGTGAGTGGGTTTTCCAGACTCCCAGTCCTCCCCCACCACTCCATTTGCTTATTCAATCCAGGCCATTATCCCAGTCTCTGCCTGGCCTCAGGCGGGTCGAAATGTGATCCGGCCCCATTGATCGCCCGCAGCCCCAGGCTGCCGATGGAGCCCGACTGGTGCGGCCACAGCTGGGTGGGGAGGAGGACAGGACCCCCCACACACAACACTGGAGGAGGGTGGGAGTGGCCTCCTCACCAAGTCCCAGGCTTGGGGCTCCATGAGATCAAGAGAGTCCAGTGTTGCTGATGTCCCAAAGCAGGCCTGCCCACCCTCAGAGGCTTCCAGGGTTGTGCCTCTGCTCAGAGGCCAAACCTTCCCCACCAGGCCTCTCCTTTCGGGGCAGAGGTGTCCTCCCCAACACCCAAGTCTAGGCTGCCGGTCGGTTGGGTGCCACTGAGGTCCTGGACTTGGCCCTGGGGATGGCCTGAATCTGTTTGCATCTTTTTTTTTTTTTTTTGAGACAGAGTCTTGCTCTGTTGCCCGGGCTGGAGTGCAGTGGCACGATCTCGGCTCACTGAAAGCTCCGCCTCCTGGGTTCACGCCATTCTCCTGCCTCAGCCTCTGAAGCAGCTGGGATTACAGGTGCCCGCCACACGCCCGGCTAATTTTTTGTATTTTTAGTAAAGACGGGGTTTCACCGTGTTAACCAGGATGGTCTCGATCTCCTGACCTCGTGATCCACCCGCCCCGGCCTCCCAAAGTGCTGGGATTACAGGCGTGAGCCACCGCGCCCAGCCATCTGTTTGCATCTTAAGCCATCATCCCATCTCACTCCACCCTAAAGGGCAGGGAGGATGCAAGGGGCGGTGGCGGCATCTCAGTGGTACTGCCAAGTCAGCTGCTCCCCGAGCTGGGGCTTGTTTGGGAATGAGCCTGCTTATGGTGGGCTCATACTGCCCAGGAGGCTTGAGGGCAAAGAGTTCCTTCCAGGTTGCAGGGGAGGCATGGGGGTGCAGGGTGGGGGCAGGCAGCCTGCACCCTTACTAAAGACTTGAGATGCCTTCAGGGGGCTTCAACACCCGTTGGGAAAGGACCTGGCCTCTTCAGGGGAAGTGGGAACACAGAAGTGTGCTGTCCTTGGGTAAGCGACTGGTGGTCTGGGGAAATGCCACTCCGAGAATCAGATCGCAGCCAGCCCTCAAAGGGTCTGGGTGTGCATGGGCAGCTGGCTGTGTGCAGTGGGTTCTGTGGTCAGGAGAATGCCCTCTGGATGGGGAGGTATTTGGTTGGTTTTAGCTTGGCCCATTCCTGGGTAGAAGGTCCCAGCCCCACTGTTTGTCCACTGCTTTTAGAGAAGAGGCCTTGGCAATGGAATGCTCTTCCTCCCTTGGACTTGATAGGGAGGAGGAATGTTTTGTGCAGCACCTCCCCTCTCTCCCTTTGGGGTGGGCAGCCTGTGAGCTTTAGGCTCTGGGGAATGGCTTGGGAGCATCTCCCGGGATTAAATGGGGCAGTCACATGGGCTTAGTAAATAGCAAAACCCAGCCCACATTAGCCGTCTCTTCCCCAGTGCCCGGGGGCAGGGCTCTCTGGCCTGGCTTGTGCTGGTTCCCAGAGTCCCTGCAGTCAGGTGCTGGGAGTGGAGGTGCCCTCGGGTTCCCCTGGGAGTGGTGACCACAGCTGGGGCCTGGGTTGGATCCTGGTTGTTGCCCTAGGGATGGTGTCTGGCCATGCCTGCTCACAGGGACTGCAGGTTACAAACATGAGGGGAAGGGAGAAGAGGGGGCTGAGGAGGGACCGGGACCAGCAGGCAGGGGGACTGTGGGGTTTGGCCTCCACACCAAGGCGACCCTGCAGGAAGGACCTTGTCACAGCTGTGGGGATGGGTGCGTCTGCCCTGGCCCTGCCTGGGCCATCCTAACTGTCTGTCTCTTCCTCAGCACAGACCGAGGCCTCCTCAGCTCCCTGGTCCCACAGCTGCTTGCCTCCCCCTGTTTTTGGCAATGGTAGAACTCACACTGGTGAGGTAATGGGATCCGGTGGTTCTAGACTTGCCAACTACGGGGCGAGGGCTCAGCCGGCACCCTGTGAACAGCTGCCTAGGGAAAGGCCGGCCGTGCTGGACCTGCTGCTCCACGAGGAAGGAGGGGACTCGGGTCCCAGGACTGCTGGGTAGTGGCAGAGGGCAGGTGCAGCTGGAAGTGGCACTCGGTGTTTCCCTGCATCCCCCTGAGGTCACAGGTCCTCAAGTCAGCTGGGAAGCTGTTCTCTGGCCCTCAGGTGGTGCTGCCAAGAGGAGCTGGGGTCCGGCTCTGCTCCAGGCTATGGCCCTTGAGTCTGAATTGGGGAGTGAGGGAGCTGGGGGATGTTTGGTTTCAGGGCTCTGACCTGGCTCCTCTGGGTGGTAAACCTTCTCACCTCCTCCCCTGGAAGGCCTTGTTCAGGGTGGGCTCTGGGGCCCTGAGGGAGGGTCTCCTAACCTTCCACAGGTCACCAAGAGTGGTTCCTTCCTGGGCTGTTGACTGGAAGGATGAGGGCAGGGAGGGCACGCCGTGCATCATGGACATCCGGCCATCCTTCTGAGGCCATGGAGGGCCAGATGGGATGAGCCTCCAGAGATGTGCGGGAGGAGACTGTACAAGTCACTTGTGTAAATGCAGGACTGGCCCCCTGGGGTGCAGGTGGCCCATGGGCTGGACCTCTGTGCCTCCAGCTCTCCGCTTCATGGATGGGCTCCTGATGCCTCAGAGCCTGTGACAAAGCCTCCACTCACCTTCCCAGAGTCTGTGTTTGCAGTGGGAGCTCCCCTGAGCCCAGCCACAAGGTGATGGGACCCAGCTCTGGGGTCGGAATGAGTGGCAGTTCCCAGAGAGTTGGGCTTGGTGGGCAGAACTGCTGGGGAAGTCCGGCCCTGGAGCCTTTCTTGTGCCTGCAGGTGGCTCAGGAGCCAGTATGGGAGCTGCACGTGTGGTTGAGAGGGTGTGGGTGCAGGTGGAAGTGTGTGTGTGAGTGTGACCTGACCTGCGGTGCATGGTGCAAACGCAAATGTGAAGGCCTGCCCCCTGCTCCCCAGCCCTCGGCCTGCCAGCCTTCCTTCTCTGGTGCTCCCCATCCCCCAAACCCCTCCTATCAGCCCCCATCAGCCCTCCTTTCCCCTCACCTGCCCTCAGAGGGTCATGTGTGGTTCCATAACCCACCAGCCCCTGTGACGGGGCAGGGCGGGCAGACGTCCGTCTGGTGGCTCCAGGCTTGACCAGCTCAATGCAGCTCACTGCGCTCTTTTGGGAAGACACAGGCTGAGTAGGGAAGGTCTGAGCCCGCAGCTGTTGAGACAGAAAGAGAAGGGAACTGTCCTCCTGCAGGATGCACCATGCATGTTATATGCTGTGGGCACACATGGATGCTGTGTAAATAGGCTGGCTCTGCAGGGCATGAAGAAGGCTGCCCTGAGCCAGGGCCACACGGCACCTGCTGGGACATGGGGAGGGGTGGGGAGTCCTGGAAGATGAGTCACCCTCAGGGAGAGGAGGAGACTCCTGTTGGAGAGCACACAGATTTCCTGGGGTCCATGCTGGGCTGGAAGACTGGCCATCTTAAGGCTGCATTTGTTCCCGAACCTACAGACCATGGGAGCCACACAGGCAGAGGGGGTGTGATCAGATGTATGTTGTGGCAGGATGGCTCTTGCGGCTGTGTGCAGCATGAAAGGAGGGGTTGGACTCTGCCATTAGGTCCACGATGGCAGAGGCAGCAGGCGCCATGGGAGAAGGACCTTGGATACATGGCCAGGAAGGTGAGTGGGGGTCTGCTGGAGTCCAGGGCCTGAAATGGCTCTGCTCTCTGTTCTTAAGCTTGTAAATAACAAAACCAGGAGACGTGGGCTGAACGGTTTAGCCTAGTGATCAACAGCAGTGTAATCGCGGTGCCCAAGTGCTACTGATAAGTGCTAAGCATGGAGGAAAGGTCAGTGATTAGAATGCGTTTTACAGTCCAAGCCGGCGTGGAGGAGCCCTGCGTCATCATCGTCCCCCCACCCACGTAGCCTCATTCGGCTGGTGCGGCTGCTGGTGTTCCATGCTGGCAGGAATAGAATTATTATGTGGCCTCAGCAGGGTGGGCGCTGAAGAAGAAATCGGGGGCTTTGGCAGATTGAGTCATAGTAAAGCTACTGATCTTTGAGCATGGACTGTGCTACATTTTCTTGATTTCAGTGAATCCTCACAACCACGGGCAGAGCACAGATGAGCAAACAGGATCAGGTCGATGAAGTCTTCAGCCAAAGTGACTGGTGGAGCAGGGAACTCGGGCCCTGGCAGCTGCTCCCAGAGGCTGCAGGCCCCGTGCCACACAGCCAGGGGAGGGGCTGCACTGTGGCCAGTGGACCCTGACCTCCCTGGTGTGCCTTTAGCCCCTGCAGAGACTTCTGCCTTTCCCTAGGAGACATGGTTGCTGGGGGTGGCAGAGCTGGAAGCAGGGTGGTGGGAAGGCAGGACTGACCAGTGGGATGGCCCCCACGGAATGGAATGTCCCAGCTGCCATCACCACTGCCTCCTCCCCGTCTCTGTCCTGCCCTGCTCCACTGACCGTCCTCTGAGCTAATCTGACCACAGTATCCCCACCCTCTTGGGATAAGCCCAAGCGCCTTACCTGGTTTATGGGGCCTGGTATGACCCAGCCTTGCCATGCAAACTACCCTCCCACTCCCCCCCACACCTGTCTTCCTGCTCGCCAGGAAGAAATTATTTCACCTTCCTCATGCAGCCTGCCCTCCCTGCCAGCTCCTCCTCCCTTTGAAGCTGGTCAGGCAGCATCTCTCAAATGCCCTGTGCACACCTTCCCAGGCTGCCGGTGCCGAAACTACAGGGCTAGGGGTGAGGGTTGATGTTAGTGGGCCAGCTTCACCCATCAACTGGAGGCTCTTTGAGGCCAGGCTGCATCTCACTCACACTTTCATGCCCAGGGCTGGCCTCGGCCTGGTATGGTGCCTGGCATGTGGCAGAGAGGCAGTGGAATTCCACAGACCTGGGTGATGCATTCTGACTTCCATACTCTGCCTAACCTCTGACCTCAAGCACCTCCGAAAGTCTGGTCGCTCCCCAGAGTCTCAGTTCCCGCAGTGGAAGGGACGCTCGTGCATGGGTAGCCCATGGGCCCCCTGAAGTCATAGGAAGGGCTGCCTGGCTCTGACCAGGGTGCACAGATGGCTCCACAAGGCAGCTCTTCCAGGTCAGGCAACTGGAACCTGGGCACCTTTTGGAGCACAGAGTAAGTGTGTGCAAAGTACCATCAAAACCACATGTGAGAATCTCCCACAAAGACCATCTTTCCAGCAGAAAGAAAATGGCTGCATTAAGATCCATATATATATATATATATATATATTTTTTTTTTTTTTTTAGTGGCGTCCAACATTCCTGCAGGGGAAGAGGCAGGCTGTTAGGGCTGAACTTATCTGATCTTTTTTTCTTTTTCGTTTTCTTTTTGAGACAGAGTGTTGCTCTGTTGCCCAGGCTGGAGTGTGGTGGCATGATCTTGACTCACTGCAAACTCTACCTCCTGGGTTCAAGCCTCCTATTCTCTTGCCTTAGCCTCCCAAGTAGCTGGGATTATAGGTGCCTGCCACCAGGCCTGGCTAAGTTTTGTATTTTTAGTAGAAATGGGGTTTTGCCATGTTGGCCAGGCTGGTCTCGAATTCGTGGCCTCAAATGATCCTCCCGCCTTGACCTCCCAAAGTGCTGGCGTTACAGGCGTGAGCCACTGTGCCTGGCCCCCATCAATATTCTTGTTAAACACTAACAGCAAAGGGCCGGGCTTCCTGCAGGAGGCATGGCACCCAGTGTTGATGGGCCTGTCCTCCTGGTACACACAGCTCAACGAGGGTGCTGGGCCGGGCACGGTTACAAGCCCCACTGGGCAGTGTGGATGCGGCAGGTGTGTGTGGTACAGACAGGAAGAGGTGCTGGGGCTGGGGAAAGGCGTGGCCTCCAGGGCTGGGGTGGTGCATGGGCTCTGAGTGGAGGGAGCACCTACATTGAGCCTGAGTGGAGAGAGAGGGGGGAAGCATCAGGCCGCAGGGGGAGGAATACGGGGCAAAACGTGGTGCCTGGAAGGACAGGCTGCAGCCAAGTTAGGGCAGCAGATTCCCAGAGGAGAATCATGAGAGATGAAGGTTGTGAAGGCCTTGACGTTGCCCCTCAGTCTAGGCTCAGTTTGGAGGGCACCGGTGCTGTGGTGTGAGCTGGACCAGACCGGGGCGGTCTGGCTACCCAG
Source organism: Macaca fascicularis (assembly GCF_037993035.2). Classification (NCBI taxonomy): domain Eukaryota; kingdom Metazoa; phylum Chordata; class Mammalia; order Primates; family Cercopithecidae; genus Macaca; species Macaca fascicularis. The sequence goes on along the minus strand of NC_088377.1, from coordinate 171,258,834 downwards.
GGCCTTTCTGCGGCTTACTCGCTGTATTGCTGTGCACTGGAAGACATTTCAAAACACGTAAGACCCAGGATTTTTGGTTTTCATTGGGGGCCACTCAGGAAATCCAGTTCACTCCATTTCTGGAAACAACTCACCCATCTCCAGCAAAATGGAAACTGGAGATTTTAGCTATGAAAGATTTGGGTGGGAATGTGAGGCTATTTTCAAGTAGTTGAAGGAATTCTAGTTCTCGGTGACTTAAGAGAGCAGAAGCAGGGGCAGTGGCAGACCCCAGACAGGCACGTTCTGTTCTGTACATCACACACAGCTTCCTGCCTGTGCCACTGAGGGCCTCGGGTCTGAATCCTCCATCTCTGGAGATGGCCAAGCAAAGGTGCTGGGGTAGGATGCCAGCCTCAGGTGGGGACCAGATCAGATGCCCTGTCAGCATGACAATCCTGTTTATGTCGAGGCTGGTTCCTCACCCAAGTTGGGGCCTCTCACAACTCCCTAAATTTCCCAGCCATAATCTAGGCATTTAAAAATGTATATAATTGGGAGGCTGAGGCAGGCGGATCACAAAGTCAGGAGTTCGAGACCAGCCTGGCCAATATGGTGAAACCCCATCTCTAGTAAAAATACAAAAATTCCATCCTGGCTAACACGGTGAAACCCCGTCTCTATTAAAAAATACAAAAAACAAAAACAAAAACAAAAACAAAAAACTAGCCAGGTGAGGTGGCAGGCGCCTGTAGTCCCAGCTACTGGGGAGGCTGAGGCAGGAGAATGGCATAAACCCGGGAGGCGGAGCTTGCGGTGAGCCGAGATCCGGCCACTGCACTCCAGCCTGGGCGACAGAGCGAGACTCCGTCTCAAAAAAAAAAAAAAAAATTAGCTGGCCATGGTGGCGGTTCCCCGCACTCCCAGCTACTCAGGAGGCTGAGGCAGTAGAATCGCTGGAACCCGCGAGGTGGAGCTTGGAGTGAGCCGAGATCGCATGCTGCACTCCAGCCTGGGAGATAAAGCGAGACTTCATAAATGCTGTGATGAGAAAACTGAACACGAAGAGTTTTGCATTCACAGTGGATGTGTCTTTTCTCAAAGAGCAGAAGCTGAAAAGTCAGTCCCTGTAGTGGGAGGTGGGCAAGTCCTGCAGAGAGGGTTCTCCAAGCTCTGCTACACGTGTTGGCCCAGGCATGACCCCAACCTTCTAGGGATTGAGGCCTCTCATTGCACTGGCTTCACTGGGGTTTCCTGGGGTGAGAAGCCTGCTGGAAAAGGAGGCAGCAGGCCTTGCAGTGGCAGAGAAGGCTCCATCATCAGATGCTAAAACCGCCAGTTTCAACTTTTCCTGGAGATGGACGAGTTGTTTCCAGTAATGGAGTGAACTGGATTTCCTGAACAAGCCTCCCATTGAAGAGGAAGCACAGCGCCCACTGGAGCTTGTCAGGGGAGGTGAGCCTCAGGCAGAGGTGCCCATCCCCCATATCCTTGGGGCAGGGTGGGGCTCATACTTTTATGAAAACGGATTTGTGTCTCTTAGGGTTGGGTGGAAATGGAACCTTTCATTGTCACCGACTAACTGAGGTGTCTTCTGTTCATGGAACCAAAGGCATCAGGTATCTTGATTTGGTGGATCTGGACACAACATGGTTTTATTTTCTGTGGTCACTGCCTTGACCTTGTTTGACCTTGTTCTGTTGACTTTCCCTTCTAGCTCCTTTTTTTTGTTTGTTTTTTGAGATGGAGTCTCGCTCTGTCGCCCAGGCTGGAGTGCAGTGGCATGATATCAGCTCACTACAACCTCTGCCTCCCAGGTTCAAATGATTCTCCTGCCTCAGCTTCCTGAGTAGTGATCCGCCTGCCTTGGCCTCCCAAAGTGCTAGGATTACAGGCGTCAGCCACTGTGCCCAGCCCCTTCTAGCTCCTTAATGACATTTTGGGTGAATTCTGTATCTCTGTAAGCATGTACCATCATTCAGCCCATCGCTTTCAAGCTTCAGTCTCAAACTTGAGTTCAAGTACATTTGCTGCCCTTTTCCTGAGGGGAGGCAGGAGCTGGGTGTTGGGAATGTGGTGTGCCTGGTAGACACTTCCCTTCTCTGCTCATGGTCCAGATCCTCCAGAAGCAGGGCGTGGGTGTGTGTGTGTGGGGTAGAGGGGTTGGCAAGAAGGGAGGATGGGAAAGGGAAGGCAGAAATCCTTAAGCACTTTCCCCAGACCGGTGACCTTAATAGCTCCTCCCATCTCTGCAGATCTCAGACCGCCCAACGTGGGGACCATTGGGGTGGTGGCCAGGGGTAGCTGGGCCCGTTGTATCCTTGTGCTCCCTTGGTTGGCGGTTCTTTTGAGAATGTGGGGTTCCAATATGGGGGATAACTCTGCCTGCAGTTGTGGCTCTGATCACCCATCCCAGGAAATGGAAAAAGTTGCACACCATTCCTTGCTCAAGCAGCCATTTCAGATGGCCAGTTCACCATACCCGTCTCCCCTCCATCCTTTCCTTAACGCTCTGTAAATAAACACTGAAATGCCACATGAGTTTGGCCCCTCTCAGAAAACTTTCAAAATTGAAATTGAGGTGTTAAGGTCTAAGAAAATAAAGCTATTTCTTTGGCTATAAAAATGTTGTGAAAGATGCGGAATATAAAATAACTTAGCGTTCTCTTAAAAACTTAAAAAAAGAGTACTTAGTGCTTTGTTTCTTCGAGTAATTGTGTCTTGTTCTCTTTCCAGTAATTCGAACCTCTTAGCCAAGACCAGAGCTAAATGGGCACCTTCATCACACCACCGACGTTGACTCCAGGCTGACAGATGTGACCTATTTCCGGTGCTCTTTGAATCCTCATTTCCATTTGCTTTTCAACTTTATTGTATATATCTTTTTTTTTTTGAGACGGAGTCTGGCTCTGTCACCCAGGCTGGAGTGCAGTGGCGCGATCTCGGCACACTGCAAGCTCCGCCTCCCGGGTTCACGCCATTCTCCTGCCTCAGCCTCCCGAGTAGCTGGGACTACAGGCGCCCGCCACCTCTCCCGGATAGTTTTTTGTATTTTTTAGTAGAGACGGGGTTTCACCGTGTTAGCCAGGATGGTCTCGAGCTCCTGACCTCGTGATCCGCCCGTCTCGGCCTCCCAAAGTGCTTTTTTTTTTTTTTTGAGACAGAGTCTGGCTGTCACCCAGGCTGGAGTGCAGTGGCGTGATCTCGGCTCACTGCAAGCTCCGCCTCCCGGGTTCGCGCCATTCTCCTGCCTCAGCCTCCGGAATAGCTGGGAATACAGGCACCCGCCACCACGCCTGGCTAATTTTTTTTGTATTTTTAGTAGAGACGGGGTTTCACCGTGTTAGCCAGGATGGTCTCGATCTCCTGACCTCGTGATCTGCCCGCCTCGGCCTCCCAAAGTGCTGGGATTACAGGCGTGAGCCACCGCGCCCGGCCTTATTGAATATATCTTTTATGTAACTTACTTAAAGTTATTTTTAGGGAAATGTATTAAAAAACCCTGCTTTTTGGAATCATGAAAATATTTCAAGTTAGATTATGGTGATGGTTGTCCAACTTTGTAAATATACTAAAATCGTTCAATGGTACACTTTAAACGGATGGACTTAATGGTATGTAAATTATCTCAACAAAACGATTTAAAAACATTCTTGAGGCTACTGGGGATGGTGGGAGGCGGGGACGGCACACAGCTACCCAAATGACTCCTGATTTACTAAGGCAGGCCTCCACAGACCTAGACAGGCAGTGCGGCCCGTGGGAAGCCGAGGATGCCCGCGCCGTCATTACCCGGCTGCAGCACCCTGGGCCATAAAGGCGGCCACTGGCACTCGGAGGTCGCACTTCCCAGCCCGCTTCCCCGAGAGCGGCCCCCGCCTGCTGTCTGGACCAGGCAGTCCGGATGTCCTGCCATCGCTGATTGGGCTGCAGGGGGACACGTGGTCTCAGCCGGCCAATCGGGTGCGTTCCCCGACGGCGGCTCTGAGTTCCGGATGCGCGCTGGCTCTGAGAGACCTCGCGCTGCGCTCGCGTGCACCAGGGCCCGTCTTCGCCCCGGCCAACTGCGGGCTTCCGCGCTCACAGTCGGGCAGGTGTTGAGCCCCGGCAGGCCCCAGGCGCTTCCCTGCATCGAGGCCTTCAGGCTGGGCTGGAGGACAGGGCAGAGTCCCAGTGGCCTGCATTGGCTGACTCCTGCGGGAGGAGCGGGCGTCGGCATGGACGGGAAGACCACGGGCCAGGGACTCTCAGCTCGGCCGTGCCCCGCAGCCCCGCGCGAACGCCCTGCACCCAAGGACCTCAGCCGGGCCCGCGAAGTGTTCATCGTCCTTGTCGTTTGACCGCTGTTTTGGACAGATGAGTACCCAGAGGCCCAGGGTAGAGAGTCCTATTATGTGATGAGTTACCCCGATCTTTGGCTAACTTAAAAAACACTAGTTTCTTTAAAAAAAAAAAAAAAAAAAAAAAAAAAAGAAAAGAAAAGAAAAAAAAAAAAAAAGGGTCTATTTTCATGGTTGTTTTCTGCAACTATTTTGGTAAATACCAGAATTATACATTAATTTATTTGGTGTAAACGTTGCTCTTGCTCTGTATAAAAATAGCCCTGGTAAAGAAAATACCTAAATTCTAAATTTAAAATTTCAGGTTTTGCGAATCCGGATGGTAAACCCGGGCAGGAGTTGCTGAGTAGGAAAGGGAGCAGAGTGCATTTGGGGGATGAGCCAGCCATGTGGCCCGGGGTTTCAACTTTCATAGCCCAAATGTTGAGTGACTAACTTCCTTGCAGATTGAAGTCCATTATGGGAGGGCCAAGCTTTGGCTTGGTTTCCTGATCACCCAGGGGTTTTTGAGTTCTCCCACTTTCATTGGGCCCTGGGGTCTTTAAAGAAGACAACGCGATGCAACTGTTAGTGACCAAGAATATGTTCAGCATCAACATTTCACTATCCTTCACCCCTGGCAGGGTATCACATAACCAGATTTTTCTTAAGAATAGAATCAATGTTATTTTTACATAAAATTATTTAACATTGGATTTTTGCAGAAATATATATATATATAAATAATATATATATATATATTTTTTTTTTTTGTAGAGACTAGTGTCACTGTGTCACCCAGGCTGGTCTTGAACTCCTGGCCCTAAAGCTATCCTCCTGCCCTGGTCTCCCAAAGTCCTGGGATTACAGGTGTGAGCCACTGTGCTGGCCAGACTTTTTTGAGCAATGAAAATGTGTAGGAATAGATGTTTTGGGTTCTCTGAATTTTCTGATTAAACAACCACTGGAAAACGAGGTTCACTCATCCTATGAGATGTGTTGAGGCCCTGCTGCATGTAAGCGTGCGTTGTGTGTGTGTGGTAAAAAGGCCCAGCCACGGGAGGCTGTTCCAGGTCTAGCAAGCTCAGGACACACGTGGAGGTTACTTTATAATCCTGATGTGTAGTTTTGTCGTCTGAGTGGTTGGCACAGAGAGCAGAGCTGGAACAGACACACACATCAGGACTTGATTCCAGCCCTCCAGTTTTAGTTCTTGGGGAAGATGCCGAGTCTCAGTTTCCACCCCCATAAAATGGAGTCTCTCCTTATCGGCTTGTGAAGAGGATTAGAAATAAGTGTGTAAGGTGTTGTGCACAGTAAAATGCTAGTAGCCATTTAGTAATTGATAGCGGTAACTTACTATTTTTTGGAGACAGAGTCTTGCCCTGTAACCCAGGCTGGAGTGCAGTGGCATGATCATGGCAGTCTCAACCTCTTAGGGGCCAGTGAACCTCCCACCTCAGCCTCCTGAGTAGCTGGGACCACCAAATCAGGCTGATTTTTATATTTTTTGTAGAGATGGGGTTTCACCATGTTGCCCAGGCTGGTCTCAAACTTCTGGATTCAAGCGATCCACCTGCCTTGGCCTCCTAAAGTGTATTAAGTTTCTTAAAGGGTAGATAAATTCAGAAGTTTCAGTTGAGACCCAGTAAACTTAAATTTCACTAACAATTTTATTTGCCAAGTGCATTAAATTTTGGGGGAACTTCCCAAATATTAATTAAGCTACTTAAAAAATAACTGAATGCTCTTATACCCTCCACTTTCATCCATTCCAGGTCACAAGAAAAGTGTTTCATCGGGGACGGGTACAGCGGCTCACGCCTGTAATCCCAGCACTTTGGGAGGCCGAGGCCGGTGGATCACTTGAGGTCAGGAGTTCAAGACCAGCCTGGCCAACAGGGTGAAACCCCATCTCTATTATAAATACAAAAAAATTAGCTGGGTGTGGTGGGCGCCTGTAATCCTAGCTACTAAGGAGGCTGAAGCAGGAGAATTGCTTGAACTCGGGAGGCAGAGGTTGCAGTGAGCTGAGATCATGCCACTGCACTCCAGCCTGGGTGACAGAGTAATGAGGCTCCATCTCAAAAAAAAAAAGCATATCATCAAGTCATGTTTTTCTAGGCAGATTCTGGCACCAGCCAGCCTGCCCGCCCAAGTTTGTATCTTTGCTCTGCCTCTTACCAGCAGTGTGAACTGGGCTCAGTTGTTTAACTTAACCTCTCTGAATTTCAGTTTGCTCATCTATAAAACGGGGATAATAGTATTTTCTGAAGGTTAAATAAGTTAATATATAGGTAAATCTTTTAACACAGTACAAGGCATATTGTAAGGGCTAAGTGTTCACTGTTATCACTGCTACCATACACTGTGTAGACAGACCATAGTTCTCAGAAGCAAGCTAGCAAAGCTTGAGCCCTGGACAGGGCTCAGGGCCCAGGCCTATTCCTGCCTCCCAAGGAGGCTCTAGGTTCTCAGGGGACCTTGGCTCCCCTCTGCAGATGACTGTTATCCCTTCTTCCTCCTTTCCCCGCTATACACTCCAGGCCACCAATACTCAACAAATGTTTGGTAGCAGCCCAGTGGTTTTCAGGAGGGAGAAATTCAAATTCAGAGGGGCTTGGGGACTAAGAGGAAACCCACGCTGAAAGCGATTTCAGTCGGAGCCCAGTCCCGGAGCCCCGCCTCCCCTCTCTATTGTACCTCTTCCTCCATGCTGCCGCCAGCATCCGGAGTGATCTCCAAGAGCTGCCTCCGGGAGTAAACAGCAGAGACCGGGTGGGAGTGCAGGGATGGGGCATCTGAAGCCCCAGTTGTGATGACCTAGGTGCCGCCAGCCCGCTGAGGTGGAGAGAGAGGGAAAACACGGGCTCTACTCCCTCACCCCACGTTGCTTCTGCTCCAAATAATTAAGCTTCAGTTTCCTCCCTGATGAGTTTTGGTGCTGACACCAAAAGGAAATACCATGAACCTGGTACGACTCTGCCATGCCCAGAGCTCAAGCTTCGGAGGCATTACTGAGAGTGGGAGAGAGCCTTGCTTGGGCCTGAGTGAGGCCCAGGGCAAGGAACCCCTCCTCTGCTCTGCCCTACCGATTCTCCTCAGCTAATTTGTTCAAGTTCGCATAATGCCAGTAGTCACCTGTGTCACCAGTGGGCCTTCTCAGATGCAAGACTTAAAGCCAGTAAACTTAGACCAGTCTCCTGGTTTCTGTGAGCACCAGATCCTTGTGTGGAGCCTAGATGATAAACTACTTAACAGAGGACCTTTGAGGGGCTCAAACGTGGTAACAGAGCTCATTCTGCACTAGTGCTGTGTCCAGATGGTGCCTCATCACCTTGGACTGCAGCGCTTGGTTTATGTAGAGGTCTCCTCCTCTCTCCTTGTGTCTCACAGGCCACTACCACGCTTCATTCACCTGGCACATGACAGGCATTCACGGAGTTAAATGCAGCTGACCCTCAGGTCAGGTCTGGTCTACAGATGTGTTTTATTTTGCCTGCAGAGTATGTAAATTATTTGTTGCAATCACATTTCATACAAAAATCTGGATTCCCCAGATTCTCTGGACAATTTTGAAGATGGGGCATTAGGGTCCATCTTCAGCACCTAGGACAGGCTGCCCCATTTAGATAGATGCTGTCCACTCTGCCTGTCCCCATCACTCCCTCCTCTCACACGGGAATTGCCTCGGCTTCCCTTATTGATTTGACCTCCCTGGTCCCTGCAGACAGTGGAGTTAGCAGCTCCTGTTGGGTGACTTAGGCAGGAATGGAAGGGAAGGTCTCCATCGGCCCCACCAAAACCAGTTGTCAATACGTGCCTGTGGCAAAGGCAGCATCTGAGGCTTGCCAGGCAAACAGCAGCTAGAAGGCGCCTCTGGAGAGGCCCTTGGTCAGCAGGTATTCTAGACAACCCAGCTAGTTCATGGTAGTCAATAGCACGGATGTGTGGTTGATGAGGCTGCATTCAATCCTTTTTCTAGTCCATTCTCTCTGGTGAAAAATAGGCGAGGGTATGCCATGTGTGCAAGAAGAAGGGGGAAAGGTAGGCAGTTGGCTTCACCGAACCATTATCAGACATCAAGGAAAAGGCTTCTTGGCCTTCCCATCCAAGCATTCTAATCATGATCACCAAGAAAGCGGCCAAGACACCCAACAATATAAAGGAAGGGGTGGTGGGGGTGGCAGCAGGTCATTCCAGGCTGAGGCTAGGGTATGCACAAGGGTGGAGGTGCAGGCCACTGGGGTCTAGGAAGGTCCTAAGGATGGGGCAGGAGGAACAGCTGGAGAGATGACAGATGCCACGTTAAGAGAGTAAGCCGTGTGAGAAACCAGGGAGTGAGGATGCAGGGGAACAACTCATGGCTTGAGGCTTCTGCTTGGAGAAAGACAATTCACTTTAATAGTAATTCCCAAGATGGAGAGGCACCATCACTTACCTTCATTTTTTTTTTTTTTTTTTTTGAGATGGACTCTTGCTCTGTTGCCCAGGCTGGAGTGCAGTGGTGCAATCTCGGCTCACTGCAACCTCTGCCTCCTGGATTCAAGCGATTCTCCTGCCTCAGCCTCCTGAGTAGCCGGGATTACAGGCGCCCGCCACCATGCCCAGCTAATTTTTGTATTTTTAGTAGAGACAAGGTTTCACTATGTTGGCCAGGCTGGTCTGGAACTCCTGACCTTAAGTGATCCACTCACCTTGGCCTCACGAAGTGCTGGGATTACAGGTGTGAGCCACCACGCCTGGCCTAGGATTTTTAAAATTAGATTTTTCTCCCAGAACATCAGTGTAAGAAAACAAGTTATATATGAAATGTATGAAACACAGCTGGTCTGGTGATGAGGCTCGCAGGGGGCTCTGGGCAATCTTCAGTGTCTTCTTTATGGAGGTCCCCAGCGTCAGAGTGGCACAGGTCGGAGACCACTGATCTCAAGGAGGACTACATTTTAGAAAGTAGAACAAGCTGCCCCAAGATGGAGTTCCTTTTGCCTAAGAAGCCAGGTGCTCCTATAGAGACGAACAATTCCACTTCCCGTTGCCACATTTTGAACTATTTATTGAATGAGGCAGTCAAAGACAGAATGGGAAACAACACAGAATCCATGCTCGGCTACTGGGGTTTTGCTTTTTTCTTCGTCTTGGCAACTTCTCAAACTATTTGGAGGTTACTTCACCACAAAGGAACATGGACTTTAAAGTCCCTGGACAACTTCACAATGACGATAAAAAATAATAATTAAAAAAATAACACATTGTAGAACTAGGACTATTTATATGTAAATTTCCCTCCCCTCCCCCCATTACGTACAGAAAAGAACATATAAAGAACATTAGATAGTTTTATATAAAACAAGCAAATACAAGAATCTGAAACTTCTCTCAAAGGTTGAGCAAGACGTGGAGAATCTTTTAATGTCGCATTAAAAAAACACATTAAATACACTATCACACACGTGGGGAGAGCTGGGAGGAGGGAGGAGGAGCTGTTCCTGTACTCAAGGAGCAGAGATTTGACCTGTCGAAAAGTCAGGTGAATTCAGCCACGGGAGACTCAGGGCTTGTAGCTGAGAAAGACAGAGTTAACGGTTATCAAGAACACCCAGTCAGTCAACACCCCCGAAGAGGCAAGCTGCTCCCAGCCTGGGCCTCCAGGCTGCATCCAGGAATATGGGCCTCCAGGAGTCCCTTCTGAAGCAGGGCCTGATCCAGGAACACAGCAAACACCCTCAGCCGTTTTCTATGGCCAGGTGTCCCTTCTTCCCTTCCGTGTACTGACCAGGCCCAACCAAGCTTAGCTTCCAAGATCACACAAGATCGTGGACGTTCGGGGTGCTGTGGCCACAGACCAGGTGTCCCTTCCTGTTCGTTCCAGCGCCTCCTCTGTGAAGCTACAGACAGCTAGAGAAAATTGCTCCCACAGGTGTATCCTGGTCTAGGAAGATTTTCCTTTCCTTCCTTTCCCTTCCAACCCCTCCAACCCCCTTCCCATCCCCTCCCCTACCATGCACGCACACATACAAGCACACTTACACGCACGCACTCCTCAAACCCCTAATACTTCTGTTACCTTCAGTTCATATATACGAGCAATTCAGGACTGACCTTAAAACCAGAGCAACATTTTAATAGTCATGAGATCAAGAAGGATTCCTGGGAAGGAGAGGAGATGGGAGGCTGAGGCCCGGGAGCTTTCGAGACATTCATCTGCCTGTGGCAAGGTCAGCACCTGGGCCAGCCCGAGGAGCGTCTCAGCTGGCAGACCACGCAGCCCCTGGACCTTGCAAACACATCTCTGACCCACCCCATGCTGGAGCCTCTTTCCTCAGGCGAGTCCAGCACGGAGAGTTCTGTGTGGCCACTGGGAGGCAGCTTTGGTGAAGGGCATGGTCACCTCCGCCTGAGTTTGTCAGTAGCTCAACGCATGACCCTGGTATGAACAAAAACTGGGTGACTGTGTCTGGCCACGTACCCTACCACCCACTAAACTGGGTGAATTATTGTTTCCACAGCTCACCTTGATTTCATACAGATAATTCCATGCGGGTTTCATACATATATATATATGTATATATATACTTTATATATATGTAAATGTGTATGTCCATATGTACACATATACATATATTCACACTCACACATACACACACATAAGTATACACACACATTTCCGCAGAAAGAAGTCCTGCCACAATTTGGCTTTTTTGGGACAGTGAAATTGACAACGCAGTTTCTTACTCCACCAATCCCAGAAAATCAAGAGTGGTGCTTTAAAAAATGCAATTCCAAAATCCGCTGCCTTTCTTCCTTTTAAAAAAAAAAAGGTTAACAAAACTTTTCTTCCAAAGTCGAGAGACTTAATTCCATTTGATTGCACCTCTGCAAACGTGTAAAAAATTTTGAAGTAGACTAGAAAACGATGCCATAATATGGCTGTATGTCACTGTTCCAATGTCACCACCTCCACAGCTTGGCCGTCCATGGTGACTGCGCTGTCTGATATCCTGGTGGTCACAGGGGCCATGGCCACCTGCACTGGTCCGTTGCCCTGGGCGAGGCTGGTCACCACAGTCTGGTACATGCTCACAGGGATCTGGACCAGGCCTGGAGAGACAAAGAGAAGACCGTTAGTGGGGCTCAGGCTCAAGTTCCCGGATGCTGGCTCAACGGGGGCATCCAGCTCTTGCCTTTGAGGTATTGTGGTCACCAACCCCAGGTGATCACATACCCATGGCCCAGGCACAAAGACATCCCTTTCCCACCCATTAAAATTTTTTTCATTAATTTTAAGATTTATAATTGATATATAATAACTGTTCATGTTTATGGGGTACAATGTGATGTTTCAATACATGTATACATTGTAGAATAATCAAATCGAGATAATTACCATATTAATCTCTTTAAAGATTTATCTTTCATTGTGGTGACAACATTCAAAATCTAGCTGTCTTGAAATATAGACCTCATTGTTACTCACTACAGTCACCCTACTGTGTAACTGAACACCAGAAGTTTTATTCTTCCTTTGCACCTGCTGGCCAACCTCTCCTGCCCCCGTCCCCAACCATTCCCGACTCTGGTAACTATTATTCTACTCTCTACTTCTATGAAATCAACTTTTTTCCATTTTAACTTTTATTTTTTATTTTTATTTTTTAAAGAGACAGGGTCTGGCTCTGTAGCCTAGGCTGGAGGACAGTGGCGTGACCACAGGTCACTGCAGCCTCGAACTCCTGGATTCAAGTGATCCTCTCACCTCGGTCTCCTGAGTAGCTGGAACCACAGGCATGTGCCACCATGCCTGGCTAATATAATTTTTTTTTTTGAGATGGAGTCTTGCTATGTTGCCCAGGCTGGTCTTGAACTCGTGGCCTCAAGCAATCCTCCCATCTTGGCCTCCTGAATAGCTGGGATTATAGGCGCAAACCACCAAGCCTGGCCATTTTAATTTTTTAAAAACAGACTATCAGGAAAGAAAAGTTTGGAGGAATTGTGGAAACATGCCTTAGGGTAGGGCCTCCCCAGCTTGCCGTGAGAGGGCCCTGCCTGCCTCTGCATCTAGGAAGCACAGGCCTGTCAGGTGTGAAATGTCCCCGGCCTGTCTTCTCCCTCTCAGAACAGGCCACCATTACTTTTCTTTGATATTTGGCTACACTGCCTTTTCAACCCTCTTTCTGCCTATGCTCAAGTCTCTCTCAGCCTGAAAAGAAAAAACTTGTCCCTCTCCTATCCTGTCTTCTGGCCACTGCTCCATCTATGTGCCTTCCTTCATAGTCAAGCTTATTTTATTTATTTATTTATTTATTTATTTATTTATTTATTTATTTATTTTTAAAGCCTAGGTCACTTGTTTCCTGAGTTTTAGATTTCACACACCAGTAAAATGCAAAAACACATTTTGGTGTCAACTTAAAAAAAAAAAAAAAGACCCCATCTACTCCCTAATATCACTATTATTTCAGAGTAGAAAGGATGGCTTAAAGGAAGAAGCACATAACCTCCATAAAGGTAGTCCAGCCTAAAAAGGGAAAGCTGATAACTTAATATATTAAAAAAAAGGATTCCCAGTAAGGCAGTAACTAATCTATACATCAATCTCTCTTCCTTCTGAAACTACAATTACAGTGAACGAGGAAAAAAGGATATAAATGAGGGATGTCAACATTTTTTTGGAAGATGCAAAGCAAATGTGAAATGGTTCTGATTTATCAGAGAAGTGGAAGGGGCAACTCCTATGCTCACACAGGGCTCAGGACGTAGAGGCCTAGCTACTGCAGAAAGGGATGAGGCCAAAAATGAGAATGAGTGGGAAGTTTGAATTTAATTGATTAGACCAACCCCAACATCTACACCTAAAGACCTTTGCTGACTGGGCCTCTGAGGTTCACCCACTCTATTGAAAAACTGACCCAGAGAGACCCCTTTTAGTTCTTTTTGACATTTAAATCATAGGGTACTTTGATGAAGATAAAAATTAATTTAAAAAAGGGTTGTCAAAATATTTTCTAATGCAAAAAATCAAATATAAGATTTTATTTTCCAATGTTAAATTGTAATGTAACTGTTTTCTAGGAGCAAGTTCTGCCAGTTTAGGGAAAAGGGATAAGCATTCGACGATGCAATGAGACTTCATGACGTGAGACTTGCTGTTCGGGTGACAGATCACTAGAAACCCTGGCTCCTCTGGTGTGCCCTCACACAAATGGAAGACGTGGCCAGTCGCCCCCACACTTGCAATGCAGACCTGAAAGGAGGAGGAGAGAGGCCAGCCTCTATGTACACATGGGCATGGGGGAAAGCAGGCTGAAGGGCCAGACCTTGGCCTACAAAACTGTGGGCTTCAATTTCTTTCAACTAAACCTTTGCAAATGGCTCTTAACTGTCTTTAATCAGTCCCTCTTTCAGTTCACCCCTTCCCAGTCACTCAAATTATCTTTATTATTATTTTTTTATTTTTTAAATAGTGATGAGGTCTCACTATGTTGCCCAAGTTGGTCTCGAACTCCTGAGCTCAAGTGATCCTCCTGCCTCAGCTTTCCAAAGTGCTAGGATTGCAGGCATGAGCCGCCACACCCAGCCAAATTATCTTTCCATAATGTGTTACTCTCCTCATCTCAAACATTTAAATTCCATGGTTTTAAAAAGGTTTCCAAAGCTTATAATAAAGCTCAAATGATTTAGCATGGTCTTCAAGGCCTCTCATCATTTGCCCTGGTCCATCTTTCCAGTCTCATCTCCCTCACTCTGTCACAGGTGCCCTGTGCTCTAGGTGCCCCCCACCCCCAGACTACTCTCAGTTCCCCCAATCTATCAGCCACACTCTTTTTTTTTTTTTTTTTTGAGACAGAGTCTCGCTCTGTGGCCCAGGCTGGAGTGCAGTGGCCGGATCTCAGCTCACTGCAAGCTCCGCCTCCCGGGTTCACGCCATTCTCCTGCCTCAGCCTCCCGAGTAGCTGGGACTACAGGCGCCCGCCACTGCGCCCGGCTAATTTTTTCTATTTTTAGTAGAGACAGGGTTTCACCATGGTCTCGATCTCCTGACCTTGTGATCCGCCAGCCTCGGCCTCCCAAAGTGCTGGGATTACAGGCGTGAGCCACCGCGCCCGGCCCATATCAGCCACACTCTTTTGGGCCTGTGCTCAGGTTATTCATGAGATAGACTTATCCCACACTCCTTCCCTTTACACTGGGGTCAGCTTTCCTTCCTTGTGGAACCTGCCCCATCCCAGCCTCATCAATGCTGGAGCAGCCTCCTCTGGATTCTCAGGAGGCCCAGGGACAGCCATGGATAAGCCGGCTGGGCCAGTTGATGCATGTCTGCAACAGGCCTTCCCACTTGACAGAGGATTCTTTCAAGATCAGGCCTGGCTCTGTCTTATTTCATGTTCCTCATAGTATGAAGTACAAAGTGTGCCACAAGTTGCTATCAGCATAGCCTCAAGGGCCATGTACTGCCGGCCTCAACCAGTGTGCAGCTGGGCCCTCTCCCCAGCGTCTAGATTCAAGGCATGGGCCTGAGTATATATATGTGAAGACCGTACAACCCCGTCAGTCCCCTGCCTCCTCCCAGTGTATCATGATCATGCTCTCCTCTGGTCAAACAGGCAAAGTTAATGAAATCACCCAAAATGCCCAGTGGCAAAGCCAAGACACCTGTGTACTCCTCCAGGGAACCCACGTGCTGGCAAGTAGCAAGCAAAACCAGAAGCAAAGGTCAGCTTCATTTCACTGCTCTTGCCTCTGGGCTCCATTCAGTTCCAAAAGCTCCAGGCTTGGGGAACAAGTCTGCTGTGCAAACACAGTGACTACAGTGTGCAGGGAGATCTTTTCTAACAGCAACCATCTGGGTTAGGGCTGGTGTGAACACAAACTAAAAGAATTGCCAAAGTTGAATTTCTTTCACCCTGGCTGTGATGTGTTTGGGTTTCCTGTGATGTGGGCCCATGCCCAGTTGGTAAAATAGTTTTTATAGTATCACGGAAGATTTTCCCCAGAATAAAATGAAGCAAGGTTCTAATGCAAAAATCTTATCTATTGGGTGATACTGCCATCATCAGAATGATCTTCTGAATATCTGACCTGATCTTGCTGTTCTTCACAATTCTTCAGTGGTTTCTAGTGGTTCACGGGATATCAAGTCCAAACCCCTTTGCAGGTATTTAAACTCTTCACGTCGGCCACTGTTGTTCGGTTAAGCCTGGTGATCCACTAATCCCCACTCACTTCACACGCCAGCCAGATGAACTACTTGACTGAGGTTCTCCAAGCACACACCTCCATGGCTTGTGCCTGGAGGGGGCTCCTCCCCTTCCTCCGAGAGCTAGCCCCAGCCTCTCTCCTCCCCATCTTGGGTCCGCTTCTCCCATGCTCCTCCTCAGCATTCTGTACAGGCTCCTTGGAGGCAGTGGCCTCATTCATCCTCACTGCTTGCATGTCTTGTCCCCAAGGAGATTGTAGATTCCTTAAGGGAGGGATTAAGTCTCCATCTTTGAGTGGCCAGCAGTCAGCAGGTGCTGGAATGTTTTCTACTACTATGAATGAAACCTGCCTTCTAAGATTTAACATGTGTCCCTTTTAGGGACTGCGTGATTAAGGTGGGTGAGCCTTAGGGTGATGAGGCTGTTTTGGAACAAGAGCTTCCAGCCAAGAAAAAAAGCAACTTAAAAAATACTACATTCAAGACTCATCCAAATAAAGCTGGTTTTGAAAGATTCCATCTTCTGTACTCCACCCCAGACAGGGAAGAAGCACATTTGGCCATACCTGGGTGAGGACATGGTCCCCACCCAGAGCTCCCAGGGATGAGTAACTGGTGAGGACAGCCACACACCTTAGAAGCCCAGGAGAGGGAGGCCATAATGGGAGTCATTTCATAAACTTGCATGCCTTGGAACCCCAATTCCGCTATTTTCTACACAGTTTCTGTCTACTGCCACCTTAAATAAATGCATGACCATCCCACTGTAGGGATTTTAAGACCTCTCTCTCTCTCACACAGCCATTTTGACATGGGATTAGATTAAATCGCCTCAGTGTCTCTGACCTAGCAGCCTTCATGTCCCTGGCAAGGGAAAGGGGGAGGGGCTGGAGGCCTGGAAGCCCAGCATGCACTAAGTCGGGCAGCTGCCCTTGGAAGAGAGATGATTAAATGCTGAGGTACAGTAATCAGGCTGGGACTGTCCCCGCATCTGCTCAGCCTGCCCCTGATTAGCCCTAATCTAGAGGCGCATGTTAATCCAAGCTTGTATTCTGGGTCATTTCAATTGATTAAGCAACAGGAAGCCCTTCGTGTTCTACTTTAAGGGGTGGAAGCACTCCTTTTTCTTTCTCACAGGGCCCCTGTAGAGTCCTGGTAATGAGACCCTTGGCCTCAGTACAGCCCCTTTCCGAGCCCTCTCACCCCTGCTGCATGTCACTTGACTTCCGCTGAGACCCTAGAGAAGTCACAGGGCAGGGCTCCTTCCCTTTCATGAGTCAGAGCCAGAACCAGGGGCTCATCATAAAGGCACATACTTCTAACGTCCTGAAGATTTTAGTATTTCAGAGCTACACACAACCCTAGAGTTCACTCAGTTTAGTAAATACAACCCATCTTTTTTTTTTTTTTTTAACTCAAAAGTAAACATAAAAATTTTATATATAAAAAAAAAAACCCTCAACACAGATCAAAGGAGGGCTGATTTTGTTCCCCAAATGACTGAGTTTATGGTAAAGTCAGGGGCCCAGGCCTTTGATTTGGGAGTTTTCCCATATATTAGAATGTCCTTAACACTTAACACTAGGGCCAGGAAGGACCTAGAAGGGAGAGAGAGGACTGTCCTCTTTGGGCCCCCTGCTGCTTTTCTTCTCAAGCTTCATGGTAAAGTTTATAGAATTGGTCAAAATGGAAAAAAGGTCAAAGGTGACTCAGAAAGTTCAGGTGCCAACACAAAGATTTCCTCATCAAGCAGCAGTCGAACCCAAATCTCTGGAAGAACTGGCTGCAGGACCACGTTTCCCTGTCAAGGACAATGAGGCCTGACATGGCTCTTTTTTTTTTTTTTTTTTTTTTAATGAATATCATTCTTCAGCCAAAATGGGGGAAACATGCTTTTCCCAAGTCTCCACTCTTCCCAAATAAATGGCAATAACATTCTTCTAGTTGCTCAGGCCAAAAGCTCTGAAGTCATCCTTGACTTCACATTCAACGCACCAGCTGATTCTCTCCCTTCAAATACAGACCCCAAATTCAACACTTTTCCTCCTGCCTCCCTGGATAAACACTACCATCTCTTGCCTTCCTTTGTAATCACGCTACTTTAGCACTTGCCAGAGGGATCTTTTAAAACTTCCATACAAAGTGATGCCTCTCAAATCACATTACATGGGTGGCAGATTATGACATCTACTCATAAGCCTGGCCTTGCACGCTGCAAAACAAGGGGCCATGGTGGTCTGTCTCTGATGGTGGCACCAGGGGAGCACTGTGGTAGACCATGGGCGCCAAAGAGAGTTGCTTTAAAGGTTAGGGTCACAGCCTTGCACACTCTGGATTTATCATTCATGAGCCAATCTACTCTCTTCCAGATCTCTCCTGGGGCAATGAGTTTCATCACTTGCCTATTGTGTAATGGAATTTACACACATACACATATGTGCATGTATATGTGGAATTGGAATTTATTTATTTTATTTGAGGGAATTTATTTTTCCCAAGGCTAACTTCTTTCAGTATTCAGTATTATTGGATGAATAAGTATATATATCATGGTTAACATCTTAAAATATTGTTTGGCAAAAGCAATCCCATAAAAAAATTACTTTGCTTTCTCCGATCAGGAAAATAAAGTCCAAATAGCTAATAGTTGAAGGAGTTTATGTAGCCTTTCCCGCAAGCACCGTACTCTATCCCGTCATTACAATCACATGTGTCCCCTGGATGCCATGTGAACTTCCTCAGGCAGGTCCTTCTGTCTGGAATTAGGCCCTGCCAGTCTCAGGCCAGTTTTTCTGGCGGTTTCCACATGGTTCATGGGGTTGCCTCGGAGGGGACAGCCCACCTGGTTTCTCCCTCCTGTGACTTTATTGCCACCACTATTCATTTGGCTCAGGTATGTGCTGACCTGTTCCCAAGGAGTTGCTGCTGTTCTTTTTATAAATCTGCACGCTTGCATTGTTGGCAGGACTTTTTTTTTTTTTTTTTGAGACGGAGTCTTGCTCTGTTGCCCAGGCTGGAGTGCAGTGGCATGATCTCAGCTCACTGCAACCTCTGCCTCCCAGGTTCAAGAGATTCTCCTGCCTCAGCCTCCCGAGTAGCTGGGATTACAGGTGCGCACCACTATGCCTGGCTAATTCTTGTATTTTTAGTAGAGATGGGGTTTCACCATGTTGGTCAGGCTGGTCTTGAACTCCTGACCTGGTGATTCACCTGCCTCGGCCTCCCAAAGTGCTGGGATTATAGGCGTGAGCCACTATGCCCGGCCGAGGACTGTCTTTTAATGCTGAGCAACTTGAATACAGGAGGTGCTCAATAATTGGATACGATATGAAAATGAATCATTGATCATACTCTTCATGATTTTCAGAACCCTTTAGTCTTGCCCTCCACAGACTGAACAGCCTTAACGCCTTTTACTGTGATCCAGAATGAAGTCGAATTTTCTCCACAACCACATTCTCATGGTGCTGTAGGATCAGGTGCATTTTATGTGAGAAAAAGTAGGCTGTTTGTTTCCATTAAAGGCTTCGCAGTCAGAAAGACCTACATCTGAATCTTGGTTCTGCTGTTCAATGGCTTATGAGCCTGTTTCCTCATATGTAAAATGGTGATCACTCATCTTACAGGGCTGCTGAACTAGATGGGATGACACATTAAAATCTATTACAGTGCTTGGCACATAGTAGGTATATAATAAACGCCACTGCTTTTGAAAGATGACTCTTGAGTACGAAGTTTGATGAAGTCTGGCTGGGGTCACAGATGTTAGACTAAAGCTCTCGGGAAACAGAAAGAAAAGCAGAGACAACACAGGTCTCCTTTCAGCAGTGATTTTCTCCTGCCAGGAAGCACATCATTCGCCAAAGGCCTTCAAAGATGTAAAGATTAAAGATAAAAGCCATGAAATCAGGGCAGATGGACTGGCAGGCGGCTTCCCTTCTGAAACACAGCGATGGTCAGAACTGGCACTGCACATGACGTAGATGAAGCAGTTGCTAATCGAGTGCATTTGTCAATAAGCAACCAGGCGAAACCACTCCTCCTAACCAATATTAAGAATGTGAAAAATACGATCAGGGCAGTATGATGTGATGTCATCACCCTGATACGTTTCTGAAGTCCTCCAGAAACTAACAGGCTTTAGCCTAGCAGAGCACAGGACTGCAGGGCTGTCGAAGTTATCCAGCACCATGGCAGGCCCTCCTCCCCTCACCCCACGACAAGATAGAGCAGGACAGACAGCCTGAGGAAGAATGGGCCTTTCATTTGCCCTCACAGTCTGGGAAACCTTTGGGAATTGTTGTTTGCTGTAACTGAATCTTTCAGCCCGAAGGCCTTCCAAGTTGGTCATGGAAATATCTTTAGTTGGGAGAAAAATATTGATGGCTGTTGAGAGAAAAAGAGAGAGCTAAACAAATAATAAACATGACAGTTGGTGGAAGAGAAGTAATTCTTAAAACCCAAAGGAAAATTTACATTATGAAATGCCTTCTTTAGTTTATGAACATGAACGCTAACTATGTACATCAAGGAAATACTGGCCCAAATGGGAACCGGGACCATGATTAGAAAGGAGGGAATACATGAGTAAGAAATGAAATTATGGATTATATTGCTTGAGTTTTTAAGGAGCCAGCAAGGGTATCTATAGATGTTTCTAGGGGTGACAGGCAGGAAGGAAGTCCTTTAAAAATCTTCCATTTACAGGCCTGGAAAAATATTTACATCAGTGGCTGACGTCTAAGGAAAGCCACTATATGAAGAAAAACAGGCATGGTATGTGCCAGTATAGAAGTGGAAGAAGATAACAGGAAATCAGTAAAGATGCTAGTCTAGCAGGCAGACATCAGTTAGGCTGACGATACCAAGGACTAGAAGGAAAGAGGACATATGTAGGGCAAGAAGAGGAAGGTCATGAAGAGAATGTCAATATCAAACAAAAAGGAGGTCCAAGTAACCTCATGATAGTAGGGCAAGCGGGGAAGAGAAAAAGCATTTCTTTCCCAGTGGTTCTGTTTCTGTTCTATTAGCTCCTTCTGGGACATTTAATCTCCCTTTTCCGCGTTTCCTAAGTCCAAGGCTTTTGGGTACATTTGGAGGATTTATGGATTAAAATATGTCTTACATCTGGCAAATACGGAATATTCTCATGAAGCCAAGAGCAGCCTCACAGGTGTCTTGGTGCACAGGGTGCTTTTCAGCACCCAGTGTTTTCTTCTCTCTTGTTGGACCATCTCAAGACTAAGAAAAACTGCTTTCTGGAATAACATTCAAAGGAGTGACTCTGGTTGAGACCGGGTCACTCTATCTTTTGCCTGATTTTGCAGACCACCAGGAAGCTTTTCATGCCCCGCATCCCACAGGCCAAATATTAAAACTGAATTCATTTTTACTTTATAAGTAAAGATATCTCAAAACCTATTTTGGAGATATAATATCATGATTTCCTTTTGAAATTACTAGAGATGCCCAGGAGCATTATGAAATCAGGGTTCTGTGTTTCAGTATTCAGAACCACCATGGTTTATTATTTTGAAAATTGAGCTCCCAATGTGGGGATGAACAAGCTAACTGCAAGGCCTGTTGACCCTGCCAAGAAGGCTTTAAACTGAAGACGGCAGGAGAGAAAGCATTCTGCTAAAGCTTGTGGAATATGCCTGTGCTCTGGAGCAGCGGTCCCGAGCATTTTTGGCACCAGGGACTAGTTTCGTGGAAGACAATATTTCCATGGATGGGGGGTTTGAAGGAGATGGTTTGGGGATGAAACTGTTTCACCTCAGATCATCAGTTCACAATAGGGTTCGTGCTCCTATGAGGATCTGATGCCGCTGCCGATCTGACAGGTGGAGCTCAGGTGGTGATGCTCGCTCACCTGCCACCCACCTCCTGTGGTGCCAGGGGTTGAGGACCCCTGCTCTGGAGGACATGTGATCTGGCTACAGAGAAGGGCAAGGGGTACCCAGTAAATTCCCAGAAGAAATCACTAGGAAGAAGGGTGGGAACAACACTCAGGTTGAGGTGTGTGTGCCAGAGGATGGAGATGCAGAGTGCACCAATACTTTAAAATGGAAAGTGGAACCCAGATGACAAACAGAAGAAGAAGAAGGTCACCAGGAGCCTGCAACAGTCAGGTGCAGAAATGAACAGCAGGTACAATCAGGAGTTACTCAGAGTTAGGAAGGGAGATTTGTTTATTTTTCTGTTATTATTATTTTCAAACTTTTTCTTTTTTTTTTTTCAAACTTTTTATGATGGAAAATGTCAAATAGGTCCCAGGAGAGGGAGGAATACAGCGAACTCCCATGTGCCTGTCATCCAGCCCCTGCCTCTTCTATCTGAGCAGGGATACGCTGAGGCAAGGAAGCTTCCAAAGATGTACTTGTGACTTTTCATCCCCTCACTCAGCATAATCTGTAGAGCACCATTTAGGAAAAAGCCACAGAAAAACTAAAACTTTTTAAGAGCACATAAAGGGCAGAATTAAATTTGTTCTGGGCAGTGAGACACCTGAAAAAAGCAGATCCGTAAGTGGAAATAGACAGTAATGGGGCTTTAGAGTCAGATGGAGAGAAATCTATCCCAATAAACTTCATCAAAGTTCTCTCCTGCTTTTCCTGTCTGAACTGTACTTAGCATAGCCAAATTGTTAATGGGGACAAGTTCTTTATAAATAAAGAATCCCAACTAGAGGTGGGAGGATCACTTGAGGCCAGGAGTTCGAAGCTGTAGTGCGCCATCATCGTGTCTGGGAACAGCCACTGCACTCCAGCCTGGGCAATGTAGTAAGACCCTGTCTCTTAAAAAAAAAAGAATTCCAGCTAATCAATGCAAAGGAAACATTTAACACTAGAAAAATCCGATAATCAATGGTTACTAAAACGATCAGGTGACCGAGTGAGGGGGACTGCACAGAAGAGGAATCCCACCAACCATGCAGGAAGCAGCGCCTGGAATGACAGCCTCACAGTGACTCTATCCTCCAGCTGCTTCCTTCTTTCCCCAAAGATGAACCCACCTGTGGCTTTGTCAGTCAGGATCCACTTGCGACCTGCACGATCTGCCATAAAGAGGCCTGACAATAACACAGAACTGTTAAAAAAAAAAAAAAAAAGCACCGGGCAAGATGGGCCACCAGCCCCGCTGCGGCGCTGCAGCTTCCCATGCACATCCGGTGCAGGGTGCACAGCCTCGCTCCTTCCACCCCTGAGGAAAGCCTTCGGCAAGCATGCCAGCACCAAGTGCTAATGTGCACTTAGACCACCAGATTTTAGTTCAGTTGAAGGGAGAGGAGGTCATTTCCCTCATATTTCCCCCTTGCCATTGGAATTTGTGATGTGATTTTCTTGTAGCACTTACCTTCCTAATTATGTCTTCTTTAAGCTAATATGAAAACTAATTTGTATTCCCTAAGTACCCAGCAGCTGGGTCGGGGCGGAGGAGATGGTCCAGGCTTATACTGGCTCGCTCAGAGAAATTGCCCAAGGATTTAAAATGTGTCACGAGTAATCTGCATGACAGATAATCTGTAGGTAACAAGTAAGAGTTGACTATATTCACATTTGCAAAACCAACAGGCCACTTCTGTATCTTAGGACCACTGTGAGGATAAATAACATCATGCTTACATGACTTAAGTTCTTGAGAAAAAAGACACGGTCTAAATGTGAAGTAGTGTTGTTATTTTACGTGGGCTTTCTCCAGGAGTCAAAGCAACTGTGCAGTAGCTACTAGACACAGACAAATGGAAGAAGCAAGATTAAAGGCCCTGTCCTTGGTCCCAGGAGTTGCTGGAAATGGAAAGTGTTGGTAGCCCAGTGTTCCACTCCCAGCAGCATTGTCCACACAATGCACAATTCGTTTGCACACTCTTGGCTCAAGTGTTCACATGCCCTCTTGTTTTAATAAGATGCTCCGTTTAATGAGAAAAGGACTGTCTGGTCCAACAGCAGGGCTGTGAAAGCTTAATTAGGAGAAGGCCAAGGAGAAGGTCAGCTGAAAGTGGACATTTCTAAAATTAAATTCCCTTCTCATTCATTTTTATAATTCAGGTTGTTTTTTTTAAAAAAAAAAAAAAGGGGGGGGGTAGGAGTGGGAAAAGGACATGAAATCCTTGGAGGAAAAAAATACAAAAAGCTGAACAAGAACACAGTCTAGGTAATATGGCTGGAAGGAGTTGTTCCAGAAACATTCAGGCATATTTCATTTTTTCCTTCCAACAAGGCTGCACTAGAAACTCCCAGGCTTCCTTAAGCAGTCGAGGCATTTCAAGAGGTTCAGACCAACCCCAAACAGTGCAGTCCCCCAGAGCTTCCTGTGATGATGGGCACGTTCTGTTTGAGTGCTGTCCAACACGGTGGCTACAGAGCGCTTGAAATGTGGCCAGCATGACTGAGGAACTTCTTTTGAAATTTTATTCTGTTTTAAACAGTTTAAATAGCCAGAGCACAGCTCTAAAACCTTTCCAGAGCTTCCAGTGTGCCAACTCCATATCATAAATGTGCCTCCGACAGACACATACACTCACACTGCGTAACACTCTAAGGGTTGCCTTTGTTGAAATG
This sequence comes from Macaca fascicularis, assembly GCF_037993035.2. Lineage (NCBI taxonomy): Eukaryota > Metazoa > Chordata > Mammalia > Primates > Cercopithecidae > Macaca > Macaca fascicularis. The sequence continues at coordinate 171,234,778 of NC_088377.1, read as the reverse complement.
GAAACTCAATCTAAATTGGATGCTTTGTATTTACCTAAAATATAGTTTTCTGGCATTTCCCTTATTTAAATCACAGGTTCTTTCCTTTACTGCCATACCTCATCAACTTATTTTAATACCCTCCAACCCCCTAGAACTCTGCATGAGAAACTATCAGCATGTGAAAGCAATGCAGTGTAGATGCACGTTACAGTGCTGCAGGAATACGGGGAGGCTGGGCTGGGCGGAGTCAGAAGACTGCTGGACGCCTCTCTAGTGAGCCAATCTGATAGCATGGTCTTTGTAGTCTCCCTCACAGCAATGTCTCAGTTTCCATATTTAGACTCCTTCAATGATTCTCAGATCCAATTGCTAGGCTTTATGATGGCAAAGTTTTTTCTTTTTTTTTTTTTAAATCAATTTCACTACGAAAATCCCATTTAGGCTCTGAAAATCTCTAAATTGGGGCCTTTCTAATAATGAAGATTTGGTGTAATTATAATGTCACAGGCAATTGTGCTGACAAAGCAAAACCAGTATGTCTCCTTGCCAGGCCTTTGCTCTCAGTCTGACCAACAGGAGGAGAAAAGAGGCTTTGTCAGGAGCAGATGTGTACTGGGAGGCCCCAGGAAAGCAGATCTGTTGAATGAAGCAGGTGCCACTTAGACATTCACTTCACTGACTCCAACCACAACCTCCCCTTCATTTGATATCCTGCTCTTGGCAGGAGGATGGAGAAAGAGCATCGCACAAAGAGGAAGCATGTTTGTCCTGTTCAGATTACCGCTTCTGCCAGGCTGCTGCCGCTGCTGGGTTCTGCACATTTGCTCTTTATTAAGCAAATGTTAGAGCTGGGTGCTGGCAAGTGAATCCCTGTATTTACACAGGTAACCTGAGAGCCAGAGGGCCCCAAACCATCCTGGCTGTGAGGGACAAGCTATTAGAGTTAATAACAGGACACTGACATTCCTTCAAAATCCTAATGGAAGCATAAATAAAAAGAGGAAAGTCCCCTTTACCCAATGACCTGAAAAACTTTATTCTGTAAGAATTTTTCCTGTTCTAATATTCTGATTCCTGTGTGAACGGTGATTAATGCCCTTTTTACATGCTCAATTGAAATGACTCCAATTAAACTTGTCCAATTATGGCTCTGGATTTGGTATGCCAGAAAAAAAAAAATTCCTTTACAGAATAGTGCTCACAATGACAGGCACAAGATTCAGTCTTGGTTTATAAGGAGCTGGAATAATCTAAGACCAAAATCTGCCTTTGCATACAAAGACTTGGAAAGATCTGCGGACCTAAAGGGAAGGAGAATGAGACAAAGAAGCATGTAACTTGGCCTTGAGGACACCGCGGATGGAGAGGAGACCACAGTCAGTGGCGTCCATCTGCCAGATGGCAGGGACCTTCTTGGGAATCTCTCCGGAAGCCCTGACCTGAGTTGTCTGCTCGGAATGTCCCTGGCTGTGACTGGTGTTCTGTTCATAGGATGGTGTGCGGGCTCATCGAGTTTCCCCAAGCTGAGAATACCCAAGACAGGCAGACCAAAGAGTACATGAATTACAGAACTGAAGTACAGAAAAGCAGAGTACATGAAGGTATGCCAATGGGGCTTGACAACATGTGCTAATTCCCTGTGGGGCCCTGACACGTTGACTGGAGGCACCCAGTCTTTCACATGAAAAGTATCTGAAAGCTGTATCTGAAGGACATGGTCATGGCTTAGATGAACACTAAGAATAGAGACTGCCAGCTAGTGGCCTATCATCTCATTGTAAAGGCCCTCTATGTCCACTTTTGATCTGCAGTCTTTAAGCCTTCAAATAGCAGAGCCTAGGTTAGCAATTCCTGGCATACAAATGATGAATGCCCGAGGCCACGCCAGTTTATAATGGTAGAGAGAGAATGACACATCCCCTCTGGATGTGCAGACTACACAAGGAACCTAAACCTGCAAAGAGGAACAGGAGATACTCTCATGAGGCAGTGCTGGTCTTTCTGGAGGTGTCCACAGCTCAGCATCTCTGCAGGAGGCAAAGAAAAGCACCAAAGAACCCTGGCAACTGGAAATCCCTCCAGCTATGGGGGGTATGCCTGAGGAGTGACAGGAAAGCCCTGGTAATTCTAGAAAACAGAATCTCAGTATGCCTGAGGGATACGATGGATTTCCACCAGGAACACAGGATTCCTGAAGTAGGGATCCTTGTGGGAGATTCACCACCACCTCTCTGCAAATGAAGACTCACTGGCCCCGGCCCTAAGCCTGTGTGTCAGAAGTACTAAGAGTGAACCTCTGAAGGTTACTTCCCTTCCCATTCAGTGTGAGTGATTAATCATTATACTGGTAATAATCCTAACAGCAGTTGCAGCAGTGGTAGTCAACAGTTACTGCATGACTCAGATGCCCCAGCCGGTAAAGAGAGTAGGATTATAGTTTCTGCTACCCCTCAAATTAGTGCCATCAATACATCTCCCAGGATGGGGGAGACTGGGGAGTCAGGAAAACTGCCACCTCTTCCTGAGAGCTATTTTGGAAGGCACACTGGACTTCAGGAGGTCATTATGAAGACAGGGAAGGAGGACACATTTTAGAAGTGAAGAATCACCACTGAGCTGTCCCTTCCCCTCCTCAACACCATGAAAAGGTTGGGTGAGAAACACACATGGGGCAGAGAACTGTACCCCTCTTTGAGTGTCTAGAATCAAGAGCCCCAGTGAACATCTCTGTGCTCCCATTTCTCAGCAGCAGCTCTGTTTCACTGTGAAATCTGGAATTCATCCAATAGTCATGGCTCCCGTCAGCCTTGTGACCATCAGGCTTTGGATATTTAATCTTTTAGCGGGCTACTGTAAATCCATTAGAGCACCTGGCTGCAGATACCTGTAGCCTAGAAGAAAAACTTGCACTTGTGAGGAATCCAAGTGGAAATATGCACGTGGCCTGAGTCATGAATAAACTCACTAGGAAGTGAGTCTTGGTGTCGCCACTGTCTCCGGTCTCAGGTTTTCCTGCTTGGACTCTGCAGTGCTTAAAAATAGATCAGTTCTCCTTGCAACCCTCCCACCCTGCTGTTTACTGGCTGTGGATTACTGCAGTCACATGGGTAGATTTTTTTTTTTTTTAAAGCAAGCCATGCTGTTTATGAGCTGAGGAGGTCACTGGAAGACAAGGCTCATCAAGTATTCGTGTTGTCCTCCCCGTGCAGAGGGGGCACAACTTGCCAGAAGAGCGCAGTGTTACTGATACAGCCCTTAGATCAGCACTACCCAATAGAACTGTCTTCAGTGATGGACGTGTTCTGTATCTGCACAGTCCATTCACGTGGCTACTAGGTACATGTGCCTGTTTACATTTAAATGTGAATAAATTATAATGAAATTAAAAATTCAGTATCTCAGGGCTATTCAGCACTTGAAATATGATTGTGACTAATAACTACCTTTAACATTTTATCTTATTTTAATTAACTTGCATTGAAATTCAAATAGCAGCTGGGCGCGGTGGCTCAAGCCTGTAATCCCAGCACTTTGGGAGGCCAAGACGGGCGGATCACGAGGTCAGGAGATCGAGACCATCCTGGCTAATACAGTGAAACCCCGTCTCTACTAAAAAATACAAAAAAAAAAACTAGCCGGGCGAGGTGGCGGGCGCCTGTAGTCCCAGCTACTTGGGAGGCTGAGGCAGGAGAATGGCATAAACCCGGGAGGCGGAGCTTGCAGTGAGCTGAGATCCGGCCACTGCACTCCAGCCTGGGTGACAGAGCAAGACTCCGTCTCAAAAAAAAAAAAAAAACCAAAAAGAAATTCAAATAGCCACATGTAGCTAATAGCTATCCTACTGGACAGTACAGATTTAGATGTTAGGTTTTGGTATCATGTTTTTATTTGCCTCTGCTAAGATTTACCATGACTCTTTGACTTCTGAAGTCAGTAAAACATACCTGCCACCATTGCTTAAAACAATCCTGCAAAGGAGTCACCACACCAAGTACTAGCATAACCAGATGAATAATGAAGACCATGATTTTCATTTGTATTATGCCTTCTTTACTTTCTAGGTTGGATAAGCTGGCAAGAGGGAGTAAAAGGGAAGAAGGGAGTTTCGTTGGGCAGTAGAAAGAGTACTGGAGATCTGGTATGATTTCCAGTCTTACTATTTAATAGCTGACAGATCCTGGGCAAGTCCCGGCTTTAGCTGCCTCTGAACAGGGCTTAGAAGATCTGTTCTACTCAGTTTACTGGGCAAAGGTAGAATAATGCAGACATTGCTTAGCCATTTGCAAGGAGATGATGGTGGCAGTGGTGGTGGTTGTAGCAGCAGTAAAACAACAAAATGAAAGAATGGACAATGAAAGGAAAAAGATGAAGACCCTAAATAATTACGCTCAATGCATATAGCCAAAAGGCAAAATTAGAGCCAACTGAAATGGTTATTTTCCTGGTATGACATCTACCAACATGTTTCCCAGAATGAAAACGATTCATCTTAGAGAAAAGTTAGCTGAGTTAAATGGGAAAAGTCCCCGTCTGCAAAGAAAGCCTATTTCCCAGGGGGGCGTGTGGAAGACACTAAGAGACACTGCTGTCCCAAGGTGCTGCACCACACACACTGTTCAGTTCCCAGGCACAGCCGCCACCTCCCAGCTCAGCTGGAGCCGCAGGCCGTGCTCGTATACTGCCCTCACTCCTCTTCATTTTGATCCACAGCTCACAGCTCTCCTTATAAGAAGGAATCTTTTCAGGTCTAGGACTATCCCCTCCGTCCCCATCTATTTAAAAAAGACCTATGATTCCAAAGGAGAAACAGTTGTAATACACAGGAATCTTCATTTGCTTTTTCTTACAGAACAGACGATGCCTCAGCGCGGTCTGAGACCAGCACCCTAGTGTCTTCATTTTCTCTCAAGTCACTCTATCAACAAGGGGGTGGGTGGAAAGGACCGTTTACGTTACAGGAGGGCAGCCTAAAAATCCATAGCTACCAGCTGTGCTGCTCTTTGCGGACCTTGAAGATGAGAGGCTTGTATCCTGGGGACTCACAGCTCACACAAAAAACAGTTGCTTAGGGGTTGCCTGCTACAATTCCTAAGGCACTGAGCTTACCATCTTTGGATGAAAGCTACAAATGGTATCACAGTGTCATAGAACACAACAGTACTTTTAAGGCTATTATGCTATGGTGACTGAAAATGCACTCTTACACTACGACTGTTTAACACATTTATTTAAACTTTAATTAAAATAATGAGGCAAAAGGTGATTTAGTACACACTGGAATGGCACATCAGCAACCTTTTTGGGGAGAAACAATAATACAGTTCCTAAATTAATTTAACATTTACATCTCAATGGACTCTTGCAAGAACAAACACGTATGCTTATGTGTCCAGGGAACGAGGAGCACAGAAAAAGGTGGAAGGAGAGACGTGATTTACAGCCCAACATGTGGAGGATTGGCACCGTCCCTCTCACTTGTAAAGAGCTGGAACAGAGGGACATGCAGTAAGTAAAAATGGATGATGGTGGTGACAAAAAGGAAAAAATGGCAAAAGCTACCTTTTGTGATGGAGGTGAAATATAATGCAGCTGTTGAGATTTGAAGACAGATTGTGCCATTTTAGGAGTAAAAAGGCCACACTCATGACTGCAAACTATGTACAGAAGAGAACAGCAGCCCCAGACGAAGGCACACGATAGGGCCTTTAAACAATGTCACCGTGTATTTTCTTCAGTCAAGGTTATAGAAAGGGCTTCTGCTCTATTCCCACTTTTACAAGATCCACCTCTGCAACGTACATCTTCAACTGCGTAAGGCAAGCATTCAGGTCTGTCTTAAAGACAGGAAAGCAGCGTCTACATAGTACTGTGCACTCTAACATACGTGAGGAATGATGGAGAAGAAATTGATGCCGACAGCTAAAGAATTTTATATTTATGATGCATCCCTGTGCCAGGCACTATGCTAAGAACAGGAATCATCTTGTTTAATGCTCACAACTTCCTTCTGAGTACAGAACTATCATTATCCTAATTTTTATAGCTAAGGCTTGGAGAGGTTAATTTGCTTGCCTAAGATTATAGAGCTTGTTACAGGTTCAGCTTTTAGGGTATCCAGCTCTGCGGGACCTCCCCTCTCCCTTGCTCCTCCTTTTATTCTCAGTGCTATACCAGGTGTCTTCAAAGTTAAATGATCCTCACCACCACCTTCTATAGTAGAGGTTCTTAACCTTTTTTTGTGGGCTGGAGATGAACAGGGGTGGGGGCGGGAGTGGGAATGCCTCTGGTCTAGTTACACATTCAATCAAAGCTATAGATACCCTCCCCGCTGCTAGCAGAGGCAAAGAAAAAAAAAAAGGCGATACCAAAAAAAAAAAAAACCTTTGTATAGAATTTCTCAGGGTCCATAGACCCCAGGTTAAGAATATCTTATTGGGCTGGGTGTGGTGGCTCATGCCTGAAATCCCAGCACTTTGGGAGCCCAGATCATTTGAGGTCAGGAGTTCAAGACCAGCCTGGCCAACATGGTGAAACCCTGTCTTTACCAAAAATACAAAAAATTAGCTGGGTGTGGTGGTGCATGCCTCTCAGGAGGCTGAGGCAGGAGAATCGCTTGTGCAGTGAGCTGAGATTGCACCACTGCACTCCAGCCTGGGCGAGACAGTGGAAAAAAAAAATCCTATTGTTCTTATAATACACATAAAGTTGGTTTTCATGGGAAATTAAAACATGTGTTGCCTCCTTTGGCTCTAGCTGGGTTTACCACTTTTATAATCAGTATAGAACAGGCTTTACAGCCATCCTGTCTCACTTGGGAGGCCTTGAAGAATAGAAATGTGCGTTCTAATCTCTCATGCAAGGACCTCACCCAAGAATCCTGCTTTCTTGTCTGGACTTCTTGTTGGTCCTCACCCATCTTCTCTCTTACCCCTCTTGCTAAAAAGATTTAATTTTTAAGGAAGTATTCTAATGATCACAGTTGAGATTAAATTCTGCTGGGAAAACATACGTTATTTTCAGAAGTTTTTAATAAGGTCAAAGAAAACAGGGATGTGAAAAGGTGAAGAATGTTTAGTGTAAAGAGAAGACAGAATGTTTTTCCCTAAAGAAACTTCTACACGGACTTAACTTGGTAGTTAGAATGCATAATAAAATGTACGTTTGTTTTACAGTAGCACAGTAAGGCAGAGTGGGGTCTTACAGTTTTATTATTTATTTACTTATTTTCTTCTTATTATTATTGTTATTTTTTGAGATGGATTCTCACTCTGTCACCCAGGCTGGAGTGTAGTGGCGCAATCTCGGCTCCCTGCAAGCTCCGCCTCCTGGGTTCACGCCATACTCCTGCCTCAGCCTCCCGAGTAGCTGGACTATAGGTGCCCGCCACCGCGCCCGGCTAATTTTTTGTATTTGTTAGTAGAGACGGGGTTTCGCTGTGTTAGCCAGCCTAACACGGATCATGAGCCTGACCTCATGATCCGCCCGCCTCCGCCTCCGCCTCCCAAAGTGCTGGGATTACAGGCGTGAGCCACCGTGCCCGGCAGTCTTATAGTTTCAGAAAATGTTATGTTGAAGTCTTAAGGTGGAACTTCAGCAGCAAGACTGTTGCCAGGACCAGCGCAGAACGTGGGACACGCCACCCTGAAGATACATGCGAAGGGCTGCTTCTTCTCTAAGTGTAATGACAATGCCTTGTCATTAGCTTATTTTAATTTTAATTTAATTTTTTATTATTTATTTATTTATTTTATTATTTACTAGGGAGTCTCACCCTGTCAGCCTGGCTGGAGTGCAGTGGCGCAATCTTGGCTCACTGCAACCTCTGCCTCCCAGGTTCAAGCGATTCTCCTGCCTCAACCTCCCAAGTAGCCGGGACTACAGGTGCATGCCACCACGCCTAGCTAAATTTTGTATTTTTAGTAGAGATGGGGTTTCACCATATCGGCCAGGCTGGTCTCGAACTCTGGACCTTGTGATTCGCCTGCCTCTGCATCCCAAAGTGCTGGGATTACAGGCGTGAGCCACCGCGCCCGGCAGCTTTAATTTTTAAACAGCCCTCCAGGCCATTTCTCTTCATTCAGAACATGAGGAGGGAAGGCTGAGACCCCTAGTCTTAACTAGGGCAGCATAGGTAGTGGGCGGTTTCTGAGTCTTCAGTGCTGACCGGCGAAGAGAGATGTGCTCTTCAAAATCTCTGGGGGACCCCAAGCAAGGGCTGTAGGCAGAGCCAAGTGGAAGACCTGGTGATGAACTGGGGAAACAAATAAGCCAGTAAACTTGCTCCAGGCAAGAACGAACACGCCCCTGACCCTTTCCCCAGGCTCCACAGTCCTACCACCTTCGTCTCAACTTTGCTAGAGACAGGTGGGAAGGCTGAGAGAGTCCTGGCCTCAACTGAAGGGCAGCAGGAAGGCTCGAGCAGAGGCTTCTAGGAGCTGAGGAAACAACTCGTCTGCTGGGGTTCCTTCCTTCTGAACATCATCTACTTCCCCTTAGTTTCCCTGGCTCTAAATAGCACCCGTAGCCCACCACCCAACTCCAATCAAGATGACACATTCACTAATTGCAAAGTACTCTGCTCACTGAAAATGTTTGAGGCTGACAGCCAGCCAATGACGAGTTCTGCAACCGGAGAAGCATACAGACCTGTCAGCTCCTCTGGCCAGCAAAGGCAGGCCTGTGTGTGTGCAGAGGGAGGGCTGCTGAGCCAGGGGCACTGGGCAGCGTGAACCTCCAGAACACCCCTAGAGCCCTCACAACAGCTGGGCAGATGGGCGCTGTGGCTAAACTAGACTAAGGCAAGCAGCCTCTGGCAGGGGTGGGGAAAGGTTTGACATTTCCGAATTTATTTGTTCAACAATGGTTATCACCTTGTATTTGTGGGGTCTAGGCAGGAACCTAGAGCTCACATCAAAGGGAGACAGTGTAGTACACTGGTTTGGAAACAAATTGCCTGAATTCAAATTCCATGTCTGCCACTCTCTATGTGAACTTGGTTAAGTTACTGAAACTTTTTGTGTCTCAGCTTCCCTATGTGTTACATCAGTTTAACAGTGTTTACCTCATAAAGTTATTATGCGTTTTAAATACAATGCATGTAAAACACTTACAATGCTTGTACATAATAAGCATTATATAAATTGTGTTAAATGAATAAAATTAATGAAACAACAAGATTGAGAGACAGAATGCAAGGTCAACAGGTAAGAAGTATGCTGATGTCCCAGGTCAGAGAACTCCATAAATGGGGTATGCCCTCCTAACATCTTTTTTTTTTTTTCTTTTTTGAAATGGGGTCTCACTCTGTCATCCTGTCTGGAGTGCAGTGGCGTGATCTTGGCTCACTGCAGCCTCGACCTCCTGGGGTCAAGGAATCCTCTCGCCTTAGCCTCCCAACTAGCTGTGACTATAGGCATGAGCCACCGTGCTGGGCTAATTTTTGTATTTTTTGTAGAAACAGGGTTTCACCATGTTGCCCAGGCTGGTCTTGAACTCCTGAGCTCAAGCAATCCACCTACCTCAACCTTTCAAAGTGTTAGGATTATAGGTGTGAACTGCTATGTCTGGTCTCCACTAACATCTTTATTACAAAAAATGAAACTGAAAAAAATCAAAAGAAAATAAAGGAGAAAGTGAAATTTCAAAGTGCAAGAACACTTGCTTCCTTCACCCGGTCCATCTCTGTGATGAAAACTCCCTATAAACCTGAACCTGGGGAAAGCTTGGGTAGAAGCAGAGGAGGACTTGAGTCAATTTTACAGTTTGTTAGTGGTTCTGTAGAAAGGCTTGGTAGGATAAAAAATGGCTAAGATAAGGTTTTACTCTTTCAAATGAACTTTAAAATCAGCATAAAGTTCATACTCCCAAAACACTCTTTGGAATTTTGAATGAAAGTTTTTTCAAATTTAAAAGATGAACCTTTTGTTCATTTGAGACAGTCTCACTTTGTCACCCAGGCTGGAGTGCAGTGGCGCGATCTCAGCTCACTGCAACTTCTGCCTCCTGGGTTCAAGCAATTCTCCTGCCTCCGCCTCCTGAGTAGCTGGGATTACAGGTGCCCACCACCATGCCCAGCTAATTTTTGTATTTTTAATAGAGATGGGGTTTCACCATGTTGCCCAGGCTGCTCTGGAACTTTGGGAGGTTGAGACGAGCAGATCACCTGAGGTCAGGTGTTCGAGACCAGCCTGACCAACATGGAGAAACCCTGTCTCTACTGAAAATACAAAATTAGTTGGGTGTGGTGGCGCATGCCTATAATCCCAGCTACTCAGGAGGCTGAGGCAGGAGGATCACTTGAACCTGGGAGGCAGAGGTTGCAGTGAGCTGAGACTGAGCCACTGCACTACAGCCTGGAAAACAAGAGCGAAACTCCATCTCAAAAACAAACAAAAAAACCCCAAAGGACAAAACCCCAAAAAACCCCACCCAAAACCAGCAAATGCTACATCCTCTCTTTTTTCTTGTGGCATCATTAGGAAAAGTGTTAGCTATATTAAAAAATGTTGATGCTTTCTTAGCAGCTCTGGTAAGAGGCTTATTAGGTTGGTGTGAAAGTAACTGCACCAACTTCAAATTTGCCATTACTTCTAATAGCAAAAAACCCCACAGTTACTTTTGTACCAACCTATAGTTACGAACTTGTTCATCTATTTTGTTTTCCCCCATCTACTTTTCAGGAATGAAAGATAGCTGTCTGAATCTGCGATAAGATCTCAGACAGAAGAGTGTTTCTGAGGTGGCCAAGTGCCAATATAATCCTTCTCTTTCATTATGTTTGCTGCAATGGGAAGGAAGAGAAAGGTCTGTAGGCCTGGTTTTCTGAGGCTTGCCAACAATGGGTGTTAAGGTCTGGGTGAGAGGTGAGAGGCACTCAGCAAAGAGCTCCTCAAGCCTGAGTGAATGTCTGTATCTGTTGGTCTTGGAGGTCAGGAGTCCTGGAACACGGGGGTTCTGGGGACCAGCAGAGAGGAAGGGAGAGTGAAGAAAAACAAATGGGCTGAACTGTATGACTTCTGACATTAAGGTGTGTAAGATGAAAAGAGTACTGAGATAACTGTGTTCAAAAAAAGAAGTAAAGGGCTGGGTGTAGTGGCTCATGCCTATAATCCTAACACTTTGGGAGACTAAGGCGGGAGGATCCTTTTGAGCCCAGGAGTTTGAGATCAGCCTGAGTAACAAAGGGAGATCCCATCTCTACAAAAAATATAATTAAAAAAATTAGCCCGGTGTGGCAGTGCACACCTGTGGTACCAGCATCTTAGCAGGCTGAGGTGGGAGGATAGCTTTAGCCCAAGGTCAAGGCTGCAGTGAACCAGCCTAGGCACAGAGCGAGACTCTGTCTCAAAAAGCAAAAAAAACAAAACAAAACAAAACAAAAAAAGAAGTAAAGGAAGGAATTCATCTGGTAGCCTTCACCAGCCTTAGACAATTCTACCTACATCTAAATGAAAAGGCACCTGTGAAAATCTTTATATTGAACCAAATCATGAAACTCCATCCTGAGAGACCAAAGACTCTATTGAAAAAGACAGAGAACATAGAAATAACGTGAGTGCTTGGGTAGTTCCTTTAGTGTTGGGGTAGTGTGGAGTAGATGTTCAGAAAAAAGAAGTCTTTGGGGTGCTGGGTGCAATGTCTTCGTCAGGTCTGCTTTGGTGATCCAGAATTTAAACTTCTGGCATGCATGGGTCATTATCCTTTTTTTTTTTTAGATGGAGTCTTGCTCTGTTGCCCAGGCTGGAGTGCAATGGCATGATCTTGGCTCATTGCAACCTCTACCTCCTGGGTTCAAGCGATTCACGTGCCTCGGCCTCCCGAGTAACTGGGATTACAGGTGTTGCCACCATGCCTGTCTAATTTTTTGTATTTTAGTAGAAATGGGGTTTCACCATGTTGGTCAGGCTGGTCTCAAACTCCTGACCTCAGGTCATCCACCCACTTTGGCCTCCCAAAGTAGTGGGATTACAGGTGTAAGCCACTGAGCCTGGCTCTTTCTTTTTTCGTTTTTTTTTTTTTTGAGACAGGGTCTCGATCTCTCACCCAGACTGGAGTGCAGTGGTATGATCATGGCTCACTGGAGCTTTGACTTCCTGGGCTCTAGCAATCCTCCCACCTCAGGCCCCCAAGTAGCTGGGACTACAGGTGTGCACCACCACTCCTGGCTAATTAAAAAAATTTTTTTGTAGAGATGGGGTCTTACTATGTTGTTCAGGCTGGTCTTGGACTCCTGGACTCAAGCAATCCTCCCACCTCGGCCTTCCAAAGCGCCAGGATTACCAGGCGTGAGCTACTGTGCCTGGCCTATGGGTCATTATCTCTAACTTGAAAAACACCATCCCCTAGGATATTGCTTCATAACCTCACCCGCCCCCGCCACTTCTCATTCGCTGTGGACTTCATCAGACTCCACATGCAGTGGTCCTCTATCCCTGCTAGTTCCACCCCACAAACTCTTTCTACTTCAGGACTGAACAATATCCAAATTGCTCTCAGAAGAGTCATCTGCTATTCCAATTTTGATTTAAACCATACTCTGAAATATGGGATACATGTTTTCCCCTAAGTAGTATCTGTTTCCAAGTTAGTTCTATGTCAACAAACAGTACCTTGTTCTGCTATCATCTGGTACTTCCTGATAATAAACTCTTTCTGATTAAAAAAACTTGGCTTGGCCGGGGTGTGGTGGCTCATGCCTGTAATCCCAGCACTTTGGGAGGCTGAAGTGGGAGGACTGCTCGAGCTCAAGAGTTCGAGACCAGCCAGAGCAATATGGAGAGGCCTCATTTACATTAAAAAAAGAAAAAAGATTAAAAAAAAAAAAAAAGTGACCTACTGGCAGATACTATAAGCTTGTCTGCCCAGAAGTGACAAACATAGGCTGGGCACAGTGGCTCATGCCTGTATTCCCAGTACTTAGGGAGGCTGAGGTGGGTGGATCACCTGAGGCCAGAGTTCAAGACCAGTCATGGCCCATCTCTATTAAAAACACAAAAATTATCTGGGCATGGTGTGGCACGTCTGTAATCACAGCTACTCGGGAGGCTGAGGCACGAAATCGTTGGAACTTCCGGGAAGCAGAAGTTGCAATGAGCTGAGATTGTGCCACTACACTCCAGCCCGGGTAACAGAGCAAGACTCTGTCTCAAAAAAAAAAGCGACAAACTCTGGCAACAGGACATAATCCAAAAGAATGATGAAAAAGAGAACCTCTGAAAGTCTAGCCAGGTATCTAAATTGCTGATTAAGAGGGAAAAATCTGGTTCCAATCCCAAAGTAAATACTATAGCACTGTGGGCAAAAACGCTAGAAGACAGGAGGATTATCAAAGTTACTTGGATTGTATCCGATGTGAGACTCATTCTTTGGGTTCTCAAGGGCAGATGAAATGATTGGCCTTTGCCTAACACTGCTGGGATACAGCACAACTCAAGGGTCTGATTTGATACAGAAATGCTGCATTGAGAAAGACGTAACTTCCAACTCTCAAGGCCTGGGTTCAGCAAGTACTGGCAGTCACAGAGTGAGGATGGCCTGCTCTGGGGGAACTAGTGGCTTTTAGGACGTGAACCAGAATTTTCCCAGATCACAAATGTAGCCAATAACATGAAATCACACCAAATGATTCACACAACCCAATGCTACTGAAAAGAGGCAGCTTCCAGTAATCAATAGTAGCAGGTGCGGTTCAACTTTATTGTATGGCTGAACGGCTCTACTTGGCCGAGAGCCAGAGGGTCCTTGGACTTACCTATAAATTCATCCATCTGAAAAGGTGATGCTAGGGAGGAGCCAGAACTATAAAGCAGTCTGTTCTCTCCCAGACAGGTCAAGTCGATTAGAATGGATAATAAAGTTTCCTACTGAACCCACATGGGAAGTTATTTTTAGCAGTTCCATAGTGAATAAGAGCAATCACACTTCACATGAATACCACATAGCCAGATATCCTGCCCTTTGCTCAGGGTGGCTTAGGACTCTGATGAGGAATAGAAAAAGGTAAAAAAAATAGAAGTAGGGTTCTAGCTAGAAACAGAAGTTTTCCTTAATTCCAACCATGGTCCATTTCATCCTGAACATGTATGGCTATAAGATGTCCTTTGTCCTGCAGCATTCTGGCTGAGATCAACTCTGTCTAGATTTAGATAAGTTCACCAAAGCCTCTTGCCCTACAGAAAAAGTAGGCTATATTAGAATTGAATTTGTTTGGTACCTTTGGAAAATGATTCTCAGAAGCCACGATGGCTCTTTGCATTTCCTATGTTATTCTTCTCTGGGGGGACAAAGGTACTTTGTTTCTTCCTATTCCAAAGGAGGACACAGCACTATGTCTTTCTTCAGAGACTTTTCCAACTAACAGATAATTCAGTTCTTCAGGACCTACCATAAACAAAGTGCCAGGAACTTTTCTTTCTGCCACTAATGCCATTCAGGAACCTTCTGCCTAAATGATGAAAGTATGTTATTTATCTATCCTCATTCCAGGATTTGTTGTTTCTTTTTTTCTGAGACAGAGTCTCATTCTGTCACCCAGACTGGAGTGCAGTGGTGCAATCTCAGGTCACTGCAAGCTCTGCCTCTAGGGTTCAAGCAATTTTCTTGCCTCAGCCTCGCACACCACCACGGACAGGGTTTTGCCATGTTGGCCAGGCTGGTCTTGAACTCCTGACCTCAGGTGATCCACCCACTTTGGCTTCCCAAAGTGCTGGGGATTAGTAGGCATGAGCCACCGTGCCCAGCCCCATTCCAGGATTTTAAAGCAAGAATTTCCCCAAAGCCATGGGGTATTTAATTTGTCCTGCTTAATTATATATTATTTAAAAATGTAACAATCACATAGGGTCTCACAGAACAGATCTGGCCCTCCTCTTTGACCCAGACTTCTGAGGCACTTCCTTGGGCAGCTTAAGTCTTGGTAAGGAGTCATCCTTACCAATGTGGACCCAAAGAGCTGGCCTGAAGTTGTATATTTTTGCCACCATATTTCTATGAATTTTATCCCTTTTGTTTATTCAAGATATTCACCAATGTCCAAGAAGTCAAAGAGCTGGGGAAGAAGCGCAGGGTAGGGGCATATACTTGGCTAAATCCAGAGGTCCTTGGTGAGGCTACATATAACAGGAAGCAGAACCACAGTACCAAGCAGAGAGGCACCGGCATCACAGCCTGCTGCCTGACTCTGAGCACAGGTGAGACGATGGCGCCTTTCCTGATGTAGTCAGAACTTTCCACGATGGTCCTGCCCATGAGAGTCTCTGCTACAGTAAAGGACACTGATCTACCCTATCCGATGAGAGAGTAAAAGACAAAATGGGGCTCACAGCAAATTTTAAGATGCCTCTCAGCAAGTCTTGTCACAACAAGATAATTACTTTTTAAGTAACAATTCAATTAGGTAGCCATTATCATGGCATTTTCCTTCAGGAACCCCCATGTCTGCTACTAGTGAAAGGAATCACAGGCTCCTAGAATATTCCTAGGCAAGAAATGCCTACCAATGAAGAAAAAAAATCGAAGTTCAAACTCTTTCTGAAGGGTTTGCTGCCAGTCATGTCAGGAAGGTTTAAGTGGAAACAGGGAAGAAATTTAATAAAATATTTATGCTCTCTTACCATTAGCATCTTGGACTCCAGTAAGTGCTCCGACGGCTGCTGCGGTTTCCCCAGACAAGACGATCTGTCCCCCACCTTGTAAGGTGGCCTCAGCCAGGGTGGCGACAGCATGGGCGGCAGCTTCGCTGCAGGCACAGGAACAGGAGAGAGGGGGATGTGTAAGATGAATAGAGGAACAGCACTGCAGCCAAGACAAACCATCCTTTCAACGCTTTCCTTGGGTCTCTCTACTGACTCCATGGTTGTGATCCTAACAGCAAATACGTGTTAACAGTGCTAACAGATAAAGCCAGGAGTAATTCTGAAATAATATTAATGGCTAGAGACATCTGAAGTCTTACATAGCTATAAAGCTAATGGTGAGAGTTTCTTTGAACCTCGGTGTTTGAGGACAGAAGGCACTCATTATCAGTTTCTTCCTTATCAATATCAGTTGAGTGCTTGCAAGCCATAGTGGAAGCTCTGATCCATATTCACAATGCAAAAGCCATTTTGGTTGTCAATCACAAGGTTTTCCTTTTCTCTTTTCTCCTTACAGTAACACAAGGCAGACCATCTGAGACTGTCCTTTTATAGCCAAGGATGAATGATAATATGAGGAGTCAGCAGCAACCTGGACTCACTCTTCAATTAATATTAAATAATAATTTGATTTATAGTCATGCTTTTCAAATATAAAGTAATGGCTGATTAATATCCTGAAAAGTCCAACTCTACCCTTTGACTCACTGTATATGCAGGCAGGGCTAAAACAAAGACTTAAAATTTAAAATTATCACTACCAGTCCAAACTGTATACATAGTTTGCCTCTATAAATACAACAAAATAATAAACCTCCCTATATTGCACAAATGCTCTGTAGAATAGGAAGACATTAATCATTTGTATATACAAGTACTATTTTAGCAGTGTGTCTCATTTTTCTTTCTTTTCCTTGCTATATGCTTTTACTAGGTGCATAAATACCCATTTTTCTTGATTCTATGATGCTACAAACTGTAAGACATACTATTATGTTATGGGCCAGTAAGGAAGAAAAATTCCTGACAATTGTAAGATTATAATTTGCCATCCAAATTTCAGAGAGGTAAAAATGTAAAAAAACAGGCAAATTCATTATCCCTTCTGGCAAAGTATCAGGTGTCACTGTGCAGTTACTGAGGGACTATCGAATTCCAGTGGGCATAGAATAGAGATGATGGTGCCATTTAGTTTAGCAGAAGTGGACAAATAAGCCAGTTGAGTCAGCTTTGCTCTGAAACTGCAGGCTTTGCTGTAACATGGCAGTGGTCTTGCAACCAAAAGCCGTAAGTGGAGGTGGGTGAGGGGACAGGGACTAATTGGGGTAAATATGTTAGGATCGTGGGCAAAGCAACATGTACCAAACTCAATACTGTCTCCTTTACCTAAGACAGTCAGCACACAAGTAAGACAACAGACATAGTAATTCCCCTGCAGAAGACTTCTTGGTCACTGTAAGGATTTTAGGAAGCAGGAAAAGAAACCGAATGGCCAGAAAAGTCTCATTAAATAGAAAAATTTCCTCTTCTTACTAATTTGTCTTGCTTTTTAATTTTTATGACTGTTTTAAAGTTATCTTTTTCTTTTTAATTTTTATGACTGTTTTAAACAGTTATCTTTTTCTGACAATAAAAGCAATATACTTGCTTTTATAGAAAGTTTGAGCAAACTTTATTAAGTATAAAAGAAAATTTAAAATATCATAATTATTTCCTACTAATCTTAAATACAACTTTAAAAAGATAAGATAAGGCCAGGCACAGTGGCTCGCGCCTGTAATCCCAGCTGTTTGGGAGGCCGAGGCAGGCAGATCACCTGAGGTCAGGAGTTCGAGACCAGCCTGGCCGACATGGAGAAACCCCGTCCCTACTAAAAATACAAAATTAGCCAGGCGTGGTGGCGCATGCCTATAATCCCAGCTACTCGGGAGGCTGAGGCAGGAGAATCACTTGAACCTAGGAGGCGGAGACTGCAGTGAGCCGATATCGTGCCACTGCACTCCAGCCTGGTCAACAAGAGTGAAACTCTGTCTCAAAAAAAAAAAAAAAAAAAAAAAAGGTAAGATAATAATTAGGATTGTACTGTACAGTTTTAAAAACTATTTTGTTGTGATAAAATGCACATAACATAAAATTTACATTCTTAACACTAAAGTGTGCAGTTCAGGGAGTTAAATACACTCAGAATGCTGTGCAGCCATCACCATCATTCATCTCCACAACTCTCTTCATGTTGTAAAACTGGAACTCCGGACCATTAAACTTCCTATTCTACCATCTCCCTAGCCCCTGGCAACCACCATTCTACTTTCTGCCTCAATTATTTTTTCATTTTTGTTTTTATTTTTTAGAGACAGGGTCTCGCTATGCTGCCCAGGCTGGTCTCGAATTCCTGGGCTCAAGAAATCCTGCTTTAGCCTCCTGACGTAAACAGCTGGAACTATAGGTGTGTGTGCCTTTGTTGTCATATCTAAGAAATCATTGGCAAATCCAATGTCATTACGTTTTGCCCCATGTTTTCTTCTAAGAGTTTGATAGTTTTAGGTCTTAGATCCACTTTGAGTTATTCTTTGTCTCTATGATTTTTACTACTCTGTCTCACATAAATACAACCACACAGTATTTGTCCTTTTGTGTCTAGCTTCTTTCACTCGGCAGAATGTTCTCAAGGTTCATCCATGTCGTAGCATTTGTCAGAATTTCCTTCCTTTTAAAGGCCGAATAATATTCCATTGTGTGTATATACCACATTTTATGTATCCATTCATCTGTCGATGATCACCTGGGTTGCTCCCATGTTTCAGCTATTGTGAATAATGCTGCTGTGAACATGGGCATACAAATATTTCTCTGAGATCCTGCTTTCAATTCTTTGGGATATATACCCAGAAGTGGATTTGCTGCAACATATGGTAGTCCCATTTTTAATTTTTTGAGGAATTATCATACTGCTTTCCACAGTGGCTATATCATTTTACATTCCCACCAATAGTGCACAAGGGTTCCAATTTCTCCACATCCTCACCAACACTTGTTATTTTCTGTTTTTTGGATCGCGACCATCTTAATGGGTATGAGGTGGTATCTCATTGTAGTTTTGATTAGTGATGTTGCATATCTTTTCCTGTGCTTATTGGCCATCTGCTTATCTTCTTAGGAGAAATGTCTATTCGAGACCTTTGCCCATTTTTGAATAGAGTTTTTGTTGTTGTTGAGTTTTAGATATTCCCTATATATTCTGGATATCAATCCCTTATCAGATATGATTTGCAAATATTTTCTTCCATTCTGTGGCTTGCCTTTTTGCTCTATTGATAGTCTTTTGATGCAAAAATTTAAAACATTTTTGTAAAGTCCAATTTGTCTATTTTTCCTTTGTGATATCCAAGAAATTACTGGCAAATCCAATGTCATGAAGTTTTACCCCATGTTTTCTTCAAAGAGTTTTATAGTTGTAGGTCATGGAACCACTTTGAGTTAATTTTTATACACGGGGTTAGGTAAAGGTCCAACTTCATTCTTTTGTATGCAGATATCCAGTTTTCCCAGTACCACCACTCACACTTCTGATTTCAAAACTTAACACAAAGCTGTAGTAATCAAAACAGTACGGTACTGGCATAAAGACAAACATATAGACCAGTGGAATAGAACTGAGAGCTTAGAAATAAACCTTCACCTATATGGTCACATGGTTTCTGACAAGGGTGCCAACACCATTCAATAGGGAAGGGACTGTCTTTTCAGCAGGGGACCCTTGATCTGGAATTACTACTAAGGCTGTTCTTTACATTTTTCATGGTAGAATTTAATTTTAAAGTGCTTTTAAGTATTTATTAGAGAGACTGTAATGAATAAATTTTAGTACCTAGGCCCTTAATTTTTAATATTTTGTTAAGAAATTTATGTTAATAAACACTATCACCAACCACTGGGAATTTTTTTTTTTTGAGATGGAGTTTCGCTCTTGTTGCCCAGGCTGGAGTGCAATGGCGCAATCTTGCCTCACCACAACCTCTGCCTCCCAGGTTCAAGCGATTCTCCTGCCTCAGCCTCCCAAGTAGCTGGGATTACAGGCACCCGCCACCATGCCCAGCTAATTTTGTATTTTTAGTAGAGACGGGGTTTCTCCATGTTGGCCGGGCTGGTCTTGAACTCCCGACCTCAGGTGATCCGCCCGCCTCGGCCTCCCAAAGTGCTGGGATTACAGGCATGAGCCACCGTACCCAGCCGGGAAATTTTATTAATTACCTATATTGGAGAAAAAAAATAAAAAGAATAAATAAATATATGATCAGCCAATTTTACAGCATCCACCTGTCAATGATTAATGATACAAATATTTACACTGTGACCTGAGACTTTATGGAAAGTAGGAAAGTATATTCTTTGGAAAAAGCTGTGTGAGAGTCTGAAGAAGAAAACTGTAAATAAGAATTGTTTATATGGAATTAGGATCTTTGTTTATAGGCCACCTCAGTGACTGCTTATTTCCTATAATTCTTCCTACAGTTTACAATGATCTCATCTTTATGACCATCAAAGATGACATCCTGCCACTCCTGTATATCCTGAACACATTCTGGCAGAATGAGTTTCATGGACAGCAAAAGGAGAGGGCAGCTCTCCAAGCCTTGACATGAAAGTGTACCTGCAACTGATCACACTCATTTCATTCGACTTGAAGCCCTAAAAACTTGAAGTTTTTTTTTTTTTTTTTTTTTTTGAGACGGAGTCTTGCTCTGTAGCCCAGGCTGGAGTGCAGTGGCCACATCTCAGCTCACTGCAAGCTCCGCCTCCCGGGTTTACGCCATTCTCCTGCCTCAGCCTCCCGAGTAGCTGGGACTATAGGCGCTGGCCACCTCGCCCGGCTAGTTTTTTGTATTTTTAGTAGAGACGGGGTTACACCGTGTTAGCCAGGATGGTCTCGATCTCCTGACCTCGTGATCCGCCCATCTTGGCCTCCTAAAGTGCTGGGATTACAGGCTTGAGCCACCGCGCCAGGCTGAAGTTTTTTTCTTTAACTTCTTTCTAAAATATGGTATGGTAGAAGAAAAGCTGAAAACCAGCAACAACCTAAAATGATCTGGAATGCCAGGGATGAGGAGTCCAATGCAATGGGGGTGACAGGTTGACAGGTCAGTACGATTAATTATTCAACCCCCAGTTAGGGTCTTTACATGGGGCATGAAGACAACAATGATGCCTATGGTAAGCAGGGTTATCATTTCCAGAGCGACTCTACCCTTTTATACTCAACTTTATGGGAAACGACTCAACTAAACTGCTAGAAAGATTTTTTTTTTTTTTGAGATGGAGTTTCGTTCTTGCCCAGGCTGGAGTGCAATGGCATGATCTCGGCTCACTGCAACCTCCGCTTCCCGGGTTCAAGCAATTCTCCTGACTCAGCCTCCTGAGTAGCTGGGATTACAGGCGCGCACCACCACGCCCGCCTAATTTTGTACTTTTAGTAGAGACGCGGTTTCTCCATGTTGAGGCTGGTCTCGAACTCCTGATCTCAGGTGATTCACCTGCCTTGGCCTCCCAAGGTGCCGGGATTACAGGCGTGAGCCACCACGCCCAGCCTAGAAAAAGATTATGTTCACCTAAAAAGGTGAATAGGGATTAAAAAGACCCTTTACAAATTTTTAGACAAAAATTTTGTAATTTTACAAAAATTTGTAAAAAAATTTATAAAAAGACCACTTTACAATTTTTAGACAAGTCATTTCAAAACCAAAGCTACAAATAAGAGGTTTCCATCAGCCTTTTATCTGTAAGTGTCTAATCTTTACCTATAGGAAAGAAAAGCAGTTGTACCATTGCTGACCTCTATTCCAGAGAAGATTTCTGATCTAAGTTTTCCATCCCGTTTTATTGGACAAATATCACTCCATATGTTAAAGCTCCATTTTATTTTAATAATGTCTAATTTTAAGTCAATAATATTTTCATCTTAAAGACTAAGATCAAATTTTTCTTTCAAAATATGACTTTTAAAAAGCAAAATCTTCTCAACAAAAGAAGGACAAATTCTAAAATTCCTTGAGAAGAGGAATTAATCTAAGTATTTCCCCATAGCACTGAGTCACAGCCCTGCACACAGTAGACACACAATAAATACTGTCTCAGGGTTGACAATATACTATCAAGTAAGTTTCCACTACTTTAGAAACATACAGTAAGTCTACAAAGCCAAATCGTCCTCTCTACATGCAAGGACTATACTGGCCATATTCAGGAAATGGGTTTGTAGAAGGACATGTTTAAGAGGAACTACAAGTCTAGGACAGCTTAACCAAAGAACTGAAAATTCAAATTAATGACTGCATCACAAGTAAATGGTGATATCACTGCCTTTCCTCTCTGGTTGTTCAGGCTAAATAGCTTATATATATAAGCTATCATATATATATATGCTATTATATATATGTATGTATGTATATATATACACACACATACACACATACTGTTTTAAAGCTGTGATGTTCTGCTTATTTGTTCACTTCGATTCCCTTCCCACCTCCTTTCCAAAAGTGCTGATTTATTCTTTATTTTGAAAATGAAAATTAACATAGTTTTTAAAGGACAACTTCTCCATACCCACTTTGGGTTGTTAGAAAGCCAGGGTGGGCTAAAGGCTGTGGAGCCCTGGGCCCTTGTGACTTGCAGTATGAAATTCTCTTAAGAGCATGGTTGAGAAACAAGTCCGTCCTGCAACTGTCCTGATTCCGTTGTACCCTGTAAAAGATGGAGGAGCCCCTCTGCCTCCTTATTCCCCAACCTGCCATTGCATGTAGCTTCCTCTCCCTTCTCACCCTGCGCCCACATCTGCTGTTTACATTGCAGCAGAGGTGCAGCTGGTTATAAGAGAACCATGCTTGTTTTATCTGCACCCAAAACACAGACGAGCTGCAAGAGGGCAGATTATGAAACTGCTTTGTCATCATAGGAACAAAGACCAGATTTCTCTGTGTATGTCTCACTGAGATGACTTCCAACAGCAAATTATGTGGAGAGGCTCAGAGTGCAGGGACTAAATGATTCTACTGCATCTCGTCCACAAGGAAGTGAATGTTAAGGGCTTGTGACTTATATCCAACCCTCCTGACTAAGACATTAGACCATGGGTTACCTCTCTTGGGTTCAGAAAGCCCTGATGTTCCCCTAATAGTCTGCTACAGTCTAGTCTCTGCTGCCGGGCTTGGTTTCTTCACCCCCAGCAGAAGCTGTAATATACCAACCCCTAACACTCTTTGGGGCAGCGAACTACCTGATTGCAAAGATATTTCAACATCTCTTTATTCCTCCTCTATGCCACAGTGAACACATTCTCCTTCCTTTGGAGTAAACACTGTAGCCACCTCAGCTGCATCTGAGTTTGTTAACAAGCCCTCAGGGGATGCCATTACCCTCTTGCCTTTAGAAATAAGCCCTGGTCCTTACAACAAAGGGAGCCCAAATGTGCCTCATATTTTCCACTATGTACAGAGTTCCCAGGACACACAACACTTCACTGGAATATCCAAGGTGTTGGCTGCAAGTCTCAATGAAATCAAGTTTTGCTGGTCTTTAATGAGGGCCTGTTAGGCCCCAAGCTACAGTCGGGCGGGGGATGGGGACTGTTACTGGACTAAAGGGAGGGAGAGTCACTTGGCCATGCCTTTCAGGAAGTTTATCTGGGTGTTTCTCTCAAAGACAGGGGTAGAATTGAGCCAAGTGTAAGGAACCAAATAAGACTTTCATGTTACTGAAAAGCAACATGGTGGGTATACACGTGAGTGGGGGAAAAAAAAGAAATGAAGAGCAACACATGCAACATGGCTCAATAGGCTGAAAAAAATGTTCTGATCACTAGGGACTAACTGGGTAACTCTGAGAAGACGTGTTGTGTGTGTGTGTGTGTGTGTGTGTGTGTGTCTGTGTGTCTGTGTGTTTCAGTTTCCTATTCCTAATCAACCACCAATCTCTGGCCATACTTCTTTAAAATGAATCACTTAGGCTGGGCGTGGTGGCTCATGCCTGTAATCCCGGCACTTTGGGAGGCTGAGGTGGGTGGATCACCTGAAGTCAGGAGTTCGAGACCAGCCTGACCAACATGGAGAAACCCTGTCTGTACTAAAAGTACAAAATTAGCTGGGCATGGTGGCAGACGCCTGTAATCCTGGCTACTTGGGAAGCTGAGGCAGGAGAATCGCTTGAACCTGGGAGGCAGAGGTTGCGGTGAGCCGAGATCATGCCATTGCACTTCAGCCTGGGCAACAAGAGCAAAACTCTGTTTCAAAAAAAAAAAAAAAAAAAAAAGAATCACTTTACCTCCATTCTTACGACTTTACTTTCCAAGACCTTAACAAGGTGTGCTGGAGTGCCTCTTCCTAACTGATCTTCTAATCTCCTCTCACTATAATTAAATCAGAATAGATAGTTCTTAAAATATAACTTAAATGATAATAATTCTTGAAGTGCTAACTCTGGGTTGGACACTGCGATGAGAATTTTATCTATATTATCTCATATACATGATTCTGTAGGATGAGTATTATCCTCATTATAACAATGGGGAAAACAAGGCTCAGAGGTTATGTTTCTCAGGATCAAATGGCTAGTGTGTGGTGGAGCCAGGATTCAAACCCGAATATGTGACGTTGGAACCCTGCTCTCAGCCACCATACCAAACAACCTCATACAGTGAACCATGCACAAATCCATCTTAGCTCTCTAGTATCTATCATAATCAATCTAAACTTTCACTGATTTTATATTTAGGGGAGGTGATCCCCCTCCTCTGAATTTCTACAATGTTCATAGTCTTTACCATACAATTCAATAGTGAGTTACACTCTAAGTAATACTGTTTGCTAAGTGTTACTTAAATCAGTCTCCCCAATAAGAGTATGATTTCTTTGAGGGCAGAGTATATGCTAGAGCACTCTATTCTCTATTTAGAGCCTTACCCAGTAGAGCTGGCATGCCGCAAGAGTTCAGTGACTATCAAGGACTAAGAGCTGCTATGGATGAGAATAGCAGCCCTTACTGCATACAAGACACTGACCTAAGGATTTCACATGGAGTAACTCAGTTCTCATAACACCTCTAGAAGAATGTACTATTATCACTCCCATTTTACAGAATAGGAGAGCCTGGCTACTGAGATTTCAAATGAACTGCTTGATGCCAAACAGCTCGTAAGTGACAGAGCTGGGCTTCAAACCGAAGTAGTCTGGCATCAAGGCTCACACTCTTGACCATTAATTTAAATGCCTGAGTCCATTAAAAATAAAATTGCATGAGGAATGAAGAAGAGGGAGAATGATATGAAGCTGATCTTTCCTGTCAACAACCAGTAGAAGGAACCAGGCAGAGAACAATACAATCGAGGTTCAGAAGCCACCTCTTGGAGCATCCCATTTGGCAGCACCCTTCCTAACATACCTGAAGAAAAAAGTTCATTATTTCCCCCAATAATCCAAAACTTACTTATCTTGAGCTCACTGATAAGCAAAGGCAACACATTTTTCTCAAAAGCAAGTAAAATCAGCCACTTGCTGCTTAAACATGGATTAATACCCCCAACAAAATGCACTTTCTTTTGTAGGGCAAAAGGACAATTACTCTGAAGCCTCTTAATTTGTTCTGTATCCCTTGAAAACATGAAGCACTCAAGCCTTGCTGCTTCTGCTTAATGGACACAGAATAGGATAAATGGGAAGGCTTGACCAGCAGTCTTGGGCTGGAAGTCAGAAAGGCTGCACTGATTGTTGGGGCTGGGTGGCGGCAGGAGTGAAGAATGATGCGGAGATTATCTTTCCATCAATAGCCAGTAGAAGGAACTAAGCAGGAAACAATACATTGAGTTTTGGAAACTACCTTTTACTAGAGGATTCCATTTCACATCACCTTTCCTAAGCACACCTGAAGGAAAGAAGTTTAATTTTTCTTGGTAAGGGCTGACCTATTATAGGCCAAACTACAATATCATATGGGCCAAAAGTGTTAAGTTCCTACTGCCAATTGTGGCAAACAGAGATACATTTCTCTTTAAGAGGCCTCCACCCATATCTGCAGGGACAGATCTGTGATCCTCATTTATTCCCGGACTCTTGCCACCACCTGTTAAGCGCCATGGTGACTGTAGCTCCCTGCTGCATCTCCTGAGAAGCTGCCACTGCGGCCTCTGCCAATGATGCCACCGCCTGGGTGGCCTCTGATGCTTGCGTCGTCTGGATGGTCATCTCACCTCCCTGTAACGTGGCCCAATTTTGTTCCACCTGAGGCAGAAAGGACAAGATAGTAAAAAAACAAAGCCACGAAAGTATAATTTTAAAAGTAATTTTTCCAATAATTGTTACTTTTTAGCTAAATACACATACTCTTTAAAATTAACATGACCTGCAATGTACAGAACAGAGTTTTAAGCATGCTACCTTTTGTGTAAAAAAGGGGGTATTAGAATATATACCTGAATTTTCTTGCATTTGCCATAAAGAAATTCTGGAAGGACACACAAAAGCCACTGAATATATTCTCTGGATTATATGTGTGGGGTTCAGAGGAGCTGGAAACAAGTTGGATGGGAGATAGAAAGCAAGACCTTCCACTGTACTTTTTTTTTTTTTGAGAGGGAGTCTCCCTCTGTTGCCCAAGCTGGAGTGCAATGGCACAATCTTGGCTTACTGCAACCTCCATCTCTCAGGTTGAGCGATTCTCCTGCCTCAGGCTCCCAAGTAGCTGGGATTATAGGTGTGTGCCACCACCTCTGGCTAATTTTTGTATTTTTAGTAGAGACGGGGTTTCACCATGTTGGCCAGGCTGGTCTCAAACTCCTGATCTTAGGTGATCCACCTGCCTGTCTCCCAAAGTGCTAGGATTACAGGCATGAGTCACCACGCCTGGCCCACTCTACACTTTTAAATACGTTTCTCGATTTACCTCCCGATGTATACATACTTCAAAACAACACATTGTGCAAGATAAATATATACAATCTTTTGTCAATTTAAATAAATACATAATAAAGTTTAAAAATATATAGGCTGGGTTGTTAGAAATAGCCCATGAGAAGAAAAAAAATTCAAACTATACCAAAATTTCAAACTGTATCAAAGGGAATATGATACCAGTACTCCAGACCCTTTATCCAAAGGGTCTACTACAGTGCCTATTTTCTTTCTCTCTTACTATTTTTTTATCATTATACAATATTTCCATGTAATATACCTATTTTCTTGTGTACCTTTGTAGAGCTATTCCCACTATATGGAAGTATATTTACACAGACACACACACACACACACACACACACATTCACCCTATTTCCCCTTTCTACTACCTCCTCTTTAAAATAAAAATGGCGGCATATTCTACATATCTTTTGTATCTTGCTTTTTTCACAAACAGTACATCTCCGAAATGATTCCATTTTGGAACATATAAAACTACTTTACTGATTCACGATTCTTAAGAATGGCTGCATGGTGGCTGGGCGCGGTGGCTCACGCCTATAATCCCAGCACTTTGGGAGGCCGAGGCGGGCGGATCACAAGGTCAGGAGATCGAGACCACGGTGAAACCCCGTCTCTAAAAATACAAAAAATTAGCCGGGCGCGGTGGCGGGCGCCTGTAGTCCCAGCTACTCGGGAGTCTGAGGCAGGAGAATGGCATGAATCCGGGAGGCGGAGCTTGCAGTGAGCCGAGATTGTGCCACTGCACTCCAGCCTGGGCGACAGAGCGAGACTCCGTCTCAAAAAAAAAAAAAAAAAAAGAATGGTTGCATGGGATTGCATTTTTTTTTTTTTTTTTTTTTTTGAGACGGAGTTTCGCTCTTGTTGCCCAGATTGGAGTGCAGTGGCATGATCTCAGCTCACCGCAACCTCTGCCTTCCAGGTTCAAGTGATTCTCCTGCCTCAGCCTCCCGAGTAGCTGGGATTACAGGCATGCACCACCACACCCAGTTAATTCTGTATTTTTAGTAGAGACAGGGTATCTCCATGTTGGTCAGGCTGGTCTTGAACTCCCAACCTCAGGTGATCCACCTGCCTCCACCTCCCAAAGTGTTGGGAAGCATTGAATTATATAGAAAACATCATCATTTATTTAACAAGTCATCTTTCAATGCACATTTAGGTGGTTTACAGTCTTTTGCTATTAACAAACAGTGCTGTGATGAATATCCTTATATACTATTATACTTTGTATATCACATGTGAGTCTATTTACAGGGTAAATGCCTAGAGGTAGAATTATGGATCAAACTTACTTTGCATTTTTATTTTGATGGAAACTGCTAAACTCAGAAACTAATTTTTTAAAGTGTAGCAAAAACTGCTTTCTTTTCAGTAGGGGAGAAGTTATGAAGACTCTCCCACTGCCCACAGCAAAAAACCCCAAAACAAAAATCATACTCTCTGGTGATAGGGTACACGAGAATCCAGGTTTGCCAGGCCTACACAGAGTCTCTCAGTCTCGGCATGCTAACATTTTGGCCCAGGGATCCTTGGTTGTAGGGCTGTCCTGTGCATTGCAGTATGGTTAGCAGCATCCTGGCTTCTACCCACTAGTTGCCAATAGCACCCTCCCCAGTCAGGAAAGTAAAAAATGTCTCCAGATATTGCCAAATGTCCCCTCTGGTCTGGGGTACAGAACCACTGATTTTAGTACAATTCTTTGTGTTTAGAGACTTGGTTCTGAATACCTGTATCTAGTTACTTCAGTCTGTTTTGCTCAATAAATACTCATTGATTAATTATCCACCCTCAAAACTGAAAAGTAGCAAGGGCAGTAAAAGCAGTTTCTATTCCGAAGTACGGCAGGTGATCCATCAGCTCAGGTGTATATGTCTTTGGACTCCTGGACTCAAGACCTTAGCAGTGCTTACTGCAGCTCTTTCTATTCCTGCTTCACATTGCTGGGGCCTGGTGAGTAGTTATCTTGTGCCTGCTTGTTACCGTGTTCCAAAGGAAGTGCTCCAAGCTTTAGGAGGTAGATATTTTAAATGCTTCCTGCTTTAGTTCTATCACCATACTTAGATTATGATAATGCTTTTCAGAATGTTTGCCAAAAGCCTCCCAGAGAAAGAGACATTCCTTTGAGCTACCTTCGTGTTTGCCCTGAGTTCTCATGGGCAGTGGATTGTGCCAAAAAGCCTTCAGGGCCCATCACTCCTGAGGCAGAGATATCCTAGAGCTGCAAAGTTGCCCCTCAGGAACTCCAAAGCTCTTGTTTTCCAAGGTTGCTTGCTTTCATCTCATTGCTCCAATGAACATTACTGCCAACACTGCCAGTGTAAGAGGCAAGCTGTACTATCAATTCTTAGGTGGCTGATGATTCCACTCAAAACATCCACTGAAGCTGGGCAGTGCTGTTGCCTACTGCGAGGGAATGGTCTTCCTGTTTCCTGATCTGCCCCTCTATTTTAGTCCGGCACATGCTGCTGTTCTCACCTGAGCTTGGTCCAGTGTGGCTCTCTCAAGTCCTCAAACTCCAAAGGCAGCAAGTCACTACAGACACATTTAGTTACAACTATACTTGTAGTGAAAATAGCATTAGAATGCTGCCATATACAGTATAATTTAAGAAAGTTAAATTACATGTCATGGAATGACAGTAAATAGTGAAGAGAAAAGAGGAGGAGAAACAGAGAAGAGATTTCTAATCAGAAACACAGCAGGTGATCAAGAAATCAGTTCAAGCGCCAGCATCTCTTCGGAATTTCCTATTCTTGAGTCTCAGCGCTTTCTTAAACTGTGTTTACTTAAGCTCTTGTTGCATTCCCTTCCCCAAAGAAAGGGCCACAAGCCCTGGGAGGGGAAGATATTCAGAAGATATATCATTGGTTACTATGCATTTCTGAGAGAGCCCCTCTACCATAAGGCCCTTCAAACTGTGGCTGTTCCACGCTTTCACAAGTTAATGCACTGAACGTGTTGCTCCCTTTGACAGGGTAGAACTCCTATCCCTCTCCTTTGTTTGGCTAGTTACCCCTCTAGTCTAAGCTCAGGGGCTTCCTCTGGGAAGTGTTTCCTGAGACAATTCCATTCCCCTGAAGTCCAGATGAGGGCCTCTCCTCTGCTGTTCCACAGCACCCTGGGGTTGCTGCTACTAGACCCTTATCTCACTGCAATTGTTCTTTGCCTTTCTTTACCACCTACCTATGTGCACCTTAAGGGAAAGGGGAGTCTTTATTATCTTTTATCTACAGTCTCTACAGTGCCTGGCACAGGGCTCAAAAACTGTTTACTGAAGGGATGGATGGAAAAATACTATTGGGATTTTCCTACTTGTTATTCAGCCTGCCCATATTTAAGGTAAATCGACATCCATAAAAATACACCTAAAATGAGTTACGCAATTCAAAACTGTTACATATATTAATGGCTCAGTTTAAAATTCACATCTCTAATGTTTTTGTACTTTGGCTTTCTCTTCTTCTAACAGAATTATATATACTATTATCAACAGATACCATTCTATTTCAAATTTAGACTTTTCTGACACCTAATGCAATTGATATCACCAATACCTGGTCTTATCACGCAGCAGAATGGATTCTCAAACCCATCTGCGTCTTTCAATATGCCATCAAAATAAAAACTGTATATTTTAAAATCAACATAGTTTATTTCATATTATTTTGAAATTCTTTCCTTGTTCAATTATAAACATCTATGTAGGCCGGGCGCGGTGGCTCATGCCTGTAATCCCAGCACTTTGGGAAGCCAAGACGGGTGGATCACGAGGTCAGGAGATCAAGACCATCCTGGCTAACACGGTGAAACCCCGTCTCTACTAAAAATACAAAAAAATTAGCCAGCCTGGTGGCAGGCGCCTGTAGTCCCAGCTACTCGGGAGGCTGAGGCAGGAGAATGGCGGAAACCCACGAGGCGGAGCTTGCAGTGAGCCGAGATCGCGCCACTGCACTCCAGCCTGGGAGACAGCAAGACTCTGTCAAAAAACAAACAAACAAAAAAGTCTATGTAACTTGTTCTGTGTCACTAATTAATTTTCAACTGCTTAAGGCTATAGAGTTTGTTGCTCTGTAATTACTCAGATTACTGAGTATTCTCAGCTCAGCAGGCCCCCAAATGACCCTTTCCATAAATAACCGGACGCTGAAGACAGTGTGGTAATGGTGAGAGCTCTCACTGGGAAGGCTGGGATAACAAAATGACCACACAACTTCTAAAAGTATAGGCACTGTTTGTTGTTATACTTTCTGCCCCATGGGAGAAAAGACCAAGCAAAAAGGCTGTTTCTACTGAGTCACCTGATACAGTGTCTACACTGGCATCGATGTGGCCTTATATAGCCCACTTCAGAGAAATATTAGAGTCATTACAGTTCTTATGGTTCAAAGCTAAGACACTAACAACTATGTCAACATCTAAGAGAAATCAGACGGCAAACGGAAACACAATATAATCTAAACATGTCACTTTCTGACATAACCTATGCTTCCTCTCTTTATGTCATTTTCATTTCACTGGAAGTGTAGGAAGAGTTAAGAGTATTTTTTTTCATCTGACTGAATCCAGGTATTTACCAAAAGGCTATAAAAACTTTATATATGTCAACCTCCACAATAGCTGGCTTAACAATGATGTTAGTGTGCCAGAAAAGCCAGACATATGCAACTGAGATTTAAAAAATATTTTCTATGAATATTTGAATATGTTGATTACTTTTGTATGTTATTTAGCAAAGTATATTTCTTAGACTTAGTCCCAGAGAAGTATTTAAGAGACACAACTCTGGCCGGGTGCAGTGGCTCACGCCTGTAATCCTAGCACTTTGGGAGGCTGAGGCAGGCAGATCATGAGGTCAAGAGATCGAGACCATCCTGGCCAACATGGTGAAACCCCATCTCTACTAAAAATACAAAAATTAGCTGGGCATGGTGGTGCATGCCTGTAGCCCCAGCTACTCAGGCGGCTGAGGCAGAAGAATCGCTTGAACTCGGCAGGTAGAGGTTGCAGTGAGGTGAGATCATGCCACTACACTCCAGCCTGGGCCACAGAGTGAGATTCCGTCTCAAAAAAACAAAAAAACAAAAAAAAACAAAAAAAAAAAAAAGGAAAGAAAGAAACACAACTCCATAAATATGTTATAAATATTATGTGTCAAAAACAAAATTTTTATAGAGAAGGAAACAAAGTTACTTTCTTTAAATAGTACCAAGAAACATTCAGTAGAGAGATACGGTTGATAACACTTTGTCTAAGCCAAAAACTAACACATCTTCTAACTCTACCCCTTGTTGTCTTTTCCACTTCTTTCAGACTTTAAGGAGTGTCATCTCGTTCTAGTGTTCTGGACCTGACAAATTCTTTGCTTTGCTAATCCATATCCTTTAATGATGTTTATGTACTTAGAAAGTAAGTGTTCTGTCAACCTTCACCTTTCCTCACCCAATAACCAAGTTTTTCAGTGTCCCAAACTTTCCCAGGCTCCTTAGGTGGAAAGGAGGTACATATGCTTTGCAGCATCCCTTACAGCAAGGCTAGAGGTCGTTCACGTAGACCTCTCTCTCTTCCTCACTAGACTGGAGTCCCATGAGGGCAAGGATCCTGTGCAAATCAATGCCACACAGCTGTAGCTATACAGGGTTTCGGCACATGCAGGCTGGCCAAGGAGCCTGTGGTGCACTCTCCCTCCATCTCCCAGCCATGCAGCCTTTGCCAGTTCTCCCCGTCTCCTGAGGGGCACATATGAAAGTGACTTTGTGGTGTTCTAAGGGGAAATGCGCCATGGCTCTCAACAAGGGTGAGATAACACTTTTAGCTTTATTTCTGATACTGCTCTTCGATTATCTGTTGGCTATTTTTCAAACTTCAGGACACCACATCAGTATCTTCAAGGGAAACACTCATGGTGACGTAAAAAACCCCCTCCTTCACTTGTTGAATCTTCACCAATGTCTCAGAGCCTAGGTAATGTTTTTCTCAGTTCATTATCCAGCTTCAACACTGCTCTGGGACTTTGGGCAAATCATGTAAGCTCTAAAGCGAATCATCATCTCTAAAGTGAAGATGATAATGGAACTTACACTTCATAGGGTCGAGTGTTTAGCCCACCAAGTGATCAATAAAGGTTGGCTGTCTTTAGGTTAACGTCCCATAATTATCCCAATTTTGCTAAGGAAGAATTCTCCTAAGAAATCTTCAAAGGCATATTTAAAATGTAATAAATCATGTTACTGACTTGCAAACATATTTATCCCTTCAAAGAAGGCTTCCCTTAATTCCAGTTTTAATGCATCATTCTTTTTTTCATAAAGACCAAAGATGAAATTCTTTGGGATTCACAGCATAAAAATGCTAAAGGGATAATCCCTTCATATTGTGTATAATACCAAATGCTATACATTCAAACGTAAAATTCTAAGCTCCTGACAGTTGGGTTTGAGTCATACTAATCCATGAATCTTAATTGTTACAATTAATACACATAGCATAAGACACTTTCCAAAACTTTCATGGTTTCATGTTCAAAAGGTTTAAATGAACGAGTGCTGCAGACATGCAGGCTACTCCATCCTCTGGACCTTTGCTTCTCCCTCATTATACATTCAAGTATTTAAGAAGATGCAGACAGAATCTCTTTCTTACCTCTCCATCAGCCACGGCAGAATAATTCACTTGGGCAACGGTGACTGTGGTTGGCAATTCTGAAGCATCAGCCAATGTGGCTACTGTTGCCCCCGTACCAACCTAAAAAAAAATATGGAAAGTGATAAGTGTCGCTGGATGGATCCTTCCACTTCTTTACTCAGAAGCTAAGACTCCTTTAATCCCAAATTTAGCGCAGATAACAATGAATATGTCTTATGATGTGAAATCTAAAATCATATTCACTAAAATTATAGTTCAGAGACTATCATGAGTTTCAGAATTTTACTTCAACCAAATAAATCGATATGAGAAGAGCTATCCCACTGCCACATCCATGCCCAGTGTCGGTCAACCAACTTTCTATTCTCACCCCAATTGGAACTTCAGAGGTTCTCAATCAACAAATTGTGTTTTACCTCAGAAGAGGTCATTCAGAAGGAATATTCCCTGATCACTGACAGTGAAACTGTAAAACAGAAGTCATTTTAAGGCCAGGCATGGTGGCTCACATCTGTAATCCCAGCATTTTAGGAGGCCGAGGCAGGAGGATTGCTTGAGTTCAGGAGTTTGAGACCAGCCTAGGCAACATGGAAAGGCCTTGTCTCTACCAAAAAAAAAAGTCAGCCAGGCCTGGTGGCATACACCTGTAGTCCCAGCTACTTGGGAGGCTGAGGTGGGAGAATCACTTGAGCCCAGGGGGGTTGAGCCTGCAGTGAGCTGTGATGACAGAGAGAGATCCTGTCTCAAAAAAAAAAGAGCCCTTTAAAAGTGCTTTGTTTTGGAAATGTCCAGGAAGCTACTCATAGCTCTGTATTTAGCAAATGCAAAGAATTTAAACTATTCTTCAGGAATCAATTTCAGGTAGGAAGATGGTGGGGAGCTATATAAAGTTCATACAAGAGTTCGCACAAAGGAAACTCTCCCCAGTCTGAGGTGAGGTGCCCACTGATCCATCTCAGAAGCCACAGTCTGGTAGCCCTCAGGTTTACTCACCTGGATAAGTGAGACAGTGCCATCAGGGTTACTAAAGGTCTGGACGACAGTCTGTGACGGTACGAGATGAGCTATACTGTGCGTGGCTGTGGCCTGCGTTTGCGTTTGCTGATCCTCAAAGGCATACAAAAGGTCTTCCCGCCCATGCTGTTTATAACAGTTTTTAACTATGGTCCGTAGTGCCTGGGTCCATGAAACCTGTCACCAAATGACGGGAAAAGCACAGTGAGCCACAAAGAACTTTGGTTATTTAGTCCCAATATGCAATAAGCAGCTACTTCTTTATCAAATCAAACCAAACCAAACCTCTTATAAACTCTCCTAGGATTATTTCCCACAGACTGGTTCTGGTAGAAAGAAGCTGAGTACGAAGTATCAAAGAGGCCTTCTCATTGGTTTCTTCTTGATCAAAGTCTAGTTTACACCCTATTCCAACCTGAGGCCAAACTCTTAAACTTCTTGCAAAGAAAGATTATTCTGATCTAGAATGGCATATTAAGATTCTCAGTAAACTTCCAAGCTAAATGAAAAATAAATACACGGCCGGGTATGGTGGCTCACGCCTGTAATCCCAGCTCTTTGGGGAGGCTGATGAGGGAGGATGACCTGAGGTCGGGAGTTCGAGACCAGCCTGACCAACATGGAGAAACCCCGTCTCTACTAAAAATACAAAATTAGCCAGGCGTGGTGGCGTACGCCTGTAATCCCAACTACTCGGGAGGCTGAGACAAGAGAATCGCTTGAACCTGGGAGGCAGAGGTTGCAGTGAGCCAAGATCGCGCCATTGCACTCCAGCCTGGGCAACAAGAGTGAGATTCTGTCTCACAAAAAAAAAAAAAAAAAAAAAAAAAAAAAAAAACGCAAAAAAAGAGTAAGGAATGATATGTAGTTTAGTCTTCTAAAAGTTTTGTTATTAGCAGGCTCAGCTGGCAGACTTCATATCCTTCTAATTCCATATTTACATTGTTCAACAATGATTTTTAGTAACCAGAAATAACAGCATTTCTAAATGTTCAAGTGATTAATACTTTTATTCGAGTTTCTTTGACATTCCCAAGCACTTCATAAAATTAAAACTGCTCCAAAAGGCAACCCCAAAGACACAGTTTAAATTCATGAATCCACCCTAGTCTTCTCTTTACAGTATAGTGATGGAGCGACAAATGGAAAAAGCTATAAATCAAAGAACATTAGTCTTCGGAGGGACAGGCTTAACATTACACAAAGACTTTTTAGCACAAGATGTAGAAATGACAAAAATTGAAGTGGTTGATTTAGGATGGAAAAGCAATCAGGTAACTCAGTCAGAGGAATTCTCACCCTCTGCTTTTGCTCTTCTGTGCGGACATCACTCCGGACATTTGCCCAGGGGATATCTTCAGGCCACCAGATGGGCTTGCAGCTTTCTTTCCCCCAGCCTGGTTTTCCCCGACCTGTGGAGTACTTGAGCATCTCTGGGATAAATGCCCGAAGCTGGGCCTGGAAGACAACAGTATGGTCATCAATATTCATGAAAGACATCTGGGGTGTGTTTATGACCCCTTAAATTCTAACCTTATAAAACAGAGAGGTTTCTGGGAAGGTCCCAGAGAACTGTAAGATGTGACTGATGAAAACCCGCTGTTTTCCATAGGTTTCTATATCTCCATGGGTGGTTGAGAATTATAAATATGTTGGTAAAGTGCACCTTAGGCTGCATTTTGTAGACTTCTTCCTATAAGAGTAAGAATATCTGCCCCTAAATTTAATTTCTGCTTCCCAAGATATTACTGGTACTATGGCTTATTTCCCTTCTGTAGTTTTCATGCATGTAAGGTGCCAAACTCACGGTGTTTTCAACACTGTTCTGGAAGTAGGAATCAATGCAATTAGATAAGAGAGAAATAACAGGTGAACTGATAAAATCAATATTATTTATAGATGAAGTAACTTTATATCTAGAGAATTCCGAAGAGATCAAATGAAAAACTACTATAAACAATACGAGAATTCAATAAGGTGGCTGATTATAAAATATATGAAAATAAACAGCCTTTAACTTAGTAAAAAGGGAAAATAACCCTAAAACTCTTCTAGAAATTTTCCAGTAAGCTAGGCCACTGTCCATGAGTCTGACATATAGACATAGTAAAACATGTGTGAATTTAAATGCATTATGGACTTCATTCAGATTTATTTTACAAATCAAATCCAGACCAAACAGGTTTTAAACCACAAAGACAACTGCCATTCTTATTTCCTGGCATAGTAACCACACTCTGTGTGTGCTGGGGGAGGGTCTACTTTGTGAATATTCTTAATCGCTGATAATGACTTTTGGCAAGAAAAGCAGTTTATCAAGTTATGGTCTATGCCTCCTTCCCAGACCTACTGTTTCCCTTTCACCTGGAGGTCTACAGCACTCCAGAGATAAGTAGCATCCTGCAACTAAGGATGCATCCATATTGCCCCTGCAGTTGAAAACCAAAAAGAGGCCACTTTTAGCAATCAATCAGACTCAGGGGCGTGGATTTATAGTTACAAAGTAAAATAAGAGAAAAACTGAAATGGGAATACTTAAGTATTAATGAGAGAATGAGTATAGCAACACTTTATTATTAAAGATTTCTATAAATATCAGGTGTTCTCATCATTCTTATAATACATATTAGATATTATTTTATGAAAAGATGATACAGATTGTTACATAACAGGGAACCAGGAACCCAATCAGTAATGTTTACCTAATAAAGTTCTGGCTGACTGTAGTCATGCTGTTAAGTCCTGTGCCAAGCCTGCCACTTCACCTCTAAGTCCCCCAATGCCCCCGACAGTCTCCTGCCTACAGGATATGATATAATATACTCCATATATATTTGGCTCTGGCATCAAGCAGCAGGCTGATAGAAACGTATCCATTTAAAAACCCATCAGCTGGCTCATGCGGTCATTACTTCAGTTATTTTAAGAAAGTACATTTCAAAGTCATTTTTCCCTTTATTCTAATTTCTTGGGAGTGTGTCTTTTTCTAGGCTCAAATACACAGAGCAGGAAAGGGCTTAATCTTCACACACAATATTTTATACTTCTTCATGTCAAAAAAAAAAAAAGGCTTTCTCAGAGGTGTAGATTAAATAAACGGATACAGACTTTCATAAACTCCCTTTTCTTTGAACATCATTAACAGTTTCCAAAGAGGAGAATTATTTATATTCATACCTAGGACAGTCTGGAGAAAATGAAATGAGAAGGCTAAATAATTCTAAATTAACAAAATCCTAAAGTGGGTTGGGTACAGTGGCTCACGCCTGTAATCCCTGCACCTTGGGAGGCTCAGGGAGGCAGACTGCTTGAGACCAAGAGTTCGAGCCCAGCTTGGGCAACACAGTGGGACTCTGTCTCTACCAAAAATACAAAACTCAGTCAGCTACAGTGGCACGTGCCTATAGTCCCAGCTACTGGAGAGGCTGAGGCAGGGGGATCGCCTGAGCCCAGGAGGTCAAGGATGCAGCGAGCCATGATGGTGCCACTTCACTCCAGCCTGGGTGACACAGTGAGACCTTGTCTCGAAACAAAACAAAACAAAAACCCTAAAGCAGGTGACAGAGCAAGACCCTGTCTTAAACCAAACAAACAAAACAAAAATCCTAAAGTGGCCAGAAAGCATTCACTGTGGAAAATACTAGACTGATAGTGTCTGCTCAGATCTACCTGGAACCCTATATATTCCCTAATTCTGGTGATCACTTCACTTCTGACGCCTCACCCTATTTGCACCAATAGTTCTTTATGCTCCTCAGTTCTGGGTCACGTGGACACCTTTCATCCTCAAGTCTTGCTTTGGCTCTCCCACCAGGCCTTCCAGCTGAGTTCCAATAACTCAATGTTACTTGAAAGCTGGCCTCAGCATCAGCCTCTTCACTTAAACCCCATCCTACCCTCTCTCCAATCTACTTGTCTTCTCAACTTTTTTATCTTAGCAAGTAGAAAACCACCCTTTCCCCAGATACTCAAACTAAAAATGTCAAAGTTATCTTTACTTTTCTCCTTCAACACTTATCTAGTCACGCATTGCAAGTCCGATTCTTTTGTTTTCTTTGAAATGTCTCTGGTGTCTATCCCTTCTTCTCCAGCCCCACCTTTATTCTAACTTTCTGGCCCAAGGCTAGTGCATCCTTCTAGTTGGCTTTCTTGGGGAACTCCAAGTTCTCCCTTCATTCCTTCTTCCCACATATCCTTGCTGGAGAGATTTTCCTAAATGTTACCTACATAGCTCCAATGCTCAAAACACCTTCAAATGTCTTTTAACGACGGCAACTAAACTAGATCCTTCTGCCCAGCTTTTCAGACCCACTACAATCTGGCTTCACACTACAATCAGTTTCCATTAATTCCCACCACTCAGCCTTAGTCCTCCATCAGACAAGTCTCTGCACTGTCTTATGAACTACTAAGCCCATTCCTGCTTCTCTGCCTTTGTTCTGTCCCCTTGCTGGACTACTTTCCATGCTACTATACCACTCATTCTTTAGTGCCCAGAAAGTCCTACATTCTTTGTGGAACATATACTAACTATTCATTCATTCATTCATTCATTCATTCATTCATTCATTATCTCTCTCTCTCATATACTAACTATTCATCCATTTTCATTCTCTCTCTCTCTCTCTCTCTCTCTCTCTCTCTCTCTCTCTCAGATCTTGCTCTGTGGTCCAGGATGGAGTGCAGTGGCATGAACACAACTCAATGCAGCCTCAACCTCCAGGGCTTAAGGGATCCTCCTGCTTCAGCCTTCAGTAGTTGGGACTAAAGGTGCATGCCACTATGCCCAGCTATTTCTTTTTCTTTCTTTCTTTTTTTTTTTTTTTTTTTCTGTAGAGAAGGGGTCCCCCAATGTTGCCCAGGCTGATCTCAAACTCCTGGCCTGAAGCGATCCTTCTGCCTCGACCTCCCAAAGTGTTGGGATTTCACGTGTGAGTCATTGCACTCAGCTTCACTTCTCTTAAGTTACCTCTTTCTACCAAAAAGAACACAAGGGCTGGGCGCCGTGGCTCACGCCTGTAATCCCAGCACTTTGGGAGGTCAAGGCGAGCGGATTCCCTGGGGTCAGGAATTTAAGACCCACTTGGCCAACATGGTGAAACACCATCTTTACTAAAAATACAAAAATTAGCCAGGCATGGTGGCACATACCTGTATTGCCAGCTACTCGGGAGGCTGAGGCAGGAGAATCGCTTGAACCCAGGAGGCTGAGGTTGCAGTGAGCTATGATCGCTCAACTACACTCTAGCCTGGGTGACAGAGCAAGACTCCATCTCAAAAATACAAAACAAAACAAAACAAACGGCTCAGAGTTGGCTCTGAATCTTAATTTTCTCATCTGTAAAATAGTAATAATAGCAAATATACAGTGTCAATTAAGAGGCTGAGATAGCAGGCATATTAATTAATAGCAGTTTTATTATTATTACCTTAGTCATCAAGCCATCCTTTTTTCAGCAACTTCTACAGTATTCATAACTTTTGTTCTAAAATTTAGAGTTTAATTTGTTATAAAATTTAGGTGCATCATAGCTCTTTGGCAACTGATTGATAATTCTGATTTTATAATAAGAAAAAATTGTTCTTTTTTTTAAAAAAGTAGATGCTTTAAGCATCCACTCTTCAAATCTATTAAATAAAACTACTCAAAATGTAAAACAAATAAGGACTCAGAAACATCATGGCTTTAATCCAGCACAGTTTTAATCCTTAATCTGCTACAGGTTGAGCATCCCTAATCTGAAGATCTGAAATCTGGAATGTTTCAAGAGTCACATGTGGAAAATTCCACCCATGACCTCAAGTGACAGGTCACAGTCAAAATTCTATTTCATGCATAAGGTGTATATAAAACACAAATAAATTTTGTGTTTAGATCGTGGTCCCATCTCCAAGATATCTCACTAGGTATATGCAAATGTTAAAAAAATCAAAAAATATATGAAATCTGACGTACCCAAACATTTCGGGCAGGCAGTACTCAATCTATATTAAGTTTCTATCAAGTCTAAATGTGACCATTTGCCAAAAAGAAATATTTAAAAGATAAATAAGATTTTACTTTTAAATCAGGGAAAATAGGGAATTTATTCCCCCAATGCAAACAAATAGCTAGCTTTCTGAAACAGTTTACTAATACTGAACACACCGTAATGTACATAAAGACATTCATCGTTAGTTTTTCAACGATGGGTAAAGTGGAAAAAAGCAGAGGTGGCAGAAGAATGAGTTTATATGTATCTGAAACAAGGTTGAGGATGAGAAATAAAGGGTGCTAGAACTAAGAAGGAACAAATTGACCATTTGGACCAATTATTTGCTTTGAAGCAAGCAAGCTATTACTAACACACCCACAATGTACAGGAAGTTTAGGTGCATTGTTCTGCTGGGTCCCTGAGCATTAAAAATTTGTATTAATAAATCTCTGGATGAGAAATGTTTCAAATTCCTAGGAAGATGATCCCAGAGGCTAATATGAGAAGCAGGAGACACAGAAACAGTACAAAAAGAAGGTTACTTCCACAGGCTGAAACCCCATCAAGTCAAAAAATGGAACCAGAGTGAAATCAGCTGCTGGCATACAAGTTCTAATTCAGGAGCAGATCATAGCTCTTAAAAGTGCTAATTATCAAGCATATAAAATTTGCCCCTATACCAAAAGAAGTAAAAGGTATTTTCTACTATAAGAGTTTGTTTTTCAGGTGTGTACATTTTGGGAATGAAGGGTATTTTTTACTTTTAAATGCTTAAGAGATGATTTGACTTCATTGAAAAAGGCAATCTTCCTACAGGTTATTTTTACACTGTCCCAAATAAACAGTGCTAAGGCTAAAGAGACTATTAATAAAGGGAAACTAGCAGTCCAGTACAGGAAGAGTTAAATGATTCCTTTCCAGAATTCGGAACTGTGCTCTCATTACCCGCTGAATTAATTACTGGTCCTGGAGAGTTTTGGAAACCAAAGCTTTTTGATGTGCTTGTTAAGGAAGGTTTGTCTTTAATCCACAGGGAGACAATCAACAGGATCAGCAAAGCTAAAGCCTAACCTCTCAGACTGTCCTTTAATTGGGCTGGAACAAGCTTTCCTGGACTCTCATTCTGATTTAGGGCTTTAGGTGGGCCTAAGGTACCCTAGCTTGGTCAGTAAAGCCACACCAAACCAGCAAAGAATAGAAAATACTACCACTTCCCGGGACAATCAGCAAAGATAAGGATATCAAATTCATGCCCGTGTCAGTGAAAAGTAAAGATTATGTGGAAACCACAGATAGGTTTAAAATAAAAGGTTCTCTAAAACTCTAAAACGTCTAATCCAATCAAAATTAAAAAAAATTCTTGCTATGCTAGAAATTTCCTTTGTAAATTCAGTTAATTCTTTGCTATCCAACAATGCATTATCCTTACACATCCCCCAAATACCCTCTCCTCTCGTTCGCTCTATCTTTGCTCTGCATTTACCTGAGTCTAGGGATTTTGAGGCTCCTGATGTCCATTTAGGCTCAATTACCAAGAACAGGTCTTTCAAACCAACATATGTGCTACCTCCACCTCTACTGAAGAGGTCAGAGAATGCATAATAAATTTTAAGAGAAGGCAGTTGAAAGCAAATCATGCTGAAAGGTTATGTTTTGCGTAGCCTACAGAAAATAGGAATGTAGCAGGGAAGGAAAAATGGAGATTTTTCAGACTGTGGCAACACTATTTTAACTTAAAATTATTACTGTCCAGGCTGACAGACCCAATTATATTTGAATGGATAGGCCAGGCGCGGTGGTTCACGCTTGTAATCCCAGCACTTTGAGAGGCCGAGGCAGGTGGATCACGAGGTCAGGAGATAGAGACCATGGTGAAACCCCGTCTCTACTGAAAATGCAAAAAAAAAAAAAAAAAAAAAAAAAAAATTAGCCGGGCGTGGTGGCAGGCGCCTGTAGTCCCAGCTACTCGGAGAGGTTGAGGCAGGAGAATGGCGTGAACCCGGGAGGCAGAGTTTGCAGTGAGCCGAGATCACGCCACTGTACTCCAGCCTGGGCAACAGTGAGACTCCGTCTCAAAAAACAAACAAAACAAAACAAATAAACAAAAAATTGAATGGATATCTAAAGGGCATTAAAGAGCTAAAGCAAAGTGATTCATTTGCCCAATGTTTGGAATTATTTGTACTACTGATCTCTGTTCAGAGAGATGACTATGGTGGTTATTATCAGAAACACCATTCCAAGCAGAAACACTGGCTTCTCTTAATCTCATTTCCCCTAAAAACACATTCCCACAGAAAACACAAGAAGAGCAAGTTTGGAGAAAAGATGAACATAACTTCAGAATTAGTGAATTTGAAGGCCAGCCAATGAAGGCACTCATTTAGACTCCTCTCTCAAGTCAAGACTTCTGCTTCTGTATCTCGGCACCCCCAACCTATCAAACTTTCTCCCTCTCATTAATCAAAATGCTCTTAAAGTCCTACTTTCTCTTTGAAGAACACAGGTTGGTTAGTTTCTGTTACCTTATGCTTGTTGTACTCTTCTGTACAAAAATGTAAATAATATAGGTAAAGTCAAAGTCCTCTTTGCCATCTATTCTCCCTCAATCCAGTCTCCTGTCCAGAGGCATGAGTCTGATGAACAGCCTTCCTTCTAGGCCAGATTCTATACATCTACATAAATACATGCTAGAAAGGCAGTTTTATGCGATTAAAGAAAAACACAAATGTATTTTTGTGTTTGTACACTATTTTATAACTTGTTTTTTCCACTCAACATTTTGTCATAGAGATCTTCTCATGGTAGTGCAACTACAATAATTTTTAAAAACAGTTGCCTAGTATCCATGGTATAGAATTTCCATTTTATTTAGCTATTCCCCTACTGATAAACATTTAGATTGCTTACAGTTTCTCTTGCTGTACAAACAGTGCTTGTACATGCTTCTTTGTGCACAG
Source organism: Macaca fascicularis (assembly GCF_037993035.2). NCBI lineage: Eukaryota > Metazoa > Chordata > Mammalia > Primates > Cercopithecidae > Macaca > Macaca fascicularis. Next base: position 171,191,609 of record NC_088377.1, on the reverse strand, counting down.
AAAACTCAGCAGAAAATGTTAAATCCATATACCCTTTAACCAGTTAAAGAAATTCAGAAAAGTGGAATTGCTGGTTAAAGGGTATATGGATTTAACATTTTAATACACTGCCAAATTGTCCTCCAGAAAGACTTTGCCAATTCCACTGTCACTAAGAGTACTAGACAATACCCATTCATCCTCTTCCACATTTTATTACCTCTTCCACATTTTATTACCAAGTTTTCTCTCTCTTTTTAAATTTTTCTTGAGATAGTCTCACTCTATCACCCAGGCTGGAATGCAATGGTGCAATCTCGGCTCACTGCAACCTCCGCCTCCCGGGTTCAAGTGAACCTCCTGCCTCAACCTGTAGCTGGGACTACAGGCGTGCGCTACCAAGGCTGGCTAATTGTTTTGTATTTTTAGTAGAGATGGGGTTTCACCATGTTGGCCAGGCTGGTCTTGAACTCCTGACCTCAAGTGATCCACCCTCCTCAGTCTCCCAAAGTGCTGGGATACAGGCATGAGCCACTGCACCCAGCCTTACTATCAAGTTTTCTTATTTTGGCTCATCTGACATGGGGGAAATGGTTTCTTATTTTAATTTCCATTACCAGTGAGTTGACAATCTTTTTATATGTTTACTGGTTATTTTTCCTTTCTGTGAACTGCTTATAACATTTGCTTATTTTTCTAATTATCTTTATCTTATGAATATGAAGAAAATATTAACCTGCTCTGGATATTAATTCTGTCATATAAATTGCAAATATTTCCTTAGTCCAGTTGTATCCTATGTAAGTAATTTATATGGCTAGTTTCTTCTCTTTAGTATTTCTGAATATACCCTTATTCTTTACTCGAAATATGCTATGTTCTATTTAAGAACACAACCAGTGTTTTTATTTGTTACGTATATATTCTCTCTTTCTTTTCCTTTCTTTTTTGAGACAAGGTCTCGCTCTTTTGCTCAGGCTGAAGTGCAGTGGCGTGATCATGACTCATCACTGCAGCCCTGAACTCCTGGGCTCAAATGATCCTCCCACCTCAGCCTCCTGAGTAGGTGGGACTATGGATGCACCACCATGCCTAGCTAATTTTTAAATATTTAGTAGAGATGAGGTCTTGCTGTGTTGCCCAGGTTAGTTTCAAAACTCCTGGCCTCAAACCATCCTCCTGCCTCGACTTCCCAAAGTGCTGGGATTACAAGCAAGAGCCACCACATCTGGCCCATATATATTCTCTTAATCTCATCATGCCTACTAAACATGACAAGACATCATATACGTAAACATTTTATGATAATTTCAGACAGTAAGAAGAACCTGCTTTGCCAGTAAATTCTGGAGAAGCAGTTTGGAATTGTGATCCACCATAGTGGTTTTCAAAGTTGCCTGCACACTGGAATCACTTGGAGAGTTTAAACACTGCAGATGCCTAGATCCCATCCCTGAAGGCTGTGACTTCATTGGTCTGGAGTGTGGCCTGGGCACTAGGATTTTAAGTTCCCTAGGTGATTCTATTATGCAGCCAATTTTGAGAACCACCAAACTAAAATACTTTTTATCCAGTCCTTCTTTTCAAAAAAAATTTTTTTAAACAATGGCAAAATACACATAACATTTATTATTTTAACATGTACCATTTAGTGACACTAAATATGTTCACAATGTTGTATAAACATCATCATTATTTCTAGAACTTTTTGTTTGTTTTTTTTTGAGATGGAGTCTCGCACTGTCTCCCAGGCTGGAGGGCAATGGTGCAATCTTAGCTTACTACAACCTCTGCCTCCTGGGTTCAAGCAATTCTCCTGCCTCAGCCTCCCAAGTAGCTGGGATTACAGACACCTGCCACCATGCCCAGCTAATTTTTTGTATTTTTAGTGGAGACGGGGTTTCACTATGTTGGCCAGGCTGGTCTCAAACTCTGGATCTCGTGATCTGCCTGCCTCGGCCTCCCAAAGTGCTGGGATTACAGGTGTAAGCCGCCATGCCTGGCCTATTTCTAGAACTTTTAAAGCATCATCTCAAACAAATTCTGTGTCCACTAAAACAATAACTCCTGACTTCTACCTCCCCATAGTCCCTGGTAACTTTTATTTTCTTTCCTCCCCTCCCCTCCCCTCCCCTCCTCCCCTCCCCTCCCCCCTCCCCTCCCCTCCCCCCTCCCCTCTCCCCTCCCCTCCCCCCTTCCCCTCCCCTCCCCTCCCCTACCCTCTTCCTTCCTTCCTTCCTTCCTTCCTTCCTTCCTTCCTTCCTTCCTTTCTTTCTTTCGACAGAGTCTTGCTCTGTCAACCAGGCTGCAGTGCAGTGGCGCAATCTCAGCTCACTATAACCTCCACCTCCCGGGTTCAAGCGATTCTCCTGCCTCGGCGTTCCCAGTAGCTAGGATTGCAGGCACCTGCCACCATACCCAGCTATTTTTTTTGTAAATAATACAAAAAAATTTTTAGTAGAGACAGGGTTTCACCATGTTGGCCAAGCTGGTCTTGAACTCCAGACCTCAAGTGATCCACTTGCCTTGGTCTTCTAAAGTGTCGGTATTAGGCGTGAGCCATCGCGCCCGGCCACTTCTATTTTCTATCTTTATCATTTTGCCCACTCTAGATACCTCATATAAGTAGAATCACCCAATGTTTTCCTTCTGTGTCCCGCTTATTTCAATCAGCATAATGTTTTCTACTTTTTGAGTAGAAGAGGTGAGACCTATGTTTTTTTCAAAACAGAACAAAACTCTCAAAAAACTTAAGCAGATAACTGACTGGCTGTTTTCTAAGTAAAACATCTCTAAAGCCTTGTGAATAACTCCTTCCTAATGAAGCAAGCACTGTGCTGAACATTTCAGAAGGTTTACCTGAAACTGCCATAAATTACTATCCTGTTGCATCATCAAGCCATGGGAATATTAAAGCAACAAAGATTGCCCCAGTGACAGTAAGAGGAGGGCAGTAAGTTCAAGGAAGGTGAGGGAAGGGAGAAGGGAAAGAAGAGTGGATTTTAATCAATAATACTGCCCAGGTCTTTCCAGTGATGCTTCTTCTAGAATTATAATATATGCCTGGATGTCTTCCAATACAGATTCCAAAGAGATTTACCATCTCCCAAGAACAAGAGAAGCCTATAGGACCCACGTCTGGTAAAGAGCAGAATTGATTTTCCACTAGCAAAATCATAATTATTGCTTAAAGACTCTGCAAGAAGCTACGCAATTCCTTGAACTCAAAGCATAGTCTGAGAAACAGCAGCATTGACATCACCTGGGGGCTCACCAGCAAGGCAGAACCTCAGGCCCATTCCAGACCTACTGATTCCTAATCTGCATTTGACCATGACTTCTCAGGTGACTGCTGCACACTCTGAAGTTTGAGAGGCACTGACTTAGCCCATCCACTAGGCCCTGGTCTGTAGTATCCTAAAACAAATTTGCTAACCTGACTTTCAAAATCTGAAAAAGGAGACTTTACTGTAAATGAATTCTGGGGTTGCAGAACCTACCCCAAACTAAGGATCCCTTTTGCTAAGCTTTATCTCAACCTCCTCCAATTCTAAACAGATATGGAATAAGTATAGAGTAAGTTCCAGCCACTATTCTTAAAGGTGATTCGAAATCCAAATTTTCATTTTAATTACTAAAAACACCACAGACATATGTAGTTTTCTAACACGCACACCCACCTCCCACCCCGCCCCCGCCAAAATAAGGACTATTCCAACTCATGGCACCAAAACAAGAGACTTAAAATCTTACTATAGTTATAATAGTAAAAACAGAAACTTTTCAGGTAAAACGTCCTATTTACTAATAAAGAATCATACTTTCAACGAAACAAAAAAGACAAAAGCCAAAACCCAAGAGAGCTGCTTCCTAAAAAAACAGAGCATTTAGTTCTCACAGAACTTCAGACATCATTATGTGCAATTTTTATCTGTGTAGGAGACAATTTTGAGAGTTTTGGGGCAAGTAAAAAATTCTCTTAAAAAGCAAACGTTGGCTGGGTGCGGTGGCTCACACCTGTGAGCCACACCTAAAACTTTGGAAGGCCAAGGCGGGCAGATTGCCCAAGCTCAGGAATTTGAGATGAGCCTGACATGGTGAAATCCCGTCTTTACTAAAAATACAAAAAAATTAACCTAGCGTGGTGGCCTGCGCCTGTAATCCAAGCTACTGGGGAGGCTGAGGCAGGAGAATCACTTGAACCCAGTAGGTGGAGGTTGCAGTGAGCCGAGATTGCACCATTTCACTCCAGCCTGGGCGACATAGTGAGACTGTCTCAAAAAAAAAAAAGAAAAGAAAAAAGAAAAGTAAATGTTTAGTGCAGACTGGCTGAAAGAGTCAACCTGAATAATGAATACAATACAGTTTTATACAAAAAAGATTTTTTAAAAAGCACTGGCAATATGAATGCAGCCCTAAGTTCTATTTGTCATTAGCTTCCTTCATACATTTCATTTTCTATTTATGCCTCAATTTTCTTTTTTTTTTTTGAGACGAAGTCTCGCTCTGTAGCCCAGGCTGGAGTGCAGTGGCCGGATCTCAGCTCACTGCAAGCTCCGCCTCCCGGGTTCACGCCATTCTCCGGCCTCAGCCTCCCGAGTAGCTGGGACTACAGGCGCCTGCCACCTCGCCCGGCTAGTTTTTTGTATTTCTTAGTAGAGACGGGGTTTCACCGTGTTAGCCAGGATGGTCTCGATCTCCTGACCTCGTGATCCGCCCGTCTCGGCCTCCCAAAGTGCTGGGATTACAGGCTTGAGCCACCGCGCCCGGCCTATGCCTCAATTTTCAATCTGAAAAATATTTTGTTTTCGTAGACACCAGGGAAAAGAAAAAAAAAAAGCCAGCTGTATTGTTCCACTTAACTGTTGAGAAAAATTAAAATTCTTGGTTCATGAACTTTCTCTAATAAAGCATGGCTGAGAGATGGTATGTTCAGGTTATTAAAAAATGAATATAGGCAATACATATAATTACCATTAATAATTAGTAATAATACCTTGGTGTGATGCTTTAGTTTTCAAAACATTTTCCTACACCAAATTTTATTTTTCTTCCTCTGACTCCTTAAGGTAGGAGGGCATGTATTTCATCAGAAGATGAAAGTGAGAACCATGGTTATACGTAGTAGAATTGAGACTAGAAAATAGATCTTCTGACTCTGAGTTAGTATTCTTTCCAATAAATCATGCTAACTTTCTCATTTGTAAAGATACAAAATAATGCAACGCATAATATTAGAACAATATTGAATATAATTTACTCTCTTTAGACGATTCAGAATGTATCTTAGGATCCTATATAGATTTGTAAGTTAGGGTCATCAATATCAAGTCATCTCTATACCATCAAGTGCAGATAAGATGATAATAGAGCTGTCTGGTTAACCCAAGTCTATCTCTATTACAGTCCAGTTTGATAGTTCTAGAATTTTATCACTTCAAGGAAGTCATAAATTACCCGTATGTTCTGAAATCTAGAATTAATGTCCAGTAAAATGTACTTGTTCTTAATGGCTATAAACCATATCTGAGCTCTGCTTCCTTGACTATAAAATAAGAATTTTTAAGACACACATACACACACACACAAAGGTGGATTAAATGAGATGCCCCTGTAAAGAACTTAGCAGTGTGCCTTCCAACACAAAGTATCTATTTAAGAGGAAAATAAGGGGGGGAAAAGAGAGATGTTGACATCTTCATGCTAACATAAATAAAAATAATCTTTGGGCAAAACAAAGCAGAAACATTATCAAACTTTGCACTTTATTTGTTTATTTATTTATTTATTTATATATTTTTTGAGACGGAGTTTCGCTCTTGTTGCCCCAGGCTGGAGTGCAATGGTGCGATCTCAGCTCACCGCAACCTCCGCCTTCCGGGTTCAAGTGATTCTCCTGCCTCAGCCTCCCGAGTAGCTGCGATTACAGGCATGCACCACTAAGCCTGGCTAATTTTGTATTTATTAATTTTTTTTTTTTTTTTTTGAGACGGAGTCTCGCTCTGTCGCCCAGGCTGGAGTGCAGTGGCCGGATCTCAGCTCACTGCAAGCTCCGCCTCCCGGGTTCACGCCATTCTCCTGCCTCAGCCTCCGGAGTAGCTGGGACTACAGGCGCCCGCCACCGCGCCCGGCTAGTTTTTTGTATTTTTTAGTAGAGACGGGGTTTCACCGTGTTAGCCAGGATGGTCTCGATCTCCTGACCTCGTGATCCGCCCGTCTCGGCCTCCCAAAGTGCTGGGATTACAGGCGTGAGCCACGCGCCCGGCCCTATTTATTAATTTTTTTAGTAGAGACGGGGTTTCTCCATGTTGGTCAGGTTGGTCTCGAACTCCTGACCTCAGGTGATCTACCCACCTCAGCCTCCCAAAGTGCTGGGATTACAGGTGTGAGCCACTGCGCTTGGCCTAACTTTGCACTTTAAAAAATTCAAGTTTAATATAAAATAGGAAAATAGTTTTTTGTATTTCTATTATAAAAGCAATTCATGCTTATTTAGATAAAATGAAAATCACCTATAATGCCACCATGCATAGATAATTAGTGTTAATATTTTAATGTACATCCCTCCAAGTTCTATACACACAGATGCGGGCACATTTTATGTTACTGTTTTAGAAAATGAGATAAATCAGCTCAATTCTGTGTTCCCGGAATTTAAAAAAAAAAAAAAATCTCCCAAAAGAAACAGAAAAATAAAGCCCTAAACCCCTCAAATTACGGTATATAAGAAATGCTACTTTACAATCAGTTTTTTTTTTTTGAGACGGAGTCTTGCTCTGTCAACCAGGCTGGAGTGCAGTGGCATGATCTGGGCTCACTGTAACCTCCACCTCCCAGGTTCAAGCGATTCTCCTGCCTCAGCCTCCCGAGTAGCTGGATTACAGGGGCGTGCCAACACACCCGGCTGATTTTTGTATTTTTAGTAGAGACAGGGTTTCACCATGTTGGCCAGGCTGCTCTCCTGACCTCAGGTGATCCACCCGCCTCAGCCTCCCAAAGTGCTGCGATTACAGATGTGAGCCACTGTGCCCAGTGTTAATATGTGCACTCCTCCAAAGTTCTATACACACAGAGGGGGGCATACTTTATGTTAATGTTACAGAAAATGAGATAAATCAGCTCAATTCTGTGTTCCCAGAATTTTTTAAAAATCTCCCAAAAGAAACTGAAAAGTAAAGCCCTAAACTCCTCAAATTACAGTATATAAAAACTGCTACTTTACAGTTTTTTTAATTTAACATACCACAAATATTATTCTACTGCAATAAAGAGCAAATCATCATTTTTAGTGTCTAACAGTTCACCGTATCATCTCTTTTGGGCTATGCTGCTCGTCTTCCTATATAAATTCTAAACACTATCGTAATTTAACCAATCACATTGTTCCCAATTTTCCTACTATAGACATGCTGTAATAAACAATGTACATCTGTGTTTAATTGGAGGGCATGATATACACCTTTTAGACTTTGATATGCATTGCCAACACCAACCTGCCCTCTAGAGAAAGTGTACCAATCTGCATTCCCACTAACAGTGCATTAGACTGCTTGTAGTCCCATACCCTTGCCTATCTAGGTTTGGGTGGAAATAAAACCCTCCTTTTACTCCCATTAATAGTGAAAGTCTTTAGGATCAATTATAAAAGAGAGCTATTGGCCAGGCACAGTGGCTTATGCCTGTAATCCCAGCACTTTGGGAGGCCAAGATGGGCAGATCACTTGAGGTCAGCAGTTGGCGAGCAGTCTGGCCAACGTGGTGAAACCCCAACTCTACTAAAAATACAAAAAAATTAGGCAGGCATGGTGGTGCATGCCTGTAGTCCCAGCTACTCAGGAGGCTGAGGTGGGATAATTGCTTCAACCCGGGAGGCAGAGGTTGCAGTGAGCTGAGATCACGCCATTGCACTTCAGCCTGGGCAATAGAGCGAGACTCCGTCTCAGAAAAAAAAAAAAAAAAAAAAAGAGACAGAGAGAGAGAGAGCGAGCTAGCTATTTAGCTCAGATTAAGAAAAAAGTATTTGAGGAAAACAAACAACAATAAAACGTTGAGGGGAGAAAATGCCAGGATCCAAATACTTGGAAATTCCCATTCAGTTGGGAGCTGGGTTTTTCATCATCCTGCTCCCTCTTCCTCCTCATTTGTTTGTTTTATTTTATTTGTTATGTTTGACTTTTTAGTCATCATCTTTGGTAAGAAGGGGAAGGAGGGAGCATATGATAGAGAAAATGTGCACCTCCAGCAACGCATCTATGCGTTTGACAACTGAGATCCAGCTCCTCATTCACCAGCACACCAAGCTCTACCGAGTGTGGTTTTGATAAAAATGGAAAACAACACTTTCAAATGTCTTACCTCCAAAATGATAATAACTAAACTGTTTGCTGACTTCTGCGGCCACTAGCCAATTTCATGAAAACCAGTATCCACAATGATTTAATATAATCAAAACCTCAGACTGTTTTACCCTAGCACACCAAATGTGACAAAGAATAACAAATACCCATCACAGGAGAGGAGTTAACCTAACACAGCATTCGAAACCAAAGGCTTAGGCAGTTTTAGATATACTTTACATCTGAGACAGAGTCGATTCTTTACATCAACCAGATAAAAATAATTCACTTTATGTTTTCTTTACTTGACCAGTCAGAATGCCTCTAGACACAGAGTAACAGAAACTGTTAAAAGACAGTAAAGAAAAGTTTAGATCGGGGTGCCAAATCTTTCGGCTTCCCTTGGCCACATTAGAGGAAGAATTATCTGGGGCCACACATAAAATATACTAACATTAATAACAGCTGATGAGCTAAAGAAAAAAAAATCGCCAAAAAATCTCATAATGTTTTAAGAAAGTTTACGAATTTGTGTTGGGCCACATTCAAAGCCATCCTGGGTCGCATGCGTCTTGCGGGATGTGGATTGGGCAAGCTTGGTTTAGATAATGCTTTCCTTTCTGAACCATTATTTAGAGATCTTTCCAGTGTCCACAGAAAGGGCTATGAATCCAACAATCAAAAGATCACTGTTTACGTTTATATTTATAAAATGTAGTATTACTTCAGACCAAGTTGCTGGTTCAGATGGAATAAAAAATAAAAGTGCCACCCCAAGCAGCAGCATCAGCGTCTGCACTGGGTCAACACCTGCCCAGGGGACTTGCGATCCTGTTCCCCACCATTACACTTAACTCATTTTTGCTCTAACCCTGAAGTCATTTACTGAACAGATACTATTATTTAGATGACATGTTATTTCAGAGGCTGAGCAGCTATACTGAACAGAAGTAAACGACAGAAACTAAATTCCTCAAATTGTAGCTGGGGAGACCACAAATAAGTATACAAGTTAACAAATGGGATTATTTCAGGTAGTAACAAGTGTTACACAGACAAGAACACAGAGGATGTATTAGTGGCTTGGTGGGGAAGAAGAAAGCTTCATTTAGGTGGGATAATCAAGAAAGGCTTGTCTCAGGAGGTGATATTTGAGCTAGACTTTGAATAAGATAAAGTCCATCATGCAATCATCTGGCAGAACAATATTCAGGCAAAGGGAATAGCGAAAGCAAAAGAATGGATGCAGGGTGTTTGAGGAAAAGAGGGTTAGAGTGGCCGGAGCCCAGTGACTGAGGGGAAGAAGATGAGGCAGGAAAAGGCCAGATTACATAGGGCCTTCAAGGCCACAGCACAGTCTGAATTCGATTCTAGGAATAGTGGAAAACCATTAAAGGGCTTAAACAAGGAAGTGATACGGCCTGAATTAAATAAATAAATAAATTTATTCATTCATTCACTCATTTATTTGAGGCAGGATCTCACTCTGTCACCCAGGCTAGAGTGCAGTGGCACAATCTTGGGTCACTGTAGCCTCAACCTCCCGGGCCCAAACGGTCCTCCCACCTCAGCCTTCCAAGTATTTGAGACTACAGGCACACACCACCATGCCCTGGCTAATTTTTGTATTTTTTGTAGAGACAAAAAAAAAAAAAAAAAAAAAATTCCAGCCTGCTGCCCAGGCTGATCTCAAACTCCTGGACTCAAGGGATCCTCCTCTTGATTACAGGCGTGAGCTACAACACCCTGCATGATGTAAGTTTTTTAAAAAACTACTAGGATGGCTACGTGGAGAATGGACTGCAGCAGACCACAGTGGATAGGCTATACAAGAGATGCTAAAGGCTTGGACTTGGGTGCTGACGGGAAGTGAGAAGAATGGCCAGTGTCAGAGTACATTTCAGAGGTGAACTGACATGACCTGATGCTGAATTAGATGTGGAGGATGGCAGGGGACTGTGGAGGGAGAGGGCAAAACAGGGAAATCAGGATTACTTCCATGCTGGGACTTGAGCAACCAGATGGACAGCAGTTCCATTAACTGATATGGGGAACACTTGGAGAGGAACAGATGTGGCGTGCAGAGTAGGAACAACCAAAGGTTCTGTTTGGGGCATGTGAGGACCAGACATCTAACAGTGAATGTAAGCTGGGTGAAAACAGCATATCGATCATCAGGTGAGAAGAGGAAGAGGGGCCCCAGAAGGGATGAGGGGAGCACCTAGTGAGGGATGAGGATCTTCAGAAGAGGGTGCGGTCAACAGACAGAGAGAAGATGCTTTAAGGAGTAATCAACTGTGTCAAAAGGTGCTGAAGACTGAATAAGATAAGGAAAAAAACCTGACAAGTGGATTTAGCAAGAGAGAAGTAAATTAATAAAGAAACAGGGTAGGCTGGGCGTGGTGGCTCACACCTGTAATCCCAGCACTTTGGGAGGCCAGGAGGGGGATCACATGAGGTCAGGAGTTTGTGACCATCCTGGCCAACATGGCAAAATCCCATCTCTACTAAAAAAACAAAAATTAGCCAGGTGTGGTAGCGCACACCTGTAATCACAGCTACTCGGAGGCATGAGAACCTCTTGAACCCGGGAGGCGGAGGTTGCAGTGAGCCAAGTGCAGTGTAAGCCAAGATCGCATCACTGCACTCCAGCCTGGGCTACGGATCGAGACTCCGGCTCAAAAAAAAGAAATAGGATGGGAAAATATGTTAAAAAGGTGTTTGATTTTGATCAGGCTAAACTAAAAATATATAAAAGGGATAATCTCATAAAAATTACTGAGGTATGCTGATTTATCAGGCTAAGTACATTTTGACTTCCCTTCTTAAAGGAAGAGGAAATCAGGCTGGCACAGCAGCGTACGCCTATAATCCCAGTACTTTGGGAGGCTAAGGCAGGAGGATCGCTTGAGCCTAGGAGATTGAGATCAGCCTGGGCAACACAGTGAGACCCCCATCTTTAGAAATCACAAAATTAAAAAAAATTAAACAAAAATTTTAAAAAGGAATATCAAATCAATGACTCAGAAGACTGTCATTCTGAGTTTTACATTCTTATTCCCTGTGGAAGGGAGCTGTACTTCGTAATAATTATGGAGGTATTCAGGACTTACATTGAAAGAGGAGCAGAGCAGCCCGAGGGCTAAAAGTTTACTTGGCCACCTTGATTGTGATTCATCAAACTCCTAATGTTCTTTTGTTCAGACCAACCCCAAGCTAAAAGTTTTGTTTTTTTTTTTTTGTTAATCCAACCCAAAGGACCAAGTGAAAGGGAAAAAAAAAACGCCAGAAGAAAGAGGACACCACAGCCATGCCCTTGGTTGGGAGCACTCTTCTGGCACTACAATGTCTTTTCCAAGGCTGCTACTGTTTCACTACCAGACTCCAGTCTGCATCTCACTCCCTGGTCAGATCACTGAGGACAAAATGCAGAAAAGTGATCAGAGGCCCGCCCACACCTGTGCCACTTGCCTCTGAGTCTCTTCCTCACCTCCCACCCCTTACCTGGGTCATTTTGTCCACAGAGACTGGAATTCCATCGATGGTGAGAGGCGGCAGTTCTGAATTAACCTCCTGTGGCGCAGGGGCGTGTTCTGCCAGAGCAGACTCCAGGTCTTCCAGGATCATGCTCTTGTACTTACGCACCTGCAGGGAATTAAGGGCAGAAGTAAACAAGATGCCCAACAACCAGGGAGGATTGGTGCCAAGCAACAAGAGAGTGGGTGGGGCTGGCCTTCCTGAGTCATAGCACAGCCCTAAGAACAAACACTTCTACAAGCAAATAAAAATACCCACTGGTCCCAAAGACATCATACTGAACAGAATTAAATGAAAAGATGATGAAATTACAGGTAACAACAATAGAAGAAAGCCAGTGGAAAAATTTTCCAGAAATACTGCTTCTCAGTTAAAATCACATTTTCTCAAGGAGGGTGCCATCGCCTGTTCCAGGTCTAACAGGCATGGTATTCATGGTTCTGCATTTCCCAGGCCATTGGATGAACAACTAGCTGTGGCAGCTCATCACCAAAATCATTTTCAAGATCTTTAAGGACTTACATTTCTAAAACTCAAAGTAACCAATTCGTTCAAAATTGCTGCTACATTCCTGCAAAGTCAGACTACCAAACAGACAGGAGATTCAAGCATACAAGAGACTGGACTGAAAAGAATTAGAGAAAAAAAACCCAAAACCGATAGGTGTATGTTGTAGCTGAGTGCCACTATTGGTAAGGCCCGGGCCAGAGGGAGCCCCCTAGGTCAAATCTCCCTTGCTTCTGGTAGGGCTTGGTGATAGAAGTGAACCTCCAACCCAGGATGCATTTAGCTCTAGCCCAGGTCGGAACCAGATATTGTTGTTTGTTGTCTGCATTCCCACCACTGCCAGTGAAATGTCTCAACCTAACAGTAATACACTGGACATGCACACATTTTTCTATCATGCACAGAAAGGGTGGACAGACGCTGGGTCCTCCAACCACCAATATAATGGGCTCTATCAATATAATGGCACTATTTTAGGGAAAAAAATGGAAGAGAAAATGAGGTTTGTCTAGAAGTTCCAACAATGTTTGAATCCTGGGTTGTCTGCTGAGTGGGCTGGACTCTACACACTTCCTTATAAATGTCTCGTTATGTGGATTAAAAAAGAAAAATTCCCATACTCTACCCCAAGCACCTGGAAAAATAAATATTATTACTGGCTACATAATGCAACTTCTGCAGCTGAAGAATCCTCCAAGTAGGTCAATAACTAAGGGGATGAGAGAAAAATAGCACAAACTGGTAGACTCATTATCTTTCCAGAGATGCAGTTGTATCCTGGTCTCTAATAAAAAAGTTTCAAAAAGTATTGCCATTATATTTATTGCAACATAAGCAGCTGATGTTGCCACAGCAACTTTACAGGATTATATTTTCTGCTATGTTTATGTATTCTAGACAGTATTTATGCTGCCTACTTACACACACACAAAAATGAATCTTACAAGCCTAGTGATATGGTTTGGCTCTGTGTCCCCACCCAAATTTCATCTTGATTGTTATCCCTACATGTTGAGGAAGGGACCTGGTGGGAGGTGACTGGATCATGGGGGCAGTTTCTCCCATGTTGTTCTCGTGATAGTGAGTTCTCACAAGAGCTGATGGTTTAAAAGTGTTTGGCAGTTCCCCTGGCATTCCCTCCCTGCACCTGTCTCTGTCTCTCTCTCTCCTGCCACCATGTAAGACGTGCCTTGCTTCCCCTTCTGCCATGATTAAGTTTCCTGAAGCCTCCCTAGCCATGTGGAACTCTAAGTCAATTAAACTTCTTTTATTTATAAATTACCCAGTCACAGTTAGTTCTTTATAGCAGTGTGAAAACGGACTAATACACCTACCTTCTTAGGTAGATGTATTAGTAAAGGACTAATACACCTACCTTTGAAGGTCTTAGAACTTCAAAGTTTATAAGGTTAAATCCTTATATTAGGTATAAGCCAATAGGAAGAATGATCATTTTAGAAAAACAGGCTATGTGCAGTGGCTCACACCTGTAATCCCAGCACACTGGGAGGTTGAGGCAGGCAGATTCCTTGAGCCCAGGAATCTGAGACCAGCCTAGGCAACATGGCGAGACCCCGTCTCCACTAAAAATACAAAAATTAGCCGGGCATGGTAGTGCATGTCTGTGGTCCCAGCTACTCAGGAGGCTGAGGTAGGAGGATGGCTTGAGCCCAGGAGGTGGAGGTTGCAGTGAGCCAAGATCGTGCCACTCCAGCCTGGGTGACAGAGCCAGACCTTGTCTCAAAAATAAATAACTAATAATTTTAAAATAAAAACAAACTTCATCTGGCTTTTAGAAACACCTGGCATTCAAAAATGGAAAATCATTAGGTTATTACTTCTTTATTAGCCAGTTTCAAACAATTTCAGCCATTTTTATGAGTCAGTTTATCAGTGCTATATAATTCTTTTAAAATATCTTGTTTTTGTTTGTTTGTTTGTTTTTTAGTGCTGGTAGAGCATCCCTAAGTAATTTGCAACAAAACAACTTCAGGTATAACCAAAGCACTTCTATCTAAGCTTGCTTACTAAAGTTAAGTAACTTTCTCAGAATTACTGACCTCGTGTTTTAATTCTATCTGATCTGTCAATTCTGAGTTGCATTTTTCTTTCATATTTATCAGTCTTCTGAAATGGGGATACATCTTTTTTTTTTTTTTTTTTTTTTTTTTTCTTGAGACGGAGTCTCACTCTGTCGCCCAGGCTGGAGTACAGTGGTGCGATTTCGGCTCACTGCAAGCTCCGCCTCCCGGGTTCACGCCATTCTCCTGCCTCAGCCTCCCGAGTAGCTGGGACTACAGGCGCCCACAACCGCGCCCGGCTAATTTTTTGTATTTTGAGTAGAGACGGGGTTTCACCGTGGTCTCGATCTCCTGACCTTGTGATCCGCCCGCCTCGGCCTCCCAAAGTGCTGGGATTACAGGCGTGAGCCACCGCGCCCGGCCGATACATCTTAAAATTGCTATGGACAAGGCAACAACAGGGCATAGCTGTCACTGCCTGCAGCCATGTGAACATGTTTGCTATCCCTGGCCTTTTTACTCAACAAATCATTTAGCACCATTTGAGAAGAGAATGTAAGTCTTGACCGTTGTCTATAACCTTCCCAATGACAATTTCTGGTAAGATCAAGAAGCACCGCCAGGCGCAGTGGCTCACGCCTGTAATCCCAACACTTTGGGAGGCTGAGGCGGGCAGATCACCTGAGGTCAGGAGTTCGAGACCAGCCTGACCAACATGGTGAAACCCTGTCTATACTAAAAATACAAAAATTAGCTGGGTGTGGTGGTGGTTGCCTGTAATCCCAGCTACTTGGGAGGCTGAGGTAGGAGAATCGCTTGAACCCAGGAGGGAGAGGCTGCAGTGAGCTGAGACTGTACCACTGCACTCCAGTCTGGGTGACAGGGCAAGACTCTGTCTCATTTAAAAAAAAAAAAAAAAAAAAAAAAAAGCACTTGCATCAAACCTGTTGCTGCTTGCGGGGGAAAATCAGAGACAATGAAAGAGCACTTTTTTTTTTTTTTTTTTTTTTTTTTTTTTTTTTTTTTGAGACGGAGTCTCGCTCTGTCGCCCAGGCTGGAGTGCAGTGACCGGATCTCGGCTCACTGCAAGCTCCGCCTCCCGGGTTTACGCCATTCTCCTGCCTCAGCCTCCCGAGTAGCTGGGACTACAGGCACCCGCCACCTCACCCGGCTAGTTTTTTTGTACTTTTTAGTAGAGACGGGGTTTCACCGTGTTCGCCAGGATGGTCTCGATCTCCTGACCTCGTGATCCGCCCGTCTCGGCCTCCCAAAGTGCTGGGATTACAGGCTTGAGCCACCGCGCCCGGCCGAAAGAGCACTTTTAAAAGAAATACAGCATTGCCCGTTTTCACGATGCCACAGAAGACAATATTACATGAAAAAACACAGATAATAATGACTGAAACAAGAAGTAATTCAATATTTTCCTTTTTATATATACACAAAAATGATATATGATTAAAAGCTATGTCTAAGAAAGAGCTCTTTCAATGAGTAGAAAATAAAAATTCTAAGTGATAGCATTGTGTCAACATGCATCATTGTTTCTTCTTTCTTCATAGTACACAAATAACAGCATATCTTATAATCAATGGTGTCACAGATGAGATAAAATACAGGTTTGTGTTCCAACTTATGCCTTCTATTCCAAAAACCACAGCTTATGCCTTTGTCACTCCATACCAATATGTCAATTGGTTTCACAACTAAGGTAAACATCCACTTAAAATCAAAATCAGTTACCACTCTCTTCCCCCAATCTTGTATATCACTGCCGTTTGAAATTTTGGAAACACTTATTATCATCAAACACCGTTTACTGAGCACTTACTTTGTGCCAAGCACTACATGCGTTGTCTCAAATAATCCTTACCATAATTCTACAAGGAAAATATTATTATACTCATCTTGCAAATAAGAAAACTGAGCCTTAATAAACTTAAGTAACTTTCCCCAAATCATATTAACTAGTAAGAAGTATAGCCAAAAATCAAAAAAATTTTTATCTAGCTCCAAAGCTGGTATTTTTAGCCACATCACTATCATTTATCTTTTTTTTCCTCAAGAAACTGCTATAGTTCCCCACTTCTTATAAACAAAGTCCAAGTTTCTCTGGCCAGCATTTCAATCTTTCCAATTATTTGTTTTTTCAATACTCTTCTGCCAGAGCCACCAGATACAGTTGTGCCTGCCTAACCCTGGAGACTATGTGAATGACACCTCTTGAGCTCCCAGCATACAACCTCCATGGAGTCCTATACTGAGCAACTTTGTTCACTTTCTTCCTTCTTTAGCTGCCCAACCTCGTCACTCACCTTGGCATCTAGCAAGTTCTTTTCTTTGAAACTTCTAGAGACCATTTTTTTTTTTTTTTTTTAAAGATGGAGTTCCTCTCTGTTACCCAGGCTGGAGTGCAGTGGCGTGATCTCGGCTCACTGCCACCTCCATCTCCTGGGTTCAAGCAATTCTCCTGCCTCAGCCTCCTGAGTAGCTGGGATTACAGGTGCCCGCCACCATGCCCAGCTATTTTTTTATATTTTTAGTAGAGACGGGGTTTCAATGTGTTGGCCAGGCTGGTCTCAAACTCCTGACCTCAAGTGATCCGCCCACCTAGGCCTCCCAAAGTGCTGGGATTACAGACATGAGCCACCACATAAATCTGCTTCTTACTCAAATATTTTCCATTTTTCTAGGATCAGTTCAATTCCCACTTGCTCTGAAAAAACTTCCCAATTATTCTTGCCATAATTCTCTTCCTCCTTTAAATTCCTACTGACACAAATAAATACGTGTCATTTGTACTGTTATTTCTGGAATACACTATACACAACCAGTGCATGACATTGCTGAGCACAGGGACCAGGTCTTTTGCTTATTTTACACACACACACACACACACACACACACACACACACACACACACACGAATGAGACAGGCTCTTACATGTTGTCCAGGCTGAAATATTATAAAATATTTTAAATATACAAATACAGGTAATACATTAACAAACATTTTATGATTGCCAGAGATGGAGGGTGTTTACGATATTTGCAGGAGCCATTAGAGTTTTATTTTGTTTTGTTTTTTGAAACAGGGTCTTGATTTGTCACACAGGTTTGTTCACTGCAGCCTCAAATTCCTGAGCTCCAGTGATCCTCCCACCTCAGCCTCCCAAGTAGCTGGGATCACAGGTGTGCATCACCACACTTGGCTAATTTTCAAAATGTTTGCTATAAGGTCACTGGGTTGGGTTGCAAAAATAGTCCCAGACAAGATACCGTAATTTTTTTGTATTCCTGCAGCTTGACTGGATAAAGGAAGAGTCTTTGGGAAGGTCTCATAAATTTTTTTTTTTTTAATTTTCTACAAGCTCCTATGAGACTAAAAACATATTGTCATCTGAGGTATGTAACAAAGAGCTGGCCTCAGACCTGTGACTGTGAAGCACATCTGCCTTCCAGCCAGGCCGCAGGCTGTGGCCCCTGAAGTTATGCTGATTTCATCCTATTTTCTCTTCAGCCCCAGTGTCTGCCTCCTTTCTTCTCCTGCCTCCGTTCAGGGCTCTCATGTCCCCTTAGTCCTTTGGGATTCCCAGTTTTGAACCCTGAAACCCCAATAGACTCAGATGGAATCTTTATCTCATACCTTGTATCCAATAGCGTTAAATCGTTATATGTTGACTAAGTAAATACATGAGCAACGTGGCTTTCACTATACTACTTTCCATATATCTTCCACATTGCATGCAACTCCCATGGTTGTTCATCACCCTAAAGACTATGATTATATATCATTAATCATTAGGGAAATGAAAATCAAAATTTGATTAATGATAAATGACTATAATAAGACCAGGGTATAAGATTAGGGAATTATTTGTACCTTAAATGTTTAACAGAAGTCAACCAAAATAATTGGGGCCTAGGGTCTCTTGAAGGGATGTAGTTCTTTAACACTTTTCCAATTTTGTATATGTTTATTACTCTATTGAGGTTTTCAGTTAATGCTTATTCTACTGAGGTCTGGATGTGTTTTGGTTATTTTATTTTCTTACTAAGTTAATCCACTTGGCTGAGTTTTTAACTTGCAAGAACAGAATTAATAGCCTTTTCTTATAATTTTCTATCTCTTCTTGTCTGCAACTATAGATATCTTGTTTCTAAAGGTACATATTTTTCTTCTCCCTTTTCCTCATTAGCATGTAGCAGTTTTTCTGTTTTATTAGACTTTTTATAGAACCAATTCTATAAATTTAACAAGTCTACTTTTCTTGTTCCCTCATTCATTTCTTTCACATGTTTATTTGTTCTATTTTTTCTTAGACTTATTTTATTATTCTCTTTCTACCTTCTTTAGCTAGATGAAGTTTCTTTCTTTTCCAACTTTCTCGTATACATTTTTCTTTTTAAATAAGATCATGAATATTCCTTTGAGTACCAGTTTAGATAACAACTTCTAAGTTTTTATTTTTGGTTATCATTTTTGTTTCTAAATAACCTGTAAATTAAGATTTTCTTTTAAAAATTTCCGGCCAGGCGTGGTGGCTCACGCCTGTAATCCCAGCACTTTGGGAGGCTGAGGCAGGAGGATCACCTGAGGTTAGGAGTTCGAGACCAGCCTGGCCAACATGGTGAAGCCCCCTCTCTAGTAAAAACACAAAAATTAGCCAGGCATCATGGCAGGAGCCTGTAATACCAACTACTCGAGAGGTTGAGGCAGAGAATTGCTTGAACCTGGGAGGCAAAGGTTGCAGTGAGCCAAGATCGCACCACTGCACTCTAGCCCAGGCGACAGAGCGAGACTCTGTCTTAAATAAAAAAAATAAAAAAAATAAAAAATTCCGGCCAGTTATGGTGGCTCATGCCTGTAATCCCAGCACTTTGGGAGGCTGAGGCAGGTGGATAATCTGAAGTCAGGAGTTTGAGACCAGCCTGGCCAACATGGTGAAACCTCGCCTCTACTAAAAATATAAAAATTAGCCAGGCGTGGTGGCACGCACCTGTAATCCCAGTTACTTGGAAGGCTGAAGCAGGGAGAATTACTTGAATCCGGGAGGCAGAGCTTGCAGTAAGCTGAGACTGCACCATTGCACTCTAGCCTGGGCAATAGAGCAAGACACACACACACACACACACACACACACACACACACACCCACACACACATTCCAGGTGATTGAAATTTTTTCTTGTCTTTTGAAATTCTAAAATTCTGAATTTTCTGTAGTATGATCAGAAAATATTCTTTGGGGCCGGGCCTGGTGACTCACACCTGTAATCCCAACACTTTGGGAGGCCAAGGTGGGCGAATTACTTGAGGTCAGGAGTTCAAGACCAGCCCGGCCAACATGGCAAAACTCTGTCTCTACTAAAAACATAAATTAGCCAGCTACTCAGGAGGCTGAGGCAGAAGAACTGTTTGAACTAGTGAGGCGGAGGTTGCAGTGAGCTGAGACTGCACCACTGTACTCCAGCCTGGGCAACAGAGCAAGATCTTGTTTCAAAAAAAAAATTGGGGGCCTGGTAATAATAAACGGTCAATTCTTATAATTCATTTATGTAATTTTTCAAATATGGTATATTAGTCCCTTGTAAGGTGTCAACGCTTCTGTATCTATTGTATCACTTTTATTCTTTTGTTTTTTGAGCCATTGTCTCACTCTGTCACCCAGGTTGGAGCACAGTGGAATAATCATAGTTCACTGCATCCTTGAACTCCTAGGCTCAAGTAATCCTCCTGCCTCAGCATCCCAAATAGCTGGGACTAAAAGTGCACACCACCACACCTGGATCAATTTTTTTTTTTAATTTTTTTGTAGGGACAGGGTCTCGCTATGTTGCCTAGACTGTCAACCTTATTAAATCTGTTATTCAGATCTCTATATTCTTGTTTATATTTTGCTTTGTTGATCTGACAAGAATAGTAAATTCTTTTACTACCATTGTGTGTGTGTGTGTGTGTGTGTGTTTTTCTTTTGGACAGGGTCTTGCTCTGTCATCCAGGCTAGAGTGCAGTGGTGCAATCAGAGCTCACTGCAGACTTGACCTCTGGGCTCAAGCAATCTTCCCATCTCAGCCTCCCAAGAAGCTGAGATTACAAGCATGTGGTACCACATCTGGCTAATTTTTAAATTTTTTGTAGAGATGAGGTCTCACTATGTTACCTGGGCTGGTCTCAAACTCCTGGCCTCAACCAATCCTCCCACCTCAGCTCCCAAAGTGCTGGGATTATACATATGTGCCACCGTGCCCAGCCCCACTGTGGGTTTTAACTACCTTTTTCCCTTACATTTCTAACTTTTTGATCTACATGCTGTGGTATGTGTATGTCTGGTGGACTGACTGACTAACTGATTGACAGACAGGGTCTCACTCTGTCACCCAGGCTGGAGTGCAGTAGCATCATGGCTCACTGCAGCCTTGATCTCCTGGGCTCAAGCAATCCTTCTGCCTCAGCCTCCCAAGTAGCTGAGTGTGGGCCAGTATGCCCGGCTTTTTTTTTTTTTTTTTTTTTTGTGTAGACGAGGTCCCACTATGTTGCCCAGGCTTGTCTTGAACTCCTGGCCTCAAGAAATCGTCCCACCTCAGCCTTCCAAGTGCTGGGATTACAGGCATAAGCCACTGCACCTGACCCCATGTTTTGCTTTAAAGTTACTTGAAGAATATAAAGGTTCATGATAAATATGTACTTCTTATTTTAGCTGGGTGTGGTGGCACCTGCCTGTAGTCCCAGCTACTCAGGAGGCTGAGGCGGGAGGATCAATTGAGCCCAAGAGGTGGAGATTGCAGTGAGCCGAGATTGCACCACTACACTCTAACTTGGGCAACAGAGCAAGACCCTGTCTCTAAATAAATAAATTAATAAATAAATACTTCTTATCAATACTAAATGACCCCTGGTTGTCGTTAATACTTTTTTGCCTTGACAATTAGGCTTTGTCTGATATTAATGCTGTGATCCATGATTTATTTTTGTAGGCATTTTTCTGACAAACTTTTGCCTGTTATTTTACGTTTAACATTTGTAACAGCTTTACTAATACACAGTTCACACACCATACGTATTTGTTTCCTATGGCTCCCACAAATCACCACAAACTAGGTGGCTTAAACCCACACAAATTTATTTTCTTGGTTTCACTTGGCAAAAGTCAAGGTGTTGGCAGGGCCGGGTCCTTCTGCAGGCTCTAAGGGTGCATCTCTAAGAGAGAATTGTTTCTTTGTCTTGTCTAGCTTCTGTCTAGCCTGTATCACTGGCTCTGGACCCCCTCCTTGCATCCAACCTCTTGCTTCCACCAACACATCTACTTCTATGCCAATCTCCCTTCGTTTCCCTCTTATAAAGATACTTGTGATTACATTTAGGGCCTACCTGGATAATCGAGAATAATCTCCCCATCTCAAGACCCTTAACTTAATTACAACTGCACTTTTGCTGTATAAGGTAACAGTCACAGGTTCCAGGGATGGGGACCTGTACATCTCTGGGGGGGTCATTATTCAGTTTGCCATACCATACAATTCACCCATTTAAAGGGTAAGACTTCATACTTGTAGGGTCCTAAAATTATCACCAAAATCTAATTTTGGAGCATTTCATTCCTCCTAAAAGAAACTCCATGCCCACTGGCTGTCACTCCCCATTCCTCCCTTCCCCTTCGCCAGTCTCTGACAACCATTAATCCACTCTCTCTCTATAAATAAGATTTATCTATCCTGGACATTGCATATAAATGGAATCCTACAATATGTGATCTTTTGTGACTGAGTTCTTTTGATTACAACAATGTTTTAAAGGTTCATCCATGCTGTAGTATAATATCAGTACTTCTTCCCTTTTTCTTGCTGAATAATATTCCATTCTATGGATATACCACATTTTATTTATCCATTCATCAGCCGATGAACATTTGAGTTGTTTCCACTTTTTGGCAATTATAAATAATGCTGCTATAAACACTGTATACAAGTTTGTGTGTGAACATACGCTTTCAGTTCTCTTGGGTATAACTCAGGAATAGAACTGCTAGGTCACATGGCAACACTACTTTTAACATTTTGAGAGACTGACAAACTGTTTTCCAAAGCAGCCGTATCATTTTGCCTTTTCTTTCTCCAAATCTTCACCAACACTTATTGTTGTCTTTTTTATTATAGTCATCCCTGCGGTTATGAAGTGGTATCTCACTGTGGTTTTTATTTTCTAATGATTAATAATCATAGTCATGAGGGAAATGAAAAATCAAAATGTGATTATTAATGATAAATGACTATAATGATTAATGATATTTATCATTAGTTCTCATGTGCTTTTTGACCATTTCTATATCTTCTTTGAAGAAGTATCTATTCAGATCTTTTGCCTATTTTTATTTTTATTATTTTTTGAGACAGAGTCTCACTCAGTTACCCATGCTGGAGTACAGTGGCACGTGATCTTGGCTCACTGCAACCTCTGGCTCCGGGGTTCAAGAAATTTTCCTGCCTCAGCCTCCTGAGTAGATGGCATTACAGGTGCCCACCACCACATCTGGCTAATTTTTGTATTTTTAGTAGACATGGGGTTTCACCATATTGGCCAGGCTGGTCTTGAACTCCTGACTTCAAGTGATCTACCTGCCTTGGCCTCCCAAAGTGCTAGGATTACAGGCGTGAGCCACTGTGCGTGGCCCTTTTGCCTATTTTTAAATTAGGTTGTCTTTTTGTTTTTTTTTTTGAGATGGAGTCTCGCTCTGTTGCCCAGGCTGGAATGCAGTGGCACAATCTTGGCTCTCTGCAACCTCCACCTCCCGGGTTCAAGAGATTCTTCTGCCTCAGCCTCCCGAGTGGCTGGGACTACAGGCAGGTGCCACCACGCCCGGCTTTTTTTGTATTTTTAGTAGAGATGGGGTTTCACCATATTGGCCAGGCTGATCTTAAACTTCTGACCTCATGATCCGCCCGCTTTTTATTGTTGAGTTGTAAGAATTCCTTGTATATTCTCAACACAAGTTTTTTTTATGAGACATATGACTTGCAAATATTTCTCCCATTCTGCGTGTTGTCTTTTCACTTTCTTGATTCTATTACTTGCAGCTGCTTTTAACATTTGTTAAGTGGCTATAAGTATGACATACACACTGAATAGAGACAGGTTTGATTTGGATTGTTGTTTCAACCTGAAAGAACATCTATGCCCTTAACAAGGCAGTTTAACCCATTTATATGTATGTTTTATAACAGAATTAACTGGCCTCACTTGTATTATTGTGTTCTAGACTATGTGTTTTATTTAGTTTTTAAAAATTCCTTCCTTGTTTCTATCTTTTATACAGAGACTTGGTTTTTTTTTTTTTCTTCAGTGCTCTGGAAGATATATTCTGCTTCTAATTTTACTGGTACTTGTAGTCCCTAACCTGTATTTATCAATGTCAGTCAAAGGTAAAATGCTTTTTATCTCAGTCTATTGTATCCTGTTTAACAGAGTCTATATCTTCTTGTATTCTATGGAGGACTCCAACAGTTTTGCAAAACTTAAAAAAATGTTTTTGCAGTGAGTAATTTTCTGAAGTATTTTTCTGAGTCTTCTAGATGAATCTTTTTCATAGACTGCATCATCTTTACTACTATCAGTAGTATTGTTTTAGATTTTTGGTACTAAAGAAGAGAAGACATGCCCAGATTTCGTGTTTGTCAACAGTGTGACAGTAAAGGCTATTTCTCAGATAACATTTTGAAGTAGGAGCCTTCTACTATATTCTTCTAAGGAAAAGTCCTAACACATCCTAACTGTAAGGCTTCAGGAATTTTTGGAAAAACTCAAAATAAAACTCAAAAATGTTAAGAAATACCCACAACATTTCAGGGATGGGAAGATGGTGTGAAAAAAAATACAACAAACAGAATTTCTATCAATTGATTACTAATTCTGAACTCAAAAAATGCCTTTATTCAATATGAGAGACATCTAAATGTCATTTTAAGCTAATGAATTTTATCCTAATAAAAACAAAATGCAATTTAAATCTTGACAGATCATTACTCCACTGATTCAAAGTTAATTTGGCCCAAGAAGGAATAGTTCCTATTGTATAAGTATGCAGGGGCAAAAGACTATTTTTATAAAATTAGCTCTGGATAGTTATACAATCAAAATGTTCAAATATAGTTCTATATTTGCAGCAGAGTATTAAATCAATTATTTGATAAATGTAAGAGATTTCAAATATGTAACTCAAATAACTGATCAATAAAATGCCCCCCAGGTTTCCCTTAGGAAATTGACACCTTGGAATTATCTACTATTTTGTTTCTGATATAAATCAGTAATTTTCTTACAAAATCCTGCATTGTTTCCTAACAAACAAAACCCCTTGTTTCCCCCTCCCGTCCCCACTTCCCCCGGCCACCCATTGCATCTGGGCAGGTAAAATACCTTGACACAGGTAAAATACCTTGACACAGGTAAAATACCTTGACACAGGAAGTAAAAACAGTAATGATCATTTTGTTTTGATATGCATAAAGCAATCTGAAAACTAGTCCCCTCTCCCATGCCTGGATTAGGGGGTAACAGAAATGCCAACTGTTATTCTTGACAGAGGATCAGAACAATGGAAGCAGCTGACAGAAAGCAAAGGGCAAGCGAGAACAGCTTGGTTGTGACTTACCACATTCTCCAAAGGTGCTGCACCAAACACTTTAAAGACAGGGTTAGGTTTGGAGGGTGAGATACAGAGGACAATAGCTTGCTGTCCCACGCGAGTAGTATATTCATCTAATGTGGCTCGAAGTTTCCTGAATCAGAAAAGGAAACAAGAATAAAAACAGTTTTAAAAAGATGGAAATTATAGTGACATAGACACAAATGACTTAAGACAGTTTACTCTGATCAGATATGCTTTCTTTTACGTAAAATGTGAAAAGGGGATCAGCAGAAACATGTACATACCTTTTTCTTAAAGACTACTGATAGAAGGCTCAATTGAAGGTTTTGCCTTGGGACATAACCACGACACAATTTTGAACATGGTATCATTCTTCTTGATCTGAGTAACACCACTTACTGCTACTTAAAATTATAAAGATTACAACTGTCCAGGCACGGTGGCTCATTTCTGTTGTAATCCCAGCACTCTGGGAGGCCGAGGCGGGCGGATCACTTGAGGCCAGGAGTTCGAGACCTGCCTGGCCAACATGGTGTAAAGCCCGTCCCTACTAAAAATACAAAAACATTAGCCAGGCTTGGTGGCACATGCCTGTAATCCTAGATTCTTGGGAGTCTGAGGCATGAGAATTGCTTGAATCCAAGAGGTGGAGGTTGCAGTGAACCAAGATGGTGCCACTGCACTCCAGCCTGGGCAACAGAGTGAGACTTTGCCTCAAAAAAAAAAATTACAACCAAGATGTGCTCTTACAAAATTTATTATATCATCTCCACGCTTAATAAAAGGGGCTCAAATGATTTGCTTTTACTACCTTTTATTGATATTGTTTATATCTCATTGAGATAATTTTATCTAAAAGTACTACAAGCATACCTAGTTTTATTGTGCTTTGTTACTTTGTGTTTCACAGACACTGTGGGATCTTTCTTTAAAACAAAGGTTTGTGGCAACCCTATGTCAAGCAAGTTCATCAGCGCCATTTTCCTAACAGCATGTGCTCACTGCATGTCTCTGTGTCACATTTTGGTAACCCTAGTAACATTTCAAACTCTTCCATTATGATTATAATCTGTTATAGTGATCTGTGATCAGTGATCTTTGATGTTACTATTTTAATTGTTTTGGGACACCACAAACAGTGCCCAACAAAAGACAGCAAACTTTACCGATAAATGTGTGTGTTCTGAATGCCCCACTGATCAACTGTTTCCTGCCTCTCTCCCTCTCCTCAGGCCTTCCTGTTCCCTGAGACACAGTATTGAAATTACGCCAACTGATAACCCTATAATGGCCTCTAAGCGTTCAAGTTTCAGGAAGAGTCGCACATCTCTCACTTTTAATCAAAAGCTAGACAAGACTAAGCTTAGTGAGGAAGGCATGTCGAAAGCCAAGACAGGCTGACAGCAACACCGCTTATGCCAAACAGTTGGCCGTGTTGTTAATGCAAAGGAAAGTCCTTGAGAGAAATTACAAGTGCTACTCCAATGAACACACAAATGATAAGAAAGCAAAACAGTTTTATTGCTGATATGGAGAAAGTTTTAGTGGTCTGGATAAAAGATCATACCAGCCACAACAATCCCATAGGCCAAAGTCTAACGCAGAGCAAAGCCCTGACTGTTTCAGAGGTTGGTTCATGAGGTTCAAGGAAAGAAGCCATCTCCAATACAAAAAAGTACAAAGTGAAGCTGCAAGTGCTGATGTAGAAGCTGGAGCAAGTTATCCAGATGATTCAGCTAAGTGGTTACACTAAACAACAGATTTTCAATGTAGACAAAACAGCCTTCTATTGGAAGAAGATACCATCTAGGACTTTCCTAGCTAGAGAGAAGTCGATGCCAGGTTTCAAAGCTTCAAAGGACAGGCTGACTCTCCTGTTAGGGCCTAATGCAGCTAGTGACTTTAGGGTCCTTTAAAAATCATGCTAAATCTATTCTGCCTGTCCTCTGTAAACAGAATAATAAACCCTGGATGGCAGTACATCTGTTTACAGCATGGTTTATGGACTATTTTAAGCCCACTGTTGAGACCCACTGCTCAGAAAAAAAAAAATTCCTTTCAAACTATTGTTGCACATTGACAATGCACCTAGTCACCCAAGAGCTCTAACGGAGATGTACAAAGAGATTAATGCTGTTTTCATGCCTGCTAAGACAACATCCATTCTGCAGCCCATGGATCAAGGAGTCATTTCAACATTCAGGTCTTATTAAGTAAGAAATACATTTTGAAAGGATACAGCTGCTATAATGATTCCTCTGATGGATCTGGGTAAAATAAATTGAAAACTTTCTAGAATGGATTCACCATTCAAGATGCCATTAAGAGTACTTGTAATTCATCTACAAGTACATGGGAGGAGGTCAAATTATCAACATTAATGGAAGTTTGAAAGAACTTGATTCCAAGCCTCATGCATGACTTTAAGGAGTTCAACACTTCAGTGGAGGAAGTAACTGCAGATGTAGTAGAAACAGTAAAAGAACCAGAATTAAAAGTGGACCCTGAAAATGGGACTGAATTGCTACAATATCATGATAAAATTTGAAGGGATGAGAGGTGCTTCTTATTGATGAGCAAAGAAAGCAGTTTCCTGAGATGAAATCTACTCCTGATGAAGATGCTATGAATACTGTTGAAATGACAATAAAAGATTTAGAATATGACACAAACTGAATTGATGAAGCAGCAGCAGAGTTTGAGGGGATTAATTTTCCAATTTTGAAAGTTTTACTGTGGGTAAAATGCTATCAAACAGCATCACATGTTACAGAGAAATCATTCATGAAAGAAAGAGTCAATCCATACAGCAAAATTTGTTGTCTTATTTTTAAGAAATTGCCACAGCCACCCCAACCATCAGCAACAATTACCCTGATCAGTCAGCAGTCATCAACTCCGAGGTAAGACCCTCAGCCAGCAATGCGACGATGACTCACTGCAGGCTCAGATGAGCATTAGCATCTTTTTAGCGATTAAGTGTTTTAGTGGTCAGGCCCAGTGGCTCACGCCTGTAATTCCAGCACTTTGGGAGGTTGAGGCGGGAGGATTGCTTGAGCCCAGAGGTTTAAGCCCAGTCTGGGTAACATAGTGAGACCCTGTCTTCACAAAAAGAAGAAAAAATTTGCCAGGTATGGTGACATGCACCTATTGTCCCAGCTACTTGGGAGGCTAAGTGAGAGGATCACTTGAGCCCAGGAGATGGAGGCTGCAGTGAGCCATGATCGCACCACTGCACTCTAGCCTGGACAAGAGAGCTAGAATTTGTTCTCCAAAAAAAAAAAAAAAAGCATTTTAAAATTATGGTATGTACATTGCTTTTTTTAGACATAATACCACTGCAACACTTAACAGAGTATAGTGTTAACATAACTTTTTTATGCATTGAGAAACCAAAAAATTTCTGTGACTTATTGTGCTACTTGCTTTATTGTAGTGGTCTGGAACCAAACCTGCAATATCTCCAAGGTATACCTATGCTTTTAAAACGTTGTAGCTTCAGATTTTCATTGTGATATAAACAATTATTCTCAGTCCTACAGTATTTCACAAGTGAGGATGAAATGAAAACAGTTTTTTTTTAAGATGGAGTCTCACTCTGTCACCTAGGCTAGAGTGCAGTGGTGCAATCTTGGCTCACTGCAGCCTCCGCCTCCTGGGTTAAAGCTATTCTCCTGCCTCAGCCTCCCGACTAGCTGGGATTGTAGGCGCCTGTCACCATGCCTGGCTAATATTTTGTATTTTTAGTAGAGATGGGGTTTCACCATGTTGGCCGAGCTGGTCTTGAACTCCCGACCTCAGGTGATCTGCCCACCTTGGCCTCCCAAAGTGCTGGGATTATAGGCGTGAGCCACCGTGCCCAGCCGAAAACGGCTTAAAAAAATTATTTTACTTTAAGTTCCGGGATACATGTAGAGAATGTGCAGGTTTGTTACAAAGGTATACATATGCCATGGTGGTCTGCTGTACCCATCAACCCAAAAACAGCTTTTTAAAACATAGTAACAATGGATGAAACAGAAACACAGCCTCTTCCCTCTGAAATCATGGGAGATGATTTCAAAGTTCTACATTTCAGAATTCTGAAATGTGTGAGCAAAGGACCACTTATCAAACAAGAAATCTGATGGAATGCCTTGAAACAATGGTTTATATTCACTGTCTCTAATTCCCCTCTCTCTATTCTCCCTTAAAGCTATTCCAATCTTTTCACCCTTACCGCTCCTTTGAATACACTCTTGTCAAGTTCATTCGTGAACTCCATGTTACTAAATCTAATGGTCAGTTGGCATCTTTTTCAACCTGTCAGAAGCATTTGATAGCTGATCACATGCTCTCCTTCCTGACACACTTTTTGTACCTGGTTTCCAGGATACCACTCTCTTGGTTTGTTTCCTGACTCACTGGTTGCTTCTTAGACTCTTTTGCTGGCTCCTTTCATCTCTCTAACCTCCAAAAGGTGGAGCGCTTCAGGCCTCAGTCCGTACTCCCTCCCTAAGTGACCTCATCCAGTCTCCTAGTTCTAAATACTACTTATATGCTTATATCATCTTCAACTAAGGCCTCTCATTTGAATTCCAGACTCATATATCCAACTGCTTATTTTGTATCTCCACTTAATGGTTAGAGGCATCACAAACTTACCAGGTCCAAAACCAAATTCCTGATTCTGTCTCACCCTCACTGTCATGCTTGCTCCCTCTCCAGTAAATGCCATCGCAATCCTTCTAGTAATCGGACCAAAAATCACCCTGCACTCCTTTTTCTCTCGCACACTCCACGTCAATGAATCATGATGAGTTGACTTTTGAAATACATCTAGAACCTGATCACTTCTTACTACCCATGCTGCTGCCATGTTGATTTTAAGACACTATCATTTCTGGCCTAGATTACTATAATCACCACCTAATTGGTCTCCCTGATTCCATTCTTGTATCCTCAGATTCTATTCTCAACACCGTAGCCTGAGTGATTCTTTAAAAATGTAAGTAAGATGATACCATTGCTCTGGTCAAAAACCTACACTGACATCTCATCTCACTCAGAGTAAGAGTCAAGAAGATCTCCTAGGCCAGGTGCAGTGACCCACACCTGTAATCCCAGCATTTTGGGGATGAGGCACAAGGATTGCTTGAGGCCAGGAGTCCCAGACCAGCCTAGACAACATAGCAGGACCGCATCTATCAAAAAAAAAAAAAAAAAAAAAAAAAAGATCTCCTGGAGTGGCTCTTCTCTACTACTCCGAACATCTTCTCATATCTCCCTGGCTGTTCCTCAAAAACAACTACCACATTCACACTTTGGGGTCTTTGTTCTTGATATTCCCCCTGCCTGAGATGTTCTTCCCCTCAGTATCAACGTGTGTGCTCTTTCAGCGTCTTCAAGTCTCTGTTCAAAGGCTGCCTTATCAAAAAGCATTTCTCAGACCATCCTCATAAAAGAGAAAAATGACTATAT
This sequence comes from Macaca fascicularis, assembly GCF_037993035.2. Lineage (NCBI taxonomy): Eukaryota > Metazoa > Chordata > Mammalia > Primates > Cercopithecidae > Macaca > Macaca fascicularis. Next base: position 171,161,124 of record NC_088377.1, on the reverse strand, counting down.
CCCCCTACCTCCTGACTTTTCTATTTTCCTTACTCCACTGTATTTTTTTTCCCATTGCACTTATCATCACCTGACATATTGCATATCGTTTTTTTTCTTTCCCCCTTCTAGCAGGATACAAGCTCTTTAAAGCAACTTGTTTTGTTCACTCTTCTATGCCCAATGTCTACAACAATGGCTTGCACATAGCAGGCATACAACTTTTCTGAATGGATTAATGTGATATTACATATCTGTTAAATCATATTTCTTTGTTTTCATGTATTTAATTTTGTAAGAATACTTTTAAGTCTACATCTGTCATCAAGGAATCAAATCAAGCATCCTTGACAAACCTAACCATATATGTTCTAAGTCTGTCATTCACAGGAAGTATTTGAGGAATAGTAATAATATGGATAAGGGAGCCCTCACCGAAGCAAACGTGTTTGTTGCCTCTTCCGGATAGATGGATTAGACTCAAATACATGAGGCCGTTTCCGTTTCTTTCCTGTTGCCACAGCAGCAGCAGCGGCCATTCCCACAGGACCTGAAATAATAACGTATGTGCTGAGATTAGGCAGCTGCCTGTAAACTGTTCAAGACAGAAACAATTAAAGGTACAAAAAAGGTAGCACTGCGTTCCCAATATGTTGTCAGTAAATATAGAATGGTCCTGATATTATCAATATACTTCACTATTGTTTAACATGATTCATATTGTGATTTACCAATAAAACATATAATGAATCTTGTAAAAAAGCAAATGATTTACACCTCCCCACCACACACCAGTTTGAATTTTGTATAATGTTGTTTTTGTTTGGCTTTGTTTTGCCAGCATGCCCATACTGTTAAGGCAATATTCTTAGAGGTGCTAGGAAAAATTGCAGCACTAAGAGGAAAAGCTTGCCAAAATTGAAAAAATTTACAGATTTTACTTCTATCCCTGTGTCCCTGTTTCCATTACTCCAAGACACTGCCAAGTTAAGGAAGTTGGAGATAATCACTCACATTTGGAACTCCAACAACACCTAAAGGAGTATCTGAATGAATACCATCGTAATTGAAAAAATTTTCTTGTATATCTGGGAATTGTGCCAAAAATGGAGATGTTCAACACAAGGTCAAGTTGATGAAGGCATTCTGGCAGAAAAGAGATAACTTTCCCACTCTGAGAAAATGTTAATAAAAGTTAGTCTGGCTTGCCCTGAAACTAATAATGTCTTGTTTTGTCTTTTCAAGGGTAGATGGAGGGTAGACTCTAAGGAACTGTTGAAGTCTCTGATTCCTGGGACCTCAACATATCAAAGACAATCTTTTTTAAAAGGCATGTTACCTTTATCTTTATTTGTGAATCTTGTAAAAGGCTTAAATAAAAATTAAATTTAATTGCTCATCTGTATATTGGCATATATATTCTAAGTGGCTCAAATAAAATAAGCCTCCCTGTAAACCTAAATGAACTTTTCTACATGTTGTTAGTAATATAATCAGCCTGACTTAAATAAACCCCTCTAAAGAACCTCAAAGCAAATAAAAAATAAACGACTGCTTTTTACCTTTCTTTCCATCATAAATAGCTGTTATGGAAAAAATTTTATTGCTGCGTTTCCCAACATTTTATTTATTTTTCAAAATTGTGGTAAGAACACTCAACATATTATCTACTCTCTTAAAATGTAAAGTGTACAATACATCATTGCTAACTATAAGCCCAATGTTATACGGCTATCTAGAACTTATTCCCCTTGCATCACTGAAGAGCAACTCCCCATCTGTCCCTCACCCCAGATCCTGGCAACCACCATTCTCCTCTGTTTCTATGACTATTTTAGATACCTTCTATAAGTACAATCATGCAGTGTGTGTCTTTCTATGACTGGTTTGTTTCACTTATCATAATGTCCCCAAGGTTGAACCACGTTGTCACATATGACAGCATTCTCTTGTGTTTTTAAGGGTGAATAATGTTCCATTGTACATGCAGATCACAATTGCTTTAGCCATTCATCCACCAATGGGCATTTAGGCTATTTTCACATCTTGCTATTGTAAATAACACAACAATGAACAAGGAAGTGCAGATATCTCTTTGGGGTCCTGATTTTAATTCCCTTGGATAAATACCCAGAAGTGAGACGCTAGGATCATATATGGCAATTCTAGTTTTAATTTTTTGGAGGAATCTCCATGCTGTTTTCCATAGTGGCTGGACCACTGTACATTCCCAACAGTATATAAGGGTTCCAGTTGCTCTATGACCTCACTGCCACCAGTTATCTTTTATATTTTTGATGACAGTTGAGCATCTAACCTGTTGGTGATTTTATGTCTTCTTTACAGAGATGTCTATTCGAGTCCCTTGCCCATTTTTTATATTGAGTTATTTGGTTTCTTGCAGCTGAGTTGTAGGAGTCCAATATTTTATTATAAAAACTTCCAAACATATGTGCAAAGTTGAATTTTAACATCTTATTATACATATCTATCCATCTTTCTATCCATTCATCAACTCACATTGAGGTTTTTTTAATGTGTTTCAAAGCAAACTGCGAATATCAGTATGATCCCCCTAAATACTTCAGCAGGTACAGCATCAGCTAGAGTTCGATATTTTACAATTTTTTTCTTTTGAGGTAAAATTTGCATATAATGAAGTGTACAAATCCAAGTATACATTCAATAAATTTTAAAAATGTATATACTCATAAAACTCAAGATCTAGCCAGGTGCAGTGGCTCATGCCTGTAATCCCAGCACTTTGGGAGGCTGAGGCGGGAGGATCACCTGAGGTCAGGAGTTTGAGACCAGCTTGACCAAGATGGTGAAACTCCATCTCCACTAAAAATACAAAATTAGCTGGGCATGGTGGCGCATGCCTGTAGTCCCAGCTACTTGGGAGGCTGGGGCAGGAAAATCGCTTGAATCTGGGAGGCGGAGGTTGCAGTGAGCCAAGATCACACCACTGCACTCCAGCCTGGGTGAAAGAGCAAGACTCCGTATCAAAAAAAGAAAGAGGAGTAGGGGAGGGCAAGAGAGGGGCAGAGTGAGACCCTATCTCTAATAAATAAATAAATACCTTTAAAAATGAAAATTTGAAAAAATTATAATTTCTACAATAAACTAGTATATTTTATAAAGTCAGAGTTAAGAAGAATTCCTTAAACAAAATCCCAAAAGGATAAACCATAAGATAAAAGATTAATAAATTTCACAATAATATAAATAAGAACCTTCATGAACAACAAAAAAAAATAAATGGGGTGGGCAACAAACTGGGAGAAAATAATTACATATTATTTTTATGTATGCATAAAAATGCATACTGCAACCTCCGCCTCCCAGATTACATAATATGTAATATTAAATGTAATATTAAAATAATTACATATTACATATTATTGGGAAAGGAATGCAAAATATATATCAGTAATTTTTACAAATTGATATGAAAAAAGACCAAAAAAATGAGTTGGAAAATGGGCAAAGGTATAAACAGGAAATAGGCAAATAAAGAAAATTGAGAAGTCAATGAAGATCTAAAATGGTGCTCTACTTTGTCTTACTGCACTGGCTGGAACCTCTAGCTCAAAAATGCAAATTAAACCAACACTGAGACGCCATTTCATACCTACCAGATTGGCAAAAATGAAAAAGACTGGTAACGCCAATGGTGAGAATGAGAAGCAACAGGCACTATAGCACACTGCTTGTGGGGATGTAAATGAACACGATTTGGAAAGACATTTAGCAATATCTAGTAAAGTTGAAAATGGACATCTTTGGCCCTCCAATTCCCCTCCTGGGTATATCCTCCAGTAGTACTTTTCAAGCTACAGCTAGTGTGACCTTTCAGTGGCTCATGAGTGTTTTTTTTTTTTTTTTTTTTTTTTGAGACAGAGTTTCACTCTTGTTGCTCAGGCTGGGGTGCAATGGCACGATCTCGGCTCACCGCTACCTCCGCCTCCCAGGTTCAAGCAATTCTCCTGCCTCAGCCTCCCTGGTAGCTGGGATTATAGTCATGTGCCACCACGCCCAGCTAATTTTGTATTTTTAGTAGAGGCGGGGTTTCTCCATGTTGGTCAGGCTGCTCTCGAACTCCCAACCTGAGGTGATCCACCCGCCTCGGCCTCCCAAAGTGCTGGGATTACAGGCGTGAGCCACCGTGCCCGGTCGAGTGCATTTTTTTCTAATAAAATAGAACAGAGCAGAACATATCACAGAGTATATAATTTGCAGTAGGGGTATTACCTCATTAAAAATTGTAGTTTTGGCTATATGTGTATTCATTTATTTTGGGTCACAATGTAAAATGTATTACTGTGGTACATTGTCAAAATAGAAAAAATTACAAACAACCTGAGTATCTACCAATATATGAAATATTCAGGCTGGATGCCGTGGCTCACGCCTGTAATTCCAACACTTTGGGAGGCTGGGGTGGGCGGATCACTTGAGGTTCAAGACTAGCATGGCCAACATGGTAAAACCCCATCTCTACTAAAAATACAAAAATTAACCAGGCATGGTGGTGTGTGCTTGCAGTTCCAGCTACTCAGGAGGTTGAGGCAGGATAATTGCTTGAACCCAGGAGGCAGAGGTTGCAGTGAGCTGAGACCACGCCACTGCACTCCAGCCAGGGCAGCAGAGTGAAACTCCATCTCAAAAAAACAACAACAACGGAGAAAGAAATATTCAGATAATGAATGGAACACCAAATAACAGTTAAAAACAGCCACATTATCAACATGGGTGAATCTCAAAAAAATGTTGAATGAGATAAACATATTACAGAAACATAGTATCACAGTGATACCATTAATATAAAATTTAACACATGCAAAACAATGCTAAGTATTGTTTAATCATACAGACACATAATAGCAAATATAGACAAATGCAAGAGAATGACAAAGACCAAACCTAGAATACTGGTTACCCCAGTGGAGGGAGGGAGGGAAGGGAGCAGGATTAGAAAGAGTTCCACTGAAAATTTCAACCACATCTGTACTTTTTATTTCTTTTCTTTTCTTTTCTTTTTTTTTTTTTTTGAGACGGAATCTCACTCTGTCGCCCAGGCTGGAGTGCAGTGGCGCAATCTCAGCTCACTGCAAACTCTGCCTCCCGGGTTCACATCATTCTCCTGCCTCAGCCTCCCGAATAGCTGGGACTACAGGCGCCCGCCACCATGCCTCGCTAATTTTTTTGTATTTTTAGTAGAGGGGGTTTCATCGTGTTAGCCAGGATGGTCTTGATCTCCTGACCTTGTGATCCGCCCGCCTCGGCCTCCCAAAGTGCTGGGATTACAGGCATGAGCCATCGCACCCGGCCTGTACTTTTTATTTCTTAAAAAACAATTTGATGCAAACATGTGAAAGCAGTAATAACTGAAAAGCTGGGCAGTGGGTGCACATGCATTCGTTACGTCAACCTTGATACTTCTCTGTATGATTCAAATATTCAAGTATTTTCTACTTGCTGGACAATTTACCAAAACTATCACTCTCAAGATACTAATGTCTATAGACCATGTGAATCTTTCTCCACTTCTTTATTGCCCTATCTCTTATCATTTCAAAGAAAATGAAATAATAAATCCAATTTTGTTTAAAAAGAAGTCCTCTAGGGCTAGGCCCAGTGGCTCACGTCTGTAATCCCAACACTTTGGGAGGCCAAGGCAGGAGGATCACTTGAGCCCTGGAGTTCAAGACCAGCACTGGACAACATGGCAAAACGGCATGTCTGCAAAAAATTTAAAAATTAGCTGGGCATGGTGGCATGCACCTGTCCAGGAGGCTGAGGTGGGAGGATCACCTGAGTCCAAGGAGGTTGAGGCTGCAGTAAGTCATGATTGTACCACTGCACTCCAGTCTGGGCAACAGAGTGAAACCCTGTCTCAAAAAACAACAACAAAAACCAACATACTGGTGATTGATACTAAAAGAGGTCAACCAACTTGAGATATTGTTGTTTTATTACTTGAAGATTTCATTTAGTTGCACTACTTATAAACTTTTTTTTTCTTGAAAATCAACAATAATCAGAGGCTGTCTGCTGCAGAGAATTAGAAGTGTTTCTGAGGGGCAACACAATATAGTAAATGGTCATTTACCTTTTCTGGGTCACCTTTCAGATATGATGAATGCTACAGACCAGCTCCTCAGAAAAATTCCCAAGCTGGTTAAGTAGAGTTGGGATTCCAACCCAGGAAGCCTGATTCCAGAGCCTGGGCAGGTAAGCACTGTGCTCTGCTGCCTCTCAAAATTCCTTACCACACACAGCCCCTAGGCCCTGGGTGGTCTGACTCATGCCTGCCTCACAAGGCTCCAACCACACTGGCTTCCTTCCCATTTCCCATCTGCAAGTCCTTGCTTTCAATGTTTCTCAGTCTGAAATGCAATCCCCTTTGCTGACACCTAACTGCCTGTCAGTCACAACCTGCCTCCTCAGAGAAGCCTTCCCAGACCACCCAAACTAGCAGCAATCTGCTGTCCTTCTCTCTCCATTACCTTCTCTCATTATTTTACTCAGAAGATCCAATGCTTTCTCAAATTATTTTACTTTATTATTGGTAGCCCTCCCCCACCACTGGATGAAAGCTCCTTCAGAAACAAACTCTTTTTCTCCCCCCAATAAGCCTTTTGCACTCCTAAGAAGCAAACTCTTGCCCGCCTTGTTCATAGTATCTACATAGGTTACATATATGCACTATACATTATAATTCCTCAATAATTGAATATTAAATGATCAAATGGTAAGTCATTTCTACCAGCTGTATCTCACTTTCCGCATGTGCCACACAAAAAGTCAAATTAAAGTCTTTTCCTGGTCTTAACACTATGACAAAGCGGTACAGTAATACAGCAAAGCCATGTCTCAAAAGCATCTTCCTTCATAGAAAAGCAGTGGACCTGGATTCATGATGTTAAGATGCCCTCTGCTGGAACACATGAGCATTTCACAAAACATATTTTACAAACATTTCACGTGTTTTGCCACTAAGACTTATTTTTAAATTCACCACTCCAGAAATACACAGTGGACAGTAACTGACAGTAGTAAGGGTGTTCGTCATTGCATCTGTCTTGCTCTTCTTAAATACAGCATATATTCAAAACATGTAGTATTTTGGCCATTCTTCATCATTAATTTCTTGTCCAGCTTTTCTAAATACCTTCTAAGATCAATATCTAATATCATACCCATTCAGGCATGGTTTATATGAAGTCTTTTCACCATGGTGCTAAAAGTTCAATGTAAATAGGAGAGTGAATGATATAAAATGTAGCCCAGCTTTAAGTAATTTAGTAGCCCAGAAAATCTCAAAACCTTAAATTGGATTAAGATGATCCAAGATTGCTAGTGCCCTCAGGCATCTGGCAGAAGCAAACAAAAATCCTCTCTAGAGGAAGATAACATTATACTAGACCCCAAATTATTTCTAGAAATAATTTTCCAAACACAGCATCCAGCATTCATTGAAATATAACAGTACACCAAGAAAACAGCCAATGTGAACAAGAAATGACATTAACAACATGTAACAGAAACAGACTCATTGGGACTTGAGAGAATTACCAGGTAAATTATAAAATTATTTGCTTAAAAGAAATGTTTTTCCACTATTGGAAACTGTTCAGTGAAAATCTGGGAGGAAACACACACACACACACACACACACACACACACACACACACACACAAGAAATTCTAAAACTGGAGGGAAAAAAATGGTTAGTTTTGGTTAAACTACTAACAATTACCAAAATTAATAAGGCAATGAACAGATTTAAAAGCACCTTAATAAATAAAGAAAAAACAAAGAAAAGAGAACATAAAAAAGGCACCTTAAACACTGCTGATATGGTTTGGCTGTGTCCCCACCCAAATCTCATCTTGAATTGTACTCTCATCATTCCCGCATGTTGTGGGAGGAAGCTGGTGGGAGGTAACTGAATCAGGAGGGCAGGTCTTTCCAGTGCTGTTCTTGTGATAGTGAGTAAGTCTCATGAGATCTGGGGGTTTAAAAAAGAGGAATTCCCCTGCACAAGCTCTCTCACTCTTTGCCTGCTGTTATCCGTGTAAGACATGACTTGCTCCTCCTTGCCTTCTGCCATGATTGTGAGGCCTCCCCAGCCACATAGATCTGTGAGTCCACTGAAACCTCTTTTTCGTCCCAGTCTTGAGTATGTCTTTATCAGCAGTGTGAAAATGGACTAATACAGTAAATTGGTGCTAGGAATGGGGTGCTGCTGAAAAGATACCTAAAAATGTGGAAGCGACTTTGGGACAGGCAGGGGTTCAAACAGTTTGGAGGGCTCAGTATAAGACAGGAAAATGTGGGAAAGTTTGGAACTTCCTAGAGACTTGCTGAATGGCTTTGCCCAAAATGCTGATAGTGATATGGACAATAAAGTCCAGGTTGATGTGGTCTCAGGTGGAAATGAGAAACTTGTTGGGAACTGGAACAAAGGTGACTCTTGTTATTTTCAGCAAAGAGACTGGTGGCATTTTGCCCCTGCCCTAGAGATCTGTGGAACTTTGAACTTGAGAAAGACGATTTAGGCCGGGCACGGTGGCTCAAGCCTGTAATCTCAGCACTTTGGGAGGCCGAGACGGGTGGATCACGAGGTCAGGAGATCGAGACCATCCTGGCTAACACGGTGAAACCCCGTCTCTACTAAAAAATACAAAAAACTAGCCGGGCGAGGCGGCGGGCACCTGTAGTCCCAGCTACTCGGGAGGCTGAGGCAGGAGAATGGCGTGAACCCGGGAGGCGGAGCTTGCAGTGAGCTGAGATCCGGCCACTGCACTCCAGCCTGGGCGACAGAGCGAGACTCCGTCTCAAAAAAAAAAAAAAAAAAAAAAAAAAAAGAAAGACGATTTAGGGTATCTGGCAGAAGAAATTTCTAAGCAGCAAAGCATTCAAGAGGTGACTTGGGTGCTGTTAAAGGCATTCAGTTTTATAAGGGAAGGAAAACATGAAAGCTCAGAAAATTTGCAGCCTGACAATGCCATAGAAAAGAAAATCCCATTTTCTGAGGAGAAATTCAAGCTGGATGCAGAAATTTGCATAAGTAACAAGGAGATGAATGTTAATCCCCAAGACAATGGAAAAAATGTTTCCAGAGCATGTCAGAGGTCTTCATGGCAGCCCCTCCCATCACAGGCCTGGCTACCTAGGAGGTTTCAAGGGCTGGGCCCAGGGTCCCTGTGCTGTGTGCAGCCTAGGGGCTTGGTGCTTTGCATCCTAGCTGCTCAGCTGTGGCTGAAAGGGGCCGACACAGAGCTCGGGCCATGGCTTCAGGGGCTGCAAGCCCCAAGTCTTGGCAGCTTCCACAAAGGTGTTGAGCCTGCAAGTGTACAGAAGTCAAGGACTGGAGTTTAGGAACCTATGCCTGGATTTCAGAGATGTATGAAAATGCCTGGATATGCAGGGCAGAAGTTTGCTGCAGGGGTGGGGCCCTCATGGAGAACCTCTGCTTGGGCAGTGTGAAAGGGAAATATGGGGTTGGGTTGGAGACCCCACACAGAGTCCCTTCTGGAGCGCTGCCTAGTGGAGCTGTAAGAAGAGGGCCACTGTCCTCCAGCCCCCAGAACAGTAGATCCACCGACAGCTTGCATTGTTTGCCTGGAAAAGCCACACACACTCAACACTAGCCCATGAAAGTAGTTGAGAGGGAGGCTGTATCCTGCAAAGCTACAGGGGTCAGAGCTGTCCAAGACCATGGGACCCCACCTCTTGCATCAGCATGACCTGGATGTGAGACATGGAATCAAAGGAGATCATTTTGGAGCTTTAAGATTTGACTGCCCTGCTGGATTCTGGACTTGCATGGGGCCTGTAGCCCTTTTGTTTGGCCAATTTCTCCCATTTGAAATGGCTGTATTTGTCTAATCCCTGTACCCCCACTGCCATCTAGGAAGTAACTAACTTGCTTTTGATTTTACAGGCTCATAGGCAGAAGGGACTTGCCTTGTCTCAGATGAGACTTCAGACTGTGGACTTTTAAGTTAATGCTGAAATGAGTTAAGACTCTGGGGGACTGTTGGGAAGGCATGATTGGTTTTGAAATGTGAGGACATGAAATTTAGGAGGGGCCGGGGCGGAATGATATGGTTTGGCTCTATGTCCCCACTCAAATCTCATCTTGAATTATACTCCCATAATTCCCACATGTTGTGGGAAGGACCTGGTGGGAGGTAATTGAATCATGGGGGCAGATCTTTCCCATGCTGTTCTTGTGATAGTGAATAAGTCTCACAAGATCTGATGGTTTTAAAAGGAGGAGTTCCCCTGCACAAGCTCTCTCTCTTTTTGCCTGCTGCCATTCATGCAAGACGTGACTTGCTCTTCCTTGCCTTCCACCATGATTGTGAGGCCTCCCCAGCCAGGTGGAACTGTAAGTCCATTAAAACCTCTTTCTTCCCAGTCATGGGTATCTCTTATCAGCAGCGTGAAAACGGACTAATACAATAGCTAAAGAAGAAAATCACAAGTTGAAAGACAGAAGAAACTACACAGAAAGATGATACATACAGAACAGATAGTAACAGACATACAAGTGAGGAAGACTAACATAAGTAACTGGAGCCATGGAATGAAAAGAGATGGAATGCAGCAGAAGCAAAATCTAGTGGCTAAAATGTCCCAGAATTGATGACATTGGTCCACATAGTCAAGATGTACAAAAAAATCCTAAACAGAATAAATAAATAGAAATCAGAGCCAAATACATCACAAAAACTAAAGAGAAAAATCAGTTGGGTGGGGAGAGGGGGCAGGCTATGTGGGAGATAATCTTTGAAAGACTAGCAGTTAGAATGAAATAGCTGAATTCTCAATAGCAACAATGGAATCCAGAAGACAGCAGAACAGTACCTTTCAACATGAGGAAAGAATAACCACCAAGCTAGAATTCCATACTCAGTGAAAACATCCTTCAAGGTTGAAGTTTAAGTAAAAACATTCATAGACAAGCAAAAATAGAACTTGCTACTAGCAGATCCATGCTAATGCAAATACTAAATGGTGTTTTTAGGCGGAAGAAAAACCATCTCAGGAGACCAGTTGGAGATGCAGGAAAAAAAAATGAATATTATTTATTAAATAAAAATATTGTTGGCTAGATGCGGTGGCTCACGCCTATAATCCCAGCACTCTGGGAGGCCAAGGTGGGTGGATCACCTGAGGTCAGGAGTTCAAGACCCACCTGGCCAACAGGGTGATACCCCATCTCTACTAAAAACACAAAAATTAGCTGGGCATGGTGGCACACACCTGTAATCCCAGCTACTCGGGAGGCTGAGACAGGAGAGTTGCTCCAACCCAGGAGGCAGAGGTTGCAGTGAGCCAAGATTGTGCCATTGCCCTCCAGCCTGGGTGACAGAGTGAGACTCCATCTCAAAAAAAAAAAAAAAAAAAAATTGTCTTGTGGTGTTTAAAATACAGTTGTCCCTTCAAACTCTCGTGAAATTGGTTCCAGCACCTTGATGTGCAGATGCTCAAGTCCCTGAAATAAAATGATGTAGCATTTGCACATAACCTATGCACGTCCTTCTGTATCATCTCTAGGTTACTAATGCTAATATTATAATACCTAATACAATGTAAATACTATATAAATAGTTGTTATATTATATTGGCCTTTTATTTGTATTATTTTTAATTGTTATATTGTTACTTTTAATTTTTTTTCCTAATACTTTTGATTCAAAATTGGTTGAATATACAGATGTGGAATCCACAGTAAAGAGAGCCAACTGTACACCAAACGACAATAATAGCATATAGGATGGGCGCATGAAGTGCAAGTGTTCTAAGAAATTTGTATTATCCCTGTAGAGAGGTTAAAAGTTTCAAGTACATACAACTTTTTGCTTTTCCTTTTTTTTCAACTGGACACAAGGCTCTCACTCTGTTACTCAGGCTGTAGTGCAGTGGTGTAATCATAGCTCACTGCACCCTCTGACACCTGGGCTCAAGCGATCAGTCATCCCACCACAGCCTCCTAAGTAGTTGGGACTAGGGAGCACATCACCACACCCAGCTAATTTTTTTTTTTTGGTAGAGATGGGATCGCACTACATTGCCCAGGCTGGTCTCAAACTCCTGGGCTAAAGTGATCCTCCCACCTTGGCCTCCCAAAGTGCTGGGATTACAGGTGTGAGCCACTGAGCCTAGTCAACATAAGACATTGATAAATAAAGGATGTATGCTATAATTTCTACAGGTATTGATAATAGTAAAAGCTTATAACTTTCAAACTAACAAGAAAAGAAATGAAAAAATAGAAAATTTTCAATCACTACAAAAGAAAACGCCAAGAGAAAAGTAAACAGAACAGGTAGGGCAAAGAGAAAGCATATAGAAAAGAAGGTAAATTTAAATCTAAATATGTGTCAGTGATTCTGTTTAATGTAATTGGAATCAATGCTTCAGTTTAAAGCCAAAACACAGGCAGAATAGATGAAAAAATAAAACCAAAGTCATAACACTGATAGCAAGTGATTCTGGACCTCAAACCTCAGTACAACACAGGCTCAAGTTATAACTGCAAGGCTTAAAAAAGTTGTGATAAAGGCCAGGCATGGTAACTCACACCTGTAATCCGAGTAATTTAGGAGGCCAAGGCAGAAGGATCGCTTGAGCCCAGGAGTTTGAGGCCAGTCTGCATAACACAGTGAGATTTCTGTCTCTACAAAATATACAAAAATGAGCCAGATGTGGTGGTATGCATCAGCAGTCCCAGCGACTCTGGAGGCTGACTGCGATGGGAGGGTCACTTGAACCCAGAAGATCAAGGCTGCAGTGAATTGTGATTGTGCCGCTGCACTCCAGCCTGGGCAACAGAGCAAGACACTGTCTCCAAAATAAATAAATAAATAAATAAATTAATTAATTAATTAATAAAAATTAAAGAAGAGCTTCTAATCCAAACAACATTACCTGCAGCAGCCAGATGAGCTGTCACCTCATCGGCTGCTGTGGAGTTGAGTATATCTGAGTCATCGTAAGAGGTGTCCTCAGGAGAAGAAGGCGAGTCTTCATCAGCACTTAGCATACTGTGCTCAGTGTAAGTAGCCACATGGACCTGCTGCACTTGCTGGGCCACTGCATGTGCTTCTATGGTAGCCATATGTTCAGTTTGGGTCACTCCGTGCTCCTCCATGAAGTTCTACTGTCAGACAAAGAAGAAAAAGAACATGATTCAGTGTGTAATATAACACAATGCTTAAACTAAGAGAGATTTTCTTCAAGATCAGAGGAACCTTGACAAACTTCCAATTTCGCTACTTACCATGCCATACCAAGTCATAGGAAATGGGAAGCACCACTCAAATGTGACATAAAAATGACAGAGTGGTGTTCCTTATGTGAAACCATTTTGATGGAAATTCGCTGTACTAATTTTATACCTCAGATCACAAAACAACAGATACCCTTAATAATAAAAAGACATTCAAATATAACAATAAAAAGATACTCAAGATACCTCAGTGACTAGCATTTGACCTTGTGGACATAAAAACACTTAGTAAATAAGTGAAATACTTAACATTTTCTCTGTATGTCAAAGACAAGTGAGAGTCAACTTTTTTCCCAAAAATTCAAATTGGTCTTTCTGCTTATAAAACTGCTTCTTGAGGGCATGGCAGCACGTGCCTGTAGTCCCAGCACTTTGAGAGGCCCAGGCAGGTGGATCACCTGAGGTCAGGAGTTCGAGACCAGCCTGGCCAACATGGCAAAACCCTGTCTCTATTAAAAATACAAAAAAATTAGCCGGACGCGGTGGCGGGCGCCTGTAATCCCAGCTACTTGGGAGGCTGAGGCAGGAGAAGTGCTTGAACCTGGGAAGTAGAGGTTGCAGTGAGCCAAGGTTGTGCCACTGTACTCCAGACTGGGTGACAGAGCAAGACTCGGTCTCAAAAACAAACAAACAAACAAATCCCCTCCCCCTCAAAAACACAAAAAACTGTGCTTCCTTTAAACCCCAAAATGATACAGTAATTAATAAAGCAGTAAAGTTAAAAGTTGGCTCTTCTATCACATTTATAATCTCCACTTCTCCCCACCCCAGAAGTTCATTATTTTTGAAAAATAAATTCGGAGCATACATACATAGATTTAAAATAAAAACAGGTTCATATTATACATATTGTCTTTTTCATATTACAATATATCTGGACATTGTTGCATGTCAAAACATACAGATCTACCATATCTTTTTCAAAGCACTGCATAATACTTTATTATATCCATGTGTCATAATTTATATAACCAGTCACCTGCTGATCAAATATGCTTCCAAGTTTTTGCTGTTATAAAATAAACATCAATGCAGTATAAAATTTGTCCTTGTATATAAAATTTTACATATTAGTTCCTCAAAAAAAATCAAAAATAGAACTACCACATGATCCAGCTATTCCACTTCTGGATATATATACCCAGAAGAAACTGAAAGTAGGATCTTGAATAGACATCTGTACACCCATGTTCATAGCAGCTTTATTCACAACAGCCAAAACATGGAAGCAACCCAAGTGACCATTGATGAATGCATGGGTAAAAAAAAAAGTGGTATACATGTACCACCTATTACTCAGTCTTAAAAAGGAAGAAAACGCTAATTAGAAAGAGGGGAGTTTCCACAACCTGATAAAGAACAGCTACAAAAAACCTACTATTAACATCATACTTAATTGTGAAAAACTAGAAGCTTTCCCATTAAGATTATGAAGAAGGCTGGGTGAGGTGGCTCACACCTGTAATCCCAGCACTTTGGGAGGCTAAGGGAGGTGGGTCACCTGAAGTAAGGAGTTCAGGACCAGCCTGGCCAACATGGAAAAACCCTGTCTGTACTAAAAACATAAAAATTAGCCAGGCGTGGTGGTACACATCTGTAATCCTAGCTACTTAGGAGGCTGAGGCAGGAGAATTGCTTGAACCTAGGAGGTAGAGGTTGCAGTGAGCTGAGATTATGCCACTACACTCCAGCCTGGGTGACACAGCAACGGCGGGACTCTGTCTCAAAAAAAAACGTCAGGAAGAAGACAAGGAAATCGCCTCTCACCACTTCTTTTTAACATTGTACTGGAAGTCCTAACCAATGCAATAAGATTTTTAAAAAAGAAATAAAGGGTACCCTGATTGGGAAGGAAGAAATAGAACTGTCTTTCTTCATAGATGACATGATTGTTGATGTAGAAAATCCAAAATAATCAATAAAAAAACCTCCTGGAACTAGTAAGCGATTACAGCAAGGTTGCAGGGACAAGGTTAATTGTTTTCCTATATACTAGAAATGAATAAGTAGAATCTGAAATTAAATTAAAAACACAATACCATTTACATTTGTACCACCAAAAAGTGAAATACTGAGTAAGGTATAAATCTAACAAAATAGGTACAAGATGTATATGAAAACAAATACAAAACTCTGATGAAAGTAATCAAATAAAAACTAAATAGAGATATTCCATGTTCATGGATAGAAAGACACAATACTGTCAAGATGTCAGTTCTTCCAACCTGATCTCTAGATTCAACATTGTCCCAATCAAAATCCCAGCAAGTTATTTTGTGGATATCAACAAACTGACACTAAAGTTTACATGGAGAGGCAAGAGACCCAGAACAGCCAAAAAAAAATATTGAAAGAACAAAATCAGAAGACTGATACCACACAACTTTAAGACTTACCATAAACCTACAGTAATCAAGACAGTCTGGTATTGGTGAAACAACAGAGAAATAGACCAATGTAACAGAAGGGAGAGTCCAGAAATAGACCCACATAAATACAGCCAGTTGATCTCTGAGAAAGGAGCAAAGGCAATACATTAGTTTGGCAAAATTAGTCTTTTCAATGAATGGTGCTGGAACAAGTGAACAATCACACACCAAAAAAAAAAAAAAAAAAAAAGAAATCTAGACACAGACCTTACACCCTTCACAAGAACTAACACAAAATGGATCATAAACCTAAATGTAAAATGCAAAACCATAAAAGTCCTATAAGATAACATAGGAGAAAATCTAGTTGACCTTGGGTATGGCAATGACTTTTAAGATACAATGCCAAAGGCACAATCCATAAAAGCAAAAAATCGATAAGCTGGACTCCATTAAAACAAGAAACTTCTGCCCTGTGAAAGACACTGCCAAAAGAATCAGAAGACAGGACATAGACAGCGAGGAAATGTTTGTAAAAGATGAATCAGAAGGATTGTTATCCAAAATAAGGAATTCTTAAAACTCAACAATAAGAAAATGAACCCGATTTTAAAAAGGGCAAAACACCTGAAGAGATCTCACCAAAGAAGAAATATAAATGGTAAATAAGCATATGAAAAGATGCTCAACATCATATGTCATGGGAGAATTACAAATTAAAACAATAAGATATCACTACGCATCTATTTAAATATCGAAAACTCGAAAGATTGACAATACCAAACGCTATTGAGGATGTGGAGCAACAGGAACTCTCATTCATTGCTGGTGGGAATGCAACATAGTACAGCCACTTTGGAAGACAGTGTGGTAGTCTGTTATAAAAGTAAACATACTCTTACCATACAATCCAGCAATTATACTCCTTTGTATTTACCCAAAGGAGTTGAAAACTTACATCCACATAAAAACCTGCACATGGATGTTTATAATTTTATTCATAATTGCCCAACCTTGGAAGCACCAAAATGTCCTCCTGTAGGTGAATGGATAAACTGTGGTACATCCAGACAACAGAATATCATTCAGCACTAAAAAGAAATGAGCTTTCAAGCTATGAGAAAATGTAGAAGAAGCTTAAATGCATATTGCTAAGTGAAAAAAGCCAATACGAAAAGGCTACACACTTATGATTCCAATCACATAGCCTTCTGGAAAAGCAAAACTATGGGGATGGTAAAAAGATTAGAGGTTACCAAGGATTAGGGGGAAGGGAGGGATGAACAGGCAGAGCACAGAGGATTTTCAGGGCAGTGAAACTACTCTATATGATACAATAATGGTGGATATGAGTTATATATTTGTTCAAATACATAGAACGTAAAATACCATGAAGGAACCCTAATGTAAACTATGGACTTTGGGTAACAACAATGTGTCAATGTGGGCTCAACAACTGGAACCAAATGTACCACTCTGGTGCAGGATGTTGATAGTGGGGGAGCTGTACAAGTGTAAGGGAGAGAAGTATAGGGGAATTATCTGTATCTTCCACTCAATTTTGCTGTAAACTTAAAACTGCTCCAAAAAATAGTCTTATTTAAAACCAGTTTTTTAAAAAAGGAAATTCTGACTCATGCTACAACATGGATCAACCTTGAGGATATTCTGCTCAGTGAAATGAGCCAGCCACAAAAAAGAACAAATACTGTATGATTCTACTTATATGAGGCACCTAGAGTAGTCAAATTCATAGAGACAGAAAGTAGACTAGTAGTTGTCAGGGGCTGGGAGAACAGAGTTTCAGTTCTGCAAGATAAAGACTTCCGGAGATTGGCTGCACAACAGTGTGAATGTACTTAACACTACTGAACCTTATGCCTAAAAATGATTATGATGGTAAATTTATTGTTATGTATATTTTACAACTAACTTTTAAAAATCACCCTATATACCAGTGTAATTTCTGTGCAAAGAAGTGACTAATCTAGCCAGGCGCAGTGGCTCACGCCTGTAATCCCAGCACTTTGGGAGGCCAAGGCAGGCAGATCACGAGGTCAGGAGATCAAGACCATCCTGGCTAACACGGTGAAACCCCGTCTCTACTAAAAAAAAAAATACAAAAAACTAGCCGGGCGAGATGGCGGGCGCCTGTAGTCCCAGCTACTCGGGAGGCTGAGGCAGGAGAATGGCGTGAACCCGGGAGGCGGAGCTTGCAGTGAGCTGAGATCCGGCCACTGCACTCCAGCCTGGGCGACAGAGTGAGACTCTGTCTCAAAAAATAATAATAATAAAAATAAAAAATAAAAAAATACAAAAATACAAAAAATTAGCTGGGCATGGTGGCGGGCGCCTGTAGTCCCAGCTACTCAGGAGGCTGAGGCAGGAGATTGGTGTGAACCCGGGAGGCGGAGCTTGCAGTGAGCTGAGATCCGGCCACTGCACTCCAGCCTGGGCGACAGAGTGAGACTCTGTCTCAAAAAATAATAATAATAAAAATAAAAAAATAAAAAAATACAAAAAATTAGCTGGGCATGGTGGCGGGCGCCTGTAGTCCCAGCTACTCAGGAGGCTGAGGCAGGAGATTGGTGTGAACCCGGGAGGCGGAGCTTACAGTGAGCTGAGATGCACCACTGCATTCTAGCCTGGGTGACAGAGCAAAAAATAAACAAACAAATAAAAATAAATTTAAAAAAAAGAAGTGACTAATCTTACAGTAGAATAATATAACCAGCCTTTATTATCTTTATTAAAAATTTTGTATACTATTTGATGATTATTTTTAAAAATAAATTATTTTAAGAATAATAAACTCTTGAAAGTAAATTGCTGGGCCAAAAGGCATACATATTTCAAATTTTGATGTATATTAAAAAGCTGAGTGCTTTAGTTGTACAGTAACACTAATACAAATGTACTCTACTTGTATTAATACAAACCCACACAAACATATACACACATTAAAAATTTGACTATCATGTAACAGTATATAGCACTACACATCTGGAGTTTACCAAAAAATGTCAACCATATAGATATAGAAATATGACCTCTATGGCTACATGTAAAAAGAACGTAATTATTTATGTAAAATTTTTATCTTATTTTGTCCTACTCTATTATAGAAGCCTTTTTCCATCTTGAGATCTTTTGATTCTAAAATCCTTTGTTCATCTGAGTAACTGCTCTCTTAAACTAATCCTGCTATGTCTTTATTCTTTAGGTGATTTGTTTCTATGTAAATAACCAAATTTTCAGTTTTCTGAGGTCTTTGAAAACATGGTAAAATATGAACATTTGGAAAATCTGGGTAAAGGGTACATAAGAATTCTTTGTACTATTCTTGCAACTTTTTCCAAAGTCTGATATTATGGCAAAATTAGAAAAGAATGTTTAAGCTACCTAATAAGCTACCCTTCCATATCCTGTTTCATGTGAGTTTCAGAATATCCAAGGGAATATATCCTAGCCCCCGGATTTGTACTAATCTAAAACAATTTCACACACTAAGTCACACAATTAAATATATATGAGAGAAAGATACCATTAAAAATGCTATTTTTCCATCCATTTCACTGTTCTTTGAGACAAACTGCTTAGGGCATTTTAGAATTCTGGGTAGTTCAAAATTATTTTTAAATGATTTGGGATTAGATGGCACCTAACTGCTTTTCAAAGGGATTTGCAGGCTATGCACTTGGCATAATGGATTTCAATTCTTTGCTCCAGAATGCAGTTCACAGCATGAATCAATAGGGCTGTCTGCTTCGCAGGCTTGCCATTTCTGCCTAGAGCCTCATCTCTTTCCACCTCTCTCCCTATCCCATTCTTTGGCCTCTCTAACCAATTTTTTTTTTTTTTTTTTTGAGACAGAGTCTCACTCTGTTGCCCAGGCTGGAGGGCAGTGGTGTGATCTTGGCTCACTGCAACCTCATTCTCATGCCTCAGCCTCCCAAGTAACTAAGATTACAGGTGCACCACCAAGCCCAGCTGATTTTTGTATTTTTAGCAGAGACAGGGTTTTACCATATTGGCCAGGCTGGTCTTGAACTCCTGACCTCAGGTGATCCACCTACCTCAGTCTCCCAAAGTGCTAGGATTACAGGCATGAGCCACCACGCCCAGCCTCTCTAACCATTTTTATTCAGTACACTCTGTGAAAAGCAAAGGCAAAGGTATTTCTGACTTCTTTGAACTAGAATGGGATACTTACGAATGATACAATGTTTCCATAAAATCACAAAGGAAGCAGGCTGGTTAATGCCAGATATGACTGATATGTCATATGACATATTGCTGGACATCATCAGACCCCACTCTCCCAAATCAATTTAGTGAAGCATTTTAGCATTCCTCCATGAGGA
Source organism: Macaca fascicularis (assembly GCF_037993035.2). NCBI lineage: Eukaryota > Metazoa > Chordata > Mammalia > Primates > Cercopithecidae > Macaca > Macaca fascicularis. The sequence goes on along the minus strand of NC_088377.1, from coordinate 171,141,100 downwards.
GTTAGATTCCCTGGATAGCTAAAGTGATGCGAACTGTCAATAGGTAAAAACATATTAAATATTCTCCATTTTATAAAACAGCACAGTCTATCACCAAGACATCCAGAACCCCTGGACAAGTTACTTAACCTCTAAGCTACAATTCTTTTTTTTTTTTTTTTTTTTTAATGAAAAAAAAATGACTACCTATTCTCAAAAGGATGATATGAGGATTAAATGAGATAATCCAGATAAAGTCAGGAACACAGTGCCCAGCAATAAGTGCCTGACATTAATTATGATGATGATGCCAGAATCTCTGTGTCTTCCTGATCCTATCCTTCTTGACTCATTCCTTGACTAGTCTCACAAACACTGGGCCTCAATTTCTTCATTTCTAAATTAGACAGTCATCTTTGAGGAAAGTTTTCTTAACTGTGTGTAAGAGACTGAATCAGGCATCTAAAAAAGCCCTATGTTAATTCCAGCAACTGAAATACTGTTCTCCTAGACATAAAATAATGAAACTATAGGAAACCAAGGCCCCTAGCATAATTTCACAACAGTGCACAAAATGAAGAGGCAGCAGATGGACCTGAGAGTGATTCCTCTGAACTGATATAAAAAGTAAGATGAAAGCGCTGGCAACACATAATGACCTGTGACTCAACACCACATTCAAATAAAACAGCATATATATCACCCAGAGCCAGTGGTGTTCAGCAGATTAGTTTAATACTTCATTAAAAAAAAAAAAAAGAAAAAAGAAAAATAATTCCCCCAAACAATAACTTAACATGGTAACAATTTTACTAAAACCTTTCTTACCCTGCATCATTACCTGGGGTGCAATATATCCTTCATCTAAAGATCCTTCTTGGCCAGACACAGTGGCTCACACTCGTAATCCCAGCACTTTGGGAGGCCGAGGTGGGAGGATCACTTACATCCAGGAGTTTGAGACAAGCCTGAGCAACGTAGGGAGACCCCGTCTCTACAAAAAATGAAAAATTAGCTGGGCATGATGGCACGTGCCTATAGCCCAGCTACTCAGGAGGCTAAGGCAAGAGGATTGCTTGAGCCTGGAAGGACAAGGCTTCAATGAGCCAAGATCGCACCACTGCACTCCTGTGTGAGTGACAGAGTGAGACTCTCTCTCTTAAAAAAAAATTAAATTAAGAAGTCCTTCTTTATTATATAAACTACAAGAGGTTGGGGTAGGGGTAATCTGGTACAGAAGAGTTCCTACTTTTGTCCCTCTAGGCCAGTATGGGTGGGTTAGTGGAAGAAAACAGAAAAAGATTGTCTTGGTCCAGAGCACCCTGGTACTTGTAGTCAATAATACCTAAGGAGCTACTGGAATTGAAGGAAATGTCCAAGGGAGTTAAATTTAGTCTAATCCACACATAATAGATGAGATTAAGTGTAGAGTATTTTAAAAATCAAAGCAGAAAGAGCAGGCCAGGAAATCTAATCAAAGTGTAACTAAATGTAAAAGAAAGCATTAGTCTAATCAATAGCATTATCATATCAAAAGAAAAACCACAAGAACTGCCTAAGGGAAAATCTGATACCTAGCCTCCATCTACAGTCCAAATGCAGGGGAAAAAAAAAACCTAGGCAGGCTCAACTTACATTCTTGGACATATCCAGAATATAAACTGCATAACTAGGATAGAAATTTTACCCTTTTTCAAGAAGCCTAAAGAAGCCTAAAGTCAACTATAGGGTTTGCTTCTCCAGTGGACACTAAGGTAATGGATGGAAATCTCACCACAGCAGTAAAAATTAAAGACAACCACAGCTCAAGTCAGAGTGAAAATAGAAGCAAAGTAAAATGTGCCTTAATTCTGAGTAAAAATTGAACATAAGAAAAGAAGAATCCATTTGACCCAGGATAATTCTCTTTCAAAGAGTGTATGAGTGATGATATCAGACATGGAGAGAAAAAAAATATCCTCCCACATCACTGGGCTGGCTCCACAGTTGAAAAAAAAAAAAAAATGAAGCTATAGTTGTATATGTAGTCCCATCTCCAGACTCCAACTACAGACCAAAATACAGAAAATGAAATACAATACAAAACAGAAGGTAAAAGTTATGAACCATGACAATGAAAAAGCAAAGATAAGGCTGACAGAGATTTGGAGGCAGGAGAGGGGCAGAGAGGTGAAAGAATGACTAGAATATTAATATCCTATTCCTTACATGGTGATGAAGTCAGGAGACACTATCAGGAGGAGATGGAAATGGTATTACAATGTAACTATCAACAGCAGAAGCGAAAGAAAAAGTACCAAAAAAATAAGTACCTTATATTCCATAAAAGAAAGTCAAGGCGGCGCGGTGGCTCACGCCTGTTATCCTAGCACTTTGGGAGGCCGAGGCGGGCAGAGCGGATCACAAGGTCAGGAGGTAGAGACCATCCTGGCTAACACCGTGAAACCCCGTCTCTACTAAAAATACAAAAAAATTAGCCGGGCGTGGTGGTGGGCGCCTGTAGTCCCAGCTACTCGGGTGGCTGAGGCAGGGGAAAGGCGTGAATCCGGGAGGCGGAGCTTGCAGTGAGTCGAGATTAAGTCACTGCACTCCAGCCTGGACTACAGAGCGAGACTCCCTCTCAAAAAAAAAAAAAAAAAAAAAAAAAAAGAAAGTCAATAATGCCCATTTGATAAATCAAGAAATAGTGGTATAGACATATTATTTAGAGTTATGGAGGCATTACTATTTGATGATACCATAAACAAAACAAACTATAAACAAAAAACAGTTAATTGTCTCTGAAAAGTGGGACTCGGGATAGGGAAAGAATGGCAAGACTATTGGTTTTTATTGTAAGTCCTTCTATTTGATCTTTTATTATATGAATGTATTACTTCGACTTTTAACAAAATGAGCTTTAAAAACAAATAGTTATGATATAGTAGTCTTCCAAATTCATCCTTTTGAAAATTAAAATTATGGCCGGGCGGGGTGGCTCAAGCCTGTAATCCCAGCACTTTGGGAGGCCGAGACGGGCGGATCACGGGGTCAGGAGATCGAGACCATCCTGGCTAACACGGTGAAACCCCGTCTCTGCTAAAAAATACAAAAAACTAGCCAGCCACGGTGGCGGGCGCCTGTAGTCCCAGCTACTCGGGCGGCTGAGGCAGGAGAATGGCGTGAACCAGGGAGGCGGAGCTTGCAGTGAGCTGAGATCCGGCCACTGCACTCCAGCCTGGGCAACACAGCGAGACTCCGTCTCAAAAAAAAAGAACAAAAAAAAAGAAAATTAAAATTAAATGACATGCTAGAGCAAACTGTCACTAGATAAAGCTCCTTTCTTACGTTAAGAACTGAGAACAGCACAGTTCAAGTTTAGAAGTAGCCTTGCCTTGGGTAAGACTAACTTCTAATTTGGGGCATCTAAAACTAACAAAATTGTATGACTAATCAAATATTTTTCATACCAATAGGTTAACTTTGTAAATATTCCTTAATATTAATAACACAATAATCCAGTTAACTTTAATAATCCAGTTAATAACACAATAATCCAGTTAATGCTTTTATATAACGTTTAAGAAAAACAAGCTTTAGGGCGGGCGTGGTGGCTCATGTCTGTAATCCCAGCACTTTGGGAGGCCAAGGCTGGGGGATCACGAGGTCTGAAGTTCGAGACCAGCCTGGTTAAGCCTATCTCTACTAAAAATACAATTAGCCAGGCGTGGTGCCGCTTGCCTTTAATTCCAGCTACTCGGGAGGCTGAGGCAGGAGAATCGCTTGAACCTGGGAGGTGGAGGTTGCAGTGAGCCACTCCAGCCTAGGCAACACAGCAAGACTCCATCTCAAAAAAAAAAAAAAAAGGAAAAAAAAGAAAAAAAAGCTTTACCACACAACTTCATAATGACTTAGGGATGAGTAGATGATTTTATGAAAATACTGTAAGCGCCGGGCGTGGTGGCTCGCGCCTGTAATCCCGAGAGGCCGAGGTGGGCAGATCATGAGGTCTGGAGTCAGCTGGGCCAACATGGTGAAACCCCATCTCTACTAAAGATACAAAAAATTAGCTGGGCATGGTGGCACATGACTGTAATCCCAGCTACTTGGGAGGCTGAGGCAGAAGAATCGCTTTAACCTGGGAGGTGGAGGTTGCAGTGAGCCGAGATCGCGCCACTGTACTCCAGCCTGGGCGACAGGGCGAGACTCCGTCTCAAAAGAAAAAAACAAAATACTGTAAGCTCACTGAAGTCAGGGCTTGGGTCCATAAAGTCTCTATGAATAGATCTATCATAATGTGCTCTTTAATAAATGATTGTGGGTAATCAGCTGCACATTTTAATTACTAAAGCTACACCCAGGCAGTTACAGTTTCTGTAATTCTCCTATAAGGCTGTGCTGGCTGTTTCTCTCTCTCTCTCTCTCTCACTTCCAAGCCCTGTCTTCTATTCTTGTCCAAGTTGTACTATTCCTCTGGGGCTGAGCTTGCCAACCCTGTTTTCCAGACTTTCCTGCCAGTATCCTGTTAGGTTTTGCCTAGGGAGACTGGAAGGGAAGAGAAGAAGGGATTTCTTTGCTGTTTTCATTGCTATAATATCAGCATTGATCAAGCAAGAGGAGCGTTGCACCTCCCAACTCCAGCTGTGCCCCTTCTCTCCTGGTGGTTGAGTACCAGCAGAATGGCATTCCACTCGGAGATCAGATTACCAGCTGCAGGAGGACCTCTCTGAGCTTCCAGGTTCTTCTCTTCTGTTCCCCCAAACCCAGGGGTGGTAGTGCTTCCTATCTGGATTACCTCAGTGTCTTTTGTGCTCTTTCATCTTGTAACACCTGTGTACCCAATTCCCAGAATTAAATTCTCTGAAATGCTACACATGGTTTTCTAGGCCCCGATTAATACAAAAAGAAGAAAACACATACCTGCATCAAAAATTACTCATACAGTGCTGGTAAGCAGCAATCTGGGCTTTTCATACCCTCCATAAAGAAGTGATGTAAAAAATGGAGCCCATTTTTACAAGATTACAATTAGAGTTTCTGCTTTCAGACACTGATGAATCTCAAATTTAACAAATCATTAAAAAGATGCTAAGTTATAGAGTGTAAAATGTCTCAGAGGCCTGGCACAGTGGCTCACGCCTGTAATCCTAGCACCTTGGGAGGCAGGTGGATCACGTGAGGTCAGAAGTTCAAGACCAACCTGGCCAACATGGTGAAACCCTGTCTCTACCAAAAATACAAAAATTAACTGGGCGTGGTGGCGCACGCCTGTAGTCCCAGCTACTCCGGAGGCTGAGGCAGGAGAATCGTTTGAACCCGGGAGGCAGAGGCTGCAGTGAGCCGAGAGGATGCCACTGCACTCCAGCCTAGGTGACAAAGTGAAACTGTATCTCAGAATAAATAAATACATAAAAATAAAATGCTTCATACAGACAGAAATGGGACACTTAGAAGTGAGAAGGGAGCATAGACAGGAAAGTAGGCGACATCAACACAAACTTATGTCTGTGAGTCTATCTCACCTACTCTTTAAGTCTAACATTCCTGCAAACCTCAAAATCAACATCATAGTACTATATTGTCTCTTTATAGAAATAACATTGACAAACAGAAAATGATTCGTCATATTACTCGATGACTAGATCAGGTTTTTGGAAACCAAAGTAAATGTGGTAGCAATGGTACCTTTGACCTTTATCTACCATTCTAACTCCCTAGTGGACTTCACAGACCTACTGAAAATCAATGGTGGGTAATGGATATCATTTCCAGCATGGGAAAGAGCGATTTAGAGTTACCACTCTTTTTTCTTATTATACAACTGGACTCAGCATGTACAAGTGTCTAGAGAGTCTCCTCTCCATTCTACCTCATGCCTCCTTAAACACATCCTCACTTCTCCAGCAGGGTGGTACAGACTATGGAACCAGAATACTGCATTCCATTTCCTGCTCTGCCCCTTACTAGCAACCTGGAGAAGTTTCATTTGACTTTTTCTATGTCTTAGTTGTATCATCTGTCAAATGAAGGAAAACAACAGAATCTACTTCATAGAATTACTGGGGACAAAATGAGTTACTATTTGAAAAAGGGCTTAAGGGGACATGGTATATAGTGAGTGCTATATAAGGGTAACTTATTATTCCACGTACAAAGACAACGGGGACAGCAAGAGATGTTGAAGGGACAGTTACATTATTATTAATATTTTTTTACACTGGGTGAAATAATGTTTACAGATCACATTAGGAATTTTGACCATACAAATACCTCTATCATAGAGTTCTTAATCGTTTTTGAATCATAAACTCTCCTGGGGATGGGTGAAAGCTACAGAGCTCCTCCCTAGAAAAATGCATACACATACAGAATTTTCCAAAATATTACAATCTTCTTCAATTCAAATCACTAGACTATGTATTGCTAGAACACTAGAGGGTGCCACAACCCAAGGAAAAAATGTAAAGAAAGTACAGGGAATTTTGGCTTGCTGGAACATCTTTCCATAGAGAAGAGTTAAATGAATGTACTTCAAATGCTTTAAAATATGTCAACTCTTTTATAGGTGCTGGATTAGCACTGTCCAGTAGAACTTTCTGCAATGATGGAAATATTCTTAATGTGTGCTGTCCAAAACTGTAGCTGCTCATGTAGACTACTGACCACATGAGATCATAAGGAATTAAGTGTTTAATTTTAATTAATATTAAATGGCCATATGTGGCTTGTGGCTACTATACTGAACAGTGCAGTTCTACATTCTAAAAAGTTTTGACTTGCTTCTTACCACAGGCCATTATCTAACAGTGTGAAGGTAATTTCTAATAGAGTGGGTTCATATAATTATTTAGGCCAATTTGTCCCTTGTGATAATCCAGCACTATAGAGATAGAAATAAAGATTGTCAGCGTTTTGCCCTTGCCCTACAGACATTCACAGTCAAAAGTAAGCTGTTTTTTTTACTCATTATAGACGACCCTACCTACCTAATTTCCTGTTTCTTTACTGAAAGATCTCTCTAAGTCCCTGGGATATAAGAGCTTAAAAAAATATATAAGTGTATACTGAAAGACTGAACTAATACAGTTAAGTAAGTAGGCTTTTGCCATTTAAAAAACAAATCCTATTCTAGTGATATTTGCTAACGGTTAAGGGAGCACAGAGAAGACAAAACTGCAAGGACATGGGGCAGGCATCCTGATGGAAAAGACAGAGTCTACAGTCAGAAGCTTGTCAGTCTCCATAATGAAAAAAAGGGTACCGCAGGCAGCAGCAGCAGCTTGTGAAAGCACATGGCATAGCAAGGGGACATCAATGAACACCCAGACAGCAGATTCAGGGGGAGTCTGGGGACCAAAGGAACACAGCTCTCAACTGCCTCCACACCAGATTCTTTCTTTCCACTGCAATTTAGTCTACTAAAAATAAATCTAATGCTGACCCACCTGTCAAAATGAAAGCAGTCTATCCACACTGTGTAACACCTTACAGCTTACAACCCCGTGTCTGGCACAGTGCCTGAATGAAGTAGGTGCCTAGTGAAGGTTGGTGACAACAATAAAAAAGCATTAGAGAGTGCATTCTCAAATATGTAGACGCTTACCAGCAGCTCCAAATATCAATAAAAAGCAGGTGAGTTGTTGAAGCTATCCCTGGTTTAGAAAGATAGTGAATAGGAAGTTTGGTCTACCCAAGCATTTGCAACTGGGTCAGAATGCAGCTGGCATGGCTCTTTTTGCAGAATAATTGTTTGTCCACAGCTGCTACCAAATTGCCAAAAATTAAATAAGTAGTTGCCATGTGTGATAGCAGGATTACAGGCTGCCTCAATTTCCATTATGGAAAAATAACGTAAATTGCCACAAGTCCCGCCCCCCAGTCTCAAATAAGCACAAAGGACACTTTTATTCAGATCCTGCATACTGTGAAACAGCATTGTTGCCTGGCTGCTTCAGTGGAGGGCTCAATTCTGCTGGATCTGTCACTGCACAACCAACATCCAGTTAAAGCTATTTCCTAGCTTCTGCAGGACAGCTCAATTCATAATTTTTCTTCTGAAATAACTGAACTAAGGATTTGTTTCTGGATTAAATTATGAAAGTATTTAAGTGCCAATACCACAGACCTAGGAATCTCTGCTATTCAATCATTCTCTCCTTCATTCAACAAATATTTACTGAATTCTTACCGGGTACTCCCACATTATTGTAGCATGTGTATTCCAAGAAAACATGTGACTGGCAATTCTAATTTTGTATCTCTAAGTTTAAAAAGTGTATTCTCAGCCTGGATGAAATGGTGAAACTCCACCTCTACTAAAAATACAAAAACCAGCTGCGTGTGGTAGTACATGCCTGTAGCCCAGCTACACGGGAGGCTGAGGTGGGAGGATGGATTGAGCCTAGGAGGCAGAAGTTGCAGTGACTTGAGATTGCATCACTGTACTCCAGCCTGGAAAACACTGAGACCTTATCTCATTAAAAAAAAAAAAAAAAAGTTTTAAAACAATGTATTCTTTTAGACGTGACTTGTGTTCTTTGGGGGTAATGGAGAAAATATAGGGGCATTAAAAATAAACATAAATCACTGTAACCTGAGATAGCCACATTACCAAGTTAACAATTTTATGTATATGCTTCCAGCATTTTCCCTGCTAGCTTCTTATATGGTTGGTTTTGTTTCATTGTTTTTAAACAAAAATGAGCCTATATTGTATATACTGTATTACAAATATTTTTTCACTTAATATAAATTAAAATATTCCATGTTATTAACATTTTTGTATCATTTTTTAAACGTCTACAGAGCATTCCCTATAAGAACATAAAGTAGTTTAGTTTACTAATCCTCTGAAGTCATTTAGGTTATTTCCAATTTTTCACTATTATAAATAGCACTGTTATGATAACTGTAGTATTCAATAAATATATCTTGAATAAATGAGTAAATAAATGGCTTAATAAGCTGAGTCTTGGCCGGGCGCGGTAGCTCACATCTGTAATCACAGCACTTTCAGAGGCTGAGGCGGGTGGATCACTTGAGGTCAGGAGTTCAAGACCAGCCTAGCCATCTGGGTGAAACCCCGTCTCTACTAAAAAAAAAAACAAAAAATTAGCTGGCATGGTGGCGAGTGCCTGTAATCCCAGCTACTAGGGAGGCTGAGGCAAGAGAATTGCTTGAACCTGGGAGGCAGAGGTTGCAGTGAGCCGAGGTTGTGCCACTGCACTCCAGCCTAGGCGACAGAATGAGGCTCTGTCTCAAAAAATAAAATAAGCTAGGCGGGGCGCAGTGGCTCACGCCTGTAATCCCAGCACTTCGGGAGGCCGAGGCGGGTGGATCACGAGGTCAGGAGATTGAGACCAGCCTGGCTAACATGGTGAAACCCTATCTCTACTAAAAATACAAAAAATGAGCCGGGCGCAGGGCATACGCCTGTAGTCCCAGCTACTCTGGAGGCTGAGGCAGGAGAATTGCTTGAACCTGGGAGGTGGAAGTTGCAGTGAGCCGAGATCACGCCACTGCACTCCAGCCTGGGCGACAAAGCGAGACTCCATTTCAAAAAAATAAATAAAATAAGCTGAGTCTTTAAGCACATACCAAATTACTTCCTTAGCTTTTAAAAGACAAACATTTTGAGTAATCATACACTTATGATTCTGCATATGTTCATAGCAGGCAGAGAAAGCGAATGCAGTAAAAACAGCAATCTAAATGTAAAGGAAAGCACACAATACTTGGTGGTGAATGGAAGACAGAATAAAAATATTAACCTTTTATAACCTAGACAATATGTAAGTTGAGTACTGGTGTCAGAAGGTAGAATATAAAAAGAGGAACGTGAAGGGGGTACTTATAATCCCATTTTCCAAAATGGCAAGTTAAGAGGCCCTACAGGAAGTTGATGGATCAAAAAATTAAAGTTTATCATTTAAAATTATAAAGATGATTAATAAATGACTTTCAAAGTAATATAAATACAAAATAATGACAGGGTAAAAAAGTGAGTTAAATTCTCATTTTTCACATCAAAAAATTCACAGATAACGTCTAAAGTTGATAAATCAAGGAACAAAAGTCTAAACGTATTATTTAGCCTTATGGAAGTAACCACAAGGGAAGCAAAAAACAGAAATAGTGAAATAGTTTTTAAAGGCTGTCTCTGCATAGTAGGACTGGATGGTCAAGAAAAAGGAAGAGGCAGGAGGCTTATGGTTTATTCATCCTAAGGTCTCCATGGCTCTGTGATTTGTTAGGATGTACAAATAACACCCTGATAAAGATTGGCTGAAAAGTCTGGAACTGTTTACTTTGGTTTCCCAAATGATATAATCTTACCTTGATAACTGGTCAAATCCAGCTGTCCACAGAGCATTCCTTTAACCAGAGGCAAACCTAAAATGCTTAAGACTTTGGAGACTATCTAGTTTGATGTTCTCATTTTCCAAATTGTGACCAAGAAAGACCCAGTGAGTTACCCAAAGTCACATCTCTAATTGGTGGCAAATCCAAAACTTGAACCCCTATCTCCTGCTTCTCAATCAAGTGTTCCAGCTGCTCCATCAGAGACCCACCCTTTGTACCCGAGCACAGTCTCCCGTCATTACTTGCTTGGGCTCCTTAACTGCTAATGTAAGCTATTATGTATTAATAGCTTAATAATTAAGCTATTAATTATTAATCTTCAAGCCAAAATTTGGGTTTTACTGGGGGTACAGCGAATTTGGGTTTTGTCTTTTATTTTATTTTATTTCATTTTATTTTTTTTGAGACAGAGTCTCACTCTGTTGCCCAGGCTGGAGTGCAGTGGCGCGACCTTGGCTCACTGCAACCTTCGCCTCTAGGGTTCAAGTGGTTCTCCTGCCTCAGCTTCCCAAGTAACTGGGATTACAGGGATGCATCACCACACCCAGCTGATTTTGCATTTTTAGTAGAGACAGGGTTTCACCATGTTGGCCAGGGTGGTCTCGAACTCCCAACCTCAGGTGATCCACCCACCTCGGCCTCCCAAAGTGCTAGGATTACAGGCATGAGCCACCGCGCCTGGCCAGGGTTTTAAGAGGCAGGGTCTCACTCAGTCACCCAGGCTGGAGTGCAGTGGTGCAATCATGGCTCACTGCAGCCTTGACCTCCTGGGACCCTCCTGCCTCAGCCTCCCGAGTAGCTGGGACTACAGACGTGAGCCACCATGCCCAGCTAATTAAAAAATTTTTTTTGCAGGGACCAGGTCTCACTATGTTGCCAGGCTGATCTTAAACTCCTGGGCTCATGTGATCCTCCTACCTTGGCCTCCTAAAGTACTTGGATTACAGGCATGAACCAGAGCATCCAGCCTTGAATTTGTATTATAAAATGATATGTATGTTAAATTGATTTTTCAAACTATACCTGTGGCCACCCATCCTGGTCCCTCTAATACATCTGTTCCCTCCACCCTCAACCCCACCATCACTACCTTAGATAACACACAATAGCTACTTTGAGAGCTGGTTCCCGCAAACTGAGAGGCCTGACAGCATGATTCTCAGCCACAGGAAAAAATGCAGTTCATAAAGTTGCCAAAGTAGTCTTGTGAAGCTACAGTCTTCTGTGAGCACCAGAGTGTCCAACTGACTTTATGTTCTTCCTCACCTATATTAACCTGTTTAGCTAACTATCCATTCCCATTTTCAGTAGATGGAAAGAGAAAAAAATTACTTTTTTTAAAAAAGGGGGGTGGGAGGGCACAGTGGCTCACGCCTGTAACTCCAGCACTTTGGGAGGCTGAGGCAAGCGGATCACCTAGGCCAGGAGTTCGAGACCAGCATGGCCAGCAGGGTGAAACCCCGTCTCTACTAAAAATACAAAAATTAGCCGGGTGTGGTGGCACACACCTGTAATCCCAGCTACTCGGGAGGCTGAGGCAGGAGAATGGCTTGAACCCAGGAGGTGGAGGTTGCAGTGAGCTCCACGATCATGCCACTGCACTGCAGCCTGGGCAACCCAGCAAGACTCCATCTCAAAAAAAAAAAAAAAAAAGGGTTGGGGGGACAAGGGGCTGACTTTTTAAGGAAAATGGAGAATTGGGCATACCATTTTTATGTTTGCATTAAATCAATTTATAAAAATTATTTTAAATTGAATTTTAAAAGGTATGAAAATCTGTACAGATAATTATTTATATAAATTTAGGAAGAAGGAAACAACAAACTGTAAAACTGGAACCACGCCAATTACTGGAAATCAAGTGTATACAGAGGAGTCAAGATCAGGTCGGGTGTGGTGGCTCACGCATGTAAGTAATCCCAGCACTTTGGGAGGCCGAGGTGGGCGGATCACGAGGTCAGGAGTTCGAGAAGAGTCAAGATCAAATAACCAAAATCCCCATAAATTGTCAGGAGTTTGAGAGCAGCCTGGCCAAAATGGTGAAACCCCATCTCTACTAAAAACACAATAATTAGCCAGGTGTGGTGGTGCCCGCCTATAATCCCAGCTACTTGGGAGGCTGAGGAGGGAGGATCACTGAAGCCCTGGAGGTCGAGGTTGCAGTGAGCAGAGGCTGTGTCACTGCACTGCAGCCTGGGGGACAGAGTGAGACCCTGTCTCAAAAAAAATTCCCATATTTACTTTGTGAGTTAATTCATTGAGATTAACTGTATCTTGAATTACTTACAAAATTAAATTTAGGATGCCATATAATCAAAATTACAGGCACAGTAGTAAGACGGAAAAAAAAAATCACATTAGAATCCTACAGAAGGATGTTAAAGTAAAAAAGCATATTATATTTCAAGACTAAAACAAACAAAATGTATAAAGTAATTGAACATAAAACTAAAATGCCTTTACCTAAAACTAGGCATAACATCTCCATTTTAGAATTTAAGTCTATAAAAGATATCACTAAACTCATAGAAGGAGGGGAGAAATGCTACCTAAGTTCCTAAAGAAATCAAAACTACCTAAATAACATTTACACTATATTTCCTGTTTAAAAAAACCCATCACCAAAATTTTTCCATGACTACTACCAATGTTGCCATTTAGAACAAGTATAAGCTAGAGAAGAATTATCCTATAAGAATAAAAAATATTTTTCTCAAAAGCACTTTCTCAATGTAATGTTTGATAAAATTCTCAAAAACAGAAGGGGAAAAGAGGCCATCAAATGTAATTTACCATACCCACATTTATCAGCAGCTACTCGGTCCTGGGCACAATGGATGTCCTGCAGCTGGCTGTCAAACCATCAAAAGCTGCTCATCATCCACCTTCCTAGTCTCTTAGAACTAAGCTCACTTGGGTCAAAACAAGTCAACCGCCTTTCTCACCAGCAGTAATATGCTGGAATAAAGTGTCAAGTATAATTCTGGCTGTCAAGATTTTGTTCTGAAGAACAGACTTGTAACTATGAAAGGGGACATTAAATTAGAGCTATTGTCTGAAAGAAAAGGGCAATCTGTATCTGTAGCTTGACTGGGATAACACAGGTCTTGATCTGTAGTCAAACCAGAGGAAAAGGAAGCAACCAGAAAAAAATAACACATATCACAATCCCCAAAAAGTGAACTATTGGGAAAAAAAAAAAAAAAAAAAGTGTGCCAGTAGCAATGTACAAATAAAACTAGGGTCATACTTTGGAATAGATTCCATGTGCTGTGCAACAAGGAATATTAACCCCTGGTACAGAGAAATATCACAGAAGCCTTAAAGCAGAGGTGTCCAATCTTTTGGCTCCCCTGAGCCACATTGGAAGAATTGTCTTGGGCCACACATAAAAGGCACTAACACTAATGATAGCTGATAAGCTTAAAAAAAAACAAAAAAGAAAATCACAAAAAAATCTCATAATGTTTTAAGAAAGTTTATGAATTTGTGTTGGGCCACATTCAAAGTCATCCTGGGCCGCATGCAGCTTGTAGGCTGCGGGTTGGACAAGCCTGTCTTAAAGGATGAAATAGATTTGTGTGTACTGACACAAAAAAAAATCCATAAAACGATGGAAATTGAAAACAACAGGTTATAAAATCTGCTAGAATGAGTGTGGTCTCATTTTTTTAAGTGTAAATAAATATGGTTGTGGCCAAACAAAATAATCTCGAAAGATATACTAAAACTATTAAGGATACTTTTTATCTATGCAAAATAGAATTACGGATTATAAAAACTTTATTTCTGCTTTATAGATTTATTTCTCCCTTCAAAATAATAAGAATGTGATTACTTTTATAACCATTGTTACGCCCAGGTTTGAGAAAGAAAAGACAAACCGCGTAAGCTCTTCCTCCTTTTACCAAATGAAATACCAGAGGCCTCCAAACTCATGAAATCAAGGACACATACGGACTTTCCAAGTTGCCCAACATCCTCTGGGAGCCATTTTCTTCCTTGCTTGCTTTTTTGCAGGGGTTTTCAATGAATCTTTTTTTTTTTTTTTTTAAAGCAGAGCTTTTTCTTTAAGCAGAATCCTGTACAGAACCTCAAAATGTAAGATAACCGTAGAATTTCTTCTATTGAAGGGGATGGGAATGCAGACAGCTAACGCCATTGATTCTCCTCACCACTCAGAACTCTAGAGCACAAGTGGAAACACTGTGATTAATCCAAGTATTTCATTGTACAGTTGGGAAACTGAGGCCCAAGGATTACTCTCCTGGTTAAGCCCTGTCTTATTGACTGGTCTGTGAGTCATTTTACTTACTAGGCATTATAGACACAGTAACTGGGGCCTGCAAGGTTTTCAAATACATACTACAAATTTAAGAGAAACTGAAAACACACAAATTGGCTCCAATAACTGTCAAAAAGAAAAAGAAACATAATGGTTCTTGAAGTTCAATATGATTCAAGCACTCCACACACCCTGGTAGCTTTGCAATGAATACGTTTTTCTATTGTCTGAGGTTTGTGTTTAGCCATACGCATCCATCGAAATAACACACACTAGAATCAGCTATTGAGAAAAGACAAGTAGAAGAAAAACAGCAGCAGAGGGATAGCTTTCGAAACTGAAAAGAGACAGAAAAGATACATTGATCAAATTCCCCAAAGACCCCAATGGCTTAATGAGCATAATCTAATAAGATAAATGTTCACAGGCATAAGCATATCATTCTAAACTTTGTTCTAAAAAAAACCCATTGAAAGGCCAGGTGCAGTGGCTCATGCCTGTCATCCCAGCACTTTGGGAGGCCAAGGCAGGCAAATCACCTGAGGTCAGGAGTTTGAGATTAGCCTGGCCAACATGGTGAGACCGCCATCTCTACCAAAAATACAAAAATTAGTCGGGTGTGGTGGCACACACCTGTAATCCCAGCTATTTGAAAGGCTGAAACACAAGAATCACTTGAACCCGGGAGATGGAGGGTGCAGTGAGCCGAGATTACACCACTGTACTCCAGCCTGGGCAACAGAGTGAAACTCTGTTTCAAAAAAAAAGGAAAAAAAAACCCACTGAAGAAAAACAGGATGATGCAGACTTGTGTCATCATCACAGAGAAAGTATAAGGATTCAGAAACACTGGCTCACAATAGTCTGGAAAAAAAGTATCACATGACAAGCAACATATGCACAATGTGAACAATGACCACTCCTGTACTTAGCCCTGGGCACTCCACTTTTAAAGGTATGAGAAAAACCCCGTTGTATTTCACTGGAACTATGAAAATGCTTAATTAATGGTTAGAAAAATAAGACGTGTTTAAATGCAAAGAAGGACTTCAGGAATCTCTCTCATAAAATATTAAAAGACCATTATGAGGAAGAGCAATTAGACTTAGTCTGTGACCCTAATTAAAAAAAAAAAAAGAGGTAAGAAATTATGGTAAAATTCTGGTCAACAGATCATTTTTCTAACAGGGGTGTATAGACAAGAGTGTCTAGAAGCAGTGAGTTCTCCCATCACTAGATGTCCTCTTGCAAAACCTAGACAACCACTTGGGGGCACTGGAGACGTGGGCCTTGTATGCATCCTGACTCAAACTAGCAGGCAGAAAGAAAGGTAACAAAAAAATATTCCACCCCAGGAGAGTCTGAACCCTGGGGTCCAAAAGTGTTTGTTAGAGGCCGGGCGCGGTGGCTCAAGTCTGTAATCCCAGCACTTTGGGAGGCCGAGACGGGCGGATCACGAGGTCAGGAGATCGAGACCATCCTGGCTAACACAGTGAAACCCCGTCTCTACTAAAAATACAAAAACTTAGCCGGGCGAGGTGGTAGGCGCCTGTAGTCCCAGCTACTCGGGAGGCTGAGGCAGGAGAATGGCGTGAACCCGGGAGGCGGAGCTTGCAGTGAGCTGAGATCCGGCCACTGCACTCCAGCCTGGGTGACAGAGCGAGACTCCGTCTCAAAAAAAAAAAAAAAAAAAAAAAAAAAACAAAAAAAAAAAAAACAAAAGTGTTTGTTAGGAAGACTGTCTCAGGTCATTTGGATACAGACCCCAGATAAGACTGGATACAGTCCTTGCCCTTCTCCTGGAAGAACAGAATCTATTGATATTCTGCTGCAGTTGGGGGTATGTACAAATGTACATACAAACAGAAATACACAAATAGTATGAAGCTAGCCTTAAGCAAAGGCTCGGTCCTCTTTAAAGAACTGTTAACACTCCCAAAGGTGATGTGCTTAAAAAACAAATAAACAAGCAAACAAAAACTGTAACAGTAGAAGCTGAAGAGCTCTCCCAGAGAAAGGTAGGAAAAAAACCAAAACTGTTCTGCTATCATAGTCTTAAAACATTTTATACAGCTGCCCTATAATTAACAAATTACAAAGGAAAGCAGGTTTTATTAACGTATTGTTTCCCTTTTCCCATCTCTGAAGATTATATTCTATACAGTCAAATTAATGCTCCAACAATACCTTACTTAATGCTACAATCTCAACCATCCCCAACAGCCCTAGAGACCCTGAGAAAGGACTTGGACTTGTTTTACTTTGCCTTTTAAATTTGTACACTATTCCAACAAATGTAGTCCTCTGATTTCTGAGGACAAAGCAGAAGTGGTAAAGCAAGATGAAGAGAGTAAAAACGTAAGCAAAAAGAAAGATAGATAAAGAAAAGAGAAAGCAAACAAGAACAAGCAAAGTACAATCAGCAGGTATTATTTATGTAGGGACAATCAGCGCCACAGACCTCAATTGCTTGTAATCCTATCACAGGGCAAGCATTCCATTAATATATCTGAGTAAGGTGTTTTTGAAAAACACATTAGCAACCTAAAAATATATACATCAGCCACTTTGGAAACCTGTTTGGCAATTTCTTATAAAACTAAACATACTCTTACCATAGGATCCAACAATTGCACTCCTTGATATTTACTCAAATATGCTGAAACTTAGGTCCACACAAAAACCAGCACACAAATAAATATTCACAGCAGCTTTATTCACAATCGCTAAAACTTGAACACAACCAAGATGTCACTCAGTATGTGAATGATAAGCTTGTGGTACATTCATACAGTGAAATATTATTCAGCATTAAAAAGAAATGGGTTATCAAGCCATGAAAAGTTATCAAGCCATTAAATACATATTGCTTAGTGACAGAAGCCAATCTGAAAAGGCTACATTTGTATGACTCCAACCATAAGACATTTTTGGAAAAGGCAAAACTATGGAGACAGTTAAAAAAAAGTTGTCAGAGGTTAGAGAAAGGAGGGAAGACGGGAGCACCAAGAGACTTTTGGAGCAGTGAAACCATTCTGTATGATTATATATTAGTCAAACTGCACAGACTGCACAAACACACAGAATGAGTTTGAATGTAAACTATGGACTTCTGTTAATATTGGTTCATCAACTATAACAGATCTACCACACAACAGCAAGATGTTAATAAAGGAAATGGGCAGGAGAGGATATGGTAACTCTGCATACTCTCCACTCCATTTTTCTATAAAGCTAAAAGTGCTCTTAAAAAAAAAAAAGTATATATATTTTTAAATACACAAGTAAAAAAAAAAAATTCCCTTAAAAAAATCACAGTCAAAGTGGGGTACAGGGATTCCAGGCATGGTCAGGAGCTCCTCCAATCTAAATCACCACAGCCTGCTGTTATATAATTCTGAATACTTTCACAGATTTATAGTTTATATATTATAAATTTGTTACATATAGTTTATATATATTTATTCTTAAAGTACAGTTGTAAGTATATACACACACACATCACTTATAGTTAATAAATATGGTTATCTAGTGCTGAATACATCTGAACGTAAAGCGTGAGCAGTGGTGGAAAAAGACTGAGAAGTCAGGAGAGTGGGTCAGCTGCATCCAATGAAGATTCCATGTTGCTGGCGGAGGTCTCCCCCTACTGCCACTGGTTGAGAGAAATGCCTCAGACTGCTGCTTCTTCACTTTAAACAATAGTTTGGTGGAGCTCTTGTTTGCCAACAGTAGCCTATGGTGGCACTTGTCTTAAATTGTGTATCATGCTTTTCCTGCTCCCTCCCTGCAGTGGCATAGCATATTAATAAAGATCTAACTAAAAAGTGCACAAGAATTCAAAGGCACCTAGAACAAAAGGAGTCACAAAACAGTTCAGTAATCAGTGCTTTCCACAGTGACATTGAGTTGCCAAGAAAAGATAAAATTACAAGCACACCACAGTATTCTGGCTTAATGAGCACAGAAATACTTGTAGGCTTCTTTTTATTTTTCTTTTTTCCCATAAAAAATGGTTAAAACCAAAACAGTACTTAACATTTAAAGAGATAAGCATCACCTATCTGGAAAAGCTGTTTACTAGAAAAATCTCATATAAATTTAAAAGCATGTTCAGTAACACAGTCTCTTTCCAGATGCCACTTCTACAGTGTCTGCATACTAAGAAACAGACTATCAATATCTGGTATAGGTAGTAAATTTACCAAGTATGTCTGATATATAATGCTCATTCATTTTCTTTCCCCGTTTTCAACTAAGAATCAATTAAAATGGGATTACAGGCTTTATGTAGCTTTTTTGCAATCTTATGTAATCCTTAAAACTGGGTTCCTTTTATATTAAAGGGTACCAAAAAATACATACATAAGTGGGAAGAGAAGAAGCAAAGGAAAAAAACAAAATATTGACTGTAGTATCTCTGGATAGGTGGGCTACAAATGTTTTATCATCTTCATACTTTCTTTTATTACTAAAATTCCCTATAAAAAACATTTATTACTTTCACACTCCATTATATCAAATATCTACAGCATCTAAAATAAGTAAACTATAACTACATGTACCAATAAAGTTTAACCTCTTATACAAAGCTTAAAAACATATAAAACAATATTATACTTTTTAGTTTTCCCTGCAACCCAAACATTGTTATTTTTTTTCCAGTGGATACATATACATACAGAAAACGTTTATAAAAATGCAGGGAGAGAATAAATATCAAATTGAGAATAATGGTCACAGCTGGGAAGGGAGGGGACTAGGATGGGGAAGGGGTGCCCAATTAGCTTCAACAGTAACTTTTTATTACTTTAGGTAGTAGGTATACAGAATTTATTATATTGTCCTATGTCTTTTATGCCTATAGTATTTCAAAAATTGTTTAAAGTGGCAACTACTGGAGTCATACCAAAAATAGTAGGACTTAACCCTAATCTCTTCAAACTACTTAAATGGTTTTACAGTACTGAGTAAATCAGAGATAAACATATCTATTATAATAAGAAAATTATTTTAAGAGACAGGGTCTTGCTCTGTCACCCAGGCTGGAGTGCAGTGGCATGATCACACCTCACTGTAGCCTCAAACTCCTGGGCTCAAGCAATTCTTCAGCCTCAACCTCACAAGTAGCTGGGACTGTGTGCACATCACCCATGCTCAGCTAGTTTTTAAAATTTTTTTAGCAATGCAGTCTTGCTATGTTATAGCCCAGGCTAGTCTCGAACTACTGGCCTCAAGCAGTCCTCTTGCCTTAGCCTCCAAGTAGCTGGGATTGCAGACGCAAGCCACTGAGGCTGGCATATAATGAGAAAAGTTTTTGAGAAATTTAAAGCAGTTCTGAAGGTCAGCAGTCATGTATATTTATAAGCAAACAGCAATCTGAAATCTGTATTCCAAAAAATATGTGTAGCAAACATTCCAATCTATGCCTTACACACAGAACTGAAATTTAAATCTGTCCAGTAAACTTAAATACACATATTATTTTGGATATGCCTTTTTTTTTTTTTTTTAACACACTTATAACCCTGAAAGAAGATTTTTTACTTTGGTCAGTTTTAAACAGTCTTTTAAGAATATTATAAAAATAGGGTTAATTTCTGACTGGTATTTCCCAGGTTGGTGATTTAATATGATTTCTAACCATTCCTGGTTATCAGATGGCTTCAGTTTATCATCTTAAGATATGCTATGGTAAAACCAGGCTGAGGAAGTCCAAGGAAACACTGAATAGGCTTCTCCCTGAAAAACAAGTTCCCGGTCAGCCTCCATGGCTCACACCTATAATCCTAACACTTTAGGAGGCCAAGGTGGGAGAATTGCTTGAGCTAGGAGTTTAAGACCAGCCTGGGCAACATAGTGAGACCTTCTCTCTAGAAAAAATTTAAAAAATTAGTCGGGCATGGTGGCGCATGCCAGTAGTCTCAGCTACTTGGGAGGCTGAGGCGAGAGGATGGCTTGAGCCCAGGCATTCAAGACCAGCCCGGGCAGCACAGGGAGACCCCATCTCTACAAAAAAATTAAAAAGACAGGCATGGGTGGTGCACGCTTGTGATCTCAGCTATTCGGGAGGCTCAGGTGGAAGGACTACTTGAACCAGGGAGGTCAAGGCTACCGTGAGCAGTGATCACATCAGGGCAACAAAACGAGACCCTGTCTCAAAAAAAAAAAAAAAAAATTTAAATCAAGTTCCTTAGGAAGATTCAGAAATATTCAAGGATGTTAAGATGTCCCTGGGTCTCTTGCTATAGTCTCACTCAACTTTATGAAAAGCAAGTAAGCAAACTGATACAAAAAACCTCATGAAAATGTCCCACATAAAGGCAGAAACTTTGGCTCAAGTATTTTAAGTATCAACTTCAAAGTTATAATATTTTCATAATATAAAAAATTTTGCTCAAAACACCACATGAGTGTTTCATTTATTGGTCCTCAGCATTCGATACTGATTTAAAACCAATTTAGGACAAAAAGGAGGTCAAAGCTCAAAATGTCTACAAAATAATTTTTTTAGGTTAACATAAAACTGGTTTAAATATTCCAAGTATTTGAACTGATCAATCTTTTTATTAATCTACTTTCTTTAAATGAATAAATAAAAATACTCTGTTTTAAAGCAATGCCCTCACCCAATTTTACATTTTAACTTCTGTGAGGACAAAATAATCTGACAATTTACCCAGTGTAGTCAGACTCTTTCTTATTCAGGAAACCGCCTCTTCAAATCCAAAGAATATCAGGATTTATAGAAAACAAAGGTTTCCTCGGACTACGTCTTACAACAACAAAACAAGAAAGAAGCCCAACATATTACTTAGAAAGCAGAAGAGGAACAACAAAATGTATTTCTTAACTCACTATGGAAAATCAAAATGATTTGTTTTAACATTCACCTTCTATAATCCCTTTTGAAAAGACATTACTAGATCAAGCACAAGCAGAGACCTATTGAAATTTAAATTGGATGTTTGCTTTTCAGATCAGATCCATCCTAGTTGAGGATTCTCTGAGAGACCATTACAAATTTAAAGACACAAAAAGTAGAGGACTCATTAATAGGAGCCAGGCAAGGCTCAGACTGTTAGCTCTTTCTGTAAGTACTATCACCTTATATTTTGTTCTTTTATTTCATCATTTGCATTTACCAAGTGTGTATCATCCACATTCCATTTGTTCACTCTATTCTCACAAACGTCTACGGAAAAGCTGCCTGGATGGACGGGAGACTGCCTACATTAATTTTACTCACCAAGTTTTGTCCTGTTTAAATGTCAGCATACCACATTCATTAAACAAATATCCTTTGTGCACCTTTTCTGTGTAAAGTTCTGGACCAGGAACTGAAAGGGGATATTAGGATGATTAGTTCGACCCTCAAATAGCTTAACAGCAGTTCTCAAAGTAAACCACGGGACCCTAGGGGTCCTTGAGACTCTTAAGTGATCAATGAGGTCAAAATTATTTTCATAATAACTAAGATGCTATTTGCCCTTTTTCAATGCCTTTATATTTACACTTACGATGTAAAAGCAATGGTGGGGTCAAACTACTGACACTTAGCACAATTTAAGGTAACAGCACAAAACTATTAGTACTAGTAACCATTATATCTTTCACCTTCATATGCTCACAGTAAAAAGGAGAAAACAGTCCATTTTATTTAAGAATGTGCTTGATGAGAGTAAATATTATTAATTTTATTAACTCTTCTCCCCAGAGTTACGTCTTTTTACCATTTTGCGCTAACAAATGGAAAGTATGCATAAAGCACTTCTGTCGCATTCAGAAGTGTAATGGCTGTCCCAAAAAGCATGTGTGCGGGCCGGGTGCAGTGGCTCACACCTGTTATCCCTGCACTTTGGGAGACCAAGGCGGGCGGATCACCTGAGGTCAGGAGTTTGAGACCAGCCTGGCCAACATGGCGAAACTCCGTCTCACTAAAAGTACAAAATTCAGGTAGGCATGGTGGTGGCGGGCACCTGTAATCCCAGCTACTCAGGAGGCTGAGGCTGAGAATCGCTTGAACCCGGGAGGCAGAGACTGCAGTGAGCTGAGATGGCGCCACTGTACTCCGGTCTGGGTAACAAGAGCAAGATTCCATCTCAGGAAAAAAAAAAAAAAAAAAAGCATGTGTGCCATGTTTTATGTTGCAAGCTGAATTAGCTGCTTTTTTTTTTTCACAAGGAATACCATTTTTACTTTAAAGAGTGGCTGACAAACTATATTATTCTTCAGACCTCGGTATTTGACAGACATTTTCTCACAAATTAAAAGTGGGTCTGTCACTTCAAGGGAAACAACTGACAATATTTATTGCCAATGATGAAATTTGATATTTGAAGTGATAATTAGAATTTTGGAAAACTTGTGTCTGCTACAGTGAGCCTGATAGTTTTCCATTACTTAAAAGCCTTTTCTAATGAGATTGATGGTGGTGTTAAAGAATGTGATTTTTGTATCAATATTTGAAAGATCTCCATAAACTTGATGAATTAATATTTTCCAAATTACCAATAGATATTATGAAATCACGCATCAGTTAAAAGATCCATTCACAGGCCGGGTGCGGTGGCTCACGCCTGTAATTCCAGCACTTTGGGAGGCCGAGATGGGCGGATCACTGGGTCAGGAGATCGAGACCATCCTGGCTAACACGGTGAAACCCCGTCTCTACTAAAAAATACAAAAAAAAACTAGCCGGGCGTGGTGGCAGGCACCTGTAGTCCCAGCTACTGGGGAGGCTGAGGCAGGAGAATGGCGTGAACCCGGGAGGCGGAGCTTGCAGTGAGCCAAGATCGCGCCACTGCACTCCAGCCTGGGCGACAGAGCGAGACTCCGTCTCAAAAAAAAAAAAAAAAAAAAAAAAAAAGATCCATTCATAGAGCATGATAAACAAATAGGTTTTAATATAAGAGTACAGTTATTTCAGATTTCATATTGCAACTCATCTTTAAGAAACTACCACTGCTGAGTTTTAATACATCAAAGAATATCCACAATTATCTGAAAAGGCTCTTAAAATACTCTTCCAACCACATATTTGGTATGAGACCAGATCTTTTTATACTTTAACCAAAGGAACATACTACAGCAGACTGAGTGCAAAAGCAGATGAGACTTCAGCTGTCTTCTCTTAAGCCAGACATTAAAGAGATTTGCAAAAACTGTAAAATATCATGTTTCTCACTAAACTGTTCTTTGTTTTGAAAGTTATTTTTCATAAAATAGTAACATAATTAAAATATTAACTTTTTAACATGTACAGGGTTATTTTTAAATTAAGAAACATTTTAAAATTTTCTCAGTTTTAATTTCTAATACAGTATCAAAAGTTGTAACACACATAAATAAAAGCTATTGTATTTGGAGTCCTCAACAATTTTTATGAGAATAAAAGGGTCATGAGAGCAAAGATTAAGAACCACTGAGACGGGCGGATCACGAGGTCAGGAGATTAAGACCATCCTGGCTAACAAGGTGAAACCCTGTCTCTACTAAAAACTAAAAAAACAAAAAAATTAGCCGGGTGTGGTGGCAAGCACTTGTAGTCCCAGCTACTTGGGAGGCTGAGGTAGGAGACTGGCATGAACCCGGGAGGCAGAGCTTGCAGTAAGCCAAGATCGCACCACTGCACTCCTGCCTGGGTAACAGAGCAAGACTCTGTCTCAAAAAAAAAAAAAAGAACCACTGGCTTAGAGTATAGTAAGAGAGAAAAAAACACAAATAATAATCCAAGGCAGAATGCGATGATTGCCAGAGTCCTTCCATTCTAGCTCTTCCTAAACTAGACCTATGCTACTTACCAGGCTCTTGAAATAATTTATTTAGCTCTGCTGTCAATATAATCAAAATGAGTCATTCAACAACCATGAGAAGGGTACAAGCAATACCAAGATAATGTGTTAAACTAATTTCAACTGATGGGTTTTTCTTTACTTGCTTTCTCAATAAGTGACCTGAATTAAAATTAGTGTTATTTCCCTGGTAGAAACTGAGTCAGCCTATAAGGACAATTCTTTCACAAAAGACTATGACAAGCACCTGTAGTCCCAGCTACTGGGGAAAACTAAGGTGGGAGGACTGCTTGAGCAGAGGAGGCTGAGGCTGCAGTGAGCTGAGACTGTGCTACTGCACTCCAGCCTGGGCAACAGATCCTGTCTCAAAAAAATTAATTAATTAATTAATTAAAGCACTTTCTGGAGAACCATATGCATATATGCTATCACTTGTGTTTTAAAAAGGGAAGGACACAAACACACAATTTCTGCTTAGCCCACCTGGAAGAATACGCAAGAAACTGGTAGTAGAGATGGTTTCCAGAAAGGGAAACTGGGAAACCCATTTTTCACTGTATTCCTTTTAACTATGTGCATGTAATTACTTATTAGAAACCACACTAACCTAGTCAGTTTTGAGTATTTTTAAAATACCATTTCACCTACTTCTCTAGTCTTTTATATCAACTGCAAATTCCAAAAATACTAGTAGATATGAAAATCATTAGATGTACATTGGTCACTTTAGCAATGGATACACATGTCACACTTGACAGAAGCATCAAAAGCAAGCTGTCCATCAACCTGAAGGTGATTAGCCATTGATTACCTGAAGGAGTACCTGATTTCCTGATTACAGGAGATTCAAGATGCATCCATCTGCCCAACATAATTGGTGTAGTTGCTACTTCTTTCCCTTTTTGTATTCATCACAGCATTTAAAAAATCTGATAGCACCATGGCCGGGCGCGGTGGTTCAAGCCCGTAATCCCAGCACTTTGGGAGGCCGAGACGGGCGGATCACGAGGTCAGGAGATCGAGACCATCCTGGCTCACGTGGTGAAACCCCGTCTCTACTAAAAAATACAAAAAACTAGCCGGGCGGGGTGGCGGGCGCCTGTAATCCCAGCTACTCGGGAGGCTGAGGCAGGAGAATGGTGTAAACCCGGGAGGCGGAGCTTGCAGTGAGCTGAGATCTGGCCACTGCACTCCAGCCTGGGTGACAGAGGGAGACTCCGTCTCAAAAAAAAAAAAAAAAAAAGAAATCTGATAGCACCAAAGTAGGT
The DNA here is from genome assembly GCF_037993035.2 of Macaca fascicularis. Classification (NCBI taxonomy): domain Eukaryota; kingdom Metazoa; phylum Chordata; class Mammalia; order Primates; family Cercopithecidae; genus Macaca; species Macaca fascicularis. The sequence goes on along the minus strand of NC_088377.1, from coordinate 171,115,433 downwards.
AAGTTTAAATGCTCCTTTAAGTTACCCAGAGACATTAAATTCAGCATTCATTCAGCTCCTACTACTATACACTAGGCAGTATGACTTAATCTAACACTTGTAACACACAATGTAATATGTTAGAGGATGCCCTTGCATCTAAACACTTTAACTATCCAACATAAGTTCAATCACCAATGACAAAGATTTGGAGGTTTTAACCAACTCTAAGTTTAATGAGCCAGTCGTATGATGGGGCTACAGATAAGCCTAATTCAAACTTAGACTACCTCACAGTTGGCTAAATGGTGTCCAGAACGCAAAAAAATCGGAGCCACCGTAGTCTGTATTTATCAGACCAGCCCTACAACTCGTGCTGGTTCTAGGCCACACGGGATACTCACAGACTCTGACAGTAGTGCAACAGGGTCACAGTAGTTTGGTATGTCGAAGGCAACATTGAATGAGTTAGCTACCATGTGCCAAGTATTTACTATGAATTTTCCTTATATCTTCACAAATCAGTAATAAAGGCATTATTGTCCCTGTCTTAAAATTAAGGCAATTCAGCCAGGGATGGTGGCTCATGCCTGTAATCCCAGCACTGTGGGAGGCCAAGGTGGGAGGATCACTTGAGGCCAGGTGTCTGAGACCAGCCTGGCCAACACAGGAAAACCCTAAAACAAAACAAAATTAAAATTTTGTCTCTAAAACAAAAAATTAAAACATGGGGCCAGGCGCAGTGGCTCATGCCTGTAATCCCAGCACTTTGGGAGGCCGAGGCAGGCAGATCACGAGCTCAGGAGATCAAGACCATCCTGGCTAACATGGTGAAACCCCGTCTCTACTAAAAATACGAAAAAATTAGCTGGGCATGGTGGCAGGCGCCTGTAGTCCCAGCTACTCGGGAGGCTGAGGCAGGAGAATGGCATGAACCCAGGAGGTGGAGGTTGCAGTGAGCCGAGATTGCACCGCCTGGACAACAGAGCGAGACTCCATCTCAAAAAAAAAAAAAAAAAAAAAAAAAAATTAAAACATTAGCTGGCCATAGTGGCGCATGCCTGTAGTCCCAGCTACTCAGGAGGCTAAGACAGAAAGATTGCCCAAGTCTAGGAGTTTAAGGCAACAGTGAGCCATGACTGAGCCACTGCACTCCAGTTGGGGAAAGAGAGCAAGGCTCTGTTTCTAAATAACTAATAAATTTGAAAATAAATAAAATTAAGAAGATACAGACTCAGAAAGGTTAAGTAACATGCTCAAGGTAGCAAACTTAGTAAGTGGCATTAACAGAATTTAAGACCAGAGCTCCTATAGCGGGTTGAATGGTGGCTCCCAAAAAGATATGTTCACATGCTTACCACTGGCACCTGTGAATACTCATTTGAAGAAAGGTCCTCAGAGATGTAATTAAGGATCTTGAGATCATCCTGAATTATCTAGGTGGGTCCTAAATCCAGTGACAAGTGTCCTTTTAAGAGTGAAGCAGACAGAGGTTACACGGAGAGGAGACAATGAGACCACGGAGGCAGAAACTAGAGTGACGTAGCCACAAGTCAAAGAATGCCACCAAAGGCTGGAAGAGACAAAGAACAGATTCTCCCCCAGAGCCTCCTGAGGGAGCACTACCCTGTGAACACTTTGATTCCAGACTCCTGGCATCCAGAACTGTGAGAGAATACATTTCTGTTTCTTGAAACCACTAAATTTGTGGTTTTATGGCAGCCCCAGGAAACGAATGCAGTCCACAAACTCACTCTCTCCAGCATTCCCTACTACCTTCCCAAGGTTGAAGGATCTAGGGATATGTAAACTAAAATAGGGATGACTTGGACAATAAGGAAAATGAAAACTAGACTTGCTTTTGCAAGCCCTAGAGAACAGAGTAAAATCAGTAGGTAAAAATTTTAGGGATACCACTCAGGAGGCTGAGGCAGGAGGATCCTTCAGCACAGGAGTCTGAGAGCAGCCTGGGCAACTCAGAGACCCTGTCTCCAAAGAAAAAAAAAAAGGTTCAGGGAGAAATTTCAGTTGGAAAAACTTTCCAACCATCTAAATATCTTAAAGACTAACCAGACTTTTGGTAGGTGGTTACGTTTCCTATCACTTGGATGTGTTCAAGGAGATACTGAAGACTTTTAACTTCGGAGAGTAGAGCTGTCTTAGATGATTTAGAATCTCTTCCCACCCTGAGTTCCTAAAATTATAAAATGTTAGATAGTACCACAAAAGCCTAAGTAAAATATCACAAATGAGTTTTGCAGGTTTCTACAATCATTCAAATAAATACTGCTTATTATGTATCAGGCACTGTGCTTGGTAATGAACACAAATACAGTATCTACTCTCATGAAGCTTACAATCTGGTGGGACAGACACATATCAAGCAATATGCAAACAAATGTAAAATTATATATATGACCACCTATAATGAAGGAAAAATGCAAAAAAGAGGGAGACCAGGTAAAACTTCCCTAAGGAAATGATGTTTGAGCAGAGACCTGATGGATTTAGTCATCCTTTGGTACCTGGGGGTGAATCAAAATCCATAGATGCTCATGTTCCCCTCAGTTGGGCCTCCACATCCACAGGTTCTGTATTCTCGGATAGAAAATACCATACCATGTGGCTACAAGATGGATTTCTTCAGAATGAAAGCAATCACTGTGGTGGATTCTCAAGTGAGAATTAGCTCTTGCTTTCATACCTTTCAGATATAAAAGTTTAAGAGACAAAAAGTTTGTACTTTTTATTCTCAGATTCTCTACCTCCCGCTATGTCTGGAAGATAGTGATTTAAGACTCTTGTCAAGCATACATTCTAAAAGCCCTTCTTTTGGAAAAGATCCTAATCTTTCAAAGTAGAAAGAAAGAGAATAAACAAGTTGGACTTTGTCATCGTCACCTCTACAGGCTTTACTATTCTTAGAAAATGCAGTCACTAAGAAACTATTTACCCTAGATTTGCTTTCCATTTTGTATAAAAAATAAAAACAAAAACAAATCAGCTACCAGAGGGATTAAAAACAGAATTAAATGAATAGGCAGGAAAATTGGGGTATACTACCAGCTCTAAATAGGATTTCACCGTATAAAATCTTTAAGAAAGATACCTTTGAGAAAGTTCCAGTTATTCTTTACACAGAATTAGAATCATATATATCACGTATTTCACTGAGTATGAGAGTTGGATTACACAGCATTTTGAATATTTATATTTTATGTACACAAAAGCTTTTGAATTCCCTAGAGATAATGCAAAAAAACAAAAAACAAAAAAAAAACCAGGTATTTTTACCACTACTGTATTATAGTATTGCTGCTACTAATACTTCATGTGCTGACAACTGGAGTAACTCAGAAGGTCCCAGGGTGAAATAAAAGACCAATGCTATCCTGAGACCAGGTTCTTCACTTCAGAAACTATCCTGCAAATAGAAATCTTCGCTCAGGAAGTATCATGGCAGAGTGGAGAAAAAGCAAGTTAATATGTGAACGAAATCGAGGTTAACACAGGATTTAGCTTTCATTCTGCACTAAGTAAGCTTTCATGGGCAAGCCCTTTACACCCTTACTCCAAGTTACCCTTACCTCAGCAAAACCATAAAGAGTATGAAAGTAAGCATTTCCTCAACAAATATGTATTAGGAGAGAAAATTTAAAAGTATCTTTTACGTTTCATTAAAAGAAATGGATCTGTAACTGTCCCATTAAGAATGTTTCAAGGTAAAAGTAAATCGATAGTGTGAATATGTATTGTGCATATCCATGTGTGCTTAGAAAAATATCTAAAACAGCTGGTCGCAGTGGCTCAAGCTGGTAATCCCAGCACTTTGGGAGGCCAAGGTGGCGGATCACCTGAGGTCAGGAGTTCAAAACTAGCCTGGCTAACATGGTGAAACCCTGCCTCAACTAAAAATGCAAAAATCAGCTGGGCATGGTGGCAGGCACCTGTAATCCCAGCTACTCAGGAGGCTGAGGTGGGAGAATCACTTGAACCTGGGAGCTGGAGGTTGCAGTGACCCAAGATTGTGCCAGTGCACTCCAGCTTGGGCAACAAAGTGAGACTCTGTCTCAAAAAAAAAAAAAAAAAAGAAAAACATCTAAACCATGCATATTAAAATATCTTTGTATTATAGAATTATTTTTAATTTTCTTCCATTTTTCCACAATGAACACACGACATACCTTTTTCCATTAAGAGAAAAATAGATTTATTGTTCAGCATGTAACACAGACTTAGAATCAATTTTGGAAGAAATTTTAATTTAGAAGAAAATTTAAATATTATTTCTGTCCTCCTTTTTCAAATGGGGAAAAAGGCCCAGTAAAGATAAGTAACTTGCCTATCCAAAATCTGACAGTGAAGTCATTAGGGCCGTAATTGTACTATCTGTATTTATGTTTATTTTTTTCTGCTCATAAAAGCTAACGCATGTTCATTAAGGATAACTTGAAAAACAATGGAAGGTACAAGAAAGAAAATGAAAATCACCTATAAGCTTATAGACCAAAGATAACCACTAATGGGGGGTGCTTTTCTTCTAAATTTTTCACTACAATATATTTTGGCCAGGCGTGGTGGCTCATGCCTGTAATCCCAGCACTTTGGGAGGCCAACGTGGGCAGATCATGAGGTCATGAGTTCAAGACCGGCCTGACCAACATGGTGAAACCCCGTCTCTACTAAAAATACAAATACTAGCCCAGCGTGGCGGCGGGTGCCTGTAATCTCAGCTACTCAGGAGGCTGAGGCAGGAGAATCGCTTGAACCCAAGAGGCGGAGGTTACAGTGACCCAAGATCGTGCCAGTGCATTCCAACCTGGGTGACAGGGCAAGACACCATCTCAAAAAACAAAACAAAACAAAACAAAACAAAAAAATATATATATATACACAGAGAGAGAGAGAGAGAGAGAGACAGAGAGAGAAACTTAAAATAATAGAGCCGAAAATTAAAGAAGACAACAATTTTAACACTTACTCACATTACCACATAATTCTGGTAACAGATCAGAATTAGTGCTTCTTTAGACTTAGCACCTACAGCTAGTTCTGGGGTAAGAGACTACTAGTTCTATGATGGTGTTCCATGATGTGTTCTTACTTAGCAAATCTTGGCTAGTTCTTTGATTTGTGAGCTATTTTTACAGGGAAGATCTGTTACCAAAAATTTTATTTCATAATTGTTTAATGAAAGAACGAACCAAAAAAAGTTCCCAAAGGAAAAGACAAAATACTCCATTCTATCTGGGCCCTCTTTGGAGATTTACTGAACGTAAAGATCATCCACAAACACAAGCTAATTACAAATCGCGTAACACAAGTTTAAGATTACCCAACATATTTATTCATATCATTCTTGTATTTACCAAGACTACTGGTAAAATAAATAAAAGTTGTAGACCCTCTCCCCAGAAAAACCACAAATTAATCCCAAGTGGTAGTAAGTTACTTTGAGGGTGGCAAGCAAAAGTTTAGATATCACTGCCCCAGAAACTAGGGCCTAGCTGACAAAACTGCCTCCTAATCTAATTTCAAAGACCCAAAGATTAGCAGCAGGAAGCAAAAATTACCAATTATCTAAAAATTCAGAAAGAAATATTTTGGAAATCAAGATCTAGTGAACACACAATGTGCTTAAATTTCTTAATTTTATTCACGACTTTAGAAATGTGAATGCCAGCAATTTCTTAGCATTAAATCATCTTGGATCTCAAAGTATTCCATAATCGCCCTATTTCAGAAAGACGCTACGAAAACCATCAACAGTATTTTCATTTCATGGTCAGAAAAAGTAAGGAGAAAATAAATGCCTTGCCCCATATCACTAGATTGAAATATTTGTGCATTTAAAATTTTTTCCAAAGCATAAGCAACACCTAACTTAAAAATGAATTTTTTCTGACAGATGAGCCAGCTTGGTAAAAAATTTTTTTCCAACAAGCACAATCTATCAATCTGTTTTCTTTCAAAACACTTTCCCTTTAAAACAATAGTAATTTGGGCCTGGCGTGGTGGCTCACACCTGTAATACCAGCACTTTGGGAGGCCGAGGCGGGCGGATCACAACATCAGGAGTTCAAGACCAGCCTGTCCAATATGGTGAAAACCCATCTCTACTAAAAATAAAAAACTAGCTGGGCATGGTGGCAGGCGCCTGTAATCCCAGCTACTTGGGAGGCTGAGGCAGAAGAATCGCTTGAACCTGGGATACGGAGGTTGCAGTGAGCCAAGATCATGCCACTACACTCCAGTCTGGGCGACAGAGCAAGACTCTATCTCAGAAAAATAAATAAATAAATAAATAATTTGATTCCCCTACCCCACAAAGCCTACTGTATCTACAGTGCATGAATAAACATAAACTAAGTGTGAGTCCTAGAGTATAAAAAAAACAAGGAATCCAGAGACTTGACAAAATGCTGAAATTGGTTAAGCTTTGCTTTGGCACTCCTCCTACCTTCCTTCTGGTGCTCCTACTCCCATTTCTAAGAAGTTCCTCATGTCTTTCCAAAGTTCTTCACCTGAGACACCTACTCAAGAGTTCTTTCCCTTGATCGATCTCACTTGTTGAGATAACTGATTTCAGCCAGCTAACACCCAACACTTGATTTAATCATTTAGTAAAGGTCCTTGACTTTGCTGTGTGTCAAGAGCCCCCTTGAAAATCTCATAAATGTTGTGGACCCTCTCCCCAGAAAAATCACACATGCACTCACACATAACTTTTCATACAATTTTAAGGGATTCAGGGTTACACAGCCAAAATATATGAACCCCAGAACCATAAAACACCAGGTTAAAAACCCCCTTATTTAATATATTAATATCATAAAACCTCAAAACTCTGCAAGAGTTATTTGTATTTTAAGACACTGTCAACTCAAATGAAATTTCCTATTCTCAGAATCTAAGACAATGTAAAAAAGACAAAAAACCCCCAAACAATATGGAGATTTTTAGCCAGCCTTGTCATTGGGGGTCATCTCCCAAAGCATTTAAGCTGCAACTCCCATGAGAGACGTGGAGGAGCAGGACCTACTTCTAAGCATGGGTCTTCTACTAAGTTAGGTTCTGTAGGCCCTACCTCTGAATTTAGTAATGCTCTAGAAATCCATTATGTCTAAACTATCATGGTTCCTAGCAAAACAATACATACATATGTATGCCAAGTCCAGTTTTTATCCCAATGAACTCTTTTTTTTTTTTTTTTTAATAGATATGAGGTCTTGCTATGTTGCTCAGGCTGGTCTTGAAGTGCTGGGTTCAAGAGATCCTCTGGCATTGCCCTCCAAACCAATGAACTCCATGGTATTTCACGTGGCTAACTTCCCTGTCAGGATTCACTTAATCCCCCTCTTTAGCTTCTTCAACCCTATAATATTACCAGTTTAGCCATTCTTTCTCAACTTACTTCATAGGTTTCTATTCTTCTACTTGACCCTCAGATGGAGATGCTCTCCAAGGTTACCCTTAGTTTTTTTTCTTCACTCCTGATATGGTTAAGCATTCCTAATCCAAAAATTTGAAATCTGAAACGCTCCAAAATCTGAAACTTTCTGAGTGCTGACATGATGTCACAAGTGGAAAATTCTACACCTGATCTCAGGTGACATGCTGCAGTCAGAATGGAATCAAAACTTTGCTTCCTGAACAAAATTATTTAAAATATTGTATAGAACTGCATTCAGGTTGTAAAATGTACATGAAACACAAATGAATTTCAAGTTTAGATCTGGGCCCTATCTCCAGGGTATGTCACTATGTGTATATCAACATTACAAAGTCAAAAAAAACTCCAAAACATTTCTGGTCCTAAGCATTTTGGATAAAAGATACTCAATCTGTACTACTTTCTCTTTCTTTTTTATAGACAGGGCCTTACTCTGACAACAGGATGGAGTGCAGTGGCCCTTATCATAGCTTGCTACAGCCTCAAACTCCTGGGCTCAAGTCATCCTCCAGCCTCAGCCTCCTGAGTAGCTGGGACCACAGGTGGCTACCACTATACCGGACAAATTTTTTAATTTTTGTAGAGACATGGTCTCGCTATGTTGCCCAGTCTGGTTTTGAACTCCTGGCATCAAGTGATCCTCTGCATTGGCCTCCTAAAGTGTTAGGATTAGAGGTGTGAGGCACTATGCCTGGCTTTCTGCAGTTTCTATATGGCATTATACTGATGAATGCAAATCCCCTTATTGATCCCAATGCCCCCTTGAGCTCCAGTCCAAAATCCATGTACTTACTTGACATTTCTTGACTCCCAGATATCTAAATACATCTGGAATCATACTCTATTACCTTCCTCCTCAAATTCTGTTCTTCCTATACATTCCCTATCTTAAAGGCATCATCATCACCCACTAACCAAACTATAATCTTTAACTCCCCTTAAGTCAATTGTCACCCAAATCTGACAACTGTGAAGTAAAAATTATCCCCAGAATCTATGTCCTTTTACACTACAATTTAATACTCTCACAAGTCTCTAATCCAATCTTCACATGTCATCTTTTTAAAAACCAGAGTGGATGTCCTACTCAAACCTCTTATGGTCCCTAAATGCCTATAGAATAAAGTTCACACTCATGAGCATGGAATTACAAACTCTTCCCAATACGGCCACAACCTTATCAGTTTCACTTTCCACTATTCTCCAAGTAAAGCAAAATCCACTTGCTAGTTCTCAAATCAGACTACTGATGCCCTTCCTCTCAGCCTCTCTTCTCCATCAGTAATGCAGCTACTCGCCCTACCAAGTCCTACTCAAACTTCCCCTACATGAAAAGTCTTCCCTAACCTCACTTTTCTCTGTGTATCATTCTCCTCTTCCTAGAAGGAATTTCTCCCTCCTCCTATAATCCCACACCACTCTTTGTTTACTCTATTTTGGTTCTCTAGAAGTTATAACATAGCTGGTTGAGCCCATACCTTTCTGCCCTACACGACAAGGCCCAAGATTTGTTACTCTAGCACCTAGCACATGCCCAGCATGTGGTGTGTCTTTAATCATTGTCAGGTGAATGAGTGGCAAAACTCCAAAGTGAGAATACACTTAAGGAGGTTATTTCTCAATGGGGAGAATGCTTCACTCTCCTTTGAACATAAAGCAAGAATCAGGTCCCCTAGTCCCCAACTCCCAATTTCTAGTCCACTGCTCAAATAGATTTAAGCAATGTTTCATGGGGACATTTCCTCATTTCCCCTTGTTCTTTGTAGGTTTAGCTGCCAGCCTAACCACATTAGCATTCAGTAGCAGCAACAAAACAGACTCTTACAGTTCTAAGACTTTACAATTACCAACAGTAAAATACATGCTCTTTTTTAAAAAACTGTCTTAATATATATACATACAAAGCTCGTTCTTCATGAAGATTCAGAAAATGGCTTGGCATGGTTTATCCCAACAGGCACCACTTAAAAGAGTTCTTAAGAAAATGTCCACTTAAGATATCAGCCAAACTTTTCACATTTGTAACCACAGAAATCAGCATGCATGAATTAATCGAAATACTATGCTTACAAACAATGCAATTACTATAGGCTAAATCACCAAACTGATAATCCATTACAAAAGCAGCTCTTACAACTGTTTTTGAGAATATTTCCCCTAAAAAATTCCAGTGATCATCCCAACCTATAAAACTAGATTCTTTTACTAGTATCATCTTCTCTTTCCCCCTCTTCTCCCCACCAACACTCCCTCCAACACACATACACCCCTCCTTACAAGAAACGGCTTCCTCAAGAAATTATCTGATGGTTCAGTAGCAGTTGGAGCTTTACACAAACTATGTTGTGATTGGGCAAGGCAGACTACCAGATCTGGGATTCAGTAGACCATTCCTTACGGTCAGAATATCTTCTAAGTGACTGCTCTTAGAGACACAACACAGATTTGCCTCAAGAGATTACAAACGTGGTAGGCCTACCTTAACAGCAACTCGTTTTGCTTGTTAAGAAACAGGGTCTCACTGTCGCCCAGGCAGGAACACAATGCCATGATTATGCTCACTGCAACCTCAAACTCCTAAGTTCAAGTGATCCTCCTGCCTCAGCCTCCTCAGTAGCTCAAACTACAGGCATACACCACCATACCCAGCTAGTTTTTCAGTTTTTAAAAAAATATTCTGTAAAGACAGGATCTTGCTACATTGCCCAGGCTAGTCTAGAATTCCTAGCCTCAAGCAATCCTCCTGCCTTGGCCTCCCAAAGTGCTGGGATTATAGGCATGAACCACCATGCCCAGCCATTGTTTTCTAATATACTAGAACATCTCTGTAAAGTTGTATTTCTGGCCCTTCTTCAGGTCATAGAAAGTTTACTTGGTATCATATAAATGTTCACATTTTAAAACATTTTAGGCCTAAAGACCACAACATGATGAAGCCTTTTTGATGTTTTGCTAACTATACTGCATGAAGTCAGGCTGAAAATACATTAGCCTAATTCTGAAGTGCACTTTTGAAAAAAAATTAAAAAAATATATATATACATATATATATATATTCTAAGGTATAAGCAATCCACTTATTTTTCTTGAGCAGTCAAAAATTCATTTCCCAAGTTTTGTCCATATTACATTAAAATAACTTCAAACAAAGCATTCTTGTTGCTCGAGGATTAAAAGTTTCTAATAGCTCAATATGGTTTTAATCTTCTGGAAACACCTGAAATCGATTTGTGTCACCTTTTACTATTTATCTTCCAGTCTATTTACCTTAGTAGAATACTGATGGATAAAAGTACTAACTGAAAACCCAAGAAAGTGGATAATCCACCCTCTAGTTAATAAGGAAATATAAGATACATAAGGCACAAAAATTAACATGTATCTTGAGACTCAAAAAACATTGGCCTTGGTCTAAATAAAATGTTTCTAAAATAACAAGTGGGTTCCTTTTTCATTGCTGTTTTACTAAGCATTCATGGAAAATTATATTTGGGTAAGCTCAGACTGAAAACACTGGCTTTAGCTATCAAGGAAAACATGAAAGAACATAAAGAAAATGTCTTTTAGTATAGAACATTATCTGAAATGTTTTTTACAAAATCAAAGATTGGTATTTTAAGATTGATTTTCCAAATACTCTATATATACATATTAATAAACATCACACATAGTCACAAACATCTAAATTCAGATATCCCACTTCCTGGATGATTACGGGCCCAAAAAGGGCGCATCTAAACTCTCGAGGTTAAAGTAGACATTTGTGAAATTCAACAGCCCACGGAGTTTCCCCTAACCCTCCAATTTTTCACAGTGGCACTGTGTGGATGAATAAGCCTGCTTCAGCATGAAGCAATGGGTTTGTCTAAAGACATCTGACAGAAGCTGAATGTATACATTAACTTCCTGTTGAGGTAGGACTGCAGACTGTTTCTAAAGACTGACAGTTAATAGTCCCTCCAGAAACCAAAAAATCAGCATGCTTTTTCAAATACTTGTGGAAAAATTTTAATTTTAGTAATTACTGTTCTTCGTTATTATTCCTCAACTTTACTGAATGCCTTACTCCATACAAGAAAAGGCATAAAAATTTAATCCCAGACCACAGGAGCTTAAATTTCCCTTAAAACAAGTCACTCATTTGTGGTTATTTCACATAAAATACTTCTAAAGACAACCCAGAGTTTTGGTTGAACCTACAGCGTGGAGGCAATGCAAATTCAGGTATTTAAATCATGGGAAGTTGGCCTTCAGTTCCCTAACAAAATTAGACAAATGACTAATTATGGTTTAATAAAACAAAAAACCTACAATTTGGGGTTCTAATGACATACACAGGAATTCAGAAGGAAACCTGAAATCCCTTCTCCTTTAAACCCTTCTATATCTGGACAAGGGCCCTCATTATCTCCTACTTCTATAGTTCCTTCTCTTAACACAGGAGCTAAATTTCCTTGAAACAGGTTATGAAGCCACTGCCAGCATGGTGGTGCTTGCCATAGTCTCAGCTACTGTGGAGGCTGAGGTGGGGGCATTCCTTGAGCCCAGGAGTTTAAGGCCAGCTTAGGCAACATAGCAAGATCCCAATCTCTAACTTTAAAAAAAAAAAAAAAATTATATATATGTACACACACACCCACACACACACACACCCACATATTTTTTTTTATAAGAAAATTATTGGGCCAGGCGCAGTGGCTCACACCTGTAATCCAAGCACTTTGGGAGGCCGAGGCCAGCAGATCACCTTAGGTCAGAAGTTCCAGATCAGCCTGGCCAACATGGCAAAACCCCGTCTCTACCAAAAATTAGCCGGGCATGGTGGTGGGCACCTGTAATCCCAGCTACTTGGGAGGCTGAGGCAGGAGAATCGCTTGAACCCAGGAGGCAGAAGTTGCAGTAAGCCAAGATCGTGCCATTGCACTCCAGCCTGGGCGACAGAGTGAGACTCCGTCTAAGAAAAGAAAAAGAAAAAGAAAAGAGAACTATTTCCACAAAAACTCCCGACTTGGGGATAAGAAATTTTCCTTGCTACATGAGACTATGACCACTGACTACTAAGCAAGTAATTTTCCCTCCTATATATGACCACTGACTACTAAGCAAAAAGTCATTTCCCTTCTATATGTTGAGTTTGAGACTGTGAGGAAATTGAAGGACTTCAAATAAGGATGGGCCAAAAGTAAAGAGTTTTCTCTGGTTTTTTTTTTTTTTTTTTTTTTGGTGAAGTCTCACTCTTGTCCCCCAGGCTGGAGTGCAATGGCATGATCTTGGCTCACTATAACTTCTGCCTCCTGGGTTCAAGCGCTTCTCCTGCCTCGGCAGCCCCCGTCCCCAACCCTCCCAGTAGCTGGGATTATAGGCGCCTGCCACCACACCCGGCTAATTTTTGTATTTTTAATGGAGACGGGGTTTCACCATGTTGGCCAGGCTGGTCTCGAACCTCTGACCTCAGGTGATCCACCGGCCTCAGCCTCCCAAAGTGCTGGGATTACAGGCGTGAGCTACCGCACCGGGCCGTAGAGTTTTCTTAATCTAATTGTTTTTTTGCTCATGGGCCCTGTTGAAAGCCACTAAGTCCTATAAAAAGACAAAAAAAGCCCCTTGACACAAAAAAATTCTGCACACAATTTAGGATCTGAGCTAAGAGTAAATATTCTACATTGCATGTGATAATTATGTCTGCTTTCGGACTCATAAGGAAATTACACTCGGATGCACGGAAAGAACTAGTCATATTTTCACTGTCTTACGGGGTAAACTGTCAAGAACTGTCAAACACAATTTTAGGGAGTCGGGATACTCATGAATCACACACACACACACACAAACAGCATCTCCAAGACTCTAACACCCCCCTTTCCCAATTACTTACTGGTCAAGCCCAAAGGAAAAAGAATTTTTTAAAAGGCTGGGCTGAGATGGCATGGGAAAAAGGATCACACTGTGAGCACAGATGATGTCCCGGGACAAAAGCTCTGCCCAACGACTGCCTAAGCTGACAGGCTCACTCACACTACCTTTCTCCTTATGCGTCTCTCAATACACGGTCTCTGAACACAAGAAAATGTGAATTTTGCTTTGACCACAGAAAGAATTCAGCACGATTGACACCAGCTCTAAAATAAGCAATTAATATATTCTAATCTAATGCTTGAGAAGAATGGAGAGCAGGCAACAGCTCCTCCAACTGGTTGGAGCACATATCACTGGAAGCCCCCCAAATATTAAGATTTTTAAACAACTTCAAGTTCTGGTGGGCACAACCAAATACACTGCAGAAACTTTGGGATCAGCAGCCACGACACAACAGGTGAGAGAGGCAGCAGACATCATTGCACGGTGGAGTGCACAACATGCAATGGCAAAGCCGAAAAGGTCTGGGGATATGGGAAAATACCATGCAGACGGCCATCTCAGAGACCCTGTCTTTCCAGTGGCAAAAGGTTCAGTTCCTTCGGAGGGGCGTGCCACTCCCCCTCTCCCTCACCCAGGGGACCACCACCCCAGGAACAGGAAGAACCGTGGCCCCTCCGCGGGCACATCTCAACTGGGGAAGAAAACACAATGTCGCTCCTTATTTCTGCGTACAAAAGGACTCTGCGCCCTCCTCCTCGAACTGCCGCCCCGGCCACCTCCTAACTTGCAAGAAGGTGGGCAACGCGCCATATTCCAGCGTCCCCCAGTCTACCTGGGTAACAAGCCCACACCACCCGGCAGGAGGGAAGCTTCGGAGGTCGCCCAAACAGCCAGCCTCCTCTCCCGCAGGAGACAGCGGCTCCCGCGCCCCAGCCCGGCCCCGCCGCGCCGCCCGCCCGCGGACGAGAGCCGGGAAGGGCCGAGGGGGCGAGCAGAGAGCCGCGGCTCCGGTCCCGCGCAGCCCGCCCACCTCCCGCTCCCGGGCCCGGCGCACTCTCCCGCGCCTCCCGCTCCCGAGCCGCGGGAAGGCCGGGCCCCGGGTTCCACGGCGGGGAGGAGGCCGCGGCCCCGAGAGCCCCAGGCGGCGAGGGAGGCCGGAACCCTGGGGCTCTCGGGAGGGCAGCGCCTCCCTCCCGAGCCCGCCAGGACGCCTGGGGCCTAGTGCGGCCTGCGCATCCTCGGGGTGGCGGTTTGGCTGGGCCGGGCCGGGGCCCCCCGCCCGAGGCGGGCCGAATCCGGCGGGGGCCCAGGCCCGGAGCCGGGGGCGGCAGGGTGCCGGCTGCGGGGCGGGCCGGCCGGCCGGCGGGCGGGCGGCGTGTTGCGGCTGCGCCGGGGCTGAAATAGCTGGAGATTGCGCGGTAGGGCACTCACCTCAGAGCGGCTGCGCTACCGTGGGCCTGCGCCGTGGAGACTGCGACCGCGCCGGCTCCTCGCAGCCTCCTGCCACCAGCGGCAATGGCGAGCGCTGCCGCTTCTGCCGCCGCCGCCGCCGCCGAGGAGGGGGAGGGGAGGGAGAGGGCACGCACGCGACGCACGGCCCGGCTTCCCCGCCCGGCCGCCGCCATGATGAGGAGGTCGGCGCTGCTGCTCCGCAGGCAGGCCGCGAAGAGGGCTCGCGACTAGGGCTCCGGCCTCCCCCGCCGGCGCGTTGCGTGCACGGAGCGCTTCAGAGGTTTGGTGGAGGCCAGAACCTCAAAAGCAACTGGATTAGCACAACGCGGACACCCAGGAGAAGCGGTGCAAGCGGGCCCAAAATGGTTGCTGATTAGACGAGTGGCATCTCTCGCCCCCCTGCCGTGGGAATTGGGACCTCCAGACTGTGCCTGGGGGATCGGCAAGTGGTTCCTCTCGGGTTTTTCCGGCGCTGCCTTCCCCGTGGCATCCTCACTCTCTTTGGAATGACCTCTGCTTTCCTATCTCTAACTCTTCCCAGATATTTGAAAGGAAAAGTTTTTGTACAAAGCAACATATGAATGTATTCAGCCATTCGATCGTTCGGCCAACATTTCTAAGGGGCCCGTGCTGTACCAGATATTGTTCTGTGTGCGCTGAAGATGCACCTGTATGAAGACAAAGTCCTGGGTCCCACGGAGCTTATTCGAAGCAGTAGGGACCCCCATGCAGGTGCCTGAGAAGTCGGGGAAAACAGCCTAACGGTGGAGACACACATGAGGGGTCTTTTTTTTTTTAATTTTTAGAAATGGAGGTGGGTGATCTCCCTATGTTGCCTAGACTGGTCTCGAACTCCTGGGCTCAAGCGGTCCTCCCGCCTCAGCCTCCCAAAGTGCTGGTATTACAGGCCACCATGCCCGGCAGAGGGGTGGTTTTGTTGGTTTTTTTAGTGTCGTCAGGAGACTCCCTACATCAGAATTACTCAGGCTAATTGTTTTGAGTCCTGGACCCGTTGGTATCCAGAATCTTGGCTTGTTAGCCTAGGAACCTGCATTTTCACATCCCCACCTCAACACTCCTGGTGATTCTTCTGCACATAATCACGTGAAAAGCATTGCATTAGAGAATTGCTAAAGGGTGTTGGAAAACAGATAAAATCAGGAAGCTTTAATTTTCAAGATTCTATTAACCTCAAAATTCGACATATCCAAAAATTGAATGTCTTTTTCTCCAGTGTTTTCTAGGAGAGTGCCACCACCAGCCACCCAGGTGCTCAAGCCAGAAACCTGGAAATGATCCATTGCTCCTTCCTCTCTCTCTCGAGTCCCCACATTAAGTTAGATGTGTGTGTTTGTGAGACAGATTCTCACTCTGTCACCAAGGCTGGAGGGCAGTGGTGCAATCATTGTTCACTGCAGCCTCGACCTCTCTGGGCTCAAGGATCTTCCCACCTCAGCCTCCCCAGTAACTGGGACTACAGGTGCCCACCACCATGCCCGGTTAAGTTTTGTATTTTTAGTAGAGATGAGGTTTCGTCTTGTTGGCTGGCCTAGTCTTGAACTCCTAGGCTTAAGTGATCTGCCTGCCTCAGCCTCCCAAAGTTCTGGGATTACAGCTGTGAGCCACTGCACCAGCCCCAATTAGATCTTTAAAACTGTTGTTCCCTGTCAATTCTTACTCTGGTTCAGGCTACTGTCATCTCTCCTAGAGACACTGCAGTAGACTCCTCCTGGTCTCCCTGCCACCGAAATTGCCCTCTCCAAATCCACGACAGCTTGAATGGTCTTTCAAGAAAGAAAATCATGTCGTTTCCCTGTTTAAGACTCTTAAAAAGATCCCATTAACACATAGGTTAAAGTCTAAAATTTTTTGAGGTGGCTACAGGGCCATTGGTGATCTCATCCTTGTTGCCATCTCTGACCTCATCTGCCACAGATATTTCTCAGGCTACACTCAAAACTGGGAAGCTCTCAGGTCACTTAAGCCTGGAAGTTGTGCCTCCTTACAACTGTTCCAAGGGCTGTTCCCTTTACCCATAACTTTCTTCATTTCTCTCTACTCCATCTATGCACTTACTTGAATCCTCACCTGAATAATTCCTACTATTCTTTCAGATCCCAACATTATTACCATCACCTGCAGGCGCATTTTTTCATCTCCCAAAATTGGGTACATTAGGCCCTTTGTCATCACACCCAGTACTTACTCCTGACGTTTATTGAGCGCTTACGATGTATCAGGCCCTAGTGTAAGCCTTTATGCACATTATCTTCTTTCTCATTTAATTATCAAGTAGAGCCCACAAGGTAGGTACTATCTTTTTTTTTTAACTTTTGAGATAGCGTCTCACTGTCTCCCAGACTGGAGTATAGTGGCACAAACAGCTCACTGCAGTCTCAACCTCCTGGGCTCAAGCGATCCTCCCATCTCAGCCTCCTAAGTAGCTAGGACCACAGGCAGATGCTACCATACCCAGCTAATTTTTTTTTTTTTTAATTTACTTTTGAGATGGAGTTTCACTATTTTTGCCCAGGCTGGAGTGCAATGGCACAATCTCGGCTCACTGCAACCTCCGCCTCCTGGGTTCAAGCGATTCTCCTGCCTCAGCGTCCTAAGTAGCTGAGGTCACAGGTACACACTACCACACCCAGCTAATTTTGTATTTTTAGTAGATACAGGGTTTCACTATGTTGGCTGGGCTGGTCTCAAACTCCTGACCTCAGGTGATCTGCGCACCTCAGCCTCCCAAATGCTGGGACTACAGGTGTGAGTCACCGTGCCTAGCCCTAATTTGTTAAATTTTTTATAGAGACAGGGTCTCGCCTTATTGCCCAGGCTGGTCTCGAACTCCTGGGCTCAAGCCGTTCTCCTGCCTCAGCCTCCTAAAGTGCAGGGATTACAAGTGTGCAACTGTGCCCCGGTCTGGGTAGGTACTCATCTCCCATTTTACAGATGAAGAAACAAGGACATGTAGAGGTTACTTGCCCAAACCCAGATCTGAAAGTCATCAGCCTGACCTCAGAGTTGTACTTTTAACGATTACGAGGGTCTCAGGCCAGTACCCACTGATGAAACACATAAATAACTTAGTGGGTCATGACCAACGTTTCATTAAAGAAATAGAAAATGTCAAAGAACATCAAACTTAGTAAGGCTCTTGTTTTGTGAAACTTGTCAGATTCTCTAATATGATAAATACTAAATCTTACAAACATTGAAAATACAAAATTAAAATATTACCAAGGTTAACACAAAAGTATGAATACTGCAGATCTGATTTATTTTACCATCCTCATCTTTAATGCTGAACCTTCTTAGGATTAAATGACATTTACCATCCCAAGCAAATTGAGATTACTGCCCCAAACGGACTGGGCTTACCTTTGCAGGAGAACAGGGGAGGCTGTGTTTTGGCCAGAGATTTTTGGCTAAGAGTCAAGACACAGAGATTCCTCTGCTACCACTGTGAACACGTCAAGTCCCTTTCACATACATGCTATTTCCACAGAGGTCTCCCCACACCCTACCCTACAGATTAGATTCCCATGATGCCTTATTTAATTCTTGTTGGATCTATTGATTTGGTTATGAAGTAGGTGAAATTCTGGTAATCTCACCCAGGTTCCTTCCCCTCTTGATTAGATCCAGCCAATCTATTCACTGGATAATTAAATTTGGCGTTCATTTTCTGTGCTTGCCCTATCTGCTACTATCCTAAAGTCATTCTAATGACCAAAAAGGTACCTTGAGCCAAACTGCAGAGGGTTCTAATGACCTCCTTAGAATTTTTTTTTTTTTTTTTTTTGAGACGATGTTTCACTCTTGTTGCCCAGGCTGGAGTGCAATGGTGCGATCTTGGCTGACTGCAACCTCTGCCTCCCAGGTTCAAGCGATTCTCCTGCCTCAGCCTCCCAAATAACTGGGACTACAGGCATGCATCACCATGCCCGGCTAATTTTGTATTTTTAGTAGAGACGGGGTTTCACCATGTTGCCCAGGCTGGTCTCGAACCCCTGACCTCAGGTGATCCAGCCACCTCGGCCTCCCAAAGTGTGGGATTACAGCCACCACACCGGCCAAGGAATTGGCTCTTAGTAGGCAATAGACAATTGACAATTTTAGAGCAAAGCACTAAGGTCATGGCAGTGTAGATTCCCCAGGGAGTGAGTTGAGCTTCTGGTCTCTAGAGGGCGCTCAAGGCTCCTCCCTGCCCACCCTCTTCTTTCTCCCAAGGTGAGGTAGGATGGTGAGGAAGAAATTTCACCTCCCCACCACCAAACACACACAAAGAAAGAAAATTTTACTAAAACTGGAGAATGTGGAATAACATTTTCTTGGGATGGAGCCCTTAAAAGATAACACGTTCAACAAAAACGGGTGCCGCATCTTTCCCGTTCTTCAACATACTCTGAGTGGTAACAAGGGCTGCCCTTGCCCTTCTCAGAGGCAGCCCAGCCAGCTTGCTGTCTTTCCCTCTCCCACAAGGTATCCAGGCCCTAAGGCTATGGCCCACAGATAAAGTCTTAGCAAGGCCCTGGGCTTGGGGCAAAGAGGCTGCGGATTTGTCTTTCTCTCTAGTTCTTCTGGTTAGTGTGCCTCTATCCCACTCAGAAGAAAAGCTCCAAGACTCATATTTGGGCATTGATGTGGGGAGGATAGACAGAGATGACCAGAGCCCAGCCTATCTTTCCTGACTTCTGCATTGTGGTTCATACCCAGCTAATAATAAAGTGCTTCTTTCCCTGGTGTGTCATTGCACATGTACTCCCCACATTCCTCATGAGGAGTAGAGATGGCTGGCCAAGACAGGATTCAGACATTCCCACACCCCCAACCAAATATCCTCTCCATACCATCTTATTAATCAGTTCTTGAATGATTTCCTAAACTCCCTAACAGTCAGGTTGGAGATGACTGAAAGAAATGAAAAGAAGAAGACCAACAAAGGCGATAAAGAAAAAGTCAACACTGCTTGATAACTGATGAGATAGTGAAGGACTAGGAGGGCAAAGGTGAGAAGTAATTTCAGGTGTTCAAGAACTAAATGCTGGAGAGATGGTAGTGTCATTGACAGTCCTCTAATGGGAAGTGAATTTCAATAGAAAGGATGTGTTTGGTTTCAGACAGATCGAGTGCCTGGTGAGAACAGGAAGGCCATGTGTTTGGAGCAGATTATTCTGGGTACAGTCAGCTGCTGGAATGGAAGTGAAGAAGGCCCAGCAGAGCATTAGACCTGAGTGCAAACCGTGGTGGTGGTGGTGAAATAGAGGGAAGGGAGGGATTTGAGAGACATTGGGAAGAAAGGTTTTGGTTTTTGAGACAGTCTTGCCCTGTCATCCAGGCTGGAGTGCAGTGGCATAATCTTGGCTCACAGCAACTTCCACCTCCCGAGTTCAAGCAATTCTCATGCCTCAACCTGTAGCTGGAATTACAGGCGAGTGCCACCACATTCAGCTAATTTTTGTGTTTTTAGTAGAGATGGGGTTTCACCATCTTGGCCAGGCTGGTCTCGGTCCACCTGCCTCGGCCTCCCAAAATGCTGGGATTACAGGTGTGAGCCATCATGCCCAGCCACCAAAAGTTTCATCAAGGCTCAGAGACTGATTACGTTTTGAGTGTTTGAGTGAGTTTTCAAATAACTGTCTACTACTTAGCTAATAGCTTTGGACAGTTGCTCTTTTTAAAATGAGATCATTCAGTCATTGCATTTATTTATTCAACAAATACCTCGTAACAGTCATCTTTGGGTATGACTCACTAGTTCAACAGAGTCCCCCTTCTGTAGAAACCCCCATTCACAGAGATGACCTCCACCAGTCATGCCTGTATTTGAGACCCTCTCTCTCTCTGCCCCCCATTGCTGAGTGATTCAGGGGTGGTCACCTGACCCAAGCAATGCAAAGTTTATTCTCTGTCTTGGGAATTTAGAATGTTTGTTTGGCTAAAAGATACAGAAACTGGAAGCTGGAGCTGATGATGGAGCTGATCACACTAATGATGGAGCTATGGAGATAAGATGCATGAACACCACTGAGGTCCCCAAGGTTGCCATATTCCTGCAGTGCCTTCTGGCCGCAGATGGTTGGTCCAGAAGCAGGTTCCTAACTCAACCTGGGCCAATTAGAGCCTTTCATGGAGATTTTGAAATTGAAGTTTAGATCTCTGTCTGTCTCTCTATGCCCTTCTGTGTGTGTGTGTACTTGAGCTGCAACTTACCCAACTTTGGAAGCTGTAGGCAGAGGCAATTTTCCGCTAAATGAAGTGAGAAACAAAGTCTGTCATTAGGGAGAGAGGAGCAAGGCAGAGGCACACAGAGAAGCAGATAGAGAGGAAGCGGGCGGGAGTGGGGCAGGAGTTCCTGGAGTCCCCACAGTGCTCTAGTTTCTGATTCTCTTCCTGAGACCCACAGGATTCCTGCCTTTGGGTTTCTTAAGTTCCTGAATAGCTCCTGATTGCCTTTGCCTTTTTTACTGAAAGTGCTTTGAGCATGGTTTCAGGTGAGTTGACACTCCTAACCTAAAGAGCTGTAACAAATACGCATGGGCTTGTGTGAGGTTCTGTGAGAGGCACCCGGGATCCAGTATGGGTCAGGAGTGGTGCCGCCCTCAAGGAGCTTAGTGGGGAGAAAATGAAGTCTGTACTTTAATAACTACAGTGCAGGCTAGGAAGAGAACACCCTTAGAGATGTGCAAATCAAGCTCTTTGGGGGTTTAGAGGAGGCCTAGGACTGCTAAGGTAAGGCTGGGACTAGGGAGAGGTCAGCGAGTCACTGAGGAGGCAAAATTTAAGAAGCCACCCACTCTAAGGGTGTGTGAATGCAGAGTTGGCACTTGCATGACCCTGAGAATGAGCAACCCCTTAAATGTTGTATCTTAGGCAGCTTGCCAGGCTCACTTTTAGCTTGCTGGACTAATTGTCGGGATCAGGAGGCCTTCAGAAGAAAGTTAGTGTCTGAGCTGAACTGAAGGACAGGGTGGTTTTGGACTTCGTGGCATATACCTCACGGTAAAGTAACAATATGGAAAACACTCCCGTGAGAATTCACAGGGTCTGCTCTAGGATCATCAGGCTCTTTGGTGTGACTTAAGAGTTCAGGGCATGAAGGAGGAGGGGGCAGTAAGAAAAATGGAGAGAACGTAGCATCAGATTCTGCAGCAGAGGAGAAAATTACTAAGCTGGGAAATAACATAATCAGAGCAGTACTTAAGATGAATCTAACAGAATAGCATGAAATACAGGAAAGGCTAAGGAGAGGACAAACAGGAGGCTGTTGTGGCAATCCAGGCATTAAAGTCTAAACTAATCGGCACTGGGAATGTAAATGCCGTAAGAAAAATAATACATCATTAATATAACTTGGCCATTGAGTAGATGTTGGAGACAAAAGAGTAGAGAAATCAGAAACACTGCTAAACACTATGCAGCTATAACAAAGAATGAGAGAGCATTCAGTAAGATCACATCCAAGATATGTACATGAAAAACGCAAGGGATAGAACTGTGTATGTAGTAAGCTATCATTTGCATTTTTATTTTTTAAATTGTATTTATTTATTGTTTGTTTTTTCTTCTTTTTTTGACTAATTAAAAAAATTAATCAATTATAAAATGTTCAGCCACTTGTTTTTTTTTTTTTAAGTTCCGGGGTATATGTGCAGGATGTACAGGTCTGTTACATAGGTAAACGTGTGCCATGGTGGTTTCCTGCACAGATCAATCCATCACCTAGGTATTAAACCCCGCATGCATTAGCTCTTTTCCCTAGTACTCTTCCCCCACCATCCTCCCCTGACAGGCCCCAGTAAGTGTTGTTCCCCTCCACGTGTTCTCACTGTTCAGCTCCCACTTATAAGTGAGAACATGTGGTGTTTGGTTTTCTGTTCCTGCATTAGTTTGCTAAGGATAATGGCTTCCAGCTCCATCCATGTACCTGTAAAGGACATGATCTTGTTTTTTTATGGCTGCATAGTATTCCATGGTGTATATGTACCATATTTTCTTTATTCAGTCTATCATTGATGGGCATTTGGGTTGATTCCATGTCTTTGCTATTGTGAATAGTGCTGCAGTGAACATACATGTGCATGTATCTTTATAACAGAATGATTTATATTCCTTTGGGTATATATCCAGTAATGGGATTGCTGGGTCAAATGGTATCTCCGGTTCTAAATCTTTGAGGAATCGCCACACTGTCTTCCACAGTGGTTGAACTCATTTACATTCCCACCAACAGTATAAAGGCATTCCTATTTCTCTGCAATCTCACCAGCATCTGTCATTTCTTGACTTTTTAATAATCGCCATTCTGACTGGTGTGAGATGGTATCTCATTGTGGTTTTGATTTGCATTTCTCTTTTTTTTTTTTTTGAGGCAGAGTTTCAAAAACTTGTTGCCAAGGCTGGAGTGCAATGATGCGATCTCGGCTCACTACAACCTCCGCCTCCTGGGTTCAAGTGATTCTCCTGCCTCAGCCTCCTGAGTAGCTAGGATTACAGGTGTATGCCACCATGCCCAGCTAATTTTAGTATTTTTAGTAGAGACGGGGTTTCACTATGTTGGCCAGGTTGATCTTGAACTCCTGACCTCAAGAGATCCGCCTGCCTCCGAAAGTTCAGGGATTACAGGCATGAGCCGCCATGTCCAGCTGATGATAATTTCTTTTGCTGTGCATAAGCTCTTTAGTTTAATTAGATCTCATTTGTAGAATTTTGCTTTTGTTGTGATTATTTTTGGCAATTTTAATCATAAAATCTTTGCCCATCCCTATGTCCTAAATGGTATTGCCTAGATTTTCTTCTAGGGTTTTTTGTAGTTTGGGGTTTCACATTTAAGTCTTTAATCCATCTTGAGTTAATTTTTGTATAAAGGTGTAAGGAAAGGATCGAGTTTCAATTTTCTGCATGTGGCTAGCCAGTTCTCCCAGCACCATTTATTAAACAGGGAATCCTTTCCCCATTGCTTGTTTTGGTCAGGTTTGTCAAAGGTCAGATGGTTGTAGATGTGCGGTTTTATATGTGCTGCCAAAGTGAGCACTATTTATTTATTTTTTTTAAACAGAGTCTCACTGTGTTGCCCAGGCTAGAGTGCAGTGGCACGAACATAGCTCACATGGCCTCATTTGCATTTTTAAAAGGGAAATATGTTTTGTTTTTTGAGCCAGAGTCTCACTCAGTTGCCTAGGCTGGAGCGCAGTGGCACAATCATGGCTCACCACAGTCTCGACCTCCCTAGGCTCAGGTGATTCTTCCACAAGCCACCGTGCCTGGCCCTTTTTTTTTTTTTTTTTTTGTATTTTTTTAGTAGAGATGGAGTTTCACTTGTTGTCCAGGCTGGTCTTAAACTCTTGGGCTCAAGAGATCTGCCCAAGGTGGCCTCCCAAAGTGCCATAAAGGCGGGAGCCACTGCACCTGGCCATAAAAAGGAAATATGTAAACAAACAACATCTTTGCTTACATATGTTTATATATCCCTAGAGAAATACATATAGAATTGATGACATTAAGTGGCTTGTTTAAGAGAAGTGGGGTGGCTGGGGGTCAGTAGTGAAAGAGAGTCTTTTTAGTGTTTATAATTTGAATATTTTAAATCTTGAACCTTTTGGATGAATTACCTAATGAAGAAAACTAGTTTAAATTGCTTTAAAAAATAAATAAATATGAGCTGGGCATGGTGGCTCAAGCCTGTAATCCCAACACTTTGGGAGGCCAGGTGGGTGGATCACCTGAGGTCAGGAGTTCGAGACCAGCATGGCCAACATGGTGAAACCCCGTCTCTACTAAAAATACAAAAATCAACTGGGTGTGGCGGCAGGCGTATGTAATCCCAGCTACTGAGGAGGTTGAGGCAGGAGAATCACTTGAACCTGGGGGCGGAGGTTGCGGTGAGCTGAGATCGCACCATTGCCTGGGTGACAAAAGCGAGACTTCATCTCAAAAATAAATAAATAGGCCGGGCGTGGTGGCTCACGCCTGTAATCCCAGCACTTTGGGAGGCTGAGGCAGGTGGTTCTCAAGGTCAAGAGCTCGAGACCATCCTGGCTAACATGGTGCAACCCCATCTCTACGAAAAATAGAAAAAAATTAGCCGGGCATGGTGGCAGGCACCTGTAGTCCCAGCTACTCAGGAGGCTGAGGCAGGAGAATGGCGTGAACCCAGGAGGCGGAGCTTGCAGTGAGCCAAGATCATGCCACTGCACTCCAGCCTGGGCGACAGAGCGAGACTCCGTCTCAAAAAATAAAAATAAAAATAAATAAAATAAATACATAAAATAAAATAAAATAAAAATAAATATGTAATCCCAGCATATTGGGAGTTCGAGGAGGGTGGATCACCTGAGGTCAGGAGTTCAAGACCAGCCTGGCCCACATAGTGAAACCCCATCTCTACTAAAAACACAAAATTAGCTGGCTGTGGTGCTACATGCCTGTAATCCCAGCTACCAGGAGGCTGAGGCAGGAGAATCGCTTGAACCCGGGAGGTGGAGGTTGCAGTGAGCTGAGATCATGCCATTGCACTCCAGTCTGGGCGACAGAGCCAGACTCCATCTTGAAAAAAAAAATAATAATAAGATATAAATAAATAAATAACCCCAAAGCCCAAATATGATACTGAAGTATGGAGCTGGGTGACAGTAGCTTCATTAACAAAAATAAAGAACTCAGGAAGGGAAGTGCACTTGAGAAAAATACTGATGTGTTGGCTTGGGATATACAGAGTCTGAGATGCCAGTTGTACACGCATAAAACAGAAGAAGCCCACAAGTAACGGAGGAGGGCAAGCAATCCAATAGGAAGTTTGAAAGAGCTTTGTCAGAATAGTTATTGTTGAGTGGTGTGAGCAAAAGCCAGAATTCAAGAGGCAGCAGGATGAAGGGAGAGTGGGAATATAGCGGTAACTGGGGTAGAATCCTTTAAGAATGGTGGATGGAAAGGGAGTGATGGAGAGGTTGTGATAGCTAGAGAAAGCTTGGGATCAAGGCAGCATGTATGTATTGGGCAGGAGGGAGATTTGAACCTAGTTAGAGGCTTCTGGAAAGGAACCCGTAGAAAAAGAGGTTGAAGTGATGGTTTAAAAAAAAAAAAAAAGGGAGGAGCATTATGAATACAGGGGTTAGAAAACAGAAAAAACAAGAGGAAGAAATTGATGGAGAAAGTGTTCTAAGAAGGTGAGAAAGCACAAAAATGGCGGGGGACTGAAAGGATGTGGGACACCTCCACGTTTGAGAGACTGGAGGGGAAGAAGGAAGGACAGGAGATGGTGTAGACTTGAGTGTTTGCAGGGGCCCTGGGAGGGAGAGAGATGTCAGGCTGGTTGGTCCCTGCTTTTCTATGAGGCAAGAAACAAAGTCATCTGCTGGAAGGGCCCCCCACTGTTAACAGGGAGCAGGGAGCAATGGCGAAGGTGTGAAACAGGCCTTGTGGAGGGAGAAGACGCCAAACAAGGGCAGGCAAGAGAGCTGACCGCCAGCATTGAGGACCCAGATGAAACTAGGACCCACTGAGATATGTTGACACCAGTTGACATGGCTCATTCTTTCTGGAACCTTCAAGAGCAGACCACAGACATTCAGGTGGCTAATGCATACTTTTGTTTGCTTGTTTTGAGCTTTCTGTTCTGTTAAGTGTCAACTTAGGGTTTTCTTGTTGGTTGGTTGGTTGTTTGGTTGGTTGGTTGGTGGTTGGTTTTTCTAATTGTGGTAAAATATATTGTATTAGTTTTCTAGGGCTGCCTTAAATTCCCACGAACTGGGTGGCTTACACAACAGAAATGTATTCTCTCACAGTTCAGGAGGCCGGAAGTTTGACATCAAGGTGTCAGCAGGGTTGGTTTCTCCTAAGGCCCCTCTCCTTGGCTTGCAGACACAGTCTTCTAACTGTGCACATGCGTGTCTGGTATCTCCCTCCCTCTCTCCCTCTCTCTCTCTCTTCGTGTCCCAATTTCTTCTTCTTCTTTTTTTTTTTTTTTTTTTTGAGACCGAGTCTTGCTCTGTCGCCCAGGCTGAAGTGCGGTGGCATGATCTCAGCTCACTGCAACCTCCACCTCCTGGGTTCAAGCGATTCGCCTGCCTCAGTCTCCCAAGTAGCTGGGATTACAGGCATGCGCTACCAGACCCGGCTAATTTTTGTATTTTTAGATGAGACGGGGTTTCACTAAGTTGGTCAGGCTGGTCTCAAACTCCTGACCTTGTGATCTGCCCACCTTGGCCCCCCAAAGTGCAGGGATAACAGGCATGAGCCACTGCGCTTGGCCCAATTTCCTCTTCTTATGAGGATGCCAGTCATACTGAGTTAGGGCCCTCACTCCATTTTTACTTAATTACCTCTTTAAAGGCCCTATCTCCAAACAGTCACATTCCGAGGTACTCAGGGTTAGGGTGTGAGGATTCAAATTGGCAGGAAGTGGGACGCAATTCAGCTCATAACATACGCGTGACATAAATGTACCATGTTAACCATTTCAAAGTGTACAGGTCAGCGGTTTTTTGGGGTTTTGTCTTTGCTTTTGTTTTTGTATGTATTCATGATGGTTCGTGTGTCTTACTGCTTACTTGGTTTCTGTAGCATGACGATATCCTGGGCAAAAATAAGATGTTTCAGGCTCATTCTGGCCACATACTAACAATCAGCATTCCTATAAAAAGCCCAGGTTCCAGTTAGTAAGGAATATTTATAGACTGCAATTTAGACACTGCAAGAGATCATGACTACTGGGTTGTCATTTCAATGGACAGTGCTATGAAATAAGTGTTTCTGAAAACAACGAAAATAGTTTATATCGATATATCTGATTCAAATTTAACCATACAATTGTTTAATTAACCTTACTGATTTTATACCTATATCACTTTTCTCTTGCACTGAAAATATTAGTCCTATTAACATTAAGACAATTAGCTATTTGCTTTATAATGTATATAAAATAGCTTCAAAGTAATAATATCAATATTACTATTTACAGCAAGACTATTGAGGAAAGTGTGAGATTTCTTTGCAGCTTTGTGTGCTTTAAAAAAATATTCCACTGAGGATGCATAGTCAAAATACTATGGTCTAGGCAGGGCACGGTGGCTCATGCCTGTAATCCCAGTGCTTTGGGAGGCTGAGGCAAGAGCTTGAGCCTAGGAGTTTGAGACCAGCCTGGGCAACATAGGGAGACTGTCTCTACTAAAAAAAAAAAAATGTTTTTTGTTTTGTTTCTTTGAGACAGAGTCTTGCTCTGTCGCCCAGGCTGGAGTGTAGTGGTGTAATCTTGGCTCACTGCAACCTCCACCTCCTGGGCTCAAGTGATTCTCATGCCTTAACCTCCTGAGTAGCTGAGACTACATGCTTGGCTAGTTTTTGTTCTTTTAATAGAGACAGGGTTTCAGCATGTTGGCCAGGCTGGTCTCGAACACCTGACCTCAAGTGATCCACCCATCTCAGCCTCCCAAAGTGCTGGGATTACAGGTATGAGCTACGGCACCTAGCCAACAAAAAAATTTTTTTTTTTTTTGAGATGGAGTCTCTCTCTGTCGCCCAGGCTGGAGTGCAGTGACGCGATCTCGGCTCACTGGTAGCTCCACCTCCCGGGTTCACTCCATTCTCCTGCCTCAGCCTCCCCAGCAGCTGGGACTACAGGCACACGCCGCGACACCCGGCTAATTTTTGTATTTTTAGTAGAGATGGGGTTTCAATTTTTGTATTTTTAGTAGAGATGGGGTTTCACCGTGTTAGCCAGGATGGTCTCGATCTCCTGACCTTGTGATCCACTCACCTCAGCCTCCCAAAGTGCTGGGATTACAGGTGTGAGCCACCACGCGCAGCCAAAATAAATTTCTTTTAAGTATCCAGGCATGGCGGGATACACCTGTAGTCCCAGCTACTCAGGAGGCTGAGTCAGGAGGATTGCTTGAGCTCAGGAGTTTGGGGCTACAGTGAGCCATAATCGTACCACTCCACTCCAGCCTGGGTAACAGAGCAAGACCCTGTCTCAAGAAAAAAACAAAACAGAAAAGACTATGGCCTAAAGACACTTGAAATAATCTTTTTCTCTTTGTTATAATACTAACTTGAGATACACTTAAGCTCATTATTCCTGTAGTGTTAAAAAATGTGTATTGCCCACCTAAATGTCTGCATATTAGTATGGAAAGTCATGCAACGTTTTTAGTGTAATTTTTGAACTACTTTGGAATTTTTTCTTCTTCTTTTTTTTTTCTTTTTACTTTCCTGTGTTATTTTAGGAGGGATAATTACTTTATTGGTTGGTATTTTTTGAGAGACAAGGTCTCACTCTACCCAGGCTGAAGTGCCATGGTGCAATCATACTTCACTGCAGCCTTGGCCTAAAGCAATCCTCCTCCCACCTCAGACTCCTGAGTAACTGGGACTACAAGCACATGCCAGCTAATTTTCCCCTCCCTCCCTCCCTCCCTCCCTTCCTCCCTTCCTTCCTTCCTTCCTCCCTCCCCTCCTTCCTTTCTTCCTCCTCCCCTCCCCTCCTTCCTTTCTTTCTTTCCTCTTTTTTTTTTTTGTTTTGAGATACCGAGTCTTCTTATGTTGCCCAGGCTGATCTCAAACAATCTCCTGACTCAGCCTCCTAAAGTACTGGGATTACAGGTTTCAGCCACCATGTCCATTCCATCTCTACCTTTTCATTGGGCTATGTACACTGTTTCTATTTGATTGATGATTGATATGGTTGGCTTTAAATTTATCATCTTTTCTTTTTTTGAGACAGAGTTTTGCTCTTGTTGCCCAGGCTGGCGTGCAATGGCGCAATCTCGACTCACTGCAACCTCCAACTCCTGGATTCAAGCAATTCTCCTACCTCAGCCTCCCGATTAGTTGGGATTACAGGCACGCACTACCATGCCCAGCTAATTTTTGTATTTTTAGTAGAGGCAGTGTTTCACCATGTTGGTCAGTTGGTCTCAAACTCCTGACCTCAGGTGATCCACCCACCTTAGCCTCCCAAAGTGCTGGGATTACAGGCGTGAGCCACCACGCCAAGTCTAATTTTTTTTATTTTTAGTAGAGACAGGGTTTCGCCATGTTGGCCAGGCTGGTCTTGAACTCCTGACCTCAGGTGATCCACCTGCCTCAGCCTCCCAAAGTGCTGAGCTTACAAGCGTGAGCCACCGCGCCCGGCCTAAATTCATCATCTTTTTTTTTTTTTTGAGACGGGAGTCTCGCTCTGACCCCCAGGCTGGAGTGCAGTGGCGCGATCTCGGCTCACTGCAAGCTCCGCCTCCCGGGTTCACGCCATTCTCCCGCCTCAGCCTCCAGAGTAGCTGGGACTACAGGTGCCCGCCACCATGCCCGGCTAATTTTTTTTATATTTTTAGTAGAGACGGGGTTTCACCGTGTTAGCCAGAATGGCCTCGATCTCCTGACCTCGTGATCTGCCCGCCTCGGCCTCCCAAAGTGCTGGGATTACAGGCGTGAGCCACCGCGCCCGGCAAATTCATCATCTTACAAGTTCTTTTCTTTTTGTTCCATGTGTTTCTTGTTCCTTTTCCCCATTTGCTTGTTTTCTTTGGGACTGAGGGTTTATTTTTCTTTTACAATTCCTCGTTTCTCTACTATTGGCTTATTAGCTAAACCTCCTTGTTTATTTATTTATTTAGTTAGTTAGTTAGTTAGTTATTTTTAGTGATTGCTCTAGATTTTACAAATGTACACTTTTCTCACAATCTCCTTTCATTTGATATCACTTCACATTTAATATAAGAACTTAACTGTAGCCGGGCGCGGTGGCTCAAGCCTGTACTCCCAGCACTTTGGGAGGCCGAGACGGGCGGATCACGAGGTCAGGAGATCGAGACCATCCTGGCTAACACGGTGAAACCCCGTCTCTACTAAAAAATACAAAAAATAGCAGGGCAAGGTGGCGGGCGCCTGTAGTCCCAGCTACTCGGGAGGCTGAGGCAGGAGAATGGCGTGAACCCAGGAGGCGGAGCTTGCAGTGAGCTGAGATCAGGCCACTGCACTCCAGCCTGGGCAACAGAGCGAGACTCCGTCTCAAAAAAAAAAAAAGCGTGACTAAAATCCAAACAACTAACAATACTAATTGCTGGTAAGGACAACAAGCACAAGGAACTCTTATTCATTACTGATGCGAATGTAAAATGGTACAGCCACTTTAGAAAACTGGCAGTCTCTTACAAATCTAAACATAGTGTTAACATATGATCCAGCAAACGCACTGCTAGGTATTTACCAAACTAATTTTAACATTTAAGTCCTCTCAGAAACCTGCATGCGATTGTTTATAGCACTTTATTTTTATTTTTTTGAGACAGAGTCTCACTCTATCACCCAGGCTGGAGTGCAGTGGTGCGATCTCAGCTCACTGCAACCTCCACCTCCCAGGCTCAAGTGATTCTTCTGCCTCAGTCTCCCGAGTAGCTAGGACTACAGGCATGTGCCACGATGCCTGGCTAATTTTTGTATTTTTAGTAGGGATGGGGTTTCTCCATGTTGGCCAGGCTGGTCTCGAACTCTTGACCTCAAGTGATCTGCCTGCCTCGGCCTCCCAAAGTGCTGGGATTACAGGCATGAGCCACTACGCCTGCCCTGGATGTGCCTTTTTAAATTGTAGTTTTTAGTTTACATAATAATTGTACATATTTTATGGGGTACACGATGATGTTTCAACGTATAATGTATAATGAGATCTGAGTAATTAACATATCCATCATCTCAAACATTTATCATTTCTTTGTGTTAGGAACCTTCAATATTCTCCTTCTAGCTATTTGAAACTATATATTATTGTTATCTATATTATTGTTAACTGTATTGTATTCAATATGTATATTGAAACTGTATATTATTGTTACCTGTAGTCATCCTACAGTGTTAACTGTAGGGCATTCTAAGTGCACTAGAACTTAGTTCTCTTATCTAGCTGCAGTTTTGTATCCTGAGCCTGCAATATCTTACAGTGCCAGAAAGAAGGAAGTACTCAAGAAACACACATCCATACACACACACACACACACACACACACACACACACACACACCACACATTCGATGTGGTTATTACAAAGGGACATGGGAACCAACTCAAAGACCTCCCAGTGGCCAAAGCTTGAACAATGTGGGGCAATAAAAATAGATGACGTGGCCAGGCATGGTGGCTCACACCTATAATCCTAGCACTTTGGGAGGCTAAGGAGGGAGAATCTTTTTAGCCCAGGAGTTCAAGACCGGCCTGGGCAACATAGAGAGAACCCATCTCTAAAAAAAATTAAAAATTATCTCATCTGAAGGCTCTAGGAGATAAGAAAAATAATAATAGCCGGGCGCGGTGGCTCACGCCTGTAATCCCAGCACTTTGGGAGGCCGAGGCGGGCGGATCACAAGGTCAGGAGATCGAGACCACGGTGAAACCCCGTCTCTACTAAAAATACAAAAAATTAGCCGGGCGCGGTTGTAGGCGCCTATAGTCCCAGCTACTCGGGAGGCTGAGGCAGGAGAATGGCGTGAACCCGGGAGGCGGAGCTTGCAGTGAGCCGAGATCGCGCCACTGCACTCCAGCCTGGGCGACAGAGCGAGACGCCGTCTCAAAAAAAAAAGAAAGAAAAATAATAATAAATTAAAATTAATTAAGAAATTGGCCAGGCATGGTGGCCCATGTCTGTGATCCCAGCTACTTGGGAGGCTGAGGCAGGAGGATCACTTGAGCCTGGGAGGTTGAGGCTATAGTGAGCTAGGATTCCACCACTGCACCCCAGCCTGGGTGACAGAGAGTGAAACTCTGTCTCAAAAAAGAAAAAAATAGATGAAGTGGTATTGGATTGTAATTCAAAGTATAAAATAGATACCCATGAGTTCATAGTGATATAAACAAGTGAATGAATGAGGAAAGACAAAGTTTCTATGCAGAATTCTAAATAATATATGTAGATACTCTGCCCTCAAGGAGATGGAGTATAACTCCCCCGTCCTTAAGTGTGGGCTGAGCATAGTGACTTCCTTCCAAAAAATGCAGTTTGGAAAGGGACTGGGGAAAGAGTGATTTTACAGACTGAGCCAGGCAATTGAGGTCAACATCAGCAGTGATAATTCACATTGAAAGTATGTACCCTTGATATGATGTTATGTGAATGGTACTTGACTTCTATGGTTTTCCTCTAAAAAACGCATCACCCAGTCTAATCATAATTTTCTCATGAGACAAATTCCAATTGGGGAACATTCCACAGAATACCTTATTGGTACCCCTCAAAACTGTCAAGGTCATCCAAAATAAGGAAAGTCCAAGGAACTGTTGCAACCAAGAGGAACCTAAGGAGACGTGATGGATAAATGTCATATGGCGTCCTGGATGGGATCTTGAGACAAAAGAAGGACATTAGGTAAAAACTAAGGACTTTTGAATAAGGTGTGGGCTTTATTTATGTATTTATCTATCTCTCTATTTATTTATTTATTGAGACAGGGTCTCACTCTGTTGCCCAGGCTGGAGTGCAGTGGCACGATCACGACTCACTATAGCTTGACCTCCTTGGGCTCAGGTGATCCTTCTACCTCAGCCTCCTAAGTGGCTGAGACTACAGACGTGTGCCACCATGCCTGATAAATTTCTGTATTTTTTGTAGATATGGGGTTTTGCTATGTTGCCCAGGCTGGTCTTGAACTTCTGAGCTCAAGCAATCCACCCACCTTGGTCTCCCAAAGTGCTGGGATTACAGGCATGTAATCCATGTAAACCACTGGACCTGGCCCTGAAATGTGGACTATAGTTAATAATAATGTATCAAGGCTTTTGTTTTTCAGTCCGGCATGTATCTTAGAAGTCATCTCTCCCATTCATACAAGAAAAAAGCTGAACGAACTGGAAATTAGTAACTCTTCTTAGACCCATCAGAGAACTGAGGTCACAGGGCAAACCACTGCCCCCAACACTGGAGGGGCAGACTGGAAAATACAGAGAAACAAAGAGGCGTGGATGTGTGTGTCTGTGTGTGTGTGCATGTGTGCATGTGTATGTGATGGAGTCTCACTCTGTCACCCAGGCTGGAGTGCAGTGGCTCAATGTCAGCTCATGCAGCCTCCGCCTCCCAGGTTCAAGCGATTCTCCTGCCTCAACCTCCCAAGTAGCTGGGATTACAGGTGCACTGCCACCACACCTGGCTAATTTTTGTATTTTTAGTAGAGATGAGGTTTCACCATATTGGCCAGGCTGGGTCTCAAACTCCTGACCTCAGTTGATCCGCCTGCCTCAGCCTCCCAAAGTGCTAGTATTACAGGCATGAGCCACTATGCCCAGCAGATAATCCGAATTTTTTTTTTTTTTTTTTTTTTTTTTGAGACGGAGTTTCGCTCTTGTTGCCCAGGCTGGAGTGCAATGGTGCGATCTCGGCTCACTACAACCTCCACCTCCTGGGTTCAAGTGATTTTCTTGCCTCAGCCTCCCAAGTAGCTGGGATTACAGGCATGTGCCACCACGCCTGGCTAATTTTTGTATTTTCAGTAGAGACAGGGTTTCACCATGTTGGTCAGGCTGGTTTAGACCTCCCAACCTCAGGTGATCCACCTGCCTAGGACTCTCAAAGTGCTGGGATTACAGGCCTGAGCCACCACGCCCAGCCCAGAATCAGAATTTATTGGAGCAGAAAGCTCTGCAGCCTGGGATAGGAGAACCTCAACTGTAATTGTAGGATTGCTAGAGGCTCAGCATGGACAAGTTTGTGAGTTTAAAACTCCAAAGGAGCCCAGTTTCAGTGGGGCACCCACACTTTTGTGAGTTTTACCTCTACCCTGTTCTCACAGTGAAAATACGACAAAAATCCTCTCATGGTTCTGTCAGGGGAAAGGGGAAAAGTCGCCATTTAGAAATACACCTAGAGCATTCTGTTCTTCCTAACAAGACCAGCCCTCAAGGGAAACTATTTCATTGTAGCCTGACTGGGGTTTTACCACAGCCTGACTGCGCTGGGGAAAGGAAAATACCCAACTCTGGCCCCTTCTAGCCTTCTTGTCTCGTCTAAAGGGGATAGTGGAGACTGACAGGCACTTATGAAGATCACAGCTCAAGGGTACAGGCTCACTAAAAGACTGAGACCTACTCGTAGGACTTGAGAATGCTTCCCCTATCCCACAACTCAGGCATCCCAACCAGACTCAGATATGTCAGGGATGCTGGAATGATCAGACCAAGAGTTTAACGTAACTATGACTAACACGCTAAGGGTGCTAACGGAAAAGGTAGGCAACATGCAAAAACAGATGGGTAATGTAAGCAGAAAGATGGACATTCCAAGAATGAATAAAAAAAGAAATGCTAGAAATAAAAAACATTGTAACAAAGATGAACAGTGTCTTTGACGGGCTTATTAATACAGTGGACACAGCTGAGGGAAAAATCAGTGAACTTGAAGATATGTCAATAGAAACCTCCAAAACTGAAATGTGGTGAAAAAAACTGGGCCGGGCAGTGGCTCATGCCTCTGATCCCAGAACAGTAGGAGGTCAAGACCAGCCTGGGCAATATGGCAAAACCCCGTCTTTACAAAAACAAACAAACACAAATTAGCCAGGCATGGTGGTGCACGCCTATGGTCACAGCTACTTGGGAGGGTGAGATGGAAGAATGACTTGAGCTTGGGAGGCAGAGGTTGCAGTGAGCTGAGATCGCACCATTGCACTCCACTGCACTCCAGCCTGGGTGATAGAGCTGGACCTTGTCTCAAAAAAGAAAGGAAAGGGGGGGGGAAAGGGAGGGGAGGGGAGGGGAGAGGAAGGAGAAGAAAAAACAAAAGAAAAGAAAAGAAAAGAGAAAAGAGAAGAAAAGAAAAGGAAAAAGAAAAAGAGACTGAAAAGAATAACAGAATATCCAAGAACTTAGGGACAATTAACCAAGGTGTAAGTACACATGATGGGAATACCAGAAAAAGAAGAAAGGGAGAAAAGAACAAAAGAAATATTTGAAGCAATAAAGACTGATAATTTCCCAATATAAATGTATGAATAGTGCCTTTCTTTTGGCTCTTCTCCAGCTAAAGATAGGCCAGAAGTGCTGGGGAGTTACACCTCCAGAAATAGCCCTCAGTCAACTATCAGATGGGCATTGAAGGATAATGACCCCAGCTTCTTTCCTCCTTGGTTGGGACCATGTGAAGTGAGTTCTCCACTGTCTCTCTGAGTTCTTCAGCAGGATCCAGCCTCGATGCCCACAAGAACCTTGCCCTATCGAACACCCTCGGTTGGCTTAACTTCCCTTCCCTGTCTCACTTTCCTATTCCCAACAGAGCTTACCAAGATCACTTCCAAAATAAAATATTGCATGAAAATTATTGCCCACAGGATTGCTTCTGGGGGAATCCAACTCAGTCTAACAAGATATATTCATTAAGATTTATTACCTTTATAATAGAGGATGATAGGGAAAAAAATCATCACATGTATAAGGTGTTTTCAAGCATAAAACTAAAGATAAGATTTTAGCCAGACTCTAGTGTATTCATATTATCTGAGTAACCAGGCATTGATGAATTTGGACAGCAGGGAATGGAAAGGATTTCTTAGCTAAATGAGTTAGAGTACTCTAAGTTGCATATTTGATATTTTGGTACCAGGCCTGCTGTAATGCAAAAGCTGGATAGGAAAACTTGCATTCTGGGTGTAGTCTCATTACCAACCATGTGCCGTATTTTTCTTACCTAAAGGGTAGAGAAAATGAAAGTATCCCCTTTATGTAAATAAGACTATCAAGAGTGTAAACTCTTCAAGGTACTTGGAATTTAAGCTATATTATTATGCTATTTTTTGAACAGCTAAGTGAAGTTTACTTTGTATTTTTATCCGACATACATTCACAGTGCTAAGTATTTTAGAGATGACCATAAATGCTGGGTAAATAAACATATTTTCAAATTATAGAGAAAGTGACTAAAACTCTGAATGAGAAAAATAATATATTTTACTTTAAAATACATTAATGTGGAGGAAGAAAGATTAGAAGAAAATGTATCAAAATTATAAAGCAATTTATGTTTAAATGGATGGAAGAGGTTAGGGGTTTTGTTTGTTTCTAGTTTCCAAAATTTTGTTTGTATGATTATATTATTTTCATAAGGAATATAGTATTTTAGAAGCATGATTTGTAGAAACAAATGATAGCAGATTTAATCAAAGGAAAGCTATTCTAGGCCAGGCATGGTGACTCGCACCTGTAATCCTAGCACTTTGGGAGGCCAAAGCGGGCGGATCACTTGAGCCCAGGAGTTCAAGACTAGCCTGGCCAACATAGCCAAACTCTGTCTCTACTAAAACATACAAACATTTAGCTGGACATGGTGGTGCATGCCCATAATCCCAGCTACTTAGGAGGCTGAAGCATGAGAATCTCTTGAACCCAGGAGGCGAAGTTTGCAGTGAGCTGAGATGGTGCCACTGCACTCCAGCCTGGATGACAGAGCAAGACCTTCTCTCAAAAAAAAAAAAGAAAAAGAAAAAAAAGAAAAGGAAAACTACTCTAATATTCTGCTGTCCTCTTGTTTACATTTGATATTTTCACAATAAGGAAAGAAGGCTGGCTGGGCGCGGTGACTCATGCCTGTAATCCCAGCACTTTGGGAGGCCGAGGTGGGTGGATCAGAAGTTCAAGAGCAGCCTGGCCAAAATGGTGAAACCCTGTCTCTACTAAAAATACAAAGATTAGCCGGGTGTAGCGGCGGGTGCCTGTAATCCCAGCTACTCAGGAGCCTGAGGCAGAGAATTGCTCGAACCTGGGAGGCGGAGCTTGCAGTGAGCCGAGGTGGTGCCACTGTACTCCAGCCTGGGCGACAGAGCAAGACTCCATCTCAAAATATATATATAAAAATAAATAGAGGCCGGGCGCGGTGACTCAAGCCTGTAATCCCAGCACTTTGGGAGGCCGAGACGGGCGGATCACGAGGTCAGGAGATGGAGACCATCCTGGCTAACACGGTGAAACCCCGTCTCTACTAAAAAAATACAAAAAATTAGGCAGGCGCCTGTAGTCCCAGCTACTCCGGAGGCTGAGGCAGCAGAAACCCGGGAGGCGGAGCTTGCAGTGAGCCGAGATGGTGCCACTGTACTCCAGCCTGGGCGACAAAGCGAGTCTCCATCTCAAAAAATAAATAAATAAATAAATAGAAAAGAAGACTCAGGAAACCACTGTGCATA
This sequence comes from Macaca fascicularis, assembly GCF_037993035.2. Taxonomy (NCBI): domain Eukaryota; kingdom Metazoa; phylum Chordata; class Mammalia; order Primates; family Cercopithecidae; genus Macaca; species Macaca fascicularis. Next base: position 171,077,547 of record NC_088377.1, on the reverse strand, counting down.
ATTTTGTCAGCCACTGGATTATTAAATAGGGTCTCATCATTGATTTTTAAGTATGTATTTCTAAAAAATTTCTTTTTTTTTTTTTTTTTTTGAGACAGAGTCTCTCAATGTTGCCCAGGCTGGAGTGCCGTGGTGCTATCTCTGCTCACTGCAAGCTCAGCCTCCCAGGTTCCCGCCATTCTCCTGCCTCAGCTTCCCAAGTAGCTGGGCCTACAGGCGCCTGCCACCATGCCTGGCTAATTTTTTGTATTTTTAGTAGAGATGGGGTTTCACCATGTTAGCCAGGATGGTCTCCATCTCCTGACCTAGTGATCCGCCTGCCTTGGCTGCTTACTGGCGTAAGCCACCACACCCCGCCTATAATAAATTTCTTTTTTTTTTTTTAATTTTTTTTTTTTTGAGACGGAGTCTCGCTCTGTTGCCCAGGCTGGAGTGCAGTGGCCGGATCTCAGCTCACTGCAAGCTCCGCCTCCCAGGTTTACGCCATTCTCCTGCCTCAGCCTCTGGAGTAGCTGGGACTACAGGCGCCCGCCACCCCGCCTGGCTAGTTTTTTGTATTTTTTAGTAGAGACGGGGTTTCACCGGGTTAGCCAGGATGGTCTCGATCTCCTGACCTTGTGATCCGCCCGTCTCGGCCTCCCAAAGTGCTGGGATTACAGGCTTGAGCCACCACACCCAGCCTCTAATAAATTTCTTAAATGACATTTAACACGTAAAGAGAAGTACACAAATCAGAAGAGTAGATGTCAATGAAGTTTCAGTTAACTCACCTGTGTAAACTTCCACCCAGAAGAACTATTAGTAGAACCTCACCAGCACCCCAGATTCCCCCTTCAACACCTGACTTCTAACACCATATATTAGTTTTGCTTGTTTTTGAAGCTTATATAAACAGAAATTAACCATATGAATTATTTTGCACCCTGCTCCTTTTGTTTAACATAGTTTGTGAGAGTAACCATATCCTATGTAGCTGTTAGTCATTTGTACCATAATTTATCTAGTCTATGATTCTGGACATTGAAGGTGTTTCTGGTTTGGTATTATTCATGAAGAATGCCTGTATATTCTTGTGTGTGTCTCTGGATGCACATAAACATGCAGTTCTGTTGGGTGAATACCCAGCAGTGGAAGTGCTTGATCATCAGCTATGTGTATATTCAGTTTAGTAAATATTTCCAGTTTTCTAAGGAGGTTGCACCAGTTTCCACTCCCATGAGCACTGTGTGAAAGTTGTCATTGGTCCACATATTTTTTTGCCAACACTTGACATTGTCAGTCTTTCTAAATATAGCCATGCTGGTAGGTGGGTGTGGTATCTCATGGTAGTTTCAATGTGCATTTCCTTGTTAACTAAAGAGGTTAAACAGCTTTCACATCCTTACTCTTTTTATAATTTCTCTCTCTCTCTTTTTTTTTTTTTTTTTTTTTTTTTTTTTTGAGATAGAGCCTTGCTCTGTCCTCTTGGCTGAAGTGCAATGGTGTGATCTCAGCTCACTGCAACCTCTGCCTCCAGGGTTCAAGGATTCTCCTACCTCAGCCCCTCCAAGTAGCTGAGTCTACAGGCACCCTTCACCACACCTGACTAATTTTTGTATTTTTGGTAGAGATGGGGCTTCACCATGTTGGTTGTCCAGGCTGCTCTTGAACTCCTGACCTCAGGTGATCTGCCCATCCAGGCCTCCCAAAGTGCTGGGATTACAGGCGAGAGCCACCATGCCCGGCCTCGTTTAAGGGACTTCTAGCCTGGAAAGGGAGCCAGACATTTACACAGGGAAAGGTGATCAGCAGCACTGACTGGCAGGGTAGTGAACACGAGGCCAGAGGCTTCATTCTTCCCTGTAGTAGTCAGAAGGATTCACAGAGAAAAGGAGACTGTTTTGTGTGCATGTGTGTGTGTGTTTTTTTGTTTTTTTGTTTTTTTTTGAGACTGAGTCTTACTCTGTCACCAGGCTGGAGTGCAGTGGCGCTATCTCGGCTCACTGCAACCTCCACCTCCCAGGTTCCAGCAATTCTCTGCCTCAGCCTCCTAAGTAGCTGGGATTACAGGCTCCTGCCACCACACCTGGCTAATTTTTGTATTTTTAGTAGATATGGGAATTCACTATCTTGGCCAGGCTGGTCTTGAACTCCTGACCTCATGATCCACCCACCTCAGCCTCCCTAAGTGCTGGGATTACAGGCGTGAGCCACCGTGCCCGGCTCTGTTTTGTTTTATGTCTTATTTTAGTAGATAGTATATTGACACACTGACATGGTCCAACATTCAAAAGGTACAAAAGGGCATACCATGAAAAGCCTTCCTTCCAACCTATTCCCCTGAGCCTCTCAGTTCAAGACTGAAGTTTGATGGATCTATAGGATTGGCACCATAAACTGGGCTCAGTGGCCTGTTCCTATAATTCTAGCTACTCAGGAGGCTGAGGTGGCAGAATCACTTGAGCCCAGGAGTGAGAATCTAGCCTGGGCATCACAGCAAGACCCTGTCTCTAAAGACAAAAACAAACAAACAAACAAATGACACCTGAGGCTAGAGTCTTGGGGTAGGGAGTAAGGCACTGGTGGTGAATGTCATTTAAGCCAACGTTATGAGTGAGGATTTGGAGGGCTAGGCTCAGGTCCTGCTGCCAATGGCCCAAGCCATGGAGGATTTCTGGTGAAACTGAGGGAACTGTCAGTTTCAAATACCCCCAGTCTGGGTGAGCACAGGGTCAGTGAACACACAGAGGGGCCATCCTGTGCTATGCCACAGACTCCAGGGAAACAGCACTCTCTGGTCCAGTAAGAGTAGTATCATTTTACTGAGAGCTTGTTTTTAAAATTTACTTATTTATGTATTTATTTACTTTTTAAAATACATATTTTATTTTACTTTATTTCTAAAAATAAGTATCCTTAAATTTGGTTTGTAAATTTTAGAATTACAGAAAAATTATAAAGATAGTACAGAGTTCCCAGATCTACAGCCAGCTTCCCCTGTTATTAGTGCATTTTACATAAATCTTAACCAGTACACATTAACATCATATGGTAGCCGTACGAGCTGCGGACAAAACCCCTCAGACACGGGGTTAAAGAAGGAAGTGGCTTGGCCGGGCGCGGTGGCTCAAGCCTGTAATCCCAGCACTTTGGGAGGCCGAGGCGGGTGGATCACGAGGTCAGCAGATCGAGGCCATCCTGGCTAACACGGTGAAACCCCGTCTCTACTAAAAATACAAAAAATTAGCCGGGCGTGGTGGTGGGCGCCTGTAGTCCCAGCTACTCGGGAGACTGAGGCAGGAGAATGGCGTGAACCCCGGAGGCGGAGCTTGCAGTGAGCCGAGATCGCGCCACTGCACTACAGCCTAGGCGACAAAGCGAGACTCCGCCTCAAAAAAAAAAAAAAAAAAAGAAGAAAGTGGCTTTATTTGGCTGGGAGTGCCAGCAGACTTGTGTCTCAAGAGCTGAGCTCCCCAAAGAAAGAGTTCCTGGCCCTTTTAAGAGCTTATAATTCTAAGGCGTCCACATGACAGGGTCATGATAGATTAAGCAAGCATGGGGTATGTGACTAGATGGGGGTAAGCGAGGCAAGTATTTCTCTATACCATTGTCTGTGATCTATAGATAGCACAAGCGATTAGGATGGGGGTTAATCTTTAACCTACAGGTCTGGCCAGTGGCACCGATCAGTCTATTATTTTTCAGTTGTTACTTCCCCCTTTTCTTTGGAGACAGGAGACAGCAAGAGAAACGTCCTCTCTCCTCATTCCCCTCTTTGAGAACCTCACTCACTAGTGGGAGTTCTCACTCTCATCCTCACTATCCAGGTCTTCCTGTGAGACAGATGGATAGTGATTCATGTAATACACTTGTGCTGAAGTTTTCTGATGAACCAAGGTAGCAACAAAACTTCTTAGTAGTTGGGGAACTATGGGTAACAAATAAGGGAGCAATGGGCAGGTTCCTAACACTACCACTATACCTATTATAAGAGTTTTAAATCCTCCAAGAGCTGGAAACCACTTTCCAAATGGGGATCCAGGATCAAACCCATGTCAAACCTGCACGGGCACATGTGCCAGCTTTGTTATGTCTCTATTTTTGACTACTTGTCCTTGATCGTCTATTTGCAGACAGCAATTGGTCAAGTTGAATTTTCCACAGACTCCTCCCTCAGCTGCCAGCAAATAGTCTAAGGCTAATCTATTCTGATAGATGGCATTTCTCATTTGGGTTTCTTGACGGACTAAAACAGTCCAAGCTCTGCCAGTTTCATTAGTGATTATTTCTAAAACAGCCTGTAACTGTATGATCTGGTTGAACATGTAGATGGAGGCTCAGTATCCCCACAAGCCATCTTGTGCCCATGTGGCAGGCCCATAGTACTGTATGATTCTTTCAGGGGGCCACTCATCATCTTTCCAATTACCTATGACTATGCTTCTTTTTTCTTGGGAGGTATAGACAGGCAAACCTAGAAGCTCACCTGTCTTTATGGGTAACAGGGAAAAGGATGGCTTAATGGTACCAATGACACAACTCCCTGTCCATTGGTCAGGTAGTTTGGTGTAGGCTCTATGCCCACATATCCAATACAGTCCAGTGGGAGCCGTCTACTCCCGATGAAATTCTGGATGAGCCTCAAAAGTTTGCAACTTAGGAAACTTACTGAATGGGTTCTTTTCAGTATGGATTTAAGCCCCAACAAGTGATTGTCTTTGCTGTTCTGTTATACAGCTTTTGTCCTAGGCAACTGAGCTTTCCTACAGGGACAGTGAAGTTTTTTCCTTCTAGCTATGCAATATTGTCCAATAATGGAAGTGTTTTTTTTTTTTTTTTTTTTTTTTTTTTTTTTTTAGATGGAGTCTCACTCTGTTACCCAGGCTGGAGTGCAGTGGTGCAATCTCAGCTCACTGCAAGCTCCACTTCCCGGGTTCAAGCCATTCTCCTGCCTCAGCCTCCTGAGTAGCTGGGACTACAGGCACCCGCCACCATGCCTGGCTAATTTTTTGTATTTTTAGTAGAGACGGGGTTTCACTGTGTTAGCCAGGATGGTCTTGATCTCCTGACCTTGTGATCTGCTCACCTCGGCCTCTCAAAGTGCTGGGATTACAGGTGTGAGCCACCGCACCTGGCCAATAATGGAAGTTTTTAAGACCCAGAAGTTGCTAGTTTGGGCCTTCTGGACTGAAATTATGTCAGGAACTGGATCAGTAGGCACAAACACTCGGGCTTCCTGAGGCCATCGGTCTCCCACAGTGGTCCCCCCATGTACCTGTCAGGAAGTAACATTGAGGAAATGAGCTACATTTTCTGCCAACTAGAAAAACAAGTTCTTTGTCTTTTTCGGAAGCTTGGGTGCTGGCAGATTCAGCTCATCATAAAAGGTCTGAAACACTGGTTCAGGAGAGCACCTGTGGACCTCCCCTTGGACTGAAATATTTATTCAGGGATCCAGTTTAGTTCCATCAATTCCTAGAGTTACGCACTCTCCTGTTTTCCAACAGGGACCAAGGGGATTGGTAATTAGCAATTCTAATGGGTTACAGTGACCACTAGTGCAGGAAGAGTTACTTCTTCCTTTTTAAAGTCAGACAGGGTCCTTCTCATCTTTTTTTCCAGGTGGCCTAAATGACACAGGATCAGTAACTACATTCATCACTACACCGTCCCAATTCATGTCAAACATACTTATTTTCTACTATATAGCCCCTTTCCCAATCTAGAGAGCCACATCTTATTCTATTTCCATACGGGTCACTGTTGATTGCTGCACAGGTGTCAAATTTTAAGATAATTTGTTTGGGGACTCCTTTCTCTTCTGTTCTAGTTATTACTTTACTCATAGCAGCTTTTCCCCAGCTGCCAGTCCTCAATCCTATTTCAAAAACAGTAGTCATAGGGGGGTCAGATGTGTTATAGCACACATCAGGCTGGTTACTTCCTGGGCTACATACCTTGTATAGAGTAGCATTATGCAAACAAGTTCCTTTTAGAGTCCCAGTACACTCATAATAACTATAAAATAATAGGACTGCAGCAACCTTTTGTCCTACCTAGGTGACTTGATGTATACACTGGGAACAGTCCTCAGTCTGAGGAAGGTCAGTTGAAGTCCTTACTGTACAAGTCCAAAATTTAAGGAAAATGAGTCCTGCGATGAGTTTCCTCATGCTTTGGCCGTGAGTGAACCAGTCAGCTTCCGGGTGTGACTGGAGCAGGGCTTATCGTCTTCTTCAGAGTCACTTTGCAAGGGTTGTCCGGGCTTGGTCTCACCTACCAGGTCTCAGGTGCTGCAGGTTTTATGCAGCTGTGGTGGACCCAGGCTGGGATTCCCTCTACCTTCACAGCTGTGGGAGTGGTCAAGACGACGGTCTGGGGTCCTTTCCACCGTGGCCGCAAGGGAGCTACGTTCCAGTCTTTGATCCACACTCATTACCTTTGCTGTCTTCTGTACCAAATCAGCCACAAACACCGGCCCGTTTTCTGAGCTGATCCGTAAGGGCAGTCCAAACCTAGGGATGAGATCTCGGAGAAGCACACGGGTTATTTCACAAGCTTTCTCGGTTCGTGTTGGATAGGCCTCCACCAACCCTGCGTATGTACACACTAGAACTAGCAAATACTTGTTACCTCCACATTTGGGTATCTCGGTGAAGTCTACTTGGAGATCTTCAAATGGGGCTTCTCCATAAACTTGTATGCCGGACAGGACAGTTGGACCTTGCCTAGCATTGTGCTGACGGCAGGTGACACACTTCTGTGCCACCACTTTGGCAAGGGCTGACAGATGTGAGATACACAAGTACCGGTCTAACAACTTTTCAAGTGACTCTTGGCCTAGGTGGGTGGTCTCAAGCACAGCCAGTACAACTGTGGCTCCTAGCAGCTGTGGCACGGCTATTCTTCCGTCCAATAACCGGATCCATCCCTCTTCTATCACCTGCCCTCCTTCTGCCTGGAGAAAGTCTTTCTCTTCTTTAGAATAAGTAAGTACGGCCAGGCGTGGTGGCTCACGCCTGTAATCCCAGCACTTTGGGAGGCCAAGGCAGGCAGATTGCAAGGTCAAGAGATCGAGACCATCCTGGCTAATACGGTGACACCCCATCTCTACTAAAAATACAAAACATTAGCCGGGTGTGGTGGCAGTCACCTGTAGTCCCAGCTACTCGGGAGGCTGAGGCAGGAGAATGGTGTGAACCTGGGAGGTGGAACTTGCAGTGAGCCGAGATTGTGCCACTGCACTCCAGCCTGGGCGACAGAGCGAGACTCCGTCTCAAAAAAAGAAAAGAAAAGAAAAAAGAAAGAATAAGTAGGTACAAGGTCAGGTGCCTGAGGGAGCAGGGGGACTGTGACTGATGCCTGGTAGGGGGTGGATACTGCTTTTTGAGCTTCTAAGTCCCCCCGGGAGTTCCCTAAGGCAATCGAGGTGGAAGCTCGCTGGTGTCCTCCGCAGTGTATGACTGCCACCTTTTGGGGCTTCCACACTGCCTCTAATAATTGCAGGATCCCTTGCTGATAGTTTATGTCTTTGCCCCCAGAGTTCAACAGACCTTTCCCCTTGTATAACGTCCCATGTACTTGGAGGGTTAAGAAGGCATACTGAGAGTCAGTGTAAATGTTTACAATCTTACTTTCACTCAGCTCTAAGGCCCAAATTAAAGTTTGGGCTTCTGGGCTGAATTGCTCTGGGGCAACGACTTGGCTTCAATAACAGCGTCCAGGATTACCACTGCATATCCCGCACACCTCTCCTTGTGGGTTGATGCAGCTGCTCCCGTCCATGTACAGCTCCTAGTCTACTGATGTCCAAGGATGGTCTCGGAGGTCGGGCCTGCTAGAATAAACTGAGTCCGACACCTCTATACAGTTATGTTTACCTGGGCTCTCTGATACAAGGAGCAAGGTGGCAGAGTTTGGGGTGTTGCAAACTTCAATAGTTATGTGGGGATTTTCACAGAGCAAGCTTTGGTACCTAGTTAGTCTAGCATTTGTTAACCAATGATGTCCTTAGATGTTCATTAGTGTTACCATCATGGGCCTTTATGTTTAGGTTTTGCCCAAGAGTTAGCTTATCTGCTTCTTGTGCTAGCAGGGCTGTTGCTGCCAAGGCCCTCAAACATGGGGGCCAGCCCTTAGAAACCTCGTCTAGTTGTTTAGAGAGGTAGGCCACTGGCCACAGCCAGGGCCCCACAGTCTGGGTCAAAACGCCAACCACTATTTTTTCTCTTTCTGACACATACAGCGTAAAAGGTTTTGTCAGGTCAGGTAGCCCCATGGCTGGAGCCGATATGAGTTTTTTTTTTTTTTTAACTCATGAAAAGTTCATTGCTGTTGGTTGTAATAGATGTAGTTTATCCAATCTACATTTGTATTAACTGTCACCCACCAAAATATTGACTCAAATCCTGCAACTATTTGATTTCAGGTTTTAAATTGATCTGGTATTCCCTGTGGGACTCCAATTGCATCTAAATAGACGTGAGAGTTGAAAGACATATAAGGGGCTTCTCTCACTTTACAATGTCTTATTTTCCTCCCTCTGGTTGATGAAATGCCAGGGTGAAAGGGAGAGCCAATTGGACTAAAGCACAACTGCCACTCCAGTTATTTGGCAGAGTGTCCAGTAAAGGTCCACCACGATACCACCACACATCCGCTCGGGGACGAACAAGGGCTGACTGATTGATAAGCTTTTGAAAATTCTTAAGCTCACTGCATCCCTTCAGGTCTCCAAGGAATGCTAAGTTTCCTCCCTGTCACAAGAGACACGAAGTGAACTTAGTGTTGGGAGATGGAAGCTGGATGGTCCTTGGGGGCTGACCCACAAGATGCCAAATTTCAGGATATAGCAGAGAGAGAGCTTCGCACGACTTATTACTCCAGGCTGTAGAATCCTGGAAAAGAGCTGCCATGCAGTCCACGCCTGGTCAACTGCAACTTTCCACCTTAGTGGAAAGGGGACAATCTGGGCCTCTGGTCTACCGTGTACACAAGCATAACAAGTGCTTTTGTTTAACGTGCAGATGGAATATTTGATCTATTCCAACTAGGCATTTGCGTCTTGTTATCCTGTCTTAATCGCCAAAGTTTGTTTTAAGTCTGTATCTTCTATGATCCTCTAGTAAAATGAATGTATGCTTTTAGGAAATTACAAAAACTGGTTGGGGCAGTCCATCCTTGCTCTTTAGTGGTCCACAGAATGTTGGACAAACTATGGCATAAAAGCTCTACATCAGGGGACAAGACTCCTGATTGACACTGGGGTCTTTATTGAAATCTCCCCAGATTAAATGGTCCCAATTTACTAATGCCCAGTCTGAGGAAAGTCAGGAGGAACAGAGGTACTTTTCTGAAGTAGAGAGCTGTCTTTGACTTGGCAAGTCCCCACAGAGTATAACAAGGCAAGCATTAAATGCAATAGTTTGAGGCGAAATTGACTTGGTTATATTAATAACTAGATGGTCAGCAATAGAGCAAGGAAAGAAGTAATAGAGTAGATGAAAGAGTTCAATTTCTCTTAGCTTTAGTTTGGTAGGGTTTTCCCCTGGGACTATGGCCCACACTCTGGAGGGGGTGGTGCTTTCTTGACTCGGGTGTGATGAGTCCATCCCTTTTTCACTATATAAACAGCAATCTCAGTGGTTAGCAGCACAAGGTAGTGTCCTTCCCAGGCTGACTTGAGTTTTCCTTCTTTCCACCCTTGGATGAGAACTTGATCTTCAGGCTGGTGCTGGTTTACCGGAAATTCTAGGGGTGGTACATGTGCTGAAAGACTTTTAGTTTTGAAGGAAAGTAAAGTGGAAGATAAACCAAGTATAGAATTTCTAAGAAATTGACCTTTTGTTTTATTTTTATTTTTTGAGACGGAGTCTTGCTCTGTCGCCCAGGCTGGAGTGCAGTGGTGCCATCTCGGCTCACTGCAAGCTCCGCTTCCTGGGTTCACACCATTCTCCTGCCTCAGCCTCCTGAGTAGCTGGGACTACAGGCGCCCGCCACCTCGCCCAGCTAGTTTTTTGTGTTTTTAGTAGAGACGGGGTTTCACTGTGTTAGCCAGGATGGTCTCAATCTCCTGACCTCGTGATCCGCCCACCTCAGCCTCCCAAAGTCCTGGGATTACAGCATGAGCCACCATGCCCAGCCAACCTTTTGTTTTAAATGTGGAGACATCAGCAGTGGACTTTGCAGTCCTTGGTGCCTTCTTACTGAGAAATTTCCTTTAGCATCATTTTTATTAGTTTTTAGACCAAAGAAAGCCAAACACCATTTTTTATTTGACAGTGCTTCCTGTATGATTTTTATACCAGATAAGCTGAATTTCACCTTTATATTAGTGTGTTATTAATGTTAAACTTAGTTTTAATAAAACTTTGTAGACATATTTATTCAATTTTTAATGTGTGATCATAAGGTAAGATTTTTATAGACTCTTTTTAATATTTTATACTTGTTGTTAAAGAGCAGGTTAGTGTTTTAAGAAAAACCCATTGTGTTTTTATTTTAATGTCCAGTTCACAGAAAAACTGGATGATACCCCTTTAACTTTAGCCAATATGTTTACACACAGAATTTCCTTTACAATTAATGTTTCAAAACTTGCTTAAACCTTCAAAACAAAAATGTTTTTAACCTTTTAATGTAGGTAAAAATCTACATTCTTATGCCTCCTTATAATCCTTTTATTAAAAGTATATTTTACTTTCCTTATATACCTTGCACATAAAATGTTTCTTCAATAGTTTTACATTCAGGAGGCCTAATTATTTTAAATTATACAATGTTTCTTGCATAAATTCCTTTTCATGACACACATTCTTTTTTTCTTTCATGACTTTCACAAACAATTCTTCGACATGCCTCAACTTTCTCACTTATGGCAAACATCCCTTTCTTTAAACAACAAGTTAATTTATTTCAGGACAAGAATTTACCATATAACATTCTTTTTACATAAATTCTCCCCATCTTTGCCACTAGTACAACTGCTGCCTGTCCTCTTAACCACTGTAGGGATTTAAAACCAGCTGTAACCAAGTGTCTATGTACAGAAACTGGTTTGGGTATCCTGGCTTACCAACTACCTTGTGCCATACCTTTGAAACAGGGGACCTGTCTAGGCTTCCTTCTGATGGCCAATCCACTTCTAATGCTGGCCAATCTATCTCATGCAAGGTCCTAAGTTTTCCTGGGGTATAGTATCCCCATAATCTCCATTAAAACCTTTTTTGAAAAATTTTTTTAACATAATCCCTAACGGGGTGGGCTTACTCTGTGTTTTACCCATTTTCCTCCCCGAGACAAAGCAACACTCTTGCCACAAGAAGGGAAAGAAAAAGGGCAAAGAGTAAAAGGTCACTCACTCGTCAAGCAATTCACACCAAATCAGAATCAAAACCAAAACCAAAGTGCCCATAAAGGCATGCTTGTTCATCAAGCAATTCAAACCAAGTCAAAATCAAAATCAAAACCAAAGTGCCAATAAAGGCATGCCGTGGGTGATCAGGCCACGCTTCCACTTAAATGGAGTGGGCAAGTTCCCAAGACTGGTCCTACTGTATTCCAGATGTCCAGACTCCAAGCGCCAATTTCTTCCTGGTGTTCAGCCACTGAATTGATCCTCTGTGGGGGCCTGCCATGCACTGCTCTGACGAGGTGTTCCACCTGGGCAAATGCCTATCCGGGAGAGCTCTCAGGATCTGCTTTGCTCAAGCTGGCTGGAGTCCCCCTGCAGGGATGCTCCGCAGGGCAGGCCTAAGCCGCCTAAGGGACTGCCTCGGCTGTCTGTCAACCACCTCACTTCAACCAAGATATGTAGCAGGTCGAGCTGCAGACAAAACCCCTCAGACACTGGGTTTAAGAAGGAAGTGGCTTTATTCGGCTGGGAGCATCGGCAGACTTACATCTCAAGAACCGAGCTCCCCAAAGAAAGAGTTCCTGGCCCTTTTAAGGGCTTATAACTCTAAGGGGTCCATGTGACAGGGTCGTGACAGATTGAGCAAGTGTGGGATATGTGACTAGGTGGGTGTAAGCAGGCAAGTATTTCTCTATACCATTGTCTGTGATCTATAGATAACACAAGCAATTAGGATGGGGATTAATCTTTAACCTACAGGCCTGGTCAGTGGTGCCCGATCAGTCTGTTATTTTTCAGTTTTTACTTCTTCCTTTTCTTTGGAGACAGGAGACCGTAAGAGAAATGGCCTCTCTCCTCAATATCATCTTTTGTGGCTGAAAAACACCCCTCTGTGTTACATGTACTGATCTGTGGTTATACGTACTGATCCCTAGATTTTTACCTTTTTAGCTTACATTTTCTCCACCTGGCAAACACCTATGGTTGGTTTGTTACCAGTTCAAATGTCACCTCTGCAATAAAAAGATTTTCCTGTCTTCTTTGGAAGTTACTTTTACTGCCGCTGTGTTGCCATCTTCACAGCCCCCTCTCTGTGACTGTGTTCTTGGAGGCCCTGGCAAACACCACGTTCTCTGTTCTCCCAGCATTCTCCCAGGGTTCTAGGTCCAATTCCCATCAGGATTCAGCTGCAAGCCACAGAAGAACCCCAGCTTCAGTTTCCTTACTTGAGAGATGAAGGGGTTGAGTCAGGACTGGGGGATCCCCATTTCTGATATCTTCTGCTTTTTAAAAACAGAATTATAGGCCAGGTGTGGTGGCTCATGCCTGTAATCCCAGCACTTTGGGGGGGCTGAGGCGGGTGGATCACCTGAGGTCAGGAGTTCAAGACCAGCCTGGGCAACATGGTGAAAACCCATCTCTACTAAAAATACAAAAATTAGCCAGGCATGGTGGAAGGTGCCTGTAGTCCCAGCTACTCAAGAGGGGCTGAGGCAAGAGAATCGCTTGAACCTGGGAGGCAGACTTTGCAGTGAGCTAAGATCGTGCCACTGCACTCCAGCCTGGGCAACAGAGCGAGACTCCATCTCAAAAAAAAAAAAAAATAGAATTATAGAATTTTAGTATTGATAAGTGATCTCTAAAAAAAATCCTTTTATTATTATTATTATTTTATTTTTTTTTTTTGAGACGGAGTCTGTCTCTGTCACCCAGGCTGGAGTGCAGTGGCACAATCTCAGATCACTGTGACCTCCACCTCCCAGGTTCAAGGTATTCTCTTGCCTCAGCCTCCTGAGTAGCTGGGATTACAGGCGTGTGCTACCATGTCTGGCTAACTTTTTATATTTTTAGTAGAGACGGGGTTTCACCATGTTAGCCAGGATGGTCTCAATCTCCTGACCTCGTGATCTGCCCACCTCGGCCTCCCAAAGTGCTGGGATTACAGGCACAAGCCAAAATTTACCATCTTAACCATCTTTAAGTGTACAATTCAGTGGCATCAAGTACATTCACACTGTTGTGCAAGCATCACCATCATCCCTCACCAGAACTCTTTTTGTCTTGCAAAACTGAAACTCTGTACCCATTCAACACTAACTCTGCATTCTCTCCTTCCTCAAGCCCCTGGCAATCACCATTCTACTTTCTGTTTCCATGAATTTGACTGTTCTAGGTACCTCATATAAGTGGTATCATACTGTATTTTCTCCTTTTGTATTGGGCTTATTTCACTTAGCATCATGTCATCCAGATTCATCCACGTTGTAGCATGCATCAGAATTTCCTTTCTTGTAAATTTTCCTTCCTTTTAGTGAATAATATTCAGTAGTGTGTATATACCACATTTTGTTTATCCATTCCGTGTTTTGAGAGTTCTTGCAGATCCTGCTATTTCACTCCCTCATAATGTGCACCATCAAGTACTTTCCTAGGAGGCCAAAGGCCTTACATGCTTCTTATTTATTGGGCAGAAGGACCAACTGGTGTGACTCTCTTTTCCTAGGGACCACAAGCTGACCTCCGACACCTCCAAGGCCAGAGGCCATGTCTTTGGTTGACTTGGTTTCTGGAAAGAAACACTTTCTTTCCAAGCCCTTTGGGATCTCACCCCTGTTAGCTGGAAACGTCCTTCTGGAGCTGGACTGGTCCATGGAGATCAGGAGTCTGCCGACATCCTGCTGGGAAGCTCCTGCCAAGGTGCTCGGGATGGTGTTTTTTCACATTCCCCACAAGGAGCTTCAGGTGTGCTGCCTTTTTTCACCTTGCCCTTCTTTTTGGGGTCCTGAGGCACAACCTTCTCTGCACCCACCCTCGGCTCCATCTTTTCAGATATTGTGTACCCCACGCGCCTGGGGCCTTTGCTGAAGCTTTCACAGGAAAATCTGGGACCCTCAGCCTCAATTCTTCTACCTTTTTTTTTTTTTTTTTTTTGAGACGGAGTCTCGCTCTGTCGCCCAGGCTGGAGTGCAGTGGCGCAAGCTGCGCCTCCCGGGTTCACGCCATTCTCCTGCCTCAGCCTCCCGAGTAGCTGGGACTACAGGCGCCCACAACCGCGCCCGGCTAACTTTTTGTATTTTTAGTAGAAACGGGGTTTCACCGTGGTCTCGATCTCCTGACCTTGTGATCCGCCCGCCTCGGCCTCCCAAAGTGCTGGGATTACAGGCGTGAGCCACCGCGCCCGGCCTACCTTCTTAAAAAAAACAAACAGCCGGGTGTGGTGGCTCACGCCTATAATCTCAGCACTTTGGGAGGCTGAGGCCGGTGGATCATCTGAAGTCAGGAGTTGGAGGCCAGCCTGGCCAACATGGTGAAACCCCGTCTCTACCAAAAATACAAAAATTAGCTGGGTGTGGTGGTGAGCACCTGTAATCTCAGCTACTTGGAGGCTGAGGTGGGAGAATTGCTGGAACCTGGAAGGCAGAGGTTGGAGTGAGCTGAGGTCACACCATTACACTCTAGCTCAGGCGACAACAGCAAGACTCCATCTCAAAAAAAAAAAAAAAAAAAGGAAGAGAGCACCATTATCAGGAAATACACACTGAATATTTAGGGGTAAAGGAGCACCATGTCTCCCGGTTACAAACAGTTCAGAAAAACATGCATCTGTATAAACATATTCAGAGAGAGGATGACAAAGTGAATGGGGTAAAGTGCGGACAACTGGTGAATCTTGGTAAAAGGCTTACTTACAGGAACTCTTTGTAACTGTAACTTTTCTGTGTTTGAAGTGACATCAAAATTTAAAAATTACAAAAACAACAAAATTTCTCTTTTAGAAACAGTACTACTCCCCAAAAATTAAAAAGACGTTTTATAAACCTTTTTTTAAATATAATATTCCAAATTACAAATAAGATATTTTCACATCTGTGCTCACCTTTGATGTTCCAGATGTTTGTTGAGCAATTAAAAGATGGCATCCTGGCCTTCAAGGCCTTCACGGTTTAGCAGGGAACACAGGAAGTGTTGAGTGCCATCCACATCCATGCCAGGGCAGGGGATGATATTCCAGTGGGAAGTGGTGGAGGGGGCCCGGAAAGTTCTTAAACTTCAGCTAGGTCTTGAAGAGTGAAAACATGGTCGAGGGGACCTGGAAAGTTCTTCAACTTCAGCTAGGTCAGCTAGGTCTTAAAGGGTGAAAACATTAGGGAGGCAGATGCAAGGAGAGAGGACAGAAAGCAGGGCAATTCACTGGGGAGAGGAACAGTGTCTGTTGAGGTGCCTATTATACACCAAACGCTGTGCCAGCAGCTGTCCTCTGTGGGGCTAGCAGCTGTCCTCTGACTGAGACCCTGGAAGTCAAATACGATGATCTCACTTTACCAGGAAGTCTTGGGTGTGGAGAGAAGCCAGTAACTTTCCCATTCGGGATGTGACTCTCTGAGTTCCAAGAAGATACGCTTAATTCCAAGCCATGCTGCTCTGCTTCTATGCAGAGGAAACAGCCATTATTCTTGCCTCTTTTTTTTTTTGAGACGGAGTCTCGCTCTGTCGCCCATGCTGCAGTGCAGTGGCCGGATCTCAGCTCACTGCAAGCTCCGCCTCCCGGGTTCACGCCATTCTCCTGCCTCAGCCTCCTGAGTAGCTGGGACTACAGGCGCCCGCCACCTCGCCCGGCTATTTTTTTGTATTTTTCGGTAGAGACGGGGTTTCACGGATGGTCTCTATCTCCTGACCTCGTGATCCGCCCGTCTCGGCCTCCCAAAGTGCTGGGATTACAGGCTTGCGCTACCGCGCCCGGCCTATTCTTGCCTCTATTTTACAAATTGTTGTTGAGTTTCCTCATTTTCCTCAAGGATCACTGTGTTGGAGACCATGAACAAGAATGGATATGAGAAAATGCAGTGAGCCCGGCCGTGCGCGGTGGCTCAAGCCTGTAATCCCAGCACTTTGGGAGGCCGAGACGGGTGGATCACGAGGTCAGGAGATAGAGACCATCCTGGCGAACACGGTGAAACCCTGTCTCTACTAAAAAAAAAAAAAGAAAATACAAAAAACTAGCCAGGCGAGGTGGCGGGCGCCTGTAGTCCCAGCTACTCGGGAGGCTGAGGCAGGAGAATGGTGTGAACCCAGGAGACGGAGCTTGCAGTGAGCCGAGATCAGGCCACTGCACTCCAGCCTGGGCGACAGAGCGAGACTCTGTCTCAAATTAAAAAAAAAAAGAAAGAAAATGCAGTGAGCCCAAGGTGGACTGGCCCTCTCTAGGGACTCACCACTCCCTGCCAGGGTGGTAGTTAGGGCAGTCTACCAGAAGTCCGCTTCTCTAGAACAAAATATACACGACGTGCTTAGAACAATACCTGGCACATAAGAAGTGCTATATTCATAGTTGCCAGTGTTATTATTTTATATATATATATATATATATATATATTTTTTTTTTTTTTTCTTTTTCTTTTTCTTTGAGATGGAGTCTTGCTCTGTGGCCCAGGCTGGAGTGCAGTGGCCCATCTCAGCTCACTGCAAGCTCCGCCTCCTGGGTTGACACCATTCTCCTGCCTCAGCCTCCTGAGTAGCTGGGACTACAGGCACCTGCCACCTCGCCCAGCTAATTTTTTGTATTTTTAGTAGAGAAGGGGTTTCACTGTGGTCTCGATCTCCTGACCTCGTGATCTGCCCGCTTCCGCCTCCCAAAGTGCTGGGATTACAGGCGTAAGCCACCGTTCCCGGCTATTATTATTATTTTTTTTTTAGATGAAGTCTCGCTCTTGCTGCCCAGGCTGGAGTGCAATGGCGCGATCTTGGCTCACCACAAACTCTGCCTCCCAGGTTGAAGCAATTCTTCTGCCTCAGCCTCCCGAGTAGCTGGGATTACAGGCTTGCCCCACCTCGCCCAGCTAATTTTGTATTTTTAGTAGAGATGGAGTTTCTCTATGTTGGTCAGGATAGTCTCGAACTCCCAACCTCAGGTGATCCATCCACCTCAGCCTCCCAGAATGCCGGGATTACAGGCGTGAGCCACCGTGCCCAGCTAGTTGCCTGTGTTATTATCTGGGAAACAATAGCAACTGCCCCATGGACCTAGCCACAGTGAAACATTTCCTAGATCAGAAACTGGCTCTCTGGTGAGGTCGAGGAGGGCAGATCACTTGAGGTCAGGAGTTTGAGACCAGCTTGGACAACATGGTGAAACCCCGTCTCTACTAAAAATACAAAAATTAGGTGGGCTTGGTGGCGCGTGCCTGTAGTCCCAGCTACTTGGGTGGCTGAAGCAGGAGAATTGTTTGAACTTGGGAGGCAGGGTTTGCAGTGAGCCGAGATCGTGCCACTGCACTCCAGCCTGGGCAACAAAGTGAGACTCCATCTGAAACAAACAAACAAACAAACAAAGAAAGGAAAGAAAGGAAAGAAAGGAAAGAAAAGAAAGAAAGAAAAGAGGAACTGGCTCTCACCCACAGCTGGCCTTTTAAGTGCTCTGTGTTCAGGAGTGGGTCCTTCCGGCTGAACCCTACTTGAAGAATTAATGGCTCCACAAGAAGGGCACTAAATCTTCTCAAGCTACACTGAAGATAAATGTATAGCTGACCTTGCAAATGTCGACTGCTGGAGAAAGGACCCGATGCATGCCTGAGGTCCATAATAAATGTAGGAAGTCTTACCTGGGTACAAGGTAGGGATCATTGTCTCTGCAGAATAGATTAGACTGAAAAAGCCTAAATAACCTATTCAATTTCAGAGTAAGTGGTTGATCTGGGTCCTGAAACCAGTTATCCCTGACTGACATTCATTCCACTAGACTGAACTGATCCATGTCTTAATCCACTGCAAAAGCTTCACTCACAATAATGACAGGGACCCACGAAACCCAGCTAGGTCTCTGCTGGCAGATTCTCAGGCAAAAGATAAGATTCCTTAGAATTACTTTAGAATGTTTTTTATGCTAATTTACAGCTATTCACACTAATCAAGTGGATTTTCTCACTCTCTGAGAAAAATGGAGGATGATTAAATGCAATTTTCATTGCAGGACCAAGCAAGAGGGCCAAGAGAATAGCAGACCCGCATCTCTCCTGGAAGTTTCTCTCTAAGTACAGCACCACAGCCACCCGGGTTTTCCCAGGACAATCTCATTTTCAAATTCTGTCTAGTTACATTATCTTGCATTTTAATTTTTAAAATGCAGTCATTCTGAAGAAATGGAATTCAGGAAATATTTGTCAAGCACCCCGTAGGTACCAGGCATTTTTCTAATTGCTGTGGCTGCTAAGGTGAATAAGACTGACTTGTAGGGGAGACAAAAATGAAAGGCCCCTAAGTATCAGCCTCAAACTCTGCCTGTCTTCTAATATCCAACAACTATATCTTCCCCAACATCTCTCCACCCCCACTAGTCACCATTATCTCTTACTTGGGTAACTGTAACCTCTTCTATCTGTTTCCCTTCCAATCCATTTTCCAGACTATTGCCACAGTAGTCCCCTTTTAATGCCTCCAAAGGCTCCCTTTGCTCTGCAAGATCAAAGGAGTTGGGACTTGATCAGGGCTCCTGTCAACCTCTCAGGTTTTGTATCTCACAGCCTACCACTACCCTCTTCTAAATTCCACAGGAATTTATTTGTTTGTTTGTTTATTTATTTATTTATCGAGATAAGGTCTCGCTCTGTCAACCAGGCTGGAGTGCAGTAGCGCATTCGGACTTACACTACTCCTAGGCTCAGGAGATTCTCTCGCCTCAGCTTCCTCAGTAGCTGGGATTACAGGCATGAGCTATTGCACCTGGCCCAGAGAAATCTTGAGGTCCTCGAAAACATCCTTCTTTCTCCAGTCTCCAGGTGTGCATAGATTGCTGCCTGAAATGCCATTTCCTATACTTCTTTCTATTCCCAGTCTTCCTTGACTTGTAATGCAGCATATTGGAATTGACAAATTAGTTGTTTCCTTCTCTAAACTCCAGTGTGAAGGTAGAGACCAAGTCCTGTTCACCTTTGTATCTTAGAGCCTCGGGCAGTGCCTAGAGGATCTGACATGCTCAATCAATACTTGCTGGATGAACACATTAATGGGTGACTGTCGATGCTATGGGGCTATTAAAGGCAAACAGAAGAGGGATGCAGGTTGAAATCCAAGGAAGAGAGAAAGTTTAACAAATTAGTCATTTCTTTATTTTATGTTTATTTATTGTTTTTTCTTTTTTTTTTTTTTTTTTTGAGACGGAGTCTCGCTCTGTAGCCCAGGCTGGAGTGCAGTGGCCGGATCTCAGCTCACTGCAAGCTCTGCCTTCCGGGTTCACGCCATTCTCCGGCCTCAGCCTCCCAAGTAGCTGGGACTACAGGCGCCCGCCACCTCGCCCGGCTAGTTTTTTATATTTCTTAGTAGAGACGGGGTTTCACCGTGTTAGCCAGGATGGTCTCGATCGCCTGACCTCGTGATCCACCCGTCTCGGCCTCCCAAAGTGCTGGGATTACAGGCTTGAGCCACCGCGCCCGGCCTGTTTTTTCTTTCTTTATTTGGATCTCTGTTCCTGTGTTAAGTAGTTGTTTTCTTTTTTTGTTGTTGTTGTTTTTTGTTTGTTTGTTTGTTTTTGTTTTAAGATGGAGTCTTGCTCCATCGCCCAGGCTGGAGTGCAGTGGTGCAATCTTGCCTCACTGCAACCTCTGCCTCCTGGGTTCAAGTGATAGGCAGCCTCCCGAGTAGCTGGGATTACAGGCACATACCACCATGCCCAACTAAATTTTGCATTTTAGTAGAAATGGGGTTTTGCCATGTTGGCCAGGCTGGTCTTGAACTCCTGACTTCAGGTGATCCACCTGCCTCGGCCTCCCAAAGTGCTGTGATTACAGGCATGAGCCACCGTGCCTGGTCCCATTTCTTGAAATAAGTCTTGAAAGACATCTTTTAGCCAGGAGGAAGAATGGAGAGAAGAGCATTCCATCCAAACAGAGTCACAGCTGCAAGGGAATGTGCGCTTTGCTCAGCAAAGAACTGTGAATGGCTGGTACACTGGAAGCATGCAAGGTGAACAATGAAAGGATGAGATTGCAGTGTCTGCTAGAACAGTCACACGGAGACGTGCTGGAAGCAGATGATTACCTGTGTCCAGGACTCAGGAAAGAGGGCTGGACTGGAGATACAGATTTGGATATAGGTAGAGGTGGAATTCTAGGGAATGGGTTGGACTATGCAAAAAGAGTGTGCTCATGGAGAAGAGAATGGTCTACGACAGAATTCTGAACAGTGCAGACATCTAAGAGATAGGTAGAGGAAGGAGTCAGCATAAAGACTGAGAATTCTCTGGCCAGGCATGGTGGCTCACACCTGTAATCCCAGTACTTTGAGAGGCCTGGATGGGAGGATCACTTGAGGCCAGAAGTTCACGACCAGCCTGGTCAAAATAGCAAGACCCCATCTCTATTATTTAAAAATGTTTAAAAAAAAAAAAAGACTGAGAAGTCTAAAGAGAAGCAAGGAAAACAGAAATATATTGGGGCAAGAAAGCCAACATATGGAATGAGATATTGTAGGTTGAAAAGTATCTATTGATATCCATTGGTCCATGTGTGAAATTCCTATTTTTGATATAACAAATTGCCACAAACTTAGTTTGCCCTCTGGTTCCCAAAGATTCACATCTGTCCTAAGTGTAAAAATATATTCACCCATAAAGTCTCAACCCATTGCAGCAACAGCTCAAATCCAAAATGTCATTGAGGTCTCATCAGCTCAAAAGTCCCAAATCTCATCATCTATATCATTTAAATCAAATACAGGTGATGCTGTTGGTACAGTCCCTCATGGGGCAAAACTTCTCTCCATTCGTGGATGTTTGAAAATAGAAAATAAGGCCGGGCGCGGTGGCTCAAGCCTGTAATCCCAGTACTTTGGGAGGCCGAGACGGGCGGATCACGAGGTCAGGAGTTCCAGACCATCCTGGCTAACAAGGTGAAACCCCGTCTCTACTAAAAAATACAAAAAACTAGCCGGGCGAGGTGGCGGGCGCCTGTAGTCCCAGCTACTCGGGAGGCTGAGGCAGGAGAATGGCGTAAAAACCCGGGAGGCAGAGCTTGCAGTGAGCTGAGATCCGGCCACTGCACTCCAGCCTGGGCGACACAGCGAGACTCCGTCTCAAAAAAAAAAAAAAAAAAAAAAAGAAAATAGAAAATAAGTTATCTGTTCCCAAGATACAATGGTGAGACAGGCATAAAATAGCAATTGTAGACATTCCCATTCAAAAAAGGGAGAAAACAGAAGTAAAAAAGGAAGCACCAGTCCCACACAATTTCAAAATCTATCCAGGCCGGCCAGGAGTGGTGTTGTTCACACCTGTAATCCCAGCACTTTGGGAGGCCAAGGTGGGCGGATCAGGAGTTCAAGACCAGTCCAGGCAACATGGTGAAATCCCGTCTCTACCAAAAAAAAAAAAAAAAAGTAGCTAGGCATGGTGGCACATGTCTGTAGTCCCAGCTATTCAGGAGGCTGAGGTGGGAGGATCACTTGAGCCTGGGAAGTGGAGGTTGCAGTGAGCTGAGATCACGCCATTGCATTCCAGCCTGGGTGACAGAGCAAGACTCTGTCTCAAAAAAAAAAAAAAAAAAGAAAAAAACATATAGATAGATAGATAGATAGATAGATATCTGGGCAAACAACATTAGTTTTCAAGACCTGGCAATGTGGTTCAAGGCTCCACCCGACCCTCTGGGCTCAAACCTTGGCCCTCTGAGTCATCATTCCTTTTTCACAAAACGTAGCTGGTATTTGCAGCCGAATAGTTTTACCAGCCTGTTTCTTGCCAGTAGAATTTTGGGGATCCACAGCCTTCTTACATTTCATCTTCTCTCTCTCCCTTTCAGTCTAAGCTGGCAGTATTTCTACTGGAATAAAATTCTCAAGAGCCTAGTGGGTTTCCTGTAAATATCATGGGGATTCATTCCATTAGATAAGAGACTCTGCACAAATCCTTTCAAGATTACCTTTTTCTCTATGTTTGGTTTTTGCCGAGATGGCTGGGATTCTTGTGAATCCCACACTCTTTAAACAACCTTCTTTTTTGTTTGTTTGTTTTTCTTTTTTTGATCCAGGATCTCACTCTGTCGCCCAGGCTGGAGAGCAGTGGTGCTATGAGGGCTCATTGTAGCTTCAACTTCCTGGGCTCATGCGATCCTTCCACCTCAGCCTCCTGAGTAGCTAGGACTACAGACACGTGCCACTGTTAGGCATGTCACTGTTTTTTGTTGTTGTTGTTAGAGACAGGACCTCACTCTGTTGCCCAGGCTGGTCTTAAACACTTGGGTTCAATTGATCCTCCTACCTCGGCTTCCCAAAGTGTTGAAATAACAGATTTGAGCCACTGTGCCTGGTCTAAAGAGCCTTTCATGTGACTTTTTTTTTTTTTTTTTTTTTTTTAATCTTTCTAAGGTATTCCCAAAATGTTGTCTAGATACCTTTGGGTCTTCCTATACAGCATGCTTTCCTGATAGTGAATATCTTAATTTTAACATCTTTTGCAATCTAGCCTGATAAATTCCCAAATAATCCAAGTCCTCAGTCCTCTTTAACAATTTTCCCCTCATTCGATTTATTTCCTCTTGCATTTTGCCATAAACAGCAAGAAGAAACAAGGCTGCATCTTCAATGCATTGATTGGAAATGTCCTCAGCTAAATGTCCAATCACATCATTTATAAATTCTGCTCTCCATATGACTGTAGTACACAATTCTGCTCAGCTTTCTGCTACTACATAACAAGGATTCCCTTACTTCTATTCCAATAATTGACCCCTGCTGTCATTTAAATGTTCCTCCAAAACTCATGTTAAAATTTATTTGCCATTGTGACTGTATTAAGAGGTGGGACCTCTAAGAGCTGATTAGGTCATCAGAGCTCTGCCCTCATGAATAGATTAATGCTGTTATGAGAGTGGGTTAGTTCCAGTACTTAGTTATATTCATAGTAGGAGTGGGCTCTTGGTAAAAGGATAAAACTATCTCTCTTACATGCTCATTTGCCATGTGATGCCTCCTACCACAGGATAACCCTCAACAGATGCCAGTGCCATGTCTTGGACTTCCCAGCCTCCAGAACCATGAGCCAAGTAGACTTCTATTATTATTATTATTATTATTATTATTATTATTATTACTACTACTATTATTGAGACAGAGTTTTGCTCTTGTCACCCAGGCTAGAGTGCAATAGAGATGGATATCAGCTCACTGTAACCTCCACCTCCTGAGTTCATGTGATTCTCCTGCCTTGGCCTCCTGAGAGGCTGAGATTACAGGCACCCACCACCATGGCCAGCTAATTTTATATATATATATATAGTGTTTTTTTGTTTTTTTGTTTTTTTAGTAGAGAGGGGTTTCACCATGTTGGCCAGGCTAGGCTTGAACTCCTAACCTCAAGTGATCCACCCACCTCAGCCTCCCAAAGTGCTGGGATTACAGGCGTGAGCCACCATGCCTGGCCGACTTCTATTCTTTATACACTACTCAGTCTGTGGTATTCTGTTATAGCAGTAGAAAATGGACTAAAACAAGCCCTCATCAGCAATGTCTTTAATATCCATATTTCTACCAACAGTTTGTTTGTGATTATTTTGGTATTCTCTGGGGCGATATATGTTTTCTCTCCCATGCCCCTCACTTCTTTCTGGGGCTTGACTGGCAGAATTATTAACATCTATATTTCTACTAACAGCCCATTCAAGGCAATTCAGGTTTTTTCTATCAAGCTCCTCAAAACTCTTCCAGCCTCTTCCCACTGCTCAATTCCACATTTTTAGGCATTTGTTACAGCAGCACCCCACGTCTAGGTATCAAAATCTGTTATTAGTTCACCTTTGCTGCTATAACAAATTATCCTAAACATAATGGCTTAAATCAACACAAATTTATTATCTTGTATTTCCATGAGTCAGATGCCTGAAATGAGTCTCACTGGGCTAAAATCAAGGCGTCGAAGGACCATGTTCCTGCTTAAAGCTCTACAAGAGAAATCATTTCCTTTGCCTTTTCTTCCAGAGCCCTCCCACAGTTCTTGGCTCATTGCCCCATTCCTCCATCTTCAAAGCCGGCAATTTCAGGCTGAGTCCTCAAGCTGCTGCCATCTCTCTAGTTCTGTCTCTTCTGCTTCCCTCTTCCATATGTAAGGACTTTTGTGATTGTATTGGGCCTGCTAGGATAATCTGGATTAATCTGCCCATACCAGCAACTAGCAACCTTAATTCCAGCTTGTACCTTAATTCCCTCCGTAACCTTAATTCCCCCTTGCCATATAACCTGACATATAATTTTTGAGTATCGCTCTATTGCCCAGGCTGGAGTGCTATGGAGTGATCTTGGCTCACTGCAACCTCTGCTCTCAGGTTAGGTTGCCATCCCTCTGTCTTGGACAATTACAAGAATCTCTTCTATGGTTTCCCTGCCCAGGCTGGAGTGCTGTGGAGTGATCTCAGCTTACTGCAACCTCTGCCTCCTGGGTTCAAGTGATTCTCCTGCCTCAGCCTCCTGAGTAGCTGGGATTACAGGCGCATGCCACCACACCCAGATAATTTTTGTATTTTTAGTAGAGATGGGGTTTCACCATGCTGGCCAGGCTGGTCTTGAACTCCTGACCTCAGGTGATCCACCTGCCTCAGCCTCCCAAAGTGCTGGGATTACAGGCATGAGCCACTGTGCTCAGCTGACTATAAGTTTTCTGAGACCTCCCCAGCCATGCTGAACTGTGAATCAATGAAACCTCTTTCCTTTATAAAGCAGCCAGTCAGGGGTATGTCTTTATTAGCAGCATGAGAATGGACTAATACACAATCTAACACAATGTGTGATCCTGGATTGGATTCTGTCCCATTAGCAGAACAACTGACAAAATTTAAATTAAGGTGTATAGATTAGTTAATGCTATCAGTGTTAATTTTCTGGTTTTGGTAATTGTATTGAGGTTATGTATGATGCACGTTAGGGGAGCTGGGTAAAGTATATGTGGGTTTTAGGTTTTGTTTTTTACTATATTTGCAACTTTTTGTAAATCTGAAATTATTTCTAAATTAAACATTTTAAAATGCAAAGAAAAGTATCCATCTGGGCATGGTGGCTCACGCCTGTAATCCCAGCACTTTGGCAGGCCAAGGCAGGCGGATCACGAGGTCAGGAGATCGAGAACATCCTGGTTAACACGGTGAAACCCCATCTCTACTAAAAACATAAAAAATTAGCCAGGCGTGGTGGTGCGCACCTGTAGTCCCAGCTACTCGGGAGGCTGAGGCAGGAGAATTGCTTGAACGCAGGAGGCACAGGTTGCAGTGAGCCGAGATTGCACCACTGCACTCCAGCCTGGGCGACAGAGCAAGACTGTGTCTCAAAAAAAAAAAAAAAAGAAAGAAAAAAAGAAAATTATCCAATGGTGATGTTAGAAGAGTGGTTTCTCGGCCGGGCGCGGTGGCTCAAGCCTGTAATCCCAGCACTTTGGGAGGCCGAGACGGGCGGATCACGAGGTCAGGAGATCGAGACCATCCTGGCTAACACGGTGAAACCCCGTCTCTACTTAAAAAAATACAAAAAACTAGCCGGGCGAGGTGGCAGCGCCTGTAGTCCCAGCTACTCGGGAGGCTGAGGCAGGAGAATGGCGTGAACCCGGGAGGCGGAGCTTGCAGTGAGCTGAGATCCGGCCACTGCACTCCAGCCTGGGCGACAGAGCAAGACTCCGTCTCAAAAAAAAAAAAAAAAAAAAAAAAAAAGAAGAGTGGTTTCTCTGGTGTTTTGGGGACAGAAGCCAAATTATCCAAGAAACAAACAAGAGCTGAAATGATGCAGAGGCACCTTTCTTAAGAAGCGTGACTATGAAATGGAGCAATGCAAAGACATCAGTGGGTGGCTGAAGGAAGCCTGGTTGGGTACTGTTTTCTTAAGATGTAACTGGATATTGTCTCCTGGACATCATCCACGTTCTAAAACCTCCAAATTCAACTCTTCTCTCCTCCATCCTGACATGCTAAAGGCCTTTTGGAAATTAATCTGAAAGCAGCAGAGGAGCTCTTGATGGATTTAAAGAGGAGACAAAATAATCAGGTTTTTGCAACTTAATACCAGTTCTGTTGCCAGCATAGATATTGGAGGGTAATGATATTGGAGTCAGGGAAATCATTTAGGAGATTCTTGTAATCGTCCAAGATAGAGGGATGACAACCTAACCTAAGGCAGTAACAGTAAAAATAGAAAGGAGGGGATGAAGGGTAGGTGTGATGGCTCTTGCCTGTCATCCCAGCACTTTGGAAGTCCGAGGTGGGAGGATTGCTCGAAGTCAGGAGTTGGAGACCAGTCTAGGCAAAAGAGTGAAACCTTGTCTTTAATAAAAATATATATATATATTTTTTGAGATGGAGTTTTGCTCTTGTCACCCAGGGTGGAGTGCAGTGGTGCAATCTCAGCTCACTGCAACCTCCGCCTCCTGGGTTCAAGCAGTTCTCCTGCCTCAGCCTCCTGAGTAGCTGGGATTACAGGCGCCCACTCCCACGCCTAGATAATTTTTGTATTTTTAGTAGAGACGGGGTTTTACCATGTTGGCCAGGCTGGTCTTGAACTCCTGACCTCAGGTGATCCGCCCACTTTGGCCTCCCAAAGTGCTGGGATTATAGGTGTGAGCCACTGTGCCTGGCCTATTGATTTATTTATTTTAGAGACAGGAGTCTTACTGTGTTGCCCAGGCTGGACTCGAACTCCTGGGCTTAAGGGATCTTCCTGCTTCAGCTTCCCAAGTAGCTAGGACTACAGGCCTGCATCCCTGTGCCCAGCTTACTTATTTTAGAGAGCTTTTGGAAATAAAATTTTCATAGCAAAAGTTTTAAATTCAATAGAATATAAAATTGTGGAACTCTTCTATTAAAGGTAGAATAAAAAATAAAGAAATAGGTGATATAGGCTGGGTGCAGTGGCTCACGCCTGTAATCTCAGCACTTTGGGAGGCTGAGGCGGGCAGATCACGAGGTCAGGAGATTGAGACCATCCTGGCTAACATGGTGAAACCCTGTCTCTACTAAAAATACAAAAAGTTAGCCATGCGTGGTGGTGGGCACCTGTAGTCCCAGCTACTCAGGAGGCTGAGGCAGGAGAATGGCATGAACCTGGGAGGTGGAGCTTGCAGTGAGCCGAGATGGCGCCACAGCACTCCAGCCTGGGTGAGAGTGTGAGACTCCATCTCAAAAAAAAAAAAAAAAAGAAAGAAAGAAAGAAATAGTGGTATGGAATCAAATAACAAAACGAGTGACACAGACCAGGAGGTTCAGGTTCTGGCTAATAAGAGTTCTGGGGGCAGGCAGGGAAGCAAAAAAGAAAGTAGAAGAAGCTTTCAATGAAGATATGCAAGAAAACCTCCAGGACTGAAGAACATGAGTTTCTAGAATGAAAGACTCACCAATTACTTAGCACAGTGAACAGATGAAAAAGAAAAAAAAAATACCTATCATCAAGGCATATTTTCATTAAATTTTAGAACACTGGAAATAAACAAAGATCCTGTGATGGGCAGGATAACCGCCCCTTGCCCCAGGATGTCTATGTTCTAATCCCCAGAACCTGTGAATTTGTTAGGTTATGGCAAGGGGGACTTGAGCTTGCTAATCATCTGATTTTAACACAGGGAGGTTATCCTGGATTATCTGGATGGGTCCACTGTAACCACAAGAGTCCTTAAAAGTTGCAGAGAGAGCCGGGTGCGGTGGCTCAAGCCTGTAATCCCAGCACTTTGGGAGGCCGAGACGGGTGGATCACAAGGTCAGGAGATCGAGACCATCCTGGCTAACACGGCGAAACCCCGTCTCTACTAAAAACACAAAAAATTAGCCGGGCGAGGTGGCGGCGCCTGTGGTCCCAGCTACTTGGGAGGCTGAGGCAGGAGAATGGCATAAACTCGGGAGGCGGAGCTTGCAGTGAGCTGAGATCCGGCCACTGCACTCCAGCCTGGGCGACAGAGCGAGACTCCGTCTCAAAAAAAAAAAAAAAAAAAGTTGCAGAGAGAGCCACAAAAGGTAGAACTGGACAAATGGCAGCCTGTGAAGGACTTGGCCCAAGGCTGCTGGCTTTGAGATGAAGGAAGGGACCATGAGCCAAGTAAAGTGGGCAGCTTCTGGAAGCTGAAAAGGCAAGAAGACAGATTCTCTTCTAGAGCCTCTGGAAGGAATGCATCCAGCATCACTTAGATGCATCACTTAGATGGCCCAGTGAGATCCATGTTGGACTTCTGATCTACTATAAAATAATAAGTTTGACCGGCGTGGTGGCTCACGCCTGTAATCCCAGCACTTTGGGAGGCCAAGGAGGGCGGATTGCTGAGGTCAGGGATTTAAGACCAACCTAGCCAACATGGTGAAACCACATCTCTACTAAAAATACAAAAATTAGCCGGGGGTGCACGCCTGTAATCCCAGCTACTCAGGAGGCTGAAGCAGGAGAATTGCTTGAACCTGGGAGGTGGAGGTTGCAGTGAGCAGAGATTGTGCCACTGCACTCCAGCCTGGGTGACAAGAGCGAAACTCTGTCTCCAAAAAAAATGTTCGTGTTGTTTTAAGTTGCTACATTCTTGGTTATCTATTACAACAGCAACAGAAAACTAGCGCAGCTCCTAAAATCTTTCTTTTTTTTTTTTTTTTTTTTTGAGACGGAGTCTCACGCTGTTGCCCAGGCTGGAGTGCAGTGGCGCGATCTTGGCTCACTGCAAGCTCCGCCTCCCGGGTTCCCGCCATTCTCCTGCCTCAGCCTCCTGAGTAGCTGGGACTACAGGCGCCCGCCACCGCGCCCGGCTAATTTTTTGTATTTTTAGTAGAGACGGGGTTTCACTGTGGTCTCGATCTCCTGACCTTGTGATCCGCCCGCCTCGGCCTCCCAAAGTGCTGGGATTACAGGCTTGAGCCACCGCGCCCGGCCGCTCCTAAAATCTTTCACAGAGAAAAAGCCGATCACATAAGAAGATCAAGAAATTAGAATGACATCAAACTTCTAACAGCAGTAATGAAAGCGAAAACGCAGTGGAGCAAAGCCTTCAAAATTACGAGAAAAGATCATTTCTGACACAGACTACATACCCAGCCAAACTATTAATCATTATGAGGGTGGGTGAAGATATTTTCAGTCTGCCAGGCATTGGGAACTTTGGTGCCATGCACCTTTTTTTTTTTTTTTGGTAAGCCACTGCAGGCTGTGCTCCACTAAAATGCAACCTAGGGAACAGGGAATGCAACAAGGAGGGAGGTGAGGAAATTCACAAGTTGACAATGAGGGAAAATCCCAGGATAATAGGGCTGTAGAGTCACCCTTGCAGGCTGGTACAGAGCTCCAGGAGGTGAATACCAGAGGGAATAGAAAGGAACTAATAGAGGGCCAGGCGCAGTGGCTCACGCCTGTAATCCCAGCGCTTTTGGGAGGCCAAGGTGGGCGAATCGCTTGAGGCCAGGAGTTCAAGACCAACCTAGCCAACATGGCGAAACCTCATCTCTACTAAAAATACAAAAATTAGCCGGGCGTGGTGGGGCGGGCACCTATAATCCCAGCTACTTGGGAGGCCGAGGCACGGGAATTGCTTGAACCTGGGATGGGGTGGTTGCAGTAAGCCAAGATCGCACCATTGCACTCCAGCCTGGGTGACAGAGCAAGACTGTGTCTCAACCAAAACAAAAAGCAACTAATAGCGGAGGAGGAGAAAGATCCTCTGTCTCTTCCCTTTCTCTAATCTGAGCTATTAATAGGAACTTCCATCCTTCCAAAAGTATTGGAAGGAGTAACTGTGGCCTTTCTCTCAGCCCACTTGCCCACTCCCTCCCTCTTCCCAGGGGAAGAAGGTGAGAATTATTGATTGGTGATGCCACAAAAGGCCTCAGCGTGTGAGGTGCCTCTCTTCCCGCTGGAGAGGCTTGTTATCTGCACAACGCTGTCTTGCCTGCCTGTGGTGGGATCCCAGAGCATGCCCCGCCTCCTTGGAGGGGCCGCCCACAATTCCAAGAGGAGGTCTAATGCAAGGAGTCGGCTGCGGTCAAAGATGCTTGGCTACCAATCTAAGTTCTGTCCTCCATGCCCCTTTATCTAACAATGTGGATATTTTATCTCAATTTATCTGATTCCTGCATTGCTTTTGAATGCAGAGGGGAATTTAAACACAGCAGATTATCTGATTCATTTGTATGAACAACTTGGATTGAAGGGCTGTTGGAGGATGTGCTACATACAAAGCAAAGTGAAAAACCAAGATAAATATTAACTTTGGGGAGAGGGAGGGTAGGAAATTGTACAAACAACAAAATTAAAGCACAGGAAGTCAACAGGCTTAGCATTCCTTTACTCTAAAAGGTTTACTGACAGCTGTCTATGCACCAGGCATGTTTCCAGGCCCAGGGAAACCTAACAGTAAACAAAGTTCCTGCCCTCAATAAATATGTAATTGATAGTCAAGCCAATAAGTATATAATATGATGTCAGGGTGTCTGTGTGTGTGTGTGACATCTGTGAAGAACAGTAAAGCTGAGTAAGTGGATGGCAGTAAGGGTATTATTTTAGATAGGAGAGCCAGGAAGTTCTCTCTAATCAGGTGACATTTTAACAGAGTGGGGAATGAAATAAGGAAGCGGACAGGAAATGTCAGGGAGGGGCGCACTCTGATGGAGAGAAGGGCGAGTGCAAAGGTCCTGGGGCAGGAGTGTTCTCAGGTCTGAAAAGCCAGGGAGGCCAGCGATGCTGGAGATGAGTGAGTGAGAGGGAGACAGCTGGAGGTGAGGGGGACAGGGAGCCAGGAGCCAGATCCTATAGTGGTTTTTAAGACGTGGCAAAGACTGAAATGATTTGTAATCACAATAACTGTACACCAAATATTTATTTAACTAAAATGTGTGATCAGAGGATGGAGGTTGTGCGAAAACATCAAATCCTCATCTACCAATAACAGAAAAGTAACAGATATTACCTAAAATTGATAAATGAAGAAATTTATGAGTGAGCACATTATTTGGAAATGTGGAGATAAGAACCAGAAGAAATAGCTAGAAGAGTTGCCTCTGCAGAGGAGCCTGCCTGGGTGGGCAAGGAGTGGGGAAGGAGACCTGTTTATTGTTGGGAGTCTTTTATTATAATTGAATTTTCAAACTACACGCTATATTGCTTTGACTAAACAAAAAATCAAAACAGGCCAGGCGTGGTGGCTCATGCCTGAAATCTCAGCACTTTGTGAGGCCGAGAAGGGAGGACCACTTGAGCCTAGGAGTTCCAGACAAGTCAGGGCAACATAGTGAGACCTTGTGTCTACAGAAAATCAAAACAATTGGCCAGGCATGGTGGTATGTCCCTGTGGTGCTAGCTACTTGGGAGGCTGAGCCATGAGGATTGCTTGAGCCTGAGAGGTCAAGGTTGCAGTATGCCATGATCATGCCACTGCACTCCAGGCTAGGCAACAGAGTGAGACCCTGTCCTAAAAAAAAACAAAAAACAAAAAAACAGGCCGGGCACAGTGGCTCACACCTGTAATTCCAGCCTTGGGAGGCCAAGGCGGGTGGATCGCTTGAAGTCAGGATTTTGAGACCAGCCTGATCAACATGGCAAAACTCTGTCTCTAGTTGAAATACAAAAAATTAGCTGGGCATGGTAGCACACACCTGTAATCCCAGCTACTCGGGAGGCTGAGGAAGGATAATTGCTTGAACCCAGGAGGCAGAGTTTGCAGTGAGCCGAAATGCTGCCACTGCACTCCAGTCTGGGTGACAGAGTAAGACTCTGTCTCAAAAAAAAAAAAAAAAAAAGAACAAAAACAGGAGCCAAAAACCACCCTAAAGACTGAGGAGTGACTTCCCATGTCTTAGGTCCATAGGCAATGGCCAAGATGGCCTCCTTCTATTACGTTGAAATCTGCTCCCTGGAATTTTCAGCCATTGGCCTCATTCATCTATTTGGAAAGACCCTGATAAGCTGCTCCCTCTTTCCCATGAGGGCTATCGGATATTTGAGGGTGGTTCTCTCAGGAAACAGATCTCCTGAGACTGCCAGCTCCTCTGCCTCTTCCTCCCAAGACAAGGTTTCCACACAGAACCAACTCAGCAATAAGCAGTGGCTGCAGATGGAGCAGCCAGGCCATGATAAGGGAGGAACAACGGTTTGAACTTCAGCCCCAAATCCACCGAGGCCTTCTTGCTCTCCTTCACAACATGGTGTACCACATATAGCAGGAGGAATCCTGAGAGGGGCCCTTGTATCCACGGAGCACTCACTGTACTCTAGTTTGCATGCTAAAGGTTTTATATACATTATTTCACTTAATCCTCAAAAACGACCCTGTGTGTTTAATACCATTGAACTATCCACTTAAAATAGTTAAGAAGGTACATTATCCAACCCTCGCAACAGCGAGACCCTGTTGCCACAAAAAAATTTAAAAATTGGCCGGGTGTGATAGCACTTACCTGTAATCCCAGGTACTCTGGAGGCTGAGGCAGGAAGAACGCTTGAGCCCGAGAGGTCGAGGCTGCAGTGAGCTGTGATCATGCTGCTGCACTCCAGTCTGGGCAACAGAGTGAGACCCTATCTCAAAATTAAAAAATAAAAAAGAGGCCAGGTGTGGTGCACATGCCTGTAATCCCAGCACTTTGGGGGGCCAAGGCAGACAGATCACTTGAGGCCAGGAGTTTGAGACCAGCCTGGCCAACATGGCGAAACCCCATCTCAACTAAAAATACAAAAATTAGCCAAGCATGGTGGCACACGCCTATAATCTCAGCTACTTGGGAGGCTGAGGCAAGCAAATTGCTTGAACCCGGGAGGCGGAGGTTGCAGTGAGCCGAGATTGCACCACAGCATTCCAGCCTGGGCCACAGAGCGAGAACCCATCTCAAAAAAATAAAAATATAAATAAATAAATAAGAGACGGTACATTTTGTGTCATACGTATTTTACTACACTTTAAAACCAAAGCCACAGCCTTGTGTGGTAAGTATTGTCCCCGTTTCTGAGAAGAGGAAACAAAGGCTCAGAGACTCAGAGACGTTAACTCGCCCAAGCTATCCAGCTAGTCAGTGGGTGTCTGAGCCAGGTGTGAACTCACGTTTGCCTGGCTTCAGAGCCAATGGCTTTCTGCCCTGTTGAGATGTCCCGGGTAATAAGGTAAATGCTCAGTGAAACTGAAGGAATCAGTTATGGGCAGGGATTGTGATCTTTCTTTAGAACCTCACCATGCTGCCCACTGCCAGCTTGGCCCACCTCCCTGGAATAGTGAACAACTGCCCCGAGAGAGGCGACCCATCTGCCCGTTTCTCACGCACGAAGCCCACGTCAATGAGGCCGTGAAGTTTCAGCAGAAATCGAGCCCAGGTGATCGTGCGGCTCTGAGGCTTCTTCAGTACTTCCCAGGACGTTTCCTTCCCTTGATTTCGGGCTCTGAATCAGCTGAAGTTTTAGACGATGCAAATCGAATTCTTTCTCTGCAGGAGCTGGGGAAAATGACACCTGACAGAGGGCAGACAGAGCAGCAGCGGATCATCTAAACCCAGCTGCGAGTGCCAGAGCTGGGGGCGGGGGTGGGGTGGGGTGGGGTGATGACGCAGGAGGACAGGTGGAGGTGTGAGAAATCATTATAATAATAAAGCGGACAAACACGTTTCTACAGTTGGCCAGGTGGCAGGCACTGTTCTGAGCACTTTATATGTATTAATTCACTTAATTCTCATAATCATGCTATGAGGTACCTGACTGTTATTGTCGATTAGCTAAAGGGTACAAAGTGTGAAAAGGTCATTTGGCCATGTGTGGTGGCTCATGCCTGTAATCCCAGCACTTTGGGAGGCTGAAGAGAGAGGATTGCTTGAGCTCGGGAGTTCCAGACCAGCCTGGGCAATGTAGGGAGACATAATCTCTACCAAAAATAAACAAAATTGGTCAGGCATGGTGGCACGCACCTGTGGTCCCAGCTACTCAGAAGGATGAGGCAGGAGGAGTGCTTGATCCTGGGAGATCGAGGCTGCAGTGAGCCACGATCGTGCTACTGTACTGCAGACTGGGCAACATAGCAAGACTCTGTCTCAAAAAAATAAAAATAAAATAATTCAAAGTACTGAATTAGTCTATATTTTCACAAAGAGTATTGTTTATAATACACAAAAACTAAAAACCACCTAAATGTTCAACACCAAGGAATATTAAAGCCATGGAATTAAGGCAGACAAAAAGAATAAATAATCATAATAACCGTGATTTACTGGGTGCTGCCCATGTCCATGCGTGCTTTACATACGTTATCTCCTGTCTTTATAAGGACCTTGTAAGGGAGGTGTTAATAGGAGACCATTGTGCAGGTCTGGAGACTGAGGCTCAGAAGCTTTTGAAGGCTAGGGTAGAGTTGAAACCCAGCCCCATCTAACTTCAGGACCCAAGCTCTTACCTGCTATGTCACCCTGCCTCTGAAGACTAGAAGGCAAAAGGCATTGCACAAAACTGCTACTGATTAGGATGGCAACCACATGAAACTTGAGGCCATGAGAAAATGCCAGTGAGGACTCTGATATGTGATGTAGGTACAGGGTTAATTTGAGTGCAATGAGTGGAAGTTATTATCTCTGAATACAACTGTCAAGGGAGGCCCGGAGCAACACTCTTCCTCGGTTGCATGGGTCACTGTTCCCCTTTAGCTGTCAACATGCTCTCTGCCACTTTGGGCATCTGGTCCTTCATATCCGGGGTTCCTAAAGGAAGAAAGAGGCGGCAGAAGGTAGTATTTGTCCTTTCCCAGGCTTCTCTGCACTGACACATTCCTTGTAGAAGACGTCTGCTAGGGGCAGCTGACTGCGGCCAGGCTGTCTCTGCCACCTGCATTTCAGATGAGACCCAAGCGTCCTCTCACCACTTGCACAGCCTCCTCTGTCTCCTGGCTGCTGTGTCCTTTGATGCATCTCAGTTGCACAAGGCATCTCAGAAAGGAAACGTGGCGCTCTCTTTGACTTCACTCACCAGAGTTCTGTCAACAGCGTGGAGTTTACTGGTGACTTCAGAGGGGGACAGGAGAGGCTTACATCGCAGTCATACAGTGTCAGCCCCTTCAAAGTCCTCTGCCCTCTCTCACCAGTCCCAGCCTCTCTCTTCCCCTCTGGCTCTTGTCCATGTCTCCAGCTCGTCCCTTTCACCGCCCCCCACCCCCCTTTCTTCTTTACCAGTCTCCTCCCTGGTTGGGAGCAAAACCAGGGACGACTCCTTTTGCTTCCTGCGAGTTGCTTCTCCTCAGCCACCAGCTACCTCCATTCCCACAAGTCATGCATCTTACCCCAGGAGACTTATCAAGGTTCTTTTCTTCAAAGACACGTCTTTTCCTAAAAAGAATTCTAGTAACAACTGTTAACAAAAATTTTTTTTTTTTTTTTTTTTTTTTTTTTTTTTTGAGATGGAGTCTCGCTCTGTCGCCCAGGCTGGAGTGCAGTGGCCGGATCTCAGCTCACTGCAAGCTCTGCCTCCCGGGTTTACGCCATTCTCCTGCCTCAGCCTCCCGAGTAGCTGGGACTACAGGCGCCCGCCACCTCGCCCGGCTAGTTTTTTGTATTTTTTTTAGTAGAGACGGGGTTTCACCGTGTTAGCCAGGATGGTCTCGATCTCCTGACCTCGTGATCCGCCCGCCTCAGCCTCCCAGAGTGCTGGGATTACAGGCTTGAGCCACCGCGCCCGGCCAACAAAAAATATTTTTTAAAAAAACTTTTTAATATCTGTGATTATCTTAGGGCAGCTTTCCCAGAAAACAGAAATGTGTGCAAGAGGTTCATTGGGGAACAGCCACCGTAAGGACGGAAGGCAGCAAGACTGAACAGAGGCAGGGATGAGCTGGGGAGCGTTGCAATGACAGCCTTTGCCGGGTCCCTGGAAAGCTCTGCAGCTGGAGTGGCCCTTTGGAGTTATACCACTGAGGCACGGGAACTAGGCCTTTGTTCACCCCACTCCACACACACATTAACCACGTCAGGCATGGGGTGTCAGGCAGCCCACTTGGCTGAGGACAATTCTATATGGGGACATCAGCAGAACTCCCGTCAGCTGGGGAAATGAGCGCCCCAGTCCTGAAGGCGGATGTGGATGGCACAGCACAGCACCCACTATGGTTGTAATAGTTTTTAAAAAGTAGGAAATCCCAGCCAGGTGCGGTGGCTCACGCCTATAATCCCAGCACTTTGGGAAGCTGAGGCAGAAGGGTCACTTGAAGTCAGGAGTTAAAGACCAGCCTGGCCAACACGGTGAAACCTATCTCTACTAGAAATACAAAAATCAGCCGAGCGTGGTGGCACGAGCCTATAATCCCAGCTATTCGGGAGGCTGAGGCAAGTGAGCCAAGATCTCACCACTGCACTCCAGCCTGGGCGACGCAGTGAGACTCATTCTCAAAATAAATAAATAGGCTGGACGTGGTGGCTCACACCTGTAATCCCAGCACTTTGGGAGGCCGAGGCGTGAGGATCACAAGGTCAGGAGATGGAGATCATCCTGGCTAACACAGTGAAACCCCATCTCTACTAAAAATACAAAAATAAAATTAGCCAGGCGTGGTGGCAGGCGCCTGTAGTCCCAGCTACTCAGGAGACTGAGGCAGGAGAATAGCGTGAACCCGGGAGGTGGAGCTTGCGTTGAGCTGAGATCGCACCACTGCACTAGACTCTATTTAAAAAAAAAAAAAAAAAGCTTTTCTTTCTCTTTCTTTCTTTCTTTCTTTCTTTCTTTCTTTCTTTCTTTCTTTCTTTCTTTCTCTTTCTTTCTTTCTTTCTTTCTTTCTTTCTTTCTTTCTTTCTTTCTTTCTTTCTCTCTTTCTCTCTCTCTCTCTTTCTTTCTTTTTTTCAGACAGGGTCTCATTCAAGCAATCCTCCTATCTCAGCCTCCTAAGCAGCTGGGACTACAGCTGTGTGCTACCACACCCGATTAATCTTTTTAAATTTTTTGTGGCGATGGGGTCTCACTATGTCGCCCAGGCTGATCTCCAACTCCTAAGCTCAAGCAATCCTCTTGCCTCAGCCTCCCAAAGCACTGGAATAACAGATGTGAGCCACTGCCCAGCCAAGATATATTCCTAAGTGACAAAAGCAATTTGCAAAACAATATCATCTCATTATCCCATTTTATATTTTAAAAATACATATACTTGACCGGGCGAGGTAGCTCATGCCTGTAATCCCAGCACTTTGGAAGGCTGAGGTGGGCAGATCACCTGAGGTCAGGGGTTCGAGACCAACCTGGGCAACATGGTGAAACCCCTTCTCTACTAAAAATATAAAAATTAACCAGGCATGGTGGTGCATGCCTGTAATCCCAGCTATTTGGGAGGCTGAGGCAGGAGAATTGCTTGAACCTGGGAGGCAGAGGTTGCAGTGAGCCAAGATCGCGCCACTGCACTCCAGCCTGGGCGACAGAGTGAGACTCTGTCTCAACATCAAATAAATAAATAAATAAATAAATAAATAAACTTTTTTTTTTTTTTTTTTGAGACGGAGTCTGGCTCTGTCACCCAGGCTGGAGTGCAGTGGCGCGATCTCGGCTCACTGCAAGCTCCGCCTCCCGGGTTTACGCCATTCTCCTGTCTCAGCCTCCCGAGTAGCTGGGACTACAGGCGCCCGCCACCTCGCCCGGCTAGTTTTTTGTATTTTTTAGTAGAGACGGGGTTTCACCGTGTTAGCCAGGATGGTCTCGATCTCCTGACCTCGTGATCCACCCGTCTCGGCCTCCCAAAGTGCTGGGATTACAGGCTTGAGCCACCGCGCCCGGCCTAAACTAACTTTTAAAATATACATACAATACAGTCTAAAAATATTTAGTCTAAAGTTAATCCTGACCACCTTTGGGTAGAGGAGTATGCCCAAAAAATTAACAATAAACATTATTTGTATTATAATAATCTGAGAGTAAAACTTTTCTTAAAACAAAAAGTCTTAGGCAAATGCGAGCAGGTAGCAGATGATCAAATTTAAGGAAAGGAAATGAGTGTTCTTGCCACCGACTTGAATTTCTCTCCCCATGCATTTTCTGTAAGAAATGGCATTTCTCTCCACTTCCTGCCTTAAATTGCACTGCAGCCTGTGCAGCTGCTGAGCAGCTGTCTCGTCCTGCTCTGACACAGAGGTGGCTGTGAGTACCTACCGGGCAGGCTGCGGGCTTTGTATGTCACGTGGGAGGTGCAGGATGAGTCGGGGTGGCCTCGATTCCACAAAACACGGACAGACTCCCAGGCAGTGGCCAGAGCTCGGCATCCTTTTAGAGGCATAAATCCCTGCTATTCCTCTTCATCCATCATCCTTGTCATCCTTATCGTGGAAATAATAATACCATTTATTAAGACTTGCCCGCATGCCAGGCAACATGCCAGCACTTTACATGTAGCTCATTTCTCTCTCACAACAATCACGTGAGGTTATATACAATTATCCCTGTTTGACAGACAGGAAACTGGTATTTGCAGAACTTTGTGAATATACTGTACTAAGAACCACTCACCTGTATACTTTATATGAGTGAATTTTATGGTATGTGAATACTCTCTCAATAAAGCTTTTTTTTTGTTTAAAAAGACAGAATAAAAATGCACTAAAGTCTCGCTGGGCATGGTGGCTCGTGCCTGTAATCCCAGAACTTTGGGAGGTCGAGGCAGTCCAAGAATTTGAGACCAGCCTCGGCAACATAGTGAGACCCTGTCTCTATAAAAATTTTAAAAATTAGCCAGACATGGTGGTATGCACCTGTAGTCTTAGCTAGTTGGGAGGCTGAGGCAGGGGGATCGCTTGAGGCCAGGAGGTCAAGGCTGCAGTGAGCCATGATTGTACCACTGCACTCCAGCCTAGATGACAGAGCAAGGCCCTGTTTCTAAAAAACAGCAAACAAACAAAAATCCCACAAAATTATGGACAGGCACGGTGGCTCACTCCTGCAATCCCAGCACTTTGGGAGGCCAAGGCAGGCGAATCACTTGAGGTTAGGAGTTCGAGACCAGTCTGGCCAACATGGTGAAACCCTGTCTCTACTAAAAATACAAAAATTAGCCGGGCATAGTGGCAGGCACCTGTAATCCCAGCTACTCAGGAGGCTGAGGCGGGAGAATCGCTTGAACCCAGGAGGCAGAGGTTGCAGTGAGCTGAGATCGCACCACTGCACTCCAGCCTGGGCAACAGAGTGAGACTGCATCCCAAAAACAAATAAACAAACAAAAATTCCACAAAATTGAAGTCCATAAACATGACAAGAGCTGCCCAAGGTTACAGTTAGAAAGCCGCAGGATTTTGTTAGTAAGGAGGCAGGGGATGGACAGTAGGTAGTGTCTGTGATCCCAGTGCCTCCCGACAGCGCACTGCAAACCCTGGTGCTCAGAGTCACCGACAACCTCAGTTCTTGGGGATGGTGGGGGCTCTGGGGTGGGCAAGCCCTTTAGGCACTCCCTTCCAGCTGTGTAAGAGCATTTGGTCCTCAGAGAGGGGCCCAATCAGTGTGGGGATGGAGAGGAGGTGGTATCAGAGGAGGTGAGGAAAATGGGGACAGGTGGCACTGGAAGCCCCATGCCCCAGCACTAGGTCAGTAGCTGCTACAAATGGGTTTGGCACAGGTGGAGATGAGGGGGCTGGAGGAGGTACTGGGGTGTTAGGGAGCCTAAGTGGGGAGAGTGGGCCATGGGTAGGCTGGGCTGGAGAAGCAGCACCAGGCTGGGACCTGATTCACTTCAGCTGGAATCTGTCCTTGTGCACCCACGAGCTCTTTGAGTGGTATCCAAGCCAAAGCATGACACTGGCTCTATAGGAACATGCACAGCTGCTAAACCAGAGGGCAGGCATTATCTTGAAATACACGGTATGGCTGGGCTCATGCCTGTAATCTCAGCACTTTGGGAGGCCAAGATGGGCAGATCACCTGAGGTCAGGGGTTTGAGACCAGCCTTGCCAACACTGTGAAACCCAGTCTCTAGTAAAAATACAAAAAAAAATTAGCTAGGTGTGGTGGCGTGCACCTGTAGTTCCAGCTACTTGGGAGGCTGAGGCAAGAGGATTGCTTGAACCCAGGAGGTGGAAGTTGCAGCAAGCCAAGATTGTGCCACTGCACTCCAGCCTGGGTGACAGAGTGAGACTCCATCTCCAAAAAAAAAAAAAAAGTTTAATGGCTTTGAAACCCTTTGCCTTATCACAAGAAATTTCTATAATAGCTCTTAAACTCTTTAAATATAATTTCTGGGTTGATGGATATAGTGGTTTACACCCATAATCCCAGCATTTTGGAGGCCCAGATGGGAGGATTGCTTGAGGTCAGGAGTTTAAGGCCAGCCTGGGCAATATAGCAAGACCCCGTCTCTACAAAAAAAAAATTTAAAAACCAGCCTTGCCGGTACTCCTAGTTGGTCAGAGGGCTGAGGCAGGAGGTTCGCCTGAGCCCAGGAGTTCGAGGTTACAGTGAGCTATGATTGTGTTACTGCTCTCCAGCCTAGATGATAGAGCGAGACCCCCATCTCAAAAAAAAGAGGTAATTTCAACTGCTGTAAAATTGTGAAGAGTGGGAAAAACTGTAGTTTTGTTGTTGTTGTTGTTTTTTGTTTGTTGGGTTTTATTTGGTGTTTTTTTGTTTGTTTGTTTGTTTGTTTTGAGACAGAGTTTCGCTCTTGTTGCCCAGACTGGAGTGCAAAGGTGCCATCTCAGCTCACTGCAACCTCCGCCTCTCGGGTTCAAGCGATTCTCCTGTCTCAGGCTCCCGAGTAGCTGGGATTACAGGTGCCTGCCACCACGCCTGGCTAATTTTTGTATTTTTAGCAGAGATGGGGTTTCATCATATTGGTCAGGCTGGTCTCAAACTCCTGACCTCAGGTGATCTACTCACCTCGGCCTCCCCAAGTGCTGGGATTACAGGCTTGAGCCACCACGCCTGGCCGGGAAAAATTGTTTTTAAATGTTTCTTTCCTACTTAGTCCAAATTTCTCACTGATGGCAGTTATCAAGGACTTGAACAGATCATCATTCAAAAATCTTCATTGCTGATTATTTATAGCCATTTCAAGCAAATAAAAAAAGAATGTTTAAAAAAGCCCAAGTCCGTGCTACCCTTGCCATCCTCGCTGCAGAGCAGTGCCTCCTTATCAGGCAGCCACTGGCCACATGTGGCTGCGGAGCATTTGAACTGTGGCTACTCCAAACTGGAATGTGCTGGGTATGTGAAACGCACACCAGATTTCAAAGATGTAGTAAGAAAGCAAGAATATAAAATAGCTCATTCATAATTTTATATTGATGACAGGTTGAAGTCATAATAGTGTGGATATATTAGGTTAAATAAAATCGATTATAAAAAAGATTAAAGTTATGTTCATGGAAGCAAGCTCAGGTTTCTCATTAAAATTTTGAAAATATTTTATTTGGAAAATTTCATACAAATTCAGTATGTAATATGTTCTCTAATTACATTATTTTCATTTTTATAATTCTTTATTCTAAAGAAAACATAATTACTTTCTCCATCAAGCTCCACATAGATGGCCCCAGGTCCCTCCCCCCGCCCGTCCAGTTTACTTAAGTGTGTCATTAAAAAATGGACATTTGAGTGTGATGACATGAAACAGTTTCAAGAAAGGTATTTTTGAGCATCTTTATGATTTGGAAAGGCATTTTTGAGCATCTGTTCATCCCGGGTGACCTGCTGGATTGTGGGGATACGGAGTTGTATATGTTGTATATTGTGTTGTATGTACATCAATAATTATGCAGCCAGGCACGTTGGCTCATGCCTGTAATTCCAGCACTTTGGGAGGCCGAGGTCAGGAGTTTGAGACCAGTCTGGCCAACATGGTGAAATCCTGTCTCTAATAAAAATACAGAAACTAGCCAGGGGTCGCGG
Organism: Macaca fascicularis; assembly: GCF_037993035.2. Classification (NCBI taxonomy): domain Eukaryota; kingdom Metazoa; phylum Chordata; class Mammalia; order Primates; family Cercopithecidae; genus Macaca; species Macaca fascicularis. The sequence continues at coordinate 171,035,438 of NC_088377.1, read as the reverse complement.
CATGCGCCTGTAATCCCAGCTACTCAGGAGACTGAGGCAGGAGAATTGCTTGAACCTGGGAGGCAGAGGTTGCAAGGAGTTGAGATTGTGCCACTGCACTCCAGCCTAGGTGACAGAGCAAGACTCTGTCTCGGGGGGAAAAAAAAAATGCAAGGGAACTCTTGGTTGTTCCACTAAGGAGCTCCCAGCAACCTGCTCTGTGCACTGCAGAATTTGTGGGTATCCCTGGGAGGCCGGGACCAGCCACAGAGCAGCAGCGGGCCAGGAGGTGTCAGTCTTAACAGAGTGACTTCTAGGAGAGGCAGGGGTCCTTTGCTTTTTTGAGGTTGTGTTTAAGTAGAGCCCTTTTCGGGCTCCTTATTGAATGTTTCCACTCTACTGGATTTTCTCTCTATCATCCCGTAAACTCCTGAAGCCCTTGCTCAGCTACTAACATCTGTGTTGGGTTTCCTACAATCCACATGCCTAAGGCAAGGCATGTCCAGAAAGCAGAGGCTGTGCTACCCGGGTGCTTGTAAACTCAATTATTGTTTATATGTATGGCTTTGGCAACCCATTTAGTCCTCCTTACGGGCAAGCCTAAGGCCAAGACTGACTTTCTATTTCCAACTTCACACTTCTGGGCTGAATCCTGCACACTCCATAAACAGCCTCGGCAACATGGGAAGCCACCTGCGTGTGCCCCTCCTTCACATAATTTAGGAGTTGCTGGCATTTTTTCAGCTCTTCTGGGACCAGGAACTCAGTATTGTGGAGCCCAGGAGACTGTTCATTTGGAAAATCATCCAGGAGATCTGAAGAGGGCAGATGTCAACGGCAGGTCCCAGGCTATGGAATCACTTTCTGGACATGCAAATACACAATATGAAATCTGTTCAGGCCGGGCACGGTGGCTCACGCCTGTAATCCCAGCACTTTGGGAGGCCAAGGCAGGCAGATCACTTGAGACTAGCCTGGGCAATGTGGCGAAACCCTGTCTCTACTAAAAATACAAAAATTATCTGGGTGTGGTGGCATGTGTCTGTAATCCCAGCTACTTGGAAGGCTGAGGTGGGAGAATTGCTTGAATCCGGGAAGCAGAGGTTGCAGTGAGCCGAGATCACACCACTGCACTCCAGCCTGGGTGACAGAGCGAGACTCTGTCTCAAACAAACAAACAAAACAACCAACCAACCAACCAAACAAACAAAAATACTATTTGTTCAGATTAATATTGCTTTTTCAAATTCTGTGTGGATTTGGGCCCGCTTTGTGATGTAATTTTGTGATGTAATTCTTCATCTTTGCCCAAAAATATCTACATAATTGTGCCTGAAGCAACCGGTATACAAGGGTAAGTGGAATACATTGCTGTGAAAACTCTGTCTATGTGTGAGCTGGGCACAGTGTTGCATGTCTGTAGTCCCAGCTACTCTGGAGTCTGAGGCTGGGGGATTCTTTGAGTCCAGGAGTTCAAGATCAGCCTGGGCAACATAGCAAGACCCTGTCTCAAAAAAATCTCCAAACTGTGTCTGTGTGTAGATGTACAGTGGCAGGGGTGTACTTAGTTATGAAAAGTGTTGCATTGAGTGCAAGAGGTCATGAGTGTTATTTACTGTTGAGTTGTTTAAATATTAAATAAATATTCAAACCTTAAAAACTGTTCAGTTATTTAAAATGTATGCTTAAATGTTTAAAGGGATAAACTGATAAAGTCCTTTGAAGAAAGCCTGTTAAAAGAATTTCTGCCATTAAAATGTCCAACAATAGGGGCCAGGCATGATGGTTCACGCCTACAATCCCAGCATTTTGGGAGACCGAAGCAGGTGGATGACATGAGTTCAGGAGTTCAAGACCAGCCTGGGCAACATAGTGAAACCCCATCTCTACCAAAAATACAAAAAGTAGCCGGGCATGGGGGTGGGCATTTGTGGGCCCAGCTACTCCAGAGGCTGAGGTGGGAGGATCACTTGAACCAGGGAGGTGGAGGTTGCAGCAAGCTGAGATCACGCTACTGCATTCCAGCCTGGGTGACAGAGTGAGACTCCATCTCAAAAAAATAAAATAAAATAACAATAAAATAATATTCAACAGTAGGAGAATGATGAAGTAGATTACAGTATTAATGCATTATCATTTATTTTACACTTACTCTGTACTAGGTACAGGCTAACTACTAGGCTAAGTGTTTTGATTTTTAATTTAATTTTTTTTTTTTTTGAGACAGGGTCTCATTCTGTCACCCAGGCTGGAATGCAGTGGCACAATCACAGTTCACTGCAGCCACCACCTCCTGGACTCAAAGCAATCCTCCCACCTCAGCCTTCCAAGTAGCTGGGACTGCAGGCACGTGTCACCACGCCCGGCTAATTTTTGTATTTTTTTTTTTTGTAGAGATGGGGTTTCACCATGTTGTGCAGGCTGGTCTTGAACTCCTGGGCTCAAGCAATACGCCTGCCTTGGCCTTCCAAACTGCTGGATTACAGGCATGAGCCACCATGCCTGGCCAGACTATGTGTTTTATATACATTATTTCATTTTTTAAATGTTCAAAATAACCCCAAAGAATGTAACTATTGTCATTATCATTTTCATTTTATTGATACGAAAACCAGGGCAATAGAGACATTAAGTAACTCAGTAAAGACCTCATAGCCAGCTAGTGGCAGAGATGGGATTTGAACCCAAGATTTTTTGGGTCCTACACCCAAGTGTTAACCACTAGGTTACCATGCCACACACTATCACACAGCCACAGGAGATTTTCATAGCCATGCACACTATCGGTGGAGTTATGATGGTTAGAACCTTTAAAAGGAAGGCAATTTGGGCACAATTAAAAATGCACATGCAAGGCTAGGCATGGTGGCTCATGCCTGTAATCTCAGTACTTTGGGAGTCAGAGGTGGAAGGATCACTTGAGCCCAGGAGTTTGTGACCACCCTGGACAACATAGTGAGACATCATCTCTATAAAAAATAAACAAAATGAGTCGAGTGTGGTGGTGCACACCTGTAGTCTCAGCTACTTGGGAGGGTGAAGTGGGAGGATTTCTTGAGCCTAGGAAGTTGAGGCTGCAGTGAGCTGAGATTAAACCACTGCACTCCAGCCTGGGCAACAGAGTAAGACCCCTTCTCAAAAAATAAATAAAATGCACATACCAATTATCACACAAGTTCACTTCTAGGACACTGTGATGGTTAATTTCATGTGTCAATTTGACTAAGTTAAGGGATGTCCAGCTAGCTGGTTAAACATGACTTCTGAGTGTGTCTTTGAGGGCGTTTCCACAAGAGATGAGCATTTGAATCAATGACCTGACTAAAGAAGATCCACGCTCACCAATGTGGACGGGCATCATCCAATCCACTGAGGGCCCAGAGGGAACAAAAAGGTGGAGGGAGGGTGAACTCACTCTGGCTTCTGGCACTGGGACATCCATCTTCTCCTGCCCTTAGACATCAGAACACCTGGTTCTGGGGCCATCAGACTCTGGGACTTACACCAATGGGGCCTCTTCCACCTCTTGCTCAGGGCTTTGGCCTTGGACTGGGAGTTTCACCATTCGTTCCCCTGGTTTTCAGGCTCCCACACTGAGACTGAGTTATGCCACCTGCTTTTCTAGGTCTCCAGCTGCAGACACGGACTCCCTGGCCTCCACAATCACGTGAGCCAATTCCCGTCACACATCTCCTCTTCTATCTATACCTGTAGCTCCTATCGGTTCTCCTTCTGTGGAGAACCCTGACTAATGCAGGCACCATCCAAGAGAAATGAATCTATAGATGCAATATTTGGCAGCTCTTTCTCTCTCTTTTTTTTTTTTTTTTTTTTTTGAGATAGGGTCTCACTCCGTCACACAGGCTAGAGCCCAGTGGCCCGATCTCGGTTCGCTGCAGCTGAAGCAATCCTCCCACCTCAACATCCCGAATAGCTGGGATTACAGGTACACGCCACCACACCAAGCTAATTTTTGTATTTTTTTTTTTTTTTTTTTTTTGTAAAGATAGGGTCTCATCCTGTTGCCTAGGCTGGTCTCAAACTCCTGACCTCAAGTGATCCACCTGCCTTAGCCTCCCAAAGTGCTAGGATTACAGGTGCGAGTCCCACACCCGGCCTTGGCAGCTTTCTTAAAGTGCAGTGGATTCCTGTGTACTGATAAGACAATAGCTCTAAGATATACTGAAAAGCTAGAACCATTTTTTTTTTTTTTTTTTTTTTTTTTTGAGACAGAGTCTCACTCTGTCGCCCAGGCTATAGTGCAGTGGTGTGATCTTGACATCTCGGCTCACTGCAACCTCCGCCTCCCGGGTTCAAGTGATTCTCCTGCCTCAGTCTCCCAAGTAGCTGGGATTACAGGCGCCGGACACCACGCCCGGATAATTTTTGTATTTTTAGTAGAGACAGGGTTTCGCCAGGTTGGCCAGCCTGGTCTCAAACTCTTGACTTCAGGTGATCCACCCACCTCGGCCTCCCAAAGTGCTGGGATTACAGGTGTGAGCCACCATGCCTGGCCAGAACCATTTTTAAAAGCTGTTTTGTATGAATATAGAGAAAGGTCTGCGGCCAGGCACGGTGGCTCACGCCTATAATCCCAACTCTTTGGGAGGCCTAGGCGGGGGGATCACTTGAGGTCAGGAGTTTGAGACCAGCCTGGCCGCCATGGCAAAACCCCATCTCTACTAAAAATATAAAAATTAGCCTGGAGTTGCAGCGCACACCTGTAATACCAGCTACTCAGAAGGTTGAGGCAGGAGAATCGCTTGAACCCGGGAGGCGGAGGTTGCAGTGAGCTAATCCGGCCACTGCACTCTAGCCTGAGCATCAGAGCGATATTTCATCTCATTAAAAAAAAAAAAAAAAAAAAAAAAAAAAAAAAAAAAAGCCGGGCGCGGTGGCTCAAGCCTGTAATCCCAGCACTTTGGGAGGCCGAGGCGGGCGGATCACAAGGTCAGGAGATCGAGACCACAGTGAAACCCCGTCTCTACTAAAAATACAAAAAATTAGCCGGGCGCGGTGGCGGGCGCCTGTAGTCCTAGCTACTCAGGAGGCTGAGGCAGGAGAATGGCGTGAACCCAGGAGGCGGAGCTTGCAGTGAGCCGAGATCACACCACTGCACTCCAGCCTGGGCAACAGCGTGAGACTCCGTCTCAAAAAAAAAAAAAAAAAAAGGTCTGCAAGGATAAAAACTAAACTGTTAAAAGAACTGTTAAAAGTGGTTCTCGGGTTGGGGTAGAGGGGAGGGATAGCATTAGGGGATGTACCTAATGCAAATGACGAGTTAATGGGTGCAGCACACCAACATGCACATGTATACATATGTAACAAACCTGCACGTTGTGCGCATGTACCCTAGAACATAAAGTGTAATAATAATAATAAAAAAGTGGTTCTTCCTGAGGCATGAGGGGAAAAAGAATTAAAGTGAAAAATTTTATTTTTCTTTACATATTTCTGAATTTTTTTTACAGTAAGGATGTATTACTTTTATAATAAAAAAGGAATATGGAAAACAATTAATGTTTTCTTTTCTTTTTTTTTTTTTTTTTTTTTTGAGATGGAGTTTCACTCTAATTGCCCAGGCTGGAGTGCAATGGCACGATCTCGGCTCACTGCAGCCTTGCCTCCTGGGTTCAAATGATTCTCCTGCGTCAGCCTCCTGAGTAGCTGGGATTACAGGCGTGCACCACCAGGCCCGGCTAATTTTGTAGCTTTAGTAGAAATGGGATTTCTCCATGTTGGTCAGGCTGGTCGCGAACTCCCAGCATCAGGTGATCCTCCCACCTCGGCCTCCCAAAGTGCTGGGATTACAGGCGTGAGGTACCGCGACCGGCAACAATTAATGTTTTCAACCGATTTTAATGATATGGACAAATACTGTAACAGGTGAAAAAAATTAGAGCATGAAATGATGTGTACAGTATGATCTCAGCTACAGAAAAATGCATTTAAAATCTAGGAAGGAAATATATCAAAATGTTAATAGGGATTGCCTCTGGGTGGCAGGATTATAGGTGGGTTTTTTTTCTGCTTTTACTTTTCTTTTTTTTTTTTTTTTTTTTTTTTTTTTTGAGACGGGGTCTCGCTCTGTCACCCAGGCTGGAGTGCAGTGGCCGGATCTCAGCTCACTGCAAGCTCCGCCTCCCGGGTTCACGCCATTCTCCTGCCTCAGCCTCCCGAGTAGCTGGGACTACAGGCGCCCACCACCTTGCCCGGCTAGTTTTTTGTATTTTTTAGTAGAGACGGGGTTTCACCGGGTTAGCCAGGATGATGCTTTTACTTTTCTATACTTTCTAAATGTGCCTTATTATTTGTATAATTAGGAAAAAATTCAGTTGATCTGCCAAAGGTTCATGGCAGGTTGTAAAACACAGGCAGCCGAGGCCAGTTTCAACTTCAGGTCATTGCTCCCGCACCAGGGGACGTGACGGCCCAATGTTGTTAACCAGCAAAGGAAAATTTCCTAATTGCAATTTTCCTAATTGCAGGCAAGGAGAAAAGACAGTTTGTCTCCATTTTGCTTTTCTGATTAGATTACAAGAGAAGACAGGGGAGAGAGATAGCAAGGGAACGAAGTTCTCCTGGTAAAGAGGAGCCCCCTAAAAGGGAACAGAATCAGGTTGTGAAGGTGAGAACACCAGGCCCCCGCCAAGAGGCTCCCCATCTGGAAGGGCCCATGATGAGCTTTCAGGGGAATTTGGGGGATCACTCTGGCTCTAATAGTTTCTGCATTCTATAGTCGTGTTACTGGGCCCAGATGGCAGCAGCAGGGCCCAGGCAGCATTATTGGGGGGTGCAAGGGAAGGCAAGCACCATGACACAGTGGAGGCAGACTGTTGGCTGGAGTGTCTTGAGTAGTTTCCAGAGACTGGCTGTGATGCTCCATGACATGGTGCCGAGGTTGGGCTCACAGTAGCTGTGGTATTGGGGAAAAGGGGTCACCCCTGCCCTCTCTTGATGTAACAGTCAAATAACAGCCTGGGGGACAGAGCACCCTGAAGCCCATTTTACCGGCACTTTGGAGGAACTTTGGAAATTATTCCATTATTCCTTCACTCATTCCGCTTTCATTTGGAGGACTCTCCTCTCAACACCACGCCCCACAAGCCTTCCTTTGACATCAGAGCAGCCACTCTCTCCCTAATGAGGCTATTCCTGCTTCCTCGAAGACCCAGGAATGATCTCTTTTGAATGAGTTTTTGCTGTTATGGACTGAATGGCTGCATTACCCCCAAATTCATATGTTAAAACTCGAATCCCCATGTGATGGTATTTGGTGATGAAGCCTTTGCGAGGTAAGTCATGAGGGAGGAACCCTCATGAATGGGATTAGAGCCCTTATTGAGAAGATGCCATCAAAACTTACTACCAAGCTGCAGTAAACAAAATAGTGTGGTACTGGCATAAAGACAACATAGGGACGAATGGAATAGAATTGAGAACCCCAAAAATAAGCCCTCACATACATGGTCCAATGATTTTTGACAAGGGTGCCAAGACCATTCAGTAGGGAAAGGACAGTCTTCAATAAATAGTGCTGAGATAACTAGATATCCATATGTGAAAAAATGAAGTTGAAACCTTGCCTAACACCGAATATTAAAATTGACTCAAAATGGATCAAAGACCTAAATGTGAGACCTAAAACTATAAAACTCTTAGAAGAAAACACAGGACACACATTGCCTTTGGCAGTGATTTCCTGGATGAAAGCACAAGCAACAATAACAAAAAAAATAGGCATATTGGACTTCATGAAATTTTTAAAAATTATGCATCAAAGGGAAATATCCACAGAGTAAAAGGGCAACCCGGCCGGGCGCGGTGGCTCACGCCTGTAATCCCAGCACTTTGGGTGGCCGAGGTGGGCGGATCACAAGGTCAGGAGATCGAGACCATCCTGGCTAACACGGTCAAACCCCGTCTCTACTAAAAATACAAAAAATTAGCCGGGTGTGGTGGTGGGTGCCTGTAGTCCCAGCTACTCGGCAGGCTGAGGCAGCAGAATGGCATGAACCTGGGAGGCAGAGCTTACAGTGAGCCAAGATCGTGCCACTGCACTCCAGCCTGGGCGACAGACAGAGCGAGACTCCGTCTCAAAAAAAAAAAAAGGGCAACCCACAGAATGGGAGAAGCTATCTGCAAATCATTTATCTGATAAGGAATTAATATTCAGAAAATATAGAGGACTTCTAAAACTCAACAACAAAAAACAAGCAACCCAATTCAAAAGTGGGCAAAGGACTTGAGCAGACATGTTTCAGAGAAGACATACAGATGGCCAATAGGCACATGAAAAGGTGCTCAACATGACTAAACATTAGGAAAATATGGCCAGGCAAAAAAAAAAAAAAAAAGAAAAAAGGAAAATATGGCCAGGCACAGTGGCTCATGCCTATAATCCCAGAACTTTGGGAGGCCAAGGTGGGTGGATCATTTGAAGTCAGGAGTTCGAGACCAGCCTGGCCAACATGGCAAAATCCCATCTCTACTAAAAACACAAAAATTAGCCGGGCGTGGTGGCAGGCGCCTGTAATCCCAGCTACTCAGGAGGCTGAGGCAGGAGAATCGCTTGAACCTGGGAGGCAGAGGTTGCAGTGAGCCCGGATCGTGCCATTGTACTCCAGCCTAGGTGACAAGAGTGAAACTCCATATTAAAAAAAAAAAAAAATCCTACAGTGCTTACCAGAGATCCTATCTTCAGTATGCCAAGTACAGCACCTGTAAGTGCTGATCGTTGCTTGCTCACTGGTGGCCTAAAACCAAGACTCAGAGGTGGCCTGTGCTAAATAAGGTTGAGAAACCATTCCTTGGATCTTTAATGATATCATTATACTCTGAATTAACTAACCCTACACTTTTCCTACCTTTGATTTCTTGTTTGTGGTAAGACGAACTCCTTATTGATTCAACTACTTTTAATTGGGTCTTCTGTTACTTCAAGCTAAAGTCATCCTAACTTACACAAGTGGTCAGGTTACAGAGTTTTTTCCTTAAGTCTACCTTCTATTCCAGTTCGGTCAGAGCAGAAAGCCAAAAGATGTGCCTTATAGAAGAAAAGTGGATTGCCATAAGCCTAACAAAGTGGTGATTTCATTTACAGCTGCTATTCCGGATTTAGTCTCTTGTGTGAATCAAATAAACACCACCTCTGGCCTTTGTTTTGCAACTATGTATTTAGTCTTTTTTCTCTCTTTCTAATCAGATAAGCAGAGAATACTGAGAATTGTTTTCTCTTACATGGTAAGGAAAGCAGTATGCCTTCACAATCTAGTTCAGGGTTATGTCAACTTCTGGTTCTGTGCTACAATATCATTCCTAGGAACCTTATTTGTCTCACTATCTCACAAGAAATATGCTTTTGTACTCCATTCATGACACAATGCTGATCAGGCCTAAAGAAAAGGAAGTAGCAGCTTTCCTAGCTGTTTTGGTAAGACACATGCATGGCAGAGAGTAGAGATACATTCCACAAAAATACAGGGGACTAATACCTCAGTAAATTTTGGGGGCACAGGGGCCCATAGTCTGAGGCTATTGAGATAACTCCTCTAAAGCAAAAACAAGTTGCATTCCCTTGCATTCCCTTTCACTAAGAAAGAAGTAGAATGCTTGTTAAGCTTTTTGAATTTTGAAGGAAATATATAACAGATTTGGGTGTGCTGCTCTGATCATTCACTGAGTGACCCAAAAGTTTCCAGTGTTGAGTGGGGCCCAGAGCAAGAGAAGCTCTGTAGCTGGTCCAGGCTGCAGAGAAAGCAGCTGTATCACTTGGTCCATTGACCTAGTGGATCCAACACTTCTTGAAGTGTTTGAGATTGATTGAGATACTTTATGGAGTCTGTGGCAATCATAGAGGTGAGCTCTAGGATTCTGGAGAAAAGCACATCTCTTTCAACAAGTAATTATTCACCTTTTGAGAATCAGCTCTTGGCTTACGTGCCAGTTCTGGGCCTGTTTTTCTTCAGATGCCTTTCTTGCTCTTCTCCTGCCCTACTCTGACATACAGAAGGGCTGATCCCTGAAGCAGTTTCCCTGCCTCCTGGGTCAGCTGAATTCTGGCTGGGTTTAACCAATGAGAGACACTGTTAGGAGACTGGAAGAAAATTCATTTGCTGACTCAGGTGGTGTCTCTGGCAGCAAATGAGTTTCCTCCATGGCATCAGCTTCCACTGGCTAACTTTGGGTTCCAGTAACCCCACTTCCTTTCTTTGTTCCTCCACCTAGGGACACTAGTGGCTTCCTGCTACTGCTAATCTCTGGATTGTTTGTAATCAAGTCCCTGCATTAAATTCTCTCTCTATTGAAAGTACCTTAAGTGGTTTCTGTTTTTCTGGTTAGACCTTCAGGATCGAACCAGAAAAGGATGTTATTGATGCTTTCTTGGTTTCGGGTGGTCCCAGTAAACAGAACCTCAAGATGGGAATAGTTAAGATTTATTCTGTGCAATTTGCTTATCCTGTCTCTTACTATGGCCCCCTGGAGTGTCAAGTACTGTTAAGTCTTTAATTTACATACATACAGCCTGGGGATCTCATTAAAATGTTGATTCAAACTCAAGTAAGTCTTAGGATTGAGAGTCTGCATCTCTTTTCTTCTTAATATTATTTTAAATTGAAATCATAATTATATATGAGATACAATATTGTTTTGATATGTGCATAAATGTGAAATGATTAAATCAAGCTAATCAACATATCTGTTGCCTCACTTACTTTTCCTTTTTTGTGGTAAGACATTTGAAATGTACTGTCCTATTTTTTTATTTTTTATTTTTTTGAGTTGGAGTCTGGCTCTGTTGCCCAGACTGGAGTGCAGTGGCGTGATCTTAGCTCACTGCAACCTCTGCCTCCCAGGTTCAAGCAATTCTCCTGCCTCAGCCTCCTGAGTAGCTTGGGATTACAGGCGCCCACCACCATGCCTGACTAATTTTTGTATTTTTAGTAGAGTTGGGGTTTCACCATCTCGGCCAGGCTGGTCTTGAACTCCTGGCCTCATGATTCACCCATCTTGGCCTCCCAAAGTGTTGGGATTATAGGCGTGAGCCACCATGCCCCGCCCTCTCCTAGCTATTTTGAAATATATGATACATTATTATTTGCAATAGTCAGTCTGCTGTGCAACAGATCTCAAAAACTTATTCCTCCTGTCAAATTGAAACATATAAGTGAAATCACGCAGTATTGGTCTCTCTGTGCCTGGTTTATTTCACTTTGCGTGCTGTCCTCCAGGATTCATCCATGTTGTCACAAATGACAGGATTTCCTTCTTTTTTTTTGAGATGGAGTCTCGCTCTGTCCCCAGGCTGGAGTGCAGTGGCCGGATCTCAGCTCACTGCAAGCTCCGCCTCCCGGGTTTATGCCATTCTCCTGCCTCAGCCTCCTGAGTAGCTGGGACTACAGGCACCCGCCACCTTGCCCGGCTAGTTTTTTTTGTATTTTTTAGTAGAGATGGGGTTTCACTGTGTTAGCCAGGATGGTCTCGATCTCCTGACCTTGTGATCCGCCCGTCTCGGCCTCCCAAAGTGCTGGGATTACAGGCTTGAGCCACCACGCCCGGCCAATTTCCTTCTTTTTTAGGTCTGAATGGTGTTCCATTGTGTATACACTCTAGCATCCTTTAATAGTTTAGAGGCAGTTGTCCTCTACAGCACCATCACTAAGAAAGAGGCATAATACTAAGTGGAACTCTATGGTTCTCAGCGGCAACATAATTCCACATTTATGTACACTGTTTGGACACATTTGTTGAGTAGGGAAGCCAGCTACCTGGTGGCAGGGTGACTGACTCCTTTATTATGGCATCTAGAATTGTTATGCCTGAGAATTTACTTATTTAAATATATTTTATCTTTATTTTTCACAAATTATTCATTTCTCCTTTATTATACAGTTAGGAATAGAGATAGAGAGATGGATAAATAGATCTTAAAATGCATTTATGTAGTTAGGATGTTTTACCTCTGAATTTCATTCAGTGTAGTAAAATATTTGTTTTACAAAGAGGCTTTGAGGTGGGAATAGAAATCCTGGACCAGAAGTGGATGTGCACTAATGAGATTCTGGGTTACTTCCCTTTGCAGGTAATGCATACACTTCTTCTTTTTTTTTTTTTTTTTGAGAACAGTCTCTTTTTTTTGGAACTGGAGTCTTGCTCTGCCACCCAGGCTGGAGTGCAATGGTGCGATCTCAGCTCACTGCAACCTTTGCCTCCCAGGTTCAAGTGATTCCCCTGCCTCAGCCTCCCAAGTAGCTGGAATTACAGGCATGTGCCACCATGCCTGGCTAATTTTTGTGTTTTTAATAGAGATGGGGTTTCACCATGTTGGCCAGGCTGGTCTCGAACTCCTGACCTCAGGTGATTCGCCTACCTCAACCTCCCAAAGTGCTGGGACTACAGGTGTGAGCCACCATGCCCAGCCCACTTCTGATTACACAAAGGATTGTATCTTTGTATCAGTGACAACATTTTCATTTTTGAAGTATGAAAACAGGGATAATTGTTTACATTGCCAAGCAGTCAGAGATGTGGGCTCTGGTGGGCCTCTGTCGTTCTCACCGCCCAGCTCCTCAACACCCCATCTCTGGGTCCTGGGCATTCCTTGCCTCATGAGCCTCAGGACAGGCAGAGGCTGCCTTCCATTGCAGAAGCTAGAAGGTCCAGAAACTACCTTCCCACCCTCCCGGCAGCTGGGTGTGGACTCCTGTCCTAGGCACACACAGAGCAGATGCACCTGCCCTGGACTTTGAGTGAGGATCCGATTGCCCTTCCCTGGGTAAGGAGGGAAGTCCTTACTGAGCAGGTGCTATTTCAGCTGAGCTTTGGAGAAGTAGAAACTCATCAAGCTGGCGGTTGGAGTGAGCAGCAGGTGGATTAGAGGGTTGGGTGGTGGGCAGGTATTCCAGGTGTGGCAAAGGAATAGCTATAAAGATATTTTAAAGTAGGAAAAATACTACTAATTTTATTCATGGATATTGGGGTCAAAGGACCATGAAAAAGGGTCAGGTCTAGGTTGTGTGACCTTGGGCAAGTTTCTCAACCTCTGGGCTTAGTTTCCTTACCTGCAAAAAGGAACTACTCCTAGTGATGTGCCAACCTCACAAAGTTTTTGTGGGATTAAATGAAAATGAAAGTAAAAATACTTTTAAATGAAAAAGCCTATTAGCCAGGCATGGTGTGTGCCTGTAATCCCAGCTACTCAGGAGGCTGAGATGGGAGGATGGCTTGAACCCAGGAGGCTGAGGCTGCAGTGAGCCAAGACTGTGCCACTGCACACTCCAGCCTGGGTGACAAAGTGAGACCCCCATCTCAAAAAAAAAAAAAAAAAAGAAAAAGAAAAAAAGAAAGAAAGAAAGAAAAAGAAAAAAAGAAAAGAAACAGACTAAACAAAAATTTATGAATAATTGGCATGGGGGTGTGAGAGCAAAAACAAAATAGGAGGCACAACGTCCAGGCTGAGAGAGGTTAGAAGAGAAGTTTGGGAAGGAATTTGTCAGATCAAAAAGGACTTTTCTGGAAAGCAGGAAGGGGGCCCCGGAGGGTCAGCGTAGGTTGGGGGAGGTGGTCAGGAAGCTTTTCACATCTAGCCAGCCGGCAGGTGTCAGAAGGAGCAGAGAGATGCAGCTAGAGAAGGGAGGTGCCTGGGCTGGGCACAGTGGATCACGCCTGTAATCCCAGCACTTCGGGAAGCCGAGGTGGGTGGATTGTCTGAGCTCAGGAGTTTGAGATGAGCCGGGGCAACATGGCAAAACCCTGTCTCTACTAAAAATACAAAAAAAATTAGCCAGGTGTGGTGGTGCGTGCCTGGTAGTCCCAGCTATTCGGGAGGCTGAGGCAGTAGAATCGCTTGAACCCAAGAGGCGGAGATTGCAATGAGCCAAGATCGCACCACTGCACTCCAACATGGGCGACAGAACAAGACTGTCTCAAAATTAAAAAAAATTAAAACAATTAAAAATTAAAAGGGAAGAGCCTCATGCTTCCCCTCTCCTGAGGCAGGGTTCATCCTACATGTCCCCATGGTTCCTGTCCAGTCACCCCAACTGCTTTGTGGGGTTGTCCCAACCTTTCAGTCACTCTTGCTACAAATGGCTTTTGTTATTTGTTCTATCTAGCCAATGTCTTCTCTCGCATTTTGATTCTAAATTTTCATCTCAGAAAGTAATTCTTTTTTTTTTTTTTTTTTTTTTTTTTTTTTTTTTTTTTTTAGACAGAGTCTGTTTCCCAGGCTGGAGTGCAGTGGCACGATTTTGCCTCACTGCAAGCTCCGCCTCCCATGTTCACGCCATTCTCCTCCCTCAGCCTCCAGAGTAGCTGGGACTACAGGCGCCCGCCACCACGACCGGCTCATTTTTTGTGTATTTAGTAGAGACGGGGTTTCACCGTGTTAGCCAGGATGGTCTCCATCTCCTGACCTCGTGATCCGCCCGCTTTGGCCTCCCAAAATGCTGGGATTACAGGCTTTAGCCACTGCGCCCGGCTCAGAAAGTAATTCTAACTTCATCGGGGAGAGCTCTGCCAACTCTCCCATGCAGAATGTGACATATGGCCGTAAACGACCTGTGAGCCTTGTGCAGACAAGGAGCTTGATGCTGCTCTTGCAAATGTTGTCACTTACGTGCTCCTCAGGACCCTCAAGGTCAACAGGTCCAAAGAGAATTCGTCACTTTTGTTCACCTAACAGTCCTCCTCCTTTGTCTCTCTCCATCTTCCTAGTTACCTGGGCTCAAAATCAGAACTCATATTTTACACCACCTTCCTGTTTGTGTCCCAACCCAAACTTGTGACTGTGAGTAACTTGGAAGTCTTTGCCCTCAGGCATTTGGAGCACTGCAGAGGCCTGGCAGGAACATGTGCTTCAGGCATCCAGGTTGCTGAGAGGGAAATGAATCGTTTAGCAAGGGACCCCCGACCGCCTGCAGCACCTTCAGCGCAATGGGTGATGCTCTTAAAGCCGGGGATTCCTGAAGGTCTGCAAAAGTGCCCCTCATGAATGACAAGGACCCATTCCATCGCCTCTACAACGTCTCTGGAGCTCCTGTGCTGTTTGCTCCCCAGGCCCATTTGCGTGCTCATCTTCACTTGGGCTCTGGCAGATGATTTCCTCATTTCTTCCTGTCCCCATACATATGGCCTCCATCATGAAGGTTCTCTGTCACACACACACCTGGCCACACCCCTCTCAGACCTTTGGGAGGGACTGTATCCCGCAGAATCAGGGTTGAGCCTCTCACCTGACGCTCCAAGCCATCACAGCCAGGTCACAGCCCTTTCTCCAGTCTTCCCTCCATCCAGACTTTTCCTCCTCATTGCTGCCTTGCCTGCTGCTACCAAATTCACTCTGTGATGAAGGAACCAGCCCATGTCACGTGCTCTGTCAATATGATCAGTGTTGTCATTGTCCTGGGTCATCATATTGTTACTGTTACTACCATCCCAAACTATAAATAGTCTGCTAAGAAGAGCAAGACCAGGCCAGGCGTGGTAGCTCACCCCTGTAATCCCAGCACTTTGGGAGGCCGAGGTGGGCGGATCACTTGAGGTCAGAAGTTCAAGACCAGCCTGGCCAACATGGTGAAACCCTGTATCTACTAAAAATACAGAAATTAGCTGGATGTGGTGGCTCACGCCTATAATCCCAGCTACTCCAGAGGCTGAGGCACGAGAATTGCTTGAACCTGAGAGGCAGAGGTTGCAGCCAAGATTGCGCCATTGCACTCCAGCCTGGGTGGCAAGAGCAAAACTCCATCTCAAAAAAAAAAGAAGAGAAAGACCATAAATGCTGAAAACAGAGCTGATGATTCAAGTTGCGTAAATTAATTATATAAGTGAGAGAAAAGACAGGGACCTGATGACAGCATGTGGCCCTGGGCTGAAAGATGGCCTGTTCACCCCAGGAGGGCCCGGGGAGATGGGAAGATATGGGGAGCGGCATGCCTCTGCCACGCTCCTGGGCCTCGTCCCCAGCCAAGCTACCCCACTGAGGCTGCCAAATCCACAATGTGAGGAGACGCAACTTCACATGAAGGAGTTTTCTCACCTTGTGGCTGGAAAAATTTCTGGAGGTAAATGCATTCTCCCCAGAGCTCTGGTGGATTCAAGCAGGCACTGATGTGAGAGCAAGGGAAATAGAGGGAACTAAATAGGTCACATCCTTGATCTTGTCCCAGGCCTGGCCTCTCCGTGAACCCAGGCTTAGCCTTTGGGCTTTAGGGGAAAGGGTAGAAGAGTCAGGAGCTAGAGAAGGGGGGAGAAGAGGCCACTCACCCTAATGTAAGAGGCAGGCGGGTGATGTGCAGGACGCCCCCTTATAAATGGGAGAGGGGGCAGCTTCAATGAGAGTGGCCCACTCTGGCCCTCCTCATCCCTCTTTCCTGTGGCTTAAAATGAACCCGGGGCTTTGTTTTTCAAGCAAAGAGAGCAACAGCTCAGGGGATGACTGCCTTTGAAAAAGTAGTTTGTTACTCACAGTTCCCATGAGGAAGGGGCACACCACACCACACAGGCTCACACAGGGCAGCACCAGGGTTGGTCAGGAGGCAGAGGCGATAAAAGGGGAACATGGGCTGGAGCCTTTATGGGCTGAAGGGTTTATGGGGTGGAAACACGGGCCGGAGTTTTGTGGGAATTCATGCGCAAGGCAGGGTATGCAAGCTGAGCAGGCTCTGGATGAGATAGTTTGAATAATTTCGGTGGGCTCCAGGGGTGGTCCCTAGTTGTCTGCTACCTGGCCTTGGAGTGATTCAGACCAGGGGATAGTGTCCTGGACTGCAGGAGCCAGTCCTGATCAAAGGACACAGATTGGGAGTGTAGACTCAGAAGGGGCTGGTCTGGGCCAGGCTCAGTGGCTCATGCCTGGAATCCCATCACTTTGGGAGGCCAGGGCAGGAGGATCACTTGAGCCCAGGAGTTTGAGACCAGCCTGGGTAACATAGCAAGACCTTCTCTCTACTAAAAATTTTAAAAATTAACCAAGCACTATGGTGCACACCTGTAGTCCCAGCTACTCAGGAGGCTGAGGTAGGAGGGTGGCATGAGCCCAAGCAGCCAAGTCTGTAATGAGCCATAATCGTGGCACTGCCACTCAAGCCTGCATGACAGGGTGAAGAGGTGGCTGGTTTGCATATGAAAGGCAAGCTCCTAGGTGAGTTGTCTGCTATCACTAGGAATTAACTAGCCCTGGTATAAGAGCAGTCTCTCTCCAGGTTCACAAGGCCCCAAGATGTTGAAGCATCACAAAATACAGAAGATAAAAAACAAGAGTAATATCTGCCAGAATGTGGCAAAACATCCGCGAATCTCTGCAGGATCTGCAACTTCTCTGTAAGCCCCACCCAGTGACGCAGGGCCCAAGAGCCAAAATGGCAAAGTCACAGCAAGATGCTCCAGGTTCCCTCAACTCTGACGTCAGCTGGTGGAAACTTACACTGTCACCCTCTCCTGGGCTTCAATTTCACTTATCAGTTACTTCTGTGTGACCTTGGGCAGGTTACTTCTCCCTTCTGAACCTGGGAGGGTTGTTGCGAGAATTAAAGAAATCTGTGTACAGAAGCTTCTCTACCTAGGCTTCTTGCTCTGAGCTGCATAACTCCTGCCTGAGGTCCCTCTGGAGCTGACTGGGAAGGTCCTGACTCTACCTTCGTATGACCTGTGCCTGGGTCATGCTCAATAAACTGTGGATACATCATAAGGCCAAGAGAAGTTTTTTTTTTTTGAGAGAGAGTCTTGCTCTGTTGCCCAGGCTGGAGTGCAGTGGTGCCATCTCAGCTCACTTCAACCTCCACCTCCATGGTTCAAGGATTCTTGAGCCTCCTGAGTAGCTGGGGCTACAGGTGCACACCACCACCCCCCTTCTAATTTTTGTTTCTGTTTTTGCTTTTTTGAGACAGGGTCTCGCTCTGTCACCCAGGCTGGAGTGCAGTGGCACCATCTCAGCTCACTGCAACCTCAGCCTCCTGAGTTTAAGCGATTCTCATGCCTCAGCTTCCCAAGTAGCTGGGACTACAGGTATGCACCACCATGCCAGGCTAATTTTTTTTTTTTTTTTTTTTTTGAGACGGAGTCTCATGCTGTTGCCCAGGCTGGAGTGCAGTGGCGCGATCTCGGCTCACTGCAAGCTCCGCCTCCCGGGTTCACGCCATTCTCCTGCCTCAGCCTCCTGAGTAGCTGGGACTACAGGCACCCGCCACCACGCCCGGCTAATTTTTTGTATTTTTAGTAGAGACGGGGTTTCACTGTGGTCTCGATCTCCTGACCTTGTGATCCGCCCGCCTCGGCCTCCCAAAGTGCTGGGATTACAGGCTTGAGCCACCGCGCCCGGCCTAATTTTTGTATTTTTAGTAGAGATGGGATTTTGCCACGCTAGCCATGCTGGTCTCAAACTCCTGGCCTCAAGTGATCTGCCCACCTCGGCCTCCAAAAGTGCTAGATTACAGGCGAGAGCCACCTTGTCTGGCCCTTAATTTTTTTTTTTTTTTTTTGTATTTTTAGTAGAGATGGGGTTTCACCACGTTAGCCAGGCTGGTCTTGAACTCCTGGCCTCAACTGATCCATCTGCCTCAGCCTCCCAAAGTGCTGGGATTTCAGGGGCGAGTCAATGTGCCCGGCCAGAAGTGACTGTCTTTTTTTTTTTTTTTTTTTGAGACAGAGTCTCGCTCTGTCGCCCAGGCTGGAGTGCAGTGGCCGGATCTCAGCTCACTGCAAGCTCCGCCTCCCGGGTTCACGCCATTCTCCTGCCTCAGCCTCCCGAGTAGCTGGGACTATAGGCGCCCGCCACCTCGCCCGGCTAGTTTTTTGTATTTTTTTAGTAGAGACGGGGTTTCACCGTGTTAGCCAGGATGGTCTCGATCTCCCGACCTCGTGATCTGCCCGTCTCGGCCTCCCAAAGTGCTGGGATTACAGGCTTGAGCCACCGCGCCCGGTCGCGTGACTGTCTTAAGGAGACATTTCAGGGAAGAACAGGCAGATACTGGGGCAATGTCAAATCACCCCAAGCAGGTGAAAATGAACACCATTAACTAGGAGGGCTGGCTGGGCTAGGCAGTCATCACGAAGGGACTGGAAGGGGGCTCTGAGGGCCTAGGACACAGAGCTCACCCCAGAGTGGGAGGTTTTTTCCAGTGCCACATGCAGCAGGCTGGCATCCCTCGGCTGGTCCACAGATCTGCTGTAGCCCTAATACTGAAATGAGGGATGTAGCGTAAACACACAACAAAGACAACGCTTTCAGTTCTGTTAGGCCCAGGATGAGAAATAAATTCACAACCTCAAAGGCAAATGGAAATGTCACATCCTTTTCAAGTTCCTGGTACATTCCAAACTGGAGAACGGACCATTCGTTTACTTTGAAAATGGACCTTTTTTTTTTTCTTTGAGATGGAGTCTTGCTCTGTCACCCAGGCTGGAGTGCAGTGGCATGATCTTGGTTCACTGCAACCTCCGCCTCCTGGGTTCAAGCAATTCTCCTGCCTCAGCCTCCTGAGTAGCTGGGACTATAGGCACGCGCCACCATGCCTGGCTAATTTTTTTATTTTTAGTAGAGATGGGGTTTCACTATGTTGACCAGGCTGGTCTTGAACTCCTGGACTCAAGCGATCCACCCGCCTCGGCCTCCCAAAGTGCTGGGATTACAGGCGTGAGCCACCGCACCCAGCCTGAATGGACCTTTTTTAAAGTAAGATTGTTTCTCCTGTTTCTTAAAGTAAGATTGTTTCTCCTACAAATTCCATGAAGACTAAACATTTAGAGTTCATCTCCGCAAATACTCCCCAAT
This sequence comes from Macaca fascicularis, assembly GCF_037993035.2. Classification (NCBI taxonomy): domain Eukaryota; kingdom Metazoa; phylum Chordata; class Mammalia; order Primates; family Cercopithecidae; genus Macaca; species Macaca fascicularis. The sequence continues at coordinate 171,015,688 of NC_088377.1, read as the reverse complement.
CTCACCTCCTCTCAACACAAAGATATCTCTATATAATTCCTGATAACAGAGCAACCTTTCTTTGAAAAGACTCTTTGTCATCCCATGTCCCAGCCAGCACTGTGATCATGGAACCACCCAGACCTTATACCCCAGGGTACCCCTGTACCCCTGTTTTCTAAAACGCCTGACTCATCCTGCCCAGGCTTTCATGAAGAAAGTGAAGTGAAAGCCTCCCACACGCCTTTAAAAATGTCTCCTCTAAATTCCAGTTGTCGTAGTAACATCTTCACGCTGCCTCGGTGCCTTTATATATTTTGGTGCTGATGGACCCTCCGTTACCATGAGAACAGAAGTAGATTTAAACAAAGAGAATTTTGTGGCACTTATCTTAATGTCATATGGAAAACAAAACCCACGCCCACGGCGACCCTGAACTCAGAAGAGTTCAGAGGGTTTAACAATGGAATGACAGGAAGTCCTGGGTTCCTGGGACCTAGAACGCCACTGGAGTTCCATTTCATTTGTTCTTTGAATTTTATTTTGAGGAAAATGTGCATCGTTGTCGTTTTTAAGATTCTGTTGTACCATTGCCATTCTGAAGAGAGCAGATCTGTTGTAAATGCATATTCTTACCTTCAGCTTTGAGGACAAACTTGTCACTCCTACCACAAAATTGTAACCATTTCCTGAGCTATGCTTCACTCTACCCCCACACCCCAGCCCCAGAACCCCTTGTGTCAGGGCAGTGCCAGCTGAGCTGATGGTCCCTGCTCTTTCAGACTCAAGGTCTGTGCATCCATTCTTTCTTTCAAAGCTAAATGTTTGAAAAATGGAAGGTCTTTGAGCTCAAGGACATTAACACACACTTCTTCAGCACTCTCTGCATAGTCTTAATTGTCAGTTTGTTCGACTTTTTTTTTTTTTTTAGATGGAGTTTTGCTCTTGTTGCCCAGGCTGGAGTGCCATGGCATGATCTCGGCTCACTGAAACCTTCGCCTCCCGGGTTCAAGCAATTCTCCTGCCTCAGCCTCCCAAGTAGCTGGGATTATAGGCATCCGCCCCCACAACCAGCTAATTTTTGTATTTTTAGTAGAGATAGGGTTTCAGCATGTTGGCCAGGCTGGTCTCAAACTCCTGACCTTAGATGATCCACCTGCCTTAGCCTCCCAAAGTGCTGGGATGACAGGCGTGAGCCACCACGCCTGGCTTTGAGTTTAAACTTTCCACTCTGATGTACAGAATTAAGTTTCTGTTGAGAATTTTAAATAGTTAACTTCACAGGATTTGTGTGTGGGAACAAACTTGAAGGTAGGAAGAAACCAAACCCACAGTCTGAATAGGAGGCTGTGTCAGTGACACATTCCTTAATCAGTCCTTGAGAACACTAACATGTATTGTGTATTTACCACATGCTAGGCACTAGGCTAACCACATAGCATGTTGTCCTCATCTGTTTTCTGTAGCTATAACAAAATCCATATACTGGATAATTTACGAAGATAAACTATTTCTTACAGTTTTGGAGGCTGAGAGTCCAAGTGCATGAGGCCGGCATGTTTCAAGGGTCTTCTTGCTGCTTTGTAACACTGTGAAGGGCATTGCATGGAGAGAGGGCAAGAGATTGTGTGTCAAGTTATGTCTGTCTTCCTTGCCTTTTTTTTTTTTTTTTTTTGGACGGAATCTGGCTCTGTCGCCCAGACTAGAGTGTAGTGGTGCAATCTCGGCTCACTGCAACCTCTGCCTCCCGGGTTCAAACAGTTCTCTTGCCTCAGCCTCCTGAGTAGCCGGGATTACGGGCGCCCGCCACTACGCCTGGCTAATTTTTGTATTTTTAGTAGAGACAAGGTTTCACTATGTTAATCAGGCTCTTGAATTCCTGACCTCAGGTGAATTCCTGGCCTCGGCCTCCCGAAGTGCTGGGATTACAGGCTTGAGCCACCACACCCGGTCCTCACTTCCTCTTCTAAAGCCACCAGTCCCATCATGGGAGCCCCACCCTGATGACTTTATCTAATCGTAAATACCTCTCGAAGGCCCCACCTCCAATCAACATATGAATTTAAGGATTAAGTTTCTAACCCATGACATTTGGGGGACAGTTTCAAACCATATCACATGTATTATCTCATTTAATCCTCACAATACTTTATCAAGTAAGTTCAGTTTTTAATCTTCCATTTTATGAATAAGAAAACAGAGCCACAGATAAATTAGGGAACTTTCCCCAGGATTACACATCCATCTACCCAGTAGAGCCTGGATTTGATTACAAGCATCTTGCTCTACAACCCACGACTTAACCCCCAAGCTAAGGAAATTTATATTTTACAAAGACATCCAAAATCCAAAGCCAGCGGGAGGGGTTTTGTCCATCTGCACAAACTTTGCAGCAGATAACCAGACAGGGATCCTGTCCTGGGCCGGTCATTCCCTGAATTCTGTCTTTCTGCATTATCACTTTGCTATACCTGCCCAGGCAGAAGCAAATGCTTAGGTTCAACTACAAGTGTGAGAATCCAGTCATTGCCAGTGGTCTGTAAGTCAATTGAAAAATAATGGCCAGGCACGGTGGCTCACGTCTGTAATCCCAGCACTTTGGGAGGCTGAGGCAGGCAGATTACCTGAGGTTAGGAGTTCAAGACCAGACTGGCCAACATGGCGAAACCCCATCTCTATGAAAAATATTAAAACATTAGCTGGATGTGGTGGCACATGCCTATAGTCCCAGCTACTCGGGAGGCTGAGGCAGGAGAATAGCTTGCACCCTGGAGGTGGAGGTTGCAGTGAGCCAAGATTGTGCCATTGCACTGCAGCCTTGGGTACATCAGCTCAGTGGAACACTACACAGCCATTAACAGGCAGCTGTAAAGGTGATGAAACCACAAGTAAAAATTTTTATAATTCAGTTCAGTGTCTGAAAATTACTTTTTACCTAAGATCAGGACAAGGCTTTGTAAAAAAATGTTTATAGGCCAGGAGTGGTGGCTCACGCCTGTAATCTCAGCACTTTGGGAGGCTGAGGCCGGCGGATTACCTGAGGTCAGGAGTTCAAGACCAGCCTGGCCAACACAGAGAAACCTGTCTCTACTAAAAGTACAAAATTAACAGGGTGTAGTGCCACATACCTGTAATCCCAGCTACTTGGGAGGCTGAGGCAGGAGAATCCCTTGAACTCGGGGGGCGGAGGTTGCGGTGAGCTGAGATCACACCATTGCACTCCAACCTGGGCAAAAAGAGCGAAACTCCGTCTCAAAAAAAAGAAAAAAAAAAGTTTATAATGTTAAGTGAAAAACACAACATAATATTTTTTCGGCTATTATAATAAAAAATATGTAAATAGCAAACTGACTATATTTGAAAATGGCCTGGAAAGACTGGAAAAAATACAAAAAGAAGGGTGATCAAATCTGATTTATCTTGTTACCCCCAGTACCTACCCAGTGCCTAACACATATGAGGTATTCAATCAATATTTCTGGATGAATTTTTTGTTGAAAAAAAAAGTCAGAGCCAAATGTGGTGCCTTGCGCCTATAATCCCAGCACTTTGGGAGGCTGAGGCAGGCAGATTTCTGGAGCCCAGGAATTTGAGACCAGCCTAGGCAACATGGTGATACCCCGTTGTTCACTAAAAATACACAAATTAGCCGGGCATGGTGGTGCACACCTGTGGTCCCAGCTACTCAGGAGTCTGAGGTGGGAGGATCACTTGAGCCAGGGAGGCAGAGGTTGCAGTGAGCCGAGATGGCACCACTGTACTCCAGCCTGGGCGACAGATCAAGACCCTGTCTCAAAAAAAAAAAAAATCAGTTGCTGTATTAGTATGGGAGAATCCAGGTTATTATTTTTATTATTTTTTATTTCTTAACAATGTAATGCTGTCATAAAACTGTTAATACAATTATTTATTTATTTATTTATTTTGAGACGGAGTTTTGCTCTTGTTGCCCAGGCTCGAGTGCAATGGCGCGATCTTGGCTCACCGCAACCTCTGCCTCCTGGGTCCAAGAGATTCTCCTGGGTAAGCCTCCCGACTAGCTGGGATTACAGGCATGCACCACCACGCCTGGCTAATTTTGTATTTTTAGTAGAGATGGGATTTCTCCATATTGGTCAGACTGGTCTAGAACTCCCGACCTCAGGTGATCCGCCCGCCTCGGCCTCCCACAGTGCTTGGATTACAGGCGTGAGCCACCGTGCCCGGCCTAATACAATTTTTTAAAGGTCCCAAATGTCTTCTGGATTTGGGGGTTAGGCAGTATATTAGTCTGCTCAGGCAACCGTAACAAAATACCATAGACTAGATGGTCTGAACAACAGAAACTTATTTTTCTCATTCTGGAGGCTGGGAGTCTAAGAGAAAGGTGCTGAGGAGTTAGGTTTCTTTTTTCTTTCAGACAGAATCTCGCTCTGTCGCCCAGGCTAGAGTGCAGTGGCACGACCTTGGCTCACTGCAACCTCCGCCTCCCAAGTTCAAGTGATTCTTCTGCCTCAGCCTCCCAAGTAGCTGGGACTATAGGCCTGCGCCATCACGCCCGGCTAATTTTTGTAATTTTTTTTAGTAGAGACAGGGTTTCACCATATTGGCCAGGCTGGTCTCAAACTCCTGACCTCGTGATCTGCCCACCTTGGCTTCCCAAAGTATGCTGGGATTACAGGCATGAGCCACTGCACCTGGTCGGAGGTGGGAGATTTCACTCTGAGGCCTCTTCTCTTGGCTTGTAGGTGGCTGCCATTTTGCTGTGTTCACATGACCCCTTCTTTGCGTGTACACGTGGAGAGAGAGGGTGAGCTCTCTAGTGCCTGTTCTTATAGGGACTTCGAGGCCTCTGAGCCCAAGCTAAGCCATCGTATCCCCTGTGACCTGCATGTATACATCCAGATGGCCTGAAGTAACTGAAGAATCACAAAAGAAGTGAAAATGACCTGTTCCTGGCAGGGCGCGGTGGCTCACGCCTGTAATGCCAACACTTTGGGAGGCCGAGGCGGGCAGATCACAAGGTGAGGAGATCAAGACCATCCTGGCTAACACAGTGAAATGAAACCCCGTCTCTACTAAAAACACAAAAAAATTAGCTGGTCGTGGTGGCAGGCGCCTGCAGTCCCAGCTACTTGGGAGGCTGAGGCAGGAGAATGGCATGAACCCGGGATGCGGAGCTTGCAGTGAGCCAAGATCGCGCCACTGCACTCCAGCCTGGGTGACAGAGCGGGACTCTATCTCAAAAAAAAAAAAAAAAAAAAAGCCTGTTTCTGCCTTAACTGATGACATTCCACCACAAAAGAAGTGAAAATGGCCGGTCCCTGCCTTAACTGATGACATTACCTTGTGAAATTCCTTCTCCTGGCTCATCCTGGCTCAAAAGCTCCCCCATTGAGCCCCTTGTGACCCCCACCCCTGCCTGCCCCCTTTGACTATAATTTTCCACTACCTACCCAAATCTTATAAAACGGCCCCCACCCCTATCTCCCTTCGCTGACTGTCTTCGGACTCAGTCCGACTGCACCCAGGTGAAATAAACAGCCTTGTTGCTCACACAAAGCCTGTTTGGTGGTCTCTTTACACAAACGCGAGTGAAAGGGACACTAATCGCATCATGGGGATTCCACCCTTGCATTAGGGTTCTCCAGGGGACAGAACCAGTAAGATATATGTATATATGAAGGGGAGTTTATTAGGGAGAATTGGCTCACACGATTACACGGCCAAGTCCCACGATAGGCTGTCTGAAAGCTGGGGAAAGAGAGAAGCCGGTAGTGGCTCAGTTCAAGTCCGAAAGCCTCAAAACCAGGGAAGCCATCAGTGCAGCCTCCAGTCTGCAGCTGAAGGCCTGAGAGCCCCTGGGAAGTCACTGGTACAAGTCCCAGAGTCCAAAGGCCAAAGAACCTGAAGTCTGCTGTCCGGGGGCAGGAGATGGGGAAGCAAGCATCCCGCACCAGAAGGAAAAATAGAACCAGAAGACTCAGCCAGCAAAGCTGGCCCCTTCTTCCACCTGCTTTGTTCTAGCTGCCCTGGCAGTCGGCCGACTGGATGGCACCCATCCACAATGAGGGTGGGTCTTCCTCTCCCAGTCCTCAACCCAATGTCAATCTCCTCTGGCGACACCGTCACAGACACACCCAGGAAGGTACTTTACAGCCATCAAGGCATTCCTCAATGCAGTCACCCAATATTCACCATCACAACCCTCGTGCCCTCGTGACCTCATCTAACCCTAATTGCCTCCCAAAGGCCCGGCTTCCAAATACCATTACATTTGGAGTTAGGGGTTCAACAAATGAACTGAAGAGGGAAGGAATAAAAACATTCAGCTCTTAACAGGCAGTTCTTGCCCCCACCTTCTGTACATGGTGGCAGCTGGAGACATCCTGGGTGGGCTGGCCGCAGGAGCCATGGTGGCTGCCCAAGGTGGAGCTGGAGAAGGCACTTGACCTTCCTTGTCTGTCCATGGAGGCTTCAGGGGGCTGAGGTCAACTTACCGGCACTGGGGAGACAGAGACTGCAGTAGGGCCCGTGAATGGAGGGCTCTGGGGCACAGGGGCAGATGCCTCTGACTGGGCACCGTGGTGAGCCAGACTTGTCATTCGAGGGAAGGACCTGTCAGCAGGCTGCAGCGTTTTGACCAGAGGCCTAAACAAGGAGAACCTCAGCTGACCATCCATCAAAGCAAAGCTGGGCCAAGGGGTTCTCTCCACCACAGTAACCGAGGGCCCGCCCCTCCCACACCCTGCGCCGCCCTTTCATCGCCTCTCAAGATCAACATTAGCCACACCTTCAAACTCTTCTGTCCTCCATCTGAGCTCACTTGGTGGTGGTGTGCACGCACACAACACACATGCACACAGAGCGTACACATGCACACAGAGTGTGCACGCACACACACAGACACACACACACATGCACACGGAGGCACGCACATGGACAGAGTGTACGCATGCACACAGACACACAGAGTATGCATGCACGCAGACACATGCACACGGACACACGCACATGGACACACAGAGTGTACACATGCACACACACAGTGTGCATGCACGCAGATACATGCACACATGCACACGGACGCACCCACATGGACACACAGAGCGTACACATGCACAGACACACAGAGTGTGCACGCACGCACATGGACACATGCACACATGCACACAGATGCACGCACATGGACACAGTGTACACATGCACAGACACACAGGGTGTGCACGCAGGCACACGGACACATGCACACACGCACACGGACGCACACACGGACACACACAGTGTACACATGCACACAGACACACGCACATGGACACACACAGCCTGGCTGTACAAGAGCGTTGCCGTGGCTCTTGGAGGCTGAATTTAGCAGGGTGGATGGAGCTCAGCCATGTCCCGGAACAGAAGCCCTCAGGCTGCACACACCCAGCGCCACACTGCCAAAGAGGTCAAGGGTGAAGGACACAGAGAGAAGGGGTCAAGTGGTGCTGACGATTCAACTCCAAGGCCAAGGCATGGGCCCCATTGGGTGGACACTGCTGTTTATAGCTCCCCTTGTGAAGCATTTTTGGCAAATACGATGATGGTCCGCACGACAGTGACTGGGGACACGTGAGTGAGCCCCTGAGCTCGCAGCCATGGTTTGCATGGCCTCCCCGAGTCTGCACTCTGAGGCTCTGCCTCCAGCCTGACATCTCATCACAGCTTCTCTACCACCTAGTCTATATCCTACCTTCTATATCCTAGTCAGGGAGAGAAAACACAAAATTGAAATAACTGCGGAAGGCTGTTCACGGCATGGCAGATTCAAGGTGCGAATGAGGATTAGGAAACGTAGATTCCAGACGGGCGTGTCAGGAGCAGTGAAGGGCGAGCAGGCAGGTGTGGACTGTTTTCTGTGGGAGGTGTGTTCGAGGCCTCAGAGGGTAGAGGGGTGGGGTGGGCCAGGTGAATAGTGGCCCAGGTATGGCCCTGAGACTGGAGGGCAAGGTGTGCGGGGACAGAGGGAGGATTGGCTTCTCTGCACCGTGAGGGGAGAGGAGAAATAAGCCTTTGAGCAAAGGACTGGGGCTGGGGCCTGTCCTTCTGAGAAAGCCCCTCCCTTCTATCTGCCACCTGCCCCACCCCACCCCCATGCAGAGAGAAACCCTTGGGGGATGGGGGCCTCTGCCCTGCCTCTGCTGCCCCTCCCCCACCACCTCTCCCAGAGACCTGGAACAAAAAGGGAGAAGCCCTGATTTTATTTTGTATTTTTTGTTGTTGTAAAATGCACAAAATTTACCATTTTAACCATGTTTAAGTGTATAAATTAGCAGCATTAAGTACATTCACAATGTTGTGCAATCATCACTGACATCCACTTAGAACCTTTTCATCATCCCAAACAAATGCTCTAAACAATAACTTCCAGCCAGGTGTGGGGGCACACCCTGCAGTCCCAGGCCCAGCTACTTGGGAGGCTGAGGCCTGAGGATTACTTGAGCCTGGGGGTGGAAGTTTCAGTGAGGCAGGATTGTGCCACTGTGTTCCAGCCTGGGTGACAGAGCCAGACTCTGTCTCAACAAAAACAAAAACAAAAACAATAATGACTTTCCATTCCAGCCCCTCCTCAGCAACCCCCAACCCCCGCCCACCACTATTCTACATTGTGTCAATGAACTCACCTATTCTAAATTACTCACCTAGGTGAATCAGAGAATATTTGTCCTTTTGGGTTTGGTTTATTTCATCAGCAGAATGTTTTCAAGGTTCATCACTGTTGTAGCATGTGTCAGGATTTCTTTCCTCTTTAGGGCTGAATATTGCCTGAACACATCGCATTCTGTTTATCCATTTGTCTGCTCATGGACACTTGATTTGTTTCCACCTTTTGGCCATTGTGAATAATGTTGCAATGGAAATTGTGGACAAGTATCTGTTTGGCTCCCTGCTTTCATTTCTCATAGGTATACCACTAGAAGGGGAATTGCTGGGTCATGTTCTATGTTTAACTTTTTGAAGAATATCCAAATGTTTTCCACAGTGGCTGCACCAAATCTTGATTTTTAAAAAATATTTTATGTTGGCCGGGCGCGGTGGCTCAAGCCTGTAATCCCAGCACTTTGGGAGGCCGAGACGGGCGGATCACGAGGTCAGGAGATCGAGACCATCCTGGCTAACACGGTGAAACCCCATCTCTACTAAAAAATACAAAAAAACTAGCCGGGCGAGGTGGCGGGCGCCTGTAGTCCCAGCTACTCGGGAGGCTGAGGCAGGAGAATGGCCTAAAACCTGGGAGGCGGAGCTTGCAGTGAGCTGAGATCCGGCCACTGCGCCCCAGCCTGGGTGACAGAGCAAGACTCTGTCTCAAAAAAAAAAAAAAAAAAAAAATATTTTATGTTTTATTTTTATTTTGAGACAGAGTCTCACTCTGTCACCCAGGCTGAAGGGCAGTGGCATGATCTCCGCTCACTGCAAACTCCACCTCTCGGATTCAAGCAATTCTCCTGCCTCAGCCTGCTGAGTAGCTGAGATTACAGGTGCCCGCCACCATGCACGCTAATTTTTTGTGATTTTTAGTAGAGACAGGGTTTCGCCATGTTGGTCTGACCTCAAATGCCTGACCTCAGTTGATCCGCCTGCCTCAGGCTCCCAAAGTGCTGGGATTACAGACCTGAGCCACCATGTCGGCCTTTTGTTTTGTTTTGTTTTGTTTTAAAGAGATACAAGGTCTCATTCTGTCACCTAGGCTGGGGTCAGTGGTGCAATCTCGGCTCATTGGAGCCTGGAACTCCTGGGCTCAAGCAATTCTCCCACCTCAGCCTCTCAAGTAGCTGGGACTAGGGACATGACCCACCACACCTGGCTAATTTTTAAAATTTGTTTGTAGAGACAGGGTCTCTCTCTGTTGGCCAGGCTGGTCTTGAACTCCTGGCCTCAAGTGATCCTCCTGCCTTAGGCTCCCGAAATGCTGGAATTACAGTCATGAGCCACAATGCCTGGCCACTTTGATCTATTTTAAAGGAAGAATGAATCTATTCTAAAAGCCTCATGCTTGGCAGGGAGGGATGGTCTACCAGCCAAATTTCAGGAGCCCAGAGCCTCACTGCACTATGAAATCACATAGTCAACTGTGGAGGTCCCATCTTAGAGGCACAATGACAAACTGGCTGCATCCAAAAGAGGGCGACCCAAGAGGGAGTTATGTCAAGTAAAAAGCGGCTGAAGGGAGCGGGTGTCTGAGGCGTCCCTCTTCACAAAGAACTGTTCCCAGGGCTATGAAAGGCCACTTTGCAGCAGGGTAGATAGACCTGCCTGCAGCCACAGAGGCAGGACCCGGGGGCTGGGGTGGGCCTGTGTGCGAGCTTCCAGGGACCAGCTTTGGCTGCACACTGCTCTGAGGGCTGGAGGGTAATCTCTAAGGCTCCATGACTCTGCCAGGCCGGGAGAAGAAGACATGACAGAAGACGTCATGTTCCATGAGATTCTTTTGTTGTTAATTCTGCTTTGAACAAATGGGAAGGCTGAACTCCTAAGAGTTTTTGCAGTTGAAAAAAAATCTTCCACTTTCTTTTTCTTTGAGGTGGAGTCTCACTCTGTTGCCCAGGCTGGAGTGCAGTGGCGTGATCTGGGCTCACTGCAAACTCTGCCTCCTGGGTTCAAACGATTCTGCTGCCTCAGCCTCCCGAATAGCTGGGATTACAGACGTCCACCACCACAACCAGCTAATTTTTGTATTTTTAGTAGAGACGATGCTTCGCCATGTTGGCCAGGCTGGTCTGGAACCCCTGACCTCAGGTGGTCTGCCCACCTCGGCCTCCCAAAGTGCTGGGATTACAGGCATGAGCTACCACGCCTGGCCTCCACTTTTTCACACAGGAGATCAGGAAGCACACTGATCAGGAAATCAACACAAATAATCGTGTAAATGCTGAATTATGAATTGCATTTTGATAAATGTAAGCACTAATGAAAAATATTTCAGGACAGACATCTTATTTGAATGATTTCCTAGAGAATGGTTTCTCTAGGAGTTGGAGGTGCAGAAACAAATGCGATCAGAGATTAAGAAGAGTTTTGAGACCTGAAGCTCCGTGCTTTGTTCAGGTATCCTGAAGGCTTTGGATACCTCTACAGGCGGCCGGAGAAATTAACACAGTGCACAGAAACAGCACGTTGAGGAATAGGTACCAATCATTCCACCTCTTCTTCCACTCAGCTCCTGATGCCGGCTATCTCTCAGCCTTCTGCTTTTTTAAAATTGTTTTCTGAATTTTAAAAAATTCTTTACAGGCAGGGTATGGTAGTTCACGCCTGTAATCCCAGCAGTTTGGGAGGCCGATGCAGGCGGATCACTTGAGGTCGGGAGTTCGAGACCAGCCTGGCCAACATGATGAAACCCTGTCTCTACTAAAAGTACAAAAAAAATTAGCTGGGAGTGGTCGTGGGCCCCTGTAATCCCAGCTACTCAGGAGGCTGAGGCAGGAGAATCACTTGAACTGGGGAGGGGAGGTTGCAGTGAGCAGAGATTGTGCCACTGCGCTCCAACCTGGGCTACAAGAACAAAACTCCATCTCAAAAAAAAAAAAAAAGAAAAGAAAGAAAAAAAATTCATTACAAAAGTGGCACCTGTCTGACAGAGTGAGTGCTATCCAGCCACTATTTCTGGTTCTCCTCTGGGGCTTGTTGTGTCATCATTTTTCCCTGCTCCCTGAAAGTGAAGTGCGGCTATGTGATGTGCTTTGGCCAACAAAACGAGAAGTGGCACCTGTCACTTAAGGTTCCCCCCAGGTGGGAACTCTAAGAGTCTGTGGCCGGGTGCAGTGGCTCACGCCTGTAATCCCAGCACTGTGGGAGGCCAAGGCGGGCAGATCACAAGGTCAAGAGATCGAGACCATCCTGGCCAACATGGTGAAACCCCATCTCTACTAAAAATACAAAAATTAGCCAGGCGTGGTGGCGGGTGCCTGTAATCCCAGCTACTCGGGAGGCTGAGGCAGGAGAATTGCTCGAACCTGGGAGGCTGAGGTTGCAGTGAGCCAAGATCATGTCACTGCACTCCAGTCTGGGTGACAGAGTGAGATTCCATCTCAAAAAAAGAAAAAAAAAGAAAAAAGAAAAAAGAATCTGTGTGCAATTTATACTTCTGAGGAGGGTGACATAGAGCAGCCTCCCCCATCTACCCTCAGTGAGCACAAAGCCTATACAAGAAATAAACCTTGGTTGCACTAAGCTGCTGAGGTTTGGGGGTTGTTACTGTAATATAACTTGTTATAAAAAATCTTCCATAAATATTTACTTACGTGTCAAGGTGCTGGCAATATAGCTGGGAACAACAAAGCCATCAGTAAGCTGACAAGCTCTCCTCTCAGAGAGCTACACGCTAGCAGGGAAGAGAGCCATAAACAACCCATTGTACAATTCACCATTTTGTTGTAACAGTATGGAGAGGCTGGGCGTGGTGCTTCATGCTTGTAATTCCAGCACTTCCGGAGGATGAGGTGGGAGGATCACCTGAGGCCAGGAGTTGGAGACCAAACTGGGCAACATAGCAAGACCCCTGTCTCTACAAAAAAAAAAATTAGCCAGGTGTGGTGGCATGCACCTGCAGTCCCAGCAACTGGGGAGGATCGCTTGAGCCCAGGAGGTCAAGGCTGCAGTGAGTGGTGATCATGCTGCTGCATTCTAGCCTGGGTGACAGGGAAAAACCCTGTCTCCAAAAAAAGTATGAGGAAATTCAGGGCACTGAAGAGTGTAGGCAGCCAGGTGACCTGCCTGCCAGGGATTGGGGAGAGCTGCTCCTGGAGGATGGAAAGCTGAGGTGGAAGATGAACAGGAGTTAGGCAGGGAGAAGGGAGACCAGTGTGGCAGGCAAAAGCAGAAGGGAGCTTGGGTGGCTGGACTGCCAGGAGGAAGGTGAGGAAGGGCTAGCGGGGCGGGGGCTGGGCAGGGCCAGGCCACTCAGGGCTTGTGGGCCCAGGTCTCATCCCAAGAGCAACGCGATGGGAGTGATGGAAGTGTTGAGGCAGGGGAGCAGCGTGCCTCTCCCCAACGCCCACTGTTGCTTTCAAAGACCAATGGCCGACGGGGACTGTGTGTGATAAGAAACATCAGGTGAAGAGAAACCGAAACCACGTCCACTCTGTCCATCCGACAGGATAGGCCACAGTCCCACAAGCCCCGCAGTGGTGGCTCTGCTGGCACTTCTGCCCAGTCTTCAGGAGCAGCAGCCACTCCAGGGACGCTGCTTAAAACTGGCTGCATCTCTAGCTTCTCACCCCACTCAGGACACCCCTGCTTCCTCCCTTGGCCCAGAGAGGGGGCACGCGCTGGCCATGCCTGTTTCAGCACAGCTCAGGCCGGGGTTTGGAGACCAGGAAGTGTCTGTACCCTCATTGTTATTATTAGTATTATTACTAGCACCAGCTGAAGCCCCTGGTTCCTCCCTTCCACATTTACTCTCAGCTCCTATTTTTCAGCAGAGCCTGACGAGGACCCTTGTCCTTGTCCCCATCCCTCATCCTCCCTGGCATCTCTGCAATGTGTATGGCCCGGTGGACCCTCCTTTTCTTCCACAAACGCCTCTCCAGGCTCCTCGCCCTTCTCAGCTCCTCCCTCAACTTTCACAGCTCCTCCTCTTCCTTCTGCCCCTAAAGGAAGGGAGGTCGTTCCCACAGTTTCTAACTCCTTTTTAAAAAATTTTAAAATTATTTATTTATTTTGAGATAGAGTCTTACTCTGTCGCCCAGGCCCAAGTGCAGTAGTGCAATCTTGGCTCACTGTGGCCTCCACCTCCAGGGCTCAAGGGATTCTCGTGCCTCAGCTTCCTGAGGAGCTACGATTACAGGTGCCCGCCACCACACCCGGGTAATTTTTGTATTTTCAGTAGAGACGGGGTTTCACCATGTTGGCCAGGCTGGTCTTGAACTCCTGGGCTCAAGCGATCTGCCAGCCTCGGCCTCCCAAAGTTCTGGAATTACAGGCGTGAGTCACTGTGCCTGGCCTGTAACTCTTACCTCTACACTCTCCTTCCCAGTTCTTGGTTCCAACCATGACCTACAGTTGAATGTGTCTAAATCTCCCCTCCGGCCAGTACCTCGCTTCTGAGCCCTAATCCCAAATTCACCACTCCCCAAATCAGGCATCTCCCTCATTTTCCACAGCCATCTTCATGGCTCCAGAGAGAAAATCTGATTCATCCAGCTCTGGTTGTACATCCCGTGATCCCACCCTGGTCCCATTTGCCCAGGCCAGTGAAGGGTCGGGGGAAGAGGTACAGAGCACAGCTGGGGTAGGTGGGCCACAGAGGGACTAACACATCAGTGGAGACCACAGGAAGAGCAGAAGCAAAAGGATGTAGAGGAACAGTCAGAGACAGGAGGAGAGTCGGAGAGAAGGCATCAAAGCAACCAAGAGAGGACAGAGTTGCAAGACGGGAGTGAGTGAAAACAGGGGATTTGCCTTGGCAATTACCAAACTTCATCCATTCAAAGACCCCCTTTCATGCTTGAATGATGTCTCGCACCACAGATGGCACTTCATTGTTAAACGGTGGTGGGGTGTTTTTCTTCCTTCTCTCTTAGTGGTAAAGTGACAGAATGGCTTAAAAGCCATGGACTCTTAGAACTCATGGAACAAAGGCAGCTATGAAGCCGCTCCACTGGAGCAGTGGGGGCCGACGTCCAAATGCAATGGGTTGAAAAGGCAGAGGAGCAACTGGGCGCAGTGGCTCACATCTATAATCCCAGCACTTTGGGAGTCTGAGGCAGGCAGATCACGAGGTCAAGAGATCGAGACCAACCTGGCCAACATGGTGAAACCCCATCTCAACTAAAAATACAAAATTAGCTGGGCGTGGTGGCGGGCATCTGTAGTCCCAGCTACTTGGGAGGCTGAGGCAGGAGAATCACTTGAACCCGGGAGGTGGAGGATGCAGTGAGCTGAGATGGTACCACTGCACTCCAGCCTGGCAACAGAGCGAGACTCTGTCTCAAAAAAAAAAGGCAGAGGAGCATTCCACAAAACAACCAGGCCAGGACTTCCCAGAAAGGTCAATGTCGGCAGGGAATGGAGGCCCATGCTTGTAATGCCAGCATTTTGGGAAGCCCAGGTGGGAGGATCACTTGAACTCAAGAGTTTGAGACCAGCCTGGCAAACACCATGAAACCCCATCTCTACAAAAAATACAAAAAATTAACTGGGTGTGGTAGCACGTGCCTGTGGTCACAGCTGAAATGGGAGGATGGCTTCTGCCCAGGAGGTTGAGGCTGCAGTGAGCCATGATTGCACCACTGCTCCAGCCTGGGCAACAGAGGGAGCCAAAAAAGAAAAAAAAAGTCAATATCATAAAAGACTCCTCCCCCACAAAAAAGGAGAGAACTGTTTCAGATTACCAGATACTAAAGAGACATAACAGCTAAATGCAATATGATCCTTGACTGGATCATTGATCAAAAAATCCATTAAAAACATTATTGGGATAATTAGGAAAAATTGAATAGTGAATACAGAGTATACATTAAATAATACTATATGGATGCAAATTTCTTGATGTAAATGTTTTATGTGTATATATACATATATGCATTTGTATGATATCTGCATATTATATATATATATGTATATGAAGAGTGTGTATAAATAAATGTGACAAAATGTTAATTCATAAAGCCAGGTCAATGACTCTCACCTGGGGGCAATTTTGCCCAGAGGGGACACCTGGCAATGTCTGTTTGGTTGTCACAGCCAAGCAGGTGCTGGCACCGGAGGCTATATAGTGTCCTATAATTCACCCAGACGCCCCCAGCACAAAGAATTACCCAGCCCAAACTGTCCAGGGTGCTGGGGTTGAGAGCCTTCATCTATGCGAAAAGTCTGGGTGTTCACTGTACTTTCTTTCAACCTTTCTGCAGATTTTTAATTTTTTATTTTATTTTTTTGAGACAGAGTCTCTCTGTCGCCCAGGCTGGAGTACAGTGGCACAATCTCGGCTCACTGCAAACTCTGCCTCCCGGGTTGAAGCTCTTCTCCTGCCTCAGCCTCCCGAGTAGCTGGGATTACAAGGCATGTGCCACTGCACCCAGCCAATTTTTAATTTTTTTAAATACAAAGTTAGGACCGGGCATGGTGGCTCACACCTGTAATCCCAGCACTTTGAGAGGCCAAGGTGGGCGGGTCACCTGAGGTCAGGACTTCGAGACCAGCCTGGCCAACATGGTGAAACCCCGTCTTTAATAAAAATACAAAAATTAGCCGAGTGTGGTGGCGCGGCCCTGCAGCCCCAGCTACTAGGGGAGGCTAAGGTGGGAGAATCACTTGAACCTGGGAGGCCGAGGTTACAGTGAGCCGAGATTGCCCCACTGCACTCCAGCCTGGGTGATGGAGCAAGACTCAAAATAAATAAATAAAATACAAAGGTGGCAACCAAAAAAAAAGTGAGAGGGAAAAAATGTGTGACAGAAAGATGAGAAAGTAAAGGAAAAAGACCGAAGGGTAAGCAAGTTCTTCCCAGGATCTTGACTCTAAAGGGATGGTCTTCAGCCTGAGGGAGAGACAAAGAGACAGAAGCAAACCCTCAGGCAACCTGCGGTCCCCACCCCCAACCCCAAGGCAGATCCCTGGTGGGTATTTTGCAGCTCCTGACCATTGCCAGCCTCAGGCATACCTGATGGGGGTGGGAAGCCCCAGACCCCCCACAGCTCATCCAGTGGCTGCCACGACACAGCCCGCCCGGCCGGGAAAGACCAGGGCAGTCAATCAGACTCTTGCTCCTGTCAAACCCTGATAATAAGACATTTAGGAGAGGAAGCTGGAGCTCAACGCAAGCAAAGACAGAGACCAGAAAGTACAGCAGGAGTCACAGGAGATCCTGGAGGATCACAACAAGCTGCGGTGGTGGAGACGCTGACGCCGACAGAAGGCAGAACTCACAGGCGGAGAAAGCCGGGCAGAGCCAAGAGGACCAGGCAGCCAGGGCTCGTGGAGTCTGTCCTCTCACTACAGCAGCTCAGGAGCGAGGAGTCACCACGCTGCTGCTGCGGTTCTTGGCCCCGGCTGGGATCCTGGAGCCACCAGGCTAGCCTGAAGGGGTTCACTAGGGTTCCACAAGATTCCTGTAGCCCCCTCCCCTGTCTCTGCTCTGTTGAGTCTCCTCGCCCTGCCACGCTCCCTCCTTCCTGCCTTTGCACATTCTCTGGCCCTGTCGAACTTAGTCCAAGGGCAGAGCCAGGTTTTGTGGGGCCTAGAGCTTGGGAACTTTCTTTAAGAAGAAGAGCACAACAGTATGAATACAAAAGGCCACGGCTTCGCTGGCTTCGTGGTAAATCCCTCTCCAGCTCTCAACTCCAACATCGCTTCCTCAGTAACACCTTCCTGCCTCTCTTCCCGTCCCCAACTAGGTCAGAGCTTTTCCGCAGGTAGCTCTGCGCTGTCTGATACAATAGCCACTAGCCACATGGGGCTACTTAAATTTGAATGAATTACAATGAAACCACATCAGACATTCAGATCGTCAGTTGCACTGACCACATGTCATGCTCAGCTGCCCCATGTGGTTCTAGGCTGTGATGGACAGTGCAGCATAGAACATCTCTATTATCAGGGACGATTCTCCTGGACAGTGCTGATACGCCAAGCAGCACCAACTAATACCTACTCACCTTTAGCTCCCCGTAGACTGGAGCCCCAGGAGAACAGGACCATATATCTGTTGGCCTCATGTCTGTCGCCCAGTGCCTGGCACACACAGGTCCTTGATAAACACTCATTTAATGAATGTGCAATTCATTACTGGTCCACACATCTTTGGAACACCCTCACTCCTAACTTCAGTGAGCCCCAGATTCTTGCATTAAAAAGTGGGGAAAAGAGTCTCTGTTTTCCGGGCTGTGAGGAAGGAGCTGGCAGGGAGGAAGAGCTTGAAAATGCAGAAGACAGACTTGACCTAGAATAAAAATATGTACCCTCGTGTACATGGAGATACACTTATACCAGCACGTAGAAAATAGCCTGAGTATACACCAAATGTGACAAATGGCTGACACAGCTTAGCCACAGATGGGCGGGACTTGGGGTGATTCTAATTGTCTTCTTTGTGGCTCTTGTTTTTCCCAAGTGTTCCCTGTGTACTTTTTTTTTTCTGAGATGGAGTCTCACTTTGTCACCCAGGCTGGAGTGTAGTACTGTGATCTCAGCTCACTGCAACCGAGTTCAAACAATTCTCCTGCCTCAGCCTCCTGAGTAGCTAGGATTGCAGGCGTGTGCCACCATGCCTCGCTAATTTTGGTATTTTTAGTAAAGAGGGGGTTTCACCATGTTGGCCAGGCTGGTTTCGAACTCCTGACCTCGTGATCTGCCTGCCTCGGCCTCCCAAAGTGCTGAGATTACAGGTGTGAGCCACTGTGCCCAGCCTTTTTTTTTTTTTTTTCCAAGATGAGTTCAGCCCTGGCAGGAACGTTGGACAGCTCGGGTGTGCGGTCCCTCCTGCCATAGCTCCCAAGTTCCTCTGTCCCAGGATCTAGCTGCAAGGGTCTGACCCTATTCCGTCTGTTCCCTATTCCGTGGCCTCGTCTCTGTTGGGGCCACCTGCTCTGGTATCTGGGACTTGCCTCCTCTTTATCTCTCAGTCTTGTTTCTAGACCTTTTCTAGCTGTCATCAGCTTGAGACATGATTCACATACCATCAAATTCACCCTTTTAAAATGTACAGCTTAGTGGTTTTCGGTATAGTCTCAAGGTTATGCAACATCACTACTATTGAATTCCAGAACATTTTACCATGCAAAAAAGGACCCAAGGGTTACAGACCCATTAACAGCCACTACTTCTCATTTCCCCCTGGCACTCACTAATCCACTTTCTGTCTCTAGGGCTTTGCTTGTGTGAGTATTTCATCTAAATGGGATTACAATATATGTAGCCTTTGTATCTGGCTTCTTTCACTTAGCACCGTGTTTTCAAGGTTCATCCATGCGGTGTAGCACATATCACTATTTCATTCCTTTTTGCATTTAAATAATATTCCATAGTATGGATAGACTCCATTTCTCTGTTGTTGATGGACATTTGGGTTATTTTCACTTTTTAGCTATTATGAAAAATGCTGTAATAAACATTTGTATGTAAGTTTTGTTTTGTTTTTTGGTATTTTTGAGACAGGGTCTTGACTGTGTTACCCAGGCTGGCCTCGAACTCCTGGGCTCAAGATACCCTCTGGCCTCAGCCTCCTGAGTAACTGGGTCTATAGGCGAGCACCGCTGCACCTGGCTTATGTACAAGATGTTGTGTGACTGTGTGTTCAGTTCTCTGGGCATCACCTGGGAGTGGAATTGCTGGGCCGTATGGTAACTCTACTTACATTCTGAGTGGCTGCCAAACTGTTTTCCATGGCAGCTGCATTTTATATCCCCATCAGCAACGCATGAGGGTTGCAATTTCTCCCACCCTCACTGACACTTGTCACTGTCTCTCTGGATTCTATCCTCAGTTTTGTAAGGAAAATTCCATCCTAAAACATGTCTGCCCCATCCACATGTGACTGCCAAGTCCTCCTTCCTCCTCAGTGGACACTTTTTCTATTCCTGTAGTCACCGTTCCCTTCTCTCCCACTTTTTTTTTTTTTTTTTTTTTTTTGAGACAGTCTCACTCTGTCACCCAGGCTGGAGTACAGTGGCGTGATCTTGGCTCACTGCAAGCTCCACCTCCCAGGTTCAAGCCATTCTCCCTTGGCCTTGGCCTCCCAAGTAGCTGGGACTACAGGCGCCTGCCCCCATGCCCAGCTAATTTTTTTATTTTTAGGAGAGACGGGGTTTTACCACATTGGCCAGGCTGGGCTCGAACTCTTGACCTCAGGTGATCCACCCATTTTGGCCTCCCAAAGTGCTGGGATTACAGGTGTGAGCCACTGCACCTGGACTTCTCTCCCACTTTCTAACCATCAAGTCCCGTATCCATCCTCTCCCTTGCATAGAGCCTTCCTCACAAAAAGCCCCCATAGTTTCACAGCAAGGCCTTCACTTCAGCTGTTGCCTCCTCCAGGTAGCCCTCATGGCCTGTATGTGGACTTTCCTATCACTGCTTATATTTGTCCCTGCCCAAATCTCATGTGGAATTGTAATCCCCAGTGTTGGAGGTGGGGCCTGGTGGAGGTGTTTGAGTCATGGGGATGGATCCCGCATGGATTGGTGCTGTTCTCGAGATAGTGAGTTCTTGCCAAATCTAGTTGTTTAAAAGCATGTGGCACCTCCCCACAATCCTCTCTCTTTTGCTCCTGCTCTAGGCATGTGGTGTGCCTGCACCCTTTTGCCATAAGTAAAAGCTTCTGGAGGCCTCCCCAGAAGCCCAGCAGACGCTGGTGTGATGCTTGTATAGCCTGCAGAACTGTGAGCCAATTAAACCTGTTTTTTTTTTTTGAGACAGTCTTACTCTGTTGCCCAGGCTGGAGTGCGGTGGTGAGATCTCAGCTCACTGCAACCTCCGCCTCCTGGGTTCAAGCAATTCTCCTGCCTCAGCCTCTTTAGTAGTTGGGATTATAGGCGTGCACCATCACGTGCAGCTAATTTGTGAGTGTGTGAGACAGAGGCTCACTCTGTCCCCCAGGCTGGAGCGCGATGGTGCAATCTCGGCTCACTGCAATCTCTGCCTCCCGGGTTCAAGCGATTCTCCTGCCCCAGCCTCCTGAGTAGCTGGGACTACAGGTGTGTGCCAACACGCCTGACTAATTTTTTGTATTTTTAGTAGAGACAGGGTTTCACCATCTTGGCCAAGCGTCTCTGACTCCTGACCTTGTGATCCGCCCGCCTCAGCCTCCCAAAGTGCTGGGATTACAGGCATGAGCTACCAGCTGCCCAGCTAATTTTTGTATTTTTAGTAGAGACAGGATTTCACCATGTCGGCCGGGCTGGTCTCAAACTCCTGGTTTCAAGTGATCTGCCTGCCTCCGCCTCAGGTATTTCTTTATAGCAATGCAAAATGACCCAATACCCTGTGCCTTTCACAAGCTCCTCTTTGAATCTTTAAAAGCAGCAAGAATCAGGATTCTTGCCAATTTGGGTTTAGGGGAAATAAAAACAGCAGGGTTCAAGGATATATTTTATCATCAGATATCCTCCAGATGTCCTCTAGAGGTCTTAATCCCACCCTCCTCTTAATCACCTTCATAAATTGCATCATGAATGTACTTTTTTTTTTTTTTTTGAGGCGGAGTCTCGCTCTGTCGCCCAGGCTGGAGTGCAGTGGCCGAATCTCAGCTCACTGCAAGCTCTGCCTCCCGGGTTTACGCCATTCTCCTGCTTCAGCCTCCCGAGTAGCTGGGAATACAGGCGCCCGCCACCTCGCCTGGCTAGTTTTTTGTATTTTTTAGTACAGACGGGGTTTCACCGTGTTAGCCAGGATGGTCTCGATCTCCTGACCTCGTGATCCGCCCGTCTTGGCCTCCCAAAGTGCTGGGATTACAGGCTTGAGTCACCACGCCTGGCCCATGAATGTACTTTATCAAAGTTGAAATAGAAACTTAGTTGCCCTCTGTTAATCTGGGTAGTAGCCTTCTTGACCAGACTGGAAGCTCCTTGAGAGTAAGTGTATTAGTCTGTTCTCATGCTGCTGATAAAGACATACCCAAGACTGGGTAACTTATAAAGAAAAAGAGGTTTAATGGACTCACAGTTCCACATGGCTGGGGAGGCCTCACAATCACAGTGAAAGGTGAAAGGCACATCTCACATGGCCACGGCAGCAGACAAAACAGAATGAGAGCCAAGTGAAAGGGGAAGCCCTTATCAAACCATCAGATCTCGTGAGACTTACTCACTACCATGAGAACAGTATGGGGAAAACCACTCCCATTATTCAATTATCTCCCACCGAACCCTCTCACGACACGTGGAAATTATGGGAGCTACAATTCAATATCAGATTTGGCTGGGGACACAGCTAAATCGTATCAGTAGGGATCAGTAGGCTAGACATACCAGTACTATCCTTGTCTTCGTGCCAAGCATAATAGATGCTCAATTAATGTATTGAAATAGCTTTTGTTGAAAAAAGTTTTAAGTTCAGTGTTTCACTAAAATAAAAATAATTTCTCAAAAAGTAAAATGCATCATAACCTTTATATAGTGTGTAATGTTTATAACTTTATGTATATGTGGTAACACTAGAGCATGGCTATTAGAACCCAAAATTTCTTACGGCGTCTCTCAGAACCCCAGGGCTCCAACGAGCACGATACTGAGACAGCCTCAACCAGTCTGCTAAACTGGGGGTGAGCCTTGAGTCACGGTGCCCCAGCCAGTTAGACCAGTGCTTCCCCCATTCCAGCACCTCAGTCCTGGCTCATCATTTCATCGTCTCAAAAGAGAAGAGCATGGCCGCTTTCAAACCTTATTAGCCTGTAAATGCCTGGATCTGTGCTGCAGGTGAGCAGCATTTCAAGTCGTCTGCAGTAAAATCTATGTTGCTGGCAATAGTTGTTATCCTGACTTCTCTTCCCCAAGCCCTGTTCTCTGTAACAGAGATGTGTTGTGAAATGCTGTCACTTAAGTCTTGCTTCTCCCTTTCTTTCCCTTGGCAGCACCTGGCCAATGGAAGCCTTGCGGGTGCGGGCAGTCAGGGATCAAAAGGAAGCTCTGCAGGTGCCTTCTCCCCAACCTTCCAATAACCAACTGCTCAAATAGAAGCTCCTGAACCCAGGTGAGGCAGGAAAGGACGTTATACATCCTACAGGTTCGGATTCCACAAGCCTTTTAGCTTCTGGGTAGGCAGCATTAACTGGAGCGGTGGCTCTCTACCTGTGTGGCTGGGCAGCAGCAGCATAACCTGCCAACGTACTGGAAACACAAATCCCTGAGCCCATCCTTTCTGCGGGGGTAGGGCCCAGCAATCTGCACTTAGCCAAGTGTTCCAGGTGACCGAGAGGCTCGCTCAAGTGTGAGAACTGCTGCACTGGAGTTAGGAGTTCAGCAGTCCCTAACAGGGTGGGAAGGTGCTCCCTGTCTCCAAAGCCAGAAAACAGAGAGCAGAGGAGACCTCCCTTCAGATTCACCCAAGTGAGGGCTCCTCTGGAAACTGCACAGGTGGTGCAGGTAGACAATATTGTTCCCAACAGGCTGATGTGGGTCACGGACACCCCGCTTCTCTAGCACAGAGATTCATGGAGCTTCCTTTTTTTCTCTGATGCATATGAAAGCCTGAGTCCTGAGTTGCAGCCTCCCTTAGCAAACCTCATGAATCCTTGCAATCCTCACAAGGCCACCTGCAGCATAATTATAATTCCAACAAACTAGAACATCCCTGGAGGTGCTGCCTAGAGTGTGTCAGTTTTGGGCTCAGAAGGGTGAATGGAGACAACAGTGCAGGGGCTGGGGAGGGGCAGGAAGAGGCAGGAAGACAGAGCAGGAAGCAGGGATGGAGTGCTCAGGGAGTCAGAGACAGCGTCCACACTTATAGAACGCTGGCTTTCACATCTGGAGAATTCAGGCCTCTGGGCAGAGGAGAAAGAACTGCAGTTTCACCTCTTAGGCGTCTCCTTACAGGGCTAGGGAGATCCTAGAATATCAGCCGAATGCCCGGGGCAAGTGCCTGGCACCAATTCTATAACTCGGGGCCAGCCAAGTTTAACAAAGTATGCAGAAGATGGGAAGAAATAGAGTGTGGAGGGGAGGCGGGAGAAGAGTCAGGTGAAAGGGAAAAAAGAGGGATGGCCGGGTGTGATGGCTCTCACCTGTAATTCAGCACTTTGGGAGGCCGAGGTGAGTACAGTGGCTCATGCCTGTAATCCCAGCATTTTGGGAGACTGAGGCGAGCAGATCACCTGAGGTCAGGAGTTCGAGACCAGCCTGGCCAACATGGTAAAATCCTGTCTCTACTAAAAATTAAAAAATTAGCCTGGCCTGATGGCGTGTGCCTGTAATCCCAGCTACTTGGGAGGCTGAGGCAGGAGAATCGCTTAAACCTAGGAGGCAGAGGTTGCAGTGAACTGAGATTTTGCCACTTCACTCCAGCCTGGGCAACAGAGCAAGACTCTGTCCGAAAAATAAAAGAAAAAAGAAAGGGATGGGCGGATTTGCCCCCTTTGCCCTGCACCCAGCCGTTTCGCAACTGTCAGCCGCTTCTCACCATCTGCTTGCAGGACTGGCAGGGTCAGAGCATTCGTGACCATCTTAGCATCCGCGGAGCCTGTGGCTAATTCAAATCAAACAGAGTCAGACTGCTGAGAAGAAAATTATAGAAACAAAGTATTTATTATTTTCCATTTAAAAAAAAAGGAAATAGTGCCCAAGAGAGCAATGTTCCTAAGGAAACCCAGTGCTTTTTGCGGTGTCTTCTCTAAATGACAAACCCTCTTTGGCAAAAGAAAACAATTAATGCAACTAGAACTGCCTTTTGGGAGCAAAGTTTAATTCTGACCCAGAATTATAATAATTTCTGAAAGTTCTATTAATTTCACCACACTGTGTAGGAATTACTCAGGCTTTTCTCACCCTATAACTCCTAAAAAACCAAAGTGGCTAACCATATCTGGCATAACAGAGGAAGTAAGGTGCATTTCCCCATCATCAACCATCACAGAAAAGCACACTTAATTTGCATCTCAAGTGGTCTGGAGTAAAGTCTATGTTGCTGGCAATAGTTGTGTTATCCTGACTTCTCTTTCCCAAGTCCTGTTCTCTGTAACAGAGATGTGTTGTGAAATGCTGTCACTTGCTTCTCCCTTTCTTTCCTTTGGGAGCACCCGGCCAGTGGAAGCCTCGCAGGTGTAGGCAGTCAGCGACGTTGTGGGCGATATAGTAGAGGTTCAGCATGGCCGCGGGGCTGAGAATGTCCACTTCTGGCTTCTTCTGTTTCTTCCCATGAGACTTGCCCTGGCCTTTTCCTTTTTTCCCTTTAGCTGGCTTTCAAAGACAAATATAAATATGGGAGGAGGGAAGTTAGTTTTTGTTTTTTCTTTTTTTTGAGACAGGGTTTCACTGCCATCACCCAGCCTGGAGTGCAGTGACATGCTCTTGGCTCACTACAACCTCTACCTCCCGTGCTCAAGTGATCCTCCTGCCTTGGCCTCCCAAGTAGCTGAGATTACAGGTGTGCCCCACCACACCTGGCTAATTTTTGCACTTTTATTAGAGACAGGGTTTCACCATGTTGGGTAGGCTGGTCTCAAATGCCTGGCCTCAAGTGATCTGCCCACCCCGGCCTCCCAAAGTGCTGGGATTACAGGTGTGAGTCATCGTGCCAGGCTGAGTTAGTTTTTATAAACTTGGTATCATTTTCAGTATTTCTGTATTGAACAAGGAAAAAAAATTCCTAAAAGGAAATAAGTCAAAACAGCAGCCACAACAAACAGTTTGCATTGTCGTGTCTTCTCTAAATGACAAACCCCCTTTGGCAAAAGAAAACAATTAATGCAACTAGAACTGCCTTCTGAGAGCAGCTTAATTCCGACCCAGAATTATAATAATTTCTGAAAGTCACATGCAATCTAATTTGACAAATGTTTATTAAGCACCCTGATTAAAAGAGACCCAACCTAATGCAAGGTGTGGCCCTTGTTTGCATTCTTATTTGAACAAGCTGCAAAAAGAGGTCTTTGAGTTAATCAGGGAAATCTGATCATGTCAACGAATTATTAGTAATTCTGTTAGGTCTGACAATGGCAGCAAATCACGGAAGAAAATGTTCACACGTTTCTGAAGTACACACTGAAATCTGCAGGGATGAAATCAAAGAAGGCCTGAGGTTTGCTGTAAAACACTGCAGCTCCCCCACTGCCCCCCACCCAGAAAAAACACATAAAGTAAATATGGCAAAGTCCTACTCATTTCTGAATCTGAGAAATGAATATGAGGATTTTACTTTACAATTCTATTTTCATTTATGTTTGGAAATTTTCATAATACACATTAAATTTAAAACAAGTTTGATAATCAGGATGCAAATATGTATGTTGGCACTTGTTTTACAAGTAGTCTCCACCTCATTAAGCAGTCATGAGGTTTAAATGAGACACAAATATAAGATACTTAGCACAGGCCAGGCGCGGTGGCTCATGCCTGTGACCCTAGCACTTTGGGAGGCGGAGGCGGGCGGATCACCTGAGGTCAGGAAGTTCAAGACCAGCCTGGCCAACAAGGTGAAACCCTGTCTCTACTAAAAATACAAAAACTAGCTGGGCGTGGTGGCACACGTCTGTAATCCCAGCTACTCAGGAGGCTGAGGTAGGAGAATTGCCTGAACCCAGGAGCCGGAGGTTGCAGTGAGCCAAGATCATGCCACTGCATTTCAGCCTGGGGGCTAGAGTGAGACTCTGCCTCCCCCTCGCCCCCCGCAAAAAAAAGACACTTAGCACCATGTCTGATGTGAAATAATTACTCAATAAATGATGATTGTCGTCACCTTCCTTTTTTTTTGGAGAAAAGGTCTTGCTGTGTCACCCAGGCTGGAGTGCAGTGACACAAACTCAGCTTACTGTAACCCTGACCTTCCAGGCTCAAGCGATCCTCCCACCTTAGCCGCCCAAGTGGCTGGGATCACAGGCATGAGCCACCATTTCTGGCTAATTTTTTCTTTTTTCTTTTTGGTAGAGACAGTCTCGCTATGTTGCCTAGGCTGGTCTTGAACTCCTGTCAAACAAGCCTCCCAGCTTAGCCTCCCAAAGCGCTAGGATTACAGGCTTGAGCCACTGTGCCCCTGTGCCATCATCTGTAACACCACCAACACTCAAAGCTGTATTTCTTTTTTTTTTTTTTTGAGACGGAGTCTCGCTGTGTCTCCCAGGCTGGAGTGCAGTGGCCTGATCTCGGCTCACTGCAAGCTCCGCCTCCCGGGTTCACGCCATTCTCCCGCCTCAGCCTCCCAAGTAGCTGAGACTACAGGCGCCCGCCACCACGCCCGGCTAGTTTTTTGTATTTTTAGTAGAGACGGGGTTTCACCATGTTAGCCAGGATAGTCTCGATCTCCTGACCTCGTGATCCACCCGCCTCGGCCTCCCAAAGTGCTGGGATTTTTTTTTTTTTTGAGATGGAGTCTTACTCTGTCGCCCAGGCTGGAGTGCAGTGGCGTGATCTCGGCTCACTGTAAGCTCTGACTCCCGGGTTCACACCATTCTCCTGCCTTAGCCTCCCGAGTAGCTGGGACTACAGGTGCCCGCCACCACGCCCGGCTAATTTTTTGTATTTTTTAGTAGAGATGGGGTTTCCCCGTGTTAGCCAGGGTGGTCTCAATCTCCTGACCTCGTGATCCACCCGCCTCGGCCTCCCAAAGTGCTGGGATTACGGGTGTGAGCCACCGCACCTGGCAGAGCTGTATTTCTAGGTATTACTCCTGCCTTCAAAATGGAAATGTAGGGGCTCAGTTAGGCTACCCAGCACACAGAAACCAGCGTCCACCAGGCTTGGTGTCTATTCTCTTTCCATGACTACCCCATAAGGTCAGTGTTCTCTGGGAAAATGAATGGATACCATCCTAATCTGGAAATACACTATTACACTTCAAGCTTGTCAACCTGTTTTTCATGGATTGTGCTTTTGTCATACCCAAGAAATCTTTGCCTAACCCAAGTAACAAACATCGTCTATATTTTCTTCTAGAAGTGTTATAGTTTTTGGTTTTACATTTATATTTGCTAGAGCTGCACAAAACTGAGTTGAACTTCTCTATGTCCTCTGACCCACACATACAGAAAATAACAGATGGAAGTATATTATTAAAAAGTGTCTCCTGGCCGGGCGCGGTGGCTCAAGCCTGTAATACCAGCACTTTGGGAGGCCGAGACAGGCGGATCACGAGGTCAGGAGATCGAGACCATCCTGGCTGACACGGTGAAACCCCGTCTCTACTAAAAAATACAAAAACTTAGCCGGGCGAGGTGGCGGGCGCCTGTAGTCCCAGCTACTCAGGAGGCTGAGGCAGGAGAATGGCGTAAACCCGGGAGGCGGAGCTTGTAGTGAGCTGAGATCCGGCCACTACACTCCAGCCTGGGCGACAGAGCGAGACTCCGTCTCAAAAAAAAAAAAAAAAAGTATCTCCTGTAGGCAAGGGAGAGGAGAGGAAGGTATAAATGTTCAAGGACACCTGCAAGGGTAACCATTTATATAAAATAGGTATCCTATTCACAGCATTGCAGTCGAAAAATATCCCAAGTTAAACAAAAAGGAACATGGTTCATGTGTTAAAACTACTAAAATAGGCTGGGCATGGTGGCTCACACCTGTAATCCCAGCACTTTGAGAGGCTGAAGCAGGTGGACCATGAGGTCAGGAGTTCGAGATCAACCTGGCCAACATGGTGAAACCTCATCCCTACTAAAAATACAAAAATTAGCCAGGCATGGTGGCGCACACCTGTAACCCCAGCTACTCAGGAGACTGAGGCAGGAAAATTGCTTGAACCCGGGAGGTGGAGGTTGCAGTGAGTCGAGATCGCACCACTGCCCTCCAGCCTGGTGACAGAGACTCCATCTAAAAAAAAAAACCAACTAAAACACATTTTTGCTAGGTGAAATGGAGTACATTCCTAGATACAAAACCCAGTAATGAAAATGAGACATATCTTGCAATGCAGAATCCACTTGAAAATCCTATGTACCTGCATTCTCCTGGTAAAATAACCCCATCAGGTATGGGAGGTACATTTTCCCAGAAACTCTGAAAGACTTTGGGTCTTGATTTATTTCCTCTTTTTTCCTTTCTTTTCTTTTCTCTTCTCTTTTCTCTTTCTTTCCCTCCCTTCCTCCCTTCCTCCCTTCCTTCCTTCCCTTTCTTTTTTTAACTGCATTCTCCTGGTAAAACAACCCCATCAGGTATGGGATGTACAATTTACCAGAAACTCTGAAAGACTTTAGGTTTTGATTTCTTTTCTTTTCTTTTCTTTCTTTCTCTCTCTCTCACTCTCCTTCTTTCCCTCCCTCCCCCTTCCTTCTCTCCCTCCCTCCCGTCCCCTCCCCTCCCCTCCCTCCCTCCCCCCTCCCTCCCCCCCCTCCCCCCCTCCCTCCTTCCTTCCTTCCTTCCTTCCTTCCTTCCTTCCTTCCTTCCTTCCTTCCTCCCTCCCTCCCTCCCTCCCTCCCTTCCTTCCTTCCCTCCCTCCCTTTCTTTTAACTGCATTCTCCTGGTAAAACAACCCCATCAGGTATGGGATGTACATTTTACCAGAAACTCTGAAAGACTTTGGGTCTTGATTTTCTTTCTCTCTCTCTCTCTCTCTCTCTCTCTCTATCTCCTTCTCTCTCTTTCTTTCCTTCCTTTTTTTTTTGAGACGGAGTCTTGCTCTTGTTGCCCAGGCTGGAGTGCGATGGCATGATCTTGGCTCACTGCAACCTCTGCCTCCCAGGTTCAAGCAATTCTCCTGCCTCAGCCTCCCAAATAGCTGGCACTACAGATGCCTGCCACCAAGCCTGGCTAATTTTTGTATTTTTAGTAGAGATGGGGTTTCATCATGTTGGCCAGGCTGGTCTTGAACTCCTGACCACATGATCTGCCCGCCTCGGCCTCCCAAAGTGCTGAGATTATAGGCATGAGCCACCGCACCTGGCCTGGGTCTTTGTTTCTTTATGACCTTGTACTTTTTTGCATGCCAACCACACTTGACTCAATGTGTTTTAATCTTTAAAATGGTTTGGGACCTAAAATTCACATTGACATTTTTATTTGAAGTTCTCATCTTATTGTACAAAAATGGCAAACTGAGTCTAAAATTCATATGGAAATGCAAAGGATGTGAGATAAAGGTTTGACATTATTTTCAAAGTTCTCATCTTTTTGTGGAAGATTCCAAAATTCACATGGAAAAGTGAAGGACTTATAAAAAAGAACCGGCCGTGTGCAATGGCTCACGCCTATAATCCTCACACTTTGGGAGACTGAGGTAGGTGGATCACCTGAGGTCAGGAGTTTGAGACCAGTCTGGCCACTACAGTGAAACCTGGTCTCTACCAAAAAATCCAAAAATTAGCCGACTGTGGTGGCAGGCACCCGTAATTTCAGTTACTCAGGAGGCTGAGGCAGGAGAATCGCTTGAACCCAGAAGGCAGAGGTTGCAGTGAGCCGAGAATGCACCACTGCACTCTAGCCTGGGCGACAGAGCAAGATCCTGTCTCAAAAAAGAAAGAAAAAGAAAAGAACAAAATTGGCGGACTAATACTACCTTATTTTAAGAATTATTATAAAGCTACCGTAACAAGATGGTGTGATAGTGGTTTCAAGAAAGGTAACTAGAACAATGGGACAGAATAGAGTCCAGAAATAGATCCACACGTATTTGATCAACTAATTTTCAACAAAGGTATTGGTGGAGCAAAGATAATCTTGTTCAACATGTGGTGCTGGAATAATGAATATCCATTTGCAAAAAAATTAACCTCAACCCACGGTTTCACCATATGTAAAAATCAACTCAAAATAGATAATAGAATTAAATATAAAACCAAAAACTATAACACTTCTGCAAGAAAATAGAGAAGACTTTTGCTACCTTGGATTATTAGGCAAATGTTTCACAACTCAAGAAAACAACTTGATAAACTCACCATCAACATTTAAAGCTTTTGCTCTTCAAAAGATATTATTAAGACAATGAAAAGCCAAGCATCAAACTGGCGGAAATATCTGCCAATCATAAATCTCATAAAGGCCTATATGGAGAACAGAGGACCCTGAAAACACAATAGTAAGAAAACCACTTAATAAAACATGTTCAAAGGTTGAATAGACCCTTCCCCAAAAAAGATATACAGATGGCAAATAAGCACATGAAAAGATACTCAACGTTAAGTCATTAGTGAAATGCAATGAAAACCAGGAGACACCACCACATACCTTTTGGACTGGCTCAAGTCAAAAAGACTGATCCTACCAAGTATTGGTGAAGATGTAAAGAAACTGAAACTCTCATACACTGCTGATGGAAATCTAAAATGACAGAACCACTTTGAAAAACAGTCTGCAGTCTCTATAAAAAGTTAAACACATGTCTACCATATGACCCAGTCCATTCCACTCCTAAGGTGGAAATAAAAGCATATGTTCACTCAAGGACTTTTACATGAATGTTCATAGTAGCTTTATTTGTAATAGCTAAAAACTGGAAACAGGCCAAGTGCAGGGGCTCATGCCTGTCATCTCAGCACTTTGGGAGGCCAAGGTAGAAAGATCACTTGAGCCCAGAAGTTCAAGATCAGCCCCGGCAACAAAATGGGACCCCATACCTATATTAAAAAAAAAAAAAGGCCGGGCGCGGTGGCTCAAGCCTGTAATCCCAGCACTTTGGGAGGCCGAGACGGGCGGATCACAAGGTCAGGAGATCGAGACCATCCTGGCGAACACGG
The DNA here is from genome assembly GCF_037993035.2 of Macaca fascicularis. Classification (NCBI taxonomy): domain Eukaryota; kingdom Metazoa; phylum Chordata; class Mammalia; order Primates; family Cercopithecidae; genus Macaca; species Macaca fascicularis. The sequence goes on along the minus strand of NC_088377.1, from coordinate 170,984,439 downwards.
TGAAACCCCGTCTCTACTAAAAAAATACAAAAAACTAGCCGGGCGAGGTGGCGGGCGCCTGTAGTCCCAGCTACACAGGAGGCTGAGGCAGGAGAATGGCGTAAACCCGGGAGGCGGAGCTTGCAGTGAGCTGAGATCCGGCCACTGCGCTCCAGCCCCGGTGACAGAGCGAGACTCCGTCTCAAAAAAAAAAAAAAAAAAAAAAAAAAAAAAGGCTGGGTGCGGTGGCTCACGCCTGTAATCCCAGCACTTTGGGAGGCCGAGGCGGGTGGATCATGAGGTCAGGAGATCGAGACCATCCTGGCTAACACGGTGAAATCCCATCTCTACTAAAAATACAAAAAATTAGCTAGGAGTGGTGGTGGGCACCTGTAGCCCCAGCCACTTGGGAGGCTGAGGCAGGAGAATGGCATGAACCCAGGAGGCAGAGCTTGCAGTGAGCCAAGATCACACCACTGCACTCCAGCCTGGGAGAAAGCAAGACTCTGTCTAAAACAAACAAACAAACACAAAAGAAAAAAATTAGGTGTGGTGGTCCCAGTTAAGGTGGGAGGATCATCTGAGCCCAGGGAAGTCAAGGCTGCAGTGAGCCACGATCATGTCACTGCATTCCAGCCTGGGTGACGAAATAAGATCCTGAGAAAGGAAAGAAAGAAAGAAAAAGAAAGAAAGAGAGAGGGAGGGAAAGAAGGAAAGAAGGAAAAGGAAGGAAGGAGAGAGAGAGAGAAAAGGAAAGGAAAAGAAAAGAAAGAAGGAAGGAAGGAGAGAGAGAAAGAAAAGGAAGGAAGGAGAGAGAGAGAAAAGGAAGGAAGGAAAGAAGGAAGGAAGGAAGGAAGGAAGGAAGGAAGGAAGGAAGGAAGGAAGGAAGGAAGGAAGGAAGGAAGGAAGGAAGGAAGGGCAACCCAAAAGCCCATCAGCAGGTGAATGGATAGACCATGGTTTAACCACACAACAGAACGCTACTCAGCACTAAAAAGGAATAATTACTGATACATGATACAACATGGATAAATTTCCAAATAATTACTCAAGTAAAAAAAGTCAGTAAAATAAAAAAAAAAAACTATAATATATGACTGCATATATATAAAATCTTAGAAACTATAAACTAATCTAGAGAGAGGGCAGACTAGTCATTGCCTGGGAAGGTTGGGAAGGAGTAGGGGTACAGACAGGGGCAAGAGAGAAAAGTAGATTACAAAAAAAATGGGTGATGGCTGTGTTTACAATCTTGATTGTGGTGATGGCTTAATGAATGAACACATTTGCTAAACTTATCAAAATGTGCATTTTATTTTTATTTATTTATTTTTTGAAACAGGTTTCACTCTGTTGCCCAGGCTCACTGCAGCCTCGATGTCCCAGGCTCAAGAGATCCTCCCACTTCAGCCTCCTGAGTAACTGGGACTACAGATTTGCGCCACCACGCCGAACTAATTTTTTCTTTTTCTTTTGTTTTTTTTTTTGAGATGGAGTCTTGCTCTGTCTCCCAGGCTGGAGTGCAGTGTGCGATCTCCGCTCACTGCAAGCTCCACCTCCCGGGTTCACGCCATTCTCCTGCCTCAGCCTCCCCAGCAGCTGGGACTACAGGCGCCCACCACCGCGCCCGGCTAATATTTTTGTATTTTTAGTAGGGATGGGGTTTCACCATGTTCGCCAGGATGGTCTCGATCTCCTGACCTCGTGATCCACCTGCCTTGGCCTCCCGAAGTGCTGGGATTACAGGTGTGAGCCACCGCACCCGGCCCCAACTAATTTTTTCTACTTTTTGTAGAGATGAGGGTCTCACTATGTTGCCCAAGCAGGTCTTGAACTCCTGAGCTCAAGCTATCCTCTCGCCTCAGCCTCCCAAAATACTGGGTTTACAGGCATGAGCCACCATGTCCAAAGTATGCATTTTAAACATGTAAAATGTATTGTATATACATTCCACCTCAATAAATCTGTTAAGAAATTATTACATGGGAGGGTTTGTTTCTGGGCCCATCCATTCCTTGGGTTGAATCAATACAACTTTGTGGCTCTTGGCTGTTCCTGGTCTCAGAACATGCAGCTCCCAACTTAAAACCCTCTAAACTCCCTAAGGAAGACCACTTGACTCCAGCCACACTGGACTTTCTTCTAGTTCCCAACACTCCGAGCTTCTCCCTGTGCAATGCTTGTTCTTCCTGCAGACCTTCTAATTGAAAGGGCAGAATCTGTTGCTTCTCTTTATGCTAGCCTCTGCTCAAATACCACCTCTTTAGAAAAACCTCCGACGGGCCGGGCATGGTGGCTCACAGTGGCTCAGCATTTTGGGAGGCTGAGGCAGGTGGATCACCTGAGGCCAGGAGTTCAAGACCGGCCTGGACAACATGGTGAAACCCCGTCTTTACTAAAAATACAAAAAAATTAGCCAGGCATGGTGGCGGATGCCTATAATCCCAGCTACTCAGGAGGCTGAGGCAGGAGAATTGCTTGAACCTGGGAGGCGGAGGTTGCAGTGAACCAAGATTGTGCCATTGCACTCCAGCCTGGGCGACAAGAGCAAAACTCTGTCTCAAAAAAAAAAAGAAAAAAGAAAAAGAAAAAGTAAAAAGAAAAACGTCCCTGACACCATGTCTATACTCTGTCTATAACTGGAGTTACCATATAATTTATTGTCCAAACCAAGATACTTCAACAAATATAAACAAACATAAACTGAGACTGTCCCAGGCTAGGGACGGGGGGTAGGTACAGTGGTCTGTCTTTAACAGTCTCCCAACAACCCCAGTAGAGTCACTGTCCATCTCCTTACCCGCAGCACTTTTCACTAGTTAATAGTAACTGTTTATGTTTATTGTTTGTTTCCCTCACCAGAGATTCTGTCTGTAAATTTACCACTGAATTCCCCAGCCTACACCAATATCTGCCGCACTGCAAGGATGCACAAATATCTGCTGAGTGAATGAATACATCGCAACTGAGATGCAATGCAAGAACAGAATTTAGAAAGCAAATGTGGATTTCTGCTTTTCTGAATTTTAAGATGCCTCCTTCATTCATTCAAGAAGTATTTAACGGCCGGGCGCGGTGGCTCAAGCCTGTAATCCCAGCACTTTGGGAGGCCGAGACGGGTGGATCACGAGGTCAGAAGATCGAGACCATCCTGGCTAATACGGTGAAACCCCGTCTCTACTAAAAAATACAAAAAACTAGCCGGGCGAGGTGGCGGGCGCCTGTAGTCCCAGCTACTCGGGAGGCTGAGGCAGGGGAATGGCGGGAACCCGGGAGGCGGAGCTTGCAGTGAGCTGAGATCCGGCCACTGCACTCCAGCCGGGGTGACAGAGCGAGACTCCGTCTCAAAAAAAAAAAAAAAAAAGAAGTATTTAACAAAAATCTACTGTGTAGCAGGCACTGTATTAGATGGGGAACAAAAGATATCTCACGATGCTTACAGTGCAGTGAGGTCTGAGAAAGACACTAGTCACCTAATCACAAACATATTTACTCACAATCCATGTTGTGAAGAAATGGCCCTATTGGCCAGGTGTCGTGATTCACACCTGTAATCCCAGCACTCTGGGAGGCCGAGGTGGGTGGATCACTTGTACCCAGTTTGAGACCAGCCTGGGAAAGATGGTGAAATCCTGTCTCTACAAAAATTTAAAAAATTAGCCGGGTTCGGTAGCACACACCTGTAGTCCCTGATACTCAGGAGGCTGAGGTGAGAGGACCCCTTGAGCCCAGGAATTCAAGGCCAAAGTGAGCTACGTATGATGCCATCGCACTCCAGCCTGGGCAACAAAGCAAGACCCTATCTCTAAAAAAATAAATAAAAACAAAGAAATTAATAAAGGCCCTATAATGCCTATAACACATGACATTATAATAGCACAGGATGGGCAAGGGCTGACCTAGTCTGGGACGTCAAAGGAAGGGTTCGCTAAGAGTGGCCTGTGGGCTGAAGGTAGGTAATTCCAAGGCCAACAGCCTACGCAAAGGCTCTGAGGCCGGAGAGAAGGTGTACAAAGAGACCGAAACCCAAAAAAGGCCAACATGGCCAGCCCACAGGCAATCAAGGAGGCCAGTGAGAGCAGCTGAGGCAGGAAAGGTAGGCAAGGTTCCGCTCTGCAGGCTCTGTGCACTGTGTTTTTTTTTTGTTTTTTTTTTGTTTTTTTTTGAGACAGAGTCTCGCTCTGTCGCCCGGGCTGGAGTGCAGTGGCCGGATCTCAGCTCACTGCAAGCTCCGCCTCCCGGGTTCACGCCATTCTCCTGCCTCAGCCTCCCGAGTAGCTGGGACTACAGGCGCCCACCACCGCGCCCGGCTAATTTTTTGTATTTTTTAGTAGAGACGGGGTTTCACCGTGTTAACCAGGATGGTCTCGATCTCCTGACCTCGTGATCCGCCCGTCTCGGCCTCCCAAAGTGCTGGGATTACAGGCTTGAGCCACCGCGCCCGGCCTGTGCACTGTGTTTGACCTTCATTCAAGGAGCATGAATTAAGTGGCATTTGCTTAAATGGCTATGTACAGCTTTCTGCCTCAGTTCCCTGGGCCCTGAAAGAAATGGCAATTGGCTGGGCACAGTGGCTCACGCCTGTAATCCCAGCACTTTGAGAGGCCAAGGCGGGAGGATCCCTTGAGCCCAGGCGTTTGAGACGAGCCTGGGCAAGCTGGCGAAACCGTCTCTACTAAAAATACAAAAATTAGCTGGGCATGGTGGTGCTTGCCTACGGTCCCAGCTACTTGGGAGGCTGAGGTGGGAGGATCACTTGAGCCCCAGAGGACGAGGCTGCAGTTAGCTGTGACCACACCATTGTACTCCAGCCTGTGTGACAAAGCAAGACCCTGTCTCAAAAAAAAAAAAAAAAAAAAAAAAAAGGCAATAGCAACCATGGAATGACTCTCAACTTAAACCAATAAATTTTTACTTAACCCTTTTACAGCAAACAAACTGGAAATAACACAGAAACTTAATGATTTCTACACCAGAGTCTAATGGGGAGTAAGGCTTTCCAAGGAAAAACACGCAAAGCACCAGAGGTGAGGTGCAAATGGCTGTGGGAGCTGAAGGAGCGATGGGGAAGCAGGAGGCACGGTCCTTCTGAGCCAAATCTCAAAGAAAATGGATCAAGACAGGGAAGGCGCAAGAGGCTTCCAGAAGAATGCGGGTTTAGTGTGGGATGCGGGGTTTTGTTTGTTTGTTGTTGTTTAGCAGAGAAAGCTCGAGGTTGAGGCCCCTTTAGCAAGGGCTCTGTGCACCCAGCTCAAGCGTGCAGTACTTAGTTTAGCAGACAATGGTGCCTCCCTGAGGACTTGGGGCAGGGCCTGGAAAGTCACAGCCCTTCTGGAAAGAGCAGCGAAGGTGGGAAGGAGGTCGCAAGTGACTGGATGAGGGCGGAGAACAGGAATGCTGCTGACAGCAAGGTGGTGGCACGAGGGCTCACTCTCTGCTTCCTGAGTCTGCAGAGCAGCGGAGAATCCCGCGCAGGGACCCAGGGTGGCGACGGCAGCTAAGAGCCCGGACCCGTCACTGTGGGCGTGGGCATGGCCTGGCGCCCTGAGGTGCCACGCCACAGTACCACCCTCCCTTTATTTCCCACATCAACCGTCTGGGTGTGAGGGCTGCTCAACAGGGCCACGACCTAAAACCCGGAAAGAGGGCTCGCCTGACTCCGCGGCTGCTGCACCCCTTGTCCCCTCCATCTTTTTGCCAAGCATTGAGGTCGCCCCCAGGGAGAGGCGGTGACCTCGGCGCCCGCGCCTCTCCGGGACAGCCTAGGGCTCCACGGCGCGCGCCCGGGCCCCCGGTACTTTAGGGAGACGGGGATTACCATGGCGATTCTCAGCCGAGCAGGCAGGCGTGGTGGACTCCCGATCCCGAAGCCCTTAGTATCCACCGGGGCCGCTGCCCCAGAGCCCGTTCCCCTAGCGCCCCCGGCCCCCTCTCCGCCCTCCTCAGGGAACCGCCGCGGGCCCGGCCTCACTACGCCTCCCCGCCACGCCTCGCTCGGAGGAGCGCGGCCGGCTCAGGGAGCAGCCCGCCGCGGAGCCGCCTGGACGCGAGGTGCCTGCTGGTCCCACGCGGCCCCTAGGCCGCAGCAGCTGTGGGCGCTGGGCCGGCGTGCGCCTCGGGGGCGGGGCCGCGCGCACAATCGGCGGGCGTGGGGCAGGGCCTCGCCGTGGTAACCGTTGCCAGGGCAACACTGCCGCGCGCGGAGGGTGGGAGGAGCTGGGTTCCCGGGCCGCGCGCGCTGGCTTCACCAAGCACGAGGCCGACCACGGCCTCCAGCACCCGGAACCCCGGTTTGGCGCTGTAGCGTCTGGGTTTGGGCTGCTGGAGCAGCGGGCGCGGGGCGAAGGGGCGGGCGCGGGCGGCTCTCCCACTGGGGTGGCGCTGGCGTGAGAGCACAGGCTAGGCGGCTCACGCAGCCGACCTGGGAGAACGGAGAACCTCTTTTAGAAAACGAGCATAAGGACTATGACAGTGAAGGGAGAATATCATGGGAAATGTTTGCAAAAGAGCCAGGTAAACAGAGTAAGAGCCCGAGAGACTAAAGGGGTGGGGAGGGAGTTCATGTGCAAGTAGGACTGGGCAAGAAAGATACAGTAGGTACAGTTCCGCCTCACTCCCCGCAGGGGAAGGCTACACTTTAGGTGGTACGACTCATTCTTTTCTATGACTTGTCATTCCTTTTCTTTTTTTCCAACCGAGTCTCTCTCAGTCGCCCAGGTTGGAGTGCAGTGGCACGATCTCGGTTCACTGCAACCTCCGCCTCCCAAGTTCAAGCCATTCTCCTGCCTCAGCCTCCTGAGTGACTGGGATTGCAGATGCGTACCACCATGCCCGGCTAATTTTTGTGTTTTTAGTAGAGACGGGGTTTCGCCATGTTGGTCACGCTGGCCTCGAACTCCTGACCTCAGGCGATCCGCCCGCCTCAGCCTTCCAAAGTGCTGAGATTACAGACGTGAGCCACCGCGCCCGGCCTGTCAATGCTTTTTTTTTTTTTTTTTTTTTTTTTTTTTTGAGACGAAGTCTCGCTCTGTCGCCCAGGCTGGAGTGCAGTGGCCGGATCTCAGCTCACTGCAAGCTCCGCCTCCCGGGTTCACGCCATTCTTCTGCCTCAGCCTCCTGAGTAGCTGGGACCACAGGCGCCCGCCACCTCGCCCGGCTAGTTTTTTTTGTATTTTTTTAGTAGAGACGGGGTTTCACCGTATTAGCCAGGATGGTCTCGATCTCCTGACCTCGTGATCCGCCCTTCTCGGCCTCCCAAAGTGCTGGGATTACAGGCTTGAGCCACCGCGCCCGGCCTGTCAATGCTTTTTATTCAACAGTTATTGAGCATCTGCCACGTGCCTGACACTCTTCCAGGCCCTGGAAATTGAGCTCTGAATGAGGCAAAGTCCTTGTTCTTTTAAGCGGTGATTTGGGGGAGGTGGTCAAGGCTGAAATGGAGGGCCTGGCAGACATTAAAAGTGATAGGGACAGTATGGCATATTGCATTAAATTGATGTGATCACTGGGTGCTCTTTTAGATTGCTGACTGAGGAAGGCCTCTCTGAGGAGGTGACCTTAAAACACATCTGGATGACAAGGAGCAGTCAATTATGCCAAAATTAGGGAGGGGAGGAGGAGGCAAGACCAGGAAGCAGGAGTAGGGTCCTGGAAGGCTCTGCAAGGATGAGGTGTTTTGTTTTTTTCTCCTGAAAGACAAACTGGCTTCCAAAGAGGAGTGTTTATGTTCTAGGTTCTCTTACATATGCTTTCCCTAATCCTTCATTAACAAAGCAAACCCAACTTCCAACTACTTTTAATATGTCTGTGAGTTGTTCTTATGAGTCCATATGCCCTGGATATGGCAAATTCTCCTGCCCTCCACCTGCAGTTTCTTCTCTGCTTGCCCTGTCTTCATCCCTGGATGGAGCCGGCCCACCCCAGCTGCTTACACTTCTCTGGGTTATCTCAGCTCTCCCAAGGTTACCCCTATGGGATCACTCCCAAATCTGTTCCATTCCTGCTTTTCCTGAGCTCCAGATCAGAGATCCAGAGCCTTGCCACAAGGTTGTTTTTTTCTTTTTTCTTTTTTTTTTGAAATGGAGTGTTGCTCTGTTGCCCAGGCTGGAGTGCAATGGCACGATCTCTGCTCACTGCAATCTCCGCCCCCTGGGTTCAAGAAATTCTCCTGCCTCAGCCTCCCAAGTAGCTGGGATTACAAGCATGTGCTCTCACGCCCGACTAAATTTTGTATTTTTAGTAGAGATAGGGACCAGGCTGGTCTCGAACTCTTGACCTCAGGTGATCCGCCTGCCTCGGCCTCCCACTGGGATAAAAGGCGTGAGCCACTGCACCGGCCTCCTGCTACAAGTTTTAAAACTCAGCTGTCTTGAAAGTAGATCAGTGGTTGAGGTGTGCCATGGGTGGGGGAGGATTGACTCTGCAGTGCGCTAAGAGGAAAATTCCGGAGCGATGGAAATACTCTCCATCCTGATTGTGGCGGTAGTTACACAGGTGCAGGGCTGGCTGCATCATTTGCATGGCTCAGTACAAAATGAAAACAGGAAGAAGCAGGGAAAAGTGCCACTAAAGGTACTAAATTAGAACGCTTTCCTTTTCTCTGCAGTCTCTATCAACCTGTTATGCTGTTTTTATTTACTGTTTAATGTGTTTCCTTGGGTACGGGAACACTACCTTTCCTAGCTGTCTTCCCATAGCAGATGGGTGACCCTCAAGGGATTGCACCCTCTGTGCCAGGATGTGCTTGGTGTCATGACTGTGGTGGACAGGACACTCGCATGTCTCACTCTGAATGTGCTGGGATACTGCCATGCCCTGCGCTAGATGGGGGTGGGGGTGGGGTAGGGTGAGGGTGGGGATTGGGGGTGGTGGGGGGTGACAAGAGGTGAGACTCAGCAGGAGCTAAGGCACCAACCCCCTTCCCCCAACATGCTCCATTTTCCATTTTCCCTTCGGATTTCATTGACAAAACACAAATTCAAAGGTAAAATTACTAAGAAATTTTCACACTGTGAAACTCAGAGCATTAAACCCCAAGCTTGTGGCCCTTCTAAGAGTGGAACTTGGCCAGGCGCAGTGTCTCACTCATTACAGATCACGCAGTCTGTAATCCCAGCACTTTAAGACGCCGAGGCGGGTGGATCATCTGCAGTCAGGAGTTCACGACCAGCCTGACCAACACAGTGAAACCCCATCTCTACTAAAAAATACAAAAATTAGCCAGGTATGGTGGTGGGCGCCTGTAATCCCAGCTACTTGGGAGGCTGAGGCAGGAGCATTGCTTGAACCCAGGAGGCGGAGGTTGCAGTGAGCCAAGATTGCACCACTGCACTCCAGGCTGGGTGACAGAGCAAGACTCCTTCTCAAAAAAAAATAAAAAATAAAAAAATAGGACTCTGTGTGTTCACTGGGGTCAAACAGCCCATGAACCTGGCCCTGCACAAGTATATACATTTGTCAGAATTAATTAAATTATATACTTCAAATTAGTACAGTTTACAATATATGAATTATACCTTGATGAAGTTGATTTTGAAACTTCAACTCTTAGGAACCTTACCCTGCCACATCTAAAATCAAACCTGTCTGGGTGTGGTGGCTCACACCTGCAATACTAGCACTTTGGGAGGCTGAGGCAGGTGGATCGCTTGAACTCAGGAGTTCGAGACCAGCCTGGGCAACATGGTGAAACCCCATCTATGGAAAAAAAAATACAAAATTTACTGCGCATGGTGGCATACGTCTGTGGTCCTAGCTACTTGGGAGGCTGAGGTGGGAAGATCGCTTGAGTCCAGGAAGTCAAGATTGCAGTGAACTGCGATCGCACCAATGCATTCCAGCCTGGGCGACGGAGCAAGACCCTGCCTCTAAATAAATAAAGTCAAAAACTTCAAACACTTCTTATAGCAAAGGTGCATCTCCTTCTGTTTGGATGATGCAACCATCTAGGTACCCACGCTAGGAACTGGTCACCTTTGATCCCTCTCTCTCCTTATATCTAGAACACTCTCATCTGTACCTACTTGAGGCTATCTCCTGACTTGTTTTTTTTTTTTTTTAGACGGAGTTTTGCTCTTTCACCCAGACTGAAGTGAAGTGGTGCGATCTCGGCTCACTGCAGCCACTGCCCCCGCACCGGGTTCAAGCGATTCACCTGCCTCAGCCTCCAGAGTAGCTGGGATTACATGTGTGTGCTACCAAGCCTGGTTACTTTTTGTGTTTTTAGTAGAGACAGGGTTTCACCATGTTGGCCAGGCTGGTCTTGAACTCCTAAACTCAGGTGATCCGCCCACCTTGGCCTCCCAAAATGCTAAGATTACAGGTGTGAACCACTGCTCCCAGCTGACTTTCTTTTTTCTTTCTTTCTTTTTTTTAATTTTTTTTTTTTTCTTTAATAGAGATAGGGTCTCCCTATGTTTCCCAGGCTGGTCTCGAACTCCTGGGCTCAAGGGATCCTCTTGCCTCAGCCTCTGAAAGTGCTCAGATTATAGGCATGAGCCACCACACCTGACCCTCACGTTCTTAAGTCTGTGGATGGTGCCACCTGCTCCCAATCACCCCGCTGCAAGCCGTTCAGTGCACCCTCCTGCACTGCTTGCCAAGCCCTGTCCCTCTGGGGGACCGCCCCTCCCCACCCTGCTCTTCCTCAGATCACCACCCTGCTCAGGCCTGTGCTGTCTCTGGCCTGGGCTGCTATAGAAGTCTCCTGACCAGCCCTGCTCCCTCCTTAGGCTTCTGCACTCCATCTGGTATTCTTTCTAAAGCACAGATTTAATCATGTCTCACCCATTTTCAAAAACTGTTGATGACTATTTCCTACAAAGCACTCCTTAGTATGGTATGAATATGTGTAGTCTTTCCGAATCTTGCCTCCATCTGCTTGTCTAGTTTTACTTACCCTTGCTGGCCCCTCATGCCTGGTTTTGGCCACTCTCCTCTGTCTCTGGGATTTGTGGTGCTCCATGCCTCCCAGCCTCTACTTATGTGGTCCCCTTTAGCTGGAGTGTTTTCTCCTCCTTGCTTATCATCAGAAGCCTGTTCAACCTTCAAGGCCCAGCACAAACTGTGAGCTCATTAATCACTGGCAACACTTTGTGCCCGTTAAACTCAGCCTCAGCCTCTGGCATTGCACGAATCTGGACTTCAGTTAGAGAGAGGTTTCCTTGTCTCCTCCACAGTGAGCAGCCTCCTTTAGCCTCCTCATTGTATGCCACAGCAGTAAGATAGATGTTAATGGAATAATTTTCATGGTCCATTGGGAAGTATTATTGCCTTTATTCTGCCAAGCCCGGAGACTTCATTCTCATTGACCTCTGAGCCTAAGTGAAGGCTGCTAGCCTCCCCTCCTCCTTTAAGTCCCCCACTTGTTTCTGAGGCATACATTCTGCTCCTTGCTCATCCCGGCCTACATCGTCATTACGTGCCTATCTGCTTCCTGCTGCACTCCAAGTGGGGGATGATCTCAAAGCCCACTCCTCAGCCCTGTGCGCTTCTCCCTCAGTGTCCCCTCCCCTGCTGGCTCAGGGAGTCACGTCAGTGCCTACCACTCTCATGATGACACAGTCCCTGTGGTGAAAAATGGCTGCCCTCTGAGCTCTGGTCCTCAGCCCCCATCATTCCCTGCACTTTGGGCATCTCCCCTCGTCCTGCCTTGTCCGGTCCCCACTGGCTGCACCGTTCTCCCAGGCTCCTGCCTTTCATCTCCTCTAGCTCATCTTCATCCATCTAGAATGGTAAGTTCATTGGTCAGGCCTAGGTGTCCTTTGGAAATGCTCTTGTATCAGTCCCTCCCTTGATATCCATATCATTTCATCCTTTTCTCACTGCAAATTGTAGCTAACACTGAAGGGGCGTTTGCACACATATTGCATTTTCACTCACTATAACCAGTGTGGTCGTTTCCATTATGTTCTCCACTTTGTACACGAGGTGAGAAAGTGAGTAACTTTCCCAGGTTCACAGTCAGAGTCAAAGCCAGCTCTGTCTGCCTGTCAAGCCTGTGCTGTTAACCACTATAATTATTTAGGAAGGTGCCCTGGACTTGAGGCCAGAAAATGTGAGTTCACATCTTGGCCTCACTACTTATTAGTTGGGCAATTCTCTGAGCTTCGCTTTTTCCCCTTAGGTTGCTGTGAAAGCAATATGATAGAATAACTGTGAAAGTACTATGTGAATTAATTATTATTATTATTAATTAATTTTGAGACAGCGTCTTGCTCTGTTGCCCAGGCTGGAGTACAGTGATGCAATCATAGCTCACTGCAGCCTCGAATTCCTGGGCTCAAGTGATCCTCCCACCTGACCCTCCTCAGTAGCTGGGACCACAGGCTAGCACCACCAAGCCAGGCTAATTTTTTTTATTTTTAATTTTTTGTAGAGACAGGGTCTCCCTGCGTTGCTCAGTCTGGTCTCAAACTCCTGAGCTCAAGTGATCCTCCCTTGGCCCCCCAAAGTGCTAGAATTACAGGCATGATTCACTGCGCCCGGCCTGCTATGTAAATTTAAAGTGTTTCCAAGAAGCCTTGCTTTAAAAGATATAAAGCACAAGCAAGCATGTTTTGCCAGTGGACAGGCAGGATATAAAATGAATGGTTTAGTGATGATTGAAACAATTTCAGTGGCAGGACTGTTTTCTATCAACCAAATGGATCTTCAGCCTTTACACGGAAGAAAGCCTTAGCATTGACCTGCAGGGAGGTAAGGAGGGCTGCTGAGGTGTGTGGCTGGATGGTAGACTTTGTTATAGCACATATTTCAGATTCTTGCTAGTATCAGAACATCATTGATTATATATGCATTTGTCTTAAATGCCAGTTTACTCAAGAATCACTCAATGTTTAGGACCTTAGATGTTTATTCCACAAGAACTGAGCAAATCTTCCTGTGTAAAGTGGAAGAAGATGTTAAATTTAGATAACTATTCTCACATCAGAATAGCACTAGTTAATTTTATCTATTTATGAATACACATCCTTATGTCTTCTTTATAAATAGTAATGCTAACTGTGCTGTTCTTTTTAAAAATTACCAGAATTGAAGCATGCATTCTTAGAAAATCTAAACCTAGAATATTCTATCACTATCTTTCTTAGAAGTTACACTTAAAAATTCTTATTTCCTCTTTTCTACTCTGGTGGCATCTTCTTTCCATCTTTCCTTTATTTTTTTTCTTTCTCTTTTTCTATTTCATTAAGTCCAATAGTATATCACTGGATTCATTTCATGATAGCCCCACCCTTGGTAGCCCTTATATTAAATAAGAAGTTACAGAAAAAATAAACCGCTCTTTGTAGGTAATTTCCTCTGGTCACCCACTAGAGTCCTAGCAGTGAGAATGCAAGACGTTGGGATGCAAGGCCAGCTGGGGCAGACTTAGGAGAGGAATCATCCATATCCAGGGCAGAGGTCAGCAAACTCTGTGAAGGGCCAGAGAGTAAAAATTTTAGACTTTGTGGGCCCTGTGTCCTCTTTTTTTCTTTGAGACAGAGTCTTGCTCTGTCACCCAGGCTGGAATGCAATGGCATGATCTCAGCTCACTGCAACTTCCGTCTCCTGGGTTCAAGCAATTCTCCTGCCTCAGTCTCCTGAGTAGCTGGGATTACAGGAGCCTGCCACCAAGCCTGGCTAATTTTCATATTTTTAGTAGAGACGGGGTTTCACCATGTTGGCCAGGTTGGTCTTGAACTCCTGACCTCGTGATCCACCTGCCTCGGCCTCCCAAAGTGCTGCGATTTCAGGTGTGAGCCGCCTCACCCGGCCTTGTGTCCTCTTTTACAACTATTAAACTGTGCTGATGTAGCCTAAAAGCAGTTATAGGCTATGCACCACATAACGGCATTTTGGTCAGTGGTAAACCACATATACAACAGTAGTCCTATGAGATTATAATGGGACTGAAAAACTCTCATCACCCTGTGGTGTCTTCATGATCCTGACCCTGTGTAGGCCTCTAGATTAATGTATTTGTTTCTTAGTTTTTGACAAAAAAGTTTAAAAGCTAAAAAAAAATTAAACATAGAGAAAGCTTAAGAGAATTAGGATATAAGGAAAGAAAATATTTTTGTACAGCTGCACAAAACTGTGTGTGTGTTTTAAGCTAAGTGTTATTACAGAAGAGTCAAAAAGTTTAAAAATGTTAAAAAGTGTATAAAGTAAGAAAGTTACAGTGAGCAAAGGTTAATTTGTTATTGAATTAAAAAATTTAAATACGTTTAGTGTAGCTTAAGTGTAGAGTGTTCATAAAGCCTACAGGAGTATGTAACAATGTCCTAGGCCTTCACCTTCACACACCACTCAATTTCAGCCCTGCAGTCTCCATTCATGATAAGTGCCTTCTACAGGTCTACCATTTTTACTGTATTTTGCTTTATTTTTACTGTATCTTTTCTATGTTTAGATACATAAATACTCACTCTTGTGTTACAATTGCCTGCAGTCTTCAGTACAGTAACATGCTGTGCAGGTTTGTAGCCTAGGAGCCATAGGTTATACCATATAGTCCAGGTGTGCAGGAGGCCATACCATCTAGGTTTGTGTAAGTGCACTCTATGGTATTCGCACGAGGACGAAATTGCCTTATGATGCATTTCTCAGAAAGTATCCCCATCACTAAGCAATGCATGACCGTACAAACCACATGTAAACAAATGAGCACATCTGTGTTCATTTTCATGTGTCAGAACATATTTTTCTTCTTTGGATTTTTCCCATTTAAAAATGTAAAAATGTTTTCTTAGCTCATGGGCTGTACAAAAACTGGTAGTAGGCTAGAGTTGGCCCATGGGCTGTTAATTTGCCAATCCCTGATCTAGAGAGTTAAAATGCTATTTATTATTCTTGCTGGGGAATTGAGAGGGAGGGGAATGAGGTAGGAAAAATAACAGTAATTATTGGGCACTCATATTTAGTAAGCATTCTCCTAAGCACTATATATACAAATCATGTATACTCATTTAATACAACCATAGAAGGTAAGTAGGAAGATTAGCCCCACTTTACAGATGGGGAGTCTGAAGCATACAGAGACTAAATCATCTGTCGCATATCACACAGCTAATAGAGGCAGAGCGTGATACAATAGCTCACCAAGTTGGGTCTAGCACCCTCTATCTGAGCCATTATGCTGTACTGCCTTTCTGGGTAAAATATTATCTTCTGGCAAAGACATATTTTCACAGGCATCCACATGGAAGATCTTTGTCCTGCCAGTTCCATTAAGCATTTGAACAAAAAGTTACAGAATGTTTGAAGTAATGTTTCCATTTGGAGGCCCGGGGACAGATGGCACTGTCTTACTTAGTAAAGAAGTCACTTTCCCTGAAGGTGTTTGTGCAGAGGTGGGATGACTTTTGTAGTCTTGCGGTTCCCTAGAAAGACTTTGGTTATTTTCTTTTCTATAAAATAAAAGTAAAAATTTATAATTCTTGATTTTTGAAATTTAAATCTGGCTAATTACTAAAGGAGCAAACAGCCTGAACACCTCCCCATAGCACACTCGGGCACCGTCTCATTACATTTACAGGATTTGGGAGTCTGAATAACCAGAACTGCTGGAAGGAAATGATATGTCAGACTGTTTTGACCTATTGCTACAGGAACTGAGTGAATCTCCCTTAACCTCATCCCCACTGCAACACACACACACACACACACACACACACGCTACACACGATTCTTCCCCTCTATACCCTTCTTAGGTGAAACGTATTTGAAGGTGGTGTTAGGGAAGACTTATTTATTAAGTAATTAAAATCATACATTATTAACTGAGTATATTAATTTATAGTCATATGAGAGAATGTTAATATGGAAAGATACCCAAGACGAATGGTAAAGACAAATATAGAACAGCATGTCTTGTGTTCCCAATTGTGTAAAAAACAATGTTGGTAGGGAGGAGATGGATGAGTACTGTGGAAGTTTTCTGAAAGGATAAAACAATATTGGTAGTCATTACTTCTGGGGAACGAGATAGGGATTTGGACGGGAGGAAATTACGTTTTTCATTGCGTACTCTTGTATCCTCTGAATTTTTAACCTGTATATTCTTAATTAAAATATCAATAAATACAGAAGTGTATTCTTCAACTGGATACCTGCTTCTTCATGGCATATCCCCTACCCAAGCCAGAAAATCTTTCTTTACTTGAATCTCCTTTGACTACATTTACAGTTGCAAACATTTTTCAATTAAAAATAACTTCTGGGACTTGCCTTACACTACTAATGATGACAGAGAGGGAGTAAGTGAATCAGTGTTGCTATTTGTTAGATTTTTGATGAGTGTTAGTGGGTAAAGTGGGTTGAATGGTGGCTCCAAAAAAGATTTTTACACATTTGAATCCCAGGAAACTGAATATTACCTTATATGGCCAAAGCTGTGATTGGGTTCAGGATCTTTAGAGGAGGATCATCCAAGGGGGCCCTAAATACAATCACAGGCATCTCTATGAGAGAGAAGCAGAGGGAGTTTTGAGGGAGAAGGGGAGGAAGAATTGTGACCACAGAGGCAGAGACTAGAGTGATGCACCATAAGCCCAGGAATTCCCAGAGCCCCCAGAAGCTGGAAGAGGCAGGGAACAGATTCTCCCATCTTTTGAGGGAGCACCTTCCTAATGACACCTGACTTCAGGCACCTGGCTTCCACACTGTGAGAGAGAATAATTGGCCGGGCGCGGTGGCTCATGCCTGTAATCCCAACGCTTTGGGAGGCCAAGGTGGGCAAATCACGAGGTCAAGAGTTCAAGACCAGCCTGGCCAACATGGTGAAACCCCGTCTCTACTAAAAATAGATAAAATTAGCCGGGCATAGTGGCAGGCACCTGTAATCCCAGCTACTTGGGAGGCTGAGGCAGGAGAATCACTTGAAGCCAAGAGGTGGAGGTTACAGTTAGCTGAGATTGTGCCACTATACTCCAGCCTGGGCGACAGAGTGAGACTCTGTCTCATAAAAAAAAAAAAAAAAAAAAAAAAAGAGAGAGTGTGAGAGAGAGAGAATAAGTTTCTACTGGTTTGTTTTGTTTTTGTTTTTAGTTGTTGTTGTTGTTTTTTGAGATGGAGTTTCACTCTTGTTGCCCAGGCTGGAGTCCAATGGCGTGATCTTGGCTCACCACCACCTCCACCTCTCAGGTTCAAGTGATTCTCCTGCCTCAGCCTCTCAAGTAGCTGGGATTACAGGCATGCGCCGTCACGCCTGGCTAATTTTGTATTTTTAGTAGAGACGGGGTTTCTCCATGTTGGTCAGGCTGGTCTCGAACTCCCAACCTCACGTGATCCGCCCACCTCAGCCTCCCAAAGTGCTGGGATTACAGGCGTGAGCCACCGTGCCTGGCCAAGTTTCTATTGTTTTAAGCCACTAGTTTCTGCTAACTTGTTATAGCAGCCTTAGGAAACTAATACAGTGGGGAAGAAAGTGCAACTAAGAGCTAAAGTTTGGTTTCTGGATTCCGTAAATGTAATCATGGTTCTTCTGGCCCAAATAATACCAAAAGATAGTATTGTATTGAGTCACTTAATTCTGTCATAGACAGTTCAGTTGTTACTAATGAAAGTGTGAAGTAGTAAGGTTCTTGTCAGTAAAAATATTAGAGGCTAGATAAGCACCTAGGGTATGCTAGTAAAGGAATTCCTGCATTGGATGGAGACTGGCTTCGGTAACCTCAGATCCCTTTCAGCTCAAGAACATGTCTTAGTCTCTTCAGGTTGCTATAATAAAATACCATAAACTGGGTAGCTTATCAACAACAGAAGTTTATTTCTCTCAGTTCTGGAAGCTGGGAAGTCCAAGATCAAGGCAGATTCAGTGTCTCATGATGGTCTGCTTTCTGGCTTATAGGTGGTGCTTTCTTGGTGTGTCATTACATGGTGGAAGGGATTAAAGGTCTTTCTTGGGCCACTTTCAAAAGGGTACTGTTCCCATTCATGAGAGCTCTGTCCCTATGGCCTAATCATCCCCCAAAGGCCCCACCTCCTAATACTGTCAACTTAGGGGTTAGCATTTCTTTTTTTTTTTTTGAGATGAAGTCTCGCTCTTATCCCCCAGGGGAGTATGATGGCGTGATCTTGGCTCTCACTGCAACCTCTGCCTCCCGGGTTCAAGTGATTCTCCTGCCTCAGCCCCTCGAGTAGCTGGGATTACAAGCACTTGCCACCACACCTGGCTAATTTTTGCATTTTCAGTAGAGATGGGGTTTTACCATGGTTGGCCAGGCTGGTCTAGAACTCCTGACCTCTGGTGATCCACCTGCCTCAGCCTCCCAAAGTGCTGTGAATTCAGGTGTGAGCTACCACGCCCGGCTGGGGTTAGCATTTCAACATATGTATTTTGGGGAGAACATAAACAGCCCATTTCAACATATTTCTGCAGGATAATTTGTTTGCAAGTATTAAGGTTTAACATTTTAAGGAGAATATTAGAATAGGCAAATATTTAGAGAAGTCATTCACTTAGAAAGGTGTTTGAAGGTATAAGGTGCTCAGGACTTATATAAACTTTCCAGACCAGCAATTCTATTTTTTTTTTTTTTTTTTTTGAGACAGAGTGTTGCCTAGGCTGGAGTGCAGTGGCGCGATCTCGGCTCACTGCAAGCTGCGCCTCCTGGGTTCACGCCATTCTCCTGCCTCAGCCTCCTGAGTAGCTGGGACTACAGGCGTCTGCCACCACACCTGGCTAATTTTTTGTATTTTTAGTAGAGACGGGGTTTCACCGTATTAGCCAGGATGGTCTCGATTTCCTGACCTTGTGATCCGCCCGCCTCAGCCTCCCAAAGTGCTGGGATTACAGGCGTGAGCCACCGCACCTGGCCCCAGACCAGCAATTCTAATGGAATACCAGAGGTTACTGAAAATTCACTATTGGAAAAATAAAAACATATGAGCTGTAAGGGTAACTCATGTGTTTTCCAAACACATGAGGGACTTACCTATACCAACATTTCCAGAAATAATTTGCATGTTGTTACAATGCTTTACCAATATTAATAGAGCTTTGATTTATTTGTTCTACTCTGTTTTAGAGATTACACATTTCCTTATGTTGTTAAATCACCACCATATAAACAATCTGTGTTAAGTGGTGAGATAAGGGAGGTAAATTATTCTCTTCATTCTAGTTTTTTTTTTCGTTCAGAGAAAATGGGAAAGGAGGAGACTCAGAGGCAGATAAAGTTTATATTTAATATATAGATAATAAAATCATACTGTAGCCATTTTTACTCTCAAATGTCTTTTTGAGGTCTCTAATGTCAAAAAACATCATATAAAATTTGTGCTATGGCCGGGCATGGTGGCGCATGCCTGTAATCCCAGCTACTTGGGAGGCTGAGGCAGGAGAATTGCTTGAATCTGGGAGGCAGAGGTTGTAGTAAGCCAAGGTCACACCATTGTACTCCAGCCTGGGGGACAAGAACGAAACTCCGTCTCAAAAAAAAAAAAAAAAAAAAAAGAAGTGCTATGGTTTGAATATGTCTCCCAAAGTTTGTGTGTTGGAAGCATAATTCCCAACACAATCATGTTGAGAAGTGGGGCCTTTAAGAAGTCATTAGATCATGAAGATGCTGCAATCATGAAGGGATTGATGGAGTTATTGTGGGAATAGGTTGATTCTCTCAGGAGTGGGTTCCTGATAAAAGGATGAGTTTGTCCCCCTTTTCCTAGTTCAGTCTAGTGTGCTATCTTGCCTTTCTGCCTTCTGCCATGGGATGATGCAGCATAAAGGCCTTCACCAGATACCAGCACCATGCTCTTGGACTTCTCAACCTCCAGAACTGTAAACCATATAAATTTCTATTGTTTATATAAAATTATGCAATTTCTGGTAGTCTTATAACAGAAAACAGACGAAGACAATATAGTTGTCCCTCAGTATCTGTGAGGGATTGGTTCCAGGACCTCCTAAGGATACCAAAATCCTTGGATGCTCAAGTCCTTGATATAAAATGGTAGGTAGTATTTGCATATAACTATGTGCATCTTCCTGTATATTTTAAATAATCTCTAGATTACTTATAATACCTAATATTATGTGAATGCTATGTAAATACTTGTTTTACTGTATTGTTTAGGGAATAATGACAAGAAAAAAAAGACTCTACATGTTCAGTACACAAGCAATTTTCTTTTTTTTTTTTGAGACGGAGTCTCACTCTGTCGACCAGGCTGGAGTGCGATGGTATGATCTCGGCTCACTACAACCTCCGTCTCCCAGCGATTCTCGTGCCTCAGACTCTAGAGTAGCTGGGATTACAGGCATGAGCCACCATGCCTGGCTAATTTTTGTATTTTTAGTAGAGACGGAGTTTCACCATATTGGCCAGGCTGGTCTTGAACTCCTGACCTCAGTTGATCTGCCCATCTCGGGCTCCCAAAGTGTTGGGATTACAGGCATAAGCCACCACGCCTGGCCTCACAAGCAACTTTAAAAAATATTTTTGATCCACAATGGTTGAATCCATGGATGTGGAACCCATGGACGTGGAAGGCCAACTGTATATGTTAGCATTAACCATACGTCAGAATAGTACCAGCTGCTAAAGAATCTACTGGGTGTTTCACAAATGTTTATAGCAAATTCTGTATTTTGTAAAACATTCTTTTACTACAGAAAACATTCTATGACACTTAACACTATTATCAAAAAGTCTGACCTGGACCTATTATTGTAGGTAAAGCAGATGTTAATTGGTGTACCTAGGATTTCTGAAATAATGTCAAGACTTTCTTTGCCCCTACAAACCACCCTAAACACACACTTATCACCAATGTTCCCAGAGTCCCAGTGTGGCAAGTTTTATACTTCACATAGGTTTATACTTCATGTAGCCTGGATATCAAAGTGACAAAAATTTTATATAATTAAGGAGTACAACTTGATGTTTTGATATACGTATACATTGTGAAATGATCACCACAATGCATTAACTGTGAAATTATCAAAATGGAGTCACTAATGTCAAACTCTAACAAACAAAATGGACTTGAGGTCATGGAGGAGGGGCCCTCATTTGAGTATGCCTGTGATGGGAACTATGCAAAAAAGTCCTCAAAACCACAGTATTCTAGATAAGCCACTTACACAAGGATACTCACCTAACAATCAATGTCTCCACCCATGAGCTACTGCCAACTCCTGCAACAAACTCCTGCAACAATGGTCTTTGTTTCAAAACAGTTTATGTGGACTTTTTGTTTTTAAAAGCTTCCCCTTTGCCACAACCCCTTTGGATGAGCCTGTGGTCAGCTATAGCACACATATCCCAGATTGCAATCCCCTGCTATTCCCAAATAAACTCTGCTTTGGAGAGTTGGTCTCTGTTGTTCATTTTAGGTAGACATATCTTGTTGTTTAAGTTAACAAGTCACGGGATCAAGAAACACTTCATCTACACCTTCATCTAGATGAGATCCTAGAATTTAGGTCTCACATGACTGGATAAGATTTTTGGTCTTCCTTGAGGAGGGGCTGTGTGTTATGTGTAATATAGGAGCAGATATTCATGACCAATTCACTTTCTCTACTATGAGAGTATTATACCACCCGTGTTTACCACTCTGTAGGTAGAGTATGCTTCTCCAGTCTCATGTTAGGCTTGTCCACATGATTTACTTTGGTCAATGGTATATGAACAATTTGATTTACACCATATTCAAGCAAGAGCTTTGAATGTGCTTGCATGGTATGGTTTGTCTCTTGCTCCTGCTCTTCACTATAAAAAGTGTATGTCCCAAGTAGGGGCTATTCCATCAGTCTAGTGCCAGAAAAAGAAGACTGTGCTGTAATCCCAGCACTTTGGGAGGCCGAGGTGGGTGGATCACGAGGTCAGGAGATCAAGACTATCCTGGCTAACACGGTGAAACCTTGTCTCTACTAAAAAATACAAAAAATTAGTGGTGGCGGACACCTGTAGTCCCAGCTACTTGGGAGGCTGAGGCAGGAGAATGGCATGACCCTGGGAGGCACAGCTTGCAGTGAGCCGAGACAGCGCCACTGCAATCTAGCCTGGGCGACAGAGTGAGACTCTGTCTCAAAAAAAAAAAAAAAAAAAGAAAAAAAAAAAAGATGACTGTGGAGCAGAGCCAAGCCAAGCAAGCCAAGCTGAGTCGAGCAGAGCTGCGGCTGACTCCCAGACCCGTGAACAAGAAACATTTGTCAAAAGTCACTAAGATCTGGAGTTATTGCTTGTCATAGTCTATCCTCAGGGAACACTCTGGGGGTAAAATAATATTTTATATACTAACTTTATTATATCCTTCTTTATTTTTGAGATAGAGTTTCATTCTTGTTGCCCAGGCTGGAGTGCAGTGGCGCGATCTTGGCTCACTGCAAACTCCGCCTCCTGGATTAAAGCAGTTCTCCTGTCTCAGCCTCCCAGTAGCTGGGATTACAGGCATGCGCCACCACGCCTGGCTAATTTTGTATTTTTAGTAGAGACGGGGTTTCACCACATTGGTCAGGCTGGTCTCGAACTCCTGACCTCAGGTGATCCACCCGCCTTGGCCTCCCAGAGTGCTGGGATTACAGGCATGAGCCATTGCGCCTGGCCTATATCCTTCCTTTCTATATCTGACTTTGAGGTTCTCTTGTGTTGAAGAATTTAAACACCAAATTTCTAATTCCAGTTCATTTTATTTTTATTAAAGTGCTTCAGTAGATGAACAGTGTTATCAACAATCAACCCAAACTTTACTGAAATATTCACAAATAAAAATCCTCTATAAGTCATTCAAATAATGTTTCTCTATGTAGTAAAAGTAATCACCATTGGAGACTGGTGAATTTGAATTTATTCCTAACCACATACATGGATTCTTAAATAGGGAGATTCAGCCTGGTTACCTTAATATATGGGGCTGGCTGTCAATACCTGAAAGCTAGTCCCAGCAAATCTGTGAAAAAATGATGTGATTGAGAACTAATCATTTATCCTTAATGCTTCAGTTTCTCCATCTGCACTGAGAAGTAACCTTCCCTTAGAGAAGAGTTGTAAATAAATACAAAATGTTAAAGCTTAGCACACTTCTGTGCCTCAAAAAGCATTCATGTACATGCTTTTAAAAGGGCAACTTCTTTGTTCTTGACATAAATTGAATACTATCTGGCTTTAAAAGAAATTGATGGATGATTACTCTTTCCTTGAAAATTATCTTTTTACTCAAATCATATTAAAATCATACTAGTCTGACTGTAGATTAATTTACAGGAGTCATGCTCAGTAAATTATTTTGGTTGCAATAAGGACTACTCTCCTACTTAGGTAAAATTTACAAATTATTTAAAAAAGTTTCATCCATTACTTACATTCTCCAAGACCTATCCATAAAGACAGAAATCCTGGTACTTTAAAGCACAAAGAAGTAAAATCCAAAATTTACCTATTAGATTTTGGTATCGCTCCCTTGGATACTGTCAAGTATTTTATTCATGTCCTCCAAATTATACTGTGGTTGACAAGGGGCAGAGTAAATAAACAAATTTTGACTAGATTTCCCAGCATAAAGTGACCTGGTGCCATCACAAAAAGATTCAGTAGTGACTAAGTTGGGGGAGAGGGGCAACATTTATAGTAAAAAAGCTTGAAGAGGCTGGGCGCGGTGGCTCAAGCCTGTAATCCCAGCACTTTGGGAGGCCGAGACGGGTGGATCACGAGGTCAGGAGATCGAGACCATCGTGGCTAACACGTGAAACCCCGTCTCTACTAAAAAAAATACAAAAATTAGCCGGGAGCGGTGGCGGGCGCCTGTAGTCCCAGCTACTCGGGAGGCTGAGGCAGAAGAATGGCGTGAACCCAGGAGGCGGAGCTTGCAGTGAGCTGAGATCCAGCCACTGCACTCCAGCCTGGGGGACAGAGCGAGACTCCGTCTCAAAAAAAAAAAAAAAAAAAAAAGCTTGAAGAGGCCGGGCACGGTGGCTCACGCCTGTAATCCCAGCACTCTGGGAGGCTGAGGCGGGCGGATCACCTGGGGTCAGGAGTTTGAGATCAGCCTGGCTAACATGGTGAAACCCTGTTTCTACTAAAAATACAAAAACTTAGCAGGCATGGTGGTGCGTGCCTGTAATCCCAGCTCCTTGGGAGGCTGAGGCAGGAGAATCACTTCAACCCGGGAGGCGGAGGTTGCAGTGAGCCGAGATTGTGCCATTGCACTCCAGCTTGGGCAACAAGAGCGAAACTCAGTCTCAAAAAAACAAAAAACAAAAAAACAAAACAAAACAAAAACCCACAAAAATCAAAAACAAAAACATATGATCCTAACTAAATCAGAAACTTTTTAAAAAACTTTGTTTGTCTTGAGAAGTATGTGATTTTGCTATAAAAGAGAAATATAAAGAGGCTGGTATATCAATTCTCACATTTTCAATGAAACGTGCAATACTTTTAGGTAGAAACAGTATTGCTAAATCTCCACATGACACTTTGAAACTGTTAGCAATAAAAGGGAAAAAAATCATTAATCAACATTGGAGAAAAAGAAAAATGGTAAGCTGTGATGCTCTTACTGTTCTTTTCAATTAGAAAAATATATTGATCATGAGCACAAGTGGACATACCATCTGAATAAATAAAGCCTCCTGTAGTTAACTTGTCATTTAAAAAATGAATTGGATGAAAAGGATAATTTTCTGCAGTGTGCTCAGCCATTTTAAGACTGGAGTCATTTAAGAAAAATACGAAACATCCTTAGAAAGGACCTGAATATTTCTTATTGGTTGTGGCTCTTTAAAAATGGCAGAGCATTCCATGCCCTATACAGAGTACACAAGGAAATAATTTTCACATTGAATATAGATCTCTTACAGAATGAGGAAAAAAACACTTTACACAACACCCTTTTCTATAACATGCAGTATTGAGGGAATAGTAAATCATCATCCTTCACAAAGAAGGTGCAGGTGCTCTAAAATAATCTTAGAGTTAATGATTTTAGAAAGAGGCTGTCCAAATTTGAAATTTAAAATGCAAACTTAATTTCAAAGTTGGTTTTTCCAAATCTCTGATAAGTCCTAGGAATCCAGGGTGAGCAAGAAGAAAACTTTCTCCTTATTTTATGACTTGTACCTCCCACTATCTGTGATGAATGCCATGGGTCAAATGCTGTAACAAATTTCCTCTTTTAGAGCCAGCAAAGGCTAGCCTGGTTCTAGCCAAGACTAAAGCAGGAAGAGGTCCTACCAAAGAGCTTGTCTAGGACTGATCCACCAAAAGATTTCCTAGGCCAACTGGGCACCCAACTGACCCCAGGGCAAGTTGATCATTTTGTTGTGATTCAGGATCCCACCCTTGCACCATCTCTAGGACCAAGAGCCCCCAGAAGAGCCCTGAACAATACTGGATGTTCTTAGGCTGATCTTCCTGTGGCAAGCACTCCTAGAACTGGTAACAAAGTCTGTATGGAAAGGGTAGGCAGAGCACCATTTATTGGAGCTGACCTCCATCTATTGATGCTTGTTGACAAGAACTTAGTGATTCTGGAGAAGCTCCTCCCAACAGATGGGCTGTGAAAACACCTCTCTCTCGAGCCAGAGCTCATATGAATAGTGGAAATCTTCAGGCAGATCCAACCTCTGCCCCAGCACACTCTGCAAGCAGTTATCCACAGGTGAAAATTCAGAGTCCTGGGGTCTGTCATACCGACGGCTGTTAAAAGCCTCAATGTTGGCCCTCAAGGTACATTCTTCTGCTTGGAAGTCCCATGGCCTGGCATCGATGTCTGTGTTGGAAAGAGAGGAAGAAAAATACATTTAATGCAAGACACTGCTTGTCTTACCACAGATCATGGTTCCAAAAATGGAACTCCTCAGAAATTTTTTTGTGTGTGTGTGTGTGTGAAAAGCAATGTACAAAGTAAGTATACAGCATGCTGACACTTAGGTTTAAAAAATACACATATGCCCACATGCATAAGCTTGTATATGCAGAAATTACCTTTGGAAGGGTAGCCTAGAAAGTAGTAATAGTGGTTACCTATGAGAAAGGAAATGAGGGCCCAGAGGGAGGTGGACTTCTTCTATTATATTTCCTTTTCATTATTTCCCTTTCTTACTAGCTTTATGTATTACTAGTTATATGTATTATATTTCCCAAAAGGGTAATTAAATTCCTTTTATGCAGCTTTCCCTAGGGGATGAGAGTGCCATCTGAATGGAGTAGCCAGCTCTCAAGGAATGGGAAGGGGCAAGAGGGGTATAACATGGAGAATCAGAATGGACCAATTACTGAAGACTTCCCTGATTCTGTGGAATCTCCTCCAGCATGTGATAAATCTATATATCAGCTTATTTTAAGATGATGAGGTGACAGCTTCAATGAAGGTAAAAACAGAAAACAGATAATCTGTTTTGCTTCTATTCACTTAGACACTTATTTCAGGGCTAAAGATACAAATCTCCCAGATCTTTCATGTCCCACATGCAAGGGTTTATCATAAGGAAGTGTAGTGTGAGTTTGGGCTCATAATGGCAGCAACAACAGATGTGCCATTTGCAGGATAAAACATTTTCATGTTTGAAAAATGTACAATAATTTAATAGATAATTGTGCTTTATGTCTTATAGCAGAAGTTGCATCCTGGCTTGTTATGTGCCTATCATATGTTTCCTTTAGTTCTCTAAACCCTTTTTTAGTGAAAAGATAGTCCCTCACTACCACAAATTATGCAGTTGAGTTTCCCACATTTGGAGGAATAGCAGGGGTCAGCATATCTGGAGTAAAATGGATAAGCCTTGTCCTGGGAAAACCACCTTCATGATCATGGTATTTTCCCTGCCAGGTAAGTAAGTAGAGTTCTCTGAACTCTTTACTGCATCATCCTTTAAAATTCAAGCAGGTTACAAACCCAGCAAAGACAAGTCATTACCAAAAATTCTCAAATACAATTATGGAAATAATCGTCAAACACAAAACAATAAAAAAGCTCTCCAAAACAAATTTTTCCAAACTCTGATCAATCTTACAAGTTCTGGTAGTTCAACCATATCTTGCCTTCTGAGGTGAGGCAATGTACAGTTCCCAAGATTACCTAGAATATACTACAGCCAAAAAGGTTTAAACTGAATTCATCAAACCTTTAGATTTAACTTCAAGTTTACAGGTAATACCATAGATAGAGGAATAAAGTAGATACCACCACAAAGAAGAAAACAGAGAAATCCTTTTGCAGGACAACTGGCCTAGGTCTTCAATTAGTTAGCATTAATGGTGGGTGTGGGGAGACTGCTAGAGGCCAAGCACGGTGGCTTATGCCTGTAATCCCAGCACTTTGGGAGGCCAGGGCAGGAGGATCCCTTGAGTCCAGGAGTTCAAGACCAGCCTGGGCAACATAGGGAGAGACTCCATCTCTACAAAAAAAATTTAAAAATTAGCTGGGTGTGGTGGTGGTATGCATCTGTAGTCCCAGCTACTTGGCAGCTGGGAAGATCACTTGAGCCCAGGATGTCGGGGCTGCAGTGAGCCATTATCATGCCACTGCTTTCCAGCCTGGGTGACAGAGCAACCCTCTCTCTCAAAAAAAAAAAACAAAACCAGAAAACAAAAATAATTAACATATGTATAACAACCACATGTAACCTGTGGTCCTAGATTGGATTCTGACTTGGAAAAATCGCTATGAAGTACATTTTGGGACAACTAGAAAATTGTGAATATGAACTTCATTAGATGAAATGAAAATGTACTAACATGAAAAGGTAGAGATGATGTTAAAAGAGAAAATTACAAAATAGCATACATAACTTGCTTTCATTTTAATAAAATATGCATATATATGTATAGAAAAAGATCTGGAGGAATATACAATAAGATGTTAATGGTGGCAATTTCTGGATAGTACAAATACAGCATAAATATAATATAGTAAAATGTTTGTTTGCTTATATTTTCTATCTTTTTTTTCCTAACTGCTTTGTAATAATAACAAATTGTTTTAATTTAAAAAATCTTTTGGAGAAAGCTGTCATTTAAAAGAATGTTTTGGAAAGGCAATTATCTCTCCATTTACTTGTTTTATAAAATGGATTTTCGTAATTTACATAGGACAAGGGTACATATTAGATTTTGAGGCATAACCTTAAAGTTTGGCGTATTAATGCCTGACCTATAATCACATACTTTTTCATCTAAAATATGTAACAATTCATGCCAAAAGAGGAGTGATAAATATTTATTTAGTTTTGTCTAAACCCCAGGAAACTCCAGGAAGTCAAGAGCTTTGGGAAGACTCACCATTCCCGTAAGCCCAGTCATCGTTCATGCGGTGACGTACTTTCTGGTAAATGGCTGACATGGTTTTCATGTTGCTTTTCCTCCATTGGCGCCCCAGGTACTTGGTCTGTATCTTTAGCAGCTTTAGGACATAAAGTTGCAGCATGGCCTGTTTGACCTTGAGGGCCCGCTTTAAGATTGGTGCCGATTTAAACACTACCAGCATCTGTTCATTGAAAGAGGGGTGGGATAAACATCTAACGTTTCTTGGAATTTCCACTTTACAGACAAATTAAACCAAACCTAGCTAGCCTCAGAAGTCCCTGGGGAGCTTTCAGGGATCTATGATCCAGGCTCTACCTAGATCTAATCTTCAAGAATATATAGGGGGGCTGGGCACGGTGGCTCATGTCTGTCATCCCAGCACTTTGGGAGGCTGAAGCCAGTGGATCACCCACCACCCTGGCCAACATGATGAAACCCCATCTCTAATAAAAATACAAAAATTAGCCAGGCGTGGTGGCATGGGCCTGTTATCCCAGCTACCAAGGAGGCTGAGGCATGTGAATTGCTTGAACCCAGGAGGCGGAGGTTGCAGTGAGCTGAGATCATGCCACTGTACTACAGTCTGGGTGACAGAGTGAGACTCCGTCTCAAAAAAATAAAATTTTATATATATATTTTTATATATATATATATGTATAGAGAGAGAGAGAGAGAGAGAGAACTATTCCATTCATATTTTATTATTCAAAGTTTTCAATATTCAAAGCATATGGTATAAAATGAAAAGAAAATTTTGTCAGCCACACATATCAATTCCACTGTCACAGTTTTTTATTTTCTGGAGATAATTCTATGTATGCATACATTACTTACATTTTTTTGTTTTGTTTTGAAGATGGAGTCTCACTCTGTTGCCCAGGCTGGAGTGCAGTGGTGCAATCTCGGTTCACTGCAACCTCCGCCTCCTGGGTTCAAGCGATTCTCCTGTCTCAGCCTCCCCCGAGTACAGGCGCCCGCCACCACACCCAGCTAATTTTAGTAGAGATGGGGTTTCATCATGTTGGTCAGGTTGGTCTCAAACTCCTGACCTCAAGTGATCCTTCCACAGTGCTGGGATTACAGGCATGGGCCATCACACCCAGCCTATTTCTGTTTTTTAACACAAATGGTAGCCAACTACATATCCTGCCACACTGTTCTTTACCTGTTTTTTTTTATTGAATATATTTTGAAAATCATTCCATATCAGTATAGGACTGCCTCATTCTTTTACTTTTGTTGAATAGAGATGGGGTCTTACCATGTTGCCCAGGCTGGTCTCAAACTCTTGGGCTCAAGCCATCGTGCTGCCTCAGCCTCCCAAAGTGCTGGGATTACAGGCATGCACCTCTGAGCCTGGCTGCTCATTCTTTTTAATGATTGCATAACATTCTATTATAAGGACATACCATCATTTATTTAACCAGTTGGTCCTGCTTAATGAGCATTTAGCTTGTTTCCAAGCTTTCATTATTATTATTATTTTTTTGAGACGGAGTCTCACTCTGTCGCCCAGGCGGGAGTGCAGTGGCATGATCTCAGCTCACTGCAACCTCTGCCTCCCAGGTTCAAGTGATTCTCCTGCCTCAGCCTCCTGAGTAGCTGGAATTACAGGTGCCTGCCACCATTCCTGGCTTTTTGTATTTTTAGTAGAGATGGGGTTTTGCTATGTTGGTCAGGCTGGTCTCGAACTCCTGACCTTGTTATCTGCCTGTCTCTTCCTCCCAAAGTGCTGGGATTACAGGCATGAGCCACCGCACCCAGCCAAGCTTTCATTATTATAAACAATGTTGCAATGATAAACCTTGCACTTGTATCATTTGGGAATGTGTGTAATCCAAACAACATTGCTAGTTTCCCTGCTAGAGTTGCCCTGAGGGAGGGTCTGAGATTGGGACCCCTGAAAAGAAATGGACTGATAGGTAATCATCTAATATAGAATAAGTGCCCAGAATTATAAGATGCTAAATCTCATGCAGCATTCAGTGTCTATATATGGAGATCACAAACCAGGCAGCACACAAAAATTTACTAGTGATCTTTTAAAAATTCAGTCAGATGGACAACTCCATGATGTAAAACCACACTCACCATGGTCCGGGAATGTTTCCATTTGGTCAGTTTATTGAGCAGCCTCAGGAGGTTGATGCAGGAAAAGAGGTTCCTCCAGCAGAACTGGCTGTTGTCTCCAGCTTCCTATAATAGGGAACATCCATCATTATTTTAATACCTACAAGGCTTTAATTCCCACAGAAGCCTGGAAGTCAATGTTGGTCAGTTTAGGTGAGGCCTTCCTGTATGAAATAATACCTCCTCACCTTCCTGTTTCTTAACACACTGAGGTCTCCAAAGCCC
The DNA here is from genome assembly GCF_037993035.2 of Macaca fascicularis. Lineage (NCBI taxonomy): Eukaryota > Metazoa > Chordata > Mammalia > Primates > Cercopithecidae > Macaca > Macaca fascicularis. Next base: position 170,953,870 of record NC_088377.1, on the reverse strand, counting down.
ACAGTTTGAAAACCCCCTCAGCTGCCAATCCTGGAAGACTCTATCTACAGCATGTGTTGGTTAGACAGATGATACATGAACACAGGAACCTGATTCAAGCAAGTTTTCTTGTATAGCTTATTGCTCTAGGATCAGAAAAGAGATGAGAGGATTTTACCCCTATATACAAGTACTTTGCACTTATATAAACTATGTAATTGTTAGGATTAGGTCTAATTCTTATAGATTTTAAACTATGTTGGATGGCTCTGATATCTATTATAATTGAATTTTTTTTTTAATCAACCTCAACCCTCCTTTATCAAACTCAACCCTCCTTTATCAAACCATATTACAGTCAGATGCTTAATTCTTCAGCATGGAAGGAAAAATGGCAGATGGTTTATTCTAATCAGGTATTTTTCTTATCTATTTTTTGATAGTTTGTGAACACCTAACCAGAGACAACAGATGGATGTCAGATTAAAAGCAGGTATCTACTCATAGAAACATTTTTCAGAAATAAAAATATGAGTCCTTATGTGAATTTGGGGCTTGCAAATACATACTGGTGTCAGAAGCTATATAAATCAATGAGCACACATGACAGCCAAACTAACATCTTGGAAATTCCTCACATCCACAATGTGATAGGAGAATGTAGGAGTAGACGACATGTAGAAGTGAGCTGCTGTCTGGTGAATGGAAAACTACCTCTTCCTCCCTCAAATTAATTTGAAGCAACACAGGCATATAGCTAATGTGGAATGAACATCTGAGGTTTTTGAGGGTATTAGGCTTTCCTAATACCTAATACCGAGAGCCAAAAAGTTTCAGGGAAATTTATTGTTTAGAAATATTATTTATAGGTCAGAAATATTATTTATAGATCAGGTAATCCCAGCACTTTGGGAGGCCGAGGCAGGCAGATCGAGACCTGAGTTCAAGAGTTCGAGACCAGCTTGGCCAACATGGTGAAACTCCATTTCTACTAAAACAATAAAAAAAATAGCTGGGCATGGTGGCAGGCGCCTATAATCCCAGCTACTTGGGAGGCTGAGGCAGGAGAATCACTTGAACCCAGGAGGCAGAGGTTGCAGTGAGTCGAGACCACGCCATTGCACTCTAGCCTGGGGAACAAGAGAGAAACTCCATCTCAACAGAAATATTATTTATAAATAATATTCTCCATCCTATAGTAAATGTTCAACATTGTCCCAGGAGAACCATCTGTCTGCTTCTAGGGAAAACTTCTATGGGACTTTCTGCTCTAGTGCATCAGCTAGTCTGGCCTGCCCCAAATAGACCAAGTTCTACAGACATTATATCTTGTGCAGTTAAGAGAGACAGGCAGACTTTCAATTTTTTTTTTTTTGGTGAGAGAGAGTTTTGCTTTTGTTGCCTAGACTGGAGTGCAATGGGGCAATCTCGGCTCACCGCAAACTCTGCCTCCCGGGTTCAAGTGAATCTCCTGCCTCAGCCTCCTGAGCAGCTGGGATTATAGGCATGCACCACCACGCCTAGCTAATTTTGTATTTTTGGTAGAGATGGTCAGGATCTCTATGGTCATGTTGGTCAGGATGGTCTCAAACTCTCAACCTCAGGTCATCCGCCTGCCTCAGCCTCTTAAAGTGCTGGGATTATAGGCGTGAGTACCGCGCCCGGCCAGAGTTTTAAATTTTTAAGACACAAGGGAAACACAAAACATATGGGATAAGCAAGTGTATTTCTACTGTGAGCTTCCTTCATCCTGATTTTCAATACGGTAGAGGCATAAAAAGCCTTGCATTCCTCAGTATCTCAAAGAATAATATGGGAGAGAAGGCATCCCCTTGTAGAAGCAGCATTGGAATAGATACCAGAATACCTGGATTATGGCCTCATCCCTGACTGTATGATCTTAGGTAAATCATTTTCCTTGTTTCTTGTAGGAGGTTGAACTAGCTAATCTTTAAGATCACTTCAGCTCTGAGCATTCTATAATTCTGTGATTTACATGGACTTTCTCCAGTTGAAAAGAACTGCCTCATTCTTTTTAATGGTTACCTAATATTGTATTGCAAGTATGTACCATAATTTATTTAACCAGTTGGCCCTATATTAGTAGGCATTTAGGTTATTACCAATCTTTCAATTTTTCTTTTTCTGAGACAGAGTCTGACACTGTTGCCCAGGCTTGAGTGTAGTGGTGTCATCTCGGCTCACTGCAACCTCTGCCCCCCCGGGGTTCAAGCAATTCTCCTGCCTCAGCCTCCCAAGTAACTGGGACTACAGACGCCTGCCACCACGCTCAGCTAATTTTTCTATTTTTAGTAGAGATGGGGTTTTACCATGTTGGCCAGGCTGGTCTTGAACTCCTGACCTAGGGTGATCTGCCTGCCTTGGTCTCCGAAAGTGTTGAGATTACAGGCTTGAGCTATTGCGCCTGGTCTTTTTTTTTTTTTTTTTTTTTTTTTTTGAGACAGAGTCTAGCTCTGTTTCCCAGGCCGGAATACAGTGGATCAATCTCGGCTCACTGCAACCTCCACTTTCTGGGTTCAAGCTGTTCTCCTGTCTCAACCTCCCAAGTAGCTGGGATTACAGGCACAGGCCACCACACCCATCTAATTTTTGTATTTTTAGTAGAGATGGAGTTTCTCCATGTTGGCCAAGCTGGTCTTGAACTCCTGGCCTCAACTGATCCACCCGCCTTGGCCTCCCAAAGTGCTGGGATTACAGGCGTGAGCTACCACACGCCTGGACCCCAATTGTTCATTATTATAAACAATGCTGCAATGAATAATCTTAGACTTATGACATTTGGCATTTGGGATATGTGACTGTAATCCAAACAACTTTGCTAACTTCCCTAGCAGAGATGCTCTGAGGGAGGGTCCATATTTAAATCCCAAAAAGAAATGGACTGGTGATTAATCAAGTAAAGTTTTCTTTCTTTGTTTTGAGTCGGACTCTTGCTGTGTCGCTCAGGCTGGAGGGCAGTGGCGCCACCTCAACTCACTACAACCTCCGCAACCCGGTTTAAGTGATTCTCGTGCCTCAGCCTCCTGAGTAGCTGGGATTATAGATGTGCACCATCACGCCCAGCTAATTTTTGTATTAGGAGAGATGGAGTTTCACCATGCTGGCCAGGCTGGTCTTGAACTCCTGGCCTTAAGTGATTCACCCGCCTCGGCCTCCCAAAGTGCTGGGATTATAGGCGTGAGCCACCGTGCCCCACCAAGCAGTTTTAAAAGTGAAGTTTTGGACTGGGTGCAGTGGCTAACGCTTGTAATTCCAGCACTTTGAGAGGTCAAGGCGGACGGATCACAAGGTCAGATAGAGACCATCCTGGCCAACGCAGTGAAACCCCACCTCTACCAAAAATACAAAAATTTGCAGGGCATGGTGGCGCACACCTATAGTCCCAGCTACTTGGGAGGCTGAGGCAGGAGAATCACTTGAACCTGGGAGGCAGAGGTTGCAGTGAACCAAGATTGCGCCACTGCACTCCAGCCTGGTGACAGAGTGAGATGCCGTCTCAAAAAAAAAAAAAAAAAAGTGAAGTTTTGAGTAAGGGTAAGCCATTTGTGGCTGCTGCCTTTTCCTTGGGGCTCAGTCTCAAGAATTCCAGGAAAGGAACTCCAGTTCCCTCTTTGAAGATAGTCTCAGTTGCCCATGGCCTTGCTCTCCTTTCCTCCTCTTTTTTTCTTTTTTTTTTTTTTCTTTTTATTTTTTGAGACAGAGTCTCACTCTGTTGCCCAGGCTGGAGTGCAGTGGCGCTATCCTTGGCTCACTGCAACCTCCGTCTCCTGGGTTCAAGCTATTCTCCTGCATCAGCCCCTCAAGTAGCTAGGATTACAGGCACATGCCACCATGCCCAGCCAATTTTTCTATTTTTAGTACAGACAGGGTTTCACCATGTTGGCCAGGCTGGTCTCAAACTCCAGACTCTCAGGTGATCTGCCCACCTTGGCCTCCCAAAGTGCTGGGACTACAGGTGTGAGCCACTGCACCTGGCTGGGTCTTACTATTTTGCCCGGGCTGGGCTCAAACTCATCATCCTCCCACTTCAGCTTCCCAAGTAGCTGGGACTATAGGCATGTGCCAACTCTCTTTTCCCTCTGATACTACTTCCCCAGACAACTGTAAGTAGCTCTACTTCTCATATTAGATGCTGCCAGGAGCTGGCACTGAAAGCACACACACTGGTCAGTGGCTCTCTCAGGATGGCCACCAAACCCTAGCTTGTTTTGTCTCCCTTGCTTGCAGCAGGCTCTACCTGCAGCACTGCTCTAGCCTGTGCCTGTTCCAACCCAACAGATAACTTTTTCCCAACAGGTCTTTGGTTCCACAGGTACCTGTTCACATTTGCCAAACTTGAGAGTTTTTCTTCATGTTTATATTCATTTAAGGCAGGTCACCTTTCTCTATTTTTTTTTTTCCAAGACCCAGCATATTAAAATGGAAGCCTCTATGAGGAGATATAATTTGTGAACAGCAGCACACGTCACATTCTCTTGTTCCTGGTACTTCATACTAGCCAAAGCAAGACCTTTACTTTCTTTGTATTAACTAAAGTTAAAAAAGAAAACATACCCACAACCTACTCTCACGAATATTTGTTTGCAGTATGCCTTAGGTCTAAAGATTCAGTTCAAGGACTACATCCCACCCTTTCAGAGTATCTCCAGGGCACTAAGAGGGCTGTATTCTCAAAGATCCATCCATCACCCAGGTGAGTGAGCCAAGCCAAATAAAATCTAGGCTATGCCAATTATGTAGCTAATTAATTCAGATGACTAAGGGAAGAATGGAGCATTTCTTCCTTTTGGATTGAGGAATCATATTGGTTAGAATGTGAGCACCAGAAGGAATGTAGTTGCTCTAGTCCCAATTCTGTCATCCACAGAAACAAAAACTGGGGCCCAGAAAGGGGAAGGGGCTTGCCCAAGGTCACATGTTAAGCACCCAATCACCAGTACTCAGTCATTTGAAGACTCTTTATTTACTGTTCACCTTCTAGCTGCACTTCTGGAATCCTGCACACAGAAGGCAATTCAGAGGAAATTTAGTTGGATCCCCTGCTTTCCGAGCTTCTTGAAGACTCAATGGTGGAAAAGCACATTCTTTGGTCCTACCATAATTCGTACTTCAAACCAGAAGAAAATAATCGTTCCCAGGAAAAACAAGAACAAAAAACAGTGAGGTTTCCTTCTTTAAATGGAAGCACTTGACTGAATCTAGTCAGCCTATGATCAGATTGAACTTTTAAAGAAGGGCTACTAAGGGTGAGATCTAATACTATATCTCAAACCTCCTCAACAGCTTACTGAAGTCCCTGTGTGACAAACGAGCTCTGCACTGATAAATCAAAATTATTAATATTAACTTGGTTATTTTATAATGAATGTAGGGGAATTTTATAGTCCAAGGAAAGTTGGATGCTTATCTAATGACTCAACCTTCCTTCCTTTATAGATGAAATTTCTATAGCCTACAGGAAACCTGCTCAAGATCCCTTATAGTTATAAGTGGCAAAGCCAGGTTTGTTTGTCTTTTCCATACTACCTAGTCTATTTCTCTGCTTTGTGCTTCAGGCTTTCCTGGCCATGTTAGCCCTGCATTTATTTGAAACTATTAAAAAAACTTATGCTGGCCAGGCATGGTGGCTCGCACCTGTAATCCCAGCACTTTGGGACGTCAAGGCAGGAGGATTGTTTGAGACCAGGGATTTGAAACAAGCCTGGGCAACATAGTGACACTCTGTTTCTACAAAAAATTTAAAAATTGCCTGGGCAATATAGTAAGACCTTGTCTCTACAAAAAATATAAAAAATTAGCCAGGCGTGGTGACATGTGCCTCTAGTCCCAGCTACTCGGGAGGCTGAGGTGGGAGGATCACTTGAGCCCGGAGGGTAGGTTGCAGTGAGCCAAGATCACACCACTGCACTCTAGCCTGGGTGACAGGGTGAGGCTCTGTCTTAAAAAAAAAAAAAAAAAAAAAAAAAAAGCTAGGTCTTAATACTTAACTGATGTCAAATTCATGGTAATAACTATGACTTGACAAATGATTCTTTTGATTCATTTATCTATTATGGTTCACATAACTGAAAATGAAATCCTATTTTTATTTTAAACTTTCTTTTTTTGACTATTACAAGTTTATCTAACAAATTTTTTTTTTTTGGAGACAGAGTGTCGCTCCTGTTGCCCAGGTTGGAATGCAATGGTGCGATCTCTGCTCACTACAACCTCTGCCTCCCAGGTTCAAGTGATTCTCCTGCCTCAGCCTCCCAAGTAACTGGGATTACAGATGCCTGCCACCACACCCAGCTAATTTTCATATTTCGTAATTTTCCCAGCACTTTGGGAGGCCGAGGTGGGTGGATCACAAGGTCAGGAGTTCAAGACCAGCCTGGCCAACATGGTGAAACCCCATCTCTACTAAAAATACAAAAATTAGCCGGGTGTGGTGGCGAGTGCCTGTAATCCCAGTTACTTGGGAAGCTGAAGCAGGAGAATCGCTTGAACCCAGGAGGTGGAGGTTGCAGTGAGCCGAGACCGCGCCACTGCACTCCAGCCTGGCAACAGAGCGAGACTCCGTCTCAAAAAAAAAAAAAAAAGTCCGATATAAAAATGTACATGGCCGGGCGCGGTGGCTCAAGCCTGTAATCCCAGCACTTTGGGAGGCCGAGACGGGCGGATCACGAGGTCAGGAGTTCGAGACCATCCTGGCTAACACGGTGAAACCCCGTCTCTACTAAAAAAATACAAAAAACTAGCCGGGCGAGGTGGCGGGCGCCTGTAGTCCCGGCTACTCGGGAGGCTGAGGCAGGAGAATGGCGTAAAAACCCGGGAGGCAGAGCTTGCAGTGAGCTGAGATCCGGCCACTGCACTCCAGCCTGGGCGACACAGCGAGACTCTGTCTCAAAAAAAAAAAAAAAAAAAAAATGTACATGACCTAATTTTTACATCATAGTAAAAAAGGCTCTTTGGAGAGGGGACATGGATTTCTATGTTGAACAGCCATCATTTATACTTGTTTCAAGGTTTCTAACATGATACTCTTTCATTGTATTACCACTATCCCAATATTGTTCTGTTGCCCACTGGTTGCCATCTCCACACACTCATCTATCACAAGATTCATAAAGGCATCAAATCCCCACAATATTCTTGGACGTCTGCCACCATTTAATTTCAATGATAACTTCTTGTCTATAAACTTTTTCAACACGGGAGGGTGAGTTTTGCTCATGGTGTCTACATGGGCTCATAGATGCCTTAAGATGGAATGCATGTCCTCTCTCTTGCTCCTGTGGTAGGCTCAGCAGTCTTGCATCTGGCATCACCCACCTCATTAGCCAATCAATTGTCGGCATTTTTTTTCTATTTTAGTCTTTTCTTTACCAACACTATTATAGAATAATTTTCTTATCATATGGGTTTTTGATAAATTACTGCTAGATTAAGGACATAGATCTGGATAGCTTAAAAGAGAGTAATGGTTCTCAAGTGAAATAAGTGGATAAGGAGGAAGGAGAAAAAAAAAATTCAAGATTGTTTGGGAAACTTTAACAAACTACAAGTGCTTCAGTAAGGGGCACTAACATACCTGGATATGTGAGTTTGAAAAATCATCCTGGAGATTCTAATCTCCCCAAGAACCCATTACAGAAATAGTGACCAACAGGAAAATTGATATAATGCTAAAAAATTTTTATCCATGGTCCTTTCTTTGCATAAATAACTCATGGAAAATGGATATATGCCTTATGGTACATTTACAGTATAACTCTGAAATACATGTATGTTTACTCATAAATGCATAGTTTTAAATAACATTGTAGGAATGTACACATAAGTATAGAAAGTAAAAAAGATATCAGTATAATACATATAAAAATATTTTCCATCCCCCAAAGCATTTCCTTGCACAGCCTACATTTCATACCACTGCTCTCAACAACCATTCAGATGCTAAGCATTGCAAAATACATGCTGAGTCCACATCCACTGCCTTCTCCAGCAATCTCCTTTCAAAGACCACACTTAACTTCCACATAACATACGTTCACCATCCTTCATTTAAGTTTGGAATTTTATTTCAATTTTTTCCTAGCTTAGTGGATTGAGTATGAATACCAACATTTGGAGATACACAAATTTTTAAACTTCCTGTACCAGGTGGGAGGGGAAACTACTCAGTATATTGGTGAGGATGGCCTATCTATAGCTAATTGTTTTGACAAAATGGGAATACTTCAGAAATTAATATGCCATTAGCTCTACTTTTATTTCATGTTCATCATGCTTTTTAGAGTTTCAAATAAAGTTGAATTGAATTCAGTTCAAATTCAGAAAAGTGAAAAAATATAAATCAAGACTACCTCAGCCCAGCAGTGGCTCAAGCCTATAATCCCAGCACTTTGGGAGGCCAAGGCAGGTAGATCATTTGTGGTCAGGAGTTCAAGACCAGCCTGGCCAACATGGTGAAACCCTGCCTCCACTAAAAAATACATAAATTAGCTGAGCAGCAATGGCACGCACGCACCTGTAATCCCAGCTACTTGGGAGGTTGAGGCAGGAGAATCGCTTGAACCTGGGAGGCAGAGGCTGTGGTGAGCAGAGATTGTGCCACTGCACTCCAGCCTGGGTGACTGTCTCAAAAAAAAAAAAAAAAAAAGACTACTTCAGCCCAATAGTTCCACTTCTAGGAATCTAAAGGAAATAATCAAAGATTCACGTGCAGCTGGGCATAGTGGCTTACACCTGTAATCCCAGCACTTTGAGAGGCCAAGGCAGGAGGATCACCGAGCCCAAGAATTTGAGACCAGTCTGGGCAAAATAGGGAGATTCTGTCTCTAGGGAGATTGTATCTCTAAAAAAAATTTTTTTTAATTTAAAAATTAGCCAAGCATGGTGGCATGTGCCTGTAGTCCTAGCTACTTGGGTGGCTGAGGTGGAAGGATCATTTGACCCTGGGAGGTCAAGACTGCAGTGAGCTGTGATCACATTACTGCACTCCAGCCTGAGCAACTTCGAGACCCTGTCTCAAAAAAAAAAAAAAAAAAAAAAAAAAAAAAGATTCGCATGTAAGGATGTTTGTTTTGGAGTTACACAAGGAAAACATAAATAAATGTCAACGACAGAGAAGAATCTTTTTTGAAACTAAATAGTGGAATATTATGTGTAACTATTAAAAATTATGTCCTGGGCCAGGTGTAGTGGCTCATGCCTGTAATCCCAGCACTCTGGGAGGCTCACAGTACAACAAAAAATTACTAAAAATACAAAAAATTAGCCAGGTGTAGTGGCATGTGCCTGTAATCCCAGCTACTCGGAAGGCTGAGGCAGAAGAATCGCATGAACCTGGGAGGCAGAGGTTGCAGTGAGCCAAGATGGCGCCACTGCACTCTAGCCTGGCCGACAGAGTGAGACTCCATCTCAAAAATGAATAAATAAAAATAAATAATAAATAATAAAAAAAATCAAAACTATGTCCTCAGCTGGGCGTGGTGGCTGACACCTGTAATCCCAGCAATTTGGGAGGCCAAGGAGGGCAAATTGCTTGAGCCCAGGAGTTCAAGATCAGCTTGGGCAACACAAAGACCCCGTCTCTACAAAAAATACATAAATTAGCCTGGCATGGTGGCATGCCTGTGGTCCCAGCTACACCCAGCTACTTGGGAGGCTGAGGTGGGAGGATCACTTCAGTCCAGGAGCGTGAGGCTGCAGTGGGCTGTGCTTCAGGCCGAGTGCACTGCACTCCAGCTTGGGTGACAAAGCAAGACCTTGCCTTCAAAAAAGGAAGAAAAATATTGTCCTCTAGAATGTTTAATAAAATGATATTGTGAACATTTAAATTTTGCTGCCAAATGAAACATCTATGTATAAAGTCTTAGTTTTGTTAATGTGTTTATATATGAGTGAATATATATATATAATTGCAGCAAAATATTAACAGTGGCTATATGTAGGTGACATAAGAGTATTTTTCTTCCTCATACTTTTCTGTTTCTCCAATTTTCTGCAATACATATATTTATTTTAATATCAGAAAAAAAACTTAAAGAAAATCCTATAGCCATTCGTGGTGGCTCACGCCTGAAATCCCAGCACTTTGGGAGGCTGAGGCAGGTGGATCACCTGAGGCCAGGAGTTCGAGATCAGCCTGGCCAACGTGATGAAATCCCATCTGTACTAAAAATACAAAAATTAGCTGGGCATGGTGGCACGTGCCTATAGTCCCTGCTACTCGGGAGGCTGAGGCAGGAAAATCACTTGGACTCAGGAGGTGGAGGTTGCAGTGAGCTGAGATCGCACCACTGCATTCCAGCCTGGGTGACAGAACAAGACTCTGTCTCAAAGAAAAGAAAAGAAAATCCTATATATTCAAATAGCCAGTACATTTTCTGTGCTTGCCATTTGTTAAGCCTGAAAAAAAGAGATATATCTTACTCATCTGAACACTAGTCTTTTTCTGAGCATAGAAGTCACAAGTTTAGATAAACCATACTGAGGACCTATGTGGAATAGACTCACCAGTTACTGCAGCCCATGACTGGGTTCATTCAAAATTCAAGCAAAACAAAAAGTCTGTGGTTACTAAATGGAACCACCAGGTGCCACTATTGCTTCACAGAAAGGAGTAAAATACTTAGCATGACTATTTTTTAGGAAGAATAAATATACGCTTTCACTCTGGGATAATACTAAAGTCTTCTTAGAAAACATAATAAATTATTATGTTCACTTCATTTCAATAATTTTATGCACATATCCCAAAGGTCAATTGGGAGAGATGTGAAATCGTGGTTCCTATCAATTCCTATATATGAACAAATGGGGTTGGAATTGAAAATAAAGAACACATTATAGGAAGAAATAAATTCAGGCCATAAAAGTTGACTTTATCTTCTGAAATGTCCTACTAATAGCAGAATTTTAATGCTACTGTGTACCACTGTTTCTGTGGAAAACGTATTCTTCATTCCAACTCTGAATGGCAGGGGATGCATGTCTTTCTACCCTGACTTCCACTTTCAACTGGTAGCTGTTTAACTTCTCCATCTATAAAATAGTAATACAACCTCATAGAGTAGTTTTAATGATTGAATAGCTACATCTGTGTAGTGTGGGTAAAAAAATTTTTTTAATAAAAAATTTGATAAAAGACTGACTAGCATCATAAATAACATAAAGAAGGTTAGAAAATTTATTACTTCTCTGTAGGAATAAAAAGCTTCCAACTCCTTTGGCTGCTAAGGCCATGTCTAAATAAGACCAGGGAATCTCTCTATCCCAGTGGTAAAAAACGGTGCCAGGTTGGTGTTTCAGGACATGGGTCTTTTGACTCATGTCTAATTCAGGCTCTGTCACCTATGAGGAGTAAACCATGACAAGTCACTGGGCCTTCAGGTTTCTCATCTTCGAAATAAGGGGGATGGATCAAATGGCTCTTAAGCCCCCTCTTAAGTCCCCTCCAGCCAAGAATCCTATGGTTCTATAAAACTTGTACCACAGAGGTTGTCCTTCTATTTTTGCATAATATAGTTTTCTGACTCAACATTTTGCAAGAATTACAATTGGAGGACAAAGGGTTGTAGTAACCATCGGTTACTACATCGGTTAAATGATTCAATCATTTAACATTTATCGAGCTCTTCAATGTACCAGACAAGGTGCTAGACTCTAAGGATATAAAAATGATGATACTATCTCTTCCTTCAAGGATTCTACAGTCAAATTGAGAAACAGACACAAATGCATAATTACAATGCAACAGGCTGGAGGTATGGATTGTGGCATATCTAAGGAGCTGTGGCAATACATGATGAGGTAGGTACCTCATCTTCAGTATGGCTGTTGTTCAGTCAGTTTCATGGAATTGAGAATAACTGTGAGTGACTTTTCTTTGCCTAGAGCTGTTTTCAAGATGAGAAACTTTCTGGGCAATCCTTTTGTGGCTATACAGACTTTTGCCTCCGAGAGACTTAGACAAGTATTTTCTCAGGTACACATTGCTAGGTTTATAACCTATATGAAAATAAGAAGTGAACTCCCTGTAGCACAGCAGAAAGAAGACAGATAATTATTTGAGCTAGACCAGAAGAGATTCTCCTGCATTTAGCATAGATATTCACACTCAATTTCAGTCCCATTATGTTTCTAAATTCCCTCTCCTCCTTGGTGTTCTTCACTGGCTGTTTCCTCTTCTCTGAAAAATGCTAGGCTAAGCTTTTCCAGATCTTTCTCAACTGGGTCAGCAACTCTAAACCCCTGCTGCATCTGTGCTCTTGCCAATATACCTTCATTGATCTAAGACTCTCAAACCAGGGCATTAAGGGGTTGGAGAAGAAATGAAAGAGCAAATGCCAACCTGTACCACCTAGCAATTTCAAAGGCTACCAAATCCCCATCTGCTTACCAGACTTTCAGTAGTAAGCTCCGGCAAATCCTGGATGGTGCAGCAAGGGTAATCCAGGACTGAGATGCTGTAAGATGCAGAGATAAGGACAGGCTTTAGGTAAATGACAACAGCAGGAATTGGCTGTATCTGAAAAGGGCAGGAGTTATTTCTCTCCAGCAGCCCCTATCCAGTTCCCAAATTGCTTAGTGACCTCAGCTGAAACTGAGGGCTCTGGTGCCAGGCAACTCTAGCTCCAGTCTCCTTTCCTATCAGGAGAGGAACCAATGAGTTCTTTGAGGCTGGCCCCCATCTGGTAGATGCAAAAAAGAGCAGAAAGAGAGCCTCTTTTCTTAGCACTCCTTGCTTCTTTAAAGGAATACGTAAACTTAAGTGCATTTGTGTTTCTGCATTTAACTGTATGTGTGAATATAACTGCTCCCACAGACGTGGTCCAAACCCATCCCACTGGATAACAATCTGAGGATGTGAGGATGAAATGATCCTCCTGTGTCTCTCACCAGATCTTTCTGAAAGCTGGGAGCTCTGGGGAATGATTACAGAAGCCACTCCTAAAGGAAGCTTGAGACAGGGGCAGCTTCCTATAGAAAGGCTAATCTAGGAACTCAAGAATGATAATAGCTGACAGTGGGGGACTGCAAGTTACAGCTCTGTGGTGAGCCCAGGGAAGCAGGCATGAGTTAGGAGGGGAAATAAGGCATTGCATTATGACAAGGACATAGTTACAAAATAAATGACAGCTCTCTCTTTCCTCTTCTCCCTTCTTCATTGACACAACACAGAATCTGGACTAGCTAATCTCTAATGCTCCTTCTGGTTCTGACATTCCATGAGGTTTTGAACACCAATCTATCTGAACTAGTGCAGTTGGAAATGAATAAAGGATGTTGGTAAAGCAGTGGCTATAAAGACGAGTTCACACTGCTATAATGAACCTGTCTCTACATTTCAAAAGTCAAAATTTCTATACAAGCAAAAGGCAACAATTTATTTGGCCAGAAATGTTTACCTTTGTCCAAGAAACTCGGACAAAGATAACCTGGGGGACCAGGGTAGGAGAGAAGAAGAGTCAGCTTGGGACAGGACTGTGTCAAACTACCTGTAATGTTGTTCATCATCTTGATTTACTCTATCAGATTTTCCCAGGGTTGCCAGTTCTGTACTGCTCCATTAGGATGAACATTCTTGGCTGGCTCATTCACCTATCCACCCACCTCCTACTGACGAAGCCCTATGGCAAAGTAGGTGCTGGCGACCAGGAAATGGGGGTGGGAAATCAAAGATGGATTTGTTCCTTTCCCTTAGTGAACTGAAATCTAGCCTAAGGGGGCATAAAATTAATTTACAAGTATCTAGAACATCTAGATTGTAAGATCCATGAGAAAATTCTGCAATAATGAGTTGTGATCTCCAAGTTCTCAGAAATCATTCAAAAGTAAAACTTACAGTTCATGCATAAGAGGATCATCTTGTTCAGGCCAACCTTAGCAAAAGGTATAGTCTGTTGCTACCACTCTTCCAACTCCAAATTGAACCAAATGGATATCTATTGAATTATCTGTCCCCCCCATTCTACGTCCATGGGTGCAGAAAGAACATTAAGTTTCTGTATACCACTCCCCTAGCCACAGTTGATTTAGGGGTGAACCTAGGGAATCTGGAATAGGGATTGGAGAGTCAATTCAGTCTCTGAGGTGGGGCATGTTCAGCTCATATAGACATATTTCACTATGCGTCCTGAGAAGCAAACAACGCAGTCTGATACATTTGTCAGTGAGAGAGGAAACTGGAGTGGAAATACAGAGGCCTGGTGTCTTACAGATAGAAGTGGAAGGCTTTCTGGGCTCCCCACACTACAGACCAACCCTGAGGTCCAGAGCTGCATTGCTGTCCTAGGTTCCTCAAGATGACACACGTCATTTCATTCTGACAAAGTCACTATTCTGCATGAGTCTAGTCCAGCTAGCTTTGGTTACTTATAACCCAGAGCGTTGACTGATACACAGAGGTGCCTGCTTGCAGCTCTGACCCTGATACAGCCTGACCTGTACTTCATTTTCCCTGGTAACTCAAGTAGCACATCTGAAGTGCCCATTTTAAAGGGGTTAGTGCACAGGTCTCCATATCATTAGGAAAAACCCATCCTCCAATGCTTACCCTCAAGGGACAGTGTTTAAAGCAATCTTGCATATGCTAATATTAACCAATGCTTACAACATTCTATGATACAGTCAGAAAAGGTATTCTTAAAGATGAAAATACTGTGGTTCAGAGAAACAGTGTCTTGCTTGAGATTACATAACTAGCAAGTGGCAGATCCAGGTCACGAATCCAGGTCTCATGACTTCAGGTTCCATAGGGGATGTGTGTGTGTGTTTTAAGCTACATATAAGTAGGCTCCCTCTCCATGGTGGAATTTCAGGCAGTACTGACAGACTAGTGTGGCAATATCTCTAGTCACCCCAACTATGAGATTAGCCCTCTTACTTCTACTTTAGGAATTTTGCCTCTGGTAAACTCTACTGATTAACATATTTCCAGTTCTTGTGAAAGTAGAATATTAAGGAACAAGGATCTATTCTGTAATCCCCAAGTCCCTGCTTGGCTGGACGAATGGAAAGCAATTTGTATTCACAGGGAAGCCTGTGTTCTGATCCTGTCTCTGATGCTTACTTCAGGGGTCTCACCAGCTTGTTAATTTTGTTAATATCTCTGAATTTGTTTCCTAATTGGCAAAATGAGAATAAAATGTATAACAACTCTTAGCATTGCTGAGGAGATTAAATAATGAATGCGAAATACCTTATTTTTTTAAACTACAAATTGACGTACCCCAGTAAATTCTATTACATACCTTCAGTTATAAATTTTGTATAATGCATTACAGTTTACGAAACAGCATAACTGTTCCAATTGCTCCAACTTATGATTTATACTAAAATAAGGCCTGGCCAGATAAGCAAGTTGTTTCACAAAAAACAACCCCTGGGGCCGGGCGCGGTGGCTCAAGCCTGTAATCCCAGCACTTTGGGAGGCCGAGACGGGCGGATCACGAGGTCAGGAGATCGAGACCATCCTGGCTAACACGGTGAAACCCCGTCTCTACTAAAATACAAAAAAAATTAGCCAGGCGAGGTGGCGGGCGCCTGTACTCCCAGCTACTCGGGAGGCTGAGGCAGGAGAATGGCGTGAACCCGGGAGGCGGGGCTTGCAGTGAGCTGAGATCCGGCCATTGCACTCCAGCCTGGGCAACAGAGCTAGACTCCGTCTCAAAAAAAAAAACAACAACAACAACAAAAAAAACAACCCCTGGATCCACCTGACAGAGCTAAAAATTCATCACTGCCACTTCATTTAAGTCATGACATTTTTCAGTGTTTAAAACTATTAAAATACAAATACCTCCCTAAAGAAGGCAAACCATACGTTCCATCAGCTAACACTTCAAGAAAATTAAATTTAACAGTGACAGCTCTAAGACAGGAGGGACTAGGGACACCAGGAAAACTGAAAGGCTCGGAGATGATGTAATTTTCTCAACCACCCCAAAATAGCCCCTTGAAATAAACCTGTCCAGAGTTCATACCTGTTTTTGGCAGTGATGTATGACAAGATATTTTGATTGAAGAACTTCAGGATCAAGGGGATGCAGTTGGCAAATACCAAATGTTGCGATACATATTCAAACTGAATTAAAAATCAAAGCAGAAAGGGCTGCTTATTTGGAGGAGAATGGAAAATATGTTTGAGAAAAAGAGGGGAAGTACAAATCTAATACCCATTCCTGAGAATATCTACTATCTACTATCCACTTGTGTTATCAGTCTTCCTGTCTGGGAAATGGGAAGAATCATCTTCACCCAGCCCATCCTACATGGAGGGGGATAATCTGCAGTATATGTCACAAGCACAAAATAAAGAAGCCAGAAAATAAAATCTCACTCCAAAACATAGAAAGAATTGCTGTGAGATTTGTTCCTAAGCCCAAAAGGAAGGGAAGGCTCCCTGAGGGAGTTGTTTTCCATGCCAAACCTCTGGTTCATAATGTTTCAACTGTGATTGATATAGCAGGGACAGCTGCAGCTTACTCCTGGCATCACTCAGTCAGGATGGTGACAGCACATAATAACCAAATGGACCACTGGGCTCCAGCTCCAGTATGTCTGATATACCATATTATCCTTAGTATTTAGAATATCAGTAAGTATACTGGCTGCTTGGAGTATGGGGTGAGGGGGAAAAGAATATTAGTAAATATTTTAATGAATGAATGAACAAGAGCCCTTCAGCCAACAGATACTGCATTGAGAAGTCTAAGGTGTCTTTGATAGGCTAAATCCCAGAATGTGGAGACTCCATTCTGCTCTCCCAAATCCAGATGTGGTTTGTATACAGGACAACCTAGTGGGGCAAGTTGCCATAAGAGCAGTGTCATGGGGGTTATGTTACCCATGACACACTAAGGAGTGTCAAACACAGTTTATCTCCAGATCCAGAACCTAGTATTCTAGTATAGAAATGGGGTTGAGAAAGCAGAGAACTGTGATGTTTTAAATCCTCAGCTCTCTGATCGCCAACAAGTAGCCAAGCAGCAAGCTAAGCTGCCTTACGGCCCTGGGTATGTAGTTAGAGCAGTGGAGTCAGCTTATGCCAAGACCACTTCCCTCTTCTGTTCAATATTTTCTCCCTGGAAAGTTATTTATTTTATTCGTAAAATCCAGGGTATTTTCCAAAGCCCCAGACAAAAGAGCCAACACATATCCAGTATCATCTGATGGAAAACTTTTTTCAGTTTGAGATGTGCCTGTGGCCTTGTCAGGATTCACTGACACACACTGGCAAGGCCCATCAAGCCATCCACCTGTCTGGCTGTGAATCCACACGCTTCCCACCAAGAAAAGCAGAAGTAAACACACATCCACAGTTCTCTGTTCTCTTTCCACTAGAAACACTATCTCCTACCTACCCCTACTCCTCCCAGCCCTGCTGCTGCTCAGCAAACACTGGCAAAAGTGGGAGCACTCAGGGCAACCAAACACACCCAATGATGTCTTTGAATGCATGAAAGTGGAAATACTCTGGTTGATAAGGCCATGGACATAGACCCTGCAGAAGCCTCTCTGTACTCTGAGGACCTGCTTTTCTACCAGCAAGCTTGATTCTGACTTCATAGGAGGAAAATGGGGTAGAGCCTCTGGGCAAGAATGAGAAGCATTCCTCTTTTCTCCATGGTCTCCTCACAGACAGCATCCATTTGCTGTCCCCATCTTGTCCCTATATCTTGGCAATGCCCATGAAACCAAGTCCAATCTCCTTAGCATAGCAAACAATGTTTTATGGGAAAGCAGCTTCTTAACTTTTCTTAGCTTTGATTTCGTCATCTATAAAAGAGGTATTAAATAAGACTACTTCATAGGGTGGAGAGAATTAAATGAGGACCTAGACAAGCTTAACAGGGTGCTAGGCACAGGATAGGTGCTCAGTAATTGTGTGCTAGCATATAGATTATGATATGCTCCCTGCCGATTCCTCCAGCTTCATGTGTCACCAGACCACGCCCATCTTTTCCCACCCCAGGCAGAACTCCAGCAACATTTAATAACGGTTTTTAAAGGTACTTTGCTCTCTCTTCCCCCTCTGGAGTTTTGCATATCAGCTTTTTTGCTTGAAATACCTCCTGTCCTCCTTCCCTAACAATTCCCATATCCTGGCTAACATCTGTTTTTTTAGGACTCAGGTTAGAAGTCATTTCTTCTCCATCTCAAGGTGGATTAGGTGTTTCCATAGCAACCAGTGCTTATCGGTATCAGCACACTTATCTCTCTATAATTGGCTACTTATGTATCTGTATCCTTTATAAGATTTCAAGGCCTTGAAGAGCCAGAACTGTGCCTTATTCTCAGAATTATATCTCAAATGTTGGAAAAGTGCTTCACATATAGAAAACTATGGTCAATATACCTTCCCCCCCATTTTTGTGAAATGCTTACATTCTCTCTTGCATTGTTTTAAAAACTGGCTGGGCAGGCCAGTCACGGTGGCTCACGCCTGTAATCCCAGCACTTTGGGAGGCCAAGGCGGGCGGATCACAAGGTCAGGAGATCGAGACCACGGTGAAACCCCGTCTCTACTAAAAATACAAAAAATTAGCCGGGCGCGGTTGTGGGCGCCTGTAGTCCCAGCTACTCGGGAGGCTGAGGCAGGAGAATGGCGTGAACCCGGGAGGCGGAGCTTGCAGTGAGCCGAGATCGCGCCACTGCACTCCAGCCTGGGCTGGGCGACAGAGCGAGACTCCGTCTCAAAAAAAAAAAAAAAAAAAAAACTGGCTGGGCATATTCCTGAGAAGCTAGAGATTCCTACCCACAACCCTGGGATAACTTACAAGGGACACAGACATCTGCACCTTTCTAGGACAGTTCCCACTCCATAACCCTATCCCAAACTCATGCAGTGGGTGTCTGGATTCCCTGAGGGAGAACAAAGAAAAGGCTGGAAGATGCTCATCAGAACTAAAAGGGCCCTCGCACCCTTCCTTTGAGAGATCGGGCCTGGGAAACACCCAAGACCTGTGGAGAAGTGCTCCTAGCTGCTCACCTGGTAAATATGGTTGAGTTTGAAGTGTTTGAGGAGTAGCAGAAGCAGGGTAGAGATACTCTTTACAATAATCTCCTTGTGCCTGTTCACATCGATGCCCAGCTTCATGCTCTGGAGAACAGTGATGCTACAATGGCGAGAGAAGGTATTAGCGCAGAAAGTGGCCTAAAAGGGAGCCCTGCAGGGATCCAGGTATTTGGGTGTGATATAATATACACAAGAGAACCAGAACTTGGGAAACTTGAACTTCTGTGCCAGGGAAACCTCCAGAGTTCCCACTTATGAGCCTGTCTGAAGAAATGCTCCATTGAGTTCTTTGTTTCTATCTCTCTTTTGGCAAGCTCATCCCTTGGCAATGTTCACCCAAATACCTGGGCAGCCAGTCGCTGACACTGGTGTCACCCTCCAGATCCTGAGTTTTGAGCTAAAAAGAGCAAAGCAGAAAGCCCTGAAGGGGGAAGGGAGTACTGGTGGGCAGAGAGGAGGAGATCTCTTTGGAGACAATCTCTGTAAGTGTTAACAAGGTGAGTGGGGACTAGAGAGAGCCTGCAGACAAGACAGCTAGTATCCAGCAGCTGCCCCCGTTGAAGCACTCACGGCATCTCCTCAGGTAGGACATCTGCCAGGATATTGATAGAGTCTGTCTTAGCCTTGGAGGTGGGAGCTGCAGCCAGCAGAATCTTAAGCAGAGCGATCTGGGAAGTAGAAATAAAGAAATTCACCACTGTCAAATCCACTCAGCAAGGGAGTGATTCTTCTGCACCCTAACTGCCCTATAAAAAGTGTTTTAAAGCCATTCTCCAAGTTCTTCCCTCAATGACCATATCTCCCCAGCGTCCAGAAGAGCAAACAGGTGCCCAGTCCTGAGAGGCCTGCCTGTGAGGCTAAGGAGAAAGCCAGAGGGAGTGCATTGGCTGTTCTGCTTTAAGACTGTTCTTTCCAGGGCCTGGCATGGTGGCTGATGCCTGTAATCCCAGCACTTTTGGAGGCCAAGACAGGCAGATCACTTGAGGTCGAAAGTTCAAGATCAGCCTGGCCAACATGGTAAAACCCCGTCTCTACTAAAAATACAAAAATTAGCTGGTGTGGTGGCGCATGCCTGTAATCCCAGCTATTCGGGAGGCTAAGGCAGGAGAATCACTTGAACCTGGGAGGTGGAGGTTGCAGTGGGCCGAGATCGCACCACTGCACTCCAGTCTGGGCGACAGAGTGAGACTCCACTTAAAAAAAAAAAAAGACTGTTCTTTTCAAAGGGGAGGATGGAAGGAACAGAGTGAGAGGGACAGTGTGTAGAAATAAGGTGGGAGGCATAAGCCCAACTTCTCCCACTCTTTTCTTTCCTCTAACCCGAACCATTGGTATCTTCCCCACTCCCAGCCTGAGGCTATCTAGTACATGACAGACCACAGCAGATCTCAGAGGGACTACAGTACTTATCTCGGAGGAGGGTGGGTCCCCAGTGTATCCTGTAGAGACCCCAACTTATTCCCCACCCTTCCCAAAGAAGGACTAGGGAGAACAGCACCATCAGAGGAGCACTGAGGAAAGCTCAGAATTTTCACGTGTCAGAGAATGCCTTGCCAAAGGCACAAAGGCTCAGAAAACAAGTTCAAGTGTTGGACAGGTCCGCTTGAAATGGTTTTTAGCTGTCTGTTCCTTGTAGCAGAGAAGGGCAGCTCTGGCCTAACCATCTCCTTACCATATACTGAGGGAGGCTGTACAGCATTCCCTGGTAGAGGATTTCACATGGCGTCTCTGGTACCACCTCTTCCCCCTATGGCAAGAAATACATGGTTTGCCAATGCCACTTTCCAGGTGACCAAAGGCTTTATTTTCTTGGTTGTGAGGGGTGACCTGAAAAGAGCACTAAGCTGGGAGTCAGATCTAGGTTTCTACCCTAGCTGTGTTAATGACTCACTGTATGACCTTGGATAAGTCACATTCCTTCTCTGAGTCCTAGTTTTCTCTTCAATAGGACCATCAGGTTGGCCTGGATGACCTCTCAGGACCTGGGAAACTGGAACAGATGCTACAGAAGCACTTCCTATAGTGTTGATCTGAGGCTGAGAACTCTAGAACATTCTGTAAGCCTGGAAGGAGAGGTAGGTGGCTCAATAGTGAGGGTTTAAAAGGAAGTTGGGTAACATATGGCCTGGTGAAATAGGAAGGAATATCAGCAAAGAAGCTTTTAAGTGGATGGAAATGATTTTCTTCCCCTCTCCATTCACCCCTACATCACTTTCTCCTTTCTGACCAGCCCCCTCATATATAACTATCTCTGTCCTATTGATGACATTAACTAAGCCTTTTATCAGAGTGAGGAGGCTGGGGCCTCAGGGACCCAATAGGCTGCTCAGGCCACTGTCATCTTTGACCAATGCAGTTTCCTTCCTCCTACAAGGTCTCTCTATTACAGGGCAAGGGTTCACTACCATGAGACCCTGAGCCAGGGAAGAATAACCAGCCTCCTTCTGTCCCACACAACTCATCTGCTGCTTAAATGGATATAAGTCCTAAATGGACATTCAGCGGAGCCTGGCAATCCTGGCATGTTTGCCTTCCTGCTCTCCAAAAGGCCGATTTCAAACCATCTTCCCTCTCCTCAAACCAACTCCTTTGCCCACCATGCCTAAACAGTTGCTGATCCTGCCTCACGCTTCATGGAGAAAACAGAAGCACTCAGACAGGCACACACTCATCTTCTCAACACTACATCTACAAAGAGTCTTATTCCTTCCTTCTTAACATGAAGGATGAACCGCCTGTGCTCGAACAAAGGCCAGTCTCCTACTTGTGCTCAGGATCCCACACCCATTTGCTTTGTTGAATGCCTCAGTCCTGCAATTATCCCCTCTTGGATCATTTATTTTAGGACAAAAAAAAATGTTCTAGTATCTCTCAGCTATAAAACATCCTCCCCTTGACCTCACATTCTCCTTCAGCTACCATCCACTTTCTCTCCTCTTCACAAAACTTTTATATCATCTACCTCCTTTTTTGACATTCCCTTCAATACATACCAATTAGGCTTTCAGTCCCACTACTTCACTTACAGTTGCTCTTATCAAGGTCATTATCTTCATGTTGCCAAATCCAATGGGCACCTTGGTTCTTACCATAATGCCACTTATTAGTAGCATTTTACCCAGCAGATCACTCCTTTTTTCTTGAAAGACTTTCTTAGCTTTTATGATATCATAATCTCCTGGATTTCCAGCCACTTCACTGTCTTTCGTACTCTTCTGGCTCCTTTCCTGACACATGCCCACCTCAACATACTGGTGTGCCCCAGGACTTTGTCCTGCCTTCCATTCTCTTCTGTCTCTACTCCCTCCCTGGGTTATCTCAGTCAGTTCTATGGCCTTTAACACTGCCTATAAGTGTTACAAACAACTTCCGAATTTATTTCTCAAAGTCAGCCCTCTCCCTAGAATTTTAGACTTGTATTTCCAATTGCCTGCAGCTCCACATGGGTATCTAATGGGCATCTAAAACTTAGTATGACCAAAACAGAACTCTTGATATTCCCCCCACATCCTGGCAAATGGTACTTATTCTTGATTCCTTTCTTTGCCTCTCTAACCACATCTAAATGCACTGCAAGTCTTGTCAGCTACATCTCCAAATCCAGGTCGGCATCATCTCTCACCTTGACTATTTCAAGGGTTTCCTAACTAATCTCCCTGGAGTGGGTCTACACTTTTCTGGTCCAATCTTTACACAGAAGCTAATGTTTTTAGAAACATAAATCAGATCATATCACTCCCCTGCTTAAAATCTCCAAAGGCTTCCTTCCCTTTGACTGTGAGTCTACTTCAAGCTCTCTACTTTTGCTTACAGGCTCTTGGCAAAGTGGCCTTAGGCCACCTCTCTGACTCTATCTGTAGGATCCCGGCCCTCGGCCCTGTGTTCTAGCCACAAGAGCCTTCTTTCACTACCTCTGACACTCTAAACCTGCTTTCCCCTTGCTAAGGCTGTTCTCTCTGTTTGGAATGCTCTTTCCTCTGATGTTCCTATGGCTGGCTCCCTGTCCCTCAGATCTTGGCTTAAATGTCACCTTCTCAGAGGTCCACCTACTGGCTGCCCAATCTTAGTAGTCTACCAATGCTTCTTTCATGTTATCCTGTTTAAATTTTCTTCATTGTATTTACCATTCTTTGATAGTTTGGTTTACTTAACTTTTTGTTTTTTATCTTTCTTCCTCAACTTCAATATATCATGAAAGTAGGGACCTTGTCTTGCCTGGAACACAGTTAGAGCCTAATATGCTGAAATGAATGCATGCACACATGCTCTGTGACAACACTGAAGACAGATTTTCTTCTACTCTTCTCCTGTGCAGGACCTCCTTGGCTCACCAAAGACATAGGGCACTTCTCCAGCTCCTCTTCATTCTTGATCTGCACATCTGCGATGGAGATATACTTGTGCTGACAAAGATAAGAAGACATCAACAAGGGCTGAGGGCCTCATTCACATGTGTACCAATCTCTTACTTAAATTCCCCAAAAGCAAGGAAATGTTCTGCTTATGCGTTTGTCACCCCACATAGACATGAACTCTTTCAAGGCAGGAGTCTTAATCACCTCCGCATTATCAGCACCAGTCAAAGTGCTTTGTGCACAGTGTTTCTGTTTATTCTGTTTCTACATTCGCGGAAGAGCAGCAAATACGTAAGCATTTATCTTCAAACAAAGTGGAAGGGGAAGCCAGAAACAGGCCCCTGCCCCTGGACCACTGCCCTAAGAGTTTTGATGCGTGTGCATGTATGCACGGAGTGATGACTCCATGCATACAATGGATATAGAGCAGGCTCCTATTCAATCCTGGGCCTTTGGAAGTCAGTGGACTTATGGAGAGAGAGAAGTGAAAGGAAAAGAAGCAAGGAATGGGAAGAGAGAGAGAAGAATGGGAAGAGGAAAAAGAAATGAGAGGAAGAAAGGAGAATTTTAAAATCTACCTGAATATGGGAAACTGAGTAAGTAAAGAGAGACCTAAGTTTTCCTAACCGGCCAGAGGACTGCAGGGGGAATACAGAAGGTCCAGAAAGAGTCTGGTATAAAAGCCCCACCCGGGCTGGGCGCGGTGGCTCACGCCTGTAATCCCAGCACTTTGGGAGGCTGAGGCGGGCAGATCACAAGGTCAGGAGATCGAGACCATCCTGGCTAACACAGTGAAACCCCGTCTCTACTAAATATACAAAAAATTAGCCGGGCGAGGTGGCGGGCGCCTGTAGTCCCAGCTACTCGGGAGGCTGAGGCAGGAGAATGGCGTGAACCCGGGAGGCAGAGCTTGCAGTGAGCCGAGATCGCGCCACTGCACTCCAGCCTGGGGGACAGAGCAAGACTCTGTCTCAAAAAAAAAAAAAAAAAAAAGCCCCACCCAGTATCCAGGAGCCTGGTAATCTGACCTGCTTTGATGGCTCCCTATCCCTGAAGACTGAGAGCCCACCCTGGTCACCTGCTTTAGGGTCTTCACACTCTCATGGATGGGCCTGGGTAATCCAACCAATGTATCTGTGTCCCTGTAAAAGGCCAGACATACCAGATCATAAGCTTCCAAAGTACAGGGAACTACTGATACCCCAATATCCCCCTAGAGTCACACGGACCATGCTACTTTCAACAACATCTACCCCCAGTACCCTAGACCTTCCTCTGCAAGCTTGTAGATCCCACATCAGTGCTTCAGGACACAAAAATAATAATAGCACACAGAAATGTTCCTGGAAATCAGGAGACTTTTATAGTCTTTTGGGTACTCACTTGGTGTGGGAGTGGTAGATTCCTACTTAAAAGGGGTATAGCCCAATGACATCTTGACTGTGAAACTCCACTAATAAAGACTCAATTTTCAAGAGGTCAGTGGGAAGGATTCATGAAGATGGGGAAATGGGGGAAGATTGGATCCGTTCTAACCATGTCTCTTCTTCACAGAATTTTAGCCCATTTGAGCAGGAAGGGCCCATAGAAACCATCTAACTCAATAACCTCAGGAAAAAATTAAGGCCCAAAAGAGAAAGGACTTGTTGCTCAAAGTCCTACAGTTGGCAAAAAACACAAAAGTTCTTTGAGGAAAAGTGGAAGAAACTCAAGGAAAAAAAAAAATCCATAGAAAGAACCCAAAGTAGTCACTGGGAGTTGTCCATGGCCTAGGGGCTCTAGGTTACATTATGACTACCAAGCACCATCCCTCATTCCAAGCTACCTGCTCCTCTGGCCCCTAGGAACCACTCTATAGCCAGTTCCAACCAGTCACTTACTGCCCCAGGGTGAATCCGATGAACTTGTTCCTGCTCATCTCCAAGAAGTGCTCAATGTCCTTCTGTCTGAGAAGATGGTGGAAAGACCAATCCCAGAGAAGGGAAGAAAAGCAAACTTTGAGAGAGAGAAACTTTCCAGGCTCCTACCCCTCCAATCAGAGGACTGGAGCGGTGGAAAAAGGCAGCAATCAACAGAAGGAATTTCAAACCCAGGAGTTCTGACTGCCAGACCAACTTAACGAGCCTTGAATACATAGACTACTCCATCTTGGGCCTTTAGAGACTGAAACCCCAAAGCATAGGGGTCCCTGATGCTATTAAACCTACCTGACCTTTGGGGCCCAGGGCAGGCCCTTGGGAAAAGTCACCCGCTCAGCAGAGAGGGGTGCCTCTGAGGGTGGAGGTGGCACCAGAGGGTCCTGCTCTAGCAGGTCTAGCTCTCCATCCAAGGTTCGTTCTCCATCACCAGCAGACTCCTCTTCCTCCTCTGTGGCTGGCTCCTCAGTCTTGAAGAGATCCCTTTCATTGTAGATGTCCAGGCTGTCCTGCTTAGTGAGGAGTTGCTGGAGGGGAAAGAAAAGAGGGTAGGCGTGCAGAGAGCTCACTCTGGGCATCCTTGTCTGAGGCCACCCCATATCCACAGACCTCCAGATTTCAGGGAACATGGAATCTGAACACAGCCCTTGTGAAAACATCCAATTCCCCATCTCAACCCTACTGTCCCCACCCGAACCAATAACAGAACAAGAAGTTCTCAGGCAACCCTGCCATTAGCCAGGGAACAGAGCATAGATAATCCCAAAGTCAGTTACTTAGCTTTCAGAAAGCAGTGATGCCTTTTTTTGCCAGCACTTTCCTTCCTAATTATGCTCTGCTTAGGTGAACATTCAATTAGTTTGCCTTCTGTGAGCATACACCAGCTGGCTGACTGAGGAAGAGGAGGACAGAAGCTTGCTGCTAGGCAGAGGGAAGCAAGTTTGGAATTTTAAATCTTGTGACAGAGAAAAAAAGATTGGACAGAAATAGGCCAAAAAGTTAACAGTGACTGTCTCTGGTTGTTAAGATTGTGGGTGATTTTTCTTTTCTCCCGTCATCACATTTTTATATTTGTTCCAAATTTTCTACAATGAGTAAGCATTACTTTATAAAACAAAAATAAAGGTTAAAAAATTTTATTGCAGATAACGGAGATTGGATTACTGAGCACTACTGTCTAGCCTGTTGATGAACTCAAGTAGGTCAGGCAGGGGAGTTTGTAAGAACATAGTCAGGTCTCAGTATAACCTGTCATTCTGACCTTTTTAGGACAGCAGACTACAGTCATGTGCTGCACAACGATGCTTCAGTCAACAATGGACTGCATACATAATTGTGGACCCATAAGATTATAATACTGTATTTTTACTGTGCCTTTTCTAGGCTGAGATACACAAACACCATTGGGTTACAATTGCATATGGTATTCGGTATGGTAACCTGCTGTACAGGTTTGTAGTCTAGGAACAATAGGGTATATACCTAGGTATGCAGTAGGCTATGCCATCTGGGTTTGTGTAAGTACACTCTATGATGTTTGCTCAGTGACAAAATTGCATAATGACACATATTTCAGATTGTATCCCTGTCGTTAAGTGTCACACGGTTATATACATAGACCCCTACCCAGTCATCTCTTAAATGTAAGCCTTTGGTTCCGGGGCCAGTTAAGAGTATGGCTGGCTGACAGTAAACCTTCCTGCTGCTTCAAAATAGTAAAATGCCTTACCCCAGAAAAATGGATTAGGTTGGAGACCTGTTCCAGTACCCTGGGTCCCTATTCTCAGGATTATACCCTTAAGTGTTGTTCAGAATGTAAGGAACTCCAGGCACTGAAGTTCAGGCCAATGATTCTGTAGCAAGACATGGCTATATGATGTGATATCACAGTGTCACATCACAATAGCCCAGAGGGCTGTCAGGGCTGGGGGATAGAGTCAAACTGGAGACTCTTAAGATTTCAGGTTGGTCACAGGGCCAACCCAGGCAGGATGAGCCAGATCATTTACTGCTTTTTCCTACTACATCCAGAGTAGCTTAGAATCTTGACTTTTGGCCAGTGAGTGCCACAATACCATTGTCTGCTTCAGTCCATACCCTTCGAGAGCCACGGCGGCCTCGCAGCTTGGATGGTGGGGGTGCCAGCTGAGACTCTCCCAGGTCAAGAGTGTAAGAGGGCGGGGAGGCAGCACGCATGCTCTTCACCACCTGGATACTGTCTTCAGCCAGTGGAGGCAGGCCCAATTCTGCCCGCTTCTGTACTTTGAGAGTCTGCAGATGCTCAAATCCACCGAGGGTAAACTAAGGAAGAAACAGGAAAGGGGCAGAGAGAGAGGAAGGAAGGGAAGTAAGAGAGAGTCAAGGTCAGGGAAACATGGATGAAAAGAAAGAGCCACAACCTCCCGTCCCTTCAGAGCTTTTCCTTAATAAGGAGGTAGTAAAACAGAAAGAGGCAAATATGATTACCATCCCCATGGCAACTGAGGAGCTCAGGGGTCAGGATAAAGCATTATTTACTGCCCCAGTATGGGAAATATCACAGAAGTTAGGAAAGGAATTCCTGGGGGCCTCCTCAAAAAAAAAAAAAAAGAAAGAAAAAAAATAGGAAGCTATCTCCCTTTTTAATGAACACATCCAGGTGCTATAAATCCCCAGAGTCACTCAATTTCCTCTGCAGTCAAGAGGCAGTTCCCCCTATTAGGCCTGCCTTATGAGATGGGAGCCAAAAATGAAGGATCAAGTTGAATAACTAGTAACAAAAACGTAACCACATATTTATAAGAACTTCATTATTTTTTAAAAAGCAAATCCTGGCCAGGCACAGTGGCTCATGCCTGTAATCCCAACATTTTGGGAAGCCAAGGTGAAAGGATTGCTTGAGACCAGGAGTTCAAGACCAGCCCGGGCAACACAGGGAGGCCTGTCTGTAAAAAAATTATTTTTATTTAAAAAAAAAAATACATATCCTCTGTTTATCTGGAGGGAGGGCAGGCACTCATCCCAACCTTTTATAGCTAGAGAAACTGAGGTACAGAGAGTTGCCCAAAGTTTCTCAGTATCAGCAAAGCCCAGATCTACCAACTTTCAACCAGTGTTCTTTCCATCAAACATTGGCTTTAATAAGAGAAGGTACCACTGATATCCCCAATTTATGGAGTGGCATATCCCATCCATCCAATAGAAACATGAAACCTATTCTAACATAGAACATCTGATGTCTCTAGGACAGCCTTGTTGCCCCTCCAAATTGGCAGTTGGCTAAGGGCTGCCCTATTCTGCTCCCTGGCTCCAGGCTCCTGGAATGCAACTAGAACAAAGTGAGGTGGCATAGGGTATTGCTGATCTGATAATGTGGGATTGGGGAGAATCACTCACCATGACCACCTTCCAGAGCAGAAGCAGGACCTTCTTTATGGGGAAATGAGGAGCCAGGCCACTGCAGAACTTGGTAACCATGGAGAAGAGTAAAAGGGCAAAAGGCTCCTCATTATGCATGGAGAAGCCTAGGGGTGAAGAGAGAGGGGAATGAGAAAGTGAGGATGAGGCAGCTAAAACCTTGTTCATGTAACCCTAATTCTGGACACACAGAGGAAGACACTCACCTCCCCTGAAGAATTCCAGAGTACTTGGTCCTGAGAAGGAGGCTTAGCCTCCCAGAAGGAAGCCCCTCAAGGGCAGGAAGGTAGGCAATGGAATTAAAATGGCTTAGGCCCCAGAGCTTAGGGTGACGCTCTGGGGTTGGATGTCAAACTAGAAGTAACAATAATGAAGACATTGCTTTCTGGCTAAAAGACTCAATGTCATTCACTTTCCCACATCAATAAATATATTTTTAAAATCCCATAGGCCTTCATATCCTATCCCTGTCAGATGACAACACCAACTTACATTTGAGCAGAACTCAGTTTTCAAGGTGACTCAACTCATTTTTTCATGTGGGATTCGTGATGGAGTGGGAGAGGAACGGCTATTCCCACTTATAACCAAGGAAACCAAGGCATAGAGAAGTTACATGGCTGGTCTTAGCTCATAGATACAGGGGGGCAATCAAGCCCAGCCCTTGTGCCTGCCATGCAGTATCTCTGTCCTAAAAGAAAGGACATTAATTTTAAAAAAGAAAACAAAAGAAAAAAAGGACTGTGCCTCTCCTAGGCAGATGCTCTGCTTCCCCTCTCCCATTAGCACCCCATCCACACCTTCCTCAAGTGCCATTTCTTACTTAATTCAGTGCGGAAGGTCTCCCGGGCTGTCCTCCACCCACAGGGGTCCGTCTCTCGCTCCAGGCGAATATTTTCCACCATTAGGTACATAACACTTAGCAGCACCCTGGGGTTACAGAAGAGTCACAAGAGGTTCCCAAGGCAATTCCCAGCCCACAGTCAGAGACCTCAGGGATGGTCTCTGTGGGAGCCCAACCCAGTGAGATTAGCTAGAGGGCAACTTCCTAATGGTCTGAGTCATCTGGGATTTGGGGAAAAGGTAACCCAGGTGCTAATCATCCGCCCTGTTCCAAGCCCATAGTTAGCCCCACTCACCTGAGCTCTGTGCTATCAGCTATGGAGACAGCTGGTTTCCGAAGGGCACTGCTACAGGCCTGGCTGTTGCTGCCAGGGGGAGGAGAAAAAGAACAGGAATGCATAAGACCTCTTTTCTCTCTGTGCTCTTACTTATCACTCACACAAACATGAGTGCTTGCCATTCCCTGGCTAGGCAGCCACTAATGAAACTGGTCTAGGGTAAAGGAGCCGACAGAATTCCCTTGCCACCTCAGCAAACTCTCTTATCGTAATATGGTGAAGACAAGGCAAGGGCAGGATCTGTGGTATCCACTCATCTTGCATTCCCCACTATGCTTAGTATTGTGCTGGACATAAAACAGATGCTAAGAAACACCTGATGAATAATAAGCAGATTGCACCCTATCTCAAACTCCTGGGTGATGGGCATGAGACAAAACAAGGGGTCACTGTAGTGGTAGCAGCAAATAAGGCAACCTCTAGAACTATAGCCCATGAGGGAAAGAATTGGGGACAGTGACAGGAATTGATTTCCTGTCTTTCTTGGGTCATGCACTCAGAACAGTTTCCCTCTTGAATTACAGAGTTAGGCTGAGCTAAGAGAGTCCTTGAATAAAAAAGAGAACCCACTCAGGATAGGCCCCTGAAGCCCAGGATTAAAGCTGTAAGTGAGGCAGAAGCTGCAGATGTATCCAACCTCAGGGAGGGAGAACAGAATATCAGAGAACATGGCTGGATGGAGGGAAACTGTCAATGAGCTTTGGGCTGAGGTGTGAGTAGACCCAGTTCCTCACAGGGGCTCTCTATAGTAAGGGAAGCAGCATAGAATATGAGGCCCCTTTAAGGAATGGGGGTTGTGTAGGCCAGCCCTTCCCCTAAGGCTTCTCACTCAATTTCCATGTGGAGTAGCTCCAGGAAGGTGGAGAAGGTCCCCATCTGATACAGCAGGAAGCAGTTGTACCTGGACCAGTGTAGCACATCGACCTCTGAATCACATTCCCCAAAAGTACCTAAAGGAGCAGACAGTTGTTACAGGGGTTGAGAGATGGCAGTATCCCAGTTCTTTCTACCCTGCCCCATGATCTTAAGATTTTCCTATAATACTCTGCCCAATAATTAGGCTGACATAGGTATGACAGGGACCCCAAGAACTTCCTGGAATGAGTCAGGGGAGAAGAGAGGTAGTCTCTAGGGTTAGGTCCAATGTGCTCATCAATGGCCTGTCATCTTAAGGGTGGGTTCTTCCAGAAGCAGATCCTGAGGTAAGTAAGGATTCCAGTACAATTAGCTTATTTGGGAATCATTCCCAGGAATCATCAGTAGAGATAGGGAAGAAAACGAAGCCAAGAGTTCACTCAGGGGATAACTTTGGAAACAGTATAAAACACACAACTCACAGTTATTCTATCCAAGAGGGGTGAGACAGTCAGGCTATCCCTCTACTAACTACTGTCAGTCACTGGATGAGGGTGCTAAACTAAAGGAGCACACTGATTCCCTACACTTCCTGGATGCCCTGTATGGGCTGCAGAGAAGGCCCTTGGGCAGAAGCTGGGCATGGTGGCACACGCCTGTAATCCTAGCTACTTGGGAGGCTGGAGCAGGAGGATAGTTCAAGCCTATGAGTTCAAGACCAGCCAGGGAAACATAGTGAGACTTTGTTTTTAAAAAAATTAAATAAATAAAGTCCTTGGGCAAACACATGAAGGTACTGGGAGTTGGAAGTTGGCCAGAGCACCAGATCCTAGAGATACAGGAGGGCACAGTCCTATTTGCTAGTCTTCTCTTCACCTAATGTCTACCCTTTCCCTTCTTTATTTATTATTTCTTTTTAGAATTTTTTTTTTAGCTCCCAACTGGTTGGTTCTGTTAACAAGCCTCATATTTATGATCGTAGGCTTATTTTCACTCCAGCTAGGCTATCTCATTTCCCTTTCCAACACCTGGCTAACAGGTTTCTTCTGACCAGCTTTCCCCAGTTACTCTATTTAGGTCTGATCATCTCCAAATTACTCACAGCATCCACTCCTGCAGCTATGTTGGCTTGAACTTTCAAAATGCCAGTGAGAAACAATGCAAGGGGTCCATGTGTATCTGTGACACTCTCCTATTTCTCCTCAGTTTTGGGGCCAGGCCACAGTTGATGTCTTGTCTCCATGATCAGCTGGTGGTACATCATCAGCTCTGGCCACACTGACCCTCTTGCTAGTATTCACATATGATTACAGTACAGGGTAGGGAAAAGAAGAACCCTATAAAAAATTCTGACATGCCTGGTAAGATAATGGCAGATCCCAAGGGATCTAGAACAGCACTCAACACTATCTCATCTTCCCCATAAGCACAGGTTACTCCTAGCACGTGACAAGATCTGTCCTTGAGAGGCAAGAAACCTTGCTTTCCTAGCACAGCCTGCATCATCTCAGTCCTGATAATGCCCACTTCCCTCTCAAGCCTCCACCCCTCTAAAGCTAGCAAGGGTAGTCACTCACCTTGGGCCAGGTAGAGAACAGCCCGGGCCACCTTCAGCCGCCGTTCCCTACTGACCACCTCCAGCCGGTCCAAGAGTCCCATTATATAGGCCTTTTGGGCATCTTCTTCCAACTCCAGCCATTCCTTGCCCTGCACTGGGAATAAAAGGCCATATACATCTAGTGTCAGCTATTGCCACCTTTCCTGGAAAGGCTTCTCATAGCATAGCCACCTCTGATCTCAGCTCCCCCCAAAAAGATTATTTTCTCCAAAAGCTTTCCTTATTTCACTGAGAAAGAATAAGGGATGGGAAAAGGACCCAAAATGTTCTGGCCTGAACCCAGTCTATAGCCTCATCTTCAACATCCCCTCTATCCTCCATACACAGCCCATACTGTCCTGTCTCTCTGCCTTTCCTCAAGGAATTCCCTTTGTCTCCCTACATATTCAATTCCTAGTCATCCTTACAGGCCCAATACAAAATGACCTCTTTCCCACTCTTACATGCCCAATATAAAATGACCTTTCTCACTAATGCTCTGGCCAAATACTCTGCTTCCCCAACACTTTTTAAACTTTTCTGATACAGCATTTTCCTCTTGGATGAAGGGTGCTAAACTAGAGGAGCACACTGATTCCCTGCACTTTCTGGCTGCCCTGTATAGGCTGCGTGAGAAGGCCCTTGGGCAGAAGCTGGGTATAGTGGCACATGCCTGTAATCCTAGTTACTTGGGAGGCTGAGGCAGGAGGATTGTTTGAGCCTCAGCTAGTTTTGTGATGTGCACATGATTCCTCTGCTCTCAAACTCTAACTTCTTTGTAAAAGCTGCTTCTCACTCCTGCCTCCAGTATCTGACACAGAATACTCACCACACATTTGTTGAACTGAAAATCAAATTGCCACTGACCAAGTAAGGAAATGGATGAGAATGTCTGAGAATGTCACAGTGTGGGCACATGAAATTACTATTGAGAGTAGGACAAAGTTGAAGATGGGGTGAAACATTAAGGTCAAGGGTTGTATCAGGCAGCACAGGACCAGCTTCTCATGCTTCTACTCCATTGCTCTCCACTTGAGACACAGAGAACCCTGTATCCCATAAGCAAGAAGGAAAGTCTACATGGTTATGGAGGTTGTGATGGTTAATACTGAGTGTTAACGTGATTGGATTGAAGGATACAAAGTATTAATCCTGGGTATGTCTGTGAGGGTGTTGCCAAGAGATTAACATTTGAGTCAGCCGGCTGGGGAAGGCAGATCTACCCTTAATCTGGTGGGTACCATCTAATCAGCTGCCAGCAAATATAAAGGAGGCAGAAAAATATGAAAAGGAGACATGGGCCTAGCCTCCCAGCCTACATCTTTCTCTCGTGCTAGATACTTTCTGCCCTCAAACATCAGACTCCAAGTTCTTCAGTTTTGGGACTCAGACTGGTTCTCTTTTCTCCTCAGCTTGCAGACAGCCTATTATGGGACCTTCTAATTGTGTAAGTTAATACCTGTGATTGTGTAAGTTAATACTTAAACTCCTCTCTCTCTCTCCATATATATATATCTCCTATTAGTTCTATCCCTCTAAGAGAACCCTAATACAGATTTGGGTACCAGGAGTGGTTCTAGAGGAAGAGAATATTAAGAATGGAGTTCTTTCAGTGGTTTTGAGATTTCTGGAGCTGGCTGCTTAATATGATTAGATCCAAAAATGCTAAGGAATCTACTTCTAATAGTATGGAGAACACTGATAGTCCTTGGCAGAAACTATTTAGAGAGTTATGCAAAATAAATGCATTTGACATTCCTGATTCACCGGTCATGAGAGGCAAGGAGTTAATGACTATACATAATACCTTTGACCATATGTGGAGAACCAAGGAACATAAGAAAGCTGGTTGGTTGTTCCTAAGTTCAGTGGACAAAGTGATGAAAGAAAATGATGAACTCAGGGATTCTGTCTCCCAGCTTCAGAAGCAGATACTGAGCCTCAAATCTGCTAAGATTGCCCTGAGTGAGAGTCTTATCTCCTGTAGAGAAAGAGCTGAAATTGTGGAAAAACAGACACAAACTCTTGTCATGCGAGTGGCTGACCTGCAATGAAAGATGCATTTAAAGATACATTTATAGCCTTGTCAGGTGTCTACTGTTAAAGTGAGGGCACTTATTGGAAAAGAATGGGACCCTGAAACTTGGAATGGGGACATGTGGGAGAACCCTGGTGAAGCTGGGCACACTGAGTTTGTAAACTCTGATGAACCTTTTTTGCCAGGAGGAACAGCTTCCCCATCCCCAGTAGTGGCAATATCTCCTCCCTGACCCATGCTGCCATCAGCCTTTCCACCTTTGTCTGAGGAGATAAACCCTGCACTGCCTGAAGCAACAGTGATGGCAGTTGCCCTGAAACAGTTGCCAGGCAAGATAATGCTGCTTCTCCTCAGAAGCTACCCCCAACACCTTTGTTTGGTTCTAGACCTATAACTAGACGAAAGTCCTGGCAGGCCCCTAGAGGTGAGGTTGAGAGTGTGACCCATGAGGAGGTGTGCTACACTCGAAAAGAACTATTTGAGTCTTCTAATTTATATAAACAGCAATCTGGAGAACAGGCATGGGAATTAAGGGTGTGGGATAATGGAGGAAGGAACACAGAGTTGGATCAGGCTGAATTTATTGATTTAGGCCCACTAAGTAGGGACTCTGCATTTAATGTTGCAGCTTGGGGAGTTAAAAAAGGTTCTAATAGTTTATTTGTTCAGCTGAATTATGGATTAAAAGATGGCCCACTGTGAGTGAGCTGGAAATGCCTGATCTCCCTTGGTTTAATATACAGGAAGGGATCCAAAGGCTTAGGGAGATTGGGATGGTGGAGTGGATTAGTCACTTTAGACCTACTCATCCCAGCTGGGAGGGTCCAGAAGATACACCCTTGACCAATGCCTTACAAAACAGATTTGTGAAGGCAGCTACTTCATCTTTGAAGAGTCCTGTAATCGCTTTTCTCCTTATGTCAGATGTAATGGTGGGAACCACAGTCACTCAACTGCAAAATTTAAATACAATGGGAATAATTGGATCCCTAGGCAGCAGGGGCCAAGTGGAAGCACTCGACCATCAAAGGCAAGGTAGGTGTAGCTACCATAATGGATAGCAGAGGCAAAGGAGCAATCAGAACAGTCTGACTCATGTAAAGCTGTGGCATTGGCTAATTCATCACGGTGTTCCTAGAAGTGAAACTGATAGGAAGCCTACTGCATTCCTACTTAATTATACAAGCAGAAAACTCCTCGGTCGAATGGACAAAAGACTAATTTGAATTATAAAAACAGAGAATCATGGCCCCTTAATCAATTTCCAGACTTGAGCCAGTTAATAGACCCAGAACCCCTTGAATGAAGGGGAGGCCGGGTTCCCTTGAGGAAGGACCCCACTACATCACCGACAGTTTATGCAGTGAATTTTTCTCCGATTCTTCCTCAAGAAGACCTCTGGCCTTTTACCAGGGTAACTGTGCATTGGGGAAAGGGAAATGATCAGACATTTTGGGGACTACTAGATGCTGGCTCTGAGCTGACCTTGATTCCAGGGGAACCAAAATGTCATTGTGGTCCTCCAGTTAAAGTAGGGGCTTATGGAGGTCAGGTAACTAATGGAGTTTTAGCTCAGGCCTGACTTACAGTGGGCCCCCAGACTCATCCTGTGGTCACTTCCCCAGTGCCAGAGTGCATAATTGGCATAGACATACTTAGTAGCTGGCAGAACCCCCACATTGGCTCCCTGACCGGTAGGTTGAATGTTACTGTGGTGGGAAAGGACAAATGGAAGCCATTAGAGCTGCCTCTACCTAGAAAAATAGTAAATCAAAAACAATATCATATCCCTGGAGGGACTGTGGAGATCAATGCCACCATCAAGGACTTGAAAGACAAAGGAGTGGTGATTCCCACCACATCCCTGTTCAACTCTCGCATTTGGCCTGTGCAGAAGACAGATGAATCTTGGAAAATGATAGTGGATTATCGTAAGCTTAACCAAGTGGTGACTCCAATTGCAGCTGCTGTATCAGGGGGTTTCATTACTTGAGCAAATTAACACATCTCCTGGTACCTGGCACGTGGTCATTGACTTGGCAAGTACCTTTTTCTCCATTCCTGTCCATAAGGCCCACCAGAAGCAATTTGCCTCCAGCTGGCAAGGACAGCAATATACCTTTACTGTCCTACCCCAGAGGTATATCAACTCTCCGGCTTTGAGTCATAATCTTATTCAGAGAGACCTTGATCGCTTTTTGCTTCCACAAGATATCACATTGGTCCATTACATTGATGACATTATGCTGACCAGATCCAGTGAGCAAGAAGTAGCAAACACATTGGACTTATTGGTGAGACATTTGTGTGCCAGAGGATGGGAAATAAACCTGATTAAAATTCAGGGACCTTCTACCTCAGTAAAATTCCTAGGGGTCCAGTGCTGTGGGGTCTGTTGAGAAATTCCTTCTTAGGTGAAGGATAAGTTGCTTCATTTGGCCCCTCCTACAACCAAGAAAGAAGCACAATGCCTAGTGGGCCTATTTGGATTTTAGAGGCAACACATTCCTCATTTGGGTGTGTTATTCCTGCCCATTTATCTGGACCCCCTCCCCCCCAGTTCTTAGTGGGGTCCAGAACAGAAGGCTCTGCAACAGGCCCAGGCTGTTGTGCAAGCTGCTCTGCCACTTGGGCCATATGACCCAGCAAATCCAATGATGCTTGAGGTGTCCGTGGCAGATGGGGATGCTGTTTGGAGCCTTTGGCAGGCTCCCATAGGTGAATCACAGCGGAGGCCTCTAGGATTTTGGAGCAAGCCCCTGCCATCTTCTGCAGATAACTACTTTACTTTTGAGAGACAGTTCTTGGCCTGTTACTGGTCTTTGGTGGAGACTGAACTTTTTTTTTTTTTTTTTTTTTGGAGACGGAGTCTCACTCTGCTGCCCAGGCTGGAGTGCAGTGGCTGGATCTCAGCTCACTGCAAGCTCCGCCCCCCGGGTTTACGCCATTCTCCTGCCTCAGCCTCCCGAGTAGCTGGGACTACAGGCGCCCGCCACGTCACCCGGCTAGTTTTTTTTTGTATTTTTTTAGTAGAGACGGGGTTTCACCGTGTTAGCCAGGATGGTCTCGATCTCCCG
This sequence comes from Macaca fascicularis, assembly GCF_037993035.2. NCBI lineage: Eukaryota > Metazoa > Chordata > Mammalia > Primates > Cercopithecidae > Macaca > Macaca fascicularis. The sequence goes on along the minus strand of NC_088377.1, from coordinate 170,916,446 downwards.
ACCTCGTGATCCGCCCGTCTCGGCCTCCCAAAGTGCTGGGATTACAGGCTTGAGCCACTGCGCCCGGCCCGAGACTGAACGTTTGACTATAGGCCATCAAGTCACCATGTGACCTCAACTGCCTATCATGAACTGAGTGCTTTCTGACCCATCAAGCCATAAAGTGGGTCGTGCACAGCAGCATTCCATCATCAAATGGAAGTGGTATATACGTGATCGGGCTCAAGCAGGTCCTGAAGGCACAAGTAAGTTACATGAGGAAGTGGCTCAAATGCCCATGGTCTCCAGTCCTGCCACCCCCAGCCTGCATGGGGAGGCTCCCTATAAGCTCCCTATAACTCCCTGTAAGTTGACAGAGGAAGAGAAGACTAGGGCCTGGTTTACAGATGGTTCTGCATGATATGCAGGCACCACCTGAAAGTGGATGGCTGTAGCACTACAGCCCCTTTCTAAGACATCCCTGAAGGACAGTGGTGAAGGGAAATCTTCCCAGTGGGCAGAACTTTGAGCAGTGCACCTGGTTCTATACTTTGCATGGAAGGAGAAATGGCAAGATGTGCGATTATATACTGATTCATGGGCTATAGCCAATGATTCGGCTACATGGTCAGGGACTTGGAAGAAGCATGATTGGAAAATTGGTGACAGAAGATTGGGGAAAGAAGTGTGTGGATGGACCTCTCTGAGTGGTCAAAACTGAAGATATTTGTATTCCATGTGAGTGCTCACCAGTGGGTGACCTCAGAAGAGGAGGAGTTTAATAATCAAGTAGATAGGATGACCCGTTCTGTGGACACCAATCAGCCTCTTTCCCCAGCACCTCTGTCATCGTCCAATGGGCCCATGAACAAAGTGGCCATTGTGGCAGGGATGGAGGTTACGCATGGGCTCAGTAACATGGACTTCCACTCACCAAGGCTGACCTGGCTATGGCCACTGCTGAGTGCCTAATTTGCTAGCAGCAGAGACCAACACTGAGCCCTAGATAAGGCACCATTCCTCAGGGTGATCAGCCAGCTACCTGGTGGCAGGTTGATTGTATTGGACCTCTTCCATCATGGAAAGGGTAGAGGTTTGTCCTCACTAGAACAGACACTTACTCCAGATATGGGTTTGCCTATCCTGCAAGCAATGCTTCTGCCAAGACTACCATCCATGGACTCACAGAATGCCTCATCCACCGTAATGGTATTCCACAAAGCATTCCCTCTGACCAAGGCACTCACTTAATGGCTAAAGAAGTATGGCAGTGGGCTCGTGCTCATGGAATTCACTGGTCTTACCACATTCCCCATCATCCTGAAGCAGCTGGATTGATAGAACAGTGGAATGGCCTTTTGAAATCACAAATATAATGCCAACTAGGTGACAATACTTTGCAGGGCTGGGGCAAAGTTCTCCAGAAGGCCGTGTATGCTCTCAATCAGCATCCAGTATATGGTACTGTTTTTCCCATAGTCAGGATTCACTGGTCCAGGAATCAAGGGGTGGAAGTGGCACCACTCACCATCACCCCTAGTGATCTGCTAGCAAAATTTTTGCTTCCTGTTTCCGCGACATTACGTTACGCTGGCCTAGAGGTTTTAGCTCCAGAGGGAGGAACACTGCCACCAGGAGACACAACAATGATTCCATTAAACTGGAAGTTAAGATTGCCACCTGGACACTTTGGGGTCCTTCTACCTTTAAGTCAACAGGCTAAGAAGGGAGTTACAGTGTTGGCTCGGGTGATTGACCCAGACTATCAAGATGAAATCAGTCTACTACTCCACAATGGAGGTAAGGAAGAGTATGCATGGAATACAGGAGATCCATTAGGGTGTCTCTTAGTATTACTATGCCCTGTGATTAAGGTTGATGGGAAACCACAACAACCCAATCCAGGCAGGACTACAAATGACCTGGACCCCTCAGGAATGAAGGTTTGGGTTACTCCACCAGGAAAAAACCACGACCTGCCAAGTTGCTTGCTGAAGGCAAAGGGAATACAGAATGGGTAGTAGAAGAAGGTAGTCATCAAAACCAGCTACAACCAAGTGACTAGCTGCAGAAATGAGGACTGTAATTGTCATGAGTATTTCCTCCTTCTTTTGTTAAAAACATGTTTGTGTGGCCGGGCGCGGTGGCTCACGCCTGTAATCCCAGCACTTTGGGAGGCCGAGGCGGGCGGATCACAAGGTCAGGAGATCGAGACCACGGTGAAACCCCGTCTCTACTAAAAATTACAAAAAATTAGCCGGGCGCGGTTGTGGGCGCCTGTAGTCCCAGCTACTCGGGAGGCTGAGGCAGGAGAATGGCGTGAACCCGGGAGGCGGAGCTTGCAGTGAGCCGAGATCGCGCCACTGCACTCCAGCCTGGGCTGGGCGACAGAGCGAGACTCCGTCTCAAAAAAAAAAAAAAAAAAAAAAAAAAACATGTTTGTGCATGTATACACTTGTACTAATATCTTCATTTTATTTCCTTTCTCCTTTATCATGTGACATAAGATTTATTGACTTCATATCAGCATTTAAGTATTGTTAACTTTATATAATACTATTTGGGTTGGGTACTGGTGAGTTTCCAGTTGTACGAAGGATAGTTGTACTATGTTAGGCATAATTATGCCCTTATTTTTGTCTTTATTGGAAGATTATGTATGATCTCAGGAGATGTGTATGAGTTCCAGTTGACAAGGGGTGGATCTGTGATGGTTAATACTGTGTGTCAACTTGATTGGATTGAAGGATACAAAGTATTGATCCTGGGTATGTCTGTGAGGATGCTGCCAAAAGAGATTAACATTTGAGTCCGCTGGCTGGGGAAGGCTGATCCACCCTGAATCTGGTGGGCATAATCTAATCAGCTGCCAGCAAATATAAAACAAGCAGAAAAACATGAAAAGGAGAGATGGGCCTAGACTTCCAGCCTACGTCTTTCTCCTGTGCTGGATGCCTCCTGCCCTCGAACATCGGACTCCAAGTTCTTCAGTTTTGGGACTCAGACTGGCTCTCCTTGTTCCTCAGCTTGCAGACAGCCTATTGTAGGACCTTGTGATTGTGTAAGTTAATACTTAATAAACTTTCCTTTATATATCTATCTATTTATCCTATTAGCTCTATCCCTCTAAGAGAACCCTAACTAATATGGAGGGGATGAGGGATCCCACTTTGTTTTAGCCTTTTACTAGATCAGGCTGGGATATCATAGAAGGAAAAAGCAGGTCTCTATGAGTAAAGATCTGGAATTACCTTGAGTCTTGAAATCTTCTTCAAAGCACCTCCTGTTATTGGTGAATTCCAGGTTCTCAGTGTAACTATACAATTCTGTGGCAGGAAAAACAGAACAGTCACATTTGGGAGATCCTTAAAGAAGCGGCCCAAAGTAGAGAGGGTGGCATGAAAGAGCTAAAGCTTCCAACACATTCCTGTGTCCAATTCAATCCAAAGCCAGCTTCCTCCTTTTCAGAGCAGTTAAAAATAGCCACTTGTGTCCCTGGGAGATTAAACCATCAAACCTGTCCTCTTCCTGCCAGCTGGCTGCTGCAGCAGAGAAGGCAGCCTTCAACATTTGGTGAGGGCCAGGAGGACTGGAGCACAGAGAGCTTAATCTCATCACTCCTGTTTCTCAGGGCTGCAACTCCTGCTTTGTCAACCCAACCAGGAACTATCCTATCTCTAAGGGAAGAGGAGGGCAACACAACTCCTGAAATTTAGAAGAAAGATCCTTGTGCTGGATCAGGAAACCAAGGCAAGGGCTGAAAAGTAAGTGCTAGATGGCTCTTCAGGATTGGAGCCAGTTCATTCTCTCCCTGCTAAGTTTCCTCAAAGGGTATACAAGTTTAGACTCCTGCCCACAGCCACTAAGCAGAGGCTGCAAAAAAAAAAAAAACTCTAGAGAACAGCTATGATTGTCAAAGGGCTGTTGCACCCAGGAAAATCTAACTTTGCTAACAGCAGCTTCTCAATACAAAATGCAGAAAGCTTATGAGAAATAGAAATGCCGGCCATGTGTGATGGCTCAGACCTATAGGATTATAATCCCAGCATTTTGGGAGGCTGAGGCAGGAGGACTGCTTGAGGCCAGGAGTTCGAGACTAGCCTGGGCAACATAGCATGACCCTATCTCTACAAAAAATTTAAACATTAGCCAGGTGTAGTGGCACATGACTGTAGTCCTAGCTACTTAGGAGGCTGAGGTGGAGGATTGTTTGAGCTTAAGAGTTTGAGGCTTTAGTAAGCTATGATCATGTCACTGTACTCCAGCCTGGGGTAACAGAATGAGACTCTGTCTCTTAAAAAAAAAGAAAGAAAGAAAGAAAAAAGAAAAGCAATAAAAATGCCCTTTCCTACTCTCTTGCTGTCTCTCTGCAGAACATTATATACGTACTTTCATCTTACAGAAGATGAAGAACTGAAATACAGAAGTCAACAAAAGATAGAACAGATTTCCTTTAAATCTCTGCTCCCTACCTGAGACCCTTCCTGGAAATTTAACTAGGTCACAGGTAATTCACAAGGCAAGAGAAGTTCACGTATGCTCCAGCCAGCTGTGTAATGGTTGAGAAACACCTTGTCTGGGAGTCAGGGCTTTTGAGTCCTAAGTTCCAGAATCCAGGAGTGACCAGAAGCAAATCCCATCACTGAATCTTAAATTCTTCAGTCATTAGTGTAGAAGGTGAATATATATATTTTTAAGAGTAAAGCACCATAAGCCAAATCAGAAAAGTGGGCAAGGCTCTTAGGTACTGAACTGTAGTTCTGGTCTTTTTATTTTTAAATTTTAGATTATGAATTTTTATATACAGGTAAGTACAGAATAGTACATTTAAGACACCTGTGTATTATCTTCTACCCAGATCAAACAAATGTTAGCATTTGTTATATTTGCTTCAGACTGCTGCTCCCCAGTCTATCTTATTCCCTTCTCCAGAGGCAACCACTATAATGAAATTGGTGTGTATCCTCATATGCCTATTTTTCTACTTTTGCTATATGCATATATGCCTATAAACATATGATATTGTTCTGTTTAAAAACTTTTTTATCCAAGCGGTATCCCATTGTATAAATTCCTTTGTTACTGCTCCTTTCTCCCAATTTTGTCTTTAGCACTTATTATTATTATTATTATTTGAAACGGGGTCTTTCTCTGTCACCCAGGTTGGAGTGCAGTGGCGCGATCTTGGCTCACTGCAACCTCCACCTCCCGGGTTCAAGCCTCCCGAGTAGCTGGGACTACAGGTGCACGCCACAATGCCCAGCTAATTTTTGTATTTTTAGTAGAGACGAGGTTTCACCATATTGGTCAGGCTGGTCTCAAACTCCTGACAGGTGATCCACCTGCTTCGGCCTCCCAAAGTGCTGGGATTACAGATGTGAGCTACCGTGCCCAGTCAAGCATTTATTGATATTGAAACATGTTGAGGCCAGGTGTGGTGGCTCACACCTGTAGTCCCAGCACTTTGGAAGGTCAAGGCAGGAGGATCACTTGAGCCCAGGAGTTCAGGACCAGCCTGGGGGCAACATGGTGAGACTTTGTTTCTACAAAAGATAAACAAAATTAGCTGGACATGGTGGCACAAAATTAGCTGGGCATGATAGGGCATGCCTATGGTCTTAGCTACTTGAGAGGATAGAATGGGAGGATCACTTGAACCCAAGAGGTCAAGGCTGTAGTGAGCTGAGATTGTGCCACTCCAGCGTAGGCAACATTGCCAGAGCCTGTCTCAAAAACATAAATAAATAAATAAATAAATAAATAAATAAATATCTTGATTTAGATCAATTATTTTAATGGCTATTCAATAGCTTAATGCACTAATATGCTATAGTTTATCCATTTCCCTACTGATGAGCATTGTAGGTTGTTTCCAACTTTTTACACTGATAAATAAGGCTGCAATAAACATCTCTGTATATTTTCTTGTGCCCAAGTGTAATTTTCTTTAGAATGGATATTTAGGAGTAGACTTGTTGGGTCACAATATGTGTACATCTTCAACTTTGCAAGATATAAGCAAAATGCTTTCCAATTTTATAAAGCAAAATGCTTTTCAATTTTATATTCTGCTCCCCAATGTCTAGCAGTGCATAAAAGTACTAATTTCTCTGCACCCTCACCAACCCCAGGCTTTTAAGTTTTGCACTCTGATGATTGTGAAATTATATATATATATATATATATATATATTTTTTTTTTTTTTTTTTTTTTTTTTGAGATGGAGTCTTGCTCTGTCGCCTAGGCTGGAGTGCAGTGGCCAGATCTCAGCTCACTGCAAGCTCTGCCTCCCGGGTTCACGCCATTCTCCTGCCTCAGCCTCCCGAGTAGCTGGGACTACAGGCGCCACCACCTCACCCGGCTAATTTTTTTGTATTTTTAGTAGAGACGGGGTTTCAGCGTGTTAGCCAGGATAGTCTCGATCTCCCGACCTCGGGATCCGCCCATCTCGGCCTCCCTCCCAAAGTGCTGGGATTACAGGCTTGAGCCACCGCGCCCGGCTGATTGTGAAATAATATTATTTTAATTTGTTTTTCCTCATTTACTAATAAAGTTCAACATATTTTCATATATTTATTGACCATTTGGCTTTTTCTTCTATAAATTCCCATTTATATTATTTGCCCACTTCTCTGTTGGGTTGCTCATCTCTCTCCTCTCTTTTATATATATATATATTTGTATCATATTCCTATTATGAATTCTAATCCTTTGTTGGTTATTAAACTTAGCTCTCTATTTCTCTGTCACTCATCACAAAATTTATTCCTTGTGCTTATGCACAAGAACTTCTTTAAAATTGTCTCTTTTCTCTGAAAAAGCATGTCTCAAAGTATCACTTCCATGTGACAGAATATTTAACTTTCACACCATCTCACCCAAAGCTCGTGTATTAATAACTGGCATTTGTAGCACATGTAACATGGAGGCCCTTAATGTGAGGAGATCACATTTACCCTAAGCTAAAAATCCAGACAGAGAGAAGCAGGCCAGCACTGAAAGATGAATGCAATCACTTAACTCCAGCTCATAAACATCCAAGCAGAACTCCACTATGATGGTCCAGCCTTGCTCAGCTGGCCAGTTGACTATGGAGTTTTTCCTCAGACTTTGTTGAGATTTTAATAAGGGGCAGATGAGAGAGGAAGAAGGAAAAGATGGAGGTAGAGGAGACAAAGGAAAAAGAGATGGCATGGGATAGAAAAAGGTAGCAGAAAGGAGGAGGCAGGCAAAGATACGGGTGACAGGAAGAGAAAGAGAAGGAATAGGGAGAAGATGGAGAGAAAACTGATTTGAGAGTGCACCAAATCAGTTATTTTCAAAGAGAATAAAGAAGAGTGAGCAGGAAAGAGTGATAGAATGACAGAATGAAGAATACCATAGCCAAGGAGAATCACAGGAGGAAATGTGAAGACAAATAAAGAGATATTTACCACTCTGGGGTGGAGAGAAAAAGGAATGTGGAGAACAGCCTTGGTTCAACAGCCACTTGGTAAGAACAGACAAGCTTCCAGGGAGATCACAGGCCCCTTCCCTCTCCTCCTGGCCGTTCTTCCACTAGCTACTGACTCATCTACCTCATACCTGACAACTCTGCTGCATGCCCATCTGCATCTCCATACTCAAACTCCAGAGTGGGACAGTCCACAGAGCCCTGTAACAGAGAAATCTTGTTGGTAACTGGGATAACTTGGAAAAAGGGGTTGCCAAGGGAAGACTGTACCCTTACTTACCTTCTTCCCCTCATGGAGGCCAAGGTTAGATCAGGGAGACAGTTAGGAGAGTCCTATTTGGGTCTTTCATCTCAGAGGTACCCTATACCAAGCCAAAACTTGAGGCTCAGTGTGGCGAGGGGCTGAGGATTCCCATGCAAAATCAGAAAGTCTAAATAAAGGGCCAGGATCTCAAAAACATATGAAAGCTACGGTCTGTGTCCACATCTAATCTACATGAACACAGACCAGAGGAGCATCTAGCTGATTTATATAAATTTGAGACAGATAGAAACAAAGGGCACTGGATTCTAGCTTTAGTTCTGTCATCAACTCACTGTATGATATAGATCAAGTCTCATGCTGTGGATCATAGTTCCTTATTTTTAAAGAGGTTTTTTAGCTCTAATATTCTGCAACTTTAGGACTGTCAAATAATACAACATCTCCACTCCAAGTTGTAGTAAAGATTAGATTTCCTATGATGATGTATGTATAAAGTTAATCCTATTAAATATATTTTAATATAATCCCATCTTCTAACTTATTTAAACATTTTGGGATATTTCCTTCCTGTATATGTTAATATATATGAATTTTAAAAATTCTCAGTCTCAGCTCTGTCACATACTATTTGATCTTGGACAAGTTAACCTCTCTGAACCTCAGTGTGACATAAAAAATATACTGTTCTTTGCCCCTGGTTCCTGGTACAGAGCTCCTGAAATTCTTAGAAGTTCCTGAGTGATAGGAGTGTCAGTTATTCATAATGAGTCACTGTCAGCTTTACCAGAATTTATGCTCATGAGGTGACTTATGTTAGGAAAGACCAAGCACATGATTAGTGTTTAACTTTCAGCACCATCCCCACATCCAGGGAGGGGAGGGGTACTACAGATTAAGTTCAGTCATATGGCCAATAGTTTAATTATGCCTAGATAATGAAACACCATATGAAAACCCAGAAACAACTAGGTTCAGGCAGCTTTTGGTTTGGGGAATAAACAGATGTGCTAGAGGAGTGCTGCCCAGGGTGTATATGGAAGCTCTGCACCACCCCAAACCCATACTTTGTCCTTTGCATCTCTTCCATTTAGCTGTTCCTGAGTTGTATCCTTTATAATAAAATTATAATTCTAATTACATGCTTTCCTGAATTCTGTGAGTTATTCTAGCAAATTATGGAACCTGAATGGAAGATCATGATAACCGCTTAATTTGTAGTTGGCCAGGCTGAAGTGTAGATAGCTTGGGGATCCCACCTATGGTTGGCGTCTAAAATAGGGCCTTGTAGGACTGAGCCCTTAACTTGCAGGGTCTGTGATAATTCTAGGTAGTTAGTGTCAGAATTGAATTGAATTGCTGGACATCTAGTTGGTGTCAGGGAATTGTTGGAAAATTACCTGCTCAGTTTTCCCATCTGTAAAATGAAGATAATAACAGGACTTACTTCATAGGGTTATTTTAAGGACTCAATGAGTTAATACAAAAAGGCACACAGCCTAGCACTTGGTAGCACTATGTGGGTGGTCACTCTATTTATGATTTTAATATTATATTATAAAGGCATTCTTCTCATATTATTATGACTATTAGTTTAAATGATTGTATAAATGGATGTACATTTATTGGTTTACTTAACTAGTTACTGTTGAATATTTAAATTGTTTTTAATTTTCCTTTATTATATGCATGAAACTGTAATAGACTTATGCTTTTTTCTATATTTAGGATATTTCCTAAGCATAGATTTTTATAAAGAAAATTAATGAATCAAATCTTATGAACATTTTTAAAGCTCTTTGTATATAAGTTGTTCCCCCAAAACATTACGTCAATTTATACTGTCAACAAGGCGAATCATGTTTAAATCCACTATAGCAAAGATTTCCAAACTTTTGGATTACAGGGAACAGTAGGGAAAAAGAAAAAGGTGGAGAGTGGCAAATGACGGAGGGTTGTTGCTGTTTTATTCTGATAGGCACGGACTTTAAAAACTTTTTTAAAAAATTCAAAAAAGAACTGTTTAAACCCCCAAAATGAAGGACAGAATCTCAGAATAAAGAACAGCCATTAAAAACTTTTTCAAACTTTTTGGAAAAATGATACATTTTACATTATATCCCAGTGCGCGCGCGTGCGCGCGCGCGCGCGCACACACACACACACACACACACACACACACACACACACACACAAACTGGAACAAAAGTTTAACAAAGTATTTACCTTTACTGCATATGATGCACTATTTTATATTATTTTATTCCTTTTCTTTCCTTTTTTTTTTTTTTTAAAGACAGGGTCTTCCTCTCACCCAAGCTGGAGTGCAGTGGCACAATCACAGCTTGCTGTGGCCTCAACTTCCTGGGCTTAAGTGATTGTCCCACCTCAGCCTCCTGAGCAGCTGGGACAACAGGCGCGCACCATCATGCCCGGCTAAATTTTTTTTATTTTTTATTTTTTGTAGAGATCGGGTCTGCCTGCATTTCCCAGGTTGGTCTTGAATTCCTGAGCTGAAGCTATCCATCTGCCTCAGTCTCCCAAAGTGCTGGATAAAAGACATGAGCCATCACACTGGCTTTATTTTTTAAAATAAAAATTTTAGCCTCAATTAATAGTTGCCCCCTAAAACAGTTTGGAAAACACTGTTTTAAATTGTATACATCCTTAAATTTAATATATTGAACTAAATTTTTAGAAAAAGTCACTTCGATGACCTGAATTTTCCTCGTTTTACCACAGACCAGTTAAAACTTTGTCAAGGAGTTGGAGATCAATAAACCAGATCTGGCTAAAAGAGGTCTGAGATGAATCCTTTTGTTAGGTTAAGACTCTTCTTATTAAGCAAACAATTATTCTTTAGCTTCCTTTTTAGGTTGGGATGTTCGTTCACACACGAAGCCAGTGGGAGAAGGTAGGTCAACAGTGCTTCCATAAACAGTGATACATGATGAGGCTCTCTTAACTTGTGCCACAGTAATTCTCTTCTAGTGATTTTTTAAAAGCCCTGGAGAGGAAAAAAAAACCCATCTCCTCTAAGGACTGCCTTCCACGGGAAAGCAAAAAGAAGCAGAGAAGAAAAGCAGATCTGGCACCTGGGTACTGTGGTGATAAGGGATGTACTGGCAGGTAAAAGGAGTTCTGCTGCCGCAGAAGGTAAAGGAAAGCTAATCTTTCCAGCCAGGCTTTCGGCAGGCAATGAGCCCAGATAGAGATGATTGCAGCAGTTGTTCATTTCCAGGCATGAAGAGTGCAGCTGCAGACAATCAGCAGGTAAACTGCGGTGCAGGTGGAAAGCTTTCGAGTCTCAAAGGACTGTACTCTCAGAGCCTTTGCCTGAAGAAGCCTTGACAGGTGGGGAACAGATTGCAACCTTAGAAGGGAGACCCAGGCAGAGACTTTTATTCCCCCCATAGAACATACGATTGTGAAATTATTTTATTTATTTACTCACAATTTGTCTCCCCATGGGGGAAGACCCTATCTTGTTCACTGATATATCCCTAGCACCTAAAATAGTGACTGGCAGAAAGTCCTCCATAAATAATTATTGAATTAATGAATGGCTCACCTCCCCAAAAAAACATTTGAGCGAGAACAATGTCTTTGTGGGGGAAGGAGGTACAGGGTGCCCTAAAAGATCAGACTCATCTTGAGGTAGGGAGGGAGATGATGTGGTGGATATCATCTAGCAAGACAGGAGGGCTGAGCTCTTCCTCTGCAAGGTGGTGACTCTGGGCCAGTCTTTTCGTCTCCACTTCTACCTTTTAAAAAATGAATGGATTCCTCCTACTCTACCTACATCAAAATGGAAAGCATACATGAAATCACTTTGGAAACTGAAATGCTATTTAAATGGTAAGGCAAGGTCTGGAATGCCAAAGACCTGGCTTCTAGTACCAGCTCTGCCACTTGATGATGATGATGATGATGACGATAGTAATATACTCAGAGTTACTATGTACTGACTAATTACATGCATTGTGCCTGCACTGTGCCAAACATTTTATAGTCAATTATCTCATTTTGACTTTATCACAACCTTCTGAGGTAGGCAGTGTTAATCTCATTTTACAGATGAAGAAACTGGAGCTCAGAGAGGTTTGGTAATGTGCCGAAAATCACACAGGCAGTAAATGATAGGGCTGGGATTCAAAACCTGGTCCGACTACTCCAAAGCCTCGTGTTCTTGACCACAAAGTATGCCAGATGTCTGATCTTGGGCAAGTCACTCCTCTTTCTTTTAGGTCTGTAAAATTAAAGGGCTATACCAGATGATTTCTGCAGACCCTGCCACATCTGACATTTTGTCATCTATTCTGATTCCGGCTCCGCTCAGATCCAACTGATGGAAACTGCCTCAATGAGGGGATAGGGGAGTGATAATAATTCAATGCTTTCATCTTCCTAGGTAGCGTTTCTTTTTTCAGGAGAGGAGGAAGAGATCGAAATATTCATACTCCTATCTGTATCCTGGGACTGCTCCCTCCAGATAGCCACTCCTGGACTGCAGGGGCCTGATGTCCGCGGAAGGCGCTCCCTAAACGGCCTAAGACTTATGGGGGATGTGGGGGAAGGGGATGGGCAGGGAACGGGCAGAAGTCCCTCGGCCACAGTGGATCTGTCCAGGGGCCCGCCGCAGGCAGCCTGGGGTGGGGGAGTGCGGTTGCCCCACTCGCCAATCCTGCTTTCCTGCAGCTGAGCTCCAGCCTTCCATCCCTGAAGCCAGTCACTTCACCTCTCCGCTCCTGTTCCCCCCTCCATAAACTGGGATCGGAATTTCTGCTTCAAGGGGCTGCAGCGATTAAGTGAGATAAATATTTGGAAAGTACCTGGTCCGCTCAATACCGCGCTCATCTTCGCGCAGCGGGGGAAAGCCAGAGGGCTAGAAAGCCCCCAACCCGCGGCAGGAGACGTGCGGACAAGGGTCGGGGCCAAAAAGCCCAGAGTACAGCCGCTAGGACCCCGCAGGCGCCCACTGCGCGGGGCTGACCGAGCGCGCCGAGGGCTCCGGGGCCGAGGCCGAATCACCTCAGCCGCCGCTTCCCGCCCGCGAGCGTCTCCGGGCCCCAGCCGAAGCTCTCCGGGCTCCTCACCTCTGACTCCCGCCGCTGGCTTCGGAACGCTTCGCGGCCCTTGGGCGCCGCCTGCTTCCCTTTGCCGCCGCCGTTGCCATTGCCGTTTGCGGGAGGGCCCCCGGTCCCGGGCACGGCGGGGTCCTCCATGCTGCTGGTCAGCGGCTCCCCTCAGGGTTCAGCTCGCTTTGCCCGGGGCGACCCCACAGCCGCGCGCCGGGAGCCAGGACCCGCCCCCTCCGCCGCTATTGGTTACGGCCGCTGGCCGCAACCCCGCCCCGCGAGGCGATTGGCTGCTCGACCGGCCGGAGCGGGACACGAGGAGGTGGGGGCTCATTGAAGAGATTTTGGGGGTATCTTTTTAGTCCTGCTGCATTGCTGGCAGCCAGAGACTCCTAGGTTAGCTACAGACTCCACGACTTGCGAAAGCTGGGCCTTGAGCTCAGGAGGTTTATCTCTGTGCTCCTCACTCGGTGTCTCTCAGCACTCACCCCCGTCCCTGTAGCGACCTTTTCTGGAGCTCTAGTCTCCGCCTCCTGCTCCACTGCAGCCTCCGTTTCCCTGTTACCACCGACCCGGACCCCCACATCCCGGCTTCTGCACACGTCCCATATCCCGCTTAGTCGCAGAGGAGGGATGGCACCGCCATGTGGCCAGGGACATCGCCCGAAACGAGGGACTCGCTGTCTCCGGAAGCTGAGAATTCTCAGCGTTTTTCTGAAGAGAACGCATCTCGCCCGGAGCTAGGGCTTGGCTGGGAGACTGGGGGTCTAAGGGTGTGTTGGGGGCGTTTTTCCGTCACTGAAATTGGTGATGCCCTCGAGGGCTGCTCCTGTCATCTGCCCTTCTCTGCTGTAGGGGGCCTCTTCCTCATGGTGTGTAAATGTTGGCTGGAGAGCAAGCCACCACCCTCACCTCACCTGCTCGCCAGTCCTTTCTTTCCTTCCTCTCTCTTTTCTAACATGCTTCCTAAGGGCTCATTGTTACTGGGAGCAAAAGAAGCTGTTTGATCTGCCCTCTCCTGAATTTAAAAAAGCAGCTTGTAGTAAATATTTAGACAGTCTGACTTGGTAATAGAATCCCCAAAGACATAGGCCCAGGGGAACGGGTGGGACCAAATCGCTCTCCCTAGCCTGGTTGCTTTCGGAAGGGTCTGGGGGATTGTTGAACTGTGCTTGGTGCCAGGCACTGCAGTAGGCGCTTTCCAGATATCACATCATACCTCTCCCCGACAGGGTATTTTTACGAATCCAATGTTACTGATGAGGAAACCGGCACTTGCAGATTCCTCCCTGCAGTTCCCAAGGTATCATATTCTATCTCGTCTCAGGGTCTTGCCTATGCTGTTGTCTGGAGGAGACTGTCTTCTCTTTTCCTGGTTGATTCCTTTTCTCCCTTCCCTTAAAGATTCTAGTTAGTTATCACCTCCTCCTCCTCCACAAAGCTTTCCTTTTGGCCCTCAACTCATTCAGGCTGTGTTGGTGTCAAGCCAGTTCTGCCTAGATCCAAAATCCTAACATTTTCCACAATATACCCAAAGCAAGGGGCCTAGAGGAATTAATCCACCTTCCCATATCTTAGGGACAACTCTGTCCCTTTCTTACCATCTTTCTCTCTCTCACTTTTCCTTTTGCCAGTTCATAGGTGACAGAACAAGGCAAGTTTGAGAGCACTCTTTGGAGCTTTTTGGGTTTTCTCACCCTGGTCCTCAATATCTCCTTACTGTACCCACCCATCTTCCCTTTCTTCTTCCAGTCCCTCTCATCTCCCCATCCACATATAGGCTACTTGCGAGTAAGACCAAATTTAGCTCATTTTTGTATGCCCCTAATTTATGTACGTTTAACACAGGGTTTCACAGTCTCTCTACTATTGACAATTGGGGCTGAACACTTATTGTAGTGGGCTGTCCTGTGCATTGTAGGATGCTTAGCAGAATACCTGGCCTCTCTTCACTAGATGCCAGTAAGTAGTATCCTCCCACTAGTGCGACAATCAAAAATCTCTCCAGATACTGAAAAATGTCCCTGGTGGTGGGGGGGGGGGGCGGAAGGGGCATTTACAGAATTGAATTGATATGAATTTCCAAGAAAGTCCCTGGCTCAAGGCCTGAACTACTTGACTTTGGAGTTTTTTCAGGGTATAATTTGTTAAACTCTTAAAAAATTACACTCTGCTTTAAAATTCACAACCCACGCCTTGCTCATCACTGCTTCAGTGTGGTAAACTTGCCATAGCACAGCCCATTGGGGTTTCTTAATAAAAAGAATTCATTATTCTATCTCTTTTCTTCCCAGTACTTCTTCTCCTCCTAAGTAGTCAGAGCCCTAAGGTTAACAGGCCCAGAACTTCATATTCTTTTGTGAGCCTAGTCAATCAGCAGAATATCAACCGTGGTAGCAGACAGGAGCGGCCAGTTTTAACGCTTTATTCCTTTTCCTGCCTACTCCTAGTGGAAAGGGCAGACTGATCTTGGGAGTAGGATAGAGGACAGCTTGCAAGTCCCCTCTGGTGGCTTGGCTATCTAAAGCCACTTACTAAGCCTAGAGCTCCATCTGGCTTTAATTTCAGAGAAGGAATGTGTAAAACTGGTGCTATGAAGACTGCGTAGAGTCAACACGAGACCTCAATCCATGATCTTTTCCACATCTCAGTGGAATAGAAGACCTTTACTAAGATCAGACACCTATGTGCTCATTATAGGCCCAGACATTCAAAATTTCTAATAAGGAGGAAGATATCTGGAAACGACTGGAAGATGCAACAAGAAATCACAGAGTAACTGAAAACTTTGAAACTATAGGCCATGGAATTGGCACACATTCAATTTATTTTAGCTTATTTGTCAACAAAGGCATGTTAGCCATCAATACCATTCACCACAGAGGCACCCATACCTGGGAGCTAGTCGAGGCTGGTCAAGTCTTTCCACCTTGCGGAGATGACTCTAATGCTGTTATTTTTATATTTGACTTTATTAAAAAACCTACATTACCAATTTCCCTTGTCCCAAAACTCAAGGCTGCCAGCAGAGGGTTGGAGGTATAAATAGGTATAGTTACAATAATCACATATACCCTTTTCCCCATATAAGCACTCCACTTTAATCCACAGAGGTCAGATACTTTACTAAATGGATAGTAGCTGGCACTGAGAAAGCTTAATAAGATGCAGGAAGTTTTAAAGTACCTGCTTTTTGAGGCTACCAGGCAGTTATGATAATTTAGTAAAAAAAGGATAGAACACCCTCCTCTCTCCATAAAGGGCACCTGTGGGTGTAATGATGCAACAGAGGTTGTAGGGTTCTAGACTGAGACAAGGAATTATGTCTATGCAGTCAGCAGTGCACGCCAGGCTCTGTAAATAAGCAGCACTTTTTATACATCAGTTCATTAAATCCTTACCCTAGGAGATAAGCAGTATCCATTTCACAGGCAAGAAAATCAAGGCTGTGAGTGGTTATGTAATTTGGCTAAGTTACGTAACTTGTAAATGGCAGAGCTGGGATTCAAACCCAAGCTAGCCTGTTTCAAAGTTCAAGTTATTTTCCACAATACTGTGAGGTGGAGAAACTTGTGCAGCAGTGGACAGCTTGGGCTTACCCTGTGATTCTGAAATGAAGACCCAGGCACCCAAGGTTCCATCCTTCACAAATGAGGAGTCAAGCCCTGTCGCAGGGGAGCGAATCCTTTCAGCTGCCTCACTGGCTTCACTGCTAGCTGCTGCATTCTCCTCCTAACTGGAATGCCACTAATTTTGAGGATTACCGACTGCCCAGACTATTCTAGTCCTGTGGCCCTTAATCTAAATAATCAGAAGCCAAAGTGGCAGAAGATTCTGCTATGGAAAGAAAACATCTTGCATACAGGATGCAGAACTAGTTTAGGTTGTCAACTAAAGAAGGTGGCTATCAGAAAGCTACCCAAAGATGGTTACTCTACTGGCAGTTGAGAAAGAATAGGCAATTGGATTCATCCTTTGGTTGATTATGTCAGGCAACTTGATTTAGAGACAAATCTCTGCCTGATGCACTTCTTTCTTCCCTTTGGCTGGATATAATCAGGTCCTAGTTATTAGGGTCCTTTGGTCCCAAACTGGGGGATGCTGATTTCCTGCGCTTTTCAACTAAAAGGGAGTCAGGGACCTAGAACTATGGTTTAGTTTCTCTGCCTTAAGCCTACAGTCCTCAACCCCCAGGGTGGTGGTTCTGAGAAGGCAGGTTCTTTATACACACAGCCAGGATGCACGTGTGTGCTGGCAGGTAGGAGGGGAACAGGATATTTATTAACAAAGCTAAGGTCATTCAAACATGCCCATTGGTAATATTTTCACATCCTTGCCCTACAGCAGGATCTCTAGTTTGTTGCCCAGAGATCTCTCTCATCTCTGAATTCCTAGTTCACAGAAACAAGAAATACCCTTAAGAGTCCATGTTAAGAATATTTTATTTGTTTTTTGAGATTACATAGTCATTATTGCTGATCTAATACAATCACTTAGACATAAAGATTTCCAAGAACTTCTCAGAAATGATGATCCTTAGAAGTTTTATTCCTTTCAGTAAGATGACAGAACTAGATGATTACGTATATATATAGAGATATATATATGTATATATATATAGTTTAGAACCTGTCCACATATAATTTGCTGGTGTTGCCTATTTTCCTTCTGTAATTTTCCTTTATTGAAAAAGCTTAATGCAACAATGCATTTTGATTCCTTTTTTAAAAACCATGGCAAAGTTAATTTTGAGAAAACCACAGGAGCGGCAATATCAGATCTGTTCAGAGAAAAGCGAAGCAGCAAAAAAGCTTTGCAAGAGTATGTGGCCATGGGGAGCCGTGCTCATATGGGCAAGTAGGATTGGGAGGGAGGAGAGCAGAGGGAAGGTAGAGTAGATACATTTTTTTTTTCTTTGTTTAAATGAAAAAAAGAAAACTGAATATCTCCATTAAGAAGGCAAAAAAGTGCCAGGCACGGTAGCACACACCTGTGGTTCCAGCTACTCAGGAAGCTGAGGCAGGAGGATTGCTTAAGCCCAGGATTTTGAGACTAGCCTGGGCAACATAGTGAAACCCTGTCTCTAAGGGGGAAAAGAAAAGAAGGTGGCAAAATATTAGCACAGATTCATTGTAGAGAAAATGGTATGTATCTTCACAGACTGGAGCCACATACAAAGAGATAATTAGCCTTCTTTCCCATGCTTCCAGATAACTAGGATGCATCTAAGGTAAGAGGTTGGAGGAAAGAAGATACATTGCTCTGATTCCAAGGGTAGAGGGAATAATGACCGATTTCAACCCTAAGATAGAACCCAAATACTTGGGAGGCTTGTGGTTCTTTCTTCTTAATGTTGATGGCACAATGTCCCTACAAAGAAGAGAGGTCATCTGAAACTCAGAGGCAAATAACTCATCATGGGCAGCAACACTGGCAACCTAACTTGAAGCCCAGTGTGGCTCCTTTTTTATTTGGAGTGGGTCTCTTCACTATAGCAAGGCAGAATGTACTCCTTAAGTACCAGCACATAGTAAGCTCCAGAGAGCAAGGCTTTGCTGAGAAACAGCAGGTTATGATTTTTGGTCTAAGAATACAATAGGCTAGAGACCATATATCTGCCAAATGGAATCTGCTCTGGATATAAGATAAGGTACAAAGATCTGAATCTCTTGCTAAAGGGACCCAATTAATACAAAAATCAGGACTAGGTAGGCAAAAGGAAGAACTGAATGTCTTAGTGGGATTTTTAGCATTTATGATCTTCCTTATAAAAAAGAATATAACCAGTACTTGCTGAGACATATAGCCTCTGAAGAACTGTAGTCTATGGGCTGAACCTGTATACTATTTAATGAGGCAAATAGTCATTTACCAAAGTTCCACTTCCTACTTCCAAAAGTAAGGTCACTTTCAGACTAGCTCTGAGAGTGTATGTGAAGACCAAGAGAAGTTGGAGAGGGTGGAGGTAGAAGAAGAGAATCAGGATGGGAAGGTTATAGTGGTCATGAGTGGTCTGGTGTTTCCTTGAGCCACCTTGGTCTTGAGACTTTGAGGCAGATCAGCATAGGAAAAAAGTGGGAAACAAACAAACCTGAGAGTGTTAAATAGGATCGATAAGGGGAAGAGGCTTATTTAATTCAAGTTTCCTAGGGCCACTCCAGACTAACTCTTAGAACCAATCTGGTCCCAATGAAACCCTTGAGACCAACAGATCAGTCTCCAAAAGGAATCCAATTTTTGGGTGGGACATAAAATGTTACGCTGCCCACAACACATTACTAATTCTTTTTGTAGCACTGGAGTTACTCAAGAAACTGCCTCTGAAATACAGAATCCTCAAATGGAAGAGTTATAAAAGATATGCCAGCAGAGAAGACCACAGATCAGATTGCAGATCTCAAGTTTCATCCATGGCAATTGTCAAAGGAATGAATGTCTGACAAGGTTCAAACTAGTCAAATTAGCTTTGATGATCTGGGTACAGTTTACAATTTCATCTCTGTATCCCTCAGCCAGTCAAGCTGCAATGACCTCCCTGGGAAACAAATAAATATATTCTGCTTCGTTAGGGTATCAAGCTCTGAGTCTGAAAGACCGGTCCCATTTCCAAAGCCTATACCCCTAAGTCCCTGGAAAAGTATGCCTTTCCCTACTGTTTCAGACGTAGCTTTAGGCAATAGCAGGAAGTTTCAGGAAGCAGTGCTTCACAACAAGCTCTCCTTTTCTGAGATAGTGCTAATCTGGAGGGGCTTCCTTGGAAAATATCCAATTAAATGACAAGGAAGTAAAACTATGGGTCCCAGTGGAGCTGGCCCCACTTCCTGAGCAGAGGTTGGCTGGACTAGAAAGACAGCAAAACAAATGTCTGACAAATACCAAAACTGTGGAGGAAATAATGGAGGCACATCCCTCTTGCAACCAGCAAGTGTTAAAATGGACATAAATATTCAAGGAGAAGAAAGGAGTCCTGGGTAAGAAAGGAGACCCCTGGTAGGCACAGCACAGCTGAGTTCTTGATGTAGCTTGGCAAAGCCATAAATAACACTCCTTCCTTATTAGCCTTTATATAAAGAAGGCAGTGATAGTGATGGTCAAGATTGGGAATCCAATCTTGCCTGAAACACTGGCCATGTTAATTCCCAACGGCCTCACCTGGGGAAGGGCCAAAGCTGAGAAAAGCAGGTGCTGAAAATCTATTCCAGAAAACTCCAGGGAACGGGTAATATGGAATCTCTGGACTAACTCGTGAGCCTGGACAAGAGGAAAAAATGGCCACTGCTGAGGATTCAGTCAATGGGGAATGATGCAAATGATGCACTGGGAGCAGTGACTCCATTTCTTTCCTTCCTCAGCCTGTCCTCTGTGGCTCTCATGGCCCTCAGGGCAGTAACCACACTCTGGGCCAATGCTACAGGCACAGGATTCTTGATTTTAATAAATAAATAACCTAACACACAGGGTGAGCACGGCAGGCAGCTTTGATTGGAGAAGCAGCTTGCTGAATTCTTTCTTGTATAGTAGTGGAGAAAAGGCTTGGAGTTCTATTCCTTAAAACTTCTGGTTTGAGTTACGGGAACTTAATACCTGGAGGGAAAAGAAAGATGAGACTGTGATGTTATCAGCTAATGGGGATGCTGGGACATGAAGAGCCTGCCTAAAGGTGTAACAGGAGGCAGAGACTTTCCTGGAGTGTGCAGTGACAGGAGATAACTGTGTCTCCTTTTCACATCATTGAAAAAGGCCAGTATTTCTCCATAGAGAGATAAAAATCATGGCAACAAGATGAAATGGGGAAAGGAATTAAGGAAGGGGAACTTTATTTAATGAGGCAAATAGCCACTTACCCAAACTCCACCTCTCTGTCTCCAAAAGGCAAATTCAGGAAGGGGAACACTATTTAAGGCCTTGAAGAGTCTTTTGAGGGTGGCAGTTAGGGGAAGTGGGTTCATTTTTCTGAGTTCATGTAAGCGTATGTGGTTGGGGATGCAAAGACCAATTCCAGTGCAGGAAGCTCATCACTGCCCAGGTGTCCCTGATTTCTGGGGAGCCCAAGGCACCTGTAGTAATTAGGCTTGAAGGGCCCATTCTTGTTGAGTCCCAGATACTTGGCCTGTTCATCTGTCAGCTCTGTCAAGTGGGCATCAAAGGTAGGTAGGTGTAGGCTGGCCACATACTCATCTGGAACAGACCACAGAAGCCCTGGTATAAGCATGCATGCCTTTTACCTGATGGCTGTTGTCCCCAAGCTAGGCCTTAAAAAGTTCAAAGACACCTTCTAATTCCTGGAGCTGAATGAAAAATGTTCAACCTTTGCTCACTAGTCCTCAATTCTAAGGAACAGCTGCCTTCAGCTTCAAGCCTAGTGCTTTCCAAAGCCTTAACAATTTATCCTTACTAACTCTTTCAGCTTTGAACCCTGCCTTCCAGAAAAGTGCGGGAGAGATGAAAGAAACAACAGGCATCAAGATTTAAAAGAAGGAACAGGATAATATGGGAACTAAATAATGGGAAGCTCCAACTTTAGTTTTGCCTTGGACCCCATACGTTGGGTCATTTAAAACAATTAATGCCTGGGGAAACTTGAATGGAAAAACTAAGAAGGATACTCTCACAGGATAAATGGCATAAATGAACTGTTTGCTTTGCTTTTAGTACTCTTTAATTCTTACGGGTTTCTGTTCACATTCTATTATCTGACTACACAGTACTTATTCATAATCTTATGTCATTTCCTGTGTATTTGTTTGGTCTCCCAACTTCATTACACATTCCATCAGAATATGGACTGTGCTGTTGCTTTTATATTCTTCTACAGTGTCTACTAAAGGGAAAATATATCAACTTTTAACAGTTGTTATATACCTAATGCTAAGGCAAAACAAAACCAGAAGCTGATTTATTACCTGATCTTTGCCTGAGGAGTTTATAAACACACTGTATCAGTTCAGGTGCTTGAGGCAGGCTCTTTAAAAATTTAAGACAGGTTAATGTTTCTCTTATACAAAACACCCACATAACTGAATAGCTCCTATTTCACATCTCTCCTTTGGCCTGAAGCATTGGGATTGGTGTTGGAAAGCATAGTAAGAAAGTCTTGTGTCATCTGAGAAAAGGCTGGTAGGGGCTATTTGGCAGCCTAGGATTGGAATAAGTCAGATGTCACAAGGTAGGAGATAATTCTTCTCTTTTAAGGGAAGATTTTTTTTTTTTCCTTTGAGATTCCTACATAAAGATACTTTAAGAGAAAAAAAATCCTTAAAATTCACAGGCAGGTAAAATAAATCACAGCAAAATGTCACCACTTTGCTAGGGCAACACATGTCGAAAATGGGATAAATCAACTGGGAATGCGACCTAGGAATCCTAACTCCTACTTTACAAAATGAAGGTACCTTCCCCGCCCCCATACTTAAGTAAGCTAATGCCCCCAAACTTCCTTTAGCCTCAGACTCTGAACTACTTTGGTAAGGATGGAGATGGAAGAGTAAATACTTACCCATTTTCTTGGGCAACAGGTAGACATCCTGCTTATAGCGACCCTCAGGAGCATTGTAAAGCTCTATCAAGGCAAGAGCCTAGAAAAGCAGAGAGATGGATGCTGATGTGCCATTCATGGCAATCTACCCAAGCAAGTGAAACCTGGTGGGTCTGAGAACCCTCTCCAGACTACTGCTGTCCCACTCTGGAAGCCTTACCTGAGTAGTAGCAGTGATTGAGAGCACAAATGTAGGCACTGTGGAGCAGCTTAGGTTCAGCAGGCGGCCCTAGTGATCAAAGATGAAGACACAAATGGATTAGGACAAAGTTGCTGGCCTTTGAGAAGTGAGGGAAGAGAAGCATGACCGCCATTTTCCAAACACTTCCCGATTAACACTGCTGGAAAAAAAGCAGCTGTTTATAAGAACTAACTGACTGACATTTAAATGAAACCACTAAAATTCTGGAAAATCTGATGAAACTAATAGCTAAAAGATTTCTGGAATTATTTGAAAAGGAATACAGATGGTCATATGACACTGAGGCTTATGCCAAATATCAGTGTATTTCTCTTTAATTTTCCACTCTCTACAGCAAAACATCCTCCTTCTGAGGATCGGCATTCCTTTGACAGACTGTCTTGAAATAAACAATGATCAGTCAAATCCAGGGACAATCTCTCCAGGTTGTGAGGGGAGATATCTCTGGACTTAGGAAGTTGTGATGATTGACTGATTGATTAGATGGAGTCTCCCTCTGTTGCCCAGGCTGGAGTTCAGTGGCATGATCTTGACTTACTGTAACCTCTGCCTCCTGGGTTCAAACGATTCTCCTGCCTCAGCCTCCAGAGTAGCCGGATCACAGGCGTGTGCCACCATACCCAGCTAACTTTTGTATTTTTAATTTTATTTATTTATTTTTTTTAGTAGAGACGGGGTTTCACCATAGTGGTGATGATTTTTATACTTCTCCTTCAGTTTGGTTCTCCTGAATTCAAAGACAGCCTTGTCAGCCTTGCATTTTGAGTTGGTGATTCAGATAGCAGAAGAACTAGAAACTGCCCCCAATGCCACCCTTTCCTATTTTATTTCCTATGAAGCCTGACTACCTTTTTGCTCAACCATGTAGCACAAAACACCCATGGTACTTGCTTTTGTCACCAAAATTACCAGGTGGGACCTCCTAGGGCAGCCAGAAATAAGTCATCAGTCAGCAGACTGACATCAAAGCTATTAATGCATATTTAGCAATCTGCCCATCTCCTCCTCATATACACTTCTTCCTTGTGAAGAAATAGTTCAGTCCTTTTACGAATGCCCTAAAGTATCTGAGAAGATGAGATAAATTGAGGAAAACGTGAAGAGAACAGTAAGGACACTAAAAACCCCTAACTTATGGGCCCCTAAAGACCATGTATCTTTTACATTTTCATATTCAGGTTCTTTAATATAAAAAAAGAAAGAAAAAAGACTGAAAATCAAAATTGAGAAAAGTATTATTATCCTCCTTGTTATTTTGGTATCTTTCTCTGATGAAGAGAAAGCTTCAAGGTAAGAATAGAAGGCATCATTATAGCTCTCAGGAATCCAGGACTAGGGAGGAGGAGCTTTTAAGAAAGGAAAAGGGGTCAAACATTGACATGGAAGCCAAGTAAAATGAAAGTCAATAGTGTCAATGTGAGTTAGGAGCTAGGATGAGGAAATATCAATTGAGCAATTGATATCTAGGTAGGTACCTACTACACATCTGGCTCAATTCAAGGCAATGGACATTCAAAAACAGGGAATCTATCAGTAAAAACATACATTCCCAGAGCTTGCCTGATAGTCCTGGTTACAGTAGGGAATATCTACTTTGTGCTTACTGATTAAAGCATCCCACAAATGACATTATCTCTTTGCACACATCACTTAAAGTGGCACTGGTTCTATTTGTGAATTCCTTCTACAGTAATAATCATTATCTGACTCAACCTGTGGATTGACATGGAGAGACGGGATAATTGGTGAAAAGTGGGGAACCAAAATAGTTTCTTAATTGCAGAATGAAAAGATCTTTCACAATTAGAAGTAAAATCCATTGGGAAAGTAGTCAAACTTGTGCTTCACAGAGGAGTTGAAAGTATGCGAGAACATGAGGAGGAGGGGACCTGGGTACTGCAGTCTCTCCTGTTGTGGGGGAGTATTTTTTGCCAGTCTCAGCCTTACCTCTGCCAGCAGTACTATCCTCTTGCCATCAGGCCATATCACATGGTCAACTTGAGATCTCACTCGCTCCCAGGTCAGCTCTGGTGTCCGCAGACTCGCCTGGAATACATACAGCAAGTACAGCATTAGCCATAGCAAGCCCCACTGTGGGGACAGAAAGATGTTGAAGGGAGCCATTTCAAATAGCAGGTTGAAAGGAGCAACCAACATGCCAGATGGAGAATACCTGTCCTGTGTTGGTTAGGACTGTTCCATTTCAGGGAATTTAATCTGAGGCCCAGCCAGGGAGGGATCACTCAGGATGTCATTCCACAACATATACTGTGTGCCCACTCTCACAGTAAAAGGTGCTATGGGAAATACAAAAGAAACCAAAGACATGGTTTCTGCCTTCAAAAAGCTTCTACTTTAGATGGGGACACAAAACAATACATATGTGAGAGGAAAAAAATGCCCTTAAAATACTTACAAAGCAACATGCAAACAAGTGCAAATTAATACAGTGCAAACTGAATATATAAGTGCTGAAGAAACACAGAAAAAAAAGGAGGAACACAGCTGAGTGGGTTTAGTAAGAGGCCAAATGTCCTAAACATAGCATGCTGGGGCCCAAGGTTCTGCCCTCATATCCCAAGGTCCCAGGTTCCACCTTTTCAATGATGGTGGTCCACCCTAGTTACAGAAGCTTTGTGACCTAAATGCAAATGTGAGGTAGCCTTTAAAGAAATGCTTAATGGTAGAGTAAAGCTCCCAATGGCTCACCCTCCTTCCATTTCTGTATATTGTACATTCAGAGAAAATGAGAAAAAAATGTTATTTTTTTTTAACAGCAGCAATCAAATAACAGCCACGGGGTATAGACTTAAGACAACACCTTCTTTCTTCCAATAGGCAATGCCTAAAATAGAAAGTGAGTTCATATTCCAAAACTACCCATTGGCTCATTTGATGAAATTAAGGAGTCCTGCCAAATAGTTTTCAGACAAATAAAGAGAAACGCTTTTAGTTATACAATAATGATTTACAGGGTACATACCATATTCTAGGCATCGTAGTAAAGAGCATGAATATAGGTAAGACTGTGGATTCCTTTACTGGGCTGTGAACCATTTATGGACAAAGACAGTATCTTCTTTCCATTTTTGTATTTCAAGGTCTATTTAAGCAAACAATGGGATGCTAAGCTAAAGTTTAGAAATTCATGGTTCCTATCCACGAGGAAGTACCAATCTAGTGGAAAAGACATATACAATTATATTTCAGTGCATTCAGAACTATATTAATGGTGTGGACCGTTTCTTTATTAGGTAGATGGGAAACACATATAATTTCTTGAAATGTCAAGTTTCAAAAATCGGTTCAACCTTTCTAGAGGGCAATTTGGCAGCAGCTAGCAAAATTTTATATGTACCTAATCTTTGACCAATCAGTTTCACTTTTTTAGGTCACGATCCTATAAAAATACTTTCTCAAGTTCAGAAATACAAGTGCCCAAGAATGTTCAAACCAGCCTTATTTATAATAGTGAAAAATGTAAACAAACAAGGGAATGGTTAAGTAAATCAGGGTAGTTCCATATAGTGGAATATTATACAACTCTTTTTTAAAAAGGTACTACAGTAGGAAGCTCCAAAAAAAAAGATAGACATATATGTGCTAACATGAAAACCATTCACTATTCTTTTTTTTTTTTTTTTTTTAGATGGAGTCTCACTCTGTCACCCAGGCTGGAGTGCAATGGCATGATCTTGGCTCACTGCAACTTCTGCCTCCCGGGTTCAAGCTATTCTCCTGCCTCAGCCTCCCAAATAGCTGGGATTATAGGCACACGCCATCATGTCTGGCTAATTTTTGTATTTTTTAGTAGAGACGGGGTTTCGCCATGTTGGCCAGTCTGGTCTCAAACCCCTGACTTCAAGTGATCTGCCTGCCTCAGCCTCCCAAAGGGCTAGCATTACAGGCGTGAGCCACTGTGCCCAGCCCACTCACTATTAAGTGAAAAAAATCAAGTTGCAGAACAATATAGTGTAATATCAATTATGGAAGTTTTTGCTTATTTTAAGCATATTTCTAGTGTTTGCATTTTTAAACTAAGCAAGTATTACTTTAAAATTGGAATTTTAAAAAATAAATGTTATAAATAAATACTGTAAATATAAGGGTTAAAAAGAACTTAAGGGAAAGGCACAGTGGTTCACGCCTATAATCCCAACATTTTGGGAGGCCAAGGTGGGAAGATCCCTTGAGCCCAGGAGTTCAACACCAGCTTGGGCAACATAGTGAGACCTTGTCTCTACAAAAAACAAACAAACAAACAAACAGAATTAGCTGGGCATGTTGGCGTGTGCCTGCAATGTCAACTAATCGGGAGGCTGAGGTGGGAGGAATGCTTGAGCCTGGGAAGTTGAGTCTGCAGTGAGCTGAGATTGTGCCACTGTATTCCAGTCTGGGCGGTAACAGAGTGAGACCCTGTCTCAAAAAAAAAAAAAAAAAAAAAAAGAATTTAAGCAAACAGACCATTTTGAGAAGTCAAGGATATACGAAGTAGAATCCATTAGCCTTTAGAGCTTAGTACCATGGAGGGTAATAACCACAAAGAGTCAAGAGATACTCTTGGTGACAATGGCAGTTTTTACTGAGATGACAGGAGTTTAAAGTATTTCAGGTTAGTATTTATTCAGTAAATACTTTATACAGGAGTATAAAGTATTTCAGGTTAGTATTCAGGTTAGTATTTCACACCCCTAATCTCCCAGAGGCCAAGCAATCCTGGTGATTAGGAGTGAAGAGCTAAAACCCATCTTAGGAAGTATTCCTTGGGAAGAAAGATATGGCAGAATCAAAGAAAGGACACTTCTTATGAACATAAGAAAATAACCAATGCTTAGTAGAGGCAGTTTACTAGAGCACTGGTATGGCTATGTTGTAGGTGAAAGTCTGACAGTAAGTTTAAAAAGAGGTTTGAGGAGAAACTTGGTTAACTTATCTCTATCACTGTCCAGGAAGCTCCAATAACTTGCCTATTAAGGCCTAGTCAGCAGTCACATTCCTCAAGAGCAGAAGGGTTTCCTACCTTACGGCTGGCACAGCTTGACAGAATCTCTCAAAAACATCCAGTTGTCTTTGCTGTGGGCCTATAATCACTAAGCAACCTACCAGGAAAAGGGATTCCTGTGCAGACTACCTCCCCAAACCAGGTGTACATCCCACCATAAACTGGCCACTCATTATGCTTGCACAAATTGGTCTTACATAATTCTGAACAGTGCACATCTGTTTGTTTTGTTTTGTTTTGTTTTTTCAGGGAGAACAACTGTGGTTCTAGTCCTGTAAAGCACAAAATCTCAGGTTAAATCATTCTTTGGCTGGAAAAAATGTTTAAAGCCTATGTACTTAATGGTTTGACCACCTGAATTGTGAAGCTTTCTTCACAGGCCTTCTATGTGATGCACATGGGTAAGCAGGTCTGCTTTTTTTTGAGATGGAGTCTCACTCTGTCACCCAGGCTGGAGTGCAGTGGCGCTATCTCGGCTCACTGCAACCTCCGCCTCCTGGGTTCAAGTGATTCTCCTGCCTCAGCCTCCTGAGTAGCTGGGACTACAGGTACACGGCACTACGCCTGGCTAATTTTTGTATTTTTAGTAGAGATGGCATTTCACTATGTTGGTCAGGCTGGTCTCAAACTCCTGACCTCATGATCCACCTGCCTGGGCCTCCCAAAGTGTGGGATTCTAGGCATGAGCCACCACACCTGGCTGCAGGTCTGCTTTTAAGAGAAAGCAAACATACAAAAGAAAGATATGGCCAAAAGGCAGTGAAGAGCACAATCCCTATCCCAGGTCCTTCAATATTCACAGCATTCCTATTTCTCAGAAAAAATGCAGCTTTCTAAATGATCACCTCTTCTGATGAGCTGCTCCTTCCTAAATATGCAGCAGGCAACATCTCAAGGTTAGGTAAAACTATGAATTCCTACCAAAAAAGGAAAAAAACACTCTTTAAAAATTTTGATTACTAAAAATATCTGGATACTTACCAAAATCATTCTCCTACAGTTTCACTGAGTTGACTGGTAATGATTTCCCTCTTTTTCTCACACTGTGCATCCAATCCATTTAGCAAATTCCATTGGTCACAACCTATCACTTCTTATCACCTCTACCACTTGCCCATGTAATCCAAGCCACCACTTTCTACAGTCAGAAATACTGAAAGAACCTGCTGTTATCCCTATCATTAGTCAAGCTCCAGGATGTTTTCTTCATACAAAAGCCAGAGTAATTTTCTTTTTAGAGACAGGATGTTACCATGTTGCCCAGGCTGACTTCTAACTTCCAGGCTCAAGCAATCCTCCCACCTCAGCCTCCTCAATAGCCGGGGACTACAGGCTGAGCCACCACACCTGGCTTCCAGAGTAATTTTTAAAAACCTAAGTCAGCTGGATGCCGTGGCTCATGCCTGTAATCCCAGCACTTTGGGAGGCCGAGGCTGGCGGATCATGAGGTCAGGAGATCGAGACCAGCCTGGCCAACATGGTGAAACCCCGATTCTATTTTTTTTGTTGTTTTTGAGACGGAGTCTCGCTCTGTCACTCAGGCTGGAGTGCAGTGGCGCGGTCTTGGCTCACTGTAAGCTCCGCCTCCTGGGTTCACGCCATTCTCCTGCCTCAGCCTCCTGAGTAGCTGGGACTACAGGCGCCCGCCACCTCGCCCGGCTAAATTTTTGTATTTTTAGTAGAGATGGGGTTTCACCATTCACAGGATGGTCTCGATCTCCTGACCTTGTGATCTGCCCGCCTTGGCCTCCCAAAGTGCTGGGATTACAGGCGTGAGCCGCTGTGCCTGGCCAACCCTGACTCTATTAAAAACACAAAAAATTAGCCAGGCATGGTGGTGGGCACCTGTCGTCCCAGCTACTCAGGAAGCTGAGGCAAGAGAATTGCTTAAACCTGGGAGGCAGAGGTTGCAGTGAGCCGAGATTGCACCACTGCACTCCAGCCTGGGCAACAGAGCGAGACTCTGTCTCAAACAAACAAACAAACAAATAAATAAATAAAAACCTAAATCAGATTTTGTCACTCATCTATTCAAAACCTCCCAATGGCTTCTTTCAGAATAAAATCTAAAGTCCTTAACATGACCTGTGAAGCTCTACATAGCATATACCTCCTTGAGTTAACTCTTCTCCTTACCCCCTTGACCAATGTTCCTGACACAGTGGCTTCTTTTCTTTTCCTCAAACACATCAAGCGGGTGTCTCCCTCAGGGTCTTTCACCTGCCATTCTCTCTGAACAGAATGCTCGGATGGCTTGCTCCTTTATTTTATTCAGGTTTTTAAAAGTGTTATCTCAGGCCGGGCGCGGTGGCTCAAGCCTGTAATCCCAGCACTTTGGGAGGCCGAGACGGGTGGATCACGAGGTCAGGAGATCGAGACCATCCTGGCTAACACCGTGAAACCCCGTCTCTACTAAAAAATACAAAAAACTAGCCGGGCGAGGTGGCGGGCGCCTGTAGTCCCAGCTACTTGGGAGGCTGAGGCAGGAGAATGGCGTAAACCTGGGAGGCGGAGCTTGCAGTGAGCTGAGATCCGGCCACTGCACTCCAGCCCGGGCTACAGAGCGAGACTCTGTCTCAAAAAAAAAAAAAAAAAAAGTGTTATCTCCTCAAAGACTTCCTTGACTACCTAACTAAAATGGAATCCCCAATATCCTTACCTTGTTATTTTTCTTCAATACTAAGCACTAACAATAACGATCTATTTCTTTATTATTTGTCTCCCACACTAGAATATATGCTCCCTGAGAGACGGGATATTGTTCACTGTCATTTGTTTAGTAAACTGGTATCTGGCACAGAGCAGAGCAGGTATTCAATATAAATTTGCTAAACACTGAATAAAAATTCTGGTTTCAATTACTAGTTGAGTTTGGTATTTCCTTGAATTTCATTTTACATGCCCTGTGACACTATCACCAAAGGCTGAATAATTTAACTTTTCAAAAGTTTCTCTGAGCATCTCCTTTTCTGGACCATTTACCTTAGCTATGTATCTTCCACCAAGAAGAACACAAAGAGAAGTGAGAGATGGCCCTTAGCTCATGTGACTGGCAGATATGGGAGCCACCTGGTAATACCTGCAAAACTTGGTCTAGTCTCAACACAGCAACCAGGGCAATCCTTTTAAAATAAAAGCCATCCTTTAAAAATGTAAGTCAGATTATAAACCCTCAACAGCTCCCTAGTCTCTCAGGATATAATCAGGAGTTCTCACAATGGGCTATGAGGCCCTCTAAGATCTGGCCTGTTACCCCTCTGACCTCATCTTCCACTGTTCCTTGTCCTATGCTCATTCTCTTCCAAGCACACTGGCCTCCTTGTTGTTCCTCAAACACACTAGGCACACTCCTGCCTGAGGACATGTGTACTGGCCTTTCTCTCTTCTTCAAATGCCGTTTACCTAAAAACCCACATGGCAAATTCCTTCAAGTCTGCCTCAAACATCATCTTTCTTAAAAAAATTTTTTTGCCAGTGTCAGGGTCTTACTCTGTCACCTAGGCTGGAGTGCACTGGCACAATTTTGGCTCACTGCAACCTCTGCCTCCCAGGCTCCAGTGATTCTGCCTCAGCCTCCCAAATAGCTGGTACTACAGGTGCAAGCCACCACACCCAACTAATTTTTTTTTTTAAATTTTTTGTAGCAATGAGGTCTCACTATGTTGCCTAGGCTGGTCTTGAACTCCTGGGCTCAAGTAATCATCCTGCCTTGGCCTCCCAAAGTGCTGGGATTAGGGTGTGAGCCACCACATATGGTCTCAAACATCATATTAATTTTCTTTTTTTTTTTTTTTTGAGATGGAGTTTCACTCGTCACCCAGGCTGGAGTGCAATGGTGCTATCTCGGCTCACTGCAACCTCTGCCTCTCAGGTTCAAGTAATTTTCCTTCCTCAGCCTCCTGAGTAGCTGGGATTACAGGCACCCGCCACCATGCCCGGCTAATTTTTTTGTATTTTTAGTAGAGACAGGGTTTCACCATGTTGGCCAGGCTTATCTTGAAGTCCTGACCTCAGGTGATCCACCCATCATGGCCTCCCAAAGTGCTGGGATTACAGGTGTGAGCCACTGCGCTCGGCCCATCATATTCTTAATAACGGTCACAGCTTGATCTATTTCAAATTATAATCCAGTGCTCAATTCTCCCACCATGCTCTACTTTTTCTTTTTTCTGTGGTGCTTTTGCCTTCTAACATACTATAAATTTTACATGTTTATTATGTTTATTGTTTTTCTTATCACTAAGACATAAGCTCCATGAGGGCAGAAATATTTGCTTGTTTTGTTCAGTGACTCCAAGCATTTACAAGAACACCTGGCATACAGCAATCATACAAAAAATATTTGTAATTGAAGGTGAAGAGTCTTCTGGTCTTTATCCTGGGAGGTTACTTATGTCTGGGCTGCCTCTGAAGGAGAGATTACCATCATGATTTGAAGTTAATCCACAAGTCATGAGGAGATAATAAATATAACACACAGGAAAACAAAACAAAGAAAACTAGACTAGGCGTAAAAAAAACCCTGGATTTTGTGCAATGGTTTATTTTTTCTTTCTTTCTTTCTTTTTTTCCTTTTAGAGATGGAGTTTCACTCTTGTTGCCTAGCCTGGAGTGCAACGGCGCGATCTCGGCTCACTGTAACCTCAGCCTCCTGGGTTCCAGCAATTCTCCTGCCTCAGCCTCCGGAGTAGCTGGGATTACAGTTGCATACTGCCAAGCCCAACTAATCTCAGTATTTTTAGTAGAGACGGGGTTTCATCACGTTGGCCAGGCTGGTACTACAGGTGTAAGCCACCACACCCAACTAATTTTGTTTTTTTTTAAATTTTTTGTAAAGATGAAGTCTCACTATGTTGCCTAGACTGGTCTCGAACTTCTGGGCTCAAGTAATCATCCCACCTTGGCCTCCCAAAGTGCTGGGATTACAGGTGTGAGCCACCACACATGGTTTCAAACATCACATTCTTTTTCTTTTTCTTTTTTTTCTTTTTTTGAGATGGAGTTTTGAACTCCTGACCTCAGGTGATCAATCTGCCTCAGCCTCCCAAAGTGCTGGGATTACAGGTGTAAGCCATCATGCCCGGCCTGTGCACCGGTTTCATTTTGAATCAATTACATGCCTGACAAGGTAGTTAACTTCTTAGTTTCCCAACTGAAAATTAAGAATAAGAATAATGCCTCATGGAGTGGTCAAAAAGATGAAATGAGATGAAGTAAAAATACAAAAGGTACATGTCTGCATTTGGAGTTATTTTTATTTCAGAGCTTCTTGAGGGTTTAGAAAGGAAAATTCCTTCCCCTTCCCTTCCTCTGAAGATTTCCCATTAGGGCCCAGGGCATGACATCAATACTTCCCTTTAGGCCTTTCCCTTTTGGGGGCTCTAGAAGCAAAGTCATCCAGGAAATGAGAATCATTTGCTGGATAGTTTTAGAAATACTAATATCCTTGATCGCTCAGCAAAGAGGCAGTATGGCAGCAAACAGGCAGTATGGCACATAAATGAAACTTAAGCAAAAGAAAAATAAAGAACCAACTACCAGCTAAATTGTTCATTGTAAGCAAAATATCATGGTAAGAGAAAGTAATAAGGCCATACCACTCAGACACCCCAGGGTAGACAGAGGCTTTGGTAGGTTGTTCTGCCAGCTATTTTTTTTTTTTTTTAAGACGGAATCTCGCTCTGTCGCCCAGGCTGGAGTGCAGTGGCTGGATCTCAGCTCATTGCAAGCTCCGCCTCCCGGGTTCACGCCATTCTCCTGCCTCAGCCTCCTGAGTAGCTGGGACTACAGGCTCCCGCCACCTCGCCCTGCTAGTGTTTTTGTATTTTTTTTTAGTGGAGACGGGGTTTCAACGTGTTAGCCAGGATGGTCTCGATCTCCTGACCTTGTGATCCGCCTGTCTCGGCCTCCCAAAGTGCTGGGATTACAGGCTTGAGCCACCGCGCCCGGCCCTGCCAGCTATTTTTAATAATGGAAGAACAGAGCACAGAATTTAAAAGGGAAACCATATATAATAAATTTTATCCAATAAGCTCTCAGTCCATCAGCTGGTCCTTACCTGGTAATGCTGAAGCTCAATCAGAGCAGCCCTCAGTGGAGATGAAAGCACGCTTTGCTTGAGCCAGTTACCCAGAGAGAAATACAGGTGTGCCACAAAAATGCCAGAAAAATTTAAAACCAGAGTAAAAGTCACACTGAGAGATACTTTGGTAAATCTGAAAATAAACAACACTTGGCTGGGTGAGGTGGCTCACACCTGTAATCCCAGCACTTTGGGAGGCTGAGGTCAGCAGATCACAAGGTCAGGAGTTTGAGACCAGCCTATCCAATATGGTGAAACGCTGCCTCTACTAAAAACATAAAAATTAGCCAGGTGTGGTAGCGGGCGCCTATAGTCCCAGCTATGCTGGTGGCTGAGAAAGGAGAATCACTTGAACCCAGGAGGCAGAGGCTGCAGTGAGCCAAGACCGTGCCACTGCACTCCAGCCTGGATGACAGAGCGAGACTCCGTCTCAAAAAAAAAAAAAGAAAAAAAAAAGAAAAAACACTTCTATTAACTATTACTTGGGCAACTTATTAGTACCAAGTGCTATTTTGGATTGGAAAATTATAGGGTAAATATAACCAAATTAGAGAAACAAAGTGATATATTTTCCAGGTTTGAAGAATACATGCTACTACACAACGGCACTGGATTGATTATGACACCTGCAGACACAATTACTACAGTTTGAAAAACATGTGAGGGGTGACCTCACCCAGTAAAAGAGAGGGATAAAAGAAGAAACCACAGTATTTGATACACACAGTCAATCCTAAGCAACAGAATCATCCCAGCCCATAGATTTCTCTCCCTTATTTCCTTGGACCAACCTACTTATCTCATCTTTATGGTAAAACCAAACATCCCCAAAATACTGACTACCATACTGATTCACATTCATTGTATCACTTAGCTTTGAGTTTGTATCATTCATTGTAGTTTTGAGTTTATCTTGCTCTCAATCCTAAACATAGAGATAAGGCTTACAGTGTAAACAGGCATTGAGCTTGAATAGAAGATGACAATCATTTAAAATTATTAAATTGAGATGAAGAAACTTTATAGTCTCCACAAATACAGGCTATAGAGCTAGTAAATGAAAAGATGTGGACAACTCTGCCAGGACAGTCATGTTTAGGATGGCTTGTGACACTGCTCTCTCATTTTCCAGTTTGTTTCTTGTGAAGGAGAGAAAAAAGCCCCCAATAATGAGCCACTTGATCTTACCACGTCAATCTCTGTGTTGGAATGTCCCATGTTACAAACGATGCAGCTATTCTTCATACGGTCCAAGTGCTCTCTGGTTACCACATTCTTGTTACCTTAAAAACAGAAGAGAGGTTTGAGTGCTCACTGTCTTTTGGCGGCAGCAGAGAAAGATAATCCACAGAATGAGAAAATAAATGTGCAAATCATATAACTGATAAGGGACTTGTTATAAGGAATTCTTACAACCCAATAAGAAGAAGACAATTTAAAAATAAGCAGGCCAGGCCGGGCGTGGTGGCTCACACCTGTAATCCCAGCACTTTGGGAGGCCGAGGTGGGCGGGTCACAAGGTCAGGAGATTGAGACCATCCTGGCTAACATGGTGAAACCCCATCTCTACTAAATATACAAAAATTTAGCTGGGCATGGAGGCAGGTGCCTTTAGTCCCAGCTATTCAGGAGGCTGAGGCAGGAGAATGGTGTGAACCTGGGAGGTGGAGCTTGCGGTGAGCTGAGATCGTGCCACCGCACTCCAGCCTGGGCGACAGAGCAAGACTCTGTTTCAAAAAAAAGCAGGCCAGCCATGCTCACTCATGCCTGTTATCCCAGCACTTTGGGAGGCTGAGGTGGCAGAATCAATAACTTGAGCCCTGGAGTTTGAGACCAGCCTGGGCAACATGGCAAAGCCCTATTTCTACAAAAAAATACAAAAATAAGCTGGGTGTGGTGGCATGTGCCTGTAGTCCCATCTACTAGGGAGGCTAAGGTGGGAGGATCGATTGAGCCCCATAGGTCAAGGCTGCAGTGAGCTGTGATTGCACCACTACACTGTAGCCTGGGTGACAGAGTGAGACCCTGTCTCCAAAAGAAAAAAAAGAAAAGGCTCTGAATCGACATTTCTTCAGAGAAGATGTACAAATGGCCAATAAATACATGAAAAGATGCTCAACATCATTAGTTATTAGGGAAATGGAAATCAAAACCACAATGAGATGCCACTTTACGTTCACTAGGATGGCAATATCAAAAAGAATGGCAATAACAAGTGTTGGTGAAGATATGGAGAAATTAGAAGGCACATGTATTGTTGGTGGGATTGTAAAATGGTGCAGTCACTTTCAAAAAATTTGCCAATTCCAGCCAGGCGTGGTGGCTCATGCCTATAATCCTAACACTGGGAGGCTGAGGGGTGGATTGCCTGAGCTCAGGAGTTCGAGACCAGCCTGGACAACACGGTGAAACCCTGTCTCTACTAAAATACAAAAAATTAGCCAGGTGTGGTGGTGTGTGCTTGTAGTCCCAGTTACTTGGGACCACACACCTGGCTAATTTTTATATTTTTTTTGGTAGAGACAGAGTTTTGCCATGTTGCCCAGGATGGTCTGAACTCCTGGTCTCAAGTGATCTGCCTACTTAGGCCTTCCAAAGTGCTGGGATTACAGGTGTGAGCCACCACACCCAGCCTGAAAATGTTAAAAACAGAGTTACTATATGATCTAGCAATTCTACTCTTAGTATATACCCAAGGGAACTGAAAATATATGTCCACATAAAAACTTGTATTCAATGTTCATAGCAGCATTATTCCTAATAGCCAAAAAGGGAAAACAACCCAAATGTCTACCAGTTAATGAACAGATAAATAAAATATGGTATAACCATACAATAACACATTACTCAGCAAGAAAAGGAATAAGGTACTGATATATACCATCACATGGGGAGGCCCTGAAAACATCCTGCTATGAGGCTGGTCATAAAAGACCACATATTGAATGATTCCTTTTTTTTTGAGAAGGAGTTTCACTCTTGTTGCCCAGGCTGGAGTACAATGGCATAATCTCAGCTCACTGCAACCTCCGCCTTCTGGGTTCAAGCAGTTCTCCTGCCTCACACTCCTGTAGCTGAGACTACAGGCGCCTGCCATCACATCTGGCTAATTTTTTGTATTTTTAGTAGAGATGGGGTTTCACCATGTTGGCCAGGCTGGTCTCGAACTCCTGACCTCAGGTGATCCACCTGCCTTGGCCTCCCAAAGTGCTGGGATTACAGGTGTGAGCCACCGTGCCCAGCCATGAATGATTCCTTTTTTAAAAAAATTATTATTTTTTCCCCTTCTTTTTGCAGGTGTTGCTATAATTCCATTTACATGAAATGTCCAGAATAGGGAAATGGTGGTTGCCTAGGGCTGGGGTATGATGGAGAATGGAATAAGGAGTGACTGCTAATGATATGGGGTTTCTTTTTGGGGTGATAAAAATTTGATAATTGGGATGTTCCACAACTTTACTAAAAGCCATTGAACTGTACACTTTATTATTTAAAAAAATTTTTTTTTTTTGAGACGGAGTCTTGCTGTGTCACCCAGGCTGGAGTGCAGTGGCACGATCTTGGCTCACTGCAAGCTCCGCCTCCCGGGTTTACGCCATTCTCCTGCCTCAGCCTCCCAAGTAGCTGGGACTACAGGCGCCCGCCACCTCGCCCGGCTAGTTTTTTGTATTTTTAGTAGAGACGGGGTTTCACCATGTTAGCCAGGATGGTCTCGATCTCCTGACCTCGTGATCCGCCCGCCTCGGCCTCCCAAAGTGCTGGGATTACAGGCTTGAGCCACCGCGCCCGGCGCTGAACTGTACACTTTAAAAGGGTGAACATTACGATGTGAATTACAACTCAGTAAAAACATTAGATTGTGGTGATAGTTGTACAAACTCTGTGAATTACTAAAAAACAGTGAACACTTTAAATGTGTGAAACGTGTAGTAAATCAATTACAGCTCACAAAAAAGCAATAAAAAAAAAAAGGTCCAGGCTGGGCAGGGTGGCCCATGCCTATAATCCCATCACTTTGGGAAGCAGAGGTGGGAGAATCACCTGAGGCCAGGAGTTTGAGACCAGCCTGGAGAGTGAGACCTCATCTCTATTTAAAACAACAAAAGAGATCAGGGGATTGATAAGAACCAAGAACAGCTTCTTATGGTCCCTCTTCTCTGCCCCTATTTCTCCCTGAGGCTACAACTGCAAATTTTTTTTTAATTCTGTTCGATTTCCCCCTCTAAAATAGAATTATAAAAGAAAACCA
The DNA here is from genome assembly GCF_037993035.2 of Macaca fascicularis. Taxonomy (NCBI): domain Eukaryota; kingdom Metazoa; phylum Chordata; class Mammalia; order Primates; family Cercopithecidae; genus Macaca; species Macaca fascicularis. The sequence goes on along the minus strand of NC_088377.1, from coordinate 170,878,604 downwards.
GTGTTCCTGTAGTTTATGGTTCTACATAAAAATAAGTATCTTATCCTAGAGGAAACCAGCCATTTCTGCATATTCTTTAAAACTCAAAATCTACCTCTTTGGGAATTAACAGAATAACCTCTTCTACTTTCTCTAACTATGAAAGAATTTCTCTCTAGCCTTGCCTTAATTACATACTAGAGAGAAACATACATCACTTTTGGAGGTAAAATAAAAAATCAAGTGTACATTTAAGATCTGGCTTCTCAAATAAAACTTTATAACTGAATCTCATCTCTAGCTATCTCCTAGGATGAATGGAGATATAACAGTTGTCTTAAAGTGTGAAGAAAAACGTTTTTACATAGGAATGACCTAATTGTATACCTCTGGTCAGCGCTCTAAAGAATTAGGAAGAATATGAAAGACTGATTGGCTTTGCGGGCTACTATCTCTCTCTAGCTTTTAGAGTTTGGTTTTTCAGAATATTTCCAATCATCTTGCACTTGCTCCATAAAAGCATTCCCAAGTGCCACCCCATTTAAAATGTCATTATCATACCTGTACAGGTAATAACAATGTCCACTTGTCGGATGACCTCATTTAATTTCACCAGTCGAAATCCATCCATACTGTTGAAATAAAGCATGACCAATTAACCTAAACAGGCAGCTGGGGAGCCTTTTAACACAGGACTTCAAAAGCTAATATCAAGTTGCTGTCATTTCTTGAGATAGCTGAACTATTCTTAGAAGTGAAAAATCCAAACAATTTCCTTAGTTCATACAAGACAGAAATAAAAGGTTCCTCTGCATCATGAGACTTATTTCTTCCTGATAATAGGGAGCCAGGGGCTACCATGAGATTCCCTGACCGAATTTCCAGAAACTGTAGAAAGTGCCACTTAGCTATTTAACCAACTACCCCCTTGAAAGTGCTCTCTCCAAGATCATCAGTGATTTCCCGAAGGCCAAACCCAAGATTTCTTAGACTCTTAACTGTTTGTTTGTTTGTTTGTTTGTTTTTAGAAATGGGATCTCACCATGATGACCAGGCTGGAGTGCAGTAGCTAGTCACAGGCATAATCATAGTGCACTACAGCCTCTAACTCTTGGCCTCAAGCAATCCTCCTGCCTCAGCCTCCTGAGTAGCCAGGACTGTTGGCATACACCACCATGCCCAACTTCTTAGATTCTTACATTATTTGGTTTCTTCTACTACATTAAACATTATTTGCCTTCTTAAAACTCTATACCCCTTGGACTCCATGATACATCTCTCCTGGTTTTCCTCTTACTTCTCTTAATTGTCTCTCCTCAACTTCAGCCAACATTTGGATATTGGTGCTCTGCAGGGTTATGCCTTTATTCTGTTCTCTATTCTTTCAGTATAGAGAACCATATTCTTCCCTTGACTGCAAATGACTGCTTATAGATGGCTGATTTTTACATTTGTATCTTCAGCTTAGATCTCTCTGAAGCTTCATAGCCAAGGATCAAATTAGCCACTGGATAGCACCTTATGAATGTCCCAGAAGGATCTCAAACTTACTGTGTTTGAAAACAAACTTATTATTTTCTCTGCACTCACAACTTCATTTATTTCTTCTTCTATATTTTCTATCTTGATCAATAGCATCACTGTTCATCCATCTGAATGAGCCATATAAACAAGAATGTCCTTGCTGCCTCTCCCTAATTGAAGTTGTCACCAAATCAGGCTGAGTCTTTTTCTTTAATTCCTTAAAAGTCTCTTTCATCTGTCTTCTCTTCTCTAATACATACTGGCCTTGCTTAAGTTTAGGTCTTACTCCTTCTTGCCTAAATTACTATAGTAACCCCTGGCACAATCTCATTGCCTCTAGGTTTACATCTTTCTAAATCATTTTGCAGAGTGATTTTCCTAAATGCAATTTGGATCATGTCATTTCCTTGCTTAAAATACTTCAGTGAGACTGCCTATTCTTAAGGATAAGGCAGGATTAGAATAAGACCCAAATACTTGCAGTAATATGTGATTATATTGACATATGACTCCCATGACTGCTACCTTAGATAGCACCACTCCCCCAAATGTATCCCATCTGCCAACCACATTAAAATATTTCCAGCTTCTTAAATCTGCCATGCTATCTCCTTCCTTGGAGACAACACACATGTTCCCTGTACCTGGAATATACTTCCAAACTAAGAAAACACCTAAACAAATGTCAAGACTCTGCTCTGCTGACATCTCTTTCTACCCTGCTCCCTTGCTTCTTAGTAAGCAATTTCTCCTTTATGCTCCTACAGAAGCATGTGCCGTTTAACTCCATGACAGCACTTACTTCACTGCACAGTGGTTATTTGTCTGTGTGCTTCTAACAGCCGGACCTTATCTCATTTATACATTCATCTTATTCATTCTCAGCACGTAGCACAGTATCTAATGTATAGTAAGTGATCAATTCAGGTCTATAGGATAATCTGAACAGTATCACAATTTGTATTAAAACATGTTCAGGTTCCTACAATAAACCCTTAGTGTATTAGAAGGATGATGGTTCCCCTAGGCCACAGACACTTGGACTCTGCAATAGTTTTTAAGAACAGTGGTATTTCCCACCCTGCTGAGGATGGCAAGAGACAATTTTAATAACAGCTATCATTTAGTGAGCATATATTATGTGGCAGCAGCTCTGTACCTTATATAATTATGTATTTGTTATATAATGTATAATATAGAATGATTATTATTTTGAGACAGGGTCTTGCTGGGTCACCCAGGCTGGAGGGTAGTGGCATAACCACAACTCACTGCAGCCTCAACCTCCCAGGCTTAGGTGATCCTCCTACTTCAGCCTCCCAAGTAGCTGGGACCACAGACATGCACCACCACACCCAGCTAATTTTAAAAAATTATTTGTAGAGATGGGGTCTCCCTATGTTGCCAAGGCTGGTCTCGAACTCCTGGGTGCAGGCAATCCTCCTGCCTCAGCCTCCCAAAGTGCTGGGATTACTGGCATGAACCCATCACACCCAGCCTATGTTAATGATTATTTTACTGAACTCTCACAATCCTATGAGGTAGGTATGATTACCCACATTTTATAATAAGAAAAGAACTATTCTTCTTTTTAACTTTCAATTTTAGAATCATTTCAAACTTAAGAATTATAATACTAGTGTCAATAATTCTCATATACCCTTCACTCAGAGTTAGTAGATTTTACCCTTAATTGGGATTGGTCTAATGTTTCCTCACAATTAGATTCAGGTTATACATTTTTGGGAGGAATACCACAGAAGGACTATTTTCAGTGTAACACATCAGAAGGCATCTGATGCCTGCCAATTTCTTTTCTGATCATTATTTGAAAGCCAAGTATTACACATGGAGAAAGTAAGGGGCTACTTGTTCTCTGGCTGACAGAATCCCTGTTACTATCTCCACAGATTTCTAAATTTTCACTTCTGATAGTCTCTGCTCTCTCCAAGCAGAGCTCCTTGACCTTTTTGAAAGGCAGATGCTTAGAGTTAGTGGCAGCCTCTCTGAGGATCTGGGCTCCTCTAAAATAAAGTGTGGCATCAACCAGGCCATTCTTTGGAGACAGCTCCAAGATTGCAAGTGAGATGGTAGTGTAGAGGCTTACCAGGCTTGCAGGGCACAGATGGGGTCAATTTCAGTTACATACACAATGGAGCCCATGGCTTTCAGGGCAGCACAGCACCCTTTCCCCACCTGAAGAGGGGAGAGAGCACACATATTAAGGAAAGTCACCGAGAAAACCATTTCTCAAAGCTTCTGGGAAAGTGCACCCCCTCTTTCCACCCCTGGGAGGAATTTCACTGAATAGATTCATACTTGGGGAAAACAAGAAGAACAAATAATTGAATACAGCTCATAAACAAACCCCTGGCTCCTGCTTATCGCATTCATGTGCACAAGAACACCCACACTCACGATTCATAATCAAAACACAAGCTAAAAAGAACATCACAAACGGTGGTACTGGAGCAAGTCAGAAAATCAACTTAAGGAAAAATGGCGGCAATGCAAAGGGAAAAAGAAAGACTACTTTAACCAGAGGGCCTCTGAAGTTCTTTTTCTCATCTAAAGTGGTAACGAGTGTACTCATATGTCCATACAAATAAAAAATTCCAGAATATTTCAACAAAATTCATTTAAAACACCTAATAAATGAAAGGTTAAACGTCACCTCTCCATAGCCACAGACTACCACTTGCTTTCCACCAAACATCATGTCTGTTGTCCTTTTAAGTCTAGGGGAAAAAAACACATTAAATCAGAAAAATCTTCTCTTGTTTCTGCCTTGAGGTTAGATTGAATCTCTTTGTTTTCATGGGGTTTTTTGGTTGGTTTGTTTTTCATTTTGAAAGAAAGTCTGGTTTCTTTTTTTTTTTTTAAAGGGGTTTTCTGGTCTTTACCAGAAAATTTGCTAGACAAATTCTAAAAGAGCTGTAACACTGAAAGTCTGATTTCTATCCTAGAGAAACTAATGACCAGAAAGAAAAGTTGAATAAAATACATATTTTCTCACTCCCTGCCATCCAACCAATCCTGTATGTAAGGGTTTTTTTCCTTTTTTTCCCCCTTTCTTGCAAGTGGTACAGAAAAGGAAGAAGATGTAGATAACATAGTAATTTTTAAACATAAAAGCAACATACATTTATTAGATAATGTTTTGAAAATATAATATTTAGAAATAGAAAAGATACAAAGGAGAAAATAAAAATAATGTAATTTTAATTTACGAGGTGACAAAGCTCTGGCTTAATGGAGACATTATCCAGAGGTGCTACATGAATCCTTTCCAGAAATAACCAAAGCCAAAAAACTTAGAATCTCAACTTGACAACACAAGTTCATCTCAAAGATAATAAACAATACCCATCAAGAATTGATTCACGGCAACAGTAGAGGTTGTCAAATTTCTGTTTGGTGACTGAGTCATTGACATTCATGGCTGGAACACACAGCTTCCCAGCTTTGGACAGTTGGTACAGCCTGAGGATGAGTGAAGCCAAGAACAAAAAACATCGGAACGTTACAATCTACCATTGCTTTCATAGCAGGCCCCAGAAACACGATGATTGGGTAGGCATGAGAGCGTGAGACATGACTAGTTTCATCCTATTAGGTGGCCACCGAGAAACAAAGAATATCTTTCTAGAGCCTGCATATACAGCTTCACAATAAAGATTTTATTCAAAAGTCATGTGGGGAAAATCCTTGACCCATCTCTAAATTTTAAGGCCTTCACTGGAGACTATAAAAAGTGGGTGAGTGGGAGCGGGTTGAAGGTTGCAAAATTACCTACTGGGTACAATGTTCACTAAATCTGCACTGGTCTCACTGCCTGCCGGAACTACAAGTACATGAGACTACACCTGGCTGTTTGTGTTTTGTTTGTTTTGAGATGGAGTTTCACTCTTGTTGCCCCTGCTGGAGAGCAATGGTGTGATCTCGGTTCACTGCAACCTCCGCCTCCTGGGTTCAAGCGATTCTCTTGCCTCAGCCTCCTGAGTAGCTGGGATTACAGGCATCTGCCACCATGCCCAGCTAATTTTGTATTTTTAGTAGAGATGGGGTTTCTCCATGTTGGTCAGGCTGGTCTCAAACTCCCGACCTCAGGTGATCCACCTGCCTCAGCCTCCCAAAGCGCTGGGATTACAGGGGTGAGTCACTGCACCCAGCCTTCCAGCATTTTTTCTTTTTTTTAATAGAGACAGGGTCTCACTGTGTTGCCCAGGCTGGTCTCGAACTCCTAGACTCAAGTGATCCTCCCATCTTGGCCTCCCAAAGTGCTGGGTTACAGGCATGAACCACTATGCCCAGCTTAAACTGTGTATTAATTTCACTCATCTTTTTAATTATAAAAGGAGTAACTTTAAGTACTACTTTAAAAACCATGCTTAATCCCACTAATCTACTGCAACAATTTTAACTTTCAAATACACTCACAATTTGTTTTTTGTTTTTTTTTTGAGACGGAGCCTCACTCTGTCACCCTGGCTAGAGCGCAGTGGCGTGATCTCAGCTCACTGCAACCTCTGCCTCCCGGGTTCAAGCGATTTTTGTGCCTCAGCCTCCTGAGTAGCTGGGACTACAGGTGCGCGCCACCACACTTGGGTAATTTTTGTATTTAATAGAGACGGGGTTTCACCATGTTGGCCAGGCTAGTCTTGAATTCCTGACCTGTTTTGTACATTCAAAAAGATGATAATGTATTGAAGCAGTGACGGTGGCTGGTTCAGAATTTACTTCCCTAAAACTTTTTTTCATCCTTTTAGTTCTTTATGGGTGAAATAAATCATAGAAATGATCACAGAAATTGAACTGAAATAATTCCAATTTTACTCAGAGAATTATTGCTCATTTGAGAAGCAGAACCCTATATGTCCTTGCTTTCCATGTAAGAATGTAAGCTCTAAGATGGCAGAGTTTTTTTGTCTGTTTTGTCTACTGCTAGATTCCTAGCACCTAGAGCAGTTCCTCGTTCATTGTAGAAGTTCAATAAATATTTGTTGAATGAATGAATAAATGTGTCCAAAAAGGACAAGAAGTAATTGTTTACAATCACTAGAAAATGTGAGGACTTCACTTGTTCTCCCACCTGCCCCCTTCTCACTATTTTAGGTTCATTATTTGTGTTGTTAATTAAAAAAAAAAAAACAAGAGAGATCTGGTCACCTCAAAGCAAGCTGAGATCTGATCACCTCACAGCAAGTTGAAATGTTGTTACCTCATAGCAGGCTCCAATTTTTAACACGTGTTTTATAGGTATGTGTTTATAAGACTTTATGTCTAGACTGCATAAAACCAGGTATGCCCATGTCAAATCTTACCTATGAACTCCAGTAACACTCTCCTCTACTATGCCCTTGATTTTCTTAAACATGTTGGGATACTTTTTATAAATCCAGTGGGTAAGATCCCCTCCATCATCCAAGATCTGCAATAGTAAGCATCAATAACATCATTCACTTTGCTGAAGCCTCAAGGCTTCAGTGCTTCTCTGGGTCTTGCATCCCAATCTAATTAGCAATTTACAGATATTTAAAATTTCCCATATGGTTATGCAAAGTAACTTAAAGCCAGAGTAAATGCAATAATCTGCCAAATAGTCATTATATTGAAGTAAAAGACAATGAGAGAAGAAAGGCCAATTTTAATTCGCACAGCCAAACAACCCTCCCTATGATATATCTACTGCATCAAAATATACAGCAACTAACTGAGGATTTTCTTATGGATTGATAACTTGTGGTTATCTAGGCCACTAGATCTTGAATCTACTATAGGTATTCAGAAAGCCTAAATGGACTTTAAATATATTCAGTCAAGACTTAGTTTAAATAAGAGGCCTCAGTTTACACAGCCTCTTAAGAAAAAAAGAAAAATCAATCAATAAATGGTCAGATAATTAAGTCTCCCTCTCGGAACAATAGCTTATAAAACTGTATTCCATTAACCTTCTCTTCTCCCAAAGTATAGGCACTCTCCCACCCAAAATATCAGGCAGCACTGTAGGGTTTTGCCTAGCACAACCTCACACTCTGTAGAAACCAAATTAAAAATAACCAGGGAACCGTGCAGCATGTAGGTGTGCAAGCATGCTTCTGAACAGCTCATCTATCACTATTTCAGGTTGGGATTAAAGATAAACACAGTGCTGTGCCCACTGGAGCTTTCATCAGCAGAGAAAAGCTTTTGAATTATAAAGATAAAGAAAAACTTAGAACACTATCAGGCACGAGGCTATGATACTTCAGTCCTTCGCTAGGCTGTCAGAAGTGTTTAGCAGGACTCTGCAAATTGTTATACCCATCCTCCTGGAAAGTCCCACAGAACTGGGCTGCCTTCTGCTGACATGCACCCATCTTGCAGTCTCATCAATTATCAACTCTGCTGTAAGTGCCAAAACTGCCATTCTGGACCCCAGAGTACACAAAATCCCCAACCTCATGTCTACCACCTGATCTCTTTTTCTCTTTTGCTCTTGCTGTTGACCTATTTTCTCTCCCTCACTCAAACATTGCTTGAGAACCAGAATTCAAGTTAGGACTCTCATCAAAGCTTTTGTACTTGCTCCATACTACAAGTAGAAACCCCCAGAACAGATGCCCCAAGAAAGCAAAAGGCTCTTCTGAGTTTCTCTCTCCCATTCTCCATGTATGGAATCCCTCATGAAGTTTTCCCTTCTACAGAAAAGATAAGAGACAAGAGAGATTGAACAACTGGAAACTCTGTGTTGTAAGTCTCACTATTCTCATCCACTTTTCCCTTTTAAGGAAGATATGACACAGACAGGTAGTTGCTGCCTCTAAGATTTACTTAATGAACTCTGCCCATTATTCTCACCATGTAAATCTACTGCAGGAAATTCTTGTCATCAGGAAATCTTCCCAAGGGTGGGAAGTAAGGAAAAGTACTAAATCTTGACAGAATCTAAAGAGGTATGGGTCTTGTTTTCTGGGCTGACAACTGTTTTTGTCCTTGTCTTACTCTCTTTATTAACCTTCCTAGCAGTTTGTGCTGGTTCTACAGTTTGTAATGTTCTCCAGGTAAAATCCTAATGTCCTCCCTGGGTTCCTGACTTTAAAAATCAATGTTTTATTCCCAGGAGAAACTCCCTGGCATATCTGCTTTAGCATCTGTCAGTCACACTCCCTCGTGTCACTATTAAAACTGTTGGAACGAGCTGACTCATCTTACAGCCACTGTCAACTCTGCTCCCCCACCCCTTTAGGATATGAAGGCTCTAACCCAGCTTCCTCAAACAAGCCTGGTGCAGTGTGACCTGGATCACAGAATTCAGAAAGAAGCTACTTCTCTGCCACGCACCAAGTGAGGCCTGCTCTGCAGCCTTCAGCAGCAAGCAATGGTTGGACTAGAGCTTCAGGGATTCTTTTGTCAGCACATTCCCTAATTTCTGCCCCCTCCCCCAAGGGAAGGGGGCAGAATTATTTGCAAAATAGGAGCACCTCATAGTTTGTGTAGCTTTTTGGGGAGGGGGTTGGGGTGGGGGCACAGTTTCACTCTCTCACCCAGGCTGGATTGCACTGGTGTTATCTCGGCTCACTGCAGCCTCTACCTCCTGGGCTCAAGTGATCCTTCCACCTCAGCCTCCTAAGTAGCTGGGACTACTACTACAGGTGCATGCCAACACATCCTGCTAATTTTTGTATTTTTTTGTAGAGACAGTGTCTCCCTATGTTGCCCAGGCTGGTCTCGAACTCCTGGGCTGAAGGAATCTACCTGCCTTGGGCTCCCAAAGTGCTGGCATTACACGCCACCACACCCAGCCCTTTGTGTAGCTTTTTGCCTCTTTGCAAATCTAATGTGCTATCAGGCTTCAAGACTTGATCTAAAGAATAACACAAAAATAAAAATGAAGCAAAAATTACAACCCCAAAACTTTGCCTTGTTGTCTTTTTAAATGTGGGGAACGAATATAAAGAGAAGAAACTTGAACTTGGAAGCTCTTCAGGTTTACTATAAATGCATTATACGAACTCTATTATTTTTATTTTATTTTTCTAGTCCTGACTCACATGACAAGTATATGGATTCTAGAGAGAAGGCTAAGCATCTTGAGAGCTCTGAGGTGGTTTGTTTGGGTTTTTTGGTTGTTGTAAGGTGGGGGAGTAGGCAGTAGCAGGGAATGGAAACTCATTACTCTTGCTTTTTAACCAGCCACGTGTGAATCCTGGGCAGCACTTTAATGTTTCTAATGAATATAAATGCTTCCAACATTAGAACCAATAATTAAAGCACTTTGAGGTTATAAGAGCTTCAATACTCTTGGGGTACCCATAGCATAAGAATCTAGTTCTGCTGGAAATCCAGGTACGTCAGATAGAAATGAAGCCATTTTCCTTTCTTCTTGTTGGGAAACCCTCTCCCAGGCCATAACCTCCTCCCATCCCCATTCCTGACCCCTACAGAATTGTATTAGCAGAAATCTGACCCACCATGTTTGGCTGCCAGCCCTCCACATTCACACATCTATCAATGCACCACCAAAAGTCATCTTCTGACTCTCCCTTCCAGGCAAAAACAGGAAATCCTGAGAAAAAAAGGAACAAAGAGAAACCATTAAAGACCAAAAGAGGCTGATCGCCAAATTTTAGTGAGAAGATTCTGGTTCCTAATTTCCAACTCTCTCATTCTGCTATAATCCTTGGATTGACATTCTTCACTGATTGGCATTGCCTTCAGCCCCTTTATCCATTCCTTTGTCTTTGATGGTCATTCTGCTCTTATTAGCCCAATGAGGACAAGTAGAATGGACAAAAGTATGACAGCTGTTTAAAATGTAACGAGAGGGGGCCAGGCACAGTGGCTCACTCCTGTAATCCCAGCACTTTGGGAGGCTGAGGTGGGTGGATCACCTGAGATCAGGAGTTCAAGGCCAGCCTGGCCAACATGATGAAACCTGTCTCTACTAAAAATACAAAAATTAGCTGGGTGTGGTGGTGCACGCCTGTCGTCTCAGCTACTGGGGAGGCTGAGGCAGAAGAATGGCTTGAACCTGGGAGTCGGAGGTTGCAGTGAGCCAAGATCGTTGTTATTGCACTCCAGCCTAGGGGACAGGGCAAGATTCTGTCTCCAAAAAAAAAAAAAAAAAAAGTGACTAGAGGGAAAAGAAAAACCAGAAACAGTTACTTCTTGATCCACTCAAACTGGCATTCTCACCATTTCCCAATTACACTTTAATTTTTTTTGCTTCTATACTTTAATCATCCCACCCTATTATTAAGAAAAAAAAAAAGTGTTTTTCCACTTGCTAAAACGTTACTATAATTCATAGCCCAGTTAAGTGTCATGTTCCTAACGAAGCCTGATTAACCCAGCTGGAAATGAGCGCTCAAGGAATCTGAACTTTTCTTTTTCTTTTTGAGATGGAGTCTCGCTCTGACACCCAGGCTGGAGTGCAATGGCACCATTTCGGCTCACTGCAACCTCCACCTCCTGGGTTCAGGTGATTCTCCTGCCTCGGCCTCTTGAGTAGCTGGGACTACAGGTGCGTGGCACCACGCCCAGCTAATTTTTGTATTTTTAGTAGAGACGGGGTTTCACCATATTGGCCAGGCTGGTCTCGAACTCCTGACCTCATGATCTGCCCGCCTCAGGCTCCTAAAGTGCTGGGATTACAGGTGTGAGCCACTGCGCCCGGCCTTTTTTTTTTTTTTTGAGATGGAGTCTGGCTCTGTCCCCCAGGCTAGAGTGCAGTGGTGCAATCTCGGCTCACTGCAGCCTCTGCCTCCTGGGTTCAAGCGATTCTCCTGCCTCAGCCTTCTGAGTAGCTGGGATTACAGGTGCCCTCCACTACCCCCGGCTAATTTTTGTACTTTTAGTAGAGACGGAGTTTCACCATGTTGGCCACGCTGCTCTTGAACTCCTGACCTCAGGTGATCCACCTGTCTCGGCCTCCCAAAGTGGGAATCTGAACTTTTCTAAGCCTCTTGTTTGTATAGTGAATATGGATTTATAATCTGTCATGGCATTTATCATATATGCCCTTGTATCATTATTTATATATGTGTATTATCTCCTCACCAAAATATAAGATTCTGAGGGTAAAGACATTGCCTCGGCCGGGCGCGGTGGCTCAAGCCTGTAATCCCAGCACTTTGGGAGGCCGAGACGGGCGGATCACGAGGTCAGAAGATCGAGACCATCCTGGCTAACACGGTGAAACCCCGTCTCTACTAAAAATACAAGAAAATTAGCCGGGCGAGGTGGCGGGCGCCTGTAGTCCCAGCTACTCGGGAGGCTGAGGCAGGAGAATGGCGTGAACCCGGGAGGCGGAGCTTGCAGTGAGCCAAAATCGTGCCACTGCACTCCAGCCTGGGGCACAGAGCAAGACTCCGTCTCAAAAAAAAAAAAAAAAAAAAAAAAAAGACATTGCCTCATTTGCCCTTACAGCTCTTAGAGTAGGTCAGTAAGCATTTGTTTAAAAAAAAGAAATGGGGTTGCTGGGCACAGTGGCTCACGCCTGTAACCCCAGCACTTTGGGAGGCCAAGGCAGGCGGGTCACCTGAGGTCAGGAGTTCGAGACCAGCCTGACTAACATGGTGAAACCCCGTCTCTACTAAAAATACAAAAATTAGCCAGGTGTAGTGGAGGGCACCTGTAATCTCAGCTACTCAGGAGGCTGAGGCAGGGGAGTTGCTTGAACCCGGGAGGCGGAGGTTACAGTGAGCTGAGATCACACCATTGCACTCCAGCCTGTGCGACGGAGTGAGACTCTGTCTCAAAAAAATTAATAAATAAAATAAAAATAATAAAATAATAAAAATTAAAAATAGAAATTAAATTAAGAAATAAAAAAAAATGGGCTGGGCATGGTGGCTCACACCTCTAATCCCAGCACTTTGGGAGGATGAGGCGAGAGGATCACTTGAGGCCGGCTGTTTGAGAGTAGCCTGAGCAACAGAGCAAGACCTTGTGTCTTCAAAAAAATTTTTTAAGTTAGCTGGGCATGGTGGCATGTGCCTAAAGTCCCAGCTACTCAGAAGACTGAGGTGGGAGGATCACCTGTTCCCAGGAATTGAAGGATGCAGGGAAACACTATTGTACTACTGCACTCCAGCCTGGGTGACAGAGCAAGACTCTGTCTCTACTTAAAAAAAAAAGGAAAACGGCCGGGCGCGGTGGCTCAAGCCTGTAATCCCAGCACTTTGGGAGGCCGAGACGGGCGGATCACGAGGTCAGGAGATCGAGACCATCCTGGCTAACAAGGTGAAACCCCGTCTCTACTAAAAAATACAAAAAAATTAGCCGGGCGAGGTGGCGGGTGCCTGTAGTCCCAGCTACTCGGGAGGCTGAGACAGGAGAATGGCCTGAACCCAGGAGGCAGAGCTTGCAGTGAGCTGAGATCCGGCCACTGCACTCCAGCCTGGGCGACAGAGCAAGACTCCATCTCAAAAAAAAAAAAAAAAAAAAAAAAAGGAAAAGAAATGAATGCGTATTCACTGGGGTACACATTTACTATTTGTATTAATAAAGTATTAAATATTTTTCTATCATATATACAGCCATAAAATCTTATAAATAAGTAAATTAAAATGAAAGAACAAATGAAACGCTGAGCTGTACTGCCAAAGAGTAAAGGCAAGAGGCTGGCAAAGTCCAAATTTCTCTATTTCTTTTGTCCATCAACTACTAGTGGATGCTGTGATCAAATATTAATCTGCCAGGTCAAGTCCTCTTTACTCCTGAAGCAGAAACACCAAACATTAAATCAGGGCAAATTACTTGCTGGAAAACCAATAGGGTCACAAAACTAAGGGTGAAGCATTTTCTCCTGTAATCCATGTTACCTCAATGAGTAGTGTTCACTAGTGCTCTGCTATTAGTAAATCAGTGTGTCAAAACAAAGCATTACCTAATAATGGAATATTAGACAAAGGTAGATATTTGTCAACTGTAAAATGGCAAAGTTAACTAGATCATATTTGACAAGCGAAGGCCAGAAAAAGTAAATTCATCAAGAATTGAGATCTATTTCTTCCAAGATAGTTCTTTTATTGTCAACCTTCTTTAAAGATTTATGCTGAAACAACAGAGCTTTTTGGAGACTTACTTTAGCCAAAGGCACAGAGAACAAGCTCTTACCACTTTCTGCTAGAGCAGCAGCCACTTCATTGAGAGTGGAATAGATGTTGCAGGCAGCCCATCGGCACTGGGCCCCCAGAGCACCTAGAGTTTCCATAAGTACCTGTATTAAAGACAAAGCAGGGGATGAGCAAGCCTGGGCCAAACAACTAGTCAAGGAGATAAAGTTTATATATTTTACAATCAGAAAATACAACAGGAATGACTTAGGCCAGTGATTTTCAAGTTGGGCTCTACAGAACTTCTTCAGTATTCTAAGAAGAAGGCAAGTATTGGGGGAAGCCATGGGAAGAGGGAGGCTCCAGCTGACTCTATGTTTTTACCAATTTAAATTAAGCCTCCCCATAAGATTTAATAAATCAAGGACTTCAGAGCCAAAACTTTTCTTAAAAAACACAGATTTACAGTTCTGCTTCTGTTTAGAATACACAAAGCTACAAGAGAAGCTCCCACCTTAATGACATGAAAAAGCTGGGTAGCTACTAGGAAGGCTGAGGTGGGAGGACTGCTTGAGCATGGGAGATGGAGGCTGTAGTGAGTCGTGACTGTGCCACTGAACTCCAGCCTGGACAATAGAGTGAGACCCTGTCTCCAAAAAACCAAACACATGGCCAGGCATGGTGGCTCATGCCTGTAATCCCACTTTGGGAGGCTGAGGTGGGTCATTACCTGAGGTCAGGAGTTCGAGACCAGCCTGGCCAACATGGTGAACCCTATCTTTACTAAAAATACAGAAAAATTAGCCGGGCATGGTGGCGCACGCCTGTAGTCCCAGCTACTTGGGAGGCTGAGGCAGGACAATGGCTTGAAACGGTGAGACAGAGGTTGCAGTGAGCTAAGATTGTACCACTGCACTCCAGCCTGGACAACAAGAGCAAAGCTCTGTCTCAAATGGCCGAGCGCAGTGGCTCACGCCTGTAATCCCAACACTTTGGGAGGCTGAGGCGGGCAGATCATGAGATCAGGAGATCGAGACTATCCTGGCTAACATGGTGAAACCCCGTCTCTACTAAAAACACACAAAAAAATTAGCCAGGCGTGGTGGCGGGTGCCTGTAGTCTCAGCTACTCGGGAGGCTGAGCCAGGAGAATGGTGTGAACCTGGGAGGCGGAGCTTGCAGTGAGCCGAGATTGCACTATTGCACTCTAGCCTGCGTGACACAGCAAGACTCCGTCTCAAAACAAAACAAAAAAAAACCCAAAACGAACAAACACACACACACAAACCCCCAAAACTGGGTAATCTACAAAGCCAAACTCTTCTTGAGCCCATCAAAGAGCTGAGGCCGTAAAGCACAGCTGAGGCCGTAAAGCACCGAAGTGAACTGCCCTCCAAAGAGTGACACATCCTTTTAAAGAGAGAGGGAAGACTGTTTTACCTTTGGCAGCGCATGTGAGGAAGAAATGGCTGCCGCAGATGAGGATAAGAAAATGTCAGCTAAACTTTTGAACAATTAGGAAAGGCTGGGTGTGGGAAAGTGTGTCAATGTGGAATTTGTTGAAGCTCCAGGCACAAGTAGATTTCCCATTCACATGCAGGCTGTCTTCCAGAGGCTTCCACCCAGTGCTCAAAAGAAAGACTGGGGCAGGGAACTGATTGGCTGTGCTCAGAAACAGACATGAAACCTGGGCACTTCCCTATACTCTTCTCTCATAGGAAGCAAAAGCCTCAAGCTATAGGAAGAGCAGGAAGTGGGCCTGCTATTAGGGACCAGGCAAAGATCCACTGTTTCTGGAGGAAGGCAGAAGCAAAAACTCTCTGCCTCTGGGAGAGGCACAGGAAAAACTTTTGGGCCCAGGACAGTTCACTGATACAAAGTAAGGATCTGCTACCTCTCTAGCTCTCCAGGGAGGGCAGGAAAATATGTCTTGCCCAAGACCCACCACAGATGCAAGGCAAAGTTTGGCTGCTACAGATAGGAGAGGCAGGAATATTGAGAAAACCCTGCCCTCACAGACGTCTGCCTAAGACTGAGACCGCACCAGAGATCCAAAAACCCCACTTGCCCTCACCGTGTGCTTAGCCCCAGGAAACAAGGAGCAGCAGTCTAGTATGGCAGATGGGACAGGTACTTGAAAAGAGGACACTTCTGTGGCACACGTGTGCAGAAGTAGCTGAAAACTGAGGGTAAAGCAGAAATACTGAGGAATGTCCTTTGGTAACCTCAAATTACAAGGTTATAGCAGTCCACTGCTGGAGGAATTTGAAGCCTTTATTGGTATACAACAAACTCTAAATCCAGCCCAATTCATGACTATAATGAAAACTAATATACTACCACTCAATTAAAAATGTCAGGACATATAAAAAGTAAAAACAAAACAAAACAAAACAAAAAAAAAACACTGTCAGGAAATGAGTAAACAATAGAGGCAGGCTCTCAAATGAGCCAGATGTTTGATCACACAGGAGCTTTAAAATAACTATGATTAATATGTTTATGTTATTTATTTTTACTTTTTTAGGGTCTTGCTATGTTGCCCAGGCTGGAGTAATATGTGTATGTTAAAGGATCTAGTTGAGAAAGACAGACAACATCTATGAATAGACAGAAAATTTCAGCAGAGATGGAAACTATAAAAAGTCAAATACAGGCCGGTGCGGTGGCTCTGGCCTGTAAAGGCTAGCACCTTGGGAGGCTGAGGTGGGCGGATCACCTGGGGTCGGGAGTTTGAGACCAGCCTGACCAACATGGAGAAACCCCATCTCTACTAAAAATACAAAATTAGCCGCTTGGTGGCACATGCCTGTAATCCCAGTTATTCGGGAGGCTGAGGCAGAAGAATCGCTTGAACCCAGGAGGTGGAGGTTGTGGTGAGACAAGATTGCGCCATTGCACTCCAGCCTGGGCAACAGGAGCAAAATTCTGTCTTAAAAAAAAAGGCAAATACAAATGCCAGAAAAAAAAATGTCAAATTAAAAGTTCCTTCAACAGGTTTATCATCAGACTGGGCACATCCAGGGACAGAATCAGTGAACTTGAAGATAGACCAATAAAATTTACTGAACTGAGCCAGGCACAGTGGCTCATGCCTGTAATCCTAGCACTTTGAAAGGCTGAGGCAGGAGATCGCTTGAGGCCAGGAGTTTGACACCAGCCTGGGCATCACAGCAAGATCTCATTTCTACATAAAATTAAAAAAATTAGCCAGGCATGATGGTACATGCCTGTAGTCCCAGTTACTTGGGAGACTGGGGCAGGAGGAACGCTTGAGCCCAGGAGTTTGAGGCTGCAATGAGCCTGCAATGACCGTACCATTGCACTGCAGCCTGGGTGACACAGTGAGACACTACTCAACAAAACAAAACAACAACAAAAAAAGAAATTACTGAACTGAAATACAAAAAGAAAAAGACTGGCAGAAAAAAATCAGAACAGAGTGCTTAAAATCTATGGGATCTATGGGAATCTATGGATTCTTTCCCTCTTTGCCTTCTGGAACTCCAATTACATGTATGGAGAGGAAAAAAAGAGGATCTGGGAACAATGACATTTCAAAACCAAACAGCACATTAGTGCCCAGATCCACTAAAAGGAGCCAGGCATTCTGGGAGAAATGGCTGATTCCAAGAGTAGGACATGGAATGTTCAAGATAAGCGGAGGTGATCTTGTACCAAAAGCAAGGAAGTGTTCAAAGAATGAAAGCGACATGTCAAAAGACAAGTCACAGAAGCCACACTGAAGAGGCTCTCCCTGGTCAAATTGGTAACAAGATGATCATGTAAGTAAGTAATGATAGTAATGGATTATAACTTATTAAATAAAATAGGAAACAGTGATTCCATACAAATAAAAATAATGAATAAATCAAAGATAAAGAATGAGATATTTACAGTTTCATAGTATTACCTCACATAAACATATTAATTCTATTTTTATTTATTTTTGAGACAGGGTCTCACTCTGTCACCCAGGCTGGAGTGCAGTGCAATCTCAGCTCACTGCTCACTGTAATCTCTACCTTCCGGGCTCAATCAATCCTCCCACCTCAGCCTCCCGTAGCTGGAACTACAGGCACATGCCACCACACCTGGCTAACTTTTGTATTTTTTTGTAGAAATGGTGTTTTGCCATGTTGCCTAGGCTAGTCTTGAACTTCTGGACTCAAGTGATCTCTGCCAGCCTTGACCTCCCAAAGTGCTGGGATTACAGGCGTGAGCCATCGCACCCAGTCTAAAAAACATATTAATTATAAACTGGGAAAAATAACTTTTACAGAGGAAAATCCTGGCAGACAATATCTCAATCAAGGGATTAAAGTGAACATCATCAGTTCTGGGACAAACTGAAATCATGTGCCACCTGACAGGATGTATCACTTCCCTGTATTCCCATCATAGATGCATAGCCTGAATCTCATAATGAGGAAGCATCAGAAAAATCCAAATTGAGGAAATTCTACAAAATAATTGATCTGTAATCTTCAAAAGTGTCAAGGTCATGAAAATCAAAGAAAGATTGAGAAAGTATTCTGTACTAATGAAGATTAAAAAGACATGACAATTAAATGTGACATATAACCATGGGCTGGATTCTTTTGTTACAAAAATATTATCAGAACAACAAGTGAAACTCCAGTGGGATCTAAGGATTAGATGGTAATAATGAATCAATGTTAATTTTCTACTTCTGATGGTTATACTGGTTGTACAGGAAAATGTCCTTGTTTGTAGAAAATATACACTAAGGTATTTGGGGAATGCTATGGTCTGAATGTATGTCCTCCCCCCACAGAGTCATATGTTAAAAACTAACCCCCTAGGTGATGATGGTATTAAAAAGTGATTATGGAAGTGATTGGGAGGTGATTAGACATGAGAGTTCTACCCTCACAAATGGGATTAGTGTACTTATAAAACAGGCCTGAGGAAGCTTGCTTTCCCCTTTGGCCATGTGAGGGCACATAGAAAGCGCCATATATGAGGAACAGGCCCTCACCAGACACTGAATCTGCTGGCGCCTTGATCTTGGACTTCCCAGCCTCCAGAACTGTGAACAATAAATATCTATTGTTTATTAATTACCCAGTCTAAGGTATTTTGTTATAGCAGCCCAAATGAACTAAGATAAGGGTGAAAGAGTATTAGGTTGGCAAACAAAGCAAAATTTCTTTGTAGTTATTTTTTAAAGGAAAAAAATGTGGGGTGGAAACAATAAATTAATATTAAAATTGGTAAGCTAATTGTGATTAATCCATTCAGGAAAAAAATAGAAAAGGAACCATGAAGGGTGGTAATGCTCAGTGGGCCTAAGGGTAAAAAACAAACTAGATGTAATTCAGCAACATGAGACAGTAGAGAAGCACTTACTATTTTAAGCTACCACACTGAAGTCTCATGTCGCTGACTGAGCAGGCCAAAAAAGATTCAAGAGTGTTTCTGTCTTGATTCATTAGTCTGTAGCTCCAAAATAGATAGCTTTTCAATTTATTATATTAATTTTGGGCAGTCAAGGTACTCTTTTCCTCGGAGAACATATAACCCAGAAAAGTCTCATAGTGAAGATGCTAATAGTAGCTGTCTGTACCTTGAGGAATCTCTAATGTTCTGAATCAGGAATGTGACCATATAAGTGTTGTGCTTTGGGAGACATGATCTTTGGAAAGCTGATCTAGCCACACAGATGACCCAGATCTTATGGATCCCCATAAAAGATTCCAGACCATTGCTCAATATTCCAATTTCCCTATAGTGGTCTCATTATGGTTAGCAACTCCATATACACTGCATCTCTGGTGATAAAAGAGGAGATCTAGAAAATTGTGGGGGCATTTTTGGTTGCCACAATAATTGGAAGGAGAGTGCTACTGGCATTCAGTGGACAGGACCAGGAATCTCTATATTCTGAAAGTGTCTCAACAAAAAACTGTGTCTGTAGCTGGTACAATTTTCAAATGTCAAAACGAAAGTTCACATGGGTGAAAAACCTATCTACAATTATCTGAGTACTCAAATCTAATTCCACTTTACAAATTAGCAAAAAGTAGTTTTGTAGTTTTAATACAAAACAATAGTTTTTCCAGGAATGTAACAGCTATATAAATGAAGAGAAAACTCATACTTTTTGTTGTTCTTGTTGTTCAGAAGTTTACAAAAAGTTGTTTACTATTTCAGAAAATCATGGCAATGCTGCTCTGATGCTCTGGAATCAATAACACATTTCTTTCTGTCTTCAAATAATACTATTTCAAATAATACTGTGAAATAGTACAAATATCTGATTGTTCTACTATAGTTGTCCTTGAGTATTTACATATTGAAATACACATTATTTTAAGTATTGTACTTTCTTTTTTTCCTCCTTCATATTTCAGTTAAGATTTTGTATTGATTTTTTTTAAAGATTATATGTACCTAGACATGTTATATCTGAATTTCACTTCAGGATAATTCAGGGACACTGCAAAAAAAAAAGTTTTTTAATAAAAAGGGGACATTAAAACTGATGAGAGTAAGGTAGGAATCACTGGTGTAAGCAAATCATGGTAATTCCAAGCCCCTTGCTAGGACTGATGGAGCACAGGCACGTGATCCAGTTCTGCCCAATGAGACATGATGGAGTATCCTGGAGGGACTTCTCTTGAGCGAGGAAGAAATGGTCCCTCTTCTTTTTCATGTCAGTTTGTGATGACTAGAATAGCTGTAAGCATCTTGCTATCAGCTTGAGGGTGAAGTAAGCATACTGAGGAGGCAGCTCCAAGAGAATCAGAGAGGTGAAGCTGGAACCCTGAGATCCTGCATCTGAAGTCTGCCTTCCCTTTGGACTTTCTGCTATGTACTGTGATAAATTCCTTTATGTGACATAACTTTTATTACAGTCTATTGTTACAAT
Source organism: Macaca fascicularis (assembly GCF_037993035.2). Classification (NCBI taxonomy): domain Eukaryota; kingdom Metazoa; phylum Chordata; class Mammalia; order Primates; family Cercopithecidae; genus Macaca; species Macaca fascicularis. The sequence goes on along the minus strand of NC_088377.1, from coordinate 170,858,166 downwards.
TGCTCTCTTTTATTTTGAGTTATTGTTGTTCATTTCTTACTGTGTTGAATTTATAGCTGTCTCTCAGTATCCTCAGGGAATTGATTCCAGGACTCCCATGGATACCAAAATCTGAGGATGCTCAAGTCCCTTATATAAAATGATGTAATGGGCTGGGCGCGGTGGCTTAAGCCTGTAATCCCAGCACTTTGGGAGGCCGAGACGGGCGGATCACGAGGTCAGGAGATCGAGACCGTCCTGGCTAACACGGTGAAACCCCGTTTCTACTAAAAAATACAAAAAAAAAAAAAAAAACTATCTGGGCGAGGTGGCGGGCGCCTGTAGTCCCAGCTACTCAGGAGGCTGAGGCAGGAGAATGGTGTGAACGCGGGAGGCGGAGCTTGCAGTGAGCCGAGATCCGGCCACTGCACTCCAGCCTGGGTGACAGAGCGAGACTCCATCTCAAAAAAAATAAAAATAAAATAAAATAAAATGATGTAATGTTTGCATATAATCTGTGCACATCCTTCTGTATATTTTAAAGCATCGCTAGGTTATTTATAATACCTAATACAGTGTAAATGCTATGTAAATAGTTGTTATATTTCTTATCTGTTATTTTTTATTGCTGTATTATTTTATTTTCTGAATATTTTTGATCTGTAGTTGGTCAAATCCTCAGGAAGCAGAACTGGTGGATATGGAGGGCCAATTGCATAAATTAAATTTGATCATAGGTATATATGTACAGGAAAAAACATAATATATATAGGGTTCAGTACTGCCTGAAGTTTCAGGTGTCCACTAGGGGTCTTGAAACTTATCCCCCACAGACAAAGCAGGAGGACTACTATATATTGAAGTTAAAATCTTGACTCTGTGATTTCTAGCTGTATAACCGTAAACAAATATTTTAGGCCCTCTGAGCCTCAGCTTCTTCGTTTATAAAATGGAAACAAGAATACCTCCTTTATATGGCCATTATAAGGATTAATGAGCTAATACTTGTTAAGCTCTTAACTCGGTGCTTGGCATCTTGTAAGCTTTCGGTAGCTCGTGGCTATTATTAACTATTGTTATTAAAAGGAGAAAAGAAAAGAACTCACAGCAGTCTGAGCAGTGATGTGTGTGCAACCCACGATTTTGGCTCCAGCCAAAGGCTTTTCTCCTTGAGCTCTCTTCCTCAAAGCCATCAATGCAGGCATTTCTGAAAAGCCCCAATAAATACAGCAATATTAAAGAAGAGGGAATAAGAGATAAAAGAACAAACAGAAAAACTTATTTTCTTAAGTTAAGATCCTTCCCCTGATCAGGTTAGATTAGGTTTCTCCAGGGATCAAGACATTAAACCTGAATTTTCCTTTATAAAGGGCTTTCAGAGGTTCCAGGGTTCTGATTCTCTATATTCCTGTCCTTATCCAGTCTCTCTCCCTTTTTTTTTCCCCAAATATAGGGTTCCTTCTAGACTTGCCAGATTTCCCCAGTGTTTTCTGAACTCATATTTCTTTTGTTATAAGTATTCTTATCACATAGAAATTTCACCAGACCCCAGACATAAAAAGGGATGAATACAGACAAAAAGACACAGGCAGGTTAAGAAGGAAAAGGTGCTTGTTTTCTTTACCTTGTTCAGCAATTTCAATTTCTCTTCGTCCAAACTCTGCCTGTTTGATGTTCTTAACACAGAAGTCACTGCTTCCCTTAGAGTTCTTTTGCTGCTTGTCCCTGGGGGATGTCTCATCATCAGAGCTATCTGTATATGAAGCCGCTGGAATGACAGAATAAAAAACGCTCAGGAAATAAAAAAATGCTTCCTCTAAAATTCCAAACCACAGAGCGAACTGAGGCTTCTCTAGCCACCTAACGCCATATAAATTTTTTACCTCTGGTAAGCAACTACATGCTATACACAGACCAGAAGAGGGAAGCTGAAAGAGATTGCCAAAGACATTCTTCCTGGATAGCCTTAACTTGAAATTAGGGTTAACTTCATCTTCAGAACACACAGAGGTCCTTGAATATGCAAAAAGGGAAGGTTACACCACGGTAGCATTAGGTGAAAGTTCCTAATGCAAGATCATGGTCATTAACCTGTGGATTTTTGGGATTCTAGCTACTCTGCTCTGTGTGCTGCTTAAATATTTGATATAATTTGTGTTTTAGTACAATTACTGAACAGATAAGACCTAGAAAATAAGGAATCCATGGGAAAGTAATTAAGAACCACATAAAAAGTATTTGTCTGACATAACAGAGCTTTCTTTTTTAAGACGGACTCTGATGAGGCTGAATTGTGCCTGCAGACCTAATTAGACATTAACAATGAAGTATTCAATGTGCTCTCCCTTCTTGCTGGCCTCAGTGGGTCCCGCGTTAGGCATTTTAGACTCCCAAAGAAGTGAATAAATCCTCTTTGGTACAATAAAATGCTCTGATAACTAATCCATTTAGCAACATACACTAGAGTGTGAAAGGTCCAAAACTTTTTATCATGGCTAACAGGCAGCTGCTTGCTACTGCTATTCACATGCTTAGCTGGGGTCTTTTTAGTCTTCACAGGATTCTGTAGTTACTAACCACTTGCTAGATTATTTGAAGCAGCGTCCTTCCCTGATTTGCATTTGAATTTCTGAAGATAGTTCTTAACCTCCAAGTTTTTTGGGGGGTTAAGAAACACTCTCTAGAAAAAGGTTTGTATCTCTCAATGGAGTAAAGTACTGCCATCACTTTTAAGGGTAGAAAACTGTGAAAGCTCAGAGTGCCTATGGTCTATGATACTCTGATCTACTTATATCCAGAGAATTAAGCATTTCTGAGATTTCTTAGCAAACGGTCTATCTCTGGGAGGGCTGTAAAAGGCAAGTCTGACCTTGCCCAGTTAATCAGGCATGGCACTACAAACCATTTGGGCAGGAGGGGCTTGAGAATCTCTCATGGAGCTGGAGCAAAGTCCTAACACGAGGCAACAGGAATGAACATGGGCACCAGGGGAGGTGAGGGAATTAGTAAATCCCCAAAGAGACTTTTGTTCTTGAAAGGAGCTAATCTGTACAAAAAGTTTGTGTTCTCTCTCCTAGGGTGAGTGAAAGCTCAAAGTACTTTTGGCAACAGAACCCAGAAACAGCTTTCCGGGAAGTCATCTGTTTTACTAATCAATATTCAGAAATACCTAATAAACTAGAGGCTTAGGGGAACCATGCTTCTACCACCTGAGAGAGAAAAAAATAGCCATCCCTAACCCTGATCCAGATTTATGGGAAAATTACTTTTGAAGAAAGTGTTCATATTCAGAATATCCTGAAATCTCAAATCCTTTTTCAGAGTCATGATGACTTTTATGCTTCCCAATGGCCATTCAAATATATTGGTCATGTGTTCTGGAGTCAGTCTTTGATTTGAGTCTCAGTCTCTGTTTCTGGGTGTATAAAGCGGAGCTGATCCATTTGAAAGAGTTGTTAATTTACTCACGTATTCAGTCATTCACACACTCGGTTGTTTATTCAAATTTTAATTATGCATCTATTGTGTGCTAGACATAGTCTAGGTGCTGGAAATATAGGACAGATATAGATGGTCCTTACCTTCATGGAGTTTTCAGTCAAGTCAGTGAGTCAAAGAAGAAATAACTAGTTACAAAATTAGTTATTTAGAGCTTAAAAAAAAAGTTGTAATGTGTGCTGTAAAGCAGAAATCAGGATGTCATAAGACTATATAATAGGAGAACATGACTTATCAGAGTCAAGTGGTTGAGCAGATTAAGTAAGATAATATATGTAAAGTGCTTAGTGCAATGCTTGGCATACAGTAATTAAGCACTCAATAAATGATACCTGATATTACCCACTTCTGCACATATTTTAAATTCAGTTCCAGATATAACATCTTTAAGGGTTCTTACTCAGCTTTAGGATTTTGAATGGGAAAAGAATGACATACATACATTATCATTTAGCAGTTTCTCTTTTTTTATACCTCCATCATCTCCTACTAATCTACCCAAGCAGCAGGTGGTTGGCTGGCAGTGATTTGAGAGGTTGAGACTGGAGTCCTAACTCTACCCAGAAGAGATCCCCCTCCCTATGCCTCTTTAGTTTCTCAGAATGAATCAGAAGAAAACAAAAAAGCAAAACAAAATTTGAAAACTTCCCCTTAAGGGAAGCATTCCAATTTCCGGCTTCACCATTTTTCCCCCCGAACTCAAAGAAAAAAAAAAAAATCTTTATACCACTTCCCTATTCTAAAAGCTGGAAAAAAAAGTATTTTACTTTCTTAACAGTAGTCAAGTAGTTACAGTTAATTCAACCAATGTTTTTCTTTGAGCCAGAATGTATTTATTTTCCAAGAGCCTTTTTTTTTTTTTTGAAGACAGAAGGTCTTACTCTGTCACTCAGGCTGGAGCACAGTGGCACGATCTCGGCTCACTGCAACCTCCGCCTCCTGGGTTCAAACAATTCTCCTGCCTCAGCCTCCCTAGTAGCTGGGATTACAGGCGCCTGCCACTGTGCCCGGCTAATTTTTGCATTTTTAGTAGAGACGGGTTTCGCCATGCTGGCAGGCTGGTCTTGAACTCCTGACCTCAGGTGATCCACCCACTTTGACCTCCCAAAGTGCTAGGATTAGAGGCTTGAGCCACCATGCCCGGCCTCAAAGAACTCCTTATACGGACCTGCTATCAGGTAAGAACCAAAAATATCAGTTGTCTAGATTGTCCTACTATGCGGATACGACATGGCTGACAGATCCAGACCAAGAGAATGTATTACTAGTTCTGCAAACACAGTGGAAAGGTTATTGCTGAATTAGTGACATTTACTCATTTATTCTTTGAATCCATACTCATTTCTGCCACAGAGTAACAAACTCATGATGACAGTTGAGATAGCATTAAGGATTGTTCCTAGGAAAATTTAGAGAAACCCAGCACATACGCACAAACACACTTGAACAGAGTTTCTAAAATATTTGTAATTGCCAGCATACTCTAAAGCCCAGAGTCATAGTTTAAATAAGCGAGAACAACCAATAACCTACTAAAATAGTCCTGAAATCCTAGCTCTAGCTTCAACCCTAAGTGGTTAAGTGACCAATTTTCAATTTATCTAACTGTAAACTGTAACAGATTCCCTCTTTCCTCATGCTCTTTCCCCCAACTACCACCAGAAAAGTCTTATGAATCAATGAGATGATAACCAGAAGGGTTCCGTTTCTATGTAGAAAAGGAGTACGAAGTACAGTATAACTGTACTATGGGATGTTATCTTGTTTCATTATTTTCCAAAATCAGAATACAACATGATGAATCAAGAATCCACAATCTATCTCACAGAACATGTATACACGTTTTAAGGCTCAAGCTTTACCTCTCAGCAGCTGTGATACTGTGGGCTACTGCTAGGAGAAGCAGCAGTCAGAACCCTGACTGAATTAGTCCTATTAGACTATTTTATGTCAGGCAACTCCTCTTGGGCCTAACCTATTCATTTGGTAATGGAAGTAACAGTAGGGACCTACTAACCTATTCATTTGGTAATGGAAGTAACAGTAGGGACCTGTGTGTCTGGTTATAGCAGACTTCACTGATGAATGTAAAAAGCTATGTTAGCATCTCAAATACAAACAAACAAAACTTTGTTGTTCAGAAAAATCTGAAAATATCTCAAACTTTATAAGAATTGTAGAGTTTGGGGGAAAAAAGAACCAATTGTGAAGAAGGGACTCCTGTCTTCTCTCTTCATTCTTAACCAAGTAACTCACTGCAAAGACAGCTTATTCAGAAATATATCACTGAGAATGGTCTGATTAAAAAAAAAGTCTCTTCTGTTCATTTGTTTTTATGAGGTTTTTTTCCTTAGGGGAAGAGCTTTTTAGAAGTTTGCTTCTTATAAAATAGTTTCAGGGATTAATGCAGCGTTGTTCAACCTGGGTTCTGCTAGAATTAAGTCCTAATGCCTTGAAGCATTCATTGTACATAATGAATTAACTTCTCTTCCACACATCTGGAAAGGTACTAGTCATGTATCATCTTTTGGAAAATTAAGAAAGTCTATAAAATCATTTTCTGTGTTCTGTGATTCAGATGAGGATCCCTGGTTGAGAAAAGCTGGTAGAGGTTTCTAAATGAAAGCATGGCAAAACTTAGTAATAGGATCCCTAGGAAGGGAGAGGAGGCTACAGCCTATGTAAGCCTCTGAGTATCTTCAGCAAAACAAGCACTTTGGACAGGAAAGTATCTTTTTTTGAAATCTCATAAACCTGCTTTTGTTGTTCACACACACTGAGTATATTAGAGACCTCAACAAGGGTATAAAAGTATAATGTCTCTGAACACCTTTCACCAATATGTATTTATTGAGTACCTCTTATGTGTCAAACAGTTCTAAGTGCTGGGAATACAGCAATGTAAAACAGAAAAAAAAAAATAAAAAAAAAATCTCTGTTCTCATGGATCCTGCATTTAAGTAGAAGGGAAAAGACCAAAACATATTAGTAACATATATATGTTATATGATAAGTGCCATGAAGAAAAATAGAGGAAAATTTGATAGAGAATGTTGGGTGGAGTTCTGTATAGTATTTATTTCTAATGAATTTTTAATTGACAAAATTGTACATATTTATGTGTATAACATGACCTTTCGAGATATGTACACATTGTGGAATGGCTCAACAGAGATAATTAACATATGCATTACCTCATATCCCTATCATTTCTTTGTGGTGAGAACACTTAAAATCTGTTGTCCTAGCAATTTTCTAGAATACAACACATTGTTATTAACTATAGTCACCATGTTGGGTACAATTTAAAAGAGTAGCCAGGATAGGATTCAGTGAGAAGTTGATGATTTTTGGTGAAGAACTGGAGGTGGTAAGGTAGCCAGCCATGCATGTATCTGGAAAAAGAGCATTCCAGGCAGAGGGAACAGGTACAAAGGTCTTGAAGCAGGAGAGTGCTTGGCATGTTTCAAAATAACAGTAGGAGGCTAGCAAGGCCAGAGTGAAATGAACATCTCGGGGAGTGGGGAGGTTTAGGGAAGTAGAGAGGTGAACAGCAATGTAGGCCATTGTAAGAACTTTAGGCTTTACCTAAGAGTGAGATTGGGAAGCCACTGGAAGGTTTTAGGCAGTGAAATGATATGGCATGACTTATTTTAAAAGAATACATTTGGCTGTAGTGTTGAGAATAGACTGAAGATGGGTAAGGTTGGAACTGAGGAGCTCAGTTTTTAATACATGGGAGGTTTGAGATGTCTATGGGCTGGGTGCCATGGCTCATGCCTGTAATCCCAGCACTTTGGCAGGAGGATTGCTTGAGGCCAGGAGTTTGAGACCAGCCTAGGCAACAAAGTGAGACCCCCCCATCTCTACAAAAAAATTTTCAAAAATTAGCTGGATGTGGTGGTACACATCTGTTGTCCTAGTTACCAGGGAGGCTGAGGTGGGAGGATTGGCTGAGCCCAAGAGTTTGAGGCTATAGTGAGCCATGACTGTGCCACTATACTCCAGTCTGGACAACAAAGCAAGACACTGTCTCAAAAAAAAAAAAAAAAAGAATAAAATAAAAAGAGATACCTATAAAACATTCAAGTGAAAGGACTTAGCAGGCAGTTGTATACATGAATCTAATATACAGGAGAGAGATTTAAGCTGGGATAAAATTTGAGAATCAAACACCAATACACGGTATTTAAACCTATGAGATAAATGAGTTCATCTAGGGAGAAACTATAAACTGAGAAGGGAAGAGGTCAGTCTTTGGGGCTTTCCAGTTTAATTTCTATAGTCATTTAAATTATTATTAATTTTTTTTGTGACGGAGTTTCACTCTTGTTGCCCAGGCTGGAGTGCAATGGCACAGTCTCAGCTCACCGCAACCTCTGTCTCCCGGGTTCAAGCAATTCTCCTGCCTCAGCCTCCTGAGCAGCTGGGATTACAGGCAAGTGCCACCATGCCCGGCGAATTTTTGTATGTTTAGTAGGGACGGGGTTTCTCCATGTTGGTCAGGCTGGTCTCGAACTCCTGGCCTCAGGTGATTCACCTGCCTCGGCCTCCCGAAGTGCTGGAATTACAGGCATAAGCCACCGCGCCCAGCCTAAATTATTATTTAAAAAAAAAAAAATTTTTTTTTTTAGATGGAGTCTCACTCTGTTGCCCAGGCTGGAGTGCAGTGGCACAATCTCAGCTCACTGCAACCTCTGTCTCCTGGGTTCAAGCGATTCTCATGCCTCAGACTCCGGAGTAGCTGGGATTACAGGCGTGTGCCACCACGCCTAGCTAATTTTTATATTTTTTATGGAGACAGGGTTTCACCATGTTGGCAAGGCTGGTCTTGGACACCTGACCTCAGGTGATCTGCCTGTCTCGGCCTTCCAAAGTGCTGGAATTACAGGCATGAGCCACTGTGCCCAGCCTAGTCATTTAAATGTATGCTGAATTTAAATAACTTTTAATTTTTATACATAGAAATGACTTTTAATTTTATACATAATTTAAATAATGTATACCCATTATACTGTATGCTGAAAATGGGTCCCAAGTTCTTATTGACACACATTTGCATATATGTCTTGTCATTATTTAGAAAGCTGTGAGTCAGTTCCATTACTCTTGGCTTTCATTCGATGCACATGAAGCTTTTTTTCTATCATTGTATGTAACTTTCCATTGTCTGAGTTATGAAGATGCCAGGTGCAAGTTTTCCAGCATCACACAACAAATGAAACATGGATCAAAGATTAGAAACTATGTCTCTCCTAACTCCTAGTCCAATAATCAAGGTAGTAGGCATTTCTAGTCAGAGTTTGTTTAAAAGGGCTTGACAACCATTCACTCAAAGGGGAAAAGAAAAAGAAAAAAACAAAAAACAAAACAAAGCAACAGTGCATGTGATGCAGCTGCTAAAGAAACAAACAGTCTGGGTTTCATTTTATTTATTTATTTATTTATTTATTTATTTGAGACGGAGTCTCGCTCTGTCCTCCAGGTCCAGGTTAGAGGGCAGTGGTGCGATCTTGGCTCACTGCCAGCTCCACCTCCCGGGTTCACGCCATTCTCCTGCCTCAGCCTCCAGAGTAGCTGGGACTACAGGCACCCATCACCACGCCCAGCTAATTTTTTGTATTTTTAGTAGAGACGGAGTTTCACCGTGTTAGCCAGGATGGTCTCGATCCCTTGACCTCGTGATCCACCCGCCTCGGCCTCCCAAAGTGCTGGGATTACAGGCGTGAGCCACCGCACCTGGCCTGGGTTTCATTTTAAAAGCACTGAGTTTACGGAACACTTCCTGTAGATTAGTTCAGACCATTGAGAATATTATGTTGATAGGCATAATATTTTTAAAATGATACCTAATCTGAAATATGTCCAGATGAGGGTAACCAGGACAGTGGGATACCCCCAAATCAGGCAAACAAAACCAGCAAATTTTAAATAAAATCTTTAAATTCCAGGGATTATATAAGAACTTATCAGGAGATAAATAACTATGTATAGTAAGTAGCATCCTATGATTTAAAATGCTCCCAAAGAGGTCAGCAATTAGTGGGAAGCCGAATGAGATCTTTAAGTTCTTTTTCTTCTCCAGGATGTTTTGACTTCCTGCACCTGAACTTAATATCATTAAATAGATACATTAGGTTGGCAATTTTTGACTTAAAAAAATGGTAATTTCATATAGTTTAATCTAAAAGGTCCAAGTTTACCAGGATGATACCAGTCCATATCATTTACCAACGAGCTATGCCAAGTCACTATGTGCTCACTTAGAAACCAAGGGCATCATTACTCTCTTCCAGGTAAATAGATATTTTTTAAAGTACACTTCCTGACTATGGGGGTTGGGTGGGAAGGCAGGTATTGGTTTCCTCTGCAGGAATATAGTTGGATATGTATATCTAGCGTGTAGGGGAGAGACTGAGCTGGAGTTAAAATTTGACATTATTATTATTACTTAGTATCAATCTTTAGATTACATGCAGAAACCCACAGCTTAAAATGTTACAAACTATTTTACAATTCACATTTTTCACAATTATTATGGTTTCCAGAGTTACATTAAACAGTTCGTGAATTTTCAACACTGCTTATTTCAGTAGAATAAGATAGGTTTCCCGGCTAGGCGCAGTGGCTCACACCTGTAATCCCAGAATTTGGGGAGGCTGAGGAGAATCATTTGAGCCCAGAAGTTCGAGACCAGCCCGGGCAACATGGCAAGATTCCATTTCTACAAATAATTTTAAATTTTAAATTTAGGCAGGCATGGTGGTGGGCGCCTGTGGTCTCAGATACTCAGTAGACTTCAGTCCATGAGGTCAAGGCTGCAGTGAGCTATGACCATGCCACTTGCACTCCAGCCTGGGTGACAGAGTGAGACCCTGTCTCAAATCCTGTGCTACCCCCGAAAAAAGGTAGTACAAGATTCTGTATCTTTAGATAAAAATCCATAGGAAGTGATGTCATATGCTTTACATCATTCACTGTTACTGTGGGGAGAAAGTAAAAAGAGAAATGTAAAAAGTATATAATCTACCCCGCCTAAAAGCTAGCTTCCCAAACAACTGTTCTTCAACTTTATATAACAAATATTACTTTCCTATTTGTATGAAGAATAAATAAAATTTCAGGTCATGATAAAAATTTTCTAATGAATATTACTATTTATAATGTGAAGAGGTAACTAGGGCAAGCACTCAGTTCCCTACCACATCCCAACACAAGAGCAAAATAAACTAACTCCTTATTGAATCAGACTCATACTAGGCAGCATTTAGCACAAATGGCCAATGCCTTGAAGGGGTCCTACACAGTAACAGCTTACCTGGCATTAAATGATAACTCAGTCCCAGGGCACATGTATTTGAATTAATGCCAGTGCAAAGGATGGGAGGAGTAACAAGAAGTCCAATGTCACGGCTTAGGGGAGAAGGCAAAGGGCTCACTTGCTTGAACTAGCTGCAGTGTCTTCCTTATTTCTTGGGGCAATTGAGGTTTCCCTGTTAATTTGCAAGTATCAGATGGAGGGATGAAGAACTTTTTTATTTTTGAAGGATTAAAAAAAAAAAAAACCCACAAATATATACACACACTGTTCAGGAAAGGTCATCAATGACATATTCCCACCCTTCTGAGTAGATTAAAGAATTCAATTTCCTTAATCACCCTCTTCTGCCTCTATTGGAAGCGGAGGCCTCTATTAAGCTCCAATCTGAACCGCCAAGAGGAATCCAAAGATTCCACCCAGAATTTTAGTCTAAATTTTAACTCAGAGTATTTTTTATTCAAAGCACAGTCTTGGTCATGCTTAATTAGCCTTGGATAGACAGGAGGGCCCATTGAGATCATACTTATTAGCCTCAACAGCTGGGTCCACAGCAGCTCAGTACTCACCTGAGCTGTAGCTGTCAGTAGATGACTGAGAAATGGAACGAGACAGAGAGCGACGTCCAATTTTGGTGGGACGTTTGTTGAATTCTTGCTTCTGGTCAGCAAACTGGATCTGCTAAGAAAAAGAAACCTAGTTATATGGAGAAAAAGAACCTCCATTTTGAGACAGCAATTCAAGGCTTGTATTATAGGCTTTCACCTAACAGTTGATCTGATTGTATCAACCTACGTTTGGAATGTTAAGACTCTTTGAAGAGAAGAATACTTTTTAATTCTTTTATTATTTTTTTTTATTTTTTATTTTTATTTTTTTTGAGATGGAGTCTCGCTCTGTCACCCAAGCTGGAGTGCAGTGGCGTGATCTCGGCTCACTGCAAGCTCCACTTCCCGGGTTCAAGCGATTCTCTTGCCTCAGCCTCCCGAGTAGCTGGGACTACAGGTGCCCGCCACCACGCCCGGCTAATTTTTGTATTTTTAGAAGAGATGGGGTTTCACCATGTTGGCCAGCCTGGTCTCGAATTCCTGACCTCAAGTGATCCGCTCGCCTCTGCCTCCCAAAGTGCTGGGATTACAGGCGTGAGCCACCGCGCCTGGCCGAGATGGGGTTTTTCCATATTGCCCAGGCTGGCCTTGAACTCCTGGGTTCAAGCAATCCTCTCACCTCATCCTCTCACATAGCAGGGACTACAAGCATGTGTCACTGTGTCTGGCGATGTCTCATTCTTTTCCTACTATGTTTCTAATCAAATTTAAATCTTTGATACGCTCTTTTTTTTTTGAGATGGACTTTTACTCTGTCACCCAGGCTGCAGTGCGGTGGCACAATCTTGGCTCACTGCAACCTCCACCTCCCGGGTTCAAGTGATTCTCATGCCTCAGCCTCTTGGTAGTTAGGATTACAGGCACACACCACCATGCCCTGCTAATTTTTGTATTTTTAGTAGAGACGGGGTTTCACCATGTTGGCCAGGCTGGTCTCGAACTCCTGACCTCAAGTGATCCACCCACCTCGGCCTCCCAAAGTGCTGGGATTATAGGCATGAGCCAGTGTGCCTGGGCCACTCTTGGACTATATGCTTTTTACAATAAAATTGTGACACCCCACTCCCCACAAATAGAGAATGGGATATTCTGCTTAAATTTTTAGAAAGTTGAGTCATATTCAGAAATATTTTCCACAGTTTCACTGAAAAGTAAAACTGGAAAGAATATTTGAGATTATCGTATTTGTAAGCTGCATATATCTAGATGAGAAAATTGCAAGGTACAGGAAAGAATATTTGAGATTATTATATTTGTAAGCTCCATATATCTAAATGAGAAAATTGCAAGGTACAGGAAGGCAGAATGACTTGCATTCAGGTTTCAAGAATATCAGGAAATGGTATGATTTAATAATTTTTAAAAAGGCTTTTCATTAAGAATGAACATTCTGAAATTGCATTTAAATTCTGGCTATGCCACTCATTAACTGTGTGATGTTGCTCAAGATGCTTTAGTGAGTCTCATTTTTCCATAAATACAACAGAGATAAAAGTACTTACCTCACAGGTTTTAGAGAGGGTTCAATAAGACAATGCATGTAAATTGAAACATAGCAGAAAATTCAATAAATCCACTCCCTACCCGATCCCCACAGTTCAATGCTCTCGTAACTCCTGCAGGTAGCCACACTAATTCGTTAAAGCTTTTCTAAAATATACTAGTTAGCTTTCCAGTACTAGTAAGTAAATTGTTTTTTTTTTAGATGGAGTCTCACTCTGTAGTCAGGCTGGAGTACAGTGGCGTGATCTTGGCTCACTGCAACTTCCGCCTCCCGGGTTCAAGCGATTCTCCTGCCTCAGCCTCCCGAGTAGCTGGGATTACAGTTGTGTGCCACCACGCCCAGCTAATTTGTGTATTTTTAGTAGAGACGGGGTTTCACCACGTTAGCCAGGATGGTCTCAATCTCTTGACCTTGTGATCTGCCCGCCTCGGCCTCCCAAAGTGCTGGGATTACAGGCGTGAGCCACCGCGCCTGGCTAGTAAGTAAATATTTATTTTTTAATACTTGATGTTATAAAATACCTAAAAGCAGTAAGATTGATCATTAACTATAATAGATGTAGAAGGAGCAGATTACTTGACTGTATATGTATAAACCTCATATCACACTCTGGAGGTTGCATTTTTGATGATTATTTGATAATGATTTTCTTACAATTTTATCTTTCTCCTATTGTTGGAGGTTCCAGCTGATACTTTATAATACTCTACAAATCAAAGGTCATTTATAAACTATACTTGTTTGGGGGAAAAAAGCTCATATAATTTATTCAATTAATAACTTTTTCGTTTTCTCTGTTTGTATAATTGCCTATTCTGAATCCAAGGTGGCACAGAGGAAGGTCTAATGAAAATGATCAAAGATCTGACAAGTGACTCTACCTTTAATGACAAAAAGATGGTTCCTTGATGGGCAGAACATATAGTACACCAGAATGAAAGGAGGAACTGATGGCTCCACTTCCCACAGTTAGAGGTAACTAATGAGTCACTTGAGTATTGTGACAAGGGGACCAATGCCAAATTGAATTAGCTTCACATTGCCTTTTAGGGGGATTCATAGTCTTTTCATAGCCATAACAACAAATAAAGCCTGCAAAGTGCTTTAGGGCTTGCAAATTGTTTTCAGCAATAGGAAAACTCATCAGATAAGAAGCTCTTCATATACAAACAAAAAAAATGACAAAGATGATTATTTTGCTCAACTAACAACTTATTCCAAAAAGATAAAGTGCCTTTCCATGTACTCCCATAGGACGTACATGAACTTTCATGTATTGCATTTCTCCTAGCACAGCACTTACCACACTAAATGTAACTATCTGTCTACTTACCTGTATTCTCTATAAACTATAGGCTTATAAAGGGAGAAGCTGTGATACTCGTTCACCCTTATATCCTCAGGCACAAATCCTAGGCACTCAATCAAGTGCTGAATCAATATATCTGAAGTATATTCTATCTTCACTTCTATACTTGGTTGAATATTCAGTAAATATGGTAAACATAAACAAAGTCTAAAGTTAAAATGATTTTTAAGGGCAAAAAGAGCTAAGAAGAAGAGGAAAGGTGGAAAGCTGGGAGGTGGATAGCAGTCAGGCTGCAAAAACAGTCACATGTCTTTATTCTTTTTTAGAAGCCCATCTAGGAAAAGGAATAATAATGGAACTTTTCAAAGGTCACCCTGAGTCACTAACTTTTCCAGTGTCCCCTTTAAAGAAGAATAAACCCTGTTTCAGATGCTCAACACAACCTCACACCTGCGTACATGCACATGTGGGTGCATATGCACACACACCATGTACACACACCACTAGAGGGGGCCAGTCACTCTTATTCCCTAGATTGTAGGATCAGGGTGAATAAACCACATAGCTATCTAGCTGCATTATCATCTCAAACCAGTTTCTCTGAGCTGAGCTGTCTTCTCTATAGTGTTTTCTATTTACAGTAATCCCTCCTTCCTGGGACAAGTTCATGCTATCTTTTAGGACTAAAGAAGACTAGGTTGTGCAAGGCTTTATCCACTTAGAACATAGGGTTCTAAAACCTTGCTTATTGGTTAGATACTGAAGTCAAGTTTCTTTAAGACAGAAAAATATTAGAGCAAGATTAACCACTTAAATATAAGTTATACAATTTTCCCCGGGAAACAAGTATCTTTCTCTGACAACTAGAACATGAATTAAGTGGCTCCCTGGTGTCTACCTCCTCTCAATAATTAAACACCAATATATTCTTCACTCAACAGTCCACTTTGTAATGGATTGGTTTTGTAATCTGCCCACCCCAATTGTGGTACCTTAGTAGATTATAACCCTAACTTTCCTACCTTGTCTGGAACCAGGATCTTTTAAAGAAATCCTCCTTTTCCATATGAGAGAGAACTGCCTAATTCTAACAGGCATTAAGGCAAAGGAGGAAAAGAGACTGTTAAAAGAGGGGTAGTTCACCTTATGCCAGAGGGACGGATGAAAGCAGGAAAGGAGGGGAAAAAGAGTATAAGCAGCTGGCTTTTTACAATAATGGCTATAGCAGCGGCAAGACTGGTAAATAAGAGCTTAGCCTCACCTGGGCCTTAATCCCAGAGTTGCCATTAACAATGTATTTCTTCTTGCTGCCCAGCATAGTGACATTACCAGCCCCACTGCCACCTCTGTGGTCCAGGGACCCTTGTGATCAGGCCTTTAAACTTTCCTCATCAGCAATTCTGTTGGCTCTGGTTCCAGCCAGCTTTTGGGGCTGGGGAGTGGGGGACTACTCTTCCTTGGAATCCCTGAAGCAGCTCCAATAACCCCTTCAGCAGTACAGCCCCAGTTTAATAAGGCATTTCTGTTAGTGGCTCATCAGCCATTCCTACTTCTGGTGGCTGTTTTGCTTTTATTTATTTTTTTCCTAAACACCTAATTACATGGATCCTCTGACCTCTAAACCTTGGCAAGTCCCCTGACAAGGCCCAACTTGCATGCGCATAACAATAGCTTATTTATATAACCACTGCACTTTTTTGCTTGCTATAATTAACTTGCTAATTAGGTTCCTTTTCAACCTTACCTCCTCCTTTTCCATGTCAGATGATTTTAGTTAACCTAGTCTCATTAGAAAAAAATTAACCACGGAGCCACTAAAACAATGAGAGACTTTATTAAAAGAGTAAGAAAAAAAAATTAATGGTGCCAAGTACTCAGGCAGGCCCTACCCTATACTCTATGTCCTTGGATTAGCTAGACTGGGGACACTGATTTCAGCTCTGTCACCAAGGAAATCAATTTTTCCAGTTCACTGCTTTCCTCTGAATTGTGCATCTTTTATACAGGTTTGACATTTGGTTTCTAGGCCCAGCTCAAGATTGTTGCTGATTTGGCATAGGGTGACCGAGTTTGCTCTTTTCACAAAATGTGTGTTCATGGAAGGTAAGACTACAAAGGGAAGTTTCTTATCTCCTCAGTCCCCAGAATCACAACAATCTTATTACATGCCAAATATTCAAGCAAAAGGACAAAGAATCACATTCTTTATTTGCTGATTTCTGAAAGAGACATAGTGAAGAAGAAAGCTACACTCAACTGTCTGCTACATAGATTGGGGGAAAGTGATGTGAATTCTTCCTTAAAAAAAAAAAAAAAAAGACTGCTTGTTGAGCATAAGAAAGGACATAAAATGGCAGATTCTATTATTTTTTTATTTTTTTATTTTTGAAACAGAGTTTTGCTCTTTTTGCCCAGGCTGGAGTGCAATGACGCGATCTCGGCTCACTGTAACCTCCACCTTCCGGGTCCAAGTGATTCTCCTACCTCAGCCTCCCAAGTAGCTCGGATTACAGGCATGTGCCACCACGCTGGCTACATTTTTGTATTTTTAGTAGAGATGGGGTTTCACCATTTTAGTCAGCTGGTCTTGAACTCCAGACCTCAGGTGATCCACCTGCCTCGGCCTCCCAAAGTGCTGGGATTACAGGCGTGAGCCACCACACCCAGCCAGCAGATTCTTTTTTAAGGATAATCTTTATTTAGAGCGAGGTCATATTGCATACTGCTTATTGACATCTCTGGAAGAGAAAAGTTCGGTAAGTGCCTATATTCACAGTTCTATGTATATGTTACTTCCATTAATTTGTACAAGAACCTTACGAAGTAGGCAGTATTATTCTCACTTGACAAAGTGGGAAAGTGTAACTCTGAGAGAACAAATGATTTGTCCAAGGTCTCACAGCAAGTAAGTGATGGGACTGGAATTTGAGCCTGTGTTTATGCTAAAGCCAAAGCTCTATCTACTATACCATGCCTTATAATATAAGTCAGAAGACCAAAGGTCCTAGTCCCAGGTGTACTAGTCCCAAATCATTCCTTTTATCTTTAAATTTACTTAATTTAAAATTACTCTTTAAATTCATTTTCGTATCAGATTACATCTTAGAAATGACATCATCCTGGATAATCTTGGGGCCCTGATCAAGTCACAACTTAAAACACCTAATTATGTAAGAATTAGAACTCTAACAGCTCTTTAAGTGGCAACTTTGCCCAATGCCACTACCAGAAATGGAAACAGAAATTAATTGAACTCAAATACGAATGTTCACCATCACCCACAGCAATTCTGATCTCTTACTCATAATTTCACAAAGTGAGACAGATCACTTGCTTGCTTGATGAATCTCTAAACTTCTGCTCCTCCTAACAAGAATGTTCACCTCAGTCCACTTGTACTAAGCTGGTTCCCCTTTCCCTCACTCAGGTAAAAAGGAACTCCTTCGTCCAATGACTGAAGTCAGATAACTTGAGCCAGAAGGACTGGCATTTCTATACCAAATATAACCAGAAGACATTTTAGGAGATTGACAGGAAAAGCCTTACCACTTAACAAGTTTTGTTTGTTTGTTTTGGTTTTTTTTGAGACTGAGTCTCGCTCTGTCACCCAGGCTGGAGTGCAGTGGCATAATCTCAGCTCACTGCAACCTCCATCTCCCAGGTTCAAGTGATTCTCCTGCCTCAGACTCCCCAGTAGCTGGGACTACAGGTGCGTGCCACCATGCCCGGCTAATTTTTTGTATTTTTTTTTTTTTAGTAGAGACAGGGTTTCACCTTGTTAGCCAGGCTGGTCTCGATCTCCTGACCTCGTGATCCACACACCTTGGTTTGCTGGGATTACATGCGTGAGCCACTGTGCCCAGTCAACAAGTTTTTATAGAATACAGTAATTCTAAAATTTTAGCTGTATCAAAATCACCTGGAGAGCTTATTAAAGCACATTGCTGGATCTTAACCACCAGAGTTTTAGAATTATAAGGTCTGGAGAGGGCCCAAGATTTTGTATTTTGTAATTAAAAAAAAAAAAATTCTTTTTTTCAGCTTCCAATTCTCTGGTTGAAGATTTTGTGTTTTGAGTAACTCCCCTGGAGATGCTGATGCTACTGGTCTGAAGACCACACTTTGAGAACCACTGCTCTAACACTTTCTCCAAGTGTGAGTAAAGCAGCCCTGATTCTCTTGACTCTTCTTAATCAACCATTCTATCCTATCATGGCTATAACAATGGAGGCACCTTCACAGGCAGAAAAGTAAAGGTTATTTGAAAGGTCAGAGAATACAATGAAGTGATCCTTTCTTTTCTTTCTTTTTTTTTTTTTTGAGATGGAAGTATCCCTCTTGTCTCCCAGGCTGGAGTGCAATGGTGCCATCTCGGCTCACTGCAACCTCCACCTATCGGGGTTCAAGTGATTCTCCTGCCTCAGCCTCCTGAATAGCTGGGATTACAGAAGCACACCACCACGCCCGGTTAATTTTTTTTGTACTTTTTAGTAGAGATGGGGTTTCACCATATTGGCCAGGCTGGTCTCAAACTCCTGACCTCAGGTGATCCGTCCACCTCGGCCCTCCAAAGTGCTTCAATTACAGGCATGAGCCACTGTGCCCAGCCGAGGTGATCTTTCTTCACACCCAAAACAGGGTCTAAAGATAAGTGGGTCTAATTCTGATTTCCATAACCTAAGGCTCTTAAGAAGAGATAGGTAACATATTAAGAAAAACAGGACTCATGGAGAGGATAGAAGATCTATTTATCCTAAAGAGGTTCAGGCCAAGAGAAACCAATCAATTCCTTTTCAAGTACATAAATACTACAAAGGATGTATCTGTGTCTCTACTTCCTAAGGTCTGTCATCATTTCTAAAATGGGGATAATCATTTCTACTTTGCTTATCTAAAATGTATGCTGAGATAATAAGATAATGTGAGAGGGTTTTGAAAACTACATATTGATATACGAGTCTAAAATATTAATATTTCTATTCTTTCAAATTAAATGTTCTTAACCTATATTCCATGGATGTCTAGAACCTCCTACAACAGTATGCAAAATTTTGTATTTTTAATATCCTGGGGAGAGAGCCCATAGTTTTCATCAGTTTTTCAAATGGCTTTCTGTTTTAGGCACCAATCCTGACCTAGAGTTATAGTCAAGCTACCTCTACCACCATTTATCAGATACTTTGGAGGTTTTTGTCTCTACTTCCAAGTAGATATGGTTCAGATATTCCTCAAAACACCTCTCTCTTCCAAGCCAAATCAGTGGCTTGAACTAACTCTTTACCTATGAAAAGGATTACTTCTAGCCACAAGAATATCGGGCAGCAAGCTGGCTGGGTACTCAAGAAAGTCAATCAACCAGATTTCCTATGGAAAAGTACAGAGAGCTGGAGTGGGAGGAGGAGGAAATATTAAAATGTAGAAACATAGAAAAAGTTATTGCTGATCTCCATGCATGTTAGTCGAGGTTAGTACCAGAAGGGACTAAAGATCTCTTAGGGGAAGTAAAACACATTAATAAAGACAATCTTTAAAAGGATGTGTTCCCCAACCTTTCAGCAGTAAAGCTGTCTGAACAAGGCTAAGAAAATCTTTCACATGAAAACAGCTGAGGAGCAGAGGCGCCAGGAGAATTTTTCCAGTGATTGGTGGAACGTAACCTTGAAAGTCTACCTTGTCAGTTCTTGAGATTGGGGTTCTTCAGGCTTCATCTTGGCTTATTTCCCTGCTGGGAATCAGAGATGTGAGTACTGTCAGCTGTTATATGTAGTGTGAGTCCTATTCTCTGAGGGATATGAAGTCCCTTTTTGCTGGTGATTTTTAATAAAAGGGAGATGTTGTAATATACCTTCTCTGCTAAATTTTTCTCCTGAAAGAAGATTTGAGAGGCTTCTCATATTTCTTTTGGTGGCAGGGATAGTTTCAGTGGAAATTTCATTACACTAATATGTAAATGGGAACATGAGTAAGACACTTGTTAAAACTTTAACTTGAAACTTTGGCCCAACATGGGAGCTGGAGCAAGGGTTTTTTTCTTAGGGATTAAAAGACACTTTAACATTTCACAAGCAAGGTTTGGAAATCTATAGGCAATACACTGGAGGGTGCTCAGAGGTTAGCTTTCTTGGCTAAGTGGCTATCAGTAGCAGCCTAAATGAAGTACTTTCAGACCAAGTCAGGAGTCAATGACTTACATGGTATCTGAAAGAAAGCCTCAGAAGTCTTTACTAAGGAAAAGCTAGCAAATGAGACAATCGTGTTATTGAAGACTAGCCCCTCCCTATTCCTTTTTATTGCTGTTCAAAATACTGAGCAAAGGTATTTTCCTGCTATTTAAGAGACGGAGTGGCCAAGAAATTCCTGAGAGTAATACTTTATTAAAACAGAGCAGAGCTGTGCTTTTCTAAATTATTATTTTGTTTGTTTGTTTGTTTTGAGACGGAGTCTGGCTCTGTCGCCCAGGCTGGAGTGAGATGATAGGATTTCGGCTCACTGCAAGCTCCGCCTCCCGGGTTCACGCCATTCTCCTGCCTCAGCCTCCCGAGTAGCTGGGACTACAGGCACTCGCCACCATGCCCCACTAATTTTTTGTATTTTTAGTAGAGACAGGGTTTCACCGTGTTCGCCAGGATGGTCTCAATCTCCTGACCTTGTGATCTGTCCGCCTCAGATTACAGGCGTAAGCCACTGCGCCCGGCCACAAATGTTTTTATTTATTTATTTATTTATTTATTTATTTATTACCAACCAAGACACAGCACTATAGAGCTGTGTTTTCTTAAAGAGTGTTTTCTAAAAGTTGGGAAGCCTTAGATCATATCCCTTATGCAGTGGTCACACCAACTCCTTTAGGGCAGTTTTCCTTTTCACATAAGTAGAAAGAAGGTAAATAGGGTGAAAGTTCAGTAGGAGCTGCTACTGAACTTTAAGGGGATGTGCTAAGCTTGTAAGACGGTGAGGACTATGACAGAGAAATAAGAATTACTGTAAAACTTTGATTGATTCTGAGTTGGCACACTAATGTTCAGTAGAATTCTTCTGTAATATTCCTTTATAGAAATACTAAAGTTTGATACCTTAACGTGGCCCTTCCCCTAAGAAAACCAAATTTCTTTTTCCCCCCTTCTTGTTATTAGTGAGTAGCAAGAAATTCAAAAACACTCAACCTAATCAGAAGTATTAAATAAATCCTTCCATTAATTCTAAAACACTACATTACTTGGAATAAGCTTGTAGATGGATAGGTTTTCTTCCCACAAAATGTTTTAAAATTGAACACAAGGCTGGGCATGGTGGCTCACACCTGTAATCCCAGCACTTTGGGAGGCCAAGTTGAGTGGATCACCTAAGGTCAGGAGTTCAAGACCAGCCTGGCCAACATGGTGAAACCCCGTCTCCACCAAAAATACAAAAATTACCCTGTGTGGTGGTGCACACCTGTAATCCCTGCTACTCATGAGGCTGAGGCAGGAGAATCACTTGAACCCAGGAAGCGGAGGCTGCAGTGAGCTGAGATCCCGCCACTGTACTCCAGCCTGGACAACAAAGCCAGACTCCATCTCAAAAAAAAAAAAAAAAAAAAACCTGAACATAATGTTCTGAAACAACATTAAGAACAGCAATAACCTCCCCCAAAACAATAAACAATAGTTGTAACAATGAGTTGAAATGTAATTTCCTCAGCGGGGCCTTTGTTAGGCCTACTATATATTCTATCTCATTATCAATAGTTATTTCTTCAAATCCATAATTCTGTAAACACTAAAAAGAACCTGAAATATGTTTTAGAGAGTCTAACTAGTTTTCCATAGTGGGGAGACACAAACCTGTAAACATAAACCTGAAGAAACTATTTAGAAACATAAGGATGGTTATTGTTTTTAAATTAAAAGTTGAAATTCAATCCAATATAATAGGTTTATATGCTAGTTCTTATGAACAAATAAGTCCTTATTATCATTATAGTAAAACTACTGATCAGGCAAATATGGTAGTCTGAAGAACTGTACCAAGAGGGCTACAGTTCCTGCCTTAGAGAAATATATATATAAAGGATAGCTGGGGGGAAAATAGGAAAATGTTGTGACTGAAGGGAAAAATACAGGCAGGGAGGGGAGAAATGTTTGAAATCTTCTCAGACTTGAGAGAGCACCATTTCTGTAAGTTCTGTTTTTGTTTTTTTCTCATCATTGTTCTTTTTCTTTACCCCCAGAGAAACAAATGAAGCATCAGGTTGAAAACAGAAGTGCAAAACAGTCACAGGAAACACAACCCATACATCATACCAGCAGCCGGAGGAAAGCCCCCGCCCACCAGAGACAACCAGGCAACAAGCTGGGGCCACGCAACTCTCATACCTTTCCCAGCTTCGCAGATAATTAAGAAACAGCGGTGACCTAGTACCTAGGAACTAATCAGAACTTACAGTAATAACTTTTTCCAACCACGGATCTTGGTAGGAGCTTCTTACAGGTGATCCTTGTCACCCGGCAAAAATAGTTGCCTCTCATTATCAAGAAACAGAAGGAGAAACAAAACGACCAGAGAACTCACCATCCACTCAGGCATGTGAAAAGCTGAGGTGCCCTCATTACCGTCCCACTTCTCCATAGTGCAGGCTTGGGTAAGATACGTCCTGAAGCAAAAGGGAAAGCTGGTTTGGAAATACCGGGGTTATCTGAGTGCCCCAAAGCAGACCCAACCCTAGTGAGATTCAGTTCACAGTGGCTAGAGAAGCTGCATCCCTTTTCACAGCAGCCCCCGATTCAAATCAAGAGCATTAGTCAACTGCCTGACAACCCCTTACTGGCCGGCTTCAAAGCCTCTGTTTCTGATTTCAGAATCAGGGCTGATGCAAAGTGCTGCACCCAGGCACTGTGCCTCTCTTCTCACAGGGCACTCACTGTTTAATACTACCCAAACACTACCCGCACCTCCCCAGTGGGGACTTTCTGCAGCATTAGTTGGACTTCCTTCTTTCCCTGTGTGTGAGGCACTTAGGAATTCTCTCCCACCCTTCAGGACACGTCACTGGAGGTGCGGATACCAAGATCAATAAAGACTGAGGTAAGGAAGGCACTCCCATTTCTCAAGAGTTGCTTGATTTGGATCAGTAAACAGGCGTTTCCTTGAAATCAAGAGCTCCTAGGGCTTTCAAGTTTAAACAGCTATGCAGAAGCTCCCCATCTGCTCACACCAGGGGTCTGGCAGCAAAATGTCACATATCTCAAGTTAGTGTCTTATTGCATGGGAAGTTCGGATGGAGCCTAGGAAGATCTTTTTCAAAATCAGAACTTCTTAGAAGCTCTAAGAAAGTTCTGGGACGACAGCTCCCTCTGCTGGTTCCCTGTGCTACATACACGAAGGCCTCAAGGCTCTCAGCTACAGAGACACAGGTGCTGATTGCAAAGTGGCTTCACTGAGGCTAGTCAGGAGCCCCCACAGTGTAGGTTTAGAGGACAGCCAGGGTTTCCAACCAAGACTAGTGCTGCCTCAAAGTCCCTAACCAACGCTGGATTTTACACACAGGTCTGGTTTCAGGAAGAAACAGGATGCCAGTGCAGTAGCCCTGTACACTATCACCTTAAAGGACCTCCGAAGTTGTTTCTGCTTTATGTCTCCATACCAACTGCCTCCTTGCTGCACACTTCAGAAGTTTGGAAATAAGACATAACTAGAAAAAAGGTAAGCTAGCCTATCTCACCTGCTTAGTTCATTCCTAGAGTATATTATCCAGTAAGAGTACCACAGGTTTCAGGCATGAAGGAAGTCTAACAAGATATGCCTGCTTTGGTCCCTTTAAGGACCAGGACTCTTTTTTTTTTTTTGAGACGGAGTCTCACTCTGTCGCCCGGGCTGGAGTACAGTGGCCGGATCTCAGCTCACTGCAAGCTCCGCCTCCCGGGTTTACGTCATTCTCCTGCCTCAGCCTCCCGAGTAGCTGGGACTACAGGCGCCCGCCACCTCGCCCGGCTAGTTTTTTGTATTTTTTTAGTAGAGACGGGGTTTCACTGTGTTAGCCAGGATGGTCTCGATCTCCTGGCCTCGTGATCCGCCCGTCTCGGAGGACCAGGACTCTTTACAGTGTTAATTCCCATTGAAGAGGATAGTTTCTCCACAGCTAACAGTGACAATATTATAATTATGATTATAGGTTCTGTGAAAGGAAAACATCTTGGGCCCCCAAAATCACTAAGCCAAAGGGAAAAGTCAAGCTGGAACTGCTTAGGGCAAACCTGCCTCCGATTCTATTCAAAATCGCCCCTCTGCTCACTGAGATAAATGCACATCTGATTGCCTCCTTTGAAGAGGCTAATCAGAAACTCAAAAGAATGCAACCATTTGTCTCTTATCTGCCCATGACCTGGAAGCCCCCTCCCTGCTTCCAGATGTCTTGCCTTTCCAGACTGAACCAGTGTTCATCATACATATGTTGATTGATGTCTCCTGTCCCCCTAAAATGTATAAAACCAAACTGTGCTCTGACCACCTTGGGCACATGTCATTGGGACCTCCTGAGGCTGTGTCTTGAGTGCATATCCTCTAACCTTGGCAAAATAAGCTTTCTAAATTAACCGAGACCTGTCTCAGATGTTCGGAGTTCACAGTTCATTTCCCTGTAGGGCCTTCACTAGTTAAGAGGATGGTCCTTTGGATTTGGAATGGAGGGGAGGAAGGTAATATCTACAGAAGAGGTACTGTAAGATGCCAGAGAGGGCGGAATTCAAATGAATGGCCAGAGGTTTGACTGTAGAGAAAGGCAGGTGAAAACGGGGACTGTTGAACCAGGGTGCATTCAGAGGTATCAAGGGATCACAGGGAGGGTGGAGAGCAGGCGAAATAAGAACAGCAGGGGTAGACGTAAAGGAAGCTGTGGTCTTAGAGGAGCTATGGAGTGAGGCGATTTGAGCGATGTCAGGACAGAGGGTGATGAGATGCAGGGAAGATAAGGCCCACTGAAGTCAGAGTGTCAACTCTGATAAAGTCTTAGCTCCTAGCAACCTCTAGTTATTGTCCTCTGGTCTTCTTTTTAACCCAGAGAACTTCTTAAAATGAGAAGTCACATCTGTTGCCTAAATTGCCAATGGTGTATTTCATCTGTGCTTTTTTTTTTTTGAGACGGAGTCTCGCTCTGTTGCCCAGGCTGGAGTGCAGTGGCCAGATCTCAGCTCACTGCAAGCTCTGCCTCCTGGGTTTACACCATTCTCCTGCCTCAGCCTCCCGTAGCTGGGACTACAGGCGCCCACCACCTCGCCGGGCTAGTTTTTTTGTATTTTTTAGTAGAGACGGGGTTTCACCGTGTTAGCCAGGATGGTCTCGATCTCCTGACCTCGTGATCCGCCCATCTCGGCCTCCCAAAGTGCTGGGATTACAGGCTTGAGCCACTGCGCCCGGCCCCATCTGTGCTTTAAACGCAACACGTCTACAATCAAAATTACTGCTCCATCTTTCTTACTCCCCTCCAAACAACACTTCTCCTCACTTTTCTATTTGTGTTTGTGATGCCACTGTCCTCAGGCAACCATATATGAAACCTCAGGCACCTCTGATTTTCCCCTTTTCCTTAGTCCCCAGAACAATCAATTGGATATTATTTCTGCGCCCTCCTCCACCAAACCTTTCATCTATCCCTTTCTGTTCATTTTCACTCCTCTTAACCCTCTACAAATCCTTTCCCAGAAGACTATCCACTTCATATATATATACACACATATATATGTGTATATATGTGTGTGTATGTATATAATGTGTATTTTTATTCTATCCTCCAGGTAGACTGTATTATCTGCTACTTCTTGAATGTAAACACTACAGTATGGTGACCATGAACAGTGGTTTTGGAATCAGAGTTAGGTTAGAATCCTGCCTCTGCCACTTATTTGACCTCTCTATATAACTCCAATTTCCAATTTGTATGGTGGAAATAATAACAGTCACCTACCTAACAGGACTGATGAAAGGATTTTAAAAGGGTACATACTCTAAGGCGTTAATGGTAGCTCTTAATTATGTTGTTATTATGCTGTGTTCTTTCCCACCTCAATACCTTTGCTCGTGTCATTTTCTCAAATTGAAATGCATTCGTTTCTGCCTTCACTTCCATCATCTTCACTTTTTCAAATGTTTAAAGGAATGATACTTCTACCATGAAACCTGACCTTAAAAAAGGAATCTCCCCTTCATCTAATATTGTTCTTTGGCTATATCACTATTCTCACCATTCCTCAAATTATAGTTCCTATGTATGTGTGTTACCCCTTGTTAGTCTCCATGCTCTTCAGCGGCTTAGCCTACTTTGATTTGCCTACAATACCTGGGATATAGTAGGTGCTTAGCAAATCACCAAATTTAAAATTTCTGTATGCTGTACATATACTTTATTATACTTTGGGAGCAACTTGCATACTCTATTCAATATGTTTATGTTCATTTTATAGAAGAAGGAACACTGTTTTATATTTATAGGGGCTTAGTTATACTACTGACTATAGCTATATGACTTACTTGACGATAAGTCCTTAGTAGGGTTTTAGTCCTTAATTATACTATCTCTTCAGGAACATATAATCCACTTTCCATTGCTTGATCTGCACCCATTGTAATCCATTTTGATCTGCATTATAATGAAAGTTTTGGAACAAATTAAGGCCAAAGGTCTATTTTATGGCTAGAGTGAAGTCCAACCCTTAGAATATTTCAGTGATAAGAAAATTACTAGATCATATTGATAGTGTAGGTTAGTGTGGTAATAATAACAATAATTTAAAAAGTAAAGGTAAAAGAAGCTGGGCGCAGTGGCTCACGCCTGTAATCCCAGCACTTTGGGAGGCCGAGGCGGGCAGATCGCCTAAAGTCAGGAGATCGAGACCAGCCTGGTCAACGTGGTGAAACCCCGTCTCTACTAAAAACACAAAAATTAGCCAGGTACAGTGTCCCGCGCCTAAAATCCCAGTCACTCAGGAGGCTGAGGCAGGAGAATCACTTGAACTTGGGAGGAAGAGGTTACAGTGAGCCGAGATCGTGCCACTGCACTCCAGCCTGGGTGACAGAGTGTGACTCCATCTCAAAAATAAAACAATTTTTTAAAGTTAAAAAATTTTTTTTAATTAATATTCTATTAATTTTTCTATTAATTTTTAAAAAGAGAAAAAAATTAATATTCTATTCTATTCTATTCTATTCTATTCTATTCTAACATAACAGGGTCTCACTGTGTCACCCAGGCTGAGGTGCAGTGATATGATCATTGCTTGACTTCCTAGGCTCAAGTGATCCTGCCACCTCAATCTCCTGAGTAGCTGAGACTACAGGTGTGCAACACCACACCTGGCAAATTTTTAAATTTTTTGTAGAGATAGGGGTCTCACTATGTTTCCCAGGCTTGTCTTGAACTCCCAGGAGTTCATCTCAAGTGATCCTCCCGCCTTGGCCTCCCAAAGTGCTGGGATTACAGAAATGAGCTACCGTGCCCAGCCTATTTTCTCTATGTAATGATTTATTAAATAAATAGAAGATGACGACCTTCATGGTAGTGTTAAACCATAGAAGAAAATGACTTTTAGAGAAACAAGATTAAAAATAAAAGAATAGGCCAGGCATGGCAGCTCATGCCTGTAATCCCAGCCTCGGAGGCCGAGGCGGGTGGATCACCTAAGGCCAGGAGTTTGAGAACAGCCTGGCCAACACGGTGAAACCTGTCTCTACTAAAAATACAAAAATTAGCTGGGCGTGGTGGCGGGTGTCTGTAATCCCAGCTACTCAGGAGGTTGAGGCAGGGAGAATTGCTTGAACCCGGGAGGCAGAGGTTGCGGTGAGTGGACATTGTGCCACTGCTCTCCAGCCTGGGCAACACAGCAAAGACTCCATCTCCAATAAATAAATAAAAGAATAAACACAAGTAAAATATATCACTTTGGCAGGCTAAACTGAGTGTTGTTTTTAGTTATGACTTTTTTTGTTTCCTTACTGTAGGTTTTAACTAAAATAGACTATTTGAACACTGCAACCTCACTACATCTTTCTGCAACAATTCTGAAATGGAAATAAAATAGTAGCTATTACATTTGAGAACTGAAGGCCTATTAACTGACAAGGACTGTGTAAGGCATAAGGAATAGGTATAAGTACTAGTTATAAATTTGTTTCCAATATAATTCCACTTTACCATAATGTGCCTTAGAAGACACACCTATAGCCAGGGCAGGAGTGAGACCACTGCATATGATTATATTACCCTTAACATGTAGGTGAGGAATTGGCAACTTCAAAAGAAAAGTTATGCAAACTGTATCAGCTCCTGCAGCTCTCTGTTGTAGTCAAATTCATAGAGACAGAAGGTAGAGCAGTGGTTACCAGGGGCTGGAGGGAAGGGAGAATCAGGAATTGTTGTTTAATGGGTATAGAGTCGCAGTTTGAGATAATGAAAAAGTTTTGGAGATGGATGGTGGTGATGGTTGCACAACAATGTGAATGCACTTAATGCCACTGAACTATTTACTTAAAAATGGTTAAAGTGGTAAATCTTATGTATATTTACCACAATTTTTTTTAAGTGGTTGTATTGGTAATGGTAGTGGTGGTGGTAAGATATAGATGAAAACCACAATGTGACACCATTATCTAGAAAGGCTAAAATGACAGAGACCGAAGGATGTGAAGCAACTGGAATACTGATATCTTGCTGGTAGGAATATAAACTAGAACAAGTATTTTGGAAAATTGTTTGACATTATCTAGCTGAACATATGCATACCCCATAACCTAGCAGTTCCACACCTAGATATATATCCAGGAGAAATATTTTCATATGGGTACCGAAAGACATACAAGAATGATCATAGCAACGTTAATTTTTATGGTCCCCAAGCTGAAAACAACCAAAAAGTCCATAAACAGAAAAAATTGATTCAATAAATTGTGGCCGTTCATGCAATGGGATACTTTCCCACAATACAAATAAAACTTCTAGTAAGTGCAACAAACTTGGACAATTCTTAAAAATACATTAAGTAGAAAAAAAAGACACTTAAGAATAAATATTTTATGATTATACTGGTTTCAAAAATAGGCAGAACTGATCAGTGGTGATAAGAGTCAGGACAGAGATTACCTTTGGGGAGGAGTGAGGGTAACAACTGATAGGCCACCTATGA
The DNA here is from genome assembly GCF_037993035.2 of Macaca fascicularis. Lineage (NCBI taxonomy): Eukaryota > Metazoa > Chordata > Mammalia > Primates > Cercopithecidae > Macaca > Macaca fascicularis. The sequence continues at coordinate 170,828,801 of NC_088377.1, read as the reverse complement.
GAAGGCTCTAGGGTACTGGGAATGTTCTAGTTTCTTGTCTGTGTAGTGGTTGCATAGGTTTGTTAACTTTTGAAATTTTATCAAGCTGTAACTTTTTTATTTGTGTACTTTTGTAACTAAGTTATGCTTCAATAAAAAGTTTATTTTAAAAAAGAATATAGCGGGAGTACACATTCTACATTCATTTAATGGCGTTATGTTTCATTATTTAACCCCCACCTCCAGGTCAGTGATAAAACTGAGGGCCCGGAATGCAAATTCCTTCCCACTCTTATTCTTGTTGTTTTGAAGTTTAAAAACAAGTTTTCAACTTTAAGTTTGACTTCTCTTTGACAACAGCTTTAGCTAGAAGTGCTAACTATGCAGCAAACTGAACCTTGACCTAAGTGGAGCTCTAATTAGCTGGGACAGGGAAATTGAGAATTTAAGTCCATACTCCACTCCTGGATTCTATAGGTCTTAACAGGGAGTAGAGAAGGTAGCTTGGTGACTGCTTTAGAATACTGTAATCTTTGAATTACTTAATTGTTTATTTGAGAAACACTGGATTAGTCAGTGGCAAGGAGGTACATTTAGTTTATACTAAGCATAATTTTGTTATAGTGATGTTTCTATTTATAGTTTTGTTAATTTTTACTCATACCCTGTTATCTTTTCCTTCCTTTTACTCTTCAGGTACCTGTTCTATATTTAATTCATTTTAGGCTTTGCCCTGAGCTAGCTAGCTATTCTTTTTTTTTTTTTTGAGAAGGAGTTTTGCTCTCGTTGCCCAGGTTGGAGTGCAATAGCATGATCTTGGCTCACTGCAACCTCTGCCTCCTGGGTTCAAGTGATTCTCCTGCCTCAGCCTTCCTGAGTAGCTGGGATTACAGGCATGTACCACCATGCTTGGCTAATTTTATATTTTTAGTAGAGACGGAGTTTCTCTATTTTGGTCAGGCTGGTCTTGAACTCCCGACCTCAGGTGATCTGCCCACTTCAGCTTCCCAAAGTGCTGGGATTATAGGCAAGAGCCACCACGCCCAGTCACTATTCTTTAAATCATATATTCATCTAGCACATATTCATGGGTTGTTTACTGTGTTAGGGACTTGGAATACAAAAATAAGACATATAACTTCTGTCCTTAGATCGCCTGCAGTACTAGTGTGGAAAGAGACAAATGATCAATTATAGTATCAATGCTGACATGTACTGTGATAGAGATCAGTCTGGAGATTATTCAGTAATTCGTGTAATTGATTCTTAACCTGGACCAGGAACTAGAAATGTCTATTGAAGGAAATTACAGCTAATCTATAAATTTTGAAAGACGTGTGTGTGTGTGTCTGTGTGTGCATGCATATGCCTATGTGTGCTTTCGTTTAGAGTGGGAAGGTAAGGGAATGTAGAGAGCCAAGGCTCCAGAGATATGCAGAGGCCAAGTCATGAAAGGTCTTGTACATCATCATGCTAAGGAGTTTGGATTTTATTTTGAGGACAGTAAGGAGTAACTGGGGTGATATAAACAAGGAAGTGATATCGCATGTATAAATGGAATTATCTAGGTAGACTTTTACTTCTCAAAGTGGTGTCCCAGCCGTACTGTCATCATCTGAGAGCTGTTCAAAATGTAGAATTTTGGGACCTACTCCAGACTTTCTAAATCAGAATGGGCATTTTAACAAGATCTTTACATGATTTATATGCACATTCAAATTTGAAAAGCACTGATTTAGACAGATCATGATGATGGTCAGGCTTTATACAGCTGGTCTGAAGAAGATACGACAGATTGCAAGAGATACTACGGAGTACACGTTCTTCCCTCTATTTGGAATACTCTTCTCAATTCCCCTCCAACACATACCAGGTAACTCCTGCTTATCCTTTACCTTTCTCCTTAAATGGAGCTTCTCTGATGCCACAGCCCCAATACACATAATTGGTGCCCTTGCCATATAATCCCATGTGCTTATACTTTTATGTACTTATTTAATTGCCTCTTTCCTTGTACTGTAAGCACCACAAAGACAAAGGTCATATTTCTGTGGTACTTGGCACATGGTAGGCACCCAATAAATATTTGTGATTTGATTAAATGAATAAATTCATCATGTATAAGAATAAAAAATGGATTTAAATAAATGAATTCATCACGTATAAGAGGAGAAAATGGATTTGGGTATGTTGGAGAGAAGGATGTACATGCTATAATTGTTAACAATAATAGTTATTTTATATATGTGTGTGTGTTTATTTATTTATTTTTGGACACCCGGTCTTCTTCTATCTCTCAGACAGAGTGCAGTGGCATGATCATAGATCACTATAACTTCAAACTCCTGGGCTCAATCCTCCCATCTCAGCCTCCTCGGTAGCCAGGACTACAGGCGCACACTACTATGTCAGGCTAATTTTTCTTTTTTTAAGAGATGGGGTTTTGCTATGTTGCTCAGACTGAATAATAGTAAATTTTACATAGCACTAATAAGTTCCAGGTAGTAAGTGCTTTATCCATATTAATTTATTTGATTATCCCAGTAATCCTATAGGATAGATACTCAATATCCCTATTTTACAGATGAGAAAACTGAAGCACAAAAAGGATAAGTAATTTGCCTAAGGTTATGTTATTGTAAGAAGTGAGATTCAAACCAGGCAGTTGAGTACTGCTCTGCTGTATCTAGTTTTGGACAAAATAGCTTCCTGGTGCTTAGTGTTTTATATGTATTAGTTATTTAATCTTTATAAAAACAATGTGTAGAAGATACTATTATTCTGATTTACAGACAAAGAAATAAAGGTTCAAAAAGGTTGTGTAGCCTGAGGATACACAGTTAGTAAGTGATGAAACTGGCCTTCAAACCCAAGTCTATTCAACTTTAGAAGCCTATAGTCTTTACCTGTAATGATGATGCTTCCATGCTGAGTCAAAGAAATACCTGTGAGGTATGAATTTTAGATTACTGAGGAACTGAGAAGTAAGATACCTAACATCATTTAGGTTGTGAGATAGGGAGAAGGGCTCAACAATGCCAGTGTCTGTGGTAGCACTGGCATTTTGAGTTTGAAGGAGTAAGGGAGATTTAAGGTCCAGCAATTCCAGTCAGTCTCATACTTGACCACATTGAGCTTTGAACTCAGGTGGTTAGGAACTTTAGCCTCCATAATAAACTGAAACTTAAGTGACTAAGGAATAGTTATTGGTTTTTTTGTTTTGTTTTGGTCTCAGAGAAACCAAATGGATTGGAAATATTCAATGTCAGAACTGGAAGGAACCAGTTCTAACCATCCATAGTTCACTCTTCCTTACCTCCTCTCCTTTTATGATAAGGAGACTGAAGAAGGGTAATTAGGTGATTTGCCAAAGTCCAATAAAACAAAGCCAGGAAAAGAAGACAGGGTCACATTCTTGTATTCCTTGCCCTATGCCTTATCTCTAGGTTCCAGATTCATCACCTTTTGATTAAAACTGTTCTGCCATTGTAGTAACATCTTTACTGCCTGGTTGTGTTTTAGCTTTGAGCTCTGAAAAGATTAACTTTTTGTCCCTTCCTCTTTGGCCCTAAGCACACACTCACTGACTTCAGATCATCCGGCAGGCCGTATGCCCTCATGCCCTCATTGATGATGATACTATCGAGTCATCACTTGTGGGAATACAACTGGCACAGAGGATTTTGAGCTGTTTTTGGAGTTAAGCTTCTTCTGAGCTGTTCACATACTTGGTCAATTTTTCTAACTCTTATAGGTGGAACCATACAATCTATCTGTCCTTTTGTGACTGACATTTCACTTAGCATAATGTTCTCGAGGATCCTCCATGTCGTAGCATATGTCAGAATTTCATTCCTTTTTAAAGCTGAATAATATTCCATTTTATGTCTATACCACATTTTGTTTATCCATTCATCTGTCGATGGACATTTGTGTCGTTTCCAGCTTTTGGCTATTGTGAACAGTGCTGGTATCAACAGTGATGTGCAAATATCTATTTGAGGCCCCGCTTTCAATTCTTTTTTTTTCTTTTCTTTTCTTTTTTTTTTTGAGACAGAGTCTTGCTCTGTCGCCCCAGGCTGGAGTGCTGTGGCACGATCTCGGCTCACCTCAAGCTCAGCCTCCCAGGTTCACGCCATTCTCCTGCCTCAGCCTCCCAAGTAGCTGGGACTATAGGCGCCCGCCACAATGCTCAGCTAATTTTTTGTATTTTTAGTAGAGACGGGGTTTCACCATGTTAGCCAGGATGGTCTTGATCTCCTGACCTCGTGATCCACCTGCCTCGGCCTCCCAAAGTGCTGGGATTACAGGCGTGAGCCATTGCGCCTGGCCCACCAAGCACATTTTTATATGCTTATTGGCTATTTGGACATCCTCTTATGTGAAGAGTCTTTTAAGTCTTTTGCCTGTTTTTCTATTGGGTTGTCAGTCTTACCTTTACTGATTTGTATGAGTTATTTATATATTCTGATTTTAGTTCTTTGCAGTTATAAATCTTGCAAACAACTTCTCTCCCTTTGTGGCTTGCTTTCCCACTCTTATTAATAAAAAACATTTTCTTTTGAAATAATTTTAGACTTAGAAACACCTTGTAAAAATAGTACAGAGAGTTTCCATATGTACTTCACCTAGCCTCCTCTAAGGTTAACTTCTTGTAAAATCACAGCAATTATCAAAACTAAGACATTCACATTGGTGCAATACTATTACCTAATAATACTGTTAACTATTAACTAAACTGAAGGCTTTAGTTGGATTTCACCAGTTTTTCCACTAAAATCCCTTTTCAGTTCCAGTATCCCATCCAGGATCCCACATTGCTTTTGGCTGTCCTCCTTGGTATCCTCCAATCTGTGATAGCTTCTCAGTCTTTCCTTGTCTTTCATGACTGTGAAAATACAAATGACTGAATCCCGAAATAACACTATGCATTGATTTAAAAAACTAGCAAACCTATGTTTGTTATCTATTCATCTCTTTCGATTTTTAGTAGAGTATAGGTACCAGCCTTTATATATTAAAAGACAACAATTTTTAAAATCAGCTAATTCAATTTCTCATTTCAAGGATAAAGAAGCCAAGACCTAGAGAAATGAAATACCTTGCCAAGAGTCTTACAGTACTCTTTTTTTTCCGTGGATTTTATGTGGAAGGTGATACTCTTCTTCTCCGTGACTTTTGACAAACTTTTGGAGTATCTTAAAGGCCTTAAGTATTCAGAGACCCTCCCTTCTTAATCAACATGAACTAAGGATCTCTGTTTCCATTGGGAGATCAACAGGGCCTACACAGTTCCTAAATTGTTGGTCTGGGTTTTCTCATTTTTCTGGAATGAGGATATATTGCTCTTATATTGAGAAGAAAAAAGAATTATGTGGTAGACAAAATAATGCCCCTCATCAAAGTTGCCTATGTCCTAATACTTCTTTCCTTTGTAATGGAAGGGAAAAAAGGAATAGACACAGGCAGCTTTATAAATTTGGTTATAATAAGATGAAGGAATTAACATCTAGAGGTTCCCCTGCACACACAATGAATTATGAGATGACATCAATTATAGGGAGTAGGGTGGAAAGGCTGTAGGAGAATTGAGGAACATGAAGAGACAATGGTTTATAGTAATTTAAAAATAGATAACTAGCAGCCACTGACAGTTTCTAAGTAGGGCAGTAATATCTCTGCAGAATGTGATAAAATATGCTTAAGGAAGATGGTTTAGTACAGTGTAACTCTTACATTCAAGGGAAAATATGGCTGAAAGAAATGAGAGCAACTTTAAGGTCAACCTTGAAAATGGTTAAAGTCTGGATTTTCAGATTATCACTATATGAATGAAAAAGAGGGAACAAACTTGAGAAATCATATAAAGGAAGAATTAGCAGGATCTAGACAAAGGTTTGAATGCTGAGTTGAAGGAGAGGAAAGTTCCTATAATATATATGTGAGTAGCCACTTTCAACATAACACATTCAAATTTCATGTATCCAGCAATTTATATCATTAGCTTTTTTACATTTGTGATAAAAACCACTATGATGATTTCTCTCTACCTGGTACTTTTCTGCCAGAAAGTTCTGACTGCTTTCCAAAATACTTTACCTTTTAACCTTTCCCCATTGAAGTCAAATAGGGAATATTCCAATTAGTTCCAAAGCAAATCAATCAAACTTAACCATAATTAGCAAGCAGATCTTTTTACATCCAAGGGTAAAATACTGTCTACTTAAGAGGCAAAAATTGTCCTAGAATACAAACCTTAAGGGAGACCTGTCCTCCAAATAACAACTAATTCTCTAGCAGCCAATTTCTGGAAGTTGTGTTGATTAATGAGCTAATATCTGTGAAATACTTTAAGGTCCTCCGAAATAAATATATAAAATACATTGATTCTTATTATTTGAGGTAGTTACATTCTATAAAGTTGCCGTGAACACTAAATTCGCCAACACTGAACCATTGCTCCTAGGAAAAATATAGGGTTAGGTGCATGCGATTCTCAGCATTTGTGTCAATAGATGATCCTGTTTTATGTGTATTTCTGTTTAAAGACATCTTATTTAATATATTTTTGATACCTTATCATTGAACCCAGAGCCAACAGCACTATAACTCATGTCTGAACTAAGCTGATCTAACACACATTTTCTCAGTAAGACACATCACAGCCTTTTTGGGCTTGAGAACACTAGACAACACTTTACCATGACACCTGGGGACCATTTTACCCAGTGCAATCAATAAAACAAAGTACAAAAATTCAAAAATATATGGCACTAAACAGATTACGAACAGGAGACTTGTTTACAGTATGAGGGGTGAAACAGGAAGGCAGACCATTGTCATGTTTGACCTCAGCTCTGTAGGTCTTCTTGAAGGTTTGTATTCCAGGACAATTTTTGCTTCTTAATGCATGTCAGGTGACACAAATTTTTCACCATTCTGTGCATGTCTATGACCCCAAAAGGATCAGGGGTATTCATTTGGGGTTACAAATAAATTTTACTGACTAGGCAAATTTGCAAATATGGAATCTGAAAATAATGAGGATTGACTGTGCTGCTGTGTTCACTCACTCTGGATGATTCCAAGGCAAATTTCCTCTAATATTAAAGGTCATGAGCCAATTCTTTCCTACAGGAGCTACAAATCCCTTCTGTGAGGTCCATAAATCACTTCAACTTTGCTTCTAAGTGCAGTTCTCTGCAAGGTAAAGATTCTCTAGTCAAAATCTTCTGCCAAGTCTAGCAGTGACAGAGAAAGTGGAAGGGAATTCAATCTATCTTCTTAATGCAATGCTGACACTGTAGTGTTAACCAGAGTCTATGTTCGGTTGCAAGAGCAAGTCTTACTCAATGTCATCCACAGTGAAGACCTGCAAGGGACCATAAATAGGCAGACTACCATTACCAAATGGTCATGCCTACGCCTGGACTGTTCTGCTGCTGAAAACAACCCAGATACACAGACAGGTCAATACAACCTAGTAATCCTGTTACATTTCCTTACTCAGCCCTTTCTTCTTGTCTTCATACCAGCTGTCATAATGTTCTATACTTTTCTTAAATGTCCAGCTATAACATCCCTTACTCGCAGTATATTACTTCTACTCTTATTTTACAGAAAAAACTAAAATCATTAAATGGAAACAATTTATTTTCTAACTTCTTGATGATACTCAAACCTATAAACTTCCCCACATCCATCTTCTCCTATCTCCCTCCTGTTTTAATGGAAGATTCTCTCTTCTCATCAAAATCTATCCTTACACCAGTGCTCTGGATCAAATTCTTTTTTCACCTTCTCGGGGACTGCCTTCAATGCCAAACTCCTTGGCTTTCTAAACTTACTACAGTATATCCACAACTCTTCACCTTCCATTCAGTCCTCAATCTATTATGGTCTGTCTTGTCTTGCCAATCCACAGAAATTATTCATGCCATGGTTACTATGTCCTCGTTGCTATACCTATTGGATACTTTTCAGGATTCTGACATAGTTATTAATATTTCTTCCTTGAAAGACTCTCTTCCTTTGGCTTTTCTGATATTATACTCATATTTCCTTTGATCTCCAAGATATCTTCATTCTCAGTTTCCTCTGGGCTTCTTTTTTTGGTCCCTCAAATGTGGGAATTCTTGAAGATTCTATTTTAGTCTCTGTGTCCTCTTCCATCAAATCTTCCTCTTACCTGTATCCATGGCTTCATTTATTATTAATGTACAGGTAATTTCTAAAACTCTGTATCTATTAATAACATCTCCCTCTGAGCTTAAGTTCTAGACCGTGGCCTACTCGATGGCATCACTCTATAATATTCCTATAGGCACCTCCATCTTAACACATCTAAAGTTATTTGCTGATTTTTATCTAATAAGCGAGACAGATTAAAAAATTAAGTAAATAGATGAAATAATTAAATTTATGTTAAGTGTTATACAGGAAATGACCAAGAGGCTAAATAAGGTATAAAAGGAAGAAACTACCTTAGACAGAATAATCAAGAAAGGCAGTTTTAAGGTGATAACATTTGAACTAGGACCAAAGGGATGAGAGAAAGCTTGCTACATGAAAGAAAGAAAATAGTAATTGCAAAACCCCTGATGTAAGAAAGAACTTGGCATGTTTAAGGAATAGAAAGATGACTTGTGTGGCTGGAATTTAGTGAATGAAAGGGAGAATGAGGTTGTAAAGAATGTAAAGAATGGCCGGGCATGGTGGCTCACCCCTGTAATCCTAGCACTTTGGGAGGCCGAGGCAGGCGGATCACATAAGGTGAGGAGTTCGAGACCAGCCTGGCCAACACAGTGAAACCCCGTCTCTACTAAAAATATACAAAAATTAGCCAGGTGTGGTGGCAGGCACCTGTAATCCCAGCTACCCAGGAGGCTGAGGCAGGAGAATCGCTTGAACTCGGGAGGCAGAGGTTGCAGTGAGCCGAGATCACATCATTGCACCCCAGCCTGGGCAACAAGAGAGAAACTCCGTCTCAAAAAAAAAAAAAAAAAAAAAAAAAAGAATGAGGAGGTAAAGGCCTAAACATGAAAGGCCTTATAAGCTAAGGAATTTGAATTTTATTCTATGTATAACGGGTATTATTAAAGGATTTTAAGCAATGGAGTGACATGAAACAATTTCTATTTACATCTGCTGCTGTGTGGAAAATAGATTAGAGACAGGCAAGAAGGGAAGACCAATCAGAAACCTGATGCAGTAGATCAATGATGGTAACCTGGAATAGGCTGATAGCAAAGGTGGAGAAAAGCAGGCAGAGCTGAGGTAATCTTGACAGCAGAACTCACAAGACTTGCTAACGGATTGGAAGTAGGAGGTGAGGAAAAAGAAATAATGACTTCAATTCTAGTCTGAACAACTGGGTTGGAGGTGATTTACTAAGATGAGAAAAATTGGGGCAGGGTTAAAGAGAGAAAGTTTTGTGGGAGAAATAAAAAATTCCATTGTAGACGTGTTAAATTTAGAATATGAAACATTTATGTGGACACAGTATCTATATAGATAGGTAGACGTGAGAGTCTGGAGCTCAAATACGAGGTCTACATTGGGGACAGCTTGACTGGAAGCTGTCAAGCTCACGGTGGTGGGTTTGGGTTTTCCAAAATTCTAATTTTCACTTGAAAGCTTGAATTTTATCACTGACAACAAATACTGTCAATTTCCTTGAGACAGGCTCACTTCGTTCATTTTCAAGAAAATATCTGCCAGATGCCCAAACCTGAATAACCATGGTCTCTCTGTCAAGTAAAAGCAATATATGATTAAAAAAAGGAGGCTAGCGCACTTTGTAACTCAAACAATCAGGAATGTTTTCCCTCAAGACAAACATTATATTTCAGCATGCGGCCAAAGTACTTTATGTGTACTTCCTATTTCATTAAAAACAATTATACTCCGGGATTGATATTCAATAAAACTAATCATTTTAATGGCTTCATCAAAAACATTCTAAGCGAAACTGGAAAAAAGATGTTATCTGCAAGTGCACACCAATGACAAATACAATGATAACTAATGGTTATTAATTACTTACCTATCATTGCTTATGTAACATTAGTGCAAAATGTCAACACAATAGAAAAGGCAAACACCTTAGTATTATTATGAAAACAGCTCTGACCTCACAGACCCTGAAAAAGAATATCAGGGACTCCTGGGAGTCCATGGACCACATTTGGAGAACCACTGCTTTAACAGGTGCTGGGAGACCACTGCGAAGTCTGGTGATTAACAAAAGCTTTGTGGAGAAAGAGGACATGAATGTTTTTTTACCTGCAAAGGGGTGCCTCAGAATGTCTTCTCTTCAGAAACGTCTTCTGATAGAGTCTGCAAGACCCAATCTTCCATAGCCTCTACCATTGCCAATGGGGATTTCCTTTCACCTTCCCCTTTGACTCAGGGGCTTTTGAGGTCAAAAGCATTTTCATAATACTACTAAAATGTCATTTGTCTTTTTCACTTTTCATTCTCTCATGAGTGTAGAGTGGGGTTTTCCAGGGGCTATATGTGTGATGATGTCATCAGGCTGAATAAATGGAACGTGTGCTTGTATATTTTTGTGTTTTCTAAAGTTTTCCAAGGAGATTGGTTACGGTATAAATAAAAGTGTTTTTGGCTTATTATTTCTACTATGTTCCTGCTGGTATCCCCAGCTATACCTACTATAATCTCTGTAACTTCACTATCATCCAATAAATTGTTATTTTTTAAATCCAAAAGTGTTCCTTATGCCTATGTGGAAACACCAAAAATAAGTATATATTTTTGACTTGTTTTAAAATAAAATTCAAAACTTTTTTCAACTTTCATAAATTTAAAATTGTTATTTAAAACTGCTATTTTAGAATTTAATAATATTCTAGAATAAAATAAAAGTTATGCTATTTCTAATACTTAAAGATGAATTGTTTGCTTTTAAAAAAGAAATTAGGCCAGGGCCGGGTGCAGTGGCTCATGCCTGTAATCCCAGCACTTTGGGAGGCCCAGGAGGGTGGATTACCTGAGGTCAGAAATTCAAGACCACCTGGTCAACATGGTGAAACCCCGTCTCTACTAAATATACAAAAATTAGCCAGGCATGTGGCGGGAGCCTGTAATCCCAGCTACTTGGGAGGCTGAGGCAGGAGAATCACTTGAACCTGGGAGACAAAGGTTGCAGTGAGCTGAGAGCCTGAGTAACAGAGCAAAACTCCATCTCTAAAAGATAACGGAAAAAAAATGGAGGAGCCTAGGTGCAATGGCTCACACCTGTAATCCTAGCACTTTGGGAAGTTGAGGCAGGAGGATCACAAGGTCAGGAGTTCGAGACCAGCCTGGCCAACATAGTGAAACCTTGTCTCTACTAAAAATACAAAAATTAGTCAGGTGTGGTGGCACGCACCTGTAGTCCCAGCTACTCGAGAGGCTGAGGTGAGAGAATCCCTTGAACCCGGGAGGCAGAGGTTGCAGTGAGCCGAGACCACGCCATTGCATTCCAGCCTCGGTGACAAAAGTGAGACTCCATCTTAAAAAAAAAAGACTACATTTATTGAATGCTTTCTACATTCCGAATACTACCTTGTTTTGGCATGTATTATCTCATTTAATTCTTATAATAATGCTATACAGTAGGTGCTTTTATTATCACCATTTCACAACTGAGGAAATAAGTATGGACAGGATAAGTGATTGACCCAAGATCAGAGCTCATAAGACACAGCTAAGACCTGAATCCAGGTACCTCTGTATGCTTTATCTGAAATGCCCTTATCTTCATATGCTTGTTGAATATATTAACCCTGAACTGCCTTGTAGGTCAAGAATCCCATCTTCTATAAAACCTTTTGAAGCAAGAGTCAAAAATGACCACAGTATAAATTTGGAACAAATGTTTCTGAGTAATTGAGTTGTGCAATAATATGAATAACCAAATGTATATCTGAGTTAAAGTATGCAGATTGATTTTTCATAAATAAGAACTATGATCTGGACTTTAATCAAGTAACAGATAATGATCAATATTGATAGAGGCATTTTTTTATTAGTGTAGAACTACAACTCACTGGTTCTACTGTTCTCCCCTTTTCCTAAAACAAAGCAGAGAAAAGACCTTGAGATGGGAGAGGTTTTATAGAGATGTCAACAGGGCCACTAGGGCATCTTACATAGCTCTATCTCATTAGTAAGGTAGCTTTATTGCTAGTATGAAAATAAACCATGGCTGTTCCATATGGAATCAGGTTGGCATATGCTTTTTTTTTTTTTTTTTTTTTTTTTTTTTTTTTTTTTGAAACACAGTCTTGCATTGTTGCCCAGGATGGAATGCAACGGTGCCATCTCAGCTCACTACAACCTCCACTTCCCGGATTCAAGCGATTCTCCTGCCTTACTCAGCCTCCTGAGTAGCTGGGATTACAGGCATGTGCCACCACGCCTGGCTAATTTTTGTGGTTTGTTTTTTTTTTTGGTAGAGATGGGGTTTCACCATAATGGCCAGGCTAGTCTTGCACTCCTGACCTCAGGTGATTTTCTCACCTCAGCCTACCAAAGTGCTGGAATTACAGGCGTGAGCCACTGTGCCCGGCCTGGCATATGCTCTCATATTTGTATATACAAACCTCCAATTTTATCTCTTAGTCAAGATTTAGGTCTCTACCTAAAGATTATTCTTAGCATAAGGGTTTTTCTTGGTTTATGACAGTATTTCTAATTTTTAAAGCCCATACATAGTAAACCTAGATAGAATCAAAACATTTTCAAGATGAAGGGAGCCTTTGAATTTGTCCAGATCAATCACTTCTTTTTACAGTTAAGAAGTTGAGACCTAGAAAGTTTAAATTACTTGCCCAGACATGATATATTTAGAAAAGATAAAAGTTATGAGGAAAAAAAGTCAGCCAGAGGCTCTTCCTAGCTATAAAGAGAAAACGATCTGACAGCAGAGTATTTTCAGGTGGAAAGAAACATAAAATAGCAAAACAGTTTAGGTTAGTATGTTTTAACTTTTTAGGGCCATGAGACCTTCCCTTCCTTAGAAAATCTGATTAAAGTTACAGACCCTCTTCTCTAGAATCTAGAAAGTCTGGAATAAGCATATGCTTACACAAAATTTGGTATACAATTTCAAAGGTTAATTGATCCATTCAGGTTAACAATCCTTGGCCTAGGTGAAGAAAATAAATCCTGCAAACCCTCCAAACAGCAATTATGGAACTGGAGGGGCAGGGACAGAAACAAAGGCTAATAAGTATCATATTTAGTAAGTATTATATACTTAACTAGATGCCAGGCAATGCATTAGATCATATACATGACTCATTTAATCCTCGTGACAATCCTATAAGATAGGTTATTAAAATCTGAATTTTATTTCTTCATTTGTTTTTAACTATGGCACAAAGTTCAAGAGATATAAAAAGTATATGGTGGGCCGGGCGCGGTGGCTCAAGCCTGTAATCCTAGCACTTTGGGAGGCCCAGACGGGCGGATCACGAGGTCAGGAGATTGAGACCATCCTGGCTAACACGGTGAAACCCCGTCTCTACTAAAAAATATATAAAAAAAAAAAACTAGCCGGGCGAAGTGGCGGGCGCCTGTAGTCCCAGCTACTCGGGAGGCTGAGGCAGGAGAATGGCGTGAACCCGGGAGGTGGAGCTTGCAGTGAGCCGAGATCCATCCACTGCACTCCAGCCTGGGCGACAGAGCAAGACTCTGTCTCAAAAAAAAAAAAAAAAGTACATGGTGAAAAGTCTCTACCCTTTTCCTTCAGCACCTGAATATCCTCTCTAGAGAGAAATCTTACTTGTACATTCTTCTACAGACATTCTTTTCATAAAAGCATGTATGTGTGTGTGTGTTGGGGGGGGGTATTGTTTCTTTTTCTACACAGATGGCAGCATATCATACATATAGTTCTGCATCCAGTTTTCCCCCTCAACATTATCTTGAAGACTTTCACTATCAGTATACAGAGTTGCCTTACTCTTCTTAACTTCTGCACATTGTTCTGTTTTATAGATATACCAATATTTATTTAACCAGTTCCTGCCAATGGACATTTAGATTGCTCCTACCTTGTTCTATTTGTTTATCACCATGATATAATGCTGTAGTGAATATCCTTCTACATGTGAATGTAATGCATTCTACATATGAATGTATAATGCTGTAGTGAATATTCTACGTGTGTGAGAATATCTGTAGGATAAATTTCCAGACGTATCTTTCATCCAGACATATGCTTTTTTGTATACGTGGTAACTGAAGATCCTTCTCCCATATTTTCAGAAATTGTTTTGGAATCCACAAGGGAAGGAGGTCCTGGTACCCAAAGTAGATTGATACTGTAATACCTATTTGAAAAGCTTTCAAGTATGAAATGCTACTTGGGTGTAAAGTAAACAAGGTAAGGGATACAACTGAAAGGAGAGTCAAATATTCCTTAGAATAGTGAAATAAATGTCTTTTAATTGTGGGGGTTGCGTGTTTTCCCTCGTCATTTCTACCCCTGGCAATATAAAAAAATCTAGACATTTGTATCTGTACATTCATTAGGCTATAATTCAATCTTTCCAAGGACTGTAATTGTTCACTATCACTGTCCAAAAAAAAAAAAAAAAAACACAGAGGTGAGGAAGGGAAGCAAAACTTTCCCGTTAAGCAGCAGTAAGCTAAGCCACAAGTGAATGCATCAATACCTATACAGCTGAGGGTGATTTTGAATTTAGACCAGTAGTCCTTAGTTATTTGACCTGTCTCCATGCAGTTTCTTATCAAAGCTGTTGTTTTTAAAAGTAGACTTTTAAAGAGCAGTTTTAGGTTCACAGCAAAATTGAGTAGAAAGTCAGAGGGTTCCCATATACCCTCTGCCCCCTCACAGACACAGCTTCCCCCACTATCAACAACCTTCACCAGAGTGGTACATCTGTTATAGTCAATCAGTAAGCCTACACTGACACATCTTTGTCACCCAAAGTCCATAGTTTACATTTGGGTTCCCTCTTGGTGTTACACATTCTATGAGTTTAGACAAATGTATAATGATACGTATCCATCATTGTAGCATCATGCAGGATGATTTCACGGCCCTAAAAATCTTCTGTGGTTTGCCTATTTATCCCTCCCTTCTCCCAGCCCCTGGCAACCACTGATCGTTTCACTGTCTCCATATTTTTCCTCTACCAGAAGGTCATATATTTGGAATCATACAGTACGTAGCCTTTTCAGGTTGGCTTATTTCACTTAGTAATATGCATTTCAGCTTCTATCACACGTTTTCATGGCTTGATCACTAATTTCTTTTTAGCACTGAATAATATTCCATTGTCTGGATGTACCACAGTTTATTTACCCACTCACCTACTGAAGAACATTTTTAAAATTGCTTCCAAATTTCGGCAATTATAAATAAAGCTGCTGTAAACACCTGTGTGCAGGTTTTTGTGTGGATGTAAGTTTTCAATTCCTTTAGGTAAATACCAAGGAGTGGAATTGCTGGATTGTTTGGTAAGAATATGTTTAGTTTTCTAAGAAACTATCAAACTGTCTTCTAAGTAGCTGTACAATATTGCATTCCTACCAAAATGAATCAGTTTCCTTTGCTCCACATCCTCATTAGCATTTGGTGATATCAGTGTTCTGAATTTTGGCATTTTAATAGATGAGTAATGGTATCTCAAATGGTTTTAATTTGCACTTTCCTAATGACATATGATGTTGAGCATCTTTTTAAATGGTTATTTGACATCTATATATCTTTTTTGGTGAGTTGTCTATTCATGTCTTTTGCCCACTTTTTAATCAGGTTGTTTGTGTTCTTATTAAGAGTTCTTTTCATAGTTTGGATAACAGTCCTTTATCACATAGGTCTTGTGCAAGTATTTTCTCTCCGTCTGTGGTTTATCTTCTCATTCTTTTGATACCACTGTTTGTAACAGTTGAGAAAATTGAGACTCTGAGAAGTTTAACTACTCAAGACACACAGTAGGAAATAGCAAAGATAGGACTTTAACTCTGTTCTTACTATCATTCCATGTTGTATTTCCTAGGATTTATTTGAAAAAGGAGACATAATACTGAGGGAAAAGAAACAAAACCAAGTACCAACCACCACCACAACCACTCTGGTTGTGGAAAAAGGAAACTGCACACCCTCACTTTCTCTTATCCCACAAATCCTCTCTGATAATCTTTTCTGTTACCATGTTTCAGTTATCTATATGCTGATAACGCTAAATCTCTACTTAGAGCCCAGATCTCTCAGATCTATATACTTAATTGCCCACTGGACATCTCCACTTAAACATCCCACAGGTTCCTCAAATACAGCCTGTCCAAAACTGAACTCATCATCTTACCCCCTAAACCTGCTCTTCCTCCTCTAGGATTACCTATGTCAATAAGTGAGCCTCTATTTTGGAAACCTGGAAGTCACCCTGAGATTACTTCCTCCTATCCTACCATTTCATTTGCAGAAATGGCCCCAATATATAATTCTGTGCTCTCCATCCAATGATCCTATCATTTTCTTCCTATTTATGAACCCTTTCCTAGTTTCATATTCCTCCTTTTCTAGCCTAGACTTCCTGTCCATCTTGATAATGACTCCTAGAAACACTTTCACTCAGTGATCAATGGTCTAGACAAAAGCAAGCCAACACCACCACCACCTTCACTCCCTTCATTATTTTTGCCAGGCAAAACCTAAATTCTGATGACACATACCAATCTATTAATTCCATGTTTGGGCCCAAGCAGCTACATGTTGCAAGAGAAAAACCATGTGTGACTAAGCTGACAGGTTTCATATTAAAATCACCTTCCCAAACATCTAATGAGCATCAATAGTTCTTCAGTTATCTTACGAAGTTTCTTTAGTAGGCATATACTCCCCTATCCTCTCCCAAAAAGAATATTGTATGTTTGTCCCCTCAACTTCTTCACCTTTGCTTTCAGGTGGCAGACTTACTTTATATATAATAAATAAATAAATAGGCCGGGCGCGGTGGCTGAAGCCTGTAATCCCAGCACTTTGGGAGGCCGAGACGTGTGGATCATGAGGTCAGAAGATCGAGACCATCCTGGCTAACATGGTGAAACCCCGTCTCTACTAAAAAATACAAAAAACTAGCCGGGCGAGGTGGCAGGCGCCTGTAGTCCCAGCTACTCGGGAGGCTGAGGCAGGAGAATGGTGTGAACCCTGGGAGGCAGAGCTTGCAGTGAGCTGAGATGCATCCACTGCACTCCAGCCTGGGCGACAGAGTGAGACTCTGTCTCAAAAAAAAATAAAAATAAAAAATAAAAAATAAATAAATAAATAAATAAATGTAAGAAAACAGAAAAATGTCTGATGTAAACGCTCTCCCTTTCCAATCACCAGGCAAACCTCAAACCTCATTTGCACAGCTTCCTTCTTACCCTCTCTCACTGAAGAAGAATTTTTCTCTTTTTTCTTTTTATTTTTTTTGAGATGGAGTCTTGCTCTGTGGCCCAGGCTGGAGCGCAGTGGCATGATCTAGGCTCACTGCAACCTCTGCCTCCTGGGTTCAAGTGATTCTCCTGCCTCAGCCTCCCGAGTAGTTGGGATTACAGGCACCTGTCACCATGCTGGCTAATTTTTGTATTTTTAGTAGAGATGGGGTTTCACCATGTTGGCCAGGTTGGTCTCAAACTCCTGACCTCAGGTGATCCACCTGCCTCGGCCTCCCAAAGTGCTGGGATTACAGGTGTGAGCACCATGCCCGGATTAAGGAAGGACTTCTATCTGTGCTCTAGTCTGTTCCCTGTCAAGTTCTTTTTTTTTTTTTTTTTTTTTTGAGACGGAGTCTTGCTCTGTCACCCAGGCTGGAGTGCAGTGGCCGGATCTCAGCTCACTGCAAGCTCCTCCTTTCGGGTTCACGCCATTCTCCTGCCTCAGCCTCCCGAGTAGCTGGGACTACAGGCACTTGCCACTTCGCCCGGCTAGTTTTTTGTATTTTTTAGTAGAGACGGGGTTTCACCGTGTTAGCCAGGATGGTCTTGATCTCCTGACCTCGTGATCCGCCCGTCTCGGCCTCCCAAAGTGCTGGGATTACAGGCTTGAGCCACCGCGCCCGGCCTCCCTGTCAAGTTCTTAAGAACTTTTTTTCCTCCCTGCTTCCTGCCCCTCTTAAGGACTCTTTCCACATGACCTGGTCCCTTACTTATCTCTCCAACCCCATCTCCCACCACTCGTTCCTCTGCTCACTATACTCCATCAACAGTCTTCTTTTCCAGCTTAGGGCCTTTATACATACTGCCACCTGCTTTGTTTCCTTCATAACACTTATAATTTTTGGTTACTTCAGTTTGTTTTCTCTTTTGTTGCTGACTCATCTCACTACTATCACAACCCAAGACAACCACTGATCTGTTCTGTTACTATAGATAGATTTGCCTTTTATGGAATGTCATACAAATCACATGGAATCACAAAATAATCTTTTATATCTAGCTTCTTTCGTTTAATGTTTTTGAGATTCATCCACACTGTTAAATGTGTAGTTCATTCTTTTTTATTGCTGAGTAGCATATTACATGGGTGTACCATACTTTATTTATCCATTCACTTATCGGACATATGGTGGTGTTTCCACTTTGGGGCCACTATGAATCAAACTGCCATGGACACTTGTGTACAGGTCTTCAAGTGAACAATGGGCTTCATTTTCTTGGGTAAATGCATACATGAGGGTGAAATTGCTGGGTCACCTGGTAAGAGCATATTAAATTTATAATAGACTGTTTCCCACCAGCAATGCATGATCATTACAATTGTCCCACATCCTCATCAGTAGTAGCTATTGTCATTCTTTTTAATTTTAGCCATTCTCACTGTGGTTTTACTTTGCACTTCTCTCATGGTGTTGAGTATCTTATGTGCTTATTGGCATTCATATAGTATCTACTGTGCTATGTCTGTTCGAATCATTTGTCCATTTAAAAAACTAGATTGTCCTATTACTGAGTTGTAAGATTTCTTTATATGAATTCTAAATACCATTTTTCTGTATATGTATTGTGAATATTTTCTCCCAGTCTGTGGCTTGCCTTTTTATTTACTTACCTGTGTCTTTTGAATAGAAGTTTCTAATTTTGGAGAACTCTATCAAAACATTTTCTTTTAGAGTATTTTTTTGTGTGCAAAGAAAGTTTTGCCTACCCCAAGGTCATGAAGATTTTCTCCTTTGTTTTCTTCTATAGTCTATGATCCATTTTGAGTTAATTTCTATACTTGGAATGAGATCAGAAACGAAGTTCACTTTCCCCCCAAACAGATATCTAATTGTTCCAGCACCATTTGTTGAAAAGAAAAATTTTTCCCCACATAATTATCTTGGGTTTTCAAAATCCAGTTCATTTTATAGGTAGAGGTCTATTTCTGCAATTTCCCATTGCTCTAAGCTCCCCTTCTCCTTTTCTTCTTAAGTATTAAGCACAGAATAGTCTTCAAAGTCATAACTGATAGCAGGGAAGGTGGCTTAATTGTCCATATATCTCTAACAAAGTGACATCAGCATGAAGATTTAATTCCTATTATAATGCAGGACAAATAAGAAAACATATGAAAATTAATGCTAAGTTCATGATGAACAGACCACTAAAAACAACAATATCCTAGTGCCCTCTAGTGGGAGGAAACGGTAATGATATGCCAAGCAAGAAAGATGAGCTAATACACACTACTTACAGGGATATCGAATACCAAGAAATGTGACTAATATCTCCATGCATTCTCCTCATGCTTTTTAAGACAAACATTTTTTTTTTTTTTTTTTTTTTGAGACGGAGTCTCGCTCTGCCGCCCAGGCTGGAGTGCAGTGGCCGGATCTCAGCTCACTGCAAGCTCCGCCTCCCGGGTTCACGCCATTCTCCTGCCTCAGCCTCCCGAGTAGTTGGGACTACAGGCGCCCGCCACCGCGCCCGGCTAGTTTTTTGTATTTTTTAGTAGAGACGGGGTTTCACCATGTTAGCCAGGATGGTCTCGATCTCCTGACCTCGTGATCCGCCCGTCTCGGCCTCCCAAAGTGCTGGGATTACAGGCTTGAGCCACCGCGCCCGGCCAAGACAAACATTTTTAAATACAAAAGGAAAACGTTTTGCTTTTCTAAGCAACTTTAATCCAACGTGAATGCAATGAAACAGAAAATTGGATAGACAAACAAAACAGGTATTTGGAATTTATATCCCCATAGTATACTTCCCTATATAAAGGAAATGGGGCCAGAGGCCAAAGGAAAAGAGAAAAGATTTTACATAATTAAAAGATGTAAATAAAATTGTTTCAAGATACATAGTATAAATACATTATCAAGATATATATGTTAATATATACTTGTATATAACACATAATGTGTAATATTATATACATATACACCAAATTTTTCTAGAATGAAGCACAAGATGATGTCAACAATGACTGCCTGTGCGGAGCAGGGGTGAGTTGGGAGAAAGGGAAGATTTACATATCCCTTATTTTAAACATGTAAAATAAATGCTCTTACTTTAAAATGTAGGTCTACCACTTTGAAACAGTCTAATGGTAATTTTATATGCTTACACATGAACTCCCAAAATAGGTGGCAAGTGAATAATACTGTGTTTAGAACAGTGTGTTCCAAAGGTTGATTATAATTAACCCTTGTTAAGTCCCTCAAGGTACAAAGCTACATAGCCGCATTCTCTAACACACAGAAAGGAGATGACTATAAGTTCCCTCATCTTTTAACTGGAAGTTCTTGGTATATTCACCTACCTTTTGCCTCTTTATTCCTATTTTAAAGGAAGGGGTCTCCTTCAAACTACTTCCCTACCTATATAATTTTAAAATCTATTATTCTGGTCACTTAGGTTCAAAACTGAGTCATGACTCTTACTCTTTCCAAAAATGTCCTTTGTTTCTTCCGAATATTACCTTTGAGTAATGGGGAGGAGGAGTCTAAGAAGACTTGGGTTTCTGGTGCTCTCCTACCAGCTGATAGGTGAATGATGATACCGAGTAACAGGAATACTTCAACACTGGTGTCCCTTCCCAGCTCCACCCCTGGACTTTTGCATATAATTTCCTCAATTTAAAATGCCTGCTCGGTCCCCTTCTTATTAAACTCTATTTACTTTCTTCTCCTTCCCTTCTCTTCTTTTAATGTCAAAGTACATGCTGGTTCCCACATAAAGCTTTACCTTTATATCCCTGGAGATAAACCATTCTCTGAGTGGTTTAATGGTTATAATTACTGCCTGTACCACTTAAGAGACTTGTAGTCCATGCTCCTTTACACTGATACTCTTCTCTATAAGCACTTGCTAATTCTTCCCAAGTGTTGGTAAGTTCTCAAGATTATGGACAGATTACACAGTTCGTTTCATTTCTACTATCTTGCCCCAAATAGGTTTCATATGATAACCATGAGTGTGTTATTCCCACCCTTGAAATTCACAGGCATTCGACAACAAAGTTTTGGGGACAATAGTCACTTTTACTGCTATCAATGACTTACACATACTCAGTCCTCCATTCCCATCTTCATCTGCCTCCCACCTCCATCACCACCCTGCCAGCCACTGCTGCCGCCAGATCTCTTCATTCCTATACTTTCCCTTTCTTTCTCTGGTAAGTGGTACCAAATAATTATATGCTATGCTCTCAGTTAATTCTAACGAAGGGGTTCAGAGTATGCTACCCTGGCATAAGAATTATTTTGCACTGAAGGCAACTGAGAAAAAGCGACACAAGAGAAGTTCTCTGCCTCCCTCCCCACATCCAGCTTTCCTCTACCTTTGTGAAAAGTGTCCCCCAACCACACTTCCCTTACAAGGAAGGAGATAAAAAGCCTCATCACTGGAGAAAGCATGGCACTCAGAGTCAACACAAACAAACGTTGCTAACTAGCCTTTATCTACCTAGTTTTCCCATATATTTGTGTTCCCACACTTGCTACCCCTAGAAGCTCAATGTCCTTTTCCTTTGTCTTGTCACTTCTCTAAAAAATTACTATTCTTCGCTAAGATGCTATGTAACCCCAAGTTCTAATTACCTCTTTGAGTTACTCATCGCTGAGCTCTCCTTATGTA
Organism: Macaca fascicularis; assembly: GCF_037993035.2. Lineage (NCBI taxonomy): Eukaryota > Metazoa > Chordata > Mammalia > Primates > Cercopithecidae > Macaca > Macaca fascicularis. The sequence continues at coordinate 170,806,745 of NC_088377.1, read as the reverse complement.
TGTGCCACGCATATATTAATAAGTTTGTTTTTCTCTTGTTAATTTGTCTTTTGTCAGTATAATTTGCAGCCCCAGCCAACTTTTGATGAAACCAGCATAACCTTGATTCCAAAACCAGACAAGGGCAGTACAACAAAGGAAAATTACATACTGATTTTAATCATAGACATAGACATACACAAAATATGAGCTCATGAACAAAACAGCAAACTAACACAGCAATGTAAAAAAAGCATGATCACGTAAGCTTATCCAAAGTATTCAAGAGTGATTAAACACTTAAAAAACTACTTTGTAGAATTACCACCATAATGGATTAATGGAGAAAATATCATATGATCTCAATAGATACAGAAAAAGCTTTTGATAAAATTCAACAATTCATAAATTTTTAAAAATTCTTAACAAATGGGTAAAAGCAGTTCTTAGAAATTAAAAATAATAATAGGAATTTTAAAATTCAAGCGAAGAATTGGAAGAGGAAGTTAAAACAACTTCACAAACAGTAGATAAAACAACAAAGAGGAGAAAAAATATTTTTTTAAACTGGCAGATCAGGACAGAAAGTCAAAAAGAACAGAGGAAAAGGGGCCAGGCACGGTGGCTCATGCCTGTAATCCCAGCACTTTGGGAGGCCAAGGCGGGCGGATGACAAGGTAAGGAGATCGAGACCATCCTGGCTAACACGGTGAAAACCCGCCTCTACTAAAAAAAAAAAAAAAAAAATACAAAAAATTAGCTGGGCGTGGCAGCAGACGCCTGCAGTCCCAGCTGCTGGGGAGGCTGAGGCAGAATGGCGTGAACCCAAGAGGCGGAGCTTGTGTGAGCCAAGATCGCGCCACTGCACTCCAACCTGGGTGACAGAGACTCTGTCTCAAAAAAAAAGAAAAAGAAAAGAACAGAGGAAAAGGGAAAAGAGCAACACTGGATAACAGTGTACTGCTTCAAAATTCTAAAAGAAAAGTAATTAGTGGCCAGGCAAGATGGCTCACGCCTGTAGGCTGAGGTGGAAGGATCACTTGAAGCCAGGATTTTAAGACCAACCTGGCCAACATAGCAAAATCTTGTCTCTAAAAAAAATAAATAATTAGCAAGGCATGGCAGCATGCACCTGTAGTCCTAGCTGCCAGGGAGGCTGAAGTGGGAGGACTGCTTGAGCCCAGTAGTTGCAGGCTGCAGTAAGCCAGCGTGGGCAACAGTGGGAGATCTTGCCTCTAAAAATGAAAAGAAAAATGGCAAAAAATAGTCTCCAGAATGGTGTGAATTTTAGTGGCTGCATTAAAGGCATGGAAACATAGATGGATACATAACTACTGAAAAATACAACAAAGATAGTTACCAGTCTTCTTCTATCACAGTGACATGATCTCGGCTCAGTACAACCTCCACCTCCCGGGTTAAAACAATCTCCTGGTTCAGGCTCCTGAGTAGCTAGGATTACGGGTGCACACCACCACGCCCGGCTAATTTTTGTATTTTAGCAGAGACAGAGTTTCACCATGTTGGCCAGGCTGCTCTTGAAAACCTCAGGTGATCCACCTGCCTCAACCTCCCAAAGTGCTGGGATTACAGGTGTGAGCCACTGCGCCCAGCCATGCCATAATTTAAGTCAGTCTCCTATAAAGATTTAAATTGTTTTCAGTCTTTCTTTTTTTTGAGACGGAGTTTCGCTCTTGTTGCCCAGGCTGGAGTGCAGTGGTACGATCTCGGCTCACAAATACTGCAGTAACTTATATCTTTGTATATACTTTTCATATATGTTAGGTATATCAATAGGGTACATTTCTAAAAAGTGAAATAATTTGGTCAAAGACTACATACATTTTTAGGTTTGAGAGATATTAACTTTCAAACTACCCTCCAAATTGACCGCACCAAGACTGCACTTCCACCATGAATGTATGAGTGTCTGTTTACACCTAGAACTGGTTCTTTAAAACAAACAAATATGCAAACATAAGATACAAGAACCTAAATGGCTAATGTGAAGTTAGAACCAAGGAAGAAGTTAAAGAACCAATGTGGCAACATCCCTGAAATATAATAAGGGCAATGAGAATTAGATAACAAATCAACATCAACTTAGGAAACAGGATGCCTTTCCAAATAAAAGGAAAGGAACAAGTTGAAAGTCTTAATAGCTTCTATTTTCCCATTAAAGTAGGAAGTGAGATCTGAACACAAAGGATGTGCAGAAGATTTGAAATAGACCCATCACTTAAAATAATCATAAAGTGGAAAGGCCTATATGTGACACAAACTACATTAGACACTATTAAGAAATTAAGCTGTATTAAACTACATTAAAATCAAAAGACAAATGACAAATTGGGGGAAATATTCGCAATTCATATTACAAAGGACCTTTTTCTTCAATATACAAAAAGCTCCAACAAATTGATTTTTTAAAAGACCAACAATCCAACAGGCAAGTACGCAGAGCATATCACCAGTTTACATAGAAAGGGAAATAAATACAAATGGCCTTAAAGAGAAATGTAAATTGAAACTTCAATGACATACCACCTTTCATCCATCAGAATAGGAAAGATCCGAAAGTCTGGTAACATAGTGCTAATGAAGTTGCAGGAAACAGCTACTCACATACACTGCTGGTTTCTATTCTCCATAAAAAGCCATTTAGTAATATCTATCAAAATTTATAATGTAGGCCAGGCACAGCAGTTCACTCCTGTAACCCTAGCTCTCTGGGAAGCCGAGGCAGGAGGATCACTTGAGGCCAGGAGTTTGAGACATGCCTGGGAAACAGCAAGACCTCTAGTCTCTACAGAAAAAAAAAAATCTACAAATTAGCCAGGCATGGTGGTACATGCTTTAGTCCTAGCTACTCAGAAGGCTGAGGCAGGAGGATTGCTTGAGCCTAGGAGTTCTAGGTTATAGTAAGCTGAACTCCAGCCTGAGTGACAGAGCAAGACCCTGACTCTTAAAAAAAAAAAAAAGTACAATGCATACATCCTTGTAATCAGCAATTCCACCTCTAGCAATCTGTCCCACAGATATACTTCCCCATGTATGAAATAATGAAGATAGGCCGGGCGCGGTGGCTCAAGCCTGTAATCCCAGCACTTTGGGAGGCCGAGACGGGCGGATCACGAGGTCAGAAGATCGAGACCATCCTGGCTAACACGGTGAAACCCCGTCTCTACTCCTGGCTAACACGGTGAAACCCCGTCTCTACTAAAAAATACAAAAAACTAGCCGGGCGAGGTGGCGGGCGCCTGTAGTCCCAGCTACTCAGGAGGCTGAGACAGGAGAATGGCCCGAACCCGGGAGGCGGAGCTTGCAGTGAGCTGAGATCCGGCCACTGCACTCCAGCCTGGGCGACAGAGCGAGACTCCGTCTCAAAAAAAAAAAAAAAAAAAAAAAAAAATACAAAAAACTAGCCGGGCGAGGTGGCGGGCGCCTGTAGTCCCAGCTACTCGGGAGGCTGAGGCAGGAGAATGGCATAAACCCAGGAGGCAGAGCTTGCAGTGAGCTGAGATCGCGCCACTGCACTCCAGCCTGGGCAACAGAGCGAGACTCCGTCTCAAAAAAAAAAAAAAATAATAATAATAATAATGAAGATATTCATTAAAGCATTTTTTCTTGTAAAGAAAGACTGGCCGGGGGCAGTGGCTCACACCTGTAATCTCAGCACTTTGGGAGGCCGAGGCGGGCGGATCACCTGAGGTCAGGAGTTCGAGGCCAGCCTGACCAACATGGAGAAACCCTATCTCTACTAAAAATACAAAATTAGCCAGACATGGCGGTACATGCCTGTAATTCCAGCTACTCGGGAGGCTGAGGCACAGGAATCACTCGAACCCGGGAGGCAGAGGTTGCGGTGAGCCGAGATCGCACCATTGCACTCCAGCCTGGGCAACAAGAGCGAAACTCCGTCTCAAAAAAAAAAAAGAAAGACTGAAAACAATTTAAATCTTTATAGGAGACTGACTTAAATTATGGCATGGCTGGGCGCAGTGGCTCACACCTGTAATCCCAGCACTTTGGGAGGTTGAGGCAGGTGGATCACCTGAGGTTTTCAAGAGCAGCCTGGCCAACATGGTGAAACTCTGTCTCTGCTAAAATACAAAAATTAGCCGGGCGTGGTGGTGTGCACCTGTAATCCTAACTACTCAGGAGCCTGAACCAGGAGATTGTTTTAACCCGGGAGGTGGAGGTTGTACTGAGCCGAGATCGCGTCACTGTACTCCAGCCTGGGAGACAGAGCAAGACTCCGTCTCCAAAAAAGTAAAAAATAAAAATAAATAAATAAATTACGGCCTATTTATACAATGGAATCCTCTACAGTTAAGACAACAAGGCAGCTATATATGTTTTGATATAAACTATCTCCAAGATATGTTTTAAGTGAAAAAAGCAAGGTACAGAATAGTGAATACAGTACGATAAAGTAAGTTTGTATATGCATAGAAATTCTGGAAATACACATAAAAAAATAGTAATAGTGATAGCCTTAGGGGAAAACCAGGCAAATAGGAGAGAAGAGATGGTAAAAAAGTTATTTTTATTATCTATCCTTTTGTACATTTTGAATTTTGTACATTCGTTTACCACCTATTCGAATAATTTCTCTACAAATACGTTAGGCCACATGTAGTGGTTCACACTTGTAATCCCAACATTTTGGGAGGCCAAGGCAGAAGGATCACTTGAGTCCAGGAGCTCGACACTAGCCTAGGCAACACGATGAGATACCCGTCTTTACAAAAAATTAAAAATTAGCCAGGCATGGTGGCTTGCGCTTACAGTCCCAGCTACTCAGGAGGCTGAGGTGGGAGGACTGCTTGAGCTCAGGGGATTGAGGCTACAATGAGCTGTGATTGTGCCACTGCACTCCAGCCTGGGCGACAGTGAGACCCTGTCTCAAAAAAAAAAAAAAAAATTACGTTTTATTAATATTTTACTATGTCTTGAATTAAACATCTCCTCTCTATTCCAACTGCCACTGCCCCAGTTCTGGATCTCACTGCTCACCTGCACTGCTTGGGGAAGAAAAGATTTGGTGCTATTCTTTTTGCCTCCAGTCTTACCTATTTCTAATCAACTTCTATACTTCCTGCCTCAAGTGATTCCCAACTGTCTACAGAATAATGTCCAAACTCCTGTGCATAATCTTCATACAAGAGAAAGGCAAGAAATTAATGTTCAGGTTATTACTATCTGGATTAAGCTACCACTGAGAAATCTGTAACACTTATTCTGTGATCATAATTTTAAACACATTTCTTTTGCTTGGTTGTGCTTCAACTAAGCAAAAAGAAAGAATAAACTTCAGGCTGGGTGGGTGGCTCAAGCCTATAATCCCAGCACTTTGGGAGGCCAAAGCAGGCGGATCACTCGAGGTCAAGAGTTTGAGACCAGCCTGGCCAACATGGCGAAACCCTGTCTCTACCAAAAATACAAAAATTAGCCGGGCATGGTGGCAGGTGCCTGTAATCCTAGTTAGTTGGGAGGCTGAGGCAGGAGAACTGTTTGAACCTGGGAGTAGAGGTTGCAGTGAGCCAAGATCGTGCCACTGCACTCCAGCCTGGGTGACAGAGTGAGACTTCATCTCAAAAAAAAAAAAAAAAAGAAAGAATAAACTTCAGTATTTATGTGCTATTCTCAATAGAAGCTGTCTACTCTATGAAGAGAAAGTGTGGCAGTTTTAAACACTTGGCCCCCAAATTCTCTGACATTCTTCTCACGGAGGTGGGATTTAGGACCTGTCCTCTTGAATCTGGGCATGCTTGTATCTGCTTCAACCAACATAGTACAGGGGAAGTAATGCTATGTGACTTTCAAGACAAGGTCAGAAAAGTCACACAGCTTCTATCTGGTCTTCTTTGGGACCCTCTGGTAGAAGACAGCCACCATGTAAAAAACCTGACTATCTTGAGACCATCATGCTGGAAAGGCTACATGCAGACACTGACTGATGGCCAAAATCAACTGCCAGCCATGTGAATGAGCCACCTTGGACATCTAGCCCAACTGAGCTTTCAGATGACTGTAGCCCCATCTGACATCAGCCTCATGAGAAACCCCAAATGAGAATTACCCAGCTGAGCCATTCCCACAATCCTGACCCACAAAATCAGAAGCAAAGGAAAACGCTTACTTTAAGCCCCTAAATCCTGGGAATAATGTGCTATGCAACAACACTAACTGTAACAGGTATTTTACTTTAATAGACAAGCTCTCCCCTTTATATTATTTAATAACAATATGGAATTTTTTTTTTTTTAGACAGGGTCTCACTCTGTTACCCAGGCCAAAGTGCAGGTGTGTGATCATATAGCTCATTGTGGTCTCGAACTCCTGAGCTCAAGAGAGTTTCCTGCCTCAGCCTCCCCAGTAGCTGGGACTACAGGCATGTGCCACCAGGCCAGGCTAATTTTTTTATTTTTATTTTTTGTAGAGACAGAGTCTCACCATGTTGCCCAGGCTAGGCTTGAACTCGTGGGCTCAAACAATCCTCCACCATGGCCTCCCAAAGTGCTGGGATTACAGGCATGAGCCACCATGCCCGGCCTGCTGCTTTACTTCTCTTTTCTGCCTTAGAATTTCAGACAATTTTTTTAAAATTCCAAACCACTAATTTCATAGGTCACAAACTTAGGACCAGAGAAGTGAAATCACAGACCAAATTAGTAATAGAATACAAATCAAAATCCATGCTTCTTGATTCTCAATGTAGTGTTTCTTCTCTAATCTGAAGTTCTTTGTATCTACTTCTTTCTTTCTTTCTTCTACTCTTATTCCTTATGGCAGAAGAGCAGCCAAAATGATATTAATCAATCACCCCTTTGTCCTCCAAAGAACCCAGACTTAAAATTCACAGATTTAAATAGCATTTCTCAATTCTGCTTGTCTCTACACCTACTGAGCAGGAAGAAATTTTGACATCCCACCAGCAGTAGCAGGTACCAGCCTCCTGGGGCAGTTAAGTATCACTAATAGAATACAAATTTGTTACCAAGTGTACTTTGTTAGCAGGGAAGCAGTGATAGTAGAAGTGCATTATCCAAGTATTAAGATTTTCACAGAGCTTCCAGCAAGGTAGACAGGAGGAATCCCATCATCATCTAGACTGAAAACTGCTATCCTTTGTCGACAGTAAAATGCAAAGATCTGCATGTCTAACAATTTTCCAACAAAGCTCTAACTAGGACATAGGAAGACTGGTGTATTATATAGGATCAGGAATTAACCATGAAAGAAAAATTAGAAGACCAAAAACAAACCAAACATCACCAGATACATAGATGGCAGCAAAGAAAAACAAAATAGAGAGAGACTGCATGAAGGTAGCATAACTTTGAAGCTAGGCAGCCATCTTCCCACAGCCCAGATTAGAACTAAAGTTGGATTTGTAGGTTTTTATTTATATTCATTTGTTTTCTATATACTAACTTCTGTAGCCTGGCCTCAAAGTGGGAATGCTAATAAAAGAGACTTAAAGTCAGTAAAATTGCAGCTTAAAATGATTCGAAACAACTCAACTATCCATCAACAGGGTTCTGATTGCATAAACTGAGGTACATCCAACAACAAAATATTATACAGCTTTAAAAGAAGAAACTTTCTTTGTACTCATATGGGAAAAAAAGCAAGGTTCATATGATACTACGCTATTGTGTAAGAGAAAGGGGATAGGAATAAATAAATGCATTATTCATATTTGTATTTTAAATAATAAGAAACGAGGACTGGGCCATGAAAAAAATGTTTTTGGATATTTACACATAAGTTCACTATCAACCTTATGGCCCAGTGAGAAACTTAAGATTATTACAGTGTTTCTTCTTATTTAATTTTTGCTCTTTCCTAGCTTAAGGATGAACTGGATCATCTGAATGACAATATTTAGCTTTGGATGGCACTATAGCGTCTGAGGATTGGTGTATCTGATGCTAATTGACTTCCAAAGTTTCCTGAGCTCAGAGAAGAGATGACTTTTTTCCCCTATATCTGAACTAAATGAGTAACTGCCACACTCTTCTCTTCTCACAATAATGTATTACCTCTACTGCCCCAATCAATATTTATAATTTAAGCAAACACCTTACTGTCTTTTCATTAATGATTCCAAGTACTTACCTAGTTGCTATGTCATGTGTTTTAGGCCTCAGCTGTCATGTCCTTTCAATTGAGTGTAAATGCCTGACAGTCACTAACTAGCTATATGTAGTCTTTGCACAGTGCTTCTAGGGCGCATTCAATTAGACACTCTGGAACTTTTTTTGGTAGAGATGAGATCTCGCTAAGTTGCCAGGGCTGATCTTGAACTCCTGGCCTCAAGCAATCCTCTGGACTCAGCCTCTTAAGGTGCTGAGATTACAGGCATGAGCCACCATGCCTGGTCCCTGGAACTACTTTTTAATGCCAGTACCCAAAGTATAACTCTTTGAAACAAAAAATCCTAGACCCCATGCTATTCCCTACAACCATTCATTTTCCAAGTTTTCCAGTCCTGAAAGATAGCTTAGACTCTATTAATTCCACCCCTCAATAGTAACCATTTCCAACATGCAAACAAATGGAGAAAAAATTATTAGTCACCTAGATCTCTCAGTTGCTGGGAAGAATGACTAAGTTAACTATAGTCATCATATTCTAAATAGCTGAATAAACAGAGTGAGAATCAGGACCAGAAATGTAAACAGAATACTCTCTTCCCTCAATTTCTACCCTTCTTATAGTCCTTCCCAAATACCTTCACCACCCTTTCCCCCTTCCTCTAGGGAAGGAGGCTGCAGGCAGCAGCTGGTTTGCTCACAACTAGCTTTATTTGGTTTACATGGCAACAGAAATGCATAAAGTCAAGCACAAAAGAGAGCTATTTGTTTATGATCGGCTCAAATTATGTTCCTCCAGGTTAAAAGACTCTAATTAAAAAGGAATTAGGAGAAAGGAGAGGTGAAGAAGGATTTTCTAGTCAAAACCTCAAAGAGACAAGTCTGGGGAACTGCTCACTGTGTGGTACTGTGCTTCTGAATCCTGTTACCAGTGGCCCTGGTCCCAGATCTAGGGAACTGAATAAAGGTTAAAATGTCATTATATAAACATATTTCATCTGCCTATATCTTCAGATCTCAGAATAACATCACTGTTTCAACTTTCTAGTTTTTATAAACTAGTGCCAAGAGGCAATTACAGGCAATATCAGGAGTGAACACACCCAGACTCAGAAATATATCTCAGAAATACATCCAGAAACAGAGGGGAAGAAGGAATAATTATTTTTTTAATACACTCCACCCTTCTGCTATGAAATCAGTATCTCTTAAAAACTGTAGTTATGAAAGTCATTCATATTCACTGTGGAAAACAATAATAAAAGAAAAGACAAAAATCAACCATTTTCCCAATACTCAACTATTACCATTGCTGACATTTTAGAATCCTTCTTCAAAAAAATGATATCATCTTATAACCTTTTTTATGCATCATGCCATATTTTTATATCTATAAAATCATTAAATATAGTAATTGACAGTATGAATTTTAAAGTCAGACAGATAAAAGTTGAGTCCCAGCTTTCCCACTATGTGATTTTAGACAAGTTATTTAACTTCTCTCAGTGCCCAAGTTACTTCATATGTAAAATGGAAATAAGAAATGATTATCTCACTTACTAATTCTAAGGATTAAATTTTATATACATATTTTTAAACTAAATTATTTTTTTGAGATGGAGTCTCACTCTGCTGCCCAGGCTGGAGTGCAATGGTGCAGTCTTGGCTCACTGCAACCTCCACCTCCCGGGTTCGAGAGGTTCTCCTGCCTCAGCCTCCCGACTAGCTGGGACTACAGGTGCATGCTACCTCACCTGGCTAATTTTTGTAGTTTTAGTAGAGACGGGGTTTCACTATTTTGGCCAGGCTGGTCTTGAACTCCTGAGCTCGTGATCTGCCCGCCTTGGCCTCCCAAAGAGCTGGGATTATAGGCGTGGAGCCACTGTGCCCAGCCAGGATTAAATAATATTAATAATGTACTTAGAACAAATCTGGTATGTAGTAAGCACTCAACAACATACACTGCATCAATTTTACACTTCTACAATATATTATGTGGCTAGTATTCTACTGAATAAATGTAGCCTACTTTATTAAAAATCTTTTATTGTCAGATATTGTTTCTAAATTTATAATATTATAAATAACAATGCAATAAATGCTAAATCTAAACATTTATGTCTGTGATTGTTTTTCGTTAAATAAATTCCTGTAAGTAGAACTCGTCAAAAGAGATAACATGTTCTCTATTGCCAAAGTACCCGCCAGAAAAGCACCGATTTATATTTCTATTAGGGTGTATAAAAATGTTCATTTCCTCACCCCTTCATCCACATAGAGTTTTCTACATTAAAAATATGCAAATCTTTGAATAATCTATGTTTTAGAATGAAAAACTATAGGATTCTAATAGAAAACCCCATCACTTCAGAAATGCTGGAAGTTTGCCATATGTGGAGGTTAATTTTTATGTCATTAAATGTATTGCTCTTGTGAATCATGGGTTTTATGTCATATTTAGAAAACAATCTCTGATGGCTTCTTACAGTACCTTTTCAGTCTCATTTTTATTTATAGAAGCCTAAAGTACAGAAGTTGTTTATGCTGACTAACAATTTGAAGTTCACCCTTCCAGACCTTTATCTATGAATTCATAGACATGTTCATAATTTTTTAAATACAAATATGGTCATACACCATCCTACTACAAAAGTGGTTTATTAATTTCCTTTTTTAAAAAATGTACCAAAGTATCCTGGAAACCATTCCATGTCCAAATATATAGATCTGTATCATTCTTTTGAAAGACTGGAAAATATTTCATTGCATGAGTGTACTACATATGGTTCATTTAATCATTCTTTTGTTACTTTATTGTTTCCATTTTTCACTATTACAAACACTGCTGCAGTAAAAATGTTCTTGTACCAGTGCCTTTATGGATTGTGTGAATATTTCTTCAGGGTAAGTACTACAAAATGGAATTGGAGAGTCAAAGAACATGAGCACTTTTTATTTTGATAACTACTGCCAAACAGTCTTCCAAAAGGATGTAGAAACTCATTCTTCTATCAACCATGTATGAATGTACTCATTTTTATACCCTTGTCAATACCCAATATTAACTTTTAAAATTTTTCTAATATAATGTACAGAAATGGTATCTCACTTTAATTTGTATTTTTAATTACTAGTGAAGGTGGACATATTCATTTGTAATATCTCATCTTTGTAATTCTAGTTTGTATCTTTTCCCATATTTCTATTGGTTTGTGTGTCTATTTCTTATTGATTTGTAGACATATACATTACAAACATTTCCTCCCAGTATACAGCTTAATTTTCAACATTGTTTATGGTATTCTTTTTTGTATAAATGTTTTTTACTTGATGTTTGGAGTCTTGTTTAAGAATAGCTTTTGAGCAGGGTGCGGTGGCTCACATCTATAATCCCAGCACTTTCGGAGGCCAAGGTGAGAGGATCACTTGAGGCCAGGAATTTGAAACCAGCCCAGGCAACATAGTGAAAACCCACTTGTACAAAGAAAATAAATTAGCCAGGCATGCTGGTGCATTCCTGTTGTCCCAGCTACTCAGGAGGCTAAGGTAGGCAAATTCCTTCAGCCCAGGAGGTGAGCTCAAGCTCACCTATGATTGTGCCTCTGTACTCCAGCCTGGGAAACAGAGTGAGATCCCATCTGTCTTTTAAAAAATTAAAATTTTTAAAAAGGTTTTCTATTCCCAAGATTCCAAACATCCAAGTAAAAAACGCTTATACCTTGTTGATCCTACATGCTATATTTATATTTATTCAGAACTATTCTCACTAAATTTCTTTGTTTGCTTTGCCCCTTCTCCAATTTATTAACATTATAACAGATTCTATCCCCATCTTCCACGATGGTACAGAACAATAAAACTGGATAAAGAAATTTATACCTTACACATCTTATCTGCTCTTCACAAAAACCACACAAGGTAGGTGTCATCCTATTCATTTTACAAATGAAGACACTGAAGACAAAGAAATTAGGCAACTTGCCAAAGGCTCCTCAGCCTAGCAAAGGCTAAAACTAAGATTTTAACCTGATTCACAGATTCCAAAGCCCCATTCCCCTCTCACACAATTGCCTTCATTCCTGCCCTGGTGTAATATCACATCCATATTCATGATTAACATAATCTCTACATCATTATCTAAGAAATCAATCTACAGACATTAATAGACCAGGCATGGTGGCTCATGATTCATGCCTGTAATCCCAGCATTTTGGGAGGCCAAGGTAGAGGACTGCCTGAGCTCAGGAGTTTGAGACCAGTCTGGGCAACACAGGCAGACCTTATTTGTGCAAAAAACAAAAAAAATTAGCCAGGCGTGGTGGTACTTGCCCTGCAGTCCTAGCTACTTGAGAGGCTGAGGTGGGAAGATCACTTCAGCCCAGGAGGTGGAAGCTACAGTGAGCTGTGATCACGCCACTGTACTCCAGCCCAAGCAACAGAGTGAGACCCTATCTCAAACAAAACAAAATAAAAAACATTAATAGCAGGTCCAGGACCAGCTCCTGCAAGGTATTCTCTCATTGCTTTGGTTGTATTTCGTTGTAATTCTTTTACTGCATTCTCTCACTGGGTTGACCATAAGCTTTTGGTAATCACTGGAACCCAATCCTCTGGCCTAGCTTTTCAAAGGGTGTCCCAGGCAGATATTTCATTTTAAAAAATTTAAAATCCACACTCAAATCAGTTTGAGAACACTATATTAGAAGCATAATAAAAGACTCTATGTATTTAAAAAAATAAAGGAGAAAAACAAATTAGGCAAAATAGGAGAATAAACATTCAAAGCTTAAATACTGATTAGGGATGTCATAAAATAGAAGAAAAATGTTAGGTATGCAGCAATAGCATTAGAAAGTCAAATCAGGCCGGGCATGGTGGCTCATGCCTATAATCCCAGAACTTTGGGAGGCCGAGGCAGGTGGATCATTTGAGGTCAGGAGTTCAAGAGCAGCCTGGCCAACATGGTGAAACCCCATCTCTACTAAAAATACAAAAATTAGTTGAGTGGTAGTGGCACGCGCCTGTAATACCAGCTACTCGGGAGGCTGAGGCAGAAGAATCACTTGAGCCTGGGAGGCAGAGGTTGCGGTGAGCTGAGATTGTGCCACTGCACTCCAGTCTGGGTGACAAAGTGAGACCCTGTCTCAAAAAATAAAAATAAAAAAGGCTGAGCACAGTGGCTCAAACCTGTAATCCCAGTGCTTTGGGAGGCCGAGACGGGCGGATCATGAGGTCAGGAGTTCAAGACCAGCCTGGTCAGCACGGCGAAACCCCATCTCTACTAAAAGTACAAAAATTAGCCAAGGCCGGGCGCAGTGGCTCATGCCTGTAATCCCAGGAGTTTGGGAGGCAGAGGCAGGCGGATCACGAAGTCAGAAGTTCGAGATCAGCCTGACCAATATGGCGAAACCCCGTCTCTACTAAAAATACAATTAGCCAGGCGTGGCAGCATGCATCTGTAATCCCAGCTACTCGGGAGTCTGAGGCAGGAGAATCACTTGAACCCGGGAGGCGGAGGTTGCAGTGAGCTGAGATCGCGCCACTGCACTCCAGCCTGGACGACAGAGCGAGACTCCGTCTCAAAACAAAAAAACAAAACAAAACAAAATACAAAAAGACAAAAATTAGCCAGGCGTGGTGGCCAGTGCCTGTAATCCCAGCTACTTGGGAGGCTGAGACAGGAGAATCACTTGAACCCAAGAGGCAGAGGTTGCAATAAGCCAAGATTGTGCCACTGCCTTCCAGCCTGGACAACAGAGTGAGACTCTGTCTCAAAAACAAAACAAAACAAAACAAAAAAGCCAAATCAGGAAATGCAGCATAACTAGCCAAAGGGAATAATGTGATAGTTTCCCACTACTTTTTTTTTTTTTTTTTGAGACGGAGTCTCGCTCTGTCGCCCAGGCTGGAGTGCAGTGGCCAGATCTCCGCTCACTGCAAGCTCCGCCTCCCGGGTTCGCGCAATTCTCCTGCCTCAGCCTCCCGAGCAGCTGGGACTACAGGCGCCCGCCACCTCGCCCGGCTTATTTTTTTGTATTTTTAGTAGACACGGGGTTTCACCGTGTTAGCCAGGATGGTCTCGATCTTCTAACCTCGTGATCCGCCCGTCTCGGCCTCCCAAAGTGCTGGGATTACAGGCTTGAGCCACCGCGCCCGGCCTGCTTTCCACTACTTTTAAAATAGTTTTCTCAGCTGAGCATGGTGGCTCATGCCTGCAATGCAGCCCTTTGGGAGGCAGACATAGGAAGATTACTTGAGGCCAAGAGTTCAAAACCAGGCTAATCCACATAGTGAGACCTCATCTCTACAAAAGAAAAATTAAAAAATTAGCCAGGCGTGGTGGTGCACACCCGTAGTACCAGCTACTGGGAAGGCTGAGTCAGGAGGATCACTTGAGCCTGGGAGTTTGAGGCTGCAGTGAGTCATGATCACATCACTGCACTACAGCCTGGGTGACAGAGTAAGACTCTGTCTGAAATAATAATAAAAATAATAAACTAAAATATGAAAATATCTTTCTTCTTGGCCGGGCGTGGTGGCTCATGCCTGTAATTCCAGCACTTTGGGAGGCCGAGGTGGGTGGATCACAAGGTCAGGAGTGCAAGACCAGCCTGGTCAAGATGGTAAAACCCCGTCTCTACTAAAAATACAAACATTAGCCAGGTGTGGTGGTGGGCACCTGTAATCCCAGCTACTCAGGAGGCTGAGGCAGAGAACTGCTTGAACCTAGGAGGCAGAGGATGCAGTGAGCCAAGATCGCGCCACTGCACTCCAGCCTGGGCGACAGAGCAGGACTCGGTCTCAAATTATATTTTCTTATTTATCACTTCCTCGATGTTTTAGTCTGCTTGACCTGCTACAACAAAATACCACAGACTAGGTGGATTAACCAACAGACATTTATTCCTCACAGTTCTAGAGGCTAGGAAGGCCAAGATCAACGTGCGACAAATCTAGTTCTCAGCAAGATCCTGCTTCTTGGCTTGCAGACAACTAGCCACTGTTTTGCTGTATCCTCATATGGTGGAGAAGGGAAGCTCTGGTGTTTCTTCCTCTTCTTATAAGGGTACCAATCCCATCATGGAGACTTCACACTTATGACCTCATTTAAACCTAACTACCTCCCAAAGGCCCCACCTCCTAATACCATAACACTGGGCATTAGGGCTTCAACATACGAATTTGGGAGGAACACAGACATTCAGTCCATAGCAGTAACATATGTTAAGATATATGATAAAGTGATCGAGAAATAGTGAAGAATCGTATCTTCTAGCTGGTCATCCTGCTTCCACTCTTGCCACTCTCTAAACCATCTTCCTCTACACAACACCATAAATTCTCCAGCTTACAGCCTTTCAACAGCTTATCACAGCACTTAGAATAAAGTCCAAAGCACAGCTGCCTTGGCCCTCTGGGTCCTACATGATCCAGTCCTTGCCTCTCTGCAATCTCCTTTTAGAAAAGACTCTCTTTCTCACTATACTTTAGCTACCCTTGGTTTCTCTCCATTCTTCTAATATCCCTTGGATCTTGAGGCTTTGCACTGCAGTTCATTCTACTTGAAATTCTTTTTCCCCTATTCTTCATATGGTTAGTTTCTTCTTAGTCTTAAAGTTTCACTTTAAAATTCTGACATATTGGTGTCAAGCAAGCAATCCTGGCCCTTCCTAAAGAATAGGAGTTCAAGTAGTCGAATGTTCCCCTGCCATTAAAACTAGCAGTTTTCATAGGAGGTTTTTTTGTTTTTGTGTGTGTGTGTTTTTGTTTGTTTTTTTTTTTTTTGAGTTGGAGTCTCGCTCTTTCACCCAGGTTGGAGTGTAGTGGCATGATCTCAGCTCACTGCAACCTCCGCCCCTGGTTCAAGCAATTCTTCTGCCTCAGTCTCCCAAGTAGCTGGGATTACAGGTGCCCACCACCATGCCCGGCTAATTTTTTTATTTTTAGCAGAGATGGGGTTTTACTATGTTGGCCAGGCTGGTCTCGAACTCCTGACCTCAGGTGATCCACCCACCTCAGCCTCCCAAAGTGCTGGGATTACAGGTATCAGTAATCCCAGCCAGGAGTTTTTTGTTTTGTTTTTTATGTGATACAAAAATACGTGGACAGCATTTTGCAACATATATTAAAAGTCTTAAGGAGAAATTTATTCTAAGAAAATGATCACAGATGTATACAAATATTTTTGTATACAAATGTTCATCACACTATTATTTTGATTAATGGAAAAAAGGAAGAAAATCTTAGACATTCAGCCAAGTGAAACACATTATAGAGTCATTTAAAAATCACATTAAAAAAATTTAAGCCAAGCAAGGTGGCTCACGCCTGTAATCCCAGCACTTTGTGAGGCCAAGATGGGCAGATCACTTGAAGACAAGAGTTTGAGGCCAGCCTGGCCAATATGGTGAAATCCCACCTCTACTAAAAATACAAAATTAGCCAGGCATGGTGGCACGTGCCTGTAGTCCCAGCTACTTGGGAGGCTGAGGCAGGAGAATTGCTTGAACCCAGGAGGTGGAGGCTGCAGTGAGCTGAGATTAAGCCACTACACTCCAGCCTGGGCAAGAGAGCTAGACTCAGTCTCAAAAAAAATAAACAAAACAAAACAAAACAAACCCAGAACATTCATGAGCTGGAGGGCAACTTCAACTGGTCTAATTACATATAAATGGAATCTCCAAAGGAAAGGAAAGAAAAGGGGTATAGAAAATAGAATAACGGCTGAAAGTTTTCTAAATTTCATGAAAACTATACATTAATCCAAAAGGCTCAACAAACCCCAAGCACAAAAGGTACAAACAAAATTACACCAAGGAACATCACAATCAAATTGCTCAAAACTAATGATAAAGAAGAAAACTTAAAAGCATTGGGAGGGAAAAAACCCCACATTATGTGCAAATGAAAAAGAGTATGGTTAACAAGAGACTTCTCATAGGAAACCATGCAAGTGACAATACAGCAATGAAACATCTTTAAAAACTGAAACAAAAATCCCTGTAAACCTAATATTGTATATCCAGTAAAAATATCCTTCAAAAACAAAGGCAAAATACAGACTTTTCCAGATGTATAAAAGCTAAAAAAAAGCATCACTACCAGGTGTGCAGTATAAGAAATGTTAAAGGAAGTCCCTCAGGCACAAGGAAAATTATACTACATGGAAAGAGATCTACACAAAAGAATGAAAAGTACCAAAAATGGTAAATACAAACATTTTTTACAATTATTTAGATATCCTTGAAAGTTTGTATAGAAAAATAAATAAAAAGGTACTGCAGAGTTATATGCAGAACTAAAATGTATGACAATAATAATGTGAAGGCTGAGTGGGGAGAAATGGAAATATACTATTATAAGATTGACATACTATATGTGAAGTGCCGTAATATCACATGAAGGGAGTGTCTGATAAGTTAAAGATGTACACCATTTACACCATAAACCCTAAAACAACTACAAAAAAGGAAACAGAAGTAATAAGCCAGGCCGGGCGCAGTGGCTCATACCTGTAATCCCAGCACTTTGGGAGGCCAAGGCAGGCGGATCATGAGGTCAGGAGATCGAGACCATCCTGGCTAACATGGTGAAACCCCGTCTCTACTGAAAATACAAAAAATTAGCCGGGCATGGTGGCAGGTGCCTGTAGTCCCAGCGACTCAGGAGGCTGATACAGGAGAATGGTGTGAACCTGGGAGGCAGAGCTTGCAGTGAGCCAAGATTGTACCACTGCACTCCAGCCTGGGTGACAGAGCAAAATTCCATCTCAAAAAAAAAAAAAAAAAGTAATAAGCCAATATGGAGGTAAAACTGAATGATTACAATATGCTTAATCCAAAAGAAACAGAAGAAGAAAAGGAGAACAAAGAAGAGGTGGGACAAATAGAAAACAAACAGCAAGATGGTAGATTTACACTCATCCATATGAATAATCACATCAAATGTAAATGGTCTAAACATCCCAATTAAAAGGTAGAGATTGTCAGACTGGATAAAAGCAAGACCTACCTATATGCTGCCTATAAGAAATGTACTTTAAATATAAAGATAAAATCATTCTGAAAGAAAAAGAATGGAAAAAGATATACTATGCTAATACTAATCAAAAGAAAGCTGGTCCGGGCACGGTGGCTCATGCCTGTAATCCCAGCACTTTGGGAGGCCAAGGCGGGCGGATCATCTAAAGTTGGGAGTTCAAGACCAGCCCGGCCAACATGGTGAAACCCCGACTCTACAAAATACAAAAATTAGCCAGGCATAATGGCAGGTGTCTGTAATGCCAGCTACTTGAGACTCTGAGGCAGGAGAATCATTGAACCTGGGAGGCAGAGGTTGCAGTGGGCTGAGATCGCGCCATTGCACTCCAACCTAGGTGAAAGAGCTAGACTCTGTCAAAAAAAAAAAAAAACCAGCTAAAAGGGCTATATTAATATCAAGTAAAGTATATTTCAGAACAAAGAATATTACCAGGACTAAAGGATATCCTTTCATAATCATGAAGAAGTCAATTCATCAAAAGGACATAATCCTAAATGTTGTGTATCTGGTAACTAAGTTTCAAACACATGAAGCAAACACTGACAAAACTGCCAAGAGAAATAGACCCACAATTCTAGCTACAAATTTCAACACCTTTCTCTTATTAATTGATAGGACAAATAGAAAAAGCAGGAAAGATACAGAAGACTTTAACAATACTAACAACCAACTTGACCTAATTGACATTTATAGAACACTCAACCCAACAAGAGCAGAAAACATATTCTTTTTGAGGGTATACAGAACATTTAACAATATAAAATATATTCTGGGCCATAAAATGAATCTAAATAAATTTAAAAGAATTCAAGTCATACAAAGTATGTTCTCTGAACACAATGAAATTAAATTAGAAAACAGAAACATGTCTGGAAAATGCCTCAAATATTTTGAAATTATATATAACACTTCTATATTACCCAGGAGTAAAAGGAACAAACAAGAGAATTTTAAAGTATTTTGAACAGACTAAAAACACAGCAAATCACAATCTGTGGAATGCACCTAAAGGAGCACTTAGAGGGAAATTTATAGTACAAAATACCTCTATTAAAAAAGAAGACGGGCACGGTGGCTCACGCCTGTAATCCCAGCACTTTGGGAGGCTGAGGTGGGCGGATCACAAGGCCAGGAGATCGAGACCATCCTGGCGAACACGGTGAAACCCCGTCTCTACTAAAAATACAAAAAAATTAGCTGGGCGTGGTGGCGGGCGCCTGTAGTCCCAGCTTCTCAGGAGGCTGAGGCAGGAGAATGGCGTGAACCCGGGAGGCGGCGGAGCTTGTAGTGAGCCAAGATCGCGCCACTGCACTCCAGCCTGGGGGACAGAGCGAGACTCCATCTCAAAAAAAAAGAAAGAAAGAAAAAGAAAAGAAGAAAAGTCTCAGATAAAAAACCTCAGTTTCCACCTTAAGAAACTGGAAAAAGAATCAACAAACCACAAGCAAACAGAAGATTTTTTTCCACAGCAGAAATTTTAAAATAAAAAAGAGAAAAGCAATAGAGAAAATCAATGGAACCAAACGGTGTTCTTTGAGATCAATGAAATACATAAACATTTAGCCAGACTGATCAGGAGAAAAAGAGAGAAGATCCAAATGAATAATATCAAGAATGACAGAGGTGACCTCACTAGAATTCTACAATTTTAAAATAAAAATAAGAAAATAGGCCAGGCGTGGTAGCTCGCACCTGTAATCCCAGCACTTTGGGAGGCTGAAGCAGGTGGATCACTTGAGCTCAAGCTCAGAAGTTTGAGATCAGCCTGAGCAACCTGGCAAAACCCCACCCCTAAAAAAATACAAAAATTAGCCAGGCATGGTGATGCATGCCTATAGCCCCAGCTACTTGGGAGGGTGAAGTGGGAGGATGGCTTGAGCCCAGGAGGCAGAGGCTGCAGTAAGCAGAGATCATGCCACTGCATGCCAGCCTGGGCAACAGAGTGAGACCCTGTCTCAAAAAAAAAAAAAGAAAAAAGAAAAATTATGAACAGCTTTTTGCTAAGACATTCAACAAATACTTTGAAAGGCACAAAGGTCATTCAAGAGTAAATCTAAATAGCTCTATATTTACTAAAGATATTAAATTTGTGGTTTATAAAACCTTACTTGGCTGGGCGCAGTGGCTCACGCCTGTAATCCCAGCACTTTGGGAGGCCGAGGCGGGAAGATCACCTGAGGTCAGGAGTTCGAGACCAGCCTGGCCAACATGGCAAAACCACGTCTCCGCTAAAAATACAAAAATTAGCCAGATGTGGTGGTGGGTGCCTGTAATCCCAGCTACTCGGGAGGCTGAGACAGGAGAATCGCTTGAACGCAGGAGGAAGAGGTTGCAGTGAGCCAACATCATGCCACTGGACACCAGCCTGGGTAACAGGGTAAGATTTCATCTAAAAAAAAAAAAAAACACACACCTTACCTTCCTATACACACACACACACACACACACACACACACACACACACACACACACCCCAAAAAAACAAAAAAAACAAAAACATAGCCCAGATGGCTTACTTGGTAAATTCCAAATGTTTAAAGAAGAAATAGCCTGTAATCCCAGCACTCTGGGGGGCCAAAGCGGGCGGATCACCTGAGGTCAGGAGTTCAAGACCAGCTTGGCCAAGGAGAAACCCCATCTCTACTAAAAATACAAAAATTAGGTGGGCATGGTGGCGCATGCCTGTAATCCCAGCTACTAGCAGGGCTGAGGCAGGAGGATCGCTTGAACCTGGGAGGTGGACGTTAAGGTGAGCCGAGATCACGAGATCATGCCACTGCCCTCCAGCCTGGGCAACAGAGTAAGACTCTATCTCAAAAACAAAACAAACAAACAAAAAAACAAAGAAAGAATAGAAATTCCATACAAACCCTCCCAGAAAACTGAAGGAGAAATACTTTCTAACCCATCCTACAAGGTTTGCATTACCCAGATACCAAAACCATAGAAAGACATAGTAAGAGAAGAAAACCACAGACTAATGTTTCTCACTAACACAGATGTAAAAGTTCTTAACAAATTTTTAGAAAATCTATTTCAGCAATATATGAAAAGAATAATATCACAACCAAGTGGGGTTTATCTCATAATGCAAGACTGGTTTGGCATATGAAAATCAATCAGTATGACTTACTATATCAACAAACCAAAAAAGAAAAACCGTAAGGTCATCTCAATGGGTGCAGAAAAAAGTATTTCCAAAATCCACGATCTATTCCTAATAAAAATTGTTGGAAAACTAAGACTAGAACAGAACGCCTTTACTTGATAAAGAACATCCGCAAAAATTACAGTTAACATTATACTTAAGGATGAAAAACTGAATGTTTTCTTCTTAACAGTGAGAACAAGAATCTTCTGTGTATTTCTATTCAACACTGTATGGCAAGTTCTAATCAGCACAATAAAAAAGGAAATAAAAGGAATCAAATTGGAAAGAAAAAAGTAAAACTGTCTTTATTTACAGGTGAAACAATTACCTATGCAGAAAACCTATGGAATTTACAAAAAAACTGTACTAGAGCTAATATGAGTCTAGCTTGGTTGTAGGATTCAAGGTTAAGATACAGACATTCATTGTATTTTACAAATGTGCATCAATTGATAACTGGATAAACAAAATGCGTATCCATACAATGTAACATTACTTGGCAATAAAAAGGAATGAAGTAATGATATGTGCTAAGTCAAAGAAGCCAGACACAAAAGATCATACGTTGTATGATTCCATTTATATGAATGCCCAGAATCAGCAAATCGAGACACAGAAAGTAGGTTAGTAGTTGCCAGGGGTTGGGGAGAGGAAAATACCACCACTAATAGGTAGGGGAATTTATTTAGGGGATGGTAAAAATGTTCTGGAATCAGTGATGCTGATAGTTGTACAACCTTGTGAATACACTACAAACCACTGAACTTCAAAAAGGAAGATTTTATGGCATATTATTTATATCTCAAAATTTTAAAAACTGTGATAAGGTCAGATGTGGTGGCTCATGACTATAATCCCAGGACTTTGGGCTGGGCGGTGGATCACTTGAGGTCAGGAGTTCGAGACCAACCTGGCTAACATGGTGAAACCACATCTCTACTAAAAATGCAAAAATTAGTCATGCATGGTGACATGCACCTGTAATCCCAGCTACTTAGGAGGCTGATGCAGGAGAATCACTTGAACCTGGAAGGCAGAGGTTGCAGTAAACTGAGACCGTGCCATTGCACTCCAGCCTAGGCAACAGAAGGAGACTCTATCTCAAATAAACAAACAAACAAACGATGATAAAAAGACACTGTGCCAAACAGACTGGTAGAAAATATTTACAAAATAGATTATGTGGCAATGTATTTATATTTAGAACATATAAAGAACACTTACAACAAAAAGACAAACAACCCAATTAAAAATGAGGCAAAAAGACACCCACATTTTTACAAAGATAAAGAAAAATAAAAGTACATGGATTTATCATCAGACATTATGGAATTGCAAATTAAACACAAAGACCACTACACACCCATTAGAACGACTAAAATGTGGAGAAACGGGAATTCTCACATACTATTGGCATGAATGTAAAACAATACAACCAATTTAAAAACCAGTTTGCAGTTTTTAATAAAAGCTAAGCATAAATCTGCCATAAGACCTAGCTATTACACTCCTTTGTATTTACCTAAAAAAATGAAAGCATATGTACAGACAAAGACTTGTTCACGGATGTTTACAACAGCTTTATGTGTAATAGCCCCATATTGAAAACCACCCAAATGTCCATCAATAGTAAATCTGATAACAAATTGTAGTGTATCTATTCAATTATAAAGGAACGAACTATTTATACATGCTGTAACGTGAATGAATCTCAAAATAATTTTGCTGAGTGAAAGAAGCCAGGTAAGAGTTCATATTATATGTTTAAGATTCTAGAAAATGCAAACAAATCTAGTGTGATAAGACAGCAGATAGTAATTGCCAATGTGCGTCTGCTTCCCCACATATTCTCTAATAGAGTTTATTACCAAATTTCCAGGTACTTGCCAATCTGAGACATCAAAACAGTATCTCTGAGTAGTTTTTATTTGCATTCCCCTAATCAAGAGTGAGACTGTGATTATTTTCTTTTCTTTTTTTTTTTTTTTTTTGAGACGGAGTCTCACTCTATTGCCCAGGCTGGAGTGCAGTGGTGTGATCTTGGCTCACTGCAACCTCTGCCTCCTGGGTTCAAGCGATTGCCTCAGCCTCCTAAGTAGTTAGGATTACAGGTGGGCACCACCAGGTCTGGCTAATTTTTATACTTTTAGTAGAGACAGGTTTCACCATGTTGCCCAGGCTGGTCTTGAACTCCTGACCTCAAGTGATCCGCCTGCCTTGGCCTCCCAAAGTGCTGGGATTACAGGTGTGAGCCACTGTGTCCGGCCTGTGTTTATTTTCATAAGTTTAAGTGACATTGTATTTCACTTCTTCTGAACTATCTGTTCATATTCTTTGCCTATTATTTCTATTGGATTATTCTTCTTTTTCTCACAGATTTTTAGAGTTCTTTATATATTAGGGAAATCAGCCCTTTGTGAGTTGCCAATATTTTCCCCAGCTTCTCACTCGTCTTTTAACTTTGCTTATAGTAGTTTTTGCCATGCCATCCTCCCCTACCCCCAAATTTAAAAATATATATATATGTAGTCAAATTTACAGTCTGGCTCAGGTGATGGGTGTACCAAAATCTCAGAAATCACCACTAAAGAACTTACCCATGTAACCAAACACCACCTGTTCCCCAAAAACTCACTGAAATTAAAAAAAAAAATTACAGTCTATTCTTTCATGGCTTCTGCAATATTTTATCACACAGTATATACTACACAAAATTATGTTTTTTAATTCTCCCATAGTTTCTTTTAGTACCATAGTTCCATTTCTTACATTTAATATTTGATCCATTTGGAATTTATCCTGATATAAAATGTGAGGTATGAATACAAGTTTATTTTCCATATTGGCTACCCAACTTTCTCTACACCATTTACTAAATAATCCATTCTCTTCCACAGTCCTACCCGCCACCATTGATTTAAAATGCCACCTTTATCTTATATTACATATCTTTTGGGTCTGTTAATAGACTTTCTATTTTAAGGAATATACTTTTGAATAGTCTATTGTTTCAAACTTTTAACCAAAAGTTTGTTTTATAATATGGGCACAGTGGCACATGCCTGTAGTCCTAGCTACTCAAGAGCCTGAGGCGGAAGGATCACTTGAGGCCAGAAGTTTAAGTCTAGCCATGGCAAAAGAGCAAGACCTGTCTCTTAAAAAAAGAATAACACAAAATTTGTTTGACAGAAGTCATATTTATGCAAGATTATTTAAATGCTGTTCAGTCCATTTCCTTCTCTGAAAATTCAGAGTTCTATTCTCTATTCCAACCATACACATTGTCAGCTATCTGACTCTTCTATATAATCTTAGCTTCCACATACTTATCATCAATGAGTTGTGTTATAATGTGAAACCCTTGGGTTTTCTCAAAATGCACTACATAAAAGAGACATTAGAAAATAAAACTGAATATATTTATTGCACGAGTATTGTAGACAATGAAGTCATTATCCCTCAGTTTTCAGTGTGAATCTTCCTTGAAAAATATCCCAGAAAACTTTTGTTTATCCAGAGGAACATTATAGTAAATTCTTTGAGTTTCTACTTTTATTTTTCTTTTCTTTTTTTTTTTTTTTGAAACGGAGTCTTGCTCTGTTGCCCAGGCTGGAGTGCAGTGGCGCGATCTCAGCTCACTGCAAGTTCCACCTCCCGGGTCACACCCTACTCCTGCCTCAGCCTCCCGAGTAGCTGGGACTACAGGCGCACACCACCACGCCCGGCTAACTTTTTGTATTTTTAATAGAGACAGGGTTTCATCGTGTTAGCCAGGATGGTCTCGATCTCTTGACCTTGTGATCTGCCTGCCTTGGCCTCCCAAAGTGCTGGGATTACAGGTGTGAGCCACTGCGCCCAGCCCTCTACTTTTATTTCTATCTTCCCTAGTATTTATTATGCTATTGTAAATGTTATATGGCAAGACACCTTAAAACTTTGTGAACTTTCTCATGAAATAAATAAGCTTGCTAGGGAAGTGTGGTGGCCAAGATGTGTTGCTCAGATCTGCTTCAAGAGAACCTATTGTATGGACCACAGTTTAGCCTCTAGCCACCAGCCCCATGAACACTGAAAGCACTCTTTGCCTAAGCTGCTCCCAGTCAGTGACTGAGCAAGGCAGGGGTAGTAGTGCCTGCCCACCTGCCCCATATGGGATTCTGCTTACAGGCAACTTTTGCGTGGGGACTCTACATTTGCATTGCTGGGATTTTCTCAACTATGCTGTGGTCTGCAAGATTTTCTACCCAACCTTTTTCTTCCTAGTCTTCCTTCACAGGTATTAGCCTTGCATTATATTTGAAAAGCTCTCCCTGACTACTCCCGGCTCCCTCCCAACTGATTGTTTGTGGTTCAATAAATCTTATGCCTTTAAGACTATTTGAAGGATCTACACTGACACAGGGAGCATAAGATAATTTAGTTAATTGATGAAAGACTCCATTGCCTATTTAAATAGAACCTGACTCCACATTCTTCATCCCTAACATTATCTTTAAAATTGCATGATGGCTTCTGTAGACAAGCAGATGGAAGTCATGAAGCCCAGATGTAAAAGAAGAGATAAAAGTTTTTTTTAAAAAATCTAAGTATACTCTGGGCTTTTTGACCATTTCACTTGAAAATTCAACTACATCTGCCTCAGGAAACAGAACTGTCTCTAAGTGAATCAACGAATTTTCCCTTGACCTATCTTGAACTGAGAAATAACAGAGACCTGGCCAGTAATGAAGGCAATATAGCACCTCTATCTGGCATTTAAAATATCCTGAAGAACAAACATGCTATCATGTATCAGCTCAAGGCTTCTTCATCCCCATCACCGAGGAAACTCTCGACTCAAGGATATATGTTTTGCCAGCTTGTGAAAGGAAACATTCGTTTCAATAGGATTTCATCTCTTCTTGTTTTACATTTACATTTGGCCTATTTCCTCCATCATTCTATTCCAAAGGGAAAGTCTTAGGAAATTTGCCAAAGTTTCTAAACTATTGAAACACACCGAGAATGCATAAAGCGTATAATGGCCAGTAGTTTTATTTTAGAACCTCAAGAACTATGTACTGTGTTGTATACAGTGCTTAATATACTGTGCATGGCTAATAAATATTAAATCAACCCTTCATAATCTGTCTCTGGGACAAAAACTCTTTATTCACAAGATCAAAATATTCCTCAACCATTTCTCCAGAGAAAGAACTCTCAAATCTTTCATTTTGGTCTTACAGCTTCATACTACAAAAAGTCCTGGGGGATGAAGGCACCCGACTCACCCAAAAACTACATCAGGGTATTTCTTTTAGAGAGGTATACATTTGCCCTGCCCTTGGTTTCACCTTCTTACAAAGTTCAGTAGTCCAGGCTAAATAATTCCACTATTCTTCCAATGTTAACACCCTTCAAATATTTGGGAGTGTCTCTCCTGGATCTTGTAGTTGGAATTCAGTCAACTCTGCATGCTTGAATTTGTTAACTGATCTTCATAAATTCAGGTATTTATCCCCCTCAGCACTACAGTTGCTCTCAGAGCTCACCACCTTCTGTTTCTATCATGCTGACACTGTGCTAAATGTAATACTCCCAGTGGGCTCTTGCCAACTCCCTATGCTGTGGCACAACCCTTCTTTGTTAGCTGCCCAGAATAGCACTGGCTTTCCTTTGACTGCCAGATCACATTTCAGGCCCAAACCAAGTTTGTTATCTGCCATTTCTGTCAAGTCTCTCTGGCCCTCTGGGGTTTCATTTTGTTTTTTCTGTCAGATCTCTTGTATCTCCTCTTCAGCCTCTGAAACAAGAGTAGAATTGTGTCCTATTGTTAATTTCCTAGATAAATGAATATTGTTCATATTTTGGCCTGACATTAGTACTAAAATGGCTGACTGCTAATTTTCATAACTGACCATTTTCTCCCCTCTCTATTGGATTCCCACCTAAGATTTTTCCCTTGTTAAACCTATACTCAAAAGCTATCTCCTTCTAGTAACTGTTTTAGGTAAAACAAACAGGTTGTAAATTCTCCACAGTCCCTTTGGTTCAATCAACTTTTACTAATCACCCACTAGATACAGGTGTTGTGGATAAAGGTAAATACATAGCTTTTGTCCTCAAGCAATTCAGTCTTGTTTAAAGAAAGACATGTAAATTTATATTTATAACAGTGTAATCATGCAATTATAGGAAAATATATAAAGGTTGGGAAAGGTGGTAACTTTAACAACGAATAGGACTCCATCAGACCTAGAAGGAGAAGGACATTTCAGTCAGAGAGAAATTCCAGAGCAAAGGTAAAGAGTGCTGAACATGTGGGATGCATGGGAAACAAATGACATGATGTTGCTGGAGTGTAACAGGAAAGGCAGGAGAGAAATGGCAGCACAGGACAGTAGGGGATTAGGAAAGAACCAAGGCACTGGACCCTGAACTGCTTTGAATTCCAAGCTAAGGGGTCTGAACTTGATCATGTAACAATGAGCAGAGGTTAAAGAAATATAAAAAAGGAAGATGACATGATCCGGGTTTGAGAAGAATCATTCAGCATAAGTGTAGAGAAGAAAAGAGAGGGAGGAGGGACAAAAGCAAGACTATCAGTCAGGTGTCAGCTGCAATGATCCAGGTGAGACAGGGTTTTTTTCAGAAGGAAAAAAAATGAAGATGGCCATTCAGCCGATCACTTACAGAGCACCAACTACATGGTAGGTGCTGTATGACGTGCTTTCCATACTAAACTCATTTAATGGTTACCATAACCCTGTCAGACAGGCATTAGTATCTTAATCTAACAGGAGGAAACTGAGGCTCAGAGAAAACAGATAAAGCTAAAAAATGCAGCAAATAAGCCAACCACTGAAACAGAATCAAATTTAGTAAAATGTCCTCTGTACTGTCACTGTGGCTTCTAGAACCTTATTCCAGAGTAATATATCTTTAATCTAGTTACAGACAGCTCACAATCTCTACTTCAATTCATTTATTCAGTGCCTAGAATGTGTCCTATGTGTCCCCACCCCACCCCTGGCCCAAATTCATATGTTGAAACCTAATCTCCAATGTGCTAGTATTTGGAAGTGAGGCCTTTGGGAAACGATTAGGTCATGAGGACTGAATGGGATCAGTGCCCTTATAAAAGAGAGCTGAGAGCTCTCTCATCCCTTCTACTATGTGAGGACATAGCGAGAAGATGGCTCTCTATGAACCAGGAAGTGGGCCCTAACCAGAAACCGAATCTGTTGGTGCCTTGTTCTTGAACTTCCTGGCCTCCAGAACTATGAGAGATAAACTGTTGTTTTTGGCCAGGCGCGGTGGCTCACGCCTGTAATCCCAGCACTTTGGGAGGCCGAGGCGGGCGGATCACGAGGTCAGGAGATCAAGACCATCCTGGCAAACACGATGAAACCCAGTCTCTATTTAAAATACAAAAAGTTAGCCGGGCATGGTGGTGTGCGCCTGTAGTCCCAGCTACTCGGGAGTCTGAGGCAGGAGAATGGTGTGAACCCGGGAGGCGGAGCTTGCAGAGAGCTGAGATGGTGCCACTGCACTCTAGCTTGGGTGACAGAGCGAGACTCTGTCTCAAAAAAAAAAAAAAAAAAAAAAAAAAACTGTTGTTTTTAAGTCACCCAGTCTATGGTAGTTTGTGTAACAGCCTGAATGGGCTAAGACAATGTGCTAGGCACTGTATAAAAACAATTACTACAGTCAATGAGTTTACAATCTGGTGAAAGAGAAACATAATATAATTACATAACAAAATATGCAATTAGAAATGAATAAAGAATTATACAAGAAAAAGTATAAGATATTATGAGACAGTATAGAAGAAAACCATAGTTAGACTTGAGGAGAGGAGATTTATGGGAAGATCTCTGAGAAAGTGACACATGAGATTTGAAGGGATGACTTGAAGGTGTATTTTCCTATCTACCTATTTCTATGCTGTCATCTGCTACCTCTAGTCACTCCATGTCATTTGCTGAAAACTCTTACAACTAGCTCATGACTCTGCGTCTTTGAAGTCCATGGGCATAATTTATCTAATCAGATACTTGATCTCGACTCCTTTTTAGTTACATTCTCTAGTGGTCATACCCTGGTAATGTTGTCAGTACTTATAACTGCTACACTTCTGGAATCTAACATTCACATACTGTATTTCATCAAATCTGCCACTAATTGGAAGACTTGCCATCATTTCACATAATAGTAAGAAGAAAGTGTTACCAATTAAACTGGCATCTCAACTTTAGAAACATTAAAACGGAAAAGAAAGTATTCCTTAAAACCAATCAACTATGGTATCTTAACTTTTATGACAACTGCTAATCCTTTTATCAATATCTCATTCTATTTTTTTCATTATGTCTATTTGGAAATAGCTTGAACTCAACCACACCTCTGGAAACGATCCTTTTATACTATCCCAATCTGTTTTTCTTGCCTATCACTTCCTTCTCAGGCTAGCCAAAACTCAAAGTCTTATCACTTCAGTCAGTATCTGGCTAACTCCTTTATCTCTCTGGCCTTCCACTGAACCTACACAGCAAAAAACACTGTCAGCTTTCTCTGTTTCTACACCTGAGCTAAGTTCTGCTGAAGTAACTCATTCAACCACATTGGCTGGTATTATACACAGCCAGAACACTGAGGATCCAACAATAAGCAATAAATCTATGTTGCCCAAATCCTCAATCTCCCATGCTCCTAACATTTCAAACTTCCTTCACTGTCTTCAAAACCCCAATCCCATCACCTCCTCTGCACTCCCAAAAGACAACTTTATCCCTTATTCTCTAAAAACATAAAAATACAACATGGGATTTTCTTCAATTTCTGAATCCTCCCATCTGGACTGCCTACAAATTTACATCCATTCATCAGTCCTCTCATTCATTCATTTCACTAATATTTATCAAACACTTACTGTGTATTAGGGACTGTTTTGGGTGGTTACAGAACAAAAATCCCTGCCCTTGTACAGCTTAGATTCCAGGAGAGAGACAATAAATATCAAACATAATAAATTATATGTTAGAAAGTGGTAAGAGAGACAGAAGAAAGAAAAAGTACTACAGGGTAAAAAACAAAGTGTAGAAGCTGGTGTTGGTGTGGAGGGTCAGGCTACAGTATTACAGCTAACAGTATTAAATAAGTAGAGCTCAAGTTCAGAAACAGACAAGCTAATTTATGGGGTGATATAAGTCTGAATAGTGGTTACATAGGGGCAGGGGTGAGAGGCAGGGAGCTTCCAACAGGGAAAGAGTATAAGAGAATGTTCTACAGAGATGAGAACGTTCAATATCTCGATGTGGATGGTGTTGTATGTGCTGTAGACTTAGTATTTGTGTATTTTACACCTCAATTTAAAAAATAAAAAGACTACATAGTTATAGGTAACTATAGCAAAAAGGTAATCCTGTATATTGACCTTCTGACTAAAAATGATTAAGAACTAGAGATCTGAAGGAGTGTAGCAGAGCTGGGCACAGTGGCTCACATCGGTAATCACAGCTACTTGGGAGCCTAAGGCAGGAGGATGGCCTGAGCCCAGAAATTCAAGGCTGCAGTGAGCTATGATGGCACCAGTGCACTCCAGCCTGAGCAACAGAGCAAAACTCCATCTCTAAAAAATAACAAAAAGGAAAAGAAAAAGAAAAAGAAACAAAGAAAAGAAAAAGGAGGAGGCTGGGTGCAATGGCTCATGCCTGTAATCCCAGCACTTTGGGAGGCTGAAGCAGGAGGATCACTTGAACCCAGTGGTTGAAGACTAGCCTAGGCAACACAGGGAGACCCTGTCTCTACAAAAAATTTCAGAATTAGCCAAGCATGGTGGTGCACGCTTGTGGTCCCAGCTACTCAGGAAGTTGAGGTGAGAGAATCACTTGAGCCCAACAGGTAGAGACTACAGTGAGCCGTGATTACGCCACTGCACTCCAGCCTGGTCCCAGCTACTCAGGAGGCTGAGGTGGGAGGATTGCCTGAGCCCAAGAGGTTGAGGCTACAGTGAGCTGTGATTACACCACTGCACTCCAGCCTGGGGCAATGACAAGAGCGAAACCTTGTCTCTAAAACAAGACAAAAGAATGTAGCAGAATGAACAAGGAGAAATACAAATAAGAGTTCATAGTTTAATATAATTGTAGTCAATTTTAAGGACTTCGGCTTTCATTACCCCGTGACATGAGAAGCCACTGCAAGAGCCGGAACCTAAGAGTGACATGATCTGACACAGGTTTTAACAAGTTCCCTCTGGCTATAAACTGAAAACAGATGACGGAAACAGCAACAACAGAAGCAGAGACCATTTGGAAGGCTATGCAATAATCCACGTAAGATGTGACAATGTGGCTTAGACTAAAGTAGTGAGAAGTGGTTAGACTATGAATATATTGAAAGTAGAGCCAAAAGGATTTGCTGATAATTAGTATTAGAGAGAGGAGTCAACAATGACAACAAGACTTTCTGCCCAAGTTGCTGGGAGGTAAGGCAAGACTGCAGAAGAAATAAGTTTCAGAGGAATTCAGTTTTGACATGCTAAGTTTTGAAATGTCTATAGAATCGACACCTGAGAGAAGATATAAAGATGGCAGTTAGAGATGCAAGTGTGGAATTCAGGAGAGTTTGGGACTTGTCAGCATTTAGATTAGATGGTATTTAAAACCATGGGAATAGGTACAATCACCATGACAGAAAAGAGATGAGCTTATTCAAGGACTGGCCCCAGGGCATCCCATATTAATAGGTCTCTTACTGTGTAAAATATCCCGTTTCTATGTAAATAAGGCCAATCTTCCTATTCATGCTTTGAATCATATTCCTTCCTTTCTTTTCAAGGACTTCAGTCCATTTTTATTCCCTTTTTCCAATCTTGCTTTCTTCCTCTCCACACTCTTTTCCATAGGCACCTAAACATATTCAAGTCTGTCATACTTTTTTTTTTTTTTTTTGGAGACAGGGTCTCACTCTTGCCCAAGCTGGAGTGCAGTGGTATGATCTTGGCTCGCTACAACCTCCGCTTCCTGGGCTCAAACAATTCTCTAGCCTCAGCCTCCTGAGTAGCTGGGACTACAGGTGTAAGCCACCATACCTGGCTAATTTTTGTATTTTTTGTAGAAACAGGGTTTCACCATGTTGCCCAGGCTGGACTCAAACTCCTGAGCTCAAAGTGATATGCCCACCTCAGCCTCCCAAAGTGCTAGAATTACAAGCATGAGCCACCGCGCCTGGCCCATCAAGTCTGTTATATATTGTTTGAAAAAACATTTTCCCTAGAGCTTGCAATCCTCTCCGGCAACTCAAACTCCCTTATTCTTCACAGTCAATATTTTCAAAACCGTTTTCTACCCCAGCTTGTTTTGCTTCCCTACAAATAATGTCTCTAACCAGTCCAATTTAACCTTACCATCTACCCTAACACTTAAAAAACTGCTTTGCTGCTAAAGTCAGTGAATTATTTTCAAAACTGATTTTATTTTACATCTGTATAGCATTTAACACCTAACTCCCCTCCTTCTTAAAAACTCTCTTCTTTTTGGAACACCACACTCTCCTGGCTTTCTCCTTCAACCCTGGCTTCTAATTTCCTTCATTATCTTTTCCTTCAGCAATTCCCTTAACTGTTGATGTCCATTGGGGTCCATTCTCAGTCTTGTCTCCATCACTTCATATAAACTCCCTGGTGATTCCACTGAAAGAATGAATGATTTGACAGGAGATCCTTGGTGATCTTAGCAAGCATGGTTTCAGAGAAAAGGTGAGGATAAATGCTCTATTATCAAACAGAAAATGAAATGATAAATCTAAAAGAGCATGTATAGATAGGATTAGAGATTTACGGGATCTATTTTGTCATTTTTTTTTTTTTTAAGGGAATGAAGTTAATGGAGATGGAAAGACTGAAGATCAAGGATATAAATGATGTTGTTAAGTCACCGAGGAGGTGGATGAGATGGTATCAAGAATCATATATTTAGACAGATGTCACAACTATCTAAAATGGGAAGAGCTAAACCTCTTCCTCTGGGACAGAAAGGAAAAAAGTAAAAATGAGGTCAAACAGAGACATGTAATGAGAAAGTCAGAAGGAAGTTGAAACAGTTCACAAGAGAAAGCCTAAACTTTTTGGTGTCCCAGATCCAAGGTGGGTTGGATGACAATGAGACAGAGATTAGGAAGGGGTCTGAGATGAGTAGAAGTCTGTAACAGCTGCTGAAGAAAAAGGCAAAGGCAACTAACCAATGTAAAATTAAAAAAAAAAAAAAGGTGACTGGTAAAGAGAACTCAAATAAGATTGGAGTTTAGAGACTTGAGCTTAGAGAGGCAGCAATTCCATAACTTTACAGCACTCGGTTTTTAAGGCATAGGCAGAAACAGAGAAGGCAGACTGTAGGATTGATCCAGGAATGTGGGAGCTGGCAGCGGACAAGAACCAAGCGAACAGAAGATATTTATATGTGACAAATGAAAATGATGAACCATTTATAACCATAAATTTTCTTTTCTTTCATTTATTTGAGACAAGGTCTTGCTCTGTTGCCCAGGCTGGAGTGCAGTGGTGTGATCACAGCTCACTGTAGCCTCAAACTCCTAGGCTCAAGTGATCCTCTCACCTCAGCCTCGCACGTAGCTGGGACTACAGGCATGTACCACCACACCCAGCTAATTTTTAAACTTTTTGTAGAGATGGGATCTCACTATGTTTTCTAGACTGATCTCAAATTCTTAGCCTCAAGTGATCCTCCCATCTCGGCCTCCCGCTGGGATTACAGGTGTGAGCCACTGCACCTGACCATAACCATAATTTTTTTTTTTGTTCTGAGACAAAGTCTTGCTCTGTCGCCCAGGCTAGAGTACAGTGGCATGATCTCAGCTCACTGCAACCTCCACCTCCTGGGTTCAAGCGATTCTCCTGCCTCAGCCTCCCAAGCAGCTGGGATTACAGGTGCCCGCCACCACGCCCGGCTAATTTTTGTATTTTTAGTAAAGACGTGGTTTCACCATGTTGGCCAGGCTGGTCTCGAACTCCTGACTTCAGGTGATCCACCTGGTCTCAGCCTCCCAAAGTGCTGGGATTACAGGCATCAGCCACTATGCCCAGCCCATAACCATAAATATTTTTAATTCAATGTTTTAAAATAGTTATCTTCCAAAATAGACTAAGAACCACTACATGACCACAGTGACATCACACTGAAATTGTAATGAACGATCTACAGCATGCTGCCCAGATCATGTGGCCCACGGCACCCAATACCAACCCCACATGCTCCTCACTATAGCAAATTATTCTTCAGTTGTAATGATAGTTTCTTTTTTGAAACTGTCTTAGAATAATTCTACTATCTGAATGTTTCTGTTTTTTAAATGAACATAAAGAATCTTCTCCTGGGAGGACAGGGAATAAGCCGAATAGAAGCCTCCACTGATCATCCTTCCTGCAGGAACACCAATTAACAACTATCTACACACAAAAAAGCACCTTCAATAAGAATGAAAACCATGTGAGCAATCACAGTACCTGGTTTTAACTACATATCACTGAAAGAGGCACTGAAGAAGGCAGGAAAAACAGTCTTGAAATACAACACCCCTCTCTCATCCCCTGGCAGCAGCCACATGGGCAATCTGTATGCTTGGGGCAGGCAGAGCTCAGTGATTGTGGAACTTTGCATTGGAACTCAGTGCTGGTAACACCAGACAGGATTCAGCAGGTACCCACAGAGGGAGCATTCAGAAGAGCCCTAGCCAGAGAGGAATCACCCAACCCAGAGTTCATATCTGTAATTTCGGTAAGCCCTGCCACCATGGGCTAAAGTGCTCTGGGGTTCTAAATAAACTTGAAAGGCTGTCTAGGCCACAAAGACTACAACTCCTGGGCAAGTCCTAGTGATGTGCTGGGCTTGGAGCCAAGGGACTTGAGGGGCACATGACCTAGTGAGACGTCAGCCAGGCTGGCTAAGGGAGTGCTTACGCCACCCCTCCTCCAACCCAAGGCAGTGCAGCTTGAAGCTCCCAGCTTCAAAAGAGACCCCTTTCTTCCGCTTGAGGGAAGAGTAAAGAGGATGTTGTTTTGCAGCTTAGATACTAGCTCAGCCACAGTAGGAAAGAGCACCAGGCAGGATCATAAGGCCCCATTCCAGGCCCTAGCTCCCGGACATTTCTAGACATATCTTGGGCCAGAAGGGAACCAGTCCTGGCAGGATTCATCACCTGCTGACTAAACAGCCCTTGGACTCTAAATAATCAGCAGCGGTAACCAGCTAGTACATGCCATGGATCTTAGGTAAGACTCTGAGACATGCTGACTTCAGGTGTGTCCCAGCAAATTCCCAACTGTGTTGGCTATGAGGAGAGAATCCTTCTGCTTGAGAAATGGAGAGGGAAGAATAAAGGAGACTTTGTCTTGCAGCTTAGGTACCAGCTCAGTCAAAATGGGGAACAGTACCAAACAGGCTCTTGGGGTCCCTGATTCCAGACCTTGGCTCTTGCATGGCATTTCTAGACCTACCGTGAGCCAGAGGGGAGCCCACTGCCCTGAAGGGTGAGTTCTAGGCCTGGCAGCATTCACCACAAGCTGACTTAAGAGCCCTTGGGCCTTAAGTGAACATCAGTGGTGCCCTGGTACTCGTGGGCCCGTGGTGGTGGTGGACATGGGAAGAGACTCCTCTGCCTGCGGGAAGGGGAGGACGAAAGAGTAGGAAGGATTTGTCTTGTGGTTTCACTGCCAGCATAGCTGCAATGGAATAGGGCACCAGATAGATTTCTCTCTAAGGTTTCCAACTCCAAGCCCTGGCTCCTGAACAGCATCTCTGGACTTGCCCAGGGTCCAGGGGAACTTGCCACCCTGAAGGGAAGGGCACAAGACTAGCTGGCTTCACTACCTGCTGACTGTAGAGCCCTAGAGTCTTGAGAGAACATACGCAGTAGCCAGGTTGTGGTCACAGCACCCCTTGGACAAGACTCAATGCTGTACTGGCTTCAGGACTGACCCAGTGAGTCCCAGTGTTGGTGGCCACAGGGTTGCTTGTGTCACCTCACCTCTAGGTCCAGGCAGTTCAGCACAGAGACAGAGAGAGACTCCGTTTGTTTGGAAGAAAGTAAGGGAAGAGAACAAGAGTCTCTGCCTCACAGTCCAGATAATTCATCTGGATCTTACCCAAGACCATAAGGGTGATACCTCTACAAGTCTGTAAGAACTACAGCATTACTGAGCTTGGGGTGCCACCTAATGCAGATATGGCTGCAGTGACCAAAAACTTAGATCTCAACACCCAAGTCCCTTCGAATATCTGGAAAGCCTTCCCAAGAAGGACAGGTACAAATAAGCCCAGATTGCTAAGAAGTCAACAAATACCCAACTCTTCAACGCCCAGACACTGACAAACATCCACAAGCATCAAGACCAGGAGGAAAACATGATCTGACCAAACTAAGTAAGGCATCAGAGGCCAATCTCAGAGAGACAGAGATATGTGACCTTTCAGACAGAATTCGAAATAGCTGTTTTGAGGAAACTCAAAGAAATTCGAGATAACATAAGAAAGAATTCAGAATTTTATCGATAAACTTAACAATGAAATTGAAATAATTAAAAAAAGAATAAAGCAGATATTCTGTAGTGGAAAAATGCAATTGACACACTGAAGAATGCACCAGAGTCTCCTAATAGCAGAATTGCTAAAGCAGAAGAAAGAACTGTGAGTCTGAAGACAGGCTATTTGAAAACACATACCCAGAGGAGACAAAAGAAAAAAGAATACAAAAGAATAAAGCACACCTACAAGATCTAGAACATAGCCTCAAAAGGGCAAATATAAGAGTTATTGGCCTTAAAGAGAAGGTAGAGACAGACATAGAAAGGTTATTCAAAGGGATAACAATAGAGAACTTCCCAAGCCTAGAGAAAGACATCAGTATTCAAGTACAAGAAGGTTATAGAACACCAAGAAGATTTAACCCAAAGACGACTACCTCAAAGCATTTAATATCCGAACTCCCAAAGGTCAAGGATAGAGAAAGGATCCTAAAAGCAGCAAGAAACAACATACAATGGAGCTCCAAATACATCTGCCAGCAGACCTCTCAGTGGAAACCTTACAGGCCGAGAGAGGGTGGCATGACATATTTAAAGTGTTAAAGGAAAAATCTTTTACCCTAGAACACTATATCCGGTGAAAATATCCTTCAAACATGAAAGAGAAATAAAGACTTTCCCAGACATACAAAAGCTAAAGGATTTCATCAACACCAGACCTGTCTTATAAGAAACAATAAAGTGAGTTCTTCAATCAGAAAGAAGAGGATGCTAATGATCAATAAGAAATCATCTGAAGGTATAAAACTCACTGGTAATAGTAAGTACACAGAAAAACACAGATTCAAGTAATTGTAGTGTGTAAACTCGTATTTCAAGCAGAAAGATGAACTGATCAAAAATAAAACTACAACTTTTCAAGACACAGTACAATAAGATATACATAGAAACAACAAAAAATTAGAAAGTGGGGGGTAAGAAGTTAAAGTATAAAGTTTTTTTTGTTTGTTTGTTTTTGAGACGGAGTATCGCTGTCACCCAGACTGGAGTGTAGTGGCGTGATCTCGGCTCACTGCAACCTCCACCTCCCGGGTTCAAGCAATTTTCCTGCCTCAGCCTCTCGAGTAGTGGGACTACAGGCACACGCCACCACGCCTGGCCAATTTTTGTATTTTTAGTAGAGACGGGGTTTCACCTTGTTGACCAAGATGGTCTCAATCTCTTGACCTCATGATCCGCCCACCTCGGCCTCCCAAAGTGCTGGGATTACAGGCATGAGCCACTGTGCCCAGCCTAAGTATAAAGCTTTTATTAGTTTTTTTTGCTTGTTTGTTTATACAATCGGTGTTGTCATCAGTTTAAAATAATGTGCTATATTATTTGCAAACTTCATGGTAACCACAAATCTAAAAACATACAGTGGATACACAAAAAATAAAAAGGGAGAAATTAAAACATACCACCAGAGAAAATCACCTCCACTAAAAGGAAAATAGGAAAGAAGAAAAGAAAAAAGAGAAGACCAAAAAATAACCAGAAAACAAATAACAAAATGGCAGGAGTAAGTCCTTATTTATTAATAATAACACTGAATGTAAATGGACTAAATTCTCCAATCAAAAGACACAGAGTGGCTAAATGGATAAAAAAGCAAGAAAGATTAAATGATCTGTTGCCTACAAGAAACACACTTCTCCTTTAAAGAAACATATAGAATGAAAATGAAAGGATGAAAAAAGATATTCTATATCAATGGAAACGAAAAAAGAACAAGACTAACTATATTTGTATAAGACAAAATAGATTTCAAGACAAAAACTACAAAAAGAGACAAAGTAATGTCATTATATAATGATAAAGGGGTTAATTTAGCAAGAGGATGAAGGCATTTTAAATATATATGCACCCAACACTGGAGCACCCAGATATATAATGGAAGTATTATTAGAGCTAAATAGATAAGACTCCAAAACAATAATAGTTAGAGACTTCAATACCCCATTTTCAGCATTGGACAAATCATCCAGACAGAAAAATCAACAAAGAAACACTGGACTTAATCTGCACTACAAAACCAAATGGATCTAATAGATATTTACAGAACATTTCATCCAATGGCTGTGGAATACACATTCTTCTCCTCAGTACATGGATCATTCTCAAGGACAGATTATACGTTAGGTCACAAGACAAGTCTTAAAACACTCAAAGGATTGAAGTAATATCAAGCATTTTCTGACCACAGTGGAATAAAACTAGAAATCAATAACAAGAATTTTGGAAATAGTACAAACATGAAGGAATTTCTTGAAACAAATGATAATGGAAACATAACATACCCAAACCTATAGGATACAGCTAAAGCAGTACTAAGAGGGAAGTTAGTTTGTTTATTGATTGATTGATTGATTGATTGATTTTGAGACAGAGTCTTGCTCTGTTGCCCAGGCTGGAGTGCAGTGGTGCGATCTCAGCTCAATGCAACCTCTGCCTCCCGGCTTCAAGTGAGTCTTGTGCCTTAGCCTCCCGAGTAGCTGGAATTACAGGCGTGCACCACCAATGCCCAACTAATTTTTTGTATGTTTAGTAGAGACAGGGTTTCACCATGTTGCCCAGGTTGGTCTGGAATTCCTGAACTCAGGCAATTTGCCCGCCTCAGCCTCCCAAAGTGCTAAGATTACAGGTGTGAGCCACTGCGCCCAAAGAGGGAAGTTTATAGCTATAAGTTCCTATATCAAAAAAGTAGAAAAGCATCAAATAAATAGCCTAACAATACATCTTAAATAAATAGAAAAGCAAGACCAAACCAAACCCCAAGTTAGTAGAAAAGAAATAAAGATCAGAGCAGATATAAATGAAACTGAAATGAAGAAAATAATTCAATTGTTTCTTTGAAAAAGAAAAGATCAACAAAATAAAAAATTGTTTCTTTGAAAAAAATAAACAAAATTGACAAACCTTTAGCCAGACTAAGAAAAAAAGAGAGAAGACCAAAATAAATAAAATCAGAGATGAAAAAGGAGACATTATGTCTGATACTGCAGAAACTCAAAGGACCATTTGAGGCTACTCTGAGCAATTATATGCCAATAAATTGGAAAACCTAGAAAAAGTGGATACGTTTTTTGACACATACAACCTCCCAAGATTGAATCATGAAGAAATCCAAAACCTAAACAGACCAATAACAAGTAGCAAGGTCAAAGTCAAAGTGAAAAGTCTCTCAGTCGGCAGGGCATGGTGGCTTACGCCTGTAATCCCAGCACTTTGGGAGGCCAAGGTGGGCGGATCACCTGAGGTCAGGAGTTCGAGACCAGCCTGACCAACATGGAGAAACCCGTCTCTACTAAAACTACAAAATTAGCCGGGTGTGGTGGCGCATGCCTATAATCCCAGCTACTTGGGAGGCTGAAGCAGGAGAATCACTTGAACCCAGGAGGCGGAGGTTGCAGTGAGCTGAGATCATGCCATTGCCCTCCAGCCTGGGCAACAAGAGTGAAACTCCATCTCAAAACAAAAAAACTATCCCAGCAGCAAAGAAAAGCCTGGGACCCAAGGCTCCACTGCTGAATTTTACCAAACATTTAAAGAACTAACACCAATCTTACGCAAACAATTCCAAAAAATGGAGGTGAAAGGAATACTTCCGAACTCATTCTATGAGACCAGTATTACCCTGATACCAAAACCAGAGAAAGGCACATTAAAACAAAACAAAACAAAACAAAAAAACTACAGGCTCTGATGAACATTTATGCAAAAATCCTCAACAAAATACTAACAAATCAAATTCAACAACACATTAAAAAGATCATTCATCACGATCAAGTGGGATGTATCCCAAGGATACAAGAATGGTTCAACATACACCAATCAACGTGATACAGCCTATCATCAGAATGAAGGACAAGAACCATATGATCATTTCCACTGATGCTGAAAAAGCATTTGATAAAATTCAACATCCCTTCATGATAAAAACCCTAAAAATAACTGAGTATAGAAGAAACATACCTCAACATAATAAAATATATACAACAACCCACAGCTAGTATCATACTGAATGGGGAAAAACTGAAAGCCCTTCTTCTAAGATTTAGAACATGACAACAATGCCCACGTTCACTACTGTTATCCAATATAGTACTAGAAGTCCTAGTTAGAGCAATGAGTCAAGAGAAAGAAATAAAGGGCACTCAAACCGGAAAGGAAGGAGTCAAATTATCCTTGTTTGTAGATGATATGATCTTGTATTTGGAAAAACCTAAAGACTCAACCAAAAAACTATTAGAACTGATAAGCAAATTCAGTAAAATCAACTTACAAAAGTCACTAGCATTTCTACATACCAACAGGAAGCAATCTGAAAAAGAAATCAAGGAAGTAACCCCATTTATAATAACTACAGATAAAATTAAATACCTAGGAATTAATTTAACCAAATAAGTGAAATATATCTACAATGAAAACTATAAAACACTGATGCAAGAAACTGAAAAGAATACCAAAAAAAAAAAAAAAAAAAAAAAAAAGTCCATGTCCATGGATTGGAACAATCAATATTGTAAAAATGTCCATCCTACCTAAAGCAGAATCTGTGTAGTAGTAGGGATTGTACTAAATCTATAGATTCCAAATACCAATAACATTCTTCACAGAAATAGAAAAAACAAATCCTAAA
Source organism: Macaca fascicularis (assembly GCF_037993035.2). NCBI lineage: Eukaryota > Metazoa > Chordata > Mammalia > Primates > Cercopithecidae > Macaca > Macaca fascicularis. Next base: position 170,765,268 of record NC_088377.1, on the reverse strand, counting down.
ATTTATATAGAACTACAAAAGTGACAGAATAGTCAAAGCTATCCTAGGCAAAAAGAACAAAACTGGAGGAATGACATGACCTGACTTCAAATTATACTGCAGAGCTATAGTAACCAAAACAGCATGGTACTGGCATAAAAACAGACACATAGACCAATGGAACAGAATAGAGAACCCAGAAACAAATCCCTACATCTACAGTGAACTCATTTTCGACAAACACGCCAAAAATATACATTGGGGAAAGAACAGTCTCTTCGATAAATGGTGCTGGGAAAACTGGATATCCATATGCAGAAGAATAAAACTAGACCTCTATCTCTCACATATACAAAAGTCAAATAAAAATAGATTAAAGATTTAAATCTAAGACTTCAAACTATGAAGCTACCAAAAGAAAACATTGGGGAAACTCTCCAGGACATCGGAGTGGGCAAAGATTTCTTGAGTAAATACCTCACGAGCGTAGGAACCAAAGCAAAAATGGACAAATCAGATCATATCAAGTTAAAAAGCTTCTGCACAGCAAAGGAAACAACCAACAAAGTGAAGACACTACCCACAGAATGGGAGAAAGTATTTGCAAACTATCCATCTGACACAGGATTAATAACCATAATATATAAGGAGCTCAAACAACCCTATGGAAACAAAATCTAATAATCCAATTAAAAAATCGGCAAAAGATCTGAATAGACGTTTCTCAAAAGAAGACATACAAATGGCAAACAGGTGTATGAAAAGGTGCTCAAGGCCGGGTGCAGTGGCTCACGCCTATAATCCCAGCACTTAGGGAGGCTGAGGTGGGCAGATCATTTGAGGTCAGGAGTTCAAGACCAGCCTGGCCAACATGGTTAAACTCCATCTCTACTAAAAATACAAAAATTAATCAGGTGTGGTGGCGCGGGCCTGTAATCCCAACTACTTGGCAGGCCGAGGCAGGAGAATCCCTTACCCAGGAGGTGGAGGTTGCAGTGAGCTGAGACTGTGCCACTGCACTCTACCCTGGGTGACAGAGTGAGACTCCATCTCAAAAACACATAGAAAAACTACAATGAGATATCTTGCCACAGTTGAAATGGTATATATCCAAAAGACAGGCAATAACAAATGCTGGTGAGGATACGGAGAAAAGGAAACCCTCATACACTATCAAGAACAATTTAGAGATTCCTCAAAAAATTAAAAATAGAACCACCATATAATCCAGCAATCCCACTGTTGGGTATATATTCAAAAGAAAGGAAGTCAGTACATTGAGGAGATATCTGCACTCCCATGTTTGTTGTAGCACTGTTCACAATAGCCAAGATTTGGAAGCAACCTAAGCATCCATCAACAGACGAAAAAATTTTTAAATGTGGTACATATAAACGATGGAGTACTATTCAGCCATAAAAAAGAATGAGATCCTGTCATTTGCAACAACATGAATCAAAGTAGATATCTTTATGTTAAGTGAAACAAGCCAGGCAAAGAAAGACAAATTTTGCATGTTCTCACCTATTTCTGGGAGATAAAAATTAAAAGAATTGAACTCATGGAGATAGAGAGTAGAATGATGGTTACCAAAGGTTGGGAAGGGTAGTGAGGAGGTTGGCGGGGAAGTGGGGATGGCTAATGGGTACAAAAAAAACCAGAAAGAATGAATAAGATCTGGTATCTGATAGCACAACAGGGTAACTACAGTGAATAATAATTTAATTGTACATTTTAAAATAACTAAAAGAGTATAATAAGATTGTAATACAATATATGTTTGAGGTGATAGATACCCTCATTTACCTTGATGTAATTATTGCACATTGTATGCCTGTATCAAAATATTCCATAAACCCCATAAATATATGCACCTACTATGTACCCATAAAAATTAAAAATTTTTAATAAATAAAAAATCTTAAAAAGTTTTCTCCTGTATGTATAAAATTTCCAGGCTGGTCTCAAAAATTTTAAAGAGACTCTTCTCCTTTAAAAAATTATTTAGGTGTTTTGAATTTAAATTATCTAAACCATGAATATATAATCAAACCACAACAGGTCAGATCCTACATGTGTGGGTAAAGAGTCATCTTCCACATATACAAAGTTCTGTACTTCTATACCATGTGGTTGGTGATGAGACGGAACAGGTACAACACCCTTCTGACAAGCTTTCCTTGTTATGGAAGCACTCCTAAAAGTTGGAATCTCCCATCTCAGCCCCCTGAATAGTTGGAACTACAGGTGACCCACTATGCCCGGATAATTTGTTGTTGTTGTTGTTGTTGTTGTTGTTTGTAGAGAAGGGGACTTGCTACAGTGTCCGGGCTGCTCTCAAACTCTTGGCCTCAAGTGATCTTCCCACCTAAGCCTCTCGAGTCGCTAAGATTACAGACATGAGCTACCATGCCTGACAGTTTCTACATTTTTAAGCGGTTGAAAAATTTCCAGTCTGTCCCTGAATCTCCCCCCAAAAAAGGTCAAAAATTTTTAAAAAGAACAATATATCACGGCACATGGAAATTGTATCAAATTCAAATTTTTGGTTTCCATTAAGTTTTTTTGGAGTTCATTTATGTATTGCCTATGACTACTTTTTTTGCTACAATAAGAGGTTTGAGTAGTTACAACAAAAAACATACCGCCTGCAAAGCCTAAAATACTTACTACTATCTAACACTTTACAGAAAAAGCTTGCTTATCTTTGGACCAAGAAAAGTTTTATTTTATTGTATAATTCAGTAATGACTGTGATAATTATTTCCAAATAGGCAAAAGAGGTGATACCAACAGCAATTTGGAAAATAATGACCTTAATTATAAATAACAAAGCTTAAACAGTTTAATATAATACATAAAATAGACAATTCACTTGGTAGAATGACAAATATCAAGTAAACACTGCAAATGTGCTGTTTTGGTTTGGCTCTTGTAAGGCCTTACATTGCTTCTCTTCCATTATCCCCCAAGCAAAGTCTAGGAAAAAAAAATTCCAAAATCATTCTGGGAATTTTAGGAAAAGCTACATAGAGGTATTTTAGTCACTACAACCCTGCCTAAGTACTTTCCATAGCTGTTATATGTTTCAAGAAAACAAAACAAAAAACCAGGTGTCCTCATGAAATGTCAGGTGAATTGCTGCCAGTAGGTGGAGACAGTTTCTAATCAAAGCAGAGAAGCAAAATTTGATACCAGTTGTAATGGAAATTTAAACTACCTTCATATCCTTACCTTGAAATATTTAGTTAACTAGATAGGACAAAGTGATTTTTTCCTTCCCTAGTTCAACAATAAAACCAGGCTGCCTTGTACTTCCTAAATCAGATTTCACTAAGGAATGGCTGGTGAATACCCCATTCCCTAGATAATATAAGCCTAATTTATATGTTTAAATAAATCAAGTTTTTCCTCTCTTGCCATTAGAAAAGGAATATTTTCTCATCATTTTCTCTCAATGAGGTTAGCATCTTTCCTATCAAATTAAACCACAGGTCTTCTTGTCTATGGTGACCCTCTAGCTATCTTATTATCTAACCTGGAAATGACTATTTCAGCAGGTAATGATTTGTTTATTTGGAGACAGGATCTTGCTGTCACCCAAGCTGGAGTGCAGGGGCAGGATCATGGCTCACTGCAGCCCCAACCTCCCCAGCTCAAGCAATCCTCCTACCTAAGACTCCTAAGTAGCTGAGACTATTACTGGATTAGTCCACCACCACATCAGGCTAATTTTTTAGTTTTTTTAGAGACTGGTTCTCCTTATGTTGTCTAGGCTGGTCTCAAACTCCTGGGTTCAAAGGATCTTCCCATGCCTTGGCCTCCCAAAGTGCTGGGATTACAAGCATGAGCCATTGCATCTGGCCAGGTAATGATTCTGATTATAGCTCTAAATTACCTTATCAAACACCATCGACTTTCACTCATTTAAAAAAAAAAAAAAAAACTTTCCAAATTTTTTTCTCATTTTATAAACAAGAAAAAAGTTACTTTTCCATTCTACAAATGACAGGAATAGAATGGTGGTTCCAACTTCGGGACCCGTAGTCCAGAGCTACCTGGCAATTTCTAGCGGTCTGTAGGAGGAAGAAGACCAACTGGGCCTCAAGCAAAGGCATTCTAAATTTCCTGTCTCAACATGTGATACTTCTGCTCCCCAAGCACCAGTGCTCTGGAGCTGTTCGCTAGCTTTCCAAAGCTCCCAACCGGCGCTTCTCGCTTGGGTCCTGTCTACCCTATGCTTTTTCAGTACCTTTAATTTCAGCAGTATGCACAACTCAGCCCAGTCCTAAGATGAAGTTTACTTCAAAGCAAAGCATGCTAGAGTGCAAAGGACTCACAGGTAACCACTGACACCATCACTAACCAGGGGACATAGCACTACAAAAAATTTGTAATCGGAATAAACAGTGATGTTTTCAGAAATTCCTCCTCTTTGGAGCAGCCACCTCTCTACGATCCTTTTACCTTTCACATCCCCAATCACCCTACTTAAAGTCACACAATACACCAAGGCTACAATAGTTTCCCAATGCCATACTTTGAAAGATACCAAAAAAACCCCCAAAAACTCTGTCTTCGCTGATCAACTTGAGAAAGCCAGGCACAGAGGCAATAGGTCAGTGGGTATGTGTACACATAGTCTTCACAAATTGACTACCCACTTCAGAAAGGCTGACATATATTAAATCTCAAAAAGAACATAAACTTTAAGCTTCTAAAAACTCTAACTCGCCAAGCAAGGGTAAGGACTCTAACTTAGCCAATTTAGTTTAATTCTCCTTTATAAGGCTATTTTCAGAAACCATCTGAGTACTGTTTTAAACTACCTAGTATCAGAATGTCCTGAAATTTTTACTTATTTTACCTTCCAGATTATGTGAAAAATAGGTATAAGCATACTAACCTTTCTATTTTAATAAACCCCAGGCATTTACTCTCTATCAACTGCATGGACCATTCTAGGAAGCCAAATTTTTTTTTTTTTTATTTTTTAGAGACAGGGTCTCACTCTGTCACCCAGGATTAGAGTGCAGTGACATGATCATAGCTCACTGTAGCCTTGAACTCCTGGGCTGAAGGGATCCTCCTACCTCAGCCTCCCAAGTAGCTGGGACTACAGGCGTATGTTACCATGCCCAACTAATTTTTTAATTTTTTCAGTAGAGATGGGGTCTCAGTATGTTGCCCAGGCTGGTCTTGAACCCCTTAGCTTGAGTGATCCTCCCACCTTAGCCTCCCAAGGTGCTGTGATTATAGGCGTGAGCCACCATACCTGGCCCCAAAATATTTAAATCCAATGAAAACCAACATAACACCAGAAAATCATTTTGTCTTTCTTCCCTTGATGTTTGTGATTATTTGGGAAAGTACTTAATTGGAAGAAAAGTCTATGGCTGATGGTATATTAAGGTGTACAGAGGTTACTCACTGGCTCCCTTTATGCAACCTCTCTTCTACTCTTCCTATTATTTCCTTGATTTTTTACTTCCAACTAAATGTGTTTTCTCCTAAACATAGTGATAAGAATTTTAAGTAACTATCATGGGGTAATCCTACATGATTCCTCCAAAATGAGACTCATCTAATCACATTTCTAAAGTCTCCAGTGAGTTGGAATAACACATACTGGAATGGGGATTGAAGCAGCGAAGCCAAGTGGCTGTCCAAAGTACTAAGATTCCAAGATCTAAAAGCAGCTATACATTTATCCAAAATCTATTTAGCAAATAAAGGTTAACAGTATAAATGCAGAGAGCCTTTGGAGAAATTAATCTATTTTTATGCTGGCTTTGGCCAAATTACTTAAACCAGTGGTTTTAATTCTGCACATATACGAACAACCCCCCAGCAAAGCCAGCAACTGTTGGAAGAGTAAAGGATTAAGATCTTCCTAATTAGAGACATTTGAGTTCCACTACAGCATGCAGTAACCCTCTGAGGATGCCTGTAGTTACAGAAACTCAAATGTTTTAAGTAGTTTCTCTGCCCATTCATGGCCTTCACCGTAAGGCAATAATTAGGCCTAATTTTACAATCATTTTTATTACATATTCATATCCTTACTGCACACCTACTATATGTTGATTGTTGACCTTTAGTTTCATATATATATATATATAAAATTTTTTTTTTTTTTTTTGGAGACGGAGTCTCGCTCTGTCGCCCAGGCAGGAGTGCAGTAGCGCGATCTCGGCTCACTGCAAGCTCCGCCTCCCGGGTTCACGCCATTCTCCTGCCTCAGCCTCCGGAGTAGCTGGGGACTACAGGCGCCCACCACCACGCCTGGCTAGTTTTTTGTATTTTTAGTAGAGACGGGGTTTCACCATGTTAGCCAGGATGGTCTCGATCTCCTGACCTCGTGATCCAGCCGCCTCAGCCTCCCAAAGTGCTGGGATTACAGGCTTGAGCCACCGTGCCCGGCCTTTTTTTTAATATTATAAAGTACTTGAGTCAGCTCACTAACAAAGGTCTGGAGAAATACCAAATAATTACTACATGGGGTCTCAGTTCTATAGTATATACAATGGTCTCCTACTGCGTATTTTTTCAGCTTTCGGAGTCTAGGCTTCTCTTTAAGATGCTATAAACTTGTTGAAGACTATTCCCTGAACTTAAACCAGTTCCACTACTCTGTTCTCAGTCTAGGGACACAGACTGACTCATATGTAACATTTTTAAAGCTGCTGTTCAGCAATGCACATCCCTCATAAAACCTTAATCATAGAGAATTTAGTTAAATCCTTTAAAACCAGATTGCTCTGGCTTCACAGAACCAGTCTGGCTGCTCAGCTTCAATTCCCCAGAGAGAAGAGAGAAGTTCTACTCTATTATGAAACCAGCTTGCCTAATCAAATTCCCTTTCAGAGAAAGAGGTCAAGGAGAATAACTGCTATGCCATTTTTCAATTCTTCCTTCCAAGAAATGACTGTGATTGACAGATGCTATTCCTTTGAGTTCCAATGGCCTACTGCCAAGATCAACTAATTGTTTCTTGGTTAAAAGAATGGTACCAATCCATCAAGCCACAGGACTCCCCATAACTACATTACTTAATACTTTACATTGGTAAAGTTTTATCATTTTCAAAGCCAGCAAACACATTCAACACATCCCATTGGGAAGGCAGAATAGATATTATTAATATCTTCATTTTTAGAGACTGGAAAACTACAACAAAGGCAATGTATGACTTGTCCAGGGTATACATGTTAATAGTGGATCTAAAATTCTAATTTATGAAGTTATAGTCCCAGGATTTTCTATACATCACGTATCTTTGCAATATTCCTTAGTATATCTACTAATCTCAATATCTGCCCCATCTTATTAAAATATTTGCTAATAGAAGATTTCCTGTTCAGATGAACAGCTATAGTGTTGTGGTAGATAAAAATTAACATGGTGTAGTAGAAAGAGGGATATTTAGAGACCGAGATGGATTCAGATTACACTCTTGCCACTTAAGGTGTGTGACTTATGGTAAATTGATAACTGGCTTCAATTGCTGTATCAGAAAAATTGATATACCATCTACCTCACAGAATTCTAAGAATTAAATGAGTTAACACACCATGTTCCTAATACTAACAGGCATGTAAGTGTTAATTTCCTTCCCTAGAATAGTCCTTGAACAGACCAACAGCCTCTAGAGAGTCTAACCCTTCTGATTTCAATGACCCCTAAAAATTAAGGGATAAGAATCAGGGACATTGAAGCATTAACACTTTCCTGGCACTTCCCTCAGACATGTGGGATTTTTTGGCATCAGTTTAAAGACAGCTTTTAGAGATGCAGTCAAATCAATTAAGAAAAAAATAGGAAAAGGCAAATGTGTCCAAATAAATAACATTCATCATAGGTACACAAAGTAATTGTTATATCAACTAAACATATATTTAAATGACAGCTAGAATACACCATTCAGTCTCCCAAAAAAGAAGAGAAGAATATTTCTTTTCCTACAAAATAACTGGTTAGATCCAAAGTGAAATAATATAAACATTGATCTAAATAATCTTTCTCCATTACTACCAAACAAGCCAAATAAGATAAAGCACTTTCACAACCAATAAGTAAAAAATCACGTTAACTGTGAAATTAGTTCCTAAAAGTGAATTAACAATCTCTAAATTAGTTTGGAACAAATCACATCCAAGTCTTAATCTCAATACTATATACAAATTCATACTAAGCCATCTCTCTCCTGGAATTATACTATATTCCAAAAGACAGTTAAGAGATTACTGCTATGAATATTTGAAAATTTTGAACATGTTAGATCCCTGACCTATAAGAACTTAAATTCACTGTTGCTATTTTTATCATTTTTGTTTGAAAAAATGTTATGTGTGTACTGGGTTTCCTCAAATCAGTTTTTGGGGTTTTTTTTTGGGGAGGGGGGAGAATTTTTTTGAGGCAAGGGCTCACTCTGTTGCCCAGGCTGGATTCAAGCAGCCTCCCACCCCGCTAGTAACTGGGACTATAGGCATATGCCACCATGCCCAGCTAATTTTTTTGTATTTTTTGTAGAGATGGGGTTTTGCCATGTTGCCCAGGCTGGTCTCAAACTCTTGGGCTCAAGTGATCCACTGGTCTTGGCCTCCCATGTCCAGCCAGTTTTAGTCCGTTACAATCAATCTATGGCTTCTACTAGAACATTTTCAAGGCCAGACTCTGGTTATTAGTTGAAGGGGTATACATATGTTTGCATATAATTTTTATGTGCTTTAAGAGTATTTTTAACCTCTTAGTCTTGGAAAACCAGCAAACTATAACTTATTACAGTAAGTTTAGCATTTATTATTTCTTAGTTTCCTTTTTTAAAAATTCCTTTTCTGCAACCTTACAAATGAGTTTCCCAATGCCATACTTCAAAAGATACCAAAAAAACCCCAAAAACTCTGTCTTCGCTGATCAACTTGAGAAAGCCAGGCACAGAGGCAAGCGCCTATAATCACAGCTACTCAGGAGGCAGAGGTGGGAGTAGTGCTTGGGCCTGGTAGTTTGAGACCAGCCTGGGCAACACAGTGAGACCCCATCTCTAATAAATAAATAAATAATTTTAAAAGAGGATAAGCAATACACTTTTATTTTTTACTCCTCTTACTATCATTCCCAAAGCAATATGCTTTTAAGAGTAATGTTTCTCAGTCTAGAAGCTGTAAAACTGTGTCCCAAATAATTTATTCCTAATAATATTTAAGTTCCTTTCTAATGAATAAGTTAAAGTAAATTCAAAGTTTTCCCTATTAACATAACTTTCTTTGAGACAGAGTCTCACTCTGTCACCCAGGCTGGAGTACAGTGGCATGATCTCAGCTCATTGCAACCTCTGCCTCCTGGGTTCCAGCAATTCTCCTGCCTCAGCCTCCCACGTAGCTGGGATTACAGGTGTATGCCACCATGCCCAGGTAATTTTTGTATTTTTAGTAGAGATGGGGTTTCACCATGTTGGCCTGGCTGGTCTTGAACTCCTGACCTCAGGTGATCTGCCTGTCTCAGACTCTCAAAGTGCTAGGATTACAGGCATGAGCCACCGTGCCCAGCCTTAACACCATTTTCATTCTTGTGTCACATTTAACTTTACTGAGTGGGAGAGAAAAGAATGATATATAGCCCTAGTCAGCAAGGAATTTTAGACAACTAGTGGGCTCTATTACATATGCTATACTCACAGCTGTGACAACTGCTGATTATTATAGTACTTGTGACTTATTTTATCTTTATCCATGCATAAATTCATGATAATGAAGCAAAGACAGATGAAGAAACTAGGATGGCTGCCTCTTTAGGACTCATGTATGAGAATGTTATGAACCTGTTTATAACCACACAAAACAAGTTATAATTATCTAATCAAAGGGAAAGTGATAGTAAGCAAATTATGTTACAAGCAGTAGTCCTACTAAAAATGTTCAAGATTTGCAAATTCTATTAATTCTAATTTTTTACCTTTTTAATAGGTAATACAGTAATAACAGGAACTTAATTATTCAATACTTCATAATTGTCTTAATACCACCCATGAAATGATGGCCTGGGAAAAATTAAAAGTCATTTTTTGAGGAATAAAGTTCCATTAAAAAAAAACTTAGCCATATTTGTCATTATAAAATGACAGACTTCAGGCCAGGCGCAGTGGCTCACGCCTGTAATCCCAGCACTTTGGGAGGCTGAGGCGGGCGGATCATGAGGTCAGAAGATCAAGACCATCCTGGCTAACACGGTGAAACCCTGTCTCTACTAAAAATACAAAAAAAAAATTTTCCAGGCGTAGTGGTGGGCACCTGTCGCCCCAGCTACTCAGGAGGCTGAGGCAGGAGAATGGCGTGAACCCAGGAGGCGGAGCTTGCAGTGAGCTGAGACACGCCACTGAACTCCAGCCTGGCTGACAGTGCGAGACTCCGTCTCAAAAAAAAATAAAAAAAAAATAAAAAAGACTTTGTGACAATAAATTTTATTATTCACATGACTATAAAATCCTTTTAGGAATAGTACCCCATCCTGCAAAAAAAAAAAAAAAAAAAAAAAAGGTCTCAGGTAAAGTCATTACAACAGAGGCTCTGGTAAAAGAATGCATGATTTGAATCCTAGTGCGAATATTCACTAGTTGTACAACCTCAGTAAGTTACTTAATGTCTGTGCTTCAATTACTTAATCTATAAAAAGGAGACAATGATAATAATCCTACCAACTTTATAGGGTTGTGGTAAGAATAAATATATTCCATGTACAATCCATGCAAAAATGTTCAGAACAGTGCCTCACATATTGTGGGTACTTAAACTAGTTTTGTTTTACTTCCCTGTAAAATTTTGGGGGGGGTTTGTAGAATAAATGAATAAACTTATGGGGAACATGTCTGTCATAAACATGTATGTTCTTTGCCATTCATATTAAAAGAGAAAAGAACCTGAGGGGAGGAAAGGAGGCTTTTAAATGTTACTTATCTTACAGCAAGAGAAGTAAAGACAAGGACTCTGACTTACTCCTTTGGACAAAAATATAATTAAAAGATCCACTGGAAACAATGGTGTAAACAATGCCACGTCTGTTAACAAATGGCAATTAAATAACATTAACCTTTTTTTTTTTTTTTTTTTTGAGACACAGTCTTGTTCTGTCGCCCAGGTTAGAGTGCAGTGGCGTGATCTCGGCTCATTGCAAACTCCACCTCCCAGGTTCAAGTGATTCTCCTGCCTCAGCCTCTCAGTAGCTGGGATTACAGGCGCCCACCACTGCGCCCAATTAATTTTTGTATTTTTTAGTAGAGACGGGGTTTCACCATCTTGGCCAGGCTGGTCTCGACCTCCTGACCTCATGATAGACCTGCCTCAAACTCCCACAGTGCTGGGATTATAGGCGTGAGCCACCACACCAGCCACATTCACTTTTTAAAAAACATGTTTTTCTTTCACCTACAACCGTATTATTTTTCACTGTTATATTGCCCTTTCTTCAGATGACACAGGAAAGTCATACTGGACTTTGCTCCTCTGTCATGCCTCTGAAAGTAACTCATATTTTTAAATGCTGCTCAGAATATCAACTGATTCATTTGACATTTATTGAAAGCCATGCACTAGGCACGAGGGACAGAAAGGTGTCTATGACACATCCTCATCATCAAGCTGAGTTTATTAGAAGAAATATATATGTGACTGAGCACGGTGCCTGTAATCTCAGCACTTTGGGAGGCCGAGGCGGGAGGATCACCTGAGGTCAGGAGTTCGAGAGCAGCCTGACCAACATGGAGAAACCCCATCTCTACTAAAAATACAAAATTAGCTGGGTGTGGTGGTATATGCCTGTAATCCCAGCTACTCAGGAGGCTGAGGCAGGAGAATCGCTTGAACCTGAGAGGCGGAGGTTGCAGTGAGCTGAGATGGCGCCACTGCACTCCAGCCTGGGCAACAGGAGTTTTTTGAAACTCTGTCTCAAAAAACAAAAAAAGAAAGAAATATATAAGTAAAATCACTAGAAAAGGAATAAAATGCAATGAATTGAAACATATTAAAAAATGTTTAAACCCAAGAGTTTGTGATACCAAAAAAAAAAACCTACCAAAACCAATGCCTAATTGGAGAATGCTAGTGAACCAATGCAGTACTCTGAAAATTGGTAAATAAGGGGAAAGAACCAAATATTCATCCTGACTTTCCTATAAGTATTATACCACTGGGTAAATCAAAGATTAGAAAAGGGGAGGTTTCTCTTTATAGAAGTATTCCAGCTAATAAATTAAAGAATAATAGAAAAAAAAAAAGAATAATAGAATTGGAATATCATCATTGTAAGCCTCTTAATGATTTAATGGATCTAGGTAAAAATCAATAGTTACTAACATCACACAAAAAGAGACAGGTTGGGTGAGGTGGCTCACGCCCTCAATCTCAACACTTTGAGAGGCCAAGGCAAGAAGACTGCTTGAATCCAGGAGTTCAAGACGAGCCTAGGCAACATAGTGAGACCCCTATCTCTACCAAAAAAACTGTAAAAATTAGCTAGGCATGGTGGCACACACCTGTGCTCCTAGCTACTAGGCAGGCTGATGCAGGGGAATCACTTGAGCCCAAGAGTTTGAGGCTGCAGTGAGCTGTATTGTGCCACTGCACTCCAGCGTGGGCAACAGAGCAAGACCCAGACTCAAAAAAGTAAAATAAAAATAAAAATAGGCCAGGTGTGGTGGCTTATACCTGTAATCCCAGCACTTTGGAAGGCCAAGGCCAGCAAATGGCATGAGCCCAGGAGTTCAGGGCCAGCCTGGGCAACACGGCGAAACTCTCTCTACAAAACAAACAAACAAACGAAAATTAGCCAGGCATGGTGGTGCATGCCTGCAGTCGCAGCTACTCAGGAAGCTGAGGTGGGAAGATCAATTGAGCCCAGGAGGTTGAAGCTGCAGTGAGCTGTGATCATGCTACTGCACCTCCAGCCTGGGTGACAGAACAAGGCCTTGTCTTAATAATAATAATAACAAATAAATAAAATTTTAAAACAAAAAAGACAAGCAGACATTTATGTACCTTCTGATGGAAGTACTTAACACCACTCATGAAGAAGTCTGAGCACTCTTCTAAATATAAGTACTGCCGGCGCAGTGGCTCACGCCTGTAATCCCAGTACTTTGGGAGACTGGGGCAGGCAGATCACTTGAGGTCAGGAGTTCGAGACCAGCCTGGCCAATATGAGGAAACCCTGTCTCTACTACAAATATAAGAATTAGCCAGGTGTGGTGGTGGGCCCCTGTAATCCCAGCTATTCAGGAGGCTGAGGAGAATTGCTTGAACCTGGAAGGTGGAGGTTGCAGTGAGCCGAGATCACACCACTGCACTCCAGCCTGAGCAATAGCAAGACTCTGTCTCAATAAAATAAAATAAAATAAAAATTAAATTAAATTAAATATAAATATAAATACCAATTTACAGGAGTTTCAGAAGACAAAGGAACATGTTAAAAGACACTACAGAGATGTAATTGGCAAAATTCAGACTCAGGGAAATTCTGCAACACAAACGACTTGATTTCTACAACAAAAAACTGCAAAACAAAAAACACGGGAAAAGAGAGGACTAATGTTAAGAGACAAATCAACAAACTGCACTATATGATATTCATTTGCATCCTGATTCAAACATACTGAAAAAATATACATTTATGAATAACACAATGAGGGTAATGTGAACACTGGGTTTTTATGCTATTAAAGAATTACTGTTAATTTTTTAGCATGATAATGGAATTGAAGTTATTTAAAGTCTTTATCTTTAGAGATATAGTGATACGTTTACAGATGAAGTTATAAAATTCTTCAATTTGCATCCAATAATCCGGGGAGTGGATGGTGTGGATAGGGCTATACGTGAAATAAGTGGCCATGAATTCACAATTGTTGAAGGTGAGTAACGGAGTACATGATCGACATTTTTTATTATAAAAAACACTCAAAAGAAACAGTAAACATCAAAATGACGTGGGGTGGAGAAAAGGAGCTCTACATAAAGAACTTAGCCTGTATATCACAAGTACTAATTATAATCACTAAAAAGCTTAAGGGTTGGATTAGATGACCTCTCAGCATCTGACTTACAAATCCAATAGTCTAAAATTCGATGACTAGATTATCTTTAAAGGTCATTTTTAATCTCTAAAACTCTTTGGTTTTTCTTTCCCAGAGAGCTGCCTTAACTTTCCTCTCCCACTGGTTAGCAATAGCCTACAAAAACACTGAACTTTTAAAAAGCACATTAAACTGGGACTTACTCCTAGTACAGTGCTTGGAGTTTTCAGCTATACCACCCACTTCAATTCTGGAGTCTGGATGTTATACTGCTTAATTAGCTTAAACAGCCAGTACTGATTAAACACATGGAAAAATCTGCTGTAGACCTAATGGTGATAACTCTTGTGTTTCCCTTTTCTCACATATAAAGTTTGGGAACAGTGGTCTCAAAATATGGTCCAGAAAATACTGGAGGTATCCCTGGAGGGGGTGCTTGAGGTTAAAAGTATTTTCATGATAACAGTAAGATTATATTTGTTCTTTTCACTCTTATTATTTTATAAGTGTACAGTGGAGTTTTCCAGAGGATACAAGACGTGTGGCAACATACCAGATAAGGCAAAAGCAGATACGAGAATCCAACAGTTTTTTACAAATTTGGCCATCAAAGAGATTTGCAGGAATATAAAACAATGCTTTTCTTCCCATTAAATGTTTTCTTGTTTTAGAAAATATCATTATTTTTCATGAAAATATTATTTATGTTAACATATAGTGGGATTATTTTCAATTTATTAATATTTAAATATTTTTAAATGTCTCAATTTTAAATAAATAACACATGGTGGGTTTACAGTTATTTTAAATCAATCAGCCATTCAATATTTTTAAATTATCAGGTTTAATTCATAACATTGTAAGTATTGATATAGATATAACCCACAGAGACAAAAACTCTTTGGGATCCTTAATTTTTAAGAGTGTGAAGGAGCCAGAAGTGGTGGCTCACCCCTGTAATCCCAGCACTCTGGGAGGTCAAGGCAGGTGGATCACTTGAGGTCAGGAGTTCGAGACCAGTCTGGCCAACATGGTGAAACCCATTTCTACTAAAAAATACAAACAATTAACTGGGCACGTGGTGTGTGCCTGTGGTCCCAGCTACTCAGGAGACTGAGGCAGGAGGATCACTTGAGCCCAGGAGGTGGAGGTTGTATGTAGTGAGCTGAGAGTATGCCACCGCACTCCAGCCTGGGTGATGATAGTGAAACCCTGTCTCAAAAAAAAAAAAACAAAAACCAACTACCTTTCCTCCTCTCATATTTATATTTGTCTTTGAAAGCCAGGTAAAGGGAAAAAAGGAAAAGGCCAGGGCAAGTCTCATGGGGAGAAGTTTGAACCCGGGAGGCAGAGGTTGCAGTGAGCCAAGACTGCGCCACTGTATTCCAGCCTGGGCAACAGAGCAAGACTCCATATCTCACACACAAAAATTAAAAAATAAAAAAATAAAGAGTGTAAAGGGCCCTGAGACCAAAAAGCTTGAGAACTACCGCTCTAAAATACCTATAATTCTAATTAATGCTCACATTACCATTTCATTTTATATTGTGTGGCCTCAATTCTTTGATTTTCACCCTCCAAAGAGAGACACTGTGACCTAAAACTAGTTGGTTTGATATAACTAAAATTTCTTTTTGGTGGAGGTTGGGGATAGGGAGGTGGTCCTGGTTTAAATACAGGATTTAGGCCAGGTGTAGTGGTTCATGCCCCTAATCCCAGCACTTGGGAGGCCAAGGTGGGCAGATTAATTGAGCTTAGGAGTTTGAGACCAGCTTGGGCAACAAAGAGGAAGGATATAAATATGTATATCCTTTATATATGTCTCTATATAAAACACAAAAATCAGCTGGGTGGGATGGCACAGGCCTGTAGTCCCAGCTACACAAGAGACTAAGGGGGTAGGATCGCTTGAGCCTGGGAGGTGAAGGTTGCAGTTAGCAAGGTGGAGGTTGAGATCATGCCACTGCACTCCAGCCTGAGTGACAGAGCCAGACCCTAGGAAAGGACAGGAAAGGACAGGAAAGGAAAGGAAGGAAGGAAGGAAGGAAGGAAGGAAGGAAGGAAAGAAGGAAGGAAGGAAGGAAGGAAGGAAGGAAGGAAGGAAGGAAGGAAGGAAGGAAGGAAGGAAGGAAGGAGGGAGGGAGGGAGGGAGGGAGGGAGGGAGGGAGGGAGGGAGGGAGGAAGAAAGAGAGAAAGAAAGAAAGAAAAGAAAGAAAGAAAGAAAGAAAGAGAAAGAGCCGGGCGCGGTGGCTCAAGCCTGTAATCCCAGCACTTTGGGAGGCCGAGACGGACAGATCACAAGGTCAGGAGATCGAGACCATCCTGGCTAACATGGTGAAACCCCGTCTCTACTAAAAATACAAAAAACTAGCCGGGCGAGGTGGCGGGCGCCTGTAGTCCCAGCTACTCAGGAGGCTGAGGCAGGAGAATGGCATAAACCCGGGAGGCAGAGCTTGCAGTGAGCTGAGATCCGGCCACTGCACTCCAGCCTGGGCGACAGAGCGAGACTCCGTCTCAAAAAAAAAAAAAAAAAAAACAGAAAGAGAAAGAAAGAAAGAAAGAAAAGAAAGAAAGAAAGAAAGAAGAGAAGAGAAGAGAAGAGAAGAGAAGAGAAGAGAAGAGAAGAGAAGAGAAGAGAAGAGAAAAGAGAGGATTACTGCTCATAACTCTAAAAAGGACATGAAGAACTTTAACAAGGTCAGTAAGAACATTTCCCTCCGGGGGAAGACTGGCAGTAAGTTCAA
This sequence comes from Macaca fascicularis, assembly GCF_037993035.2. Lineage (NCBI taxonomy): Eukaryota > Metazoa > Chordata > Mammalia > Primates > Cercopithecidae > Macaca > Macaca fascicularis. The sequence continues at coordinate 170,748,483 of NC_088377.1, read as the reverse complement.
CCTAAGTTCCTTTTTTTGTATCTTTTTTTCTTTTCCAACTTGCCAAAAATGAAATTTAGACTCCTCAATCCTGGTTCCCTGACACCATGGGAAGACTGGCAAAACAATCCTTCCTGGTCTGGGTAGGAGAAGCTGGTCATCTCAGGACACAAAGAGCTGTTCATTTCCTTGCCTGATGGATTCTCCATCGGGAATCTCTACACTCTGATCCCTGCCTAATTCTTCTAACAAAAACTTGAAGTTTAATTCAGTTCAACAAACTTGTGTGAACTCTTGCAAGAATGACTCCAGGAGGCCTCAGATGGGAGAGAAAGAAAAGAATGCAGCCCTAACCATAGCTGATGCTAGCTGTAAATACATCCATACATCCACACATCAGAGAGGCTACATACATAAATACACGAGGGAGGCCACAGATGGGAGAGAAAGCAAAGGCTGTAGCCCACAGCCTTTAGCATATGTAATACCTACATATGCTAACAGCTAGAGCTTGCTGTCCCAGCCTTATTAACTCCTGAGCAGCACTGGGCTCTTCTGTACCATGTCTTCTAATTTTTTATACTCCAAGATATTTTAACTAGATTTCACCTTTACAAAAATATTGTAGCAGAAAACAGAAATTCGCTTACCTTTCTAGGGCTATAATTCTATAAATTAGTACAATAAAACCTGGATTATTCTAGTGTGCCAAAAATAAAGCTCTAGAAACTAATGATTTCATTTTCAATTTCTTAATACATTTTTCTAGTTTGAAAAAAAAATTAAAAATTTTTTTCATTTCCACTCCTTTTTAATTAATCAACAATTGCATACTGAACATAGAGAATAAAGAGAAAGCAGGAGTGAAAGTCACAAGCTAGAATTCTCCAAGGGATTCCTCATCTTCATACTCCCATATGTGAGAATCACATTGTCTCAGGACGGCCCCCAAAAAACTATTCCAAGCTTTTTTTTTTTTTGAGACAGAGTCTCAACTCTGTCATCCAGGTTGGAGTGCAGCAGTACAATCTTGGCTCACTGCAACCTCTGCCTCCTGGGTTCCAGCAATTCTCCTGCCTCAGCCTCCCAAGTAGCTGGGATTATAGGCACACGCCACCATGCCCGGCTAATTTTTTTATTTTTAGTAGAGAAGGGGGTTTCACCATGTTGGCCAGGCTGGTCTTGAACTCCTGACCTTAGGTGATCCGCCCACCTCAGCCTTCCAAAGTGCTGGGATTACAGGCGTGAGCCACCACGCCTGGCCAACTATTCCAAGCTTTTTCCATCCCACCTACAGGTGAAATTTCCCTATTCCTCACGCTTGTCCTTCCTCTCTGAGAAGACAAGCAAATCCCTTCATCTTAACTACAGAATTACTCTCTGCTCACAATCAACCCCAGCCTCATACCTTTCTTTCCTTTATTACTTCCACTAACAGAATTCAGCTAGGATACATTCCTCCTACCCCAGGAAGTCCTGGAAATCAATTATTTATAATAAAAGAGTACTCACATTATTCATTAACCAGGCAAAAGGACAGTGCTTTCTTTTTAAAAAATGACTCCATTGTAGAAAGATTTAAAGATATTAAAATTTTTTAAATAGTTGGATTTTGATTTTGTTTTTTAAAGCCTTAGGATATAAAAAGTTTCTTTATTCTATTCCTGGATGGGTTTCTTCCCTAAGGTCACAGATCAAATCAAACAAGATAGGTAGACTGGTTTTAAATTTTAAAAATGACCACCTGATGCTATTTGGAAGCTAATATGAAAAGAGACAGTGATGCTGAGTTCAGACTTCAGGGCCTGTGGTACAAAAAGTACTATACTGTTTTATTCACACAATCATAGAACATATTAAACTTCTTTTTTTTAAATAGATAAAAAGCAGGCCGGGCGCGGTGGCTCAAGCCTGTAATCCCAGCACTTTGGGAGGCCGAGACGGGTGGATCACGAGGTCAGGAGATCGAGACCATCCTGGCTAACACACTGAAACCCCGTCTCTACTAAAAAATACAAAAAACTAGCCGGGCGAGGTGGCGGGCGCCTGTAGTCCCAGCTACTTAGGAGGCTGAGGCAGGAGAATGGCGTAAACCCGGGAGGCGGAGCTTGCAGTGAGCCGAGATCGCGCCACTGCACTCCAGCCTGGGCGACAGAGCGAGACTCAGTCTCAAAAAAAAAAAAAAAAAAATAGATAAAAAGCAAAACACAAGCAATTACCAAAAAACACCTAAAATATAAAACTTTAGTCTCTCAAAATGATGGAAGAGAAGAAGGTGAAACTTAATTTTAAAGTCCAGAAAATTTCTATCAGTACCTCATCTTTGGCAAACATATCTATTTAGTGTATATGTTTATCCTGAAACATTTCAAGCACCTAAGAAGTATTTAAAATAATGGATTTCCATTTCTAGTCAATATGGAATAACAAGTATAAGATTTACCTACCTGCCTGAAACAAACAAAAAAAGCAGAGAAAATACATGAAATGATGGTTTCAAAGACACTGCACATTAGGCAATGAAGAACAGCGATCCCTGAGAGACAGAAAACAAGTGAAGTAAGTTCTGTGAATGCTTCCACTCCCTGCCTTGAGAATATTTCCAAGGTGCTGTTTAATGAAGGAGGAACCCAAGTAGAGCTCAGGGGCTACCTTAGTTGAAGAGATGGAGCTGAGAGTCTGGGAAAGCCAAGGCAGAGAGAGTGTGCAGGATGGAGTGCTAGAAAAGGGGCTGCACGTTGGGAGCACCTGGAGCTCTGCAGTGGGCTCCTCTTAAGTACTCAGTGGGGTACTGACCAGTGAGTGCATGTAGGAACTACTCAGAAACTAGAGGGAACACTAACTGGCACTCAAACAGAACAAGAACAATGCCTGTTCCCACCAGGCAAACTGGAAAACTCCATAATTAACAGGGCACGAGGCAGGGTCTTGAGGAATAACTATCCTAGATGGAAAACTGCTCTGGCCCCACCTAACAAATCTTTTTTTTTTTTCCTCCCCCTCTTCTCTCTCTGTTTTTAAAACAAATCTTAAGGATTCAACTGTACTAATAAATTAACTGTGACACAGAACAAATTTTTAAAAATCCAGTACCTAAAAAAGGTAAAATTCACAATGTTTAGAATCCACAAAAATCTATCAAACATGGAAAGAAGAAAATATGACCCATGAAGAAGAAAAAAAATCAATCAACTGAAGCTAACAGAATTGACATATATGTTAGAATTAGCAGACAAGGGAATTTAAAAAGTTATCCCATATTCAAAAAGCTAAGTAGAAACATGGGAGAAAGAAAACAAGGCCTAAATTCAACTTCTACAGATAAAAAGAATAATGTCTAATATGAAAAATGCATTGGATAAGACTGACGGCAGATCAGACAAAACATAAGAGATGAGTGAACTAGAAGACACATAATAAAAACTATCCAAAATAAACCAGAGTGGAAAAAGAATAAAAATACCATGAGTGAATTCTGGAAACACTTGAAGCAGTTTAACATACATGTAACTAGAGTTCCCAGAAGGAAAGAGAGGAAAGATAGGGATATTTAAAGAAATAGTGGCCAAATTCTTTCAAATTTGATATTGACAATAAACTCATAGATCTAAGATGCTAAATGAATCATAAGAACAAAAAACACAAGAAAAATGCACCAATAAAAGAAAAATTTTTTTTTTTTTTTTTTTTTTTGAGACGGAGTCTCGCTCTGTCGCCCAGGCTGGAGTGCAGTGGCCAGAACTCAGCTCACTGCAAGCTCCGCCTCCCGGGTTCACGCCATTCTCCTGCCTCAGCCTCCCGAGTAGCTGGGACCACAGGCGCCGCCACCTCGCCCGGCTAATTTTTTGTGTTTTTAGTAGAGATGGGGTTTCGCCGTGTTAGCCAGGATGGTCTCGATCTCCTGACCTTGTGATCCGCCCGTCTTGGCCTAGAAAAATATTTTTTTCTAGTGCATATAAAAAATTTACCAAGATAAGCCATATTTGAGGCCATAAATCAATCCTCAATAAATATAAAAGAATTAGAGTCATACAAAGTTATGTTCTCCAACCATAATGGAATTACATTAGGAATCAACAAAGGAAAATATCTGCAAAACTCCCAAATATTAGAAAGTAAAGTAATACACACCTAAGTAACTGGTGGGTCAAAGAATAAATCAAAAGGGAAATTAGAAAGTGTTTTGAACTGAATGAAAATGAAAATATATCAAAATTTGTGGAATGTTGCTATAGCAGCACTAAAGGAAATGTATAACACTAAACACTCCTATTAATAAAAGAAGGTCTCAAATAAAAAACTCCAGCTTCCATTTCAAGAATCAAGAAACATGATCAGGCACAGTGGCTCACGACTGTAATCCCAGCACTTTGGGAGGCCGAGACAGGTGGATCACTCGAGTACAGGAGTTCGAGACCAGCCTGGGCAACATGGCAAAACCCCATCTCTAGAAAAAATACAAAAATTAGCCAGGGATGGTGATGCCAGGCATGTAGTCCCAGCTATTTGAGAGACTGAGGCAGAAAGATCGTTTGAGCCCAGGATGCGGAGTTTGCAGTGAGCCGAGATCACGTCATTGCACTCTAGCCTGGGTGACAGAGGGAGACCCTGTCTAAAAAAAAAAAATCTAGAAACAGAAGAACTAATAAAACACAAAACAATCAGAAGAAAGAAAATAAAGATCAGAAGGAAATCTATAACAACTCTTCTAGAACACTGAAAAGAAGAAATATTTCCTACCCCATTTTATGATGTCAGCATTCTCCTAATACCAAAGCCTTGCAAAGACCTAAAGAAAATTGCATACTAATAACTCTCATGAACATAGATGAAAAAATATTTTTAAAATTTCAGCAAACAGGCCGGGCGCGGTGGCTCACGCCTGTAATCCCAGCACTTTGGGAGGCCGAGGCGGGCGGATCACAAGGTCAGGAGATCGAGACCACGGTGAAACCCCGTCTCTACTAAAAATACAAAAAAAAAAATTAGCCGGGCGCGGTTGTGGGCGCCTGTAGTCCCAGCTACTCGGGAGGCTGAGGCAGGAGAATGGCGTGAACCCAGGAGGCGGAGCTTGCAGTGAGCCGAGATCGCGCCACTGCACTCCAGCCTGGGCGACAGAGCGAGACTCCGTCTCAAAAAAAAAAAAAAAAAAAAAATTTCAGCAAACAAAGCCCAGCAATATATAGAAAGAATACATCACAATCAAGTGAAATGTATCCTAAGAATACAAGGTGAGTTTAACATTTAAAAATGAATCAATGGGCTGGGTGTGGTGGCTCACGCCTGTAATTCCAGCACTTTGGGAGGCCAAGGTGGGCGGATCATGGGGTCAGGAGATCAAGACCATCCTGGCTAACACCGTGAAACCTCATCTCTACTAAAAATACAAAAAATTAGCCAGGCGTGGTGGCATGCACCTGTAGTCCCAGCTACTCGGGAGGCTAGGTAGGAGAATCACTTAGACCCAGGAGGCAGAGGTTGCAGTGAGCCGAGATGGCACCACTGCACTCTAGCCTGGGCAACACAGAGAGACTCTGTCTCAAAAAAAAAAAAATCAATGTAACTCACCATGTTAACAAAATTAAAAAGAGCATGTAATCATTCATTTCAGTAGATACAGAAAATGCATTAGACAAAATCTACCAGACATTCCTGATAAAAACTGTCAGAAAACTAGGAATACAAGGAAACTTTGTCAACATGATAAAAGGGATCTAGAAAAAAAAAAAAAACAGCTAATATCCTACTTATTGGTGTCTACTCTCACCACTTCCATTCAACATTGCATGGGATGATCTGAAAGTACAATAAAATAAGAACTTAAAAAATATCTAGACTAGAAAGCAAGTCGTACTGTCTTTACTCACAGTTGACAAAAAACTGCCTCAGTTGAAAATCTGATGGAATCTACAAAAAAGCTACTAGAACTAAAACAAGAATTTAGCAAATTTAGGGCTGAGCGTGGTAGCTCATGCCTGTAATCCCAACATTTTGGGAGGCCGAGGCGGGTGGATTACTTCAGGTCAGGAGTTCCAGATAAGCCTGGCCAACGTGGTGAAACCTCATCTCTACTAAAATACAAAAATCAGCTGGGCATGGTGGTGGGCACCTGCAATCCCAGCTACTAGGGAAGCTGAGGCAGAACTGCTTGAACAAAGGAGGCAGAGGTTGCAGTGAGCTGAGATGGTGCTACTGCACTCTAGCCTGGGCAACAGAGCGAGACTCCGTCTCAAAAAATAAATAAATAAAAAGAATGTAGCAAACTTAAAGACTATAAGATCAATTTATAAAAGTCAATTGATATTTCTGTATATTAGCAAAGAGCAACCATACTGTCAGATGCATTAGAACCAAAGCGACTCCATCTTAAATAGAGGCTGGGTAAAATGAGACCTGCTGGGCTGCGTTCCCAGGAAGCTAGGCATTCTTAGTCACAGGATGAGATAGGAGGTTGGCACAAAACACAGGTAACAAAGACACTGCTGATAAAACAGGATGCGGTAAAGAAGCCAACCAAAACCAAGAGGTGCCTCTGGTTGTCCTCACTGTTATATGCTAACGACAGTGCATTAGTATGCTAAAAGACACTCCCACCAGTGCCAAGACAGTTTACAAACACCATGGCAACATCAGAAGTTACCTTAAAAGGAAGGGGACCCCTTAGTTGTGGGAAATGCCTCCCCTTTTCCTGCAAAACTCATGAATGAATAATCTACCCCTTGTTGAGCATCAAGAAATAAGTACAAAAATAGCCAACCAGCTGCACTCAGGCTGCTCTGCTTATGAAGTAGCCATTCTTTTATTCCTTTACTTTCTTAAACTTGCATTCACGTTACTCTGTGGACTCACCACAAATTCTTTCTTGCATGAGATCCAAGCATCCTCTCTTGGGGTCTAGATCAGGACCCCTTTCCAGGGTAATAACAAAAACATGAAACATGGAACATGAAACATCGATACACTGGACAAAAGATGTGCAAGACCTATTGAAAACTATTAAACACTGGCTGGGAGGCCAGGGCGGGAGGATCACCTGAGGTTGGGAGTGAAAGACTAGCCTGGCCAACCTGGTGAACCTCATCTCTACTAAAAATACAAAAATTAGCCAGGTCTGGTGGTGTGCGTCTGTAATCTCAGCTACTCGGGAGGCTGAGGCAGGAAAAAAAAAAACTATCAAACACTTCTGAGAGAAATAAAAGATGTCCACAAGATGGTACAGATATGCCATTCACAGCCAAAAGATTCAATTGTTAAGCTATCAATTCTCCCCAAATGCAGATTCAATACAATTCCAATAAAAATCCCAGATGCTTTGTTGTAGAATCTGACAAACATTCTAAAATTCATATGGAAATGTAAAGGACACAGAAGAGTCAAAACAACTTTGAAAAAGAAAAACAAAGTTGGAGGACTACCTCTATCAGTTTTTAAGACTTATAAAAACTATAGCTATAAAAATAATGTGGTAGTTGTGTCGTTAGACAAACAGATCAATGGAACAGAAGAAAGTCCAAAAATATACCCACACATCTACAGACAACTGATTTTCAACAAAGGTGCAAGAGCAATTCAGTGGAGAAAAGACAGTCTTACCAACAAATGATGTTGCAACAATTAGATATTCATACGCAAAAAAAAAAAAAAAAAGCTTCAATACAAACCTTGTACCATATACAAAAATTACTCAAAATGGGCCATTGGCACAAAATGTTAAACCAGAATTATAAAGCTTCTAGAAGAAAACATAAGAGAAAATTCTTCTAATCTTGGATTGGACAAAGATTTCTTAGATATGACACCAAAACTACAAGCCATGAAAGAGCAAATTGATAAATTGGGCTTCATGAAAATACAAAGATTGTGCTCTTCGAAAGGCATTGTGAAGAGAATAAAAAAAATAAGCCACAGACTGGGAGGAAATATTTGCAAATCATCTATCTGATAAAGGACTTATATCTAGAATATATAAAGAACTCTCAAAACTCAATAACTGGAAAATAAACAACCCAATTAATTAAAAATGGTAAAAAGAGGCTGGATGTGGTGACTCATGCCTGTAATCCCAACACACTGGGAGACTGATGTAGGAGGATCACTTGAACCCAGGAGTTCGAGACCAGCCTGGGCAACACAGGGAGACCCCATCTCTAAAAAAATAAAAAATAAAATAAAAATGGTCAAAAGATTTAAATAGGTATTTTACCACAAGAGACATACAAATGACAAAAAGTACATGAAAAGATTCTCAGCATTAGTCATTTAAGTACATTAAAGACACAGTGAAATAATACTATTTTATGCTAATCAGAATGGCTAAAAATAAAGACTGACCACACCAAATGTATGGCTAAAAATAAAGACTGACCATACCAAATGTTGATGAGGATGTGGAGGAATTCAAACCTGGTGGGAATGTAAAATGGCAAAACCTCTTTGGAAAACAGTTTGGCAGTTTCTTAAGAATTAAACCATATACTTATATAATCCAACCATTACACTTCCAGATATTTAACAATGATGAACAAAAACATATCTCTATAAATGTTCACAGAAGCATTATTTATAATAGCCTCAAACTGGAAATAATCCAAGTGTCTGTCAACAGGTGAACGAATAAATCAAATGTGGTCTAACCATATGATCGTACTACTAAGCAATGAAAAAGATGGACCTTTGATCAATCAACACCATAAATAAATCTCAAAATAATGATGCTAAGTGGAAGAAGCCAGAACTACCCCGCTCCCCTCTCCCCAAAGAGTACATACTGTGTGATTCCACTTAAAAGCCTAGAAAATACAGACTCTATTATTACATGAAGCGGATCAGTGATTGCCTAGGGATGAAACTGGGTGATAGAGACAGGAGAGGCCAGGCGCGGTGGCTCACGCCTGTAATCCTAGCACTTTGGGAGGCCGAGGCGGGCAGATTGCCTGAACCCAGGAGTTCAAGACTAGCTTGGGCGATGTGGCAAAACCCTGCCTCTACTAAAAATACAAAAAAATTAACTGGGTGTGGTGGTGCACGCCTGTAATTCCAGCTACTCAGAAGGCTGAGGCAGGAGAATTGCTTGAACCCAGGAGGTGGAGGTTGCAGTGAGCCAAGATCGCACCACTGCATCTAGCCTGGGCAACAGAGAGAGACTCTATCTCAAAAAAAAAAAAAAGAGAGAGAGACTTTAGAGGTAATAAATATGTTCTTTATCTTCATTGTAACAATAGTTTCATGGTTTTAGACATGTGTCAAAACTTTCCAAATCGTAACATTTAAATATCTGCAGTTTTTTGTATGTCAATTATACCCCTTTATAAAACTACTGTAAAAATTGCATCTGTGCCTCTTTTCAATTAGGTAGTATTTTACTTATTAATTCAAAATATTTAATGATTATAGGTCTCTTCAGGTTTGTATTCCTCCTTGAGTCAATTTTGGTAAATTATATATATTTTTCACAACGTTGTTCCTTTTATCTAAGTTGTACAATTTAGCACCATAGATTTGTTAATAATACATTTGTTATTTCATAATCTATGCTGTATTTGTAGATATATCTTCTTGTTCAATCTTAGCAGTATCTGTATCTTCACTCTGTCTTGCTGATTAATCTTTGCAGGGCTTAGTCTTATTTTAATCATTTTTTTAGAAAACCAACTTTTGTTCTGTTAATTCTTTTATATCTTTATGAGTTTTTTCTTTATTTTTTTTTTGAGACAGAGTCTTGCTCTGTTGCCCAGGCTGGAGTGCAGTGGCATGATATCAGCTTATTGCAACTTCTGCCTTCCAGGTTCAAGCAATTCTCATGCCTCAGCCTCCCGAGTAGCTGGGATTACAGGTGCCCACCACCATGCACGGCTAATTTTTACACTTTTAGTAGAGACGGGATTTCACTATGTTGCCCAGGCTGGTCTTGAACTCCTAACCTCAAGTGATCCTCCTGCCTCAGCCTCCCAAACTGCTGGGATTATAGGCATGAGCCGCAGTGCCCAGGCTGTTTTCAATTTCATTCGGTTCTGCTGTTATTTTTATTATTCTTCCCTTCTACTTTCCTTGGTTTTTATTCATTTCTTTTTAAAAATAACTTTTCAGTCAAATACTAAGACTGATAAATAAAGAGCTCTGTTGTTTTCTAATATAAGCATGTAAGGCTGTAAATTTCCCTCTGGCTTTTTTAAAGTTCTTAATTAGTTTTTCTTACCCTCATCTTCTTTGTGATGATATAAATTTCCCTCTAAATGCTGCTTTAGTTGTAACCCATAATTCTGATGCACAGTATTTATATTATCATTCAGCTTTACTTATAATTTCCATTATTATTTTTTCTTTGCTCTATTAGCTACTTAGAAGTATGCTTTTAAATTTCCAAATATATGAAATTATTTTGGTTATCTTTTTGCTCAATTTCAATCTTAACTGAATTGAGTATGAGAATAGTCTGCATAATATCCATTCATTGGTTTTGTTGCGACTTGATTTATGAATTCAGTGTGTGTTCAATTTTTTAAAAACTCCCTAAAAAGAATGTATATTCTTATCTATTAGGTGTGGGGCTTGGTACATATCCAACAAATGAAGCCTGTTGGCTGTTTGTTCAAATCTTGTTATTTTCTCAAGTTTTTTTGTCTGACCATCAATTACTCAAAAAGACATGTTAAATTTCCCCATTTTATAGATTTATAAATTTATTCATATTTGTATCTATGTATTTTCTTCCTATATTCTATCTACATATTTTGTATTCTATCTATATATTTTAAGGCCACACTATAGGATGCATACTGATTTGGAAAGAAGCTTAATTCTTCCTTTTACAATTTTTTTCTGATAATTTTTAATACAAATAATTATTTTTGCCTTCAAATCAGTTTTGTCTATTAACCTGCTATACCAGCTTTCTTCTGGAATAGGTTTTTTTCATATCTTTATTTCCAATCTCTCTCATTCCTGATGTCTTGGATGTATTTCTTATAAACTGCATAGACTTGGATTATTTTCTATTCAGTTTGGCAATGTTCCAGTTATCTTTTTTTTTTTTTGGAGACAAGGTCTTGCTCTGTCGCCCAGGCTGGAGTGCAGTGGCACAATCTTAGCTCACTGCAACCTCTACCTCCCAGGTTCATGAGATTCTCCTGCCTCAGCCTCCCAAGCAGCTGGGATTATAGGTGCCTGCCACCATTACAAGCGTGCACCACCATACCTGACTAATTTTTGTATTTTTAGTAGAGACGGGGTTTCACCATGTTGGCCAGGCTGGTCTCGAACTCCTGACCTCAGGTGATCCGCCTGTCTCAGCCTCCCAAAGTTCTGAAATTAGAGGTGTGAGCCACTGCACCTGGCCATGTTCCAGTTATCTATGGCTAAATTTAAAAACTATTCTAAATCTTAGTAGTGTTAAACAATAATCATTTTATTATTCTCATGATTCTGTGGGCCAGAAATTCTGGCAGGGCACAGCAGAGACAGCTTGTCTCTGAATGACAATGTCTGGGAACTCAGGTGGGGTGCCCTGAAAGGATGAAGATGGCTGAGATGTCTTAACATGGGCCATAAGTCTGAAACCTTGGCTCTTCTCCAGGTGGTGTCTGCTAGGGCTGGATTATTAAACATGGTTCCTTCACTCACTCATAAGGCTGACAGTTGATACTGGCTGTTTGCTGGTAGCTCAATGTGGCTATCAACCAGTGCTTACATGTGTCCTCTCCATCTGGCTTGGGATTTTCACAGCACGGTGGCTGGGTTCCGTGCGCAAGCAGTCCAAGAGAGAGGATTCCAAGGAATATAGGCAGAAGATGCAAGGCTTTTTATGACCTAGCCTCTGCAGTCCCAGAAAGTTACATTCTATGGGTTAAGCAAGTTGCTAAAGCCAGCCCAGATTCAAGGGGACAAGGGAAATAGACTCCACTTCTGAATGGCAAGAAGGGAAGAAATTGGTGATGGCCACTTTGGAGACAAGCTACCACAGACCACCCTCTGGCCCCAACAAGTCCCTCCCACATGCAAAATACACTCACCCTCTTCTAAGACCTTCAAAAGTCTCATTTCATTATGGCATCAGCTTGATGTCCAGAATCTCGATATCTAAATCAGGTCCAGATGTGGTTGAGGCTCCTCAGATGCAGTTCCTCAGGTACAGCTACTGCAGTATAGTTCCTCCTGATCTGAATTAAAGAAACAAATTATCTGCTCCCACACACCCAACATACAAACATACAATAGGGAGACTGACTTAGGATAACCACAATAGACACTCTCATTCAAAATGTGAGGAAAAAGGGAGAAGGAACAGGAGACACATAACAGTTACTGGCCCATAACAATTCTGAAATCTAATCAGACACACATCACCAGTTCCTCTATTACAGCCAAGTCCTACACCTTGAGAATGACTCTCTACAACCCTTGGCTCCACCCTCCCAGTTTCTGAGTTATCCTTCTTTTTACCTAAGAGATGGGTTAATTTTTGCAATGGAGTGGCCTTATTAGCTTGTTTTCTGCCTATAGATGATTGGAAATCTAAAGGCCTATTTTCACTTTCTACTGTCTCTGTTCCTTTTAATCCAAGCTGAATGCTCTTTTATTATTACGATTTCTTTAAAATCTTGTGGGTTTCCTATGAATCTTATTGGGATTCACTCCAGCAGACAAAAGCCACATCCACCCTTTCTATCTCAAGTCTTACGTGAGGCTACTGTAAGAAAACACTCTTAAGATCCCTAGAAGCCCTACTGTTTAACAGATGAGCCTAAGAAGTATTCCCTTAAGACTTCTAGATATCCCTTTATCTAATTGAAAGGTTTTATGAGGCACTGTCTTAAATCTTTCTGAAGTCAGCCAGGCACGGTGGCTCATGCCTGTAATCCCAGCACTTTGGGAGGCTGACGTGGGCGGATTACCTAAGGTCGGGAGTTCTTCATGGAGAAACCTCATCTCTACTAAAAATACAAAATTAGCCAGGCGTGGTGGTGCATGCCTGTAATCCCAGCTACTAGGGAGGCTGAGGCAGGAGAATCGCTTGAAACCGGGAGACAGAGGTTGCAGTGAGCCGAGATCACACCATTGCACTCCAGCCTGAGCAATAAAGAAAACCTCTGTCTCAAAATAATAATAATAATAATAATAATAATAAAAGTTATTGGCCATTTGAAGCAACTAGAGATGAGAAAGTTTTATTTTCTATAGTAACACAACCATTCCTGGGTTAGAAATATTTCCTCTAAGTTCTGTTTTAAAACTTAGTTGTTCACTTTTTAGTTCATTTATCTATTTGTACCTTATCATACTTAGAAAAAACTAGGTAACATTTTTTCAACATTCTGCCTAGAAATCTCCTTAGATATATTGAAGTCATTAGATATATTTTCTATGGTCTATGTAACCACACGTGGCAGTACCAATAAACCTTGTATCACTATATAACAAAGGTTCACTCTTTTCCCAGCCTCCAATAACACTTTTCTCACTGTGTTTCAAGCCCTCACTGTCTTCTCAAGGTCCCTCCAAATTCCAAATTCCAAAGCCAATGCAAATTGTAGGTTTTGGCGGCACCTCATTTCAAGGTACCAAATTTGGTTTCAGTTATCTACCACTACAAACTACCCTAAAGCTTAGTGGCATAAAACTACAACCATTTTATTATACTCACAATTCTGATTCAGACAGGGTATAGCAGGAACAGCTTGTGTCCGCTCTACAACATCTGGGGCCTCAGATACGGTGGCTCCATTGATTTAGGATGACTAGACTGGGAGCCATATGCCTAGGGCCTGGGCTTTTCTCCATATGATGCCTATTGGAACTGGAATGTCCAAGATGATTCCTTTATTCACTCACACAGCTGAAAGGTGATGTTGGCTGTTGGCTAGGAGCTCAGCTGAGCCTCTCCATCTGGCTTGGACTTCTCACAGCATGGCAGCTAGGTTCCCAGACTGAATGTTCCATAGTACAGCAATCCAAAAGAGAATGTTCAAAGAGGCCTAGATGGAAGCTGCAAAACTTTTCATCAACTGGCCTTGAAAGTCCCAGAATGTTATCTCTGCCACATTTCACCAGTCAAACAAGTTACTAAGGCCAGCCTAGATTTGGTATGAGCAGAGGAATAAACTCCACCACTAGATGGGGGTGGTGCACATGTGGAGGGAAGGAACTAACATCAGCCATCTTGAAAACATGCTACAACAGACAATCTGTCTTTGTTTCAGTAAGTGTAATTCATTTACATTCAGTATGATTACTGATGCATTTGGATTTATCTCTACCATCTTTTATTATGTGTTCTATTTATCCTATCTTTTCTATGATATTTATTACATTTTCCTTATCTGCTTTCTATTAAATGGAGGAAGTATACAAATGATAAATTCAATGAATTATAACAGAGTGAAACAGCCATGTAACTATCACCCAGGACAAAAATCCAAGGTTACCAGCACCCTAGAAACTTCCCTCATCCCACCTCCTAATCACTATCCCTTCCCTCTTCCTCAAAAATTACTATACTGACCCCTAACATCATATGTTGGGTTTTTAGCTTTACATAAATAAAATTACATAGTACATATTATTTTACATCTGGCTTCCTTCCTTCAACATTATCGTTATTCAGCCATGATCTTGTGCATAGCAGCAATTTATTCATTTCCATTGCTTAATAGTATTCTGTTGTATGAATATACCATAATGTATCCATTCTACCATTGATGTTGTCCACCAAATTTTAAGTTTCAGTGACTATATTTTTTGAAGGTCTATTTAAAAAAAAAATTTTTTTTTAAGAGCACCTTTAGGGGGAGGGGGGAGGGATTGCATTGGGAGTTATACCTGATGTAAATGACGAGTTGATGGGTGCAGCACAGCAACATGGCACAAGTATACATATGTAACAAACCTGCACGTTATGCACATGTACCCTACAACTTAAAGTATAATAATAATAAATAAATTTAAAAAAAAAAAAAAAGAGCACCTTTAGCTGTGAGATTTGGTGTGGCCTAGATTGAGGATATCCCTATAGAGAAGTTTTGCATTTGCTTCAGCCTGATGCCATAGAACTGTTGCAGATTCAAGACTACTTTATATGTTAATTTCTAGGCTTTGGGTTTCCTGGACCGCACAGAAAGAGGAACATCCTAAACCGAACCTATGTGAAGACAAGCCTAGGTAACAAATTCTCAGGGAAACCTTTCTCACCTAAAGCCCACACAGAGTGGACAAACTTCCTTGACATCTCTCTATACCACAGGGCAAATGTTTTTTCTAGATCATCTTTTCAATAATGTGGTAGCCCTTTGAGGAACTTAGCTTTCTGCAGAGGAGTAAAAAAGTCTCTTATTACCATTTGTTAAAACTAAAGTCTCTTAGTCACCCAGAGCAGCCGTAGCTTTAGCTTATGTAGTTAACACTGATTTTCAATGCCCTCATCATTTTTTTCCCCTAAGGGTTTTCCTTACTTTTTCACAAGCTCAGCTATAGATTTAAAATAATGTCTATTATATATTTATCTGGCATGTGACTAGGAATCTTGAGTGTTCTTTCCCCTTTTGTCAAATGTAAACATATAACAAGGAGGGGGAGGTCACAGGAAGAGAAACTCAAAGAAAAAAGTGAAAAATGTTCTGCCTTTTAGCATGGACAGGACTCATAGGTCAAAGGTTATTTGCACTAAGAAGATTCTAACTAAAGGAATGTATACTATTTTTACCATTGGAACTGAATATCTCTGTACTCTGGTGACTAATGGAAGAGGACACCAACAAAGCAGGTATGTATGTCAAGGCAGTTCTAAACACAACTGACATTACACTAGGAAGGTAGAATCCCTCAACCAGTGTGACCCAGATAATACAATGAGGAAGGGTCTAAAGGAACTGAGAAAGGAAATATTAAGATATACCTAATAGTCTCCTAATGGGCTTCATTTTCTTTTCAGTAAACTCTTGACCTTGCTTCTACCAAACACTGTAAAATTAAATAATGTGCAGCAATAAGGAAGGTCTGAGTCAAAAACTTTCCATCACTGTAAGTATAAACACTTTAGCTAGAAAGTGATTAGTAGATAGAAGCAAAAATGGTAATAAGAAATTATAAATGAAAGACATTGGAACAATATCAATAAGGAATATCTTTTAATGTCTATAAAAATGCATTACAAATTATTTATGTGACATATATTATGCATTTAATAAGAAGGATATAAGCATGACTTAAGTATCAAGCAAATTTATCAAGCTATAGACACTGTAAAATTTAGGGTGAACTCTAAAAATTATGGAACACAAAAAGAACTCATTTAGGGCTGGACGTGGTGGCTACACTTTAAGAGGCTGAGGCAAGAGGGCCGCCTGAGTCTAGGAGTTCAAGACAAGCCTTGGCAACATAGTGAGACCCCCATCTCTATTCAAAAAAAAAAAAAAAAAAAAAACAGCCAGGCACGGTGGCTCACACTTATAATCTCAACACTTTGGGAGGTCAAGGTGGGTGGATCACGAGGTCAGGAGTTCAAGACCAGCCTGGTCAGCATGGTGAAACCCCGTCCCTACTCAAAATAAATTAAAAAAAAAAATTAGCCAGGCATGGTGATGCATGCCTGTAATCCCAGCTACCTGGGAGGCTGAGGCAGGAGAATCACTTGAACCCAAGAGGCAGAGGTTGCAGTGAGCTGAAATTGCGCCACTGTGCTCCAGTCTGGCCAATAGAGAAGACTCTGTCTCAAAAAAAAAAAAAAAAAATTAGGCATGGTGGTGCACAGCATGGTGGTCCCAGTAGGACACAGTAGGCTGATGTGGGAGGAGGGCTTGAGCCAGGGAGGTTGAGGCTACACTGGGCAATCATCGTGCCACCACACTTCAGACTGGGCAACAGAGTAAGTAAAAAAAATAAACACAGGAATCATTTAGGAAAAAAAGAAAAAAAAAAGAAACTTTGAAAGCCAAAAGGTCTACACATATGGTTATGATCCCATTTATATGAAATGTCCAGAATAGGCAAATTATATGAAATGTCCAGAGAGAGAAAATAGATTCGTGGTTGCCTAGGGAATGATTAGCGCAAGGTTTCTTTCTGGGATGATGAAAATGTTCCAAAATTAAATTACAGTAATGGTTATACACTCTGTAAATATGAAAAAAAATCACTCACTGAACTGTATGCTTTAAATGAGTGAACTTTGTAGTATAAAATTATATCTCAATAAAGCTATTTTTAAAAAGTAAAGAGGTCTATTTATTTTCAAAAAGCTAAAACATTCTACCAAAAGAGAAATTCAGCCCACCAAGCAGCCTTCAAATCTTACTTTTGGTTTGTTTAAACAAAGGAAGGATTCAACCACAGCATTAATGTTGTTTCCAAGAAAGCACAAGTGGCTGGGTACAGTGGCTCATGCCTGTAATCCCAACACTTTGGGAAGCCGAAGTGGGTGGATCCTAAGGTCAGGAGTTCAAGACCGGCCTGGCCAACATAGTGAAACCTCATCTCTACTAAAAAAAATACAAAAATTAGCCGGGTATGGTGGCACGTGCCTGTAGTCCCAGCTACTCACGAGGCTGAGGCAGGAGAATCACTTGAACCTGGGAGGCAGAGGTTGTGGTGAGCCGAGATCATGCCACCGCACTCCAGCCTAGGCAACAGAGCGAGACTCCATCTCAAAAAAAAAAAACCAAAACCAAAAACACAAAAAGAAAGCACAAGCAAACTCCCTAATGCTGCCTTCAAAGTTATAGCATTTTCATACCTTGATCTTTCCAAAACCTGGTTATGTCACAAAGCTCTTTCAAAGCTGAGCTTCTTTAAGGTATAGCTGATAAAAACAAGATCCTCAAAATAACATAGAGGCTTAAAAATCAGTCGAGACTGTTAAAATTCAGACTTGGAAACTATTAGTTTAAATTTAGTAAATTACTAATTACTAGTTTAAACTACTATGTTTACTCCTAGTACAACTAGGAGTAAAAGGGGAATGAATTGAAATAGCAAGTTTGTCCAAAAAGTCTTCAAAAGAAATTCCTCACTTTCCTCTCTCTCAGTATTTCCCCTCATCCTCTTTTTTCTTAAAACAGATCATATGACATTTTCAGAGCTTTCTACTCCCATGTTATAGGTACTGTTAAATAAATAGGAGGGAGTATGACCATTTATCCAATCATATAAGACTAGAAACTCATCTTTCTCTGTTATCACACAGAGCATCCACTCCCACACACACATACAGAAGTCAGTCACCAAATTCTATCAATTCCATCATCTTAACATCTCTCCCATAAGATTCCCTCTTTTCTACTTCCTATCTTAGGGTCAGGCCCTTATCCTCTCTCACTTAGATAATTACAATAGCCTGACTATTCTCTTCACCTTCCATACTAGCCTCACCTCCACCTCAAATATACTATTCACACTAACATTCAAATCTAATAAGGCTTGGGGCCAGGCACGGTGGCTCATGCTTGTAATCTCAGCACCCTGAGAGGCCAAAGTGGACGGATTACCTGAGATCAGGAGTTCGAGACCAGCTTGGACAACATGGAGAAACCCTGTCTCTACTAAAATACAAAAATTAGCCAGGCATGGTGGCAGGCACCTGTAATCCCAGCTACTAGGGACGCTGAGGCAGGAGAATCGCTTGAACCTGGGAGGTGGAGTTTGCAGTGAGCCGAGATGGCGCCACTGCACTCCAGCCTGGGCAACAAGAGTGAAACTCTGTCTCAAAAAAAAATATCTAATAAGGCTTGAGTGAACTCAATAAATTGGAGGGTGTATACACATACACACACACACACACACACACACACACAAACACTCCTTGAGTGAACTCAATAAATTGGAGGGTGTACTACTCTCTCTCTCTCATACATACACACACACCCCACTCATGTTCAATTTCAGATTTTCTATTTGTGAGATTTCATAATCTGTTTTTTGTTTTTAATTTAAAAGAAAATGATCATTTCCCCTTCTCATTAGGCATATCTGTGCAACATCATTTCTGATGGCTGCTTAGTATTATGCTCTATGAATGTAACATAATTTACTATGTCTCCACAATGTAAATATTTTGCATTGTTTTAGTGGGCAAAAAAAAATTTATCTGACATTTTCTTACATTTATCTTTCCTTTAAAATCTATTTATGTCTAAAATGTTAAATATTGCTATGGTTAGTCATACAAAATCATCTAATCGTCTTTAATATCTTTTGTAGCATTTATGGTATTTATTACATTCTAATTTGAATAAGTGATAGCCATGATTTATGAATTCTACTCTATTACAACCCTCCAAAGGTATGTACTATATTTTATTCAGCTTTGGACTGCCCCCCTCCTACTCCCTGCCCCCAGTATCTAGCTCAGTACCATTATTAAATTAGATACTCAATGATATGAGTGATTTGTCCAGATGACGTTACCCTGGTAAAAACCATTATGTCCATTATGCTACTTAGATCTCAGTGAGATACTTTAGTTCAGGGTTCTCCCAAGGTGTAATTTTTTATTCTTTTTTTTTTTTTGGCGGGAGATGGAGTTTCACTCTTGTTGCCCAGGCTGGAGTGCAATTGCGAGATCTCGGCTCACTGCAACCTCTGCCTCCCGGGTTCAAGTCATTCTCCTGACTCAGCCTCCAGAGTAACTGGGATTACAGGTGTGAGCCACCACACCCAGCCCCAACGTGTAATTCTTTAGCATTTCCTTACTCTGTGACTTACCTCCATTATCCTTTCCCCTCCTTCCTTCTCATCCATCTACCACCTTTTTTGCTTAAGTCAATTGAACAAAGTCAATTTTGGTTTGTTTTGCAACCAAAGCCGCCTAACCAATAAAGGCTGAATCAACTTTGTAATTGTTAACAGTCATTTGCTGACTGAGCAAAATAGCGAATGTATTGAAAACTAGTTAAATGTGCACTGAGGAAAAAGAAAAAGAGACAAGAAACAAGAATATACTAAAACAGGAAGGCACTGACTACACCTACAGAAGGTCACTGTACCAATGCAATTGTCCTCATTTTGGACAGTTTCTCCCTATTGCTTTTATGCTTACAACTGTTCTGGACAAAGACTTCGAAGTCATCTAAAACTTTTCTCTTTCAAACGCTCATCAAATACATTAGCATATCTTTTTTGCTCTACTAAGATATATGCAGAATCTGGCCACTTCTCTCATCTTCACTGCTATTATCTGCTCCAAACTACTATCATCTCTTCGCTAGTTATTGCAGTAACCTCCTAACTGGTCTTCTGACCCCTTCATTCTATTCTCAACCCTACAGCCAGAGCGATCTTTTCAAAACTTAAATATGATCCTGTCATTCTTTGCTCAAAACATTCCAATGGTTTTCTATCTCATTTAAAGCAAAAGCTAAAGCATAATCCTGAATATGACCTTTAACACCATATATGACACTGGCTCGTTACCTGGCCAGCCTTATCTCCACAACCCTCCCCCATCCTTACTCTATTCCAGCCACACTTGCCTCCTTGTTAATTCCTGAAAAATGTCTGATAAACTTCCCTCACCCACACACACCCCTCAGAACCTCTGCACCTGCCACACTCTGCCAGAATACTACTTCTTCACTCTCTTATAAAAAAGCAGCTCCTTCAAGGTCATGCCATTCAACTCTCTCATCTCTTTCCCTAGTTACTGCCATCTATCAGATTCCTCTCTCAGATTCTAGTCATCCTAAATTCCACCATCAACCTCAGTTTATCAGATGAAATGTAAGCAGAAGTTGTTGGGTGGGGCTTCTGGGATGCCCTTTTTGCCTTTTCCCCCTTCCTCCTTGCTTCATATAATGTTGAAATAATGCCCTGAGCTCCAGCAGTCATCTTAAGCCATGAAAGCATCCCTAATGACAGAAGCAGCATACTAAGAACAATGGAGAGAAAAATGACAGGAGTCTCGGTCTCTAATTCCTGTGGAGGAGCCATCATAACAATCTTGTAAACGTTTATCTATATATTTCTTTATAAATAAAACACAATACATATATTCTGGGTTATAACTGACCAGATTTAATAAATCATGTATATAATTTACTCAAGTTAGAATCTAATAAATACCATAAATTCTGTAAAAGATGTGCAACTAAGCTGATTTTTTTAACAAAAATAAACCCATATACAATATAAGGCATTGTTATTGGGGGTTACTGTTATATGCAGTTGAATTTAATTCTATGTATAGTTTTTCCAATGCATACTGCTTAGTGTTCTGCTAATAAGGAAGAAGTAGAAACTGGATATTGAGTAGACAATTAGGAGTCTCTGTGACACTGAACAAGCAACAATCCACATGGGTGTCCCAAAAAGACCTTAGCCTTTGAGTTCCTTAATGTCATCTCCAATGACGTTCTGCTCCATTCTAACTCAGCTAAGCACAACCAAGGTTTCTCCAGACCTTATCACCACTAGAAACTGTTCCACCTCCATAATGGCTAATTTAGGTATCCTGTTCTCTGGCTTTTTAGCTTGCTTGTTTAATTTTCTCTAATATAATTTCACAGACTTAGCTTACTAATTCTTTTACTTTCAGTCTCTCGGTCATCTCCTTTTTTCCCTTCCTTCTTACCCATGATTTCTTACCCTTACATTCCATGAACCATCATTTTAATAACACTCTTTACATCCTGTGAGCTCGATACCAGTTTATCCAATTTGCCTACTAATCATCTCCACTTAGATGTTCCACAGACACCTCAAACTCAACGTCTAAAATATCTTCTCCTCTGACCTGTTTTACCCCTTATGTTGGTGAAGGCACCACCATCCACTCAAATGCCCTCCCTGGACATAACTCTCTTCCTTCTATTTCTCCCCACAATAGCCAGGCTCTCAGGTAACTCTAAAAGAATCCTACATTTTTCCATTTCCATTGCCAGGCCCTTAGTTTGTCCTTCTGTATCTGAAACAGATTATTAATCATTCTTTCTACACAAGGCACTAACTGTTATTCCTGCTTTTACTCTAATGCATTCTCCCTATTCTCCATATTGCATCCGACATAATCTTGCTAAAATGCACATCTGATCATGGCACTCTCCTATTAGTTCATAGACACAAAGGAAAGTTTCAGGAACCAGGACAGCCCCAGGGAGAAGAGAAACAAACTAAAGCTGCCACGATATTTTCTGGTATCTCATTTCTCTGCCTACAACTAGCTTTATTCCCTCAAGCTACTTCAAATCACTGGGAACACAGCCACCAGATGCTCCCAGGTAATCCCAGAAAGCAAAGAAATAAAATTTGATACACGTACATAGATGCCATTATTATTCAAAAATCACTGCTCCTTCCTGGTGGAGAATTAGACAACCTGTCCAGTTGATATCAAGTTTGGCCACATTACTTGCTTTAGCCAATGATGTTAGGAAGTAAGAGGAAATGGCATATCCCACTTCTGAACAGAAACTTTCAGAGCAAGTGGTTCTTCCAATGCCCATTTCTCTCTACTACAAGAGACAATGTCTCAGATAGGAGCATTTAGCCTAAATCTTGGAACAAAGCTACACAATGGACATGTAGTATGAGCAAAAAATATATCCTTGTTATTATAAGCCACTGAAATATGGGGACTGTTTGTTACCACAACATAACTTAGACTAAACTTAATTATATAGTATGTCACAAGGAAGGACTAGACAGGCTTGGTTTTGATCACATCCCCAGCTTAAAACCCTTCAGTGGCACTCCTGTGCCTCCTGGAGTCCAAATTCTAGCAAAGAATATAAGGCCCTTTCTGATATGGTCCCACTTCCAACCTCATTTCTTGGGACTCCTATTCCATATTCCAACCATCCTGGATTATTTTAAGATTTCTAAACACATCAGGACAGCCTTTACCCTCCATTTTCATGTCAACTTATTACATGCTATTCTTCATGAAAAGGAATGTTGTTCCTCCTGAGAAATAAAATTCTAAGCCCCTCAACTGACTGAAGTGACCATCTCTTGGCCAAGGAGACCCCAGAGAAACCCTGAAATCTGAGTTCCCAGTCATGACCAGGTGAAAGGTCAGACATGCCTCATTATACCCATCCCTCGCTGCCCACCATTAGGCTTCTTTCCTAAGGGTTAAACAGAAACCAGCCTTTTTACTTGCTCAACTGCTAATATAAACCAGCCTCCTGACACTGCCCCTCCCTTTTGTGGTTTCCTCACAACCACCAACCAGCATTCCTTCCTAACAGGAGACCACCAACCACGCAGTGGTTCTGGCCAGTCTACAGAGGATGCGCAGTGAGGCTTTTCATGTCCTCTGCTTCACCTTTTGAGGCCAGAGGCTCAAAAACTCCACCACTGAATGATGCTAATGCTGCCTTTTCTCTGTACATGCAACTCATAAAGGGGTAAGAAGCTCAACTGTGCATGTACATGTTTCTCCTTTCATAAATATTCATGACTCCTCCTATAGCATATTGAATATGTACATTTCGCCACCTCATTCAGCATAAATCCCTGTCTTATTTTTCTAACCCTCAAAGTGTATTTTCTGATCCTGGCCAGCAGCTCTTGCTATATGGTAAATATTTACATAAATATGTATCTCTCCAATTATATTGTGACCTCCTCGAGAACAGAGACCATATCTTATTTATATTTGGAGCCCAAGAATCTAATGCAGTGCCTGGCACATAACAGAATATCAATATAAGCTTACAAAAAGTGCAAACATATAGTCTTTTTTCAGTGATGTTATATGCAAAAACATGAGACAGGCCCTTCTACCATGTTAAAAAGTAATACAGAAAATCGAATCTATTCAACTCTTATTTTGCTTGCATTTTCTTTATCCAGAGTAATTTTCCATACTGAAAAGAGAATGCAAATGGTTAAGAGGAAACTGAAACCTGAAATAGGAGAAAAGATAATAAAAGAGCACCCAGTAGCTTTTAGTAAATGCAAATATCTAGGACCAGTTAAATTACAGCCTAAGATCTCCATGATCTCTCATGAAAAATGGAAGAGAAGCCAGAAGACTAGAGACAATAAAGTTCAATTTTAATTTTCTCAATTTCAAAGGAAAAAAAGAGACTAGATTCTTGAAATCATAGATTAAAGGTTTAACAAAGATTTCCTATGTTAGCCTATGGTGGGCTAGGGAAGGGGTACAGAGAACACGGTAAGTCAGAATGGGGTTCACCAAGAAGAAAAACAATCATGCTAACCTCATTTTACTTTTGACAAAATTATTAGACTAAAAGATCAGAGAAATAACATAAAGTAGGTCCAAAACATATCGCTGAAATCAAGATTAACTTTCTTATTCTAGTTAAGTGATAGATTTATAACTGGTTGAACAACCATTCTCAGATTATTAATCAATGGTTAACATAAATCTGGACAGAAGTAACTAATAGTTGCCACAGAACTCTCTATTTGGCCTTATCTTAGTAGATGTTTATCAATACTGTGAAGCTTTAAATGGCAGCTTATAAATTTTCTGGTGATCTAAACTTATCTATAAAAATTAAATAATATCATTAAAGATATAAAAGATATCATTAAAAATTATAAAAGATCAAATATCTGAACATATAGAAACAATGTGCTGAAAATACAAAATAAAATTTATCAAGGGTAAATATACATGCATTTATTTTCTAGAAGTACACAGCGAATAAGAAATCTATTTCAGGCCAGGTACTGTGGCTCATGCCTGTAATCCCAGCACTTTGGAAGGCTGAGGTGGGCAGATCACTTAAGGTCAGGAGTTCGAGACCAGCCTGGCCAACATGGTGAAACACTGTCTCTACTAAAGATACAAAAAATTAGCCAGGGGTGGTGGCGCATTCCTGTAATCCCAGCTACTGGGGAGGCTGAGGCAGGAGAATTGCCTGAACCCAGGAGGTGAAGGTTGTGGTAAGCCGAGATCACACCACTGCACTCCAGCCTGGGTGACAGGGCAAGACTCCGTCTCAAAAAAAAAAAAATTTGAAATCAATTTTAGCATGTGTTGATGAGAGTTCAGTTGACTATAAGCTTAAGGTGGGCCTTTGTCCTGAATTGACAGCTTAAAAGTTAATACAAATTCATAGGTAATAAAGTAACAGTACAGTGACCTGAACAAGGAAGAAAACTGAAGCAGGTCAAGCAACACCCTGAGAATTATAATTTGAAATATGACCTCTTACAAATGATGCTGATAGCCAGGATGGTAGTAATGGCCTGGCCGACTACATCATATGAAGAACGACAAAGAGAAGCAGGAATGATTTCCATGGAGAAGAGACTATCTGGGATAGGAAAAGTAAGAGCAGAGCTGTCTACACGTATTTGAATGATTGTATATTGAAGGGCAGGAATCACACTTTTATACATTTTATATTTATTCCCTATGCACTCAGTTCCAAGCTTTGCATATAATAAATACTCAAATATTTGACATTCAAGATCAACCCACCTTCTGAAGACTAAGCCAACAAAGACAGTTACACAGGAGTATCTGTTGTGATCTGAATGACAACTCAACAAAAGGATGAAGTAGGAGGAAGGAAACTTAAAATCAAAGTAAAAAGCCTTAACTGGCACAGGCTAACCAGGCATAACTAAGGCACATTACATTAAAATTCAGAATTTGTCTTATATCAGCTGACTTTCTTTCTGAGACGGAGTTTCCCTCACGTTGCCCAGGCTGGAGGGCAAAGGCGTGATCTCAGCTCACTGCAACCTCCGCCTCCCGGGTGCAAGCCATTCTCCTGCCTCAGCCTCCCAAGTAGCTGGGATTACAGGCACGTGCCACCACGCCCAGCTAGTTTTGCATTTTTAGCAAAGATGGGGTTTCACCATGTTGGCCAGCCTGGTCTCGAAGTCCTGACCTCAGATGATCTGCCCGCCTTGACCTTCCAAAGCACTGGGATTACAGATGTGAGCTATCTCACCTGGTCGACCTCAGCTGACATTCTTGACCATACTACCAGTTAAATTTTATTTCTTTTTGTAAATATTTCCCCACAACAGAGTGAGTCGTTGTTTTTACTCTTCCTTTACAAAGAGAAAAACTGAGGTTGAGGGAAGCTATTTGCCTAGCACCAACATCATAACAATAGGAACCTTAAGCTTCTTGCTTACAAGCCTGTTGTTAAAATCACTGGACTCATTGTGGGGTAGTAAACAAGTACAGTACTTAGAACTCAACCTCAGTTTGGTAATTACTTCAGTTTCACTTTTATTATTCTCTTCCAGTCATCTAATCTCTAAATCCACAAAGAGTAAGCCTACATTAATACTCTAAAACTTATAGACAATTTTATGATTTGAAACTCAAAGGTTAGGAGTACAAAAGACTTATTGAAAAAAAATTTTAAATAATTTAAAATTTTAAAGACTAATATAAAAAAATTAAGATTTGAGACCAAAGATTTGTGGCTCTTGTGCTGCTTGAGAAGTGGCCCTGGCACCACTTGTTCCACCATAAGCCAAATTTTGGCCATCAGAGTATACTAGGTACACACCACATCTCTCAGAAACCTAAGTGGCCTTCTTTGTTTATCAGAGACTTGGTGCTGAGTGTTATTGCCAGAAGCAGTGGGAAAAAGGTAATGTTATTAAAGAAAGAAGAGGTCTTAATGTGAATGAAAGAGGATAAGCACACCAGAGATTCATTTTCTATTTTATATACATATTAGTTTGGTGTTAGTTTCTCAGAAAACTAAAAGAAGGTTGGAATAACACAGGACTTGATGGTGTCCAAGGAGCAGGATTTTAAAATAGCAAAATGCTACTCAGTCCTAGTTGTAGATGTAATAAAGTAATGCTCTAACAAGTGCCCACGCTCTCAACTTCCTTCCCAAGAAGACTCATTTACATTATAATGGTTGCCACAGTTACTTTAATTCCATCACAGCTCCTGTCTCCAGTTGCTAATCTGGAGCCTGGGTGGTAAAACAACCAAAAACCTTAATTGAGGCTAACTCAAAACTCAGGCTACTCAAAAGTTCATGACCTACAAAAGGACACTGTTCTAGCAACAAAAATTGCTTACGATAGGAACTGTTTGTTTCCTACACTCCATTCTACCCAAGATCTTACCTGGTATCTCAGGGAACTCTCTGGGAGTCTGTCAGTACTTTTATCTGCCATAAGCAGAGATTCTTGTAAAAAAGCAAGATAAATGACATAAATTTTATAATGGGTAACAGATCAAAGAAGTGACAGCTTTATTCCAACTATTGATATTCCAAGCTTTAATCAGAAAAGGCAATTATCTAAAAGAACATGGAGAAGTCTCCCAATGAATTATTAATGTCACTAAGTATTATCTTCTAAGAATGGTATCATGTAGTGCTGGTATACACGTAGTACCTAAATTAGGCATAAGGTTAGTATATTTTGTATTTAAGCAACAATCAAACAGAACACACAGTGACAGAAAAAGTGAAGGATGGGGGATTCTTTTTTTTGGCCTTTTAAAGGCAAAAAATAAAAATAAAAATTCAGAACCGTGAATCTGATTTACTTTCAGTTAAATTAACAACAAAAAATATTCCAGTGGTAATTCATTATCAGAAATTTTACTCCCAAAGGTAACCACAATGGGAGAACGGGAGACAACAGGGGTTCTGATCTGTAGGTGTCCTCCTAATTATCCAACAGATGCTTTAAAGATCACCTCAATACAGAAATGAAGTTTCACATTTGTGTATTTTTACTCTTATTTGCTTATTCTCTTTTATTCCACTCCTATCATCCCCAACACAGGCAATCACTATAATGTGTTT
The DNA here is from genome assembly GCF_037993035.2 of Macaca fascicularis. NCBI lineage: Eukaryota > Metazoa > Chordata > Mammalia > Primates > Cercopithecidae > Macaca > Macaca fascicularis. The sequence continues at coordinate 170,720,803 of NC_088377.1, read as the reverse complement.
AATGTGTTAACATGTTTTCTTATAAAGTATGTAATATGGTTTACTTACATACATTTTTAAATGTATATAAATGCTATTGTTGTACATATCTCATTCCTTTTCTTTCTGTTATTACTCAGCACTATGTCTTTAAGATCCTTAGACTGCCAGGTGCATATCTAGACCATTACTTCAAACTGAGGTATAAATCTATCATCACATTTTACCCATCACTGTGGAAAGGGTATGGACAACAAATTACTTTCCACAAGAACAAATACACTGAAATGAATGACCCCTTATAAACCTGTGTGAGAACTTCTTTCATATATATATATATATATATATATATATATATACAGGAAAAAAGTTGCTGGGTTACAGGGTATACATAATGCATAATACGATTTAGTACCATCCTTCAAAATGGTTAGACCAGTCCATACTTCCACTAGTAAGGAACTGGCATTACTGAGCAGTCACCATGCACCAGGCACTGGGTAGGTACTTGAGATCCTTTTGCCCCCCACCTCCTCATTCTCTTCTGCTAGTCTTCGCCCCTTTTGCTCTTCATATCAGTCGTCACTATGTCAGAAACATGAAGGCAGGACTTTTTCCCTTACTTGTCTCTGACCACCAAGTTCCCTCTTCTACTCCAAGAATCCCTTAGGCTGCCAAGGCTCCACTAACCATGAAGCTTACTAAAACAAAATCAAACAGCAAATATTATTTTAAAAAGGTTTCATTCTCAAAAAGTAATTAATTGGGGGTTAACTGTTAACACAAAACACTTCTGAATAAATTTCCAAGCCATTCCTATTCCTATCTGAGGGTTCTATAGTTCATGTTTTTCTGTTCTTTGGGTGGCCTTGGAGGAACAGCTTCATCTCTGTAGAGCTCTCTTCTTCATACATAAAATAAAGGGAGCTGGTTATCGATGTTTTCAGTCTATGCCTCTGCAACTCTAGGGGCTCCTCTGAGGTTGCTCAAAATGATCATGTCAAGACAAAAGGGGGTTATCTATGCCTCTTCAACAGCACAATAAAAATTTTATTATTTATAAATTTTGTTTTCTCCTAAGACTCAGTTTGTAGAATCAGTTTTATTTAAGAAAAAGTTTATTCACACAGTACTAGTTGGAAGTGTTAACTGGTAAAACCTCTATTGCATTTGGATATATTTATACAATTAAAAAAAAACTTTTGAACAAGAAATTCTACTTATAAGAATTTATTCCACGTAACTCACATATGTGTTCAATACATACACACAAAGATATTCATTACAGTATTGATTGCAAGGGTAAAATATTGAGAACAATTTAAATAACCATCAATAACAAACTGGTTACATAAATTATGGTACATTCATACAGTGAAATATTATATAGACTTTAAAAACAACAAAGCAGATCCAAGACAGATTAAGGCGGGGCAAGGGGGGAAGCAAGATGTAAAATGGTGTGTGCTGTATGCTACCTTTTGTATATTTTCAAAAGGATATAAATATTTTATTGGTTTATTGAAGAAAAAACAAAAAAGTATGTATACACTTGTAAATGCATAGGCTACTCCTAAAAGATACGTAAGACATAAGAAACTATTTTGGTTACTCCCAAGGAAGGGAATCAGATGGTAGAGGATAAGAGCTTTATATTTGATATACAATCTTTGTATATCTTTTGATTTTCATACTATTGCATGTATTCTTAAAATTTGTACTTTATCACTGTAATCTATTATTTTTTCCTAGTCCTACCTATATTCGTTTCTTCTAATCCTCACATTCTAATTGTAACATGTTGACTTCCAGGTAGACAGTATTTATTACAAGTCAATAGAAAAAATAAAGTAGTTGAAGGGTAGTAAGAAGCCAGCTTTCCATTCAACAAAGTGGATGTGTCTATACAGGACGGAGGTATTTCGTTTAGTACTGGCACTGCCTTCTTGCAATTACTTCACTTTGAACTCGATCTCACTTTCTTTTTTTTTTTTTTTTGAGACAGAGTCTTGCTTTGTTACCCAGGCTGGAGTGTAGTGGTGCAATCTCGGCTCCCAGGCCCAAGCAATTCTCCTGCCTCAGCCTCCCAAGTAGCTGGGATTACAGGTGCCTCCCACCGGGCCCAGCTAATTTTTTTTTTTTAGTAGAGACAGGGTTTCACCATGTTGGCCAGGCTGGTCTTTAACTCCCAAACTCGGGTGATCTGCCTGCCTTGGCCTCCCAAAGTGCTGGGATTACAGGTGTGGACCACCACACCAAGCCCTCATTTTCATTTTTATTCACATCAACTTCCGTTGAGTTCATCAACCCAGGTCTATCAGATGAATTGTCTTAACCCTAAGAATTGCTAAACACGCACGCGCGCACACACACACACACTCATGTAAGAGATGACAGTGTCTATGCAGTTCAAAATTTACTTTTAATTACTTTCAACCTACACTGTCCAATAGTTACTAACCACATATGGCCGTTGAACATTTGAAATGTAGCTAGTCAAATTCAGACACACAATATACACCAGATTTCAAAGACTCAAGTACAAAATTAAAAAGCAAGATATCTTAATTTTTATATTGATATGTTAAAATTTTTATATTGATATGTTAAAATAATAACCTTTTAATTTATTGGGTTAAGTAGAAGATATTAAAATCAATTTCACTTGTTTCTTTTTACTTTTTTTTTTTTTGAGACAGACTCTTGCTCTGTCACCCCAGGCTGGAGTGCAATGGCGCAATCTCGGCTCACTGCAACCTCCACCTTCCAGGTTCAAGTGATTCTCCTGCCTCAACCTCCCAAGTAGCTGGGATTATAAGCACGTTCCATCACGCCCAGCTAATTTTTGTATTTTTAGTAGAGACGGGGTTTCACCATGTTGGTCAGGCTGGTCTCGAACTCCTGACCTCATGATCCGCCCGCCTTGGCCTCCCAAAGTGCTGGGAGACACCGTGCCTGGCCCTTTTTACTTTTAATGTAGCCACTACTAGAAAATTTAATTCTTTACTTTCTAATTAATCCAGAAATCCTACTGCATTTCTGATTAATTCAGTTGCTCACTATCCACAAAAAATTATTCAAATTTTCACCCCTTTTTCTCAAACCTTGGAACCCTTTTCTTCTTCCCCATCACAGCCTGTGACCTACCCTCAGAGACAATAAAAGGGTAGCTATAAAGGCACCTTCAGGTTATTTACAACGTTCTATCTTCTCTGAAATAAAAACTTGTGGATAACACTGCTTTAGCCAGTTAAGAAAAGCCAAAGTGATCCACAGTTAAATGAACATTGATGGTTTTACAGGAGTATGGTGCTACAAAGAAAGCTAGACAGAAAATTGAGACATGGCTCTAGTTCAACGAAATTGCTGTTTCTTAGAAAAATATTAACAATGTGCCAATCAAGTACAAAATAATTCAATGTAAAGTATCTAGGTTTTGTCTTTATAATATAATCAGAGTCTCTAGAAAAAACAGTACTAGCTAATTTCTCTAAAATTAACATGTTGCACTAAGTCACCTGCTTTATTTCAAACTATTTCAGTATCAAGTAAGATAATGGATTTTACTGGTTTGAAAGGTATAAGGAGTTACACAAAGGTAAAATTATGTTGTTGTAGGATAACAATGTAATTTTGCTAATACTTTTTCTTCTGTCCATTAATGGTGCTTTGTGCCTAAGGTACTCTCATTAGCCATCTTTGTCTTCCATACCAATCAAAGTGTAGCTACCATTATGATTGGGACCTTTCTGATACCTTCCAAAGCTTTTATTGATCCTTTCTTCCCAACTTCCACTATGAATCCAGTTCTAACTATCTGCAAGATATCTTCATTTTGATGTTACACTAACATTTCAAAGACAGGTAAAAAACTGAACTTGAATTCTTATTCTGTAATTCTTAAACCAAGTGGTCATATTTTGATTTTGTGAAATAAACACTTGGTTAAAGTACTACAGAACAAGAATTCAAGTTCAGCTTTTTACCTTGTGTTTGATTAACTAAATCATAATACTTAAGCAGAAAAGATATAACTATAAACTACATTTGTTTCTTTTTTCTGTAATTCTCTTTACTCCTTTGAAAATGCATGAAACATGAAAACCTAAACAAGTATATTTTGAAACATTTGCATTCTAATCTCTAAATATTCAAGAAGAATATTTTTTGACCAGGTAGAGCAGCTTATGCCTGTAATCCCAGCACTTTGGAAGGCTGAGGCAGAAGAATCACTCGGTCCCAGAAGGTCAAGGCTGTAGTGAGCTGTATCTGAACCACTGCACCCCAACCAAGGCAACAGAGTGAGATCCTGTCTCAAAAATAAAAAAAATAGCCGGGCACGGTGGCTCAAGCCTGTAATCCCAGCACTTTGGGAGTCCGAGGCGGGCGGATCACGAGGTCAGGAGATCGAGACCATCCTGGCTAACACGGTGAAACCCCGTCTCTACTAAAAATACAAAAAGAAATTAGCCGGGCGTGGTGGCGGGCGCCTGTAGTCCCAGCTACTCCGGAGGCTGAGGCAGGAGAATGGCGTGAACCCGGGAGGCGGAGCTTGCAGTGAGCCGAGATCGCGCCACTGCACTCCAGTCTGGGCGACAGAGCGAGACTCCGTCTCAAAAAAAATAAATAAATAAATAATAAAATAAAAATAAAAAAAATAATTTCTTAATTACAACCTTGTAACTCTGGGATTATATTTACAGATAGAGAAACTGAGGTGCTGTCTTAGCAAAATACAATGTTTACCATTTGCATTTATAGCTCTGAAGCCTTGGACAAGCACTAAGTATGCTTAATGTCATTTAACAAACATTAATTGAATTTCACTTTATTTGGTCTCGCCATTAGTAAACTATAATTGCCTGTCACAGTGCTACCATAAGAATTAATTCATGGCCGGGCGCGGTGGCTTAAGCCTGTAATCCCAGCACTTTGGGAGGCCGAGACAGGCGGATCACGAGGTCAGGAGATCGAGACCATCCTGGCTAACATGGTGAAACCCCGTCTCTACTAAAAGATACAAAAAACTAGCCAGGCGAGGGGGTGGGCACCTGTAGTCCCAGCTACTCAGGAGGCTGAGGCAGGAGAATGGTGTGAACCCAGGAGGTGGAGCTTGCAGTGAGCCGAGATGGTGCCACTGCACTCCAGCCTGGGCGACAGAGCGAGACTCCGTCTCAAAAAAAAAAAAAAAAAAAAAAAAAGAATTAATTCATATTTGTAAGTGCTCTAAAAAGAGTATTCTTTGATACTCTGCTACATGCTTCATCTTGGCAAGGTCCCAATCTTCCTAAGGGTCCCTTGTCCTTCTCAAGATTGGGACAACGGCTTCATGAGTCTGACTGTGAGTCCCAAAATACCTATCACCTTTGCCTTCTTTTTTTTGAGACAGAGTCTTGCCCTGTTGCCCAGGCTAGAGTGCAATGGTGCGATCTCGGCTCACTGCAACCTCTGCCTCCTGGGTTCAAGCAATTCTCTGTCTCAGCCTCCCAGTAGCTTGGATTACAGGTGCCCGCCACCACGCCCGGCTAATTTTTTGTATTTTTAGTAGAGACGGGGTTTCACCATCTTGGCCAGGCTGGTCTTGAATCCTGACCTCGTGATCCACCCACCTCGGCCTCCCAAAGCGCTGGGATTACAGGCGTGATCCACCGCGCCTGGCCACCTTTGCCTTCTTTTTAAGCCAAGAGCCCTCCTGCTGAGTCTCCTAATCTTCAAGTGGGATACAGACTTGTTATGATCTCTGCTATCTATTTATCAATCAATCATCTATCTACGTACCTACCTACCTACTTATCAATCAGAGACAAGGTCCCGCTCTGTCACCCGTGCCGGAGTGCAGTCACTGCAGCCTCAAACCCCTTTGCTCAAGTGATGCTCCCACTTAAACTTCCCAAGTGGCTGGGACTACAGGCACGTGCCACCACGCCCAGACAATATTTTAATTTTTTGGAAAAGTAGGGTCTCACTGTGTCGCTTAGGCTGGTCTCAAACTCCTGTGCTCAAGCAATCCTCCTGCATCACCTTCCCAAAGTGCTGGGATTACAGGGGTTAGCCATCACGTGCAGCCTCTGCTACATATATAAAGAACAATTCTGGAGAAAAAGAGTATACTAAACAGCAAAAACTACAAAGTAGGTTTTAAGCCAAAGGAGTATTAGTTGGTTTAACCTGATGATCTTAAATAAAACCAGTGTTGCTTTAAAACTGTCAAGTATTATCATGTTGCTATATACTACTCACTGTTCCTGTTGTTAACATCTAGCCAGAGAGCCTGAAAGCCCTTGGGATCTTTCCAAAGGATGAATTATCAGTGCCATCTGACAGAGACTCTACCTAAGAGTGTTACATATAAGAACTGAAAAATTAATACTAAAGTCTCCATGTATGTCACGGCATCAATTATGTTCATTTAAGGGCAGAGGTAACTGGGTTGCTAAAGGGAAAGAATATGTTAGAAACCAATGGTTCATGACTGGGGCTCAGTTCGATAATCAAAAACATTTATTACGAACTTATTATGTGCCAGCATTAAATTGTGCAAGATCCACTGAAAGCCAGCCAAGTAATTAACAAAAAGCAGATCAGCTTGATAAACAGAAGAGATTAAAAACACAAATATTCTCGATGATTCTCACTCAAAAAGACTCTAGAAACCACAAAATGTATAAGTCACTATAATAACTCAGAAGGCAGTGTGACAAGAAAAAATTGAGGATTAAGTGCAGATTAATGGACGTATTCGAACTGGAAATAATCATTTTTAGATATCCTCATTATCAAACTATATGAGCTACCATTATACCAAGCAGTTTGAGAAAAACAGATGATGCTTATTGGAGCATCACTGAGGTGCAAAGACAGAGAATAAGGCTGGGAATCAAAAACTTCAGCTGGTCAGGCACACTGGCGCACACCTGTAATCTCATCACTTTGGGAGGCCAAGGCAGCCTTTACCAAACTGTAAAGGAGGTGAGATGTGCTTCAAATTTTTAAAATGCACGTATGTAAGAGAATAATAAACTTGGTAATAGCTTAATTACTAAGAAGGAACTGGAAAAAAGTCCTGTTTAAATAGACAATAATCCCTACTCTAGAATGCTTCGAGAATTTAGAGAATGAAAACCCTAAAGCAAATCCAGTTTACACTAATCACTCCTCTTCACACAAGCCTCACAAAACAGACTGATTTAATCACTCTTTCATTTTAAAAAAAAAAAAAAAAACCTTACTATCTGCCAGCTGTTAACAATATAGTGAACAAGAAAGACATGGTCTAAGTCCTTGTGGAGTTTACAATTTAAGGGATAAGGCACAGACACAGGCTTACCAATCAAGGTATATAAACTGTCCCCATCCAAATGGAGAAGGATGCTGCCTGTGGATCTTATGGGAATAGATGAAACAACAGGTTTGGACTGTAAAATAAACTACAACTATTTAAAAACACAACCACATATATTTTACTTTAAGAGAAAACAGCACAGAATCTTTCCCCATAGAAGCGAAAATTATAATAAACTTTAAAACAGCATCAGAGAACACAAAGGCTTCACTGGTTCTGGTCACAATCTAGACACCCTAGACTTTAATATGGACAGGCAGACTATGAACTGCAAATTTAGATAAGTAATTTCACTAATTCAAAAACTGAAGGACTCAAAGTAGAAACTTACAGGGTGTCATAAGGGTTGCTCCATTCTACAAGACAGAAAGGGATTTTTAATCTTATAGCTAAAAGACATATAAATGTCAAGAGGTGATATTCACTAACACATGCCAATTTATTCAGTCCCTTAGTCAGTCAAAACTAAGACATTATAAAGGATATATTAGGAGAAATTTGCCCTACCAACTATCAGTGAACATTACACTTAATGATGAAAGACTGAATACTTTTCCTCTAAAATCAGAAACAAGGCAAATATGTCCACTGTTGCCACTTCTATTCAACATTGTACTGGAGGTTCTAGACAGTGCAATATGAAAAGAAAAGAAATTAAAGGCACATACATTGGACAAGAAGAAGTAAAATGATAATTTGTAGATAACATGATGCTGTACAAAGAAAATCCTAAAGAATCTTCAAAAAACGAATAAACAAGTTTATTAAAATTGCAGAATACAAGATCAACACAATAATCATCTGTAATCAAGCAATTCCACTCCTAGGTATATATCCAAAATAACTGAAAGCAGGAACTCAAACAGATAATTGCACACCAATTTTTTGGTCTGTTTGTTTTTGAGACAGGGTCTCACTCTGTCATCCCAGCTGGAGTGCAGTGGTGCAATAATAGCTGACTGTAGCCTCGAACTCAGTCTCCTCGGTAAGTAGGACTACAGTTGCACACCACCATGCACAGCTAACTTTTTTTTTTTTTTTGGAAGGGATGGATTCTCGCTAAGTTGCCCAGGCTGGTCTCAACCTCTGGCCTCAAGCAATACTCCCACATTGGCCTCCCAGAAGTTGGGATTACAGGTGTGGGCCACTGCATCCAGCCTTGTACACCAATAATCATAACAGCATTATTCACAATAGCCAAAAGAATATGAAGACAACCCAAATATCCATCAAGAGATGAATGGATAAACAATAGATATTACTCAGCCTTAAAAAGAATGAAATTCTAATACATGCTACAATATGAAGGGACCTTGAAAACATTATACTAAGTAAAATAAGCCAGACACCAAAGGAAAAAGAGAAGTTACCTAGAATAGGCAAATTCATAGAGACAGAAAATAGAATAGAGGTTTCCAAGGGCTGGGGGAGCGGGGAAAAGAAGTTAACGTTTAATACATAGTTTTTGTTAGAGACAATGAAAAAGTTTTGGGTATAGATAGTGGTAATGGTCATGGAATATTGTGAACGTACTTAATGCCAATGAACTGCACACTTTAAAATGGTTAAAATGGGCGGGGTGCAGCAGCTCATGCTTGTAATCCCAGCACTTTGGGAGGCCAGGACAGGAGGGTTGCTTGAGTCTAGGAGTTCAAGACCAGCCTGGACCACGTGGCAAGATCCTGTCTCTACAAAAAATACGAAAATTAGCCAGACACAGTGGTGCCTGCCTGTAGTCCCAGCTATTCGGGAGGTTGAGGTAGGAGGATCACCTGAGCGCAGGAGGTTGAGGCTGCAGTGAGCCAAGATCGCGCCACTGGACTCCAGCCTGGGTGAGGAAGTGAGACCATGTCTCCAAAAAAAAAAAAAAAAAAAGGTTTATTGTTATGTAAACTTTACCACAATTTAAAAACATTGTATTTCTACAATTGTTTATGCTAGCAATAAACAATCTGAAAGTAAAATCAAGAAAACAATTTCATTTACAATAGCCTATACAGTATAAGTACAAAATACAGCTAAAGAGCAACTAGAGAAGATCTAAATAAATGGAGAGAAGTTCCACATTCATGTATGAGAAGCTTCAGTATCATTAAGATGGGAATTCTCCCGAATTGACCTATAGATTCAATGAAATCCCTATCAAAATCCCAGCAAGCTTTTTCTGTAGACAATGACAAGCTTATCCTAAAATCTATATGGAAATTCAAAGGACTTAGGATACCCAAAATAATTTTGAAACAACAAAAAAATAGTACCCAGGATTTATATCACCCAGTTCCAATAGTCAGCACTTATATCCATGGGTTCTGCATCCACAGGTTCAACCAACCTCAGATCAAAAATATTCAAAAAGAAAGAAGAAAAAGAAAAAATAGTAACAACAATAAAAAGTAATACAAATAAAAAATACAGTATAACAACTGTTTACATAGTATTTACATTATATTAGGTGTAAGTAATCTAGAAATGGTTTAAGTAGACAGGAAGATATGCACAGGTTATATGCAAATACTATGCCATTTTATATAAGGGACTCGAGCATCCCAGGATTTCTGTATCCATGAGGGTCCTGGAACTAATTCCCCAAGGAAACCAAGGGATGACTGTACTTACAATAAAGCTATCAAAATCAGGGGAGTGTTGTATTGACATCAAGATAGACAGGCTGATCAATGGAACAGAAGAAAGTCTAGAAACATACCTCCACAACTGTAGACAGCTGATTTTCAACAAAAGTATCAGAGCAATTCAACGAGGAAAGGACAGTCCTTTCAACTAATGGTGCTGCGATAACTGGATATCCATATGAGGGGAAAAAATGGGGACTTTATTTCACCTCAAGCCCAAAAATCTAAATGCAAAACCTAAACTATAAAACCATTAGAAGAAAACAAAGGAGAAAAAATTTGTGACCTTGAGTTACACAAAGATTTCTAAGTTATTCCACCAAAAGTAGAATCTAAGGCTAGGTGCAGTGGCTCATGCTTGTAGTCCCAGCACTTTGGGAGGCAGAAGCTGGCAGATTGATTGAACCCAGGAATTCAAACCAGCCTGGGCAACATGGCAAAACCCCTTCTCTACAAAATGTAGAAAAATTAGCAGGGCATGGTGGCACACACCTGTACTCCCAGCTACTCAGGAGACTGAGTGAGGAGAATCATCTGAGCCTAGGGAAGTCAAGGCTACAGTGAGCCATGATCACGCTACTGCACTCCAAACTGGGCAACAGAGTGAGACTTTGTCTTTGGGGGGAAGAAAAGTACAATCTATTTAAAAAGTAGTAAATTGGACTTTTTCAAAATTAAGAAGATTAGCTCTTTAAAATACATCATCAGGAAAATAAAAAGACAAGCAATACAGACTAGGAGAAAGAAAATACAAATACAGACTAGGAGAAAGTATTTGCAAATCACATATCTGAAAAATCTTTTGTATTCAGAACATGCTGTATAACGAATTCTTACAACTCAGTAATAAAACAACCCAATTAAAAATGGGAAAATGATTTAAATAGTCATTTTACCAAAAAAGATAGACAAATAGCTAATAAGCACATGCTCAATATCATTAGTCATGAGGAAACACAAATTAAAACCATAATGACATAGCACTATACAAATGCTTCAACGGTTATCATCAAAAAGACTGACAATGCCAAGTATTGGCAAGGATGTAGAGAAAATGAAACCTTCATGCACTGCTGGTGGGAATCTAACATCATACAATCACTTTGGAAAACAGTTTGCCAGTTACATTTATATGAAATAATTACACATAAATGTAACCCACAACCCAGCAATTCCACTCCTAGATATCTACCCAAGAGAAATGAAAATATATGTCTGCCAAAAGATTTATCCATAATTGATCATAACTGCATTATTCAAAATAGCCAAAAGGTGGATATAATCTAAATGTCCATCAACTACTAAACTGATAAAATGTGGTATAGCCATACAATGAAATATTACTCAGCAATAAAAAGGAACTACTGAATGAACTTACTACATGAATGAACCTCAAAAACATTACATCAAGTGGAAAAGCCACACACAAAAGACCCTATATTATATAATTCAATTTATATGAAATTTCCAGAAAAGGCAACTCTAAAGAGAAAGAAAGCAGGCTGGGCATGGTGGCTCACGCCTGTAGTCCCAGCACTTTAGGAAGCTGAGGCAGGTGGGTCACTTGAGCCCAGGAGTTTGAGACTTGCCTGGGCAACATGATGAGATCCCATCTCTACAAAAAATACAAAAATTAGCCAGCCATGGTGGCACATACCCATAGCCCCAGTTACTTGGGAGGTGAGATGAGAGGATTGACTGAGTGAGTGCAGGAGATCAAGACCACAGTGAGCCGAGTTCGCAGCACGGCACTCCAGCCAGAGTGACAGAGCGAGATCCTGTCTCAAAAACAATAAAAATAAACAGAAAGAAAGCTGATCAGTGATTACCTGGGGCAGAGGGTGGGACCAGGGACTGATCAAAAATGGGCAAAAGGGACTTTTGGGGGAAATGAAAATGTTCTAAAACTGGATTGTGGAGGTGATTTTAAAATTCTACATACTTGGCAGGGAGCAGTAGCTCACACCTGTAAGCCCAGCACTTTGGGAGGCCAACGCGGGTGGATCACCTGAGGTCGGGAGTTCGAGACCAGCCTGACCAACATGGAGACACCCTGTCTCTACTAAAAATACAAAATTAGCTGGGCATGGTGGTACATGCCTATAATCCCAGCCACTCAGGAGGCTGAGGCAGGAGAATCGCTTGAACCTGGGAGGCAGAGGTTGCAGTTGGCCAAGATTGCGTCACTGCACTCAGCCTGGGCAACAAGAGTGAAACTCCATCTCAAAAAAAAAAAAAAAAAAAAAAAAAAAAAAAAAAATTCTACACACTTCACACCTATTAGGATGGCTATTATCAAAAAACAAAGTAAGTTGTTGATGTATAAAAATTAGAACCCTCGAAAACAAAATAAGTTGTTGACGTACAAAAAATTAGAATCCTTGTACACTGATGGTAGAAATGTAAAATGGTGCAGTTGCTATGGAAAACGATGTGACAGTTTCACAAAACATCAGAAATAAAATGACCATATATACCAGCAATTCCATTTCTGGGTATACAACCAACAGAACTCCATTTCTGGGTATACGACCAACAGAACAATACTGAAGTATTGACTTCAACAGATATTTGTATGCCAATGTTCATAGAAGCATTATTCACAACAGCCAAAAGGTAGAAACAACCCAACTGTTCATCAACAAATGAATAAACAAAATGTGGTATATATGTAAAATGGAATATTATTCACCCTTAAAAATGAATGAAATTCTGGCATGTGATACAACGTGGATGAACCTTGAAGATATTATGCTAAGTGAAATAAGCCAGACATAAGGAAAAATCCTGTATGAGTCTACTTATATAAGGTACCTAGAGAAGTCGAATTCATAAAAGACAAAGTAGAATGGTGATTTCCAGGGGCCGGCGGAGGAAGGAATGGAGAGTTACTGTTTAACGGGTATAGAGTTTTGGTTTGGGAAGATGAAAAAACTTCAAGAGATGAGTAGTAGTGATGGTTGCACAACAGTGTGAATGTACTTAATGCCACTGAACTATGCACTTAAAAACGTATAAAATGGTAAATTGTATGTTATATATATTTTACCATAATAAGAATATTCTGGCCGGGTGCAGTGGCTTATGCCTGTAATCCCAGCACTTTGGGAGGCTGAGGCAGGCGGATTACCTGAGGTCAGGAGTTTGAGACCAGCCTGACCAACATGGTGAAACCCCATCTCTACTAAAAATACAAAAATTAGCTGGGCATGGTGGTACACGTCTATAATCCCAGCTACTCAAGAGGCTGAGGTAAGAGAATCACTTGAGCCCAGGAGGCGGAGACTGCAGTGAGCCAAGATTGCGCCACTGCACTCCAGCCTGGACAACACAGCAAGACTCCGTCTAAAATAATAATAATAACAATATTCTACAAATATATATCACTGAATTTAATTTATAATGGGTGGATTTTATACTATGTAAATTTTACCTCTTGCTGTTTAAAATAAGGAATACATTAGGAAGAACCTGCTCAACAAAAATATCAAGAGTTGTTATAAAGTTCTAACAATTTAAAAAGTATGCAATTGGTAAAGACATCAACAAAGACACCAGTGAAACAAAAGGGAGAATCCAGAAACAGAAAGGATCTGAATATCAGAAAGCAGCATTATATATCGCCCTAGACTGAATGTTTGTGTCCCCCCAAAAGATTCGTATGTTGAAATCTAATCCCCAGTGTGATGGTATTTGGTGGTGAGGCCTTTGGGAGATGATTAGGTCATGACCGTGGAGCCCTCATAAATGAGATTAGTACCCTCATAAAAGAGGGTCCCAGAGAATTCCCTTCCCTCTTCCCTCAAGTGAGGACACAGCAAAAAGACTGTCATCTATGAACCAGGAAGCTAGGCCTCACCAGACATTGAATCTGGTGCTTGATCTCAGACTCCCAGACTCCAGAACCATGAGAAAGTAAGTTTTGTTGTTTATAAGCCTCCCTATCTATGGTATTTTTGTTACAGCAACCTGAGTGGACTATGACACATACAAGAGAGAAAAGATATACTCAGTTGACAAATAGGGCTAGGACAATTGGTTATCCATGTGGAAAAATAAAATAAGGCCAGGTGCAGTGGCTCATGCCTGTAATTCCAGCATTTTGAGAGACCAAGGTTGAAGGATTGCTCGAGTCCAAGAGTTCACGACCAGCCTGGACAACATAGCAAGACCCTGTCTCTACAAAAAAAAAAATGAGTCAGGCACGGTGGCCCACACACCTGTAGTCCCAGCTACAGGGAAGGCTGAGGCTGAAGAATGACTTGAGTCCAGGAATTCAAGGCTGCAGTGAACCATGACTGCATCACTGCACTCCAGCCTGGGCAACACAGCGAGATACTGTCCTCCTGCCACCAAAAGAAAGCACACAAAAAGAAAAATAAATAAATAAAATAAAATAAAATTAGATCACTATCTCACACCATATAAAATATTAATTTCACATGGATTAAAGACAAAACTGTGAAGGCCAGGCACAGTGGCTCATGCATGTAATTCCAGCACTTTGGGAGGCCGAGGCAGGCGGATCATGAGGTCAGGATATCGAGATCATCCTGGCTAACACAGGGAAACCCCATCTCTACTAAAAATACAAAAATTAGCCCGGCGTGGTGGCGGACGCCTGTAGTCCCAGCTACTGGGGAGGCTGAGGCAGGAGAATGGCATGAACCCGGGAGGTGGAGCTTGCAGTGAGCCAAGATGGTGCCACTGCACTCTAGCCTGGGCAACAGAGCAAGATTCCGTCTCAAAAAAAAAAAAAAGACATAACTGTGAAAACACAAAACTAAACATTTTAGAAGACTATATTGAAAATATGACCCCAAGATAGGTACAAGTTTCTAAAACACACCTGAAAAAGGACAAATGATTTTAAACAATCAATTTTATATTACAATTTTTAACTTTTTAATAAAAGTCATAAGTAAAGCCACAAGCCACCGACCAAAAGATATTTTCAACACACACACATATCTGATAAGGAATTAGAAACAATACAGTCGATAAGAAAACACCACTGGGATCTCAACAGAAAAATGGGAAAGGAAATGAAAAAAGGAAATCCAAATGAACTACAAACATACTAGAAGAAACTCAACCTCACTAATATCCAAGGAAATGCAAATTAAAACAACAGAGATACTATCTGGCATAAGTTTAATGTCTGACAATACCACATATTAGTAAGGATTTGAAAACAGGAATTAATAAAGCCACTTCGGAAAGCAATATGGAAATATCTCATCAAGCTGATATAAGTTAACATACCATAGGCAATTTTTTTTTTTTTTTTGAGACAGAGTCTCGCACTGTCACCCAGGCTGGACTGCAATGGCATGATCTCAGCTCACTGCAATCTCCGCCTCCTGGGTTCACATGATTCTCCTGCCTCAGCCTCCCAAGTAGCTGGGATTACAGGCGCACGCCACCACACCCGGCTAATTTTTTGCATTTTTAGTAGAGATGGGGTTTCACTATGTTGGCCAGACTGGTCTGAAACTTCTGACCTCGTGATCCGTGCCCCTCGGCCTCCAAAAGTGCTGGGATTACAGGCGTGAGCCACTGTACTCGGCCACCATAAGCAATTTTGCTTCTAGAGATACATCCTAGAGAAACTCTCACACATGTGCATAAGGAAACATGAGTAAGGTTGTTCATTTCAGTTAAAAAAAAAAAAAAAAAAAAAAAACAACCTGGGCTTGGTGGCTCCTGCCTGGAATCCCAACACTTTGGGAAGCCAAAGCAGGAGGGATTGCTTGAGTCCAGGAGGAGTTTGAGACCAGCATAGGCAACACAGTGAGATGAATGTGTAGACTGTAGTATATTCATACATGTGAAATACCACAAAGTAGTTAAGATAAATCAATTAGAAAATCTACATGTATTAAACTGGCTAAAACTCTAAAGTTAAGCAAAAAAGGGGGCTGCAGAATACATAAATATCATTTATGTAAAGTTTATAAACAAAACAATGCTATATATTATCTACTGACATACAATTGATATTGACAAAGAATATATAGCAAAAGTACTAAAACATGAAGGGGAGTTATAAACACAGTTATTGTTTGGGCCTCATGGGAAGGAGAGAAGGGATAAAAGAGAATGAATCAAGAAAGAATACACAGGGTTCTTTTTTTTTTTGTCTCCCTTTTTAAAAAAAAAAACAGAGATAGGGTCTCACTATGTTGCCCAAGCTGGTCTTGAACTGGTCTTGAACTTCTGGCCTCAACTGATTCTCCCACCTTGGCCTCTCAAAGGGATTACAGGCATGAGCCACTGTGCCCAGCTGGGTCTTCAATTTTATCCAGTGTTTTATATCTTTAAAAAATAAATAAATTTTGCAAAATGAAAACATTTGCTAAACTGGATAATGAGTACACTTTTCTCAGTACTCTTCCCTCTGTTTGAAATGAAACCTTTTTTTTTTTTTTTTTTTTTTTTTTTGAGATGGAGTCTCACTCTGTCACCCAGGCTGGAAGTACAGTGGCCAATCTCAGCTCACTGCAACCTCTGCCTCCTGAGTTCAAGTGATTCTCCTGCTTCAGCCTCCCGAGTAGCTGGGACTACAGGTGCCAACCACCACACCTGGCTAATTTTTATATTTTTTGTAGAGATGAGGTTTCACCACGTTGGCCAGGCTGGTCTCGAACTCCTGACCTCAGGTGATCCACCCACCTCAGCCTCCTAAAGTGCTGGGATGACAGGCGTGAGCCACCGCGCCTAGCCTGTTTGAAATTAAACTTTTTAAACAGGTTTAGTCAAAGGAATACATATACACGTACCAGGCAACAAGAGAAAATAGTTCTTTTTGGAACTTAATGTTTATAAAACTATTCTGGTGTCTGGCTCCTTTGGTGTGATAGAAACTTTCAAGTATTTACACACACAAACATGCTGTATGTGTCAAGTCTCCTTTTTCCCAACAAGATACTTCTCGGAAGATGCTGCCCGAGTCCCTAAGAAATCTGGCTACATAGTTTCAGTGATATCTCTCAACCAAAATAATCCAATGTGCCACCCCTTGCCCATATCAATGTAGCTTAAAAATCATTTAATTTACAACTAAATAATTCCTGAGTAATTCGTTAAGTTCCATCAAGCTCTCTATGCAAACCTATACCATGGATGACCTACAGGTTAAAAAAAAAAAAATGAAAATTACATCTCTTTCTATTTCTAACATAATCTTCCCCCTACATTCCTCAGTCCCACGCGCCCACAGAGGACTCAGTATGAGTTCCTCCACATGGGCGCAGTGTTTCTGGATCTTCCAATCCTGGGCAGACTTATATGACTCAGGGAGCACCAAGGGAGTGTGTTAATTAGTATCAAAGGAGACTGAGCATAAAACTCTGCTTAACCAGCAATCTAGGATGCAAGCTCCTGAGAGAAAAAAAGAGAATGACTTTCCACCCAAGCATGCTGAGTACATCAAACTGAAAACAATGCCCAGGAACAAGCAGTTCCAGAAACAGGAATCCAAATCAAACTGGCTTTGTATCGTTCGCTGTTCTTGCAGACCCAATGGCAGCCTGTCTGTTTTTGCTTCATTTTCTGGCTCAAAGTACCTTTGAAAGAACACTTGCTCCTTCTCCTCAAAGTAACTGTGGAGAACACTATTCAAGCTCCATGAAAACCTTAGTTTTAAGCACTACCTGTTGGATGTCAGTGTGTGTGTGTCTGTGTATGTATTTCTCTCTGTGGGAGCCCGTGTTTTTGTGTGTGGGTGGGTCTCAGGGTGTGTGTGGTCTGTGTGGGGCGTCTCTGTGAGAACACGGAGAAGACTCTCTGTGGAGTTGGCCGTGGGGTTCTGTGGGTGTGGGGTCTCTGTGCGTGGGAAGGGACTAGGTAGAGGCTTGGGCATGGTGGGGCAGGGGTTCTGTTATGTGTATATGGGGGAAGTGTCTCTATGTGTAGGGAGTCTGTGTGTATCTCTCTCTCTGGGTCTTGGCGTGTCTGTCTCTATATATCTGGGCCTGTTTATTTTTCTGTATCTTTGTGTCTACTGAATATTTGGTTATGAATTATTATAACAGATTTTATTGTAAGTTTCCACCTTTTTATAAAACCCTAAAATTATTTTCTTGCTTCTCTACTCTGAGGTTTCATAAAAGAGAAACATGAAGCTGGGCACAGTGGCTTGTGCCTGTAATCCCAGGCTACTCAGGAGGCTGAGGCGGGACAACTGCTTGAGCCCAGGATTTTGAGGCTGCAGTGAACTATGATCACACCATTGCACTCCAGCCCCACTGCACTCCAGCCTGGGTATCAAAGCAAGACCCCCATCTCTAAAAAAAAAAATAAAAAATAAAAAATAAAATAAAATAAAATAAAAAATTAATAAAAATGAGAAACATGAAATGAGACTAATTGCTAAGCCAACATCTACTCGACAACGAATACAAAATTGAGGTTCTGACAGGTATATGCTAGTACAGAGCCAGAGTTACCTGATATTGTTCATATCTCACAAGCACCCAGGTGATAACCAATGCTTCTCTAAAAAAAAAAAATAAAATAAAATAAAATAAAATAAAAAATTAATAAAAATGAGAAACATGAAATGAGACTAATTGCTAAGCCAACATCTACTCGACAACGAATACAAAATTGAGGTTCTGACAGGTATATGCTAGTACAGAGCCAGAGTTACCTGATATTGTTCATATCTCACAAGCACCCAGGTGATAACCAATGCTTCTGGTTTGAGTAGCAAGGATCTAAATGATTCCAAACTTAATAAACTGTCTCTAATTATAATTAGACCTCCCATATAGATTTTCCAGAGTATCCTCTGATTTACATGTTTATCAGATTAGCTTTGAGTGTTATACATGACTGTAAATTAGGAGTTATCATTTTATTTTAAATATGAGTCTCCCATGATCTTGGTTAGTTTGAGCCAGTCCTAACAGGTAAATGACCTCTGATTGTACAAAAATGTGAATTTCTAGACTTGTAAAGCTGGAACAAGGAAACCTCACAAAGATTCTTTTTTTTGAGATGGAGTTTTGCTCTGTTGCCCAGGCTGGAGTGCAATGGTGTGATCTCAGCTCACTGCCACCTCCACCCACCGGGTTCAAGTGATTCTCCTGCCTTAGTCTCCCAAGCAGCTGGGATTACAGGCACCCGCCCCACCACGCCTGACTAACTTCTGTATTTGTAGTAGGAACAGGGTTTCACTGTGTTGGTCAAGCTAGTTTCAAACTCCTGAGCTCAAGGGATCGCCTGCTTCGGCCTCCCAAAGTGCTGGGATTACAAACGTGAGCCACCACACCCAGCCACAAAGTTCTGATACATGGTGAAACCGCTTGGGTTTCAATTTCAGTGCTGACCTCTTCAAACTACAATTTTTGTTTCCAATATTGCTTATATCAGACTACACCGTATTTAGTTATTTCTGTATCTACATTCCCTACCCTCTCCTGGAGGGCAAGAATGGTATCTTGCTAACTTATAACTCAAGCACTTAGCAGTGTTTGACACCCAACAATTAAATGGTTTTTTCACAAAAGCAGCTCACAATGTATTAGGGAGATTATTAGGCAAATATCCAGAAGCAGTCAAGTTACTTCTCTAATACAGTCCAGCATCGGTCATAAAAAAAATAGCATTAGGCCAATCATCTTTTCTCCCTTACAGAAATGAAAGACATGAATTAATGTAGTACAATTCCTATTCCATTTCTAACTCCCTGAGCTCAGTGACCCAAGACTAGACTCAGTCGAGCTGTTATCAAATAAAGTTTTGTTGAAGAAGAATCTTTATTTGCCTTCTAGGAAAATAATTTCCTCTTTAAGCTAACGCAGTTTATGTCAACTTGGAAAGATAGATGACCACACCTACCCAACCAGGGCAAAAATTTTTCATCCTACAGCCTCATCACACATACTCAATTCCTGACAAGGCCTTAAAAAAATAATAATTGGCCAGGTGCAGTGGCTCACATCTGTAATCCCAGCACTTTGGGAGGCCGAGGCAGGTGGATCACGAGGTCAGGAGTTCGAGACCAGCCTGGTCAAGATGGTGAAACCCTGTCTCTACTAAAAACTACGAAAAAAATTAGCTGGGCACGGTGGCAGGCACCTGTAATCCCAGTCATTTGGGAGATTGGGGTCACTTGAATCTGGGAGATGGAGGTTGCAGTGACCCATTGGTGCCACTGCACTCTAGCCTGGGCAACAGAGCAACACTCTGTCTCAAAATAATAATAATAAAAATAATAAAGTGTCATTTTGGAAAAGGACCACACAGTATCACATTTTTCTAATTTAGTATAACGCAGAAGATGAGTTTCTCTGTAGGCTACCACTGCATAGGATATGTATCTGAGATATTATTGGGGCTCCAATTTCTGTCAAAACATAAACTAATCTATATCAACTAAACAAAAGAAAAATTCGCTAAAATAGCAAGTATTTCTATGAATAATTCACCATAAACACTAAATCAGCAGTACCAGGACACTAATTTTTAGGGTCATATTTGAGTTAATAAATAGGCACAGTCTTCAATCACAAGTTTCTTCTACATGTAAACTAAGAGTTAAGAAAAAAAATAGTTAAGAAGGACAAGTTAAAGAGAAAGAAACAATCAGAGAACAAACCAGAAAAAGGTAAAATATATTTTATTTGGAAACAAATAGAGCTATCTTATATTACAAATAGTCCCTATTTTACATTACAAACAAAAATAAATTCCAGATGAAGACTAAAATATAATAAATACAACCATATAAACAGATGAAGAAAATATAGATGTTTATAAATTTGGGGTTGGAAAGGCAATTCTAAGACACAAAATATTTAAGCCAAAAAGGAAAAAGAACAGTAAGTCCAAGTTTATACAAACTTTGAAAATCATAAACGATGTTACAAGAAACAAGAAATGGAGTAGGAAAAAATACTTGCAACATATACACAAAGAATTAATGTCCAGAATATATAAAGAATTCCTAAAACAAACATGAAAAAAAAATGCAATATGAAGGTAGAGATTTTTATCTGTTTTGCTCACTGCTGTATCCCCAGCACTTGGCACACAGTAGTCAATCAATAAATAATTTGTTAATGAATATGAACAGGGAATTACAAGAAAAAGAACATAAATTGCCAATATATGCATGAAAATACTCTCAGCCTCATTCTGTCAGAAGAATGCAGATATTATAAAAAGACCAGTAAAAGACTTTCCCCCAAAGATGCAAAAAAAAAAAAAAAATTTACCAGTATTGGTAAATGTATGGTGAAAGACTGTTTCGTGTATAGTTAGCTGATATGTAAAATGGTACTACGTTTTTAAAGACAACATGGCATTTTGCATTTAGTTTAAAATATGGCCAAGCACTGTGGCTCCTGCCTCTTTGGGAGGCTGAGGCGGGCAGATTGCTTGAGCCTAGGAGTTTGAGACCCACATGGGCAACATGGTAAAACCCCATCTCTACAAAAAACACAAAATTTAGCCAGCCCAGGTACAATGGCTCACACCTGTAATCCCAGCACTTTGGGAGGCCAAGGCAGGCGGATCACTTGAGGTCAGGAGTTCAAGACCATCCTGGGCAACACCGTGAAACCTCGTTTCTATGAAAAATATAAAAATTAGTGGCCAGGCGCGGTGGCTCAAGCCTGTAATCCCAGCACTTTGGGAGGCCGAGACGGGCGGATCACGAGGTCAGGAGATCGAGACCATCCTGGCTGACACGGTGAAACCCCATCTCTACTAAAAAATACGAAAACTTAGCCGGGCGAGGTGGCGGGCGCCTGTAGTCCCAGCTACTCGGGAGGCTGAGGCAGGAGAATGGCGTAAACCCGGGAGGTGGAGCTTGCAGTGAGCTGAGATCCGGCCACTGCACTCCAGCCCGGGCGACAGAGCGAGACTCCGTCTCAAAAAAAAAAAAAAAAATTAGCACACGCCTGTAATCCCAGCTACTCGGGAGGCTGAGGCAAGAGAATCGCTTGAACCTGAAAGACAGAGGTTGCAGTGAGCTGAGAGCGCACCACTGCACTCCAGCCTGGGCAACAGAGCAAGACTGTCTCAAAAAAAATAAAAATTTAGCCAGGTGCGGTGGCTCACGCCTGTAATCCCAGCACTTTGGGAGGTCGAGGTGGGTGGATCACAAGGTCAGGAGTTCAAGACCAGCCTGACCAACATGATGAAACCCCGTCTCTACTAAAAATACAAAAATTAGCCAGGCATGGTGGTGCACGCCTGTAATCCCAGCTACTTGGGAGGCTGAGGCAGGAGAATTGCTTGAACCTGGGAGACAGAGGTTGCAGTTAGCCAAGATCAGGCCTCTGCACTCCAGCCTGGGCAACAGAACAAGAGCCTGTCTCAAAAAAATAAATAAATAAATAATAAAAATTTAAATTAAAAAAAAAATTAGCTGGGCGTGGTGGTGTGTGCCTGTAACTGAGTTAGTCCCAGCTAACTCAGGAGGCTGAGATGGGAGTATTGCTTGAGCCCAGGAAGTAGAGGTTGCAGTGAGCTAAGATCGTGCCACTGCACTCCAGCTCACATGACAGAGTCTCAAAAAACAAACAAAAAAAGGCTATCTTTGATCCCAAAATTAAAATTTTAGATATCTATCCTAGAGAAACACTTCTACATGTACACACACAAAAATACATACGGATAGTTACTGCAGCACCATGTATAAAGAAAGAAAAAACAAGTTAAGGTAAATGTGCATCAATGGAAGAATGGTTTAAGAAGTAACAATATAGACTTAGGAAATTAATTGAACAGTTAAAAAATATGAGATAGATCTATAGGTATTGGTACAGAAAGAGCTCTAAGACATGCTATTGAGTAAAAAAGGAACCTGCAAAACAATGTATAGACAGTATACTTTTATTCATGTACAAGTTATTATAAAACTCACTTTGGAAGGCTGAGGTGAACAGATCACTTGAGCCCAGGAGTTCATGACCCGCCTGGGCAATATGGCGAAACCCCATCTCTACAAAAAATACAAAAATCAGTTGGGCATGGTGGCATGTGCCTGTAGTCCCAGCTCCTCCAGAGGGTGAGGTGGGAGGACTGCTTGAGCCTGGGAAGTTGAGGCTGCAGTGAGCCATGATGGTACCATTGCACTCCAGCCTGGGTGACAGAGTGACACCCTGTCTCAAAAAGAAGAAGAAGAAGAAGAAGAAGAATGAGAAGTAGGCTGGATGAGGTGGCACATGTCTGTAATCCTAGCCCTTCAGGGTCAGAGGTGGCAGGCTCTCTTGAGCCCAGGAGTTCAACTTTACAGTGATCGTACTATTGCACTCTAGCCTGAGCAACACAGTGAGACCCGTCTCAAAAAAAAAAACAGAAAAAGAAGAAGAATGAGAAGCAGCAGCTAGAGAAATAAGATGGAAGCTAGTAAAGAGCAGTGTCACAGAAGCCAAGGGAAAAGAGTGTTTCATAAAGAGTCGATATCAAATGCTGCTAAGAGGTCCAAGAAGATGAGGACTGAAAAAAAAGACCCCATGTTTCCCAATCTAATGGATATTAACAACTTTAGCAAGAAGGTTCTGTTTTGGTTAAACAGATAACTATAGCAGGAGTGGGTTAAGGAGTTCATGAGAGGGAAAAAGCATATATAGTGTGTACAGAAAACTCCTTTAAGAAGCAGGTCTGTGAAAGAGAATAGAAAAACATGACAGCAATAGAAAATATGCAGGTCAAAGGACAGCGTTTTCAAAATGGGAGACAGTAGGGCAAGTGTGAATTCTGAAGGAAAAGACCTAGTAGAAAGATGAAATAAACCAAACGAAGAAATTCTTTAAGACAGGAGAGGCCAGGCACAGTGGCTCACACCTGCAATCCCAGCACTCTGGGAGGGTGAGGCAGAAGGACGGCTTGAAGCCAAGAATTCCAGACCAGCCTGAGCAACAAAGTGAGACACCATCTCTACAAAAAGTTTTTTAAATGTGGCTGGGTGCAGCGGCTCACGCTTATAATCCCAGTACTTTCAAGGAAGTATCACTTGAGGCTGGGAGTTCAAGACCAGCCTAGGCAACATAACAAGAGACCTCATCTTGGCCAGGTGCGGGCTCATGCCTGTAATCCCAGCACTTTGGGAGGCCAAGGCGGGCGGATCACAAGGTCAGGAGTTCCAGACCAGCCTGGCCAACATGGTGAAACCCCATCTCTACTAAAAGTATAAAAATTAGCCACGCGCAGTGGCAGACGCCTGTAATCCCAGCTACTCGAGAGGCCGAGGCAGCAGAATTGCTTGAACCCAGGGAGGCGGAGGTTGCAGTGAGCCGAGATAGTGCCATTGCAGTCCAGCCTGGGTGACAGAGTAAGACTCCGCCTTGGGGAAAGCAAAAAAAAAGAGAGAGACCCTCATCACTACAAGAAAGCTTTTAAAAAATTAGCCAGGTATGGTGGCACGTACCTGTAGTCCCAGCTACTCAGGGGGCTGAGAAGGGAGGACCTATTGAGCTCAGGAGATTGAGGCTGCAATGAGCTATGACCACACCACTGCATTCCTGCCTGGGTTACAGAGTCAGACTTCATCTCTTGAAGAAAAAAGAAAGAAAACAAAGAGAGAGAGAGAGAAAGAAGAAAGAAAAAAAGAAAAAGAACGGAGGAGGAAGAGGGGGAGGGGGAAAAGGGAATGATTACAGCACCTGTGAAGGGACTGGTCTTGACAGAATGAAGGAGAAAAAGATGAGTCCCAGATGCAGGTAGGTTTGTAGACTTGGGAAGTACAAGGATGAAGGAATTCCCATTCAGCGGCTTCAGTTTTTATAATGAAGCATAAAGCCTGTGACTGGTTAAAAAAGAAGAAAATATGAGAGATTAGAAATAAGAGCCAGGCACGGTGGCTCACGCCTGTAATCTCAGCACTCTGGGAGGCTGAGGCGGCCGGATCACGAGGTCAGAAGATTGAGACCATCCTGGCGAACACGGTGAAACCTCGTCTCTACTAAAAATACAAAAATTAGCTGGGTGTGGTAGTGCCTGTAGTCCCAGCTACTCAGGAGGCTGAGGCAGGAGAACTGCTTGAACCTGGGAGCAGAGGTTGCAGTGAGCGGAGATCGCGCCACTGCATTCCAGCCTGGGGACAGAGCAAGATTCCATCTCAAAAAAAAAGAAAAAGAAATAGAGACAGAGGCCAGGCGCAGCGGCTAATGCCTATTATCCCAGCACTTTGGAAGGGTGAGACAGGAGGATCACTTGAGCCTGGGAATTGGAGACCAGCAACATGGCAAGATATCGTCTCTACAAAAAAATAAAAAATTAGCCAGGCGTGGTAGCACACCTGTAGTTCCGGCTACTCAAGAGGCTGAGACAGGAGGATTGCTTGAACCAGGGAATTTGAGGCTACAGTGAGCTATGACTGTACCACTGCACTCCAGCCTGAGTGAGAGAGGGAGACCCTGTCTCAGTAAAAAAGAAGAAAGAAAGAGAGACAATATGAAGAAATAATTTGCAGTGAGCTGGAAAGTGAACTAGAGAAATGTATAACATTGCTAGGTAATGCTGATTATGCATATGAAACAGATGATTATAAATTTTTAGTGATACTGATCTGTCTGATTTGCTGATTTTCTCTAGCAACTCTCAGCTCCATGAGTACCAACAACTAAGAAGGTAGATGGTTAGGTTCAATCTGTACATCACTCCGAGTTCTACAAGCAGCAGAAGTCAACTCTGGCTGAATTAAACAGAAAAAGAATTTACAGAAAGGAGGTCTGTAAATTTTCAGTGAAGAACTTCAGTGCTACACAGCTAAAACACTACTCAAAATTACAGAACTAGGTTGGCAAAGATGTGATTACTAATGCCAAGCAGGAGATGCTGCAGCTTGGTTTGTACCATTACAGTTCTGGATACTAAGTGCTAACACTTGTCACTGTTGCCCTTGTAACTTGATCTTGCTGCTAGAGACTGATACTAAATGTGAATTTGCTGATAAAGGAGGGGGATATTGTAAAGAACATGGTGGAACAGTCTGAGGGATTGAATTAGCTGAGAGGATGAAGAGAATGGTAAAGGAATTAGTATTAGGAAGATAAAGGATGGCGAATGGCGGGTAATGACTGAAACAAACAGGGATGTGAGGCATGCTGTTTAGGCCTCCCCTCAAAAGAGGGTAGATCGTGAGATCCAAAGTGGTCTTAGCAGCAGCTTAAGCAGACTTCAGTGGGAGTTTGGTCAGAGCAGCAGGGGTGTTGGCATGGAGGTAAAGCTGCCCAATATTGCTATGGCCAGCATTTCATCGACAAAGCCTTGGGCAAATTAATTACTCTCTTTGAGCCTATATTCTCTTATCTATAATATAAAGATAGTACTACTCATCTGATAAAGTTGTCATGAGGATTAAATGCGAAGAGAGAGATTCCTGACACAGAGTAAATATTCAGTAAATGGTAGCGATTACAAGTGCCATTGAAGCCAAAAGAAGAGTTTCCAAGAAAAGGCAGCCAATAGATAAAGTTTCACCTTGGAGCACTGTAGAAGGTAAGTGTGTGTAGGGAAGACGAAGCCAGTTTTAGCCTCAGGTTTGCAACATTAGGAAAGGCTAAAGCCCCATACTCAGAGAAACTCAATCAGCAGTTCAAATACCCTTCCTTTTATTTATTTAATTTTTTTTTTTTTTTTTTTTTTTTTTTTTTGAGACAGAGTCTTGCTCTGTCACCCAGGCTGGAGTGCAGTGGTGCGATCTCAGCTCACTGCAAGCTCCGCCTCCTGGGTTCACGCCATTCTCCTGCCTCAGCCTCCTGAGTAGCTGGGACTATAGGCGCCCACCATCAAGCCGGGCTAATTTTTTTTTTTTTTTTTTTTTTTGTATTTTTTTAGTAGAGACGGGGTTTCACCATGTTAGCCAGGATGGTCTCAATCTCCTGACCTTGTGATCCGCCCACCTTGGCCTCCCAAAGTGCTGGGATTACAGGGATGAGCCACCGCGCCCGGGCCAAATACCTTTCCTTTATATAGGTTCTAAGCTAAGAACTAGGTGCCCCAAACCAATAGATTTCTACTGATAGACCCTTGAAAAGAAAGAAAAGAAAATCACCAGCTATTAGTGCAAGTGTCCAAGAGGGAAATAGCTAACTGAACTGTTGCACGATATAGCTGGGGAAAAGGGAGACTGACACCCACACAAATAATCATCTAATTTAATCAAAGTAATTTTAGACTTGGGAACTGTTATGGAAGAAACGTCAATTCACTGCTGCTTTCTGCTAGGCTCTCACCAAATCACAGGCCATAGGTCATTCAGACTATAAAAAGCTCCCACAAATTCCACAGAAACCTGATCATGCTTACTAAACCTCTTGTTGGGTGAATAGAATTTTAGCTCCTCTAATTGTGTCTACCACCTGAACATGACAGCAGGGCAGTAGATCAGGGCAACTGCCAAGATTGTTCTCTTCCCATCTGCCTCAGTTGTACCTCTCTGAATTATTTAAACAAAAACCACCATGAAAGAAACTGCATAGCCGGGCGCGGTGGCTCAAGCCTGTAATCCCAGCACTTTGGGAGGCCGAGACGGGCGGATCACGAGGTCAGGAGATCGAGACCATCCTGGGTAACACAGTGAAACCCCGTCTCTACTAAAAATACAAAAACTTAGCCGGGCGAGGTGGCAGGCGCCTGTAGTCCCAGCTACTCGGGAGGCTGAGGCAGGAGAATGGCGTGAACCCGGGAGGCGGAGCTTGCAGTGAGCTGAGATCCGGCCACTGCACTCCAGCCTGGGTGACAGAGCGAGACTCCGTCTCAAAAAAAAAAAAAAAAAAAAAAAAGATAAACTTGACAAAGGGTCTGAATAAAGATTACAATAAACTTTTTCCTCATTGTGGGGGAGGGAATCATTTTCAAGGAAATGATATAATAAACTCACTCTCCCTTTTTAATGAACCATCCATTTCTTCAAGTAACTGAACACTGAGAATGTAAGTAGTAGTAGTGGTAGTAGTAATCGTCTTCCTCAAGACGTCAAACACACAACTGCAACTTCAGCTTCTAAAGCAGTTTTTTTTTTTTTTTTTTTGAGACAGAGTCTCATTCTGTCGCCAGGCTGGAGTGCAGATGCATGATCTCGGCTCACTGCAACCTCCACTTTCCGCATTCAAGAGATTCTCCTGCCTCAGCCTCCTGAGTAGCTGGGACTACAGGAGCGCACCACCATGCCCAGCTAATTTTTTGTATTTTTAGTAGAGACACTGGCCAGGATGGTCTTGATCTCTTGACCTCATGATCTGCCTGCCTCAGGCTGCTTTCTCAGAAAATTAATAAATGCTCACAAAAACATATGGTAAGACCTTCAACCACGCAATAAATAAAAAGAAGCTGTAAATACCAAAAAAAAAAATCTACCCAAAAAATACAGATTAAGATTTAGGGCCAGGTGCAGTGACTCACACCTGTTATCCCAGCACTTTGGGAGGCCGAGGCGGGCGGATCACGAGGTCAGAAGTTTGCGACCAGCCTGGACAATATGGTGAAACCTTGTCTCTACTAAAAATACAAAAATTAGCCAGGCGTGGTAGCGTGCACCTGTAGTCCCAGCTACTTGGGAGACTGAGGCAGAAGAATGACTTGAACCCGGGAGGCAGAATTTGCAGTGAGCCAAGACTGTACCACTGCACTCCAGCCTGGGTGACAAAGCAAGACTCCATCTCAAAAAAAAAAAAAAAAAAAGGACTTAGAAGGTTCATCCTGAGTTTCAAACAGAGTACTATTTGAATTGGAAAACAACAGTTTAGGGCTCTGTTAGCTCCATCACATTACTGTGTAACCTTGAGACAAATTCCTTAAGCTCTTCAACCCTCAGTTTCTTCAATAAAACAAGAAGAACACTAGCTATCTTCAAGGCCTCTTAAAAGAATTACATAAAACAGCATATGTAAAGATCTAAGTACAATGCCTGGTATACAGTAGGAATATTCTTCCCTTTGTAATTTTCAAAAGCTCTCATCAAAGATTGACTCAGAGAGATGGTGAGGCTTAAAGAATAGGGAAGAAGTGTTAGCTGAACAGGAAGAAAGGGTATACTCTGCAGGTACTCCAGATTTATTTATAACTTTAAAAATATGGATAAATTTCTCAGATTATCAGTAAATTACTAGTGTAAAGCTGCATCACTGATCTTGAAATGCTTTTCTGTATAAGATGTTTTTATTCTCCTCTTCTAAATTTACAATTCTTTCAGGTTCTACATTTGTACAAAAATGTACAAGTTCTACATTTGTACCATTCTCTTCCTAAAGCTCTGACTCAGACCTGCCCTACTCTGGTCTTGGGATGACCTAAGCCTTAGCCAGACAGACACGCCTTAGAGTTCACTTAGTATTCTAAAAGACCTCTGGAAGAAAGCAAGAACTCAGCATATAAGAAGTCAGAATCAGTGTGGCATAAAGAAAAGGACATGGGCTTTGGAAACGGACAGCCCTGGGTTTCTAGATATATAACCTTGGGCCAGGCACTTAACCTCCCAGGATCTCATTTCTGCATCTGTAAAATGGAGATAATGCCACCCATATCTCATAGTATTGTTGTGAGGATTACAGAACCCCTATGACAACTCCAGGCACATAAAAGGCTAAAGGCTCACATCTGTAATCCCAGCACTTTGGGAAGCCAAGGCGGGCAGGTCACCTGAGGTCGGGAGTTTGAAAGCAGCCTGACCAACATGGAGAAACTTCATCTCTACTGAAAACAGAAAATCAGCCAGGCATGGTGGTACATGCCTGTAATCCTAGCTACTTGGGAGGCTGAGGTGGGAGAATCGCTTGAACCTGGGAGGCGGAGGTTGCGGTGAGCTGAGATCACGCCATTGCACTCCAGCCTGGGCACCAAGAGCGAAACTCTGTCTCAAAAAAAAAAAAAAAAAAAAAGGCTAATTATTGGTAACTGTTATTACAGCCCAACTGTCAATTGCCTTACTGAACACTTTTCAAAGCAGTACTTTTGTAACAGGCAAAAGGAGTCATACTGCTCCCACGTTCCCAGATACCCGTGTCTTTATCCAAAACATTCCATTTTTGTACTCTATAATTAACCAAATCAAGAGCTTAAACAATTCAGGACAAGAAGTGCTAACATGGCTCAACTCATTCTCTCCTGACAGCAACAAAGCCAGTGGAAGGTGGATACGTTTGCCAAAAGCAATAAAGAGTCTGTTTGAACATGGTCATTACTGATACTGATGTAAGCACAATCTAGTTGAGGTTCTTGGACTTGCAGCCTTATTGTCAGAAAGTTTTAATATTTCTGAAATAAATCCTCTCCTGCCTTGTTTTCCCTGCTGTGCTCCAACACTCCTATCACTCATTTTCAAAAACACAAGGAAGAAATCCCTTTCAACTACTACTACCTCATTCCCGTGAAACTTATCTTCCCATTTCCCAAATTACTTCTTACAGAGATTTTTGGCTTGCTGGGTTTACTTGATGTCAGTTTATGAAAAAGGACATTATATTTAAATATATCATAGCCAAATGACATGATCTGGCCCCCAGAGTACCACAAGTTACAGGATGGAGGCAGGTGCCAGATATAAGATGTGACTGAGTAAACTGCACACCATATGTTCCTTCTTATTAACTACTTCACTTGGGAATTCTGGCTCTTGTAAAAAGTTTATTTCCCTTGTGTGGCTGAGCAGAGTAACAAAACTAAGAAAACTGATGATACGCGAATGAAGTAAGGGAAATCATCTACGGAAATGTGACTTAAAATAAATGTTTGTACATGACAGTTACAAAACAAATGCAACAGTCACCAGCTCCACAGCCAAAGGCAGCTATTTCAGTACTAGTATCCTCAGTCCCTTCGTATGCTGTAAGAAAAACAGCGAGGAGTCAAGGTCAGAGTGGTTATTTACATAGACAATCTAAGAATCAACAAAGACCCAACAAATCAAAATGTCACACCGCAGTCCCTTCGTGAGATGACTTTCAACGTAGGGAAAGAAGGGCAGTCTTGGGCACTTATTTTGATTTAGCCAATTCAATAACAAGGTTAAAGATTGGGCACCTGAAAAGCAGCTCAGCAATGCCCTAAATTTCATCACCCAGCTGTATCCTTGCCCAGAGCTTCACCTGCTTAACTTTCAGCAGAGAAGTTGTTTTTTTGGTGCAATTAACATTGTAAGGCAAGCTCAGCCCTGCCTTCCAATAGCCTTGAGGCTGCTGAGTAAAATCTAGAATCATGGAACATAGATTTGATGCTGAAAAAACAGGAAGATGGTTCAACGACAAGGAAAATTGTCAAGAAGCACATCTAGAATTAAGAAAAACAGACTCCAGTATGCTGGTCTTTGATTTTTTAACTTTTCTTTTTTTTTTTCTGAGACAAGGTCTCACTCCAGCACCCAGGCTAGAGTGCTTATTGCAGCCTCAACTTCCTGGGCTCAGGTGATCCTCCCACCCCAGCCTCCTGGTTTTTTTTTGTTTTTTATTTTTTGTTTTTGAGACAGAGTCTCACTCTGTCGGTGAGGCTGGAGTGCAGTGGCGTGATCTCAGTTCACTGCAACCTCCACCTCCTGGGCTCAAGCAATTCTCCTGCCTCAGCCTCCCGAGTAACTGGGATTACAGGTGCCTGCCACCATGCCTGGCTTAGTTTTGTATTTTTAGTAGAGACGGGGTTTCACCATGTTGGCCAGGCTGGTCTCGAACCGTTTTTGTTTTGTTTTTTATTTTTTGTTTTTGCCACCCCAGCCCCCTGAATAGCTGGGACTATAGGCACACACCACCACGCCCAGCTCTGTATTTTTTGTTTTTTTTTTTTTTCTGTTTGGAGGGATAAGTTTTCACCATGTTGCCTGGTCTCCAACTCCTGGGCTCAAGCAATCCGCCAGCCTTGGTCTCCCAAAGTGCTGGGATTACAGATGTGAGCCATGATTTTTTAACTTCTTTATATAGAATATATTGAACTGTGTGAACCTTTCAGAGGCGGTCATGGTGGCTTGCACTTAAGCCATGATGGGAGAAATAAAATAAAATCAATTATTCATAATAAAAGCACTAATAATATCATTTAAGACTATGTGCCAAGCTCAATGCTAAACCTTTTACAAATATTTCTAATCCTCAATCATACTTAGTACTTTCATTTTATAGAAGAGGAAACCGATTTGTGTAATTTGAAAATTACCCAAAAGGTAGTAATGGGGGTACTCGGCTTCAAATCCAGGTCTGCCTGACTGTAAACCTCATGCTCTAAAAGCAATTTGTTAAACACTTTTAGCCTAAAGAGATCTAACCAAATTACAAATTTTAAACATAAACAGTCTTAATCACAAGAAAATGACTTGACCAAAGTTACAAAGTATCACAACAAGTCAGAGGTATGTTTTGGATTTCCAGACTCATATCTAGGTACTCCTAGCACTGGTGCTGCTGCTGCCTCTCTTTTTTACTTTACGTTTTTTCTTTAAACTCATTTCTGCAGGATGCTGCCTCTTTCTACTGTAACTCTTCCCAGAGGAGTTTCATACTGCAAACGACAAAGACATTGTCTAAAGCATTATAGAAATTCCTTCAGTCTTGCCTCTGACTTATCATCTAAATTTCTATAGTTAGGATGAAAGGATTATCTGCTATACCTTAATCATGAGACTATGACAAGAAAAAGTTATGGTGGATCCGAGATTCCAATTCAGCTGAGTCCCACACAGTAAAACCCAATGCACACT
Source organism: Macaca fascicularis (assembly GCF_037993035.2). Taxonomy (NCBI): domain Eukaryota; kingdom Metazoa; phylum Chordata; class Mammalia; order Primates; family Cercopithecidae; genus Macaca; species Macaca fascicularis. The sequence continues at coordinate 170,688,213 of NC_088377.1, read as the reverse complement.
TCCCGTCTCTTTGTTGCTGTTCTGATAAAGCAATTAAAAACCATTCACAACAATTAAAAAAAAAAATTAATCCCTGTGTCCATACTGTGTCTAGGAAATTGGAGCTGTAAGTCCTTTTTATACGATCCACACTTCTGTCTTTTCCAATACTTGCCCTGTTTTTCTGTGCTGATTTAGCTTTAAGAGAGAAAGAGAGAGAAGCTTTGAGAGAGAAAGACAACTATGGATAGACAATGTACGGTAATACCGGGCTATCATCCATCTAGGCAGTTACTTCTTGGTATTCTGAGACCTTCTCAAAACTGTCTGAAAGAAGCTGCTGACGCCTAAGACCGAAAACCCCACAAAGATCGTCTTTCCCAAAAGTAGCAGCATTTCTTCCTATCATTTTCAGATTATAATAAAGGAACCAATAAGACATTCATTCTCTTCATACACAGCCTAATAATCCTGGTGACCAACTATACTGAGCAGGGAGGACAAAGCTCTTAAGATGAAAGAGTGAGGAGAATCTCTTCATTACGCTTTTACATATTCAGGGAAGAGAGAATATTGCAGTCGCTGGAAATGAAGCGCACAGCGTCGTGTTGCTGTATGGACACGGTTGGCCACAAAAAGGCGGAAAGTCATCAATTGTATGGAAACCAGACAACTCTGACGATTTCTATGCAAGGTGACTACACCTTACTCGTTCTCCAAGTATTATCTTTTCATCCTTATTGCTGGGTGAACTCCCGTGAGCCGTAAGGTTTTTCTATACTATCGAGGTCTCCTCCACGATAGGTTGGAAAATCACACCCGGGAGCGTGTTGGGGGCGCGGGACGTACTATTAGATGTCTCTCCTCCCGCTGCCTATTCCAAGTAGTAGGGGAGAGCGCTACCTCCATGTTATTCAGAGCGAAGTACGGCCGTGCCTCCTGGAGTCTCCGCTCCCAGCACTACGGGCCGGCTGGGGGGCATCTCTGAGAGAGTGGGTTTGAGGGGACAAGGGGTATCTCTGGTCCTGCGATCAGAAAGGAGGGTGTGGAGGGTGGTGCCGCCGTGCCAAGAGGATCTGCAGTTCCCCTCCCCTCCCTTCCTCTCCTAGAGAGGTAGCCCGGCCCCAGTACCTTCTTGACTGTGCGCGGCGCCTCGGTGACGGTGCCGTCGGGGCTGACCAGGGCCTCGCCGCCGTCGCGGTGCCGCTGGTGCTGGTGATGTGGGTCGCTCCGCTTCATGGCCGACGCCTGAGGCACCTTCCCGGCGGCGGGGCTGAGAGCGGCGGCGGGCCCAGAGCCCGGGCCAGGGGCCGGGGGCCGCTCCGCGGCGGGAGCTGGAGCCTCAGGGTCTCCACCGCCCGCCGGGGGGGCCATGGCGCCCACGGCGGCCGTGCTCAGTCCTAGTTGCGACTCCGCCTCGGAGGGGCTCAGGTCCTTCAGCTCCACCTCAGGCACCTTGGCGGCAGCCGCAGACACAACCTGCACCGACATCACCGCCTCCGCTGCAACCGCCGGCTCAGACTCCAGCCCCAGCTCTTGGTCGGCCCCGCCTCCCGCCTCCCTTCCTCTTCCCTCCCCCATACCCCCACTCCTCCCCTCCATCGCCTCCGCTCCCACCCCCTTCCTCCGCCCGCCAGCCCCGGCCCCTCCAGCCCCGCCCCGCCCCACCCCGGCCCAGTCTGGCCTCGCGCGAAGCGCCACGGAACCTGTAGTGCGTTTGCTCCCGGCTGCACGCGGCGAGAAGACCGTGGGACCTCAGGCCCCGACCTACAGTGCGCGCCCCGGGGGGGCGGGGCCCGCAGCGCCCCCTGGGAGTTGTAGTCCCTTTCAGCCTTTTCTCTGGAAAGTGGGATTCGGGCGAGGAGCGGGAGCGCTAGGGCCGGCAACTAACAGAAAGGAGTGAGGATAGGTGACTCGACGGAGGGGATGAGGAAGAGAAAGTCTCCAGAGGAGTTGTGACTTCCGGGGAGGGAATGCCAAGAAGCCTTAGGGGAGGCGAAGTGGGAGAGGAATGGCTCGTTGCCCTGACAGCGTGAAGTTCCTCCGCGTGTGCACGTCTGCGATCACGTGGGTGGGCATTTAAAGGAGAAGTGGCGGCTCCAGGCTGGAAGTGGCTTGATTTTTCTTTGTGAAATAGAGAATCCAACACCCTTCCAAACTTTAGTGGCTTTGTTTTTAGAAGGCATAAAGTAGGACCTTGCTTGCTGTGGCGCTTTCTGGCACATTCTGGGTTTGGAAGCTAAGATCATTCCCCAAAAAAGTTAGGTATCACTAGATCAAAATTCAAGGCTGAGGTATTACACGTTGCCTTAAACGAGGCCAAATCGTTTGACCTATAATTCTACTAGGGCAATGATCTGAAATTCAGATACATATATCAGCATAGAGGAATATGAATAGTTAATTTCCTAAGTGATGGGATTTAAGGTGATTTTTACTTTGTACTTTGATGTATTATTTTTAAATTTTACATTTAGAGGATGTAAGCACAAACACATGCACGGCGGCGTCCTTTTTAATAACAAAAAGCTATCTTAAACTAATGTCCAACAAATAGAGAAATTGTTACAGCCTTTGAAAATTGTTTGCCGGCTGGGCATAGTGGTTGACGTCTGTAATCCCAGCACTTTGGGAGGCCAAGGCCGGCAGATCACTTGAGGTCAGGAGTTCAAGACCAGCCTGGCCAACATGGTGAAACCCTGTCTCTACTAAAAACACAGAAATTAGCCAGGCGTGGTGGCGGGCACTTGAAATCCCAGCTGCTTGGCAGGCTGAGACAGGAGAATCGCTTGAACCTGGGAGGCAGAGGCTGCAGTGAGCCAAGACCATGCCATGGCACTCTAGCCTGGGCAAGAGTGAGACGCTGTCCCAGAAAAAGAAAAGGAAGAAAGAAAGAAAATTGTTTGCCAATACATTTTTAATAATAAGGGTTTCCCTTTATCATTCTTTACTCTGAAAGCCAAAATGTGAAGAGAAAGCTAAGAAGCTCTTGTGTCTGGTACACTTGTGAGCTCTATAGAAATGGCCGTGCTAAGACGCCTTCCGACACATAGTGTGAGGCACAAATTTGGTGATCAGGAAATGAGAGACTCCAAGGCAGGACAACTTCACAAAGTGAAGATTTCTAAAATCGTAATAGCACAGGAAAGAAGATCAAGGCAGTCTGGCTTTCAGAATAAATGTTTATGACAAAAATATTAAGCTAAGAAGCAAGAGACAAAATTACACGTTCCATAAGATTTTATGTAAAGAAAACTTTATAAAAAGAAAATGCAGTTGACTCGCGACAACTTATGGAGGGGAGTTTCTTCTCTATTCTCAGAGAAACAGGAGCAAAGGTGTTCATACAGTTTACAGCTGTTTCAGAGACTTACAGCCCTAACAACCCAGGCAGCCACTGGACAGCTACTCTTTAGACATCTAGTCTTTGGTGTCACTATGTTTTGCTTGACAAGGAGAAGGAAGGAGGCCGGGCATGGTGGCTCACACCTGTAATTCCAACACTTTGGGAGGCCGAGGCGGGTGGATGACTTGAGGTCAGGAGTTCAAGACCAACCTGGCCAACATGGCGAAACCCCATCTCTAATAAAAATACAGAAATTAGCCCGGCATGGTGGCTTCTGCCTGTAGTTCCAGCTACTCAGGAGGCTGAGGCAGGAGAATCGTTTGAACCCAGGAGGTGGAGGTTGCAGTAAGCCAAGATTACACCACTATACTCCAGCCTGGGGAACAGAGTGAGACTCTGTCTCAAAAAAAGAAAAAAAAAGAAAAAAAAGAAGGAGGAGGGAGAAATCACCTGCCTCGATCTTCTTCTTTCCTGTGCTACTATTTTGGAAATCTGTTCACTCTGTGAAGCTGTCCTGCCTTGAATGGAGGCTCTCATTTCCTGATCTCCAAATTTGTGCCTCACACTATGTGTTGGAAGGCGTCTGAGCACTGCCATTTCCACAGAGCTCACAAGACACAAGAGATTCTTAAGCTTTTTCTTCACATTCTGGCTTTCAGAATTTCCTTCCTGTTAAAAAGAAACCAGCCCAGAGCTTCATCCTCCAGCTGTCGGGGCAGAGATTAGCAGCTCTGTAACTGATTTCATTCTTCCCCCTAATGCTCAAGGGAGCTGCGGTACAGCCACCTGGCATGTGTTGGAGCTCATAGACAGCAGCTGCCTACCTGCCACTAGAATTGATTACTGAGGGGATGAATTAATTCTTCAGTGTGATGTGGTTATAAAATATAAGGAGTTAGAACACTGGAATGAAACTGATACCCTGTTTTATTCCAGTCACCACGACTGATTGGGGCCAACTATCAGGACACACTCTTCAACCTGTTCTCAACTCCATCCCTACATACCTGCTGCTTCTGCCATCCTTGTAGCTGAGGGACACCAGGTACAGTTGAATATCAAATTGCATACTAGAAACAGAGCACTTAAGCTCCAGTTTATGAACTAGTTAATGAAATATTTGGACTATAGGTCTTCTTTCATCCGACTCATTCAGCTTCCAGAACGCTGGCAAGCAGGAACGTAACTTCCATGCAGGACACTGGTATAAAGAAGAATTTCCTTTTTTTTTTTTTTTTTTTGAGATGGAGTCTCGCTCCATCACCCAGGCTAGAGTGCAGTGGCATGATCTCGGCTCCCTGCAACCTCTGCCTCCCAGGTTCAAGCAATTCTCCTGCCTCAGCCTCCCGAGTAGCTAGGACTACAGGCGCCCGCCACCATGCCCGGCTAATTTTCGTATTTTTAGTAGAGACAGAGTTTCACCATGTTAGCCAGGATGGTCTCGATCTCCTGACCTCGTGATCCACCCTCCTCGGCCTCCCAAACTGCTGGGATTACAAGCCTAAGCCACCGCGCCAGACCAATAAAGAAGAATTTCTCTAAGGTATCTGACCAATCCAAGAGAGAAAACAAAGATACTAACATTGAGAGTTTCCAAAGGAAATAAGCCAGCCAGATCACCCGCCCTGAAGACCATACTAATGTTCACAGAGCTTCCGTGAACCATTTAGTGTCACACTCTTAAGTACGAACAGACAACCAAAGTCACCAGACATATGAAGAAAACTTAGAAAACTTTGGTTTTTTTGTTTCAAGGCAGAGTCTCACTTTTGCTGCCCAGGCCAGAGTGCAGTGGCATAATCATAGTTGACTGCAACCTCTGCCTCCTGGGCTCAAGCAATCTTCCCACCTCAGCCTCCCAAGTAACTGGAACTACAGGCTTGCACTACCACACCTGGCTACTTTTAAAAAAATTGTTTTTGGTAGAGAAGGACTCTTGCTATGTTGCCCAGGCTGGTCTCGAACTTCTGGTTGTTTTTTTTTTTTTTTTTTTTTTGGAGATGGAGTTTCACTCTTGTTGCTCAGGCTGGAGTGTAGTGGCACAATCTCAGCTCACTGCAACCTCTGCCTCCTGGGTTCAAGGAATTCTCCTACCTCAGCCTCCCAAGTAGCTGGGACCAAAGGCACCCGCCACCATACCCAGCTATTTTTGTATTTTACTAGAGATGGAGTTTTACCATGTTGCCCAGGCTGGTCTCAAACTTCTGAGCTCAGGCCATCCGCCTGCCTCAGCCTCCCAAAGTGCTAGGATTACAGGCATGAGCCACTGTGCCCAGCCTGTTTTTTCGTGTTTTATTTTATTTTATTTTATTTTGAGACAGAGTCTCACACTGTTGCCCGGGCTGGAGTGCAATGGCGGGATCTCGGCTCACTGCAACCTCCGCCTCCTGGGCTCAAGCAATTCTCCTGAGTAGCTGGGATTACAGGTGTGGGCCACCACATCCAGCTAATTTTTGTATTTTTGGGAGAGATGGGGTTTCACCATGTTGGCCAGGTTGGTCTCAAACCCCTGACCTCAAGCAATTCACCCACCTCGGCCTCCCAAAGTGCTGTGATTACAGGTGCTAGCCACTGCACCAAGACTTGTTTTCCTTTTGAGCAGTGGGGAGAGTGGGATGGGGTATTGGCCAAAGGGTACTTTAGCTAAATCTGTTATACTTTTCTTTAAAAAAAAAAAAAGATCTGAAGCAAATATGATAAAATGATAAAAAGTTGATAATTCTGAGTGGTGGGAATACGAGTGTTTATTAGATTGTTCTTTGTACTTTTCTATATCGTTTCAATTTCTTATAACAAAAGTAGGCTGGGCATAGTGGCTCATGCCTACAATCTCCACACTTTGGGAGCCCAAGGCAAAAGGATGACTTTGATGCCAGGAGTTCAAGACCAGCATAGGCAACATGGCCAGACCCTGTCTCTAAAAACAATTTGTTTTTAATAAAATGTGTCTAGCATGATGGTACATGCCTGTAGTTGTAGCTACTTGGGAGGCTGAGGCTGGAGCATCCTTTGAGCCCAGGAGTTTGAGGCTGTAGTGAGCTATGATTGCACCACTGCACTCCAACCTGGGCAGCAGAGCAAGATTCTGTCTCTAAAAATAAAAATAAAAAAGCAGGCAGAGGCTGAACATGGTGGCTGATGCCTGCAATTTCAGCACCTTGGGAGGCCAAGGCAGGAGGATCGCTTGGGTAGAGACCAAGTTTGAGACCAGCCTGGACAACATAGTGAGACCCCATCTCTACAAAAAATAAAACTAGCCTGGCATGGTGATGTGCACCTGTAGTCCCAGCTCCTCGGGACGCTGAGGCAGGAGCATTGCCTGAGCCCAGGAAGTTGAGCCGAGATTGCATCTTGCATCACTGCACTCCAGCCTGGGCAACAGAGTGAGACCCTGTCTCAAAAAAAAAAAAAAAAAAAGCAGACAGAGGAACAAAGAGGGGCAGTGGACAGACTGCTTTTAAGGAAGCTGGAACCAACAGAGGTAAAGCCAGCTGAATTTGAAAGAATGGTAAGAGGCCCAGTGAGGCAGCTAAGGGCAGAGCCTGTGATGAGGGGCATGCATGGAGAGCTGTGTTCTCAGGGTGACAGCTTAGCAGGGAGTCCCCCAAACTGGGAGTCCCCCAAACTGGGAGTCCCCCAAACCAGGCTCCCCTTGGATCCTGAGGGATTTATTTGGGGATTTCATTCAGGAGCTTTTGGTAGAAGGGTGGTTACTGTTGTTCAGTCAGTCCTGAGATCTCGTGCTCCCATAGGGATACTACTGGAAGATTTCTTGGTTGTGGGAGTGTCCATGGTGCTGGACATCTGCATTCACAAAGGTGGGCTCACATTGCCCCCTAGTGGTCACAGAGTCTCTGCACAAAGGTCACATTTCTCAAGTTTTTTTTTTTTTTTGGAGATAGGGTGGTGCTATAGTCCAGCACCCAGGCTGGAGTGCAGTGGTATGTTCTCGGCCAGCCTGGACACTCGCAGGCTCAAGCAGTCCTCCTACCTCAGCCTCCCGAGTAGCTGGGACTATAGGCACGCACCGCCACGTCTGGCTAATTTATTTTTTGTAGAGACACAGTTTCACCATGTTGGCCAGCCTGGTCTCAAACCCCTGGACTCAAGTGATTCTCTCGCCTCAGCCTCCCAAAATGCTGGGATTACAGACAGGAACCACGGTGCCTGGCCTATTTCTCAGCTTTTAAGGCCCACACTGAACTCCCCTTTCACCCCATCTCCCATCCTTTACATAAGTAATCCCACCAAAGAAAGAAAGGATAGAAGGAGGGAGGAAAACTAGTAGTCAACTGTCTTTGGAGATGAAAAGAAGAATATTGTAACACTCTCCCTTGTTTCAGAAAAGATCCTTAAACAGCACTGATAACTTTCATTATTTTAAATACTGTTGTTGATAAAGGCTAAAAAATAGCTGTAATAATGCTGAGGGAAGCAGTAACGGCCAGGATGAACAAGAAGAGCAGGTGTAAGAGGATGTGGCATGGCCAGAGGGAACACAAACTGGGAAACCTGGATAGAGAGAAAAATCAAAGGCAGGATTAAGAGTGGAAAGACCCTGGGCACTGAAATCAGGAAGAGCCTAGACCTAGTGTCTGTCACTCACTAGCTGTGAGGTTGCAAGCAAGTCATTTTGCTTCACTGAGCTTATATTTTCCAATTAAAATGGCAAAAACTGGCCAGGCACGGTGGCTCACGCCTGTAATCCCAGCACTTTGGGAGGCCGAGGTGGGTGGATCACCTGAGGTCGGGAGTTCGAGACCAGCCTGACCAACATGGAGAACTCCTCTCTCCACTAAAAATACAAAATTAGCCAAGTGTGGTGGCACATGCCTGTAATCCCAGCTACTCGAGAGGCTGAGGCAGGAGAATCACTTGAACCCTGGAGGTGGAGCTTGCGGTGAACCGAGATCACGTCATTGCACTCCAGCCTGGGCAACAAGAGCAAAACTCTGTCTCAATTAAAATAAAATAAAAATAGAAAATACTGCAGTTACTTTTGCACCAACCTAACACATAAAATGAGCTCTTTTGATTGGTTTGTTATTCTCTGAATTAAACAAGAGATAGCGGAGCACCATGGCTAAGTGCCCACTGGAGCCAGGGGGCCCAACGAAATGCCAGCATTTCCACTTACTGTGTGGTCTTGGGCAAGCTACTAAACCTCTCTGTGCCTCCGTATCTTGAGGGGTGTTAACAGAGCCTCACAGGTCTGAACCTGTGAGATTTGATGAATTAATGTACACAAAGTGCTTAGAGAAGTACCCAGCAAGGATCTACTAAGAGTTGACTTTTTTTTTTTTTTTTTTTTTTTCTGAGACACAGTCTTGCTGTGTTGCCCAGGCTAGAGTACAGTGATGCAATCACAACTCACGGCAGCCTCCAGCTCCTGGGCTCAAGCGGTCCACCTCAGACTCCCAAGGAGCTGGGACTACAGGCACACCACCACACCCCACTAATTTTTAAATTTTTTGTAGAGAATGGGGTCTCACTTTGTTGCCCAGGCTGGTCTCAAACTCTGGGCTCAAGCAGCCCTCCTGTCTCGGCCTCCCAAAGTGCTGGGATTTCAGGCGTGAGCCACTGTGCCCAGCCAAGAGTTAGCTATTATTAATACACGTGTAAAGTGACTAGAATACAATCCATGAGTTAGTATTCCCTTTCCCCGTCTCCTGGAATCTGGCCATGGTCAAAATGCGGTATCTTCATCACATGAGCAGCATTCGAAGGGTACGCCTGGCTGGGTGCAGTGGCTCACACCTGTAATCCCAGCACTTTGAGAGACCGAGGTGGGTGGATCACGTGAGGTCAAGAGTTCGAGACCAGTCTAGACAACATGGTGAAACCGCATCTCTACTAAAAATACAAAAATTAGGCTGGGTGCAGTGGCTCACACCTGTAATCCCAGCACTTTAGGAGGCCAAGGCAGGCATATCACCTGAGGTCAGGAGTTCGAGACCAGCCTGGCCAACATGGAGAAACCTTGTATCTACTAAAAATACAAAACCTAATGGGGTGTGGTGGTGCACGCCTGTAATCCCAGCTACCTGGGGGGCTGAAGCAGGAGAATTGCTTGAACCAGGGAGGCAGAGGTTTCAGCAAGCCAAGATCGCGCCACTGCACTCCAGCCTGGGTGACAGAGCAAGACTCATTCTCAATAATAATAATAATAATTAATAAATAAATAATAAAATAAAAAAACACACAAAACCCACAAAAATTAGCTGGGCATGGTGGCGCACATCTATAATCTCAGCTACTCAGGAGGCTGAGACAGGAGAAACACTTGAACCCAGGAGGCGGAGATTACAGTGAGCTGAGATTGTGCCACTGTACTCCAACCTGCGCGATAAAGTGAGACTCCACTTCAACAATAAAAAAGAGTACTCCCCAAACAAGCCTGGTCTGTACTCCACAATACCTGCCAAGTCTGTGGGCACCAGCCCCTTTGCTCCACAGATCTCTTCTCATAATCCTGAGCCCTTGCACCCCAGATCCCAGTCTTCTACGCATTATCTTGTTGGAGGAAATGGGGCTAACAGGCTTCCCTGACTGACCAGGGGAGGAAGCTGTGGATCAGAATGCGCCTGGCCTGATGGACATCCCCAGCAGAAGAAAGAGGCCCCCAGAAATGGGGTCCAGGAATGCCTCAAGGAGCCCTGCCCATTTCGACTCCGAGACACCATCACCCCAGGGGAAGCTGCACGCCTGTGCTCAAATATCTTGTGATCAGTGCTCAGCGAGGCAGCTGTGACCACAGAAGAGCTTTTGTTCATACACAGCCAACTGGCTCAGGCGGGCAGCCAGCACATGAGGCCGCCATCAGCCGGACATCTGACTATCAGCCATGGCCACATTAGCAACAAGCTCTTGGCCTTTCTGAACAGCCTTGGGAAGATGTGGAAGACACAAAAGATCAGGACCAAGACAAGGTAAGGAGGCCAGGACCGGGAGCCACAGAAGAAAGAACGCACTAGCTGGGCGCGGTGGCTCACGCCTATAATTCCGGCCCTTTGGAGCCTGAGGAGGGCGGATCACTTGAGGTCAGGAGTTCGAGACCAGCCTGGCCAACATGGTGAAACCCCTTCTCTACTAAAAATAAGAAAATTAGTTGGGTGTGGTGGCAGGCACCTGTAATCCCAGCTACTCAGGAGGCTGAGGCAGGAGAATTGCTTCAACCCAGGAGACAGGTTGCAGCGAGCCAATATCACACCACTGTACTCTAGCCTGGGGGTAGAGTAAGACTTTTATCTCAAAAAAAAAAAAAAAGGCCGGGCGCGGTGGCTCACACCTGTAATCCCAGCACTTTGGGAAACTGAGGCGGGCAGATCACGAGGTCAGGAGATCAAGACCATCCTGGCTAACATGGTGAAACCCCGTCTCTACTAAAAAAAATACAAAAAATCAGCCAGGGGTGGTGGCAGGCACCTGTAGTCCCAGCTACTTGGGAGGCTGAGGCAGGAGAATGGCGTGAACCCGGGAGACGGAGCTTGCAGTGAGCAGAGATGCACCACTGCACTCCAGCCTGGGCGACAGAGCAAGACTCTGTCTCAAAAACAAAAAACAAACAAAACAAAAAACACACAAAGGGCCGGGCGCGGTGGCTCAAGCCTGTAATCCCAGCACTTTGGGAGGCCGAGACGGGCGGATCACGAGGTCAGGAGATCGAGACCATCCTGGCTAACACGGTGAAACCCCGTCTCTACTAAAAAATACAAAAAACTAGCCGGGTGCAGTGGCGGGCGCCTGTAGTCCCAGGTACTCGGGAGGCTGAGGCAGGAGAATGGCGTGAACCCGGGAGGCGGAGCTTGCAGTGAGCTGAGATCCGGCCACTGCACTCCAGCCTGGGTGGCAGAGCGAGACTCCGTCTCAAAAAAAAACAAAACAAAACAAAACAAAAAAACACACAAAGAGTTTATACAAAAACCTTTTATTGACTGTATTTCTTCTCCCCATAACCTGGAACCCAGCCAGCATCTATGGCTTCCTGCTGTCTGATTCTTGAAAGTGGGGCCTTGGGAACATGGTTGGAGGCTATGGAAGGTGGGAATCTCACCCACCGGCTATGCAGGTTGAAGGAAGCTTTCTTGCCTGGCTGAAGCTACAGCAGCTTCCCAGGGCAGCCCCTCAAGTCTAGAGGACCCATCCCCCACTGAATGGGTGTGAGGAAGAGATGACACATCTTTCGGAGGCCCCATTACTCTCCTCTCCTATCCCACTCCAGGCTGAGGCCCTAGAGCTGAACCAGTCTCTCCCGTGGCGATGGGGCCCAGCAGCGAGGGGACGGGGTTGGAGGTGAGTGTGTGCAGCAGCTCTGGGTCCTCATCAAAAAAAAAGAAATGTGAAGAGGTTGGCAGCTCTGAAATTGAACTGAAATGGAACAAGGGAAGGAGGATACAGGAGAACAAAAGATGGGTTTGGGGTAGGGCCAACTATTAAGAGGCGACATGGCCGCTATGGGAGCAGGCCCTTCCAGCCCCACAAACACCTGCGAGAGGAAGAGGGAGCCCTGGCCCTACTTAGACAAAGGACTAATGAAAAAATTAACACTTTTGGACTGAGATTGCCAGGAAAGGGCACCCATCAGCCCAGAAAACGGCAGCCAGCCCTCATCGGCCAGACGTGGGCTAGGCTGCCTCCCTGGCCACCACAGCCCACTCTGGGAACTGTCACCTCTGCCTCCACCATTCCTGCCCCACCGCAAGCTCTGCATACCCCCTGCCCCGATGGAGCAGATGCTGCCAACCAGGCTGCAGCTGGTGGGGCAGAAACAAGGACCCTGAGCTCCAGGCCCTGTCCCTGGGGTGAGGCCTCCCCGTGGAGATGTTAGGCTCTTTACCACAGTCCTGCTGCTTTGAGCCAGACATCCAGAACTCTCCTGGGAGGGCAGTCAGCCCACAGGTTCTCTGGAAGACGGGATCCTAGGGAAGCACGCTCGGTGAGGAAGAAGAGCCTTGAAGGTATTGGTTCCTCTCTTTCCTGTCCTAGGTCCTGCTCTGCAGGCTCAGAAGTCCGAGTCTGCATCCATGAGTTCTGCCTCCATCAGGTTGGTGCGGGAGTGAATGGGCCCCAGGCCCTGTCGGCGGCCGTGAGCCCAGGCCGTGGGGGCTGGTGCACTAGGCAGAAATGGATCCTGAGGGGGACTGGGCTCTGGGCAGAATGGGTTGGAGACCAGGGTCCACGCTCCCTGTCGGCAAGAGTCCCCAGCTCCCCAGGCACCTGCAGCCACCAGGCATTTCTGCCGGGGCAGCTGAGGCAGTCGAGGAATGGTACTGGGCGCAGGGGCAGGGGGGTGAAGCTCAGGGGGCGGCGCCAGCGGGCACACCTCCTTCTTCCTCTTCCTCCTCTTCTTCTTCCGGCCCAGGCGCTTCTGCAGTTCTGGGGAGATCTCTGCCTCAACCAGCCACAGGTTGGCTTGTTCCTCTGGGGGCACTGACAGGAGGAGAGAAAACATGAGCCTGGGGCCCTGGCTCTGTCCATGCCACCCCCACTCTCCTGGGAGCCCTTACCCTGTTAGTTCTGGGGCCCAGGCCTCTAGACTCTTAGAGCCTCAGCCCCACCTTTCAGATCCTCTGGCGCCTTTCCTTCCTCTTCCTCCTCCTTTGACAGCCCCTGTACTCTAGTCCCAGAAGCCCCCAGCCTCTGTGCCCCTCCATCTTCCTCCAGCAGCCTGAACCCTCATACCTGGAGTTGCCACAGGGGTGACAGAAATATCCTGGGGCAGTATGGCTCCTCTCCGAGCCACCATCTTGGTGACATGCTGGGCCCAGGCAGAGGAGACATCAGCTGAGGGCTCATTGAGATCAAAGGCCAAGCCCGCTGTGGGAATAGAAGGAAGGAAAGGAGAAGGAATAGTGACTCCCCAGTCCCTGGCAGTGCCTCCCATACTCAGTGCCATTCATCTTCCCACAGCCAGTCCCTCCTGCTCACCAGAGAACGCTCACCCTGTAACCACGGTGATCTCTACCCCTTCAGAATCTGAAGAGAAGGGCCTCAGGTCCCCAAAGGGCCTAACTGGAGGCCAGAAATCCAGTTCTTGGAACCCTGACTTACTCTTGCCCAGGGATAGCAACTGCGGAGTCTTCTTGGAACCCAAGCACTGGCAAGCAGACCCAGGGGCAGAAACAGAGACGGGAAGCCCCCCAGAGGGTGGGAGGGGCCTGGGGAAGAATGGGTGTGTGAGTGACAGAGAGAGTGCCTTGCTCCACACAGTCAGTCTTCCAAGTGTGCCCCCAGCAGGCTGGGAGAGAATAGCACATGGGCAGCGCGGGGCCAGGAGGCTCCGGTGGAGGAGGGGTGAGGCTCACCCACAGGCCCATCGTGGGACACAGTGTGCATGCTGAAGGACAGCTCCTGGCCTGGGTTCTGCAGGAGCTCGTGCCGCTTGGAGAAGGCCTTGGCAATCATCTTGCTCTTCTTGATCCGCTTGGGCTCATCGTCACTCTGCCCAGTCAACCTGAGAGTAGAAGGGATAGGGAAGGAGCGTGAAGAAACAGCCGCTTCCCATCGAATCTTGGGAAGGGCCAGCGATGCCATTCTTTCCAGAGAAGGAGGCTCCCAAGGGCCTCAAGTCCTTCAAAGACTCAGGAGTAGAGGCCTTCTCTGCAAAGAAGTGCGGCCAGAATGCAGAGCTCCTGTGTGCCCAGCCCTCCCATCACTCCACTCTTAAGAGATGATGACAGCTGGCTCTGCACTTGGCCCAGGCCCAGGCATTGGGCCACTCAAGGACAGGAGGTGCCACCAGGGGGCAGTGGTGAACCACTGACCAAGGCTGCGCTAGAAGCAGGACCCGACAAAACCGAAAGACGGGGTCCCAAGGCTGAGGGTGAGGTGGGCAGGGCAGGAGGGGCTGGCTGCCGCGCCCACCTGCACCAGGTGCGCCTCCAGATGAGCAGCGTGGCCTTGGTCCAGACCCAGGTGCTCATGGCGATGCCAGTTCCAAACATGGCAAACAGGTTGATCTTCTCCACCAGAAGGCTCGGGCGATTCTTGATCTCACAGTCAGGGACGGGCTTCTTGGTGGGCAGTCCGATGGTCACATTGGCCTGACACCTACAGTGAGGGGATGTAGGCAGGTGAGGCTTTCCTTTTTTCTCTCTCTCTTTTTTTGAGACAGGGTCTTGCTCTGTCACCCAGGCTAGAGTGCGGTGGCACGATCACAGCCCACTGCAGCTTGCAATTCCTGGGCTCAGGCAATCTCCTGCTTCAGCCTCCCAAGTAGCTGGAACTACAGGTGGGGTTTTCTGAGTCTACTGGGTAGACACAGACAATCAACCCAAAAACTTTAGAAAGGGCTAAGCCCCACAGCGCTGATCTCAACCCTGGGTGCTCATTAGAATCAACTGGGGAGCTTTTAATAGCTACTGACGTCTGGGTCCCGCCCCAGACAATTAAATCAAATCTCTGGGGCAGAGACGGAGGCATCATTGTGGTTTAAAGTATCCCAGACTGGAGGCCAGAACCTTTAAGGAAGAGCCTGACACAGTCAGGACTTGGACTAGCATCCATTTTAGTGGCTGTCCTTGTAACAGTGGGCACTGCGCTTCTCTCCGAAGTAAAGATGTCTTACTCTCTCCAATCCATCCTCATTATGACACAAAAAAGCACAGGCAAAACTAGCCGACACTGACAGGTCATTAACCGATCATAGAGAGGTAACTAGTCCTGTGCCGGGATCTACAGCAGGCTCTGCGGGAGAGCACGCAGAATTAGAGGGCAACTTCGTGTCAGTCACAAAGCTGAACTGGCTGCTTAACAGTCACACATGCACCAGCGGGGCAACCAAGGGGGTGGAGAGGGAAGGGCAGAGGTGAGAAAGGATGCAAAGGTTGTTTGCCATGTCTGAAACTGCAGAGACTGATGCCTTATGCACCCAGACACCATCAGTTGAATCTGCTGGATGCAGCAGGGACTTGGCAAATCCCTGCTGCCCAGTGGGTGTCCTATGGCCTTGGCTCCGGCTCCCAACACTGCCGCCTCCATGCCCCTCACTCACAGCACATAGTCCCGGAAGCTGCGCTCCCACTCAGCCTGGTTGAAGAAGTCGTAGAAGTGGCAGCTGAAGGTAATGAGCACAAAGCCAAAGGCCAGGAAGCCAAAAATGCCTGTGGAGGACAGGGGCAGGACAGGACGTTACCAAGCCCAGCCCCGCAGCAGCAGTGGGGAGGAGGGAGTCTGCCCCACTGAAGCCTCAAAGACCGCTCGCTCGGGCTGGGGTGAACTCATCCTGGGCTCAGTTCAAGAACTGCTTCCTCTAAAATAAAGAAGGGCACTTGAGGCAGCCGTGGGAGGGCCCACGTGGGATGTAGTGGGCAGGAGGAACCAGTCCCGGCATGAACTTGAATTCTTCCCCCCGAGTAGGCCCCCTTCTTCTGAGCTGCCACTACCACTACTACCTACACACACCCCTTGTCCTTGTCCCCATGGCTAACTTGTCCCACTGACTTACTGCACCCTGCTGGTCACATAGCCCCAGGAGGGTGCAGTGTTGGACTGGCCAGGACCTCAGACCGAAGTCCTGGGGCCACTCACCTAGGCGCAGCATGGTCTCATTGATCTTGCTGGCAGCCTTCTCACTCAGCAGCCCCGGGTGGTTGCTCTTGATGGAGAACAGAGTCATGACTCCTGAACAGAAGGGGGACCTCAGACATTAGCAGGGGTGAGGCTGCCCTGCTGGGAAGGATGGGTGAGTGGGAGGAGGGTCCTAAGGCTCTGGAGTCCCAAGTCTGATTACCCCTGTGCTGACTGAAAGCCTGGGGAGCTAGAGACACTGGAGAAATGGTGAGAAGTTGGTGGCAGGTCTAGCAGGGACTGGGAAGACAAGGGCAGAGCCTAGACAGACACGAGAAGAGGAAACCTCGGTCGTGGCCTAGCTGCCCCTGAGGAAGGGGGCAGATCAAAGCTGTTCTGATGGAAAAGGCATAAAATAAACTCAAGAACAGCGCTATCCAATATAGTAGTTGTTTTTTTTTTAGACGGAACCCTGTCTCCCAGGCTGGAGTGCAATGGTGCGATCTCAGCTCATTGCAAACTCCGCCTCCCAGGTTCAAGCAATTCTCCTGCCTCAGCCTCCCAAGCACCTGGAATCACAGGCACCCGCCATCATGCTGGCTAATTTTTGTATTTTTGTAAAGGTGGGGTTTCACCATGTTGGCCAGGATGGTCTTGAACTCCTGAACTCAGGTGATCTGCCCACCTCGGCCTCCCAAAGTGCTGGGATTACAGGTGTGAGCCACCATGCCGACCTTCCCATAGAAATATGTGATCCACATACATATGACAATTTTCTAGTGGCCACTTAAAAAAAGTTAGAAGAAACAAGCAAAACTAGTATCAATATATTTTACAAACCCAATATATTCAAAATAAAAATCATTTCAACACATAATCCATGTAACACATTATTAATGAGATATTTTACATTTTTTTCCTGCTAAGTTTTTTTTAAAATACAATGTGTATTTCACATTTTACAATACACCTCAATTTGGACTCGTTTCTTTTAGTTGTTGTCTTGTTTTCTTTGAGACAGGGTCTCACTCTATTGCCCAGGCTAGAGTGCAGTGGCATGATCATGACTTACTGCAGCCTCAACCTTCTGGGCTCAAGCAAGCCTCTCACCTCAGCCTCTCACATAGCTGGGACCACAGGCATGTGCCACCCTGCCCAGGCAACTTTTGTATTTTTTGTAGAAATGGGGTCTCACTATGTTGTTCAGGCTGGTCTTGAACTCCTGAGCTCAAGTGATCCGTCCGTCTCAGCCTCCCAAAGTACTGGGATTACAGGAGTGAGCTGCCGCACTCAGCCTGGACTAGTTTCAACACATGTGGCTAGTGATTACCACACCAGGACAGCATGATAACGAAGCACAAATCAGAGGCCCAGACACTATGCTAAAAAGAGGGGAAAGAGGAGACTGAACAGAAGGCTGGCAGTTCAGGGTGAGGAAACTAAGGTTCACAAAGGAAACCCAACAACAATGAGCTAAATAGATGCTGAGGCTTACTGTGGGACGGCAGCCCGAGACAGGAAAGTCAGGGACCACTAATTCCATGCATGCTGAGAGCTGTGTGTGCTGGGGGCAGAAAGAAGATGAAAACCAAGCTCCAGAAGATTGACAGTACATATCATTAAGTTAATAATGTGCACACGGATAACCAAAGGACCCAGGTTGGGCCAAGTGGGCAGAGTAGATTACTCAGGGTGTTCATCACACAAGTGCACTGGCCAGGAGCTGACTGGGGCTGGATCCTGGCCCATCTCCACCTAACAAGCTGTGAGGCTGGGCACGGTGACTCACGCCTATAATCCCGGCACTTTGGGAGGCCGAGGTGGGTGGATCACTTTAGGTCAGGAGTTCAAGACCAGCTTGGCCAACATGGTGAAACCCCGTCTCTACTAAAAATACAAAAACCAGATATGGTGGTGCATGCCTGTAATTTCGGCTATGGGGGAGGCTGAGGCAGGAGAATAGCTTGAACCCAGGAGGCAAGTTTGCAGTGAGCCAAGATTGTGCCACTGCACTCCAGCCTGGGCAACAGAGCCAGACTCTATCTCAAAAACAAAAATAAACAACAACAACCAAAAAAAACAAGCTGTGAGCCCTGGGCCAAGGCCCTGGAGAGAGGGATGGATTTTTCTGGCCAGCACAAAGGTGTCCCGCAAGAAGTGCCCACAGTGTTTCGTCTGCCTAGAGGGTCACCTTCTACTCTGTGCAAAGGCCCTGTAGCAACTAGCTGGGGTCTCAGCATGGGGGCAGCTGTGTTGGCAGCTCCTGGCTCCCGATCACACACAGCAAGTGCCCAGCACATCTTGTTACCCAGCTGGTCCTGGTCTGGTCTTCACTCACCTCGGATGAGGAAGTAGCCTCCCACGATGAGCACCAGGCCGATTGGGGCCAGCACGAAGCCCGCACGGTATCGGTAGTTCTTGTAGCCCACAAAACAGATGCCACTCACAGAGTCCCCATCCACCTGCGGCAGGAAGGGGTGGGAGGGAAGGTGGGTTACTGGCCCCCTCCCTCAAACTCACCCTATCCAGAACTCCCGTCCCTACCAGTCACTATACCTGCGCCACAGCAAGGATTGCCACAGTGAGGACAAAGGGGAGTGACCAAGTGAGCAGGTGGAAGTAGGAGGTCTTGCCCGAGAGAGGCTGGTAGGTGGTGCCTAGGGCTTTGAAGGAAGTGTGCCAGGCATAGGTGAGAACCACAAACCAAACCACGCCAGCCATCAGGGCATAGTACACGATGACAAAGATGATGACGCAGGACAGAGTCTCATTGGAGCTGTGCAGAGAGGTGAGGTGTCACTTGAGGTGGTCACTCCGTACTCCCTCCACCTGGTCTCCCCACCCTGTGCCCAGACCCTCGGCTGCTGAGGTCTGGAGGTTCCCAGAAGTCAGGGCTTGCAGACAGGACCCAGATCAGATCTGAGGAGGCTCTAGGAGCCACCCCTTTGAGCAGATGCAAACCACGAAGGTCCTGGTTCTGAAACTAAGATCCTAACACTGGACACCTTGCATGCAGTATGCAGTAAGGCAGAGCCAGATCCTGCTCTGGATCTCGGGTTTACATGCACCTGCCCCTTTTGGAGTAAACGCACACTTCAGCCTTCCTCCCTGCACCTTCACCCCTGGGTCCCCAAGACACCTACGTGGGCTCCCCAAGCCTCATGGTGCCATCTGCACGGCAGACGATCTCCTGGCGGGCACCATCCATGAACTGGGCCAGCCAGCCAATGCTGCCCACAAAGAAGCACGCATTGACGTAGAAGAGAATAACAGCAGGGTAGCGATTCGAGTTCCGCCAGTCAGCCACGAATGTGGCCTAGAAGAGAGAAGTGGGCCATTCTGCAAGGTTAGGGTTATTCCGCTGACACAGACACCCTTAACTGAGCCCCGGACCCTTCTGAGCATGATCCTTCCCTGGGGACCCCCACCAAGACCTCTTTGCCCCCCTTCCCTCTGGCTCTCTTCCCGTGTTCCAGGCAGAGTGCATCCCGGGCATGCCCTCCCGCGGCTGACCAGGGTGAAGAGCGTGCAGAGGCCTGTGACGGCCCCAAAGGCCGCGATGTAGCTGTGCATGTCCTGGTGCTCAGCCTCGGTGAAGAGCGGGTTCTGGCACTGGATGCCGCAGCCCTCCACGTCCTCGTACCAGCTCTTGGGGTTGTCTGTCCGAACCAAGGGCACTTCGCACTGGCCTGAACTGTTGAACTTGATGTTCTGCACCTCATTCTGGCACCAGGGATGGGAAAAGATGGTGTCAAGGCAGCTCAGGAGCGAGCCTCTCGTTTAGGGAAAGGTATCCAGGTAGCATGGCAGGGTGGCTGGAGATACACTTCTGGGACCTGAATCCCAGGACTGGCTTGGCAAATTATTTGGCCTCTCTGTACCTCAGTTTCCCCACTTCTTTCTCTTTTTTTTTGTTTTTTTTGAGACAGTCTCGCTCTGTCACCCAGCCTGGAGGGCAGTGGCACAATCTCGGCTCACTGCAACCTCTGCCTCCCGGGTTCAAGCAATTCTCCTGCCTCAGCCTCCCGAGTAGCTGGGACTACAGGCACCCACACCACACCTGGCTAATTTTTGTATTTTTAGTAGAGACGGGGTTTCACCAGGTTGGCCAGGCTGGTCTTGAACTCCTGACCTCATGATCCACCCGCCTCGGCCTCCCAAAGTGCTGGGATTACAGGCGTGAGCCACGGCGCCCAGCCAGTTTCCCCATTTCTAAGATGGTAGTACTTACCTCATGGTATGGTTTAAGGGTTAAAAGAATAAACATATATTTTTTAGAGAGAGAGAGAGAGAGAGAGAGACAGAGTCTGGCTCTGTCGCCCAGGCTGGAGTGCAATGGCACAATCTCAGCTCACTGCAACCTCTGCCTCCCGGGTTCAAGTAATGCTCCTGCCTCAGCCTCCCAAGTAGCTGGGATTACAGGTGCCCACCACCACATCCGGCTAATTTTTTGTATTTTTAGTAGAGATGGAGTTTCACCCTGTTGGTCAGGCTGGTCTTGAACTTCTGACCTCATCAAGTGATCCACCTGCCTCGGCCTTCCAAAGTCATGGCATTACAGGTGTGAGCCACTGTGTCTGGCCAGTTTGTTTATTTGTTTGTTTGTTTTGAGACAGAGTCTCACTCTGCAGCCCAGGCTGGAGTTCAGTGGCACGATCTCAGCTCACTGCAACTTCCACCTCCCAGGTTCAAGCGATTCTCGTGTCTCAGCCTCCCGAGTAGCTGGGACTACAGGCGCCACGACATCAGACTTATGTTTGTATTTTTAGTAGAGACGGGGTTTCGCCATGTTGGCCAGGCTGGTCTGGAACTCCTGACTTCAGGTGATCTGCCCGCCTCGGCCTCCCAAAGTGCTGGGATTACAGGCGTGAGCTTATTATAATGGTATTTGGCATATAGTAAACAGGACTAATTGGTATTATTACTATAATTATTACTGTTATTATTTTCATTGAAGATCTCTCCTGCACCACTCAGAACTAGCTCACGTCCCCTGTCTTGGTGGCTCTAGCTGTTTCACATGCTCATGCCTTGACTCCCAACATAGATGAGAAACTTCCTGATAGGCTCCCGTCATCTGTGATGCCCATAACACCACAATACCCAACACAGCCAGTGCTCAAAACATTTTGCTGAACATGTGATCACTGATAAATAAATAGAGAATCCCTAATAGACGGGTCCAGCCAGTGAACTGCAGTTTGAGTTTGTGGCTTGCTGACCCCATGGCTGTAGGCTCAGGGTCTCCAGGAGACAAAGCTCTGGGCTCCCCTGCTCCCCACTGGACCCTGCCCTATACCCGGTCCTGCCCAGCCCAGAGAGCCTGGACCTTGTCTCACAGAGCACTCACCGTGCAGCCTTCAGGGAAGCGGTCAGGAGTGCAGCGCAGGAAGTCAGGCCAGCCCCGCTCCCTCTCCACGATGGCACAGGGGCCTCTGGTGGCCTGGCAGAGGGTACGGCTGGGCAGCTCCACCCGGTCATTCTCACACTTGGGCATGTATACGGCACACAGCAGGGGCTGGATCACTGCCCAGCAGCGGGGAGCATTCCGGAGGCCTGAGGGTGGCAACAGAATCGCAGTGAAGGCCCTTCCTCACTCTGACCCACAGACACAGCTGCACCCGTTCCCCAGGCCTTTGCCACACTGCAGCCCATCACTGGTCAGACCTGGCAGGTACAGTGTTTCTCAACAGTGCATCTGGGCAGGACAGTTCTTTATACGGTAGGACTGTCCCATGCATTGCAGACACTTAGGATTCCTAGACTCTGCCAACTCAATGCCAGTAGAACCCAGCAGTGATTATGACAAACAAAAACACCCCAGCCCTCTACTCTAGGGACAGTGACTAGAAGAGAGCCTGGAGAGGAACCTCTGGGTTGCTGGGAATGTTTTATTTCTTAATCTGGTACTGGTTACACGGGATGCTGGGAATATTCTATCTCCTGATCTGATACTGGTTACAGGAGTGTATTCACCCTGTGGGAATCAAGTTCATGATCTGGGTGCTATTCTGTATGCTTACTATAATTTGAGTTTTAAGAAAATAACTGCCGCTTCCAGATGCCCTGCTAGGGAGTGGTAATGCCTCTGGTAGAGCTCCCCGGGGTGGATTTACCTTTTCAGGGGTGCACCCAACCCTCACAGGGCCCATTTGCTAGAGCCAGGAGATGTTTCCCTTTGCCCAGACCCCGGAACCCTTGTTCCTCTTACCAAGCGGAGTGAGAGAGAGAAGAGATGGGGGCTTAAGAAGAGGTAGTCAGAGGAGCCAGGCACTCCAAAGCCAGAGGAGGAAGCAGGAAGTCAGATGGAGAGGAACAGAGGAGGCTCTGTCCAGTGCGGAGAGGGGAAAAATGCTGTCAGCAAGACAGAAACAGATGGCGATCTCCCAGCACCCCTCCCCAGCATAGTCCTCCACCCTGCCCATCACAGAAGCCCCTCCTGAATCATCCTGGCTTCAGCAATATCTATTTCCCAAACAAGAAGTTGCATTAGGAGAGAATATGACGATGTGAGAGCCAATGTGGGTGCTGGTCGCATTTCCAGGCTGGGGGTGGCAGAGACAGGTAACCTCTCCTTTGGAGGGAAGGCAATATAGTAGAGGGGTAAGGAGCATGCGCACAGCAATTGGCCAGCCTGGGTCCAAATCTTGGCTCCACTCTTTCCTGGCTCTATGATCTTGCGCAAAGTACTTTATCTTTAGCCTCAGTGGCCTCATCTGTAAAATGGGGATGATAGATTTACCTTATGGAACTGCTGTGAAAAGTGAGATAACACTTTAAATGCCCTTGGCAGTACCTGTTATGTAGTAAGCGCTCAGGAAATGTTAGCTCTTATGATTATTTGTTTGAGGCCTCTGACTGCTCCCAGCTTTCAGAATATATTCCAGGGTGCAGAGCAAGTTTCTGCCAGTTAAGAAGCAATGTCCTCCTCCGGCCGGGCGTGGTGGCTCATGCCTGTAATCCCAGCACTTTGGGAGGCCGAGGTGGGTGGATCACGAGGTCATGAGATTGAGACCATCCTAGCTAACACAGTGAAACCCCGTCTCTACTAAAAATACAAAAAATTAGCCGGGCGTGGTGGCGGATGCCTGTAGTCCCAGCTACTTGGGAGTCTGAGGCAAGAGAATGGCATGAACCTGGGAGGCAGAGCTTGCAGTGAGCCGAGATCACGCCACTGCACTCCGGCCTGGGCAACAGAGCGAGACTCCGTCGCAAAAAAAAAAAAAAAAAAAAAAATGGCAGCAATGTCCTCAGGCAACAGTTCCCACTTGACTCAATTCAGTTACCAGTTGGCCAGGCGCGGTGGCTCACACCTGTAATCCCAGCACTTTGGGAGGCCGAGGCGGGCAGATCACCTGAGGTCAGGAGTTCAACACCAGCCTGGCCAACATGGTGAAACCCCGTCTCTACTAAAAATCCAAAAATTAGTCAGTCCTGGTGGTACATGCCTGTAATCCCAGCTACTCGGGAGGCTGGGGCAAGAGAATCACTTGAACCTAGGAGGCGGAGGTTGCAGTGGGCTGAGATGGTGCCACTGCACTCCAGCCTGGCCAACAGAATGAGACTCTGCCTCAAAAACAAAACAAAACAAAACAAAACCCTAAAAACAGTCACCAGAAATTCTCAGCACATGGGTACTTGTAGAAAACAGAGAAGTAGGTGCCAGGGATTGGGGTGAGGGCAGGGTTTGCCTACAAAATAGTAGCATGAGAGAATATATGGGGGTGAAAGGACTGTTCTCTATCTTGAATGTGGTGGCTGGTTACACAAGTCTATGCATTTGTCTAAACTTAGAACTGTTCAACAAAGAAAAAGTGAATTTTACTGGATATTTACTTTTATTGCACAGTATATTTAAAATGGGGGGAGCTCTCTGGAGTAAAATGCTTTAGAGAAACATAAGGCAGTTAATAAAAAGGTTGTGTCGGCGGGCATGGTGGCTCAAGTCTGTAATCCCAGCACTTTGGGAGGCCGAGGTGGGTGGATCATGAGGTCAGGAGTTCAAGACCAGTCTGGCCAACATGGTGAAACTCCGTCTCTACTAAAAGTACAAAAATAAGCCGGGTGTAGTGGAGGGCACCTGTAATCCCAGCTACTCAGGAGGCTGAGGCAGGAGAACCGCTTGAACCCGGGAGGCAGAGGTTGCAGTGAGCCAAGATGGCACCACTGCACTCCAGCCTGGGCAACAGAACAAAACTCCATCTCATAACAAACAAACAAAAAACAAAAAACTGTAATTTTTCTCAATCTTTTTATATCTGTGATAACAATCAGGTTTTAAAAATGTGTAATTTGATTGTTTTTATTTTTCCCTCTCATCGTGAATATGGTTTCATACCTTAAAAATAAAACTCCCCAGGAAAAAGAGAAATTATTAAATAAATCTTTAAGGACAACTGAGAAATTATCTAGGGAAAAAATAAGGTGGATCTTTACCCCATTTCTTACACAAAAGTCCAGATGGATAAAAAATAACTACATTGTTTTTCTAAAAATTAAAGTTTTAGAAGAAAAGATGGAAATGATTTTTTAAACCTTGGAGTGGAGAAGGCCTTCTGAAATGACACAAAACCTACACACCATGAGATAAAAGATTTAAACAAAAGACTTCAGAAAAATCAATACAAAATCATAAGAAAAGACACTCAAAAAATCAATGCTTATCACAAGAGCTAATTTCCTTATATGCACAGAGCTCCTCCAAATCAGTAAAAATTGCATAATTCTATAGAAACATAGGCAAAAGACAAATAACAGATCACATTTGCAAATGTTTTGATCTTTATCACTAAGTGATAAAAAGTATAAAAGTTTTAAAAAAGTGTATTTTATTGTAGTTTATTCCACATTTGTATTATTAAGAGTGAGGTCGGCCGGGCACAGTGGCTCAAGCCTGTAATCTCGGCACTTTGGGAGGCCGAGACGGGCGGATCACGAGGTCAGGAGATCGAGACCATCCTGGCTAACATGGTGAAACCCCGTCTCTCCTAAAAAATACAAAAAAACTAGCCGGGCGCGGTGGCGGGCGCCTGTAGTCCCAGCTACTCGGGAGGCTGAGGCAGGAGAATGGCGTAAACCCAGGAGGCGGAGCTTGCAGTGAGCTGAGATCTGGCCACTGCACTCCAGCCTGGGCAACACAGCGAGACTCCGTCTCAAAAAAAAAAAGAAAAAAAAAAAAAAGAGTGAGGTCGAACATCTCTTTACGTTTTTATTTATTTTTTATTTTTTTATTTTTTTGAGACAGGGTCTCACATTGTTGCCCAGGCTGGAGTGCAGTGGCATAATTACAGCTCACTGCAGCCTTGAGCTCCCCAGGCTCAGTTAATCCTCCCACCTCAAATTCCTGAGTAGCAGAGACTACCAGCTCACACCACCACACCTGGCAAATTTTTGTATTTTTCTGTAGAGACAAGGTTTCACCATGTTGCTGAGGATGGTCTTGAACTCCTGGGCTCAAGGCCATTTGATGGCCTTTAAAAACATAAAGAGGGCTGGGCGTGGTGGCTCATGCCTGTAATCCCAACAGTTTGGGAGGCCGAGACGGGTCGATCACCTGAGGTCAGGAGTTCAAGACAAGTCTGGCCAACATGGTGAAAACCTGTCTCTACTAAAAAATTATAGACACTAGCTAGGTGTGGTGGCAGGCACCTGCAATCCCAACTACTTGGGAGGCTGAGGCAGGAGAATTGCTTGAATCCAGGAGGTGGACGTTGCAGTGAGGCGAGATCGCCGTTGCACTCCAGCCTGGGTGACAGAACAAGACTCTATCTAAAAAAAAAAAAAGAAAAAAGAAAGAAAGAAAGCAAAGCAAAGACTGTACTATAAAGAGTATGAGGGGAAACTGGCACTTTTATATTTGCTGGTAGGAATGAAAATTAGTAATCACTTGTGGAGATCACTTTGGTATTATCTACCTTTTTTTTTTTTTTTTTTTTTGAGACTGAGTTTCACTCTTGTTGCCCAGGCTGGAGGGCAATGGCGCGATGATCTCGGCTCATTGCAACCTCCGCCTCCCAGGTTCAAGTGATTCTCCTGCCTCAGCCTCCCGAGTAGCTGAGATCACAGGCATGCGCCACCATGCCCGGCTAATTTTTTTGTATTTTTAGTAGAGACGGGGTTTCTCCATGTTGGTCAGGCTGGTCTCGAGCTCCAGACCTCAGGTGATCCGCCTGCCTCGGCCTCCCAAAGTGCTGGGATAACAGGCGTGAGCCACCGCCCCCCGTCCCAAAATTTTATACTAGTACTTCTACTTCACATGTTCCCAAAGATAATATAGATTATTCATTGCAGCACTGTTTGTAATAGCAAAAGAGTAGAAACAGCTTGAATTCATACCCATCAATAGGAGACCAACCAAGTAAAATAACGTACACCATTATAATAGAACACTTTTCAGGGTAGAACTATAGTCACGTGTTGCTTAACAATGAGGATATCTTCTAAGAAATGTGTCACCAGGCAATGTCATCTTTGTGTGAACATCATAGAGTGCACTTACACAAACCTGGATGGTAGAGCCTACTGCACACCTAGGTGATACGGTATAACCTACGGCTCCCAGGCTGCAAACCTGTACAGCATGTTGCTATACTGAATACTGCAGGCAACTGTAACACAACGGTGAGTATCCCTGTATCTAAACATATCTAAACATTGAAAGGCTACAGTAAAAATGTGGTATTATAATCTTAAGGGAACACCATCACATGTGGTTCATTGTTAACCAAAGTCTCCTTATGGGGTACATGACAGGATGTGCATTGAAATTGAATGATGTCCAATGTTGTAATGTTACATGGACTCAGTTGAGTGGAGAACAGTCTGTAGAGCATGGTACTGGTTGGGCGGTAGAGGAGAGACTAAGAGCACATCTACATCTAGACAGATGTCAGATATTTCCAAAAGGACACACAAACCAGTGTTGGTGGTTACTTCTGCAGAGGAAAAATGGGTAGCTGGATGCAGAAATAGGACTTAACTTGTTCCTTTTGAATTCTGTGCCATGTATATGTATAACCTATTTTTTAAAAGTAATTAAGCTTAAGGCAGAACATGGTGGCTCACGCCTATAATCCTAGCATTTTTGGGAGGCCCAAGGTGGGTGGATCACTTAAGCTCAGGAGTTCGAGACCAACCTGGGCAATATGGCCACACCCCATCTCCACAAAAACAAAACAAAACAAACAAACAAAGGAAAAAACAAACAAAACTTGAGCTTAAAAACAAAATAAAGAAATACACAAATTACTAGGATGGGGAAGCTTTCCAAAGAGAAAAGAAGGATATGAAACTGAAAAGAGAAAGAAAGGGGATATCAGCTTTATCTGTATTATTTTATTTCTTTTAATAAAATATGAAACAAAAAGAGAAACAGGAATACAGGTGCTACCATGCCCGGCTGATATAGACTTTTAAAAAGACTTTTTATTTGTGTGATTCTGATGATGAATCAAGTTGAGTACCACTGTTCTAAGGCTGGTTTAATATTAGAAAGTTCAATCAATGCAATTTACTACATTAACAGGTTAAAGGAGAAAAAAAATCTTATTATCATCTCAATGGGTGCAAAAAAAAGTTGATAAAATTCGGCCAGGCACGGTGGCTCCCACCTGTAATCCCAGCACTTTGGGAGGCCGAGGCGGGTGGATCACGAGGTCAGGAGATTGAGACCATCCTGGCTAACATGGTGAAATCCCATCTCTACTAAAAATACAAAAAATTAGCTGGGCGTGGTGGCACACGCCTGTAGTCCCAGCTACTTGGGAGACTGAGGCAGGAGAATTGCTTGAACCCAGGAGGCAGAGCTTGCAGTGAGCTGAGATCGCATCACTGCACTCCAGCCTGGGTGACAGAGTGACACTCCATCTCCAAAAAAAAAAAGTTGATAAAATTCAACATCCATCTATGATCAAAAGAATAATTGGCAAATTAGAAATAGGAGAAAACTTTCTTAATCTGATAAACTGTAATTAACTATAAAAAACCTATATCAAACATCAAATTTAATGGTGAAGGGTAGAAAAGCTTTCTTTTTAGGATCCAGAAAAATCAAGAATTAAGACGTTGTGTCTATTTAACAACGTACTGGAAGCCTTGAGTAAAGCAATAAAGATATAAGACTTGGAAAAGAAGAAACAAAACTCATTACTCACAAATTATATGACTATGTGTATAGAATAAATTTAGCAAGTTTATTGAATTCACAATCAATTTTATTTCTATATATCAGCAACAAAGTGAAATAAATGTTAAAGGCATCAATTTTATTTCTATATTTCAGCAACAAACAAAGTGAAATAAATGTTAAAGGCATCATTTACAACAGCATCAAAAATATCAAGTACCTAGGAATGTCTAACAAATAATAAGTATTTAAATCTGTGCAGAATATTGAGAAAAGGAAAGATCTAAATAGATAGAAATATAAAAATGTTCAATGTTTGGAAGACTCACTATTGTAAAGATATCTCTTTTTTTTTCCAAGTTAATCTATATAGTCAATGCAATCCCAGTAAAAAATCACCAAGTATTTGTATATTAAAACACAAAGGAGCATTTTGGGAGGCCAAGGCAGGAGGATCGCTTGAGCCCAGGAGTTCAAGACCAGCCTGGACAATACGGTCAGACCCTGTCTCTATTAAAACACACACACGTGTGCACACACACACACACACATGCGATCAAGAATAGCTCAGACTCTCTACTAGATACTGATATTCTGTAAGTAACATTCTTACCCTATGGTTCACAAAGGATTCTTGGAAAAATTGAGGTCCATGAATTTCAATAGGAAAAAAATTACACCTAACCAAAATTTGGCTCTTCCTCCAATTACGAATGTAAGCAACACATCACAGTGTGTAATTTTTTTTTTTTTTTTTTTTTTTTTTTTGGGCACTGTGGTTCCTGCATGAAGATAGTGGCCGGCGGTGCCTGGACATACAATACCACTTCCACTGTCACGGTAAAGTCTGCCATCAGAAGAACAAAATGGAGTCTCTTATGTCTACTTCGTTCTTCATAGACACAGTAACAGTCTGATCTCTCTTTCTTTTCCCACACCAAAGTGCTGGGGTTACAGGCATGAGCCACCACGCCTGGCCCACAGCACATAATGTTAATAGTACCTGTGGCTTTGTCACAAGTGGAAACCAGATATTTTGTTGCAGATATCTCGAAATAATGTCAATAATCACTTTGATATTATAGTGGTTATTACACCTGCACTAGATCTTATTTATTGTATAAATAAGCCCACCTACTTGCATTTTTATATTTGATAACTATGTCAATATAATTTATTTTCTTTGTAATCCTATATACTCATATCTAGCATATATAAAGAACTCCTACAAATCTTACAAAAATGACAGATAGTCCCTATAGCAAAATACGTCAAAGATTTGAACAGACACTTCCCAAAAGCAGAACTCCTAATGGCCAGTAAGCATTTGAAAAGGCATTTAACTTTACTAGTAATCAGGGAAGTTCAAATTAAAACCACAAATATATGCCACAACATAGCCAGTAGATTGGCAAAAATGTAAAAGGCTGATAATACCAAGTGTTGGGAATCATGTGAACCAATGTTGACTTTCTACTACCTAGTGGGAGTATAAGTTGGTACAACCACTTTGAAAAATGGTTTGGCAAAAGCCTAAAGTGTGCATGTGCATTATTAGCTAGCAATTCTCCTTCAGCATATACCTGGAGAAACTTGTGCCAGTTGTACCAGGATATATATAAAAGACTACTCACAGCAATGTTATTCACAGAGGGCAAAAACTTGAGATGACAATAAAAGAGGTAAACAATTGGTGGTATACTCATATAATGGAATATTATTCAGCAATGAAGAAATAAGCTGCAGTATGAGGGGGGTGGCTCACCTGAAGTCAGGAGTTTGAGGCCAGCCTGACCAACATGGCAAAACCCCATATCTACTAAAAAATACAAAAATTAGCCAGGCATGGTGGTGCACACGTATGGTCTCAGCTACTTGGGAGGCAGAGGCAGGAGAATCGTTTGAACCCAGGAGGTGGAGGTTGTAGTGAGCCGAGATCGCACCACCACACTCTAGCCTAGGTGACAGAGCGAGACTGTCTCAAAAAAAGAAAAACAAACAAATGAACAAACAAAAAAGAAATAACCTGCAATAACATGGATGAATCTTACATAATAACGTAGAGTAAAAGAAGCAAGAAATAATATGCACAGCATATTATTTTATACAAATTCCATTTGAATAGAGTTCAAAAACATGCAAAGCTGAAATATACTGCTTATGGATTCCAAAACTAAGAGGTAAAACCATAGAGAAAAAAAGGAAGTGATTACTGAAAAGTGGAGAGGATGTGAGCAAGCGGAGGAGGATGTGACTAGCAAGACACAGAGGGAGCTTCTGGGGTCTGACCATGTTCTAGTTATTGACCCAGATGCCACTTTATAATTATTTGTTATTTAGTACCTCTGTGTTTTATGCAATTTTCTACATACATGTTATATTTCACACTTAAAAAGTTAAAGATCTGAAGCAAAATTGAAGACTTGGGCTGGCACAGAACACATGCCTGTAGTCCCAGCTATTCCAGGCACCATAAGTACCATGCAGACAATCAGTTAGCCTCTGAATAGCCACTGCACTCCAGCCTGGGCAACACAGCAAGACCCCATTTCTCAAATAATTAATTTTAGAAAAGTTTTTTAAAAACACTTAGGCCCATGTATGTTTTTCTGTATTTTATACTTTCCCTATACGTGTGTGTGTGTGTGTATATACATACATACATATAAACATATGTATTTCTAAGACAGGGTCTTGCTCTGTTGCCCAGTCTGGAGTGCACTGGTGTGATCATGTCTCACTGCAGCCTCAACCTCCTGGGTTCAGGCAATCCTTTTGCCTCAGCCTCCAGTGTAGCTGGAACCACAGGTGTGTGCCAACATGCCTGGCTAATTTTTTTTTTTTTTTTAGAGATCGGGTCTCACTTTGTTGCTCAGGCTGGTCTCGAAGTCCTGGCTTCAAGCAATCTTCCGCCTCAATTTCCCAAAGTGCTGAGATTACAGGTGTGAGCCACTGCATCCAGCCTACACATACATACATACATACATACATATATATATATGCACACCTTTTTTTTTTTTTTTTGAGATGGAGTCTTGCTCTGTCACCCAGGCTGGAGTGCAGTGGTGCAAGCTCTGCCTCCCGGGTTCACGCCATTCTCCTGCCTCAGCCTCTCGAGTAGCTGGGACTACAGGCGCCCACCACCACGTCCGGCTAATTTTTTGTATTTTTAGTAGAGATGGGGTTTTTCACCGTGTTAGCCAGGATGGTCTCAATCTCCTGACCTTGTGATCCACCCGCCTCGGCCTCCCAAAGTGTTGGGATTACAGGCATCAGCCACCACACCTGGCCATATATATCTTTTTAACTGACTCTGATCATCATCCAAGTTTGGGACAAGCTCTAAGGAAATTCTTTCTGATCTGTCCCTGAAAATAATCCATCATCACCAAAAACATTCTTCCTGTCACCCTTCAATTCAACGTGTGACAGGCAAACAAGAAATTCCTCCTAGCCTTTGTCTCTCTCCTACTTACCTGCACCTGGGCAAGGTGACAGGGCCACACACTTACGTACCACACAGAGCACAGCAGTGGTTAAGGAGGCTACGTGCTGGCTCTCAGGGACCCATCATCACTGCCAGCTGCAGGCCTCTCTGCTTTTTTGCCCCACTTACTAAACCAGGTTTGGCCTAAGGTGGACCACGGCCTGGACATTATGTTTGTCTGGTCAGCTTGGAATGCCTGGGAGGAGGCATTTCCAGCTGTAAAGGGGAGAGATGCTAAGTGACTGAAGAAGCCTGAGGCCAGAGAGATGAAAGACAGAGGAAAGACCTGAGGTCTATACAGACCTAGAAATTGGACCAACCTGAGCTATAAACTTCCTCAGTCAATGGCATCCTTCCAAAGCCCCAGTAGTCAGGGCCAAGGAAGCACACAGTAGCCACCTCTCTCCAGCAATTCCTGTTTCCAGATCTGCCAAGAATCTCCACATAGATGTCCAATGAGCATCTCTAATTCACATGGCCAAAATCAAAGCCACACCTCCTGCCTAAACTTCTTCCTCCTCTAGCATTCTCTATCTTAGTGAAAGGGAATGGCACCACCTTCCATCCAAGCCTGAAACCTGAGGCCTCCCGCTCATTGAGGCTCCACACCTAACTCATCAGTGCCCTCTGAGCACTACCTCTGAAAGTTAGTGGAATCTGCCTACTCCCTCTGTCCTGTTACCAAGTCCCAACCACCATCGTCTCTTACTTGGGCTACTTCGACATCCCCTGGTCAAGAAGTCAGGCTCCAGGCTTTCCCTGCTCCTATGGCTTCTTCACACCACACCTAAAGAGATCCAGCTAAAATGCAAAGACAATTACATCTCTCTCCCTTAAAATCTTTCAATGGCTCCTTATCATCCCCTGGATAACATCCAAACTTAATATGAGGTATACATCTCTTTATTTTCTAATTCTTTAGGTCTGATCTCTTACAATTCCACCCCTTACACGCTTTGATCCAGTTCTACTGCAACTTTTTTTTTTTTTTTTTTTTTTTTTTTTTTTGAGACGGAGTCTGGCTCTGTCGCCCAGGCTGGAGTGCAGTGGCCGGATGTCAGCTCACTGCAAGCTCCGCCCCCCGGGTTTACGCCATTCTCCTGGCTCAGCCTCCCGAGTAGCTGGGACTACAGGCGCCCACCACCTCGCCCGGCTAATTTTTTGTATTTTTTAGTAGAGACGGGGTTTCACCGTGTTAGCCAGGATGGTCTCGATCTCCTGACCTCGTGATCCGCCCGTCTTGGCCTCCCAAAGTGCTGGGATTACAGGCTTGAGCCACCGCGCCCGGCCCTCTACTGCAACTCTTATACTTTCTTTAAAAGCACCAAGCCCTCCTACCTCTACATCTTTGTACATGCTATTTCCTCTTCCTATCTGGATTTTCACACCTCAACTCTCCCTCAGCCAGGCAATTCCTGCTTATGTGTCAAGTTATAGGTTAAATGTCAGTTCTTCTGGGGATGTTCTTTGGGTCCTTTGTGCTTTTTCAGCACCCTAAAATGCTACAGTATCTTTCACAAATATTTCTTTTTTACTTTACTTTTTTTTTTTTTTTGAGATGGAGTCTCGCTCTGTCATCCAGGCTGGAGTGCAGTGGTGCTATCTCAGCTCACTGCAATCTCCACCTCCTGAGTTCACACCATTCTCCTGGCTCAGCCTCTCAAGTAGTTGGGACTACAGGAGCCCACCACCATGCCTGGCTAATTTTTTTTTTTTGTATTTTTTAGTAGAGACGGGGTTTCACCTTGTTAGCCAGAATGGTCTCAATCTCCTGACCTCATGATACACCCGCCTCGGCCTCCCAAAGTGCTGGGATTACAGGCATGAGCCACCATGCCCGGCCCTTTCACAGGTATTTCTAAAGCTTGTTGAATGGTCTGTCTTCCTCTTTTTTTTAGAGACAAGATCTCAGACTGGTCTCAAATTCCTGGGATTGTGCAATCTTCCCACCTCGGCCTCCCAAAGTGCTGAGATTACAGGTGTGAGCACCATGCCCAACCTGTCTTCCTCTTGATGACAGAGGATCATGTCTGTGTTCTTCATCCTTACATGCCCAGAATGTGACATACGGCAAACATTCAATACATAACTGAATGCATGAATGGAAGCATGGATGTGTACTCAGAGGCTTTGAAAAAAGTGAAGACCCAGTCTCTACCTTCAAGAGTTTACTGATGAAGACAACCTAGATCACCTTCATCCTTCACCCACAAAAACACCCCTAAGAGCCAGGTAACACTGATCATGTCTAATGCAAAATCAAGATGATTAACTCAGGACACAATAAATAACTTGCCAGAGGCTACCAGCTGACCTGGCTGTGATTCTCACACCAGGCTCAAGGCTCGGGTTCACTCTACCTACTCATTACCCAGCTCAAGCTAACACCTGTTTCTGCTCCACTTGCAAGACCCAAGCAGAAAGAGCGCAATCAGAACGCATATGGAAACAGGAATGAGCTGAGTGATGGTGGTTGGTGGCAGAGAACTCATAGTGAACTAATGGAACTAATGGTGCTGGGCTCAGTGCTGGCGTCTCTGCAGGACCCTACCCTGCCAAAAGGCACAGACAGTGAGATTTCAACCTGCACAACCAGCAGATGGTACTAACTCATACATGTTCCAGCTTAAACTACTTCTGTCTGCTCAGCAGCTGCTCTCAAGAGTATGGGCTGGAAAGAGGTTCATACCCTTCCTCCTTGATCTGATGGTAACTGCAAGGAGGCAACATCAAACATGCATTTAACTTGGGAAAATTAAACCATGGGTCCCTGCAAAATCAATAAAGAGAGGGACAGAAAGATTATCCTTTGACAGCATGAGCAACTCAGAACTGGGTAAGATTCTAGTGCTGAGAGATTTGAACTTTCCATTCAGCTCGCTCCTAAACTCAAGTGGTGCTCAAAGCAACCTTGCTTAATCTTACTTTGGTGTTCTTTTTATTACTATTATTCTTTCAGTCTTTTGCATGAACGTAACTTTAAAATTACAATTATTATCTTCTATGTATACCCATTGTTATGTATGAGTATACATGTAACACATTTATGCAAACGTCGTAAAAGGAGTGTATATGCAAAACGACATCAACCTTACACTACAGTAATCTGCAGAGTTTTCAAAACCACTGTTGATTACACATGGTTTCTGTCTAACGTGCTGTGCTGACTTTAGAACCTGATCCCCACAAAGGATGCAGCTCCACCTTATGGGTACCATGGATACCATCCTCCAAGTTCCTCCTCCAGCATCTGAACCAAGCCAGGAACCTTATGGACTTGTCCAACATCTGACAAAGGCTGAGAACTTGTCAATGACAGGCGGCCTACATACACTCCCTACATTACGGTCCTCACCAGCCCCCTGGGCAGAGCTAAGACATGGGGTACCCCAGCCCTGTCAAAAGAGGGAGGCTCCCAGTTCTGCTCCTGGCTCCTGGTTTTCTTTTCTTTTTCAAGAACGGTTTTAGAATCACACTGGCTAGAAGTGAGGGCTGATAAGGCCAGTTCCCTTCCCCAGCACCCTCCAGGCCTCATCTAGAAAAGTGACAGGTGGGGAGAGCGTATACTCTACACTGCTAAGGAAGGACATTTGGGTTCAGTGTGCAGTTTTTCAGACTCTGCCACTCCAGTGAGGGGGCTCTGGGACTTCAAACCACCATGGAAGTGTCCACAGGCTCTCAACACTCCAGACTTAAGCGTCCTTCCACAGCCCTGACCAGCCTGGGTAACCAAATTTCCAAAGAACACACAAATAATCGTTAGAAAGGTCTTATTCCTTCATAACCTCCTGCATGCGTCAGAGTGCCCGTTTTTCAGATGCACAAACTGAATGAAATCTCCTGTGAAAGTCAGACAAGATCACAGTTCTCCAGGATTCTTTCCTGTCTCCCAAATCAAGATTTCCAGGACTTTCTGGTCACTTTCTAATAACTCATCGTTAAGGAGGTTTCATTTCCTTCAAAACTTCACTTGATCATGTCCCCCTACCCTTCCCTCCAAATGCCTAAACCTCTTCCACCGTCATCCCTCCCCTTTTCCTCTCCAACTCCAATTTCCCCAGGGTCTTGAACACCTCCTTGAATCCCCTGGCACCCTGCTTCCAGAGTAGGTGGAGCATCTCCTCTTCTTACAAAATGTCTTTTCCCGTGGCTTAGAGCCCCCTCCTCACGGGCCCCTCATCCCCGCCATCCTTTGCTCACCCACCAGCTCGGGACCTTTGTGACCCGCTTCGTCAACTTTCTTGCCCTCCCTTTCCCATGACCGAGGGTCCCATCCTGCACGTAACCCGCCCCCAAAGTTTCGGACTCTGTCCTTCCAACTCTCCTGGGTGCTGTCCCCGCCCTCTCCGAGGCTCAGGCCTGAGCCTGTTCTTTCCAAGGGTGCCCCCGTCTTACCGTAGCACCTCCCGCCCCCCAAACCCGGCTCCGGAGTACTTACCCGACCAGAGCACGAGCTTGCCGTGCGCTTCCTCCTGGGAGTCCGAGTCCCCGGCCAGCAGTGTGGAGGTGGCCCCGTAGGGCAGCACGGAGCCCAGGCACACGTTGTAGCGCAGCGGCTCGCAGGGGGCAGCCCGGCCGCAGTGGCTCAGTGGCGGCGGAGGGCCGGTCACCGCCGCGCTCCTCCTAGCGCTCCCGCCCGCGCTCCGCGGCCCAGGCCCGGTCGCGTTCCCGCTCGAGGACGCCCCCCGGCTCGGGCCCCCCAGCAGCAGTAGCAGCAGCCCCAGGAGCGGGAGCTCCGGCCCCCGCGCGGGGCGGGCAGCGGCCATGGCCAACCCCGCCAACTCAGCAAAAACCCCGGCGCCCCCGCCCGCTCCTCGGAGCCCACCGGCCACACGCACGACCCTTGCGGGCGCGGAGGCGGCTCATGCGACCTGTGCGCCCAGAGAAACCGGGCCCGGGCCCCTCCGGACGCTCCACGCGCCCCGGCCCCTCGGCGCCCAACTTCGCAAACTTTGGAACCTGGGGCCCATGTTGGGCTGCGGAGGCCCGGACCGGGATGCACGACTCCCAAAGCTCTCGCCTCGCAATCCAAGTTGTCTTCAGCCCTGGGAGCCCCCTGGGCCCCCAATCCCCAGCCCCATTCCCTCTCCCACCATTAAAGCCAACTCCCAGCCCTGCGAGGGAGGCCAGGCGCGGGCCGGGGGTGCGAGTGCAGCTCCGGCTCCGCCCCCGCGCCAGCCCGCGGCCCGGGAGCCACCTTCACCCCAGCGCGCCGCAGCCCCCCGAGCTCTCCTCGCCGACAACTCGGCTCCTTTGTTGCTCTAGCTCGCTGGGCTCTCTGGAATGCACGGGCCTCGCGGAGCCAAGCCCGGCCCCCCTGCGCCGAGGCTGGGGGAGGGACTGGACGAAGAAGGAGGGGAGAGATGGGGAGGGGAGGCGAGAGAGGAGGAGCGCAAGCGTCAGCGTCCCCGGCGCCCGGAGGGGCCCGGGCTAGGGGGATCTGGTGACCCCGCCTGCCGCCGCCCCGCGCCAGGGGGAAAGAGATGGGTGGAAATCGTGGGCCGGACCTGCAAGTAGAGACTCGGCGGGCACCTTGGTTGGTCTGAGGTCGTCTGCAGGAAGCGGACTTTTCTCCTGGCTTAGGGTGGGAGAGACAGGGATGCCTGAAGTCAACGGGGACTTCTATTCCAACTCTGCCCCGTTCTCCAGGCTCGCCAGTTTTTCCTGCTTTGGTTAGATTTTCCGACTGATCCCGGGGCCCCATGGAGAAGAACCTGGGTTTGGGGTTTGTGCTTCTCCAAATCCTTCCAGCTCGGTACCTTTGAAAGAGATGACCTCAGAGTCACTCACAGCAGCTGCTCCGGCTGCTGTTACCTGCGGGAACAGGTGTCTGGGAAATAAACTTGCCAACATCAAGCCTTTACTGCTACAAATATGTGAAGTCTGAACTGTGGTTCCCAGGGACTGGCCTTGGTGATGTGAGAAGGAAGCCAGTCCTTCTTTGATGGCCCTGCCGCTCATCTGCTCTGGGAGGTTTCTGCTACTCCTCTTCCCCACTCTGCTCATTTTGCCTTTCCTCACTCCTTTGCGCATCACGCCTTTGGTCACCACACTTAATTTCCCACTGCAGCAGTTTACACCTGCACAACCAAGTATAACCCAGCATAACCACAAGGCTCCCACCAGGAGAGTAGACTTGCATTGAGCAACTTTTTCCTTGTTGCTAATCGGGCAGCACACCAGGGTGGGTTTTCCTTTCTTACGCCTGGAAGAGTCGTTCACGGCCTAGCGGTAGTGGACTAGTTCTGTTACTTTGGACAGTTTAAGTGCATATTAGCTATTGCACTTCAACTAAATCAATTGGAAAGTGAGCGAGCGAGAGAGAGAGAGAATTTAATTCAATTTAGCGAAGCTTTCTGAAATTCCAGCATGTTCATGGCACAGAGACACCCTGGAAGAACCTGAAGACTTCCATTTTCCTGTGGATACATGGCTTGCTCTCAGGAAACATAGCATGACAAAACAGCAACGTTTCCTCCTCCAGGGAAGGGATCTTATCTCATTCTCTGTGTTCACAAAACATCTAGTTCACTTGAGCATACACATTAATCACTTGATAAAGAAGCTGCCAAAATGAGATGTACCATGAGTATGCTATAGTAATAGGGGAGAGAGGTCAGCGTGGATAGAAGTAGAGGAGGTGGGTTTTGAATCCAGGACTAAAGTATGAGTAGGAGGAGTTAGAATCAGGACATAGAGGCTGGGCACTGTGGCTCATACCTGTAATCCCAGCACTTTGAGAGGCCAAGGTGGGTGGATCATCTGAGGTAGGAGTTTAAGACCAGCCTGGCCAATATGGTGAAACCCCGTCTCTACTAAAACTACAAAAATTATCCGGACATTGTGGCGGGCGCCTGTAGTCCCAGCTACTCAGGAGGCTGAGGCAGGAGAATCGTTTGAACCTGGGAGGTGGAGGTTGCAATGAGCTGAGATCTCGCCATTGCACTCCAGCCTGGGCAACAAGAGCGAAACTCCATCTCAAAAAAAAAAAAAAAAAAAAGAATCAGGACATAGATAAGTAGGGAAACTGATTGGTAAGAAGGCTCAAATAACACACAGAATTAAGGGTCAATTCTCTTGATAGTAAGGAAACAACAAAGTTTTGACTAGGGGAATAATGCTAATCTTTAATCGTTAATAAGGTGATATGGTTTGGATCTGCATCCCCACCAACTCTCATGTTGAACTGTAATCCTCAGTGTTGGAGGTGAGGCCTGGTGGGAGGTGACTGGATCACGGAGGCAGTTTCTCATGAATGGTTTAGCACCATCCTCCTGGTGCTGTTCTCACCATAGTGAGTGAGTTCTCACAAGGATTGTTTAAAGGGTATGGCACCTCCCCCCTTCTTCCTCCTGCTCCTGCCATGAAAGATGTCTCGCTCCCCCTTTGCCTTCCACCATGATTAGAAGTTTCCTGAGGCTCTCCAGAAGCAGAAGCCGCTATGATTCCTGTAGAGCCTGCTGAACTGTGACCCAATTAAATTTCTTTTCTATGCAAATTACCCAGTCTCAGGTATTTCTTTTTTTTTTTTTTTTTTCAGACAGAGTCACTCTCTGTCACCCAGGCTGGAGCACAATGGTGTGATCTCGGCTCACCACAACCTCCACCTCCCAGGTTCAAATGATTCTCCTGCCTCAGCCTCCTGAGTAGCTGGGATTACAGGCACACGACACCACGCCAGGCTAATTTTTGTATTTTTAGTAGAGACGAGGTTTCATCATGTTGCCCCAGCTGATCTCAAATTCCTGACCTCAAGTGATCCACCCACCTCAGCTTTCCAAAGTGCTGTGATTACAGGTGTGAGCCACTGCGCCTGACCAGTCTCAGAAATTTCTTTACAGCAATGTGAGAACAGACTAATACATAAGGCAACATGAGGATGGCATGAAGTGCAAGAGGTTGGAGACAAGGGACCATTTTAAGGGAAGTCACTGGTGATTTATGGAAGAAGTGAAAATAGACCATGTCATCAGGGCATAATATTCCTACTGGAAAAATAATTTGAAATGTTATGACCTACTTCAGTTATTTCTTTCCATGATATAATAAAATGGCTGTTATAACATGTCCAAGTCCAAGCCATAGAGAAAGCCTCCTTGGAGCCTGATAGCACACTTGATGCTTTGCTTTGTAAACTATCTGCACTCGTTTTCTATTTGATTGTGTGGTTTATTTTTTTCTTTTTGTTTGTCTTTGCTTTTCTCTTTACCTTCCTGAGTGAGCAAGAGTAAAATATCTGGTTGTTATTGTGGCAGTCTTTTTTTTTTTTTTTTTTTTTTGAGACGGAGTCTCGCTATGTCACCCAGGCTAGAGTGTAGTGGCGCAATCTTGGCTTACTGCAAGCTCCACCTCCCGGGTTCACACCATTCTCCTGCCTCAGCCTCCAGAGTAGCTGGGACTACAGGTGCCCGCCACCACGCCCGGCTAGTTCTTTTTTGTGTGTTTTTAGTACAGACGGGGTTTCACCGTGTTAGCCAGGATGGTCTTGATCTCCTGACCTCGTGATCTGCCTGCCTTGGCCTCCCAAAGTGCTGGGATTACAGGCGTGAGCCACTGCACCTGGCCCTATTGTGGCAGTCTTGAAGCCTTGTGGGATTTTCTTAATATTTCATGTATTAGGGAAGAACTTACACATGTGCTCAGGCAGGCCGTTACTTCTCTACCCCAAATGTCAGTAGGTAATTCTTCAAGGATATAGGCTCTCTCATTTATTGCATAAGGTTTCTCAGGAAGTATGAGGAAGATTTGCATTGTGGGAATATAATACCTTCACATTGGAGACAGCAGAGGCAAACTGAGGCTATCCTAAGACACTATTTTCCAGCCAGAATGCTCTTCCCTTCTTGGGAGGAGAATATATGCTGAGTTCTCAATTCTCTCTCTGTGTGTATGTGTGTGTGTATGTGTGTGTGTGTGTACACTCATGCACACATGTGCTACTATTTACCAGACTTCAGTATTCCTTTGTGGGAATCCTGCTGGCCTAGCAAAGGGTAGCAGGAAGGCAGACTGCAAAATGCTTCTAGTACTGTCCACAGCTACCAGGCCAGGTTCCCATTAGTGACAGCTGCAGTGATGTGCTATCTCTTAGATACAGAAGGAAGTAGAAAGAGATTCAGGAATCCTGTCATTTGAGAGAAGGAAAGTGTTCAGTGGGTACTGGGGAGAGGGAATTTCCCAGTGGTTCGTGAATGGTATTCAGGTTCCTGGAGAAAGCCCATGCATCCCCTCCTGTAGACATAGCAAGACTGCCAGTGTCTGTTAGACTCCTCAGCGTGACTTGGCACACTCAGGTCTCCAGCCTGGTGGCAGGCTGCAAAGTGCTTCTCTCCCAAGCCTGAGCCACGCGCCACACTGTTCCTCAAGAGTCTTAGCCCCAACTACATGTCCTAACACAATCCTTTTGTCAGGGATGAGAGGCTGTCCGGTGTTGACAATGCATTTCAGTACTTGATTTGTTACAAGTAGCTTCTTGATTTCTGAGTCATTCTCATCAAGTATTTTGGCATTTTTAGGTCACACATTCAATGTTGACTGTTATTTGCCTGTGGGCCCTCCAGTCGAAGAGGGTTGATGTGAACGTATTCATAGGTATCCCTGAGACTGTGGCTGCCTCCTATGGTTCAGTTGTTACACTGGCGAAATTCAGAACATAACTGTTGCAGTGCTCCAGTTTTTTTTTTTTTTTTTTTTTTTTTTAGATGGATTCTCGCTCTGTTGCCCAAGCTGGAGTGCAGTGGTGCAATCTCAGCTCACTGCAACCTCTGCCTCCCAAGTTCAAGCAATTCTCTTGCCTCAGCCTCTGGAATAGCTGGGATTACAGGCTTCTGCCACCATGCCCAGCTAATCTTTGTATTTTCAGTAGAGACGGGGTTTCACCATGTTGGCCAGGCTCCTCTCCAACTCCCGACCTCAGGTGATCTGCCCACCTCGGCCTCCCAAAGTGCTGGGATTACAGGTGTGAACCACCACACCTGGCTGTGCTCCAGTTCTTTCTTTTCCCAGTGCTTCCTATTTTGCAACTAAGAGCATTGAGTCAAAGGGAAAGGGCAAAATGGTAAAGGGGCCCAGTAAGCAACCTCTTCAGAGAGACAGCACAATAGATTCAGAATTAGAGCCCTGAGTTGGGCCTTACTAGCCATGCACTGTTGAGCAACTTATTCTGAGCCTCAATGTCTTCCTTCCCCAAAATGAGAAAATTATCAGTTGTGTTTCTATGTACTAGTGATGATCAACCTGAAACGGAAAGTAAAACAGTAACACCATTTACAATAACATCTAAAACAATTAAATATGGCCAGGTACGGTGGCTCACGCCTGTAATCCCAGCACTTTGGGAGGCCAAGATGGGTGGATCACAAGGTCAGGAGTTTGAGACCAGCCTAGCCAACATGGTGAAACCCTGTCTCTACTAAAAATATAAAATTAGCTGGGCGTGGTGGCGGGTGCCTGTAATCCCAGCTACTTGGGAGGCTGAGGCAGGAGAATTGCTTGAACCCAGGAGCAGATGTTGCAGTGAGCCAAGATTGTGACACTACACTCCAGCCTGGGCGACAGAGCAAGAGTCCATCTCGGGAGAAAAAAAAAAAAGAATTAAATACTTGTGAATAAATCTAACCAAGGAGGTGAAAGACTCAGATACTGGAAAGTACAAAATGTTGCTTAAAGAAATTAAAGAAGTCCTAAATAAGTGAAAGGACATTTTGTATTCAAGGATAGGAAGATTTAATAGTGTTAGTCAATATAATTCAAATTGATCTACAGATTTAGCACAATCCCTGTCAAAATTCCAATAGCCTCTTTTTCAGAAATGGAAAAGCCAGTCCTCAAGTTTATATGAAATTGCAAGGAGCTCTGAATAGCCAAAACAATCTTCAAAAAAGGACTCACACTTTTTCCCAACTTCAAAATATACTGTGAAGCTACAGTAATTAAAATACCATGGCCAGATGCAGTAGCTCACGCCTGTAATCCCAGCACTTTTGGAGACTGAGGCGGGTGGATCACTTGAGGTCAGGAGTTGGAGACCAGCCTGGCCAACATGGACAACTTGTCTCTACTAAAAAATACAAAAAAAGCTGGGCACGGTGGCTCACGCCTGTAATCCCAGCACTTTGGGAGGCCGAGGCGGGTGGATCATGAGGTCAGGAGATTGAGACCATCCTGGCTAACACGGTGAAACCCCATCTCTACTAAAAATGCAAAAAATAGCCAGGCTTGGTGGCGGGCGCCTGTAGTCCCAGCTACTTGGGAGGCTGAGGCAGGAGAATGATGTGAACCCGGGGGTGGAGCTTGCGGTGAGCCAAAATCGCGCCACTGCACTCCAGCCTGGGCGACTGAGCGAGACTCTGTCTCAAAAAAAAAAAAAAAAAAAAAAAAAGCCAGGCATTGTGCTGCATGTCTGTAATCCTAGCTACTCAGGAGGTTGAGTCAGGAGAATCGCTTGAACCTGGGAGGCAGAGGTTGCAGTGAGCTGAGATTGCCCCACTGCACTCCAGCCTGGGCAACAGAGTGAGACTCTGTCTCAAAACAAAACAGAACAACACTATGCCACCTATACCACTTGCGTACAGGCAGAAATACAAGTCAATAGAAGAGAATAGAGAGCCTAGAAGTAAACCCTCACATATGTGGCCAATTGACTTTCAACAAGGGTGCCAAGACCAATGAAAAAAGGACAGTCTTTTCAACAAGTAGAACTGGGGAAACTGCATATACACATGCAAAAGAATGAAGTTGGACCCTTACCTTACACGATATTCAAAAATTAACTCAAAATTAATCAAAGGCCTAAATTTAAAAATGAAATTATGCAACTCCTAAAAGAAAGCATTGGGGAAAATCTGCACGACATTGAATTTGACAATGATTTTATGGATATGATACCAAAAGCACAGGCAATAAAAGAAAAAATTAGTTAAATTGAGCAGCTGGGCGCAGTGGCTCACACTTGTAATCCCAGCACTTTGGGAGGCCGGGGCGGGTGAATCACTTGAGGTCAGGAGATCGATAGCAGCCTAGCC
Organism: Macaca fascicularis; assembly: GCF_037993035.2. Lineage (NCBI taxonomy): Eukaryota > Metazoa > Chordata > Mammalia > Primates > Cercopithecidae > Macaca > Macaca fascicularis. The sequence continues at coordinate 170,644,747 of NC_088377.1, read as the reverse complement.
AACATGGTGAAATCCTGTGTCTACTAGAAATACAAAAATTAGCCAGGCATGGTGGCACACACCTGTAGTTTCAGCTACTTGGGAGACTGAGGCAGAAGAATTACTTGAACCGAGGAGGCAGAGGTTACAGTGAGCTGAGATTGCGCCACTGCACTCCAGCTTGGGCAACAGAGACTCCATCTCAAAAAAAAAAAAAAAAAAAAAAAAAGAGAGAGACTATATAAAAGAAAAACTAGAGAAATCGGACTTCACCAAAATTAAGAACTTTTGTGCATCAAAGGATACTGTCAAGAAGGCAAAAAGACAACCTTTAGAATGGGAGAAAATATTTATGAAACATATGTCTGATAAGGCATCATATCCAGAATATATAAAGAACTCCTGAAACTCAGTAACAATAAAAAGAGAAATAACCCAACTAAAAAGGGAGCAAAGACTTGAGTAGATATCTTTCCAAAGAAGATACACCAATAGTTAATAAAGACATGAAAAAATGCTCAACATCATTGGCCATAAGGAAAATGCAAATCAAAACCACAGTGAGATACCACTTCACATTTATTAGAATGATTATAAATTTTTTTTTTTTTTTTTTGAAACGGAGTCTCGCTCTGCCCCCAGGTTGGAGTGCAGTGGCGTGATCTTGGCTCACTGCACCCTCTGCCTCCCAGGTTCAAGCAATTCTCTTACCTCAGCCTCCTGAGTAGCTGGGATTCCAGGTGCATGCCACCATGCCGGGCTAATTTTCGCTTTTTTTTTTTTTTTTTTTTTTTTTAGTAGAGGTGGGGTTTCACCATGTTGGCCAGGCTGCTCTTGAACTCCTGACCTCAAGTGATCCGCCCACCTTGGTCTTCAAAAGTGTTGAGATTACAGGCGTGAGCCACCACGCCCAGCCAGGATGATTATTATTAAAACAAGCAGGCGGGGCGTCGCGGCTCACGCCTGTGATCCCAGCACCTTGGGAGGCCGAGGCGGGTGGATCACGAGGTCGGGAGATCGAGACCATCCTGGCTAACACGGTGAAACACCGTCTTTACTAAAAATACAAAAAATTAGCTGGGCGTGGTTGCGGGCGCCTGTAATTCCAACTACTCAGGAGGCTGAGGCAGGAGAATCACTTGAACCCGGGAGGCGGAGGTTGCAGTGAGCCGAGATCGCACCACTGCACTCCAGCCTGGGTGACAGAGCCAAACTCCGTCTCAAAAACAAAAAACAAAAAACAAAAAAACCACACACATTTAAAGAAGCAGAGAAAATACCAAGTCTTGGTGAAGATGTGGATAAACTGGAACCCTCATGCATTACTGGTGGGAATGTAAAATGGTGCATCTGCTGTGGAGGACAGTTTGGTGGTTTATCAAAAGGCTAAACATAGAACTAACATGTTATCCAGTAATTCCACCCCTAGGTATATGTAATCTGAAAGAATTGAAAGCAGAGACTTGAAGAGATATTTGTACATCAATGTTCACAGCAGTATTACAATAGCTAAAGGGTGGGAGTAGCCCAAGTGTCTATCAGTGGATGAATGGATAAACAAAATGTGGTATATCCATAATAATAGAATATTACTAAGCCATAAAAAGAATGAAATTTTGGTATATGGATAACATGGATGCACCTTGAAAACAATATGTTTAGTGAAATAAGCCAGACACAAAAGAATAAATATTGTGTGATTTCACTGATTTCAGGTGCCCAGAACAGGCAAATTCATAGAAATAGAAAATAATAGAAGTTTCCAGGGGCTGGGGAAAGTGGTAAAAGGGAGTTTATTGTTTAACAGGTACAGAGTTTTTGTTGATGATGATGAAAGACTTTTGGTTATCGATGGTGATGGTTATGCAACATTGTGAATATATTTAATGCCAGTGAATTGTAAATTTACAAATAGTTACAATAATAAATACGGAAGCCGGGCACAGTGGCTCATGCCTGTAATCCCAGCACTTTGGGAGGCCAAGGCGGGTGGATCACCTGAGGTCAGAAGTTTGAGACCAGCCTGGCCAATGTGGTCAAACCCCATCTCTACTAAAAATACAAAAATTTGCAAAAAAAGAAAAACACAAAAAAAATACAAAAAAAGAAAGAAAAAAAGGGAAAAACAAGTGTATTTTTACTTAGCTATAAGGAGTCTAATGAAGATTAGTGTGAAGTAACATGAAAAAGCTTGGTTCTTACGTGCTTGAGAACTACTGGTTTCCCTTACCTTTTCTTTCATCTCCAACATCCATCTTATGGTACCATCTCAGTGGTTTCTGGAATTCCAACTAGTTGCCAACATTGTAGAAATGTGGCTGGTTTGGGAAAGGTAATCTTATCCTATGCCAGTGTGTGACTGCACACTGAGATATTAGGTTTCAGATCTTTTCTGGGTAGTGACAGTTTTTTGTTTTTTTTTGTTGTTTTTTGTTTTTTTTTTAAATGGGGTCGTATATTGCCCAGGCTGGCCTCAAACTCTTTGGCTCAAATGATAACCCCTCAGCACCTCAACCTTCCAAATCGCTAGGTCTATAGGAGCAAGGTCACTGTGCTGGCTGACAGTTCTGTTTTTATATTGAAGAATGTAGTTCTCTTCTTAGTAAATGGCACCACTGTTCACCCAGCTGCACAGGCCAAGATCCTTGGAGCCATACATGCCTCTTCTCTTTCTCTAACAACTCACACTGAGTCATCAGCCAATCCTGACAGCTACACCTTCAAAATATATCTAGACTCCAACTACTCCTTGTCCCCTTCACACTGCCACCCTCATCTGAGCTACTGTCACTTGTCCTCTGGGCCACTCCTAGAGCTAATAGCTTTCCTGTTTCCCCTTACCCTCCTACAACCTATTCTGCATTCAAGTGCCAGGGTCATCCTTCTAAAATATGTCTGATTATATCATTCTTGTGTTCAACACTTTGATGGCATTCCATCACACTTAGAGTAAAATTTCAATTTCTCATCAGGACTTCACCAAGGTCCTGCTAACCCCTGGCAACCGCCTGGATCTCATCTGCTGCCACTCTTTTTCTAGCTCACACCACCTTGAACATGCTGTCCTTTTTACTGATTAATGGGTACAGTTTTTGCTGTGTGTCCTTACACGCACCAAGCAAGCACTTGCCTCAGGATCTTGGCACTCAGGCTTACTCTTATGTTCTCATTTAGGTTCGTTTGAATATCCTTTCTCAAGAAGGCATTCCTAACAAACTGCTCCAAAGAAAATGAAATACTTGACTGGGCACAGTGGCTCACGCCTGTAATCTCAACACTTTGGGAGGCTGAGGTGGGTAGATAACCTGAGGTCAGGAGTTCAAGACAAGCCTGGCTAATGTGGTGAAACCCCATCTCTACAAAAATACAAAAATTAGCTGGGCATGATGGCAGGTGCCTGTAATCCCAGCTACTGGGGAGGCTGAGGTAGGAGAATCACTTGAACCCAGGAGGCAGAGGTTGCAGTGAGGCGAGATTGTGCCATTGCACTCCAGCTTGGGTGAAAGAGTGAAACTCGTCTCAAAAAAAAAAAAAAAAAAAAAAAGAAAAAGAAAAGAAATGAAAAAGAATAAAAATGAAATACTTAAGTATAAATCTAACAAAACTTATAAAGAATCTATATGATGAAAATTATAAAATGGTAATGAAAGAAATCAAAGGCAACTTAAATCCTTGGAGAGGCATACTATGTTCATGAATCAAAAGATCAAACATAGCAAAGATGTCACTTTCCCCTAAGTTGATTCCCTAAGGCTCTAAGTTTAACAAAATTCCTATCAAAATCTCAAGTTTTTAGAAAGAAAGAAAGCAAGTTTCTCTGTAGACATAGACAAGCTTATTCCAAAACTAATATGGAAAGTGAAAGGCCTTACTCAATTTTTGAAAAAGATTAAAGTGGGAGGAATCACTGGCTGATACTAAGGTTGACTATATAGTTACAGTAATCAAGACAATGTGGTACTGGTAGAAGGAAAGACACATAGATCAATAGAGCAGAATAGAGAACCCAGAAACATGCCCACATATATGGCCAATTAGTTTTTGACAAAGTAGCAAAAGCAGTTCAATGGTGAAGGAGAACTTTTTCAATAAATGGTGCTAGAGCAATTACATATCCATATGCAAAATAAATAAATAAATAAAACTCTATGTAAACCTCACACACTTTAAACAAAAATTAACTCAAAACAAATCATGCACTTAAACATAAATATAAAACTATAAAACTTCTAGAAAACACACAGAAAATCTTCAGGACTTATACCAGGCAAAGAGTTTTTCTTTTTTTTTTTTTTTTTTTTTTGAGACGGAGTCTCGCTCTGTAGCCCGGGCTGGAGTGCAGTGGCCGGATCTCAGCTCACTGAAAGCTCTGCCTCCCAGGTTTACGCCATTCTCTGGCCTCAGCCTCCCGAGTAGCTGGGACTACAGGCGCCCACCACCACGCCCGGCTAGTTTTTTTTTTTTTTTTTTTGTATTTTTTAGTAGAGACGGGGTTTCATCGTGTTAGCCAGGATGGTCTCGATCTCCTGACCTCGTGATCCGCCCGTCTCGGCCTCCCAAAGTGCTGGGATTACATGCTTGAGCCACCGCGCCCGGCCCAGGCAAAGAGTTCTTAGACTTGATACCGAAAGCACAACCCAGAGCCAGGCACAGTGATGCACACCTGTAGTCCCAGCTACTCAGAATGCTGAAGCAGGAGGATTACTTGAGCTCAGGAGTTTGAGGCTGCAGTGCTCGATGATTGCAGCTGTGAACAGCCACTGCACTCCAGCCTGGGCAACATAGTGAGACCTCATCTCTAAAGAAGTTAAATAAAAGTAAAATAAAAAATAAAAAGCAGGCCAAGCGCGGTGGCTCAAGCCTGTAATCCCAGCACTTTGGGAGGCCGAGACGGGCGGATCACGAGGTCAGGAGTTCGAGACCATCCTGGCTAACACGGTGAAACCCCGTCTCTACTAAAAAAAAAAATACAAAAAACTAGCCGGGCGAGGTGGTGGGCGCCTGTAGTCCCGGCTACTCGGGAGGCTGAGGCAGGAGAATGGCATAAAAACCCGGGAGGCGGAGCTTGCAGTGAGCTGAGATCCGGCCACTACACTCCACCCTGGGCGACATAGGGAGACTCCGTCTCAAAAAAAAAAAAAATAAATAAAAAATAAAAAAAAATAAAAAGCAAAACCAGAAGAGGAAAAATCGACAAATTGGACCTCATCAGAATTTAAAACTTTTGCTCTGCAAAAGGCACTGTTAAAAGAATAAAAAGACACATTAAATACTGGGAGAAGATATTTGTAAATTGCATGTCCAACAAAAGTCTTGTATCTAGAACATGCAAAGAACTTAAAAACAGTACTTAAAAAAACAAACAATCCAATTAGAAAATGGGAAAAAGACATGCACAGGCATTTTACCAAAGAGAATATATAGGTGGCAAATAGACACATGAAAAGGTGTTAAGCATCATTAGCCATTAGAGAAATGCAAATTAAACCATAATGAGATATTACCACACACTGATCAAAACGAGTAAAATAAAACATTCTGGGCTGGGTGCGGTGGCTCACGCCTGTAATCCCAGCACTTTGGGAGGCCAAGGCGGGCAGATCACAAGGCCAGGTGATTGATCAAGACCATCCTGGCTAACATGGTGAAACCCCATCTCTACTGATAATACAAAAAATTAGCCAGGCGTGGTGACACACACCTATAGTCCCAGATACTCGGGAGGCTGAGGCAGGAGAATCGCTTGAACCCAGGAGGTGAAGGTTGCAGTGAACCAAGATCACACTACTGCACTCCAGCCTGGGCGACAGTGTGAGACTCTGTCTTAAAAACAAATAAACAAACAAAAAAACCCAAAGAAGTAGTGATGAACACCAAATGCTGGCAAGGCTGCAGAGAAACTGAGTCACTCGTACAGTGCTGGGGAGCATAAAATGAGCCACTCTGGAAAACAATTTGTCAGTTTCTGGAAAAAACATATATACCATACAACCCAGTAATCACATTCCTGGGCATGTCTCCAAGAGAAATGAAGGCTTATTTTCACGCAGGAACTTGTACACAAATGGTCATAGCAGTTTTATTTGTAATAGCTCAAAACTGGAAACCAACCAAGTGTCCTTTAATGGGTGAGTGATTAAACAAACTGTAGTTTATCCATACCATGGAATAATACTCTGAAATAAAAAGGAACAAACTATTGATACATGCAACAACTTGGATGGCGCTCAAAGAAATTATGCTGAGTGAAAAAAGCCAGTCTCAAAAGGATAACTACTGCATGATTCCATTTCTGTAACATTTATGAAATAACATAATTATAGGGGTGGAGAACAGATGGGTGGTTGCCAGAGGTTAGTGATGGTGGGGAGGAATGGGTGTGGCTATGAAGGGGTAACACCAGTGTGTCTTGTGATGATGGCACAGTTGAGTATTTTTTTGTAACAGTTTCATGGAGATGTAATTCACATACACAGCTGAGTATACCTTGATTGTAGTGGTGATTACACAAAGTTACATGTGATAAAATTACATAGAGCCATGCACACATATGCAAATAAGTGCATGTATGATTTCTGAAATCCAAATAAGTTCTATACATTGTACCAGTGTCAATTCCTTGGTTCTGATAATGTATTGTACTGTAATTGTATAAGATGTTAACATTGGGGGAGGTTGGGAAAAAGGGCATGGGACTTCCCTGTGCATTTCTTTGCAACCTCCTGTGAGTCTGTAATAATTTAACAACAACAAAAAAAAAAAAATTAAAGTTTTTTTTAAGAAGTGCCTTTTTTCCCAGCACCTCATGAAGCTGAGGCAGGAGGATTGCTTGAGCCCAGGAGTTTGAAGCCAGCCTGAGAAACACAGCAAGACCAGGACCATGTCTCTAAAAAAAACAAAAAATGTCTCATCAAAAATAGCTCTCCCTCCATCACTCTCCTTCCTCTCAACTTGCTTTATTTTTCTTCATAGTCTATATCTTCATAGCCTATATCTGACTTTATATTATATATAATGGATAAGCTATAACATATATTTGCATACATCTGTCTCCTCCAGTAGAATGTAAACTTAGGAGGGCAAGCATTTGTTATGTTCTCTCTCTGGTGCTAGAATGGCACCTGGCACACTGCATTTGTTGAGTGAATGTGTGGGTGTACCTGGCTTCCTACAGGTGTCCATTTCATTTATTGTATCTATACAGAAATTAGACCTTACAGCTCCCTGCCAGAGACATAACTTTTATTAAGGTATTCACCCCAGACTCTCAGTTCAGAGATTTCACATTTCTTTCTTTCTTCTTTCCCTTTTTCCTCCCCTTCCCTCCCCTTCCTTCCCTTTCCCTCCCCTCCTCTCCCTTCCCCTTCCCTCTTTCCTTCCTTTTTTTTTTTTTTTTTTTTTTTTTTTTGATAGAGTCTTCCTTTGCCACACAGGCTGGAGTGCAGTGGTGCAATCACGACTCACCACAGCCTCAATCTCCTGGGCTCAAGGAATCCTCTCTCCTCAGCCTCTTCAGTAGCTAGGACTATAGGTGCTTGCCACCAGGCTCACCTAATTTTTAAAAATTTTTTGCAGAGAGGGGGTCTTCCTATATTGCCCAGGCTGGTTTCAAACTCCAGGGCTCAAGTCATCCTCCCATTTTGCTCCCTAAAGTGCTGGGATTATAGGTGTGAGCCACTGTGCCTGGCCACATTTTTTTTCAAATAGCCTTTTGCTGGTAATTACATTTTCATAAATGCTTTTTTTTTTTTTTTTTTTTTTTTGAGACAGTCTTTCTCTGACACCTAGGCTGGAGTGCAGTGGCACACAAACATGGCTCACTGCAGCCTCCTTGACCTCCTGGGCTCAAGTGATCCTTCCACCTCAGCCTCCCATCTGGCTGGGACCACAGGTACACACTATCATGCCTGGCTAAATTTTTTATTTTTTCTTGTAGAGATGGAGTCTCCCTGTGTTGCCCAAGCTAGTCTTGAACTCTCAGGCTCAAGTGATCCTCCAACTTCAGCCTCCTAAATTGCTGGGATTATAGGTATGACCTACCGTGCCCAGCCATAAATGAAATTCTTTAGTGAGAAATACATATTTCACCCAATTCTGTTTATTCTTCCCTGGCTCCAATGAGGCCTTTGGGAATATGTACTCATTTTATGTCTTTCTGGGAGAGTTAAAACTTCTGCTATGAGAAGGCAGCTAAATAGAGGTCCTTGAATGTCACAGAATTGACCCTATATTCCTCAAAAAGAGCTTCAGACTGTATTGTTGAAATGCAGCAATTTTGTAAGAAAAAGAAACAGTACCAGTGGCTCACACCTGTAATCCCAGCACTTTGGGAGGCCGAGGCAGGCAGATCATGAGGTCAAGAGATTGAGACCATCCTGGCCAACATGGTGAAATCCCATCTCTACTAAAAATACAGAGATTAGTGGGGCGCGGTGGCATGTTCCTGTAGTCCCAGCTACTTGGGAGGCTGAGGCAGGAGAATCACCTGAACCCAGGAGGCAGTGGTTGCAGTGAGCGGAGATTGCGCTACTGCACTCTAGCCTGGTAACAGAGTGAGATTCTGTCTCAAAAAAAAAAAGAAAGAAAGAAAGAGAAAGAAACAGTACAAAGAAATGCTTGGTCATCTATCTTACTACAAATGGTCATAATATATTCTATTGTGCATCTGTGGTTGGCAAAATAATAGGCCCTAAAGATATCGATATCCTAATTCCCAGAATCTGTGAATACATTACCTCATATGGCAAAAGGGACTTTACAAATGGTGTGATTAAGGTTACATCCCTTGAGATGGGGAAAGTATCTTGGATTATGCAGATGGGCCCAACCTAATTACAGGAGTGAAGAATCTTTCCTGGCTGCAGACAGACAGTAGTGTGAGAAGTACCTGCCCTGCCTTTGCTGACTTGGAAGATGGAGGAAGGGGCCACCAACCAAGGAAAGCAGGTATCCTCAAGAAGCAGGAAAAGACAAAGAAATGTATTGTCCCTGGAATCTCCAGCAAGGAATGCAACTCTGCTAATGCTTTGGTTTCAACCCAGTGAGACTCATAGCAGACTTCTGACCAACAGCACGTAAGGTAAGAAATTTGTGTTATTTGTGTTGCCTTGGTTTTTTTTTTTTTGAGATGGAGTCTCACTCTGTCACCCAGGCTGGAGTGCAGTGGCATGATCTTGGCTCACTGCAAACTCTGCCTCCCACATTCAAGCGATTCTGCCTCAGCCTCCCAAGTAGTTGGGATTAGAGGCATGTGCCACCGGGTTTCGCCATGTTAGCCAGGCTGGTCTTGATGTCCTGACCTCAAGTAAGCTGCCCACCTTGGCCTCCCAAAGTGTGAGGATTACAGGCATGAGCCACCATGCGTAGCCAAATTTGTGTTGTTTTGAGCTCTTAGTTTGTGGAAAGTTGTTACAGCAGCAAAAGAGAACTAATACAGCATCTTACTCTGATTCTAGCTTTTCTATTAGCTCTGCTTGCAAGCAAGAGAAACCAGCTGAGCTTCCCTAAGCAAACAAAACAGGCTTTACTGTAAGCAGACAGGGAAAGCAGTGTTGCTGCAGAAAGGTTCTGGGATCATAGAGGAAAGGCGCTTCCAGGACTCCTCTTCTTCCTCCTCACCCCACCCCACTCCTTCCTTTTCTTCTTTCTGGGTCTAGACTTTCTTCATAATCAGTCCCCGGAGCCTAAGAGGGCTGGCACCTCAGCCTCCCTTCGCTTTCTTTCTTTATGAGACCAACCCAGGCTGTGACTAGAACCTCATTCTCAATTCCCAAGTCCCAGGGAAATAACTCTGTTTGTTACTGTTTGGGTTAGGTGCCTGTTGTGGGTTGAACTGTGTGTTCTCAAAAAAGATATGTTGAAGCCCTAGACTCCTGCACCTCAGATTGGGATTTTATTTAGAGATAGAATCATCGCAGCAGTAATTAATTAAGATGACGATACAGAGGCCAGGTGCGTGGTGGCTCCCACCTGTAATCCCCGCATTTTGGGAGGCCGAGATGGGCAGATCACCCGAGGTCAGGAGTTCAAGACCATCCTGACAAACATGGTGAAAACCTGACTCTACTAAAAGTGCAAAAATTAGCTGGGCATGGTAGTGTGTGCCTGTAATCCCAGCTACTAGGGAGACTGAGGCAGGAGAATCACTTGAACCCAGGAGGCAGAGGTTGCAGTGAACCAAGATCGTGATACTGCTCTCCAGCCTGGGCGACAGAGCAAGACTTCATCCCCCCCCAAAAAAAAAAAAAAAAAAGATAAGGATACTGGAGTACAGTGGGCCTTGATCCAATAAGACTGGTATCCTTATGAGAAGAGGAAAATTGGGACACAGACACAGGGGGAAGATGAAGAGGGAGGCAGAGTCTGCATTTACGCTGCCACAAGCCAAGGAATACCCAGCTACCAGAAGCTGGAAAGGACAAGGAAGGATCCTCCCCTGGAGGCTTCAGGGGCACATGGCCTGGTCAACACCTCGATTTCAGACTTCCAGCCTCCAAAACTGTGAAACAATAAATATCTGTTGTTTTAAGCGATCTATTTTGTGGTACTTTGTGATGGGAGCCCTAGGAAACGAATAGAGTGCCTGAGCTGGATCCAATCAGCTATGCCTAGGGGACCAGGCCTTAGAGGATAAATATGGCTCCTCAAGACTCACCTCTGTGGCTTAAGGGGTAGACAAGTTTCCAAAGTTTCCAAAGAAGAAGGAATCATTGCAAGTTGGGCAGATACACTGAAAAGCTGTCTACTCTAGCTTCCTAGAGCTAGGACAGATTGCTATTCCCGTTTTCTTGTTTGTTTTACTTTAAAATCTTAGCTCTTTTACCCTTCTGGAATGCTTTGCAGTGCACAGTGTGAGGTAGAAATCTGTTATTTATTTTCCACACTGTAATAATTCATTTGTCTAATAGCATTTATTAGTGATTACAATCACAGCTTCTTCTTAACATTGCATTGCTTCTTGTTTATTAGACAGTGAGCACCGATGTCCAAAATATTTCTGGAATCCCTTTGCTATTTCCATTCATTTGATTGATTTTCCAGGTTCCCGATACGGTAGTGAGAAGACTCTGGAGGCTTAATTTCCATCTTGAGTTCTAGACCGTGGTTACCCCTTACTTTATTCCCTCTCCTAAGTGCTTTATCTATGATGATTTGAAAGATCTAATTACTCTTATTTTTGGGGGTGAGGTGGGCGTGTTTACAAAATAGAACAGAAGAACTGCTGGTAGAAGAAGCTATGCTGCTTGCTGGTTTTTTTTTGTTTTTTGTTTTTTTTTAGAAAGGGTCTTTCTCTGTTGCCCATGCTGGAGTGCAGTGGGGGTGATCACAGCTCTCTGCAGCCTCAACACCCACCTCCCTGCCTCCCACCTCCACCCCTACCCACCCCCAGGCTCAAGTGATCCTCCCCACCTCAGCTTCTGAAGTAACTGGGACTGACCCAGGAGGCTAGATATCAAGAGACAGTAGAGGCCAACATGTCTCCATGCCTGGCTAATTGTTATGTTTTGTACAGACAGGGTATTCCTATGTTGCCCAGGCTGGTCTCAAACTCCTGGGCTCAAGTGATCCTCCTGCCTTGGCCTCCCAAAGTGCCAATATTACAGGCATGAGCCACTGCACCTGGCCTGCTCTCCTTTTTGAACCTGGTCTCTGGCCCTGTTAACATATCTGGTCTTCAAGATGAGGATAAGTCAGAAAATGGCAAAGGTTGCATATTAAACTTCATAATAAATATGTGCCTGGTGCATAGTAAGCACTCGATATATGTTACATAATTATCAGAACAAAGGCCAGAGAACACCTCAAACTCTTGCTAGCATCCGACATCAGCTCATTCCCAAATGCCCTTTACCTGAAGGCATGCATGAGGCTGAAAAGGGGGATGTAATGAGCTAAATCCTGCCACCCCAAAAATGTCCATGCCCTAATCCCTAGAACTGATGCATCTCTTTCCTTATATGGTAAAAGGGACTTTGTAGATGTGGTGAAATTCACGATCTTCATTGGGGAAGGGTGTCACGCACGTCCGTGTGAAGAGACCACCAAACAGGCTTTGTGTGAGCAATAAAGCTTTTCAATCACCTGGGTGCGGGCGGGCTGAGTCTGAAAAGAGAGTCATCGAAGGGAGATAAGGGTGGGGCTGTTTTATAGGATTTGGGTAGGTAAAAGAAAATTACAGTCAAAGGGGGGTTGTTCTCTGGCAGGCAGGAGTGGGAGTCACAAGGTGCTCAGTGGGGGAGCTTTTAAAGCCAGGATGAGCCAGGAAAAGGACTTCACTAGGTAATGTCATCACTTAAGGCAAGGACTGGCCATTTTCACTTCTTTTGTGGTGGAATGTCATCAGTTAAGGCAGGGCAGGGCATTTTCACTTCTTTTGTGATTCTTCAGTTACTTCAGGCCCTCTGGGCTTATACGTGCAAGTCTCAGGGGATGCGATGGCTTGGCTTGGGCTCACAGGCCTGACAAAGGGCATCCTGGATAATCTAGATGGGCCAATACAATCACAAGGGTCCTGTCAGGGGGTAGTAGGAGCATCAGAGAAAAAGGAGATGTGATGACAGAAGTTGGAGAAAGAGACCACCCATAGGTGGTCTCCAGAAGCCCCGGAGAAGGAATACAGCCCTGCTCACACCTTGATCTTAGCTCAGTGAGACCCATTTTGAACTTCTTACTTCCAGAATGTGAGATAAATTTGTGTTGCTTTAAACTACTAAATGTCTGGTAATTTGTAACAGTAGCAATAAAAAATTGATAGGAGGAAATCAGAATTTCACTGAACATTCTGCAAAATTTGCTCTTCTGGACACAAGTCTTTGTTTAACTGCAGGGCTTGAGGCCCACAGAACTTAGTGGTGCCTTACTTGGCGTGCCACCCTGCCAGGTTTTTGCCATCCTTCAGGCCTTTCTCTCCACCTCTGTCTGCGTACCCAGCCTGATTTCTGCTGTCCCCAAGAAGCTATTCTAAAGTAGTGGTGTCAGAGACGTTTGAACCAGAGCAACTCCATCTTCAATAGGGGCTAGGTAAAATAAGGCTAAGACCTACTGGGCTGCATTCCTAGGAGATTAAGGCACTCTAAGTCACAGGATGAGATAGGAGGTCTGCACAAGATATAGGTCAGAAAGACCTTGCTGATAAAAACAGATTTCAGCAAGGAAGCCGGCCAAAGCCCACTACAACCAAAATGGTGACGAGAGTGACCTCTGGTCATCCTCACTGCTACACTCCCACCAGCACCATGACAGTTTACAAATGCCATGGCAATGTCAGGAAGTTACCTTATATGGTCTAAAAAGGTGAGGCATGAATAATCCACTCCTTGTTTAGCATATCATCAAGAAATAACCATAACAATGGGCAACCAGCAGCCCTTGGGGCTGCTCTGTCTGTGGAGTAGCCATTCTTTATTCCTTTACTTTCCTAATAAACTTGCTTTCATTTTATGGACTTGCCCTGAATTCTTTCTTGTGTCAGATCCAAGAGCCCTGTCTTGGGTCTGGATCAGGACTCCTGTCTGGTAACAGTGTGTGCTTAGGAGGAGAGTTACTAGAAATAGATAGAAATTCAAGGAGCAAACATGAAATATAAAACTTCACCCATTTTCTTCCCCAGCATCCGGCCGAAGAGAAAGAAAGCTAGAGACTGAGAATCAGAGACATTGGCAATTTGCAATCTAGCTAGGAACCCTGAACTGCACTGTACTGAACATTTGCTCTATGTGTTATAAAGTCTGGGGCATGAGCAGAAGTTCCTAGCCTTTTAGTCCAGACCCAGGAGGCTAGATATTGAGAGACAGTAGAGGCCATGGTGAAAGTGTAGTTTGATCCAGATTTGAATGATCATTCTGAGGGTCAGGGTTCCTGGTCTCTTAATTCCTCCAAGGGGCCCCAAACGGACCCCGCTGCAGGGTGAGCTCCTCAAAGCCGCTGAACCCAGAGGGCGCATCACTCTGGCCTCTAACCCAAGACATCGACTTCTGGGTCCGTGTCACTTAAAGAAGTTTATAAAGTGCACGTCTCTGGCACTGAGCAAGAAAGGCAAGTTAGCAAGAAAGCGCGCTTTTTAACTGTCCTCTCCCAGAATAAAGGGCCCTTACTTTTTATTCTAGATTCTAGATGATTTTATTTTTTCTTTCCGTCTGTTACTAGTTGGGAGCTAAACACTGGCCGGGGTCCCAGGCGGCTGCTGGAAAGGCGCCTTCCTAGGAGCAGAAGGCTCGCTTAGGAGACACTGGGGGCAGGGAGCGAACTCGCGGCTCTTTGTGCCCCCAGCAGTTCGGTCGAGGCTTTCCCCCGGCCAGGCCGAGCCCCTGGTCTGAGCACCCGATAGCGGGGTGCGTCGAGGGACTCCGGGAACACTAGGTGGGAAAGCGGCTTGCACAGTCCCCAGCTCCTCCGGGTGGGGGGACCCAGGCGCGGGCAGAGGCCGCCGCGGGGGCGGGGACCACCCACGAAGCCCAGCTCCCCGCCCCGGATGCGCCCGCCCCGCCTGCCTCGCTCGCTCCTCCCGGCGCCAGGAGGTCCAGCGCACCGCGCCGAGCTTCCTCGGAGTCCTCCCTACAGCAGACTGGGGGAAAACGGCGTGGAGGGCCCGGGTAGGGGAAAGGGCCTTCTTCCTCCTCATCCCCCGTCCCGGCCCCAGCGGAGTGCTCATGTCCCTCCTTCCCATTCCCCTCCTGTTTTGGGTGACAAATTAATTTTAATCAATTTTAATTAGAAAAAAACACATCAGGTTTTGGAACAAAATTATGCTGTTCCTAGATCGGAACTGGGACTCTTTCGACCTAATTTAGAGCTGAGGGCGAGGCTGTGGGAGGGTGGCAATGCATCGGTTGAAGGAGACGCGCGTGTGGGGGGCAGCAAGGGGGAGGTGTGTGGCGTTTAGGAGTCTCCGGTGCCGTCCTCTGCAGGGCCCTTCTACTCCTCCCCTTCCAGTTGCCAGAATGGAAAATTCATGGAGTCCAGCGTAGCCCAGGTCAACACGTTTTTTATTGCCACTTCTGGCTCTGCTCGTCCCAGCAAGATTCCTACCTCTTACCCTGCAGGAATACTGAGCTCCGATGCAGGGGAATGGGGTGGGGGTGTTACCACTTCTCCTCTGCACACTGCCAAGTTAAAGAAAACCCCACTTGCTGGAGAGGGAGGGCCAGACAGGGAGGAATTCAAGGGCATGTATGGCTCAGTCCCACTTCTGACTGCAGAGTATAGGGACCAGGGTTCCAAACTTTTTTTCAAAGCAGGGGAGGTGGGGAAGAATTTGGCTGCTGCTGTACCCCGTGCCCTAGCTGCCATGTTTCCATGGAAATGAAGGCGGGGCAGGATGTAGCTCACTCTGACTACCTGGGAGGATGGCAGGGCAGGCATTTGGTAAACATATCCCCCTCCACTCCCAGCTAGCACATACGGCTGTCCCCAGCCGACCCCCAGGCTCGCTCCTCACTGTCTGCTCCACTCTCTTCCCTTCTGGAGCTGGTATCATGCCAACCGGACTCCAGGCAGGGCTGCCAGTGCTACTCTCCACAGCCAGGTCTCACTGGCACGATAGGATCTAAGTATGTCCGCCAAGCTCAGGAGCATCCCTGATAGAGCTGGTGGTGGCAGTGCCTCGGTGAAACGGCAGCAGCACTACACCGTAACTCTGTGCAACTGCTGTTTCCCAAACAAAACTAAAAACATAAACCCAAACACTTAAGGGTATCACTCTCGCACAATGCTGAGGGCTGGGATGGGGGAGAGGGGGCGCATCCTCCTGAGACCGGAGCCACCTGTGCACCCTGCCTTCTGCCCATCTGGAGTTTGCTTCTTCCCACTGGGCTGTCACTGGGGGGCTGGAATCCAAATCTCCATTTGGTGCTGTTCTCAGCACCCGCTGCTGTTGGTTGATGAGGCTTGCCAGTTGCCATGGTGAGGAGGTGCAGGATGGATTCTCAGTACCATGGGTCAGCCCGGTGCTGCTGGTTGTAGAGCTGTAGCTTGATCTGATCTTTGATCTGATTCACTAGGATCTGGGACAGCAGAATTCCCACCAGCTGGGAGAGGCAAGAAGGAATTGGGCCCTCAGCAGTGAGTGATGGCCTTGTTTTCCCTGGCTCAATCTTTCCAGTGCAGCCAGCACTATCCCTTTCCCCACCCTCAGCCATGTCAGTGCCTGACACCCTCTCTGATCCCCGGGGGCCTTCCCCAAAACAAAGGAGTCTTTACAGATTGTGTGGGACCCACAGGTCTCACAGGGTAAGTTACCTGGGGGATGGCCAGGCCTAGAGCCACACCACCAAGTAAGAATAAGTTGCTGTGTATCCAGTTGACCAACTTGTCAATACAGCCATTGGTGTAGATGACTTTGCTAGCTTCCAAGTAGTCAAAGGCCTGCATACCTTGGCCACACATAGTGTTGATCACTGCCTGGGGAAAGAGTTGAAAAGCCAGTTGGGACTCTAATTCCAATAACTTTTTGTTTGGGGCCTTAGCTGATGGGCTTCTGGAACACCCTTCCTAAACTCCTAAATTGTCAGAGAATATATGTGGAGGATGTAGGGTTGGAAGTTGCCAAATGCAGACCTCCCTTCCTGTGAGAGGTCAGGGTCCAGGTCTCTTTGCTCTGGGTGGTGGAATAATCTGTACAACAAAGCCCCAAGACACAAGTTTACTTATGTAACAAATCTGCACAGGTACTGAACCTGAACTTAAAAGTTAAATCTGTACCTTCTGAACTCCATGTGGGCTACAGGAGTGCGAGGTTAACAGAAGCATCAGGCTGGGGTGAATGAAAACACCCGACACCTGTACCACATGACTGGTTAAGCTAGGGGATGGGGATTCCCAATAGAAGCTGCCCCCATCAGAAAGTGACTCAGCTCGCTGCCCAGGAGGAAGTGAGGTAGGACGCTGGCTTACCTGGTCAGGGGTAGGCAAGCAACAGGAGTAAGGCACAGAGCAGCGCTCTCGACTGGGGTTGTCTTCCGAGCAGTTGAAATACATGTTCTGGGACCAGTCCTTGTAGGAAATCCCTCCACAGCAGCTAAACTGCAACAAAACCCACCAGAGGTTAACAATCACCCACCCCTCACACTGAGGTGACCAGGGGAATTCTCAGAGCCACCAAAAGTCTATAGGAAGCTTCCACTGGGAACTTCGGGTTGTGTTTTAACACAGCCTTAAACTTTGAGCTCCAGCTTCTCAGTTGCCTTCGCCTGAAGATATTCTCACTTCTTAATTTCTATTACTTTGTATATCTGATTATAACTTACCACTGTGCTTGTTGGTATTACAGTTGTACATATATTTTGTTTTACATAGTCAGCTGTAATCTTCTTGAGAGAAGTTTTTGGCTTTGCAGGCAAATGGAAGTGATCAAAAGTATTGACTGATATAATTAAAGGATCAGTGCTGAAAAACTTCTCCTTAAGATAGAGAAAACACAGGAGAGGAATCTTCAATATTGTGAGTCCATCATTACTCCATGAGAGCAAACTGGATCTCAAAGTCAAGTGTCTATTGCACCGGAGAAAAGGGAACTCAGGACTTGTCTCAAAGCACTTTTACTTAAAAGTTAACTTTTTTGGCCAGGTGCTTGGCTCACGCCTGTAATCCCAGCACTTTGGGAGGCGGAGGCGGGCGGATCACCTGAGGTCAGGAGTTCAAGACCAGCCTGGCCAATATGGCAAAACCCCATCTCTACTAAAAATACAAGAATTAGCTGGGTGTGGTTTGGGGGCCACCTATAATCCCAGCTACTCAGGAGGCGGAGACAGGGAGAATCACTTGAACCCAGGAGGCGGATGTTGTAGTGAGCCAAGATCATGCCATTGCACTCCAGCCTAGGTGACAAAGCAAGACTCTGTCTTGGGAGGGGGGAGAAGTTAACTTTTTATTTTTTACTTATTTATTTTTGAGACGGAGTCTCTTTCTGTCACCCAGGCTGGAGTTCAACGGCACGATCTCAGCTCACTGCAACCTCTACCTCCCAAATTCAAGCTGTTCTCGTACCTCAGCCTCCTGAGTAGCTGGGACTACAGGTGTGCGCCACCAAACCCGGCTAATTTTTGTATTTTTGGTGGAGACAGGGTTTCATCATGTTGGCCAGGCTAGTCTCAAACTCCTGACCTCAAATGATCTGCCTGCCTTGGCCTCCCAAAGTGCTGGGATTACAGGTGTAAGCTACCATGCCTGGCCTAAATGTTAACTTTTGATTCATAGCAGCCTTGTTCATAATAGCCAAACAGTGGAAGCAACCCTTGTCTCCACTGGTGAATAAATGGATAAACAAAATGTGGCATATACATACAGTGGAATATTATTCAGCCTTCAAAAGGAAGGAAGTTGTGGCACATGCTATAATAGAGATGAAACTTGAAGACATGTTAAGTGAAATAAGCCACTCAAAAAAGCATTAACACTGTCAGTCCACTCATTTGAGGTACCTAGAGTTGTAAAATTTACCGACAGAAAGTAGAATAGTGGTTGCTGGGGGAGAGGAAAATGGGAAGTTAGCGTTCAATGGATACAGAGTTTCAGGAGAGGAAAATGGGAAGTTAGTGTTTAATGGATACAAAGTTGCAAGAGAGGAAAATAGGGAGTTAGTTTGATGGATACAGAGTTTCAAGAGAGGAAAATGGGGAGTTAGTGTTTGATGAATACAGAGTTTCAGCTGGGGAAGATGAGTGTTTGTTCAGGTGAGGGTGGTGATGGCTGCACAACAATTGAAGGTACTTCATGCCACAGATCTATATGCTTAAAAATGGTAAATTTTACATTATGTAAATTTTATCACAATTTTTAAAATGTAACTTTCTTTTTTTTTAGTTTAGTCAAGTGCAGAAGTGAGAATGGGGAGAGGGGGGAAGAGTAGAACAAGGAGTTCGATCTGTAGCTGACTGTGAACAATCAAATGAGGTAACTCACTCCCTTCGGACCAGCCGAAAATGTCACTTTCGAAGAGGTAATATTCAAGAATCTGCGCAGTTCCTCATCCCCCTGTGGGTAACCACTTATAACACAGTAGATTACAAAATATACTGTTCTGTGTCTTTAAAAGTACATTTAAAGCACTCTGCTACATATGGTTTTTTGCCAAACCCCTTCCCAGAAGCCATTACCTGGCAGGTAATGAAGAGCTCCACAGGCACAGAGGGTGAGGCATCTCTTGGGATGACGTTCACTTTTACCCACAGTCCCCCAGACCACTGGCTGACCCATACCTTTTTCTGGCCAAAATCGATGAGGTTCTGCAGATCCAAGTCATCTCGGTAGTGCACAATGGCATTGTTGATGATCTCACTCACTTTCCCTCGAGCCTGCCGGAAACATGGGCAAGGAATCAGAACACAGGACTAATCCCTAACTTGCTCCTTCCTGCAAAAATAACAGTAGACAGGGGTCATCCTTCTTAATTGAGTCTGCCTTGAAATCAGAACTGAGTCCTAATGGTGGAAGATAGCCAGTTCAGTTCCAAAGCCCATCCATCCCAAGGCCCTCAGGTACCAGTGGGCAGGAGAAATGCTGGACCTGCTGTTGAAGCTTTCCAGAGACACATTTTAGGATATTCCAATGTATATCTATCTCTGAATGCTACTATCACAAAATACTTGTTGACTGATGAAAACAAATTAATTTTTAATTTTTTAGCAGAAAGTAGCTTACTGAGCTGAGGCACTGCCCTCTAGTGGACACGAGATAATTGCATCTCTATAGACTCAGCTATTTAATACATCATTTCAGGATCTTTCTAAGCCAGGAGGACTAGAAAATTTGGAATTAACTCAGCGGCTCTCGATTTCATAATTTTCTCTTCTCCCCTCCCGTCCCTACCCCTCCCCTCCCCTCCCTGCCCCTCCCCTCTTCTTTTCTCTTTTCTTTTCTTTTTTTTCTTCTCTAGAACACAGTTCTACTGTCGCCCAGACTGAAGTGTAGTGGCACGATCTCAGCTTACTGCACCCTCCTTCTCCTGGGTTCAAGCGATTCTTGTGCCTCAGCCTCCTGACACCCAGCTAATTTGGTGTTTTTTAGTAGAGACAGGGATTCGACATGTTGGCCAGGCTAGACTCAAACTCCTGGCCTCAAGTGATCTGCCCGCCTCGGCCTCCCAAAATGCTGGGTTTACAGGTATAAGCCAGCATGCCTGGCCCAATTTCATAATTTTCTACCATAGTCTCTTCCTTCCTGCCCCACTACTTTTCTCAAATTTTCTTTCCATAGTTTTGTACTCTGCCCTTGGCAATCATTTGCCTTTTGGGAAAGGCATTCTGGTTCTTAAAAAGGAATGTCACTGAATGGCAGATGATTTCCAGATATGGCAAGCATTGTCCAAAACATTTTCTTGGCCGGGCGCGGTGGCTCACACCTGTAATCCCAGCACTTTGGGAGGCCGAGGCAGGTGGATCACGAGGTCAGGAGTTCGAGACCATCCTGGCTAACACAGTGAAACCCTGTCTCTACTAAAAATACAAAAAATTAGCTGGGTGTGGTCGTGGGTGCCTGTAGTCCCAGCTACTCGGGAGGCTGAGACAGGAGAATGGCATGAACCCGGGAGGCGGAGCTTGCAGTGAGTCGAGATTGCACCACTGCACTCCAGCCTGGGCAACAGAGAGACTCCATCTTAAAACAAAAAACCTTTTCTTAAGCCAAGCATGGTGGCACATGACTGTAATCCCAGATACTGAGGAGATGGAGGCAGGAGGATCACTTAAGTCCAGGAGTTCAAGGCCAGCCTGGGCAACCTAGTGAGACTCCCATCTCTTAAAAGACAAAAACAACAACCGCCACTCCCCCCCCCCCACAAAATAAAAGAAGAAAGAAAAAAGAAAAAAACCTCAAAACAAAATCTTGTTCTCTTCCCCCTTCCTTCCTTCCTTCTGTTTATCTCAATAAACAATTTTTAAAAGAAGTAAGAGCGGCCCACTTGATTATTGAGTTTGATTCTGTCATTTGCCATTAAAGTTTCTAAATTATTTTAACTTTGTGTTTGTATAATTTACTTCCCTGTTAGCTTCTCAGACTGTCAGAGGAAAGCACCTTATGATCTTAAAATTCTCTTCAGATATGATGAGCTTACAGGCTGTTCATTCACCCTTAATGGACTTTTCGACGGCTGATGTTTCTCAAGGGAAGGAGCGCTGTGGTTAATTAACCAGGCTAAACATGGGCAGGAACTTTCCTTCCTCCCTCTGGGTCACACCTGAGGAGGCCTCCTGGCTCCCAGCATTACCTTGTCTGAGAAGACGAAGCCCAGGATCCCAGCGGCCAGCTGCAGCAGGAACACGGCGGTGAGGCAGAGGGAGAACTGTGGAGCAGCAGGAAGAGGAGGCGTCTGGGACCAGTCAGGGCAGCGGCCCTTCCCAGGGCCATGGGGATGCTGGGAGCTGCCAGGCAATTCTCCCAGATGCCCCACACATGAGAAAGGCAGCTGCCTCTGGGACACTGTCCTGGGGGTGGCCACCCTGTGCTGGGTCACCTGGGCTGAGCTCTGCACTGGGGAGTGGACAGCACAGGCCTGGGGGTAGGGTGGGACAAGGAAACCAAAGGGCCTACGAGGCTAAGAGGCATGATGGGGAGAGGGCCAGGGTCTTTCCTGTGGGGCCTTGACCACTCACCGTCTGCAGGAGGCAGATGTTCTCACGGAGGGACCCAATGCAGCCACAGAAGGTGAGCAGGAACATGAGGACACCCACCACGACCAGCAGGATGGCAGGGTCCACTGCCAGGCAGGCTAGGGCTGCTTCTGGAGAAGGAGCCGGACCTCAGCCTGAGCCCAGTGCCCACTGAGGAACCCATGGATGGGGTGGGAGGGTGCCCCAAACTGTTCTCCTTCCCCTGGTGGGGGAATCCCCAGTATGGTTGGATGAAGGTTAAGCGGAGGCAGTACCCCTGTCCCAGGGGGAGAACCAAAAAGGGGCCAGAAGGGTTGTAGCATTTAATTTGAGAAACTAATGAAATAAAAGCCTTTATTCCTGGGCTTAAGACAGGAGGGGCTGCTTTCCCTCCAGAAAAGAATTAGAATGGCATTAGGCTCACCAGTTTTGCAGATTCTGTTTCCTGGAGACTTGTGTGGTGAAATAGGAATGGTGGTTGGGTTTCTCCAGAACAGAGCTGGGGAGGGGCTAAAACCCTTAATGACTGTCTGCTCCCAGGGGCCTAGCTTCTTTCTCAGGCACTTCCTAAGCCTCCAATATAGGCATATCCTGGAAGACTCAGGGGGGCTCAGGGAAATCCAGGGGCACTGGTATGGAGGGGGTCTGACACCTATGTAGACCGTGAAGATTTGGCTCCAGGGAGGCTGCCTCCTTCAGCACCATAGCTTATGTATGAGGGCCAGGCTGAAGGAGGCAGAGGGGGAAGGGGCATGGCACAAGGTGGGGGCAGGGAGGGAGAGCTACAGCTCACCTGCATGCTTCATCAGTCGAGCGTAGACACCCACAGCCACCATCACCATGGAAATCACCTGTGGAGACAGGAAAGAACCAGACCCTGAGATTCTGGAAACCAGAGAGCCCTGAATGCCGTGAGTAACCTAGGAGAGCAGGAGAAGGACAACTTCCCTAGGACTCAAAGGTGAGCATCTTTCACCTCCCCAGTAATTCTGCTGATAGAATCTGCCAGGGCTTTACCTCCATGAGACTTTTTTTTTTTTTTTTTTTTTTTTGAGATGGAGTCTCACTGTGCTGCCCAGGCTGGAGTGCAGTGGCATGATCTCAGCTCACTGCAAGCTCTGCCTCCCAGGTTCACGCCATTCTCCTGCCTCAGCCTCCCAAGTAGCTGGGACTACAGGTGCCTGCCACCTCGCCCGGCTAATTTTTTTTTGTATTTTTAGTAGAGACAGAGTTTCACTGTGTTAGCCAGGATGGTCTCGATCTCCTGACCTTGCGATCTGCCCGCCTCAGCCTCCCAAAGTGCTGGGATTACAGGTGTGAGCCACCACACCCAGCCTCCGTGAGACACTTTTACTCACATTATATTTTTCATTATTCACTCAGTCCTCACAACACAATTAGGTTGTGAGGCAGATATTGTGCCCACTTCACAGATGAGGAAATTAAGGCAATCCAGGGTTAATACTAAACAGCGATTAAGAATATGGGCTTCAGGCTGGGCATTTTGGGAGGCCAAGGTAGGAGAATCAACTTGAGGCCAGGAGTTTGAGACCAGCCTGGGTAACATAGTGAGAGCTTGTCTCTAGACACACACACAAAATAATAATTGGCCGGGTGCAGTGGTGTGCACCTGTAGTCCCAGCTACTCAGGAGGCTAAGGCAGGAGGATGGTTTGAGCCCAGGAGTGCAAAGCTGCAGTGAGCCATGACTGTGCCATGGCACTCCAGCCTGGGTGACAGAGCGAGACCCTGTCTCTAAAAAATTTGAGTTAAAAATTAAAAAGAACATAGTATTCAGAGCGAGTCAAACTTGGGTACATATAGGGTAAATTTCTGAGCCTCAGTTTCTGTATCTGAGGATGGGAAGTAAGAACAAACATCTGATAAGATTACTGTAAGAATCAAATAAAATAATGCATGGAAAGCATTTAACACAATGCCTGACAATAAATATTACCTATCATTATTGATAGTTAACTTGCCCAAGGTCACATAGAAATGGAAAAGTTTTGAATTCAAATCTATCTGCATCAAAGGGCAGGTTTTATACCTAAAGCAGGCCTGGGCGGTTGCATACTCCCAGCTCTCTAACCCTCTTTGATGTCAATATCGTGTCAAGTACAAAAAGAAAATGCACTCCAATGTGAAGGACTGTGTCTGAGTGTATGTGTGTACGCACTGGAACTGCCTTGGCAAAGGAACCTTTATCTTCACAAACTCTGATTCCATTGTGGAGGAATAGAGAGGAGTTTAGATCTTTCAAATTTCGTGGCTTCTCCCTGAGAGAACAAACCCATCAGAGACTAATAGGAGACCCCAAAGGGGCCTTATCCGCCCGCCAACCCCCAGGTCTCCAGGGGTGCAGGGCAGCTCCAGTGCCTACTTCCCTTGGCTACCCTTTTTTGTGCCCAGTCTCCAGGCTGGTGCTAAGCAGCAGCTGGCTGTTGCCATGGCAACAGATGGGGCCAAGCTCTGGCAGGAGAGAGTTCTCAGCAACAGGGTCTTGACCAACTCAGTGGGGAAGGAGATGGCTGGCTAGACACCACTGTCCTGCAAGACAGAAAGCAGCTGGAAAGAGCCACCATGGAGCTTTGGTGGAAGAAGGGAGCTAGGCCCCCAGAACAGGTAATAGGGTCAGATGAGTCCCTCGGTACAAAGACATTTTTTCCTGTAGGCCTCCTTGTTGAAGGTCCTCTGCCATCTGGCAGGGGATGGCAGATGCATTCAGCAGTAAATGGCGATCATTATCTAAAACCACATCTTCCAGAACTCTTCTCTGCCTGTATGTACAGCCCCCTCTTTTTTGTGGGGTGGGGGAGCAGGGTCTTGTGCTATTGCTCAGGCTGGAGTGCAGTGGCATGATAATAGCTCATTTCAGCCTTGACCTCCTGGGCTCAATTGATCCTCCCACCCTAGCCTCCCAAAGTGCTGGGATTACAGGTGTGAGTCACTGCACCTGGCTGGCCCCGGTCTCTTCCCACCTCACATCATTTGACCATGCCTCTAACTCAGGGCCCAAAGTGTTATTGCCGGCCTTCATACTCTTTGTCCAGGAGGGAGGGAGCTGCTAGCAGAGCTGCAGGTGCCAGCTGGCACCTTGTCCCACAGCACTGCCAGGCTCACAGAGCATGGGGGAGGCAGGGAAACTACACGACAGAGATGCCAGTCATTCCCCAGGCCTGGTGGCCAGTCCTCCACCAGAGTGAGTGAGCATCTCTGTCTGCCCTTTAAAACCCACTGCAGGCTGGGCGCGGTGGCTCACACCTGTAATCCCAGCACTTTGGGAGGCCGAGACGGGTAGATCACGAGGTCAGGAGACCGAGACCATCCTGGCTAACACGGTGAAACCCTGTCTCTACTAAAACTTCAAAAAATTAGCCGGGCATGGTGGCGGGCGCCTGTAGTCCCAGCTACTCGGGAGGCTGAGGCAGGAGAATGGCGTGAACCCGGGAGGCAGAGCTTGCAGTGAGCCGAGATTGCGCCACTGCACTCCAGCCTGGGCGACAGAGCGAGACTCTGAATAAAAAAAAAATAATAAAATAAAATAAACCCACCACAGCCAATTACAGTTCTGAGTGTCATTTAACTGAACTACTGAAAAACGTGTATCTGCTCTTGATTTCTGTTGCTCCCAGGCTCTCATTGTTTTTCATGTTAAATTTTTACCAGGGTGTATAATTTTCCACAAGATGTTCTCTGATTAAATCGTAGTACAGATAAAACAAGAAAGGCCAAACAAGCACTCTTCACAATAGCAAAGGCACGGAATCAACCTAAATGCCCACCAACAGCACGGGATAAAGAAAATGTGGGGCCGGGCCAAACGCAGTGGCTCACACATATAATCTCAGCACTTAGGCCAAAGCAGGTGGATTACAAGGTCAGGAGTTTGAGACCAGCCTGGCCAACATGGTGAAACCCCATCTCTACTAAAAACACAAAAATTAGCTGGACATGGTGGCACATGCCTGTAGTCCCAGCTACTCCGGAGGCCGAGGCAGGAGAATCACTTGAACTTTGGAGGCAGAGGTTGCAGCGAGCCGAGATCGCGCCATTGCATTCCAGCCTGGGTGACACAGTGAGACTTCGTCTCAAAAAAAAAAAAAAAAAAAAAGAAAGAAAAGAAAATGTGGGACCGGGCACGGTGGCTCATGCCTGTAATCTCAGCACTTTGGGAGGCTGAGGCAGGTGGATCATGAGGTCAAGAGATCGAGACCATCCTGGTCAACATGGTGAAACCCCATCTCTACTAAAAATACAAATATTAGCCGGGCATAGTGGCATATGCCTGTAGTCCCACCTACTCAGGAGGCTAAGGCAGGAGAATCACTTAAACCCAGGAGGCGGAGGTTGCAGTCAGCTGAGATCATGCCACTGCACTCCAGCCTAGAGAAAGAGCGAGACTCTGTCTAAAAAAAAAGAAAAGAAAAAAGAAAATGTGGTCCATATGTACCATGGAATACTATGCAGCCATACAAACAAATGAAGTCGTGTCCTTGCAGCAACATGGATACAGCTGGAGGCCATTATCCTAAGCAGATTAACCCAGGAACAGAAAACCAAATTCCACGTGTTCTCACTTGTAAGTGGGAGCTAAACACTGAGTACACATGGACACATGTACTTGAGAGTGAAGGGCAGGAGGAAGGAGAGGATGGAAAACTACTTATGCTTATTACCTGGGTTATGAAATATCACCCCATGACACACAATTTACCTATATAGCAAACCTGCACATGTACCTCTGAACCTAAAATAAAAGTTGAAAAAATGGACAAAATAAAGAGATGCCACACATCATAGAGTAAGTTAACTCTATTTATGGGCCTGTAATTACAGCAGTTGCTCTGTCTCTATCTATGGTAGAGAGAATAATGTCCCCTCAAAGACGTCCATGTCCTAATTCCTGGAACCTGTGAATGTGTTACTTTTCATGGCCAAAGGAACTTTGCAAATGTGATTAAGAATTTTGAGCTAGGGAGATTATTCCTGAGGACTCAATACAATCACAAAAGACCTTCTAAGAAGGAGGCAAGAGGGCCAGAGTCAGAGAAGATGACAATGGAGGCAGAGGCTGGACTGCTGTGGTGCTATGGATGGAGGAATGAGGGCTGCCTCTAAAAGCTGGAGCAGGCGAGGAGGCGGGTCCCTCCTAGCACTTCCTGAAGGAATGTGGTGCTGCCGTATTTTAGCCCGGTGAGACCTGTTTGATTTTAGCCCGGTGAGACCCGTTTTGGACTTCTGGTCACCAGAAATATAAGAAATTTGGTTTGTGTTGTTTTAAGCCACTAAGTTTGTGGTCATTTGTTACAGCAGCAACAGGAAACTAATACATTATCCAAATCCAATTCATCTGCTGCTATGCAGACAGTACATTGAGGACCCTTAATCCATGTGCTATATGGTGGAGGGACAAGAACATTTATAGCCGAAAGCATATGCTCAACTTTGGCTGCCGTTAGAGTCGCTTGGGACTTAGGGTTGTTGGGAGAGAGGCTTAAAAAACTGCTAATGCTTAGGCTGCATCCCAAACCAAGTAGATCAGAATCTTTGGCATTGGGACCCAGGCAACAGTATTTCTGAATATGTTCTCGGTTATTTCAATGTGCAGCCAAGTCTGAGAACCTACAAGCCTAAAGAACAATCAGCCAGGGATCTAGAGCCACAGATGCAGGCTACATTAAAATCAAGATTAAGTTGGCCAGGCGCGGTGGCTCACGCCTGTAATCCCAGCACTTTGAGAGGCCGAGGCGGGTGGATCACGAGGTTGGGAGATCGGGACCATCCAGGCTGACATGATGAAACCCCGTCTCTACTAAAAATACAAAAAAATTGGCCGGGCATGGTGGCAGGCACCTGTAGTCCCAGCTTCTCGGGAGGCTGAGGCAGCAGAATGGCGTGAACCCAGGAGGCGGTGGAGCTTGCAGTGAGTGGAGATCGTGCCACTGTGCTCCAGCCTGGGCAACAGAGCAAGACTTTGTCTCAAAAAAAAAAAAAAAAGTCTTTTTTTTTTTTTTTTTTTTTTTTTTTAGTAGAGACGGGGTTTCACCGTGGTCTCGATCTCCTGACCTTGTGATCCGCCCGCCTCGGCCTCCCAAAGTGCTGGGATTACAGGCGTGAGCCACCGCGCCCGGCCTAAGTCTTTAATATTATTAATATTAATACGATCATTAATGATGTCTTTCCCCTGAGCTCTCAAATTCTGCATTTCACAGCTTGACCTTGCACACCCCCATTCCTGCCCCCACTTCCCACCCTGGATTCCTCAAAACTACTGCCGTTCCAAAGTTAGTGCTGCTGCTGCTGTTCATAGCATCACATTTGGAGGTGAACAGAACTTTAGAAGTGGGTTTGGCCACTCACCTCTTTTTATAGATGAGGCCAAAAGAGTGGAAGTAACACTTAACCAAGTGCATACGGGTGCAATGCACCATCTGGACCAAATCCAACCTCCTAATCTCATTCTGGAACTCTTTCCACTATGTCAGAATTTTCTGTAAAATCCTTATAGCACCTCACAATACCATGAATGACCTCCTTTCGCGACGAGGACGGAGATAAAGACATTTCTCTTCTTTGGATAGCTTTTCACATTCTGACTAGAATGAAGCCTGGCTGGAAACTTTTAAGAGCTAGATACAACTTTTAAAATGGCTGAGTCTAGCTTTTAGCAAAATATATGTTCCTGAAAAGTTATCAGTCAAATTATATAAAATAATTTGCACACACCAGTACCATTATCCCTATGTAAAGTGAGTGATCACCTTGTAATGAAAATAGCCATCCCCTGGGCTCCTTGGAGAAGTGGCTGATTCTAGGATGGGGGCAGGAGGGGCACAAGATGAGCCTACGTCATCTTGTAGTGCCCCAAAGAAAGGAAATGCTCACGAAGAAACAAAAATGAATTCCCCACATCACTATCCCCATCAATGTGAGCATCCCAAAGGGACACAGAAGCCAACTGAAAGAGTTCCCAATGGCCAAGGCTAGAATGATTTGAGCGTCAAAATAAAGAAATATTGAATTATTACCCAAAATAAAAAATACACATCTGTGGGCCCATGCTGATACAAATAAATGACTTAATGAGTAGTGGAGAAAAGACAAATCTCCCACATAGAAGAATTTCAAATGATTCTCGAGGAGGTAGAGCTTAACTCCTTACTCCTTCAGTGCAGACCGTGCATAGTGACTTTCTTCCAAAGAGCACAGTGCGGAACACAGGGGGAAAGGCTAACTCTACAGTGGAGGAACCTGATAAACACTACTTCATCGAGGCCAACATCGACAATGATCATGTTGCCAAATCACTTGTATGATGTGATGTGATGTGATGTGATGTGATGTGATGTGATGTGATGAAAATAAAATGGCACTTAACTTCTCTGGTCTTCCTCCCAAAGGCCATAACCCCAGTATTATAATGATGAGAAAAACAGCAGGCAAGTTCCGATAAAGGGACATTCTACAAAATACCTGACCAGTACTCCCCAAAACTGTCAAGGTCATTAAAAACAAAGTAAGTCTAGGCCGGGCGCGGTGGCTCAAGCCTGTAATCCCAGCACTTTGGGAGGCCGAGACGGGTGGATCACGAGGTCAGGAGATCGAGACCATCCTGGCTAACATGGTGAAACCCCGTCTCTACTAAAAAAATACAAAAAACTAGCCAGGCGAGGTGGCGGGCGCCTGTAGTCCCAGCTACTCGGGAGGCTGAGGCAGGAGAATGGCATAAACCCAGGAGGCGGAGCTTGCAGTGAGCTGAGATCCGGCCACTGCACTCCAGCCTGGGCCACAGAGCGCGACTCCGTCTCAAAAAAAAAAAAAAAAACCAAAGTAAGTCTAGGAAACTGTCACAGCCAAGAGGAACCTAAGGAGGCATGACAACTAAATGTAATGTAGGGCAGAACATGGGGGGCCACGCCTGGAATCCCAGAACTTTTCAATGGCAGAGGATGGTTTGAGCTCAGGAGTTCGAGACCAGCCTAGGCAACATAGACTTCATCTCTACAAAAAATAAAAATAAAAAAAAAAGTAACGTAGTATCCTGAATAGGATTCTGGAACAGAAGGATATTAAATAAAACCAAAAAAAAAAAAAAAAAACCCAATAAAGTGTAGACCACAATGATAATACTATTAATTACAACAAATTTATCATACTAATATGTTAATAACAGGGAAAACTGAGTATGGGATATATGGGAACTCTCAATACTATCATAACATGTTTTTAGTTGATATATGTAAATTGTATGTATTTATGGGAAACGTATGATATTTTGATACATGCGTACAGTGTTTAATGATCAAATCAGGGTATTTAGAACATCCACCACCTTGAACATTTATCATTTCTTTGTGTTAGAAACATTTTAAATCTATTTTGAAAAATACAATATATTGTTGTCCACTATAGTCACCCTACTGTGCTGTTGAACTCTAGAACTTATTCCTTCTATGTAACCATATGTTGGTACCTATGAACCAGCCTCTTTTCATCCTCCTGACCCTGGATCCCAGCCTCTGGTAACTATCATTATATTCTCTACCTCTATGAGTTTCACTTTTTTAGCTCTCAAATATGAGTGAGAACATGCAATATTTGTCTTTGTGTGCCCAGCTTATTTCACTTAACATAATGACCTCCAGTTCCATCCATGTTGCGAATCACAGGATTTCGTGCTTTTTTATGGCTGAATAATATCCCATTATGTATATGAATCATATTTTCTATATCCATTCATTTGTAGATGGACACTTAAGGTGATTCCATTTCTTGGCTATTGTGAATAGTGCTGCAGTAACATGGGAGTGCAGATTTCTCTTCAATATATTCATTTATTTTCCTTTGGATAAACACTCAGTAGTGGGATTGCTGGATTGTCTAGTAGTTTTATTTTTTTGTTTTTTTGAGAAATGTCCATCTCTGTGCTATCCTCTCAATTTTTCTGTAAAACTGTTCTTAAAAAATAGTCTATTACCACCCCCCACTCAATTTGTTAGTTCATACTTTTTTTTTTTTTTTTTTTTGAGACGGAGTCTCGCTCTGTCACCCAGGCTGGAGTGCAGTGGCCGGATCTCAGCTCACTGCAAGCTCCGCCTCCCGGGTTCACGCCATTCTCCGGCCTCAGCCTCCCGAGTAGCTGGGACTACAGGCGCCCGCCACCTCGCCCGGCTAGTTTTTTTTGTATTTCTTAATAGAGACGGGGTTTCACCGTGTTAGCCAGGATGGTCTCGATCTCCTGACCTCGTGATCCGCCCGTCTCGGCCTCCCAAAGTGCTGGGATTACAGGCTTGAGCCACCGCGCCCGGCCTAGTTCATACTTTTTATTTATTTTTTTTGAGACAGAGTTTCGCTCTTGTTGCCCAGGCTGGAGTGCAATGGCGCGATCTCGGCTTACTGCAACAGCGTGATCTTGGCTTACTGCAACCTCCGCCTCCCAGGTTCAAGCGATTCTCCTGCCTCAGCCTCCCAAGCAGCTGGGATTACAGGCATGAGCCACCACACCCGGCTAATTTTGTATTTTTAGTAGAGACTGGGTTTCATCATGTTGGCCAGGCTAGTTTTAAACTCCTGACCTCAGGTGATTCACCTGCCTCAGCCTCCCAAAGTGTTGGGATTACAGGCGTGAGCCATCACACCCAGCCTATACATTTTTTAATATCAGATTTTCATAAACTAGGGTTAACTTGCATACAGTTTTACAAACTTTAATCTGGGTGATTTCCCATCAATCACACCAAAACTTAAGGCAGTGGATCTTCCCCACCGCCCCGCAACCCAACAGACAAGGTCTCACTCTTGTGTTGCCCAGGCTGGAGGGCAGTGGTACAATCATAGCTCATTGCAGCCTCAACCTCTTGGGCTCAAGAGATTCTCTTGCCTCAGCCTCCTCAGTACAGGCACACGCCACGATGTTCACCTAATTTTTAAATTTTTTGTAGAGATTGGATCTTGCTAGGTTGCCCAGGCTGGTCTTAAACTCCTGGCATATGGTGATCCTCCTGCATTGGTCTCCCAAAGTGCTGGGATTACAGGCATGAGCCACCAGGCTTGGCTAAGGTAGTAGATCTTAAAATTGTTCAAGTGACAGAGCACTGGGAAGTCACAGTGCTCTGTTGGTGTACATTATAGATTTTGTCATATTATTATTATTATTTTTTTTTTTTGAGGCAGGGTCTCGCTTTGTCACCCAGGCTGGAGTACAGTAGCACAATCAAGGGCTCACTGTAGTCTTGACCTCCTGGGCTCAAGCAATCCTCCTGCCTCAGCCTCCTGAGTAGCTGGGGCTACAGACATGTGCTACCAACTGGGCTAATTTTTAAATTTTTTTTAGAGACAGGGTTTCACAACATTGCCAAGGCTGGTCTTGAACTCCTGGGCTCAAGTGATCCACCCGCCATGGCCTCCGAAAGTGCTGGGATTCCAGACGTGAGCCACTGCACCTGACCTCTTTTTTAAACTTTAATACACTATTACTGTGACCTAATTTACAGTCCATATGTAACTTTCCGCAATTATCCCCAAAATGTGCTTTGTAACCTTTTTTTTGTTTGTTTCTTATCCAGGATCCAATCAAGGATCATGCATTTAGAGATTAAATCTCCTTCAGCCTGGAACAGTTTCTTGGCTTTCTTTTCTCTTTAATTTTCTTCCTTTGTTTTTGGTCTTTAAGACACTGACTGTAAAATTTATGGTAAAATACACGTGACACAAAATGTACCATTTTAGACATTTTAAAGTAAACAGTTCAATGACCTTCAGTACATTGACATGGCTGTGCAACCATCACCACCATCAGGGTGCAGTGCTTTATCATCACCCCAAATAGAAACTCTGTACCCATTAAACCATCACTCCCCATTTCCATCACCCCGTCCTCTGACCCCAGCCCCTGGTAACCACAAATCTGCTTTCAGTATCTACGGATTTGTCTATTCTGGACATTTCCTGTCATTGGAATCACACACTATGTGACCCTCTGTGTCTGGCTTCTTTCACTTAGCAGAATGTTTTCTTTCTTTTTTCTTTTTTTGAGATGGAGTTTCGCTCTTGTTGCCCAGGCTGGAGTGCAATGGCGCAATCTCTGGCTCACCGTAACCGCCGCCTCCCGGGTTCAAGTCATTCTCCTGCCTCAGCCTCCTGAGTAGCTGGGATTACAGGTATGTGCCACCAAACCTGGCTAATTTGGTATTTTTAGCAGAGATGGGGTTTCTCCATTTTGGTCAGGGTGGTCTCGAACTCCCAACCTCAGATGATCTGCCTGCCTCGGCCTCCCAAAGTGCTGGGATTACAGGCATGAGCTACTGTGCCTGGCTCACTTAGCAGAATGTTTTCAAGATTCATCTGTGTTGCAGCATGTGTTACAACTTCATTTCCTGTTTGTTTGTTTTTTGAGATGGAGTCTCGCTCTGTCACCCAGGCTGGAGTGTAGTGGTGCAATCTCGGCTCACTGCAACTTCTGCCTCTCAGGTTCAAGCAATTCTTGTGCCTCAGCCTCCTGTGTAGCTGGGATTACAGTGTGCGCCACCATACCCAGCTAATTTTTGTAGTTTCAGTAGAGGCGGGGTTTCACTATGTTGGCCAGGCCACTCCTGACCTCAAGTGATTCACCCGCCTCGGCCTCCAAAAGATCACAGGCGTGAGCCACTGCGCCCTGCCAACTTCATTTCCTTTTATCGCTGAATAATACTTTGTTGTGTGACTATAACACAATTGTTTCTCCATTCCTCCATTGGTGGACATTTGTGTTGTTTCCACCTTTTGGCTGCTGTGGATAGTATTGTTATGAACACTTGTGTAAAAGGTCTTGTTTGAATACCTGTTTTCAAAGTTCTCTATACCTAGGAATTGCTGAGTCACATGGTAATTCTATGTTTAATTTTTTAAGGATCTGCCAAACTGTTTTCCACAGTGGCTATGCCTTTTTACTTCCCCACTAGCCATGTGTGAGGGTTCCAATGTCTTCTCATCCTTCCCAACATTTGTTCTGACACTTCTTTGGACACTGACAGTTTTTATATTTCGGCCAATTGTTTTGCAGAATGTCCCTTGATTTGGATTTATTTGGTTGTTTCCTCACAGTTAGATTCAGATTACACATATTTGACAGGAATATTACACAGATACTGCTGTGTCCAACTCACTGTATCATGTGAGGAGACAAACATTAATTTCTATTATAGAACTAAGGAACAATTATTACCAAGAGATGTGGCTGCTAGGTGTATGTCTCTGCATTTCATAAAACAACGCAGGCAATACTCTAAATTGTTTCCTAGTTTTCCATAATAGTTAGTTGCTACTTGTCCTCTTCTGTTTGCCTTTTGTTAGCACTTGCAGGCAGATAAACAGCTGCAGGTACTAATGTTCATGGAAGAAAGGAGATGAAGAAAATTTTCTCATCTTGACTTTTTTTCTTGCAAATTTGGAAAAAATTGTCATGATTTGATGTTTAAAAGGAAAAACCCTTATTCTATCCCGTAAGACAGTACTTCAGGGCCATCAGCAACAAGAGAGGAAAGGTTGCAGGGCCTCAACTTGAGGTCCTGAACAAAGGTTGTTCTCCTTGGCTCTTATGCCCAAATGCCAATAATTACAGGCAAATTCGCTCCCAGAGTCCATCTCTACTGGATTGCATTTAAGACCAAGGTAGGGCCAGGCATGGTGGCTCATGCCTGTAATCCCACCAGTTTGGGAGGCCAAAGTGGGGAAGATCGTTTGAGGCCAGGATTTGAAGACCAGTCTGGGCAACATAGTGAGACCAGTCTCTAAAAAAAAAAAAAAAAATTAGCCGGGCATGGTGATGCATGCCTGCAGTCCAAGCTACTCAACAGGATGGGGTGGGACGTTTGCTTGAACCCAGGCAGTTGAGGCTGCAGTGAGCTGTGATCCCATCACTGCACTCCAGCCTGGGTTAAAGAGCAAGACCATGTCTAAACAAACAAACAAATGAACCAACAAATATGTAAATAAAAATGTTAAAAGGCCGAGGTGGTGTGACAAGCCTTGAGAAGCAGATGTTTCCTCACAGTTAAGATTCAGTTAGATTCCTAGGGAAGGCCCCCGGAGACAACAGTGTGGCTCTGTTCATGGGATAAATAGGAAATTTCTCCATAAACTAAACAACATAAAGCTACCAATAATGATTGTCTCCTGCTGAGTTTTTTTTCTTTTCTCTTTAATTTTCTTCCTTTGTTTTTAGTCTTCCTTTGTTATGGTGAGAACGTGAGCAAAGAGGGCTGAGCAAAGGCTGGCCCTTCCCTAGCCAGTTCCTGTCTGCTTGCCACTCTCTTTCGTCCTCCTTGGAGGAGCACTCAACCTCATCCTCCACGTCCACCCCCAGCAGGTGACCTCTAGGAGCGTTTACAGGGATAGCAGTGGCATTACTTTCTGTTGAGTGCCAAGGACCAGGCGCCGGGCTAAACACTGTCTCATTTAATTCTGACCACAAACCCAAGAGGGCGTTAGGATCTCCATTTTATAGAGATGATGTTCAGAGAATTTTAGCAACTTTCCTCCGTTCACTTGGCTAGTGAGCGGCTGAAGTGGGACTGGAACCTAGGTCTGGATGTCCCCAAAGCCTCATGAGCTTGGCCATTTGTCTGCCTTCCTATCTCTGCCTCTCAGCACCCCCAGGATTTTGCATATTCACCTCAGCCATCATGGGAGATGGGAAGCAGCTGCTTGTGGTTCCCTTGGGGGAACAGCTGATAATCTCCAAATGGGCTAGGGCTCAGGCAGGGGAAGGAAGACTGCAGCTGGCGGGGAGGGACAGGGTGCCAGTGGGGCCCAGGAGGTGGCTCAGAGGGAAGTCTCTGGAACAGCACTCTGAAAAGGGAAGGCATGGCGTTGCCACAGGGGGGCCACCCGCAGGTGCAGCTTCCAGGGAAAGCCCTAGCCTTGTCTGTCTTCCATAGTCCAAAGTCCAGGCTGTAAGAAGCAGTGGCACCCTACTGTCTCAGGGCCCACACCCCCTCCTTAGAATCTCTTTTCCTCCTCTTTTGAAGGTGATGGTGGAGACAGCTGAGGGTAAAGTGGTTCCCTGTGTGGCAATCAAAACCCTGTCCCTGCTCAGAGGGAAATGGGCAAGGCAGTGGTCTCCACCTCTGGTTTCTCAGTCCTTCCTACCCTTATATCTGGATGAAGTCAAAGAACTTTCAGCCTGTGGCCCCAGAGCACGGCCACTTCTCTCCCTGCCCATAACCTTACACATACTGGTCTTTCTGTGCTCTCCGTGGCGCTGCTGTTACAGGTGTCTGAGGTGGCGGCTGTCCATGTGAGGCTGGCTCTCAGCGCTCTCCCTCCGGACTGGGGGACAGTGTCCCTCTGAAATGGAGGAGTTCACAGGGCTCCTTCCTCAACAATGTCTGGGGCCAAGCCTTTGGCATCTTCCTCAGGCCATGGCTGACTTTGTTCTTCCAAGGTTAAGAAAGAGGAAGGGAGGTCTAGCAAGGGCTTGCAGTAAATAAACATTCAAACTCACAGCCCTGGAGGGACTGGCCTTGCACTAGCCTCCTACCAAGATCTGAGAGGCATTCTATGTTTTCTTTTTCCTTTTTTTTTTTTTTTCCGAGATGGAGTTTCGCTTATGTCGCCCAGCGTGGAGTGCAATGGCGCAATCTTGGCTCCCTGTAATCTCCACCTCCCGGGTTCAGGTGATTCTCCTGCCTCAGCCTCCCAAGTAGCTGGGATTACAGGTGTGCACCACCATGCCCGGTTAATTTTTACATTTTTAGTAGAGATGGGGTTTCACCATGTTCGTCAGGCTGGTGTCGAACTCCTTACCTCAGGTGATCCACCTGCCCCGGCCTCCCAAAGTGCTGGGATTACAGGCGTGAGCCACTGTGCCCAGCCTTCTTTTTTTTTTTTTAAAGGCTGCTTTAAGTTTATGGTTTTCTACTTGGTCCAAGGCAAACAAAGCTGCTGGGGAGTTAAGAAGGTATGCATGCGACCTGCATAGCAAAGGAGATGGTTCTTGTCTTCATTTCCCATATTTTGTAATTTTTGTTGTTTTTATAAAAAGCATCTGACTATCTTCAGTTACTGAAGCCAGCCAAGTCTATGAGGAAGATGGGGGGCGGGGGGAAGGAGGTGATGGGCTCTGCCTCCTAGTGTATTTGGAAGTATAGGATGAGGAGGTTGGATGGCAGAAAGGGCCCCTGCCACTTAGAAGAGGTTTTGGCTGGCTTGATGCCTGGTTACGTCCTCATGATTTTTGAGCCAGACGAAAAGAGATGGTGCTGAGAGTGGTCTGGGTGATTCTGAGTGCCCAAGGACTCCAATACAGTAGTCCTGCATGGGAGAGTGGCTTTCTTGAAGAAGATGCGCCACCGATGGCTTGGCTCAGCCTAGGGAAGACCTGAACGGGGGTCCATATAGGTAGCAGTGGAAGTGAGAAAATCCACATGCTGTAGACAGTACGTACGTGTGGCTCTGAAGAGGGGATGGCTGCCATGTTTCTGACCTGGCTTAAGGGAAGGGATGCCAGGCCACCAGACCCATCACAGAGGAGAACACAGTTGGGTACCTCATCACCAAGAGTGCTCAAGGACCCCAGGTTGAGCTGCATCTTTACAGGCCAGTGTCTATGAGGGAGGGAGGATGGACACCATGCCTCTACCCTGTGGGGTTTGCGCTCTCACTCGCCATCCAATAAACATTCAATAAGCAACCAATTTATGCCAAACACAGCTGGGCGCCGGGGATCCAGAGGTAAACAGGGCTGTGCTCAGCCTCAAGATCCCGAAATCTAGAGGGGAAGATGGAGAAGTAAACACAATTGCAGCACAGGTAAGGGATATGACAATCGAAGAATACAGAAGGTGCCATGGGAGTCCTGAGGTATAGCTGCTAGGGAAGCCTGGGCTGAGACACAGGGGCTGGAGGTCTGAGCTTCTGGGCTCTGCCTGACTCAAAAGCCAGCCAATTGCTGCCCTGAGTGGGAAAAGGACCAGTGAGGAAGGAGGTGGGCGGCACTGTATGTTCCTGACAACACATGGCCAAGCTGATAAAGCAGGCACCACCCCAATGTCTTTCTCTGCAAGAAGCTGTCCTGCAGAGGGAGGTGAGGAGAGGCAGCTGCTCTGTAGCCGCCCTAACTGATTTAAATACAACATCTAGGATCTTAGAGCAGCTACTCCAGGCCATGGAATCCCCACAGTCAGTAACCCAGCAACACGATTCAGGGAAGAAAATCAGAACTCCCGGGTCAAAGGGGAAGTGAGATTTGAAACACGAACAGTAGGAACTGGTCCCCGTCACCAGAAATTCATTAGCTTTCTGAGTCAGACTCCAAATGCCCCAAGAGTCAGGGCTTCTAGAGCAAGAGCAGACATAGCCACCATCACCACCAGCACCACTGAATGTGAGCCCAGAGGATGCCAGACACCTTCCTAGTGGGTTCCAGGCACAGACACAATAACCACTGCCACGTGGCCACTCCAGAAGCTGGTCAGAGCATGCACTCTGCCTGCAAGGGTGTGGGCTGACCATCGTCTCATCCATAGGTGCTTCCTGGGCAGAAGAGCGGAATTTGATTAGGGTGATAAAAGTCTACAAAAAAGAAAGCATGGGAACCAGTCCCTGAAGAGGGGCTAGGAAGAAAGATGGCCCCCTGATCTGGGGAAGCAGCCCTTTCTCTCCAGCTGCTCTTGTATGGAATATACCTGTGCAGCACTGGGTTTGGGGGAGAAGGGACATTCAATAAGACCTGAAAAGTACTGTCCCCTAGGAAGGGCAATCAGGACACAGGGAGATTCATCCTTAGATCCAGTTCCAGGTCTTGAAGAAAGAAAACAGTCGGCCAGGCGCGGTGGCTCAAGCCTGTAATCCCAGCACTTTGGGAGGCCAAGATGGCTGGATCACGAGGTCAGGAGATCGAGACCATCCTGGCTAACATGGTGAAACCCCGTCTCTACTAAAAAATACAAAAAACAGGCCGGGCGCGGTGGCTCAGTCCTATAATCCCAGCACTTTGGGAGGCCGAGATGGGCGGATCACTGGGTCAGGAGATCGAGACTATCCTGGCTAACACGGTGAAACCCTGTCTCTACTAAAAAATACAAAAAACTAGCCGGGCGAAGTGGCGGGCGCCTGTAGTCCCAGCTACTCGGGAGGCTGAGGCAGGAGAATGACGTAAACCTGGGAGGCGGAGCTTGCAGTGAGCTGAGATCCTGCCACTGCACTCCAGCCTGGGCGACAGAGCGAGACTCCGTCTCAAAAAAAAAAAAAGATGACAGTCCCCCAAATGATTCATTCATCCTTAAATAGTTCACTAAGGCAGAAATTGTTTCTCCTTTAGAGGAGAAAGATTATTAAGGTCAGAGAGACAGATACATTGGCTTAGGGTCACACAGTAAGTTGGTGCCAAAAAGATGCTGAGCCTCTTGTCCTTCAGTGTGCTATTTCTAGAGCCTCTGATTTTTTATGAGTCTACTGTAGGGCCAAGAAGGGGCTCTATTCTAATTTGGGGTGGTGCTAGCTTGGCCGCCCGGGTCTTCTGACTTTGAATGAACCATTTTACCAAGGTAAATGGGTCTGTGGAGCCAAACTCTCTCATGGTTGAGATCTCTCAAAGTCATTTATCTGATAAAAGGGGGGTAGGGTGGAGGTAAGGGGTAGGGAAGCTCGAGAAAAAAAAAAAGACCAGGAACACAAGTGTAACAGATGCACCCAGCTGTTGTCACTGGCAAGCACAGACAAGGGTGAGGTGCCGATGGCTCCAAGGGAGCCAGTCTCGGCAGATAAAGGAAGTCAGAGTGACGACCTAAAGTCCCTGAGATGCTAGTGCTGGCTCTGACGATGGCACGTCACTGGCCTGGCACACTCAGTGAGCACAGAGGAGACTTCACTGATACTTGCCCGTAGGTG
Source organism: Macaca fascicularis (assembly GCF_037993035.2). Classification (NCBI taxonomy): domain Eukaryota; kingdom Metazoa; phylum Chordata; class Mammalia; order Primates; family Cercopithecidae; genus Macaca; species Macaca fascicularis. Next base: position 170,605,317 of record NC_088377.1, on the reverse strand, counting down.
GGGAGTCTCTCAGTGCGCTCTCAGCACTGGCAGGTGGTAAGGGATTTTCTCGTGTTCTTTCCTAACCTCCAGCTGAAGCAGAACTTAGACTATGGGAACTCGGGTTGACTGGTTGACTACTAAAACTGCCAATACCCCAGCTATAGCGGCAGCCATCTGCGCTGAGGACTTCCCCCAGAGGCACTGTGGTTCAGTAGAAAGGTCACCAGACCAAGCCTGCTAACCAGCTGTTGGACCTTGGACAAAACATTTAACATCTCTGTGCTTTAGTTTTCTACATTTTATAGACATAAACACAGATGCTGGACAAGATGTCTTCTAAAATGTTTTTCCAGTTCTAAAACTGAGCATTTGATAGGAGCCCAAGTTTCATTTTCCCCAGGAGTATGATGATGGCTGAGTGTGCTGTCATCACCACCCTCTGAGATTTCTCTCATTTGTCCCAACAGGCCAGCACTTATGTGCTTTGTGTCTGCACTTCACCCCACGGGCCCTGTGAAACCTTTACAGCAAAGGGCTTAGATGTCTCTTTTGCTCCCTCCCCTAGGAAACATATTTTAGACTCAATTCTTCCCTCCTGTAAGTCTGAACTTTAGGTCTCCAGCTGAAGTGGGGAAGGATGGTGGGCTCCAGAAGCAGCAGCTCTGGTGTGGTAGGAGCCAGAAGAGGAGGTGAATGAAGGAAGGACATCCCTACGTTCTCACACCCCAGAACCTCCAGGACTCTCTAGCCAGGAAATAGGGTCGAGCTGGCATTGCATGATCTGGTTCAGCTCAGTTCTCAGCTTCAGCAGTCTTTCTGCCACCCCTGATCACACTAGGTTGGATTTGTGGGGGAGGGAGGCAAGACCTGCAGACATGAACATAACATGCTTAGGTCGGTCAAGTCAACAATGAACGGCAGAGTGGGATGGGAATCCAGGTGTCCTGAGTCCCAGCCCAATACTTTGTCCACCCCAAGCAGAAGATTCTGAAAGAATCCCTGGCCCTCCGGCCCAACACGGGGTCCTGTTTAAAGACACTGGGGACTGTCAGGCTCCAGGGGTGAAGTCTGGTCCTGAGGAGGGTGGCGGGGAGGGGGCAAAGTTTGGGGCAGTGCTGGGATAGGCAAGACATCTGCGCCTGGAGGCGATTCTTCCCAGACTTTGGGGGGGGTGTAGGTGGGGGTAGAGGAGGCCTGCGAAAGGAAGAGATGATGCCCATAACCCATCTTCTCTGAAGTGGTGGAGAGAGAGGTTTGGGTTTTTCCTTCCTCTTCTTTGCCAGCCAGGCCTCCAGGCCCCCAGGCCTGAAAGTCACCTGCCACCACCGACTCCCCATCATGTGCCAGTGGGTCCGCCTTGGGCCAACAGGCTGCCTCAAACCTACATTTCTAGCCTGACACAGACCCTCCTCCGACACCCCGACAATACCCATCAGTCTTCACTGATTCCCTGGCATACCCTCCTCCCTGCAACGCCCCCTGCAGACGCGGCGTCCCCGGGGTGTCCCTCCCCAGGATGAATTTCCCCCAAGTGCCGTCAGCCCAGAAAACTCAGCAGTGTGGCTCCCGCGCGTGGGGCACTCCGGGCCACCCCTCCACCCCGCGGGTGGACCCCGCCGCCCAGGTGCCCTCGACCCCGAGACTCACCCAGAAGAGCATGTTGAAGAAGAAGAGCAGGTATTTCACCAGCGGGCTGACGAAGGAGAACTCCTCCCCGGAGGCGGCCGGCGCCCGGGGTCTCCGCGCCATGGCCCCGCCGCCGCCGCCCCCGGGGGCCTATTTCCCAGTGGCGGCCGGCCGGCCTGTGCGCCCCGCGCCCGGGGGCATGAGCCGCGCCGCGCAGGAGCCCGGCCGGCGGGGGAGCTGGCTGCGGCGGGAGGCGCTCGAGCCGGGGGGCCGGGAGCCTCGCGGGCCGGGGAACTGCGCCTGGAGCCGCCGGAGCCGCGGTGGGCAGCGCGAGCGGCGGAGACTCAGCTGCGGCCGCAGGACCAGCCCGGCCAGCCCGGCGCCCAGGAAACCCGGCCCGCCCCCGGACGCCCATTGGCGCGACGGCTGGAGCCCGACTTCCCATTGGCTCGTGGCTGATGTCACTGAGTATCCAGCCATCCCTCTCCACTGAGAGTCGGGGGAGACACCTGTTTTGTGAGGGATAACTTGTTAAAGGGTCAGCGGTTCTGCCTCTCCCCTACCCCAAAGGGAAAGCATTCAGGCTGCAGCTGCTCAAAGGAACAAGAATGAGGAGAAGGAACGCACAGTGCATCCCACACCCACGTCCGCTGCCCAGTTGCTGTGCACATATGCAAACACATACATTAAAATCAACAAGTACGCACACCGTGTGTTGAGCAATGCGCCGAAAGCTCTGGGAACACGGCAGAACAGAAACAATCCCGGGGGACAATAAAATCAGGGAGACAAAACTAACCTACACATTAGACCAAGAGTAGGTGCAATTCTGTTTAGTAACTATACATTTTAAATGCTTATTTCAAAAGCTGTACAACCCAACAGTGGAAATTTGGAAACATCACCGCCAATCCCGCCATCCTAATTCATTGCTATGTCACTTCCCGCCCCCGCAGCCCCTCTTCCCTTGGTCTACTTGCAGACACCGTTTTTAACATGCTGATCCGGCACACACAGGTTGAGTGCAGTGTAGCTGGCGAATATACTGTGTTGGCTACCCTAAGTAATGCAAGCGTGAACCTCGGGGAGGGATCTGATTCCACCATAATTAGCTGCGTGAAAGCTGCAAGCTACTTAATCTCTCGGAGCCTCAGTTTGTTTAATGTTAAATGGGAGAGTCCTGACCTAGGTGTCGATGTGATGATTAAATGAGATAATGCATGTAGCTCACTTAACACATGGCTGGCACATGGAAAGGCTCATCAAAGGCAGTACAGTATTTCGTTTTAGCAGAATTTAGAATCCAGTGTGGAAAATAACTGCACAAATAATTATAGTACATCTCGTAGAAGGTTAGTGAAGATAGCGTGACAAGTGAAATTAGGGGAGGATGAGATTTAGAATAGCAGAGATGGAGGGGAAACATAATCCAGGTGGATTTAAAAAAAAGGGGTGAACCAAAGCCTGGAGGTGCAGAAGCAGGCCATGTGTTTCGTGCAAAATAAGCAGACTGCTGTGGCTGGAGCACAGGGTATGCTTGGAATAGCAGCGGGAGGTAATGCTGACCGATGCCGTTACATGTGGAATTGTGTTAAAATTGTGGAAGTAATTGAACATCAGATTGGGGAGTTAGTGCTTAATTGACTTGGAAATAAGAGTTTTGAAGAAGGCCGGGCGCGGTGGCTCAAGCCTGTAATCCCAGCACTTTGGGAGGCTGAGACGGGCGGATCACGAGGTCAGGAGATCTAGACCATCCTGGCTAACACAGTGAAACCCCGTCTCTACTAAAAATACAAAAAACAAAAAAAAACAAAAAACTAGCCGGGCGAGGTGGCGGGCGCCTGTAGTCCCAGCTACTCGGGAGGCTGAGGCAGGAGAATGGCGTAAACCCGAGAGGCAGAGCTTGCAGTGAGCTGAGATCCGGCCACTGCACTCCAGCCCCAGCGGCAGAGGGAGACTCTGTCTCAAAAAAAAAAAAAAAAAAAAAAAGAGTTTTGAAGAAAGGGATGATGAAAAACCCACGTTTTCAGTTAGAGTGGGAAAGAAGCTGGAGAGAGAAAGATTTGTTAGAAGCATGCTGCTTATCATCCAGATAATCAGAAACGAGGAACTGATTTAGGAGTAATAGAATAATAGATAGTTAGGAAAGGATAGAAGGGAAGGCATTGGCAAGATGGAATCTCTAGGGGTTAGGCTGTGGTGACAAGCAGGCATACCAGGAGCAGCAAGAGTGGAGGTTAAAGAAGGTAGTCACTTAGCCAGGTTACTGGGTGATTACTGGCCATTAACAGGTTGACATTGGAGATCAGTTTTAGTATGAAGAGGGCAGGGTGGGCAGAAGTCATTTTACAAGAGGTTAGTGATTGAATGAGTAGGTGCTCATTTTCAGATGTTAGAGCAGGGAGGATAGAGAAATAGACCAAGATGCTGAATGTTTCTATTAGATGATCTTCCAGAAATCAGTTTTATTTTTTTGGGATGGAGTCTAGCTCTGTCATCCCGGATGGAATGCAGTGGCACGATCTCAGGTCACTGCAACCTCCGCCTCCCTAGTTCAAGCGATTTTCCTGTCTCAGCCTCCCAAGTAGCTAGGATTACAGGCGCCAGCCATCATGCCTGGCGAGTTTTTGTATTTTTAGTAGAGATGGGGTCTCACCATGTTGGCCAGGATGGTCTGAACTCCTGACCTCAGGTGATCCACCCGCATGGGCCTCCCAAAGTGCTGGGATTACAGACATGAGCCACTGTGCCCAGCCAAGAGATCATTTTTAACTGAGACAGGAAGAAAGAAGATCACAAAGTGTCAAGGAAGGAATGGGTGGTGAAATGGAAGCTGTGAACGAAGACTGTGGATATCTCTATCTGGAGCTTTGAAGGTTATAGGAGCCTTAAGGTACCCCAGAGTGAAGGTAAAGTTCTCTGTTAGCATAGAAGAGACCTAACATGTTTGTAGGAAAAAACAAAACGAAACAAAACAGTAAAGAGGGATAAATGTGGATAATGGATGGAATGAGGTTTTGGAATTAACAGGTAAAGATGGGATCAGGATTCAAAGTGATGACCACAGTGTCCCTCATGTGGAAGTCATAGACGGCACCACAAAGTAGGAAGCCATGCAGCTATAGAACAAAGAATTAGGGAACTCTCTGTACTGAGTTGGAACGATCTCCAAGTTAGGTCATTACATTTAAAAAGCAAAATGAGGCTGGGCGCGGTGGCTCACGCCTGTAATCCCAACACTTTAGGAGGCCGAGGCGGGCGGATCACGAGGTTAGGAGATAGAGACCATCCTGGCTAACACAGTGAAACCCCGTCTCTACTAAAAATACAAAAAAATTAGCCGGGCGCGGTGGCGGGCGCCTATAGTCCCAGCTACTCGGGAGGCTGAGGCAGGAGAATGACGTGAACCTGAGAGGCGGAGGTTGCAGTGAGCCGAGATCGCGCCACTGCACTCCAGGCTGGGCGGCAGCGCCAGACTCAGTCTCAAAAGAAAAAAAAAAAAAAAAGCAAAACGAGGGACAGTAGATACAATATGTTACATTCTGGTTAAAGTGAAAGAGAGAAAACAAAAATAAGGAATAACGTTTGTGTTTGCTTCCCTCTGACTAAATAAACTCTGGAAGGAAATGTAAGACATCAAGTAAGAAAGGAGGTTACAAACTGGGATGGTGATGAGAACTGAAAAGAGAGCAGAGAAACTTCACTGTGTGCCATTTTATTCTTTCTGGTTTTTTTCTTTTTCTTTTTTCTTTTCTTTTTTCTTTTTTTGCAGCATAGAATGTATTAATGATTCAAAATGAAAAAGTTACACAAATTGAAAAATCGAAAAGAATTTACAAATTGAAAAAAATATATCTTTACTATAGAATGCTATGCAGCCATTTAAAATAACATAGAAAATATATGTACTGACTTGCAAAAGGTCCATGACATATAAGGTGCAAAAATCAGGTTGTAGAATAAAGTATACAGAGTATCTGATAATCAGTGAATAGTTTCAATTTATTTCGAGTCCTTGGAAAAGACATTAAGTTCTTTGGAATATATAATGTGGCCATTTAAAATGGAATTCAATGGAAAAGGTATTTCAGTTATTTGGAATATATATAATATATAATGTGGCCATTTAAAATGGAATTCAAAGCGGGTGTGGTGGCTCATGCCTGTAATTTCAGTACTTTGGGAGGCCAAGGTGGGCGGCTGACTTGAGGCCAGGAGTTTGAGACCAGCCTGGCCAACATGGCAAAACTCTACTAAAAATACAAAAATTAGCTGGGCGTGGTGGCATGCACCTGTAATCCCAGCTACTTGGAAGGCCGAGGCATGAGAACGCTTGAACCCAAGAGGTGGAGGTTGCAGTGAACCAAGATTGCACCACTGCACTCCAGCCTGGGTGACAGAAATTCTGTCTCCAAAAAAACAAAAAACAAAACAAAAGAAAACAAACAAAAAATGGAAACCCCCCCAAAATATGTAATAGTATGTAAGATTTTAACAATATAAAAATATCCACAGTAAGAAATACGGGCAAATTTCAACAGAGATGAAAAAATATAAAAGTAAAATCAGCTGTGTTGTTGTGACACGATGTGTAGCAATTTTTTACTTAAAAATATATTTAATATTATTACACGTGATTATGAAAATAATTAAAATATTTGAATGATATCTCTGTAAAGAAAGAGGGTCATGTTGCTGGAGCTAACATTGGCAAGAAGGCATATGAAGAGAGGAGCAGTGACACGGTGTAGACAAGGAACTTTAGGAGAGGGGAGTTCTGGGTAGAGCAAGGCAGGAGACTCCGGGCAAGATGGGTCAGCAGCAGTGATGGCCCAGGTGGCATGGCTGATGACTGTGGTGATCCCAGTTGGCCAGGCTGGTGATTCCCTTCAAAAAGCATGTAGGCCGGGCGTGGTGGTTCACGTCTGTAATCCCAGCACTTTGAGAGGCTGAGGTGGGTGAATCACGAGGTCAGGAGTTCAAGACCAACCTCACCAATGTGGTGAAACCCTGTCTCTACCAAAAATAGAAAACTTAGCCGGACGTGGTGGCACGTGCCTGTAATCCCAGCTACTCAGGAGGCTGAGGCAGAAGAATCGCTTGAACCCAGGAGGCGGAGGTTGCAGTGAGCTGAGATCAGGCCACTGTGCTCCAGCCTGCGTGACAGGGCAAGACTCTGTCTCAGAAAAAATTAAAAAAGAAAAAAGCATGTAGTAGCCTGGAGAGCCCACGGTGAGAACTACAAATGCTGGAAACTGCAAAGAGGCAAGTGATTCTGGGATGCACCATTTGAAATGCACCATTGAAAAGCCCATCTGTGGGATCTAGGATTATTAGAGAACTAACTGCTGGTATGTAACTCTGGAAGGATTGGAAGGTTTGTCTGCACCATTTTTTTTTTTTGTATTTTAACTTTTTATTTACATATAACATATCTACAAAATACAGCATTCTCTTTTGTGTGTGTGTGTGTGTGTGTGTCTGTGTGTGTGTTTGTGTGTGTGTGTGTTTGAGACGGAGTCTCGCTCTGTCACCCAGGCTGGAGTGCAGTGGTGCGATCTCGGCTCACTGAAAGCTCCGCATCCCCGGTTCACGCCTTTCTCCTGCCTCAGCCTCCTGAGTAGCCAGGATGGTCTTGATCTCCTGACCTCGTGAACTGCCCGCTTCAGCCTCCCAGAATGCTGGGATTACAGGCGTGAACCATCGAGCCCGGTTTTATATGCTTCTTTCTATCTTTTGTATATATCATTTTAAAATCTGAGATCAGTACAAAACTATATGTCCAGAGCCATAACAATTTTGTAAAATAAAAATAATTATATATTTTAAAACACCATGTTGTATACCATAAAATATATATAATTTTTATGTGTCAATAAAAATAGATAAAGAAAAGAATTAGGTTTATAAATGTGTAGAAGGAAAGGCATCATAATATAAATGATTATCTCTGTGTGGTAGGATATTGGTTTCTCTCTATTTGTGTTGCTTTTCCTTTTCCCCAGATTTTCTTTAGTGAATATGTTTTATTTTTATTGGCAAGAAAAATTTTTGGAGCTCCTGTTTTCTCTTTTGGTTAGAAATATTTTCAAATGCACAGCAAAGTAGAAAGAATAATCCAGAAACATCTACAGCATTCCCGTTACCAAATTTTCCCATTTTCTCCTGTTTCCTTCATCCATTTTTGAGCTATCATGTCATTTAACCTGTTAATTTCATTTTCATGTCTAAAAATAATGACTTTTATATAACTATGATAACGTTATCATTCCTGATAAGTTTAACAATAATTTCCTAATATAATTTTGTGCCCAGTTCATACTCAAATTTCCCCAGTTGACCCCAAAATATCTTACAGCTGGTTTGTTCAAACCAGGATTTAATTAAGAACTAGTCATTGCATTTGGTATTATGTGGGGTTCTTTTTGAGAAACCTGACTTAATTAGAACTTCGTAAGCAATATAATGTTTCATGAAGAAGGTGGCATTTGAAATCTGAGTCCTCAAGGATATGTCAGAATCGACGTGAGTAGAGAAGTGAGGTCACTTCAGGAGCAGAGACCAAAGTGAGCAAATTCAGAGAGACAGAAAGGCGGCAGGTATGTTTGTCTAGTGGCAAGTAGCCCCGTGTATTTTGGATCAAAGGAGAGAGAATAAGGGGGGGGATACAATTAGTAAAAAAAATTAGAAACAGATCATGGAGGGCCATGAGGATTGTTTCCAGTTCAAGTTCACTCTGTAGACAACATGAGAATTCTAGTGAGCCCCAGTGATAATAACCCATCAGTACATAATGCCTGTAAGACTCTGGATGTGTTGCATTAGTATATGTACCCTTGGCACCTAGCAAAGCATGGGACATAGGATGTATTCAGTGTTGAAAACATGGTGCTTGGCCAGGTGTGGTGGCTCTCGCCTGTAATCCCAGAACTTTGGGAGGCCAAGGCGGGCGGATCACCTGGGGTCAGGAGTTTGAGACCAGCCTGACCAACATGGTGAAACCCCATCTCTACTAAAAATACAAAAACTAGCTGGGCATGATGGTATGCCTGTAATCCCAGCTACTTGGGAGGCTGAGGCAGGAGAATTGCTTGTACTCAAGAGGTGGATGTTGCAGTGAGCCGAGATCGTGCCACTGCACTCCAGCCTGGGTGACAGAGCAAGACTCTATTTTAAAAGAAAAGAAAGAAAGAAAGAAAGAAAGAAAGAAAGAAAGAAAAGAAAACACGGTGCTATTGAAGGATTCTTAGTTGGAGACTGACATGTCAAAATCTCCTTTGGGAAGATTTTAAAAATTAGGTGGTAATGATGGTGACTAGAATAAGAATTTAGAGAAGAGAGCTAGCAGAATGGGTTGCAGTAATTGAAGAGGAGGTGAGGCTGGGCTTCCCTAGGTGGGGACACAGCCTGAGCAAAGATGAACAGTTGGGAATGAGTTTAGGGTGGCATAATGACTAGAGAGGAGAAAAAGCTTTGTGATGTTTTGAGAAATAAGACTCCAGAAGACAGGGTCATGATAGTTTAGGGGGTCTAATATTGGTCATTTGCCTCTGGTGTTACTTAATAAATGACCTCTGATCATATTCAAATTCAAGATTTGGGGTTTTAAAAATTGTTACTACTTATGTTTTTTTCACATAAGAGTAACTTTTAGTTCAATAAGAAAGGCAAAATTAGATAAGAGTATTCTGAGTCTAGAAAGAATTAATAACTCAGGAGAGCCTAAACTAAGGGAATATTAAATCAGAAGTATATCAGATTATGTTGATTTCAAATGTATCAGACAATTAGAATATGACACTGAGCACAACTGCGTATGTGAAATGAGACTGTGATTGGCAGTGCTCAAAAAAGGAAGGGGGTAAGGATATTATGACACATTTAGAGGAAGCTTAGCAAATCTAGTTAAAATAAACTTAATAAAGAAAGCAGAACATTTGCTTCAACCTCACAGGAAATTGTGTGCTCTTATTGAAGCTTGACAGTTTGTTTCCTCTTCAAAAAGAGGTTGGACTCTTCTTGATGATAATCAAGTTAAGTTGGTAGATGTGGGGATTAGTGTTGAACTAAAGAGGAAACAAAACAAAACAAAACAAACAAACAAAAAACCCAACTAGTTACATTACCTTGCTACATAGTTAAATGTAAACTAGTTACATTTAACTTGTTTGAATCATTTATTGGTGGTTCTTAAGATTTTCTGAGCTCAGGGATTGTTTGGTGAGTTTGTTGAAAGAGCAGATTTCCAGCCCCTAGCCCCAGTGATTCTGATTCTGGGGCTAGGTCAGGAGTGATTCTGATTCTGGGGCTAGTTGAGAGGTTAGGTTGAGCAAACAAGCACATTGAAAATTTACCTTCTCTAACAAGCAGACTGTGTAATTCTGATGTGGATCATCTATGGACAATACTTTTTAAAAACATCTCTAAAGGATCTAGTATCTTTCCACAGGTAAGCATAGGACTTGTACAATTAAAAAAAAGTAAGTTCTAGTTTAATTTTTTGTTTGTTTTGTTTTGCTTTGTTTTGCTTTTTTTAGACAGGTCTCACTCTGTTGCCCTGGCTGGAGTGCAGTGGCGCAATCTTGGCTCACTGCAACCTTCTCCTTCCAGGCTCAAGTGATCCTCCTGCCTCAGCCTCCTAAGTAGCTGGGACTACAGGCATATATATATATATATATTTATATATAAAACATATATTATATATAATACATACATATAAATATATATAATATATAAATATATTATTTTATATATATATATATATATATATATATATATATATTTTTTTTTTTTTTGTAGAGGTGGAGTTTCACCATGTTGCCCAGGCTAGTCTTGAACTCCTGGGCTCAAGTAATCGGCACCCTCTCAGGCTTCCAAAGTGCTGGGATTACTGGTGTTAGCCACTGCACCTGGCCAATCTTTTTTTTTTTTTTAAAGCTTGTTAGGACTATGTTCAGTGCAAATAACAGAAAAACAACCAACCACGGCTTAAACCAGTAACTTTTGTTTTGTTTTTATTTGCTTTTTGTCTCAGACAACAAGAAGTCTGGGGATGGACTGTCCAGGGCTGGTCCTTTGCACTCAAAGGTTTACCAACGTCCTCAAGGAGCCAGGCTCCTTCTATTTTTCTGCTACCCATCTTAGGGAGCAACCTTCATTCTCATGGTCATAAGGTAGCTGCTTCACATCCAAACATCACACTCACATTCCAGGCAGGGAAAGACAGAAGCAAAAGTTACAAGCCAGACACATTTGTCCCTTTTACAAAATATTCACAGATGCTTTACCAGTAACTTGTGCTAATATCTCATTGGCTAGAACTGGGCCACATCACCACTTCTGAGTAAACATTGTTAACTGAGTGTACTACTCTCCGGAAGGAAAAAAAGGTGGGGTTCTATTAAGAAAGAAGGCCAGCCGGGCGCGGTGGCTCAAGCCTGTAATCCCAGCACTTTGGGAGGCCGAGACGGGCAGATTACGAGGTCAGGAGATCCAGACTATCCTGGCTAACATGGTGAAACCCTGTCTCTACTAAAAAAATACAAAAAACTAGCCTGGCGTGGTGGTGGGCGCCTGTAGTCCCAGCTACTCGGGAGGCTGAGGCAGGAGAATGGCATGAACCCGGGAGGCAGAGCTTGCAGTGAGCTGAGATCCGGCCACCGCACACCAGCCTGGGCGACAGAGCAAGACTCTGTCTCAAAAAAAAAAAAGAAAGAAAGAAAGAAAGAAAGAAGCCCAGAAAGAATATGAGTAGGAAACTAGAATGTCTGCCAGAAAGTGTTTATTTTATTTTATTTTATTTATTTTTTTGAGACGGAGTCTCTCTCTGTCACCCAGGCTGGAGTGCAGTGGCACTATCTGGGCTCACTGCTACCTCTGCCTCCCGAGTTCAAGTGATTCTCCTGCCTTAGCCTCCCTAGTAGCTGGGACCACAGGCATGCGCCAAGATGCCCAACTAATTTTTGCATTTTTAGTAGAGACGGGGTTTCACCACATTAGCCAGGCTGGTCTCAAACTCCTGACCTCAGACAATCCATCTGCCTCAGCCTCCCAAAGTGCTGGAATTACAGGCGTGAGCCACCACGCCGGGCCCACAAAGTGTTTATTATATGTTAAAATGTCTATCAGAATATCTGTATGCATTATTTCAGATGCTTGTGTGAGCCTCATGTCTAAGTTAAGCTCCACAGAATTGGTTATAAATTCATTTAATAAATATGTATTTCTTAGCAAAGGCTCACAAAGATGAAGGAGCCACTGTCAGTGCCCTTGAGCAGCTCATGATCTAACTGGGGAATTAGACATGTGTATAACTGTAATGGAAGCTTTTGGATGGTCTACTGTGTCCCTATGTACCCGTAACTGCTCCATCCCCATCCATAGAGGTGGTGGTTATTTTGTACCATGTGATCCTGCCCACTCAACCATCCACTCCCCGCAGATGAGTCCTGACTAAACTGGGCCAATCAGTTCCTTCCCTCTCAAAACACAGAGATATTCACTCACTCTTTGTGTGGCTAAACCTCTAACATATACACTTGGTAGCGAAGGGACACCCGTTTTTTTACTGTGGGGACTAAAGAGTGAAATAGTTGATTTGCTGCAGGAGAATGAACCAGTCACCCAGGGAAGAGCACCGAGGAGAGAGACTTGCAGAGAAGAGTGTTTAATTCCTGGATTAATCCCTCAGGCCCAGCTGGCCACATGCATTTCAGTCTGAAGAGTTTCCTTGTTACTCTTTTAACAGACTTCCTGTTAATCTAGTATAGGTTAGTTTCTCTTTCTTTCAACCAAATAATTCTTATTTTTACAATGGCAAACTATATGATACAATAAATAGTATACAGAAAATATGAGCAAAGCTCTTTTGGAGCAGGAGGAAAAGAGAAGTTGACATGGCTAGAAGGGAAGTGGGCTGGAATGAAAGGGAAGCGAAGCACTGAAGAGGAGGGAGCAGTGGCATTTGAGCTGAGCTAGAGGAAGGAGGAATATTTTGCTAAACAGAGAAGACAAGCAAGTGCATGATGATCCAGAGGGTTGCAAATGTATGGTCAACGGGAGGCAGCCAGTGGTCCGTGCGTAAGGCCTGTGAAAAGAGTGGCAGACGAGGCTACCCAACCAGGCCTGAGGATAAGATTAAGCATGTCTGTTCTTGTCATCATGGTTATACCTGTTTAAGTATGTCATATTGCAAAAGTTATGCTAAAAAAGGCAGCAAAATAAAAGATCAGAAGAACTTGAAATAATAGGCAGCGTCAACGTGAAACAATTGAAACAAGTGATTTAAACAGAAGAATGGGCTTAAGTAGGAAAATATGATTTTTAAAAAACTTTATAGGTCAGGCACGGTGGCTCACGCCTATAATCCCAGCACTTTTGGCGTCAGGAGTTCGAGTCCAGCCGGGCCAACATGGCAAAACCCCGTCTCTACTAAAAATACAAAAATTAGTCGGGCGTGATGGTGCATGCCTGTAGTCCCAGCTACTCGGGAGGCTGAGGCTGGAGAATTGCCTGAACCCGGCAGGCGGAGGTTGTAGTGAGCTGAGATGGTGCCACTGCACTCCAGCCTGGGTGACAGAGCGAGACTCCATCTCAAAAACAAAAACAAAAAATTTATATCATGGAATCAAATATATATGAGGTAAAGATAATAATAGTACAACAAAGGCCCATGAGCCCAACCCTCAGCTACAACAGCCATCGACTTGTAGCCATTTTTATTTCATCACCACTCCCACTTACTGCCCCCACCACAGGACTATTTTGAAGTAAATCCATGGCATATCATTTCCGAAGCGATGATGTTTTTGAATTATGTATTTACTGGTCATCATTATTACATTCTTATAATTTTACATCCAGGCAGAATTCCAGGCATTTTCCTTGCACTGCAAGTTTTCATAACACATATTACACATGATAGAAACAAGGAATTATGAAAACTTTGGAAACTTTCCTCTATAGCAGTGGTTCCCTACTAAAGGTGATTTTGCACCCTAGAGACATTTGGCAATGTCTGGAAACATCTTTGATTGTCACAGCTAGCTGGGTGCTACTGGTACTTAGTGTCTAGGAGCCAGAGCTATGGCTAAATGAAGCCAGGACCAGGATTAGGTGAGTGAGGTACCCAGGGCCCAAAGCTAGCTGTCTCGCTCAACTCACCCTAGTCTCAGCACTGCTGCTAAACATCCTACAATGCACGGGACAGTCCCCCACCACAAAGTCTTATGCTATGTCAACCTAAATAGCAAACAGAAAGGGAGACTCTCTAAAATAAAGTGATTTTATTGGGGAAGAGGCATTGCAACAGGAATACACGTGCCATAGTAACCGAGGCATATTCAGGGAGGTAAAGGAAGATAAAGGTTTTTAAAGGAAAAATGAGAAGGATTACATAGTTGTTTTGCGATAATTATTCTCAGCTACATGGATCAATAACAAGGGAGGTTGGATGGGTGGTTGCTGTGCAGATGTACATCCCTGCAGAAGTATTTTTCTGTGTAAAGTTGAGACGACCCTTGTGCAAGATTGTGGTTTTATGGAGTTTTTTTTAATAGTTCTTATTATCAGACATTCATGCATGAGAACCCTCTCTTCATGGACTTCGCCACTCTATTTGCCAGGGTTTTTAACATATGTGGCTCCATTTTGATTCTTTCATAGTTAATAACGCCAAGACTGAGAAATTCTGCTCCACAGTATACCAAGGAAACTTTATTCAGCCTAAGCCACCTTTGGGTCCAGACTTCAAGTAAACTAACCAAACTATCAGAACCATTTCTAGCAACTTGAGCTAACAGTATGAAATCCAGAATCTCTGCTTAGTGAGCTCATAGCAATCCATTTAGTCTAACCCCACTTTATATTTCTTTCATCCTCATCCCATACTCTGAGGACCCAGTCCCACACGTATTCTCCAGATTGATATAAATTGGTTAATATAAATTGGTATATGCGAGAGGTTCTGCATCTGTGAACGGTTTTCAGTCTGGGAATTGGTTGATATAAATTGGTAAAACAATGTAATTCTTCAGTGTGTGTTCTGTCTCTTCACAGGTTACACTTTGTACCTCATTCTGAGAGACCTGCTATAAGCTATATCGTGTATGTCTAGGAGCAATGAAAGTAGTAGCGATGAGTCCTAAGGGGACCCGCAGCCCTTGCAAAGCATCTACCTCTGGGGAAGACCATTAAAGGTTCTTCAGGCGAGGGGAGTCCGTCACAAACTCTTAATGGAATGACATGGGAAAAAGAAATAAAAATATTAAAGTATAATTGAATTCTGCATTTCAGGTATGATCGGTTCATTACAGATATGATTTTGTTAAATAAAAATAGATGAAATTGGCTGGGCGCAGTGGCTCATGCCTGTAATCCCAGCACTTTGGGAGGCTGAGGTGGGCAGACCACGAGGTCAGGAGATCAAGACCATCCTAGCCAACATGGTGAAACCCTGCTCTACTAAAAACACAAAAATTAGCTGGGTGTGGCAGTAGGTGCCGGTAATCCCAGCTACTTGGGAGGCTGAGGCAGGAGAATTGCTTGAACCTGGTAGGTGGAGGTTGCAGTGAGCTGAGATCGTGCCATTGCACTCAAGCCTGGAGACAGAGCTAGACTCTGTCTTAAAAAAAAAGAAAAAGATGAAATGTGTCTCTTGTTGAAAAAGGTTGGATATAATTGAGTTTCATAGACTACATTACCTCTATTATTAAATTCATGTATTTGTGATAGCACTTGCAGGGGGTAGAAATTATCTCTGGCAATTTTGACTAAGATTAGTCTTGGATTTTATGTCACCTTCATTATAGGAGAAGTGTGACTCACCTTTTCAAGGTGATGTACTTGTAATAGGATACTATTCTTGGTGGTACTGTGTGTGGATACTCACCATGGATGAAAACCTGTGATAACAGATTTAAACTGTTTAATCTGTGAAAATAATTTGGATCCTTGCATCCAGAATGAAGTTATGCTTACAGGAGTGTTCAAACGCAGCACAGCAAACAAACTGTGAGCACCCATTTCATGTCAGGCATTGTACCAAGGGCCAGGGCGCAAACATGAATAAGGCAGTCGGTGCTCACTTCCACAGCACATACACTGAAATTGAACGACACAGCCTTAGCCCTGACCTAAGGAGCATGTGTTCTAGCCACAAGCCTAGCTACATAGTTTGGATTTAAAACATAAGTGACTTCTGCTTTACCAATAATGACACAATGTAAATTTGAAAAGAATCATGATAATTCCGGAAATAACATACCAGCACCTTTTTAAATAGAAAAAAAATTACTTCAAACTATTATACAATTAGGACATATTCATTATAAAACTATGTAAACAATAAAAAAGAAGAAAATAAAAATCACTGCCACTGCCTTTCAGAGTTTTCTCTGGGCACATGCACACACATATACAAACACGTATTTTTCACAAAAAATAAGCCTGACATTTAATGTTTCCAGAGACCTAAACAACATCACGAACAATGTCTGAAGTTTTTATTTTTTATTTTATTTATTTGTATTTTTTGAGACAGTCTTGCTCTGTCACCCAGGCTGGAGTGCATGGCGCAATCTCAGCTCACTGTAGCCTCTGCCTCCTGAGTTCAAGTGATTCTTTTGCCTCAGCCTCCTGAGTAGCTGGGATTACAGGTGCCCGCCACGACACCTGGCTAATTTTTGTATGTTTAATAGAAATGGGGGTTTCACCATATTGGCCAGGCTGGTCTTGAACTCCTGAACTTAGGTGATCTGCCGGCCTCAGCCACCCAAAGTACTGGGATTACAGGCGTGAGGCACTGTGCCCGGCCAATCTCTGGAGTTTTTAAAGAATAGGGAAAGAATTCTGTGATTGCTATTTGAACAATTCTCTGATAATCCTGCTAATTTTATTTATGTAGCTATTTTGAGGTTAATTTGTAGTGAACATTAAAGTTGTAACTGACCACTTTGATGCTGAATTTGATATGTTCATCATGGTATGTTTTGCCTGATGGTTTGAAAGAGAGGGCAAGCCTGAAAACCAAAGGAAAAGGAAGAATAAAGTGATCTTAAAACAATCTTGAGTAGATATTAAGAAGCAGCAAAGATAAAGAAGTCATTCACAAAAACTTGGTTAGACTAAAAAGTGGTCAAATCAGCTTGGTTTGTCTGATAGTGCTAAAGCTGGGGCAGTCTGGGACAAACTGGGATGATTGGCCATCCTAGACAGAACCTGGGGTGTTGCGGAATACATGCTGTATGCACCTTATTACTGCCTAAACCTGAAACGTTCTGGATTCTGAAACCCATGTCTCCAAGGGACCTGGATGTACATAGGCTATTCTGAAACCCATGTCTCCAAGGGACCTGGATGTACATAGGAAGGAGACAAAAGCCCCAGCCACAGTCTCTGGGGAAGGAAACTGGTGGCTGGAAAGCAGGGATAGGAGGGAGAGTTTTCACTGCATATCCTTTTGCCTCTTTTGACTGTAAACCATGTGACTGTACCAGCTACTCAAAAAACAAATACAGGCCGGGCGCAGTGACTCATGCCTGTAATCCCAGCACTTTGGGAGGCTGAGGCAGGTGGATCACCTGAGGTCAGGAGTTCGAGACCAGCCTGGCCAACCTGGTGAAACCCTGTCTCTATTAAAAATACAAAAATTAGCTGAGCATGGTTGGGGGCTCCTGTAGTCCCAGCTACTCGGGAGGCTGAGGCAGGAGAATCACTTGAACCCCAGAGGCGGAGGTTGCAGTGAGCTCAGATCGTGCCATTGCACTCCAGCCTGGGTGATAGAGCAAGACTCCATCTCAACAACAACAACAACAACACAAAAAACAAAAAATACAGAAATTATTGAGGAAAAAAGTGGTAAACATTTATTTGGTGTCTTTATGCATCTAGTACCATTAAGTTTCCTGGCTATTTATTCATTTATTTTGAGATGGAGTCTTGCTCTGTTGCCCAGGCTGGAGTGCAATGACGCGATCTCAGCTCACTGCATGCTCCCCATCCTGGGTTCACGCCATTCTCCTGCCTCAGCCTCCCAAGTAGCTGAGACTACAGGTGCCTGCCACCACACCCGCTTACTTTTTTTGTATTTTTAGTAGAGACGGGGTTTCACCATGTTAGCCAGGATGATCTTGATCTCCTGACCTCGTGATCTGCCCACCTTGGCCTCCCAAAGTGCTGGGATTACAGGCGTGAGCTGCTGCTCCTGGCCTTTCCTGGCTATTTATCATATAAGATCATTGGTTTCCAGTATCACTTTAAGTTGCTCCCCTACCTTTTTGGGCAGGTATATAATATCACTATGAGCAGAATCACCCCTTCCACCAAATACGTAACCCCAGTGTGATAGTATTTGGAGATGGGCCTTTGGGAGAAAAGTGGGTTTAGATGAAGTCATGAGGGTAGGGCCCTTATGATGGAATTAGTGTCTTTATAAGAAGAGGCTGGTGCAATGGCTCATGCCTGTAATCCCAGCAATTTGGGAGG
The DNA here is from genome assembly GCF_037993035.2 of Macaca fascicularis. Taxonomy (NCBI): domain Eukaryota; kingdom Metazoa; phylum Chordata; class Mammalia; order Primates; family Cercopithecidae; genus Macaca; species Macaca fascicularis. The sequence goes on along the minus strand of NC_088377.1, from coordinate 170,587,227 downwards.
CTGAGACAGGAGGATCACTTGAGGCCAGGAATTCAAGACCAGCCTGGGTAACATGGCGAGACCCTGTCTCTGCAAAAAGTAAAATAAAAAATTAGTTGGGTGTGGTGGCACGTGTCTGTAGTCCTAGTTACTCAGGAGGCTGAGGTAGGGGGATCACTTGAGCCCAGGATTCGAGGCTGCAGTGAGCTATGATTGTGCTGCTGCGCTCCAGCTTGGGCAACAGTGAAACCCTATAGTAGGCCAGGAGTTCGAGACCAGCCTGGGCAACATGGCAAAACCCTGTCTCTACTACAAAAACTAGCCAGGTGTGGTGGCTCACACCTGTAGTCCCAGCTACTCCAGAGGCTGAAGCACAAGAATTGCTTGAACCCAGGAGGCAGAGGTTGCAGTGAGCCAAGATCACACCACTGCACTCCAGCCTGAGACACTGTCTAAAAAAAAAAAATCAAGTATTAAAAAAAATGCAGAAAATGCAAATATTTCTGGGAGGGATACCCAGCCCAATATCTGCACTTCAAACCTTAGAAGCTAAACATTTATCAAGACATGATTCTGTACACCCTCCATTCAAGCCACCAGAAATCTGAGACAGAATCTCATGTGTCTGAGACTCGACCACTCTGATTTTGAGGTGAAATTATTTCAAATGCTTAAATGGGTGGCACTGCTTGTCTGTTATTTTTTCAAGCCCAGCACCTATTCCCCATTCTGGTACCAGCATGGTAGATTTCCTTTGGGAAGCAACTCCACCTTCTGTCTCAGGCTCAGTGCGCATGCGAGTGATCTACCCTTAGGCCTGGCAGGTGGAGCACTGGACTCTGTTCTGGTCAATCAGAGCCCAGGGATGGTTATGTGCTCTAACTTGGTCCAATCAGAATGAAGCCTAGAATTTAGTTGGGGAGTGGGACCATTAGTGAAAGAGATTCCCCCTCTCTTTTGCTGGGACCCCCTGGGATTACAGATGACCTACAGCCACTGGGGGCTACCCCAGGGCTCCCGAGAGAGAAGGTAACACTGAGGAAAGGCAGAGCTGAGACGGGGTTAAACCAAGTCCCAGTGACATAGTTTGAGTCACAAGATCAGTGGTGCCTGAAACAAGCCCTAACCTTAGACTTCTCAGTTACGTGAAGCAGTGAAATTGTGTGGTTGTTGTTTGTTGGTTTGGTGCTTTGTTTCGTTTTGTCTAAGTCAGATAAAAATGGATTTTCAGTTACCTTGGAACTGAAACTCTACTGACTGGCATGCCATACCACCAGCTTGTGTGCTGTGCACATTAACAAGACTCACCTTTTCTTAGGATTCATCCTATATGCAAGATCACCAGGATGTAGCCAGATCCAGGACGCCTGTTTTTATAGTTTAGCTACAGACTTTTTCTTCACCTCTAGCAATTGCCTATGCCCTCCTTTCAGTGGCCCCAGCAGGGAGAAGCACAGCGGGACTCCTTGAAAGGCAGATCCAGAAGGCTGGTTATGTGGACAGCTCACCACAGTTAACTGGGGTAACCACAGTTGGCCTGGGCAGTCCTGAAGCAGATGACCCACCCCCATACTGTGGGCAGCTCTTCCTGCAGTGCTTAACTCCAGAAAAAAACCCTCCACCAGTTCCTTACTAAGGTGGTAAACAACCCTAAGAAATCTGGCTCTCTAAGCTTGGGACAGCCAAGAAATGAGTCAGCCTTCTGGAGAAACCCCCCTTGCCACAGCCTGTGCTTCCCCATTTCTGCCAGGGCTCCAGCCCCAGCCCCCACGTCAGTAAAGCCTATGCATTTCTTTCAAGAGCATGATAAAACCTCATATCTGAAAAGCACTGAAGTGCTGTACCTCTTTCAAAGTACTTGTGCATTCATTATCTCATTAGGATACCAGATTTGCTATTTTTTTCTTCAGATTCTTTTTTTTTTTTTTTAACTCAAATCCAGCAGAGAAGTTTTTTCATGTGGTTCTCAATGAGACTTGAGAAGAGAAAATCAGAATTCAATCCAAGAGCGCAGCTTTTCTAGAGGCACAAATATAATCCTTCTCTCTCATGCCAAAAATAACAAGGGGGCAGAGGCTAGATTCTAGAGGAAAGAACATTGAGTATGAATTGAAACCTTTCTAGTTACAGATCTGCCACTAAGTAGCTGTGTGACTTGGACAAGCCCCTTAATCTCTCTGCACTTCAGTTTTCTCCTTTGTAAAATGGCAGCATTGAGGCTTCCTGGAAACATTGGCCTTGATATTTTCTAAAGATCTTAGAAGCTCTGAGGTTTTATGGCTCGGTGAATTGTAGAATCTGAAGAGACTGATTTATAAGCAAGTTGGCACGTTTTTCAAGCCCGATCATTCTTTTGGTGTGTGCCCCTGGCCAGGCTGTCAGGAGCCATAGCACATTCAGATGTAGACTGAGCATGGCCCACTTCCCAAAGACCCCAAGGCCCTCCTTAGGCCCACCTCTGATGGTAGTGGTTGGTTGGTGGTGGTTAGTTGGCTAAATGAAGGGTGAGATCCTGACCACTCACAAAATGCTGAACTCTTGATAGATTAGGAAGCTCTGCTATCTGTGGGATGAGGCACAGCAGATGATGTGGTTTGGCTGTGTTCCCACCCAAATGTCATCTTGAATTCCCATGTGTTGTGGGAGGGACCTGGTGGGAGATAATTGAATCATGAGGACAGGTCTTTCCCATGCTGTTCTCATGATAGTCAATAAGTCTCATGAGATCTGATGGTTTTAAAAACAGGAGTTTCCCTGCACAAGCTCTCTCTGTGCCTGCTGCCATCCATGTAAGATGTGACTTGCTCCTCCTTGCCTTCTGCCATGATTGTGAGGTCTCCCGAGCCATGTGGAAATGTAAGTCCATTAAACCTCTTTTGTAAATTAGCCAGTCTCAGGTATGTCTTTATCAGCAGTGTGAAAACAGACTAACACAACAGACGTCAGATTCGTTCTTGGAATGGAAGATAAGTGAACTCTATTGTTTATTGAAGACAGGGCCTATGTAGGGATTGGCAGGCTGTGGTGGTAGGCCCTACTTAGCAGTACAGAGACTGGTCCAAGGCACTTTTCTTGATGAGTTCAACCTTCTTTTGCAACCCTTTCTTCTGGCAAGTGCTTTCTGCCCAGTGGGGAGGTGAAAAGGTCCCTCACCTTCAGGAACCCCTTCTGTGTGACTATAGCCTCCAATAAATCCTGACTCTTGTTTCCATTTCCAATGACTACTTTGAGAAATTAGGATGTCAGTGGTTCATCTTGTCTCATGCAAACCTGAATTATGTATTCTTTAAGAACAGTGACTATGATCCATCAGACTGTCTTCCACCTGTCACTCAGCATGACTTTGGCTCTGAACTCTCCACCAACTTTTTCCTTCCCTGCAACATATACATTCAAAATTAAAATAACCCATTATCACCGCCACTAACAACCTGCTCTCAACCATCCCACTATAGATCATATCCTCCCAGGAAGTTTTTCTTTGTTCCTAAATTAATTCAAACTAATGTGCTGATGGCCGCTCAGGTTTGTTACTTGTCTACCTGCCCTACCACCACTCCAAATATGTATTTCCATTTTAACAGGAGACATTGGATCCAATTTGTCAAAAACTATCTCATTAAAGGAACAAACTTGTTTCAGCATCAGACCTATGATGTGAAATTTTTGTCTTAATCCCTCAAAGTACTGAGAGAAGATTGGGAACTAGTGAAATCAGAGCTATTAGGGAGGCACCCTGGCCAATCAGATCTTCCTCTGAGCCAGCAGTGCCATCCTATTTATACCTGCAGTTTTAGCATTCAGAATAAAATCTTACTACACAAAGAAATTTATAGATTTAATGCAATTCCTATCAAAATACCAATGACATTCTTCATAGAAATGGAAAAAAGAAATCTTAAAATGTATATGGAACCACAAAAGACCCCAAATAGTCAAAGCAATCTTGAGCAAAAACAAGGCTGGAGACATCACACTACCAGACTTTAAAATATCCTACAAAGCTGTAGTAAGCAAAACAGCATGGCACTGGCATAAAAACAGACACATAGAACACTGGAACAATAGAGAACCCAGAAATTAATCCATGTATCTACAGCCAACTGATTTTTAACAAAGGTGCCAAGAACCCTCACTGGCACCCTCAAGGGTGCCAAGAACTCTTATTGATAGTCTCTTCAATAAATGGTTGAGGGAAAACTGGATATTCATATGCAAAAGTATGAAACTAGATTCCTGACTCTCATCCTATACAAAAATCAACTTAAAGTGGATCAAAGACCTAAATGTAAGACCCAATACTATAGAACTACTAGAAGAAAACATGGGGAAATGCCTCAGGAGATGGGTCTGAGAAAAGATTTTATAAGACTTCAAAAGCATAGGCAACAAAAGTAACAATAAACAAATGGGATTATATCAAACTAAAAAACTTCTACACAGCAAAGGGAACAATCAATAGAGTGAAAATACAATCAACAGAATGAGAGAAAATATTTTTAAACTATTCATCCAACAAGGGATTATTATCTAGAATATACAAGGAATTCAAACACCTCAACAGCAAAAAAGCAAACAATTCAATTTAAAAATGGGCAAGTGGGCTAGCACTTTGGGAGGCCAAGGCAGGCAGATCATTTGAGGTCAGGAGGGTGGATCACTTGAGGTCAGGAGTTGGATCACTTGAGGTCAGGAGCCTGGCCAACATGGTGAAACCCCCTCTCTACCAAAAATATTAAAAATATATAAAATATAAAAAATTAGCCAGGTGTGGTGGCACGTGGGTGTAATCCCAGCTACTCAGCTACTCAGGAGGCTGAGGCAGGAGAATCGCTTCAACCTGGGAGGCAGAGGTTGTAGTGAGCCATGATCATGCCACTGTACTCCAGCCTGGGTGACAGAGCAAGACTTGGTCTCAAAAAAAAAAAAAAAAAAAAAAAGGCAAAGGATCTGCACAGATATTTCTCAAAAGAAGACATACGGATGGTCAACAAATATACAAGATAACGCTCAACATTGCTAATCATCAGGGAAACGCAAAGCAAACCCACCATGAAGTATCATCTCACTCCGGTTAGGATGCTATTATCAGAAACACACAAAAAAATAACAAATGCTGGCGAGGATGTGGAAAAACGGAACTCTTATCCACTGTTGGTGGGAATGTAAACTAGTACAGCCACTATGGAGAAGAGTTGGAGGTTCCTCAAAAAACTACAAATAGAACTACCATATGATACAGCAATCCCACCACTGGGCATTTATTCAAAGGGAAAGAAATCAGTGTATCAAAGAGACATCTGTGCCCCTATGTTTATTGCATCCCTATTCACAATAGCCAAAATATAGACTCAGCCTAGGTGTTCAAGAACAGATGAATGGATAAAGAGAACGTGGTATGCATACACAATAGAACGCTATTCGGCTACTAAAAAAAGAATGAAATCCAGTTATTTGAAGTAATATGGATAGAACTGAAGCACATTGTGTTAAATGAATTAAGCCAGGAACAGAAAGTTAAACACTGCATGTTCTCACTCCTATGTGGAAGCTAAGAAAAGTTGATTTCATAAAAGTAAAAAGTAAAACAGGATACTAGAGGCTGGAAGGGCAGAGGGAAGTGGGAGATAGAGAGATGTTCATTAAATGATACAAAATTACAGCTAGATAGAAGGAATAAGTTCTAGTGTTCTATACAAGCGGTCCCCAACCTTTTTGGCACCAGGGACCAGTTTCAAGGAAGACAATTTTTCCACAGACCAGGGAGTAGGGAATGGTTTCAGGATGATTCAAGTGCATTACATTTATTGTGCACTTTATTGCTATTATTATTGCATCATAATATTAATATGTAATGAAATAATCATACAACTCACCAAAATGTAGAATCAGTGGGAGCCCTAAGTTTGTTTTCCTGCAACGAGATGGTCCCATCTGGGGGTGATGGGAGACAGTGACAGATCATCAGGCATTAGACTATCATAAGGAGCCTGGCATGTGCAGTTCACAATAGGGTTTGCGCTCCTGTGAGAATCTACTGCTGCCACTGCTCTGACAGGAGGCGGAGCTCAGGCGGTAATGTGAGCAACGGGGAGCAGCTGTAAATACAGATAAAGTTTCTGTAGCCTGTTTCTCACCTCCTGCTGCGTGGCCCAGGTCCTAACAGGCCACAGACCGTTACGCGACCGTGGCTCAGGGGTTGGGGACCCCTGCTCTATACCACTGTAGGATGACTGGATGTAGCAATAATATATTATATAGTTTCAAATAGCTAAAACAAACCAGGTACAGTGGCTCATGCCTATAATCCCAGGACTTTGGGAGGCTGAGGCGGGCGGATCACTTTAGGTCAGGAGTTCGAGATCAGCCTGGCCAACATGGTGAACCCCATCTCTACTGAAAATACAAAACTTAGCTGGGCGGAGTGACATGCACCTGTAATCCCAGCTACTAGGGAGGCTGAGGCAGGAGGATCACTTGAACCTGGGAGGCAGAGGTTGTAGTGAGCCGAGATTGTGCCTGGCAACAGAGCAAGACTCCATCTCAAAAAAAAAAAAGAAACAAAACAGTAACTAAAAAATAGATATAGAATGTTCTCCACACAAATGATAAATGAAAGAGCGGGACATCTGGTTTCTGAGGGGGAACCTTCACAGTGTCAGTGACAAAAGAGAGAATTAAATATGAGTGATGTTGAGAAAAGCAAAAATATTTGTGTTCAGAAGTGTGCCCAGTGCCACACCATGGAAAAGGGAGGCAAGCACAAGACTGAGCCTAATCTCCACGGTCTCTTTGGGTGGAAGACAGATCAGGCCATTGGATTCTGCTACAGAGACACCAGTAAGAACAAAGGCATCACCTGAGGAGAGGACACACTGATAGAGTATTTGGAGAATCCAAAGAATTACATCCCTGGAACAAAAATGATCTTTGGTGGCATTAAGAAGAAGGGAGAAAGGGCGGACTTGATAGCTTATCTGAAAAAAGCTACTCATGAGTAATAATTGGCCACTGCGTTGTTTATTACAAAAGAGAAATATCTCATGAATTTTTTATGTGTATCATAATTTAATAGATTTCATACACCAGAATTAAAAAACAGAGAGAAATGATAAATGTTTGAGATGATGGATATGCTAATTGCCCTTATCTAATCACTATATAGTGTATGTATCAAAACATCGCTATGTACCCCATGAATATATATAGTTATTATATATCAATTAAAAAAAGAACAAAATGTCACATTGCATTTGCCAGCCCCTCAGCTTTCATAATGTTATTTTGTTGTTTTGTTTCTGGGATCTTCTCTCTTTCTCCTTAAATCCTGACCCGGTCTCAGATGCTCCTAGCTCTGTACAGGCCCGAAACTGGAACATGGAATCCAGACACCCTCTGAAAACTTTTCTGGATTTACCTGCCCTGTGCCCCTCCACACACCATTTCTGTTCCCCTTACAGAGGCTCCTGCTCCTCACCCTCAAGCCCCAGGACATCATGGCCCAAGCTTAAAGCAGGACCAGAGAAAGGGACCAGAATCCATTAAGTAAAACCAAATTCAGGTTAATAGCAGGAAACCAGCTGACTCTCAGGAGCTTCTGGATGTATACTACAAAGGGACAACTTTCTTTTTCTTTTTTTTTTTTTTTTTGAGACGGAGTCTCGCTCTGTCGCCCAGGCTGGAGTGCAGTGGCGCGATCTCGGCTCACTGCAAGCTCCGCCTCCTGGGTTTACGCCATTCTCCTGCCTCAGCCTCCTGAGTAGCTGGGACTACAGGCGCCCGCCACCGCGCCCGGCTAATTTTTTGTATTTTTAGTAGAGACGGGGTTTCACCGTGGTCTCGATCTCCTGACCTTGTGATCCGCCCGCCTCGGCCTCCCAAAGTGCTGGGATTACAGGCGTGAGCCACCGCGCCCGGCCAAAGGGACAACTTTCTATTCCAGGAGTTTGCCAGCTCTGAATTTGGTCCCAGGCCAGTACTCTTTGCCACTCACCTATTTTCTTTTATTTTAAAATTATTATTATTATTATTATTTTATTATACTTTAAGTTCTGGGATACATGTGCAGAATGTGCAGGTTACATAGGTATACATGTGCCATGGTGGTTTGCTGCACCCATCAACCGATCATCTAGGTTTTAAGCCCCGCATGCATTAGGTATTTGTCCTAATGCTATCCCTCCCCATGTTCCCTCACCCACTGGCAGGCCCTCGTGTGTGATGTTCCCCTCCCTGTGTCCATGTGTTCTCATTGCCATCCTATTCTCTTACACAAAGTTGAAAATGTCTCTGTGAACAGGAACATTCCTCAATTCCCCCATCTTAGAAGTTAGCTTGATTCTTTGAATGGAAGCGTTAGAAGGGTCAGACTGGCTGGGCATGGTGGCTCACACCTGTAATCCCAGCACTTTGGGAGGCCGAGGCAGGCAGATCACCTGAGGTCGGGAGTTCAGGGCCAGCCTAACCAACATGGAGAAACCTTGTTTCTGCTAAAAATACAAAATTAGCCAGGTGTGGTGGCACATTCCTGTAATCCCAGCTACTTGGGAGGCTGAGGCAGGAGAATCACTTGAACCCTGGAGGCAGAGGTGGTAGTGAACCGAGATTGCATCATTGCCCTCCAGCCTGGGTAACTAGAGTGAAACTCTGTCTCAAAAAAAAAAAAAAAAAAAGAGAAGGACCAGACCCAGCCCTGGGACATCCTCAAATGTTGAGATGCTGTGGGTTTTGATGGCCTGTACTGGCCTTAACACACAACCATACGCAAACTATGAAGCAATTTGCACTGGTGTATAAAATATGGTGGCCGAGCTGAAGTAACAACATGAATAAACAAATAATATAAGGCAATATCTCTTAAGCTTGGAATAGTCCTTGGAGACTCCCATGGGAAAATCAATACCACTCTTAACTATATTATTCCTCCTCCCACAGCCTGGGGCTGAGTCTTGGTGCTGGAGAGAAAGGAAAGAGCTGGCTTTCTTCCAGTCCCTCATTCATCTTACTTGGCTCTGCCTGGTCCACACTTAAACTTGTTTGTTAGAAATATGGTCACTTTAGTCATCTTCTACTCAGTCATCAACTCACCCTTTCTGCTCCCTGATATGGATTTGGTAAAAGCCATGGCAAGTGCTCAGGAGAGGGAATCACGAGACACCTTTGTTAGTTCAGAGTTTAGAGATTAAGGGTAAGCCTCGTAGAGATTGGGAGTCTTATGGGGACTACATAAGAGATTACTAAGGAAAGGAGAAAGAGGCATATGAGGGCTGAGGCTGAAGGGAATCTGCTAACAGCAATCCAAGGTCATCCCTGCAGCTAGGTCTGTGGCTGAGTAGATTTCTGTAGAATAGATTCAGGTGGACTATGTTCAGCAACACTGGAGCAGTCAAGCAGGCTTTGATCCTAACGTCACTTCTCTTATCAAGGAGCTTTATCACCATCTCTAGGCTTCTAAAACCTCATTGCTATTTCCCAGCTGATTACCCCAGAACCAGACTTGGGCCAGCATGGATGACAGAAAGTGTTCTTTGCTCAGCTCTCTGATTCCTATACTTGCCAGCAGCAATCATGACCACCAGCACCAAAAGAACAGAGGGAGTCTGGGTCAGCCCTGCTTTATGCACAACCGAGGTGTGGAAATCCAGATGTTTTTCCCAAAATAACACATTTGGGAGGAGAGTATGTATTTATTTGCTTATTTCATTTAAAGTTCGCTTTCCAAAAACATCTCTGAAGGATTTCTTTAGCTTTTATATGGTTCTATTTTTTAAAAAAATTATATTTGGTATAAAATTATATCATCAGTTTACCAAAAAATTTGGGAAAAAATTGAAAAAAGAAAACAATCACACGTGACTTCATTGTCTTTTTTTTTGTTGTTTTTTGAGATGGAGTCTCGCTCTGTCACCCAGGCTGGAGTGCAGTAGCGCATCTTGGCTCACTGCAAGCTCTACCTCCTGGGTTCACACGATTCTCCTGCCTCAGGCTCCCGAGTAGCTGGGACTACAGGCGCCTGCCACCACATATGCTAATTTTTTGTATTTTTTTTTAGTAGAGACGGGGTTTCACCGCCTTAGCCAGGGTGGCCTCCATTTCCTGACCTCGTGATCCGCCCGCCTCGGCCTCCCAAAGTGCTGGGATTACAAGCGTGAGCCACCAGCCTGGCTGACTTCATTGTCTTAATACATCTGTCACTTGCTAGCGTTTGGAATATTTCTTTCCTATCTTTTCTCCCATACACATTTTTTTCTTATAAACATTAAAGATTCACTTTGTTTTAAAAAAAAATTTTAAGTAATTCATGCACATAATAAAAAGTGTAAAAAGTGACAGTCCCTCTCCTCCATCCTTATCCCCAGTGACCACTTTAAGTCTTGTACATCTTTCCAGAAAATAGTTTCCCTTCCCTTCCCCTCCCCTCCCCTCCCCTCCCCTCCCCTCCCCTCCCCTCTCCTCTCCTCTCCTCTCCTCTTCTTTCCTTTCCTTTCCTTTCTTTTTCTGAGATGAGGCCTCGCTCTGTTACCTAGTCTGGAGTGTAGTGGCATGATCTCGGCTCACTGCAGCCTCCACCTCCTGGGTTCGAACTATTCTCCTGCCTCAGCCTCCTGAGTAGCTGGGATTTCAGGCATCTGCTACCACGCCTAGCTAATTTTTGTATTTTTAGTAGACATAGGGTTTTGCCATGTTGGCCAGGCTGGTCCTGAACTCCTAACCTCAGGTGATCTGCCTGCCTCAGCCTCCCAAAGTGTTGGGATTACAGGCATGAGCCACTGTGTCCAGCCAAATAGCTTTGCATATAAGGTGTCTTGCTGGGGATGGGGGTTGGCATGTACTGTGAGGGGCAGGGGGCAGGCAGCAGATCTGCTTCTGTTAGGAACGTGGACACATGAACCACATGAGCAACCCTTCCATGGCGTCAGAATTGTGAGATGTAAATTTGGAGCTCCCAGGGATGGTGTTTCTGGCTATGTAACTAGAATAAGTGAGGGGAAAGCTGGAGATAGCACTCTGGTGCTATTAGAGATTATGAATCTAGCTCTTTTCTTAAGTATATGTCCTTGGCCTTCCATGGATTAGTGTTGCTCAAACATCCTCAGAATTTATGAGCAATATATATATATTTTTTTCTGTTAAAATTTGTTTGCCCGGGTGCAGGGTCTCACACCTTTAATTCTAGCACTTTGGGAGGCTGAGACCGGCAGATCACACAAACTCAGGAGTTCAAGACCAGCCTGGGCAACATGGCGAGATCCTGTCTTTATAGAAAAAAATACAAAAAATTAGCTGGGATTGGTGGTGCGCATCTGTAGTCCCACGTACCAGGGAGGCTGAGGTGGGAGGATCACCTGAGCCTGGGAGGTCAAGGCTGCAACGAGCCATGATCCTACCACTGTACTCCAGGCTGGGTGGCAGAGCAAGACCCCGTCTCAGAAAAAATCTTTTTTTTTTTTTTTTGGTTTGAATTAGATACATATCATGTTCTAACAAATTAACACATTCATCATAAGCATTTTCCTTCTCTGTACCATCTTCATATCCACAATTTTTAAGGATAAAGAAGAGCAACAAACAACAAAGTATTAGATGAACTAGATGTCATCAAAACAAACTTCTGTGCTTCAAAGGACACTGTCACGAAAGTGAAAAAACCCATAGAATGAGAGAAATGTGCAAATCGTATATCTGATAAGGGGCTTATATCTGGAATATATTAAGTATTTTAACAACTAAGTAATAAAAAGACAAACAGGCTAATCTAAAAATGGGGGAAAGGATTTGAATAGACATTTCTCCAAAGAAGATGTCCAATGAGCACAAGAAAGATGCTCAACATCATTAGCCACCAGGAAATGCAAATCAAAGCCAAAATGAACTACTACCTTACTGCCACCAGGATGGCTATATCAAAAAGGCAAGTAACAAGTGTTGGTGAGGATGAAGAGAAACTGGAACCCTCATATACTGCTGGTGAGAATGTAAAATGGTGCAGCTGCTTTGGCAAACAGTCTAGTATTTCCTCAAAAGCTTAATCATAGAGTTACCATACAACCCAGCAGTTCCACTCCTGTGTCTATCTCCAAGAGAAGTGAAAACATATCCATATAAACACTTGCACATTAATGTCCATAGCATCATTATTCGTAATAGTCAAAAAAGGGTGGAAACAACTCAAATGCTCATCAACTGATGAATAGATAAGATATGGTATGTATATACCACGAAATATTATTCAGCAATAAAAAGAAAGGAATAGCTGGGTGCGGTGGCTCACACTTGTAATCCCAGCACTTTTCGAGGCTGAGGTGGGAGGATACCTTGAAGCCAGGTGTTCTAGACCAGCCTGGGCAACAAAGCAAGACCTTGTCTTTACAAAAAAACAAAAATTAGCCTGGCATAGTGGTGTGTGCCTGTAGTCCCAGCTACTCGGGAAGCTGAAGCCAGAGGATCACTTGAGCCCAGGAGTTGGAAGCTACGGTGAGCTATGATCACATTATGTTCCAGCCTGGGCCACAAAACAAGACCCCCATCCCCCAATAAATAAATAAAATTGGCTGGGCACGGTGGCTCACACCTATAATCCCAGCACTTTGGGAGGCTGAGGCGGGCAGATCACCTGAGGTCAGGATTTCAAGACCAGCCTGGCCAACATGGTGAAACCCTGTCTCTACTAAAATAGAAAAATTAGCCCAGTATGGTGGTGCACACCTGTAATCCCAGCTACTCAGGAGCCTGAGGCAGGAGAATTGCTTGAACCCGGGAGGTGGAAGTTGCAGTGAGCCGAAATCATACCACTGCACTCCAGCCTGGGCGACAGAGCTCTGTCTCAAAATAAATAAATAAATAAATAAAATAATAAATAAATAAATAAAGGCATTACCAAAACATGCTACAACTTGGATGAGCCTTGAATACATTACGCTAAGTGAAAGAAGCCAGTCACAAAGAAGCACATAGTGTGTGATTCCATTTGTATAAAATGAAATGTAGAATAGGCAAATCCACATAAACACAGAAAGCAGATTTTCCTAGGGGTGGGAGCTTGGGGTAAGATGGGGAAAAATTAGTAATGGGGGTGATGAAAATGTTCTAGAATTATGGTAATTGTTGTGAAATTCCATGTATTTATTAAAGCCATTGCCTTTATACTTTAAATGGGTTAATTGTATGGTATATGAATTATATCTCAATAAAACTGTTATAAAAAAGAATAGTATATTGGGTGGATATATCACTGAGATTAGTTACGTGGATGTCCGGTACAAGTTATTCTTCTGTTGTTCATGCTGCTTTGGGTTTCATATCATTTAACAGATATTTACTGAGTATCCAGGGTACGGGAGTTACAAAAAAGCATAAGAACATCTCATGGCCCAGCCAGGGAGGTGACACCCATGCACAGAAGGTAGCTAACTGGGCAAAGCACACATAACAAATGCTACCGGGTTCAGAGGCACGCTTGCCATCATGGGCTGTGCACCCAAAAATAGGTTTCCCTGATGAGTGAAGAATATTAAAGAATAAATGAGCAGGGCATAGTGGCTTACACCTGTAATCCCAGCACTTCAGGAGGCTGAGGCGAGAGGATTGCTTGAATCCAGGAGTTCAAGACTAGCCTAGGCAACTTGGTGAGACCATGTCTCTGCAAAAACAATTTAAAAAAAAAAAATTAGCCAGGCATGGTGGTGCACACCTGTGGCCCTAGCTACTCGGGAGGCTGAGATGGGAAGATCATTTGAGCCTGGGAAACAGAGGCTGTAGTGAGCTGTGACGGTACTACTGCAGTCCAGCCTGGGTGGCAGAGGGAGATCCTATCTCAAAGACAATTAAAAAAAATTTTTTTTTTTTAAATTGTAAAATAGAACGCAATCATTTAAAATCTGGAAATTGTTCTAAGGGCATAGAGCAAATGGAGAAATATTGTTGAAGTTCTTACTAAATCTTAGTAAGAACAATCTGTCTATGGCATTTAAGGCATGACCCATTCTTTTACTCCTCCCCCCCACTCCCTGTTATGGAAACTCTACCTGAGAGCTCTATTCCCGGTAAGGTTTTTCCCAGCCCCTAGTCTGTGGCTACCAGTTTTACCCAGGTAGGGGCATGCTGCCAGGGTTTCTAGTTCCCTCCCCAGTTCTCTGCTGCAGAAGCTGTATTCCAGGCAGGATCTGGTCCCTCCCCTTACCCAACCCCAACTGTAGGGGAGAAATTCTGTTCAAGGCATGGCAGGCTGAGAATACTGGGACCGGATCACTTCACCTTTCTCCTCCCAGCCAGTTTGTAGAGTGGAGGAGGTTCTACACCAGGAGGGGAAAGCAGAGAGGATCAGTGGCTTCTCCTGCTTCCTCTACTGCCCACTCACAGAGCCAGGTGTCACTACAGGCAACACCGGGCCCCACCCCCAGCTCTGATGCAGTGTCCTGGGGTTCTCTCAGCAAGAAAAGCAGCCCATAATGACAAAGAGCTTTAGAGCTCTACTTGAGGACACAGGCTGTATTGGAACAGAGCCTGGAGAACGCTGCCTAAGGGTGTTGTGGAAAACAACAGAGACCTTGAAAGAGAGCAGTTAAGAGGAGGCTGGTAGCTCCATGACACAGCACAATGGCAGAGCAGCTAAAAATTTCATATAGAGAGCCAGGGAAAAAGAAATCAAAGCACGCTGGAAGCACATTCAGCTCTAGGGGTCAGGAAAGGGTGTGCACATGTTTCTGGTTGCATGGGGCAGACTTGAAAATATTCTCTAAACCATACACAGGCCTGTTAACAAAGGGCAGAAGCCTCATTGGCACAAAGGCCTTAAACAGAACCTCTGGACAAACACTGACTGAACAATAAACTACTCTGACCAGGGCAACTCCTAGGAAGCAAGGCTTGGAAGTAAAATCATGCTCTTCTCTAGTAGTCGAGAACATCCTGGGCACCCCCAAGGCTGTACCCTATCATGAGCCACCAGAGAGGGAAGATCCATGCTACTAGGCCCTGGCTAACAATGGGGCAAAAAGATATAAAGGGAGATAGGATGACAATGTCTCATCAAATAGAGAATATCAAGTACTATGAACAAAGTGAAAAATTCACTACAGGGACTTAACAATAGATTTGTTCTGTCAAAAATAAGAATCAGGCCAGGTGCACTGGCTTATGCCTGTAATCCCAGTATTTTGGGAGGCCAAGGCAGGAGGATCACTTAAATTCAAGACCAACCTGTGCAACATAGCGAGATGACCCCATTTCTACAAAAAATAAAAAAATTAGCTTGGCATGGTGGTGCATACCTGTAGTCCCAGCTACTTGGGAGGTTGAAGTGGGAAGATCATTTGAGCCCAGGAGGTCAAGGCTGCAGTGAGCTGTGACTGCACCACTGCACTCCAGCCTGGGCAACTGAGTGAGACCCTGTCTCAATAAACAAACAAACAAACAAACAAACAAACAGAATCAGTGAATTTAAAGACCGATCAATAGAGGTTATAAAATCATAAGAGGAAAACAATGGATAAAAATGAACAGAGCATTAGAGAAAAGTGAGAAGACACCATTAGATGCACCAACATACACATAATGGTAGTACCAGAAGGAGAGGAGAGAGAAAGAGACAGAAAAAAATATTCAAAGAAATAATTGAATACATAGACACAGGGAGGGGAACACCACACATTGGGGCCTGTCGGCGGGGGATGGGGGAGGGGGAGCATCAGGAAAAATAGCTAATGCATGTGGAGCTTAATACCTAGGTGATGGGTTGATAGGTGCAGCAAACCACCATGGCACATGTTTACCTATGTAACAAACCTGCATAGCCTGCACATGTACCCCGGAACTTAAAATAAAAAATTAAAATAAGAAATAATGGCTGAAAACTTCCCAAAGTTGATGGAAAATACTAATCTACACAACCAAGACATGGTCTACTTTCTCCTTGTTGCTGATAGTAAAATGCAAATGAAAGAAACAGAGGAAGGAACTGTTAAGTGAAAAGTAATCAGAACTTCATGGTTTAGAATGCTCTCAGTTTATCCACATTGCAAAAGTTGAGAAAGTGTGCTCTGGAGAAAGCACCAAGGCTGAGGCTCAGCAACCATTTGCTAAGGAGATCAGGCCTGTGACTCATGGATCCAACCATCTCAGCAGAAGGCAGGCATGTAACTCTCCAGGAAGAATCTATGACGAACCCTCGTGTCTACTGGCATAGATTCCCTTGACATCACAGAAGGCAAGGTTTTTGAGAATTTTATACCAACACAAATACCGCCAGTCTAGACTGATTGAGACAGAGATGGAATAAAATGGAGGAAGAATGACTCCGAAGGCAGAGCCGTGGAGGCAGAGGCCTGAAAGTGTAAAGCCAGGGCTACCATAAAGGCCCAGAAGACACAGCATCAAGTCACAGAGGATTACTCTCAGGCTTTGAAACCTAATGGAATTGACCCCATTAGATTGCAAACTAGTTTTAGACCAATAACCGCCTTTTTTTCCTTCCATTTATCTCCCTTTTGGAATGGAAATATGTCCATCCTATGCCTGTTCCGCCATTGCATTTAGAAAACAGATGACTTGTTTTCTAGGTTTAACAGGTCTATGAACAGAGAGGAATTTTGTCTCAAGATGGATCATTCCCAGAGTCTCGCCCATACCTTTTAAGATAATGTAGATGAGGAGATTTGGGACTTCCTGAGTTGACATTTAAATGAGATTTAGGATTTAGAGTTGATACGGGAAGGGTTAAGACTTTGGGGAGTCTTGGGGTAAGGTGAACATATTGTGTACATGGGGTGGGTGTGAATTTTGGGTGCCAGTGAGTAGACTGTACTAGGTTGAACAGTGTCATCTCAAAATTCATGTCCATGCGGAACCTCAGAATGTAGCCCGGTTTGGAAACAGGGTCTTTGAAAACGTCATTAGTTAAGTTAGGATGAGGTCCTGAGATCAGGATGGGTCCTGACTCCAATATGACAGGTGTCCTAGGAGAAAGGACACACAGAGAGAGACACAGGGAGAATGCCACATGACGAAGGCAGAGATTGGAGTCCTGCATCTACAAGCCAATGAATGCCCAGGGTTGCCAGCAGCTACGAGAAGCATTAGAGAGGGGTAGGATGGTTTACCTTTCGGGGCCTCCAGAAGAACCAACCCTGATGACATCTTGATTTTGGACTTCCATCCTCCTGAACTGTGACATGTAAAAAAGCTCTGTTGTTTTAAGGCACCCAGTTTGAGGTCATCTGCTACAGTGGCCCTAGGAAATAAGTACAAATGTCAAGCCCATTCAGCAAAGGAAGAATCGTCTTTTGAAAAGTGATGCTGAGACAACTGGGTATCTGCATATAAAGGAAGGGAGTTGGACCCATATCTTACAGCACACACAAAAATTAACTCAACATGGTTTCCAATACCTAAGTGTAAGAACTAAAATTGGCCGGGCGCAGTGGCTCACACCTGTAATCCCAACACTTTGGGAGGCCAAGGCGGGTGGATCACCTGAGGTCAGGAGTTCGAGACCAGCCTGACCAACACGAAGAAACACCGTCTCTATTAAAAATACAAAATTAGCCAGGTGTGGTGCTGCATGTCTGTAATCCCAGCTACTCGAGAGGCTGAGGCAGGAGAATTGCTTGAATCCAGGAGGTGGAGGTTGCGGTGAGCCGAGATCGTGCCATTGCATGCCAGCCTGGGAAATAAGAGTAAAACTCCGTCTCAAAAAAAAAAAAAAAAAAAAAAAAAAGAACTAAAATTATAAAATAAAACTTTCATAAGAAAACCATATAGGTAAATCTTCGTGACCTTGGATTAGGCATGGTTTCTTAAACATGACACCAGAAGCAAAAGCAACTAAAGAAAAAACAGATAAATTGGAATTTATCAAAATTAAAACCTTATTTTTTATTTAAAAAATTTTGTAGTCTGGGCGCAGTAGCTCATGCCTGTAATCCCAGCACTTTGGGAGACTGAGGTGGGTGGATCATGAGGTCAAAAGTTCAAGACCAGCCTGGCCAACATGGTGAAACCCCATCTCTACTAAAAATACAAAAATTAGCTGGGTGCGGTGGCAGGCCCCTGTAATCCCAGCTACTCTGGAGGCTGAGGCAGGAGAATACTTGAACCTGGGCTGCAGAGGTTGCAGTGAGCTGAGATCTCACCACTGCACTCCAGCCTGCGCGATAGAGTGAGACTCCATTTAAAAAAAAAAATTGTGCTGTAAGGGACACCATTAAGAAAGTGATGGCCGGGGGTGGTTGCTCAAGCCTGTAATCCCAGCACTTTGGGAGGCTGAGACGGGCGGATCACGAGGTCAGGAGATCGAGACCACCCTGGCTAACACGGTGAAACCCCATCTCTACAAAAAAATACAAAAAACTAGCCGGGCGAGGTGGCGGCCGTCTGTAGTCCCAGCTACTCAGGAGGCTGAGGCAGGAGAATGGCGTAAACCTGGGAGGTGAAGCTTGCAGTGAGCTGAGATCCGGCCACTGCACTCCAGCCTGGGCAACAGAGTGAGATTCCGTCTCAAAAAAAAAAAAAAAGTGAAAGGACAACCCACAGAATCAGAGAAAACATTTCCAAATCACTTATCTGATAGATGACTTATATCAAGAAAATAGAAAAAGTAACTCCTGGGTCAGGCATGGTGGCTCATGCCTATAATACCAGGACTTTGGGAGGTCAAAGTAGCCAGGAGGTCAGGAGCTCAAGACCAGCCTGGGCAACATGGTGAAACCCCAGCTCTCCAAAAAAAGAAAAAAAAAAAAAAAAAAAGAAAAGAAAAAAATTAGCTGGGCGTGGTGGTGCACACTTGTGGTCCCAGCTACTCAGGAGGCTGAGGTGGGAGGATCTCTTGAACCTGGAATGTGGAGGCTGCAGTGAACCGAGATGGCGCCACTGTACTCTAACCTGGGCAGCAGAGTAAGATTCTGTCTCAACAACAAAAAACAAAAAAAACAAACAACAAAGACAGATAAAAAAAAAAATAACCCCTACAACTCAACAATAAAAAGACAACCCAATTTAAAAAAGGGCAAACGATCTAAATAAACATTTCTCCAAAGAAGAGATAAAAATGGCCAAAAAGCACACAAAAAGATGCTCATCATTAGTCACCAATAATCATCAAGGGGTGAATTTTATGGTTTTCGAGTTAGAGTACACATAAAAAGCAGCTGCGTAAAATAATATGTATGGAATAATATGTAGAGTACACATAAAAAGCAGCTGCATAAAATAATATGTATTTTTAGGCCTATGACATGTAAAAATGTAGTATACTTGACAATAACAGCACAAAGGAGGCAGGTGGGAGCAAAGCTATATTGGAGTGAGGAAATAACAGCAGATGGGAACTGAAATCCATAGGAAGAAATCAAGAGGAACACGAAGGATAAATAAGAAGATTAATATAACTAACTCTATAAATATGTACTTGGTCTTCTCTCAGGCTCTTTCAAAGTAATAGTTATAGCCAGGTACAGTGGCTCATGCCTGTAATCCCAGCACTTTGGGAGGTCAAGATGAGCCAGGTGTTTGAGATGAGCCTGGGCAAAATAGTGAGACCTCGTCTCAATTAAAAGAACTTTTTAAAATAAAAATATAAAAGTAATAATTATAACATTGTACTGTTGGATTTACGATACAAAGAAGTAATATGTGTAACAATAGTATCACAAAAAGAGGGAGAAAGGAACACCACTACTTAAGAGTAAAGTTTATATATCTCACTAAACTATTTAAAATATAAATGACTACGTCTGCTGAATCAGAATTTCAGGGAACTGGCCACTTTCTTAGCCCTTCCAGGGCCTTTGTATGAGTTCAAAAAGGCTTCTTTTTCTCCAGTCGGAGGTAGCTACATGCCAGGGCCAAAGGCATAGCAAGCACAGCATGAGCTGGAACAACCCCCTCGCCCTAGTGCAGTGAATAACCCGCACAGCTGTCTGAGGGAGGTGGCCCCAGCCATGACCCACGTATTTATTTTAAAATGGCTCCTCTAACAATTCTAATGGACAACCAGGGTTGAGAACTATTGGGTTAGGGACGCATTCAAAAAGAATCTATTCTAAAGTATCAGAAAACTGATTAAATATGAGAGATAATTGTTAGAGAGGATTTAGGGGGAAGATTTTCAGGTTTTTTAATTCCAGGGACTGAGAAATTGGTAACAGAAATAGAGGAGATGAAAGGAAAAACCTGATTTGGAGGGAATGAATTCACTTTTAATTATGTTGAATTTGGTCCAGGTGCGGTGGCTCATGCCTGTAATCCCAGCGCTTTGGGAGGCCAAAGTTGGTGGACTACTTGAGGCCAGGAGTTCGAGACCAGCCAGCCCAATGTGGCGAAACCCCATCTCTACTAAAAACACAAAAATTATCTGAGCATGGTGGTGGTGCACATCTGTAGTCCCAGCTACTTGGGAGGCTGAGGCACAAGAATTGCTTGAACCTGGGAGGCAGAGGTTGCAATGAGCCGAGACTGCGCCATTGCACTCCAGCTTGGGCGACAAAGCAAGACTCTGAAAACAAAACAAATAATTATGTTGAATTTGAGGCCATGGCAAGATGTTACATTACAGTTGGAATGCCACACTGACAATTGAAGGATAGATGGTTCTGAACTCAAAAACTGTGTATTCAGGAAGCACCACGTAGCACAGTGATAATGAAAATAGATACCCTGTATAAAGAGCCTACTCAGTGCTTTACCCAGTGCTGGACAGTGTGTGTAAATACGAGCAGCAGTTGGCATGAGGCTGATGGAAGATGGTCACTCATAAGCAATTATTTACCCTAAAAACACATGTGTTTGGCCAGTGGCCTGGGCTGGACTGGATGAAGGCCAGGGTCAGAAAGTGAGGTGTGACTGGGAGGATGGAAGTGGCCTGTAAGTGATGCCAGCAGGTGGCTGAGGAGGATGCCACCACTTGAGGTTCCAGGGCACCACCCTGGGATCTTGAAACAGGTGAGTCTCAGTATTATTGTGACAAATGGGTGATAAAAATGGCAATGGCTTCCCAAGTTCCATGGCCAGTTGTCCTGGGGTCTCATGTGGTACAAACCCCTTTCCGCCCCTCATCCCCACTAGAGTGTGTCTGGCATTGATATTCACCAAAACCAGAAGCCTGGATGTGTTTGTATCTGGGTTCATTGTGCTGGCCCTGGTTGATGAATTGGCTCAAGACTCAAAACTTCTGTGGTTTGGCCCATGGATAGATTCCTGCAGGAAAAAAAAAAAAAAAAAAATGGCCAGAGCTTTGCACAGTGGCAGTATTGTAGCCAATGAGGTTTATCCAAGGCATGATTATTGCTAATTGACATTCAAAAAAAGCTGGGGGGAGAAAAATGCCAGCATGAAGAAAAAAAGGAAGGTACACATGAATTGGAATTGGCAGGTTATTGGAGGAGGGGGATGCAGCAAGTCCCACCCCCTAGCATAAATGACACTTACCTGTATGGGCATGCACACAGCTATAGTTGACCCCATAGGCCTCAGTGCTGTGGACAGGCCCAGCCAGTCTCAGGGCTTGGCCAGACTGGTGAGCAGGTGTAGACAGGTAGCCAGCCTACATTTGTGCCATACCACAAGGCTACCATTTCTGTATAAGGCCACCTCCTAGGGCATCTGAGCTGATTGATAGCATCGTTATGCTCAAGCCGCCCTGGAAGTTTGCACACAGGTCAAATCCAGAGCCAGGAAGCAGAATGCTATGAGAGGCTCAGTCTTCCTTCCTTAGCTGAAATGGCAGGTGATTGATGCCTGCTGGGATCTTTTGTATTCCAAATGGTCCCATGAGGAATCCAGCAGAATGGATCCTGTTTGGGGTCTCTCTGACTACATGAGGGGCACAAACCATTTCAGAGTTTCTCAATAGGTCAGGAAAACAGAAATTGTTCTATGATTTTCCTTGCCCCGAACTATGAGGCCGGGAGGGTCAAAAAATGATGCCGACAAAGCAGACTAGCATGAAACAGCAGAGGCTTTGGTGCAGTGCTGGGGAGGAGGAAGAAGACTGTGGCCTTGGCAAGCACTAGGGGAGGATGGGAATGGCGCTGCAGGCTCAGAACTTTGGCTCCTCTGACTATAAAAGCTGGAATTCACCTCTAGAAGGAGAAAGTTTCTTTACTACGCCAAGTTAGCCAAGCGGAGCGAATGCGGAGCCCCTGCAAGCTCTTCCTTCTCGCCTGATTGGGAATCTCAGAGCTTGTGAGTTAGTTACTGAATAACTGGTAGCAGCAGTTGATGTGACCCAAAGGCCTTTCATAGAATCAGCAGTTTAAAGGACACTGCAGCCAGACAGTGAGTCCAAGGTCAAAAGTCGGGAGAAACCAGATCCTGGGCTTCATTCACTGCAGAACTTCAGGGCAGGGAGAAACCAGTCCAATGCACGTAATGCAGGAGGAAGTACATGCAGCAGAAGGGAAGAAAGGAATGTGTGCAGGATTGAAATCTGCCTTCAGGTCAGGCACAATGGCTCACACCTGTAATCCCAGCACTTTGAGAGGCCAAGGCAGGCAGATCACCTGAGGCGGGGAATTCGAGACCATCCTGACCAACATGGAGAAACCCCGTCTCTACTAAAAATACAAAATTAGCTGGGTGTGGTGGTGCATGCCTGTAATCCCAGCTAACTCAGGAAGCTGAAGCAGGAGAATCACTTGAACCCAGGAAGTGGAAATTGCAGTGAGCCGAGATAGTGCCATTGTACTCCAGCCTGGGTAACAAGAGTGAAACTCCATCTCAAAAAAAAAAAAGAAAAAGAAAAAGAAAAAGAAAAAAAAAGAAATCTGCCCTCAGATTGTCTTGATGCAGTGGGTACTGAGCCATCAACTACCCAACTGAGCTGGACGTGATGAGTTTTGTGCCTTTAGAGTATCTATAAACATAGACCCTTGGAGTAGATCATGAGTTGTCATCCCCTAATTCCTCTTGTCTTCTACTTCTAACATGCCAAGAGGCATGTTACTAATTATATGGCTCCTTTGCAAAACCTCCCAAGGGGCCTGCCTTCCTCTCTCTATTCCTGTGGGCAGAGTTTGCTTAGCACTTAAGCACATCTATTTTTTCACTTAACTTGCTCTACTGAGAGCATTTCCATAGCTCTTTCTCTTCACTAGCTTGTGATTTATTGAGGGTAGAGCCATTTCGTATTCAGTTGTATTTATGTTAGCAGGGCTTGACTCAGTATTGGGTGCATAGGAAGTACTCAACAAACACCTAGCAAATGAAGGACTTGTTGAACCCCAGTTTCAAGGCATGCTTACATTAGCCTGGCCCTCCTCTCCTTCTGCAGTCTCACCTCCCATTCACTCTTAGCTCCAGCCACTTCTTTCTACCTGAAGTTCCCAGCCAAGAACACAGCCCTTTGTGTCTACATCTTCGTGCTTTCTCTACTGCTCTCCCAACATTCTGAAATTCTCTGCTTCCCTCTCTTTGCTTTTGGACATGCAATTTCACCCTCACCTCTCCACCCACTGGACTGGGAGCTCCTTGAAGGCAGGACTGTGGGCTTCTTTTTATTTCCCATGGAGTCAGTCTGGTGCCTAGCACTCAGCAGAGGCTCAGTTGGTGTTTGTTCAGGGAAGGAATGAATTACTCTGGCTTTGACTGAAACTATGTTCTGGCCTCCATCAGGCAGCTCCTCATTATGTCTTAGTTAATTGCCATTTGTTTAGGAGGATTTGCTCAGCAAGGAGGAGATGAGTAACTAACTAGCGGGAAAAGTCAGTGTTAAATGGAGCTTTGAGCAGGAGTAGTTTGAAAATTGTTGGCTTAATCAAGAGTGACTAGTTACTTCTGTTTCACCACGTCCACACAGTTAACAGGGTGAAGCCATCTTGGATTTGTTATAGGGGATGTCCTGGCTCCCCCTTATTCCACAAGAGCCAAATGGGTTCGGGAAAGAGGTCAGTGTGGAGAGACATCTCCACCCCACTCTCTGTTGCCTCTACTTGCTGCCCCAGCCCTGGAACAACGTCAGATCTACACAAAATTATGAAGCGGATAAGGTTTGGCTTTGTCCGTGTCCTATTAATATTTGTATGTCTCTTTTCCCTCGTTGTCTCCTTCCAGGATGGAGGGAAGGGAATATAATGTGATTAATCAGTAACCAGGGGTGAAAAACTCTAACCCTTGCAGAGACCAAGGGAAACAAGCCAAGTTGGCTGGGTAGGAACAAAGTGACCATGTCCTGGTGAAAGTGGCAGCTGCTCCCCTGCTCAGGTGGTTGGTTGTTCACAGGGACCATGGGCCCAGGGCTGTGTGATCTTGTGTTTTGCAAAATCGCCCTTGCTATGAGCCTTGACATTGCCAGGAAAAACTGTTAAAGACTAGGAAAAGTACAAAAGAGATTATTGGGTGTCCTTTCAGTGGATTGTAGGGTGTAGTCTGCACTCCAGCCTGGGTGACAGAGAGAGTCTCCCTCTCAAAAAAAAAAAAAAAAAAAAAAAAAGGTAGAAAAAGTGAAGAAACAGGTTTCCCCTAGAGCCTCTGGAAGGAACACAGCCCCACCAACACCTTGATTTCAGCCAAGTAAACCCATTTAGGGCTTCTGTCCTCCAACTCTCAGATACTCCAACTGAATTGTAAGATAAATTTGTGTTGCTTTAAGCTATGGAGTTTATGGGTAATATGCTACAGCAGCAATAGGAGGCCAGATTGTTTTACAGCCTTTAGGGTAGAAGTTAAGTTGTAGAAATTGGCAGCAATACAAATGCTTCTTGTCCATAGTAATGCAAATGATTCCTGTTCATAGAACTTTAAAAATACTTTGTCTAGCCGGGTGCAGTGGTTCATGCCTATAATCCCAGCACTTTGGGAGGCCGAGGCAGGCAGATCGCTTGAGCTCAGGAGTTTGAGATCAGCCTGAGCAACATGGTGAAACCCCATGTCTACAAGAAATACAAAAAAATTAGCCCGGCATGGTGGCGCATGTTTGTAATCCCAGCTACTCAAGACACTGAGGCAGGAGGATTGCTTCAACTCGGGAGGTCGAGCTGCAGTGAGCCGAGATCAGGCCACTGCACTCTAGCCTGGGTGACAGAGCGAGAGCTTGTCTCAAAAAACAAACAAACAAACAAACAAACAAACATACCTTGCCCAGTGGAGAATATAAACCTCTGTAGGTAAAATTCTCATTCAAATTTGTTGTAACATCTTATTGGTTCCTTTATTAATTGAGTTGAATAAAATGTTTGATGCATGTTAATTTGATATTTGTATACGTTCATGTTATCAACTTTTTTAAAAAACTGTACTTTAACAATGATATGTTCATATTCTGCACTCCTGTGCCTTTGAATTTAAGCTGTAGTCATACTTTTGAATCCACTGTGACGTCAGTCACTAATTTGATTTCTGTTTTTTCAAGCAGTTAATTATCACACATTTCAAGAAGGCATGTGCTAGCAAGGCCTGCAGTTGGAATCCCAATGGGAAGGTGTTATATTTACCAAGATTTTGGTTACGATGAGCTACTGCATTTGGACTTGAGAAAGTGTCAAACAGTATATTTTTTCAACAGCTAAAGCCTTAAGGAGTATTTTCTACTGAGCCAATAGATATACATTTTAACACCTTTTTCCTGATGGTGATAGTTCATACTAATATCTACCATGTTACTGCTGAACATATTTATCAACAGGGAGTGGGAAGATCAAAAGCACTATGTGCGTGAGTAACTAACTGGTCAACTTTGCAAATCGCTGCCAATGTGGGGCAGGGCTAGGTGGTTGATCGAGTAGCTAAGCGATGGAGTGGGAAGGACAGAGACTTGCTCCAAGCAGCTTGCAGCAGGTGCAGTGAGACACAGTAAATGCTGCCGCTGCTACAAAATGCAGAGGCCAGCCTCATAGTTGGGACACCAAGGCTCAGAGATGTGAAGCGGCTTACTCGGGGTCTCACTGAGAGTGAATGACTGAGTGCCAAACCCAGGTCTTTCTCAGCCAAACCTTGGTTTTTTGGTTACATTGCCTATTTCAGGCTGGACATTTGCTGGACAGTGCATGTAGTGTAGTGTTGTCAGTAGGAGAAGTACCGCCCCAAGGAGCTGCAGGTCGTCACAATGATTGCAGGACCCTACCGCCATTTAGGGCGCATGGGGCCAGGGCTGCTATGTTGTTCTGCAGTGAATGTGACAATCCTGTAAAATAAAGACTTGTCCAGCTTTCGAATGTATCCTCAGATATTCATGTAGGTGAAAAACTGTCCATAATTATCTGAGCCTAAAACTCAGAAAATGATTTTAAAAACATCAAAAATTAACACAGTTAATTTCTCTGGAATACAACTACCATATAAAAGATTATTGTACTTTGTTTTGTTCACAGTTTTACCTAGAGCTGTTCACAAATGTGGAAAATTATGTCAAGGACAGCAGAGACAGTCTGTGTGTAGAGGAAACTATCTATCATTCCATTACATGTTCTAATACAGCTGTGCCCAGAATTTATTATTTTCTTTATAATTATTTAGTTATTAATTATTCTATTTGTAATCATTGTAATTATTATTTTATTTTTAGACAGAGTCTCTCTCTGTTGCCCAGGCTGGAGTGCAATAGTGTGATCACGGCTCAATGCAGCCTCCACCTCCCAGGCCTAAGCAATCCTGAATGATTCTCCCACTTCAGCCTCCCAAGTCACTGGCACCACAGGCATGTTCCACCACACCTGGCTATTTTTAAAAAAATTTTTGTAGAGAGGATCTCCCTGTGTTGCTCAGGCTGTTCTTGAACTCCCGGGTTCAAGCGATCTTCCCACCTTGGCCTCCCGAAGTTCTGGGATTACACGCATGAGTTACTGTGCCAGGCCAGTAATTATTTATTATAAAGTACTACCCTTTTATTTCTCCTTTATAACATAGAGGCAATATATTGATTATCATTTTTTTTTTTTTGAGATAGGGTCTCACTCTGTTGCCCAGGCTGGAGGGCAGTGGTTATTCACCAGTATGAGCATGGCATGTTACAGCCTCAGACTCCAGGGACTCAAGCAGACCCTCTTGCCTCAGCCTCCTGAGTATCTGGGACTACAGGTGGGCACCACCGTGTTTGGCTTGATTATCTTTTGAAAGTATACATTTAATTTCATTGTAGTAAAGGGGATGATATAAAATATTTATTATAAAGGAATTAAATGGAGTTAAGAACTACTATGGTGAAATGAGTATTTGGTCAGGAAGTTGCAAAACCTTGAGAATCTTGGTTCTGCCACTTATTTTGAGCATGTCACAACCCCTCCAAGACAGCTTCCTTCCAGGTAAAACATAACCTCAGCCTTCTACTTTCCAGAGTACTTGCTGTATTAGCCAAATGAGATCATGCAAATACCATACAGGTGTAAGGATTCTCTCTAGATGTCACTCATGAATAGAACTTGCTTGTTTGGGATTAAATTGAGTTCTTAACAATGCTCTTATCACATTCGTGGTGGATAAATTCAGACTTTAAATTGTTTGCCTAAAAGCCTTAAATAGGCACTTGACAAAAGAAGATATCCAAACCAAATGGCTGATAAGTTCCTGAAAACGTACTTTAGTCATTAAGGAAATGTAAATTAAAAGAACAAGGCAATAAATACCATTACCCCCATACCAGGATAACTAAATGAAAAATAACATACCAATTGTTGTAAAGAACATGAAACTCTTATATAATGCTGATGGGAGTGTAAATTAATACACCACTTTGGAAAGCTGGAGGTATCAGTGAAAGCAATCCTATGACCCAGCAATTTCACTCCTAGTTATGAAGCCAACAGAAAAGTGTGCATATATTTCCCAAAAACTAACACAAGAATGGGCTGTGATCGGCAGACCTGTGATCTGCAGGTACTCAGAGATCCATAGGGAGAACACCAGGACACCCTAGAAGCTGGCAAGTGAGTCTGTTGACATTCAGGGATGTGGCTGTATTCTCTCCAGAGGAGTGGGGATGCCTGGACCCTGCACAGCAGAATTTGTATAGGGATGTGATGTTAAACAACTACAGAAACCTGGCCTCCCTGGGTTTTGCTATATCTAAGCCAGACGTGATCACCTGCCTGGAGCAAAGGAAAGAGCCCTGGAATATGAAGAGACAGGAGACAGAAGCCAAACACCAGTTATGTTTTCTCATTTCACACAAGGCCTTTTGCCAGAGCAGGGCATAAAAGATTCATTCCAGGCCGGGTGCGGTAGCTCACACCTGTAATCCCAGCACTTCGGGAGGCTAAGGTGGGTAGATCATGAGGTCAGGAGTTTGAGACCAGCCAGTTCAAGACCAGTCTGGCCAACATGGTGAAAATCTCTATTAAAAACACAAAAATTAGTTGGGCATGGTGGTGCGCACCTGTAATTCCACTACTCAGGAGACTGAAGCAGGAGAATTGCTTCAACCTGGGAGACGGAGGTTGCAGTGAGTGGAGATTGCACCACGACACTTCAGCCTGGGCGACAGAGCAAGACTCCGTCTCGGAAAAAAAAAAAAAAAAAGATTCATTCCAAAAAATGATACTGGGAAGATATGGAAGCTGTAGCCTTGAGAATTTACATTTAAGGAAAGACAGGAAAAGTTTGGGAGGACATCATTCATATACACTTTTCTATGGAAGATTAAGAACTCTGAAATGTAAGAGGCATGAAGAAAATATAAGCGGACAGGCCATTTGTGGTTTACTTATAAGTTTTGTAAGTGATGCATGAGAGACAGGGTTTTACAATGTTGCCTAGGCTGGTCTTGAACTCCTGGTCTCAAGTGATCCTCCTGACTTGGCTTCCCATAGTGTTGGGATTTCAGGCGTTAGCCACTGCACCTGGCCTATTTCTCACTTTCATATATGATGTCTTCCTTTATTTTAATGGGTGCAGTTCACAGTCCACAGTTTTTATTCTTAGTTACCTAACTATAACCAAGTCCTTGGTCATTCTAGGAAATTCTCAGAGACTGTGGAAGCTTTTGTTTTTGTTTTGTTTTGTTTGTTTTGTAGTGATGGGGTCTCACTATGTTGCCCAGGCTGGTCTCAAACTCCTGTGCTTGAGCCATCCTCCCACCTCAGCCTCCCAAAATGCTGAGATTACAGGTGTGAGTCACTGTGCCTGGCCTGCGGAAGCTTGTGGTTTGAAACATTTCTTCAGTGATTTTGGATACAAACTTTATTCTGTGTTCAGAGTGGCCAGAAATGGAACTGTTACCACTTCCTGCCTCTGCAGTGTCTTCCACGCCATCACTATCAGCACTAGAAACTCCAGGTGCACGAGGTTAAAGTCAAAGTCCTAAAGTACTTCAGTGGCTTCCGTGTTGTGTGCTGTGTGTTAAACACGCTGGTAATCATCAGAGTTTGTATGCTTAGGACGAAGTAGTGGAACAACAAAAACACCACAAGAACTATATATTTTTGATAATTTCAGCTAAGGTTATGACAAAGACACAGACTCAGTATTTGGAATATGGCTATCCTTTCTTCCTTTTTTTTTTTTTTTTTTTCTGAGACTCGCTCTGTTGCCCAGGCTAGAGAGCAATGGCGCATGATCTCGGCTCACTGCAACCTCCGCCTGCGGGGTTCAAGTGATTCTCCTGCCTCAGCCTCCTGAGCAGCTGGGATAACAGGCATGTGCCACTACGCCTGGCTAATTTTTGTCCTTTTGGTAGAGACAGGGTTTCCCCATGTTGGCCAGGCTGGTCTCGAACTCCTGACCTCAGGTGATCCACCCACCTCGGCCTCCCAAAGTGCTGGGATTACAGGCGTGAGCCAACTGTGCCCAGCCTACTGCTGTCCTTTCATAACGTGTTCTAAAATTTTATTTAGTTTTTTTGGTCAGGCATAGTGGCTCAAGCCTCTAATCCCAGCACTTTGGGAGGCCGAGGCGAGGGGAATGCTTGAGCCCAGGAATTCAAGACCCAGCCAGTACAACATAGTGAGACTCTGTCTCTACACACACCCTCCAAACAGCCAGGCATGATGGTGCACACCTCTAGTTCCACCTAGGTGGGAGGCTGAGGTGGGAGGATCACTTGAGCACGGGAGGTAGAGACTTCAGTGAGCCATAATTTCACCACTGCACTCCAACCTGGGTGACAGAGTGAGACCCTGACTCAGGGGAAAAAAATATATACATATATATATACACACACACACATATATATATGTGTAGATAGATATATATAGGTAGATCGATATAGATATTGATATATAATTTATTTAATTTTTAAATTGTCAGATAAAATTTTATGCATTTCTCATTTATAACATGATGTTTTGAAGTATACATACATTGTTGAATGCTTAATCTTAGCCAATTAAGTACTTTACCTCACAGAGGTATCATTTTTGTAGTGAGAGAACTTAACATTCCTCAAAGATGGAATATATCATCATTAACTACGGTCATCATGCTGTGTGACAGATCTCTTGAGCTTATTCCTCCTATCTAACTGTAATTAGGTGTGCTTTGACAGACATCTCCCCAAACCTTCTCCCCGCAAAACCCCAGCCTCTGGTAACCACCATTCTGCTCTCTGATTCAATGAGGTCAACTTGTTTAGATTCCACATATGAGTGAGATTATGAGGTATTTGTTTTTCTGTGTCTGCTTATTTCAATGAACATAATGTACTCCAGGTTCGTCCACATGATTGAAAATGACAAGATTTTCTTTTCTTATGACTGAATAATACTACATTGTGATATATACCACATTTTCTTTACCCGTTCATTTGATTATGGACACTTGTAGGTTGATTTTATATCTTGGCTATTGTCAATAGTGCTGCAATAAACATGGAAATTCAATAAATAAATAGGATTCATAATGCCTGTAGTTTTCTTATATCCATATATATAAATCATGTTTCTAGGTACATAAATGTCCCATTAATCCCTTTGATCACTCTAGAAAATGCTGTTTTTTCATGAATACAAGAGTGTTCAAAGAAGCACTCTTATAATAGGCCTAAACTATAAATACCCGAAATGTCTACCATGTATAAAATGGATACATTGTGGTATATTTCTACAATGGCATACTAGCACAATAGGAAAGAATGGTGTACAACAACATAGATTAATTCACAGTGTTCAGCAAAAGGCATATATGTGAGTACATATTGTGTGATTCCTTCTATATGAAATTCAAAAGCAGATAAAATTAATCTCTGATGTTAAAAATCATAATAGGAGTTATGGTGGGGGTGATTTGTGACTGGAAGGAAAATGAAGGGGGGCATTAGGGAATGCTGGTAATGTTCTTTTCTTTGATCTGGAGGCTTAGTTACACAAGTGTACTCTGTGAAAATTATTTGAATGGTACATTTATGATTTTCACATTTTTCTGATTTTGTTATAGTTTGATAAAAATTTTTTTTTTTTTTTTTTTTGAGATGGAGTCTTGCTCTGTCACTCAGTCTGGAGTGCAGTGGCGCAATCTCTGCCCGGTGCAACATCCGCCTCCTGGGTTTAAGTGATTCTCCTGCCTCAGCCTCTTGAGTAGCTGGCACTACAGGTGCATGCCACCATGCCCAGCTAATTTTTGTGTTTGCAATGGAGATGGGGTTTCACCATGTTGGCCGGGCTGGTCTGGGACTCCTGACCTCAAGTGATCCACTTGCCTCGGCCTCCCAAAGTGCTGGGACTACAGACATGAGCCACCACACCTGGCCCATAATTTGATTATTATTTTTTAAAGTTAATTAACTAGCTGGGTGTGGTGGTACATGCCTGTAATCCCAGCTATTCGGGAGGCTGAGGCAAGAGAATCGCTTGAACCTTGGAGGTAGTGGTTGCAGTGAGCCAAGATCAGTACCACTGCACTCCAGCCTGGGTGACAGAGTGAGACTATCTCAAAAAAATAGGCCTGGCACAGTGGCTCATGCCTGTAATCCCAGCACTTTGGGAGGCCGAGGCGGGTGGATCACGAGGTCAGGAGATCAAGACCATCCTGGCTAGCACGGTGAAACCCTGTCTCTACTAAAAATACAAAAATTAGCTGGGTGTAGTGGCACTCGCCTGTAGTCTCACCTATTTGGTAGGCTGAGGCAGGAGGATCGCTTGAACCCAGGAGGCGGATGTTGTAGTGAACCGAGATGGAGCCACTGCCTGAGCGACAGAGGGAGACTCCATCTCAAAATTAAATTAAATTATAAGTTAATTAGCCAGACTAGTTACACTAGTGTACACTAGGTACACCAGTGTGTACCTGTAATCCTAGCTACTTGGGAGGCTGAGGTGGGACGACTGCTTGAGCCCAGGAGTTCAAGTCCAGCCTGGGCAACACACTGAGACCCCTGCCTCTTAAAAAAAAAAAAAAAAAAAAAAAGTTGATGAAACAAAAAACAATTGTTTAGCGGCCTTGTGCCGCTTTGGTCATATGCTTTGCTCTCTCTTCTTGTGACCAAGCCCTGGCAAGTTTAAGACTCTATTTGTGACCACAAAGCTAAGGGGTCTTTACAGGGGTGAAGGTTATGATCTCAGCTCCAAGATAACTGGTCCTAGAACCTAAACCAAGGGTGTGGGCGAGCCTACCCTTATGCAAAATACTAGAAAGGCATTTGTAAATTTTTTTCAGTTTTTTTTTGTTTTTTCCTTCTCATTCTGGAAGAGGAAGAGAAGCGAGAAAAGGCAGTGAGAGTGTCTCACATGAGACGAAGTTTGTGAAAACACCTTGTAAACTGCAGGTTTTCTCATGACAAAACAGTTTTTAATAGCGGGCAAGGATAAGTGGGAGAACTGGGTTTGGGAAGCAGAAAGGGAGAGGAAAAAATAGAAAAAGTCATAATGAAGAGCGTCTGTCTGGTAATACCTTTTTTCCCTCCTCGCGCCTGCCTGGGATCCAAGAAGAGCTTCTTTGTTACAGTCAGCCCCTGGCGTCTGTTCCCCTCGCCAGGCGGAGTCCCGCTCCCTACCCCAAGAGGGCGATATGGCCACACTGAGCTGGGACCCAGTTGCAGACTCAAGAGGAGTCGGAGTGCATGAGCTGTGGCCTGGGTTTAACCCGGCTTGGAGGGCTAGATCCCGGACTGGCCAAACCCTCCTTTGTCCCCTCTTGCCCCAAGCCAAGCTATGGAGAAACTGTGGAGCAGAAGAGCAGGGAGGCATTTCGCAAGCTGCATTTCATCTCTGGCGCATTGAAATTTAGGGCATGGTGTTGGGAAATTTGAGGGTGCTTTTTTTTTTTCTTCGTATGGTCTCACGGAGAATAAAATGTGAATTGCCTCTACAAAGGGCTTGAAGATCAGGGCCAGGAATCCAAGTCCTTCTGGACCAGGGTCATGGGGGCTTTCAAAAGTGGAACGTTGGCCGGGAGTGGTGGCTCACACCTGTAATCCCAGCACTTTGGGAGGTCCAGGTGGGCCGATCACTTGACGTCGGGAGTTCAAGACCAGCCTGGCAAACATGGGGAAACCCTGTGTCTACTAAAAATACAAAAATTGACCAGGTGTGGTGGTGGACACCTGTAATCCCACTTACTCGGGAGGCTGAGGCAGGAGAATCGCTTGAACCCGGGAGGCAGAGATTGCAGTGAGCAAAGATCGCACCACTGCACTCCAGCCTGGGCGACAGAGCGAGACTGCATCTCAAAAAAAGAAAAAAGAAAAGAAAAGAAAAAAGAAATAAAGTAGAATATTGACACAGTAGGCTCAAAAACAAACAAACAAACAAACAAACCTTTTCCCCACTGTTGAATGGTTTTCTCTTTCACTTTTCCTCTCCCAGTGTTGCAGCCCAGTGACTTCTCTTCAACAATCCCACCTGAATCACACACATCAGAGTAAGAAGGGACCTAAAAGACCGTTTGCTCCTGTGCTGCTCAAATTATGCCCAATTGTCACCAGCACCAGAATCAGCTGTGCTTATTAAAATGCATATTCCAGGGCCCTGACTCAGAAGCCACTGGGTGGGTCAGAAACCTACATTTTAAGTGAGCACACCCCCTCCTCCAGTATATACATGTGATTATCCATGCACACTAAATTTTGAGAAGTTCTTTAGTTCAGCTCTTTCCATGTACAAGGGAGAAACAAATCTCAGAGGTCAAGGGTCATGCCTAAGGTTACCCAGCAGATTGGCAGCATCACTAGGACTGAAATCAAGACCCTGTACCCTGACCTCACATCAAGGTAAGTTTTTACTCCATGTTT
This sequence comes from Macaca fascicularis, assembly GCF_037993035.2. NCBI lineage: Eukaryota > Metazoa > Chordata > Mammalia > Primates > Cercopithecidae > Macaca > Macaca fascicularis. The sequence goes on along the minus strand of NC_088377.1, from coordinate 170,553,167 downwards.
CTGAGAGCCCTAGAGTTTTCAAGAGGTGCTTCAGAGGTTCCACAGATATTTAATTGCAAAGTGACCTGTTTAAAAGAAAACAGAAATTTGGCATTTGCAACTTCTTATGATGTGAATCAGGATTTTAAAAAATCTTGTGGTTGCAAGGATCAGCCATCATGTTCATTTAATGTTATTGAGATCACTGCAAAAGTCCTACCTTTATTATTGACTGACTTAGATAAAATAAACGATTGAAATGCCACTTTTATTTGTTTTATCTATTGGAATTCTGTTTAAAGTTTCATTTGACAAAACAATTCTACTGCTCTATTTAAAATGTATTGGGCAATCACTAAGTCTGAAAGCACAGTGTTAAGCACTGTGGAAATAAAAAACCACCCAAGTGAGAAGAAACAGAAGCTGTTTATTCAGAGCTTGCTTTAGCCAGGGACTCAGCCACCATTACTCGCATTTGTCAGAGACTCAGGCAGGCAGGGCTGTGCAAAGTTTTATAGTGAAACATGGAAGTCTTCAGCTATGCCTTGCTTGGAACTTGTTGGCATGGGAAAGCTAGGAGTAGACTGACTAGAAATGGAGCATCCAGTGTGATTGGATTGGGGACCATATTTGACTTTCTGTGCTTGGTCCTGAGTTGGAAGTAGGGGCAGAAGTTAGGACAGCTGCACTTACTGACTTGGTCAAGTTCTGACTGTTCTGGCCTGATTGCTGCAGAGGCTGTGGTTTGGCTTCCTGGACGGATTGCTGCAGAGGTTGTGGGCCAGAGTTCTATTGTCATATATGATCTGGCCATTGTCTGTTTGTATTTTCAGTCTCTCAGCCTTATCTGCATTACTTCATCTAAGCCCTTTTACAGCCCCATGAGAATGATAATATTATTATTTCAGCTTTATGAACGAGAAATGGAATTGCAGAGAAGTTAGGTAACTTGGCCAAAGTCAGACAGTTATGAAGAGGTAAAGATGAAACTTGAATCTAGGCCAACTGACCTCAGAGCCCTGGATTTCTGTCTCAGCTTTACAGGAAAAAAAAAAAAAAATTATAGAAAGTGACAAGCTGTCTAAAAATTCTCATGAAAATGCAAAGGATCTAGATTAGCCAAAACATCCTTGAGAGAGAATAACAAAGTTGGAGGGCTAACACCACCTGATTTCAAGGCTTCATATAAAATAATAGTCATCAAGATGAGGTGCTATTAACATCATGATAGACAGATCGATGGAACAGAATAGAAAGTTCAGACACATATACACACACATACAGAATTGATTTTTACAAATACCCTAATGCAATTAGAAACGATAATTTCTAATGAATAGCTTCAGTGAGTTGGGCTAGAACAATTGGATAGCTCTGTGTGAAAAAAAGAACTTCAATTCATACTTCATACCATGTTATAAAAATTAAGCCAAAATCAATTATGCACCTAAGTGTCAAATCTAAAACTACAAAATTTCTAGAAAACATAGAAGTAAAATCTTTGTGACCTTGAATTAGATAATATGTCTTGGATACTACACTCAAAGCACAGTCAATAGGAAATACATGTGATAAACTGGACTTCATCAAAATTAAAACTTCTTTTCCTGAAAAGACACTATGAGAAGAATGAAAAGACCAGCCACTGACTGGAAGAAAATATCCGCAAAGCCCATATCTGATAAAGGACTTGTATCCAGAATATATAAAGAACTTTGGAAATCAAATAAGAGCAAACAATTCAATTTTTTTCAAAAAGTAGGTGACAGATCTAAACAGATATTTCATCAAAAAAAATGGATGGCAAATAAGCACATGAAAAGAGTTCAACATTATTACACATTAAGGAAATATAAATTAAAATCACAATCAGAAACTACTGCATACCTATTAGATATTTAATTAAAAAGATTGATCATACCATGTGTTGATAAGAGTGTGGAGGAACTAGAACTCTCATACACTGTTGATGGGAATGTAAAATGATAAAACCACTTTGGAAAACAGCTGATTTGTTTTTTAAAAAGTTAAACATACTTACCATATGATCTAGCCTTTCTACCTCTGTGTATTTACCCAGTAAAAAGCACATGTTCATATAAAGACTTGTACACAAATATTCATAGTAGCTTTATTGTTTTTTTCCTCAGTTTTATTGAGGCATGAGTGACAAATAAAAAATCATAGCAGCTATTTTTTTTTTAAGAGATAGGGTCTTGTATTGTTGCCCAGGCTGGACTCCAGGACTCTAGTGATCCTCCTGCCCCAACCTCTCAAGTAATTGGGATTACAGGCAGGCAGGTGCCACCACACCTGGCTTGAAGCTTTATTTTTTAATTGTATTTTATTTTATTTTATTTTATTTTTGAGATGGAGTCTCACTCTGTCACCCAGGCTGGAGTGCAGTGGCATGATCTCGGCTCACTGCAAGCTCCGCCTCCCGGGTTCATGCCATTCTCCTGCCTCAGCCTCCCAAGTAACTGGGACTACAGGTGCCCACCACTATGCCCAGCTAATTTTTTGTAATTTTTAGTAGAGACAGGGTTTCACTGTGTTAACCAGGATGGTCTCGATCTCCTGACCTCGTGATCCACCTGCCTCGGCCTCTCAAAGTGCTGAGATTACAGGTGTGAGCCACCACACCCAGCCTGAATTTTATTTTTTAGAGATAGAGTCTTGCTCTGTTGCTTAGGTTGGAGTACAGTGGCATGATCATAGCTCACTGCAGCCTCAAACTCCTGGGCTTAAGTGATCTTCCCACCTCAGCCTCCTGTGTAGCTGGGATTACAGGTGCAAGCCACCATGCTGGGCTAATTTTTTAATTTTTTGAAGAGATGGGGTCTTGCTATATTGCCCAGGCTGGTCTTGAATTTCTGGCCTCAAGCCATCTTCCCACATTGGCCTCCCAAAGTGCTGGGATTACAGGTGTGAGTACCTCACTGATCTGCAGCTTTATTTTTAGTAGCCAAAATCAGGAACCAATCCAATGACTATCAATAAGTGAATGGCTAGACAAACCAAAGTATATTCACATAATGGAATGACCTCAGTAAGTGAACATTTTTTCAGTAACAGCTTTATTGAGATATAACTCACATATGTAAAAATTAGCCATTTAAAAATGTAATTTTATAGTTTTTAGTATATGTACGGGGTTGTGCAACCATCATCACAATCAATTTAAGAATATTTGTATTACCTCACAAAGAAATTCTGTACCCTTTAGCAGTCATCTTCATTGCCCCCAACCACCCTCACTCTGACCTGGGCAACCACTAATCCACTTTCTGTCTCTATTTGCCAGTTCTGGACATTTCATATAAAAATGGAATCAAGCTAGGCATGGCGGCTCACGCCTACAATCCCAGCACTTTGGGAGGCCAAAGTGGGCGGATCACTTGAGGCTAGGAGTTCAAGCCCAGCCTGGCCAACATGGCAAAATCCCATTTCCACTAAAAATACAAAAATTAGCTGGGCATGGTAGCGCACACCTGTGATCCCAACTATTTGGGAGGCTGAGGCAAAGGATCACTTGAAACCAGGAGGTGGAGGTTGCAGTGAGCCGAGATTGTGCCACTGCACTCCAGCCTAGAAGACAGGTGAGATCCTGTCTCAAAAAATAAAAAATGAAAATAAAAATAAATAAAAATGGAATTATACAATATGTGGGGTTTGTATGTGTGTGTTTGGCTTCTTTCACTTAGCTGAATGTTTTCAAGGTTAATCTCTGTTGTGGCATGTATCAGTGTTTCATTTGCTTTTATGCCTGAATAATATTTCACTGTATGGATAGACCATATGTTGTTTACCCATTCCTCAGTTGATGGACATTGGAGTTCTTTTCACATGTTGACTATTATAAATAATGCTGCCATTGGCCAGCAGTGGTGCCTCACACCTGTAATCCCAGCACTTTGGGAGGCCAAGGCAGGAAGATCATTTGAGGGCAGAAGTTTGCGACCAGCCTGGCCAACATGGTAAAATCCCATCTCTAATTAAAAAAAAAAATACAAAAATTAGCTGGGCATGCTGGTGGGCACCTGTTATCCTAGCTACTCCAGAGGCTGAGGCAGGAGAATTGCTTGAACCCAGAGGCAGAAGTTGCAGTGAGCAGAGATCGCGCCACTGCACTCCAGCCTGGGTGACAGAGTGAGACTCTGTCTCAAAAAATAATAATAATAGGCCAGGCGCAGTGGCTCACGCCTGTAATCCCAGCACTTTGGTAGGCTGAGGTGGGTGCATCACGAGGTCGAGAGATGGAGACCATCCTGGCCAGCATGGTGAAACACCATCTCTACTAAAATATAAAAAATTAGCCAGGTGTGGTGGCAGGCGCCTGTAGTCCCAGCTACTTGGGAGGCTGAGGCAGGGGTATCGCTTGAACCCAGGAGGTGGAGGTTGCAGTGAGCGGAGATCACACCACTGAACTCCAGCCTGGCAACATAGCAAAACTCCACCTAAAAAATGTATAATAATAAATAATAAATAATGCTGCTATGAACATTCATATACTGGCTTTTGTGTAGACACATGTTCTCATTTCTCTTGGGTATATATACTTAGGAGTGAAATTTTGGGGTCAAAGGGTACCTCTATGTTTAAATGTTTGAGAAACTGCCAGACTGTTTTCCAAAGTGGCCGCATCATTATACAATCCACTCACCAGCAGGGTATGAGAGTTCCAATTTCTCCCTCTCCTCACTAACACTTGCTTTTGTCTGTTTTTTTAAATTTTTGTCATCTGAATGGGTGTGCAGTGGTATCTCATTGTGGTTTGTTTTTAGTAACAGCTTTATTGAGAGATAATTCAAATAGCGTATGACTCGCCCGCTTAAAGTACATGCAGTAATGTGGATAGATCTTAAAATAATTAGACCAAGTAAAATAAACCAGACAAGAAAAGAGTATGAACTTTTGAATAAAAGCTATTTTAACTGGAAATAAAAGAATAAATATTGTACGATTGTATTCCTATAAAATTCTAGAAAATATAAACCAATCCATAATTACAGAAAACAGATAAGGGACAATCGGAGGTTGGGGAGAGAGTTTGGGGGAAGTTTCTGGGAAGAAGGGATCACAGGAGGACACAAGGAAACTTTTGGGAGCTGATATTTATTTTCATTATCTTTCTTTTCTTTTCTTTTTTTTGAGACAGAGTCTCACCCTATTGCCCAGGCTAGAGTGCAGTGGCATGATCTCAGTTCACTGCAACATCCACCTGCCAGGTTCAAGTGATTCCCATGCACCACTGTGCCTGGCCTATTTTCATTATCTTGACTGTGGGTATGGTTTCACGGGTTTTTATGTATGTCAAATCTTATCCAATTACACTATAAACATGTAGTTTATTGTATGTCAATTATACCCCAATAAAGCTATTTTGAAAGAACACAAAGGACTACAACATTCTGTTACCTCTCCTTTGTCATGTCACTATACTTTTACCCTGAAAGCTCCCTCCAAACCATACTCCCTAAAATTTATTTTGCTTTCTACCCTCACCAGTGTCCTCCAACTTCTCCCGTGCCACATGGCTCCATTCCAAGGCATCCCCTATTTCCAGCCACATTCATTGGTGTTCCTATTCCTCAGCTTCCTGGGTCGCCAGGCTTCCTGGGTTCAAGCACAAACTCTGGAGTTGGCTGCTTGTGTTCCAATCCTGGTTTTTCTGTTCTGACCTTAAGCAAGTTCATTATCCTTTTTATGCCTCACTTTCCTCATCTAGAAAATGGGCATAATCCTCATACAGTTGGTGCAATGATTAAATGAGTTAATAATATATGTAAATGAGTGAATGGAAAAACCGGGAGAGTCAAAACTGAGCAGAGGCTCTTCATTTCTACTTTTGTCACAAACCACATTAAATTGTAAATAAGTCCCTTCTCTACTTGACTTGAGGCAGCAGATTGTCTAGAAGCCTATGGAGAATAATTTCTCTGACAAGACAAAGTAGATATTTTATACCAGGGGGTGGCAAACGATTGTCCACAGGCCAAATTTGGCCCAGTCTGTTTTTGTATGGTGCAAACTAAAAATGATTTTTAAATTTTTAAAGAGTTATAAAAGAAAAAAGATGTGGTCTGTAAAACCTAAAATATTTACTACCTGGCCTGTTGGAGGAAAAGTTTGCTGAACTTTGGCTTTTTTTTTTTTTTTCTTTTCGAGACGGAGTCTTACTCTGTCGCCCAGGCTGGAGTGCAATGGCGTGATCTCGGCTCACTGCAATCTCTGCTGCCCGGGTTCAAGTGATTCTCCTGCCTCAGCCTCCCGAGTAGCTGGGATTACAGGTGCCTGCCACTGTGCCCAGCTAATTTTTTTTGTAGTTTTTAGTAGAGACAGGGTTTCACCATCTTGGCCAGGCCGGTCTTGAATTCCTGACCTCGTGATCCACCCGCCTCAGCCTCCCAAAGTGCTGGGGTTACAGGCGTGAGCCACTGCACCCAGCCGTGACCTGTGTTTTATACCGTTAACTATGGGATTAACAAAAAATTTTACCTTTGTGTAGAAGGTTAAAAAAAAAAAAAGCATGTTCAAGGAGAAGGAGATGTGTTACCTCTTCATACACTCCTACAACCATGGCATTGCAAAAAATAAAAATAACCACCTTTAAAAAAAAACCTTATTTAAATTGCTATTAAAAATAATAATATATGTAAGATGATTAGATCAGTTCCTGGCACATGATAAACATAGGTAAGGGTTCGCTGTTATTTTTGAAGCAAAAATGAGGATTTGCCAAAAATTGGGTGAGCAGCTTCTTATGGAGGATAAAAGACCTTTCAGGCTATTTGGGAAAAGCTTCATTCTAAGTTTCTTCTTTGTAAGCGGACCTATTGCTGCCAGCGCTTCTCTTGCTCACAGTTCTGGTGGGTGATTTGTCTTCGTTCTGCGTTTCTTTCCGTGGCTCCTGTAGACATTGAGGGTTGGGTTATTTTTTCTTTTATAACTCTTTAAAAATTTAAAAATCATTTTTAGTTTGCACCATACAAAAACAGACTGGGCCAAATTTGGCCTGTGGGCAATCGTTTGCCACCCCTGGTATAAAATATCTACTTGGTCTTGTCAGAGAAATTGCTGTCCGTAGGCTTCTAGACAATCTGCTGCCTCAAGTCAAGTAGAGAAGGGCCTTATTTACAATTTAATGTGGTTTGTGACAAAAGTAGAAATGAAGAGCCTCTGCTCAGTTTTGACTCTCCCGGTTTTTCCATTCACTCATTTACATATATTATTAACTCATTTAATCATCCCACCAACTGTATGAGGATTATGCCCATACAGTTACTGAGGAGAGATACAAAAGTGGTGCCAGGGGTAAGATTAATCGCATGAAATGAAATATGCTTTGAGCTTTTGAACCGTTGTTACGTGAACCTGAGGAATGAAATGATATACTGAGCACTCCACAAGCTGTTTTTTCCAGTCAGTTGTCTGGTCAGAAATTTGTTAACTCACTCCTCCCTGATTCATCACACTGTCAGAAAGCTTGTATAACATGGAGTCTGAAGCATTCCAGAATCTTTCTTTTTTTTCTTTTTTCTTTTCTTTTTTTTTTTTTAATAGAAATGAGGTCTCCCTGTGTTACCCAGGCTGGTCTCAAACTCCTGGGCTGAAGCGATCCTCCCACCTTGGCTTCCCAAAGTGCTAAGACTACAGGCGTGAGCCACCACACCCAGCCCAGAATCTTAAATTTACTATTGTACTTTGGGACTGCAGGAACTTAAAAGTAAGAGGAATAAAATTATCATGAATATTTGTTAGAATTCAATTTGCTAATAATAGAAAAAAACCTAAAACACTAGCTGGGCGTGGTAGCTCATGGCTACAATCCCAGCACTTTGGGAGGCCAAAGCGGGCACATCACGAGGTCAGGAGATTGACACCATCCTGGCACACATGGTAAAACCCCATCTCTATTAAATTACAAAAAAAGTTAGCCGGGCATGGTGGCGCAGGCCTGTAGTCTCAGCTACTCAGGAGGCTGAGGCGGGGGAATCGCTTGAACTCAGGAGGCGGAGGTTGCAGTGAGCTGAGATTGCACCACTGCACTCCAGCCTAGCGACAGAGGGAGACTGCCTTTCAACAAAGTGTATTGCTTTCTCTTGTAAAATTCCAGAGGTAGGTGGTCCAGGGTTAGTGAGCACTGCACAGTGTCAGGCACCCAGGCTGCGTGAAGAGCAGAGGCCATAATCTTGTTGGTGCCATAGACCCCTTTGGCAATCTGGTGAACCTATAGACCCTTTCTCAGAGTAATGATGTAAAGCAAATAGACTAAAACACGTAAGACTGTAACGAAAGCCAATTATTTCAAAATATAGTTATTAAAGTATATTTTTAAATTTTGATACAGTTAATATATATGCTTCTATGTTAATACATTAAACAAGTTCTAGTGGCAGATCTAATAACTACCATAACTTTCAAGTGGTGACGAGCATAATGATACATCACGATACCCACAATTATACTGTAATATGAACACATCAAATGTACTGGTAATACACTATGATCTTTTGACTACATTCATGACTGAAGGACATGGTAAATTTCCATTAGAGGTTAGTGAAAGTAATCCCACGCAAGTTCACAGATCTCTTTATTCTATCCATGGACTCCAGGTGTAGAATCCCTGTTCTAAATCACTGTTCTGTCTTGCATCCCTCCATTCCTAAAGTCAACTCATTGTCTAAGGGGGTGGCCATTATATCTGCTTTCCAGGGAGCAAGATGGAAGAAGGGATGAAGAAGGGAAAGGGATGAACCATGCCAGGTGTCTTTTAAAGAAGGTTTCTAGAAGCTGCTGCAGAACACTTTCACTTACATCCCTTGGCTAGAACTTAGTCCCTGTCACCATAGCTAGCTGCAAAGGAGGCTGGAAAATGTAGTTTTTATTCTTGGTAATATGCCAGCTAACAGCTCTGTTACTGTGTTAGAAGGAGGGATTGGCCAGGAGCAGTGGCTCATGCCTGTAATCTCAGCACTTTGGGAGGCAAAGGTGGGAGGATCACTTGAGCCCAAGAGTGTGAGCCCAGCCTGGGCAACAAAATGAGACTCTGTCTCTACAAAAAATTTAAAAATTAGCTGGGCATGGCGGCATGTGCCTGTAGTCCCAGCTACTCAGGAGGCTGAGGTGGAAGATTGAGGCAGCAGTGAGCTGAGATGTTGCCACTACACTGTAGCCTGGGCAACAGAGCAAGATTCTGTCTTAAAAAAGAAGATGAAGACAATGAAGGAGAAGAATCTCAAAAAAGAAGAATATAAAGAAGAAGAAGATGAGGAGGAAGAAGAAGATGAAGAAGAAGAAGAGCCAGGCATGGTGGCTCACGCCTGTAATCCCAACACTTTGGGAGGCCGAGGCGAGTGGATCACGAGGTCAGGAGTTCAAGACCAGCTGACCAACATGGTGAAACTCCATCTCTACTAAAAATACAAAAATTAGCTGGGTGTGTTGGTGCACACCTGTAATCCCAGCTACTCAGGAGGCTGAGGCAGGAGAATCGCTTGAATCCGGGAGGCAGAGGTTGCAGTGAGCTGAGATAGCACTATTGCACTCCAGCCTGGGCAACAGAGCAGACTCCATCTCAAAAAAAAAAAAAAAAAAAAAAAGTGATTGCCCTGAAGGAATCTTTCCCAGCTCCAAACCACTTCTCTTAGATGACATCAATCAGCTGTCTGCTGGTTCAAATAATATGTTGAAAAGAGTGTCAGAGTTAGCTATTTTCATCTTAGTATAGTTCTTTGAGAACTGGGAAGAGATAGTGGGAGTGTCCTGGAATATATACTAGGTTTGGTATCAAGAGACTGGTCTAAATTCTGTCATTTTCAGTAACTACCTCTCTAAACCTCAGTTTCCTCATTCATTTGTAAAGTGGGGCAAACTCATAGCTGTCTTGCTTGCCTTAAAACTTTTAATGCAAATAGTAAAACTCCTTTCTAAGGTAGATTATTATTCTATGAACACCTGTGGTATTCAGAGTTTAATATAAAGAAATACAATCGATATCCATTATAGTTACACCTTGTCTATAACTTTCAAGCAAAATGTCTTACTTGGTAGAATACTCAGCACCTGTACCATGTCCGAGAGTTTACAGTACCTAAAGGCACTCAAACATGGTTTTCATCCTCTGTGAGCTTATGGTTTTTCCTCTAATATGTTCTCTTTTTTTTCCAAAATGAAAATAGCTTTTAAAAATTGTAAATATCATGTATTCTGGCAGAGAAAAGTATAAGAAGAAAATAAAAATCTCCTTAAGGCTGGGCATAATGACTCACACCTGTAATCCCAGCATTTTGGGAGGCTGAGGCGGGAGGATTGCTTGAGCCTAGGAGTTCCAGACCAGCCTGGGCAACATAATGTTTGACTTATAAATTAACATAGTGAGACCCTGCTTCTACAAAAAATACAACAATTGGCCTTGGCTACAGGTGGTGCTTGCCTGTTGTTCCAGCTACTTGGGATGCTGGGGTGGGTGTATCACCTGAGCTAGGGAGGCGGAGGCTGCAGTGATCTGTGATTGCGCCACTCCACTCCAACCTGGATGACAGAGTGAGACCCTGTCTCAAACAAAACAAACTCCTTCAATCCCATTGCTCAGAGGTAATCACTGCAAATTTTGTTTGTTTGGTTTTTTTTGAGACAGATCTTTGCTCTTGTCATCCAGGCTGGAGTGCAATGGCGCCACCTCGGTTTGCTGCAACCTCTGCCTCCCAGGTTCAAGCAATTCTCCAGCCTCCGCCTCCTGAGTATCTGGGACTACAGGCTTGCGCCACCACGCTTGGCTAGTTTTTGTATTTTTAGTAGAGACAGGGTTTCATGATGTTGGCCAGACTGGTCTCAAACTCCTGAACTCAGGTGATCTGCTCACCTCAGCCAAAGTACTGGGATTACAGGCATGAGCCACCGCGCCCGGCCAGTCACTACACATTTTGGTGCTCTCCCTAGCTAGTCTCATTTATAGATGTGTATAAATGTAATTAGAGGGGGAAATTGTAATCACCAGAATGTAAAAGGGGACATGTTTCAATATGATTTTTTTTTTTTTTGCAGAAGGAAAAGGTAACATTCATGCATGATATATGATTCAAAGAGTTAAACAGTGTATAATCCTGTAAAAGGATGTCTTTCTTCTTTCCTTGATTTACAGCATCCTTCCCCAGAGGAAACTTGTTACCACTATCTTGTGTTTCTTTTTTGAGAATTCTTTGCTTAGCTCTGCATTCCTTTGGATGAAGTTTTAAACTTTTTGTCTTGTAAATTAACACACAGAACAGGCAAGGTGGCTCACACTTGTAATTCCAGTGCTTTGGGAGGCCGAGGATTTGGGAGGATTGCTTGAGGCCAGGAGTTTGAGATGAGCTGGGCAACATAGCAAGATCCTATTTCTATTAAAAAATAAACAAAGAAGTCTGGGGGTGATGGTTCACGCCTGTCATCCCAGTACTTGAGATGCCAAGGCAGGCAGATCACTTGAGGTCAGGAGTTTGAGACCAGCCTGGCCAACATGGTGAAACCCTGTATCTACTAAAAATACAAAAATTAGCTGGGCATGGTGGTGCATGCCTGTAGTCCCAGCTACTCGGAGAATTGAGGTGAGGGGATTGCTTGAGCCCAGGAGGTCAAGGCTGCCAGTGAGCTGTGATCACACGCCTCTGCACTCCAGCTTAGGTGACAAAGCAAGACTCTGTGTCCAAAAAGTAAAATAAAAAAAAAAAATTTAATTAACAAAGAAATTAACATATAGCAATATTGACCCTGTTTTGAAAGTACTACAAATTTTAATACGTGCAGATTCTTTTAACCACCTCCACAATCAAGATACAGAATGGCTTCATCACCCCTCTAAACTCTCTTAGGCTGTCTTCTTTGGAGACAAGGTCTCATTCTGTCACTCAGGCTGGAGTGGCATAATCATGGTTCACTGCAGCCTTGACCTCCCTGGACTCAGGTGATCCTCCCACTTCAGTCTTCCAAGGAGCTAGGACTACAGGTGCACACCACCACACACAGCTAATTTTTTAAGGTTTTTGCGGAGTCAGGGTCTCATGTTGCCCAGGCTTGTCTTGAACTCCTGGGCTCAATCAGTCCTCCCATCTTGGCCTCCAAAAGTGCTAGGATTATAGGTGTGAGCTTTGTGCTTGGCTTTATGCTATCTTTCTGTAATTATATCCACCCCTCAATTCCACATCCCTCGAAATCACTAATATGTCCTTCAACACTATAGTTTCGTCTTTTTGAGAATGTCATATAATAAAATCATACAGTATGTAACTTTTTTTTTTTTGAGACATGATCTTGCTCTGTTGACCAAGCTGGAGTGCATTGGCACAAACATGGCTCACTGCAGCTTCGACTTCCTGGCCTCAAGTGATCCTTTCACCTTAACCTCCAGAGTGGTTGGGACTATAGACATGTACCACCACATCTGGCTAATTTTTGCATATTTTGTAGAGATGGTGCCCCACCCTGTTGCCCAGGCTGGTTCAAACTCCTGGTCTCAAGCGATCCTCCTGCCTTGGCCTCCCAAAGTGCTGGGATTACAGGTGTCAGCCACTGCATCCAGTCAATATGTACGTCTTGAGACTGGCTTCTCACACTCACTGTAATGCCTCTGAGGATCATCCCAGTTGTTACCAGTGTCAATAATGTGTTTCTTTCCATTGTTGACTGGTATCTCATTGTACGAATGTACCGATGAAAAAAGTTTCTTGGCCGGGCACGGTGGCTTACACCTGTAATGCCAGCACTTTGAGAGGCCGAGGCAGGCAGCTTACGAGATCAGGAGTTTGAGACCAGCCTGACCCACATGGTGAAACCGCATCTCTACAAAAAATGTAAAAATTAACCAGGTGTGGTGGCACACGCCTGTAATCCCAGCTACTCTCGAGGCTGAGGCAGGAGAATCACTTGAACTGGGAGGCAGAGCTTGCAGTGAGCCGAGATCATGCCACTGCACTCCAGCCTGGGCCACAGAACGAGACTCCATCTCAAAAAAAAAAAAAAGTTTCTTTATAGTTTCAGCTACTGAAGAGCATCTGGATAATTTCTAGTTGGGGGCAACTATGAACAGCGCTGCTATAAACATTCACATGCAGAATTTTGTGTGCACATATGTTTTCATTTCTGTAAATACCTAACAGTGGGGTTGCTGGGTCATGTGGTAGGTATATGTCTAACTTTATAAGTTGCCCAACTGTTTTCCAAGTGGCTGTACCATTTTGCATTCCTACCAGAAATGTGTGAGAGTTGAAGTTGTTTCACATTCTCGTCAGCACTAGGTGTTCCTAGTATCTTTCTTTTTTTTCTTTTGAGACGGAGTCTTGTCCTGTTGCCCTAGCTGGAGTGCAGTGGTGCAATCTTGGCTCACTGCAACCTCCACTTCCCAGGTTCAAATGATTTTTTTGCTGTTTTTTTGAGATGGAGTCTTGCGCTGTCACCCAGGCTAGAGTACAGTGGCGTGATCTCGGCTCACTGCAAGCTCCGCCTCCTGGGTTCACCATTCTCCTGCCTCAGCCTCCTGAGTAGCTGGGACTACAGGCACCCGCCACCATGCCCGGCTAAGTTTTTTGTATTTTTAGTAGAGTTGGGGTTTCCCCGTGTTAGCCAGGATGGTATCGATCTCGACCTCATGATCCACCTGCCTTGGCCTCCCAAAGTGCTGGGATTACAGGCGTGAGCCACCGCACCCGGCCTGAAGTGATTCTTATGCCTCAGCCACCTGAGTAGCTGGGATTACAGGTGTGTACTATGAGGCCCAGCTAATTTTTGTATTTTTAGTAGAGAGGGGTTTCACCATGTTGGCCAGGTTGGTCTTGAACTCCTGACCTCAAGTGATCTGCCCACCTCAGCCTCCAAAAGTGCCGGGATTACAGATGGGAGCTGCCATGCCTGGCCTGTTATTTTTTATTTTTATTATTCTATTAAGTGTGTAGTGATATCTCAATTTGTATTTCCCTGATGGCTAATGATGTTGAAAATCTTTTCATGTACTTATTTGTCTTCTATATATTTTCTTTGGTGAATTGTCTGTTCAAGTTTTTTGCCCATTTTTAAGTTGGGTTGTTTGTGCATTTCTTACTACTGAATTTTGAGAGTTCTTTATATATTTCAGATGCAAATTCTTTGCCATGTGTGTGATTTGCAATATTATGCCTCATCTGTAGTTTATTATTTCATTCTCTTAACAGTCTTTTACAGAGCAACAGTTTAAGTTTGATGAAAACTGGAAGAAAATATTTTAATAAACGTTTGGGTTAGAGGTAAAAATTAATGGTCAGTAGAATACCCAAGAAAGGAAAGAGCCTCTCTGCACTGTTTGGTGATGGTAGCTGGCAGGCACCTATAAACACCCGTTTTTGAGCACTTCTCTAGCTTTCTCACTGTGTTACTTTCACACTGTGTTATGGTTTGAATGTTTGTGTCCCCCCAAAATTGATACATTGAAACCTCATCTCCAATATGATGACATGAGCAAATTGGAGTTTTAAGAGATGAGGTCATGAGAGCAGAGACTTAATCAATAAAATTAGTAACTTTGTAAAAGAGGCCCCAGAGAACCACACAGCCACTTCCACCATGTGAAGACACAGCAAGATGCTGCAATCTATGAACCAAGAAATGGGCCCTCACCAGACACTGCATCTGCCTGTGCCTTGATCTTGGACTTCCCAGCTTCTAGAACGGTGAGAAATCAATTTCTGTTGTGTATCAGCCACCCAGTCTGTGGTATCGTAGCCCAAATGGACTAAGACACGCTGCTTTCTCAAATATTCTTTCTCGCAGTCTCAACAACCATTCTGTCAATGTATTGCCTTCAAACACTGTGAAACGTTGACATTTTCGGAGACTGTGCCAAAAAGGAGCAAATATCCCTTAAGCCGGGCTTCCATCCTGAATTCTACACACAAGATGAAGAGAAGAAATTCTTTTACTCCTTCTAGAAAGGGATGAAAGAAGGAAAGAGGAAGCTAATAGGAACAGAAAAGCTGTGACCTGCCCGTGTGACCATTCCCTGCCATCTCCAAATGGTCACCAAGCATTTCCAGAAATAACTCATGAATGCTCTGAGTGGCTCCATCTACATAATAGGGAGTTCTAGATGGAATTCCTTGCAAGCAGTTCTGATGGCAGGAGGGGAGACCATGGGAAAAGGAGCGCTGGAGCTGGCAGAAATCTACAGGGATAGTTTTGGATTTCAATAGCCTGTGGCCTTAGCAGGGAATTTATGTAAACTCTGCCAGGAATCCCAAGAAATGAGGCAGGGAAGGGGTGGGGATGGGGTCTCTGCTAACTTCTGGTATGTGCATGCATGTATAAATATAAAAATATCTTTTTTTTTTTTTTCTGAGACAGAGTCTCACTCTGTCACCCAGGCTGCAGTGCAGTGCAGTGCAGTGGCACGATCTCGGCTCACTGCAACCTCTGCCTTCTGGGTTCAAGTGATCCTCCTGCCTCAGCCTCTCGAGTAGCTGGGACTACAGGTGCGAGCCACCACGCCTGGCTAATTTTTGTATTTTTAGTAGAGATGGGGTTTTACCATATTGGCCAGGCTGGTCTCGAACTCCTGACCTCGTGATCCAGCCCCCGCCTCCAGATTCCCAAAGTGTTGGGATTACAGGCATGAGCCACCGCTCCTGGGCAATATAAACATATCTTAAAATTTACATGTAATTGGAACCACATTACATGTGGTTAGATAGCCCATTTTCCACTCAACCATATGTCAGTGAATATACAATATTTCATCAAACATAATATACTATCACCTGTTAAATGCCCTGTAAGTTTAGGTGCCATTAAGAAAGAAAAAAAAATGCTGCCAATTAAACTGTGATATTCCATGGACTGTAATAACTGTGAAAATGCATAAAATAATCATTTCAGAATTGGTGGCATATGGTAGTATGCATCATTCTTTGTCGTGACTGCCTAGTATTTCACTCTGTGGATGTTTCAGAATTTAACTACCTGTCCATAGGTGTATATAGTGTTTCCATTTTTTACTTTGTAGGCAATACATTGTCAAATAATCTTGTGCATCTATCATTGCTCACTTGTCAGATTACCTAGTTAGAATAAATTCCTAGGAATGTAGTTTTGTGGGTCAGAGGTTGCAGATATTCAACATTTTGGCATAGATTGCTAGAATGCCCCTCAGCACTCCAAGATGACACCCTTTCCCCCAGAACCTTGATAACAGTGATAAATAGTTTTCAATATGTAAACTGTTTCCAATATGGTAATTGAAAAGTGCTACCTTATTGCTCTTTACTTGCATTTCGTTGACTACTGGTGAGGCTTAATATGTTTTCATGTATCTATTAGCCTTTTGTGTTTCCCTGTTCAGATCTCTCATAAGAGCTGCTTTTCACTCATCTATGTATTTATTGACACAGGATCTTGCTCTGTCACCCAGGCTGGAATGCAGTGGTGCAATCACAGCTCACTGTAGCCCGGATCTCCGAGGCTCAAGCAATCCTAGAGCTGCTTCTTGAAAAGGAGACCACACATAGGCAATTATAGTAGGCAAATTCGTGATTCTTCTAGAGGAAAGTAGCAGAATCATAGAAAACAAAGAACACCAGATAGGACAAATATGTTTTTCATTTATTTTTGAATTCAGAAACTGTGGTGAAATGAGCAGAATTGCCTGGAAGCTGCTCTGGAAGCTCTTTCAAGGTTACCTGGGCCAGCCAGTTGGAACTGCAAGTAGGCCTATTCCTGGTGGGAGGAACTGTCCCAAACTCAGCCTCCACAGCATGGGCAGACTTCTTTCTCACACAGGGTGACTGCACCTTCCCACAGGCACAAGGTCTCCAAATACTGGGAAGCTGGAGTTCCCGCCGTCTCCTCTGAACCCCTGGCACCCTCCATGCAAGCTGCCCAGTACCCAAACAACTCATTGTTCCCCACTCACAGACTGGTTTCTTACATTTACTGCCTAACAAGTACAGCAGGTCATGGACCTATCCTGCAGATCCAACCAAGACCCTGACCTTCGCATACTTCTCTATGGGATGACAGAAGAGTGGGAGACTCCTGCTTCCCCTTTGCTTGTTGACACAGCCTTTCCCTAATGAAACCCAATCCTTAGCCCACGCAGAGTGACATATTAAAATTCATTCTAAATCCTGGAACACATGGGCAATGACCCATAAAGGCCAATGTGCCATGACAGAAACACTGAGAGTCACACCGTCCATCACTCTGTCTCAGTTCCTGTTTATTGTTGGCCGGAGAACTAGGATGATCCTCTGAGCAGACAAGTCCTTGGAGGATGATTAAATGGGAACTATATAAATATTTCCATAAATTAAACCAAGGAGGTATATTAAGTTCAGCTGAATCTGGATACCAACTGCTTCCTTTGACCACATCAGAAGGTCTCCTTTTAAAAGACATTAAAAAAAATTTAAATAACTTTTGCCAGGCACAGTGGCTCATGCCTGTAATCCCAGCTACTTGGCAAGCTGAGGTGGGAGGATGGCTTGAGCCCAGGCATTCAAGGCTGCTGTGAGCTATGACTGCACTGTGAGCTATGACACACTCCAGCCTGGGTGACAGAGACCATATGTCTTTAAAAGAAAAGAGAGAGAGAGGGAATTACTTTTTATTGTGGTTAAAAAAAAAAGGTATAATATAAAATTCACTATCTTCACAATTTCTAAGTGTACAGTTCAGTGTTAAGTATATTCACATTGTCACCGAACCAAAACTGGGTCCATTTGCCAGCATGCAACAGAAAGCCAAACACCAAAATACACAGTTTTTGCAGTGAGAAACGTTTGTGAGTTGACAGACAAATAGGAAGAAATGGTCAAATCTGTCTCCTGGAGCTGGAGGCTGGGTTGGGTTTTATTAGCATAGGGTAATGAGGTGTGATCTGACTAGATCCTGCCATTATGGTCACCCCAGAGCTCAATCTGATTGGACTGTGGGTCCTGCCATGGTGTCTGCTTTTATTTTTATTTTTATTTTTTATTTTAGAGATGGGATCTCACCATGTTGCCCAGGCTGGTCTCGAACTCCTGGGCTCAAGCAATCCTTCTGCCTCAGTCTCCCAAACTGCTGGGGTTACTGACGTGTACCACCAGTGCCAGCCTCATGTCTGCTTCTTAATTTAGCCCGGTTCCTTGGTCCAAGCACTTAGTTCCCATTCGTGGTTTCACACAACATTCATTCGGGCATTGCCCCCTCCAACCTGCAGGGCCATGACCACTGAAAAACAGCTCACAACTTTGCTACATAAAAGTTGAACCAGATTGGTGTAATGTGGTTACAAGATTGCTGTGCAGCCAGTCCCCAGAACTTCCTCATCTTGCAAAACTCAAACTCTGTGCCCATCAAACAACTCTCCATTTTCCCTCCCTGTGGCCCCTGGCAACTGCCATTCTACTTTGTTTTTGTGAATTTGGCTGCTCTAGATACCTCGTATGAGTGGAACCAAATAATATTTGTCTTTTTGCAACTGGTTTATTTCACTAGTATAATGTCCTCTTGGTTCATCCATGTTGTTACATGTGTCAACATTTCCTTCCTTTTTAAATGGACTGTGGTGATGGTTGCACATTTCTGTGAATATACTAGAAACCACTGAATTGTAATACTTTAAGTGGGTGAATTGTATGGTATGTGAATTATACCACAATTAAGCTGTTTAGGGGGAAAAAGGGGGAATTTGTTAGAAGGATACAGGCTCATGTAACCCAAAGACAGGGACTGGGCCTGTTGGATGCTCACGGGCTTGGGACTCGGGAGGATACTGAACTAAGCCCTCTGGTTCAGCATTCTGGCCCAGAGCAGGGGTCCTCACCGTGAGTCAAGCCCCTAACCTGTAGCGTCGGCACCACCTGGGAATTCCTTAGAAAAGCAGATCCTTGGGTCACACCTCATGACTCAAAAATTCTAGCAGCGGGACTCAGCAGACTGTGGATTCTCTTTTCTTTTCTTCCTTTTTTCTCTCTCTCTTTCTTTCCTTTCTGACAGTGTCTCACTCTGTTGCCCAGGCTGGGGTGCAGTGGTGCAATCTCAGCTCACTGCGACCTCCTCCGCCTCCCAGGTTTAAGCGATTCTCCTGCCTCAGCCTCCCAAGTAGCTGGGATTACAGGTGCCCACCACCATGCCCAGCTAATTTTTGTTTAGTAGAGATGGGGTTTCGCCATGTTGACCAGGCTGGTCTCAAACGCCTGACCTTAGGTGATACACCCACCTCAGCCTCTTAAAGTGCTAGGATTACAGGGCTGAGCCATTGCGCCCGGTTTAGCAATCCGTGTTTTGACAAACTCTCTAGGTGCTGGTGACAGAGGCTCACATTTGAGAATTCCTGGCCTAGACCACTGCGGGAAAGCGGGGAAAGTTTCCATCTCGCCTCTGCTCCGCATGTGCGTTTCCTCTCCCACTGACCATTCACCTCCACATCCCTGCAAAAGTCTTCATGGTAGAAAATGACCACCGACAATTCCTAAGTTGAAATCTCTTTTGGGGCCAGGCACAGTGGCTCACACCTGTAATCCCAGCACTTTGGGAGGCCGAAGCAGATGGCTCACTTGAGGCCAGGAGTTTGAGACCAGCCTGGCCAACAAGGTGAAACCCCCTGTCTACTAAAAATATAAAAATTAGCTGGGCGTGGTGGCAGATACCTGTAATTCCAGCTACTCAAGAGGCTGAGGCAGAGAATCACTTGAACCTGGGAGACGGAGGCTGTGGTGAGCCGAGATCTCACCACTGTACTCCAGCCTGGGTGACAGAGCAAGACTCCATCTGAAAAAAAATAAAAAATAAAAAATCTCTTTTGGAGCACAAGCCAACCTGAGACGGGCATCCAGTTCCAGTTGCAAATTCACAGGGAGGAACTCAGGTGATCCGGCTTGCATCAGCAACTTCCTCCAGGCTTTTCCCAGTATATCCCTAAATGGAGGAAGGCTGGGCTCGGAAGGTCTAGTTCCCAGAAAAGGCATGAGGGAAACAGAAAAAAAAAAGAAAAGAAAAGAAAAGAAAAGGCCGGGCGCGGTGGCTCAAGCCTGTAATCCCAGCACTTTGGGAGGCCGAGACGGGCGGATCACGAGGTCAGGAGATCGAGACCATCCTGGCGAACACGGTGAAACCCCGTCTCTACTTAAAAAATACAAAAAACTAGCCGGGCGAGGTGGTGGGCGCCTGTAGTCCCAGCTACACAGGAGGCTGAGGCAGGAGAATGGCGTAAACCTGGGAGGCGGAGCTTGCAGTGAGCTGAGATCCGGCCACTGCGCTCCAGCCCCGGCGACAGAGCGAGACTCCGTCTCAAAAAAAAAAAGAAAAGAAAAGAAAAAAAAATTGGTGTCTCTTAGGGAAGACAATAGGAGAAAATCTAGAGTGAGCAATCACCTGTGTTTGCCTGGGACTTTCCTGCATTTGGCACTGAAAATCTCATGTCCTGGGAAACCCCTCAGTCCTAAGCAAATAACAGTTGGTCACACAAGAACTGAAAAGCTGGATGGGTGTGGTGGCTCACGCCTGTAATCCCAGCACTTTGAGAGGCTGAGGTGGGTGGATCACTTGAGGTCAGGAGTTCGACACCAGCCTGGCCAACATGATGAAACCCCATCTCTACTAAAAATACAAAAAGTAGCTGGGCGTGGTGGTGGGCACCTATAGTCTCAGCTGCTCCAGAGGCTAAGGCAGGAGAATCGCTTGAACTCAGGAGGCAGAGATTGCAATGAGCTAAGATCACGCCATTGCACTCCAGCCTGGGGTGACAAGGGCAAGACTCCATCTCAAAAAAAAAAAAAAAAAGAAAAAAGAAAAAAAGAACTGAAGAGCCAGCTGGGCATGGTGCCTCCTGCCTGTACTCCCAGTACTCTGGGAGGTTGAGGTGGGAGGATCGCTTGAGTTCAGTTCAAGACCAGCCTGGGTAACATAGGAAGATCTTGTCTCTGCAAAAAATTAAAACATAAGCCAGGCATAGGGGCATGCACCTGTGGTCCCAGCTACTTGGGAGGCTGAGGTGGAGGATTGCTTGAACCCAGAAGGTTGAAGCTTCAGTGAGCTGAGAGCTTACCACTGTCCAGCTTGGGTGACAGAGCAAGACCCTGTCTCAAAAAAGCAACCAAAAACCTGAAGAGTCGTGGGGGTATGTATGCTTTGACTCTTAGGAAGCACACAAAAGGAAGAAGAGTTGATGAGATTCTCAGCAAGGACATGTGGAGATGTTTAATGTATTTTTGGCTACCACCATTACTGGAAAGTGTTAGTGACAGGCTGTAGTGCTTCCTTGCACAAGGAAGAATTCCCCCGAATGCCAGTGGCTCTCCCACTGATAAACTCTTCTGTAACAAAATGAAGGCATTTCTATCAACACAATTGCACATTAGAATCACCTGGGAGCTTTAAAAGCCCTAGATTGGCACTCCAGACCTAGCCCCAGAGTTTCCAATTTGATTGTTCTAGGAAGGCACCCAGGCATTGGTCTTTTTAAAAGTCCTCCAGGTGATTTCATGTGCAATGCGTTGATAGCCGTGATTAAGAATCAGAGCGACAACCAGAGAGGAATGAGTCCTGGAAGTTGGAGTCCTGGAAGGTAAAGGATTTGGGCATTGGAGAAAGAGGGCAATTGGAACTTCAGAAGCTGCAGAGAGATCTTGAACGCTGGAGGACAACGATGAGGGCTTTGAGTTTGTTTAGGGAAAGAGCCTCTGGGGTCTAAATGCCCCGGTGTGGAACCAGAGCAGGTACGTACTCAGTACCCGCTAAGCAGAGTGACAGGGAAGGGGAGAGTTATGAGTGGATATAAATATCTAAATTCTTCAGGAAGCAAGAACTGGCTGGCAAGCCGTTTGGTCCCAGGAAGCAGGAAGCTGCAGGCAGTGTGGTAATGTGACAGTGGTCTAGGGTGCTTGGCTCGTGGGGTAGCCAAGACTTTGTCTTGTTTCCTCACTTGGTAACTCATTAAATACATGATTCCTCCAGTGTTTCAAAGGACTATTGGGTTTTTGGTAAAAAAATCTGTAAATTATTTCCTTTTTTTTTTTTTTGAGACTGAGTTTTGGTCTTGTCCCTCAGGCTGGTGTTCAGTGGTGCCATCTTGGCTCACTGCAACTTCTGCCTCCCAGGTTCAAGCAATTCTCCAGCCTTAGCCTCCCTAGTAGCTGGGATTACAGGCATCTGCCACCATGCCTGACTAATTTTTGTATTTTTAGTAGATACGGGGTTTCACCGTGTTGGCCAGGCTGGCCTCAAACTCCTGGCCTCAAGTGATCCTCCTGCCTTGGCCTCCCAAAGTGCTGGGATTGCAGGCGTGAGCCATGGTGCTCAGTTTCTGTGAATTATTTTTAAATATTATTTCTAAGACCAGAAACTGACTCCACGTATTTGTAAAATGGTGTTTAATCATTTTATGGTTGTTTACAGTGAACCAATTCCAAGGCGCTTTCACATTATCTGGTTCTCCTGTGTGTTGGATGGGTAGGTATTATAAGCACCCGCGCCCCGACACCCCACTTTTTTTTTTTTGGAGGGGCATCTAACTCTGTCGCCCAGGCTGGAGTGCAGTGGCACGATCACAGCTCAGCTCACTGAAGCCTTGACCTCCCAGGCTCAAGGATCCTCCCACCTCAGCCTCCAGAGTAGCTGGGACTACAGGCTCATGCCATATCGCTTGGCTAATTTTTTTTATTTTTTCAGGGATGGGGTCTCACCATGTTGACCAGGCTGGTCTTCAAGTCTTGGGCTCAAGCCATCCTCCTGCCTTGGCTTCCCCAAGTGCAGGGATTATAAGTATGAGTCACTGTGTCTGGTTCCCCTTTTTGTAGGGGAATCCAGCTTAGGAAGGTAGTTATTTGGCTCAAGTCACCTGGCTGGAAAGAAGTGGTGTTGGGATTGGCACTAAGGAGTCTGGTTTTTAGGACGGCTCTCTTCCTAGTGCTGTACGAGAGAGTTACTTTTCCCCTTACAGTCAGTAGAGCTTTTTGTATTTGTGGGAGAAAAGCATTCATCCATCAGCCTAGTTGTCCAGCAGTTCAGCCAGATCACACCAGCACTAGTGCATTGCTCACCACCCTGAAGTATACTTCAGGGCTGGGTATCAGTAAACTGGATATAATATGAATTATACAAATTAATCTTTTTGGTTGAAAGCTGCTTTTCCCCCTCCTCTACATCTGGATTCCAAAGAGAAAACCATTGAGGAAAGACTTTGAGTGTGATAAGGGAGA
Source organism: Macaca fascicularis (assembly GCF_037993035.2). Taxonomy (NCBI): domain Eukaryota; kingdom Metazoa; phylum Chordata; class Mammalia; order Primates; family Cercopithecidae; genus Macaca; species Macaca fascicularis. The sequence continues at coordinate 170,530,002 of NC_088377.1, read as the reverse complement.
TGGGGTCGGGGTAGTTTGGTGCTCCTTTTACTGAATTAGGATTTTTTTTTTCTATTCTCTTTCCCCGGGGTTCTCTGTACTATATTTCCTTTTTTGAAATGAATTTCACTCTGTTTGTGTTCAGAAAAATGCAGACTTACTTAGTACTTTCTCACTCCAGCATGTCACAACTGTCCCTCAGAAAATCTTTGAGTAAGGCTCCTTGTGGCTGTAGGCAGTTAATTTGTGCTCTCATTGAAACGGGAATTAAAAGAAATTAAAGAGTGTGGAAGCAGAAACTCAGCTGTATGTAAGAAAACCTAGTTCCCCCTGAGAAAGAAAAAGAGCTGGAGTCCTTTAAAAATTAACTGCCTATTTTTCTGTGGCTATTAAGCCTTATCTCTCCTCCTTTCCCTGGCATTGTGAAGACTCTGTTTCCCTAGCTGTGCAGCTGCAAGGTCACTAGACAGATAAACTCAAGTCGTAAAACATGTTTTTCCTTGAAAAGTAAGAAATGATGTAATGCATGTCTCAATTAATTGAATAACTGTCTTTGTTTCTCACTTCTGTAATATGCTTTCCCCTGCCCCATGAAATGCTTAAAAGGTAACTTAACTCTTTCTTCAGGGCTCAATCCTTTGGATGTTAATCCAACTGAGCCAGTGCACCTAAATAATAAATATCCTTCTGAATGCTCTCTGATTCCTTAAAAATCCTGCAACATCATGATTCATGGAAGTTCGAGATCTCGGTTCAGCATCCTCCACTTCCAGCCCCTCCCACCAGTTTGCATTTGCTTTGCAGTTGAAATCCAGTGAAATGCTGGCTATGACTCAGGGTGGTTCTGAGCTGCAGAGCCAGACAAAGGCAGATGCTGTCCTCAGCATGCAAACCCTGAATTGGGTTTAATTGAAGGAAAAGAAATGTGTTTGGTGCTGGGTTTGTGGCTGTCTCAGGTTGTGCAGCTGCAGGAATTTGGTCTAGAATATGTGCCCTGAGGGCTGATAAGTCAGGAGAAGTTGAGTTAGGAGAGGATGGTGCCATGTGGCCTTTTCTCTGCAAACAGCCACCAAGATTCAGCCAACACTGGCCCCTGACAATTACAGCTTCAAGTTTATAGTGTCCTTGTTTTGGGGGGGCAGGGGAACTCCAGCTGTGTTGTTTTTGCTAAAATATGCTTGTTAAGAATGTAAGTAATCACTGAATGTGGTGGCCTGTGCCTGTAGTCCCAGCTACTTGAGAGGCTGAGGCAGGAGGATCGCTCCAGCTCAGGCATTCAAGGCTAGCCTGGGCAACATAGCCGGACTCTATCTTTAGCTGTGCAGTGGAACAGGCTCGGCTGCAGGCGTCGCCTCACTGGGAGCAGAGCTGAACCCAAGTGGCACCCAGAGCCTGAGCAGTTGCCGCCATGGTGATCAAATTTCTGGAAGTCATCAAGCCCTTCTGTGTCATCCTGCTGGAAATTCAGAAGCCGGAGAGGAGGATTCAGTTTAAGGAGAAAGTGCTGTGGACCGCGTCACCCTCTTTATCTTCTTAGTGTGCTGCCAGATTCCCCTATTTGGTATTATGTCTTCAGATTCAGTTGACCCTTTCTATTGGATGAGAGTGATTCTAGCCTCTAACAGAGAGGCACCTTGATGGAGCTGGGGATCTGTCCCATTGTCACGTCTGGCCTTATAATGCAACTTTTGTTTGGCGCCAAGATAACTGACGTTGGTGGCACCCCAAAAGACCAAGCTCTTTTCAATGAAGCCCAAAAGTTGCTTCGCATGATCATTACTATCGGCCAGTCTATCATGTATGTGATGACAGGGATGTACAGGGACCCTTCTAAAATGGGTGCTGGAATTTAAAAAATTAATTTAAAAAACTATAATAAATGTAAACAATCACTATAAAGAAAAAATTCAGGCTGGGCACAATGGCTCATGCCTGTAATCCTAGAATTTTGGGAGGCTGAGGCAGGCGGATCACTTGAGGCCAGGAGTTTGAGACTAGCCTGGACAACATAGTGAGATCTCATCTCTACAAAAAAATTTAAAAATTAGCATGAAGGCATAGGCCTGTAGTTCCAGCTACTTGGGAGGCTGAGGTGGGAGGATCACTTGAATCCAGAAGTTTGAGGCTGTAGTGAGCTATGATCCCACCACTGCACTCCAGCCTGGGCAACAGAGCAAGAACCTGTCTATAAAAAAAGATTCAGATGATGTGAGCCTTATTAATGCATTCAACAACTATTTATTTTCTGTCTACCATATGCCAGCCACTGTTCAAAGCATTGGGGATATGGCAGTGATCAACACAGAGTTTCCGTTAGCATTGTTGACCTAAATGAAAGAGGCAGAGACACAAAATACAATTTGAAGAGTTTACTAGAGGCCAGGCAAAGTGGCTCAGGCCTGTAATCCCAGAGCTTTGGGAGGCTGAAGTGGGAGGATCGCTTGAGGTGAGAAATTCAAGACCAACCCTGGCAACAAAACAATATTGCATCTCAACAACAATGACAACAACAAATTTAAAAATTAGCTGGGCATGGTGGTGCACAACTGCAGTCCCAGCTACTTGGTGGGAGCTACTCAGCAGGAGTATTACTTGAGTCCAGGAGTTTGAGGCTGCAGTGAGCCATGACTGCACCGCTGCACTGTAGCCTGGGTGACAGAGAAAGACCCTGTCTCAAAAAGAATTTATTTGCGCCAAAGTGAGAACAGCTGCCCAGAAGACTCAGACCCCAGTATCCTTGGATATGAGCTTCATTTGGCCTTTATTATAGCAGGTTTTTAAAGTCAAAAAAGGGGGAAAGCTAGTAGACTGATACGAAGTTATCTGTCAAAAATTCTAATTGGTTTATAGAAATAACATTGACTATTGATTGCCATACACTGTTAAGCTACAGAATGTGGATTATGGTGTCTGGTATGGCATTATTAGGTTAATTTTAGTTAATTTTTAGCTACCTGTGGCAATAGCAAGCAGTTTCAAGAGACGAATACATAGTTCAAAAGTGGGGGAGTGGGTATGATTGTTTTCTCATTTTCATGCCTCTCTGGGCCCGATAATTTAAAAGAACTCTCATTCCTCAGATAAAAGCTATTTTCTTTTCTCATCAGGGAACTTACACTTTAATGAAGGGAGTAGCTAAAAACAACAGAAGTATGGAATGTGTCAAGTGGTGATAGTGCTATGAAGAAAAACACAAAAGAGAAAATATAAACCGTCTGGGCACAGTGGCTCATGCCTGTAATCCCAGCACTCTGGGAGGCCAAGGTGGGTGGATCACTCAAGGTCAGGAGACTGAGACCAGCCTGGCCAACATAGTGAAACCCCATCTCTACTAAAAATACAAAATTAGCCAGGTGTGGTGGTGGGCACCTGTAACCCCAGCTTGGGAGGCTGAGGCAGGAGAATCGCTTGAACCTCTAAGGTGGAGATGGCAGTGAGCCAAGATGGTGCCACTGCACTCCAGCCTGGGTGACAGAAGGAGACTCTGTCTTAAAAAAAAAAAAAAAAGAAAATATAAACCACTCAAAATCTCATCACCAGAGATAATCATCGTAAGCATCTCGTTGTCTATTCTTCCAAACACCTCTCTTTGCCAATATACAAATATGTTTTTGTATCAACAAGCATTTTTACAGGCTGATTCATAACCTGTTTCCAGTAATATTTCTGAGATATCTTTTTATGTCAATAAACAAAAACTGATATGATTTTATTTCTAGCTTTGATTTTTTTCTATATCATGAGTCATCAAGCAATTTTTTAATACAGAAAACTTTAAACATATAGAAAAGTAGAGAGAATGGTAAACACATTTATCTCCTATAACAATTATTATTTTGCATATTTACTTTACCTTTTTTTTGTTTATATATGTTAAACTCAATTATAGACATGATGAACAGCTTACCTGTTCTGTTTCCACCCCAACTGGGTGAGCTATAATTCAATTCAAAGGGCTGTTGGTTTTTTTAAAACAACTTTTTTTTTTTTTTTTTTGAGACAGGGTCTCACTCTTGTTCAGGCTGGAGTGCAGTGGCACGATCTTGGCTCATTGCAACCTCTGCCTCCCAGGCTCAGGTGACCTTCCACCTCAGCCTCACCAGTAGTTGGGACCACAGGTGCTCATCACCACACCTGGATAATTTTTTTATTTTTTTATTTTTTATTTTTTTTGTAGAGATGGGTTTTGCCATGTTGCCCAGGCTGGTCTCAAACTCCTGAGCTCAAATGATCCACCTGTCTAGGCCTCCCAAAGTGCTGGGATTATAAGCATGTGCCATCATGCCTGGCCCAATTCTGAGGTTATTTACCCAGAATTAGTGTCAGACTCCACAGGGCTAAGGGCTCAGTCTTTTATAGGATGCTCTCATTTCAGATATCAGCCTCACTTTGGGATGTCCCTAAGCCCTTGCACTTTTGACCAACTGGCTGTAACCTCAAGGGTTCCCACAGTCCCCACATGCTTGATAATTTGCTAGAACAACTCACAGAACTCAGGAAAGCATAATACTTATGATTAAAGTTTTATTATAAAACAAGGCCAGGAGCAGTGGTTCATGCCTGTAATCGTAGCACTTTGAGAGGCAGAGGTGGGTGGATCACTTGAGGTCAGGAGTTGGAAACTAGCTTGACTAACATGGTGAAACCCTGTCTCTACTAAAAATACAAAAAAATTAGCTGAGTGTGTTGGTGTGTAGCTGTAATCCCAGCCACTTGAGAGGCTGAAGCAGGAGAATTGCTTGAACCCAGGAGGCGGAGGTTGCAGTGAGCCAAGATCATGCCACTGCACTCCAGCCCGGGTGATGGAGAAAGACTCCATCTCAAACAACAACAACAACAACAACAACAACAACAACAACACATTGTTAGAGGCCCAGGAGGAAGACAGAGTTTCCATGCCCTCTCCTGGAATCACCGGGCATCACCCTTTCAGCACACCAATGTGTTAAAGTAGGAAGAGCCGCTGAACTTTGGTGTTCAAAGTTTTTGCTGGGGTTTCAAGGTGTAGGCATGATTGGTTAAACAATTGGCGATAAAATTGAACTCATCTTAAGCTCCTCTCTCTCCTGGAGTTCCTACCAGAGTTCCAACTTTCTAAACACATGGTTGGTCTTTCTGGTCACCAAACCCCATCCTGAAGTTATCTAGGGGTCTGCACAGTCACTTCATTACTGTAATGAAGGCATTGTGATCACTTGGAAAATTCCAAGAGCATTTGAAGCACTGTGACAGGAATGGGGGATGAAGACTTGATATATTCTTTATTGTACTACGTTGTGCCTAAATACTTTAGTATATGCAAACCCATAGTACATTGAAGGTATTGTAAGTCAAAAGTGCAGACCGGCCGGGCGCAGTGGCTCAAGCCTGTAATCCCAGCACTTTGGGAGGCCGAGACGGGTGGATCACAAGGTCAGGAGATCGAGACCATCCTGGCTAACCCGGTGAAACCCCGTCTCTACTAAAAAATACAAAAAACTAGCCGGGCGAGGTGGCGGGCGCCTGTAGTCCCAGCTACTCGGGAGGCTGAGGCAGGAGAATGGCGTGAACCCGGGAGGCGGAGCTTGCAGTGAGCTGAGATCCGGCCACTGCACTCCAGCCTGGGTGACAGAGCGAGACCCCGTCTCAAAAAAAAAAAAAAAAAAAAGTGCAGACCAGGTGCAGTGGCTCACATCTGTAATCCCAGCACATTGGGAGGCCAAAGCAGGTGGATTGCTTGAGCCCAGGAGTTTGAGACCAGCCTGGGTGACATAATGAAACCTCGTCTCTACCAAAAGTAAAAAGAAATTAGCTGGATGTGGTGGTGCATGCCTGTGGTCCCAGCCACTTGAGGGGCTGAGGCAGGAGAATCACTTGAGCCTGGGAGGTCGAGGCTGCAGTGAGCTGAGATGGCGCTCCTTTACTCCAGGCTGGGTGACAGAGTGAGACCGTATCTCACACACAAAGTGCATTTTCCTCTTTTTTTCTTTTTCTCTCTCTCTTTTTTTCTTTCTTTCTTTTACAGATGGGGTCTCCTGGAGTGCAGTGGTGCGATCTCGACTCACTGCAGCCTCGACCTCCCTAGCTCAAGTGATTCTTCTGCCTCAGCCCCCACAAGCAGCTGTACTGTATATATATCACTTTTGCACCACTGTAAAGTCAAAAAATCGTGTCAGGGACTGTCTGTACCTCTAAATAAGTAAGGACATTTTCCTTTATAGCCACAATGTCATTACCATATGTAACAAAGTTAATGGGAGTTCTTTCTGCTTGATTTTCAATGGCTGCCTACTATCCAATGCATGCATATATCCTAAAGTTCTTGATGGGCATCAAGATGCCTATTGATGGACATTGAGGATATTTCTACTTTTTCATTAGGGGAAACCACACTAGGATGAACATTCTTATGCATACATCTTTTTATCCTGTAAGTATCCCGTGTTACTACCTGAGAAAATTGTGACTGCTTGTTTTCCTGGCAGGGAGCTGTGAAATCCAATTCAAAGGCATTGTCTTAAAAAAATTTTTTTTTCTTCTCTTTTTTTTCACATCAGGCAGGTAATGTGCAGATGTGGTAACAAGGTTGGAGGGAGGTACATCTCACACATGCACGTGAAACTCCAATCATCATGCTTATCAACTACAAAAGAATCAAGGTATTGTCTTTCAGTGAAGCACAGCATATCCCTGTCCCTGGTGCAGTCAGCATGGCTTTGCCTGAACTTTTGCTATAATCTGTGTACCAAAGAAATCTGATGTTATCGTATTCTTTTGGGCAAGGATGAGGGTCTTCTACTAACTCTCCAAGGCAAGTGGGCATAATGACAGATGCTATGTACTGAGTTGTGTCCCCCCAAAATTCATGTTGATGCCCTAGCCCCCAATGTGACTGTATCCAGACATAGTGTCTTTAGGAGGTAATTAAGGTCACATGAGGTCATAAGGTAGAGCCCTAATCCGAGAGGGCTGTGGCCTTACAAGAAGAGGAGCAAGAGGCTGGGCGCGGTGGCTCAAGCCTGTAATCCCAGCACTTTGGGAGGCCGAGACAGGCAGATCACGAGGTCAGGAGATCGAGACCATCCTGGCTAACACGGTGAAACCCCGTCTCTACTAAGAAATACAAAAAACTAGCCCGGCGAGGTGGCGGGCGCCTGTAGTCCCAGCTACTCCGGAGGCTGAGGCAGGAGAACGGCGTGAACCCGGGAGGCGGAGCTTGCAGTGAGCTGAGATCAGGCCACTGCACTCCAGCCTGGGCGACAGAGCGAGACTCCGCCTCAAAAAAAAAAAAAAAAGGAGAGGAGCAAGAAAGTGGTGATCTGCAAGCCAGGAAGAGGGCCCTCTCCAGAACCTGATCAGGCTGGTACCCTGATCTCGACCTTCCAGCTTCCAAAACTGTGAGAAAATAAATATCCCTTCTTCAAGCTGGTGTTTTGTTATGGTAGGTCGAGCTAAGATTTTGATTAAGTTTGACTTCAAAATTCTTGGTGGAAGTGACAGAAACTTAATTTGAATTAGCTTAGGAAAAAAAGAATATTTCTTCAAAGAACTCTAGGAAAGAAAACAATGGGTATTAGAGCAAAACCACTGGCCTCTGCCACACTGCCTTTGCAATTTCTCCCCAAAGTGCAGTGTGGCTCACTTTACCCTGAGGTTGGAGAGTGATGGGGGGAGAGGGGTGGGGTGGGTGTCAAGAGGCTAGAAAAGAATTAAGGAGGCCTCTGTGGGGCCACAACCTATGCTTATTATTGTAACCTGAGGTTCACCACAAATCATGGGTGCCGTCTCATGGCAGATCAAAGCTTTTTTTTTGGTGGGGGGGTAGGGGGTACAGAATCTTGCTCTGTTGCCCAGTCTGGAGTATAGTGGTATGATCTTGGCTCACTGCAACCTCCGCCTCCCGGGTTCAAGTGATTCTCCTGCCTCAGCCTCCTGAGTAGCTGGGATTATGGGTGCACGCCACCATGCCTGGCTAATTTTTGTATTTTTAGTAGAGATGGGGTTTTGCCATGTTGACCAGGCTGCTCTTGAACTCAGGTGATCCACTCACCTCAGCCTCCCAAAGTGCTGGGATTACAGGCGTGAGCTACTGTGCCTGGCCAGATCAAAGCTTTCACGGAAGGCTTCATGGTATTGCCTGTAGAGAACTGGAGTGCTTGAGGTACAGCACTCCTCAATCTTTGGATAATCTCACCCCGAGTCAGTAAAAGAAACAGTCATTACATCTTTCCTTCTTTCCTTCAGAGAATCCATATTTAGCTTGCTTGCAGAAGGAAGGAGTGGGTTTGGTCTCATTAAACTTTGCATTAGAGTCCAGTTTTCCTAGGGTTACCATTGTGCCTAATGACAAAAGTTATAGGGCTTTTGGTATTTTAAATATTCCATGTATTTCTAATATTTTATTTCAAATATATTATTCTAACAATATTTGACATCTCTGGTGCATTTATTTGGTGCTTAAAGATGCTCATCTCAATCACTCCTTTGTCTTTAGCCACGAATTAGAAACTGACAACTTTCAAATCTGGATTTTCAACCCACCCCCTGGGCTTCAGTCCCACACACGCTACAGCCTGCTGGTCTTGGCTGTCTGTTAAGTGCCTCAATATTCAACATGGCTAAGATTAAACTCATCTGCATCCTCATATCCTTTTCTGTTTCCATAAAAACCATTTCTTCCTTTAGGTTCCATATCTCAAAAGCCTGGGTTCTCTTCCCTCTTGTCACACCTTGCAGCTCAAATAATCACCATATCAAGATTCTTCCTCCTAAGTTCCTAAATACCTCTCTATCTCCATGCCCACCGCCAACACTTTACTCCAGGCTACCATCACTCCTTACCAAGATTATTACAATAATTTCTTATTTCTGTTCTTGCCACCTTCCCTGACCAAGCCATTTCATGTTAAACTAGACTGTGTGTGTGTGTTTTTTTTAAGACTAAGGAACTAAGAAACACACCACTTAAGACATTTGCTAAGCACCCACTATGTATCAGGTAATGGCATGAGGTCATCAAGCTGGGTTAAACACTGTTTAGCTTCATTTCTTACTCCTACCCAACGCCAACTCTATCCTTCAGCTAGTTTCAGTCTTCAGAACATAATTTTTTCCCTTGCCTCCAGGCTTTCACACTGTTGCCTCTGCCTACAATACTAAACCCTTTGCCTAATTGCTTCCTATTTATCTATCAGTCTGGTCTCAGTTTAGACATACTTTCTCCAGATGGTGTTCCCAATCTCACTACTCTGGGTTAGGTATCACTTCTATTTTTTTACTCTTTTCTCCAACTGTTAGCTAAATATCCATGTGGTGTTTTAATAATTCCTAACCATAGAACTTTTAAAAATAAGTTTTATTGAAATATAGTTCACATTGCCATAAAATTCATGCTTTTAAAACATATAAGTCAATGGTTTTTAGTATATTCATGTGGTTTTTCTGAACATCACCACTAATTCCAGAGTATTTATTTCCATCAATACCAAAAAAAAAAAAAAAAACCAAAACACCCAAAACAGAAAACCAACCCTAAGGATCAGCAGTCTCTCCCTACTCATCCTTCTCATGGAAACGACCAATCTACTTTCTATATTTAGAACTTTACTTACTCTGAACATTTTATGTCAGTGGAATCATGTAATTAATGTGCTTTTTGTGTCTGGCCACTTTCACTTAGCATAATATTTCAAGTTTATCTACATTGTAGCATCTATCAGTACTTCATTCCTTTTAAGGGTCAAATAACATTTCATTGTATGGATATAGCACACTTTGTTTATCCATGTATCAAATGACAGATATTGGGGCTGTTTCTGCTGTCTATTATGAATAATGCTGCTATGAATATGCATGTGGAAGTGTTTATATGCACACATGTTTTCATTTCTCTTGAGTATATACCTAAGTGTAGAACTGCTGGTTCATATGATAATTCTATGTTTAACATTTTTTGAAGAGCTGCCAAACTGTTTTTCAACATGGCTGCACCATGATACAATCCCATGAATAGTGTATGAGAGTTCTGATTTTTCCACATTCTCACCAGCACAACATTTTTTTGTTTTAGTTATTCTAGTGGGTGTGAAGTTGTATCTCATTGCAGTTTAGATTTGTATTGCCCTGATGGCTAATGATGAGCATTTTTTCATGTGCATTTGTGTATCTTCTTTGAAGAAATGTCTATTCAAATTAATTGCCCATTTAAAGAACTGAGCTGTCTGAGGCCAGGCGTGGTGGCTCATGCCTGTAATCCCAGCACTTTGGAAGGCTGAGGCGGGTGGATCACTCGAGGTCAGGAGTTCAAGACCAGCCTGGCCAACATGGTGAAGCCCTGTCTCTACTAAAAACACAAAAATCAGCTGGGCATGGTTGTGGGCACCTGTAATCCCAGCTACATGGTAGGCTGAGGCACGAGAATCGCTTGAACCCAGGAGGTGGAGGTTTCAGTGAGCTGAGATTGTGCCATTGTACTCTAGCCTGGGCAACAGAGCGAGACTCCATCTCAAAACAAAAAAGCAAAACACACACACACACACACAAAACCCCAAAAACTGAGTTGTCTTTTCATTGCTGAATTGTAAGAGTTTTTATATACTCTGGATACTAATCAGTTATCAGATACGTGATTTGCACATTCCCTTCTGTGTTGTGGACTGTCACTTCACTTTCTTGATAGTATCCTTTGATAAACACAAAAAAATTTGTTTTGAGATATGGTCTCACTGTTTCCCAGGCTGGAGTGCAGTGGCACAATCTCTGCTCACTACAACCCCCACCTCCTGGGCTAAAGCAATACTCCCACCTCAGCCTCTTGAGTAGCTGGGATTAGAGGCACCCACCACCATGCCCCGCTAATTTTTTTGTATTTTTTTGTTGAGACAGAGTCTCATTTCATTACCCAGACTGGTCTTGAACTCTTGGCCTCAAGTAATCCTCTTGCCTCGGCCTCCCAAAATGCTGGGATTACAGTTGTGAGCCACCAAGCCCAGCACTGAATCTTTTTTTAATGAATGAATGGATTGGGTAACTAAAATATCAAGTTTCTTTTCTCTATCTAAAATTATATCAACTCTGTGCAGTAACAGTGTTTTCATCATGTTGCTGGAAGTTAAAAATTCCTTGAGGAACAAATCAGAAGCAAACAGCAAACGAACACACGAGATGATAGGGATTGTGTGATTTAACAGGTTTTGGAGCAACACTGATCTGGATTCAAATCCTAACTTTAAGAACTGTATCCCTGGGCAAATTACATTACTATTTCTCTTTCTTTAAAATGGTTTTTTTTGTTTGTTTTTTTAAGTGCCAGGTGTTTATTTCCCTCACATGTGGGGTGGCTCACATATACAACACACACAGGCGTTGGCCCCGTGGGAGAGGGCAGCACCCCTGGCTTCTGAGGGGAGGATCTTGGCCTCACAGTGTAAAAAGGGAGAGGACGGTTTCTCTCTCCTCCCCTCACTAGGGCCTAGGGAAACCAGGAGCAAATTCCACGACTTTCACCTCTCAACCAAGGAGAAGCCACCTTGGTGACATTTAGTTCCAACCATCACAGTAAGTGGAGAAGGGATTGGCCTGGTCTTTCAACCATTACAGGGTGAAGGTATACATAGTAAAGGAAGATACAGTTTGGATGAGGCCACAATAGGGGGCAGATGACACCATCAGAAGCATATGCAGGGGAGGGGCAGTCACTCGGCTTCTGGGCTGCTTAGTTCCCAGATTGGCAAGAAGAGTAGGGAAGACGGATGGGGCTCATTGTTTGGCATTGATGATGTCCACGAATTCGGGCTTGAGGGAAACACCACTCATGAGGAAGCCACCCATGTGAGGCTGCCTGGCCAGCTCCTTGCAGGTTGCCCTGGTCACAGAGCCTCCATAAATGATACCAGTGCTCTGAGCCACTGCATCAGAGACGTTGGACTTAAGCCATCCTCGGAGCTTCTTGTGTACCTCCTGGGCCTGTTGGGGTGTTGCAGTCTTGCCGGTACCAGTGGCCCACACGGGCTCATAGGCCAAGGTGACCTTGCTCCAGTCCTTCACATTATCTGCAATGACCTTTGTCTGTTCAAAAACAACCTTCTCACGGATGCCAGCTTCCCTTTCACCTAGCTTCTCCCCAGTGCAGGTGATTACTCCGAGTCCCTCTGCCAGAACATGGGCCACTTTCTGCCCAATCAGCTCATCTGACTCCCCAAAGACATGCCTTCTGAGTGCCCCAGGACCACACCACCTATGTGACTCCTAAGTCTTTGACCATGCCAGGGCTGATTTCCCCAGTAAAGGCCCCGTTAGCCACTTTGCAGCAGTTCTGCGCAGCCACAGCAATCTTGGGATCTAGCGTCTGCCGGGCCAAATCGATACAGGCAGTGGGGAGAGCACAAATCACTTCGGTATGGGCAGGCACAGTGGCCGCGTTCTGAGTGCCAATGAGCTCCCCCAGACACTTCTTCCGCCCGTTATCTTCCAGTTCCTCTCCACGAAGAACTTCCTGGAGGGCGCCATGGCGCCGGAGCTGAGGTGCCGTAGGTCAGTGTCAGCGCCTAAAACGGGTTTTAATAATACTTGGCAAGGTTGTTAGGCGGATTAAATGAGCTCTTGTAACTACAGTGTTTTACACATTGTGAGCATTTATCAAATAGCAGTTATTTACTAGTGCAAAGGACTAGCAGCAATGTTCATATTAATATACTGTTAACCTTTTGTCCCCAATTTCTCCAGAGTACAGTTTCCAAGATTTCTGTTTTCTTTTGTGAACTGTTAGACCACTGGTATTGGATTCGGACAGAAAGGCATTCACAAAAATACGGTTCAATGTGAGAATAATCCTAAAGATGTATGCAAAACACTCTGGAGTTAGAGCACCAGGAGCTGTAAGCGGAATGAAAGACCTCTTTTGGGCTTAAGAACTAAATAAAGGGGAGCTGACAGAGATTCTAGGCATTTTGGATTTATCTCAATGTGGCACATATTTCAGGTTTGTAAAATAGTTCAGTTGACTACGTGTCTGTCTCCTCCACTAGAGCCAGCGTAGGCACCATGTCTTAAGTCATTTTGGATCTCCAGTACTGTGGCCACTACAGGGAGAGTTGAATTGACGCGCCTTGATCACCAGGGCAGAAAAGGATTCTCTGGAGAGGGATAGGGAAGTCGGAAGGGGGAGGAAAAACCTGGATCCATTTCCAAGGAGCTGAAGGCAGCTTAGATATGGGACACATCTCGGTGCTAAAGCCCCAAGCTGGAAGCGAGAAACCGAGAGAACAACACCGGCTCTTCTTCCCGGCTCCTGGCCCGGTAGGGCCACTTCCGGGAGGGGGCGGGGAGACAAGAGGAGGCGTGCCGGGAAGGAGGCCGTTTGTAGTGTACCAGGCGGAAGTGTGCCAAAGGTATCGGTGCTGTCGCTTCCGGTCCGGGTAAACGCACCTTAGGTACACGCTGGTGTGTGGCGTGCGAAGATAGGCGTCTGAAGGCAAGTCAGCGAGTGAAGACGGGAGCGCCAGAATCTGTGGACTCAGAAGTCTGGGGTCTAGTGGAAAAACCGGAAAAAAGGCCAGGAACCTGAATACGACCTAATAGCTGTTTCCGAGGGGGCAACTTCCACGGGGAACCTTCTGCCCTGGTAACGGCCAAAGAGGAGGAGATGGCGCCAGTCAGGGAGCTGCCGTGGCCCAGACAGTGAGGAAGCGCGAAGGCGGAGCAACCGTGGAAGCCTCGGGAGAAGAATCAGAGCCGTCGCTACCGCCACTGCCGCCACCACCATGGAAGGAGCAAAGCCGACATTGCAGCTCGTGTACCAGGCAGTGCAGGCGCTTTACCACGACCCAGATCCCAGCGGAAAGGAGCGCGCCTCGTTTTGGCTTGGGGAGCTGCAGCGTTCGGTGAGGGGCCCAGAGAGGCAGTTCTGTGCCGCGGGGCCGGGGCGAGGTGGAACCTAGGCTCCAGGGGAGAACCTGAGCCCGGCGGTTGACCTCGTGAGGTCCTCCTTGGGGAGGAGCTGCTGTCGTGGGGTGGGGCTGCGAAGCTACATCTTTGCCGCTTTTGGGAAACTAGTCGCACCTGATCGGTCGCGAACTGGCCCTTTCCCCACCCGGTGGAATCTGATTTGTAGGTCTTATACTTTTCGATTGTGGCATCGATCTAGTCTTGTTTAAGTTCTGTCTTTGCCGTTGCTTCTTGGGCCGTGCTTTTCCGTTTTGTCTTCCTCCCACCAAATCCAACCCCAGTGTTTCTCCACCTTCCGCTTAAGAATGGTTTATTGGTCTCCTCTCCGTGTCCAAGACTTGCATCCGGCAATTTCCTCCCAGTCGTAGCCTTATGCCTCACTCTTTTTGCCTGTTTTCACTCCAGTTTGAGTCTGTTCTTCTCGAAACTTCTCAGGTTTCTAGATTCTTACTCGTGCGAGTTTTCCCCTTGCTTTGGAATGGCAACATAATATGAAGAAAAAATATTAATTCTGCGTTCAGAAAATCTTTGGAGTTCTAATTTTATTTCATATTAATCCTCTAACCTTGTTATTTCTCTGGCTTTTAGATTTTTTTATTTCTAAAATGGGTATCACTGCTGCTTTGATTATTCCATATAAAACTGTATGTGCATCCAGTGAGATATTTAATTGTAGCTTATATCTATTGTATTTCTGCATTCGTTGATTCATGTTTTATGCTTCCTTCCCTAATTTTCACACCTTTGCTGTGCTTCATTTCTGTGTGAGTGTGTATTCTTGGTGATCTGGCTGACTTAGGTCCTAATGTAGTATGCACTTTAAAAATTAAGTACTTTGAAAACAACTAAAGAAGCTTTTTTACAGGCTGACAAAATACTCACCTTTGCCTTTATTTTTGCATTTTATACTAACAAGCATATTTTTTTGCCCCTCTTCCCTTTAACTCATAACTGATACTTAAAGGTGCTCTGCCTTATTAAATCAGCTCCTAGACTGCAAGTTCATGATATTTAAAAATTTGCAACTTTGACTTTTTAAAAATCTGGTCTTGGTATGGAGCAACTTTGCCTTTTTTTTTTTTTTTTTTTTGAGACAGAGTCTCGCTCTGTCGCCCAGACTGGAGTGCAGTGGTGCGATCTCAGCTCACTGCAACCTTCTCCTCCTGGGTTCAAGCGATTCTCCTACTTCAGCCTCCCGAGTGACTGGGATTACAGGTGCCCGCCACGATGCCCGACTAATTTTTTTTTTTTTTTGAGACAGAGTCTGGCTTTGTCACCCAGGCTGGAGTGCAGTGGTGTGATCTCGGCTCACTGCAACCTCCTCCTCCCAGATTCAGGTGATTCTCCTGTCTCAGCCTCCCGAGTAGTTGGAATTACAGGCGCACGCCACCACACTCAGCTAATTTTTGTATTTTTTAGTAGAGACAGGGTTTCACCATGTTGGCCAGGCTGGTCTCGAACTCCTGACCTCAGGTGATCTGCCCACCTCGGCCTCCCAAAGTGCTGGCACTAGAGGTGTGAGCCACCGCGCCTGGCTGCAACTTTGCCTTTGAATATTAAACTTAAAAAATTGGTGCCCAAGTCCTCGTTAGAAAATAAAGGAATACGACTCACTGTAGGCTACACAAGAAAATCATTCACATATGGTCTCATTTAGTGTTTCTGTGATCTCTGGAGAGTCACAATTCCCTGATCTTCGTTTAGTTTTCTAAAGTATAAATAGGAGAAATGCTACACTTCACTGCAAAAGTCCTATCTTTCTAATTAAACCTGCTTGTTGTGTGTATTTTAAATCAATATTTGAGTGCTTACCATGTGCCAGCAACTATGCTGGGTGTTTGGATTTGGAAATGAACTAGAAAAAAATCTCTGCTTATCACGGAAGGTGGTTGTGATTAAATGAGTTAATATTCTACGAAGAGCTTAGAAAAGTTCTTGGAACATAGAGATTAAAATGTTAGCAATTGTTATTTAAATATTAGTCACTTTTCTCTCCTTACTTTCCACTACTCTATTACAACCTTACATCATCTTCACAGATGGGATTTCCCATTGGCCAAACCCAGCCGGAAGCCAGGCGACACAGTGACCTATTGGTAAAGTCTATACAGGTCAGCCTATTGGAGCAGAAAACATGACAGAAGAGGGTGGAAAAGTGGATCTGGAAAATATCCAGCAGTCACACTTCATGTTTAGGCAACTTCAGCATCTGGATTGACAGTTCAGCTAACATTTTGGCCTTTTGATTCCTTTACCTCTTCATTCTCTTCAGTCACCTGGTCACACAATCACACCCTGGATCTTGTCTTTACTAAAAAGCCACCACCCAGGCTGTCATGACTGTAATCCCAACACTTTGGGAGGCTGAGGCAGGCGGATCGCTTGAGGTCAGGAGTTCAAGACCAGCCTGGCCAATATGGTGAAAACCCGTATCTACTAAAAATACAAAAATTAGCTGGGCGTGGTGGTGTGCACCTGTAGTCTCAGCTACTCAGGAGGCTGAGGCAGGAGAATCTCTTGAACCCAGGAGGTGGAGGTTGCAGTGAGCTGAGACTGTGCCACTGCACTCCAGCCTGGGTGACAGAGCCCGACTCCATCTCAAAAAAACAAAAAAGTTACCAGCCAGGCCCATTGGCTCACGCCTGTAATCCTAGCACTTTGGGAGGCCAAGGTGGAGGATCCCTTGAGCCCAGGAGTTCAAGACCAGCCTGGGCAACATAGTGAGACTTCATTTCCACAAAAAAAAGGAAAATTAGTCGGGTATAGTGACATTCGCCTATGGTCCCAGCTACTCGGGAAGATCCCTTGGGCCCAGGAGTTCAAGAGTGAGTGAGCTATGATTTCGCTGCTGCACTCCAGCCTGGGAGACAGCAAGATGGTAAAAAAAAAAAAAAAAGTCACCACACCTCAAAATAGCTAATTCAGACATTCTGCTTTGATAATAACTCACTGTTTTCCAGTTTGCTGGCTCAAAAATCTCAAATAACGTCACCCAGTTTTTTGAAATCTTTATGTAATTTTACTAATATTTAAGTTTTATTTTTAAAACAAAATTCTGTGGAACCTCTTTTTTCCTGTTGGTAATCAAATACCTCTTTTTTTTTTTTTTTTAATTTTGTTTTCTGTATATCCACAATAAGTCATCCCCAAATCTCAGTAATGTAAGTATCCTCTTTGTTCAGACTGGTGATTTGTTTTCTTTTTTGGCTGAAGGAAATATCTATCCCAAGAACCCTGCATTTCCCTGCTCCAGTCTGGCCTGGTTCGCTAGGTCTGTTGATAATTATCGTTATGGGATTCCATAAACACTGTCCTAGGGAATTCCCTTTGCCTCTTTGTTGTGCTGAATCCACTGATTCTTGGATTCCATGATGTTTTCTTGGGTTACTCTTCCATTTAATGGATCATCGAGAAGGGAACCTTCATCCTTTCTCTCATTGCTTTTCTGTTGGTCTGTTTCTCTTGGGTTGCTTTTACCTTGAGTTCTCTAGTCAGCCGGGAGGTTGTAAGCTAGACTGCCAGTGTTCTAAAGCCAGGTCAGGGAATGAAGCTAGGGGATGGATCTCACAACTGAGTATGTAGGTTTTAATTTAATCTCTTGTTTTCAGCATGATACTCCTGTCTTTAGCTGAGTCTATTGTCTAAGAGTCCAGAGACCACCTACTTCAACTTCAATCTTTCCAAAGTAAACCTTGAGTCTTCCGTTATGGTGGGAGAGTAGTAGCCTGGTTGCTCAGAGTCAGAGAGGAAATTTAGGAGTCTACTGCTTCTTACACAGATTTTGACCCTTTTTTTTATTTAAACTTTTTTCTTTTTTCTTTTCTTTTTTTTTTTTTTGAGACGGAGTCTCGCTCTATCGCCCAGGCTGGAGTACAGTGGCCGGATCTCAGCTCACTGCAAGCTCCGCCTCCCGGGTTTACGCCGTTCTCCTGCCTCAGCCTCCTGAGTAGCTGGGACTACAGGCGCCCGCCACCACGCCAGGCTAGTTTTTTGTATTTTTTTTTTTTAGTAGAGACGGGGTTTCACTGTGTTAGCCAGGATGGTCTCGATCTCCTGACCTCGTGATCCGCCCGTCTCGGCCTCCCAAAGAACTTTTTTCTTTTAATGCTGCATTACTGGCAGATTTCTCCCCCACCCCACCCTTTTTTTTTTTTTTTTTTCTTGAGACACTCGCTGTCTCCCAGGCTGGAGTGCAGTGGCGCGATCTCAGCTCACTGCAAGCTCTGCCACCCGGGTTCACGCCATTCTCTTGCCTCAGCCTCCTGAGTAGCTGGGACTGCAGGCGCCCGCCACCACGCCTGGCTAATTTTTTGTATTTTTTAGTAGAGACAGGGTTTCACCATGTTAGCCAGGATGGTCTCAATCTCTTGACCTCGTGATCCACCCTCCTTGGCCTCCAAAGTGCTGGGATTACAGGCGTGAGCCACCACGCTCGGCCCACCCCACCCTTTAAAAAAAAAAAAAAGAAAGAAAAGAAAAGATGGGGTCTCGCTATATTGCCCAGGTTGGACCCAGACTCTTGGTCTCAGGCAATCCTGTCTCCTCAGCCTCCTGCGTAGCTGAAATTACAGGTACACACCACCACACCCAGCTCCACTCTTTTGTTTTTTGTTCTGCCTGCGCATCTGCCTTCAGATGTACCTGTGCTTCCAATTCCCCAGTCTTCCTGGGTTTTGCAGCATGAGTAGTTTGTCCCTTGCTTTCCCCATTCTCATCTCATCCTCCCTCCCCACCCCCAAGGCAAATTTCAGCCTTTTCAGATCTGCTAGGACAGTTAACACTGTCCTTCAGCTTTCCAGTTTCCACAGTTGTGTTGATATCTGTCATCTGTTTCCATTTTCTTTGTCTTTATGTGTTTTTGCCTTTTTAAAAAAAATTTTTACTCTGATGTTTAGTGGATTTTTGGAAGGACCTGAGAGCAAACAGCTGTGTTCAATCAGTTAGTTAAGTCATTTTAAACAGAAGTCCCTGCATTAGTTCTTGAATTTTATCAAAACCTCAGTTCATTGACTGTCCCTTCCTTTTTCTTTATTAGGTCTTCCTGTCTTTATTTCTCTCCTTATCAAATGTGGATTCCAAGATCTATCTTTCTAGTTATTTTATAAATATACCATCACCTTTCCCCTCTAATTTGGTCAAACTTCAGCATGGTTGTATGCAGCTGCTTCTCCTCTTGTCAGATCTAGGTGCTTTGCATCTCTCAATCTTCTGAAATCTCTGGGACCTTAATCTTTTGGTTTATCCTATATCTTGTCTGCATCTTTAGATTCCTTTACTGAGTCTTTCCCATCAGCATCCAAATAGCTGAAATATTTCTCATAGTACACAAATATTTTGTGGTAGAGTGGATGCTGCCTTTGCCCAACTTTACTTTCTTCTCTGCTTTTACTCTTTCCCAACCCTGTCTTCAAATGCAGAAACTAACTCACCTTTTGAAAGCCCAAACTAAATTCTACTTTCTCCTTGAAGGCTTACCTGCTTCTCTTCAGCCAAAAGTGATTTCAGCCCCCATTGAATGCCTAGAGAACTTTATTTCATTGTGTTTGCCTTTTTATAAACCTTTGAAAATAAGTGTTTTGCCTCCCCTACTAGACTGGGATTCTTGTCACATTTGTTTATGTAGTCCAATACCCATAGTTGAAGAAATAAACCATGGTTATTAAGATAAACAATCAAGATGCTTCACACACAGGTTCTTAAAAATGTTGATTGTCACAGTGCATACATGCAGATACTCAGTTGGATAACTCACATTTTTCTTTATCTGCGAGTTTTATTTTTGCTGTCACTCTTAACCGTATACATGGTTAAAAATAAACAATATTCAGCTCCTTTAATGCTCTTCAGTCTTTCCAGTCTTTTTTTTCTTTTTTTTTTTTTTTTTAAAAAAAAAACCTTTATGAGATATGTATGTTGCCCTCATTTTATACTTGCAGATATTCAGGTGCAGAAAGGGAGAGGAACTTTTGGACTCAATAAGGCTCTCTTATTTTTTGAGACAGAGTCTCACTCTGTTGCCCAGGTGGGAGTGCAGTGGCACCACCTTGGCTCACTGCAACCTCCGCCTCCTGGGTTCAAGCAATTCTCTTGCCCCAGCCTCCCAAGTAGCTGGGACTACAGGCATATGCCACTAGGCCTGGCTAATTTTTGTGTTTTTAGTAGAGATGGGGTTTCGCCATGTTGGCCAGGTTTGTCTCAAACTCTAGCCTTAAGTGATCTGGCCGCCTTGGCCTCCCAAAGTGCTGGGATTACAGGTGTGAGCCACTGCAGCTGGCCTATTTATTTAGTTTTTTGAGACAGGGTCTCACTCTGTTGCCCAGGCTGTGGAGTGCAGGGGTGTGATTATTGCTCACTGCAGCCTTGCTCACCTGAGCCTCGTTCCCAGGCTGGTCTCGAACCCCTGGGCTCAAGCACTTCTCTCACCTCAGCCTCCGAAAGTGCTGGGATTACAGACATGAGCCACTGTGCCTGGCCAAGGCTCTCTTTAAGTGGTCACTGAGTGGCATTTGTAATCAAAAGTAATGTGTGTGGTGGTTTTTTTCTTTCCAGAAAATTTTGTATACTGAAACAAAAGCGCATTTTAACTGTAGTAATAAGTATAGCATTTTAACATCCATTTGAAATTGGTAAGGCATAGAATTTGTGTAGTTAGCTAAAAAACTACTTTCAAGAATATGTATTTGTGAAACTGTTATCCTTATTCCTCCCCACCACCCCAACTAATTAATCTGAGAGTAATTTAGTATAGTTCTAATGACCTGGTGACAGTAGACTTGCTATAGAGGTATAATTTGAATAGGCTTTAGCCTGTGCTGTGAGTTAGCATCTTTTCTCTTTCTCTAATATTTGTATAAAACAGTCATTTTCTGAGTCTGTATTCATTGCTCTAAACCTTTTCCACCAAAATTCTTGGAGATGTACAGCCATGGTTATGTTTTATGTGATGGGTAAATATCACTGATAACTTCAAAGTGTTCTAAAAGACAGAGTATTTGGAGGCACATCTTAAAGGAATCTTAGTAGCCTGTCCTGTACATTTAGTAGTTTCATTTGTCCACCCCTGGTAACCAAAATTAGTAGAAGTTGTAGAGAGCTATTGAAGGAAAGACCATCTCTTCATAGGGCCAATTACTTAAGCTATTCAGTTATAAGTTTGTAATTTAAGTTGTAAGTAGGAGATAACTTTTACAGAGATAATCTTTGGGTTAGATGTTACCTCAAAAGTGTTATAGTTCAGTCTGGAAACTGAAAAGGCATGCTTCAGCATGGGTATTTGCAGCTTTTTGATGAAAAGCATCAAAAGCATAAAGCAGATGAAGTAAACCATGCCTTGATAGACCAAGTTGGCATTGTCATGTTTGGTTTATCACATGTCCATAGGAATTTTCTTCTTAGATATGATATCAGAAACGTCATGGGTTGATATGGTTTGGCTATGTCCCCACCCACATCTCACTTTGAGCTGTAATAATACCCCCCCACTTGTGTCAGGGTGGGGCCAGATGGAAGTAATTGAATCATGATGGGGGGTTCCCCCCATCTGTTCTTGTGGTAGTGAATAAGTCCCACAAGTTCTGATGGATTTATAAATGGGAGTTCCCCTCCACAAGCTCTCTCTTGCCTGCCGCCATGTAGGACATTGATTTGCTCTTCGTTCCTCTTCCGCCATGAATGTGAGGCCTCCCCAGCCGTGTGAAACTGAGTCAGTTAAACCCCTTTCCTTTATAAATTACCTAGGCTTGGGTATGTATTTATTAGCAGCGTGAGAACCGATTAATACGTGGGTCGTGGAAAGTCAGCTTCAAACTTCTTTCCTAGTACTTTTCCCTTTTGGAATTTATTGATTCTTTAGCCTAGTTATAAAACGTAGGGTTTTTGGCTTTTCTCTGGTCGTTACTGATTTATCTTGAAAGTTTAGGCATTTTTGGCCGGGCGCGGTGGCTCAAGCCTGTAATCCCAGCACTTTGGGAGGCCGAGGCGGGCGGATCACGAGGTCAGGAGATCGAGACCATCCTGGCTAACACAGTGAAACCCCGTCTCTACTAAAAAATACAAAAAACTAGCCGGGCGAGGTGGCGGGCGCCTGTAGTCCCAGCTACTGGGGAGGCTGAGGCAGGAGAATTGCGTGAACCCGGGAGGCGGAGCCTGCAGTGAGCTGAGATTCGGCCACTGCACTCCAGCCTGGGCGGCAGAGCGAGACTCCGTCTCAAAAAAAAAAAAAAAAAAAGAAAGTTTAGGCATTTTTTTATGTGTGCTTATGCTCACACCTTCCAGTCAAAACATGGTTTTGAAAGGAAAGCCTTCTAGAAAGTAGATAATGTTCCTATACAACTTCAGTAGATGAGTTCAGTCTAGGAATACTCTATGCCTCCCACTGGTAGAAACTAGGAGTATGTAAATAATGAAAACCAAAGATCTTTCTCCCAGAGAGTTTACCAGTGTAGCTGTGTCATCCAGTGTAGCAGCCACCAGTCCAGTGTGAGTATTTAAACTTAAGTAAAAGTTAAAATCAGTTTCTTTTCTTTTTTTTTTTTTGAGACAGAGTCTTGCTCTATTGCCCGGACTGGAGTGCAGTGGCGCGATCTCGGCTCACTACAACCTTCGCCTGCTGGGTTCAAGCAATTCTGCCTCAGGCTCCCAAGTAGCTGGGATTACAGGCGCATGCCACCATGCCCAGTTAATTTTTTGTACTGTTAGTAGAGATGGGGTTTCACTGTGTTGGCCAGGGTGGTCTCGATCTCCTAATCTCGTGATCCACCCACCTCAGCCTCCCAAAGTGCTGGGATTACAGGCATGAGCCACTGCACCCAGCCTAAAATCAGTTTCTTATTTGCACGTACCCAAATTCCAAGTGCTGTACAGTGCAAATATAGAACATTTCATGTCTTTGAAGTATTGGAGTCTATGTTTGTGATTTTGTGACAGTATTTCTGTTGCCATGGTAGTCTGTTATGTGGTG
The DNA here is from genome assembly GCF_037993035.2 of Macaca fascicularis. NCBI lineage: Eukaryota > Metazoa > Chordata > Mammalia > Primates > Cercopithecidae > Macaca > Macaca fascicularis. Next base: position 170,507,141 of record NC_088377.1, on the reverse strand, counting down.
GCATTTCTCCATATTTTGATTAGTTTCTCATCTTGTCAGGCCTTGGCCCAAAGTTGTTTGATTTAGGATGTAAAATTATCAGTGTACTGCTGTATTTTCTAATTACAATAGTTTTTCCAGCTTTTCAGATATTTCTTCAGCATTCTTTTATAGTGATTGCACTGATGTTTATAGAGGAAATGGAAAGTAGGTTTTATAGATTTTTTTTTGTGATAAAACATTCGAAACATAAATTTACCATTTTTAACTTTTTTTTTTTTTTTTTTTTTTGAGACAGGGTCTCGTTCTGTTGCCCCGGCTAGAGTGCAGTGGTGTGATCATAGCTCACTACAGCCTTAAACTCCCAGGCTCAAGCTATCTTGCCACCTCAGCCTCCCACGTAGCTAGGCTTACAGGCATAAGCTACCGTGCCCAGGCATTTTAACCATTTTTAAGTGTGCAGTTCAGTGGTATTACATACATTCACATTGTTGTGCAACCATCACCATCATCCATCTTCAAAACTTTTTCATCTTGTAAAACTAAATCTATGCCCACTAAACACAATAGGTGCCCATTTGCCCCTCCCCCTAGTCCCTGGCAACCACCATTCTATTTTCTGTCTCTATGAATGTGACTGTTCTTGGTACCTCATGTAAGTGGAATCATACAGCATGTAGCCTTTTTGTGATGGGCTGTTCTCACTTAGCATAATATCTTCAGGGTTCATTCATGTGCGTAGCACGTGTCAGAAGTTCCTTCCTTTTTAAGACTGAATAATATTCCGTTGTATGTATATATACCACATTTGGCTTTATCCATTCATCCATCAATGGACACTTGCTTGCACCTTTGTGAATAATGCTGCTATGAACATGGGTGTACACATACTTGTGGGAGTACCTGCTTTCAGTTATTTTGAATATACGGTATACCCAGAAGTGGAATTGCTGGATCATGTGGTAATTCTATATTTATTTACTTACTTATTCGGGGAACTGTCATACTGTTTCCCAGATTTTTAAGCTCTGTTGAACTTAAAAACAAATTTATTTCATAGGAAGTTGAGATTACTCAGACTACCTGTCCTGTATTTCCCTCGCTTGTACCATGGTGCTGAAATATTATCAGAGAGTATTTTTCCAGCTGTGCAGGTGAAGCCTCTAAGATAAACCTTATTTCTCTTTATTGGAAGTTAACAGTATTGCTACAGGGGATAGTTTTGTAGTGTTGGGTATGTACATACTCTTAAAAGTACTAATTTAATTTTCCTCTTCTGGTAGAGTCTCCAAAATGAAATTAGAAAACAAGTATTTTTCCTTTTGTTGGGTTTTCTGTTGACAGAGTTTGCATAACGGTTTTTACTTATTTTTTTCTCAAGCCCACAGCACAATTCTTTTTTCTATTTTGTATTCATTGCTTCCTAGTTGTATTTTCTGTCTCAGTCATAGTGTAATGTTTTAACAGTTATCTTCAAAGCAAGAGAATATATTTGGAACTAGACATGAAAACATAGATTTTTGAGCAAGACTCCATCTCAAAAACAAAAAAATTAAAAAAGGCCAGGCGTGGTGGCTCATGCCTGTAATACCAGCACTTTGGGAGGCCAAGGCAGGCAGATCACTTGAGGTCAGGAGTTCAAGAAAATATACATGCTTTTATATAAATAAGCATTCAGAGATTTAAAAACCACTTTAATATATTATTACAATACTTTAAGTTAGACATCTTACATTTATATTAAGTTTGAAAAATTTGAGCCTTAAGCACTGTTAACATATGCTTTGTATGTACGATAGAATTCTCATCTGGTTTATGTGAGTTACTATAAAACTGAACAGGTAGGCAGAAATAGAGACCAGTGTTGAAAGAAGATAAATTTTCTGTATTTTGGCTTTCAGGAAGCCCTTGCATGGGCTAACCATTTGTTTCAAATGAAATGGTTTCAAGCTTGGCATTTTCTATTTTTAAAGCAAGACTGCCTAGTATAAATAAGGCCCACAGGGAAAAGATTATCGAGTAATGCTTGCCTTGGTCATTCCCAACTGAAGTTAGCTTTATGGATCTAAATTTATTTATCTTTTTCAGGGCCATTCTTGAGATTAATACCCACATTCATAGGTAATTGAGGATTATTATTTTGGGTAGGGATTCTTGTCATGAAAAAATTGGGGCAAGATATCTTAGTATCATCTTATGTGTGACCAACAACTACATAGTTCAGCCAAAATTCCTTTGTCAAAGGTCATTATGATATAGGATCATTTGAAAGTGCTTGTCTCAGAACTTCTGGGATTTCGGGAGAATCTGGGAACACCACACTGTGCAGTGCTGTCATTGGCCTCATTGATTCCTTTCTTTTATTTTGATTAAATTTCAATTTATTTTAGAGATAGGGTTTCACTCTGTCACTCAGCCTGGAGTGCAGGGGCAGGATCACAGTTCACTGTAACTAGGGCTTCAGTGATCTTCCTACCTCAGTCCCCTACCCCCACCCCCAGAAGCTGGGCCCAAAGGTGCGCACCATCACATCCTGCTAATTTTTTTTTTTTTTTTTCTTTAAAGACTGGGTCTTGCTATGTTACCCAGGTTGGTGTAGAATTTCTGGTCTCAGGTAATTCTCCCAAAGTGCTTAGATGACAGGTGTGAGCCACTGCACCTGGCCCTTCCTTTTAAGTAATTGTTTTTAGCTACGAATATCTTTCCTCCTGAGGAAAATACTTTTTTTCCTTTTGATTATATATTTAGCTCTTATGGAGATGGCTGTGAAAATGTAAGCTGACTGAACTTACCTCTGTAAGGGTACTTTTTTGCTTCTAGAAAATGTGTTTATGTATACCCAAGTGTATTTTGTGAATCTGGGAGCTTGCTAGGGGATTTATGATTACTTTTACAACTTTTTTTTGGAGGATGGGAGTTGCTTTATCACTGCTTTGGTAAAGATATTAGTTAAGTTTGATTTCATCTTGGTTTCTGTGTTGCAGGCCATCTTGCAAAAGAAGTTATATTGAAAAATATTTTTAGATAGTGATGGTTATCTTATGTGCCCCTCAGTTTACTTTTTCTTAATTGGTATCCTTTCAAACCAGTTTTCTTCCCACTGTCTGAGAAAATTATCAGGAAGTAATTTGTTGTAACAAATCTAGCAATTTATCTCGTTTTGTAAAATTCTCATAAAGGATTATGTAAAAGAAGGTAGTTGATGACTTAAAAAATTACTTTTTCTGTTTCAGGTAAATTAGACTTTTTCTTTCTTTACCTGTCTCATGAAAATGACTTTTTCTTGATTTGGGAAATTCTGACTTTTCTAGCGCTATACCACATGGTTGCAGGGCATATATCTAAAATATTGTTTTGTTTGACTGATTTATGGTTTTCTTTTTGAGTCCTTTTTACTCTGTGTTCTGATGTAGTCTTCCTTCCCAGAACTTTCCCCAATATACTATAAATCTTTGAAAATCTTCATTTAATAAATAATATCGTTCACTCATTGAAATGCTTAAAAAATGCAGCAACCTGACACTTATGTTACTTCTCAAGTCTTATTGAATTATCTGTATTTCCAGAGCTTTATTTTCTATTTGCCAGAGCTCTTTGGTACTCAGTGAAGTATTTTAGGTAATTCTGCTTAATTTGAGGAGTTTTTGTGTGGAATTAACTAGCAGCTGTAATCTGCTTCTAATTCTTGGCAGCTAATGAGTCCTTAGGCGTCTGTCTGGGTGTGTGCTTGCATTGTTGACGGCCTGCTCAGTGATTTTGGTTGATTCGGCAGTTTTAGAAATGTTAGTTTAGAAGTGAGTCTTGGAGCAACAGTGCACCATTAAAGAAAAAAGGGAGCAAGTACTTTAGGATCTGCTGTGAAGTATAATGAAGGGCTTAGAGCATGTTAGTGAAAGGATTGCTGGGCCACAGCCTGCCTCATATTCATCACATAGTCATGGAAATATCTTTTGAAAAGACTGATATAAAGGCCTGTTCTGCTACTGCTTTGTGAAATGGAAGATTGGAATTAGATGCTTAAATAGAAAATGTTCTCTTGTTGCAGCCTCTTTGAAATGTGCTGCTAGTGGGAGCTGCAGCTTCCTCCTGCTGACTCTGAGCCCCAGGCTTCAGTTGAGATGGTCCTTTCAGAAATGTGGAGCTTAGTCCAAGCCTGGATTTCAGTGGGTAGCACCTGGCATCTGTGGCTAGAAAGTCCTATGAAGTGTAAGTGCTTTCTTCTCTCCTTATAAAGAATCCCTTTTCCTTCATTGATTCTCTTCCTTCCCTTCCTTTTTTCTGCTGTTTAGCAGAGGGGAAGAACAATGAGCAATATACTGTAGTGTGTAGGGTATCAGGATTTGGTTGAATTTTCTTTATGACTCAGTGGCCAAAACGAGGTTTCATTTTGTTTTCTTTTTTGAGACAGCATCTCACTCTGTCACCTAGGCTCGGGGGCAGTGGTGTGATCGTAGCTCGCTGCTGCCTCCAGCTACTGGGCTCAACCAATCCTCCTGCCTCAGCCTCCTGAGTAGCTTGGGCTACAAATACTCCATGCCTAGCTGATTTTTAAATTTTTTTTGTAGAGACAGGATCTTGCTGGTTTCTAACACCTGGCCTTAAGCAAGCCTCCCGCCTAGGCCTCCGAAAGCTCTGGGATTACAGGTGTGAGCCACCATGCCTGGCTGGATGTCAACAATTGTTAAACTCTCCTGGAATTCAAAATAAAGTGATAATTATGACCCTTAACATTTAGTATGGGCAGTGTCATCATGGTTGATTTTTGATTGGCAATGTACTTAGTAGCCTTGATACCCAAGTTTGCCAAGTGATTCTTTAGGAGTCACTTTCATATTTAGTTATTATTCTGAAAAAAACCAATACAGTATTTGAAAGGAGAAGTACATTTGACCAGAGGGTAAGACAGTATCAAAGTAAATAAGGGTGCTTGAATTTAGAAGATAGTGCTTTCCTTTTGCTTCTACTTGATACATTTGCACAAGAATAAGTCAGTGATTTTCTAACTTCCCATAGCATTGTCCTGGGAAATTCATATAGCTGCCATCCATAGTTTAGTTTAAAAAAACCCCAAACTAGAAAATAACATAATGAGCATTAAAAGGTGCAATTTTCAGGCCGGGCGCGGTGGCTCAAGCCTGTAATCCCAGCACTTTGGGAGGCCGAGACGGGCGGATCACGAGGTCAGGAGATCGAGACCATCCTGGCTAACACAGTGAAACCCCGTCTCTACTAAAAAATACAAAAAACTAGCCGGGCGAAGTGGCGGGCGCCTGTAGTCCCAGCTACTCGGGAGGCTGAGGCAGGAGAACGGCGTAAACCCGGGAGGCGGAGCTTGCAGTGAGCTGAGATCCGGCCACTGCACTCCAGCCTGGGCGACAGAGCAAGACTCCGTCTCAAAAAAAAAAAAAAAAAAGGTGCAATTTTCAACTTGCAGAAAAATAATTTTTTTTTTTTAGACCGAGTATCACTTTGTCGCTCAGGCTGGAGTGCAGTGGCGCAAACTCGGCTCACTGTAAACTCTGCCTCCTGGGTTCACACCATTCTCCTGTCTCAGCTTCCCAAGTAGCTGGGACTACAGGTGCCTGCCACACGCCTGGCTAATTTTTTGTATTTTTAGTAAAGATGGGGTTTCGCCATGTTAGCCAGGATGGTCTCGATCTCCTGACCTTGTGATCCGCCCGCCTCGGCCTCCCAAAGTTCTGGGATTACAGGCGTGAGCCACTGTGCCCGGCCACAGAAAAATAATTTTTTTAAGGAGAGGTAATTTTCTTACATAAAGTGTATCATCTTAAGTGTATAACTCAATGTTTTTTTCTTATATGTACATTTTAAGTAATCACAAATAACTTCAAGGCATAGCACATTCTATTACTCTAGCAGATACCTGAATGCCTCTTCCCAGTAAATCATTCCCCTCCCATAACCACTGTTCTGACTTACATCACCACAGATTTGTTTTGCCTGTTTTTAAAAAAATAGCTTTAGTGAAATATAATTCACACAACTACATTTCGCTCATTTAAAGTATACTGTTTAATGGTTTTTAATATAGAGATTTCTTTATCAAGTTTTGGACATTTTCTTTTTTTTAATTTTTTGAGATGGAGTCTCGCTCTGTTGCCTAGGCTGAAGTGCAGTGGTATGACCTTGGCTCACTGCAACCTCTGCCTCCCAGGTTCAAGCAATTCTCCTGCCTCAGCCTCCCAAGTAGCTGGGATTACAGGTGTGTACCACCATGCCTGGCTAATTTTTGTATTTTTAGTGGAGATGGGGTTTCGCCATCTTGGGCAGGCTGGTCTTGAACTCCTGACCTCAAGTGATGCACCTGCCTTGGCCTCCCAAAGTGCTGGGATTACAGGCGAGAGCCACCGTGCCCAGCTAGACATTTTCATCATACCAAAAAGAGACTTGTACCCCTTGGCCTGCCACCTCCTACCTCATTCCTAGGCAACTACTAATCTACTTTCTGTCTCTAGAGATTTGCCTATTCTGGATATTTCATATAAATGGAATCATATAGTTCATGATCCTTTGTGACTAGTCTTCTTTCAGTTAGTATGATGTTTTCAAGGTTCATCCATGTTATAGTACATATTATTCATTCCTTTTTATGGCTGAGCAGTATTCCATTCAACATATATACCACATCTTATCCATTCATTGGGCAGTGGACATTGGGACTCTTTCCACTTTTTGGCTATCGTTTGTGAATAGTGCTATAAGGCATTCATATACAAGTGCTGTTGAAATTTTTGGATTATATGATAACTCTATTTTTTTTTTTTTTTTTTTAAGACAGAATCTTGCTTTGTCACCCAGGATGGAGTGCAGGGGTATGATTTCTGCTCACTGCAACCTCTGCCTCTCCAGCTCAAGCAATCCTCCCGCCTTAGCCTCCTGAGTAGCTGGGACTACAGGTGCACACCACCGTGCCCAGCTAATTTTTGTATTTTTTCTAGAGATGGGGTTTCACCATGTTGCCCAGGCTGGTTTCAAACTCTTGGGCTCAAGTGATCCTCCTGTCTTGGCCTCCCAAAGTGCTGGGATTATAGGTATGAGCCACTGTGCCTGGCTGATAACACTCTATTTTTAACCTTTCAAGGAATGGCATCCTGTTTTCAAAATGGCTGTACCTACCATTTTACAATCCTACCAGCAGGGTATAAAGGTTCCTGTTTTTCCACATATTCACTAACACTTCATGTTGTCTTTTTGATTATAGCCGTCCTGGTGGGTATGAAGTGATAGCTCATTGTGGTTTTGATTTGCACTAATGGCTAATCATGTTGAGCATCTTTTCATATGCTTTTTGACCATTCATGTATCTTTGGAGAAATGTCTATTCAAGTTCTTTGTCCATTTTTAAAAAAACTTTTAGGTTCAGGGATACACATGCAGGTTTGTTGTATAGGTAAACCTGTGTCATAGGGGTTTATTGTACAGATTATTTTGTCATCCAGGTGTTAAGCCCAGGACCCATTAATTATTTTTTCTGATCCTTTCCCTCCTCTCAACCTCTTACCTCCAGTTAGTCCCAGTGTGTGTTGTTCTTCTTTGTGTTCATGTATTCTCATCATTTAACTCCCACTTATAAATAAGAACATGCGGTATTTGGTTTTCTGATCCTGTGTTAGTTTGCTAAGGATAATGGCCTTCAGCTCCATCCATGTTCCTGTAGAGGACATTATTTCATTCTTTTTATGGCTGCATAGTATTCCATGGTGCATATCTACCACATTTTCTTTATCCAGTCCACCGTTGTTAGACATTTAAGTTGATTCCATGTCTTTGCTATTGTGAATAGTGCTGCAGTGAACATTTGCATGCATGGAACAATTTATATTCCTTTGGGTATACACCCAGTAGTGGGATTGCTGGGTCAAATGGTAGTTCTGTTTTTAGCTCTTCAAGGAATCACCACATTGCTTTCCACAATGGTTGAACGAATTTACACTCCCACCAACAGTGTGTAAGCATTTCTTTCTCTCTGCAACCTCACCAGCATCTGTTATTTTTTGCTTTGTCCATTTTTAAATTGGGTTCTTTGTGTTGAATGCTTCCATTTTAGAAATACGGTTTCATTGACTTTGGAATTCTTTCCTTTTTTTCTTCCCATTTTTTAAATCTACCTCTCCATGTCTTCCGGCATCCTCATTCTTGACAAGAAGTCTGCTCTAGCTTTTTACTTTTGTTCCTCTGTATTTAATGTGTCCTTTTTCTCTGCTTACCTTCAGTATTTCTCTTTATCTCTGGTTTTCAGGAGTTTGAGTATGATATATTTAGAATTTGTTCGCTTATTTGCGGGAGGAGGGAACAGTAACGTTCTCTGTTGCCCTGGTCTAACCTAGTGTTTAGCATTTCCGTTGTCTGCCATTCTCACTGGTAGGGCGGCCTCAATGATCCTAGTTTTTCTTGTGGCATTTATTCTTTGCCTTGCATCTGGCAGGTATTGTGCAAAATAGTTTTTTTTCCCTTCTTTCAGTGGTAGGAGACCTCTCGTGGTGTTGGTAGTATTATTATAGGCTCAAGACTGTTTTATGCCTATCCCCTGGGGTAGATGTTTTTCTTTTACGCTTAGTGCAACTGCAGTGAGTCTTAACCTGTGCTTTGAGGGGTGACATGCCTTGCTGCCCCTTCCCCATAGCCTAAGGCTTTTGTTCAGAGAAGAAGGGTTCAGTCAGAGATTTTTGTGCTTTTCTGCAACAGAGGCTGTTCCCCTCCTCCAGGACTGCACCACCAAAGGAGCTGGTCTTCTGCCCTACCCCCAATCTTTCTCTTGAGTATCTGGTCTGCGGAGGTGATCCTGCTGGGTGACTGAGTTCCCCTTGTGTCTGAGTCCCGGGGGTTCTATATGCTCATGCTAGCCCACATGCAGCCTTTCTCAATTTGTTAGAAGTGTTAGCTGAATTTTTATGAGCTGGTTGCCAGGTGCCGTTAGTTTCTTCCTCTGTCCTGTCATAGATGAGCCAGTGCTTGCCTTCGTTTTCCTTGTTAGAGGTCTGTCCTTAGATTTCAGTCAACTTGGTTGCCCTAAGACCTCAGCTTTCTGATGCATTTAAGCAAGGTTATTTTATAGTTTATTTGCTTTTGTGTATTGTTAACTTGTGGAAAGCAGTATTGTTTCTGTCATTATATATCTTAGGTGGATGTGGAACTCTTCTGAGGCATTTTTATTCTTCATATATTTTAAATCCCACAAGATATTATTGCTTTATATAATCAGTGTTAATTGGATTTACGCATATATTTAACAGCTTTTTCATTATTCTTCATTTGTTCCTGATTTCCGTTTTCTTTTTTCCTACTAGGATTTCAGTTATATGTGTCTTAGCCTTTTTCACTGTGTCCCACATGTCGCTTGCATTCTTCTCATTGTTTACCTTCTATCCTTTTTTTGACTTTGTGCTTCAGTCTTTCTGTTTTTTATTGACCTGTTATCAAGCATAGTAATCTATAATTCTTCAGTTGTCTGATTTGCTGTTTGGCCCTTTCTAATGGTTCTTAATTTCAGGCTCTTTCTAATGGTTCTTAATTTCAGTTACCGTATTTTTTACTTCTAGAATTTCCTTTTAATTCTTTTTAATATATTCCATTTATTAATGGAAATTCTCCAGTTTTGTCTTCTAAGTCTTTGCATATATTAATCAGCTATTCATTTTTTCCAACTGTTTCTTTTAACCTTTTAGAAGTAAACCTTATAATGCCCTACTCCTTAAACATTTCCACTTGTATCTTGTAAGAACAAGGATATTTTTCTAAAATAAACTAAAACTGTTGTCACTCTCAAGAAGTTTAACATTGATATGATGGTATTATCTGTCTGTATTCAAATTTTCCTAATTGCTCTAGTTACAGATTTCTAACTTTCTAAAATTTTATTTTCCCTAATCTAGGATCCTTCAAGGGTAATGCTTTTCTTTTGGTTGTTGTGTCTCTTTAATTACCTGGGTATTTTTTTTTCTTTTATGATAATGATATTAAAACACAAATCCAAGACAGGTGTGGTGGTGCACACTTGTAGCCCCAGCTACACAGGAGGCTGAGGTGGAAGGGTTGCTTGAGCCCAGGAAGCCAGACTGAGCAACTGTGTCCAGACCCTGTCCCTTTAAAACATACACACACGGCTGGGTGCAATGGCTCACGCCTGTAATCCCAGTGCTTTGGGAGGCTGAGGTGGGCAGATCATGAGGTCAGGAGTTCAAGACCAGCTTGGCCAATATGGTGAAACCCCCGTCTCTCTTAAAAATACAAAATTAGCCGGGTGTGGTGGCAGACGCCTGGAGTCCCAGCTACTCGGGAGGCTGAGGCAGGAGAATCGCTTGAACCTGGGAGGCAGTGGTTGCAGTGAGCCGAGATCACACCACTGCATTCCAGCATAGGTGACAGAGTGAGATTCCATCTCAAAAAAAAAAAAAAAGAAGAAAAAACACACACACCCCACACAAATCCAGAATGGGCCATTTTGTCTTAGTTTTTCGTATGCCTCGCTATTTAGATTTGTCTGGTTCTTTTCTTATGATTGCATTTAGGTCAAACCTTTTTTGGAAGAATACTGCATAGACGATAATTTGTCGTTTTTACTGAATCACATCAGGAGTCACATAAAAGCTATTGGTGATGTTTTATTACTTTGGTTAAGACATCAGTTATTTTAGTCTTTGATAGTTCATTATCTAGATAATGGTTACTTTCTATTGTCTGTTTCTTTCTAGTTGTTGTCACTTGGTTTTGTTTTCTCCCCCGCAGACGTGGTCTCGCTCTGTCACCTAGGCTAGAGTGCAGTGGTGTGATCACAGCTCACTGCAGCCTTGACCTCCTGGGCTCAAATAAATGGAACTTCCACCACAGCCTCCGAAGTAGCTGGTATTACAAGCATGTACCACCACATCTGGTTAATTTATTTTTTCTTGCTTTTTTGTGTGGAGATGAGGTCTCACTTTGTTGCCCAGGTTGGTCTTAAGCTCCTGGCTTCAAGTGATCCTTCCACCTCAGCTTCCCAAAGCGCTAGGGTTATAGGTGTGAGCCAGTGTTCCTGGCCTGGCTTTGCTTTTGTTTGACAGATGCTTGATATGTTGTTTAAGAAAAGTTGAAGAGATAAATGATGTTTTCTTCCTGAAATGATTTTCTTTTGCATCTGGCAGGTCTTTATGACAGGAACAGATCTCTTTGAAATTCAAAAAGGAATTGAGCAGATTCTAAACTGTGTTTCAACCTTTTTTTTGTTTTGTTTTCCTAGACAGGGTCTTGCTCTGTCGTCCAGGCTGGATTGCAGTGGCGTGATCATGGCTCACTGCAACCTCTGCATCCTGGGCTCAAGCGATACTCCCACCTCAGCATTCCTGCCCACACCCCCCAGTAGCTGGGACTACAGACACGCCATCATGCCAAGCTAATTTCACCTTGTTGCCCAGACTGGTCCTGAACTCCTAGGGCTCAAGCAGTCTTCCTGCCTCAGTTTCCCAAAGTGTTGGGATTACAGGCATGAGCCCCTGGGCCTGGCCTACTTTCTGTTTCTATGAGTCTTGCTACTTTAGATATCTTATGTAAGTTAGAATCATTCAGTATTTATCTTTTAGTGATAAATGTATTTTCACTTAGTGTAATGTCCTTGAGGTTCATCCATGTTGTAGTGTGTGTCAGAATTTCCTTCTTTTGAAGGCTTAGTAACATTCCACTGCATATATATACATTTGTTTATCCATTTATCCATAGATGGGCATTTAGGTTGCTTCTGTCTCTTGGTTATTGTGAATAATGCTGCATTTGGCTGCAGTTGGACATGGGTGTGCAAGTATCTTATCTATTGGAGATCTTTTTTTTTTTTTTTTTTGAGTTTAGCTCTGTTGCCCAGGCTGGAGTGCAGTGGCATGATCATGGTTCACTATAATCTCTGCCTCCTGAGTTCAAGTGGTTCTCATGCCTCAGCCTCCCAAGTAGCTGGGATTAACAGTTGTGTGCCACCATGTCTGGCTAATTTTTGTATTTTTGGTAGAGATGGGGTTTTGCCATGTTGGCCAGGCTGGTCTTGAACTCCTGGCCTCAAGTGATCACCCGCCTCCCAAAGTGCTGGGATTACAGGTGTGAGCCACTGTGCCTGGCCCTGTTTGAGATTTTATATTCAGTTCTTTTAGATATATAGATAGAACTGGGATTTTTGGAACATATGGTAGTTCTATTTTTAATTTTTTGGGAGCCTCCATCCCCATTCCCACCAGTGATGCAAAGGTTCCAATTTTTCCACATCCTTGTTAACACTTATTATTTTCTGAGGTTTTTTGCTTTGTTTTTTTGGATAGTGGTCATTCTGTTGGGTGTGAGGTAATATTTCGTTGTGGCTTTGATTTGCCTTTCCCTATGGTTGGTGATGTTGAGCATCTTTTCATATGCCTGTTAACCATTTGTGTATCTTCTTGGGAGAAATATTTATTCCAGAAATGCCATCCAAGAAATCATTGTCAATTGCAATGATTATGAAACTTTTCCCCTAGGCTTTCTTCTAAGAGTTTTATAGTTTCAGGTCTTACGTTTAGGTCTTTAGTCCTTTTTGAGTTAACTTTTATATGTGATGTAAGGGACTAACTTTGTTCTTTTTCATGTGAATATTCAGTTTTCCTAGCACCATTGTGTAGTCTTGGCACCCTTGTCAAAGATCATTTGAATCCTTTACAGGAGAGTTTATTTCTGGGTCTATTCCATTATATTGGTCTGTGTGTCCGTCTTTATGCTAGTATCATACTGTTTAGATTACTATGGCTTTGTAATAAGTGTTGAAATTAGAAGTATGAGACCTCCAATATTATTCTTTTTTAAGATTTTTTTGGCTCTTTGGGGTCTCTTGAGATTCCATATGAAGGAAACAATTCCATTTTCTGCAGAAAACATCACTGAGATTTTGGTGAAGGTTACATTGAATCTGTAGATTGCATTGGGTAGTACTGAAATCTTAACAATATTAAGTCTTCCAGTCCATGAACATGAGATGTCTTTCATTTATTGGTGTCATCTTTAATTTCTTTCAGCAATGTTTTGTAATTTTCAGTATACAAGTCTTTTGTCTCCTTGGTTAAGCTTATTCCTGAGTATTTTATTCTTTTTTATTCTGTTGTAAATGGAATTGTTTCTTTTCAGATTTTTCATTGTGAGTATGTAGAAGCAACTAATTTTAATCTTAATTTTGTGATCTGCAACTTTGCCAAATTCATTTATTAAGTCTAACAGTCTTCTTATGGAATCTTTTGGGTTTTCTACATGTAAGATCGTGTAGAATGCTCTTACATTATACGTGACCAGAGATTATTTTATTTCTTCCTTTCAATTTAGATGACTTTTGTTTTTCTTGCCTAATTGCTCTGGCTAGAACTTCGAACACTATGTTGAATAGAAGTGGCAACAGTAGACATCCTAGTCTTGTTCTGTTAGAAAAGCTTTTTGTCTTCACTGTTGTATGATGTTAGCTGTTGATTTTTGCATATATGGCCTTTATTATGTTGAAGTTGTTTCCTTCCTGGTTTGTTGAGTGTCTTTGTCATGAAAGGGTGTCAAAGTCTGTCAGATGCTTTTTTTGCATAAATTGAGATGACCTTCATTCTGTTAATGTGGTGGATTACTTTGATTTTCATATGTTGAACCATCCTTGCATTCCAGGTATAAATCCCACTTGATGATGATGTATAATCCCTTCAATATGCTGTTGAAAAGCCAGGCATGATGGCTCATGCCTGTACTCTGACCTATTTGGGAGGTTGAGGCAGGAGGATTGCTTAAGGCCAGGAGCTCGAAACCCATCTGGGCAACATAGCAACACCCATCTCTAAATATGAAATTTTGAAAATAAAAATTTAAAAATTGAGAAAAAAATATGCTATTGAGTTCCATTTGTTAGTATTTTATTAAGGGTTTTTGCATTACTATTCATAACAGATGTTATTAGTCTGTAATTTTCTTGTTTCTTCTTCTAGCTTTGGTGTCAGAATAATGCTGGTTTCATAGAATGAGTAGGAAGTGTTCTTTTCAGTTTTTGGAAAGAGTTTGAAAAGGATTAATGTTATTTCTTTACATGTTTTGTAGAATTCACCAGTAAAGCCATTTGTTCCTGGGCTTTTCTTCATTGGGAAGTTTTTCATTACTGATTTAATCTCTTTACAAGTTATAGGTCTATTCAGATTTTCTATTTCTTCATGATTTAGTCTTGGTAGGTTATGTTTCTAGGAATTGTTTATTTCATGTAAGTTATTCAATATGTTCACTTGCAGTTCATAATACTTTTTATAACCCTTTTTATTTCTGTAAAATTGGTAGTAATCTCCTGACTTTCATTTCTGATTATTTAAATCCTCTCTCTTATTTCTTTCTTTCTTTCTTTTTTTTTGACATAGAACCTCACTCTGTCGCCCAGGCTAGAGTGCCATGGCATGATCTCGGCTCACTGCAACCTCTGCCTCCCGGGTTCAAGCGATTCTCATGCCTTAGCCTCCCAAGTAGCTGGGACTACAGGCAGCTGCTATCAGGCCTGGCTGATTTTGTGTGTGTGTATGTGTGTGAGTGTGTGTGTGTGTGTGTATTTTTAGTAGAGACAGGATTTCACCAGGCTGGTCTTGAACTCCTGATCTGAAGTGATCTGCCCGCCTTGGCCTCCCAAAGAGCTGGGATTAACAGGCATGAGCCACTGCGCCCAGCTCTCTCTTATTTCTTAATCTAGCTTAAGCTTTGTCAATTTTTTTGTTGTTGTTAATTTTGAAATACTTTAAAAACAAGTCACAACACTATGGCCCATTCCATTGTACAAGCTACAGATGCTTGCTTAGCAGCCGAGGGGCACTCTTGAGTACCATATCTGAAAAGTGAATAAAAATCCTTATAAAACAAATATTTAAATAGTTTCCATAGGAACATAAATAATGTGTGAACTATATCCTAGTCTTCCATATTGTCACATCCATGCGAACCCAACTGTTACGAAAAGTGAATAAAAATCCATATAAAACAAATATTTAAATAGTTCCCATAGGAACACAAATAATGTGTGACCCATATACTGGTCTTCCATCTTGCCCCATCCATGCGAACCCAACTCTTATGAAATCCCTTAATTCAAGCAGTACTCATAGTTAACAACAACGAGAGTGATATCTACATATTAATACTAGTGGAAGCACAGGTTGCTGAGTGATGTTTCATTCCATTTGCCCAAGCACAAGTCACAGGCAGGGTGCTAATGTCCTGTTCCTCTATCTGGGGTGGGAGGTCGTGGTTCTAGATTTGCTGCATGAGTTTCGATGCTGGTCCTGACATCACATGTAGATTGTTGGCCTCTGGAATCCAGTGAAAGTAGAAGTAGCAGCAACAGTGTCAGTGCCCATGTTTTTAAAGAGCATCCAATTACCTACATATATTTTGGGCAGATCACACTGCTCAACAATCTGATCAAGGCCATCACATGTTCTTCCCATATGCTGGATGAATAATACTTCTCACTGATGTCGGTCTCTTTTGCAGCAGGGGCTTTACATGTGCATGATCATAAAGGATTGATGAAATGATCCATATACTTCATCATTCATATAATACCTAAAGGTCTGTTCACTTGACTCATCTTCCTTATCAGAGCCTGTCCTTTTTTTTTTTTTTCTTTTTGAGACAGAGTCTCGCTCTGTCACCCAGGCTGGAGTGCAGTGGCGTGATCTTGGCTCACTGTAAGCTCTGCCTCCTGGGTTCACGCCATTCTTCTGCCTCAACCTCCCAAGTAGCTGGGACTAAGGCACCCGCCACTACACCTGGCTAATTTTTTGTATTTTTTTTTTTAGTAGAGATGGGGTTTCACCGTGTTAGCCAGGATGGTCTCGATCTCCTGACCTCGTGATCTGCCCGCCTCCAGGATGGTCTCGATCTGACCTCATGATCTGCCCACCTCGGCCTCCCAAAGTACTGGGATTATAGGCGTGAGCCACCGTGCCTGGCCCTGTCTGTTCTTTTAATATGATATTTTTGGCAATGAAGCTGATGCCACATGAAATATCTGCCTGGCTTAGCTGTGACTCTCACTCTAGAGTCTGGTGGAAAATACTTGTCCTATGCTGGGTTGATTACACTGGTAATACTTCAGATTTAAGCCTCACATCCTCAGATCCAGGAAAGCAACTGCTAGTATCAAGCAGTTACATACTGAAACCAAACTCAACTCCTGTGTCAAAGACACAGTGGACATTGGAGGCTACCTGCATAAAGGTCTCAGGATTGGTACAGCTACTTCCTACATGGAAGCTGACACCAGTGACATCAATATTTAGCTCTTTTGCCCATTCCAGAAGAAGCCTGCTGGCTTTGAGCTTGGCACCAGATTTAACACTGAGGTGACGGACTGCTTTGGAATCATCATTTGCAATCTTAAAAACCAACTCTGCTTTGAGTGTGTTCTGGCAACTGACATCAACTTGACCTTATTACCGAAAATCATCATCTGGACTCCATTATCGGCAGTGTACTTAATTTGAGACATTTGTTTACAAGAATTTGCATAGATAAACCTCTTTTGGGGGCATCCCCAGAATCTGCACCAATTGTATTTCAGCCTTGCTAGCACAGTCAAATCCTGTCCCAATGGCAGTGAGAGTCTTCATGATGGCTCTGCTATCATTATGTTTGACTCCATGAAAGGGGGTGACATGAGGAAGAGTTTTTAACCATCTTAGATATATCTTTAGAATGTCTCTAAGGTCCATGACATAGAAGCCATCCTAATCATCATCAGAAGAAAATTCATTAAATTTTTGGTCCAGAATGTCCTTGGCAGTAAAACCTTCATCAAGGAAGCGAGTGGCAGTGAAACTCTTCATTACTAAACTTTTCATGGTTTCTTGATGTTCCTCTGAAACACAACAAAATGGAAAACTAAGAGATGGAATTGAAAGAAATATTTCCAGATTCTCACAAAGACAGTTCTCCAGGAATTCCAAATCCTGCCTCTTGTGCCCTCAGAGCAGCAGTGGAAACATTCTCAGAACACCTGGGTACCACGGAAAGTGAAGATGCTGCTCTCTGAGCCAGAGCTACAGGACCTCTCTGCTGTGCCTGTCAGTGCCTTGCTTCTGCTCGCCAGAGATGCTGGCCCAAGGTAGCGCTGGAGCTGTTGGCAGAGGGGCGGCCAGTGACTGCGGCTGCCGGGACTGACCTTGTTGATCTTTTTGTAGCATCCCCTTGATTTTCCTATCCTCTCTTTTGTTAATCTTTGCCATAAATCTTTATTAGTTCCTTCTTTCTGCTAGCTTTGGATTTAGTTTGTTCTTTTTCTGGTTCCTTAAGGTATAAAATTAGGTTGTTGACTTGAGTCCTTTTTTTCTTTTTTAATGTAAGCATATACAGTTATACATTTTATTTCTCAGCACAGTTTTTGTTGCATCCCATACATTTTGGTATGTTGTGTTTTTTATGCTAGTTCAGTTTAGTTCAGTTTTATACTAGATTTTATACTAGTTCAGTTTAATATGCAACATTGGGGTTTTTGTTCTGTTTTATTTTCTAAACATAAACACAGAAACACAATACAAATGTATAACTTAGTGAGTTACTATATGCGGATGTCCTTTTAGCCACCACCCAAGTCAAGAAACATCTTCATTTGTCTGAAGATGTTTTCTGATTTCCCTTCCTTGACCCATTGGTTTTTTTAAGAGTATGTTGTTTAATTTCCACATATTTGGGAAATTTCTAGTTTCCCTTTTGCTGTTGACTCCTAGTTTTATTTAATTGTGATCAGAAAAGATATTTTGTATGATTTCAGTCTTTGAAAATTTATTAAGACTTACTTTGTGGCCTAACGTATCAGTCTTTTTAAGGAGTGGTATATTTCTTGTTTCTGTCACTGGGTCCCAACTCGAGAGTTTGGAGTATTTACCAGGGCTCCTCTTCGATATCTCTGAATTCCAGTTTTGATTTCCCCAGTCTTGTGAGAATGTCCAGAGATCTTCAGCTTCTTAGCCTTGTGTCTTCCACTTTCAAATTGGCAAATGCCATGAGGGGAAAAGTGGAGCCGAAGAGTGAACTAAACTCTATGCTCTTCCATTCCCTTCTCTCTGGGATCTGTGGCCTCATATTTTAGCGTTGGTGTCTTTAAAAACGTTCTTTGTCGGGAGTATTTAGTGAATTTTTTTTTCTTTTTTTTTTTTTTTGAGACCAAGTCTTGCTCTGTTGCCCAGGTTGAAGTGCAGTAGCGTGTTCTTGGCTCACTGCAACATCCACCTCCTGGGTTCAAGCGATTCTCCTGCCTCAGCCTCCTGAGTAGCTGGGATTACAGGTGCGTGCCATCACACCAGGCTAATTTTTGTAGTTTTAGTAGAAATGGGGTTTCACCATATTAGCCGGGTTAGTCTCGAACTCCTGACCTCAAGTGATCTGCCTGCCTCGGCCTCCCAAAGTGCTGGGATTGCAGGCTTGAGCCACTGCGCCTGGTCTTAGTGAATCTTTTCTGGTGGTTTATGAATTGGTGTAATAATACCAGATGGTCTGTTATAACCAAAGTTGAAACACCTGATAAATGTTATGAGAGAGGTAGCATTATTGTTTAGGGAGCATATGGACATGAAACTAACTCCTATGTGTTGTTAAAAAGCTTTGCTACCTTTTCTAAACAAATTTTATAGAAAAAAGTCTTACAGGCCAGATGTGATTGTTCATGCCAGTAATCCTAGCACTTTGGGAGGCTGAGGCAGGCAAGCCCAGGAGTTTGAGACCAACTTAGACATTATAGCAAGACCTGGCTCTACAAAAATTAAAAAAAAAAAAAAATTAGCTGGGTGCCGTGATGTATGCCTGTAGTCCCAGCTATGCAGGAGGCTAAGGTAGGCAGATCACTTGAGCCCAAGAATTTGAGGCTACAGTGAGCTGTGATGGTGCCACTGCCCTCCAGCCTGAGTGACAGAGAGAGGCCCTGTCAAAAAAAATTTACAAGATCTGTATCACTTTTAAAAAAATTGAATATAAAGTACAAGTTATTTTTAATAAAAAGGTAATTACAAAAGACATTTTAAAAATAATCAAACAGCCGGGTGCAGTGGCTCATGCCTGTAATCCCAGAACTTTGGGAGACCAAAGCAGGCAGATCACCTGAAGTCAGGAGTTTGAGACCAGCCTGGCCAACATGGTGAAACCCCGTCTCTACTATAAATACAAAAATTAGCTGGGTGTGATGGCACATGCCTGTAATCCCAGCTACTTGGGAGGCTGAGGCAGGAGAATCTCTTGAACCTGAGAGGCGGAGGTTGCAGTGAGCTGAGATTGTGCCATTGTACTCCAGCTTGGCCAACAAGAGCGAAATTCCTTCTCAAAAAAAAAAAAAAAAAATTCAATCATCATCAAAGGTGCTTGAAAAATAAATTTCCTGTGCATCCCTACCCTCCAAGTTAACCAGTTTTGCATCTCTACCTCTAAGATTACTGGTTTGCCAGGGGGTAAGTAATTGTTTTGTTTTGTTTTGTTTTGCTTCTGCCCTTCATTTTTGAGGTCTCTACTTTTAAGGAGATAGAAATGTTTAAAGTCAGAAGTACAGATAATTGAGGATGATACGGTTGGTGTTTTCTGCTAGTTTCTATTGTTTAGTTTCTGCACAATGTGGCACTGCACAAGCAATTTTTTCCCCAAGGGTCTTGACCCTGGTGGGTTGACAGGTGGATTTCATTTGGGAAAAAGATTTGTTTGTTTGTTTGTTTGTTTTGAGACAGAGTCTCACTCTGCTGCCCACGCTGGAGTGCAATGGTGCAATCTCGGCTCACTGCAACCTCCGCCCCCCGGGTTCAAGCAATTCTCCTGCCTCAGCCTCCTGGGTAGCTGGGACTACAGGCACACACCACCACGCCTGGCTAATTTTTGTATTTTTAGCAGAGATGGGGTTTCACCATGTTGGCCAGGCTGGTCTAGAACTCCTGACCTCAGGTGATACACCAGTCTCGGTCTCCCAAACTGCTGGGATTACAGGTGTGAGCCACTGCGCCCAGCCTACATTGGGGTTTTTATTGTTGTTCTGTTTTGTTTTCTAAATGTAAACACAGAAACACAATGCAAATGTGTAGCTTAGTGAATTACTATATACGGATGTCCTTGTAACCACCACCTAAGTCAAGAAATAGAACTTTGAGCACAGTGGTTCAAACCTGTAATCCTGGCACTTTGGGAGACCGAGGCAAGAAGATTGCTTGAACCCAGAAGTTTGAGACCAGCCTGGATAACATAGCGAGACCCTGTCCCATTTTTATAAAAAAAGAAAAGAAAAGAAATAGAACTTTACTGGCCATTCCACTCCAGAAGCTATTCTTGTACCATTTGACATAACTACTTTCCTCCCCCATAGAGGTAACCACTGTCCTTTTATAATAATCTTTTGTGTTTCTTTATGGTTTTATACTTAGTGGCTTAGTGGGTCCAGCTGGTTCTTCTTGTTTTTTTTTTTTTTTTTTTTTTTTTTGAGCCGGAGTTTTGCTGTTGTTGCCCAGGCTGGAGTGCAGTGGTGCAATCTTGGCTTACTGCAGTCTCCGCCTCCTGGGTTCAAGCAGTTCTCCTGCCTCAGCCTCCTGAGTAACTGGGATTACAGGCACCTGCCACCATGCCCAGCTAATTTTTTGTATATTTAGTAGAGATGGGGTTTCATCGTGTTGGCCAGGCAGGTCTCGAATTTCTGACCTCAGGTGATCCACCCGCCTTGGCCTCCCAAAGTGCAGGGATTACAGGTGTGAGCCACCGTGCCCGGCCTGTTTTTTAATATGTTTTCTGAGTGTCTTAATCTGCAGGTTCTCTCTCTGTTAATTTTTTTTTTTTTTTTTTTTAAGACAGAGTCTTGCTCTGTAGCCCAGGCTGGAGTGCGAAGTGTGATCAATGCTCACTGCAGCCTTAAACTCCTGGGCTCAAGGGATCCTTGCCCTCAGACTCCCGAGTAGCTGGGACTAAGGGGCATGCCACCACACATGGCAAATTTTTCAAAAATTTTTCCAAGAGACAGGGTCTTGCTTGTTACCCAGGCTGGTCTCAAACTCCTGGCCTCAAGCGATCCGCCTGCTTTGGCCTCACAGAGTGCTGGGGCTACAGGCGTGAGCCACAACACCTGGCCTCTGTAGATTATTTATCTGTTGAACTATCAGGGCCATTTGACTTGTAGAGTTTCCCACAGTGGATTTTGCTGATTTTATTGTCATGATTCAGTTCTACTCTCCTTTGTTTTTCCTGCAAATTAGCTGCTGGATCTAGAGGCTCAATGAGGCACAGATTTGATTCCCTTGTTATTTTGGTATCTCCTTTCATCAAGAGGCACATAAGTGTTTGGTTTTCTGGTGGTTCTGATTGTTTACCACGATGAAGCAGATTACCCCAAAACTTAAGTGATTTGAAATAAAAACCATTTTATTGTATCTCATAACTTTGTTGATCAGGAATTTGAGCGGGCTCAAATCAGCATCTGGGATCCTGATTGTGCTCCTTCGGGTTTCATCCATTTGGTGGCTGAGCTTGTCTGGAGGTTCTAAGATGGCTTCATTTACATGCCTGACAGTCTGGTGGGAATGACTGGAAGCCTGGATTCAGTTGGGCCCCTCTAGTTTTCCATGTAGTCTCAGGGCTCTACCACGTTCTCTCCAGCAGAGTAGTCTTAAGTTTTTACAGGCAGTGGCTTTCCTCAGAGTAGTGTTCAGGATACCAAGGCAGAAGCTCCAAAGATTCCTTTGACTTAACCTTGAAAGTTCCAGAATGTCACTTCCTGCCATATTCTGTCAGTTATGCGAGGTATCAAGGCCAGTGCAGATTCAAAGGCATGTAGATTCTACCTTTCAGTGTAGGATTAGCATTATATTCACAGCTATCTTTAATCCACCTTATTCTTTTTTGTGTGTGATGTAACTAGCTGTTATTGTTCAGTGCTTAATCCATTAATTGTGGGTTGTGAAGTGTTAATATTCTAAATCTGTTATTTCTTTACTTACATGCTGTTAGGTTAGTGCCAAAGTAATTGTGGTTTTTGCCATTGTAATACTTCTATAAAGAAACTCTTCTCATCTGTTAGGTTACTTAGGAGTACAGTTTATATAGGAAAACCAAGATAAATACATGATTTTTTTTCCCTTGTAAGATAATGAGTTTATATCTGCTTGTAATTGTTACCAAAAATGGCCTGTGGTGGACAGTTTGTTTTTTCCTTGTATCCCTTGCTGAATCCAAAATTGTCCTATCTCTGGCCAGCTGGTTGCCTCCTTGGCTCCTCAGTACTTTTGAAATGACTCTAGTAGTCTTATTGTCTTCTGTCCTTTCTAGTATGACAAGATGTATCATGGGCCTATCTTGTATATTTAATATTGGTATCTTTTAGTGGGAAATTGAATTTAAAGGCTACAGTGTAGGCGCTAGGGATGCAACTTGTTACTGAGTTGGACAGTATGTTTAGGGCTTTCAGTGGATAGAGCTAGGGAATTGTATATATTTTATATATCTATATAGGATATATAAATTATCTATGTGTGTGTATACATATGTAGAAAAGTAGGTATATAAATAGTGGGTATAAGTACTTAAAGGTAAAATACCTCATGAATTTATATTGCCTTTTCAACTACAGCATTATAAAGTTTTTAACTTAAGCCTTTTTGTCTGCACTTCTTTTCTTCCATACTGAGAATCCAGGTTGTGAGGGACACAGACGGTGATAGAATATCTCATAATTACTCAGTAGCTCTGTCCCACATTAGCCTAGTCAGTAGCCTCAGACTAACAATGCTAACACTACTACCATCAGTATGTACACTGAAAACAAGCGTAGTTTTGCATGTGCTCTCCCCTTTCTTTCACACTGTGTCTATACATAGCTTGTAATCATTACATACCATTTCTCTTTTGACCTTCATTTATTCGTAATTGTTGTAATAAACTATGGTTAATATTCACCCCCAGTCCTTACATTGATGCCTTGTTCTCTCTAATCAGTTTGATTGTCCAAAGCTCTTTTTTTTTTTTTTTTTTTTTTTTAAAGCAGATTGTTTAGGAAGGGCTTTTAGGAATAATATCTACATTCTTGCAAGTAACAGTTTCTGGCCTTTATAATTGAAAATCAGTTTGACTTGACATAAAATCTTTGTCACATTTTCTTTCTTAGCATGTCTTTACCATGTTCTTTCATTTTCTTCTGCCATGAAGTGTTCAAGTCAAAGTAGATGATAATCTAATTTTTTCCCTTGTAAATCATTTGCTGTTTTTATATAGATGTCCAAATTATTTTATTCTTTTTCTTTAAGTATATTAATTTTACCAGATTATGTCTCAGTATTGGTTATTCTGGGTTGGTATTTTTAGGTATATGATATACTCTTTCAATGTATAGTTCTATGTCTTTCTCTCTTACCACCCAACATTTCAGAAACCTTTTCTGTTTTTTTTTTTTTTTTTAAGAGATGGGGTCTTGCTCTGTCACCCAGGCTGGAGTGTAGTGATGGGATTATATTCATTTATTTACCCTTCCTCTTTTGATAACTTTGATACCAAATTTTTAAAATTAAAAAAAAAATTAGTAGCAGGATCATAGCGCACTGTAACCTCAAACTCCTGGGCTCAAATGATTCTTCCTCCTCAGCCTCCTTAGTAATTAGGACTACAGGCACACACCACCACACCCAGCTAATTTTTTAAATTTTTGTAGAGGCAGTATCTTGCTATGTTGCTCAGGCTGGTCCCAAACTCCTGGCGTCAAGCCTCCCACCTCCGCCTCCTAAAATGCTGGGATTATAGGCGTAAACTGCCTTGCCCAACTAGGAACATTTTCTTGAATTACAGTTTTTGATAATTGTTCCGTTTCCTTGTTTTGATTTTCTTCTTCAGAGATCTCTGTTGTCTAGATGTTAGATCTTTGTCTCTGTTCAATATTTGTCATTTCCTCTTGAATCTTTAAAATTTTTTTTTTTATTTTAAAAACTCCATGTGTTTCTCTTAAGACATTATCTGATGTGTTTAGTCACAGTGAAATTCCTCCTAGTCTTCATCTCTGAAGGGATTTTCTTCTTTAATTTGTTTTTTTCCTGAGATTTTTACCGCATTTCTGAAATTTTCCTTCCCAATTCTGTTCTTCCGTATCTTGTATCATTTTCTTAACGTTGTTTAGCTCATTTTGAAATAATAGGCTAGGTTTTTAAACCTGTTTTTCTGGTCTTCTTTCCTCATAAGGTGTTACTCTGCTTATTTTCTCTTTCAGCCATGTATGACATTTGACCTCAGTTGCTTATTTTCTGTGAAATTAGTTTTTCTGAATTTCTAGAAGAAGGTTTGATAAGGATAATACTTTCAACCTTTTCTTCCTTCATTTCTATTATACTTGTCCTATATTATTTTGAGTTTTTTTCACAGGAGTTTTTCCTCAGTTGGGGTCTTTTCCTCATTGTTTGGTTTCAAGGTTTTATAAAGGCTAAACTATTGGCATCCCCTTCACACTTACACTCACTGGCTATTGGATTGGGTAAAACCTCCTCCATTTTCTTTTTTTTTTTGAGACGGAGTCTCACTCAGCCGCCCAGGCCGAGTGCAGTGGTGTGATCTCGGCTCACTGCAACCACCGTCTCCCGGGTTCAAGTGATTCTCCTGTCTCAGCCTCCAGAATAGCTGGGATTACAGGCACCCGCCACCATGCCCAGCTAATTTTTGTATTTTAGTAGAGATGGGGTTTCACCATGTTGGCCAGACTGGTCTTGAACTCCTGACCTCAGGTGATCTGTGTGCCTCGGCCTCCCAAAGTGCTGGGATTACAGGCATGAGCCACTGCGCCCGGCCCAACCTTCTCCATTTTCAACTGCCATCCTCAGATTGGCTCCTTGTACTTTCCAGTGAATCTCTGTTGGTTCTTGGTGTTTCTCTGTTCTTAGGTCCATTAGATGCCATGTTGTTTGCCTCTGCTTCCACGTTTACTGAGACTAAAACTACACAGGTCTTACAGATGTCACTGGCTTGTCTCTTTCCACTTATATTTTGGGGTTCTTGTAGATACCCTTGGAGATAACTAGACAACACCTAGTTTTGTTGCTGTCTAATGCTCTGTTTTTATGAGGGATTTGTGGAGATTGTATAAAGCTTCATAGAATCTTTTTGCTATTTAAAAATATATCAGCTAGGCATGGTAGCTCACGCCTGGAATCCCAGCACTTTGGGAGGCCAAGGCAGGAGGATTGCTTGAGTTTAGGAGTTCAAGACCAGCCTGGGCAACATGGTAAAACCCCATCTGTACAAAAAATACAAAAATTAGCTGGGTGTGGTAGCAGACACCTGTAGTTCCAACTACTAGGGGGCTGAGGCAAGATTATCTCTTGAGCCCAGGAGGTCGAGGCTGCAGTGAGCTGAGATCGTGCCACTGCACTCCAGCCTGGGTGACAGAGTGAGACCCTGTCTCAAAAAATAAAAAGATATTAATGTGAGCAAAGTAAAGATATTCTGATGGTATATTAAATCATAGGCGTGCTTGGATTACTGGTTAATCAATGGCTAAAAACTTTGGAAGATTTTTTACTTGAGAAAGGAAAATTGGTGCTATTAGTACTACATTAATTCATTAAACTTTTGTTGAATACGTTTGAGACGCGATGCTTGGACTAAAAAGTACAAAAATTAGTAAAATATACTATATCTGTAAAGAAGTTAACACCTCATGCTTACTTTGTACCCCTTATTTCATCGAAAGCTAATGTTGGGGTTTTTTGGTGGGGGGTGGGAGGGGTGGTTTTTTTAAAAACAGGGTGCCTGTTGCCTGGGCTCAAGCAATGCTCTCGCCTCAGCATCCCAGGTAGCTGGAACTACAGGTGCATGCCACCATGCGCAGCTAATTTTTTATTTTTTAGTTTTTAGTTTTTTTAGACAGGGTCTCACTCTGTCACCCAGGCTGGAATACAGTGGTGCAATCTCGGCTCACTGCAACCTCTGCCTCCTGAGTTCAAGCTATTTTCCTGCCTCAGCCTCTTGAGTAGCTAGGATTACAGGAGAGTGCCACCACACTCGACTAATTTTTTTGTATTTTTAGTACAGACAGGGTTTCACCATGTTGGCCAGGCTGGTCTTGAACTCCTGACCTCAGGTGATCTGCTTGCCTCTGCCTCCCAAAGTGGTGAGATTACAGGCATGAGCCACTGTGCCGGGCCCCAGCTAATTTTTTAAATTTTTTGTAGAGGCACGGGGGTCTTGTCATGTTGCCGAGGCCAGTGTCAAAACTTCTGGGCTCAAACAATCCTCCCCCTTTGGTCTCCCAAAGTGCTGTGATTATAGGCATGAGCCACACGCCCAGCCTAAAGCTAAGTTTTATGTCAGTAAATCTGTAATTAGGAAATTCAGAGTCTTTATTTTCCATTTACTTTAGGAACTTGTACAAGCCGTTTATTCTACCTGTTTCTATATCTTAACTTGCTTCATATCTATCTTTGGAAAGATCTTGAAGGATACACAAGGGATTATGTATTACTTGTGAAGAGCTCTGTCTTCATAAGAAATTGACCCCTTCTCTTTACAATATACACTGTTCCTGAATTGAGGTTGAAATTTTTTTCAGTCCATTATTGCCAGTCCATGTTAGTCGTCTTCCAGAGGCTGTTTAGCATAGAATTGGATTAGAATTAAACTAATTAACTAGTTGTCTACAATCTACTGCATGATTTTGTTTACAAAGTTGTCTTCAAAATATGGCTCCCCTTTATAATTGTGACTAGCTACTAGAGACCAGATTTTATACTTTGGTTCTTTTTATTATGTCTGTAGATAAGTTTATTTTTCCGTTGAAAGTGATTTCAGTAGCATATGTAGCACTTTGCCAAGTCGTAATTCATCAGAAAATAATTGAAGGGACCAGGCACGGTGGCTCATGCCTGTAATCCCAGCACTTTGGGAGGCCGAGGCAGGAGGATCACCTGAGGTCAGGAGTTCAAGATCAGCCTGGCCAACATGGTGAAACCTCGCCTCTACTAAAAATACAAATATTAGCTGGGTGTGGTGGTGCACATCTGTAATCCCAGCTAGTCGGAAAGCTGAGGCAGGAGAATCACTTGAACCTGGGAGGCAGGGGTTGCAAGTGAGCCTAGATTGTGCCGCTGCACTCCAGCCTGGGTGACAGAGCGGGACTCTGTCTCCAAAAAAAGAAAGAAAATAATTGAAGGATGTGAAATATTTACTTGAGCCAAGATAGCTTTTCTTCTGTTTTATCAGGAACTAATAATTGAAATGTAGGGCTACTGAGACCAATATAAAATATATTCTTATATTTATAGATATATTAAAACAGCTTCTGGATTCAATTCTTAGAGTGAACAAAGCTTTATTTTAAGCAAGAAAAGAGAAGAAACATCCAACCATAGATTAGGACTGGAAATTATACAGTGGAAATTATTTAGTGGAGACTTTTGGGACATTTTTCTTCATATTCTTGACACCTACACAGTCATTCAAATCAACAAGATTGTATCTATTAATTTAACTGATACCTCTCGTGCTTTCCTAGAATTAGTCAGATTTTAGGTAATTACTTTGTTGAACAGAGCATATAACAATGTATTTTGAACTGTTGGCTGAATTACTAGGTGATTTAGCTTGTCAGATTTTTCTTTATACGTTGGTCTAAATATGTTTATATAAGTATTGAGATTGTGGCATTAACATTAGAAAAGTAGTCTTCTTTAAGACATCTTTGTCTAATACGCTTTCAGGTTCATGCATGGGAGATCTCAGACCAGTTGTTACAGATCCGACAGGATGTGGAATCATGCTATTTTGCTGCACAGACCATGAAAATGAAGATTCAGACCTCATTTTATGAGCTCCCCACAGACTCTCATGCCTCTTTACGGGACTCATTGCTAACCCATATCCAGAACTTGAAAGACTTGTCACCTGTCATTGTAACGCAGGTAAATCCTGTGCTTCTCATTAGAGAAATTTGTATGGCCATTTGAATTTATCAGGATTATTTTAATTGGTATTGCTAGGCCATGTGAGGTAATGTTAACTTCATTACAGATATACTGCTGTATTCTTGTAAGTGGATAGAAAATGAAATTTTTAATCTTTTGTATTAATCTTAGAGTTCATTTGGTTTTGAACTAACTTAATACCAGAAGTGGTTAAGGTGAGTATGTGTTTTCACAGGCATGCTAGGTCAGAGGTTTAGGTAGTTGCCTTTTAAGAAATCCTTTCTGGGCTGATTGGCTTTAGTAAAGGTCTCATGAATGAAAGGTTGAACTAGAGTATCTGTCCTTTTCCCCCTTGGACAGGGAAATACATTAGATAGGAAAACCGGAAGCTTCTGTGAGTACATACTCACATGTGTCCTCTGCCTGGCATAGAAGTGTCCTTGAAGAGGAGGCTTTTGCTTAAGTCTTCAAGATGAGAAATGGAAAGAGAAGGGAAATGGCAATCCATTATTTGAGAACTGAGTCAAAGGTCTGACTTTGTTAGTAGCTTTGACCTTTGGCATAGTATAATTTATATGTCTGTGAAGTTCTGTGGTATTGCCAAATAAAAGTAAATATTGATATATTTTGAGGAATGTCCATATTCTGTTGTTTGACTTTTCTGTTTTTTTTTCTTTAATTTTTAAAAGTTAACTCTTAAATTTCAGCAATTTATAGCTAACCCAGAAGAGTTTATATCAGATACATATAACTGAAGGTTGGGAGAAGTGGGGGAGGGGAGGTTAGTCTAGTTGTTATATTGTTTGGAAGAAATGTAATTTCTTTGCTTCCCAATTAATATTTATTGTAACCCTATTTCTGTTCATCTGTCTTCATTTATTCTCTCTTATTCAGCTGGCTTTAGCAATAGCAGATCTTGCCCTACAGATGCCTTCCTGGAAGGGATGTGTGCAAACACTGGTGGAAAAGTAAGTAATTTATATTGACTGTATATTAGCATTTGGAATTGTCATTAACCTACACAGAGAAATTTGTTGGCAATAGCTAGATATTTGACTATTTACCTGAACTCTTAACATAGAATTATGTTATTAACCTTTGTTAGATTAAGTGAAACTTATCTAAAATTTTAAATACCACTGAAATATATTGTGTGGGTTGTAAAAGACTAGTAATTTATGTAACACACACTTCTTGAATTAATTGCAGCAAAGTCTTTTATTGCCTTGTGGATCACTCTCACTAACTGGCATGACAGCCGTTTCGTAAAAATATAGAATTTAAGAGTATATTAAATGAGAAGTTGTTATGAATATATGTTCTTACTAATTGGGGTTTGTTTCACGTTTATCAGAGGGACGGTATTCTTTTTAGACACACAGAACTTGCTACTTTGAAACAAGCGTTCCTTCTGGGTCCTGGCAAGATAATCTTGATATTTGCTTGCATTTGGTTGGGAAGTTATTTTTGAACAAAGTCTAGATGTACTTTTTACTTACAATGTAGTGTGTCATTACAGCCTTTTATGGATAACTTTTTATTTATTTTATTTTATTTTGAGCTGGAGTTTCACTCTTGTTGCCCAGGCTGGAGTTCAGTGGTGTGATCTCGGCTCACTGCAACCTCCGCCTCCCAGGTTCAAGTGATTCTTCTGTCTCAGCATCCCAAGTAGCTGAGATTACAGGCATGTGCCACCACGCCCAGCTAATTTTTATGTTTTCAGTAGAGGCGGGGTTTGGCCAGGCTGGTCTCGAACTCCTGACCTCAAGTAATCTGCCCATGTAGGCCTCCCAAAGTGCTGGGATTACAAGTGTGAGCCACCTCACCCAGCCTGTATAACTTTTTAAAAAATTATTTTTATTTTTTTTGAGACACAGTCTTGCTATGTCACCCAGGCTGGAGTGCAGTGGCACAGTCATGGCTCACTACAACCTCAGCCTCAACCTACCGGGCTCAAGTGATCCTCCCACCTCAGCCTCCTGAATGGATAGCTTATTTTTTAAAGAAAAATTTTATTGGGGAAATTGACACATGCTCCTTGAAAAAATTCTAACAGTATGGAAGCGAACCCCATCCTCTCTCCCTATCCTTATATATTGTTTTTGAAACAGGGTCTCGCTCTGTCACCCAGGCTGAAGTGCAGTGGTGTGATCATGGTTCACTGGAACCTGCAACTCTTGGGCTCATGAGATCCTTCTGCCTCAGTCTCCTAAGTAGCTGGGATTACAGATGCACACCACCGTGCCTGGCTAATTAAAAAATTTTTAATGTAGGGACGGTCTCGCTGTGATACCCAGGCTGGTCTTGAACTTGCGGGCTCAGGTGATCCTCCTGCCTTGGCCTCCCAAAGTGCTGGGATCATAAGCATGAGCCAGCACACCTGGCCCTTAACCCTGTATTTTACAAGCAACCACTATTAACAATTGGCTATGTAGAGTTTCCTTTATGCATTTTAAAATAAATAAGTGCATATATATTTTAATGTACAAATACCTATATATTTGTTTACCCATATTCAATATGTTTCATACATGTTTTTCAGTTACTACATTGTGGACATTTTTTCATGTTAGGACATATAGATATCACGTTCATTATAATGGCTATGTTTCATTGAAAAACTGTCCTTTTTTTAATCTTAACTAATTGTGGAGGACATTTATGTTTATATATTTTTTCTCTCCCTTAATAGTGGTGGGAATGCTGCTTTTGTTGTGAGTTACTCTGATGGCTGTTATCTTACGTGATTGTGTATTTTCTGTCTATAAATAACATATCTCCCCTTTTTTCTTTTGCAGATACAGCAATGATGTTACTTCTTTGCCTTTTTTGCTGGAGATCCTTACAGTGTTACCTGAAGAAGTACATAGTCGTTCCTTACGAATTGGAGCTAATCGACGCACAGAAATTATAGAAGATCTGGCCTTCTACTCTAGTACAGTAGTGTCTCTATTGGTGAGTAAGTTTGAAATACTAAGTTGCTGCATAAAGGCAGAAAACCATGATGGTTATTTTGTAATCCAATTGCATTATTGTGAAATAGCTTTCTTTGCAAAATTTAATGATGATGCTTTGGCATTTATGTAACACCTTACCATTACAACATACTTTCAGAAACTATGCTTTTTAAGTTTCTGTATAATCCTCTAAAGGTGACGTTATCTCTTTTATGAATGAAAAATGGACTTTAGAGTTATACAACTGTTAATTCAGAATTTGAACTAAGGCCATCTCATTGTATATCTTGTGCTCTTCTACTGCTTAATGCTCCAAACTGTTGACTGTTAATAAAGGATCATGCAAAGGGAAGTGTGTATAAACCTACTTTACTAAGAAAGGATCCTTCCTTTTTTTTTTCTAATTGATACATGAGAGTGGTACATATTTGTGGGGTTACATGTGTTACTTTTATTTTTTGAAACAGGGTCTCTGTCTCCCAGGCTGTAGTACAGTGGCATGATCTCAGCTCACTGCACCCTCCCCTCCTGGGCTCAAGTGAACCTCTCACCTCAGCCTCTTGAGTAACTGGGACTACAGGTGTGCGCCACCATGCCCAGCTAAGTTTGTGTTTTGTTTTTTTTTTTTGTAGAGATGGTGTCGCTTCATGTTGCCTAGGCTGGCCTTGAACTCCTGACCTCAAGTGATCCGCCTGCCTCGGCCTCCCAAAGCTCTGGGATTACAGGCGTGAGCCACTGTGCCCAGCCACATGTATTATTTTTATCCAAGTATATAATATGTGATGATTAGATCAAATCAGGTGATGATCAAATTGAGATATTCATCACCTCAAACCTTTATCATTTCTTTGTGTAGGGAACATTCTAAATCTTCTCTTTCAGCTATTTTGAAGTACTCGATAAATTATTAACTATAGTCACTTTTTTGTGCTATGTAACACTATAACTTATCCTTTCTATTCAGCTGTATTTGTGTACCCATTAATCAACCTTTCTTCATCCTCCCCTCCCCATTACCCTTCCTAGCCTCTCTGATCACCATCATTCTACTCTTTACCTCTATGAGATCCTGTTTTTTTTTTCACTCCAACATAGCAGTGAAAGCATGCGATATTTGTCTTTCTGTGCCTGGCTTATTTCACTTAACCTAATGTCTAACAGTTCCATCCATGTTGCTGCAAATGACAGGATTTTATTCTTTTTGTGGCTAATGAATATTTCACTGTGCACCTATACCATTGTTTCTTTATCCATTCAGCCATTGATAGGTACTTAGGTTGATTCCATATCTTGGCTATTGTGAATAGTGTTGTAGTAAACATGGGATTGTAGACATCTTCTTGATATACTGGTTTCTTTTCTGGGTATTTATCCAGCAGTGGGATTGCTAGATCATATGGTAGTACTATTTTCAGTCTTCTAAGAAACTTCAATACTGTTTTTCATGACTGTACTACTTTACATTCCAGAGCGTTCCCCTTTCTCTGCATCCTCGCCAGCATTTGCTATTGATCTTTTGCCCATTTTTTTAATCTTTTTTTTTTTTTTTTTTTTTTGCTATTGAGTTTTTGGGTTCCTTATATATTGTCGTTATTAATCTCTTATTGGATGGGTAGTTTGCAAATATTTCCTCCCATTCTGTAGGTTGTCTCTTCACTTGGTTGATTGTTTCTTTTGCTGTGCAGAAGCGTTGTAGCTTGAT
Source organism: Macaca fascicularis (assembly GCF_037993035.2). Taxonomy (NCBI): domain Eukaryota; kingdom Metazoa; phylum Chordata; class Mammalia; order Primates; family Cercopithecidae; genus Macaca; species Macaca fascicularis. The sequence goes on along the minus strand of NC_088377.1, from coordinate 170,474,613 downwards.
GTAATCCCTTTGTTGACTTTTTTTGCTTTGGTTACCTTTGATTTTTAGGTCTGTCTTAAGAGATCTTTGCCCAGATCAATGTCCTGCAGCATTTCCCTAATGTTTTCTTGTAGTAGTTTTATAGTTCACATCTTGCATTTAAGTCTTTAATCCATTTTGATTTGATTTTTGTATATTGTGAGAGAGAAAAGAAAGGATCCTCTCTTAAAGATGAACTGAAATTTTGAGAGGGAGGTGATAGAAGATTTTACTTGACCTTTTGAGTAGTAGTATCCCATTATGGATGAGCTAATACACATTTTTAAAAGAATTAGATGTGATTAGGCTCCTTTTAGTTAGTCGACATTTTTAATACGCTAGAGCAGGAGTGGGTAAATCTATAGTTTATGTGTTGGCTGCCTCTTTTTGTAAATAAAGCTTTGTTGGAACACAGTTATGCCCATTTGGTTATATTTTGTCTGTCTATTATTTTGGACTATATCAGCATAATTGGGTATTTTTCACAGAGACCATATGGCCTGCAAAGTGTAAAATATTTATCTGGTTCTTTTATTTTACTTTTTTTTTTTTTGAGACGGAGTCTCGCTCTCGCTCTGTTGCCCAGGCTGGAGCACAGTGGCCGGATCTCAGCTCACTGCAAGCTCCGCCTCCCGGGTTTACGCCATTCTCTTGCCTCAGCCTCCCGAGTAGCTGGGACTACAGGCACCCGCCACCTTGCCTGGCTAGTTTTTTGTATTTTTTAGTAGAGACGGGGTTTCACCATGTTAGCCAGGATGGTCTCGATCTCCTGACCTCATGATCCGCCCATCTCGGCCTCCCAAAGTGCTGGGATTACAGGCTTGAACCTCTGCCCCCAGCCTTATCTGGTTCTTTATAGAAAATGTTTACTGGTTCCTAAAGTACATGGTAATAAATTGATTAGCCCATATCTCATTTATAGGTCTTTATAGTCCAGCTTAATTTTCTCAATAATGTGGTTATACAGCTTGAATATCCCTTATCTGAAAGGCTTGGGACCAGAAGTGTTTAGGGAAGGGCAAAAAAAGTAGTATTTGGGATTTCTGAGTTTTTAAAATTTTGGAATATTTTCATTATATTTACTGGTTCAGCATTCCTAATCTGAAATGCTCCAGTGAGCATTTCATTTGAACGTTATGTTGGCACTGAAAAACTTTTGGATTTTGGAGCATTTTGGAGTTTGGATTAGGGATACTTCACCTATAGTAAATTATTTTTCAGAGATGTGTTTCAGTACAGCAAGATCATAGATCTTTTTGTTTGAAAAAAATTAAAATTCTGTTAAAAATTGTGTTCAGTTTTGTATTAGAAATTCATTGGAGGGCTGGGTGCGGTGGCTGACCCCTGTAATCCCAGCACTTTGGGAGGCTGAGGCGGGCGGATTACTTGAGGTCAGGAGTTTGAGACCAGCCTGGCCAACATGGTGAAACCCCATCTCTACTAAAAATACAAAAATTAGCCAGGTGTGGTGGCACACTCCTGTAGTCCCAGCTAGTCGGGAGGCTGAGGCAGGAGAATCACTTGAACCTGGGAAGCGGAGGTTGCAGTGAGCCGAGATTGCGCCACTGCACTTCAGTCTGGGCGACAGAGGGGGACTCCATCTCAAAATAAATAAATAAATTAAAATAATTCTTTTAAGTTAAATATATGTTTCTCACTTAGCCATTTATTTTAAAGCGTTTTATGGAAAATTAGAAAATATGGACAGCAAATTACATTCAAACCATCTGGAGATCATACAGTTAACCCTTTCCTCTATGAACATACTTCTTTATGGACATATATACAGATATTTTAAGCCCAAATGCGATTATACTTTACTTACTCTTCTGCATCTTGCTTTTTCAGTCATCTGCTTATCTTTTCATGTTAGTAAGTTTTCATATCATCTGATAAACCCAGACCATATTCACATTTCACCAGTTAGTCCTAAGATACTCTTTACAGGCCGGGCCTGGTGGCTCATGCCTGTAATCCCAGCACTTTGGGAGGCCAAGGCTGGCAGATCACAAGGTCAGGAGCTCGAGACCATCCTGTCAACATGGTAAAACCCTGTCTCTACTAAAAATACAAAAATTAGCTGGGTGTGGTGGCATGCACCTGTAGTCCTAGCTACTTGGGAGGCTGAGGCAGGAGAATTGCTTGAACCCAGGAGGCAGAGGTTGCAGTGAGCCGTGATTGCACCACCGCACTCTAGCCTGGGTGACAGAGTGAGACTCCGTCTCAACAAAAAGAGAGAGAAAGAAAAAAAAGATACTCTTTACAAAGAATATCCAATCTATAACTATGCCTTGTATCAGGTTCTTAGTCACAGCCCCACATCCTGTTCCTTCTTTAAAATGACATGACTTGTTGAAGAGATTGTACCAGTCGTTTTATAGAATTATCTTACCTTTATGATTTTCTGATTGCCTCTCCTTTGTTTCATTTAGCTTGTTTTTCTTTTCTCTGTATTTCCTCTAATTGGAAGTTGTATCCAACACAGCCCTTCTCAGTAGGGGTTCCTCAAGAGAATTAAACCTAAAGCTTTCATTATATGTAATGAATTCTTTCCTCTACATTAATAATGGTTCTAGCTATATACCACCCTTAGGATAATTAAGAAGATAAGCACTCAGATAATTTTCTGAAGGACTTAATTCTTATACAATAAACTTTTTTGTAGCTATAGAGCCTCTCTATGTTGCCCAGACTGGTCTCAAACCTGGTCTTAAATGATCCTCCCTCCTTGGCCTCCCCTAATGATGAGATTACAAACGTGAACCACCACACTTAACCTATAGGATTTAATTCTTTCCTAGGATCCTGATTGAGAAAAACTGAGAGGCTTGGATGATTAGTTTTTAAAAGTTAAACATTTTGGGATAGAATATATCATAGGTACATGATGCTATGTCTTAGTGTATATACAGCATTCGGTAGTGATGCTAGGGTTGACCACTGGATTAGGATGAAAGTCTGATCCTTCTATTTTTAAAAGTCACCTTCCTCCTTTGTAATATAATGTAGTTTGTGTGATGGAAGCTTGTTATTTTATGAATGTTCAATTCCCTGTCAGACTTTAGCCTACATGACAAGCTACATGACCAAGCCAGGGGATGAAATTAGTCCAAAATGGCCAAGAAAAAAATAGGCATGTGGCTGTAATGCCGGGTTCCAAACTCCTCTTAAGACCTTTTCTCGTTTAGTTTCCTGCATGCTCTCCTTTAATGGTTACATTCTATCCTATTTCTTGTTAGTATTATACTTTTGTGGTCTCTCCTAATGGACCCATTCCTAAACATGGTGTTGAACTTTTTGAAGTTTTAAATGTGTTTCTGCATGCTATCATAGCTAAACTGAACCTGTGCTTCTAATATTTTTGTCTCTCCACTTTCTATTTTGTTAATCTAAGATCTCAATTCTTGTTTATCCCTGCTATCTTTTTACTGGTGAGCTCTTCTGGACTCTGGCATTTATCTTGAAGCTTTTGAGGACTTACTTTAAGAGACAGATTTTTAACATAGCATAGCTCTCAAAGAGGAACAGAAGATAACTCTTAGTTCTGATGCTTTAGAATGTATGTTTGATTTAATTTGCAGAATTTCATCTTTTCAAAGAGATTAGTTTTAGAAACAGGTTTTTTCAGAATTTGGTCCTTCAGTTTGAGTCTGTAGTTAGAATGTACAAGCAAATCCTTCCACTTGTATATATCATGTCTTATTAAAATTGAAATGTCATTCAAGAAGTATAAAGGCCAAGTGATTATGTAATTATATATGCTTGTTGGAAAAAGGTGGAGTTGGAAAACGGTGAGTTTATATCAACAGCATCAAAGATTCAATTGAGAGTTTGAGACAGGTTGAGAGGGAGAGAGAATGAGTATCAGCTCTTAAAGAGAAATCTCTCAGTGGCTCCAGTTCATGTTAAGGGAACTTAGTTACTCTACTTTCAGCCTTGAAATTAAGTGCTCCTGTGCCTTTATTTATGTATCACATATTTAAATATATTGCATATATTAGTGTCATACTCTTTTCTAAAAATTCTGGCCATTTTAGTGATTCTAGGCAACTGCCTGGCATCCGTGAATATTTTCTCTGAGTTTCAGGGGAACAAAGAAAGTCTTGAGGTAAAAAATAACTAGAAGAACTTAATGGGGCCAGAACCATATTTGCGACATTTTCTCATCTCATCTAGTGTGTTTTCTGGTGACTTTTAAAGTGTTATTTTATTTTTTAATCTGTAGAGACAGGGTCTTACTTTGTTGCTCAGTTTAGTCTAGAACTCCTGGGCTCAAGCAATCCTCCCACCTCAGCCTCCCAAAGTGCTGGGATTAGAGGTGTGAACCCCTGCACGCAGCCTCTGATGACTTTTTAAGAGTACTTTCCCCTCTAAAGCAAGAGCTCTCAGTTCTTTCCTTTCCTGCCATTCTTCCTTCTTTTTTTTTTTTTTTCTCAGACAGAGTCTCACTCTGTCGCTCAGGCTGGAGTGCCGTGGCGCAATCTCGGCTCACTGCAACCTCTGCATCCAGATTCAAGCAATTCTCCTGCCCCAGCCTCCTAAGTAGCTAGGATTACAGGGTGTGCATGCCCGGCTGATTTTTGTATTTTTAGTAGAGGCGGGGTTTCACCATGTTGGTTAGGCTGGTCTCAAACTCCTGACCTTGTGATCCACCCACCTCAGCCTCCCAAAGTGCTGGGATTACAGGAGTGAGCCACCGCACCCAGCCCCTGCCATTCTTCCTTCTATAAATACTTGGATATTTACTCTGTGCCTCTTGTGGCTTTAGATAGTAACAGATGTCTCAGAAATCGTTTATATCCTAGACATAAACTTATGTGTATACTCATGGTTATGTGGTTAATTTCTCTGCAAGTTAGCTGCAATTCCACCTTTTTTCAACAAGCATATATAATGCAATATGCACAATAAATGAAAATGAGTGAGTCTGCATTTAGTTAACCATCAAGTTCTGATGTTATTCGTTACAAATGATGTATACTTCAAGCTGACATGCTTAAAACTAGTAAAATAGTTGGTTCATGTGTGACAGATGATTCTGTTTCCCCATGCTGTTAATATTTCCTGGCTTTCTTTGGTAATACACTAATTATCATCCAGGTAAATTAGTATATAGCTAGTTATACTGATGATGATGTATAATATTAGTAAGATTATTGTTGCAATCTGCCTAGCTTTAGAGGCTTTTGAAGTAGAGGAAGTCCTTGATAGTAATCATATCTTTGTTCTGTATATATAAGCAAATAGAGAAATTTGGGAGGTAGCTATGGTGTAGTGGTTAAGATCATAGACTTTGAAGCCAGACTTCTTAAGTTTAAGTCCTGGCTATGCTATTTCCTACCTGTGCCATATTGGGCAAGTTACTTGACTGTCTGCCTCAGTTTTCTCATCAGTATAATAGGGATAATAGTATCTGTTTCATATAGTGGGGATTAAATGAGTTAGTACATATAAAGCTCTTAAAACAGTGCCTGTTGCACAGAAAGGGCTCAGTAAGTGTTAAAATGACTGACTGGTCAGCTTATTTGTCATGTACTTTTCTTCCTCTCCCTGAAATATAATGGCCTGGAAGAGAGAGAAGAAATAGAAGGAATCAGGTATATTAATGTACTTGGACTTCCTTTCTTCTGTCTTCTGAGAAGGAAAGGTTGTTTGTTTTGTTTTGTTTTTGAGACCGAGTCTCGCTCTGTTGCCCAGGCTGGAGTGCAGTGGCGCGATCTTGGCTCACTGCAAGCTCGGCCTCCCGGGTTCACACCATTCTCTTGCCTCAGCCTCCCGAGTAGCTGGGACTACAGGCGCCCGCCACCACACCTGGCTAATTTTTTTGTCTTTTTTAGTAGAGACGGGGTTTCACCATGTTTGCCAGGATGGTCTCCATCTCCTGACCTCGTGATCCGCCCGCCTCGGTCTCCCAAAGTGCTGGGATTACAGGCATGAGCCACAGCGCCTGGCCCAGACCTGAATATCTTATATAGCCCTCTGTGGGAATGAGCTGGCATACCCCTCACTTCTCTTCATCTTAGCAACCTAGCATTCTTTGGAGCACAACAATAAAGACAGTCATCTTCAATGTAGATTTATGTAGTAGATGAAGCTTTGAACTTGGAGAATTTTCCTGTGTGTTTTATATCTGCATTGTAACCACAAATATCAATATTTAGATCTGATTTAATAATACATTATGGGATTTCACCCCCACTCTCATGCCTCCTGAACCCCATGAAAATTATATTTCTAACTCATTGCTTGCAAGAGCTATTTTAAAACATTCTTTGTCTAGAAAAAGATGCATTACATTTTACTTTGGAAAAAATATATATCACAAAAACAGTCTACAAGGAGAAACAATGAGTTTTAGTCTAATTCTGTTTTATCTCTTTTATAGTATTTATAGTAGTATCACTTTCTGTGGGATAACATGTTTATTATTCTATTGCCAAAGCTGAAACATTAGCTTTTCTTGTGGAAATATACAGTAGTATGCCTAGCTTACTCTAGGTATCTATTCTATGACAACCAGGTATATAAATAAGTAAACTATTTGTAAAATAATTTTTTGGATAATACAACCTTAATGCAGAAGTGGGAACTAAGAAATTAGTAAGTTATTTCTGAAACAACTTGGGTAAGTCTGTAACCTCTCTGTACCTCAGTTTTCCCATTGAGAAGGTAGAGACCATAATAGTAGCTACCTATAAAGTTGTATTTGGGGATTGTGTTAGTGCAGTCTCATGCTGCTATAAAGAAATACCTGAGACTGGGTGCAGTGGCTCACGCCTGTAATCCCAGCACCTTGGGAGGCCGAGGCAGATTGCCTGAAGTCAGGAGTTCGAGACCAGTCTGGCCAACATGGTGAAACCCTGTCTCTACTAAAAATACAAAAAAGTTAGCTGGGTGTAGTGATGTGCATCTAATCCCAACTACTTGGGAGGCCGAGGTAGGGGAATTGCTTGAACCAGGGAGGTGGACGTTACAGTGAGCAGAGATCGTGGCACTGCACTCCAGCCTGGGCAACACAGCAAGACTCCATCTCAAAAAAAAAAGAAAGAAAGAAAAAATACCTGAAACAAGGTAATTTATAAAGAAAAGAGGTTTAATCAGCTCACGGTTCTGTGGGCTGTACAGGCTTCTGCTTCTAGGGAGGCCTTAGGAAACTTAACAATCATGGTGGAAGGTGAAGGGGAAGCAGACACATCTTCACATGGCTGGTAGGAGAGAGAGGGAGGAGGGGGAGGTGCTACACACTTTGAAACAACCAAATCTCGTGAGAACTATCAAAAGAACAGCAAGGGGGATGTTCATTCCCATGATTCAGTCACCTCCTACCAGGCCTCTTCTCCAACACTGGGGATTACAATTTGATACGAGATTTGGGTGAGGACATAGAACCAAACCATTTTGGGATTAAGTAGATTAGTGGTATTTAGAACAGTGGTGCCTAGCTGGATGCAGTGGCACATGCCTGTAGTCCTGTCTGGGCGATGTAGCAAGACCCTCTCTCTTAAAAGGAAAAAAAAAGACAGTGACACTTAAATAGCACTTTTAACTGTTAGCTGTTTTATTGCCATCCTTCTCATTATTATACTTGTAAGGTGATTGTAATAATGGTTTAAATATATAGATTAACATTATTCATTTTAAGTTTTTTTCCCTATTCAGATGACCTGTGTAGAAAAAGCAGGAACAGATGAGAAAATGCTTATGAAGGTTTTTCGCTGTTTGGGAAGTTGGTTTAACTTGGGAGTTTTGGACAGTAACTTCATGGCTAACAATAAATTACTAGCACTCCTTTTTGAGGTTTTGGTAAGTAATGACTTTATTTATCAAAGTATTTCTGCCAATCACTTCGTAACTAACCTGCTGGGACGTAACAGTGTTTTCAGATTTTTGCACAGTAACTGGAAAGCATGTATTAAGAACATAGCAATGTTCCTTGCTACCAGGTACCAAATTAAAAGTATCAGTTTTAATACTCAAAATAGGATATAGTTATGCTTAAGAAGAAAACAATCTTATATGCTGATACATGATTTACATATTAAAATTCAAATAACCATTGGTATCTTTTTCCTCGTTTTAAAAATATAAATTCTGTATTTCAATAATGGTCATTGAATCCTAGACATTTCCATGATATAATTATATGTGCATCACAAGTTTAGGAAAAAACAGAACAGAAAGAATTAAAAATTATGTTTAGTGCACCCAGAGACAATTATAGATGAAGATACTGTCTTTGTAGTTGAGATTAGTTAAACATCATTGTATGTGCAAAATGGATTTGGGTTTTTGAGATTAGTAGAGTAAGTACTAATGTATTTTTATATACTTGTGTATTTCTTCTTTAAGCTTTGAAAGTAGCAGTGCCTAGTAATATAGTCTTGGTAGATAGGAGGTAGGGAGTCGTTAGAATATGATTACATTTTAGAACAAGAAACATAACATTATCTTAAGCATAAATATTATTGAAGGGGTGTTTGGAGAGGTGAAAAACTTTGTCTTTTTCTGCTGGTGGGTTTCCTTCAATGAAGATGTATTAGTATGGAAGCTGCATGTATTCTGAATGTATGCGGATGCACTATTACTTAGAAGATAGTACCATGATGCTAGATTGATGCCACTGTCAATTAAAGAAAAGAAAGACGTTCTTCAAGGAGACATTTGGCTTGTCAGTGGTAGTATATTTCTGCTGTCATTTTTGCATCAGAAGCTAAGTCTCAGGAAAATTAGGATGCTAGTCATTGTTTTGCTTGCCATTGTCTGTCTCCATGTATGTTGGTATCCTTCCTCAATAATGATAATATTTATTACCACCTCAACAAATAGTATGAAGAGTAATCACTGTAAATAAAGTCATGTCCCACTTTTGTTTAAAAAATTTACATGTGATTACATATAAATGGAGGACAGTCTAGAATATACTTCAAACTTAACAGTGGTAATTTCTGGGAATTGGGATTGGAGTAAGGAAGCAGTTAAGTAGTATGCCAGGATTATATTATCTCCTCTACTGATCCAGTGTCAGGACCTCTCTGTCACTAGTAAGAGTGTTTATCTAGAGTCAGGGTAAAATGTATTCTCATTTTTACATTCATTCAGTGGTTTAAAATCATGCTACTTTTTTTCTTTTGGGGGGAGTGTCACAGGGAGTTAGGGTGTCTCTCTGTTGTGCAGACTGGAGTAGCTCCATTGGCATGATCGTAGCTCACTGTAGTCTCAAACTCCTGGCTTCAAGCAATCTTCCTGCCTCAGCCTCCCAAGTAGCTGGGATATAGGCATGTGCCACCATGCCTGGCTAATTTTTAATTTTTTTTAGAGACAGGGTCTCTCTTTGTTGCCCAGGCTAGTCTCGAACCGGCCTCAAGCGATTCTTCCACCTCAGCCTCCCAAAAATACTGAGATTACAGATGTGAGCCACCACACCTGGCCCATGTCATGTTTTAATTTGCTTTATGTTTGGACCACGACTTTCTTGTACAACTTTCCCCCAATAGCTTTTTTAAAAAACTTAAAAATTAAAATACTTGATATATACAAAAGAATAAGTATGAACACTTACTATTTATTTATTTATTTTTGAGACAGAGTCTCGCTCTGTCGCCCAGGCTGGAGTGCAGTGGCGCAATCTCAGCTCATGGCAACTTTTGCCCTCTGGGTTCAAATGATTCTCCTGCCTCAGCCTCCTGAGTAGCTGGGACTACAGGTGTATGCCACCATGCCTGGCTAATTTTTTGTATTTTTAGTAGAGACAGGGTTTCACCGTGTTAGCCAGGATGGTCTCGATCTCCTGACCTTGTGATCTGCCCACCTTCCAAAGTGCTGGGATTACAAGTGTGTGCTACCGCGCCCAGCTCGAACACTTACCTTTTAATAACTTGATAATATAATGAGAATCTTTGAACCCACTATTCAATCTAAGAATAACCTAGTGAATAATTTGCATCTTTGTGCTCTCCCAAACCTGCTTGTATAGCTTTTTGTCCCACTGGAGATTTTAAATATCCTTTTAAAAAAATTTTTCAAGGAAGACTAATATGCCCTTACTAAGTGCATTTAACCTCTCAACTGTACTCTCTTCACTAGAAACCCGGGAGGATTCCCTTCTTGGCCCTTTTGGTCTGCTCTGATTTGCATCAGTTCTTTAGATGTACTCCCCGCCATCTTGGGACTTGCCTTTACTGTGCTTTCTGGATTAAAAAGTTAGAGGTTTCTTTCAAACCCCCTCAGATAACATCTTCAGGAAAGATATAATGGAAAGTAAACTTGGAATTTTTGCATGCCTGAGAACTATTTTTATTTTGCTTTCAATCTTGATTGATGGCTCAGTTAGTTATGAAGTTGTAGGTTGAATATTATTTTCCTTCAAAAGTTCAGAGGCCCTGTTCTCCTTTACTAGCGTGCATCATTGTTAATGAAATGTTGGAGAACTCTGACTTCTGCTCGCTATTATTACCTCCTTCTCTCTTCCCCAGAAATTTTACAGACCTTTGTTTAACTTTGGTATTCTGAAATTTCACAGTGATGTGTTTAGGTATGTGTCTTTGATACTTGTTGAGCCCTTTCATTTTAGGCAGTGCTTGAATATCAGAAAAAGGATGGAAAAGATTTTCACATACTAGAATAGGGTAGGGAACACATGGCATTCCATTTGGACCTTTGTTTAACTTTGGTATTCTGAAATTTCACAATAATGTGTTTAGGTATGTGTCTTTGATACTTGTTGAGCCCTTTCATTTTAGGTAGCACTTGAATATCAGAAAAAGGATGGAAAAGATTTTCACACACTAGAATAGGGTAGGAAACACATGGCATTCCATTTGGAGGGGCTGGTGTGAACAAGAACATGGAGATTACAAATGATATGACCATGACTTAGGGACAGAAAGACTGATTTGCTTGACGTATAAGGAAACAGAAATAGGATTGGGAAGATTGATGGATGTTTTCTCATGGAAGCCTATGACTTGACTGTTACACATTTAAAGTACATGTTCAGAAAGAGGCTGTAATTGAAAGAAAGAAAGAGGCTCTAATTGTTTTCCTATTATACTTATCCATCACTGTCCTCAAAGGATTGGTTCCAGGACCACCCACTACCCCTGCCCCTCTGTGCACAGTTTCCAAAATACACAGATGCCCTAGTCCCTTATATAAAATGGTGCAGTATTTGCATATAACCTACCCACATCTTCCCATATACTCTAAATAACCTCTAAATTACTTATAATACCTAATACAATGTAAATGCTATGTAAATAGTTGTTATAGGGTAATTTTTAAATTTGTGTTTTTCATTGTATTATTATTTGCTTATATTTTGAATATTTTCTATCGATGCTTGGTTGAACCCTAGGGTATGCAGGGCCAACTGTAGATCACTCCTTAGTGATCATACTTCTTGCTTCCCTATTCCTGCTACCTCCCCAGCAACAGGATAAGACCTCATCTAACCTACATGAAGCTGCTTCAGACTGTGTATGCTCAGCTCTCTATGCCATTGAGAATGTGGAGACTAACTTGCCATTAGCTATGCAACTTTTTCAGGGAGTGCTGACATTGGAGACTGCCTATCATATGGCTGTGGCGCGTGAAGATTTAGACAAGTGAGTAATTGTTTAAGTCTGGAGCCCTGGGTTTACCTACAGTCTGGTCATTCTTTTAAGTCACTTTTTATTATTTATCTGTCATTTGTGATTCTCGGTGATTCTGTAAATGTACAGATAGTTGCTTCCTAAAGACACTCTACTACGCTTCTCTGAACGGAGAGTGGCAAATTGGATGTGGGGTTTGTAGAATTACCATAGAAATGCTAAGGCTTTAAAAATTAGAGACAAATTGTAAAATATCAAGTGTGATTTGATGGGAATTTTTATTCAAATGTTTTAATAATTGAGAATTTGAACTGACAAATCACATGTGTAGGAGTATATGATCTAGGTAAAGGTGTCTGTCATGGGGATTGTGATACAACATAGTAAATAATCACTAGATGTCCCTTAGACTGAGGAACCTTTTATTTATTTGATTAACTGTGCCTGTATATACTTATAATATCCAGATTTCTGACTCATTGTTCTCATTCACCTGTCTTCTACAGAGTTCTGAATTACTGCCGTATTTTCACTGAACTATGTGAAACTTTTCTTGAAAAAATTGTTTGTACTCCAGGCCAAGGTCTTGGGGACCTCCGAACTCTGGAGCTGCTTCTTATCTGTGCAGGACATCCTCAATATGAGGTAGTGTTTATGCTATTCTAAGGCTATTATTCTCCAAGTTGTGTGCTGCATATTATCTATATTTCATTACCTCATGCCCAGCTTTTATTGTTGAGAAATTATAGTCTTGTTTTTAATTAATGTGATTTCCTCTGTTTTGGAATTAAAAAAAAATTATATTTGGGTTTCTGCATTGTGTCCATCTCTATTTTCTTACCTGGTTGGCTGGGCTGACTGTGGTAGACCCCTCAAGGAACTCGTTAGAAAGCAAGCCTTTCCAGCGAACCCCTTGTCTAGCTTGACTTATTCTCTAGAGCTTTATAGCTAAAAAACACCGAATTCTAACTATACCTCCACAAGTCTTAACATCCCCAATTTTTCTCCAAATGATGGATGAGAATGACAAAGGGATTGAAAAGACTGAAGGGTCTCTGTCATTCAAAATCCTTGACACCCTACCTACCGAGGTTTGCTAGATTTTTTTAAATCTAATTTATTTGAGAAGTTTTATAGTATAAGAAATGAGAAAGGGTTGGCCTTGGTGGCTTACGCCTGTAATCCCAGCACTTTGGGAGGTCAAGGCAGGCAGATCACCTGAGGTCAGGAGTTTGAGACCAGCCTGGCCAACACGGTGAAACCCTGTCTCCACTAAAAATACATATTAGTTGGGCGAGGTGACTCATACCTATAATAACCCAGCTACTTGGGAGGCTGAGGCAGGAGAATTGCTTGAACCGGGAGGTAGAGGTTGCAGTGAGCTGAGATCAGGCCACTGTACTCCAGCCTGGGCGACAAGAGCAAAACTCCATCTCAAAAAAAAAAAAAAAAGTGAGAAAGAAGTGCTCCCAAGTTGGGCATTGTTTTAAATAGCTCTATTTTGGATCCTTGATGGGAAATGGATGGTAGGGACCCTCTTACTGTGCCTTAGGCACAGTGGTCCTGTGACTCTCGACCCGTTTTCTGTTATCACATGCAAGACAAGGTTTATTTGTTTTACGTAATGTCATGAGGATACCTAGATTTGAGTGGAACCCAAAACATTTCTGGAAGAATGTAACCCCACACAATTATCACTCCTTTAAACAGTGCCATATGGAAAAGAGGCTACGAGTAAAATCCCAGGCCTTTTCTCCCTTTCTGTCACACTCAAGAAAACAGGTGAATAAAAGTGACATGAAGCTGAATCAGTTATGTTCAGGAGTTACAGATGATTTTGAATCTCAAACATTCAATGCAGTGATTTCAGAAGTTTCAGAAAAATACTTTAAAAAAGACTTCTGGCCAGGCACGGTGACTCACGCCTATCAGCACCTTGGGAGGCCGAGGCAGGCAGATCATAAGGTCAGCAGTTTGAGGCCAGCCTGACCAACATGGTGAAACCCCGTCTCTACTAAAAATACAAAAATTAGCTGGGGTGATGGCACGGGCCTGTAATCCAGCTACTCAGGAGGCTGAGGCAGGAGAATCACTTGAACCCAGGAGGTGGAGGTTGCAGTGAGCCAAGATCGCGCCACTGTACTCCAGCCTGGGCGATGGAGCAAGACTCCATCTCAAAATAAATAAATAAATGAATAAAAAAGACTTCTGGCTGGGCATAGTGGTTCATACCTCTAATGAGGTTCATACCTCTTTAACACTTTTGGCGGCTGAGGTGGGAGGATTGCTTGAGCCCAGGAGTTCGAGACCAGCCTGGGCAACATTGGAAGACCTTGTCTCTACAGAAAATTTCAAAAATTAGCTGGGTGTGCTGGCGCACACCTCTCATCCCAGCTACTCAGGAGGCTGAATGGGAGGATCGCTTGAGCCCAGGAGTTCGAGGCTGCCATGAGCCATGATTACACCACTGCACTCCAGCCTAGATGGCAGAGCAAGACCCTGTCTCTGCAGAAAAATTTTAAAAATTAGCCAGACATGGTGGCAAGTGCCTGTAGTCCTCCTAGCTACTCAGGAGGCTGTGTGGAAGAATCGCTTGAGCCCAGAAGTTCAAGGCTGCAGTGAGCTATGATTGTGCCCCACTGCACTCCAGCCTAGGTGACCCTGTCTCTAAAGAAAAAATATATATCTTTTGAGACAGGGTCTCACTCTGTTGCCCAGGCTGTAATGCTGTGGTGCGATCACAGCTCACTGTAGCCTCAGCCTCCTGGGCCCAGGTGATCCTCCAACCTCAGCCTCCTGAGTAGCTGAGAATACAGGCATGCGCCACCTACATGCCTGGCTAATTTTTGTATTTTTTGTAGAGATGGTGTTTTGCACCTGGCTGAAATTTGTTTTAAGTAAAATAAAATTGGAAGCGGTGGCTCATGCCTGTAGTCCCAGCACTTTGGGAGACCTAGGTGGGAGGATTACTTGAGGGCAGGAATTCAAAACCATCCTGGGCAAGATGGCGAGACCCTGTTTCTACTAAAAAAAAAAAAAAAAAAAAAATTAGCTGAGCTTGGTGGTGTGTACCTGTAGTCCCAGCTACTTGGGAGGCTGAGGCAAGAGGATCGCTTGAGCCCAGGAGTTAGAGGCAGCAGTGAGATGTGCTTGTGCCACTGCACTCTAGCTGGGGCAACAGAATGAAACTCTGTCTCTAAAAAATAAATAAAAATAAAGACTTCCATGTCTGTTATCGTTTTCTCTAAATTCAAAATTCAGTGTACTTTTGGAGGCATTACCTCAGGACTAAATGGAATGTAAAGCCAGTCATTCTAAATGGAGATTTGGGCCTAACATGGGAAGACAATTTGGGGAGATAAATAGTAAATCTGCTAGAGAAAAGGTGACTTCTTAACTGACTCCACTCATATTATTTAAAAATATATCTTTCTTCCTATATGGTCATGGTGATAATAAAATGTCTTCTTATTCTATTCCTTTCCCATTCAAATAAATCATCTCTGTTAACCTAACAGGTAGTAGAAATTTCATTTAACTTTTGGTACCGACTCGGGGAGCATTTGTACAAAACTAATGATGAAGTTATTCATGGCATCTTCAAAGCTTACATTCAGAGGCTGCTTCATGCCTTGGCTCGACACTGCCAGCTGGAACCAGACCATGTAAGTTCCCTTCTCTACCTCTTCAAATCTTAATTTCTTCCTCTTGTCAGTGCCAACTTGAAAAGGAACTGAGAAGATAGATAATAAACCTGGCTGGGTACCCTGGCTCTTGTCTGTAGTCCCAGCACTTTGGGAGGCCAAGGTGGATGGATTGCTAGAGGCCAGGAGTTCAAGACCAGCCCGGGCAACATAGAGAGACCCCTGTCTCTACAAAAAGAAATTAAAAAAAAATTAGCTGGGCCTAGTGGCACACGCCTGTAGTCCTAGCTACTCAGGAGGCTGAGGTGGGAGGATTGGCAGGTTTTGTCACTCTACAGCTTATACTGAAGAAGTCAGTACCAGTATAATCTGTTAGGCCTGTTTAGGAAAAAACAAAAACAAACAAACAAAAAACACTCCAGCTAAACCAGTAATTCTTTTCCTAGGAATTTATCTTAAATCTGCAGAAGAAAAAACAGCTATTTTATATACAAAATGTTATCTATAAAAGTAAAAATTATAAACCCATATACAGCAGTATAATAAGAGTTATATGAACTATATAAGAAGAGTTATGATTTAGCAACTTGATGGAGCAATTAAAAGGTAGTGAAATGATGGTATGGTAAGAGAAAAATCAGAATGTAAAATTTTGTACTCTTTTTTTTTTGAGATGGAGTCTTGCTCTGTCGCCCAGGCTGGAGTACAGTGGCGCCATCTCGGCTCACTGCAAACTCTACCTCCCAGGTTCACGCCATTCTCCTGTCTCAGCCTCTTGAGTAGCTGGGACTATAGGTGCCCGCCACCACGCCCGGCTAATTTTTTGTATATTTAGTAGAGACGGAGTTTCACCATGTTAGCCAGGGTGGTCTCAATCTCCTGACCTTGTGATCCACCCACCATGGCCTCCCAAAGTGCTGGGATTACAGGCGTGAGCCACCACGCCCAACCAAAATTTTGACTCTTATTAATAGTAGAAAGTAAGTGGTTAGATGAAAACTAATACAAAAGTGAAATATTTGTGTGTATGATTTTGCCCCACGAACATACACATTTTAAAAATCTTATTTATACTCATTTTATAGTTTAAAAGAATATAGAAATCTATTTGTTTAGAAAAAAATACTAGAAATATTATTAGTTTATTAGAAAACTCTTCAAACATCATGCTTAATCTCTTCAAATTTTGCCACATTTATTTCATCCTGTTGGTTGGTTGAATCCGTCCTTTAATTTAGGACCTGCAGTAAGTTTTATTGCTTACAATTAAATCCCACGTGCTATTCTCTTAATTTTAATGTTAGTATTTTGTTTGAGTCATGGTATTTTGTATCTCCACACAACCTTAGTCATGATCTAGTCTAGTGGTTTTCAGACTGCACCCACCACTCGGAGGCCGAGGTGGGTGGATCACTTGAGGTCAGGAGTTTGAGACCAGCCTGGCCAACATGGCAAAACCCTTTCTCTACTAAAAATAGAAAAATTAGCCGGGCATGGTGCCGGGTGCCTGTAATCCCAGCTACACAGGAGACTGAGGCAGGAGAATCACTTGATCCCAGGAGGTGGAGGTTGCAGTGAGCCAAGATTGTGCTACTGCACTCCAGCCTGGGCAATAGAGCCAGACTCAGTCTCAAAAAAAATAAAATAAAGTGACGACTCCTGTCTTCAGCTACATTTTATTTGGAAGCCTGATTTATAAAGCAGGGCCCCTTTTGTTTAAATGGCTTTGTGCTTAATCCCTTTTTTGCCTTCGCTGAATCTGTGGCACCATTTCCCTTGTGGGTAATTTCTTACATTTGTAAGTGTATAGTGCTTTATAATTTGTATAGTGCTTTATAATGTTAGCCATTATCTCATCTGAGATAGCCATCATATTTCCTCCTCATTTCTTGACCTTAATTTCTTCATCTTAAAGCAAGGAGGTTGAACTAGATTAGCAATTCTCAACAGTACTAAGGGCTTTTCCCAGGTATTTGGGCCCAAGATTCTCATACATGCCTTTAACCATCTTATAATTGCTAACTCTTTGTTTACTTACAGAAGTGTGTCAGAATAGAAAAGATACAGAAGTGTTTGTAATAGGAAACCATGGAATATAAATGATGTTTAAATTTTTTAATGACAAATTTCAAATGCACAGCAAACATGAAATAATGTCATAGAGAACATCTGTATACCTACCACCTAAATTCCACTATTCATATTTTACTATGCTAGTTTTATGTATCTGTCCACCTACGTGAAATTTTTTTTTAAGTTTAAAATTCTGGGCTGGGCATGATGGCTCACATCTGTAATCCCAGCACTTTGGAAGGCCCAGGCGGGAGGATCACTTGAACCTGGGAGTTTGAGACCAGCCTGGACAATATAGTGAGACCTTATCTCTACAGAAAATTTTAAAAATTAATTGAGGCCAGGCGTGTGGCTCATTCCTGTAATCCCAGTACTTTGGGAGGCAAGGCGGGCAGATTGCTTGAGCTCAGGAGTTCGAGACCAGCCTGGGCAACATGGCAAAACCCCAACTCTACAAAAAATATAAAAATTAGGCAGGCGTGGTGGTACATACCTATAGTCCCAGCTGCTCGGGGGCTGAGGTGGGAGGATTGCTTGAGCCTAGGAGGTCAAGGCTGCAGGGAGCCAAGATCAAGTCACTGCACTCCAGCCTGGGCGACAGAGTGAGGCCTTGTCTCAAAAATGAAAATAAAATTATATTTTCTGTGTGAAGTTATTGTGACAGTGGTTGATTTTGGTAGATCTTGAAACATAAATCTTCAGAGGTTTGTTTGGCACTAAAGAGCTGACCTTCTCTAGATAGGCTTATCAGTTAATTTACTACTTCCAGGTCACTTCTCACTCTCACCAAGCCACATTTTTCCAACAACAGAACAAGCTGTAGCTTAGAAATACAAAACACAGCCGGCACGCTGGCTCATGGTGGCTAACACTTTGGGAGGCTGACGTGGGCAGCTTACTTGAGGTCAGGACATCAAGACCAGCCTGGCCAACATGGTGAAACCCTGTCTCTACTAAAAATAGAAAAATTAGCCAGGCGTTGTGGTGTGTCCCTGTAATTCCAGTTACCTGGGAGGCTGAGGCAGGAGAAACACTGGAACCTGGGAGGTGGAGGTTGTAGTGAGCAGAGATCGCACCACTGCACTCCAGACTGGGTGACAGAGTGAGGCGCCGTCTCAAAAAAAATAAAAATAAAATACAAAACACACACACAGACCAAATAGTTTCTCGTGGTAAAGGCAGAGAATAGGTTGTGTTGACTTGGCATACCTCACAGTTTGGGAAACCCTCTATCTAAAATAAAATACCCTCATGATTTAGGCAACTTCTGTTCATTGAAACTTGACTGCTTAATGGTTTTTTTCTTCTTAATTTTATAGAGGTCATTGAAAGCTGCAGTGAGTTTAAAACAAATGTTATCTGATTTGAAATTTTAGGAGGGGGTGCCTGAGGAGACTGATGACTTCGGGGAGTTTCGGATGAGGGTATCAGACCTGGTAAAGGACTTGATTTTCTTGATAGGGTCTATGGAGTGTTTTGCTCAGGTAAGCCTATTTGGAGATTGTTTCCAGTTTTACTGGTCACCTTAATTGTGTTCACTTCTGTGTCTTCTGTGAATGTTCCATCTTATTTCTTCAATCTTAGTGGCTGAATGAGATAATAGATATGCAAGTGCCTAGCACACTGCCTGGCATATAGTAGCTATGTTTATTTAACATTTTACAAGTCAGTTGCAGTTTATGGATGATTTGGTTATGGTTTACTCTCTATGCTTGCAATGATTGCTGTTCCACTTGTACAGCTGGAATAGAAGATCATAGATAAGCATTAAAGCCTCTAGGATACTTATAGGGAATCTGGACCTAGCCAGGAACAATAGGCAAGTGTTTCTACTTTAGTAATTACATACCAACTCCTGGTAACTCTTTTAGTTATTTGGCATTATCTTTGTCCACACTTATGGTTAGATTCCTGTGCAGTTTCATCCCAGAGGTGACTATGCTAGAGTAGAAGATTCATAGTCCAGAGGTTTTCCTGACAATCAGTGAGTAACATTTTACCTTATAAGGTTACAGTCATCGTCATTCCATATCACTTAACATTAGTATAATTTCAGGCAGTTTTCATATTGCTGGATTATACTCTAATGAGCTCTGAAATACTACTTTGGAAGCTTTATCATAGCAATACTGAAGTAACCTAAATTTTTTTTTTTTTTTTTTTTGGTAATTCAGTCATTTGTTGTATATTTGGGAGTCATACAATCTAAAAAATGTTAATAACAGTATAACTGTTTTCATTATATTAAGCAAAGCATGCTTACTGACCCATCTGTGAAGAGCTGGGGATTCTTAGAAAGCCACTTAAATGAGATCCCTGGATCTTAGACAGATGACCTGTGCTCAGATTTCAGCTCTTCTCTCTTTAGCTCTATGGCTTTGAGAAATCTTTTGATCTTCTCAATCCTTTGACTTAATTTACAAATTTATGTAAATTATCAATGCTGTTCAAGATACAGTCTGTGAAACACCACCCCATGAGATGTTTTTTGCCAAAAAAAGTTATATCATTAATTAAAATTAGGAAATGGTATAAATAGTATATTAAAGGCTCTATGAAGTTGTATAACAAGAGAGCTGTTTAATTTTGCCTTCCCTAGCAGTGTCTGTTATTTGACTGTAAAATATTAGTTAGTCACGTTCTGTAGGTGGATATAATCTGGGAAATTCTGGACCAGAACATCTCAGAGTATTCTGCTAGGTGTACCTTTTTTAAAAAAATTAATTCTGCTTGGATACAGTATTGTGATAGGTGCTTCTAAACAGCTGCTTTTTAGGAATTCAGTCAGTACTACCAGTGCTGATGCAGACAAGTAGTTAAAACAATAGAAATGTAAAGCCAATACATATATAGAGGATTTACATTGTATCTCTATTTTAAGTGTGTTTATGTATTTATCAGTTATTATCAGGACCAGGAAAAGACACTCATGTACAGTGTTTTGTTTTTCTCATAGTAGTCGTTTTCTGGGGGCAGATGATAATTTTGATAAACTCTTGGGAGTCTAAATGGGTTTATTTCAAATATTAAAATAGTTATTCCTAGTTAGTAATGATGTAAAAAAAATGAAAATAATATTCTCATCTGGCTTGAGAGATAATTAGATTTAGAAACAAGGAGCAGGATTTACTTTAACTGGATTTTTTGTTTTGTTTGTTTTGGCATTCTGTTTTCCTTTTAATGGATCCATAATCCACCTCTTCTTCTCTAGTTATATTCTACTCTGAAAGAAGGCAACCCACCCTGGGAGGTGACAGAAGCGGTTCTCTTTATCATGGCTGCTATAGCAAAGAGTGTTGATCCGTGAGTGTCTCATAAGTCTTTTGCTGGGAACTCTAAATATCAAGAGGAAGGAAAATTACACTATTTTTTTTCCTTATATGGTATATACCTGAGACTTTTCGAACTTCTTACTTCTGTTGTGCTGTCTAGTCTTCTGACTTCTAGAGTCTAGTCCAGGGTCGCCTGAATTGCTGATACCATGTTTTAACAACATTTCCTAGAGTTGAAATTATTTTATTCTTGATGCTAGGAATAGAATGCTGATTTATTTTTCCAACTGAGGCTCCCTTGTGAAAGTTGGTATGGTAAAGAATTTGTTAGACTGTTTAATTGTTGGTATTTGCTTAAAAGCAATTGAATAGACACTAATTTGGGTTTTCTGCTTTTGTGACCTTGGGTAAGTTATCCTTACAAAATTAATTACATTGTTTTGAGTTTCAGAGAGGCAAGGCCTAGGCACCTTTCCACCTGAAAGAGCCAGATCTAAAGGGCAGTTACCGTTTTTGTTATTGCCATTGAAAAATTTCAGATTAAATCCCAGCACTTTGGGAGGCCGAGGTGGGCGGATCACAAGGTCAGGAGATCGAGACCATGGTGAAACCCCGTCTCTACTAAAAATAGAAAAAATTAGCCGGGCGCAGGGGCGGGCGCCTGTAGTCCCAGCTACTCGGGAGGCTGAGGCAGGAGAATGGCGTGAACCCGGGAGGCGGAGCTTGCAGTGAGCCGAGATTGCACCACTGCACTCCAGCCTGGGCGACAGAGCGAGACTCCGTCTCAAAAAAAAAAAAAAAGAAAAAGAAAAATTTCAGATTATTCAAATTTTACTTCTAATTGCATAGAAATTCTATTTATGGTATGAAGCCCTAGAGACAGAATTTACTTTGTGCCATGAGTATATAAATCGATGTTAATATCTGCCACGCTGAATTGTGACGTGATACCTGCAGTCAAGCTCTATATTCAGTCTTGATTGGAGAGATGGTTAAGGCAGGTATTTATAAAAAGCACAGTGCTTCTTTCTTAGCTGCCTTTCAGGGCCTCGTCAATGGGATATTGTTTCTAATCCAGTAAATATTCAAGGAGGTTGAATAGGTTTATTTTTCTCTATTAAGAAGTCCTGGTCCTTAATTATATACCACACTATTTACTCTTAAACCCATTTTGGTGTCATTTTGAACCTTCTGTGACAAGTCTGAAGCTTATTAAAATCATTAATATTCTAACTAATATGTCTTGGTTTGAAAAATGATGCCTAGATAGTCTTCATTAATTGATTTAGTGTCCCTAGGAAACATAAGGTATAAATGAGAGATTCGATATATTTTTTTGTTTATCTGCATTTCAAGCCAACTGCATGATTATAATTTTTTAGTGCATATAAAAGGACTTAATAGTCTAGCTTATCAGCAGAGGGTGGTCTTGCTCTAATCCAGGATATTATTTACATTTTAAACATCTTTCATTTCTGGATTAAGTTCTGCCACTTTGGGGGCATCCTCCACTCTACTCAAAAGCGTTTAGCCAGTATATTTTGTCGGGGGCAGAGGGAGAAGGAGAGGGAACAGATAAACTCATGGAGCTGTGGAAAGTGTTTGGTTAACTTTAGTTTTCCCTCATGTTCCAAATCGGGGCAACTTAATCTATTCCTGCAGCTTGTTTTGTTGTTCTTTCAGTTAGTGAGCTGGCTACCCATACTTACCTGTTCTTAAAGTTTCCAATATCCAGGTGTAGGAAATCTTTGGAGAATAACAACAAAGAGTGGTCTATCAGAATTATTCATTCATCTGTTTAGCCATTCAGCAATATTTATTGAGTGCCCACTATGTGCCAGGCACTGTTCTAGGTGCTGCAGCTATAGGATGAAATAAAATAGATTCTTTAAAAGAAGACATTCATCCACAGTAAATGTCTGCCTCTCCAGCTTGATGTGTCTTTAGACACTTTACTGGCATTCAGAATATTAAGGAGCAGTATGCTTTTCCTGAAACAATATCTTTCATTTCTATCTTTTCCTCTTTTTTGAGGATTTGAAAATCTTCCATAACAAATACCAAGTACTTTTATTTTAATAGTTATTTAGAAAGAAGCTCTTTAGCAATGCTGTGTGTCATCACAGCCTGTTATTTGGCCAGAATATAACCTCTGAAATCAGTAACTGTGAGTACTTACCACCTATACTCAGGGAGAACAATCCAACACTTGTGGAAGTCCTAGAAGGAGTTGTCCGCCTCCCAGAGACTGTACATACGGCTGTGCGATACACCAGCATTGAATTGGTTGGAGAGATGAGTGAAGTCGTTGATCGAAATCCTCAGTTCCTTGGTATGTGTAATCTCTCTCGTCTGCCACTTCTTAACTTGTCATTTTTCTGATTTTTCTTCTCATCTCTTACTTTTGCTTGAGTTTTCCTTTCTGTTTTTTTAACACGAGAGTGTTTATAGAAACTGAGAGTAAACAATATGTTGTAAGTTAGTGCTTAGTTGATGTAACACTTATAATCTGATCTGGGAGAAAGACCTTTGAAAGATTAGATCTACAGATAGGGAAACACTGAACAGTTTGCTTCTAGTACTCTGTTTAAGCATGAACATTTCTGTCTCTGTTAGTCTTTGGCTTATGCTAATCAGACTCTCTTATAGTTTTAACATACTAGAAGCTACTAAAGGACCAAAGCAAAGGAGGTAATTTTTCACTTGTAATACATGCTTCATTTAAAAACCAAGAATTATTATTCCAAACTAAATAGCTGCAAATTAAAATGAAGACTGTTGTATAGCCTCTGGCTGTCCTTTTTTTTTTTTTTTTTTTTAATTATTATTATTATACTTTAAGTTCTAGGGTACATGTGCATAACGTGCAGGTTTGTTACATATGTATACTTGTGCCATGTTGGTGTGCTGCACCCATCAACTCGTCAGCACCCATCAACTCATCATTTACATCAGGTATAACTCCCAATGCAATCCCTCCCCCCTACGCCCTCCCCATGATAAGCCCCGGTGTGTGATGTTCCCCTTCCCGAGTCCAAGTGATCTCATTGTTCAGTTCCCACCTATGAGTGAGAACATGCGGTGTTTGGTTTGGCTGTCCTTATTGACTTGAAAAAATAACTAAAGATCATAAGTAACAACTTTAGAATTGAAGGTAAAGTTGGAAATCATTTATTGTAACCTCCTCATTTTACAGACAAGGAAACTGAGGCCCAAAGAGACGAAATAACTTATCCAGGGTAATATATATCAAGCCCTGACATTTAAGAGGGATACATTCTGAGAATTTTAGGAATGCCAAAATTTGTGATTAGTATTAAATCATTCAGGTTGATATGTTTCCTATGTATATCTTTATTATTGCCTTTTTACTTGATTTTATTTTACGTATCTGTTTTTAGTGACTGAAACACATGCTTAAAAGAGTGAATGTGTTCTTTGTTTCTATACATTGAGCTGCTTTCTAAGTTCAACGTACTGTTTCTTTTTGTTTGTTTTTGTTTCTTTTTTTGTTTTGAGACGGAGTCTTGCTGTGTTGCCTAGGCTGGAATGCAGTGGCCCGATCTTGGCTCGCTGCAACCTCCACCTCCCAGGTTCAAGTGATTCTCTTGCCTCAGCCTCCCAAGTAGCTGGGATTACAAGTGTGTGCCACCATGCCTGCTAATTTTTGTATTTTTAGTGGTGACAGGGTTTCACTATATTGACCAAGCTGATCTCAAACTCCTGACCACAAGTAATCTGCCCGCCTCAGCCTCCCAAAGTGCTAGGATTACAGGCGTGAGCCACCACACCTGGCCCAGCGTACTATTTCCAAGTGATTTCAAAATGACTGTTTTTTAGTTCTTAGATTTCTGCACTTTATCTGGCTCAACATTTGGCTTTCTTTTCTGAACCATTTTTCCACCAAGGAACAGTAGATTTGTTTGTTTGTTTTAATACTTCAGTTAATGTCCAGAAAGCAGCAAATCTAGGTTGACTTGCAGACTCTTATCAAAAGATTTATCATTCAGTGCCACCTTCCAGTATCTCATTCAGATTTGTGCCTCAGCAGTAGACAAATTGCTCTATGTTCATATTCCGAATAGTCAAAACTACAAATACCCAATTTGGGAGTCACAGAAGTCTACAGTATTAGAGTTGCTTGGGGTAGCTTCTAGATTCTAGGTCTTTTGATTCCTAGACTAAACAGAGTGAGGTTTTGGTTTTGTTTTTTTCTTTTTGGTAAAGGTAGGCAGATTGTGCTGAGTTTGGACATTGTATTGATCATTAGACTAGAAATGGACATAATGGTTTTAAATGGGCTTTAAGACATTATTCTTGGTCAGGCACAGTGGCTCATGCCTGTAATCCCAGCATTTTGGGAGGCTGAGGCGAGAGGATCATCTGAGTTCAGGAGTTCGAGACCAACCTGGCCAACAGGCGAAACCCTGTCTCTACTCAAAATACAAGAAAATTAGCCAGGCTTGGTGGCACATGCCTGTAATCCCAGCTAGTCAGGAGGCTGAGGCAGGGAGAATTGCTTGAACCCAGGAGCGGGAGGTTGCAGTGAGCCAAGACTGCGCCACTGCACTCCAGCCTGGGTGACTGAGCGAGACTCATCTCAAAAAAAAAAAGAAAAAAAAATAGATGTTATTCTTTTGATTCTTTCCACTTTTTCACAGTTTCCTACAAGGTCAATATAAAGTACTCACAATGACCTTTAAAAATATATGGTTTTTTGCTCAGGCGTGGTGGCTCTCAGTGGTAATCCCAGCACTTTGGGAGACTGAGGCAGGCGGATCACTTGAGGCCAGGAGTTTGAGACCAGCCTGGCCAACGTGGTGAAACAATCATCTCTACTAAAAATACAAAAATTAACCGGGCTTGACGCATGCCTGTAGTCCCAGCTACTCAGGAGGCTGAGGCAGGATAATTGCTTGAACCCGCGAGATGGAGGTTGCAGTGAGCTGAGATCGCGCCACTGTACTCCAGCCTGTGGGACAGACTGAGGCTCTGTCCCCAAAAATAATATATGGCTTTTCTAAGGTTTTTTTTCCCTATAGAAAAACATTCTGATTTTTTATAAAAGAAGGTAAAAAGATGAGTAGAATTAGCTCTATAGAAATTCAACTTTATAATAAACTTTCTTGGAACACTTATATTTGGCAAAATTAAAACATAGTGAATTAATTCATCTAGAAGTGCTAAAGATTCATCTGCCTATTTTTAAGGCCTTTTGTAACTAGAAAGAAGCAAGTATAAAAGTTTCAGCTTTAGACAGCTATCCTTGTCCTGATTCATATAGACTGTTTTACCAAGTAATTCATCTCTCGGTATAATTGTAACTCCCTGAGCTTTGCATTCTTTCTTACATCACCATATTCTTAATACCTGGATTGCCATATATGCTCTTAAGTCAGTGGTTTACAAACTGCTCTGTGAATCCCTGGGAGTTATGTTGACTGCCATGAGGGAAGAAATGGAAGACGAAATAGCTGGGGCTCAGGGCCTGTTGATAATATGTAAGTGAGATCAGCTCCATTTTTATGTGTTTTATTTATTGTGGTTCTGAACACATTTCACTTTTTAAAAGGGTTCTTTTGCTTTGAAAAAAGAAAAGCAAGTATACCTCTGTTCTAACAAACTAGAAGTTTTCCTTTAGTTTCAGATATGTAATCTCTACTTGGCTTTTCTTCTTAGACCCTGTGTTGGGCTATTTGATGAAAGGCCTGTGTGAAAAGCCCCTGGCTTCTGCTGCAGCCAAAGCCATTCATAACATTTGCTCTGTCTGCCGAGATCACATGGCTCAGCACTTTAATGGACTCCTGGAGATTGCCCGTTCCCTTGATTCCTTCCTGTTGTCTCCAGAAGCTGCTGTGGGCTTGCTAAAAGGTATTTACTTGATGTTAACCACTAATAGTCACCTCAAAGCCACTACTTGGGGTAATCTTACATCTGTCATATTCCAATTTTTTCAGTTGCAATGGGCTTAGTGATAAGAATTTATGAGATGGGGAAGGTGGCTTTTCCACTAGAGGGGATAGTGTTGACTATATGTACATGCATTCTTTTCTTGGACTATCTTAAGGCAATATGATTAATTAATACTACTTGTAGTATGTATAGCACAGACCTAGATTTGGGTAGAGACAACATATTCAAACTAAACATGGCTGCTTTTTAAGTTGGAAGAATAAAAAGGGAGACCAAAGAGGTATTGCCATACCAAAGAGGTAAGTGGGAGTTGAAAGGTAGTATACATGGATCAGTGCCATGAGTAGAAGTCAGGGGTGCTGGTCTCTTAGCAGCCTTTAACCATTACTGATCAGCTCAGTGATTCTCTATCCAGAGCAGCCATTGTGATAAGGCTCAGACTTAATAGAAGAAATAGAGCTATTAAGGCTAGGGGAAAAGACTTAGACCAGCCTTTAAGCATGGTGGCTATTTTTAAATATTTGGAAGATGGTCTTATAAAAGAAGGATCATATTTATTTTATGAGTAGTCACTTGTCAGCCATTTATACGGAAGCATATACTGGCTCTAGGAAGAAAACACTTTCTAACCATACTTTCCGAACACAGATTGGAGTGCCTTGTAAGGTAATGAAATTCTTATCACTGGTAAATTAGAGAGGATTGAGGTATATTAAAGGATTGGGTAAAATAACCTGTGTAGTATCTTCTAAGCCTCTGTGACTTGTTAAACAATTAGCCTTGGCAAGATTAGATGGCCTTATTTGTGAATTCTGTCCTTTGTCATTCATATGACCAGATTCCTTACCAGCTAGTGTGACTGTGCTTTTTTATATCAGATTTTCTTTTTGTGCCTTGGGTTTTTGTTGTTTCCCTTCATAGGCACAGGTAAATCAGCGTCAAATATTCTTGTCATTTTCTAGTGGAATTTAACCTTGATATTGAAGTGATGTCTTACCTATAGTGCAACGTGGCCTCCCAAATTTCAGTGGTATCTAATAGATGTAGAAAATGGTTTTCAATTTTATTTATTTATTTATTTATTTATTTTAGAGACAGGGTCTTGCTTGTTGCCAGGCTGGGATGCAGTAGCAGATCATAGCTCACTATAACTTTGAACCCCTAGACTCAAGTGATCCTCCTGTCTCAGCTTCCCAAGTGGCAAGGACTACAGGTGCACACCACTATGCTCAGCTAATCTTTTAAATTTTTAATAGAGACAGGGTCTTGCTATATAGCCCAGGCTGGTCTTGAACTCCTGGCTTCAAGTGATCCTCCCGCCTTGACCCCACAAAGTGCTGAGATACCAGGCATGAGCCACCATGCCTGGCAACTTTTTAAAGTAACATACTTTTCTATAGGAATTAATTAAAAGGAAAATCATGCTGAAATTAGGCTTTTCCCTCCTAGTTTTAAAGAAAAGTCGTGGAGCTTGCAGTGAGCCAAGATCATGCCACTGCACTCCAGCCTGGGCAACAGAGCAAGACTCCATCTCAAAAAAAAAAAAAAAAAAGTCTAACTCATTTATGGCTTATAGAAGGCCAGGAAGATTCACTCTGGGTTTTTTTATTCAAATTTGAAGGTAGAGGGATAAATTACTGTTCTGTTGAATGAAACTTAGGGGGAAAAAAAATTATATTCAAGGTGTCTCTTGACCTAGAAGGGACCTAGGCTACAATATGTAATCCTTTGGATTTGGGGAAGGTGTTTCAGCAGTTGGTTGGGATAGAATGGGGATTGCAGCAAGAGGGAGGCTGAGTGGGAAGGGTCTGGACCTTCTGTCTCCACTTGAACCTAACTGCCTCTGTTGTTTTTTGTTTTAGGTAGTTCTAAGTCAAGATTTATTTAGGAGGGAAAAAGAAGGGGGCAGGAGGCTTTTGTAACTTTTTTTTTTAAAAAAAGAAAGGCAAATTTAACTGTTACTTCGCTGTTCAAGTCACTTATTTCATAAAGAAACTGAAGCCCAGAGAAAATGTCTCTTACAACCTCACAGAGAGTGTTATGGTGTAAGAGTGAAATCTCTAATTTCAGCCCATTCTTCTAAAAGCATTATGTCAGAATTTCTCTTATGATAAGAATTGCCGGAAGTACTTATCAAAAATAAAGACTCTCTTTGACCCACTAAATCAGCATCTCTGGGAAGTCTGAGAAATATTACACTGTGGTTATACATTTTAAAATAGCTTTGCCCTTGGCTTTGTGAAGGAGATTTTAAAAGTCTTTGACAAATATTAACTTCAGTTGTAAGTGTTAGTCAGTCTTAGCCTTCTGAGCCAAATAAAGAAAAAACAACTGTAAATAACAAAGTGTTATAATTTTAAAAAACAATGCTGATCTTTTTAAAAGAATGGAACCAAACCAGTTCGCTTTTTCTGTTCATTGATATGATGTAGACCGGTTGAGTTACCTCAATTTAGCGTTTATTTTTCATTTGTATCTTCCTTTGTTTTTCAGGGACGGCACTTGTCCTAGCCCGATTACCTTTGGATAAGATTACTGAATGTCTTAGTGAACTATGTTCTGTTCAGGTTATGGCATTGAAAAAGGTAAGTCCAGTTAAGGAAGGTGTGAAACAAATATAAGGTGTTTACATGTTAAAAATGAAAAGACAAAATTACTTATTTACAGATCTTTTATCTATCTAGAAAACCCAAGAAAATGCACTAAGAATTTATTAAAATTAATAATGCTATCAAAGTAACTGCATACAAGAAATAAGTATTTCAGAATTAATAGATTCTCACTATATCAGTGTTAACGCAAAAACCAAATTTTATAAAATGTTTTAAAGAGGTTTGTCCTGAGCCAGTATGAGTGACCACAGCCCAGGAAAACCCAGTCTTGAGGAGTTCTGGGAAAGTGTGCTTGAGGTGGTGGGATTGTGGTTTGGTTTTATGTATTTCAGGGATGCAGGAGTTACAGGCAAATACATAAATCAAAATACGGAAGGTATACATTGGTTTGGTCTAAAAAGATGGGCTGTCTTGAAGTGGGGGCTTACAAGTCATAAGTGGATTCAGAGATTCTTTAATCTGCAGTTGGTTAAAGGAACAAAAAGCTTGGGGCTAGCAGAAAGGAATGTTTAAGTTAAGGGTGCTGTGTCAGAGTCAGCTGTAACTTTGACAGTTTAATAAGATTGATGGGCTATAGATGTGACTTAACTCTTGCCTTGTGTGGCCTCAGATCTTGTTTGTAATTTACTGTCTTATTGCCACAAGGAGTCTTTGATCAGCCGGGCGTGGTGGCTCATGCCTGTAATCCCAGCACTTTGGAGGCCGAGGCAGGTGGATCATTTGAGGTCAGGAGTTGAAGATAAGCCTGACCAACATGGTGAAACCCTGGTCTCTACTAAAAATACAAAAAATTAGCCAGGTGTGGTAATGCACACTTGTAATCTCAGCTACTCGGGAGGCTGAGGCAGGAGAATCTCTTGAACCTGGGAAGTGGAAGTTGCAGTGAACCGAAATCGTGCCATTGTACTCCAACCTGGGTGGCAGAGCAAGAATCCATCTCAAATAAAAAAGGTCTTTGATCAGTCTTATGATCTCCATTTAACATTAATGCTGGCCACTTGTTCCTAAACTCCAAAAGATAGGGAGTATAACAAAAACCTATCTGACCTCCCGTCCCATCATGGCTGAGAGCGCCATTTTTAAGGTTTCTCTGGAGTCCCCTTGGTAACAGGAAGGGCCTGTTCGGTTGGTGGGAGACTTAGGATTTTATTTTTAGTTTACACTGGTAATCATCAGTTAGAAAATGTAATGGGAAAAGAATTCATTCAAGTTAGCAATCAACGTCAGAACCTACCATGTTTCCTTAAAAGATATTTTAAAGATGTCAACTCTTCTCCAGTTATAGTTATAGTACAACAATTGTAGGCATACCAGTGGGATTTTTAGAACTTGATAAAATAATTCTGTAGTTCATCTCTGATGATTTACTTATGGGAATATCTAAGAAATTTTAGGAAAGAAGAGTAAGAGACAATTCGCTTAAAATATATTATAAAGCTATAATAATTGTAAAGCTTTATAATATAAAGCTAAATATATAATCTTTTACGTACTGTGTAACATAACATATATACAATCTATTATATAATTATATAATATATATAATAATAAGTAAAGTAAATGAGAAAAAAATCAAATGATACTATTTTCTATTTCTCAGTAATCAGACAGTAAAATGTAGTAATATGTAGTCTTGGCCAGGATGCAATAAGATGGAGGAAAGTGGTTTGACAGTTTAAATTAAAATTTGCACCATTTGAGTAACTTTTAGGACTTTATATACTTTTAGGGCTTTATTATAAGGAAATAAGCAGAGATTGAGACAAAAGTTGATGTATGTTGCAGTGTTGGCTATACATTTGTACATGTGACAATTGGGTGTTAATGTCCTTTTGTCTCTTCAGCTGTTGTCTCAAGAGCCCAGCAATGGCATATCCTCAGATCCCACAGTGTTCTTAGATCGCCTTGCAGTGATATTTAGGTAAGAAGGGAGACACTGGATGCCTTACTTGGGTTAAAGGCTCAAATGAAACCATTGTGTATTGAAGTAAGCAAGTATTTTTTTCTCATACTTCCAAGTATCTCCCTGTGGTTTGGAGACTAATTAAACCAGCTGTTACCTGAAGTTCTGGGGCAAAGACAAATTCTAAGAATTCATTCCTGGTAGATCTTTATGTTAAAATACTCTTTAAAAGTGGATGGCTGGGCGCGATGGCTCATACCTGTAATCCCAGCACTTGGGAGGCCAAAGCAGACAGATTGCTTGAGCTTAGGAGTTCGAGACCAGCCTGGGCAGCATGGCAAAATCCTGTCTCTACCAAAAATATAAAAAATTAGCTGGGTATGGTGGCATGGGCCTGTGGTCCCAGCTACTTGAGAGGCTGAGGTGGGAGGATCACTTGAGCCTGGGAAGCAGAGGTCGCAGTGAGCTGAGATTGTGCCACTGCACTGCAGCCTGGATGACGGAGTGAGAACCCCATCTCAAAAAAAAAGGAAAAAAAAAAAAAGACTCTCTAAAAATGGAATTATTTTGGTCTCCAGTTCTGTGGACACCAAAAGACCAAACTTTCACATATATCATCATTCCACATGCATCAGAATCACCTGGGCTTATCAAAACACAGATTGCTAGTTCCCATCCCCTCAGTGTCTGATTCATTGGATCATGGGTAGGACCTGAAAATTTGCATTTCTGATAATTCCCAGGTGATACTGATGATTCTGCTTGCTATTCCAGAGACCATACTTTCAGAACATCTCTCTATATAGTGTATGGGTACAAAAATATAATGAAGTTTCTTCAGTGATCAGGGGAAATTAATTCATCTTTGAAGTCAAGAGGAGGAGCCTAATGATTAAAAAGGCATTTGAGTGACAGTTTTCAAAGGGTGATTCTTACTGAGTAACATAATTTATAATTTGTGGGATCAGTGTATAACTGGAATGTTATAGTAATCATTGCATAGAAGCCTATGTGGGATAAATATTTAAAAAGGTAATGTGTTACTAGTTATTGTCAACAGATACCTTTCTCTGAGTTGGTGCAATGTTTTCCTTTTATAATTAGGAGAGCCTTATTAACATGCCATTCTGAGAACCTATTAACAGTAACCCTTATTTCACAGTAAGTGAAAGAAAATCTGTAATAGTTGTAAATACTTGAATTAAAGTTAAATTTTTATCAAAGTTGCTATTGGGCTTTTTAAAACTAAAGGGTAGCTTTCCTTTAAAGTAATTGGTAGTTAATTATGTGTTTGTTTGTTTCCTTCTTCAAATTAGTGGGCTCTCGAATTAGAGGAGTTGTATTTGGCTGATTGTGGATAGTACATTGGATTCAGACTAGAACTGCAGCATCTTTGGACTACAGTTCCTATAGCTTTTAGTCCTTTAATGCAAGGAATGAAGCAATACTTGGTTTCTAGTAGTGGATTTAGACAACTTGTGTGTATTTTTTTGTTAATTTGAAAGAAACTACATATTCAGGTTTTTGGGTTTTTGTTTGTTTGTTTGTTTGTTTTGAGATGGAGTTTTACTTCATCCACTTCTTGTCCAAGTCGGAGTACAATGGTGTGATCTCAGCTCACTGCAACCACCGCCTCCCAGGTTCAAGCGATTCTCCTGCCTCAGCCTCCCAAGTAGCACCACCAGCAGCCTCCCAAGTGTCTGGGATTACAGGCATGCGCCACCACGCCCAGCTAGTTTTTGTATTTTTAGTAGACAGGGTTTCACCATGTTGGTCAGGCTGGTCTTAAACTCCTGGACTCAGGTGATCCACCCGCTTCGGCCTCCCAAAGTGCTGGGATTACAGGCGTGAGCCACCACACCCAGCCCATATTTGGGTTTATAAGGGGGAAAAAATGGAAAAGATAGCTGTAGCGCCTCACAGCCCATGTATCCAAAGTTGGGTTGAATTTGCATGTTCTATTGGAAGTGACTTAAAGATGGCCAAAAAATGATAGGATGATTTAAAATATGTGCTTATAAGGGTGATGTAAGTAAATGACTTTATCATCTGGTTTTCTTTATTTGGTGAAAATGATACTAAGTAAGCAAGCAGGGATCAGGGCTCTGGGTCCTCAGTGAAATTGGTCTTCATTCACTATTTTGGGCTGTTGTCTTTTCCCAGGCATACCAATCCCATTGTGGAAAATGGACAGACTCATCCGTGCCAGAAAGTCATACAGGAAGTAAGTGCTAATGGATGCTTGTGGAATCAAGGCTTGCCTCTTTTTTCCTTACAGGGCTTTGGGTAACTCACCTGAGGAGATACTGTGTTCCAAGTTCATAGGGAGATTCAGTTTGTTGATATTGTTTCAATGAAATGAGGGACAGAGCCATCCAAATATCTTTTATTTTAGATTTGATAACAAAACAGGCTACAAGGGAATGCATTGAAAGGCCAGAGAAGTGGTAGAAAGAGATCCACTGTGTAACTCATAGAGTTGCTGGGAGGCCTGATCAGTACCAGCAGAATATTTTTGACAAAGCTGGTGACTTCAGTTTCCTCAGTGATGACATATTTCCCCTCTACTTTTTTCACTGAAGGTTATGTGAGGATCAAAAGTCATGTTTTAAGAATTGCTTTTGAGACTTCAGAGGACAAATGACATCAACACTAAATATTTTTAAGTGTTCAGTGGTCTCAGATGATGCCATTTCCTTAACTCTAGTCCTTTTGTTCAAATTCTTCCACCTTCCAGGAACTGTCTTTAAACATCTCTTCCTGTATAGCTCATACTCATTCTTTTCATCGCCTTTCAGGAAGTCTGAAGTTTAGAAATTGTGTATCTCTGCCTTTTAGCAAAGTTAGACATGCTCTTCTTCCAGTTCTAAAGAGGCACTGTTTTCTCTTGTTGAGTGGTAGGGTTTTGTGGTGGGTAGTCTATTGAACCTGTGCATGCTGGCCATGTGTGTTCCTATACAGAAAGTTTTGTCCCAGTTATTTAAAAGCTAAATGAGGTGTTACCAACTTAGCAGTTTTTCAGGTCCTAGTTGTTGATAATTTTCTTTTTTGTGCTCTTTTACTTTTGACCCAGATATGGCCAGTTTTATCCGAGACTCTAAATAAGCACCGGGCTGATAATCGGATTGTAGAGCGTTGTTGCAGGTGCCTGCGCTTTGCTGTTCGCTGTGTAGGCAAAGGATCTGCAGCACTGCTGCAGCCACTAGTCACACAGGTAAAGTTATCTGGGGCGGGTGGGGGGCGGTGGTGAGGGACATGTTCCATGTACAGGATTTGAAATAGGCTAGGCATGGTGGCTCACATTTGTAATCCCAGCACTTTGGGAGGGCTGTGCAGGTGGATCACCTGAGGTCAGGGGTTCAAGACCAGCCTGGCCAACATGGTGAAACCCTGTCTCTACTAAAAATACAAAAATTAGCCAGGCATGGTGGCGCACACCTGTAATCCTTAGCTACTCAGGAGGCTAAGGCAGGAGAATTGCTTGTCTCCCAGCCTGGGTGACAGAGCAAGACTCCATCTCAAAAAAAGAATTTGAAATAGGAGCCTTTAGGACAAAAACTTTGCTGAAGAAATGAAACACTTTTGTATTTATGAACAAACTAAAAAAAAACTTGAAAGAGATTAATGCCTGTGATAGGTACATTGTCTATAAGGGAAACAGCCTAAAATCTCTTCTGTATAGTAGCTATAGCAGCATTCTAAGTAGAAACACAGCCCAGTGTGAAATTCTGTGAAGCAAATGACTCGTGCTCAGTCCTTGTATACTAATGGTAAGCATTTTTATATTGAGATCCTTGGGAAAAAAATGTATCAAGTTTCTTTGCTGTTTCTTGGCCCAAAGGGATTTTCTTCAATCTTGGCCACAGTTAGTTGTCCACAGAAGTCTCTTATTTGTCAAAAAACTTGACTCTTTTAGTCATTAAGATTGATATGTAATTATGATGGTATGACTCACTAAATGATGTTCTCTAAAATCATATTCTCGTCTAGAACTATATGAGGTGCCTATGCTTAAGTCACTAAGTCATTTATGTTGATGTTAACCTTAGAGCAGGGCCAGGATGCCAGTGCCTAGGACACAAGATTTAGGGATGCAAGGCAAAGTGCCAGTCCTGTATTTGCAGGACTCTGAGGTGTGTTCTGAAGTTTTGTACCCATGCTGTGAGGAAAATAGTCACAGAGCTCCAGGCTAGAGCCCTACCCCGCCCAACCTGAAGTGACCATGCTCCACCTAGGGAGGGCACCTAGGGTGCAGATTTTAAGGAGATCTTGGCCTTAAGAGTGAGTTCCCCCTTAAATTCTGCATCATAGGTGCCCTCAACCACAGGCACAGGCATGCTGGTGCAGTGGTGGTACTTGGATAACCTTGCCTCTCTAAATTGTAGATTTGATTAAAGGTTGTACAGGTAAATATTTCAACAGAATTTTGATTTTTAGTGATTTTCTCTACTTTCACTTTATGCTGAGCACCGTAATACATGTTTGCATTTAGGCAATTGCTACCTCTGGTCAAGTGTCCCCTTCAGTGCAATATATTCTGGGTCTACCACAACTTGATAGAATGCCCCTTTGCTATTAGAGGATACCCTCATGATTTTGATACTGTTTTTTAATTCCTGCCAGTTATATATGACCAACTCATATATAACTCATATATAACCAACTCATATATAACTCATATATGACCAACAGTTATATATGACCAATAGAGTAGGTGGCACTATTATATAGGAAGTGTGTTCTAGAGTCAGTACATGTGACAAAAATGAAAATTATCCTTAAAAAAAAAATCCGTTAACTCAGGAGCCAGCAATCTACAGTCAGTGGCCTTGCCACCTATTTTTTTTTTTAATGTTTTCCTGAGCTATAGCCATAATTAAGTATTATCTATTGGTCATTTTTGTGCTACACTGGCAAACTTGAGTGGGCAGAAGACTGAATGGTGGACAAGATCTGTACTTTTTACAAAGTAGCCCTTTAAGAAAATGTTTGGCAATCCTTGACTTAATCATTCCTTAGTAGAGCATATAATTTTGAGTTTACATCATGGAATGGATTCATAGCTCCTATCTCATGCTCATTCCATGGCATAGGCCAATAGAAGAATTAGTTACTGTATCCTTTCAGTCCCCACCAAGTTCATAGAGTTGAATTTATGTAATAAGATCAATACATATGTACTGTGGTGGCGTTTTAAATAGGTGAGTGTACAATTGCTTCTTAATTCTGGGAGGATAGTGGAGTAAGAATTCTAAACAAATTATTTAAGCGCATATTGTGGCCGGGCATGGTGGTACGCACCGATAGTCTCAGCTGCTCGGGAGGCTGAGGTGGGAGGATCCCTTGAGCCTGGTAGTTTGAGGCCACAGTGAGCCAAGATCTCACCACTGCACTCCAGCCTGGGCAACAGAGCGAAACTATCTCTTAAAAATAATAGTAATAATAATAATGTGCATATTGTACTCAAATTTTTTTCTGCTGAAATCCAAATAGCTTCATAGAAAACACTATTTTTTACTTAAAAGATAAAATAGGTTTAGGAGCAACTCAAAATTTAAACAATGCTTTCACTGTCTTCTCCAAGATGAAGGTGTTTGATATTGTTTTCCCAACTATGGCTATATATACTATTTAAAAATATGATTTATCTACAGTGCAAATGAGAGCAACCTTTACGTACTGGATGAAATATTCTGTGCTGGGGTTTTGCAAATAATCCATGAGCTCCCTGATAGCTTCCAGCTTTAAGTATTAGACAACTCTTACACAGCATTGTCTTGGGAAGATGAAAGCTCAAAGGGTTGGAAGAATAGAGAACCTGAAAATCATTGAGATATTGAGCCCTTTGTTTCATAAAATAGTGCTAACAAACTTTACTGTGTTGCCTTAAAGAGAAGAAGTCAATCTATCTCTGAATTTCTTCCTGGAGACAGCTTCATAAGTTGGTAGTTTTTGAAGGGCGAAGCATTGAACTAATTGTTTTTTCCCTCAACAGATGGTGAATGTGTACCACGTACATCAGCATTCCTGCTTCCTGTACCTTGGCAGTATCCTCGTGGATGAATATGGCATGGAAGAAGGCTGTCGGCAGGGACTACTAGACATGCTCCAGGTATCTTTTCCATGAGGAATATAGATGCATCAGGCCTAGAGGGTCTGAAGGCCTACCAGCGTATTCTTTACCATGTCTTTAATTCTGTTGCTTCTTTATGTTTTCTCGCAGGCATGTTGATTTCCTAGTAACAGGGAGGTAGAAGCTTCCTAGTTGTTCTCTGAACAGGCCTGTTTGAGAGAATGAGAGACTGACCACATGAGTGTAATGATTATTACAGATGTTACTGCCTGGTTTATGCTCTTCCAGAGATAGGGTGTTTGGAAGGGGGGAGGAGGTGAGCAAAATGAATCTCTAAGCTCAAGCATTATTGTATTTTTAACTTCTTGCCTGGAACAGCCAACTGACTAGTTTTCTTAGCAGCAGGGAGGGTTTTAGAGTTAATAATAGCATTGGAAACAGCTCCTCAGATACTGCTTTTCCTTCCCTTCCAGCCACAGAGGGGGAATATTGAGTTTAAGAATGCTGTTTCGTTTCCCAAGATGTCTTTTCATTTAAAATTGATATTTCATAATTATTATAAAAATTTCCACTCCCTCAGTGGACTAAACCATATCTAGTACCTAAATAGAGTCTGCTTTCAGAAATTTCTAAAACTTTGAGATGACATCTGTTGAGTTTTATCAACTAAAATCTGTATCCTCAACCCTTTCTTAAATGTGGACTTCATAGGTGAAAAC
Source organism: Macaca fascicularis (assembly GCF_037993035.2). Classification (NCBI taxonomy): domain Eukaryota; kingdom Metazoa; phylum Chordata; class Mammalia; order Primates; family Cercopithecidae; genus Macaca; species Macaca fascicularis. The sequence continues at coordinate 170,436,795 of NC_088377.1, read as the reverse complement.
TGTTTATGTCAACTGGGAAGGATTTATGTCTTTCTTTTCCTGATCAGATTCTCATTACAGTCTTTTTCTTCTCCCAACTGTGCTTTTCTTCTTTGTTCCTTTTGTACTTATTGTAATATTTGGCAAGTCTGAATGCTGTGGCATTTCTGAAAAAGGATTTCTTTTAAAATCAGTGTTCTGTTTTAGGCACTGTGCATCCCCACCTTTCAGCTCCTAGAACAGCAGAATGGTCTCCAGAATCACCCTGACACTGTAGATGACCTGTTCCGGCTAGCTACCAGGTAAATCCTTCTGAAGAGCCCATTTCTTAATTGCTCATCCTGTCACTGCTTAGTCTTGCCATCTGACCCTTGGTTGTTTTATTCTTGTAAAATGAAGTCACTGGAGTAAGTAGATTAATGATTCATAACCCAAAGGTAAATTGCAAGCTGATATATCCCCAGCAATGACGCAGAGAATGGCAGGAAGCAAGGGATAAAGCAGCTGAGTTCCTGCCAGGAAGGAGGGCACACACACAAGACAATGCAGTGTGCCTGGCAAAACACTTGACTAGATCATTTCTACAGTCCTCTGTAGTTTTTGACTGTTTGTGCTGTTGTGATTTCATGTTTCACCTCAGCCTTCTCTTTGAGAAGCTTAGCGTCCTTTAGATATAATCAGTTTCAGAATAAAGAATGTCTGGGATTTTAAGATGCCTTAGCACCTGCCTTATACTGTATTTCTCAGCTCTACCCACAGCCTACTTTATCAAGTTTGATAATATGATTGCCAAACTTCTGATTGAATTCCTTAGTCCCTAACTAAGGAATTTGAACCAAACCTGTTACCATATCAGCATTTAAAAAAGAAAAAAAAAAAGAGAAAAATCATTATTTTCAAAACAACAAAAGCCCAACTGTTATTTCATTTACAAATGCTAAATAATATTGACTTGATTGTTTCATCTTAGGATTGATTTTTTTTTTTCTTTTTTCTTTTTTGAGATGGAGTCTTGCTCTGTTGCCCAGGCTGGAGTGCAATGACATGATCTCGGCTCACTGCAACCTCTGCCTCCTGGGTTCAGGTGATTCTCCTGCCTCAACCTCCTGAGTAGTTGGGATTACAGGGGCCCACCACCATGCCCAGCTAATTTTTGTATTTTTAGTAGAGACGGGGCTTTGCTATGTTGGTCAGGCTGGTCTCAAACTCCGGACCTCAGGTGATCCGCCCACCTCGGCCTCCCAAAGTGCTGGGATTACAGGCATGAGCCACCATAACCGGCAGGATTGAATATTGAACACTTTTTTTGTTAGTTTTTGGATAGGTTAGAAAAACTGTTTTTTTCTCTTTTTAGTTGATAGAATTGTTGGATGGGCTGTCACCCTCTGTTTTCTTAGGGTATGTATTCCTTGGAAAACTAGTCCCTAGAAATGTTCTTTGTACAAATGATGAAACAAGTTTGGAATATACTGTATCTTTTTTTGAAGAGATTCTCCCTGTATATTAAAGGAACTTGGAAACCCGATAGTAGTTTAAAACAAAAAATAAACAAGCAAAACCACTTTAAAAATCCAGCAGCATTTCCCAAGCTTACTTAACACACAACCTTTTCTTTGAGAGATTCCTGTTGACATCCTGGGAACTGGAATTCTGTGAACTTTAGTTTGGGAAATGCTGTTCTAGCATCTTTAGGACTTTTTAACCTAGGAGAGTTTCTACTTGTAAGTCCTTTTGACTGGTCTTTCTTGATTTATAAAATCTTAGTTGGAAATTAGGTGTGGTGACATGTCTTTTAATATACTAATCTAAGATGTGGTCTCTTTTTTTTTTTTAAGAGCAACTTTAGGTTCACTGCAAATTTGAGTGAAAAGTTACTCCCATATACTCCTCCCTCCTAACACATACAGCCTTCCCCTCTATTAGCATTCCCCACCAGAGTGGTACAAACAGTGACCCTATATTAACACATCATTATCACCCAAAGTCCATAGTTTACATTAGGCTTCACTCTTTTTTTTTTTTTTTTTTTTTTTTTTTTTTTTTTGAGACGGAGTCTCGCTCTGTCGCCCAGGCTGGAGTGCAGTGGCCGGATCTCAGCTCACTGCAAGCTCCGCCTCCCGGGTTTACGCCATTCTCCTGCCTCAGCCTACCGAGTAGCTGGGACCACAGGCGCCGCCACCTCGCCCGGCTAATTTTTTGTGTTTTTAGTAGAGACAGGGTTTCGCCGTGTTAGCCAGGATGGTCTCGATCTCCTGACCTTGTGATCCGCCCGTCTCGGCCTCCCAAAGTGCTGGGATTACAGGCTTGAGCCACCGCGCCCGGCCAGGCTTCACTCTTGATGTACATTCTGTGGGTTTTGACAAATGTGTAATGACATGTATCCACTGTTACAGTATCATACAGAATACTTACACTGCCATAAAAATCCTCTATGTTCTGTCTATTCATCCCTTCTTCCCTGAAACCCCCACCAACCACTGATCTTTTTTACTGTCTTCATAGTTCTGCCCTTTTACCCTGGCTGCTTTTATAGCCTAAACTTGTCATTTATACCTAGTCTCACTTTCCACACCAGGTTTATTCAGCGTAGCCCTGTCACCTTGCTGCGGAGCCAAGTAGTCATCCCTATCTTACAGTGGGCCATTGCCTCTACTACCCTGGACCACCGGGATGCCAATTGTAGTGTCATGAGGTTCCTACGAGACCTCATTCATACAGGGGTAGCCAATGATGTAAGTATAAAAATGATACCATTTCTGCTTAACAGTTTTTATCTCCTATCTCTTTGTCATTCCTTAGGGGAAAACCAGCATCTTAGTATTTCCTTACTTGATCTGTATTGGTAGACATATATCATAGTGGATCATTCACTAGTCAAAATATCAACTAAGACACTTGTGCTGGGTGCTTTAGGCTATATAAAGCAGTCTAAAACTGTTCATGCTTCTAAACCATTTGGTGTCTAGTTGAAGAGAGAAACAAGTTTAAAGAGTTAAGTAACAACAAGAAGCCAATATTTGGTGTTTTTCATTTGTTTTTGAAATAGGGTCTTGCTCTGTCACCTAGGCTGGAGTACAGTGATGTGAATCTCAAGGGATCCTCAGCCTACTGAGTAGCCAGGACTACAGGCATCCAACACCATGCTGGCTAGTTTTTATATTTTTTATAGAGATGGGGTTTCACCATGTTGCCCAGGTTGGTCTTGAACCCCTGGCCTCAAGTGATCCTCCCACCTTGGCCTCCAATATTTGATTGTCAGATGAGTGATAAAAGTCATTGATTGGTATGAGGTCAGACGAGGGAAAGCTCTAGACCAAAAAGAGTTGGAATAACTTTCTGGAAAGGGAGGGATTTAAATGGAGCCATGAAATAGAGGTAGAATTGTGATGGATTAGAGAGGCAGATAGTCATACTGCCTCTAAATCAAGATCAGAGCACGTCAGAATAGTGCTAAGTTTGTTAGTAGACAACTAAGCAGTGGGAGCAGTAATGTGGTTCACAGGAGTTTTGAAGTTAGGTTTGATTAGAAGTGGAGTAGAATTGTAGACAGGGGAGAGCAGTGAAGAAGTATGTATTTACTTCTGCATTCTATTCAGGCTATTCATTTAAGAAGTTTGGCAGTAAAAGAGAGAAGAAAATAACTAGAAGGGAAAGGCAATTTAAAAAATATTTTTCTCAAGATATTAGAAATATATGTGTTTTTAAAGACCACAAGAAGGGTTGGGCGCAGTGGCTCACGCCTGTAATCCCAGCATTTTGGGAGGCCAAGGCGGGCAGATCACTTGAGGTCAGGAGTTCAAGACCAGCCTGGCCAACATGGTGAAACCCTGTCTCTACTAAAAGTACAAAAATTAGCCAACCATGGTAGTGGATGCCTGTAATCCCAGCTACTAGGGAGGCTGAGGCAGGAGAATTGCTTGAACCCAGGGGATGGAGGTTTCAGTTACCCGAGATTGGGCCACCGCACTCTAGCCTGGGCGACAGAGCAAGACTCTGTCTCAGAAAAGAAAAAAAAAAAAAATTAAAGACCACAAGGAGAAAAAAAATAAGGGTTTTTTTGATAGAAAAAATTAGATCTCTGATAGATGTCTTCAATTCTTATTTCAGTTGGTTTTGTTTTGTTTTGTTGTAACGTGGGGGTCTGGCTGTGTTACCCAGACTAGTGGCCATTCACAGGTGAGATCCCACTGCAGATCAGAATGGAATTTTGACCCACTCTGTTTCTGACTTGGGCTGTTCACCCCTCCCTCTTTAGGCAACCCAGGAGTGGTTTCCCACTCCTAGGAGGTCACCACATTGATGCTGAGCTTAGCACAGGCACCCAATTGGTATAGCATGCTCCAGCCCAGAACACCTGGGTTTAAGCTGTTCCCCTAAGCCTTTGGAGTGGCTGGGACTGTGGTGTGTGCTGCCGTGCCAGGCTGACTTGATTTTTTAAAAAGGAAATAGGAACACAAGTTATTTTTCACATTAAAGAAAAATTAATACCATCACATAGAAGATGAGAAAAAAATTTTTTAAATTGCTAACTTTAATTATTAACCATGTTTTCTGCCTTCAAATCATGAAAAATCTAAGCATTAATCTCTGTTGAAACCCATGTTCATTCCCTGGATACTAATGAACTCCTTCATTTTCTTTCCAAAGACAAAACATTTTCTGGACTTTGTGAATCCAGCTGTTACTTTATACACACCTGCATACACACACACACACACCCGCACACACAGACATACACACCCTCCGACCTATTAAAGAGAAATTGCTAAAGAGGAAGGAGTGCTTGGTCTTTGGGAAATTGAGACTAGAATTTATCTGATGTTCCTGCTTTCCTACATACAGCATGAAGAAGACTTTGAATTACGGAAAGAACTGATTGGACAGGTGATGAACCAGCTTGGACAGCAGCTTGTCAGCCAGCTGCTGCACACCTGCTGCTTTTGCCTCCCCCCCTATACCCTACCAGATGTGGCTGAAGTGCTCTGGGAGATCATGCAGGTTGACAGACCGGTAAGATTGTTTTCATAAGGAATTTATCTCACAGGCTTTGGTTCCTTAAGACCAACCCTAATTTTGCAACTAGCCCTGTTTACTGTCCATGGAACCAAATTTAGACATATTGCCAAGTTAGATTGGTAGATGAAGAGGCCCGTAAAGGTCAGTAATTTATATTGAGTTATTTAAAGCATGTTTCTATGTCACTATCATAGGGGCTATATTACCAGAAGTAAGTATCAAGCATTGAATTCAGTCGTGTGACTTTCCAGTGTGAAATTTGTTCACTTGTGAGAGATGTCCAAATGTCAGTTTTATTAGTTGCATATTACTCAGGAAGTATTTAATCCTTTGAGACTTATTCTATAGCACTATATTATTTCTTGGTGATACATCTAACCAGAACATTTGGAAGCACATAATTGTGAAAGTAACCCACAATGTACAGTTGTATATATTTCCCCTCTGGATTTCTTTGAACCAGATCCTTTATCACCCACCTAAGGATGGAGTTGTTTTTTTAAAGCTATCTGATAATGCCCAAGTAATTTCAGTACTGGGCCACATGACCATAACTCAGGTTGTGTGTACTGTGTGAAAGTTGAGTAGAATGGTAAAGTATAATATAACCTGAAATTGTTTTTAAAATGGAATTTATAATTTTTAATATTACTATAAAAGCAGTTCAGGAAAGTACTCAATGGGACCTAGTTAAAGTGAACTGTCTTACGGAACTGCAGAATATAAAATGGATAATAATAATATATAATAGATAGTACCTATTCCTCGCTGGTTCAATACACATGTTCCATTTCAACCTGATAGGGTAGCATATTTGTTTTTCCAAAGAAAAGTACTTTTTGAACCTCCAGGAATCAGCAAATTTAATTCAGAAGTCGACCTGAGGGAAAAAGTCTTCATACTCTGCTTAAACTTTTTTACAAATACACTTGGTTCCCAAGTAACAGAAAACTTATGTAAATCTAACTTTATAAAAACATTCTTGATTGTAAACATATTGTTAAGTGCTAACAACAACAACAAAAAATGAGAACGAGAAGTTTGGACAGGAATAGAAACCAGGTAGCCATGTACTCAATGGGGTGTACTGTATATCAGCTGGGCACAGTGGTTCACGCTTGTCTTCCAATACTTTGAGATACCAACGCAGGAGGATCACTTGACGCCAGGAGTTGGAGACCAGCCTGGGCAACTTAGACCCCATCCCTACAAAAAATAAAAATTTCTTTTTAATTAGTTGGGTGTGGTGGCATACATCTATAGTCCCAGCTACTCAGGAGGGTGAGGCAGGAGGATTGCTTGAGCCCAGGAGTTCCAGCCTGCAGTGAGCTATGATCATGCCACTGCACTCTAGTCTGAGCTGCATAGCAAGACCCTGTCTCAAAAAAAAAAAAAAAAAAGTTTGCTATATAACAACTATTATGTATTTTTAAGAATTAAGGAACTGTTTTGTATCCATAATTAAGAAATGCTTAGTACTTCCTGAGCATTTATAATACTTTCACTCTGGCCTATTATGGTCATAAATGAATATGATGGGAAAATATATAATGTAAAAAAAATTAGATATAAAAGAGTAATTTTACAGCCCAAAACTGACTGAAGTATACATTCCACTTAAGAAAGGGATGAAGAAATATTAGAGCTGACCCAAAGGACAACAATTAAACTGAAAATAAGAACCCAGAGGAAGTCTCTAGAATTTTTATTTTTGAAAGGAAGGAAGTAAAGGGAGTAGAGACAATTCTTGTGCATAGGAAGGGCATAAAGAGAATGCTCAGATATGAGCAACAAGAGTTAGGTTTTTTAACACAAAGAGCAGGCAGATATCCCAAAGGAACTGAATGGATAGGACTTATTCTGAGAGAGATGGCCTTAAAATCCTTAAGGTTCTGGACTCATATGTATACTTTCTGACATGGTGGCTTTTTGCCCCTCCTCTTTCAGGTATCTGAACCTTTACTTTGGATCGCTTTTGATCTTTAAGCTCAAGAGTTTTTGGAAATCTGTTTAATTTTAAAAGTATATTGGTCAAGTGCTTACACCTGTAGTCCCAGCACTTTGGGAGGATCTCTTGAGCCCAGAAGTTTGAGACCAGTCTGGGCAATATAGAAAGACTCCTCATCTCTTAAAAAAAATTATTTTTAATTAGCCAGGCATGTTGATGGACTTCCATAGTCCGAGCTACCTGGGAAGCTGAGGTGGGAGGATCACTTAAGCCTGGAAGGTCAAAGCTGCAGTGCACTGCCCGCCAGCCTGGGCAACAGAGCGAGACCCTATCTCAAAAAAGAGAGCGAGTGTGTGTGTGTGTGTGTCCATGTGTCCGTGTCCGTGTCTGTGTCCGTGTTTGCATGCATGCATATGTAATTTGTCATATACGTTATGACAGGAAAAGAACAATAGCCTCATCCAGAAGAAACTTCACTTCTAAGGTGTAGAAGGTCCTTTTCTGAAATGATGCCTGCTGCCCCTTTGAAGGGAAGTCTAGGCATGCATGTTCAGACTGCCATCAACCCAAAGGGTTTGAAGGGCTAATGAGAGCACTTTTATTGATTCCTTTACTTGCTCCCAAGTGTAGGGAAGTAAATGCTACTGAGGAAAATTTGTGGGGTTTTGTTAGTATCTATAGGGTCTCAGGTGAGTAAGCCATGCTTCCTTTTAAAACTCTTACCCTTTTTCCCTATACAGACTTTTTGTCGTTGGTTAGAAAATTCCTTAAAAGGTTTGCCAAAGGAAACAACTGTGGGAGCCGTCACAGTGACACACAAACAACTTACAGACTTCCACAAGCAAGTCACTAGGTGAGTGATACTGGGGGTTCTTAAAAAGGAGGTGTGGGGTGTGGGAAGAAACATATCTTTATTTCTTATGTGTCCTTGGAAATGGACAATTTATATTCTGTTTAACCTTGAATTGCACAAATTGGCATTGGAAGCCAATCTAGCGGGAAAACATCACCATGCTGTGTATGTATGTACATATATTTAACATATGTGCTAACTGGTATAAGATTTTTAACGGTAAGTGGAGGCACTATTTCTCCCAAAGGAAAGTGCACTGAGCAGCTCACTCCCCGTCAGGAGATCTGTCTATATTTTTCTAAGTCCTTCTGAGTTTTCATCTACATTCGGGGGTCAAGAATGTAGGTACCTGAGTAGGGCAAAGCATTGGTTATAAAACATTAGAAAGTGATGTAGACGACAGTGAATTGGAGAATATTCACCATGCCTAAAGAGAGTCAAATTCTAATTTCAAAGAAGTTGTGTAGTCCAAACAGAATATCTGCCTGGGATACATTAGGCCCATGAGGCACTTACAATCTCTGGATTACAGCCTAAAATGTAAAGTGGGTGTGTTTTTTTACTGTGAACATAAAAATATTTTTAATACAGTTACATAGTCTTCCTATTGTTTTATAGCTATAAAGGTGTTACTTGATTTCCTTATAATGCCTCTATTAGTCGACATTTAGATCATTTTTCCGTTTTTTAGTATTACAGATAATGTCAAAAATAGAACCTTTTCCTTCTTTTGAATATTTTCCGTTAAAATTTAATCACCGAATCAAAGGTTATGAGACTTATGGTCTTAATATTAGTGACAGCAACTTAAGTTGGATTTTATAGCTACATGTTCCCTTGCCCTGATACTCTTTTTATATTTGGAGTCTTTAGAGTTTTGACTAAATTTTAGGCAATAACTTATAATCATACAGTGTGGAAAGATATATAGGTCAAAGAAGGAATGTTATAGCAAGGTTGGTAATAGTGAAAAAACTGGAAATATTCTACTTGCCCATCAATAGAGAAAAGTTAAATAATTAACAGTGTGCTTATACTGGTAAATAGTCCCAAAGATGAACCAGAAAGAAGAAATACGTGATAATATGGAAAAATATACAAGATAAATTGTAAAGGTTAAAATAACAGTATTATATAACCTAACTTGAGCTTTTAAAATAATTTTAAAATTTTTTAATTGTTATAAAAATACACATAACATGAAATTTACAGTATTAACCATTTTTATAAATGCATAGTTCAGTAGGGTTAAGTATATATTCATGTTGTTGCATTACCAATACCAAGAACTTTTCCATCTTGTAAAACTGAAACTATACCCATTAAGCAACAATTCTCCATTCTCCCCTCTCCCCATCTCCTGGCAATTACCTTCCTACTTAATGTTTGAGTCTGACTACTATAGATACCTCATATAAGTGAGATCATACAGATTTGTATTTTTGTGGCTAGCTTACCTCACTTAGCATAATGTCCTCAGGATTCATCTATGTTGTAGCGTGTGCCAGAATTTTCTTCCATTTAAAGGCTAAATAATAGTCCATTGTATGCGTATACCACATTTTATTTATCCTTCCATCTGTTGATGGCCATTTGGATTGCTTCTACCTCTTAGCTGTTGTGAGTAAGGCTCCTATAAACCCAGGTGTACAAATATCTCTTTCAGCCCCTGCTTTCAATTCTTTTGGATACCCAGAGGTGGAATTGCTGGATCATATGGTGATTTTATTTAATCTTCTTTTAATTTTTTGAAGAACCATCATACTGTTTTCCATAGCAGCTGCACCATTTTACATTCCCACTAGCAGTGCACAAAGTTCCAATTTCTCCACATCCTCACCAACACTTGTTATTTTCTCGGTTTTTTGAGAGTAGCCGTCTTAGCATTTCACACCAAGTGTGAAGTGATATCTCATTGCGGTTTTCATTTGCATTTCCATAATGGTTAATGATGTTGAGCATCTTTTCATATGCTTGTTGGCCATTTGTTTATCTTCTTGGAGAAATGTCTGTTCAAGTGCTTTGCCTGTTTAAAAATTGGGTTTCTTTTGTTGTTGAGTTGCAGGAGTTCCTTTTATATTTGGGATATTAATTCCTTATCAGGTACATGATTTGCAAACATTTTCTTCCATTCTTTAGGTTGCCTTTTCATTCTGTTGATTGTGTCCCTTGATGCACAGAAGTTTTTAATTTTGATATAGCCTAGTTTATCTGTTTTAGTTTCGTTGTCTGTTTGGTGTCATATCTAGGAAATCATTGCCAGATTTAATGTCATGAAGTTTTTCGCCTAGATTTTCTTCTAAGAGTTTTACAGTTTTAGGTCTTATGTCAGGTCTTTGATCCTTTTTGAGTTAATTTTTATATGTGGTATTAGGTAAGGGTCCAGCCTCTTTCTTTTGCTTGTGGATGTCCAGTTTTCCCAGCACCATTTATTGAAAAGACTGCGCTTTCTGCACTGACATCCTTGTTGAAAATCATTTGACCATATACAGGAGAATTTATTAATGGACTCCCTATTCTATTCCATTGGTCTATGATGTATTTCTTTATGTCAGTACCATGCTGTTTTGATTATTGTGGCTTTGTAATAAATTTTAGAATCAGGAATATGAGGCCTGTAGTGTTCTCTTTAAAGATTGTTTTGGCGGCAAGGCGCGGTGGCTCACGCCTGTAATCCCAGCACTTTGGGAGGCCGAGGTGGGCAGATCACAAGTTCAGGAGATCGAGACCATCCTGGCTAACACAGTGAAACCCCTGTCTCTACTAAAAATACAAAAAATTAGCCGGACGTGGTGGTGGGCACCTGTAGTCCCAGCTACTCAGGAGGCTGAGGCAGGAGAATGGCGTGAACCTAGGAGGTGGAGCTTGCAGTGAGCCGAGATTGGCCACTGCACTCCAGCCTGGGCCACAGAGTGAGACTCCGTCTCAAAAATTTAAAAAAAAAAAAAAGGATTGTTTTGCCACTTGGGGACCCTTGAAATTCCATATGAATTTTAGGGTAGATTTTTCTGTACAAGAGATTGTTGGGATTTTGATGGGGATTGTATTGAATCTATAGATTGCTTGGAGTAGTATTAAAATCTTAACAATATTAAATTTCCAAATCGACAAATACAGTATGTTGTTCCATTTATTGGTGTCTTTAATTTCTTTCAGCTACATTTTGTAGTTTTCAGTGAATAAGTTTTTCACCTCCTTGGTTAAATTTTTTCATAAGTATTTTTTTATGCTATTGTAAATTAACCAACTTGTACTTTAAAGAGCTGTTTTATTATAAATTATACACACATAGAGGCTACTTTATGCACAGTAAGTTTTTGGAAAGATATATAAGTGAGACTAGGAGGGGAGGGAGGCTTTTACTTTTCATTTCATAACTTTCTGTACTATGTGCACTTTTTTATGAGCATAAATTACACTTTTATGGGTAAAATCAGACTTAGAAGGGAAAGAAAATGAACTTTAAGCAGTGGTACAAGAGCTAGTTGTCTTTTCTCAGAATTGATTTCTTAATGTCACTTTCCAAAATAGTTTACTTTCTCATCTTCTGGAATGTTTCCAACAATGTTGTTAATGTTAAAATCCCAAACCATGGAATGCTATTATTTTATAGTTTACTAAGTAGCTTAAGTAGTAAGCCCAGTATGCCCCAGAAATAACTCACTTTTAGCCATAGATCAAGTGACATGCATGACTGAAAAACAGCATGTGACCCTTCATGACACATTTTGCCAGAAGTGGGGATTTTCCCTCCACTGGGTAGATATATATTGACTGGGGTGACCTTAAAAATTATTTGATTGCTTTTACTGTGAATCTTCTCAGTAGAAGTAGTATTCTATCTACAAGCTGTCTGAGGGGAGAGAAGTATAGTAGTTGCTTCTCTCTGCTTCTGTTTTGCATTATTCCATTCAGTGCTGGTTACAGTATAAGGGAAGGATCGTATTGGCTCTAATTTTCTTAAAGCAAATGGGAACCTAGGGGAAGCCCTCCAAAGATGGGGTTTGGAGTCAAGTATATTTGTTTGAATCTTGCCACATACCCTATTACTTTGATCTTCAGTTTATTTATCAAGTGAAATAGGGTTAGTACTACCAGTCTCATAAGGTTATTATGAGATACCAAATGGAAATCTAAGGAAGATTTTGTACATAGTATGTGATCAGTGAATGTTAACTCCCTTCTCCTCAGAGGAGAAACTGCTAGAATGTCATTATGTACTTGCAAGACTAGCTGGGGCATGTTTCCTGTTGACTCTAAGGCAGCCACCCACACATTCTGGAATAAGTCTCTGTCAAGCCCTCATTCCCTCAGTGGGACTAATATATGACAGATAAAATAATATGCTAAGTCTGAAATCAAGGTCATAGATATCCTTTCCTAATTTATGATAATTCTGGGGGCAAGGAAAAGAGACCTAAGTAAAGCAGTGCTGTGGGGGGAGAAATCTGTGATCTTTGTCCTGTGATATGGGAAAATAAGGTGCACCACCATCCTGACCTACCTGATCTTTCATTGCTAAACAAGTTTTGCAGCTCTTCCTATAGCAGGCTGTAACATATGTAACATAGTGGTGGGAAATGAACAGAAGTGAGAGCTAATGTTGAGGTGCTAGAGAAAGGACTTGAGATTGCTCATCTCCTCTTAGTAATTCTCTTCCTCTAGATTGCCTGTAGTAGAAAGGACAGAAAGCCCTTGAACTTTCTGTCCCATTCATGACTCAGTCTCCCTTTTGATTTTAAGGTCCTGTAACACCTGCCTCAACATGCTACTTTGTTTGCTATTCTGGCAGAGAGGGTGAACTGGTTCAGTTTCATTTCAGCAAGCCCAAGCCTGCTTTTCACGTGGTACTAGTAATTAATTCCCTAGCTTTTTTAGTTGGTCAACTTGAAGAAAGCTGGGACTTTTCATTCTAAAATAACATTCTTGCTTTCCAAATGCCAAATGAGCCCATCATTAACTAAGACCAATTGGGACCAGAAGAAACCCTGCCATCATTTCCATTTCTCTATCTTGGTGTTTATTCTGTGACTGCTTGTCACTTGCCTGGGGAGCTTCAAAGCCAAAAGATGTTGAACATGGGAAGCATTGATACTGGAATTAGAGGCCAGTAAGGGGTTGAATCCCTAGTCAAGTCACCAGAGTTTCATTATTTTCTATTACCTACCAGGTCATCGGATCAAAAGGATCTCATTTCTCAGCACTCCCCTAGTAATCTTATGGGGCTCGAAAAATAGCGACCATAATTCAGAAATGTGGTGGAAAGATAGGAACTTGGGGACTAGAAGCCAGAAAATAGAATCTAAAAAATACTGGCAGTTGAAAAAGTAAATAAATAAAATAAAAAGCTAAGAAATATCAAATGTCAGAAGGACTGAGACAGAAAATACAGTCATGTGTTACTTACTGATGGGGATATGTTCCAAGAAATGTGTCATTAGGTGGTTTAGTTGTTGTGCAAACATCATAGAATATACTTCTACAAACCTAGACGGTATAGCCTACCGGACATCTGGTCTATATAGTGTAGCCTATTGCTCCTAGGCTGCAAACCTGTACAGCAGGTTACTGTACTGAATACTGTAGGCAATTGTAACACAATGGTAAGAATTCGTGTATCCAAACATATCTAAACATAGGAAAGGTACAGTAAAAATACAGTATAAAAGAGAAAAAAAAAAGGTACGCCTGTATGAGGGCACTTACCATGAATGGAACTTGCAGGACTGGAAGTTGCTCTAGGTGAGTGAATGAGTGAGTGGTGAGTAAATAGAAGGCCTAGGACATTACCATACACTACTGTAGACTTTTTATAGATACTATATACTTTGGCTACACTAAGTTTACAAAAAAATTTTTTCGTCAATAAAAAATTAACCCTTGGCCAGGCGCAGTGGCTCATGTCTGTAACCCCAGCACTTTGGGAGGCCGAGACAGACAGATCACTTGAGATCAGGAGTTTGAGACCAGCCTGGCCAACATGGTGAAACCCCATCTCTCCTAAAAATTTTAAAGATTAGCCAGCCTTAGTGGTGGGCACCTGTAATCCCAGCTACTCGGGAGGCTGAGGCTGGAGAAACACTTGAACCTGGGAGGCAGAAGTTGCAGTGGGCCGAGATCGTGCCACCACACTCCAGCCTGGGCGACAGAGTGAGACTCTGTCTCAAAATAAAAATAATAATAAAAAATTAACCCTTGCTTACTGTAACTTTTTTACTTTATAAACTGAATTTTTAAAAAAACTCTTGGACTCCTTTAATAACACGTAGCTTAAAACACAAATTGTATAGCTCATAAAAAATTTTTTTCTTTGTATCTTTATAAGCTTTTTTCTATTCTTAAAATTACTTTTTTCTTATTTTTTATTTTTTAAAGCTTTTAAACTTTTTTGTTAAAAGCTAAGACACAAACACATATTAGCCTAGACCTACATAGGGTCAGGATCATCAATATCACTGTCTTCCACCTTTACATCTTGTCCCACTTAGAAGGTCTTCAAGGGGCAATAACACACATGGGGCTGCCGTCTCCTAGGATAACAATTTCTTCTGGAATCCCTCCTGAAGGACCTGCCTGAGGCTGTTTTACAGTTTTTTTTTTTTTTTGTAAGTAGAAGGAATACATTCTAATGATAAAAAATATAGTATAGTAAATACATAACCCAGTAATATAGTTGTTTATGATCAAGTATTGTGTACTGTAGATAATTGTATGCATTGTTTTATACAACTGGCAGTGCAGTAGGTTTTTTTATACCAGCATCATCACAAGCATGTGAGTAATGCAACATGCAGTTGTTCATCTCTATTATACTCGTAGGACCACTGTCATATATGCAGTCCATCGTTGACCAAAACATCACTGTAGCACATGACTATAGTTCTAACATTCATGGAGCTTTTTTTTTTTTGAGATGGAGTCTTGCTCTGTCGTCCAGGCTGAAGTGCAGTGGTGTGATCTCAGCTCACTGCAACCTCCGCCTCCTGGTTCAAGCGATTCTCCGGCCTCAGCCTCCCGAGTAGCTGGGATCACAGGTACCCACCACCATGTCCGGCTAATTTTTGTATTTTTAGTGGAGATGGGTTTCACCATGTTGGCCAGGCTTGTCTCAAACTGCTGACCTCAGGTGATCTACCCGCCTTGACCTCCTGAAGTGCTGCGATTACAGGTGTGAGCCACAGCGCCCGGCCTCGAGCTTTTTGATCCATTTCATTGGGCTGCCCACCAAGGACACTTAAGTTAAACATTTGGCTGAAGTGTTTGACACCAAAGCACTTGCAGATAGGATTGGGGCAGAAGCTAAGTTGACAACGTAGCCTGTCCCTCATTTCATCCTATCTCACTGCAGTTCTCCCATACTTGCATTTTGGTTTCAATACTTTCTCTCATGCACCACAAAGGAGGCTGTGAAGTTATTTCTCTTCCAAAGTCTCTGCTGGGCACAGTGACTCACGCCTATAATCCCAGCACTTTTGGAGGCTGAGGCAGGACAATAGCTTGAGCCCAGAAGTTCCAGCAGCCTGGGCAACACAGTGAGACCCTGTTTCTATCTGTTTTGAAAACAAAACAAAACGGAAGTCTCTTGAAGAAGGGTAAAATTTAAAACATGTAAGACATTAGGATAGCAAAAAAATCTCAGTCTCCAGCACTGTCCTAAGTTTCAGGGTTTCTATTATCCTAGTCCCTTGTAATAACACACCACATAGCAACTTCTCTTGGGTTACAAATCTTCCTCCTTCCTGACATTGGGAGCATGAGTGGTATGGGCTCACATACCCTGGCTGCCTCCTTAACAATCAATATTAATTTGGAAGTAAAATAAGAAATGTAACACTTTAATTGAAGCTTATTAAATCCACAGAGGTAATGGCAATTCCAATAAAGCCAAAAGACCTTTCTCATTTTCTTTCTTTTTTCTTTTTTTCTGAGACAGGGTCTTACTCTGTTGCCCAGCCTGGAATGCAGTGGCACAATCACGGCTCACTGCAACCTCAACCTCCCCAGCTCAGGTTATCCTTCTGCCTTAGCCTCGTGAGTAGCCAGGACCACAGGTGTGCACCACCACACCCAGCTAAGTTTTAAATTATTTGTAGAGATGGGGTCTCCTTGTGTTGCCCCAAAGTGTTGGAATTACAAGCATGAGCCACTGTGCCTGGCCACCTGCCTTATTTTCATTACATTTTTAGGATGGAGCGACTAGAAGAAACTTTCTAGAATGTTCTGTTGAATCAAGTCATGGGGTCTAAGTCAAGGTTCTTAATGATGTTTCAGAACTTATAATGGGTAGGGAAATCTGGATGTAGGAACCTAAGTGGATAGCTGTATTTTCATCTTTTCTGTTAGATCACTTAGAGCAGCTCCCTCCCCTGGTGTTTAATCATTATGAGATGGAAAGTGTGTTTTCATCTGCATTGAATCCTAGGCTGTAGGCACTGGTATCTGAGTTAGTTGAGCCAGGGAGAGGGCCACAGGCAGGCAAGCATATTAAGAATTGCTTCCTGGCTGGGCACGGTGGCTCATGCCTGTAATCCCAGCACTTTGGGAGGCCGAGGCGGGCGAATCACAAGGTCAGGAGTTCGAGACCAGCCTGGCCAACATGGCGAACCACATCTCTACTAAAAATATAAAAAATTAGCCGGGTGTGGTGGTGGGCATCTGTGATCCCAGCTACTGGGGAGGCTGAGGCAGGAGAATCGCTTGAACCTGGGGGGCGAAAGTTTCAGTGAGCTGAGATCGTGCCATTGCACTGCAGCCTAGATGACAAGAACAAGACTCCATCTCAAAAACAAAAAAAGAGATGCTTCCTTTTCCACTGCTTTAGCTTAGCCTCATGTCCATTTAGCAAAAACTGTTACGAAGACAGATACAGTAGAATGAACCTGGCATCAGCTGGTTTCTTGGCGACAGTTTTGGACAAAGGGAGGTCGGGGGACTTTTGAAAAAACAGGGTCGGATGAATATTGGGCTATTCATATCGCATAGGCATCTTCTGCTTCGTCTCTCTTTCTACATGTTTTAACTCTTTCCTCTCTCCCTCCTCCTCCCACAGGAGGAAATCCTGAGCAGCCTGTTCAACTAGAAAATCAATGACTGATGGAGACTTAGTTGCTAGACCAGCCTTTGTAAACAAAATCTATCTTTGGAAGAGAATGAGGAAACTTATGAGAGCCTTAGCAACCAAGTGTTGTTGTAGCAGCCTACATGTATTGAATACTATTTTGTTCACTGCTCTATTATCATAAGCACTCTGTATATGGATGATTTTAATCCTCTAAACAGTGTTATGAAGTAGATAATATTAACAGATGAGGAAACTGAGACAAAGATTGGTAACTTGTTGAAGGGCACAATGGAGCCAAGATTCAAACTCGGGCAGTTTGTGTCTAGAGTCCACTCTTTGAAGACCACCAAGCTTATAACTTTTCTCATATATAATAGTTAATTTTTGCCCTGAATTACAGAAAGATCTGAAGCCAGGGTCGCTCAGGAAACGATGGAGAGAGCTCCTAGCAGAGTTGGGACGGTTCTCAGTGTGCCCCAATGTTGTGGTGGTTTTTCAGCATATTCTGTCTTTTCTCCTCAGTCAAGGACCAACCTACCTTTTCTTTTCTAGTGCTGAGGAATGTAAGCAAGTTTGCTGGGCCTTGCGAGACTTCACCAGGTTGTTTCGATAGCTCACACTCCTGCACTGTGCCTGTCACCCAGGTGAGGATACATAGTTCCCAGCTTTTCTCCGGACTGTCGGGGATGCCTGGGAATGGGCATAGGTTTTAATGCCTATCAAGGGACCGGTCTTATAGCTGGAGTCAGGGAAGGACTCAGCAGTTTAACTGTGGTGAACAGCTGGAATATACGGGGCCCAGATTTTCCTGGGCCTGGGCAGCCAGATAATAGTCAGTGTCTTTGGGGGACCATTTTTACCTCCATAAAAAAGTAACTGTTGCAAAGTGCATTGAAAAATTTTCTTCCCCCTTCCCCTTACAGACACTTCTAAGATGGTAAGTGTACATGGCAACAAACAAGTATTTTTAACCTGGCTACTTTGGCAAAAGCAACCTCAAGTAGACTGTTATATGTATTGCCAGTCTCCTAAAACTGACCCTCCAGATGTAATGAGCAGAGAGCTTATTCTTATCACTTTTATGACCTGAATGCTGAAGTGCCTGGTTTTGACCAGGGCAGGAGGTACGAGCTGAATAGCCCTTATCTGAAATGCTTGGGATTTCGGAGGAAAAAACACTTTCAGAAGTGTTTTTCGGATTTTTGATTTTTTGGGATTTTGGAATATTTGCAGAATGCATACCAGTTGGGCATTCCTAATCCAAAAATCCAAAATCCAAAATGCATCAATGCGCATTCCCTTGAGGATCATATCAGCGTTCAAAAAGTGTCAGCTGTTGAAGAACTTTGGCTATTCAGGTTAGGGATGCTTGGCCTTTACAGGAAAGGAGGAGCCAAAGATGGCTCCCGATGAGCACTTTTCTCCACGTGCTTTCCATCTCCTGATTCTGAAGCAAAGCAAGAAGCTTAGCAGAAAGGAGTGGGTAGTAGAATTTGGATGCCAATTTCTTGACGGAGAGAAGAAAACCAACTCTCCTTTAAGCCCACTCTTTGATGTCTCAAGGCGAGTTTCTTCTCCCAGGAGGCAATTCTTGATGAATGTGTAGCACTCACTGGTAGTTTCTGTGATAAATGCATTCATAGGTAAAGGTGATATTCAGCAGTGCCTTGCCACACCCGAAATCATTTCTCAACTTTGATTGTTTTAATGAGTAATAATATCATTTGGGATCCCCAGATTTTGCATGGCGTCTGGGTTAGCTGACACTGATACACCTCATAAGGTTGCTCATGGACAGCTGTCGGTGTTCGTGGTTAACTTTTATTGTGCTCTTACTGTGTGTCAGGGCACTGTTTTAAATGCTTTAGATGTATTAGGTAATCCTCATCTGCTTTTCTGGATTTGTTACTATTTTTCCTACTTTACAAATGAGGAAATTGAGGTTCAACAATGTTTAACAATTTGCCTGACAGTTATTGGTGGAGCCAGAGTTCACATGTAGATATTCTGGTACCAGAGTCCTCACTTTGAACCACTCCACTTAATACAGTATCCTTTCGATAGCATCTAAATTGGTGTTTTATTTTTAACTGGTTGGTAGGCAAAGCCTTGTTTCAAAATAAAATCGACATGAAGCCTGTGGGATTTAGCAGACTGAGGTGGAACTTCCCTGGTTGCTTTGAATGGGAGACCTGGACCTGTTGGCTCTTTGCCCTCCTGACACATCATCCCTTGTTTCCACAGCACACTCAGCATTGGAAACACGCTGCAGATGGTGTCTCATTAATGCAGTAGCTCCCTTGAACCCACAAGTTAAAACTCCAGACTTTTATTTTTTTTTTTTTCTGAGTTCTTATGGCAAACTTCAGAATGAGGTACCTGAGGAAATACAGAAACCTCTGCCTTAAGTTGATTATACTAAATGCTCTGTTTTCTGGTGCAGTTATTGACTATCTTATCTCTTTTGTCAGGAATGTCTTTTTTAATTAGAAGACAGGAAGAAAACAAAAACCAGACTGTGTCCCACAATCAGAAACCTCCGTTGTGGCAGAGGGGCCTTCACCGCCACCAGGGTGTCCCGCCAGACAGGGAGAGACTCCAGCCTTCTGAGGCCATCCTGAGGAGTTCCTGTTTGGGGGTGTGAGGGAAAATCAGCGCGGTTTTTAAAAAGATGGCTGTGGCCTGCCCGGCGTGGTGGGAGGGGAGCTGGTTTCCTGGTGAACTTTCTAAAAGGAAAAATAATTTTAAGTAAAGAAAAAAGAAAAAAAAGGAAAACTAAACAGAAACCAGAACTGAAACATTCACCTGGTAGCAAATGACACATGCACACACACACATACACGCACAAGCGCCAGTGCGCACGTGCACATGGAAAAACAAAAGGACAAGCTTTCTGTGAAACAAAAAATTTACTTGGGGATAATGTAGGGATTCACATGAATTAAATAGCTGCAATTGGAAGAAGAGGGTCAGGGTCATTTGTTCAGGTTTTCTATTGTTTTGTCCTCTGTTTCCTCTTCTCCCCTTCCTTCTCTTTCTCTCTCCCCTCCTTTTAAATGCAAATGAGTAGAAATTTCTTCTACCTTCCCCAGCTGTTTCTTCCCACCTTTAGAGTTGTTTAGACAAGGAGGAGTAAGCAAGGAGCCTATTCTGCTTTCTATTGTGGTCACATTGGTGATGCTCAGGACCTGCCAGGGTCAGAATTTATGGATATCTGAACCATACATCCATAACCATATCTCAGTCCACTTCCAATCCACATCAGGTTGTTGTCTGCCTTGGACAGAAGAGCCAAAACTGGGGTGGGGTGGGGGGTGCAGGATATAAATGTGTAAGTTTTTGTTTTTTAAGGTTTTTTTTCTTAGTAAATTATTCACCCACAGACATGAGAGAAAAAAAAGAGGGAGGGTGTGTGGAGAAAAAATGTTTACAGGGCTAACAAGGGATGATGTGTCATTTAGTATTTTACTAAAAAGTGTGGAAATGACTTGATTTCAAGGGGAGGGTGAGGCCAAAGAGGGAAGCCCAAAACAGATCTTAATGTTTCAAAGGAGTGCAGCCCTGCACAGCCATCAGATATGAGGGCACTGTTCTGTCTGGTGTTGTAGCCATCTCAAGAACAAATCAACAGCAACAAAAGAAAAAGAATAAATTTTTAAAATTTAACCAGTGTTTGTTTTTACTTTCATTCACTGCCTTGTAGCTCAGAAATGGTTCAGCTAGACTAGCTATGGAGTCAGCCTTTGGTACCTGATAGACATCTGGGGATGGAGTTGAAAGGGCAGGCCCCTGATGCCACAGACCCTTCAGACTTCAGGGAAGTGGCTCATTCTGCACCTTTTATTCTCCTAATTCACACCAAAACTCGTGACGCTTACATTTTACTCTTTCGTGTAGCTCCATGGGAAAGGGAGTTGGGTTACTCTTTCATGTTAAACAGTGTGGTATGGTTTTTCTATTGTGGCCACACAAATAGACAGTTTCCTGACCTACAGATTTATTGATCTTAAAAAAAAAAAAAACTTTATTGAAGTATCATTAACATAATCTGCATGTGTTTAAGGTACACACTTTGATAAGCTTTGACATAAGATACATCCATGAAACCGTTATCACAGTCAGGGTAGTGAACACACTTTTTTTTTTTTTTGAGACTCGCTCTGTCACCCAGGCTGGAGTGCAGTGGTGCAATCTCGGCTCACTGCAAGCTCCGCCTCCTGGGTGGTAGTGAACATACTCTTTATTGCCAAAAGTTTCCTTGAACCCCTAGGTAATCCCTCCTTCCTGCCTCTTCCCATCTATCCCCATTTCCACGTAACCACTGGTTTTCTGTCACTGTAGATTAGTTTGCATTTTCCAGAGTTTTTAATAAATGGAATCCTAACAGTCTGTTATGGCAGTGGGGCTTTGAGCTAATAACGGCGGAGCTGTATTCTAATGTGATACATCTGGCAGTGTTGTTGATATACTGACACTTCTCTGCCTTTTCTTTGCCTGTCACTTTAACTTTTTCACTCCTGGGCATAAATCCTCAAGCTACAGAACAGTAGGAATTGGTGAAACAAATCTTCCAGCATAACATCAGTGGTACACAGGGTTTTAATCTCTAAAGAGGCAATAATAGAAGGAGAGAAAAAAACTTGAGTGTCTAGAGTGATTATCAGATTCCAAGGATTAGCACATTGCCCCAGCCATCCCTCTCATGCTCTGGCTAAATAATAAAACCTTTAAGTGTTGTCCAACCATAGGTCCTTGAAATAACCAGTTGATTTTGCTCTGTTTAAGGAATTTGGCTGTTTTCACAGGTTATTATGTGGGGAACTGAAAAAAACGTGTGGAAGACTTAATGCAACCCTCCCAAGCCACTGAAAAACATCCTGTGGAATGCATATCTAAAGCTATAGCTTTGCAAACAGCCCTGTGTTATTAATGGTGTCAGAACCTCACTGCTTACTTAAGCCTTACAGATTATTTGAAAGGGCTGCTCTGAAGCTTTTGGCAGAGCAAGGATGCCCATCTAGATTTTAATTTAAAAAGGAACTGTTCAGGATCAGCTCACCTAATGGAGATGCTGTGTTTCTGTATGGCATTGTCTAGTAGAAATAGGATGAGTATCTCCCGTCCACATGGGCAGGTCAGCTAACTGCATCTGAACTTGCCTAAGTCATCTCCCCACAGAATTGTCTTCCCATGATAGGATTAGCTGTGAAATGTTGGTCAAGATTATGTGGAACACGGATCATCCATTGGGGCTATTTCCAGCAAGACTGTACTAAAACATAGTAACTTGTAATCCTTATGTATCTGAAGGGAATTGTTATAAAGAACAGTAACTGAGAATGCATGCCTAAGACATAAAGGAAATTGTGCTTTTGAATGGCATCAACATTCATGAGTTTATGTAAATGTCTACCTTGTGTGGCCCTGATTTAAGTGAATCATCAGATGAAAGCCACAACCAAGAGACCTTAAAGGTTCAAGATTTTGCAACCAGATGTGCCTGATTCTTTGGGATAGATTACCAGCAAATGAGAATATTGCCTTCCAAGAATGCTCCTTCAGCAAAAATGGGAAAAGCCATTGATATCTTCTACTCTACAGAGACTGAAAAGGGTAGGTTTTTTCTTTTTTTTTTTTTTTTTTTGAGATGGAGTCTTGCTGTGTTGCCCAGGCTGGAGTGCAATGGCGGCATCTCAGCTCACTGCAACTTCTGCCTCCTGGGGTCAAGTGATTCTCCTGCCTCCGCCTCCCGAGCAACTAGGATTACGGGCACCCAACACCACACCCAGCTAATATTTGTATTTTTAGTAGAGATGGGGTTTCACCATGTTGGCCAGGCTGGTCTCGAACTCCTGACCTTGTGATCTGCCTACCTTGGCCTCCCAAAGTGCTGGGACTAAGGGGTGAGCCACCGCACCCAGCCAGGGTAGGTTCTTTATGTCAAAGAAAAGCTGAGAGTCTTAAAAGGGTATATTTAGTTGGTTATAAGGATGAACTTGGTGGGGACAAGGAGCTTGAAAGAAGGGAGAGAAACTGCTGGGGCTAAAGGGCTGCGTTCATCCCCAGGGCTGTGGGCATCAAGGTCCTGTGGGTTCCAACGTAAGCTCCAGCACAGGCCACCAGAGCAGTCAAAAGGTACTACCAAGGGGAGCTCTAGCCTGGCTTCGGAGCAGTGAATTGTACCACAGTGGCCTGCCCTTACCTCTGGAGTTTGTTACATCCGTCACTTCTGGGTAATGTTCATCCACAACTGGCTACTACAACACAGAGATCTTAAGTGACAGCCAGGTTTTTTATTGTTGTTTTCATTTTATTTTTAAGAAACCAATAAATAGAAATTCAGGGAAGATTGTTGGCAGTTACTCAACTGCTAGCAGCACTGGGGAAGTCAGCCCACTCTGGTTGCGAGGGGCACCTGGCCCTTCCAAGCCTCCCCAGTTCGTCTACACTCAGTCTCCCTGCTCCACCATTCATCAAGGGTTGCAAACTCAAATGCCCTTAGGGACACGGAGAGCAGTGAAAGGAAGCAGGCCAGGAGAGGACCATATTGAACTGGGAGAATATTCCCCATCCAGAGTTCCAGCTGATTATTGCCTTTGAGGAATGTGTGACAGTGTTTTCGTATTTGCCAGTGTTTTGGAAGAAGCTGGAAACCAGGTATGTGACATCTCCCATCTCCTAATCTCAAAACATTGAAAATTTCAAGAGGGAATAGAACTGCACAGGCCTGTGTGGAAAAGAGGTGCACACCTTTGTAAATGATTGAAAACTAAGAGTACAGACAAAAGGAGCGCTACGTAATCACTGTACTCTAGTTGGTGAAGTTTAAGAGGATGCAGGTGAACAATTCTAAAATCACTGTACCTGTGTACATATAGAACATCGGGTAGGATGAAGAGTAACTTTATGATAGAGGAACCTATCACTACCTCAGTCAGAAACAGTAATAAATAAGGTTAATAGTATGCACCCTTAACATGATGTAGTGGGAATGATGCTTCACCTCTGTGGTCTTCCATACAAAAACCATGAGAAACGGGTGGAACACAGTGGTTCATACCTGTAATTTCAGCTGTTTGGGAGGCCACAGTGGGAAGATCACTTGAGGCCAGGAGTTTGAGACCAGCCTGGGCAATATATTGAGATGAGGTCTCTTAAAAAAAAAAAAAAAAAAAAAAAAAGCCAGGTGTAGTGGTGTGCACCTGTAGCCCCAGCTATGTGGGAGGAACTCCTGCGCTTAGGAGTTCAAGGTTGCGCCATGGCACTCCAGCCTGGGCAACAGAGCAAAGACCCTATCTCTAAAAACAAATGAGAAATACATCAGATAAGCCCAAACTGGGGGACACGCTTTAAAAAATGGCCGGTATTCCTCAAAACCATCAAGACCAAAAACAAGAAAAGTCTAAGAAACTGTCATAGACCAGAGGAGTCTGGTCTATGTCACGTCAAGTAATGACAAGTGAATGTGACAAGTGAATGTAATGTGATACCTTGGATAGGATCCTGGAACCGAAAAAGGATATCCGAAAACCTTGTGAAATCCAAATAAAGAAGTTGAGTTCATAGTAATTGTCCACATGGTTTCATTATTGTCACAAGTGTGCCTTAGTAATGTGTTAACAATTGGAGAAACTGTGGGTCCTTGGGAACTCTATTAGGAACTTTTCCATAAATCTAAAACCATTCTAAAATTGTTTATTTAAAAAAATCTGTACTGGTCACTTAACCATGTGAAAAGCTACTCGGCCTTGCTAATAACAAGAAGTGGCACTGAGATAATATCTCACCTGTCAGGTTGACAAAAATCCAAACAGTGATAATATATATATTCTGTGGATGAGGCTGTGGGGCCAGGTATCCTTGAACATTTGTGGGGGTTTAATCCATTTTGTGTTGCTGTAAACGAAGACCTTTCTGGGTTATTTACACAGAAAAAGGTTTATTTGGCTCACAGTTCTGATGGCTGGGCCTCAAGATGGGGCATCTGCACCTGGTAAGGGCCTGGGGCAGCTTCCACTCAATGACTGAAGGCAGAAAGGGGGCTGGAGTGTGCAGAGATGACACAGAGGAAATGAGAGGGGGTAGGTGCCAGGTTCTTTAGCAACCAGCTCTGAGGGGACTAAGAGTGAGAACTCACTGCCCCCACCTCGGGGGACAATGTAATAAATATATTAAATAGATCAGGATGATTTGCATGCATTGCCCTGACATATTTAATAGCACAGGAATGTACATGAAAGAGTGACAGATTTGAATGGTCCCAAATGCAGCTGCAATGCTAGCCTGCCCTTTTTCACCATTTCTTATGGGAAAACTGATTCTGACAGTTTTCCAGACTGTGCACACATTTAAAAATCCACACCCTTGCTTCAGCCAGCTTCCTCCTGGAAAGGAAAGCCAGCCAGGGGAGTGTTTATGAAGGCCCAACTGACTCATCAGCCCAGAATCCAGGCCCTCCCAGTGCCAGTGGTTGCAAGCTGGGGGCAGGTGCTTGAGGAGTGGGCCAGCGGGCATCCGAAACAGGGCCTGGTGGAGCAGCATGGGAGCAACTGGTAGTAGAAAAAGGAAAGAAACAGCTGAGTCTGTTTTTAACATTTATTAATCCAAAAATACATAAAAATTCTTTCTACTCAGGTTCTTGGGCTCTCAAGAAGGGGGGTAGCTGCCAGCCTTGAGCATCTGATGTGATACCTAAGTGCTCACTCATATTATCTCAGAGGAGAGGGAGATGAGGAAGTGAGGCTCAAACCAGGGAAATCAGGGCCATGCCCTGCAGAGGCCCTGTGCGGGGGACTTGGCCCACAACACTCTGGCTTTTCCTGCCAGAGGAAATGGGGCAATCACAAGAGTGGGCCACCCTTAGGCAATTCCTCCTATACAACTAGGCACCAAGGTTGAGGGAGTTCCTTCCCTGCTCATGGCCGAGTTTCTCGAGAGCCAGGCTGACCAGACCAGAAACAATTGAGACAAGGACAGATAGGCCTGGGAAGGCAGGGGCTCGGGCCTTTCTCCCTCTTCTTCCTGGCCCACATCCACTTCCAGGAAACCCAGAGGTAGGACCCTGCAGCCAACCAGGTGCTCACTGGGGCTGTCACACCTCCACATCAGTCCACACAGCCACCCAGGAAGCCAGGGCCAGTCACCATCTGCAGCCTGTTACTGCATGCCAGCTGGGTGCATGGGCCAGGGCCCCTGGCCAGCACCGAGGCCTGCCCCAGGAGGGGCCTGGGCCACAGGCTGCAACCGCTGCTGGGACTGCCAGATGTGATGGAGCTCCTTGAACTGCTCCACCATGTGGTCTTTGAGGTCTGGGTTTGAGATCTGTAGCCGGATACTATCAGCTGACCAAGATAGCTCCCCTGAGAACATCTCCAGCAGCAATCGAGCTGCTACAGGCACTACCTGGGAGGCAAAGAGGAGATGAGACAGGGAGACCCATGACAGGGCTGCCAGATCCAGCTGTGCATGAGGGCAGCCATCAGGGGTGAGTAATAGACTGCATTCTCTGGCCCTGAGCCTTGATGGTCTCTGGCAGCCAAGTTCACGCTGCTCAGGGAGCCCTGAGCCTCCAGCCTGGGGCAAGGGCCTGGCCCCAGGATTCCCCAGTTTTCAAGCCAAGGCCGACTTTGGGGCAGAGGAGACGTACCTGTACAGTAATGAGCTTCTTCTCTCGGGGTTTGCGGTCAGGCCATTCTTCCCCGAAGCAGAAGAAGATCTCGAAGGGTGGTGGGGCGTTGGTCTGGCCCTTCTGGAACAGGATGAGCTCTGCATCAAAATCAAGGTCCCTAGTCAGAGGCTGGAACCACACCCCTGGGCAAGAGGTGGCCAGGAGGACCATGGCTTCGGGCCCTCACCATTGAGAAAATGCTCCAGGCTGAAGAGCTTGGTCTTGACCTCCCGCTGGATGGGGTTGGGGCATGAGTCATGGGCTGAAGCACAAGGCCCACTCCAGAACACCTTGCACTGACACAGGCGGATGGCATACAGGTCCTGGCCCTGTAACTGGAGGATGAGCCCGCGGTCCAGGACATCCAGCAGCTGGTTCGTGTAGAAGCGCTGCTTGTCGCTGGGGATGTCCTCAGGGCTGGGGAAGCGCACTTGCTCCAGGCTTATGGGGCCAAAGAGTTCCACCTGCTCCTGGGTGGCCTCCAGCTGGCTGTAGAAGAGCCGGCAGCCATGGGGGTTGCTGATAGTGAGGGCCCGGGGTGGCCGCCCCCGGTACTGAAACTTGATCTCCAGGTCAGTCACTGTGGGGCAGAAGGCAGGCCCATCCCATCCTTGAGCCCTGTGCCTCCCCGTTCTGCAGCCCAGTGTCCAGGCCCAGCCCCATCCGCTCTCCCACTTTCCCCTCCCAAGGAGCTGCAGCACCCTCCACCCTCCTTGCCAATCCTACCCCAATCCCCCAGCACTGCTTCCCCGTGCCCAGCCGCGGGTCCTTACGAGGCAGCATGTGGGGGCTGATCAGCAGGTCAGGCAGGAGCTGTTCGCTTGCAGGGGGCAGGCTGGCAGCCAGGGGCCCAGGCTCCAGGACCTCAGGGAAAAGCTCCCTGAAGCCAGCAGGGTTGCCAGGGGGAGGAGCCAGGGGTCTGGGGTCTGGAGCAGGGGGACCCAGCACCACGGGCGGCTGCAGAGTGGGCGGCCACTTGACATCATCTTTGAGTAAAGAATAGGGTGCCATGTGGGGGCCAGACTGCACTGCATCTACAGAAAGTGCATGTGGACGGCTGTCAGTGCCACCTCCAAGAACTGCCTCCCGGGCCCACCTACTCCCAGCCCTGGGCCACCCCAGCCTCCCATTAGCCCCCTCCCAGGTACCTATGGTACCTGTAGCTTCTCTGTATACTAGACCCCCAACCACCACCTCCCGGCCCCACCTGTGAGGCTCAGGCTTGGCAACATCCTCTGCAGCTGAAGGGACACCACCGGCAAGGGAGGGAAGAGATGGGAGAGAAGGGAGGACAAGTCATTCCACTGACCTGGGGCTGGGGAAGTAACATGCAAGAACCACGAGGCAACTGCCCTAGCCTCAGCTTAGCTCAGGCAAGACCCTGCCTCCGGTCCCAGCTTGTCCATCCCAGGCAGGTCAGAAAAGCCCTGTGCCTCACTTTCCTCATTTGCCTTCTACGGGGAGTCAGACCTACCAAGCCCTAACTGCTGTGTGGGTCACACATGCGGGGTAACGACAACGCCCCAGGAAGGAGCAGGTGGGGACTGTGCTCCTATCATTCAGAATTCCAGGAGAAGAAACAAGGTGAAGAGCCATTGAGAGGGCCATGGGGCTCCAGGGGAGCGGGGCTGCGGAAACCTAAGGCCAGTGGGGACAGCAGAGAGCCCGTCCAGGGCTCCACCTGCCTCCCCCTCCCACACTCACCTCTTCCTCTTCCTCCTCCTCCTCCTCTCCTGCACCAAAAGAGTAATCCTCAGGGGGCTGGGAGTCTGCACAGCAGGGAGAGAAAAGCAGGGCAGTAAGGGAGTCAACGTCAGGAGAAGCAAGATCCCCTGAGAGGCTGCCTGTAGCTCCTGTGCAGCTTCTGCCCTCCCCAAAGCTTCCCCAACACAGGGCGCGGTGGAGAGTACAGCCACCAGGATTGGGAAGGACCTCCCCAACTCCATGGGCCATGAGACCGCGGCTGGAGCCAGAAGCCAAAACGAGAGCAATGGTAAGGAAGAAGCACCCAGGTCCCTGACTGCACGCCAAGCCATTCCTAATCTGCCAGTGACCCATCCCAGCCACTCCTGGGAACCCTGGGTGTCATGACCTAGCAGGAGCCCCCGCATCATGTCCTGGACCACTGCCCACTAGAGGGGCCCTGGGCCTGCCTGCACCCAAGAGCTCAAGACTGGGGGCCGGGACATTGCACAGCCTCCCAGGTGGCCCACAGAGGGCTAGGCCTGATACCTGTGGGAGCAGGGCCATTGGAGCAGACCTCGTAGATCTTGTAGGGCTGAGGTGGCATGTCCCGGGGCCCATCGTAGAAGAGGCGGAAGTCCCGGCTTTTGTTAAGGGCACAGCGCAAGTTGGCCTTCCATTTGGCCGGATCAGCTTCATCCACGCCTTCAGTGTATTTCCCAGTCTCCTTGGCCCAGGCCTGGGGCAGGAAGAGACAGCCACCACAGAGAACCTCGTCTCCACCACAACCCCAGTCTGCCTACCGTTCCGTAGGAGACCCCACTGTGTGGGGAGAACTTCGGCCACAAGCTGAGCCTCGCTGAGCCCCAGACCTGGTTTGCAACGTGGAAGTCTGCCACAGTCCTGCCCCAGCCCTAAGGCTGCCAGCAAGCTCCATGAAATCTAGGGCTATGAGATGCATCTGTAGTCCCTGCTCCTAGGAGGGTGAATCAGTGTGATCTCTAAGGAGGACAGCGTGGGGGATAAGGATGAGCACTCTGGAGCCAGGCTGGGTTTCAATCTGGAATGTGCCCCCTGCCAGCTGTGTGCCAGGCCACGTCACTGCCTCCCTTTGTCTTGATCTCCTCACAGTGCTCACCTCATGGAGTGGCAGTAAAGACTCAAGGGGTTGATGTCGACTGGGCACAGTGGCTCACACCTGTCATCCCAACATTTTGGGAGGCCAAGGTGGGAGGATCGCTTGAGCCCAGGAGTTGGAGACCAGCCTAGGCAACATAACAAGACTCCTGTCTCTACAAAAATTAGCTGGGCATAGTGGTGGGTGCCTGTGGTCCCAGCTACTCAGGAGGCTGAGGTGGGAGGATTGCTTGAGCCAGGAAGTTCGAGGCTGCAGTGAGCCATGATCAGTCATGCTCTGCACTGCAGCCTGGGCAACAGAGTGATACCCTATCTCAAAAAAAAAAAAAAAAATGAGGGGGGTTGATGTCCGTAAAGCACTCAGAGCTATGCCCACACATAGGACGGGCTTGAGACACTGGAGCTGCTGGTATTATTTTGAATGGCAATTAGGCGAGGTGAGGACTACCAATGTTTATTTCTACCCTTTAACCCAGCTCTTTGATTTCTAGGAATTCATCCTAAATATCATAGCTGCATTCACACAAAATATTGCACAAACAAGGTTATTTGCAGCAGCACTGTGTGTAAAAGATGACTGAAAATACCCAATGCAACATCCATCAATGAGGGGCTGGTGAAATTATGGCCAACCCATTGAATGAAATACTGGGCGGCACAAAAAAAGAAAAAGCAGGAAACTGTTTACATACTGACATGTAGCAATCATCAAGAAGTATGAAGTATAGAAAAAATGCAGATATCTAGCATTTCTTATGAAAATAGAGGAAAGGATAGTGCATATTTACTTATATGTGCATAAAAATCTCTCAGGAAGGCTAAACAAGAAAATGATAACACGGCTGCCTCTAGGGAAAGGTTAGGGAGGGGAGTGGGTGGTGGTGAGCCAGGGAAGGAGGGAGACTTTTTGCTGTAAACCATTCTATGCCTTTTAATGTTGAATTTTGTGACTGTATTACCTATACAAAAATAAAAAATGGATTAGCAAAAGAATTTTGGAAAGGTAAGGATCAAGTCCAAAAACTAAGAAAATATGTATCCAAACTTTTAAAAAATAAGCATTGCCTTTGACCCAGCAATTTTTAAGTCTAGGAAATCAACCCTCAAAATAATTGAGGTTGAAAAAAAGGGAAACATAAGACAGCCTGCATGACAATGGGGGTTTCAAGTTCAGGTTTTAAAAGCAACCTCAAGTATCCAAAAACCCAGACCCGGTGAGCAAATTGTGCTAAGCCATTCCAGTGGAAATTCTACAGTCACGAAAAGTGATGTGGACGTATGTTGGAAAGGAAAGCTGATCCTGATATAGGGTGAAAAACATCCAGGTTACAAATCAAGATATATCACTTGATTCCAATTTTGCATTCTATATACACACACGTGCAAAAAAACTAAAAATGTAAGCAAAAACTGTTATGCTAGGTACGTCCTAGCATTAAGATTACTGGAGAGAGCACAGTGGCTTGCGCCTGTAATACCAGCTACTCAGGAGGCTGAGGTGGGAGGATCACTTGAGCCCCCGAGCTTGAGACCAGCCTGGGCAACAAAGCGAGAACTCATCTTTACAAAAATCAAAATCAAAAAATTAGGCTGGGCACGGTGGCTCACGCCTGTAATCCCAGCACTTTGCCGAGGCAGGTGGATCACGAGGTCAGGAGTTCAAGACCAGCCTGCCCAAGATGGTGAAATCCTGTCTTTACTTCAAAGACAGAAAAAAAAAAAATTCATAATTGAGGTTGAAAAAAAGGGAAACATTAAGACAGCCTGCATGACAATGGGGGTTTTAATCCTAGCTACTTGGGAGGCTGAAGCAGGAGAATTGCTTGAACCCAGGTGGCAGAAGTTGCAGTGAGCTGAGATTGCGCCACTGCAGCCAGGGTGACAGAGCAAGACTCCATCTCAAAAAAAAAAAAAAAAAAAAAGAGTTAGCTGGGCATGGTGGCATGCAACTGTAGTCACAGCTACTCGGGGAGCTGAGACTGGAGGATCACCTGAGCTGAGTTGGAGGCTGCAGTGAGCTATGACTGCACCACTGCTCACCAGTGGTGCAACACTAGGCAACAGAGCAACACCTCATCTCAAAAAAAAAAAAGGAGGGGGGGGAGTATATATGTACAGTTGTAATATGTCAGTTAAAAAAAAAAAGATTGGGCCAGGCACAGTGGCTCACACCTGTAATTCCAGCACTCTGGGAGGCTGAGGTGGGCGGACTGCTTGAGTCCAGGAGTTGGAGACCAGCCTGGGCAACATGGCAAAGTCTCTACTAAAAGTACAAAAAATTAGCCAGGTGTGGTGGCAGGCACCTGTAATCCCAGCTACTCAGGAGGCTGAGATGGGAGACTCACCTGAGCCTGGGAGGTAGAGGCTGCAGTGAGCCAAGACTGCGCCACTGCACTCCAGCCTGGGTGACAGAGTGAGACCCTGTCTCAAAAAAAAAAAAAAAAATGGAGCTGGTCAACAGAGTTAGGCCCTGCCTCTAAAAAAATTAGAAAATCAAAAAATTAAAAGATTGATGATATATCTGAATCTTATATTAAAAATAGTTTGTTCCCAACACAAAGAAATGACAAATGTTTGAGATTATGGATATGCTAAGTACCTGATCTGATCACTGTACTTATCAAATCATCACTGTGTACCCCATATATTTATGGGGGTATATTAATTTAAAAATAAAATTTTTAGAAAGATGATGGGTGGGCCGGGCACAGTGGCTCACACCTGTCATCCCAACATTTTGGGAGGCTGAGGCAGGCAGATTATGAGGTCAGGAGATCGAGACCATCCTGGATAACATGGTGAAACCCCGTCTCTACTAAAAATACAAAAAAATTAGCCGGGTGTGGTGGCGGGCACCTGTAGTCCCAACTACTTGGGAGGCTGAGGCAGGAGAATGGCAGGAACCTGGGAGGCAGAGCTTGCAGTGAGCTGAGATCGTGCCACTGCACTTCAGCCTGGGCAACAAAACGAGACTCCATCTCAAAAAAAGAAAGATGATGGGTGATTGTTGGCTTCCTTTAGCATATGTGTGCACTGAACAAGTCCTCATGAGTAATAGCAGTGAGATAAGAGCAAAGGGTGAGTAGGACAAATTATGGGAAGGCCTTCTGGGGACCCTCAGTTCCCACACTGCTCTAGGGTGAAGGTTAGAAAAGGTGTGCCCTAGGCCAGGCGCGGCAGCTCATGCCTGTAATCCCAGCTACTCAGGAGGCTGAGGCAGGAGAATCGCTTGAACCCAGGAGGCAGAGGTTGCAGTGAGCTGAGATTGTGCCACTGCACTCCAGCCTGGGCTACAGAGCGAGACTCTGTCTCAAAAAAAAAAAAGAAAAAAAAAAGGAAAAAGGTGTGCCCTGTGGCTACGTCTGCATCCCCTTAGTCCGGGCCTGGCATCAGTGGCAGCGTGCTAGCTGGGTGGGTGGCCAGTCTTGAGGAGCTGCCTGTGTGTGTTATATGCGATCCTCTTCTGGGGACAGGGTGCTCTGGAGGTCCAGCCAACCTCCTCGCCAGGGCTTACCTTGAAGATGGTGTTATCTCCGTCCTGGCTGGGACCATGCCTCGTGGCATGCCTCCAGGGGATGTAGAATAATTTCTTTTCCCCGTTGACCCATTGAAGCCCTGGGTACTGGCAGCTGTTCACCTGGGCCACCAGCCAGGGCTTCAGCCGCACGCGGCGGGGCGGGGTGGGAGCGCCTGGGATGGACTGGTTCATGGCAGAAGGGTCTGCAGGAGAAAGCCAGGGGGAGCCTCAGCAGGTCCGCAGGTGGACGGAGACAGGGTGCTCAGAGGTCAAGCTGTGGGCCACAAGGGATGGTCTCTCCAGTCCATCTAGGTATTTAAGGCCAATTGTCTTTTCCAAGCATCAACTTTCTTGTCTAGTGTCATGGAATTTTGTGTTTGGGTGAAGGGAAAGAGAGTTACGAGTTAGTGAATGCTGCGGGCACAGCCCCAGACGCCCTTTACCGGGCGGAGGCATCTATTCTCCAACTGCTGACAGTAGCGAGCAGCCCATTGGCCAGAGAACTGCCTTCCACTACTCACCCCACAGGTTAGGCCCACCCCTCGCTCTTGGGGGGGCAGCCCACAGCCAGACTGCCTGACACAAGGGACAAAAGCCTGGCTATCTTGTCTCAAGCTGGGCTACTTGGGGCAGCGAGTGCTCCGTGGGATCAGCCTGAAGGCAACCTCCCGCTCAGTCCACACCCCTGGTTCAATTCTTCTCTGCCCAAGTTTTCTCACCCCTGTCCCCTGAGAGTCCCCTCCGGAGATGCCCTCAACAAGAATCTCATCTCGAGCTCTCAAGGACACCTGCCCTCAGAGGAAAGCAGAACATGTGAATGGAGGGTGGGTTTCTTCACCCAACTCTCAGAGCTACCTTTCTTCCTCAGTTTCCCTCCGGGAGGAAGTTCCCCAACCTCAACGTCTTTAGATAAATCCCATCAACCAACTCAACCACCTCCAACGACAGCGGCCACCAAACTTAGACGTTACTTCTCTAGGGCCATTCATCTAGATTCTTGGTCCTCCCCCTTCTCCTCCCACTGGACACGCATTGGTGTAGCCCTTAGGAAGGCCCTAACGCCTGCCGGAGCCTGTTAGGAAGTCTGCAGGAAACAGAAACCACAGCTCTAACCACTACCTACCCAGGGGCACGATCCCCACCTCTCAGGCCACAGCTTCGCTGCCTCCCTGGAGTCAGGCCAGAGGGACCCTGCCTCCTCCCCTCCACCCGCCAAACTCCCTCTCCAGCCCAGAACCGGAAACTCTTCACAGTCCTGAGCCCCCTCCTCTCTCTCTCTCCTCCCCTTACCCATGCCCTTGGCCCTTCACTTGAGACCCCTGTGTGGAAGACAGAAAGGACTGGGCCATTATACAGCACAGCCCATCAGAAGTGAACGTGTCGCTCAGCAAGTAAGGAGCAAAGGTTCGAGCTGAACTCCCTCTGTCTTTCTGGGCCTGCTTGGGCCTTGCAGCACGGAACCTCAGTTTCCCCTGAAATTCCCTGCCCAGTACCTTTTGGGTTTGCACCTGCCTCGTGCTGCCTCTGAACTGCTAGCGTCTCACATTGTAGGCCTCCCTCAGAGCCCAGCTCGGCTGCCACCAACCCAGGAGACGTAAGGCCGGCCGGCCTTGCCTGGCCCAGGGGCTGGGACTGGGAGGTGTTCAGAACGCTCCAGCCCTGCCCCGACCTCAGAACATGGGGGCTCAGTTCCGCTTTCTGCCCCAGCCTCCACCCAGCCCCAGGGGAAACGAAAGTGGCTGGACTGGGACAACTCAGAAACCAAACTGACTGTGGGCTGACGGAGGGAGTCGAGTGGGTCCCCCAGACCAAATTTCCAACCTCCCACCCAGAGCTGTTCCCCACACCCCACACCTGCAGGCAGTCTTTGTGCATTTGGTGTGGTTTGTAGCATGGGCGTGCGCCCACTCATATTTGTATTTGTAGATCCCTGAGAGGCCTTGACCCTAGAATAGAGGGGTGCCAGTCACCAGCAGCACACAATTCTGGCCGAGTGAGGGTGGACAGAGGAAGCTCTGTCTGTGCAGAATCGGGGAGAGCTTCCCTGATGACCCCCTGGGCCGAGGCCGGGAGGTGCTGGTGCCACTGGGGAGATCAGAGGGTCCAGCTGCCTGCCCCCTGCTGTCAGTCCAGCAGTCTGGCCCTGCCCAACACGGCTGTTTAATACAGAGCAAGGTTTTGAAATGACAACTCCGGCCTCAGTGTCAGAGGGCTGCGTCCATACAAGGAGCTTAGGGAGGGGTGTGGAGAAGGAGCTCCCGCGACAAGCGCATCTGTGATGAGCGAGGGTCTGTCCACCATGCCACAGAAGGGACTCAGCCTCAAGGCTTTTGCCTGCAGCCAGGTCCACACAAGCTCTAACCCAAGCAGCATCCATCCTCCCAGAAGCTCCCTCCTGCCCAGAAAAGGGCTAGGTCTGATTTAGACCACCCTAATCAAGGCCCATGACTTTGGAAGTTTGGTGTCAGAACAGGTCTGCCATCATAGGGCTCCGGAGGCTCTGGGTGAAATGCATGCAGCCCTAGACCTAAGTCAACGGACCTGAGCCCCAGAAAGTGGGGAAATCCAACAGCTGAGGGCCTGAGGAAGCCCCTACAAGTGTGTGAGGGAGCGAAGCATCCAGTGGGCAGTCCTAGAGGACCTGCTGAGGTAGGGCGAGCCCACAGCTCACCCCAGAACCCTGCTGGAGTCCCAGGAGACAGTGCCCCCACCACCCAGGATCTGCAATTCGTGGGCACCGGGGGGCCACTAGGGGAGGAAGTGCCACAGCAGTCCTAGTAAGAGTGGCCAGACAGCAGGAGCCCTGCTGCTCCCAGGGTTGGTCTGGGTCACATGTCTCCTTGCAAACCCACACCCAGCTCAGGGAGAGGACAAGGGGTTCCCTGTACAGGCCCTGACCCCAAATCCCACCCCTCCGGGTGAGCTTCCCACACCCTGGGCCCTGCTGCCCACCTGGTCCGACAGGCTGAGGCTCTGGGGCAAAGGGTGCCCAGGAAGAAGCTTCCTCCCAGGGTCAGGGTAGGGGAAGACCAGGGTACAGGGGGAAAACCGCAAAGTAGGGCCTTGAGATAAAAAGGGGTGATTTCCCAGTGCTTCCCTAGACTCTTGGAGCCCCTCAGCCCCAGCACCCCAGGCCCCATAACTACTGGGGGTGGGGACAGGAAGGCGAGGTCATGCCAGAGGGCCTTCTGAGGGCCTACAGTTTCCTACATCGATACAGCCGAGCCCTCTCTGATCCTGGCCACTTATCCTCATTCTGGGCCCTCGAGGAGCCCAGGCCCAGCCCAGTCCTCCGCCCCTGCTCCCCCCTCCCCTCCGCCCCCACTCCTCTCGCGGGCTCCGCTGGGGCACACCCCTTGGGCCAGCCCGCGGAGCCACCCCCACCTCCAGGGTCGGCCTCTGGACCTCTCCTCCTGCTGCTGGAGGAGCAGCACCCCGTCCTCGCCCTGCTGTGCCCAGAGTGGCTGCGAGACTGGGAAAGTCCCCTACTCCCGCCTCTGCTCCCGGGTACCCGCTCCCGCCCCTCCCGGGGTCCGGAGACAACCATCTCCCCACGCATCCCGGCCACGCTAGCCTCACTTTTTTTTCAACGTTTAGCCTCTTCATTGTTGCCGCCTTGAGTTCTGGGACAGGACCTACGGAAACCAGCCCAGGAACTATTGCACCCCATCCTTCAGCCCAGGAACTATTGCACCCCATCCTTCTCCGCTGCTCGGGAGACCAGAGTCTACCATTCCCGGCCGCAAGCCCAGGGACAGACGGAGCCTCTACCTAACACCATCTTCCCCCAAACTCTTGCGCAGTTCCTGCCATTGGCCTGAAGATCCCGAGGGATGAACGATTTAACCTCATCCTCTTTTCCAAAAGGGTGAGGGTGGCCCGGTAAGAGCGAGGGCGAGTGCATCGAAAGTAAGGATCGGGCCTCGCTCCTCAGGGGCCCAAGCCAGCCTCCAGCGGGGTGCCCGCAATCGCCCCCATTCTGGGCGATGGCGAGGGAGAGGGAGAACAGCAGAGCCGGCGCCCCCCGCTCCCTGTAGCGGTGCCGACTGCGCCGCCTGGGTCACGGGGCTCCCCGGGCGCCAGCACCCCAAACCACGCCTTGGAAGTCCCAGGCCGGTGGGGCGCACCCTGCTGTAGGCACCCACCCGTTCTCGGTCCTCAGGCGCAGCTGGACGCGGACCCCGCCCTACTCCAGTCCCCATCCCGCCGCCCGCGGGTGCCTGGAGGGCGCGGGCCCCAGTCTAGGCCTAGACTTGGGGGCAGTAGCCGGCACCGCTCCCGCCACCCTCAGGGCGCGCCAGGCGGGGACGCAGAGAGAAGAGCGCGGCGGACTGGACCCACCTGTCTGCGGTGCGCCTGCGTGGCTGCGCTCGGGAACACCGGCCGGGCGGCGGGACCAAGCTGGGCTCTGCCCAGGCTGCGCCTCCCGCCGGTCCGCCAACCAGCCGGGCACTTCCGTGTCTCACCGCCCCCGCCCCTGGGCAGCTGCTGCCGAGCTCCGGGCGCGGGCAGTGCCCCGCCCCGCCCCGCGAATCCACTCCGGGCCCCGCACTGACCTGGCAACTGCAGATCCGGGCTGAGCCTCGGGCCAGGCCCAGGGCCTCCAGAGAGATGCCAGTCGGCGCGATGCGCTAGACTGGCCACTGGCTCTTTTGGCAATCTGGAACCGTAAAACTGTCATTTGACAACCCCGTGCCTCCCGCTGCAGTGCTCGGTTGGGCCCTGGGAGAGGGTGGGGGTGCTTCCCCACGCTGGTCCTCCGGGGCTGCACACAAATGAGGGCGTAGTGTGGCCAACCCACAGCCCTAAGTCCTCCTGTCGCCTGTCTGTACCCCTGGCGAGGGCGGCTGTCGCCCCTAGAGCACAGTCGCTGCCCCCAGGATCCAGACACCCCTTCCAGACGTGCTTGCAGGCAGGAATCCTCTAGTCACTCTGTGCCTTTCTCATCCTCAACCCCTGTACCTGTCTCGCCCCAGCTCCCCTCCTAAGTCGCCTTCCAATCATCCCAGGGGCAGTGGCGTGGTCGCCTGTCCCACCTCCTGTCCCACCTCCTCTCACTGCTACCTTGACCGTCCATCTGTGGTTCTGAACCGTTTTCGATTCCATAAAGAACCTCGTCCCAGGACCTCCACATTCACACCTCCTGTTCCTTCTCTTCAAAATTTGTTTCAGCATCACCTTCTCTGGAAAGTCTGCCTTGACTTCCCCTCCCGCGTGGGGTTCCAGGGTGCAAAAAGCTT
Source organism: Macaca fascicularis (assembly GCF_037993035.2). Lineage (NCBI taxonomy): Eukaryota > Metazoa > Chordata > Mammalia > Primates > Cercopithecidae > Macaca > Macaca fascicularis. Next base: position 170,398,694 of record NC_088377.1, on the reverse strand, counting down.
CCTGGTTAATTTTGCTTATGATTTTGCTATGGATAGCCAGGGGTTTGGTCTAGGTCTGGCCGCTCACCGCACAGAAAGCCTATCACTGAGACAGCTTTATTGCCGGGGAAGAAGGCTTTATTCTGGTGACATCGGTCGGTGAGCTGGTGAGAGGGAAGACAAACCTTCAATTTATCCCTCCCTTTGACTAAAGTTAGGGGCTTTATAGCAGCGAAGGAAAACAAGAGGGATAAGGAAGAGGAATTGGTCAACAGGCAGCAGGAGTACTAATGTAAGTGTCTCAAGCTTCAGTTCTATGAGCATCTGGCTTTTTGGAAAATTGGGCAGGTTTCAATTTAGATGTCTGATTTCCACTCGAATCAGCTTACTCAGGAACCCCCCTCCTGTCTTTTCATTGTTCCTTTTCTTTTCTTTTCTTTTCTTTTTGATATGGAGTCTTGCTCTGTCACCTGGGCTGGAGTGCAGTAGTGCGATCTCAGCTCACTGCAACCTCTGCATCCCCGGTTCAAGCGATTCTCCTGCCTCAGCCTCCGAAGTAGAGATGGGGTTTCACCATGTTGGCCAGGCTGGTCTCGAACTCCTGACCTCAGGTGATCCACCCGCCTTGGCCTCCCAAAGTGCTGGGATTACAGGCAGGAGCCATCGTGCCAAGCCGAGCCTTGTGTTTTTTAACAAATAAAGTAGTATTTGTTGATGAATCAGAACTTTGACCTTCCCTCCCCTCCCTTCTCCTGGGTTGAACTTTACCTTTAACAAGTTAAAAAAAGACACTCACGTGTTGTGTTTTTTTTTTTTTTTCTCTTCTGTATCTTTCCCTCTTTCCTGACCTTTGTAGCCCTAATATGAAGTGGAAATATCATTTTATATATATGTATTTTATTATTTGTGTCTGCTGAGTATTTCATTATTTCATATTTTTAAAATTTAAAGTATGGATGGGGGAAATGTGAATGGGTAGATCGTTTTCTATTTCTTTCTTTAAAAATGAAATTGCTAGACCAGGCACGGTGGCTCACGTTCGTAATCCCAACACTTTAAGAGGCTAAGGCAGACAGACCACTTGAGTCCACCAACCTGGGCAATATGGCAAAACCTTGTCTCTACAAAAAATACAAAAATTAGCCTGGCGTGGTGACATGTACCTATAATCCCACCTACTTGGGAGGCTGAGGTGGGAGAATTTCTTGAACCCAGGAGGCACACCACTGCACTCCAGCCTGGATGTAGAAGTGAGACTTTATCTCAAAATAATAATAATAAAATGAAATTGCTGTTTCATTGAAAGTGGCTCCCCACAAAATGGGAACCTTTTCCCCTAGAGGTCAGTTATGCTTCATAGAAAAATATTCTATGCTGGTCCAGAAAATGTATCTGGAGCAATAGCTAAGAAGAACCTTCTTTTATTATCAAATGCTCCTCACCCACTCTGAGGGACTGTGAGACCCTAGAATTCTGCCGTCTGCCCCCTTCCCACTGTCCATCTTGCTCAGGTGAGGCCCCTTCCTTAGAGCCTCTGAACCTCAAGAAGCAGCACGGACTGCGTGTAGAGAAGGGGCTGGCACCTGGCTCTGCTGTGTTCCAGCCAAGTGGCCTTAGGCAGGTCCTCAAATCTCATTTCGTCTCTAAAAGGGGGATCATGTTACTGAGCCGACAGCATTGATATGGGGCTCCTGGGATAGAGGCTGTTCAGGGGCTCAGCTTGGCTTGGGTCCTGCCTTCCCTCAACTGAAAGAACCTGAGCCAAGAATCACCTGGGGCCAGAGACATGGCCTGGGAGGAAGGAAGGACAGAGAGCAGCACTCCAGTGCTTCCAGGATCCGGGATCCCCTGGCCTCCCAGTGCCATCCTGGGGGTGGAAGAGCAAGTAGACGGGAAGTGAAGCCACACCCGGCCCCTGTGTGAGCGCTCCCAGTTCCCCCTTGATGGGGCAGGAGGCGGTGGGGACAGGGAGGTCTGTCCAGGCCCCCCACTCCCCACGGTGAGAGGGCCCCTTCCCCCATTTCCCCTGGCTGGAGTATCACAGACTGAGGGTGTGGTAGGAGGCACCCTCCCCTGACTCAAGTAGAAGCTACTCTGTGTGAGTGAGAGTAGAGTGGGGTGGCAGGGGTGGGGGACGGCGGGGGGAGGAGGGAAGCCGTGTCACCAAAGGGAACTGAAAGAAACCCAGAGGCCCATTGGGCAGCTGAACAATACACCCTGGCTCTGGAACAGCCCCCTTCAGTGCAGCCTGGGTGGATGATAACTGCCTTTGCCTCTCAAAACCACCCCAGGAAACCCATCCCCTTAGCCTGGGCTCTCAGGAGTCCGTAGGATGGCCGTCCTATTTCTCAGAAACCCCAAGTTTCAGAGAACCTGTTGGCTGGACATCAGGCTCTGAGGCCAACAGGTCTGAGTCAAATCCTTACTCTGCAATCTAGAATTGCGTGACCTGAGCAAGCCATTCACTCCCCCAGAAACCCCATTTCCCATCCGTAAAGGAGAATGGTGACCCCAGTGTCACAGATAGGCTGTGAGTCTACATTCAACAATGCTTCTCAGGCATGTTGTACCTGCCAGGATAAAGTGGTGGACAATTTCTACTTTGTCTAAAAATCCCTGCCCTCCTAGAGCTTCCATTCTGCAGAGTAAGATAGACAATAAATCCTCAAGTAATGAAACTGGGTGAGGCCTTCAGGGGTACCTCACAGGCTATGGCTTTGCTAGGGACAGTCACTGGAAGGTTCAGACCTGAGGCATGACACAGTCTGATTTAGGTTTTAACACCTCTTGGCCGGGTGCGATGACTCACACCTATAATCCCAGCAGTGTGGGAGGCCGAGGCAGGTGGATCACTTGAGGTCAGCAGTTCAAGACCAGCCTGGCCAACAGGGGGAAACCCTGTCTCTACTAAAAAAAATACAAAAATTAGCCAGGCGTGGTGGTTCATGCTTGTAATCCCAGCTACTCAGGAGGCTGAGGCAGGAAAATTGCTTGAACCCAGAAGGCGGAGGTTGTAGTGAGCCTAGATCGCACCATTGCACTCCAGCCTGGGTGACGGAGCGAGACTCCGTCTCAAAACAAAAAAGAAAAAAAAACACCTCTGGTTCTTGTATTTGAAGTGCTCACTTGCTTTGAAGTTTCTGTCACATAGAAGTGGTATCTTTTTTAGGATTAATACCCAGGACGCCACGGCTGGGCCTTCCCCCCCATTTCTTACTAACACCGGATCGGAGCTTTTTGGGGTGTGACCTGGAAGTCCCCCATTCAGCCAGCCTGTCACATGAACACTTCTACACTTGGAGTCCCCACCTTTCCCAATCCATGGCTCTGTCTTCACATGGCCTGTGAAGGAAGCTGCCCGGGCCCTTGCTCCAGGCCCTGACAGGTCACCTGTCCTCTCTGATGCCTGCAACCTGGCTCTTGTCCTTGTCCATGGAATCTGTTCTGGCCTCACACCGTCCTCCAGGCCTTGGATCCACAGCTCAAGCAAGCCCTGAAACCCACCAGAACTCCCCGACAACTCCGGTCTCTGCTGGCCTCCTGTAGCTACCTGTCTTTCTCACTTAAACCCTCAGATCTTGGGGTTTCACTCTTTCCTAGATTTCTCACCATTCCCTTTAAATAAATGTGCTGAAGCCCTCTCACTTCCCTCTGGGATTCCTCTCCCAGCTCAGCTCCCTGAGTCTGCGCCCCTGCCCCCCTGCCGCCTACTGCGGGCCTCCAGGACACCAGCCCAGAGGTTCTCCCTCCTCCCCTACTGGCTGCACGTGGTCTGATTCAGTGTTTCTAAAACTTGCTTAGCTCAGCACTGTGCTCAAACCACTTCCCTCCTGGCTCCTGGGCTCTGTCACGGACGGGGTGGGATGTCCGTCCTTCCTGCATGTCTCGAGGGCTCGCTGTGGAGCACGAGGCACCTGGACAAGGAGGAAAGGGAAAAGGACAAAGTCTAGCTAGAGACCCCAGCCTTCTGGGGCCCTTGCTTTGTGGGGACAGATGCCAACCCAGCCCCACAGGCACCAGCTGAAGACCTCTGGTACGCTCTTTTGTCCCAGAATGAGCCTGGTTGGAGCTCAGCATCTGCAGGTGTCCCCACCAGGCCCACGAGGTCCACCTATCTTTGATGTGCAGTGCAGGGGGCCCCCGGCCTCAGACTCCAAAACATTTCTGAACCAGATCCATCTCAAGCCCTTGCAGCTTAGAACCAAGGCTAGGACTGCTCCTGGGTAGGATGGTGGTCCCTCCCAGGTGGGCTCAGACGGGAAAGGGGGAGAGACGCAATTCTCTCCAGGATGGCAGGGCCAGCCCAAGGGCATGGGGTGCTCTCCTCAGAGTGGTGGGGAGGTGACAGAGCCACCCCTCTGCGAGGGACCTCTCCAGGGCTGACCCCGATACTCTCTGGCCTGCAGTCACTGATGTGTGAGGTCATGGGAGGGGTGTGGGGTATGACATTCCTCTTGTGTGGCCTCTCGACACTCAACCATGAGGAGGCACGTCCCAGCGGTCCCTCTCTGGCCCCTGAGGGGTGGGGTGTGGGGGTGGGTTGCGAGTTGAGCATTTCAGGTGTGAGGCAGGGAGGAGAGGGAGCACTTGGGGGCTGGCAGCTGAATGGAGTTGCAGGGCCTGGTGTTTGGCTCTTGCCAGCTGCTCCCCGGGCCAACACTATGACCCTGTGGGTCAGGCCTTGGGGGCTCTGGGTGGGGCACCTTCTAGGAGTCTCTCCTGTTCCTGTAGCCTCTGATTCTGGGGGCAGAAAGTCAAGAAAGCGGAGAGCCTAGGGGCTGAAGAACCCTGAGGGGGCCATGGGCCAGGGCCCCCTCTCCTGTCTTGAGCCCTTTCAGGGAAGAAAAGGGTGTCAGGCCTCATTGGAGGGGGTTCTGGGGGCAGGTTCTTACCAGGCCAGTGTCCTGGAGCCTTGATGCTTTGCAGTTCTCCAAGCCAGGAGCCAACTGAAGCCTGAGGCCCACCCAGACCCCCGTGCCGGGCAGACTGGACCCCTGAGCGCGCCAGTGGACCTGTGGATTCAGGAGCGTCTCCGCCAACCCGTGCCTGTCTCAAGGGTCAGGTCTCCTCTGTGTCTTCCAGTCCGTCCTCCTCCTTTCTCTCCTGGAGCGGCACCTCCAAAGCCATGGGGATACTGGCATACCCTGATAACCTGTCCAGGGGCCATGGCTAGGGAGCGGGGGTGCAGGAGAAGTTAGGAAGAAGAAAGGGGCACCTGCTCAGGCAGGAAAGAGCTTATGGGGCCTCTTCACTGGCTCTAAGGAGGCTCTGCTTTGCAGTAGCAGACCATAGGAGAGCCCAAGAGGACTGTGCCAGGGGCCAGACAGCCGAGCTCAGAAGGGTGGGGCAGTTTACCCAAAGGCACACAGCAGCTAGTCACATGAGGCACTGGCACTTGAACCAGACTAAACCATCAGTGACATTTTATCCTTTGGGAACCAGACAGACTTGGGTTCAGGTCATAGCTGGATGAGCTCAGCAAGTTGTTCAACCTCTCAAGTCTGGGTGTCCTCACTGTGAAATGGAACTAATGATACACCGTCAGCAACAAAGAACTGCTGTTCCGCGGTGAGGATCAGGCCCAGCCCAGCGCTGGACACACAGTGGAAATGATTCTACTAAACATAGCAGTAGCTGCTCCATAGAACATGTCCGGTGCTCCGGCGGTTCTGGGCGACTGCCTCACCATGACCAGCTGTCCTGCCTGATTCCCTGGGGCAGGCAGAGCCGGGAGGCATGCAGGTTCCCACTCTCCCTCAACTCAGAGATCCCTAGACTGCCCCTGGGCCACGCCCTCCTTTTCCCCTCTCCCTCCACTGGGCCTGACACGGTAGGGGAAGGGTGGAAAGCAGCTGGCTGCTGGCGGCCTCCTTCCTCACCCTGGCCCTGGAGTGTTCTCTATGTAGAGAATGAGGCCCATGTACCGAAAGAATGATCATGGACCCCCAAAGAGCCTGCCTGCCACCCCCTACACAGGCTGCCTTACTATAGGAACAGGCCCAAGAAAAATCAAGAAACGGAGAACGAATTAGGGGATGGGATGTGGGGAAGGGTCGACCACGAAGGGACGGCATGAAGTGATGGGAACAGTTCTGTCTCTTGACTGTGTCAGTGTTTACACAACTCTCCGCCTTTGCCAAAACTCCTAGAACCGTACGCTAAAAAGAGTGAATTTTACTGTATGTAAATGTAAAAATTTTTTAAATGTTTCATGATTCAGAAGATTCAAACTCCAAATGTCAAGAAGTTTTGGCTGGGCACGGTGGGTCATGAATGTAATCCCAGCACTTTGGGAGGCTGAAGTGGGCAGATCACCTGAGGTCAGGAGTTTGAGACCAGCCTGGCCAACGTGGGGAAACCCTGTCTTTACTAAAAATACAAAAAACTACTCAGGCACAGTGGCACATGCCTGTAGTCCATCTAACTTAGAAGGCTGAGGCAGGAGAATCACTTGAACCTGTATTCAAAAAAAAAAAAAGGAGTTTTTAGGAAAAGCTTAACTAATTTATATGGTTTATATTTTCCTTCATACCTAAAAAAAAGACTTATATGTAACTATGTCTTAAATAAGTCTTTCAAGTATGTTTAAAATAAAAATTCTAAGTAATTTTCTTTTTTTTTTTTTTTTTGAGATGGAGTCTCGCTCTGTCACCCAGGCTGGAGTGCAGTGGCACGATCTCGCTCACTGCAACCTCTGACTCCCTGGTTCAAGCAATTCTCCTGCCTCAGCCTTCCAAGTAGCTGGGACTACAGGCACCCACCATGATGCCCACCTAATGTTTGTATTTATAGTAGAGACAGGGTTTCACCATGTTGGCCAGGATGGTCTTGATCTCCTGGCCTCCCAAAGTGCTGGGATTACAGGCATGAGCCACCAAACCCAGCCCTAAGTAATTTTTTTAAAAAGGAAAAAGAAAGAAAAATAACAGATCCGAGAGGCATCCTTCACAAAGAGGCAAGGTGGTGCCGTCTTCTCTCCGCACTCCGTCCCTCCAGTCTGGCTGTTCTGGGCCATCGCCGAGTTGTCCTGCCAGTCCCTCTTCTGCTTCCCTCCAAGCTCTTGGGAGACTGAGCACTGTCTCCAGGGATTTGGTTATGTCTATCAGGCTCCCTGACTGCCCCACGGACCCAGGCCAAGAGTCCACCCTCCATGTGGGTGGCTTCAGGGGAGGGTCCTGGCAGGAGACAGGTGATATTGGGCAGAGGAGAGTTGAGTGAAGTGGACACTTGCAAAGGTGTAGACAGGGTTCTGAAAGCTACTGTGGAACTTCCAGGCATCCAGGGCCTAGCATCAGCTGGGAACCACCTCCACCCTCAGAGGGGCCGTCCTTTGGGACCTTTGCCAGGGGAAGATTGCAGGCAGAGGGAAGAAATCCCTTTTGTCCCATTCTCTTGGCCTCCTGTCTCTTGCCCATACCTCCTGGTGGGAGGGGCAGAGCTGGCCCGGGGGCCATGCATATTCCGAGTGCCCTGGAAAGCAGGACTGGTGGCAGCTAATGAGGGGAGGGAGTGCTTTCCTCTTGGCCCCTGGCAGGGCTGGGAGGGAACTGACACTGAGCTGGGCACCTGCACACCTGTGCATGTGCATTCTCTGACCTGCATATCCCACTGCAAGTCATGGTATGCTTGTTAATCACCCCTCTTGCTCCAGGTGCATCTCCCAGGAGAGTCAGGGGTTTGGTGGAGGCCACATTGGCCCACCAGCCTTGACTGTCCAAGGGTGCAGGGGCGGAGAAGCAGTGAGGCCCGGATCTCATGGGGAAGACCTTGCAAGGGGCTCTTAGTCTTTGGGTTCCAGGAGCCAGCACTGGGATTGGGGGTGAGGGCCAGGGTGGGAGGTCAGAGTCCTAGGGCAGGCCCTCTCCTCTGCCGTCTCCCACGTGGGTCTTCAGACACTGTACCCCTACCTCTACCTTGGACCAGAGCTTGGCAGGCAGCACCCTGCACTACTGTGTGGTGGATGCCAGGAAGCTGAGCATCACTGGGATGAGGGGCAGGGGCCTGCAGTGAAGATGAAAGGGCAGTGCTTCCCTCCTGTTATGCACCCCAGCCCCAACCAAGAGCTGAACTCTGTTCCCTCAAGCCCTCAGTCAGGCCCCTGTGGAAGTCTGAGTGAGTGGCAGGGCACCCTGTCCTACTAGGTGGACTCCGGTGTGTAGGTGACCCTGGGTCTTCACCCATGGCACAGGTGTGCCGTGGTCTCTGGTCTGTTTCCAAAGATTTCCAGATGTGCGGAGAGTGGGTTCCAATAGGGACCTGGTACTTTCTCAGCAGGGCTTCGGCTGACCAGAGAAGGGAGATCATTTCAGCGGCCTCCACTCCCGATGCCTCCCCACATCAGATGCCCCGCTCTGCCCTTCATCCCCTCTCTGTCCTCTAGCCAGTCCCAGCTCAGGCCTTGACACATTTTAGGATGTGCAAGGGAAGGGTGAGGCAGCTGCCATTCCCACTGAGCCCTGCCCCGCTTTTATTGGCCCCTGGGGCAGAGGGGAGTGTGGACAGTTCAGGGCTTCATGATGGGAGGCAGTCAAGGTGTGGGACGGGGGTGGCAGAGGAAGCTGCCAAGGCAGCCTGACAGCAGTGGTGCCCAGACCCTAGGACATACCCTTTAATGCTCACCCCTGGCCCCTGTCCTAGGGCCAGGACATCTATTTTGACTCATAAATCTGAGGTGATCACCAGGGCCGTGCAGCCCAAACACATGCCCATCAAAGCCACAGCCGCTGTTTTGCTCACTGGGGCCACCCTGTGGCCATCTCAAGGCCCCAGTTCTCCTCCTTGGGGCTCCCTTGTCCCAGGCGGTGCATCCCTCTTCAGGCAACTTTCCTGCCGTTGCCTCCGCCCAGGACCTTTGCTGTGTGCAGCTTACCTGGACGGGACAGGAAGACAGTATAGTATGCTGCCCACAGGTAAGCCCTAGACCAAACATGACGAAAATCACTCAAAAATGTAGTTAAAAAATCACTAAAGGATTTAAAATGTCCTACTAGAAGTATTCACTTAATGTAAAAAAAAAAAGCAGTGAAGGAGAAATAGAGGAGCAAAAAAAGACATGAAATGTTTAAAAATAGCAGATGGAAATTCAACTATGTATATTGATAATGTGAATGGATTAAACCAGGGGTCCCCAACCCCTACACCGTGGATTGGTAGTAGTCTCTGGTCTCTTAGGAACTGGGCCTCACGGCAGGAAGTGAGCAGCAGGCAAGCAATGAGCATTACTGCCTGAGCTCCACCTCCTGTCAGATTGCGGTGGCATTAGACTATTATAGGAGGCCAGGCACAGTGGCTTAACCTGTAATCCCAGCACTTTGGGAGGCCAAGGCAGGCAGATCACCTGAGGTCAGGAGTTCGGGACCAGCCTAGCCAATATGGCACAACCCCATCTCTACTAAAAATATAAAAATTAGCCAGGCGTGATGGTGGGCACCTGTAGTCCCAGCTATTTGGGAGGCTGAGGCAGGAGAATCGCTTGAACCCAGGAGGCAGAGCTTGTAATGAGCCAAGATCTTGCCACTGCACTCCAGCCTGGGTAATAAAGTGAGACTCCGTCTCAAAAAAAAAAAAAAAAGAAAAAAAAATGATTCTCATAGGAGCTCAAACCATATTGAGAACTGCACATGAGAGGGATCTGGGTTGCACACTGCTTATGAGAATCTAATGCCTGATGATCTGAAGTGGAACAGTTTCATCCCGAAACCAGCCTGCCCCCCAAACCACCCACCACCACCACCCTCCACTGTCTGTGGAAAAATTGTCTTCCACGAAACCGGTCCCTGATGCCAAAAAGGTTGAGCACTGCTAGATTAAACAATTCAACCAAAAGGCAGAGATAGTCAGACCCAATTTAAAAATAAGATCTGTCCAGTTGCGGTGGCTCGTGCCTGTAATCCCAATATTTTGGGAGTCCAAAGCAGGATGATTGCTTGAGGCCAGGAGTTTCAGCCTGGGCCACATAGAGAGACCTCGACTCTACAAAAAATAAAATGAAATAGAAATTAGCCTGGCATGGTGGCACACACCTGTAAGTCCTAGCTACTCAGGAGCCTGTAGTGGGAGGGTCGCTTGAGCCCAGGAGTTCAAGGTTACAGCTAACTGTGATGAACCACAGTACTCCAGCCTGGACAACAAAGAAAGACCCTGTCTCCAAAAAATAAAAATAAATTAATTTAAAAACATACAAATTAAAAACAAAATCCAACAACATGCTATTTACAGGAGGCACACTTTAGATTTAAAGATATAAATAGATTTAATAAGAGGGTAGAAAAAATTGATACCTACCATCATGGTGACGCACACCTGTAATCCCAGCTACTCAGGAGACTGAGGCACGAGAATTGCTTGAACCCAGGAGGCTGAGATCACGCCACTGCACTCCAGCCTGGGTGACAGAGTAAGACTCTGTCAAAAACAAAACAAAACAAAACAAAACGAAAACCAAATATGCATCCGAAACTCTAGCTGAAAAGTAATATTTCCCCTTCACTTTGAACAGCCCTTGAATGACCTGCAATTGATCAATAGATTTTGGAGCGAGAGAGCCAGCACACTGATCAGGAGCACTAACAAGGAAGTAAAAGATCCCTGGAGAGTGAGGAGTGAAGCCCCAAAACTGGTCCCCAAGGAGTTAGATACCAAGAGTCAGGAAGATGTGCTATGGTAGGAAGCCGTGCATCAAGATATTGCCCATTCTTTTGAAGTGATAACCAAGAGTGAAATGTTTGCAAAACTTTAGGAAAGTAAGTGGAGGTATTATCAGAGTCATATGGCATCTGTTGTCCTAATGTTGTATCATACTATTTCATATTAATTTAAATTTATTGTATCATGTTTTGTCATGTCACCAATTGTAATTATGCAAATATTTATGTACCACTAAGAAAAAAAAACTGCCAAATAAGCCAATACAGTATTTTTATCTGTGTTTTAGCTTTTCTTTTTAAATGGTCTTTTGAATTTATTTAGACAAACATGTTAATTATATATAATTCTTGTGAATAAACAAGGGGAAATGTAAGAGGAATAAAAAATTAAAATTCTTTAAAATATTATATATATATATGTACATATATGTGATGATGATGAAGGGGCTCAGAAGTTTATTAGTCAAACTTCCAAGCAGATGAGTAGAGCAGAGCCAGAAACTCTACCCTAAACTAGTAGTTCCCAGTGACTATGCTGATACCCAGAGGTTTGTCCTGATCAGTTCTGAAATGTGTTGCAAGGAATTTCTTACAGCAATAAACCACCAAAGTTCTTGAATGATTTGCTTTTTAAAATATACAATGTTGATTTATCATTATCCACTTTAAAAAATGTTATTTACTCTGGTTTGATTTCCAATGTGTTTCATATATATACACATATATGTGTGTATATATATGATTTCCTATATATAGAGAGAGAGCAAACAGCAACCATAAGAAAACTATCATACAGAGTAGATTTAAATTTTTTTTAATTACTAAAGATAAAGAGGGACATTTTATAATGATAAAAGTGTAATCCATCAGGAAGATATGATAATTATAAACATACATGCAACTAACATCAGAACCATACTTCACACAATATATAAAAATTAACTAAAATGGATCGAAGACCTATATAGAAGAGCTAACGCTATAAAACTCCTATAAATAAATATAGGGATAAATCTTCCTAACCTTAGATTAGATAATGATTCCTTTAAAATGACACCAAAAGCACAAGCAACAAAAGAATAAAACATAAATTGGATTTCATCAAAATTAAAAACTTTTGTGCTGCAAAGGACACCATCAAAAAAGAGAAAAGACAACCCACAGAATGGGAGAAAATATTTGCTAACCATATGCCTGATAAGTGACTTGTATCTAGAATATGTAAATAACTCTTACAATTGAATAATAAGAAGACAAATAGCCCAGTTTAAAAGTGGGCAAAGGATTTGAATAGACACTTCTCCGATTAAAATATATAAATGTCTAGTGTGTACGTGAAAAGATGCTCAACATCATTATTCATTAGGAAGATGTAAATCAAAACCACAATAAAATACCACTCACACTTACAGGATGGCTATAATAAAAAAGACAGATAATAAGAAGTATTGTCAAGAATGTGGAGAAATTGGAACCCTCGCATACTGCTGTTGTATGTGAAATGTACAGCAGTGCAGCCACTTTGGAAAACAGTCTGGCAGTTGCTCAAAAGCTTAAACATAGAGGTCGGGCGTGGTGGCTTCTGCCTGTAATCCCAGCACTTTGGGAGGCTGAGGTGGGTGGATCACTTAAGGTCAGTAGTTCGAGACCAGCCTGGCCAACATGGTGAAAGCCCGTCTTTACTAAAAATACAAAAATTAGCCAGGTGTGGTGACACACACCTGTAATCCCAGCTACTTGGGAGACTGAGGCAGGAGAATTGTTTGAATCCGGGAGGTGGAGAATGCAGTGAGCTGACATCGTGCCACTGCACTCCAGCCTGGGTGACGGAGCAACACTCTGTTTAAAAAAAAAAAAGCTTAAACATAGAAGTACCATATAATGCCACAATTCTCTTCCTCATTACAAATGAAAGCTCATGTCCACACAAACTTTGTATATGAATGTTTAAGCAATATTCTTCATAACAGCCAGAAAGTAGAAACAACCCAAATGTCTGTCACCTGATGAATGGATAAATAAAATGTGGTATATAAATGCAATGAAATATTATTTGTCAGTAAAAAGGAACGAAGTACTGCTACATGCTACAACATGGATGAGCTTTTAAAACATGCTACGTGAAAGAAGTCAGATACGAAAGACCACATATTGTGTGATTCTGTTTAAATACAATGTTCAGAACAGGCAAATCCACAGATTAAAAAATGTAGATTTGTGGTTTGCTTTGGGACAGGATAGGGTACAAGATTTCTTTTTGGGATGATGAAATGTTCCAAAATTGGTTGTGGTGATGGTTGCACAACTCTGTGATTATATTGAAATTTTTTTTTTTTTTTTTTGAGTCAGGGACTCGCTTTGTCCCCCCAGGCTGGAGTGCAGTGGTACAATCATGGCTCACTGCAGCCTCGACCTCCCAGGCTCAAGCAATCCTCCTACCTCAGCCTCCCAAGTAGCTGGGAATACAGGCATGTGCCACTATGCCTGGCTAATGTTTTATTTATCTTTTTTGTAGAGACAGGGTCTTGTTATGTTGCCCAGGCTGATCTCGAACTCCTGGATTTAAGCAGTCCTCCCGCCTCAGCCTCCCGAAGTGCTGGGATTACAGGCATGAGCCACTGTGCCCGGCCTAAACTATTGAATTGTACACTTTAGATGGGTAAATTGTATGGTATGTGACTTATATCTCAATAAAGTTGTTACCAAAAAAGGGGAGTGGCCTGAGATCACCACTGGGTTGCAGGACACCCGGTGCCCTGAGAGGGCCCCAGCTGCAGATCCACTGGCCTCTAACTAGCCGCTTGCATTGGACGCTCCTACTTCCCATTACTTAGCAGCAGCAGCCGCCATTCCCACGGCCTCGGCCCCTGTCTAAGGTCCTGCTTGCCTCCAAACAGTGGGGTGGGACTTATGGTGGGTGAGGCCAGGCTGTTGTCCAGAGGCCTCTTGGCTAGTCTTGACCCAAGTTCCTGAGAGATAATGTCTCCTCTGGCCAACCAACCGGGGAAGGCAAACATTGGCAACTCAGGGCCTGACTGCTAAGGGAGTCAAGAGAATAGCTGAGAGGTGCTGAGCTGCCCCAAAGCATAGGGCCCTTGGCAGGTGTGGGCTATGCCCCTCCTCACCCAGCCCCCAGGCTGCTCAGCCCCAACAGGCATTGTCTGTTGGAGATCTGAATTCTGCAGCCACAAATCAGGATCACAAGAGCAGGGGCCAAAGCGGCTTCCGAGTCTCAGGACCACCCCCCAACCCAATTCCTGGGCACTGCATGTGGTTTGAGGCAGTTGGAGGCGAGACCTCTGTGTGTGCCCATCCAAATAACCCTCAGGGCCATTCCTCTCTCTAAAAAAGCAAGGGAGTGCAGAGATGGTAAAGCCCAGCTCCCAGGGCACTCCTAGCCTGGCGCCCCAGGAGATAAGCCTGGATGCCGTAGCAGAGGGAAGACGCAGTGCTGTGGAAACCATGGAGAAGCTGAACTTCTCAGTGTGCAGAGAAGCCATTTGGAGGGTGTGGGGCAGGTGCAGGGGCTGAGGGGGGCAAGCAGAGGTCTGCGTTGTGGTGGAGAGTCTGGGGCCCACCAGAGTTGGGATGGAGAACCAGCTCCTCTCCTCTGCCTGAGCCTCTTAAATTCTCCAAGTCCTGGGTTTGGAGTTTCCTGGGGACCATCGTAGCACCTACCTCCTAGAGCAGCTGTGAGCACAAATCACCATCATCTGTGTAGCCCACCTGGCATGGGCCTGGCACCCCTTGAGCACTCGGCCCAGGAGTCATTATCACTGCCCTATCGGGTGCAGGGGGGGCTCCTGAAGCCGGGGCTGCCACAGGGGGAGCTTTGTGCCTCACAACTCTAGGGGGCCTTATTCACATCATAGCCGTTGTGGATCTGTTACAAAACTGTCTCAGCCTGTGGGAGTAAATTGTCTCGAGAATTGGAGTCTTCGAGGTCTAAATATGTGCTGCCCAGTACGGTAAGTCACTAGCTACACATGGCTAGTTACATTAAAGTAATGAAATTAATTAAAATGAAAAATTCAGACACTCAGTTGCTCAGGTGCCAATAGCTTTATGTGGCCATTACATTGGACAGCACAGATCTAGAACACGTCCATCATTGCAGACAGTCCTACTGGACTGTGAGAGGAGGCACTGTGGAAGCTTGAGAGTAAGGCCAGGAAGGCCAGGAAGAGCTGAGGTGGGAAGAAGAGAGAATGCCAGGTGGGGGGCACACTTCCCCAAACCTCTTAGCTTCTCCAAACCCTAATGGGATCCCCAGTGGTCAGCCTTTGAGAAGTCAAAAGGGATTAAAGAAGCCCCAGGTGAGAAGAGGCACGAGGCTCTACTGGCAAGTTTTCCTCCAGCTGCAGAACCTCCAGGCTTGGGGGGGTCACTGTGTGAGTGTCTGGAAACCTCCTGCCCAGCCCCCAGGGGCAGGCTGTGGCATGGGGTTCAGATATGCAATGTGACTGGGTGCAGTGGCTCGCACCTCTAATCCCAGCACTTTGGGAGGCTGAGGTGGGAGGATAGCCTGAGTCCAGGAGTTCGAGACTGGCCTGGACAACATAGGAGGAGACCCTGTCTCTACAAAAATAAAAAATAAAAAAACTAGCAGGCATGATGACACACACCTGTAGTCCCAGCAACTTGGGAGGCTGAGGTGGGAGGATTGCTTGAGCCCAGGCGGTTAAGGCTGAGATGAGCTGTGATTGCACCACTGCACTCCAGCCTGGGTGACAGAGCAAGATCCTCCCAAAAATTAAATTAATGTGTGTGTGTGTGTGTGTGTGTGTGTGTGTGTATATATGTTTAGTAAACTTTATTTTATATGTATTACATATATAAAGATATATATCTTTATTTTATATATATTTATCATATATAGTGCAATACATTTTATATATTTATATATATATATATATATATATATATTGCAATCTGAGTGCCTTGGTCTTTCTATACTGGAAACAAAACAAAAAACTCACACTCACACACACTTCTCAAATCCCAGCAGGTTCCATCCAGCAAGGAAGTATTGGGTCCCAACCCTGTGTATGACCCGGCAGGCCGGCCGGGCGTGTGGATCGATATTTTGTACTTGAGTGGGCAACACTGCAGCTTGGCACCGTGCCTGGAATGCAGTGAGGTGGACCTGTGGGGCATTTTAAGGACGGGCAAACGAAATCCCTCCCGGGAGGGGACTGGTGGGCTACCTAGTCTGAATTTACGAAAGATGTCGCCGGGCTGTGAGATATGAGTTGTGGCATTAGAATCTCAGATCTCTGATAAAAAGCACATCTCCCCGCCCACTGTGGTTGCTCAGCTGGCCCGTTAGCTGATTTCATTTGTCACAACTGTCGTGATTTAAAAGATATCAAATGAAGCAGAAAAATCTAATCATTTACTAATCCCTTCTCTGCCTCCCTCCCCACAGTGACCTTTTGCTTCCAGCCACCAAACTCAGAGAAAAAACCAACCTGCTACGTGAGCGGTGCACCCCAAAGGCAGTAAGAATGGGAGTCACTTATGCTGGGGCTCCTGTGTGCCAGGCACCACACGCACAGGAGCGAACCAGCATATTAGGTTTGCCCAGTTGAATCCTCCCAGCTTCAGGTAGGGAGTATTACTTCATTTTACAGAAGAAGGGTTTGGGCTTAGGGGTGGTTAAGTAACTGGGTGGAGCAAGTGGGTAAGGTTAGCATATCAGTTGAGGACCCAGGAGGAAACAGAATTCCCCCAAAAACAATTTAGCTAAAGAGAATGTGAAGAAGGAGCTGTTCACAGATGTGCAGACATGGTTATAAGGACCAGCAAGGAATGTTGAGGCCCCCCAGGGACTAACAGTAGCAGGAAACCACTGTCACCTCCCGGGCTGAGGGGACAAAGGGGAAGGAATAGTGTAACCTCGGGAGCCCAGGTAGAGCAGGAGGAGGGTGGGGAAGAAATACGCCAACCATTCTCCCTCCTGCCCGCTCATCCCCTGTTGGGGCCTGTCATTTGCGGAACCAACAGGAAACCGGAAGGCATGAAAGCACAGAGTGATGCCTTCTGTAGGAGACCAAGAGGGACAGGGAATAAACGGCAGAGGAGGAGAGGAGGGATAATGAGAGGACACTCAGCGCAGTTAGTAAGTGGTAGCACAGGAGTTGAATTCGGAACTCACTGACTCTGAACTCCACCCGACTGAGCATCGTATGCTGCTACTGCGGCCATATGCCTCCCAGGGGTTCATGCATCACGGTAAGGGAACCAGCAGTGTCCCCACAGAGGGGCTTCCAGGTCAAGCGAGAACTCAAGCCTGGACCCAAGCTGTTCCTTCCTTCCTTCTCTAGCCAAATCCCCTTCTTCTAAAGAAAGAGCTGTTTCTGGTGAGAAAGGCTGCACCAGGGCCCCCCACCGCCTAGCAGAGAAAAACAGACCAGATGCTTATTCCAAGACTGACATTTGTGTGGACCTGAGTCTGGTGCTCATGCTGTTCCCTTTACCAGGAGTCTTGTTTCCCGGAAGGTTCAGGGCAGGAGCCTGTCTCATTCGCCACTGTATCCCTGCATCGAGCACAGTGCCTGGCACCCAACAGAGAGGCACTCAGTGATCATACTCAACTGTGGAACTCAAGTGCCTTGCAAATAACACCCTTTCCTCGGGGCCCTGGGCTTTCACTTCATAGGGTGAGTTTTCCAGAAGCTTCTTTACCTTCTGTTGCAGATTTTTAAAAAATGTTAATATTGACGTTTCAGTTTGGACCTTAGAGGGAGATGATGATTATGACAATAAAAATAATAACAGATTGCGGTGCTTAAAATGTGCTGGGCGTTGTAAAAAGTTTTCTGTGCGTATTATCCCACTTAACACCTGTGCTGGCCACCTCTTAAGCAAGTCCTCTCAGTCGTACCTCATTCCAGTCGTATCTCATTCCAGTCGTACGCAACTTGCAAGCAGCTCCACACAGTGCATCCTGACAGCGTTTCTTCTCAGGTCCTGGCTGCAAATCTACCTCTCTCATGTTGGAATTTCTCTGATGCACAGCATTGGATACACTCGGGAAACCACGTGAGCACTGGCTCATGCATAACTGGGAGCAGTCAACGCCCTGGGGGCCTCCCAGTGCCAATGGCTTCTACTGCCTGCCTCCCTTTCATATGGCTCCCCCAGACCTGCAGGACTGGACGCTGATGCCCACCACAGTGGTCGGCGCCATTGCATAATGCACCCTTGTATTGGCTCTCCATCCTTCCCAGTTTCACACTTCCCATCCTCCCTCCTGCTCCTGGGGATCATATTCCAAAATCAGCCTGCATACAAGCCTTTATTTATCTCAGGCTCTGATTTCCAGGAACTCAGGCTAAGACAATCGTTTTTTGTTTGTCTGTTTGTTGTTGTTTGTTTTATTTTGTTTTTGAGACAGTCTTGCTCTGTCACCCAGGCTGGAGTGCAGTGGCACGGATCTCGGCTCACTGCAACCTCCACTTCCCAGGTTCAAGTGATTCTCCTGCCTCAGCCTCCTGAGTAACTGGGATTACAGGCGCCACCACACCCAGCTAATGTTTGTATTTTTAGTAGAGATGGAGTTTCACCATGTTGGCCAGGCTGGTCTTGAACTCCTGACCTCAGGTGATCCACCCACCTCAGCCTCCCAAACTGCTGGGATTACAGGTGTGAGCCACCGTGCCCAGCCTAAGACAATCCTTAACGACAGCAATGACAGAGGTGCTCTTATTACCCCCGTTTCATAGGGGAGGACCTGAGACTGAGGTTCAATAACTTGCCAAGATCACATGGCAAGTAAGGTGCAGAACCACTGGAAGTTAAAAAAAAAAAAAAAAAAAAAAATGCTCCTCTCAGGGACGGGGAGAATGATTTGCCAAGAGATTGTAGGAGGATTTCTGGCAGTGTCCGGTGCTCGTTGAGGTTTGTGGCCACGAATCTTAATGGAAGCAATGGAGTGATGAGATGCTGTCCAGCAACACTCAGGGGCTCTGATAGAGGCATGAAGAGGGCAGGTGGGGGTGCTGGGGTGTGGGACTGGGCAGAGCAGGGGGTGAGCTGGGCAGGAAGCAGCTGAGAGTCACAGTGACCAGGGAGGGCGAGGAGGCTTGGACTTCTCATGACAATAACTTTTCCAGGGAGAAGGCCTAGTAGGTCGTGCCAAGGATAGGTCCACGCTACTTGGCTGGAGGTCAGTGTGGACAGGCCTGGCCAGCCCCCAGGATCCTAAGGACCTCAAATTGATTCCATTCTCTACAGCTTATTCCCACTGTGACTCTGAGCTTATGCTAAAAAATTGTGCTGTTTATTTGAAATTCAAATTTAACAGGACGTTCTGCATTTTTATTTGTGAAATCTGGCAACACTATTCCCCTGTAAACCAGTAACACCCCCCTGCGTAGCCATGACCTCCTCTTCCTCGCAGCTCTCTTCACGTCCCCAGCACCACTGCTCTCCTAGTGTCCCAAACTCGGCCTCCACTATTCCAGGGGACCCAGCCAGTCACAGACTCCTGCCCGTCCTTTAGAAACACCCCCCTTTCTCCAGCCCACGGGACCCCTGGCTCCATGCCTAGATAACTGCTGTCACAGCCCCGATGCCTCTGTCTGCATCCAGCCCCCACCAGGTGAATATTCCTCAAGCGCCCCCTTGACCATGCCACACGCTGCTTCAGCCTTCAATGCCCCCCACTGCCCATAGAAGAAAGTCCTAATTGCAAGGCTTCCAGCAGCCTGTTCCCATGGCCTTCCCACATGGACCTTCTGCAACCCACCTCTCTCCACCCTGTCCTTGTGCACGGAGGACCCTCACATACTCCCTCTCCTTCAGGTGGAAACCCACTTTCCCATGAAGACCCAGCTCAAAGGACTCATTGTCTGGAAAGGTCCCCTGACTGCCCAGCCTGGACGGGCTTCTGCTGCCTCCTGTGCCCTCCTCTGGCAAAGCACACACTGCAGTCTTCCACACCTCCTCTTAATTTGTCCAATGGTTCTTACATCTTGTGGTAGCTTGGCTATGAGCTTATCTTCTCAACTAGATTGGAGGCTCCCTAAGGGCAGGAAAAAGATTTTGTGCCTGTTTCCCTATGGTCTCTGGCTCAGTTCCAGGCCAGAGCCAGTATTTGCTGACTTGTGCATGGGTTCTGCACTCCCCTGGCCACTGTCAGAGTGAGAGGACAGGCAACCCTGGGCATGTCCCAGACTCGTTGACCCTCAGGTGGCAAGTTGTGGCTGTGGGCCACAGAAGGCATGCAGGAGGTGGTGTTGAGGCTGGCACATGGCTGACCTGGCTCACAGTGCGGGCAGCACGCTCCTGGCTTAGGGCAGGGTCCTTTTGGGCATGGCTTCGGGGTGCAGGTGATGGTCCCTTCCTGTGGGAGCAGACTGAGGTGGCTGCACAGGCCTCAGAACCCCAGAGGGCAGGGCCTCAGCCCAGGCTGGGACATGTCAGAGGGGCAACAGGATGAGTCGGCTCTGAGGGTGCGGGCTACCCTCTGTGTGAACGCAGAAAAGAGACATCCCGCCCCAACTCGAGTCGTCTCTTGATTTTTTGTTTTGTTTTGTTTTGTTTGAGACAGGTTCGTAATGTATTGCCCAGCCTAGAATACAGTGGCTTCATCATGGCTGACTGCAGTCTCCACCTCCCCATGTCAAGTGATCCTCCCGCCTCAGCCTCCAGAGTACCTTGGGACTACAGGCGCTCACCGTCATGCCCGGTTAATTTCTTTTTATTACTCTGTAGAGACTGGGTCTCCTTATGTTGCCCATGCTGGCCAGCTTCTGGACTCAAGCGATCCTCTTGCCTGGTCTTTCCGAAGCCCTGGGATTACAGGCGCAAGCCACCACCTGGCATCCTAACGCTCTTGACCCGGGAAAGCATCTCTTTCAGGTGCCAGTCCCACCGAGAGCGTGGGCTAGGGAAGACCTGAGGACCCTTCAGAGCTGGGAGGAATCGGGGGCGGGGCGCGGGGGGAATTTGGGGTTGAGGAATTACTATTTCCCTGTTCCAGACTGCCGAAGCAGCCCAGTGGTGGTCTAGGCCACCGCGCTGTCTGGCCCAGTGCTCAGTCCAGGTACGTAGTCACCGCCGGTAAGTGCCGGCCGCCTTGGGTGGTCTCCCCGGACGGGACCTGCGCGATGCAGAAGAACCCAGCGCAGTCCGGGCAGAGCCAGCTTTGCCCCGCCGTCCGGACCGGTGCTCCAGGGCGCAGCCACGCAAGCGCACCGCAGACAGGTGGGTACCCTCAGCCGCGCGCTCCTCTCCGCGTCCCAGTCCGGTGCGCCCCGAAGGTAGGGGGAGCGGTACCCGCTGCTGCCCAACCCCAAGTCTAGGGCTCCACCAGGGACCGCGCCCCTCAGGCACCTGCGGGCGGAGGGATGAAGACTGGAGTACGGCGGGTTCCGCGTCCAGCTGTGCCTGGAGACCGAGCTCGGGTGGGTGCCTACAGCAGGGTGCGCCCCGCCGACCTGGGACTTCCCAGGCTCCCCTCACGCCCCATCAGTTTGGGGTGCTGGCGCCCGACGAGCCCCAAGGCCCAGGCGGCGGAGTCGGTGGGGGGCGCAGTCTCTGATGCTCTCCCCTCGCCATCGCCCAGGATGGGGGCTCCCGGGCATCCCGCTGGAGGCTGGCTTGGGCCACTGAGGAGCGAGGCCCGATCCTTACTTTCCATGCACTCACCCACGCTCTTATCGGGCCACCCTCACCCTTTCGGGAAAAAAAAAAAGGTTGAGGTTTAAAGCTTTCATTCCCCCCCCCCCCCCCAGATCTTCAGGCCAATGGCAGGAACTGTGCAAGAGTTTGCGGGAAGACGGTGTCAGGTAGAGGCTCCATCTGTCCCTGGGCTCGCGGCCGGGAATGGTAGACGTCGGCCCCCCAAGCAGCGGAGAAGGATGGGGCGCACTAGTTCCTGGGCTGGTTTCTGTAGGTCCTGTCCCAGAACTTAAGAAGACAACAATGAAGAGGCTAAATGTGGAGGAAAAGTGAGACTAGTGTGGCCGGGATGCTGGGGGAGATGGCAAGGACCAGCGCTGGCCTCGCGCAGTTGTCTCCGGACCTGGGAGGGGCGGAGCGGGTACCCGGGAGCAGAGGCGGGAGTGGGGGACTTTCCCAGCCTCGCAGCCACGCTGGGCACAGCAGGGTGAGGACCAGGGTGCTGCTCCTCCAGCAGCAAGAGGAATGGTCCAGAGGCCATGCCTGGGGGTGGGGGTGGCTCCGCGGGGCTGGCCCAAGGGGTGTGCCCCAGGGGAGACAGCGAGAGGTGTGGGGGCAGAGGGAAGGGGGGAGGAGGAGCGGAGAGGAAGTGGGGAGCAGGGGCAGAGGACTGGGGTGGGCCTGGGCCTCCGCGGACCCAGTCACCAGGGCTCGAAAGTGCACCGGCTGTGTCCATAAAAAAAACTGGCAAGACCTCCCCTCCCCCTGCCTCCACCCTCCCCCTACCCCATAGCTGTGGGGCCTGGGGCTGGGGCTGAGGGGCTCCAAGAGTTTAGGGAGGCACTGGGTAATCACCCCTTTTTACCTAAAGGCCCTGCTTGGGGGTTTTCCCCCTGTACCCTGGTCTTCCCCCACCCTGCCCCTGGGAGGAAGCTGAAAGAAACTTCTTCCTGGGCACCTGTTGCCCCAGAGCCTCAGCCTGTCTGGACCAGGCGGGCGGCAGGGCCGGGGGTATGGGCAGCTCACCCGGAGGGGTGGGATTTAGGATCAGGCCCAATGCAGTGAAACCTTTGTCCTCTGCCTGAGCTGGGTGTGGGTTTGCAAGGAGACATGTGACCCAGACCAACCCTGGACACAGCAGGGCGCCTGCTGTCTGGCTACTCTTATTAAGACTGCTGTGGCACTTCCTCCCCTAGTGGCCCCCTGCTACCCAAGCCTTGCAGCTCCTGGAGTGACGGGACTGTCTCCTGGGACTCCACTGGGGCCCTGGGGTTGGCTGTGAGATTTTACCAGCCCATCAGGAGCACTTGTGCATCCCATCCTCATATTCCAGATCTGGGGCTCTCCCAACAAGTTTATCTGCTTTTTCCCTGGAGCCCCTCCAGTCCTCCCTGTTGACCCACCTCCTCCCCAAAGCCCTCCCAGGTTAGTCCAGCCACACTCAGCTTCCCACATTTGAGTGCTCATGCACCCACAGCTGACACAGCCCATCAGGCACTTGCCTTGTGCTCTCAGCCTGCTTCACACAGTGTGGGGCTCTGCCTTCCTCAGCCAGGACAGGGCACATCATCTCTCATTTTCCTGGTACCCAGCACAGCTAGGCTAGTGCCCCTCAGAGCAGGTATGCACCGAGGATTGCACACTGGACCCTGGTTCCTCCTGTCCCCAGGCTGGGCTGGCAGGCAGGGGCCAGGCTGGGCATGGGGAGGTGACAGCTTCCCACAGAGGCTGCCAAGGGAACTGGAGCCTAGCCCCTCTTGGGCCACAAGCCCTTCCTGCCCTCAGCCTTGCTACCTCTGGCCTCTAGGTGTGTCATTAGAGTTCATCGTGAACACCCTGAACGCCGGCTCGGAGGCCTTGTCTGTCACCATTGATGGCCCCTCCAAGGTGCAGCTGGACTGTCGGGAGTGTCCTGAGGGCCACGTGGTCACTTACACTCCCATGGCCCCTGGCAACTACCTCATTGCCATCAAGTACGGTGGCCCCCAGCACATCGTGGGCAGCCCTTTCAAGGCCAAGGTCACTGGTGAGTGCTGGCTTCGGGGAGGTCCATCCAACCTGCAGCCCAGCCCAGCCTGGAGGGCTCCGGTGGCCACGCACATCCAGACCATAGTCTGACCCCAGACACCATGGTCAGTTTACCAGGGCTAGAGGTGGGCCTGGCTCTACACAGCACACATTCTGTGGAGTCAGGCATGATGGTGTAAAAGTCCCATTCTTCCTCTCCATCGCGGCCCCTCACTCCTTCAGCTCTGGCCTGCGCTGGCTCCTCAGGCTCTAGCATCACTTTCTCCCCTCCTGGCTTCCCATATTCCTCGGCTCCAAGAAGACACAGTCAGTATTGAGCAAGCTCCCCTCTTGAGGCTGTCTGTAGGATGCGTTGGGTGGGTGTTCCTTTGTAAAGTGACTCTTACCCTGTGAGTTAGCCTGAGTTCCCAAAGCCTGCAAGGGTGAGGGTCACAGCATCTGAGGCCCCAGCCCTGGGGTGGAGCACCAGTTGGAGCTGGCAGCTCAGGGCCCTGGCTGGCAATGGGGCTGTGCTTCTAGAGTGGCCCTTGGAGGAATTTGGGGGGAGCCGCGAATGCAGGCAGTGAGTCCCACAGGGTGGCAATGCTGACCGAAGGTCCCCTGCCTGGGGAAGAACAGGAAGCCCTTCTGACCAGGTTTGTGCCCCATCCACCCGCCCCTCAGGTCCGAGGCTGTCCGGAGGCCACAGCCTTCAGGAAACATCCACCGTTCTGGTGGAGACTGTGACCAAGTCTTCCTCAAGCCGGGGCTCCAGCTACAGCTCCATCCCCAAGTTCTCCTCGGATGCCAGCAAGGTGGTGACTCGGGGCCCTGGGCTGTCCCAGGCCTTCGTGGGCCAGAAGAACTCCTTCACCGTGGACTGCAGCAAAGCAGGCAGGTGGCGGGGGGAGGGTGTCTCCCAGGGTGTGAGCAAGAGGCCGTCAGGGAGCAGGGTGTGGGTCACAGTAGGGGACTCCCTGGTGTGAGCCCATCCCTCTGCCTCCCTCTCCAGGCACCAACATGATGATGGTGGGCGTGCACGGCCCCAAGACCCCCTGTGAGGAGGTGTACGTGAAGCACATAGGGAACCGGGTGTACAATGTCACCTACACTGTCAAGGAGAAAGGGGACTACATCTTCATCGTCAAGTGGGGTGACGAAAGTGTCCCTGGAAGCCCCTTCAAAGTTAAGGTCCCTTGAATGCCAAAAAAGTACCTCCCCAGCCTCAGCCCCCACCTCCAGCCAAACACACATTACACACACACACACACACACACACGTGCCACACCCAGACACACGCACAGAATCAGACACTACAAACACCTGCCTTGGGGGTGAAGTAAAGTCACAGCCTCCTCACCCCACTGTGCCCCTGGGGTTGGAGGACCTTGTCTGTGTCAGGACAGTGTCCCTCCCCGGGAACGTGACATGAGGGCAGACTGGGGCCAGGCTCAGGGGCAGAGGCTGGGACATGAGGGACTGGAAGGGGGCTGTGGGACCAGGGAAGCCTTGTACGTCTTCCCAGTGTGGTTTAGAGCTGCTCACCCTGATTCTCCCCGATTCTGTAAAATGGGGATGGAGGTGCCCCCATTCTTCATAAGGGAAGTAATAAGTGCTCATACCTCTGTGCCAGGCACCATGTGGTACTAACCCTTACAAACACTCCATGAAGTGGGTGCTGTTAGAGCTCCAGTCACAGCTCAGAAAAATCAGCCACCAAAAGTGAAGTGACCTGCCAGAGGCCCCAGAGCAGAAAGCGTGAGCTCCAGGATGTGCCGTGGCAACCCTGCCGGAGTCTGTGCTCTGAACCGTCCCACTACCTAGCCCCCTGCAGGACTTGCCTTCCAGAGGCACCCAGTCAACAAAGCCACTTTCCTTAAACCTGCCAGGAAGCCACTTTCCTTAAACCTGCCAGGAATAGCACTGCCGCTTCCTTGTTCCTCTTCTGGCTGGCTGGCCCTGGCTTTCCTCTGTGACCCCAGATCCAGGCACTGAGGCCAGGTCTTACAGTGGCGTTACAGCCTCCCCGCCGCCTGTGGCAAAGGCTCAGGCCCACTAGGGGCCCAGACCCTGGGGCAGAGAAGCTGCCCTCTCCTTACTGAAGCTTTAAGCTCTGTGGAGAGTGGGCTGGGGAGACCTCAGTCCCTTCCTGGGCTAGGGGGAGGGGTAGCTTCTGACTTCTGGTCTTTATGGCAGGGAGGGAGAGCTTTGGAAGGGTTCACAGCTCCGCCCTCAATGTCCCTTTTTGCCTGTGAGCTTCGCCTGCGAGACCCAACCCTCTGCTTCCCAGCTGCAAGGAGGAGTTTCCCAGCCCTGTGGGCCCACAGGGACGGCTGTCCTCACTTCCTCCCTTTGGCCCCCTCCGCCTGCTGAGCCCAGGGCCCAGCCCTGCCCCCTACCCAGGCTCACCCCACAGCCAGGCCTGAGCTCAGGTGTGGGAATGGGGCTGAAACCAGCCAGTGAAGGGGTGGCCTTGGCATTTGGGGCCAAGCCTGAGACTACTGGAGTGGGAAGGGGTGTTGAGTGGAGTCCAGGAAAGAAACTTATAGGTGGAGAGAGGAATACACTGGTCATGTCCATGATTTCAGAGATGAGGACTACTTATTATTTGTTATTTACTGAGCATTTACCATGTGTCTACCAACTCTAAATTCTTATATAATCTCACTTAATGCTTACTCAAGTCTATAAAGTAGATGTGGTGATCCCCAGTTTACAGATAGGGAAATTGAGGCGCAGAGAAGTTGGTGGTCTAAAGCCACGTGGAATTGGCTGAGCAGGGATTTAAACCCAGCTCAGTCTGCTTCTGTAAACCTGTGAGAGAGAGGAAAAATCCATCTGGAAACTCCAGGCGATGGAGTAACTTAAAGGGGCAGGGAGACTGTCCAGGAGCCCCAGAGGGGTGGACTTGGGTTTATTTTCTTTTCGGAGTCTCCTCCTGGATCTTAAGCGGAGACAGGGCCTGTACCCACGCTGGGCTTCCTGCGAGCTGGAGCTGCTCTCTGGGGTCAGGACCGGCCGGGGCCGGGGAGGGTGGAGGTATCCATGGGAAAGGCGCGCGCGGTGGGGGTTTGAGCCCTCTCTGAACAAAGCCTGGGTGGGAGCGGCCTGTGTGTCCCCACCCCGCCTCCCCCAGCGCCTGCTGAGCCGCGACGACAGACGACGGCAAGCGAGGCGGAGCTAGCATGGCCGGGGCCGGGGCCGCTGCGCTGTCCCTTCTCCTGCAGCTCGGGGGCCTGGCGCTGGCCGTGGGCGCGGGCGCGGGAGGTGAGTCCAGGCGCGGGAGACCTGGGGTCCGGCCAGGTGCGCCCCCTGCCTCCTATCAGCCCGGCCTGAGGGGGCCGAGCGGGGCCGGGGGCTGCTTGTCTTAGCCCTGCCTGAAGTTCACACGCCTCCCTGGCCAGCCCGGTCCTCCCCGTCGGGGGAGCGAGCAGGGTTGGGAAGACCGCGGCCAAAGCAGGGGGTTCAGGAGCGGGGGGGTTCCTGCAGCCGGCGGCGGGAGAGAGCGCGGCTGCCCTGGCATCTGGGAGTCTGAAGTTAATTATTTGTCTTGACGAAGGAGGGGGAGAAAGCAGGCCCGCTGTGGAAGCTGACTTTGAGTCTGTGTCTGGCCCTCCCTGGAGCGGGACAAGCGAGAATGGAGGGCTCGGTGCCGGCAGGGGGCCAGGGGAGGCTGAGAGGGGAGCCCGGTACAGTTCCTGGGGGACCAGTCAGGTTTTTGCCACTCGGAGCTCTTTCTGCAGGTCTCTCCAGGCAAGGCTGGCCCTAGCTTCACCTAGGGGTACCAGAGGATCCAGCTTCTCCCGGACTCCTTCTGCCTGCCTGCTTAAGCAGTACTGGAAGAGGGGCCTGGGAGGAGGGGCCCTGGGCAGCAGGGTGAGGTCCCACGGGAGTCCAGATTGGGTAGAAGGTTTCAGATGCTGACACGCCCTTCGTGGCCGCCCTCTGTGTGCTTGGGAAGGACTGAGACCGAGTGCCATTCCGGGTGACAGGATGCCCAGTACAGGGATGGAGATGGGAAAGGGTACCTGGGGTTTGGGGGCCAGCATCTGCCCATGGTGCGGGGTCGGAGTTAGAATCCCTGATATGAGCGGGCAGTAGCGGGGCTGGAAAGGCGGGCGGTGCTTGTGATCCGTTCCAGCGGGACTTACTCCTGGGAGACTTCAGCTGTGTGATTCAGAAAGGTCGAGTGGAGAGAAGGAACGCAGATGGAGGCAGGGACAGGGCTTTGCCTTCTGAATGGAGAAGGTGGAGAGAGGAGAAAAGGGGGATGGATTAGGGGACAACTCAGACAATAAAAGAGGGGAGCTGAGTCCCAGCTTTCTGGCTTAAGTAACTGAGTAAGTGGGATGGCATTAACCAAGCCAGGGAACTTGGGGCAAAGCAAGTTCAATTTTAACCTAGAATCCCCTCCGCCTTTGACGGTGACAGTGAGTGACATTGTTCCCCTATCTCACAGGCCTAGTGTCTGTGAGAAACCCTTTTAAGCCACTCCAGGCCTGGCCTCACTAATGAGCTGCCATGGTGGGAAAGACCCAGCTCTCCCTCCTCCTCTGTCTGTTCCTGTTGCATCCCTCCTCCTCATCCCTCCCTCCTCCTCTCTCTGTTCCTGTTGCATCCCTCCACTTCCCCGCTCCAGACCCTCCACTTCCCTGCCGATCCCTGCCTGGAGGAGGGACCCATGTCTGCCTCCTCCCCTCCTGCCTTTACTTTCCTGGCTGCAGGAGAAGGATCAAAGTGAAAAGGTGAAAGTGACCATCCCCAACCCCAGGCCAGAGCTCAGAGGTGCCCTGTCCCCCTTTCCTGGACATAGTGTCTTCTAGAATCAGGGACAGGCTGCCTTCACTGGATCTGTTGTGTTCAAAGCTAGTGGAGGCCTTGCCAGCACCTTTCTCAAACCCTTCAGGAAATGCAGCCAAGTCCCACTTTTGGAGCCCACCACACCCAATGTGGGGGCCCCCAGGACCCCCTGTCACAAGCCTGGAAAACTGTGCTCAGGGTTGAGAGCAGGAGCAGGGGGAGCAGTTGTCCTTCTCTCAGCACTTTCTCCAAAAGTGATGGCTTTTCTGACAGGTCTAGACAGAGAGTCAGGGGATGGGAGCCGCTCGTGTTCTCCCTGAAAAGACTCCCAGCCAGACCCCAGGCCCCTGAAAGCAGCTCCACCTGGCGCATGTCTGTGGCCTTCCCCTGTGTTTCAGCCTGTGCTGGCTTCCAGGCCCTCCCAGCATGACATGTCAGCTTCCCAACCATCCCTGGCCAAGCCCCTGGCCCAAGAGAGGCGGGATGATCCTGACATCCTCACCATGGCTGGGGACATCAGCCGGGGCAGGCTGCAGAGCAGCCCTGCTCCAGAGACTGCTCCGTGTCCCCCGGTGGGCCGGGGGGCCTGTGGCTCACCCAGACAAGCAGGAGAAGCTGGTCTGGGCCACATTTGTCCACTCAGAACTTCCTTCCCCTTCTTCCATGCCCTCGCCTCCAGCTTTCACTCCCCAACCCTCACGGACCACATCTCCTTCCCTGGATGGTGGGCGGGCAAGTGGACAGGGTGGGGTGCACAGGATGACCCCCTTCCCCTGTGGGTCAGAAGACAGAACCCAGGAAATGTGGCCAGGCCAGCCCCTCACCCTCAGGCCCACATGGGATTCTTGTGCCCTTCAGGTGGGACTGTCCCCAAGGAGCCCCCTGGGCAGCAGACACCTGTCCACTCCTCAGCCCCTTCTGGGGACCCCCAGGAGCAGTGGCTCCCCCTGCGAGAGTGGCTGGGGCGGCTGGAGGCTGCAGTGGTGGAGCTCAGAGAACAGGTACCATGGAGACAGGGCTGGTGTGCATTGAATGGGGAGGGCTTCTCATAATGGGAAGGAGGGAAAAGTTCACCTTGGAGGGGGTTCCTAAAATAGAGCTTTCTTTCATTGCACATGGAAAGGAAAGGCTCTTATCTGAACAATTTCCTTCCTTCTTTTCTTTTCTCCTTCCTTCCTTCCTCCCTCCCTCCCTCTCTCTCTCTCTTTCCCTTTCTTTCTTTCTTTCTTTCTTTCTTTCTTTCTTTCTTTCTTTCTTTCTTTCTTTCTTTCTTTCCTTCTTTCTTTCTTCTTTCTTTTTTGTGAGATGGAGTCGCCATCTGTCACCCAGGCTGGAGTGCAGTGGCACGATCTCAGCTCCCTGCAACTTCTGCCTCCTGGGTTCTAGTGATTTTTGTGCTTCAGCCTCCTGAGTAGTTGGGACTACTAGTGTGCACCACCATGCCGGCTAATTTTTATATTTTTAGTAGAGATAGGATTTCACCATGTTGGCCAGGCTGGTCTCGAACTCCTGGCCTCAGGTGATCTGCCTGCCTCAACCTCCCCAAGTGCTGGGATTATAGGTGTGAGCCACCATGCCCGGCCTGAACAGTTCTTAACATTTATTCTTTCATACAAATGAAGAACCTGCAGGCTATTTGTTTTGTCAGTTCATGTTTCATGCTGTTCCATGTATTTGGGAAATGTCATGGAATGTGCTCTGCATAAGGCATCATCAAGAAATATTTTGGATGGGTAAAGATGTCTTTAATTCTTGGGGCAAGGGTTGGGTCCCCATTTTGTCCAAAGAAGAGAATGGAGCTCATGCTCCCCTGAGAACGGTGATCATTTGAGCTGGATGCTGACTGAGGGGGACCCATCTCTGCTCTGGAACTGGCAAACTTCTTTCTCATCCCGCCTCATTTTCACACCCCTCATCTCTGCTGGAGATGGTGGGGACACTGAGCCAGTGCCTGCTATTCCATCTCCTTCCTCCAGAATAAGGACCTGCAGATGAGGGTGAGGCGGCTGGAGTCCTGTGAGTGCCACCCTGCATCTCCCCAGTGCTGGGGGCTGGGGCGTGCCTGGCCCGAGGGGGCGCGCTGGGAGCCTGACCCCTGCACAGCCTGCATCTGCCAGGATGGGACCGCTCACTGTGGCCCCCAAGCCCACCTGCCCCATTGCGGGGGTAAGTGCCACCCTATCCGCCCACCGGGGCCACCTAACGGCCTGCAGATGGCATGGGGTGCTTGAGTGACACTGCTGTCTCCTCAGGCTGCAGCCAGAATGGCCGGACCTACGGCAACGGGGAGACCTTCTCCCCAGACGCCTGCACCACCTGCCGCTGTCTGGTGAGCTCCCAGGACCCACCTGGGATGTCCCTCACCTTTCTGCCTCTCTTCAACTACCTGTCACCACAATGTGGCACTCCAGATGTCGCATAATGGGCTCTGCCTGCCACTCCCACACATTGCCATGGTGGCTTTCAGTTGATTTCAAGTAGGAAAAGGAGCTCAACACCCATGGACACTGGGGGGCCCTCAAGCCACTCAATTCAGACCTGGCCAACAGTGGCGTGGAGGGCAGAGAATGTATTAGGTTGGTGTAAAAGTAATTGCGGTTTTTGACATGACTTTTAATGGCCAAAAAACCGCAATTACTTTTGCACCAAGTTAATAGTTGCTTGTCCTCCTATGTCACCTCCCACTCTTCCACTGCCCATCTTCTACCTCGGAACCCCCTCTCCTGCCTGTTCTCCCTCACCAGGCTCTGCATCCACCTTCCCCCAGTCTTTCCTTCCTCTTCCTCCACTGAGAAAGTCTTTCGTCTTCTTCCTAGGATCTCCCCTCTCTGGGGAATTTGCTGGCACCTGGAACAGATGGTTCCCCAGGGTTAAGAGCATCAGGAGACGATGGGAGTGGGGGCGGGATGTCTCTTTTCTGCCTTTACAGAGAGGGTAGCCCACATCCTCAGAGCCGACTCATCCTGTTGCCCCTCTGACATGTCCCAGCCTGGGCTGAGGTTTTGCTTCCAGAGGCCCTGTGCTCTGGGGTTCTGAGGCCTGTGCAGCCATCTCAGTCTGCTCCCACAGGAAGGGACCATCACCTGCACCCCGAAGCCATGTCCAAGAGGACCCTGCCCTGAGCCAGGAGCGTGCTGCCCGCACTGTGAGCCAGGTCAGCCTCCTGCCAGCCTCAGCTCCACCTCCTGCATGCCTTCTGTGGCCCACAGCCACAACCTGCCACCTGAGGGTCAACGAGTCTGGGACATGCCCAGGGGTGCCTGTCCTCTCACTCTGACAGTAGCCAGGGGAGTGCAGAACCCATGCACAAGTCAGCAAATACTGGCTCTGGCCTGGGACTGAGCCAGAGACCATAGGAAAACAGGCACAAAATCTTTTTCCTGCCCTCAGGGAGCCTCCAATCTAGTTGAGAAGATAAGCTCATAGCCAAGCTACCACAAGATGTAAGACCCAATGAGCAGATTAAGAGGAGGTGTAGAAGGCTGCAGTGTGTGCTTTGCCAGAGAAGGGCACAAGAGGCAGCAGAAGCCCGTCCAGGCTGGGCAGTCAGGGGACCTTTCCAGACAATGGGTCCTTTGAGCTGGGTCTTCATGGGAAAGTGGGTTTCCACCTGAAGGAGAGGGAGTATGTGAGGGTCCTCCGTGCACAAGGACAGGGTGGAGAGAGGTGGGTTGCAGGAGGCCATGTGGGAAGGCCATGGGAACAGGCTGCTGGAAGCCTTGCAATTAGGACTTTCTTCTATGGGCAGTGGGGGGCACTGACGGCTGAAGCAGCGTGTGGCATGGTCAAGGGGGTGGTTGAGGAATATTCACCTGGTGGGGGCTGGATGCAGACAGAGGCATCGGGGCTGTGACAGCAGTTGTCTAGGCATGGAGCCAGGGGTCCCGTGGGCTGGAGAAAGGGGGGTGTTTCTAAAGGACGGGCAGGAGTCTGTGACTGGCTGTGTCCCCTGGAATAGTGGAGGCTGAGTTTGGGACACTAGGATAGCAGTGGTGCCGGGGACGTGAAGAGAGCTGGGAGGAAGAGGAGGTCATGGCTATGCAGGGGGGTGTTACTGGCTCATAGGGGGATACGGTTGCCAGATTTAGCAAATGAAAGTCTAGAATGCTTTGTTATATCTGAATTTCAATAAACAGCATGTCAGTTTTTAGTACAGGTATATCCTATTCAATATTTGGGATATTCTTATACTGAAAATGATGTTTTATTAATCTGAAATTCAAATTTTACTGGGCATCCTGTATTTTGTCTGGCAGCCCCACCAAGAGAGGAGTCTCAGCTGGTAGTTAGAAAGGTGGGACAGGGACTCAGACCAGTTGGGTCTGGAAATGCAGCCTGGGGTGTTGGCTGGAGAAGAGGACTAAAATCTTGAGGGTTTATGAATCTCAAAGAAAAGACACACAAAGAAAAGACACACACACACTCTCTCTCTTCAGGGCACGTGGTGCCTCAGGGCCACTGCTAGCCTATATAATGTCTTTGGTGAAATTTTAAAAGGCATCCTTTCCTCAAGACACTACTTCCATCTGTTGTAAAATAATGGAACTGTGCCGATGATGTGCCTGTCTGACACTTTACTGCCATCTGCTGGAAAGGTGTAGTAAATATTAAAATCGCTGATGTCCGTCACGTGAATGGTGTCCCTTTAATGTGGCACCCAGTCCTTTGGGTCTCTTACTTGTGGGCCAGGGCCTGGTTATCCAGGCTGCCCTGGGGCCACGGGGCTGGGGAAGCATGGCATCCAGAGCCCTGTGTCATCCACACCTGCCAGGTAAAGGAATCAGCTACCACCCATATCCCTGCTGCTGAGCAGACTGCCGGCCTGGCCATACCAAGCCCAAATATGGGGGCTAGGCAGGGCTGCTACTGACGCTGCCCAGGCATCAGGGCTGAAGCCTGCCAAGCCTGCAGAGTAAGCCAGCTCTGGCAATGGAGAGGGAGGGAGCAGGAAGGGACGAGGAGGGAGAGCGGAATAGACAGAAAGAGGGAGGATGGTGTGGGGAGGGAGGGCTGGCTCAGTATCTGCCCTGCAGGCAGGGGCTGTGCAGTGCCAGCAGTTCTCATGTTCAGAGCTCAACTGCTTGGAGAGCTGTACCCCACTTGGGGAGTGCTGCCCCATCTGCCGGCCCGGTGACCTGCCCTGTCCTGCCCTGCCCTGCCCTGCCATCCCTTCAACTCCAAGGGTCCAGTACCTGCTTGGGGTCACGCCTTCCCTCAAGTGATGTTCACCCACCCTACTCCCTGGTAACCCACTTGTCATCCTGCCAACCTTCACAGGCTGTGAGTATGAGGGGCAGCTTTATGAGGAGGGGAGCACCTTCCTATCCAGTTCCAACCCTTGTCTGCAGTGCACCTGCCTGGTGAGTCCACCTGTCCCCTCGGCCTAGGCCCTGCTCCTCCCTGGATACCTGCCCTGCCACTCCTCCAGCCCCCTCACATGCCTCGCAAGAGCTGGAGCCAGCTAGGCTCTCCCTCCATCTCTGCCCTGTGTCCCCCTTCTCTGAGGGTGCCCAACACCCACCCACCCTGCCCTCTGCGGGAGCCAGATCAGAAGCCTCACAGCCACTGGTGCATTACAGAGGAGCCGAGCTCGCTGCATGTCCCTGAAGTGCCCGCCCAGCCCCTGCCCACAGCCAGTCCTGAGGCCTGGGCACTGCTGCCCGACCTGCCAAGGTGAGAGCCCCTGGCCCTTCCCTGGTAGAGCCACAGGTAGGCTATCGTGCCATTTCTTGAATTCCAGAACCCACCTTGCTGGCCTCCGGTGGGTTTGGTCCATGGGGGAGCTGGAATGCCTGAGCTCAAATTCTGCCATTGCCATCTAGGGCTTGTGTGACTCTCTACCACAAGTTCCCCATGTGTAAGGTGCAGATAATGATATTCCATACCTCATTGTGCTGCTTAATAAATGCTTGCTTTCTACTTTGTGCTCCCCAATCATTAGACATGGGGTCAGCCCTCAGGAATGACCACTAGAGTGTGACACTGAGTCAAACACTAATGCAAAATCCTGTACCAGTCAAGGGCAGGAATAGAAGCAGGTACCAGCCACTGTGCAGATTCAGAGGAAGGAGACCCTATCCAGCCTGGGCACAGGAGGGAAAGCGGCCTGGAGGCAGCTGGTCCCCAGGTGGCCCTTAAGGATAGAGAGCAGTTAGCTTGGTGAAGGGCTGATGAAGGCAGTGAACCTCCCAGGAAGTGGGGAGAAATCAAGCACAGGTGTGGCCCTGACACTCAGGGTGGGTGTGTGATGTTGGCTGGGAAGGTGAGAGAGGTGACGAGGGGCCGGAGATAGGTGGGGCACATGGGTGTGGCCATGCTCTGTCCAGGGAAGACCAGAAAGGGTGGGCTACGGAGCTGAGGCCTCACCCTGCCTGGGGCACTGGGAGCCACTGGGGAATCTAGGCAGAGATCTGACCCCATCTAGTCTTGGCTCAGGAGAGAGCCCTCAGACGGCATGTAGACAAGGAGGGCGGGCAGGCTGAGGCTGGGGTCTAGGCCAGCTCCTACCAGACCTCCCTCTGCTCACCCCCTCAACCCTAGGCTGCACAGAAGGTGGCTCTCACTGGGAACACGGCCAAGAGTGGACCACACCGGGGGACCCCTGCCGAATCTGCCAGTGCCTGGTGAGTCCTGAGGCTGCTCCTGGTCTGTCCCCTTCCCTGCCCTCAGGCCCACTGTATTCTTTCCCTCATGCCATGGAATACTTCACAGAGGTGTTGAAAGAGAACCCAATGGAGAAGACCTAGGCACTGTCTGCTGGGGGCTGGGCAGAGCTCATCTGCGTGCTCAGCTCTGAGCCCATTGGTGCTCAGCCTGGGTTAGTGAATGAACTCAAGGAGCTCAAAGGCTGGAGGAGGAGACTGGGCAGGATATGGCAGGCAGCAAAAGCTCCAGGGTGGGAGAATCACAGTTTGACTTGAGACATCTAGAACTGTGCTGTCCAATTTACAGCCACTACTACATGTGGCTACCCAGCCCTTGACGTGTGGCCAGGTCCAAAATGAGATGTGCCATAAGTGTAAAATATATGCCGGATTTCAAAGACCTCCTATGAAATAGAGGGATGTAAAATAGTAATCTATTATATGTTGATTACATGTTGAAATCACAGTTTGGATATATTGGGTCAAATGAAATATGTTTTTAAAACTTAATTTCATCTGTTTTGTCTTCATGGTGGGGGCAGTGTTTACTTACGCCTCAAAGGGCAAGTAGGGTTTGAGCAGGGAAAATGAGGGGAAGGTACCCCAGATATAAGGAATAGCCTAGGGGAGGTAGGAACATGTAAGCCGTGATGGCCAGGTGGGCACCTGAGGAGGGCTGTGTTTCATGGGAGCTTCCTGACAGCCTGCTAAGTACTAAGGACTCTGTGCGAAGGCTACAGGGCACCCAACCCCAATGCAATTGTTACAGGAAAGGGGTCCCAATCGAGACCCCAAAAGAGGGTTCTTGAAACTCGCGCAAGAAAGAATTCTGGGCAAGTCTACAGAGTAAGGTGAAAGCAAGTTTATTAAGAAAGTAGAGGAATAAAAGAACGGCTACTCCATAGACAGAGCAGCCCTGAGGGCTGCTGGTTGCCCATTTTTATGGTTATTTCTTGATGATATGCTAAACAAGAAGGGATTATTCATGCCTCCCCTTTTTAGACCATGTAGGGTAACTTCCTGATATTGCCATGGCATTTGTAAACTATCATGGCGCTGGTGGGAGTATAGCAGTGAGGACGACCAGAGGTCACTCTCGTCGCCATCTTGGTTTTGGTGGGTTTTGGCTGACTTCTTTACTACAACCTGTCTTATCAGCAGGTCTTTATGACCTATATTTTGTGCCGACCTCCTATCTCATCCTGTAACTTAGAATGCCTAACCATCTGTGAATGCAGCCCAGTAGGTCTCAGCCTCATTTTACCCAGCTCCTATTTAAGATGGAGTTGCTCTGGTTCACATGCCTCTGACATTTTCCCCCTCCCTTTTATAAGAGAACCCTTAATCCTAAGGGGTGCAAAGGGACAAAGATCCATCTGTAATTTCTTCAGGCTGAATAGGGGCAATGACATTCCTGCCTAACTATTAGGGTCTCTCTCTCTTGTGTTCAGGGTAGAGAGGTGCTTAATCAGAAAGCATCAGTATGGCAAGGGCCATTCATAACTCCGAGTTCTGACAAAAGTTGATATCTGGAAGATTAATAAATGTTTAATTTAAGAAAATGTTGAGTAAGCTTATCCTTATTCCTACCCAAAGAGTACAACAGAAACATATTCCACAAGAGTAAAGCAAAATCAGTGAAATTATCTCAAGTAAACTAAATTAGAAGGTTTTCCATGAACTGGACAACTGTTGGAACCAAGCTGATATGGGATTGCTAGATGATTCCAGTACATGCCTAGAATTAGAATATTGACTCCAGATTTTTACATAACCCATCCTTTTTGTTTCTTTTCTGCAGCAGCCAGAGATCTCTGGTTGGGTCACAGGAACAAGCAGTCAGTCTAAATTGCAAAAACAAACTTAAAAACAACTGCCAAGACTAGAATTTAATAACAAGTATACCATAGTTCTTGAAATATAATATTTCTCTCTCCAGTTTCCCATTTTTACTAAAGACTAATCATGGTAACACTGATTTGCCTTATTATATTTGGCCTGATTATTTGTATAAAGTGTGGCAAGAATAATTATTTTTTATATAAGCTCTTTGAAATTGGCTTTAATGGAACTCTGTTCCATAAAGAATCTCAGATAGGATTTTTTTTTGAGCCAAGCCTTGCCATGGGTTTGTACCCTCAAATACCTATGAGTTGAGTAAATTCCTCTCCTCTTGAGGTTCCAAGATAACTTGGGGCTCCTGGGCCTGTTAGAAAGTGACATTCTTTACTTACCACAGGTCAGAAGCCCTGTACAGGCACTGTGTAGGCAAGGTATGAGGCCAGTTTCCCCAAGGGGCGTTTATGGGCTCTACAACTCAAGTTTGATTCCTTAAGGGAAAGTATGCCATTCCAGTCAAAGCCTTGGTAAAATAGCCAGTTTCTCCAATTGTGTCCTGTTACAAAAGAAAACAGATTTTTGTTGCACACATGCAAATAGCTATATTGCCATAAATTAAGAATACTCACAAATAGTTTCCAAATTCTGGATAAATTAGGTAGAAAGAAAGAAATATGCTTCAAATTTTGTTCACAGGAGTATACTTTACTCAATTGCCAAAAGCTGTAAATAGCTCAAAAAAAGTTTTTTTTTACTATGAAAAATAAAACAAAGGATCAGCAATGTTTTGAACAAAAAGTCAAATAGATTATGTCAGAGTCCATGCAGTTAACTTCTGTTTGACATTCATGAACATTTCAGCTCTCTATGAGAGTTCTGAAAGTTTTTTCATCTATTCTGATATCACCGTCTCCAAAGTTATCAGAAAGCCTGCATCTAAGTGCACCTGTTGAAGTTCTATAGTTGATTATAAAACCATCTTTTAAAGAGGGTTAAAACAAGATAACAATTGTTTGTGGATGGTAAAAAGTTTTAGGACAGCCACTATAAAAGCTACAATTGATAAGAAAATTTGGTTACTCTTGTGGCATATAATAAAAAGAAAAATTGGTTACTCTTGTGGCATATAATAATTTCACATAACAATTATAATTATTAATAACATACACTGTCATATCAGCATTATAGGAGTTTCTTATAATTTTGGAACATATAACACATTTATATAAACACAGCCATAAGAAAACCAAATACCATTTCATATTTGACAGTACTTCCTATATGACTTTTATACCAAATAAGCCAAATGTCGCTGTTGCATGGGTGCATTATTGCTGTCAAACTCAATTCTTAATAAAACCTTATAGACAAATATTTCTTAATCAGTTTGACTATAAGGTAAGATTTTCATAAATGTTTTATAACCCTTTACAAATTTTTGTTAAAGAGCAGATTACAAGCAGGTTTTGCTTTAAGAAAAACCTGTTGCACTTTTATTCCAATGCTCAATTTACAGAAAAACTGGATAACACCCCTTTAACCTTAACCAATATGTTCACACACAATTTATTTTACAAGATTAATTTTTCACAAACCTTCCACAACTTGCTCAAACCTTCAGCTTTATTCTGTCTAACTTAAAACAATCTTTTAACCCTCTAAATTTAGGCAATAAATCCATATTTTTTCAGTAGTCTCAATCACATGTTACAATGGTAACCCTTAGCAACTTTTACTTTTGGTGAAAACCTTGGTAAATTCAGGATTTTAACTATGTACTAGGTGTGGAACCTAGCCTAGGACACACCAGGCAGAAGTGTAGATAAGGTATGACTTTTTCCAGCATAGCTAGGGGATGTGGCAAACTCCACATGTCCCAGGACTTACCTAACTGTAAAGCAGGCAAGTTGTATAGTTAAGAGTCATAGTGTGGCTGGGTGCTGTGGCTTACACCTGTAATCCCTGCACTTTGGGAGGCCACAGTGGGCAGATCACTTGAGGTCAGTGGTTTCAGACCAGCCTGGGCAACATGGTGAAACCCCATCTCTACTAAAAATACAAAAATTAGCTGGGCATGCTGGTGCATGCCTATAATTCCACCTACTCAGGAAGCTGAGGCAGGAGACTGGCTTGAGCCCAAGAAGTGGAGGTTGCAGTGAGCCAAGATCGCACCATTGCACTCTAGCCTGGGTGACAGAGTGAGACTGTCTCAAAAAAAAAACAGAAAGAAAAAAAAAGAGTCATAGCGGCATTTTATGAAACTTTTAGGAGGCCTAACACCCTTTAACTTGTACAACATTTATTGCATAAATTCCCTTTCACGAATTCTTTCATGACTTAAACAGACAATCTATAATATGCTTGGAACTTTCTGACTTGTCTTAAACATTCCTCTCTTTAAACAACCAGTCATTTTACTTTAGAACACGAGTTTACCATACAAGATCCTTTCTTATATAAAATCTGTTTGCTTTATAACCTTTTTTGCATAGCTAGGAGACATGGCTAATTCCACATGTCCCCAGGCCTTATCTGGAATCTAAAGCTCCAAAATAAATTGGATAATTTTCAAAAGTCAAAGAAGCAGTTTATGACCTTAAAGCATTTAGCAAATCTAATATCTGACCTGCATAATTTAGACCAAATGTTTAAATATTTGAAGATATTTTTATTTTATCAATAATCTTTAAGACTGTGCTTATTTCCCAAAGATTACTTAAGTCACATGAACTAAAAGGCATTAGACTTTTTACTTTTCTGACAAAATATTTAAGCTCTTATTATTATTAAACCAATTAGTTAAAGCTCTTTTCTATATAAACATCACACACACCACACATATAAATACACAGACAAAAGAAGATAAAGGGCCGGGCGCGGTGGCTCAAGCCTGTAATCCCAGCACTTTGGGAGGCCGAGACGGGCGGATCACGAGGTCAGGAGATCGAGACCATCCTGGCTAACCCGGTGAAACCCCGTCTCTACTAAAAAATACAAAAAACTAGCCGGGCGAGGTGGCGGGCGCCTGTAGTCCCAGCTACTCGGGAGGCTGAGGCAGGAGAATGGCGTAAACCGGGGAGGCGGAGCTTGCGGTGAGCCGAGATCCGGCCACTGCACTCCAGCCTGGGCGACAGAGCGAGACTCCGTCTCAAAAAAAAAAAAAAAAAAAAAAAAAAAAAAAAAAAAAAAAAAAGAAGATAAAGGGCTCATCCTCTAAGTTGTGAATTGAACCCTGAACCCAAGTCACCATTGTGATGGCAGAAACCAAGAGAGAGTACTGCCATGTGGTTACAAGGTCAAGCTCCCAAGGACATACAAGACAAGAGGGAAACCTTATCCAGTTTTTTTTCAGGGACCTGCAGCAAAGTTTGTAACTGACCAGTTTGCTGGGTTGTCTTGAAAAGCAGGCTTACAGGTGTCCTAAGCCTGTGTTCTATTCTAAGGTACCTTTCTTTATGACAGAACAACACAGAAAGACACACAAAGCACACCAGATTCACTATAGCTTAAGACTAGCTCACACATTCTTTTTTTCCATTAATCAAAACTTTGCAGAGGAAATAAACGGTGATTTTTACCATTCATTCAACCAACTTGCAGTGGAGGGCAAAGGGGGAAGCATTGCCTGAGGCAGAGTGGGAAAGGTGAAGTGCTCAGGGAGGCCAGAGAAAGACCCACCTGTTGCTCAAAAGTTTGGGTGGCCGCGTTATCAGTAGTGAAGGGATTTTTTTTTTCTTTTTTTTTGAGATGGAGTCTTGCTCTGTCACCAGGCTGGAGTGAAATGGCATGATCTCAGCTCACTGCAACTTCTGCCTCCTGGTTTCAAGTGATTCTCCTGCCTCAGTCTCCTGAGTAGCTGGGACTACAGGCGTGTGCCACCACGCCCAGCTAATTTTTTTTTTTTTTTTTTGGTCAGATGGAGTCTCGTACTGTCCGTCGGGCTGGAGTGCAGTGGCGCAATTGTGGCTCACTGCAACCTCTGCCTTCCGGCTTTAAGTGACTCTCCTGCCTCAGCCTCCCAAGTAGCTGGGATTACAGGCACCTGCCACCACGCCCAGCTAATTTTTTGTATTTTTAGTAGAGACGGAGTTCCACTATGTTGGCCAGGCTGGTCTCAATCTCCTGACCTCATGATCCTCCCACTTCAGCCTCCCAAAGTGCTGGGATTACAGGCATGAGCCACCGCGCCCGGCCAATTTCTGTATTTTTAGTAGAAACAGTTTCACCATGTTGGCCAGGATGGTCTCAGTCTCTTGACCTCATGATCTGCCCTCCTTGGCCTCCCAAAGTGCTGGGATTACAGGCGTGAGCCACTGTGCCCGGCCACGAAGGGAGCTTTTTCGGCAGTCCTATCAGCTCTTAAGTTTTCCCTTTTAGCGAGGAAAAAACTCCTCATGTCCCACGATCCTGTATTTGCCTAATCCTGTCACCCACAGCCGTCAGCTGTGAGTACAAGACAGATTAATCCCAAGAGAATAGCAGTTAACATCCTGTAGTGCCAAACCCATTCTTAACTGGGAGAGACTTTACCCAGAGGGACCTCTAATCGTTTAAATCTTAGAACAGACTCTAACCCTCCTGAGTTGGGCCTCTATCCCAAGGCCCATCAAGTGTCCATGCCTTTTATTAAGAGAGGCCTCTAACTCCCCTAAGTGGGGCCTCTGACCCAATCCCATTCTTTCCCTGGGTATATGCACCCCACTGGTGCAGCCTATTTAGAAGGTCGGGGGATTTCTTCAGTATTGTTCCTTCCATGGCTCATCAGAAAGATGTTACCAGACCCCATCACTTACCAAAATTAGCCTGTGGGTCGGGGGTAACTGCACTATCATCCCTTCAGTGGTCGCCAGAAAGATGTTACAGGAAAGGGTCCTGATCCAGACCCCAAGAGAGGGTTCTTGGATCTTGCACAAGAAAAAATTCAGGGCAAGTCTATAGAGTAAAGTGAAAGCAAGTTTATTAGGAAAGTAAAGGAGTAAAAGAATGGCTACTCCATAGACAGAGCAGCCCTGAGGGCTGCTGGTTGCCCATTTTTATAGTTGTTTCTTGATGATATGCTTAGCAGGGGGTGGATTATTCATGACGCCCCCTTCTAGACCATGTAGGGTAACTTCCTGCCATTGCCATGGCATTTGTAAACTGTCATGGCGCCGACGGGAGTGTAGCAGTGAGGACGACCAGAGGTCACTCTCATTGCCATCTTGGTTTTGGTGGGTTTTGGCTGCAACCTGTTTTATCAGCAAGGTCTTTATGATCTGTAGTTTGTGCCGTCCTCCTATGTCATCCTGTGACTTAGAATGCCTAACCATCTGGGAATGCAGCCCACTAGGTCTCAGCCTCATTTCACCTAGCCCCTATTCAAGATGGAGTTGCTGTGGTTCAAACTCCTTTGACACTACCATATCCTCCCTCTCCCCACCCATGAGAAGTCATTGGCTGCTCAGACCCTGACGGAGCTGGAGGCAGTGGGCACAGGGATGTGGGTGTGAATTCAAGGCATGGGGTCTTTTGGAGTCAGGCCGTTGGGGAGTGGCAGCAGTCACCATGCTAAGTACCAGCTTCTAGAGGTAGGCGCCACACCAGATCCCTTGTTTCCTTTGATCCCACAACAAGCCTATGAGAACAGGACTATTATTGTCCATTTTTTTTCAGATGAGTAAACTGAGTCACAGAGAGCTTAAGTGACATGCCAGTTTGTGTATCCGTATGAGTTTCTTGGGCTGCTGTAACAAAGTGCCACTTACTAGGTGTCTTGAACAATGTAAATATATTGTCTCTCAGTTCTGGAGGCCAGAAGTGTGAGACCAAGGTGTGGAAGGGTTGGTTCCTTCTGGGACTGTGAGGAGGAATCTGCTTCAGCCTCTGTCCTCGCTTCTGGTGGTTCGCTGGCGATCACTGGCATTCCTTGGCTTCTGCAGCACCTGAACCTCTGCCTTCTCTTTTCCATATCGTTCTCCCTGTGTGTGTATGTGTGTGTATGTGTCTGTGTGTAAATTTCCCCTTTTTAGAGGGATACTGCCTGGCACAGTGACTCACGCCTGTAAACCCAGCACTTTGGAAGACCAAGGCATGTGGATCACCTGAGGCCAGGAGTTTGAGACCAGCCTGGCTAACATGGTGAAACCCCGTCTGTGCTAAAAGTATAAAAAATTAGCAGGGCATGGGGGTGCGTGCCTGTAATCCCAGCTACCCGGGAGGCTGAGGCAGGAGAATCGCTTGAACTCAGGGGGTAGAGGTTGCAGTGAGCTCAGATCACACCACTGCATTCCATCCTGGGCAACAAGAGTGAAACTCTGTCTCAACTTACAACCTGTAAACCTGCAACTTGTTTTATCAGCAAGGTCTTTTTCACCATCTCAAAAAAAAAAAAAAAAAAAGGTACTAGTTATATTGGATTAGAGACCAACCCTGATCCAGTATGACCTCATCTTAACTAATTATGTCTGCAATGACCCTGTTTCCAAATAATGTAACAGGCTGAGGTACTGGGGTGAGGAGTTCAACATATGGATTTGGGGATGGGGCCACACAATTCAATCCATAACAACATCTAATAAGTGGATAGCGGGGATTCTAATGCCATTTCCTCCTCTCAGTTGAGCCCTGACAGCCCCTTCCCCTATTCATTCTCCCCACCAGGAGGGTCACATCCAGTGCCGCCAGCGAGAATGTGCCAGCCTGTGTCCGTACCCAGCCCGGCCCCTCCCAGGCACCTGCTGCCCTGTGTGTGATGGTGAGTCGGTGGGTAGGGCAGGGACCTGACCACAGGGGGCAACCTGGAGAAAGCTGATGGGTGGCCCTGCTCGGAAGCCCATGGAGGCCAGGAGAGGGCAGGGAGGGGCTCCGGAGGAACATCTAAGGCCCCCCTTCCCAACAGGCTGTTTCCTAAACGGGCGGGAGCACCGCAGCGGGGAGCCCGTGGGCTCAGGGGACCCCTGCTCGCACTGCCGCTGCGCTGTGAGTGTGGCTGCCTGGCAGGGAGGGCCTGGCTCCCGGGCCTGCCTCTGGTGTCCTGACCAGGCCCTGTTGGCAGAACGGGAGTGTCCAGTGTGAGCCTCTGCCCTGCCCGCCAGTGCCCTGCAGACACCCAGGCAAGATCCCTGGGCAGTGCTGCCCTGTCTGCGATGGTGAGTGGGGGCCGGAGTCACTGCGGGAGGGGCAGCCTTGGCCACAGAGAGGCTCCAGGTGTGGGGGATTTGCTTCTCTTGGACCTAAGCCCCTGTTACCCTGTTCCCAAAGTGAGTCCTCACCACACCTTCTCATGACAAACTGGCACCATGCTGGGGCCTGCGCTTCTGTGGCATAGCTGTGGGGGCGGGGGGCTGCTGGCAGGGCACCCTGGAGAACTCTGCTGGGTCTTCTTTGTCTGGGTGGGGGTTGGACGTCTTGGGGTGATGTGAAGCTTCCCGTCTGCTTCCAGTCCTATTACCCCACGCCCCTGTCATCCCATCCAGGCTGTGAGTACCAGGGACACCAGTATCAGAGCCAGGAGACCTTCAGACTCCACGAGCGGGGCCTCTGTGTCCGCTGCTCCTGCCAGGTAGGCGGTTCCTCCGCTCACACCCAGATCTGCCTCATTCCTTCAGGGTGTCTCACCTGCTTCCCTCCTAGGCTGGCGAGGTCTCCTGTGAGGAGCAGGAGTGCCCAGTCACTCCCTGTGCCCTGCCTGCCTCTGGTCGCCAGCTCTGCCCAGGTGTGTGTGAGAAGGGGAGGAGCAGCTGCTACGGGCGCTGCCTCCGGGGGCTGCAAATGGAGGGTGCTCCTTCCCTGGATGGCGTACGGGTTGCTACATCCACTAGCCATTCTACAGTGTCAGTGGGGATGGTGAAGCTGGGGTCCCTGTGTCCTGGGAAGGACAGGGATGAGTGGGAGGTGTGCAAGCTGCCATGTGACAGCCCCCTTACTACAGCCTGTGTGCTGGATGGAGAGGAGTTTGCTGAGGGAGTCCAGTGGGAGCCTGATGGTCGGCCCTGCACCACCTGCGTCTGTCAAGATGGGGTACCCAAGTGCGGGGCTGCGCTCTGCCCCCCAGCCCCCTGCCAGCACCCCACCCAGCCCCCTGGTGAGTGCCTGGGCTGATCCTGGCTTTCTTCCCCTGCATTACCCAGCTCACCCTGACCAGCCTGCCCCACCCAGGTGC
Source organism: Macaca fascicularis (assembly GCF_037993035.2). NCBI lineage: Eukaryota > Metazoa > Chordata > Mammalia > Primates > Cercopithecidae > Macaca > Macaca fascicularis. The sequence goes on along the minus strand of NC_088377.1, from coordinate 170,354,010 downwards.
CTGCTGCCCCAGCTGTGACAGCTGCACCTACCATGGCCAAGTATATGCCAATGGGCAGAACTTCACGGACGCAGACAGCCCTTGCCATGTCTGCCGCTGCCAGGTAGCTGCCCAGCCTTGCTGCTGCCCTACTGAGCCCCTCCTGGGCGTGCCCCCATTGCTCTCTCCCCTGCTGTCTCCCAGGATGGAACTGTGACATGCTCCTTGGTTGACTGCCCTCTCACGACCTGTGCCAGGCCCCAGAGTGGACCGGGCCAGTGTTGCCCCAGGTGCCCAGGTATGTGGGCACTCACTGTGCCTGAGGGGATCAGGGCCCCAGAGGCTGCTGTCCCACAGCCCCATGGACCCAACAGATACCTTAGAAAGCATTGGCCTTCTGAATTGTTTCAGTCCTGTTTCAGAGCTTAGAACTCTCTGGAACTCAGGGGGTGTGTGTGGGTGGGAGGGAGAGTAGAGATTTGTTTATTCCTGCCTGTACCTACACCACCCTCTCCTCCCATGCTGCATTTCCTCTTTTAGTAACTACTGTCCCCCACCACCACTCTAGAGCCCCCATCCCCCACCCCCCAGGTATCTACCTGGATAACACAGGTTCATGAGCAGACACTTGAGCCTGCCACATAGGAGGCTGGGTGCTGGGATGCATGGGACATGTCCCTGCCCGCATAGAGTCTGTGTGAGGGCGTGTGTCAAACACAGGTACACACGTGTGTAAGCACTCCCCTTCTTCCCCTCAGAGACACACATCTGCCTGCAGGTGAATGATCCCCAGTGCACATGCACACACACGTGTGTGCTCAGAATGATACACACGCCTGCACACATGTGCACATGGCCACTTCCTCCTCTTCCCTATCGAGTCAGCTTCCAAGTGGGTACTTGGGCAGCGGCTCTGGACTCCAGGGCTGGAGGGGCTGTCAGGCTTTGCCCTCATACCTGCCCCACTGTCCACCGCCTAGACTGCATCCTGGAAGAAGAGGTGTTTGTGGACGGTGAGAGCTTCTCCCACCCCCGAGACCCCTGCCAGGAGTGCCGATGCCAGGAAGGCCATGCCCGCTGCCAGCCTCGCGCCTGCCTCAGGGCCCCCTGTGCCCACCCGCTGCCTGGGACCTGCTGCCCGAACGACTGCAGCGGTGAGCTGGGCGAGTCGGGGCGACCTTCTGGGATGACGTGGCCCTGGGAAGGCAGCAAGCCCTGGGGGAGTCGCCGTCTCCCAGGCTATAGCCGCTCCCTCCCACAGGCTGTGCCTTTGGCGGTAAAGAGTATGCCAGCGGAGCGGACTTCCCCCACCCCTCTGACCCCTGCCGTCTGTGTCGCTGTCTGGTGAGTCTGCATCTGGGTGGGAGGAACCTAGGGGAGTGGAGGCGGGACTTGCGGAGGCCAGGAGAGGCCCGCCCAGGTGGGAGGGGTGGGACCTGGTGGCACCTGGTGGCAACTGGATGGGAGGGGTCTCCTCGGCCTCCCCCAACTAACCCACCGACCCGTGGTGCGTCTGTCGGTCCGTAGAGCGGCAACGTGCAGTGCCTGACCCGCCGCTGCTCGCCGCTGCCCTGTCCAGAGCCTGTCCTGCTGCCGGGAGACTGCTGCCCGCTGTGCCCGGGTAGGGGCCGCATCCCTCGTCTGCTCCTCCCCCGAGGTCCCCTCGGAGGTCTGTTCCTGGGCCCCTTTGACGCGCGCTCTCGCCGCAGCCTCCCCGGCCCCCGCCGGCTGCCCACGGCCCGGCGCGGCCCCCGCCCGCCACCAGGAGTACTTCTCCCCGCCTGGCGATCCCTGCCGCCGCTGCCTCTGCCTCGACGGCTCCGTGTCCTGCCATCGGCTGCCTTGCCCGCCCGCGCCCTGCGCGCACCCGCGCCAGGGTCCTTGCTGCGCCTCCTGCGACGGTAACGCCCTGGCGTCGCCCCTCCAGGCCACCAGCGTCCTGCAGCCCCATCCCGGCCCGCCCCGGCCCGCCCCGCCTCGGAGCGCCCTGCCCAGTCCACCTCCTCCAGGCCCTCTCCGCCCTCGTTAGGAATGTAATGTCCGGTCAGCAAGGCCTGGGAGCCAGCCCGCACGGCCCCCAGCCCCCACGACCCCCAGCCCGCACGGCCCCCAGCCCCTGCCCTTCTCCCCAGGCTGCCTGTACCAGGGGAAGGAGTTTGCCAGCGGGGAGCGCTTCCCATCGACCACTGCCGCCTGCCACCTCTGCCTTTGCTGGGAGGGCAGCGTGAGCTGCGAGCCCAAGGCATGTGCCCCTGCACTGTGCCCCTTCCCTGCCAGGGGCGACTGCTGCCCTGACTGTGATGGTGAGGGTCAGGGGATAGGGAACTGCGGGGGTGGGATGGGGGGACCAGAGGGCTGGGTCAGCATAATCTTTACTGCCCCAGGGTGGATCTAAAATATTTATTACAGTAAGAAAAAGCCCTGAGGCTGGGAGCCTAGATCGAGCCTGTGACCCCAACAATTTGGGACGCTGAGGCAGGAGGATCGCTTGAGCCCAGAAGTTCAAGACCACCTTGGCAACATAGAGAGATCTTGTCTCTACACAAAAAATTTTAAATCAGTTGGTTGCGGTGGCTCTGGTACTACTTGAGAGGCTGAGGTGGGAGGATTGCCCAGGGGTTTGAGGCTACAGTGAGCCATGTTTTCGCCACTGCACTCCAGGCTGGGTGACAGAGTGAGACCTTGGCCAAAAAAAAAAAAAGCCTGAGACAAAAGCCTGGATCTTCTCCTGCCTCTGTTACTATTTGGTGCGTGGTCTTAGGCAAGTTACATAACCTCTGGGCCTAAATTTGGCTCTTGTAAAAAGACCCAGTCCCCCAGTCCTCCTGTCCTCCCTCACTCTTGTGCAATCTTGGCAGTTTTGGCCAGTCGCCCTCTACCAACTGCAATTTTGTTTACTACTTGCCTTCCGATTAACTCACTTATTAATTTAAATTGATTTAGAAAGGAGTTTTATATCATACTGTAAGTGGAAAAGTAGACTTGCCAGGACCACATTACCATAAAAATGAATACAATTAAAATGATCATGTTGTTAAATCCTAGTCAGATACTTTTGCCCACCAAGGCTTTGAGCCTGAAATTCACCCTCTCTTTTTTAAAAAGGGAGGTGAGCAAATGGCAGAGGTGCCAAAGGCAGGCTGCCACCACCCTGGGACCCCACCCCCTCCTGGATTCATCAGTGGGCTTGGAAGAGCGTGGGAAAGGTGCTACCTTAGGTTCGCACCACCTGAGTGAGCTGGGGCTACTCCCAGCTCTCCGGGTTGGAAAACTGGTGCCTCTGGCAGTGGCCTGCTGAGTATTTAACCCTGGGGCAGCAGATTCCTTGTGGGTGTTTTTCTACAAGTTAAATAGGAAAGTTTTTTGCAGGACAAAGGGGAGAAAGTTTGCCGTTTGGCCAATCCAAACCCCGCATCCCTCACGACTGCTTTGCTCCCTGGGCTTGGACTGTGACCCCCATCCGCTACTCTAGATCTTTGAGATCTTGGACGCATAACAGGCCCAAGCTCAGAGCCTACAACTGCTGTGCTCTGATCCCTTTCTGTCCCTCCCCTCAGCCTCTCTGTCTCTTCTCTGAAAGGCTGTGAGTACCTGGGGGAGTCCTACCTGAGTAACCAGGAGTTCCCAGATCCCCGAGAACCCTGCAACCTGTGTACCTGCCTTGGAGGCTTCGTGACCTGCGGCCGCCGGCCCTGTGAACCCCCGGGCTGCAGCCACCCACTCATCCCCTCTGGGCACTGCTGCCCGACCTGCCAGGGTAGGGCCACACCTGCCCTTCCATTGCCCCTGCTGGGGTTCCCAGGAGTGCCTCTCTCACCGATTCCGCTTTCTTCCCAGCCCTCCCACTGCCTGTCTCTCCACCATACTTTCCTCTCACTCTCCGACTCCCTCACCTTTGATAGAGGTCCCGAGCAGGGCTGTGTGTTTGTGTGTATGTGTGGCTCTGTGTATGTGTGGCTGTGTGTGTGTGTTTGTGTGTGTCTGTATGTGTGTGTGCGTCTGGCTGTGTGTGTGGCTGTGCGAGTGTGGCTCTGTGTGTGTGTGGCTCTGTGTGTATGTGTGTGGCTGTGAGTGTGGCTGTGTGTGTTTCTCTATGTGTGTGTGGCTGTGTGTGTGTATGTATGTGTCACTGTGTGTGTGTATGTGTGTATCTGTGTGTGGCTGTGTATGTGTTGCCCTGTGTGTTTGGGTGTGTGTGTATGTGTGTGTGTGTGTGTGTGTTGCTCTGTGTGGGTGTATCTGTGTATGTGTGTGTGTTGCTCTGTGTGTGTGACCGTGTGTGTGTGTGTCTGTGTATATGTATGTGTGTGGCTGTATGTGTGTCTGTGTGTGTGGCTATGTGTATGTTTGTGTATGTATGACTGTGTGTATATGTGTGTTTGTGTGGCTGTGTATGTGTGTGGCCCTGTGTGTGTGTGTATATGGCTGTAGCTGTGTATGTGGGTGTGTGTGTGTGTCTGTATTTGTGTCTATGTTTGTGTGGGGGGGGGGGCTGTGTGTGTATGTGTGCGTGTGGGTGTGTGTGTGCTTGTGTGTGGGTGTGTGTATGTGGGGGGGCCATCTCTGTATGTGTGTGGGTGTGTGCACATCTGTGTGCGTATGTGGGGGTGTGTGTGGCCATGTGTGTGTGGTTGTATGTGTATGTGTCTGTGTGTGTGTGGCTCTGTATGTAAGTGTATGTGTGCCTGTGTGTATCTGGATGTGTGTGTGTGTGTGTATGTGTATGTGTCTGTGTGTATATGGGTATATGTGTGTATGTGGGTGGGTGTATGTGTGTGTGTGGCTGTGTGCGTATGTGTGGAGGGGGAGGGGCTGTGCGCGTGTGTGTGACAGTGGCAGTTCCGTTGATGGCAACTCTTCTGTTGCACTCCCCCCTGCTGTGTGTATGTGTGTATGTATGTGTGTGTCTGCGTATGTGTGTGTGTATGTGGTTGTGGGTGTGGCTGTGTATGTGGGTGTGTGTATGTGTGTGTGTGGCTGTGTGTGTATGTGTGGAGGGGGAGGGGCTGCACGCATGTGTGTGTGACAGTGGCGGTTCCGTTAATGGCAACTCTTCTGTTGCACTCCCCCCTGCTGTGTGTATGTGTGTGTGTGTGTGTGTGTCTGCATATGTGTGTGTGCATGTGGTTGTGGGTGTGGCTGTGTGTGTATTTGGGTGTGTGTGTGTGTGGCTGTGGTTGTGGGTGTGGCTGTGTGTGTATCTGGGTATGTGTATGTATGTGGGTATGTGTATGTGTGTGTGTGTGTGGTTGTGGGTGTGGCTGTGTGTGTATCTTGGTGTATGTGTGTGTGTGGCTGTGGTTGTGGGTGTGGCTGTGTGTGTATCTGGGTATGTGTATGTATGTGGGTATGTGTATGTGTGTGTGTGGCTGTGGGTGTGGGTGTGGCTGTGTGCATATGCGTGGAGGGGGAAGGGGCTGTGTGTGTGTGACTGTGGCAGTTCTGTTGATGGCAGCTCTTCTGGTGCACTCCCCGCTGCTGTGTGTGTATGTGTGTGTGGGGAGGAGCTGTGTGTGTGTGTGACAGTGGAGGCTCTGTTGATGGCAGCTCTTCTGTTGGACTCCCCACTCTGCCAGGATGCCACTACCATGGCGTCACTGCTGCCTCCGGAGAGACCCTTCCTGACCCACTTGACCCTGCCTGTTCCCTCTGCACCTGCCAGGTGAGGCAGCCCCTTTGGGACTTTGGTCACCTTTCCTCCCTTGATCCTCTTCTCCGGCCAGGAAGAGGCTGTCTCCTCCACTCAGGTGGCAAGGGCTACACTCTGCCCTTGACATCTCATGGGACAGGACTGGGCTCAGGTCTCCCGGGCCAAGGGAGGGTGTTTGGGCCCCTGCAGGCTCAGTAGGGTCTCCAGCCCTGGGGAAATGTGCAGCCCAGTTGAGGGTGTGATGGGCCTCTCTCCCCTAGGAAGGTTCCATGCGCTGCCAGAAGAAGCCATGTCCCCCAGCTCTCTGCCCCCACCCCTCTCCAGGCCCCTGCTTCTGCCCTGTTTGCCACAGTGAGCTGCCTTCCTCGTGCCCGGCCCCCACGCCCTTCCCCACCTCTGCCTCCCTCTTCCCTTCCTGCCAGGCCTAAGGTTGGGCTGAGCAGGGCAGGGTGGTACAGGCCCTCCACCCAGGAGGTATGTCCCCCACAGGCTGCGTCTCTCAGGGCCGGGAGCACCAGGACGGGGAGGAGTTTGAGGGAGCAGCAGGCAGCTGTGAATGGTGTCGCTGTCAGGTATAGCAGGAGGTGGGAGGCATGGAGTGACGGCTGGACCATAGCACCTCTGGGGCCCAGCCTAGGCAGCAAGTCAGTATCTCTGCATCTCCTACAGGCTGGCCAGGTCAGCTGTGTGCGGCTGCAGTGCCCACCCCTTCCCTGCCAGCTCCAGGTCACCGAGCCGGGGAGCTGCTGCCCTCGCTGCAGAGGTATGGCTGCCCCCAGCCCTACCCCTTGCTTCAGCCCCTTGGCCCTATGTCCCTCTGTCCACCCCATCTCCCTCCCCTCAGCCAGCTCTTCTCCCACCTCCCTGCCCCCACAATTGGCGCTTGCATACACCCTTGCCACCTTTAGCTTCTCCTACCTCTTCCTGTCCTGGACTGCCCAGACCATCCCTCTTCCAGGTGCTGGTTAGAGTTCCCTCAAAGCTGCCTCTCTTGGTTTGGGTGCAGCAGCTCACACTTGAAATCCCAGCACTTTGGGAGGCCAAGGCGGGAGGATCACTTGAACCCAGGAGTTTGAGGCTGCAGTGAGCTGCATTTGCACCACTGCGCTCCAGCTTGGGCAACAAAGAAGACTGTCTCAAAAATAAAATAAAAAGCTGCCCCTCTTTCTAATCACACCCCATTCATCATCATCATCATCATCAAGATACCTGACATTCACTGAACAGGTAGCATGTGCCAGGCCCTGAGCACTTTACGTGTATTATCTCATTTAATCAGCACAACAACCTTACCAGATAAGTACTCTTATTCCTCCTATTTTACAGATGAGAAAGTGGAGGTACAGAGAGGTAGAGAAGGTGGCAGAGCCAAGATGGGCACTTGGGCCATCTGGCTCTGAACTTGAGCCTTTCTGAGCCTGCCCACTGCCCCTCACCCCACACACTGCCCAGCCTGGTGGTGTTTCTACAGAACCACAGAACTGTCATAGCATTTCACTTGCTCTGTGAGGGAGGCAGGACAGAGGAAATCCCCATTTAACAGATGAGGAGACTGAGGCTCAGAGAGATTGAGTTATCTTGGGCACACAGTTAGCAATGGAGCCATTCACCTGGTCCACATGCATTCATGACACAGCTGCTACATGCCAGGTACTGTGACCGATGTGGGCTGCACTGGGCAGTGCCCGCTGCCTGGAGCTTGGTCTTCAGAGCAGGCAGGAACAGAACAGGATTAGAACCCAGGTGTTCTGAACCCCACCCAGTGCATTTCCCCTCCACAACAGACAGGAGTTCTGCCCCATCCTTTCTTCCTGCCAAATCCCTGCAAACCCACTACTCCTGGCGCCATGTGCCTAGCTGACCACTGAGGGTGGGGGGCTAGGGGCAGACGTCCAGATCTCAACCTCCAAGCTCGTCCCTGCCCACCTTGCACCACAGGCTGCCTGGCTCATGGGGAAGAGCACCCTGAAGGCAGTAGCTGGGTGCCCCCCGACAGTGCCTGCTCCTCCTGCGTGTGTCATGAGGGTGTCATCACCTGTGCACGCGTCCAGTGCATCAGCTCTTGCGCCCAGCCCCACCAGGGGCCCCATGACTGCTGTCCTCGATGCTCTGATACTGGAAGCCTGGGACGGGAGGGAAAAGGCAAGGAGGGAGCCCTGGGCCCATACCTCCCTGCCTGTGCTGGGCTGGGTGGCAAAGACAGGTAGTTGGAGAAGTGGCCTCCATCCTTGTGCACACTCCACTCCCTGGGGTCAGGGGGAGGCTGGGGACAGAGGACTCTACCCCGGCCTCGCTGCCAACCTGAAGGCCCCCTGATCCCGTTCTGCTCTCACCCCAAAGACTGTGAGCATGAGGGCCGGAAGTACGAGCCCGGGGAAAGCTTCCAGCCTGGGGCAGACCCCTGTGAAGTGTGCATCTGCCAGGTAGGTGAGGGCTCAGTGGAGGGGCTAGGGCACCTCGAGGGGTGGGGAGTGGGCAGCATGGGATGAGGCCCAGCCAAGCTGGTCACTTCATGGAGCGGGCACTCTGGGGGCCAGACAAGTGTATCCCTGTGGCCAGGAGACAAGGCAGGGCTGGGACCAACAAGGCCTGGAGGCCTGGGTTTAGACAAGGAGCCCACGTTCCAAGTGTGCAGGAGGCCATGGGTGGTCCCCCTGCTGCAGTGCAGGGTGAGTGTGTATGGCCGGAGAGCCACCTGGGACGTGACTAGGGTTGTGGAGATTCTATTTGCAAGGCCCTGGAAGGGCTTGGAGCAGGCAAATGACATCACAGGCCAGGGGACTAAGCCATGGGCCTGGGGAGGAGGATGGCATGAGCCTGCTGGAGGATCAAAGGTCACATGAGGGCTCAGGCCCAAGTGACTGAAAGGAGAAGGAGACATCGTCTCGGAGACTAGGGCATGGGGTGAGGAGCATGTCTAGAAGACTCTGAGTCTCTCTTCAGCCTGGAGTTCAGGGCCCAAGATGCGTCCCGGAAGAGGTTGCAGCAGGCAGAGGGAGGGGCCGGAAGTCCTCGCCAAGGGCAGCTCTGGGTTTTTGTGGCCCGGGACCCACCGCTGCTCACTCATTCTTGTAGCCACAGCCTGAGGGGCCTCCCAGCCTTCGCTGTCACCGGCGGCAGTGTCCCAGCCTGGTGGGCTGCCCCCCCAGCCAGCTCCTGCCCCCTGGGCCCCAGCACTGCTGTCCGACCTGTGCCCGTGAGTACAGGGATGAGCCTGGTACTGGAAGCCTGGGGCAGGAGGGGAAATGCGGGGAGGAGGCCCTGGGCCCACACCTGCTTGTCTCTGCTGGGCCGGGTGGCAGAGACAGGCAGTTGGAGAAGTGGCCTCCGTCCTTGTGCACACCCCGCTCCCTGGGGTCAGGGGGAGGTAGATGAGATATGAGTTATGTATTATGCCACCCCTCCACCAGCCCCAGATTTTTCCTGACTCCAGTGGACTGTTCTGGAACCCCATGCCAGGCCGGTGAGGGCTGCACCATCCCTAGGGGAACTGGGGAAGCTGGCAGGGACCCTTTGCCTCTCCGCAGCTGAGTGCAGTTTGTGGAGCATCTGGCCAGCAGGTGGCGCTGCAAGGCGACAGTTGTGCTGAGACGTGAGGACAAGACAGGCAGTGGGTGGCCCAGTCACAGGGGTGGGCGAGCATTTTTTTTTTTTTTTTTTTTTAGAGTAAAGATTTATTAAGATTGGGGGGAAAAGTAAGTAAAGAAACAGTTTTATTTTTATTACAAATATTGAAAGATGGCCAATTTCTGTCTCCTGGATTTAACACTTGTGGTTTACTCAACACAGCCATTTGACATTTGTTGTGAAGGGAAATTTTTTCTGTTTCTGGTTCTATACCAGCACTGAAATGATAACCTACCTTTGCAATACAGGTGAACGTTAGTTATCCTTACATAGAAAAAACAGACCAGGGCCAGTAGCTCACGTCTGTAATCCCAGCACTTTGGGAGGCCGAGGCGGGAGGATCACAAGGTAAAGAGATCGAGACCATCCTGGCCAACATGGTGAAACCCTGTCTCTACTAAAGATACAAAAATTAGCCAGGCGTGGTGGCGCATGCCTGTAATCCCAGCAACTCGGGAGGCTGAGGCAGGAGAATAGCTTGAACCCGGGAGGCAGAGGTTGCAGTGAGCCGAAATTGCGCCACTGCACTCCAGCTTGGTGGCAGAGTGAGATTCTGTCTCAAAAAAGAAAAAACATACTCTTTTAAAATGATAATCCTCCTGTTTTCTCTAGCTTGGTTTTTTGATTTGGGTTTTGGGTTTTTTGAGACAGAGTTTCGCTTTGTCACCCAGGCTGGAGTGCAGTGGCATAATCTCAGTTCACTGCAACCTCTGGGTTCAAGGAATTCTCCTGCCTCAGCCTCCCAAGTAGCTGGGATTATAGGCATGCACCACCACGCCTGGCTAATTTTTTGTGTTTTTAGTAGAGATGGGGTTTTACCATGTTGTCCAGGCTGGTCTCGAACTCCTGAGCTCAGGTGATCCTCCTGCCTCGGCCTCCCGAAGTGCTGGATTACAGGTGTGAGCCACCACGCTGGCTTTTCTGTTTTTTTATTTTTTATTTTTTATTTATTTATTTTTATGGTGTAAGACACTAAAATGTACGATCCTAACCATTTTTTAAGTGTACAGTTTGTGGTATTAAATATGTTCATAATGTTGTGCAGCCATCCCTGCCATCCAGCAGGGAGGTCAACACTTGCTTGGGGGTTCTTCAGGAGAAGGGAGGAAGACCAACATTTATTAAGCACCTACTGCATGCCACACACTGTACCTGGTGCTCTTAATAAAGTCTCTCGCTTTGTTTTCACAGTTACCCAGTGAGGGAAGTATTAATCTCTTTTTACAGATTAAGAAACTGAGGCTCAGAGAGATGGATTAATCTAACCTAATGAGCACAGGCACTGAGTGCTGGCATCAGGATTCGAACTCGGGATGCCTGGCTGTGTGCTTCCCTGCGCTGTTGTAGCCACACTGTATTACAGATAGCAGGAGGGAGAGCAGGCCACAAGCTGGCCATTCTTAGTGACCTCAGGCTAAGGAAGCCATGCTTGGTCTGTTTCTAGTCACCTTGCACCCCTACCGGGCCCCACATAACAACCTAGCAAAGTTTCTTTGCAAACGTGTGAACGTGACTGAATTAAAGAGAAAGAGAACTTGTCCTCCCCGGAGTCAAGGTGCTGGGATGCGGGTATGCCCAGGAGTTCAAGTTAGAAATCTGGGGACACGGTGCGTGGGGACAGCTGGGATTTCCAGCCCTGTGCCCCTTTTTCTGTCCCCCACTCTGGGTTCTTGTCTTCACAGAGGCTTTGAGTAACTGTTCAGAGGGCCTGCTGGGATCTGAGCTAGCCCCACCGGACCCCTGCTACACATGCCAGTGCCAGGTGAGCCCTCCTGCCTTGGGGACTCACAGAGCCCCTCTTCTTCCTTCTCTGTGGGCTGTGGCTGCCCCTCCTCTCCCGCAGCAGCTCCGGGGCTCTCCACTCACCCTGACATTTGCCCACTTGTCCTGACTGTCACATCATGACTACGCCTTACTCCTCCACCAGCTCCCTGAGATCCGCCATTCTCTACCTCTTGTGTTCACATGGGTAGGACCTGACATGGCTCTGCATCCACCAAACCTGTCCTGAGCTCAGCTGTCCCCTCTCAGAGCGCCACACTCCCCCTGGGAGCTGCTGCCCCGTGTGCCAGGGTAAGTGCCCAGCCCTGGCCTCCACCCTCAGAGAGGAGCCCAGGGGGAAGACAGGAAGGGGAGATATTCGTGGGTCACGTGGGCAGTCCAGGGTTTGTACTCGGTTTTTAGAAAAGAATACAGGGTTCATTCTTTTCTAGAAATGGAGGGGGGCTGTTCTTGAGGTGGGGAAGAGACCCATGAGGCAGGGGGAAGCTGGGATGAAGCCTAGATTCTCAAGGTCTGGCCTGATGCCTCTCAGGAGGCTTGGGATCTCCAGGCCCATGAAGAGGGCATTGCACTACTGAGTGGGCAGCCGGCCCAGAGTGGGGTTCCAGCCTCTGGCCCTTTGGGCTCCTAGGACCCTAGAGACATCCCCAGCACTGATGTGAGGCCTGATGTCTAATGGGCCCTGTGGATATTGGTTGAAGAAATCAACACCATCAGGGTGGTAGGGAAATTGAGTGGGTGCTTTCCTGCCATGAAATGCGGGGTAAGCTCCGAGGAGGGAGGATACAGCTGGAGGGACAGTGCCTGCCCATCCCATGTCTTCCTCCTCAGAATGTGTGGTGGAGGCCGAGGGCCGGAGAGTGGCAGATGGAGAGAGCTGGAGGGACCCCAGCAATGCATGCATCACCTGCATCTGTCGTGTGAGCTGGGGTGGGTCTGGGAGGGTAGAGGATCTCACAGATGGATAAAGGGAGGAGTGTCCAACACTCCACCAGCAAATACGGGGTCTTTAAGGGGCAAGAGCATCCCTGCACCAGGGCACGGAGCCGAAGGTTGGATTTCATTCTCCACTTGAACTGTGAAGAGTGTATTGTGGGAGGGGCAGGCAGAAGTCCATGCCCAGATGCCCCCAGAAGCATGAGGCCAGGGACTCCGGCCCTGCAGAAAACCCCAGAACAATGATGTCTGTCCTCAGCGGGGCCATGTGGAGTGCCACCTCGAGGAGTGCCAGGCCCTCTCCTGCCCCCATGGCTGGGCAAAGGTGCCCCAGGCCGACAGCTGCTGTGAGCGATGCCAAGGTGTGCAGCCAGGATGATGGGGGAGGGGGTAAGTCAGACCTTCTGGGCATGTGGGAGGGGCAGCTGACCTCCCAGCTCCTATCCCTTCAGCTCCCACCCAGTCCTGCGTGCACCAGGGCCGTGAGGTGGCCTCTGGAGAGCGCTGGACTGTGGACACCTGCACCAGCTGCTCCTGCATGGCGGGCACCGTGCGTTGCCAGAGCCGGCGCTGCTCACCGCTCTCGTGTGGCCCCGTGAGTACCGAAATCTAAGGAGGTGGGGAGGGTCAGGGTGGGGGCACATGGTACCACCATCCTGGTGTGATCAGGCATCCGAGAGGGAGGCTGGGCTCCTGCAGCCAGCTGGGAGCTGGGGACAGTGCTGTTCCCAGTGCGACCACAAAGTGGTGCCCTGACCTTGCTCGCAGGGAGCCCGGGCGCTGGAGTCCTGGAGATCCCTGGAGACTCCTGGGAGATGCTTGGTTTTCTGGGAGGGTCTGCGAGAGGCATGGCCGGGAGGGTGGCGTGTCTGACAGTGTCTGGGGCTGAATGCAGGACAAGGCCCCTGCCCTGAGTCCCGGCAGCTGCTGCCCCCGCTGCCTGCCCCGGCCAGCTTCCTGCATGGCCTTCGGAGACCCCCATTACCGCACCTTCGACGGCCGCCTGCTGCACTTCCAGGGCAGTTGCAGCTATGTGCTGGCCAAGGACTGCCACAGCGGGGACTTCAGGTGTGCATCCCCCGTCTCTCTTCTCCCCAACCCCTACACCCAGCCCTGCTGACCATTGGCACCTGGGACTTTCCCGCCCACAGTGTGCACGTGACCAATGATGACCGGGGCCGGAGCGGCGTGGCCTGGACCCAGGAGGTGGCGGTGCTGCTGGGAGATGTGGCCGTGCGGCTGCTGCAGGGCGGAGCAGTCACTGTGAGCAAAGCCGATGAGCAGAGGAAGGTGGATCCCATGCTGTCCACCCATGTGCCTCGACATCGCCCCTCCTCCCACCTCCTTTATCCTCCAGGTGGATGGGCGCCCAGTGGCCTTGCCCTTCCTGCAGGAGCCACTGCTGTATGTGGAGCTGCGAGGACACACTGTGATCCTGCATACCCAGCCCGGGCTCCAGGTGCGGCTCCAGGGCGAGTCTGGATGGGCTGCCTGCTGGGAACTTCAGTCCTGTTTAGGCCTCTGTATCTATAGGGGGGTGGGGATGCCAGCTACCTCCTGGCCAAAAGAGGCCAGGAGTGGGGTGCAGGGCTGTGAGGGGAGGTGGATCAGGGTCAGAGATCTCCTCGGGCAGTCAGAGGAGTTCTGAGTTCTGAGACTGATTTCTAATCTTGACTCAGCCTCTTAGGTCACCAACAGCCTCCCCTGGGCCTCAGATTTCTCATCTGTAAAGTGGGGAATGGGAAGGGTCAGTGGCAGTGGGGAGGATGTCAGCTAAAGTCTCCTGGCGGGTGTCTCAGGTTCCTTCCAACCCTCATGTGGAAGGAGTAATTTGCCCCCTGCGCCCAGCAAGAAACACAACTTGTAAATTCATAGAATAAGGGTATACACTTCTAATCTGAACCCTAATTGTGCTTTGTCCTCTGCAAGGCCGGAATGCCCATGAGAAAGTGAATCCCTGGAAGGGGGTTGCATTTCACGTGGGGCCCAGTTGAGGGATGGCGGCAGGAGAAGGTGCCCTCATGCAGGAGCTGTGGGCAGCTCCTCCTGTCATCTGTCTTTGCCCAGGGCTGGCACAGAATGTATCCACTTGGCCTTGGCTAGGGCTGTGTTTCTTCCAAGGGGAGCCTCCATCTGTCCATTCTCCTCCCCTGCAGCACTGGCCGCGCTGAACACAGTGCCTGGGGCCATAATGGACCCTGAGCTTCTTCAGGCCCCTGTCCTTACCTGCTCCCCAGTCCCAGGCCTCTTCACACAGGTGCTGTGGGACGGGCAGTCCCAGGTGGAGGTGAGCGTGCCTGGCTCCTACCAGGGCCGGACTTGTGGGCTCTGTGGGAACTTCAACGGCTTTGCCCAGGATGATCTGCAGGGCCCTGAGGGGCTGCTCCTGCCCACAGAGGCTGCGTTTGGGAATAGCTGGCAGGTGAGTGGCACAGGAACCGGAGATGGGGGTTAGGGAAGACGCAGCTGAGCATGAGTCTCAGAGCAACCCTCTGGCATGGAAAGCGGGGAAAGGGAGTGAAGTCACACAAGATAGGCTTTTGGGCTTTCAGGGAGGTGTGTAGGCTTCTTGACTGTCTTGGTGCTGGAGAGGTAGGGTGGCTTGTTAAAAGAGGCCTCGTTGGCCAGGCGCAGTGGCTCATGCCTGTAATCCCAGCACTTTGGGAGGCTGAGGTGGGTGGATCACCTGAGGTCGGGAGTTTGAGACCAGCCTGACCAATGTGGGGAAACCCCATCTCTACTAAAAATACAAAATTAACTGGGCCTGGTGGTGCATATGCCTGTAATCCCAGCTACTCAGGAGGCTGAGGCAGGAGAATCGCTTGAACCCAGGAGGCGGAGGTTGCAGTGAGCCGAGATCACACCACTGTACTCCAGCCTGGGCAACAAGAGCAAAACTCTGTCTCAAAAAAAAAAAAAAAGAGGTCTCGTCACCTGAACCCCCAAGCCTTGCTTTGCCACTCACTGGCTGTGTGACCTTGAACAAGTGCTGACCTACTCTGGCCTTGGTCTGTCCATCTATAAAATGGGGACAAAAAGAAGGTAGACAGTACTTCCTTTGCGTTCTTTTAGGGAGGTTTTGGGGACTAAAGCAAATGACTGGGTGGGAAGTGCTTTGAAGAGCATGGCATGCAGAGGCCAGCTGCCAGTGGTGCTGTCACATCAGGGCTGCTCTCCCCACCCAGGTCCCAGAGGGGCTGGGGCCTGGCCGGCCCTGTTCTGCAGGCCGAGAGATGGATCCGTGCCGGGCAGCAGGTTACCGTGCCAGGCGTGAGGCCAATGCCCGGTGTGGGGTGTTGAAGTCCTCCCCATTCAGTCGCTGCCATGCTGTGGTGCCACCGGAGCCCTTCTTTGCCGCCTGTGTGTATGACCTGTGTGCCTGTGGCCCTGGCTCCTCCGCTGATGCCTGCCTCTGTGACGCCCTGGAAGCCTATGCCAGTCACTGTCGCCAGGCAGGAGTGACACCTACCTGGCGAGGCCCCACGCTGTGCGGTGAGGGGGTGATGCCCACTGCAGGCTGGGGGAGGGTCAGCACAGAGAAGAAGGGTAGCCCGGAGGGCTCAGGGCGGGTCCACGGTGGATGTGACGAGTCTCGCAGTGGTACGCACAGCTACTGGGGCAGTTTCAGGTGCCTCGGTAACCCCGCCTCCCACTCCCCCCACCCCCCACAGTGGTAGGCTGCCCCCTGGACCATGGCTTCGTGTTCGATGAGTGCGGCCCGCCCTGTCCCCGCACCTGCTTCAATCAGCATATCCCCCTGGGGGAGCTGGCAGCCCACTGCGTGAGGCCCTGCATGCCCGGCTGCCAGTGCCCTGCAGGCCTGGTGGAGCACGAGGCCCACTGCATCCCACCCGAGGCCTGTCCCCAAGTCCTGCTCACTGGAGACCAGCCACTCGGTGCTCCGCCCAGCCCCAGCCGGGAGCCCCAGGAGACACCCTGAGCCAGGACAGTGCCTGACCAGGGTTCATCAGGCCAGGAGTCTCCCCTTGGCAAGCAGTTCCCACCCTGGTCAGGGCTGTGGAGAGAATGCCCTGCCTGGACAGTGGAGCCTGGGCCCCTGCCCTGCAAAGACCCCTGCTGTGTTGAGTCACAAGCAGTAAACTCTAGGCCTGCCCGAAGGCTTCCTTGTGTGTGTGTGTATTTCCTCCTGGTGCTGGAACAGAGGCTGGGCTGCCAGGAACATGGGGTCTAGTGATCAATGGCCCCAGAATCACAGCACCATGCACCCTCCTTGCACCTGCATGCCTGGGCTGCCCCACCCAGCCACTCCCTGGTGCTGTCTGGGAAACCCTGCAGTGGTAGGAGGAGGACCCTGGTGCCCTGGTCTTAGCCCTGTGCTCATTCTGTGTAGCAGGCATGATGCATGGCCCCATGTGGTACCTTCTGTGGATCCATGTGGGATCCTGCAGGGGCTGAGGAACCATGGAGAAGGGGCTGCATCAGAGAATGTCCTCCCCCTTCCTTGTGGCTGGGGGATACTGAATGTGCAAGCACCTTCTGGGCCACTCCGAGGGCTAGTGACACAATGCCTGGGGTGAGAAACAGGAGAAGCAACAGACCACAATGCAATATGGACATGTGCCTGCGTGTGCACACAGAAACACAGAAACACACACAGAAACATACATCCCTCAGAAGCCCAGATAAACACATGCAATGCATACCTGCCTGCCTTCACAACCACACCCACCCCAGGCAGATGTGTGGGCAGTAGACACTGGCAGCGTGTGAAGACGTCACTGTAGGGAGGGAACATGGGTTTTGAGATAGAAAAAGTCCAGAATTCAAGTTTTCTTTGCCGCCTACTCTGTGACCTTGGTGTTTTAGGGACCTTGGTCATGAGGTCAGGGGACTCCATCCTCATTGCTCCCTGATATTCCAACAGGGAGTGAAGGGCTTTGTGCTCAGGCAGGGATGCAGGAGAGTGCCGGGTTGAATTAGAGGCCACTCAGCCTGCTTGCTCTTTCATTGAGGCTGTTCTCTCTTCCAGCCAAGAGGAGGGTCTGCTCCGTTCTCTCATGGAATGGGGACAAAGTAGCCAGCAGGCCAATCTGCTCACAACAGGGCAGGATGTAAAGATGGCAGAGCTCCTGCACTCAGCCCCTCTTCTGATTAGATAACTTACATGACCTGTCTATTCATCTGTGAGGTGAGGATGATAATAATAAGTGTCAGGGAATGAACAGTGACCCATGGACAGCACTTACTAGGTGGACAGCATGGACAAGCATGTGGGCAGTGCTTGCCGGGGCAGGGCCTCTTACCACTCGCCTCTTGCTGATGGATGGCCTGGGCTCCCAGGACCATGTCTTCCCAGAGGGTATCACATCCATCCATCTCCAGATGAAAAAAATGCTGCTGCATGTTAAGACAAGCTATTCTTTTTTTTTTTTTTTTTTCTAAAGACACAAGGTCTTGCTCTGTCACTCAGGCTGGAATACAGTGGCATGATCACAGCTCACTGCAGCCTTGACCTCCCAGGCTCAATCAATCCTGCCATCTCAGCCTCCCAAGTAGCTGTAACTACAGGCACATGCTACCACGCCTGGCTAACTTTTTTTTTTTTTTTTTTTTTGAGATGAGGTCTTGCTATGTCATCCAGGCTGGTCTCAAATTCCTGGGCTCAAGCCATCCTCCCACTTCATCCTCCTAAAGTGGTGGAACTGCAGATGTGAACCACCACACTTGGCCTAGGAGAAGTTGCTTTCTGAGTCAGTCTTCTTACCTATAAATTAGGGATAATAATAGAGCTTACTTCATAGAGTTGCTGCAAGAAAGGATTATATGTATGAAGCGTCTTCATCCTGGCACAAGCTAAACTTTGGTAGCAGCTGCTATTGCTACCCATATTGGGCATATTGTATGACCAAATAATGCAGCTGTGAAGCTGATGTTCAGATGTACGCGTGTACAGTATATGTCAAACAAATGCTCGCTGGGGGCTGTAAACAAGCATATGCGTACACCTCCCTCTCTCAGGGTCACACTGCTCACTCCATGCTGCCACCCCTAGGGCCACAAAAACCGTCTCCTGAGGCAGGCCAGAGTCTATGAGGCTTGGCTGCGGTCCAGCCGGGACTCAGATGTCAAGCCCTGCATTATTGAGATCAGAGCCTTTGTCCCTCCTTGCTCCTGGCTCTTGGTTGCCTGTCCTCCGTTTCCCTCCAGACTTTGCATGGCACAGGCAGCCACTCCGGGGGGGCTCAGGGCTCCCCTGTAGCCCCAGGCAGGCCTTGGCTTTGTACCAGTATCTCTTCCGGTGCCCCGCAGGTCCAGGCCAGCTCCGGGCTGCACTTTGGCAGGTGAGGGAGGGGCACTGCCTTAGAAGGAAGGAGACAGCCGGGGACCTGACATCACCTTGCCCCTCCAGGTGCAAAAGGGCTGCGGGTGTCCCCCGGGGCTGGAGCTGCCCCTTGTGCTGCTGCAGATGGAGCGGAGCCGGCGGGCCCAGGAGCAGGTAGGGGCTGGCTGGGGGTGTGGCTGAGGCCAGGGTGGGTGCCCCCTCACGCCTTGGCACCCCATCTTCCTGCAGCTCCTGTGGGACTTGGAGCTGCTGACTGGTGTGGAGCTGGGCCTCTTCTGGCCACCCCAGGCCCAGTTTTTCAGTCCGAGGGGCCAGGCCCAGCATGCATGGAGCCAGCACTGTCAGACAGGTGGTAGCACGGGTGGGGACCCCGAGCAGCTGGTGAGTGGGTGAGGGGGCACGGCGGGGACAGAGGTTCTGGGGACACTGGGGCCCTGCTGTGGTGAGGGCAAGTAGAAGGGGCACGGTTTTGGAGACAGGGCTGGGTTCGAATCTCCATGCTGAACCCCCTGTGGGCTCTGAGTCTACCTTTCCTCAGCTAGAAAATGCCCATGAGGCCGGGCACGGTGGCTCACGTCTGTAATCCCAACACTTTGGGAGGCTGAGGCGGGCGGATCACCTGAGGTTGGGAGTTTGAGACCGGTCTGACCAACATGGAGAAACCCCGTCTTTACTGAAAATACAAAAATTAGCCGGGCATGATGGCACATGCCTGTACCTGTAATCCCAGCTACTTGGGAGGCTGAGGCAGGAGAATCGCTTGAACCTGGGAGGTGAAGGTTGCAGTGAGCTGAGATTGCACCATTGCACTCCAGTCTGGGCAACAAGAGCCAAACTCCGTTTACCCCCAACTCCCCCGCCAAAAAAAAGAAAGAAAGAAAGAAAGAAAACACCCACAAGAAGAGATCTTTCTCCAAGGGCTGTCAGGAGGAACAGTGGACTACGCCTGGCACACAGGGCCTGCACTTCCAGGCAGGCCGTTATTCTCATTCCACAGCTAACGACTGTCTTGGTCAAATCACCTGTGTGGTGATACCTGGAAGCCTTTCCATGTGACCGCCACGTGGGAGGAAAGCAGCCTGGCAGGGCCCCAGAGAGCAAAGGCAATGAAGTGTGCCGCTGAGACACAGGCGCCCACAGCCCCAGCCGCTGGCCTCTCCCTCCAGGGCTGCAGCTGGGCTGAGACTCCAGGAGGGGGTGCTGTGGTGACTGGGCCCAGAACAGAGTGGGGAACTGGGAATGTGGGTCCCAGTCCTGGCTCAGCCAGCAGCTGTCTGAGTCACTTTGGGCAGGTTAGTAGCCCTCTCTGGGCCAAGGCACCCTCAGCTGTAGCAGGAGCGGGTGTTCGTGGTGCAACTTAGGAAGGGTTCAGCCGACATTGCTGGAAAGAACTGTGGTCTCATCTGAGACTCAACTGGGAGGAGGGATCCGTTTCCAAGCCCCTTTGCGTGGAGGGGAAGTGGCGGGCACAGAGGGTATGAATTCCAGGAGGCAGGGATCATTTAGGGGCCATCTTAAAGCCTGGCTGCCACACTGGGGGATGGAGCCATGTGGACTAGGTTGCCCCCAACCCTTCCAGAATTCTAGGCTGCACCTTCTACCCCAGGACAGGGACTCCCTGAGCCAGAACCATCAGCTCCTGGAAGGGTGAGTCTCCCTGGGGAATCCTGCCTTTCCCTCTGTGAACTGGGCTCTTTCTCTGTCACCTTCTGCAGTCCTGCCAGTGCCCTTCGTTATGCCTCCTGGGCTCTTAGTTGCACCCATGGTTGCCCCACGGCCCCTGGAAAGGTTAATCTCCAAATTCCAGCTCCCAGGATCTGGTGATGGGGGAGGAGGGAGGGCACTGGGGGCCTCAAGTGTTTGCATGCTGGGGTGGGGGTCTCTGGAGACTGGCAGGCAGACTCCCTCCCATTCCAGAGCCCATGGGCCCAGAGAGGTGCATCAGAGGCAGCCCTTGAACTCCTGCAGGGGGCAGGCGGGAGACCCATCATCGGCCCCAGATCTGGGTGAAGCCGGGAGTGGTGCAGGCCAAGGGTGGGAGAGCCCTGGAGGACCTGCAGAGCCCACACGCGGTACGTTGTCAGACAACTGGGAGGGCAGGGGCAGCCAGACTGGATTGGGATGAGGCAGGAAAGTTCTCTCCCCAAGTCCCAGGACTTCATTCTTCACTCATTCTTCATCTCACACTTCCTGATGGAGTGCCAGGACACCCAGCGATGGCAAGTAGGTTTTATTTGATGTGCCAATTCCACCTGGTTGGTACCAGCTGTCTCAGGCAGTGCGTCCAGTAGGATTCTGATGCTAAACTGGGGTTCAGGGGAGAAAGTTCAGGAATGAGCATCACTGGCTGCCCAGGGACGAGGGAACACAATACCAACTCCAGGCCGCCTACTTGCCACCCTTCAGCCAGGCACAGGCCACCTCTTTGCCACCCTTCAGCCAGGCACAGGCCACCTCTTTGCCACCCTTCAGCCAGGCACAGGCCACCTCTTTGCCACCCTTCAGCTGGGCACTGGAGATATACAGAGATCAAGGAGACTGGGTGCCTGTCTTTAGATCACAGGCTAGAAACAGCATGACAATAAACAGGCAGTGGAATGGATACTATGAGCCTTGAGCCTATTAATTTAAATGAAACAGACTCTCAAATTGTTAAATAATAGATGTAGCAAAGCCACAAGCTTTTTATTGTTCCACCATGCACATGAGAGAGAAGAAAACTGCCAATAATTATTTTCTGATTGACAGAGAAGTTTTTACAAGTATTTTGAGAAGACAGGGATATATATCTTGAGAAGACAGGGCTATCAATTATAACATTACCAGAGAAATAAATTTTCTAGTAAGACAACCGATGAGAATTAGAGGTGGGAGGTTGGAGGTTGTTTTTGCAGTTTGTGGCAATTATTTCTAAAGGCCCAGGAGTCTTATAAGACTCCTTTGTTCAAACAACTCTTTGAAAGATGTGTTTTCACAGAGAGTGCACCCATTTGGTTACTGTTATGAATATTCACACGTCTGATATTGCACAAGAGAACAAGATGCAGTATTCTTGGGAAAGATCTCAATTTCAGACCTTATGAAATCCCTTTTAACCAGTTTTATGGATGCAGAACAGCGCTCCTTCTTCCACAGCTGCAGGGGAGCGGCAACACATCAGCTCTGTTTTTAGATTTCTTTTGTTAATTATGAACACTTGCAGTTTTTAGGCCAGCCTCTGGCCTAAAATTTCATCTTGAATTTCCTTTGATTTTGCTGTCAGAAACAAAGAAAAGGCTAAGGGAGGTTTCTTCTAAGTACGAGTAAAAAGTAAGATGCCCAGAGCGGGTTTCTTCTCTGGGCCTGATGGGCACACCAGGACAAAGCGGGAGGAGCCGGTGCTGAGGGACCCAGGCGCCCAGCACCGTGACCCTTCTCACTCCCAGGCCTCCCGTGGTGGTCTTGAGGAGGAGGCTGTGCAGGTCCCTCTGGAGTGGTCTGCCTTGGCCGGGAGGATGAGAAAGATGGGGTGGGCTGTTGGCAGGCACACATGACAAATAAGTGCGTGGCTGGCTGATGAACTGTGACAGCCTGAGGTTCAGACAGCGCCCTCAGGGCACCCCTAGCCATGTGCTGGGACTCCCTAAACTTCCTGGCTCTAGTCTAGGTGGACTGTGCATGAGGGGACATGAGCTCCCAACACCGGTCTTTCTTCCTCAGGCTCCTTACAAGAGCTGAACCCCACTACCAGGAGGAGCTTTGGGGTGCCAGGCAGCTCAGAGTACAAGGTGAAAAGGTCAAGCGTCTCAGGTTGGGGATGGCAGGGGTGGGTCTGCGTGGGAGGAGGCTGCTGGGGTGAGGGGGAGGCTTTTCAGTGAAGCACCTTCCACACTACATTAAATGGCTTTGACAAATTCAGGAATCAGGCAAGGGCTGGCCCCTGGGGTCGGGTCTGCAGGTTCCCTGTCAAGCCTGGGCCCAAAGTGCTCTTCCTTTCCAGGACCTGGCCCAGAGGGAAGAGAGGAGTGAGGCAGAACCTGAGACCCAGGAAAGAAAGCTCACTCCCAGGACCCCTGGGCCAGGGGACCTGCCCTCCCAAAACCTGCCTTCCCAAGATGCCCTTGAAGAACTGGGCTGGAACCCGCACCTGGGCCAGGAGAGAGCAGAACTTCAAAGACCGCCAAGGATGGACACCCCTCAGAGTCTGAGAGAGGAGGACCCTCAGGATCAGAAAGCAGAGACCCCTCAGCATAAGAGAGGGGAGGCCTCCCGGGGCGAGATCAAAGATGCTCCTCAGCGTCAGAGGGTGAAGACACAGAGGGGCCAGAGCCCAAGGGCTCCTCAGGGTCAGAGGGAGGAGGCCCCCCTGGGTGAGAACACGGGCGTTCCTCAGAGTCGAAGAGAATTTAGTCCTAAGTGCCAGGGAAAGGCGAGTCCCCAGAGTCTGGGGAAGATGCTGCGGTCTTGGGAAGGCAATATCTCACAAGCCTGGGAGGTGGCTCCCGGGGAGGCCACTGTACAGCTCCCAGAGGAAGGCGGCTCCCGGAGCCATCAGAGGGACTCCTGCGGGTCCCTGAAAGCACAGACTCCAAAGCCTGTGGGCAGGGAGAGCCCAGACCTCCGGAGAAGGACTACCGCGATGATGCAGGGCAGGATCAGAGGCGAGACACAAAAGTCGGCACCGGCGGTGGCAAAGCTAGGAGTCGCCCAGGAGGGGGCGTGGGCTGCGCTTCCCACCCCGAAGCCCCCGGCCCGGCAGCTGCTTCCAGGTCGCGGAGCCGGAGCTGTGATGCCAGCGACCCTGCGCGCCAAGGGATCCGGGCAGCAGGGGCTCCCCGGGGGTCTCCGGGGGCCTCCAGACCCGGAGCGCAATCCGCACGGGCTGCAGGGCCCTGGAGTGGGCCCCGGCCCGGGAGAGCAGGAGGTGGGCCAGGCTCGGCTTCCGGGTGCCCTCCGGGGTCGGGGGGGCGGTCCTGAGCGTCCCAAGGCCTCGAAGGCCGCGTGGCGGGCGCCCCTAGGCAGGGCCAAGGCGCCTGCGGGCTTGAGCGCGGCGCAGCAGGAGACGGCTCTGCAGCGGCTGCTGGAGCTGCACAGCGCAGCCAGGTGGCGGCGCTGGCGGGACCGTGAGCAGCAGCGGCTCCGGGTGCGTCCCCACGCCGGGATTGGGGCCTGCCTGGGGCGGGCGGGGCACCGAGGGGCGGCCGGACGCTGACTGCCCCTCTGCAGGTCCTGGAACGCCTCCACATCGCCAGGAACCGCCACTGCCGGGTTCACCCCGTGGGGCTCCCGCCCTGCCCGGCTCAACTCCCGCCACAGGCAAGACCCCCAGAAGGCGGTGGGGCCACAAGGAACCTGCACGGGGCAGGGGCCGAGCTTGGTGCGCCCGGGTCCCTTTGAAGTGAGCGCACTGCACTCTGGCAGTGACTCGGGCGGGTGGGGCGCGAGGGGCGGGTGTGCCAGGTGCTGCCCCGCCCGCCCCACTGAGCCGCGGATGCTCAGCGATCTGCACCGCCAGGAGGACGCGACTGGGCGGCGGCGCGCCCTGCGGGAGCAGCTGGAACAGATGCATCGGGAGAGGACCGGGCGGCTGCGGGCCCTCGGGGCCAGGTGAGGGGCGGGCAAGGAGGCGCGTGGCGGTGGCAGGAGTCCCCTTTCCCTGGCCTCCGAGATGACAGGCCGCTCTCCCCGCAGGAACACTCAGAACTTCCTGGAACTACTGTGTTCCCCTGGTGCTGCGGATCCCGTGCCTGCAGAGTAGTGCTCGCCCTTCCCAGCCCCCTCTGGTCATTGCTGGGTACTCAAAGGGATGATTAAAGAGATGAGGGTTACGGAAAAAGCAAGAGGGCAACTTTTGCAGGTCAGATAGTTTCAGAAAGGCCTGAATGCAGCCTCAGGGCCAGGGAGCGCAGAGGGGCACAGACACACACAACAGCTTTGCCCCACCAGGAGGCCTGTTATTTCTTCTTCCCTCCCCTAAGCCCACACCTGGCCCACCGTCAGAGGGCCAGGTCTCGGGGATCAAGCAGTGCGAAGGCCCCGTTCTTGCGGAAGAATGACTCAATGCGGCACATCTTGCAGGAGACCAGTTCTTGCTTCACTGGGGGGCCTGGGAAAAGATGTTAGAGGCCAAGCATGGGTTCCTGAGGGAAGGACACACAGAGCATGGGAGCCCTGTCTGTCTGCACAGCCCTAGGAATCCGTCAGTGGAGTAGCCACTTTGTGGGAAGAAACGGAAAATGCTTTGGAGGCATGGGAGCTACCTGCAAATACTGGGAGCTGGTTGGAGGCCAGGATACATACAGCAGCCATCTGCCATCATTACCCCAGCTTCAGGATCCTCTACCTGCCAGGAGGGGAGCCACCCTAGCCTGCTTGTCACAGGGACAGACTGTGAAGAGATGGGACTTCCTTCTGTCTCCTGCTCCCCCCTTCTAGGGCTTGCCTCCTGCTTTTGTTAGAAAGTTATTTCTCTGACTTTCCCTTTAGGGGCCTGGGGGAAAGGGATGTTTGGAGGCAAAATCTCAACTGAGTCAATCCCCAACCATCCACCTTTTCTGCAAGACACTTAAGCAGCTGGAGAAGGACACAGGGCCGAGGAGTCTCACTTGACATTCATGAGCACAGACAGCAATGGGACGTGCGGCAACATCGCCCAGCAGCCCTCTCTGGCACATGCCTGTTCCACACCTTTCCTCTTCATCTCTGCTACTCCACTGCCTGAGCTCGGCTCCCTCCCCACTGATGGCCTTGACTCAACCTCACAGAAAAAAGACTCAGCCCAGATGGACAGCCTTCCTGCCTACGCCATCCCCTACCAGCCTCTGGCTCAGCCCTCCTGCCCCCACTCCCATCAGATTCCAGCAACTTGAGCTCCCTAGGTGATCTCACGGATTTAAATAGCACCTATAGGCCGGGCAGTGGCTCACACCTGTAATCCCAGCACTTTGGCAGGCCGAGGTGGGCAGATTACGAGCTCAGCAGTTGGAGAACAGCCTGGCCAATATGGTGAAACCCTGTCTCTACTAAAAATACAAAAATTAGCCAGGCATGGTGACACGTGCCTGTGTAGTCCCAGCTACTTGGGAGGCTGAGGCAGAAGAAACTCTTGAACCTGGGAGGCAGAGGTTGCAGTGAGCCGAGATCATGCCACTGCACTCCAGCCTGGGTGACAGAATGAGACTCTGCTTCAAAAAGAAAAAAAAAAAAAAAAGCACCTATATTCAAATGACCTCCGAATTTGCATCTTCAGCTCTGACTTCAATCCAGACTTATAGAACAGTCACCCTACAGACACTTCAAGCATAACATAGGCAAACACACATGACTAAATAGGACCTGTTCATGCACACTCCAGCCCTGACCTCTCCCAGTCTTCCCTGTCACTGCGGCTTTAGCTAAACACCTGGGTGATTGTTCTCTCTTCCCCTTATTCTCACATTCTATCCATGGGTGAGTTCCACTGAGTCTTCCCCCAAAACATCCTGAATTGATTTCAGCTCTATTGCTGATTCCTCAGGCCACTACCACAGGGTAACAAAATAGATGCCCAACTCACGTGCCAGATTCTACCATTTCCCCTGAAAAAGCCACTGCCTACATACAGGTCAGAGTGACTTTTTTTTTGAGACGGAGTCTTGCTCTGTCACCCAGGCTGGAGTGCAGTGGCATGATCTCGGTTCACTGCAAGCTCCGCCTCCCGGGTTCACACCATTCCCCTGCCTCAGCCTCCTGAGTAGCTGGGATTACAGGCACCCGCCACCACGCCCAGCAAATTTTTTGCATTTTTAGTAGAGATGGGGTTTCACCATGTTAGCCAGGATGGTCTCGATCTCCTGACCTCGTGATCCGCATGCCTCAGCCTCCCAAAGTGTTGGGATTACAGGCGTGAGCCACCGCGCCCGGCCCAGGGTGACTTTTTAAAAGGTTCATCAGTGTCACTCTTGAAACCTGCTTAGAACCCTCCATCAGCTTCCCTGCACACCAAATAAAATCCAAACCCATCCTTATCATCTGGCTGTTGGCCTCAGGTCCTCAGAAAGGCCTTTCCTGAAAATCCAATAAATAGCAGCACATGGCCGCTGCCTCCCCGCCCACCACCACTCCCTAGTTCTGTGGCACATGTTGACACTTCTTGGTCATCTCCTTGCTCTGTTTATGGTCTGGACCCTTCACTAGGATGCCCACTCCCTAGGACATGGCAGGTGCTCTGTCTTTGAGGTGATTTCCAAGAGGTTGGGCTCACCCAGCTGCCAGCCGTATGTGAAGCTGGTGGTGACGGGGAAGAGGTATCGCGTCTCTGGCATGTCCAGTTTTCGAGTGTTGAGGTAGCGGTAGCGCCCCTGGAAGTCGTGGGAGATGCCTTCATACAGCAGGGCTCGGGTGACAGGTGGTACTGGGTACATTTCTGACTGAAAAGGAGCCTCTGGGACAGGGCTGGGCGCCTTGGAAGGGGCTGACTTGGGGGCGGGTGGGGGTGAGAGTGGGGCTTTGGGGTGCAGGGTGGGCAGTTTGAGGGGCAGGCGGGCTGCAGCCTTAGCCTTCTGCTTGGCCTTCACCATCGACCCATACTTGCGGTACCATTCACAGCGCAACATCTTTTCCCTCAGATATTCCTCCTTCCAGAAGTTCTGCCGTAACGTGTCTATGTTGAGCTGCCGTGACATGGTGGCCAGGGAAGGAGTGGCACCAGGGTGGCTGCAGCTGAGGGGTGAGCACAGCAAGCAGAGTGCTTCTGATGGTGAGTGGCTGCCCTGGCAGTCACCTAGCAACCGTGCCTCACCTCACACAGGGCCAGGGTTCTACTTGCTGTGCCCCCAGCAGACCCCATGAACCCGGCTTCCTGAGGCAGCCTGGGGCCAGGGCCCACTGGCTAAAAGCCCTGCTCCCCAAACCTCCCGCAGGGCCCACGCGGGATCTGGCATCAGAGGCTTCCAGGTTTTGTGTGCTTTCTGCGTCTGTCCTTTGGGTCTGGCCCCCTTCCCAGCCCAATGCTGAGCAAGGTGGGGGAGGTGGGGGCTGGGCTCAAGCTTCCTCCCAATCCTTCCCAGACCAGAGCTGGTCTTCTCTGATCCAAGGACCAGTCCTTGAGTTCTGCCTCCCAGCACGATCCTCCTGGGCCAGCTCTTCTATGCCTGTCTTTGGCAGCACCTTTTTCCATCCTTGCCAATTGAATCTGCCCCATGGCCTCACCCCACACATGTACTTTCCAGCACCCAGCCCGTTTGGAGAGAAGCAAGAATATGACTTTAATTTAACATCAACAATGACACTGTGTAACAGCACAGGGAACAGGTAGTGGAGGGAGATGGTCAGGCTTCCTGTTCCTTAACCAGCTTTAACAGCAGAGCCCCAGCAACCTAGAAGTGCCTCACCTAGCCTCTTAATGGAGTGGGAATGGGCAGGGAATTGGAAATCAGAGGCTCAAAAAGTAAAGAAGGCTGATGGCAAGCCTGGGGAGAGGCCTGGAAACGAGGGAAGGGCTGAGGGCTGTGAGGAGTCCCCTAGCGCAGGTCTTCAGCAGTGAACATGCCCCTGGCCCTGCGCAGAATGGAGTCCTTGGCGGCGTCATATGGGTGCTCCTTGGAGGGGATCTCCAGGACAGCGGGGATGGAGTGCTGGTGGGCGTCCAGGGCATGCCGCACCATCTCTGCGATGTACTGGTTGATGAGGATGATGCCAATGTCATCCCGGTTTAGAAACTGCCTGTGGGGAGAGATGAGACGGGAGTCTAGGGCAGCTCTGGGGGCTGCCTTCTCTCTTGCCTCCAAGTTGTTGGGCTGGGCAGTGGAGGAGAATGAGTGTGACCCAGAGGGCACAGAGGACAAGGAGAAAGGCGGCCACGCTCAACCCTATGTCAACTCTACCAAGAATCAATTTCATCCCAAAGCGGAGGGTCATGCTGACTAGGGTTGGCTTCTGCAACGCTGCCTGAAACGCTTCCAAGTGAACTGGTAATGAAAATTAGGGTGCACACTGGTGTATTCAATATGCAGTGATGGTGTCAGAAAGGGGAAGGATAAGATTATATGTATACAGATCCTTTTTTATGTGCAGATACTGAAGGCCGGGTGCAATGGCTCATGCCTGTAATCCCAGCACTTTGGGAAGCCGAGGCGGGTGGATCGCTTGAACCCTGCAGTTTGAGACCAGAATGGGCCACATAGTGAGACTCCCATCTCTACAAAAAAAAAGAAAAAAAAATGTGTACATATATACAAAAAATTGGCTCGATGTGGCGGCATGTACCAGCTGCTTGGGAAACTGTAGTCCCAGCTGCTTGGGAAACTGTAGTCCCAGCTACTTGGGAGGCTGAGGTGGGAGAATCACTTGAGCCTGGGAAGTCGAGGCCACAGTGAGCTGTGATCACGCCACTGCACTCCAGCCTGGGTGACAGGAGTGAGACCCTGTCTCAGAAAAAAAAAAAAAAAAAAAGGACACATTAACTTTTAGAAAGAAAACAAATTAATTTAAAAATAGGGCTGATGAGACCACTGAAGGCCTCAAGGTCTATGCCGATGAGGGTGGTGGAGGGGTCAGAGGGAAAGTCTGGCATGAACCAAGATCACAAGCTAGGAAGAGGACACTCTGATGAAGGAATCATACTTTCTGCCCAAAAAGAACCTGGCCTCGTGATCCTCCTCTCCTGTGATCACCCACCCATTCATTCGTTTATTTTTTTGAGACAGGGTCTCCCTCTGTCACCCAGGCTGGAGTGCAGCGGCGGATCTCGGCTCACTGCAACTTCCGCCTCCCAGGTTCAAGCAGTTCTCCTTCTTCAGCCTCCTGATTTGCTGGGATTACAGGCACCCTCCACGATGCCTGGCTAATTTTTGTATTTTTAGTAGAAATGGGGTTTCACCATATTGGTCAGGCTGGTTTCGAACTCCAACCAGCCTGGCGGGTGGAACTCAGGTGATCCACCCGCCTCGGCCTCCAGAAGTGTTGGGATCACAGGCGTGAGCCACCGCGCCCAGACTCATTCATTTATTTACTGGTTAAAAATTATTTACTGAGCACCCACCCCCCGCCAGTCTCTGGGTTAGATTTGATCTCTGAGGTCCCTTTTGATTGGAAACATAAAAAATTCTTGAAGTAAAATTTGTCCTTCTCCCATGGTAACTTGGGTCACTTTACCAGACAGCTTAGAGATCGGCAGGTAACAGCCTACCAGGTCAGGAACTACCTAATACACCAGGCAGCAGGAACCAGTCTCAGCCGGCAGCCCTGGGCTGGACTGTTTGGGGGGAAACAGGTGAGTGGTTTATTCCTGAGACTTAGTACAGCGAACCTGAAGAAGGGGTGAGAGATAGAATAGGAGGCTGTTATCCTCAATTCAGGTCACCAGGACCCCTGGTGGATTAAAGGCATGTCTGCGCCCACACTCTGACCTAAGGCAGGGAGTGAGGGCTTGAGTGCAAGGTCTTAGCAGAAGGCTCTCACAGTCCTGACATTTTCTGCCTACTGTGCTCAAGAGCAAAGGGAAATTCCGAGGCCGACTGAGGAGAGCTGTACAGAGTGTGTACCTGGCTTACCAAAGGCAGAAAGGGTTAGGATTAGGTTCAAATTCCAGGTCTGCCTCTGCCCACTTGTAACTTTAGTGTGTGCCTTAACCTCTCCAAGCTTTAGTTTTCTCACCTGTAAGTAGGACAAAATCACCCCTGCCTTACAGGACGACGGTGAGCCTGTAAAGGAGGGGAAAGCAGAACAAAGCCCGAGCCCACTGCCTAGCCCGTCACGAGCTCTGTTCCCCTTCTTTCCTGACACACGATCATGTGAGGTGGGGAGCTCGTGGACCTGATACAGCGTCGGTGCCACCCAGCCCCAAACGGGAACTTGGGGCGCGGCGGCGGGCGGGCGGACTTTCACGACCATCCCCTAACCCCCGTCCGGGCCTCACGCCTCGGTCCCCGGGCCGCCTCCACCCTCGCCCCGCACTCCACCAGGCAGCAGAAGGGCCCGTTCAGGCCTCGCGCGCTACCGTACCGGAAAGTGTCTTCGATTTCATTGATTGTTGTATCCTTCTCCACCACCAGGAAATTGGGGTGGCGGTTCTTGTTAAGCTCCCCTATGCCGCCCAGCAGGAAACCAGTCACCGTGTCCTCGTCTCCGATGACTGCGATGAGCTTCCCCCTCCCCGCCATCCCCGCTGCCGGGCAGAGCTCACCCGAGAGCACCAAAAGCCGCCGAAGCCCCGCCTCCGCCGTACGGCTCCCCGTCGGCCCCACCCCCCTTCGGGCATGCGCAGTTCTCCGAGCTGCATTCCGGGACATGCGCATGAACAGCAACACGGCCTCCATGTGAATACGCCTGCGCCATAAAGACAGGCCCGAAGCAGGGGACTACGATTCCCAGAAGGCTGCGCGGCACCACCTCCTTCGCGGGCATTCATTCGTTCATTCACTCTTTCCTTGGTTCATTCGTTCAACAAGCGATTTGAACCTGGCGCTGTTTAAACGCCGAGATCCCGGAGAAGAGACGCAGTTACTGATCTCATCGGCAGGGTCTGGGTCTTTATCGTGTATGTGTGTACCTATGACACATATTTAACAAGTAATACGCATTTGTTCAATTAAAGGAATGCAGAAGTTAGTGATGATACTGTCTAGTGAGATGGAAAGTCAAGGGAATAGGCGACTACAGAGCTGTGTGTTAATGGTTAGAATGTGAAAAGTATATGGAAGCACACATCCATGGTAACTAACCCATGGAGAGAGGGGGCATCCAAAGAACCCTTCCCCAAGAAACTTGCTTCAGATCTAAGCTGAGACCTGAAGGACCTGCAGGATGAAGGGGATAGAAGTGAGGACAAGACGGTGTTCTAGGCAGAGGAAGAGCATATGCAAAGGCGTACTGACTAGAAAGCGTAGGGCCTTCAAGGAAAGTTAAAGAATTGGTAAGGCCAGGCATGGTGGCTCATGCCACGCCTATAATCCCAGCACTTTGGGAGTGCTTCCCTGATGGAGGAGGATTGCTTGAGGTCAGGAGTTGGAGACCAGCCTGGGCAACACAGTGAGACCCTGTCTCTGCAAAAAATTTTAAAAATTAGCCAGGTAGGCCAGGTGCGGTGGCTCACTCCTGTAATCCCAGCACTTTGGGAGGCCAAGGCAGGTGGATCACCTGAGGTCAGGAGTTTGAGACCAGCCTGGCCAACATGGCAAAAACCTGTCTCTATTAAAAATACAAAAAATTAGTTGGGCATGGTTGTGGGCACTGTAGTCCCAGCTACTCGAGAGGCTGAGGCAGCAGAATTGCTTGAACCTGGGAAGTGGAGACTGCAGTGAGCCGAGATTGTGCCATTGCACTCCAACCTGGGCGACAGAGTGAAGGCCGGGCGCGGTGGCTCAAGCCTGTAATCCCAGCACTTTGGGAGGCCGAGACGGGCGGATCACGACGTCAGGAGTTCGAGACCATCCTGGCTAACACGGTGAAACCCCGTCTCTACTAAAAAATACAAAAAACTAGCCGGGCGAGGTGGTGGGAGCCTGTAGTCCCAGCTACTCGGGAGGCTGAGGCAGGAGAATGGCGTAAAAACCCGGGAGGCGGAGCTTGCAGTGAGCTGAGATCCGGCCACTGCACTCCAGCCTGGGCGACACAGCAAGACTCCGTCTCAAAAAAAAAAAAAAAAAAAAAAATAGCCAGGTGTGGTGGCGCACACTTATAGTTCCAGGTACTCGAGAGGCTGAGGCAGCAGGGCTTGCTCAGGAGTTCAAGGTTACAGTGAGCTATGATCAGGGCACTGCACTTGAGCCTGAGCAGCAGAACGAGACCCTGTCTGAAAAAAAAAAAAAAGGGATCTGCAGGCCAGGTACGGTGACTCACGCCTGTAATCCCAGCACTTTGGGAGGCCGAGGCAGATGGATCACCTGAGGTCAGGAGTTTGAGACCAGTCTGGCCAACATGGTGAAATCCTGTCTCCACTAAAAGTACAAAAAACATTAGCCCAATGAGGTGGTGTGTGCCTACAGTCCCAGGTACTTGGGAGGCTGAGGCAGGACAATTGCTTGAACCCGGGCAAGGGAGGTTGTGGTGAGCTGAGATGGCGCCACTGCACTCCAGCCTGGGTGACAGAGCGAGACTCTGTTTAAAAAAAAAAAAGGATCTGGAAGTTATCCTGAGGACAGAGTTATCCTGAAGCCGCTGAGGGTTTTCAAGTAAGAGAGTGCTATCACCAAACTTTAGAGCTGTCACTCACTGTGACTGTGCTGTGAGCGGAGGCGAAATTGAGGGAGGAAAAACCAGATTGGGAGGCCATTGTGAGAGATAATGGTGGCCAGAACTCAGGTGGTGATAAATGGGAAACACAGAGAAGTAGGTAGAGCCGAGAGATATTTAGATATTTAGGACAAAACTGATTTCAGAGTGGCGTGTTTGGGGAGTGAGGTAAAAGAGAGACCTGGGTGACTTCCAGGTTTCTGGCCTGTACAGCACATGAACGGGAGTAACACTCCCGGGAAAGTGACCTCTGTGAGATGAGCAGGCTGAAGGGGAAGGGGCTGCTCTTTCCTCCTCCCTTTTAATAAACCAGCACTCCTGGTGTCTGGCATGGGGTTTGTGAGTTTGGAGTGCTTGTGAGTTTGGAGTGCAAGTGGTCTGGTCTGGCAATTGTATGTGTGATAAGCTTGGGATTTGGGCACGCCTGGGTTTCAATCTGTACCCCACTACTTAGAGGTATGGTTTCAGACTCATCACTGAAATTCCCAGGGCCTTGGTTTCTTCAGATGGTAGTAGCCCCACCTCATAGGGCTGTTATGAGGATTAATGAGGGAGGGCCTTTAAGGCTTAGCACCCAGGGCCACACTGTGGCTGGCTGGAAGTGGGCAGGCTGGAGGTCTGTGAGCTTATCAGCCACACACAGGTGGAGGCAGCTGAAGCTGAGGGGGAAATTAGCACATCTAGGGGTGAGAGTGAGGGGGGCAGAGAGTGAGGAGGGGTGTGTGGGAAGAGGGAGGAAGCACAGAGGCTGGTGAGAGGTGAGAGAGGTGGGGAGGTCAGGGATTAGGAGTTGGGGCCTCGTGGGTTTTTCTGCGAGGCCCACCACCGTGTGCTGAAATGCCCAGGTGGGTCTAGATTGTGGGATCAGGTGAATGAAAGGCGTTTTCCCTGCTCCAGCTACTCAGCTGCTCATTTATTCACTCATACCCATTCACTCACTCATTCACACCCAGGGCCAGGGAGCTCCATCTGGTGGGGGGCCGTGGATACATGGCCACAGCTCAGGGTGGTAACTGCAGCTAGAGATGTGTCCCAGGGCAGTTTGGGAGCTGGGGGCACTGATCCAGGAGGGGTAGGGAGGGGTCCAGGAAACTTCCTGTTGGCCAGGAAGATGAAGAGGGTGGGGAGGCAAGGGTGTTTCCGGGAAGGGGCCCAAATTCAGCATGGGTGCCCAGTTAACTAGAGGTGGTGAAGGGAGGTTGGAGGTGGAGGGTACAATGGGGAGTGGGCTTGCTGCCCAACTCATACGGCTGGGGAGGCTGCTGTCTGAACCTGGGGGGCCTTGGAGACCTTGTGAGGAAGAAACTTTACTCTGGAGCAGGAGGGAGTCACGGAGGGCCCTAAACCAGAGAGAGGTATACTCTCTTTAAAGTGACCCCCCTCAAGCTGCAGCATGGAGAGGAGGTTGGAGGGAGCTGACCAGGGCAGGGCTGGGGCAGGAGTTCAGGAGGGAAGCCCTGTGCAAGCTCAGTGCTGGAAACGGGCATGAAACAGGCCAAGTTGATTCAGTACCAGACTCGGAGGAAGGTGCTGAGTCTGCAGGTGGTTCTGTCTGCCTGCTGGTTGAGGAATATTCCTGTTTGAGTCAGTGCTCACTGTTTTAAAGTCTTAATTTGAAAAACATCCTTGAGGTCAGGCTGAACTGAAATTGGCCTCCCAGGGGTCCTGGGGCAGTACTGTAGAACACAGTATCCACACCCTGTACTGTCCACGAACCCTCCCGCTGGGACCCCTTCCCACATCCCCGAGCCCCTGCCCCCAGTTCTTTCAGGCACTCTGCCAACATCCCAGACCTCACTTCTGCCCCAGGACCTTCCCCTCGACCTGGGTCAATCTTCCAGGGGACAGCCAGGCTGCCTCTGCCTCCCCAGGGCCCAGTTTCTTGTGTGGCAGGCCAGAGGGCAGCCAGCCACAGAGAGCACACCCGCAAGGAACAGCCAAGCCTCTGCGACAGCCGCACTTTATTTGGAGTTTTCCACCTAAGCAGCTCCCAGCTGAGCTGCATGACATGTGCAAAGTCCCCTAGAAAGCTGGGCCTCGCAGTGTGTAAAAAAGGCCCCCCATGGGGCAGAGCCGTGCAACCATTTTAAAAAAAGAGACAGTGAGAGAGAAATCCGGCCCCCTGGGAGGCTGGCTTGGGCAGAATGCACATCACTCGGGCCGGTCCATGTGCCAGGCCACTCCTGCTGATTCAGGGGCTGTTTTCTTCTCTGATTGTGCTTTCCTTTCCAAGTCCTTAAAAGTCTGGGGTTGAAGCTACCAGAGGGACCAGACCAAGTCCTCAGGGACAGGGGGGTGGCTGGCCGGCGGTGCAGATTGAGGGTGACCTCACACACAGACACCCACAACACAATGCCCTCCCACTGCTCAGCCCTGCCAGAAAACTCAGGGCTTCCCTGGCCTCGAAGCCCACTTGTCAGCCCCTCATGTCCCAGCCTCTGCCCCTGAGCCTGGCCCCAGTCTGTGAGTTAGCATGTCACGTTCCCGGGGAGGGACACTGTCCTAACACAGACAAGGTCCTCCAACCCCCGGGGCGCAGTGGGGTGAGGAGGCTGTGCCTTCACTTCACCCCCAAGGCAGGTGTTTGTAGTGTCTGATTCTGTGCGTGTGTCTGGGTGTGGCACGTGTGTGTGTGTGTGTGTAATATGTGTTTGGCTGGAGGTGGGGGCTGAGGCTGGGGAGGCACTTTTGGCATTCAAGGGACCTTGACTTTGAAGGGGCTTCCAGGGACACTTTCGTCACCCCACTTGACGATGAGGATGTAGTCCCCTTTCTCCTTGACGGTGTAGGTGACATTGTACACCCGGTTCCCCATGTGCTTCACGTACACCTCCTCACAGGGGGTCTTGGGGCCGTGCACGCCCACCATCATCATGTTGGTGCCTGGAGAGGGAGGCAGAGGGATGGGCTCACACCAGGGAGTCCCCTATTGTGACCCACACCCTGCTCCCTGACGGCCTCTTGCTCACCCCCCCGCCACCTGCCTGCTTTGCTGCAGTCCACGGTGAAGGAGTTCTTCTGGCCCACGAAGGCCTGGGACAGCCCAGGGCCCCGAGTCACCACCTTGCTGGCATCCGAGGAGAACTTGGGGATGGAGCTGTAGCTGGAGCCCCGGCTTGAGGAAGACTTGGTCACAGTCTCCACCAGAACGGTGGATGTTTCGTGAAGGCTGTGGCCTCCGGACAGCCTCGGACCTGAGGGGCGGGTGGAGGGGGCACAAACCTGGTCAGAAGGGCTTCCTGTTCTTCCCCAGGCAGGGGACCTTCGGTCAGCATTGCCACCCTGTGGGACTCACTGCCTGCATTCGCGGCTCCCCCCACATTCCTCCAAGGGCCACTCTAGGAGCACAGCCCCATTCCCAGCCAGGGCCCTGAGCTGCCAGCTCCAACTGGTGCTCCACCCCAGGGCTGGGGCCTCAGATGCTGTGACCCTCACCCTTGCAGGCTTTGGGAACTCAGGCTAACTCACAGGGTTAGAGTCACTTTACAAAGGAACACCCACCCAACGCATCCTACAGACAGCCTCAAGAGGGGAGCTTGCTCAATACTGACTGTGTCTTCTTGGAGCCGAGGAATATGGGAAGCCAGGAGGGGAGAAAGTGATGCTAGAGCCTGAGGAGCCAGCGCAGGCCAGAGCTGAAGGAGTGAGGGGCCGCGATGGAGAGGAAGAATGGGACTTTTACACCATCATGCCTGACTCCACAGAATGTGTGCTGTGTAGAGCCAGGCCCACCTCTAGCCCTGGTAAACTGACCATGGTGTCTGGGGTCAGACTATGGTCTGGATGTGCGTGGCCACCGGAGCCCTCCAGGCTGGGCTGGGCTGCAGGTTGGATGCACCGCCCTGAAGCCAGCACTCACCAGTGACCTTGGCCTTGAAAGGGCTGCCCACGATGTGCTGGGGGCCACCGTACTTGATGGCAATGAGGTAGTTGCCAGGGGCCATGGGAGTGTAAGTGACCACGTGGCCCTCAGGACACTCCCGACAGTCCAGCTGCACCTTGGAGGGGCCATCAATGGTGACAGACAAGGCCCCCGAGCCGGCGTTCAGGGTGTTCACGATGAACTCTGATGACACACCTAGAGGCCAGAGGTAGCAAGGCTGAGGGCAGGAAGGGCTTGTGGCCCAAGAGGGGCTGGGCTCCAGTTCCCTGGGCAGCCTCTGTGGGGACTCCTGGCTCAGGAAGCAGGGCTCCTGCCTCTGGAGCAAGGCAGCACCAGACTAGTGGCCAAGCACCCCTAGAAGTCACCCTGTTCCCCAGCTCCAGGCACTCACCAGTAGTGCCTCCCTCGAGCCCAGGACCATAGGCTGACACCAAGCCTGGGTCCCCAGCCTGGCTCTGCTCCCCAACACGGATCTTGAAGGGACTTCCAGGGATGTGGGCACCATTGAACTTGACATCGATGGAGTGGACGCCATTCTCGTGGGGGATGAAGCGGATGGTATGCTTGTCTGTGGATAGAGGGTTGGTGGCTTACCCTCCATCCTTCCCCTCCCCTTCTTAGAAGGCCCCAGCCCAGCAGGGGGTTGGCAGGGGCAGGGCCAGCTCACCACTGTCTAGCTCAGAGACGTAGCACTCCTCCACAGCCCCCGAGGGTGTGTGCACCCGGGCATCAATCACGCCCCGTGCGCCGTTCAGCTGCACAGCAAAGGACGCCGGCTGGTTCACCTTGAGCCCTGTCTCCTGCAAAGGCCAAGGAGGATGCTCAGACTGCTGGGAGACCGGGGCTGGAGCACTCTTCTCTGAAGCCCCACATGGTGCTCACCGTAAGCCCAGCCCAAAGGCTGCCACCACCCTATGCCCAGCCTGGCCCCTGCCTGCCAGACCAGCCTGGGAGCAGGAGGAGCCAGGGTCTGGTATGCAACCCTATACGTGCACCTGCTATCCTAGCTGTGCTTGGTGTGTGGGCGATGAGAGATGATGTACCCTGTCCTGGCTGAGGAAGGAAGGGCCCCACTCTGTGTGAAGCAGGCCGAGAGCAGAGAGCAAGTGCCTGATGGGCTGTGTGGGCTGGCGGTGCCAGAGAGCTCTGAGGTAGGAAGCTGAGTTTGGCTGGACTGGCCTGGGAAAGCTTCCTGGAGGAGGTGGACCAACAGGGAGGACCCAGAAGAAGCACAGAAGGGCTCTGGGGGAGGGATTGGAGCCTGCACTGGGGAACCCGGTTCAGGAGTGGAAGGAGGAGATGCACAAGGACCCTGGATGGGCTAATGTGACCACCCTGAGGGGCAGCCAGGAGGCGCGCGGGATAAGGAGCTGGGGTGAGGCCTAGTCTATGCCCCTTATGCACAAGCTCCTTTACAGTGTGTCCCCTGGACACCTGGCCCCCTGGTTTGCCTGTTTCAGTGTGACTTGCTGAGAGCCTTCCTTGCACATGTCCGCTATGACAGAAGGAAAGGAAGACACCACATCTCTAGAAGTCAGCAGCAAGAGAAAGCAAGCCAGGCTCCCATCGGCCTGGAGAGGACGCAGCCCAGGCTCTGCAGGCCATAGGCATTCCCTTTAGAGGAGCCTCTCACACCCTCTCTGCAAACTGGTTTACTCTTAGTTTGTATAGATTTTATACTCTCATTCTTATAAATGTTGGCATCTAGCATTCTTAGAACAGGAGAAGGTGGAACAAACTAACAAGAAATGGCAGGTGGCAGTAGGACAGGCAAACCCTCCCTGAGAAAAGCAGAATGAGGCGTGGCATGCCTGAGTGTAGGGGCTAGCCCACAGGGTCGGAGCCCACCGTCCCCAAGGGCCCCGCCTTGTGCCTTACGAGAAGGGACTTCTAACTGGCCCTTCCAAGGTCACTGCTAAATCCCTGGCCCCATGGACCTGCTGTCCTCAACTCTTACCCATCTCTCAGATAGCAGAAACCCTCCACCCCCACCCTGGGCACAAACCTGGAGGCTGGTGACGGTGAGACGGCGAGCGTCATCCGAGAGGGAGGCCACAGGCACCACAAAGGGACTGTCCGGGATGTGCTCATCATTGAACTTGATGGAGACCTCATAGTCACCTGGGGAGAGAGACCAGTCAGCATAGGTTCCGGGATGGAGGTTGGCAGGGCGGGAGCCTCCCCACTCTGGCTTTATCCCAGGAAAGACTCCGTGGTCAGCACTCAGACCTGGAGCAGACACATGTTTCCGAGGGTGTGGGGTAGAGGGAGATGGGGGCCCCGGGGAGGGGAGTTCTGTGGCCCCAAGCATCTCCTGCCTCTCCAGTGAGCAGAAACCCAGTCTGGAAGGTCAGGCAGGCCCAGCCCCACTGCCAGTGTGGACGCCCACCTGGTTCCTGGACAACATAGGAGACGCCGCAGGAGCCATCTTTGCGATCCTCAAATGCAATCTCTGCCTTGCTAGGACCCTCCACAGCAATGGACAGGCCCCCAGCACCGGCCTCCCGGGTCCAGATGCTGAACTCGGCTGGGGACAGGCAAGGTAGGGGACTTCAGCATCAGTGCCCCTCACATTGGCTGCCCTGACTTCATCCCCACTCCTGGCCATCTGCCCCTTACCTGGCACGCCGGCCACACCTCGCTCCAGCCCTGTGCCTCCGGCCCGCACCTTGTGGGCCCCGCCTTCACCTAGCGGCCCCACAGTGAACTGAAAGGGGCTGCCGGGCACGTGCTGGCCACGGTACTTGACAGCGACCGTATGGGGCCCCATCTCCTGGGGCACAAAGCGCACACTGTAGGCGCTGTCCTCGCCCTCGACGATCTCCGCGGCTTCCATCTTGCCCGATGGGCTGGTCACCTGTGCAGTCATGTCCTGAGAGCTGGCCTCGCCTGCAGGGTTTGGGGGATGTCAGGGCAACACTGGGATTCCTCCTAGCTCTGGCCCTTCCCTCCCCATCAGTTAAACCTCCTCTGCTCAGACCCGCCTGGCCTTCGGGACCAATCTGCCAGCACCAAGCCTGGTCAGCAGCACCCTCCCATCCCACTGTTAAGACCCAGCCGGCCCAGTGCACGGTGCTCACCCTCCTGCTGCCGGGTGATGCTGCCGAAGGAGCCCAGGCGCTCCCGGCCCAGGAAGTCCCCAAACACAGCAGGGAAGGGGTCCCCGCCGACCTGGGTGGACTCCTCCACCCGCACCTCGCGCTTTGTCTCCCCGCCCCGCGTCTTGCTGATTTCCGTGCGCTCCGTGCGGGTGTAGGTGTGGCTGCTGCGTGTGAAGGTGCGCGTCAGGCGCTCCTGGGCAGACACCATCTGGAACCAGTTCCCTGTGTGGTTAAGGGAGCCAGGGTGAGGGAGGGAAGCGAGGGGTAAGGAAGCAGGGTGGAGACCCGACAGGTGGTCTCTGGCCCAGGCCAGTCCTCTCCCACCACTCGCCCCACCCAGGCTCCTCCAGGCTTCTACCTGGGATCTTGAGGTTGAGGTCACAGGTGCTGCCAATGGTGGCGATGGAAGGCGCCTGTCTCCGCCGGGTAATGCTTTCCTTCATGCGGCCCTCGCCGGTCACCTTCACAGTGAAGGGGCTTCCTGAAGTGGGGGGACAAAGGGTGGGTCAGGAACCTCAGACCCCCGGCCTCCTGGTCTCCCTGTCTCTCGCCACCCGACCTCTGCCCAGAGCCTTACCAGGCACGTGCTTGTCAGCAAACTTGATGTTGATGATATAGGTGCCGGGCTCGGTGGGGCAGTAGGTGACTTTGCATGTCCCGTCCTCCATGTCCTCACAGTTGATGTCCACCTTGCTTGGGCCTTCAATACTCAGCCCCAAGCCCCCATACCCTGGGGGAAAGCAAGGAACACATCTCCCTCAGTCCTAGGCTGGCCAAGCCACAGTGCTCTCCTCTCCCCCGACTGCTGGCTGCACCCAGAATGGGCCCGGATGTGTGTAGTGATCACTAACAAAAGTGGCTCAGCGGGAGGAGAGGCGGTGCCACGGGCCAGGCGGTCTGGAAATTTCCCTAAGGTAAGCCTCTTGGATTCCAGTGAGCAAGAGAGGGACAGAAACTCAGGACAGCTAACCTTTCTCTTCAAAGGGAGAGAACTGATGCGGGGCCATTTACTTCCCCCAATGGGCCGCAGAATGCGAATCCTGACACAGACTGGCCAGGAAGTTTTCGAGAGGAGAGTGCAGCCAAGGGGGTGCTGGGCAGGACAGAAGGACAAGTGCCTGTGGGAGGCACCCGCTGGAATGGGGGTCTCTGGGGCAGGAGGTACCTGCATTGCGAGTATCCACGATGAACTCTGCCACCTGGAACGTGTGTCCCTCAGAAAGGCCCTTGCCCCAGACCCGCACCTTGCTGGCGTCCCCGATCTCAGATGGCCCCACCAGGATCTTGAAGGGGCTGTTGGTGACGTGCTTGCCACTCTTGCGCACGCTCACCACATGCTCCCCCACCTCCTTGGGAGTGAAGGAGATCCCTGTGGAAAGGAAGTGTTAGGCAGAGCATCCTGTGGGCCCCCACCCCTGAGGTCTCCGTGAGGCCCCACGCTCACCGATGTGCCGGTTGGGCAGGCGCTTCAGCAGACAGGGCTCCTCGTTGCCCGAGGGGGCACGGATGCTGGCGGTTAGCTGGCTCAGATCACTCTCGGTGATCTTCAGCGACACATCCGTGGAGGTACCCACGTTCAGCTGTGAGGTCCTCATGGAGTCATCGCCTGGTGGGGGAGTTGGGGCATCAGACTGCTGTGACTCCAGACAGGCCCTGCCCTCAAAGGGCTCAGGAATCCTCCTGGGCAGACCCTGCTGGACTCAACAGACATGGGGGGCCACTCCCAGGTGCACAGAGGCCCAAGGCCTGGAAAGCCCAGTCTGCACTCACATGTGAGCTGCCAGAGACTAAGAGGGGCCTGTACCCCAATTCCACTGTGGGTGCCTCAGTCCTTGTGGACTAAATCCCTAAAGAAAGCCTGCTGGCGGAGGCTGAGGCAGGAGAATGGCGTAAATCCAGGAGGCGGAGCTTGCAGTGAGCTGAGATCTGGCCACTGCACTCCAGCCCGGGCTACAGAGCAAGACTCCGTCTCAAAAAAAAAAAAAAAAAAAAGAAAGCCTGCTGCGTTTAAACCCTGAGTCACATGGTGTGATAACAAAACACTAGACTGGACCGCACAGACCCCTTCCTTGCTGTGTGACTGTAATCACGTTGCTTGGCCTCTCTGGGACAGGGGTTCCTTATCCATCAAAAGGATTATCCATGCCCTAACTTCTTTTTTTTTTTTTTTTTTTCCCTAACTTCTTAAGAGTGACTTCAGGCTGGGCGCGGTGACTCACGCCTGTAATCCCAGCACTTTGGGAGGCCAAAGCGGGCGGATCACGAGGTCAGGAGATCGAGACCATCCTGGCTAACACAGTGAAACCCCGTCGCCACTAAAAATACAAAAAAATTAGCCAGGCGTGGTGGTAGGCACCTGTAGTCCCAGCTACTCGGGAGGCTGAGGCAGGAGAATGGCATGAACCCGGCAGGCGGAGGTTGCAGTGAGCCGAGATTGTGCCATTGCACTCCAATCTGGGTGACAGAGCGAGACTCCATCTCAAAAAACAAAAACAGCAACAACAAAAGGTGACTTCAAAGACTAAATGAGGCAATGTGTTCTCAGGCACAGGAGTGGCTGACTGCTTCTTAGCTGCCGTGGAGAACACAGTGTTTTTACATTTTTCAAAATATGACCCCTTACAACTTGAAGGGCCTCTGCCTTAATGTCATGAGTGACTTGAACAGGCTGGGCTTGCACATCTGTGCAGTGTATGTGGTGTGTGTGTCTCATGGGCTGCACGTCCCCATACACCCGCCTCACCTGTGATCTTGGCGGTGAAGGGGCTCCCCGGGATGTGCTTGTCATCGAAGCGCACGATGATGCTGTAGTCTCCAGGTGCGGTCGGCAGGTAGGACACGGTGCAGGTGCCATCCTTGTTGTCCTTACAGGTGATCTCTGCCTTGGATGGGCCCTCCACGGCCAGCGACAGACCCCCTGTAGGTGGAGGTGTGGCCAAAATCAGAGGTCCTGCCCTCACCCCTGCCCCTGGCAAGTCCCCACCCCAGCCCCCAGCCTGCAGCTCCCTCACCTTCTCCAGCATCTTTGGTGACAATGGTGAAGGTGGCTGGCTTGTTGACCATGCCATGGCTCAGGCCTGGCCCATAGGCACTGACATGGCGGCTGTTGATGGCATCTACATAGAACTGCAAGGGGCTCCCTGGGGGAACAGGGAAAAAGGGGGCTGGGTCAGCGTCAGGGATTGTCTGAGCCCACCTTGGCCCCAGCACCTTCCAGCAGCCTCCCTGCCAACCCCCTCCGTCTGTGCCGTAGGGACCCGGCTCATGGAGGTCTGCTTCTCACCAGGGTATAAGCCTCCCTGGGACCTCGCCTGGTGTCTGCACACAGCAGGTGCTCAATAAATATTTGTTGAAAGCAGGAAGGCAGGACTGCAGCTGCTGCCTGCTCCTCTCACCCAAGCCCCAGCCCAGCCCAGCCCTCAACTCACCAGGGATGTGGTTGCCGTCATACTTGATCCCCATCTGGTGCAGGCCTTTCTCGGTGGGTGCGTACCTCACCGTGATGGTGCCGTCCTTGTTGTCGGTGATGTTGGGCCGCGCCGTCTTCCCTGAGGGCATCCGCACCTCTCCTGCAGGGCAGACACAGTTACATGAGGACCCTGATTTCCCCCACTGCAACCTCCCTGCTGTCCCAGGCCTGGTCCTGAGTGCTTCTGCTGCCACCTGAGAGGCCACGCACCAGGAGACAGCCTGTGGCAGTGGCCTGAGCCCTGAATTGGGGACAGATGGCTTGCACCTGAGTTCTGGCTCTGCCCAACTTGTTGTGTGACCCTGGATAGAGCTCACTTCCTCTCTCTGGGCCTTGGTTTTCATCTCTAAGACACGGGGCTGGACCTGGAAGAGAGTATCTCCCCTCAGCCCTCATGCCTGGGGGCCACAGGGCAGTACCTGTGAGCTCCCCTTTCTGCACCGCAAAGGGGATGACCAGGTTGAAGGGCCTCAGCATGGATTCCATTGGCTCCACAGGCACCACTGGCTCCTCTGTGGCCTGCAGCAGGTGAGAGGGAATAGTCAGTGACTGGGGAAGGCTCGGGAGTTTGGCTCATGCCATGACTGAAGCTGGAGAGTGAGGAAAGAACAAGGTAGTTAATGGTGAAACCAGTGTGGCAGGAGAGGTGCATCAGCTGCAAGAGAAGGAGTGCTGTGCCCAAGTGGGGTTCCATCTGCCCAGCCTGACTCCTGCCTGCTCCCCAAGAGGCCCCCAGACCATGTCCCTGCCCTGGCTGCAGAGGAGTAGAGAGAAGAAATGAAGGAAGGGGAAGAGGAGAAGGAGGACATCGCCTGGTGGGAAGCGCAGTACCCAGTGTGTGGGGCGGGCGCCAGGCCGGGGAGGAGCGTAGGACTGGCGCAGCTGTGGCACTTCAGAGGGCTCCTCCTCATGCGGCAGGGGGTCACACGCCTGGGGAGGCAAGGCATGGGGGCACAGGGTGTGGCAGCCTCACAGGCCTAGGGGCTGACTCAGAGAATGGTCCAGGAACCTGAAATGCTGGCTGATATATTGGGTGCTCGCCCCTCGGAGGGCTTCATCTTCCTGCAGGGAAGCCTCTGGGGAGATGGAGCTGGGGATGGTGGAGAACACAGTGGGTTCCTCCACAGAGAGCTGATAGCACTGGGCAGAGGGCACGACCATGCTCTCCTCCCATTTCGGAGGGCTGTGGGGAAAGCTAAGGCTCCATCCAGGAGCACTCTGGCCCCAGGAGCCCTCAGAGAAGTGGGATTCCTTGGGGACAGTTATCGGGGATCCCTGCTGCTGCTAAAAGGGCCAGGCCGCCCTCCCCAGCCATCTAGTCTTGCTGTGGCTACAGAACTTACCAGTACGTGGAAGGGGCTGTTCGGGATGTGCTCGCCCCCGAAGCGGATGGTGATGACGTACTTGCCCGGCTCGGGCGCTGTGTAGTAGATGTCAAAGGTACCATC
The DNA here is from genome assembly GCF_037993035.2 of Macaca fascicularis. NCBI lineage: Eukaryota > Metazoa > Chordata > Mammalia > Primates > Cercopithecidae > Macaca > Macaca fascicularis. Next base: position 170,309,641 of record NC_088377.1, on the reverse strand, counting down.
GTGGTTCTCAACCACGTCCACATCGAGCTCTGCCCCATCCGGCGTGGACACCGTGCATGTCACCTTCCCCTCGCCGGCTGCCTTGGCATCCACTGTGATCACCGTCTCCTGCCCAATCTGGATTCGGGGGCCCAGGCAGGCACCTGCCATGTGGGAGATCCTGCTCAGGGCGCTGGAGGGCTGGAGCCAGCCCTCTCTGTTCCCACTGCCCACCCCCTACCTCCAACCACCCTGGCCCACAGCAAGAAGAGGAGAGAAAGGGCACTCACCCAGGCCGTGGCCTCCAATGGACACTGGAAAGAGAGAACAGAGTGAGGCCAGGCGGTGCCCAGCGCGGGCTGGGGCATTGGGCAGGGATGAGGGAGGGGCCAGGGCTAGGGCATGTGTGCTCTCTGACCAGCGGAACCCTGGGGACCAGGCCAGGGCTGTGGAGGGGCTTTGAGGGGCTGGGTGGTGAGCAGGGCACAGGCAGCGGGTGGGCATCCACCTGTGACGAGGCACTTGCTGGCGTCCCCGGTGGGCAGAGCATGGATGCGGAAGGGTGAGTAGGGGATCTCATCGCCGCCATACTTGATGGTGATGGTGTACCGGCCGCTCATGTCTGGCAGGTAGGACACAGTGTACGTGCCATCCCCATTGTCCCGGATGTTGGCCTTCTTGGGTTTACCCTCGGGGTCCTGAGGGAGAAGCAGAGGTCAAGGCCCGCCTGTGCCTGGAGCATGACCTGGGGGGTGGGCTGCGCAGAGACTCACCAGGATCTGGACCGTGAGCAACCCCTCGCCCGCGTCCCTTGCGTCGATGGTGAACTCCACAGGCAGACTGGCAGGGATCCCAGAGGCATTGAGGCCTGGGCCGCTGGCTCGCACCTTGCTGGCATCATGAGCTGGAAGGACCTTGATCTTGAAAGGGCTTGAGGAGCAGAAGAGATAAACAGTTGGCTGGGGGGCATGGACGGGGCGGAGGGGTGATCTCATCTTCAGCCAGAGTCCTCCCCATAGACATACAGGAAGGGGGACTGTGGGGCAGGCAGGAGAGGCCAGTTCCCAGAAGCCGATGACATTCCGAGTCTGGGGGCGGGGGCACTCTGGGACTCCCTTGACAGACCCAGGGCACTTCTCCATTCCCCAGGAAGGTGCTGTAGGAGGGTCCAGGAGGAGGCCCTGGCCCAGGCCTCCTGCACTTTTCCTAAGGCGCTAGTTTTGCTGTAAAAGCTCCTGGGGCAGGATAGCCTCAGGGCAGAGAGCCCTGGGGAACAGCAGGATGGGGCAGTGAGACTGGACGAGGCTGACAGCTGGGAGGGGCTCTCCCGGGGACCCCAGCAGTGACCCTGCAGTGCCGCCCTAGCAGGAGGACCCCCAGAGCTCAGTCATAGCACAGGAGCCCAGTGCTGGTCCTCACCTGCGTGGCACCTCCTGGTCCGCATACTTGACAGCTACCGTGTAGGGCCCATCAGTGGCTGGGGTGTAGTGGACAGTGTGGGTGCCATCTCCATTGTCCCGCACCTCCACAGGCTCGGCCACACCTGGGCAAGGTGCGCAGGGTCAGCAGAGCCTCCGGGCATCCTGCCCCACCTCCTTCCTCCCTGCCCCAGCCATTCTATACCTGTGGGGCCCAGCACAGCCACCTGCAGGGGTGCCCGGCCAGCTTGACTGCAGTCCACTGTGAAGGTCTGGGGGACCCGGGCCCTGACACCAGCCCCCAGCCCTGGCCCCGAGCACTTCACCTTCCCAGGGTCCACCACATCCTTCACCGGCACCCGGAATGGGCTCCCTGTGAGGAGAAGGACATCAGACCCTGCCACCAGCCCTGATGGGTCCCCCTGATGCTGAGGAGCCTTGAAGGAGGAGGCCTTCCCTGCCTTTGAAATGCCCATAGGGAAGCCAGACCAACATGGGAAAATGCCTAGGAACTTGCTAAGAAAACACACACAAGAATAAATGAACTTGACTGAGGCTGGGCAAACCTCACTCATGTGGGTCCCAGGCCTGGAAGAGAAGGCCTTCCTAAATTAATAAACTGAAAATAAAATGTTTTTAAAAATGAAATGTATTTCTGACACTGTGTCTGAAATAATAAAAAGATGGGAAATTAGATAAGGGAAAATACTTCCAATTTCAGCAGTCCCAAGTCATGCAATATTTGAAGACATAACCTGTCCGGGCAGCTGGGCCTGCAGAAGGCAAGGGGAATTCTGCAGACGATGCGGGCAAGAAGGCCCAAGGCTGGCCTGAGCCACCAAGAGGAGTGGGCGGTGTCTGAGTTTCCAGACACACACTGAGCAGTGGACCTGCACAGCCGACGTCTCGAGCTCCAGGCAAGCGGCTAGGAGGCCAGAGCGTGTTCCTGGGATTGACTGGGGGGCTGTCGCATCAACCCTCACTGCCTGCCTCCTCCACGTCCTCCCTCTGGCTGGGCTCCAGCCCCGACCTGCTCTCAGCTATCCTCTCTATGAATGTTCTCATCTAACTTCCTTCCAGTTTCCCCCTTGTGGGGTGAGCATCCTGCATCCTCCCTTGTCTTCCCTGAGGCCCCGACCACTCTCTCTGCACACCTGGGATGGGCCGCCCCCCGAAGGTGATGTTGACGTCATAGTCTCCAGGGGTGAAGGGGATGTACTCCACAGTGCAGCTACCATCCTTGTTGTCCTTGCAGGACATCTTGGCTTCCGAGGGACCCTCGATGGCTAGGCCAAGGCCCCCGGTGCCGGCTCCCCTGAGAGATGACACCCCCCCATCAGCTTCATAAGACCAGTGAGTGAAGATGAGGGAGTAGCTGAATGGGGGGACAGGGAGGAAAGAGGGCAGGCCGCTGGGGACCCAGCTGAGGAGAAATGAGCCAGGGGCTGATCTGGAGTCCTGTCGGGGGGTCTGCTCCTGCCTCACCCCAGAGAGAGGATGGGGTGGGGCTGAGGTACAGACAGAGGGACGAGCAAGGAGGGCCAGGGGCTGGGAAAGGGTGGTCACAGGTTTAGGCTAGCAAATGGGGAGGATACCTGGTCTCCACAGTGAAGCGGTTGGCCTTGTTAACCAAGCCACCCTCCAGGCCTGGCCCGAAGGCCCGGACGCGGGTGGGATCACAGCCCTCGGTGACACCCACTCGGAAGGGGCTCTTCGGCACAGCGACCTCATCATACAGGACCTCCACCAAATGCACGCCTGGAAGCCAGCCACAGGGGCATCAATCAGGGAGTGTGCACCCCCACCACCCCTCCTGCCCCAAGCGCAATATCATCAGAGGCCGGCCCTGCCCGCTCGCCCGGCCCTCCACCGGCCCTCACCCTCCTCGTAGGCGGTGTACTGTACTCGGTAGGTGCCGTCCCCATTGTCTGTCACATAAGTGTCTGTCTTGGCCCCCGAGGGGTTGAGCACGCGAGCCGTCACGTGGTTGCCGCCTGTGGCTGTTAAGGATCTTGCATCCACAGTGAACTCAGTGGTCACCTCCCGCAGGACACCTGGAGCCCAGGGGTGGCATGCTCAGCAGGGGTGGGGGCAGCCTTCACACAGATGCTCCCTCTCCTCTCCCCCTCCTCTCCCTCTCCTCTCCTTCTCCTCTTCCCCTCCTCCCCCCTCCTCTCCCACTCCCCAACTCCCAGGCTGCTCCTCTGATCAGAGGCTGGGCCCCCTACCCTCCCCTGCACCTCCGTGAGCTCCAGCCTCTGCCTTCACTCCCTTCTCCATGTAGTGACATTCTCTGTTCACGTGAGTCACCCACCAGGCTGTGGGCCTGGGTCTTGCATCCCTCTGCCGTGCCCCATGCCTGGCCAGGGTCTGGCCCCGGCAGATGGCCCATTCCCACTTACTGTCTCCTGACTCTTGTCATCCTCTACCCCAGAGCTTTCCCCCGCCCCCCTCCAGAGCAGAGTCGTAGCTTTTTGCATCAGAGTACCCCTTAAGCACATGAAACAAGAGACCTCTCCAGGAAAACGCCCAGAGGCAGGTGCAGTTTTGCCACAAGAGCGGAGGCCAGTCTCCACTCCCAGTCTGCCCCTCCACTCCTTCTCTGGGGCTTCTGGGCCAGTAGGGACTTTAGGGCTGCCCTGAGAGCCCTCCCTTCATGCCAGGTGGCTCCCCCAGCCCTCAGCTCTGCTTCCCTCCCTCCCACTGACTATCCGGCTCCTGCACCTGCCACTTGACCTCACTTGGCTCCTCCTGACCACTCACCATGTGGCTCAACACCAGGCCCTGAGACCTTGACGCCACTGGTATCGACCGCAGGCTGCACATGGACGCGGGTGGGGAATTTGGGCACCGGATGCCCGCCATATTTGATGGTAATGGTGTAGGTGCCGGGGAAGGCAGGGCTGTAGGTGATGTGGTAGGTGCCATCCGCATTATTGTGAATCAGCACCTCGGCCTTGACCCCGGCATCCGACAGGATCTCAATGGTCAGCTCTGCCTCGCCTGCCTCTGAGCAGTCCACAGTGAAGGTGGCTGCCTCACCGGCCTTGCCGCGCTCCAGGCCCGGCCCACTGGCCCGCACCTTGCTTGGGTCAAACACGGGCCGGATGGTAGCTTTGAAGGGCGAGCCAGGGATGTGGGCTTCAGCAAACAGGATGTTGATGGTGTACTCGCCAGGCTCCGTGGGCAGGTAGCTGACAGCACATGAGCCATCACCATTGTCCTGGCACTCGATCTTGGCCTCGCAGGGGCCCTCCACGGTCAGCCCCAGGCCACCTGTGCCAGCCCCCTTGGTGTCGATGGAGAATGGTGCGGGGGTGCCTACCAGTCCACCCTTGAGACCGGGGCCGTAAGCACAGACCTAGGGGAAGAGGCAGGTGTGTGGGTTCCCTGCACCCGGCCTTCCCATCCCAGCCTTCATGGCCCCCACCCAACTCATCACCTCCAACTGTGGCTGCTATTGCAGACTGAGTGCTTATAACAATTCCAGGTGATGACATGGAGGCAGAGAGATGAAGCAATTTCCCCAGGTAGTGGACCTGGGATTCAAGCCCAGGTCTGACTCCAAGGCCAGGCTCTTAATAGCTAAGTTGTCTCCAAGGAAGGTGGTGGGGTGGGGCTGGTCTCAGTCCCACGTTCTTGGCTGTGCCCACTCCAGGCACATAAGTCCCTCTGGCCTCTGCCCCCTATGACTCTTCCAGCTTCCCGACAAGTCCCCAGCTCCCAGCCCCAACCAGCTCCTATCTCCTCACCTTGGAGGGATCAGGGGGCAGGACACCCTCCACAGCAAAGGGGCTGCCAGGCACTGGATGACCATCGTAGGTGATGTCCACCTTGTAGGGCCCCTCCTCCGGGGGCATGTAGCGCACAGCCTGGGCTTCCGCTCCGCCGCCTGGCTCCATCTTGCAGGGGATGGGCCGGCGAGAGGGCGAAGTCATCCGCACATCCAGTTGGCCTTGACCGCCAGCCCCTCGTGTGTTCACAGAGAATGCTTGTTCCTGTCCCACAGCCACCTCTGCGTGGAGGACAAGTGACACCATGAGGAGACTCCGGTCCACCCCACCCGAACACCCCTCACTCCCAGGGTGGCTCTTGCCCCACTTACTGCTATTGAGGCCCTGAACTTTGATTTTGCTGAGGTCCAGCGGGGGTGCCACATTCACCACAAAGGGGCTCTTGGGGACAGGGTCCCCACCGTAGGTCACTGTCACTGCCATGTTGCCCTGTTGGGTACAATGGTAGGTCAGAACTGGGTATAAGGCACGGTCCTGCAACATCCTGGTGGTGAATATGGGCTCTGAAGCTCAGATCCACCACGAGAGTGAGGGCAGGAGGCAGCGAAGGCATGGAGGATCCAGAACTGGTCCCGTGGGACTGGAGGAGGGAGACCCAGAGCTCCGACAGTCCAGTCGGGCGGGGGCATGGGAGGGGCAGAGCGCACCTGCTGGACAGCGGTGTACTTGACAGTGTAGGAATAGTCATGGTTGTCTATGATCTCAAAGTCCCGCACAGCCTCGCCCTTGGCTGTCCCTGCAAACTGCACATCCAACTTGGCCTTGCCGGCTCCCTTGGTCAGCACCGTGAAGTGGGTGGGCTTCCCAACTTCCACACCTGAGGAGCCACCCAGAGATGTGGTGAGGGCCTGGTAGCCACTTAACCCCAACCTCGAGCCAGGCCCAGCCCCTGCCCAGACACTCACCTGTGCGATTCAGCCCAGGGCCCTCGGCCTTGACTTTGCTGGCATCGTGGGATGGGTCCACCTTGATGTGGAAGGGGCTGGCGGGGATCTCCTGGATGTGGAGGAGGCTCAGTCAAGGCTCTCGAGGGGAACACACCCCTGCTGTTGGGCTAGATGTGGCTCAGGACACACCCAGGGGACCCAGCATAGACAGGGGCAGCCTCCAAAAGAGCCCCCTTTGCTTCCTCTGAGGCACCCTGCCTCACACAGGTAGCGCTCCACCATGTCTGTGGAATCATCCCTCCCTGTCCCGTGACAGCATCTCCAGCTGCCTTCTAGAGCTGGGAGGTACCAGGAGCTTGGGTACCTGGTTGGCAAACAGCACCATGATGGTGTAGCGGCCCGCCCCCGGTGGCGTGTACTTGACGGTGAAGGTGTCATTGTCATTCTTGATGATGTCGAAGTCGATGTCAGCCTCTGCAGGGCCCACCACGCCGGGGGCGCACTTGATGCCAATGCTCACGTCACCTGCAGAGAGGCGGGCACCGCTGTGAGTCAGGCTCAGCCCCCCAACCCGACTCACCCCTGCCCCCCTCCCAGACTCGCCCCTTCTGGCTGGGCGCACCTTGCCCTGCCTCGCTGCAGTCCACGGTGAAGTAGGTGGGCTCGTTGGCCTTGAGGCCTGTCTTCTCCACGCCGGGGCCGTACACTTTCACCCGCTCGGGGTGGCTGCCCTCGCCCACGTTCACCTGCAGGAGGGGTCACAGCTCAGCACGGAGACCTCCCTCAAGGCTCATCCTCCTGCCCAGCGCACCCAGCCTAGCCTCAGTGGCACCAGCCCAAGCCTCAGTCCCAGCCTGAGCCCAGGGACAACAGGGACTCTAGCGAGGCGCCCACCCTCCCTCAAGGACCTCTGGTGGTGGGCACGGGGCAGGCTGGGAGGACGCACCCGGAAGGGGCTCTTGGGCACGTTTACGCCTCCCCAGGAGATGATGATGGTGTGCTTAATGGGCTTGGTGGGCACGTAGGAGCAGCGGAAGGTGCCATCGCCGTTGGGGATCACCTTGATGTCGATGGGACAGCCGTCCGCGTCCTGTGGGCATCACCCAAGCAAAGTTCATAGCTGTGGCCTCTGCAGAGCGCCCTCTGCTGGCCACAGGTGAACCCAGCGCCTCCTTTCCCACTGCCAACGCGCAGGCACTCCCACCCCCACACCAGTCACTGAGGCCACCAGAGCCCAGGGCCACATGCTCTGGTGGCCAGAGCCCACCCTTGGAGCCTGGAGGCCTGGCTCAAGGCCATCTGTATGGCTTGCTCTCCCAGCCTAGGTTTCCTCAACTCTGAAATGTGTTGGACAGGAAGAGTGTGGACTAAATTTATGTTCCTAAAACTGAATCATGAGCCGTTCAAAGAAGAATCACCCTCTTAGATTCTCAAGACTATGTTCATTAACTTCTAGGGGTCAATGGACACCAGTCTGAGAAACCTTGTCTTATTCAATGAAACAATCTTTCAATTACAAATTAGCACAAAAATGACTCTTTGGTAAAATACATTTTTAGGTTATCATCATTAAGAAAACACAAAATTTGGCCCGCCGTGGTGGCTCACGCCTGTAATCCCAGCACTCTGGGAGGCCGAGGCAGGCAGATCATAAGGTCAGGAGATCGAGACCATCCTGGTCTCTACTAAAAAACACACAAAAAATTAGCCGGGCGTGGTGGCGGGCACCTGTAATCCCAGCTACTTGGGAGGCTGAGGCAGGAGAATGGCATGAACCCAGGGGGCGGAGCTTGCAGTGAGTGTTGTTCCTGGGCAACAGAGCAAGACTCCATCTCAAAAAAAAAAAAAGAAAAGAAAACACAAAATTTAAAATTTTCCATGGTACTGATGGGCCCATGAGTATCAGTCCTGCCTGATCTTCTGTGATGTTGTCATTTCCTGCCGGGAGGTCTCTGCCTCTGGCCTGGCCCTGCCTTCCAGGGTCCCTGCCATAGGTAGTAAGGGCAGCAGAGACTGGATAATGACCTACCTGGGCATAGAGCTTCAGGTCTCCCTTGCCAGCTGCACGGGCATCAATGGTGAACTCAGCGGGCTTGTCCACGATGCAGCCTGTAGGCTCCAGGCCAGGCCCAAAGGCCTTCACCTGTGTGGAGGGAAGAAGGCTGGGTTGGGGACGGGAGGAGAACCAGCTTGCCCCACCCCGGGGGCAGGTGTGTGGAATCTGGGACCATACCTTATCTGGGAAGCAGTCAGGTGGGGCGGGCAAGATGTGGGCAATGAAGGGTGAGTCTCGGATGTCCTCGTCGTCACAGATGACGTGCACAGCGTACTCCCCAGGCTCCGTAGGCCAGTACCGCACATCGCAGGAGCCATCCCCCTTGTCATCACATTCGATCTTGGCTTGTGAGGGCCCCTCGATGGAGAAGCCTGGGGCGAGGTCAGGGAGGGTCAGAGGGTCCAGCATCAGGCAAGACCCTCCCATCCCCCAGTTCCCCTCTGGCCGCCTCATGTCCCATCTCCCTGCTCACCCCAGCACTCCCCAGCATGCTCACTGCACCCATTACCCACAGTGCCCCCTGCTGCCCTCCCCCACAGCACTCCCTCCTCCTGCCCCTCAGCCACTTACCCAGTGTCCCCACCTCGGTGCCAATGGCTTCCACCACAAAGTCAGCTGACTTGCCCACCTGGCCAGTCTCCAAACCAGGACCCCAGGCCCGGACCTTTTGCACTCCTGCCTCTGGGCTCACCTGTACCTCAAAGGGGCTGAGCAGAGAGGGAGCTGGTGTCTACTCCAGGAAGTGACCCCCGAGGTCCCCCTCCATCTCCCCTCAAACTCCCCCGCAGCCCACTGCCCTTCATCCCTCCCTGTGATGTCCTAGACAGGACAGCATGGGGGGCGCAAGGTACTTACCTGCGAGGGATGGCATAGCCGCCCCACGTGATGGTCACCACATACTTCCCAGGCACTACCGGGTAGTACTCGCACTCGAACACACCGTCCCCAGCCTCCCGCACCTTCACTGGCTCCTCTGTGCCCTCTGAGGAGAGGGAGGCAAGGTGTGGGGATAGAAGGCAGATCAATAGCCTTGAAGTCCCAGCTCCTCAATCCCCTCAAGGAGCCATGGGGACCCCGACCCAGCCTGAGGGCAGTGCTCTAGTGAGCAGTGCTGCAACTCAGGGCAGGGACCACTTGTCATCCCTGTACATAACACCCCATATAGCACTTAGGGTAGAGAGAATCATTCCTGGCTTGAGACCAAGAAACTGAGGCAGAGAGGAGACAATGTGCCTGAGATTCTGGGGTGCCTCTGGTCACTGTGGAGCTGTGGTGCGGGCTGTCACTGCCCTCTGGGTGTCAGAACCACTGGCCATACTTCCCTCCTGATCCCCCAGCCTCACCCTCACGACCCTGGGCTCTGGCACTCACTTGGCCCCTTGACTGTGACCTTGAGCTCCCCGCTGCCGGCACCCTTGGTAAACACCTTGAAGTCAGCCACCTCTTTCACACGAACACCCTTGGGCTGCAGGCCTCGCCCAGAGGCGCGGCAGGCATTGGGGTTACAGGCTAGTGAAGAAACAGAAAGGAGGTTGGGGGTGCTGAGGAGCCTTGGACTACTAGCCCCCACCTCCCTGTGCACAGTGCTTCTAACCCCTCCCAGGCACAGGCAGTGGCCCACAGCGCTGCTCTGGAGCCCTTTGTGCCCCCAACACAACTGGGGCTGCTGGGCTGGAGCTGGTACAGGCCCCAGATCAGGCAGGTTACAAGAAAGCTTCCGAGCCAGTGCCACTGGGGAAATGCATGGCAGAGCCTGGGCTGAGGGTGGGCTCAGAGAGACAGGGAAGTCCCCTTTACCCACCCCCAGGCCATCCATCTAGAGCCCTCTGGGCCTCTCAGAGCACCAAAGCAACCTTAGGATCTAAGTCATGCCACAAAACATCCAGCAATGCCACGGAACAAGAGCTACTTCATAGAACTCGAAGCCTGCCATAGAACACAGGCAACTTATGGACATCAGCCTACCACAGACCGTGGCCAGTGGCAATGAGCCCAGGCCTTGCCATGGAACACAGGCAAAGGAATAGGAATCTCAGCCTGCCACAGAATCCAGAAAATGGCATGGAACCCACAGGTGCTACAGGCAACGACACATATTCCAGGACTACCATGACCACAGGCAATGGCACTGCCCAAGGGGTACCACAGAACACAGGCAGAGCTCAGAGCCCAGATTTCATCACAGAAATCACCAGGCAAGTGGCAAAGACACTAGACCTGCCACAGAACACAGACAATGGCATGGGACCTGGGGCCTGCCACAGGATGCCATGGAAGTGGGGCGATTCCACACTGCCCGGGCCAGGCCACACAGCGCAGGTGAGGCCAGTCAGCTACGGCCATGCCTGGCCCCGCCTCCACTGGAAAGCATTAACGTGGCACCACTCTCTTGGCCTGGTGGACGATGGGCACTGAGTGTAGGGAGAGAACAAGTGGGGCAGTCACCACCCGAGGGCCTGGTGTGAGGACAGTGCTCCCCAGATATGCCCCCACCCGTACGGCCCCGTCACTTCCGCTCAGCCCTCCCAGTGTGGCACGTGTTCTGGGACCCTCCACTGTGGCCTCCCAGCCCTGCTCTCAGGGACTCCAGCCACCTTGGGGGTGGGGCAGAGGACTCAGGGAGGGGGTCTCTGCAGAGCCCGGCCCCAGCTCTTCCTCTTGCCCCTTGCAAACCTCAGCCAGCCGTGCCCCTCTGCACCATGGAGTTAGTGCTTCATGTCCCCCCAGTCCTCAGGACTAGAACTTGGTGGCAATTCTCTGCATCCTGGCTTTGGTGAGGGCTACCGAGGGGAGCGGTGAAGGGCCCTTACCTTCTGACACGTGGACAGGGAAGGGACTGCGGGTGATGGGGGCACCCGCAAAGGCCACATGTACGGTGTGTGGCCCCTCCATGACAGGTCTGTATGTGCAGCGGAACGTGCTGTCACCCTTGTCCTCCAGGGCGACCTCCACTGTGTCCCGCCGGCCCTGTGGGTCCACGATCACCACAGCAACATCGCCAGTGCCGGCCCCTGCCAAAAACAGAGGCTGTCAGCACCCACTCTGGACACACAGCTGCCCCAGTGCCTTCACCCTGAGGCTGCCCCCCCTCTGGCTGGCATCCCTGCCCCAGCCCCACCTCCCACAGCCCCACACGGTCAGGGGCTTTCCGCCTGCACCCCACTGGTGCCCGTCCTACCCGCAGTGTAGATGTCAAAGTAGGTGGGTTTGTTGGCCACATTGCCCACAGGTTCCAGGCCAGGACCACGGGCTGACACCTTGTTGGCATCTCCCAGGGCCATGCCCACGTTCACCTCAAAGGGACTGCGTTCAATGTTCTGGCCAGCAAAGAGCACGGTCACCTAGGGGTCAGAGGTCAAGGGTTAGCTTCTAGGGGAGAGCAGTCCTGAGGGGGGCAGAGGGGCACAGCCACACCAAGGAGGGTGAGAGGAGGGCAGCTGGGGCTCTGGGCAGGGGTGAAGTGCAGGCTGAGAGAGGGGTGCATGCAGCCAGAGCCAAGGATGTGAAGAGCAGGGCAGGCAGGGGGGCCTAGAGGGAGATACCTTGTGTAACCCAGCGACCTTGGGCACATAGGAGACAGCGTAGGTGCGGTCTTTGTCATTGTTGGGAACCACCTTGGCCTATTGGGAAGGAAAAAGATTGGAAGCCTCTCCGATGACCATAGTCTCTCCTGACCACATAACACCTTATGCACCCCAGCCCCACTTAGCCCCCACAGTGACACCTTCCCCAGACTGCACAGCACAGTGTGTGGCTCTAGCAGTCACCTCCGGGCCATTCCTGTTGTTGGCCCCACGCTCTCTGGTTCCAATCCCAAGCGAATCCCTCTTCCCCAGCGGCCTCTGCATACCTCCTCGGTGTGGCCTTCGGGGTCTTCGATGTAGACCAGCACCTCGCCCACGCCTGCGTCCACCGTCTGCACGGTGAAGTGGGCAGGCTGCAGCACTGTGTTGCCCTGTGGCTCGATGCCTGCGGGGTAGGAGCAGAGCCCAGGTTACTCAGGGAGAGCCAACATGTGTCCAGCGGCCCAGGAGGGCTGCCAGGGGCTCACACGTACCAGGCCCATAGGCGATGGCTTTCTTGGGGTTCAGCTGCTTGGATCGAACAGGGGCGCCGGGTTTGAGCTTGGCCTTGGGGAACTGGGACAGATATGTCATAACAGAATGCTCATCCACATTGGGGTCCACGATCTCCTCAGGGGCAATGACCTGCGATGGAAGGGAGTGATGTCACATGGCGTCCTCTTTTTCCCAGCAGCCCCAGTCTCCCCCTGCACCCTGCTCAGGTAAACTTAGAGAACCAACCTCTGCCCCTGCCCCCTGTCCCCCGCCGCCCCATCTGTGCAGGTACCTGGGGCACCCCAAGCCAGTCGTCGGCCTGCTGCATGGCCTCTCGGGCGTTCTCCACGGGCTGGTTGGGATCCCAGGCCTCCCAGTCGGGGCAGAGACCTGGAGAGGTGATGGAGGGAGACAATGGTGAGGGGCAGCCAGCTGGCCAGGATGCAGGGCATTTGTTCACCTAACACCCTCAGAGGCTGTGGCTTCACACCCCTTCCCACCAGCTCTAGGCCTTGACCAGCCAGGTTCCTGTTGATCCCATCAGCTGCGAGGCCCCTCACCATGTAGGAGCACGACAGCCCTCCCCACCACCAACAATGAGGCCTTTCTGCCCTCGCTGACGCAGCCTGGCACCAGCCCTGCTGGCCAGCCTCCTGCCTGCCCAGGCCCCAGCTCAGACCTTGAGCCCCAAACCCTGGGAGGGTGTCCCCTCTCAGATACCTCTCGCCTCATTCAGCTTTCTCAGGGGTGGGCAGAGGAGGTCAGAGTGCTTGTCCCACATACGCCCCTGACCCATTCCTAGAAGGCTTCCTCACAGCTGTCCTGAAGCCCTAGATCTCCAAACACTTTTCATACCGGTCTTAGGGGATAAGACTCCCTATTCCTTCTAACTGCTCACTTGCGGAAACTGAGGCATTAAAGGGCCTGTGGGGAGAGAATGACTTCTCCTCTGCCATCCTCAGGAGCCCCGCCCTCCTAACAAGAAGGATGCTGAGGCAGCCCCAGATCACTCCTGTGAAGGCTGGAGGTGAGGGGGCACTTGGTTCAGGCCAGAACTGGAGGAGGAGGACGGCACACCGTTTCGGGGAGGGGGCTGGCTCAAGACTGGAATCCATGACTGGCTGGAACAGCTGAGCTCACTGCTGGCAGCCACACCAGTTATGGGCCATGGCTCAGCAGCTGGGAATGCTTCCCAGGAGGCTGTGCCCCCGCCTCCCACCCCCTGCTCCCCGGCTGACCCCAGGGTGGAGGAGGATTCTCCCAAGGGGCTGTGACTCCAGGAGAAAACCTATCTTTTCAGGAGGTGAGGGGCAGAAAGGGAGCTGTCCATGGGGTATGCTCTAGCCAGTGATGCCTCAGTTTTTCATGGCTCCTGAGCTGCCCCCACTTGACCAGGCCAGGACCTACATGGAGAAGGGGCAAGGCTGGGTCACCTGCCACCAGGCAGTGCCCCACTGGCCTCATCCCACATCATCCTGAGCCTCAACCCCTTCTCAAAGCCATCCCAGGGTCTCCCAGAGAAAACCCTTCTCTGGATCTAACTCCTGGTCTTGCTACAAGTCCCGGTCACCACACTGCCTCTCTCTCAGCTCGGCAGGAATAGCGCCTCGTGGGGCAGGGAGTCCAGGCCCTAGGCTCTAGGTGGTTCTGCCATGGACAAGCTGTGTGATCTTGGATAAGTCACCAGCCCTCTCTGGGCCATGGTGTCCTTGTCTGTAAAATAAGGGGTTTTAAACCTCTCCCTGCCTCTGTGGAATCTGGCACACTCATCAGGTAGGGCCTGCTGCCAACCAGCAGACAGTCTCAGCTGAAGGAGGACAAACCCTGCAGGGGATCCTGCCCCCCAGGCCTCAGGGTGTGCATTCTGACAACCATGTGCCTTGGCAGCCCCAGCTTGTCCCCTCTGTCTTTGGGAGCTAAGGGCTCCATGCTGTGCTTGCTGGCCCACTCACCAGGGGCACAGTTGTCCACCAGGGCACCCAGAGCTTTGCCATCCTGCCAGTCACGGTTGAAGTTGGTGATGGGCAGCTGGGGCACCTTGTTCTGGATCCAGCCGAGCAGTCGCTGCTTGGGTGTCTGTTTGCGGGCGTCCTCATCATCTTCATCCTCCCACATGGGCATGGAGATGGAGTAGTGCAGGATCAGCGTCCAGATCAGGCCAAGGATCAGCTTCAGGTTCCCATCCACGATGGCCTTGCTGTCTGCAGAAGGGAGGGCACAGACAGGCTCAGGGGCGCCCCACCCTCCACTGCCCCAGAGCACCCTCCCTCACCTGCGCAGCTCCTCGGGCCAGAGCCCTGGGGTCAGGCCTCTAGTCTCTGCCTACCTGACCCTCTCCCTCCTGCAAGGCCCCACTCAGATGCCAAGTCCTTTATGAGGCCCTTCCGGTCAGAAGGCTGCTTCTCTGTGTTCCTGTGGTTCCGGAAGGTACCCTCACCTCAGCTACAGCCAGTGAGTCTGCCTCCTGTTTATGTAATTACCTGGTTTCTGTCTGGCCTTGTGGGATTGTAAGGCTCCCAGGGCAGAGCCTTTTTGTTTTGTTAACAGTTCTACTGAGCTATGATTGACATAGAGCAAACTGCACATGCTAGATAATGAAGTTTGAGAAGCTTTGACACTATGGATATCTCACGAAGCCGTCACCACAGATCGAGAATAACGAAGGTACCATCCATCACTCCCCAAAGTTTCCTTGCACACACCCCTTTGTGAGCCCTCCCTCCTGCCACCCTCGTCCTTCCATTCCAAGCAACAACTGATCTGCTCTCTGTCACGACAGATTACTCTGTATTTCCTAGAGTGTTATATAAATGGCATCACACAGTATATACTCTTTTTTTTTGGTCTAGTTTCTTTCATTCTAGACACTAGGTTTTATCTTTCTACAATGAAGGTCTTAAACATAGTAAGGTCTCAATAAATATTAGTTGAATGAATGAATATTTTAAGAACTGAAATTGGAGCGGAGTAGGACGAGTTTCCACTCACACTCTACCCTGAATGCCACAAAGGGCTTTAGAAACCAAGGGGTTCCGATAGTGGGGCAGGGGTGGGTGGGTTGGGTCCAGTACATTCTTGGTTAAGTCTTGAAAGTCATGTTGTCAAAGGCTAGGGGCCAGAGGGACTCCAGCCTCAGGAGCTGACACACTCCACCCATCACCTCCTTTGAGCCAGAACTGGTTCCTCAAGATTTGGGGGGGCCTAGATCCCACTTAACAATCAGAAAGAAATATCCAGAAGCCTGGGGCGGCCTAGCACATAGAAAGATCTTTGGAATTCAGCTTACTTGTAAAGAGCAATGAAGTTCTGAAATCTATCAGCTTCCCAAAGCACTGCTTTCAGGAGGCTGGAAGCGGGTGGAGGACTCAGTCTTGTTTACTGATGTTGCCCGAGAGATGGGAGAGGGTGGAGCAGAGGCTTCCCTTTACACATCTTCTCCCCTCCACCCTTCCCCACATCTTGGGGAGAGTGTTAGGAGACCAAGAGCCTGGGAAATCCAGGGCATCCCCTGCCTCACTCCCACCTGCCATGGGAGGGGTGCCTCAGTCTCCCTGTCCATCTGGCTGGGGCTCTGGCCTCCTGGGCTCCCCCACCCTGTCACTGATTCATCCTTCCTTCCCCAGCAGCTCCCCAGCCCGCCCCCTTCCCCTGGCTCCACTGCAGCACAATGGTTTGGCAGCTTTCAGATTCCATGACACACTCACTCCCTGCCTCCCGGTGCTTTCTCTCAAACACACAGGCTCCAACACTTTCACACAGTCTGGATGCCCCAGTGCCCCCAGTCTCTCACAACCCCGACAGACTCCAAAGCTCACATGCCCAGAAGTACTTCTTGCAAACTGGAGCCAGACCCCTGGGCAGGAAGCCTTGAGGTTGCAGGGGTTGGAGGGGGTGTGTATATGGGGAGGGTGGTCATTCATACTTGCTGGAGAGGGAGGTTCTCCCCAGCAACTGGCCCTGGGCCAGACAGCGAGTGGTCCAGGCTTGGGGCAGGAGAAGGGCAGTGGGGCCCCAAGTCCCACTCTGGAAGCAATGGCCTCCCTCTCCCTCCTCCCTCTCGGAGGCCAGGCAGAGGAAAGGAGCTCAGCGCCACCAGGGCCCACCAAACCACTTCTCCATCTGCCTAGGGATACCCCCAAAGGAGTGGGAGGAGCCAGACAGCTAGTCGAGGCCACCCCAGGCCTCAAATGGAGGGGGAGGAGAGGGCTGGGCCTAGGGAGGTGCTGGGACAGCTGCTGCCCCCTCCAGCCCCTCCCTCGGTTGTTGGCTCCAGGAGAAGGAATAGCAACTGGGGAACAGCTGCGGGACAGAGCTGCCTCATAGGCCTCTTTGTTAGGGGATGAGGGGCGATGGGGGCCCAGGACAAGGTGGTGGGGATATGAAGGGCACAGCTCCTTTAGCCTGGGCTCAGTGCCCCTTCTTCAGGTGGACTTGGATCCCAACTGCTACTCCAGACCCCGACTTCCCTTCTAGAAAGAGAAGTGGGGAGTCTTTCTGATGCCCCCTGAGGTGCCCAGACTCTCGATTTCAGTGCTGAGACAATACTCAGAAGGAGGCCCCGTAGATCGCCCCTTCCCACCACTAAATGGAGTAGGGGAGCGAGCAGAAGCAGGATGCCCCCTCCTCATGGGCAGCCCCTTTGGACCTCTGCCGGTCGCTGCCAGTGTCCCCTCCCCTCCAGCCTCAGCCTGGGGCCGGCAGCTGAATTGCTGACAGCTTATCTCATCAGCGCAAGTGAGCCACTTGGCCCAAATGAGGACTGCCTCCCCTTCCTCCCAGCGGGAACCAGGGAGCTTCCCTCCCACCCTCAAACCAGCTTTTGCTTCTTCCCCTCAGCTCTAAGCTGGCCCCTCCTCCGCAGAGCCAAGGGGGCTGGAGCCAGGCACCGCCACGGGGGAGGGGAGAGGTGTGCTCAAGAAGGACGAGGCCTGGAGAGGGGCCAGGAGCCCCCGCAGACTGGAAGGGAGGGGAAGGCTGAGCGGTTTCCTACATGTCTTGCTGAGGCCTCCGGCTCTTCCCTGAGACCCCACCTGGGACAGTCAGTCCTGCCTTTCAAACCCCAGTCTGCTGAGGATGCCGGCCCAGGACTGACTCCTCTTTGACCCCTCAGCCTCCATCACGTAGCCCTCAGCCTCACTACACACTCCAGGCCCCCTCCCCCACCCCCTGCCCTCAGCCTTGTCCTTCTGGAAAGCTCAGAGACATCTGCTGTGTCACGGAGGCAGGGCTATTTCCAGGCCAGGCCAGGCGGGTGGGGTGGGGGGGCAGTATAGGGGCAGGAGGGGGTAAGGGCTAGGGAGGGGACTGGATGGGGCAAAGGGCCCCGGGCTGACCTCAGCTGCTATATCAGGAGGCCTAGAGATCGCCCCAAGGGAGAGTGGGGCGGACAGAGAAATCTCAGGGAACATACAGTGTGGGGCCCACCTGGCCCGCCATGAAACTCCTCTCATGGGGCCTTGGGGTGCACCGTCCAAGAACCCCATCCTGCAAATCCCAGCAAGGTTCTTAAGAGCTCTCCACAGGGGTGGGGGGGTCTTCCCCAGGCCCCCCAGCCTCAGGGATGACTGCAGGACTCTGAGGGCAGGACAGCCTCCTGCCACTCCAAGCCCACCCTTGGTGTCTTTGCTCCCAAGACTGGAGTGCCTCCCCGCCCCCACTCTGCACTACACACCTTCCAAATCTGGTTACACTCAATGACTTCCTCCCTTCCACAGGCCTTCCCTCCCTCTCCCGCAGCCCAGACCGTTAGCTGCAGCCAATCCCGGGGTAGGGGGTGGGCTGGGGCAGGGCCTGGACTTGCGGAAGCCCCCTCCGCCGCAGGCTGAAGCAGGAGGAGGACAGTCAGGGGTTAAGTCTCCCCGCGCTCGCTCAGTGCCTTTTTAGGTTTCTGAGGCTGGGCCCTGCCTGTCCTGGCCCCCGGGCCTGAACCCAGCTGCTGAGCACATGCACGAAGAGGGCCTCCCGCGCCAGCTCCCCTCGGCCCCAGAGCCCGCAGACGCGGGCAGTTGTTGGGACCTGTCTTCAGCCCTCTCTCCTGGCCCGCGGAGGGGCTGCGAAGCTGGGGAGCCACTTGTTTTGTTGGGGGCCCCCAGTAATCAGTGACAGGCACAAGTTCTGTCCTCCCAAGTGTGGGCTAGGGTTGCCCGATGGAAGGAAAGGGGACAGCGAGCGGAGACGGGCGGTAGGAGTGTGCATAGCGAGGCGGCAGCTGGAAGGCACGCAAACCCTAAGGCCTGGACTCCCCGGGGCACCCAGGGAGTGCTCGCTGTCCCCAGAGGGATGTGCAGACAGTGCCCGTGGCCCGCGTCGGTGGGTGGGAGGGCCGGGGCCAGGGTCTTCTCTCTGTACCAGGGGGGTGCCCTCTGCCCTGTCTCTCAGATCCTCGAGCGCCCACCCCGCACCTGTGTCCCCTGCCCCATGGGATGACCCTATCCCTGACGCGCCCGTGCCCTCGCCCCCCGCACTGACCTATGGACACAAGCTTGATGTGCTCACGCTCCAGGAACTCGAGGGCCACGGACACGTTCTCCAGCTTCATTTGGCGAAAGTTGGGGCGCGGGTGGAACTTGCGGTACATGCGCTTCTGGCTGAGCACCTCGAGCAGCGCGATGAGCCGGAGCCCGTCGCTGAGGTCGCGCTGCAGGTCGGTCAGGCGCTTGCCCACGCACTTGAGGTGCTCATTGCACCAGCGCGTGAATGTGTTCTGCTGGATCTTCTTCCACGGCGCGTCCTCCGCCAGGTCCTTCTCCGTGGACGGCATCTCGTCCGTCTCGTCGCCCAGGCCGAGGCCGGCGTCTGAGTAGCCGCTGTTGTTCATCATGCTGGCGCGGGCTGGGGGTGCGGCCGGGGCTAGGGCCGGGGTTGGGGCTGTCGGGGGCTGTAGGGCGCTGTCGGGGCGCGACCAGGGAACTCGCTGCGCTGCGCTCCTCTCCAACTTCTCTCGCGCCGGGGCTGGCGGGGCTCGGCGGGGCTCAGCTGGCCTCCTAGGTTCTCGGCCGCTCTCTGGCTCTCTCTCCCTCTGGGGGCGGAGCGGTGCTCGGGAAGTGCGGGCTGGGCCGGGGCGGGGGGTTTAAGAAGCCCCCGGGCCGCCGCCCCCCCGCCGCGCCCGCGGCCCCCGGGTCCACGTCAGAGCGCCGGCCTCCCAGGAATGCCGCCCGGCCAGCGGGTGGGGGCCGCGCCGCGCAGGACGCCCCGCCCCCGTCGCCCCTCCCCCGCGCCGCCCGAGCGGCGGGACAGGGTTGAGGGTGCCCACCCCCTGGGCCCCCGGTGCCGCCGCGCTGGAAGGTGGCGGGGAGGGCCGACAGTTCTCCATCCACACCCAACACACCAAACTGTCAGGAATGAAATATGCTCCCTCCACACCTCGCACGGGCCAAAGAGGTAAATGGGGAAACTGAGGCCAGCGATTAGGGCAAAACCCACTGATCTGGTGTTGACAGAATTTTCTAGACTAGTTGGTGGCAGGCTGTTGACGGGACCTGCGAGGGCTGGCTCCTAGCCCAGGGCATTGTCCACCTGTGGACAGGGAAGGGAAGTGTGTGTGCTTGTGCAGAGAGGGCCTGAGAGGAAGCAGGGACCTTGCCCAGGCCAATGAAGGAGAATCCTCCGGGGGGTGGGGGGGTGCCTCCCAGCCATTACTTGACTTTACAAATAGAAAAGCCTCATGTGGGGCCCAAATCCAGAGTTCCAGGAGTAAAACTGGGCCCCCTGCCCCTGACTCAGTGTCCCGGTCAGCAGCCCGTTTGGCCTCATCACCTCAGAATGAAGCTGAGCTCAGGAAAAGGGCACACAGTGACTCACACTGTGTGTCCCCCTCCCCCAAGTCTGACTCAACTGAGGTGGCACTCCATAGTGCCAGGGAGCCCCCTGGGCAACGTGCCCATTTGGGCCATGGGGCAGATCCTGCCAGGGAAAGGGTGGGTCAGCCAGGCTGAAACAGGGAGAGCCCCAGCCAGAGCAGCCAGAGGGAAATGTGACCAGGCAGGTGGGCAGGGCCAGGGTCAGAGTGGTCAGGGAGAGCCCAAGGGAGCCAGCTGGGATGCCCAGGCAAAGCTGTACTCAGGGCAAGCCAAAAGCTGGAGGCCTGGGGAATAGAACAGCAGGGAAACTGAGGCACCCAAACAGACCCTCTGGCCTGGGGTGAGGAGAAAGAGCTAGAGAACGTATTTATTTTTCTTTTCTTTTCTTTCTTTTTTTTTTTGAGATGGAGTTTCGCTCTCGTTACCCAGGCTGGAGTGCAATGGCATGATCTCTGCTCACCACAACCTCTGCCTCCCAGGTTCAAGCGATTCTCCTGCCTCAGCCTCCTGAGTAGCTGGAATTACAGGCATGCGCCACCACACCCAACTAATTTTGTATCTTTAGTAGAAACGGAGTTTCTCCATGTTGGTCAGGCTGGTCTAAAACTCGCAACCTCAGGTGATCCGCCCACCTCAGTCTCCCAAAGTCCTGGGATTACAGGCATGAGCCACCATGCCCAGTCTAGAGAACGTATTTCTATAAGGAGAAGATCCATTCTGCAACTCTGTAGCATACATGCAGCCATATCTCCCAGTTCCCCCTTTTTCAAGCCATGTGTCCTCAGCTTTCCCATCCTTCTAGACCCAGTTAGTCGAGTTGAGCTGGGTAGGAGGCCATATCTGAGCCTGAGAAGTTTCTTCAAGCCAGGGAAGGGTCTGGGCCCTTTTAGGTAAATCATTATATCTCATTCCTTTTCTACCCCTAGACCTGGCGTAAAAGACAAGATAGTGAGCATCTTTGGGGGCTCTTTCCCCCAAGGGCCAATGAGGGCACCCCCTGTTATGGAGCTGAGGAAAGTTTCAGGGTTCTGTGGGGGGCAATGCTTATGATGACAGGGGTCTATGAATAATTTCTTTCTCTTCTCATTGAATGAAATTGCCTGGTCCTTAGGTAGGGAGGGGGAGGAGTAGAGAAGGGACCAGAAAGAGCAAAAGGACCTGCTGTGCATGGCTGGGGGTGGGGGGAGCTCTAGGGACCCTGATAGTGACAGGCGAGGTATAAATAGCCTGGGCCTTGTGGCTCATGTTCTGTCGGCTGCCTGTGACGAGGTGCTCAGGAATTCCACTCTCCTGTTGGCAACCCCTTCTCTCTATCTCTAGAACTCTCATTCTCCCCAAGCCACCTTCAACTCTTGGCTAAATCCACCCGTCAGGCACCAGTGCTGTCCATACACTTGAGAGACTGAGCTCTGCTGTGGAGAGAGGCCCGGCTCCTAGGACACACAGCTGGGCCTCACAGGGGAACTGTGTATATACAAAGGCCGACTTCTGACAGCCAACCTGAGGTGCCAGGGGCTCAGGGTTCAGCAGTGCTGCCTCTGAAACCCTGGTGAGTAAACTGAGGCACAGATCTGAGAAAGGATGCATTCCTCTTTGAGCTGCTGGGGTGGAGAAAGGGTTAAGGTGAGTTTGCTTGGAGTTGACAGCCCCTTTACAGACCCTAATAGTCCACAGTCCTGTTTTGCAGGCATTATCTGAGGTCCCCCAGCCAACTGAGCGCCTCTGTTCAGGTGGGAGAGGCTGGAGAAAGCCAGGAAGAGGAGAAGGAACTCCCATTGTAGCTTCCCTTGCTTTCCCTCTGACTCATGAGCTTACTCCAGGGGAGGTCAGTGTGCGGGCTCCAGGGGAGGTCAGTGTGCGGGCCCCAGGGGATCAAGTGAATGGTTGGTAGAGGAGGGTGCAGAGTGCCAAGGGATGATTCCCGTCACCCCCCCCCCAACCCCCGCAACTGTCCTCAGAAACCTGAGCCTGTTGCTCTCCAGGATAAATCGGGGCCTGACTCAGGCCCCAGCATCCAGTGACAATCAGCCTGACCCAGGCGCGGGCTGGTGACTCAGCCCTCAATATAGCCCATGAGCCCAGGCCCCCAGCCTGGCCAGCCAGGCTGGAACAGACCGTGCACAATGCTGGGCCCCGGCCTGCCAAGTAGGGCCCCCTCCCCGAGGAGCGCTGACATGCTCCTCCCTAAGCCAGGCAGGGGCACATAGGGGCTTACAAGGGGTTTCATCAGCTGAGTATCTGGGCAGTGCTGTTTGGGGCCACAGGCCGTTTATAGCCCCCTGACTCACCACCTGCTGACCTATCTCAGGAGACCAGGTTGCCTGGCTCTTCACCTGGTCCTGCCTCTGCCATCGAGGGGCTCTGCTCATCAGCCACCAATATTGGCCATATTTATCTTGGGCTGAGCTGAATCCAAGTGAGCGGGTACAATGAGCCATGTTTGAAAATACTGTTTTTCTGGAACCAGGGATATTTCCACAGTCACCTGTGATGATACTGGGCTGGCCAGGTCACAGCAGGCACTTTCAGTGATACTGATACTGACTGTGGCACTGACCCAGTTGCCAGGGACAGTGTGGTAGAGTGGAATGATCCATGGGCTGAATTCCAGACTCTTTACTTCTAGCTCTGTAACCTTGGGCAAGTAACGTAACTCTTTTGGGCCTGTTTTCTCATCTTTTTTTTTTTTTTTTTAAATGTGTGAAAATGGAAGGAAATCACAAGAAAGATGGTTAGCATGGTGCCTGGCATCTAATAGGTGATCCAAAACAGTTAGTTTGCTTCCTCTGATTATCTTAGAGACCAAGGGGTTCTGGTGAGAGAGGCCTTCCCCTGCAGCTCTGTGTCCACATCCCCGTGGGGACCACTGCCTGGATCTCCAGGTTGTTCCCCTCTCCCCTTCCCTGCAACCCAATATTCCCTCTGCCACAATCAGAAGTGGCAGTACCTGTCATCTTTAGAATCACCCACCCTGCCCCAAAAGCAGCTGGTCCTTGACAGGAGTGGCAGCGGGTGGCTACTCTACCTCTTGACCTGGAAAGGGAAACCAGAGAGGGCTGGGCTGCAGGCAGCTTGCAGAAAGGAGGCAGTTATGCAGAGGGCAGCAGTGGGGAGAGATGGAGGCTCCTGAAGGTGCTTTGAGTCCCTGGTTCTAGCGCACCTAGACCCAGGTGCACGCCTGCCTGTGGTTTCCAAGGCATACCCCTCCAGACTTAAGATCAATCCTTTTTTTTTTTTTTGGTATAAATTCAGAGGGTACAAGTGCAGTTTTGATACATGGATATATTGTTTAGTGTGAAGTCTGGGCTTCTAGTGTAACATCACCCAAATCATGTACATTGTACCCATTAAGTAATTTCTCATCCCTCCCCTCGCCCCACCCCCACCGCTTCAAAGTCTCCAATGTCCATCAGTTCACGTTCTATGTCCCTGTGTACACATTATACACATTATACACATTATACACATTTTTTTTTTTTTTTTAAATAAGGAGTCTTGCTCTGTCACCCAGGCTGGAGTGCAGTGGCGTGATTTCGGCTCACTGCAACCTCCGCCTCCCAGGTTCAAGCAATTCTCCTGCCTCAGCCTCCCGAGTAGCTGGGATTACAGGCGCCTGCCACCATGCCCGGCTAATTTTTGTATTTTTAGTAGAGACAGGATTTCCCCATGTTGGCCAGGCTTGTCTTGAACTCCTGACCTTGTGATCCGCCCGCCTCGGCCTCTCAAAGTGCTGGGATTACAGGCGTGAGCCACCGCGCCCAACCTTAACTCCACTTATAAGTGAGAACATCCTACTGCGTTTTTTTAAGCTAGCTTAAATGAATGTTTCACATTCAGCAGGAAAGATTCCTCTTCAAAACACCTGGGTAACAGTGTATTATTAAGACAAGGAGACAGAAAGTCCAAACCAAATGAAGAGAATGGGATTCTAAAATGAACAGAGGGTCAGGTGCAGTGGCTCCCACCTGTAATCCCAGCACTTTGGGAGGCTGAGGCGGGCGATTCACTTGAGCTCAGGAGTTTAGACCAGCCTGGGCAACATGGCAAAACCTCATCTCTGCAAAAAATACAAAAATCAGCTGTGCGTGGTGGTGAGCGCCTGTAGTCCCAGCTACTCTGGAAGCTGAGGTGGGAGGATGGCTTGAGCCTGGAAGGTGGAGGTTGCAGTGAGCTGAAATTGCACCACTGCACTCCAGCCTGGGCAACAGAGTCAGACCCTGTCTCAATCAATCAATCAATGAAATGAACAGAGAAGGATATGTCCTAAAGGGAGGGGTTTTGTATTCTAAGCAAAAAGGTGGGAAAAGCAGGCCCACATTCCTGCCATTAGGCAGGCTCTAGGTTCAGGTCCCCTAGCTGGAGACCACCCTACTAGAACCTGACCTCTACCCTGGCTTGTAATTCCAGATTAAATCAGTGATCTTTAGTGTCTTAGTCCATTTGGGCTGCTGTAACAAAATACTATAGACTGGGTGGTTTATAAACAACAAGAATTTATTTCTTACAATTCTGGAGGCTGGGAAGTTCGAGATCAAGACGCCTGCAGATTCCATGTCTGGCGAGGGACCTGCTTCCTCATAGATGGCTGTAGTCTTTTTTTTTTTTTTGAGACGGAGTTTCACTCTTGTTGCCTAGGCTAGAGTGCAATGGCAAGATCTCAGCTCACCATAGCCTCTGCCTCCCGGGTTCAAGCGATTCTCCTGCCTCAGTCTCCCGAGTAGCTGGGATTACAGGCATGTGCCACCATGCCTGGCTAATTTTTTGTATTTTTAGTAGAGATGGGGTTTCTCCATGTTGGTCAGGCTGGTCTTGAACTCCTGACCTCAGGTGATCCACCCGCCTTGGTCTCCCAAAGTGCTAGGATTCCAGGCGTGAGCCACTGCGCCTGGCCTGGCTATAGTCTTAGTGTAAACTTACATGGCAGAAAGGGTGAGGGATCTCTCTGAAGTCTCTTTAATAAGGGCTCTGATCCCACTCCTGAGGGCTCTGGTCTCATGACCTAATCACCTCCCAAAGCCTCCCTCCTAATATTATCACCTTAGGGGTTAGGATTTCAACATATGAATTTGCAGAAACATGCGGACCATAGCTTTTGGCTGTAAGTCCTTTCCACCACTGATACCCATGTTCTTCAGTCAACTGGTGGCGGCAGTAAAGTGGGTAAACAGCAGTCTCACTACACTCAAAAACAAGCAGCCAGTGGCACCAGGTCAGTTGTGAAATAGTTTCTTTAGGTTACAACTGAGAGCATACAATCTAATGTAAGTGACTAGAGTGGTGCCTCTCAAATCTTACTGTGCATACAAACTAACTGGGCATCTCATTAGAAATGCAGATTCTGCATCAGCAGGTCTGGGTTGGGGCCTGAGATCTGCCTTTCAAATAAGCTCCTGGGCAATGCTGATGCTGCTGATCTATGGGTCGCATGGAGTAGCAAGGAGCTAGACCAGCCTAGGTCAGAACTGTCTTCAAAGAGGAGTCACTTAGAGCTGGGGTGCCCAACCCCCAGGCCATGGACCAATACTGTCAGGAACTGGGCCACACAGCATTAGGTGAGTGGTGGCTAGGCAAGCATTACCACCTGAGCTCTGCCTCTTGTCAGATCAGTGGCAGCATTAGATTCTCATAAGGAGCAGGAACCCTATTGTGAACCGCGCATGTGAGGGATCTAGGTCGCACACTCCTTACGAGAATCTAGCTAATGCCTGATGCTCTGAGGTGGGACAGTTTCATCCCGAAACCGTCCCCATCCCCCCTCCATCTGTGGAAAAATTGTCTTCCATGAAAACGGTCCCTGGTGCCAAAAAGGTTGGGGACCGCTAATTTAGACAAAGGCAAAAGAGGCATGTGGCACTGTCTTCAATTTGCCTAGTTGTAGTCACATTTCTAGGAGGCTAGTCACAATTTCAGCACTGGCCCCATGTCTGCTAAAATGGACTTTCAATTCAGCCATGTCACTTCTCTGGGCTGAATACAACTTGAAAATCTCCTAATTCTAAATGTCCTTGCTACTCCCCGTAGGTAAGAGCTAGAGAAGGAATGAATTCATTTAGCTTGGCAGTGCTACTACAGTATACACTCTGTACATGTGTTTCTTTGGACGTTTAGTTGAATGGAACAAAGTCCTTTCGGGTGGGAGGGAGGAAAAAAGAGGGGTCCAAAGAAACCCAGGAGTCATGGGGTCATTCTTTCCACTATGGCTTAAGAATATGCTTGGGGCTGGGCACTATGCCTCATGCCTGTAATCCCAGCACTTTGGCAGGCTGAGGCAGGAGGATTGCTTGAGCCCAGGAGTTTGAGACCAGCCTGGGCAAAATGGTGAAACCCTGTCTCTACAAAAAATACAAAATTTAGCTGGGCATGGTGGTGCATGCCTGTGGTCCCAGCTACTTGGTAGACTGAAGTGGGAGGCGCTTGAGCTCAGGAGGTGGAGGTTGTAGTGAGCCAAGATGGTGCCACTGCACTCCAGCCTGGGTGGCAGAGTGAGACCCTGTCTCAAAAAAAAAAAAAAAAAAAAGAAAAGAAAAAGAAAGAAAAAGAATACGCTTGGGGTCTTCTTTCGTATGGAAACATTCATGATGATAACCTCCAATCACAAAGGTTCCACAGGAATGAAGGTAAACAGGAACACACATAAACTACCCTCATCATTCTACTTGTCCCAATTAGAACCATCCCCAGGCTTCTGTCCTGCTCTAAGCTCCAGGAGGCTGAGCTTGAAAGATTACATCACCTGGGCACCTCTGCGCTTTGTCTTCCCATTGGGTTCAGCTGATGAGCTACAGTAGAAAACTGGCAGGTGGGAGGAGAAGGTAGGGGAATACATATCCCACTTCATCACGGCTCTGGCGGGGGCTGCACCCCCTGTGGCTGCCACTCCTGCCTGGGGCCCATTTTCAGAGCTCCAGCTCTTGCTTCCTTTCCTTCCTGCTTCAGCCTGGGATGCTTTACACTGTTGCTAGTGCCTGGTACTTCACTATGTTTTGTTGCTTCTCCTAACTCTGCCTTTTGTACACAGTCCCTTCATTAAACTCTCTTCATGTAAAGCTTTGAGTGTGCCACCTGTTTACCGCCAGGACTCTGGCTGATTAAAGTCATCTCTGAGGGTGAATCCCTTGAAAAGTCACAAAGGCACACACGTGGATCTTCTTAGGGCAGCCTTCTCATGTAGGTAGGTGTGCGCACAGAACCTAAGGGGAGGTCTCCCCAGCCCCTGTTCATTCCATTTCTCCATGCTCAGGTGAGCACCTCAGGACGGGTTAATAAGCACAGACCAACCCCTCTGTGAGTCAGTTGTCAGCAGAAGGGGCCAGCCTCATTTCTGAGGTCATCTGCAGGGTGAGAAGCCGTATTTAGGAG
The DNA here is from genome assembly GCF_037993035.2 of Macaca fascicularis. Lineage (NCBI taxonomy): Eukaryota > Metazoa > Chordata > Mammalia > Primates > Cercopithecidae > Macaca > Macaca fascicularis. The sequence goes on along the minus strand of NC_088377.1, from coordinate 170,282,291 downwards.
TCAGACTCTTATGTGAGGTACTTGCTTAAAGGGGGACCACTCTGTTCTGGTTATGTTGTGAGGCATTTAGCAAACAAAAATCCACAGTCTCATGTAATTCAGTTGATATTTAATTACAAGGAACTCAGGTTCTTACACAAGGCAGGAGATGGGAGTCAGCCGCTCCCCACAAGCCTTTCCAGCCTGGGTGACTGAGGCTGAGGAGACGGGGACACATGGAACATATGGGGAGGGTTCTGGCACAGTGTGTCCTGCCCAAAGCTGAGGGTGGTGGCCACTGGGGATCTGCCCTCGCGCTGGCCAAGGTCTGCCATCACTCCATGAGGCAGAACTCTGACTCCTGCTGTCGCATGTTGGGTAACACATATAGAGCCACAGCTGCAATAGCCAAGAATACCATAGGCTTCCACAACCCAAACATGTTCTGTGGGACCAAAGAGAAACTGTGAGTGCCCAGCCTCCTGAACCCTGCCCTAAGCCAGAAATCACCTGCCTATGGGTGCCCAAGACACCTCAGGAACATTGTGGATCGGTCTCTCTTACCTCCTGGGTAACCAGTGGAGGCAAGTGATCTCTCAGTCCTGGCACCACTAGACATGTGGCCCAACACTGTATGCACCACCTTAGGTGACAGCCTGTATTCAGGCCTCCATTTCTCCCCATGGGCTGAGAATACTAGCTCCCACGTGAAGACGCAGGCTCAGGGGCCAGACTTCCAAGTGGTTGCAATGAGAAAGGACTGAATGCCATGGCAATAAAGAGGAGGCTAAACCTGGCGCTTTGGGAAAAGCAGCAGCACCTCATTAGTTTCACTGCAGTGAAGTGAACTCAGAGTCAAGAGGATGGGGAAAGGGGAGTAAGACTGAGGGGAAATGAAGAAAGTGCACCACGGAGTGCAGGTAAGTAGGAGGTTCTTAGGCAGACAAACTTTGACAGAGAATGACACTGGTTCAAGGAAACTTAAGGAAACCTGTCACTGGGCCTGAGTCATTAAAACACTCCTAATCACCAGGTATGTTGACTGACTTCCTGGCGTATGTGCTAGAGTATGCTGAGGCTTCCAGACACTGCTGGCCACTAGGGAACCCTGCTGATTCAGGGGACAAGTGGCACCATCAGAAGATATCCAAAAAGCATCCATTAGGGAATATGAAAATGTTAGACAAGAAAATACATACTTGGGGAAATAGGTTTTATTTTTATTATTTTTTTGCTCTACTACCTGAAAGGTAGAATTTGGATTTTGAGTCATAAGCTATAGCATAGGTAAGAGAAGGATGGTTTCAAGTAAAAATGGAATATAGCCCATTAATGCTAATAACACATTTTCTCAGATGATACTTTATCTAAAAAGAGGATTTTAAGCCTGCTAAAGAGCAAAGAAAATCTCCCGAGCTTGTAGAAATAGCTACTAAGAACAACAGAAGATATGAAATGGAAAGCCAAGCAACGTTAGAGGTGGATATACAGAGTAATTCATGTAAGAAAACCAAGAGATCGGCTGATGGAGGAGGATCGCTTGATACCCGGAGTTCAAAGTTACAGTGAGCCATGATCATGCCACTGCACTGTAGCCTTGGTGACAGAGTGAGACCCTGTCTCTGAAACCAAAAACAAAAACTAAGAAGGGAGCTAGCTAGAAAAAAAATTGACATGCTCAGATGCTTCTATCCTAAAGTGCATTGCTAAGAATGTTAGTCTGGTGTTCTTAAAGGAGGGAGGAGCTGAAATCCTTAAATGTGACTGGTGCACCTCACACTGGGCAAAGGCAAGTTTCTGCATGGGATGGGGAAAGGGCCAGTGTGGGTGTCCCAAAGGGGTAAGTTGTGTCAAACTCTCCTTTTAAACTAGGTGAGCTAAGTGACAAATCACAGGAATCATGTTTTTGGATGTTGAGTTGTTTGACAGGATTTTCTATGATCTTTGCAGATAATATGCAGAAATAAGGGTAGGATGACAGTACAGTATGTTGAATGACAGGTAAGTGACCAATGAGCTGAATAAAAGAACCCCACAAGACGACACTCTAGAGGCTCTGTCCTCACTCTGTCCTCTGTAGATGAAGATAGGGAAGGTGGGCTTGCCACCCCTGTAGACGATGTGAAGGTGGCAGAGGAAGCAAGTATTTTAAAACCACAGGGTCAAGATTAAAAACACATACACACAGAACCTTATAAGGTAAGAACAATGAACTATAATAGGGAAGAATGGAAAATTCTGCCTTTGAAGCCTCAAAATCAAATGCAGGTACAGAATGGGGAAAGGACGCTTAGCATACACAATCTGCAGAGGGGCTTATAAACAACACATGAAATAAATTAATAATATATTAGTTACCTAAAGAGCTAATGTGATCTGAGGTTGCCTAAACAGAAGTATGGTGTCTTCCTCCTTGGGACCAATGAAGAGAAACTGCTCAAAATGAGAAGAGATGATAAGGGGAAGCAAGATTGGAATCTTATCTGTTGCTAATATTGAGTCCTTTTAATCTGATTCGCAGCTTCCTGGCTGTTTTACTTAACTTCTCTATGCCTTAGTTTAATCATATATAAAGTAATAATAGGAGTAGCTTCTTCACAGGGTTGTTGCAAGGCTTAAATCAGTTAATATACCTAAGTGATTAGAACAGTGCCTAACACATAGACTGCATTTTGTAAGTGTGTGCTCTTTTTATTAATGATGGGGTATTTTATAATTTATAGAATACTTTCATCTATTTTAATCCATCCGGTCCTGACAAAAACCTGTGAGGAGGGCAGAGGTTTGATCATCCTTTGTTTACATTTGAAGAAGCTAGAGCTCAGAGTGTGCATTTTGCTCCCTGGGACAACAGCTGTCAGTAGAGGCAGACTCAACCGAGTTCTCATGCTTTCTACACACTGGGCTCCCTCAGGTCCTGGCTGCACAGTTGCATGTTGGGGCCTCCCAGAGCTTTGGGGATAACAGGCCCCACCAGTAGAATCCTTCACCAGCAGTTCTTCCTCTCCCCTTGATTGGGCCAGGCTGAGTCTGAGGTGGTGGGAGGCTGTGGCTGAATGCTTTGGGTCTCACCTGTAGTGCCTTAAGACTTCTGGGGTGGGGGGCACAGGGGAGAAAGAGTCATAGAGAGGGGCTCCATCACTAAAGCAATTGTGGACCAGGGAGTAAAGGGAATACCTAAAGTTAAGAAGAAAGGTGGAGGCTTGAAGATGAGTAATAGGAAAGCTGGGGAGGGAGCAGGAGGAAGGACAGAAAAGGAAATGGAGAGAAGTGCCACCAACAAATGCTCCAGCTGCCACCCTGTGCATTAAGCTACATTCTGTTCACAGGAATGTGAGAAGAGAGGGGAGTAGAGGGGGAGGCAGGGAGAGCATGAGAAAGAAGCAACACAGGACTAGAGAGAATACCTTATGGGTTCCAGAAGGCAGGTGGAACCCCAGTCTTCCACCTTAGGCCATAAGACCACATTCTGCCTCCTGAATTTGGTATCCTGTTGACAGCCTAGATTACATGTGTGGGAGCTGACTGGAAAGTGGCCAGAATAAATCAGTCTTAATTTCCTGAGAACACAGATCTCTGGCTAGTAGAAACTTTTCACTAATACCACATTCCCTCCAGAAAACCTAGTTTGGGAAGCCAATTACATGGAATCTGACCCACAAAAGAGATAAACAGAGAACTAATAAAATTTCCCGGCATTCTGTTCTGACTTTTCTGGAGACTGGAAGTCCAGAAGCAGAGAACTGTTCAGTAGAAAGAGCAGAATACAGTAAGGGTTCAGTTCCATTTCACCAAGCTTGACGGACCAACTTAGGTTGCCCTCCTACCAGTGCCCCTGGGATGATCATGAGGATCAGAGCTCTTCAGACCTCCTCTCTCCCCCAACAGAAGAGGGATTCCTTATTTTGCCATCCTGGGTAGCAACAGTAGTGAGAACTTGACTCTGGAGTTAAAGACAAAGAGAGTCCAGGCCAGCCTTGCAGACAAACATCAGCTCATCAGAAGTGGTCAGGCTAGCCATCACACAGAGGATGAGCGGGGAAAAAGAAGTAGTGAGGCAGCTTTGACAGTAGCAACCGAGCTGGGCTTAGCCAAGTTTTTCCCAGCCAAGGATTGAAACTCAAACCATGTCTCTGGCAAGCATTCCAACCTCCTATGCATTACAAAGACATGCTCAGAGATGTCACAGGCTTTGCAGTAGCCCAAGGAAAAGTCAGAACTAAAACTCAGACCTGAGCATCACCTGTTGTAAAATAGTACGAGCAAGAAGCAAGCAGCTGGGAGAAAAGGGAAAGAGGAGAGGCCAGGGCAACCTGCACCCTCCCTCTATCCCTCAGAAGGAGAGGAAGCAATACCAGTACCTGCATTAGGACGACGTCTCAGCCCACCAGCACCAGAGCAAAGCCGAGATGACCACCAGGCCTACAAGAGGCAAGGAGAAGATGGGGGGATCGGGGGTAGGGGATGACTGCAACACACCAAAATGAGAAAGAAGCACGAGGAGAGACCAGGAGATGTGAGACATAAACACATGGATCCAACAGATAATGAAGATGAGAAAACAAAGGGAAAAGAGAAAGGAATCAAGAGGTTAAAAAACAGGTAAGCTAGAGCAGTTGCATGTCTTTTCTGCTGCCTGGGCCTTGGTTCTTTCCACCGGCAGTCTGCAGGAATTGCAAAATTGAATGGGTTAAGCAGCAGCTAGGTCCAAGTCAGGCGGTGAGTCCAGTTTTCTTTCTGTCTCATCATATACCTCTCATATCTTGTCAAGCAGGACGTATCTGCACCTAGACCTTTCTTGTGATGCTGCAGAAAGTAAACAGCTTCCTTAGTGGAGTAGTGCAGATACTTTTCCTAGGTTGCTCTAGGAAGAGCCAGTCTTCTACCAGGCCACCTGTCCCTTTGTTCTAGCCTGCTTTCCATCAAGTTTCTTAGTATTTTGGGCTCTTGTCCCTTTGATCGCCTAGGAATCTAATGATATCATTGTAAAACAACATGCACCAAAACAAACTGACAAGGGAGAAGGGCTAGTTCTTTCGCTGCAACAGTCTTCCGGAGAGAAACTGCTTTTGCAAAGTGGTAATACGCATGCCCTAGAGCTGCCTGCAAAAGACGCAGGACCCACGGGGCAAAGGGATCTCTCCATATATAGAAACATAGAATGTATTTGAAGTAGAAAAGTCAGGTCTAGCTTTAGAAATGTTGGCACCGAAGGTAAAGGCTCTGAACCAGCACATGGTGGAATATGATGAGCTCAAGGAAACATGATAGTGGGAGGGGCTGCAGTGGCTCCGACTTTTCACATCTTAGGTAATGGTCCCCTGGCACAAGGTAAGCAGAGCACTGCACACTGGATCCTTAGCCAGTGCTGAAGACCCAATTGCCGGAAATTCCAGATATCCTCAGAGTTGACTGGACAAGAGGCTTTTTTCTTTACCTCTGTTTAGAACAGAAAGAACCTGTAATGTAAGCTGAGGACTTACACAGGAAATACTCTAACTCTGTAGAGACTCTGGCCCTGAGTTAAGCCCAGGGCAAGAATTCAGTTGCTACATACCTGCAGAGATGTACCAGTTAATAAAATATGGAAGTACTTCTATATTGTTGGTAAGTTACCCCTGGCATTCTAGCATATATATCCCAGGATACCTCCACCCCAACCTCTCAGTGATCTAGCAACTGTAGGGCTAGGGATGGTCTCCTTGGACTAGTCTATGCTCCTACTGTACAGACGTGAAATATTTTCACTATCACTCTTGATCACTCCCAGGCCCCACCTTCATGTCCTGTGATACCCAGAATCCAGGGGGCGACACAAGCCTACAAAGAAGAGATTATCCCCTGACACACCCCTAACAGCGACAACAAAGGTTAAACCTAACAGGGCACCATAGGAAAACCGGACTGAGTGACTTGCCCAGGCTGACAAAAATGGCCTGAAGTAGACTTCACGCTGTCAATGTCCTTCCTGCAGTGCCGAAAGAGGGATGAGGGAACGCTCCCCACATAAGGAAGGTAACAAAGGCTACTATGTAAATGAAAGGACTCCAGGGACCCCACGTTGGTTCCCAGAAAAGGTGGTCATTGTGAGGTGGTTCCACAGCAAATGGGGCTGAGCCCGTGATTTCCTGCAGACAGACTGCTCTCGCCTCCCCCTTCTGCATCTCCACCTCCCCGAAGGGCCGTGCCTTACAGTGCGAGGCCTCCACTCCTGGAGATATCTATCCTTGGCAGGGCCACCCATTAACTCTGAGGTACCTGAGCCCAAGATCCCACTTCCCACTTGATCTAGCCTTTGGCTCCGGTTACCTTTTTACTCTCGGAAAGTCTGAGGGGGTTGTTTTCTTCAGGACTTTCAAGGGAAGAGTCAATGTCATCTTCCTCCTCTTCACTGTCTTCTTCCTTCTCCTCTTGCTCTTTGTCCTCTTCATTTTCCTCCTGATCTTCTGTGGATTTAGCTTCCCCAGGATCTGCTGGCTCAGCAACTAGCTCATCCCCACACTGCTCCTTTGCTTCCTCTTTCACTTCCTCCTTTTTTTCCTCTTTCATCTCCTCTTTCTTTTCCTCCTCTTTTGCTAGTCCATCTAATTTCCTCTGGCTGGCTTTGTAGTACAGCACCACCTCCAGACTCTGTGGGGTGGGAGTAGGGCAGGATGAGGGCTGCGTTACCTGTGAAGCTCCTACTCTCATGACAATGCTGTACTAGCTCCAGGAAACATGACTTCCAGCATGTCAGAGTGCAAGGGTGCAGCCCGGTGCTCCGGGACTGTGAGCCAATCCTCTGAGCATATGTAGAGGGCATCACACCTCACCTCTCAGGACCACTATGTCTGTTGGCCAATAAGCCATTTCAAACAGCTGCCAGAACTAAAGAGTCTTGGGTGTGCACCTAAATTGTTGCTTCCCACCCCTACAGTGACTCTTTTTTTACCCAATCCTCTTTCACTTATTAGTACACAACTACTTTGAACAAATTCCTCCCTCTTCATCTATTTGGTCCTTCTCTTGGGCATGCAACCCAGGAAGAACAGGGGCCCCAGCAAATGGGGTTGGGTGAACTGAAGGAGTTGTCCAGCCTAGGGGCTGTGGTCCTTTAGGGCTGTACCTCCCAATGTGAGTTGTCTGTGTTCAATGTGAGTTGTCTGAGTTGTCTGTGTTCCACTCTCCCCATAGCTTCACAGGAAAAGGGAGCACCCACTTTCCATTAAGATGGGAACCACTGTAGACACTTCAGAGATCCCAGAAGCTTCTCTACAAATCCCTTGCCTGGTTGAAAGGGTGGTGGAGACAATGCTTCTTCCCAGGATCTCCTCCTCCTTTCTGCTTATCTGGCTACGAAGGTTACTACTCACCTTTCTGGTCTCAAAGTCACTCTCAGAAGTATCCGAGCACGGCTTGATCACCTTTTTCATTTTAACCCCATTGGCGTTCTTGTTCATGTTCTTATTAGCATTCTTCCCCCGGGCTTCTTTGACAACAGAGGGCCTCTTCTCCCTGAGCTGGCGGAGCTCCTCCTGGCAGCACTGCAGCTGCCCCTCCAGCTGCTCTTGCACTACCAGAAGCCGCCCCTGCTCATCCATGCTAGCCTGGTATTGCAGCTGCAGTTCTCGCAGCTTGGTCTGCAGTTCTTTGATCTGTTGGTAGTGAAGGGCCAGTTACCCAGAGTTGGCTGGTTACGCAACCAGTTGGCTGATCATGCAACCAACCTCAGCCCTGCTTGGGGGTCTCAGAAATCTCCCTGCTAAAGCCCATAGGAAGAGAAAATATTCAACTGTGAAAAATGAGCCTCTCAAATAGTTTTACAAATAGCTTCTCCTAACTTGAGGCACCTGATGACGTACATCTAATAAGATGAAAAAAATGGCAGGGCGTGGTGGCTCACTTGCCATCCAGTGTAATCCCAGCACTTTGGGAGGCTGAGGTGGGCGGATCACTTGCGGTCAGGAGTTTGAGACCAGCCTGGCCAACAAGGTGAAATCCCATGTCTACTAAAAATACATTCGCTGGGCTTAGTGGAGCGCACCTGTAGTCCCAGAAACTTGGGAGGCTGAGACAGAAGAATCGCTTGAACCCAGGAGGTGGAGGTTGCAGTGAGCTGAGATCGTGCCACTGAACTCCAGCCTGGCAACAGAGTGAGACTCTGTCTCAAAAAAAAAAAAAAAAAAGAAGGTCAAAATGATTTAAATGGTGTTTTCTACTGTGACTGGGGAATAACAACAGGGCTGCTATCAATTCTGAACCTCGGGGATTTATTAGATAGAATTCTTTTTTTTGAGATGGAGTTTTGCTCTTGTTGCCCAGGCTGGAGTGCAATGGTGTGGTCTTGGCTCACTGCAAACTCCGCCTCCTGGGTTCAAGCGGTTCTCCTGCCTCAGCCTCCTGAGTACCTGGCATTACAGGCATGCGCCACCATGTCCAGCTAATTTTGTGTATTTTTAGTAGAGATGGGGTTTCTCCATGTTGGCCAAGCTGGTCTCGAACTCCTGACCTCAGGTGATCCACCCACCTTGGCCTCCCAAAGTGCTGGGTTTACAGGGGCGAGCCACCGCACCTGGCCTAGAATTCTTTTTATGGGAACTCCTACTTCATCCAACCCATCTCTCTAACAGGAACAATTACTTAAAGAACTGTGTTGTACACTCCTGAAGTGTGTACTGGGCTCCTGCACCTCACCCTGGAAACAGAGGCAAGTCACATTCTGCTCCCTGATCTCGGGTTTTGTCTTCCTTGGCTGATGGCAGAACATGACCATCCCCTCAGTAGGTACCAATACTAACCAATCTGGACCCATGTGTTCGCTGCTCTCTGAATCTCTCCCGTGTGTATACAAAGAGACCCCCATTGGACTGTGAACCCCTGGCCAGACACAAGACTTCTGTCCCATTCCTAGGGGGTGCAGAGCACTCTTCTTGGCATTGTGAGAGATCCAAAAGGAGACATGTCCCTGTCCTTGAGCTGCTTACAATCTAGTTGGTGCTCCCAGTTGGTGCACCAGGAGACAAGGCAAATGCACACAAAGTGATGAAAGAAGATTGGCAAATGCAAAAATACAGTTCTACAGAAGTGGTCTAGAACACAAAGCAAAAGAGAGAACAGAAGTGGCAAAGAGAGAAAAAGAAATCATTTGATACGTGGAATCCTGATGACCAGTAAACCCCAGCTCCTCGGGCACTTGGGAATGTCATCAGGGATGCAGCAGACTGCCCAGCCTCTGAGGTGCATGCTGTCCCTGCTTTGTCCCTCTCTCTTTGGCCTCTCTGAAGTGGCCATGACCCCTCTGGCTCCAGGGGCTGCCAGAGGAAACCCTGCCTCCCTGACAGTGGTTACCTCATTCTTGTCGTTCTGGGGGGCCACGGGCTTTTCAAGGCATTCCATGCACTCCTTGAACTCCCTTTCACAGGCATCCAGCTCTTCCTTCAGGTCTTTCTGCTTGGCCAGTAACTTTTCCATCTGCTCTTGCAGCTGGCTGTGTTCCTCCTGGCTTATCTGGTACATGGCCTGCACCGCCTGCAGCTTGATCAGCACCTTCGCAACCATTTCCTCAAAGTGCTGCAGAGGGTGGGGGAGCAACAATAGCACCCTGAGGAGCACCTAAGCTCCGCCCCACTCTGCTAGGCCCTTCCCTGGATACCAAACAATGGCCACCAGGATCCAGAGCTGCCCGCGGGGGAATACTATATTTACCCCCATTAAAGAGCACCATGGCTGTGGTGAGGAAATGGACTGAATCTTATGGGCCTCTGTCCAGACGGGGGCATCTCTCTACAAGAGGGCTGAGTGGGAGACCAGGCTGCCATGGGTAGAAGGCTTCGCTTACTTTCAGTAGTTCCCCAGGTCAGCTCTGACCCCATTCCCACACTTCTTGTCCCTTCCACTGGTGATGCATCTCTTAAAAAGACAAGAGTCCATCGTCCCCTGCCTGACCTGTCACCTGGCAACCGTTACCTCCATGTCTTCAGGCTCAGCAGGTTCCTCGTCAGTGCAGCTGCTGACAAAACTCTTCTGGCAGGTGTCAGAGCTACTGGTGCTGCCGTAACTCTTCTTATAGGTAATGCTGCTGTCGCTAGTAGTGCAGTAACTCTTTCCATAGGCCTCACTGGCACTGGTGCTGCTGTCATAGCTCTTGAGAAAGCTCTCGCTGCTGGTCTGGGTGCTGGCGTAACTCTTGTTATAGCTCTCATTGTCATCCACAGTGGTATCATAAGTCTTACGGCAGTTCTCATTGCTGGGGGCCATGCTACCATAGCTCTTCCCGTAGGACTCAAGGCTCATTTTTATAGAAGGGGACTGGACTTGAAGCAGCTGCATTTCTTCCAGGCAGAGCTGCAAGTCTGCCTGCAGTCTCTTCCGCTCCTCTAGGAGCCTCCCTTGCTCTTGCTGCAAGAGCTCCTGCTCCGCCTGACTGGCCTCATACAGCACCTGCAGGGCCTGCATCTGCTCCATGAGCAGCTTGGATTGCTGGGGGCAGGGGTGGGGAGACATTATCATTATTGTGACACTTCAGTCCTTCCAGCTGCACCTTTCCTGGTACAGATGTCTGAGAGCACACCTTAGAGAATGGCATGCCTACATTTCCACCTCACCCCGGCTTATGTCTCTGACTTAAACTACAGGTAACTGGCATGTATCAGTTTCTTGCTCATTTGGGAAAATATCCCCAGGGCAGATACTCCATAATTTCCCGGCTCCCATTTCAGCTGGTTTCTGCACTTTGGTACATCCCTGTCTCCCTGGAGCAGTCCCGAGTGGGTTTCCAGAACACCTTGGCTCCCCATCACACCCTCTTCTCAGTCAGGTATACCTGTTATCCTGACCTTCAGGCTCAGTCTCCCTGCCCACCCCTAGTTGTAAAATCAGCCTGGCCTTGAACGCGGCAATATGAAGAACTGGAATCAAAGTCTCACTATTAGTTCCTGTATCTCCTGCCCCAATTCTGAATCTGGCCTCTGGGCATGTTTCCCAGGCTCTCTGGGCCTGGCTTCTTGGCGCTGATGTCCAGGATGAGATCTGATCAGTTAAGGAAATATTTTATACCTGGTTCCCAGCTGTGTTACCCAGGCCTGCAGCCTGGACATCTGCTGCCCCTGGAATATGATCCAGCCTCACAGTGTTGACTTCTGCTACTCCCTGGTTCTCCTTGTTCAGAATAAGATCTGAATGAATAGATTCGGCCTAAACCGAAACTGTCTACCTGCCCCTCCTCACCCACGCTGAGACCTCAGAACAACTTTAGCCCCCAACCCTGAATAGAATTGTACGGTGATCTCCACCTGTGTCACCTCATCGGTATGACCCCTTGCTGGTACTTGAAAGGCATCGATTTTCTGGTCTAACCCCTGTGACCTTGCTCTGTTATTGCCACCAAAGTTCCAATGAAGATAGTGTGGTCAGTACTAAGAACCCCATGTGCTAGGAATTCTTCTCTTGGAAATGAAAGGGCCCAAATTTGCCTCACAGATAACACCAAAGGTGAACGATTTTGATAACTGAGAACCGTACTTTTCCACTCAAGAAAAAGATGACATGTTTAGAGTCAGTCCAAAGGAATCCAACTATACATCTTACTAGGAATGAGTCAAATGATCCGATGACAGATTTTGGGTCATCCCAGCTCTGCCCTGAGTGCTCACAGTGCTTCAACTGGGCACTGTGAATATCAATATGATAAAGGATAATGGCATCTAGGTGAGGTCCTCAGGCTGTATCTAAAAGCCACCTCTTAATGGAGCCTGAAAGAGGTCACAGGTGGTGAAGGGCAGGGCTTTAGCCTTATCCTTACCCCTGGCCAAACAGGCCTTCCCAACTCTGACCCTTCAGCAGTGCCCACTCTCCCTGTCATGCTGCTGTGCTCAGGAGAACTGTCTCCCTACCTCTTGCTATGGTTACCTTGTTTCGATTATATTTTGAGGACTTAGCCAATTTGGAATCATCGGGATTCTCCAGCACTTCCTGGAAATGAGACTCTTTGAAACGTCGCAGCTCTTCGTGGATCTCTAATTGTTCTTTTAATACACAGTCCTGGTTCTGTATCAGCTTCTTCTGTTCCTCCTGCATGCCTTGGTAGAGCAGCTGCAGCTCACACAGGTCTTCTAACTTGGTGAGTAGCTCCTGACTCTGAGGCGGAGTAGAAGGAAGGAGGCAAGGGATTGTGGTGGTTACACAGAAAGTCCGATGCCTCCTTGGTGCCTCATCCCTGCTGTGAACAATTCCCTGAAGAATCTCAGGGCTGGCTTCACAGAGCCCATCTGGGGACAGGGGGAGTCTTTCTATGGAGACCAGCTAAAAGTAGCAATGGTTTCTTACGTTGGGATATATTTTGTCATTTACAAAGTGGTTTCAGGTGCATTTTCTCCAGATGGACTAAATAACTAAATATAAACTGCTGCACAGATTCCAGAGTATAAAAGGTATTTTAAGATTTAAAGCCCTTATAAGAAAAACTCTAATTGGCTCTATGGAGCTTTTTGGTTTGGGGAGAGTGGTGAGAAAGTAAGGAGTCATTGGTAAGAAGAAGAAAAAGTTCAACCTCCACCCTTCTATTTTTCCCTAGTCACACAGGGAAGCTTCTCAGAGCAGCTTCCCCAGTTAGCAGCTGCCTCTGGCGGAGTTACCTTGAGTAAGAGGCCACTCTTGGGCAGTGGCAGTGTGAGCCTGTGCAGCTCTTCCTGCAGCTGGCCCTGCTCCTCCTGCATCCTCCTCTGGTCCTCCAGGAGCTCACACTGCTCCATCTGCAGCTGCCCCATCTCCTTCTGGCTGGCCTTGTACTTTTCCTGCAATTCTGTCAGTCTGGACAGCAGTGTGTCACACTGTGGGTGGGGGCGGGTGCGGAGGGGGTGGTTACTCTGTAAGGTAAGCTTCCTGGGTGGCTAACAGAGCACTTCCGCGCTCTCCTGCCTCTTGTGATTCTCTCCCTGTGCAGTCACTTTGGACTGGTCACCCCAAGCCACAATGCACCCTGGCTGTTTAGATACCGATTGGGGATCCCCCACAGGCTGGTCTTTCAGAGCAGGTTGCTCTAGACTGGTGGCTGGCCTTGCTCTAAACTTCTACCATTCCTTTCTGGGGGCAGTTTGATGGCGAATGCTATCGATGCCCCTTTCCTCTTCTCTGGCCCTTTCCTTTGGTGTATACACCATATTCCCACCCTGCTGGGAACTCTTAGCTCCTGTTATTCTCATTAACCCCAGTTGTTTTTGAATGCAATTACACTCCTTACCAATAAGGACCTAATTTCACCCTAATTTTTCCCATTTTTGCTTTCCTAATTCTCTCTTTATATCTTTAGAAAGTATGCGCTATTGCTGAATTTGGATTGAGAAGTCTAAATCATCCCATTTCCAAAAACCCAAATCTTCCAGTATCAGACAGATCTCAATGCTGTTTTATGGCTAGAGAAAAAAACAGGTGCTGTCTGCCAGCATGCTTCTCCTTTCCCATCGTTTTTCCCATTAGGGGAAGAGGTGACGAGCAAGTCACGGATCCCCTGGGCTCCTAAATTGAGTAGAAGTGGAAAAAGGAGGAAACGTGAGCCTGGATATAGAAAGGCAAAGAGACTGTTGAGGTAGCCCAAATAACCTTCCCAGTCCTCTGTCTCCTGAAGGCCTTTCCCCAGGGACAGGAACTACTGAGTTTCTGGCAGAATGTGACCAGCTCCACCATCTTTAGAGACTCTTGGGCCTTTTCTCCAACATGCTTCAACACCTTTCCATTTCCCATCAGTAATCAGGAGCTGAAAGTGCTCAACAGGATAAATGATAACGGCTTGCATTTTATACACTATGGAAAAGAAAAAAAATGAATAAGCCCTTATTTATCACTATCAGGATTTACTACTAAAAGGAAGTGAGATAAGAGTAGAATTCTCTTCCATTTAAAGAGGGCACAATTCAACCTTCAACAATTTAATTACTGGCAGGGCATGGCAGCTCATGCCTGTCATCGAAGCTTGGGAGGCCGAGGCAGGTGGATTACCTGAGGTCAGGAGTTCGAGACCAGCCTGACCAACATGGTGAAACCTCGTCTCAACTAAAAATACAAAAATTAGCCAGGCGCGGTGGCATGTGCCTGTAGTCCCAGCTACTCGGGAGGCTGAGACAGGAAAATCGCTTGAAACCAGGAGGCAGAGGCTGCAGTGAGCTGAGATCGTGTCACTGCACTCCAGCCTGGGTGACAGAGTGAGACTCTGTTTCAACAACAACAACAACAACAAAGAATTTAACTACTTCAAAGTCACAGAATAAATCCTGAAAGAGCCTAGGTCCTTCTCTTGCCTAGTCAGCACTCTATATTCCATTGTCTACATACATGGAATCATGTGTAAAACCTTCAGGGGTTCAGACTGGGATCCAAAGGTATTGATCCTACTGAGCTGTGGCTCCGGCTCAAAGTCAAGGTCAGGGCAAACGGTTCTGTAGTTAGCAGCATGTGGCCCTGCCTCTGCTTCCTGCCTAGGAAGCCCATCAAGCCCTTCGATTGGGTGCCTTCATCTTTTGCCTCTGTACCTCCTCTCTCTGGAGCCAGTGCCCAGGAGCTGTCACCTCTCTGAACAACAATTACCTTGTTAGCACACTTTCCTTTGTCCTCCGGACTGGGCTGGGAGGCCTTGAGCTCTTTCAACTCCAGCTGGCAGAGCAGGAGGTCCTGCTCCAGCTGGTCATACATGTGCTTCTGCCGCTCCAGCTCGTCCTTGCTGGCCTGGTACAGCTGCTTCATCTCCTGAAGCTGAGCGTGCGTCTCTGTGTTCTGGGCAGGGGAGGCAGGCCTGGCCATCACCCCAGGCACTCCTGCTGCTGAACTCTCTCCTCCCAGGCAGGGACTAAGGGGACCCATCTTCCTTTGTCCTTCTCAGCCCCAATTTCATCCCAGCCTGGGATATATACCCAAGATGGACCCGTCCCTGACAGGCTTGAAACACAGACCTTCCCAGTGTAGCCTCTCCAGTTAAATAAATAAATAAATATAAAAATAATTTAAAAAGAAACACAGATCTTCTGGGGCTTCCTTTTTTGGGAGGTAGGGAGGGAAAGGGACTTCCTTTTTATATGCTGCTTTTCTGATTTAAAATCAAAGGAAGATGAGAGCCTTGTGACTCCCTGAGGTTACCTTTCTCCTAAGCACCTCTTTGGCCCCCTCACTGCCAGCTCCTCCACACTCCTACCATTCCCTCTCCTCCTCTGCACTCTCACCCCCACACAAGATGAGGCTACATCCTCCCTCACCAGGAGCTTCTTTTACCTTCTCACTGCTCTCTTTGAAGGAGGCCACCGTATCCCTGAGGTGCTGCAGCTCCGCCTCATGGCACTGCAGCTCCTCCTGCAGCTGCTGCTGCCGTTCCAGCAGCTTTTCCTTCTCACATGTGACGTTCTGGTGCTGGAGCTGCAGCTTCTGCAGCCGGCACAGTAACTCCTATGGTAGAGGGGGCTTTGGGCAGTGCCTCTGGGCTCCTTAACCCACTCACTCTTCTGTGTGAGTCACTTGAAGACACCGACAGTCTAAGATTTGCTTCTCCCTGCCCTTCACTTCCTAATGTCCTCATATCTAATGTAGTACTCGAGCAGGGCTGGAGTTCTTTACCTGTGGTGCTGTCTATGTGGTTGCTGGAATTATTTTTAACTCACTACTCTGATCCACCTTTCCCAAAACCTCAGAAGGATGCCCTTAGCACCTAAGTTGTCCCCTCACCTCTGGTTGCTGTTACCTTCTCACTCTGCTTTTCTACAAGTGTGGATTTCATGACTTTGAGCTGCCGGAGCTCAGCCTGAAGTTGCAGCTGCATCTTCAAGAGCTCGTTCTGCTCATCCTGGCTAGTATCATATTTTTTCTGCAGGGTACAGAGTCTGGACTTCAGCTCCTCATTCTGTGGTAGGGAGGATGTGAGTAGAACAGTTACTCTGGAGAAACAGCAGATCTTTTTACGGATCAGTTGGGTTCCTTTTCAGATGCAGACATCTTGAGGAGCTCCCACAGGTCTAGGGTTTGGTTTCTTCTGTGAGACAGACACTCAGTAATGACCACCATTTCTAGAATGCAGTGCTATATGACTTCTACAGTTGGTTTCCAGCAGACTGTGCCCAGTTGCAGGGCAAGAGTCAGCAGAGCACAGCCATACTCACTGTGCCCACCCTGGTTGAAGCAGCCCCTCCATGAGGCCCTTCTGCCCCCACCCCAGATGACTCCCTGGGCAGTCTTTACCTGAGTGACACTGTGGGAGGTCTGAAACCGAAGCACCTCATTCTGAGCACACTTGAGCTCCCTCTGCAGCCGCCTCTGCTCCTCCTCACTGACCTGGCGATGATGCTGTAGCTCTTCCAACTCACAACACAATTCCTGACACTATGCAGGAAATGGAACAGGGAGGCTTGTTTACTACAGATACCACATGTGCTCCAAGAACAAGCTTGGGGAAAGTATGGCATTCTTTGACTGGAAGATTTACATCAGGCAAGCAAGACCCCAGAATACTGTCTCCCGTCACAGTGCATGCCTGTGGAGATGTTTCTACCACAGGCTGGGAGAAGGTGAAAGAAAGACAAGTGGCCGGGCGCGGTGGCTCAAGCCTGTAATCCCAGCACTTTGGGAGGCCGAGACGGGCGGATCACGAGGTCAGGAGATCGAGACCATCCTGGCTAACACGGTGAAACCCCGTCTCTACTAAAAATACAAGAAAATTAGCCGGGCGAGGTGGCGGGCGCCTGTAGTCCCAGCTACTCGGGAGGCTGAGGCAGGAGAATGGCGTGAACCCGGGGAGGCGGAGCTTGCAGTGAGCCGAGATCGCGCCACTGCACTCCAGCCTGGGCAACAGCGTGAGACTCCGTCTCAAAAAAAAAAAAAAAAAAAAAAAGAAAGAAAGACAAGAAACGTGCCTGCCCTCCCCACCCTCTGTGCCCTACCTTGTTCTTCATGCCATGCATCTGCTCTTCAGCATCCCGTAGCTGCTGCCGTAACAGCTGCATTTCAGGATCAGGCTCTAAGAAATCCATTTCCGAAGTCTGAGACTCTGCCGACGTCATACTTAGTGTTTGGGACTCCAGCCATCTCTCTGTTGCTCTCTGTGTCCTGCAATCCAGAACCCCAGAGCTGTGCTTGAAGGGAGTTCTGCCTGGCAACACCAGCCATGCATGCTTGGTCCTGATGCCTTCATTTTAGGCCAAAGATAGTAAGGGGCCTTCTATTGTGACTCACCGCTCAGATAAACATGCTTAGAAGACTATGGAAAGTCTCCAGCACCTCAATCTGCAAAGGTGTGTTTGACTCTGGGAGACCCTTAGAATGCCAGTCCAGTTAGTTTTCAGGCTAGGCCTAGTCAAGCCCACTCCAATCTGGAAGCATTGTGCCTGCCATTAGACTGAAACAAGTCTATGCGGACAATAAACGAATCTCTTCTGATCTACTTCAGGGCAGAGCAAACCAGAACCCAGTGCCTAGAGCAAAAGTAAACTTCAGAACTCACTCCCTCTAGTCTTGAGATAACTGGGTCGGATCCCCATGTCTGCTTGTAGATGGTATCTGTATTCTTTGGAAACCATGGAAAGGACTGGGTCTCCAGGAGCAGAGGAACGCTCACTGCCCTGGCATCTGCCTTCAGGGGAAAGCCCAAGGCAAGACAGAGTCCTGTGGAACCCCATGACCTCTCACTCTCCAGAGACAGCTGTACCTCTCACTCTCCAGATCTGCAAGCTGCCCAGTGAGGCTGCTGTTGCTCTCCTGCAGGGCCCGGTATTCCTCATTCAGGAAATGGTAGCGTTCCCGCAGCTCCTGCAGTTCTTCTGCAGAGGACAAGCAGAGAGAGATGAGACCAGGAGGAAAGGAAAGCACTGATGACCAGCCCCCAGTTTTCCTGTTTTGAAACATGAGAGCAGAAGGCTAAAGAGCTTCTCTTTTTCTAAAGACAGAAAAGAGAGATAGAGGCTTAGAAGACAGGGCCCAGGAAATTCCACAGTGCAGTGAGTCTTGCTCCTCTTCCCGATAGCTGTCCTTCTTCTCATCTGCCCTGAAGATCTGCCCTGTGTGCTCATCTTCAAAGCCTCAACCGAAGCAGACTCTTGAACTTTTAGGAATTTTTGAAGGTTTAATTAAGTTTGGGGTTTACTGTATGTAAAGTTTCCATTCAACTGTTTATGATTACCTTCCAATTATGCTCTTAGTACAAAAAGCTGAGAGATGTGAACTGTCAGATGTGACTGCCAGTACCTGCCTTTCAGGCATTCTGAGTTTCCTTGTATGTCCTTTATTCCCACACCAAATACATCGGTCTGGATGTGGTAAAGAATTCTTGCCAGGTGTAGTGGCTCAAGACTGTAATCCCAACACTTTGGGAGGCCGAGGTGGGCAGATCCCTTGAAGTCAGGAGTTCGAGACCAGCCTGGCCAACATGGCAAAACCCTGTGTCTACTAAAAATACAAAAGTTAACCAGGTGTGGTGGTGCACGCCTGTAGCCCCAGCTACTCAGGAGACTGAGGCAGAAGAATTGCTTAAACCTGGGGGGCAGAGGTTGCAGTGTGCCAAGGTTGTGAGACTCTGTCTCAAAAAAAAAAAAAAAAAAAAAAGGAATTATTTCTAATGGCCTTTTATCTGCTGACAGAAAGAGCCATCCTAACCAGACCCACATATCATCCTCAAGCATTAGAAGAGATCCAGCTGAAATACCCCAGTATATGTCTCTAAGCACCAGTCACCTATACCTATACTATTTCCTTTCTGGTTTTGTTTTGTTTTGAGATAGTCTTACTCTGTCATCCAGGCCAGAGTGCAGTGGCACAGTCAAGGCTCACTGCATCCTTGACCTCCCTGGACTCAAGTGATCCTCCCACCTCAGCCTCCCGAGTACCTGTGACTATAGGCACACACCACCAAGCCCGGCTAATTTTTGAATTTTTTTGTAAAGATGGGGTTTCACTATATTGCCCAGGCTGGTTTCAAATTCCTGGGCTCAAGTGATCCACCTGAGTCACCATGCCCGCTTTTAAGGCTGTGATGATACAAACACCTGTATCTGTTCTGTTTCTTCGTGATTAAGAATTATGTTGGCCGGGTGCAGTGGTTTACACCTGTGATCCCAATATTTTGGATGGCCAAGGTAGGAGGATCATTAGAGCTCAGGAGTTCAAGACCAGCCTGGGTCTTGAGCAAGACTCTGTGTCCACTTGCAAAAAATTTAAAAATAATTATGTCTCTTAGAACACTAATTATACTGATATTTAAAGAACACTAACTTGCTCTAATTAAACCCAAGACCTATCTTACCTGCTGGAAGATTCAACACCCTAAAAGTAACTTCGAATGCTTCCTCTTAATTCCAATCAGAATTCCTTAGAATACTGCAGATTACCATAAAAGGGAGGGCGGAAACTAATCTTTAATGAAAACTAATCATGCACTAAGCATTAGACTTGATAGTTTCAGCCTCAGATTTGGTAAGTGTGCAAGTGATTTTGACATGCTTCACATTTCATTTAATTCCCAAAATAGTTCTGTAAGTTTTTTTTTTTTTTTTTAATAAACTTTGAATTTTAGATTAGTTTTAGATTTACAAAAAAGTTGCAAAGATAGTACGGAGTTTCCTGGGAGGGTTCTCACCCAATTTCCCTAATTGTTAACATCTTACATTACCATGGTATACCTGTCATGACTAAGGAATCGAATATTGATACATTACTATTAACTAAACTCCATAGTTTACTTGGATTTCTCTACATTTTCCCTAACGTCCTTTTCCTGTTTCAGGATCCCATCTAGCTATTAGGTTTTATTAACCAATTTTGATTTAATATCCCAGATATAGAAACAGGCTCAGAGAAAGACCGTAACCAGACCTCCTATGTTCCTCCTGCTAATTAGTGGAGCTGAGATACTGAACTCAGGTCTGTTTGACTCCAGCCCAAGCCTTCCCACTGTGCCAACCTTCCTCTCCCAGCACCATTTAATCTAAAGGCTCTTCTGAGACGCTTGATACAGCTGGAAAAACTTGCAGTTCTTTGATTCCTTGTTGATTGCCTCTGCTTGACCTGGCCAAATATAGGACTTCCATTATACTCAGATCATAAATCTAGCCGCAGAATAAAGGCAAACTCTCTGATGTCATGAATCCTAGCAACTAGCTGGGAGACTCACTGTCTGAAAGCAGGGCTCTAGGCTTTTGGGTAACTCATGTATTACTTGGAATAACTTTTCTTCTCTAGCTGTCTTGTGCTCTCATTTGTTGCCCCCTAAAGCTTCTATTTTGGGGAGAGCTAATGGAACCTAAGAATTAGCATCCCTGTACCTGGAAGCAGGGCCAGAGGTCCCCCATAAAGCAGTTTAGGCAAAGCACCATGATGCCTGGGCAGCAGGAAGAGTTTCCCAAGGTGACAGGTCCCTCTTTGCCCATCTTAGAGCTGGGAATTTTCCCAGAAAGGGTTTTCCCATAGTGAAATCAACAAAGACCCAATGACTCTCTGAAGAAGAATTTCCAGGGTACCTCTCCATGGTGCTATTTCTTACACCACCATGGACTGGTTATGTAATATCTGGGTAGGTTTTTCCCCCTTACTGTCTTTTTAAAAATTTTTATTTAAAATTTTCTTTTAGAAAGAGATAGGGTCTCACTTGGTTGCCCAGGCTGGTCATGAACGCCTGGGCTCAAATGATCCTCCCATCTTGGCCTCCCAAAGTTCTGGGATTACAGGCATCAGCCATCATGCCTGGCCCCCTACAGTCTTGAATTCGACCTGGAGGTTTTTTCTAGAGATTCCTAATTCATGATCTAACACCACCTTCTACCATTTTCCTATGTATTATCTCCTTTCCTCTGCTTGACTTTACTGACCCACTTGACGGCTCTCATACCTTGCAACCCAGAGTAATCTGAGAGACCTAAACTACTGGATGGTTCAGAGCTCTTCATTTCCATTTCTGCACGGAGGGAGGCAATCTCCATCTCGTAATCTCCCCGAATGCGTTCCATGTCTTCAAGTTCATTCTGCATCCTGCAGAGATCCTCCTGCAGGGACGCTATGTCACTCTCATGTTCAGTTGCAGAATCCTCTGCTGCTTGCCGCAGACTCTGGATCTCAGCCTGGGCCAAATGCAATTCCCGTTCTATTTCCTTAAGTTCGCTTTCTTTCTCATGCTCTAACAGGGAAATCTCCTCACGCAGAGAACGCAGCTCACCTGCAAAGTCCAAAGGTTGAGATGATCAAGAGGGCGGGTGAACTAATCTACCATGTTCTAGAGGCACAAAATTAAAGGGAGACTTATTTCTTGTCTGCAAAGTCCTGAAAACCTCGTCGCTACCCCATCAGAGAAGTATAGCATCATGCTGGATGGACGAAAAGGAGTACCTAAGAAGGGAAAAGAGAGTGACTCTATGTAGTAAGGTCCAATAGAAAAGTAGATTTTGGGCCGGGCGCGGTGGCTCACGCCTGTAATCCCAGCACTTTGGGAGGCCGAGGTGGGCGGATCACAAGGTCAGGAGATCGAGACCATGGTGAAACCCCGTCTCTACTAAAAATAGAAAAAATTAGCCGGGCGCAGGGGCGGGCGCCTGTAGTCCCAGCTACTCGGGAGGCTGAGGCAGGAGAATGGCGTGAACCCGGGAGGCGGAGCTTGCAGTGAGCCGAGATTGCGCCACTGCACTCCAGCCTGGGCGACAGAGCGAGACTCCGTCTCAAAAAAAAAAAAAAAAAAGAAAAGAAAAGTAGATTTTGAGGCCTGGCACCGAAAGCAATCACTTAGTCTACTGTAAACAATAAGTATTACATGCTTCTAAGGAATCACCTGATTGTTAAAGACCTAACTTCATTTATAGTATTTTCTTGATGCCCTGAATCTTTCTAGAAATTCCCTGACTCAAAAAATGTATACAGACTATTTTCACCTATTCATCCTGAGAGCTCAGAAATTACAGAGCCTCAAAGTTCCCATGACCTACCTGTGGTAAGTACTGGCCCTAAAACAATGTGCACAACTCAAATTCACATATAAGTTCACTGCATAATAACCAAACACGGGATAATAATCTAAGTGTCAGTCGATAAGGGATTGTTTAAACTGATGATAGTTAGGCTGGGCGCAGTAGCTTATGCCTATAATCCCAGCACTTTGGGAGGCCAAGGCAGGTGGATCACTTGAGGTCAGGAGTTCAAGACCAGCCTGGCCAACATGGTGAAACCCAATCTTTACTAAAAATAAAAATTAAATTAAATTAAATTAAATTAAATTAAAAAGTCAGGCATGGTGCCATGCCCCTGTAATCCTAGCCACTTGGGAGGCTGAGACAGGAGAATTATTTGAGCCCGGGAGATAGAGGTTGCTGTGAGCCGAGATCGCACCACTGCACTCCAGCCTGGGCAACAGAGTGAGACTCGGTCTCAAAAAATAATAATAATAATAATAATAAAATAAACTGATGATAGTTAAATAGAATATCATGCAGTCATTTAAAAGAAAGTATCAGATCTATGGTGAAAACAAAGAAGTTTCCATATTAACTGAAGAAAAGAGCTGTAAAATATATGCTATGATCTAATTTTTGTAAAAAATATTTTATGTATAGTATATAACACACAAATGGACAAACATATAGAAAAAGGCCTGGAAAGATCTATGCCCAAACCATAATGAGCAGTTGTTTCTGAGGTATGGGGTAACATGTGATGAGGTTTTTACTTTACATATCATATACATCTGTGCTGTTTGGATTTTCAGAACAAGCCTATATTTTCTATTTTTTAATTTACAAAATAATGGGTCAAGAGTTCTCTGTATCTATGGAGCATCTCAGAGTTTCTAGACACATGCACCCATCTGGGATCAGAACCAAAAAGTGGAGAGAGTAAAAGCCACTGATAACAACAGTGAATTTAGGATTTGAGGGCCAGGATGAGAGAATTAATGAGGATTGGGTTGGAAAGGTCAGGATTTTCCCATAAATCCTTTGCAAGGCACATTCTCTCACCCCCTTCCCCCAACTTCTGCTCATTCTACTCACCATTCAGATGTCAACTTTTCTAGTTTGTACCTCCAAAAAAACTAAGAGAAGTCCTCTATTAAATGGTCTCATAAAACCTTGTACTTTGCTCTGTGTGTGTGTGTGTGTGTGTGTGTGTGTACTTAGTCTCCCCTTCATCTGGTTATAAGCTTTATCAAGGCAGAGAGCATATCGGGTTTGCTCACCATTATAGCTCTAGGATCTAGTATTGTGCCTGAAAACGAAGCTCAATAGATATTTGATGTATTCATGCATAAATAAGGCAACAGTTCATCTATTCAACAAACTTTTACTAAGTATCTCCTATGCGTACAGAACTAAATATTTGGGGGGTTTTCCTTTTTGTTTTTGAGACACAATCTTGTTCTGTTGCCCAGGCTGGAGTGGAGTGGCATGATCATGGCTCACTACAGCCTTGATCTCCTGGGCTTAAGCAACCCTCCCTCCTCAGCACCTCTAATATCTGAGACTACAGGCATGGGCTACCCTGCCCTGGTAATTTTTTTTTTTTTTTTTTAATGTAGAGATGGGGGTCTCTTTCTGCTGCCCAGGCTGGTCTCAAACTCTTGGGCTCAGGTGATCCTCCCATCCTGGCTTCCCAAAGTGCTGAGATTACAGGCATGAGCCACCACACCTGACCCTGTTTGGGTATTTTTTAAAAATTAGAATAGAGTCTAGACTTTCAAAGAAGACAAATTTGGACATGCTTCATAGATAGATGCTGAGTGGTGAGGGCTTCTCAGGGGAAGATCTACCCTGCTCCCCTGAGCTCACATGTGGAACTATGCGCATGTCTTTTGCCAATCTTTCCAGTTCTAGAATGATCCTAGCTGTTACATCTCCTTGATCTATTCAACAACTATTAACTGATCCTTAACTGCGTGCCAACGCCAAGAATCTCCTGTTAGATTCTCTGACTTCCTATTGGAAGAACAGTCAGCTCTACCCCCACTACTGAACAGCACAGTGAAGTCGGTCTAGCTAGGGAGACACACAAGGAAACTGGCCATTAGGATAAAGGCCCTAGAATCTGGGGTGGGCCTTCTGGAGAAACAGACCAACCTCCACTTCCCTAATATGCTTTTGATGTTAGGGTTCAACTCTCCCTTAGGTGCTTCTGGCCCTAAAAAAAATGGCATTCTCGGTCAAACACGGTGGCTCACACCTTTAATCCCAGCACTTTGGGAGGCTGAGGTGGGTGGATCACTTGAGGTCAGGAGGTCGAGACCAGCCTGGCCAAAATGGCGGCACCCTGTCTCTACTAAATATACAAAAATTAGCCGGGTGTGGTGGTGGGCATCTGTAGTCCCAGCTGCTGGCGAGGCTTAGGCAGCAGAATCACTTCATCTCAGGAGGCGGAGGTTGCAGTGCGCCGAGATCACACCATTGCAGTGCAGCCTGGGCCACAGGGCGGAACTCAGTCTCAAAATAAAAATAAAAATAAAAATAAAAATTCTCAGATCCACTGGGAACAGAAGGTGCAGAGTCACCTAGAGTCGCCCGGGGCAGGACTCAAGGCCTGGGGGCAGAGCTACTCCGGGAGCGCCCGGGAGTTGAAGAGGCCAGCCAGGGTTCCCCGGGTTCCGAGGCGCTGGCGCCCGTTGAGTATGGGGCTGGGACCGTCGGGGAGAGGTCAAGGGCCGAGGAGTCGGGCTGCGGGCAGAAAAGTGGATTCTCACTCACTGGTTATAGCCTCCATCTCGCCGCCCCCCCAGAGCAGTGTCCCTGGGGGGCCACCCAGCCGCTGGCCGGTCCCGGCCCCGGAGGGGCTGTGGCGGCCGGAACGGCCTCCGAACAGCAGCTGCCTCTAAGGCCGCGCGCGCCCCGTCCAGGCGGAAACGGGTGACGCGCGTGCGCGAGGGCAGCCTCGGTCTCTCCCGCAGGGCCGTGAGGGATCTCACCCTAGAAAGCACTCTACTGAGGACTGGGCGTGGTGGCTCACGCCTGTAATCCCAGTACTTTGGGAAGCCGAGGCGGGGCGGATCACGAGGTCAGAAGTTCAAGACCAGCCTGGCCAAGATGGTGAAACCCCATTTCTACTAAAAATACGAAAAATTAGCCAGGCCTCCTGAACCCAGGAGGCGGAAGTTGCAGTGAGCCAAGATCTCACCACTGCACCCCAGCCTGGGTGACAGAGCAAGACTCCATCTCAAAAGAAACGAAACATCCTACGGAGGAGGGAAGCGCTGTAGAACCCTATTTTCCCAGGTAGTTCCTGCTACATCTGTGCTTCAATCCTGACTTTTCGCCAGTTCGAATGGAAGAATGTCCCTTCTCCAGGCAAAGGCCTTTTTTTGTACTGGATCTTTTCTTTCATTATACATGATCTAGCATTTCCTACCTTTGAAAAAAGAAAAGAAGTAATCTTTCGACCCTATTTCCCTTACTTCTCTGCTTCTCTTCAAAATGACTACTGGAGTTACCGGTACTCACCTTTTCCATTTCATCTCCCATGTCCTCTCTAAACCTAATCCAATCGGTGCCTCCATGCACTGAGATGTCTCTGGGTCCTCCCTCTTGCCAAATCCAAGACCATCTCACTTGACTTAGCAACCTGACACAGTGGATCATTGTCTCCTTGAAGCACTTTCTGCTCTGGCTTCCAGGGCATGACATGCTCCAGGAGTTCCTCTCACTTTACTCTTTTGTTCATTTGTCTTCCTATATTGGACCTCTAAATACTGGAGTGTCTCTGGGACTGGACCCTTTCTCCTCTTCTGGTGTCTCTCCATGTGACTGCACCATTACTTCCCATGGATTCGAATGCCAATTATATGCTAATGACTCCAAATTTACATCTCCGGCCCTGTTTTCTCCCTGGTTCCGCCTTTATATATCCAACTGCCTCAATATATTCACTTGGATGTCCACAGTTACTTCAAACTCAACAGTAGAAAACATGTCTTAAATGGCTCCCCTACCCCCAAAACTTACCCCTTGCCAAGTCTTTCCCAATTCAATAAACATCACCACCTTCCATCAATTTTCTCAAGGCAAAGTCATCTTTGATGTCTCTGTTGTCCCCTGATCCAATTCATTAGCATATCCCGAGGGCTTCACCTTCAAAATATATTCTGAATCATCTCCATTTCTACAGCCCTAACTCAAGCAACCATCATCTCTTGACTGGACTATTGCAGTAACTTGCTGACAGGACTCACTGTTCTGAGTCCCTTCCCTCCATCCTAAGTGTTTCCACTTAGTGGCCAAGTTCTCTTTTAAAAATGTAAAGCAGATCGTATCATCCCAGTCCTGGCTAAGACCCTCTCCTGGCTTTCCACCACACTTACATGAAAGCCAAGCCTCTTGGCTGGCCTATAAGATCCATTGTAATCTGGCCTCTGCCTGCCTCAGAACATTCTCTTACCAGGGTCCTCCACATGCACTTTGCTGCAAACACAGTGGCCTCTATTCTATCGCTCAAACAAATGAAGCTCATTCTCACCTCTGGGCCTCTGCAGTTGCTGTTGCTTCTGCCTGGTACGCTCCTCCCTCAGATCTTGGATGGCTGGATCCTTTTCATTATTCAGGTCTTAGCTCAAATGTCAACTTCTCAAAGATGACTTTCCTAACTGCCATATCTAAAATAAACTCCCTTCAAGACCAGCCTGGCCAACATGGTGAAACTCCATCTCTACTGAAAATACAATAATTAGCCAGGTGTGGTGGCACATGCCTGTAATCTCAGCTACTCGGGAGGCTGAGGCACGAGAATCGCTTGAACCCGGGAGGCGGAGGTTGAAGTGAGCCGAGATTGTGCCATTGTACTCCAGCCTGGGCAACAGAGTGAGACTATGTCTCAAAATAAAATAAAATAAACTCCCATCCCATCTCCTCTCTATATCATATTATTATGTCGTGTTCATAGCATTTATTGCCACCTGAACTTGTGTTGTTTATTTTCTGCCTCTCTCCATTAGAATGTACTCTTCATTAGGGCAGGGATGTGGTCTGTCTCATTTATAGCTGGTCCTCCAAGTATAAAGGCACCTCATAAGTAGGTGATAAATAAATTAGTCCCATTTTACAGATAAGAAATGACATCTCAGAAAGATAAGTGACTTGCCCAAGATCACACAATTTGTAAGTGGTAGAGCTGGGCCCAGGAATCTAGGTCATCCCAGACCAGTGCCCACACTCTTCCCTGTGTGACACGTTTCCTGCCACTTTCCTCCTCTGCAAGCCCCTTCATTGACCACCCTTCCTGTATCTACCTTTGCTTACATTTTCTGTCCCCGTCTCCTTTCCTCCCCCTCTCACACCTCTGCTTGCTACTGTCCAGGCCTGCTTCCCGGCCTTCCTTTTTTTTCTCCATTTATACTTTTCTTTTGGCTTGATCTCAGTTCTCCCCAGAGTCCCTGCCGTTTTCTAGGGCAGCTCCCCTAAACCTTCCGGAAGCCCACAAAAGTAACAAAAGCTGCCTCTTTATTTGGTGGTGCGGTGGAATGTGGGACACCTGCCTTGCTGCTTTCCAGAGACAAAGGGACGTGGGTGTTGGCAAAAAGGGATTTAGGGGCCACAAGCTCAGGTCCCAGGCAGCAAGAGAAGTGCTCTCATCTGCCTCCCTTAACAGGTGCAGAGAGGCCCCGCCAGTCACGTCTCATTGGCTTCATGCTTTCCCATGCTGTCCTTGGAGGAACCAAAAAAGGAATCTGGCTTGGAATTCAACTTGGATCACCCACCCCTGGCACTGACCAGGAGAACAAAGGGACAGGGATGCAGTATGAAGGAGGAGGCTGAAGGGGCAAGAGGAAAGAGCCCACCAGAGACAGGAGGTGACAAGGAGGTCAAGAAATGGAAGGAGAGGACAGAAGAGCCAGGTGGAGGTTTAAAGAAAGAAAACTGGGGACAGAGGAGGATGGAGAGACAAGGAGCGGAAAAGCGTGAGACTAGTAGAGGAAAATGAGGTGAAATTACTGAATTTGGTTATTTTTATCTGCTATGCTTCAGTCAAACCCTCAGGAAAAAAGTACTTAGGTGACCACTTGGATGGCCACCTCCCTCCAGTCCAAGCCCTGGGAATTACCTTGGAGCTGCTGAATCTGCTTGGTGAACACCTCTGCCTGCTGGGCGCTGGCTAGCCGTTCATCCTCCAGGAGCCCTGCAGGGAGAGGGGCACCAGTGTCAAGCTCGGATCCAGGGGAGTGCAGAGCCTCTGGGCCCGGGCACTGGGCCCTGGCCCAGCCACTTACCCTGTAGCTCCAGGGAGTCGTCCTCATGCTGCCCTGCCAGTTCCCGGGTCTCCTCCAGTTCTGCCACCAGCTGCAGCACCTGAGCCCGCAGCTCCTCCAGCTCTGTCTCCGTGAGGCTCAGTCCCCGGTGCTTGTTGACTGACAGAGAGCCAACACTGCCACCTTTCTGCACTTGCTCTTCTTCTTCTTCCACCTCTTCTTCCTCCTCTTCTTCTTCTTCTTCCTCTTCATAGAGAGCTGGGAGTAACACCTCCCCTAGGAGAGACAGCCATCCCACCAGGGAGTCAGCACCAACTTCCTTTCCGCAGTCCTTCCAGGGCCCTCAAACTCACTATCCCAGGGCAGAGATAATATACTAGTGCCACCTGGTATCCCCCAAGGTGCCTCTGGGCAAGACCTATACTCAAGATGAATCCTCAGGTGTGAGGGTCAAGTTGAGAGGCAGCCCCTCCACCTCCCAGGCCCTTCCTGGACCAATGTTGCACATGGTAGCCTCCCACCAATGCCTGTGGGCAGGCTGGTGCCCGCTCAGCATGAGACACTTGCACAGGATTACCTGCTTCTTCTAGGCTGGCCTCTGAGTAGCAGGACAAGTAGTCAAGAAAGGAGACAGTGAGTGGATCTTTCGGTCAAATGGGGTAACAGTTACAGTTTGGAGATTTCTCAAAAGTTAAAAACAAAAACAAAACAAAACAAAACAAAACTGGCCGGGAATGCTGGCTCATGCCTGTAATCCTAGCACTTTGGGAGGCTGAGGTGGGTGGATCACTTGAGGCCAGGACTTCCAAACCAGCCTGGTCAACATGGTGAAACCCCATCTCTACTAAAAATATAAAAAAATTACCTGGGCGTGGTAGTACATGCCTATAATCCCAGCTACTTGGGAGGCTGAGGAAGGAGAATCATTTGAAAATGGGAAGTGGAGGTTGCAGGGAGGCGAGTTCGAGCCACTGCACTCCAGCCTGGGCGACAAAGTGAGACTCCATCTCAAACAAACAAACAAACAAAAACAACCAAACAAAACACTATCCAGGTGGCTTGTGAAAAATCAGCCTTTCCGTAATAAGAAAGCATTGCCCGTCAGCAGGTAGAGAAAGAAAATATCTGATTGTAGAGGTTTCATTGGATAAACGCTGGTGCCCTTTCAAATGTATATTATTAAATACCTGTTTGAAATTTTCTACAAGGTCCACCTTGTTTTTCCCTGCTGCATGTCACAAAGTCTCCTCTCCCCTAGCTGAGCCATATGAAGCCCCTCCTACTCTGCTGACCACAAAGCAGCTTTCAGGGGAAGTTTTAGGCTGTACTTGTGTGTAAAAGAAAGCCTGCTATTTTAATGCATTAAAAAAACTGGGGTTTGGTGCTGGCCCCCAGCCTCTGGTTGTGAGCACCCGCTCCTTTACTGCAATGCAGTCCCTATAAATAGCAAAATGTTGTCTGGATGATGATTGTTTGCTTTGTTTTAAAATTCTGAATCTCTGGTCTTACTTTATCTAACATCAGCAGCCCTAGGTTCGTCTGGGACCCCTTGTGCCATCTGTCCCTCTTAGGGGGAGCAGGTTTGCCCATACTGAATGTGCAACGTGCAATACTTCACAGAAAGTCCTGGAAAATGGACCAGCGTCCTTCCAGGGGCCTGGTGTTGGCAGCAACTGCCAAGTCACATGGGTGTGGTGGGGATACACGTGTGTTGGGAGGATGGCCTCACACGCCCCCTCCCAGGCAATCTCTTTCAGGCAGTAAGGTATCCTAGAGAACCAAAGCCACAGGCTTCCATTCGAAGTTAATGGTGGTGGCCCCAGAAAGACAATTCACATGCCCGGTTCCTGGCTTTTTATAATAAGAGACAGCTTGGGATCTGGGTCGGCAGGCAGTGAGGACAAACCCCCTGCTGAAAGGCTGCTTCAAAGCTCTGTCCAACCAGGCCTCTTTCTCTGTCTGGCAGCTCCCTTGGGACACACAACCTGGTTAGCTGGGGGTTGACTGGGGTCCCGAAGGGATGCACCCTAAACTTCCGTCAAAGCCTGAGCCCTGGGAAGGGCTGGCGCTCTGAGCTGCAGGAAGAGGGGCTAAGATGAACTGAGGGAAGGGCTGTGTCCCGGCTTAGAGGCCTGGGGGTCAAAGGGAGGAAGAAAGGGAATTAAGGGAGGAGGGGAAGGGAAAGAAAGAAGCCTTTTGGGAAAACTCACCCTCCATAGCTTGCATCCCTCGTCGTTCCAGGGAGCCCCAGCGTTGGCCCTTCTTCCTCTCACAGCCCTCAGAGGCCTCATAGGAGCCTAGAGTGGTCACTGTGGGTCCTGAGAGCACGGAGAAAGGAAGGGCTGGGGGATGGGGGACTGGCTGCGGGCTGGGGTGCAAAGAAGGGGACATGCCTTCCAGCTCCTCGGGGCTCTGGGATCTGTAATCCCAGTGGAGGTGCCTGACTCACTCTCCCGTCTCTGCGACTCCTCTCTCTCTCCACCACCTCTCATGCTCTGCCTGCGGAGACCCCAGTCCTGACGCCCAGCCTCCTCAGAACCCCCTGTTCCAGGCCCCTCTTGCTTGCACAGAAAGAGGGGGTGTGCGTATTTAGTCCAGGGAGACAGGGAGGAGAGGGGCAAGACAGAAAGAGGGCGGGAGCCAGTGAAGAAGAGGCTGAAAGGGTGAGGTGGCCTACGGAGGGAGGGAGGAGTGGGGGGCGTGTGGGAAGGGGTAGGGCAGCGACCGCTCCCCTCCCCTCCCCTCTCATTCTCTCGCTGGACCTTGCCCACCCCACCCTCGCCCCGCGCTCAGGAATCTCCGGGGCTGCAGGAGGTGCGGGGTCTGGAGCCCCGAAGGCTGGAAGCACCGTTGGACTGGAGTGGAGAGACGCGCTGGGGAGGGACCACCAGACAGGATGCGGCCGGTGCGCTGAAGCCCCAGCCCCAGGCCGGAAAGATGGAGACCGGGCCCCGGTGGAGGCCAGGATGGAGGGAGGAAGACTCTGGGCAGAGAAGGGGGAGCCGCGGAGGCCAGGAGCACCTGGGGGTCTGGAGGGAGGAGGGATGGAGGAGAGAAAGGAGGGGCGGTGGAGAGGTGAGGGAGGGGCGGCTCTGACCTGGTCCCGGGCAGCTCCAGCCCGCGGCTCCCGCGCCGGCTCCGGCGCCCGCCTCCATGACCGCTCCCGCCGCCGCCTTACGCCTCCCCGAGCAGAAGCCGCAGCCGCGAGCCCGGGGACCCGAGCCGGGTGCGCAGGAATGGGGGGGGGCGGGAGAGGGGGCGGGGCCTGGCCGGGCCTCCTGACACCGCCCCCCGCCGCTCGCCGCCGCCCGGAAGCCCTCCCAGCACTCGGGAGCTCCGAGCCGGTGCAGGGGGCGGCTTGGGAGGGTGAGCGCGACCCCAGATACGCCCCAAGTCTCTCCCCGAGGGAGCGTGGGGAGCTGCGGGGCCCGGACAGTGTCAGGAGCTCCTAGGCTTAAGGCTGTCCCAAGAGGGAGGAGCGAGATCCCCTGGTTCTGGCAGCGGATCCCCCCGGGATCTGCTGTGCGCAGGGACCCTTCTGCACCAGGTGTCAGGGCCCAGTCATGCTCAGCAATGGGGACAGCAAAGGACGAGGTGGGACTGTTTCCTCCAAGCGCGCAGACACGCGCGCCCCTCCCTCCTTCCCTCCCCCGCCCGGCCGGCGCCCCCACCAAGCAGTCGGCGCGGACTCCGGCCTCAGGCCCTGCTCAGCCCTGCCCGGTGGCCCCTCGGCAGCCTGAGGGCCGGAGGAGGGAAGTCGAGGCCCGGATGGGCGAACGGCAGGGCCCTGACCTTTCCGCTTTCCGCGACCCCCTACCGAACCAGGGCCAGGGACCCTCTTAGGGGGGCCCTCCGGTGGCCCCACCAAGCCTCAGGGCCCGAAGACCCCCTCTCCTCCGCCCTGCCTTCCCTTCCGTTCCCACACCAGGTGGGCTGTGAGCCACGCCCCCACTGTAGCCCGCGAGAGTGGGCACGACTGATGTTCACTCTCGTGGAAGGGAGATTTGGAAGCCCAGGGGGCTTATTTCACGTCTTCCACCATTCTTTTATTCAAGCTATGTCCACTGGGTGCCGGCTTTTGAAGAGGCAGTTCTCACATCTCGGCAGGTCTCAGCAAGGATAGAAGTGGGTACAGTTCGCAACAGGGGCTCCCCAGCACATCCAGGAAATGGCTGGGAGATTCCTAAGCCAGGGACACACGCAGATCCCTTCTCTAGCACATTCACTCACATTGTCTGCGTTCCCCCCGCTGCAGGAAAGGGGTCCGGATCCAGACCTCAGGAGAGGGTTCTTGAATCTCACGCAAGAAAGAATTCAGGGCAAGTCCGTAGAATAAGGTAAAAGCAAGTTTATTAGGAAAGCAAAGGAATAAAGAATGGCTACTCCATAGACAGAGCAGCCCCAAGGGCGGCTGTTTGCCCATTTTTATGGTTATTTCTTGATGATATGCTAAACAAGGGGTGGATTATTCATGCCGCCCCATTTTAGACAATGTAGGGTAACTTCCTGCCGTTGCCATGGCATTCGTAAACTGTCATGGCACTGGTAGGAGTGTAGCAGTGAGGATGACCAGAGGTCACTCTCACTGCCATCTTGGTTTTGGTGGATTTTGGCTGGCTTCTTTATTGCAAGCTGTTTTATCATCAAGGTCTTTATGGCCTGTGTCTTGTGCCAACCTCCTATCTCATCCTGTGACTTAGAATTCCTTAAACGTCTGGGAATGCAGCCCAGTAGGTCTCAGCCTCATTTTACCCAGCTCCTATTCAAGATGGAGTTGCTCTGGCTCAAATGCCTCTGACATCCCACAGGCTTCCACGTCCACAAGCCATTCCTGTTCCACGGGAAGGAAGCCCTTTTTTGCTTGGACTTCCCCTACTTTTCAGCTGGGGGTCACCTCCAGGTGGCCTTCTCTGACTGGTACCCCATCCCTGCCCTACTAGGCGCTTCTGTGGTGCTCGTCCCTGTCTGTCTGTCTGTAACAGCACCAGGACCTCTGGGTTGTCCAGGCTCTGCCCAGTTTCTTGAATGTTATGGGGATCTCAGTTATCTTTGTATCTCCAGCATCTGACCGAGTTTCTGACACAGGATAAATGAGTTAAAGGTCGATCTCCCAGAGACCCAGTTAATGCCCTATCTTATCATCTAACATGATTTCATATTTGTGGTGTTAAATGTTGCCTATTCATGATGATGTTGTCTATAAGTCTCTCTCCCTCCCCCCACTCCTTGCTCCTTTTTTCTTCCTCTGCCTCTCTCATTATCTCAGCAGAGAGACAATGAGCAGAGATCAAGGATGTTTCCTTTGCTTCCCAGATGACAGGATTCTACTCCAGATCCTGTGGCCAAGGTGACACAGTTGTGGGGAAAGTTGAATAAGCCCACCCAGACCCCTTCTGCAGAGGGTTTACTGCATGCAGACACCAAGGCTGTCCAGATTTGGGGAGCAGAGCATTTGTCAGGGGTGGTAGAAAGGAGCTGCACTGGGGGCTTGAGGGATGCAGTGCTCCGGGAACTGGCAAAGACTAGTTCTGGAAGCTTACTGGCTGTCCTTTCTGCCCAGCGCAGCTCCTCATGGTTCTGCCTCCGCCAGCAGGGTCACGTTAGCAGTTGGCCTTGACTGCTGACCTCTTGGTGAATGGAGGGAGGCACAGCAGGGAAATTGTCGACGGTGACATCCAAGGTTCAAGCTCTCCTCAGGGAGCTCTGATCCTGAGTATTAAGACTAATCTCTCCCTGGCTTCTGGCATGCAGGTCACCTTTCACCCTTGATTTGGGAGAACATTCAAGGGACACCTGAACCAGTCTATTTTCAGGAGCCAAACTTGGTCAAACCCTGGCCAGACCAGTACCGGGTTGAGGGAGGGGGGCAGTTAAAAGGCGGGAGAAAAGAGCTTAAGAGCTATGAGGGAGGTGGGCTGTGGTCCAGAAATGCATCTCTGAGGGGCCAGGAGTGGTGGGCATGTCAGCAAGGTGATCAACCTAGGGGGATGATCTGAATTAATCCCTGTAATCCCTGGACTCAGGGCTCAGCCTCCCTCCTAATCTCATCCCAGGAGATCATCCTCTTTGAGGACTGATGTAGCCATTTATCCCCCTTTACCCTTATTTCTAAATGCCTAGATCCTTTCATTAAAAAGAAAAAAAATATGAGTATTTGAAACATGCAAAAAGTATGGTAAACAGAATAACGTAACAAATAACCCATGCACACAGAGCTGAAATCCTACAACCAGTCAGATCTTGCCATGTTTGATTCGAGGTAGCCCTCTATTTATGGTTTTCCAGTTTTACCTGTATGTATGTTTTACCTTTTACGAATGTATCTACCAACAATACATAATTGTGACTTGTGTGTTTTAGGAATTTATCTAAATAGTGTTATATTGTACGCATTCTTCTGCAAACTCTTTTTTTTTTTTAATTTATCCATGTTGTTTCATATAGCTCCAGTTTATGAATTTTAACTACTGAATACTGTTTCATTGTTTGAATACACTGCAATTTATCCATTTTTCTGCTAATTGACATTTTGACTGTTTCCAGTTTTCCATATTAAAAACAATGCTGCACTTGACAATTTCATGAGTTCTCCTAGGATGGATACCTAGAAGTAGAATTTCTGGGTCATAGGTAGGTGCATCTTAAATTTCACTAGCCATTGCCAAATTGCTCTATAATATAGTTAGACCAATTTAAACACCACTAACAGTGGCTTTATTTTATTTATCCTCTGGCCCCCCTTATTTGGAAGTTACACATTCTATTTCTACTCTTTTAGTGATTACCTCTTTATATATTTCTAAACATTCTTACTTAGGTCTACGGTGAATCAATATCACTATACTTTTCTGAGTAATAGAAAGATCTTAGAACATGTTAACTCTGTTCTTCTTTCCCCACCATCTCCCATATTTCTATCTAGTATTTTAGTTTCCCCTTCTTTCTAACCCCAGGAATCATCCTCCTCACCATTATCACCACCACCACCATCTTTATCATCATCATCATCATCTGTCTCAAGGCTTGATTAGATCTACTAACATATTTATAAATTTCTCTGCTCACCGTTCCTTCTTATTTCCATTTCCCTCTTATAAAATCTACCCTTTGTGACATTTCAGTGTAGTCTTTGAGGGGTCAGCATTCCCAGTTAATATCTTAAAATGTCTTTATTTCATGCCCTTTTAATGGAAATTTGGTAGGCATCAAATTCTAGGTGACAGTTATTTTCTCTTAGCCTTTTGAAGATGTTTTTCCCTATAATCTTTTGCTGCTAGTAAGTGACAAAATTTTTCTCTATAATTAAAAACAATACGTCTTTTCTTTTCTTTCTTTCTTTCTTTTTTTTTTTTTTTTGAGGTGTCTCGCTCTGTCACCCAGATTGGAGTGCAGTGGCGTGATCTCAGCTCACTGCAACCTCTGCCTCCTGGGTTCAAGCGATTCTTCAGTCTCAGCCTCCCAAGTAGCTGGGATTACAGGTGGGTGCCACCACACCTGGCTAATTTTTGTATTTTTAGTAGAGACAGGGTTTCACCATGTTGGCCAGTCTGGTCTTGAACTCATGACCTCAGGTGATCCACCCACCTTGGCCTCCCAAAGTGCTGGGATTACAGGCATGAGCCACCATACCTGGTTGAAAAAATAAGTCTTTTCTATAATATTTTGTTTTCCATTTTTTTTCCCCCTATAATCAATATCCTGTTGCTAGAAGTGAGCTGCAAATATAATTGTTATCTTTGTAGGCAGACAGGCATTTTTCTTTCCGGTTGTTTTAAGGTTTTTCTCAGGTATGGTGGCTCATGCCTATAATCCTAGTGCCTTGGGAAGATGGCTGGAGCCCAGGAGTTTGAGATCAGCCTGGGCAACATGGCAAGACTCTGTCTCTATAACAATAAAAAAATAACTCCAGCCTGGGCAACAAAGCAAGACTCCATCTCAAAATAAATAAACAAATAATTAGCTAGACGTGACGGCACACATTTGTAGTTCTACCTGCTTAGGAGGCTGAGGTGGAAGAATTGCTTGGGCCTAGGAGTTTGAGGCTTCAGTGAGCTATGATCACACTACCACAATCTAGCCTGGGCAATAGAGTGAGACCCTGTCTCAAAAAAAAAAAAAAAAAAAAAGACTTTTCTCTTTCTTCAATATCCTGCAGTTTCTCCACAGTGTGTTTCAGAGCTCAGGACTCTTCAACCTGAGGACTGTGTCTTTCTTCCATTAAAATTCTCAACCATTATCTATTGGAATATTATATTTTCCCCATTCTCTCAGTCACATTCAGGAACTCCTATTAGATATATGTTAGTCTGTCTCATTCTTTCACTCATGTTTTTTTAGCTATTCTTTCATATTTTCTATCTTATCACTTTCCGACTTTTTCAGATTTTGAATGATTTCATCAGCTCTCTTTTCCAGTTCACTTATTCTCTCTTTGCCTGAGTCTAATAATCTCCTGTTTAATGCATCACTGAGTCTTTAATGTCTTCTTTGTTATTAAGTATAATTTTCCGGTGCTAAGAGTCGTTAATTTCAGTGGTTATGTCTTTCATTTCTTCATGTGGTATTTGATTTTTTTTCCTATGGTTTATTTTCTTGTCTTTAATTCTTCTACATATATTTATTATATAATGTTTTTCATGTTGTTCTATCATGTATAGTTCTTGGAGTGCTCTCCTGTTTGCAGTGTCCACCAACCCTTCCTTATGATGAATTGCTTCCTTGTCTAGTTTTGTTTCTTCTCAGCTGAACCTGTGGCTAGAATCACCCCAAAAGCAGTAATTCCACAAGGGAGTGCCCCAAACTGTTCTGAAACGGGGCTGGTTGAGATTCCAAAAACACCAAGTGGTAAACATCAGGGGATTGGTCCAAAGCATTTATTAGGGGAATGTACATACAAAGTGAGCTGCCGTGGATCCTCAAGGCAGAGAGCAAGATAAGGGATGTTCTACCTAGGTGTGTCCACAATGAGGGAGCTGGGTTATGAAGTTTAAATGAGGGTTTCAGGAATTTGACTGGGGACAGGGCTAGCTTCTATATGTTTAGCAACATGGTTTGTCCTTCAGTGTTTTCAGCAACAACCTAAACACCTTTATCAGTGCCTGTGAATGTTCAAGGCCCTAGCTTGGGTTCAAGCCTACAGCGAAAAACATTTCAGCTGGCTGGGTCACAGAGCACTTAAAGCATTCTGTATCTCTCTGGACAGAGGGAAAAGCAGGGAAAGTTTGTAATATTTAATATTATACACGTCCATAATTTTTATTGTGAGCTCTTCTTCAGCACATTTTGGGTTTTTGTAATTTTGATGGGTTGGTTGGTTGGCTGGTTTTGGTGGGAGTCCTATATGCCCTTGTTATATGAAAATAGTCTTATAGAACTCTTTTTGCTTCTGTGTGGCTGTGTGGTATTCCTAAGGATTTCAAGCGTCATAAACCAAGTTTATATTTAATTTCTCGCTTGGATTCAGCACCATGAAAACAGAAATCCAGATACAATACTTGGTCAGACTTAGAACATCAATTTCTCAGGGTTGACTTGTATTTCCACCCCTTTTCTCTGCTTCCTTGCTGGTTTTTAGTCCACTTTTCTTTTCTTTTTCTTTCTTTTCAGAGACAGGGTCTGGCTGTGTTGCCCAGGCTGGAGTGCAGTGATGTGATCATGGCTTATTGTGGCCTCAACCTCCCAGGTTCAAGTGATGCTCCCACCTCAGCCTCTGAAGTAGCTGGGACTGCAGTGCACACCACCACACCTGGCTAATTTTTAAATTTATTTTTTTGTAGAGAAGGGGTTTTGCTGTGTTGCCCAGGCTGGTATCAAACTCGTAGGCTCAAGTGAGCACCCCGCCTCAGCCTCCCAAAATGTTGGGATAGCAGGTGTGAGCCACTGTGCTCAGCCTTTAATCTTCTTTTGACGAACAAGATGGATCTTTTATATTCTGAGCTTTATGAAGGGGTTTCAGCTTTGGCTCCTTGCCTCTGGCAGGTGAGGCCACGTATCCTACAGCTGGAAGCATTGAGACACAGCTCCAGATCTTGGGTGTCTATCTTATCTGTGTGTGACATCAACAATAGGCCATTGTGACATCCTTCTCCCCGGCCCCCATTTTTTTTTGGCCTGCCCGCCCTTCCTTCCTTCCTTCCTTCCTTTGTTTCTTCCTTCCTTCCTTCCTTCCTTCCTTCCTTCCTTCCTTCCTTCCTTCCTTCCTTCCTTCCTTCCTTCTTTCCTTCCTTCCTCCCTCCCTCCCTTCCTCCCTCCCTCCCTCTCTCCCTCCCTCTCTCTCTCTCTTTCTTTCTTTCGATGGAGTCCTGCTCTGTTGCCCAGGCTGGAGTGCAATGGTGCCATCTTGGCTCACTGCAACCTCCGCCTCCTGGGTTCAAGCGATTCTCCTGCCTCAGCTTCCCAAGTAGCTGGGATTACAGGTGCATACCACCATGCCCAGCTAATTTTTGTATTTTTAGTAGAGATTGGGTTTCGCCTTGTTGGTCATGCTGGTCTCGAACTCCTGACCTCAGGTGATCCACCCGCCTTGGCCTCCCAAAGTGCTGGAATTATAGGCATGAGCCACTGGCCTGGCTTTTTTTGTTTGTTTTTTACGTTCCTTCTTTAATCCTGATAGCTGATAATTTCCTTTATTAAAAAAAAAGTTGGGATTGTACCATTTTAATTTTTGAATTCCATTTTATCCAACATCCCTGTGTGTGTTTGGGGGCACTGGATGAAGGGATAGCTACCTTAGTCCAGTCTTTCATGTTGCCAGAAGTTCCCATTTAGATTCTCTTTGTGTGTAACATGATTCCTAGCAATCCCTACATCTCTAGGGTGCATTACAGTTTCTGATTTCATCCTCCCAACAACTCTGAGAAGTAAGTTTCGAGACTCAGAACTGTAACTGTCGTCCTAGCTTTTGGACTTTGAGTCCAGTGCATTTCATAGCTTGGGTTTTATGTTGAGAGCTTGCCTGATCCTGACCTCCAGCTCTGGCCCAGCCCGCTCCTTGTCCTGATGTCTCTGACAGGCTGTCTTTCTGCCAAATAAAATGCAGGCCAGCCAGATGCTCTGCCAGTCCCCTCCTGCTCAGTTTGGCCCCAGTGGAAATAATGGGGTAAGTATAGGTCAGGGCAATGGGGCGACTGACTGCCAGCTTGTCCTCAGGGTCCTTTAGCCACACACCAGGAGGCTATCTCTTTGCTTCCACCCTAGAAGGGGTAGGCGGTGTATATGTATGTGGCAGCGGAGAACGGACAGAAAAAGCAGGGCTCGTCCGGGATTTGAACCCGGGACCTCTCGCACCCTAAGCGAGAATCATACCCCTAGACCAACGAGCCACAGGCAATTAGCTCTTGCCAGATGTGCTCCCCCTGCCACATCAGCAGCAGCCACAGAAGCAGTCTGTAGTTCTTAGAACGAGCCTCTCTCCTCCCACTTCCAGGCTGGCTCCAGGCCCAGGCGGCTGCGCTCCAGCAGGCGTTGCTCCTGAGTTCTCTCCTGCTCCTCCCTAGCTCGTTGCGGAGCCACACAGATGCTCCTCTGCCTGGGCCTACAGGCAGGGTCCATTCTTCCCCCTGACCTGCCAGTTACCCCGCCAGGACTCCCAAGCAGAGTTCATGGAGGTCCTGCTGGGGAAGAAGCCAGGCTCCAGGAACCACTATTTCCCTGAGGACCCTTAGGGCTGGTGAGCCCATCTGGGGTCTCTTGCACTCAGTTGAGAGCTACTTTTCTTTCTTACCTCATGATCAGACCACCAGAAAAGCATTCTCCAAACCCATTAGACTCCCAGGTGAGGACCCAGAAGATTGTCCCAGCTTGCTCTTGACTAGGTGATGTTTGCTAAAATCCGCAGTGTCTTCATCTGCTGGTTGGGGAAGGTAACACCTACCCTGTCTACCTTACAGGGTGAGGATCGCATGAGACAATGTATATGAAAGCACCTTGAGAACTGTAAAGCGCTGTCAAAGGAAACGGGTTATGATGGCAACACGAGGGGGAGAGAAATACATAGTAGGAAAGCTGTCATTTAATGCTTGTTGTGGGCCAGGCAGGGTGCTCCCTGCTTTACAGATCTTATTTAACCTTCCAGCAACCTTGTGAGAGCAGTATCACCTCAGTGTAAGATAAACAACTGCCTGAATTCAGCGTATACTTCATGTTTATCAGAATGCTTTAACTTGCCTAAATTCAGCTTATTCACATTTATCTGAATCCTAAGACTGTTTTAAATGCAGTACACACTGCTACCCAGACTTTCTAAAAAACCAGAAATGGGGACTATATCCTGTCAATACCCACACTCCCTCCCCCACGGTAGCCTGCCCTGAACATCCTACCCAGGGAAGCTGCCCAGGAAGGAGCTGCTGGCAGCCTAAGGGTGGCCTAGGTTGGGACGTTCCCAAAGAGAGTGAGGGGGGGTGATCACACCTCAGAAACTGGGGACTCGTAGGAGACCCTGATGGGCTTGGTTGGGCTCTCTGTCTTTTGTGCTTCCACCATCCCTGTACACATCCATCGCATCCTGGATTCTTGCTCACTTCCGGAGGGGAGGTCTTTTGTGAGCTCAGAGCTCCACGGGGGCAGATACTGTTTTATTGGTCTTTTGGGTCTCCCCCAACGTCTGATCCTTGGCAGTACTGCTGACAATACAGGCTATTCCCAGGCATTTCTGTGTGCCCAGCCTTGTGTAAGCACTTTACCAGATTAATCCCACTTAATCCTCATAGCACAACTGTTGTCACAGTCATCACTTAGCACATGTCCGTGGAATGAACGAATGAGTGAAAAAAGAAAATTCTAGGAGTGTGCACAAAAAAATCACTAGTGGCAACAGATATGCAGATGAGTCCTCACCACTTGGCTTGAAGTAGAAATGGTAACCCTGGAGAAATCTTCCACACTCCATCCTTTTTTTTTTTTTTTTTTTTTTAAGACAAGAGTCTCACTCTGTCACCCAGGCTGGAGTGCAGTGGCACGATCTCAGCTCACTGAAACTTCTGCCTCCCGGGCTCAAGCGATTCTCCCACCTCAGCCTCCCAAGTAGCTAGGATTACGGGTGTGAGCCACTGTGCCCAGCCCACACTCCATCCTTTCAAGCAGGATTCCTACTGAACCAATCCCTCCCTTGGATAGGTGGGAAGAATGGCCCTCACTTTAGAGGATACATTGGCCTGCATTCTTTTGTACTCAGGGGATAAAGTTGCATGATTTCCATCGAAGTGTCTGAGCCAGACAACTGGCTCAGCTAACTAATCCAGCCAGAGAGGAAGGCAACAGCTCATCTATTCTCAAACCAAAGAGACTTTTTTGGGTCGCTGTTCCCCAGCTTTAAACTGACTTATAAATAAAAGCGCACGCAACATGTCCTTCCATTACCTCAGCACACATTCCCTAAATTGTTCCTCTTGGTGAGTGTGCCAGAGAGTGATGTTGCTCAAAGCTAGGGCTCCTAGGGGGACTTTGCTGAAGATGTTTCAGAGCTGAGACCAGGGTTGGGTCCTAGCCAGTGCTTCTCTCAGAGGTGC
The DNA here is from genome assembly GCF_037993035.2 of Macaca fascicularis. Lineage (NCBI taxonomy): Eukaryota > Metazoa > Chordata > Mammalia > Primates > Cercopithecidae > Macaca > Macaca fascicularis. Next base: position 170,240,666 of record NC_088377.1, on the reverse strand, counting down.
TGTTGGAATTTGGGGCAGGATCATTCTTCTTTGTGTGGCTGATCTGGAGCTGCATCCTGTCCACTGAATACCAGTAATCCCTTCTCCACTGTTGTGATAGCCCTGAAACACCCTGCATGCTTCCAAAAGCCTCCTAGATGGTGGAGTCGGCGGAGAGGAGCATGGCCCTGGTGGAAATCCACTGGCACATACCTTGAATTTGCTTCCAGGCTAAAATCACTGTGGCCTTCATCCATGCAGCGGGACTTCAGGCCGTCAGTTGCTCCTTTGTCTCTTAGGGAGAATCCTGGCCCTCCCACCAGGAGCTTCCTCACTCTCCTCCTAGGTGTGAGGATGACTTTTAGGCAGATCCTGCGTCCCCATTTTCACAAGAGCATGTCAGTTCTTCCCTTATCACTTCTCTGGAGAGCCTTATGGGTCAGTATTTAACAGACAACATTGTCACACACATCATCTCAATCACCGTCACTTCCTATATATATAAAGAACAGCAAGAAGCTACCACTGGTTGCCTCTGAGAAGGGTAACTGAGTAGTTGGGAGGCTGGGTGGGAAAGAAACTTCTTTTTCTCTGAATTCCTCTTCTTCTTCTTCTTCTTTTTTTTTTTTTGAGACGGAGTCTTGCTCTGTCACCCAGGCTGGAGTGCAGTGGCCAGATCTCGGCTCACTGCAAGCTCCGCCTCCCGGGTTCACGCCATTCTCCTGCCTCAGCCTCCCGAGTAGCTGGGACTACAGGCACCCGCCACCTCGCCCGGCTAGTTTTTTGTATTTTTTAGTAGAGACGGGGTCTCACCGTGTTAGCCAGGATGGTCTCGATCTCCTGACCTCATGATCCGCCCGTCTCAGCCTCCCAAAGTGCTGGGATTACAGGCTTGAGCCACCGCGCCCGGCCCCTCTTCTTCTTCTTCTTCTTTTTTTTTTTTTTAGATAGAGTCTCACTCTGTCTGCCAGGCTGGAGTGCAGTGGCAAGATCTCAGCTCACTGCAAACTCCGTCTCCCAGGCTCAAGCAATTCTCCTGCCTCAGCCTCTCAGTAGCTGGGATTACAGGCATGTGTCACCACACCTGGCTAATTTTTGTATTTTTAGTAGAGACAGGGTTTTACTACGTTGACCAGGCTGGTCTTGAACTCCTGACTTCAGGCAATCCACCTGCCTCAGCCTCCCAAAGTGCTGGGATTACAGGCGCGAGCCACCACGCCTGGCCATATGTATATAATTTTTTTTTTTTTTGGAAGAGTGTTTTGCTGTTTCCCAAGCTGGGGTACAGTGGCACAATCTCAGCTCACTGCCACCTCTGCTGGGTTCAAGTGATTCTCATGCCTCAGCCTCCCCAATAGCTGGGATTATAGGCGCATGCCACCACACCCAGCTAATTTTTGTATTTTTAGGGGAGACGGGGTTTCGCCGTGTTGGCCAGGCTGGTCTCGAACTCCTGACCTCAAGTGATCTGCCTGCATCAGCCTTCTGAAGTGCTGGGATTACAGGTGTGAGCTACCATGCCTGGCCTGTATATTCTTTTGTACTTTTTGAATTTTGAGCTCAATGCATATGCATATATATGTACACATACTCCATTCAAACCAGAAATTAAATTATTAAAAACTGAACAGAGAGAAGCAATAAGAAGGATAGGGAGAAATGCATTTTGAGCCTCCAGAGAGCCAAAATTTCCTCTAGATCAGAGCAGCCCAGCAGTACTTGGAGCTCGCCCTAATGGTTTCGAATTGTGCTTTGTGCTGTGTTGAATCCATACTGAGGGGTCAGTACTAGACCCAATCCTGTGCAACTGGTTGTCCTGTCTACTGAAAGATGTTGTTGAGGACAATGTTTCCTTTGTGAAGTCCCCAGGGAGGCATTCTTGTCTGTCATAACTCCAAGAACAGTTGGTTTGCATTTTTTCTCTGGACAATTATGTAAATGAGTAGCTGCTAGAAAGCATGAGGCTGAGTGTGTCGCCCGTCAGTAGCAAGTTCACAGGGTCATCAAATGTCAGTATAATTCCTGACTCTTTAACTCCCCACTGTTGTTTCTCTTTCTTCTGCTTCTACATTTGATTCATTGTTTCTTGTTGTGTCCTATATATTCTTGCAAGTCTCCCTTAAACTACTTTAGGAAAAGGAAGGCGTATAAATAAATACACTTCTAATAAGAATAAAAATTTTAAAACCCCTAGCTGGGTACAATGGCTCACACCTGTAATCCCAGCACAGGAGGCTGAGGAGGGAGGATTGCTGGAGGCTGGGAGTTGAAGACCAGCCTGCGCAACGTAGTGAGATCTTGTCAGAAGGAAGAAAAGAAGGGAAGGAAGGAAGGAGAAGGGAAGGAAGGAAAGAAGGAAGGAAGGAAGGAAGAAAAGGAAGGAAGGAAAAGAGAGAAAGAGAAAGAGAGAGAGAAAGAGAGAGAAAGAAAGAAAAAGAAAAGAGAAAAAGAAAGAGAAAGAAAGAGAGAAAGAGAGAAAGAAAGAAAGAGGAAGGAAGGAAGGAAGGAAGGAAGGAAGGAAGGAAGGAAGGAAGGAAGGAAGGAAGGAAAGAAAGGAAGGGAGGGAGGAAGGGAGGGGGGGCTGGGCACGGTGGCTGACGCCTGTAATCCCAGCACTTTGGGAGGCCAAGGTGGGCAGATCATGAGGTCAGGAGATCGAGACCATCCTGGCTAACACAGTGAAACCCCATCTCTACTAAACATACAAAAAATTAGCCGGGTGTGGTGGCACACGCCTGTAGTCCCAGCTACTTGAGAGGCTGAGGCAGGAGAATGGGGCGAATCCGGGAGATGGAACTTGCAGTGAGCTGAGATAGCGCCACTGCACTCCAGCCCGGGTGACAGAGCGAAACTCTGTCTCAGAAAAAAAAAAAAAAGAAAAAAAAGAAAGGAAAGGGAGAGAAAGAAAGGAAGAAGGAGAGAGAGAGAGGAAGGAAGGAAGGAAGGAAGGAGGAAGGAAAGAGAAAGAGAGGGAGGGAGGGAGGGAGGGACACGGGGAGAGAGAGAGGGAGGGAGGGAGGGAAAGAAAGAACAAAAGAAAGAAAAAGAAAGAAAGACCTCCTGAAACTATTCAGAAAATATCCACTTTGGTAGGACTCTCCTTTTTTCTGGACAATCGGAACAAATGGAAAAACAAATATTCACTTGATTGTATTATATTGGGTTCTGAACATTTGTAAGTCTAAATCTAAATCAATGGTTGAATCTCAGCTGGAGGGGAAGGGAGTGAGGAAGGAAGGGTTTTGTCTCTCAGGAGTCATTTGGCAATGTTGGGAGACATTTTTGGTTATCATGACTGGGTTGGCAGTGTTAATTTTGGCATCTAGAAGAGAGGGATGCTGTTCAACATCCTCCAACGCACAGGACAGCCCTCACGACAAAGAATTATCTTCGATGTCAGTAGTGCCGACGTTGAGAAATCCTGGTCTAAGTGTGTTTCACGTGATCTTCTGTAAAGCCTTAGTGTATTAACATGTTCTAAATTGATAAGGTGATTTTCAGCCTGGGAAGAGCATTGTATATACTAAATGCACCTAAAACACCTCGTTTTTATTTTTTATTTTATTTTGGTGTTTTGTTTTGAAACACGGTCTCGCTCTGTTGCCCAGGCTGGAGGGCAGTGGCGTGACCTCAGCTCACTGCAACCTCTGCCTCCTGGGTTCAAGCAATTCTCCTACCTCAGCCTCCCAAGTAGCTGGGACTATGCAGCAGCGTGCCACCTTGCGCAGCAAATTTTTGTATTTTTTGGTAAAGACGGGGTTTCACCATGTTGGCCAGGTTGGTGAACTCCTGACCTCAAGTGATCCGCCCACCTTGGCGTCCCAAAGTGCTGGGATTACAGGCGTGAGCCACCGTGCCCAGCCTGCCTCCAGTTTTTATATTTTCTCTTCCTCCTTTACCCCATGCCCCTTCCTCAGAAGCTTGCCTCCTTCTACTCCATAGCTTCCATGACTTGGGAGAATTTTTGTCCGTGGCTTGAGTACCGGTAAGACTTTGTGCTTGGGTGAGGCTCTTTTTGGTCTGAGCTCCTTGGGGATTGGGTTGCCTCCAGCTTGGGCCCATTGTCTCCCTCTGCTGTTGGGGGAACAGGGTGGGAGGCACTGTCTAGGAAGGTGTGAGGACAGTATTAGGCGGGGCCAAAGACATGGCCACCTAGCCTTGTACACTGGATGTAAAAGGGCCCGGGGTGTCTTGGACCCTCGCCATTTAGCCTCCCATCAGAAACGTTTGCAGAGGTGGGTACCTCAGCAGAGCCCAGCAGACAGTGGAGGCTGGCTTGTTCCACTCAGGCCAGGCTCACACACAATCCATGTGCCCTGCTCAGGGATAGGCACCTTAGGGTGACCTCTGGCCCCTGGTCCTGAAGTCCTGCCCAGGGTAAGGGATAAGCAGCTCTGCTCATCCTGGCTCTGCTGAGGTGCCCACCTCTGCAAACATTTCTGATGGGAGGCTAAATGGCAAGGGTGCAAGATACCCTGGACCCTTTTACACCCAGTGTACAAGGCTAGGTGGCCACATCTTTGGCCCCTCCTAATACTGTCCTCACATCTTCCCAGACAGTGCCCTCCCACGCTGTTCCCCCCATAACTCCGTCTCAAAAAAAAAAAAAAAAAGAAAGAAATGAAGCCTCCATAAAACCCCCAAAAAGAACAAGGTTCAAGGAGCTTCTGGATAGCTGAACACACGGAAGTTCCTGGAGGGTGGCACCTGGAGAGGGCATGGAATCTTCATGCTCCTTCCCACATGCATGCCTCTCCTTATGCATCTCTTCATCTGTATCCTTTATAATACCTGTTAGAATAAACTGGTGTTAAGTGTTTCCCTGAGTTCTGTGAGCTGCTTTAGCAAATTAATTGAACCCACGGAGGGCGTTGTGAGATCCCCTATTTGTAGTCATTCGGTTGGAAGCACAGGTAACAAAACCCAGGAGCTTGTGATTGGAAGCTGAAGGTGAGAGGTGGGAGGTAGAGTTGCGGGGAGGGGTGGGTGGCCGAGCAATGGCAATCTTGGGGACTGAGCCCTCAACCTACAAGATCTGATGCTATCTCCAGGTAGTGCCAGAATAGAACTAAATTAGAGGACACCCAGCTGGTGTCTGCTGCAGAACTGATTGTTTGCTTGTTGGTGAGAAATCCCCACACATGTGGTCACAGAAGTCTTCTGTGTTGCTGATTGCTGTGGTGTGACAGCAGAGGAAAATCAGTCTGGGTATTTTCCTAACTCAGTTTACCTCTCTTGTGCTATCTGGGAATCTTCAAAATGATGATACTGAGCAAGTTCCTATCATGAGGGGGTTGGAAAATCCGTAACTATTGGCTCAGATCCTACTGAGGAGATGCTGGAGACAGGAGAGAACTATGTTGTTTTGTGTCAGGTTTCATTGATTTTTCTCCATTCTTTATTCATTTTAAATTTCATTTTTTTATGCTCTGCTTTTTAGTATCTCCCCCTATTTATTTTAGATTTGATTCACTCTTTCAGCTTCTCAAGGCGAAAGTTTAAATTTTAAACATTTATTTTCCAGTATAAATACTTAAAGCTATAAATTTTTCTCTAAGTACTGCTTTAGCTGCCTCCTTCAATTTCCAATACTTTTTTTTATTGTTATTCAGCTCAAATTCTTTCAAATTTTCCTTATGATTTCTCTTTTGACTCACAAGGTATTTAGATGTATATTGCTTATTCATAAGCGTTTGGGAATTTTCCAGATATCTTTGTGTTATTGATCTATCTGTAAATTCACTGATCCCTTCTTCTGCTGTCCAATCTGCTGTTCAGCCATCCAGTGAATTCTTCATTGGACATGTTGTAGTTTTCAGTTCTGGAATTTCCATTTGGTTATTTTTATTTTTCCCATTCTTCTGTTGAGATCCATTAACTCACGATGATCATCTTTTTCCTTTCAGTTCTTGAATATATTTATATCACTGTTTAAAGATTTTTCGGCTGGTGCCAACTTCTTGGGTCATCTCAGGTTCTGCTTCTACTGACTGCTTTTTCTTTTGGCTATGAGTCATATTTTCCTCTGGGTTTTTTTTTCTTTCATATGCCTTATAATTTTTCATTGTATATTAGACATTGTAGATAGTGAACTTTAGAGACTGGATTATCTTCCATTGAGGAGTGTTGATTTTTGTTCTAATAAGCAGTTAACTTACTAGTTGATCACCTTGAACCTGCTGAGGCTTGGTTTTATCTTTTGCTAGTGTGAGTTAGCTTTGGCTTTGCCCTTACTCTCAGAACAAATATTTAGTCCTGGGATATAGATTTTAGCTCTATGGTGTGCCTTTTGGGAGTTTTAAGTGGAAAGCCCTAAGTGTTTACCCAGACCCTCTGACTTGGGATTCAAATTCAAACTCTACAGTCAAAATCTGTGTAGCTCTTTCAGACCTCCAGTGGTTGTCTTTTACTGGGCTCTTGGAAATTCCTCCATCCAGTTTAGCAGTCAGCCTGTGATTTGAGGGGAGTTTATATGCAGATTTAAAGACTTCGCCTTCTGTGGCTTCCTTCATTCCAGGAAATCTACCTTCAGGTGTTCTGGAGCCCCAAACTGTCTTCTGTCCTCTGACTCTTCAAGCCAAAAAAGGCTGGGGCTTTCTGCTCAAGTTCTAGCTATCCTGTGCCATTTTTACTCAGGAGTACACTCAGGGAAAAAACAACAAAAACAAAAAAACCCAAAAAACAATGTAGACGTTTCTTTTCATTGAAGAGTTGAGTTCCTTTCAGTTTCTGCCTGCTTTGGATACTTTAGGTGTTTTCAAAAAGTTGTTTTCATATTGTGTCCAGTTTACAATGCCTAAGGGTGCATTCATCTAATAAACCTTTCTGCCATTACTGGACCGTCCTTTCACTTTTTAACTTATTTATACCTAAAGCGTGTCACATTTAACTCATCTATATATTTATGATCTGCTGAGGTGGAAAAGATTCATTCATAAAGCCTAAAGTGTAGTACTGAGTACAAGTGCAGGTGGAACTTGTCACTGGGGTGGGCTGCACAGAAGAGGTCTTTGTGAGGTAGGCTGTGAGGGCTAGGTAAGACTTCAGTGAACAGACAGGAGGAAGACTGTGGTGACTCGTTGAGCTGAAGGTAGGGGTGGGCATGAACATGGCGTGAGGACAGTGAACAGACCCGCCTCCCTGGCTGGAGGTCTGAGTAGGAAAGGCACACTCTTTGAGTAGATTCAACACAAAGAAATGGAGGCAGCCTGGCTCAGGGATGCCCTAGACCTCTAGGCATTGTCAAGTTGCCTAAGTCCTGTTCCATCAAGGCTGTTTACTGATGTGCTTCCAGGGCACTCCCCACTCCCAGCCCTTTCCTCCAGCCCGAGGCTGGTTCCCAGCCTCTCAGGAGAATTAAAATGGGCACCTTCCACAAAGGGGCAGATGAGGTGAGGAAAACTTAACCGATACAGTTGTGCCAGAAGCCAAAACAAAAGGCGTGCCCTTTCTATAGCCCCATTAAAAGAACAGCAAAAAGGTGGAAGCATCTTCAGTGAATATGGGTCAGCACCTCCCAGACCTCAGGGAGTTCACTTCTATTCATTCCAGCACCCAGCATTGCATATCCAGATTATTTGAGCCCAATCTTATCCTCTGAAGAACACAATCAGCTTTGGGGCCACACAAGGTTTAGGTAGTGGTTTAGCGATTTCTAATCCCAAACTTTGTCCTTGGGAGGTTTAGGATTAGTATTGATCATTCACAGAGCCCAAGTGTTTTCAGAGGAGGGGTTTTCTGGGGTAGGAGGATCACCTATAAGAGGACTCAGAGGGGGGTGTGGGGCATCCATGAGAAAGATGTCAGAGGAAGAGGAATTTTATTTGTTCAAAAATATCTCTTCAGTGAAGCCGTGGGATGGGCCTCAGTACCACATTGCCCCTGTTTGGGCCTTCTACCTCCAGGCAGCTTTCATGGGCACTGTCTTCCTTGCAGGGTTTCCACTCAATGCCATGGTGCTGGTGGCCACAGTGCGCTACAAAAAGTTGCGGCAGCCCCTCAATTACATTCTGGTCAACGTGTCCTTTGGAGGCTTCCTCCTCTGCATCTTCTCTGTCTTCCCTGTCTTTGTCAACAGCTGTAAAGGATACTTCGTCTTTGGTCGTCATGTTTGTGCTTTCGAGGCCTTCCTGGGCACTGTAGCAGGTACTGCAGGGGAAAAGGGGTTACGGGAAGGCAAAGGTTGCTACTCCACTGGAGGGGGTCCTTAAAGAGGAGTCTGGGGGAAATGAGTCTGGTGCTTTTTAAAATACTGGGGTACAAAGCAACCCAGACTACAAGTTTGGCCAAAATAGGATGTTTGTGTCTTCACTCCAAATGTCAGTCCAGTCCTGTCTCTCTGTGCTTGCTCCACCCAATCTGTCTGCCACTCTGCCAGCCAGGCTGGGTGGGGCCCTGTCTACCCCATTATCCTCACATTTCACCACAGGTCTGGTGACAGGCTGGTCACTGGCCTTCCTGGCCTTTGAGCGCTACATTGTCATCTGTAAGCCCTTCGGCAACTTCCGCTTCAGCTCCAAGCATGCACTGACGGTGGTCCTGGCTACCTGGACCATTGGTATTGGCGTCTCCATCCCACCCTTCTTTGGCTGGAGCCGGTGAGAGTGCAGGGCAGCGATGCTGACTTAATTAGCTCAGGTTGATGTGGGTGGAAAGAGAGCTTGGGTATAACTATTTAATCTTTGACCTCTACTTTTTAAAGAGTTGTAGTATGAGGTGAAAGGGCAGTGGGAGACGAGTGCTAGCGTTTACTCTGCAGTTGGAATTGCTGTAGCTTCTCCCAGTCAGGACAGAAAACCCCACTGCTTGAAGTCTTTGGGCAGTCTCTGGGTTCTAAGTGGAGAACACAATCCAGGCATCTCAGCTCCCACTGCACTAACTCTTGTGGAGAGTCCAGTGAGCAAGTGTTTGGTCCTTTGCAGGTTCATCCCTGAGGGCTTGCAGTGTTCCTGTGGCCCTGACTGGTACACCGTGGGCACCAAATACCGCAGCGAGTCCTATACGTGGTTCCTCTTCATCTTCTGCTTCATTGTGCCTCTCTCCCTCATCTGCTTCTCCTACACCCAGCTGCTGAGGGCCCTGAAAGCTGTGAGTGGCATTTGATAGTCAGGGAGGAATGGGTTTGGGGCTCCACATGAGAAGGAAGAGTGCTCTGGAACATAAGATGCCTAGAAATGTCCATAGCCAGAGAGGGTATCTAAAAGCAGCAAAGGAAGTGGGAGGAGGGAGAATGATGGAGATCCAAAGGAACTAGGCCAGGAGATGGGGCAGAAAAGAGGCATTCAGAGTGGACGTCCCCTCCCCCATCCCATAGAAAAGTATCCAGAGGCCGGGCACAGTGACTTAACACCTATCATCCCAGCACTTTGGGAGGCCGAGGCAGGCGGGTCACCTGAGGTCAGTAGTTCCAGACCAGCCTGGCCTACATCGTAAAACGCTAAAATGCAAAAATTAGCTGGGTGCAGTGGCATGCGCTTTTAACCCCAGCTACTCAGGAGGCTCAGACAAAAGAATCACTGGAACCCGGGAGGTGGAGGTTCAGTGAGCTGAGATCGTACCACTGCAACTCCAGCCTGGGCAACAGAGCAAGACTCCAGTCTCAAAAAAAAAAAAATTAAAATAAAATAATAAAATAAAAAATTAAAAAAATTAAAAAAAAAAAAAAAGCATCCAGAGGGCCAGGAAAAAGAGGGATGTGATGCTCTCTGTCTTCACCCCAGGTTGCAGCTCAGCAGCAGGAGTCAGCTACGACCCAGAAGGCTGAACGGGAGGTGAGCCGCATGGTGGTTGTGATGGTAGGATCCTTCTGTGTCTGCTACGTGCCCTATGCAGCCTTTGCCATGTACATGGTCAACAACCGTAACCATGGGCTGGACTTACGGCTTGTCACCATTCCTGCATTCTTCTCCAAGAGTGCTTGCATCTACAATCCCATCATCTACTGCTTCATGAATAAGCAGGTAAAGCTCTCTATTCACATTCCTGTGGTCCAGAAGACCCTGGTTCTTCTTGACTTTTAACTCGGAGCACCCTGGACTCTACTCAGGTTTCTAGGAGTAGACGAGGGAAGCCACAAAACCCCTGAGGAGGTTGGGAAGCCCTTGGTAAGCACAGGGAGGAAGGCATGGTTATCAAGATGAGAAAATAGAACCCCAGAGGAAAAGAACTTGAGTCAGGAAAACGAAGTTGCTCCAAAGAACAGGATGAGCGAAAGCACTTTATTGAAAAACTCGTGCAGCAAACCACTATGGCACATGTTTACCTATGTAACAAACCTGCACATCCTGCACATATATCCTGGAACTTAAAAAAAAAAAAAAAGATTCCTCTGAATTTCCAGTCCTTTCATTTAATAAGTTCTTAATCATTTCCCTTCCAACTTTTAGCCTGCATGAGCATGTGTGAAGCACAGAAATCGTACCACATGCATAAATCTCTAAAATATCTTATCATCTGAAGGTACTGGGGGATTGCCTATCCCCTTATCCTGAAATCTGAGGTAATAAACACCAAACACCAAACCCTAAGTGGCAAAAACCCTACTTTCAGATGGTATTGTTTCCTCAATCCCAGAGGTAGACTCAAAAATAATTTGAAACCTCCCTGGATAGAACAGAATTGGCAGTCCTTTCCAGCTGGGAGCACCTGCTAGTAATGGAGGGGCCTCTGTTGGCAGTGCTTTTATGAAGCAGGATGGTTTGTGAATTTACGAACAGTGAGGTCTCAGACTTGACCAGAGTATTTAGGATTACCATAGACCCTGGAGTTGTTCTAGACTGGAATCTAGATAGTTTTGACGACGGGGAAGATAGATTCAGAACCATGTAAGGGCATTCTGGTACAAAGCATTGTGCAAGGCTTTGGTGATACACAGAATGAGGTCTTTTTCCCCATACTTCCTTGTCTGCCAAGGCTATCTCCAATTGTGCCTTTCTCTCCAGTTCCAAGCTCACATCATGAAGATGGTGTGTGGGAAGGCCATGACAGACGAATCCGACATAAGCAGCTCCCAGAAAACAGAAGTTTCTACTGTCTCGTCTAGCCAAGTTGGCCCCAACTGAGGACCCAATATTGGCCTGTTTGCAACAACTAGAATTAAATTTTAAGTAAGTTTCTATTGTCTCTGTCAGAAACCAAACTACTAAAAACACAAAAAAGATGGTAAGAGGAGTGATGGCAGTTTGGGGAGTCAATTTTTCATTTTCTTACTATTGCCTTCTTGCCTACAAAGCTACTGTTTCCACTGGGTCTATTTCAGACCACAAAAAGGCCATTTCAACAACCATCAGTTTCTACTCCTAAGTGGCACCATTCACAGCACTTGGAGAACTGATTTTTACATACAAGGCAACTAAAAAGGAATATGGCTTTAAGTTTTCAGTGTATGGATACTTTCCTTTTTAGTAACTTTTTTTTTTTTTCCTGCTGGGGACCCATTCTGAGATGATATATACTGAATTAGAACAAACTTAAGAAAACACCTTAGAAATGGGAAAGACATAAAGAAAAAAAACCCCCAAAAACAAAAAACCTTAGTGGTCCCAAATATGTTTGAAAGAACTTCTGGATAACTGCTACAGCTTTGGCAGGAACAGCCATGTCCACAAGCCCCTGAGCAAGCACAAATTATTCCAGGTGCTTCCTCCCCATTGCATTTGGCTAAACCTTTGTATTTGTCTTAAACTGTGTGTTTACTAAAGTTAATAGTTTAATTCTCTTGAGGTTCTCAAAATGAATTTGCATGTCTTAGTACCATTTGTAAACAATACCATAATGTTAAATAAAATTGTTTTACCTTATGCTCTATACTCTCCCTCCAGGCCCCCCAAAAAGAGCCTTTTTGAAATAAAAATCAAGATAAACGTGTGTGCACATTCAGAATCGCTTGTGTTTGGTATGAGATAATTATATAACGAGCAGCAGGTCTCTCCAGTTATACAGCCTAATGGAAGTAAAGAAAGGTCATGGCTCTGGTGAGAAGGATGCTAGAAAATACCAGAAAACAGGGAGAAAAGAATAACCATTTAGGAGAAGGCAGTGCTGTCTCTGAGTTTGGGAGAACTTCAAGGAGAGTTCCCTTTCTGACATTTTACAGCATCCATACTCCTAAGCTAGAGTTCTATTTCTTAGAAAATGAAGGTCATACATACCCCATAATGAATGTAAACAGTTTTATTTAGAAACAGATAGGTACCTGTTTGCATTGCAGAATATAAAACTTGGTTTACACTATAAAAAATAACCAATATCCAAATTCAAGAGAGCTAGCATTCACAGAACACACAATATGGGTGTGTAGCTACTGTTCACCAGCCTCAGGCTTGATTTAAACCAAAAAAAAAATCCAAAGGGATCATTCAAGATTACCGTACAATGCCTCCTGCTGTCTTAGCAGATTAAGGTTTGCTTTTCAAGTGCGTGATTTTAACATAAAGTCTGGGCTCTCTGCACCTAGTGAGGTGTGAGGCACTCTTGCCACACAGTTCACACTCACTTAACTAAGCCAGAGTTGGTAGGTTATTAAATTATCACTGGTCTTCTTAACAGTAAAAATGGGGAATCCAGAGGGCAGGAAATTTCCATTACCCTATATTGGGGCTAAACTGAAAAGAGTATATCCATTATCAAGAGCTCAGTACAAAGGCTGGGGTGAAGTTGCATGATACCTGGCTTTTTAACCATACCAGGGAGCCCACCTCAACATGACTGTGGAAGACCAAAGGATATACCTAGGTTCAGATTATAATAAATCACCCAGCACCACCTGAATGTATTATCCACAAAGATATAGCAATAATAAAGGTTATATATACATATATTTATCTTGGTAACCTGAGGGCTAAAAACGTGGAATACGATAATTCTTCTCAAGAGGTCCATCTGTAAGAAAGGGACCCAAAAGGACAGTGTTTGTGTTGCATAAAATATGGGTGAAGTAGAGTCGGGAACAGAGGGTGGTTTCTTTAGCTCTTTCCGCATCTCTCTCTCTGATAAGGACTGAAAACCTGTTGATTCATGATAAACTTTTCCTTTTTTTTTTTTTTTTTGGCAGTGGGGAGAAGGACAGAGGAAGAAATGGGGTATGATGGGTCAAAGGCAGGAAGGGTGAGCCATGGTCCTCAAACCAAAGAGCCCTCTCTGTAGGTCCTCTCATCTTTGAGTGTGAGCTCAAGCTCTCCAGCGGACACAGGAAGAGGCCTGGTAGTAAGTGGTTTGCATTGTGAGGTATGAGGATCCCTGGTAAATTCAGCAGCATGTGGTTTTTGGAAATCAGCCCACAAGATAAGAACACTGCAACCAAATTCATAACTAATACTGCTAATTTAACTATTGTCCAAAAGAGAAAGGAAAGAAGAAAAAAATCCCCACTATATTGGGAGGTTCTAGGCTTTCCTATAAGTTATCCAAATAGTCTTTTTTTAATCTTAGGGTTTCTTAAGAGAATTCCCATTCAGTGACCATTTCTTTTGTTAAAGGCACTTTCAATGACATGATTGGAAAGGAGTGAATTTTAATTGTGGTGAAACCAAGATTAATTCCTTGGCACACCCGGGAAGAAGAGGAACTGGATTGGGGCATTTACAGTGATTTCAACAGGCAAATAATTAAGTCGTGAGCATTTCAACAGATGCATACCGAGAAAAAAATGTTTGCCCTGAAAACACTTGTATTTTTCCTTTAGTTTTACAGCTGTTTCTATCTATAGCTCTGTAAAGAGATCACATTCACTACTTGATTGATTTTCAAGACACTGGCCCTAACTCTTCCCACTACAGCTGTGCTTGACAAAATTAGCCAACAGTCAGTACTACAAGGGGAAAAAGAAAATCAATTTGGGCCAAGCTTTCTTAGAGCAAAGGGATCTTTCCTTGCCCAGGTAATGGCAGGTTCAGTTGCTGGACGTGTAGCAACTGAATGTAGTATGTGGCCCCTACTATCTATGAAATGTTGGACTTTTTGATAGGCAAAACTAAGTGTTCTCTCTCTAAATATAAATTGTGGAGTATATATTTTTTTCCTTTCCTCTCTTCTGCACATTTCTGATTGATCTCAGGCTTACAAAATTAGTTAAGTGAGAATTATTAAAATCATATAAGGGGTTGAGAAAGAGTAAAGAGCTAATGTTTGTCTACATGTGTGAGTTGAGGATCTTGATCCTTCATATCATACTCCCAACCAGAGAACAAATACAAAAATAAACACGCCATGTTATACATAATACAAAGTGTAAATCTACAAACACAAGTGTACTAATAAGAGTTGTTCCTCAGAAGCACGGCTTCCCTCCAGTCCCTCAGAGAGGAGGAGGAATGGGGACGGGATGGTTTTCATTACGCCTTTTCATGTCTTAAAAAGTTTGTAATAACAGTCTCAGTAGCGCAAACAATTTCATGTGAAACCAGAAGCTGTAAAAATAAATTACTTTTGAGGAAATGAGGGTTCCTCCGCAGCTCAGAACTCATCATGCCGTACTAAGGCCTCCCCAAAATCTGTGGCCTGGCTGCCAACAAATAAGTCATACTTGTCAACGATCTCCTCCTTGGTAAGCTTGCCATCCTGAAATTAGAGATAGCAATGAATTGAAGCAGAACATATTTCCCATTAAAAATTCAGAAACACTGTTATAGAAGAATCGGGGTTAATCAGGAGTTAAGATTCTCACTTCTACTAAATTAAGTGTGAACTCAGCCCTCATTCCCCCCACATACATACAAAGAGGGAAGAAAAGAGCAATTACACATCCCCTTTTTCTTTTTTTGAGACTGAGTCTCACTCTTGTTGCCCAGGCTGGAGTGCAATGGCGCAATCTCAGCTCACCGGAACCTCCACCTCCCGCGTTCAAGTGATTTTCCTGCCTCAGCCTCCCGAGTAGCTGGGATTACAGGCATGCACCACCATGCCCAGCTAATTTTGTATTTTTAGTAGAGACGGGGTTTCTCCATGTTTGTCAGACTGGTCTCGAACTCCCAACCTCAGGTGATCTGCCTGCTTCAGCCTCCCAAAGTGCTGGGATTACAGGCGTGAGCCATCGTGCCAGGCCCATTAAACATTTCTTTTATCAAGAAAGTTAAAAGTGAAAGGGTGGAAAGAATATAACACAACAACTCAATGCTAGAAATAAAGCCTTCATGAGGAGAAAACTCTCCCTTTAGAGAAAAATATGGAACATCTCCTAGACGGGGATGACTACATGCATTTCCTTTTCTCATACATCTCAGGACACAACACCTGGCTACTAAAGTGACTTTGAGCAAGAACTTAAAGCAGATCAACACTTAAAAAGGCTCTAAGATAAAAAACTGAATTTGAAATTGAAGACTAGCCTAGACAAAAGTATACTCAGAACACTAAAAATCTCCATTTTTAGACTGATTTTCAGCTTACTCCAAGCAGGGCATTCAAATCTCCGACACAGGTGACTGGGCTTAGGGACACTACTTTGAACAAAATACCTCAGATAACTAATTGATCAAGGACAATTTGAACAGGCTCCAAAGAAAAGCTGATTTATAGCCTACACAAAGGACCCAATTAAAAAAAAAAGCATATTTGATTTAAGAAGGAAACAACCAGCTTTGAGTAGAAAGAATGGGCCTGTGACAGGTAAAGGAACAAATGAAGTAACAAAGCAAAAAAAAAAAAAAAAAAAATTCCTGGGGATCTAAAAATACGTGATGATGCATGCTGGGCACAGGCTACACACAAAGGCTCTTTTCTGAAGCCAGATTTCCTACAATGCTATCAGCACTGGGCAAAGGGATTTCTAAAATGAGATCAGATAGCTAGTGCTGCCCTGAAAGGTTTTAATCACCAGATTCAGATAGTTGGCTGACTTAAGACTAATTAAGACCCTAAATGCTCTTTGCACCTTAACATAAACTGTTTAGGTGATCCCCTAGAAGCATACTTCAATCAAGGATAGATTGTGTGGGCCTGGCCAGACTTACCTTGTTTTGGTCTGATTCATAGACCAGGTGCCTGGCTTCTGCCTCTGCATGATCATAGTCTGAGGGAAGGATCCAGTCTTTGGTCTCTTCCTTGTCCATCTTTCCATCACGGTTCTTATCCCGAAACTCAACAAACTGCTCTCGCTCTGTCTTTACCCATTCTGGCTCATCAGTATTCCCATCATGGCTGTACATGTCACCTGGGCACACAGACATACATACAAAAGAAGGGTTTGTCTTTTCCCAAAAACTGCCTCATGCTAATCTGGCCTAACCCTTTTTCCTCATCCATTTGTTTGGAACCCAACGGCAGCTGCGAGGGTATTTTAGGCCAGAGAGACTTTAGAAAGCAAGGTATTTTCCTGAGGCTTAATTACTTATCTTGCAACAAGAATATTTCCAGCTGCTGATTTTAAGTCACATGAGAGCAAGGCGTCCTTATACCTTAATAAATGCAGAAATAAGAGGAGAGAACTACCATCAAGAAAGATTTAGACTCGTTCCCTACATTTTATTTCACCCTAAGGTAGCTAATTAAACTAGACCACTTGTTTTAGAAAGGTGTAGCCCAATTACTACAAAGAGTCCATTATACCAGTGGCCTTCAGTTGGGACAAGCATGCCCCTGGGGAAACAGGAACACTGTCAAGGAGTACATTGAGAAAGGTCAGTCAAGAGAGAATCAAATTCCAGATACTCAGTTCCACATATAGTTTTTTCCAAAAATTGATCTTCATAAGAATGTACCTCTGGCCATCATGGTTTTTTCCCCATCTCCCCGCTTTCACAACTGCCCTTGTCCCACTTTATAAAAGAAAGGCATATTTTCATCCATTTTGAAACTAGAGCGTAAAAAGCTCCAAGATAATGAAAAAGAAACAATTAGAAATACCAGGGTCTTGCCGGGCATGGTGGCTCACACCTGTAATCCCAGCATTTTGGGAGGCCGAGGCAGGCAGATCACCTGAGGTCAGGAGTTTGAGACCAGCCTGGCCAAAACGGCAAAAACCCCATCTCTACTAAAAACACAAAAATTAGCTGAGCATGGTGGTGCATGCCTGTAGTCCCAGCTACTCGAGAAGCTGAGGCAGGAGAATCACTTGAACCCAAGAGGCAGAGGTTACAGAGAGTCAAGATCATATCACTGCATTCTAGCCTGGGCGACACAGCATGACTCCGTCTCAAAAAAAAAGAAAAAAGAAAAGAAAAAGAAAAAGAAATACTAGTGTCAGTCTTCAGAATGCAAATGTCTGAAAAAAATGAATAAATTCTTCTGCATGTCAAAAGGTTTTAAATTATTTGCTTTAAAAAAACACAAAAAAACAAACAAAAAAAAACCTTGAAAAATGGCCTGAGTTTTAGCTAAGGGATCATTAAACATAATTTTTGGGCCGGATGCAGTGGCTCACGCCTGTAATCCCAGCACTTCGGGAGGCTGAGGCGGGTGGATCACTTGAGATCAGGAGTTTGAGACCAGCATGGCCAACATGGTGAAACCCCATCCATACTAAAAATAAAAAATAAAATTAGCTGGGTGTGGTGGCCCACGCCTGTAATCCCCAGCTACTGGGGAGGCTGAGGCAGGAGAATAGTTTGAACCTGGGAGGCAGAGGTTGCAGTGAGCCAAGATCATGCCTCTGCACTCCAGCCTGGGTGACGGAGCGAGACTCCACCTTAAAACAAACAAAAAAACCCCATAATTTTTGATGATATATTACATGATTTCTGGCATGTAACTCAAAAGGAGTTCCAAGAACTAAGCGACATTGCTATGACAAAACTTCCATTTCCATCAACTTATTTACTAATGTAAACAAGGTCTGTTAGTACTTCCTCTAAAAATAAAAATTAGGAATTGATGCTGAATCCCGTTTCACTCTAGCGATAAGTAATTGTCACCCGTGGATATGAAACTATTTGGAAAAAAAAAGTGTCAAAGAAATGCATTTAAAAAATATGTAAACATAAAACATTTGCAATACATGTTATTTTGTTCAATTGTGTATTAATAATTGTAATAGTAACTTAACCCAGAAGACTCTAAAAACACTTAAGAGCCAAATCTCAGAAAACCATTTTCCATATTTCAACTTACATACACAATATTCTTGCAAATAAGAATGTCAAAATGACTAAGGCTTTCAAGACAAAATATGTCAGAATATAATTCTGTTGAGGAAGTAAACTGCAAATGTATCTAATAGAAGGCTGACTCGTGAGCCTGAGATCAGCCTGGGCAACATGGCAAAACACCTACAAGAAACACAAAAATGGCCGGGCGCGGTGGCTCAAGCCTGTAATCCCAGCACTTTGGGAGGCCGAGACGGGCGGATCACGAGGTCAGGAGATCAAGACCATCCTGGGTAACACAGTGAAACCCCGTCTCTACTAAAAATACAAAAACTTAGCCCGGCGAGGTGGCAGGCGCCTGTAGTCCCAGCTACTCGGGAGGCTGAGGCAGGAGAATGGCGTGAACCCGGGAGGCGGAGCTTGCAGTGAGCTGAGATCCGGCCACTGCACTCCAGCCTGGGTGACAGAGTGAGACTCTGTCTCAAAAAAAAAAAAAAAAAAAAAAAAGAAATACAAAAATTAGCCAGGCATGGTAGCGCACACCTCCAGTCCCAGCTACTTGGGAGGCTGAGGCAGGAGGATGGCTTGAGCCTGGGAGGTCGAGGCTGCAGTGAACCATGATCACGCCACTGCATTCCAGCCTAGGCGACAGAGCAAGACCCTGTCTCAAAAAGAAAAAGAAAAAAAAGAAGTAGGAGGCCAGGTGGCTGACATGTATAATCCCTGCACTTTGGGAGGCCAAGGCAGGTAGAGCTCTTGAGCCCAGGATTTCCAGACCAGGCTGGGCAACGTAGGGAGACCCATGTCTACAATAATAATAATAACAAAAATTAGCTGGGTGTGGTGATGCTCTTCTGTGGTCCCAACTGAGGTGAGAGGATCACTCGATCTCCCCACCTTGGAAATCAAGGCTGCTGTGATTGGGCCACTGCACACCAACATGGGCAAGAGAATGAGACTCTTGTCTTTAAAAAAGAAGAAGAAATAGGAAGAGTGTAAAATGTCCAAGTTGGTGAACAGTTTATTCATTTATTTTTTCAAGACAATACCATGTGGTGACTGATAAGTAGTATAAATATCCCCAAATCCCTATAAATTTAAACAAAAAAAAAGGGCAATTGGCCGGGCGCGGTGGCTCAAGCCTGTAATCCCAGCACTTTGGGAGGCCAAGACGGGCGGAACACGAGGTCAGGAGATCGAGACCATCCTGGTTAACACAGTGAAACCCCGTCTCTACTAAAAAAAATACAAAAAACTAGCCGGGCGAGGTGGCGCCTGTAGTCCCAGCTACTCGGGAGGCTGAGGCAGGAGAATGGCGTAAACCCGGGAGGCAGAGCTTGCAGTGAGCGGAGATCTGGCCACTGCACTCCAGCCTGGGCCACAGAGTAAGACTCCGTCTCAAAAAAAAAAAAAAAAAAAAAAAAAAAAAGGGCAATTAAGTGATGGTCACATTGCTGCTTACCAAACACCATAACTTTAAAAAAAAATACAGTACCAAAGAAACATTTCCTTTTTAACTATTAAGAAATGTAAAAAATTAGCACTTTGGGAGGTCGAGACGGGCAGACCACGAGGTCAGGAGATCAAGACCATCCTGGCTAACACGGTGAAACCCTGTCTCTACTAAAAAATACAAAAAACTAGCTGGGCGTGGTGGCGTGTGCCTATAGTCCCAGCTACTCGGGAGGCTGAGGCAGAATGGCATAAACCCGGGAGGTGGAGCTTGCAGTGAGCTGAGATCCGGCGACTGCACCACTCCAGCCTGGGCGACAGAGCGAGACTCCATCTCAAAAAAAAAAAAAAAAAAGAAAAGAAAAGAAAAGAAAATAAATGTAAAAAATTATGGATATTTTCTTATATACCCACAATGCCACTTTCATATTTTACAAAATCAATTCCTTGGTATCATCTAATACCCAGACTGAATTTAAATTTCCTGATTATCTTTTTAAAGTTGGCGTGTTCAAATTATAGAAGTTGCTACGGTATTTTGTATTTAAATTTTATAGATTTCTTTCAGAATTACTTCCAAAATATCAACGCTTATCACCAACAGAGATTATTCTTTTTCTCTTTTGAGACAGGGTCTTGCTCTGTTGCCCAGGTTGGAGTGCACTGGTGCAATAACGGTGCACTGCAACCTCAAACCCTCAGGCTCAAGTGATCCTCCTGAGTTGCTGGGACTACAGGCACACGCCACCATGTCCGGCTATTTTTTTTTTTTTTTGTATTTTTTGTAGAGACAGGGTTGCGCCATGTTGTCCAGGCTGGTCTCAAACTCCTGGGCTCAGGTGATTCACCTGCCTTAGCTTCCCAAAGTTCTCGGATTACAGGAATGAGCTACAGCATCCGGCCCAACAGAGGCTATTCTTTATAACTGTTTAAATTTCTTAATTAAATATTTCAGATGCCAGCTTTAAAACACAAAGGGAAAGCTGTTGGTCAAATTCTATCAGGAGTTATGTAAGTGAACAAGTCTGAAAATGCTTGAGTTATATGACATCTAAGTTAAGTGTAACTGCATTGCATGTAAGGTATGGGAAAACACCTAAAGAGAAGTCTAAATAGTTCCTGCAAGTTCTAAGCAAAGGTATTTAGTCAGTGCTGCCACTTTCCTGACCTTGAGTGTTAAGGGTAGAAGTACTCCTCTGTCTTAACCTCACAAGAGAAGTTCCTCAAAGCGGGACTTGCCAATTTTTTCCCATGCTACAGCACATTCAGAAAATGTAGTATTTGTATGGTCTACTGGACCAGGTCCCTGCCCGAGCTGTCCTGAAGGCCAAGAAGACTTACTCACAGGATACGGATTAGAAAGTTCTGAATTAGGAAATAGATACATGCTTAAAAGATATGGTTTTAAAGGAAGTTAGAATACACAATACACTACAATGTAAGTGCATTTTAAAGCTAGGTGACTAAAGATGACAAACTATTTTAATTTCTATTTTTATTTATTTTATTTTATATTTTGAGACGGAGTCTTGCTCTGTGGCCCAGGCTGGAGTGCACTGGCACGATCTTGGCTCACCGCAACCTCCGCCTCCCGGGTTCAAGCCATTCTCCTGCCTCAGCCTCCTGAGTAGCTGGGATTACAGGCACATGCCACCACACCTGGCTAATTTTTATATTATTAGTAGAGACAGGGTTTCACCATGTTGGTCAGGCTGGTCTCTAACTCCTGACCTTGTGATCTGCCCACCTCAGCTTCTCAAAGTGTTAGGATTACAGGCATGAGCCACCATGCTTGGCCGAATTTCTATTTTTAAAAGATTCAGTCTATTTGATGATTTGAAGGGATTATTAATTTTCTTGGGTTGATATTACCTTTAAAAAAATGTTTTTAGAAACACATATACATTTTAGACATATATACCTAAATGTTTACAGATGAAATGAGATAATGATTGGGATTTACTTCAAAGTAAGAAGGAAGCAAGGAAGTGGATGTGGCTGAGAAAAAAACTGGCTGTAAGTTGGTTGTTGTTGAGGTTAGGCATGGGTACATGGGGATTCATTATACTATTCTAATTTTGGGGCAGGTGCGGTGGCTCACATTTGTAATCCCAGCACTTTGGGAGGCTGAGGCGGTCAGATTACTTGAAGTCAGGAGTTCAAGATCACCCTGGCCAACGTGGTGAAACCCCACCTCTATTAAAAATACAAAAATTAGCCAGGTATGCTGGTGCATGCCTGTAATCCCAACTACTCAGGAGGCTGAGGCACAAGAATCACCTGAACCTGGGAGGCAGAGGTTGTAGTGAGTGGAGATCACGCCACACCACTGCACTCCAGCCTGGGCGACACAGCAAGACTGTCTCAAAAAAAAAAAAAAAAAAAAAAAAAATCGTGTATGTCTGCAATGCTCTATAATAGATTTTAAAAATAAAAATAATTATCAGCATAACTTTGGGTGGTTTTTTTTCTTTTCTTCTTTCCCTATGTTTCCACAGGCACTGATGGGGGCTTCTTTTCAATGCTAAATTTATGAGGCGAAGAACTTTGTTTCTTCATGATCTCCTTCAACAGGGCACTAGAAGTTGAAAGATAACTGTTTGGGAGAATTTTAGGTTTACAAAGCCCAGCACCCCAGATGTAAAAGTATTTGCATTAGTTACTGACTTGTACAAAAAAAAAAAAGCATACATGCACAAGGTAGCTTTGGTAGCTTCAAAATATAACTCCTCTGTCCATGAATCTATATGACACACAGGGAGACAGAAATATCTCCTTATTTGGCCTCAATGCTTGATAAGTGACGTAGTTAACAGTTATACAAATTCCTCTCCTTGGGAGGTTCAAAAGAGTTCCTCAGTTTTAGCAATGGCAATGAAATGGCAAAAGCCAAGAATAAAAAGATAAATCATTTAAAAGTAGAAAACCCTATAAACATCAACCTGGGCTCAGTAAATGCACCTAGGCATTTATCCACTGTCCTGATAAACTTCTCCAAAAAAAACCAACAAAACAAAAAAAACGTTTAGGGAAACACCCTATCCTATCTTCTGTTGCTCATCCTTCTTTAAGAAAAGTTCAAAGTACGTCACTGAACCTAAGAAAAGAAAGGTGAACAGTCAAGGAGTAATTCAATTGGAGTAACTGACTTGCTCCAGACAGTTTAATGACAGGTGACAGAGGTAAGGATTAAGTCTTCCTTTCAGGCTTAAAATAAACATTTCAGATAACTATCAGAGGTCTAAAAACAAACGGGTTTATCTGAAACACAAAACCCATGGTGTGCTAGAATAAGTTATTCCCGATAAGTATGTGAAATATTAAAATATCTAATATCTTTCTAAACAAAGTATTTGTAACAATGACATTTGTAGTAACAGTCTTATACTTTCCATCTTTACTCACTTTTTTAAAGAGATGGAGTCTCGCTATGTTGCTCAGGCTGGAGTACAGTTGCTATCCACAGGCACAACCTCATTACTAATTAGCACAGTTCTGACCTGCTCTGATTCTGTCCTAGGCTGGTTCACACGTCCTTAGGCAACCTGGTGATCCCCTGCTCCCAGGAGGTCACCATATTGATGATGAACTTGTGACTACAGTCCAGAACTGTTGGACTCAAGTGATCCCCCTGCCTCAGCCTCCCAAGTAACTGGGTATGCCACCACACTCAGCTCCTTTACTCATTTTAATTTCTGTCACAGTAATTGGGAAACAATTTGCTCAACTACTTGGTAAGAAAGACAGCTTTTTTTTTTCTTTTTAAGCAATGAGAATATCTTAAAATTAGTCTGATGATAATAAAACAGAGCTTTACTTGGGAGAAATTAGCCTTGAAGGTGTGACATCCAAAACAATTTTTTAAAGAAAAATTAGACACTAAAAAGGGAAATGTCAAAAGGGAGAAACTTAAAAAACAAAAGTAAAGTAGTCAGAGAATCAGACAGAAAATATGAACAGAACACAGTAAAAAGGAATGGCTACGAGAGGGATTAGCACCTCCCCGTCATTTATTTATCCATCTCTTAATCCATTCTCTATCTCCTTTCCCTGGGTTTCCCTATGTCAGTCTGGGCTCCCTGCAACTCTTTACCATCAGTTCCATTGAGCATGCAGGACATGCTATATCTGTGCTGTTGAGGATGGTAGCCACAGGTGCTTACTGAGCACTTGAAATGTGGCTGGGATGTGCTATAAGTATTTTAAAAACCCTCAATAATTTATATTAAGTGGAAATTACAGTATTAGAATTTCAACACACTGTTGAAATTTCATCTGTTTCTTTTTACTTTTTGATGTGGCTATTAGAAAAGTTAAAATTACATATCGGGCTCACATTTATATGTTGATTAGGCAGTATGGCTATGGACACTTTATCACAACCCACTATCACACTGGTCTGGTTAATGATCTGGTGACAGCTAATGAGCTAGTGAGAATTGACCCTTGGGGTAAATTGTTTCTATGGGCAAATACATCTTTCTTTTTTTTTGAGACAGAGTTTCACTCTTGTCACCCAGGTTGAGTGCAATGGTGTGTTCTCGGCTCACTACAACCTCTGCCTCTTGGGTTCAAGCAATTCTTCTGCCTCAGCCTCCTGAGTAGCTGGAATTACAGGCGCCCGCCACCACACCCAGCTAATTTTTTTGTATTTTTAGTAGAGACAGGGTTTCACCACGTTGACCAGGCTGGACTTGAACTCCAGACCTCAGGTGATCCGCTCGCCTCAGCCTCCCAAAGTGTTGGGATTACAGGCGTGAGCGACTGTGCCTGGCCAGCAAATACATCTTCCAAAGCTTCTCAGTTTTTCTTTTTTTTTTTTTTTTTTTTTTTGAGACGGAGTCTCGCTGTGTCCCCCAGGCTGGAGTGCGGTGGCCGGATCTCAGCTCACTGCAAGCTCCGCCTCCCGGGTTTACGCCATTCTCCTGCCTCAGCCTCCCGAGTAGCTGGGACTACAGGCGCCCGCCACCGCGCCCGGCTAATTTTTTGTATTTTTAGTAGAGACGGGGTTTCACTGTGGTCTCGATCTCCTGACCTTGTGATCCGCCCGCCTCGGCCTCCCAAAGTGCTGGGATTACAGGCTTGAGCCACCGCGCCCGGCGCTTCTCAGTTTTTCTAAGAAAAACATTAGAAGCAGAGACTTACCAATATACTCTTCTAGATCAATGAAACCATCAGCATTCTTATCTATATCTTCCATTGTTTCCTAAACAGGAAAGAAGAAGAAGAGACTATTAAGTTAGTCTCTGAATTTGCCAGAAGAAAGTAAAGTATCTAGTTTAGGCAAACATTTATTATTCATTAAACATACACATACATATATGTATGTATGTAGGTACGTATGTGTGTCTGTATGGTTAAAACCATTTCTAGCCAGGAAATGGTAAAACATGAGCAATTTCTTATGCTTCAATCTAGAACAACTGAGTCTTCCTGGCAGAACATTGACACTGCTTAATGACAAACTATCCCATCCCGCCCACCTGGTAGCCTTAGTCATGCGAAAGTCACACTAACAGGAGATGTGACCAGTGATTATGTGTACAGCTATAGATAGTCTATGTTATTAGTAACTGCCTTCTGTGAGAGTTCTTTAGTATCACTGTTATTACTCGATGTCTGACTATTGGTCATGGGATATTTTAAATAATAGGATTTCCCCCATTCTTACAATATGGAGCTGCCAATGAAATGGCAAAATATATTATATGATAGAGGTATTAGCATACTAAACAGAATGCCCAAGGCACCTTGATCAAGGTCACAGAAAAACAGTGACAGACCTTGGATTCTGAATTTGGCCAGTACTTATATAGCATATCACTCTGCCAAATACACAGGAAAGGCTAAAGGGGAAAGATAGAATAAGCCACAAAAAGAGGAACTGAGTCCCTGTTCAGAATCCTTGTTCTCACCCACCTGCACTACTATATCTTTCATGTAGTCATACTCCTCAGGGTGCAGGAAAGCTGTGAACTCCTCCTTTGTGGCAATGAGGTCTCCATCCTTGTCTGCCATTTTAAACCTCCGCTCATCTCTAACCATCATCTGTTTATAGTTAAATCCATCATCAGGGTCTGGATCATCTAGAAAACAAAAATGTAGGTCAAATCTTAAAAGGCTTTCAGAAAACATGAAAATGTGTGAGGTGGGAAATCAACTTCCAATAAAGATAAACCATGCAATGAAGAAATAACTGATTACACAGGTAAAACTGCAGCAGTACAAAGACACTTAGTCTTGGGCTACAGCTCCAGTATTGGGATGTCAGAGTCAGCTCCAAGTTCACAGGGAACTCTGGCTCCTGAACTATGTAACTCACTGTTATGCTTCACTATTGGTATTAAGGCTGCTAGAAGGCTTGAATTTTCTAGTTACATCTGGAAGGCAGTGGTGGCTCTCAAGTCCCACACTGTCTGAGTTTTAACTCTACCATTTTCTAGCTGTTTGGCCTGTGCCTTTGTCTCTTTTATCTGTAAAATGGAGATAGCAATGGTGCCAGCTTCACAGGATTGTTATAAGGTTTAAATGAGAAAATATATCTAAGTGCTTAGAAACAATGCCTGGCACATAGTTGGCTTTCAATAAATGTCAGTTATTGCTATTTTTATTAAACATTAGGATCCCATTAAGAAGATAGAAACCAAAGGCCTTCTACCTCATATAATGGACACTTGGATTCAAGCAATAGAATGCCACCGCTTTGAAGGTCATGTTCTTTTTTTTTCAGTCAACGCAGAAATCTACCAAGAGTTACAGGTATTGTTCACCCCCATTTAAGTGAAATTCCAGAAAATGCAAACGAATTTAAAGTCACAGAAAATAGATGAGTGATTGCCTATGGACAGGGGAATGGGGAGGATGAGGATTACCAAAGGACATGAGGAAATGTTGGGGGGATAATGGATATGCTCATTATCGTGATTGCAGTGGTGGTTTCACTGGTAAATACATACGTCAACACCCATCAATTGTGCACTTAAATACATACAGTTCACTTTATGCCAATAATGACTTGACAAAGGCATACAAAAAAAAAAAAACCCCTTAGATTACAACCAAATTGAATTTGGAATTACCCATCTGTTATGACATTGAGCTACACAAGCAGCAGTTACCTAGTCTCTATATAAGAATATAGAAAAGTGAAATTTAGTTTTTTGTTTTGTTTTGTTTTTTGAGATGGAGTCTTACTCTGTCGCCCAGGCTGGAGAGCAGTGGTGCAAACTCGGCTCACTGTAAGCCCCGCCTTCAGGGTTCACGCCATTCTCCTGCCTGAGCCTCCTGAGTAGCTGGGATTACAGGCGCCCACCACCATGCCTGGCAATTCTTTTGTATTTTTAGTAGAGACGGGGTTTCACTGTGCTAGCCAGGATGGTCTCAATCTCCTGACCTCGTGATCCACCCGCCTCAACCTCCCAAAGTGCTGGGATTACAGGCGTGAGCCACTGCGCCTGGCCGAAATTAAGCTTTTTAAGCTGAAAAGATGTGGAGTTAACTGCAGAAAAGTAATAAAATTTTTTTCCAATCTGAGTTCCTGTATAAACCGAATTAAGATAACAGACATGAAAATTTTTTGGTGAAGATATTTTAAAAAGTAAAAGACACCACATTAATGTTAAGAAATTGTTGTTCCTGCAACACTGATTACATAACAAGGATATGACACTGGTTTTATAAAAAAGACCCACAGGGCCCCTTTAAGAATAACATCATTACTGCTGACCTTTGAGACTGTTCAATCTTTCCACACTGTAAGCACAGTTT
The DNA here is from genome assembly GCF_037993035.2 of Macaca fascicularis. NCBI lineage: Eukaryota > Metazoa > Chordata > Mammalia > Primates > Cercopithecidae > Macaca > Macaca fascicularis. Next base: position 170,213,451 of record NC_088377.1, on the reverse strand, counting down.
AAAGAAACAAAGACAAAACTACTGTACTATTTTGAGAGTTGAGCATTTTGAAGCTTCATTCTTTATTGAGTATCAAAAATTCAGTAAGACAGCTTAATGAATCATAAGGCTTTGGGATCCTGTACGTACGTACACACACACACACACACACACACACACTCACTCTCTCTCTCTCTCTCTCTCTCTCTCTCTCTCTCTCAAAGCCATAATAGGTTGAGATGGAGAACATAAGGCAAACAAGCCTTTCTCAGATACTAAGGTGTCTCTTCTAAACAGTTTCAGTACGATGTAACATAAATAAGAAACATAACAAGACAACATACTTTAAGACTAAATTCTTACATAAGTGCTCTCTTCCCTTGGGGTAAAACATGTTGACTGGACTCAAATAGCCTAATAGCAACATGCACATACATACATAAGGATGGAAATAGGAAGATACATTTTTTTTTTTTTAATTTATAGTCAGGACCTTGTTCTGTTGCCCAGGCTGGAGTGCAGTGCAGTCATAGCTCAATGCAGTCTTGGACTCCTGGGCTCAAGCAATCCTCCTGCTTCGGCCTCCCAAGTAGCTAGGACTACTGACAAGTACTACTACTCCTGGCTACTTTTTGATATATATATATTTTTTGTAAAGATGGGGCCTAGCTTTGTTGCCCTGGCTGGTCTTGAATTCCTGGACTCAAGCAACCTTTCTGCCTTGGCCTCCCAAAGTGCTAGGATTATAGGCAGAAGCTGCTGTGCCTGGCCAAAACTTTATTTTTAATGACAAAACCTATATTCCTATAGCTCTGCTTGGAATGCCATATTTATCCTAAGCACCAGTTCTGGCCCTAGCTGGCCTGTATACAGCTTTAGGTAGGCTCTTGATCTAGTTTTGCTATAGGCAGGGTAGATCTCAGTATTTCATATTTTACTTGTGGCAGAGACAGTGTTAACCTTTCTCTCATGGATATTGGATTCATTGAGACAGATTTTAACTAAGAGCTACGATGATTTATACCTGAACTCCAAATTGAATCAAGAACACCCAGTAACAAATACTCCTCCTCACTTCTCTAAGCCAACTCATGACCCCCTCAGTGCTGTCCACCCTCATGCCTCTGGGGAAAGATGCCTTATAAAGACATTGCTTCTCCAGACAGTGCTTCAGCTTATGCAGTCTCAGGCAGCAGAAATACCCATTACGTTGAATCATCTGCCCTGTGAGGCAACAGAGCTCTCAACAGATTTTTATGCACATAATCATACACAGCGCTGAAGAATCATTCTGGGCAGCGAGTGAGTGTCTAGGTCAGAGCTGAGATTTATTTACACAACATTTTGTTTAGATCACCAATAGCCTACTCTTTGCTTTATATTTATCATTAATTCCAAATAAATCAGGAAGGTGTTGGGTCTCAGCCAGAACAAGAAGCAGGATGCCTCTCCATCTGTGCTGTTTAATACATGTGTTCTTAATTGGGTGAAGGATATGTTTGGTTCTTGGCTAAGTGTCAAGCATTGAGAGAGAGTGCCACTTTAGTCTTAGGAAAGAGAACAAGCCTGACACAGAAATAAAAGTCTCTTCACCAGAAATGCATGCAGTCCTGTAATTAACGCAGACAGCTGGCTATCTGTGGGGAAACAGATCCATTATACACTCACTGTTAGTCAGTGGCAGAGAACGCTTGCTTTAACCCAGAAGGTTGCCTAATTTCCAGGATTAAAATGGAGAAAGTACCATTTATATTAATACGTTCTGGTCTTAAACTGTAACCATGTACAACAGAGGAATTTCACGAATAAAAACACCCTGGGTCATCAACTCAGTAAGACTCACTGCCTAGTATTCAGCAGCAGGCAAGTGTTACAAGTAAAAGAAAATTACTAACAGGTGGCCCAAGCATACAAGCTATCAAATCAACAAAAAGCAATCAAATTAACATTTATTTGCCTTAAAGCATTTGCAAAGCAGGCTGATAAACTCATGTGCCAGAGAAAACAAATGGGAAATTTTCATTTCCAAACTTCAGTAAGCAGACATACTGAAGTAGTTGAATTTTATCAAGGAAAGCTATTTTATTAAGGAAAGACTTCTCACCAGTCATAAAGAAATCTAATTTGGTTTGAATTTTAGGTACAACACTTTACTGGGACCATGTCAAGAGACATCTCAAAGCCCCTTGCTTTGCACTGTTGGAACTATGTAGCCTTATAGTGTCTTTTTTCTTTTTTTGACAGGTCTTGCTCTGTCCCCAAGGCTGGAGCGCAGCAGTGCAATCATGGCTTGCAGCTGCCTCAACCTCCTGGGCTTAAGTGATCCTCCCACCTCAGCCTCCTGAGTATCTAGGACAGGCATGTGCCACCATGCTTGGCTAACTTAAATTTAATTTTTTTTTTTTTGGTAGACACAGGGTCTCCCTATGTTGCCCAGACTGATCTCAAACTCCTGGGCCCAGGCAATTGTCTCGCCTCAGCATCCCAAAGTGCTTATAGGCGTGAGCTATCGGCACCCGGCCCAACGTATTCTTTTAAATGAATCTACTCCAAAAATTGTCTCTATGAGGGATGACATAAAGAAAAAATGGTAAAATATATGTAAAATGCTAAAAATGTAGAAGATACCAGACTTCAGAAAACGACAATTAAACATATGTAAAAATACATAATATACAAATTTAAAATTAATAAAGGGAATCAGCTTAGCACTGAATTAAAGTATTTAAGATAAGCTTCCTTTCCTTTACTGTGTGACCCATTTGTTTCTTTGACTCAAGACCATGGTCTCTGCCAGGCTGACATCTTGCCCCTTACCCAGGTAAGTGCCATAAGTCACGTTTCTGTACTCATCCCAGGAGATTAAGCCGTCTTGGTTCATATCAAACTCCTGCCACTGGTTTTCAACATTGTCATATATGTATTTCTTCTGGGCGTGCTTAATCCAGGATTTCAGCTCCCCCTCCGTCACAAACCCATCTTTATCCGCGTCTATTTTATCTACAATCATTCTACAAGACAAAACAGTTACGTTTCAAGGTGCCAGCTCCACAAGGCTTTTTCCCCCAGATAGTAGGGACCTACCTAAAACGTAGCCGTAGGTGGCATTTTTATACTCCTCCCAGGAAACGAGGCCGTCCTCATTGAGGTCATGCCCCTTCCACTGTCGCTCTACATCCTCGTAAATCCAGCGCTTTTGTGCAAATTTAATCCAGTCTTTGAGCTCATCCACAGTGACAAACCCGTCCTTGTCGCCATCTATTTTACTTACAATCTTTCTGTAGAAAATGCAGAGAAATCCAGCAAAAGGTTAAAAAGACACAGAACTCTGGACTTAGCCAGGTGTGTGCCCAGGGCTAATGCACAGAAATAAAAAATTGTCTCCAAAACAAAACTGCCAGGCCAGCAACTGAAAAAAATGGTCCATTACTGGTCTGTAACAAGCCACGTGAATAAGGTCAACACAGTCAAGGCTGGTGCACTTGGATCCAAAAGCAAACTCAGCCTATCTGTTTAGAGGTAGATTTCAGCCTATGGTTAGAATTCAGGAGTGAATATCCACTCCTATCCAAGTTCTCCACTCTTTGTATCAAACAACATGTAAAACTATGTTTTTCCTTTTTTTCATTTGTATTTTTTCTAGTGAAGATGTGGCTGAACTTTATTTTTCTTTATTGCTTACAGAAGAGAAACTCCAATTCTTGGTAAATAATCATGGTTTTCTAAAAATTCATAATATTTACATCAGACTTTAAAAATTTAGCTGCTTTTAGAAAAAGTAACATTTTTGATAAAAATAAGAAGATATCAAAAAAGTTCTGGGATCATTTATATCTCAAGGCAAGATTATTTTTAAAAAACATAAAAAGACAGGAAGATGCGTATCTAAAAAATGGCTAGCAGCTTTTAAATACTATGTTGAACTGGATTTTTACATGAAAACAGAGAACTCTGATGAAATGATGTGGTAAGAATGTATATCTGATTATGAGAATGTTAATAAGCTGAGAGGGTTAGTATGTAGATCATAAAGCAAAACCACAAAGCTAAAGGATCAGTAGCTTTATGAAGCTTTGTAAGTGTCCTTCTTCCAGATCTGTCATCTTTATGGATTTAAAAATATGGGCATGATATGAAAACTTCTGTTTAAAGGTGCAATCACTTAACTACAGAGGCAAAATCATCCTATGTAATGTTACCCAAGTAAGCAGCTCAGTTTGGAATATGAAGTTGAAGTCAAAACTTCCAACAGAAGCGAAATCTTGGTACACTCCTATGCTCTATTATTTGTAGGACTGAAAAGATCGTCAGTTGGTAGCAAATAATGTCTTTCCCCAGTTTGTGTTCATTTCATGAATACAACATAGGAAAGTGATCAGAATTGAAGAGCACTAGTGACACTATGAAAAGAGACTCATCTTGATGCAGATAGGGTGTTAGATACAACTATTACTTAAATCCTATAAGTAACCACCTATAAGGATTGAAAAGATTGTCACTTGGTAGCAAATAATGTCTTTCCCCAGTTTGTGTTCATTTCATGAAAAAACATAGGAGAGTGATCAGAACTGAAGAGCACTAGTGACACTATGAAAAGAGACTCATCTTGATACAGATAGGGGGTTAGATACAACTATTACTTAAATCCTATAAGTAACTAGCATTTTCCTTCAGAGAATGTGTAATCTTGCTCCAAAATGTTAACAGGAAAGGTAAACCAGTAAGAAGTTATCTCTGGCCTGGTACTCACGCCTGTAATCTCAGCACTTTGGGAGGCCAAGAGGGGCAGATCACCTGGCAGGAGGTGAGGAATTTGAGACCAGCCTGGCCAACATGGTGAAACCCAGTCTCTACTAAAAACACAAAAATTAGCTGGGCATGGTGGCGCATGCCTATAATCTCAGCTATTCAGGAGGCTGAGGCAGGAGAATCTCTTGAACCTGGGAGGCTGTGGTTGCAATAAGCTGAGATTGCACCACTGCATTCCAGCCTGGGAGACAGAGCGAGATCCCGTCTCAATTAAAAAAAAAAAAAGTTATCTCTTATAAATATCCTCTTCTATCTACATAGACATAAGGACAATTTTTGTTGTTGTAACTTTAGTCCTGTAGAATTTTAACACTGTTCACAGATGAAGCTATACCAACATTGAACAGTTCAACATTATTTATAATGGGATGCAGTTTGTGCTCAAATCATACTGGTTACTAATAGTGCCACTGTACAGTTCATAAATAAAGGGCAAGGAAAAAGGGCAACCAGAACCCCTCCTATCCCCAAAAGGTATTTTTAAACTATTATAAATAGCCTAAGAGAAGGATCGCCCAGATTAAAAAAGACATGACTGTTCAAGACGGGCTTTTCTTAATGAAGCTGGCTAAAGAGCATTCTATTCAATGCAAACATCTCAAATGGTTTAACCTAGGGGTTGGCAAACTTAAGAAAAAAATAATATATATTTTTTTTACTTAAACAGAAAAATAGTTTACAAGGCAAACTTCTTTTTTAAAAAAGGGACAGATAGTAAATATTTTTGACTTTGTGGGCAACATATGGTATGGTGTGTGTGTGTGTGTATTTTTTTCTTTTTAAACAAGCCTCTAAAAATGTAAAAGCCATTCTTGCTGATCATCAAGCCCGCAGGCAGTTGTGTAAGTACACAGGAAGTGGGCACATCCTATTTTAGGCATAAGGCTCTAAACCATCATCTTTAAATGCCTGTGTAAATTTATAAAGCTAATGGTGTCATAGTCCTGTGACAGCGGAGAACCCTATGGATGCCACTAAATAAACCTTTATTCTAGGACAGACACAATGCATTAGTGCACCTCATGTTATTTCTTTTAGGAGGTAGCACATACCTCTACATTTCAAGGAGCATAAAGCAAACCCTTCAGTTGTTTAAGAATTTGGATCAATAAATGGGCTCCAGAAGGGTGACCAATATTCCTGAAATTTTAAGTACACAAAATTTTCTTATTTTTATTGTTATTATTATTTTTTGAGATAGGGTCTTGCTCTGTCACCCAGGCTGGAGGGCAGTGGTACAATCACAGCTCACTGTAGCCTTGACCTCCCAGGCTGAAAGGATCCTCTCATCTTAACCTCCTCAGTGGCTGGGACTACATGGTCTCAAACTCCTGAGCTCAAGCAGTCCTCCTGCTTCAGCCTCTCAAAGTACTGGGATTACAGCCGTGAGCCATTGTGCCTGGCCCAAAATTGTATATATAAGCACGCACTTTTCTGAGGAAAAGTCCTTAGCTTTCATTAGACTCCCAAAGGGCCTGGGCCTGTGATCCCCAAAAGGATAATGAACTGCTCTAGTTCACTCCTATAATAAATATATCAAGGATTTTTTTTTTTTTTTTTTTTTTGAGACAGTCTCTCTTAGTTGCCAGGCTGGAGTGCAGTGGCGTGATCTCGGCTCACTGTAACCTCTGCCTCCTGGGTTCAAGCAATTCTCCTGCCTCAGTCTACTGAGAAGCTGGTACTACAGGCACGCGCCACCACGCCCAGCTAACGTTTGTATTTTTAGTAGAGACAGGATTTCACCATATGGGCCAGGATGGTCTCAATCTCTTGACCTCATGACCTGCCTGCCTCAGCCTCCCAAAGTGTTGGGATTACAGGCGTGAGCCATTGTGCCCAGCCAGAAAACTTTCTAAATATTAAGAACCACTACCTCAAAACAAATCTTCATTTTAAGGATACATAAAATGGCCTGTCAACATTCTTAATAAGAAAAAATACCTGAAACTTGTATATTGAATTGTTTTTAAATGCTTCCTGTGTTCTTTTAGCTATTATTGCAAATAAGGCATAAACAATGACTTACCTCTTAATAATTATGTGTCTTATAGACAGATGGAAAAAAGGGGGAACCTGTTGTTCCCAGTTCTGGTATACATTACCCTACCAAAACAATGTCTGGAAATGCCATAGTAAACAAGTTTTTTAAAAGGTTCATGTGGGATTCTTGCTCCCAACAGTATGTTACTATATAAAGTAGGGATATTTGTCACTACCAACAAAATTTGGGAGAAGCAAACAGTCTATTCGCACATTCCATAAAAAACATGACTTTATCATCTTGTTCTAATCAAATACAGAATCTGCATATGTGACGAACTTTTAATATTCACTGATCACAAAAACGAGTACTTTCTACTGAAAACTGCCAGCAGAGCTTTATCCCTACCTGCAAGGGATCAGAATATCCTCATTAAAGTACCATCTACACTAAATGACACCAAACCTAAGGGCCTTCCATTATTTAAGAGTAATTCTGTGAAAAAATATGTGCAGAACAAAATGTGGGTTGGACATGCACAAAATTAATGGGCGTAACATAAAGAATTAGAATACCCTCTGCATTTCTATTTTCTTTTCTTTTTTTTGAGATGGAGTCTCGCTCTGTTGCCCAGGCTGGAGTGCAGTGGCACGATCTCAGCTCACTGCAAGCTCCACCTCCCGGGTTCATGCCATTCTCCTGCCTCAGCCTCCCGAGTAGCTGGGACTACAGGCAACCGCCACCACGCCCGGCTAAATTTTTTTTTTTGAGACGGAGTCTCGCTCTGTCGCCCAGGCTGGAGTGCAGTGGCCGGATCTCAGTTCACTGCAAGCTCTGCCTCTCGGGTTTACGCCATTCTTCTGCCTCAGCCTCCCAAGTAGCTGGTTCTACAGGTGCCCGCCACCTCGCCTGGCTAGTTTTTTTAAAAATATTTTTTAGTAGAGACGGCGTTTCACCGTGTTAGACAGGATGGTCTTGATCTCCTGACCTCATGATCCGCCCGTCTTGGCCTCCCAAAGTGCTGGGATTACAGGCTTGAGCAACCGCGCCCAGCCCCCCCGGGCTAAATTTTTTTGTATTAATAGTAGTGATGGGGTTTCACCGTGTCACCCAGGATGGTCTCGATCTCCTGACCTTGTGATCCACCCGCCTTGGCCTCCCAAAGTGCTGGGATTACAGGCGTGAGCCACCATGCCCGACCTGCATTTCTATTTTCAACCTGGAATGTTAGTACGGTTATTAGATTAAAACTGAAAGTGAGGATGGTCTCTCAAAGGAAAGCAACCTAATAGAACACTAACTCTGTGATGCATTTCTATCTATATCTACTTTCAAATGTTATGTGATAGTACTCATTCTACATAGCAAAATATTTTTATTATTTCTGTCAACGTTGAAGAATAAAACACTGTATCCTTCAGTCAGTAGATAACCCAATGAAAAAATACATTCATTCTGCAGCATCTTCCAAAGCAAATCCTGTAACAATGTCTTATGATCAAAATGCTACCCATCAAGGCAAAATATTTTTAGAAATTGCTATGTGTGGCACAACTTTCCACACAAATCTCTCGAATACAGTTCAGAAAGTTGCACCAATAGTGCTCACTGAGAATAATATTTTTATAAAGTTGACCTGCATTTTCTTCAAAAGGAAGGCTTTGGAAGGACCAAAAAACACACTGTCAGATCCCCAATTAGAAATACTCAACTGGGATTCTACAAAATCAATTTTTCAGGTCAAAAGCTGTCTACCAAGAGAGCCAAAGAACCTGACTATGGCCCCGCTGTTACTGAAACAGTAACTCATACTCAGACATTAAGTTACAATTTTCTAAAAGACAAAGTTGGTTTGATTTTTGTTTTCTACTGAAGCAAATATCTGAGAATGAAAATAAAGAGGGTGAAGGACACCCCGGGAAACCATAAACTTCATAGGGATCCAATGTGCAGTTTATTAGCCCATCAAAGACTTGGTTTGTGCCAGGTCAATAGGGCACAGTTTTTAAAAATTAAAAGCAGCAGAGATGAGAAGAGATGAGAAATCCCCCCATGCTATATTCTTCTGGGAGCAAGATAATGCAGTTCAAGTTGGGTCCTGCAGTACTTGGTACTTTTATGCAAAAACAATGCTTTGCAGAACAAGGTACAAACTGTTATTCAATTAAAAATGTATGAAATCAGGCACTTAATGAAATTTTAGAGGTAGTAATTCCATGATTAGCTTTCAGAAGATATATTAATAGTTCAATACAACTTTACTCATAACTGAGCCAGAAAAGAAGAAAAGAATTAGCCTTTATAAAGAATGTCATTACCCACACTAGACCCCTGACAGCTGGCACCTTACCCAAGCCTTTCCTTGCTCTCTTCTGGTGTCAGCTGATCAAAGGTCTTTGCTTCTTCAGCACCCAAGAAGGCATCATGGTCATAATCAAAACTCTGAGCATCATTGTGAACCTTGTCACTGAGCTGAGGCTCATGATGTACACGGTCCTTCTTTTCTGTAGGCTTGCTCAAGGCAAAGGCTGTGCACAGGGACAGGCACATAAGAAACTGTCGCAGGTCCATGATAATTAGATCTTAAAGAAAATGAAAAGCAGTTAATTCAGGAGGCAGTATGCTTAATAATTAAATAAGAAATTAAAAGCTCACATCCCAAATTATTAATGTGATACACACATCTATGCAAGTCTTTTGTATTATCCCAATTACTTAATCCATAAAATAAGTATGGTGGAATATCGGACTCTTCAATTATTATGGTGAGAAATTTTTACCAGTTTCCTTCATCTGATTGTAGGCTGATAAGAAACTTATAGTTAAAATGTCCACTTTCTGTTTTCTTTCAAAAGATACGAAAGTAGAACTTTAATCCTTTTGCCTAAGTTCGTAAGAATTAAAAGTGAAAGAACCAAGATTTAAATGCTGATTCCAAATCCTTTACTTTTTGTACGCATCAATGGTCTGGTCTTCAAATATGGCTGATTATTAGAATCATTTAGGAAGCTTTAAGTTTCCCCTATTGATTTAGATTCTCTGAAGCTGAATTCAGACATTTGCAGCTTTAAATGTTTTTTAGGTGATTCTGATGTTCATGAGATTAGGAACCAGTGAAACACTTGGCAGCTTCCTTGGTCTATAGCACCAAGTCTCCAACATCCAGGCTCAACCTTGAGTCACCTTCAAAGGCCAAATCATTAAAATGGTCTGGCCACAGATAAGAACTTCTTTATCCTTCTGCACAGTTGTTTCCGATACTTGCCTAGGCATAAATACCACCTGTAGTACTGTTCAAAGTACAGATTTCCAGGCCCTGATTCAAACTTTCAGAATCTCTGTAGTCACAGGAGACTCTAATGAACAAGCACAAAGCTGGAACACTTCACTGAAAAAATGTGACAAAAAACCTGCAAAGAAGCTGCAGAGTAGAAATCTGTTTAGTACACTCTACTGATTCCCCACAGTACTATCCAGAGTGGTTAAAGTCTTAGAGGAAAAAATAAAATTAAAAATCAAGAAGAAGGGTTTTCAGGATTTTACATTTTCTTTCATCACTGGGAAAGCAGCTCAGTGGGAGTGGGTGGGAGGTCCTGAAATGGCAGAGGACGTATCAGTGGAGAGTGGAAAGTGTTCTAGAATAAATACAACGCAGTAAGACAAATAGAAATGTACCTAAGGAGATAATGGGAGCGGCGGGGGGCAGGCGGGCAGTCATTCCCAAGTGCCCCAGTCTCAAAAAAGGTACTGTTACTGATGATGTGAAGGTTAAGACTTATGAAAATCCATCAGAAGAAGCAATGTGAAAGCAAGACCATGAAACCCACAGAAAAAGGGGTCGAAGATGGTACTTATCTTATTCTATTCCTATCAATGTTAGAACTTGGCTATGTTTCTCAACATTGTTTCATTCAATCCCATCAAAATACCCACATTTACAGACAAAGATACTTGTATTAAGTAAGATGTTCAATGATGACAGTTCATAACGATTAAAAAATCGGAAAACAAATACAAAGAGAGAATTGGCAAAATATATTAAATCTTTATTATGGAAAAATATACAAAGGTTAAAAAGAATGGGCCGGGCGCAGTGGCTCACGCTTGTAATCCCAGCACATTGGGAGGCCAAGGTGGGCGGATCACAAGGTCAGGAGATAGAGACCATCCTGGCTAATGGGATGCTGAAACCCCGTCTACTAAAAATACAAAATATTAGCCAGGCATGGTGGCGGGTGCCTGTAGTCCCAGCTACTTGGAGGCTGAGGCAGGAGAATGGTGTGAAGCTGGGAGGCGGAGCTTGCAGTGAGCCGAGATCGTGCCACTGCACTCCAGCCTGGGCTACAGAGCGAGACTCAGTCTCAAAAAAAAGAACGACATGAGGCTGGGCATGATGGCTCATGCCTGTAATCCCAACACTTTGGGAGGCTGATGCAGGTGGATCACTTGCATCCAGGAGTTTAAGACAAGCCTGGGCGACATAGCGAAACCCTGTCCCTACTAGAAATACAAAAATTAGCCGGGCATGGTGGCACGCACCTGTAGTCCCAGCTACTCAGGAGGCTGAGGTGGGAGGATAGCTTGAAACCACCAGGTGGAGGTTGCAGTGAGCTGAGATTGTGCCACAGAACTCCAGCCTGGGTGACAGAGATCCTGTCTGTGTCTGGAAAAAAAAAAAAAAAAAAAAAGAAGCCAGGCGTGGTGGCTCATGCCTGTAATCCCAGCACTTTGGGAGGCCGAGACGGGAAGATCACTTGAGGTTAGGAGTTCGAGACCAGCCTGGGAAATACGGTGAAACCCTGTCTCTACTAAAAATACAAAACTTAGCTGGGTGTGGTGGCACACGCCTGTAGTCCCAGCTACTCAGAAGGCTGAGGCATGAGAAGTGCTGGAACCCAGGAGGCGGAGGCTGCAGTGAGCTGAGATCGCGCCACTGCACTTCAGCCTGGGTGACAGAGCGAGACTCTTTCTCAAAAAAAAAAAAGAGTGCAAAAAAAAAAAAAAGAACGAGACGCATCTATCCACAGTGATATGGAGAACTCACCACGATATGTCAAGTGAATAAAAAAAAGCAAGGTGCAAAACAATGTGAAGATCTCATTTACATAAAAAGCAAAACAAAATTAAACAATCTCCCCAGCTCGTTTTTATTTGTATAAAATACAACACGCACATAAATGGTGTGGAAAGATAAACACCCATGTGCAAACAGTGGTAACCTCAAGGTTCATGGAAGAGACACGAATGGGGTGGGTTGGTAAGACTGGTGTGAAGGTGAACTTTAATACTGTATCCGCTGTATTGTCTAATTTGTATGAACAGCACACTCTCAGGTTTATTAGCTTTCTGTGTGTATTACTTGTAAAATATTGCTCTGGGTGAATAACACCACTCTGGCTGACCCTCCAATAATTCAACTGATCAATCAAATCAGAGTAAACAGAAAATTCGAGATTTAGTGGCTCTATAAATACAACATTAAAGTGAGCATGCCTTTACTTCAGGGCAAAATGAAACTTCTATCTCAAACTATAAACAAGTCTTATTTTGAGAGAGGGTCTTACTCTGTCACCCAGGCTACTTGGAGTGGTGTGATGATAGCTCACTGCAGTCTGGACCTCCGGGGCTCAGACCATCCTCCCACTTCAGCCTCTCAAGTAGCTGGGAATACAAGTGTGCACCACCATGCCCAGCTAATTAAAAAAAAAAAATGTTGTAGAGTCTCACTATGTTGCCCAGGCTGGTCTCAAGTGATCCTCCCGCCCTGGCCTCCCAAAGTGCTGGGATTACAGTCGTGAGCTACCATACCCAGCCTATAAACAAATAATGCTGCAGATAAACAAAACTTTGGAAACAAAAAACAGAATTATATGTTGTTGATGTTTTGGGATATATCCCAACAATATGTATGACAGAGGCTTGCAGAATCAAGTAAAATCAAGAGTCACTGCAACAAAGGATTTTCCTTATGCCTAAGGGGACTTTAGGAAAATTTTACAAATGATTACATTCTCAAAATAAAATATAGCACAATACCCTAACAATTCTTGCCAACCCCAAATATTACAATATGAATAAATGCTTATGCACTCTAACATTATCAGGGCCTGGAAAGGATACTATACCAAATTTTAAGACATGCAGCATACAGAAATGTAATATACTGATTCACTTTGTGATTTAGAGGGAAAACTACATTTATGTTTCAGGCTTAATATCTTGATACCAGGATACCAGAATTCCAAAGAGGAAAAGCCAAGCGATTTAGCTTTATCACTCACCCATTTCTCCTTTCTTCCCCTCTCTCGATTAAACTTCCAATCGCACCCTTAAACAGGCTCCTCCATTCTGTCAATCAATGCTTCTGAGGTCTCCACTACCCACAGTCTTTCCCAGACTGTGCTATTCCTTCAAGCCTGTGATTCCCTTTCCCTCACCCACACAGTTTCTACCCTGCTGCCTCTGCTTCCTCACCATCCAATGCTACCCTGAAATCTGGCTTCCTTACTATTTATTGATGAAACGGCCTACAAACGTCATCAAGGACCACCAGATGGACAAAGTCAATGGTCCATCTTTAACTTCATCTTTCTGCAGGGAGGAATGAAAAATCTGCACTTTAAGTAAGTTCTACTTAAAAAAAACAAAACGTCCTTTGTGCCCACATATACCAACTCCTGGCTATTAGAAACTTTAACAAAAGGCCTCTTGTTTTATGAATACAGACACTAAAAACAAAAAACACCATCCATACCAAAAACTGTACTAGATTTATCTAAAACCATATGGTTTTTGGTATGGAGCGTTTGTGTATGTTCAAGCAGAAACAAAGCACATCTAAGACAAAGGATATTTTATGTGGGAAGATGTGAAAAGGAACAGTAAAAAAATAACTTCATATACAGCATTTGAAAAACTACATTAGTGCACTTCATTTTCTTTTGTTGAGACTGAGTCTGTCTCTGTTGCCCAGGATGGAGTGCAGCAGTGTGATCCTGGCTCACTGCAACCTCCACCTCCTGGGTTCAAGTGATTCTCCTGCCTCAGCCTCCTGAATAGCTGGGATTACAGGCATGCTCCACCATGCCCGAATAATTTTTGTATTTTTAGTAGATACAGGGTTTCACCATGTTGTCCAGGTAGATCTCGAACTCCTAACCTCAAGTGATCCTCCCGTCTCGGTCTCGGCCTCCCAAAGTGTTGGGACCACGACCAGACAGTGTACTTCATTTCTGAAGCATCTTTGTCTTTTCAACCAAATTGAAACCAAATGATACAAAGTTAATGGCCCTTCTCACCATTTTCCTCACCCACTTCAACACTTTATAAAAGTTTAGATTGGGCCAGCTATCTGGCAGTGGCTCACACCTGTAATCCCAGCACTTTGGGGGGCCGAGGTGGATGGAATGCTGGAGTTCAAGACCAGCCTAGGCAACCCCATCTCCACCAAAAATACAAAAAACTAGCTGGGTGTGGTGGTGCAGCTATAGTCCCAGCTACTCGGGAAGCTGAGGTGGGAGGATCCCCTGAGCCCCGGAGACACGAGGTTGCAGTGAGCCATGATCATGCCACCACACTCCAGCCTTGGTGAGGAAACAAGACCCTGTCTCAAAAAAAAAAAAAGAAAAAAGTTTAAGTTGGATACTTTCATCTAAAAAGTAAAAAAAGTTTAGAGGAATAGGTACAGATCACAGATCACTTCCAGCTGGAAAGATCTTTGCATCCATTGGGCCATATATATTGATCACAATACTGGTCCAATGGATATACTACGGACATAATGGACAACATAATATTAGGAAAAATATGATACACATAAATGAAAGACTTAGCTGTATGAGCTTTCATCATGCGATCTAGAAAGTAAACCAATGCTTGTGAAAACTGAATCTCCCCACCCCCCATTTCTCAAATGAGTCTCTCCTTCTAAAATTTTGTGTCTCTTCCACGAAAGGCAACATCTAATATTTTTTTCTTGGGGAAAAAAAAATCTAGACCTGTACTGCCCAGTACAGTAGCCACTAGCCACATATGATTACTAAGCACTTGAAATGTGGCTAGTGTGAACTGAGATTGGTATAAGTGTTACATTTCATATCAAAAGAATGGTATTTTATATGTATTAGATTAAATATTATTAAAATTACTTTCCCTGTTTTAGATTTTCACCTGAAAATTTAAAATTACATATATGACTAGTATTATATTTTTATTGGACAGCATGTTAGGCACAAACCAAAAGATTAGAAAAGATATCCAGTAGCTATCATCCTTTTGTAGTATTAATGTCACTAATAATGATCTTCTATAAAGTTGTTTTCATGAATCGTTCCAGTAATTTTTAAAAAGAAAAGATTAACGGCCGGGCGCGGTGGCTCAAGCCTGTAACCCCAGCACTTTGGGAGGCCGAGACGGGCGGATCACGAGGTCAGGAGATCGAGACCATCCTGGCTAACACAATGAAACCCCGTCTCTACTAAAAATACAAAAAAATTAGCCGGGCGAGGTGGCGGGCGCCTGTAGTCCCAGCTACTCGGGAGGCTGAGGCAGGAGAATGGCGTAAACCCGGGAGGCGGAGCTTACAGTGAGCCGAGATGGCGCCACTGCACTCCAGCCTGGGCGACAGAGCGAGACTCCGTCTCAAAAAAAAAAAAAAAAAAAAAAAAAAGAAAAGATTAACAGGGTTAAGTGTGATTTTAATAATAACGAGTCTTAAGAATTGGTTTCTTCGATCCATCCAAAAATGTCCTTAAAAGCTCTAAATTCTTACCACTCCTCCCTGCCCCACCCTTCAGGTAAGAACTTAAGAGCTTTCAAGGAAATTTTTGTCCTTAGTGTCCATAGTGGGTATCCATTGGACCAGCACTGCAATCGATATATGGCCCAAGCTTTCAATTTTGGTAAAGTGCCATTGGTCACAGAATACTTAAATTGTTTCAGGGACATTTAGACGTTTAAATTCAACTTCACAAGAATGTTAACACTGAGTGATCCAACAGTTATTCTGGTTGACCAAAGACCCATTGCTCAATGTTAACAATTGGGAGAAATGGGTGTGGTAGTAAAATTCCAGTTCTCTGAGCTGGATGGATATTCACCAGAAAAGGCATTTACTTCTCCATAACACAGCAAAAGCAGGAGCTCATTGTTTAACTGTCTACTTCAATTGGAGATTACAGGGAACAGCCTGATAGCAATTTAACTATACTAAGGCCCAGGTTATGAAATCTAGAAAATGAAGTTATCTTGTTATCTATCTGACATTCTTTACTTAAAAACTTTAGTACTATACCAATGGACCATCACATAAAAGTGATGGCATACTTTATGATTTGATAAAAGTCATGACACCAAAACATAATTTATTTAACGTCTCTCTAGTGATGAAGTTACATCGGTTCATCAATATATTCTAATTATATTGTGTGATGGAGGGAATACATTTACAAGACAGCTGAGATAATAAAAGTATAAAATCTGGCTGCAGAAGAAAAACCCTGAGAATGTCTCAAACTATTACTCAAGCTTCATTAGTTCTATAACCAAAGCAACCAGCACAAACTAAATTTTTCTGGCTAGAGAATAAAACACTTTTTAAAGAAGGACAGGAGCCTTAGTTTCTAGCTGTAATTTTGCTGTGCATGTGTAACAAGCCTGACATTGCTGAGAATTTGGTAGTTAATTTAACTCAACCTTCCTTCAGTGCCAGATGTCTACAAATAAATTTAAGATCCTAGAAGACCTACCTACTATGATCACTCTAGCTGGAAGTGATCCGTTATTTTTTTCTTTTTGGACAAAAAGGGTATGATCCAATATAAACTTCTATAAAACTCATTTGAACCACTCAATAACAATGACCACAGGCTACTTTAAGTTGTCTCCTTAGCTCCCCTTTAGAATCTGCACTTCTGGAAGAATGTCTACATATCAGCTAGTACAAATTATTATCCCTATATTGTCCCTAATACAGTGTCTTGCACATTTTACTGGATTAATACATCTTACTGAATTAATTGGGCGGTACTTGGCAGCAATGTGGTTCCTGCCTGCCTGTGTTTTCCAAGCTCCAATTCCGTTTACTGGATCTGGCAATCAGCCAGGAACAGGCAAGTGTTATTTCAGCTGTCTTAACTCTAATACATAAATTACAGCATCAGCAACATCCATACTTCAGAGTTCAGACAGTGACAATCTAGGGCCTTATGGTCTAGCTAGCATTTCCCATGGCTATCCCTGGCTACACCTCTGTCCTTCCAATATTGCCGGTACAACTACATTACAGAAAATCTGTGTTAACACCAATGTACTAGGGTGTGGTGTTGCAGTCTCAGCCACGTGGGAGGCTGAGGCAGGAGGACAGCTTGAGCATGCGAGTTCAGGGCTCCACCTGGGAAACATAGTGAGACCCTCAACTCTAAAATAAATAAATTTTAAAAAATAACACCAATATATAGATCCCAATACTGCTCTAATGGATATAAAGTGCTATCAATAAGTATTTCTTGACACATCACTGGATGAATGAAAGCAAACAATGATTATATTGAGAGTGACAATGAGTTGGTTTCAAAGCTATATTGAGTACTATTCACTCAGGCATACTCAATATATTTTTGTGAGCTTGTGATTCTCAAAAGAATCCTATTGGAACCCCTGTCCCCAACCCCCAATCACCGTAAAACCTCAGATTAGGCCTTGGCAAACTCATTTTCTTGACAAATACTTGTCAACCCCTGACAAGTGTTAGTAGGTAGGTCTTCTAGGATCTTAAATTTAGAGGTTATATCTGGTTCCTCGTTTGGATTATACATATAAATTCTTCAGTGATGACTGTCGTTTGGTATTTGGTTAATTAAATCTACTGAGTGAGGCCAAACTTGCATTTGTCTTGTATCAAGTTCCATTTTATGGCAAAGACTAATTTTATAGAGATTCCAAGGTTCTCTGCCTCCAAGCTGAATAAGCTACTAGAACAAAAAACAACTAGAAGCCACCTTATTCCCAATTCACTTACGTTGACTTCATGGTCCATGCCAGAAAATGAACCCAATTCAATTCTCAAAGACACTATTCTAGAATTTTATACACTTAGGAATTCAGATCACAGGCTCAAAAGTTTTAGCAGGAGACCCAGGGAGCTTTTACCTTGATGCAAAAGCAGCTTTCGAAACTGCAAGCCACTCTACTAAACGCTTAATCACGGCAGCTATAGGGAATTAAGTTTATTTCTGACCGCAGCATGCTAAAGATCAGTAGGATATGGGGCTAGAAGCAACAAAAAACGTTAAAAGGAAGATTAATTCCCCAACAAAGCTTTAAAAACTATTTTCTGTCGCTAACTGAAATACGTAGCCAAACATGGAAGCTCTAAACATTCGGCTTTTCTTTAAAATTACAGATACCACCTATTGTCTTCACTCGTTCTTTCCCCCGTTTCTGCACCCTTTAGGTGAGTGAACACGACCTTGGCAGATGCACCCTACTCTCAGGATGTGGCCTTGGGGCGGGGCTGGCACATACAAGCAGGCTGGTGAGTGGGAGGCAGCAAGGAGCTGTTACAACACTATCCAAATGCCCTCCGACCTTCCGGAGGCAAAAAGTGACCCTCCGGTGCCAGGGACTCAGTGAGTGGCGTGACCCAGAGACGGAGGACCAGGACGCAGCAAACCAGGCACAGAACAGTACCCAATGGGACGGAGTTCGACCGGACCAGCCCCCTTCCCAGAGCGCGCGGGAAGACGGTCGGCGGCCTCCATCCCAGGCTGCACACCGAGGGCCCTGGGATATCCAGCAGGCTCAGGCCTGGGACCCCGGCGCCAGCAGAGACAGGGGCCCCGAGTGAAGCAGTCCCCTGCCTCGCCAAGAACAAGACCGGGGACAGAAAGAAAGCGAATAAAGATGAGGCAGTGGTGAAGAGGCTGGGCATCACCGTACTTACCTTTCCTCGTAGCCCCCACAACACAGGATGCCGAGGCCGCCGCTCACCCACTGGCTCAGCTCACGCGCGCAAGCACCGCCCAACCGGAAGCGGCTCCCCGACCCGCCCTCATCCGCCTCGTCGGCGGCCTCCCGACCAATCATCAGCAAATTCGCCGCTGACGCATAGCTTCCCCGAGCAGCCATTGGTCTAACAATCGCATAGCCGGGATTGGCTGGAAAGCGCCACGTCCCCGGGACCGCGCCGAGTTGCGTGGACCGGATTCCCGCCCAACTCAAGTCCCTGGGCTTGTTGGGACCGCGGGCCCCAGCCCCAGCCCCAGCCCCAGCCCCAGCCCGGGCCCCAGCCCCAGCCCCAGCCCCAGCCTCAGCCCCGTACTGTGGGTGGCGTGGGCGCGGCCGTTTGGCTGCCACGTCCCCATTCACAGCTCTTGACTCTGCTTCCACAGGGCTTCTTAGACTATCCTGCTGGTTATCTTTATTCCCACAAGGCCACCAGGGCGGAATTAATCCGACTGAATCAGTCACCAACTTTATTGAACAATCCCAACTTTTTCTTTCCCTTCAGCGCTGCGCCCTGTGCTATCTACAGGAGGCTCTTCAGTCTTTGGCACCAGCGTATCTTTCAGCTCCATCTCCCAACACTCCCTCATCTTGCGTTCTGGGCACCATCATCTGTGTTTCCTAACAGCCGGTCCTTTTTCATCTTTAAGATTTTTGATCAAGAGGCTTCCTCTGCCAGGATTAAGAGCGTTTTCCTGATTTTCTGCCTTGCCGATAGAAGTCCCAGTTCAGATGTTAGCTCTAGAAGCTTTCCCTGACCCCACTAAGCATAATTCTTACCTTATTTACCATCATAGCTGTTTATAGCTTCAGTACACTTTGCCAAATTCTGCTATAAAATGTAGCTTATCCATCTGTCCTCTTCTAGAGTAAGCTCCTGGGTAGGTATCTGTCTATTCATCTTTATATCTGCAGCTCTGAGCTTACTGCCCAGCTCAGTAATGTTAAGTGAAGGGAATGGGACAAACCCGTTTCATGTCCCTGGTTTAAGAGGAACTTAGTAAATCATCCATTTCATGTCATAAAATTAAAACAAGTATCAAATAAAGGATTCTATAGCTTCAACACAAATGGAATGTAAACCTGTGGCGTTCTTAGCACATAAAGCCTCTATAGTTTAAAATCAAATTGAGACAAGTAGTAAGCTCATGAAACAGTTAAGCTCATGAAAGCAAGCTAGTTACTGTCAATGTGAAAGTTTTACAACTAATGCTTATGGCGTTCAGACAAAGGAGTGTCACTGACCCTTGGTGGTAGTCAGAGAAGGCTTCAGAGGAAGATATGACTAAGGCTGAACTAAGGAAGTCCCAAATGGACTATTCAGCAAGAAGAGTAATAGGAATAAGGACAAGTGGAGGGCAGAGTGGAGGGTAAATTCTCAGACCAGGTAGCAAATGAGGAAGGTAAAAAAAAAAAAGGAGTGAGGGGGAAGCAATGAAAGGAAAGCATGGATGGTAAGTTTGGAGAGGTAATGGAAGATCTTGCCAATTTGAGGAGCCTGAACTGAAGGCAGTGGGAATCGTGGGTCTTCTTGGGAAGGTTTCTGAGCTTGTGCCTACAGGGAAACACATCTAATGGGCATTAACAATAAAACAGGCTGCCTCAGGAGGCATTATTTCAAAAACAGTTTTAAAAATACCTCCTTAAGGATCACTTGAGGCCAGGAGTTCGAGACCAGCATGGGCAACATAATGAGACCCTTCCTCCCCTCCTCTCTACAAAAAAAAAAAAAAAAATTAAAAATTAGCTGGGCATGGTGGCACACACATGTAGTTCAAGCTAGTTGCTTGAGCCTGGGAAGTTGAGGCTACAATGAGCTGTGATTGTGCCATTTCACTCCAGCCTGGGCAACAGAGCAAGACCCTTTCTTTTAAAAAATAAAAATAACAACTCCTTAAAGTCAGGCACTGTGTTAGGTGCTGGTGAACC
Source organism: Macaca fascicularis (assembly GCF_037993035.2). NCBI lineage: Eukaryota > Metazoa > Chordata > Mammalia > Primates > Cercopithecidae > Macaca > Macaca fascicularis. Next base: position 170,192,750 of record NC_088377.1, on the reverse strand, counting down.
AAAAATAAATAGGACATTGTCCCTGTCCTAAACAAACTCAGCCTAGTGGTGAGCCATCCATCCTGGAATTGTCCTAGTAAAGGCTAAACAGATAGTGAGAGTGCCAGAGATGGGGCCCTCCAACCCTGAGGTTCCCTAATGGAGAAGGGCCTGGCCTAGCAAGGGCAAGGGAAATAGAAACGAACCCTTATATACAAGAGGTTTTTTTGTTTGCTTGCTTGTTTGTTTGTTTCTGAGATGGAGCTTTGCTTTTGTTACCCAGACTGGAGTGCAATGGTGCGAACTTGGCTCACTGCAACCTCCACCTCCTAGGTTCAAGCGATTCTCCTGCCTCAGCCTCCCAAGTAGCTGGGATTACAGGCATGTGCCACCACGCCCGGCTAATTTTTGTATTTTTAGTAGAGATAAGGTTTCACCATGTTGATCAGGCCAGTGTCGAACTCCTGACCTCTAGTGATCCGCCTGCCTCGGCCTCCCAAAGTGCTGGGATTATAGGCATGAGCCACCGTGCCCAGCCACAAGACAGATTTTAAAAGTGGAAATAAGTCCTGAGCTTAGTGACCACTTGAATGAATGAAATGAAGAAGGAGCACTCAAAAATTAAAAGGTTTTAATCATGGGAGACTGGGAGAATGAGCTAGATGCATGGAATGAGGGAAGTCAATTGAATTCAAGACATAGGAAGTCTATGTGATGGCAGAACATCTAAAGAGAAAGACCCAAGAGCCTGGAGGAGATACTTGGGAGGGGTTGTTGGCCAGGAGATGGCTGGTGGAGCCATGAGAACAGATAAACTTTTTGAAGAGATGAAAGCAGATTAGACTTCATGGGAGCCCCAGAGTTAGAAAGTGGGTGGAGGAAGGAAGAAAAGGACCTGAGGGACAACACATATTAGAAATGCCACCAATAGCTGCACCCAAGGCCATCGAGTGAGAGCAGCACTGAAGGACTGCTTGTGGCCACATGATGGTGTCACCACAAAAGGCTGACATTCGTGTCCAAGCATCCCATCTCTGCTCATGGGTGCTACTGAACCTTCAGTGTTTCCTGTGTGCAGACACTGTTCTAGGACTGGGGATACAGCAGTGAGCAAAATTAAGTCTGTCATGGTGCTTATATTCTGGTGTGTAGAGGTAAGTGAGACAGCCCAAAAACAAGAAAAAAGCAACATACATAGAATGAGAGGTGGTGACAGGTGCTGTTACCTGAAAAACCAGGGTTTGTTCTCTTAGTAACAAACAATGCAAAACTCAGTTTTTGATCAATAGGAGTTTTATTACTTGGCATATGTAAGAAGGATACTGGGAATGTTCTCTAAAGCAATGTCTCCCCAAGGGAAAGTGACAGGAGGGTTTTACGCGGTGATGGAGAGGGGAGAAGGTGTAAAATCACACGTAGAGGAGGGGTCCCAGTGGCACAGATGACTGAGCCATTATGCCAGCACATAGGTGGCATATTATGGCAATGAAGCTATAGCTCCTCCTAAGGTGGAGACTTTGACATGGTCAAGAGAAAAGTTGACACAGTTCATCTATAAATTGCCAGGGCCTGCAAGGAGCTGGTTCAAACCAACAGGGTGACCACATTCCATGCAGGGTTTGGGGAAGAACAGGCCACAGGGCAGAAGGCTGTGAAACAGGCTGATTGCTCAAGTTGACTGAATTCCTTTTATCCCTGGAGACCCTGATATGGGTTGGATCTGTGTCCCTGCCCTAATTTCATGTCAAATTGTAAACCCCAGTGTTGGAGGAAGGGCCTGGTGGGGGGTGATTGGATCATGGGGTGGAGTTCTCATGAATGGTTTAGCGCCATCCTCGCTTGGTACTGTATAGTGAATGATTTCTCATGACATGTGTTCATTTAAAGTCTGTGGCACCTGCCCTGCCCCTTCCTCCTGCTCCAGCCATGCAAGACATATCTGCTTCCCCTTTGCCTTCCACCATAATTTCCCTGAGGCCTCCCAAGAAGCAGAAGCGGCTATGCTTCCTGTATAGCTGCAGAACTGTGAGCCAATTAAATCTCTTTTCTTTATAAATTACCCAGTCTCAGGTATTTCTTTATAGCAATACAAGAATGGACTAATACAGACCCTCTCTGTTTGCTTACATAAGGAGAAAAATAAGGCAGGAAAGGAGAACAGTGAGTGTTGGGACTAGCAGGAGTGGTGTTGCCATCTCAGAAAAGGTGGCCAGGGAAGCTCATGAGATGGTGACATATGAGTGAACATCTGATGGTGGTGAACATTCCAGGAAAAGGGAACACCAAGGCAAGGCCCTGAGTTGGGAGTATGTTTGAAATGTTTGAGGAGCAACTGGAAGCCAGTGGGACTGGAGTACAGTAGCAAGGAGAGTAGAGGACATGAGGTCAGAGAGGGAGCAACAGGAATGGGGGAGGGAGAGAGGGACATCATGCAGGGCCTTTAGGCTATTGCAAGGACTTTAGCTTTCGCTATGATGAGTGAGAGGATATGGAAGACTGACTATTTGCTAAATTGTTTCTTCTTCTTTCTGTGAACCCAGCTAGACTACATTTCCCAGCCTCCCTTGCAGTGTGGCCATATGACTGAGCTTTGATGGAAGGGAGGAGGGTGGAGATGTTGTACACTACTTCCAGTACTGGCCATACAGACCTGCCATGTGTAATTCTCCGAGCTCATTCTCTTTCTGTGGCTAGAAGCTGTGTGTTGCAGATGGCAGAGCCACAAGATGGAAGGATCCTGTGAAACTGCCACTCAGTTTTTGAACCAGGAACACCATTTTTGGACTCTTTGTGAATGAGAAGTAGAACTTCTATTAGCTATTTTATGCCATTGATATATTAGGATTTATCTCTTTCAGAGCTAGCATTGCCTTAACTAATACAGAAGGGAAGCTACTGGAAGGTTTTGAGCAGAGAAGTAACATGATCTAGTATTTTAAAAGGATCACATTAGACTGAAAGGGAGTAAGATTAGGAACCAAGTGCATTTAGGAAGTGTTTGCAACAATCCAGGTGAGTGATGATAATGATGGTTTCGTCCAGATTGGTAGCAGTGGAATTAGTGAGAATATCAAATTCTGAATATATTTTGAAAGTAGTTTGAAAGGATTTCCTAATGGGTTGGAAATAGGGTGGAGAGAAAGAGAGGAGTTAAGGATGACTCCAAGGTTTTAAGCAAGTAGAAAAATGAGGCTTCCACTTATTAGGTTGGAGAAGACTTTAGAGAGATCAAAGTTTTGAGGGATAATTTTTTTTTTTTCCGAGACAGAGTCTCGCTCTGTCACCCAGGCTGGAGTGCAGTGGTGTGATCTCAGCTCACTGCAACTTCCACCTCCTGGGTTCAAGTGATTCTCCTGCCTCAGCCTCCTGAGTAGCTGGGATTACAGGCATGCACCACCACACCCAGCTAATTTGAGGGATAATATTGAGAGATTTGTTTTGGGCATATTAGACATTCAAGTAGAGATATTGACTAGGCAGTTGGATATGTATCTCTGGAGTACATAGTGGTCTGGACTAAAGATATAAGTTTAAGAGTATATTTGAGGCCGGGCGCGGTGGCTCAAGCCTGTAATCCCAGCACTTTGGGAGGCCGAGACGGGCGGATCACGAGGTCAGGAGATCGAGACCATCCTGGTTAACACGGTGAAACCCCGTCTCTACTAAAAAATACAAAAAACTAGCCGGCCGAGGTGGCGGACGCCTGTAGTCCCAGCTACTCGGGAGGTGGAGGCAGGAGAATGGCGTGAACCCGGGAGGCGGAGCTTGCAGTGAGCTGAGATCCGGCCACTGCACTCCAGCCTGGGTGACAGCGCGAGACTCCGTCTCAAAAAAAAAAAAAAAAAAAAAAAAAAAAAGAAGAGTATATTTGTAGCATGAAATCCGTGTGTTTTGATTACAAGAGATTTAAGGACTGAATCCTGGGAATTTCTGATATTCAGACATGATTGGGGGGTGTTGATGAGAATGAATCAGCAAAGGAACTGAGAAAAAGGCCAATGAGGGAGGAGGAAAGCCAAGAGAGTGTCCTGGAAGCCAAGTGGAGAAAAGGTTCAGGGAGAAAGCATTCTGCTGACAGTGAGGTGGGGCCTGGTTGGCCATGGGCTTTAGCAATGTGGGAATCTTTGACAGGTTTGTTGAGGTAGTGGATGCAAAAACCTGATTGAAGGGCTTCAAGAGACAATGGAGATTTTTAAAAGTTGGATCCCTTTCACGGAGTTTGCTTAAAGGGGTGGAGAAAACTGGAGCAAGGTGGCAGAGGGGCCAAGAGAGGTTTTGTTTTATTTTGTTCTTTTTTTAATGTAAGAAATAAGTATGTTTAGGAGGCATACTAGTATATTCCTTGCTGATGGGAAGGATCTAGAAGTAGAGATCAAACTGATGATGTAGGAAAAAGGAAAAGTTGCTGGTGTGACATCTTTGGGTGAGATGGGATGGGATCTACTACAAAAGGGAAAGAGCTGGACTTTGCTTGGAGACACAGTTCCTCCATAGTAACAAGGAGAGAAGCTAGAGTTAGTGGGTCTGGATCTAGGTAATTGGTAGATTCGGTGGTGAGAGCCTGAAATTCTCTTTCAATTGTTACTACGTTCTCAGTGAAATAGGAAGCGGGGTCATCAGGAGGCATCGGCAGTTAGAGGAGAGAGAAGGTGTGAAATAGTCATTCAGCAGAGTGAACAGATTTAGGGGAATGTATGATGATTTCCAGGCAACATCAAGGACCTCCTTGAGCCCATGATGATGACTTTGCAGTGAGACTGGTTAGTATGTCATGTGATCTTCTCCAGAGGGGTGCAGTGGCAAGCTTAGCAGCATCACACAGGCATGGAGCTGGTAGAGAACTGGATTTAGCCAAGGAAGGAAGTGAGAGAGACACAAAGATGTTGAGAATGCATGCCAGGAAGTGATAATAATAATGACTGATCACAGGTAATCTAGGTTACAGGGCAAGGAAATGAGAACATGAAGAGAGGGAGGGACAGTGAAAACATGGTAGAAGCAATAGATTGTTGGATTGGTGGGTCAATGGATTATTGGACTCAGGAAAACACAGGAGATGGTATAGCTAGGGAGTGGAAATAATGGGGTTAGGTGCAGTTATTAATGACAAGCACTAGGGTAAAATCAAGGGAGACAGTGGTTGAGGAGGGTGGAAAAAGTATTATTGGAAGGCAGGAGTTCAGGGAACAGAGATCAAAGTATGGGAAGGATCATCTATGTGGATGTTGAAATCACTAAGAATTAGGACATAACTCAGTCTTTGAGTAATGGTGATCCAGGAGCTTATGTTTTTAGCCCTCCAACCATTTCAGCCTGAAAACTACTTCAGTGAGGAAAAAGACACTGCTAGCATATCTTAAGTCAAATCAAAATACCCACCCCAGTTGGGGGATGGGCAGCTTTCCTGAAGTACTCAAAGTCTGTTTCTCATTAAATGTGAAATTTTTCTTTTTTTAAGACAGGATCTCACTCTGTCACCCAGGCTGAAGGCAGTGGCACCCTCACTGCTCACTGCAGCCTCGACCTCCTGGGCTCAAGCAATACTCCCATCTCAGCCTCCCTAGTAGCTGGGACCACAGGCACACACCACCACTCCCAGCTAATTTTTTTTGTATTTTTGGCAGAGATGGGTTTTTGCCATGTTTCGCAGGCTGGTCTCAAACTTCTGGGCTCAAGTAGGTTCACCTGCCTCAGCCTCCCAAAGTGTTGAGATGACAGGCATGAGCTACTGCTTCTGACAGTATTGCACATTTTAAACAAAGAGGCCGGTCCATAGACCATCTGACAAACACTCCTTCATGACTCCCTTCATCTATAATTGGTAAACCTCTGATTAACCTATATGTTGAGCCTATATCTCCTATCTCTGGAATCTCTAATTTAAAAAGTACTAACAAGCTATGTCGACATTTCAAGGGAGTGTTATACAAAAAAGAAGTTGAGCCAGTGTTTGCGGCACGGAGATAATAGCAAACTTAGGGAGTTTGAACACAAAAGAGAAATTCACCCTTCCTTACACACCTTGTCTTACTACCTCCCGTAAGAACCTTTCTGCACCTCAAACCCAAACCTCTATTCAGAACAATAGGGCTAGCAAGTCCAAGTTAGGGAACAGACCAACGATGAAGGAATAAAGCTTTAATCAGAAGAGAGGAACTAGCAAGAAAAACAGACAGAAAGGGAGATGGAAGGTGTCTGGCAGTTCATATTTGTCCAGAATGGTCTGAGCAGGGAAGAAAACATATTTCTTTTTTTGTTTGTTTGTTTATGGCTTTACTTTCAAGTTTTAAATTAGATAAATAGAAGCTTGGTGAGCATCTCTCAGGGGTGTGTCCCTTCTCTTGTCCTCCTTATCTCGTCTGCCAAGTCTCTTCTGTTTCTTGTTACTGCTTCTCTTTGTGTCTGTCATCTGCTTTGACTTTCTCCCGCCACCTTTCTCGTCACCTCCATTTTGCTTTCTTCCACTTCTCTGGTCCTACTTCGCTTTCACTCCTTTCCTCCATCTCTTGGACCCGGCCATTCTGAGAGCACATCTTGCTAGGCCAGCTCTGGCAGTGGCATGGAGGTAGCGTATGCCGAGGTGCAGTGGTGAGGACGTGGTTATGTACAGCTGGAAAGGCTCTGCTGTCACTGTGAGGTAACTATTTTTCCTTAGTTGCAGTTTTCTCCTCCTCTCCATCCTGATAATCCCTCAGAAGCTGAATGCTGCAAAGTGGTATTGATGAGGCTTGCATAGATTCTCCCCATTGTGGAAGGATGGCTCAAATAGAATTTCCTGTGAGCGTAGGAGAGAAAAGTGTTTGATAGGATATAAATTACCTAAAAAGCTCTTTTGTGAGCACATAGATACTTATGCTAATTTTAAAAAATGGTCAACTATCTATAATAGTATCTTGTAAGAGTTGGTGGTGGCTGGGCCCAGTGGCTCACACCTGTAATCCTAGCACTTTGGGAGGCCAAGGCGAGCAGATCACCTGAGGTCGGGAATTCAAGACAAGGCTGGCCAACATGGTGAAACTCTGTCTCTACTAAAAGTACAAAAATTAGCTGGGTGTGGTGGTGCATGCCTTTAATTCCAGCTACTCAGGAGACTGAGGCAGGAGGATCACTTGAACCTGGGAGGCAGAGGTTGCAGTGAGCTGAGATCATGCCTTTGCACTCCAGCCTGGGTGACAGAGTGAGACTCTGTCTCAGAAAAAAAAAGTTGGTGGTTTATTAATGATATTTTACTTTAGAAAACAGAAATCACCCCTCCCTTTTAAGGAAATCTATCTCTGGTCAGACAGAGGCACGTAGGAAGTACTTCACAAATGTTTATTAAATGAATGTGTGGATAGACAAATGGGCCTTGAGCATGGAGAGAGAAGGACTGGGACGTTAGGGAGGTCTGACCCCATCCCAGACCCCTTAGCCTACTTCCTTTTCACTCTCTGCACCCCAACCCAAGCAGTAAGAAGGCTCTTCAAGAGCTCCAGGAAAGGAAAAGAGAGGAAAGACCACATGGGGACTCTGCAGAGGAGACCCCTTACGCCTCCCACACAGCAAGAGAAAGCAGCTGTAGCATCAACAGCATCTGGGGGAACTCTGGGGGCCCTGGAGGTGCCACACATCAGGGTTTTGCTCAGCCCAGTTGGGAAAAGAGGGCTGAGGTCTCTGTGGCTAGCATCCCTCGACCATACCACACAGCTTTCTGGAATCACTCTCAGGACCCCAGGACCTGACCCAGCCCTGAGACTGAATACCAGGGCTGCCCCACAATGGCAGGGGATTCCTCCCATTGCTGTACCTATTGGTGGGGCCAGCTGTGGCCCAGTGGAGGCTGCCAGAGTGCTGAGGAGTGACAGGGGCTGCAGGCCGGAGGGGTTCTCTCTTTCCCACTCTCCATACGTGAATGAAGCTCTCCAACGTAGGTCACGGGTGCAAGGGATGCTGTCTTCACGGGAAGAATCTCTCCCTAGATCAAGTAAAGAAATGCATTTGTTTTTTTTTGTTTTTTTTTTTTTTTTTTTGAGACGGAGTCTCACGCTGTTGCCCAGGCTGGAGTGCAGTGGCGCGATCTCGGCTCACTGCAAGCTCCGCCTCCCGGGTTCCCGCCATTCTCCTGCCTCAGCCTCCTGAGTAGCTGGGACTACAGGCGCCCGCCACCGCGCCCGGCTAATTTTTTGTATTTTTAGTAGAGACGGGATTTCACTGTGGTCTCGATCTCCTGACCTTGTGATCCGCCCGCCTCGGCCTCCCAAAGTGCTGGGATTACAGGCTTGAGCCACCGCGCCCGGCCAGAAATGCATTTGTTTGTATGCTGGTTCACAGAGCACTCACAGGTAACAGTCGACATTTGGGGGGTGCTTATGATGTGCCAGGCACCATTCCAAACAATTACATGCCTTCATGGTCCTTTAATCCTCACCTCTGTAAGGACAGAGAGGATGAGTAATTTACCAATGGTCACACAAGGAGAGGCAGAGTCAGAATTCCAAGCTGGGCAGCCTGGCTCCAGAGTCCACGTTCTTACCACTATATCACACGAACAAGAAGCACCAGTAAAAGGAGAGACCTAATATGATTCAGATGGGTTAACTGAGTGAATTTACCCCAGGAGATTCATCTAGCTGAACTAGCAATGGCCTCGAACCTCAGCAGACCTTAAGCCAGAGCCTTTTCTTGATCCACTTGGGCCCGGCTTTTCAAAGGATGGCCCGCAGCCCAGCACCTTGGGCATTACCTGGAAGCATGTTAGAATCGCAGTCTCAAGCCCGCTAGACCCAAGAAATTCAAATCTGCCTTTTAACAAGATCTATGGGGGACTGTTTGGACATTAAACTTTGAGAAGCACTGCCATAATAGGCCACACCACCTGCTGGTGGGGAGTGCAAAGAGTCAGCCACACAGGTGCTGTTGGGCCTCTGGTTTTTCCAATTGTAAGTCTCTCTTATTTATCCAAAAGTTCCAAGAGGCTGGGGTATAACAGTCTTTAAACTGAGAGAGTATGCTACCTCGCCCAATGAGAAAAGATGGCCTGGAGGCCACATGGGATGGTTAATTTCAATTCAATTTCAGCCTAGGAACATCTTGGGCATGGTAGGCCCCATGATGCCAGATACCCTGTGACCCTAAAATTCTGTTTTCTCAAGTCCCAGAAATGTTTGAAATAATCCTCACGTCTGTTTTTTTTCAAGCCTAATGCCATGGGGTATGTTTTGAGTGTGTATGTTTATACATATGTGTGTTTGAATGTATGTTTAAATGCAGAGAAATTAATCACCATCATGTCATTAGTCGCATAACATGAGAAAACATTCTTAGACTTGGACAAAATGTGAGGCAGCCACAGCTGTGCTCACCATTTAGAACAGGGGCTGTGAGCTGGCAGCCTCCAGGCTGAATGTGGTCTGCAGATATATTTTGTTTGCCCACTAAGTATTAGCCAATACTATGCTTTAATATTTTATAGGAAGGTAGTATGCCACGTATGTCCAGATCTTTTGGCTTCTCTTGAAAAACTAGAATATTTGGCCTGGATTCCAGCATGGCAACAATTAATGGAAGTCTTAATTGAAGCTTTCACTTTCTCATTGCCACTATCCCCACCGCTCCCTGCTGTCTTCTCAGTTTTGACACCAAGTGTCAGCTGCCAGCAGTTGTTTTACTTATAATAGAATTTAGAGAAAAGTTAACCTTTTCTTACATCCATGTCACCCAGCCCTTTATCCACTTTTTTTTTTAAGTCTGAGTCTCACTCTGTCACCAGGCTGGAGTGCAGTGGCGCGATCTTGGCTTACCTCAACCTCCACTTCCCCAGGTTCAAGCGATTCTCCCGCCTCAGCCCCCCGAGTAGCTGGGACTACAGGTACACACCACCATACCCAGCTAATTTTTGTATTTTTAGTAGAGATGGGGTTTCACCATGTTGGCTAGGCTGGTCTCGAACTCCTGACGTCATGATCTGCCCGCCTTGGCCTCCCAAAGTGCTGGGATTACAGGCATGAGCCACTGTACCTGGCCCCTTTTACCCATTTATATCACCTGCAGACCTATACATTTGTAATCCCTGATTTAGATGAAAGTTAGCAGAGTTCCCCTGGGACCTACGGTCTTCTCTAAATTTATAAATATGTTATGATATTCTGGTTGCCCACTGAACCAACGTGAAGGAATAATTTATTAGTGGCATGGTATATGGGTATTTATTGCCTCCCATTGTGTTCTCAGCCCTCTGCTTCATGCTGTGGACAACTGAGAAGCATGAAAACAATTTAGTATTCACTAAAGAAATATCTCTCAAACCTATAAAACAACTAGGGAATAACGAAAGAGATGTTATGACCAAGGAAGGATTAGCCTGGCAGGAAGGTGTTGTGTGAAGGGTAGGATTTAGTAGGATAGGCAGGATTTAGAGTGAAGCATTGGGGAAAGGAAGTGGATGGGGGATGAAGGAGGCATGGGATAGCTAAGGTTTGCTGGAGCAAAAGATTTGGGCTGGAGAAGATGATTAGGCAGAGGGCTGCTATTAGAGGAACAGTGAGTGAGCAGGTGAGATGGGTGAGATGGGGGAAGATTGTGCAGGGCCATGCATGGCAAACTGAGTGGATTTGGGGTGAATAGAAGCTGGAAATAGGGAACTGGCTGCTTTTTCCAGAATGTGTCATGCTGCCTCATGCAGACTCTGTTTCTTCTTCCTGGAATGCCCTGCCTTATCTGTTTCAGCCAGCTCACTTGCACTCATTGTCTATGACTCAGTTCAGAAACCATGCCTTCCAGGCCAACTTCCTGGCAGGAATGAGGGACCCCCGTCTTTGTGCTCCTTTGGCACCCTAGGCATAAGCTTTGAATGTTGCCTGGAAGGAGACGTTTTGTAATTCGGGGATTTCCCCATCTGACACTACCAAATTATAAACTTCTTGAGGGACCATGGGGTCTTTCTACATGGTGACCCTAAAGCCCATCACAGTAATTGGGACTTACACAGTATTCAGTGCATGGTTTTGAATGAATAAATGGATAAATGAACTTGTGGAAGAGTGCTGCAGGCTTGAGATGAGAAGGGCTGGGCTAGTGTAGGGTCTGTGGGTGTAGAAATGAAGTAAAGAATAGAAGACAAATTGCAAAGAAAGAAGTTGGTTAGGACTTGGTGCCAACTTGATTGTGGTGGCCAGAGAGCCTAAAGGAATTCAAACTAAGGCATGGAAAGACAATGTCAATACTGACAGCACCAGGACAACCAGGATGGGGGCTGGAGGGGATCTTATTCTTATATCCAGAGTAGAAAGCTCTTTGAGGTATGGTACCCTGTGCCCTCCCTTACCTGAGCTGTTCTTGTTGATCTCCACCTTTTTGCTGCTCCTGAAACTCGAGCCATTTCAGGATCAAGGAAATGAAAGTTGAAAGTAAAGGAAAAGAACATTAAATTTGTATTTCAGATCTTGTTCAAAAGTTCCTGATGCAAAGCTTTAGAGACAGATATAAATATGAAAAAGGCCAGCTGTGGCTATATTGGATGGGTGTGACGCATATTAAAGTTCCAGAAAAAAAAAATCAGGAAGGGGGAGGTGGAATGGGGTGGGAGGTGGGGAGCAGAGCCCATGCTGCTGATTTTGCTGAGGAGGAGGGGGTGACGCCATCTGTTCAGTTCTGCATCTCAGCCATTTATTTTATTTGCTGTTAAGTTGCATGTTGTTGCCAGTATGCAAAAACTGGTAATAATTGCAACCAGACTAGAACCAGCCCAAATGAGAGAAAAATCATCACTCAGGGACTCCATTCTGGGAAACTGAAGAGAAGGCGCTAAATGTCTGTACAAAGCAATTATCAAGATAGCAGTGAAGCAAAAACGAATCCCTTCCTCCCCTCGTTTCTTACATCCTTCTGATCTGCCCAGACTAGGTTGCCATAGCTCCCTAACTCGTTTTTCCACATCTCTCCTTCCCTTCAAATTAACTGTCAGGCAACAGCTAGCATGACCTTTTCAAAATGTAAATTGGATCACGTCACTTCCCTGTTTAAAATGCTGCTAAGGCTTCCATGACACTGGAATTCTAAATTTCTTCGCATGGCTTCCCAGGCCCTGCCTGGCTCAGTCCCTGCCCTCTTCTACTTATTCTTTTCCACCACTACCTGCTCTTCCACACTGGCCTTCCACCAAGCTTCTTTCTTTGCGGAAGCCTCAGCCTTGCACCTGCCCATTCCCTTAATCTGCCTGGCCCTTCTTCACCCTTTCTTTAGCTGTCTATTGCCTATTTTCTACTTCAGATCTTAGCCTCCTCTCAACTTCTAGAAATATTAAAAGCTGTCTGTGCCAGAGAGTGCCAGTAGGCCCCCAGTGACCCTTTTTGCCTTCTCCCTGGGGGGCACAGTACCTAATTTTGTGTTGTGTACGTGGCTATGCAAAATGAGGAATGCATTTCCCAGCCTCCCTTGCAGCTGAGTGAGGTCATGTGACTGAGTGTGACCAATGAGGTATAAACAGAAGCTGTTCTTTAAATAGTAATTTAAAAATCAGTGATTTGGCCAGGCACAGTGGCTCAATCCCATAATACCAGCACTTTGGGAGGTGAGTGGACACATGAGGCCAGGAGTTCAAGACCAGCCTGGCCAACATGAAGAAACCCCATCTCTAATAAAAATACAAAAATTAGCCAGGCATGATAGTGAGTGCCTATAACCCCAGCTACACTGGAGGTTAAGGCATAAGAATCACTTGAACCCAAGAGGCAGAGGTTGCAGTGAGCTGAGATTGTGCCATTGCACTCCAGCCTGGGAGACAGAGTGAGACTGTCTCAAAAAAGAAGGAAGGAAGGAAGGAAGGAAGGAAGGAAGGAAGGAAGGAAGGAAGGAAGGAAGGAAGGAAGGAAAAAGGAAGGAGAGAAAGAAAGGAAGGAAGGAAGGAAGGAAGGAAGGAAGGAAGGAAGGAAGGAAGGAAGGAAGAAAGAGTCAGCGATTTGATATTTTGAGACAGCCAAAAAGTAGTTTCAAACTACCTTGCTCTATTAGAGTCCAGTGCCCTCTAGCTCAGCAATATAACATCTCATCGAGCAGTTCCTTCATTACAGAGCTCTGTATGATATATGGAGTGACAATCTCTAGGATATATTCTTTATACTGGGAAACAGATCAGTCTTTCTCTTGTGTTAATAGTTTTCTACCTCCAGCCAAGTTAGAATTAATAATACAAGTTAATACTTATTGAGAGCTTTCTTACAATTTGCCTCTAAATATGCTGAGGAGCATTCTAAGTGCTTGATACATATGAGCTCATTTGATCCTGACATCTGGATGAGGTTGGCACTATTTTCATTTCCATATTACAGATCTGAAAACTGAGCCCCCAAGTTTCGATATGCTCAAGGGTGCAGTCAGAGCAGTGACTTGGGCCCACGTCTATGTGAGCTCTTTGCTGCTATAAGTGCTTGCCTCCTCTGAGCTGTACTGGTTTTCAGTTTATTACCAGTGCTCAGAAAGAAAGGGAATTTGTTCTGCCTCTGAACTGCTGGTCCAACTGGTTCCTGTTGTGACAAAATTCTCCTCTCTAATACCTCATTTTTCTCTCCTGGTAACATTTACTAATTTATTTCTGTCCTCCCCTTTCTATTAAACCATAAGTAACAGGCACTAGGACCCTGGATCCCACTTTATCTGGGACTGAATATTCTGTGGTACCCTCTGGTCTAAGTACGCTCAACTCATGTTTCTTTTAAACCAACCGGTTTTATACCAAGACTTAATGCTAAGTCATCCGTACATACAGCAGCATTGCCTCAGCCATGAAGAAGACAGATCTGTAGCATGGAGCTTTCCAGAACAGACTCTATATTAAGAAAACGACCACAGAAGCGCCATAAAGTCCAACCAGAGACCTTGGGTGAGTAGGTAAGTAAATCCAATAAGTTGACAATGTTTTGAACTATGGTTTTGGTTATTTCCCTGTAGGACTAGAAACTGGATTAGAAATAAGGTTTTACGTGACTAGGCATGGTGGCTCACACCTGTAGTCCCGACACTTTGGGAGGCCGGGGCAGGTGGATCACTTGAGGTCAGGAATTCGAGATCAGCCTGGCCAGCACGGTGAAACCCTGTCTCTACTAAAAATACAATAATTAGCCAGGTGTGGTGATATGCGTCTGTAATCCCAGCTACTTGGGAGGCTGAGGCAGGAGAATCGCATCAACCCAGGAGGCAGAGGTTGCAGTGAGCTGAGACTGTGCCACTGCACTCCAGCCTGGGTGACAGAGTGAGACTCTTGTCTCAAATATACAAACAAAAAACAACAAAAAAAGAAATTAGGTTTTACTTTTTCACCTGTATACCTAACTTATCCTCATTGTTGGAGAGTTTCGTTTCCTTTTTTATAGTAGTCCTCCTCTGGAGTCAAGCCCACCATGCTTGCTGTGTGGAGAAGGAGAACAAGGCAAGGAGAGCTGGAGGAAGGTTGTCCTGAATCAAGGATAAAGACTGAACAGTGACTGGGCACGGTGGCTCATGCCTGTAATCCCAGCACTTTGGGAGGCCGAGGTGGGCAGCTCACCTGAGGTCAGGAGTTTGAGACCAGCCTGGCCAACATGGTGAAACCGCGTCTCTACTAAAAATACAAAAATTAGTTGGGGGCATGGTGGCACATGCCTGTAGTCAAAGCTACTCGGGAGGCTGAGGCGGGAGAATCGTTTGAACCCTGGGTGACGGAGTGAGAGTCTGTCTCAAAAAGGAAAAAAAAAAAAGACTGGATAGTGAGTGACAGTATATCAAGGCCAGGCTGGTCTTGAATTCCTGACCTCAAGCGATTCACCTGCCTCGACCTCCCAAAGTGCCGGGATTACAGGCGTGAGCCACCGTGCCTGGTCACGTAAAACCCTGTGCTCATTAACCAAGATGTTTGGTTTCTGGATCTCACAGCCCAGACCATCTGGGTTGCAGGAAGGAATGTCAGAGGCTGGCCTGATTTAAGTCATGTACCTCAACTGGTTCTGCTGGTGTAAGTCGGCAAAAATCTGAGAGAGGGCTTCACTCTCCCCCTTGGCCATTAGTTGAATGAGACTCTCGCTGGGCTGGGAGGCTTGGAGTTTCTTCTGTACTAACTATATGAAGAAAAAAAGCAGAACCAGGTGGTTAAGGCCTTGGAGTCTTCACATTTTCGTAATATCATGGTTCAGACTCTAAAGTGTTAGAACTCAAAAATTTCCAAAGTGCAGCCACACCAGCTGCTCACAGAGGCAATTCTGAGGCCATATTTTTTGGTTTACACTCCTTGTACAGGTAAAAATGTCCTTTTGTGCCTTAAGGATAATATCTTCGTTACATACTTTTAACATAACTTAGCAGATACTTATTCCTATTAATATACCTTAATATAATGTATGAATAGCCTATTAATATAAGCCTTAATAAAGTTTATGCTGTTTGGTTTTATACTTAAATGTAGGGGAATCATATATTTGTTATAGAAATGTAGTGGGATTTTTCTTTTGAGACAGAGTTTCAGTCTTATGCCCAGGCTGGAGTGCAGTGGCGTGATCTCGGCTCACTGCGACCTCTGCCTCCTGGATTCAAGCGATTCTCCTGCCTCAGCCTCCCAAGTAGCTGGGACTACAGGTGTCTGCCACCACGCCTGGCTAATTTTTTTTTTTTGTTTTTTGTTTTTTTTTTTTGAGACGGAGTCTTGCTCTGTCGCCCAGGCTGGAGTGCAGTGGCCGAATCTCAGCTCACTGCAAGCTCCACCTCCCGGGTTTACGCCATTCTCCTGCCTCAGCCTCCCGAGTAGCTGGGACTATAGGCACCTGCCACCTCACCCGGCTATTTTTTTGTATTTTTTAGTAGAGACGGGGTTTCATCGTGTTAGCCAGGATGGTCTCCATCTCCTGACCTCGTGATCCTCTCGTCTCGGCCTCCCAAAGTGCTGGGATTACAGGCTTGAGCCACCGCACCTGGCCTAATTTTTGTATTTTTAGTAGAGACAGGGTTTCACCATGTTGGCCAGGCTGGTCTTGATCTCCTGACCTTGTGATCTGCCCACCTTGGCCTCCCAAAGTGCTGGGATTACAGGCGTGAGCCACCGTGCCCAGCCTAATTAGTGTTTTAAAATTTAATTTCTCTAAGATATATCCTATATATCCTATAATGTGCTGCTTCTTACATCGGGGCAAAATTAATTTCTTTACTGCTGCTTGTGATACTCAAAAGTGTTCCAGTTGTGCTGTCCATGTCCATAGCCACTCATTCATTCCATATTTATTGAATGCCAACTAGGTGCCAGGTACTAGAGATATAGCCATAAACAAGACAGATAAAACCCCCTGCCTTCACGGAGTTTCTGTTGTAGCTGAAGTCAGACTTACATTCATCATGTTCTGGGGCAAAAAGGCCCAGGTATCTTCACTGGTGAATTCTATCAAATATTTAAAGAAGAAGTAATAGCAATGCTTCATGAATTCTTTCAGAAAATAGAGGAGGGAATCCTTTTCAACTTCTTCAATGAGGCTAATATTAACTTGATACCAAAGCTAGGGTATCACAAAGATATCACAAGAAAATTTCAGACCAATATCTCTCATGAGCATAGATGCAAAATTCCTCAACATAATGTGAGCAAGCTGAATCTAGTAACATATGAAAAAGAAATATATGCACTGTGACCAGGCAGATTTTATTGCAGGAACACAAAGTTGGTTTAACATTAAAAAAATCAATTAATGTTATATACTATATTAACAAAGTAAAGGACAAACCACATAATCATCTTAATAGATGCAGAGACAGCATTTAACAAAATCTAATACCCATTCATGATGAAAGAAAACAAAAGAAAGAAAACCTTTTCAATAAACTAGGAATAAAGGGAACTTCCTCAACCAGAGTAAGGGCATCTACAAATATTCATAATAAGCATCATACTTAATAGCAAAAAACTGAATGTTTTTTTCCTAAGATCAGGAACAAGACAAGGATGTCTGCTCTTGTTTCTCCTATTAAACGTGTACTGGAGGTTGTAGCTAGTGCAATAGAGCAATAAACAAACCTAGATTGGAAATGAAGATGTGAAAGTGTCCTTATCGCAGATGGCATGAGTGTGTGTGTGTGTGTGTGTGTGTGTGGTGTGTAGGTAGAAAATCCCAAGGAATCCATAAAACTGCTATAATGTATAATGAAGTTAATATTTAAAAACCAATTGTATTTCTAATACTATCAATGAATGACCCAAAAATGAAATTAACAAAACACAAACATTTCTGTTCACAACAGCATCAACAACAATAAAATACTTAGGAAAACGTTGAATAAAATAAGTGCAGAACTTGCAGAACTTGTCTACTAAAAACTACAAAATAGGCCGAGCATGTGGCTCACACCTGTAATCCTGGCACTTTGGGAGGCTGAGGCAGGAGAATTGCTTGAGCCCAGGAGTTCAAGACCAACCTAGGCAACACAGTGAGACCTCATCTCTATTAAAAACAAAACAAAAGCTACAAAACATTGCTAAGAGAAACTAAAGTATTGAATAAATGAAAAGACATTCCGTATTCAGATATTGGAAGACTCAATATTATCAGATGGCACTTCTCCCCAAAGTGATGTATAAATTCAACATGTGCTTATCAAAATTCTAACAGGTTTTTTTGTGAAATTAACAAACTGATTCTAAAATTTATATTAAAATGCAACAGATCTAGAATAGCCAACACAGCTTGAAAAAGAACAAAATTGGAAGACTTATATCACCCATTTTCAAACTTAATATAAAGCTACATTAACCAAGACATTGTTGTATTGACACAGAATAGACAAATAAATCAACAGAATGGAACTGATAATTCAGAAATAAATCCTTATATTGATAGTAAGTTGATTTTTGACGAAGGTGCTAAGACAATTCAATGTGGGAAGGAATAGTCTTTTCAACAAATGGTGCTAGGCTAATTACATATCCACATACACAGAAAAAGTACTTAGATCATTACCTCATTCCATACATAAATATTAACTCAAAATGGATCATAGACCTAGATGTAAGAGCTGAATCTATAAAACTCCTAAAGTAAAACATAGGATAAATCTTTGTGACTTTGGAATGAACAAAGAGTTCTTAGATATGCATAGAAAACCTGATCCATAAAAGAAAAAGTTTCACTCCTGTAATCCTAGCACTTTGGGAGGCTGAGGCGGGTGGATCACTTGAGGTCAGGAGTTTGAGACCAGCCTGGCCAACATGGTGAAACCCTATCTCTACCAAAAAATACAAAAATTAGTTGAGTGTGGTAGCGCATGCCTGTAATCCCAGCTACTTGGGAGGCTGAGGTGGGAGAATCACTTGAACCCAGGAGGTGGAGGTTGCAATGAGTCGAGATTGTGCCATTTCACTCCAGCCTGGGCAACAGAGCGAGACTGTCTCAAAAAAAGAAGAAAAAAGTTGACAATTGCACTTTATCAAAATTAAAAACTTTTGCTCCTCAAAAACATCATTAAGAAAATGAAAGGCAATTCATAGACTGAGAGAAAATATTTTCATATATCTGATGAACAACTTGTATCCAGAATATAAAAAGAATTCTTACAATGCAACAAGAAGAAAAAACCCAATTGAAAAATGGTCAACGCTGGGCACAGTGCCTCATGCCTGTAATCCCAGCACTTCGGTGGGCCAAGGTGGGTGGATCACCTGAGGTCAGGAGTTCCAGACCAGCCTGGCTAACATGGCAAAACCCCGTCTCTACTAAAAATACAAAAATTGGCTGGGCACGGTGGTGCGCGCCTGTAATGCCAGCTAGTTGGGAGGCTGAGGCAGGAGAATCACTTGAGCCTGGGAGGCAGAGGTTGCAGTGAGCCAAGATCGCGCCACTGCACTTCAGCCAGGGCGACAGAGTGAGACTCCATCTCAAAAAAAAAAAAAAAGAAAAAGAAAAAGCAGAATAAAACAAAAAGAAACTACAAATACTCTGTGACTCTGCCCTGGAGTTGGCCCCATGCTACAATATGGATGAACCTGAAAAATGTTATGCTAAGTGAAAGAAGCCAGACACAAAAGACTATATGTTGTAAGACTCCATTTATATGAAATGCCAAAGATGAATGTGTAGAGACTAAAAACAGATAATGGTTGCCTAGAGCTGGGAGTAGGAACAGGGAATGACTGCAAATGGGCGAGGGGGAATTTTTTAGGGTAATGGAAATGTTCTGGAACTGGATTGTGGTGATAGTTACATGACTCTATACATCTACTGAAAGTGTTGAAACTGTGGTTTCAACATAATCCACAATAAAATCCGCAATGGTAGATTTTAGAAAACAATAAACAATTTACATAAAATTGTTTATATAAAATATATATAAAAACAAAAAACAATTATAAAATAAGAAAATCCCCCATAGTGGATTTTATGGTTCTAAATGCTATTCAATAAAGCTGTTTAGAAAAGGCCTCGAGCTGAGATCACCTTCATAGGGTGCTCACATACCAGCTGGGTTAAGCTCTACCTCACTGCTCTGGCCTTGGCTGGAGGTTGGCAATGGTGATTACTTACCTTTGAATCTCCTGAGGGGCTGCAGCAGTTCTTGGGTACCAGGCAGTGAGTGACAAGAATCCTAGGATCTTTGGTGGTGATGGACAGCCCCTTTTGCAGAATTTGAACCAGTCGGATCCAGAAGTGGAAGACAGTCTCAGGATGGTCAGGGTGGAGCTTTAGGTAATAAATCTTCTCGGTGACTGTTCTCAACTGCAGGATGCGTTGATGGTGGTCACATACCTGGAGCTCCACAAACTTCAATGGGAGAATCCTGAAGCCACCAGGGAAGACACACATTGACAACCCTATTGCATCCAATCTGACCCTGTCTTCATTAAAATGAGGAAGGTCTTCTTTAGAACTAAGGCTTTTGGAGGTAGGAAAGAGGGTGCTTTAGCACAGTGCTGTTCAAATGTTGGGGAGACCAAATACACCGGCTGAGTTTGTTTAAAATGCAGACACCTGAAGACACCACTAAAGATTCAGATTCACTAGGAATTGGGTGTGGCCCTGGAACTTGCATTGTAACTTCCACCCACCCTGCCATGATTCTTGTGTGCCCTAGACCCTATTTGAGAGAGACAGCCTAGGAGGTAAGGTGGCTGGAGTCATAAGATTTTGCAATTTGTTTCTTTCTTTTTTCTTTTTTTTTTTCAGACAGAGTTTTGCTCTTATTGCCCAGGCTGGAGTGCAATGGCATGATCTTGACTCACTGCAACCTCCGCCTCCCGGGTTCAAGTGATTCTCCTGTCTCAGCCTTCTGAGTAGCTGGGATTACAGTCATGTGCCACCAGGCCCGTCTGATTTTTTATTTTTAGTAGAGATGGAGTTTCATCATGTTGGTCAGGCTGGTCTTGAACTCCTGACCTTAGGTGATCCACCCGTCTCTGCCTCCCAAAGTGCTGGGATTACAGGCGTGAGCCACCACACCCAGCTGAAATTTCTTTCTTGAAAGCACCAAAGGAGCTTGCCCCACTGTCTGGCTTGTTCATTTATTGAGTTTAATGCCACAGTTAGTCTTCCCAAGGGAGTTAAAGTTCAAGGATCTGGCTTTGGATCTAATATTAGTCAGCTGGGACTGGGCAGTACTTGCTACAGGTACACCAAGAACATCATGAAGAGGTGTATCACCGAGGTAACATGGAGAAATGAAGGACTTTCCTGGACTTTTGGGAATTTCTAGAGATTCTTGAGATATCCTACAGATTATCTAAAGAGGCCCAAAGATTTAAAAAGACTACTTCATCCTGGGCAAGCATGATGTCACTATATGCTACCCCTCTAAGTGAGACTTAGTCCCCTTTATTTTACTGATTAAAAAAAAAAAAAAAACTGGCAGGGCATGGTGGCTCACACCTGTAATCCCAGCACTTTGGGAGGCTGAGGCAGGTGGGTCATCTGAGGTCAGGAGTTCAAGACCAGCCTGGCCAACATGGTGAAACCCTGTCTGTATTAAAAATACAAAAATTATCCCGACGTGGTGGTAGGCGCCTATAATCCCAGCTATTTGGTAGGCTGAGGCAGGAGAACCACTTGAACCTCGGAGGCAGAGGTTGCGGTGAGCCAAGGTCCCACCATTGCACTCCAGCCTGGGTGACAGTCTTTTTTGAGATTCACTTTCAAAAGAAAGAAAGAAAGAAAGAAAGAGAGAGAGAGAGGGAGGGAGGGAGGGAGGGAGGAAGGAAGGAAGGAAGGAAGGGAGGAAAAAGAAAACTGTGGAGCAGCAAATAACTTGTGATTTTAAAAATTGAGTCCAGTTAGTTGCATACCAAGAACTAAAAATAATCTCCTTTCCCCAACCAGTGCTCCATCTGCCCTACCTCACTGCCTCCTTGCCTTGGGCCCAATGCTGAGAGATTTCCTATGAATTCAGTGGCGTCCGTGCAGTGAGAAAGAAAGTGGGCAGGTAGACTGGCCCCTCACTCCTGTCCACATGACATCTCCCTTTGTCCCACTTGGCCTCTGTCCTTCCAGTGTACCACCTGTCTTAGGATACTGTTGTCTAAAAAAATCAGTGTTACTGCTGATGACATCTCTATCTTCTCCTTGAGTTTAGTAGTCAAGCAACCTCCACTTTGCATCCACCCCTCACCCCTCTTGTCCTCCATTCTCATCTGCGTTGCTCACCTCTTCAGGAAGATGTTGGGGGCTGTGGATGGTCTGTTCCATGTCTGGCTCTGCCCCTGGTGCCATTTGACACTGGCCATGAGTAGGATGTTGGGGAGGGGCAGGCAGGGCACTGAGGAGGTCACCCCCAGGGCCATAGTGTAGGAGGCTTTGTAGATGTCTCTCCAATTCCTGCCCCTTTTGACCTGCAACACAGCCCCCAGGCACAACCTGAGCATTTGGCAAAAGCCGCCATCTGTTTCAGCCCAGGGTTTCTCAACCTCGACACTATTAATGTTTTGGGTTGGATATTCTTTGTTGAGGGCAGGATACTGCCCTGCACACTAGAGAATACTTAGTAGCATCCTTGACCTCTACCTACTAGTTCTAGTAGCACTACCAGCCAAATGGGGACAACAAAAAATGTCTCCAGACATTGTCAAATGTTCCGTGGCAGTTGGGGCCAAATATCAATTCTTATTGATAACCACTGTATTAATTAAACAACTACTAGTATTTAAACAATATTTCTATCACCCTTTGTTAACAATTGCCCACAAGAATTACAGCTCAGGAGTTCCCTGCCATCTGTCATTTCTGCCAATCCTCCCTGGACTGTTTCCTGGCCTTCTCTGAAAAATTTATCCTCTTGGTCCTTCCTGAGGGGCCCTGTTATCTCCTGCACCTTCACTGAACAGGAAGGTCCTCTCTAACTCCAAAGTGATGTTTATTCTTGCTTCCATCCAACCAGAGGAGAGCCCAGGCAAGGAGACAAACATGCACCGAGTGCCTGTTAGACCAGGTGCTTTGCTTGCTGTATTAGCATTTCATCCTCAGGTCAGTTCAAACCTTTTACAATAAAGGGGCCAGATTCAGGCTGCACAGGTTACTTGCACAGTCACCTCCCAAGGAGAAGGCAGAAGACTGGAATCTGAGCCCAGCTGTCTCTGGGTCCCCAGGTGCTGTTCTTTCTCCAATCCGCATTTTTGTTCTCAAGAAGTGTCTCTTTTCACTGCCTCTTTTTTCATCTACTTCAGGTGACAGCCTGGGGGCTGAAGTAAACTGGGGGATTAGAATACCGAATTCTCCTCTCAGAGCAGAGGACCCCTGACCTTTCTCCCCGGGTGACAGCTATCTGTAGGAGAAGCCCTGTCTGAGGCTCAGCAAAGCCCAGGTCAGTGGGGATGGCCTTGTATTCCAGGTCACTAGCTTCTTGCCTCAATTCTCACTCCGCCCCAGTTCCAGGGATGGACTCTCTCAGTCATATCTTGGTAACAGGTTTAGAAGAATCAAAAAGTGCTATTCTGTGCCACCCAAGAGTACCTGGACGAAGTTGCTTTCAAACACCACGGAGTTAGGAAACAGGTTGAATTCTGGAGAATGAACCACCTGGCAGAGCAGTCCCTCCTCCACACCTAGGCCCACTCCAGGGTTCGGCTCTTGATCCACAGGAAAGAGGCCCCTGAATTCTTCCCAGGCATTCAGGGAAGGGAAGGTTGGATAGGATCTTGTGACTTTTACTGTCTTCTTTGATTTCCTCCAAGTCTTTCCATGTGGAACTGATGACATTTCTACACATGCTCAGGGGCCTGCTGCACATTTGTCCTGGGATCTCTCTCTCCCCTCCTGGCCTTGGGCAGCTGGCCAAGCCCTGGGACCGCCAGTCAGCTCACAATGATGAATGGATGACATCACGAAAAATCAGCACGGACCTGCAGGAAGGGGAAGTGCAGAGGAGCCTCCCTTTTCCTCCAGAGAGCCTGTGTGCCCTATCGGTGCCTTGATAACCCCCAGCCCTTTTCAGGACCCCAGGACATAGTCCTCCCAGAACTTGCAGAGAAAGCGGTGAGCCAGGCAGAAAGCAAGCAAGGAGGGCTGTCAGGAAGCTCCTTCCACTGCTAAGAGGAAAATGCCCTTCCTGCCTTTCAACCGTTCCTTACTCTGAATGCAACCTATCTCACACAACTTTAAAAGTTGCGTGTCCATTGAAAACCCCGTCTTCCTAAGCTTTGCATCATGTGGGTCCCCGACACCCTGGTGGATCTGCAGGTTATGGAAGCAGTTGCAGGGCAGTTGGTGCCTGCTCTGCGTTCTGCCGCACCAGGCTGCTTACTTCTGCAGGACTTATTTCCCTTAAGAGGTCAAACTGAAGAAGCAGGGGAAGGAATTAGTTTCTTATCCAGAGGCTGGCTTTGTTAGGGCACTGGCTGGGAGGAATAGAACCTCTGCTAGGTCCACAAGCTGTTCCCCCTCTCGGAGAGTGACAGCGTCCCTCAACCCTGAACCAGAGGAGGAAAGAGCCCAAATCATGGGCTGCTAGGTCAGGGGGAGAGAACCAAGCAGGCTGACCACTATGCAAGGCCATTCCCGGGAGAAACTGTTTTCTAATTTGGACCAAGTTCTAAATTTTTATTTTTATTTTTGAGATGGAGTCTTGCTCTTGTTGCTCAGGCTGGAGTGCAATGGCGTGGTCTCGGCTTACCACAACCTCTGCCTCCTGGGTTCAAGCGATTCTCCTGCCCCAGCCTCCCAAGTAGCTGGGATTATAGGCATATGCCATCACGCCCAGCTAATTTTTTCTATTTTTAGTAGAGACAGGGTTTCTCCATGTTGGTCAGGCTGGTCTCAAACTTCCGATCTCAGGTGATCCGCCCACCTTGGCCTCCCAAAGTGCTGGGATTAGCCACTGTGTCTGGCCCAAATTCTGAATTTATTACATAATGAACTAACCATCAAGGTCAAATGTGACACATACAGAAAAAGAGTTTGACAATCATTACACACAAAGGACAAGCATGGAGGCTGACTTTTGCATTTCATTATAAAGTCAGAGAGAAGCCTAAAGGGCCTGGAGGCTCTCCCCGTCCAATTTCATCAGTCCTTCCCTCTGGTCCTTCAGATCACACCCCTGCTCCAGCACCTGTTATAGCTCCTGACTCAGTAAAGCAACTTCCGACCTCACTTTTCTCATTATCTTTTGTTTACCAGGTAGGAAAAGTGATTTCATGGTCACATTCTCTAAGGATTGGATTAGAGACCACATCCTTTGGTTTGCATTTCCCTAGAAATAACCTAGAAAGGGAACACACAGCACAAAAGCGTAGTAATTAATAAAATGATATGTTGCTGTTCACAGTTAAAGCTTAACCACAACAATAAAGCTCATTGGTTTAGACATACGGTTTGAGTATACTTGGCCATTGAGACACCCAAGAGTCAGTTGGGGAGATGACTTCTCTTTTCCGTACAAGTCTGTTAAGCCCACTTCTATGGTGTTCAACCCTCAGAGGAAGAAGGCTTGGGTGCCCAGTCTAGAAAGCTGATTGTGAGCAAATGATTTTTTAGCTCTAAACAAGATGCTAAACAGTTGTGTAAATGGTGCTTTAAGGTGGCTCACACCTGTAATTCTAGTGCTTTGGAAAGCCTAGGTTCCTGGGAGGATCACTCTAGGACGGGAGTTCAAGGCTACAGTGAGCTGTGATCTTGCCACTGCACTCCAGCCTGCACAACAGAATGAGACCCTGTCTGTATTTAAACAAAAACAAAAACAAACAAACAAACACAAAGATACGCACCCCTTCCTACTTCCCCCACCAAACCTCAAAAACAAGCATATTGAATCTTTATAGAAACCATGTGACAGATACTTAGTTGTCTGTTAGTTGTCTGTCCCAACACCCATTCTGTTTCTTTCTTTCTTTCTTTCTTTTTTTTTTTTTTTTGAGACAAGGTCTCACTCTGTGGCCCAGGCTGCTGGAGTGCAGTGGCACAATCTTGACTCACTGCAATATCCACCTCCCAAGTTCAAGCAATTCTTCTGACTCAGCCTCCTGAGTAGCTGGGACTACAAACGTGCACCACTATGCCTGGCTAACTTCTGTATTTTTAGTAGAGATGGGGTTTCTGCCTCAGCCTCCTGAGTAGCTGGGACTACAAATGTGCACCACTATGCCTGGCTAACTTTTGTATTTTTAGTAGAGATGGGGTTTTGCCATCTCTGCTAAAGGCTGGTCTCAAACTCCTGGCCTTAAGTAATCCACCTGCCTTGGCCTCCCAAAACGCTGGGATTACAGGCCTCAGCCACCATGCCCGGCCCATTCTGATTTTTTAGTAATAGAATACTTGATCATTAGTTGGGCACAGGTCTCCTGTAAGAAAGATTACATTTCCTGGCTTCTCTTGCAGCTAGGTAAGGCCATGTGACTACCTTCTGGAAAAGGAGATGTAAAATTATTTACCAATAACTTTAAACAATGAAGAAAATAGGGTTAATTTACAGGAAATTAGGACTGTAGAAACTACAAACTTGTAGCTTCTGGGGAAAGTTATACAGATGTGGGTTCCAATAACTTGAGAAAACATTGCTTTTTCCTCCTTGTGTATTCAGTAATAATGATGCTGCCACAATTAGTGCTGTTTGCACATTTAGTGATGAAAACTTTGGTGACAGCCTCAACTATGCTGACTGTCCTTTGATTTGAGGCCAAAGCCACTTTGGCAGTGCAAGGTATCATTTCATAGCTTGCACAGGAATTACTAGGACATTCAATTGTCAGCTGGGGCTTGACCCAGGTTTTGTGAAGCTAAGAGTTTATACAATTTTGGAAACTCTTAAAAATAAAAAGACTGGATGGAGGAAGTCATAGGGAGTTATTGTTTAATGGGTGCAGAGTTTCAGTTACAGAAGATGAAAAAGTTCTGGAGATGGATGGCAGTGATGGTTGCAAAACAGTGAGAATGTACTTCATACCACTGAACTGCATACCTAAAATGGTTAAAATGGTACATTTTATGTTGTATATATTTCACCACAGTGAAAAGATGCTAGAACTTAACAAATAAAATTAAAACACCCACGAAAGTATGATACAAAATTGCTAGAGGTCCTCCTAGGGCCTCATAAGGCCCATATGAATTAGAGGCCCCGAAGCTTTAAGTTTTATTATCTTTGTGGTAAGTCTGTCCCATTTAAATCTATGTCACTATTTAAAACACTTTATTATTACATAAGCAGTGCAAAGCTTTGTAGAATATTGGAAAATACAGCAAGGTTTCTGTTGTTGTTGTTTTGAGATGGAGTCTTGCTCCGTCATCCAGGCTGGAGTGCAATGGAGCGATCTTGGCTCATTGCAACCTCCGCCTCCCAGGTTCAAGTGATTCTCCTGCCTCAACCTCCAGAGTAGCTGGGCTTGCAGGCACCCACCAACATGCCTGGCTAATTTTTGTATTTTTAGTAGAGACGGGGTTTCACCATGTTGGTCAGGCTGGTCTTGAACTCCTGACCTCAAGAAATCCATGCACGTTGTCCTTCCAAAGTGCTGGGATTACAGGCGTGAGCCACCATGGCCAGCAATACAGCAAGTTTTTAATAAAACTCAGCATAGTCCTGCCTCCTGGAGAACATCACTATAACTGTGTGTGTGTGTGTGTGTGTGTGTGTGTGTATAAAACCAAAATGAGATCATACTTTAAATATTGTTTTATAACTTTTTAATAACCTGGTTCATTTAGTTGACACTCTCTTTAACAACCTGATTCATTTAGTTGACACTCTCTGCCTTTGTTTTTCCCTATATTTTCATCTTACCTAATTTTCAGGCCACATTATACTTTTTCCAATTAACCAAAATTATTACTACAGTTGGCTTATCCAAATCAGTACCCAATCCAGGACCAAGCATGTTCCCTTAGCTTATTTAATTTAGTATATTCCCCTTTTAAGGACACTTATTAGTGAGAGCAGTTGGGTGAGTTGTCCCACACCATGTCCTACCTTCTAGGTTTGTCTGGTTGCTTCCATGGGGTGATGTTTAGTTTGATTCTCTAGCTACTTATTTCCTGTGAAATAGAAGCTCTATCTAAAGGGTTAGTGGATTCAAGGTAAACACTTTTTAAAAAAATTAAAATAGTCACTATTTCTTAGTAAAGCTCTATCACAGGATCTCTGTAAGATGCTACCCTCCTCTCCCAAAGCATGCCAGGAGGAAAGTACACATGACAACTGCATATCAAAAGAATAATGATCCCAGGAAGTAGAAGAAAATATTTGACAAGACTCTTCTCTGTACTCTCAAGGAAATTAAATATAATATGGACCCTCTGAACAAAAATGTAGAGATACCAAAATAAGATGAAATTAAGACCAAAAGAGGTAAGTGAAGAAACAAGAAAAACCAGGCCGGGTGCTGTGGCTCATGCCTGTAATCCCGGCACTTTGGGAGGCCGAGGTGGGTGGATCACCTGAGGTTGGGAGTTCAAGACCAGCCTGACCAACATGGAGAAACCCCGTCTCTACTAAAAATACAAAATTAGCTGGGAGTGGTGGCACATAGGTGTAATCCCAGCTACTCGGGAGGCTGAGGCAGGAGAATCACTTGAACCCAGGAGGCGGAGGTTGCGGTGAGCCAAGATCACGCCATTGCGCTCCAGCCTGGGCAACAAGACCAAAACTCCATCTCAAAAAATATAAATAAATAAATAAAACTAAAAAAAAAAAAGAAAAGAAAAGAAAAAAAGAAACAAGAAAAACTCACTAAAGATCTGGAAGTCATATTAGAAGCCATAAGAAGTAGAGCTGGCATGACAGAAAACTGAGTCAGCGACATGGATGACAGGTTTGAGAATATGACACAGTAAAGCTGGGGAGAGAGATGAACTGACTAGGGAGAAATGAGAGACATAGAAAATAGTTATGTTGATCCAACATGCAGATTGAGTCCTAGGGAATAAATGAAATTCAAAAAAGTAAGAAAAAACATAAAAAGAAACAGTCATTTCTGAAATAAACAAACAAAAGTCCTGATTTAGCAAAAGAACTGAATTTACTATATTGCAGGTAAAGTGAGCAAAGAAGCCACTGGCTCTTATGAAGTTCCTAAATCTTAGGGATAAAGAATGCATTAACTAAGTGTTACCGCTCTTTTAGAATTTGTCTAGCAGGGCTGGTTATGGTGGCTTACACCTGTAATCTGAGCACCTTGGGAGACTGAGGCGGGCAGATCACTTGAGACCAGTTTGAGAGCAGCCTGGCCGGCCAACATGACAAAACCCTATCTCTACAAACAATACAAAAATTAGCCAGGTGTGGTGGCAGGCACCTGCAGTCCCAGCTACTCAGGAGATTGAGGCAGGAGAATTGCTTGAACCCGGGAAATGGAGGCGGGAGGATCATGAGGTTAGAAGTTCGAGACCAGCCTGGCCAACATGGTGAAACCCCGTCTCTACTAAATATACTGAAAATTAGCTGGGCGTGGTGGCGCACGCCTGTAATCCCAGCTACTCGGGAGGCTGAGGCAAGAGAATCACTTGAACGTGGGAGGTGGAGGTTGCAGTGAGCCGAGATCACGCCATTGCACTCCAGCTTGGGTGACAGGGCAAGACTCTGTCTCAAAAAAAAAAAAAAAAAAAAAAAGAGAATTTCTCTAGCAGGTTTTCTGGTTTCCACCGGAAAACCCCATATTAAAAACAAACAAACAAAAAAATTATGCTTCAAACATCCAGAAAGAAGACGCAGACAGTCTACCCAGGGGATAAAAGGAGACTGGCCTCAGACCTCTTTCCAGCAATTTTAGATGGCATAGGACAATGAAACAATGGAGAAAGAATGTTGAGAAGAAAAGTATGTGACCCCATGATTCTATAAATGGCTTAAAATTCATTCAAATATAGCAAAAATAATCTCAAAACAGTAAGCACACCAAAATAAATCCATAAGCTGGTTCTTTGAAAAAAATTAGTTGGACTACTAAACATTTTACTTTGTAAAAACATGGACATAAAACATGAACTAAGAAAACATTAGGGGAGATATACCTAATGTAAATGATGAGTTAATGGGTACAGCACACCAACATGGCTCATGTATACATATGTAACAAACCTGCACGTTGTGCACATGTACCCTAGAACTTAAAGTATAATTAAAAAAAAAAAGAAAACATAAGTACGTGCAAATGAAGGGGAGGTACAGGCTTCTGGGTGAAGGTAGTGGCATGAAGCTATACTACTTAAGATGTAGTCCAGGTAATCAAATACCCCAAACTATTGTGACTTAAAATAGAATTTTGATTTTCTCTTACATAATAGTTCAAAGGTCAGCAATCCAGAGTGGATACAGTATCTCTGCCCTTCTCAACATGTGGCTTTCAGCTCTGGGTCCTAAGGTGGCTGCTCCAGCTCCTGCCATTATGTCTGCATCCTGGCCAGTGAGAAGTGGGAAAAGAAAGGGGAGTTTACACTCATTCCTTTTAAGGCTATGACCTGAAAATGGCATAATCACTTTTGCTCACATCCCATTGGTCGGAATTCAGACACAGGGCCACACCCAGATACAAGGGAAGCTGGGAAATGTAGCTTTTCACTGGGTGGCCGTGAGCCCACCTAGAACTGGAGAATTATTTATTATTTAAGGATGCGGGATATTGATGGACAATTAGCAACCCATGCGAAGAAGCTATGTCACAGAATGACTACCCTGGCCATAGACATTAAGTATATAGTTTATTTAAAAAACAAAAGATTAACTATTGATAACCTAACAAAGAAAGAGATTAAGTCGGGTGGCCAAAGAGTAGAAAAGATGTAAAATCTGGAGCTAGCCTGATAGTAGAGTAAGAATGCTAGTTAATAAAATTGTCCGTGTTCTCACAAATTACTCCCTCCTCCTCCCCAAATTGGAGAAGAGCGGTCTGAGGGAGTCAGTAATCAGCTCAGGAAAACAATTCAAGAAAACCCTTCAAGAGTAGAAGAAAACAATTCAAGAAAAACCTTCAGAAATCCCCTATCAGTCACAGCACTGTCTCATTAGAGACAGAAGAGCCCAGCTGGGTTCACCATTGTTCAGTTCTTCAGGCCGATTTGATGGAAGGATTACCTCATGAGAATAGGATACACCTCCAAATAGAAAAGAGGGCTTTTTAAAATTTTTCAGGAGACAATTCAGCCTTAAAAAAGAAAGAAATGGGCCCGGTGCAATGGCTCACACCTGTAATCCCAATACCTTCAGAGGCCGAGGTGGGAGAACTGTTTGAGCCCAGGAGTTTGAGATCAGCAACGTAGTGAGACCTCGTCTCTACTAAAAATTAAATAAATAAATAAATAAATAAATAGATAAAATTGGCCAGGTGCAGTGGCATGCGCCTATAGCCCCAGCTAACTGACAGGCTGAGGCAAAAGGATCGCTTGAGCTGGGAGAGCAAGGCTGCAGTGAGCCATGACATGATCATACCATCGCACTCCCGCCTAGGCCACAGAGATCCTGGAAAGAGAGAAAGAAAAGAAAAGAGAAAAGAAAAGGAGAGAAAGGAAGGAAGGAGAAAGAGAAAGAGAGAGAAAGCAAGGAGGAAGGAAGGAGGGAAGGAAGGAAGGAAGAAGGGAAGGGAAGGGAAGGAAGGAAAGGAAGGAAGGAAGAAAAAGGAAGAAAAAGCAAGAGAGGAAGGAAGGAAGAAAAAGAAAGGAAGAAAGGAAATCCTGCCATAGGCAACAGCATGCACGGACCTGGTGAAATAAACCAGACACAAAAAGACAAATACCGTATGATGTCACTTATACATGAAATCAAAAATATTTGGCTGGGCAGGGTGGCTCACATCGGTAATCCCAGTACTTTGGGAGGCCAAGGCGGGAGGATCATTTGAACCCAGGAGTTCAAGACTAGCCTGGGCAACATAGTGAGACCCCCATCTCTAAAAATAAAATATAGTAATAATAAAAATTAGCAGGGCTTGTGTTCCCAGGCTGAGGTGGGAAGATTGCTTGAAGCCAGGAGATTGAGGCTGCAGTGAGCCATGATCGTGCCACACTGTATTCCAGCCTGGGCGACAGAGAGAGACCCTGTCTCAAAGAAAAGAAATTAGTCAAACTTATAGAAGCAGAGTGTAGAACAGTGATTGCCACGGGCTGGGTGGAGAGGTGAAGATGAGGAGATGATGGTCAAAGAATACAAAGTTTCAGTTGTAGGATAGATGAATCTAGAGATTTACTATGAGGCATCATGCCTACCACTAACAATGCTGTACGATATAGTTAAAATTTCCTAAGAAGGTAGATCTTATATTTGATGTTCTACACACATACACACACACACACACACACACACATACACAATAATAATAATAATAATAATAATAATAGGGCAGGAGGAAAATTCAGGAGGTGATGGGTATGTCTATGGCCTTGATGGTAGTAGGGTTGGCTTCACAGGCGTATATTTATCCCCACATTCATCAAGTTGTATACATTAAATATATACAGCTTTTTACATCTCAATCATACCTCAATACAATGGTTAAAAAAGAAAACTTTTAGGGGAGAGGATACCCCATGTCCTCTGACAAAGGCTATAGACAGGCCCCTGAGTCCTCATCACCCCAGGACCTTCAGCCTATGGAAGAGTGAAGGTCAATAATACAACCTGCAGCCTTCCAACTCCGTTGTAGCCCTTTGTATTTCCCAGAGTTCCACGAGGAGCTGCCTTACTGCCTGCTGTGCGGCAGCAAGCAGCGAAGGAGACAGAGGTGAGCCCACCAGGCTCTGGGATCGCAGTATGCCCAGGGATGAAGGATGAGGCAGATCAGAGAGCTTCTCAAAGACAGAGGGCTTGCTCAGTAGGGACGGTGGCGGATGAGGGAGTCAGCCAGTATGGTTAGGAGACTGGTTACCTGAGCAAATAAGCAAACACATTGAGGATAATGGTAGCCAGGTTTCTCACTGTGGGAGAAGGTCCTTGTAAGCATGGCAAGCTTGGGAAGGCTAGAAAGAACCCTGAGGTGGTAGACTGAAATTGGAGATACCAGAATGAACTCAGCTTAAAATACATAAATAGAGAGAGAGAGAGAGAGAGAGAGAGAGAGAGAGAGAGAGAGAAAGAGATGGAGATATATAGTTACAGGTGCATGAGTATATAAAAATGTCTGTGCATATATGGCTGTGTGTGTGTGTTTTTCTAAATCTGTCCATTGAGAGGGCCTAGAAGCAGTGACACAACAGTAAGAAGAAGCACACTAAGTGTGTAGATTGGTTTCCAAATACCATCTTCCACTCTAAAGAACCAGGATTTCTTGGAGAAATGGCTGATTCCAAGATTGAGGCGGGAAAAGTACAAGATAAGAGTGGAGCCTCTTGTTTGCCAGAAAGGAAGGAATTGCTCAAAGAATGATGGTGGACAAGTCAAAAGAATGCAGAAGACAGCCTGGAGGTGCTCCCACAAGCCAAATTTGGGACTGTTTGAATGTCAAAGCAGATAATGACCGTAATAAGTTACAAACTCTTGAATAAAATTGAAACCTATGAGTCATACTGATGAGAGAGAGAGAAAGAGAGAGAAAGAGAGAGAGGAACCTCTCCAAAGAACCAATGTGTCAGTATGTTTAGCTCCCCGTTCTTTGTTCTCCATTTTAAAGTTTAACTTCCTCATTCTTTATGTCTCCTTGCCCTAGTTTCAGTAAACAACCCCCTCCTAGCCTCTATCACCTGCTCTGTTCTTAGTCACCTGCTCTGTTCCTAGTCACCTGCTTTGTCCTTAATCATAATTAGTCACCTACTCTGCAACCATCCCTCCTGCCAAAACTACTAACCTTGCCACTCCAGCTTATACCCTTGCTCTCTTTAAAATAGCCAATCAGAATTAGCTTAGACTGTGCCATCCAACCCCAGTCAATAGGGAAAAGACAATAGGGAAAAGCAGTAGTGACTAGCTGTGTTAAGAATAAGACCCCCTACCCCTCCCTCATCCAGTGTGCTCTCACCATTGCTCCATCCGTGAGATGTACCCTTCTATAGAAGTAAATTGCCTTGCTGAGAAAACTTTTGCCTCAGTGCTATTTTTACTTGGCGGCAGCAAGCATTTACTTCCAACATTTGTTTCTCTGTATGGAATACAGTTGGCCCTTGAACAACATGGGTCTGAACTTTGAGGGTCCACTTACACCCGGATTTTAAAAATATGCACAGTTTACCCTCTGTATGGGTGGGCTCCACATCCAGAACCAAACACATTGTGTGAAACATGGTATTGGCTGGATGTGAAGCATGGTATTGGCTGGATGTGAAGCCCACCTAGATGGAGGGCTCACATTTCCTATCAGTTGGTTCCACTGGGACTTAGGAATGTGTGGATTTGGTATCTGGGGGGGAACCAAGCCCCATGTGAATACCGAGGGACAACTGTGTTTCTTTCTTCTCTTGCTCCTTCAAGATGTCCTCTTTTTGCTTTGTTTTCAGCAGTATGAACTTAAAATGTGTAGGTAGTGTATCGTGTGTGTGTGTGTGTGCACTCATGTTAGTATATCCTGCTTTCTGCTCTCTGAGCCTCTTGGATCTGAGATTTGATGGCTGTCATTAATTCTGAGAAATTCTTGGCCATTATTTCCTCAAATATTTCTTCTATCCCATTTCTTCCCTTCTCCTGGGATTCCAGCTATGTATGTATGTTTCAAGCTCATGTTTTAATATTGATTTAACATCTAAATAAAATGGTAGCAAATGGAATCTATCTTGTAGTAAAAGAATAATAAAACTTTACTAAGGCCGGGCATGGTGGCTCACTCCTGTAATCCCAGCACTTGGGGAGGCTGAGGTGAACAGATCACCTGAGGTCAGGTGTTTGAGACCAGCCTGGCCAACATGGTGAAACCCCGTCTCTACTAAAAATACAAAATTGCCGAGTGTGGTGGTGCATGCCTGTAATCCCAGCTACTTGGGAGGCTGAGGCAGGAGAATGGTTTGAACCCTGGTGGCAGAGGTTGCAGTGAGCTGAGATCATGCCACTGCACTGCAGCCTGGGTGACAGAGAAAAACTCCATCTCAAAAAAGAAAAAAAAAAATCAAAAAAAAATACAAAATAAAACAAACAAAAAAAACCTTACTAAATGTGAGTATTAAAGAAAGCAAGAATAATTGAAGATTGCAAACTATATAACTACAATTCACATGGTAATTAGTCAAGAGGAAAATATCCTATGATGTACCACTGTACTCCAGCCTGGGCAACAGAGAGAGACCCCATCTCAAAAAGAAAAAGGAAAACAAAAGTATAAAGAAAGCTTGAAAGTAAAAGAATGAAAGAGAAGTATACTATATAAGTACTAACAAAAGAAAGTTGGTGACCTATATTAATGTTAGTCAAATGGACTTTAAACCAAAAACCACTGCTAAAAAGAAAAAGAACCACTGTGGAATGATAAAAAGTTCAATTCACCAGGAACATTAAAAAAAAAAAAAAAAACCTCAAACGTATAATAGTCTCAATCTATATAAAGCAAAATTGACAGAACTGCATATGAACAAAGTAATAATCACAGAAGGTGATTTTAATGCCTTTCTGTAATTGATACAGTATGCAGACCAGATCAGTAAGGATATAGAATATTTAAACATGATTAACAAACTTGATTTAATAGACCACAGGCAGAGAACACTACACCCAACAATTGCAGAATATGCTTTAATTTTAAGTACATAGGGAAATGTACAAGTAAAAAATGGCCAGATTATGAGCAATAAAGCAAGTTTCAGCGAATTTCCATCACTGAATTGCATGTAGCAATATTCAAATCTAGATCGCAATGCACTTCAGCTATAAATCAAACAAAAAATCACTAGGCTGTGGGATTCAGTGAGATTCAGACATCAAAGTGATTGTAAATCAGGAGGGTGCAAGCATTCCTGAAAATCTTCAGGAATGACAAGAGTAGCCTAGGGGCTTGAGTCACTTTATTTAGATAATAAAAGAAACAGTGACCTTAGAAGGTTACTGAACTTGACACCCTCAGATTACACAAGAACAAATGAATCGTTAAATAAAAAGCAGTTGAAGTGCTTGTTTCAATGAGGTGGGTTGTTTTTGGTGGGGGCAGTGGCAGGGATGGACAGACAGGCCCCAAAATTACTTAGTTCTGTGTTATTGGAAGCTTTATGAACAGTATTTTTGTAATACCTATTTAAAAATTTTTATTAAAATTCATTTAAATGTTCATTGAGTTTAATTCAGTTGGTGCCTTGTTAAATGTAAGAGACAAAGAGTTAGAGATGACTATGAGGACTTGAACCTGGCTGCCCTGGAATATTGTGGTGATAAGGACAGAAACCAGGACTTCAGGAGCCCTCAGGAGCCCTCAGGAGAAGACAATAAGTTAGCTGATACAGGATGTTCCCCTGTTCTCTGACATGACCATGGTAGGGAACCCCCAGGGCTCAGCCGGCTGGAGGAGGGGCTGTATAATGAGGGGCATTGGCCAGGCATGGTGGCTCACACCTGTAATCCCAACACTTTGGGAGGCTGAGGCGGGTGGATCACTTGAGGTCAGGAGTTCGAGACCAGCCTGCCCAACACAGCAAAACCCCATCTCTACCAAAACCACAAAAATTAGCCAAGCGTGGTGGCGCACTCCTGTGGTCGCGCACTCCTGTGGTCCCAGCTACTTGGGAGGCTGAGGCAGAAGAATTGCTTGACCTCAGGAGGAAGAAGTTGCAGTGAGCCAAGATCGGGCCACTGCACTCCAGCCTGGGCAACAGAGTGAGACTCTGTCTCTAAATAAATAAAATAAAACAAATAAAAATGAGGGAGCTTTGGAACCTGATTCTATGGACAGAACAGGAATCTAGGCAGGAACCCTCCCCCTGACAGACAGCCCAGAAGAGATTGAAGATTATAGGACCTAGTTAGAGTCAGGGTGGCATGGGCTAAGGAGGGGCAGGAGAGACTCTGAGGCGTGGGTGATGGCATGGCTGGGATTGAACCAGGGAGCAGGAGAGGCTGCCCAGGACTCTCTGCCCTGACAACTGAGAAGAAGATGTGGGAGGAGCAGAGCAGAGGAGCCTAGAGAAGCAGCCCCAGTGTGGGGTAGGGATAAGAGGAGGCAGAGATGATGCAGGAGCTGTCTAAGTGCCACCAAAGGCAACAGAGAAGTACTGGGGTGGTCAACACTCCTCCAGTGTTGTGGTTCTCAACCCTTTCAGACCCAAGTCCTCTTTTTATGAGAAGTATTTTGTCACACTCTTTCACCAGCCTGAAATAAAATTCATAATGATTGTAACCTATCTATACAAATAAATTTTTAAAATTTATATCCTGTCCCAACTGTAATATACAAGGAAAATATAAAACAATGCATGTCAATATGTAAATGCTTCCGCACGACTTCATTCGAAGCCATGAAATAGAATCAGAAACTTGTACCCAGAATGCATTAGTTACAAAAATAGACCCATAAAGGTGTGTTGAATGTACTACTCCAAAACAGTAAAGATCCACTACAGATTGGTAAGTGGGGCTCAAAATAGTCCAGGTGGGGCGGCGTTATTGTGAATCAATGAAATGATGGGGTTAGTCCGCTCCTCCAGGGGCCTGGGAGAGGCAGAGCCAAACAGGTGGGGCGGTAACTGTGGCCACATCTTAGCTTCTGAGATCAGACCAGGTCGGGCGTGTTCAGGGTGGTATGGCTGTAGACACCGGCAGTGGCGCCTGGTGCTACAGGGGCAGACCCCCACCCTCCTGGGCTGTAGCAGGGGCGCAGGCGGGCGGAAAAGAGTGAGCAGAATCAGGGGGCTGTTGGAAAGCACGGCGACAAAAGGGGGACAGAGGGAGGAGCGGGAAGCCAAAAGCCTACAGGACCCGGTATTCCCAGGCGGTCTCCTATCCACGTGTTAACCAGGCCGGACCCTTCTTAGCTTTTGATATCAGACCATATCGGGCACGTTCAGGGTGGTATGGCAGTGGCGCCTGGTGCTGCAGTGACGGACCCCCACCAGGAGGTCCCGGGCTGCGGCGAGAGAAAAGGGGGAGCAGAGTCAGGGGGCGGTTGAAAAGCGCGGTGACAAAAGGGGGAAAGAGGGAGGGAATGGGAAGCCTAAGGCCTGCAGCACCCGGTGTTCCCAGGTCATCTCCCATCCAAGTACTAACCAGGCCCGAACCTGCTTAGCTTCCAAGATCAGATCAGATCAGGTGCGTTCAGGGTGCCTAGATACTGGCGATGGCGCCCGGCTGCCCCAAGAACCCGGCCCAGCCACGCCCGCCGGGTTGTCCCCTCTGCTTACATGGCCAGGTGAAGAAATTGAGGTCTTGAGGCTGGCTGGGATTGACGGGACCAGGGGCAATGATTCCAGAAGTCTCCGGTTACTTGGCACCCATTTCCTTGGCTTGATCTGGGGAGACCTGAAGGGAGAATTCTGGGCCCAGGGCAGCGGCCCTGCAGGAGTGGCCTGTCTTTTCCTGCTGGCTTTGCCCTTCCCTCCAAGCCCCACTCAGAGTGAATCCCAACTAAAACCAGGGTTGTGTAGGGGATCTGAACCCCACTTATTAAATTGGTTTTACTGTCCTAGGAGCAACTTTGTAATGATTTTCCAAACTGTGAACAACTTTTGGTTAAACACCAAACAAACAAACAAAACACACACACACACAAACCCCAAAGTACCATCTTCCCTTGATTTACATGATGGTTACATTCCTGGACAATTCCGTGTATATTAAAATTGGGCGAGTGGGTTGGGGAGTTAGGGTCTAGACTCAAGTAGTTGTAAACAGGTTCTTCACCTGCCAGAAGGGTCAGAGTGGCATAAGAAAATCATTATTTATTCTCTGCAGGGCTTGCCCTCAACTGCTAGAATGCTGTTAACGCCCTCCAGCCATGGTGACTCCCCAAACACCCCATCATTTAAGAAATTCCAAACACCTCCTATAGTAAGGTTCTGCCCACTGAGACTCATTGGCCTAGAATCCTTTTTCTTTTTTTGAGACAGGGTCTTGTTCTATTGCCCAGGAGGCTGGTTTTAAACTCCTGACCTCGAGTGATCTCCTGCCTCAGCCTCTCAGAGTGCTAGGATTATAGGCGTGAGCCACTGCACCCGGCCTGACTTAGAATATTAGACCTGACAAAAGTTAATAATCTTGTTACACATCTCAGTCCAGACAAAAAAACTGTGTTGACAGAGATACTAGATAACTAGAGAAAGTTGATACAAAAACATCCAAAAGGACATAGAGATTATGTGACAGATTAGAAAAATGAGACACGGAAGGGTGGTGGGCAGTTTCAAAACACAATGGACAAAAAGGTGTATAGAAGTTCCACAGAAGCAGCTGGGCACAGTGGCTCATGCTTGTAATTCCAGCGTCTTGGGAGGCTGAGGCAGGAGGATCACCTTGAGCCCAGGAGTTCGAGACCAGCTTGTGCAACATAGGGAGACCTCACCTCTACAAATAATAATATTTGAAAACGTTATCCAGGCATGGCGGCGCACCTGCAGTCCCAGCTACACAGGAGGGTGAGGTGGGAGAAAAGTTTCAACCCAGGCGTTCACGACTGTGGTGAGCCATGATTGTGCCACTGTACTCCACCCTGGGTGATAGAGTGAGACTTCGTCAAAAAAAAAAGAAAAAGAAAAGAAAAGAAAAGAAAAAGAAAAGGAAGGAAAGGAGGGAGGGAGGTAGGGAGGGAAATTCCACACAAGCATTTGCACTTCCTTGGGAATATATCTTAAAACCTGAAAAATATTATTTTGCACAATGTGTAGTATAGGTATGGAATTTATTCTACTGGAGGAAAAGGAAATAAACAAAATAAGACATGGCTGGGCACGGTGGCTCACACCTGTAATGTCAACACTTTGGGAGGCCGAGGTGGACAGATCACTTGAGGCCAGGTGTTCAAGACCAGCTTGGCCAACATGATGAAACCCTGTCTCTGCAAAAAAAAATTCAAAAATTAGCCAGGCATGGTGGCCCACACCTGTAATCGCAGCACTGGGATGGCTGAGGCATAAGAATCACTTGAACCTGGGAGGGGGAGGCTGCAGTGAGGCGAGATCACATCACTGCACTCCAGCCTGGGCAACAGAGCAAGACTCTGTCTCAAAGAAAAAAAATTAAAATTAAAATTAAAAATGTTCAGGTGGACTTAGGCAGTGGTGTAATCTATACTTCTCTTTGTGGTGACCATGAAGATGCTATATTCAGACCTCCGGCTGCAGGGAGGCCCCATTCTGAGGAGATGCAGATTCCTCTAATGTGCACTGGATTTAAGGGTTCCCTGCCAGTCTGCTGAAACTTTCTTGGAACTGTGCTGCAGCCTGAGACTCTCCTACCCAGTCCTCCTTGATTTCCCATTGGTCAAATCCAACCAAAGCTGGACAGCATGGCCCTCCCTTGACACAGTCTATAGAGGTTCCCAGCCTCTGGGGCAGAGAGCAGGATGGTGGAGGGTGGAGAGTGGCTTGACCTGGCCTGGAGTGGGATGGGGGCAGGAGCTTAGAGAGGACACCCAGCATATTACCAAAGACTTGGTTTGGCCTGCAAGGACAGTAACATCTTTTTCTTTAAAGGTTAGACATAGTGAATAGAGTTACTTAAGCCCTTGTTGATTGGGTTCTCATTGTTTGCAGCTAAACATGAGACTGGTATAGACCTTAAAGCAAGAAGCCAACTTGCTATGAAGATAATGTGAGTACACAAAGATCAAGGGACCTAGGAAGAAAGGAGTCCAGAAAAGATCTGAGCAAAGCAAATTTCAGTCTTTAGTGAAGAAGGCTGGAAGTTCAGCCTTCAGAACTCCATGCGTGATATTCACAATTGAGTGACTATATTTATGCCTAAATTAACTGCCTTGCAAAATATATTTAGTCTTTATTTCAGTTTGTGAGTTTAGTCACTCTCCACAAACCCTTTTCCTGTGCTTATAACCTCCCAAATATTGTTATATATAGATGCATGGACTGGGTGGACTGAATTCTTATGCTCAGAGAGGAAAAATACTTGTGATCAGTACCCCTTATAGAATTGTCCTATCAAAGTTTACTTACATTATCTTGGGTTATATGTTACACGTGGACTAAAGTCCATGTGCCGGGTTTTTTCTTTCTTTCTTTCTTTCTTTCCTTCTTTCTTTCTTTCTTTCTTTCTTTCTTTCTTTCTTTCTTTCTTTCTTTCTTTCTTTCTTTCTTTCTTTCTTTCTTTCTTTCTTTCTTTCTTTCTTTCTTTCCTTTCCTTCCTTCCTTCCTTCCTTCCTTCCTTCCTTCCTTCCTTCCTTCCTTCCTTTCTTTCTTTCTTTCTTTCTTCCTTTCTTCCTTTCTTCCTTTCTTCCTTTCTTCCTTTCTTCCTTTCTTCCTTTCTTCCTTTCTTTCTTTTTTTTGAGACAGAGTCTCACTCTCTCTCCCAGGCTGGAGTCTAGTGGCACAATCTCAACTCACTGCAACCTCCGCCTCCCGGGTTCAAGCAATTGTCCCTGCCTCAGCCTCCCAAATAGCTGGGATTACAGGCGCCCACCATCATGCCCGGATAATTTTTGTATTTTTTAGTAGAGATGGGGTTTCACCATGTTGGCTAGGCTAGTCTTGAACTCCTGACCTCAAGTGATCTGCCCGCCTCGGCCTCCCAAAGTGCTGGGATTACAGGCTTGAGCCACCGTGCCCGGCCGGAGTTCTTGCTTTTACACTACAAAGTTTCCAACACCAGAAGCTGAAAATTCTGCAGTGCGGCAACCAAACCACTTTTCACTGTCTCCCAAGGCACAGTCATTTAATAATCAGTAGTCCAAGTACTAAGAATACTAAGAAAATTTCCTGGAAAACAGGGACCATGCCCTCTCCCCTCCTTGGCTCTGTGCATGGCCTGCCATTGAGGAACCTAAGAACCTACAACCAGCTGACAGTCTTCGGGGGAGCGCCCTCATAGAATCTCCAGCATTGGTTTTCCCATCTGTAAAAGACAGGCAGCTGTGGGGACTGGGAGACCAGCTAGGCTTCCAGATCGAAGTCATTGCACTCCCTGTTGTACGACAGCATGTGTTGCTGGATCTTGGATGAGCAGACCCAGGTGACAAAGTCCTCCATGCGGCACGTGACAAAGATAGGTGGAGTCGGTAACCACATCCGGGGCCCATGAGCACATGGCCTTGCTCCATGAAGGCCCTGCAGCCTGAGGAGAATGGTGGGGTGGAGGCAGCGGCGATAAGGACAAGGCCTGGACAAAGCCCTGACGATGTCGCAGAGTTCGAGCAAGCCGTGTGTGGGCACCAGGCCCAGAGCATACAGCTTGTGCAGCAGCGCTTGGGCAGCTCTGGCATCCCAGGCTCCGCTGGCTGCAGCACGGGTCAGCTTCCCTCTGCAGCCAGGGAGGCAGCCCATGCAGGTTGTGGTCCGTGACCTCCCAGTTCAGGAAGTCCACCTGCTCCAGCAGCTTCTGCTCATGGAACTTAAGCTTCAGCTCCACGATGACTGCAGACAGAGTGGCAGGACTCCAAAACACCACATTCCTCTTGCATCCAGATATGGCCCTAGAACGGAGTGAGAGGAGGGATGGATGTCACAGACATTCCTTTCCTTCCTTGTTCAAGGCAGTGTGCTTAATTTGGAGAGTTTAGAAAGGTATAAAAGCAACTTAGAATACACCAACTGTGACTATTTCTTTGCATGTCATGGATACATGGTGTGTTTCTGGTTGCTGTTGCAATTATTAATACCACGAAACTGTTTTGTTTGGACATAATTTTAAAATTCAGTTTACTAAAAGAAAATTATCTGTATCTGCAATGGGGAAATAAATTGATTTGTTCTAAATCAGGCAGGAATCACAGACAGCAAAATCCAGAACTGCCTTCTCTTAGACTATCTGTAGATTGTGGTAATTCTGGTGGTTTCAAGTTATAGCTTCTGCAAAGGGCTTCAGCCTTAATAATTCTAAATGTTCATTTTAAATTATGAAGCTTTACCACTCTCAGTGATTGGAACCACTTTTGAAGCCATGGTCTTGGATTTCTCGAGTTGAGCCACTTGTGTTTTATTTTTTCTAAATTGATAACCTGTATTTCTGGGAGGTCACTAATGAATCCCCCAGAGCCACGTGTTTCTTTTTCTTTCTTTTTTTTTTTTTTTTGAGATAGAGTCTCGCTCTGTCGCCCAGGCTGGAGTGCAGTGGCTGGATCTCAGCTCACTGCAAGCTCCGCCTCCCGGGTTCACGCCATTCTCCTGCCTCAGCCTCCCGAGTAGCTGGGACTACAGGCGCCCGCCACCACGCCCGGCTAGTTTTTTGTAGTTTTTAGTAGAGACGGGGTTTCACCGTGTTAGCCAGGATGGTCTCGATCTCCTGACCTTGTGATCCACCCGTATCGGCCTCCCAAAGTGCTGGGATTACAGGCGTGAGCCACCGCGCCCGGCAGAGCCACGTGTTTCTATACCATCATGCTTCCAGCTTCTCTGCTTCCCTGCCTACTGCCTCACCAACACCAGTACAGCCCTAATTAACCTGCTGCTTATTATTTTTCTCAAGACTTACAAAGGCATTTGTGAAGCTTTCCTATCATTTCCACCACATCTTTTAAGAGGGTCCATTTGGGTGTTATTCTTTGAGGACATTTTCTCTTTTCTCTGAATTCCATGTCAGAAACTTTAAGATGCAGTTTTACATTGTCTTGGGGATTGTTTTTGCAGATGTCTTGTCCTGGTAGAGTATAATTAACTCTGGATAACAATGTTTTGTTTCTTTTCTCTTTTAAATGGTATGTGTATTGGCCGTTAGAAGTTTTACCAATCCCATGTGTGGTGTTGTTTTCATCTAAGAAATAGATTCTGAGAAATCAACTTCAAGGATGAGCCCAGTCAGCATGGGCTGTTGTTTCTTCCCTCGTTTTGAGGGAGAAACAGTGTGGAGCAGCCAGAGCTGGCTATGGCAGAAATGGATTTACTTAACAAGAAATAGACACTTTAACTGGGTCAGTCTAGTAGGACCCAGGCACTGGCAGATACACAATGAATAGACACATATGGCTGGCACGTTTCCCTACGCAGCATCCACGTTTCTGGGCACAGAACCACACCAATTAGACTTCATGGTTGTACACATAGAAAACATGCAGCCAACCCAAGCAGAAGGGAATTTGTTGGAAGACTATTGGGGAGCTCTTCACACCAACTGAAGGTTAAAAGAACCAGGCATGAAGAATAGGCCAGAACCAAAAAGCAGTAAGCTGGAGGGAAGCCCAGCGACTGTCTCATGGCGGGCACTGCCTTGCCAGGATGGTGTCCCCACTAGGACGCCTGCATGGAGATGAGTGACGTTCCTGCTCACGTTACACAATTCAGGAAGGGGGCATCCAGCTAGCTAAGTCCATACCAGGGATCTGAAGGGTAAAGGGAAGGAGTGGTTACTGGACCCGGGAGAGTCTAGCAGAGGAAGCCACCACGAGAGGAGCAGTTTTGTTACAGGAAAGGGGTCCTGATCCAGACCCCAAGAGAGGGTTCTTGAACCCAAGAAGAATTCAGGGTGAGTCCATAAAGTGAAAGCAAGTTTATTAGAGAATAGTAGTCCTTTTGCATACTAATGCATTATAATTAGCATATAATTAGCAGCGGGACGACCGGAGGTCACTTTTGTCACCATCTTAGTGTTGGGGGTTCTTAGCTGGCTTCTTTACTGTGACCCGTTTTATCAAGTGGTGTCTTTGTGACCTGTATCTTGTGCCGACCTCTTATCTCATCCTTTGACTAAGAATGCCTGACCTCCTCCATTAGAATGGAGCCCAGTAGGTCTCAGCCTTATTTTACCCAGGCCCCATTCAAGATGGAGTTGCTCTGGTTCAAATGCTTCTGACAGTTTCCCTCTGTTAACAGCCTACCTTATGTCACCACAAGGGAGGAAATAGTTGTCCTTACCCCATTCTCCTCATCCTCTCTGATCTCCTGCCCGGGCTTCCCACTGGCCAAACCCACCTGGAAACCAGAGGTGATGAGCTGCTAGATGTAGATCAACTTGGAGAACATGCAGGAACCAAGGGAATTCTGGGGCACAGAACTTCCAGCCATAGAAGAGGAGAGTTTAATCTTCACCTTTTTCCCTTCCCCTTTCCCCCATACCACGAATTGCCTTTCAGTCATCCTTTTGATTCAATCTATAGTCAATGTGTACAATATTATGAATAGTCAAAGATACAGTACATGCTTGAGTTACATTTCTCTTTTTTTGTACAACTTCTTCCTCTTGGAGTTAATATATTTTTGTTTGCTTGGTTTAATAGTCCTATTCCTAACACAACCCTAAACTTTGCCATAAGTGTAAATCTCTCAGTGCATTCAAACACATCAGGTATTCCGTCAATTTGATCTCTGTGGAGATGCATTTTGCAGAGTCCTCTCCCCTGCTCCAGTAAGAGCTGACTGCTTTCTGGCGCTGCTGTTCT
Source organism: Macaca fascicularis (assembly GCF_037993035.2). Lineage (NCBI taxonomy): Eukaryota > Metazoa > Chordata > Mammalia > Primates > Cercopithecidae > Macaca > Macaca fascicularis. The sequence continues at coordinate 170,148,016 of NC_088377.1, read as the reverse complement.
TCTGTCATTCTGGACTCTCTCTTCATCTCTCTTCACCTGATACTGCCTTCACTTTTTTCCTACATTGAACCCACCCCTTTCCTGGAGCCGTGTTTTTCTGAGTTGGCTTCATTTTAATGGAGTATATCCTCTAGGAGTTTCTTAAGAAAGAGTTGTATGAAAAACGGCATAGAACACATAGGAAAAGATTTTTTAAAAAGAAAAAATAATTTTTAATTGTGTATATGAAGTTTGGAGATTTTAATACCTAAGGGTGAAAGTGATTTCACCAGGGGCACAAAAATCATTCCACTACCTGAAAACTGAGCTGTGGCTGCCGTTTTTGGCTCCTCCTGCCATTAGGAGAGCATGGTGTTATGTGTAGAAGGGAGTTTTGGAGTTGTTGAAGCAGATTGACCGTTATCATGAAAAGCAAAAAGATGGCTCTACAGAATGGGGGCAGAGGGAAGTAGGAGTGGTACTCAGAGGAAACTGAGATGCCTCTTTACAGCTCCTGCTGAGTCAAAAGAAGATCACACGGCTCTACATGTGTAAAACCATCAAGGGCTTGGGCTTTTCAGGAGTGAAAGTTTGTGGACTCCCTACGAGGGAACAAACCCGGTCAAAACAAGAGGTACCTGGAATGGTAGTATATGAGGGAAGTCATAAATAACAACTACTACTGACTTGTAACCAAGAAGCAGAAAGAACTAAAACTTTCACCTGTATTTCTTTCTCTGCAGTGATGTATGTTATTTAAATTAATCCTTCTCTCATTTTTGTGCATAGGGTATGCTTGTGACATTTGTATTTACTGTTTGGTCTAGAAGTTTTAGAATACAAAGGTATTCTAGGGGGGCGGGTGTGGTGGCTCATGCCTGTAATCCCAGCACTTTGGGAGGCCAAGGTGGGCAGATCATGAGGTTGGGAGATTGAGACCATCCTGGCCAACACAGTGAAACCCTATCTCTACTAAAAATACAAAAATTAGCTGGATGTGGTGGCACGTGCCTGTAAACCCAGCTACTCAGGAGGCTGAGGCGGGAGAATTGCTTGAACCTGGGAGGCGGAGGTTGCAGTGAACCGAGATTGCACTGCTGCACTCCAGCCTGGGTGACAGAGCAAGACTTAATCTCCAAAAAAAAAGAAAAAAGAAAAAAAAAAAAAGAGATTGTACGTGGGTTTGGACAGTGTCAGAGAAGAATCTAGGTTTCATAGAGGATGTCAAGGAGTAACAATATTCTAAAAAAATGACTAAGCAAGCATGCAGGTTGACTTACCATGATCACTTAGGTGCGCAAAGTAGGCAGAGATTCAATGAACAAAAACAGTATAGTTTATTGCCAACAGCAAACAGCAGAAGCACCAGCATGGCTGAACCAGTTGCCCTATTCCCCAGCAACACAAGGGGTTTTGCATACAGCTGAGGCATCCATGGCGAAAGGCTCAGTAATTTTTACAACAAACAGTAACCAAACCTGTCCCCTCCCCCAGAGACAGAGGACAATTAGGACTTGAAATTTGACACGCTTAGCAAGAATGTGTAGAGATGCTCAAGGACCATGGTGGAGTACCTCTTCCAACAGAGAACAGAGACTGCCGTGGAAATTTGTTATTATCAGTCACCAGATACCTGTTCCCCTATTGGTCTTCTTGTAACACACCTCAATTTCCTTTAGGGAAACCACCCAGCCTGCTGCAGCATTTGATGAAATGGTCAATTCACTACCCTTATCTGAATTCGCAGAGCTGTTCTGGTGTCAGAGCGTTCCAAGACCGGCTCCGCAGTTGTCCTCTTGATTCTGTGAGCCAACCTACAACCATCCAATGAATCCCTTTTGGTTTAGATTAGAGTCAGCTTCTCTTACTGGCAACCAAAGAAGTCTGACATAAAATGGCATCTGTTATCAAAGAGTTCATAGCTCCACCAGGGAGACAGACATGTAAACAAATAGCCACAATTGGGTGAGAAATGCTATAAAAATGCTATAATACAAGGCACATGTAAGGCACAATAGTAGCATTGAAGAAATCCATCAATAAAGATAAGTGTCATGAGGGCAACAGGTGGAGAAAGTAAGCAAAGGTATCTCAGGTAGAACAAAAGTGTATACAATGTCCTCGAAGTATCTTAAAACATGGTGCATTTAGGGAACCACAAGAAATTTGGCATGGTGGGAGCATAAGATTCTACAGCAGCAGTGGCCAGTGGAGAGGCTGGAGAGAGAGGCAGGAGCCTGGACATTTCATTTCAGAGGGTTTGGTTTTATTAAGGGCAAGCTCGGTCAGATTTTTTTTTTTTTTGAGACAGAGTCTCGCTCTGTTGTCCAGGCTAGAGCGCAGCGGAGTGATCTCGGCTCACTTCAACCTCTGCCTCCCCAGTTCAAGAGATTCTCCTGCCTCAGCCTCTGAGTAGCTGGGACTACAGACACGCACCACCATGCCCAGCTAATTTTGACATATTTAGTGGAGATGGTTTCACCACGTTGGCCAGGCTGGTCTCAAACTTCTGACTTCAAGTGATCTGCCCACCTCAGCCTTCCAAAGTGCTGGGATTACAGGTATGAGCCACCATGCCTGGTCCTTCCTGTCAGATTTATGTGTCAAAAAGGTTGCTCTGTTAGAGGTATGAAAAGGGAATGAGTTGGGAAGACATTGGAGAGCCATCAAGAGTAATTTGGACTTTGAAGTTAGACAGACTGGCTTCAAGTCCTGGCTCTGCTACTTCCTACCTGTGTGACCTTAAGCAAGTTCTTGAACCTCTCTGTGGCTCCGGTTTATCATTTATAAAATGTGATAATAAGATCTGCTTCTCAATGGCTTGTGCTGTGGTTTAGTGATCTTTGTAAAGTCAGTATAGTGCTTGGAAGATAGCAAATTTCTAAAGATGTTAGCTACTATTATGATAAAGTCTGGGAGACCAATTGGGGTTACTATTTTATTTTATTTTATTGTTTTTTGAGATGGAGTCTGGCTTTGTCGCCCAGGCTGGAGTGCGGTGGCACCATCTCTGCTCACTGTAACCTCCGCCTCCCAGGTTCAAGTGATTCTTCTGCCTCAGCCTCCCGAGTAGCTGGGACTACAGGTGTGTGCCACCACACCCAGCTAATTTTTGTATTTTTAGTAGAGATGGGGTTTCACCATATTGGACAGGCTGGTCTTGAACTCCTGACCTTGTGATCCACCCACCTCGGCCTCCCAAAGTGCTGGGATTACAGGTGTGAGCTACCGTGCCTAGTCTGGGGTTGCTATTAACATAATAGTCTAGGTGAGGGCTGATGAAGACTTAAACCAAGACAAAGAAGTGGGGATGACAAGCCTTTTAAACATTTGTAAGCATGCCATATAGATAGGGTGGCCACATGATTTGTGATTCGCTGAGGGACACTTCTCAGGGTGAAATGGGTATGTATTAATAATGATACCAGGACAACAGGCATGCACTGGGAAGTACAATCATGCCGCACAGTAGTCTCTTCTAAGTTCAGCTTCTAGATATCCCACACCAGCACCAACAATGCTCAGCTTATTCGATTGTAACATGCTGAAAGGAAACTTGTTTTTAATTTTACTGGAGGCAAGACAAAACCAACAAGCATCAGGCATCCTCTTAGCTCAGATGTCTTTTCTGACTCAATTCAGCCAGATTTGACTACTCAGCACAACCAAGCACGCACAAGAGAGAGGGCAACCATGTTCTTTCTCTCTGCACCACACAGGATGTGAACCACATATGCTGGAAAGCAGGGCCTCCAGCCTTCATTTGCAGGCTGGGTGGCTCAGACATCAGGTCAACATTAATGGCTTCCCTATGTCTCCAACATAGGGCTTGGCATCTCTCCCAGACCCTCCCTAAAGGCAGGTAACTTGTCCATCTGTCTTGTTCTCTCCAGTATACTTAGCATCAAACGCAGTGTCTAGCCCCTCGCAGGAGCTTGACGAATACTTATTAAATATTGGAATGGGCATGGTGGGGCTGGGCGTGGTGGCTCATGCCTGTAATCCCAGCACTTTGGGAGGCCGAGGAGGGTGGATAACCTGAGGTCAGGAGTTCGAGACCAGCCTGGCCAACGTGGAGAAACCCTGTCTCTACTAAAAATACAAAAATTAGCCCGGCTGGTGGTGCATATCTGTAACCCCAGCTACTTGGGAGGCTGAGGCACAAGAATCACTCGAACCTGAGAGGCGGAGGTTGCAGTGAGCCAAGATCACACCACTGCACTCCAGCCTGGGCAACAGAACAAGACTCTATCTCAAAAAAAAAAAGGAGTGGTGGTATTTTCCTTGTAGATACTCCCTACGTGTACAAAGGTTGGCCAAAGCTCCTGCCCCATTCCCAATACTCAAAGATGCCATGTCTTCCAGTTCACTTTCATTAGGTTCTGGGTAGGAATAGTCAAATCAATCAGGATTTCTGGTGATGGACAGTCAATATCTTCCTTACCATGTTTTCATTAGCAACAAAATGTTGTATGGGTCGGGGGAGCCTTCATAGCTTTATACTAACACAGGGAGTGGGGCGAGGAAGACCTAATTTATTTTATTTTATTTTTTTTTGAGATGGAGTCTGGCTCTGTCACCCAGGCTGGAGCACAGTGGCATGATCCTGGCTCACTGCAAGCTCTGCCTCCTGGTTCAAGTAATTCTCCTGCCTCAGCCTCCTGAGTAGCTGGGACTACAGGCGTGTACCACCACGTCAAGTTAATTTTTGTATTTTGGGTAGAGACAGGGTTTTGCCATGTTGGTCAGGCTGGTCTCGAACTCCTGACCTCAAGTGATCCACCCACCTCAGCCTTCCAAAGTGCTAGGATTACAGGCATGAGCCACTGTGCCCAGCCAAAGACTCAATTTCTTGCTTGAGATAATGGAGCAACACAAAAGAATCTTCCAGCTGGTTGCCATCCTTCTCAGGATTTATTTTATTTTGGGCTTGTAGTAGCTCGGGCCTCTATTTCCCCCTGCCCCTTTGAAAATTGATTTCTCCTCAGTGGCCCTTTCCTCTCCTCAGAGGCCCTTTCCAAGCCAGTCTTGGACTGGCTTTCTTGGCTTTACTTGGCTATTGTGTGGTTTCAATTGAGCAGACTACTATATGATTTGGATCTGTCTCCCTGCCCAAATTTCATGTGGAATTTAATCCCCAGTGTTGGAGGAGGTGGCCGGTGGGAGATGATTGGATCATGGGGGTGGATTTCCTCCTTGCTATTCTCATGATAATGAGTTCTCATGAGATCTGGTTGTTTAGAAGTGTGTAGCACCTCCTCCTTGTTTCTTTCTCCTGCTCCAGCCATGTAGGACAGGTCTGCTTCTCTTTTGTCTTCTGCCTTCATTGTAAGTTTCCTGAGGCCTCCCCAGCCATGCTTCCTGTACAGCCTAGGGAACCATGAGCCAATTAGCCTCTTTTCTTTATAAATTACCCAGTCTTGAGGCTGGGCCTGGTGGCTCACGCCTGTAATCCTAGCCCTTTGAGAGGCCAAGGTGAGTGGATGGCCTGAGCTCAGGAGTTGGAGACCAGCCTGGGCAACATGGTGAAACCCCATCTCTACTAAAACACAAAAAATTAGCCAGGTATATTGGGTGCCTGTAGTCCCAGCTACTTGGGAGGCTGACGCACAAGAATTGCTTGAACCCAGGAGGTGGAGGTTGCAGTGAGCCATGATCACGCCACTGTATTCCAGCCTGGTGACAGAGTAAGACTCTATCTCCAAAATAAATAAATAAATAAATAAATAAATAAATAAATAAATAAATAAATAAAATTACCCAGTCTTAAGTAGTTCTTTATAACAATACAAGAATGGAATAATACACAGATAGTAACTTTTCCCACCTATTTTTCCAAAAACTGCTCCTGTTCTCAGTCAGTCCTTTCCCAAACTGGAGCCTCCCTATAGCACAACCTGTAACAATTAGGGACTCACTTGGAAGTTTATTGGTGGAAGCACAGAAGCACCTTGTTGGAAACACCATCTTACCTCTCCCATGGTCACTCGGCTCACAGTGGGAAAGGAGCATTATAAGAGGTGGTAGCAAGTACAAGTACACGCATGCCAGGAAGAGCATGTTTTGCCTAGGTGTCAGGGTCCCAAGAAGTGCTCTCCTAGGGAACTGGCTACAGGAACTTGTAGAAGGTGCTCATCCGGATCCTCTTGTTCCCAGAGGCTGTGGCTCAAGACAGCTCTCATGGGTATATTCAAATTGATTGGAGATGCCACTGGTGAGGGTATCTTATAGCTGCTGCGGTTGTCTATTTCAATGGCAGTGTCATTGTTCCTGTTGGAGCCCAGGGAATTTTGGGGTTATTGAAAGCAATAGAAGAAAACGAAAACATTGTTAAAATTTAACTTAAAAACCACTTTTGGGTGGGTGCAGTGGCTCACGCCTATAATCCTAGCACTTTTGGAGGCCGAGGTGGGCGGATCACTTGAGGTCAGGAGTTCAAGACCAGCCTGGCCAATATGGTGAAACCCCGTCTGTACTAAAAATACAAAAATTAGCTGGGCATGGTGGCACATGCCTGTAATCCCAGCTACTCAGGAGGCTGAGGCATGGGAATCGCTTGAACCCAGGAGGTGGAGCTTGCAGTGAGCCGAGATGGCACCACTGCATTCCAGTCTGCGTGACAGAGTGAGACTCCTTCTCAAACAAAACAAAACAAAAAAACTCTCTTTCTAGTTATGGCTTTTTCCAGCGCCAGTGCTTTAAGCACATGTATGGAAATGCGGGGCACAATATGCATATATGGAATAATGTTAAAGGCAACCCAAGGAGAGAAAGCCACACGGGAGGAGGAGGAGGGAGCCTGGAGCTAAGGCCTGCTCTGCTGGAGGAACAAACAACTTTTCAGACCTTAAGTACTACTTTGATGTGTTGAGAATATAACGTATTATGACTCAAAGACAAAATCCCAGGGACCAAAAATTTAAGATCAGAGAAGTGAGAGTGAGCTGGGGGGCCTGAGGGATTACCAGTCTTGGTAACCAAGGGCTTGGGTTGTCACATGGGGAGAGAGTCCTTTGTAAAGAACTGCTGCCTCCTTCTCCTCAAGCTGAAAGAGAGAGCCTTCCTGGGTCAACCCAGGGAGCTTGAGCTGTGGCTCCTGGGCTCTGGGAGAAGAGTTGCTTCTGTGCCTAGGAAGCAAGGTCCTCCTCTCCAGTGGCTGGTCAAAATATGAGAGGATGTTTCCTGAAGGTCAGATGTGGGCTGTGAGAGAGAGAGAGAGAGAGAGAGAGAGAGAGAGAGAGCGCGAGCACGTGCACACCAGCCTGGAGCCACTGTAAGCCCTACCCAAGAGGACTCCTTAAAGGGGTGAGGGGATAGCTAGTGCCTGGGGGGGCATGGCCCCTGCAGAGCCATGGCTGGGAGGGTGGGGGTGGGGGTGGGGGGGCACAGTGTGGCCAGATGAAAGGGAGGTGTTGCAGTTGAGGGGCCAGAAAGGAGATTTCAAAGAACCCAGGAAAGCTCCTTGCCAGTTGTAATGGCTCATGACTATAATCCCAGCACTTTAGGAGGCCAAGGTGGGAGGATCACTTCGGTTCAGGAGTTTCAGACCAGCCTGGGCAACATAGCAAGACCTTGTCTCTACTAAAAATTTAAAAAATTAACCAGGCATGGTGGTGCATGCCTGTAGTCCCAGTTACTTGGGAGGCTGAGGTGGGAGGACTGCTTGACCCCAGGAGATTGAGGCTGTAGTGAGCCAAGATCATGGCACTGTACTCCAGCTTGGGCAACAGAGTGAGACACTGTTGGAATGCAAAGGAGAGGAGAGGGGAGGGGAGGGGAGGGGGAAAGGAAAGAGAAAGAAAAGAAAGAAAGGAGGAAAAAGAAAAAAGAAAGAAAGCTCCTAAGAGAAAAAAGTTAGCTTTAAATATTAGGAAACAGAAAGAGAAGAAGAGTGACAACCCAGTTCCCCGCTAGGAAAGGTCACCTTGATAGGGAGCCAGACTGAGGGTAAGGAGAAGATGTGATAAGTTCAGGGTTTTATTAATTTTCAGACATTAGATATTTTAATTTCAGAATTGAGGCTGCTTTTGCAATTTAAATGGACCAAAGGAGCTTTTATATTCTCAGAGAGAGCCCATATGCTATGTAGCCTGCCCAGAAATCCAGCTTTTATCCAGGGGCAAGAGGAAAACTTCTGCCACTGAAAAAGTTATGAAGGGCAAACAAAATAAATTTGCATTCTGATGATACCCTACAAGTTGCATTTGTGCAGCATATTGGTTGCACTATCTTACTTTGAGTTTCTATCGCTTTTTACAGAAAGAATCTAATACAATTATTAGTAAATTAATGAGACTTTGGAGCTACCAGTAGTTTCCCTTATTCTGTCCGTTTTGCAGAAGAGGCTGGTGAGGGCCAGGCACAGTGACTCACGCCTGTAATTCCAGCACTTTGGGAGGCCAAGGTGGGTGGATCACCTGAGGTCAGGAGTTCGAGACCAGCCTGGCCAACATGGTGAAACCCTGTCTCTACTAAAAATACAAAAAATTAGCTGAGTGTGGTGGCAGGTGCCTGTAATCCCAGCTACTTGGGAGGCTGAGTCGAGAGAATCGCTTGAACCCAGAAGGTGGAGGTTGCAGTGAGCCGACATCACACCATTGCACTCCAGCCTGGGCAGCAAGAGTGAAACTCTGTCTTCCAAAAAAAAAAAAAAAAAGAAAAGAAGCAAAAAGAAAACAATAAAAGAAGAGGCAGATGAGGCAAAGAGAACTAGGGTTTTACCCCAGGGATCCTTGTGAGCTTGGATTGGAAATAGTCAATAGCTAACTCCACCATGAGCCTGCTTTGTTAGCTTCACTTCTTTGAATTGATTTTCTCATCCCTCATTCCTTTTATTGAACACCTGTCGTTAGAAAACACTGGATTTTGCCTAAGGAGTGAATATTCAGATCAAAGAGCCAAAGACCTTATTTTCAAAGGCAGGCTTACAATAAAATTGACAGAAAAAGCCATGTGCATGACTATCTAAAATACAAAGAAGGAACTGAGATAGATTGGTAGAGGGTGTCATTGATCCCATGACTTCACGCTGGAGGAAGGGATCTGGAGCTGACCCCACAGAGGACCCACCTGTCTGCTGTGAGCTGGAGCTTTCCTGAGAGCTGTGAGAAACTGCCACTGGTCTGCTCAGCCGCCAGCAGCACGAGGGACTCGCTAGGCTGGGGGGATGACAGGAGGCTGTTTTCAGGCTGGATGGAGAAATTTAGCGTCAGATGGATAGGTCTGCTCAGAGAGTTCTTGGCCTCCTTGGGGTAGAACTTTGAAGGGGTTTGTGATATTACAGTTGAGTTTCACACCCTAGCCCTGGGAACCTGTTCCTTCAGCATTAAGCCCCGAGAATCATCCAACAAAAAATGGGACCCCTGGCAGGGTCACACCCACTCCCTGGTCAACTATGGTGGCTACTCTGTCCAGAGTACAGATCTGAATGTTCAGAAGCAAAGCTGTCAGGCTATAAAACTGCTGACCTTCAAAGTCAATAACATACCTGAAGCACAGAACTTAAGTGGGAGGAGGAAAGCATTCAGATTCTGAAATCTGAAGGTTTTGGACAGTCCAATCTATTGACCTTCCTTCCTGTGCTTCTATACCAAGCAGGACCTGGAAAGGTCTTATGTGTATCAAAGACGTACCCTAAATAAACCAAAGAGGAAGGGCAAATATTTGAGGAAATATTTGTAAAAACTTGTAAGGGTCAAAAATCCTGATGTATAAAAAGTTTTACTATAGGCCGGGCACAGTGGCTCACGCCTGTAATCCCAGCACTTTGGGAAGCCGAGGCGGTTGGATCACGAGGTCAAGAGATCGAGACCATACTGGCCAACATGATGAAACACCATCTCTACTAAAAATACAAAAGTTAGCTGGGTGTGGTGGTGCACGCCTGTAGTCCCAGCTACTCGGAAGGCTGAGGCAGGAGAATCACTTGAACCCGGGAGGCAGAGGTTGCAGTGAGCCAAGATTGCACCACTGCACTCTAGCCTGGCAACAGAGTGAGATTCCATCTCAAAAAAAAAAAAAAGTTTTCTTTTACAAATCAATTTAGAGAAACACAAGATTGCCAATAGAAAAATGGCCAAAGAACACAATAGACAGTGCCATATATATGGCATTAATATATATATAAAATATATTAAAATAATATTGTATTATATATATGACTATAAATACATAACAATGTAACAATGCTGAAACTCATTGAAAATCAGAGAATGCCACTTTTTTACCTATTATACTAGGAAATTTATTAAAACGTTTACTGCTCAATTGTAATAGGATATGCAGTAAAATACTATTTTTTTTTTTTTTTTTTTTTTGAGATGGAGTTTCACTCTTTCACCCAGGCTGGAGTAACGTGGCACGATTTCCGCTCACTGCAACCTTCACTTCCCGGGTTTAAGTGACTCCTGCCTCAGCTTCCCAAGTAGCATTATAGGGGCCTGCCACTATGCCGGGCTAAGTTTTGTATTTTTAGTAAAGACAGGGTTTCGCCATGTTGGGCAGGCTGATCTTGAACTCCTGACCTCAGGTGATCCACCTGTCTTGGCCTCCCAAAGTGTTAGGATTACAGGCGTGAGCCACCACACCCGGCCCACAGACACTCATATTATTGGTGAGAGTATAATTTGGTATGATATTTATGGAAATAATCTAGCAATGTGTGTTAAGAGCCTTGAAAACGTTCATGCTCTTTGAATTCTACTTCTAAAAACCTATCTGAGAACATAATCAGAAATGTAGATCATACATATAAATGCTTGTTTTAGCATTATTTACAATAATAAATACAGGCCAGGCACAGAGGTTCACACCTGTAATCCCAGCACTTTGGGAGGCCAAGGCAGGTGGATCACTTGAGGACAGGAGTTCAGGACCAGCTTGGCCAACATGGTGAAACCCTATCTCTACTAAAAATACAAAAATGAGCCAGGCGTAGTGGCATACACCTGTAATCCCAGCTACTCTGGAGGCTGAGGCATGAGAATCGCTTGAACTCGGGAGGTGGAAGTTGCAGTGAGCCGAGATGGCGCAATTGCACTCCAGCCGGGTGACAGGGCATGGCTCTGTCTCAAAAAAACAGAAACATTTCTAAATGTCTCAATATTAGGGACAGGTCAAATAAATTTTAATTCATTCATACTACTGAATAGAAATTATCAAAATGATACTTACAAAGAGCTTTTAAAAGACATGGAAACGTCTATATATATACACACACACTTACATATATACATATATATACTTATCTCTCAACAGGTCCTGGAGGGAGGTCCACTTACTGTTGTTTCTATGGAGCTGGTGGGCATCTTGGGCACCAGGCAGTGAGTGAATTCGATTCTCGGGTCTTTGGTGGTGATGGACAGGCCTTTCTGCAGAATTTTCACCAAGCGGACCCAGAATTGAAACACAATCTCTGGGTGTTTTTCGTGGAGCTTCAGATAGTAGATCTTTTCGGTCACTGTCCTAACCCTCAGGATGCGCTGGAGCCGGTCGTAGATTCGCAGCTCCACGTACTTCAGGGGGAGAAGCCTGGGCATAATCAGGACATTCCCATGAGAGAGCCTGTGGTTTCAATCAACCATGTGGGTGCCCACTTAGAGGTGGCTCAGCGTCATTGGCCTCCTACCTCTCTGCCTGGGGGATGCTGAAGGGAGAAAGCTCATGTAATGAACGTGGAGGTGATTACTAAGACTGACTCCTCTCCAATTTCCAGGACTTTAGTAGGAATACAGGTGTGTGCCAGTACACCCACCTAATTATTTTGGTATTTTTTTGGTAGAAACAGGATCTCCCTATGTTGCCCAGACTGGTCTTGAACTCCTGGCTTCAAGCGATCCTCCCACCTCAGACTCCCAAAGAGCTAGGATTACAGATGTGAGCCACTATGCCCTGCCAAGATAAGTATGATTAATTCCACTTTACAGATTTTGAGGCTGACGCTTAGAGAGGCTAAGTGATTTGCCCAAGTTTAGATCTTATTAAGTGTGACGTGGAACTAAGATATCCTGACTCAGTTTCTAGGACTCTTTCTCCCTATATCCTGACTTACTGTGTTGAAAGGGCAAGGAAAAGGATAGATGTCTCCTGAATATCTAGTATTTTTTTTTTCAATCTCAGGATTTCATAGTCGTGTTTGACTTTCGCATCCCCACTTTTTCCTTGGAAACCCCCTCTATCTATATTGACAAAAAGGAACATTTCTAAATGTCTAATATTAGGGACTTGTCAAGTAAATTTTAATTCATTCATATTACTAAATAGAAATTATTGAAATTATATTTACAAAAAGATTTTAAAAGACATGGAAATGTGTCTGCATGTACACACATGTATACACACACACACACATTTACAGAAAAGGAAGCTAAGATTCTCAAAAACCAGGTTCGAGACAAGGACTGTGTACTGCCCTATCCCAGCACGAAGAACAGTGCTTGGTAAATATAGATGCTAAACAAATACAGCTGGGCGTGGTGGCTCACACCTGTAATCCCAGCACTTTGGGAGGCCAAGGCAAGCAGATCACGAGGTCAGGAGATTGAGACCATCCTAGCTAACACAGTGAAACCCTGTCTCTACTAAAAAACACAAAAAATTAGCCAGGTGTGGTGGCGGGCACCTATAGTCCCAGCTACTCGGGAGGCTGAGGCAGGAGAATGGTGTGAACCCAGGAGGTGGAGCTTGCAGTGAGCCGAGATCACGCCACTGCACTCCAGCCTGGGCAACAGAGCGAGACTCTATCTCAAAAAAAAAAAAAAAAAAAAAAAGATATTAAATACTTGCTAAACAAATGAATGAATGAGTTCTACAGGGTTTATGCACTAAAGAACACTGTCTTTTCTTTTGATCTAAAATCCAGCTACAAAGCAATGCATATCCCAGTCAATCATTCCATCCCTTCCGGCCCTCCCTCAAGCCTTTACCTGCTGAGGGTGATGACTGGGGCATCACCAGGTGTGCTCCAGGTGGAAAACGGACCCCGGGGCCAGGTAACATTGGCCATCAGGAGGACATTGGGGAGCGGCAGGGAGGGCACCGAGGAGGTCACCCCAAGGATCACGGTGGCAGACCCTTCACAGACATCTCTCCAGTTCCCGGGCTTAGTGACCTGGAAATCAGCCTCAGGTGCGTGGGTCAGAAAGGAGCAGAAAACAAGGGGTGGAAGGATACAGATGCTGGAAAGCAGCACTTCATCTTAGGGGCAGGTGTGCAGCACACTGAGCTGGGCCCTGACCTGCTATTGACCATTTTTGTTGGTCTCCCCAAATATACTTTAAGGTCCTTGGCTGCAGGAACCCTACATTATCCTTCTCTGGGTCCTCTGTTTTTTTTTTTGTTTGTTTGTTTTTTTTTGTTTTTGTTTTTTTGAGACGGAGTCTTGCTCTGTCACCCAGGCTGGAGTGCAGTGGCCGGATCTCAGCTCACTGCAAGCTCCGCCTCCCAGGTTTACGCCATTCTCCTGCCTCAGCCTCCCGAGTAGCTGGGACTACAGGCGCCCGCCACCTCGCCCGGCTATTTTTTTGTATTTTTTAGTAGAGACGGGGTTTCACCGTGTTAGCCGGGATCATCTCTCTATCTCCTGACCTCGTGATCCGCCCGTCTCGGCCTCCCAAAGTGCTGGGATTACAGGCTTGAGCCACCGCGCCCGGCCCCTCTGTTTTATCTAACTGTAAAAAGATGCACTAGCAAGAAAAAGCTGAGTGGCATTGAAGTTTTCATTCCCCCATCTTTGGGTAGGAGAAGCCAGCAATGGTTTCTAATGGCCCAAAAGGGAGATTGTGTGAAGAAAGTCCCAGAAGGGGAGGAAAGTGAGGAAAAAGCTGTTGAATAGGGAAGACCCAGACAGCTTGAGTTGAGGGAGGTTTGGAGCACTTCTCCCAGGATGATGGAGGGGCTATCTTGTTGCTGGGTCTTGAATGGAATGAGGATCTATTCTCTTGAAGCAGAAGGGGGCCATCACAGGACAGAGATACTGGATGCCCACCACTGGGCACAATGTCTCAGCTAAGACACCCCCACTTCACTATGCACGGCTGGCAGAAAAGCACAAGAACTGGGGCCACTAAGGAGCCACGGGGACCCAGGTAAGGAACATATGAGGAGGGACCCCTGTGTTCCCAAGGCCAGAGGGCCTTCTCCCAATGCTCTACACCTTTTTTAGAAAATAGAGATGGGGTCTCACTATGTTGCCCAGACTGGTGTCAAACTCCTGGGCTCAAGTGATCTTCCCCTCTCAGCCTCCCAAAATGCTGAGATTACAGGCATGAGCCACTAAGTCCAGTCAATGTTCTAGACTTTGTAAAACCATCGACACCACTGCCCAGTCCTTGGTGGAACTGGGGACAAGGGAAAGCCCCAGGAATGACTGAAATGTAATTTCCCACCAGCCTGACCAGATGGTGTTCCCAGAAAAGTGAATTTTGATTTTGAAAAAAAAAAGTGACACTTCCTGGAGCCCATGTTGAGGAATAAAATTCATGTCCTCTGCAAAACACAGAGGGTTGTACGTATTGAGAGTAAGTGCTCAATAAATATTTGTGGGTGATGCTGCTTTGAGACGATAGTGATGGCGATGTGCAGGAAAGGGGAGAGAGGAAGCAGTGTAACTCCACTACAACAACTAAAACTATAACTAATACGTGGATTGCATCACTTCAAGTAAACTTTGGACTGTGTGCGGTCATTCACGCCTATAATCCCAGCACTTTGGAAGTCCAAAGCGGGAGTATCACTTGAAGCCAGGAGTTCAAGACGAGCCTGGGCTACATGGTGAGACCCTGTCTCTATCAAAAAAAATTTTTTTAAATCAAACTTTGAACTTTTCTCTGGGGGTCAGTCTCTCCCTAGCACATTCTGAGTTTGTTGCTACCTGGGTCACTTAGTGTCCATTCAGAGAATCTAAACAGTTTTAATATTAGGCCAAAAAAATAGCACTTTGGGAGGCCACGTCGGGCGGATCATGAGGTCAAGAGATTGAGACCATCTTGGCCAACATGGTGAAACCCTGTCTCTACTAAAACACAAAAAAATTAGCTGGGCAAGGTGGTGTACGCCTGTAGTCCTAGCTACTCGGGAGGCTGAGATAGGAGAATTGCTTGAACCCGGGAGGCAGAGGTTGCAGTGAGCCTAGATCGCACCAGGGCAACGGAGTGAGACTCCATCTCAAAAAAAAAAAAAAAAAAATTAAGAGAACAAATTTGCAGCCGAATCATGAATCATTACACCCAAATAGAAATGACTAGAAATTGGACCCTGAGACTGGACTTCCCATGTTACTGCTCTGTCTCCACCAAGGGTATGTTAGGAATGAGCTCGCCCCAGGTTTGCCAGTTGATCACCCAACTACACATCTCCCGGGGGGCAGCAAAGGGACCGTGGAGCGGCAGGAGCCATGAACACAGCTCTCCAGAATCTGGGGACTCCATTAGGGAGTAGCTCACTGCTCTGTGAAGAGTCTCCAAATTAAGCCCAAGACCCACCTCAAACTGTTTCCGCCTTCTCTCCTATAACCCCTGGCTGCTTTCCCACTCCATTTGAATGGGTCTGTGTCTTGCAGACCTTGCATTCCAGCCTCCCTGCCTTTCCTTAGGTACTTTGAAGCCCCTCTGTCTGAGATATCCTCCCCGCTGTTCTTCCACTTACCAGAATCTCAGCAGTCTCTCAAAGAATGGCTTAAGACCCTTCTGGAAAGCCTTCTTCAACTGCCAAAGTCCAGAGAGAATGCCCTGAATGCCCCCAGCACATGCCTGGGGCATCAGCTGGACCAAACTCTCTGACATAGAGCTTGCTTAGACAGTTACCAAATAACGGGTAAACCAAACTCATAGGCTTCCTGGCCAGGGACACTGATCTTTCTCTGCACCTCCTGCCCTGCACTCAGTGATGTTTAGTGTGTGCTTACTGGCTGACCAACTGGTTATGCTCTCCCACGCAGGAGCACGGGTTCAGGCTAGACCGCTAGAGGGAGGCAGGCAGCACCCGCCTAAGACTTGATACTTATGAAAACGATCACCTTCCACTCCCAGTGGTCCCATCCCAGGCTCACTTCCATTGGTCACCACCATCCTTTTAGGGAATGGTAGGATCTGGGCAAGACCTTTTTACCCAGTGTCTTCGCTTTCAAACAAGGCTGTTTCTAAACCATCCCAGAGTGAGGAGGTTGGATTTCAGAGCAGGGTTTCTAACAGCAACCTTCATTCCCTGTAACTACCCAGTTTGGACAAGTGGCCCAGAAAGGGCCTATGAACCCTGCCTGGAGACTGAGCTCTGATCTCTCCTTTTGTAAGGCATAAATCAATTTCCTTAAAGCAGACGACCTGCAGGTAGCTCTATCATATGGTAGGCACAAATGGAGGTGAACTTGGGACCCAGACCTTCTGGTTTTCTCTAGCTTTGGTGGCTTCTTTGTCCCTCCTCCCCCACCTCCAGGGCTTTAAAAGGCCACAGCATCTCCTAACCAACCCCTAGGAACAGGTTTTGGAAACAGAAAGACAGCTGGCCCTGAGCTGCATGAGGGTACCTGGATAAAGTTGCTTTCAAACACCACCGAGTTGGAGAACAAGTTGAATTCTGGAGAATGAATCAGTTGACAAAGAAGGCCATTTTCCACCCCAAGTTCCACTCCAGGGCCTGGTTCCCTGACCTCAGGTGGGAGGCCCCTGATTTTACTCATTGGTTCTTGGGAAGAATGGGCTGGGGAACATTTCTGAGGCTCCACGCAGACCCAGCCCAACGCCGAGATGTTGATGTGATCTGCCCCCACCTTCCCAGCTCTTCCTCCCCATTTACTTATGGTCTGTCCACCAGGGCTGGGAGGGCCTGTCAGCTCACAATGGCAGGAATGACATCAAGGAATGTGATGGTGACAACAGAAAAGGGGAAAAAAAGAAGAGGAGAGGAAGGACGAGGATGTGCCGGGCTCTTTTCTCCCTCTTTCCACCAACTACAAACCAGCAGTAATTCAGCCTATCCCATTTTGTAAACATTCACCCTTACCCCAAACGGGGTAATTGACCCTCCCAAAGTTATGCCAAGGAAGCAGTTAGCTGGCCAGATGCAAGGAAGGCTCTTGGGAACACACAGGCTTTAAACCTCTTGCCTCCCAGTGAAGCCTCTCACCAAACTTCCATGTGACTTGTTCACCCACCCCAGGGAAGTCTAAGGATAGGAGAAAGGGAGTTCATCTTCCCTACCCCATCTCATGGGAGAAAAGGAGATTTTTTAAAAAAAGAAATGGACACCTGTTAACTAAACAAAGAAGCTTATTTGGAAACAGCAGGCAAAGGAGAAGGCAGTGGCACAGTTGTATGCTGGAGCCAGACCACAACAGGTCACGAGAGCTAGTTGTTGCATTTTCAGGCATGTTACAAGCCAGTTGTTAAACACAGCAATTATTAAAACTTGGCTTTTTGTTTTTTGTTTTTTGTTTCTTTTTTGTTTTTTGAGACGGAGTTTCGCTCTTGTTGCCCAGGCTGGAGTGCAGTAGTGTGACCTCGGCTCACCACAACCTCCGCCTCCCGAGTTCAAGCGATTCCCTACCTCAGCCTCCTGAGTAGATGGGATTACAGGCATGTGCCACCACACCTGGCTAATTTTATATTTTTAGTAGAGACAGGGTTTCTCCATGTTGGTCAGGCTGGTCTGGAACTCCTGACCTCAGGTGATCTGCCTACCTCGGCCTCCCAAAGTGCTGGGATTACAGGCGAAATATGGTGAAACCTGTCTCTACTAAAAAATACAAAAATCAGCCAGGTGCGGTGGTGCATGCCTGTAGCCCCAGCCACTTGGGAGCCTGAAGCAGGAGAATCGCTTGAACTCAGGAGGCAGAGGTTGCAGTGAGCTGAGATCATGCCACTGCACTGCAGCCTGGGTGACAGAGTGAGACTCCATCTCCAAAAAATGAAAATAAAATAAAATAAATTAAAATAAATAAAGATGAAGTAAGCTGGGTGCCATGGTGAATCCCTATAGTTCCAGCTATTTGGGAAGTTGAGGTGGAAGGATGGCTTGAGTCCAAGAGTTCAAGTCCCACCTGGCCTGGGCACCAC
The DNA here is from genome assembly GCF_037993035.2 of Macaca fascicularis. Classification (NCBI taxonomy): domain Eukaryota; kingdom Metazoa; phylum Chordata; class Mammalia; order Primates; family Cercopithecidae; genus Macaca; species Macaca fascicularis. The sequence continues at coordinate 170,129,990 of NC_088377.1, read as the reverse complement.
ATTGAGATTCCTATCTCTAAAAAAAAAAAAAATTTTTTTGAGGTGAACTAAAGAATTTTTCAGCCAGGTATGGTGGCTCACGCCTGTAATCCTAGCACTTTGGGAGGCCAAGGTAGGTGGATCACAAGGTCAGGGGTTCGAGACCAGCCTGACCAACATGGTGAAACCCCATCTCTACTAAAAATACAAAAATTAGCTGTCTGTGGTGGCATGTGCCTGTAATTCCAGCTACTCAGGAGGCTGAGGCAGGAGAATCGCTTGAACCCGGGAGGCAGAGGTTGTGGTGAGCTGAACTTGTGCCACAGCACTCCAGCCTGGGCGACAGAATGAGACTCCATCTCAAAAAAAAAAAAAAAAAAAAAAAAGAATTTTTCAGACAAACAAAAGCTGAGAAAAATTGTTTCCAGTAGACCTGAACTACGAGAAACAGTAAGAGTTCTTCAGGAGGAAGAAAAACACCACCAGATGGCAGCTTAGATCTACACTGACATAACGACTAATGGCACTATTTTTTTTTTCACCTTGCTCTTTTCTTTTTAACATATTTTTTGATACTTTTTTAAGGATAGTCTTTCTATGGCACTAGTGAGACATTTTTAAAAGCCCTTTGTAATTTTAAGCCATTGATGTTTTGAGATTATTACCTCAACTTAACCTAGCTAATCCTGACTGGTAACAAGAAAAAATTCTTGGAAGTAGAATTGCTATATGAAAGGATGTATATGAGTTGGGTGTCATGGCTTACGCCTGTAGTCCCAGCACTTTGGGAGGCTGAGGCGAGATAATGATTGAGTCCAGAAGTTTGAGACCAGCCCGGGCAACACAGTGAAACTCCATCTCTACAAAAAATACAAAAAATTAGTCAGGCATGGTGGCACACGCCTTTGGTCCCAGCTTCTCAAGAGGTTGAGGTGGGAGGATCACTTGAGCCTGGGAGGCAGAGGTTGCAGTGAGCCAAGATCATGTCACTCCACTCCAACCTCGGCAACAGAGTGAGACCCTGTCTCAAAACAAATAAATAATTTTTTCCAAAAAAGACTGTATATGCTGATGGGTACTACTGTGATGCACTTCATAACAAGTATACAAATTTAAATTTCCACCAACAATGGTTGAGAGTTTGTGCTTCTCATAAATCCACCATCTCAGTATGTCATCAAGCTTTTGAACTTATCAGGCTGAAAGTTTTTTAAATGATATCTCAACGTAATTTTAATTGGGTATCTTTTCATTTCTTTCATTGGTTTTTATTCCATGAATTTTTAATTCATAACATTTGTCAATTTTTCTATTAGGCTATTGGTCTTTTTCTTATCTATCTTATAGGCAATCTTTTTATATTGGAAAGACCGAGTTGTGATTTTTTTCCTAGTTTTTTACTTGTCTTTGAATATGTTTACTGTGTTTTTGCCCTGTGGAATTTCTTTCGGTAGTTAAATTTATCAATATTTTCATTTATGGCTTTTGGATTTTTATATGATATTTTGACAAAGTTTCCCCATTCCAAAAGGTATACAATCATTTCCCCATGGTTTCCTGAACTACTTTTACGGTTGTTATCTTTCTGTTTAAGCCTTTAATCCATCTAGATTTTTTCCTGGTGTGTGATGTAAAGTCTAGAACCAATGTATTTATATTTCCCCAGATGGCTATCAATTGTCCAGTGTCACTTATTGTAGAGAATGTTACATCTTTCACCACTGATTTGAGATTCATTCATTTAACAAATATTTATCAAGTATCTACTATATATGGTAGGCACTTTCCTAGGTGCTTGGGATAGAGCAGTGAACAAAATAAAAAGGCTACATTATGCGAGTGGATTCCAACAATTAAAAAAATACAATAAATAATTATATAGTGTGTTAGGAGGTGGTAAGTGCTGTAGAAAGAAAAGAAGAACAGGATAAGGGGGACGAGGAATGTTGGGGATGAATGTGGTGGAAGGTTGTGCTATTAAATAGGGTGGTCTGTTTAAGCCTCATTGAGATTAATGAGGTCAATGCCACGTTTCTAATAATCAAAAGTCTTAACTATAATGGGCCAATTTCAGAATTTATTTTACATTGCTTTGATCTGTCTATCCACATGCTAGTACTACACTATTTTAAATATTGAGGATTTTTAGTATTTCCAAACTTTATCAAGTTAGTTTGAAGGAAATAATGTTTTCTTTTTTCTTTTCTTTCCACAGGTGTTGATCTCATGAAGGAGATAATTTTTAAGGTATGAAATTTGAATTTTTTTTCTTTTGGGGCACGGTGGCTCACTACTGTCATCCCAGCACTTTGGGAGGCCAAGGTGGGTGGATCACTTGAGGTCAGGGGTTCAAAACCAGCCTGGCCAACATGGTGAAACCCTGTCTCTACTAAAAATACAAAAATTAGCTGGGTGTGGTGGCACAGGCCTGTAATCCCACCTACACTTACGATAATTGCTTGAAGCCGGGAGGCGGAGGTTGCAGTGAGCCGAGATGGTGCCACTGTACTCCAGCCTGGGCAACAGAGTAAGACTCTGTCTCAAAAAAACATGTTTGCAGCAATAGAAGTAATTGTTTACAATTGGTTCCTATTTCTGAATGGATAAAACTCATAGTAGCAAAAAGACTTTCACAATAACAGCTCCTGAAAAGTTGGTCATAAAATAAATTACTAATTTTAAATTCATAAAAGAAATACCTGACTATAATTGCCAAACATGAAGGTATCAACAGTACTAATGTACTAATGTCCTTGTACAACTGACCTGTATCAGACTGCCTCATTTTATAAATTAGGATTCTCTCATATTCTACAATTTCCAAATACATTATCCATTTTTTCATTGTTTTTGAAATCAGAAGAATTTTTAACATGACTTTAAAAGTATTTAAGGCATTTATATCTTCAAATGTTACAGAATTATTATTATTAGAAACAAACATAAAGTAAAAAGGAAATGAATAACATTAATATCCACATCTAATCACTGGGATTATAAATTCACAGTGCAGGCCAGGTGCGACAGCTCATGCCTGTAATCCCAGCACTTTGGGAGGCCAAGGCGGGTGGATCACTTGAGGTCAGAAGTTCAAGACCAGCTTGGCCAACATGGTGAAACCCTGTTTCTACTAAAAATACAAAAATTAGCCAGGTGTGGTGGTCCACACCTATAGTCCCAGCTACTTGGGAGGCGAAGGCATGAGAATTGCTTGAACCCGGAGGCAAAGTGCATTAGTCTGTTTTCACACTGCTGATAAAGACATACCCAAGACTGGATAATTTACAAAGGAAAGAAGTTTAATTGGACTTACAGTTCCACGTGGCTGGGGAAGCCTCACAATCATGGCAGATGGCAAGGAGGAGCAAGTCACATCTTATATGGATGGCAGCAGGCAAAGAGAGAGAGTTTGTGCGGGGAAACTCCTCTCTTTAAAACCATCAGATCTCATGAGACTTATTCACTATCATGAGAACAGTACAGAAAAGACTTGCCCCCATCATTCAATGACCTACCACCAGGTCCCTCCCACAATGCATGGGAATTCAGGATGAGATCTGGATGGGGACATGGCCAAAGCATATCATTCCACCCCCGGCCCCTCCCAAATCTCATGATCTCGCATTTCAAAACCAATCATGCCTTCCCAAAAGTCCCCCAAAGTCTTAACTTATTTCAGCATTAACTCAAAAGTCCTCAGTCCAAAGTCTCATCTGAGACAAGGCAAGTCCCTTCCACCTATGAGCCTGTAAAATCAAAAGCAGGTTAGTTACTTCCTGGATACAATGGGGGTACAGGCATTGGATAAATAAATCCATTCCAAATGGGAGAAATTGGGCAAAACAAATGGGCTACAGGTCCCATGCAAGTCCAAAATCAAGCAGAGCAGTCAAATCTTAGAGCTCCAAAATGATCTCCTTTGACGCCATGTCTCACATCCAGGTCATGCTGATGCAAGAGGTAGGTTCCCATGGTCTTGGGCAGCTCTGTCCCTGTGACTTTGCAGGGTACAGTCTCCCTCCTGGCTATTTTCACAGGCTGGCATTGAGTGTCTGTGACTTTTCCAGGCGCATGGTACAAGCTGTCAGTGGATCTACCATTCTGGGATCTGGAGGACAGTGACCCAGTAGGCACTCTGTGGGGGGGGATCTGACCCCACATTTCCCTTCTGCACTGCTCTAGCAGAGGTTCTCCATGAGAGCCCTGCCCCTGCAGCAAATTTCTGCCTGGGCATCCAGGCATTTCCATACATCTTCTGAAATCTAGGTGGAGGTTCCCAAACCTCAATTCTTGACTTCTGTGCACCTGCAGGCGTAACACCACATGGAAGCTCAACACCACAAGGCTTGGGGCTTGCACTATCTAAAGCTAGGGCCCAAGCTCTACATTGGCCCCTTTCAGCCACAGCTAGGGCAGCTGGGATGCAGTGAACCAAACCCCAGGCTGCACATAGCTTGGGGACCCTAGGCCCAGCCCTTGAAACCACTTTTTCCTCCTAGGCTTCTGGGCCTGTGATGGGAGGGACTGCTGTGAAGACCTCTGATATGGCCTGGAGACATTTTCCCCATTGTCTTGGGGATTAACATTTGGCTGCTCCTTCCTTATGCAAATTTCTGCAGCTGGCTTGAATTTCTCTTCAGAAAATGGAATTTTCTTTTCTATCACATTGCCAGGCTGCAAATTTTTCAAACTTTTATGCTCTTTTTCCCTTTTAAAAGTGAATGCTTTCAACAGCACCCAAGTCACCTCTTGAATGCTTTGCTGCTTAGAAATTTCTTCTGCCAGATACTCTAAATCACCTCTCTCAAGTTCAAAGTTCCACAAATCTCTAGGGCAGGGGCAAAATGCCTCCAGTTGCTTTGCTAAAACATAACAAGAGTTACCTTTGCTCCAGTTCCCAATAAGTTCCTCATCTCCATCTGAGACCACCTCAGCCTGCATCTTATTGTCCATATCACTATTAGCATTTTTGGCAAAGCCATTCAGCAAGTCTCTAGAAAGTTCCAAGTTTTTCCACATTTTCCTGTCTTCTTCTGAGCCCTCAAAACTGTCCCAACCTCTGCCTATTACCCGGTTCCAAAGTCGTTTCCACATTTTCAGGTATCTTTTCAGCAACACCCCACTCCTGGTACCAATTTACTGTATTAGTCCATTTTCATGCTGCTGATAAAGAGATACCTGAGATTGGGCAATTTACAAAGAAAAGAAGTTTAATTAAACTTACAGTTCCATGTGGCTGGGGAAGCCTCACAGTCATGACGGAAGGCAAGAAGGAGCAAGTCACATCTTACATGAATGGTAGCAGGCAAAAACAGAGATCTCATGCAGGGGAACTCCTCTTTTTAAAACCATCAGATCTCAGCTGGGTGCAGTGGCTCACGCCTGTAATCCCAGCACTTTGGGAGGCTGAGACAGGCAGATTATCTGAAGTCAGCACTTCAAGGCCAGCCTGGCCAACATGGTGAAACCCCCTCTCCACTAAAAATACAAAAATTAGCCAGGCATGGTGGCAGGCAACTGTAATCCCAACTATTTGGGAGGCTGAGACAGGAGAATTGTTTGAACCCGGGAGGCAGAGGCTGTAGTGAGCCGAGATTGTGCCACTTCACTCCAGCCCAGGTAACACAGTGAGACTCTGTCTTGAAAAAAAAAAAAAACAAAAACATCAGATCTTGTGAGACTTATTTACTATCACGAGAACAGCACAGGAAAGAATTGATTGCCCCTATGATTCAATTACCTTCCACCACATCCCTCCCACAACACATAGGAATTCAAGGTGAGATTTGGGTGGGGACACAGCCAAACCATATCACAGAGGTTGCAGTGAGCTGAGATTGCACCACTGCACTCCAGCCTGGGTGACAGAGCAAGACTCCATCTCAAAATAAATGGATAAATAAATTCACAGTGCATTAATACTATATCAATGTCATAAACATACCCTGTTTGATATAAAAATATAATTGCTGATTCATCATTTGCAGATTTGTACTCTATTACTGTACTCATTTTTAAAAATCTTTGGTATTTCCATTTTTATAGTAACGAAAACCCAAATGGGAATATAATTGGCCCCAAATCTATCCTTCCTCTGTTCCTTTTTAACATTGTAATTAGTTCTCTTGTTTTGTTCTAAACTTTTAAAAATTAAAAATAAATAAAATTATAATTGGTACTCTGAGATGAATATGCAAAACTAAATAATTTTTAGACTCCTATATATTTGCCTTCTTGATTTGGTAAAGTTCTTGAAACTATTAAGGCCCCAGGAACATTTTATCTTCAGTAAATCTTGTTAGCCACGATTAAACCTCTCAAACTTTCTAGACAATATTACTTTAGGAAGATTTTCGAGTCACCCTTTTACTTCTCCCTAATGCATATTCATACATGTGCACAGGCAGACTTTAAGTGTTCTATCACATGAAATTCTGATTCCTCCCTTTCCACTCCAATTTAACACTGTATAACTGTGTTGGCCGTGATGTGTTATTCATTGTTTTATTGCAGAGGTTTGTATAATAAAGGCCTGTAAAACAGGTATCCTTTGATTATGCCCACATCCACCTCCATAGCAACAAAGACCCTTGTAAGTGACCTGAAAAGGAAAAGGCAACTGTGGCCAGTCTCCAAGAGGACCCCAGTGATCATCGCCTCCTGGTCTTTGGAGTAGTCTCCAAGTCCCTATCCATAACATATCAGGGTTGGTCTGTGTGACTGAAAGGATAAGGCACAAGTAGTGATATGTCCCTTCCAATATTAGGCTATAAAAGTCACTGCAGTTTTCATCTTGGTAGTTTTTTCTCTCTCCGTACCACCCCCACCCTGGCCTTCACCCCCACTATCATTCCACCCAAAGGGAAGCCATCTGCCATGTCATGAGCAGCCTTGTGGAGAGGTCCACATGGTGAAGAACTTAGGCCTCCAGCCAATAGCCATCCAGGAATGAAGGCCTGCCAACAGCCATGTGAGCTAACTTGGAAATGAATCCTCTAGCTGCTGATGAGACTTCAGATGACTGCAGTCCCAGGCCAACAGCTTGACTGCAACCTCATGAGAGGTTCTGGCTCAGAGCCGGAACCATGCAGCTAAGCCACTCCCAGATTCCTGACCATCAGCAACTGTATGAGACAATAATTGCTTGAAACTGCTAAGTTAAGGTATATTTGTTACACAACAATTGACAACTAATATACTAACCCCAACAAATATAGCCCACCATCACCACCAAGAAGAAATATCCAAAAAAGAAGGGAAAGTTTTACATAAAAAGGGAGAGGAAAGCAGGTTTCTTTTTGGTTACTGGGTAATAGTTTCCCTTTGAAGCACTTCTAGCACATTTCCAGCATGAATTATCTTGCCTTCTCTGTATTCTTCCATCCAATTATTAATTTCTATCACCTCTGGGCACCTAAGATCTATTAAATCCTGAGAACTTTATATAGTATTTCTTTATTTAACATTATATTTTGCTTATAAGTCTTATATGAATATAATGTTCTCCAAATTAGAATTCCTCAAATTACATTGGACTCCCTATTTTTATTAGTTATTTAATTCTGCAGGTTATAATGGTAAGTAAAAGAAAAAACAAAAAAAGGCCAAATTGCATTTATACTATTAAAACAATATAGAAATTCCTGGCTGGACGTGGTGGCTCATGTCTGCAATCCCAGCACTTTGGGAGGCTGAAGTGGGTGGATCACTTGAGGTCAGGAGTTCAAGACCAGCCTGGCCAACATGGTGAAACCCTGTCTCTACTAAAAATGCAAAAATTAGCCGGGCGTGGTGGCAGGTGCCTGTCGTCCCAGCTATTCAGGAGGCTGAGGCAGGAAAATCGCTTGAACCGGAAGGGTGGAGGTTGCAGTGAGCTGAAATGGCACCACTGCATTCTAGCCTGGGCAACAGAGCGAGGCACTGCCAAATAAATAAATAAATAAATAAATAAATATCCCCATGCGTATGGACATGATCTAAAAGGAAATAGTAATAAAAACAATGTTCAAGTGATTATGAGTGATTAATTCGACATATTTTTGCCATATAAAGCAAATCAAGGGTGTAGGCATTGTCGGTGGTCTATGGGCAAGGCAGCATGCAAATATTCTAAGTAATACCCATTTTGAATTTTACATTGGGTTTCCTTTAGTTAAAAAAATAATAATAAAGGAAAGAAATCAAATTCCATGTTCCACCTAAGAATGTCCTGAGAGTGACAAAGCTCATTATTGACATGCTTTGTTATACTACATTTCAGAGTCTTAGAAAAAGAAGAAAAAAAAGCATAAAGGAGGGAATGGAGCTGCATTCTGGGAATTGACTACTCATTAGCTCAGTAATACTTTCTAAGGTACCTATCATCTTGTGCCAATTTCCTCAGCAGTAAAAAGACTGGGCTAGACCAGCACTGTCTATTGCAGCAGCCACTAACCTACCACATGTGACCGGTGAGCATTTAAAATGTGACAAATCCAGGCCGGGTGCGGTGGCTCATGCCTGTAACCCCAGCACTGTGGAAGGCTGAGGCAGGCAGATCACATGAGGCCAAGAGTTCAAAACCAGCCTGGCAAACATGGTGAATCCCCATCTTTATCAAAAATAAAAAAATTAGCCCAGCGTGGTGGCGGGCACCAGTAATCCCAGCTACTCAGGAGGGTGATGCACAAGAATTGCTTGAACCCAGAGGTGGAGGGTGCAGTGAGCCAAGATTGCACCACTGCACTCCAGCATGGGCAACAGAGCAAGACTCTCAAAAAACAAACAAACAAACAAACAAAAAACAGCACCACCAACAAAAACTAAAGAAAATGTGGCAAATCCAAGTAGAGACGTATTGTAAATATAAAATGCCCACTAGTATACAAACTTAGTACTCCGAAAAAGTATTTAAAATATCTCATTAATAACACTTTGTTATATTTTGGAATGATATCTTGAATACATTGCATTAAATATGTTAAAAATGTCTGGTTTCTTTTTACTCTTTAATGTGGACACTAGAACATTTTAAATTATATATGTGGCTTGTATTATGTTTTTATTGGACAGTGCTGGGATAGATCTTATCTTCCAGCCCTTAACATTCTTACAGTTATCTTAAGCTTCAGAGGCACAGTCATTCAAGTTTAGAAAGCATTACACAGCATATAGTATATAAAATAGTTCCTTCTTTAGAGTCCACTAGGTGGCATTAGAGTTCAGGCCACAAGCTAGTAAGAGATTTAAAATTTGTACTTGCACTTTGAAAAATTATTTATTAATTATTATTTATTTATTTTGAGATGGAGTCTCACTCTGTCACCCAGGCTGGAGTGCAGTGGCACGATTTCGGCTCACTGCAACCTCTGCCTCCCAGGTTCAAGCAATTCTCCTGTCTCAGCCTCCCCAGTAGCTGGGACTACAGATGCCCACCACCATGCCCAGCTAATTTTTGTATTTTTAGTGGAGACGGGGTTTCACCATATTGGTCAGGCTGGTCTTGAACTCCTGATCTCAAATGATCTACCTGCCTCGGCCTCCCAAAGTGCTGGGATTACAGGTGTGAGCCACCGTGCCCAGCCTTAATTTTTTAAGAGACAGGGTCTAGTTCTGTCACCTAGGCTGGAGCACAGTGGCATGATCATGGCTCACTGCAGCCTCAAACTCCTGGGCTCAAATGATCCTCCACTTCAGCCTCGTTGGTAGCTAGGACTACAGGCATGTGCCACTATGCACAGCTAACGTTTAAAAAAATGTTGGCGGGGGTGCTGGCAGGGTGCGGTGGCTCACACTTGTAATCCCAGCACTTTGGGAGGCCAAGGCGGGTGGATCACTTGAGTCCAGGGGTTTGAGGACAGTCTGGGCAACATGGTGAAACTCCATCTCTACAAAAAATACAAAAATTAGCTGGGCATGGTGGCGTGCACCTGTAGTTCCAGCTACTGGGGAGGCTGAGGCAGGAGACTTGCTTGAGCCCGGGAGATGGAGGTTGCAGTGAACCAAGATCCCACCACTGCACTCCAGCCTGGGCAACAGAAAGAGACCCTGAATGGAAAAAAAATTTTTTTAATTATTATTTTTTTAATAGAGACAGGGTCTTGCTCTGTTCCCCCAGGCTGGTCTTAAACTCCTGGGCTCAAGCAATCCTCCTGCCTCAGCCTCCCAAAGTGCTGGGGTTACAGGTATGAGCCACTGTGCCTGGCCTGTACTTGCAGTTTTGAGATGGAGTTTTGCTCTTGTTGCACAGGCTGGAGTGCAATGGCGCATCTCGGCTCACTGCAACCTCTGACCCCCAAATTTAAGTGATTCTCTTGCCTCAGCCCCCTGAGTAGCTGGGATTTCAGGCACCTGCCACCACGCCTGGCTAATTTTTTGTATTTTTAATAGAGATGGAGTTTCACCATGTTGACCAGGCTGGTCACAAACTCCTGACCTCAGGTGATCCGCCCGCCTAGGCCTCCCAAAGTGCTGGGATTACAGGTGTGAGCCACTGGGCCTGGCCTGTACTTGCAGTTTTCTAAATGAGCTGTGCATAGGCTCATCTCCATGCCTTTGCTCCCATTGTTCCCTCCACTGAGACACCTTTTCCTAAGTTGGCCAGCAGGCCTACAACCTACGCATTTTAAAAAATTGAGATCCTCTAAGAAGCTTTTCCTGAACATCCCTCTCCTGCCTACAAATAACTTTATGTACCCACTAGCCTGCATACATATTCCTATCACAAAACCATGACATGTTATTTGTTCACATGCTTTCCCCCCACTACCTCGTGTACATTTTGAGGCAGGTAGTGGTTGAGATCCTCTAAGAAGCCTTTCCTGAACACCCCCCTCCAGCCTACAAATAACTTTATGTACCCACTATCCTGTATACATATTTCTATCATAAAACCATGACACATTATTTGTTCACATGCTTTCCTCCCACGGCCTTGTGTTCATGATGAGGGAGGTAGTGATGAGGTATTAGCTGATGCCTGGCATCCAATTGGTGCTGTACACAATGTACCAGTCAGGATAGGTTAAGTTATACTTCAGTTAACAAAACCCCCAGATATCAGTAGCACAATTCCTGTGCTACGGTGCAGGTATCAGTCACCTTCCTGAAACAGGCCCAGTCCTTTTACTGGGCCTGTCAGATTGGACAGATTAAGGGCCCTGCGCCATGGCATCCTCATTCCAGGACCTACACTAATGAACAGTTCCATAGGAGGCATTGCTGGTCACTGCACAGAGGGAAAAAGAGGGCCCTGCAGATTTCTCCAGCACTGAAATGCTCTCACGTAGAAATAACGCAAGCCACTACCACTCACAGCTCATTGGCCAGAACTAATGACATGGCCCCATCCAACCACAAGGGTGTGGTGGCACACAGATCACTTCAATTAAACTAAACCACTTGGAGGAGAGACTTAAGGTATAGGCTCTTCAATTGAAGGTTCAAAAATACCCCAAATTAGAGGCATGAGAATAAGAAAACATATCAAATATAAGAAATACGACTAGAAGAGGGTAACTACTGGCGTATGAAACTCTGAAACCAGAGAGAAAAAGCCAAATATATTTTTGAGAGTAGTACTATGCTAACAAAGTAATAGTCATATAAACCCCGCGAGCCACAAGGGAACCAACTTACCATGTACCCAGAAGGTGGGAAACTGGAAATACTTGATAAATAACACTAGTGACAACCACAGTGCAATAAATGAAAATGATGCTTAGCCCACAGGCTTCTAGGATAGTGACACTTTAAGAACACTCAGGAAGCAAAACTGGCTTAACAGAAGACACTATACTCCATTGTTTCGTTTTAGCAAAAGTAAATCAAATTAATACAATGATGCACATGCCCAGATGGGAGTGTAACTATATTGTCACAGGCAGAGGAGTGAATACAACTGTACATGGGACAGGGAGTACAAGTGTGGTGGATATAAGAAAAAAACAAAATAAAACAAAACAAAACAAAAAATCCCTCCAACTTTGAGTAAAGGCCAAGTTGCTTAGATCTGGGAGGGCAGAAATAATCATCTGTGTGGTGTAGACACTTTACCAACTGACTTTGAGAACAATCCGAATTAAGCATACTTTTTGGTGGGTGAAACATGCTGAAGAGTACAGAAGAAAAAGCTCATGGCCTCCTGGACTGACAGTCCTCTTCATCCCAGAGACTCAAGGAGAGGGACTGGAAGTGGTGATCACTTTTCTTCTTTACAGATCTAGTCATGACAGGCCTGCAATAGTCGTGGCCTAGGCTCACACAGCTGGTTGATACAGGGCAGACCCAACTGCCTCTGCCCCAACTTCAGAGGTCTATTGATAATTATGTTTTAAACAAAGTGATTTAAGCACTTTCCTGCTCCAAAGTATTGAGATGTTAAACCTCAGGTCTAGAAATTAAGATCCTCCCTACCACAAATTTCAAGAGCAGAAGTCAACATGACACACAGTAGAAATACATATTCCACTTTATTAATTAGAAAAAATCATTTAAGCCACATGGTGGCCACAATGTCCATAACTTGAGTAGGCTTTGGTATCCCACCTCCCACTTCAGACCAATACACACTATGTTGGAGGAAGGACTTTAAAATGTAAAACAATGAGAAATGGGCACTGAACACTCCATCCTCTCCCTCCCAAGACCCCACCCACACACCTCTTTAACTGCTATCCAAACATGGAGGAGCTCTTGTGGAAGAGAGGCTGAACACCAAATAATTGAGCATAAGACATTCAAGACTAAAGGAATCCCTGGCAGATGTTTAGGAAGCAGGGTTGAAAACATCACCATCTCCCAACAGTTGAAGTTGGGACATCTAAGAGATGTCAGAGCCATACTGCTGAGAAAAGCACAGCATACACCAGACCCTGGGGTAAGCTTCTGCGAGGTAAGGGCGAGATCAACCTATCTCACGGCCATAAGCAATCCATTCCCAGCAGTGCATTAAACAGTCCTTTTCTTTTCTTTTTTTTTTTTTTTTTGAGATGGAGTCTTTTGCTCTGTGGCCCAGGCTGGGTATAGCAGTGCGATCTCAACTCACTGTAACCTCTGGCCCTGGGTTCAAGCAATTCTCCTGCCTCAGCCTCCGAAATAGCTGGGATTACAGGCCTCTGCCACCACACCCAGCTAACTTTTGTATTTTTAGTAGAGACGGGGTTTTGCCACGTTGGCGAGGCTGGTCTCGAACTCCTGACCTCAGGTGATCCACCCACCTCAGCCTCCCAAAGTGCTAGGATTACAGGCATGAGTGACCGGCCTAAACAGGCCTTGTCCAGGCAATGAGCATCCAGTTAGGCAGGTCCTTCAAGGCCTAGTAATAGTTAGTTCTCTGGTTACACTGGTGCTCCGCCTGCCTGCTAGGAATGGGATTCCCTTTTGGACATGTGTAGGTCAGTGTTCCAAAATATGGCCAGCACAGAAGGTCTTATCACATGCTTCTGGATGGATGGTCTGGAAGGCCCTTGGTGGGTTCTGTGTTGGCTAGTTGGCTTCTGGTGGTCCACGAGGTCCCAGGCGATGGGTTCTCTAGTAAGCCCTCTAGGGACTCCATCACTCTAACGAAGATGGAGAGTAGTGTCAGCACCACACCTAAGAGGTAGAGGTTCAACATATGCTTCATGGCTGAAAGGACCCTACTCTTCTGCAGAGAAGCACAGCTGCCTTCTCCTTCTGAAAGGCCTCTGAACCCTGAGGAAAAAGAGGAAAGGATTAATCTATAGCCTTTTGGGGGTATGCATGCATCCAGCCCTGACTCTTCTGTCCTCTCACGGGGCACAGGGACCAGGGGATGTTCTTGCACAGCAACTCTCCAAGAATATTTTACATTGCAAACTTCATGGCTACGGAGCCAGTCTTGCTTCTTGGACTAATTCAAGAACACTTCTTAAAACACTGACTTTCGGCCGGGCGCGGTGGCTCACGCCTGTAATCCCAGCACTTTGGAAGGCCGAGGCGGGCGGATCACAAGGTCAGGAGATCGAGACCATGGTGAAACCCCCTCTCTACTAAAAATAGAAAAAATTAGCCGGGCGCAGTGGCGGGCGCCTGTAGTCCCAGCTACTCGGGAGGCTGAGGCCAGAGAATGGCGTGAACCCGGGAGGCGGAGCTTGCAGTGAGCCGAGATTGCGCCACTGCACTCCAGCCTGGGCGACAGAGCGAGACTCCGTCTCAAAACAAACAAACAAACAAAAAAAAAAAAAAAACACTGACTTTCTTAGGCCAGGAGCGGTGGCTCACGTCTGTAATCCCAGCACTTTGGGTGGATCACCTGAGGTCAGGAGTTCGAGACCAGCCTGACCAACATGGTGAAACCCTGTCTCTACTACAAATACAAAAATCAGCCGGGCGTGGTGGCACATGCCTGTAATCCCAGCTACTCGGGAGGCTGAGGCAGAATCGCTTGAACCCGGGAGGCAGAGGTTGCAGTGAGCCAAGATCGCGCCATTGCACTCCAGCCTGGGCGACAAAAGCGAAACTCCGTCTCAAAAACAAACTTTTACTTTCTTGAAAACTTTGTTCCTGCAAGGCACAACAATGCACAACCCCTGTGCTACAGTGCAGGTATCAGTCACTTTCCTGAAATAGGCCCAGTCCTTTTGCAGGGGGGTGGTGGATAATGGGAAATATAAGAACATGCCCTAGAGAAAGCAATCTGCCTAGAGGTCTCTCCCACATCACAGATTGGAGTTAACTAAACTTTCTGCAAGTCCAAATAACTCTTCAAGGGTCCAATCTATCAAATTCATTTATTTAACAAACATACCATGAACATCTTCAATGTGTTAGGTACCCTGGAATATACTAGGGCCACATGGAAAACCTTATAGACAAAGGGTAGTTACCACGCGATACGCTAAGTGTTGGGACAGGAAGGAGATGGTGAAGGTGCTTTGGGAAGGCATGGCAGGGATGGCCTAACTCAGCACCGGTGGGCATGGGATGGGCCACGTGGATCCTAGTTAGCGCCACCTCAGGACAAAACAGGGCTGACGGCTGACTGGGGACCCCGCATGGCGGGGGGTGGGGGGCGAGGAGAGAGGCTCCCGGCGGCGCACCCCCAGCCCTGGAACGCGAGGCTGCTAGCCCAGTCAGCACTCTGGCGATGGGGATGGGGAGCCGGGGAAGCCCGCGGGCCGCTCACCTCCGGAGGAAGAGCAGGGAGTGGGTCGCCGGCTGTAGCAGGAGGTCGTGCAAGAGTCGGGAGGAAAGTCGGTTACTAAGCAGCAGCGCAGAAGCTTCCCGCCACAAAACTCACTGGAGACAAAAGCGCGGTCACCCGCAGAGCGCCGAGCAAAGCCACCGAGCCTCCGCCCCTTATAGCCGTGGGCCCGCCCCCGGAGGGCACGCGCAAGCGCACTGGAGGCCGCACGCACGCGCCGGGACGCACACGCCGGGACGCACGTCCGCGGCCCCGCCCCGCGGGCGAAGGGGTTTCGGGACTGTCCAAGGTGCTCTCCCGCGGAGCTGTTTCCAAAAGTACACGTCGTGCGGTTTTGAGTCATTGTGTTCTGGAGTGAGACGAGGCGTATGTATTAATCTCGACTAGCATCTCTGCTGTAGAAAACATTTGAAGGAGTCAGAGAGCACATATCCCTCGTCCCCAGTAGGTGAAAATCACCGACGGCCTTCGTGTAGGTGAAGCCCTGCAGTGGAGGGTGGGTTCTTCCCCAGAGATTTCGGCAAGCGCTAAATTGTCAGAGGGCACCAGACCCCTACCCACTCGTTATTTTCTTCAAAGACTGAAGAGCGGGTTTTGTTTCACTTCATAGATGTACCAAGATTCCAAATCCCGAGTTTCAGTTGCCATCGGTATCGCTGGAATGATGAGGCCCTTGTGCACCACATTAAGCTCTGCAAGCTCTACTTCCTATGAGAGTTTGTCGTGTCGTTTAAGAAAACGTGAAATACTCCTGGCCCTGGTGTGGGATCCTAACTGCATATGGGCAAGTCACTTGATATTTAAATGGGCCTCAGTTTTCTCATCTATAATGAAGACATTGGCCACTTTTTTCTTCTTTGTTTTTCTCCTTTTTTTTTTTTTCCTTGTTGTGTTGCCCAGGCTGGTCTCGAACTCCTGATCTCAAGCCATCCTCCAACCTCGGCCTCCCAAAGTGCTGGGGCTACAGGCGTGAGTCACTGCGCCCGGCCGCTAGATGATTTTTAAGGGTGCTTTCGGCTTGAACTAAAGAACCAGGAGGTCACAGACCAGGCTTATGCCCAGATTTGGGGGCTGGGCTGCCTTACTAAGCACCCCCCACCCACTCAGCCAAGACTGTGCGGTCTGTCTTGAGAGCACGCAACCGGGGATCTCCGAAAGTAGAGTCCCGGAGAGACACTGGGAATGGGGAGGACCCCCGGGAAGGGATGTACAGGCCGCGGAAAGGAAGGCCACTGGTGGCTTTAGAACTGGCGGTTCCGTGTACCCGGGTCAAGTTCCCGTGCCGGATGGGAAAGAACCCTGTGACTTTCCACATCTCAGCGAGCTCGGCGGGCTCTGCTGAACAAGAGCTGTTGGACGGGAAGGGAGGAGCCAATCCCCACTGCGACCTTTCCCCTCCTTTCCTGGCTGGCTGGCTGTGGTCTCTCGGGAATGAGGGGGTGGGGAAGCCGGGAAAGCAGAAGGCTGGGGCTGGAGGCCTGCTGGCAGGCAGGCAGACATTTGGAACCAACTTTCCTGCTCAGTCCGCAGAACTTTTGGTCCTTCGCTATACCAGAGTTTCGTCTGTTTTTTTGCTTGACTCTGTGACCCTTCTCTCACACTGTTATTAAATAGGTCTCAAGCTGCGAAATCAGTGCCAGATCCAAACGCCACTACTTTGCCAGGTGAAGGCCTTGGGCGATCCCTTTAACCTTCTTGTAATTTGGTTTCCTCAGCTGTTATGTGAGATCATAACAGTCTTAGCCTGGATATTAAATGAATTAATCCATATAAAGCACTTAGAACAATGCCTGGCACATAGAAAACATTCCATGAGTGTTAGCATTATCTGTATCATCAACTACAAAATTCCCAGTGAGGGGTTTTGCTCATTCATTAGCAGCGTAGGCTTGGTGAATGAATGTGGGAATTCTACAATGACCCTTTGGCTTCTACTTAGTTTGAATTCTAAATTTATACTTCACACAGCTGGAAGAAGGGATGGGCACCTCTCCAACAATTCTTTCTCCCCATATTCACTGCCACTGTCTAAAGGTCATGCCAGTTGGAAATAAGAAGAGTTTGGGTGAGGGCAGCTCTATGCTTTTCCATCTGTCAGCTACAAATGTAGCTAACTGCATCAGGATTTAGTCCTGCTTTCAACACCTTGGCCAGGCTAACTGACCCCTTTGAATTTTAGTTTCTTAATCTGTAAAATGAGGAAAATAATTGTGAAACAGGGTTGTTGTGAGGCTTGGAAATAATGCACATAAAGAGTATGTCATGTATGCTCAATAAATAGTAGCTATTATTTTGCTAAAAAGTGTAAAGCCAGATTCTTGTTGTAAATAAGCTTGTCACCTGGTTGAGTAAACAAGACCTGAATAAGAGAAGATAACTAACAACCCAAGGCAGTGTGGGGTAGAGCTTAGAAGTAAGTACCTAACTAGGGTAGTAATGTTTTGCTTGGGGAACTGGGATTTTAACATTCACTATGGTTATTTAAAAAAAAAAAAAAAGGCCGGGCGAGGTGGCTCAAGCCTGTAATCCCAGCACTTTGGGAGGCCGAGGCGGGCGGATCACAAGGTCAGGTGATCGAGACCACAGTGAAACCCCGTCTCTACTAAAAATACAAAAAATTAGCCGGGCGAGGTGGCGGGCGCCTGTAGTCCCAGCTACTCAGGAGGCTGAGGCAGGAGAATGGCGGGAACCCGGGAGGCGGAGCTTGCAGTGAGCCGAGATCGCGCCACTGCACTCCAGCCTGGGCAACAGCGTGAGACTCCGTCTCAAAAAAAAAAAAAAAAAAAAAAAAAAAAGAGCCGAGCGTGGTGGCTCGCGCCTGTAATCCCAGCACTTTGAGAGGCTGAGGCAGGCAGATCGCCTGATGTCGTGAGTTCGAGACCAGGCTGACCAACATGGAGAAACCCCATCTCCACTAAAAATATAAAATTAGCCAGGCATGGTGGGACATGCCTGTAATCCCAACTACTCGGGAGGCCAAGGCAGGAGAATCACCTGAACCTGGGAGGCAGAGGTTGCACTGAGCCGTGATCAAGCCATTGCACTCCAGCCTGGGCAACAAGAGCGAAACTCCGTCTCAAAAAAAAAAAAAAAAAGACAGTGGAAACAAAATAATCATTCTTCAAGTAACTGATATGTGCTGAACATTTTGCTAAATGCTTTACATGTATTATTTAATTTTTCTTTTTCTTTTTTTTTTTTTTTTGAGTCTCGCTCTGCCGCCCAGGCTGGAGCGCAGTGGCACGATCTTGGCTCAGTGCAATCTCTGCCTCCCAGGTTCATGCCATTCTCCTGCCTCAGCCTCCCGAGTAGCTGGGACTATAGGCGCTCGCCACCATACCCGGCTAATTTTTTGTATTCTTTAGTAGAGACGGGGTGTCACTGTGTTAGCCAGGATGGTCTCGATCTCCTGACCTCGTAATCCATCCGCCTCGGCTTCCCAAAGTGCTAGGATTACAGGCGTGAGCCACCACTCCCGGCCTATTTAATTTTTCTAGTGATGCTATGAGGTAGGTATTATTGCCTCTCTTCTTTATTTGTTGTTGTTATTGTTGTTGAGAAACGGTCTTACTCTGTTTTCCAGACTGGAGTATAGTGGCATGATCACTGCTCACTGCAGCCTTGACTTACTGGGCTCAAGCTATCCTCCCATCTCAGCCTCCTGAGTAGCTGGGACTACAGGCAAACATCACCACACCCAGCTAATTTATTTATTTATTTATTTATTTCGCTCGTTCTTTCTTTCTCTCTCTCTCTTTTCCTTTCTTTTCTTTCCTTTTTTTTGTAGAGATGGGGTCTCTCCATGCTGCCCTGACTGGCCTCAAACTCATGAGCTCTAGCAGTCCTCCCACCTCAGCCTCCCAAAGTGCTGGGATTACAGGTGTGAGCCACCGTACCCAACCTTCTTTATTTGTTAACTATGCTTTTTCCTCCAGAGGAAGAAAAGACTTTCTTCACCTAGTCTTTTACTCATCTTTCACATCTCAATTCAAACATATTTCCTCTGGTCACCCTTGCTGACCCTCAGGCCCTGTTCCAGGCTCCAGTGGCATGATAGACATTTCTCTCCCAATGTGTTACTTTGGCCTTAGTTGTATTAATGTCTGCATCCCTTCAAAAGCCTGAAAAGTCAGTGAAAGGAGTGTTTGGTCTGATTTTGTTTCCATTCCATCTCCAGCAGCTAGCATGAAATAGTAGGCTTTTGATAAATATTTATTGATTGAAGGAATAAATGAATGAATATTTTACCCAGTATCTTCAGTGAGTACCCATTGTTTCACCAAGGAAAGGTAGATAAGGGCCCCAAGACAAGCCATTTTCAGGCTCTACCTCCTCCTTGGAACTGCAACCAAGGAAAGCTTTTTATAAGCTGCCCTTTCCCCAAAGCCCCTAAAAAGAAGTGATTCTGAAGTCAACCCACACAAGAGTACCATACTAAGAACACAAGTATTTTCACAAATTTGATCTTATCCTCCAGTGGTCATTTAAAGAACATGTACTTACATTTCTGGTAAGTATAAACTGGTACATTCTGTATGGAAATCAATTTGTCAGTAATTGTTTCCCTGACCCCCGCTTTTTTTTAAAAAACACCTCAAGACCATTGAGGTGTTAAAAAAGACCACTGAGTACCATTTGGCAATATCTGTAAAAATAAAAGCATACACATGCCCTTTAGCCCAGAATTCCATTTTTAGGATTTATCCTTACAGACAGACTTCCACATGTAGAGAATGGAGTATGTAAAGGTAGTTGTTACAGCACAGTTTGTGATAGTAAAAGAATGGAAAAAACAGCCCATCGATAGAGAACTGGTTAAAAGATGGTGCATTCAGACAGCGAATTACCATAAAGCCAGAAAAAAGAGAGTAAGTTCTGTACTTACTGACAAGATCTCTACAATATATTGTTAAATGAAAAGGGTATATAGTATGTGTACGGTATGCTACAGTTTATGTTAAAATGAACATAAAAAATAGAATACAATGAGACACCACCTCACACTCACTAGGATGGCTATAACACAAACAAGCAAAAAAACCCAGAAAAGAACAAATGTTGATGAAAATGTAGAGAAAATAGAACCCTCATGCGTTGCTGTTAGAATGTAAAATAGTGCAGCTGCTTTAGAATAGTTCCTCAAAAAGTTAAACATAGAATTACCATATGATCCAGCAATTTCGCTCCTAAATATATATCCAAGTGAACTGAAGATGTATGTTCACACACAAATGCTTATACACAAATGTTCATAGCAGCATTATTCATAATAACCAAAAAAGTAGAAACAACCCAAATATCCATCAACTGACTAAAGGATAAACAAAATGTGATACAATGGAATATTATTCAGCCATAAAAAATGAAGTATTGACACATGCTATAATATGGATGCACCTGAACACATTATGCTAAGTGAAAGAAACCAGAAACAAAAGGGCACATATTGTATGATTCCACTTATGTGAAATGTCAGAATAGGCAAATCCAGGGCCGGGCATAGTGGCTCCCACCTGTAATCCCAGCACTTTGAGGATCCCAGCACAGAGACCGAGGTGAGCAGATCACTGGAGGTGAGGAGTTTGAGACCAGCCTGGCAACATGGTGAAACCCTGCCTCTACAAAAAAAAAACAAAAATTAGCCGGGTATGATGGTGCTGACCTGTAGTCCCACCTACTCGGGAAGCTGAGACAGGAAAATTGCTTGAACCCAGGGGGCAGAGGTTGCAGTGAGCTGAGATCACACCACTGTACTCCAGCCTGGGCAACAGAGTGAGACTGTCTCAAAAAAAAAAAAAGGCAAATCCACAGAGACAGAAAGTAGGTAAGTGGTTGCCAGGGGCTGGTGGAGAGGGGACTGGGGAATGACTGCTAGTAGGTACAGGGTGGTTTTTTTTGGTGTGTGGGCTGTTGATGAAATGTTCTAAAATTAGACAGTGCTGACAGTTATACAGTTATACAAGTCTGTGAATATACTTAACCATTGACTTGCATACTTTAAAATGGTGGATTCTGATAAGTGAACTTTATCTAAATAAAGTCATTTTTTTTTAAAGGAGGGCAAGTTGAAGACATCTTCAGATGACAAACAAAAGCAGAGTTAGCTGCCATAGGCCCTTACCATGGAAACTACTGAAGAATGAACCTAAGACACAAGAAAACTGAACCCAAAAGGAAATAGGGAAATGCAAGAAAAAATGGTAAGGAAATATTTACAAAACATATGGATGTATCTAAACAAATTATGACTATGCAAAACTATTTTTAGTAATAATGGTTGATTTGGAAAAGTAACAATAACAAGATAAACTTAAAAATTGGTAAACATTTCAGATGGGAACAGTGAGCAAAGATAAAATTTAGTATGTTTTTATTTGGAAGGAAAGTAAATACTGATTAATTTTAGACTTTTTTTTTTTTTTTTTTTTGAGACAGAGTCTTGCTCTATTGCCCAGGCTGTAGTATAGTGGTATGATCTTAGCTCACTGCAACCTCCACCTCCTAGGTTCAAGCAATCCTCCTGCCTCAGTCCCCCTAGTAGCTGGGATTACAGGCATGTGCCACCATGCCCAGCTAACTTTTATATATATATTTTTAGTAGAAACAGGGTTTCACCACGTTGGCCAGGCTAGTTTTAAACTCCTGGCCTCAGGTGATCCATCCGCCTCAGCCTCCCAAAGTGCTGGGATTACAGGTGTGAGCCACCACGCCTGGCCTTTTTTTATTTTGAGACAGAGTCTTGGTCTTGTCACCCAGGCTGGAATGCAGTGGTGCAATCTCGGCTCACTGCAACCTCTGCCTCCCAGGTTCAAGTGATTCTCCTGCCTCAGCCTCCCGAGTAGCTGGGATTACAGGCGCCTACCACCACGCCCAGCTAAATTTTGTATTCTTAGTAGAGATGAGGTTTCACCATGTTGGCCAGGCTGCTCCCAAACTCCTGACCTCAAGTGATCTACTTGAAGTGATCCACTGCCTCAGCCTCACAAAGTGCTGGGATTACAGGTGTAAGCCACCATGCCCAGCCAATTTTAGACTTTTAAGTCCGTATATTAAAATGTTAAGAGTTGGTTGGGCGCAGTGGCTCACACCTATAATCCCAGAACTTTGGTAGGCCAAGGCGGGTGGATTAGTTGAGGTCAGGAGTTCAAGACCAACCTTATTAAATAAATAAATAAATAAATACATTTATATTTATTATTATTATTTTTTTTTTTGAGACAGAGTCTCACTCTGTCACCCAGGCTGGAGTGCAGTGGTGTGATCTCAGCTCATTGCAACTTCCGCCTCCCGGGTTCAAGCGATTCTCCTGCCTCAACCTCCTGAGTAGCTGATTTACAGGTGCCAGCCACCACACCCAGCTAATTTTTGTATTTTTTTTAGTAGAGATGGGGTTTTACCATGTTGGCCAGGCTGGTCTCAAACTCCTGACCTCAGGTGATCCACCTGCCTCAGCCTCCCAAAGTGCTGAGATTACAGGCATGAGCCACTGCGCCTGGCCAAAAAAAATTAAAATGTTAAGGGTAGCTCTTCCTCTTCCTTCCCTTCCTGTACAATTCAGTCTTCAAGCCATTAGGTAAAATAGTACAAAGTGTCTACAATGAAGAGGAGAACCGGTGGCCCAGAGCAGAATGTCACTTTTATTCACTATTATGGCCTCAGTGTCTGAAACATGTTCACTCAATATTTGGCTTGCTCTGTCACTTCCTTCTGGACTCTGATCAAATGTCGTTTCTCAGGGAGGCTTTCCTAATCATTTCATGTACAGCAACACTCAACACCTACTCTTCTCCTTTACCCTGTTTTATTTTTTCTTCATAGTACTCAACACTATTTTATATTTATTTGTTGATTATCTGTCTTCCTCTGCTAGAATGTAGCTCCTTGAGAACAAGGATTCAGACTATTGTGTCAATTACTGTGTTCCTAAACCCAGAACAGTGCCTTCCATGTAGTACATGCTCAACAAATATTGTTGAATGAATGAATCATGTTTGTGTATCTGAGATATTTTATAACTGAAAGGAACATGCCAAGCATGGTGGCTGATGCCTCTAATCTCAGCACTTCGGGACGCTGATGTGGGAGCATTGCTTGAGCCCAAGAGTTCAAGACCAGCCTAGGCAACATGACAAAACCCCGTCTCAAAAAAAATTAATAATAATAACGGAGCAGCTGATCAATTTCTAATTCTATTTATTGATGTTTGTTGCACAGCATTTTTACAATGATCATCTCTGGGTGATATGATAATGAACTCCTTTTTCCCTCCTATTTTCTCCCATGTGCATCTGTTACTTTTACCATCAGAGAAAAAAATTAAAATTTACTAACATTTTGTAAATTTACAGCTTGAGCAACATGGTGACAATGAAGGGAAAACAAACCCAGGAGTTTGGATGGGGAAATTGGGTCAAGAGCTTGGAGCAGCTAGTGGGAAGTGGGAGTGGAGTGGGAGGGCCTGGCAGTATGGCACCAGAGGAAGGTGCCCACAGAGAGTTGGCCCTGGAAAATGGGCAGAGGGCAAACAAGGCAAGCAGTGACTTCTTCACCTCCCACCTGAGCCAGCAACCTAAATTCTGAGTCTGGTTGTGGCACTGACTAACAACTCACCTGGGGCCAGTCACTTCTTCAGGCCTCAGTTTCCTCATCTGTGAAGCACAGGGCTGAGGGAGACAAGCTGTCTCTCTCAGAGCCTTTCTACCTAAGAGGTGGGTGGTCCTAGAACCTACACTGAGAAGCTGTGGTATGGGTGGCGGACTCCCACCAACACAGCAGGCCTCTGCTCTCAAGCTCTGTTTGGGAAATACTGGATGAACAATGTGGAATAGGAGAAAAACAGTATTCAAAACTATATGGGCCCTTTAAGTTAACCATGATAAATACATAGAGAGAGAGAGAGAGAGAGACTGACAGTATATCTACTCTTAAATAGTAACATTTTTTACCGGGCAGGGTCCTCTTATTCTTTAGTCACAATAAGCACAGTTCCTGGGGCCTATAGACTTTTCAAGGACTCTCAAACATATTTGAGATATAGAAAACAAAATATATTGACTTCCAAAAAATTTAAATGACAAAACTAAAATTCACAAACATTTAATCAAAGGTCTGCAAAATATATGTTAACTAGACAGTTTCTTTTTTTTTTTTTTGAGACTGAGTTTCGCCTAGGGTCACCCAGGCTGGAGTGCAGTGGCACGATCGCGACTCACTGCAACCTCCACCTCCCAGGTTAAAGCAATTCTCCTGCCTCAGCCTCTTGAGTAGCTGGGATTACAGCTGCCTATCACCACGTCTGGCTAATTTTTTTGTATTTTTAGTAGAGATGGGATTTCACCATGTTGGCCAGGCTGGTTTTGAACTCTTGGCCTCAAGTGATCCACCCGCCTCAGCCTCCCAAAGTGCAAGGATTACAGGCATGAGCCACCGCGCCTGGCCAACTAGACAGTTTCAACTAGCATAGTAACTTCAGATGTGAGATGTGGGCTCATCTTAACATGATGGAGTATCCTATAGAAGGCATATCTGGGGCCTGTGGAAGTAAAGTGAGAATGGGGTGGATTATGGAGGTTTGATAGTTTCCTGAGTTTCAGTTTTTCTGCTATGAGCATGTATTATGAGAAGAAGAAAAAGTATTCAATGAATGTTTTGAAAAAGTATGTAAATAAAAAAACCTTAGGAAAGATTTGGGGTGAAGAAGTCCCTATTTTCTCGTCTCAATAAAGGCTTGGGGACAGTCCTCTGTCTTATGGAGTTAATTAGAATCAAAAAGGAAACTCACTGGAGACATGTATTTAAGAGTTTACTCATTCTGTGCTGTTCTCCAAGTTATTTCCATTTAGCAGTTTAGGATAAATCTGTGTATTGACACGTTGCTCTCTTTTTCCTTCATGGAACCATAAAATCATTGAATGTTAGAACATAGAGGGAGCTTTCCTCCTTGCTGTCACCTTCTCTTGGCGGTCACAGTGGGCTCTCTGAGCATAGGAGAGCCCAGGTTAGCCGCAAAAGGGCCAGGCTCAAATGAGCTCCATTGCTGCCTGGTAGATGGCGGAGGTGCTACCAGAGGAGACAGGTGTCTTGCTCCTGGCAGGGAGGCAGAGTCCGAGTCTGTGGGTTGGGAGACAATGGGGTTCTCCTGGTGTCTATGCTGTTGTCATTCACAATTACAACAGCTGTTCTTCCCTCTGCTGCATGTGTTCACTGACACATGCCCTACCTTTACACACATGTGTGTGCACATGGGCACATTTTCTCTCCGCCTAGACAGCTGGCACCTCTCCCCCAGACACAGATGCCCAGACATTTCTGCCGCCAGCCAACTCACTCCGTGGCTCTGCTCCAACTCGGCTAGAGCAGGGCAGGGGGCTGTTCCTGCTGCCTCTTATCTTAGCCAAGAAGGACAGTGGCTGTTGTCGGGAGAGGGGGTAATGAGCGGTAGAGGACAACTGGTCTTTGAGGAGACTCCCACCCTTTTTTCCTTCTCCCAGTGACCCCTCCTCCTTTGGCTAAAGGACTGGAGAAAAAGCTGTCCAGGGCCAGGCGCAGTGGCTCAAGCCTGTAATCCCAGCACTTTGGGAGGCCGAGATGGGCGGATCACAAGGTCAGGAGATCGAGACCATCCTGACTAACCTGGTGAAACCCCGTTTCTACTAAAAAATACAAAAAACTAGTCGGGTGAGGTGGCGGGTGCCTATAGTCCCAGCTACTCGGGAGGCTGAGGCAGGAGAATGGCGTAAACCCGAAAGGCGGAGCTTGCAGTGAGCTGAGATCCGGCCACTGCACTCCAGTTTGGGTGAGAGAGCGAGACTCCGTCTCAAAAGAAAAAAAAAAAAAGAAAAAGCTGTCCAGTCAGAATCCCTCCTGTCAACGATGAAGGCCCAAAGCCCTACCCACACCAAACCCCTCAGCCCCTCGCCTAACAGATCCTGAAAGTCAGCTATAACTGTTGGTGTCTCAGGCTCCCAGCTTTCCCATTTGACCCTGAAAACCTCCCCAGTCCCCCATCCTGGATTCTTTTGCATGTTGGAGAATCACATGCTGATACGGCGTTCGATGTTTATACCTCTCAGTTTATAAGCATGTTCCGTCTAGAGAATGTCTTGTGTATTTTCTTAAAAGTTCTTACCAGGGACTCCAGAGGGGGTCCCTTTTGAAAAACTACTCACTGAGTGCAGTGTTCACTGTTCGGGTGATGGGTTCACTAGAAACCCGTTATGCAATATACTCGTGTAACAAATCTGCACATGTGCCCACTGAATCCAAAATAATTTTTTTTTTTTTTTCGAAACGGAGTCTTGCTCTGTCACCCAGGCTGCAGTGCAGTGGTGTGATCTTGGCTCACTACAACCTGTGCCTCCTGGGTTCAAGTGATTCTTCTGCCTCAGCCTCCTGAGTAGCTGTGGTTACAGGAACCTGCCACCATGCCTGGCTGATTTTTATATTTTTAGTAGAGACAGGGTTTTGCCATGTTGGCCAGGCTGATCTCAAACTCCTGAATTCAAGTGATCCACCCGCCTTGGCCTCCCAAAGTGTTGGGATTACAGGTGTGAGCCACCGCACTCGGCCAAAATAAAATTTTAAAAATGTATTGTAAGCATCATCCTTATTCATTGATCGTCTCTGTTAATTAATTATTTCCTTTAACTTTGAGAGGGTTGTTTTAAGATTTAAATATATATTTGCTTCTCAGTCTGTGCCTTGTGCAAACTAGATGCTCAGTTGTTATCAGTGGACCAATCTATTACTCACATGCACTAAAGATCAGTAAACCAGGCTGGGTGCAGTGGCTCACGCCTGTAATCCCAGCACTTTGGGAGGCCAAGGCAGTTGGATTACCTGAGGTCAGGAGCCTGAGACCAGCCTGGCCAACATAGTGAAACCCCATCTCTAGTAAAAATACAAAAATTAGCTGGGTGTGGTGGCACACGCTTGTAGTCCCAGCTACTCGGGAGGCTGAGGCAGGAGAATCACTTGAACCTGGGAGACAGAGGTTGCAGTGAGCTGAGGTTGCGCCACTGCACTCCAGCCTGGGTGACAGAGCGAGACTCTGTCTCAAAAAAAAAAAAAAAAAAAAAAAATCAGTAAGCCAACCCCACCCCCGAGCTAACTAAATTCTCCAGCTAGACTGAACCTGCCTATCCCACCTATATCATCAAATTCAGCCTCAGCCACTGCCCAGCCTGGGGCATTGGGCAAACTTCTTCGCTTCTCCAGCCTTAGGATCCTTGTGAAAACAGACTGAGCTTGATAATGGCTCCAAGCATTCCTTATAGCTGATTAGATTCTATAACTGTTTCTATAGAGTCTTTGTAGCCTCGGTTTCTCAGCCTTCTGGAATTAAATCACCATTGTCCCTTGCCACTTCTCTATCTGTACAACAGGGAGAAATCAGGGAGAAGGAGGAATAGAGGGATGTGGAGAATCTTCCTTCATAGCAAGGAAAATGAGCAGCTTGGGTACTAGCTCTAAAAGGGAGTTCTACCCAAAATAAGGAGCTCAGTGCATCATGGGATATATACTGCCCAAGGGGCTCTGAGTATGTAAATCAGGACAGGTATGTGTATATTAGGGCAAATGTGTGTACCCTAGGAACCTTTGCACCTGTCAGTGACCTCAGGCCTGTTGATGTTCTCATTGTTCATGTGACTCCTAGTACCCCCAGAGCCTGGGCCTGGTTGTGTGCTGCTTTCACAGCCTCCTGGGGTAGGTCTGTGAGTCAGGAGGCATGTGACTCTTGGTGGTTTTGTGTACCTGAGACTGTGTGTTGGCCTCATCACTGCAGGAAGTTCAGGTTCTTTGGTTGGCTTAGTGAATTACCCAGGAAACAGTAGACATGGTCTGGCTGAGCTCCCCTATGTTTTCCAAGCCAAGGAAGGAGGGAAATGCCCTTCCTGCCCTCCTAAAGGTCAGCATACTCTTCCCACAAAGGGGGCACACTATGAAAAGCCACCCTTGTCTCCTGAGGATGAGGCTTCACTTATGAGGCCCCTAGGGGGAAGTGTGTAAAGCCAAAGTCATTCCAAGATCTGGAGACAGGGCAAAGGCCGGTAACCAAGCATAGTAACCAGGCCTGCAGTTGGCTAAGCCCCAGAGTCACATCACCTGGAAAAGCTATTTTTATGTGCCAGACAAGACTGAGAAGTTGCCGCTGTCATCAGAGCCCAGGTTTCCCCTAACTTTGTCCCAGAGGCTGGGTGACTGTGACCCACCCATCAGGGAAGAACAGAGAGCTGGCCTTGCTCCAGGTAGGCCCTTTCCCTTCTCCTCCTCCTCTGGCTCTCTCCCCAACTCTGCTGTTGGGAGACTGCTGTCTACCTGTAGAGTTGGATTTCCTCCTCAAAGGGTGGCTTCCCAGCAAAGCCACATTCCTACTTCCAAAGCAGGGAACTCACCAGTGTATACTTCCGGATTTTCCTGTCTACTTTCCCTAACTTGGGACATCTGATCGTTCTGCCAGGCCATGCAGCAGCTCCTTTCCTGTCCTCCTGTGCATCTGAAAAAGGCTTAAGCCAGCTCTGCAGCTGAGCCCTTTGCATTTTCTAAGTCCCCCTTCACATACCTGAGGTCTGCTTGTCTTCATATGGTCCCCAATGTACTCTTGGAAAATTAATATGTTAGTGTTACAGCTCTTTGAGAATTTGTCTAGCAGGTCTTTGGGTCTTCACTGGAAAGCCCCTTAAAAAAATTAACATGTTAAATTCCAGGAAAGGCATCTCTCTATTAGCCCCCAATTATTCTTTCATTTATTCATTCTGCATTTATTTAGCATTATCATTTTTCTATTGAAGATTTCATGCTTTTCTTATCTATTTCCCAAGTTCCTAATATATTAAGAAATTGAGGCCGGGCGCGGTGGCTCACGCCTGTAATCCCAGCACTTTGGGAGGCCGAGGTGAGTGGATCACGAGGTCAGGAGTTCAAGACCAGCCTGGCCAAGATGGTGAAACCCTGTCTCTACTAAAAATACAAAAAAATTAGCCAGGCGTGGTGGCACGCGCCTGTAATGCCAGCTACTCCAGAGGCTGAGGCAGAGAATTGCTTAAAACTTGGAAGGGCAGAGGTTGCCGTGAGCCAAGATCGCACCACTGCACTCCAGCCTGGGCAACACAGCAAGACTCCATCTCAAAAAAAAAAAAAAAAAGAAAGAAATTGAGACCTTGTTATTGTACTTACGAAAATATTTCCCTGCCTATTTGCTTTTAGTTTTTTTGTTTTGTTTTGTTTTGTTTTTCTTTGAGACAGAGTCTCACTTTGTCGCCCAGGCTAGAGTGCAGTGGCATGATCTCAGCTCACTGCAACCTCTGCCTCCTGGGTTCAAGCAATTCTCCTGTCTCAGCCTCCTGAGTAGCTGGGAGTGCAGGTGAGTGCCATGATGCCAGCCAATTTTTGTATTTTTAGTAGAGATGGGGTTTCACCATGCCAGGCTGGTCTCAAACTCCTGACCTCAAGTGATCCATCCGCCTTGGCCTCCCAAAGTGTTGGGATTACAGGCGTGAGCCACCATGCCCGGCTGCTTTTAGTTTTTTGTAAATAATTTTTACTATTTAGTAGTAGAGATTGGGTCTTGCTATGTTACCCAGACTGGTCTTGAATTCCTGGGTTCAAGCAGTCCTCCTGCCTCAGCCTCCCAAAGTGCTGGGATTACAGGCACGAGCCACAACACCTGGCCTATTTGCTTTCAATTTTGTTTATGACTATTTTCTTCTTTTTCACAGTCATTTATTCAACAACTATTGATTAAATGTCAACTATGAAAAACCCACTGGGCAAGGCATTTTGGAAACTGAACTTCTTGCCTTTAGGACACTTATTCCCTCCTACCTCTTAATTATTTAACTGATAGATCTGAAAGCTTGATAGTATCATCACACCCTTAGATGACAAGGCTTTGGGCCTTATCACTCAAATCACTTAAGTTTATATATGACTCGCGTATAATAAAAGTTAAAAATTAATAAAAACGGCCAGGCGCAGTGGCTCACGTCTGTAATCTCAGCAGTTCGGGAGGCCAAGGTGGGCGGATCACCTGAGGTCAGGAGCTCAAGAGCAGCCTGACCAACATGGTGAAACCCCGTCTTTACTAAAAATACAAAAATTAGCTGGGCATGGTGGCAGATGCCTGTAATCCCAGCTACTCAGGAGGCTGAGGCAGGAGAATTGCTTGAACCCAGGAGGTGGAGGTTGTAGTGAGCTGAGATCATACCACTGCACTCCAGCCTGGGCAACAAGAGTGAAACTCCGTCTCCAAAAAAATAAAATTAATACAAATACACTATATAATATATACAGTTACAATAACTCAAATTAAAAAATCACACAAAATTGACA
Source organism: Macaca fascicularis (assembly GCF_037993035.2). NCBI lineage: Eukaryota > Metazoa > Chordata > Mammalia > Primates > Cercopithecidae > Macaca > Macaca fascicularis. The sequence continues at coordinate 170,099,539 of NC_088377.1, read as the reverse complement.
TATGAACACTTATTAATTAATGTCAATTTATTAAATTACAGAGAGAAATAAACCTGCCAGGCCTTGTGCTTATTGGTTAGTGAGTGTTTTCTTTTCTCTGTACAAAAGTCTGTTTGAGGACCCAAAAGACAACAGGAAGTAGCCTGAAGGTGTAGAATCTGAGCTGGGGGAGCTGCCTAGGGAATTGCAGAGGCAAGTGTCACCAAGCTCCAATATCCTGCTGTCCTCACTGTCCCTGCAAGAAGAGACACACTAAGAGAACCAGATTTCTCACGTTGGCATTTCAGGGCATCTTGATTAAAAAAGTAGTGACTTCCAGGACAAACAGACGTGAGTTCAAAGCCAGCCCCACACTCTCTGACTGGATGACCTTGCGTGAGTAACTTAATCTTCCTGAGGCTCAGTATTCGCATCAGTTTTCTCTCAATGTGATGTTGAGACACTCCCCGTAGGAGTGTTTTGAAGATGAAATGAAATTATTCAGGCAAAGCAGTTGCACATTGTTTGGCACTGAAGCTCAACAAATGTTAGTTCTATTTTATTATTATTATCACCACTATTATTATTATCCTATGTAGTGTGCCAGAGGCTGTGCTGGGTGCTGGAAATGCAGCAATGAATAGGACACATGGTCCCTGCCCCATCCCACCTCCAGGGATCTGATTGATCAAAGGAAGCTGAGTTTTTCAGCACCAAACTCAGCCTCATTACACACATGGTCTTATTATATCCCTTCCTGAATTGTCTTTTAGAGAAAAGTCACTTTAAATCAAGGAAAATTTTAGACTATGAATTATTTGAAGCCAAAAATTTAACTTAATTCTTTCTCCACTAAAGAGTACAATAATACATATTTAGAACACTAATGAGTCCTAATAATCTCTTCTATATGTAGAAGGCTGTCAGTCCCCCAAGTACTTTCATACTCATTTCATCCTGGAAAACAATTAAGTTAGAGAAACAGACATTTTAGAAAAATTACATAATGGAGAAGTGTTAATAAAGCCGCCTATGAAGCTGTCATACCTAGAAGATTCTACAAAAGCAGAATTCAACTAGATATATACTTTGTTTAACTTTTTATTATGGAGAATTTAGATCATACACAAAAGTAGACAGATGAGCAGAATAGCTTACAGGTATCCAATCTTCAGCCACCAGCAACCCTATGACCAATTCTGTCCCATTCACATACACATGTGCTTTCCCCGCGCCTGTGTTATTTGAAGAACATCCTATACAGCCTGTCAATTCAGCTGCGAATATCTGGTATGCATCTGTAAAAGCTGAAGATTTGAGGCTGGGTGCTGTCGCTCATGCCTGTAATCCCAGCACTTTGGGAGGCCAAGACGGGAGGCTCGCTTGGACCCAGGAGCTCAAGACCAACCCAGGCAACATTGGAAGACCTCATCTCTACAAACAAATTAAAAAATGAACTGGGCCTGGTGGCAGGTACCTGTAGTCCCAGCTACTCAGGAGGCTGAGGCAGGAGGATAGCTTGAGCCAGGGAGGTTGAGGCTGCAGTGAGCTATAATTGTACCACGGCACTCCAGCCTGAGTGACACAAAAAGAACTTATCTCAGAAAAAAAAAAAAAATCAAAAAATAAATAAAGTTTACACATTTTTAACAAAGCTAAAACACTGTTACACAGCTAAAATATCAATAGCGATTCCTAATACCATCAAACAATATTCAAGTTTCTAATTGTTTCATAAAAGGACACCATTTTAATATCTGCAAGTGGGTTGTGGTTCTAAGAGAAGGAAACATAGGTAAAAGTAAAGAATTCAGTTGAATTGCAACCTCTTTAAGAGCAAATAAATTCTCCTTTGTATTCATTTAGAATGTTTGTGCTTCTTTTTACTGTTTTAAACAAAGCTGCAATGAATATCTTTATACTTACATTTTTGTACACTTGCCCAATTATTTCCTTAAGAGTAACACCTATGAGTAAAAGCCAGAAGGCATGCCTTTGTTTTTTTATTTTGTTTTATTTTTGAGACAGGATCTCACTCTGTCACCCAGGCTGGAGTGCAATGATGCTATCATGGCTTGTTGCAGTCTCGACCCCCTGAGCTCAAGCGATCTTCCCATCTTAGCCTCCCAAATAGCTGGTACCACAAGCACACCACCACTCCTGATACTTTTGTTCTTTTATTTTTATTTTTTGTAGAGACGGGTCTCATCATGTTGCCCAGGCTGGTCTTGAACTCCTGGGCCCAAGCCGTCTTCTCGCCTCGGCCTCCCAAAGTGTTGAGATTACAGGTGTGAGCCACTACACACAGCCAGCACACCTTTTAAGGCTCTTGTTCCATACTGTGAAATAGCCTTCCTAGGCACACTGTGTGAAAGCGCCCATTTTCTTTTGTTCCATGCACACACAGTCCTAATAGTATTCTCTTTATTTGCAAATGAGGATATGGAGTAGGGGGCACTGGATTAGGGTGGGCCCTAATCCAATGTGACTGGTGTCCTTATAAGAAGAGGAAAATTTGAACAGGCTAGAGGGAAGATGGCCATGTGATGCCAGAGGCAGAGAATTAGAGTTAGGGTGCCATGAGCCAAGGAGTGTGTGGGGACACCAGAAGCTGGAAAAAACAAGGAAGGATCCTCCCCTAGTTGGCAGCATGGCCCTGCCAATGCCCTGATTTCAAACTTCCAGCCTCCAGAACAGTGAGAGAATAAATTTATATTGTTATAAATCACCTAATTTGTGATACTTTATTACCACTGCCCTAGGAAACTAATACAGATGGAGCGGAGTGGTTTGTAAAATAGGGAGGGGAAAAGATTTCTTGACACCATCTACACATTTGCTGGGGATATGTCAGACTAACTCCTTTTAGGACACCAGAAAGCTGTGTTGGATCATGGGGAAGGGATGGGAAGAAGGCAGGCAGATAGTGCTATAGGACACTAGCTACCACAAGGGTGATAAGAATGGGTGTCCTCTGGACTTCTAGGGGTACAGGATATCTGGGAGCAGACCAGGGTGAGCTGGGAGCAGAGGTGCAAGGGACCAGAAGAAACAAGGCTTCAGAAGAGCAGCTCCCTCATCAGTATTACCCAGGGAGTGATTTTGGGTACAGGCCACACTCCTGGGTTCCCCTAAGGCACAAATTTCTACTCTTCTCACACCAACAACTCCTTTTTGAGATGGGGTCTTGCCTTGTCACCTAGGCTGGAGTGCAGTGGTGCCATCATAGCTCACTGCAGCCTTGAACTCCACAACTCAAGGGATCCTCCCACCTCAGCCTCTTGAGTAGTTGGGACTACAAGCATGCGCTACCACGCCCAGCTAATTTTTTTATTTTTTATTTTTGTAGAGACTGGGTCTCTCTATGTTGTCCAGGCTGGTCTCAAACCCCTGAGCTCAAGTGGTCCTTCAACCTTGGCCTCCCAAAGTGTTGGGACTACAGGCGTGAGCCATGCAATGGGCCTATACTTTTTAGATTCCATACAAAGGAATACTATTCTGGACATTTCATATAAATGAATAATTTAATATATGACCTTTTGTGTCTGGTTTTGTTAATGGATGGTACCGTGTAGTTCCTGGCTCTTGGTGTCCCAAACAAAGAACTGGACGTGACACAGATAGCATAGCAAAGCAGCAAAAATTTGTTATGCTTAGTAACACTCCCAGAGAGGAGAGAGCAGGCTGACCAGCGAGTGGTATCAGTCCCAGTTTGTTACATTTCATGGCCTTTTATATGTTTTTTTTTTCTTCCACTTGCTCAACCTTACTGTATCTCGACCAAATTGCTTATCTTTACTTTTATTTTTTTGTGACCAAATTGCTACTGCAAGTCCTTATTTTTCTTATCTTGCATGTTTCAACTCATTGCTTACTCCCTTATGTACATACTGCTTATTCCCTTATTTTGTGTATTCTACTTCTGCTATTTTGCATGTTTTGCTTTTGCTACTGATTAAGCTAGCTTACGTCCAAGGATCCGCTTCACCCCCAGCTTACTCTGCTATTCTCCTGCCTCAGTTTCTTCCAACTTGCACAATGTTTTCAAGTTTCATCTATGTTGTAGCTTGTATCAGAATTTCATTTGTGTCCAAGTAATATTCTGTTGTATGGATATACCATATTTTATTATCCATTCATCAATTGATGGACATTTGGGTTAGTTTTCACCCTATTATGAATAAAGCTGATATGAATATTTGTGTACATGTTTTTGTGTAGATACATGTTTTCAGTTCTCTTGGGTCTACAACTAGGAGTAGAACTGCTGGGTTATATGGTATCTCTGTGTTTAATATTTTGAGGAATTGCCAAACTGTTTTCCAGAGTGGCTGCATCATTCTGTAATTCTACCAGCAATATAGAAAGGTTCCAATTTCCCCACGTCCTGTCAACACTTGTTATTGTCTTTACTTTTTTAAATTTTAGCCAGCCTGGTGGTTGTTAAGTAGTATCTCATTGTGGATTTCATTTGTATTTCCCTAATGACTAATGATGTTGAATATCTTTTTATCAGTATATTGGCTATTTGTAAGCCTCCTTTGGAGAAATGTCTATTCAAATCCTTCACCCAGTTGTAGCCAGGCATGGTCGCGGGCACCTGTAATCCCAGCTACTTGAGAGACTGAGGCAGGAGAATTGCTTGAACCTGGGAGGCAGAAGCTGCAGTGAGCCGAGATCACCCCACTGCACTCCAGCCTGGGTGATGAAAAAAAAAAAAAGTGGCTGGGCACAATGGCTCACGCCTGTAATCCCAGCACTTTGGGAGGCTGAAGTGAGTGGATCGCCAGAGGTCAGGAGTTCAAGACCACCCTGGCCAACATAGTGAAACCCTGTCTCTACTAAATATACAAAAAATTAGCTGGGCATGGTGGCGGGCACCTGTAATCCCAGCTGCAAGGGAGGCTGAGGCAGGAGAACTGCTTGAACCTGGGAGGTGGAGGTTGCAGTGAGCCGAGATTGTGCCATTGCACTCCAGCCTGGGCAACAAGAGCAAAACTCCATCTCAAAAAAAATAAAAAAAAAAATAAAAATAAATTAAAAAAAATAAAAAAAATTCTGTGCTTATTTTCAAATCAGGTTACATGTCTTTTTATTTTTCAGTTGTAGAAGTTCTTTATATATTCTGGATACAACTCCCTTATCAGATACATGATTTGCAAATACTTCTCCCATTCGATAGGTCCCCTTGCTTTTAAATGTTATCTTGACTAAGTATAAAATTCTAGTTTGCTAGTTATTTACTTTTTTTTTTTTTTTAAACAGGGTTTTTGCCCTGTTGCCCAGGCTGAATTGTAGTTGTGTGATCTCAGCTCACTGCAACCTCTGCCTCCCAGGTTCAAGCAATCCTCCCACCTCAGCCTCCCAGGTAGCTGGGACTATAGGCATGCTCCACCATGCCTGGCTAATTTTTTTTTTTTTTTTGGTAGAGAAGGGGTTTCATCATGTTGCCCAGGCTGTTCTCAAACTCCTGGGCTCAAACAAGCTGCCTGCTTCAGCCTCCCAAAGTGCTGGGATTACAGGTGTGAGCTCCCATGCCCGACCTGTTATTTACTCTTATACATTGAAAAATATTATTCCTTTGTCATCTAGCTTCCTTGATGATAGAAGTTGAGGGTTTCATGTCATTCATTGCTTCTGGACAATTCTCAGCCACTATCTCTTAGAATATTGCCTCTCCCTATTCTATTTTCTCCTTTCAGTACTTCAATTGGATGCATGTTCATCTTACTCAGTCTGGTCTTCATGTCTCTTAATATTTCCTTCATATTTTCCAAGTTGTTGTCCCTCTCTGCTTCATTCTGTGTAACTTTTTAGATCTTGTGGGGGAGGCGGTTTGGCTTGTTTTCATTTTTGTATTTTTTTTAGTTCACTAATTCTGTCTTCCATCCTATCTAATCTGCTGTTTAACTTGCCCATTGAGTTTTTAATTTTGATTATCATGGCTTTCAGTTTTAGATATTCTATTGATTTATTTTTTCAAATGTCTCTCATCTGTTTTGATAGTATATGGCCCCTTTGTCATGTTTTCAGTTTATTTTTATTTTTCTGTAAATATTTTTTAAATTCTTATTTTTTACTTTATACCTAATAATTTTGTTATAGAAAAATAGAAAGGATATTGTGCAGCTGTTGCTTGGGTATGCTGGCATTTGCTCATGTAGGCTTGTTGCTGCGTGATTTATTTTTTGCGTTTGAGCTTTACTTGTCCAAACTTTTTGTGTGGGAATCATACGTAGCCTGGGTTAACTGTAGCTCCTCTAGAGAAGCTTTGTGCAAAGCTTCTTCAAGGAACTAACAATCCACCGCTAATGTTTGTTCATGTTTGATCTTGTGTTTGCCCAGACCAGGCACAGTATGCATTCTGTTTGCAAATACACCTAAAGCCCAGGATTGCAAATTCTCAGTGGAAATGTTTTTTCAGGTCCAGAATTATGACTGAAGCAGATACATTTTCCCTTTCTCCTCCTCCTTTTGCTGATGGCCAGATTTTTCCTGGTCCACTCCTCCTTGAGAGCAAAGCGCTTGAGGGCCCCAGCTTTATGCCAGGCTTTGGTTATCAACGTTACTCAACAGCCGCCCCCTCTCCCCCAACCCGCAGCCACAGCTTCAGGGTTCTCATTTCTTTGCTTTGTTTGTTTGTTTGTTGTCCCTGTAGCTTTCCCTTCCTCCTCCGCCCTCAAGCTCTGCTATGCATTTAAAGGAATGTTTGTCATGCTTTAGGTGTTTGGTATTGGGAATACTGTCTGATTATCTAGTTCCTATACTGCCTGAAATTGAATCCAGGGGGAAATAGTACAGATACACAAGCAGATAATTTCTAGTGTTCTCAGCCCCACTGGAGCCCGTTATGGATCCATGTGCTTCAGAAGATAAGTTAACCAGACAAGATCAGGCGTTCAGGGTGGTATGGCTGTAGACAGAAGATGAGTTAATCAGATAATGGAATTCCTATGCTATTAGATAATTGATGTATGACCTTTCTGGGTAAATTAGAACCTTGACCCAATCAGAATGCATTAGTTGTATTTTTTTTTATGTTTTTAAATTTTTATTTATTGAGACAGGGTCTCAGTGTTGCCCGGTCAGGTCTTGAACTTCTGAGCTCAAGTGATCCTCCAGCCTTGGCCTCCCAAAGTGTTGGGATTACAGGTGTGCGTCACCACACCCAGCTGTACTTATTTATTTATTTATTTATTTATTTATTTATTTTATGTACTTACTTACTTTTAGAGACAGGGTAGGTATCTCTCTTTTGCCCAGGCTGGAGTGCAGTGGTGCAATCATAACTTGCTGCACCCTCAACCTCCTGGGCTCAAGTGATCCTCCTGAGTCAGTGCCCTGCCCCACTCCCAGTAGCTGGAACTACAGGTACGTACCACTGTGCCCAGCTAATTAAATTTTTTGTTTGTAGAGACAGGGTCTCGCTTGGTTGCACAAGCTGGTCTCAAACTCCTAGCCTCAAGTGTTCCTCCCACTTCAGCCTCCCAAAGCACTGGGATTACAGGTGTGAACCGCTACAGCAGCCTAGATAGAATGCATGATTTTTAAGAGGGATTATATAGGTTGGCTGTGTCCCCACCCAAGTCTTATCTTGAATTGTAGTTCCCATAATCCCCATGTGTCCTGGGATGGACCTGGTGGGAGGTAACTGAATCATGGGGCAGTTACCCCCATGCTGCTGTTCTCGAGATAGTGAGTGAGTTCTCATGAGATCTGATGGTTTTCTTACGGGCTTCTCCCGCCCTTTGCTCTGCACTTCTTGCTGCCACCATGTGAAGAAGGATGTATTTGCTTCCCCTTCCACCATGATTGTAAATTTCCTGAGGCATCCGCAGCCATGAAGAACTGTGAGTCAATTAAACCTCTTTATAAATTACCCAGTCTCCAGCCATTCTTTACAGCTCTTTATAGCGGTGTGAGAATGACTAACAAGGGGTTTGAAGATGGGTAATCAGTGCCAAATCTTGCAAATGGCCAGGAGGAGGGATATTAGTGACAAAGGTTTGTTTTTCTGAGACCCTTCAATCAATAACCCTCATGCTTAATTTTCCTGCATGGAGCTTTAGGGGAAGCCATGAGGAATATGGTTTCTGACACATAGTAAGTGTTCAGTAAATATTTGCTGACCAGATATAGTGGAAGTGCCTTATCTTCTAGTCTGTTTGGTCTCAGCTGCAGAAGCGAGATGATGAAGGGAATGTCATCGTTTGGGAAGCATCACAATAAGATACACAAGTTGTGCCACCACTATGGCTCTAAGGCCTACCACCTCCAGAAGACAACCTGTGGCAAATGTGGCTACCCTGCCAAACACAAGAGGAAGTATAACTGGGTGCCAAGGCTAAACAGTGAAATACCACCAGGACTGGTTGAATGAGACACCTAAAAATTGTTTGCTGCAGATTGAGGCCAGATTCTGAAAAGGAACAACACCTAAACCCAAGAGGGCAGCTGTTGCAGCATCCAGTTCATCTTAAGAATTTCAATGATTAGTCATGTGATAAATGTTCTAGTTTAAAAAATAAATAAATAAATAGTTGCTGACCGAATGTTGAATGCATAACTGAGTCATTGTGTCACAAGACAACTCCCTAATTTTCTGCAGTAAGCTTCCCTCTCTGTTAATGTGACAGTCCCCAACCCACAGTTAGAGAATAAGTTTGTGAAAACATTAATATTATGCCTTTGGGAGGCTGAGGTGGGCAGATTGCTTGAGCCTGGGAGTTTGAGACCAGCCTGGGCAACATGGCAAAGGCGAAACCCTGTCGCTATAAAAAAAAATACAAAAATTAGCCAGGCATGGTGGTGTGTGCCTATAGTCCCAGCCACTCAGGAGGCTGAGGTGGGAAAATAACCTGAGCCCAGGAAGTCCAGGCTGCAGTGAGCCATGATTGCGCCACTGTCCTCCAGCCTGGGTGACAGGAGTGAGACCCTGACACACACACACACACACACACACACACACACACACACACACACACCCCAAAAGCCAAAACAAAATATTGATACAAATGAGAGTGCGTATGTTGGGGTGACGTATGACAGCCATTTCAGATTAATTGAAGAAAGCTTCCTGTGCAAAGCGGACTTGGAGTTGAATGGTGAAGGGTGGGCTGCTCCAACACTTACATACGAATTGGGAACAGTAATATCTATGGGGTACTTACTATGCCCCAGCACTATACTAAGTTCTCTCGGTCTGTCAGAGCATTTAATCCGCCCAACAACCCTTAGAGGTGGGCACTATTATGATCCTATTTTGCAGATGAAGGATCCAGACACACAGAAATTAAGTAACTTGCTACTAAGTGATGGAGCTGGAATTCAAACCCAGGCAGTGTAGCTGCGTGTTTGTGTGCCCCGCTATCATGCCATATGGTTCCGCTTGGGCCTCTGTTCCTATATACAGAGCTACATTTTGTTCCACGGAGCACCATGTCATGGGAAGCCTCTGAGCCTTGCTTGTACTGTTCTCAGAACTTGAAATGACCCCTTCTTTGTCTGTTGAGCTCTTATTCATCTTTTCTGCCTCCACTGAGATTTTTGGTGCCTCCAGAGTTTGACTCTAGTTTGGGCAAGGGTAACAAGGACAAAGAGGAAGGAAAGAATCTATAATTAGAAAAGATCAGTAGACTCTGATTTTTATTATATAAAGGGAAAAAAGAGACATCCAGGTTGGCTGCTGGCCTGTAGCTCCAGGGGACCAAGATGTAACCTCTTGTGTGTGGACAGAGACGGGGATTGATTACGGCATGGTTAGGAGTTTTAGGAAATGCTATTTGCATCCTAGTTCCCAGCTTGTGTCTAATTAGGACTGTTTTATCCAGAAAAGAAACAGAAATGGTGGCAGGAAGCATGCTCTAGTCTATTCAATATAGTGCGTGCAGCAGTACAAAACCTGCCCGCCCAAACATACTTTGTGTGAAATCCCCACCCATTGGGATTAAGTGTTGTCCTATAAGGCACATTTTAAAGCCATGTACTGAGCTCCTATTCTGTGCCAGGCACCATCTAAGAGCGTTCCATGTTTTGTCTCATTTAATTTTTGCAGTAATCCTAAAAAAAGTTCCATCATAGTTATTAGCCATTTTACAAATGAGGAAACTGGCCTCTGAGAAAAAGAACTCACCTAGAATAACAGAGCCCCCCAAAATGGTAGAATCAGGACAAGTCCAAGTTAGGATGCTAGAATCTGTGCTTTTAACTATTTCTCACACTCCCTCTCATTGTTACGCCTCCTGTGTGTGTATATACCCTTGCCCCCTGCCTCTTGAGAGTGGAAGAGAGCCCTCATGGGGAAAAGTCCTTCCTCTTAGCAGTAAGTAATTGCTTTACTAGTAAAGTCTAGAGCCAGGGAATTAATGCAAATGCTGGGATAATACTGTTTGTCCCAGGAGGAGGGGAATATCTCAGCAGGCACCTTGACCTGCAAGGGTTGAGCAGCAGTTTAGGGCAGCCTCCAGGGTAGCCAGACCTCCCAACTCGGGGAGGAAGTGAGCGGGCCAGTTCTACCACTGGCCAGAGCAGTGCTCTCCCCGTGGGACTGACTCAGCCGGAAACCACCCTGGGCCGCCCATAACGGGAAGGAGGGGTCTGTCCTCACCTTTAGCCTGCAACTGAGACATCGAGGCAGGGAGAGGCTGGGTGGACACAGGAACTAGAATCCCTGCTTGTGGGGTGGGGGCGGGAGCTGGGGCGGGTGGGCTCCTGTGCCAGGGATTGTGATTTGGGGCTACCAAGTATGCCCTGTCCCATAGCCAGGAACAGTCTCCCGGTCATCTCAGAAGCTACCCTCAGGTCCTAGCTGGAGGGTCTGTGGGTGCCTCTGGGGTCTTGTAGATTGTTCTCTGAGTGGAGGGACCTCCAAAAGGTGTGGTCCCAGAACTCAGGGAGGCAACCACTCCCTCTTCCTGAAGGTGGCCACATCACGACCTGTGGCTGCTGCTGGTGGGACCCAGGGCTCCCTGAGGAGGAGCGCCAAGTACCCCCAACACTGGACGGAATTGTAAACCCCCTTAGGATGGTAGAGCCCAGTTCAGTTTCCCCGGGGCCTGAGAGGCGTCTTTGTGCAGTCTGACTGCCATATGCAGGTGCCTTCCTGTTCCCTGTAGGGACCTATAGGTGCAACAGGGAAATAGGTGAAAGGTGCCTCTCCAGGTAGGTCTCCACCCTCACCCATGAGATCAGCAACCTGGGCTAAGCAGGGCAGGCCAAAGTGACTGAGTCTTCCCAAAAGCTGGGAAAGGAATAAGTCTTGCTCTGGTCACAAGCAGGTCAAGGACTGAATGGTGAGCTGAAAGGCTTATTGGAAGCAGTGTCTCTTTGGGACAAGTGGAGTTTCTATTCTGATGAATTTTGCTTATAATAACTTGTAAAGATGGTGTTGAGGTTGGTGTTTTATATTAGGTCACTCAAGGTGGGGACGGGGTGGGCATCAGTCCTGGTCTGGGCCATCATACCTGGATGTCATGCCACCACGTGGACATTAGATGACAAGCATGTTGAGAATGGATTTCTAGCCCCATCCACCCCAACCTCCTGTCTTGCACAATCTGTGGGCTCCAAAGGGCTCCAAAGCTCAGTAAATAGTTTTTAAGTGAAAATTTTTGGCTAAATTTTGGACTTAAAAAAAGTGGTCCTGGCCAGGTGCTGTGGCTCACGCCTATAATCCCAACCACTTTCTGAGGCTGAGACAGGTGGATCACTTGAGGTCAGGAGTTCGAGACCAGCCTGGCCAACGTGGTGAAACCCCATCTCTCCTAAAAATACAAAAATTAGTTGGGTGTGGTGGCGGATGCCGGTAATCCCAGCTACTTGGGAGGCTGAGGCAGGACAATCATTCGAACCCAAGAGGCAGAGGTTGCAGTGAGCCGAGATCATGCCACTGTACTCCAGCCTGTGACAGAGCAAGACTCTGTCTCAAAAAAAAAGTGGTCCTAACCATGCCCCCCACTTGTGTCGAGGTGTACCCAAGTCCCACACACCATGCTTCTTCATCCCTGGACTTTTTTTCCTGTGCTATTCTGTTTTCTCTACTTGGAATGGTTGCACCTCCTTCGTGGTCCTAACTCCTCCTCATCCTTTAAGTTTTGGTCTAGACACATGGCACTTGACACTTTGCCAATGCTCTGAGTCTTAGTTCAGTGTCCCTCCTCTGTGCTCCCATAATTCCTTCCTGGATTAGCATATATTACATGGGATTTGTAATCACCTGTTTCCTAGCGTTGGTCCTTCATTAGATTAAAAGCCTTGAGGGCAGTGACTGGGTCTCATTCATGCCCATGCCCCTGTGCCTAACACATAGTGGATGCTCACTAGATATTTATGGGATGAATGTGTTAGGGACACTGCTTCTTCTATTTCCTCCTCAGTAGCTGACCTAGAGTTCAACCATCTGGTGAGTGAGACATAAGGTTTACCTCTTGTAGAGAGAGGTGTATTTTATAAAAGCCTTCAAGCCCAAAGAAATAATATCTGAAGATGAAAGCCAGCTGGGTACAGTAGCTCACACCTTATTTAATCAGACAAGGTGTTGTGATTGTATGTATATATGTATGTATGCATGTAAGTCTATCTGTATTAACAGTGTGCTTGAGGCTGAGGACGGCATATAGGCAGTCTGGTGGTTGCATGTGTGTGTGTGTTTCACACCTACATGCACACTTGTGTCCCCTCACGTCTTCAGGTCTGTCATGGAAGTGAGGAGGGGAGAAAGGGAGAGAATAAACTCTTAACAGAGTACCTGTTCTAAATCAGACACTTGATGATTTTTAGCTTGTTTAATCTTCACAACAACCCTGTAGTGTAATTTTGCCATCCCAGTTTTACAGATGAAGAAACTGAGATTCGGGGATGTTATGTAATTTGCCAAAGGACATTGTGTTCACTTGTGGTCCTGACAGTAGTGTTTAATTTATGTCTGCTCCGTCATTTCCTGATTGACCCCTAACTCAATGCTGAGGGTTTGGCATCCAGGACAGGACACAGAAGAAAATCACTGATTAAGCCCAGTTCAAAGAAATGGTTAAACATTCGGACTGATCAAATCCTACTTCTGACCCTTTGTCATGTGGCCTTGGCATTAGGAAGGTGCCCTTTGTGTGTCAGTGCCTTTAAAAAAAAATACCACAAATTTACCTTCCAGTAAATTGTTAGGTCCAAACAACTGAATAAGTATTTATGTCCAAACAACTGAATAAGTATTTATGTCCTTGGCTATTTAAAAAGATAATGCACATAAGGCCGGGCGCGGTGGCTCAAGCCTGTAATCCCAGCACTTTGGGAGGCCGAAACGGGTGGATCACGAAGTCAGGAGATCGAGACCATCCTGGCTAACACGGTGAAACCCCGTCTCTACTAAAAAATACAAAAAACTAGCCGGGCGAGGTGGCGGGCGCCTGTAGTCCCAGCTACTTGGGAGGCTGAGGCAGGAGAATGGTGTGAACCCGGGAGGCGGAGCTTGCAGTGAGCTGAGATCTGGCCACTGCACTCCAGCCTGGGCGACAGAGCAAGACTCCGTCTCAAAAAAAAAAAAAAGGATAATGCACATAATTAGAAAAAAAAAATTGTTTCTTGCTTAAATTACCAGTTACTTACTAATGGGATAGCTATGCCTATTGGGCACTGTACTACTTCCCCAATGTTGGAATCAGATTGACCACCACCACACTGATACCCTATTCCATGCCAATTTTCAGGCTGAAAAGTCCAGTTTGCAAAGATATTATGTCATTAGAAGGAATGTAGCGCCATCTACTGTAGAAATGGTGAACTACCATAAGCTAGCACAATAGTTCCCTTGGTGCCCTGTCTCGGCTCCCTGCAACCTCCGCCTCCCAGGTTCAAGCGATTCTCTTGCTTCACCTTCCCGAGTAGCTGGGATTACAGGCACCTGCCACCATACCTGACTAATTTCTTTTCTGTATTTTTAGTAGAGACAGGGTTTCACCATGTTGGCCAGGCTGGTCTCGAACTCCTCAAGTGATCCACCCGCTTTGGCCTCCCAAAGTGCTGGGATTACAGGCGTGAGCCCCCACACCTGGACTTTCCCTGATATTTTTCAGATATCATGTGGAATCTCTGTGAATCCATTGTGGAGACTTGGAACGCCTTCGTGAACAGTTTGGGAATTGTGGTATTAGGCGCTAAGGTCAGTTGGGCAATTTACCTATCCTATCAGCACGTGGCTGGTATACCTAGCTGATGAGATTTGTGAGGAGGTTTAAATGAGAAGGTTTTTATAAAGCCCCCACACATGGCACTTGGTGCTGTACATTAGAAACATCTGGAGGAGCTAATAAACCCACAGATGTCTGGAACTCCACCCACGGATTCAATGTAATTAGTTGAGGAGAGGCCCAGATAGGAGAGTTAGTTAAGAACCCCAGGAGATTTTAGTGTGCAGCAAGGTTGAGAATCACTGACCTACCACAAAGTAAATAGGATATTGCGAAAATAAAAGTAATATTTTTATTATGGCTAGGCAGAAAGAATGCAAACCCCATATCCAAAGGCCTGGGTTCTAGAACTTCTTTCCCATTTACTGGCTGTGCACTCTTGGGCAAGCCACTTACTGTCTCTTAACCTTTATTCTTCCATGTACAAGGAGGATAATCATTTGTGTCTCATCTTAAGTCACAGGATTATGATGACATGTGAAATTAGTGTAAAACTGTTTCCCCCTGCCGAGACGGATTCTTGCTCTGTCCGCCCAGGCTGGAGTGCAGTGGCCCGATCTCGGCTCACTGCAACCTCCACCTCCCGAGTTCAAGCAATTCTTCTGCCTCAGCCTCCTGAGTAGCTGGGATTACAGACACCCGCCACCAAGTCAGGTTAATTTTTATATTTTTAGTAGAGATGGGGTTTCACCATGGTAGCCAGGCTGGTCTCGAACTCCTGACCTCATGATCTGCCTGTTTTGACCTCCCAAAGTGCTGAGATTACAGGCGTGAGCCACCAAGCCCAGGTGAAACTGTTCTTTAAAATGGTTAGCACTATACCAATGTAAGGCAATGTTGAGGAGTAGATGAGGCCTCTTTCCTCAGAGATCCACAAAGGCTTCTGAAAACCCAAGACACTTGAAGACCATTGTCCTCTAGCAGTCTGAGCGCCATGGAGAGACCCACAGCCGTGAAGACAGAAAGGGGTGGCACGGTTCTGCCAGTGCCCCATTCCAGTGAATGAAGGCAAAGAGCCTGCCTGTGCAAGGAGTCACTGCAGTACTGAAGAGTCCCAGAAGGGGGCAGTCTTGTCTCAGCACCCCCGACATGGATTCAAGTGCAGCCATCCAAGCCAATTTGCTTTGAAAAAGTTTACATGACTGTTTACAGATTTAACTTATTTTTATTAGCCACTGTATCATGGTACACAAAGTAATTACAAACTCAAGATTAAAATTAGGGCCGTGTTGTAAAAACTAAAAAAATTAAAGCTTTTTTTTTTTTTTTTGAGATGGAGTCTTGCTCTGTCGCCCAGGCTGGAGTGCAATGGCACAATCTCGGCTCACTGCAACCTCCGCCTCCCGGGTTCAAGCAATTCTCCTGCCCCAGCCTCCTGAGTAGCTGGGATTACAGCCGCGCCTGTCACCACACCCGGCTAATGTTTTTTTGTTTTTTGTTTTTTGTTTTAGAGGGAGTCTCGCTCTGTCGCCCAGGCTGGAGTGCAGTGGCGTGATCTCGGCTCACTGCAAGCTCCGCCTCCCGGGTTCACGCCATTCTCCTGGCTCAGCCTCCCGAGTAGCTGGGACTACAGGCACCCGCCACCATGCCCAGCTAATTGTATTTTTTAGTAGAGACGGGGTTTCACCGTGTTAGCCAGGATGGTCTGGATCTCCTGATCTCGTGATCCGCCTGCCTCGGCCTCCCAAAGTGCTGGGATTACAGGCGTGAGCCACCGCGCCCAGCCTAATTTTTGTATTTTTTTTTTAGTAGAGACAGGGTTTCACCATATTGGTCAGGCTGGTCTAGAACTCCTGACCTCAGTTGATCCGCCCGCCTCGGCCTCCCAAAGTGCTGGGATTACAGGCGTGAGCCACTGCGCCTAGCCTAAAGCTAAGTTTTAATTTGCTTAAGGTTCTTTGGTAAGAGAGTTTAGCAAAAAAATTTCTCTAGATTTCTTCTTTTTAATCACCATTTTGACTTTGATTATGACATCTGTATTCATACTAGGTTTATATTTCATCCATGCAAGTTAGGTGTGCACATGTAATGAAAACAATAACAATGAAATCATTCCAATAGTTAGGAGATAAAATACTAGTTTTAGTGAATTAACAATAATACTTCATCCTTTCACTCTGAACACAGCCCGAGGTCAAGTGAAAGCAAGTCGCAGGCTGCCAGAGCTCATCTTTGCAGAATGCGTATGAAAATGCTCAGGGTGGCTGTTTGGCTTCAACTCTCATAGTAATAATAGCTTTATGAAGCAACTGCCATGTGCCAGATGTTTACTTAATATTAATAAACTGCTGTTCCTCATAGCATGTTAACAGAAGTCACTATCATCCTCGTTTTCCAGAGGAAGAAACAACCCAGAATGCCTGTCCATGGTCACATAGCTAATATGGAAGGAACTAAGGGTTTCAGCCAGGCTTCTGTCTGCCAAGCTCATGGACATTCACCACATCACTCAGCTAGTCCCAATAACTTTCACCAAGGGACTCTCTGGGGTCTACTCCAAAGCCTCAGGCGGGACTATGGAGGAATATCTTTTCCCACAGCTCCCTGCTCCATCCCACATGATCTGCCCTACAGCATGATGAACCTGAGGTCCGGGGGGTATCTGCCACCTACTCTCAGAAGTGGAATTAGGGCATGGCTGGAATTAGAATATGAATCCAAGGAATGGAGTAAGGGGCATTAGAGTTGGATTTCCAGCCTGTTTGTTGCTGGACTTAATGGGAACTATGTTTATAAACCATGTGGGCTCTTCCTGAATCTAGAAGAAAGGACAGCTGATGGGCCTGTGTAGTTGCTGGGCCTCTGCACTCAACCAAGGCTTTCTGTGGCACCTGTGAAGAGGTTGTTGAAGATCCTGGATGGGATTAATCTTTGTAATAATGCAACTCTTTATGGTTGGGCACCGTGGCTCAGGCCTGTAATCCCAGCACTTTGGGAGACTGAGGCGGGTGGATCACAAGGTCAGGAGTTCCAAGACCAGCCTGGCCAATATGGTGAAACCCCGTCTCTACTAAAAAGACAAAAATTAGCTGGGCGTGGTGGCAGGTGCCTGTAGTCCCAGCAACTCGGGAGGCTGAGGCAGAAGAATCACTTGAACCTGGGAGGTGGAGGTTGCAGTGAGCCGAGATTGTGCCACTGCACTCCAGCGTGGGTGACAGAGCAAGACTCTGTCTCAAAATAATAATAATAATAATAATGCAACCCTTTATAAGCACCATTTTCACTTAGTGTTGCCCTGCATCTTCTAAATCATCAACAGCAATTATTAGTAATACACATGGTACAAATTAAAGCTGTTCACCAAATTTTTCCTCCTCTCTGCCTTCTGGCCATTTGATAGGATTGTATTCCTTGGTCCATGTGATTGTATTCCCTGGTCACTTGTGATTGGGTGTGGCCATGGACTACAGTAGTTGTGGCCAATGGGATTAAGTGGAAGTGATGGTATTACTGCTGGCCGGGAGCATTTTATTGACTTTGTGAGACCTTCAGAGCTCTCGTCCCCTCTGCCACAGCTAAAGGCACGGTTCCAGATAGTGATTGCTCCATCAGCCTGGGTTTTAGAGTAGCCCCATCTGACCCACAATGGACATGCAGAGTAAATGAGAAATAAATTTTTGTTATTTATGCCAGTGAGAGTTAGGTTTTTGCTGTTCTTACTGCAACATAACCTAGGCTATCCAACTGGTAGAGTGGATTTACTAGCTACCTGGCACTGTGCTCTGAGTTAAGGTGGAGTAAATGAATCATTTAAGGAGCAGTAGGTGTGGTAGAAAGAGAATGGATTGGCCGAGCTCAGTGGCTCATGCCTGTAATCCCAGCACTTTGGGAGGCCGAGGTGGGTAGATCACCTGAGGTCAGGAGTTCCAGACCAGACTGGCCAACATGGTGAAACCCCATCTCTACTAAAAATACGAAAATTAGCTGGGTGTGGTGGTAGGTGCCTGTAATCCCAGCTACTCAGGAGGCTGAGGCAGGAAAATCACTTCAACCTGGGAGGCAGAGGTTGCAGTGAGCCGAGATGGCGCCATCGCACTCCAGTCTAGGCAACAAGAGTGAAACTTCATCTCAAAAAAGAAAGAAAGAAAGAAAGAAAGAGAATGGATTTTGGAGACAAAAATTAAAAATTAAATAGCAGCTCTACCACTGGCTATATATGTATGATTTTAAGCAAATTTTATAACCACATCTATCAGAATGGTGAAAAGAAAAAAAAAAAAAAACTGACCATACCAAATGCTGAGAAGGGCACAGAGAACTGGAACTGGGGATGCAAAATAGTATGGCTAATTTGCAAAAACAATTTAGCACTTCCTTATAAAATTAAAGATACAACATAGCATATGCCCTATCAATTCTACTCTGATTTAACCAAGAGAAGTGAAAACCAAGAGAACATGAAAACCTGTATGTGAATGTCTTGGTTGTTTTATTTATAATTGCCCAAAACTGAAAACACCCCAAGTGTCCTTGAACTGGCAAGTGGGTAAACAGCCTGTGGTACGTCCATGTAATGAACCACCACTCAGCAATCAAAAGGAAGGCACTGTGGATAGAGAAAACCGTATGGGTGAACTGCAAGTGCATTATGCTAAGTGAAAGCAGTCAGGCACAAAGAGCTCCATATTGTATGATTCCATTTATAGGACAATCTGGAAAAGAACAAATTTATAGGAGCTCAGGGGTGCCAAGGATTGGGGTATTGGGTTGGGGGAAGGATGGCAGAACAGTTGATGACAAAGGAGGAGTGTAAAGTAATGGGAACTGTTCCATGTCTTGCTGTGTCGGTGGTTACACAACTTTATATCGTCAAAACTCAGAACCACCAAAAAGTGAATTTTACTGTTTGTAAATAAAAAATTTTAAGGGAATTAAAAGCCAGATATAAAAGGCCACATATTGTTGGATTCCATTTATATGAAAAGTCCAGAATAGACAAATCCATAGAGACAGAAAGTAGATTACTGGTTGCCAGGGGATGGGGGAAGGGAAGAATAGGGAGTGACTGTTAATTAGGTATAGGGTTTCTTTTTGGTGATGAGAATGTTCTGGAATTAGATAGTGGTGATAGTGAATAAACTAAAATCCACTGAATTGTACACTTTAAATGGTGAATTTTATGGCATGTGAATTATAGCTCAGTTTTTGTAAGTGTATTTTATTATTATTATTATTGAGATGGAGCCTCCCCACGTTACCCAGGCTGGTCTTGACCTCCTGGGCTCAAGTGACCCTCCCACATTCAGCCTCCCAAAGTGCTGGGATTATAGGGGTGAGCCACCACGCCCAGCTGTATGTGAATTTTTAAAAACCGGCTGGGCATAGTGGCTGTAATCTCAGCACTTTGGGAGGCCAAGACCATTATTTGAGGTCAGGAGTTTGAGACTGGCCTGGCCAACATGGCGAAACCCCATCTCTACTAAAAATACAAAAATTAGCTGGGCATAGTGGTGTGTACCTGTAGTCCTAGCTACTTGGGAGGCTGAGGCATGAGAATCACTTGAACCTGCGAGATGGAGGTTGCAATGAGCCGAGATCACACCACTGTACTCCAGCCTGGGTGACACAGAGAGACTTTTGTCTCAAACAAACAAAAAACAGACCAGGCACAGTGGCTTATGCCTGTAATCCCAGCATTTTGGGAGGCTGAGGCAGGTGGATCACTTGAGGTCAGGAGTTCGAGACCAGCCTGACCAACATGGGTGAAACTCCATCTCTACAAAAAATACAAAAAATTAGGCAGGCATGGTGGCATACACCTGTAATCCCAGCTATTTGGGAGGCAAAGTCAGGAGAATCACTTGAACCTGGGAGGCAGAGGTTGCAGTGAGCTAGTATTATGCCGCTGCATTGCATATGCATATGCCACTGCATTATAGGGGTGAGCCACCACACCCAGCTGTATGTGACACAGCCTGGGTGACAGAGCCAGACTCCATCTAAAAAAAAAAAAAAAAAATTAAATAAATGCAAAAATAAAAAACCTTTCTTGGCCAATTTCCTCAGCTGTAAAATTAATATTCCTATTCCATAGGATCGTAGTTTGGGGTGGATGTAATGTGGTAAATTGTATAACACAGTGTTCATTGTGGATACATAGTGAATGGCTAGCTATGTCCCAGGATTCCAGTGCTGGCTTAGTTGCTCTGTGTGGCCTTGGAAAACCATTTCACTTCACTGAGCCTCACGTTTCTGACTTGTAAAATGAAAGAGTTGGAATAGGTAAACTCTCACATCCCTCCCAATCTGGCAAGGACCTCTGTAGTACTCCTTGATGATGAAAACACTAAACATTATGACTTGGCTGGTTGCAGTACCTAAAATCCCAGCACTTTGGGAGGCCGACGCAGGTGGATCATGAGGTCAGGAGTTCGAGACCAGCCTGGCCAACATGGTGAAACCCTGTCTCCCCTAAAAATACAAAAATTAGCTGGGCCTGGTGGGGGGCGCCTGTAATCCCAGCTACTCAGGAGGCTAAGGCAGGAGAATCGTATGAACCCGGGAGGCAGAGTTGCAGTGAGCCGAGATCGTGCCATTGCACTCCAGCCTGAGTGACAGAGCAAGACTGTGTCTCAAAAAAAAAAAAAAAAAAAAAAAAAAAAAAAAAAAAAAGAATGACTTGTGTTTGTGCAGGTGTTGACATGTTTCAAAGACTTTTAGGTAACTTACTTCACTGATTACCTCACCTAGCATTTAATATATTCTACTGCAATGACAATCTTCGGGAAAAGAGGTGTAAATCACTAGGAAACTGAGGCTGAGATGTGACAGGGTCAGGGCCAGGGCAGGGGAAGCTGACACACTTGTGCAGAGGGGCCCTGCAGAGAGAGCTGCTGCAGAATCCTCCATCTGCTCATGAGGCCTCCTTCCTCCCACCCGCCAGTGCCAGGATAGGTGCCAGGCCTGGCTCCCATGCCAGCACTTAGGGACACAGTGGCATAGTAGCTATGCATGCAGTGGGCTTGTCACACATATCCCAACCCAGACCCTCCCCTGCTGGCTCAGGATGCTAGGGGCCACACACACCTGCTCTGTTGCAGGTCAGTGGTGACAGAAGCTTTCTAAACCTCTTCCTAAATCTGCTCTCAGCCTGAGGAGAATTCTTTTTGATATTGTTGGCTGGAAATTAAACAGGACAGTATCTCACAGCATGTCAAGACTACAGGCCAGGTGCAGTGGCTCACGCCTGTAATCCCAGCACTTTGGGAGGCCAAGGTAGGCAGATTGCTTGACCCCAGGAGTTCAAGACCAGCCTGGGCAACATAGTGGGACTGTGTCTCTACAAAAAAAAAAAAAAAAAGTTTTTTAAATTGCTGGGAATGGTGGTGTGTCCCTGTAGCCCCAGCTACTTGTGAGACTAAAGTAGGAGGATCACTTGAGCCCAGGAGGTTGAGGCTGCAGTGAGCTGTGTTCATGCCATTGCATGCCAGCCTGGGCAATAGAGGGAGATTCTGTCTCAAAATAAAACAAAAAAGACTGTAGATATGAAGTCTTTTTCTCTTTTTTCAGTGTATGCAGGGAGAGGAAGCCCTAGGGCATCCATTCTACCTCTCTGTCTCTCTCACACACACACCCCACACACCACACACACATACACACACACACACCACACACACACACACTCTTTCAGCCCTGCTTGGAAGGTAGGGCAGGATTATGTCAAGGGTTCCACAGCCCTGATGTGGGATAAAGTGAAAAACCACATGGGACTTGTAATGGAAGGGTGACAAGGAGCAGTGAAGAGTGCTTCTTGTGCTCCCAGCGAGATCTCACATGGCCTGGGGTCATCAGGCCCACCTCTGTACCTTCAAGGGGGTAGAGGTGTTGCCTGCCCTCCCCGCTTCACAGGTGGCTCTGGGCTGAGCTGCAGAGGCACCTGAGTGGGGCGGGGGGTGGGGGAAGGCAGTGCTGTGGATACAGCTCCTGGCTGCAGGTAATTAATTAGATGGGGCTGGAGGCTTAGGGCGGGAGGGCCTGGGGATCAGCCAAGAGACCCAGGTGTCCAGGCAGGAAACCCTGGGCACCCACTCACACTCACAGCCACCCTGAGGACTGAGGGGTGGAAACAGGAGCACAGGGAATTCCTCTCCAGGCATTGGCTCCTGGGAGTGAGTAGGTCAGGCAGGAGGGAGATAGAACAGCTGTGGGAACCAATAAGGTCTCAAGGCCTGGAAGTAGGGTGGGGAGGTGTCACTTCCAGATGTGCCCTTGGACGGATCAGGCAAGTGGGAGGCTATTACTGGGGATAGAGGGAGGCTTGGGGGAGTGAGGTAGGCCTGTGACTACCTGCCATGTGGCTGAGACCCTACCCTTCTCCTCCCTCCCTCCCACATTGAGAAGGAAGCCCCGGTCCACCTCCCTGGCCCCTGCCCTCTGTTCTAAAACACAGCAGCCTGCTTGCACCCTATGACCTGCCAAGAGGCAGGGACTTAGGCTACAGGGAGGGAGGGTGGGGCTCTTTTTGAACTTGGGGCCCAATTGCCCTCCTGAACATGGACCAGAACAACTTCTGACTCATTTGCACCCTTCAGACTGAAAATCACCCACAGCAGCACCTCCAGGCCAGGCAATGCAGGGACCAGGATGGGGGCCTGCCCTGGTGCCACGCATGAGCACCAGCACCCTGCATCCCTCTGCTTTCAAGCCCTGGGCTGCAGGCAGGAGTGGGCTGGGGTGAAGGCCAGGGTTTGTTGTGGTTCTGATAATGTCAGGGCCTCTCAGGCAAGAGAAATGTGCAGTCTGCACATTGCTTACATTTTTCTTATGAGGCCAGGCTAGGAAATGGTTGAAAATGAAAGCGAGGGAGGGTGAGCACACTATCCTTAAAGACACACTCTTGGTGCCCCCTGTTTCCCTGGGGGTGAGGGAAAGGGCGTCTTGGTGGGGATCCAGTGCATTCTTGGTGGGGACCCAGTGCAGTCTTGGTGGGGATCCAGTGCAGAAGCAGCTGTGGGCATGGGTGGGAGGAATTGCCATGGTCTCGGCCTAGATGTTTCCTGGACCAGACACCTCCACCACTGCACTGGCTCTTTATGACCTCAACTTCATCCTCACTGGAGATTGAAAAGCATGCATAGCTGGATGAAACACAGCCAGGCTTTCGGATTACAGTGGTCCTCCTTATCCTCAGAGCATACATTGCAAGACCTCCAGTGGATGCCTGAAACCTCGGATAGTATTGAACCCTACATATACTGTGTTATTTCCATCTAATATCCGGGACGGCTTCTAAGTGACTAAAGCAGATAGCAATAGCATGGATACGCTGAGCAAAGGGATAATTACACCTCCCTGGCAGGTGCAGTGGGATGGCATGAGATTTCATCCTACTACTCAGAATGGCATACAATTTAATTTTTAAAACTTAAATTAAATTTTCTTTTTAGAGATAATGTCTCACTATGTTGCCCAGGCTGGTGTCGAACTCCTGGACTCGAGTGGTCCTCCTTCCTCAGCCTCCCAAAGTGCTGGGATTACCAGAGTGAACCACCATGCCCAGTAATGGCTTGCAACATAAAGCTTATGACTTTTCTTTTTTTTCTGAAATTTTCCATTTAATATTTTTGAATCTCAGTTGACCGTGGGTGACTGAACCTCAGAAAGTGAAACTGAGGATAAGTGAGGACTTCTGTATTTCAGCCCTAGAGGCAGGGGCTGCTGGGATGAGGAGGGGTGAGGGAGAAGAGTCATAGCACTGGTGCCTGGGTCCCTCCTTGCTCCCATGAACCCCCATCCCCCTGACATGGGTGGCTGGCAGGGGTAGGAAGACAGACCCAGGTTTGGGGCTCTACCTCCTGCATGGCTCTTCCCAGCTGCACCTTCTCCACTGACTTCACCCAGCTCCTCAATGTCCGTCCGGCCAGGAGTCGGGACAGCCGTTGGCAATCCACTTCCTTCATTCCCCAAATCCTATCCTCTTCTGGCCTAAAACACCTCCAGTCACTTGTTCTTTCCTTCTGCCCTTCATTCTCTTTTCCACCCTTTTCTTTACCCCAGGGTCTCTAAGTGTTACCTTGGGGTCCCTAAATGTAGAATGGAGAGGAGGGACCCCTGGAAGTCAAAACAGACTCTCAGGAACTGAGGTTGTATAAGAGTTCCCTAGGGACCTTGACTGCTCCCTCCTTCTCAGATGCACACGGGCCTTTGCTCTTCTGTCTCCTCTGAATGTCTGAATGGGAAGTTCCCAGTTACCCCTTCACTCCACCCAGTGAGGTTTCTCCCCACTGCTCCTGCTCTGGCAATGCTGAACACCCATCTGCTTCCTCTTCTCCTTCCCCCCACTCTCCCACGCTTGCTGGCGTCTCCATTCACAGTGACTGTGCCTCACCGGCCAGAAGCTGTTCTGTGGCTTCTGCACCAGCAGATTCTCTTCTTAACCGGTATTCCATACTGTGTGTCTGTGCTCTTCGGAACATGATTCCATTTTCTACCTGCCTCTATTTTTTGCTTGAGAGTGTGTGTGTGTATGTGTGTGTGTTTGTGTGCTGGAGTTTCTACAGGGTGTCCTTTCAAATAAACAGACACTGAGGTTCCAGAGTAGGACTGCTGGATTTGGGGTAGAAGAAAGCCTTTGTTTGGGCAATGCCCCTGAAGGTTTCATTTGGCTCCTGGTAGCTGGTATCAGCACAGGGTGGGCTCAAAGCTCAGGTGAAGTAGATTACACTGGCGAAAGGTCTGGGCCTGGGCAACAGGTGGACTGGCCTCTAGCTCTAGCTCAGAGACAATCACAGGATCCTCTCTCAAGCTTTCTGTGACTTGGTTTCCTCATCTGTCATGTGGAGATAATGTCACCTGCTGACCCATCCCCTAGGCTGTGCACTGGAGAGAATGCTCCATCCAGGACGGCCTGCTCACTGCTCCCAGAAACCTCCCAGCTCACTCCCCTCCAGCACTCTGCCCATATTCCCTCCTTGGACTGTTCTCTCTAGGCCCTCTCCCTTCCTAAATCCTAGCTCTTCTTCAAACACAGTCCAATCCTTTCTCCTCTATAAAACCTTCCCTGACTACTCCAGTTGGTAGTGTTGGGTTTCTTCTTTCAACTTCTATAACACTCAGAGTTGGCACTACTCAATGAGCATGTAATTCTTATGTGAGGATTTCTCAACCTCAGCACTATTGGCATTTTGACCTAGATCATTCTTTGTTGTAGGGTGTCACCCAGTGCATTGTAGGATGTTCAGCAGCACCATTAGATGCCGGTAGCACCCCTCCAGTTGTGATAACCAAAAATGTCTTCAGACACGGCCAAATAAATCCTGGGGGAAAAATGACCCCAGCTGAGAATCATTACTTTATATTGTTACTTAGTTATTTAGCTTTTTGTTTGTTTTTGAGATGGCGTCTCGCTCTGTCACCCAGGCTGAAGTGCAATGGTGCAATCTTGGCTCACTGCAGCCTCCACCTCCCGGGTTCAAGTGATTCTCCTGCCTCAGCCTCCTGAGTAGCTGGGACTACAGGCGCCTGCCACAATGCCCAGCTAATTTTTTTTTTTTTTAATTTATAGTAGAGACAGGGTTTCACTATGTTGGCCAGGCTGGTCTCGAACTGCTAACCTCAAGTGATCTTCCCTCTTTGGCTTCCAAAAGTGTTGGAATTACAGGTGTGAGCCACCACACCCAGCCTGTTATTTAGCTTTTAATGTTTCATTTGCCTGGCCAGATTTCTTTGTATGCCCTCATGTGTCTAGCACACTATACATGTCATGCCCCAAGATTATCTGTTAAACAAATCAATATACTCTTTTCAAGCATTAAAAGTGCAAGTAGAAAATTAGCTGGGCATGGTGGTGCACGCCTGTAGTCCTAGCAACTCAGGAGGCTGAGGCAGAGGCGACTGGTTGAGCCCAGGAGTTTGAGGCTGCAGTGAGCTATGATCGTGCCTCTGAACTCCATCCAGCCTCAGTGACAGAGCAAGGTCATATCTGAAAAGAGAAAAAAAAAAAAAAAAAAAAAAAGGCCAGGGGTGGTGGCTCACACTTGTAATCCCAGCACTTTGGGAGGTCAAGCCAGGTGGATCACCTGAGGTAGGAAGTTTGAGACCAGCCTGACCAACGTAGAGAAACCCTGTCTCTACTAAAAATAAAAAATTAGCCAGGTATGGTGGCTTATGCCTGTAATCCCAGCTACTCACGAGGCTGAAGCGGGAGAATCACTTGAACCCGGGAAGCAGAGGTTGCAGTAAGCCAAGATGGTGCCATTGCACTCCAGCCTGGGCAACAAGAGCAAAGCTCTATTAAAAAAAAAAATGCAAGTAGAAGTTATCACAGCTACCTTAGGCCTAAGTTACACTATATGAGATGGAGACATTCATATTTGTTTCTAAAACATTAGCTCACTGTCTTCCCACAATCAGATTGTGGGGAACAATTGTTAGCAAGGAATTTTGCTATGTCTACTGCAGAAATTCTGTTACAATAAGTGTAACATACAACAAAAATATTTCCAAGCTAAAACCCACTTATTTCAAGTGATATTTACTCAGATTGAACTCTGAATCACAAAATAATTGGAACCATCCTTGGAAGTCCACTGCAATGGGCTATGATTTGTTTTAGATTCTCTGCTGATGTGTTAGGTTCAGTACACTGGAAGAGGAGAGTTAGTAAGAAGGTATTTAAAAGAATGATTAGTGTGTCTACCTGCCCAGGAAATCTCTCTTGTTTTCTCTCCGGGTTGGGCTATCTCCCTCCTTTTGACCGTAAGAGCCCTTTGTGCCCTCTTTTGGCACTGCCTAGGCAGTAGAAGTTGTTAGAAAAGACTCAAGAGTTTGAGTAAACAGGCCGGGGGTCTTACCCGGCCTCCACCAATCATCGTTGTCTGACTGTGGAAAAGCTCCTTAAGCTTCCTGAGCTTCAGTTTCCTTGCCTGAGAAATAGACACAAATAATGAAATACAGTGAGGATTAATGAGGAAAGTATGCCAAGTGCCTCTCCTCGTGTCTGACACATACCTACTCAATTGACATTGGTCTTCTTTCTACCATTAGTGTTGGTCTCATAGCTATCCTTGCTTTTTCCATCCCCCTCATTCTTTACACTCCTCTAACACCTAGCACAGTGCCTTGCCCATAGTGGGAGCTCCATACAGGAGCATTTTTGATAAAAGGACTCAGCTCTTGACTCCAGGAAGTCGGGAAGGTGAGGGAATGTAGACAGACTAGCACTTGGACTGATCTGACCGTCACCCCCTCAATCTTGTAGCCCATGTTAATTGATTTTTTTTTTGACAGACAGGGTCTCACTCTGTCGCCCAGGCTGGAGTGCAGTGGTGCAGTCTCAGCTCACTACAGCCTCAACCTCCTGGCCTCAAGTGATCCTGCCGCCTCAGGCTCCTGAGTAGCTGGGACCACAGGGTGTGCCACCATGCCCAGCAAATTTTCGTATTTTTTGTAGAGATGGAGTTTTGCTGTGTTGCCCAGGCTGGTCTTGAACTCTTGAGCTCAAGTGATTCTCCCACCTTGGCCTCACACAGTGCTGGGATTACAGGCTTGAGCCACCATGCCCGGCCAGGATTCTAATCCTATAAGTATATTTGACTCGTATATATTTTTTCCAGCCAGAAAGAACTTTCTACATTATTTAATCGAATAATCTTGTTTCTCAGATTAGGAAACTGAGACCCAGTAAGGATACATAGCTCCTTCATGTACAAAAGATTAAAACAGTCTATTGTCCTCATGCCTTTAGAAAATTAGTTTGCTTTAGTTCCAATTTTTTGTTTTTGTTTTTGTTTTTTTTTTAGACAGAGTCTCGTTCTGTCACCCAGGCTGGAGTGCAGTGTGCCATCTTGGCTCACTGCTGCCTCCACTTCCCATGTTCAAGCAATCCTCCACCTTAGCCTCCTGAGTAGCTGGGATTACAGGTGTGCGCCACTATGCCTGGCTAATTTTTGTATTTTTAGTAGAGATGGGGTTTAACCATGTTGGCCAGGCTGGTTTCGAACTCCTGACCTCATGTGATTCGCTTGCCTTGGCCTCCCAAAGAACTGGGATTACAGGCGTGCGCCACTGCACTGGTCTAGTTCTAGTTTTGTCTAGTAGTTCCTTTAGACCAGAACCTCTCAGTCTCAGCACTATTGATATTTGGGGTCAAATAATTATTTATTGTGAAGAGTCATTGTAGGATATTTAGCAGCATCCCTCGCCTCTACCCACTAGATGCCATGAATACACCCTTTCTCCCCTTAGTCATAACAATAAACAATGCCTGTAAACATTGCCAAATGTCCCACAGAGAACTACTGGCTTAGACATTACTGTAGGTAAAATCCCTTCATATGAAATGCTGAGGCCCTCAGGTTATTCCATCACAACATGATTGCTTTAATGAATAGATTGCTAGCAAATCTCATTTGTAGCCAATGAGCTCTGGAGATAAGGCAGAGCTGTTCTGTATTGAGTGCCGGGTCTCAGCTACTACTTGAGTACTCTCATTACGTATGTGTGTTCATTTATGTGTTATATTCTGCCTACCTCCAGGAGCTTTTAAAGTGGTCCCAAAGCATTTCTTTCTCAGAACATCTGGCCCTGTCTGTGTGTTGCCTGGGTGTCTGGGCTGTATGGAGGGGTGTCCTTCTCTGCCAGAGCCCTTCCCACATTGTCTTCTAGTTGCCTGCTTGTCTCCCAGCCTCCTGGACTTAAAGGCCCATGACAGTAAAAACAATGACCATCTTGCTCAGCATTATACTCCCAGCATCTAGATGGCACATGAGAGGTACCCAATAAACATTTGTTGAATGGCTATATAATAGAAATCATGTATTGTATTTAGCCAGGGGTCAAAAGTATACAAGTTAGCTACAGCTTACTTAGCTTACAATAATCGTTGCTTGTGTTTATTAAGAGCCTACTATGTACCAAGAACTTTTCATGTGTTATCTTGTTAATCACGAAACAACCTTATAGACAGTATTAGCCCCATTTGAAAGATGGGAAACTGTGGCTCAGAGAGAGTTCATGACTTGGGTAATTACATAGTAACCCAGATTTGGACCAAGGCCCACCTAACTGCAGAATCTAGCCCTAGTCTGCTTTGATATATGAGGGGTCTTCAAAAAGTTCATGGAAAATGCATATTATGAAAAAATCTATGCCTGGACTTCAATTTTTTTTGCACCAAAATACACTCATACTAACTTTTTATAATGTGTCTGAACAGGATCTAGTTTGAGGCACTAAAAAGGGTAAGACATCAGTTTGAAAAGCGCTCCTATCAAAGCAAAGGAATTCTGCTAAAATTGAAGCAAGAACAAACATTAAATATATGATGACGTTTAGGTGGAAGAATGATGAAATTACTGATGCTTTATACAAAGTTTATGGGGACAATGTCCCAGCGAAATCATCAGTTTACAAATGGATAACTTGTTTTAAGAAGGGTTAAGATGTTGAAGATGAAACCCAAAGCAGCAAACCATCTACATCAATTTGCAAAGAAAAAATTAATCTTGTTTGTGCCACAACTGAAGAGGCTGATGATTAATAGCAAAAACAGTAGCCAACATCATAGATATCTCAATTGATTCAGTTTACACAATTCTGACTGAAAAAAACATTAAAATTGAGCAAACTTTCCACTCAATGGGTGCCAAAACTGTTCCCCAATGAGGTAAGGGATGTGGAAAATCTATTTTTCTCCCACCTAAGTTGAAGTCTGTTGACTAGGCAAAGGGAGATGGATAGTATCTTCCACCTATCTTGCCCTAGCTTGGGAGGTCTGTGCCCAAAGCAGTCACAGAGAAGAGCAGAGCTTTTAATGGAAAGTTTAAAACCATGGGCTCAAGATGCTGAAGTATTTCTTTGAAGACTTGTAACAACAGATGAAACATAGCTTTCGCATTACAATCCTGAAGACAAAGCACAATCAAAGCAATGGCTACTAAGAGGTGGAAGTGGGTCCGGTCACAGCAAAAGTGGACTGGTCAAGAGCAAAGATCGTGGCAACAGTTAATTGAGATGCACAAGGCATTTTTCTTGCTGACTTTCTGAAGGGCCAAAGAATGATAACATCTGCTTATTGTGAGAGTGTTTTGAGAAAGTCAGCCAAACCTTTAGCAGAAAAATGCCTGGGAGAAAGCTTCAACAGAGAGGGCCCTTCTCCATCACAGTGCTCTTGCTCACTCCTCTCGTCAAACAAGGGAAATTTTTTGAGTGTTAATGGGAAATCATTAGGCATCCACCTTACAGTCCTAATTTGGCTCCTTCTGACTTGGTTTTGTTTCCTAATCTCAACAAAAATCTTGGCTGGGTGCAGTGGCTCACGCCTTTAATCCTAGCACTTTGGGAGGCTGAGGCGGGTGGATTGCCTGAGGTCAGGAGTTCTCGACTAGCCTGGCCAACATGGCAAAACCCTGTCTCTACTAAAAGTACAAAACTAGCTGGGCATTGTGGCCCACACCCATAATCCCAGCTACTCGGAAGGCTGAGGCACGAAAATCTCTTGAACCCGGGAGGTGGGGGTTGCAGTGAGCCAAAATCGCACCATTGCTCTCCAGCCTGCCTGGGTGACAGAGTGAGACTCTGTCTCAAAAAAAAAAAAAAAAAAAAAAAAAAAAAAAAAAAAAAAGAAAAAGAAAAAGAAAAGAAAAAGAAAAGAAAAAAAAAATCTTTAAAGGGCTCCCATTTTTTTCAATTAATAATGTAAAAAAGACTGCATTGCCATGCTTAAATTCCAAAGACTTTAAGTTCTTTAGAGGATGGACTAAATGGCTGGTATTATGGCTTACAAATGTCTCTTGAATTTGATGGATCTTATGTTGAAAAATAGTTTATTTTTCCTTCTTATCTTTTAATTCCATTTTTCCATGAATTTTTGTTTGTTTGAGACAGTCTTGCTCTGTCGCCCCTTTTTTTTTCAGTACACTGCCTTCGTGTGACATTGTTCATTGTGTTATAATGCATTTAATTATGTTACAGTTATTGTTCATGTCATTCTTACTGTCCCGGTAACTTTATTTGGATTTGGGTTTTCTCCGCAGTTTAACATGTTTACTGACAATCCTTTAAAGTTTAGGCTATAGCTAGTTCTAAGTTTCATGTGTTGAGTAATTGATCAGTTTTGACTAGTTTCTCCTTCAGAGTCTTTTTAAACACATATGGCTACCTTATCTACGTATTTCCAAACAGAAACCTTTGGCTTTAGGGTAGTCTTTTTAAAATGGTGAGTCCAAAATCAATTTATTGGGCCCCTCACCAAAAAAGGAGACAGAATACAAAGTACCAGAGGACACTGAATAGAATCAACGAATTAATTCTAGTTTTTTGGTGTTGTTGAGACAATCTCACTCTGTCATCCAGGCTGGAGTGCAGTGACCCGATCTCACTTCACTGCAAACCTCAGCCTCCTGGGTTCAAGCTATTCTCATGCCTCAGCCTCCTGAGTAGCTGGGACTACGGGCATGCACCAACATGCCTGACTTTTTTTTTTTTTTTTTTTTTGAGACGGAGTCTCTGTCACCAGGCTGGAGTGCAGTGTGCAATCTCGGCTCACTGCAACCTCCGCCTCCCGGCTTCAAGTGATTCTCCTGCCTCAGCCTCCCGAGTAGCTGGGACTACAGGTGCGCACCACCACACCCAGCTAATTTTTGTGTTTTTAGTAGGAACAAGGTTTCACCATGTTAGCCAGGATGGTCTCTGTTAAGTGATGGTCACGAGGTCTCTTGATCTCATGATCCATCCGCCTCAGCCTCCCAAAGTGCTGGGATTACAGGCCTGAGCCACCGCGCCCAGCCTAATTTTTTATTTTTTATTTTTTATTTATTTATTTTTTTTGAGACGGCGTCTCGCTCTGTCGCCCAGGCTGGAGTGCAGTGGCGCCATCTCGGCTCACTGCAAGCTCCGCCTCCCGGGTTCACGCCATTCTCCTGCCTCAGCCTCCCGAGTAGCTGGGACTACAGGCGCCCACAACCGCGCCCGGCTAATTTTTTGTATTTTTAGTAGAGACGGGGTTTCACCGTGGTCTCGATCTCCTGACCTTGTGATCCGCCCGCCTCGGCCTCCCAAAGTGCTGGGATTACAGGCGTGAGCCACCGCGCCCGGCAATTTTGTATTTTTTAATAGAGATGGAGTTTCGCCATGTTGGCCAGGCTGGTCTGGAACTCCTGACCTCAGGTGATCTGACCGCCTCAGCCTCCCAAAGTGTTAGGATTACAGGCGTGAGCCACTGCGCCCAACCTAAATTTTAAAAAACTTAAAAAAAAAAAAAAAAAAATCCTGATTCTGGGGAGTGGGTGTGTATGTGCACAGGAAGAGGCACGATGAAGGATAAAGTCCAAGATCTTACAGTTGCATAAATTCAGCTTCCTTTGTGAAATAGTTGCTGAAAGTCTGACCCCAATACATCTTAGCACGCCTCAATCACGCAGTGTTTACCATTTGTTCCCTCAGACTTGTCAGACTTTTTTAAAAGTCCAGATGCTTCCCGACTTAAAGGTGGGGCTACTTCTGGATAAATCCATCTGTAATGTTGAAAAATCATAAGTCGACCATTGTAAGTCAAGGACCATCTATATATGGCATGAGAATTATCAGCTGTATATTTTCATCTACTTTGTCTCCTGAAGTAAATTGCCTGAGGGCAAGGACTCTTACATTTCTTTGTCATTTTTGCTAGGTGCTCAATCACTGTTCACAATGATAACAGTAGGAAAAAGTGCGCCTTCTAGTAAGTGGATAAACAAGTTTGAGTACACTGCTCTGCCCCACTTCCTTGTTATAAGGTAACATAACAAGGCAAAGTACCTCCACAACGAGGTAAGACTAGGTCCTGTTCCTGAAGGATCCCGCAGCCTTTTCTGTTCTGTTCGTTCCCTGGCAGATTACAGGCTGTGGAAATCCCTCTCCCCGCTCTCTAACGTGGAGTCGGCTGAGCACGACTCTGTCGCCCCAGCGCGGGAGGCCTGCGGCCGGCGGGTAGGAGGCGCTCCAGGGGACCTGGCATCGTCGGTGTGCAGCAAAGGAGCGGACCCGCGACGCAAGGAGAAGCCCTGCCTCCAGAGCCCCGCTCCTTTCCTCTTCTGGTTTTCCTCGGAAAGGGCCAGGAGACACTGGAAGGTCCGGACAGCAGCGAAGGGACGGGTCCTTTCCAGTCCCACCCATGTACGGACACCTCTCCCCCTCATCCCCCGATATACCCTCGCTGAATCCGGGATGGGAGAGACGAACCGAGTCTAGGCATCTGCGTAGCAGCGCCCGGGAGAGCGGGGAGCCCAGGGCGGAGCCCAGACGACTCCCGGATTCCCCTGCCCCGCCCCCGGCACGAGGCCCCGCCCCGGCGGGCCCGCCCCTCCTCGGGACCCGACCGGGCTGCGCTCACTGCCCAGCCGGGGCCCCGGGAGCCTCCAGGCGGAGAGGCTCCCGCCCGCCCTGAGCTGCGGCCTCCGCATGGAGGGGCCACTCACTCCGCCACCGCTGCAGGGAGGCGGAGCCGCCGCTGTTCCGGAGCCCGGAGCCCGGCAACACCCGGGACACGAGACGGCGGCGCAGCGGTACAGCGCCCGACTGCTGCAGGCCGGCTACGAGCCTGAGAGGTGACGCCCAGGGCAGAGCGCACGGGGCGCATCCGGGGCGGGCGGCCGAGGAGGGCGCGGCGGCTCCGGGAACCCGGCGACGCTGCGGGGGAGGGGAGGGGCAAGCCCCACAAACCTTTCTCCTCTTACCGCCTCAGCCTCTAACTTCCCGAAACGCCACGCTCCTGGCTTTGGTTGGGGTATGCAGACGGGCACTGTGCGAAGGATTAGGTGCTTCGTTGACAGGGGAGCAGAGGAGAGGGAACAGGTCGTAAAAACCTTCCCTAAAATCTTAGCCTTAGATTGGACCTCGCTACACACCCGACGACACCCCTTTCAGGTGGCTTCAACTCTTGGGGTTCAAACAGTGCTGGTTGGAGTCCTGTCCGACTTGGCTTACCCCTCCTTAGCTGCTTCATCCTAGAACTATCTTCAGTGGTCTTACTGGCAGGTGTTAGTGTCCAGATGGATCGCCTTCGCAGGGCTAGGTGAGGACACTCTCCCCTCCTTCACCATACACTGAGATCTGATGAGGCTGCCAGTGCAGTTCACCTCAAGGTCTCTCCGAAGACTCAGGCCCCCATGCTGGGGTCTGTAGGGGAATGAGGGACACTGGAGGAAGAGTAGGGTAGTGAGCTGGGCCCCAGGGGGACTGGCTGAAAAGGAGACAGCAGCTAATCTCTGGATTGTATCGCAGCTTGAAATGCAATCCCACTGTCCTTCCGGTCCAGAGGATTTGGACTTCTTTCTCTGCCCATCTGCTGGTGTTCAGCAGCTTGGGGAGGTGACCTGGCAGCTGGGTTTGGCGGGGGTGGTCTGGGGGAATTAGCCTGGCAGCTCTGCCCAGGGGCTGGTCGCTTATGTAAGAACTTTTAACGGCTTAAGGGGCTCCTAGGCAGTGGGGCTGCTGAGTTAGGCCCCTCCTGTGCCGGCAGTCTGCCTCTCTAGAATTGACTCAGGCTTAGGCAACCCCCAGTCTTTCTCCTATCCTAGAAATCCAGCTCCTGGAGTTCAGGGCACAGGGTGATGGGGAGGGGCCACAGGGACTGAAGGAACCAGTTGGGGCTTGACAGAGGCAGTGCTTGGTTAGAGCAGGGGTTGCAAACATATTGTTTCAGAGCTCAGGCTGGAGCCATGTGAGTGCATCCTTTCTCCAGATTGCACTTTTGCATCAAGGGGCCATCCCTACTCCCACCGCCAACCCGACCCGCACCCCGCACTTGGGCTCAGAGAGCCTGTGTAAACCTGAACCCCAGCCAGGTGGTGTAGTGAGATTCAAAACCTGCTGGCCAGACCTCCACCTGCCTTCGCCAACCTGGAGTTGTGGGAAGAGGACAGGATTCTGTGAGCAGTCCTGGGTTTGAATCCAGTGTTATTGCTCTCTGGCTTGAACTTGGACAGGCTATGCCGCCGTCCCAGCTCAACAGTGCTAATGTTATTACCTTTTCTCCCCTTCCCCCATCTTCCCCTCAAGAGTGTTTTGAAATCTTGTTCTTTCAAACAGCCCCAGGCCTGATAGAGTCCTCGGGGCTCCCTGCCTGGACCTTAGTACCCAGCTGGGCACTGTTGCCCTGCTACCCTGAGGAAGGGACTTGGACCTGCCTTCCTATCCCCACAGCTGCTAGGTGGGGGTCTCAGGGGACAACAGCCCTTCCTCGGCTTTGGAGGCCCACTGGTTGCCTCGGTGTCTCCTCCCCATGGAGGAAGCAGCTGGGGAAGATCAGGAAGAGGGTGGAGGAGAGCGGGGGTTGAGGGTGGATTAGCGGAGTCTCTGGAAAAGCACAGCCTAACCCAGGGCTGAGCCCCAGCAGCTTAGAGTGATGAGGAGCCCAACACAGGTCAAAGCAGGAGGCACATAGGGGAGCAGGAGAGGGGAGTGGGGCCATGAAGTCTGTAATCACTGGGAAGGTGACCCTCCCCATGCCTCAGCCAGGCAGCCTCCTCCCTTGGGTCCCAGAGTTCTAAGAACGCTGGGGCAGATGTCACAATCAGGTCACCTGAGATGGTCAAATCCAGCTGCTCTCCTGGGCCCAAGCTCTGGTTGAATCCTGAATAGTACTCTAGCCATTCCTGACCCGTACTGTAGGGGACAGTGACCCAGAGCAGGTCCCTTAGTGACCCAGTGACCCAGAGAGACCACTGGGCCGGTCTCTGCTCTGTGCCGGTCTCTGCTCTGTGCTGTAGTTGACATGATAGCTCTGTTTCTGTGGCCAGAAAGGCACCCCAGAGCAGCTCTGAATGGTCAGGCACTTTCTCTGGCTGTTCTCACTGCTCTCCTCAGGACTCTCCCCTGGTCCCCCATGTGGCCTGGGCTCCCCGCATGAGCCCGTGAATGCTGAGGGTTCAGAGGTGCTTCCCAGGCATCGCTGGCAAGCTGGCCCCAGCCTCCGCTCTGCACACAGATGGAACAGTCTGTGTTTTCCTGGCAGGGTCCCGGGGGCATCAGTGGGGGAGGTTGGGCATCCCAGGGAACCTTGTGGCTTGGAGGCCAAGCCTCCCCTGGGCTTAGTTTCCATCACACTGCTGAGAGGTAAACAAACCCAGCCTCCCAGGGCCACAGCCAGCCACCATGCCAGGGAGGGGATTGTGTCCCACACCACCTTATTCTCTTCTCCCCAAGTGAGCTGTGGGAGCCATAGGAGGACACAGGGAGGAGGCTGTGGAGTGTGGGTGGGGGACCCACTCTTGGTCAGCACTGGCAGTTCTGGTCCCATAAGAGGGAAGGATCTACCTCCTGCCACCCCACCTTTCCCCATGTGAATCAATCTGCTACCCAGTCACTGCCCGCATGTAGAAATCTGGATCTTGCTGGGCATCCAGGCCCACCAACTTCTGCTTTGGGGATTTTTCAGAAGTTCCCTAGCCCCTGTCCTTATTTGTATGTGTAAGCCAGGCTTATGATCCTCCCCCATCTTCCCACCGCAGGACCCTCCCAAATAACAAACTGCTCTCTGAGGTTAAAAGCCCTGGTACCAACACCATTTTCTCAGCTGGAGATAGGGCGGTGAGCCTTCGAAGCACTGGGTCATGAATCAGAAGCAGTACCCCTCCCTCCCTTTCCGAACTATAGATTTTGCCTCTGTCAAGGGAATGGGTACCCAACACTTGGCAATTAATAGATTGTGGAGTTAACGTGATCATTTATGAAAAGTGCTTTGTAAACTGCAGAGGGCCCCAAGGCCACCCAAAGGTCAAGGAGTGTCATTGTGAAGAATGCCCGCTCCCTAGGAAGGATGTCGGGATGGGGCATAGCGGTCCAACCTCCAAGTCCTTAGTGCTGGGGAGCTGGGAGCCCAGACCAGTTTCTCAGGGCTCCGGGCCTTGATCAGGGTCCGGGGAAGAGTATGGGGGATTGGGGGACGGCAGAACCGTGTTAGAGGTACCCTGAGGAGAAGGGCAAGGTGGGTGGCCCAGGCTGGGGGAGCACTCAGGGGTGGGGGGGGATGGGGCCTCTGCTGGGGGTCCTGGGAGGATGGACGTGTAGAGGCGGAGGGGGCGTGTCCCGGCCTGACCTGGTCCTCTTCCCCGCGGCCCCCACACCTCCTCCCCGGTCCGGGCTGGCGGGGTCGCGGGGCCACTGCAGGCGGCTGGGGGCGTGCGCGCGGCGGCGGCGGGGCCCTTTGTGCGGCGCGGGCGGAGGCGGCCTTCTCCGCGGGAGGGGCGAGAAGGGCGGGAGGGGCGGGAGGAGAGGGCGGTGCCCTGGCCCGCCCCGCCGCTGCCGCAGCCCCCGCCCCCGGCCCGCCCGGCCCGCGGCAGCAGCGTGGCCGCGGTGCGGCGTCAGCAGTAGCAGCAGCAGCAGCAGCGGCGGCGGCAGCGGCGGCGGGTGGCCGCGCGGGTGTTTATGTCGGGTCGCGGGGTCTCGCGGCAGCATGGCGGACTACCTGATCAGCGGCGGCACCGGCTACGTGCCCGAGGACGGGCTCACAGCGCAGCAGCTCTTCGCCAGCGCCGACGGCCTCACCTACAAGTAAGCGCGGGGGCTCGTACCCCTAGGTGCGCGCACCCACGCGACGCGACCCCCGGGCCGGCCCTGCACGTGCGCGGCTCCCCCGGCGTTCCCGGCCCGTTGCGAGTGCCTGCTGTGGGCGCTGGGGGCTGGGCACGGGAAGGAAGGAGGCCCGCGCCGGAGCAGACGGACGTGGCACGGCGACACCGCGGCCCTCAGAGCCCTGACCCGTTTCTGGCCAAATCCGGGCTCGGCCTGCCCCCTTCCTCCTCTCAGGGGCATGGAGGGGCCCTGGGGCGTGTGGGAACTGGAGATGTGGGCGTTATGGGGAGACTTTTCCTGGCCGCTGGTCCAGGACTCCCCCTCCCAGCCTCACCACGAGGGCAGAGGGTCCCTGGCACCAAGCTTAAGCAGCTGCTTCCGCGTGGCCCCAGGAGAGGCACAGCCAGGTGATTGGGGTGGCTTATTTTCCAACTGTCCAGTCCAGCGCTTTTTCCAGTTGTGTCCCTTCCTTGCCACAGGTTGGTACTGGTGCCCCTCCCAAGGCGCGAATTATTCTGTGACTGCCACCCCTAAGCCCACCCTGCAGGGGGTTTTGGAGGAGGACACAGACCTACCCATCTGCCTCTGGCTTCCTTTGCCGTGGGCCCTAGGCCAGTTGTCCTGCCTGCTGCAGGCCTGGCACTACCTCTGCCTCCTGGCTGCAGGACTATGCCCCTGCCAGGAAGAGGCATCAGAAGGGGCAGAGTGGGGATGCTGGCCAGTCAAGAGCATCCCTGCCTTGTCTCCTGCCAGCCCTGCCCTGGCTTGTAAGCACTCTTGCTTGGCCAGCAGTTTCCCTAAACACCAGGATACCCAGTCACTCCTGAGGAGTGTCTCCTCCTGCCTGCCCGTAGGCGACGGGTATATAGATACCTAGAAAATACTAAGAGGCCCAGACTCCAGCATTTCTTCTGTGGCCTCCTTGCTATACAGAAGAAGGGCTGCCAAAGTCTGGGAGCAGCCAAAATTCTTTGTTTCTTTGGTAGTCTTTGGTGATGAGATTGAGAGCCTACCTTTGATACAGTTGTCACTGAAGTCTTCTAGGAGAACTCCCTAGGGGAATGCCTAGGAATTTCTCTAGGCCTTAGGGCAGATTAATGACCCACTCCCCCTCCACCCTGGGGCTTTTCCTTCCTGCCCTAGGATGCCTGCTGCTTTGCTTAGCTCGGTTCAGAGTGTTCCTGAAGTGTGCGATATTTGCTTTTGGGCGTGTCTCTCAAGACCTGCTGTGATTTTAGCAGGTTGGGGCCCCTGAGCTGTGGCCCTGCACCTAGATGTACCCATGCAGGCCTACACTCACCTTCTGGGGTTTGCTGTGACTGTGGCCCACCCTAGTGCCTTGCTTTGGCTGGGGCCCCAGTGTCCTGGTCCCACCTCTAAGGCCTCTTTCCTCCCCTTTCCCATCCCAGCCATTTCTGTTCTGCTCTGTCAGAACATGCCCTGCACTCAGCCCCCTGGGGTCTCTCCATGCTGTTCCGAGCCCTGTGTGACTCAGCAGCCCAGGCACCGGGGCGTGCAGCGTGTCCTGTGCTGGGTCATGTTCATGCTGTGTTGCACCACAAAATTGTCCTCAGGTTTGTTCCCTGTGTTTACTTATTTTCTCTCCCCATCAAGATTGAGAAGTTTTCAAAGTCAGGCACTGTCTGCTGTGTGTGGCGATATGGGAACTTCTGTGTTGCTTGACAAACTCTGAGACCTAAAGGCAATGGATATTTTGGGCCTATTGCCTTGATGGCACCCCAGCAGACCTTCCACTATCTTTGGCTCTAGCTCTTGGGGCTGGAGTCTGCCAGACTCTAGTGGGGGGCACGAGGTGGGAACTGCCCTGATAGGGCAGTAGGGATGGGGGGGGCTCTAGCCTCTGCTCCCCTAGGCTTTTCTATACACCCCAGCTGCCTCCTCTGGCATGGCAGGCTCCGCCCCTTTGGGGCTGCCCTCCCCACTAGTCATACTTACTTCTCTGTCTTCACAGCGACTTCCTGATTCTCCCAGGATTCATTGACTTCATAGCTGATGAGGTGGTGAGTACCTCTTCCTTTGACAAGG
Source organism: Macaca fascicularis (assembly GCF_037993035.2). Lineage (NCBI taxonomy): Eukaryota > Metazoa > Chordata > Mammalia > Primates > Cercopithecidae > Macaca > Macaca fascicularis. Next base: position 170,059,844 of record NC_088377.1, on the reverse strand, counting down.
GGAGGGGGCTGTGTGTGTGGTGGAAGAGGCTGACTTCTTGCTCAGGAGCAGGGCATGGAGAGACTTTTCTTGGGAATGGGTGGATAGGATATAGCGCCCCCCCCCCCCCCGCTTTTTTTTTTTTTTTTTTTTGAGACAGAGTCTTGCTCTGTCACCCAGGCTGGAGTGCAGTGGTGTGATCTCATCTCACTACAGCCTCCACCTCCCAGATTTAAGTGATTCTCCTGCCTCAGCCTCCTGAGTAGCTGGGATTACAGGCACGTGCCAAAATCCCCCGATAATTTTTGTATTTTTAGTGGAGATGGGGTTTTGCCATGTTGGCCAGGCTGGTCTCAAACTCCTGAGCTCAAGTGATCCACCCGCCTCAGCCTCCCAAAATGCTGCGATTACAGGGGTGATTCCACCCAGCTGGAATGGGTGTATATAGCCTTTATTGTTGCCAGAGAAACTGGCAGAGATCAAAGGGTTATACCTGATGGGGCAGAGGCAGCTATGGGGACACAGGAGTGTCCTGAGTGAGGCCCGGCCCGGGCCTGGGTGGCTCTCTGTCAGTGACAGAACCTATGGGCAGGTTCAGAAGAGGCCTGGGAAGGGGCTAGCTTGGGAGCGGGAAGGGGTGGGTTTGGGAGTGGCTTCCTTATTGTAGAGACCATAAGGATTGGATTTTGTCTGGAATGCTGAACAAGGACATGATAGAAGCCAGTAAAATTATAGAGATTTGAAAACGATAGACAGACTTGTTCACTGATCCACAAAGTACAAGAACTGGCAAGAGGGTTTGAAAGAGTTGCATGTTGGATAAATACAAGGAAACACAGTGTCATGCTTTCCCAGAGGGGCTCATCAATGAGCCAAATCAATGAACAATTAACATATGATAAACTCAGAGAAGCCAAGGTGGGTAGTGATGATGGTGTAAGTCATTTCAAGAAAAAGTACTGTGACTCTATGATGAATTCATATACATTAAAAAACCCATTTCTTTTCTGTTGCTATTATTAATGCTATTTATTCTGGTCTGATTCTCATGAAAGGCCAGAGGGCCTGAGTGTGCCTAGATCAATTACATGTGAGGGAAGTTCATGTCCAGCCTGTGTGTAGCCAGAGCTGAACCAGACAGATTTTCAGGGGGAAATTCAAATGATTCTGGTTGTTTCCCTTAGGACAACAACCAGGAAGCCTTCTTGGTGCAGCTGTTCAGTTTAACAGAGTTTACTGAGCACTGTGGCTTTGTGTCAGAGCCTGGGCTGGCTGCTAGGAAGAGAGGGATTGAAAAGACCCCTACTCCAGCTGGGTGCGGTGGCTCACACCTATAATCCCAGCACTTTGAGAGGCTGAGGCAGGAGGATCTCCTGAGATCAGGAGTTTGAGACCAGCCTGGCCAACATGGTGAAACCCTATCTCTGCTAAAAATGCAAAAATTAGCTGGGTGTTGTGGCAGGCATCTGTAATCCCAGCTACCTAGGAGGCTGAGGCAGGAAAATCACTTGAACCTGGGAGGAGGAGGTTGCAGTGAGTCGAGATTGCACCACTGTACTCCAGCCTGGGTGACAGAGTGAGACTCCGTCTCAGAAAATAAAGAAAGAAAGAAAGAAAAGACATCTGCCTGGCTGGCAAGGGTCTCCCTGTCCTGTGGCTTCTGTCAGGAAGGCTGTGGCCCTTCTGTGGCATAATGAAAGAGGAGAAGATGGTGTTTTCTAGATCAGGGGGCCAGAGGTCTGAACCAGGGTTAGTGATGGGTTTCAGGGACTTTGAATCTAAAAAAATTACATAGCGGGGCCGGGCGCGGTGGCTCAAGCCTGTAATCCCAGCACTTTGGAAGGCCAAGACGGGCGGATCATGTGATCAGGAGATCGAGACCATCCTGGCTAACACGGTGAAACCCCGTCTCTGCTAAAAAATACAAAAAACAAAAACTAGCTGGGCGAGGTGGCAGGCGCCTGTAGTCCCAGCTACTCCGGGAGGCTGAGGCAGGAGAATGGTGTAAACCCGGGAGGCGGAGCTTGCAGTGAGCCAAGATCGCGCCACTGCACTCCAGCCTGGGCGACAGAGCGAGACTCCGTCTCAAAAAAAAAAAAAAAAAAAAAAAAAAAAATTACATAGCAAAGTCTGCTCAAATGTCCTGGGGGCTGGGATCCACTACTGTTGGCCTGACCCTCAGAGGGGTATATGCTCTGGCCTTTCCTCCATGGGCAGGTGGCTTTTAAATGGACACTTGCAATCCTGACCGCTCTCTTGAGCTCCAGACCGTTAGTTGCTTGCTTTCCTGGATGCCTAAAAGACTCTTTTCCATGCCTCCCCTGACCTCAGCCCTTGTCACCCAGAATCCATTCTCCACCTCAGAGCCTGAGTGACCTTTTTGAAACATAAATCAGATCATTTCTCTGTCGAGACCAGGGGCTTCTGTCCGAATCGAATTTGAGCTTCTCTCCATGGTCTTCATGGCCATACATACTGCCCCTGCCTTCTTCCCGCCTCTTCCTTCCCTCCACTCCCCTGGCCGCCTTTTTCTTTCTTAAATGTGCCTCCAAAAGAATTGGATTCTGAGGCGGGTTTGCACCCAGCCCTCTCAGCCGAGTGACAGCCTTCTGACTTCTACTTGATCGGCTCCCACCCGTCACCTCCCAGGAAAGAGGCTTTCCCCAGTCACCTTGTTGCTGGTGGTCGCTTGCCTTCTTGTTTTTCTCTACAGCCTTCATCGTGACGGAAGTCATCTTGAGCATGTGTCCTGTGTCTGTCATCTTTCTTTCCAAGTAGAACATAAGCTCTGTTAGATGAGCAGGGAACCTTGTTCACTGCCATGTCCCCAGGGACTGTCCTGGTGCTGGTGCATGTAGGAGCTCAGTGAGTGTTTGTCCAGTGGGTGATAAACTTCACATGGGCTGTGCTTCCATCCTCAGGACCTGACCTCAGCCCTGACCCGGAAGATCACGCTGAAGACGCCGCTGATCTCCTCCCCCATGGACACTGTGACAGAGGCTGACATGGCCATTGCGATGGCTGTGAGTTACGCACCTGCATGGGGACTCCCGGGCACAGGAACTGAGCATGGTGGGCTGTGCTGAGGGGCAGGGCCGGGGAGGGATGGGCCCTCACTCTGACCACACTTCCCTTCCATGTCAGCTGATGGGAGGTATTGGTTTCATTCACCACAACTGCACCCCAGAGTTCCAGGCCAACGAGGTGCGGAAGGTCAAGGCAAGTACCAGGCCTGTCCCCAGCAAGATGCCACCTGGCAGTCCCCCCCTCAGAGGCCCTCCCAGCCTCCCCTGCCAGCCCTGTACTGCTGCACTCCCTGGGTGTCCTTCCTCTCAGTGGAGCTGTGGGGCCGAGCCCTCATTTTCCTACTGGCTCCTCATCCCACTGAGGGTCCTGGCTTCTCTGTGGCACAGCCGCATCCTCTGTTCCCTGTGGCCAGCTCAGACATCATCCCTGGCTTTCTTCCAGCCTTTTCCTCCCCCTATCTCTGCCTGCAGAAGTTTGAACAGGGCTTCATCACGGACCCCGTGGTGCTGAGCCCCTCGCATACTGTGGGCGATGTGCTGGAGGCCAAGATGCGGCATGGCTTCTCTGGCATCCCCATCACCGAGACAGGCACCATGGGCAGCAAGCTGGTGGGCATCGTCACCTCCCGAGACATCGACTTTCTTGCTGAGAAGGACCACACCACCCTCCTCAGTGAGGTACCTGCAGGGCAGGGGAAGCAGGGCTGGCTGCAGAGAGGACCCTCACGCTGGGGCCTCAGACTGGTGCCTGTGACCAGGGACCAGAGGGAGGCCTGGCTCCTTCTCTCTCACCTGCCAACCTGCAGGCAAATGTTCCTGGCCCCACAGGTGATGACGCCAAGGATTGAGCTGGTGGTGGCTCCAGCAGGTGTGACGTTGAAAGAGGCAAATGAGATCCTGCAGCGTAGCAAGAAAGGTACCAGGGAGCTACTTGAAAACTCAACCCCCAGCCTGACTCCCTGTCCACAGTCCCATTGTTCTTTCACAGCCTCGCAGGTTATCCCAGCAACGAGACTGGACCCTGGGGAAGGTTTGAATAACCTCAGGCAGACCAGACCACAATTCCTGCCATCCTTCTCTTAGCTTAGGGAAGCAGCATCTTCACAGTATGTTTCCCAAAACTAGTCCTATGAGATGCTCATCCCAAAAAAAGCCTCTGTGGTCTTAAAAGCTTGAGCAGTAACTCCTTTCTCTATCCCCTATCTTACATAAAGAATTGCACATTCACTTATTAAAGGCTCTCAGAAGTCCTGCAGTTAAATTTATTTGACACTGGAGCTGTTTCTATATTTGCTAGCTAAAAACAACTTTAGCTTTTTTTTTTTTTTTTTTTTTTTTTTTGAGACAGAGTCTCACTTTGTCACCCAGGCTGGAGTGCAGTGGCACCATCTCAGCTCACTGCAACCCTTGCCTCCTGGGTTCAAGCGATTCTCATGCCTCAGCCTTCTGAGTAGCTAGGATTACAGATGTGTGCTACTACATTAGCTTATTTATTTATTTATTTGTTTGCTTGTATTTTTAGTAGAGATGGGGTTTCATCATGTTGGCCAGGCTGGTCTTGAACTCCTGGCCTCAAGCGATCTGCTCTCCTTGGCCTCCCAAAGTGCTGGGATTACAGGCGTGAGCCACTGTGCCTGGCTACAACTTTGGCTAGCTATTTATTTATTTATTTGTTTTTGAGATGGAGTCTTGCTCTCTCATCCAGGCTAGAGTGTAGTGGTGTGATCTCGGCTCACTGTAATCTCCACCTCCTGGGTTCAAGCAATTCTCCTGCCTCAGCCTCCTGAGTAGTTGGGACAACAGGCGCACACCAACACACCCAGCTAATTTTTTTGTATTTTTAGTAGAGATGGTGTTTCACCATATTGGCCAGGCTGTTCTTGAACTCCTGGCCTCAAGTGATCCACCTGCTTCAGCCTCCCAAAGTGAGGAAGCTGTGAGCCACCACGCCCGGCCAACCTTGGCTCCTTAGAAAAAAAAAAAAGGAAAAATTAAATATTCACCAGGTCCCTGTTGGCTATACTGGGAAATGCTTCCCTGGTCCATAGTGGAGGGTTCTTTGGTGTTTGTATTGAACAGGGCACATACTTCTCCCTGCAGGACAGCATCACTCCTGGCTAGGAGATTTCGGCCACTGTGGCCCAGCAGGTGAAAGGCTGCCAGCGCTCAGGGGCTGCGCATCCCAGTCCATGGGGATGCCCATCCACAGACCCTCAGGAACCTGCTGGGCTGAGAGGTTTCTTTGCTCCCTGTTCCTTGGGAAGCGGTCTAGGTCCCTAAGAACACTTCCTGGGGGGTGCTGTCACCTAGTGGCTGGCTGGGGTACTTCAGTGGAATCTCTGGCGTTGCCCACTTTCATCTTCACCCTCCTGAACATCTCTCAAACTTCTCCCCAGCAAGCCTGCTTCGTTTCACCCCTGCATTCCTTGTCAGGGAAGCTGCCTATCGTCAATGATCGTGATGAGCTGGTGGCCATCATCGCCCGCACTGACCTGAAGAAGAACCGAGACTACCCTCTGGCCTCCAAGGATTCCCACAAGCAGCTGCTCTGCGGGGCAGCTGTGGGCACCCGTGAGGATGACAAATACCGCCTGGACCTGCTCACCCAGGCAGGCGTCGACGTCATAGTCTTGGTGAGGCCCCTGCCTAGGTTGTGGGGGAGGTGTTTGGGTGGTTCAGCAGAGTGGAGGTCTGTGAGGACCCAGGTTCACCTCTGATTAAACCTGTGCCCCTCCCTTGCTACTCTTCCTCTCTGCTTCCGAGTGCTCCCTGGTGTCAGAATTAGGAGGGTGGCAGCAGGATCGCCTGAGCTCAGGGGTTCAAGGTCATAGTGTGCTAGGATCGTGCCACTGCACTCCAGCCCTGGGGACAGAACAAGACCCTATCTCAAAAAGCAAACAATGGTTTGTGTCATCTGAGATACAAAGAAAGAAAACAAACAAGTTAAAATTCTCCAATGGCACAGCCATAAGAAAGAATGAAATCCTGTCCTTTGCAGCAGCATGGACAGAGCTAGAAACCATTATCCTTAGTGAACTAACTCCAAAGCAGAAACCAAATACTGCAGGCCCTCGCTTATAAGTAGGAGCTAAACAGTGGGTACACGTGTTCATAAAGATGGAAATAATAGATGCTGGGGACTCCAACATGGGAGAGGATGGGAGGGGAACGAAAAATTGCCTATCAGACACAGTTTTCGATATGTGGGTATTAGGTATACTTGAAGCCCAATTCTCACCAGTATGCAGTATGCCCATTTAAGCAACAAACACGTATACCCACTGAATCTTTAAAAAAAAAATAAAACAGACAAATTGCTGCAAGCAACAATTGCAAATCAAGACCCCCCACCCCCAATAAAGGGAGGTAGAATAAGGATAAAGGCTTATTGATTCCTCGTGAGTGATCTGGACCATACATCTAGATTTATCTGTATTCTATGACTAGGAGGAAGAGAAATTAGGAGGGTCACTGGCACCCTCTCAACAGCTCACAACAGACTGCAAACAAAGGCCCTCTGAGGGCCTTCTTGGCTGATAAGTTGACCCTAGTAATGTAGCTCATGTTCACTGAGAACTGCCTGTTTGCCAGCCACTGCATCAAGACCTTTATGTATATCAGCCTCTTGAGGGACAATTGCCATTCCATCTTCAGATGAAGAACAGGCTTAAATAAGTTAAGTCATTTCATTTGGTTAGTGAGTTGGTGGGAACAGGATACAGCTCCAGGCAGTGTCTCCTTGCTTTAAGGCTCAGTCTGTACAACGGATAGGAAAGGCCTTATCTACTCTAAGACTGCATTAGTGGTGGTTAACCTTTCAGGGAAGCAGTCCCCTTTGAGAATTGACTGAGAGTTGTCAAGTGAATTTCCAGAAAAACAAAAACAAAAACAGAAGGAAAGAGCATTCTCATAACAGTTTTCACAGGATTTGAGGGGTTCATCTGCTCAGGCTCTCCCTCCTGCCTTGAGAGTCCTCAGCTGTCTAAGCACAAGCTCTTCCTTTCTCACAGGACTCGTCCCAAGGGAATTCAGTGTATCAGATCGCCATGGTGCATTACATCAAACAGAAGTACCCCCACCTCCAGGTGATTGGGGGGAACGGTGAGTGCGGGGTTGCCTCTCAGCCCCCTGCTCCTGCCCCTCCACTGAGAAACCTTTTTCTGTCCTTCAGCAACCCTAGGTGATGGTATGGCTCCTGGCATGGGTGGCACGAAGCATGATGGGCTTTGGTCACCATAGGGAGGTTGGGGGTGCTAGACTGGGGTCCCAAGAAGCCGTTGGGCAGGCAAGGGCATCCCATCCTCACATTGTTCCTCTGCCCCATTCCCACCCCCAGTGGTGACAGCAGCCCAGGCCAAGAACCTGATTGATGCTGGTGTGGACGGGCTGCGCGTGGGCATGGGCTGCGGCTCCATCTGCATCACCCAGGAAGGTGGGTGTCAGGAGGTGAGCGAGTGCCCGCTGGCCGGGGGCCTCGCCTTTGTTCCCCAGATGCATATCAAGTACTCTCTCTGCCAGGCCCCGTTCTGCCATGGTGGGCTCCGGGATGACCCAGGCATGGGCCGCACCCCGTCGGGCCCACTGACTTAAGGAAAGGCAGATGTAAGCAGGGCGCAAGAGCTCCAGCCTGCTTCTCAGAGTGCGGTCAAGGGGGCTCCGCTTGGGGCTTGGGGCCTGGGGTTGGTGTGACTGTCCAAGGGGCTTGTTGGAACCTCAGGGTTTGGATTTGATTTGTGACAAGGCACATATTTAAGACACAGAGACGACGTGTCCCTGAATATATAAGGATATATTATACACCCACTTCACCATCTGGTTGGGGAGAGGGGAGTTCCACCCAATTACAAAGCCCTTCTGCAGGGTGGGTTTCTGAACATGAAGTGGGAAAGGGGGACCCTGACATGTGTCCCCCATGTGGTTATTGAGGAAGTACTCCCTGGAGGCTGGTGTCTGACTTGTGGGGTGGCTGCCTGGAAGACTGGGGTCCTAGCTTGGCCTGAGGAGATGTACCCGGCCCCTCCTGTGAGGGCCATTTCTCCACAACACTGAGTGACGCATTTGGCCTTTCCTGGCCCAAACAGCTCTCCCTTTTGGTCTTCAGAGCCTCTGCTATTTAGGTTTGTGCCCTTCGCCTTAGCTGGCTACCATGGTGAAATGAGGGCCCTCTCTCACCCACTTAACAAATATTCATTAGGCACCTACTTGTCTCAGGTACTGTTCAAAGCCTTGAGGTAGAGTAGGGAGAAAACAAATGAGAGGCGCCATCTCTGGTTTATCCAGCTTTGCGTCCGTCCCGAGATAGGTGCTGGTCCTTACAGTCCCCATCTAAAACCTAACACTGAAGGACCGTGGACACTTAGACTTGAAGAAATGCAAACCAGTATCCCAAAGGGGACCATAGTACCTAACCCTGGTAACAGTTTTTGCAAACGAAAGCTTTGAGGGGGAACTTGTACCTTGAGAGCAGGTAAGGCTGTGGCCACCCGTCTGGGGACATTGGGCTCTGAAGGCCACTTCCGATGCCCCATCAGAATCCCCTGTCATGCTCTTAGGGGTGGGGTGGCCAAGATCCCTGGAGTGACACTCATCCTGGTGGTATTTGCCAGCACCTGTGTTATGCCTCAGAAACACCATCCAGCTCCCTTTTCCTGACTAGAGGTAGTGCACAGGAGGAAGAGCTGACCTGGCCCCGTGCCTGGCCCCAGAGTTGCTGTTGACTCTTCTCTGCCTTGTGCACCCCACCCTCCCCCAGTGATGGCCTGTGGTCGGCCCCAGGGCACTGCTGTGTACAAGGTGGCTGAGTATGCCCGGCGCTTTGGTGTGCCCATCATAGCCGATGGCGGCATCCAGACCGTGGGGCACGTGGTCAAGGCCCTGGCCCTTGGAGCCTCCACAGGTGAGGGGAAAATGTGCTGGGGATTGGGCAGGCGAGGGCTGGAAGCCAGGTGGGGCACTCGTGGGCTGGAGGCACTAATCCCTTGCCCACTGTAGTGATGATGGGCTCCCTGCTGGCTGCCACCACGGAGGCCCCTGGCGAGTACTTCTTCTCAGACGGGGTGCGGCTCAAGAAGTACCGGGGCATGGGCTCACTGGATGCCATGGAGAAGAGCAGCAGCAGCCAGAAACGATACTTCAGGTTCCCTGACCCTGGGCCCCACCCGGGCAGATCAGCCCACAACCCTTCAGGGCCCGCTCATGCCACTGACTTCCCCAGATGGCAGCCAGTCCTCCTATGGTGGTTCTGGAAACTGAGGCACAGGGCATAAGTAGCAGACACAGGATCTGTCCCTGGGCCACCTGACTCAGAGCCCAGCGAGGGGTGGCTTGGGGGACCTTCCCGGGCGGTATCCCCTTTGTGCCCTTAAGAGGTGGGGTGGGGTCCTTTGAGCTTCAAGCTGCTGGGCTCAGTCTTTCACCTTCCACGCAGCGAGGGGGATAAGGTGAAGATCGCACAGGGTGTCTCGGGCTCCATCCAGGACAAAGGGTCCATTCAGAAATTCGTGCCCTACCTCATAGCGGGCATCCAACACGGCTGCCAGGATATCGGGGCCCGCAGCCTGTCTGTCCTTCGGTGAGTGCTGAGACTGGGGCGGCTCCTGCTTCCTTTCTCTCGCTCTTCTCCACCCGTGGTGGCCCTGACCCGCTCCACCTACCTGCTTCCTAGGTCCATGATGTACTCAGGAGAGCTCAAGTTTGAGAAGCGGACCATGTCGGCGCAGATCGAGGGTGGCGTCCATGGCCTGCACTCGTAAGTGTGGTGGCCTCCTCACTGTCACCTGCAGGCAGTGGGTTGGGCAGGTGGGGCCAGGGTTGTGAGGCCAAGCTGAGGTCAAGGGACCCCATGGACCACCTGCAGCAGGGACAGATGCTGCTGCAGGATGGCCCCGCACCCTCTCCTCCAGGGCCCAGCCACCCTGTTCCTCATCCTTTAGCCCCCATGCAAGCAGGCCCTCCCCTTCCCTCGGGCCTCTTCCGAGCAGGGCACAGGAGGTGTGGCCACTCACTGTACCTGGACTCCCAGCCCTTGCTTGCTCAGGAAGCTTGGTGGCTGGTGGCAGGGGCTGGTGGTGGCACCAGGCAGCCAGGCAGAAGATGCGGGTGTGACCCGTCTGGCAGGGACAAGGGCAGAGAGACAGATGCCAGGGCCAGCACTGGGGCAACCGTGGGCGGGGGCAGTGCTCGTTGGCAGCAGTTCCGTTGGCAGCAGTAGTTGCAGGCATGCGCCCCACCCTGGTCAGGAGCCCTGTCCCCAGGCATCAGCGGGCGTCTAACCTGTGTCTCTTTCCGCCCCACCCTTCCGTAGCTATACCTTTCTGCCGTGTAAGTAAACGCGCTGCCCGGGCCAAGCGTAGAGTAGAGCAGGGGCAGTCTGGGTGGGACCTGGGCTGGAGGTGGGGGTGGGTATTGGGTGGGAGTGGGAGGGTGCTGGGGTGTAGCCATGAGATGTGGACCCTGGGTTTGGGCCCCCCGGCCCCCTAACTCCAACACCATCGTGGAGGAAACCAGCAATGTCCCCTCATCCAACTGAAACATAGATCCCTTTCTGGCTGCAGAGAGACGCCTGTGACCTCAGGCCTAAGGCTGCCCCATCTTAGACTGGACCCCGTGACCACAAGCAGCCTAGGCCACTGTGCCTGCCGGCCCGGGGCTAGGTGTGGACACAGGCAGCAGAGGTTTGGCCCCAGGTTGGAGCTTGCTCCATGAGGATGGGCCGTGCCTGCCTGAGCTGTCCCTCCACCCTGGGCACTGAGGACAGTCCACTCAGATATGGCAATGGCCCAAAGGAGCATGGCCATCTCTGGATCCAGCATGGTTCTTCAGGGAACGCTGGCCTGGGGGAGGACAGAGGCCCAAGGCCTGCTCCAGGCCCTCCTCCTGCCCGCTACGGCTGAGATCCCAGGGCTCCTCGGCTCTCTGCTCTCTCCCGCATCTGGGGGCCCTGGGGAAATGGTTTTGGGAGGGAGCAGGGTCCACACACCCACTCTTGTTCCCCCTCTTGCCTTGTCCCCACAGTTACGAGAAGCGGCTGTACTGAGGACAGCGGTGGAGGCCGAGGTGGTGGAGGGGGCGCACCCCAATGTCCACTTTTGGGCACAGCCTCCCTCCATAACTGAGTGATCCACAGATTTGCACTACGGGTTCCCCAGCTCCTTTCCAGGGAGAGAGGAGGGGAGGTCCTGAGGGGGCTGCTGCCCCTCACTCGGCATCCCCTGCAGTCAGGACTGCTCCCTGGGCCAGGCTGCCCTGGGAGCCCCCCTGAGCCCAGCCAGCCGGGCTCTCAGGCCCTGCGCCTGCCTCAGGTCTTTCTTGCTGCAGCCTGCTCCAGCCCGGCCCCTACCCCAGGGGCAGGTGGCCCCTCCTGGCTTCTCCTGTAGGGCACCTCCCTGCCCCCAGCCCCCCAGGAAATGGTGCTCTCCTGGCCCTGCCTCTGGCCCTTCCTGGGCCGCTGCCCCCTCAGCCATGTGGCACTTCTGAGCTCCTGACCCAGGCCAAGGGGAGGTCTCTGCCCCCTTCCCCGGGCCTGGGCTACCCTTGGGTCCTGCTCCTCAGGCCAATCCCCTGTCCCTGGCCCTGGGGAGGCAGCTGCCCTGGTCATGGCCGCCTGCCTGTCATTCCTGACTCACCACCTTCCCCAGGTGAACCATTCCTCCCCTCTCCTCAGCTGCAGTTGAAGGCTTTAACTTTGCACACTTTGGGATCACAGTTGCGTCATTGTGTGTTAACTACTCGGAATAAATCAAGCAGGTCTCAACGCCTCCACCATCTTGTCTGTATCCCCTGTCCATTGGGTGACTGGAGCCCCATCAGAGTTGGGCTGGGGGGTGTGGCACCAGGCCCTGCTTCCCCAGGAAGGTATGAGGGCATTGCGGTACTGGGGGTGGGGTGGGGGCGTGTTGGCGCAGGTGGGCCCCATGTCAGGAGGTCTCACAGGCTTGTGCCACACTGGCAAGTTCACCTGCTGCAAACTGCTCAGCAACTCCTGCAGCCAGGCAGCATTGTGGAGGGTCATCACGGCTGTAGAATTCCAGCATCGGGGCCTCACCCGGCTGCCGAAAAACGTCCACCGCAGCCTCATCATGCCACATGGTGCAGCCAGGGCACAGGTGGCAGTACAGCATGGCCAGGGCCTGTGGTCTCATCTGCCGAAACATACCTATAGGTACAAAGCAGAGTAGGTCAGCTCCCACTGTTCATATGTGCCTCAGGAGCTGCCTCCCAGCCTCAGTTCCCACTAGTGCAGACAGTACTGTCACATGGGCTGCTGAATACCCCTAGAGTTGAGAGGTTTTGGAACATTCGTATTGCCTTCCTATGCCTCTGTTTTTGGGCAGTGGGCACAAAGCTGTCCATCGAAGGTACAGACACCACTCCATACAGCCATCACTCAAGTGGGCAGAGGCAGGGAAGATGGCCAGGGGGTCCTTGGGTGGCGGGAATGAGCAGACCAAGGAGAAGATCTGGATACACTCCTATGGCTAAGGGAGGGGCCCCTCAGCTCCCTGCTGCCATGCTGTACCAATACCTGCCCTCTCCCAGACCCCTTCTGCCAGAGAGCTATTTGCTCAAGGGCCAGCCTTTCACTGCATCATTTTTTAGCTGTGTGCTTCTAGGGACAAGAAAGAGCTAGACAGCAGGACTATCAGATGGGCTCAGAGCTGGTTCAGCATCTGCTCCAGGAGTTCTTGCAAAGTGAATGGGTCATTGACAGTCCTGGGAGGCCTTGTGCCCTGGAGTCTGGCTTTGATGAGCACCTGAGTCAGAGGTGACCTAGCAGGGAGGGAGGACAATGCCCAGGTCCCAGGGGATGGTTGAAGATGAGAGGGGATGGACCAAAACAGGGCCAAGTTTCGTGGTTTGTCTTGTGCATTGGTTTACAAAAATCATGCAGGAAGCAGCTTGACCAGCCATTGAGATTGGAAGGATCTAAGCGTTTTCAGATAAATGCCAAGTCACTCTGAATCAAGAGCGTGAGTGGTTCAAAGGGAGAGGTTCCGTTTTGAACTAAACCTAGTTGGTTAATAGAGCTGACCAATAGGATGAATTACCTTGTAAGTCAGTGATCTCCCCCTTAAGGTATGGTAGCATTAGTATGGCCCTTTGAGAGGAGGTTTTAGCACGGTGGCCCTGGAAGTTTGGTGCATGTCAGAATCACCTGGAGAGCTAATAACAAACAAGTCCTAGGCTTGCCGTAGTAGGATGAGGTCTGGGCTTCTGGGTTGCTACTCAGCCCCTCAATTGTGATACATTCTAAAGTTAGAAGATTACTGTTGTAGAGGAATTCCATGCATCTAGTTATATGGTCTGAGACTTGTCACAGCACGCATCCTAAGAAAAGCAGATGACACAGCACCCACCCCCAGGCTTCATTGCAAGGATTATGTGAGAACAAATGAGGAAGGTTACAGGTGCTCAGTAAATGAGTCTTTTTTTTTTTGAGACAAAATCTCTCTCTGTCACCCAGGCTGGAGTGCAGTGGCATAATCTAGGTGCCCACCACCACGCCCAGCTAATTTTTGTATTTTTAGTGGAGATAGGGTTTCACCATGTTGGCCAGGCTGGTCTTGAACTCCTGACCTCAGGTGATCCGCCTGCCTCGGCTTCCCAAAGTGCTGGGATTACAGGCGTGAGTAAATGAGTCTTATTGTGTCCTATGGGCTCTCCCTTTGCCTGGGTGATAAACGCATGTAAGTCTGGACCCAGGCGACACACTTACTCTGGGTTGCAAATTCAGCCACAGTGCAGGAGGCTCAAGTGGGACAAAGGGAGAGAGACTCTGGGTAGGAAGGCCACAGCAGGTGGATATTCAGAGGCAGCTCAGAGCCACATTTGGGAGAAATGCAGATCAGAGATGCCTTGGTCAGCAGTACTACTTGCCCCCCTGAGGTCCAACCAGGTCTGCGCAGCGCACGTGCCCCCTCATCCCTCCTTGACACACACCCAGCACCATGTGGTCCAGGCTGCTCACCACCAGGTTGTCGAAGATGTGGCCCCACAGGTGCTGAAGCATGCTGCTGTGGTGCCCCAGGTCCCAGCTCGTGGGCAGTGGCATCTGCGCAAAGGTGTACCCACCCAGGGAGAGGGCACACTGCCAGCGTGCAGCCAGCCAGTGCCCCAGGATCCCTGCAGCAACATCAGCATTCAGGCAGCCCGCACCAGGCCACCACAAAAGAAATGGCTCAGTGCAGTCTCCCAGCCAGCGCATCAAAGCTGCAGGCCAGGTGGAGCTGCAGGGACTTAGCCTAGGCAGCCAGCCTCGCCCCCAGCCAGGGCAGGAACAAGAGCAACAGGTAGAGCCAGGGGACCAGGAGGCCCGGGCTTCAGTGCAGGTGTGTGGAGCAGGAGAGTCAAGTTACCCTCACGGGGGGTTAGCAGTGGGGCCATCTCTGGTGTACCCCGGGAGACCAAGAGGAGGAGGAGTGGGTGGCCCTAGCCGTCTCCCAGGCTCCAAGGACTGAGAACAGGGCCCTCAGATGGCATGGCCCCATCATTCAGGGGGGACTGGACTAGCCCTCTGAGGCTCTTTTCAGCTTCTGTGGTTCCAGTGCCAGTCAGGAAGTGGGCAGTCAGCCGGAGGCGAGGCAGGGGCAGTGCCCCAGCTGTGAGCCACTCAGCTCCCCTCAGTCTTTCCCTCCACCCCTCTCCTCACATCCAGAGTCAGGGCTGGAGAGGAAGAGAGGACCCAACCATTGGGGTGTGGTGGGTTGGCGGAGGTAGCTCCTCCCTCTCCCCTTCATTAGAGCTTTTTATTCTTTCAGGATCCCTTCTGGCTTGTAAGGGTCAAATTCCACCCTCAGCCTCTCTGACCCCACTATAGCCTGACACTCAGACTCAGCTAACCAGGAGGTTGCAGGGCCAACCCTGCCCACCTCACCTTACCCCTGAAGCCTTCCTGCCTCCTGCTGAGGAGAGTTTGGAGGCAGGGAACCTGGGCAGAGGGCAGCTGGCCAGGTGGGAGCCTCCAGCCGCATGCAGCCTCTTCTAGGCCAGAGTACCCAGCCCCACCTCTCACACCTATTGTCCTCAGAGCAGGGCTTCTCACCTGCAGGGTTCAGGCATCACCGTCGCCAGCCTCCTCCTTGCTTACCCTTCTGGCTTAGCTCAGGAGGGAAAACAGGTGGGATCAGGGACCCAGGAGACCTGGTCCCCAGCCTCCGGCTCCACCTGCTCTTAAGCCCATTGACAACATCAGCTTCTGGGCTGAGAGCCAGGGTGTCGGCTCCCAAGTCAGCTTCACCCCCCACCCCCACCCCAGCCCAGCTAGAGTTGGAGAGGGGACATCTGGATAGCAAGATGTGGTATTAGCCTGGAACAGGTAAAGAGCAGCCTTTCGCTCACCCTGTGCCTCAGTTTCTCTACTTATGATCCTAAAAGGGAAAGAGGTACACCCTCACCCCCAGGCATCCCAACTTCAGATATTTCACTTCCCCCTTCACTTTTCAGGGCAGGCTGATCTCACGGTGGCCAAGCCCAGGGACTGCCTTGGGCGGGTATTGAACTCAGGAGTCCTGGTCTCATAGCAGGCACCTTTCTGCTTCTCCCTCTTCTGCCAGTGGGCAGGACGATCTGAGGCTCCAAGGGGTTCACCTGGCAACTGTCAGGTGGGTAGGAAGGTTCTCCCAGAGAAGAAAAGGGGACTCGGGTCTAGAAGCAGTGGGAGCTGAGCGGTTCCCCAGGAGGGGATGTGGCACCAGGACCTTGCGGTGACCCACATGTCACTCTCCTACCTCAACTTTAACCTCTTCATTTCCATGGCTCCCTCCCTGTGGAAAGGCAGATAGTGGGAAACAGTTTCCAAGAGGACTGCAAGCCTCGGGAAAACAACTAGGGGAGAGACTTTCTTGGACCTCAGGCTACCAGGAGTCTTGCTTTCCTGTCCTCCTTCTTTATGTGTAGAGAAGGACATTGCTCCCACCCTCCACAGTGCTTCCAACTCCTTCCCATGCCTCTAATCTCTGGGAAAGTCTGGGGGCAAAAGGAGCAAAGAACTTTTATGTGATGCTGTGGGGGAGAATGGGCAGGGGAAGAGGAGTGTTCCCTGTTCCAGGCTGTGGGACTCCGGGTCTGGGAGCTTCAGAAGCAGTGTGGCACTGTGTCCGGCAGATGGCGCCGAGACCCATCGACCGGTGGGACCCCAGGGAACCCGGAGTGGGGCAGTTTCCTAGGCAACAAGCAGCCCTTCTTTTCAAAGCCCGGCCTTTGGCAACCATTCCCTGGTTACCTGCATCCGTAGTAAAATTTGGCTTCCGAAGGACAGGCGGGGTTTGGGGGTAAACTAATTTCATCTCCCAGAAAGAAAAGAGGCTGGCTAGGTGGGGAGAGGAACCTAAAAGACCTGTTTTCTGCCGCCATTCATTACTATGCTGTAAAGGTGTATCTTATCCTCGGCAACCTATAGCAGTAATGCCTGTTCCTTTATGATGGATGGGACGACGAGGCTAGGAGAGAGAAAGTGACTTGCCCAAGTTGCCAGCAGGTAGGGCCTGGGCCTGCCTGGATGTCCTTGGGTCCATTCCATTCTTTCTCCCAGCAGCTGTGAAGTGTCCAAGCCCTGTGAGGGCGCTGGTGGAGAGGCTTGCCAGGAAGCCAGGAGCTGCAAGAGTGGCCGGAGAGAGGCAAGAATAAATCCAGCCCCTTCCAGCTGAGCTCTTTCCTTGCTTGACCTGGTGTGGGGAGACCTCTCTGCTCAGGGTCTCCCCTGACCTCATGGTGGGGCCTTCTCCTGGCAAAGGACCACAGAGGGACAGGGAATAGCAGTTCAGACTGGAGGTCATATGGCCCCTCTGCGGTTTCAGGACAGGAGAGCTTGCCAAGGAGGACACAAAGCTGGAAACCAGGACTACCTGGGGAGAGGAGATGCAGGAAAGGATTCTGTTCCAGGGACTGTTCAGAGGAGAAAACTGACTTCAAGTAGGTCAAGGGACATATTTGGAGGATTCAAATCCAGTTCAATTACCTGCTCTCCATTCCCTCGAGCTCTCATCTCCCTGCCTACTCCACATCTCACACTGACCGTAACCAATGCTGAATTTCTGACTCCCTGTAGTAGTCTGGGTTCTCCAGAGAAACAGAACCAATCATACAATATTTTTCTAAAAAGAAAAATGTGTGTGTTTGTGGAGAGACAGAGAGAGAGAGACAGACTATTATAAAGAATTGGCTCACATCATTGTGGAGGCTGACAAGTCCCAAGACCTGCAGTTGCCAAGCTGGAGACCCAGGAGAGCCAATGGTGTAGTGCCAGTTCGAGTCCAAAGGCCTGAGAACCAGGAGAGCTGATGGTGTAAGTCCAGAGTCCAAAGGCAGGAGAAGACTGACGTCCCGGCTCGAAGACAGGCAGAGAGAGGAGATTTTCTCTTACTCAGCCTTTTTTGTTCTATTCAAGCCTTCAATGGATTGGATGAGGGCCACCCACATTGGGGAGGGCTGTCTGCTTTATTCAATCAGCTGATTCAAATGTAAATCTCATCCAGAAACACCCTCCCAGACACACTCAGAAATATATTTAAACAAATACCTGGGCACTCTGTGGTCCAGTCAAGTTGACACATATAATTAACATCACACACCCTGCCACCCTCCCAGACCTGGTCCTCCTTACATTTACCCTATCTTAAAAACTAACAAATTCATTCCTCTGGTTGCTCAGATAAACAAAACAAAACAATACAAAAACCCTTGGAGTCATTCTTGACTACACTTTCTCTCACTATTTATTTATTTATTTATTTATTTATTTATTTATGAGACAGGGTCTTGCTCTGTCTCCCAGGCTGGAGGGTAGTGGCACAATCATAGCTCACTGCAGCCTCAACCTCCTAGGATTAAGCAATCCTCCTACCTCTGCCTCCTGAGTAGCTGGGACTACAGACACACACTGCCACTCCTAGCTAATTTTTTATTTTTTATTTTTGTAGAGACAAAATCTCACTTTGTTGCCCAGGCTAGTCTTGAACTCCTGACCTCAAGTTATCCTCCCATCTTGGCCTCCCAAAGTGCTGGGATTACAGGCATGAGCCATCATGCTTGGCACACACTTCATATTTAATCCATCGGCAAATCCCATTAGCACTACCTTCAGTTTAACCACTTCCTCCAGTCTCTTCTGCAACAATGCTGCTCAAACCATCACCATCTTCCATCTGGGTTACTGCAAAGGGCTCCAATTTTCCTAGCCCCCACTGTTGCCTCCTTCCAGAATTTTCTCAATACACAGCAGCCAAGGTGATTATTCTAAAATGTAAATGAGAGCAGGTAGTTCCTCTGCTTAAAACACTCCACTGGTTTCTCTAGGGTCAAAGAGGAAGTCAGTCTTTGCTGGGGCCCACAGGTCCTTCATGATCAGGCCTCCACTGTCTCAGGCTTTCTCTTGCTTGTCCCCTACCCATACTGTCCTGGTCATGCTGGCCTCCTTACTGTCTTCCAGTGCCAGTGCCCTCCTCTTCACCCCAGACCCCGTGGCTCACTCCCTCACTTTCTTTGGGTCTGTGCTCAAGAGCATCGTGTTAGACCTTCCCTGAACCCCCTTGCCACCCCCGACACACTGTCACTCTCTGACCCCATCCCTGCCCGTCCTGCTTCATTGTTCTCCATAACACATCACAAACATACTCTCTCTTTGTATGCATAGTGCCTGGGCTGTGTGGTGTGTGGCTCCTGCCTGTAATCCCAGCAATTTAAGAAGCCTAAAGCAGGAGGATGGCTTGAGCCCAGGAGTTCGAGACCAGCCTGGGCAACACAGTGAGACTCGGTCTCTACAAAAAATAAATAAATAAAATAGGCAGGTATGGTGATGCCAGCCACTCAGAAGGCTGAGGCAGGGGAATCCCTTGAGCTCAGGGGTTCAAGACTGCAGTGAGCTGTGATTATGCCTCTGCAGCCTGGGCAATAGAGCCAGACCCGGACTCTAAAACATAAATAAATATATGCAGAGTGTTTGTTTTCCCTGATATGTTTTTATCCCCTAAAGCGCTGTCACCCATAAATACTTGCTAAATGCTGAATGAATGCATAAAACCTATATTCATCATCCATTCTGCATCAGGAAATATACAGCAAGGTTGAGGATACAAAGATATCGAGAGGAAACGTGCTCCCTTGAGGAACCAGGCAGCTGGCAGGGGAGACCAACCTTCTTTTGTATTTGTGGGTAATACAGTGTATACAGGATAACACAAAGATGGCACTTGGAGGGATGACTGTATGCTGGACACTGTGTTAACATGCGTGGTGCCATTTAATACAGCCCTGGGAAGTGGGGACTACAATCATCCTCGTTTCCAGGGGAGAAAACAGGCTCAGAGGGGCATAGTAATTTGCCTAAGGTCACCCAGCTTCTCAGCCACTGAGCTGAGGTTGTGACCCAGCCTCACTCTTTCTATTTCTATTTTTATTTTTTTGAGAGGGTCTCACTCTATCACCCAGGCTGGAGTGTGGTAGCATAATTACGGTTCACTGCAGCCTTGACCTCCCAGGCTCAAGCGATCCTCTCACCTCAGTCTCTTGATTAGCTGGGACTACAGGTGCATGCCACTACATCTACTAATTTTTTCTTTGTATTTTGTATAGAGATGGGGTTTCACCATGTTGCCCAGGCTGGTCTCGAACTCCTGGCCTCAATGATCCTCCTGCCTCAGCCTTCCAAAATGCTGGGACTATAGGCATGAGCCATCACCCAGCCCACAGCCTCAATCTCTAGCCCCAAAGTCCCTGCTCCTCCCACTCTCCCGGGGGAGGGCAGAATAGGCTGGGGATGGAGAAAGGAAAGAGAAGAGTGGGGTGGAGGTTCTTCCTATCAGTAGGAGAGAGGTAGAGAAGGACTGAGCTGGCAGGGGGCCCTGGGCGACAGGGCACTGTGCCAGCCCCACCAGCCTCCTCCCTCCCTTCATGTGTGCTCTGCAGCCCCGGGGCTGAGTGGGCTCCCTCTCTGGCATCAAACTTCTTTGTCACACCCCCACCCTTGCCTCAGGACTGGCTACACAGGCATCCCTTTCTGGTCCAGTCAGGCATATAACCCCAGGCTGACAGGCATCCGGGTGCCAGGGCAGCTTCAGCTGGCCAAGGGTGAGGTCATAGGCTGAGCACTCAGGGCCTGGCCCCTCCTCCCTCTCATTGCAGGCTCAGCCCTTGCCCTGCCCTTCTGCAAAATTCCCCTCTGACCTCCCTTCTGCCCCACAGCTTTCCCGCAGCAGGCTCTGGCTTCTACCTGGCAAGGCCTAGCGTATTAGTTTCCTTTGGCTGCTGTAACAAATCACTACACACTTAGCAGCTGAAAGCAACAGAAATGTACAATCTTACTGTTTTGGAGGCCAGAAGTCTGCAGTGGGTCCTCAGGGCTGCGTTCCTCCTGGAGGCTCTAGGGGAGAACCCATTCCCTTGCTTTTGCTGACTTCTAGCGGCTGCCCCTTCCTCCATCTTCAGAATCAGCTATGTAATATCTTTAAATGTCCCTGTCTTTCTACCCTGCTTCCATTTTCACACCTGCGCTGACTCTGACACCCTTGTCTCCCTTATAAAGACCATTGTGGTTATATTGGGCCCATCTGATAAACTCTGATAATCTCCTCATCTCAAAACTTTCCATTTAATCACATCTGCAGAGTTCCTTTTGGCATGTAAGGTAACACATTCACAGGTCCTGGATTATGGACATCTTTGTGGGGGGCCACACCTAGCTAGGATGGTGACCTCCTCCCTAACCAGAGGGAGTAGTTCTCAACACGTTACCATGATCTCATGCTGTCCTTGTGGGGCAGCATGGATCCCCACAGTACAGACGGCAAGCCTCGCTGACTCCAAAGCCTGTGGCCTTGTTGCAATCTCAAGGTTGCCTCCAAGACTGGAAATAAACCCCTCCCTCCTGGAGCTCCCCCATGGCCCCTCTGCTTTGGCTGGCGTCCCGTTGGGTTTGCATCTTGGTCTGGCCTACAAGCTCCCTGAGGCAGAGGGGCCCTGGCATGGGGATTGGAGGAGGAGGCACTCAGACACCGTCAGAGTGGAAGGAGGGAAGATTTTGCCGGCTGCGGGACGAGTGGGCTCTGGAGGATCTATTCTTCCCCTGCCATATTTGCAACATTGTGTGTCTGTCCATTTTTCTGGCAGAGGGAGCAGAACTTCCACCAGATTTTCAGTGGAAGCTCCACCTCCAAGGATCAAGAAACCCTGTTCTGGGCTGCCCCTGATCCCCCCTTTCCTGGGCTGCCTTCTCTGAGCCTGCCTGTCACCAGGGCTCACTCAGCACCAGGGGACGATGCTGGGGACAGTGGAGAGGGAGTGGGATGAGAGACTGCTCCACGCTGCTCCCACTCCGCACCTGCTGTGAATTCCAGAAGGCCACTCAGACCTGTCTGGCCAGAAGGCAGGGGAGCTTTCTGGGTCACCATAAGCCAAGGCAGCCGAACGTGTGCAGGGACATGGGTGGGGATGGCAGTGCAACCCTGCTGCCTCCTCTAGATTGCTCACATCTGTCTGTGAGGCAGGCGGCCCCGTGCTGAAATGCAGATTTCAGAGGTAGGGGGCAAAAGTCTACTTTTCTTTCTTTCTTTTTCTTTTTTTGAGACGGAGTCTTGCTCTGTCATCCAGGCTGGAGTGCAGTGGCACGATCTTAGCTCACTGTAACTTCGCCTCCCAGGTGCAAGTGATTCTCCTGCCTCGGCCTCTCAAGTAGCTGGAATTACAGGCACTTGCCACCACACCTGGCTAATTTTTGTATTTTTGGTAGAGACGGGGGTTTCACCATGTGGGCCAGGCTGGTCTTGAACTCTTGACCTCAAGTGATCCACCCACCATGGCCTCCCATAGTGCTGGGATTACAGGCGTGAGCCACCGTGCCCAGCCAAGAGTCTGCTTTTCTAACAAGCATCCGGTGCTGCTGGTCCATGGCCACACTTTGAATACGAAGACCCAGAGGACCTGGGCCTACTTCTGTCCCTTTCTCCTCTGCATTCGTTCAATGATTCGAATCTTTGGAGCTCCCACAATATGTTATTCTCCACCCTCCCCCCACCAGCTTCACACCCTGGCACTGACTGTGAGGGCCTGGCGGGGGGGCAGGGGGAGCTGCTGCCCACTCTCCTTTCCCTGGCGGGGTCTGGTCCCTCGGGGACCGGGCATGACCTTGCTCAGGGTGCCAGGATGAAGCAAGCGCTCCTCCACTGGGCTTCCCCGTCACCTCCCATGCTTCTGCCAGCCCTACGTCTCTGTGATCTCCACACTCCCAGCTTTTCCTGCTCTTGGCCCTCATAGACATGACTTCACTCTCCTATCAACCAGCAGTGACCCCGCCTGGAAGAAGGAGGGTGGAGCGGCCTTCGCAGCTTTGCCAAAGCAGAACTGGAACACAGCTCTCTCCATTCCCAGGGAAGGTTGATCCAGGCACTTTATTCGTATTTCAGAATTTGGGATGGAGTTCGATGAATGGCTTACTACACCTTGTAAAACAGGAAGTGCGTTTTGAGCAATCTGCTCCGATAGCCAGAGGCACTAGTATTTCAGGTATGTCCCCTTCACCCAAGCCCTCATTCCTAGGCAGGTCTTACAAAGGGTTCCGCCAGCGCCCTCTACAGGCCACACAATCAGGGCTCCGCTTGTGGTGGGGTGGGGAGCGCAGAAACGTGCAGACCACAAGATGTTTGCACGCACAGCCTGCACTCCGGAGATCCAGCCGCCCACCCACTGCCCAGGAGAGGGCCGGGGGGCCAGGGGAGAGAGAAAAGGAATGGAGGGCATCGGAAGGGCTCCTCTCTTCTCCCCCAGCAGCCCCAGGCACAGAGCATGTCCCCACCAGCCCCTGCCCCCAGCCTCCCTGCCCAGACAGGCCCTCTCACAGATCAGGGAGAGAAGTGGCCCCAGCACCAACATTGCCATTTAGCAATACTGCCACTTACATCACGAAGACCTCAGATCTCAGAGGAGACAGGGAGGAGAGCTGAGGTGAGGAGCCAGAGACTGCCATGAGGTGCCTCTCCAACTCTTGGCTGCAGGGAGTGGAGAGGCCTGCAGAGGTGAGCTGGGGGCCTGTATTGGGGCTCCAGAGGGAGCATAAGGTGTCTTCCTTCATGCATGAAAACCCTGAGTAGGCCTCATGTGGGTGCTGACCTGGTGGCTTTGTTGTGGTCCTTCCCCCGCCACAGGCCCCTCAGCTGCTCTTCTGTTCTCTGAGGACCTGAGGGATCATGACCTGGGAGGGGAGGGGGTTACAGGCAGGAGGTCTCCACTCCCCTGATGCAAGAAACAGCTGAGTTCGCCCGGCACCTGTGGAAAGCCTTCAGGTTGTCAAAAACCAAAGCCTCACTGAGGTTTGTTCCTACTTTGGTGTTGGTGCAGGAGAAGGGGCTTGGATCCGAGCCCCCAGTGCTGACATCGACCTACCACCCCATCCCCCTTACCCTGTGCCTGGGTGGTCCAAGGGTCTTCGGCAGGGTGGGAGGGGCAGGAGTGGGGGACTGTGCTCTAAGTGGGCAAGTTGTGTGCCTTTTCACAGTGACAGGAGAACCAGGACAGTCTGCCCTGGGGCCTACTTTGCCCTACAAAACAGATCAGTCCTGCAGATGGTGCATAGCTCCTCCCAGCTGCCAGCCTCCTCACCTCTTTACCTGCTAGTGAGAGTGCACCTGCACCTGTGGTCCAGCCCCTGGCAAGACTCCTCTTCTGGCGGCTTGCATCTCTTCCTTGCCCCCCGGCCCTGTCCTGGTGTCCCCCACTACCAATCTCTCCTGTTCACTGACCCAGACTTCTCCACCTCCCCCACTGCACCCAGCGGCTTCATCTTTCACTCCTTGGAACCCTAGTGCTGTAGTAAGAATAGTAGCAAACACTCACAAAGTATATCTATGTGCCGGTCACTGTTTAAAGCCCTCTGTGTATACTGACTTATTTAATGGTGGCAGTAACTCTAGGACAGAGAGACAATTATTATCCCAATTTTGCAAACGAGAAATCTGTTATGTTGGGAAACAGTAAGATTGAGTTAAGCCTAAGGACTGAAGAAAGAAGGAGATAGAGACCAGCAAAGCAGGCCTTTGGGAGCAGTCATCCTTGTCCAAAGATGAAAAGACTTGTTTTTTGTAATTACAAAGTAATGTGTGCAGCAGACTTCCCTGGCCCTTGCCCTACCTACTACTGATCCCCAAGAGCTAAAAGGCACAAAGGGATGAAAAACAGGCACCCAGGGCTGGGCACAGTGGCTCACGCCTATAATCCCAGCACTTGGGGAGGCTGAGGCAGGCCGATCACTTGAGGTCAGGAGTTCGAGAGCAGCCTGGCCAACATGGTGAAACCCCGTCTCTACTAAAAACACAAAAATTATCTGGGCCTGGTGGCATGTGCCTGTTGTCCCAGCTACTCACAAGGCTGAGGCACGAGAACCGCTTGAACTCGGGAGGCAGAGGTTGCAGTAATCAGAGATCCTATCACTGCACTCTAGCCTGGGCGACAGAGGGAGACTCTGTCTCAAAAAAAAAAAAAAGAAAGAAAAAAAAAAGAAAAAAATCAGGCACCCACTGGAGGGCCCTTCTGCTGGCCTGTTCCTACTCTCTAGTCCTAGGATCCAGGGCAGGAGGGGAGAAGGCCAGGGACCAGAGCCAGGAGGGCTCCTGGGTTCCAGGCTCTATTCCTCAAGCCGCCCCCCTCACCATTCTGCTTCTTGTTCACCTCCAGTTTTCTTCATTTCTCTTGGGAGAGAGCTGGGCCTGGCCCTGTGGGTGCTAGGAAAGGTGTTCTGGCCTGCCTGGGAGGAGACAGCCCCGCAGAGTTGGGCTGAGGTGCCCTCATTCCAGGCCTGTCTTTTCTTGACATCCCTGTCATGGTCCTTCCCCTCTGCTTTCCCTTTGCTCTGACTCCCAGACCCAAAACAAATTCTACTTTCCGGTGCTTGGTGCCTCAGTACCATGCTGTTCCTGGTCCACTGTCCTCTCCCAGAAGGAATTCAGCCCTAGGAGTATCCCTAGAATGTGGCCTCACTCTCTGCCCCTGGAGAAGGAGAGAAAACCTCAGAGTATGGTTGAAAAAGGGAGAGAGAGCAAACGGCTGAGCTCAGAGAGGCCAGACGAGGAAGTGGCTGTTGGAAAGATGTTAGCCATGGCCACTGGGAGCGGGTGAGGGAGATCAGAGTCTGGGACCCAGAAAGATGACAGGGCCCTTAGATGACAGAGGCATTCTGGGTGTTGAGATATACACCTGGGTGATTTGTTTTGTATTGATTCTAAATATCACTCTTTAAATTGTGATTGCAATATAATCTATGGGCCAGATACAGTGGCTCATGCCTGTAATCCCAGTACTTTGGGAGACCAAGGTGGGAGGATTGCTTGAGGCCAGTTTAAAACCAGCCTGGGTAACATAGGGCTAACTTTAAAAAAAAGTAGCCAGGTGTGGTGGCACACACTTGTAGTTATAGCTACTCATGAGGCTGAGGCAGGAGAATCCCTTGAGCCCAGGAGTTCCAGGTTGCAGTGAGCTATGATCATGCAACTATACTCCAGCCTGGGCAATTGAGTGAGACCCTGTCTCTTAAAAAAAAAAAAAAAAAAAAAAAAAAAAGTGGTCTATGGACAAGCCATGACTAGGAGAAAATATTTGCAAAGGATATAGCTGATAAAGGACTGTATTGAAAATATTTTTTCTTTCTTTCCTTCCTTACCTTCTCTTCTCTTGTCTTCTCTTCTGTCTTTCTTTCTTTCTTTTTTTTTTTGAGACAGAGTCTTGCTTTGTTGCCCAGGCTAGAGTGCAGTGGTGCAACTTGGGCTCACTGCAACCTCTGCCTCCCAGGTTCAAGCGATTCTTCTGCCTCACCCTCCTGAGTAGCTGGGATTACAGGCACCTGTGACCATGCCCGGCTAATGTTTGTATTTTTAGTAGAGATGGGATTTCACCATGTTGGCCATGCTGGTCTCGAACTCCTGACCTCAAGTGATCTGCCCGCCTTGGCCTCCCCAAGTGCTGGTATTACAGGCATGAGCCACTGTGCCTGGCCAAGAACCCTTAACACTCAATAATAAGAAAAAGAACAATGTGATTTAAACATGGGCAAAAGAGCTGGAAGGATAGCCCAGCAAAGAAGATATACAGACAGAAAATAAGCATATGAAAGATTCTAAACATCATATGTTGTTAGGAAATGGCAAATTAAAACAACAGTGAGAAACTACTACATACCCATTGGAATGGCAAAAATCGAAAACAGCAAATGCTGGCAAGGATGTAGAGCAACAGGAACGCTTATTCATTGCTGGTGGGAACGCAACAGGGTACAGTCACTTTGGAAGAGAGTTTGGCAGCTCCTTATAAAACTAAATACACTGTTGCCACATGATGCAGTAATTGTGTTCCTCGGCATACCCCAATGAATTGAAAACTGTCCACAGAAAAACTTGCACAAGGATGTTTATAGCAGCTGTATCCATAATCGAAAACTTGGGAAGTAACCAAGATGTCCTTCTTGGTTACGGATAAATAAACTGTGGTACATCCAGGCGATGGAATATTATTCAGTGCTAAAAAGAGGTAGAGTGGGCATGGTGGTGCATGCCTGTAATCCTATGGGAGGCCGAGGCAAGCAGATTACTTGAGCTCAGAAGTTTAAGACCAGCTTGGGCAACACGGTGAAACCTTGTCTCTACAAAAAGAAATACAAAAATTAGCCAGCATGGTAGCATGCACTGGTAGTCCCAGCTACTCAGAGGCTGAGGTGGGAGGATCACTGGATCACTTGAGTCTGAGAGGCAGAGGTTGCAGTGAGCCAATATCACACCACTGCACTCCAGCTTCGGCCTGCGTGAGAGTGAGACCCTGTCTCCAAAAATAAAATAAAATAAAATAAAATAAAATAAAAGGGAGCTATCAAGCCATGAAAATACATCATGGAGGAAACATAAATGAATATGACTGAGCCAATCTGAAAACATGCTGTGTGATTCCAACTATATGACATTCTGGAAAGGGCAAAACTATGGAGACAGTAAAAGGATCATTGGTTGCCAAGGGTTAGAAGGGAGGAAGGAATGAGTCGGTGGAACATGGAGAATATTTAGGGCAGTGAAATTGTGCTGTATGGTACTATCATGGTGGATACGTGTCATTATACGTTCGTCCAGACCCACAGACTGTACAGTCCTAGAGACATCCCTATATAAACTGTGGATTTTGGGTGATAACAATGTGTCAATGTTGTTCACTTACTGTCACAAATGTACCATTCTGGTGAGGGATGTTGATAATGGGGGAAGCTGTGCTGTGTGGGTGGAGAGCTTATGGGAAATGTCTGTACTTTCCACTCAATTTTGTTGTGAACCTAAAACCGCTGTAAAAATGTAAAGTCTATTAAAAATTTTTTTTTTGAGATGGAGTCTTGCTCTGTTGCCGAGGCTGGAGTGTAGTGGCACAATCTTGACTCACTGCAACCTCCGTCCCCGGGGTTCAAGCGATTATCCTGCCTCAGCCTCCCGAGTAGCTGGGATTGTAGGTGCCCACCACCACTCCTGGCCAATTTTTGTATTTTTAGTAGAGGCGGGGTTTCACCATGTTGGCCAGGCCAGTCTCGAACTCCTGACCTCAGGTGATCCACCCACCTCTGCCTCCCAAAGTGCTGGGCTTACAGGCAAGAGCCACTGCACCTGGCCTATTAATAATTTTTTAAAGTATTGAGTAAAAAAAGGAAACAGAATGAGGTCGATTACCCAATGCCATTCGTGTAAATTAAAAGCATAAATACAAATAAAATAGTATTCCATGTCAAAAAAAATCTATGTTCAGGCCAGACAATTAGGAATACACAGAAAAATAAATGTAATAATTGTGATGCTATTGTATATATGCTTTTATGTCCTGCTTTTTTTCTTTTTTGCAGGCTTAGTATTTCAGTTCCACCTGGCTTGAAAAACTAACGTATATATAACATTATAACGTAATTATTTTTCATTTTATTACAATCTTTAACACTTTATTTATTATTATTATTATTATTATGTTTGAGACAGAGTCTTGCTCTGTCGACCAGGCTGGAGTGCAGTGGTGCAATCTCGGCTCACTGCAACCTCTGCTTCCCAGATTCACGCCATTCCCCTGCTTCAGCCTCCCGAGTAGCTGAAACTACAGGTGCCTGCCACCATGCCTGGCTAATTTTTGTTGTATTTTTTAGTAGAGACGGGGTTTCACCGTGTTAGCCAGGATGGTCTCAATCTCTTGACCTCATGATCTGCCTGCCTTGGCCTCCCAAAGAGCTGGGATTACAGGCGTGAGCCACTGCGCCTGGCCTAACATTTTATTTTTAACAGTTGCATACTGTTGTTCCATAATTTATTTAGCCATTTCCCTATTTTTTTTTTTTAATTGAGATGGAGTCTGGCTCTGTCGCCCAGGCTGGAGTGCAATGATGCGATCTTGGCTCACTGCAACATCCACCTCCCGGGTTCAAGTGATTCTTCTGCCTCAGTCTCCTGAGTAGCTGTGACTACAGGTGTGCACCACCACGCCCAGCTAATTGTTTTGTATTTTTAGTATAGACGGGGTTTTGCCATGTTGGCCAGGCTGGTCTTGAACTCCTGACCTCAGGTGATCCACCCACCTCCGCCTCCCAAAGTGCTGGGATTACAGGCATGAGCTACCGCACCTGGCTGCTATTTCCCTATTGTTAAGACCATGTGGTTGTGTCCAGTGTTTTGTTGTTATAAATAATGCTGTCGAGAATATCCTTAAGCTTTTGTTGTTGTTTGTTTGTTTGTTTGTTGTTTGAGACAGGATCTGGTTCTGTCTCCAGGCTGAAGTGCAGTGGTGCGATCATGGCTCACTGCAGCCTTGACTTCCTGGCCCCAACCAGTCCTCCTGCCTCGGCCTCCTGAGTAGCTGGGACCACAGACATGTACCACCACGCCCAGCTAATTTTTATATTTTTTGTAGGGATGGAGTTTCACCATGTTGGCCAGGCTAGTCAAACTCCTGAGCTCAAGCAATCCACCCACCTCAGCCTCCCAAAGTGCTGGGATTACAGGCTGAAAGGGAAATGTCTTTTGGTAGAGAGATTGACTGTTGTTGTTGTTTTGGTTAGAAATGGTTGACTAAAAATAGTTCTATTTTGAACATGACAGGTTTGAAGTATCTCTTAGATAGCCAAGCAGAGATGTCAGGTAGGTGGTTCGGTAAGATTTGTCTACAGGTTAGAGGTCAGAGTTGGCATTTCCTAGATAGATGGGATTACCTACGAAAAACTGTAGATGGAGGAGGCAGAGCAACAAAAGAGGAGAGCCAAGAAAATGCGGTGTCTCTGAAGGCAAGAGAGTGAGTCCTCAAGAAGAAAGAGTAAATGATTGTGATGGTTAATTTTAGGTATCAACTTGACTGGGCTCAAGGGTGCCCAGATAGCTGGTAAAATATTATTTCTGTGTGTGTCTCTGAGGGTATTTCAGGAAGAGATTAGCAGTTGAATCAGAAGACTGAGTAGAGTTTACACCCACCAATGAGAATAGCCATCATCCAATTGTTTGAGAGGTTGAAGAGAACAAAAAGTCAGAGGAAAGATGAATTTTCTCTCTGCTTGAGCTGGGCATCCGTCTCCTCATGCCCTTGGACATTGGTGCTCCTGTTTCTCCAGGCTTGAACCAGGACTTACACCATTGGTTCCCCCAGTTCTCAGCCTTCAGGTTTGGACTAGAACTATACCACCAGCTTTCCTGGGCCTTCAGCCTACAGACAGCAGATTGTGGGACTTCTCAGCTTCCCTAATTGCATAAGCCAATCTGTCATAATAAATCTCTTCCTACATACCTACATATATCCTTTTGGTTCTGTTTCTCTGGAGAACCTTGACAAATACAGTGATCAGTGAGATCTACTGTTTCAACAAGGTCAAGGAAGAAGACCCAGCTCCACTGGACATAGCGGGCTAAAAGTCAGAATGACTTGGCAAGAGCTATTCGGTAAAGCAGCAAGATGGATGCCAGACTGGAGTACGGGGTGAGAATGTGGAGACAATACATGCAGACAACTGTGCTGGGAAGAGCAGGGAAATGGGGTGGGAACCCGATTAGTGATGCTTCCCATTTCTTTGAAATTCCTGGTGATTCTTATGCCAATATCACAGTTTTTGTTTGTTTGTTCATTTACCACAGAATCATTGTAGCTTTGTAAGTATAGTTTAACATGTATGTAAATGAATAAATACAAACCGTCCAAGGGAGCAAGTTTCTGCCATGCATCCCACTTGCTACTCTTCTTTTTCAAAAGGGTTTATTTTCCCCCATTATTCTCACTAATGAGCTTTAAAATAATTATTTCAAACTTTAAAAATATATTGATAATTTATTTTATTTTATTTTATTTGAGAAGGAGTCTCACTCTGTCACCCAGGCTGGAGTACAGAGTGCAGTGGCATGATCTTGGCTCACTACAACCTCTGGCCCCCCAGGTTCAAGTGATTCTCCTGCCTCAGCCTCCCAAGTAGCTGGGATTATAAAGATTATACGCCACAACGTCTGGCTGAATTTTGTATTTTTAGTGGAGACAGGGTTTCACCATGTTGGCCAAGCTGGTCTCAAACTCCTGACCTCAAGTGATTCGCCTGCCTCGGCCTCCCAAAGTGTTGGGATTACAGGTGTGAGCCACCGCGCCTGGCATACATTGATATTTTAATCGAAATAGTACTAAAAATAGAAATCAAGTTGGAGAGAATAACCTTATAAAATGTTGAGGGGCTCTCTCCATAAATAAGAGTTGTTTCTCCATTTATCAAAGCCTCTTCTCTCTCAATAAAGTTGTATGGTTTTCTTCACAAAAGTTCATTTTTTGATAAACTTATTTCTGTCTTTAATGCACTTTGTTTATATGGAATGGGATATTTAGCTTTAATCTAATCACAGTTTCTTCTAATAGTTTTCTAAGTGTTTCACAAAGTAATTTTTTTTTTTTTTTGAGACAGTCTCGTTCTGTTGCCCAGGCTATAGTGCAGTGTTTCGATCTCGGCTTACTGCAACCTCTACCCCCAAGGCTGAAGTGGTCCTCCTGCCTCAGTCTATCCGGTAGCTAGGACTACAGGCATGCCCAGCTAATTTATTTATTTATTTATTTATTTATTTATTTATTTATTTATTTTTGAGAGGGAGTCTCACCTCCTGGGTAGCTGGGATTAGACACGTGCCACACACCCGGCTAATTTTTGTATTTTCAATAGTGAAGGGGTTTCACCATACTGGCCAGACTGGTCTCAAACTCCTGACCTCAGGTAATCCGCCTGCCTCGGCCCCCAAAGTACTAGAATTATAGGCGTGAGCCACCTCACCTGCCCAATGCCCCACTAATTTTTATATTTTTTGTAGAAACATGGTTTTGCCATAATGCAATTAGCCAGGTATGGTGGCGTGTGCCTGTAGTCCCAGCTACTTATGAGGCTTGTTTAGCCAATAATAATATTTTAACTTTTCCTTTGTTCTTTTCCAATATTTTTTCTCCTCCTCCTTCTTTTTCTCCTCCTTAGTCTTCTCCCCTCCTCCTTCTGTTCTCTTTATCCTCGGCCTTGTTCATCTGGTCTTATTGCATTGGCTACAAATTGTAAAACAAAGTTAAATGTCAATATTGACAGCAGAATCTCTATTTCTTTCTCTCTCTCTCTCTCTTTTTTTTTTTTTTTTTTTTGAGACAGAGTCTTGCTCTGTCACCCAGGCTGGAGTACAGTGGCACAATCTCAGCTCACTGCAACCTCTGCCTCTCGAGTTCAAGTGATTCTCCTGCCTCAGCCTCCCGAGTAGCTGGGACTACAGGCACGCATCATCACGCCTGGCTAACTTTTGTATTTTTAGTAGAGAAAGGGTTTTGCCCTGTTGGCCAGGCTGGTCTTGAACTCCTGACCTCAAGTGATCCGCCCACCTTGGCCTCCCAAAGCTGGGATGACAGACGTGAGCCGCTGTGCCCAGCCCTTTTTAGTTATTTTAAAATGTACAATAACTTATTGCTGACTGTAGTCACCCTGTTGTGTTATCAATACCAGATCTTATTCATTCTATCTAATTATATTTTTGTACCCTTAACCATCCCCACTTCTTCCCACCGCCACTACCATTTCCAGCCTCTGGTATCCCTCTACTCTGTATTTCCATGACTTCAATTATTTTCATTTTTAGCTCCCACAAATAAGTAAGACCATGAGAAGTTTGTCTTTCTGTGCCTTGCTTATTTCACTCAACATAATGACCTCCAGTTTCATCTATGTTGCTGCAAATGGCAGGATCTCATTCTTTCATGTGGCTGAATAGTACTCCATTGTGTATATGTACCACAGTTCCTTTTCTTTTTAAATTTTTCCTTAAAATTTTTTTTATCAACTCTTAAGTTCTAGGGTATATGTGCAGAATGTGCAGGTTTGTTACATAGGTAAACGTGTGCCATGGTGGTTTGCTGCAAATCAACCCATCACCCAGGTATTAAGCCCAGCACCCATTGGCTGTTCCACCTGGTGCTCTCCCTCCCCCTACTTCCCTGACAGGCTGCACAGTTTCTTTATCCATTCATCTGTTGATGGACACTTAGGCTGCTTCCTAATGTTCCCTATTGTGAATAGTGGCACAATAAACTTGGGAGTGCAGATATCTCTTTGATATACTGATTTGTCTTCTTTTTTTTTTTTTTTTTTTTGAGACAGAGTCTCACTCTGTCGCCCAGGTTGGAGTGCAGTGGCTTGATCTTGGCTCACTGCAACCTCCGCCTCCCGGGTTTCAGTGATTCTCCTGCCTCAGCCTCCTGAGTAGCTGGGATTACAGGCCTGCACCACCATGCCCAGCTAATTTTTGTATTTTTAGTAGAGATGGGGTTTCACCATGTTGGTCAGGCTGGTCTTGAACTCCTAACCTCAAGTGATCCGCCCACTTCGGCCTCCCAAAGAGCTAGGATTACAGGCGTGAGCCACTGTGCCTGGCCTCTGCTCTGATTTGTATTATTATTTTTCTTCTACCAAGTTTGGGATTGTCGCCTTGGCTTGTAAAAAAAAAAATAAAATAAGAAAAACATGAAATAACAAAAAAAGTTTCAGTTTGGTTTGCTCTGGATGTCCTAGTTCTTTAAGATGCATTATTAGGTTGTTTATTTGAGGTTTTACTACTTTTTTGATGTAGGTGCTTATAGCTGTAAACTCTCCTCTTAGTACTGCTTTTGCCATATCCCATAGGTTTTGGTATGCTGTGTTTCCATTATCATTTGTTTCAAAATCTTTCAATTTCCTTCTTGATTCCTTGCTTGACCCACTGGTTATTCAGGAACATTTTGTTTAATTTCCATGTGTTTGTGTAGTTTCTAAAGTACCTCTTATTGATTTCTAGTTTTATTCCATTGTGGTCAGAGAAGGTACTTGATATATATATATATATTTTAGTTTTAAAGTCTTGTTTTGTGGACTAACATATAGTCTGTGCTATATGTTATGATCCATGTGCTAAGAGGAATGTGTATTCTGCAGCCATTGGATGAAATGTTCTATAAATATCTATTAGGTCCATTTGGTCTGTAGTACAGAACAAGTCTGCTGTTTCTTTGTTGATTTTCTGTGTGGATGATCTGTCCAATGCTGAAACTGAGGTGCTGAAATCTCTAGCTATTATTGTATTGGGGTCTATCTGTCTCTTTAGCTCTAATGATATTTGCTTTATATATCTGGGTGTCATAGGTATGCTTAAAAAAAAATAAGAAAATGGGCTGGACTAGGTAGCTCATGACTGTAATTCCAGAACTTTGCAAGGCTAAGGTGGGAGGGTCAGGCTGAGCCCAGGAGGTTGGTGCTTCAGTGAGCTGTGATTGTGCCACTTCATTCCAGCATAGGTGACAGAGCAAGACTCTGTCTCAATAAGAGAGAGAGGAAGGAAGGAAGAGAGAAGGGAAAAGAAGAAAAAGAGAAGGAAGGAAGGAAGGAAGGAAGGAAGAAAGGAAGGAAGGAAGGAAGGCAGATGAACATCCATGTATCTGTCTCATAGATTAAGAAATAAAACATCACTGGTATCTTAGAAGCCCCTTGGGTTTCCCTCCTGAGTCATAACCACTCCCTCCTTGTCTTCCTTACCCCAGGGAATGACTCTCTTGACTTTTAGGTTAATTCTTCCCTTGCTTTTGTCTATGGTCTTTACCATATGTGTGTATATTCCTAAACAATATTGGGAAGCAAACATAATCGTAATATGAAAAGAAAGGACAATTTTTTACTAGATGAAGACTCCCAGGATTATTTTAATCTACAGTCCTGGGAAGCACAGGACTCCCTGCAATGAGGGCATGTGGCTGGGCTGTAGCATCAGCCAGACCTTGGACATCTGGATGGAATATGGTCAGGGGCAGCTGGCTGCTCTGTGCTTTCTGCCTGGGAGCTCACTTCTATCTCCTTCTTTCATGGGCAGGTCAAGTGCAAACTTCCTGATCAGGCAGCAGGGTGTGGCAAGGAGAACATGAACTCTACAGCACTTGGTCAAGATAAGGCTAGTACAATTCGGTATCAGGGCCAGGCTCACCAGACATTCTGATCTGAGTCAGGTTCCGAAAATGGTACACTGACAGCAGGGGTCTTGGTGGTGATAGCTACCAGTGTGTCTGTCTCCTGAGTTAGTCACACTGCTCCAATCTGAACTGGCATCCCTTTGCATGTGGTGCACAGCTGCTATCTTGGGATCCCCCTCCACTGTCTTCCCAGGGCCTCCCTTTGCTTCTACCCTGTGGCAGATCTCTATTTCTGGCAGCCTGTGCCTTCTACTTTCCTGGTTGACTCTCTCGTTTTGGTGGAGCACTTTCTCCAGTAGCGTTTTCAGATATTCTGCATGCGAGGCAAACCTTTTGAAATCTCATACGTCTGAGGATGTAAATACCTGTATTCTAACTCCTTACTTGGTTAATAGTTTGAATGGGTATAAATTCTCGGTTGAAAGCAATTTTCTTCAAAATTTTGAAGGTATTGCTTTTCACTTCCAGTGTTGCTGTTGAGAAATTCAAAACATTTATGATAATTGAGTCTTTGTATGTTTTTTTCTTTCTATCTGGAAATTTCTAGACTCTTCTCTTTAATTTATCTTGGTGTGGGTTTATTTTAATCTACAGTGTTGGGGACTTGGTGGACCATTTTATGATCTGGCAACTCGTGTCCTTCTGTTCTAGAAAATTTCTTCATATTCGATCATTGATTATTTTCTCTCTTCCATTTTCCTCTGGTTCTTTTTTAATTTTGTTTTCTTTCATTATTTTTCATTTTTTTAATAGCCCTGGGAGGAAGCCAGAGCCACAAATGCATTTGAAGTGCCAATGATCAACTTGATGCAGGATCTTTCCTTCCTTCCTTTCTTCCTTCCTTCCTTCCTTCCTTCCTTCCTTCCTTCCTTCCTTCCTTCCGTCCGTCCGTCCGTCTTTTTTCTGGCAGGGTCTCGCTTTGTCACCTAGGCTGGAGTGGAGTGGTGTGATCATGGGTCACGGCAACCTTCACCTCCCGGGCTCAATTAATCCTCACCTCAGTCTTCCAAGTAGCTGGGATTACAGGCATGTGCCACCATGCCCAGCAAATTTTAAAATTTTTCTTATAGAGACCAGGTCTCACTCTGTTGCCCAGGCTGGTTTCGAACTCTCAGGCTCAAGTGATCCTCCCGCCTTGGGTCTCCCAAAATTCTGGGATTACAGATGTGAGCCACTGCACCCAGCCCTCTTTTTCTTTTTAGAACATTTATGTTGATGCTGAATTCCTGGAATTATCTTCTAATGCTCTTATATTTTCTCTCCTATATTTTCTATCTTTTAGTATGTTTGCTTTACTTCCTAGGGAGATTTAATCAACGTTATCTTCTAATCTTTCTATTGAGGGTTTTTGTTTCTGCTGTCATGATCTTTTTCTTTTTCTTTCTTTCTTTCTTTTTTTTTTTTTTGAGAGGTGATCTTGCTATGTTGTCCAGGCTGGTGTTGACCTCCTGGGCTCAAGACATCCTGCTGTCTCAGCCTTCTGAGTAGCTGGTATTACAGGCATGGGGCCACTGTGCCTGGCTTATGCTGTCATATTTTATTTTCCAAGGCATTATTGTTACTGTTACTGTTCTCTGAATGTTCCTTTCTATAGCATTTTATTCTTGTTTCATGGATACAGTGCCTTCTCACGTCTCTGAGGATATTAACAATGATCTTTTAGGTGCCCTGTTCTTTTTGTGTAACTTGTTTCTCTAAGTTACTTTTCCTGATTGTTTTGTCTCTCACTTCTGTGTTAGAAAATGTCCTATATGTCTGGTAATCTTTGGTCATGATTAAGGTTGAGGGTTGGGGGTAGGAGGTTGGTGGGAAACTCCAAGCTCACAGGTTGGGTTTGCTACAGTAGGGCGATCTAACCGGGTTGTTTTTGGAGAACCCCCTATGTCAGAATGTTTAGATGGGTAGGATGGTAAAATGCCCCAGTATAGAATCTTCTAGTCTCCAGCCTGGAAGCAAAGGTCCTGCTCCTAGCACTTTGGGAACCAGTTCTGGGAGAAGACTCAGGGTTTCTGTATTCAGCATTCAATATGACTTGGTCACTTAATTCCCTCATTTTCAGCATTTTCAGTCTGGCATATCTGTTCACAACTCTGCCGGAAGTTTCCCCAGTCCAGATACCTTCTATCTTACCTTCTTCAGAGAAAAATCCTCCAGACTCTTGTGTTATGAGAAAGACTGTTGTCCAGTGGTTTGGAGTTAGGGAAGAGGTCTAGGGACCTAACTGTGTTTCAGCTCAGTCCCTACTTTAGCAACCTTTCCCGCAGTTCTAGAGATATCTTGGAATGCCATTTTCTGTGCCTTCTGAGAGCCTTGCAATGTAAATCAAGTTGGCTCTCGGTTTTCCCCACTGCCAGTTTGGGATGTCTGTTTCCTCGGGGCTGGTAAGTCAGTAACTGCATGACTGCCTACCATCCTGTCTCAAAAATACTATTGCTATTGTCTCCTTTCCTGGTCTTTGCATCCTTGTAGGTTTATCTCTTGATTTGAAAATGTCTTTACTGAAGTTTTAGTGGGGTTTTGGGAGGGAGTGAAATTAGATATATGCATTCAATTACCATCTTAACCCAGAACCCTTACTTCCTTTTCTAATATATTTTAAAAATTATTCCTGGGAATAACCCCACTGGGTCATGGAGGATTGCTATCTTAATGTACTGGGATATGTTTATTTCTGTCTTTCCACGTAGAAATCTTTAAGTGAACATGATTAGCAGGAAATGGGCTTTTCTATGAGGAGGATTCAAAGAAAATGTCTCCAGTAGGATAACTTTTATTAAGCATATGAGAGAAAATTAGAGGCTGAATCCCAGTTTGCAGCCTCTGGGCAACTCCTAATGGACTTCGGGGTGGGGGCAGGGTATGATAACCCCTGGGGGTGCATCTGGAGATGTCCTTTGCAATGCTTTGTTAAGGGACCTGGAATAAATCTCAGACTTTATCATTGATGACCCTGAGAGTAGCTCAGTTGGTGGCCTGATTTGATTTTACATCAATTGGCAGGGCTCTGTTATAAGCAAGATGCCTTTCTGAAATGTAACCCATTGCCCACATGGACCCCAGAACCATTCATCATTATTTACTTATCAAATAGCCATGGACCATGTCCACAAAGTGCTAAGCTAGCTCTCAATTACTGAGACAGAATCTGCCCTAGGTAACTCTTTAAGCAACACCAGCGCCCGCTATCACCCGCCGTCCCCCACCCTGCAATTCCCACAACCTTCCAGAGAAGAAGAGAGGGGATATAGATGGAAAGGGAATTCAGGGTCATATACAAGGCTATAACATGGTAACAATAATTTTTCTCTCTCTGTGGCTTGTGATGATGAATAAGTAAGGAGACTCTTATAAAGCACCCACTATCATTCCTGGCACACAGTTGGAGGTTTAGATTTTGAGGGAAAGTTTTAAATGGTGCAGGGAGCCAGTGTTTCATGTTCTGATACTTTTAAATTACTAGCATTGTTAGAAGAAAACACGAAGGGATTTAGAGACTCAAAACCACATAAACGAGTCAGTACTACTTAAATTAGTCACTACTACAGCTTAACGGGGTCCATGAAGTATACATAGTGACTGCTCAGTTTTCTTGGTCATCTTCAACATGTGTCAGCTTTTGCCTGAGCTCTCGTCCTCTCTGTGAAGGGGCAAGCTCTTTTTTCTTTGTTTTTCATTTTGAGACAGGGTCTTGCTCTGTTGCCCAGGCTGGAGTGTAGTGGTATGATCACAGCTCACGGCAACCTCCACCTCCAAGGCTCAAGTAATCCTCCAGTCTCAGCCTCCCAAATAGCTGGGACTACAGGTGCCTGCCACCATACCCCATCACGCCCAGCTAATTTTTCTTTCTTTCCTTCCTTCCTTCTTTTCTTCTTTCCTTCCTTCCTCCCTTCCTTCCCTCTTTCCTTCCTTCCTTCCTTTCTCTCTCTCTCTCTCTCTCTTTCTTTCTTTCTTTCTTTCTTTCTTTCTTTCTTTCTTTCTTTCTTTCTTTCTTTCTTTCTTTCTTTCTGCTTGCCTGCTGTTTGTTTTTGTTTTATCTTTTGCTATGTTGCGCAGGCTGTTCTTGAATCCCAGGGCTCAAGCAATCATCCTGCCTCAGTCTCCCAAAGTGTTGGAATTACAGGCGTGAACTACTGAGCCCAGGCTTTGATTGTACTGTTCTCCCCACATCTTTTACTAGAAATCAGTTGTAATCCACTTCTCACAAGCAGCTTAGCTCACCATTCTTTCTGGCAACCATTTCTGAAACAGTATTTTTGAGAGATCCGTTTTAGCGAAAAGACACGTCGCACAGGGAATGGCGTTTGACAGTTCACCTGTGAAGTGTTGGAGGCACTGCTGTGTAGCAGTGCAACTGTTGAAAACCACCTGGTAGTGCAGAGGGCCGGCAGGGAGACGGTTCCAGTTTCTACCAAGCTGTGCAATCTTGGGCAAATGCGGTAATTTTCTGTGTCTTCATTTAACCATCTGCAAAGTGCGGACATACACAGGGTTGCGGTGAGGACTCATGAGATAAAGGAAGTAGAAGTGCCCATTGTACTTCTACTTAGCAAACGGTGGGGCTCTTATTGCCCAGGGTGCCATCCTGGGCAGGCTGCCATGTGTGCGTGTGTGTGCGCTCACCCTCCGGCCTGCGAGTGTGTTTCCTGGCCAAGGCGCGCGTGTGGATGTGTGTGCTGTGCCGCCCTGGGAGTGTGTGATTGCCCTCGCCAGGCTCACAGTGAGGAGCCCGCCGTGGTTGATTGACAGCGCTGGGTGAATGAGCGCGCGTGTAGGCGCCCGACACCGAGGTGGCCGCGGCTCCGCGCTGCTGTGCGCGCCTGCCTGCCCGCCCGGGTGTGGGGGGACGGCGGGCGGAGGGTTGGGTGGGAGGAGGAGGAGGAGGAGGAGGAGGAGGAGGAGGAGGAGGGAGGGCGCGGGAGCAAGGGCGGGCAGGAGGGAGGGCCGTCAGAGCGGGCTGCCGCGGAGCTCCGGCGCTGGCGGCTTCGCCGGG
Organism: Macaca fascicularis; assembly: GCF_037993035.2. Taxonomy (NCBI): domain Eukaryota; kingdom Metazoa; phylum Chordata; class Mammalia; order Primates; family Cercopithecidae; genus Macaca; species Macaca fascicularis. The sequence continues at coordinate 170,020,394 of NC_088377.1, read as the reverse complement.
CAGCGAGGCTGGGAGCCAGGAGGCGGCGCCGCGGGGAGGGAGCGCGGAGTGCGGAGCGCGGGGCCGGGCCGCCCGCCTGGTGAGAGCGCTGCGGGCCGCGGGCCGGGCCAGGGGCGGATCAGGGGCAGCGGGGCGGCGAGGCTGCGGTCTCTGGACTAGGCGAGGGGGCGCCGGGAGCCGGGAGTCCGGATCTTCAGTCGGAGCGCTGGGCACAGCAGAGAGAAGCGGTGAGACACCACGGAGCGTTGCCCAGCTGGGCGCCAGGGCCACCATGACCACCCCTTTTCCGGGACTCGGCGAGGAGACCTGCCTGCTGGAGGGACCCCGGGGAGCAGGGCGGCCGGTTCAGGCTGGGGGTGTGTGTGCGTGTGCGCGCGCGTGTGTGCATGTGTGCCTGCGAGGAGTGGTGGGCGTGTACGAGTGTGGGGGTATGGCGGTGTGTGGCATGTGTCTGTGTGTGTGAATGTGTGTAGGGGGTGTGCATCTCTGTACAGTACATGCCGTGTGTGTGTGTGTGTGTGTGTGTGTGTGTGTGTGTGACAGGGGAGGCCGGGAGGTCACAGAGCTTGGGTCTGAACCCATGCAGGAAGGAGAGGGGCTTGGCAGGACGGAGTGTGTGTGTGTGTGTGTGTATGTGTGTGTGTGTGTGTGTGCAGGGGCAGGGGTGTGTAAAGGGTGAGTGTGTCACGGGCGCTAGGTGTGGCTATGTGTGTGATGTAAGGGTGCTGGGTGCACGTGTGTCCCTGGCTCACCCTCCCTTCCCCCACCAGATGTGTGCGCATGGAGGAGAGAGTTCTGGGGAGGGGGTAGGAGTCCGCCGCAGCTGCCTGCCATTCACCCAGCTTGCCTGCCTGGCGTTCTCCTCCAGGAAGCCAGAGATCGCCAAGCTGCCCCTACCCCGAATACTTCTAGGGTCCTGGGGAAGGGAACAAGCCTAGACCCAGGAAAGGGGAGGGGCTGGAGGGAAGGTGCTTCTGCCAGATTGGGTACCTTGTTTCTCTGGCCAGAGGCTGGGCGGCCTTCGGACTGGGCCAGATCACTCAGCGCTGGCTTCACCCCTCCCGAGGCCCTGTGCCCCCTGGGGTCTGAGAGTGAGAGTGCCAGCACTTCTGGCTGGGGCGGGAGGTGGGGGTTGGAATAGGCAAGACATCGGAGGGGCTTGCTTGTTCACAGTTATATGCCCAGAAGGGTGTTGGGCACATGGTAAGCCTCGGTAAATACTTGAGGCTCAGCAGACGGAAGGAAGGGAGGAATCCACATCTGGAAGCCCAAGTCCATCCCTTTTACTACTGGTTAAGGATGAGGGTCCCTGGTTGCAGTCAGACCCCAGTTTCTGCATGAGCAGATGGGGAAGGAGGAACCCCCAGGCAGGGATTTGTGCTGGGGCCTGAAGGTACAGGAAGGGCCCAGCAAGAAGAGCCAGAGCCATGGGCAGGACACTTTGCATCCTACCCGCACTACCTGCTTCTCTGAGATCAGAAGCCTCTCTCTGGGGAACCCCATCCTGGGAAAGGGAAGAGGGTGGCCACAGCCAGGGCTCACACAGCCTCTCCTCTCTCCAGGACCTTCCTGCTCAAAAGGTGCTGAAGAACTGAGTCCCTGCCCACCAAGGCCACCCAAAGCCAGGTGGGGCCATGGCCAGGCATGGCTGTCTAGGGCTGGGACTGTTCTGCTGCGTCCTGTTTGCTGCTACTGTGGGCCCCCAGCCCGCCTCCTCCGTCCCAGGTGCCCCTGTCACCGCTTTGACCCCCCCACCTCAAAGTGAGGCCTCTATGCTGTCTCTCAACCTGGGACTTAACTTCAAATTCCATCTTCGAGGACCTGCTGCTGTCTGGGGGAGCCCTGTCACAGAGACCCAGCCACTCTCTCTTGGGCCAGGCCAGGAGCCAGCGGAAGAGGTGGCCAGTGGGCTGAGGACTGACCCCTTTTGGGAACTGCTGGTGGGCTCCCCGGGGAACTCTCTCACTGAATGGGGCTCCGCTGAAGGCGGCTTAAAACCCCAGGCCTCCTCCCTGCTCCCGGAGTCCACATCCCGGCGCTCTGGGCCCAGCGACTGGACCACTGCCCCCTATCAGACCAGGAGGAACACTGTGACCTGGGACACTGCTCTGACTGCGACAGCACTTCCATCCAGTGTTCCCAAGCCCCACCAGAATGAGCTGGAGCTGAAGTTTGACATGGCCCTGAGAGCAGGTGCAGCCCCCACACTTGGGCATCGAACGCTGCCCCTGTTGCCCAGCCTGCGGGCCAGCCTGGCAGAGATTGCTGGGCGCCTGGGACCCTTTGGTGAGTAACCACCCCATCCCAAGGAAAGCCCCTGCTGGGCACCCCTGGCAGGTAGGAGGCAGCTTCAGCCTGGGCTTCTTTTGCAGGATTCTTTGGTACTACTCTGTCCCCACTCCGGAACTTCTCTGGCCTGAGCCCCCCAGGTGAAACTACATCCACAAGCTCTTCCTCTGAAGTTTCAGGTTCTCTGGGTGAGTTTATTTCATTGCAGTAAACAATCGTGGGACACCTCTACGTGCCAAGCACTGTGCTAGGGGCCTAACAAGTACCTTTCTTTTTTTACTTTCTTGTATTGCTTCTTCCAGGCCCTAGGATATGGGCTACTACTTCCACAGAAGGAGTATTCTCTTTGCCATACTGAATCTGGTTTGCTCTTTGTAGCTTAGCTCATGGTGTACATAAGCTTAGCATGTGGCTAAATTCCTGGGACAGTGACTTCCTTAGGATACACTCTGGGAAAGGACATAATTTTCTCCAAACTCTCAGAGGCAAGGCTGGTTGGTGGGGTGGCACTCAAGCCCCATGTGCTCCCTTTGCAGGGTTCCTTGGCACCACTCTGTCCCCACCCCCATACTCCCTGGAGAGGAAGCTCTCCAGCCCAAGTCCTCTGGACCCAGCTGCTTCCCTAAGTTTTGCCTCGATTGCAACAACTTCATTAGGTAAGTATCCAATTCATTTGAACTTGACAATTATTTATTGAGCACTTACTACATGCTAGTCACTCATCAGTGTTCTGGAACCCTTTTATTTCATTGCCATCATAATCATAATCATCATTCTTTTCATCATCACCATGGAGATATATATGAATGGTCTGAGAGCAAGTATTGCTGGAGAAAGTCCCACACAGAGTTAAGTAATGGTCCCCTGAGAGTTTTGCAATGAGAGGCACAGCAGGATGTAGACAGATGTATCAGGGACAGACACAGGAACTTCTTCACGATTTCCACAGCCCTGGCACTAACCCCATCCTCCACTCCAATCTGCCTGACCTGACTCCCCACCAACCTTGGGGCTCTTTCCTTTGCTGTCTGATCTGACATGACATGCTGTCAGATATGGGCAGAGCTGGGTCTCTCATTGGGAAGACACTGAGGAGGAGACCTTGAGCAGGCAGATGCCACCTTCGTTCAAGGGAGCCTTTCAGAACATGCACATAGACAAGCTGGTGGTACAGAGGAAAGACCACAGGCTCAGGAATCTTGAGACCTGGCTTTCCAATTTATTTATTTATTTATTTACTTACTTACTTACTTACTTACTTACTTACTTACTTACTTACTAGCTAGTGACTTTGGGCACATTATTTAACCTCTCTGAACCTAAATTTTCTCATAGACCCAGGGTTTAATAATAGTACTTGCTAGTTATTGCAAAGCTCTTAGCATGATGCTGAGAGGCTCATTAAATAGTAGCTATTAACCTTGCTTCTCTCCCCCACTGCATCCCAAATCCACTTCCAGACCCTACCTCTCAGAAATCTCAGCCTTGGCCCCAGGCAGTGGTGGGACAACACAACCCACACAGCAGAGGGCACAGGTGCTGGAGGAGAGGTTCTGGTGGATGAGGCAGGGAGTCATGCAGAGGGACTGAGGGGCTTTCAGGCCCAGCTTTGCTCTGCAAAAGGTTTACTGCGGCTGTGAAACTTCTCAGTCACCCCACACTAGGCTCAGCAGTGGAAACCACTGGTCTCCCCAGCTTCTTCCAGCTCCAGACTTAACCCATGACCTGGTTCTCTGGCTCACTCCAGCCACAGTCACTGCACTCCTTTGGATGGTGGGTGAGGGGCCTGCTATGCCCCTGTTCAGCCCAGCGTGCAGCAGGGGCAGGATGTGATAGGGGGTGGGGGGCAGGTTCTGTGCCTCAGGGGAAGGATGCTGGCTGGCAGTCTGTCGGCCTTGGTGACAGCGCTGGCCAGGCAGGTTTAATGAGTCTGGACAGTATCAGAAGCAGTGCAGCCGGGCAGGCTGGCGGCCCCACCTCATTCTCCCTCCTCCCTGGTAGCTGCAGGAACCCAGCCTCTGATACTGCACCTCTGAGTAAACCCAGGAGAGCTACAGGCCTCCTGGAGAGAATGCCAATGGGCCTTGCTCTGACCAACTGTGTGTGTGTGTGTGTGTGTGTGTGTGTGTAGTTGTATCAAGCAGTTACCATACAAAGGGAGTCTCTCTGTGTTGCCTCTAGAATCTTTCTAACCTAGGTGCAACTAACCTTTGACTCCTAGGCCCTCCTTGCATTAGGTCCCCTTCACCTTGGACAGAGCCTGTATTCAGCCCATACACACCAGAACAGTTATCCAGTTAATCAGTGTGCGACTTTCATACTGGTGTTCAGTGCCCACCTCCCTTAGTCCACAGAGGGTTCCCCTCCACTCCCTGACCACTCTGGCTCGTGTCAGTTCTGATTGGCTGGCACCCATGCCAACTCAGTTGCTAAATATTTTGAGTGCCACCCCTACAAAGTGTAACCACTCTCCATGATCCTGGAGGTGGGGGTGGGGAGAGGGATGGGGCCAGGCCACTAAATGGGCTGTAGCTTCCAGCATCCAGAGTGGAGACATGATTCCCAGCCCTTTGATCTGGGCAGCTGGTGGATAATCAGGCCTGACTTTTCCATGAATCAAACTGTTCCCTCCCACAATTCCTCCCCAGCCAGCTCCTGCCTCACCAGTTATTCACACTGATATCTCCTCTCCTCCCTCATCACTGAGGTCAAGAGGGCCCACAGGGCCAGAATGGGACCTCCCAGTAGAGGAGGCTTGCTCAGGAGAGGGATCCTGGGAAGGGAAGACCAGAGATGACTATCTTCTGGACTCTTTTGGGGAAAACTGAAGGCTGTTTCTGGAGAAGCCTCCAATGGGGAGATGAGAGATGAGGTCAAGTGGACCCTACAAAGGCAGAAGCCAGGTTTTTTTTTCCACCCGTCTCCATTCACAGCTGGACCAGTGTGGGGCATGCAGAGCATGCTCTGACCCCTGGGATCAGTGTTCCTACTTCAGAACTCCTTTTATGACCCTTGAGCCATCCCTGTACTTTGCCTATTATCTCGTTTTTATTCCTTTTCTGGATTTATTTTATTTTATTTTTATTTTTTATTTATTTTTATTTTTTATTTTTTTTGAGATGGAGTCTTGCTCTGTCGCCTAGGCTGGAGTGCAGTGGTGTGATCTCGGCTCACTGCAACCTCCAGGTTCAAACGATTCTCCTGCCTCAGCCTCCTGAGTATCTGGGATTACAGGCGCGCACCACCATGCCCGGCTAATTTTTGTATTTTTAGTAGACACGGGGTTTCACCATGTTGGCCAGGCTGATCTCGAACTCCTGACCTTGCGATCTGCCCGCGTCGACCTCCCAAAGTGCTAGGATTACAGGCCTGAGCCACCATGCCCAGCCTGGATTCTTATGAATGTTGAAATTTGCTGTAGTTGCCATAGAGCTTAGGTATAGAGATGAGAAATAAGGTTTCCTGTGGCCCATGGGTGAGAAGTAAAGATGGAAGAGGGTGAATTGGAGCCAACCTCTGACAGCTGCACTTATCTGTACAGTGAACAAAGAGGGTGTGGTGAGGGGGTGACAGGCTGGAGCAGACTGTGGGCTCCCAGGTCATGTTTTCCTGCCCCTTTGCAGAGGCCACAGAGGCCAAAGAGAGATGGAGCAAACCTAATCACTTTGCAGAGGAAGTGGGTTGGGCAAGAGCATCTGAAGGGACCGAAGAATGAGGGGTGAGGTGGTGTGTGCATTTGATCCTGCCATTGCCAGACCTATGCCACCTGATCAGCAAGCTCTCCATTCCTAGCTAAGTAGTTTCTCATTTAATTGATGACTGGTGTCTTTATTAGTGTTAAGGGGTGAGTAGGCCATCAGAAAGGTATTATTTGGCTGGGCATGGTGGCTCACGCCTGTAATCCCAGCACTTTGGGAGGCCAAGGCAGGTGGATCACAAAGTCAGGAGTTTGAGACCAGCCTGGCCAATATGGTGAAACTCCGTCTCTACTAAAAATACAAAAATTAGCTAGGCACAGTGGCACGCACCTGTGATCCCAGCTACTTGGGAGGCTGAGACAGGAGAATCGCTTGAACCCGGGAGGTGGAGGTTGCAGTCAGCCGAGATCATGCCACTGCACTCCAGCTTGGGTGATGAAGCAAGACCGTTTCTCAAAAACAAACAAACAAACAAACAAACAAAACAAAGGTATTATTTAAACAGAGTTCATAAAGTGAGACAATGTGTTGATGTTCACTATTTGACTAATTGTTGTCTTTCTAAGCAAGTTTAGGACTTTGAAAGGCTTTGAAAACAGACTGCAGCCATTAGTTAGTTGAATTAAGAACCTGTTTGAGACCAGAGGTAGTCACAGTGACAACACACAAACAGATGATGGATCAGTGATGAACATTAGCTGATGATCATGATAACGACACAATCTTGATTGAGGGATCATGATGCACCAGGTTCTCTGAGAGTTTTACACACATTGTCTCATTTTTCTCACAACAGTCCTATACAGTAGGTACTCTTACTCATTTCAGATTTGAGGACATGATGGACTGGGAACCAGGGTGCATGCTGCCACTTGCGGTTGGCAGTGAGCTGTGTATATTTAATGTTTTGGCTGCTTCCTTTCTGCCCTCCCCAGTTGTCCAATTGCATCATCCCTTTCCTTCTCTCAGAGCCACCTCTCAGCCCCCTCACTCTTTCCTTTTACTTGTTCTCAGAACTCTTGTGTTTTTTGTTTATCTTTTATATATTTATTATTTTAAGAACTGGTGTGTGTGTGTGTGTGCGTGTGTGTTTTGTTTTTGGTTTTGGTTTTTTGGGTTTTTTTTTTTGAGCCAGAGTCTCGCTCTGTCACCTAGGATGGAGTGCAGAGGCACGATCTCCACTCACTGCAACCTCCGCCTCCCCGGTTCAAGCGATTCTCCTGCCTCAGCCTCCAGAGTAGCTGGGATTACAGACGCATGCCACCACGCCTGGCTAATTTTTGTATTTTTAGTAAAGACGGGGTTTTGCCCTGTTGACCAGGCTGGTCTCAAACTCCTGACCTTAGGTGATCTGCCTACCATGACCTCCCAAAATGCTGGGATTACAGGCATGAGCCACCACGCCCGGCCTAGAACTGTTATGTTTTGAGCGTCCCCTGCATGAGTTGGCCCTGCCTGTGGCTAGGGGTGCTCCTGGGGTCTTCCTGTGTTGTCCAGTTGGGGCATGGCCAAGACAGGGCCAGGCAGTTGGGTGATTGTCAGACACCCTGCCCTCACATTCTACATCTGTCTTTTGTCCCCCTACCCATCCCTGCCAGGCTGTCCACATCCTTCACCACCACCCTTTCTTCTTCCACCCTTGCCTGTGGCTGCGGTCCTGCTGAATCTGTAGGTGAGGGCAGGTAGAGGTTCAGATTCCAGCATCTTCCCTTGCTGCCTGGCCCTGGGGAGAATCCTTGAGTCTAACTCTACCCAACTCCTCTCTTGCTCCAGAAGAGTAGAATTAAGGATCTTACTCCTTACCCTCTCTTAGTTGACTTCCCTTTTTCCAAGGGATATGGGAAGGCATTAGAGCACAGGATGGGGCTAGGGACCCAAGATAGGAAACCCCAGAGCAACTGAGGGGCTCACTTACTCAGATGGCATTTTATCCCACTGTGATGTCCCCAAGAGTTCCTCCCTGGGAGTTCCTAAGGGCACCTTTTGAGACCTGGGGGAGTCCATCTCAATGTCACCTTCTGTACAGTGTGGGGAGAAGCATGGAGGCATCTATATTAAGAAACTTAGACCAGTGGCTCTGTGGATGAGGCAGGATACGGGTCACAGCCATGGATAGGCTAAGGCTTGGGGTGTAGCAGGCAGGAAGGCCAATGAATAAGGAGAAATGATGTTTTCCTTAGAGTGCTGAGACAGCAGTATCTTACCTCTCCCCTGCTGAATGTGTGTGTGTGCGTGCACGTGTGTGTGTGTATGCACATATGTGGGCTTTTCCTTGAGATGGAGACAAGGTGGGGGAGTAGTTGAAAAAGGGCAGGGGAAGCTCCTCCTAGCACTAAGTTGGGGGTTGGGAGTCAGGGGTGCAGAACAAGAGATAAGCACACTAATGTTAGAAAGAGGCTTTGGAATCACAGAAAGGGGCTCAGACTGATGTTCAGACCTGGGTTCTAGGTGCAGCTCTGCCCATTTGTGACCTTAGGTAGATCACTTTGCCTCTCAGAAGAGCTTCAGTATCTTCATCTGGCAAGTACAGGGATTCATTTAGTCAATGAATATCTGCTAAATTCCAACTGTGTGACAGAAACTAATTTAAGTATGGAGATTCAGATGTGAGCAAAGAAACAAAATCCCTGTTCTCATGAAACTTCCTTGGAGAGGGTGTGTAAGGTTCCTTGTAGTTGTAAAGTTCTGTGACTTCAAAGAAAAACTCTTAGTAGAATCACAAACGAGTCAAGCAGGGAGCTGGGGGGTGGAGGCAGAGGGGGAGAAGCAGGAGGAGGAAGAGGGGAAGGATGACAGCTGAAACTCCAGCGAAGACATTGAATAGGGGAACGGTGGAGGGAAAGGTGAGAGGCCAAGAGGTGGGGTGAGTCTCATATGTAAGACAAGTGTGTCCTGAATATGTTAGGGGACTCTGACTGGCATTCAGGCTACTGCCTGCGGGGTGGGCAGGGGCAGGGCTGCATGATTGCCTCAGTCAAACCTTCTTTGCCCACAGACCCCACAGTCCCCACCTCTGGCCCAGATGACCTCTCTTCTTCTGCCAGCCTCGGGAACCCTTCGGGGCAGCCAGAGTGTGGGCCAGGGCCCTGCAGCGCGGGAGAATTGCCTGAACGCGAGGGGCAGCCTCCCGAGGCCCCGAGGCCCCTCTTTTTCCTGACCCTGGATGCCAATTGGGCAGAGGCCAGGGCTCGCTGGGGGCTGGCCTGGGAGGCCCACGTGTATGGGGTAGGCGCGCTCTTCGGCCTGGTTGCCCTGCTGGCGCTGCTGGCTCTGGCCCTCTTGCCCTGGCGCTGCCCGCCCAGCGCCCCCTGCCTGGCGCTGCTGGACCTGCTGCTGCTGTCAGCCGGGACCACGCGGGCCTTCCCGCTCTTCTACGACGCCTATGGGCACAGGGATCGACTGCCCACGCTCGCCTGGCTGCTGCTGCAGGACCTTCCGCTGCCCTGCCTGGCTGCCGGCCTGGGGCTGGCCTGCCTGCTGCTGTCCCGGCCGCGCCCGCCGCGGTGCCCCGCTGGCCTGGCTGCACTGCTGCTCCTGGGGCTGGGGCTGGCGGCCGCCGCCGCCCTCGGGAGCGCCGCGCATCGCCCGCTGCGGCCCCTGCGGCTCGCCTCGCGCGGGCTGCACGCCTTCCTCGCCGCCTTCCTTTCGGGGCTGCTGCTGGCGCTCTCCTGCTGGGGCGGGCGGCGGCGGCGGGCCGGGGCTCCCCTAGGGGGGTCGGGCTTCAAGGGTGCCACACCCCTGCCGCAGGCGCGCAGCCCCTTCGCCCCGCGGGAGTCCTGGCGGCGCGCGGCGCGCACTGCCCCGGTTGCAGGCACCTTCGGGCTGCTGAGCGGAGCCCTGCAGGGCTATGAGGTGCTGCACGCCCTGGGCTACGGCGGCCAACCAGGCCTGGAAGGGCCCTGGCCCTGGTGGGCCTTCCAGCTAGGCCTGCGCCTGGGCGAGGTGGGCGTCGCGCTCCCGTTGGCGCTGTTGGGCCTCTACCCCGCACTTTGCAGTCCCCGCGTGCCGGCGCGCTGCTGGGCCAAGCTCTTTCGCTTGTCCCCGGGCCACGCGGCCCCGCTGCTGCCGGGAGGCTGGGTCACTGGGCCCCCGGACAAGGAGCCCCTGGGGAGCGCCATCGCGCGCGGCGACGCGGAGCTGCTGCAGCTATGCGCGCTGGCAGAGCCAGGCCCCGACCTCCTACTCCAGGGCGGAGGTTGCCGGGGCTTCGAGGGCGCGGCGGCCAACCCCGCCCCGTCCCCGGCCTCCTCTCCCTGCAGCGATTACACCGTGGACTTCCACCCGCCCTCCCCAATCAACCTGCGGCGCAGCATCGAGGAGGCCCTCTGCAGCGAGGCCCTGCTCGCGCCTGGCCTCTTCCAGGGCCCTGCCTTCGAGGACGCCCTGCCTGGGCTCGGCCTCTACCGCACCGCCTCGCTGGGGACGAAGACCGGGGGCGGGCCCAGTGAGAGATCAGGGGAGGCCCCTGGCTCCCCTGCGCCTGCGGAGCTCCCCTCCCCCGGGGCTTGGCCCGCAGGCAGCAGCGCCTCATCTGGCTCGTTGTGCGGACTCTCGCGGGACAGCTCGTCCATGCTGCTGTGTTCCAGCCCCGACCGGCCCCCGCGCTGCCCTCTGGTCTGCGTCCTCAGTCCCCCGCGGCCCTCAGGAAGCAGCCCCAGCCTCCCGGCCTCAGGATCCTACCAGGCCCTGTCCCCACCCTCTCGCGACTCCCCAGAGCCTGCTTCTGAGCTGCAGGCCGAGGAGGCCTTGCTGCAGGAGCAGTTCCTGGACGCCTGCCGACAGATTGACGAGCTGAGCGTGGGCAGCGACACCATAGACCTGTGAAGAGGTGGCCACCTTGCTACCCTGCGACACACCCCTTTCTGGAGCCTGCCCTGCCGGAGACCTGCACACTGTAACCCTTCCCCAGCCCTGCCTGGCTAAGATACCTCTCCAGATTCCTTCCCCATCCAGGGGTCCCTGGGTGGGTGGGTCAGCAGCCAGGCTCTATTGATTGGGAATCAGTGCCACCTTCTCTGGAGCCCTGGGTGCTGATGCCCTCAGCTGCAATTCTAGGCTGGCAGGGGTCCCATTTTCCTTGGCATTCACCAGCAATAAAGCTCCAAGGTGCTCCACTCCTGACCACCACTCCCCACTCCGGTGCTGAGTGAGAGGGGCTGTCCTCAGAGGACCCTGGGACCTGCCTCAGGCCCCCTACCCACCTCTGCCATGCCTAGGAATCCTACCCCTGTGTGAGTGGGACTCCCTGTCCTCCATATGACACCCACAGGGGCCCATGACCCATCTAGGAGACTTTACAGCAGTTGGGTGGGAGGGGAATGCTCTTAAAGTTAATTTATCAATAAAATATTTTCAGAAGAGCAAGGTCTGACTTTCTTGGGAAAGCTCGATTGAGCAACAGCACCAGTGATTCCATCACAAGTGGAAGAGAAGCAGCTCTTGGGTGGGGTGGGTCCATTCCAGACCCCAGGGACTTTCATATGAGACCAACGAGTCCTGTCCTGTTTCTGGGATGAGTGAGGTTCCTGGGAGCAGCCCCTCGAAGACTCTTCTGAATCGTTGGGAAGTGGCTTTTCACAGAGATGGGACATGGCCCTGGGAGGTGAGGCAGAAACTCTACCGTCATTGGTGGAAATGCCTGCATTCCTAGGAGTCTGGTCCTGGTACACAATTGACTGGGGACTAGTTAGGAGTCAAGTCCTTCATGGAAATATTGAGACACATGTAAAAGGTCCTGGTCACCTTGAGCTGGGATCCCCAGCAACCTTCCTGCCATATTCCCACAGTTTGGGATCCACAAAGAGGAAACTACCTTTCTACCTTTTAACCCACCAACAGGGGCTCTTCAACCCCCTCCCCCTTCTCCTGAAGAGCTCTCATCTCTAATAGGTGCAGATCCTCCCTGTCCAGCCCAGCCAGCTCCTGTAGCAAAATTTACAGTGCAGAGACCCACAAACACGTCTAACCACCAGGCACTCGGTAATCCCTCCCTTGCCTGGAGCATTTGGCTCTGCGCTCTGTGGTTTGTGTTTGTCACTTGGCTAAAATGCAGTGGTTCCAAGTAGCACAAAAACAGGGTTGTGGATTAGGTTTGAAAACAAAAATCTGACAGTGTTTTGGCAGCTGTCCTGCATATCACAGGGAGACCTGCAGGAGCATACACACTAGGCTCAAAGTGGAAACACAGGAACCTCGTGATTTTTCTTCCAACTTTGCCCATCAGCTCCTGGGGACTGGAGAAGGGAGGCTTGGGAGCCAAGAGGGAAGCAGTCAGGGAAGCCAGGAGAGGGTAGAGCCCTCGGCCAGACCGGCTCCAATGCAGGAGTGGAAGAATTCAAGCACTACTCTCCTTGTAGATGAACATCTGTCTTGGCTGAAAGGAGCATCCAGGGCCTGGGACCTCAGATGGAGGAGGGGAATCAGTTGTTTGGAGGAGAGGGAGAATCGTAGTGGGGAAGAGAAATGGGAGGGAGGTGGTGCCGGTGCGGTGGAGGGATGGGACTAGAATGGTTTTGATTGCGTCTCCTCCATCACCTGGCTCAGCTTGGCTCAGAAATTCTTGCTGCATCCTCACTCTGGGCTGAGGCCCAGAGAACTGCCAACCTCCTAATTACAGGCATTTCTCACTGGTATCGTAGTGGCTGCAGTGGGCCCAGCTTCCGAGTTGCTTTGTGTCATGTAAGGAGTGTTGCTGCTCTAAGAAACTGGTCCCTTTCTTTCAAACTCACACTTCCATCTGCCGCTCATCTGCCTCTGCTCACACTCCGCTCCTCAATGCCATCTCTTCCTCACACTGGTCCTTGCCAGCTCCTCTCTCTCTTGCTCACTTTCCCCATCAAGGGTCCTTGGGTTCATGCACACACTTCCCAAAAGAGCAGTCCAAGTCCCAAATACCCCAGCCAGTCTCTCTATTGGCCTGTCTATTGGTCTCTCTCTCTCTCTTCACACACGCGCGCACACACACGCACACACACACACTCGTGCACATATGGTCCTTTTCTATGTGGCAGCTCTAAATGGAGTTGGGGGGAGGTAGGAGGGAGTTTAGGGAATACAGCTCCAACACTTCTTTGATTTTCCTCAGCAAGGATAACCTCAGCCCTTTTACTTCATAAAGAGGCCAAGACTTCGTTTAGAGGACTCTTTCCTTTTGTCTCATGCCTCGTCTCTTACCCAGAGTGGGTTTCCCAGGAGGAATCCAGGTAGAACCTAATGGCTACACCCTTCAGTTCTAAGTCTTGGTATTGTGGAGACTGAAAGGCAAACTCACCTTCATTCATTTATTCATTCATTCGATCTCTTAAAGAACATTTACTGAATGCCTACGATGTACTAGGTTCTGGGAATAGAGAGGTGAACGAGGTAGACACCAGCCATGAATTTATGAAATTGAAAGCCTTTTGGGGGAAGGCAGATGTTAAACAACTAATGACATAAATAATCACAATAGCACAAGTAATTAATTATAGTTGTGACAAGTGCTAAGGCCAAGAACTATTTTGTAAGATAAGAAGGTTTGGCTTGCCAGGCGGAGTGGAGCTAGAGGGATGGGATATGGAAGAGGCTGGCTGAGAACAGCCCAGCCCTCTCTTACTACCTTTCCCAGTTCCTGCACAGTGATGGATGAGGAGGAGGCCAGCAGTTTATTTCCCCTGGAAGCTACATTTCTGGTGTGATGCAGGGTACCACAGCTCCTGCTATTTAATAAAGAATGCTGCGTGTGTCTTGGGTAGATGGATGAGCAAATATTCCTGAGGAAAGAACCATTGCCCGCCCTGATAGAAACGGATTGGAGGGGATGGGGCTGAGAGACAGATCGGGGAACCAGGTCTGAACCATGGGGAGGGTAGAAAGGGTCAGCTGCACTGTTGTCCTCCCAGAAAAGCGCAGAATCCTGCACTGTGGGTGGCTGCTGCCCCCTGATGGGCATAGAGACGCAGTTTGGTTTGTCCTAAATTAAGGAAGAGTTGGATCAGAACTATTTAAAACTTAGCATTTGTGGAGGGTCTCACAAAGGAATATTGCAACAATCTTCTCAGGATTGTTTTCCTTGTGCAGACTGCAGCCAGGACAGGGAAGGCTTCCCCTAGCTGGGGTTCTAAAGCTCACAATTTAATCTTTGGGGGTAGAATTTTAATTCCTAAGGTGATAGGAGTGGGCAGGAGGGAAGGAGAAGGAAGAGGGAGGATGTGGAGTACCCAACCAACTTTGTTAGATGACCCATCCCATTGCCTTTGTCTATTTGTTTCTCTTTATCCTGGATAGGATTAACACAGTAGCCTTAAAAATCTGGTTTGTATTTCAAAGCTTCCTTTCCTGCGTAATTTTTTAAAATTTATTTTTAAACTTTTATTGTTGTTTTGAGATGGGGTCTCACTCTGTCACCCAGGCTGCAGTGCAGTGGTGCAATAGCTCATTGCAACCTCCATCTCCCCAGGGTCAAGCGATCCTCCCACCTCAGCCTCAGAGTAGCTGGGACCACAGGCACATGCCACCACACCCAGCTAATATTTTGTATTTTCGGTAGAGACTGAGTTTCATCATGTTTCCCAGGCTGGTCTCGAACTCCTGACCTCAGGTGATCTGCCTGCCTTGGTCTCCCAAAGTGCTGGGTTACAGGCATGAGCCACCACACTGGGCCTACAAGGCTTTTTTTTTTTTTTTTTTTCTGACTTTCTGGAGGGCCAAAGAATGATAACATCTGCTTATTGTGAGAGTGTTCTGAGAAAGCCAAACCTTTAGCAGAAAAATGCCTGGGGGAAAGCTTCAACAGACAGGGCCCTTCTCCATCACAGTGCTCTTGCTCACTCCTCTCGTCAAACAAGGGCAATTTTTCAAGAGTGTTAATGGGAAACCACTAGGCATCCACCTTAAGGTCCTATTTTGGCTCCTTTTGGCTTGGTTTTGTTTCCTAATCTTAAAAAATCTTTAAAGGGCTCACATTTTTCTTCAATTACTAATATATATATGTATGTGTGTGTATATATATGTATATATGTGTGTGTATATATGTGTGTATATGTGTGTGTGTGTGTATGTGTGTGTGTGTGTGTGTATATATATATATATATATATATATATATTTTTTTTTTTTTTTTTTTCCCGAGATCGAGTCTTCCTCTGTTACCCAGGCTGGCGTGCAGTGGTGCGATCTCAGCTCACTGCAACCTGTGCCTCCCGAGTTCAAGCAATTCTCCTGCCTCAGCCTCCTGAGTAGCTGGGATTACAGGCATATGCCACCACACTTGGCTAATTTTTGTAGTTTTAGTAGAGACAGGGTTTCACCATGTTGGTCAGACTGGTCTCAAACCCTTGATCTGGTGATCCACCCACCTTGGCCTCCCAAAATGCTGGGATTACAGGCGTGAGCCACCGCCCCTGACCGTGAGTTGTATTTTAAAAAAATAACTGTGAAGTTTTATTTTAAGCATAGGTTACTTACTTTGCACTAGAGCTTCATAAATCTGATGTTTAGTGTCCCCCAATTTCCACTCCCATCACTATCAACCACTCCCATCGCTATCAACCTGTCATCTAGCCATCCAAAATGTACTGAAAATGAATGGGGGTTGAGGAGATCATGAAACTTAATTTTCACTATAGTGCCTTATAAAAGGTACTAAACCTATAAAGTTTTTGAGTTTTCTATCTGCCATGTTACTACCATTTCAAAGTAATGATTTGGCTGGGCTCAGTGGCTCACTCCTATAATCCCAACACTTTGGGATGCCGCGGTGGGAGGATTGGTTGATACCAGGAGTTTAAGAATAGCCTGGGCAACATAGGGAGAACTGTCTGTACAAAAAAATAAATAAATTAGCCAGGCATGGTGGTGCACACTTGTGGTCCTAGCTTCTCAAGAGGCTGAGGTGGCAGTATTGCTTGAGCCCAGGAGATCAAGGCTGCAGTGAGTCGTGATGGCACCACTGCACTCCAAGCTGGGTGACAGAGCAAGAGTCTGTTTAAAAAAAAAAAAATTTTTTTTTAAATGGCCTTGGGTACTTTTTTTTTGAGCTAGTTGTTCTGCAAGGTGTAGCTCTCTTGCACCTATTCAGGTTCTGAGCCCAGTAGCATGGCAAACGCTCTCTGTATTCCAGAACCAGGAGCACCCAGATCTCCTGGCCAATTAAGATCTCTCAGCCTTGGGTCTGTCTGATGAGCTGTCTTGAGGCAAAGATCTTCTGTTTCTAGGAGGACCTGGGTTCTAGGTCTCTGTGTTTAAATTGGATGTTATGTTTGCTTTGAGTGTGTTCGATGTGGTCTTGCAGTGTGTGTGCTGTGATGTATTTGTAAGAATTTTTGGACTAATAGTCTTCCCAGCCAGGTGTGGTGGTTCATGCCTATAATCCTAGCACTTTAGGAGGCTAAGGGGGGCGGGTTACTTGAGCTCAGGAGTTTGAGACCAGCCTGGGCAACATGGTGAAACCCTGTCTCTACAAAAAATACAAAAATTAACCGAGTGTGGTGGTGCACCTGTAGTTCCAGCTACTCAGGAGGCTGAGGCAGGAGGACTGTTTGAAGCTGGGAGGTCGAGGCTGCAGTAAGCCGAGATCGTGCCAGTGCACTCCAGCCTGGTTGACAAAGTGAGGCCCTGCAAAAAAAAAAAAAAAAAAAAAAAAAAAATCTGTTTCCCCCACTAGACTGAAATCTCTATAAGGGCAGGGACCCTGTCTTTTCTTTGCTTACCAATTTTATCCCTAATGCTTGGCTCATGGTTGGAGCTCAGGATATATTTATTGAAAGAATAATTGTGTACGATCTGTGTCTATGTGTATTTTAGTAGCTACAATTTGTTTGTTTGAGGCTGAGGTGACAAACAACTGATGTTCTCCGAAAATGAGAATCGTCCGAATGATGTATACGGTATATCTACGTCTACGTCTTTGTGTTCCGGTTGTGTTTTATGCACGTAATCTGGGAGTTTGTGGAGGCACTTCAGAAAATATTAAACACCCAATATATCAGATCCTGAGTTAGGCCCGGGGCAAAAACGACTTCTCCTGCCTGTCCTGCTAACTTTGGGGAGGATCTGGAGGTGAGATTTTTAAACAGGGTAGAAATTGTTTGTATATTTTTATTTTTTATATTAAGAAAAAAAATTACCTTTTGGAGGCTTTCCGGCAAAAACCAGAAAGCCTGCTAGTCAAATTCTAAAAAAGCTGTAACACTAGGGTAGAAATTATTGATGCCAAGTTTACACAAAAGTAGCGAGGGCGATGCTAGGGCAAGGGGCGGAGCCCCGGCCATTCCGGAACCTTTTATCACCTTCCTGACCATGTTTTCCTCCGATCTCTTTTGAGCAACGAGCACTTCCGGAATCTCTCGGCACGTGAGCTTGGTTGTCCTACCAAAGCCAGCCTCTCGGCTCGCTTGCGCCGGCCTAGTTTGCTCGCGTCCTCACGCGCTTTGGGTTTCCCGGTCTCATGGCCAGCCTGACCTTATTTGTGGGCCGCCTCCCGCCTTCGGCCCGCAGTGAGCAGCTGGAGGAACTGTTCAGTCAGGTGGGGCCGGTGAAGCAGTGCTTCGTGGTGACTGAAAAAGGTAGGGGGCGGGGCGGTCGAGAATAATGCTGGGGTTTCCCGCGAGCGAGGGCACCTTCCCAAACTTCAAGGAGCCGTATCATCCTTTACCCGCCCCGAAGAGAAGGGACTGGGAACTGAGTTTCTTTTCCAAACTGATTCTGCCTTAGATGCGTTCATAGGGGTCGGTTTATGAAGGGCAAATCATTCCCTTACGTTTCTATAGCGCTTTCTGTTGATAATGCGCGCTAAGAATGAAAATAGTTAACTAGAGCATCAGTAAGGCTTATTGAGAGTCACCTGATTGGCAGGTACAGTGATCAGTTTGGTACAGGTTATCTCATTTAATTTTCTCAGCAATCTTACCGGATGTAATCTCATTTTACAGACAGGAATTCGGGATTTAGGGGAATTTAGTAACTTTAAGTTTGTACAGCTATTAAGTAGTGGACCCCCAATTTGATCCTTAGACCTGGACATCTTAGCCAGGATGCTATCCACTCGTTCATTCATTTATTCAGCATATACTTAATACCCACTGTGTGCCAGGAAGTGTTGTAGATCGTGGGGATGCAGCAGTGCACAACACCAAACCAAAAAAATCTTTGATCTTATGTCTTCAAGGTGGGGAAGACAGCCAATAAATAAATAAGTCAACTGTGTAGTGAAAATGATGTCAAATGCTAAGGAGAAAAGCCAGGGAAAAGGGTTAGAAAGTCTATGTGCATGTATGTAGTGGGGAGAGGGGGTGAAGAGTGGCAGTATAGATAGGGTGGCCAGAGAAGGACGGACTGAGGTGAGAGAGTGAACACATGCCTCTCCGGAGGAAGAGCAATTCAGGAAGAGAAAACAGCAAGCTCAAAGGTACTGAAGCAGAGGTGTGCCTGGTATATTGGAGGAGTGGTTAGGAGGACAGGGTGACTGGAGTGAAGTGAGTGAAGGGAAGAGAATTAGGAGACCAGATCTAGAGTAGCAGATCATGTAAGTTTTTTTTGTTTGTTTGTTTGTTTTTTTAGACAAACTCTCGCTCTGTTGCCCTTTCCCCAGGCTAGAGTGCAGTGGCACAATAACTGCAAGCTCCGCTTCGCAGGTTCACACCATTCTCCTGTCTCAGCCTCCCTAGTAGCTAGGACTGCAGGCGCCCCGCCACCACACCCGCCTAAGTTTTTGTATTTTTAGTAAAGATGGGGTTTCACCGTGTTAGCCAGGATGGTCTCCATCTCCTGACCTCGTGATCCGCCCACCTCGGCCTCCCAAAGTGCTGGGATTACAGGCATGAGCCACCGCGCCTGGCCGTTTGAGGTTCTTTTTTTTTTTTTTTTTTGAGACGGAGTCTCACTCTGTCACCCAGGCTGGAGTGCAGTGGCCGGACGGATCTCAGCTCACTGCAAGCTCCACCTCCCGGGTTTATGTCATTCTCCTGCCTCAGCCTCCCGAGTAGCTGGGACTACAGGTGCCCGCCACCTCACCCAGCTAGTTTTTTGTATTTTTTAGTAGAGACAGGGTTTCACCGTGTTAGCCAGGATGGTCTCGATCTCCTGACCTCGTGATCCGCCCGTCTCGGCCTCCCAAAGTGCTGGGATTACAGGCGTGAGCCACCGCGCCCGGCCCGTTTGAGGTTCTTTTGTCAGGGCCTCAGGCATTTATTGCTGATCTATTTTGAGGAGTGACTGCATTATTGTGTTCCGATTTTTGAAGCCACCATACTGTCTTAATCCATTTTCTGTTGCTTATAAGAGAATACCTGAAACTGGGTGCTTTGTAAAGAAAAATTTATTTCTTAAGTTCTGGAGGCTGAGAAGTCCAAAGTCTAGTGGCTGTATCTGGTGAGAGCCTTCTTGTTGGTGGGGACTCTGCAAAATCCCCAGACAGTGCAGGGTATCATGCAAGGGGGCTGAGCATGCTAATGCGCTTGCTCAGGTCTCTCTTCCTCTGCTTATAAAGCCCCCAGCTCCACTCTCATGATAGCCCATTAATCCATTAACCCATTAATCCATAAATTGATTAATCCATTCCTGAAGACTGAGCCCTCTGATCAGTCACCTCTTAAAGACTCCACCTTTCAATACTACTACACTGGGGATTCAGTTTCCAACACATGAAATTTGGAGGACACATTCAAGCCATAGCATATACCTTAACTTTCCTGCCTTCTTTGGTGATGTTTTGTTCTTTATGATGTTGAGTTCTTTGAGGGCCTAGTATGTCATGGATTCTCTGTGTTCTTGGGATTATCAAGAGAGAGGGAAGAAGAGGAGCTAACAGCAAAGACACCAAAGTAAAAGAAGAGGAAGGCTAACAGTTTCTAAGCAAAGTGGGGAGCTTATACCCACTGATACCACCCTTGTTTCTCTCCCTCCTGAGACTTTTGGCAAACTGATAGCAAGATGGGTTGGCAGTATATCCTGTAGCTTAGGCTTTGAGGATTTACTCATTTAGTGGTCTTGGCTTGTGATTCTGTCCTTTTCACACTGCCCCTCCTCTCCCTCCCCGCTCCATTATTCCAGGGAGTAAGGCATGTCGAGGCTTTGGCTATGTCACTTTTTCTATGCTGGAAGATGTTCAGAGGGCCCTCAAGGAGATTACCACCTTTGAAGGTTGCAAGATCAACGTGACTGTTGCTAAGAAAAAACTGAGGAACAAGACAAAGGAAAAGGGGAAAAATGGTGAGTTTCTAGTAATCCAAGGAAGTTTTTCTCTCAGGGTGAGGAGGAGCACTATGAAAATGAAAGAGGGAGGCATGGAGGTAGCTTCTAGAACTTAAAGCTTTTTGCATTTCTTTTTGATCTCCAAAATCATCCAGTGTATCGTGATACTCATTTTAGTTCTTTTGTTGCATCTCAATCTGAAAAATCTGGTATTCCTTGGTATTGCCACACTTAACCCTGTGGTAAATGCCATCTGTCACCAGTAGCTTTTTTTCTGTGATATTGTGGTGTAGAAGTGGGTGATTTTCGAGCCCTTATTCCATTACCTCTTATTTTTTAGAAAACTCAGAGTGCCCAAAGAAGGAGCCGAAGGCTAAAAAAGCCAAAGTGGCAGATAAGAAAGCCAGATTAATTATTCGGAACCTGAGCTTTAAGGTAAGTGAGAGAGAAAATGAACATTGCATGTTTTGAAGGCTTTTAGAACCAAGATGTGATCATTAGTAGAACTCCTCACCAAGATAGTATAATTGGGCTTAATTCCTTCTGGGAATGAACCTTACGCCTGTTGAATTCAGAAAGTGGGCCTATGTAATAAGGGCACTAAGTGTGAAGCTGCTTTCCTTTTTGGGGGAACTACTACTGAAAAAGAAAAGGCAGAAAAAGCTCTCAGACATCTGTCTTTTTGCCTCTTAGATACAAAGTTAAATGTCTTCTATTTAGAAACATTTGATGTCCTGGTCTCAAAAGTAAAAAACGAAGTAAACATATTTGTGTTTTTCATAATTAATGAATTTAGTAGTTGATGTTTTATGTTAATTGCTGTGATTGTATTTCTCTTTTTCTTTCTTCACTTTTGGCTTCAGTGTTCAGAAGAAGACTTGAAGACAGTATTTGCTCAATTTGGAGCTATCCTGGAAGTAAATATCCCTAGGAAACCAGGTACTAATGAACCTTCACTTGGTGTGGATTGTATTAGTTAACATATTACCCTTGAACAAATATGTATGATATATATGAAATATCTGGCACAGTGCTTGACAACTAATGAAAACCCAAATAATGCTTTTATTCCCCTGATGATATTTTCCATTGAATCACAATTAGTTTTAGAAGGCGAGTTAGTTCGAGAAGGTGCATTGCTCTCCCCAAGTCCAAGTCAGAGTATACTCAGGAAGAAGATGTAAGCAATTGCTTTGGGGAAGGGGCTGGCCTGCTGGCAAGATTTGGACTGTCTTTTGGGCCTGAATTGCAGTAAATTTCCTTCTTAGTATTCTGGCTACCTCCTGCCGCCTCTCACTTCTTTGTACATTTGCACACAGATGGGAAGATGCGTGGTTTTGCTTTTGTTCAGTTCAAAAACCTCCTAGAAGCAGGTAAAGCTCTCAGAGGCATGAACATGAAAGAGATAAAAGGTAAGCTTTCTATACCCATATCATTGACCCAGATATTTGTGGTGTTTTGGTGAATTAGTATAGTAACCCATTTTCTGCACTTTCAAAAGACGTTTGCGTTATTGAGAGTCTCATTGCTAATATGGTAGCTGTTTAGGTGAAATATTCCTAGAACTTGATCTTAGGGTTAAACTTGAAAGAACCCTTACCAGTGTTCTTTCTTTTATTTGGTGAGAGTGTCCTGGGATTTAAAAATCCCTAGTGAAAAATGTCCCTGAGATAATTGCTGATAGATGCAGGTTGGTATCTAAGTTCCTCCTTGGTTATGATCACTGTTCAGCATCTGTGGGCTATTTATTAAACTGACTGTGACTTATATATTGACTTATAAAGTACTGTGCCTAAAGAAGTTATTGCCGACCAGGCGCGATGGCTCACACCTGTAATCCCAGCACTTTGGGAGGCCATGGCAGGTGGATCACCTGAGGTCAGGAGTTCAAGACCAGCCTGGCCAACATGACGAAACCCTGTCTCTACTGAAAATACAAAAATTAGCCAGGTGTGGTGGTGCACGCTTGTAATCCCAGCTACTCGAGAGGCTGAGGCAGGAGAATCACTGGAACCTGGAGGTGGAGGTTGCAGTGAGCCAAGATGGCACCACTGCATTCCAGCCTGGGCGACAGAGCAAGACTCTGTCTCAAAAAAAAAAAAAATAAAAAAAGTTATTGCCTTAGAGATGTCCTAGCTTCCAAGTAGGGTGCAGATTATTCCAGAATGCCTATTTTGATTCCTGATAGTCTAAGTGGGAACATAGTTCTAATTCTTTATTTTTTAACTCTATCTTATCCCAGGTGTGGTGGCTATGTAGAAAGGCAAAATTTGTGTTCATTGATTGAAAGGTTAAGGGTTAAAAGGAGTAGGCAGCAACTAGGAGCTTTGTTTAAAGACCAGCATTCCCTGCATTGGCAGTTTCTTTGTCGCCACTGGTTCCATTATTGTCTGTGATGACTAGGGGTCATTTACAAAGGTAGGGATGTTAAAAGGACAGCCTTTCTGATGCCACTTTTCTGTTTGACAGGGCGGACGGTGGCTGTGGATTGGGCTGTGGCAAAGGATAAATATAAAGATACACAGTCTGTTTCTGCTCTAGGTAAGATGTGGTAGTGTCGGGTGAGTAGGGGTGTTGTATAACCCGGGCGAGAGTATTGAAACAACTCCTGTGTTCGTGATAAAAGTGTAGGAAAAAGGTCGGGTGCAGTGACTCATGCCTGTAATTCCAGCACTTTGGGTGGATCGCTGGCGGTCAGGAGTTCAAGACCAGCCGGGCCAACATGGCAAAACCCCATCTCTACCAAAAATACAAAATTAGCTGGGCATGCTGGTGGGCACCTGTCATCCCAGCTACTTGGGAGGCTGAGGCAGGAGAATGGCTTGAACCTGGGAGGTGGAAGTTGTAGTGAACTGAGATCACCCTACTGCACTCCAGCCTGGGCGACAAAGTGAGACTCCATCTCAAAAAAAAAAAAAAAAAATGTCGGAATGCTGAGGCAGGAGAATTGCTTGAACCTGGGAGGCAGAGGTTGCAATGAGCTGAGATCACACGATTGCACTCCAACCTGGGCAACAAGAGCAAAACTCCTTTTCAAAAAAAAAAAAAAAAAAAAAAAAACAAATGTAAGAGAACCTGCTTGTCAGAGTAAGACTATTGTGGAAGATTAACCAAAGGAATGAGACTGGGCTTTCAGGGAAAACTCTGAATTCCTGCTGGTTCAGAAGTGAGTCCAGGTCTGTTTGTCAATTCATATTGTACCATTTGGTCCTCTGATCCCAAAACCTAGGCTCTTTTGAGTCTAAGCCCCCTCTTGGGAGTGGCTGTGAGTGAGCCTGAGTTCATTGTCCCCTTTACTTGCTGTTCTTTCCAGGCTGTGCATAATAGGAGTGATGGAACGTGAAGAATAGAGAAACTTAAAACTTGAGGTTTAGAAAACCTCAAGGGTCTCAGAGAATAGAATGTACTGTTAAGCCACCAGGGTCTCAGAGAATTGAATGCACTGAGATAAAGTTCATGGCTTGGCTTTGCCCCCTAGTGAGCATTTTGCTGGCTGTGATGTACAAATGGTAGACTGTTTGGAGAGACTCAGTTGCCACTTCTTTCAGTCTGGGCCAGGTGAACCTTCAGGCTGATGAATGGGACAAACTCTAAAGGAACCTGGGTGATGACAGTTTTGTTTATTTCTGTTTTTGCTTTTTCTTTTCTTTATACTTTCTCCTGTTATATACAGGAAAAAAAATATACGAAGTTCTGTAAAACAGATGAAACCAGAAACTTGGAATATTGGTTACTTTTGTTAAAATAACATCGTTTTGGATATTAAATGAATTCCTACTTTCTTTCCCTCCCTGCATAGGTGAGGAAAAGAGCCATGAATCTAAACATCAGGAATCAGTTAAAAAGAAGGGCAGGGAGGAAGAGGATGTGGAAGAGGAAGAAAACGATGATGATGATGAAGAAGAAGAAGAAGATGAGGTTGATGATGATGAAGATGAAGATGAAGAGGAGGAGATTATAGAATCAAAGGTGACCAAGCCTGTGCAGATTCAGAAGAGGTAAGCAGCTCAGCCTTTTCTGAGATGGCAGAGGAAGATTCAAGATTGCCTCCGAGAGGAAAAATTCTCCTATCTTTTTCTGCCTGCATCATTGCAGAATTGACATGTGTAATGAAATTGAATAGGCCCTCTGTCAGCCCACATCCTTAGTTCTGATCTGTGCCATTGCAGAGCATTCAAGAGAGCAGCCCCTGCAAAAAGCAGTGAAGATCATTCTGAGGAGGACAGTGACCTGGAGGAAAGCGATAGTATTGGTGATGGAGAGGAACTGGCTCAGAGTGATACCAGCACTGAGGAGCAAGAGGATAAAGGTTCGTTTGGATTTTCATAAATCTCTTTAGACTTTACAAAAAGTTACTGAAGTTACGGAAATGAGCATCAGTTCTGCTTAGACCTCTTTTTAAATAGGACTCTAAGGTGTTCTAGCAAATTTATGTTAAAATGCTGAAAAGGCAACCTTTATACTCCTTTCTCGCAAAGGTTTTTTTTGTTGTTTCATTTTTGTTTGTTTTGTTTTTTAAGTGAGTTTTGGAGTGGTGTTTGAGGGTTAACGTTCTTAGGGAATTGAAAACCTAGCTTGATGCTGAGATTCTGCCTCTCTCTCTGGATCATGTAACTTGATTGAATAACCAGATAAACAGCATCTTATACAGATAATATAGATGAAATAGATGATATAACCATCTCAACACCAAGGTAGATTTTAAACAACTCCTTTGAGTTGAGATAGGGATAAAGAACTGTTTCATCAGTTCAGACTGCCATTACAAAATACCATAGACTAGGTGGCTTAAATAGCAGAAACTTGTTTTCTCACAGCTCTGGAGACTAGAAGTTCCAGGTGCCAGCTAATTCCATTTTGGGTGAAGCTCTCTTCCTAGCTTGCAGACTGCTGCGTTCTCGCTATGTCCTTGCATCATGGCCTTTTCTTTTTATGCTTGATGAGGGGAGAGAGAGAACAAGTAACAGTGAACTCTCGTCTTTCTTTTCTTATAAGCACAGCAATCCTATCAGATTAGGGCCCAACCTTAAGACCTCTTTTAGCTAGCCTCAGTTACCTCCCTAAAGTCTCTGTCTCCAAATATATTTGGGGTTGGGCTTCAGTGTATAAATTTTGGGGGAACACAGTGCATTCCATAACAAGGACCTCTTTGAACATGTTGTAAAACTTTAGCCAATCCTTATTGCTACCTTTATTGAGAATAAATTCAACTTGTTTATTGAGGAAGGCAGGTCATTACAGAATGAGAAATGGCTAATAACTGGTTCTTTGATTTGTCTGGGTGGAGATTTTTATTTCAGCTATTTTTATTCTGATTCCATTTCAGTAAGTCTGGCATGTTGGTTTGACCACATAAGAAATCTAAGGAAATAAACTTTTTCTGTGAGGAGAGAATGGTATACACCTTAGAATCAAAGAAGCTTTTACACTGAAGGGACTCTGAAATCCTGTATTCTACAACCCACAGTCAGCTGTCTCATGCCGTTCTTTCACCTGAAAAACTTATAGGACAGATAAATGATAATGATTAAAAGTTAATAAAAAACACAATACAGAAGAGTGTAATACATAAAGTAAAAGTTCCTCACCAATAGCCACAATTCCCCAAAGTAATCACTGTTGTTTCTTGTGTATTCTTCCAGATATTTTCTTTGTATATATAAGCATGTATGTCTGCTCTTGAAAACAAACAGTGCGTCCCCCTTATACGCAGATCCTGAGCTTCTTAGGGAGCTTCCCCAGAGACAACCAAGGTTATTTGTTTCTTGTGTATCTAGAGATATTTTAATACATTTATAAGCAAAATGCACACATATACATTCAAAATATAGTGTATTTTATAATTTGTGTGTGACTGTATGTGTATGTTTTTTCCTCAAAGTTTCCCACGTCCTATACAGTATTTCCAGAAAGTTTGCACTGTCACAGTAGTATATGGGAATGTCTTTTTCCCATACCCTTACCACATTGGATTCCATCAGTCTTTTTGATTTTGCAATCTATTGGTGAAACATAGTATCTCATTTCTTGTGCTATGTTTTCTTTAATTAAGAGTGAGTTTGAACATCTTTTCATGTACTTAACATGTCCTTTGTCTATTTTTATTTTTATTTATTTATTTTTTTTGAGACTGAGTTTCGCTCTTGTCACCGTGGCTGGAGTACAATGGCTCAATCTCGGCCCACTGCAACTTCCACCTCCCATGTTTAAGGGATTCTCCTGCCTCAGCCTCCCGAGTAGCTGGGATTATAGGCGCCTGCCACCATGCCTGGCTAATTTTTGTATTTTTAGTAGAGACGGAGTGTTCTCATGTTGGCCAGGCTGGTCTCGAACTTCTGACCCCAGGTGATCAGCCCACCTCAGCCTTTCGAAGTGCTGGGATTACAGGCGTGAGCCACTGCACCAGGCCAATCTTTATAACTTAAGAAGTTAGCTCTTTGTCATGTGGCTTACACTAATCTCTTTCAGTTTGTTTTTCTTTTTACCTTAGCTGTGCAAGTCTCAAACAAAAAGAAGAGGAAATTACCCTCTGATGTGAATGAAGGGAAAACTGTTTTTATCAGGTATGTCTTTCTGTCTCCAGAATTGCTTTTGCATGGTCTTCATAAATCTCTCCTCCTTCTCCTCCTTTTCCTTCTCTTTTTGGCACTAGTTCTGTTACCTAGCCCAGAAAATTAGATCAAGCACATCTGGTCCCAGGAACATACCAAACAATGAGAAATGTAGGACAATCAGAACTATAACACAGAAGACAGATAGCATGGGTCCTGACATCTTGTCTTCATTTAGATTTCATGCTTTGTAATTGGGTTGGCATCATTTGGAAGAAATCAGTTCAACTGTTAGAAACATCTTGCTTCCAGGCCGGGCGCGGTGGCTCAAGCCTGTAATCCCAGCACTTTGGGAGGCCGAGACGGGCGGATCACGAGGTCAGGAGATCGAGACCATCCTGGCTAACACGGTGAAACCCCGTCTCTACTAAAAATACAAAAAAACTAGCCGGGCGAGGTGGCGGGCGCCTGTAGTCCCAGCTACTCAGGAGGCTGAGGCAGGAGAATGGCGTAAACCTGGGAGGTGGAGCTTGCAGTGAGCTGAGATCCGGCCACTGCAGTCCAGCCTGGGCAACAGAGCGAGACTCCGTCTCAAAAAAAAAAAAGAAAGAAACATCTTGCTTCCAGCCTTTGTTTTAGGGGGAGTGCTGGGGAGGAGTGACACTACTTGTCTCAAATGATTTCTCTCTTTATGCCTAAATTATCTTCTGATGCAGTGTCCAGAATAAAGTAAGGCATCTCATCTGTTTCCAGGAAAACTGGGTGGGAGTGGGGGTGGAGATAGGCTTTATTTCATGTTGCTGTTGCTGTTGAGCTCTACTGACTGCAATAGATTGCTGCTTTATAAGGTCAGGATGTCTTCAGTATACCTCAGGCATGCCTTCTAGCCCTTCTGAAGTACTAGTGTACTAGGGTCATTTGCATCTGATTTTAGAGGTGGTATATATTTTATCTTCTTGTACAATCTTTTAAAATTATTTTCTTGGGTGTGGTGGCTCAGGCCTGTAATCTCAGCACCTTGGGAGGCTGAGACAGATGGATCACTTGAGGGCAATTCGAGACCAGCCTGGCCAACATGGTGAAACCCCGTTTCTACTAAAAATACAAAAATTTGCCATGCATGGTGGCATGCACCTGTAATCCCAGCTACTCGGAAGGCCTGAGGAACGAGAATCGCTTAAAACCCAGAGGTGGAGGCTGCAGTGAGCTGGGGTTATGCCATGGCACTCCAGCCTGGGTGACAGAGCAAGACTCTGTCTAAAAAAAAAATGTTTTCTTATACAATTTATGTTCATTCTAGGAAATTGATGAAATACA
Source organism: Macaca fascicularis (assembly GCF_037993035.2). Lineage (NCBI taxonomy): Eukaryota > Metazoa > Chordata > Mammalia > Primates > Cercopithecidae > Macaca > Macaca fascicularis. The sequence goes on along the minus strand of NC_088377.1, from coordinate 169,992,372 downwards.
TGAGCAAAAGGTGAAAAAAATTAACCTTAATCACTACTGAGAGAACACCTACACTACATGCCCACATCATAAAGATTCACAGAGGTGAATTTATACATGCTATACTGAAGCCCATTTTCTCACCTAACTGCATGTCTTTCCATGTATCTTAAAATTTGTATTATTTGGAACTGCCATATAAATAATTTTGTATTTGTGGAAGATCTGTCTAACAGGAAGGAAGAAATGTCACAGTGAAGAAGAAGCCTGTGACCTCAGTACTAAGGATACCATTCCTTATACACCTTTTAATTAATAAAGAACTTAGGGAAATAAAGGGGTGGAAGAGAGAGAACCATGTCTATCATGAGGCAGATTAAAAGAAATAATGTAGCTAGGATATGTCTTATTGCAGAAAACCTTTTTTGTCTGGGTTATCCATGAAATAGAATCATTCATGGGGCTGTTCAGTGCATTTAAGAGAAGTAAAATTACAGATACTTATTAGGGACTGTTTTTCTTACCCCGGAAGGATTTACATAGTTGGGGAAATGAGGAATCTTTATACTGTGTTGAAATTTTAGGACAACAAAATTTCCTTCCAACATTTTTTTTAATCCTATCGAGAGAAGTAAGTAGTTTTCTTTTTTTGGACTTCGTAAATTTTACTGTATTTGCTTTTGTGTTACTGTTTTGAAGGATTTTTCTGACTTTAGTAAGATTTTAACTGAAGCCTGGATTTAATAGCAACACAGAGGGAAAAATGGCTAATTGAGAGAGAGAATTTTACTTTTCTCACTAGTCTGCTGTGAGTCTTCTAGTTTATAGTAGCAGAAATGAATTTTGGTCAATTTAAGTGAAAGAAGAGGGTTTTAGAATCAAAGTTGTCAAAGAGCAAGCCTCAGGAAGAGGCTGAAAATCTGGGCAGTTCTGGGGCCCTAGGTGATAGAGGCTGTGGGTCTTTTCTCTGGGGACACCACTTTTTTTTTTTTTTTTTTTTTTTTTAAAGGTGTAGCATATATTCTGTAAAGTACATTAAGCATATAGCTCAGTTATAATTTTATATGTATACATCCATGTAGCCACCACCCAGATCAAGATGTAGAAATTTCCAGCACCTCAGAAGTTTCCCTGGCGGGGGGAACCACTGTTTTGAAATGAATCTTTACCTGCAGTTTCTGGTCTTTGTATGTGTCTGTTTATGTTTTCAGATTCCTGAGAAAAAGAACCTCCTTGACAAAGGAAAGTCAGTTGGGGCCAAGGGTCACTGGGGGCCATCCCTGTGTATTAGTGCTATTTCTGAACAAGGGAGAGTTGATATCTAACTCACTTACATTGTCCTGGAACACAGGATCTCACTTATGTAATTGACCTTTCTTGTGATCATCTGGTTATCTTCCATAGAAATCTGTCCTTTGACTCAGAAGAAGAAGAACTTGGGGAGCTTCTCCAACAGTTTGGAGAACTCAAATATGTCCGCATTGTCTTGCATCCAGACACAGAGCATTCTAAAGGTATGTGTTGTCAGCTGGCCAGGCCCTAAAAGGGTTGAGACTGCTGCAGTGGGCACTGACTAGGTTACGAGAGCATAATGTATGCCATTTTGAAGGTTTCACGGTCCATCCAGCCCAGGTTTCAGGGTTCTATAAAAGTACCAGGGATGCCAGGCACAGTGGCTCACGCCTGTAATCCCAGCACTTTGGGAGGCCGAGGCAGGCAGATTGCCTGAGCTCAAGAGTTCAAGACCAGCCTGGGCAACACGGTGAAACCCCATCTCTACTAAAATACAAAAAATTAGCTGGGCGTGGCAGCGTGCACCTGTAGTCCCAGCTACTCGGGAGGCTGAGACAGGAGAATTGCTTGAACCTGGGAGGTGCAGGTTGCAATGAGCCGAGATCACGCCACTGCACTCCAGCCTGGGCCACAGAGCAAGACTGTTTCAAAAAAAAAAAATGTACCAGGGACATCCTGAGGTTATCTTTAATGGTGTCAAACTCAGTATCTTTAATGGTGCTGCTAGCCATAATTTTATCTAAGCTTTTTAAGCCCTTGCTTATTTACTTTACGGTAATGAATTCCATTTTTGCTCTTTGCATTTCAAATGTGATAGTATCTCATGGGTACTAATCACTCCACATTGCTTGAAATTACCAGGATCTTTTTTTTTTCCTATTGCTTTTGTTAGAGGTAGAAGCTGATAGAGAAACTCTGTTGCAGTGGCAGTGGTTACAAGGAAAACTATGTTGCAGGAGTGCTGCCTTAGGTTTTTTTTTTTCCTGAAAGCTATCTCTTTTGAGTTTTAAGGGTTGACCATTCTTCATTCTAGTATACTGTTGTTAGGTAAGCATCTTTCCAACCCATTCATAATCTTTGATTTCACCTATTGCAGTCATTCTCCTAAAGCACTAAGTTCTTCCTTTTTTTTTTTTTGAGACGGAGTCTCGCTGGCTCCGTTACCCAGGCTGGAGTGCAGTGGCGCCATCTTGGCTCACTGCAAGCTCCGCCTCCCGGGTTCAAGCAATTCTCCTGTCTCAGCCTCCTGAGTAGCTGGGACTACAGGCACCCGCCACCACGCCCAGCTAATTTTATTTTTGTATTTTTAGTAGAGATGGGGTTTCACCGTGTTAGCCAGGATGGTCTCGATCTCCTGACCTCGTGATCCACCCGCCTCAGCCTCCCAAAGTGCTGGAATTACAGGTGTGAGCCACTGTGCCTGGCCTAAGTTCTTAATTTGTTGTGATTCATGATTCCTTTGAGATCTAGCAAAAGCTGTGAATCCTCTCCTTAGAAAAATGCTGCTTCAGAGGGCGTGTGGGCTCTGTTGAGCCTATCCACAGCTTAAGAACCTCCATTCTAAACCATTTTATTTTTCACATTGACAGGACCTAATCACTTTTGATTTTTACTCAGCTAAAAAAAAGTAAGACCTGGCCAGGTGCGGTGGCCCACGCCTGTAATCCCAGTACTTTGGGAGGCTGAGGCAGGTGGATCACTTGAGGTCAGGAGTTCAAGACCAGCCTGACCAACATGGAGAAACCCTGTCTCTACTAAAAATACAAAATTAGTCGGGCGTGGTGGCACATGCCTGTAATCCCAGCTACTCAGGGTGCTGAGGCAGGAGAATCACTTGAACCTGGGAGGTAGAGTTTGTGGTGAGCTGAGATCGTGCCACTGCACTCCAGTTTGGGCAACAAGAGCAAGACTCCATCTCATAAAGAAAAAAAAAAAAAAAGGAAGACTTGGTGTGTACCTGAAATGTCAGCTACTCAGGAGGCTGCGGGGAGCCCAGGAGTTTGAGGCTTCAGTGAGCTGTGATTGCCACTGCACTCGAGACTGTGAGAAGAAGACCTCCTCCATCTCTTAAAAAAAAAAAAAAAAAAAAGATGTGAATAAGGCAGCACTGTGTAACAGAGTTAGGGATCTAATCCCAACTATGCTACAGATCAACTGGGTGATTTTTGGCAAATCATTTAACTACTGTTGTCTTCAGGTTTTCATCTGTAAAATGAGTGGGTTCGAGTAATCACTTAAGGTACCTGCAGCTCTCATGTTTAGTTATACTACTTGGATCTTTTCCATTTCTAAAATGCTTTTAGACAATTTGAATTGCATAGAATGTGCCAAGTTAGTGGTATGATACTGCTTTACCTTGGCGGTAGTGTCTTTTGTCTCTTTTTTAGTACGGTAGTATATTGGGTTAATAGTTTTAGAATTAAGCCTACAATTGACTGACTAGATATCCCTTGTGGTCTATTAATGTTAACAGAGTTCATGATCTTAATAAGCATAGTTTTAATCATTTTTTAAAAAAATATATTGTCCTTCCCTAGCTCATTAAATTTTTCCGATACCTTTTCTGCCTACTCATGCAGCTTCGTGTTGCTCCTGTAATTTATCCCTCTCAGCATGCCGTTTCACTACCTGGAAGAGCTCAGTATTAACTGCAATCTTTTAGGGAAATGCTAAGACTGAACCCAGTACTGACTCTGGAAACTCCAGTGATAAAATTCTTACCCTTTCAGAGAGAAGCACCCATTTTCTTCATATTCAATCTAATTAGATTCATTTGAATCTGCCTGTTAGGAACATTTTCCCCATATTTCCTTATTTGTTTCTTTCTATTGAGTATCTATTAATGCTGTACACTATGGTAGGTGCTAGGGATATAGAAACGGATAAGAATTGTGGTCATTTTTCCTGTGGTATTCATTCTGTTTGGGAAGATGTCACCTGACTAGTGCTATAGTAAAGATGTGAGTGGAGAATAGGAGGCAGGAGGGGACACAGAAGCTCCTAGATGGTGACCTTTGTGTTGGCCTGGCGCATGTGTCCTTTCAGTTAGTCTGTGCCATTCATTTTTATAGGAGGCAGAAGATCAATGCCCCAGTAGCTCTAGGAAATATGGTACTTTCTGAAAGAATATTTAAAATTTAAAGGAATACTAAACAAAATTATGAAACTTGTATTTCTTTTTTGGAATCTACTGAAAGGTAAACTTACTTTCTTTGCTTATAAAAGTTTTTTTTTTTTTTTTGACTGGGTGCAGTGGCTCACACCCGTAATCCCAGCACTTTGGGAGGCCAAGACAGGCAGATCACCTGAGGTTGGGAGTTCGAGACCAGCCTGACCAACATGGAGAAACCCCATCTCTACTAAAAATACAAAATTAGCTGGGCATGGTGGCAATGCCTATAGGCTACTCGGGAGGCTGAGGCAGGAGAATCACTTGAACCCAGGAGGCAGAGGTTGCAGCGAGCCAAGATTGTGCCATTAGACTCCAGCCTGGGTAACAAGAGTGAAACTCCGTCTCAAAAAAAAAATTTTTTTTTTTCAATAGCAGAAATAGAGATGGGTTAATTGATCTGGCATCTAATTAAGGAAAGGCATGCCTTATGGAGATTCTAGAGTATGAGCCAAGAATTGAACTCTTGGCTTTCTGGTTCCCTGCTATATTCATATAGTAGAGGACAGAGACTTTTACTCTGAGAGGCAGATCTGCCCATATCTGATGTCTCCCAAGTGACTATGAGACCTATGAGACAGTGAGATCTGTAATTAAGTTCAGGGTTAAGCGGTTCCTGCTTTGCTTTTCAGTCATCTAATAGGTACTTCATAAGTGATGCCGAATTAAGTGTTAGGCTGGAATTTCTCTACCATTTCAGGTGGACATTTCTTTCCTTTCTTTTTTATTTTTATTATGAGACAGAGTCTTGCTCTGTCGCCTAGGCTGGAGTGCAGTGGTGCGATCTCAGCTTGCTGCAAGTTCCACCTCCCGGGTTCACGCCATTCTCCTGCCTCAGCCTCCCAAGTAGCTGGGACTACAGGCGTCTGCCACCACGCCCGGCTAATTTTTTATATTTTTAGTAGAGACGGGGTTTCACCATGTTAGCCAAGATGGTCTCAATCTCCTGACTTTGTGATCTGCCGGCCTCGGCCTCCCAAAGTACCGGGATTACAGGCGTGAGCCACCGTGCCCGGCCTTTTTTTTTTTTTTTTTTTGAGACAAGGTCTTGCTCTATCACCCAGGCTGGAGTGCAGTGATCATGACTTACTGCAGCCTTGACCTCCCAGGGTCAGGTCATCCTCCCACCTCAGCTTTCTGAGTAGCTGGGACTATAGGCATGCACCACCACACCCAGCCAATTTTTTTTTTTTTTCTTTTGTAGAGACAGTCATGTTGCTCAGGCTGGTCTTTAACTCTTGGGCTTAAGTGATCTTCCTGCCTTGGCCTCCCAAAGAGCTGGGATTACAGGTGTGAGCCACCATACCCAGCCTTCACATGGATATTTCTTATTAAGAGAGATCATGAGACTAAAGTTCTAAGAAGAATTAGAACAGATGAAGGAAGTAATAATAAAATTTCATTAAGAGCAGTGGTATCTTTGTCTTGATTATTTGGTACCTAACATAGTGCCTGTCTCAGAGTGCAGTGTGCGTCACTTACTGATGGGGATAAATTCTGCAAAGTTCATTATTTGTCATTGTGTGAATGTCATGGTGTACTTACACAAACCTAGATGGTATGGCTTACTACACACACAGGTCATATGGTAGAGCCTGTCGCTCCCAGGCTACAAACCTGCACGGCACAACATGTTCTTATACTGAATGTTGTAGGCAGTTGTAACATAATGGTAAGTATTTGTGTATCTAAATGTTTCTAAACGTAGAAAAGGTATAGTAAAATGCAGTATAAAAGATAAAAAATGGTACAGGGCATTTTTGGTACAGGGTACCAAATGTACGTGTACCAAATGGTACAGGGATCTGCCCTGTATAGGGCAGATTCATTGTAATCTCCTGGGACCACTGTTGTATATGCAGTCTGTCACTGACCAAAACATCCTTATGCAAGTACATGGCTGTACTTAATAAATGGATGCCACCTGCCCCTTCCACTCTGTGTCAGGCTGCTGCCATTTGTAGTGTTGTCTTTGGTTTATCTGTGGGAGTTTGGGATCTCACTGAATTGTGTCTCCTTGTGCAGGTTGTGCATTTGCCCAGTTCATGACTCAGGAAGCAGCTCAGAAATGCCTTCTAGCTGCTTCTCCAGAGAATGAGGTAAGGAAGATATTTCCTTTACCTTATAACACAGGAGGCAGTTTGGCTCTTAGGGGCAACATCTGATATTTACACAAAACTTCATTATTGTTATTATTATTGTCACTAATAATAAAACTAACACTTATTTAGCACTTTGTTGTGTTAGGCACTGAACTTTACTTGCATTATCTTATTTAATCATTACATCAGCCCTTTGAGGTAGGCAGAATTATGATCTCTACTTCATAGGTGAGGAAATGGGGATAATAACGTATCTGATATTTGTTGCTTGCTGTCTGTGTCAGCCTCTATCCTAGACTGATAACATGAAAGACTAGGATAAGAAGGTATTAAGGTCGTCTGTGAAGTAGAGTAGATGTTTGAGAGAGAATGTGTGTGGGTGATGGAGAATTACTCCATTTGTTCTACAATCGAGTATAATGTTATTTAATATTGCTGTTATTTCTTAAGTCCTCTTGAGTAAGTACTCTACTATTTCATTAGCTTTCTTTATAATACTAGACATTTGCCTGTTTACAGATAATTTTCCTCAATTTGGGTCTACTTTGGGACTAATCAACTCCCAGAAAATAATTTATTTACTGCTGACTACCTGAAATACCCATGTGGCCTTTTGCACAGCTCTACTAAATATTGTGAGGCCCAGTGATCCATTTGTAGCTAGCTGAGCTGAAACGTCATAGGGCTTGGCTTACATAGCATAATTGACGCTTGCCGTATCCCTTTCTGGGATGTTCTTGTCAGGTGCTTAGTTTCTAGTTTATACTCATTATGTGTTGTTTTTTGTTTTTTTTGAAACGGAGTCTCGCTCTGTTGCCCAGGCTGGAGTGTAGTGGCGTGATCTCCACTCACTGCAACTCCGCCTCCCGGGTTCATGCCATTCTCCTGCCTCAGCCTCCCAAGTAGCTGGGATTACAGGTGCACACCACCATACCTGGCTAATTTTTGTATTTTCAGTAGAGACAAGGTTTCACCATGTTGGCCAGGCTGGCCTTGAACTCCTGACCTCAGGTGATCCACCCACCTCAGCCTCCCAAAGTGCTAGGGTTACAGGCGTGAGCCACCGTGCTCGGCCATTATGTGTTTTAAGAAGGGATTGTTTTCTGTTACAGGCTGGTGGGCTTAAACTGGATGGCCGGCAGCTCAAGGTTGACTTGGCAGTGACCCGTGATGAGGCTGCAAAGCTTCAGACAAAGAAGGTGAAGAAGCCGACTGGCACCCGGAATCTCTATCTGGCCCGAGAAGGCTGTGAGTAGGGAGACGTAACCCAGACTTCCAAGTAGCTGGCCCTGTGCCATATCATCGATCCAGCAATAGTATGTTTGGGAACATGTTTCAAATTAAAAACCCAAATGTTCTTTTTAAGTTTTATATGATCATTCCACTTTAATAAATGTGGCTTTCTGTTAGTAAACCTTCACTCATTTTTGTGGATTAACCATCCCATTATCTTTTCTGCCTGGTTGCCTTTGGTCTTTTTCAATAGAGGATTGGCAAGGCAAAGAGGGAGAAAGAACTCAAAATACCTTTGCTTCTTGTCATCATTTCTAATAAGAGGTTTTCATTATGACTAAAATTACTCTTTTGGATTATTCATGGATTTAAAATGTGCACCCAGTACTTTCCTTTAGTGTCAGAAAGACAATCAGAAATTAGCTTTAAATTTAAAAAAAAAATTCTTTCTTCTAGGTCACACAGTATTTATCAGCTCACCTCCTCCATAGCTTCACACCCTGTACTAGTAATGTCCATTAGCCTTTGACACCAGCCCTCTATGGCAACATAACTGTTTTTGACTGGCTTATCTCACTGCTTAGTAATGGACCTCAAGTACATAAGGAACAGCAAAGTTAAGTTCCAAGGGCAGATTATAGGTGGAACATTGTGCATTCTAAATGCCCAAAATGTATTTATGTTCCATACTTCTTCCAGGCCTTTCTTTCTGACTTTGGGCATGTACGTGAAGATTCTTTGAGGGGAGAGAAGGAGAAGAGGAATAAAATCACAAAATGTTCAGAGTTTTAGTCCTTGAGAGCAGCTCTGAGCCCAGAACTTAGCCCTGTATCCTATTTCTGGACCTAACCAAATGCCATCGTGTCCTGGCCAACATAGTCCTCTGGGCCCTGTACAAAGAGTTTGCATCATTCAAATTACATTCCTCTTGTTGCTCAGTGAAAATTCCCTTGTTGATGTCTGGGCCTTTTTCCCTCTTTCTGCAGTGATTCGTGCTGGGACGAAGGCTGCAGAGGGTGTGAGTGCTGCTGATATGGCCAAAAGAGAACGGGTGAGTAGATTAGGCATTGACCTTCAGGTTCTGCGTGGCCTATAAATCAATCAAAAATAGTTGTCGAATGCTCGATGTGCTCATAAAAGAACCAAATATGGTCACAGACCATACTTACTGCGCTATTAGAGAGAAAAGCACATAGGTGAGACAGCAAGTAACCCAACATTATACATAGTATTCTATCTGCTTTCTATGCCAGTATAAAAGAACTGTGTCTTATTCTTTGTTTACCTAGTGCTTGGCAGTAAATGTTTGCGAACACATGCTGCTAGATCATGCAGTAGACAGTCAGAGGCTAGGGCTACATGTAATTAGGTGTTAGTATAAACACAGAATAATGTAGAAGGGCAAGATCAGAATGGTCTGGAGTTATTAGGGAAGGAAGAAGATATGGCTCTTGAAAGGGGTAGCTGTCAGTTGGGAGGAGTTGGTGTCTCCAGATTATAAAATCATTTTAGAAAAACTCCCGTCTTATGGGTGTTTCTGATGTTAACCAATACCGTTATATTCCTTGGCTGCTTGGTAACATTCCCAGTCATTTTTGCTTTTTCCCATATAACTTGCTTTCAAAAAGCCAAGCCAGCCTAGAATGGTAAAGATGCATAATCATGAACAGAATTAGTTATGGAACCTTAACATGCAGATGAGGAACAGGGGTGAGAGTGTAATGACGGCAGGAGGCAGTGTATCTTTTTTTCGGTGTGCACAGGTTCTGCGCTAGTGTTTTCAACTTTAGTAGTGAACATCTGGAAATCATAGGCTCTGGAGACCCATCCTTAACTGGAGAAATTACATAAAATTTTAAAGCCTCATTTTTTTAAGGGCATTATATACCCTTGTCTGACCACAATGCAATAATGACATATTTAGTTTAAAACTAATTTTGTTGGCAAAAAGCTCATTCAGTGATAGGTATGCATTATACATTCACAGCAGGCACAGCTTTTCCTGACAGAAAAATAGTCTGTTGAACTTAAACATGATAGCCTTTTCAGGTGTTCCTTTAATAGTCATTTTCCAGGGGATTTGTTTATTTTGTGATTTGTTGGTACTTTTACCAAACAAGAAACAGCAGGACTGAGAAGGCTTGACAAAAGAAAAACTTTTAATTGAAAACTTTTTTCTACCAACTTGGTTTTGAAAAAACTAATTGGAAGAATAATGTCATCTTTCATTTCATTTTAGACACAGATCACGCAGGCACTGGAGTTTTGTGGCAGCATAGTTGAGGGTATTGCTCTAAGAGCAAAATATGGTTCTGTGGTCATGGATATTCCTTTGCCTCAGGGTGGCAGAGTTGAGACAAGACAGCATTCTGTCAAGTATTCTTTGAATACGTTCCATTTCCTTTTGGAAGGATTAGATAATCAGTTGAGTTGGTGGGTAGATGAGGACTGGGCATAGATGTTAACCATAGTATTATCTGTTGTTTGCTCTGGGCTACATTTTGAGCTAGGGATTTTTTTTCTTTTTTTTTTTTTGAGATGGAGTTTCACTCTTGTTGCCCAGACTGGAGTACAATAGCGTGATCTTGGCTCACTACAACCTCCTCCTCCCAGCTTCAAGCGATTCTCCTGCCTCAGCGTCCTGAGTAGCTGGGATTACAGGCATGCACTACTATGCCTGACTAATTGTTGTATTTTTAGTAGAGACAGGGTGTCACCATTTTGGCCAGGCTGATCTTGAACTCCTGACCTCAGGTGATCTGCCTGCCTTGGCTTCCCAAAGTGCTCATATTACAGGCATGAGCCACCCTGCCCAGCCTTATGTTATCTCATTTTGGCCTCACATCAGTGCTCAGAGACTTTGTTCTACTGTTCCATTTTATAGATGAAAAATTGAGGCTTTAAAATTTTATGTAATTTCTCCAGTTAGGGATGGGTCTCCAGAGCCTATGATTTTACTGTTACCCACCCACCATCTTGTCCCTTTGAACTTTTCTTTCCCTATACTGGGCATTGTAAAGCTGCAGTGCGGGCAGTTGCCATCCATTTTCTATATGTGTGGTTATGGGATGGAGATCATAATTCTTTCCTTTTGGAGAATTATGAGCCTGCCTCTTAAAAACAGTGAGTTGTACTGTTAACCATTGGTTGTTCTTTCAGTTTGAGCTGCTGAAGCATCAGAAACTCAAGGACCAGAATATCTTTGTCTCCCAAACCAGGCTCTGCCTGCACAATCTCCCAAAGGCTGTAGATGACAAACAGCTCAGAAAGCTGCTGCTGAGTGCTACTAGTGGAGAGAAAGGGGTGCGCATCAAGGAGGTGAGGTGTGGCCCTGTCCATCTGGAACTTTCATTCTGATCTGGGGTCATATCAAGCATTTCCCTCAGGCTGCGGTGCCAGATTTTTTTTTTGTTTGTTTGTTTTGAGACGAAGTCTCACTCTGTCGCCCAGGCTGGAGTGCAGTGGTGCAGTCTTGATTCACTGCAACCTCCTCCTCCTGGGCTCAAGCAGTTCTCCTGCCTCAGCCCCCTGAGTAGCTGGGACTATAGGTGTGTGCCACCACGCCTGGCTAATTTTTGTATTTTTAGTAGAGAAGGGATTTCACCATGTTGGCCAGACTGGTCTGGAACTCCTGACCTCAAGTTATCTGCTCACCTCAGCCTCCCAAAGTGCTGGGATTACAGGCGTGAGCCACTGTGCTAGGCCATCAACAGACTTTCTTCTGGACATGTTGTCAGCATGCATGGCTGAGTTTAGCAGTTTCTTGGTTTTGTTCTTTTTCTTCTAAAAATTGTCTTTTACATCTGAATTACAGCAGAATGCAAGGAAGTCTCTGTCTGCATGAATTAATTTAGCAAGCATTTATTAAATGCCTTTTGTGTGCTTAGCATTATATTTTGTGCTATCATGTGAATTTTCTTGCAGAGAAAATAATCTGCTTTGCTTTTTGGAGAGTATTTTACTCCTAGTTAGATTCTTACCCTATAGTCAGAGTCACCTCTGCCTGTCGTCAACACAGGAAGCCATGTAGATGTTCAGCAGTTGAATTAGAAAAACACTGGGTTCATACCAACTTGGTTAGGCTCTGTGAGTACAGAACTTCTCTGCCTCCACATTCCCCTTTGCATATTTCTCTTTTCTTTCTTTTTTTTTTTTTAAGATGTGGTCTTGCTCTGTCACAGGCTGGAGGGAGTGCAGTGGTGCCATCTCAGCTCACTGCAGCCTCCCCCTCCCAAGCTCAAGCAATCCTCCCACCTCAGCCTCCCAAGTAGTTGGGACTATAGTTACACACCACCATGCCTGGCTAATTTCTTTTTCTTATTTTTATTTTTTATTTTTGAGACGGAGTCTCACTCTGTCGTTAAGCTGGAGTACAGTGGCACAATCTCAGCTCACTGCAACCTCCGCCTCCTGAGTTCAAGTGATTCTCCTGCCTCAACCTCCGAGTAGCTGGGACTACAGGCACGCACCACCATGCCCAGCTAATTTTTGTATTTTTAGTAGAGACAGGGTTTCACCATGTTTGTTAAGATGGTCTCGATCTCTTGACCTCAAGTGATCCGCCCGCCTCGGCCTCCCAAAGTGCTACAATTACAGGCGTGAGCCACTGCGCCTGGCCCATGCCTGACTATTTCTTATGTTTTTGGTAGAGACAGGGTTTTGCCATGTTGCCTAGGCTGGTCTCAAATTCCTGAGCTCAGATGATCCCCCTGCTTCAGTCTCCCACAGTGCTGGGATTATAAATGTGAACCACTGGGCCTGGCCTTGCATATCTCTGTCATACTGCTTACTATTGCCCTGGCCTCAAACTGTCGGTCAGTCTCTTCTTCCCACTAGACTGAGTTTTTGAGGCAAGCGTTATCTCATTATCACCAATCCTTGGTGTAGTACCTGCTACATAGTCATCTCTTGGTCAATACTTATTTTTAAAGTACCATTGCCAATATTTTGGGTCTGCTTTACTCTGTTTCACCACCATAAACTGTTTTCCTAATCCCTGAAAACCTCTTCAAAATGTATGGATTTAGGTATTTGGGAGATTACGTGAGAGAATGTGAATATATCAGCACATATCTGACACCACTCTTAGTAAAACTGCTCAGTGTTACTGGTTATAGGGGAGGGACAGTTGTGTAATTTCTCATATCATCTGAATACTTAGTGTCTGCACGTTTAACACCTGTCATAATTTAGAGAAATTCATGTTTATTCTAGAATATTTGCATTATGTTGAATTTTCCTCTTAATTCTTTCTTATGTGTACGTATAGTGTCTCAGTAAGATGGTAAGTATCTTGAGAACAGGATCTTCATTATATGCTTCTCTTGATTCCCTTACAGTATATGACAGTTCTAGACACAGAGTGGACACTGGACGTAAATTAAATGTGGTATCCATGTGTCCCCAATACTTAGCCGTCTCCATTACATGAGAACAACAGTTTCGGTAGTAATGGCATGTAAATGATCAGTTTTCTCAAAACATCCTACTGTACTTTGGTGCCCCAGATGTTTGCTACATCTGGCTTAAGGATTTAAGGGAAAACCACACTAGAGAGGAGCTGAGCTGCAGGCAAAGAGAGCTGAAACTTCTTCCTGTATTTCTGAGCCTGTATGTTGGAGACACTTTTTCATGTGCTTGAAATGTCTTTCTTATCTAAAGCCATCAGTCCTTCCTCCTTCCCTTCTTTAATAATTTCCTTCCTGAGTGCTTTTTTCAGTGGTAAGATCTATGGACAGTATTCCATCCTCGGCAATAACTTGTTACACGCTTAGAATACCATGTACCTCTCAATTTGTATGTATTGTGAACAGTTGTGTTTGTATTGTGTTTGTTTTTTAACATCCAAACCTCTTTATAAATTTTCTTTAGGAAGTTTTGTTTATGTGCTTATTTTAGGTCTCTGTTGATGTCTATAAACTAGTAGAAAGCAAGAAAATATTATTTTAATCTGTTTTATGGTGTTAGTAGGTGAATTCTAATAAGATGGACACACATAAGTGTTATTCCAGTGTGATTTTTGTGGTGGTGGTATAAATGAAGATTATGTTTCAATAACCTGATTTTTTTTTTTTTTTTTTTTTTGAGACAGGGTCTCACTCTGTTGCCCAGGCTGGAGTGTAGTGGTTTCATCATGGCTCACTGCAACTTCAACCTCCCCAGCCTCAGGTGATCCTCCTGCCTCAGCCTCTTGAGTAGCTGAGGTGCCACTACACCGGCTAATTTTTTGTATTTTTTGCAGAGACAAGGTTTTGCCATGTTGCCCAGGCTGGTCTCAAACTCCTGGCCTCAAGCAGTCCTCCTGTCTCAGCCTCCCAAAGTGCTAGGATTACAGGCATGAGCCACCATGCTCACCCAATAACCTTATTTTTTATTGACTCTATTAAAGCAGTTCATGTCAGGCAAGCCTTCTCATTCTGTAATTACTGATTTTTTTTCTTGCTCTACTAATAGTGTAGAGTGATGCGAGACCTCAAAGGAGTTCATGGGAACATGAAGGGTCAGTCCCTGGGCTACGCCTTTGCAGAGTTCCAAGAGCACGAGCATGCCTTGAAAGCCCTCCGCCTGATCAACAACAATCCAGAAATCTTTGGGCCTCTGAAGGTAAGCCTCGTCCTCTGGGGAGACTTGTTTCCCTTAGGACCCCTTGCAGGAAACCAGCCTACTCCTTTATGCCTAGTGTCCTCTGACATTTGAGGGGTGGGAAAGAATGGCAAGTGGACCAAAAAAAAGGTGGGTTGGGGGAGGATGTGTGAAGAGGAAAAACTCAACTCATTGCATGCACAGATTTAGAAGTCTAATGAATAACATTCTATCTCCTTCTGACAGAGACCAATAGTGGAGTTCTCTTTAGAAGATCGAAGAAAACTTAAAATGAAGGAATTAAGGATCCAGCGCAGCTTGGTACAGAAATTAAATGGTCCATATTTTTAAGGACATAACTAAACTCTTCTATTTTGTTCAGTTTGTGCTTCTGCTGTCTTAGAGTAGTTCTCCCCTCAATTAGATTTTTTTTGCTCCCAGTTCCCTTTAGTCCCTGTTCCCTAAGCCTCTCCAGGCCATCTTCTTATCTGCTGGCCCATGTCTGATAGCTCTACAGCAGAAGGGAAAGGAAGGAGAGAGGAAGCAGACCAATGTTATTTCCAGTCAGCTGTTCTTTACAATGTTTGGTGATAGTACGTGCCAATATTAATGGTTGAGGTTAAGGTTTCCTGTTACCTGTAGATTTCAGTTATCTCTTCCATATTTTCTTTTATTAGTTGGCTCCAGAAGTGTGAAGCCTGATAGTTTTATACAGTTTTTAATCTGGTGTGCTATAGAGGGTGGAGCAGGGACTTTAGGAATAGGTGTACTCATGCTTATACTCTGGCTCTGCCCTTTTTGCTGCATGTTCCTTGGCAGTTATTACTGCTCTGAACTTCAGTTTGTAAAATGGGTGGACGACATCTGCCTTACATGATTGCTGAGGACTAAATGAGATAATACATGTCCATCATCTAGCATACTGCATGGTCAGCACACAGTCAGTACTCATTCTCTTACCCATCTTCCCCCAGGACATGCAGGGCCAGATTATTCTTGACTCTTATTCTTAGAGCTCTCATTGATATTGCACAGCAAAATTCACTTGCATATACAGCAAACATTTGTAGTCTTTGTGGTGTATACCAAGAGCATTACCAACAGATGACCCATTCTGGTGGTTAATGCAGTGGCCCTCAGTTGGAAAATATGGGATCTGGTTATTGTTCAAGGCAACTTTGTTACCCTAGATAATAGAATTGCTTATTACTGTTAGCCATTGTTTCAGAGGTGATTCTGAAGCTACCAGTTTTGTTTGTTTGTCTGTTTGAGATGGAGTCTTGCTATGTTGCTCAGGTTGGAGTGCAGTGGTGCAGTCTCAGTTTGCTGCAACCTCCACCTTCTGGATTCAAGTGATTCTCCTCCCTCAGCCTCCCGAGTAGCTGGGACTACAGGTGCACACCACCATGCCTGGCTAATTTTTTTTTTTTTTTTTTTTTTTTAGTAGAGACGGGGTTTCACCGTGTTAGCCAGGATGGTCTCGATCTCCTGACCTTGTGATCCGCCCATCTCGGCCTCCCAAAGTGCTGGTTACAGGCTTGAGCCACCGCACCCGGCCCTAATTTTTGTATTTGTTTGGAAGAGACAGGGTTTCACCGTGTTGGCCAGGCTGGTCTCGAACTCCTGACTTCAAGTGATCCACCTGCCTCAGCCTCCCAAAGCGCTGGGATTACAGGTGTGAGTCACTGAGCCCAGCCTTGTTTGTTTTTTAACATCCAAATTACTTTATTTGTTGCCTGGATTTATATTCATACTGTTCTTTTGTGTAAAAATGCCTCTACTCACTTTGCATATGCAGATCAAATGATCCCTTTCGAGTAGCATTCCTCCACCTCTCTCAAAAGATAAAGGCCCTCTTTACTTGATTTTCATGAACTTCCTTAAGCTGTGTAGTTTTTTTTTACTTTGGTTTATTTGTGTATACATCTCTTGTCTCCACCTGGCTGTGAGTCCTGAAGGGTAGACACTTTTTTTTTGTATCCTAGAAACAGACTGGCATACAATAGGCGTATAATAACTGTTCATTGTATCTGGATTTCTAAGGTGAAAGGGAAGAACAACACACACTTATCATTACATTAATTTCACTTGAATCTTCTGTTTCTTCCACTTCAGTGCAAATACTTCTGTAACATCCTTGATGCCTTCCTTTCCACAGGGTCTTTTCCTTGTCGTCTTCGCTTCATTTATTCCATTCCTAATGTTCTTCCTTTCTTGAAAATGATCCGAGTTTCTGACCTATGTCATTTTTCTTCTCTCTGAAGAGATTTATTTCATATTTCTTGCAGACAGGGTTACTGGCAACAAATTCCCTCCATTTTCTTTTGTCTGAGTAGGTCTTGTCCTTAACTTTTGAAGGATAAGTTTATCAGATACAGGATTGTAGGTTGGTGATTTTTTTTTTCTTTAAAAACTTTAAATATTAAATATCTCACTTCACTCCCTTCTTGCTTACATGATTTCTGAAGAGAAGTCTTGGAAATCTCTCTGAACCTACTCGGGTTTTGGAGGGTGCCTATTAAAAACAAAAGAGAGAGAAATTTGATGTAATCTCATCCTTGTTCCTCTATAGGTAAAATTTTTCCCCTGTCTGGCTTCTTTCAAGATTTTATCTTTGATTTTCTGCAGTTTGTCTATGATATGACTAGTTGTAAATTGTTTAGTTTTTATCTTATTTGGTCTTAGAGCTCTGAGTTCCTTGATCTGTGGTTTAGTGACTGTCATTAATTTTGAAAAATTCTCAGCGCTTATTACTTCATTATCTTTTCTGTTGCTTGCTTGCTTCTTGTATTCTCTTTCTACATAGGTTACACCTTTGATAATTGTCCCACCTACTGGCTTTTGAATCTTGGGCATGCACTCTCCCTTATTTCTATGTTATGGGAAGGGGAATGGTTATTTTGTGCCCCCCACCCAGTAACCATCTGTTACTATGGCAGGGCTTGTGAACTACATGTATTCACTTTCCTCTAGTCTCCAACTGTGTGGGGGAAGAATTCCTCTTCTTTCATCTAGCACACATAAAGCTCATCTTCTGTTGAGTATTTGCAGCAAACAAAGCTCATCCAGAAACCAGATGGCATTTTCTTGTTTTATGCAGCAAAAAGTGAGATCCAAGCCTGCAACTGGTGAGCCTCAGAAGGGGAAACCAGAGCCTGCAAAAGACCAGCAACAGAAGGCAGCTCAACACCACACAGAGGAACAAAGCAAGGCGCCCCCAGAGCAGAAGGGGAAGGCGAGCTCTACCTCATGGACCGGTTTCCAGACCAAGGCTGAAGTGGAGCAGGTGGAGCTGCCTGATGGAAAGAAGAGAAGAAAGGTCCTGGCGCTCCCCTCACACCGAGGCCCCAAAATCAGGTGAGATGCAGGAAAGTGGCAGCATAGAACAGTGGGTGGGTTCTAAGTGGGTTTGTTTTTGCTGAGTTCTTTTCTCTTTGTGGCATTTGTTTGGTTGAAAAGGATGCTTGGTGCTATGTATTCCCACACACGGGGTTAACACGTGAGTCTTCAACACCGTCAGAGATGTCACTCTTAGATCAATGGCAGAGAGGCCTCCTAGGGCAGGCTTTTGTGCCCCTTTTCTCCTCTTTTAAAGAGCTTCCTGTTGTCCAGATGGCCATCTCTGCCAGCTGAGGCCACATACTTGAGGTTCAGTGGTAGTTTCTGTTTGGGGCAGCAGATTAGTGCTCTACAAAAATAAATCTTGACAAAATATTTGTTAAATAAATGAAGGTTTTTGAGATATCCATGGGGTTTTATATATTTATTTAATTTTATTTTTAGAGACAGTGTATTATTCATTTCTTCCACTGCTATAAAGAAGTACCTGAGACTGGGTAATTTATAAGGAAAAGAGGCTTAATTGACTCATGGTTCCACAGGCTGTACAGGAAGCATGACAGCAGCTGCTCATCTTCTAGGGAGGCCTCAGGAAACTTAACCATAGTGGAAGGTGAAGTGGCAGCCTGCACTTCACATGGCCAGGAGCAGGGGGAAGGAGCGTTTTAAACAACCAGATCTTGCGGTAACTCATTCACCGTCATAAGAACAGCACTGAGGGGATGGTGCTAAACCATTCATGAAGGAGTCATCCCCATAATCCAGTCACCTCCCACCAGGCCCAGCCTCCAACATTGGGGATTACAATTCAACATGAGATTTGGGCAAGGACACAGATCCAAACCATGTCACAGGGTCTTACTCTGTTGCCCAGGCTAGAGTGCAGTGGCATGATCATAGCACACTGTATCCTCGAACTCCTGGACTCAATCCACCTGCCTCAGCCTTCTGAGTAGCTGGGACTTTTTAATTTTATTTTAGCAGAGACAGGGGGTTGCTATGTTGCCTAGGCTGGTCTCAAGCTCCTGACATCAAGCATTCTAAGTATACAAATACTGAGCTTTCAGAGGGTCTGTTGCAGTATCTATTTTTAGAATGACTTAACATATCATAGGCTTGGGAAGGGCCAGTGTACAAAGAGGAATTTTATCCCTTGAGCTAAGAGAACCTAGGGGTGTCAGATTAGAAGAAGGACTCAAGGTGACACTCAGCCATTTTATTTCAGGTTGCGGGACAAAGGCAAAGTGAAGCCCATCCATCCCAAAAAGCCAAAGCCCCAGATAAGCCAGTGGAAGCAGGAGAAACAGCAATTATCTTCCGAGCAGGTGAGTTCTGCAGGACATTCAGCTTTGGTATGGCATGGTTCTGCCAGATCGTAGCCATGTTTGTACCTTGATTAGCTGAGCAAAAAACAAAAAAAGAAAGACTTCTGTGTAGGACAGTAGCTTTTTAGAGAATGTTGAGGTATACAATCATAAAAGTGGAGAGAAAAAAGTAAAATGAACCTCCATGTATCTGTTCCTCTGTTTCAGCAGTCTCCTTGTTTACATATTCCCCATAACATGCTTTCCCCACTAGAATATATTAAAGCAAAGCCCATTTCACATGTAAATGTGTCTCATATGAAAATGAAACATTGCTCAGAAAAACCTCAGATTGCATCTCTTAACTGATGAGGCCTTAAACACACACACCTTATGCCATTATAATATCTAATAAAACTAATAAGCCCTTTATCATCTACTACACAAATGATACATTAAAGCCATATTAAAATTTCCCCATTTGCCTGAAAAATATGTTTTTATACTTGGTTAGTATGAGTCGGGATCCGAAGTCCACACATTATACTTGGATTTTTAATTTCTTAAATCATTTTTTTCTTCTCTAATATCCATTTTCCCTTACCACCCTTTTTTCCATGCTATTCATTTATTGGAGAAACCAGGTCATTTGTGTTACATTTTTAATTTAGCCATTTGCTTCCTTGTGGTGTCATTTAACTTGTTTCTGTGACACCCCATCTTGCCTGTCACCTGGTAGTTAGTTCGGTCTGGTAGCTTGATCAAGTTCCGTTTTCTTTTTTTTTTTTATTTGTTTTGAGATAGAGTTTTGCTCTTGTTGCCTAGGCTGGAGTGCGATGGCACAATCTTGGCTCATTGCAACCTCCACCTCCCGGAGTAGCCTCCCGAGTACCTGAGATTACAGGCGCGCACCACCATGCCCAGCTAATTTTGTATTTTTAGTAGAGACGGGGTTTCACCATGTTGACCAGGCTGGCCTCGAACTCTTGACCTCAGGTGATTCGCCTGCCTTGGCCTCCCAAAGTGCTGGGATTACAGACGTGAGCCACCATGCCTAGCCTCAAGTTCAGTTTTCTTGACTAGAGTATTTCACAGGTGGTGTGTGTGTTTCTTTACATCACCTGAGGCACATACTACCTGGTTGCCCATTTTTAGTGATTCTGAGATTGATCAGTAGATTTGAGGATTGTCTGCCTTGTCCCTCCATTGATGAAGTCCCCAGTTAGCCTTTCATGTAATAGCCTTAGCAATTATTGATGAGTGTTACCAGATTCATTATTTCATTATGGGTTACAGAATGCTGATTATTTAAACTTCTGTCCTTTTGCATTTTTAAATAGAACTCTAGAAAGAAAAATCTTCCTTTGTCAATTATTTGGTTACCACAAAATATCATTTGTATAGGAAAGACAGGATAAATGCTTGATTTTTTTTTTTTCTTTCTCTCTGTATTAGTTTTCAGAGTAATGAGCTGTTGCCATACCGGCTCATTTTTTAGTATTATGAAATCCTGACTTTTCATATACTTGATGTGTTTCAAATACTGTCATTATTCTTACTCTGTCTAAGGCTGGCAGAAGCCCCTGCAGATTGGCTTCTGAGTCTTTCTGATGTGGCCTGTTTGTCTGGTAATATCCTTGCTTTCTAGTGCAAGATGTCCAGGCTGAGCTCAGGTACCTCTTCCCCAGTCCTGACATTAGCCATTTTTCCCAAGGAGCCCTAGTTCCTTTTAGTAGAAAACGGTGGTCCTACATTCTTGAATACTTGAAGTCAAGCTTTCTTCTCCCCTTTCCTAGTCTCTTTCCTTTAAGGGTAAAAGCAGCATTAGCTTCCCATCCTACTCAAGAAATCTGTGTCTGGGAAGTTTCTGACCTATACCATACTATTTTATAGATCTCTGAAATCCCATGAGCAGTGTTCTTGGGGAGGGAATGGGCAAGCAAGAATGGCCAGATTCTGTGCTGGCTTATCTGCTTTGAGGCTAAAGTGAGGCTTTGGAAGCTAGAGTGAGAGAGGCCCTTGAGCCCCCAACACAGTGTGTTAGACAGGGAAGTTAGTCAGGCCCTGCTCCCTGTGCACTGTTGGTCTAATTTCTTACCAGTGGATGATTCTGTTTGAGCCTTTCTCTCTAAGGGTCTCTCTCCAGAAACCTACCCCTTTCTGGTAGACATGATCTCTGTACACTTACTTTCTCTCTTGGGTGGCCTGAGGGTAAGGTGATATATAGTCTTTGAAATCGATTATATTATGTTTCTAATCCTTTCACTTGTAGGTATCTAGGAAAAAAGCTAAGGGAAATAAGACGGAAACCCGCTTCAACCAGCTGGTCGAACAATATAAGCAGAAATTATTGGGACCTTCTAAAGGAGCACCTCTTGCAAAGAGGAGCAAATGGTTTGATAATTGATGATGCCAGCGGGCTGGGTAAGAAGCTGGGTTGTGTGCTTTCTGGTGACACTCCTGGGCTCCTCCCCATCCCCTATGTCTCTCACCGAGGGAAAGAAAATCCCCGAGGGCACTGCCACTGTGCTGGGAGGCACCCTGGACTGTGTACATCTGAACTTTGGTCCATCCTTTGATGAGTGGTTCGTTAGCCACAAAGAGAAATATCTGAAAGACATCATGATGCTTCTTGCATATTATCCAGATTATTGTATGAAGTTGTGTCTATAATTATTACCAATTTTTGTTCTTTATTTCTCAAATGGAAACAATTGAAAAAGCATTCTGGAGTGCTGAATTTTTAAGATGTATATTTTGTTAAGCATATTCTCTAAATGAGATATTGTGTGGCTCTTTAGTAACAATGTCATTTCTAATATGTGTGACTCCTTTATTATGTATGAACATCCTTTGACAGTCCTAATTCAGCTCTGTAGTCTTACACGCTGCAGGAACTAAGTGACAGCAGAGAGAAATGCTTTCTAACCTAATCACTGCAGGCGGAGACACTTGGAAAAGAATGGGGGGAGGTGGGGCCTGGCAGAGAGCAGCACTTATGTGTTTGTCAAATGAGGGGATTTCCAGTTGAATCGGTCTGCAGTGGCCTAAAGACACTAGCCTGGTTAGTGATGACCTGCATTTCTCTCATAGAGCACCTCCTTTTTCATCGTACCCTCTAGCTCTCTAAGTCCTCCTTAATGAGGACACCTGATCCTCATTAAGTCTGCCCCTTAAGATGGCTTCACACCTACTAAAAAACTCCAGGGGTTTGACATCTCACTTTGATTGAAATCTTGTCGTCCTATAACATTTGATTCCCTGGGCTCTCCAGCCCTATCACCTCTGCTTGTCTTTATCCACTCTCTTCTTCATTCACTTTTGGCTACACAGGCCTTCCTTCCATCTCTTGACTCTTGACCACCTCAGAGTCTTTGTATCCATTCCCTTTGCCTGGAGAGTTTTTCCCTTGCTTCTTTTACTTGTGACTCAGATCTTCACTATTTGTCGCCTCCTCCTGGAGCTCTTCCCAGACTATCTAAAGTAGGGCTTTTCTTCCCATCCCCTCTATCTTGCCCCCTTACTGAATTCTGCTTCCCTGTTTCTTCTTCGTCTTTTTTTTTGAGTCAATCTTGCTCTGTCACCCAGGCTGGAATGCAGTGGCACTGTCTCAGCTCATTGCAACCTCCACCTCCTGGGTTCAAGCGATTCTTCCGCCTCACCTTCCCAAGTAGCTGGGACTATAGGCGCATGCCACCATTCTTGGCGAAATTTTCTATTTTTAGTAGAGATGGGGTTTCACCTTGTTGACTAGGCTGGTCTTGAACTCCTGACCTCAGGCGATCTGCCCACCTCGGCCTCCCAAAGTCCTGGTATTACAGGCGTGAGCCATCACGTGTGGTGGCCTGCTTCCCTGTTTCTTTCTAGCACTAATCTCTATCTGAAATCATTTGTTTCTTTCTAGCACTAATCTCTATCTGAAATCATTTGTTTCTTTCTAGCACTAATCTCTATCTGAAATCATTTGTCTCTCCAGTTAGAATGTATGCTTTGTGAGAGGGACTTTATCCCTCTTGTTCACTCCTGTAGACACAGTGCCTAGTACTGACCCAGGCACATAGTAAATATTGAATAAATATTTGTTGAATGAAAAAAATAAGGTAGGAAAGGAAGAAACAGTACTTGGTAGGCAAGAGAAAAAGTTGGGAGTGTAACCCAAAATTCTTGATTCCTTAGTCTAGTTGAGTGTTACAAATAATGCTTTGACAGAACCGTTGCTGAGCTGGAGACATGGTTCTTTCTTTTTTTCTTTTCCTTTTTTTTTTTTTGAGACAGAGTGTCCCTCTGTTGCCCAGGCTGGAGTGCAATGGCATGATCTCGGCTCATTGCGACCTCTGCCTCCTGGGTTCAAGCGATTCTCCTGCCTCAGCCTCCCAAGTAGCTGGGATTACAGGTGCTGCCACCACGCCCAGCTAATTTTTGTATTTTTAGTAGAGATGGAGTTTCACCATGTTGGCCAGGCTGGTCTCAAACTCCTAACCTTGTGATCTGCCCACCTTGGCCTCCCAAAGTGCTAGGATTACAGGCGTGAGCCACCGCACCTGGTAGAGACATGGTTATTTCATTGCAGTATCTTGGGGAACCCATGAATATTCTGAAGTGCTTTTGATTGGTTTAGAAATGGATGAAGGAGAGGCCATGGAAATATTTAAACCTTTTGGAGAGATCGAAAGGACAGGTGATTTATCTCCAAGTTCACCTCGAGACATGACTTGGGCTGTCAAACATTCTTACAACAGCCTGGCAACATGTCTTTCCCAGCCTGGTCTGTACAGCACGGAGGAAGTAAGGGACTTTATTAAGGGTGTCAGAATAGTTATAACCTGCCAGTCAGTTGATCCGTTTTTCCTTGGCCAGCTCTCCATCTGCTCACCACCCTTTTTTTCCTAGTACAAAAATATCTTTAACATTCAAAAATATATCTTAACTCTTAGGATAGATCAAAATTGATGTTCATTCAGATAACATTGCCAGATTCTCTTAGATCCAAATATTTCTTGTAACAACTTGAGTAACTCAGTATGTTAAAACCTCATTCACTTGCTTGGAGAGCTGTTGCACAGTTCTTTAAAGAGTTCTTTAAATGAGGTTGAATCTTCCCTTTCTTAATAGTCAAATTCCACATATGGTGTCTTCCTTTGGAACACCTTACCGTGGGTTATTTGGTCAGCTCCATTGACCCCTTGCCTTGGGAATTTTAGTGCAGTGAGAGTGGTACTCACTTCACCTTCACTTCAGGGCCTGATGTGTCAGGAAATGGAGTTTTTTGAATTAACATGAAAGCTGAGTTACAGGCTGCTTGGTTAAAAAACAACAGGTGGGCACAGAGTCTCACACCTGTGATTGCAGTACTTTGGGAGGTGGGAGGACTGCTTGAGGTCAGGAGTCCGAGACCAACCTGGTGAACACAGTGAGACCCCCATCTCTATTATTTTGAAAAACAACAGCAAATTTTTTGTTAACATCCAAGACAAGGCCACCAGTCAAAACTATCAAGTTTTAGTAATACTTTCCTGCTTGATTATATAATAGCCTGGCTTAGAGATACAACCTTTAAATAAGGAATCTTAAGATAATGTACAGCTGTTCTTTGCCTCATTTGTTTATTGGTTGGTTAGTTTGTAGTTTCTAAGACTCTGCTCTGTTCAGCTGTATAATTCCTCCCTCTGGAGTTAACCTGTGGCAAGGATTATGTTTCACCTGTCACAAAAATGAGATCTGTGCCTTCCTCTATTATAAAGTTAGGGCATGTGATTCATTCTTCGAAATACTTTGAAATGTACTTTGGCATGTTTTTGTCTTGAAAAGAGGTTTTCCAACTAGAAATTCGGAGCCCAGAAGGTCAAGGCCCCAGAGATCCCCTTCTCATCATCCTTCAGTTGTCTGAGGAGACAGTGAGTGTCACAGTGAGTGCTGATTCCCCAGAATCTGCAATCTTAAGCTCTCCCGCTGACTCACACAGCCAGTTCTCTGCTTCATATTTGTGTGACCCACTGTGAAGTGACAGGCAGCTACCAATTCTGTCATATAAGAAGCAGCTCTGCCCATGCAGCTTTGAAAGTTCCTGCACTTCTCCATAGACTGCTCCTTCATGGAAATAACCACATCTCACACTTTGGGTGCCTAAGCTAAGTTTGTTTGCAGTTTGTCTCTGGTGATGCCTAACTCCTTTTCAACTCAGCCTTAATTGGCATTTTAAGGGCTAGGATGAGGTTTCTCTCAGGCCAAGTCGAGATTTCCAGATTTCCTTTTGTCTAAGGCTGACCAGTTTAGAAGTTATTTACATCCTTGTTTTGGTTCTTTCGTTCTTGTCCTGGTACATCTTCCTTTCTAGGATTATTTGCAGAGTTTGTGATGTCTTACTCAGTGACCAGATATGGGGTGGGCTACTGGTATAGTCTGATTACTTTGGCATCTGATTCTGGACTGGTCATTGGCTGTACATGAGTTTTTGTGCTGATAAAGGAATATACTGGGAAGATTGGAAGGCACAGACTGGGAACCACTTCTGAGAAGAGAACTGCTGAGTCACTGAAAGACCTTTTGGACCACCCCCAAATGGAGCATCTTGATAGATGGCAAATCCAGTGTTTCTTAAACTTGTGCACGCTGCTCAGAGCCCACTGCCTTTTATCAGATGTGAGACTTCACTGCCACAGTGTCATCCCACAGTCTCCTTTCCTGGACATTTGATAAAGGGAAAATCGTTTCTTGTCCTTGAAGGCAGAGACTATTTTTTTTTCACTTCTCCACATACCCCACAACACCCAACATTGATTTACTCGTAGTAGGAGTTTCATACTGCTGAACTCGCTGAAGGCCATTTGTTCCAGGGCCTAGCTGGGCTTGTGAAGGACAACAGAGTCATTTCCTAAGGACCCCAGAAGACAGGATGAAGGAAAAAATAATAATAAACTGCTGTTCACAGTGTCTTGAGTATACCATCTATGTACTTTCTGCTATGCCTTGTCCATTCCAATCTGGACAGTCTCTCTGCCCCTCCTTTTCACTCAAGTGCCATCCAGCACTCAAGTTCTGGCTCAAGGCCTGACATCTCCCTGGGGACCTCAGTGATCCCACAGCTTGTGACCCCTTCCTCTAAGTCCCTGGCACACTTACTGATTGGTGTCCTCTGGTTTGACAAAGCATATGCCATTGTGGCTTACTTGTCATTTCTTTAGGTCTTGTCTTCCCAGGTAGATCATGAGCCCCTTATAAGAACTAGCTCTCATAGTCCCAGTCCCCAGGCCTGGTACATGACTGTGCTTAGTGATTGGTGATTGAGAATAATGGTGGCAAAGGAAGTACCAGACAGTCATCTCCTGAAGAGATGCTGAACAACCTGTCCTTGTTTTATGTATTTTCTCTTTCTTGCCCAGTTTACTCCTCATAGTAACTGCTCAAAAAATGTCAGTTCCTGTCACTCTTCCACCCCTTTTCTTCCTCTTCCCTGCACTGTGGTCTGGGCCTTGGTCCACTAGCAACTCCCCTCAGATGTTGCTTAATCTGCCCCATGGCCAAAGCCAATCCCATTCCTGTCCTCCTGCTACCCAAGGGACTGCCAGTCTGTATGCACAGGAAGGGATTGTGAAGTCTGGATGTGCAAGAAACCCAGCTGTGAGAAACAGGTTCCCTGGACTTGGCATGGTGGCTCATCCTTGTAATCCTGGCACTTTGAGAGGTCAAAGTGGAAGAATCACTTGAGCCCAGGAGTTCAGGACTAGTCTAGGCAACATAGCAAGATCCCATCTCTACAAAAAAAAAAAAGAAAAAATTCAGATTCTCAAATGTCCCTTCATCTCCTTACTCTCGACTTGTCTCCCCAGTTCTCCTCCCCCTTTTTCTCTCCCCTGGATCTGACACTCAATTGTCTGCACACACTTTTCAACTAGACTCCAATGCCATCCTTCTGATGAAGTTTTTGCTTTGGATACTACTGCAGAAAAAATGCTATCTTGTATTCTGGTCCATGGTGGGGAAGACCCTGTCATAGAACCTGGCACCTCAAATGGAGGGAGGGGCCAGAATATTGTTCTTACGCTATTTACAGTGAGACGACAGGATTGATGCACAACTTCCTTTCTTTCTTTTTTTTTTTTTTTTTTTGAGACAGAGTTTCATTCTGTTTCCCAGGGCTGGAGTGCAGTGGCACCATCTCAGCTCACTGCAACCTCTACCCAGCAGGTTCAAGCTATTCTCCTTCCTCAGCCTCCGGAGTAGCTGGGATTACAGGTGTGCACCACCACGCCCAGCTAATTTTTGTATTTTTAGTAGAGACGGGATTTCAACAGTGTTGGCCAGGCTGGTCTCGAACTCCTGACTTCAGGTGATCCACCCACCCCGGCCTCCCAAAGTGCTGGGATTACAGGTGTGAGCCCCCACACCCGGCCATGATGCACAACTTTCTAATAACATACTTTTGAAAGTGCCCTGACATACATCCCTCCTCCAGTACTACAGTGGCCATCAGTTGCCAGAGAACATGAAGTTGTCCAGCCCTCAGCTCTGCAGCAGGATTCTGTGGAGCAAAGCAGGCCTGCTCTACTTCAGAAAGGTAATGCCACAAAGTGAAGAACACCTCTCAGAGGCAGAGCCCCTCAGCCCCATCCAGGCCAGCAGTGTCCACTTGAAATCTGAAAGTAGCCTCCCTCACCAAACCAGCAAGATGGAGAACCTCCCCGGGTTGGCAAGTGGCCCTGGGAAGCACATGCCCCATCTCCGTCAGGATAGCAGTGGAGAGGTATCATGCCGGTGCCGGCTCCACCCACCCAGATGGTACTCAAGACTCCAAGCCTGTCAATGGGATGTAAACTTTCTGGCATTTTCTGTCAGAAGGGTGAGTTAGCACTGAACCATCTCATGTGTCTTTCCACTGACTAACAGCCCGTATCCATTCCGTGAAATGAGTGACTGCTTTGCTGAATCATATCGTAACAAACATTTATTTGTAGTCTGATTGTGTCATATCATGGTTGAATTGCAAACAGGTTGGATACAAGAGTCAGCAAAAATCAACGGAAGCATTCTGTAAAAAGCTTTTCTAGAATTACAATAAATGGCATTGTATATTTTATTATTTATAAATTTGTGCTGTGCATCCTTTTTATCAATGAAATTTATAATAAATTTCTCTACATATATACATTTTTATCCCGGAGAACCAGTTGTTAAGCATTTACCAGCCATAAATGCTTTTTGTTTCCTGCTCATACAGGTTCTAGGAGTGGCCAGCCCACTCTTTGGGATGTCCCCACTTCCTTTTTCAGTTGTCCAAGTAGTGTTCTGCCCAGCCTTCCAGACTCTCTTTCTTACCCTTCCCTTGAAACTATTCTGTTCCTTATGCTTAAATACTTTCCAGTCATGGGAGCTTTGCTGTAGGCCCTTGGCCTTTCATGGGTAGCTTCTGATATGTGCATCGGTGTTAATAGAGGAAGTTGACCCTGCCTGGTAAAAATAATGACCTATGGAGACCTGGCACTTTCTCTTATGGCTTCTCAAAGTGACAGCTGTTATGGGAAGTTCAGGCATCTTGATGTGGAAAATACATTGTTTATTTTCTTTTAATTTTTTTCCCCTAACCACTATACCAACAGGGATGGAAAGATACTTTTAGTTGGAAGGAATTTTGAGCCCTCAAACCACACCTGGAGCAGCTGCCTGTGGGTGGGGCTTTGCACAATCTTATCCTGGCAAGGGAGGACCAGCCAAGGACCAGTTTTGCAGAACTGTCATCATGAGACCCTGGTTGTGTGCTGGACTGGGGCGTTGCCCCTTTCCATGAGGCCAGGCCAAGGAGGACCACCTGGCTTAGGCTTTTGCATCTTCAGCACCCTTTCACGTCTCTTAGATGACCTTCCCAGCAAGCCTGGTGAAGGTCATTGAGAAGCAGGTGTCACCACCTAGTCTTACAGCTGATGAAAGCAGGATGTGGGGAAGTCCAGACCCTCTCCTGAAATCCCTTGGCCACCTGAGCTAGTACCAGAGCAAGGTCCCACTCGGCCCTGAGTACTGTCTCTAGGGCCTATTTCAGGAACTGTCTCATATATAAGAACAGAGCACTTTTTGCCAGCTATACCAAATGTTTTTGGGATTAAAAAAATAGTTTCTCTTTTCCAAATTAGGTGGTAAGAAAAGGAAGGGTATTTTCATTCTCACATTCTTTGGATGTTGAAACGTTTTTAAATCTTCCAGCTGGGCTTGATGGCTCATACCTGTAACCCCAGCACTATGGGAGGCTGAGATGGGAGGATCCCTTGAGGCCAGGAGTTCAGGACCAGCCTGGGCAACATAGTGAAACTGCCAAAAATTTAAAAATTAGCCTTGTATGGTGGTGTACACTGTAGTCCTAGCTGCTCGGGAGGCTGGGGCAGGAGGATTGCTTGAGCCCATGAGTTTGAGGCTGCAGTGAGCTATGGTTGTACCACTGCACTCCAACCTGGGCAACAGAGTGATACCCTGTCTAAAATAATAATAATAAAAGGATTAAACCCTTTACTTGATCAGCTTCTTTTCCCACTACCCCAGGACAAATTAATCATTACATATTTTTGTAGTTGTTTTTGCTCTCTCCTGGTCTACACAAGCCAAATGTACTTATATACATACTAATAGGTGAAAAAAGAGAGTTTGAGGAGTGAATACATTTATTTTGTGATTTCCTAGGCAGTAGCTAGGACTCCCTTAGAGGTTCCTAATAGGGAAAGGGTGGGCTGGCTCTGCTCAGTTTTATAACTGCTTTTCCCCGAATTCTGAAGACATCCTCATTCCCCTGGAGGTCAGATAATGGCTATTTATTTTCCATAACCATGAAAATCTCTGGGGAGAGCCATGGCAATTTGACGAGAGCTATTAAAGGGACATTAGGATTGAAGTGGCTGCTCAGGCAGTCACATACCCTCGATCCTTATCTGCAGGGACAGCTGCCAGCACGAATGAGCCCAGCTCTCCTGCCCGCAGCCAGCCGCGTGTGGGTGCAACTGACGACCAGCCACGGGAGTGAGTCCCAGGGAAGGGGACAGGTTCTTAGAATCACCATTTGTCTCTGCTCTCTCCCTCTCTGCAATAGGATGGGCACTCT
Source organism: Macaca fascicularis (assembly GCF_037993035.2). Taxonomy (NCBI): domain Eukaryota; kingdom Metazoa; phylum Chordata; class Mammalia; order Primates; family Cercopithecidae; genus Macaca; species Macaca fascicularis. The sequence goes on along the minus strand of NC_088377.1, from coordinate 169,962,294 downwards.
AAACTCACATAATGGTTAATAACAACAGCTAACAATTACCAAGCACCTACTATGTGTCAGGCATGTGCTGAGGATGATCTTATCAGGTAAAATGCCTGTCTCAGGCCCAGAGGCCCAGAAGAAGACAGAAGGGAAATCTGTGGGAGGTGAGCAGTCCCTTACCCCTCTGCTTGCAGACCTTCAGTGACAGGACACTCACTGTTTGCCCCAAACCTCTTGCATTTTCAGAGCTTGGAACACAGATTCAGGGACTTGCACTTCGATAGAGTGCCAAGGACCCCTCTCAGGACCCCTCATCAGAGCCATGGAAAGTCTGTTTTTGGGTCCATCCTCCCTGTGGGGGTGTCTTTCCTTTTCCTGGCCACCCCCAAGGAATCCCTAGTATCGAGCAGGCACTTAATAGCCAGTGCAGTGAGAGTGGTCTGTGATGTCTGGGCCAGGGCAAGGCCTGCCAAGTGGGATCCCAGGTACCTGCCACAGAACCTGTGGGTTTTGAGGCCCTCAGTGACCCTTAGGCAATAGCTGGGTCTTACTTAATGAGGGATCATGTCCTTTCCTGGGTAGTCGGGGGTAGAGGAGTGTGAACTGATCTGAGCTACTCTAGGAAGGTGAGGGACAAAAGCAGAAACCGAGAGAAAGACTGAGTCTCCTCCCAAGAGACTCCAAGTCCTGAGGGCAAGAAGCAGAGAGCCTTGTGCCAGGCCAGGTGCTGCCCCTGTCAGTGCTGACGGACAGGCAAGAGAGGCTGCCGATGCTGCAGCCCCGTGAAGCTGAAACTCACCCTTTGCCCACTTTCACAGCCATCTCCCCAGGAGGCTGCAGTGACACAGGTAAAAGCCAAAGGACAGAGGATGACCCTGGACAAATCACTCAGACCCTCCAGTCCTCTTTGCTCATTCATAAAATAGAGGCAAAAAGCCCCCTAGTACTAAATGAAATAGCCATTGTAAAAGAGCACGGGAGATAGGGTCTGTGATGCCTTTTGTCCCCAGTGTCCTGAGTGAATTCACAGGAAAGGGGAGAAAGACTGGTTGCCCACTTCCAGGGTTATTGGCTAATTTCCACATCTCTCCTGCTAGGGGTGGGAACACATACCAGAATCCTGGGAAGGCTGCATGTCCTCAGGTGGCGCTGGCCCCACCTCCAGCCTCTGCAGGGATACCAGGATATGAGCCAGGCTCTGCTCCCGGGGTGACCCACCCTCCTTGGTGCCCCTTCTTTCCTCACAACTGCAGGCAGAAAGAGAATGTGTCTTGTCTCTCTTCAGGAGCTGGCTGTGTCATTTAAGCAGGCCCTAGGGGTGGAGCACTGTGAGGAGATGGCACCCGGGCCCCTGTTCCTCCTTTTCCAGAGCAAACACTGCTAAGGGATCATGACAGCCCCTGCATTTGGCCCAGACCGGGCCTCGGGAGGCTTTTGACATCAATCCATGCAACCACACCCAACAATTGGATTCAGCGTGGGAGGTGAGACCCACTTGCCAATTTTGTTCTAAGGGAACAGCCTTCTTTACTAAAGCATGGCGCGGTATTGATAACAGTTGCTTCCAGGCATCATAAAAAGCATTTAGTGGGCATTAATATCTTTGATCCTCAAGGTCAGGGGTTGGATGATGTTAGCATGCTCATTGAAGGATCAGAAAATCAGGCTCGAGATAGGTTACCCTTCATTCAGCCAACTGGTATTCACTGAGTATTAACTGTGCATTCCTCTGTGCCAGTGCTCCCCCAGGAGCTGCAGATGGTCCTGAGCAGACTGAGCTTCTGCCACTTGGGAGCTCACATTCCAGCTATCAGTGCTGACTTGTCGCAAGTATTTGATCCATGCTGGGTTCTAAACCTCCCCTGCTCAGAGCCCTCAGAGTCCAGGCCAGGTAGAACCCGGAACAGAGCCTCTGGCAGGAAGGAGCTTGCATGGTCCTCAGGCTTCATGTCCAGAGATCATTCCTCCACTTTGAGCTTCTTTGTGAAAACCAATCACAGAGCGGGGGTGAAATGTGCCGAAGCCTCTGCCAGGGTTGTAGCAAGGAAACCTGGGCTTCTAGGGCAAGTCGAGAAAGGGCCTATATTAGTCAGCTAGCGCTACTGTGAGTACCACAGGCTGGGTGGCTTAAACAACAGAAATTTATTCCCTTACGGTTCTGGAGGCTAGAAGTCCAAATCAAAGTGTTGGCAAGGTTGGTTCCTTCTGAAGAAATTCTTGGTGTTGCCTGGCATATAGATGCATCACTCCAGTCTCTGCCTCGTTGTCACATGGCCATCTTCTCCCTGTGTCTATAGGTCTATGTCCAAATTTCCCTCTTCTTATAAATACACCAGTCATATTGGCTTAGGCCCAGCCCCATGACTTCATCTTAATTTGATTACATCTCTGCTATGGTTTGAATGTGTCCCTTCCAAAATTCAAGTTATTGCCAATGTGATAGTGTTGAGATGGGGGCCTTAAAGAAGTGATTAGGCCATGAGGGTGCCTCCCTCTGAAGGGAGCCTCATTGGATTTTATCAGTGTACCATAATTTACGTAACCAGTTCTTTATGTAATGGAAATCCCATTCAAAGGTTTCCAACCTTTGCTATTACAAACTGCTGTGAAGAGAAACATATGTCATTATACTAATCAGGTGCTGTTGCTGTTTTTACGATGCATTATCCTGGAGGGACTGCCCCTCCCAGGGCTAGCTACTTTGGGGAGATAGTAAACAACTTGACTGAACGTGCCTTTCGTATACAAACTAGTCAATCCAGAACCCATACCCCCAATCACCTCCTTTATCAAACTCTGACACACCAACCCTATATTCCCCTTGCCCTAAATCACTCCAGGGCCAGGCATGGGACAACTAGGGACCATCCCTATAGCCAGGGCCTGCCAAAGTTATACAGACCAGCCAATGCTAAACCTGCTTCCCTGCCTTGCCTTGCCTTTCTGCTGGAAACTACATTAAAGGCGCTGGGCCATGCTTTTCCCTCACCCCCTCTGCTTCCTGGCTGACCCGAGTTCTCCTGTGTGGCCCTGCAAGGCATGACATACCTCTCCTCCTGGGAACCGTGTAACAAACTCTTCTTGCAAAGAGAGTTTTCTCTGTGTCTGTCATCTTACCATACCTGATGAAAACAAATCTGGGTAAATTTTTTTTTTTTTTTTGAGACAGGGTCTCACTCTGTCTCCCAGGCTGGAGTGCAGTGGTGTGATCACAGCTCACTGCAGCCTCGACCTCCTGGGCTCTGGTGATCCTCCCACGTCAGCCTTCCAAATAGCTGAGACTACAGACACACACCACCATGCCCAGCTAATTTTTGGTGTATTTGTTATAGAGACAGAGTTTCGCTATGTTGCCCAGGCTGGTCTCGAACTCCTGAGCTCCAGTGATCCACCCACCTTGGCCTCCCAAAGTGCTGGGATTACAAGTGTGAGCCACAGTGCCCAGCCATGGGTTCATTTTAAAGCAGGCATTTTGTTCATGCGCAGCCCTTGCTCTCAGTTAAGGGGAAAATGAGTGATCCTTTGCTTGGCTCTGAAGGAGCTGTGCTTTATATGTAAAGAATATATTCTATATATTTAAAGAAAAGCAATGGGAGGCATTTGAAAATAAATATGTTCATTTTTTTCTGATTATAAAAATAATACATGCTCAGTAAAGAGAATCTGAAAAACACAGAAATATTGGGGGAACCTGCCCCCAATATTTCAACATAGATTCTTTCTATTTTCCATAAGTGTTGGCCAGCTGAGAAATAAAGAGAAGGAGTAAAAAGAGGAATTTTACAACTGGGCGCTGGGGGTGACATCACATATCAGTAGGACCATGATGCCCACTTGAGGCTCAAACCAGCAAGTTTTTTTTCAGGGTTTCAAAAGGGGAGAGGGTGTAAAACAGGGAGTAGGTACAAAGATCACATGCTTCAAAGGGCAAAAAGCAGAACAAAGATCACATGCTTCTGAGGGAACAGGACAAAAGGCAAAACAGAACTTCTGATAAGGGTCTATGTTCAGCTGTGCATGTATTGTCTTGATAAACATCTTAAACAACAGAAAATAGGGTTCGAGAGCAGAGAACCAGTCTGACCACAGATTTACCAGGGCAGAGTTTTTCCCCACCCTAATAAGCCTGAGGGTACTGCAGGAGACCAGGGCATATCTCAGTCCTTATCTCAACCGCATAAGACAGACATTCCCAGAGTGGCCGTCTATAGCCCTCTCCCCAGGAATCCATTCCTTTCCCGGGGTATTAATATTAATATTCCTTGCTAGGAAAAGAATTTGGTGATATCTCTCCGACTTGCACGTCCACTTATAGGCTCTCTGCAAGAAGAAAAATATGACTCTTTTTGCCTGACCCCGCAGGCAGTCAGACCTTATGGTTGTCTTCTCTGTTCCCTAAAAATTGCTGTTATTCTGTTCTGTTTCAAGGTGCACTGATTTCATATTGTTCAAACACATGTTTTACAATCAATTTATACAGAAAACACAATTATCACAGTGGTCCTGAGGTGATGTACATTCTCAGCTTATGAAGATAACAGGATTAAGAGATTAAAGTAAAGACAGGCATAAGAAATTATAGAAGTATTATTTGGGAACTGATAAATGTCCATGAAATTTTCATAATTCATATTCCTCTGCCATGGCTCCAGCTGGGTCCCTCCGTTCGGGGTCCCTGACTTCCTGCAACACAGAAGAAAATTTAAAAAACTTAAAACCAACTATTCCTCAAAAAATTAAAAATAGAAATATCATATGATCCAGGAATTTCACTCTTCTAAGTATATACCCAAAAGAACTGGAAGCAGGGATGTGAACATAAACTTGTACATTACTGTTCCTGGCATTATTCACAGTAGTTAAAAAGTGGAAACAGCCCAAATGTCCATCAACAGATGAATGGATGAACAAAATGGGGTATTTAAGTTATGTACAATGGAACATTATTTAGCCATAGAAAGGAATGAAATTCTGACACATGCTGCAACATGGATGAACCTTAAAAACACTGTGCTAAGTGAAATAAGCCAGACAAAGGTAAAATATAATATGATTCCACTTGTATGAAGTACCTAGACTAGGCCGATTTGTGAGAGACAGAAAGTACCATAGAGGTTACCAGAGGCTGAGGGTAAGGGGCAGTGGGGAGGGAGGTATTGTTTAATGGGTACAGAGTTTCAGCGTGGGAAGATGAAAAAGTCCTGGAAGATGAAAGAAAAAATTCTGGAAAATTATAGTAGTGATGGGTTACCTAATATTGTGAATGTACTTAATGCCACTGAATTATATATTAAAAAATGGTTAAAGTGGTAAATTTTGTTATATATATTTTACTGGAATGAAAACAATTGAAACCATCTATAAATCATGGTATCCAGAGGAAACAATAAGTATTTTGGCTGATTTTAACCCTTTTTATTCCCCTGTAGATATGTGTTTTATAAAATTTGGCTAATAATACTGTGCATATAATACTGAGCTCTTTAATTTTACATTTTTTTTTTTTTTTTTTTTTTTTTAGACGGAGTCTCGCTCTGTAGCCCAGGCTGGAGTGCAGTGGCGGGATCTCAGCTCACTGCAAGCTCCGCCTCCCGGGTTCACGCCATTCTCCTGCCTCAGCCTCCCGTGTAGCTGGGACTACAGGCACTGCCACCTCGCCCGGCTATTTTTTGTATTTCTTAGTAGAGACGGGGTTTCACCGTGTTAGCCAGGATGGTCTCGATCTCCTGACCTCGTGATCCGCCCATCTCGGCCTCCCAAAGTGCTGGGATTATAGGCTTGAGCCACCGCGCCCGGCCTAATTTTACATTTTAATTGTATTTTCCATGTCATTAAATACAATGAAATCACCACCTTTAATGGTTGCATAATTTAACATTACATCGATGTTCCATGTAATATTAAATATGTGTAATGTTCCATGTCATTTAATTGTATTTTCCGTGTCATTAAATACAATGAAATCACCACCTTTAATGGTTGCATAATTTAACATCACATGGATGTGCCATGATTCCCTTTAGACACTGAGGCAGTTTCTAATTTTTCATTACTATAAATAATGCAAGGATGAACATCTTTTTGTTGTTGTTTTTTGAGATAGAGTCTTGCTCTGTCACCCAGGCTGGAGTGCAGTCATGCAATCATGTTGGTCAGGCTGGTCTCAAATTCCCGACCTCAGATGATCCGCCCACCTCGGACTCCCAGAGTGCTGGGATTACAGGCATGAGCCACCTTGCCTAGTCTTCTTCACCCAATTTTCTAGTGGGGTTTTAAGGTTCTCCTTACTCATTAAGAATAGTGGCCATATTGTCAAGGCCAGGTGCGGTGGCTCACGCCTGTAATTCCAGCACTTTGGGAGGCCGAGGTGGGTGGATCATGAGGTCAGGAGATCAAGACCATCCTGGCTAACACGGTGAAACCCCGTCTCTACTAAAAATACAAAAAATTAGCCAGGCGTGGTGGCGGGTGCCTGTAGTCCCAGCTACTTGGGAGGCTGAGGCAGGAGAATGGTGTGAACCCAGGAGGTGGAGCTTGCAGTGAGCTGAGATCACACCACTGCACTCCAACCTGGGTGACAGAGCGAGACTCTGTCTCAAAGAAAAAAAAAAAAAAAGAATAGTGGCAATGTTGTCATTTTGCAAGTTTGCTGTTTACCTTTTAGTTTTGGTAAACCTATTTTTCATGTAAAGTTTGATTTTCCTTTTGGATTTTTTTCCATTGCTTTTATGCTTATAAAGTTCTTACTACTTTTAAAAAATGTTTTATTTTTTAAATTTTTTAGACTCTTCTTGCTATCATTCCCAAAGTTTCTTACTGCTTTTGCAAGTACAGTATATACTTTTTTAAACCTATATTTCCTCTGAATTTTTAACATGGTTCTATAATTAGGCATTTGTATTAGTGTCCTAGGGCTGCTGTAGCAAAGTGCCACAAATTGGGTGGCTTGGAACAACAGAAATGTTGGTCTCACAGCTCCGGAGGCTGGAAGTCTGAGATCAAGGGTCAGCAGGGCCTCTCCCTCTGAAACTCATAGAGGAAAGATCCTTCCTTGCCACTTCCAGCTTCTGGTAGCCCCAGACTTCCTTGGCTGGTAGCAGAATGGAGCTCCAGTCCCTGCCTCTGTCTCCACATGCCATCTTATAAGCATGTAAGTCATATTGGATTAGGGGCCTACCCTACTCTCCTATGACCGCAACTTAGCATAATTAATTGCATCTGGAATGAAACCATTTCCAAATAAGGTCACATTCTGAGGTGCCGGGGGTTAGGACTTCAACATATCTTTTTTTTTATGGACACAGTTCAACCCATAACAGCGTTTAACTCTTTCATCCACGTGGAATGTACTTATTTGAATGTGAGATGTGAGAGTATTTCCCCCCAAATCGTTAACCAATTTTCTCTGTACCACTTACCAAATAATGCCACCTCGCCTCACAGCAGCGTGATTCCATCTTCATTAGACACTAGCCTCTTGTACACGAACTCCTGCTTGTAGATATGACCTCACTGATGTGTCTGCTAATTCTTGCATCACGGCTACACTATTTTCATTATTTTAGCTTTATTGTATATTTAATATCTGATAAGGCAAAATTCCTCCTCATTCATCTTTACATTTCTTTTTTCAGCTGTTCTTGCCTATGCATTTCTTCTGAGTAAACTTTAGAATAACTGTGGCATGCTTAACAACAACAAAGCAGCAAATCTCCTTGGACTTTTAATTGGATTTTGTTCAACCTGCAGGTCAACTCTATAGTACATGCAGCCTTTCCTTTGGGAACATGGCATGATTTCCCATCTAATTAATTGTTTCATGGGTTTTCAAAAAGTCTACAAAGTTATAAGAGGTAGTTTCCATTTCTAACACTGGTGCAGTGGATCTGAGGTGTTTTTGTTATTGTTCTTGCTATCTCTGCTCCCCCGTCCACCCACCACCATTATATCTTCTAATTGGTTATTGCTAGTTGATGAGGAAGCTATTGAATTTTGCATCCAGCCACTTTATTAAATTTGCCTGTTAGTTCTAATAGCTTTTCAATTTATTCTTGTGGGCTCTCTGGAGCTTTTTGCACAAACCAATTCAAATGAATAATTAACTCTCTGGCTGAATCAGTGACCTTCCCTAAATCAGGCCTCTTGTGAATTTAGGGAATTTGGCTGCAGGAGAATGCCGTGTAAATGCGGTGTGCAAAGGGGCCTTGGAAAATCCTGGTAGCCTCAAGAATGCTCATATTCTTTAATTCATCATTTCACTCAAGCGATGAATCATTTCACTCAAAATATTTCACTAAAAAAAGAATCAGAGTCAGGTGCAGTGGTGCATACCTGTAATTCCAGCTACTCAGGAGGCTGAGGCAGGAGGATTGCTTGAGTCTAGGAGCTCAAGACCAGCCTAGCAAGACCTAGTGAGACCTTGTCTCTAAAAATATGAGAAAAAAAAGTGATCAGAGCTGTGAATGAAAGAATTTAGGTATCAGGCCATGTATTATATTTATAATAATGAAAATTGGAAACAACCAGATAATCAACATTAGCGGATTTCGGCTGGGCGCATGGCTCACACCTGTATTCCCAGCACTTTGGGAGGCCGAAGTGGGAGGGTCACTTGAGGTCAGGAGTTTGAGACCAGCCTGGCCAACATAGTGAAACCCCATCTCTACTAAAAATACAAAAATTAGCTGGGTGTGGTGGCGGGCGCCTGTAACCCCAGCTACTCAGGAGGCTGAGGCAGGAGAATCGCTTGAACCCAGGTGGCTGAGGTTGCAATGAGCTGAGATTATGCCATGGCACTCCAGCCTGGGCAACAAAGTGAGGCTCTGTCTCAAAAAACAAACACACAAAAAAACAAACAAACAATAACTTTAGCAGATTGTTTGAGTAAATGTTCGCGTGGTTTTCACCTCAGCCTCCCGATCCCCTTACTCTACTGACTCCATCACAGGCCCAGATGTCTCCCTCAGACTCCAGCCTCCAGCCTCCCAAACCCTGCCCACTGCAGAGGCTCTGACTGTTCCAGAGGCTGTCCAACCGCTACACACCCAGTCAGAGCTCAGCCCTTTGGTGGAGGTCAGGTTCCTTAGCCTTGGGCAGGTTCTTGGCAAATGCTGGGAGGTGCATTTAAGTGCAGGAGATGACTGGGGAGGACTCGGGAGCAGCATCCGAAGGGAGTGAGGAAAGCAGACCAGGCAGAGGGAGAACTTGTACTTTGACACACAGAGCCATCAGCCAGTCCCATAGCCCTAGAGCTGAGATGATCCTTCAGAATTGTCCCAAAGAGACTCTGGGAGCTGGGCTCTGGTACACTCGCACCCACCAGTCACTGGATGGTGGTTCTCCTTGGAGAGGGGGTGTGACTTTAGGGGAGGACAGTTCCTGGAGAGGGACCCAGGTAAGAGCAGCCAATATGCCCTCAGGGAACCAAATGCCTCCATTCTGAAGGGGCACCTGGGTGGCGCCTCACAGCGTTCACAGCACCCACTGTGGTGGGTTAAAATGACCACACGTTCTTTGCTACTCCTTCCACTCAGAGATGGAGGCTGTTTTTCCTTTTCTTAAATATGGGCTGGATCAATGACTTCTTGTACCCAATAGAATGTGGCAGAGTCACCTTGTGTCATTTCTGAGATTAGGACTTGGAAGATATAGAGCATCTGCTTTTGACTCTTAGGATACACCCTCTGGGAGGCCACCCCATTGAAGAAGTTCAGCTATCCTAAGACCACCATGCTGTGAGGAAGCCCAAGCTAGCCACTTGGAAAGAGAGGGGCCATGTGGAGGAGCACCAAGGTGCTGGGCATGTGAGGGACACATGGACCTTCCAGCCCAGCCATCGGCTGGGCACAGCCAGGCGAATGGCCCCAGGTAAAGTTGTGTGGAGCAAAACTGCCCTGCTGAGCCCTGCCCATTTCTTGGCCCACACAATCATAAGAAATAATAAACTATTATTTAAGGCCACATTTTAGGGAGGTTTTTGATGCAGGAATACAGGGAAATGAAACACTTTCCAGCTCACTGGAGTTTTTTCCTACATCATCTGTTCCGGTTTGTAGCACCATGATCCACAGTCATCCACAGTAGATGCTTCAGGTTGTCGGAGGCTTCTCCACTCTCACCTCTATGCCATGTCGCTGGCCAAGCTCTGCCGATTCTTGGGGAGGGTGTAAAATGTTACTCCTAAATAATTCCTGAGACCGCCCCACCTCTACCTGCCTGTTGCCAGCACATTTGTCCAGATTCTCAATCTCCTTGCCCTGGACGGGTACCCTGGTTTCCACACCAGCCATCTCAAACTCCAGCCTTGGCCAGGGTCGCCTCCCTAACAGGCATGTCGCCCTCTCCCTAACCTAAAGCCTCACGGTGGCTGGCCATCAACTGCGGAACAAAGGCTCAACTTTAGCCTGATGCACTAAGAGCTCTGCCCATTGGGTCCATGCTTGCTTGACCAAATTTCCCTGTTCTTCTAACTTAAAACTTCAGGCTTCAGCAACATAGAACTCTGCTAGGTTTTGCCACTCATATGCGATTTCTCCTTTCTGTGCTTCTCTCCAGAATGGCATCTTTTCTCTCCTCCTTCCAGCTGATTCTCAGCTCAGCAATCACTCTTTCCGGAAACCTTTCTCCTTTCCTCCCCCAGCATCTACCACTCTTGCTGGACTGCGGGGCCCTTTCTGGGAGTTCATTGCCATCAGATTTATGTGTCAAAGAAACAGCCACATTGGAAAGCAGTTTTACACCCCTTCCCAAGCTAGACTGGGGCAGGGACTGGGGGACTGTGAGACGACTGCCAGGCCCAGACAAAGGCTGTCATGCAGTGGAGGCTCTAGGAAGGAGAGGGAGGCTCCTGGCCTTGCATGGAATTGAATTGAATTCATCGTACATTTCTCCTTTCCTCCTTCCTCCAGCCCCAACTGACTGCAGGGCCAACAGGTGAATTCAGGGACCAAAGCTGTTATTTATTTATTTATTTATTTATTTATTTATTTATTTTTTGAGATGGAGTCTGGCTCTGTCACCCAGGCTGGAGTGCAGTGGTGCATTCTCAGCTCACGGCAACCTCCATCTCCCGGGTTCAAGTGATTCTCTTGCCTCAGCCTCCCAAGTAGCTGGGATTACAGGCATGCACCACCACGCTGGGCTAATTTTTGTATTTTTAGTAGAGACGGGGTTTTACCATGTTGGCCAAACTGGTCTCAAACTCCCAACCTCAGGTGATCTGCCTTCCTAGGCCTCCCAGGCTCCTTTACAGGCATGAGCCACCACATCCAGTCAAGACTGTTACTCTTTTTCCTTCAGCCGAGTGTACTGGAGTTATAACAACTAGTATTTTATGTCTGAGATGTACGTTCAGTTGCTACAGTATTCGTGGATGTAGAATTAAGTGACTGTAGTATTTAGGATGCGTAGTATTTCATGTCTGTAGTATTTAGTTATTCTAGTATTTAGTTTCAGGTATCAGCACCATAGGACTCAATGGCTATCATATTTGGAATTGATCATATTTCGTGGTCATGTTATTTAGTGGTTGTAGAATTCAGTGGCCTCCTGAAATCCAGTGACTAAGAAAGAGTGTGCTCGAGCTTCCTTTGCTGCTGCTGAACAAACTGTCATCCCAGCAGTTCTGCCCTGTCAGTTCAGCAGCTCCCTGAGCCGATGTCCTCCGCTCATAAGCAATTTTTCAGTCCCTTGGCATGGCTTCATTTAAAACTGCACTTCTCCGCCAGCGCCTGAGAGATTTCTCTTCTGTTTTTCAAAGTTCAGCTGTTTCTGAATCATTTTCTATACTTCTCTCCTCCCTCCACCCCTCCCTTTGCTGCAAAATGAAGTTCTTTTTAAAGTGGAATTTGTGGGTTTTTCCATGCCCTGCCTCTCCCTACAGGACAAAAGAGTGATTTGACTTTGTGACCAGAGGGGCAGGTGTTTGTCCAAAGGGATCGGTGGGCACCAGCTCCAAGCAGATGAGAAGAGGGCGACTGCTGTGACTATAGTCCATCATTTGTGGCCGGCAAAGGTGGGTGGTGGGCCCAGGCTCTCAGGATAGAAAGAAGGTTGGTGGCTCAGGCCCACCCTGGCCAGTGGTGTCACCCTGCAGCCTCTCTGACCTGAAGGTGCTGATTTACATATGACATGGTAATAACCTTCTCTCTGAGTGCTGTGTGAGGCTGAAGCAAGTCCAGCTACTTGGAAAGTGCTCAGCACGGTGCCCAGCACTCAGAGCTGTTGCAGTAGTTGAGTGAGGGCTACATGTGTGGCCAGCTGCACTTGCTGCACAGCAGGGTCAGGGATCATTTAAGAAGCAAAGGAAGGCTCTTCCCACCTATTCTCCATGAAGATAACAGAATGCTATCCACTGGGCCAGATGCGGTGGCTCACACCTGTAATCCCGGTACTTTGGGAGGCCAAAGCAGGAGGATCATTTGAGCCAGGAGTTTGAGACCACCCTGGGCAACATAGTAAGACCCCATCTCTACAAAAAAAATTAAAAATTAGCTAGTATGGTGGCGCTCGTATGTAGACCCAGCTACTCAGGAGGCTGAGATGGGAGGCTTGTGCGAGCCTGGGAGGTGGAGGCTGCAGTGAGCTGTGATCATGACCGCTCAAAAGTCATGGCTCTCTGTCTCAACACCCACCCCTTAAACAAAAAACAAAACAAAACAAAACAAACAAAAAGAAGAAGAAGAAAACCATCAACTGAGAGCTGGGAGTCCTCTATTAGAGAGTTAACTGTACTGATACCTTCTTCCTTCTCCATTTTAAGTTTTTTTTTCTTTTAAGTTTTTTTTTTTTCTGTGACACAGCCCCAGGAGATCCTGAGAACATATGCCCCTTAAATTTAAAATCTGTCTGGAAGGGGAACATATCATGTCCCCAACTGATAGGTTGAAACACACACACTCTCCCTATTTCTTTAAAATCAATTTTGCTTAATTATACAAATATTCATTGAGGACCTGCTCTATATGAGACACTGGGCTGGGTATATAGCAAATTCACATTTGAGTAAGGAAAACATGTGAAAGAACCTTCATCATTCTTTCACTCTCTGGGCCGACTGAGAGAATTTCTTGGGTCCCCATTTGGGTCCTTGGAGGGATCAGACTTTTCTAGTTGAGATCTGGTCCCACTCCCTGCCTTCTGGTCGACAACCCCTTTCCTCTGAAGCCTCTTCTCTCAGATTAGCCCCGTGAGCAGCCACTCAGGCCAGGAGCTGTGTGCGGCTGCCAGCTGGGTTGGGCCCTGTGAACTGTCCCAGCCACTCTTCATTTTCTTGGGTGCCCTTTGTCCTGTGATCTGGGACACCTCTGAAGAGTCTGATCATTTCAGACTCTTATGACAATTTAAGATTTGCAAATGGAGACATTTAGCCTGGTCCCTGGGGTGGTTGAGATTCTCAATCAAGTTCTTTAGCCTTATTGATTAAAATAGAGACATTTAGTATCACTAAATGATGCCCCCAAACAGCCTCAAGCCTTACACATTAGTTTCCCTTGACACATCCCATCCAGCTCCTGACTACTCATCTCCTTCATTCCTCATCCTCAGGGCCCTCTCCTCCTTCTGCCTCAGCCCATACCAGCGGCGACCATGCTGTACACCTGGAGGGGCCACCTGCCTGCCAGGAAACAACACATTCAGCCGTGCACCTGACTGCAGCCTCCACTCTAGCAGATCAGCTCTGTTACCTGTGACACACTGTGCCTCTGGCTCTTTGGGACTTTCAGCCCCTGGACACCTCCATGCTGTCACCATCCCTCAATCCCTGTTTCTCCATATTTCTCCCTTTCCATCTCAAATCCATGTTCCAGTGCCAAGCACTAACTCTTTCCATTCTAAACTCCCTCTCCCCATTGTTCTTCCCTTACAGGCGCCTGACAAAACTCCAGTCCTCAACAAATGCAGCCAATGGCGTTTGCTAATGCCAGCAGGCCTGGCCCTGTCCATCTGTGGTCTCCTCCCTCAGCTCAGCCTGCAGCAGCATCCGGCAACCCTGCTGCTCCTAGTTCAGCTCTTGCTTCCGTCTTCCTTAAAGACCACACTCCACATCCTCAGACTCTGACAAGCAGGCCATCCCCATGGTGTGCTGGCAGATGCTTAACAACAGGCTCTAGAGGAGGTGGGGAAAGCCCTGATTTGTAGTGTTTGCCCATTCTTGTGGTATAAGTATTCCCACAAGAATATGAATATGAGGCCAGACTCAGTGGCTCACATCTGTAATCCCTGCATTTTGGGAGGCCAAGGTGAATGGATCACTTGAGGCCAGGAGTTCAAGATTAGCCTGGCTAACATGGCAAAACTCCGTCTCTACTAAAAATACAAAAAGTAGCTGGCTGTGATGGCATATGCCTGTAATCCCAGCTACTCGGGAGGCTGAGATGGGAGGATCACTTGAACCTGGGAGGCGGAGGTTTCAGTGAGCTGAGATCATGCCACTACACCCCAGCCTGGGTGACAGAGTGAGAACCTGTCTTAAAAAAAAAAAAAAGTAATTAATAGCCTATCAACCAAAGAAAGCCCAGGACCAGATGATTCACAGCCAAATTCTACCAGAGGTACAAAAAGGAGCTGAAACGATTTATTCTGTGTTGCGGGAAGTCAGCGACCCAGAACAGAGGGCCCGGCTGGAGCTGCAGCAGAGGAACATAAATTGTGAAGATTTCATGGACATTTATCAGTTCCCAAATAATACTTTGATAATTTCTTATGCCTATCTTTATTTTAATCTCTTAATCCTGTTATCTTCATAAACTGAGAATGTACGTCACCTCAGGATCACTGTGATGATTGCGTTAAATTGATTGTAAAACATGTGTGTTTGAATAATATGAAATCGGTGCACCTTGAAAAAGAACAGAATAACAGCGATTTTAGGGAACAAGGGAAGACAACCATAAGGTCTGACTACATGTGGGGTCGGGCAAAAAAAGCCATATTTTTCTTCTTGCAGAGAGCCTGTGATTGGACATGCAAGTAGGAGAGATATCACTAAATTCTTTTCCTACCAAGGAATATTAATATTAAGACCCTAGGAAAAGAATTGCATTTGGGGGGCTGTCTATAAATGGCCACTCTGGGAGTGTCTGTCTTAGGCGGTTAAGGTAAGGATTGAAATACACCCTGGTCTCCTGCAGTAGTAAGCTAGGATTGGGAAACCCCAGCCCTGGTAAATTTGAGGTCAAACTGGCTCTCTGCTGTCAACCCTGTTTTCTGTTAAGATGTTTATCAAGACAATCCATGCACCGCTGAACATAGACCCTTATCAGAAGTTCTGATTTTGTCCTTGCCCTGTTTCCTCAGGAGCATGTGATCTTTGCTCTGCTTTTTGCCCCTTAAAGCATGTGACCTACTCCCTGTTTGTACACCCCCTCCCCTTTAGAAATCCCTAATAAAAACTTGCTGGTTTTGCAGCTCAGATGGGCATCATGGTCCTACCGCTATGTGATGTCACCCCCAGCAGCCCAGCTGTAAAATTCCTCTCTTTGTACTCTTTCTCTTTATTTCTCAGACCAGCCAACACTTATGGAAAATAGAAAGAACCTACATTGAAATATTGGGAGTGGGTTCCCCCGATACTTCTGAAACTACTCCAAACAATTGAAAAGGAGGGACACCTCCCTAACTCATTTTATGAGGCCAGCATCATCCTGATGCCAAAACCTGGCAGAGACACAACAAAAAAAGAAAACTTCAGGCCAATATTCCCGAAGAACATCAATGTGAAAATCCTCAATAAAATACTGGCAAACTGAATCCAGCAGCACATCAAAAAGCTTATCCACCACAATGAAGTTGCCTTTATCCCTGGGATGCAAGGCTGGTTCAACATATGCAGATCAATAAGTGTAATCCATCACAAAAACAGAACCAATGACAACAACAACAAAATACCAACGTAACATCAGTCAGCAACCAGATAGATACAATAGATGTAAATAATCTCGAGGACACAGACAGGAGGGAAATGTAGTGAAATAATTAGGAAGTGATGAGTTTTTAGTTTGCTTACCAAATGACCCAGCAATTGCACTCTCAGACATTCAGTCCAGAGAATGAAAACTTAATGTTCATTCAAAGCCTACATATGAATGTTCATAGCAGTTTTATTTGTAATAGCCAAAAATTGGAAACAACCCAGACATCCTTCAATATTTTAAATTTATTTTAATATATATGTTTAATATATTTTAACCTTACTTTAGAATACAATTTATTTATTGTAATTTTATCTAATTTTTGTGATAATTGTATGTGTACATGCCATTGTAAGAAATGACGCAGAGATCTCTTATGCCTTTTGTCCAGTGATAACATCTTGTGGTGCCATATCACAACCCGGAAACTGACATTGATGCAATCCATTAGCCTTACTCAGATTTCATCAGTGTGACAGTGTGACATGTATTCATTTGTGTATGTCTCTGTGTATTTAATTCTTTGAAGCCTTATTACATGTGGGGATTCATGGTGACCACCACAGTCAAGATACAGAAGAGCTCCATCACAAGGAGGCCCCACTACATTTTTATAGCTACAGTCACTTTCCTCTACCCACTATCTAACCCCTGGGAAACTAATCTGTTCATCTCTATAATTTTGTCATTTCAAGTATGCTGTGTCAATGGAAACATACAGTATGAAACCTCTTTTGAATGTATTTTTAATTAAACTTTTAATTCTGGGATAATTATAGATTTATATGGAGTTGTAAGAAATAATAGATCCCTTGTACCTCTACCCAGTTTCTCCCAATGGTAACATTTTATGCAACTCTAATACAATGTTGCAACTAGGATATTGATGTTGATACAGCCAAGATGCGGAACATTGCCATCACCACAGGGATCCCTCCTGTCACCCTTTCAAAGCTGTACCTGCCTTCTTCCCTCCTTCCATTCCTAACACCTGGCAACCACTGATATGTCCTCCACCTCTATAATTGTGTCTTCTCAAGAATGTTATATAAGTGAAATCAAACAGTATGTAATATTTGAGGAACTGGCTTTTTTCACTCAGCAGCATGTCCTGGAGATTCATCCAAGCTGTTGCATGTATCAATAGTTCATTTCCTTTTCTTGTTGATTAATATTCCGTGGTATGGATGTACCACAGTTGGTTTAACCATTCACCCATTGAAAGACATTGGGGTTGTTTCCAGTTTTTGGCTATGACAAATAAAACTGTTGTGAATATTCATAAGCAAGGTTTCATGTGAACATTATGTTTTCATTCTCTCAGATAAATGTCTAGTTGTACAGTTGCTGGGTCATATGGTTCGCACATGTTTAACTTTGTAAGAAATAGCCATACTCGGCCGGGCGCGGTGGCTCACGCCTGTAATCCCAGCACTTTGGAAGGCCGAGGCGGGCGGATCACAAGGTCAGGAGATTGAGACCATGGTGAAACCCCGTCTCTACTAAAAATAGAAAAAAATTAGCCGGGCGCAGTGCCGGGCGCCTGTAGTCCCAGCTACTCGGGAGGCTGAGGCCGGAGAATGGCGTGAACCCGGGAGGCGGAGCTTGCAGTGAGCCGAGATTGCGCCACTGCACTCCAGCCTGGGCGACAGAGCGAGACTCCATCTCAAAAAAAAAAAAAAAAAAAAAAAAAAAAAAAAAAAGAAATAGCCATACTCTTTTCCAGAATGGTTGTTCCATTTTGCATCCTCAGCAGCAATACATGAGTGATCCAGTTTTCCACATCCTTTTTTTTGAAACAGCCTCTCACTCTTCTTGTGCAGTGGTGTCATCTCAGCTCACTGAGTGCAGTGGTGTCATCTCAGCTCACTGCAACCTCCGCCTCCCCAGTTCAAGTGATTCTCCCACCTCAGCCTCCCAGTTAGCTGGGATTACAGGTGCCTGCCACCATGCTTGGCTAATTTTTGTATTTTTAGTAGAGACGGGGTTTCACATGTTGGCCAGGCTGGTCTCAAACTCCTCACCTCAGGTGATCTGCCTGCCTCTGCCACCCAAAGTGCTGGGATTACAGGAGTGAGCCACCATGCCTGGCCATTTTTGGTAGAGACGGGGTTTTGCCATGCTGGCCAGGCTGGTCTTGAACAACTGACCTCAAATGATCCACCCACCTCGGCCTCCCAAAGTGCTGGAATTACAGAAGTGAGCCACCATGCTCAGCCTCAGTTTTCCACATCCTTGACAGCATTTGGTGTTATCATTATTTTTTATTTTAGTCATTCTGGTAGGTGTGCAGTGATATCTCGCTGTGAATTTCCCTAATGTCTAACAATGTTGAACATCTTTTCATGTGCGTGCTATTTGCCATCTGCATATCCTCTTCAGTGAAAAGTCTGTTCATGTCTTTTGCTTATTTTTAAAATTGTATTGTTTCTTCACTGTTGCGTTTAGAGAGTTCTTTATATAGTCTAGATACTGTCCTTTGTCAGATATGTAGTTTGCATATGTTTTCTCCCAGTCTGTAGCTTGTTTTCTCATCTTCTCTTTTTTTTTTTTTTTTTTGAGGCGGAGTCTCGCTCTGTCGCCCAGGCTGGAGTGCAGTGGCGCGATCTCGGCTCACTGCAAGCTCCGCCTCCCAGGTTCCCGCCATTCTCCTGCCTCAGCCTCCCGAGTAGCTGGGACTACAGGCGCCGCCACCTCGCCCGGCTAGTTTTTTTGTATTTTTTTAGTGGAGACGGGGTTTCATTGTGTTAGCCAGGATGGTCTCGATCTCCTGACCTCGTGATCCGCCCGCCTCGGCCTCCCAAAGTGCTGGGATTACAGGCTTGAGCCACCGCGCCCGGCCAGCGTTTTCTCATCTTCTCAACTAGATTTTTCACAGAGCAAAGTTTTTAAATTTTTATGAGGTCCAGTTGCTCCAACATTTGTTGAAACAGCTCTCCCAGGGCCAGGTGGGTTGCTATTGATCTAAGCTGTTCTGCTGGACTGTAAACTCCCTATGTTCTGTTCACTCCTGAACCCTAGGGCCTCACCCAGGCCTGGCACATGAAAGGCTAACAAATGTGCTGCATAAAAAAGTAAACCAAGATCTGCTGGAGCTTGGGCAGAGTCCACTGGGAATCCAGCACAGGCACCTCGAAGCCTCACTGTGTAGCCTCTCATGCTTCCTCTGTCTTTTTCCTCTCTGACATCGGGATGGGGTTATAGGGGAATGCAGGGAAGGGCTTTGGACAAGACCCTGTGTCTCAGAGACTCTGGGATAGTGGGGGGCAGTGGGGAGTGGGAAGCTGCCAGTCCATAGCCCTATGGCATTTCTGTTTAGGAGAGGCAAAGCTTGAGAGACCTGAAGCCCTTGAAAGGCCTTCGGAGCTCCTGAAGGTCACCCAGGCTGCTTTTGTTCTTGTCTTCCCATCCCCAGTGCTGGAGGAGAAGGAAGTGTCCAATATGCGTCTCAGAAAAGAGTCAGTGGAGACAGGCTGTAGCTTTGGGGTTTTCAGTAAGAGCACCCTGACTCCACCTGTGCTTCTGCAGTACCAGGGAAATTCACTATAGTGCAGAGTTTCCCTTCCCTTCCCTTCCCTTCCTTTCCCTTCCTTTCCCTTCCCTTCCCTTCCCTTCCCTTCCCTTCCCTTCCCTCCTTCCTTCCTTTCTTTTTTTTTTTTTGAGACGGAGTCTCGCTCTGTCGCCCAGGCTGGAGTGCAGTGGCGCCATCTCGGCTCACTGCAAGCTCCGCCTCCCGGGTTCACGCCATTCTCCTGCCTCAGCCTCCCGAGTAGCTGGGACTACAGGCGCCCACAACCGCGCCCGGCTAATTTTTTGTATTTTTAGTAGAGACGGGGTTTCACCGTGGTCTCGATCTCCTGACCTTGTGATCCGCCCGCCTCGGCCTCCCAAAGTGCTGGGATTACAGGCGTGAGCCACCGCGCCCGGCCTTCCTTTCTTTTTTGACACAGTCTCTATATCGCCCAGGCTGGAGTACAGTGGTGTGATCTCAGCTCACTGCAACCTCCACTTCCTGGGTTCAAGCGATTTTCATGCTTCAGCCTCCCATGTGGCAGGGATTACAGGTGTATGCCACCACATCCAGCTAATTTTTGTATTTTTGTAGAGATGGGGTTTCACCATGTTGGCCAGGCCAGTCTCGAACTCCTGACCTCAAGTGATCCATCCACCTCGGCCTCCCAAAGTGCTGGAATTACAGGTGTAAGCCACCGTGCCTGGCCTTACAGTGCAGAGTTTCGGTCTTTCCCACCCATGCTGGCACTGCTGGGGCCTCGTGGCGGTGTCCCAGCAGGAAGTGTGCTCCAAGGGAGACACATGCAAGGGCCCAAGGAGGAGAGTATGGAATCCTAGAGTCTGGGCTGAGGACTTCCTGAGTCCCACGAAGCAGAAGACTCAGGGGAGGTTTGCAGGATGCAGTCAACGCCAATACCTCCCGTAGAGGGGGAGGCATCTGCTCTCTGAGTCAGCAGTGGGTCAGAAAGGAAAGCTGGGGGCTTTATTTCCAGAAGGCTCAGTCTGTGGCCTGTTTGGATCTTGACCATTGTCATTCAAGACTCTATCAAATGCTCACTGGGGTGTGTTTCTACTAAGGTGCAAATGCTGCCCTACTGGAGCCTGAAGCAGACAGTGCAGGTGAGGGAGCAGAAATGTTGAGGATCTGCAGTTTTGTCCCTAATTCACTCTTGAGGCATTTGCCTTCTCTAGTCTCTCACTATAACAGCGTGAGCTGGGTGTGATGATCCCTATGTTACAGATGAGGAAATGGAGGCTCCACATGTCTGGCATTGCCTGAGATCCCTGGAGCGTATTCAGCTCCGGGCAGAATAAAGGTCTCTAGACTCAAGTCCTTTTCACTGCAGAATGGGGTAGAAACGAGGGCCCCCTGGGGCTCCTCCACAGCTAGCTGCTCTGTAGTTGTTCTGGAGAGGGAATTTCTAGGGAGGTGAGGCCCTGGGAATCCAACTTCATTGCTTAGGTCAATCTAGATCCAAGTTGAATGAGACCTAGTGCAGGGCCAACAGGGCTAAGATGGCCATATTTAACAAATAAAAAGACAGGATACCCAGTTAAATCTGAACTTCAGATTATCCACAGATCGTTTTTCAGTGTAAATATGCCCCTGATAAACAACAGATGCATTTTTAGCATAAATATTGCATGGCACATACTTTTAGGCACACGCATGTAAAGTCCAGACAGTTAGACTTGTCTTCCCAAGTCTGACAAAGAACAGCTATTAATTCAAATGAAGAAATCACCACTGGTAGATTTTTAGAGCTGAGTGTAGGGTGATATTTTTGTGGGCAGGAACCTTCCAAATATTCTCTTCAAATCTTAATGCTCAGATGAAAAATTACTGGTTTGCTGGGCTTTGATTGTTATGTTATTGTTATTGCTTGACTTGGTGGCTGACGATAACAGTGTGGGATAATAACAGGACCCACTCACAGAATTGTGATGACGCAATGAGTTAAATGTAAAGTGCTTGTTAACTGGGCAGAAGTCATCCAGGTACAGTTAGCTGAGACCTGCGGGCAGCGGGAGCGCTCACGGGACCACTGGCGCCGCTGTCCAGGGCCCCGCCTCCCACCCCGACCCCCTCCAATCCCCTTCGACTGGGCCCTCGGGGATGGACATTTAGTGGTCTTGGCAGAAAAGACGCCCAGAAGCGCAGCTCGAGGCTGGCTGGGGGTTTCGGTGGCCGCTGAGGCTGGGGGACTCCGGGGCGCTCCGTGCGTCTCTCCCCTTCGCGCCTTGTGCTTCACTGGGCTCAGCATTGCTGACTCGGGGGAAGAAGGAAAAGGAAAGGGGGTAAAAGCCAACAGACAAAACCAACAATAATAAAGGGAAATTTGTTGGGCGGTTGGAATCGTCCCGCCCCAGCCGGGCGAGTCAGGGCGCAGCTCTGCGCCTGCGGACACCGACCGCGGGCGCTCGTGTCTCCCCGGCTGGAGGTGCGCGCTCAACTCCCCCGCGCCCACGCCTCCAGCGGCCCTGGGCGGGAATCTAGGGGGAGATGGCACCTGGGGAGAGGCCCCAGACCTCCCGGACCGGGTCAGAAAGGGGCACAGGGTGGGCTCTGTGAAGAGTCGGGGGCGGGGATCGTGAAGCCATTTCCTGTACTGATAGATTCCTTACAGGACAAAAAGAAAAGGCACCCGAGCATCTCAGCGGTTTCCAGAGCACTCGAGTCTCTTTTGACTCGACTCCTTGTGAGAGAGATTCCGACTCCCTTTTCTGGGAGACACTGGGCGGACAGCCGGGATGATCCTGGTGTTCCCAGCCCTCCCACGCCCGCCCAGGCAGTCCTCTTGCGTGGGGATCGTGGACTCCGCCGCGCCCGCGCGCGGACCTGGTGCGTATCGTTTCATTCCACTCCCACCACCAGCCTCGCGGGGCCCACGGTCACAGGGCGCTGGCACTAGAACCCAGGCCTCGGCCTCCCGGCCTCCCGGCCCAGCTGTTAACCCTGTGCTCTCCTGTCTCCCGCTGGACCCAGCTGTGGCCTCAGAGCTCGGCTGTCACCGCAGATAGAATGTGTGTTCCAAACGTGTTATGTTGACTCAGAGGCAAAAGACTGTGGCTGCTGGGGGCTCTGTCTGACTGGGTGTCATCCTACTGGATACACCTACCTAAGGAATCGTGGAATTGTATATGCAGAATCGACCTAAGCAAATGGGTCTAGGATGAGATTTTTAAGCTGAGGAAACAGGCCCAGAAAGGGCAAAATGCGTGCCCAGGCCACACAGCATGAGGATTAGACTTCTGGTGGCTGGCATCCCAGTGGGGGGCCCTTGTTAACTCTCCCACGTGGCTGCGCTCTTCGCGCCAGCCCGGCGTGGAAAGCCTTGACCAAGACGGCATCCCTGCCCCGGACCTTGTTTTTTGCAACCCCCGTCCCTTTCGGCCGCGTGAAGAGCCAGGGGGCAGAGTGGGAACACACTGCCTCTGCCCAGCACCCGCAGCGGTTTCCCGGCGAGGCAGAGGGGTCGGCGGAGAAGGTGGAGGGCGCTTTCCACATCCAGGCTGGGAGAACTAGGCTGGGCCTCTTGGCCGAGCGCCGCCTGGCGGTGGAAGCCGACGAAGGGCTTGAGGCGCCGCGGCCCGGACCCGTGTGGTGGCTGAGTTTGGCGAGAGGAGCACGGGCCGACGTTTATTGAGTAGCCACCGGGCGCTGGGCACAAACTGTGGTTCAATCAGCTTAAAGGACTGGCAAGCGCGCATTGGAGACCCACGGCCTCCCCTGCCCAGGTCCCGGGGGGCCTGGTTCCATCAAGCCTATTTTAAATGGTCCTGAGGCTGCCTTTTCAGATACTTGGCCCCCTTGGCCACAGAATGTGTGGGTCACAGAGACTCCCTCCCCACACCTCACAAGGGTCCCTTGTCTTCTTTTTTCTTTTTTTCTTTTTTTTTCTTTTTTTTGAGACGGAGTCTCTGTCGTTCAGGCTGGAGTGTAGTGGCATGATCTCGGCTCACTGCAACTTCTGCCTGCTGGGTTCAAGCGATTCTCCTGCCTCAGCTTCCCGAGTAGCTGGGATTACAGGCGCATGCCACCACACCCAGTTATTTTTTTATATTTTTGGTAGAGACAGGGTTTCACCATGTTGGCCAGGCTGGTCTGGAACTCCTGACCTCAAGTGATCCACCCACCTCGGCCTCCCAAAGTGCTGGGATTACAGGTGTGAGCCACCGTGCCTGGCCTTAAATTTTTTTTTAATTTTTAATTTTTGTGGGTACACAGATGTACATATTTATGGGTTACATGAGATATTTTGATACAGGCATGCAAATGTATACTAATCACATCAAGGTAAATAAGGTATTAATTCCTTCAAGCATTAGTTATTTTAAAATGTACGATTAAATTAGTTTTTACTATAATCTCCCTTTTATGCTAGCAAATACTAGATCTTATTTATTCTTTCAATTTTTTTTGTAACTATTAACCATCACCCCTCCCCTCACTCCCACTACCCTTCCCAGCCTCTGGTAACCATCCTACTCTCTATCTCTATGAGTTCAACTGTTTTAATTTTTAGTGCCCGCAGATAAGTGCGAACATATGAAGTTTGTCTTTCTGTGCCTGGCTTATTTCACTTAACATAATGATCTCCAGTTCCATCCACGTTGTTGCAAATTATAGGATCTCATCTTTTTTAAGACTGAATAGTACTCCATTGTGTTGTGTACCACATTTTCTTTATCCATTCATCTTTTTTTTTTTTTTTTTTTTTTTTTTGAGACAGAGTCTCACTCTGTTGCTTAGGCTGGAGTTCAGTGGAGCAGTCATGGTTCTCTGCAGCCTCAACCTCCTAGGCTCAATTGATCCTCCTACCTCAGCCTCCCAAGGAGCTGAGACTATAGGTGCATGCCATGACATCTGGCTAATTTTTGTATTTCTTTGTAGAGACAGGGTTTCACCATGTTGCCCAGGATGATCTCAAACTCCTGGGTTCAAGCCATCCACCTGCCTTGGCCTCCCAAAGTGCTAGGATTATGGGTGTGAGCCACCATACCCGGCCCCATTTATCTATTGATGGACACTTATGTTGCTTCCAAATCTTGGCTATTGTGAGCAGTGCTACAGTAAACATGGGAGTGCAGATCTCATATGGTAGCTCTATTTTTAGTTTTTTGAAAAACCTCCAAACTGTTCTCCATAGTGGTTGTACTAATTTACGTTTCCACCAACAGTGTATGAGGATTCCCTTTTCTCCACATCCTCGCCAGCATTTGTTATTGCCTGTCTTTTGGATCATATACCTGTTTGCCATTTGTATGTCTTCTTTTGAGAAATGTATATTCAGATCTTTTGCCAACTTTAAAAATGGGGTTATTAGATTTTTTTCCCATAGAGTTATTTGAGCTCTTTATATATCCTGGTTGTTAATCCCTTGTCAGATGGGTTGCAAATATTTCTCCCATTCTGCGGGTTTTGTCTTCACTTTGTTGATGGTTTCCTTTGCTGTGCAGAAGCTTTTCGACGTGATGTAATCTCATTTGTCCATTTTTGCTTTGGTTGTCTGTGCCTATGGGGCATTGCTCAAGAAGGCTTTGCCCATTTCAGTGTCCTGGAGAGTTTCTCCAATGTTTTCTTGTAATAGTTTCACAGTGTGAGGTCTTACATTTTAGTCTTTAATTCATTTTGATTTGATTTTTGTATATGGTGAGAGATAGGGGTCTAGTTTCATTCATCTGTGTATGGATATCTAGTTTTCTCAGCACTATTTATTAAATACATTTCCTCAAAGTACGTTCTTGGAAACTTTGTCGAAAATCAGTTTGCTGTAGATGTGTGGATTTGTTCCTGGGTTCTCTATTCTGTTCCAGTGGTTTATGCATCTGCTTTTATTAGGGCCCCTTGTCTTCTGTTTAGCCTCACAAAATATTGTATTCTTTTCAACAACTATTTACATATAAATGAATGTGAACACGACCCATAGGAAACTCAGCAGCAAGAGTGCATCCAGGGATATGAAAGGGCTACAGGGCTGCTGCAAGATGAAGACAGGGAGGCTCCAGCAGTGCATCATGCCAGGGTCTGCCCCTTCCCTGCCAATCACAGCATCTCCTCTAAGCTGCACAGAAACCTGGGAGGGAGGCTTTGAGAGCTTAGTGACTTGCCCCAGCTTACCCAGCCTAGAGTGACAGGGCATGGACCAGGCTCCCGACATACTGACCTCAGGTCAGTGGGTGATTACTTCCTCCCCTTGCCCAGATCTAGCACGAGGCCTAAAACGTTGTTAGATCCCCTGCCCTGTTACCACTGGAGGGTTTGAGGGCTTCAAGAATTTCCTCTTTAAACAAATCATCCTCAAAGTAACTCTCCATCAGCCACTAATACTGTAAAAGGATTATGGCACTTGCGGGGATGAGGAGCATGGAGGAGGGAGTGGCAGGGGCACCAGGACCCCCAAGATCACCTCCACGTGTTTCCCACAGCTCAGGGAGCTTCTGTGTCCCGCTGTGCCACTGTCTGCCCACTAAGCTATGAGCTCTTCTATTTGTTCAGTTTTGTTTCTCTGGAGCCTGGCACAGCATTGGGCACATAGTAAGCACTCAGAAATATTTGCCCATCTCCTCGATTACCATCATTTAATCTGCCTGACCCAGGACCTGCCAGAATTGGCCAAAGGGCTGCCATTTGCACTCCTCCCCCCCAGCACCCCCAACCCTGGCAGCACAAGAATGAGCACGGTGGCAGGGGAGGCCACAAGATTCCTCTAGAATCCTGTTTTTCATAATCTATCCAGCAAGGGATTTGGGAATTCCTTAAACAGCCAGTGTGCATTTGTGCATACACAGTTAGCCTGCCAGCTCCCCAGCATGTCATGAAAGGCATCCACCAAGCAGCCCTCCTGGCCAGACTGGGCTGGGCAGCCCCAGACCTGGGGTGTCTGAATCCCCTGGGGCTCTCTGTTCTGTGCCAGCGCCTCATTCCTCATCCCTGGACCCCCTGGCAGCAGCAGCTGGGCCCTGAGACAGCAGCTGCCTGCCTTCCCTCCTAGGCTGGGGACTCATCTGCATTTGGCAGTGCTCAGATTAATCCCGATTACCTTCCCTGCTGACTGAGCAGGAGTTGAAGAATTTCTCTGGCCCCCGCCCCCATCCCCTGGGAAAACACAGCTGAATGTTCCTGCAGCCAATGTCCTCACCAACCAAGAAGATTATGACCGTGTCAGGTTCTAGGAAGAGCAAGGCCAGAGTGTGTTCTTAGGAGGGCAGGAGGCACCGAGGGATCTCGCAGCTCCCTAAATGGGGCAAACGGAGCGAGGCTGTGAGTAGGAGTGACGCAATACAAACAGGCAGAGACTGGGGACATGATTAGAGAGGGAATGCAGAGGGAGGAGGACGACAGCCTCTTTTGCAGGAGCTTTTATTTATTTCTATTCTCTTTGAAGTTAGACATCAAGCGGAATCAGGAGGGGAAAAGCAGTAAAGAAGCAGGGAAAGAAAAAATCAAGAGTCGGGCAGCTGGTATGTGCTTCAGAGACCTGTGGGGGGACTTACTTCATGCCCAACCCCGTGCCTGGGCAGAAGGCCAGGAACCATCCCACCCTCAGGGATGCAAACATGTGACCATCAGAAAGAGGCTGCCAGGGCAGCATTTTCCTAGGAGACAGTACGATCCTGGAGGGCAAGGACCATGGCTTTCGATCACTTCTGTATCTGCAGTGCCTGGGACACAGCGTGGTATACAGTAGTTGCTGAAGAAATAATAGCTATGTGCTAGGAGCTATTGAAAGGCCTTTGAATGTTAATTCATCATGTCCTTTCACAAGGCTGTGAGACAGATACTACTATCTTCATGGTACAGAAGAGAAAATGGAAGCACAGAGAGGTTAAGTTACTTGCTCAGGGTCACACAGTTTGAAAGCAGCCAGGCTGGGATTCAAACCTGCGCAGGCTAATTTGAAAGACTGCTCTTACTCACCATTCTATATCCTCTTGAAAAAAAGAGGGATCTTTTTCTACGCTTTTCTACAGACTCTTGAAAGAGTGAAAAGAAAAAAAATATGTTGGTTGTAGAATCGAAAGAGAGCATTTAAATCCAGTTTCTTATTTTATCAACTAAGGACTAGAGAGGAGAAGGGATTTGTCCAAGACCTTTGGCACTAGCAGTTACTAGTGGAGCTGGGGTTAGAACCCAGGTCTCCCAGTGTCTACTCTCAGGAGCTTCCTACCTCACCAGTTTGTCTTGGAAGAGAGCAATCAGTGCCCTCTATGGTTTGTAAACTGACTTTTTAATGGCATCAGTGTCTGCTGGGCTTGGGATCTGGTGGAAAGCAGACTTCTTCTTTACCTCCCCAGCCTTTCCTTAACCCGGTCAGGCTAGCTCCATAGGGCACACCTGAGTTCTTCAGGCCTCGGCAGCCTGGCCCAGCAGGAAGACATTGAAGCTCACCAGGAGGCGAGCAGGGAGTGTCCCTGGGGGAAGCTGCTGAGGCCAGTGCTCAGGAACCGGGGCTCTGTCTGAGGACCACTTCCACCGGGGCCCGGTAAGGGCCATGTGGGTGTCCAGTGTGAATGTTCTGTGCTTGTATTTCCACCTAAATTCCCAGTTCTTTGGCAACCTGAATACTGAACATTGTCAGAGTAGTTTTTCTCCCAAGGCATTTGTTCTGGATCACCAATGTCTGGTATATATCATTTTTGATGCAACATATTTAAAACTCATTTTCCCCCCAGACAAGACAAATAGAATTTGTAGCTTTCCATATGGGCTTTTCAAAAAGATTGGTACTGGGACACACTGGCTTCCCAGAGTGGTGTCATTTGATTAGCCCTGGTGTTCTTCCACTTATGGGGAGTGGGTAATTGCAGCTATTCCAAGTGGGAGATGGTGTGATTGGGTTTTTCTCCTATGGGGGAAAAACAAATCCTATCAGATAGATGAGTTTCTGGCATCTCCTATTCTTCTTTGCTGCAGGATCTTCCAGAATAGAAGTCTCCCAGCAGTGCACATCCAGGAAGCATCCAGGCCGGGTCAGGCAGGGTTTAATAAGCACTGGGCCTTTCACCTGGATGCTGGGAAGGTGCCTGGACCTGTGAAAACCCCAGGGTGGGGTCAGGGGCCAATGCAGAGGTTTCCCAGAGAGCTCTGGGGCTGGGTCACTTCCCTGCTGGCCAGTCTGTCATGCTGAATGCCCAGGACTTCCGCAACGAGTCCCAGAGGCGGGATGACAGGGTCGGAGTCAGGATCCACTTCTGCAGGGGTTTCCATTTACCCGGTTTGTTAGGACACAGGCAGAGTGTTAGAATAGAGAGGAATGCCTGGAGGCTCCTAGGATCACAGCAAGGGGTGTTGGAGGGGGGGATTCTTGGCTTCTCAGAGGCCCTTCCATGACAGGAGGGACAGTGGAGATAGCACCTACACTGGTGACCTTGCTCTCTGCTTTTCTCCAGTAATGAGTCGACCTTATGGGTCACGTGGAAACCAAGGAAGATCGCCAACCATCTCTTTAATCAGGATTTTCTGTGCAGGGTTCAGGCACGGAGAGAAAAGGCAAGGATGTGGAAGGAGAGGAGAGTCCCTGGAAGGAATGCCCGCAGTATATCAGCCTGGAGTTTCCATTCAGGAAATTTCCCCAGCCCCCCAGGCCCTACCAAACTTGCCTCCTCCCTAATGACAAAGCCCCAGCCCTACCTGTAGCCCCAGCCACCAGCCCCTTTGAGGAGAGAAGGTGATGGGTAGGGTGAGGAGCTCCGTGGGAGGACTGAACCAAGGTGTGGGCTCCTGGGCACCCGCCCGTGGTCCAGGCCTGCAACTCCCAGACATGCCTGTGAGTGAGCCTGCATGCTGACATGCTTGACTGGGCTCTAGCCTTGGCTATTGGTGGCCCAGGGTATGTGTGTGTGTGTGTCCCTTTGGAGCTATGTAGTTTGTGTACCAAGATAAGAAGGGAGCTGGGGAGTTAGCCCTGATGAGCTTTGTAACAATAAAGCCTTGTCTTGTTAAATAAATCAAGCTTTGAATAAATGCCTGCTTATTCCTTGCCAGTATTCTCCTGCTACCTAAGGCAACATAGCTCTGTACCTTTAACCAGTCACTTAACCTCTCTGGGCCTATTTCTATATCTATAGAAAGTGGATATAATACTATTTGTTCTCCTCAATGCTGCTTATTGTAGAGATCCAATATAATAACGTGTATGAAAGTGCTTTATAGATGGCAAGGTGCTGTTCTGCTGTAAGGAATCCTTCTGATCATTATGCTTATTGTAAAGCAATCAGAACAGCCATCCCTACAACATAAGGTGTCAGCAACATGACCTCCATCATGAGGGAAGAAAAAAAGAACAAATTTCCCAGTGGAAAAGAGTGACCCAGACAAAGCAGAAAGACCAGTAAAATAACCCCAATGAGAGGAATAACAATTTGGATAACTTAATATCAAGTCCCAATCCACTATAACCAATAACAAAAATGTTCTTCATTCTTATCAGAAGCAGTTGTCAGAGCCAAGGACAATCACTCCACCCTTTTCTAAGTCCAGGGTCAAACATTATTTTTTATTTGATGCCGTGTGGTTGAAGTTAAGAGCCAGTCAGAGTTGGTTTTGGTTCTCAGTACAAAAGTAAAGGGTCAAAGGGAGTGAGTCTCTTCCTTCTCTCAGAAAGAAATCCAGACTGGGACGAGGTTCCAGAAAGCTGTCAGGAATCAGACAGGCCAGGAAAGAAAGGCTCAGAGCATTCCTGGAGGGAATCTGTTGTTTCCCCCTTCCCAAGACCCATTTATCCTCCTTTTTGGTAACAGACCCTCTTTTCCTTTGGGAAACTACCCTATCCCCATTCTCATTCCAAGTGCAATTGACCCCTTCCTTGCTTTGACTCAAATCTAACCAATCAGAGTACTGCATTTTCCTGGCCTAGTGATTGCTTCAGCAATAGACATGTGATTCAAGCCAGATCAATGAAAGTCAGCTCTGGGACTTTTACTGTAAAAATTAGGAAGGAGCGCTCTTTTTCCTGGGGAGCTGCCAACCTGGAAGGTATAGGCCTGGAGTTTTTGATGGTTGCCTTTGCCACTGTCTAAGAATAAAGCCAATGTCAAAGGAAGCAAAGCTGAGATAGAGAATTATTCCTGTTGACATGGTTTGAACACTAGTTCAACTGCATAGGAAAAGCAAGGCAAGTGAGGGTAAGCAGGTTTAGGATTGGCTAGTTTGAGTAATTTCAGTGGGCTCTGGAGCATAGGGGCTGGCTCTAGTTGTCTGGTACCTGGCCCTGGGAAGATTAGGGCAGGGGATAGTGGCCCTGAGAATGGCAGCCCAATAGAGGAGGTGGTTGGGGTGTGGGCTCTAGATTGGTTGGTCTGCATTTGAAAGGTATGCACCCCTTGAGCTGTTTGCTATCTCTGGGAATTAGCTAACCCTGGGAGAATTGGTCCCTGAGGTATCAGTGAGGTCCCAAGTTGTCACAGCATCAGAAAATAAAGGAAAAACAAAAAAGACCAACTAATACAGCTGGGAAGGCTGGGGTCTCTCTCCACAGGGTTGCTTATCCTCTTGGAGGCCAGTCTGGGCTCCTTCGCATGGTGGCTGAAGACTTCCCTGCAGCGAGAGAGGACAAGCCCCCACAGGCAAGCACTTTTCCAACCTTTGCTTATGTCTTGTTTGCTGTTGTCCCACTGTGGCAAGCAGGTCACGTGGCCAAGTCCAGTGTCAGTGTTACAGGGAGCCTACCTTGGGGGTGGACACCAGAAGGCAGGAGTCACACCTGGGCGCCATTGCCACAGCAATCTGCCCACAGCCTCCCCCAGTTGGCCCTTCTATCGGACAGTAGTTCTGATGGGGAGACTAAGTCAAAGCTTGCCTTCCGCCACGTTCCACCTGCTGATCCCCTAGCTCCCTCCAGTCTTGTCCACGTGACAAAACTTTGGCAACCATGTCTGGCTTGGAATCCTCTAAGTTGACAGACTGCCCAGCATTCCACCTCCCCTCATACATCTTCTTTGTACCCAAATGCAAAGGGGACATGGGGCATCAGCTCTTGAGGTTAGAGACCCATTCAGCCAACAGGTTGTACTTACTTGGTGCCAGGATCTAGCCTAGGTGCTGGGGATCTAGCGGGAAACAAAACAGACCAAAAGACAATCCCTGCTCGCTGGGAGCCTACATTCTTTTTTTTTGAGATGGAGTTTCGCTCTTGTTGCCCAGGCTGGAGTGCAATGGCACAATCTCGGCTCACTACAACTTCTGCCTCCCAGGTTCAAGCGATTCTCCTGCCTCATCCTCCTGAGCAGCTGGATTACAGGCTCCCGCCAGCACCCCTGGCTAATTTTTTTGTATTTTTAGTAGAGACGGGGTTTCACCATGTTAGTCAGGCTGGTTCCAAACTCCTGACCTCAGATGATCCACCTGCCTCGGCCTCCCAAAGTGCTGGGATTACAGGAGTGAGCCACTGTGCCCAGCAGAGCCTACATTCTTATTGGGGTAGATATTAATTAAGCAAATGTACAAGTAAAATATATGAAAATGAAGAAGAGTGGATGGGGTGAGGAACAGGGAAACAATGACTGTGATTTTTTTTTTTTTTTTTTTTTTTTGAGATGGAGTCTCCCTGTGTCACCCAGGTTGGAGTGCAGTGGCGAGATGTTGGCTCACTATAACCTCTGCCTCCTGGGTTCAAGTGATTCTCCCACCTCAGCCTCCCAAGTAGTTGGGATTACAAGTATGCGCCACCACTCTTGGTTGATTTTTATATTTTTATTAGAGACGGGGTTTTGCCATTTGGCCAGGCTGGTCTTGAACTCCTGACATCAGGTGATTCACCCACCTTGCCCTCCCAAAGTGCTCAGATTACATTTGTGAGCCACCGCACCCAGCTCTCATGGTCTCCTGGAGACACCTAGAAGCCAGAGTTCCTTCCCTCAATGTAGTCCTTGCAGGAAGAGTGACCTTCAAGGCCTCAGCACCCAGGGCTGAGGTCCAGCTGCCACAGCATGTCCTGCAGAGACCCCTGCAGCCTGCTCAGGGCCACCACCTCCGTGGAGTAGAGTGAAGCTTCCAGGACATCCCCCAGGCTCTCCAAGGTCTCCAGGCCACTGGCCAAGGGCAAATGGCAGCTCTTAGAGAAGGCCAGCAGGTGAAGAAGGTCCCGGAGATTCTCCAAGTCGTTGGATATTTGGATCACGTTTCTGGAAGGCAGATTGATGAGGATCTGTTGGTAGATTGCCAGTGTCTGGTCCATCTGGGATAAGGTCAGGACGGGGTGGAGCCCAGGAATGAAGTCCAAACCAGTGACCCTCTGTTTGGAGGAGACCGACTGCTATGCGGGAGGAAGAGGGAGAACAAGTGCTCAGCACGTGGGAGGAATCACTCTCAGAGCCTTCCACCTTCCGGTGGGCATGGAGGGTCATTCTCTTGGCTGCCTCCTTCCACCCTCCCTCACCACTTTGGCTCAGGCCCTTGTATCTTGTGCCCAGGTGACTGCCAAGCCTCTAAGATGGTCTCCAAGATTCCTGCTCTTCCCACACCATCCTTCCCTCCACTTCCCGACTTTCTCAGGTCATTCCTGTCTCTGCATGGCCTCTGCTGAAGAATCAGCCGTGGTTTCCTGTGTCTTATTTAGTGGAGTCTGTTCCCCAGGAATCTGAGGTCCTGCATAAGCACCGCCCCCCCCCTGCTTTCTCTAGTCCCTTTCACCCCCAGCCGAGTCCTCTCTCCCAGTCAGCTTTTCCAGGCAGTCCCTCCTCCTTAGAGATCAAGGTCGTACCCTCAGTGAGGTCCCCAACCCTGCTCCAGTGACTCCAGTTCCGGGAGGGCTCTCCCCATCCATCTGCCCACAGCACTGAGGCTGACACCTCCGTGGTGACTACCCTGGGCTCCCGTGATATCGTGTATTGACACCACCCAAAGTTGGGGCACTCAGGAGCTATCACGTGCAGCCTTGCTGAGTGGCTAATATGCCCAGCTAATTTTTTTTAATTATTTTTGAAAGGAGACAAGAGTTTTTCTCTACAAAATGCCCAAGACTCTATCTAGTTCTGAGCCATCTTTGCTTCTGGACACCTAACTTCTCCTTAACTGCCCAAGACCACCATGAGACACCCACAATGACCAGGAGAGGTCTCCGGAGAGCTGCATGCAGGGAGTAAGGAGGATTCACCTGCTTTAGCTAATTTAGGTCTCATAACAACCTTCTGAATAGTGTGTGATATCCCTATTATCCAGATGATGAAACCAAGGCTTAAAGACATTAAGGAACTTGCTGAAGATCTCCTAGACATCAGAAATGTGAAGATTCAAACTTAATCTTCCTAATTTCAAATATAGACCTCATCAGGAAAATGGCAGAAGGTCTAGGCCTACTGGACTCCAGAGAAAAGACCAGGGTGGGCACTGACTCCTATTTGCAAATCAGTAGAGGGCTGAATGTGAAAAAGGGTAGACTCACTCTTTTGGGTATCTTCTAGAGGTGGGGCCAGAGATCAACTGGAACTACAAGAACCCTAATGACAAGCACATCTAGAGATGGGATAGAGGCCCCGAGGAGATGCTGCTGGGGGTTTTGCACAGCCAATGGGCTGCAAGGAACTTCATGGCTCCCTCTAGTCGTAGGCACTAAGATTCAAGGAAGTGAAGTCAGGGAGGAAGGCGAGCGTAGAAGGCAGGGACAGAGGGGAGAGGAAGGAAAGAGACAATGGCTGTGCCTGCATGTGGCTCAGCTAATCTCTGAGGCCTGGGTTTCCCCTTAGTAGAGTGAAAATAAGCACCCAAGGCCTCATGATATCAGATAATCCTATGATTTTTTCTTATTTTTAATTTTTTTTAAAAAAATTAGAGATAGAAGTCTTGCCATGTTGCCCAGGATGGTCTTGAACCCCTGGCCTCAACTGATCCTCCTGCCTTGGCCTCCTAAAGCTTACAGATGTGACCCATCATGCCTAATCAAATCCTACGATTTTTATTTATTTATTTATTTTGAGATAGGGTCTTGCTCTGTTGCCCAGGCTGGAACGTGGTGGCACAATCATGGCCCACTGCAGCCTCAACCTCCCAGGCTCAGGTGATCCTCCCATCTCAGCCTCCCCTAGCTGGGACCACAGGTACACACCACCATGCCCAGCTAATATTTTTTATTATTTTTGTAGAGATGGGATCTCCCTATGCTGCCCAGGCTAGTCTTGAACTCCTGGACTCAAGTGATCCTCCTGCTTTGGCCTCCCAAAGTGCTGGGATGACAGGTACAAGCCACCACACCCAGCCCAAATCCTATGATTTTTTAAATGGAAACATGTAGCAAAGTCAAATGTTCTTGGGGTGGTTTAGAATTAGAACCACTCACCCATGGAATCCCAGCAGGTAGAGGGGCCAAAAGAAACAACCAGAAAGAGTGGAGCCCTGTGCTTTCAAATCCTTCTCAGCTTCCAGTAGGTGCCTGGCATTCAGGAGGCATTCAATAAATGTTTCTTGGACTATCTGGGTCCAGGCCCACCAGGAACCAGTGCTAGGCTGGCTGCAGTTCCACTTTGTCCCCGCAGACTCTCCTTACCGTGTGTGAAATGTCATTGATCCTGGTGACAATTGTCTTGATGAGGGTTTTGGTGTCACTTTGGACTTTTTGGATGGGCACAGCTTGGATGTAGAACAGATAGGGCCAAAGCCACAAGAATCCCCACAGGGTTCTCCAATACATTTTCCTTCCCAGGATGTGCTTCTTGGGCCTGAAAACAGAAGGAACCACACATTGCAAGGAGCTGGTATCTCAGAATACATCCATCTGACCCATTACCAACCACATTACTGGATGGAAATGAAAATCAGCTTTGCTTTTTGCCCTGGCTACCATCCCCTCAAAGTCAAAGACATTTCATTATCTACCTATGTATTAATGAAATACATCCTCTTAGGAAGAGGATTATTGTCTGGTCAATAAAACCACCATGAGGTATCCTGTAGACCACAGAGCTGTGAGGCCAGGGTGTGATCAAATGGACATGGTAGGGATGATGTAGACTTCATTGCGTGCTTCAAGGGAAAAAGAACAGATTTTTAAGGCCTGGTTTGAACCCAGTCATTTACTCACTGAATAATTTTAATTTACAAAATACTCCACCTTCATCCCTGTAATACACCTGTCTCTAGGCTTTTATGAGGATCAAATTAGATAATGCATGTGAAACGGCTTGAAAGTGTTGTGAAATGTGCTCTATCATTACCCTATCGTTAGCGATTATGCTACTCACCTGTCCTCTGCATTTCTCTCTCACAGAAGCTGATACTCTGTGATGTCCTTTACCACTTGCTTCCTTACTTCCTTTCTCTCCCACCCACTGGGAGCCTGAATCCCACTAGCACTTACTGACCTTCTAAATAATATGTCAGACACAGTGCTCGGCACCGAGGATGCAATACTGAACAACAGATGCTCTCTACCCTCGAGTGGCTTACAGTTTAATAGGAGAAGCAAACAGGTCAATGGGCCATTCTAAGCCAGGAGGAAAGAGCTTTGCAAAAAGGGCAGGTACGAGATACCACCAGAGCGCACAGGGGGCTCCCTGGAAGAAGTGTCTCCTGAGCTGGGGATTGGACTGAATATGGGCTACTAAGAGTAGAAAGTGGTTGCCATAGTAGCTGAGAAATCAGGGGGCATAAAGACATGGCGGCGGGAGAGAGCATAACACATTCACCCAGAACGCTTGAAACTTCCAAAGTCTTGGAACTGTGAATTCTAAAATTAAAATAATATGCAGATCCTTGATTAAGCAGCAAAGTTTTAATGAGATACATGAGGCAAAAGGTAATAAAGTTAAATGTATGCAAGTCTGTGGCCAATGATCCATGCTAAGTATATGTGCATGAGCCTGAAATAATAATAAAATGTAAGTAAATATTAGGATGAAGGTTCTGGAGAGGGTAGTAAAGTTAATCTCCGCTTTTCATGTTCTTCGTCGTCTGGGTCTTGATGAAAACAGGTAATACATTTTCTGTCCATAGATGGCAATATTAGTAGGTTTCATTTCTGGCAATACAATAAAAACAAGCAGTCTGTCTATATATTATTTATAATGTTTGATCAAAGCCATGTTTTTTTAATCTGAATTTTACAGAAGAGAAAAATATGGGGCTCAGGAAGAGGAGTCAACTTGCTCAAAGTCAAACAGGTCCATGTCAGAGTCAGGATTCAGATCCAGAGAGCAGGAGTGCAAGCCACCCACCCCTCCAGCCCCTCAAAGATTTAAGGAAAAGCCCAAATCACACCCCAATTTCCAGTCAAGGGCATCTGCTGGGAACATGGCATTTGGAATGAATACCCTGCTCTGGAATGAAGCTATGGTATTGTACCCCCATCTCAACTTCAAACATGAAAAGTACTATGTACCAAGTAATTTGGGAAAAGGCAAATTTATGTCTTAAAAAAGTAAAACTTCCTCTATTAACTACTTGTTACCTGAGTAATACACCAAATGTCTGTGTAACAGAGTTAAATAGTGCTAATCCCCAATACGATTTCATGAAACCCTAGCAGAGATGGGCGGGTGTAGTGATTAGGCTCCGAGGCTCCAGCTCAGGCTCCACTCTTGTTAGCTTTGTGTCTCTGGGAAAATTGCTTCCTTAAAGCATCCTTTCCTTTCAGCAAAATGGAGCTAACACCACCACCTGGCTCAAAAGGGTAAATGAGATGAACCTGTGAAGCCCCTGGCCATCATGTGCATGTCCAGAGCAGGGTGAGGGGAGTAAATTATTATAATTACCAGGCAGGGCTTGAAATGCAGGGCAACACTACCTGTAGCCAACTGTGAATCAAGTATTTGGCCCACTGCCTCCCACAGGCTATCTCAACAGGGCGCTGGTGTCTCTGGGTCTTCCCCACGCCACACAAGATCAGCTTGCCTCCTTTTCTAAGATTCACGTGTTGATGACACCCTCCTACTCAAGAGAATTTATTACCAGATTAACTGTGGTCATAGTCACTCTCATATAATGGCCATCCTCTAATACCTAAGTGGAAAAACAGTTTTATAAGCCACCTCTATCACCATGGATAATATGCTTCAGTGGATGCTGGAAATAAATTGTGGTTCCTTGAAAACATGGAGATGAGAAGCTGCCGCTGAGTAAGGCTGCCTAATAGGAGAGGCCAGGTTTAGGGGAAACCCATGAGGGTCTGCAGAGAGAACTGGTAGCAGGTCCATCTGAGAGCAAAGTGCTCGCAAGAATCTGCCCCACCAACACACAACACATAACACAAATACTCATACACACGTCACATACACACATCAACACAGATCACCCCTTTAGTAGAGGCTGCTAGTCTTTCCCAGTATCTTGTCTTCCGTTCTTCCCCAGTCATAGAAAACTCCAAGTCTTAGGTAGGGATATGGCCATCTAGAATAACTACTTTACGTTTCAGAGTCTCCCAACTAGGTGTGGCCATGTGACTAAATTCTGGCCAGTGAAATATAAGCAGAAGTGTCCTGTGCCAGCTCTCAGGAACTGCCGTGTGCCTTCTTCTCTTCCTTTTTCATCCCTTGCTCCATTCTGATGCCTGGACTGTAGATATGGTAGCCAACGTTCTAGCACCATCTTGAACCAGGGGGATGAAGGCCTCACCTTATCAACAGCAGGGCAGGGAGCTGCAGGAGCTCGGTTCCTGAGGTTCATGGAGCTGAGATGCCATGCTGGTCTTGGACTACCTATCTCTGGACTTGTGCTGGGTGTGTGTGAGAGACATAACCTCTGCCTTTTAAAAGCCACTGTTCTTTTGGGTCTCTGCTAAATGCAGCCAAACTTAATGCTAACCAACTTAACGCATGCCAACATGGGCATCTGAAAAGAGTGGGCATTAAGTCTTCCTTGGTTCACCTAAGTCTTAGTACCTGGGTGGGGCCTGGCCATGGCCCAACAAGGGAAAGAAGAATGACTGGGAGGAGGAGGAGCAGGGTTTAGGGACAAGGAGAGGAGGGATAATTCAAGGCAGCAAATAGTTGGTGCAAAAGTAACTGCTGTTTTTGCCATTACTCTTAAAAACCACAATTACTGCACTTTGGGAGGCCGAGACGGGCGGATCACGAGGTCAGGAGATCGAGACCATCCTGGCTAACACGGTGAAACCCCGTCTCTACTAAAAAATACAAAAATCTAGCCGGGCGAGGTGGCGGGCGCCTGTAGTCCCAGCTGCTCGGGAGGCTGAGGCAGGAGAATGGCGTAAACCCGGGAGGCGGAGCTTGCAGTGAGCTGAGATCCGGCCACTGCAGTCCAGCCTGGGCAACAGAGCAAGACTCCGTCTCAAAAAAAAAAAAAAACCACAATTACTTTTGTACAAACCTAATACAATTTCATTAAGCATAGTGCCTGACACCCCATAATTACTCAATATAGGGTTGATGGTTGGCTGCTAATATGTATTGATCGCCCACTGTGGGCCAGAAACAGACATGAAAAAGATATGGAACCACAGAAAAGTGCAATCAGGAGTGGGAAGGGATGGGGCAGAGGCTGATGGCTTTCCCAGGGAAGCCTAGGTAGCGTACACAGTATTTGATTTTGTCAACTACTTACATAAGATATTTGTTAAAAATATAAGTAAAGAACAAAACTGTGCCCTTAAGCAACTGGTTTGGGAATTTACATATGTAACTTCAGTGCAAGGAAGAACATTTATTTTTATTTATTTATTTTTGAGATGGAGTCTTGTTTTTTACCTAGGCTGGAGTGCAGTGGTGTGATCTCAGCTCACTGTAATCTCTGCCTCCTGGGTTCAAGCAATTCTCTTGCTTCATCCTCCTGAGTAGCTATAATTACAGGCATGCACCACCAGGCCCGGATAATTTTTTTTTTTTTTTTTTTTTAATACTATGTTTCCCTCTTGTTGCCCAGGCTGGAGTGCAATGGTGCAATCTCGGCTCACGGCAACCTCTGCCTCCCAGGTTCAAGCCATTCTCCTGCCTCAGCCTCCCAAGTAGCTGGGATTATAGGCGCCTGCAACCATGTCCAGCTAATTTTTTGTATTTTTAGTAGAGATGGGGTTTCACCATGTTGGCCAGGCTGGTCTCAAACTCCTGACCTCAGGTGATCCACCTGCCTCGGCCTCCCAAAGTGCTGGGATTACAGGTGTGAGCCACCACGCCCGGCCTCATTTTTTTGTATTTTTAATAGAGGCAGGTTTCACCATGTTGGCCAGGCTGGTCTTGAACTCCTGATCTCAGATGATCTGCCCACCTCGGCCTCCCAAAGTGTTGAGATTACAGGCGTGAGCCACCGCATCGGGCCTGAGCCAATGCGCCCGGCCAAGGAAGAACATTCAAACAGAAGAAATACCTTGGGTGACTCAGCAAAGAAAGTCATGATGCTTAAACTGAGGAATGCTAGAGTTCCTCAGAGCTGTGCTTGAGTCAGAGCACAGGGCCCTAGGAAAGTGGCTAACCTCTCTGGGACTCAGTTTTCCTGGCTATCAGATGGGGATGATATGAATCATAATGCCACCTGTCGCTGTTATGTGGCTGAAATGAGATAAAGCAGGTAAAGTGCTAACTTCTTGCCTGGCACATAGCCAACCCCAACGCCTTAGCTGTCATCACCATTATTTCCAGCAGAGGAATCAGGGAGGCATCACGGAGGAGGTGGCATTTGATAAGGGACCTGAGAATGCGTAGGAATTGAGTTTGTGAAGGTGGAGGAGAGGGCAGCCCTGGCAGAGGCAGAAGAACACAGGTGGGTTTAGGAGATGGCGGCTTCCAGCTGACACCAGGATGAGGAGTGGGGGAGGACTTGGGCTGGGATCGCAGGGGCAGTGAGCACCAGGTATGGAGACAAAGCTTTTCCTTCTGCACCCTGAGGAGCAAGTGTTTTCAGCCTGGCTGACTAGAAGGATGGAGATGGAAACTAGGAGACACATGAGGAGAGGTTTTGGAAAGAGGTGGTTGGGCTCCTGCTGATGTCCTAGTACTGGCTGGACATGTTGGTGAGCCTGTCCAGCTGCCGCTTGGAATTGGAAGTCTGAGCTCAGAGACAAATGGCTGCAAATGTAGGACCCAAGGGCCCACTGCAACTGTGGCAGGAAAGCACGGGGAGAGCATGGGTTGGGGTGAAAGAAAGGCCGCGGTCAGCTGTCTGCTTGAGCTGTAAAACCTCTCTCCAGAAGTTTCCAAAGCAGTTTTGAACATTTAGGAGCTGCCATTTTCTTAGAGTGAAAAGATGAGCTGATGAAATGTTGATACAGCATCATTCTTTCCTCTGAGAGCTACTGGAGCAGATGCTGGAGAGGAGAGGGGTCTCTAGGCAGGTGGTGGGCTCACAGTGGGCGGTGTGCTCATTTGGGACGCAGCCTGCACTCTGCTATCTCCCTCACAGCCTGCTCCTCTCTGCATTCCCTGGGCCACCTTCTCCACAGGCTGCCTTCCTTCTCCTTTAATCAAGGCCCTGCTGCCCCATCTTCTACCCTCATCCCTAGCCATGGGTGCCCTGGAGAAGAAATGAGAAAAAGTAGAACGTGGAGCCCCTGGGGCTGCACGGATGAAACGTGGCTGGGTGCGGTGGCTCAGCCTATAATCCAGGACTTTGGGAGGCCAAGGCAGGAGGATCGCTTGAGCCCAGGAGTTCAAGACCAGCCTAGGCAACACAGCAAGACCCCATCTCTAAAAAAAAAAAAAAAAAAAAAAAAAAAAAAATTAAAAATTAGCTGGGTGTGGTGGCAAATGCTTGTGGTCCTAGCTACTGGGGAGGCCAAGGTGGGAAGTTTGCTTGAGCCCAGGATGTCGAGGCTGCAGTGATCATAACTATGATCACACACTGCACTCCAGTCAGTGTGACAGAGCGAGACCCCATCTCTTAAAAACAAAAACCAAAAGAGATAATGAAACAATCTCAGTAAACAGGGCAGCAAGAGAGGCTTATATAATGTGCCATCCACCCCACCACAAATTCTGCTGTCTGCCTCCACCTGGGTCCTCTGCGCCAGCCTCACTATTACTCATCCTCAGG
Source organism: Macaca fascicularis (assembly GCF_037993035.2). Lineage (NCBI taxonomy): Eukaryota > Metazoa > Chordata > Mammalia > Primates > Cercopithecidae > Macaca > Macaca fascicularis. Next base: position 169,920,975 of record NC_088377.1, on the reverse strand, counting down.
TGGGCCCTCAACCCCATCCCCACTTGGTGGTTGTGTGCAGGACCCCTACCCCACCCTCCACCTCCTACCTCCCTAAGAAGCTGGTAGCCTCTAGACCTGAGCTCCATCACCTTCCCGCCATTGCAGGGGACAAGGCAGATAGAGGCAGACCCTCCATCCTGGGGACCTCAGTGTCGAAGTGGTAGTTGAGATGGGCAGAGGTGTCTGCTGCTCTCTAGATCCAGGCTGGAGGGCCTCCTGAGCCAAAATCACGCCTGCCCACAGCCTTCTGATAATAGCAGTGGGGAGAGCAAAGAGAGTCTTTGGTATGCTACTGTGAATTAAATTCAGGTAACATGGTATTTACTATTAATTATAAGGGAAAACCTTTAGCTAGTCTGAGTCCTCTCCCTATACACATTCTCCCATGGGACCCCCTCCTGTTTTTCCCTCCCACCCTTCCTTCCTTCCTTTCTTCATAACTTCCTTTCTTCCAACTCCAAGTTGGAAGGGACCTGGGGATGAGGAAAGAACAAAGGAGGAAATAAAGACAGTGAAGTTTGGATCTTGGTTCTCCAAGTTGCTCAGAATCTACTGGAACAGACAGAAGCTTGAACAACTCATTTTAACACAACCTGGTGGAGCTTATGAGGGAAGAAGCATAGAACCCAAAGAACAAAGGGGAAGAGGGACTCTAGGGACGGGAGGAGAGCTTTGAAAGGGAGGCAGTATGTGAATTGAGGCCTGAAAGACAGGCATTCCCCAGGGAAAAGAGGTGAAGCAGGGCATTCCAGGCCAAGCTCCGGAGTTGGAGAAAACCATGGTTGGTTTGGGAGAATTCACTATGGTAGAGGGGTGGAGTGTGTGAGGCTGGAGAGCTAAAATTTGGGGGACTTAAGTCTGTTTAGTAGGGACCTGCTGGGAGATCTAACCTACCCAAGGCACACATACACAGACACACACACACACACACACACATACACAACCCTTGGTGGCTATGTCTGCATTTACACTCCAGCCCCCTTGGCTACAACTGCCAGTGGTAGGCAAGAGACGAAGAGGCTCTTCTCTCCTCCCTTTCCTCCTACATTCCTTCTCCTGACCCTGATTGGGTCAATCAACTGCTCTCTTAGGAACTTACAGTGGGGCTGCAGAAAGTCCAGTTCATCTCTCTTGAGGGCTCAGAAGCTCTAGGGTAGCCACATTTGGCCTCATGTGCATGGGACAGCTGAGAGAGACCAGAGCCCACATAGCCACTGAGAACCGGAGTACGGTCACCACCTGTGCTCCTTCCTAGCCTTCTTTGTGGTTCCTGGGTCCTCGTGAGGCCTGGTGGCTCTCCCCGTCCTTAGCCTTCAGGGTGAGATACTCTTTTCTTATACTCACTTGGATAGCTTTCAACTTTATAGATCTATTTTTCATTTGAGACAAAATAGATACATGTAAGAGAAATAAGTGTCAAGAAATAAAATTCACCCTTACCATGGGTAATGCACTCTTGAGAGTCTTGGCTCTTTTTTCAAATGTTGATTACAATATACAATTTGAAAAACACAGGGCCAGCATGAGCGATTTTCTCTTGTTTGCAACCAAAAGCCTCATTTGAGAAATCGTGTTAACATATGTAACCCTCAGACAGGGTGTGAGTACAGGGGTTACATTCTTTCTGTTCATCAGAAAGATCTGATCTCATCAGAGATACAGATAGGTTTCTATCCTGTGTCAGCTCTAATCTTGTGTGTGTGTGTGTGTGTGTGTGTGTGTGTGTGTGTGTGTGTGTGTGTGTCAGGGTCTTGCTCTGTCAGGCTGGAGTGCAGTGGTGTGATCAAGGCTCACTGGAGCCCCGACTTCCAGGGCTCAAGCAATTCTCCCACCTCTCAGCTTCCCGAGTAGCTGGGACTACAGGTGTGCACCACCACATCAAGTTAATTTTTTTTTTTTTTTTTTTTTATAGAGATGGGATTTTGCCATGTTGCCCCGGCTGGTCTGGAACTCCTGGGCCCCAGTGATCTACCTGCCTTGGCCTCCCAAAGTGCTGGGATTATAGGCATGAGTCATGGTGCCTGGCCTCTGATCAGTTTTTGAGGCTCCCTCGAGCTCTGTGTGAGGGGCATCTGAAGTCTCCAACGAGACTCAGAAGGAGAGGCTGCCCTGATCAGTTAATGACACGTGTACCTGTTCCAGCATCTACCACAAGCCTGGAACACAGCAGGGCTTCATTAAATATTTGTTGCATGAATAAATGAAAGATTTCCCATTCTCGATCTGCATTGGCTAACCAGGGTAACCTAACTCCTCAATGGTTCACTTGCTCCCATCTTAAAGTCACATCCTAGAATTCACTTTGGCCCGGCAGGAATTCTTATGAAGTTGTCTTAATAAAGACAGAAAATGCTTCAGTGTCCAAGTCTCCCTTTCTTGGGGACCTTGGTCTGCTTCCTGCACTTCCTATGTGCCCTCTAGCACCCAGGTGGGCCAGGATTCCCTTCAGCTTCCTAAGCTCTGCTCCATCTTGACTGTCATCCCTAGGTACTCCCTCCCATGGACCCATTCGTGAGCCTGGCTCCTGCTCCTGCACTCTGGGACCCCTGCCCTTCTCAGAGACCCCTGCTCTGCCCTCCCATCTTCTCTGCGGTTTCTCTTCTCTTCCTTGGCAACCCCCCCAGCCTGGAGCACCCCAGAGCAAATGTAATGTACACCCAGATGGAGACTAAATCTCCTATGGTATTAGTGAAATGTTGGTATGGGCATTGATTATAGATTCCATTCCAGAGAGCTAACAAACTGAGCAGGAAAGACGGTAGCATGCTGTCTGCTAAGCAACAAGGCACATCAGCTGTCACATGTGGAATAAGTGCAAAGGAGTCTGTGAGCCCAGACACCAAGTGTGTTGTTTTTAAGCAGAAACAACCTCTCTGTTTCTCTGAGACAAATGTGTGGACGAAGAATTTCAAGACTTTCTGCCAACCGGCCAGAATGGAGCTGCGGCTGCCAGACTCCTACCCCGGTGGGGATGGGGTAACTGACTGCCAGAGAATTTGGCTCAATTTTCCTTTAAATCACACCAGTGCTGTTCACAGATGCACAAGACACAAGGACTCTACCTTCCTGGAGCCCCTCTTTTCTCCTTGGCTCCCACGCCCCTGGGGGTTCTAAGTGGGGGTGGGACATTGACCCAGGTTCCGTGGTGGCCACCTCTGCGCTCTGCATGGGCCACTCAGACGTGTGAGGCATCTGCCTGGGGCTGACGGGCAGGAATTCATTGCAACTTCCCTGGCTCTGTCCTTGGCACTTGGAGCCATTTCCTGGAATGGAGGGGGAGGAAAATATTTCCCCAAATACCAAGAAGAGTTATTTTGGGTATAAAATGTACAAAATATGAGGAGGATGCTCCTTTAGCCAACATGGAAAAGTTCCCCTCAGCCCAATGTCCACAACTGCTTGGGAAGGGAACCTGAAAGCATCCACTGTTTGTCTCTTGCTTTGTCTCCCTGCCTAAGTGAGAGAGATGATCAGTGTGGCCTTGTTTCTAAGGGCATTAGAACAGGAGCACTCACGTTGCTAGAAGGCTCCATATTTGGTTCTGCAGACAATCCTAATAGGAAAGAGATTGGGAACACTCCCCGGTTCCAGCTTCCCATGGCCCAGCTCAGAATCCTACAGAACAAACACAACCCCGGCTGCCAGAGGTCATTCTGCACTGCAAAGGAAGAGAGCTTGTGCTCCTGGAACGGTACCACCGAGTCTCTGCTCTTCGCCCACCTCCCCAAAGATCACCCTTCCAACAGAAATTAATCACCTCTTCCAAGTTGCTATTCTGAAATGACAGCCAGGCTACTTGTCTCACTTGGACCTAATTGTATTTAAGGAGTCACTTTCCCAAAACACCACCATCTTTAAACTATAGAAACAGGAGTGTAAAGGCGAAGGTACCCACAGTGAAATCCAAACCAAGCACAGACTGAAGGAAGACTATATGTGAGGCTGGTGGGCCAACAGCGCGTATTTAGCAGTCCTGGCTAGAGGTTCGCTAATAACCAGTTCTAAACCCCAACGACACCTCATTGTATGCATTGCAAAGAAGGCAATTTGCATGGCTTTGAGGACAGATCTGGTGAGACCCTGCACAATTTCTCTGGAAGATTTTTGAGTCTTCCTGACACTTGTTTCCCCCACCTCTACTCATCATTGCCTTCCTCCTGGGCATTGGCCTTATACAGCCCCTCCCATTCAGAAGTCAGGAACTCCCTGGAAAATGAAGCCTGAATTCCTACTTGCAGAGCAAGGCAATGTCTAGGTCTGAGACTGATCACTTGCATCTGCATCCCTCCTACCCCCAAGTTTGTCTCCTCCAGACCGGAGTGGGACACCCTGATCTTTGCGGATGTGCCCAAGGCAATTTCCAGTGCATCTTAGCTCTGCGAATGCCACGAGGTTGGTGGGTCTGACAGTCTCCCAGGGACCTGGCTAGTTCTGCAAGGTCAGAGTCCTGCCTTTTGGGCACCGGCACAGCCCAGCAGCGAATCCAACGCTCCTCCAATCCCAGTAGCCTTCTCTCTGGCTAGAACTCGGTACAAAGCTATCATAGTCCAGAACTAAGCCATCCCTCCTGACTCAGTTTCCCCGGGATCCAGAGTGGGGTGGGGCGCTGTGGCCTGCCAAGAAAGACCAGCAGAGAAGGAGGAAGGAGCGCGCCGGGGCCTTACCTTGCAGTCGCTGGCTCCGCGATTCCTCCGGGGCTCCATGCCTGCCCGCCCCTCTTATAGCGGCCCTTCACAACTTGCGCAACTGCCCTGCAGGCCCCGGGGCACTCCAAACGCCAGCTTCCGCCCCGCCCCTCAGGGTAGCGACGTGCGGGGCGGCTGCGAGCCCCGGGCCCGCAGTGTGCGCCTCGCGGGGCCTCGAGGGAGGGCCTCGGCTCACCAGGAGCCACGCGCGCACCCTCGGGTACCTCCCAAAAATTTGGGGTTGGCTGGCAGGAGCGAGAAGTCCTCGATGTCCCGCCAGAGGCTCTGGCGCGACTATGGCGCAAGGATCGGCCCCTCGGGAAGGTGCGGGGCGCGGCCGCGGCGGGGGTGACTGTGAGGGGCTCCGTGGAGCGGGCTGGGGCATCCGGTGGCGCCCTCGCTGGCCCGGGCGCGGCCTCCGGGCGGGAGCGAACCAGGACTCGGCCCCGACGGCCCTGTAAGCCCGGGAAGCCCAGTGTTAGAGGGAGCGGCCGGCCTGAGCCAGGTGCCCCTACCCAGAATGGGGGGTTGGGGGGTTCTGCAGTCCCACCCCTTCTCTGGCACGCGGAGAATCGAGTTCCAAGCCTCAGGGCGAGTTGTCTCTGGTTGGCACCCAAGGGAGTGCGTGCTCTCTGGAGGACTCCAGGCGGGCACTGCGGCCTTTGGGGACGCTCTGGACTCACTGTGGGTCTCCATCCTCAACCCCGTATTTCCTATGTACAAAGTGGGGGTTGCGGGGGTGGTCCCAGATGTAGCCAGGTTTTCCTTATCATAGCCTGTGAATGGGGTGGCAGGCTTGGTTCACCTGCATCGTTTGCAGTTCCCCATTTTACATGATGGGTTTGTTTTGTTTTGTTTTATCCTTGGGCTTCAGGGATAAGGAAACTAAGCTCCAGGGAGGTTAAATGACTTCCCTTAGAATCTGCAGCTGGTAAGGAATAGCGATGGGCTGGGAACCCAGGCCTATTCTGGTCCCCACTGCGCAGAGCAGCTCCAAAAACAAACCTCTCCATTAAGAACCAACCCAGCCGGGCGTGGTAGCTCACGCAGGTAATCCCAGCACTTTGGGAGGCCGAGGTGGGTGGATCACCTGAGGTCGGGAGTTCCAGACCAGCCTGGCCAACATGGTGAAACCTCATCTCTAGTAAAAATACAAAATTAGCCAGGTGTGGTGGCAAGTGCCTGTAGTCCCAGCTACTTGGGAGGCTGAGGCAGGAGAATGGCTTGAACCTGGGAGGTGGAGGTTGCAGTGAGCCGAGATCAGACCATTGCACTACAGCCTGAGCAACAAGAGTGAAACTCCATTTCAAAAAAACAAACAAACAAAAAACAAAACAAAACAAAACAAAAACAAAAACAAAAGAACCAACCCATCATGTAAAGTAGGGAAGTGCAAATGATGTCGGGGAACCAAACCTGCCACTGCCGGGTTTGCTACTGCCCAGAAGCTGAGAATGGTTTTTACATTTGTAAAAGTTTGAAAAAAAAAAATATCAAAAGAAGAGGCCGGATGCAGTGGCTCATGCTTGTAATCTCAGTATTCCACGTTGGGCTCCAGATATTGGGGGAACCCACCCCCAATATTTCAATGTAGGTTCTTTCTATTTTCCATAAGTGTTGGCCAGCTGAGAAATAAAGAGAAAGAGTACAAAGAGGAATTTACAGCTGGGCTGCTTGGGGTGACATCAAGTATCACTCCAGGACTGTGATGCCTGTGATGACTGTGATGCCCACCTGAGCCTCAAACCAGCAAGTTTTTTATTAAGGATTTCAAAAGGGGAAGGAGTCTAAGAACAGGGAGTAGATCACATACTTCAAAGGGCAAAAAGGAGAATTGCTGATAAGGGTCTATGTTCAGCGTGTATTGTCTTGATAAACATCTTAAACAACAGAAAACAGTGTTGGAGAGCAGAGAACCAGTCTGACCACAAATTTACCAGGGCAGAGTTTTTCCCCACCCTAATAAGCCTGAGGGTACTGCAGGAGACCAGAGCATATCTCAGTCCTTATCTCAACCGCATAAGACAGACATTCCCAGAGCGGCCGTTTATAGCCCTCTCCCCAGGAATCCATTCCTTTCCCGGGGTATTAATATTAATATTCCTTGCTAGGAAAAGAATTTGGTGATATCTCTCCGACTTGCACGTCCACTTATAGGCTCTCTGCAAGAAGAAAAATATGACTCTTTTTGCCTGACCCCGCAGGCAGTCAGACCTTATGGTTGTCTTCTCTGTTCCCTAAAAATTGCTGTTATTCTGTTCTGTTTCAAGGTGCACTGATTTCATATTGTTCAAACACATGTTTTACAATCAATTTGTACAGAAAACACAATTATCACAGTGGTCCTGAGGTGATGTACATTCTCAGCTTATGAAGATAACAGGATTAAGAGATTAAAGTAAAGACAGGCATATAAAATTATAAAAGTATTATTTGGGAACTGACAAATGTCCATATTAAAAAGAAATTGTCACAATTCATGTTCCTCTGCCACAGCTCCAGCCAGTCCCTCTGTTTGGGGTCCCTGACTTCCTGCAACATCTCAGCACTTAGGGAGTCTGAGGCGGGAGGATCAGCACAGCCCTGTCTCAAAACAAAACAAAAGAAGAATAGTTCTTATGTGAAAATTACAGGAAATTTACATTTCTGTGTCTATAAAGTTTTGAATTCTGTGAATAAAAATTGTGGAAATTGTTTATTCTTGTTGTATAAGTACCCATGTAATCTCCTCGATTTTGCCTTGGCTTACAAAGCCTAAAATGTTTTCTATCTGGCCCTTTAGAGAAAGTTTGCCAGCCCTTGAACCAGGAAACACACATACATTGCACATTGGTTCCTCCAGGTCTTTTTTCTTTCCAGTCCCTCTGTGGGGATGCCCAACTACGAATCCATCGCTTCTCCCAGAAGAATCTCCCCATTCCACTAGGGTCTCTCCATCATTAGAGAAGCTTGTCCTGGTTACCCTTGCAGCTAATTCCTGTCTCTCAGTCCGGGTTGGGTGACCCATTCCATCTCCTCCATTAGGTTTTAAGAGGACAGGGATTGGGCCATCTACTATTTAAGTCCTGGTACTTTTCCAGTGCCAAGAACACAGGGGTGCCCAGGAAAAATTTGCTGAATTGAACCCCAGGAACAACACACACCGTACAGATGATTTTTGTTATGTGTTATATTCATGTACCACTATACAGCGATTCCTCGAGATGCAAGGCTACTGGGAGAGTAAATGTTTAAAACGGGAAAATACACCTGCAGTGATGATGTGGAGGGAACAGGAAAAGCCAGGCTCACACAGGTCCTGGAGACCCCAGTCACATTGCATTTGAGATTTTCTGATGGAAACATGTTTCCCAAAGAATGTACATTCTTTGAGTCGGTAGGGGTCTATTTGGTCATTGCTATGCTCCTAGCTCATAACCTGGTATCTAGCTCAAAGTTTTTCATTTTTAAAACATATTTTTAAATGAAAATTTTAAACACACAGAAAAGTGTGCAATAACATAATGAACTGCAATATACCCAACACCTAGATTTAACAGTTATTATTTTCCGTATTTGCTTCATTAATTATTTTGGCAAAAATATTTTAAAGCATATTGTACACATCATGACATTTTATCCCTACTTTTGTGCTTCCCAAAAAAATAAGGAAGAATTTCTGTGTAACTGTAGGGCCATTATCACACAAAAATAACTCCCTTACATCATGAAAGCTAGTCTATACCAAATTTCCCCAAATATCTCCCTCTTCCACTATAGACCTCCTTAAACAAAATAATGAAAAATAAATAAACCACAAATTTTAGTGGATGTTTTCATACCTCCATCAGCACATCAATGGCAGTATTTGAGAAGTTTCAAAAGGTGGTCTTTATGGCATCTCTTCCTCCAGTCAAAAAACACACAGTCTTATATGTTTGTGAGCTACATAACACACTATGCCTAAAACTTAGTGACTTAACCCAACACTACTTATTTAGCTCATAATTCTGTGGGTCCAGCACTATGGCCTGACTCATGCCTATGGTGGCTGGCTGGCTATCAGCTAAGATGATGAGGGTAACTGGTCTAGCCTGGGCTTGTTTAATGGTGACAGCTGCTGGATTCCCAAGAGCATCAAAAGATGGCAAGCCAGAATGAGCAAGCACTTTTCAAGTCTCTGCTAACATCCTGTTTCTTGTTGACCAAAGCAAGTCACAAGGTCAAACCCAGAGTAACTGGGAGATTACCCAACCCAGCAATAGAGGGAGGCACCACCAGATTGGGACCTTATTGTAATCAGCCCATCGCAGGAAAGGGTGCCACACTGAACTTATGACAAGCTTAGCCAGCAGCAAGCATCAGCACAGGCAGCTAAGTGGCTACACAGAGAAAAAGGCAACTCAACAAGGGCAAGAAAGGATACAGAGGGGCCAGGTCAGCCGGAACGGAGCTTCGGGGAGTGGGAGATAAAATCCTTGCAAAGAAAGGTAACAAGAGGCTGGGTTTTGAAAGGCCTTTGCAGACAGTGGGAGCCATTAAAGGCACCAGAAGAGATTCACGTGATCGAGTCACCATTTTGGAAGATTCAACTGGCAGAGACATATAGGAAGGATTGCAAGGAATAAAACAAGGATTGCAAGAAATACAGGAAGGATTGCAAGAAATAAAAAGGTGACAAATTATTAAAACTTGCTTATTTGCCCATTTGTTCATGCATTCATTCATTGAACCAAGAGGCATACATTGAGGGCATACTGTGCACTGGGTACTATGCTAGATCCTAGAGATTCCAAAATGAGAAAGGTACAGCCCTGGACCTCAGTGGTGGTTCAGGAGCATGAGTGAGGCATAGTGGGGAGACAGAAAAGACAGATTCAAAAGAAATTTTGAAGAAAAGAACACCAATCCTCTTTGCCCTAGGGAAAAGGCAGTCATATTTCCATACACTTTCCCATCTACAGCTCAATGCTGCTGGCAGAGACATAGAAGGAGTGGGTGGGACTAAGATGCTTCATGTGAACATGGTTGCCGAGGACACCTGGCTGCTGGTATTCAGCAGTTAACTGGGGCTACAGTCCAGGTAAGGGACCAAGGATAGAGACACGATCCAGGCACGCTCTGCAAGGACACAAAAGATGACTTCTTATGAAATCAGGCAGGCTCGGGCCAGTGAAACATTTTGTAATCTGCAAGGTTTTGAGCAGATCAGTACATAGTGAAGGGTGTGGAAAGGACAGAGTAGAGATGGGAATTTGCTGGAGTGAAGATCAGAAAGAGCTCGGTGGAAGCCACATGCAATAGAGGGCACATTGGAGCTTAGCAGCCCATATAAATGTGGTAAAAGAGTCCTGCAAGGGACAGAGCAAGAACAGTGACTTTCCCCTCCCTGTAATTATTTAATTGCCCAAATAATCATGTGCATTGCAGAAAATTAGAAAAGGCAGAGAAGCAAAGCCATGAGAAAAAGTCATCCCTCATCATACCACGCTGAGATAACCCCTGTTAATATGTTTGTGCTGATCTGCCCAGACTTGGTAACAGCCTCTTACATCCTCGGTTGGAAGCCAGCCTGGAAACCCTGAAGAAACAAATGACAGCCAAGAGGTCGATGGCAACCAGCTCCCACTCTGGGCGGCATGCTCTTTCTCTCAGTTGGTTGATCTTTCCCATTGGAGCAGAAGGACTCGAGCCATGATCCTTTGTAGAGCTGGACCCTACCCAGGTACCCAGGGCTGTGCAGGCATTTGGAGAGATGTTCTGGAGAAGCAGCAAGAAGCCTTGAGCCCTGCAGAAAGCTGTGATCTGACACATCCCGAGGCATCCCAAGTCTCCAGCCCTACATTTGTCCCTAAAGAGGTGTTTTGCCAGACTGCTTGCATAAGCACCTGTAGATAAGCCTCTAGCAGCAAGATTATGGCTCAGTAGGATTCACCACTTGCACCTGCAGGTGGAGTACAAAAGAAGGGGGGCTTCGGAGCTGAGAACACAAGCCCCTGGGAAGGCGCTGTGCACTCAGTGCTCTGCTGGGCCCTGGATGGTCCCATGGAAGTGAAAGTCACAGTTCACGCCTGCGAGGAATCCATAGTCTTCCAGCAGAAATTTGGAAACAACTCAGAATCACCATGGAAATGTGACTGTGATAGCAACTGTCTGCCAGGGGGCTGTATGGCATGGTGTCTCCCGGGCTGAGCCTGGGGCCGCACTGCCTGGGTCTGAATGCTGGCTCTGTGTGGGACTTTGGGTGATCGCTTGTGCTCTCTCTGCCTCCGCTGCTTCGTTTGTCACAAAAGCATCACAGTACCCCCTCATAGTGTTGTCGTGAGGATCATTTGGGTTGTTACAAGTAAAGTACTCTGCAAGTGTTCGTTATGAATTAGAGCAGGGGCTTCTGAAGCACACGGCACAGTGGAGTTAGTCCAGAAGGCTGTCTGAAGAAGGCGCCTGCTTTGCATGAGCTATGCAGTCCAGAGGGGAAGGAGTTTGAATGTGCCTGCTCAGCTGGGTGGAACGCAGTGACCAGAAAAATCTATCCATCATGCTTTTATGCAACCATCGGTCCTGAGGCCTGGTTTGTCCCATTATGGCCTGTAATGGAGCTGAGGAGTCAGAGGATTTGTTTGCCCAGGGTCGAGGCAGCTGTATGGCACTTTGCAGAGGAGGGCATGGCTGAGAAGTGTGTCCCAGCAGCCGGGAGCTCAGGGCAACTCTCCTGGCCTAAGCAGTGCAGCTCCCCGGCACCCAGCACCCACCTCCTACCCGCATGTGCCTCAGATGGGAATCCTTGTCCTGTGCCAGGAGATGTCATTTTCAAAAAATAGAGTATTTTTTTAATTCTGATTAAACAAATAATGAACATCACAGAAAACATCCAGAGAAGAGAATTAAAATTTCTTATTAATCCACTACCCTGAAATCATAAATATTTTATATTTTTGATATATGACTTTTCTCTCTCCCTTATGTCTCTACATTTGTATATATATTTTTTCTATCAGAAATAGGATCATGTAGTACACACTATTTTGCAAATGCTTTAAGTTTCTTTTCATGTCATTAAATATTCTTTCATGATGTAATTTACAATTCCTGCATTGTGTGAATATGCCATAAATTATTTAGCCAAACTCTATGATTGAAAATTTAGATAATCTTCAATGATTTTTTCCCTTTTATAAATAAGGTTCTCACACACAATCTTGTAGATAAATCTCTGCAAATACTCATGCTTATTTCCTTAAGATCGTTTCTGAAAGCTGGGTTCACAGGCATGCAAATTTTTACGGCCTTGGATGCCCACTGCAAGGGCTCTCGGATGAGACTCTCAGGGATGGCTTCCTTGCTCGATGACCTGAGAAGGCACAGCCTTCCAGGAGGCTGGGCAGAACTCTTCAAGCACCTTGGCGATTCCTCCAGTGCTGAAGTTAAATAGCTGGGACAAAGAATGTGGGAGGGAGTACAGTCAGCCAATGCAAAGCCAGGAAGCTTAGATGCCTTTTGGGGAGTCAGGGAACCCAAGGATTACTGGTGAAACCCTGTGAATAATTCCACTGAGGTGAATGAGGTGCCTCAAAGAGGGAGACTCCAGAAAGGACAAACTCCTTTCAGCTCAAAAACCTGCTTGTCAGCCAGGCTCGATGACTCACACCTGCAATCCCAGGACTTTGCGAGGCTGAGGTGGGAGGATTGATTGAGCCCAGGAGTTTGAGACCAGCTTGGACAACACAGTGAGACCTGGTCTTTAAAAAAAAAATAGCTGGGTATGGTGGCATGAGCTTATGGTTCTAGCTACTTGGGAGGCTGAAGTGGGAGGATTGCTTGACCCTGGGACTTTGAGGCTGCAGTGAGCTGTGATCTTGCCATTGCACTCTAGCCTGGGCGACAGAGGGAGACCCTTTCTCAAAACAAACAACGCCTTCCTAAAACTTTCAAGGGAGCCCTAGATTTGCCCACACTTTTGGGCTGTGGTCTATCTCTGCCAGTAGGCTGAGCTCCCTGAGGGCAGGAATGTGTCCATTCTTCATCTCTGTACACCACGCAGACAGCATGATGAAAGACAGGGGATGAAAAATACTTGTTGAGCTAACAGGACAACTCCACTCCATCTCACAGCCCCTGCATCTCTTCTTTCTGCATTTTCAGACCAAGGCTCCAGGCATCTTAATGCCTGGCTAAGTGTACATTGGAGCATCCTTTCTGGAGGACACTTAGGCAATGTGCAGCAAAGACCTTAAAACATGCATACCTGTTGACCAGCTATTTCACCTCTCCTAAAAATAATCCAAGATCTCCGGGAACTGCCTCCTGCCTCCTTACATCCTGGGCCTTGGCATCTTTGACATTAGGAGAAGGGCATCACCTGCCCCATTACCCACACTCTGATCCTCCTCGACGCACAGTTAAAATACTCCCTCCTCTAGCAAGCCTGCCCCGACTCCCAGCCAGACCTCTTCTCTACTGTGTGTTAGAGTTGGTTACATGCATGACCTGTCTGAACTTCCAAACCTCAATCTACTTGAGGGCAGGCAGGCAGAATCCATGTCTGTTTTGTCTTTATCCCTTTCTGCACCTTGCTGAGTGCAGAACCAATAGCAGTTCAGAAAGTTTAATGAAAGGGCACACTTGGAGAAAGCCTCTCAGTCACACCCTGAAGGGCTGTGAAACTGCATCTTCTGCCTGCTGACGATGACATTAGGAATGAGCTATAGAAATGCACAGTCTTCATAGCAGCAACAGGATTTTCAACCCCACTTTTCAGAATCACAGTCTAAAATTTAGTGGAGCAAATGGAGGCTGGAAGGGGGAGGGGTGTTAGCCAAACACACACAGATGCTCTGGAATCCACATGATCTGACAGTAAGTTCCAGGCTCAGTACCTGAGCTAACTTGCCTATTTATTTTGTAATATAAATGTTATTATTTCTTTAAAAAAATGCATTATTTACAATAAGATGTAGCATGCAGAACTTTGGTTTTGGGGGTTTATTTATTTATTTATTTTTTGAGGTAGAGTTTCGCTCTTGTCACCCAGGCTGGAGTGCAATGGCACGATATTGGTTCACTGCAACCTCCACCTCCTGGGTTCAAGCGATTCTGCTCCCTCAGCCTCCCGGGTAGCTGGAATTACAGGCATCCGCCACCACGCCTGGCTAATTTTTGTATTTTTAGTAGAGACAAGGTTTCACCATGCTGGCCAGGCTGGTCTCGAACTCCCAACCTCAGGTGATCCACCCACCTTGGCCTCCCAAAATGTTGGGATTACAGGCATAAGCCATCACGCCCAGCCAGTTTTTCTCTTAGAAGAGGTCTGTCTCTGTCGCCCAGGCTGGAGTGCAGTGGCAAGATCACAGCTCACTGCCTCTTCGACTTCCCAGGCTCTGTCCCTCTTCCCACCTCAGCCTCCCAAATAGCTGGGACCATATGTGTATGTCACCACGCTTAGCTATTTATTTATTTATTTGTTTATTTATTTATTTGTTTATTTATTTTTGATAGAGACGGGGGGATCTCCCTATGTTTCCCAGCTAGTCTTGAACTCCTGGGCTCAAGCAATGCTCTCACCCTGGCCTCTTAAAGTGCTGAGATTATAGGCACAAACCTCCATGCCTAGCCAAAGGCTGTAAATATATGCAGAGTTCCTGTGAAACTCCCCTGAGTTTCAGGGAGGATTTAATTAAGTACAATTTGATTCAAAAGAGCCAGCCTCCTGAAACAGGATTTTATGAGAGATGGAAAAGAGCCATTGTCCTGACACTTGTCAAAAACTGGGAGGACAGGCGGGCCCTGGCATCTTCTTTTTCACATCACCCAAAACAGCACCTTTCTATTGATAAGAACTGAATTCTTATTGGTAATGTAGTTAATTATTGACGGTAAAGGTCCATTTTCTGATAAGGAAAACTACTGAGAGAGCTAATGGAGGCCATTCTGGTGGAGGACGCCAGCTGCAGTCAACCCTGCATGGTGGGTTGCAGCACTCCAATGTTGGAAATGAGAAAATTGAGGCTCAGAGAGGTGAATCAACCTGCTTACAGTCACCCAGCAGAGCCCAGACTCTAGGCTTAGTCAGTCTTACTGAGAAGTCAGGGTTCTTTCCCCTGTCCCAGTGAGTCTCACTCTGGCTACCCATTAGAGGCTCCTGGTGCCCAGGTCTCAGCTCAGCCCAATAAAATAAACTAGAATTGCTGGGCGTTGTGACAGGCATTCAATTTTTTTTTTTTTTTTTTTTTTTGAGACAGTGTCTTGTTCTGTTGCCCAGGCTGAATTATAGTGGCTTGATCATGGCTCACTGCAGCCCCGACCTCCTGGGCTCAGGTGATCCTCCCACCCCAGCCTCCCGTGCCACCACCCTCAGCTAATTTTTTGTATTTTTTGTAGAGATGGAGTTTTACTATGTTGCCCAGGCTAGTCTTGAACTCCTGGGCTCAAAGGATCCATTCACTTCAGCCTCCCAAAGTGCTGGGATTATAGGCATGAGCCACCATGCTGGGCCAGCATTCATATTTTTAAAAAGCTCTCTCGGTGCTATAATGAGCATCTAGGGTTGAGAGGCCTTTACCTCTAGGCTTCTGAACTCACAGGGAGCGCTGACTGACAGATGTGATAGAAACTCCCACCCGGGAGCTGTTAAGGCAGATGCTGCCCTGGGCACCATCGCGCCTCAATTAAGACAGAAACGCTGGGGGTGGGATTTGCACATTCACATATATACTTTTAAGCTCCTCTGGTGATTCTGAAATGCAGCCAGTGTTGAGAATTAGAGTTCAAAGGCTTACACCAAATTGCTTCTTCAGGCCTTCCCCTTAGGTACCAACTTGCCCCCCGCCTGACTAGGGCAGAGCCTGGGGTCCCATTTAAGCTGTGGGGAGTGAGGGTGGAGGAGAAAAATAATCAATACTTGACAATCCAGTATGCAAAGATGTCATTGAATGCTCAAAAACAATTCCTGATCTCAAGTCAGTTGAGTGGCTCCCAGCAAGTTTGTTGATAAATTTACTTGACATCATCTTCCTTTGCAGAAAAAGCAAAATGCACTTCAGTCTTTGTTTAGGAAAGTGATTTTTAAAAATGTCATGAATGGAGTCCAGATGAATGAGGTTCACCGTGGGAACAAGGGGGACTCGGCAGACAGGTAGAGGATGGAATCTTACTGTGCATCTATTACACACAGCCTCTGTCTGCAAAGCAGGCAAGAATTGCTGAAGGGAAAAACAAAAGAAGTTTAACAGTTGATGCATAAAGGAGGGCAGGCGAAACCAGGGCGGAGAGCCCGGGCAGGAAGACTGGCTGGGGGCTGGGGAAGCAGGGTAACTGTCCAGGATGGATTGAACCTGTTTCTTCTGGATGATGCCCAGGTTCCGTTATACCAGCAGTGTCTGACCTTGGCAGGGCCTGCATGCCCCCTCCTTTCTCCTCCCTCCCTCCTCTGTCGGTGGTGCCACCTCAGCCTCCCTCCTCCTGAAAGGCCTGGGTATCCTCTCTTTAGAAGAGCACGAGAATTGCTGGGGAATGAAAATTACAAACAAAATCTTCTCTCAACCCAGAAAACCTCTTCACAAAGGTAGAAGAGAAAGAAAACAGTTGTATTATTGCATAAGCATTCAAACAGAAAGGGACACGCATGCCAGGCGATCTGCAAGGATATTGCAAAGACAGAAAGGAGTTTTATCTTTTGTCTAGCCAAGCAGCTCTAATCTGTTACATACGTGTTCTCACGTTAAACAATAACTAGTTTTCAGGGGACTAGTTCTATTTGTCACACTTAGTTCATCCTAAAGTCACCTGGTTATTAATTTGCCTTTATCCAGAGGAAAAACAAACTTCTTTTTTTTTTTTTTTTTGAGACGGAGTCTTGCTGTGTCCCCCAGGCTGGAGTGCAGTGGCGCGATCTCGGCTCACTGCAAGCTCCGCCTCCCGGATTCACGCCATTCTCCTGCCTCAGCCTCCTGAGTAGCTGGGACTACAGGCGCCCACCACCGCGCCCGGCTAATTTTTTGTATTTTTAGTAGAGACGGTGTTTCACCGTGGTCTCGATCTCCTGACCTTGTGATCCGCCCGCCTCGGCCTCCCAAAGTGCTAGGATTACAGGCTTGAGCCACCGCGCCCAGCACAAACTTCTTATTTCTTTATGGCAAGAGGTAGTTTTGCAAGTTGGAGCTGAAGTTAGGCTCCTATGCTTCTCCAGAGACTAGAAGATGGGGAGCTATGTTCCTTGGTGATTACCTTTCAAAGGGATGATTCCCAGGTCCTTGGAGAAAGACATACCTGGGTCCTAAAGTTGGCAAGAGGCTTATTTAGCTTTTAAAAAGATTTACATACATTTAAAAGAGACAGAGAAAGAACTACTAATAACAGGTTTCCAAAAGTAAGTGCTCTAGGAAAAGGAAGTGAGATGGGCTGGGACAGTCTCTTCTGTTATTTTCTTTTCCTTCTTTCTTTTTCTTTTTTCTTTTTTTTATTTTTCTTTTTTCTTTTTTTTTTTTTTTTGAGACAGAGTCTCGCTGTGCCACCCGGGCTGGAGTGCAATGGCCCTATCTCGGCTCACTGCAACCTCCACCTCCCTGGTTCAAGCAATTCCCCTGCCTCAGCCTCTGAGTAGCTGGAATTACAGATGCACGCCACCATGCCTGGCTAATTGTTTTTGTATTTTCAGTAGAGACAGGGTTTCACCATGTTGGCCAGACTGGTCTCGAACTCCTGACCTCAGGCAATCCACCCACCTTGACCTCCCAAAGTGCTGGGATTACAAGCATGAGCCACCGTGCCCGGCTCTTCTGTTATTTTCAACAGTGAAAATTAAACCTCTACTTTGGCGGCTGGGTGCAGTGGCTCACGCCTGTAATCCCAACATTTGGGAGGCTGAAAAGGGTGGATCACTTGAGGTCAGGAGTTCAAGACCAGCCTGGTCAATATAGTGAAACTCCATCTCTACTAAAAAATACAAAAATTAGCCGGGTGTGGTGGTGCATGCCTGTAGTCCCAGCTACTCGGGAGCCTGGGGAGAATCACTTGAACTCAGGAGGCAGAGGTTGCAGTGAACCGAGATCATACTACTGCACTGCAGCCTGGGCGATAGAGCGAGACTCCATCTCCAAAGGAAAAAGTAAAATAAAAAATTAAAAAATAATTTTTTAAAAAAAGCCTCTACTTTCTTTGTTTTAGAGACAGTGTCTTGCTCTGTTGCCCAGGCTGAAGTGCAGTGGTACGATCTTGGCTCACTGTAGCCTCGACCTCCTGGGCTCAAGTGATCCTCCTACTTCAGCCTCCCAAGTAGCTGGGACCACAGGCACGTGCCACCATGATCAGCTAATTTTTAAATTTTTTGTAGAGATGGAGTCTCACTGTGTTGACTAGGCTGGTCTCAAACTCCTGAGCTCAAGAGATCCTCCTGTTTTGGTCATCCAAAGTGCTGGGATTATAGGCGTAAGCTACCACACCTGGCTGTAAACCTCTTATTTTTAATGTGAATTTATCCTTGCCGAACTTAGTTTTGGCCTTTATGGAGAGGGGATTGAATGTTTGGTCCCAGCAGTGGGCGTCAGCCCATAACATGAGAAAATCCAAGGAGTAGCCTTAAACTGGATTTGATCTTGCAACCCTGGGAGGGAACTGGGATGGTACAAGCATGGAGCAAGCACCTTTAGGAGCCTCCACGGCTTGGGTAGTTTCTGAATTTGACTGGGATGTTAGTAACGGAGGTGGTCCCTCCAACCACAGAGCTCCTGACCCCTCCCCCTTCCTGCTCTTCCAGATCTCATCCCACACCCTGCATCCCTTTCATCCCATACCTAACACTCGGTGTCATCTTTGAGCTCTCTGTAGGGAAGGAAGGCTGTTGGGGATGCTGGTCTGGTGTGGGTCCTGGGCTGTGGCTTCTTCCTTCCCTCCTCTCGGCAGCACAGCTCATGGCTTCTGCTCTACTCCAAGTAGACTCTAACCCACTGGAAACTGCAGCCAGTTCTGCAGAAAGTTCAAATCTTTAGGGACTTCATAAATTAGCCTTTACTGCTAAGTTCTCTGAAAAAAAGAATTGGGGAGTGGGGGCAGGGGGAAGGGTTGCAAAGCACAACACAATCACTGCTTCCTCTTCCCAAACTCTGAGTGTCCATGTTGCAACCAATCAGAGAAGCACCATCAGGAAGGGGCCATGAGGGTGGCAGGGTTGGTGCAGGGGATGCTGACTGGCCAAGAGGCACTGGATGACCCTGGGCAGATCGGGAGTGTGGGCGGGAGGGATAGTGCTGAGGTACAGGTGCTGTGACAGCATTTGCTTTGTGTTGGCACATTCTGAGCAACACCTTGAATTTTTTCTGTTTGTAAGCATGTGAGGTATGTGCCCTTTTATGTTTATGTTAGGGAATTCAGAGCAGGCTCCTGCATTTCTGCTCATGTGTGTATCTCTGAGGATGTTTTGCTGTTGCCAGTTGTCATCAGGCCTTCAGCTAATTGGATGGAGCCCACCCCACATGGTGGAGGGTAATCTTTTTTACTTAAAGCCCACCGGTTTAAATGTTAATCTCATCCAAGACACCCTCACAGAAACACCCAGGATAGTGTTTGACCAACTATCTGGTACTGTGGCCCAGACAGTTTAATATAAAATTAACAATCACAGGAAGGGATGTAGGGAAGGGGAGGCAAATTGCTGAGTCCCAAACACTATTTCAGCTGTCCCAGCTCCCTTCATAATGAAACAGGAGTAAAATGGAGCAATGGATGGATGGGAGGATGGAGGTGGATGGGCAGATACATGGATTGGAGGATGGATGGATAGGAGGATGGGTGGATGAGAGGATGAATGGATGGATGGATGGATGGGGGAATGGGTGGATGGATGGAAGGATGGATGGATAGAAAGATGGATGGATGGGAGGATGGATGGATAGAAGGATGGATGGATGGGAGGATGGAGATGGATGGAAGGACGGGTGGATGGATGCAAGGATGGAGACGGATGGGAAGATGGATGAATAGGAGGATGGATGAATGGGAGGATGAACAAGTGGGAGGATGGATGGATGAAAGGATGGATGGATGGGAGGATGGATGGATGAAAGAATGGATGGATGGGAGGATGGATGGATGGAAGGAAGGATGGATGAATGTGATGATGGATGGCTGGAAGGATGGATAATAGGAGGATGGATGGATGGAAGGATGGATGAGAGAATGGATGGATGGGAGGATGGAGATGGATGGGAGGATGGATGGATGGGAGGATGGAGATGGATGGGAGGATGAATGAATGGGAGGATGGATGGATGGGAGGATGGAGATGGGTTGGAGGATGGATGAATAGGATGATGAATGAATGAAAGGATGAATGGGTGGGAGGATGGATGGATGAAAGGAGGGATGAATGGAAGGATGGATAGATGGAAGGATGGATAATGGGAGGATGAAAGAATGGATGGAAGGATGGATGGATGGGAGGATGGATAGATGGGAGGATGGATGGAAGGATGGTTGGATTGGTGAATGGATGAATGGGAGGATGGATGGATGGAAGGATGGATAATGGGAGGATGGATGAATAGATGGAAGGATAGATAGATGGGAGGATGGATGGACGGGAGGATGAATGAATGGGAGGATGGATGGATGGGAGGATGGATGGAAGGATGGATGGAGGTGAGGATGGATGGATGGAAGGATGGATGATGGGAGGATGGATGGATGGAAGGATGGATGGATGGAAGGATGGATGGATGGAAGGATGGATGATGGGAGGATGGATGGATGAACATAGACAGATGGGTGGATGGAGAGGTGTCTAGGTAGGAAATAGGGATATACAGACATTAGTACTGGCAACTTTTCAGACACTATTAGATGGAAATTTTCAAAAATACAAAATTGGAGACTGACAGAGCAGAACTGTCCCAACTCTGAATTTCCACATGAGGAAAATGACACCCAGAGAAGAGTGACTTCCTCAAGGTCACACAAGAGTTAATGGCGGAGGTTCTCTTGCCTCCTGGCCCGGCTACTGAGATTGGCATAGGAATGAGGTATGTACACACCAGATCTGGTGAGGCCAAACTGCAGGAGCAAACTACCTCTGAAATCTCAGAAGCCTTGTACCTCCCAGGCTTCTTGCATGCTTTCACAATGCTCCCAAGTCAGCTTGGAGGAGGAGTTCTATTCCACATCCTGCCCTGACACCTTGGCATGTGGCCCCTGAGTGGGCATGTTAGGTGCCAGCTCCTATACACATCAGCCCAGAAGCAGCATCAGTCACTCTTCTATCAGCCACATGGCCCCTAACTAATGGAAGAGGGTCAGAAAAGTGGGTGGGTACATGGATATTTGATGAGAAATAAAAGTTGCCCCAAAAGAGTAGTTTTTCATCTCTTTGTGGGACCTCAGTGTTTCCTTTTCTACATTTTTTTTAACCAAACAAGTTGCCCCGAAATCCAGGGGTCTTCTCTGAGCTCTTGGAACCTCCAAGGAGTCTAACTTGACTCTGCACATAATGCCTCCACCTTTCACTGTAGAATTTGGTGTGCTTTTTTGTATGTGAAGGCTAAACTATTTACTGACATTTTCAGTATCACCCCAGGGACACATTGTGTCTGGTCTCTCTCTCACTGCTACTTATTCTGCTTTAGGACATTGGCTGTCCAATTTTCAGGCTTTTAAAACTTGTTCCTCCTAGAATGTGGTTTGTTAATAAGTATTGATCAAGCGTTACGACAGTTATAAGAACCTTATAGGTTGGCATCGCTAGAACCCACAGTTTATTTCCTTTGAGTCTCCTTGCCTGTACTTGAAATAAGCTGCCATGTGGGGTCAGGCAGGTTTGAATTGCTTGGCTGCCCAATGGCATTAGTAATGAAAGCATTGTTTTCTAAGGCATTGGTGTTCTCTTTTTGTTTTGTTTTGAGATGGTGTCTCACTCTGTCGCCCTGGCTTAAGAGCAGTGGTGTGATCAAGGTTCATGGTAGCCTCAACCTCCCAGGCTCAAGGAGTCTTCCCACCTCAGCCTCCCAAGTAGCTGAGACTACAGGGGGTTCCACCACGCCTGGCTAATTTTTGTATTTTTGTAGAGATGCGGTTCCACCATGTTAGTCAGGCTGGCCTCAAACTCCTGAGTTCAAGCAATCCACCTGCCTCAGCTTCCCAAAGTGCTGGGATTACAGGCAAGAGCCACCACATATGGCTACTGTTCTTTAAATAAATTTAAATAGAGTTTTTTATTAAAATAACAAAAAACAAAGAATAACAAATATTAATTTAAAATAGGATATACAGTTGGAGTTAGACCTAAAGAAATACAAACACCTAGGTATAAGCCAGTATCCTCATTACTTGTGCTGTCATTCTTTATTTGATTTAATCCTTAGGCTTATGTAGAATTAACAGACTCTGAGTCTTACATTTCTTAGGTGTGTATCAAATCTGGTCAGATTTGTCAAGAGTGTCCTGGTCTCCAGCCTTGATATTCAACTTCTTTCTTTCTTTTTTTTGAGATGGAGTATCACTCTTATCACCTAGGCTGGAGTGCAGTGGTGCCATCTCGGCTCACTGCAACCTCCACCTTCCGGATTCAAGCGATTCTCCTGCCTCAGCTTCCTGAGTAGCTGGGATTACAGGTGCACACCACCAGGCCCAGCTATTTTTTTATTTTTAGTAGAGAGGGGGTTTTGCTATGTTAGCCAGGCTGGTCTCGAACTCCTACCTCAGTTGATCTGCCCACCTTGGCCTCCCAAAGTGCTGGCATTACAGGCATGAGCCTCCATGCCCTGCACGATCTTCACCTTCTAATAAAGAATTCCCTCCTGACCTCTTACAGCTTCCCCCAAGAAGGCTTTGTTTTCTTCTGGGCATCTTTATCTCCACCCTGCTGCGTGCCCTGCAGATAGAAAGGAGTAAGTAGGGAGTAAATAGAGTAACATGTGATGTTTCCAGAATGTTAGAAACTTGTGAATGCCCTTTTTCTGAATCAGCAGAAGATTTTCCTTACCTGAATTCCTTTCTGAGCCTCAGCTCTCTGCTGAGTGTGTTCTTGCAAATCTCTGCAGAAAGGTCCCTTAGCCACCAGGTCTCTGATAAGGTTAGATTGCAAGTTGACCCTTTATTTTGCCTGACTCTACAAACCCTGCTCTTTTGTACGTATGAAGCAGGCCATTCCAGAACATGACTTTTTTTTCTTTTTGATTCCTTTTTTTTTTTTTTTTTTTTTGATAGAGTCTTGCTCTGTCACCGTGGCTGGAGTGCAGTGGCACAATCTCGGCTCATTGCAGCCTCTACCCCCAGAGTTCAAGTGATTCTCGTGCTTCAACCTCCTGTGTAGCTGGGATTACAGATGCACGCTACCATGCCTGACTAATTTTTTTGGTATTTTTAGTAGAGACAGGGTTTTGTCATGTTGGCCAGGCTGGTCTCGAACTCCTGACCCCAGGTGATCCACCTGCCTCAACCTCCCAAAGTGCTGGGATTACAGGCATGAGCCACCGTACATGGCCCAGAACATGACTTTTAAAGTACTTTTAATCAGAAGGTGACACAGAGACACAAAGTGACTTCTATCAGAGCCTCCTGCTCAGCAGGATCCCAGGGGATAGGAAAATAGAAAAGTGTCAAAGGAGCTTTCAATCATTGCAGGCAGAAGTTCCTGGAGACCTGGGTCCACAGCTTCATGGCCCAAATGTCACAGAGCTGACTTGATGAGACGAACTCCCAGCATCATGGGGTTCATCATTCCTGGGCTCAGACCCCTTGTGAGCCACACCCTGTTTCCTACAGTTTACGCACATGCTGCAAGTATGAAGTCTCCTGCCAGGAGTCAGGGCTGGTGTCCACTCCCACCGTCTCACTAGGTCACCAAGTGCTCTTGCTCAAGTGCGGGAAGAGAGTTGGAGCTCCGTAAAGCCACAGAGCCAAGTCCTCCATCAGCCCGTGTGGTAAGGAGGATGGGAGAGTCAGGAAGGGTCACGCTGCTGGGTTGTGCTGTGTTCTCGCAGGGAGTCATTCTTGGGGGAGTTCAGGCTATTGAATCCTGGTTATTTGGGAAGGGTTTGGAGAAGCCTTTGGCACGAATGGAGCTCTCCTCCTTAGTAAGGCTGAACCAAAATGGTTAATAAAGTTACCCAATGCTGTTTCTACCAACAGTGTCCAAATTATGCCTCAATTCTGTGGTCACAGCTGCCCTGGGGGGTGGCGTGAAACCTGCTTTAGGAACTGCAGATGTAGAAATCATTACCATGTATTGAGTGCCTGCTGAAAGCCAGGCTCTCTGTGAAACTTTTACTTGATTATCTTATTTTTTAAGACACACAATATTCTCCAAGAAGAGCATGTTCTGTGAGGGAACAACCAAAGGGAGAAAAATTCAACAGGGGGAAGGTCTTGGTCCCAGGAGGAACTGTCCTAGTGAGGTGACATGTTCCCCACACTACAGGTCACCTGGAGAGGAAAGACCCTGCCCTCTCAGGCACCCTCCCCATCCCCCCATGCCTCCTCCACCCACCCAGTGCTAGGGCAAGCAGAGCCATCTCTAAGTGAGGCTGTCCCCAGGCCTGCTTCGCTTCAGAAGAGAGCGCTCACTGAGCACTGTGCTATGTGCTTATTCTTCCATGATCTTGTTTTATCGTCACCATAATGCTGTGAGGGAGAGTATTTTTGCCTCCATTCTACAGATGAGGACACTGAGGCATAAAGGGGACAAAGGCTTGCTCATGATTCTGCAGCTAAATGCTGGCAGAGCCAAGTTCTACACATGTTCAATCTGACTGTCACCCCCTAAGGTAACCTGCCAAGTTCTGACTCAGTCTCCATGACCCCACCCCTTGGCATCACAGTTGGGTGACTGGGCACATTGAGAATCTCAGGCAGGGTTAGGAGAGCCTGAAGAATTGTGGAGGAAGGTCAATTACCCTGTAAAACTGATCAATCAACAGACAAGAACAGAACTAAGCAATCTGGATTGCAGATGGTATTAGCCAGCTAGGACAGCCATAACAGAATACCATAGACAGGCTGGCTTAAACAACAGAAATTTACATCCCCACAGTTTTGAGGCTGAGAATCCAAGATCAAGGTGCCCACAGACTTAGTTTCTGGTGAGGCCTCTCTCTTTGGTTTGCAGACATAACCTTCTCACTGTGTCCTCCTGTGGCCTTTTCTCTATGCACGCTCATCCCCAGTGTGTTTCTGTGTGTCCACATTTCCTCTTTTATAAGGACATCAGTCAGATTGGATTAGTGTCCCACCTCATTTAACCTTAATCACCTCCTTAAGGATCCTATCTCCAAACACAGTTACATTGGAGATTAGGAATTCAATATATGAATTTTAGGGGACACGGTTCAGCTCATAACACATTATTCAAAGCTCTCTTTGTCCCTCCTGCAGCAGCCCCCACAGCGGTGGGCACAGTCAGCTGCAATCCGGGTGTCAACCCCTCTCTGCAAGGATTGGGGACCAGATGCTCCCTCCCTGGAAGCCACATCAATGAGAGATCACTGCTCTTCTGAGAATTCAATAAAGACTTTCTATAGAACATTACTACAGCTCTTTTTACAGACTCTTACAGTGTTATACAACCTAACATTTACATGTAATTTTCACTTCAGCAAAATCTTTTAAATTTAAAATCTCAGCACAGTCACTGAAGCCACAACTCCCTATCTAATGAACGTTTCTGTCAATGTTAAAAGTTGGTTGTTGATTTTTTTTTTTGAGTCCTCAAAGCTGTCTGTGATTCCAGAGACCTATGTTCTTCCCATAGACAAAACTGATTCCCCTGATCCCATCTCTGGAATACTTTTTCCAAAGAAAGAATGGTTTTGCGAGAAGACACACATACCTTGGTAAACTAGCTCTCACAAAGAGGGAGGAGGAGGAGGGGAGGAGGAAGAGAAACCCCGATTTTAGGGGTTTACCAATTTCCATGGTATAAATATTTGCACCATAATAGATTTCAAGCTACTAATGATTTTAAAAATTGGCTTACAAAGTTCCAGAATATTTTACACCTGGCTCTCACAAGCCACTATGATTCTGCTCCAGCTCATCACTGCTTGTGTCTCTCAGGGTCACAGAAACCCACTTTATAGATTTTAATCTGGGTCAGGGTAAAATCTGTGATCTTGATCAAAATGAGGTCAACTAGCCCCACCAGGACTCAATCTCACCATCCGGTTTCCATTCTTGCCATGCTTTAAACCCTGAGCACAAGTTACAAATCCATGTTCATCTAATACATGCTTCTGGTAAACCTCCCCAGTTTAGAGGGATCACACATTTGCTGGAAATCAGTCACCCCACTGGCCATGGGCATTTTCAAGGGATCTTGGTCTGCGTGGAAAAGTGAAAAGTCAGTCAAGTGCAAAGCCAGGTTGGATTGGTGGCAGGTGGAAAAACTGCCCCAGCATGCGGTGCTTTGTCTGGAGTGGAACATCTCTATTTTTCATTCACCAAAGGTTGTGGGGGCTTCAACAAGTGCTTACAGCCTGACCTCCTGCTGATGACAGGTGGTCAAGGTGATGTTCAAGTTCTCCCTGGGTCCTGAGCAACTGTCTGCACTCCATGTGTGTGAAAACGTGCAGGGAACTTTCATCCCAGAGGCAGAATTGAGGCGTTCCAAGGGGGCAGGCCATTGAACGTTCAGCATTCCAAGTTCAAGGCTAGGATGTGGTATTTAAGAGGCAAACGACGATCTGGGAGCAGACCTTGGAGAAAACTGGGATTGGAGGTAACATACTCTACCAAATGAAATGTAAGTGGGAACTGCAGCAGGCGTCTGACGTGGAACTGGAGGTTTCCAGAGCAGCTGGCATGGTGAGGAAAGGACACACAGAACTGGAATTCCTCCACCCCCTTCTCTGACTGCTCTTGCTCCTCCATCAGGCAAGGCTTGCTGGGAAGCAGGAGGAGGCAAAGGACCCCTCAATCCCCTCCTGCCTCGAGGATATTCTCTTTCTCTCCCTTCCTCTGTAGTTCACTCTCCAGCTCATTTCCGGGTCCTGGGTGAGCTAGCTGAAGTGGTCATGATAATACTAATAAGCTGATTTCAGAGAAGAGTTTAGTTCATTGTGCCTTTGGGAAAGACCTTGGCTGGCGCTTTGCTAGGATAACAAGCTTCAGTGAAACTAACAGGGACGCTAACTCATTCCACTGCTATATTCTTACTTTATATGCTGAAGGTGTCAGTAGTCACTACCATAAGTAGAATCTGCTTTTCCTCTGGCAGTGGAAAGGCTAAATTGTAAATGGTATCTTCAGGCCTTCTCTCCCTTCTAGGGCTTCTCTAAGTTCAGGGAGGGGTGAGCACAGATGACTTCACACCTTCCCCTTCCCTTGGGGTCTCTGGTCAGTGTCCTCCATAGCGTATGATGGCATTTGAAACCTCAGTAATGACTACCCTTCCTCCTACTCCCATAGCCTCTCTTTACTCATAGTATTATTTTGAAGAATACATGAAATTATAATCATTATAACTGAGCATCGACTATTTGCCAAATCCTGTGCTAGATATTTTTAAATATTATTTCCGAACCTAATAAAAACATTGTGCCATTTTATAGATGAAGAAACTGAGACTCAAAGAAGCTAACAGATTTGTTAAGTCAGTGAGTGTTTAGATTTTAGCTCATGTCTTTTAATCTCTATTTTTTAAGTTGTTATTTTATTTTTTTTAAAAAAAGTAAAATAAAGTGGAGTCTCTATGTTGCCCAGGCTGGTCTCGAACTCCTAGGCTCAAACCATCCTCCCACCTTGGCCTCCCAAAATGCTGGGATTACAGGCATGAGACACCGTGCCCAGCATTTTAAACTATAAAGCTCACATTTTTCTACTACACTACCATGTTATATGAAACATGCCATCGGTCAGCACAAAATTAGGTTGTGCTGCAGTTATAGGCAGCTTCAAAATCTTGGTGGCTTACAACAACAAAGTTTTACTCCATCCTCATGTGCAATGCATGATACACACACCTCACAGCTCACCTGGGAGCTCGGTTCCCTAGTATTCCAGGATTCGGGCTGGTGATGAAAGAGCCGCCAGACTGTTGCCAGTTCCCATGCTAGGGGAAGAGGAAGCTCTGGAGGGTCTAAAACTATCAGCAAAATGCCCTGGCATTGAGTTGGCACATGCCACTTCTACCCACAACCCATTGCCAGAATTTTACATTACTCTTCCAAACCACAAGAGGGAGGAAGTGTAACCCCCCGGCCAGCTGAGAATAAAAAGTACATGGCGAGCAACACTAAAACCTGCCACGAGTGTCTGGCACTGGGCTTGGCCCCTACATGATTAATAAACGCCATTTCATGCTGCCTTTCTTTCCCCAGCTATGAACAGATTATGGTGAAATCATTCCTTTTGGACCAAGAGACAGGCATAATGAACAGGCCCTCCATTCTGTACTCTGTTGAATGCTCTCTTCCTGGTTTGCACCTGCGTCACAGGATGCTGGCTCAGATTGCTCCAGGGCCTGAGTTTCCAGTACCTTGATGGCCGACCACGTCTCAGGGGTTTCCATCAGTCATTCTCAAATGCTGTGTTGCAGATGATGAATGACATTCACACACATGACACGACACCCTCCCATGGGCATCCAACAGGGTCAGGGCTACAGGCAGTCTCTGTCTGGCAGCTGTAACTCCACCACTTCTTCCTTTCAGGGAGGCACATCAGAATGCAACTAAGCAGCAGGGGCATTACTATTGGACTATATTGAATCTGTTCTAATTGATTTTAAAAAAGTCATCAACCTTTTGAGAACCTCAACAGTTCATTATCCATAGCCAACTGCCTAGGACACATCTCCTAAGTGCTCCAGGCATGCAGTATGTCAGGATACCACCATTGAAGAAGCACTGGTCAAGATGAAGCCAGAGCAACCAGTTGTGAAATGGAAAATGGTGCCAACTAACTGGTTGTTTTGTCTACAGTGTGCCAAAGAATTGATTGGAAGAACATTTTGTCCATACTCACTGAATTAGCTAGTGGTCTTGGCACCGTGTAGACACAGCCTGAGTATTAAGAATGTGAGCATAGTATCAATCATCAAATCACAGAATGTTAGACTGGAAGGAATCTCCGGACATATTTTTCATACATTCCCCTCATGTCACAAATGAGGAAACTAAGGAACAGTCAGGCTAAAAGATTTGCTTAAGGACACATAGCACAATTGTCAACTGTTGTTTTAGAAAAGAGGTTAATGTGGGCACATCTTCACCCACTGCATTTTTAACATTTTCTTTAGCTATTTCAGAATCAAGATGCCCACTGAATGTCATTGCGTACTTTTTCTAAAAGTAGACAAGAATTTGAGAAACACCCCATGATGCAATGGTTCATTGCTTAAACTTGCTGCTGACTCATTTGCCCTCCACCATTTTTTTTTTTTTACCAACTTCTCTCGTGGCATCTGGCACTTCCACTGGTTCTTTTCTCCAGCTTGTCCCATTCTCCTGGGCTGGGCTGGGCAACAGAATGCAGTGACGTCACCTCTGCGCGTCCTCATTGGATGGTGGGCGGGGCTCAGAGGTGAGGTCCCTTGGTGAATCGTCCTGGGCGCCTGAGGAGGCCTCCTGGCCTCCAGGCTGAAGCAAGCCACCTGCCGCCCAAAGGGCAGACTGTTCTGGGCCAAAAGGAGTCTGTGGAACAAGGACACCAAGATTTTCACGCTTTATCGTTTTCCTTTTTGGGATACGGCCTCACTGTGTCTCCCAGGCTGAAGTGCAGTGGTGTGATCTTGGATCACTGCAGCCTCGTTCTCCTGGGCTCAAGAGATCCTCCCACTTTAGCCTCCTGAGTAACTGGGATTACAGGTGTGCACCACCATGCTCAGCTAATTTTTAATTTTTTTTTTTTTTTTTTTTTTTTTGTCGATACAGGGTCTCCCTATGTTGTCCAGGCTGGTCTTAAACTCCTGGCCTCGAGCAGTCCTCCTGCCTCAACCTCCCAAAGTGCTGAGATTACAGGCAAGAAACTCACACCCAACCAGGTTTCATCTTTTTGATAAAGGACAAATGCCCCCCTCCAAACAAACAACTCCTGTAGGTCATACTTCAAGTGTTTGCTGGGGGAGAAATCCTATCCAAAAATAGTCTTTCTGTTGGAAAGACAGAAAGGAGTAGTGGCTCACTCCTGTAATCCCAGCACTTTGGGAGGCCAAGGCAGGAGGATCGCTTGAGCCCAGCAGTTCAAGACCAGCCTAGGTAACATAGCAAGATCCCATCTCTACAAAAAAAATTTAAAAATTAGCCAGGTGTGGTGGTGTGTGCCTGTGGTCCCTGCTATGGGGAGGTTGAGACAGGAGGATTGCTTGAACCTCGGAGGTGGAGGCTGCAGTGAGCTGTGATTGCACCACTGCACTCCAGCCTGGGTGACAGAGTGAGACCCTATTTCAAAAAACCCTAAAAAACAAACAAAAAACACAAAAATAGTCTTTGGGTCAGGGCCCTCCCTACTGTCGCTTAACTGTGAATTGCACTTTTTCATTCACTTCAGGTTCCTGCCTCTTGAAATGTCTTTGGTTTGAGCCAGGCAACTTTGTGGTGGTTCCTTTAATCCCTGTCCCCCGATCCCCTTTTCTCAAGTCAACTTCAAAGGCCTTGGAGTCTCCTGCTTCAGGGCCTGTGAGGAAAGGAATGCCAGACAAGTTCTGCATGGTCCTGGGGCTGAGGGATCGGCTCAGTGACCAAAATCTAGGCTCTCCACTGTCACTGCCCAGTCTAGGATTTTGGCAGCTCTCCCAACCCCACAGGCCCAGATGCAGGAGCAGTCTTTGGCATGGACAGAGAGCTCTTAGGCCTGGGGCCAAAAGTCAGCCCTTTACCCCAGATGAACACATGGGGCTGCCTCTCCTCTGCACAGAGCACCTCTTTCCCTCGCCCCTGGGTTTACACAGCTTAGAGAAGTGTCTGGAGTCTGGTGGGTTTGGGGGGCAGGGAAGATGGAGCCACAGAGTAATATCCCTGGGGCAACTCCCCGTTGATCCACAACAAATAAGAGAGGGAGGAAAGGACCTATAGCTTGAAAGTGGATTCTGGGTCACACTGGTTACCTACCCCTCTTTCCTGGGTTTGATGCATCATCTAAAAGATGCTATGGAAAGTCTTGTCCTTCCAGTTCTTTCTTGTTGGCTTTGGTCCAAAGCTACAAACAGACACACACACACACACACACACACACACACACACACACACATACCCGACTCCATCCTGTAACACACATACCAGTCATTTCTTCTTGGCCACTAGGTCAAATTCTGGAAAACCCTAGTTGTAGAAGAATTTACGGCTAAAGAATTTAAGACTTTAAGGGAAAGTAGAATTAGGAGAACAAAGGTCGGGAATGAACTAGAGAAAATCCTTGTAATTGGTTTTGCATTCAGAAGAGAGCCCAGTCCAAGAGCACATTGAATAAATAACATTTTCAATTGTTTTGTCTGCTGCTGGCACAAATGCGAACTGGCTCAGCCAAGCTAGTGAGTAAATTGACAGCATGTCTAATAACTGGAATGCATCTTCCCTGCGGCCCAGCAACACCACTTGTGGGGTCTGCTCTACAGAAGTGTGTTCAAGAATCTCCACTACAGAATCATTTGTGATGGTGAAAAACTGAAAACAACTTAAATGTCTGTCAGTAGGTGAGTGGATGGATTGTGGTATCTTTGTACAGTTTCATGTTATTCAGCAGTAAAAATGAACGGCTAGATCTTCATGCATCAACATGGATCGATCTTGGAAACACAATGTTAGCTGAAAAAAGTAGGTTCCAGAATGGTGGGTTTAGTGTGACATCACTTGCATAAATTAAGAAGTACTCAAAGCATTGCTAGGTGTAATGTATGAGTAATACATATATGGTAAAGTACGAGCACCAGTGTGAGAATACTTACCAACTTCAGGACAGTTGGAGGAAGGAAGAGGGGCACAAAGACTTCAACTGTGTCTATAAGGTTTTCTTTTTCTTTCTTTTCTTTCTTTCCCTCTCTCTCTTTCTTTCTTTCTTTCGTTCTTTCTTCTTTCTTCTCTCCTTCCTTCCTTCCTCTCTTCCTTCTTTTTTTTCTTTCTTTCTTTCTTTCTTTCTTTCTTTCTTTCTTTCTTTCTTTCTTTCTTTCTTTCTTTCTTTCTTTTCTTTCTTTCTTTCTTTCTTTCTTTCTTTCTTTCTTTCTTTCTTTCTCTTTCTTCTTTCCTCTTTTTCTTTTCTTTTTTTTTTTTTGGACAGGGTCTCACTTTGTTGCCTAAGCTGGAGTGTAGGGGCGTGATCATGGCTCACTGCAGCCTCAACTTCCCAATCTCAAGCAATCCTTCCATCTCAGCCTCCCGAGTAGCTGAAACCACAGGCACGAACCACTACACCCCATTAATTTTTTATTTTTTGTAGAGATGGGGTCTTGCTATGTTGCCCTGGCTGGCCTTAAACTCCTAGGCTCAAGCAATCCTCCCGCCTTGGCCTCCCAAGGTGCTGGGATTACAGGCATAAGCCACTGTGCCTGGCCTGTCTTATTTCTTTTAAAAAATGATCTGACATAAATGTGGCAAAATGGTAGCACTTGCTATATCTGGTGGTAGGTACAAGGCTTTTGTTATATTACTCCTTGTCTTTTTCTATATGTTTGAAATATTTCACAATTGAAAAAAGGAAAGAAAATTCCAGTGGCATTTTGCATACCTTAACATGAGTAGTAATGAGCACTTACTAGGATTTTCCATTTTCACCCTTCCCTGAAAAACACTTTGTAGGATTTCTCTTCCTTGTATCTTCAATGAAATGCTCATGGCTAGGCATGGTGGCTCACACCTGTAATCCAAGCACTTTGAGAGGCTGAGGTGGGAGAATCCTTTGAACCCAGGAATTCAAAACCAGCCTGGTCAAGATAGTAAGACCTTGTCTTACCAAAAATACAAAAGTTAGCCAGGCATGGTGGTGTGCACCTGTAGTCCCAGCTACTGGGAAGCCTGAGGCAGAAGGATTGTTTGAACCCAGGAGTTTGAGGTTGCAGTGAGCCATGATCATGCCACTGCACTCCAGCCTGGGCGACTGAGTGAGACCTTGTCTCAAACAAACAAACAAAACAAATGCTCATAAATGTGCTTTTGTTACAGAAATATGCACCCAAAGGAGCATTTTTCCAGCCAATTATCCTATGTCCTTCCAATCTCACGACTTGGAATGAGATTGGACGTCATTCCAAGATTGGACGTCATCTCCCTCATCCGGATACATGGAAAAATGACCTATTTGACATTGGCTGCATTCAACCTACTCACCAGATTCTCTCTCCTCCTTCCGTTCCCTGGGGCTGCAGGTCTCAACTCCATCAGGGCCTGGTTTACTTTCTCTCTTCTTTCTTTACCTTTTCCAAAGTTTCCTTGTGAAATCTTACTCCTTGGGCACCTCCCGCATTCCTTTCTTTCTTATGATTCCACTAGATCTGGCCCATGGGAATAGCGATTTTCAAACTTGAGTGTGCATCAGAATCACATGGAAAGCTTATTAAAACACAGATTGCGGGATTCCACCTTCAGGGCTCTGGTTCAGTAGGTCTGGGTAGGGTCCGGTGGTGTGCTAGAAACTGTTTAACAATGGGCTTTCAGAAAGAAAAATGAGCACTGATTTGTAATGTTCCACAGTGTAAACACTCCCACCGTGGTTGATTTCAAGCCCCCAGTGTGATTGTCACCAAATGTAGAGTTAGGGAAGAGACATGTGCAATTGGTTCTCCTCAGATGATACAAACTGTCTCCAGCCACCCTTGGCGCTGGGACCTAAGAATTTGCATTTCTGGTTTTTTGTTTTGTTTGTTTGTTTGTTTGTTTTGAAATGGAGTCTCGCTCGCTCTGTGGCTCCGGCTGGAGTAAAGTGGCACAACCTCGGCTCACTGCAACCTCTGCGTCCTGGGTTCAAGCGATTCTCCTGCCTCAACCTCCTGAGTAGCTGGGACTAAAGATATGCGCCACCATGCCCAGCTAATTTTTGTATTTTTAGTAGAGAAAGGATTTCACCATGTTGGCCAGGCTGGTTTCAAACTCCTGACCTCAAGTGATCTGCCCGCCTCGGCCTCCCAAAGTGCTGGGATTACCAGTGTGAGCCACCGCACCCGGCAGAATTTGCATTTCTAATAAGATCCCTGGTAGTGCTGAGCTGCTGGTCTTGAAGTGGTTCATACTTTGAGAATCACTGCCTTGGAGGGCTGAGCATAGGATTATGGAGTTTGGGAAGAGATTTCTGGATTGTGTGAATGATTCTGCATCTTTGACCTGAAGAATCTCATCTCCCCAGGAGCCTAGAAAGAGATTTCCTGTCTCACGGCAAAAGAGGCTTATGTCACAGGGACCAGCACAGGCTACATGGTAGATAAAACAAAACAGGACTCTATTTTGGGCTGGTGCACTGGCCTGGAAGTTCTGTGCCCTACCCTGAATGCCCCCCTGACCGCAGACCACTAACCACACAGCTGCTGCCTCAGTCAAAAGTCCACTCCCACATTCCCTGGCTCCAGGGCCTGCAACTAAGGAGCACAGCCAGACAGGATGAGTGCACACGAATCCCAGGGGACTTTCCGCCTTCAAGAGAACGAACCATATCTCTGAGAGTGCTCCTGGCAGAACAGAGCATAGACGCTGGGGAAGAAAGGGAAGGATACAGGAAAGGAAGAATGAGAGAGAAGGAAAGGGTTAGGGGCAGGGGTAGGTGAGGAGAGAAGAGGGTCCTGAACACAGATGCTGATGTGGGGTTGGCAACTTCCAGGGGACTTAAGACGCATCCAGATTAGGCAAAAAATGAAAGCACCAAACCACACCTGTCCATCCCCTGACTAACGCCATGCCAGCTTCATTCCTTGGGTTCTCTGACTTTCACTTCCCTGGTCACCTCCCCCAGGTCCAGCCCGATGAGGCCACCTCTGCGAAGAACAAAGGAGGCTCTGTAGGCTCTGCCGGGACGAGAAAGATCATCCCAGGAGGCAGGCAGGATTAACATGCGGCAGTGTTGCCACACACACTCGTGATATTATCCTGTTGGTGTATAGGATTATATGTCATTAGGATTACACGGTGTAATAACTCCAGGTGCATTTGACATTTCTATTCAAACTGTGCTTTGGGGAAACCTATAGGTTTTCCTTGCTGGTAATTTATCTGGTTCCTTCCCCCGAGAGCCTGGTGTTCCCATCCTGCCTGCTTCCCCACCTGCCGCCCCCAAAACTCCTTCCTGTGCCCTCAGTGGCTCTCACTCTCAAGGACAGCTGTTGGGGCCCCAGTCCTTGCTTTCCTGCCAAGTGTGGGGTGGGCCTGGTGGGAGAGGAGATTGTATCTGATCCAGCACATTCCTCTCATTTTACAAATGCAGAAACCCAGGCCCAGAGCAGGATGGAGACTAGTTCAGGCCACTCTCTCCAGGTGGCCCAACTTGGATCAAATCCCGGTCTCAGCCTCCTGGGAGAGGGGACACGTTGCTGAGGTGCCCCTGCTGGCACCTCGAGCAATCAGAGAGGGTGACATCAGCCACCTGGAGAGACTTCTCATTTTGTCTTCCACGCTCCCCCCGCCACTTCCTTTTAATTTCTGCCTTTCATTTTTCTGTGCCACTTCTCCATCTCCTCCCTCCCTCCCCAAAAGGCCATGATGGCCTGCAGGTCAGGACAGCCCTTCCTGGCCTGAGCCGCTCCAGCTCTGGGAGTTCCAACCCCACTGCCAGTTCTTTGAGAGCACTGAGGGGACTTGGCTCCCCCTGGCTTCCCTAAGCCTCCCAGCCCACAAGGCCCAGGTCCTTCCCACCTGTAAGATCTCTCCCGAGACCACACAGCTAGTGCAGGAGGGACCTGAGATTAGCATCCAGCTCTGATTATTCCGAAGTCCAGTTTCTCCCTCTGCTCACTCCAGGTCTGGCAGATGCTCCTCGCTGTGACGCACTCAGCCTTTGGCACACAGCGGCAGGCTCTCGGCAGGTGAGGAGCCTGCTTGGGAGGGGTAAAGCTGGGGGCAAAATGCCATGGTTGATTTCAAACAACCGATTGCCAAATGCCAGATGCATCCACACAACTGTGGAAAGACAGCCACTCATGAGCAGCCAAGTAGATGCCCCTCAGAGCTGATACCCCTGGACACAGAGTCGGGGGCCTTGCTTTCTGTGGTAGGGACCATCCATTGTCTCGACATTATTTCACTGACTAGGACCCACCACCCTGTCAGAGGGGCATGATTTTCCCTGTTTTACAGATGAGGACACTGAAGCACAGAGAGGGCTAAGGACTTTCCTGAGGCCACATAGCTGGTGCAGAGACAACCTGAGATTTGAATCCAGATCGGATTGATTCTGAAGTCTGGGTTCTTTCCATTAACATTGAGAACAGGAGCCCTTTTGGAATAATGGCTTTCCCGAGTCCCTCTCCCTCTGGAGGGAATAGGTTCCCTAGGGTGGCAGGGATTTGAGTTGCAATGTGAAAGTCTTATGCAAAGGGTTAAGTCGTCAAACGCCTGGGATGTGGACCCACTTTGAAAGGTGCCCTAGAGCAGCCTGGCTGTAGACACGCTCACCAAGGGACTCTAGCAACCCTCCCCCTCCCACCTCCCCTCCCTCTCTCCTTCTCTTCTCCCCTTTCCCCTCAGGCTCTGCACCCCTCAGGACTGCTCCTCACAGAAGCTCTGATTCTGTTAGGAAAGAGCTTGCAGTCCTAGAACAGAGTCTGACACATAGACTCACAATTCCCCGAGTGCCTCCGCAGAATGAAGCTCTTTGGAAGCTGTGAGGTGCACTACCCAACTATGACCACACGATGCCACCCTTGAGCTGTACACACATCCCCACCCGCATGCTGGCAGCAGGTGGCAGAGCAAGAGCTGCTTTCCAGCTGGGCGGGATGGGGAGGGTCGGGATAGCATCAGCCGCAGGAGCTTCCGTGGTCACAGGTATCATTCAGCCCTGCCGTTTTGCTCATTGCCATCGTCCCTTCTCCCACTGCTATCTGGCTGTCACCTGGTGGGGGCTCAGTTTGCTTCACAAACCCAGTAATTGTTCCTGGACCTGTAAACCCCACCCTTCTTCCTGAACCTCCACAGCAAACCCCAAGCCCTACTCAGGATCCTTTAGCACCTCTGAACTCGGTGCAGGTGACACACCAACTCACATATTGCCTTAAAATGGCCTCCAGCAGCTTCTGCTTAGGGAAGGAATTTCCAGGGGCCTTGTTTCTTGAGGGCTGTGTCTCTGCAGCATTAAAGGCCTTGGGGAGTTCTGATGCCACGCCCCTCACCTTGGGCTGTCTCGGCACAAGTGGCCACCCCAGGGCCGAGAAGGAGGATTCCAGATAAGGAGGATCCCTGGCCCCTGGCCATTTCCTGGCCTGAGAGCACCATGGCAGTCAGCACTCAGCACTCAGCACTCAGCACTAGGGAGCCTGGTCATCCATCTCATTGTCAGTGGTGGACAATGAGATGGATGTCTGTGTGTTCATCCCCGACCTGCTGCGGCCTCACCATGGCTGCAGTGTCAATCCCCCAGCCACCTGGCATGAGGAGGAGGGACTGGGAATCTACAACCACCTGTAATTGGCATAACCTGTTTTCTGCCCCATTTATTTATTTATTTAAACAGAGTCTTGTTCTCTCACACAGGTTGGAGGGAAGTGGTGCAATCTCGGCTCATTGCAACCTCTGTCTCCTGGGTTCAAGTGATTCTCCTGCCTCAGCCTCCCAAGTAGCTGCGATTACAGACGTGCACCACCATGCCCAGCTACTTTTTGTATTTTTAGTAAGAGTAGGGGTTTCACCATGTTGGCCAGGCTGGTCTTGAACTCCTGACCTCAAGTGATCTGCCCACCTCGGCTTCCCAAAGTGCTGGGATTACAGGTGCGCCTGGCCCCTGGCCCCTTTAGAGGTGAGGACCCCACTTAGCTATGTTTCAAATCTCTCCATATCATACAGGTCCTCCTCTGTCCTTTATCCCAACATGGCTCTCACCTTTGGGGAAGTTTCCTTAGGCCCCCAATCCAACTCTTGTATATGACCCCTGCTCTCAGCTCTGCCCCCTGTCAGTCCCCTGTCCCTTGGGGGCTAACACCCGTGGGGCCTCCCCCAGGGATGGTAACTCACATCTTCCTTTCCCAGGGTGTGCAATTCCACCTCCTCTCTCTAGAGGTCTCTGGATCCTCAGCAAGCAATATTATCGACTCTAACAAGCAATCAAGGACTTTATTTGAAGGATTTGGGGGTGGTTCACAGAATGAAAGGCACGGTGGAAGATTCAGGCCAGGGCAGGGCAGACATTAGGCAAGTCAGTGATGCAGGCAGCGGAAGCTCGTCGTCTTCTCGCCATACAGCTGCTGGGATCAATCAGCATCAATTATTTTGTTCCCAATCTCGTATCCTTCACAGATTTCAATTCTTGTGTCTACCCAGTGGGCAGAAGAGGGCAGGACCTCTTGAGTGACAACCCACCCAGAAGTGTCCATGGTTTGGAAGGGGTCATCCCCAAAAGGATCTCAGAAGGAGATCGTCTGTATACAGAGGACAGAATGCTGGGAGAGCCGCGTGGCCTTTGTCCACCAAAGTGGTTTTTCCTGGCCTGTAATTGAGCCTCTCCTTTATTTTTCTTATCTGTGGAGTCTCTCACTTGACATTGCCTACTGGCAAATGATGAAAAGAGTGGCATAAGTGAGGCCCAGAGAGGCTCAGTGCTGGACTTAAGGTCACTCAGCAACTTTAAGAGAGAGCCGGGAGACCCCAGTTCCATTCACTGTTCTTGTGTTTGCTGTGACTCACCTGGAGCCCTTGGGGCGGCCTCCCCTGTGGACAAGGCCTCCCGCAGATACTTTTTGGGGTAAGGGCTTCCTGACTACTGTTGAGAGGAACAGCAAGCCCAGACCGCAAAAAGATCCAAAGGAGACAGCAGCCACCCCATGGCAGGGGGCCTGTAGGGGAGGCTGTGGCCCCTCCAGGGCTCAGCTCGCACCAGGAAGACCGGGTCAGGGAGGCGGAGCCAGGACCTGCAGGGAAGAGGGCAGCGGGGGAGCAGGGGAGGGGAGGAGGAAAAGAGTCCTCGGGAGAAGAGAAAGCTGAGAGCCCCAGAGACAGGAGGCAGGCAACAGGAATCCCAGCTGTAATCCCCCTCCACCTCCCAAAGTCACAACCTCCTTCTTATGAAACAGAAGTGGCCAAGCTGTAGCGCACTCCTGGGACGAGGCAGTTTGAACCTGTGGCTCCCCTTCATTTTCCCCTTTCATCTCCTACATCCTGTGCCTCCTCAGAGCCCCTGCTGTGCCTGGACTTCATTCAGATGGTCTGGCCCAGGGTCTGTCTGCAGCCTTGGTGCTTCCTTCATCCCACAGTGTCAGCACACCCAATTCCCACAAGGGATTCTACCAGAGTCCCAAAATGCTAAGTGCCCCAAGAAGAAGATGCCATCCCTGGTTGAGATCTTGGGGACAGACATCTTTGAACTTGCAAGTGTGGGCTCTGGTCTGCTTTCAGCAGATGCTGCTGTCATGGAGAAGGCAGGGGTCCCAGGGCCAGGTCAACTTAGCCTGATTAAATTGCTCCTGCCCATCTCAAATGAGCCATTTCTCCAAGATGGCAGCTAAGCGCCGCATCTCACAGTGGCCTCCTGCTTCCATAACATGAGGTCAGCAATGCTACACAGAGGTCCCTGAGCCAGCCTGGCCTGGGTCTTACCTGCCTTAGAGGCTGCAGCCCTGGAAGGGGCGAGGAGATCCTAGAAGGGCCAACATTGCAGGTTTGCAGAATGGATGGTGTCCGCCTCCGGTTCCCTGCAGAGCTCAGGATGCGATGGTTTATCTCTTGCTTTTCCTGAAGGTGTGGAGGAACCATCGAGACCTGCTGGAGAGGGGCCCTCGTGCCTTCCCCAGACTCCCAACATGACACAACATGGGCTTGTCAGCAGGGGCCAGCTGGAGGCAGTGTAGACAGGGGCCCTGCTCTGCAATCTGGTCCAGGGAAGAGACCCAGAATGTGAGTGTGTAGCCATGGATGGAAGGGTGTGGCTGCAGAGCAGGCTGCAGTGGAGAACTTGGGGACACAGAGACTCTGAGGGTGCCTGTGCTGGCACAGGCGTCCACCTGCCTTCCCATGGGTGGGCCTGGGTTACTCTCAGGAGTAAGAGGAGAAAACCCTTTTTTGCCCATGGAGTAGGCCTCCCCTTCTTAGCTGCTCATCTTGGAGCCCAAGCCCCTGTACCAGGCAGCGACTCTGAGGCAGCAGCCAGGTACACCTTGAGGGGCCACTGCGGTCTCCCACGGAGTGGAGAATTGCCCACGGCCAGCTTTCTGTGCTGGCTGCCCCTGGCATCGCTGGGTCCCGCTCCTACCAGCATGGTTCTCATGAAATCTCTTGGAACTCCAGTCTCTGACTGCCTCCTGCCCCACCTTCTTTGCTGCAGCCTGGGCCAGAACCAACACAGGGACAACATTGATTGGTGGTGGTGGGGCGGGGACACCCTCCTGGTGGGCTTGAGCTGAGCCACACGGGCCAAAGAGCCTGGGCCACTAGGCAGGGCTGGTGAGGGCAGCGGGGAGCATGGCAGGTCCCTCCGGCACCCACACAGGGTCCTGCCCCTACCGAGGACGCTCTCTCCTTGGCATCCCCGGGGTCCTCCTCTTCCAAGGCTTCTCCTCCGTGGATTCTGCATGTCCAGCACTTCCATGTATCCAGTGCTAACTCGAAGCACAGTGCTGTGTGCTTTCCCTGTGGAATCTCGCCTGTTCCTACATCAGGAAATGAAAGTCCTACTTCCAGCTTTAGGGCAAAAACCTCAGAGTCCTCCCTGGCTTCTTCCTGTCACTTTACCTCTCCTTCGTCAGCAAATATTGTTATGTCTCCGAAAAGACTCTAACCTGCTCCTCACCCTCTCCACCAGCCACCATCTCTTACCTCCAAACAGCTCTCCCCTTTCCAGGCTTGCTCCTCGCAGTCTAGTCTCCACACAGCAGAGTGATCCCTTGAAAACAATGTCTTCGCGCCTGTAATCCCAGTGACTCAGGAGGCTGAGGCAGTTGGATCGCTTGAGGCAAGGAATTTGAGACCAGCCTGGACAACATAGCAGACCCTATCCTTGCAAAAAAATTAAAATTAAAAAGTTAGCTGGGTGTGGTGGCACGCACCTGTGAGCCACGGTCATACCATTGCACTACAGCTTGGGTGACAGAGTGAGATCCTGTCTCTAAAATAAATAAATAAATGAAAATAAATAAAAACAATGTCAGACCCAGTCTCACCTCTGCTTAAGGCCTCCCCCTCACCCGTCACCCATCAGGTTCACTCCTCTCCAGACACACTGGCCTCCCTGCTGGGTCTCACACGGCCAACCATGCCTCTGTCTCAGGGCCTTTGCGCGTGCTGTCACCACTGCTTGAATGCTCTTCTCCTGTAGCTCCCAACGGCTCAACCCCATGGCTCACCCCCACTCCTCACTAGGTTACTTCTCAAAGTGACACCTTCTCAGAGAAGCTGTGATGGTGAATTCTAGGTGTCAACTTGACTGGGCCACAGGGTGCCCAGGTATTTGGTCAAACATTATTCTGGGTGTGTCTCTGGGGGTGTTTTTGGATGGGATTAACATTTGAATCAGTAGACTGCATAACACAGATGGCCCTCTGTATTAGTCTGTTTTCACACTGCTATAAAGATACTACCTGAGATTGGGTAACTTATAAACAAAGGAGGTTTAATTGACTCACAGTTCCGCCTGGCTAGGGAGGTCTCAGGAAAATTACAATCACGGCGGAAGGGGAAGCAAGCATGTCTTACATGGCAGCAGGTAACAGAGAAAGAGAGAGAGATCAAGAGCAGGGCAAACTGCCTTAAAAAACCATCAGATCTCTAAGAACTCCCTCACTATCAGAGAAGAGCATGGGGTAAGCCACCCCCATGTTCCAATCACCTCCCACCAGGTCTCTCCCTGGACACGTGGGGATTACAATTCGAGATAAGATTTGGGTGGGCACATGGAGCCAAACCATAACACCCTCCCTAATGTGGGTGGGCCTCACCCAATCAGTTGAAGGCCTGAATAGAGCAGAAAGGTTGAGTAAGAGAGAACTCTGTCTGCCTGGCTGCATTTGAGCTGGGACATTATTTTTTTCCAGCCTTCAGACTTGAACTGAACATCAACCCTTCCTGGGTCTTGAGCCTAGCAGCTCTTGGGACTCATCAGCCTCCATATTTGTGTGAGCCAATTCCTACAATAAATGTCTTTATACATATGCGTGCACACATGTGTGTCCTCATTCTCTATGCCCTCACCTACTTGGTTAGACTTCACAGTCCTTTTCACAACCAGACACTCTATTTTATAATTTTTTGCTATGAAGCAGGACCCCATCTGTCTTCATCGTTGCTACATTTTCTGTGCCTAGAAGTGTGCCTGGCACATAGTAGGTGCTTAATAAGTATTTACTGAATAAACTCACAGATGAAATGAACCCAAGGGTGAGACTGTGCTTGGCAAACACAGAGAAAACTCACATGTGTGGAACAACTAAACATCAGCCTCATTCTCTCCACCCTCCACTTCTTGGACCATCCACATAGGCTGGCTCAGAAGTCAGTGGTTCACATTTCCAGTTGCATCATTAACAGAACCCAGCCCATGTGTGGGTCCTCCTGCTGCAGAAGCCTATGCTTGTTGAAAACAATTCACAGCCTTTCCTCCCAAACCAGCAACCCTCCAGAGCTTTTCTGACCAACACTTGACCCAGTCTGGGCATTCATGGTAGGAGGGTAAGTGTAAGTGACAAGGGGGCCATAGGAAACCCCCAACTGTCACCCCTCCAAACTGCTCCCTCCCACTTCCTCTTAATAGGGAGGAAGCTTTCCTTGCAAAGGTAACAGGAAACAGAGCACGAAGCATCCTCCTATGGAGGTGAAAATGGCTGAGATCGAGCTTTTCCTCAGAACTCACTACATTTCACTGAAGTGGGAGTGGGGAGAGGGAAACAGGCTTTGGAGCTTTGAAATAGGAGGCAGGGGAGTAGGAGGGGCAAGGTAGGGTAGGGGAGTTGGGGAGGGCAAAAAGGGGACCGAAGCAGGGCCTCACTAGCCCCAACAGAGCCTTCATGCAAATGAGAGAAAGGGGACCCCTCTCCCAGACCCGCCAGTGTGGCCGGCCCGTAGCCAGAGCTGGTTTCAGTCCCAGCCTGTCCCCTTGGCAATCACCTCTGTTCAAGGACAGTGGACACAGTCACACACCTCCCAGGCTTGCTCCTGTCTGCCAACTGTGATTCCTCCCCCTGCCCCTGTTTCAGATCAGTCCTCAGGTTTTGCCTCCACAAGCCTCTCGGACCCCCTGCCACCAGCCCCACCAACCCAACCTCCCGATTGTGGCCTGTCA
Organism: Macaca fascicularis; assembly: GCF_037993035.2. Classification (NCBI taxonomy): domain Eukaryota; kingdom Metazoa; phylum Chordata; class Mammalia; order Primates; family Cercopithecidae; genus Macaca; species Macaca fascicularis. Next base: position 169,877,983 of record NC_088377.1, on the reverse strand, counting down.
TCCCTCTGGGAATAAGCTGTGTACTTGGCTGAGATTCCCACCTTTCCAGTGTCCCTCCTGGGACTCGGCAAGCATAAAACATGAGCTGGCGCAAGGACAGAGGTCTCCAGCTTCCCTCTCCCGCTTTCTTCCCACGCAGGCTTTTGGACCAGGTTCTGAAAAGGACTTTCCTCAGGCCACTCCCCTGCAGAGGGTAAGGGGTGAGGGACCCCGACCAGTATCTGAGATTGCACAGGGCACAGGGTGGTGAGGTTGGATCTCCTTCTGGCTCAAATGTGTGTCCTACCCTGTCCCCCTAGCCCTTCTGCCTGGCACCCTCTGTGCCGACAGGACCACCAGATCCTGCACTGTCCCAGCTTACCTCCCACCCCTCCTCCAGAAATTCCTTCCTCCTCTCTCAGAAAGTCTTCACCACCCAGCCTCCTCCTCTCTTCCCCCATCCAAACCCTTGCCTGCTGAGTGGAGATAAATCAATCTTTCCTTCTTCCTGGAACTTCCCTTGGTACCTTAATCCCTTTCCCTGAATCCCTGCAGCTGGTGCCTCTGGGCCCTACATCTGCTCCTCAGTTGCTGGCTTGGCAGACGTCAGTGAGTGCCTGTGCAAGCCTCACTCTGTGCTGGGAGCTGGGGATGTAGAGACAAGCCCACCACAGACCCTGTCCTCCAGGAGCTCCCAGATTAGAAGGGAAGTGTGGACATTTCTCCCTGGGTGTCCGGAGCCCTTCCAACTAAACATCCTGCAGCAAGCGCATCAGCTTCTCCTGGAGTCTGATCTTTCTCCTGGGCCACTTCTTCCCATGGCACGGGCACAAATAATGATGGGGCAAAATCAGCGGCCATGGGGACGAGAGGAGGGTCTGAGTGCTGCAAGGCCCAGGGAAGAAGACTCTCCAGGCCGAAAGGGGTGAAGGGGAGGAGACAGGGAGCCTTCACCAAAGAGGTCATATTTGAGCTGAACTGGGAAGGATGGGAGGGATTTTAATTTCTGAGACGAGGAGGAGGAGAGAATGGCAGAAGCCAAGGCTCAAGGACGAGACATACACAGAGAGGCTGGTTTGTAGGTACAGGAAGGGGAGAAGTGAGATAAAAGGTGGGAAAGGATGTTCAGGCAAAGCTTGGTGGTCCGTGCCAGGCTGAAGAGCCTGCATTTCCTCTACAGGCAATGGGCAGTCTCTGAAGATTTTGGGAAAAACCTGTGAAATTGACTGGATGAGGGAGAGGCTGCTGCAGGTCGGGGAGAAAACAGAGGCTTTGCAATGCTGCTGAGAAGTAATGGATGGAGGCTGACCCCGAAGGACGGACGTAGGAGAGGAGGCAGCAAATGTATGAGAATATAAGAGACAGGAAGGGATAAGGCACAGGTCGTCCGGGAGGCAGGGAGACGGGTCCCGGAGACGAGGACGAAGGGCAGCCGCAGGAGAAGAGCGAGGTGGCTGGATCATATGCAGCATGCAGTCCAACGTAATAAACAGATGTCGGAGACCCACCACGTAAGGGTTCGCTTTCTGCTCTCAAAGTGTAGGACTTGATAATGACGACGATCTGTGAAGGGCAAAATAGGGACAGAGGGAGGCAGACACAGAAGCTGGCGGAGGAAGGAGGCGTACAAGCTTGGGGGCCTCGCTGAGTCCTGCACACCTCCGCTGTGGTCCAGGCTGAGCACCCCCTGGCACTGTACCTGCAGCCTGGCCAAGTGGCGGGGGTCAGCGGGCAGCCTGCGGCAGCGGACCCGGCAGGAGCCCCGCCCGCTTGGGAAGGAGGCGGCTCAGCGCCCGGGGAGCCACGGAGCCACGCCCACCCCGGTGGGCCCGGGTGGGGCGTGGCCTCCAGAGACCGCAGGGACGCGACCCCCTGCTCTGAGCCGGGGACTCCAAGCGGAGGTCAGGCGGCCGAGCGCCACCGAAGGGTGGACACCTGGCACAGGTAGAGCCCCTGCGTTCAGTCCCAACTGTGTCCGCTGCCCGGGTGACTTTGGGTGGCTCAGTGCGTCTGTCTCAAAGGCCAGCGCTCACGCCTTTTGACTGTAAAACAGGAGAGTTTCAGACACAAAGGAGGGGGTGTCCCTACCTCAGTGAAGGGAGCCTCCATCCTCCTGGCTGCTCCTGCCACCGCGGCCACCTCCGCTTCCTCACCCCTCGTTTCTCAAAAGTCTCAGGTTCCAACTCCTAAACGTCTTCTGAGTCTACCTGCGTGACTCCTGCCACCCTACTGCCCTGCCCTGTAGACGACCACCGTGCTCTCGCGATCTTATTGGCCACAGTGGCATTCTTCCTGGTCACTCCAAACCCACACTTGCCCCACTAATCCATGCCCTCCTCTGCATCCACAGTAACTTTTAAAATTCTTTTTTTTTAAAGATGGGGCGGGGGTGGGGTCTCCCTATGCTGCCCAGCCTGGACTCCAACTCCTGGGCTCAAGGATCCTCCTGCTTCTCCTTCAGCCTTCTGAGTGGCTCTAATTTTTTAATGCAAATCTGCTTAAGCTCCTCCACTGCCTAAAAAACCTTTAAATCATTTCCTGCCGCTCTTAAAATTAAATCGCTCCTGATCACCTGCCTACTCCTCGGCTCCTCCTGTGTCAGTCTTTCTCGGTCTCCCAGTGCTTTGGCCATGCTGGCTTCCTTCCAGCTCCTTGCCTCTGGGCCTTTGCCCTTGCTGTCCCCTCTGCCAGGAACACCCTCATTCCCACTCGGCCTGGATAACTCCCGTGCAGCCTGCCACAGGGAGCTTAATTATCACTCCCCCTGAGAGACCTTCCCAGCACCCAGATTCAGTCCACCCTGTGAGTCGGTTACATAGCACCCTGTGCTTCTTCCTAGCACTTAATCTCCTTTTGCAAATACATATGTACCACTGTGATAGTTTTGTTTGCTTAATGTCTGTCCCACTGGACTATAAATCCATGAAGACAGAAGTGTCATCTTGTTAGCTGCTATATGCCCAGTACCCATAGTTAGTGTTGATGGAATGAAAGAAGGAAGGGAGGAATTAAACAAGCAAAGAAGGATGGAAAGAAAGGAGGAGGGGAGGAAAGACGGAATGGAGGAGAGAGAGAGGGACAAAGGGAGGAGGGAGGAGGAAGGTAAGATGGAAGGACTAGCGCAGGAAACTGGAGGTCATCTCTGGATCCAGAGTCTGCAAGTATTCTAAGATTCAGGTCAACAGAAGGCGGGAGATTGGTCAGTGTCTGTGGAAAACGGATCTTAAACAGCTCCATCAGAGGACAGAGGCAGAGCAGAGGCACTGGGCCCAAGTTCTAATCTGGGTGCTTTCCGTCCACTCCTGCTGCTGCTGCTTTTTTTTTTTTTTTTTTTTTTTTTTTTTTTTTTGAGGAGTCTCACTCTGTCGCCCAGGCTGGAGTGCAGTGACGCGATCTTGGCTCACAGCAACTCTGCCTCCTGGGTTCAAGTGATTCTCCAGCCTCAGCTTCCTGAGTAGCTGGGATTATAGGTGCTTGCCACCACACATGGCTAATTTTTGTATTTTTAGTAGAGATGAGGTTTCTCCATGTTGGTCAGGCGGGTCTGAAACTCCTGACCTCAAGTGATCTGCCTGCCTCAGCCTCCCAAAGCGTGAGGCCTCATCACAAATGCTGATTTTGGACGTGCGTCTTGTTCTACGAGCCACATTGCTGCCACTTACAGAGGTTGACTGTTACTGCTCTTGGGCCCTCTTGAGTGGCAGTGGGTTTTGCCAGCAGTTACTGAGATCTCCCTTTAAAGTCTCTGTATTCCTGTTATAATTGTTATGACCTCAAATGACCTTCTCTTTCCAGAGATCTCTGGGAAGGGGTCTCTTCAAATGGGCATCCCACCTACTACTGCATACTACAGCTCCTATTACACAGTAGGCATTATAATACTGTGACTTTACCACCTGGTGACTGACTTTTTACGTCTTTCTTCATTTTCGTTTCATATTTCTTGATTTATCACCTGCATGAGAACAAGCTGTCCCTGGTAATTTTCTCCATTTAGTGTTTATCATCCTTAGTTCATTTTAAAACAGAAATATTTCTCTTTTAATCTTTTTTTGGGGGGGGCATAATGGGGGAACAGAGTCTCATTCTGTTGTCCAGGCTGGAGTGCAGTGGCGTGATCTCTGCTCATTGCAGGCTTAACCCCCTGGGCTCAAGTGATCCTCCCATCTCAGCCTCCTGAGTAGCTGGGACTACAGGCACACACCACCACACCCAGCTAATTTTTACATTTTTGGTAGATATGGGATTTTACCATGTTTTCCAGGCCAGTCTCAAACTCCTGGGCTCAAGTGATCTGCCTGCCTTGGCCTCCTAAAGCGCTGAGATTACAGGCATGAGCCACTGTGCCCGGCAAAACAGAAATATTTCTTATTCAAGTTTTACTCAATAATTTGTAGGCCACTATTTATACTCTTTTTATCAGCTCAGTAATAATATTTTCTGGGTCTATTGTAAGTTCTTATTGTCTTCATAGTTTTATTAGCCATAAAATGAAACTAAATAGAGTAACAGTTGTTTAATTTAACATCTGAATCTTATTCTTGTTCAGGAAATAATTTAGATAAAAATAACTATTGTATACCCTGAATGGTGTATGAATCGACATATGGCTGTTTATAGAATTCCATTCTATTAATAATTTTAGAGTTTCCTGGTTTCTTTCTGATGCTAATAGAAATCCAACCTCCCACTCCCTCTCCACCCATCTGAACTTGCTATATCTGGGAATTTGGACTGTGAGGTAAGGGAGGGGCCTCAAAATCTGAAAGCTGTCATCCTTCACTGGGGGGATCTGACCTCAAGGAGAAAGAACTGTTCTCAGAGGTCAAATATTCACACATGCAGAAAGAACTCTTCCTTACTGCAAGTGAAGACCAGGTCTAGAGGCATCATCCCCTGAACTTGTAGGGAGCAAGAGGCAACACAGAATGGTGCAGCTGGTGGACACACTGCACCCTAGGCGTGGCCCTGGGAGCTGTGCTATTGCATCTAGGAGTGGCCCCAGAAACTGTGCTGTTGGAATGTAGGGATGGCCCAGGGAGTTGTGCTGTTGCATCTGGGAGTGGCCCTGGGAGCTACGCTATTGCATCCTAGGAGTGGCCCAGGGAGCTGTGCTATTGCATCCTAAGAGTGGCCCTGGAAACTATGCTGTTGGATCCTAGGAGTGGCCCAGGAAGCTGTGCTGTTGGACCTGCCTGGAGAAACCCTCAGAGATGTTCTGGGGGCTCATAACTGTGGGCAAGGGGATGGCCAGGTAGCTGGGAACTGGCTCAAACAGATGCCAGCAAAGGAGCTGGTCTGAAGAGTGTCTGGGGACAGGGAGAGGGGAGCAGAGGATCTGGGCTGATTTTCCAGCTCTGTCCAGGAGGCAGCCTGCTCTGGAGGAGGCATTCACTCTCCAGGCCCTGCCCACCACACAGTGACTTCATCTGGGCTGGCGAGAAGGCCTCCAGCGATCCACACAGCTTCCTGGGTTGTGGTTCCAGACTAAGCCATGGGCAGCTGCTGGACAAAAATGTAACAGGACCTGGAAAGTTACTCCTGACCTCCTTCTACCCACAGTCAGGAGGCAAACCCACCTTCGGGTTGTCTCTGCTATTAGCCAGCCAGGGCCCTGGACCCTGGCACATCCCTAGGGGAATAGATGTGAAGTCACAATTCTGTCTCTGCAAAGGTTGTACCCAGACTTGGGCCCCAAAGCACAAGCCCAAATGAAGCCCTGAAGAACAGCCACCCGCTGCCTCTCCCACCCTCTTCTGCCTCACCTCTCCTCCTGCTTCACTATTTTCCTTTGGATTTCCCTCTCTAGGTCTCTGTCTTCTTCTGTCCCTGCCTTTGTCTCTCTGTCTGTCTCCCCATCAGACCTACCTCCAGTAGCAATCTGACTTTCTTCTTTCTAGGGCAATAAATAAAGCCCAAAGGAGGAAAAGCAATAAGAAAAGTGAAGGGGAAGGTGTTTTTCGCCCAATCCCCATGCAAAGTCTGTAGGATGGGGAGACTGAGGCACACTGGGGCAGAGACTTGAGGCAAGTGAGGCCAATGAGTGCCAGCCATTTGCTGGGCGCCACAGCACAACTGTGTCATGGGGGAAAGAAAACCTGAACTCACGGTGCGGAAAGTCCATTTGGCATTGGGAGTAATTTTTACCACTTAGCTGGGGCAGAGAAGGCAAAAAGCTACAGTTGGGCTTTCGCTGCTGGCCATGTTGGAGTCACTAGTACTGGACTTGCCCTCAAGACCTGAACAACAAAGCAGACAGAACAACTGTTTCCAGTCACTGGGTCATAGGCAGCACAGGACTGGAATTGGTGTTGGTTTTTGTTTTCCACACAGCAGAGCATTTCACTGAAGGACTGTAATTGTTGAGAAAGAGGAATACATGAGGTGAGGCCTGCATTTGCCTTATATTTCTACCCATAGAACTTTCTAGATGGCAGAGATCAGATTGCAGACCTGCTGAAATGGCTGGAATTTGAAAGCCAGTATACCTGTTATGGGCTGAACTGTGTCCCCCCAAAATACATATGTTGAAGCTCTGACCCCAAGTCCCTCAGAATGGGACTATAGTTGGAGATAAGGCCTGGAAAGAGGTTATTAAGTTAAAAATGAGATTGTCAGGGTGGGCCCTAACTAATCTGACTGGTGTCCTTCTAAGAGGAAATTTGGACATACAGAGAGACAACTTCATTTGTACTCCTAGCCTCTTGAACTGTGAGAAGGAAACTGTAGCATCTACAGGGGTTCCTGGTGGATGATTGGCTAAGGGCTAGGTTGCTATGCACAGGGAAAGACTTCACAAAGCCCAGCAGAGAGTGGCTGCTGTGAGCTGAGAACTGAACAGGGTTACCACAGTTCGTGCAGGGCCCAGAGACAAAGTTCTAGTCCAGCAAAGAGTAGTGAGACCTCAGTGAGCACTTCAAGCATCTAGGAGTAATCTCAGGAAAACCACACCTTAGGAGTAACAACCATGCCCTACAGTAGGTGCCATACTCTGGGACTGAGGAGAAAACACATAGCAAAGAAAAAAACAAAAACAAAAACTAGTCTGGCAGGGTCAAGATGATCCACCTGTAATTTAATGTGTACCGGAACAAAACTTGATACCTTTTAAAGACAGAAAATATAAACTGGATTCCCTACAATGTATCATCCATAATATTGGACATATAATAAAACATCTTTAGACATGAAAAGAAGCAGGAAAATGTGGCCCATGATAAGCAAAATAGACCCATAATTGTTTATTGTAAGCTAATAAAAACAGGCCCCCAAATAACAGAGATGTTAGAATTAGTAGATAGAGACTCTTAAACAGCTATTATAAATATGGTCAGGGATTTAAAAGAAAAAGATATACATAACGAGTGAGCAAATGTAAAATTTTAGCAGAAAATTGGAAGCTATAAAAAAGATCCAAATGGAAATTCTAGAACTGAACACTATGAGATCTAAAATTAAAAATTCACTGGATAAACTTAATATCAGATTGGAGCCTGCAGAAGAAAGGACCTACAGTAACCTTGAAAACAGAGCAACAGAAATGATCCAGTCTGAAGACTGCAGAAAAAATAATTTTTAAAAAATTACCAGAGACCCACTGACCCATGAAACAATATAAGTATCTGTGTCCCCACCCAAATCTCATCTTGAATTGTGGCTCCTGTGGCTCCCATAATTCCTACATGTTGAAGGAGGGACCCAGTGAGAGATAATTGAATCATGGGGGCGGTTTTCCCCATACTTTTCTCATGGTAGTGAACAAGTCTCAAGAGATCTGATGGTTTTGTAAGGGTTTCCCCTTTTACTTGGCTCTCATTTTCTCTCTTGCCTGCTGCCATGTAAAACATGACTTTCACCTTCCACCATGATTGTGAGGCCTCCCCAGCCACATGGAACTGTGAGTCTATTAAACCTCTTTTTCTTTATAAATTACCCAGTCTTGGATATGTCTTTATCAGCAGCAAGTGAATAGACTAAAACAGTTATCTAACATATATAATTGGAGAATCAGAAAGAAAGGAAGAAGAGAATGAGCAGAAAAGAATATTTCCAGCAAAAAATGGCTGAAAATTCCCACACATTTGGTGAAAAACATGAATCTACAGATCTAAGAAACTCAGGGAACTCCAACCAGGGTCAATACAAAGAAAAACACACTAGCCACATCATAATCAAACTCCTGAAAACTAAAACAAGAGAAAAATCTTAAAAACATCCAGAAGTGTTGGGAGAGCAAGAAGGACACATTAAGAACTACAAGTGACAGCTGACTTCCCATAAGAAACAATGATGATGAGGAGACTATGCAACAACATTCTTCACATGCTAAAAGAAAATAAAACCCTGTCAACACAGAATTCTATATCCAGTGAAAATGTTTTTCAAAAATGAGGGAATACAGTTTCAAAAAGTCAAATAAAATAAAAGCTAAGAGAATTCATTGTCAGCAGATACGCATGCAAAAAACGATAAAGGAAGTTATTGAAGCTGAATGGAAATGTTACTACATGGAAACTGTGGTCTGCAGGAAGAAGAAAGAACATTGGAAAATAAATATGTGCGTAAATATAAGACTGTCTTTTTTCTTTTTTAATTATTATTTATTTATTTTTAAGAGCGAGTCTTGCTCTGTCTCCCAGGTTGGAGTGAAATGGCATGATCTAGGCTCACCACAACTGCCACCCCCTGGGTTCAAGCAATTCTCCTGCCTTGGCCTCCCAAGTAGCTGGGATTACAGGCACCCACTACTACACCCAGCTATTTTTTTGTATTTTTAGTAGAGACGGGGTTTCACCATGTTGGTCAGGCTGGTCTTGAACTCCTGACCTCATGTGATCCACCTGTCTTGACCTCCCAGAGTGCTGGGATTACAGGTGTGAGCCACCATGCCCTGCCCTTTTTAAAAATTATTTCAAAGAAAACTGTTAAAAATAATAATATCATGTTGTTGGGTATATAACATATATGGAAATGACATGTATGACAATAGTGGCACAAAGGATGAGGGAGCGTGGAATAGTTCCATTGTAAATTCTCACATTTTTCATGAAGTAGGACAATATTAGGCAATCAGACTTGATACATTAAGGAAGCAAATTCTACTTTCTAGAGCTCCAGTGACAGATGCATCATCATGGAGGGATCTCAAAAACATGCTAAGTGAAAGATGCCAGATATAAAATACTATATCCTATATGATTCAATTTATGTGAGCTTTTTAAAAGTGTAAAACCATAGTGACAGGAAGCAGATCAGTGGTGGTTTGAGGCCAGGAATCTGGAGAGGGTATTAACTACAAAGGGGTGTGATTTTTTTTTGGGAGGGGGACAGTTTTGCTCTTCTCGCTCAGGCTGGAGTGCAATGGCGTGATCTTGGCTTACTGCAACCTCTGCCTCCTGCGTTCACGTGATTCTTCTGCCTCAGCCCCCTGAGTAGCTGGGATTACAGGTGCCCACCACCACATCCAGCTAATTTTTGTATTGTTAGTAGAAGTGGGGTTTCCCCATGTTGTCCAGGCTGATCTCAAACTCCTGACCTCAGGTGATGCACCAGCCTTTGCCTCCCAAAGTGCTGGGATTATAGGCGTGAGCCACTGCACCCAGTCAGTGTAAAGAAATTTTTTAGTGAAATGGAACAGCTCTATATCAAGATTGTGGTTTTAAAAATGAAACATATAGCATGCATTACCAAAATTCATCAAACTGTATACCTAAAGTGAGTGGATTTTATTGTTTATAAAGTGTACTTCAACAAAACTAAAATATTTCAGAAATACAAAATTTGTGTAAAAATACAAAGAACCCAGAGTATCCGATTTTGAAAAAGGAACTAAAGTTGGAGAACTTATACTATATTATTTCAGCATTCTGGGACTTAGGACTCACCCTGGGGAGCAGTATAGTAACCAAACACTGGGAGGGAAGCTACAGTCAGAATGAAAGGGTGGGGCATTTCTCTCAGGCTCTCCACATGGCATGCATCACCAGCCAGGCTCATGTTTGCAGCAATGGCTTCCTATTTTTCTCTGAGTCACAATGAAATTCTTATAATAGCCTAGAAGACCATGTTGTGCTGGCTCATGTGTTCCCCAGCCTCCTCTCCTCCATTCTTCCCCTCCATCATTCTTTTGCAACCACATTGGCCTTCTTGCTGTTCTTCAAACTCACCAGGCCTTTGCTCTGGCTGTTCCCTCTGCCTGGAATGCTGTTCTCCCAGATATCCCTGGGTCACTCCCTCCCTTCCTTCCAGTCTTTGCACACATCTCACCTTCTCAACAAGGCCTGTGCTGATGCCCTTATTTAATACTGCAAACCACCTTCTCTCTCGCTTTCTCTACTGGCTTCTATGCCTCTATTTTTGTTTTTGCTATGCACTTTAACCTTCTAGTATACTTTACACTTTACTTATTTCTTATGTCTATTGTTTATTGTCTGTGCTGCCATGCTGGAAAGCAAGCTCCATGAGGACAGACAGGTTTATTAGCTTATTTATCAATATACCCCAGGATGTAAAAACACTGCACAATATACAGTAGGCTTCAATAAATATATGTTGAACAATGAGCAAAATTTCATGTCTTTTGTCCATTGCTCTTTTCGTTATCTTTTTCTTATTGATTTGTAGAAGGTCTTTATATATAACTAGCTGCATTTGGCCTTTGCTGGTTTCATATGTGACTGATATTTTCTTCCAATTTGTGACTTTGACTTTTTTCACTCTCCTTATGATTCACTTGATGAACAGAAGTTCTTAATTTTAATGTAGTCTGATCTACCAGGTCTCTCCTCTATTGCTTATGTTTTTGTGTCTTGTTTAGAAACCCTTCCTTGCCTGAGATCATAAAGATAATCTCTGTTATCTTCTAAAAGTTATACAACTTTGCCTTTTAAGTTAGAGTATTGAGTATACACGGAATTGAGTTTTGTGAAGAATGTGATGTATGGGCACAGTTTTATTTTATTTTCTATATTGAAAACCAATTGTCCCCACACTATTTATTGAATAGCCAAATCTATCCCAACAAATCTGCAGTGCCCATTCTTGTCATGAATTAGATTTTCACATATGTACTTCTCTTTATGTATTTGTTTATTCCTATACTAAGACACAGTCTTAACTATAGCATTAAAATAGTTCTTGATTTCTGGTAGCACAAATCTTCCCTTACAAGTTCATTTCCTACCTATGACATGTTTTAAAGTTTTTATCCAATGCATAAATTGCTTACATTTTTAAAATAAAATGTATAGGTATAGTAAAATATCTAACTAGATGGAAATGTTCTTGAAACATAGGTTTCAAAATCAGGTTACAAAACACTTTGCATAGATGGTTTTAATTTGAAAGAATTAAAATTTTTTTTATATTCAGCATAAGTTTTTTAAAAGAGGAAAGGCCATCTTCCTAATTGGAAGACAGACAGTGATTCTGTCTCTCTGGTTGGTGAAATCGTGGGTACTTTCTATTGTCTTCTTTGTCTTTATCTCTATTTTCCAAATTGTCTATCACGAGCATGAGAATTCGCCATGAGAACAAAAATTAACTTTATAATTATTTTTAGGTAATGATGTGTAACAGGAAGAACAGAAACGCAATGTGCAGGAGGGGGCAGGGCTCGTCTGGGGTGGGGGCGTGTGGGCGGGCAGGAGGCCTCACGGCCCAGATGTCCCTTGCAGTGCCTGGGAGGACAGAGCCACCGTCACAAAAAGAAACCAGAAGGAGGAGCTAATTTTGGGGCAAGGAGAAAATGTTAATCTGGTGCTTGGACTTCTTGAATTTGAGGGCCCAATAAGGCGGCAGGGGAAGAGTCCCGCCCAGAGCCAGAGCCCGAGGCTGGAGCTCCCAGAGCCCGAGGCTGGAGCTCCCAGAGCGTCTGAGTTAGGGCGGGAGGATTTGAGGAGCTGAGAGCACAGCAAAGAGACCACTAAGGATGGAGGGGGCAGGAGAGGGGGTCCCAGGACAGCCTGCTGGGGACTGGACGGGGCCTGGGGATGAGGAGGAGCTAGAGATTGGGAGCAGGCTGGTAATCCGGGGTCAGATTAGGAAAGTGTAATGGACGCCAGGTAGGGGAAGAGGAGGGAAGAAGAAGGGGATGGTGGGGAGGAGGGGCGGTGCCAGCCAAGGAGAGATGGCTCTGAGGAAGGACGTGAGCAGCCACGGGACCACAAGACAGCAGCTTCAGGGAAATAAACCCTTGCAAAGCCCACAGTCGGGGCTTGAGTAAAGGGAAAGGGGGAAGGCAAGGAGCCCAAGGGGTTTTGTTTTATTTAGAAGCTTCCTGGTCAGGGGAATGGAAGCCGGGAACCTGCTACGTACAGCAGCTGGGAAGGGTGATGGTTGAGGAGAGCTGTTGCTGTGGGTAAGGAAGCAATGCTGGGGGAAATGACTAAAACAGAAGAAAATGCAAGATGTTTAAGGAGTCAAGCGGGTATGGGGCCCAGGGCTCAAATGAAGCCCTTGGAAGCCCACTGAAAATACTGACGCACTTTGAGAAAAAACAGAATATGGTGAATGATGCTTCAACGTGGCGAGAAAGGGCTGGTGGGTTCCAACCCCGAGAAGGTGCAGTGTGAATAATACACCATTCACACAAGAACTCACACTTACACAATAGCAGGCACTGTCCTAGACACCACTTCTGTTCCTGGGACAGCCCATGACAAAGAAGCCATTATTTTCCCCATTTTTACGAATGAAGAAACTGAGGTACAGATAGGTAAAGTAAAACATCCAGGGTTCTACAACTAGTAAGTAGCAGAGCTGGGATCTGAACCCAGACAGTAAGTCTGGCTCACGTGTCTCATTGTTAACCACTACACTACGACATCCAAAGGAGAATTTAGTTTGACCACTTGTATTAGTCTGTTCTCACACTGCTCTAAAGAAATACCCGAGACTGGGTAATTTAGAAAGGAAAGACATTTAATTGACTCATAGCTCTACGTGGCTGGGGAGGCCTCAGGAAACTTACAATCATGGCAGAAGGGGAAGGGGAAGCAAGGACCTTCTTCACATGGCGGCAGGAGAGAGAAGAGTGAGGAGTGAAGAGGGCAGTGCCCCTTATAAAACCATCAGATCTTGTGAGAACTCACTCACTATCACTAGAACAGCATGGGGTAAACTGCCCCCATGTTCCAATCACCTCCCACCAGGTTCCTCCCTCAACACCTGGGGATTACAATTCACGATGAGATTTGGGTGGGGACGCAAAGCCAAACCATATCACCACTCAAACCATGTGAGTTTATGAAGCTGGATATGCCTGGAGGAATGCCATTCCCCCTTGGGGAAACAGAGAAGTAATCCCTGCCCTGCCCACCACACAGGGATGTGATGAGAGCCAGGTGGGAATGCCCTTTGGGAATGCTTAAGGATTCATCAGATGTAACTTGCCGTTCCTATGAATCAAGTGTTTTCTCAGGATCCTAGGAACAAGGCCACCTGCTGAGGGCTCCAGCTCCTATGTGGGGACTGCAAATGGGGAGAAAGAAGAGACCCAGCTGTGAGGGCCTGTGCTGGGAGCAGCTGGACTTGAGCCATCCTGGTTTTGAGGCACTATCCAGTTATGCTCAGGTGTGCTAAGAGAGGCAGACAGGAAAGGGGAAAGGATGATTGAACCCCCAAAAGAGAATAATTTTTTTTTATGAATTACCTGCTGTACTTTACATGATGTGCAGGGCACTTCCCTCAACCATCTCACAGAATCCATCTTCAAGATGTAGCTATCACATCAGTATAATCATTTGCATTTCACAGATAAGGAGACTAAGGTTCATGGAAGTTCAGAAACTTGCCAAAGCCATGTAGATTGTGAATGGCAGGGCAGAACTGAGATCCAGATGCCAACACACAACTCTTAGGTTAGGACTGGTGTGGTGGTTACAGGATTGGAGGAGGGGCCAGAGGGAAAAGGGATTCTAGAGGATTCTAGAGGTCTGGAGGGGGGCTTCCCTGACATGGCTAGCTGGGAGAGGCAGGATGTAGAGCGGAAGGTAAAGGAAACCTCCTTCTCTACTTGAAATGTGACCCTAAAGTAATGATTCCTAAACATTAAGGTCACAGAGTCCTTTTGGAAGCTGATAAAAATTGGACTCTCACCTCAGAAAAGATATTCAGGATTTTTCACATGGTATTAGGGGGTTCATGGCCCCTCCAAATCAGCCAGTCCATGCAGGAGCTGAGCCCAGGAGAGGCTCTGATGACCGATGCATTGGCCATCCCATCCCAGCCAAGTTCCTGCTTGTCTGTGTGCAACCATGCTAATAATAGTGTAGTTTGATGAATGCATTAGGGCGCTTTGTGATGCACAGGTCAGATCCCCTTTTACAACGGAAGGACTTAGTCCCCAGCTGCTGGGAGTGCTGCCACCCTGACAGGCCTCATATCTCTTCAGGAACTGTCCTTGACCAAAGAAAGTCACCTTATCCAAAGTCAAACCTTCTTCCCAGGGCAAACCACTTCAGCAGCTGACTCTAGAGAGCTCTGTAGGGCCGCCTCTGCTTCAGAGCTTCCCCGGGGTCAGGGAGGCCTTCACAGGGCCCGTGCCGCAGCCTAGCCTCTTCTTCTGCCCAATCCTGCTTCCCCTCCACAGGTGTGGATTCTGAGGGCATGCCCAGATAAACCCCCATGTGCCACTCACCCTCTCAGAGAACCCAACAGTGACACACAGACTCTGCTTTAGTCAGGAAAGTGACCGGCAAGGGAAATCTAAGTCTTGTCCCCTTTTTGCAGATGAGAAAACTGAAACTCGGAGATGGCCACTTGCCCAAGGTCACACAGCTAGCAATGGTGCAGTCAGGGTTTGAACCCGGTGTTTTGGAAGCCAAATCTCACAGCCACTGTACCCTTCTGGCATCTGGAGGTGGTCAGCCCCAGAAGAACATGCCAAGAAGTGGAGGCGAGGGCTCGGTTACTGTGAAATGGGGGCAGGTCCCTTGGTCCTGGAAGGCTGCACTGTGTTCCCCTGCTGCCTGGGCACATTCAGGGTTGGACACCTTCCCCAGTCACCCAGAGGCCAGCCACAGGCAAGGAGGAATGATGGCAGCGTCTGGGTTGAGCTGCACTGCAGGCCACCTGAGCCACTCTCTCATGGATACCCTAACTGCCTGAAGCGGAAGAGCAAGGGCTCAGGTTCTAGGTCCTACAGGACAGCAGGTGCCCACAGGTCACACCCTCACCAGGAAGGCCACCTGCTGTCCTCTAAGGAGCCCCAGACCTGGGTGTGTGCCACCCTACCATTTACTAGCAGGTGGCCCTTGAGCAGGTCACTCAGGTCACACCCCATCTACTTCATGCCCTGGCATCATTGAGGGTGACCTCCGTGTCCATATGAAGGCCAGTTCCTGGGGCCAGCCTCCTGGGCCCTGTGTCTGCAGCTCCCTAAGGTACCCACACCGAAGCCCACTCCCTGCAGCCCCGTCCCCACCAGTCCCCTTGCTCCCAGACTATCAGGCTAGTGGGGACACTCCCTGGCTGGGCCAGCCTGCTTGCCTGATCACCTGAGCCATGCTCCTGTTGATGCCCTAACTGCCCGAAGTGGAAGCAGGGGCTCAGGCGCCCTGTGTCCCAGAATGCCCCCCACATTAGCACACACGTTCTGTTGTCCCATCATGATGTCCCAGCAGCACAGACGTTTTGTAACTGTCAAGAACGTGGCAGAGCATGGAATCCGTTACATAAGTGATCTAGCTTAAGCCATGGTGCATCCTGTTTGTTTTGTGACAGGGCAGAAATGGAAAATTTTGCCTCAAGGTAGAAATATAAAGCAAAGACAAACTATGAGAGCGTCTTGCAGAGAGGCCTGTGTGCTGTGTGTGTCCTCTTCGGCTCCTTGCCGTTCCCTGGCTGACGTGGGACCTGCGCAACTCCCTGGCCTCGTTGTCTGCCTTCCACACTCATCCATCAATACCCAGTCCGGATCAGCCCCACTCCCACAGTGCCTCTAGAAGGAATAATGGCATAACCTTGCAAACTGATGCCACATAAAGCCATGGTTTTTAACCTCAGTGGGGCCTCTGCACCCCCTGGCAATCCTCTGGGTTGTCCCCACTTCTCTTGGCAACTGTTTTCAATGTTCATAAAGTGCCTCAAGTCCTCTTCTACCAACCCTGCAGACAATATTGCTCCCACAGCCCTGATGCCCACCAAAGCTTCCAGCTGTGCCCTGCTCTGACGTCATTGTGTCCTCTGCAGATTTAGTCTGTGCCACCCGCCTTGTCCTCCTTCATTCCAGAATAGTCCAGGCCATGGTTCTGTCCTCTTCCTGCTGGCGGCCCCAGGACACTGGTGTACTGGCCCCGCTGCCATCTCTCTCCCCTGGTGCCTCATTGCTCTCCTCCTTCTCTCATATCCCCAAGTTCTTCCTCCTCCTGGCTACATCCCCAAAGCCTGTTAATATGCTCGCAATGTCCACTTACTCCACCCTGGGTCTCTCTAGAGCTCTGGCCCTCTCTTTTCTCCCCATCTCAGCTAAGCTTTTTGGAAGAGCAATCTATACTCTCAGATACCAACATTAATGAGAACAAAAATAAAATATTACAAATACAATTCAGCAGAAGAATAATACAAATAATAACATAACGACAAAGTAAAGTTTTTTCCAGGAATTTGAAAATTGTCAACATCGGGAAATCTCTCTGTCTCTCTCTCTCTTTTTTTTTTTTTGAGACAGAGTTTCACTCTTGTTGCCTAGGCTGGAGTACAATGTGTGATCTCGGCTTACTGCAATCTCTCCCTCCTGGGTTCAAGCGATTCTCCTACCTCATGAGTAGCTGGAATTACAGGCATGTGCCACCACGCCTGGCTAATTTTGTATTTTTAGTAGAGATGGGGTTTCTCCATGTTGGTCAGGCTGGTCTCGAACTCCCAACCTCAGGTGATCAGCCTGCCTAGGCCTCCCAAAGTGTTAAGATTACAGGTGTAAGCCACTGCACCAAGCCTTGGGAAATCTCTTAATGCAATTTATCTCATGAATAGATGAAAGGAGAAAAATCATACGATCATTCGATAGAAGCCCAAAGGACATTTGATAAAATCCAATATACTTAAAATATATATATATATATTCTTACTAAACTAGCAATAAAGACATAATCCCAAAGCAGGATAAAGAACAAATCTAAACCAAGAGCTAATGTTATACTTAAAGATAAAACTCTGACCTGTGACTGCATAAGAATTTCCTTGATGAACGCTATCATGAAATATTGTTTGGAAGTGAGTTCTAGTCAAAAGAAAAATAAGGCCGGGCACGGTGGCTCACACCTTTATCTCAGCACTCTGGGAAGCCAAGGCATGAGGATCACTTGAGTTCAGGAATTCAAGACCAGCCTGGCCAACATGGTGAAACCCCGTCTCTACTAAAATACAAAAATCAGCCAAGTGTGCCAGCACACACCTAGTAGTAGTTCCAGCTACTCGGGAGGCTGAGGCAGGAGAATCGCTTGAACCTAGGAGGTGAAGGTTGCAGTGAGCCAAGATGGGGCCACTGCACTCCAGCCTGGGAGACAGATTGAGACTTCGTCTTAAAAAAGAACAAAAAAAAAGAGACTTTTTCTTTTTTAAAAAAAAATGTGATTTAATTATTGTAAAGAGGGAGTCAAAAACCTGATTGACTTCATAGAAAATCTGAAAATCAAGTGAAAATTATAATTAATAAGAGAGTCTAATAAGGCAGTTATAAAAGAAATGTAGATAATTTTATTAGCTTTTAAATACAGTGGCAACCACCAACCTGAAAATAGAATAGGAAAGAGAATTTCATTCACAATAGCAACTAAAATATAAAATATTAGGGAAGAATTTAAACAAGAAGAGCGCAAGACTCCATAAAGAAAAGCCCTTATGCTTTACTGAACAATTTGAATTAAGAGGAGGCCATACTTTGTTTCAAGATGAGGAGACTTGATATTGTAAAAATGTCAATCTTGTCCAAATTCACATATGCATTTCCCATAATTGCAATCAAAATCTCAATTGAGTTTTGAGTAGAATTTGATAAAATGAATCTCACATTAATCTGGATGAATCAGTATGAGGAAATTCATAAGAAAATGTTGGGGAAAAAGACTGAATTAGAACAGGGCACACTTGTCATACCAAGTATGAAAAAGGTATATTTTTAAACCTGTAGTAATTGCAGCAGTAAAATTCTGGTGTCAGAGGAAACAGACAGATCAAAGGAGCAGAATATAAAATCCAATTGGCATTTCAAGTTGGTGAGGGAAAGAAGGTGCTATTCAAGAAATGGTGCTGGGATAACACGAAGGCTGTTTTCTCCTCATTTGAGGGAAGGAAGGGAGGAAGGGAGAAAGGAAGACAGGAAGGCAGGAAAGAAGGAAGGAAGGAAGGGAGGGAGGGAGGGAGGGAGGAATACCTAAAGGGGGGGTACCTGTATGTGTCCTTTCAAAGGCATTCCATATCTATACAAAATTATTTATATAGAAAAAACTAGTCATTTGTCTGCCATGTATGCTTGCAAATATCTTTCCCAATTTATCATAACGTAAGATATTATATATGTGGCTTTTTTCTAGTGCAGAAGTAAGTCATTTTTATATAGTTGATTTATTTATGTATTTATTTATTTTTGAGACAGGGTCTCGCTCTGTCACCCAGGCTGGAATGCAGTGGCTCAATCTCAGCTCACTGCAACCTCGGCCTCCTGGGTTCAAGTGATTCCCCTGCTTCAGCCTCCTGAGTAGCTAGGATTACAGGCGCCTGCCACCATATCCAGCTAATTTTTTAGGTATTTTTAGTAGAGACGAGGTTTCACCATGTTGCCCAGGCTGGTCTTGAACTCCTGGCCTCCAGCAGTCCACCAGCCTCAAGCTGTCTACCCACCTTAGCCTCCTAGAGTGCTAGGATTACAGGCATGAGCCACCATGCCCGGCTGATTTAATTTTTGGGTGTGTTATGGCTTCGTGAGTCTTTCTTTACTCCAAGACTTTGCGTGTGTGTGTGTGTGCGTGTGTGCAGGGGCGATTGTGTGTGTCTGTGCTCCGTGTTTTCTTCCAGTACTTTTATGACTTCAGCTTTAACTTGAATATTTTCTCCATTATTTTGATGTAAAGAGTAAAGTGGGAATCATCTTTTCTCCTAAATGTGTCTTCAGCTGTCCCAGCCTTACATATTGCACTACCTGTCTTTTCCCATCTGATATGAGATGCCATTTTATGACACACTAAATTCCCATATTAATTTGGGTCTATTTCTGAGCTCTTCATTCTGTTCTGTTAATCTGACCGAATATTCCCATGTACTTCTCTATTTTAATTATGTTTTCATATGTAGTGAAACTGATCTTGTCTCATGGTTTTTTTTGTTTTGTTTTGTTTTAAAGAAAACTTCCTGGATATTTGTACATATTTATTTTTCTGTATAAACTTAAGAACAAGCTTGTCTGGTCACAAGAAAAAAGTTCTCTAGGTATTTAAGTGTAAAGCATAATTTAGAAGAATTAACATCTTTATAATACTTCAGATCAACATTTTCCAATTCAAGAATGGAGTTTATTTCCATTTCATGAGTTCTTCTATATGTTCCTCAATAATGTTTTAAAATTCTTCACATGAACCTTGCACGTTCATTGTTATTACAATGGTTTTCACCTTCCATTGTATTTTTAAACTTCCTATTGTTTTATATGGGAGTGCTATCAATTTGCCATATTAATTTTGTATCAGAAACTGTATAGAATTCTTACTATTTATATTTTTTCCCATTGACTCTCTTGGGATTTCAAGTTATGAAATCACATCATTTAATATTACTGATATGAACTTACTTCCTGTTTTCTAATTTGGTGCTTCATTTCTTTTTTCCTATTTAACTGCTTTAGTTAATACTTCATGTAAGTGCTCCTTACTCTGGTGGGAGTTTCATCATACTTTTCTATAGTTTTATCATTAAACTAGACAATGGCTCTAGCTTTAAATAAATAGAAATAGAAAAATGATCGAAACACAAAATAGGTATTTCACAGAAAGAGAAACAAAAATGACTCAGGAATAGATGAAAAGATATTCAACCTTATCTAGAGCATTAGCCTGCCCTTTAAATGCTAAAATCCGGGTTTTATCCCTGGTCCACCATTTTTCTCACTAGCTGCTCTTTGGGCCACTGCCCCATTGCCCAGCAAAGACTGATGGCCCCTCAGTCTAGGGTTCTAGGACTGACCTTTCCCCAGGGCGTCCAATTTGTATCTTCAGCAGGCTCCTAGACATCTTCATTGTCTGAAAGCACCTCAAGCTCAACGTGTTCAACACTGAACCAACATCTCAACCACCAAACCTCTACCTTATTTAGTGAGTTACCTGATCATCTGCCCATTCCTCCAGGTAAAGCCTCCTCATCCTGTGTGTTCAATGAATCAAGTCTTGCCATACATTTACTCTCTAAATATTTGCCTTAATTTGCTTCCTCCAACCCTCCAACCCTCCACCCCTTGTCTTGGTTCAGACCACCGTATCCTCCCCTACATGGATTGCTACAATGGCCTCCTAAATTGATTTTCCTTTTCCATTGCTGACCCATTTATAATCAGCTTCCAGAATGATTGCTATCAAGGTGTATTTCTAAAACCCAAATTCAATCATATCACTTTCCTTCTGAAAACCCCTAAGTGGCTCCTCATTGCCACAGGGATGGAGTCCAAGTCTCTGCCAGAGTCTACATGGCTCCTGTGACCTGGTCCCACCAGCCTTCCTTGTTTCCTGGGCAGCCCATCTTGGATATCATGCTCTAGGGATACTAAAGCCAGGTAGTAATACCACACTGGTTATCTTAACCAACAGCCATCCTCTTGGTCCAGGCTGCCTGCATGTTCCCTCAATGCATGCTGCTTGTCATTTACCACATTTGCCTTTCTTTAAATTTAATTTAATTTAATTTAATTTTTGAGACGGAGTCTCACTCTGTCACCCAGGCTGGAGTGCAATGGCACAATCTTGGCTCACTGCAACCTCTGCCTCCCAGGTTCCAGCGATTCTTCTGCCTCAGCCTCTCGAGTAGCTGTGATTACAGGCGTCCGCCACCATACCCATCTAATTTTTGTATTTTTAGTAGAGACAGGGTTTCACCATGTTAGTCAGGCTGGTCTCGAATTCCTGACCTCAGGTGATTCTCCCGCCTCGGCCTCCCAAAGTGCTGGGATTACAGGTGTGAGCCACTGCACCTGGACCACTTTCTAATTTTATATAGAGTTGAGGTCTCACTATGTTGCCCAGGCTGGTTAATAACTCCTGAGCTCAAGCAATCCTTCCGCCTTGGTCTCCCAAAGCGCTAGGATTACAGGTATGAGCCACCACACCTGACCACTTAGCACATTTTGATTTGAGGTTTTTATATGTTTATATGCACATGGTTAAAAAAAGTCAAACTATCAAAAGATCGATAATGGATAAAATCCAACCCAGGTCCCTCTCTCCCATCCCAGGTCCACTCCCTGGAGGCAACCACTTTTGACTCTTCAGCTGTTTCTTTGGTATTTATTTTCATATCTCTAAATATATTTATACAGTTATTTCCTGATCGATCAAATGTATATGTCATTTTTATATCTTATATAAGAGAGGAGGGCTTAGTTCTATCACGTTGCCTGTCCTATTCTATCACTATCTTTGCTTAAATCATGTTTCCATTATTGTGACTATATTAATCTTGTTGCTGCAGAATCAATTAAAGTACAAGGTTACATTTTATTTTCGTATGTAGATTTTGATTTTTTGGTTTTCCAGGGATTTCTAGTTGTTTTTATTTTACTTTTTTTCATGAGCTCCTTTAAACACTCCTCTATGCTTTCTTGAGAAGCTCTGGCACCTAGGAACTTTATCAAGTCTCCGCCTTTCCAGGGCACTCCTTGCCATGAGCCCTCTGTCCTCAGCTCCCTATGCTCCCTGCACAGCTATGAGCCTGGGACTTCTCCCAACTGCACTCCAGAATGGAGCCATCGTCTCTGGATTTTTCAGTCTGGCTTTCTTGGCTTACTTTTTTATTTTGCTGGAATACATGATTAATAACTTCCATAAATAGGGTGCTGAGTCCTGACATATCTGAAAAGTATCTTTATTCTACCCTCATGTTTGATGATACTTTATCTGAGTGCTGAATTCTGGATTGAAATTACTTTCTCACTGAGTTTTGAAGGCCAGGTTGCCCTGCATTCTAGGGCCTAGTGTTGCCATTAAGAATTCTCTGGCAGGGGATGGTGGTGCATGCCTGTAGTCTCAGCTACTTGGGAGGCTGAGGTGGAAGGATTGCTTGAGCCCAGAGTTCAAGTCTTCAGCAAGCTATGATCTCGCCACTGCACTCCAGCTTGGGCAACAGAGTGAGACTCGATCTTAAAAACAAAACAAAACAGAATTCTCATGCCACTGTAACATTTATTGGGGATTTTATATTTTCTTTGTGGAAGTTTCTTGGTTATTCTCTTTGTCTCTGATACTCTGAAATTTTAGATTGACATGCATTGCTGTGGATCTATTTTCATTCTTTCTGCTGGGTGGACTCAGTGGACTCTTTAAGGCTTCTAAACTTCAGGGTTGAGAATTTTCCAGTATTATGTATTTGATAACTTCCTCCCTTCAATTTTCTGTTCTTTCTGGAACTCCTATAGGCCAATATAAACTTATCAAATGGATTCTTTTTTCATTTTTATGATATTTTCCTTTTGTCTTGTTACTCTGCTTTCTGGGAGATTTCTTCAACTGCATTTTCCAATTGTGCTGAAATTTTATCTTCTACTTCCTGGGGGGTTTCCTTAACTTTATCGCTAATTCTACTGGATATTTTATTTGGGCGGCAGTCATTTTTAAATTATCTTAATTTCCAAGAGCACTGTCTTGTCCTCTGAGGTTTCCTTTTCAGTATTGTGGACATTAATTCAAGGTTTTTTTTGTTTTGTTTTCAGTTATTTTCTGTTTCTTATGTTATTTCCATTTCCTCAGGGGTTTTCTCTTTGTTTTCCTTGGTCTCAATCACACTGGACTTTCCTTGGGGGTGGATTAACTTTGGTTATATATTTATATATTTAAGAATAAGACATTGATCATGTGGGAGCTGTGTGTTTGGGAGTGGAGTTTTCTTTGGAGCTGAGTGTGGCTTTTGGGTTTTCAGTGGGAGCTGGCTCAGTGGCATCCTCACATGCCTGTTCTCTGAGACAACTCAGTCATCCTGAGAAGAGACTTCCAATGTTCTGGCCGAGGCGTAGGGCTCTACCTGTAAATACTGCATTTGGTGTAGGGGCTGGATAGGGCTTTGCCTGTAAATACTGCATTTGGTGTAGGGGCTGACTGCTTTATAAGTGGACTTTCAAATAATCCCCTTATTCTGGTACCAGCTCTCTCTCTCTTGCTTTCCGCCATACCTGGCCCTTAGGGGACCCCTCCTAGGGGTTCTCCAGGGGCAAATAAGCTCCTTCTTTCCCAAACCCCCTTCTCTGAGTGCTCTAAGCTAATGCTTCTTCCTCTCTATTACACTGCCATCCCACACCTCTGCTCCACCTGCTCTTCTAGAACTTGGTAGAATCTTCATCTGCTGATGGCCTCTCTTCCTCATTGCGTGTTAATGTTTTCTTTTAAATCTCCTTCCTATAAGTCTAGAGGATGTCTTGGGAGAAAAGGGAGATTAATATGTGTTTAATTCTCCATTTTATGGGACTGTTTCACTGCTGGCTCAGCTCCCAGGGACAACAGCTGCTTCTAAATCATCTTTGTGTCCACAGAGCTGAGCACAGTGAATGGCATAGGTCAGTTAACAGTCTATAAAATAAACATTGAACGGAATTGAACCTACTGGTCTCACCATAGTACAGTGCCTGGGTTGGCCAGGATAACAAGGAGGCACAAGAATGTCACATACAGAATGGTGAATTCTGTCTGGAGAAGAGAAGACAGTAGTGGGGAGGCACGGGGTAAAGGGTCACTAATATGGTTTGGATCTGTGTCCCCACCCAAATGTCACATTCAATTGTAATCCCCCATGTTGGAGGTAAGGCCTGGTGGAAGGTGATTGGATTGTGGGGGTGCATCCTTCACGAATGGTTTAGCACCATCCCTTTGGTGCTATTCTCATGATAGAGTTCTCAGGAGATCTGGTTGTTTAAAAGTGTGTGGCACCTCCCCTCTCTCTCTTCCTCATCCTCCAGCCACGTAAGATGTGCCTGCTGCCCCCTTCACTTTCCTCCATGTAAGTTTCCCGAGGCATCCCCAGAAGCTGAGCAGATGCTGCCACGCTTCTCGTACAGCCTGCAGAACCATGAGCCGATTAAACCTCTTTTCTTTATAAATTACCCAGTCTCAGGTATTTTATAGTAATGAAAAAATGGACTAATACAGTCATCTACAAGTATCAAGGATATCTCACGTAGAAGAGCTGACATGTTCTATGTAGCCTTCAAAGGCGTGACCAGGACCAGTCAGAGGTGGGAGATGCTCAATGACAGGTTCAGCTCCTTGTGTGCAGTCACTTTCTAACAGCCAGCTCCCTATTGATGGGACAGATGACCTGGAGAGGTGATGAGTTCCCTGCCCTGAGGATGTTCAAGCAGAGCTGGACAACCAGTTATTAGAGCTGCTGTAGAGAGAATTCAACTCACTGAGAGATCGTAATGAGATCCTTTTTTAACCGCCAGAATAAAAACATCCTCTTTTATAGCAAATATTTGATAATATCCTCTTATTATCCTGAAATAAAATAACAGAGTAAAACCCCACTTTTAAAAAACTGACATATTTTTAAAAATCAATACAATTCCCTAACTGATATATAAAACTAAAATGACATAATTTACAAGAATATGCTTTTCAACATGTAAATGTTCAGACATGATTATGCATAATAGAATGAAATAATGACATGCTTGCGCCTATGTGTAGAATCATCATGAAGGCATGTGGTGCAAATGTAGACTGATACAGGGGTGTTGTTTTAATCACTCAATTACTGTTGGGAGCTTTGCCTTCAAAGATGTGATTTTCCAAAATGACACACAACTCTTAGTAAAGTTTTGACATACAATCTCTCGACTTTTCTGGGACCAACATTATGACAATTTTTTTTGTTGTTAGAGATGGGGTCTTGCTATGTTCCCCAGGCTGGATTCAAATTCCTGGGCTCAAGCGAATCCTCTCACCTCAGCGTTGAAAGTAGCTGGGACTACAGGCACACCACCATGCTCAGTACTCCTTTATTTATATACAGAAGCATTCCCAGGAAATTAAACTGTTTTTCTGTTAACGATAGTTCATAGAGAATCTGAACAAGTTTTTACTGCTTGGCAAGGCATTCAGAAGCCATGGGAGGATAGGCACAGTAGCTCATATCTGTAATCCCAGCGCTTTGGGAGGCAGAGGTTGGGAGACTGCTTGAGGCCAGGAGTTTGAGACCAGCCTAGGCAGCATAGAAAGACCTCATCTCTAAAAAAAAAAAGAAAAAGAAAAAAAAAATTAGCTGGGTATGGTGGCACCTGCCTGTAGTTCCAGCTACCCAGCAGGTTGAGACAGGAAGATGGCTTGAGCCCAGGATTTTGAGGTTATAGTGAGCTATGAAGGTGCCACTGCACTCCAGCCTGAGTGACAGAGCCAGACCCTGTCTCTCAATAAATAAATAATGAAGTAAATAAAGCCATGGGAGTAAGGGACAGAATTTGCTGTGCCAGATTGAATTGTGCATTGCGCAAGGCCAGGCGTACCTGGCCTATACCTACTAAATATGGATAGCATTCTTCTAACTGTTGTGCCATTTTAGACATATCCCCACATATGTCCAAAATGCCTATAGGGGTCACAGCTGCCTGAGAACCACTGGACTAGTTGATCGCTAAGGTCCCTTCCAACCCCGGGATCCCCGGATTCCTTCAGGAGCTGGAGAGTCAACCCTGGGGCAGATGAGCCTGCTGGTCTCCATTCTCTACAGCCATCTGGGCTGGAGGACACAGAGCAGAAGCTGCCTCTGGGGACATCTGTGGGCTTCCTCCTTCCAAACAGAACCAGCCCAGCTAAGGGACCAGCAGCCCATTAGCCATCATCCCCCAGGAAGAAGGTTCACTGAGTAGGGGTGACTGCCCCTGCATTTGACCTTCCTGAGACAAAGGGCAGGGAAATTTGACCCTGAAGATGGTGGCACCAATGGTGCTCTCACAGCACCCTTGTCCTTCCTTTCTTGCCCTTCAGCTTGCCTAATCCCCAGACTTGAGGGAAACCACCCACCTTCATTCTGCTCACCTCCTGAGTCTCTGTGGCTGGAAAAAATACAATGCCATGCAGGCTGCTGGGGTCACTGCAGACAGGGGCCCCGCCTCCCGCCTCTGTCCCACTCCCCAGAGGCCCAGCCACTGACTCAGGCCACCCAGCCCAGCATTTCCTCCCAGCTGTCAGCAGACGCCTTTGTGCCTTGTCAGCAAACACTGATGGGAACAACGTCCATCTCTGCTTTCCAAGATTCATTCCTCTCTCTGTGCTCTGAATCCCATCTTCTCCTAGCACCTGGAGAGGCAGCTCTGTAGTTACTTTCTCTCCCTCTGCATCTTTAACCACTTAACTTTTTCCTCTCAGCTCAGAAACTGGCTAATGGCCTCATTAGCAAACCCTGTTGCTAGTCCCCATCTCCTGCTTACATTCTCTGCAGCACTTTACTCCACAGTCATGCTTTTTCTCCTGAATGTGTTTTTGTTTTCAGGAGTTTTGTTTCATCTTCTGATCCATCCTTTCAAGTTTGTCTTGGTTGGCTCCTTTCCACTCTCCAACCTCCCTCCCTTCTTCTCCTTTTCCTCTTCCTCCAATCCCCCTTTGAATAATGCGGTCCCAGTGTCCGTTCTCCCTCCCTTTCCTGCCCTAAGTTACCCTACTCATTCCTATGGCTTCAGCAGCCCCCTGGATGCTGCTGACACCCTGATCTACTTCCAATCTGAGCTTCTCAGCTGCAGTCCTGAATTCACAATTTCCTGCTCCACCTGTCCAGGCTTGCTCTGCCTCCAGAGTTCTTTTTTTTTTTTTAGATGGAGTCTCGCTCTGTTGCCCAGGCTGGAGTGCAGTGGCGTGATCTCGGCTCACTGCAACCTCTGCCTCCCAGGTTCAAGCGATTCTCCTGCCTCAGCCTCCTGAGTTGCTGGGATTACAGGCACGCGCCACCACACCCAACTAATTTTTGTATTTTTAGTAGAGACAGGGTTTCACCATGTTGGCCAGGCTGGTCTTGAACTCCTAACCTTGTGATCCGCTCGCCTTGGCCTCCCAAAGTGCTGGGATTATAGGCATGAGCCACTGCGCCTGGCGCTCCAGGGTTCTTTACTTCACTGAATGGTGCCACCTCCATGAAGGTGCCTGAACTGCACATCTGGGAGTCATGGTCATCCTCACTCCTTCTCACCCTGTATGCAATCTGCCTAAATCCTGTGGACCTAGATCCTCTCTCAGAACCATCTCCTGAACCTGGCCCTCCTCTCCACCCCCTCTGCCATCCTCCTCATCAAGAGGCCTCTGGATTCTTTTTTTGTTTCGTTTATTTTTAATTTTTTTTTTTTTTTTTTTTTTTTTTTTTGAGAAATGGAGTCGCGCTATGTTTCTCAGGCTGCTCTTGAATTCTTTCCCTCAAGCAATCCTCCCTGCTAGGCCTCCCAAAGCACTGAGATTACAGGTGTGAGCCACCACACCCAACCAGCCTCTGGATTCTTTCTGAGTCCCAACTACTGGTGTCGATGATAACCAGGTTTTCTCTATTCCAGTTCTTCTACTTTCTCTACTAGAGTTCTCTACCACAAAGGCCAATCTGACTCATAACATTCTTCTCCTTCTTACCTAAAGCCTCCGGAGGCAACTCAATGTCCACAGCGAATGCCAAGGCTCCTCTGAAGGACACGGGCACCCTTCATCATCCTGCACTGCTCACCTCCCCTGCAGCTGTCCTGAGCATCTGTTACCCCTGAACATCCCAGGCCCTGCGAGACCATTCCTTTGCTCCCCACGCAGCAAAGGGCACATTCCTGTGCTCTCTCACACAGTGTGCTCTGCAAGCTTCCATAGGTGCTGGTATTACCCTTGTGTTATAACCAAGAGCTGTATGCCTGCCTCACCCCCGGTTTTGTTCCTCTTTGAATACGCAGCACCTGGTGCGTGCTAGCACAGAACATGTACTCAGTGATTATCAGTAAAATGACTGCATAAATGAATGAGCAGAGGGATTGACTTGAAAATTACACCCTTATCTGCCTCATCATCATATCATTCCCTAGGCCACATTTTAATAGGTATACAAATCACCTGGGAATCTTGTTAAAATGCAGATTCTAGACTAGCCTGGCCAACATGGTGAAACCCCGTTTCTACTAAAAATATAAAAATTAGCTGGGCATGGTGGTGCATGTCTGTAATCCCAGCTACTCGGGAGGCTGAGGCAGGAGAATCTCTTGAACCTGGGAGGCGGAGGTTGTAGTGAGCTGAGATCATGCCATTGCACTCCAGCCTGGGTGACAAGAACGAAACTCCATCTCGGGAAAAAAAAAAAAAAAAAGAAAGAAAGAAAGAAAAAAAAGTGCAGATTCTGATTCAGTGGGTCCAGGGTGCAGCCTGAGATTCTGCATAAGCTCTCAGGGGACACTGATGCTGCTGGTCTGCTGACCATACTCAGAGGAGCAAGGCCCTATCCTATGCCAGTGGTTTTCAAATTTTGATGAACATTAGAATCATCTGAAGAACTTTTTAAAAAATTTATTTATTTATTTATTTATTTATTTATTTATTTATTTGAGATGGAGTCTCGCTCTGTCACCCAGGCTGGAGTGCAGAGGTGTGATCTTGACTCACTGCAACCTCCACCTCCCGGGTTCAAACGATTCTCCTGCCTCAGCCTCCCAAGTAGCTGGGATTACAAGTACTGGCCACCACGTTCAGCTAATTTTTGTATTTTAAGTAGAGATGGGGTTTCACCATGTTGGCCAGGCTAGTCTCAACCTCCTGATCTCAAGTGATCTGCCCACCTCGGCCTCCCACAATCCTGCGATTACAGGCATGAGCCACTGTGCCCGGCCTTAATTTTTTTTTTTTTTAGAGACAGTTTCACTGTATCACCCAGACTGGATGTGGAATGCAGTGCAGTGGTGCCATCATAGCTCACTGCATCCTAGAACTCTTGGGTTCAAGGGATCCTCCTTCCTTAGTCTCCCCAGTAGCTAAGAATACAGGTGCACGCCACCATGCCTGGCTAATTTTTAATTTTTTAAAAATAGAGATGGGGGTGCAGGGGATGTTACCCTGGCTGGTCTCGAACTCCTGGCCTCAAGTGATCCTCCCATTTCAGCCTTCCAAAGTGCTGGGAGCTCTTTGGAAACGTGGGGCTCAAGCCACCACGTCTGGCCAAAAGTCTGATTTTTACACTAATCAAATCAGAATGTCTGGGGGAGGGAGACAGCTGTCAGTATTTTTAAAGATCCTCCATGATTCCAATGTGCAGTAAGGTCTGGGAGCCCCTGGCCTATGCCATCTCTCACTTCCTCAGTGTGACCCTTAGCCCTGTGTGCTCCTTAGAATCACCTGGGAGCCTTCACGCCCCACTGGTGCCAGGCAGCACCCAGATGAACTAAATCAGAATCTCTGCAGGTTGAACCTGAGCGTTTGTAAACCTCCCTAAGTGATTCTCATATGCAGCCAGGGTGACAACCTTTATTTTCAGACTCCACCTGTAAGGAATGGCCACAGATATGAGAGATCACTGACTCCAGAAGGAAGAGTAAGTGTGAAGTCAGGCCTGAGGCTCTTTAGCTATGCACTGTGTTGTTGGGAACAAGTCCCCCAAAATCCAGCCATCAGCTGGCCCCAAGACTGGCCATTAAATCTCTGCAGCACTGTGATGTGTCCATAATGGCCCTAACGCCCAAGCTGGAAGGTTGTGGGTTTACGGGAATGAGGGCAAGGAACACCTGGCCCGCCTAGGGTGGAAAACCGATTAAAGGCATTCTTAAGCCACAAACAAAAGCCTAAGCGATCTGTGTCTTTAAGGGTATGTTCCTGCTGCAGTTAACTAGCCCAACCTATTCATTTAATTTGGCCCATCCCTTCATTTCCCATAAGGGATACTTTTAGCTAATTTAATATCTATAGATACAATGTTAATGACTGGTTTGCTGTTAATAAATATGTGGGTAAATCTCTGTTCGAGGCTCTCAGCTCTGATGGCTGTGCAACCCCTGATTTCCCACTTCACACCTCTATATTTCTGTGTCTGTGTGTGTCTTTAATTCCTCTAGTGCCGCTGGGTTAGGGTCTCCCCGACTGAGCTGGTCTTGGCACTGTGTCATCTCAGAGAAGTTAATTTAGCCTCATCTCCAAAATGAGATTTAAAATACACACTCCTACTTCCTTACCCCAATTTTAGTGGAGATGTCTGGAAGTCATCAAGCCTCAAATGGAATTTGGACGAGTGCCCACATAGGAGCCTGTCTTCACCTCCCGGAAATATGGGGGACATCACTGCATCCCAACCCATCAGGTTGGCTTCAAACGCCAAACGCTGGCAGGAAAAGTTTCTATCATGCATGAACTCCCAGCTGCAAGCCCAGCTAGGGAGCAGATGGTTCAGTAATAGCCTGGGCCACCAAAGGGAAAGTCACAAGGACTTGCATTCATCGGCAGACTGAGAGGTGGAATCAAACACAACCCCTGCAAAGCAATCTGGCCTGCAGCCTGAATGCTGCATGGTGGGCTGGTTGGCCCTGCACAGGGACAGGGCCCACCCGCTGCTCTCAGCACACACCGCAGTGCTGCCACCTGACCCATGGCAATAAGCCTGCAGGTTTGCACCAGATTCCTCTCTTGTAAGCTGACTCTGTAAATCTACCCTGGTGCTTAAGAACAAGCACAAAATGAACACAAAAACTCAGGTTCAAATCTAGCCCACTCCTGGTGATATGAGCTTGGAACTCAGCTTTCTTAGCTGCTGTTATTATTTTCTGTTTTATCAGCATCATACACACATATACCAAGTCGCCGGGCCAAGCTGGCACACTCCTCTCCCTGGAGGCAGAAGAAACCCTGGGCCTCAAAGTGCAAGAGGCTGAGGACAGAGGAGACAGATTCCAGTATGGACAGGTTCTGGGTCCTAGGAACAGGGAATCTTGAGACATATTTATATTAAAACTTGTTTGACACTGGGTGCAGTGGCTCACACCTGTAATCCTAGCACATCCTAGCACTTTGGGAGACCAGCCTAGACAACATGGCAAGACACTGTCTCTCTCTACATATTCTTTTAATTAACCAGGCATGGTGGTGCACTTGTAGTCCCAGCTCCTCAGGAGGCTGAGGCAGGAGGATCACTTGAGCCCAGGAGTTTGTGGCTGCAATGAGCTATGATTGCACCACTGCACTCCAGCCTGGGCAACAGAGCAAGACCCTGTATCTAAAAAATAATAATTGTATTTATCTGAAATTAAAATTTCACTGGGTATTTATTGGCTAAATCCAGCAACCCCACAGGAGGGGAAGGAAGAAATTAAAAGATGTAGCAAATGCCCACGCCCCAAGAGATGGGTCTGGAGGCGAGGGTCTGCTGGGCTGGGCTGGGTTTGGGCTGACAACTTCAGGACTCCAGGGCTCTAAAAACCAGATGGCAACATTTCACAGACTTTTCTGTCCTCAGAGCATTTTCTGGAATTAGGCCTTGGCCAGCAAAGTATAGTGAATTTCTTGAGGCAGGTGAGGCTGGGCTGGGGGCTGGGGAAAGATTCAGACTTACACTCCTACCATCTTACCATCTATTCACCCCAAAAGACGAAGTCAACATGACTCTTCCCCACTCCACAGGAACAAAAATGTCCTCCCACCACTTGCCTTCTAATCCTCTGCCTGCATGGATAGGACCTTTTATTCCACAGGTAAAGACTGAGGATTCACTGCCCAGTGAAACTGAAAGGCTGCCTGGGCATGATGGCTCACACCTGTAATCACAACACTTTAGGAGGCTGAGGTGGGAAGATGCTTGAAGCCAGGAGTTCGAGGCTGCAGTGACCTATGTTCGCACCACTGCATTCTGGCCTAAGCAACAGAGCAAGATCCCATCTCAAAACAAAACTGAAGGTGCCTTCAAGCCCATCTAGTTCCCTCTGGTTACTGCTGAGAAGTCTGAGCCCAGTGGAGGGAAGGTTGCCTGAAGCCACACAGCGAGGGAGGGGCTGGGCTAGGCTGGAACCCAGGTCTCCCCACCCACCTGGTCAGCTCAAGTCCACACTCGTAAGCCTTGACTTTCAGAATAGAAATATCATTGATTTAATATGCAAATCCATTTACCAGCTCCACAATCTGCAATCAGTAGGCACCAAAGAGGGTCTGAGGTTCTGTTCAATTACATCCCAACTAGAAACAAAGCTGCAGAGAATCCTGTTCTGAAAAGGGCAGAGAACTTCCAGGGCATCTGGAGACAGCGCCACTCACTGCCTGCTTTGGGAAGTGGTTGCAGCTTACAGGTGTCTTCCCTAATGGACACAGACAGCATGTACTGTGGAGTCAGGAGACCTGGGCACCAAGCTTGGCCTGGGTGGTCTTGGTTCATACACTGCCTCAGTTTCCTCATCTGTGAAATGTAACTCACAGGGATGTTGCAAAGGTTAGTGAGATTGGGCACATGGCCTGAAGCATTTTATTATAAGGCCTACAGTTCAAGGGCTGTCTTGACATCTTTGAGTCCCAAAGGCCCAACCACGAATTCCCCAGCTCTCTCCAGACATGCTCGTTCCCACCCAGGGAGAAAAACTCCCCACCTGGCTAGTTTCCTGTTGGCCAGGATAGCCGCATTGCACCTGGTCTTCAGCCTAATGGGTTTCACTACCCAGCCAGCCCACGAATTTATTCAAACAAGCCAATCACAACCTCCTGCAGGAACCGGGGATACCACATCCTTTTTCACTATAAAGCTGCCTCCCACAGCCCCTGCTGTTGGCTCAGCTCCTGGTGCCACTCCCAGCTGCAACCCTCATATGCCCTGCATGGCGTGCTGCATCCTCCTCCCCCAGGCTGTGAAGGCAGGTGGCGAATAAACTGCTGCCAATCTCATCTGCCATTGTCCGGTGTTGTATGTTCAGCCATCTCGTACTATTTAGGGCAGGGAATCCCTTGTTTACCAACAGGGCAGATAGGAGGTGGCCAGAACTGGTCACTTAACAAAGCTGTGGACTCTGATGCTAACACACACCCTAAATCCCTCCCTCCTGGGGAGGGGACCTCCTTGTATTCTTGAATGGCAGTGCCTGGGCTTCCATTCACAGGGAGAGGCTGAGACCCTGGCAGCAGGAAAGCTTGCCAGGAAGGAATAGCATTTGGGGTCTTCTCAGGGTCAACAGTACCTGCCCACTCCCTTGACACACTTGTCTTCACTGTATCTCATCAACTCTAACTACAGTCCCAAGAAGGGCCATGGCCGGTGCTTCATTTATGTTCATGCTGTGAGAAGAAATGTTGAATCCAAGGTCACACAGCCAGGAGAGATAGGGCTAGGTCAATCCCGCCCCCTCCCCACTGTCAGCACCGACCCTGCACCTTGCAGCCTCTGGGGAAGCAGAGCCACTGCCCATGGGGTGCTCTTCTATGCTGAGGGGATGCCCTCCCAGTCTCACGGACGTCACCCTCAATAAAATGGCTCAAGGGCACTCACACTGAGTATTCCTGTGACGGCTGCACAATCCAAACAGTAGCCTTGGGCATGAGATCTAGGTATCCTGGCAAGCTCCACTTGGGGACAAGCACACAGTTAGTTACCTATGCCAGCTCTCTCAGACCTTGGCTCAGCCCCCACTGTGCCCAGGGGTCCAGCTGCCAGACAGTGAGGTGATCAGGAGGCCTCCACATGATTTCTTGTAGGAGGGAAGACCCTGAGCTTCATGTCCCCAAGAGTAAACTTTAGAACTCTTTCCATTTTGCCATAGATCTTCCTGTCTTTGTTTCGGGGCATAGGAGCTGCCAGCTGGAGTCCTGATTGGGGGTCAGGGTGGGGTGGTTTTGGCCAGCCTGGAGCTGTTCTCCATACATGCTTCCCCTGGGCACAGTGGGTCCCCAGTTTCTGAACAGTGGGACGTGGGCTTCCATCTACAGGGAGAGGCCGAAACCCTGGCAGGAAGAGAACTTGGCCAGGAGGTGATAAAGTTACCACTGAACCTGAATCAGCCTTTCCCATACCCGAAGGCACCCTGAGCCTCTCAGGAACCCAGACATTTTAGTGAACAAAGGAGCCAGCTCTCCTGACAAGCTCTGACTTCAGATGCTAATAAAATGTTGTTCAGACACACTCAGGACAAGCCTGTGGGTACCTTCTCTGCTTCAGCTAATCCCCATTATGCAGATGGAGAAACTGAGGCTCATCATAAGGACTTGCTTAAGCAAACAGCATGGGGCTGAAGGGAGAATTTGGCCCTCTGTGTTGGGCATGGTGCTGCATCAGTCCAGCTCCCTGCTGAGCACCTGAGCCAGGGCACTTAAGAGACCAGAAGCTCCTCTGGCCCATGATGTCTGCAATTAGACAAGGACAACTGCAGAGGCTCGGGCTCTCTCCCCAATGCCCAGTGCTGGCTTCCTGCAGGGTGGGGCCCTGCACCTTCCCTGGCTATTGTTTCCAAGGTCCCTGCTGCGCAAAACCAGAGAAACCATGCTCATATCCACAAGCAAACTTCCCTGTACCTGCCCGACCTTGGCCAGCCTTCCCCTGAGGCTGCAGCCAGATGTTACCCAGCTGAGCACAGAGGAAGGTCATGGAGCCAGGGCAGCCTGGAAAGTGGCCAGGCATGGGGCTAGGCAGACGGTGGCAGCTTTGC
Organism: Macaca fascicularis; assembly: GCF_037993035.2. Taxonomy (NCBI): domain Eukaryota; kingdom Metazoa; phylum Chordata; class Mammalia; order Primates; family Cercopithecidae; genus Macaca; species Macaca fascicularis. The sequence continues at coordinate 169,843,218 of NC_088377.1, read as the reverse complement.
ACTCCCAGGGGACTGAATTTGGGCTGAAAGACCCTGGAGAGGCCACTGACCTTTAGCGGAAGGCTCATCCCCTTACTCTCTGTGTGTTTTGTCCACACTGCCATCTCCTTAACTGAGTCACACGCCGTTCTTTTTGTCTGAAAAGTAATTCATTTGAGAGAACAGCCATTTTCAGGCTTCTGTTGAGACCCGTGGACACTCCGAGAATGTCACAGGAGCTGGGCTTAGGCTTCTACCCTGTCAGAAGGAAGTGCCACTGGACTGGGGTGGCTGCTTCTCCTTCCCTTGCCCCAGACTGGGGGGATTTTTCTCTCCTCACCCTGGTAGCTCAGCAGCAGGCAGAACAATGGCTGCTTCAGAGAAAAGGCCATTTCCTGCTGACAGTGTGCATGCCTCACCCCAGGTCCCAGAGCTTCTGCAAAGAGGCACCCTTCTCTCCGAGTCCAGATCTCTCCTGCCCTTTGCCTCAGTGGAACAAAGACAACACATGGATCTGCCCTGGGCCAGATCCGACAAGGTTGGCCTAGTCTCTGCTGCCTGAGAGAGAAGAATGTGGCGATAGGAAGAGTTGCCTGATTCCCTAGTAGGAGAAGGGCTCCTCATCTCCAGCTCACCAAAGTTCTCAGAAGCAGGGTAGGGCAGGATGGAGAGAGGGGACTTCTCCCTGACTTTCTTCACCCATCCCTGAATCAGCTAAGGCATCACATCGACCCTTTCTGCTCTTCCTGGAGGGTTTGGGATGACACGAAGGAGATACCTTTCTCTCTCACTAAGGAGAGGCGTCTAGGACCATATTCCAGCAACATATCTGGTGTTTGCCAGCTAAAGGAGTGGGGAGAGCCACAGGTAGAGTTGCTGTATCCCCACCCCACTTGGGGTGGGGGCTACCTCAGAGGTCTCTGGGAGACCACATCCCAGTGAAAGCAGTCTGCACGGAGCCCTGGCCCCACAGAAGTCACCTCTAGAGGCATCTTGGGGTGCCCAGGGCACATCTCTGGTGAGAAGATACACAAACATCATCCCATCCAGTGCCCCCAAAGCCATGACATCATCTGAACCCTCTCTGCTGCTGGAAATGGAGAGATGGTTGGGGTTCATTCCATCCCCTTCCACAGGAGGAGGCCTGGATTTAGAAAAAGAAAGGAAGTTGGGACTGTGAGACTGTCTGGAAGGGGGTCCCAGGGGCCACCAGTTGCGTTTGTAGAATCCAGAAAATCCTAGATCCAGCAGTGCCTTCTGAAGTCTGGCTAGCCTTTTGGGGAAGGAATCTGGCTTTATTCACCTATTTTAATGAACTGAGGTGGGAAAGGGGAGCCTGTGGCAGGGTTGTAGCAGTCTCTCTTCAGTCACTGCCCTTTGGAGAAAGACTGGCTGTGATGTGGTGACGCCTGCTAGTCAGTTTCAGAGATTTCCCAGGCAGGTTCTGGTCCTGGGAGCTCCTGGCCACCCGACAGAGGTACGGGATGTGAAGGCAGGTTGTGTGTTTGTGTTGGGGGCAGGGAGGAGGGTCTAGGATAGGGTTCTGGAGCTAGCTGGAAGCTATGAAGGCCAGGGCGGGGGCGTTCCAGGCCGGGGTAAGGAAAGAGGCCCCTCAGGGCCGCGTGTGGAGCTGTCCGGACCCTGGTGCTGAAAACCGAGAGCGGCGATCAAGGGGACAGAGAGCACCCAGCTGAGCTTGCGCTTCCGCCCTAGATGAGGGGGTCGCGGGGGATGGAAACGGATTCCTCCATCCCCTCTTCTCCTCACTCTCCAAGGAGGGAAGGGCACAACGAGTTGGGTCACCAAGGCAGGTTGAGCACTAAGAAGTGTGCAGCCGCCGGAAGCTGCGGCTGTGGGGAAAGTGGGCCGCGATCCGGCTGAATAGGGTGCAATCTGGGCCAGCTGCAGGGATGAGCAGCGAAGAGACCCTGGAGCAGGGCCGCTCCCTCGCTGGCCGGCCTCCTACTCTCCGGGCAAGTACCATGGGTGCACGAGGTGTTCCCACGCCTATGGCACAGACACGCATGCACAGAGGACTTCCGTGGGCGCATACACATCCCGTGGACACACAGGGTACGCTCCCAGAAGTGACACACACCAAGCACACGCAGGCAGCCCCGTACACGCACCCTGCAGTGGGCACCAGCTCCCACCAGGCTGCCGAGGCTCCCGCCCCAGCCTGAGTCCTCTGGCCTGGACGCCCCTCCAGCTTTGCTTCCGACCTCAGATGGCGCCGTTGAGGGAGGCGCAGCCGGTGGGAAGCCCCAGTTCTAGCCCAAGACCAGGAAGGTGCGGGAGAGAAGCAGCCAGCCCGCTCCTACGCCCAGAAAGAGCAGGGCGACACCAGCGGAGGGGTAGGTCTCAGACACCCATTCTTTCCCAGACTCCCAGTCATGGAGCCAGGACACGAGAGGAGTGTGGACGGGAGCAACTGTGCGTGTCTCCCTCCCAAACTGGGGACACCCCGAGGTCCAGCGCGTACCTGTGCGTGGGAGGCCCCGCGTGGAGCCCCCTCAGCGAGTCCCGACCTGCTGGCTCCTCTGGCTGCCCCTGGATAAAGGTGGGGTGGGAGTGGGGGTTACCCGCCTGCCCTCCACAAGCCTCCCGGATGTCCGTGGGCTACGGAGAAACTCCTGCCAGGGCGGCGGGAAGTTGCCTGGGTTCGGGCGCTGGGAGGGGGCGCCCTCCAATCCCCGGGCTTGGCCGGGGCTCCCGCGCCCCCGCGCCCGCCGCCCTCGCCACCTCGCCGGCGCCCTCCCGCCCGCAGACTGCGCCGAGCCCGAAAGCCGGGAGCCCGCCCGCCCTCCCGGAGAGTCTGCTGCTGACCTGCATTGACGTCATTGCGTCATTAGGTTTCCCCTGGAAACACTGGCTCGCCCGAAATAGTAACACATTAATTCAGGCCGGGGGAGCAGGGAGAGACTGTTTGTAACCCTGCAGCTAACTCGGCTCGCGCGAGCGAGCGCGGGGCCCCCACCCCTCGCCAGGGCAGCGCCGGCCGCGCTCGCCTACTATTTTGAGAACAAAGAAAGGCAAAATATAGAACCCGGCAGAGAGGGTGCGGGGGACGCCAAGACCCTCTTGCCTCGCTCGCACGCACACCCACAGACACACGCGCGCGTGCACACCACGCCTAGGTCTGTCTACCCTCGGGCGGACTCTCGGGAACCTCCTGGGGGTGGGGGTACCTAGATCCCCGGCGCGCAAGGACAGGTCCGAGTCGGGGTTTCCTACCCAGCTGAGGTGGACAGACAAAGTCCCTCCCCCCACCCTCTACCCAGCAAGGAGGCGGACACGGCCCCTCCCCACCCACACCTGCGGGCCGGAGCGGGAGGAGCTGCTCTCCCGGACGGACGGCGCGCCCCTGCCCTTTCTCCCTCGGCCGCTCGGGCTCCCGAAGCCCTGCAGGGGTCCAGCAGGCCGCCCGCCGTCCCTACAAGCTCCTCGCCTGGGGTGGGCCGAGCCCGCCTGCCCCGCCCCCGCACCTCCTCAGGGGAGGAGGATTGGGAGACCGGTTGCTCTCGCCCGCTCCACAGTCTTTTGGGCCGGGGAGTGATCGAATTTTCTGAGCGTCCTCTCTCTGAGGCTCTCCGCAGGCCGGGCGGGCAGAAGTCCTTTACTAGCTGTCGCTTCTTCCCAGCCTGGGCCCTTGACCCAGTCTCTCTGCGAAGGTGAGAAGAGTGCGCCTCCAGATCGAAATAGTAAGCGCAGAGCCTCGGACTGTCGGCGGAGGCGGGGAGGCGGCGCGCAGAGCCGTGGAACTCCGAGGGCGGTCGAGGGCGCGCAGGCTGGGCAGAGCGGACTCCGCGGACTCCCTCGCACACCTGAGTAGGTGCGGGAAGCAGGGAAGAGCATTCGAGAGGGCATTAGCCTTCCCCTTCCTCCCAGAAGCCGCTGCTGGGCATTGACCTTCCTCTTCCTCCCAGAGGAAGCGGGTGAAGGGCGCAGAGAGGTCCCTGTTGGTTCATTTCACCCTGGGCTTGTCTCGCCGCTTCTTTTTCTGGGCGGGGGGTGGGGGGTGGGGTGTGGCGGGGGATTAGAGGGTGTAAGGGTGTGCCTCAGATTTAGGAAAAGGTCCCCCAAGGTCTCTGTGCACGCACAGAGCCTACTGGTGTCTTGCACAGCACGCCGTTCCCCCAGCCCCCTGACCCCAGGTATTCTGCTGTTGGTCTTTGTTCCTTGCTGACCACAGAGATGATGAACAGGCAACCACATACCGACCTTCGTGGACAAACAAACCCAGCTGCCCCCCTCAAGTAGGAGCCCACCAAAGAACAAGTTCTGCAGAGGACAGGCCTGGCCCTCTTGGGAGCTGCCTGGCCCTCCCTCTGCATGCGCCCTGCTGGTCTCGCCGGGAGCTGCAGGGGCCTCGACTGCAAAACTGGGTCATGGAGCCCACCCCACAGGCGGTTGTGAAGATGACAAGCAATAGTACCTAGAATGTGCTGAAGAAATGAGATGCCCTCTTCCTGCCCCTGCCCCTGCCCTTGTGCACGGTTCTCTCGGCAATGAGTGAACCAACACTTGCCACCATATGCATATTCCCTGGCGACATATTTGGGGAAACCTGATCAAGGGACACTCGGGGAATAGTGACATTGAGAGGCTGGCTCCCAAAAAGATGGCATCTGTGGTCGTTCCTTCCGTACCATCAGCCTCTGCTCCAGACTTCAGCAAGCAGCTCTCCAGTGCCTTCAGATTCAGGTTCAATCAAGTGGAGATGGGGAGGGTCAGGTTATGGCTCCACCTCCCTCTCTCTGTGCTTGTTTCCCAGCAAGACATTCACCAAGGCTGCTTCGCTGGGCTCCACCGCTGCTGCCCTTCCCTCACCTGCAGCTCCTGTCCCACTCTGAGCTGCAGCCATCATCTGCCTGTTTGGCCCTCTCTCATAGCAGGGATCACATGGCACTCATCTCTGTTCCCCCAGCTGCTTCTGGCACAATCCTGGGCACAACGGACATTAATGTTGTGTCAACAAAGATTGAAAGTCCCTTTCCCATCTACCACTGCCCCCATCTACCTCTCCATGTCGAAGTCCATGCAGCCGCCAAAACCCAGGTCAAATGCTGACTCCTCTGTGCAGGCCTCTCTGATCCCCAGAGCTATGAGCTCACCCACCGTTAGTGTCTGGATCATGGGGAATGGCTCTCAAGGTTTTGATCACATTGCAGCCTGAATGTGGCATGATTAGTTCTCTAAGCTGCACATCTCCCTGCCAGGTTGTAACTTCTTAGAGCTGGATGTTGGTCTCACTCACCTCCATGTGCTCCATGTGGCTCAGCTGTGCCACTCAGGCACACAGTAGGTGCCTAGGAAGTGTAGGCATACAATAGGTGCCTAGGAAGCTCTGCAGGTCTGCTCACTGTCTTTCAGCCGAGGGCCTGTCCTGAGATGCAGAGTGGTGCTGATGTTGATATCCCTGAAGACCTGGGCTAGGAGAGGCCTGGCTATTTCAGCAGGAGATGCTAGAGTCCACCCAGCTCCAAGGAGAGAGGCCCTGGATCTGCGCAATGAGCTGTTTGGCAGGAAAGCTAGTGCCTTACAATTGCAAGACAGACAGACCCCAGTCTCCTCTGGGCCCACAGAAACTTCTGTTATTCAGTGAATAACAATAAACTGGAGACTCAGAGTGACCAAGGGGCTCTGACCCAGCCAGCAAGGATATGGCAGCTGCCTGCCCAGCACACACATGCAGGCTTGTGACTGGTTCTCTGTGGCCCAGCCCTATCTTGGCCACACTGCTGCCCCAGGTTGTCTCAGCCTTGTATCCCAGGCCTGTCAGCACATTGATGGCAGCCTGTGAGTCCCAGGGGCCTGCCGGGTCCCCTCATGTAACACTCCCTATCCTCCAAGGTGGGAGTGAAGGAGTTCTCTGTGTGGGAGGTATAGCTGCACCCCACTTTGCCTCTGAGATGCTCTTCCCCAGTAGTGTCTGTGCTGCCACTGAGGGGGCCTTTGGTAACAGGCTGCTTCAGGTAACCAGGCTCATTGTGAGGAGGCACAAGGGTAGGAGGGAATTAGGAGTCCAGGTATGTTCAGACTTGGCTGTCATTGGAATGCAGAGGTGTGGGGCCAGGGGAGAAGGGCTGGAGACATGGAATGCTGTTTGGCATTGGGGACTCTATTGACTCCCTGGGCTATCTTATAGCTCTGAGGCAGCAGTTGCTGCAAGACGCCAGATTGGTGTGCTGCGCCGAAGGTTGCTCATGACTCATTTGTCCCTGCCTCCTTCTGGTTTTCTTGCCACATCTCCAGTTCAAATTACTGTGAAGGGGAGAATCAGAATGACTCAGGCGGGCACCAGGTTAATGAGAGCCTCTGATTCAGGCCACTTCTAGGCTCCTGGGATGTCCAGAGATCACAGCCCTTGGGTCAGACATTCCCCACAGGCCCAGTCACCTGGGCTGGAGTAGAATTGAGGGGCGAGGGTTGTCGCCTGAACTGAAGTTTTCATGGCTTCTCCATGGCAGACCTGCAGGAATGGCCCCATTCGTGGAAAGACTCCTTTGATGTGTTGAACATCTTGGCTGTCCTGTCCAATCCAATCATGCTCTGGAATAGGTCTTAACTTCTCCCTCTACCTGCAGCCTGCTGAGATTAGGATGTTGTTGATCACATGGGCCACAGGTTTCATTGCTGAGCTGATCTCTTCACACCAGGCCTCCCATGGGGCTTGGAGGCAGCTGATCTCACTATATGATGCTGATGGCAATGGGGCCAGAAGGGCGAATGGCCTAGGGAGGACCTACAAGACTGTCTCCTCAGAGGCTGCTCTATGTCCTACATCAGCCCCCACGTAGTTTGCAAGAATAGACTCAGCCAGAGAAGACCCGGGACCTCCTGTTGAACATGGGCCAGGAAGAGAGCCCCCCAGTCCCCAACCAGAGGCCTTGTTCTGAGCCCTGCAATGGCAAAGTGATTAACTTGGTCAGCAGAGTCAAGAAGAAAGAGCCTGGACAGGGAATTAAGAGAGCTGGCTTCTGATCCCAGGACTGCCATTAGGTCATGGTGTAACTCAAGAGAAGTGATGCTCCCTCCCTGTGATTCCTTTCACCACCTCCTTCATACACTGGAGGAAAGGGATCGTCAGACAGAGTTATCAGCACAGACATGGAGACCTGGCAACGACCTCGACTGCAGTGGAAATTGGCCCAGCCAAGGAGCCAATGGCCCTCAAATCCCGGGGCTACAGGTGAGCAGGTGGCAGAGTGAGATACCCTCTCGGGATTTGGCTTCTGGCTGGCTGGGCCTCTGGTGACCACAGATCCTCTCCTTTCCAACAGACCCTCCCTTCGACCCCTTCTTAGCCTCTCTTGTCTGGCAGCAAACGTGCTGTAGCCCCCTAAATTCTTCCTAACAATACAACTGAAGAGCCATTCATTCAGTCACTCAGCAACCTCAATGGGCCCAATGTCACTTATGCCAAAATTGTTCCTCTCTCAATTCCTCTTCCTTAACCAACAAATTCTAACCCAGGCCCTGCCCAGGCTTTTCTCTCAAAATTTCCCAGCACATGGGTACAAACAGTCCCTAGAGGCACGATCACTTCATCATCATCCTGCCACTTTCCAAGCTTGCATCTGAGAGGCATGCAGGGCCCTCTCCACACTCCTCCACCATGCTGCTGCCCCTGCCCCTCAGTCACAGTCTGTTTCCCCACATGTTTCTGGTTTCCAATACCTAGGAAAGGAGCGCTGAGCCAAAAATACCACTTGGCAGAACCCTGAGTTCAAGTCTTGCTTTCAGACAGAGGCATGATTATGCTTGTCACTCTTTTTGGGGCAGAGGTGGAGGTAGCTGAGAAGCAAATGACTAAATATGGAAAACCTACCAGGGATCCAGGGGCATAAAATCAAGAGCTAAATTCCAACCGAGGGGCAGAATAGGCGTCAGCTCAGCTGGGGTGGACAAGTTTTGCAACTGGCATTCAGAGAATGGAGCACTCTGGCAGGCTGGAGAAAGCAGGCCAGGTCCACACAGGAGATAACACAGACTGAACCCCAAAGGCCAGTAGGATGTGGGGTGGAGAGAGGGAACTAGAGGAAGACAGATAGATAGGAGCAACTGGATAAAGAAGTGTTCTCAGCCCCAGCTACACATTCGAATCACTTAGGGGCAAGGCTGGGCTGACCCTAAAGCTAATACAAAGACACTTGGGCCCCACTCCTCAGAAATTCAGATGCCATTGTTTTGGGGTGAGACCTACACAGTTATATTTTTTAAATTTTCACTCGTATTTTGTGATTTATTGTCAATTATGTGGTATGCTATCAGAAATAATTATTTTTTAACTTGTAATATAGTTCAAGAGACTACAGAGTAGTGGTTTAGAGGGAAATCTTATCTCTTGAAATCCTGGCTTTCCACTCACTGGCCATCTGACAGGGAACCATGTCCTAAACTTCCTAAGTTTCTTGTTTCCTCCTCTGTAGAATGGTGACAGTAATAGTACTACATCTCACAGGGTAGTTTTGTGGCTCACATGAGAGAATGCCTTCCAGCGTTGAATACTAACACACAGAGCACCATCTTGAATGGCTCTGCAGCTGATTCTAATGTGCGGCCAGGGTGGAGACCCTCTAGCATGAAGCAAAGGCAAAGACATTGAACAAAATGGGCTGTGTTGGGGGCTCTCTTGGATGTGGGGGAAAGTGTGTATCAGAGGGAAGAGAAACAGAAAAGTTGGGTTAGGATTGTATTATGGAATGGTTTAATGATGTGGCAAGATGTTGGGACTCCATCCTATTAAGCATGATAGCAACCCACATTTGAGGGATTTGAGGTAATGCCTCAGGATGAATGGAATACCTCAGGAATCTGGGGGGTTGGCAGCCTTGACTGGACAGAGGGGGATGGAATCCAGAGAATATTGTGGGACCAAAAGGGCCATGGACATTGAAAAGCAGGGATGAGAGTGAGGTGAAGCATAAAGGAAGAATCAACAGGATTAGGGCCTTGGTGGACATAAGTGCTTAGAGAGATTGAAGGAAGAGAAATAAATTTAAGTTTTCAAGTCTAGGGGGACTAAGGAAATAACCCTGTGTTGGTTAGGATTATATTTAACTGTGAGTGTCAGACAACTCACATCAACAGTGGATTAAACAAAATAGAAGTCTATATCCCTATCAGTTAAAATGTCAGAAGTGTGCAGTTCAAAGCTGGCAAGGCAGTTCTGTCCCACAAAGTCCCTGGAGACACAGGGCCCTGCTGGGTCGCTCATCTCCCATCCCTAGGGTGTGGTCTGTATTCTCACAGTACAAGATGGTGGCACTTGGGTTCTGGCATCCACATGGAGAAAGAAAAGAAGAACTGGCAAAAAGCAAAAGCCAGGATATCTTGAGTGAGTTTCCTCATAGCTACTCATCACATTCACTTACATCCCATTGTCCAGAAATGAATCTGACAGCTACACCTGGTTGCAAGGGAAGCTAAGAGTGGCCTTGTACTCAGCCAAAAATTCTACAGCCTTCCCTATGGTAGAGTAGGTGCTGTGTCTCAAAAAGAAGAGAAATTCAGATACTGACGGAGAGCTGTCTCTGCCATGGCCTTATTTCCTTAAACGAGTGAACTTGAAACATGGAGTCAATTTGGGAACATTTTAAAAAAATATTTTGAGTTTGAAAAATGAGGCAATAGGGCATAGACTCATGGGCTATATGGTAAGCAGAATTCTAAGATGGTGCCAAGAGTCCTGGATCCTGGCGTGCACACCTGTATAACCCTTCCCCCTGGGTGGGACTTGGAAATATGATGGGAACTTTCAAGGGAGCATTTAGAGTGACCTGGTGGGGATGCAAGTCAAATGTAGGGATTTCCTGAGGAAGTGGCTAATGAGAAAGGAGGCAGTCACCACCATGGAGAAGCCTTAGCACAGTACACAAAATCCTTCCTGAGCTGGCTGCTGTCTCCCTCTCCCTACTTATCTTCTGCCAGCGTCTTCCTTCCACATCAACCCAAATGCTCTGAAGCTGCGGGCCTCCCCACTGTGCTACCTGGAATGCCCTTTGCCCATTCCCTTTGGTGTGATTAACTCCTACACAACCTCCCAAACTCAACTCAGACATTGCCTTACCGGGAAATCTTCCCTGACCCACAGGGCAGTTAGGTGTCTCCCCAGGGCACTCCCATCATGCCCCAATCCTTGCTTCACCCCTGAATTTATCACATTTTTAGAATTTTACAGTTGATTATGTGTTTATCACCCTTCTGAGCTCCCGGAAGGCAAGCACAGAGCTGATTGTCTTTGTAGACAGAAAATGTAGCACAACTCCTGGGGTGCAGTCAACTCTCAAATACGTGGGCAGCAGGTAAATAGAGAGCCCTCAAAAGCTGGGGTTAAAGGAACCTAGGACAAGGGACATTCATTCCGGAACTGGTAGAATGAGAGGACAAATGTGGAGTGAGATGCTTTAAAGGAGGACTCATTACAATCACGTTCCACTATCACAAACTAGTAAGGATGTTTCTTGGCATTCTTAATCATCAACCTCAGTGAGGGTTAGTTTAGGGAGTTAGAAACGTGATCTTGCTAAGAAGGTGGGATGGGATGGTGCAGGTGAGGCAAGGAAATCTATATCCAAAGCAAAAAGAAAACCTGAACTGACAAGAAAAAAACAAAAACAAAGAGGCAATGATAAAGCCAACATTCAATTCATGAATTGACTACAAATCTCAACAGGAAGAAGGGGCTGTCAAATTCTGAGTATAACCTCAGGGCTCTTTTTCCCTAGGCACCCCTTCCCCAACCCCAGTTCAATTCAATTCAGTGTAATTCAGCAACTATTACTTGATTACTTACTGTGTGCCTGAGTATTCTCTGCTGCCATAGGCCAGACATCAGGATGTAGCCATGAAGAAAACAGACACAGACTCTATGCTCATGAATAAAGGAAGACAAGCATTAAGCAGGTGTAGTAATTCCAAGTGCAATGAGATAGTTGTGGGAGTTGTTTCTTTGTTTCTTTGGTTCCTTGTCTTGGATTCCCTTGACCCACCTTTTTTTCCTTTCTTTCTTTCTTTCTTTTTTTTTTTTTTTTGAGGCAAAGTCTTCCTCTGTCTCCCAGGCTGGAGTGCAGTGGCATGATCTCGGCTCACTGCAACCTCCGCCTCCCATGTTCAAGTGATTCTCCTGCCTCAGCCTCCCGAGTAGCTGGGATTACAGGCATGCGCCACCATGCCCAGCTAATTTTTGTATTTTTAGTGGAGATAGGGTGTCACCATCTTGGCCAGGATGGTCTTGAACTCCTGGCCTCAAGTGATCCACTCGCCTTGGCCTCCCAAAGTGCTGGGATTACAGGCAAAAGCCACCGTGCCCGGCCATTGACCCACCTCTGATTTCAGCCATGGCTGTGGTGGACAGTCCCACATGAGCCCAAACTCATCCCTTGCCGTAAGTCGCCCTTGAAGCTTGTGCACTGACAGGTTTTCATTTTCTGCCCCAGGTTCTGTCCCAGCATTGTGTGAGTCTTCCTGGAAATGACAGGAGAGAGTCCTGGAGTAGTCGTCAGCCTCCTTGTAAACCCAGCAACCTTAGTAACACCCCTTTCCCTTCCATGGGTTTCTCCTCCTCCATCTCTCCCCATTCCTGTACTCTTGATTTCTGTGCTTGTATCTCCAATACACAACCTGTTCCCAAGTCTTTAACCCATACTTCGTTTTGGGGGGACCTAACTTTAGACAATAAAATTACATGGTGCTACAAGAGGGTATGACAAGGGGATTGAACCTGGTTGGACTTCCTAAGGCCTCCTTAGCAAGGTCTTCTTAAGAGGTGATCTAAACTGAAGAGACCTGAAGAATAGCTAGAAGTTCTCCAGAGGAGGAGATGGAGGATAGATGTGCACAGAGCCCGGATGTGCAAAGGCCCAGAGTCCACACTGGGCCTAGCATCTTTCAGGAGCTGAACAAAGACCATGGGGCTGGAACGATCCCTCAGGAGGAAGAGTGAAAGGAGGTGAGACTTGGGTACAGAGCAGGCCTATCCTGGGGAGCCTTGCACTGTTGAGAACCTCTGATCTCATCCTAAGACAATGGGTAGCAACTGGAGGGTTTTAAACAGGCATGAAACAGATTGATACATTTTTTAAAGATCACGTTGGCTGCAGTGTGCAGAGTGGATGGGAGCAGGGGAGAAATGAGACAATTTGAATAGTTCAAAGGCTGATCAAATAATCCAGGGACAAAAATCATGGTGGAGGGAATGGAGGGAGGGGCAGACTCAAGGAGAAGAATTTGGAGCACTCAGTGTTGGGTTAGACGTGGCAGTGAGGGGGAGGGATGAGTCAAGGAGACTCTGGGGCTTTCAATTTGAGAAACTGGATGGCCACGGTGGAAAATACTGGCAAAAGCATGGATCTGAGAAAGAAGACAAGCAGTTCTATTTTGATTTAGTTTGAGGTGTCCCTGAGAATACCAAGTGGAGAGAGCCCTGAGACAGTTGGAACACTCCGAGGGAATGGTAAGAGACAACTCCCGCTGGCCTCAGAGGATCACTTCCCCGTTTTTTTTTTTTTTTTTTTTTTTGAGACGGAGTCTCACTCTGTCGCCCAGGCTGGAGTGCAGTGGCCAGATTTCAGCTCACTGCAAGCTCCGCCTCCCGGGTTCACGCCATTCTCCTGCCTCAGCCTCCCGAGTAGCTGGGACTACAGGCGCCCGCCACCTCGCCTGGCTAGTTTTTTGTACTTTTTAGTAGAGACGGGGTTTCACCGTGTTAGCCAGGATGGTCTCGATCTCCCGACCTCGTGATCCGCCCGTCTCGGCCTCCCAAAGTGCTGGGATTACAGGCTTGAGCCACAGCGCCCGGCCCCCGCTTCTTATAAATCAGCCGTTTGCTGTTCAGCCCAGTGCTGAGCTTGGAGATGCTGCTTTCTAGCACGGCCACTTCCTTGACCAGGGAGCTTCCACTGTCACAGGGCAGCACAGATGTTTCTGCCCACCCCACCCCCAGCTCTATAAATAGATACAGTAAGAGAAGAGTCCCTCCCAACCAAATGGTTCCAAGTCTCATCTTTAGATGTCTCCATCAATATCTGTGAAACAGAGTCTAGGAAAAAGACTAAAAAAGCTATCTTTATTTAGCCTGGAGAAGAGAAGGAGGGAGAGCTGTGATTCTGCTAGGAATAAACTGCTGCTCTTATCTTTTCCTCCTAAGACAGCCCGAGGAGGTGGATTTGGGATACAGTTAGAGAACTGATTCTCAAGGGTGGAAGATTTTTGCTCCCATCCACTCCCACCCCAGGACATTGGACACCGTCTGGAGGCATTTTTTGGTTATCAGAACTGGTGGTGGGTGGGTATGGGATGCTACTGGGACCTGGTGGGTAGAGGCCAGGTATGTCTGGGCATCCTGCAATTAATAGGACTGTCCCCATGACACAAAATTATCTGGCCCCAAATGTCAATAGTGCCCAGGCTGAGATACCCTGAGTTGGAGGAATCTTAGTTCTTTAATTTCTTTTGAAACAAAGAGCAAGCAGTCACTTCATCCACCTTAAGGGAAATGGTATTTTATTTGCATGTTTGTTTAGGGTTACATGTGGTTGGGAGCTGGGATTAAGACACGACAGCCGTCAGGGACCCACGTCTCTCAGCCATAATGTCCTTGTTTCTGTTCTGTCTTCTCACTGCTGGTTGACTAAACCTTTAAAAATTCTAAAGAATGCAACCTGATAGGCTCAGCCAATCCTCACTGCTGCCTTCAGAGACACCATCACAGGCCACCTTCTTTCGCTCTGTCCAGCTGGTGGATAGAAGAATGCCTTTTGGTCAGCAGTCCACCTCTCTATCCAGTTAGAGGCCATTTTTCTGCAGGGAATAGTCTAGACACCTTCCCTGGATGGGAGACTGTGAGCAGGGCAGTGTAAGTCACAAGAAAATGTTGGAACTAAACACACCAGAGCCGGCGTTTACATTGGTCTTCCTGGCACACAGCTATCTTTTTCTTGCCATAGCAAAAATAGGGCTGAATACAAAGCTATGATGTTCCTTCTTACTCCAAAGCTGCAGTGTCCTATATGGTAGCCACTAGCCGCATGTGGCTATTTATCTTATCTTATTATTACTATTTTTTTGAAACAGGATCTCACTCTGTTGCCCAGGTTGGAGTGCAGTGGTGTGACTATGGCTCGCTGCAGCCTTGACCTCCTGGGCTCAAGAGATCCTCCCCTCTCAGCCTGCCAAGTAACTGGGACTACAGGCATGCACCACTACACCTGGCTGATTGTCTTGATTTTTAGTAGAGACGAGGTCTCACTATGTTGCCCAGGCTGGTCTCAAACTCCTAAGCACAAACAATCCTATCCCCTCAGCCTCCCAAAGTACTGGGATTACAGGCATAAATCACCACATCCGGCCACATGTGGCTATTTAAATTTTAATTATTTAAAATTAAATAAAATGGCCAAGCGCGGTGGCTCACGCCTGTAATCCCAGCACTTTGGGAGGCCAAGGCGGGCAGATCACGAGGTCAGGAGATAGAGACCATCCTGGCTAACACGGTGAAACCCCGTCTCTACTAACAATACAAAAAATTAGCTGAGCATCATGACGGGTGCCTGTAGTCCCAGCTACTCGGGAGGCTGAGGCAGGAGAATGGCGTGACCCCGGGAGGCGGAGGTTACAGTGAGCCACGATCGCGCCACTGCACTCCAGCCTGGGCAACAGAGCGAGACTCCATCTCGAAAAATAAATAAATAAATAAAAATAAATAAATAAAATGAAAAATGCAGTGCCTCAGTGGTATTAGCCACATTTCAAGTGTTTAGTAGTCCCATGTGGCTAGGGGCTACCACATTAGGTGGTGCAGACAGAGAACATTGCAACTATTGCAGAAGTTTCTGTTAGACAGCACTGATGCAGACAAAGATACTGACCCAACTGGACATGAATTGAAAAGAGGTCTTAGGGTTAGCCCTGAAGAACATTGGAGTCATCTTTGACTCATTCACAGTCCTGAAAGCTACCTATGTGTGAAATGCTCTGTGCAACTGTGTTTGTTACAGAGTTCATGCCTCGGCTTGGTATGTCCCCAGCAATTATATGCCTCTGCTCACTGAAGTAAGAGCTTGGAGTATAATTTTACCTGAAGAGGACTGCGGTAATTTACCTATTTAGAAGGGAGCTATACATGTTTAAGAGCAAAGAGTAGTTGAAGAGCTATGAATAGTGCATAATCAGCTTTTCAAACACCATGACAGTAGATGACACACAGGAATTTACAGCTCAACTGAACAAGAGCACATGACCAGATTGTTAGCCACAGTGACACAGGACTTGTGGTGGGTGGGTGTGGAAGCGCCTACAAGATCTTACTTTCCCAGCTCCCATCTTTCTCGCCCTCTCCTCTCCTACCCTAGTCTTGTTTTGCCTCTAAAGGGAACGCATTTTCTTCCTCCTATGTGGTTGTCATTACTGCCATTCTAATACTCCCAGCCCTCTGCTCCCTGCCTTCCAGGCACAAGACGGGATTGCATGGCCTGTCCCTTGTGATTGGGGCTGAGCCCACATCACTGGTTCGGCTGGGGAGCGGGAATGCCCCCTGCACTCCTCCAGCTGCTGATGTGAGACCACCCAGAGGTCTCTTTCCAGCACGGCAACCAGCAACATTCAAGATGCAGCTGCTCCACCATCCTGAATCCCTGAGCGACCGCCGTATCTGATGCCTCTGTCAGCCCCTGATGGAGGTGTAATGACAGCATGAAACAAACCTGGGTTGTTTTCAGACACTGAGATTTGGCTATTGTTTTGTTCTGCAGCATAATCCAGCCAATCTGGCCTGTTGACTGAGCCTTTCACATGGTCACACCCCAGTCTTACCGTGTGTACGTTGCTATCTGTTGTGTTTATTAGCTGAGGCTGTTTCCTGTTACTTAGAAAAATAGGTGAGTTGAAACTTTCTATATTTGTGCCAATCACTAAACTTGGATGTTGACATGACTAGTCTTTTTTTTAATATATAGATTGGGGCTTTTTATACTAGAACAAGGGGGCCCCCTCACCTGCTGAGAAGGGGAAGCCTTTCTTCCTTACACTGGTTAAGTCACAGCTGTCTCCTTGGTTTCTTGCATAATGACCTTAAGGCTGACAACACCTTTGGAAAAGGAACTCCTGGTAGTTAATAACAGCAGTGGATGCAAGAGGAGAGTGAAACACTGAGGAGGAATTGATGGGAATTTTTTTTTTCTTTTTTTTTGGGACAGAGTCCAGCTCTGTTGCCTAGGCTGGAGTGCAGTGGCATGATCACAGCTCACTGCAGAGAGCCTTGACTCCTGGGCACAAGTGATCCTCTCACCTCAGCCTCCCAAGTAGCTGGGACCACAGGTGCACGCTACCATGCCCAGCTATTCTTTGTACGTTTTGTAGAGACAAGGTTTCACCATGTTGCCCAAGCTGGTCTCGAACTCCTGGACTCAAGCAATCTGTCCACCTCGGCCTCCCAAAGTATTGGGATTGCAGATGTGAACCACCATATCTAGGCAGAATTGATGGAAATGATGTCAATCTAAGATACAGAAGTCTCCCTTCTAGGGAAACAGATACACGACTCCTAGGCTAAGAAAGGCCCCATTCATTCATTCCTCAGCAAACATTCATTGAGCATTTAATAAATGTTCTGCCCAGATGGAGCTTATGTCCTGGTGGGGGTGTCAGGCAATAAGCACGAGGACAAAAGTGCAATGAAGGAAATAAACAGGGACTGAGACAGAATGGCTGAGGGGAGGAGTGGACAGGGAAGGCCCTTCCGAATAGGTGAGGATGATCCACTTAAACCAAAACCTGGAGAGAATGATGCCTTTCTCAGCCTGGGAGTTGTGTGTCTATTTCCCTAGAAGGGAGACTTCTGTATCGTGGATTGACATAATTTCCCACAAGCACTCCAGCCAGAGAGGCAGCGGCTCAGAGGCCTGAGAGGGAAATGGCCTTCTATATAAAATCAGTAGGGAGAGAAGGTGACCCAAAGCATGAGTGTAGTGCAGTGATGCAGGGGAGAGGTGGGAGATGAGTCAGAGGGGCACAGGCCTTGAGGCCAAAGTAAGGACTTCGGGTTTCCCTGTAACAGGAACAGGAGTCCCCTGGAGGAGATTGAGAGGGGTGTGCTGTCAGCAGACATTTTCTATAAAGGCCCTGACAGTAAACACTTTAGGTTTTGTAGGCCACAGCATCTCTGTTGCAACTGTTCCACTCTGTGGAAGCAGACGCAGACGCTATACACATAAGTAAGCGTGGCTGGCCAGGCACGGTAGCTCACATAAGCCTGTAATCCCAGCACTTTGGGAGGCCAAGGCTGGAGGATGGCTTGAGCCCAGGAGTTCAAGACCAGCCTAGGCAAAGTAGGAAGACCCCATTTCTGCCAAAAAAAAAAAAAAAAGCTGGGGTGTGGTTGTGCACCCCCATAGTCCTAGCTACTTGGGAGGCTGAGGTAGGAGGACTGCTTGAGCCTAGGAGGTTGAGGCTGCAGTGAGCTGTGATTGTGCCACTGCACTCCAGCCTGGGTGACAGAGGGAGATCCCACCTCAGAAAATAAAATAGAAAATAAGTGTGACTGTATTCCAATAAAACTTTACTTACAGAAAATAAAATTGGAATTTCATGCTTTCTGTGGCACGAAATATTATTATTCTGATTTTTTCAACCATTTAATGACATCAAAATAATTTTTAGCTCATGGACCATACAAAGCCAGCTGGCAGCCTGGATTTGGCCTGCAGGGTGTAGTTGGTGGAGCTCTGATTTGGATCACTCAGGCAGAATGACAGTTGGAGCAGAGAAACTGTTTAGGAGGCTTTTGCAAAAGAAACCATCAGAAGGGCATGAAGGCTTGACTTGGGTAGTTGTGGTGAAGGTGATGAGAGGATTTGAGATGTGCTTTGGGGCTAGGGCATAGGACACGCTGATGTACAAGGCACGGGGGTGAGAGACAGCGGAGTCCAGGATAATTCAATGATGGTGCCATTTACTGCAAAGGACTGCTGCAAAGGAGTAGGAGTGAAGGAAGCAGGAGCTGCCACTGGACCATTTCGAGTTGGTTCCAGTTTGCAGCTTGATGGACTTAACCAGGTTTGATTTGGAGTCCAGAGAGTGAGATGTCTCCACACCTGGATGTTTCCAGAGCCTGTTACTTACAAGCTGTGTGACCTCAGGCAAATCACTTCTGTTCAATCTTTTCTGTCCTCTCAATGATGGGGATTTTATTTCTTGCTCATCTCTTTCTAGATAGTGGTGAGGATCAAGTGAGATTTAACTTGAACCTGCTCCAGAATTCCCTCCAGACCTGGCACTTCAGCACCCACCCCCCGCTTACAATGAAATCCAACTCCAAATGGATTGATGGCTGAGTCTAGATTTTGTGGGGGAATTGTGGAGGCACATCTCTCATTGCACAGCAAAACTGGAAATCCTCTTTCAACTTCTCTGTTCTTTCTGGGAAGTCTCGTTCTCTGCTCCAGGTGCCTCAATGGTCTTGCCTCATTTTTCCCACCCTCTTCTTAGTCTTCATTGTGTTGTACTAAAATTATAGAATAAATTGAAAAGAGCTGACACCTTTATAATAGTATCTTAGTGACTAATAAGAGATACTCACTCAAAAACCCCTGATTGGGGTTGGAGGAGAGGGAAGGGGCATCCTGGTGATGGTAGAACTGTCCTGTATCTTAACTGTGGTGGTGGATACAAGAACCTACACATGTGACAGAGTGCTGTGGCCCCAAACACGCGTGCATGGTGATAATGTGCTGTGGACCCAAACACGCGTGCACGGTGATAATGTGCTGTGGACCCAAACACGCGTGCACGGTGATAAAGTGCTGTGGATCTAAACACGTGTGCACGGTGATAACGTGCTGTGGACCTAAACACACGCCACCTCATGTGCTGTGGACCCAAACACGCGTGCACGGTGGTAAAGTACTGTGGACCTAAACATGCGTGCATGGTGGTAACGTGCTGTGGACCCAAACACACGTGCACGGTGATAATGTACTGTGGACCCAAACACGCGTGCACGGTGGTAAAGTGCTGTGGACCTAAACACATGTGCACAGTGATAACGTACTGTGGACCCAAACACATGTGCACGGTGGTAAAGTGCTGTGGACCTAAACATGTGTGCACAGTGGTAACGTGCTGTGGACCTAAACACACGCCACCTCACATGCTGTGGACCTAAACACGCGTGCACGGTGATAATGTGCTGTGGACCCAAACACGTGTGCACGGTGATAACATGCTGTGGACCTAAACACACGTGCATGGTGATAACGTGCTGTGGACCTAAACACGCGTGCACGGTGGTAAAGTGCTGTGGACCTAAGCACGCGTGCACACACAGGAACACAGAGAGTACAAGCGAAACTGGAAACTGGAGTAAGATTGGTAGATTGTTTCAATGTAGCTGGCCTAATTGTGATCTTGTATCTGTGGTTTTGCAAGATGTGACGGTTGGGGGAAGTGGATAAAGGGCATGTGAAATCTCTCTGTATCATTTCTTACAAACGCGTGTGACTCTACAATGATCTCAAAATAAAAATTTTCATTGAATTAAAAAACACAGCCCAAAACCTCTGGCTGGTAAGCCCCACTCAGGAAGTTAGAAGCTAGCCTAACCTTCAGAGCAAAACCCCCTCACTGGGTTCATTAAACAATTTTCTCTGCTTTTATCTATGTCTAAAATTGTTTATTAAATGAAAGTTAATAAGTATATACCCTTACTGGCAAAACACAATCACCCGTTTGTCAAACCTGAGGAGCTTTAATTTACCCCACCCTTGAACTAAGAAAATACTTTTAAATATTTAAAAGTGAGAGTACCAGGTGAAGAATTGTGTTAATCGTTAAACCAGCATATACTGAGCACTAACTTTGTAACAGACCCTATGTTAGGGATTCGGGGGAGAGTGCAGGAGAACCCAGGTCTCTGGGCTCTTAGACAAGTGAGGAGGGGGAGGTGGACATGGAGGTGGAGGAGATGTGAGTTGAAAAAGTTCTCTAGGTGGCTAAAACATGAGACCCCTGTTCTTCCTATCCCCGTGATTAAGGATGAAATTGAGTACTTTGGAATTGGGGCACGCTCCCACACTTAGCCCAAGGCTTGAGATAATAAAGAATGGTGAAAAAAATTGTTGGAATTGAATCATATAACCTATTTACCTAGAAATCCAATTTCCATGACAGCGTTCCTGAGACTCTAGTTCTATGGGAGACTT
Source organism: Macaca fascicularis (assembly GCF_037993035.2). Taxonomy (NCBI): domain Eukaryota; kingdom Metazoa; phylum Chordata; class Mammalia; order Primates; family Cercopithecidae; genus Macaca; species Macaca fascicularis. Next base: position 169,823,041 of record NC_088377.1, on the reverse strand, counting down.
ACAGGTGTTCTTTGAACAAGAGCCCCATAGTCAGGAAGTTTTAGGGAACTGTGGACAGTTCTCCTGTTACATTTCTCCTTGGAAATTCACAAGGTGCACAGAATTGAGAGGTTCAGACAATTGCTGCAATAAATCTGTTTAAATTTGTTTAAATCAGCAATGTTCCAGTTTGTTAGATACCTATTCGTATATTGCTTATCCAAGATTTGTAGGAGGGCACTTTTGCTGTAATCTAATGGGCACTTACAATGCACCAGGTGTTGTACTATCCTGGTTCCTTTTGCTTCAGGAGTGAGAGTTCAGACGGCCTTCTCTTTGCCTCCCTTTACTGCCCTGGAGGGGTTGTAGGCTTAAACCTTTCCAGAAAGGGGAATGAGTTTTAGGCTGATTCATTCCCTGGGGTTAATGAGCTCTCAAGTATTATTATGAAATAAATGAGGAGGGATAAGGGATTTCCTGAGAAGGCAATTTCCTAAGAGGAGGGGCCCAGCCTGAAAAGAGATCAGAGGGTAGACCTGGCAAAGACCACTAAAGAAGGATTATGTGAAGCCCAGCCCCTGATGAAAGCAGAGTTGTTGCCTGGGAGGGCCTCCCCTTCATTCTAACAGTTATTGCTACCACCTATACCCAGGTCCGCTCACTGCCCATTCTGCCAGATTCCCCCTAGCTAGATGACCACCAGCAGGGGTGATGCTTGGTGCAACCCACCATGTGGTTTTCCACACAGCCCTTCCATGTCCCCTAACCTTTCTATACCCCCTTAAACCCCAGAAAAGCAGGGGATGAAATTCTAAACTCTTAATGGAGTGGGGGCTGGGTCAGTGATTACTAGCACCTCTGCAAGGTAAGCAATATTATCCCCATTACACAGATGAGAAAACTGAGGCTCTAGCAGTTTAAGTGATGTTTCAGAAATTTATATAGCTACTTGGAGGCAAAATAAGAATTTGAACCCAAGTGGATCCTACTCAAAAAGCCTGGATTTTTTTTTTTTTGAGACAGAGTCTTGCTGTGTTGCCCAGGCTGGAGGCTGAAGTGCAGTGGCACGATCTCAACTCACTGCAACCTCTGCCTCCCAGGTTCAAGCAATTCTCCTGCCTCAGGCTCCCGAGTAGCTGGTATTACAGGCATGAGCCACCATGCCCGGCTAATGTTTTTTGTATTTTTAGTAGAGACGGGGTTTCACCATGTTGGCTAGACTGGTCTGGAACTCCTGACCTCAAGTGATCCACCCGCCTTGGCCTCCCAAAGTGCTGGGATTACAGGCGTGAGCCACTGCACCCAGCTGTAAAGTCTGGGTTCTTGACAGCAGTCAAGCCCATTACCACCCCACCCAGGAGGCACCTCCATCCCCATGCTCACCACACCCACCGCCTCCTCCCCACAACTGTCTTCTGTAAGTCTTCCCTGTAAGACTTCTCCAAAGCAGCTATTGCCATGTCTGTATCTCCACTTACTTTTTCAAATCAGCAAATATTTACTGGGGACTCTCATTATAAGGCGCGGTTCAGTCCACAGGACATTTTATGTGTAAGATCTTAATTGATTTTCATAACCTCTGTGAATAGCAAACGGTTAAGGTTTTAAGTTAAATTAATACAAAAAACTACAAAGATAAAGATGCCATTATCTGTACTCTCTTGCCCAAGAAATTACTTCTGTATAACATTTTGGCATTTTTACTCCTCTGCCTTGTATTTTATGTTTATACTTTTAAAAAATACAGAAATAATATAAGAATACAGTATCCCTTAACAAAAAATTTTAGTCATAATGAATAAAGCTGACCTCCACCACCTCCACTCATCTCCCCTGACCTCCACCACCTTGCCATCCCAATCCCTTCCTGCCACCAGGAGAAACAGTTGTGAATTTGATGAGTTCTTTCCAGTCTTAAAAACTGCGTTTCAGGTACATAATTGTGTCCTCAGAAAATATGCAACTTTATTCTGTGGTTTTTATTTACATAAACCAGTGTCATGCTGCACCTATCATTCAGCACCATGATTTTTTCACTCCTTATTATTTGTTGAGATCTATCCATGTTGCTATATATTTTTCTAACTCATTTCCTATAACTGCTAGGTAAGGTGAGAGGCTAAACGCTGGGAATCTGCCCAGTTTCAAGGGTTGAAGAGAGGAATTTGGACTTGACTAAGTTTCCTTTCAAGGCTTCTTGATGGTGCAAATGCACAGAACTGGCTCATCCCCACACTCCATACCTGCCTCTACCCCTACCCCAGTGGGATAGGAAGGGGGTACCTGCCTTTCACAGCATCCTGTAAGGAGTGAGGATGCCATGTGGTTAGAAGATTAAAGGATTCTGGGCTCACCGTTTGGAGGTGGCTGCGTCTACTCCCAATATCCAGACCCAGCATTCGAGCCTAGGGGTTTATAATCATTTGCTGCACCTTAGAAACAGACACTTTCCTGTTCTACTCCCTGTGCTTTGGGTCTAGTCAAGATTCTGAGGCCTCAGTCTGGCAAAGACCAAAGGCAGGTACCATCGGATGCCAACCCAAAGATGTACCTAGTCTGCTTACCCATTCTTCTTTGGTGGGACATTGAGATTGCTGCTGCACTGAATGTCCGTTCATAGGGCTCCCTAAACATAGGTATTGATTGATTGATTGATTGTAGAGATGGGGTCTCACTTTACCACCTAGGTTGGTTTTAAACTCCTGGCCTCACATGATCCGCCTGCCTCAGCCTCCCAAAGTGCTGGGATTACAAGCTTGAGCCACTGTGCCCGGCCTGCACATGGGTTTGACCAGCAGTGGAGTCACCACTGAATTGCCAGCAAAGCCAGTGAACCAATTTATACCCAGACCAGCACTGGCAAAGGTGCTATTTCCCCACACCAATGACAACACTTGAAATTATCACTTTAAAACTGTTTACTTAGCCTCCCCTATCCACATAGTTGTTCAAGACAAAAACAAAACAACAAACCCACATCCACGGGGCCAAATTTAAAATGCATCCTCCCTCCCCGTCTCTCCACCACCTCTCCCACCCGTTCCACTGCAAAAACCACCACCATGTCTCCCTTTCTTCGAATCCATTCTCCATCAGCTACAGAATGCTTTCTTTAAATGAAACATTTCAAAACTTGAGACAAGTAAAGAGAATAATATATTAGAATGCCCATGTGCCCACTTATCAAATATTCAGCTTTTATCAATTTTTAACATGTTGTTGTATTTACTTCCCATCCAGATTTTTATACATTTCCTACACATTTATATAGTAACTATAACCATAAACAATATATAGAATTGTTTTGCATATTTTTGCATATTTTGAAACTTTTTATAAATGGCATCATACAGTATGCATTCTTCTGCCTTGCTTGATTTAGATCCTGTGGGTTTAGAGGCATCCACATTGATATATGTAGCTCTTGTTCATTTACTCTAACTGCTGCACTGTACTCTGTTACATGGCTACATCACAACTTATCCATTCTCCTGTGATTCTAGTTTTCATTATTACAAACAGTGCTGGGGGAGTACGGGCATTCCTGTACACAGTCTCTTTATGAATACGTACAATAACTTCCCTTGGGAATATGCCTACAGTGGAATTGCTGGGTTTAGGGCTATACCCCTCAGCTCTGCTAGATTTTGCTGAGTTGCTCTCGAAAGTGGTTATACCAGTTTACCCTCTTAAGAGTGCAAACGTTAATTAATATTAAATGTTTAATATCCGACAATACTATCTTGATGTGTATTTAATGTGCAATTTCCCGATTACTATTGAGGTCAAGCAGTTTTTCAGGTGCTTATTGACCATTTGGGCTTCCACTTCTTTGAAATGTCTGTTTGCATCATTTGTGATGCAAATTGTTTTTTTTTTTTTAAAAAAAAAGATTTCTAAGACTTTTTAATATATACTAGATGCTAACTTGTTGCTTATTTGCATTGCAAAATTTTCTCCAATCTGTGTCTTGCCTTTATGTTCATAGTATCTTTTATTGTGCAAAAGTTCTAAATTTTAATGAAGTCAAATGTATCAATCATTTTTTTTAATTAAGAGCTTCTAGCTGGGCACGGTGGCCCATGACTGTAATCCTAGCACTTTGGGAGGCCAAGGTGGGTGGATCACTTGAGTTTAGGAGTTTAGACCAACCTGGCCAATGTGGTGAAACCCTGTCTCTGCTAAAAATATGAAAATTAGCCAGGCATGGTGATGTGTGCCTGTAATCCCAGTTACTTAGGAGGCTGAGGCAGGAGAATCGCTTGAACCCGGGGAGGTTGGGGGACGGAGGTTGCAGTGAGCTGAGATCATGCCAATGCACTCCAGCCTGGGCGACACAGTGAGACTCTGTCTCAAAAAAAAAAAAAAAAAAAAAGAACTTCTGTGTCTTGTTTAAAAAATCCAAGCCAGGCACAGTGACTCACCCCTATAATCCCAGCACTTTGGGAGGCCAAGGTGGGCAGATCGCTTGAGCCCAGGAGTTTGACACCAGCCTGGGAAACATGGTGAAACCCCATTTGTACAAAAAATACAAACATTAGCTGGGCATTGTGGTGCATGCCTGTAGTCCCAGCTACTAGGGAGGCTGAGATGGGAGGATCGCTTGAGCCCAGGAGGTCGAGTTTGCAGTGAGCTATTAGCGTGTCACTACGTTCCAGCTTGGATGACGGAGTGAGACTGTCTCTCAAAAATAAAATAAAATAAAATAATTCCTTCCCCTTCCAACTTGAGGTCACAAAGATATGCTACTATATTTTCTTCCAAGAATTATAAAGTTTTGCTTTTCACATTAAAGCCCTTAATCCACACACAGTTTTTATATCACATCTATGGAGATTTATTATCCTATAAAGATAACAATTTCTCCCAGCATTATTTATTAAATAGTCCTTCTTTCCCCCACTAATGTAATGCAGTCTCTGTCATATATCAAGTTTCCAAATATGACTAGGTTTATTTTCTGGACTCTATTTTAATCCATAGAGCTACTTTTCTGTCCCTGTGCTGAAACCACACTGTCTGAGTTAGTATAACTTTATAATAAATCTTCATATTTTGTATGGAAAGTCCGCTTCCCACACACTTCACAATTATATTAGCACTTCTTTTCCTTTTGTTCTTCCACATTAGTATTAGAATCAGCTTGCCAAGTTCCACAAAAAATTCTATAGAAATTTTCATTTGTGTTATATTAAAATTATAGATTAAATTGAGAAGAGCTGACACCTTTATGATAGTATCTTCCAACCCACGTGTATTACCCAGGAGCATTCAAAAATTTCCATTTATTCATATCTTCTTTTATGTCCTTTGATAATATTTTTGTGATATTTCTCCTTAAAGCTCTTGTTTATCTTTTGCTAGATTTATTCCTAAGTATCTTAAAGAGTATTATCATTATAAAGATTTTTAAAAAAAATATTTTCTAACTGGCTGTTACTTGTGTATAGGGATAATATGAATTCTTTTATGTTGGCCTCTTTCAGTAAACTTGCTGAATTCTCTTACTAGCTCTGTTTGTTTTTCTGGGTGTTTTCACGGTAAAAAAAAAATTCCTGGGACTTCCATTTCTGCAAGTAACAGCCTAGGTACCCTGACAAGTCTTGTCACGATCATGTATGTCCTGTTGGAAACAGGATTCTTCGTGCACAACTGGGATTGCAGGAAATAAGTGAAATCTCCAAGGCACCAAGTGAGCTGAAACCAAGGGAAAAAACAACTACACAGGGGAAATGAGGTTGCCCTGAGTGCAGATGTCCACACATGTAAGTGCAGCAAGATAAACTTTGCAAGACTAAACTTTGGGCCAGCAGCAAGAAGCAGCTAAACCAGGACCCAGGCCATAAGCTGGGACCCGGGAAGATGCTAAAGTGAGCAGGTTGGTGCCTTGGCACCCAGAAAAAGTAAATGTAAATCTTATCTGGAGAAAGTCATCCTCAATTAAGGCCCAAAGAGTCTCACAGATTAATATCTACCAGTGTGAACTCACAATTGACAATCACCAAAGGCCAGCTGCAGTGGCTCAAGCCTATAATCCCAACACTTTGGGAGGCCAAGGCAGGAGGATCACTTGAGGCCAGGAGATTGAGACCAGCCTGGGAAACATAGTGAGACCTTGTCTCTACAAAAAAAAAAAAAAAAAAATTGTTTAATTAGCCAGGTATGGTGGCATATGCCTGTAGTTCCTGCTACTCAGGAGGCTGATGCAGGAGAATCACTTGAACCCAGGATGTTGAGGCTGCAGTGAGCCACGGTTGCACCACTGCACTCCAGTCTAGGTGACAGAGCGAGACCTGTCTCTTAAAAAATTTTGTTTAAATCACCAAAATCACAAGGAAACAAACTTCCATGAGTGAGAGTCAGGAGAAACAATCAACAACAGAATTAGGTCTCCAAGGATATCAGATATTGGCATCATCAGGTAATGTAAAATAACTGCGTAAGGGAATATGTAAGGAACTAAAACATTAAATTGCAAAGTGGACTAGCAATAAAATACTATCAAAATTTACTAATAAGAACGAACTGACGTCCACTGATAAATATGTAGAACTTTTATTTATTTATTCTCTGTGTTTTCTTTTTGTTTTTTGTCTTGTTTTGTTTTGTTTTTTAGACAGGGCCTCACTCTGTCGTGCAGGCTGGAGTGTGGTGTGATCTTTGCTCACTTCAGCCTCGACCTCCTGGGCTCAGGCGATCCTCCCACTTCAGCCTCCAGAGTAGTCGGGACTACAGGCACCGCCACACCCAGCTAATTTTTTGTATTTATTGTAGAGATGGGATTTTGCCATGTTGCCCAGGCTTATGTAGAACTCTGATAAGTAAAAAGTATAATTTTAAAGTAACAAGGCCAGGCTGGGTGCAGTGGCTTACACCTCCCATTACTCTGGGAGGCTGAGGCAGGTGGATCGCCTGAGCCCAAGAGTTTGAGACCAGCCTGGGCAACATAGTGAGACCTAATCTCTACAAACAAAAATTTTAAAAATTAGCTGGGTGTAGTGGCACACACCTGTGGTCATAGCTACTGGTGAGGCTGAGGCAGGAGAATCGACCTGGGAGGCCGAGGCTGATGTGAGATGTGTTTGCACCACTGAACTCCAGCCTGATTGACAGAGTGAGACCCTGTCTCAAAAAAAAAAAAAAAAAAAAGAAGCCAGGATGTGGTGAATAGTATATTACAACCAACTGAAGACTTAGTTGAGGAGAGAATTAGTGAACTGGAAGATAAATATGAAGATACTACTAGTAGTTCAGTACAGATAGATTAAGATATAGCAATTATGAAAGAGGTTAAAATATATAAAATAATCTGATACATATCTAACAAGAGTTCCAGGGGAGAAAATAAGGGATCATTAAAGAGACAGTGATTGAGAATTTTCTAAAATTGATAAAAATATCAATCTTCATTTATCCCAAGCAGCATACCTTTTAAAAAAAATCCACTCTGAGTGTGATGTATAGAATATCCACTAAGTATCTGACATTTCTCCCTCCAAAAGGTGGAGCTTAATTCCCCTCCCCTTGAATATAGCTTGGTTTAATGACTTCCATGTCTTTTAGTTTTTGTTTTCTATTTTTTGTCCTTTCCTTCTTCCTTGTTGAGGATTTCCTTATTTGACACTCCAATTCATTCCTTAGCCTATAATTATCCTATTATGTTGTTTATTTTAACTATGATATTTTCCATGTCTAATACTGTATTTCAGCTACTACATTTTTCAAAGCTAATGCTGTGCTTCTGCTCGGTTCTTTTTTATGTTTTCTTATTTTGTTTTATATTGCTTATATCTTTATCTTTCTATGTTTATAAAGCAAATTGAAGATTTTTGCCCATCTGTTTTAATATTTAGTCTTCTGTTAGAATCTAAAATACAATATGTTGTTTTTCTTTCGAAATATTTGTGCTTCTCAGTGCTGATTTTTCCCTATGGCACTGGCTATTCTGTCAGGCAATGCTGAAGGCCAGGCCTCTGTGCTTGTTGATTGCAATTACCTCTGTGGGCATGAGGGTGGAGCAGATGAGATTTAGGGTGAAAAGCTCCAGTTATCGGAAACATCTCAGTCCTCACCCACAAAACAACTTCTTGTGTCAAGGCATCATTCTTCATACCCTTGTTCCTCTCTCTTGAGAAAAAGCAGTATTAGGAGGTGAAACTTAGATTATAATTTACCAGCCTTAGAAGGCTGTAGAATAAGGGGGAAGAAAGATACCACCCAAGGATGGTTATTCCCTATATATTTTTCTTGGCTCCTCACAAGTATGGGGCTTCTAATTTTACTCTCAATGACCCCTGGACCAAAGGTCTGAGTCATAGCAGCTGTGCACAGAGCAGGTAACAGCAGCTCCCAAAGTAACGGCAGAGAAGAAGCAAGAGAACAACTCCAACCGTTCTCAGGGGTTCCTTAGAGCTTTCTTGGTTTCTCTAGCATTGATCTCTAGAGAAGGAGCCAGAAGCTGTGCTAGTTCAGCTTCCTGGTAAGAAAAAGACTGCATCCTGTTCTCATTTCATCCATGCAAAATGTCCCTTTTACCTTTGAAGATATGTATGATAGCTCTTTTTATTTTTTAAAGCTTTCTTTTCTTTTATTGTCTGTTTCTGCCAGCTTACTTTTTATTGGCCCCTATTTTTCATGTTAGAGGCTTTCTTCAGATATTTATAATCCTTGGTTGTCTGCTTATGACCAAGAGCGAGAAGCCACAATGCTATTTGAAAGCTCTGAGCCAATGGGAGGGGCAAGAGGTGGGGTGGGAATGTCAACTCTGAGCTTCTTTGCAGAGCCATCTGGATGGATGGTTTGGCGGAGCCCAGTGTCAGTACTTTTAGGTCTTTCTTTTTGGAAACCTAATAGCAAAGAATGCCAAACAGTTTCAGCATTCAGGAAGCATATATTAACAATTCCCTCTTTCTTGGATACAGTCTCCATACCTGGATTTCTCAGTACAGAAAAATAATCCCCCCAGCTTCTGCCAGGGTGGGAGAGGACATTGCTTTGCAGTGTAAAACTAGGGGAGGGCTGAGATCCTGGGTCTAACTGCTTTCAACCAGTTATCCCTATTTATCCCCATCCATCAGATCCCGTCCCAGCAGTGGCAGAGGCTGTGAGGATGCCGCTGGGTAGGTCAGGTGGTGTCCTACTTAACCACTGTCAGCTTGGGATATGGTGTTCTTGGACCTGCTAAGTCAGCAACTTCTTTCCCATCTGCTTCCCAGTTTCTAAAATATTATTGCTGGTAACTTCTCTCCTGTTTTTCTTGTCCTTGTAGAGTTATGTCTATATTTTAAAATCCCTTTGCTGTAATTTTAGTGGAATATCAGGAGGAAAAAAAATTAGATTCATGCATTCAATTCATCGTCTTTGCCTGAAAGCGTATATTTTTTATGTAGAAAATCATTATATCTGCAACTAAGAACAGTGTTTTCTCTTTCTTTCTATTCTTACATCTTTTCTTGCTCTTTTTCTTTTTTGTCATGTTGCATAGGCTCTCACATGCAATTCTGAGTAAATGTGCTAGCAGGAATTTTTGTCTTGGTTCTGATTTCTATAGGAATGATTCCAAAGGGCCTCCTATGCTGCATTTGCCACAAGTTTTTTGATGGATCTTTTTTGCCAGTTTCGTTACACAAGTTTATGTTTTGATTATAAGTAACAGAAAATAGCACAAAAGAGCAGTTTAAACAAGTTAGAAGTTTATTTATTTATAGATATGGGGTCTTGCCATGCTGCCCAGACTGGGATGCACTAGCTATTTGTAGGCACAAACACTGCATACTACAGCCTTGAACTCCTGGGCTCAAGTGATCCTCTTGCCTCAGCCTCAGCTGCTGAGTAGCTGGGACTACAGGTGTGCAACCACCACACTGGGCTCAAGTTTATTTTTATCAGCAGTCCCAAGCTGAAGTGCAAGTTCCTAAATCCTTAGGGACTTGGACCCTCTCCATTCTTTCTCCTCCATCTTCAATATGAGGCTCACATCTCATGGTCCAAAATGGCTGCTCTAACGTTAGCCAGCAAGTCTGCATTCCAGGACGCAGGAATGAGAAAAAGGAAAGGGAAGGGCATCCCTCCGCATTCCCCTAAGGACTTTATAGAAGTTTTATGCATCATTTCTATTTACATCCCACTGGCCAGAACAGATTCATGGGACCCCCGCCTAACTGCAAGAGAGTCTGGGGAAAGTAGTTTTTAATTCTAGACTGTTATATACTTGGCTAATCTGATGACTTTTTAGTTTTACCTTTATCTGTAGTAATACTAATACTCCTCTTCATTCTTAATATAACTTATGACTTTTATTCCTCAATCTGATTTTATGTTGTTAATCTTTTCTATTATTTGTTTTCTATTTCACTAATCTCTACTCTACGTCTTTATTATTTCCTTCCATTTTTTTAATTGTTGGTTTTTTCCAGCTCTTTGAAGTGAATGCTTAGCTCAATTATTATTATTTTGTTTTGTTCCTTAATAAATTTAAGATGATAAATTTATCATTATGCACTGCTTTAACTGCATTCCATAAGTTTTGATATGTAGAATTCTCATTGTTATTCAGTTATAAATACTTTGTACATTTCATTGTGGATTTCTTCTTCAAACTGTAAATTACTTTAAGGTTCTCAAAATGTGAAAACTGTATTTGTATTAGTCTGTTCCCATGTTGCTATAAAGATACTACTTGAGACTGGGTAATTTATAAAGAAAGGAGGCTTAATTGACTCATAGTTCCACATTGCTGGGGATGCCTCAGGAAACTTATAATCATGAGCGTAGGCAAAGGAGAAGCAAGTACCTTCTTCAGAAGGTGGTAGGAGAGAGGGAGAAGGGAAAGGAAAGAGAGAGGGAGGGAGGGAGGCAGGGAGGGAGAGAAAGAAAGACAAGGGGGGGAACTGCCAAACACTTTTAAAGCATCAGATCTTGTGTGCACTCACTATCAAGATAATAGCATATGGGAAACCGCCCCCATGATCCAGTCACCTCCCACCAGGTTGCTCCCTCCACACCTGGGGATTACAAGTCAAGATGAGATTTAAGTGGGGACACAGAGCCAAAATATATCAGTATTTGTTTGTTTGGTTTATTTTTACTACATTTAAAATTATTTAAAAATGTAATTGGCTCAGACAGTGGCTCACACCTGTTATCTCAACACTTTGGGAGACTGAAGCAGGCAGGTGGCTTGAGTTTAGGAGTTCAACATGGTGAACTCGGCAACATGGTGAGACTCTGTCTCTACAGAAACATTCTTTTTAAATTAGCCATTGTGGTGGCGCACACCTGTAGTCCTAGCTATTCAGGAGGCTGAGGTGGGAGGATTGCTTGAGCCTGGGAGGCCAAAGCTGCAGTGAGCCATGATCATGCCATTGTATTCCAACATGGGCGACAGAAAGAGACCCTGTCTCAAAAACAATAACAACAACAACAACAACAACAACAAAAAATCCAACTTTGTCTGATATCAGTATTGCTATATTAACTTCCTTTGTTTTGTATTTTTTATGATATATCTTTTCAATTATATTTCATGACTTTGTTTTAAGCATGTTACTTATAAACAGTATATAGATGGGTTTAAAAAAATTCAATCTAGTGAATTTTATCAGTTTTTATTTAATTTGATTACTGATTATTTGGACTCATTTCTACGAGCTTATTTTGTCATATATGTTTACATCCTTTTTCTTTGCTTCTTTTTTCTTCTTTCTCGCCTTCTATTGGATTGATCAAGCTTTTTGCATTTCTTCTGCAGATTTGAAAGGATTGTGTTTCTTTTCCTTTAACAATTACTTTTACATTTTTAATATGCACGCTTCACTATAAACTATTCTGACACTGTCAAAAAATTAGTATTTCTAGTCTCCTCCCAAATACAAGTCCATTCATTTACTTTAATCACCAACAGAACACCACCCCTCCCTATGCTTATATTGAATTTTCAGAATTTTCATTTTACCTTTTTTAAGTCACAAAATCTTTCTTTTTAAAGTTGGAAATTAGTTAAATTTACTAACATTTTATCAATGTCTGTGCTTACCATTGTTTATCACATTCCACATCCTCTCTCTGGGTTCATTTCTCTTCTTGCTGAATTACTTCTTCTTGTAGTGAACATCTGTGGGAGGTAGATCCTCTTAGTCTTTGTATGTCTGAAAATATCTCTATTTCGCCTTTGTTCCTGAATGATAATTTAGCTGCACATAAACTCAGGGCTTTAAAGATATTATTCCATTGCTTATGAGGAGTAGGCCAACAGTCTAATAGACATGCCTTTAGGTGGATTTTATCTTTTCTTTTTGATATCTTCCACTATTGTCTTGTTATCCTTTATGTTCTGCAGTTGCAGACAATGTGCTTAGGTGTAGACTTATTTTTATTTACCTTGCTTGGCACCTTAAGTGCACTTATAATCAAATAATTCATATCCTTTTCAATCTAGGAAATTCTTAGCTTTATTGTTCCAAATATTATTTCTCCATTCTCTTCTTCTGAGATTCCTATTTTCATACATCAGAGTCTATTTTAATCAATCATTCATGTGTCTTAATTTGTTCTTATTTTAGTCTCTTCATCAGTCTGTGCTGCATTCTAAGCTAATTCTTTTTTTACCATCTTCAAGTTTACTAATATACTCTTTGGTTCTATTTTGGAATTCATCCTATAACTTTTTTTTTCAACAGCCAATACTTATTTTATTTCTAAGGTATCCACTTCCTGGTTCATTTATGCCTATTTGAATGTCTTGTTCTTTTTTTTTATTTAATAGAAGTTGTTCCTTCAGTCGTTTCCTTGAGCTGCTCAAACACATTTACTTACAATATTTGTCAAACTATTCTATAAAATTAATGTTATCTGCAGTGAATTCATCTTCTGATTGTAGATTTTGTTTGTCTTTCTTAGCATTAGAATTCCTCATGTATTTTATAATTTTCAGTGGGAGGTTTCAATCGTTTGTTTAGGCTTTTTTCTCTTTCTTTCTATGTCCATCTCTCTCTTTTTGGCATATTTTGCTGTTATCGTCTCTAGCTGGTACTTCCAGGACCCCTAATCTAGAACTAGATTTTTAAATAAATCATTTTCCCTGCCTTTGTGGGGTTTAAATATTAATGGGGAAGGATAAACAATAAATAAATCAATTTGGCAGGTGGTAATACGTGCTATGGAAAAAATAAAGTAGAATAAGGGGACAAGGTTTGCAGGGGTAGGGGTTCATTTGAGCAGAGACTGGAAGGAAGTGATAGAGCCATGCAGCTATCTGGGGAAGAACACGAAAGGCAGAAAGAAAGGTGAGTCAGGAATTCCTGCAGCTGTAGCATTTGGCATGTGCCAGGGACATATTAGTTGACCAATATGTTTGCAAGAACCCAGAGGAGGGGCCTCTAAGCGCAGGATTCTATGTGATGTTTACTCATGGCTGACGTTTATGGGCCATGGCACGTGCAACTCTCCAACTCTCTATTAGGCAATGAAGGCCGCTCAAAGGGCTGGTGCCCATCTCTTATGCAAACAGAAAACTGGCAGCCGCCATTGTTACCAGCTGAGAGCTTATCCCTCTAGCTGAGCCTCCACTGGACGGGCCAGGTAAGGCCAATTCTTACATGGTTCAGGGGAGCCCCGTGTCCCAGGCCGATGTCCCAGGCCCAGCTGCCTCCTTTCCCAGACAGAATTCTCCTTTTCCAGCTGCCTCAAGCCGCTCACTTAACCCTCACAATGATTCCTGTGACAAGTGCCTTAATTAGTCCCATGACTCCGTATAACTGGTGAGAAAGGGGGCCCTGGAGAGTTCCCCCAGGTGGTTAACAGGAATTTGAACCTGGGGTTGTCACTCATCACCACAGAGGAGGGGGGCTGGTTAAGGAGAAGGGGGTCCTAACCAGCATCCCCTGGAGCTGGTGAAGGGGGTCCTAAAGTCGCGGTGCGGCAGGGCGTACATAGCTCGTGCATTCAGTCCGCTAAAACTTGTTAAGGGCCTGCTGTGCTTCAGAGGCAAAGCCCATCCCTCCTACGGCTGACTCCCGCAGTGGCGCCTCCTAGAAGCACAAGCAGCCAGAGCAGTGTTTGAGCAAGGAGGGTGGGATGTGCGCTGCGGGAGGAGGGTCCCTGTCCCGGCGCCGTCTCACGTTTTCTCTGGCCAAGTCGTGCTCCTTAGCCCGGAACTCGGGGGCGGGAGGTGGGAGTGGAAACGGGCACAGGGTAGGACGTTCTCTGGGGTCTGGGGCCATCCTAGCTGAGCCTCGGGCCAGAATCGGAATCCAGGGCCGGAGGACCCGCTTCCTCCCCACCGCACCATGCCCCTTCTGTCATTTTTTCCCCAAATAGATGGCCTAAAGCCACCCGCGTGCGTCGCCCTCTTCCTCCGGGCTTCTTTTAATATGTCGGTATCAGAGGGCCTGCGGGGGCGTAACTTGGGAAACCTCTAACATCTCGGTGCGGCAGGGCGTACACAACTCATGCATTCAGTCCATGAAAACTTAGGGGCCTGCTGTCCTTCAGAGGCAAAGCGCACCCCTCCTGTGGCTGCGGTTTGCTGGGAACCCACCGGGCAGGGAACGCCGGCGCCCCAGGGTCCGCCCCGCCGCTCTTTGTGCCCCGCAGCCTCCTGCTCCCGCCGCGGTGCAGCCGCCGCCGAGCTCGCGCGCCCCCTCGTGGGAGCTACGGGCACTGCGCGGCGCCGCCCTAGCCGGAAGCACGCGGAGGCTCCCCCTAGATCCCGGGGAGCAGGCGGGGTCCTGGCCAAGCTTTCCACCCGGCTCCGTCCTTTGGACCCCTTCCCACGCTCTAGAAGCCTCCCCCCTTCATCCTTCTTTTGACCCAGACCCCCAGCTCGTCCCTCCCGCGCTCCCGCCGCTGTTTCCAGGTCCCTGGGAACTCCTCCGGGGCTCCAGGCGGTGCAGGCGGGAGATGGAAACGGGGATGGGGGGCACCCGGACCCCGCATTCCAGGAAAACCTCTCACAGTCTGCTCCTGGCTTGAGGAGGTCCCGGGGGAGCTTTTGTGGCCGCTGAAGACAGGGGCTTTTCCAAATATGACCCTAAAGTGAGGCTTCTGCTTTCAAGGTCTCATTCATATTCTCTCCCCTCTCCCCTCTCCTAGGAGGATCAGCGCCGGCGTGATTTCCCAGGAGAGGGGAAAGGGCCGACACCTGGCCTTTAAAGACTCGCCCCGTGGATAACAATGATGAGGGCGAAGCTCTAGGTAGGAGGATTTTCACCACGGTGTTTCATCAAATGAGAATGATCTAGATAAACCAGGAGTGCAATCAACTCCAAAGAAAAAGATGATTTGAAAAACAAAAGTGTGTGTGTGTGTGTGTGTGTGTGTGTGGGGAGGGAGAGAGAGAGAGAGAGAGAGAGAGAGAGACTCTAATATCCTTAGATTCAGAAAATTTTATACCCACAGAACAAGAACAGAATGCTTTTGAAAGGGGCACAAGAATTTAGAAAATTAGAAAGGTACCTGCCAAAATAACAGGCTCTGAAATTCACGTAGACAATCCATCCAGCTCTTCTACCCCTTGATCCCTGGCCTCTTCTCCAGTGATTTCCACCCCCGCGCCGTAGCCGCTCCACTGTCATATCGTAGACGTTGTCCTTAATTCCCACATCCCTCCAAAGTTTACATTTCAACCATCCCACTCGACCACCACCACCTCCTATATTTTCATCAAGCTCCCGCTGGTGTTCTGACCCACATGTTTCTAATCACTCCCTTGCATACATCCTTCACTGTCGGTGTCCCGCCCTCTCATTGTATTTTCCTAACCAAACTCCAACTTTGATTAAATCCAGAGCTTCGCGTCTTCCACACCCTCCTGAGCCACTGAAGAGAGCTGACTGTCGGCACTTCTTCTTCTTCTTCTTTTTTTTTTGAGACGGAGTTTCGCTCTTGTCACCCGGGTGGAGTGGAATGGCCCGATCTCAGCTCACTGCAACCTCTGCCTCCTGAGTTCAAGCGATTCTCCTGCCTCAGCCTCCTGAGTAGTTGGGACACAGACGCCCACCGCCAGGCCTGGCTAATTTTTGTACTTTTAGTAGAGACCGGGTTTCACCTTGTTGGCCTGGCTGGTCTCAAACTCCTGATCTCAGGTAATCCGCTCGCCTCGGCCTCCAAAAGTGCTGGGATTACAGACATGAGGCGCCCCGCCTGGCACTAAGGCCTTTAATTTTATGAAGGCAGCCCTCCAAAGGGGCCGGCTGATTTCTGGCATTGCTTCTGCGTTCAGTTCACTCTCCATCTCTTCCTGGTTGAGCATTTCTCATCTTCTCTCCTCTCCTAAAATCTCTGGCGCTCCCTCACTCTTCACTGACAGATGCCCTTGCTCCTGTCTCTCTTTTTTTTTTATGATAAAATATAGACCTGGAATGCCCTTCCTTCCTTTTTCACTGAGGAACATCATTGGTTGGAAGAGGATTTCCTCACTCTCACAGCTGCCTCGACAGAGCCCCTGGCAGAGACAGGGTGGCACCTCCATTTTTTACCCATACCCCATGCTCTCTTGCCAACTAAGGACTTCCACCTGCTATTAGTCCCTCTCTTTCATTGTGCATACTTATTTTCTCTGTCCTGGATTCTCCTTATTAGCATACTAATATGCCTCAATAACAACCATTTTAAAAGAAAAAACAAAAACTCCCTTGTCCCCATATTCCATTCACCTCCAGGCATGATCCCATTTCTCTGATGTTTTCTGTAGCAAAACTCCTCAAAAGAGCCGTCTATGGTGGCTGTCTCAACTTACTCTTTCTGCATTTATTTTTATTACAATTTTTTTTTTTTTTGAGATGGAGTCTTGCTCTGTCTCCCAGGCTGGAGTGCAATGGCATGCTCTTGGCTCACTGCAACCTCTGCCTCCTGGGCTTAAGTGATTCTCCTGTCTCAGCCTCCTGAGTAGCTGGGACTACAGACGCCCACCGCCACGCCTGGCTAGTGTGTGTGTGCATGTGCGTGTGTGTGTGTATTTTTACTAGAGATGGGGTTTCACCATGTTGGTCAGGCTGGTCTCGAACCCCTGACCTCAGGTGATCTGCCCTCCTCGGCCTCCCAAAGTGCTGGGATTACAGGTGTGAGCCACCGTGCCTGGCCTATTATGAAAATCTTTATTATGAAAAACATTCATCAAAATGAGAGACTATAATAACCCCCATACACCTGTTATAGGTTAAACCATAGCCCCTAAAATTCATGTTGAAGTCCTAACCCTCAGAACCTAAGAATGTGACTTTATTTGGAGACAGGGCGTTCAAAGAGGTAATTAAGGTAAAATGAGGTCATATGAGTGGGCCCAATTCAATAGGACTAATGTCCTTAGAAAAAGAGATTAGGACCACAGATAATACAGACTGAGGGAGGACTGTGAGGACACAGCCAGGAGGCTGTCCTGAAGTGGACACACCTCAGGAGAAAACAAACCTGCTGGCACCTTGATCTTGGACTTCCAGTCTGCACACTGAGAAATCTTAAAGTCACTCCAACAGCCTGAGCTGACTAACACTTATAATCCAGATTCAATAATTATCAAAGGTCTTTCTCTATTTGTTGTGTCTCTCCCTTTTCTGTCAAATATTTTAAAGCCAATGTCAGACTTCATGTCATTTTATTCCCACGTGCTTCAATATGCATCTGAAAAATACCCCCACGTGTTTTTACATAATCACAATGGCTTTTTCACACTTAGAATTTAGCAAGAATAACTTGGTAATATCTCATAGCCAGTTCATATTCAGATTTCCCTGATTATCTTTAAAATGTCTTTCCAGGGCTGTTTTGTTGGAATCGGGATCTATACTGGTATGAATCTTGTTAGTCTACATCAGCCTCTCCCCATCCAGCCTACCTTTTTATTTCTCATCTCACTGGCATTTGAAGAAACCCAGCCAACCCGATTCCTGGAATTGTCTCTGGGCTTCCTCGTCCATCTTTTTTTGTGTATTTGTTTTTTTGTTTTATTCTTTTCGTTTTAAAATATTTTAAACTTGAAAAGGTGCAAGAACAGTATTAAAAACGTTCTTTTCCTTGTACTATTTGAGAATAGGTTGCTGACATGTTGCCCTATCACTTGAGAATACTTTAATGTACATTTGCTACAAATAAGGACATTCTCCTACAACACACTAGCAAAGTGAGGAAATTAACATAGCTACATCTCTGCCACCTAATTTGCACTGCCAATCAAGTTTCACCAATTTCCTCAATAATGTCTTTGCTACCAAAAGGACCCAATTCAAGATCATAATGTTTTGCTTAGTTTTCACATCACATTTCCTTCGGTCTAGAACAGTCCCTCAGTTTTTCCTTGAATTTCATGATCTTGATATTTTTCAAGATTACAGGCCAGATATTTTGTAGAGTGAACCCAATTCAGGCGATGCGTCTCTGGCAGGAGTATCACAGAAGTGATGCTGGTGTTCCTCATTGAGTCCTGGCAGGTGGTACATGATTTCAATTTGTCCAATAGTGACGTTGTTAGCCTTGATTAGTTGATTGAGGTATCGACTGCCAGGTTTCACCACTGAAAGCCTCTCTCCCTGTGGTAATCAATAAGTATTTTGAAGCTCTGTAATATCCTGTTATTCTTCAAACTTCCACTTACTAGTTTTAGAATCCATTGATGTTTCTTGGCTGAGTAAGTTATTACTATGAGGGCTGCCAACTTTTCTAATTTCATTGTTTCTTCTATATTTATTAGTTGGCATTCTATTATAAGAAAAAGCTTTGTCATTGTCTCTCTCTCTCTCTCTGTCTCTCTCTACCTGCCCCTGCTTCTCTCAGTATAGGCTCATGGATTCCACTTTATTTACTGGGTTATAATCTGTTATTGTTATTTAATTTGATGCTCAAATATTCCCACATTTGGCATGTGAGAGCCCTATGAGAGCCCATTCAGGCGCTCTGGCTCTCTATGTCCCTGAGCCCTTCCCTACTTTCTGATACAAGATATTCCAGACTTATCTTGTACTGTTTCTGGTTTAGCCTCAGAATCAGCCATTTCTCCAGGAACCTGGTTCCTTTTAGGGGGCAGTGGTGTTTAGGGGCCAAGATCTGAGTGTTCAGCATGTTCCTTGCATTGGATGGTGCTGCTCCCAGGCCCTCTCAGTGGACAGTGAGAAAATTTCTCTCTCTCCACAGATTTTCACCTCGATTTCTCTATCTATCTATCTATCTATCTATCTATCTATCTATCTATCTATCTATCTATTTATCTATCTATGTATTATCTATCTGTCTATCTATCTATCTATCT
Organism: Macaca fascicularis; assembly: GCF_037993035.2. Lineage (NCBI taxonomy): Eukaryota > Metazoa > Chordata > Mammalia > Primates > Cercopithecidae > Macaca > Macaca fascicularis. The sequence goes on along the minus strand of NC_088377.1, from coordinate 169,803,825 downwards.
ATCATCTCTCCGTGTGTGTGTGTGTGTGTGTGTGTGTGTGTGTGTCTGTGTGTGTGTAGCCATTAGTTTATACTGCCGGGTCCAATTCCAGTTGAACATCGTAGGATTCTTTCTAATTTTCCACTTTTGGTATTTATAACTCTTTTTTTCCCACCAGTGAGAAGCACAAACCCCACTATCCTCACTATACTAGCTTTTTTGATCAGTCTCCATCTGTGACCAATCTACTGATGCTACCATCACACACAAACACACAGATGCCCTCTTTACCCACTCACACTCCAACATCCAGTACCAGGCTGCCCCACCCAACTCCTAGCCATAGGTACCTACCTGAACCAGCCCTACCCAATGGCTTTTGGACTGAATAATTCAGGGAGAAAAGGGGGAAGGAGGGAAGGGAAGGGGAGGGGAGGGGAGGCAGAAGGGGAAAGTTCATTTTTTTCTTGAATCCCCTCAAATCAGGAAACAATACAAGTTCACCAACCACTTTCCCACGGCCCCTTCTCCCAGTCCTGCCTATTTGTCCTGCAGCAGCCCTGGGTGCAACTGTCTACCCTCCCCTGCTGTGTCTACTCTGCTGGCTGTTGCTTCTAAGTCTTCTGTGCTGGATCCCCCTCATCTTCATAACCTTGAGGTGCTGAAAGGCTCCAGGACTCATGCTCAGACCTCTTCTCCTCTCTGTCCTCCCTCACTTTCTAAGTGATCTCTTCCAGTCTGGAGACTTTAAATATCATATGCGGAGGACTTCTAAATTATCTCCAGCCCTAACCTCCACCCTGCCTCCAGACTCCAACATCCAATTGCCTTCTCTAACTGCATGTCTAATAGGAAACCCAAAGTTAACATATCCAAAACCAAACTCCACTTTTTCTCTCAAAGCTGCTCCTTCCCCAATGCTTCCCGTTAAAGAAAATTACAGCTTCTTCCATCTAGTGTCCCAATTGCTTGATTTCTCTCTCTAAACCTTATATCTAATTCAATGGCATATTCTTGCAGTCACACCTTCGAAATACATCCCTAAATCACTACTTCTCACAATATTCATCATTACTCTCCAGTCCAAGCCACCAAGTTTTCTTAGGGCATCTGAAAGAGTCTCCTACCCAGCCTCCCTGGTTCCTCTCTTGCTCCCAAATGCTCCATTCGCCACACAGCAGCCAGAATGATCCTGTTAAAATGTAAATCACACTTCCAGTTCCCATAATAGAAATGACAAGAATCATTTCAGAACTTAAGACTCAAGGGCAAAAGAATACAAAGGAGAACAGACACTCTTAAATGAGAAAATAAAACAAAGTGATTTTTTAAACTAGAGAGAAAATGACAGATGTATAAGATAGGCAAACATTGCATAATTATAATCCCCAGAGGAGAAAACCAAAACAATGAAACTGAAAAAGATATTTAAAATATAATTGAAAAAAATTTTCCTGAAATAAGAGAAGACTTGAATCTAGATATTGAAAGGACAAGTTGACTCAACACAGTTAGAAACATATCCTGGGATGTTTCCCAGTAACAGAAGGAACTTCAGGACCAGAGGAGGTGGATTCTGGAGGGAAAGACCCAGGGACCCCTGACTGGAGATTGGTTGAAGCTGCCAGAATGCGAGTGCACACACGTGCACACACACATACACTGCACTTTGGGTCAGACAGGAAGAATTTGGGTATTTGTCTCAGGGGAGATGCATTAGTCCATTTTCACACTGGTATAAAGAACTTCCCTGAGACTGGGTAATTCATAAAGGGAAGAGGTTTAATTGACTCACAGTTCCATATGGCTCGGGAGGCCTCAGGAAACTTACAATCATGACGGAAGGCAAAGGGGAAGCAAGCACCTTCTTCACAAGGTGGCAGGAGACAGAGCAAAGGAGGAAGAGCCTCTTATAAAACCACCAGATCTCGTGGGAACTCACTGGCTCTTGTGAGAACAGCATGGAGGAAACTGCCCCCATGATCCGATCACCAGATCCTCCCACCAGGACCCTTCCTCAACACTTGGGGATTACAATTCGAGATAAGGTTTGGGTGGGGACACAAAGCCAAACCATATCAGGAGACAATGCATATGAGAGCTTAGGTAGAAAATAGGTCCATTCCACAGCCCTACAAGTTGAGAGGAACAGGGGACCTAAGTGAGATTGACACAATTAGATCTATTGGAAAGAAAGCCAGAATTAGCAATGTTAGTATCAACCAAAATGGATTTCAAGATGGCAAGAATTACAACCTCTAAATAACTTTTGTTAAGAAACAGGCAAAAATTAAAATTATAAATGATTTATAACTGAATAAAAATGAGAGCACTACATAACTTGTAGGAGGTAGCCAAAATTGTACTCAGAGAAAAAAATTATAGTCTTAATACATTTATTAGAAAATCAGAAAGACTAAAAAGAAAGAAACTGTGCTTTTAAATTAAGCTAGAGAAAGAAAAACGTAATGAAAAAAGTAGAAAGAATAATGATAAAAGCAAGATGTAAGGAAAGAAAAACAGTAGAAGAGTTGCTGAACAAAAGTAAAACATGGTTCTTTAAAACATTATCAATATAGACAAACCTTGAATAAGTATAATAAAGAGAAAAATGAGAAGGCTGAACAAACAGCATCAGGAATCAAAAATGAGTATATCTACAGACAGAAGTGACTAGTAAAATATAAAGAATACACAATTTTCTACTAAAAAATGTGAAAACCTACACAAAAATAAATTTAAAAATAGAATCAAGAAGAAGTAAAATACCTGAATAGGCTAAGAAACATGGAAAAATCCAAACTTGTGGTCAGCGACCAAATTCAAAAACTATCTGCAATAGACAGAACGCTTGTGTCTCTCCGAAAATTCATATGTTGAAATCTGAACCCCCAACATGATGGTATTAAAAGGGGGGCCTGGGCTGGGTGCGGTGGTTCACACATATAATCCCAGCACTTTGGGAGGCTGAGGCAGGTGGATCACCTGAGGTCGGGAGTTCGAGACTAGCCTGATCAACATGGAGAAACCCCATGTCTACTAAAAATACAAAATTAGCTGGGCATGGTGGCAGATGCCTGTAATTCCAGCTACGCAGGAGGCTGAGGCAGGAGAATCACTTGAACCTGGGAGGCGGAGGTTATGGTGAGCCGAGATCACACCATTGCACTCCAGCCTGGCAACAAGAGCGAAACTCCATCTCAAAAAAAAAAAAAAAAAAAAAAAGAAGGGGGCCTTTGGGAGGTAATTAAGTCACAGGAGTGGAGCTCTCATGAATGGCATTAGATATCCCAGAGAGCTAGCTTGCTCCATCTACCATGTGAGAAGCTAGCTTGCTTCTATTCCAACTCATCAAAGGTGCTATTTATGAGGAAGCAGACCCTCACCAGATACTAAATCTACTGGTGCCTCGATCTTGGACTTCCCAGCCTCTAGAACTATGAGAAATAAATTTCTGTTGTTTATAAGCTGCCCAGTTTATGGCATTTTATAATAGCTGCCCAACTAAGACAGTACCAGACCAGAGGGTATATTGAGGTAAGTTCTATGAAGCTTTTTATTGATTTATTCATTTATTTTAGATTTAAAAAAAAATTTTTTTTAGAGATGGGTTCTTGCTTTGTTGCCCAGAGTGGGATTGAACTCCTGGGCTCCCATGAGTCTCCTGCCTCAGCCTCCCAAATTCCTGGGATTACAGGTGTGAGCCACCACACCTGGCCTATTTATTTATTTTAGAGGCAGGGTCTTGCTATGTTGCCCAGGCTGGTCTTGAACTCCTGGCCCCTCAAGCAATCCTCCTGCCTTGGTCTCTCAAAGTGTTGCAATTATAGGTGTGAGCCACTATGCCTGGCCCAAACTTTTAAATTATTACATAATACTCATTTTGGATAAACTTTCAGTTTATACAGAAAAGATATGGGAAAGTCTTAATCTAATTTTCTGATAACAGTATCACTGTGATCCTAAAAGTCGACATGGACAGCACAAGAGGGAAAACTACAGCCACTTCCACTTATACACACAAATACAAAATTACTAATCAATCAATAACCAGGTAGGGTTGTTCCAAAAGAATATGCAAGAAAAGAGTTGAATAAATATAAACTATATCATGTTCATGGATGGGAAGACTCCATTATAGGTCTTGTACATTTTTTATTAGGTTTGTTTTAGAGTTTACGTTGCTATTAAGATGCCGTGCCCAGTATATATTGGGTCCAAGAAGATAAAAGCCAAATACTGACAAAAGTAGAGAAAAAAGAAAGAAGCTCAGTTACTTGTGGACACCATGGGGTCTTTGCATTAGCTCTGGTCTGCATCCCTTTAGATTTACCTGCTATACAAAATAAAAAATCCTATTATATTAAGTGTCTGTTTGCCTCTGTTACTAAAAGCTGATACAAATCTCAATAAAACTTTCAATAAGATTTTTCATGACACTTGACACACAAATTCTGAAACTCTTACTGAAGAATAACACACCCACATTCCAGGAAGTGAAAGAGGGAAATTAGGAAAAGGAAAGGGCAGTGCCTATAGCAGAAAAACTTTCCTAGAAATTCCCCCCATAGACGTCTTCCTTTTTCTAGGCCAGAGCTAGGTCACATGGGAGTCCCTAGCTTCAAAGGAGACTAGGAAATGTAGTTATTTCTGAGACACTATTGCCACAAAAGTATACTCCAGATGAATTAAAGACCTAAATGTAAAAAAGAAGTGCTTTAAAATTATTAGAATAAATTAAGAAGACCGGCTTTTTTCACTTTGGGGTAGAGAGGGCCTATTTATTTATTTATTTATTTATTTATTTATTTATTTATTGACTTTGTGATGGAGTCTCACTTTGTCACCCAGACTAGAGGGCGGTGGTGTGATGTTGGCTTATTGCAACCTCTGCCTCCCAGGTTCAAGCAATTCTCCTGCCTGAACCTCATGAGTAGCTAGGATTACAGGAATGTTCCACCACACCAAGCTAATTTTTGCATTTTTAGTAGGTTTCACCATGTTGGTCAGGCTGGTCTTGAACTCCAGACCTCAGGTGATCCACCTGCCTCACCCCTCCAAAGTGCTGGGATTACAGGAGTGAGCCACTGCGCCCAGCCAAGAAGGGGTTATTTAAACAAGACACAAGGTCTAAAAATCATAAAGAAAATTTTACAAATCAAAATTAAAAATTTGTACAGGGTACAAAATACTATAAACACATTTAAAAGACAATCAACATTGCCTTTTAACTGGTGGCTGGTGACAAACATTTCAAGTGTACAGAAAAGGAACTGAAATTCATCATTTGTAGAGCATTTACAAATCAATAGGGAAAAAAATGACCCAAGAGAAAAGAAATGAGCAATGGATATTAATGTGTAATTCACAAAAGAGAAAATATAAATGGCCAATAAACACATGAAAAGATGCTCAAACCCAAGAGTGATCAAGGAAATGCAAATCAAAACTCCTAGGAGATACTATTTTTAATCATCAGCTTGACAAAAAATAAATTATTTATTAACATCGAGTGGTACTGAGGCGTGTGGAAATGAGCATGCTCATGTAACTGCGGGGAAGGGTGTGAATTGGTGCAGCCACTCTTGAGAGTGATTTGATCGTATCTACTCAAAGCAGAAAATGTGCATTTCCTATAACCTAGTGATTAAGCTTCTGTGTGTCAGCACTAAACAAATACTCACACACGTGTATGGGGAACCATGCTGAGGAATGATCATTGAAGTATTTTTGAAATAGCAAAATTGTGGAATGGATAAGCACAATGTGATATATTTTTAGGACAGAAGACTCTGCTGCAGCTCATTCCAAAAGGAATGGACCTGGTTTAAATCTGTCTAAGATCTTTTAATCTAAGATGGAAAAAAAAAAAATCAAATCATTAAGTTAAAAAAGAAAACAGTTGCAGAATATGCATACCATTTATATTATTTTAAAAACACATACCCCAAACAATACTATCTATTTTCTGTGGGTATATCTAATGAATTTCAAAATTTCTTTTTAATCTTTTGGATCCACACCAAAATCATAATAGTGGTCTACCTCTGGAGATAGGAGAGGGACAAAACTGTTGGGTTAATGGAGACTTTAGATTTATTTTTGATAATTTTAAAGGTGAATAGATTCATGTATTGATATATTGATTCGTAATTGAAATGAATTCAAACTTAAAAATCATAAAAAACGTAAGTTTATATCAGGCTAATTTATATATTGTCCATAGTTTGTTGTGAATAATTGTGTTTAGTTCATAGCAAACCATATAGAGGTCTCATTCCTGTAGTTTTCAATGAATCCTTTTGCTGTCTTCAAAAAAGCCTCCTTCCAGCTCTCCCATGGGAAGTCTGGATCTTTCTGATCCCAGAGTAGGCAGAGCTATGAAGTGTGATCTTTAGAGACGTGTGATGTGATAAGGCGTGTCCTAAGAGGCTGCACAGACTGGGCATGGTGGCTCATGCTTGTATTCCCAGCTCTTTGGGAGGCTGAGGTGGGAGGACCCCTTGAGCCCAGGAATTTGAGGTGGCAGCGTGCTATAATTGCACCAATGCACTTTAGCCTGGGTGATACAGCAAGACCTTGTCTCAATCAATCAATCAATCAATCAATCAATATTATCTGGGCATGGTGGTGCATTCCTGTAATCCCAGCTATTTGGGAAGCAGAGCCCAGGAGATGGAGGCTGCAACAAACCCTGATGGGGCCACTGCACTCCAGCCTGGGCGACAGAAGCAGAGCGAGGCTACCCAGCCACTGGGGTGCCCTTCAGGAGCGCACTTTCCTAAGCTCACGTAGCCCAGATGCTCTCTGTGAGAGAGAGTCAGAGACTGGAACCTGGGGCCACTATGAGTGCTGCAGCTCATTCCCTGCCTCCCTGGGGTGGGCTCTGTCAGGTGACCCTGGGGCTCAGCACAGGCTGACCCACCCTCTGCCAACCCTCTCACATCTGCCCCTTAAGGGGGGCCCCGAGGGGAATCAGGATCTCTGCACTCTCCCACAGCCCAGCCCTGGGCCTCCTACCCCTCTGTAAGCCCATCCTTGGCAGTCTTAATTAACTTCCAGAGACACAGAGACACGCAATAGCCTTGGGTGACACGAGCTATAAAATTGCATAGTCTGATTAAAAATAATAATGAGAATACCTACTGCCCATTAGCCTGTGCCTGAGCCCTTAACAAGTGTTAGTTAATCAGCCTGCTTGCAGCCTGAGGAGGGGCAAAGGTTATTGGTGCTCTTTTAGAAGAGGGGCCAGGGGTTAGTGACGAGGGGCTGGTGCTGCAAGGAACGGCTTTCCGTGACCTATTCTGGCCTTTCATAGCCACTGGATCACCAGAAGAGAGAAATCAGCCCTCTAAGCTGGCCATCGCTGTCTGTGTGACTTCGAGAGGTGGCTCCCCTTTCCTGGCCTCAGTTTCCTCATCAGTAAAATGCAGAGATTGGGATGACTGTTCTCCAGGGCTTCTTCCAGCCCCGATGTTGGGGACAGCCCAGGTGACCAGAGAGCCACATCTACTGCATCTCCTGCCACCTCCTTAGGGAGTAGGGCAGGTCCGGGTCTTCTTCAAGAAGAGGAGGGTCAGCCCCTGACCCTGACCCTGGCCCTGCCCCCCATTGAGACCCTGGGTGGGTAAACACACCAGGCCACCTCTGCCCCTTGATGGCCTTGTTTGTTTGTCTCTTAAATTGTGGTAAAAGAAATATAATGTAAAATGTGCCATCTCGACCACTTCCAAGCATGCAGTTCAGTGGCATTAAGTAATTCATGTTGTTGTGCAACCATCACCACCCTCCACCTCCAGAACTATTTTTCATCTTGCAAAACTGAAACTCTATACCCATTAAACACTACGTCCTCATTCTTCTCCCGACCCCGGCCCCTGGTAAGCACAATTCTACTTTCCTTGTCTGTGAATTTCACTAATCTAAGCACCTCATCTGAGTGGAATCCCACAGTATTTGTTCTTTTGTGACCAGCTTATTTCACTTAGCACACTGTCTTCAAGGTTCACCCACGTTGTTGTAACACTGGAATTTTCCTACCTTCTAGGAGTCCAGCCTGGGGGCTGGGGAGGGGGGGGCAGGGTGCGGGGTAGAAGTGCAGCAGACCCTGTGGTTGATTTTCACCCAGGGGCTGTCAGGCCTCATGCCAGGGCCTCCTGGAAGATCCAGGATAAAGGGGCACAGCCTCCAGGCATGTCGGTTTTACTCATTGGTAAATAGTGTCAAACATTACACATTAAAATCAACATGAATACATTACCAAGCAGAAGGCAACGTGCACATAAATTTAAAAACTGGGACTTGAAAGAATTCTGTGCTTGTGGCGAATTTTCTTCTTTGAACCCTGGGGGAATTGGATGGGAAGCTGAAGGAAGCACAGCCCATGAGCCCCAGCCTGGCCTGGAATCTGGTTTCCTTTGGCCTGAAGCGTGCAGGGCACCCTAGAAGAGATGGGGCAGCCAGGGCAGCTGGGACTCCCACCTCCCCCAACTATAACTTAGGCCTTAGAAGCCCAAGGGGTCACAATCATTGTGAACCTAGTGGGTGCTCTAAGCCCCATGGCTGCCAATCAGGGTTGCACCTCTTTAAGCCAAGGGGCCCGGAGCTGGGGATTGCCAGTTGTGTGGTCATGCCTCACCGCACCGGTGGCTTCATGGTAGAAGCAGGAAGCGTGGAGAGGCGGAGGTGGGCACGGCCAGCTTAAGGCTCCAGCTGCCTGTGCTCCCCGCTATTTCCTCCCTGAGCTAGAAGAAGTTGCCAAAGGCAGTCGCCTCCCCAGGGCCACCCCATACGTCTGGGGGAGCCGCCAGGAAGTGCCAGAATCCACCACCAGAGCCCTCTCCTCTGCAGCCAGAAACACTCCACAATAATTTGGCCTGAGAGATGAGCACCAGAAAGTTGCCATTTAATTTAATTTATTCCAATTTAACTTTAATTTCAGTGAGTCCACATTTGCTCCCCCAGCTATCTTTTCGCTCCTGAGGTTGTTAAATTATTGTAGCTCGTGAAGAAAGAGAAGATGGAAAATGGTCAGAGCCTCGAGGAGCCAGCCCAGCCCTGAGGCCCCCATGTGTCCTGTGTGTTCCCTTGGGGACTCTCAAGGCCAGATTTACTGGGGGAGGGGGGCTGGGGACAGCCACCTTTGATGCACCCAGAGCCCTCATCACCCACCCCAGAGTGAAAAAGGTATAATATTAACAATTAACCTAGCATCTGCTATGTGCCAAGATGCCTTACCTTGGTAGCAGGCATTATTCTTATCTCTCAGAAGAGCCACCTGAGGCTCTGAGGCCAAGGATACGCAGCCTCTGATGGAAGCGGGTGTGAAATCCCATCTGGCTGCAGTAAGGAGGGTGCAGCTGGGGCTGGGCTCAGCAAGGAATCCTGAGGGCCATGGCACTTGTGTCCCGGAACCCTCTCCCAGACAGAGAGGCAGTCAGGGCTAGGGCCCTCTAGACCCTCTGCCTGAATCCAAACTACAGTTCTGGAAAGGGACCCCCATCAGAAGGGACCACAGAAGGAGCACCCTGGATTTGCACATCAGCTCAATAGATACACAGCTGACTGTGTGTCCTTGGGCATAGGAATTACTGTCTCTGAACCTCAGTTCTCAAATTGCAAAATGGAATAATAATCATCATACTTCAAAAGGGCTTCACAGGTATACTGGCCCCCCAACACTAAATAAATGCCAAGAGGCTGTCCAAGAAAGACTGAACTTAAAATGTGGGAACATTGGAAAGATTGTTCTTTCTGGATTAAAAGCAACTTCTTCCTTGAAGGGCAGAAATCTGGATTTGTCTCTGGGACTAACTTTCCATTTGTTCTGAAATGGAGCCCTCTGGGAAGCCATTTCGTTGTTTGGTGTGAGAGAAGGAACTTGCTGGAGTCCGGGGTAGGTGGATGCCTGCCCACCAAGAGCCTAACCCAAAGGTGGAAGCTTGGCCTCTGCTGACTGATCCTTCCTTTGCTCATTCTGGGAAAAATTTTCCCTTGCAGAGGCAGAGATATGTTTGTTTTTGCACAAAACCTCAGGCTCTTTGCATTGGCCACTTCCCTGCCCAGAGCATCCTTCCACATATTCCCATGCAGGTGCTCTCCTGCACTGCGAGACTTCGCTTAATGTCGCCTTTTCACTGAGGCCTTCCCTGACCGCCCTGTCTCAAATTGCAGCTCAACTCCTGGCCCCACATTCTCCACCCCTTTCCCTGGTATACTCCTCCCCAGCCCGTCCATGGTACTCTGCACCTTCCAATGCAGTGGCATGTATTTATGTGGCGTCTTGTCAGTCTCCCTGACTTGGCGCAGGCTGCTATTAACAAAATATCATACACTGGGTGGCTTGTAACCAACAGAAATGTGTTTATCACAGTTCTGGAAGCTGGAAGTCTGAGATCAGGTTCCCAGCACCTTCAGGCATCTGGGTTGCAGACTGCTGACTTTGTGGGCCCTCCTATGGTGGAAAGAGAGCGAGCTAGCCCTCTGGCCTCTTTTTTTTTTTTTTTTTTTTTTTTTTTTTTTTTTTTGAGACAGAGTCTCACTCTGTTGTCCAGGGTGGAGTGCAGTGGTGTGATCTTGGTTCACTGCGACTTCTGCCTCCTGGATTCAAGCGATTTTCCTGCCTCAGCCTCCCAAGTAGCTGGGATTACAGGCACCCGCCACCACACCTGGCTAATTTTTGTATTTTTAGTAGAGACGGGGTTTCACTATGTTGGCCAGGCTGGTCTCAACCTCCTGACCTCAGGTGATCCACCCCCCTCGGCCTCCCAAAGTGCTGGGATTACAGGCATGAGCCACCACACCAGCCTGGCCTCTTCTTGAAAGGGCACTAATCCCATGCATTAGGGCTCCCCCTCATGACCGAATCACCTCCCAAAGGCATCCTCCAAACACCATCACCTTGGGGATTTTATTTCAACATATGAATTGGGAGGGGACACAAACATTCAGTTCATAACACTCCCCTACTAGAATGTAAGGGCCATGAGGGCAGGGATTTTGTCTGTTTTGTTTACTGCTGGATCACCAGAAGCTCAACTAGTGTCTGGCACATAGTAGATGCTCAGTAAATGTTGGATGACTGAATTAAACAGAAGCCTTTGCTCATAGGAGGTAATACGGTTGGGGAAGGGGTGAGGCAGGCCCTCTTTACCTTGCACTCAAGGAAAGACCTAGGTAAGAACTGGGATGGCCTTTGCCCAGCACAGCATGGGGAGGGTGGTTAGGGACACCACGCAGGAATGTGACTGCATAAACCAGGGCCTGGAAGGACACTGCTGGGCTGTGGGGACTCTCTTGTAGGACAGAGGCCAACCACAACCTACTGGAGTTGCCTTTAAAAGGCATGGCTATGGCTAGCCCCATAGAAAATGAGACAGGCCCAGAGCTGAGAATGGGGAGGTCTTTGTTGAGCCTGGCTTGGCTCTGCTGGGAATGCTTTCAGGTTCGTGAGCTGGTCTCTGGCCTGTGCGGCAAGCTGTGCTAGTCAGGGAGCTGGCCCTACAGAGCAGGTTGGGGTGTGTGGACTACAAGGATAGCCACTTCTATTGGCAGCTGGGAAGACTGTCCTGGGTTTCGGAGGCCGAGCTAAAGGGGAAAGGAGTAGCCCCTGCCTGATGCTGGAGTGAGAACCTCGGTCATGGCCACCAGCAGAGGCCTGGGTATCCACAAGGAAGATATCAAGTGGCTTCTGATAAAAGGACAAGTTTGGCCTGATTTCCTATCTTTCTCCCCATCTCTCTCCCCCATGTGATGCCTTCTGCCATGTTACAACAAAGCAAGAATGCCCTTACCAGATGTGGCCCCTTGGTCCCGGATGTGATAGAAGCCTCCAGATGAGTGAGCCAAGTAAACTTCTTTTCATTGTAAATTACTGCATTTGTGGTATTCTGTTGTTGTAGTGGGAAATCCAGAAGAGCGGTGACTGGAAGGAGAGGCACTAACATGTCAGAAGATGAAGTCCAGGTCACACACCTGTATCAGCCTTTCCTGGTGTCTCTATGGACTGTGTGCTGGCCAGATGGTTTAAGAATATTCAGTTCTGATATAAAACATGATAGAAGCTACTTACAGAAACAAATAGCTGTGAAACATGCATAGTAAACACAGAGTATACAGAATATATGTACATTGAACAGAGGTTTAAGAAGAATGAAACAAGAGTATCGCTGACAGGTAGGAAGGGTGGAAGAAATGATAAGGCATCAAATATCCATGATGCACTCAACACCCACGGGGCACTCAACACACTCAATATTCATGAGATCTTAAATTGTCCACCCACGGGTGACACATTCTGGCTTCACGTGTCCTATGCCCAAGAAAATTAGTAAATTCATTACTTAAACATCCCAGATGCTAACTTCTATTAATTCTTACTGTGGAAAATGCTTTCTGTAATCTAAATAAAGCACCAAATGGGTTTGAATCTTCAAAAAAGCTAATAGCTGCTCATCAGGCTAACTGGCAAGCCGGAGCTACCCATGCATCCCTCTGCTGTAGCAAGTGCGTGTACGCTCCGGGCATCTTCATCTGCTGAGCCCTTTTGCCTGCCTGGCTCTGGTCGTCACAGCCCCAGCACCAGTGACACGGCTGATGCAGCAGAGAGGAACAGGTCATGGGAACCTCGTGCACCCAGGAGTCAGGGGTGTGTGTGCTCCATCCACCCCAGGGGCACCCCAGCCTGTGCGCTCACTCACCCTTCTCTTTCCCCTTGCTTCCTGCTGTGTGTTTTTAATTGGTTTAATAAGCCGTGTCATTCGAGAATCATAATTTCATCTATGAGCTTCCCTGTCTTGTGACCTCTGGGATGGCTGACGTACAGAGGCCACCATGGCATTGAGGTCATTTCCCACAGGACAACGAGATGTGGAGTATCTTTGGGACATTCACAGATGTACCTGGGTGCTACAATTTGAATGCCCCCTCCAAAACTCATGATGAAATTTCATTGCCATTGTGATGGTATTGGGAGCTGGGGCCTCTAAGAGGTCATGAGGGCTCACTCTCGTGAATAGATTAATGTCACCATGTCAGGAGTAGGCTTCTGATGAAAGGACAAGTTTAGCCTGATTTCCTCTCTCTTTCTCCCCATCTCTCTCCCCATCTCTGTCCCTTGGTGGCAACGGGACAGTGTGATGCCTTCTGCCATGTTACGACGAAGCAAGAAGGCTGCCACCAGATGTGGCCCCCTGGTTTTGGATATGGTGGAAGCCTCCAGATGAGCGAGCCAAGTAAACTTCTTTTCATTGTAGATTACCACATCTGTGGTATTCCGTTGTAGTAGCAGGAAATAGACTAAGATGCTGGAGGAACGCATTCTGGGGACTTATGATAATTGGAACATGGAAGGAAGGGCTACCTATCTTGTGGGCATAGCCTGGTGTGGCAGATTACACACTCCGGCGATGGCTACAATGCTATCTCCCATCTCATCTGTGCTTTTTACAGTGTGACCGTGAGTGACATGAGGGAGTCAATGTCCCCTCCCCTCAAACCTGGGTGGCCCTTTGTGGCTGGCGAGGCCAGACTGTGGTGCTGGCTGAGGACATGGGGAGTGATGCTCTGTGACATCCAAGGCTGGCTACCAGGTAGGAGTGAGTAGGCTTGAACGGTCCAGGATACTGTAAGGTTGGGACACAGGCTGCAGGTGCAGGCCTCAGGGTTCTGGCTTGACCTGCTACTGCCCTCCTGTCCTTCCTGGCCTTCCCCACCCCACACCAGCCACAGCTCTCAGGCATGACAGGAGCCCGTGCCCTTGCCTTTGTGAGGCTGCAGGGCTGTGCTGGGTGGGACAGCTGTGCCCAGCCTTGCCGTTTGGGCTGCCCACCCACAGAAGGGACATTTGCCCAGGTGGTTTGAAATCCCTCGAAAACGGGCCCTGAGGTTGTGTCTATTGGTCCTGATAAAGAGAGGCATTTTGGAGGGGGGTGTCCATGGTAGGCAAGTGGCAGCCAAAACTTCAGCCCCCAGCCCTGGCCAGCAGCCCCCACTGCACTTGGCTCCTCTCACCATGAGCCTGGGCAATTCTGGTCAGGACGCGGCCCTTACTGCCCCATCCCCCACACTGCGAGCACCCCACATGCTTCCCTTCAAGCTTAGTGGCTGCGTGGTGAGAGGGCCGGGGCCCTGAGGGACAGCAGGCCCATCTGTCGGTTCCTCTCCATCTGTCTCTCTAGGGTTCTTCTCTTCCCTGCCCTTCAGCATCATTTTCAGAAGAGCATTTCCTCCGCCTCCGTGTCCAGCCTATCTCCCCTGGCCTGGCATCTGCTCTCAGCACCAGGTGCCTCTGTTAGTTTTAGTCCATTTGGTTTGCCTGGAGGTGTCTCTGTTTGTCTCCTTCCCGAGGCTCTCTTAGTCTTGCCTCTAATGCTCCCACCTCCAGTCACTCCTGCGGAATCTACTGAGCACCTAGCATCGGGCCTCACCACTCACCAGCTGTGTGGCCTTGGGCAAGCTACTCAACCTGTCTGTTCAGATGCCCCACCCTCCTCACCTGACAGTCTTCCAGCCCAGATGTTCTGCCATCATCCTATCTCCTCCTGCGTTTGCAGAGGGGGGCAGGAGTCCAGGGAGCTGAGGGCTCGCCCACTCATGCCAGCATCAGAGATCTACAGGAGTGATTCCTCCCTCCTCCCCATTTCTGGCTTTGGGGTGCTGAGATCCCTGGGAAATGGCAGCCCAGGAGGGGTCTCTCTGTTTGAAAACATTTGCAACCCACCTTGGAAGGAGGTTGCTGGGGAGGGCTGCTCCCTCCTAGGAAGAGCCAGTGAAAGAACAGCTGCTGTTGTCCCTTGGTGGCAACGGGTGGAACATCAGGAGAAGGACAGCAGCAAGACCAGGGGAGCCCTCAGCCACCCTCTTCATTTCTTCAAGCCCTTGCCATTGTGCCAGGCCTTGCAGATGTTTCCTGGGAGATTCTGGTGTCCCTTTTTCAAGGAACATTCTGCTGGGCAATTTGAAGAGTCCTGTTGTACACGATGCTGTGATCCGCTCAGCTATTTCTATGTCCCTCGGGCCACCCTAGCCAGACCAGAAACTTCCAGAAGGCAGGGTCTATGCCACTCCCATCCCTGAACCTCCACAGTCCCCGTTTCCTGGGAATGTGGTTAGAATGACTATCTGCTGATGTCACCGACAAGGAGGTGACCGTGAACACTTCAAGACTCTTTTCCATCTCTAGAAACTGGCGGTCCTGGAAGTGGGTTCACACAGCCCATAAAAGCCGGGAGAATGAAGTCACCACTGTCACTGCTGTCCCCATCCCTTGTTTTCTGAGATGTGACTTCCTGTCCTCACTCTATGGAGAACAGCTGGAGCCATGCTAAGCAGTTCTAGGGGAAGACAGGACAGGCCACTACCAACCCCTCGTGAAACACTGGAGTTCAGGAGGAAGCATGGAAAATGAACAGAGAAATATCACCCCCAACTTTGAGCTTCTCTCGACAGACACGCACACCTTGCACAGAACTGGGCAGGGAGCAGGCAGGTTGGACACAGGGAGGGAGGAGCCAATGACAGTCACTCCTAATGATGCATGACCCCTGAGAGCAGACACTCATGGAGCCCCCACTGTGTGCCAGGCACTGGACTCAGCATGGTTTCCCCTGTGTCTCACGACAACCCCGTGAGACAGATCCTTGTATTATGATTCATATTTTACAGACAAGGAAAAATGAGTTGCTGCGAGGGTAACTTGCCCAGAGACACACACACAGCAGCAAGTGGCAGTACCAGCACTTGAACCTGGGTAGTCTGACGTGACATCAGCCCTCTACCACAATGTCGAGAGCAACCTTACCTCACACCCAACACCTGCACTCAACCCCACCATGCCTTTGGAATAGCATTCTGCCAGTGCTAAGTGTGCAGTCCCATATTGCCCCAGGCTCCCTGGGCAATTTGTCTCAGTCAGCTCTTGGCTTGATAAGGCTGTGTAATAAAGCACTCTTAAAAATCTCAGTGGCTTGCAATAAAAAGCATTTGTATTACAGGTCTGCAGGTCAACTGCGGTTTGGCTTCATTTATTAGCCACCTATTATGTGCCAGGCACTGTTTTCCATCAGACCTTCAGGATTGGGCCATCCAGCCACGGAGATACACGTGAAACTAACAATAACAAGAAATGTAGGCACTGTGACAAAGCCGTCAAAAGTGCTAGGGAGACCCAAGGAGAGGGACTGGCCAGTTCTTCTCTGAGAAGAATGGGGGATAGAGAGTAACACACAGGCTGGGCTTTGAAAACACAGTAGAATTTCAAGAGACAATGAAGGTGGACAGGGTGTACTAGGAAGTGGGGACTGTCTTTAGCAAAGGCATGGGGGCAAGAAGAAATGAGGAGCATTGAGCGGACCCCATACAGTCTCCTTTGCTGAGGAACAAGATGCGTGAGCAGGCATGGGTGAAGCAGGAGGTTGGCCACAGATTAGAAAGGGTCAGGTCCAGCAGTGGGAGAAGTCTTTGAACTTTTTTAGGCTGGAGAGTGGACTGACTAGTTATCAAAGGGGAGGAAGACAGCTGTTGAAGGCAGGAAGATGGTGAGGAGACTTTGGCGGTTCTCCACATAAGAGATGTTGCAAACCTGAAGCCAGCTGGACCCAGGACATGGGGCAAGTGGGAGCTTGGGTGTGCATGATCCCAAGGTGGGGGGACAAAAGGGTCCCCCTGAGAGTTCATGCAGCGTGTGACAAAAAACAACATAAGGAATATTTCTGTGAGGCTCATATTTTGACTCTATTTTGAAAGAGGCATTATTAAAATGTTTTCTCATTGACGGCAGCAGAATTGAGATAAATCCACGTCCGATACCCTACCCCAGGTGGGTGTTCTGCAGAATACTCACTTATACAATTCCTTACTAAAATGTTGGTTCTTTGTTTTGTTTTGCTTTAAACCAGATTCATTCTTTTTAAAAAAGTTTAAAATTTTTGTGGGTATGTAGTAGATGTATATATTTATGAGGTAAATGAGATGTTTTGATACAGGCATTTGATGTGAAATAAACACATCATGGAGAATGGGGTATCCATCCCCTCAAGCATTTATCCTTTGAGTTACAAACAATCCAATGACACTTTTTATTTTAAAATGTGCGATTAAGTTATTATTGACTATAATCACCCTATTGTGCTATCAAACAGTAGGTCTTATTTATTCTTTCTATTTTTTTTTTTTTTTGTGCCCATTAACCATCCCCACCTCTCCCAGCTCATTTTTTTGGAGGCACATGTAATACATGCTGGACACACAGGCCCACCCGGGGTCTACTCTCTGTGGATCACAGACCATGCCCAAAGAGAGCCAGTCAGGGCGAGAGGTCTGCACGCGCCTCCCCACCAAGTGCAGACAGATGGCCCCGGGTGCCTAGCTCCGGCCCCGCACTCAGAATGTCCTTCAGCAGTGACAGTCAGATGCTCAGCACAGACAGGAAGCAGCCTGGGGCTGCATGCCCGAGCCAAGGCCCCGCAGGGAGCCCGGAGGAGTCAGAAGGTCTCCATACCCTTTCCCTAGGCTCATTCCGCAGCCTGTGCTCCCTGCATTGAGGCTACCCCAGCCAGACCTGAGGCAAGGCCACTGAGCAGACAGACACCTGCCTGGACATGAGAAACCCACCAGAGTCTGAGAAACCCACGTGGCCAGCTCATGTCAGGAAAGGGAGGGTGCTGCTGCAGCTGGGAGAGGAGCTTATTTTTAGCCCATGTATTGGCTGGGGCTTTGCAGACTAAGATGAAGCTCCTGCTCCTTGCTGATGCTGTTATTTCTCCCCACCGGGGCCGGGAATTGGTTTATCTTTCAGGTAACCACCTCAGCAGCCGCCCGCCGCAGCGGCAGGCCCCAGGCAGGTTGCTGTGTGTCTATTATTTTTGATTGCCCATCTTATGGGGCATGAAATCACTTCTGGGAGGGTGTGAGCTTGGCACTGACCTCGCTGCCGCTGGAGAGGGAGCAGGAGGCAACTGTCTCCTCAGGGTGCAGCCGAGGGGGTGGTTCCAGCCAGAGGTCTGGGGCCGTGGGCACTCCTACACTGCGATGGGCCACGCCTTCTGGCCCTGAAGGGGTGGAGTGAAAGGATAGCACCCAAGGGAGGCTGTAGGAAGGCTTCAGCTGGGAGGCAGGGCATCGGCCTCCAGCACCATCTGTACCCTGGCTGGTGCTGCTGTGCACCCAGCCTTCCATGCCCAGGGAATGCTGACGTAGTTTGGTGCCTCAGTTTCCCTTTTCTGCAAAATCAGCAGGGCCATGCTGTCTTTATGGGAAAGCTCTAGGGAAGAATTGCTTGCCTCTTCTAATTTTTGGTGGTTCGTGGTGTTTCTTGGCTGGGGTTGCATAACTCTAAATCTCTGCGGCTCCGCCTGCCTTCTTCAGACAGTCTTCTCCCCTGTCTCACATCGCCCTTTCCTTTCCCCTATAAGGATGCCAGTCTCTGAATTTAGGGCCCACCCTGGATCTCATCTTGAAATCCTTATGACTGTGGTCTGAATGTTTTCTATACAATTCATACATTGAAACTGGATTCCCCTTATGACAGTGTTAGAAGGCGGGGCCTTTGGGAGGTGATGAGTTCGTGGGGGCTCTGTCCTCATGGGATTAGTGCTCTTGTAAGAGGGACCCCAGAGGCCAGGTGCATAGACTTATGCCTGTAATCACAGCACTTTAGGTGGCCAAGGCAGGCAGATCACCTGAGGTCAGGAGTTCAAGATCAGCCTGACCAACATGGCAAAACTCCGTCTTTACTAAAAAAATACACAAATTGTCCAGGCATGGTGGTGCATGCCTGTAGTCCCAGCTACTCGGGAGGCTGAAGCAGGATAATTGCTTGAATCTGGGAGGCAGAGGTTGCAGTGAGCCGAGATTGGGCCACTCCAGCCTGGGTAACACAATGAGACACTGACTCAAAAAAACAAAAAAAAGGAACCCCAGGGAGCTAACTATCCCATTCTACCATGTAAAAACACAGCAAAAAAGTGCCATCCGTGAAGTAGAGAGCAAATCCAAATCCACACCAGACACTGAACCTGCTGGCACCTTGATCTTAGACTTCCCAGCCTCCAGAACTATGAGCAATACATTCTGTTGTTTATAAGCCACCCAGTTTGTGATTTTTTTTTTTTCTTTTAGCAGCTTGAATGGACTAAGACAAGTACTATCTTAATTACATTTGCAAAGACCCTATTTCTAAGTAAGGTCACATCCCCAGGTACTAGGGGTCTGGACTTGGACATAACTTTTGGGGGAACACTATTCAGTTCACTACAGCCAGGTGCTTGTGGAGATGCTCCTTAGTTCTGTCCCCTACCTGCAGTGTGACAAGGCCAGAGGGCACTGCGGTTGGAGGGCATGAGGCCTACAGAGGAAGCTGTTTGCCAGAGAGCTGCTTCTGTGCTGGGCTGTCCACTTCCTTCCTACTCCTGGTGCTCCTGGTTCAGCCAGCATCTGAGCCTTTAGCTCAGAGTCAAGGTTTACACCAAGCTCTTCTCCTTCCCTCTGCAGGAAAGAGCCAGACAATAAGAAAAAATAGGAAGAAAGGAGGTTGAATGAAAGCCTTTCAGAATGTGTGCTACGTGGGCAGAGAAGAAGAAACAGAGGTGACAAGTGGGAAGACCTCCAGGGCCTGAAATTCCCCATCATGCTGCAGCTCTGGACCTGCCCCTACCTGGGTGGGGAGCAGAGGGGTGAACTGACACCTCGGACCCCTGGTGAGGTCCAACAAGACTCACATGCTTGTCTTCAGCAATCCTGGCTTCATCTGGGGCCCTTTTCAAACCCAGGGCCTTCCCTGGGTAACCCAGGCCCCTAGCATCCTACCCACCTTGAGTAGTTGCCCTACACACACACACACACACACACACACACACACACACACACACTCACTCTCTCTCTCTCTCTCTCTCTGTGTCTGTCTCTCTGTCTCTCCTCAGACATGTGTCTCATTCCCTTAGGCCTTCTTTTATCAGCTTTTCAGGTGACGGGGAGCTAATCCTACCAACAAATTCAAACCATCTTGAGAGCTAATGGCTGAAACTGTTAATGATCACTAACAACAAAATGAGTCCTAGGGGCAGGGTGGGGTGTGTGTGTTTATATTTTGCCCTCATTTCCATGCAGAAGTGTTGCGGGAAGTCAGGGACCCCAAATGGAATGACTGGCTGGAGCCGCGGCAGAGGAACATAAATTGTGAAGATTTCATGTACATTTATCAATTCCCAAATAATACTTTTATAATTTCTTATGCCTGTCTTTACTTTAATCTCTTAATCCTATTACCTTTGTAAGCTGAGTATGTATGTCACCTCAGGACCACTGTGATAATTGTGTTAACTGTACAAATTGATTGTAAAACATGTGTGATTGAACAATATGAAATCAGGGCACCTTGCAAACGAACAGAATAACAGCAATTTAGGAAACAAGGGAAGACAACCATAAGGTCTGACTGCCTGGGGGGTCGGGCAGAAAGAGCCATATTTTTCTTCTTGCAGAAAGCCTATACATGGACGTGCAAGTAGGGAAGATATCACTAAATTATTTTCCTAGCAAGGAATATTAATATTAATACCCCAGGGAAGGAATGCATTCCTAGGGGGAGGTCTATAAACAGCTGCTCTGGGAATGTCTGTCCTATGTGGTTGAGATAAGGACTGAGATACGCCCTGGTCTCCTACAGTACTGTCATGGTCAGACCGGTTCTCTTCTCTTGAACCCTGTTTTCTGTTGTTTAAGATGTTTATTGAGACAATATGTGCACCGCTGAACACAGACTCTTATCAGTGGTTCTCCTTTTTGCCCTTTGAAGCATGTGATCTGCTCCCTGTTCTTAGACCTCCTCCCCTTTTAAAACCCTTAATAAAAAACTTGCTGGTTTGAGGCTCAGGTGGGCATCACGGTCCTACTGATATGTGATGTCACTCCTGGTGGCCCAGCTGTAAAATTCCTCTCTTTGTACTCTTTTTCTTTAATTCTCAGTCAGCCGACACTTATGGAAAATAGAAAGAACCTACACTGAAATACTGGGGGCGGGTTCCCCTGATACAGAAGAGGCTTTAGCTCAAAGAAAGGAACCCCTGATGCTGGCAGTGAGACATACTTTTGGATCAAGAGGCTTTGTCAGAGCTCTGGATGTGTTGCATATGTTGACCACATATGCACAGCTGCTGCTGGGTCACCTCCAAGCGGCCCAGGCTGCCTGCCCTTTGCCCTACACTTGTTGGGACAGAGGGCTTTGTTGACCCACCTGGGAACAGGTCTTGGTGGATCAGCGTCTCAGACAGGTCTAGCTAGGTCACACTGACATGTCTCGGGATCTATTTATTACTGTTTCCTCCTGTTTGCAAGATGAAACAACTCAGTAACACGCCTACCCAAGGTCACACACAGTACAGCTTCTTTGATGGGAGTCCAGGTGTGTTGTGCCTCTTGAGTCTAGGCTCTCTTCTTTTTATTTAGGGGGTTGTTTATCCTTTTTCAACGCCATTCCTCTCCTCTCCCTCTCCTTTCAAAAGTCAACCATTCTAAAGTGTTTTGGTTTGTAAGAGTGCAAAATGGTGTGTGTGTGTGTGTGTGTGCGCGTGCATGCGTATGTGTTTGTTGCCTGTGTGTGCTATTTTTAACCTATTTGAGTGGTTCAGAATTACAAATCTCACTCTCTTTCTTCCTCTGTCTACTTAGCACTGCTTTGAACTCTTGCGAGTTCTATGTGAACCACAGTTTCCTTCCTGTTGCTGAGTCCCATGCTTTGCTTCTGTGCATCTTACCTATCCAGTCTCCCCAGAGTGGGCTCCATCTCCCACCACCTCAAGGAATATTACCGTAGATGTCCCACCCCTGTCCCCTTATGAGAGCATGTGAGGAATATGTGGGGGGTACATGCCAAAAAGAGACATGCAGGACCTCAGGGTGCGCATGGCCCGCACTTGCCTCAGGACTGCCATCTCACCTGCCTCCACCCCATCTACATGGCCTCATGGAATTCTTTCCACCTTATCATGCAGGCTCCCTGGCTGTGAAACAGAGCACAGCGTCATGTAAGATTGTCAAAGCTGATACTGAGTATAAGTTGTGGTGAGCCAAAAATGTGCAATGAGAAAACCTACAAAGTTGCACTATAAGAGACATAAAAATTACAGCCATTGGTGTACTGTTCTATTTTTGCCAAATGACCAGATTGTCTGATCATTCCCAATCTGTGCCTGTGCTGGAGGCTCCTGTGTGCACATCCAGATCGGCCCTCCACTCTGCTCTCTGCCCTGCAGGCAGATCTGTCTGGGTAGCGCCAGCAGACTCCCTCCATCTCTGGCTATGGTGATGGTTATGGAGAGGCACTGGCAGGAGACGAGGGAGCAGTATGGAGAGGCACTGGCAGGGGTGAAGGAGCAGTATGGAGAGGCACTGGCAGGGGACGAGGGAGCAGTATGGAGAGGCACTGGCAGGGGACGAGGGAGCAGTATGGAGAGGCACTGGCAGGGGACGAGGGAGCAGTATGGAGAGGCACTGGCGGGGGTGAAGGAGCAGTATGGAGAGGCACTGGCAGGGGTGAAGGAGCAGGAGAGGAGAGCAGGGCTTTACTTCCCTGGCTCCTTTCTCCCCTCAAAACATGTCTCATTCACTTAGGGCTTCTTTGCTCAACTTTTCAGGTGACAGCAAGCCAGGTCACCTGCCTGATGGCTCTCACGCAGCTCCTGTGTCCATTAACTGTGTCCACCCTCTACTACTTCAGGCCCCTGGGTGGTAACCACTGCTCTCTCTTGCTGGCCCCAGGTACTGTATCATCTCTTGTTGATTTCCCTAAACTCTGCCCATACGCTTTTGTGCATATTCCTTCATATTCCTTTATTGAATGGAATGTGTTGTGTTTCCTGCTGGACCCCTGACTGATGATACAGTGTCTGATATGTTAAAGGAATACATAAAATGATGGGCCAGGCTACATAATATTTAAGGACAGTTTTGACACTAACATTTGATGTCTGAGGACAGCTACCGTGTCCTATAATATGCCTGTCTCAGTGCCCCAATTGGAAACATGACCTGGGCTGGCACCTCCCCTCTAGGACACACCTGTCTTCAAACCTTCCCCTATGTCACCTGCCCATCTCCAGAGTATAGCGCCACACTCCACCCCGCCCCACACTCCTCCTCTGTGGCTCTTCAGCTCTCTGGATTGACCTCTGCCAGAGCTTTTCGCTTCCCTGCCTGCCTCATGACTGTCACAAAATTGTGACAGGGTCCCAGGCTTCTAGCACAGGGCCTGGCCCGTAGCAGACCTTTGGTGTTTATGGAGCGCTTGCTGGCCCTAAGATATTTTCTCTGAGCCCACCAGGATCCTCCCTGGCCCAATGGAGACAGTGATCAGCATCTGTCTGGTACCTCAGCCACCCTGTCCTGGACCCACGGCTTGTTCTACCTTTGGGAAGAAGCCAATGACAGGAACTGGAAGATGTGGTTGGAAGATCCCAGGGTGGGGGTGGGGGTGTGGTTGGTGGGTGGTTGGAGGGCTGACATTTTAATTGCATAATTATTTCCCCAGTGACACTGGTGCTGGGGAAGATGAGGCCTACTGCCTGCAGGATGGATGGTGTGAAGATGGGTGAGCTATATTTTCCCAGATAAAAGCACCGATTGCCTATAAACTCTGATTCTGCCTGATGTAAAAGCCACTTTATTGCACATCCAGAAATTACAACCCGTATAAAAGCACATTATTGTGATGTAAAAATAGATTTTTATATAATTTTTTCATGCCACCACCTTGTAATTCCTCATTTCCGAGCACCCTGAGATTGCACTGAGGTTTATTTTTCTCTTTTAATTGTTTGCCATGGCATGCCAATTTATGGTAAAATATTCTCCCTGAGATCAGAGTGGGGCCAGGGCATAAATATCAGCCATCACTTCATGGCAGGCAGGGTTGTGGGACACTCGAAATGCCACCAAACATCAGGGTCCATGTGATGCCACAGATTGGGGTGGGGAGGGCTCCAGTTTCATACTCACCTGACGCCCTCCAGGAGGGGCTCCATCCCCTCCCTTCCTACCTGAGGGAAGGTGCGGTGTATCTCTAGTCTCTGGCCCCTGTCTGTGGGAATGCAGCCAAGGAAAGCTGGGCTCTGGGCTCTACTTAAACTCCACTGGCCTGATCCATCTGGCTTATGTGGCCGCCCCTAGTTCCTTCGTTGTATGG
The DNA here is from genome assembly GCF_037993035.2 of Macaca fascicularis. NCBI lineage: Eukaryota > Metazoa > Chordata > Mammalia > Primates > Cercopithecidae > Macaca > Macaca fascicularis. The sequence continues at coordinate 169,779,671 of NC_088377.1, read as the reverse complement.
GAAGGACCCCATAAAGCTTCCCTTTCAGAACGTTGACCTTTTCCACATTTAATCTCTTTGCCTTGGTTTCTTTCCAGACAGCCAGCCATAGAAGCCCTTACTTTGGGAGAGAAGAATGAATTTCCTCTCCTGCAGAATGCCATGCCCCTTGGTTACCCACCCAGTCAGGATAGCTCCCTGCTGCGAAGAGCAAGATCCCATCTGTCTGGCCTTCCAGAGACTCCATCCTCACTTACTGAGGGCAGAGGAGGGTCACTTTCCTGTTCTTGCAGCTTTGAAAGGTAGGAGCTTTGAGTGCAGTAGCATGGGCCAAACCAGGCAGCTTCTCCCCACTCCCCACCCCAGGGGAACCCTTGGCTGCCACTAGCTAACCTGCTGGCTGGCACCTGGGGCCTTGTTTCCAGGTCCTGATTCCCAAGTCTGCACTGGACCAAGCTGGAGCACCTCCGCCTGCCATCCAAAAGCTGACGGACAGTGTCTCAGAGTGGACAGCGGTGGGGCTCACAGCCTGGTGCTTTGCAGACGTCTCTCCCACTGGCAATGCTGGGTGAGCTGGGTGAAGAATGGATGAATGAAAGAATGTTTAGATCAGTGGCTCCCAAACGTTACTGTGCATGGGAATCATCTGCTGGGCTCCACAGAGCTTCTGTTAGTAGATCTGGGGTGGGACTAAAAAATTCGCGTTTTAAACAAGTTCCCAAGAGATGCTGATGCTGCTGTTCTGGGGCCGATACTTTGAGCACCACTAGCTCAGATTATTTGTGTTTCTGTCACCCGGATGGAAGGGCGCGGATTATTGTGTGCAGTGTAGACTAACAGGAGATGGAGAGCAATCCGGTGACTGTATCACCGTTCCTGAGACAAGGGCGGGAAGTATGGGGGCAGGGGGAGAGTAAAAACAGGCGGCCAGAAGTCCCCAGAGACCTGCTGGGGGAAGAACTGGTAGAGGAACCAGGAGACTAAGTACCGGGGGGTGAAGCAGTGGGACTCTCTGGAGCTGGGGTGACGGGAGCGCTGGCCACCCCAGGGAGTCTGTGCTTCCAGCATCCGGAGGTTGCAGTCTGGGCCTCCGCGTCTCTGAGCGCCCGAGGCGGCCCCCCGCGAAGTTAAGCGGCCTCGGGCAGGTGGGCCTCGGGCGGGTGGGCAGCGCCGCGTCGCCCGGGACCCGCCTCCTGGACGCACCCTGAAGGGGCCCGGAGGCCTCCTGGGACTGCTACAGTCTCCAGCTGCAGCCTGGCCCGGTCTTCGAGCGGCGAGGGGCCCAGGCCGGTGCAGCGCCCCCGATCCCGGCGCTCCTCTCAGCTCCACGGGGCGCGCAGGCAGCACAGGAACCGCGATCGCCCAGCCAGCCGCGGCTCCGAGCTCCGCGATTTCAGTCGCGCGTTAGGGCTCTTGAGTGTGTGCGCCAAGGGGGGGCCCCTCTGCGGCTGCGCTGGGGGCTGAAGCAGGGCACAGTGGGCAGGAGGCTGCGGGCCGAGGGCGCGTTGCCGAGGGCCAGACCCCGGGTTCCAAATCCGGCCCTGCAACGAATGAGCCCTCGGACCTCAGCCAAGTCGCTTCCCTTCCTCGGCTCTCAGTTTCTTCATCTGCATAATGGGGGTGGGTACGATGATCTTCGTTTCTTAGGCTCTGGGGATCTAGGTCGTGGAAGGCACAGAGAAGTTCCTGCACTAACCATTCCGGGATCCCCTGACCTTTGCTCGCAACCTGGAAGCGGGTGACCTTGGAAGAAACGCCTCTCGCCCTCCGTCCTTGGCTGCCTCCCTGGACAGGCAGCACCCGCAGTGCCCGCGATAGGCTCCACCGCCGCTCTCCGCCCGGCCTCGCCTGGGCCTCAGGGGGCGCGGTTTCCGGGCCATGGGCGTGGTTGCTGGATCGGAGTCCCACCTCGATTTGCGACCTTGGACCAGGGTACGACCCTGTACCACAGCAACCTGGCAGCAGGATACAGCATGTGATGTGCTTGGCACAGAGCCCTCCACAAGGGAAGAGCTGCGTGGATAAGGCCAATTGGAAAACGAAGGCCTGCCCCGCCCCCACTCAGCGCGGCGGACGGATCTAGCGTTTTTAAAAAAGAACTAGCGGTCGGATGCGGTGGCTCACGCCTGTAATGCCGGCACTTTGGATGCCGAGGCGGGAGGATCACGGGGTCAGGAAATCGAGACCATCCTGGCCAACGTGGTGAAACCCCATCGCTATTAAAATACAAAAAATTAGCCGGGCGTGGTGGTGGGCGCCTGTAGTCCCAGCTACTCAGGAGGCTGAGGCAGGGGAATCGCTTGAACTTGGGAGGCGGAGGTTGCAGTGCGCTGAGATCGCGCCACTGCACTCCAACCGGGCGACAGAGTAAGACTCCGTCTCAATAAAAGTAAAAAAATAAAAAAGAAGTAGGGAAGCATCAAAATGGAGCAATAGAGCTTAAGGACTGCTCTTTTCCAACAAGTAAAGGCTGGCCACAAGTTCTCAGGCCCCCGTTCAGATCAAGCCCTGCCTGGGCCTGGTGGGGAGGTGAAGAAGAACGGCCTCCAATCCTGGGACTTGAACTTTATTTCTCTGCCTGTCTCTGGGTGGGACCCCATGCCCTCTGCCAGAACTCAGCTGCACTTTTAGCCATTCATTCCTTCATTCACTCATAAATCACTTATTGAATACTTGCCAATCATGGACACTAGGACTGTCTTCCAGAGGGTATCTGTAAAACGGAGGGGAAAGGTCCTTCCCTGATAAAGACTACCCATAAGATGCTTAGCCCCTGTGGGAGCACACAGATCTTTAGCTGCTGCTGACATCATGATCATTTTGGGGGTGTACAGTCTATAGAGCCTACACTCCAGAGCCTAGCTCTGCCCACACTCTTATGTTGAACCTGGAGCTCCTAGAGCAGAGATTCTTCACCAGCCTCAGCCCCAGCCCCTCCCCTCAGGCAGCTTATCCTGCAGAGCTGTGTCAGGGTCTGGCTCTTTCCCTTAGATTTCTGGCTTTAAGTAGCAAGAGTCTTGTGGCTCCCTGCCTCCAAACTCAGGCCTTGGTCAGACCTCCCAGGAGCCCTCTGTGGGAGCCAGGTGGGCTTCTCTACCTACTACCTCCTGCTGGTAGCCTCTGGCCTGAAAGGGCTGGGCTGGGGATAGCACCTCATGGTGGTCCTCTGGCCCAAAGCACCTCCTGGGAGCTGGTTAGAAATGCAGATTCTTGGCCCTGCCTCATACTTACTGAAGGAGAATGTGTATTCTGACAAGATCCCCAGATGATTCACAAGCATGTTAAAGTTTGAGAAGCGCTGCTCCAGGGCCTGCTGGCCTGGAAGGCACCAGAGGAAAATGGAAGCTTGGTCTTCAGGAAATGCCCAAGGAGCCACCTCCAGGTTCAGGACCTTAACTCTTCCTGCTTCTGGAGAACTCTCTGTCCCTGCCTTTAGGGGCCTCTCCCTTCCCCCAAGAAAAGTGATCTCGCTGAAGTTTACCAGGTTCAAGTATCTGCAGATAGTATCAGGGGACTTGACTGGCTCAGCTGTGGGTCCCTCGTGCCCAGCAGAGGGTAGGCGTTTATCTCTGTTTATGAACTGCAAAACATTATTTGCAACTGGAACATGATACCACTCACAAGGTAAGAACTGATTTGGGCGCCACTTCCTTGAGAGGCAGTTTCCAGCCCTCTCTGCAAGCCGAAGTGGATACTTGCATCAGGGATGCTGTGGAAGTGCCCCCTACGGTGATGGAGTAAGATTCCTGAACCCTCTTCCCATGAAAGCGCTGACACAGGATAGCAAATATATGGGTCACACATGACCATCCCCCTTTCCCACACCCTTGGTAGACATTAATAATTGATTACAGCTGACTTTCTGGCATGACCTTAGAATCCTTGACTACAGGGCACCCCAGGGAGCCACTATCAATTGATCAGACATGGCACTATCTGTGATCTCTGCCTCGGGTCTCCCCCTGGAAATGCCCTCTACAGATTAGGCCAGATGAGACAAGGCCGCCAGGCTAGTTCCCAAGGACGTCCTCCTCCCTGCAAACCTCCGAATGCGTGTGCTACTGCACCTTGTGGAGCCCCCTCTGGAAATGGCCCTCCCCAGCTGTTGAGGAAAGTGCAGCTTCAGACCTGTCTTTGCCCACACGGGTCCTTCTCACTAGGGGTCAAGGTCATGTAAGTGGCTCATCATGGTGGTCTCTGTGCAGCTCATGACTTATCTCCTCACACCCTGTATAACTTGGAGTCAGGCACCCACCTCTTCTGGTTTGTCACCCTGTCAAATGGGAATGTCTCCAAAAGTCATGCACTGTGTGCCACTCACACAGTGGACATGAGGATGGCCTAGGACGTGCCCCCACATCAGTGCTAATGCTTCCTGCCTGGCATGATGCCCTTCGCCTGACTCTGGAGGGCTCCCTCTGCATAGCTCTGCTCCGGCTCTGCTCCCTGGGAACCTGAGACCCGTGTTTCCCCGTTCACAGCCAGTGAGACCTTTGTGCTGGAGTCCAGGACGCAGGAGTGCAGCTGTGATACTGGCTGCTCCCCCTGCATCCAGGCCCCAATAAACTCCGTCTTGGGGCTTCCCATGGTGGGTGGGGTGTACTGCAGCATCCTGCCCCCTAGCACTGCCCCTGCTCCACCCCACTCCCTGCCCAGTCCACTCAGCCCCAGCACAGGACCTTCTCCAGAACTACACCCACATCAGCAGGGAGGACTCATTTTCGGCTGCTGGTTTTCAGGTCTGTGAATCAGAACTGCCTCCTCCAAGAGACATCTACACACACACCCCAACTCCCACCACTAACTTCCTTCACTGTCTAAATGCAGATTTCAGGTCCGAGGCAAAGTGTCTATGTGTAAGTTTTGGCTGGGCATGGTGTCCTCCATGCCAGGTGAGGTATGGGCAAATGTCCTCTCCCTAGTCCATGCAGCCAGGGGCTCTGTGCTGTTTGCTGTTGTAACTTCAGCACCCAAACAGTGCCTGGCATGACAGGTACTCAGTGCACATGGGCTGAACGCCTTAGCTACAGGACTAGTTCCACGCCAGCAAGGTGAAGGGATGGAGCCCCCTGCCCTGGGTGTGCATGACTCCCGCCTCCCATCACTCCACATTGGGCAGCCAGAGACAGCCCAGCCATCTCAGCCTCCCCACCCCCCACCTCCTGACACCTTGACTCCCTTCTGGCCTCAACCCCACAAAGCTCTCCAGAGCAGAGAGGTTGTTCCACGCCTGCGCCCTCTTCCCTGGGTGGTAACAGCAAACACTGAACACAGAATCTGTGCTGGGCCCTGTGTAAAGTGCTTTACAAATCTCTCTGAATTCTTTTCCATTTTTTTAAATTAAAAAAATAGTAGAGCTGGGGTCTCACTATGTTACCCAGGCTGGTCTTGAATGCCTAGGCTCAAGCGATCCTCCTGCCTTGGTCTCCCAGTGCTGGGACTACAGGCGTGAGTCACGGTGCCTGGCCTCTAAATTCTTTTATTAACCTTACAATGTAGGAATTTTTACCTTTCATTCTTCAGTTTATAGATGAGGGAACTGCCTCAGAGAGGTGAGCCCACTTGGGGCACTCAGCTAATGCGTGGCACGCTGGGACTCAAGCTCAGCCCATCTGCTTTCAGAACCATATCCACCACTGACTCCTTGAGATCAATCTCATGGCCGAGTTCTTGACCAGCACCAACTTGGCCTGATAATTACTAGTCTGCCTGACATCTATCTATTGATTCAGTCTCTGAACTCAGCCTATGGTTCTGCCTTTTTGAAACCCTAATTTCTGACCCCCTGGTCAGGTCCTGTCCTGACCATGTGCTAGGACAGGCTGGAGGGAGGCGGCCAACTCAGGCATAGTGGTTTCTGCAGTGGGCTGGAGGGAGGGCTTGGTTCCATCAATACCATTTCCTCTATTGTGAAATCTCTGAGGCTGAGACACTGCTGACCACAGTTGAGTCAAGCATGTAAACGCCTTGCGAAGCCAAACAGAAGTATCATTGAGAATAACCGTAAGTAGCTTTGGCTTCATCTCCTTCCACATAATTGAGAATACAAAATGTTAACACCACAGGATCTATCCTGGACCTGTGGCATTCACGTGACTGCAGGAGAGCGAAATCTGCCTGAGTGGAGGGGGAGCTGGCCTATCTCCCAGGCCCAGATGACTCCTATGCCTGCTCACTGAATCGCATCAATATCACCTGATCCATGGCAGTGACTGGGCCCAGGGCCTAGAATGACTCGATTGAGCTAGGATAATAGGTCTGTATTGCCTGGCTGGACACAGCCAAGGCCCTCAGGCAGCAGGGTGAGGGACCCTTGTCTCCTGCTGGCCTTGTCCAAGGTTCTGAGGCAGCTGTGAAGAGGTGGGAGATGTGGGGCTCTGAAGCCCCTATCCTACCTTGTGTCAATTCAAGCCCCAGGCGCGGGTGCTCTGGCAAAGATACCTAGAGATTGTATGGTCCCAACATGTCGTCAGGACTATTTCAGGGAAAAATGTTTTCTAAAAGACCCTGGCACCAAGAACAGCCAAAACTATGGTGATAGGGGAAAAAGATGTTGCTTTCAGGGATGCTGATGTTCTACAGTTGATCCAAATGGTAGCTTCCGGAGTATATCAATTTGCAAAAAATCCACATATGCTTAAGATCTGTGCACTTCCCATAAGTTACACCTTAATCTGAAGTGAGCAGGGGGCCTTGAAGTCAGTGTCTCATGGAGGCCTGGTCAGCTCTCCCTGTCCTGGTTGGCTGCTTTTTCCCCAAAGGGTGGGGCTTCAGCTGGCCAGTGCCCAGGGCTGGTGAGATCAAAGTCCTTAGTTCTTTGGCCACACACTAGACTTGCAATGCAGAGAGCCTTCTGAGAAGAGTCCCACCAGCCAGGAGAGGGCTCTGCTCAGTGAGTTCCCTCAACCAGACCCATTGTTTATCAGGTAAACTGGTGAAGTTGTCACCCTGTCCTCAAAACCTTCTGCAACTCCCTGGAAGACTTTTCTCCTTTGAGTTCCTACACTTTATTAAAAATTTAATAGCCATCTACAGACGCACCTCCCAGACCAAGACACAGAACATTCCCAGTCACTTACGTCTCCCCAGCTTCCTTCCTTATCTCACCCCGGGGCCCCTTGCCCCACCTGGAGGTAACCACCATCCAGATTTCTGTGTTGACCATCCTTTTGCTTTTGTGTTTCATTACATATATGTAGGGTGTCCACATGTCCCAGTTTACTGGAGATAGTGTCAGCTTAAACTTGCAGTTCAATGTCAGAATTTGTGTTCCTTTTTGCTCGCAAAAACATCCCTATTTGGACAATAAATTAAATGATCACCTAGGTACACGTATATCTAAGCAATGTATTTTTGGTTTTGAGCTTTAGAATAATGGTACTATATAATATGAAGTTCTCTGAGATGTGCTTTACTCATTCAACATTATTTCTGAGATTTATCCTTGCTTTGTGTGGTCACAGTTCATTTTCATTGCTGAGTAATATTCCATTGTGTGAATACACCTTGCCATGCCTGTAGTGCCCCATTTTTGTTTGTAGGAACAAAGCTGCAGTGCCTATGCTTGCATATGAGTTGCCCAGGCTGGAGTGCGGTGGTGTGATCTCGGCTCACTGCAAGCTCCACCTCCCGGGTTCACACCATTCTCCTGCCTCAGCCTCCCGAGTAGCTGGGACTACAGGCACCCACCACCACACCTGGCTAGATTTTTTGTATTTTTAGTAGAGACGGGGTTTCACCGTGTTAGCCAGGAAGGTCTCGATCCCCTGACCTGGTGATCTGCCCGCTTCGGCCTCCCAAAGTGCTGGGATTACAGGTGTGAGCCACTGTGCCCTGCCAGTGGGTTGTTCTTACACATGCGAATAGCCCCTGGCCACAGAACCAGGAGGAAATTGCTGGGTCATGGGGGTATGGCCATTGTCAACTCGACAAGCTAAGGCCACAGCATTTGTACATACATTACATCAATCAGGTCTTTCTTTTTTTTTTTTTTCTCTTTTTTTCTTTTCTTTTTTTTTTTTTTTGAGATGGAGTCTCGCTCTGTCGCCCAGGCTGCAGTGCAGTGGCCGGATCTCAGCTCACTGCAAGCTCCGCCTCCTGGGTTTATGCCATTCTCCTGCCTCAGCCTCCCGAGTAGCTGGGACTACAGGCGCCCGCCACCTCGCCCGGGTAGTTTTTTGCATTTTTAGTAGAGACGGGGTTTCACCATGTTAGCCAGGATGGTATCGATCTCCTGACCTCGTGATCCGCCCGTCTCAGCCTCCCAAAGTGCTGGGATTACAGGCTTGAGCCACCGCACCCGGCCACAATCAGGTCTTTCTTTCACCAACATCTGCTCTCAGTATACTGTGAGCCCCATGAGGCTAGAGATAACTCTCCCTTTTCTCCCCAGCCCTTAGAACAGTGCCTGGAGCAGCTCAGGAAATGTTAAATGCCTGCATATTCAGGGGGCTATGGATGGCTCAGGGCAGACTTATTCCCATCCCGGGGGAAAAAACCTGAAAGATGTTGCTGCTGGCAAAGCCACAGGAGCAGCCGCATTTTTGCATGTGCTGGTTCCTGCACAAATCCAGTGCACTGTCAACATGCAGTGGTTAGAAATATTCTGCCTGCTTGAGGGCTCTGGGCCTGTGACAGCAGTCACTCCTCTGCCCTGTGCAATGACACCCTAGCCTCCTTCATCTGAACCGGGACCCCACCTCACCCTGTAGGTCCCCGAGGGCCAGGCCTGCTGGGATGGACACCCTCCAAGGTGAAAGCCATGATGGAGAGAAAAATCATAGGCCTGGGGCCCGGAGACCTGTTTTCTATTCCTGGCCCTGCCATTAATAAACTGGGTGACCTTGGGCAAGTCACTTTATCTCTCTTCTCATTGTATAAAATGAGTTTGGACAGTGATAGCCAATTCTTGCACTTGAGGACTCATCAGAATCACCTGTTAAAATGGATCCCGAGGCCCTACCCTACGGGGATTGGGGCAGTAGGTCTGGAGTGGCACTTAAATACATGTATAGTTACATGACAATGAATTTTAAAAGACCACTGGAAACACAAATGGTTAAAAAAAATTCGATAGTAGACAGATTATAATAAAAAGCAGCCCTTCCCACCCCTAGTGTGCTTCCTACAGGCAACCACTTTTAATCATGTTTTTGATCTGATGGTTACTATCTTAGTGCTAAATAATAAGCTAGTTCTTGTTTTATCAACTTCAGACATTACCCATTGTCTTCCTGCTATGATAGATGAGGACTCAGCTCGCTTACCCACCCCCCACTCCTAATATAGTTCTGGCACTATTTTTGGAAGCTGTATTTTAACGAGCACCCCAGGTGATTCAAATGTAGTTGGCCTGCCAGTCACACTTAGTGCCTAGTGAGACCTGGTGGAGACACCAAAGTGCCCATGGCCCACTTTGAAGCCCCTGGTTTTGCTTGACTTCTGGACTTGCTGGTAGGCCCTTTCCCTACCTGTGGAAGCTCAGAAAGGCTGGGCACAGGAGTCACAAGGACAAGCACACTGTTCTGGGATTGTTGGGGACGGAACTGCCTTGCCCTGTCATCTTGCTTCCCCTTCTCATCTTGTGTCACCTTCTGCCCCTGGTTGCATAATTAATGTGAGCAGATTTCTCCTTTAGGGCCTGACACAGTCCTAGCAGACAGCTCAGTGTCTGACTTCTTTCTAATAATCAAGGAGTGGTGTATTCAAACAATGGACCACACAAAATGCACAAACTAAAACGAACCTAACCACGCAGATGAATCTCACAGGTGTGCTGGGTGGAAGACATCAGGCACATAAGAATACATATGGTTTGAGTCCCCTTACATAAAATGTAAAGCTACACAAACCAAGAAAAACAAAACAAATCAACATAAAAACATAACAAACAAAATAGGCCAAAATCATCTACTGGGATAGAAGAGGGGTTACTTTTGGGGGTGAGAGCAGCTGTGGAGGGGCGCACGAGGGGCTGCTGATGCTCTTTTTTGGTGTGTGTGCTGTTTGTGTGGGTAATGTTCACTTTGTATTTGAGCGGTACCCTTTTCATTTGTGCACCTTTTCGAATGTGTCTATTTCCTTATGAATGTTATTTCCCTTAAAGGAATGAAGAAAAACCAAGCAGCTCTCCTTCCTCCCTCCTAAACTCCCCCTTAAACAAGCCCTTCCCAGGATGGAACCAGGCAGGTTGAGGAGGCCAGAAACATGCCTGTGTGGTAGAGTGGGGCTGGGGAGGTGGGTTTGGAGCTGGAGCCCAGAGACCTGATCCTGCCAGTCTTGATGTATTCCAGAGTTCCAGCCTGGTGCCCCACAGTGCAAAGCTGCCTGCTGGGTCAAGGAAGTGGCTGGAAATGAGGCCCAAGCATGTTCCCTGGGAAGGATGACAAGATACTTGCCAGCTAGGACCCATGTGCCTTCTTCCCCACCTGCTTGCAGCCAAGCTGTCCAGGGAGAGGGTGGTGTATGGGCCCCCAGCGCGCCTCCTCAGGCTGCTGGCCAACCTAGTGTAAATATTATTACATGCCTACGCATCTGAAGGACGTTAATTATTAAAACACATGCCACCCAGGGTAGTGCACTGTAATTAGGTTCAAATTAAATTAGCATCCTCTTGTAATTAGGACATCAATAACCACTCTTGAGGCACCAGCTTTCTAGCCCATCCCCATTGCTTCCCAACATGGGCTAATGCAAAAAAAGGGGTCCATTGACTCTCTCCCCAGGACACAGAAATAATCAAATCAATAAATAAAATGGAGGCAGTCACGGGAGCCTTTCCCTCCACTGCCTGCCTTCCCTACTGATCCCGTACACTAGTAAGAGGAGGGAGATGAGGTCGCTGCGGAGGAGTCTCAGGGACCAATACTTCCCTGGTGGCTTTCCCAAGCCCTGGGCTCTGCTGCATCCACCCTCAGAGACCAGGAGAGTCCTCAACCTGCCCAGAGATAAGTGATGCCTTCCCGCCATCTGCTAGCCCCAGTTCTTTTCCTTTCCTCTGGGAAACTTCCCAGCCACCTGGGTCAGGGCCTCTGTCCCTTAAAGTCCCAGGGCACCACCCACTGTTGTGGCTTGTTATAGATAGCATGGCATCTGCTGCCTCCTCGAGAGTCCAGAGAGATGACCTTGGCACTCACTGGACCCAACACTGTGCTTGGCACTATCTGGGTCTTATTCCCTGTTTGGAGGAAGCCTAAATGGATGGGTAACAGGTGCTCAAGACACTTCACTATTCAACAGGAAAGGTGGACGGAGAAGCAGAACCCATCATCCTGAGGCCAAGGTGCAAGTTTTCTAACTCAGGGGGAGTGGGAGGAACCTGTGGAGAGCTTTTTCTGGCTACTGGTGCAAGGGCTGGTGCTGAGTGGACAGCTACAGATGAAAATAGAACGTGCCGATGTGTGCGCACTCTGCGAGTGCCTCCTTCAAATCTGCGCCCTTGGCACGTGGCTTGCCTCACCCTGGTCCCAGCCCTATCCAGGTCACACCTCAGGAACTTGGCAGATGTGATACAGAGAGAAACATCAAGTTGGGGTCAAAACCAGACAAGCTGTGGTAGCGCCTTCCTGCCTGGTGACTGATCTGACCTTTGTCTCAACCAGCCTTGGAAGAGAAAAAAATCAGAAGTGGGAAGGCTCAGGCATAATTTCAATTGGAAAACTAAGGAGAGTTTATCCTTGGGTGCAGATGTAACCAAGGCAACTGTGAAGACCGTGAGATGATTTCAGACCCTTTCACAAAAGAGCGGGCTGGCATCTTGCCTTCTGCCAATTGTGTTCACTGTGAATACACACTGCACCCTACCAGAAGCACCTTGGAGGTCAAGAAATAGGTGAGATGGGCATTCTCTTCTTGATGGATAAAAATAAAACCAGAGACCATGGTGAGAGTGTGCTTCTCTGCTGGGGGCAGGACAGCTTCTCCAGGAGTGGGGATGATGGAGAGATTCACACCAAGTAATCATCCACACCCCTCCTGACTTCCTGGGCCCCCTAAGAGGCTGCACGTAGTCAAGGGAAGCACAGTTTACTGGACCATAAAGGGTCTGATTCAGACAGTATAAGAACTTGTTCTGGCTAAGCCGGAGGCACTGCAAGTAGAAACTGTGAGTCCCCAAGAGGACCAAGGGAAACTAGTGTTTCTGGAGTTGAACTGACTCAACATTTCTCCCCACGGCCCCTCCCTGGTTCTTCCCACCCTCACCTCTCTTAACTATAATGCACCTTGAGTATAAGCAGCACACATGAGAACCCCGTAAGAGCCCTGGCCAGAACAAGTGTGTGTTACGGCAGGACCTCCAGCTAAGGAATGAGATCTGGCCAGCCAGGCCCTACTACCTCCACTGACTCTCCCTGTATCCCCCAAGATCAAAGGGTCACTTTTATATGGCAGCTTGGAGTATCACCCCAGATCAAAATGTTGGTGGGATGTGGGGCTGTCAGAAAGACGTGCCGCCAAGTTTCACCGAAGTAATGTGCCAGGGAGGGGAAGGAGCACACAGGTAATGCCGTCAGTGGAGGAATAATGAGGCGCTGGACACTGTGGGCGTGGGGAGTGGTGACTCTCACACTTGACTTTCTCTCCCCGGGACTCCTGGCCTCACACCACTGTGGCTCCTCCCTCATGGGCTACACGCAGCCTGAGGATTCCGAGCTCCAGGGCCAGTTCTACCTGAGGACTTTTGGGGAGAGCTTATCAAGTCAGACATGAGCAACGGCTAACCTGGAGCAGACAGGCCTCTCACCTGGGACCTGGGTCCCTCTTGGAGAAGCCGGTCCTCCTAGCTCTGTTCTCCAGGGAAGAACCAGGGGGCCTGCGTTCTAACCCACTCTATCCCAGCCACAGCAGGAATTAGGGAAATCACCTCATTTCTCTCAGCTGATTTCCTTTTGAATCCTTTCTTGGGGATCTGGCAGGGTCTGCCTAAGGCTAGGTCCAGCAATTCACAGTGGTTAAATTGTCCTGGGTGCTGCTGGCTAAGCTGCTCTCTCTAAGGTCCTTGAAAACAGCCATGTGCAATAAGTCAAAAAAGACCTGTAGCCTCCTGCATGAGGGCCATGGTGCCAAGCGGTGCCTACTGGGGCCAGGAGTTGCTTGCTCAGACTCTGAAGATCTGCCTTGCTTTCCCCAGCTGGCTCTATTTTTAGGGAGAATGTCCAGGCATTTGGATGACTATCTTGGGGGTCATTCAAGTGTCCAGGTCTCCTCCTGGCTGAAGCCGCCAAGACTCCATGCTCCGGACCACACTGTGACCAATAAGGGCTGCAGACAGCACGTACTATTTTATTGGGCCTCAAAAGCTTTAAATACAGAATGGGCTGGCCAGGGCAAAGATGTGAACACACTGGCATTTTAGAATGGATGTATCAGAAAAATCACATAATCAACAGTTGGACAGAGAGCTGGGAGGAGGGCAGTCTAGGATAGAGGCAGGTGCCAGCTGGCAGTCGGCCTGGGTGTTAGGATTACTCCCTCCACTAGGACATAGTCTTTGATGTTCCTTCCTGATTTGAGGACTCTTTTTAAAAAACCACAAACCTCCAAATAAAACCAACTGGGAGAGACTGTGGATAGCAGTGCCCATCATCACAGAGGACAAGGGTCTGCCCCAGAAAGCCTTGGGGTCCACCCCCCCACCAGCCCCAATGCCACCCTACAAGACATTTCCACACACTGAAGCAAAGCTGGACCCAATCTACAACCCCTGTCTGGGGTTTGGAGTTGAAAACGCCCTCCCGGCAGAGGAAGAGGGAATGGCGTGAGCGGTGCTGGGGGCCAAACCCGATCCCCTCCTTAGCGGCTGTAGCCAAATTCGTCTGCATCATCAGCTCGAAAGTCTCCATAGCGCCACAGATTCAGCTGTAATAAAGAACAGAAAATAGCTCTTCAGGGACATGGGACCCACTGGAACTCAGAGGGCCAAACCCCTCAACTCAGTGCCCTCTCGGGGCTCCCAAGGCAAGAACTCACCCTGGCGCTCTTGGCTGACTCCTGGGCATTCAGGTATTCTGTGATCTGGAGGGACGAGAGAGGAAAGGGAGTGGTCAGGGGTGCCCTCCAATGATCAGCCAGCAGGACCCTGCAGAATGCTCAGGTCAGGGCCACAGCTGTCCCTTGCTCAAGCCCGTCCAATGGAGCCTAGTTCCCTCAGAGTAAAACGCAAAACACAATCACATTAGTCTCCTGGCTTATTCCCTTAACTCTTTGCACTAGCTCTTCTGTCTGCCTGGAACGCTCCTCTGGTCATGTGCTCCTGGCTACCTCTCCCACCCGCTTCAGGTCTGTGGTAAAGTATCTCCTTCTTAATGAGGTCTCGGGCAATCCCATTTAAAATTACAACCTAGGCCAGGTGTGGTGGCTCTCGCCTATAATTGCAGCACTTCGGGAGGCCAAGGCAGGAGGATCACTTGAGCCCAGGAGTTCAAGACCAGGCTGACCCCATCTCTATAAAAAAATGAAAAAATTTAGCCAGGCATGGTGGCCCATGCATGCCTGCTAGTAGTCTCAGTTACTTGGCAGGCTGAGGTGGGAGGATCACTTGAGCCAGGGAGTTGAAGGCTGCAGTGAGCCATGATTCCGGCACTGCGCCACTGTACTCCAGACCCGGTCTCAAAAGAAAGCAAACCAAACAAAAACAATACAAATACAACCTTCCCCTCCCATTCCTGACTCCCTGGATTCCACTTCTATTTTTTCACTGCAGTTATCATCTTCCAATATCCTATTTAATTTACTTATTATGTTCATTGTAATTGTTGTCTCCTCATGCTTGAATGTAAGCTCCTCAGGGCAGGGGTGCTGTCTCTTGCTCACTGATATACCATAGGCCCTCAATAAATGTCTGCTGATAGAATGAATAAATAAATGAACCCATGTTTTGTGTTTATCTCAGGGACTGCAGCAGAAGGAATTTTCTACATAGCAGAGGCATTATGGGCAGTTTCATATGCGGTACATTAAGATCTCCAATTCTATAGGGAGGCTGAAGCTGACCTCCTAGGAGCCATTTCCTAAGGAAAGTGGGGGTCTATCCAGAGGGGCCTAGGGGTTGGGCTTCTCTTGAGACACAGTGGCAATCCACAGGGGGGTCTTGTTCCAGTGTGTCATCGGCCTGCACAGCCACCAACACATTATGTGGGCCTGCGGTGCTTGAGGAAGAGGGGAAAGGCCAGGAGGGCTGGGAGAAGGGAGAGCAGTGGGCAAATGGAAGCGAGATGAAGAGGAGGAGTGTCTGGTTTTCATGCCACGCCTTTCTTGTCCCTGTCTCTGAGGGAACATAGGGAGACGCTGGCCACATCCTGCTGCCCTCTCATCACTTTCTGCCAGGAGACAGCAGCTCTGTGGGGGGCCGAGCTTCCCCTAGTCTGGCCCTCTTGGATGGGTCGCTGATTCAGCCCCCCTGGGAAGCAGGGCTGGTCTGCAATAGGGCCTCAGTGGCTGCTTGGTGAGAGGGCAGAGAGGGACTCAGAAATGTATAATGTTGGGTGGAAGGGGCTGCCTTGTATCCAGAGCCCAAAGCTAATCACCAATGGCTGCGCAGTGCAAGCTATTTCCCAGGTATGAGTGCACTGATTGTCATGATCAGCCTTGAGAAGTGGCAAGGCAGCTAGTGCTCCCCTCACTTCATGAGCAGGGAGCTGGGGCTCAGGAGGCTGGCTTCTCCTCTCAGAACGGCGGAGGCAGGACTCCAGGTTCACAGGGCTTTCCAAACAGCTGGAGGGTTGCGTGGCAGAGTCCTTCTGGACCCTTCGGTGCTGCCTCCTCGACAGCTCTGGCTCGGGGTGGCACTGGGTATTAGGAATTGGTTATTGCCTTGGAAACTGTCTGTTGGAGAGTACGACTGGGAGAGCGGGAAAGACAGGCCTTGACCCTCTCCACATCGCCCCTGGCAAAGCTTTCTCGCCTGTCACCTGGGGGTACATGGGGAGGGAAGCTTTCCGCTCTAGTTTGCAGCTGCATTCTCAGCCAAACCCGCAGCCAATTAATTTGGGATGTAATTAACTTTAAAACAAAAACAAAAAAACCCCAACAAACCCAAATCCATTATCTTTCCCCAGCAGGAACAGCAGGATGGTGGATTCCCTGCTCCCTTCCTGGCTTGTGGAACAGTCCCCTTCTCTGTGAGGGCGGTGCCGCAATGCTGGGGCCACCTCTCCACATCACGTACCACTTTCTGGAACTGTTTCTCCTTGCGCACCTCCACCATGACCAGCCCCTCCTTCACCAAGCCCAGCCCCACATCGCCCTTGGAATCTGCAAACTGCAGGGTGACGTGGGGGCAGCCGGAGCTCAGGTGTTCCACGTTGAGCAGGCACTGAGTGTTCTGGATATCCCGAACCACGCTGTCCACGGCGTCCGTGCGGGCATCATCCTGGAGCAGAGACACACTCAGGTCAGAGCAAGCCAGAGAACCACCACTTGGGCCCCAGCTCCTGTCCATGGACTCCCAAGAAAGTCTGGCTAGCAGGGGCCTGTAATTCACTCCCCAGAGAACCCTAGTGAGGCTGGCCAGGCACAGCGGCTCATGCCTGTAATCCCAGCACTTTGGGAGGCTGAGGTGGGTGGACCCCTTGAGGCCGAGAGTTGGCGACCAGCCTGGCCAACACAGTGAAACCCCATCTCTACCAAAAACACAAAAATTAGCGGGGCGTGGTGGCGCATGCCTGTAATCCCAACTACTCAGGAAACTGAGGCATGAGAATCGCTTGAACTTAGAAGGCGGAGGCTGCAGTGAGCCGAGATTGCACCATTGCACTCCAGCCTGGGTGACAGAGTGAGACTCGGCCTCAAAACAAAACAAAACAAAACAAAAACAGAAAGAACCCTAGTGAGGCAGAAACAGGCTCTGGATAGGAAGTCTTCCCCTTTTCTTTTCTTTTCCTTGCCCTCAGCCAGAGACTATTTGCAAGTGACCCCTTTCTTTCCTACCCTGTGCTCCCACCTGCCTGCCCTGTGTCTCCAAGGAAAAGTGACTTCTTCCCACTCAAAGCTCACCTACACTTGGTGT
The DNA here is from genome assembly GCF_037993035.2 of Macaca fascicularis. NCBI lineage: Eukaryota > Metazoa > Chordata > Mammalia > Primates > Cercopithecidae > Macaca > Macaca fascicularis. Next base: position 169,762,687 of record NC_088377.1, on the reverse strand, counting down.
CCTCTCACTTCCTACCTCCTGCAGGACCTTGCTCCAGTGCACTAAGTCCATGACATCCTCTGTCTCCGTCTTTTTTTTTTTTTTTTTTTTTTTTTTAAGAGACAGGGACTAGGCCAGGTGTGATGGCTCACGCTGTAATCCCAGCACTTTGGGAGGCCAAGGTGGGTGAGGTCAGGAGTTCAAGACCAGCCTGGCCAACATGGTGAAACCCCGTCTCTACTGAAAATACAAAAATTAGCTGGGTATGGTGGCGGGCACCTGTAATCCCAGCTACTCGGAAGGCTGAGGTGGGAGAATCGCTTGAACTTGGGAGGCAGAGGTTGCAGTGAGCCGAGATTGTGCCACTGCACTCCAGCCTGGGCGACAAAGCAAGACTTCATCTCAAAAAAAAAAAAAAAAAAAAAAAAAAAAAAGGAGATAGGGACTGGCCAGAGTGCAGTGGTACCATCATCTCACTGCAACCTTCAACTTGTGGGCTCTAGGGATCCTCTCACTGCAGTCTCCTGAACAGCTGGGACTACAGGCGTGTGCCACCACACCAAGTTAATTTTTTTTTTTTTTAAGAGACAGGGTCTTACTATGTTGCCCAGGCTGGTTTTGAACTCCTGGCCTCAAGCAATCTTCCCTGCTTGGCCTCCTATGCTGGAATTACAGGCGTGAGCCACTGCACCTGACTCCACATGTCTGTCTTCACCAACCTGTTTTGTGATACTTGCCTTCAGCATTTTCTGTTGCTTCTCTCCTGCCCTTCAGCAACTTTGTGAAAAGGTGGAGAGTAAATGTGCTTATTCTTCATTTGCACCTCTTATCTGGTGACAGTGCCAACCATGGTGTTCATGCAGCTCTCACTCCAGGTACCAGGCACCTTCGCAAAGCTAAAGCCAAGGGCAGCCCCTGGGAAGCCTCAACCTGCCTGAGCTCCCGGGGGATCTGGACATTGCAGACTGGCTTTCTGTTTCTGGGGATAGAGGGGATCCATGACCCACAGCATGGGTTCTCTCCTCTCTGGCTGCACATGCTGCCTCTGGGCTCCTGTTCTCAGATGGCAGGACCCCAGCACTTCCTAATACTCTCTCTCCTCCCCATCACACCTTCCACATACTCAATCTGGGCAATCTTGTACACCACCACGATTTTAACTACACAGACCCATACATTCCGGGTCTCATCTCACTCCCCAACTGAAAACTGTAAGTCTGCCTGGAGGTCCCACTGCCCAAATTTGCTCCTTCTCATTCTCCTTGGCCAACAGCAACATATCCACACATAAGAAACCCAGCGCCACCTTCGTCTCTAGCCTGGACTGTTATAATTGTCTCCCACCCATTCCTTCTAGTCCCTCTGTTCACTGTGCCATCAGAACTAACTTTCAGAAACGTTTTGGACCATGTCACACTTCTCCTAGAAATGGTGCCACATTCCTCCTGCCTATACAGCACAAAGAATAAACTCCTTGCCAGGGTAGACAAGTCCACGACATCAAGGCCTTTCCCATCTCACCTCCTGCCACTGCCCGATCATCTCCTGCCACTTTCCAAAAGCCCCCTGGGATCCAGCTGTGGTGGTCTAGTCTTTGTCCAAATGCACTCTGGCCTACCTGCTTCTATGAACTAGCTGGAATGCTCTAATACTACCTCCTCGGTAGCATCTTCCTCAACTTCCCATCTCTTGAGTCCTATTACTAAGAGACGATCATAATTTCCATCTTCTCCTGTCAGCCCATGAGGGCTGCAGCAGCGGCTGAGTGTCAGTGGACCCTTTGGAAGGAGGAAGACTCCAGACTTACATCTTGGGGCACCTGGATGAAGGCGAAGGCATACTCCGTGGCTTGAGCTGGCAGCACCCGAGTGCTGAAGGCAGGTGGTAGGGTTCCCAGGCGGGTGGATGGCAGGACTTCTCTCTGCAGAGAAAGCAGCAGGCCAACATGTCACATACTCGCTGCCCCCTTGCTCTCTCACAGGACAGCTCTCTGTGGCCAGGCCTCTGGGAATGCAAACTCTGGGCCACCCTGTTCGTCCCATGACTTGGTTCCACTTTGCCACATACAAAGGCTCCCCAGTGGGTGAAGGCTGGGGAGAATGTGCCCTGCAGGTCCAGCAGTAGATGGGGAGCTGTGGCTCATACCCTCACTCTGGGCCTGGTGCTGGCACACCTAGTGGTTCCCATGAAAACAATCACAGTATAACTGGACTCTAATCGCTTTTCCATTTCCTCCCAATGCCCTTCTGTCTGTGACATGGGATCTCTGACTACGTTCCCACAGGCCAGGGGGTGCTCCAGCTGCTGGCTAGGGGAGCACACCAAGACAAGTATCCCCGTGGTCACTGGGCCTGCCTGTGGTTCTGGCCCAGGCATCTGGGTTCGCCCTCGTCTGGCAGGACCTCTTCCTTTGTGTATTCCCAGGAGATAGGTTGGCAGCATGGCCCAGCTCTGGGATCTCTATTAACAGATCCTCAGTCTTAGCCCTTGAGGAAGGTATGGGAGGAATGCAGACAAGCAGAGTCATGACTCAGGAGCATCACCCTCCTGACCCTCCTGAACGACAGCTTTCTCACCGGCTCGCTGCTGTTCCTAAAGAGACTCTCCCAGGAGTTGTCAGTAGACTCCCAGGTCCAGCTGGAGAGATTTTCTCCCAAGGGTGCCAGTCACTGTCACCTTGTGACTGTCCCTTCCCAGCAAGCCTGAGTTTGGGGATGTGCTGGGGATTAGCGCATGGAACAAACACCCAGTTTGGCTTGAATACCAGGAACTGTGGGTGTAAAGGCCCTCCAAGTGCTACAGAGGCCCTGCCCCGATTCTGCAGAGACCTCAGGCAGAAGAGGAACTGTGGGTGTGGCTGGACACTCATCTGTGGGGTCTGGACGTGGGACCTATCAGTGCTTGCAGCCACTGGTCATAGACCCCAGTTTTGCTAGGTCACTCAGGGGGCCTGGCCTGTTACACGCACAGCAGAGATGCCCCAGTGCTCATTGTTCTATTGGTAAGCTCAGAAGGACCTTGGAGAGATCAGACGGATTTGACCCGGGGGCTGCTGTTTGATAGCCCCCCCAACACCCTGGTCCCCAACACTCACATTGCCGTAGTCAATGTAGAAGACATGTACTTTGGCAGGAGACTCGACTTTCTCTACTCGGGCACGGTACCTGCAATGGCATCATGGGCAGAGCTCAAGAGACAGCCCTGAGGAGTCTGGGCTCCCAGAGCCTCAGCAATGGTGGGGCAGGGGCACAGCATTTTCCTGCCTGGGTTCAATGGGTGTCACAGGGGACAGTTACTGCACTCCATCTAGGCCCAGCCTCGGGCACTGTGGCCACCACCTAATGGAATCAGAGCATAGCTGGGAGCAGAAGAGGGAGAAAGGAGCATGTGGAGCAGATTAATGTGTCCTTGGGGCATAAAGCAACAAGACTAATGACTAGATTGATGTCTGCTGTTTAAACCCAGAGCACTAAACAGCAGCTGTAATTAGCCAGCAGATCTGTCTGGGAGGCCGCAGCAGGGAACACATCCAAGTCACTTCGTCACCCTGGGAAGGCCGTGGGCCCTCCCTTGGTAGATTACACATCAGCGACCTTCTTCTGGCCTGTGAGCACTGCTGCTCATGTCCTAGACAGCCAGGGAGGAGGGTCAGGCAGCTGGTATGGGCTTACCGTGGCCCAGCCTCTACCTCAGCCCCGTGTAACATCATTCTTCCCGGGTGAGGTGGGGGTGTGCTGGACAGCCCGGCCAGCCAGCCAGCCAGCCAGGGCTCCCACTCTGGAATCCCCAGAGAGAAGGAAGAAGCCACTTCTGTCTGGCAGGGGGTGCACAGGCCAGAGCGAGGCCCCAAATGGGCTGTGGGCAATGAAGAGGGACACTCAGGAGAGTTGCTGGGGGCCACCATTAACCAGCTGGGGAAACCAGACTGCTAAGGCAACGCCCGGGGCCTGAGGACAGCCTTGCTATCGTTCCTGCTCAAGATTCTGCCTTGCTGTTCCAGGTGGCTTACCATTCTCCATCTACAAATTTGGCAATGCAGAACTCTCCCCTGCGGGGGGCATAGGAGCCCTCTACAGGGGGGTGGCTGGCAATGTCATTGCGCATGTTCTCCATCAGCTTCTCCAACTGGGTGCCTGCCAGGGAGGAAGAGTGCAGTGAGACCTGGGAGCTGGGTTCCTCGAAGCCGCTGGAGGGTTTTTCTGGGAGGCGTTGGGGAGGGAGCTCAATGTGAAATTCTGGGGGGCACTGCAGCACTGGCTCTGTCCCCAACCCATGCGGGGAAGCCCTCTTGGTCCTCACTCCAGAGGTTTCATGCCATCTGCCTTCAGAAGTGGCACTGGTGACTTGCTGACACATTGGGCCTTAAAGGCACACACAGCCTTGCCATCTCAGCTCTCCAGTCTGCTGGCCCAGGATGTGGGAGCCCTTGGGATGTGCCTGAGCTTTGATTAAGGAGGTGGAGAAAGCAAGAAGACAGGGAGCAAGGACAATGCCAAACAGCCTCCTCCAGGGTGAGGGCTGGCCAGCCTGTACTGCATTTCTACAAGGCCAGCTCCTGGCCTGGGTCACAGAGGTGCTAACTGACAGAAGCCACTGTCCACTGCCTCCCAGGGGGCAAAAGTAGGGATGAAGGATGGGCCCCACACCACTGTGGAAAAGGCCCCAGAATTGAAGCCATGGAAGATGGGGGAGGAATTCTTGAATCAGGACCTAGAGCCTCAGTATTATTCAAACTTGGCCACTCTGACCCTTGTCACCCTGCAAGATACATGCTGAACTTCCAGTGCTGCTGGGCTGGGGCTCTACTGTCCCACCCCGCTACTCAGGGCCCCTGATCCACTGGAGGAGGGATTCCCTACCTTGTCTTTCCCTAAGCACTCTGACTTTGGGTCAGCAGTCCTGCTGCTTTTGCCTGTTTTGGCAACACCTAGGGCCTACTCAGTTTCTCTCCCTGGCTCCTTAAAGAATCCTCCCACCCTGACTCTGGGAGGCATCAGTCCCCCTGTGGCTTCCCTTTTTATGTCCCCTCTGGCCCTGATTCTGGCTCAGTCTCAGACCCTTTTTGCCCCTTTCCTCTCAGAAGCAAGGAGGGTGACTGTGGATGTGTAGTCTAAGTGTGGGAGTCCTCTCTTTATCTTCAGGGCCCTAGGCAGTGCTGTAAGGAGGGCGCAACATATGCCTGTTGTTACACTTGCCACAGTCAGCCTTACAAGTTACCTACTACTATACTGTGAGCTCCTTCAGGGCATAGACCATAGCTCACTTCTTTCTGTTTACTCACGCAAGGCCTGGTAGAATCCCCAATGCATGCAGGGTGCTTAATAATTCAGCTGCATTGAAAATAAACTCTGCATAAGCATGCAGGGATGTGTGTCCACTCTTAGGCTGCTGCAGAGGCCACTGGTCCTGCATCCACAGGACAGAGGCCTGAAGGTAGCAGCTGCCCCTCCCCCTCCCCAGTGGCCAGCCCTCTATAATTCTCTTTAGACAGTGTTCCTACCCCAGACAGTGAAATTCCAGGGATTAAGAAGCCTTGACAGACAGGTTCCTCCCTAACTTGGTCTACTTTCATTTTTTTGCTCCAAGGCAACAGAAGCAGGACTTTGCCTCCTGCCAACAGGCAAAGCCCTCTGGGAGGTCCTTATATAGACTCACTGGTCATTTGCAGCTAATGGCAATGTTTTTGTCAGATCCTTCTCGAAGACAGACTTTAATTGAAAGAAGGGAGACGGGGCGAGAGGATGCCCCCCGAGAGGGGATGAAAGGTTTCAGCAGAGGGGGGCTGTGGATTCTGTGGATACCACGGAGCCACCAGAGGGCAGGGGCCTTCCTCTCTGGAGACCACCACAAATCCCCAGGTGGCCCGCCAGGAAGGGCCTCACTCCCTTCTCTTCCAGCATTCCAAGGACACATGGTTTTCTCTTTTTTCTTGTTTTCTGCTTCAGATTTCTGCTCCCTAAGACTTCAGGGGCTTGTTCTGAGTCAAGGCGGGTCCTCCCCAGCAGGGCCCAGCAGCTGAGTGGAGCCTGCCTGGGAGTGATCGCCTCCTTTTGCTCAAGTTCTCTGGGGGACTGGTGGGGATTTAGGGGTGGTGAATTCTAGCTGGTTCCTCTGCCCAGGAACAGCTCTTGTTCCTACCTAGACCACCACTACAAGACTCCTTCCCTGTCACATGACCCAGCCCTAGAGGCTGGCCACCGCCCGATTTCATTCCCAAGGCAACTGCTGGAGCAGCTTTCGGCAGGACTGTGGCTGACCTCAAGAGAACCTAATCCCAAAGGCTCATCGGCTCCATCTCTACCCCTCCCCTTCGCGTTTTTCCTTTTTAAGCACAGCCAGCCCAGGGCCAGGAATGGTCAAGTTTTTCCTGGTGAAATGACACTCACAAAGGCAGCTGCCTGGGAAATAGCATTAGAGGGAAGTGGCTGAGACGGGGCTGGAGTTGGCCTGGGGTGGGCTGAGGAGGCTGGGCAGAGCTGTGTCCTGCCATCTGGGGGACTGCCTGAGTGTCACTGACACTTCCAGCTCCCTCTGCCCACCTCTGCCTACCATGATTTGTTTCCTGGGATCCAGAGGCAGCTTTAAGAGCTTTTCCTTCTGCTCCAGACTCAACTGTTTCCCTGCACAGGGTGGCCATGAGAAGAGGGAGGTCAGGATGGAAAGTATAAGCAGGTGGAGGTGGAGTCGAGCCAGCGGCTGCTAGAGCTTTCTCCTGCCCTTTGGCCTCCAGAAACCCCGGGTTTCTGCCCCGGGGACCCTGGCAACAGTGTACACCACTCAGGATGGAAGGAGGAGAAGGTCCTTCAGAGACTGCCCGGGGATGTCTTCCCCTAGAGCGCTGCCTGTTTCCATGGAAACTGGCTATCACTCAGGGCTATGTTAACCTCTACAGAAGGAGAAACCCCAGCAGAGACAAACCCAGCACCACTCCTTGCTCCCCCAGAGGGAAAGGGGCTGAGCGATGCCTGGCTGATGCCTGACACACTCTGGGGGCTACAAATCCTCCTGCCCAGCATAGTCAGGAGTGTGTGGGAACAAACAATCACCTAAGAGGCTCAGAGCTCCATCCAGATAAACCTAGTTATCTCACCTGCTCTCAGAGGACCTGCCCGGCAGCACCTCCATGCCTGAGCCCACGCCAGGGCTCATGTGAAGGTTCCTGAAATAACCCCAAGCCCAGAGGAGCAGTGGGACAAGGCAGGGGGATAGGCGCGGCAACGTGAGCTCTTCAGGGGACGCTCCTGGACTGCCTAGGCAGCGTTCCTCCCACCCACTGGGCAGAGGCCTCCTACCCCCAGGCAGCACTAGCTGGACCAAGCAAGGAACCACGAGCCAGCGGCCTGAGCACTCACCGGTCTCCACATCCTGCACGTAGAAGTGCAGGTCGTCAGTGATCTCGGTCACAAACACAGGCTTGTAGCTGGCGGATCGCTCCTTCTCCTCCAGCACTGGCATCACCTCCTCCACAGGCTGCTCCTCATAGTGGGCCCAGACCTGCATGTTCAGTCGGCAGAAGTGAGAAGAGGGTGAGGAAGTGAAGTCATAAAAGACACAGGGAGGCCAGGCGTGGTGGCTCATGCCTGTAATCCCAGCACTTTGGGAGGCTGAGGCGGGTGGATCACGAGGTCAGGAGTTCGAGATCAGCCTGGCCAATATGGTGAAACCCCATCTCTACTAAAAATACAAAAAATTAGCTGGGTGCGGTGGTGGGTCCCTGTAGTCCTAGCTACTTGGAAGGCTGGGGCAGAAGAATTGCTTGAACCTGGGAGGCACAGGTTGCAGTGAGCCGAGATCATGCCACTGCACTCCAGCCTGGGTGACAGTGCAAGACTCTGTCTCAAAAAAGAAGAAGAAGGAGGAAAAAAAAAAGACACTGGGAAAGAGGTTTTGGGCAAATGGGATCGGCCCTGGGTGAGTGACTGTGGGGCACTGGATTCACACCCGGCTGAGCCCCTGAAGCCCTCTATCTCGGAGGCGAAAGGTGGGCTCTCTAAAGTTCTCATCTAGCAGTTCTCAAATTCGGGCAGGCATCAGAACCAACAAGGGAGTTTATTAAAAATGCAGGCCCCGGATCCTACCCCAGGCCCACCAAATTACAATCTGTTCTGAGCATCCCAGAGAGAGTAAAAAAGAGCAAAACCAGACTCCCAGGCCATCTCATGCACGTCCAAGTGTGAGAGCCCTGCTTTCATGAACTCTTTGGCTCTGGGCTCCTCACACCCGCACCTCTCTTGCTCCGGTTCCCCATCTCCCTTCCCCATGGGCCTCTGCAGGGCGCCTCTGAATTCTGCAGGACCTCCTGCTGTCACAAGGCCTCTGGTGCTCCTGAGGCAGTCCAAGCTGCAACCCTAGGCTGGGGAAGAGCTCACCAAGAATGCTTCTGCTCAGCATTTTCTCCATCCTCCTCACCTCCAGCAGGTTGCTCTGACCTCAGCCCAGAAGCTGGGCCATGCGCTCTCCACCCTTCCCTCTCTCCCTTCCTTCCCCAGGCCCTGTGCTGTCAGGGCTGCAGTGGCTCAGAAGCTGATTTGACGTGACAGTGTGTCAAGTCCAATCCTGCAGCCAGAAGATTATCCAAATGGTGAGGTCTGTCAGAGCAGGGGAGGGAGGTGGTTTCCAGCTGAGCAGCAGGAAGGGCGGGTGGGAGAGTCCAGAGACTGGATCACGCTTGGGGTCCCAAAGACACACATAGGAATAAGGATGATTAAAAGTATTTGCCCAAAACTTATGTGCTTATTAGGTGGCAGGTACCATTCTCAACATTCTCCAAATATTAATTCATGTAGTCCTTACATCAGCCCTTTGAGTAGGTCTTGATATTATCCCTGTTTTACAAATGGGAAAACTGAGGTACACAGGCTTGCAGCTAGAAGTAGTGAAATCAGGATTCAAACACAGGCAGCCTGGCTCTAGAGCTCTTCCAGGGGCATTTGGCATTAACTAGGTATCCCCGAGAAAATACCATCAACCAGGAGGAAAAAGCTGTTTGTTAGTGGGGGGTGGAGAGGGAGATGAGGCCTCATGTCCCTGTTGTTTTTGAACTTGCCGTTTGACTTTGGTCAAACTTTTCTGGGTCCCCTTTTCTTCTCTCTCAGCTGAAATGCAGATTCCTCAGGAGCTTCAGGACACAGCAGAAGCGCGGGAATGCTGGAATTCTGGAACAACCCTGGCTCAACCCAGACCCCACACTTCTGCCTTTAATGCGGCCTGAGTGTGAGTGTGGGTTCTTCCACTAGAAGGAGCGGCTATGGTGGAATGACTGAGACATCTCCCAGGCCCAAGCTTTCTACCATCCTACACCAAGCAGTGGCTTCTATGGTTGGGCTTGTGGGCCCCTGGTCTGGTGCTCTGGGCTCCTATCCAAATAGCTCCTGACCCCTTCTCATCTTCCAGGCTCCCGATACCTTAACACCTGTTCCCATCACCACAGATCTCTGTACACGCTGTTGCTTCTAGTCCCCTAAGCCCTGGCTGGCCAGAGGGGAGGAGGCAGGCAGCAGGACTCTAACCCACAGCTTTGCCTCTAGTCAGGACAGAGGCCCTAATCCTTCAAGGGCCTCCCTGCCCATGTGGGGAAGTGGGTCTCTAGCTTGTGGGCTTCCCTGTGAAAGGGCTGGGGGTGGGAGTGGGGGGCAGTGGGGAGAGGGAGATAGCCATAAATGCTTCTGATGCCAAGCCTATATCCTGATAAGCCTGAGGCTTTCCCCCTGGGCCTCCGAAGCTGGAAGTTCACTGGTATCTACCTAGCCAGCCACTCCTATTGACACCTGGGCTCCCAGCCCTTCTGGGACCCTTGCAGCTCTGAGGATCAATGGGACTCGCTTGGTCTCAGAGATGAGACTGTCAGCACAACCTTAAGTAAGCTGGGGTGGAGCCCTCCTGTCCCAGGAGTCTGCCCCCTCATCCCCACCAGCAGGCACCCCTGCAGTCCCGAATCCCTCAGCATGCCCTCTGCATCCCACACAGGGGCGCTTCCCTCTTCCTGCCAGCTCCCTCCTTTCCCAGCACTGAGCTTAACAGAGACTGGCACTCTGTGCTGGTTCCTGAGTGGACCATGGGCCCTGAGCCTGCGAGCTGTTGAGGGCTCCCATCCCAGCCCCACCCTGCTCCTTTGGCTGTGGGGAAAGGCAGCCCCTCAGCAGTGTTGTTGAATTAGGAACACACTGACAGGGTGAAAGCAGAAAATGCTAAAGACTCCTCAAGTAAAAGTGCCTTGGGCGACAGCATCAGGTCTCCTCCTTGGGGAGACGGGGGTGGAGCTTCTTTCCCAGCAGGCTCAGGTGGGCAACAGGTGCGAGGTTATGGAAGATGCAAACCAAAGCCTTGGGGATGGCCCTCAGCCCCCAGCACTAGGGCCAGTCCTGTGACAAGGTGCCACAGCTCACTTCGTGGTGGGTGGGGCGGTGCAAACTGCCACCTGAATTGAGAAGACAGCAGAGGCAAGGTGTCTCCATACACAAAGTGCTTGGCACCCGAGGTTGCCAAGAAGCATCTAGAGGGTAGGAGAGAGACAGCTGCCTCCTCAGATAAAGGAACTCTGTTTCTAGGAGAGGCTGACCTTTGGCCCTTCAGGCAGTGCAGCCGTGACGGTTTCCTCTTTCCCTGTGGGGATGGAGGTGATCAGCTGTTCCTTGGGATTTGCAGCCACATGGGCAAGCTGGTACATGCAGGCTGGCCAGGTGGCCCCTTGGTGGGAAGGAGTCAGTCAGCTGGGAAAGGCGTGGCTGCCCTTGTCCCCATCCTTAGAACAAGGGCGCAATTGCTCATGTTGATTCAGGCTGCCCTTCTGCACAGCCGGGGTGCACGGAGGACACACACTCACTGGCAAGACACCTGCCAGACCTAGCCACTTTCCACAGCCATCCTCAGCCCCTCACAGCTCAGATTTCCCACAAGAAGCTGGTTTCTGGGAATCCCCATTGTAGCTGCTCCTCTTCCTGGACCTCTGGGGAGATGACGAGGAAAACTCAAAGATCCTTTCCAGAAGGAATAGTAATTATACACCCAGACACAGAGAATTAGTGCCGTATGGCGCTACCCCAGACTCTTGAAAGATGGAGGAGCTGGGGAAGAGCCTCTATGGCCAAAGAGCTGGGCAGAGGTCCTGAGCTTGACCTAAGCAGCAGGGCCCAGGAATGCTGGGAGAGCCAACCATAGGACAGTCTGCCCTTGCTCATGGACTACCTCTGAGCACGTGGAGAGGCAGTTACTAAGCATAATGTTGTGGAGAGAGTGTCCCAGCTGACTGATGGCAGGGTTTGCGGTCAGGTGGGCGAAGTGTCTCTCCAGGCCAAGGCCAGGGTGGAGCTCTGCCGATGGCGGGCACTGCTGGTACCCCCAATGGCCCTGGCTACAGAGCAAGACTGGGAAGGGTGGATGGAGGCCCCTCCTGCCTGTTCATCTGCTCCAGGCTGCTCTGCCATGCAAGTTCCTGCCTTGCTTGGGTCCCCTCTATACTCCGGGGCTTCTTATGTTCTGTTGCTCCGGCCACCCTGAGGGAAAGAGCCCATCAAGCCAGGCACAGACCAGGCAGGTCAGGAATGGACGCTGTCTTTCCTGTCCTCTCCCCGCCCTGGCCCTCTCTCTTCCCTGCACTTCACCCTCAGGGATGCCCAGGTCCTTCTCTTGGCAGGTGATGGGGACTGTGGACTGAGGATCCATTGGCTGGAGTCTTTCCTTTCTAAATCCTGTTTAACATTGCTGCTTGCAAGGCTCCAGGGGTGGGGCTGGCGAGGGGCCAAGGTAGTGGAGGCCTTTGGGCCTGCAGCAGGGAAGCCAAGCTCAATAAAAGCCAATCGATGGCCAATCCAGCCCTGTGCAGGGCCCTGCTGGGCACACGTGGGGGGTAGGGTTAAGGAGTGGGGACAGGCATCTGCCATCTGTGGTTCTCTCCTTGGTCCTCAGGTCTATCCAGGGCTGTTGAGGAGGAGGTGGGGGTTACCTCCTGCCAGGGAAGTGGAGGGCCCTATCACCTTCTTCACTGAGGAGGCATCCACAGGGCAGAGGGAGGAAATACACTCAGCAGGGAGGCAGTTAAGCCCTCATAGCTGGGAAACCAGCATTGTCAGGTTCCCCAAGACAGACACGCTCATGAATGCATGCACACATAATCACACTCCCAAAGCCTTCTGCACTTCCTGGTCTCACAGAATCCCTCAGCATTACCTTTCCTTGGTTAGCTACAGGAACAAACATTCATGCATCCTGATGCTAACAGCATCTCATAACCACTGTCTCTTGACAGGTAAGGCAGCCCTTGTGGGGTCAAGTGGGACAAGGCTGGGTACACCCCAGATACTCAGGTTACTGTCCCGTAGCCGGCCACCAGATGCTCTTATCGGGGTCCAGCCAACTCTGAGAGCTGTTACAAAGCTCTGCTAGTGCTGCTCCTGGGAAACAGCTCCTCCAGGAGGAAGAAAGCCAGCCTCGGTCCCTCAGGATCCTTGATGAGCAGACCAGGATTTGCAGGAGAGGGACCCAGGAGGCGGCAGGCCCTAGCACTGAGAGTTGTGCACTGCATTTTAATTGGACTAGAATAAAAACACACAGGCCATGTAAGTAATTAATCACTGGTAATTACTCCTCAGCATCATCAAGTGGCACCAGCAAAATGGTGACTTGGGCTCTTTCAGACAAACACACTGTGCAGTAAATAATGATGCTGAGTTCAGCACAGCCTCTGGCAGGGAACCCACCCTTCCATCTCAGGCCAGAGTCCCCTCCCTGTGCTCCTCTGGGTCCCTCTAGGGTCTCTACTCTCAGAGGGTAGAGGATTGCCCAGCTCTGAAAAGGTGGCTTCCGCGCTCACTGCTGAAAAGCCAGGAAGCAGGGCCAGGATGAAGACGCTTTTGGCTTTTGGCCTCTGGGCCTTAGACTCTGGGGCTTGCCGCTCTACCCCCAGCTGCTAACTCTTCTGTGAAAGTGCCAACCTTTAAACAGGAGGCCCCAGTGCTGCCTCTCCCCCCTCTCCCCGCAGCAGGCAGAGGACATGGGGGTGGCAGTCTTAAGTTCAGCTGTCACAAGCAGGAAATCCAGGAAGAAGCCATGTGACTCCTTTCCTGTAGGAGCTGAGGCTGCCTGCTTCCCCCTCATTCTGGGAGGAGGAGGCTTGATGTGAGCAGGAGGTGGGAATCTCCTCTGAGGTCTCATGGTGGCTGCCTCCTCCAGGGCACTGACCGTCCCTTTCATCTGTGCTAGCTCTGTGGTCCACCTTTCCATGGAGTCTTTCTACCTCCATTCTCCTCTACCACCAAGGGGTTGGTTGCCTGCCCCAATCCCCAGGGGATGGGAAGAACGGATACAGAGACACCCAGGAGGACAGTCCTGAGGGGCGAAGAGAAGCCCTGAATGAGGAGGCAGCTGCTTGGGGCTGGTGAAGAATGTGGTGCTTCTGGGGCCTCAATGCCCCTGACTCTTTTTGGCAGGTGTCTGGGCCTTGGCTCTGGGAAGTGAGTTTTGAGCCAGATGGCTGTCCCATGGGAAAGGAAGCATTTATTCCTGGAACAAATTTATGGCTCAGCACGGCTGTCCCACGAATTCTCCTCAGGCTCACAGGAGCCCTGACAAATTGGTGGCCGGCTGATTTATCCCCATTATCAGGGCTGGGCTATAAGTCAAAAGCAACAGGCTGAGTGAGCCTGGCTCCCACCTCCAAACTACTGGGTTCCTCAACTGTCGATTGGTTTCCAAAAGCCGCTTTCCACCCCATCCCCCTTGTCTCTTCAGTGTGGTGCCCACAGAGACTGATGGGTTGTAAATCTCTTGTCCTAACGGCTGAGGCTTCTCCTGGGGTTGTTTCCCCACGGGGCAATGTGAAGGAAATTCAGATGTGGGCTTGAGCTGCACAGTCCCTCTGAGGGCACTGACAGAGAAGGGTCAGGGCTGGGGAGGGAGGGATGCCCCAGGCATTTTGTCCCATGGCTCCACGGTCACCTAGACAGCTTTCTGTTTCAGGCCCACCTGAGCAGGCCTGGGATCACTGATGACGTTCTGGGCTGGCAGCCCAGGCCCACTTCAGGTCTGCAACAGGCTGTGGCCGAGGACACCTCAGCTGGCAGCCTCTACTCGCCTGTGTGTGGCCCTGGTGTGGGGTCTGAGACCAACACCTTCCTGGGCTACTCAGTGTGGGGATGACAGAACGACTTCCTCCTGGAAGCAGCAGTTCTCTGGAGGCAGCAGCATTAGTGTGTGAGGAGGACGGGAGGGCAGGGAGAGCATGGCTGGGCTGCCACACGTACCTTCTCTTTCTTCTGCTTGGCGGCCTCCTCGGCAGACAGCAGGGACTTGTAGTAGGAGCTGCGTTCGGCGGTGAAGTGGACCTTGGAGAGCGCGTGCTCCACCAGGAGGACAGACAGGTTGGCGCCGTCGATGTGCAGCCAGCCGATGAAGTTGCCGGCCTTGTCCATGCTCTCCACCTCCACCTCCACCTGGGACAGAGAGACAGGCATAAGCCTGCGGGGGCCAGGCCTGAGCGTGCAGGGGCTGTGCCTGTGGGGAGGACAGCAGCGCTGAAGCCTTGGGTTCACAGGCCTTGGCAGCCGCTGCCACATTCACTCCATGTGGCAGTAGCAGCTGGAATGGGGAAGAAGAGTGGGAGCCTGGTGCAGTGCCTGCACTGGGAACTCCTAGAACCCTTCAATTTCAGCCTCTCACAGGAACAGACACACCCCAAAACTTGCCTCTCTTCTCAGAGCCCCTTCCCCTCCTTGTGGCAGAAAGCTACCAGGGCAAACGGGACTCTCCTTAACCTGAGACAGACAGAGAGATAGAGAGAGAGAACGTGCAGTTGAAGGTCAGGAGCAAGTGAAGAAGCAGAAAGAGGTCTTGGTGCCTCCCACTCTTCAGCACCCACCCCAGCTCTGTGCTAGAAGACAGACAGGCCCTTAGGGAGCGAGGCAACCCCTGGGGAGAGAGAGGCTGCTTTTCCTGGTACAGCTGAACGAATTCATGTCTAATGAAGGTAATTAAAGTGGCTGCATGAAAAGTAGGAGAGGAGAGAGGACAGGAGAGGTAGAAAGACGTAGGCAGGAAATGCATCAGCGCAAGGGCAGTGAGTGACAATCCCGCAGGAGTGGCCAGAAGTGTATGGGCTGTGGTTGAACCCCAGAGCCCTCAAGGAATCTCCACAGGCCTCAAGGCCTCCTCCACTGACGGTCTCATTCCGAGGACCCAGGACCCCAGACCTAGCACTGACTGCTTTTCTAAAAGGGCAGCCTCAGGATCGTGGCCCTCGTGGTAGCTGATCTGCTCCTACGTTGTGAAGGCCACAGCCCAGGATAAATTCCTTCTTTGATTCTCTCCTGACCTCTTTCTTTCCCTGCTAAAGGGGCCTATAAATGTCTTTGCTGCCAAATGTAAAAACTTGTATTAATTTAAAGCCTTCAAGCTCGATTAGGCAATAAAATGAATGTCTAAATACCTGGGAATTCTCGAAGTCTGAGCTGGAGCTAGTGATAGAAGGTTAGAAGGGATGAGGGATACTGGGTGACATGCCTCCCCAGAAGGACACGGTGGTCTGGGTGTGCAGAGAGAAGGTAGTGGGGAGGAAAACAGGAGGGCCAGGCAGGCAGGACCTTCACTTCCTCCCATTCTTAAACACCCTCTCCGTCCTTGAGGCCCACATTTAATCCTTCAAGAGGAAATGCAGGTTCAACGATGACTGAAGTTGGAGTGTGGTATAGAAGGGGATGTGTGGAGTCTATTAGGGTTAGAAAAAGAGATAATGGAGAACATATAGGTTCAGTCCATGTTGATTCTGTAGGTGGCACTGGAGAAGTGTAGCTATTAAGGGTAGAGCTGAGAGCAGAATCCAGGTTTCCCCAATGCCTTCTGTACACTGCCTCCTGACAGAAAAGACCCTCCCCGTCCCTAACACCCGCTTTCCACAGCCTTCTGTTTCAGGAGCAGCCCTTCTTTCCACTGCCATACCTCTGCCCCTCCACCATCCAGGACCCTGCAGCTCACTGGTGCGGCCTGGGCAAAAGTGCTGGCCCCAGTGCTTGGCTGGGCTGACCCAGTGCCTGCACTACATGACAGAGTCCAGTGCCTGTGGGTGTTAAAATTGGTTTCTCCTGTCTCTAATTTTGGCAACTAACTTACTGAAAGGACTTACTCTTGTAGGGGAGAAGGGCAGGTGGGCAAAATCTGAGGTTGCTCAGGTTTCAACACCTTGGATCTACCTTGCAAATGCCCAGGGCGCTGGAACACAGGAGAAGCCTGGCCACTGGAAGACCGAGCACCTCCTCCAGGGGGAGGCCAGGATTCGGGAACAGGCTGTCATGCCTGCAGGGGTTGGGGCAGGTGGTGGGGATAGTGTGGTAGGCATGGACAAGACCTGTGAGGGGCAAAATGATACACGAGAAGACTATCTCTTGTTCATCCTAACTTGCCAAGCTTTATCAAACATGCTAAGGTCAAGAAGCATCCTAGAGGAATTCTGGGGAAGCTGAAGGAAGAACAGAGAGGTTGCTTGCCTTGTGTGTAGGGGCTCCTGGACACATGCTGGCCAAAAGCAAATGAAGCTGGTACAGTTCCCAGCCAACACTGAGCCCAGGCCCACATCGGTTTCCACATTCCCTGACCTCTTGTCTTCCACAATTTTAGTAGCCAAGTGTCCTTTCCCTAAAACCAAGGATGTCTTTCCTGCTTGGACACAAGGCCTCTCTCCAGGCCTGGCAGGCCCCCAGACAGCTTGTGGTGGGCCAGTGTGTCTCTTGGCACTGGGTTGCTGGGGTTGATGCAAGAACGTCGGAGATAGGCACAGAGGCAACCAGGCATGCACAGTTGCTGTCTATCCTGTGAGGTGCCCATGCTCAGACCCCAACCCACATGGCAAACCCCACATTCACACGTCACTCTCTGAGGCTGCAATCCACATGCTCACCCTTCTCCAGGGCTTATGTGAGAAGGAAGCCAGCAACGAGCAGCCACACCTGGGGCCAACACTGCAGGGTGCAGCCAGGCTCTCCTGGGCAGGTGAGCACCAACTTCACACTTAACCAGCCTGTCGCCTGCAATCGATATGCTAACTTGGGCTTGACAAGTCCCTGGGCCCAGGCAGCTGCAGAGGAAAGAAATCTCTGGCCTTGGGCACAGTGCTGCCACCGAATCCATCTTGGGTTGTAGATGGAGATAAAACTGTCGGCCATCGGGCTTTGTTCCCTTTTATTGCAGCTGCCACAGCCACAGTAATTTCTCAAACAAAGGCACTCGGGGAAGGTGGGCTGGCTCCTCTCTAGCCAAACCCCATGCAGTGTCTATCCTTCTCCACAAACCTCAGCCTGGACGAGGCTGTGGAATTCGGTGTGACTCTTCTCTAACTCTGGGAGAATTACAGAGGTTGCAAGCAGAGGTTTAAGCAGGTTGTATGTACACGTGTGATCATCCTTTGATGTTTCTCTTTTACACTGACTGCCAGGAAATTATGACTTAACTGTAACATTACGTGGGTCTATGTTTGTACAAGTATTATTTCTTTGTTCAACTCAAAGATTAAAATTTCTCTGACATTTTCTCTTAATTAAAAGATACACACATACAGAGATATATACATACAGTTCAATTTTGTTATTTGTGGTAATTTTGTTCTATAAAGAGACCGCTGAATTTGCAAATATTGAACCATTGCTCCTAGGGGAAATGCAGGTTTGGGTTCCTGTGAGCCTCTGGTCACAATATTTTCATCAAATCAATATATAACCTTGTTCTGTTTCTGTTTAAAGACACCTTGTCTAATATGTGTTGCTGGCTCATTAACATTGAACTGATGGCCAACAGCACAATGACTAATGCCTGAATGAAGCTTATCTAACACACATATCTTCTCCGTAAGGTACACCCCAGTATTTCTGCACTCAGGAACACCAGGTAACACTTCAGCTCTATGCTGGAGACCATTTAAAACCGTGAAACCAGCAACAAAAAGCATGAAAAATGCAACAACATGATGCTAAATAGATTGTAAGAAGGACCCTTGTTTATATTATCAAAGCTGAAGCAAGAAGGCAGAGTGTTGTCATCTTGTTCTACCCTGTTCCACCTAAGATGGAAATGTGCCCTGCCAGGTGACTCAATTTTTTTTGTCACTCTGTGCATGTCCACAAATGACTGCAAAAGTACATGAGTATTGATTTGGGGTTACAAAAATAGATTTTGGTGAATCTGCAAATACGTAACCAGGAAATAACGAAGATTGACTGTATATTGTATAGACACATAGAGTTAATTCCCACAAGTTGCCTCAAACTGGAGACGATAAGGAGACACGTCCCACAAGTTGCCTCAAACAGAAGACATGTTAGGGGAGGCTCATTCCTGTAAATAGACAAGAAATTTCTTCTTGTCCAACTGGCTACTGCAAGCATTCAATGAGATTCCTATTGGTGGAGTGTTGTGTAATTTGCAAACTGCTATAACATAGCCACTCATCTCTTGGGCATCTTGGAGTGTTTCAGGAAGAGATCTGGACTCAATAGCTTCCACAGGAGGCCTCCTACAATGGCAGGTGACTTTAGGCCTTAGGTGACTTAGGTGACTACCACAGGCTGCTAGAAGGCTGGCAGCAGGCTTCGTATGAGAGCATGCATTGGCGTGCACACATGTGGGTGGATATGGCCTTGAAGGCACCAGAGCATGTGTGTGCATGTACACAAGCAGCATTGGCGAGGGACAGATGAGCGCTCTCCTCTTCATTCCCCTCTATTTAGTGCCCATGCTGAAGCTGAGACCTAGAAAGACACACGGTTCTGGGGGAGGAGGGTACCTCCCAAGAGACTTTAAGAAGGTGCAGGTGGCACCACGCTGAGGAAGGGGCTTGGTGGTAACTAGTTAAGAAGCGAACAGCCTAGAGGCTTGA
Organism: Macaca fascicularis; assembly: GCF_037993035.2. Lineage (NCBI taxonomy): Eukaryota > Metazoa > Chordata > Mammalia > Primates > Cercopithecidae > Macaca > Macaca fascicularis. Next base: position 169,743,855 of record NC_088377.1, on the reverse strand, counting down.
AGGTCAGCGTGACCTTCAGATATTGACAGCCATTTCAGTCTGCCTCACTTGCAGTCCTGCTGGTCTGCCAGCATCTCTTGCTCTCTGCTCTTGATGCTGGTAGAGTGGGTGGGGATTTTGAGGTTGCTGAATACCTGGACTGCACCTTTGCCCGCTTCAATGCCACTTTCTCTGGGAAGGCTTCCCTGATCCCTGGCTTACCATGAATCACCCTCTGAATGCCTATGGGCTTACCCTCCCTTTGGCATTTATGGGGCAGTGTACAGCATGGAGGTTATGAGTGTGGACTCTGGCTCCAGACAACCTAGACCTCCATGAATTCTGGGGTGCCACTTAAGTTCTGTGTGCCTCTATTTACTGTAAAACTAGGATTGCAACAGCATCTACCTCAAGGATTTGTTATGATTAAATGAACTAATATAAATATGTTAAGCACTTAGAAAAGTGCTTGGCACATAAATGCTTCAACATGATCTTCATAAATTATTTACTTCCTAGTAGGGGCAGTTATTTCATTTCTAAATGTCTTCATTCTCCAACTAGACTGTCAGCTCCATGGGGAATGAAGCTTGTTCCAGACTGTGAAATTTCTCCAGAGCTGAGCACACTGGGCCATGAGGTGGCAGAAAAAGCATGGATTCTGGAGTCAGATATCAACTCCTAGTCCTAGCTGTGAATTTTTGGGTAAGTCACTTGACCTCTCTTAGACTGTTTCCTTAATGGTAAAAGGAGGAGGGGTCCTGTGCACTGAATGAGGTAACAAAACTGCTTCCTCTTCCCTTCAACAAATGCCAGTGATGCCAGTGATGCCCTGGTGGGATGGTGACATCCAGCAGCTGTCTGGCTTTGCTGAGCTGTGTTCACGGGACTTCTCATCAGAAACGGCCAATCCCTGCTTAAGGAGCTCCTTTATTCTCCCTGCCTCTGAAAGCTTTGGGTTTCTTACACCCGGGGAGTCCTCCCATAAAATACAGAGTGAAGGTAAGGCAAGTGGGGCTGACAGAATGAGCTCAGGTGTGTGGCTGTCCCTGTACCACCTGCACAGATAGATCCCTTTCTCTTCAGGGCAGGTCTTTCCCCACAACAGGGCCAAAGCGGCAGGTGCTGCCAGCCAGCCATGCCCTGCAGGAGAGCAGCTCGACGCTGGACCTGGCCTGACTGGGGCCAGGGCAGCCAGTGGGCCCTACTGCCTCACAGTGGGACGCGTCCTCCTGCTCCCAAGCACATTAATGTGCCATTAATGAAATTGTTCTGGCTTATTTACCAAATTAATACAAACGGCACAGGCTGTTAATTTGCATGTCTCCTAATTACCGAGGAAGAGCTCCCCATGCCCAGGCAACACACACACCTCAGTGATCACCCAGCTGGGCTGTGGTCTCACCCTTCCCAGGAAGGGTGGATGAGGAAGGGGAGGAGGAGGAGGAGAAGAGCATGGAGCAGCCCCCAGCTCCGTGGTTGAAATCAAACAGGGAGGAAGCGGGTGGCCAGGAACTTGTTTCATTTCCTGTGGCCCCTTTCTGAGCAGTCTCAGTGCCCTGGGCTTCAGAAATATACACTTGGTCCGTCCCGTCCCCACTCCAAACTGTTCCTCTTCTCCCCATTGTCTGGATTCTGTCAGCTCCTTAAAACAGAAAGTACTTCAGTCAAACAGGCAGTGGGGACCAAGTCCTTCTCCTTCTCTAAGCAGTGGGGTACAATGCAGGGCTGGGGAGGCACTTGGGGTTGGCTGAGGGGTCTGGAGAAAGGAGTAAGAGTGAAAGCCAGGCAATGGATGATGGCTTTAGAAATGTCAACATTCTCAACTTCTTCTAGCCCTCTGCAATTAGACTTCAGATTCTGAACTCTTTCCTAAAGAAAGAAGGGTGGGGAGGGAGAGTGAGGGTGTGTGTGCATGTGTTAAGTGTGGGGGAGATTCTTTAAGAACTCAGTTTTCAAACCACAGAGGAAATTCTGACTGCCCTGGGGGTTGACTTAGCTGTGTCTGTCCTTAACTCGCCTGGAGCCTGCAGCCAAGTTGGATGCCTAGTGCTTCTAAGTAGGAGCAAAGTTGAAGACCCAGGTCCCTCTCCTAAAGCCTCCTCTGGGTCATGGTGAAGTTGTGGGGAGGGTGAGGCGGTAGAAGGTGCACTGGAGGTTGGTTCTGGTAAGGCTGACTTAAATAAGGGAGCCTGGGGCACTGGAGGCAAAAGAATTAAGAAATGGAGACTAGAGAAAGACAGCAGGGGGATGCATGTTTCCCTTGATGACTCAGGGCACCCTAAGGAGAGAGTTCACACAGGGGATTTACTACCAATGGGGGGAGGACAGGGAGACCCCACACACATACAAGCCTTTCCCTTTTTATTTTCCAGGAGGATGGAGAAGAGGTACTGTCTCCCTCAAGTACACAGGCATTACTGCGGTGCACAATGCCTGAGGCAGCACACAAAATTACTGAGCCTCAGCCAACCTCAGAGCCCTGGGTCGTGAGGCTGCAGGTTGCCTGAAAACAGTGTGGAGGATGCTCCTGTACCAAGGAAGGTGGGCAGCCTCAGGCAGGACAGGCAGGTCCCAGGTAGAGAAGAGCCCAGCACAGGGTGCCACTGCCCTGAGGCATCTGGGAAGGAAGAGTCACTACACAAAGTGGGGTGCTGGCTGTAAGTTCTTCCAGGCAGCAGGGTGGGGGTGCTCAGGGCTACCTGTGGGAAGGTAACATCAGAGTCCCCACAGACAGGCTTTAGAGGCAAAAGTCTCCATCCTTTCCACATGCTGTCTGGCCATATTCCTGCTTTCAATATTTCCAAAGCAACCAGCAACAAGCACAGCAAGCGGCCTGGATGGGGAGAAGGCGCTGAGGAGCAGAGAAAGGCCCTGGACTAGAACTGTGATCCAGGTGCCAACCTTGCCTCTTATGGGCTGGGCACACTGCACCTCTCTTTGGGCTTAGTTTCTCCATCTGTGAAATGAGTTGAACAAAGTTTCTAAGGTTCCCTCTGCTCTGCATTCTCTGAGGTCAGAGGATGGGGGCAGCAGAGCTGACAGCTGTGCCTGCAAGCCACCAGGAGAGATGAAAAGCAACAGTTACACGGGAGAGAAGGGCAAGCAGGGAAGCCCCATTTGCTAACAATCAAGTCCTGGAGAACTTGCAGGGGGGCGGTGGGAAATGGAGAGAGGGGAACTGAATAATGACTCCGAGTCCAGGATACTCCTGTCTCCTCCCAACCCACTCATCCTAGCTGCAGCTTTTTTCAAGAATGTGAGTAGTGTTCTGGAGTAACCAGAGTGTAGCTTGGGTCCTTTCCTGCCATGCAGAGGTAGCCTTGCCCAAGGCTGGGTTTTCTGCGTGAAGGCTGTAGCGTGCTGCCACAGCCAGAGCTGTGAACTTGAAGAGACACCTCACCTTAACACAGTAGCAGTTTAACACAGCCAGCTCATCACCTCCACGCCCGGTCACACACAGCCACACCAACTTCTTTCAGAGATGATGAACGTTAACAATGCAATTAATAAGGCAATGCTGTGAAAGCCGAGAGGCTGTGCCTATGCAGTGCCTCCTGGGTCTCGTTACCATCCGCATCTGTGGGGAGTGGGCTGGCTAGAGGCAGGCAGCAGCACGGATTTTTCATGTGCTACTGGGGCAGTGTGGTTCTGATCCCCAGTGACACCTCTGTTCCTAATCCCTCATCACCTCCGGACCAGGTAATTCTTTCGAGCGCAGCCCACGGAGTGGATTGGTTTTCTAAAAAAACCTCTTTTCTGGCATTGGTGTGCTAGAAATGCCTGGAAATCAGGCCTGGGCTGGCACACCAGCAAGAGGGGCCAAGAGGCTCCTGGAAAGGAAAGGCCTGGGCAGTGGGCGAGCTGGCTGTAGAAGCTCAGGGTGGCTTTCTCTCCCTACTGGAATGCCTTTTCCCTACCTCAGGGATGAGGGGTGGGATGGTAGGGGTAGGGGGAGAAGGACTTGGTCCCTACTGCCTGTTTGCCTTTGGTCCTGCCTGAGGCAGTGAGGCAGCAGCCACTGCCATCAGCGTCATCTGGGTCTGCTGGGAAATGCGAACCTGCTGACTCCAGGCCTTTGTGAGCGCTAACACAGTTTACAAACTGACGCAATCTGTTCCTTTGGTGCAGGCAATAAGGAAGCAGACTGTTCATCTTCCCAGGAAAACCCCGTGCTGGAGGCTGGAGGGAGATTTAACACTCTTCCCTGAGGCTGGTGCCAGGGATGTGGCTAGAATCAGTTCTGTTCTGTCTCTCGTTCCATCCCTCACCCCTCTTCCCAAAGGTCTCCCAAGCTGGAGGCAGGGTCTGGAATGCCTTCTGAGAGCGGGCATGCCTGAATGGCACAGCTCCTCCTCATGTTCCCAGCTACTGTGAAGGGCAGTCCTAGGCAAAAAACCAGGAAAGAAGGCTGTCTTCCATTTGGTGCCTCCGTTCTTTATCTTGAACACTGGTTTGGCCCATGGAGTCAGCTGCAGTGGCCCATGTTCTCCCAAGCCCAGTCAAAGAACCTCTATGGCTTCAGAGCTATACCCAAGCCCTAAAGGGATGGAGCTAGGGATGTGAGAAGACAGCTGGCCTCTTTTCTTGGGGAAAATCGGTATATGATCTATGGAGTAACTGCATGAGGTTATTAAATCTTTGACCTGGTCTGAAAGTAACCAAATGTTGTCCAGTCAGGTCAAGTTCACATGTCAGTTCCCCTCTGCAGGTACCCGTACCTATGTTCACATGTCAGTTTCCCTCTGCAGGTACCTGTACCTATATAACTGATCTCAAGGCCTGCTGTGGGACGGTGCAGACCCCTGCCCTGTTCCCTCCCAGGCAGGAAGTAGCTGACCTGTGACCCTCCAATGGGGCCAGTTCACTCTGCTTTGTGGACCTTGATTCTCAGGCTCCTATACCTGAACCACTGTGGGTTTCCCACAGGGACTCACACTTTGCTGTTAAGAAGGATTTAGCATCCATGATTACTTCATTCCCTTCCATCCATTTTGCAGAAAAAGAAATGAACTTGGCTCCAGATCACAACCTCTTCTGCTTCCTCAGGCACCCATTTCCATCAGTTACCTATTTCTGTCATCACCTTCCTGATTTCCTTCTTCACCAGCATCTAACTCTTTACCTGCAAACATCTTGTCCATCTTAGCAAGCCTTGCTTTGACTCACATCCCATCAAGTCTACCTCTTTCTCTTTACCCAGGGAGTACTCTGCACATTGCCAGCCCCTTTTCACTCCTGTAGCCAATGCAGCTGGCTACCAGTCAGTATTCCAATGTCACTATTACTTCAAAGACCTGTTAATTGCCATTTAAATAATTTCTTCTCAGATTTCATCATTTTTGACCTTTTAAATATCTTTAAAAGTCAAGCACCCCCTTTCCTTTTTGAGACTTTCTTTTTTTAGGCCTCTGTGTTTCCCAGTCTTGGCTTTTTCTCCCTGCTTTCCTAGTAGCAATTGCGAATTCTTCCCCGACAACATGGCCCTTGAATATGAATGTTCCCCAGGGGCTATTTGAAGCCGTAGACAGTCCCTGCATCCCACCACTCTCTGAATTATAGAACTCAACTTTCACCTCTAGTGCAGAGGTCACTTCAGAATTCAACTCCACCAGGAAAATCTCCAATGTTATGAGTCCCATCCTGAATCTCTCACCTTCACTATGAAACCTGCTCTTCCACCTTCATTTCTCATCCCAGGTCTCAGCATGAGTAGCACAGGAATCACCCCTGGGCTCCATAGGTAGGTCCACACCAATCTCCAGTACACACTGATTCTATGGATTCTTCCCCTCTTTTTTATCCTTATTGCCATGCCCAGCTTTGAGTAACAGGTCCCCCACTGCTGTCCCTGTACCAGACTTGTCTCTAAGGACCCCTCCATGATACTGGAGGGTGTGGTTCATCACAGGCAGTACAGCACCACGGTCAGATGCAGGCTCTGGGGCCAGACCACCTCCTTCTGGGCTTGCTCTACTACTTACTGGCTTAATCCAGAGTGGGTGTTTTTTTAACCTCTTTGGGTCTAGGTTTACCTTTTGGTCAAATGGGTATAATAATGAATGCTATCTACCTCGAAGGGCTTCGGTGAAGAGTTAAACACTTAAGGAGAGTCTGGCGAATAATAAGTGCTCAATAAATGTTGTTATTATTATTATTTTTTTTAAATCCCAATCTGATCACTTTACCCTTCTGCTGAAATCCTTTCCTTGTTCTCCACTAATGTTGGAATTCCTCAGTACAGCACAGCATAAGCTCCTCAGAGCTGGGCTCTTCCTGCTCTCAAGTCCTGCCATTGTGGCCTTCATTATTTTGCTTTAGTCAGGCCACACGACTCCCAGCTCCACAGACAAGTTGCACGGTTCCAGGCCTTGGTACATGCTATTCATTTTGGCTGGAATGTTCCGTCCTATGACTTCACCTGCAAACTCCTACCCAACTTACCCCTTAGATTCTGCACAGATGTGATTTTATTCGAACCACTCCATTACTTATGTGGATAGGGCTTTTTCTCACAGCATTTTGTTCATATCACCATGATAGTATTACAATGGGTATTTATTAATGGCACCTGGTAGGCATTCAATAAATAGATGAGGAAAGGCAAAAGGTTCTAGCTTCTCTAGATCGCCAGCAGTGACGTGGGAGAAGGAAAGTCCCTGGACAGAACACTACCTTTGGGTAAATGCATGGCACCAAACTGACTAGAGAAGGCTTATTTCGAGAACTCCTCTAAGGTGAGAGGACCATCCCTCAGCTGCCCCTGCCACAACAAGTATGCTTGTGGGAGCCCAGAGGGGCAGAAACAGGCTTCAGTCAGTGAGGCCAGCAGTGATGACTCAGAGGCAGCACAGCCCCGATGCCATGAACAGAAGGGGCTGTTTTGCACTTGGCTTTGCCTGTACTGACTATAACTGGAGTGAGGATGGCCTCCTGTGTTTATCCAGGCAGCAGTGCAGGCAGCAGCCGCACGTGCCTCCCTCTGGTCTCCCACATACCCACCACCTCCTCACCACCCATCCCTCAGCAAGGAAGGGGTGAAGAGCAGAAGTGAACATGAAAGAGCCTAGGAAGAGCTGTGAGGACAGGGCACGAGCTAACGACATTAGCAGAGGTGGGAGGTGGGGTGAGGCCACAGATGTCATGAAGCCTGGACCCCCGGAGCCCAGACCACGGTCTAGTGTGAAGCCCTCCAAGCAAGGGATTAGGGGGTGCTGGTCAGGACACAGTCACCTCAGGAAGCATCTAAGTACAAGGGCTGAGACGGCTGAAAGCTACAAGTCACCTGCCGGGTGCTGGTCTCGAGCCCTCTGGAACAAGGAAACCTTTGAGGAAAGGCAGTTGCTGTTGGGTTTGAAGGAATCCGGGTCTTAGATTGGGATGACAACCCCTAGCTCAATCCCTTCAGAATTCTCAAAACTGGGCTGTGGGCGTGGAGGCCAAAAGCTTCGAGGATAAGACGGGAGTGTCCCATGTTGGGGTGGGAACGGGATGTGGAGCACCTTCTTTTTCACCATCTAATTTCTTGGCAAAAGGGACACAGACGCCAATCCCTCTTACAGGCCAGAAGAAGGCACCAGAGAGAAAAATCTGTTTGAACAGATAATTGAACAGAGATAATTCTATACTCTCAGCTAGGGATCAGGCAATTTACTTGTTTCATAAAACTGAATATAAGAAATGCCAAACAATTTCAGTCAAACACATGCCTATCCCTCCCTGACTAATGTTTGATTAACTCCATGAGAGGCATAACTGAAAGAACCAGAGGGTGAAAGGAGGGGCCTCCCTTGCCCCCTTTCTTTCCTTTTGTCCTCACGCCTCCTTTATCATTAGGCTGGCTAAGAAGGTACCATCCCTTCTGAGGCAGTCCTATGTCCCTGTGCGCAACTCACTCCTACCTGTCCTTAAATCTACCCTGCCTCCATGTGCCAAGCAGAAAGCCTGGCACAGGCCTGCTTTTCTCACCAAGCCGTGCATAGTATATGCTGAGTACAATGGCCCAGAGAGGGCAACTTTTTCTGATCCACACAAAAGCACCATTGCAGGAAGGCAGCAGCCCCGTTAACCTACACTCCAGATCGGACACAGAATAAAAAAGTCCAAGATTCTCCTCTCACCCCACTAAGGAGCTGCCTTTAGGCAGAGCAGAGAGAAGATCTGGACACTGTGGGGGACTGTGCATGTTCCCAAACTGTTTCAAACCTATTATAACCCAGCAAGGAAAGTGAAGAGGCCTTTGAGATGATGCTGAGCCCCTGAGCCTGGTCTCTGAGCTCCTGCAGCGCCAGTGCTAGAGGGCTATTCTGCATTTACCCTCCTGTGCACAGGACAACTGGATTCTTGCTCGGTATGACCTGGGGGGCCCAGGATTGCTCTGGCCTCTCAGTAATGCAAAGACAAGCCTGTGAGTAAAAGCTATCAGTTATAAGGTTTGAACACATACATGTGAAAAAAGGATAAATCCAGCATGTCAGAGGCTGGATCAGCCTGGTTAATGACCCTGGCCCATGCCCTCTTCTGTGTGGAGGTCGGGTTTCCTCGATGTTAAATTTTTATTGCCAATGACAATTAAAATATGGCATGGCTTACACCCTCAGGGTGGAGCTCTAATGTGCCACAGCCCTCTCAAACTCCTAGTGCAGGGCTGCAGTTTGTGACCTAGAGACGTATGGGTCACAATGAGCAGTGCTGCCTCTGGCCTTCCTCATTCTGCCGTGGGCCCCAGTGGTCCTTTCCTAGTCCGGGCATCTTGACCCCACAACTTCTCCACACGGGGACCACACTCCTTCTTCCACTTTACCCACTGCCCAGGACAGGGGCTCTTGATGTTCTTTTGGGTCTTGTGATCAGCTCCAAAAAGTTCTCAAAGCCATGCAATGAGATCAGAGGTGAGATACGGAGAAACATTAGTGACGGGAAAGAACAATCTGTAGGATGGGTCAGCAGCATGGGTGCTGATGTGACTCTGCCCATCTGCTTGACAGAAGCCAGGGTCTCATTAATTTCAATTATCGTTCTCTTTCCACTTCAAACCAATGTCCCAAATACGATTCAGTGTTACAAGGTCATAGGACGCAGTGGGTGGCCCCTCAACTCTACTATTTGCCCAGGCTGATTCTGCCCTGTTCTCAGGCATCAAGTAGCTGTCCTGTGGCCCCTCAGGGGGGCCAAGGTGGCCTCATTCTCCCTGCTCCACCTCCCAATTCTGTTGTGCTAAGCAGAATTCCACTGATACCTGCGCTGCTTTCCAGGTAGAAAGCACTCCTCCAAGGGAGGTGTGTCCTGAAATGGAGAGAGGAAATGAAGATGCCCAGTGTCTCTTGCTAAGATGTCCCAGAAGTCACAACTGAACTTTTAAAGAGAATCTCTTTGACTCTGGAGAAGAACACTGACCTCTCCCTTGAATAAGAATAGCTGCCTCCTCGGATAGAGGACACCTGGATGCCGTTCTTCCCACCATGGACTTCCTGCCACAGTGCCCTTGGAAAAAGCTTTGAGACTCCTGCCACCACCACCCCACCCCTTGGTGTAAATACCACTTAAGCAATGTGATTTCTTTTAGTGCTCTCAGGAGTTGCTCTCAACTGCCCACTGCTCCGGAGCCGCTGCGTAGAGGCAGCAGGCAGGAAAATGCAGAGTGGGAAGGTAAGGAGTAGTGAGGAGGAAGGGAAAGGCCAAGCCCCATCCTTATTTTAAGCAGGTGCTTGTGAAGACACTGCAGAGAAGACAGGAAAAAATAAAAAAGGACTCAGAGGAGATTCTCAGCATCTTGTATCTTCCCAGAGAGCATATTTGATGGTATCATGCTTCCATGTCACCAACCTCATTTCCTCTGACTCTCCTTCTGTCATTTCCTCTGACCCTCTGTTCTGGCCCATTTGATCTGCTTGTTGTGTGAGCTGCCCAACCCATCTCCTACAGCCCTGCCAGTCCCTGATACCATGATCCTGCATTATGGCTCAAAGGCCAGACAAGCTGCAGTTCCCACATGCCAAGGAGGGAGGCAGAGCCCACTTAGAAGGAGATCTGTTCATCAACCAGTAAAGGAGTGTTAAGCCATCACCTGAATTCAGGAAGGCGTTGTTAAGGAATGCATAAAGAAAATAGTTGCAACTGCTTGCAAGCAGCAACCCACACCCACTATTTTTGTCTTCCAGGACGCCTGCCCTGATCCACTCTTCCTAACAAGTAACTCCATCTCGGCATTCATGTTCTGTCCTATATTCACTTGCTCTTGGTAATCCATTACCTCTTACATGTTAAGCCCTCTGAAAGAGGCTATTTTCCTGTTTCTTTGAAACCCAGCCCCAGCCCCATAGCTGGGGCACGTGCAGCAGGATTCTACAGAGTGCTTCATCAAGAGAAGGTGCTGGATTCCTGGGGGAGACTGTGCTTGGTAGGGCTCTTTTGTTTCTGAGCAGCACCTTCTGTGTGGCTATATTCCTGGTTGCTGTCCAGAGCTTTCCTAACAAAGACAGCTTCCAAGGCCAGACAAACAGCAGAAAATGCAGGTTAAAGCTGTACCACAGTACAATGTACACTGCAAGGAAGGATGCTTGTGGTTCAGCACTGCATCTCCAGAAAGACAGCAGGGCTACAGAAGCACTGGGATGCCTAGTTGAGCTGATGAAACATACGAGAACATTAAAAAAATGATTAGGGTTCCTCAAAGTGGGAAGACACATGTTGAGAGAATGTGAATGTATAAAAATCATTAAGGGTATGTAGAGACCTTACACTCACTTTAACCAACTGACCAAGAAATGGGTTTTTGTTATCTTCTAAGCAGAAAAGCACTGTATTGGGCACTGCAGTAAATCTAAAAGGAGAAAGAATTCACTTCTGTCTTCAAAGAGCCTATGATTTAGATGAGAAGACATGACAAAGCCACATCCTGTCAGTCAATGACAAAATGCCATGTAAAACACATGACTGCTGAGTGGAACAGGCAGCAGGTACTAGGGGGGTTCAAGGGAGAGAACCAGCTCTGAGCACTGAAGAGTCGGTAAACTCTTTCGGGTAGGATCGGACCTTAAAGGATGGGACTGCACAGGTGGGGAGAAAGGCAGACATGTTCCAGCATAGGGAATGTCTAGGGTCACACTTTAGAAATAGTGCATAAGTGGTAGGGTAGGAGAAGGAACGAGGGTAGAATTTTGGGACAGAAAGCCATGCTGAGCTCAGTGGAGGTGCAAGTAGACATTAGAGAAACACAGGGGATGACGGGGAGAGCGAAGCCAGGAGAAGGTGCAAGCAGCTCAGAGGAAAAGCTGGAGAGAGCTGACTTGAAGGATGGGCAAGGGGCACAGTCAGAACCCACCCACCTGCTGAGACAGATCTGGGATGGATGAATCAGGGGCTGGATTCAAGGAAGGAGGGGAGGGAAGGAGGGACGGAACGAGAGGAACCTGAACAACATGTATAAAAATCCTGTGATGGCTGGGATAATGACATGGGAAGAAATGATGATGTATGTGGAAGCTTGTGAATGGACCATGCTGAACTAGAGTCAGAATGTTTGGAAGTGATCAAAGGGGTCAGAAGGAGGAGAAAAAGGTTGAAGGCTCAGCCTTTACCAGATATGGTCAGTTGCATGAATTTTCGATCCCTCCCTGCATAAAAGAGAAGCAAAATGCTTTGTGCCTGGTCCTGCCTTCACCTACCTGCCTCTAGTCCAACATTTTCCTCTTGATTTCGGGGTGATATCCATTGGCAGAACTGCACAGAGGTACCCAGTGAGAGCTCTGCAGCCAGACTACCTGAGTTCAGATTTGGCCTCTGCCATTCAGGGACCTGGAGGTAGTTATTTTAAGACTTTGTGCTTCAGTTTCTTCAAGCTGTAACATGGGAGTAATAAAGCTGAACATCTCCCTCACAAGGTTTAAATGAGTTAATATACAGCAAGCTCTTAGAACAACATCTAGTACACAATAAGAACTCAATAACTGTTGGCTCTTTTTATTGTGCTAAGCACATGTAGTGAGAATAGAAACGTATGTTGAGTGTACCTAGGTCACAGAGTGACTGAGCATTGTTGTTCTCTAAGGGAACACTGCAGGCCTTTGGCTGATGTATAGCTCAGCTTGTTTGCCTAGCCTTAGCAGGGGGTCAGGCCTGTATGATTTCTGGAACTACATGAGAGCTTTCCTCTGAGAGAGGGCAGGGTGTTGTGAACTAGAGGTTGTGAATCCTGGCCTGATCGCCAGGCTAAGGGACTAGCCCTTTGGCAGATGCTGCCTGTCCAGCTCCGGCCTGAGCACTGGCCACTTTCAGTAGCTGAAGGGAAATGTGGATTTGCGTCTCTAGTCTCATTTCCACCACCTCCTACTTGCCTTATACTACAGGGACTCTTTGATCTGGGCCGATTGATCTCTGTGTTCCCTCAACAGACACTGAAGTTTCACGTCTCTGTGCCTTTGGACACACTGTGTGTGGTAGAGATCTATCTCCCTGGCTGCATTCTCTCCTTTTTATGTTTCTTTTATTCCATGTACCAGTGTGGTCAGCTGAAAGACTACGATCCCCAGTCTCGTTTCTCACTGGCCACACTAGCGAGATTTGGCAGAAATTTCTTGGTGGGACTTTTAGGAAAGCATTTGCTATCTTTGCGCTTTCTTCCTGTGTTTTGGCTTCCTGACTGGAAGGACGAGGTGAATGGCTGGAGATCCGTAGACACTTTGGACCCTGAGAATGGAAGCCGTGTGCTAAGAAATGCTGAGCAGGAGAATGAAGGGGCCTGGATCCCTGCTGATACCAAGTGCCACTGTATTAGTTCTGAACTGCCCACCTCTGGGCTTCCTTTATGAGAAAGAAGTAAACTTTAATCTTGATAAGCGAATGCTGTTTTTGGTCTATATTACCAGCGACAAAATGCAATTCCTAATGGCTGCATGTGAATCTCTCTCTGGAGTTCATGTCCTTCCTCTCCCCTTGGCTGGGCTGATGTCTAATTCTTACAGATTCAGCCTTGGCACCTCCAGGAAATCTTTTCTGAAGCCCCAGTTGTGCACTACAGAGCATATAAAGGAGTCCCCTTTATCTGCGGTTTTCTTTCCACAGTCTCAGTTACCCATGATCAACCACTGTCTGAAAATATTAAATGGAGAATTCCAGAAATAAACAATTCCAAGTTTTAAATTGTGTGCCGTTCTGAGTAGCTTGATGAAACCTCTTGCCCTCCTGCCTGGGACGTGAATCATCCCTCAGTCCAGCATATCCAGGCTGTAGATGCTACCCGCCTGTAACTCAGTAGCCCTCTCCCTCTCTGTGACCAGATCGACTGTCATGGAATTACAGTACTTGTATTCAAGTAACCCTTATTGACTTAATACCCCAAAGCACAAGAGTAGTGAGGCTGGCATATTGTTGTAATTGTTCTGTTTTATTATCATTATTGTTATTAATCTTACAATACCTTATGTATAAATTATAGGCATGCATATATAGGAAAAAACATTGTATACGTTTAGTTTGGCACTGTCTGTGGTTTGAGGCATCCACTGAGGGTCCTGGAATGTATCCCCTGTGGATAAAGGGGGACTACTGTACCACCCTGAATTCTGATTGCTGATGAGCTCGAGTCTGCCAACTCCTTGATGGCAGAAAACAGAGCTTGTTTTGTGGCAGAAAACTATTTGATTTTGCGGTCCCAACTCCTAGCACGGTGCCTGACACACAGTAGGTCAACGCATGTTTGCTAAATGAATCGAATGAAATGGAAATACAGATGCCAATCACTGGTACTTATCTATTGATTTGTCATTGCTTTTAAGAATGCTTGATTCAAGGAACATAAAGGGAGGATAATCTCAGAGAAACAAGGCCCTTTTTTCTTTTGTTACTGATCCAAACGCAGTTCGTGGCATATAGTATCTGGGGCAAAGGCCGGCTCATTATGGCTGTGCCCTTCCAGCTACTGCCCCTGAACATAGGTTCTTTCCAACAGCCAGGCTTGGCAGGGAATAGATCATAAATGCTCTAGGCAAGAGGCTCTGTAGTTGTCCAATTCCACATCTGAAGGAAAGACCAGTAGCTCCTTGTTACAGGAAAGAGGAAGAGAATTAACATTTATTGAGTACCTGCTGTGTGCTACCCACTGAATTAGGTTCACAAAGACATGCATGTTATTTTACTTAATCCTTACAACCATTTTGTGAAATGGTTAAGTCCCATTTTACTAATAAGAAAATGGAGGCTTAGAGAAGAACTTGCCCAAGGTCATTTGATAAGTGGAAGGCTAGAATTTGAACTCAGTCCTGTCTAATTCGAGAGCCCGGCTCTTGTCACTAGCCAGCGGGCAGCATGATTCTGCTGACATCTGGGAGCAGCACACTACCAGATGTCTAAGTTTCGTGAGGCAGCCGAGGTAGAGGGTCTGGCCCAGCAAGTGGGGGATGAAGGCATGCTGAGAAAGGCCAGGAAGCAGACCCGGGGAGAGGCATCTGTCTTCCTGCTGGCCCTGGTTGCCCTGCTCTTGGGCTGAGGAGTGATGTGTCAGTATAAAGGAAAACAATCATTAAGGAAGCTTCAATTTCCCTCAGCACAGAACTGCCGGAGCTCCTTTCCCCAGTGATCCCATGCAGAGCACTCCAGTTAGCAGCATTCTGGGCTCATTACCCTTTGGGGCTCATTGCATCTATTCTCTGTTGGTTGCTCAGCATGAGCCCAGCCCCAAAACTCATCATCACTTCTCTGACTGCCTGGGAGCCACTGGCTGCAACCTCTTCTTCTTGGACCTGCACTGGGAGGTGGTAAGGTTAGGGCATCCCCTTGCTGTGAGGCCAGTAGGTTCCCATTTCCTTCCTCCCCTGCTGTCATTACTCTGCAGAGGAAAGCTACAGCAGACACCCAGAGAGGGGCTCTAACCTCTGAAGCTACAGGGGCTCCTTTAGATTCCTGTGGTGGGAACATCAACCACACTGAGATGACAAGAACATGGGAAACCGTGGTCCTACAGAGCTGCCAGGGGGAGGAGTGCAGGCTGTGGAGAGGGTAAAGCTGAAAGAAGAACAGAACCTGGCCCACCTTCCTGCCTCCCAACCCCCTGACTGGATCTACCTTTTTCATGCTCTGACCAAAACAAAATCCTTCAGGCTTTCCCAACTGAAAAAAACAAAACAAAACAAAACAAAACGAAACCCACGAAGTTTATAACTTAAAAGCCCAGAGAATTTATTGCCCTGGAGATGAGGAAATTTAAAACTCATAACCATCCTGCAGGCCAATAGATCAGGCAGATATCCATCCTATTAGAATAACTCTACACTGCAGACATCCATCTTATTAAACTAAATCATTAAGAAAGGCTTTCCCCACATCACAGAGATGCTGTGTATGGCTTTCTGCTTACCTTTCTCAATACATTCATCAGCCCATTTTGTTTCCTCTGTTGAGATCGGCCTCAGAATTACAAACTACTGAGCGGCAGCAGCAGTTTTGAATTAAGTATTCATTGGTGTAGGTGAGCTTGGGAAATGATGGTAGGTCACGAGGCAGGCAGGGAAGATTTAGTGCCTCATGTGTGGAGAGAAAAGCTGAGGCTCATCAACAAGTCTGGATTGAGCTTGGCGATGGAGGAGCCAGGGAGAGGAAGAAGAAAAAGGGGGCCGAGGAGGAGGAATTTAAAAGCTCTTTGGTCAAAGGCCAGACACACCACATGACAAAATGAAAATTATTGGAGACTGAACCATTGCTAATGCCAGCCTCCGTGCAAGACATTCATATCTGCTATGCAGAACAATCTATGTGTGAGGTGGGGACCTTGGTAGGATAGTTAGCCAGGTGCTCATGCCTCTCTCCACTTCCCTTTGGGCATTTCCAGACTCCCCTTCTGCCAGATAGTTCTGTGTTACCAGCATTTACCATAGATACGGTATAGCCAAGGTTGTCTTTCAGAACATCAACCTCTGTTCCTGGCCACCTCTGGGGCACCACTGGGTGGGACTCCTTTCCTCCCCACTCTGGTTTGCCTTAGGAGGTGAGATGCCGATCTCTGTTCTCTGCCTTCCTACCACTGGAGGGCTGTCTGCTGGAGAAGCCACTGAGGCCTCTGCTCTATAGAGGTCTGCATAAGTAAGCCTGTGTACATGCCACCGCCGCTCCATCTGACCACCATGCAGGTCATTCACTCAGCCCCAGAAAGGAGACCTAGGGGACTGCAGATGACTTACTGACAGTGGCCTTAGCGGTGATCAGTGGTGCTGGGAAGACGGGCAGCAGCAGGCCCATTTCTCCAGGGGCCCGCCCCCTGTACCAGCCATTCCCATTACCTTGTTTTATTTTCTTTTATTGCAGAGCGGCTCCAGTGTGTGGGCAATAAAGCTTTGACTGCTGTACTCCACAGGCTTGGGGTCGGGGAAAAGCTCAGCCTGCCGAGGTAGGGCAGCGTGGAGAGTGGAGGCCCAAGCAGGGGGCTGATTCTGGCTAGTGTAACTCCAGGGAAGCAATACTAGAGAATCCTTCCCTAGTCTGAAAGGCCCTTTGAGGACCAGCAGGAAAAAGGTGCCGCTCTGAAACCAGGGCTTTTCCCTGGTCTCCCATTTATCTAGGATCCCCATCCTCTGCTTGTGGGTTTTGTAAGTCCCCCTCCACCCCAGAAAACACTCTCTCTCAGCTGCTATGTTCCATCCTCTTGCTCCTGGGCTGACTTCTTTCCCCCATTGCCCAGGTATTTCACTTCTGTCTTTTGAACAACTTTGTGTTCCATAGTTTTCCAGGTAGTGGGGGGAAAATATTACCTTCCAAAGTCTCTGGCCTCCTGCACCATTTTTCTTTGAACCCTGAGAGTGATTCAGACCCCTGAAGGGAAGACAGGCTAAGGGGAGAGAATTAGCTCATACAGCATCTCACAGAGCTGGGAACAGGGCAGTTCTCCACTTAAGTGCCCCAAGCCTTGGGAAATGGAAGTGCTGGAGTGGCTGAGGCTAGAAAGGGGCTTCTTGAAGTTTCAGGTACATGCTTGCATGGGATAAAAGAGGCTTTAGGGAGAGGAAAGAGAAGCAGCTATTTGGCTTACTGCCAAGACATGGGGCGACAGAGCTTCTTGAAGCCCTAAATGGTTTACAAACATAGAACCTCTGCCAAAACTTGTCCTTATCAATTCTGAAAGCCTTAAAACCCCATAATTGTGTCTCTAATGAGACTCTCTAAAGAGACCCTTCCCCACCAAATGTCTATAACACACTATTTAATCTGGCTACTCCCTATTCAATATATGTAAGCAATTTTTTTATTCATTGCATTTGATTTATGCTCTATGTTTATAACAACCAGTTTAAGATAATCATGTGCCAATTCTTGTGTGCTCTAGACCTGCACTGCCCATACAGTAGCCACCAGCTCTAAACCAGAAGTTCCTAAAGGGTAGGGCTGAGTATTGGTCTTTTCACATACTTTTCTTAACTTTTTCTGCTCCAAGGGATCCATCAAAGTAACATTGAAATCCTAGAGGGAATGATTTTCAGGGCACAAAAGTAGGGTGGGATACAAGACTGGCATTCCAGACACAGCCCATCGGGCCAGGCTTTGGACAAGGAGATGGATTTCGTCTGATTTCCCTTGACGGACGAGTTGTGTTCAGCAAACAGACTGCTATGCAGCTGTCACTCTGATGCTGAGCTCTGACAGGCATCGATCAGGCTGCGGTGTGAGCATGCAGATACACACACAGGCCTCGTCAACATCCGTGACTTGGAAGACAGCTCTGTCTGGGGCGAGGATGGCTACAACCCTTTCAGCGGATGCTGCTGGGAGGAGATTGCACCAATGGGGAAAAGGAGACAGGATAGAGCTTCTTCCAAATACCCTTTCCTGGGCGGGAAGACAAGCTGTGGCAATGAAGTGGAGTCACAAAGGGGAGGAAAGACAGATCCAACCTTGATGGACAAGCTGCCAGAATGGGAGCTTGTCCAGACAGCTGAGATGAGCATTAGGCTAAAGCTGGGGCACTGGGCTGGAGCGGGACATAAACGGCCTGTAATGCGTAAGTCCAGGCAGAAGAAATGGACCACTGGCAGCCCAGCCTTCCGTCCTGCCTAGCAGCTCCTCTGGGTCTGATGTTGCCCTCAGAAAGCCCGAGGGAGTTCCAGAGCACTCCAACTGAACCGAAGGTCATCTGTCCCAATGCTTCCTTCCCAATGCAAATGTCATCCTTACACCTCTGATATCAGTGTCTATCAACTTCTATCTCCTTCAAAAAAGCCCATTTCACTGTTAGAAAAGTCCTCTTTCAAGTGAATGCCCTCTAACTTGAACTTCTTTCTACTGGTCTTAGTTTTGTACTCTGGGGCAACTTGAAACAATTCTGATCTGTTTTTTTTCTTATGTACCACTGGGTGACTTTTAGAAAGTTCTCTGAACTCAAGTATCACTTAGCTCAGAGGACTGGTTACCTTGAGGACTAAACGAGAGAAGGTTCACCAAATGATGGGCAGAGCACTCAGCAATAGTAAGTACACAAGTGTTTGTTCCTTGCCTCCTTCCACACGACAACCATTGGTATTATCAGCGTATGTCCTTTCTTTCCATCCCAAGTGAATTCCATTACCTGGACCTGGATCCCATATTCTACACCACCCAGGTCCCTTCCTAGGAATGCCCCTCCATTTATCAGGAACCCTCTAAAAACACACCACTCAGAACTGAACACAATATCTCAGATGCTGTTTAGGCAGTGCAGAATAATTACCTCCTTCGATCTATACGATTTCTCTATGAATGTAATTTTTATCAGTCACTTCACGCTGTTAGCTACAATTGGTGGTAAATAAAACCCCATAGGGTAATTTTCATGTAAATTACTGTCAAGCTAGGTCACCTTCATCTTGTAATGGTATAACTGATTTTTGAACTTAAACATGGGACGTGGCCTTCATTACACCGATCAATTACATCTCACATTGTAAGCTGCAGCCCATCTCTTTCTCTCATACTTAAAGGAGATATTGAACTTTGATTTTTCTGTTCTAACAGTAAAAAGTCTTGTTCATCTCAAATGTCTTTCCCGGGCCTCTGCCTTTGTCTTTGGGAGGGTGGACTCAGGGGCAGAAACATGAACTTGCACGGTGGCTCCAAGATGCCCCATGGGAAGGATTTGGTGACACTGTCCAGGAGGAAAACTGCACTGGGAAGCTGTGGGAAGCTCTGAAAGCGAGCACACAGGGCAGAACCAGAGAAGGAGCAGTCTGCACTCTACCCTCTGGAAAGCCTGAGCCCCCTCCTTCCTAGTTACTAGATCTGAGGCTTTCACTCAAGCAAGTGAAGATACTGCCACTCGCATGGGCCCAGAGGTGGATTTGGTGGAGTCTATGGTCAAAATGGAGATGACACAGAAAGGAGCTCAGAGGCATCTAGGAAACGATGCTCTTCCTCAGCTTAGGAGGACTGACTTGGCCCTGCTGCCTCCCAGAACCCTTCATCATGGCAGCTCTGCCTATCTTCTTGGACTAACAATAGCTCTGTCAAATAAGTATGGAATGTTTCTGGCAAAGGGTGGCTGGGTCATAGGTAGATGGTTGCGGGAATGCAGAGAACAGAGATTTGATTTGCAGGTGACATGATAAATGGGAGAGAGATTTGGGCCCTAAGACTGGGGGAAAATTGTGAGAGGGAAGACCAAAAAAATCAGCCAGAAACTTGAGGCTAAAGAGAGCTTTTCTTATGTATTGCTCCAATGGCAAAATTGCTGGGGATCTGAGGGACATGTGGAACTCATTTGGGGTCTAGCTCCCAGATTTTACACCAGCAATAAGGTCGGTAACTAATTAAGTCCTTGCTACAGTGCGGTAACTGAACTGCTCACATCAGTGAAACTAAACTTGCAGAGGCTTTCTTTTCTCAGTATCAGTCAATGCTGTGAGGATAAGTTATCTGGAGAAAAGAGGTAAGGAGAAGAACAATGAGGTATGGGATTCCTACTGTACTTTTTTTTTTTTAGGACCTGCTGGATCCTACTGCCTCAGTTTGTCTGCAAATGACATAAACATGCATTAAAGATGGCCAGAAAACAGTGGTTTTTGCAAATGCCTCCACAGAGGCATTCAAACAGAAAAACCATCCACATGCTAAAAAGAGGAAGGTGAGAAAGAAGAGGGAGAACTGGGTAAACTGAGTGCTCCGTATCTTGTCCTGTTAACGTCTCCTTTACACACACATACATGTTAGCGAGTGGCTGCATGTCTGGTTCAGTCTTCTTACGAAAACCCAGTGGAAGCAATCATGCAGTCTCGGAGGCTACCTGCGTTAGACAGGGAATGTCACTGAGTTCACTTCTGTTTTTATTCAGAATGCAGTGCTCTTTGAGAACCTTACCCTTTGTGTGTGTCTACCCCAGCCTCCCCAGTTCCAGCCAAGCTTTCATTTGATGATTCTAAGACATTAGCTCAGAATCTCTTTTACCTTCACACTGCCCCAGAGATTTCACTGTTCCCTGGACCTCATCATTCTATCCTTTCCTGCACACGTTGCTGGGACACTCTGGCCAATTTCTTCCCACAATTCTTCTTAATATTATCATCCCCATTTTATGAATGAGGACCCTAAAGGTTAAAGAATTAAGTGGTTTAGGTCTAAGGCCATATAGCTAGTAAGTGGCAGGGCCAGAATTCAAACACAGGTCTCTGATTCCAAGGTCCACACTGCTGATCACAATGCCATCCTGCTGCACTGACACTTCACTAGACTCGAAGCTCCTCAAGTCTTCTGGTCTTATCAATGACAGGTGGTGCTTGGGGAAGTGAGTGCTCTTAGAACTATGATGGACCTGAGGGGAAAGGAAAGGAAGAGGGGGAACTGGTGGGCTCCATGTCAGAATGGCACCTAAAGAAGAAACTGTCCTTGTTGGGAGGCCTTGGAAAGATGGAGTGGGGCAGTTTCGGGGAAAGAGCAGTTAAGAGAGGAGAGGACAGGAAGGAGAGGGCTGGGAGATAACAACATGGCGGAGCAGTGACTTGTTTCTTTTATCCAAAAGACAGAAAATCTTCTGGGGCACTTGACAGAGTGGAATCAAGTCCCCCAGAACTTGACTTCATCAATTGTGGAGTCTTCCACGGTGTTATAAAATTCAGGCCTAGTTGGAAAGAGAAGAGTGAAAAAATCTGCAGGTTGAATTCATGCTGGTTTTGCTCCAGTAAGGGTAGCACGAGGGGTTAGGAGGGAACACTGCAAAAGGAGCAGACCTTGAAGGGGAAAGGCTCTGGCCTCATTTCTACCTCGAGATGACTGTGAGGCCAAAATAGCCAAGGCTGCTTAGGAGCTCCAAAAGGCTCTGTAATGCTGCTAACAGTCCTGCTCTTTTGCAGACAGAAAGACAGATCAGACAAACACCCGTGTGAACAGCTGGAAGAAGGAGCTGTAAACCAGAGGGAGCATTCTCTCTCTACTAGACTGAAAGTGTACTGCAAAAGAGCCAGTGGGATAGAGAAGACACATGACACATGGTGGAGTGATGAATATTTTATTTGGAGAACTGAAGATCTCTTATAGCATCACTCGAGAGCTCACTGTGGCCCCTCTCCTAATAGCTTTCTGTTCTCTTGCCCTCCAAAACAAAAACTGGTCCCAGCAGTATTCTCCACAGCCACTGCAGCTGGACAGGCCACTACTGAGAAGCTGTTTTCAGGGGTAACACCTTCCCTCCCTCCGTTCCCAAGGCTGTTACCAAACAGGCTGCGTGTTTTCCCAGTTCATCCCACTCTTTCCAATCAGTGCTAATTGAACCACTTAACTCAAAGACAATAACATTTATCGTTTCAAACCATTAAGAAAAGTGACTCAATTGAGGTGTCATGCATGAGGCTTGCTCTGGCATCACAACACACTCACATGCAAACATGCCCACAAATGCCCACAAGGCACACTCAATGTGTAAACATGCACACAAGTAACAGAGCTTAAGGAGAAATTCTGCAAAGTGTAGTTAGCAAGTGTCAGCCTGTCTTTCTCAACAAGGTTTCCTGAACTGGAAAAAAAAAAAGAAAAGAAAAAAAATCACTGCCAGTTCCAATTTGGAGTCTGAAGCTGTGGTCTTAGGGTCTCCCAGAGCTTCTGCCTCTTGCATTCTCTGAAGTCCAGATAAGAATGAGGAAGAAGATGGTCGGGTGCGGTGGCTCATGCCTGTAATCCCAGCACTTTGGGAGGCCAAGACGGGTGGATCACAAGGTCAGAAGTTTGAGACCAGCCTGGCCAACATGGTGAAACCCTGTCTCTGCTAAAAATACAAAAATTAGCTGGGCGTGGTGGTGGGCGCCTGTAGTCCCAGCTACTTAGGAGGCTAAGGCAGGAGAATTGCTTGAATCCGGGAGGCAGAGGTTGCAGTGAGCTGAGATCACACCACTGCACTCCAGCCTGGGCGACAGAGCAAGACTCCGTCTTGGTGGGGGAAGAAAACAAAACAAAAAAAAGAATGAGGAAGAAGAGAAATGCAGACCTCACATCCCACTGCACATGTGCACATGGTGATGAGAATCTCTGAGAGGAGGTGAGAGAGAGGAAAGAAAGGAGCATTCCCCATGACCCTGCTGGGCACTGCTGCCTTCTCATCTGTCCGTATCAGAAAGGATGCCGATAAGCAACAGCATTCCAGAAAGGGAAGTCCACAGGG
The DNA here is from genome assembly GCF_037993035.2 of Macaca fascicularis. Classification (NCBI taxonomy): domain Eukaryota; kingdom Metazoa; phylum Chordata; class Mammalia; order Primates; family Cercopithecidae; genus Macaca; species Macaca fascicularis. Next base: position 169,721,276 of record NC_088377.1, on the reverse strand, counting down.
CACAAAGGTTTACTGTTGCCGAAAGAACACCCTCTCCTACACTTTCAACAGAAGGCCCTAAAGGGCCCAAGGAAGAAGAGAATAGAGCTCAGGAGAAGCAGAGCTACAGAAAGGATGGGAGGCTCAAGATGTTATGCTGCTCTGGTCTTTATTGGCTTTGGTGCGAGAAAGAGAGGAAGAACAACAAGGAAGAAGGGGTAAAGCAATGAGAAGTGAGGACAGAAGAGGAAAAGAAAAGCATAGGAGAAGGCAGGAGAGTGACCCCAGATGGATTTTAACGTTGTGGACAGAAGCATGGAGCGTACTGTATTTTCCCCTGACTTCATATAATCTGTGGAAACAGCTCAGGGCAGATCTCAGCTCTGCCACTCCTTTACGCCACTGTGACTTTATGGTAGCCACTTAACTTCTCTGGGTTTATGCTGCTTCATCTCTAGATGGGGGATGGAATTAGATCTCTACCCTTTGGGCCAGGTGCAGTGGCTCACGCCTGTAATCCCAGCACTTTGGGAGGCCAAGGTGGGTGGATCACTTGAGGTCAGGAGTTTGAGACTAGTCTGGCCAACATGGTGAAACCCTGTCTCTACTAAAAATACGAAAATTAGCTGGGTGTGGTGGCAGGCACCTATAATCCTAGCTGCTTGGGAAGCTGAGGCACGAGAATCGCTTGAACCCCAGAGGCAGCTGGGGTGAGCTGAGATCATGCCACTGCACTCTATCCTAGGCGACAGAGTGAGTCTCTTATCTCATACAAACAAAGAATTAGATAGCTGCCCTTCTGGCTCTCAAACACCCGATTCTAATCCTGGCTTTGCATCTTGAGGTTGCATCTCAGTTCTGTCACCACCTACATGTTCCCATCCTGCTGGGACCAAGGCCTAAACTGCTCTGGTGCAGCCCTCTGCCAGTTGACTTCTAGGCCCTTCACTCATCTAGTTTGCCTATTTTTGCACTCTGGGGCTATGCCAAGAGTGGCTGTCTCTTCTGCCACAGGGTTAAGACCAATGTCTTCCTCCTTAAAGTCCCCACTGAGTAATATCAAGCCTAATCAACTAACCAATAGTTGCTGGATTACAGTCTGTATGCTTTCAGGTATCACACAGAACAGAAGAAAAGCTGTCAGGATGAAGACAGCCAAATGCTACCCTGAGCTTTAAAACATGGGGAAAAAGGAGCAAAAAGACAGTGAATTCCACGAACCACAGGTAAGAAGGCCTTAAGTGTGTCCCAGACCAAACTCCAGAACTAGTTACTAAAACGTGGTTTGTGAGCTCTTACAACATGCAGGAAACAATCATTAAGAGATGATGCGGCCGGGCGCAGTGGCTCACGACTGTAATCCCAGCACTTTGGGAGGCCAAGGTGGGCGGATCACCGGAGGTCAGGAGTTCGAGACCAGCCTGACTAACATGGAGAAACCCCATCTCTACTAAAAATACAGAATTAGCTGGGCGTAGTGGTGCATGCCTGTAATCCCAGCTACTTGGAAGGCTGAGGCAGGAGAATTGCTTGAACTCGGGAGGCAGAGGTTGCTGTGAGCGAAGATTGCACCATTGCACTCCAGCCTGGGCAGTAAGAGCGAAATTTCACCTCAAAAAAAAAACAAAAAAAAAACAAAAAAAAAACAGGTTCATAAACAATAAGTCATACAAAACTCATTTCCTTTGTAGGTGGGTCACTAGTCTGTAAAATAAGGAGTCTATCTAAAATAAAAAAAAGCCCAGGGACTTTATTTTAGCTGGGTCAATGACAGGGCACAAAATGGGAACCACAAACTAAGTTACACCCTTTTCAAAGATCTCTCAATTCTGATTATGTTAAGGAGAAAGTTTCAGTTTGCAGCTAATCTGTCTTTAGTTATTTCTTTTACAAAAGAGGAGCAGAGCCTTACAGGCAAATAGGATTTAGCCAGAATTCACTGATACTGTTCTGTATTCTATGTGTTTATTTTTAAGATTTCCTTTCATTTATGGTAAGTGGTATTTTTCCATTTAATAAAGCTTCCTTTAAGAAAGAGATTTCAGAAAGAACAGAGTGATTTAAAGAAAAATACTAAGGAAATAATAGGTGGTACCTGGATTTGGCTAAAGCACAGGCATGGTATAAAAATATCTGAAGTTTGGAAGATCCTGCTGTAAATGGAGCTGGGCAATAGCAGGGAAGGGACCACTGAGCGGCACTTAGGCTGCCTGAGTCCACAGGCACTCACTGTGGAAAGGTCCATGGGTTGCCTGATCAACAGCCATTTCCACCTTTTCCCTGCTGGCAGGTGCCCATCCTTTTTTCTCGTATGTGACTCCGGAAAATGCTGACTGGTGTAAATTATTTTCTTTGCCATGGACCCCTCTGGCAGTTGAGGGTAGCCTATGGACTCCTTTAAATTATAATAATCTTTTTACATACAGGAAATATTCAGGATTGCAAAGGAAACCAATTATAGTGAAAATTATGAAAATATTTATAAAAACCCATTGAAATCAGGATGTAAGTACATGTGTTTCTTTATCAATAGTACACTAAGAGATCTAACATCAGCTCTAAAAACTACTGTACTTTCAAAGAAGTGATAAGAGTAAACATTCTGAAACTCCTACAATTACTGTAATATGATATGAATATATTCTTTATTTCTATTGGTGATGAAGTAATAAATTAATTTTACTTGCATTTGCTGCTTAATTCATATTCAAAGGAAACAGTAAATCTTAGCAGTTAACACAAATAAAGACACACGGTAGCTGCTGTGGCTCATGCCTGTAATCCCAGCACTTAGGGAGGCTGAGGCAGGAGGACTGCTTGAGGATGGAAGTTCAAAACCAGCATGGGAGGCAGGGCACAGTGGCTCACATCTGTAATCCCAGCACTTTGGGAGGTTAAGGCGGGCAGATCACCTGAGGTTAGGCGTTTGAGACCAGCCTGGTCAACATGCTGACACCCCATCTCTACTAAAAATATAAAAATGAGCTGGTGTGGTGGTGCATGTCTGTAATCCCAGCTACTTGGGAGGCTGAGATAGGAATCACTTGAACTTGGGAGGTGGAGGTTGCAGTGAGCTGAGATCATGCCACTGCACTCTGGCCTGGGTGACAGAGTAGTGAGACCCCATCTCAAAAAAAAAAGAAAAAAGAAAAAAGAAAGAAAAAAAAAACCCAAAAAACCTGGTATGGGCAACATAGCAGGATCCCATCTCTAGAAAAAATAAAAACAATTAGCCTGGCATGGCGGCACACATCTATAGTCTCAGCCAGGCAGGAGGCTGAGGTGGGAGGATTGCTTTAGCTTAGGAGTTTGAGGCTCCAGTGAGCCATGATGGTGCCACTGTACTTCAGCCTGGGTGATAGAGCAAGCCCTGGTTTCAGGGAGAAAAAAAAGGTAACTTTTTTTCCATATCCAAATTCATGCCTCCTCCAAATCCTTAGTCTCAGCCAATCATTGGGGTGGGGGAAAAGAGTTTCCTTCCCGGTTTAACATAGTGGTTTAGGAGTGGATGTGTCATCCAGATCTGGATAATCAGACGTAAAAGGAAGTCAGCTCAGACGCTTGTAGGGAAGGTTTTTTTTTTTTTTTTTAAACTTTTTTTTTTTTTTTTTTTGAGACAGAGTCTCGCTTAGTCGCCCAGGCTGGAGTGCAATGGCGCGATCTCGGCTCACTGCAAGCTCCGCCTCCCGGGTTCACGCCATTCTCCTGCCTCAGCCTCCCGAGTAGCTGGGACTACAGGCGCCCGCCAAACTTTTAAAAAGGCACAAAACAAGAAACTATGCTTTTCCTGCCTTTGGAGATTGGTGTATGAGCATGCAGTGCCTGGAGCTATGGCAATCATCTTGCAGCCAAGTAAGGGACCTGTGGTCATGGGGAGAGAACGGCAGGATAGAAAGAGGGAAAGAACCAAGGTGCCTGATTCTGACCCAGGGCGTATCTTAGTTAAACCAACCACCCCTCCCCTGGAGCTGTCCTACTTAGGGACTGACTTTTTATGTGAGATGATAAATCTGATTAAGCTGCTCCTACGCTCTAGTGCTGCACCATAAAACACATATAGCCTAAAGTGACCCATGAGTCTTTACCATAGTTACATATGTCTTTTTCCACTTCCAGAAAAAATTAGGTGGCTGAATCCCCCTAATATTTCTGTGTCACAGGGCTGGAGTGGCATGGGTTGCTCTGTGCTCCAAACCCATCTCTGTCCTTTATTTCAGTCTCTCAGGCTCCTCGATGTAGAGCAGAAGAGCTGTCTAATGAGAACTGACAGGATGGAGGCCATAGGGACTGCTTATGACAGGAGAGAGCCCTCTTAGCAAAGGATGCCACCCAGAGGGCTGCAGCATGGCTTAGAGCTCTATTCTGGGGGCAGCCATTGGGTGGGGTTGGGAGAAGGCACAGTCAGGGTCCATGGAAAACTGTTCTGGAAAAGAGGGAACAGGCAGCCCAGCACAGTTGTGAAGTCAAGAAACAGAAAGTTGGTGTTTTCAGGTTCTTAACTGGTTCTGATCCAAATATCTGGCCTGATAACTACTCCAATTCTTTATAAGAGCTCCTTCTGCTTTTTTCTCCCATCAGCCCGTATCTGCCTTTAGTTTCCATGTTATCTATGTGCAAACTTCTCAATTCATAGCCATAAATCTGATACAAAGCTTGGAGAAGGCATCAGACAGACCCTATAATCTCTGCTAATCCTATAATCGGGAGCTAAACCCAGGACACAAATGGATTTGCAAAAATAAGGATTTTAGAAACTCAAATGGCATTAGCAGGCCTCAGAGACAAATGTATACAACTGAACACGATCCATCAATACAGAAAAGATACAGTATGTTCCTTCCACTCCATATGAACTATCTGGAAAAATAAAGTACTGAATGGGAAAAGGCTGCTACACCTCCAGGGATGAGAGCAAAGCCATTTCAAAAATGGCTTAAACTTGAAGATTCTCTTAAGTTGTTTAGGAGTAGGAATGAGAAGAGGGATAAAAGATGTGTGTGTGTGTGTGTGTGTGTGTGTGTGTGTGTGTGTGTGTGTGTGTGTGTGTGTGTGTGGTGGGGCAGAGATGGGGGGGGAAGAAGATGAGCTCCTTTTTTATTCTAAATGCTTTTTGATTATTTTCTTTGTTGTAAAAACAATGAATGATTTCAGCAAGGTAAGAGCAAGGAAGAAAAAATTTTCAAAGTGTATTGTACACTTACGGGACCCATACAGGAAATTCTGTGGTAAACAGTTTTCAAGCCATTGGTTTCAGATTTTCTGCTCACCCAACCTATCCCAGGGGACAAAAGTCTCTGGAAATCAGGCAGGGCTGCATTTGTCTACAAAGCCTGATTCTTTAGGAGTCTGTCTGTCCCTTTGTGGATGCAGCCCGAATAAATCTTTCTGTGCTATATGTCAGGGCTGCAAAGCTCCTTGACCACACCGAGTGCAGAAGTGATAACACACAAACCACAAGTGCCATTTGCCCAAGTGTGGCGACAGGACACTTAAGATAGGAGGTGGGTCTGGAGAAAACTCTCCTTCAGCCAAATGGAAACATTTCCTTGGGTTTTCTTCTCCTCCACATACCCAGATCTGAAAGCAATGAGTCTAGGGTAAAGTCCTTGGTTGCGGCTCCATCTTTATTCCCACTCTGCTACCTTCTGTCCCCAGACACAGCCTCTCTCAGGCCCACAATCCTTCTCTCTGCACTATCCCTCTTATAAAGGCTTCTAAAATAAAATGGAAGAAAAATATTTGTTTGGTTACATTGTCCTATTTAATAGACACTCTAAGTGTTGCAATGTTTATTATATGTGTGTGTATATATATACACATATACACACACACATATATATAAATATATATGTAAAGATATATAATCTGAAAAGGGGCAGAAATTAGAATCCTACTAAATTAGAATTCCTGCCTGATAAGAGACAAGGCCTGTCAACACCAGTATTTATATATTTCAGATATATAAATTTATATATACAAAACAATTTTTTTTCTTTTGAGACGGAGTCTCCCTTTGTCACCCAGCTAGATGCAGTGGCACAATCTGAGCTCACTGCAGCCTCTGCTTCTGGGGTTCAAGTGATTCTCCCACCTCAGCCTCCCTAGTAGCTGGGATTACAGATGTACGCCACCACAACTGGCTAATTTTTGTATTTTTAGTAGAAATGGGGTTTCACCATGTTGGCCAAGCTGGTCTCGAACTCCTGACCTCAAGTAATCTGCCCGCCTTGGCCTTATTATATATATATTATTTATGATGGACTAAATTCAAAATAATTAGGGCAAACAAGATACAAGGAGGGTTTTAATTTGGCAAAGATGAGGCTGGTATTAAAAGAAACCAGCATCACTGAAATATGAGAGGGGAGAACTGGTGTAACCTCTGAGATGGGCACCTGATTAAACAAACTTCAGCCACCCTCTTTGGCTTTTCCCACAAAGAGATGTGGCCTAAGATGGAGATGTTTAGGGGGCGAAGACCAAGCCCAGCCTGCCATTCATGTGCCAGTGATGCTGTCTCCTAGGCTCTCAAGTATGCGTGAGCCCTCAGAAAGTTCTTCAATACCCACTTAATTCTTTTCCTTCACGTAAAACAGTACATATGAGAATGGTCTTGTTCACCTAAGCAAGTGAGTCAAGGTTATGTGTTTAGAAAACTCATTAATAACGAATAACGTTTTAAAAGAGACAGACTCAGATAGCAGCTGGCAGGAGCCAACTCCTCCAGTGGCATTAAAAACAGGACAGGGTTGGTGGTGGTGCTGACCGGCCTGGTCTCCTATGAGGCAGGAACACCTCTTGGTCTCAATTTGATAAAGAATTTTACCTTGCAGCTACCAGATGTTCTGGAGCAGAATTCTTATTTCTGCCCCTTTTCAGATAATAGAAGCAAAAGAAAGCTTTAATGGGTTAGGAAATCAAACAGGTTCAGGGTACCACAGCTCTTACTTGGGGAGAGAGGGAAGGACCAGTCTGGCAGGATGGGCAGTAGTGCTGAGCAGAAGCTACAGCCTTCGTAGGCGTCTGAGAAGAATGACAACATCCCCAGTTTGTTGGCCGGTTGGTCTGTTCATGTTCATTTTCCCCCTTTTCCACTTACTGTCTCTCTTGCGTACATGGGCACCACCTTGAATGGATCTTGCTGCCTGGCTCATGGAGGCTGACTGCCAGAAGCCAGGGCAGGAAGGATGGGGTGTAAGTTGCTCAATGTATATGGGATCCCAAGATGGTCTCCTCTTGGGGAGGGATCCCCAGGAGCTCTGTGCCAGATCCAAAGCACCAATAAGTTGCTGGGCCAGAGAGGCTGTTTTCAGGGGAAGGCGGAGAGTCCCTGTCCATCTCAGATACTGCTCACTCACACAAAGCATCCTTTCAGAGTTGCTGGCTGGCAGGGCTCCTCACAGGGTTTTTTTCAGGGTTTGTGCACTGAATACAGATCAAGTAGCCTCACTGGGCTGCCATACAAACTGTCCCTAGTCACCAAGAAAGTGATAGAGAATGAGAGCTCTTCTAGCCAGGCTGCCAGTGTCTAGGCATCATGGTAGGAGACCCCTCAGATTCCCAGCTGGTAGTTCCACAAAGGCTGGGGATTTAGCACCCCCCATCAGAACCAGAGCCATTTCAGTCTGGTGTTTATCAGAGAAATAGTTTAAAGTAGACTAAGATGAAAGATTCCCCAGAACACCCTGCTTAGCATTCTTGGCTGGTAGTGAGGCAAACATTGAAAGATGGGGATTCATGGCTTCGAGTGGTGTTGGGATAAGGCAGAACAAGTTTCAAGGTGGTCATGTTACCCATGGTTAAAAAGAAATAAGCAAACAAATCTACCTGTCAGTTCTAGCCAACTTCAGAGCTGTATGAGAGAAACTCAGTACGTAAATGTGAGAGAGTATGTACATGAATAGACCATTTAGCCAACCAACAAACTGGGGACATTCTTGTCCCTTCTAAATCTGATGGAGGAGCTGAGAGTTCTAGCACCTTTAGATCATGTTCACCTATCCCCAATTCCTCTAGATATAAAGGTGATTTTCCACTGGAAGCATTTGCAGACAGAGTTGCATCTAAAAACATGGAGCAAGAGCAGATTGGAGGCTCGATAGATCTAATTCCTGAAGAAGTTCAAGTCATAACAAAAAAGGAATGCAGCATCCAGGAACCTGGGTGTTAGCCAATTCACCCACTGGCTGTTTGATGACTCATGGGGAAGCCAGTGGTGTGGGCGCTGGGCTGGTCTCCTGGTGTTCCCAATGCTGCGCTCCCCTCTACCTCTTATTTTTTAAATTGTTATTATTATTGTTTTAGAGATGGGGGGTCTCACTATATTGCCCAGGCTAATCTCAAACTCCTGGGCTCAAGTGATTCTCCAGCCTCGACCTCCTGTAGTGCTAGGATTATAGACAGGAGCCCCTGCACTAGAGCCCCCTCTACTTTTAAAGTAAAGTGCTTGTCCTTTTGCTCAAAGATGGGAAGGGGTGGGATGAAGAGTACCAGTTACAGAAAGACCAAGTTCAAGCCCACATTTCTATTATGGGTCCCTTAATCATCTCCCTGGAACTCCTTAGATGAGACAAATGAACAAGCCAAGGAACTCACATTACTAGGCCAGTACTGAGTGGACTATTACAACAGGAAAATCCTAACCACAGCTCAAGCTGGAGGCATACAATCGAAAACAATTAGCAAACTGTGCAAGGCAACTTGATGGCCACAGATGCTGATATCTCAAGAAAATGAACGATAGATCAAGAAAGCTGGTAGAGAGGAGGCAGTGCCAATGTGGCACCACTCTACAAACCAATGGATTAGAACGGCTTGGAGGCCATGGAAGAGATACAAAAAGAAACTCCAGAAAAGGACATAATAGGTTTCAAGCCAAATTGAATAGATTTAAAACATGGAGAAAGTTCCAAGCTTAGTAAAAATCTTTAATTTAGTCAGAAATTCCGTAGGCTAAGTATAAAAAGTATGTTCCCATTTTGTTCCCACTTTACAGGTGCTAAAATTTTCTCTGGAACACAGAGTTTGCTCAGCTAAGGGGCTCTAGAATATTCCCAGGAGAAAGGTCTTAAACCATGTCACTTTTTTTTTTTTTTTTTTTTTAAAGATAGGACCTTGCTCTGTTTGATGACCAGAGTTGGAGTGAGTGGTGCAATCTCGGCTCACTACAACCTCCTCCTCCCAGGCTCAAGCAAAGCAATTCCCCCACTTTGGCCTCCCAGAGTGCTGGGATTATAGGCATAAGCCACTGCACCCGGTTTTTTTTTTTTTTTTAAATTTCTGTGACACACCCCATGTTTCAAGGAAACAAAATCACAACATGAAGAAACATCTTCCGTCCAGGCAAAAGGAAAAGAAAGTCACTGACACAGCTGGAGAAGGACCCAGGTAGCCTGGGCTCCCAGGCAGACTCAACACACAGCTGTTTGCTGTCTCTCCGAGTGTTTTTAAATTAAGGGTTTGTTGATGGAATTGTTGTTCAGTCAAGCAAAATTTGGGGACTGACAGGTAATAGAGATGAGGGCCCTGGACAGAGGGGACCAGAAGCTCTGGGCTCCTCTCCTTGCCCAGCAGGTACCCGCCGACTGTGCTACAGTTCCGGCACTCAGTGGGATATTTATAGCTGCCTTTAAATTTACCCAGCTCTCCATAAAGCGAGGTAATGGGGCGCCCTTTACTGCTGCTAGTGGTGATTGTCCTAACATTCTTTAATTAGCAAAAAGCGTTGGCACAGCCACTTTCAAAGCATTTGATCTTACTGTCCTGGTGTTCCCTATTTCAGGCTCAACAGCCCCCACTCCCTTTGGAGAAAATGCACTTTAGCCAATTTGAAAATGACAGGCTTATGTGTACATGAGCACAGATAATGTGTATTTGTGCACCTATGCTCACTCCTCACATATTCACAACTGCCAAGAACCTGTGAGCCTTTATGGTACCTCCATAAAACTCTCCTTCATAATCTGTCAGCAAGGGGCTAGGATTTCTAAAAATTGAGAACTGGAGACACCTTAAGGTCAGTAGGACTCTCCCTCATTTTTCTAGTATTAAAAAAAAATCAGGCTAGCAATTTTTCACCTGCTTCTTCAAAGAACGTAAGTAGAGCAGGGTAGGGCTAGGGCTATCGATAAAATTAGGAAGGCCTGAGTTCTTACCCACATGGGACATCAAAAACAGTCCTCATCCCTCTGAAATAATAAACTCACTGCTATGGTCTAGGTATTGGAAACAAGAAGGAGAGGCCTCTGTTCTTGTGGGGATGCACAATATACAGCCCATAAACAAGACAATTTCAGGTAATGGAAAATAAAATGAGACAAATAAAGCTGGGTGATAAGACTGTGATGAGTGGGGCTACTCTGGACAGGATAGCCACCTGAAGATGTGGGGGAACATTTTAGGTTAAGGAAAGAGTAAAGGCTTTAATGGGGAGAACCACATAAGAGTATTCCAGGAAAAGAAAGAAGACCAGTAGAGCTGAAGTGCAGGGAATGAGGAGGAAGACGATAAAACCTGAGGGCAGAGGTGCAGGCAGCAATGAAGGCTTAGGGCCTGTGGGCCATGGGAAGCAGTATGGTTGTTACTCAAACTATGAGAGGAAGACACTGGGGCATTTTAAGCAAATCAATAACATAATCTGATATATTGTCACAAAGATCACTTTGGTTGCTATGGAGAAGAGCCTGAAGAGGGCAAGTGTAAAAATCTATGTCTTGAATAGATTAATTTCTTAGTTTTGAATAAATGTTCTGTGGTTATGTAATATATTAACTCACATAAGAGAAAGCTGGGTGAAGCACATATGGGAACTCAGTACTATTTTTGACCTGTCTGTAAGTCTAAAATTACCTCAAAATTAAAAAAAAAAAACAACCCCACCCAGTAACTGTTAAAAACAAACAATGAAAAACATCTCATACCTTAAATGAAGACTTGAAAGTTATAAATTAGGTGCAATAACAAGAGCAGATATCTAGAAGAAAATAATTCCTTCAATAACTGACTTTGAACAAGACAGCCTCTTCTATACTGGTTTCCACAAAAGAAAATAACAGATGATACCACCATCACTATTTGCTGAGATTAAGATTTCCTTTACTTGCTTCTAGTTCAACAATACCATGAAAAAAGTTATTAATACCACTTTACACGTGAAGAATCGGGGGTTTAAACAACTAACCTATATATACATGGTATGTAAGAGGCAGAACTGGGGTTTAAACTCAGGTCTGTCTGACTCCAGAGGTGCTTTGCACCTACCAGTACGCTACAATGCCCACTAGCATCCACACACACAGACACGCATGTGCTCTTATGTGGCAAATTTTGTATTAGTCCATTTGGGAAAAAATAGTTTTGTTTTCTCCAACCAAAATCTGAATAATTTTAAGAATACACTGTGTGTCTGTGAAGAGGCTAATTGTAAGCATAGGCATGGATTAATGATCACATTTATGTTTGAGATACCTGAGAAGTCTCTCCATCCACAGCTCTTAGTTCCACATCTGTACCTGCTGGCCCTGATCTGGAGGTATCCCTTAATCTCCAATGAACATGAAGCTCAAAATTTCTAAGAATTAGATACAGTGGAGCCAAATTTAGTGGCAATGCAGGAGGTACTTTTGGTGTTACTACTGGTAAATGCTTAAGTGTTCCAGTATCTTTGGGATAAAATCTAGAGATAATGTAAAGAGAAAGTGAGAAAATCATTAAGAATGGAATCACAAAGAAACAGAAAATAAGAGACAGATTTCTCCTGAGTGTGTCTTGTCAGCCTGCCCCCTTTCTCTCGGCTCATGTGATGTTTCCTGATTGAGAGACTCTCTCCCTTCCCAGTGGGAAGACCCAACAGCCACACAGCTCCTGTTTGGCTTCCCTACCCTTCACAGGCACAGGTGTGTGGAAGAGTCACCTGTTGGTTATCAGATGCATTGTCCCTTTCCTGTTCCTCTTAAATGGCACATCACAGCATCACAGTGGTTGAGTTTGGGCTCTACACCGAGACTGAAACCTGGCTCTATCACTGTAATGGGCTGAATGAGCCCCCAGAAAAATAGGGGTACCTCCTCATTCCCAGAACCCTGCGACACTTAACCTATTTGAAAATTATGTCTGCAAAGACCCATTTAAATTAAGAATCTTGAGATAAGGAGATCATCCTGGATTATCCAGGTAGGCCCTAAATCCGATGACAGGTGTCCTTATAAGTCACCAAGAGGAGAGAGGCAGACAGAAAAGGAGAAGGTAGTGTGACCATGGAGGCCGAGAATGAAGTGATACAGCTATAAATCAAGGAATGCTGACAGCCACCAGAAGCTGGCAGGGGCAAGAGGCAAGGAATGATTCTCCCCTAGGGCCTCTGGAGGGAGTGCAGCCCTGCCAGATTTTGAACTTTCAGCCTCCAGAACTGTGAGAGAATATATTTCTGCTTTAAATCACCAACTATGTGGTGATTTGTTATGGCAGCCTCAAGAAACAAATTTAGTCACTCATCAGTTCTGTGATCCCGAGAACACTTCTTAAATTCATCTGCAAAATGGGGAAATCTGATGGTACTCATCTCACAGAGCTGTTGTGAGGAGTAAATCTGTGTACTTAACACAGTACCAAGTACCTACCAATGCTGCAGTAAATGTTGCTATTAAAACCACTGTTACTGCTATACACGGGCAATTAAAGAGGAAAAGTCACAAGGGCCTGGAACGGGCCAGTGTACCTGCAGAAGTGCATTTTCAAGGCTCCCGGCTGAACCTCTCTTTTCAATTTGAGCATGTAAGTGACTGTGGCTAGAACACGTGCAAACTACTCCAAAAGAGGAGGCAGAGTGCTAGCTGGGAGGTTTTCCCCATCACGCGAACCTGACAGCCCACAAAGAAACTGTAAGCCCTGGAAACTCATTCTTAGAGGAGAGGGAAAGGCCTTTCTATTCTATAGCTCTTTACCATTTGTATTAAGCAGTGTGTCTTTTCTTAGCCAAGGTTTTAAAAAATTGCTCTTGATGGGACCTGGAGGGAGAATGCTTTTTTATCCTTTACTGTCCACTCCCTTCTGACTTCCTTAAAGAGCTGAGTCCTTGGGGGAAAAGATTCTAAGCACACTCAGAAGAGTGGGTAACTCTAGAACAGCTGTCTTGCCTTGAATCATCAGGCTCCAGGAATAAAATCCATTCCCTTTATGACTGTGGGTAGTAATGGCACAGCCAGCCTCACTATGGGATCACAGGCCAGAAAAATAACCTTCCTTTTGCAATTCTGATTTTACTTATTAAACAGAAAATTCATGGCTAGTTGTCCCTGATGGGTGTTTGCACACGTGGGTGGAATTCAGACAGACAGACAGACACACACACACACACACACGTATTCATTACCTTGGAAAGAAGGCAGTGACTATTTCCATGTAGAGCATTCCTACTTTTTATTATTACTGATTCACCAATTGATACCTTTCCTTCCCTTTGTGGAGGGCAATTTCCATACTACTTTTTTCTTTCTAGTTTCCCAAATTCCTTCTATGTCTTTGCTCTGGTTGTTCCTACCACTGATGGACCTACCCTTAAAAGGGGCCCCAAAGCCTATTTGGTGGCAAAATGATACCCAGTCAAAGACTACTCACTCCTGGAACACCCTATGAGGCATTATGGACATCTAGTGGCTGCTCAGGATAATGCCTCAGGGATGCATATCAGGTTGGGGAGTGGTCTAGCCCTAGGCTTTACTAGGAACCCAATTATCCTGGCTGGGTGGGAGAGTCCTGGGTCCTCTAGATGACCATTTCTCTCATTTTCTATTGGGGACCCAAAGTCACTAGGAAGTGCAGACAGGTGCTATTGAAGACTCCTCTTTATCCCAATCCAGCAAAGTATAGTCGCACCGGCATACAAGCCCACAGAAGACAGGTATTTGGAAATATCTTCAAGGCCCAGGTTTAAAAGCCAATTAGCCATACATTGTCATTTTGACTGACGAACTGAGGTCAGAAAGGACAGTATCTGATACTAATTAGTCATGTAGCTTTACGTAAGTCACTGTGCCTCTCTGAGCTTCATCAGTGACATCTGTAAAGTGAGAGATTAAATCCAGATAATCTCCAAGGTCCATTTTAGTTTAACGTTCTGTGATCTGTGTGTCTTTTTAGTAGCTGGGAAAACACAGTCCGATTTGCTCTGCTCGGCAAGGCAAGGCACTGTGCATCTCTGGATTAAATGAAGAAAGCATTCTCACTTAACTTTGTGGCCCATTTCCAAGACTTGGCTACAATCCCAAAGGATCAACCTTCTTCACAGAACTACATATCTGAGATGGGGCAGGAATCATGGACTAAGAGAATGGTAAGAAACTTTCTAATCCATTTCCTTGATTTTATAAATGGAAAAACTGATGTTTAGAGCTATTTTAAGATTTGTCACATGTCTAATCAGTGGCAGAAAGGGGACTAGAACTCAGGTATCCCAATCTCAGCACAGGGCTCATTCTACAATACCAGGCTACTGACAAAGGCCTTGCCCAATCACTGATGGCTTTTTTAGCTCTCTCTGGCTTTATCACAGGAGACTCCCTGTGTGAAACTGTGAGTGAAAACAATCTGAATCCAGTGTCTCTATCTCTTAGGGTTTAAGTAGGCTTCTTCCCTTCTTATTCCTTGGTGGCACCATTCCAAATCCAAGCAGCAGTCCAAGCCAGGGCTGTGAGGAGCAAGAAGCCATGGCTAGATGGTACTTGGGTTACCAAAATGAGAGGCTGCAGTCCCACTTTCAGCTCAGAAGGGCTGTGTGCAACGATAGCCCCACAGCCTCCTCTGTAGTCCAGTTAGTAGGTTCAGTGGTGCTTTCCTGGCCCAGTAGGCTTACAGGGGCAAAGCAGCCTGGTGTAGAGCTCGACAGATCTTGGGCATAGTCACCTTCATGGATGGCAGTCACAAATATTTACTGTGAGACAACCTCATTACTAAGCACTGGCCTAACCCAAATCGGCCCCCACTTTCATCCACCTTTACAGTGCCGGGCAGCAGCTTTCATCTGTGGAGCCTGGAGCTGAACAGACAGGGTTTGAGTTTGCCTAGAGCAGCAGGGGACCAGCCCAGGCAGAGCCCCTGTTGCCTGAGGAAGGAGGGATAGTCACACTTAATCGCTGCCATCCAGACCCTGGCCAAGGGTCTCCTAAGGCAACAGACGACTCTACTAGGTTGGTGCCAGCTATAAAGGAGCAGAACCTTTCACCAGAAAGTCTGAGTGTCCTCCACAGTCCTGTCAGGCTAGGTTCACATTTGAGTCTACTAGACGGTAGTGTCCTGCTTGAGACTAAAGATATGCAGATGGGGTTTCAGTCAAGACATAAAAAGGGCTGCTAAGGAGCCCAGATGGAACTAAACCCTAGCATCAGGGTTTGACTCACCTCCACGTCTCCCTTCTTCTTCTTCTTGATGAGAGTTCATTTTCTCAGCCCATCTCCTACCCTTCATCTTACTTCTCTGACACATCCTTAACTGAACTTTCCTACAGTCTCCCTCCTCCCCCCTCCACTTGCCTCCACCATTTACTCTATGCAGAGTAGACACAGTGGGCATTCTTCTTAGTGATAAAAACATCGGATTCAGGGTTTGAAGGCTGGATGGAAAGGTTGGCTCTGTCATTTTCTAGTGTATGACCTTGGGCAAGTTATTTGCCTGCCTGAGCTAAGTGCCCTCATCTATGAAATGGAGACAAGTGTGGCAATTACTTTCACTGGGTAAATGAAGATTAAACAAGAACAGATATAAGTTCCTGGTATGGTGGATGGCACATAGTAGATAAGCATTCCAGTAAATGACTATTGAAGTGGATGAATGAAACCTGAGTTCTCATCCCACTGGGAGAATACTTTGGGGAATCACTTCCACACCCAAGTTTTTGACATCTGAGACATGCTGAGGCTCAAATCCACTATCACTTACTAGTGACACGAGGCAACATGTTTGACTCATATAAAATGAATAATAGGGTTGCTGGGAATATTAACAGTGGAATACAGACAGAGTAAGGGTTCAATAAATAGAAACTATCAAGGTTATATTTGACAGCAAACGATAACAGAAAGGTCTTGGTAAAGAATGGGCACTCCAACTTGCTTACAAAGGAACCGTTTCCAGGACTTCAAGTATTCCGTGGCGTATTTAAGGAGGTTCAGGTTACTGGGCAGAAGACAGTATTAAGAAATGGGTGTGGTAGAAACCAGAAAGCTGAGAAATCTAGGATCTCCTCGTTCTGAAGCAACAGCCCACGTGCAGGTGATGAGGGTTTATCTAGCGAGCCTGCCAGAAATCACACGGTGAGTGGGGTGGGGGATGAGGAGTATGGAGGCAGCTCTTGAAGGGAATGGATATTAAACCATGTTATATTCTACTGGACCGGCTTCCCAGGGCTCAGCTACAGATTGCCCCACTCACAATCGGCAGAGAAAGGGGCAGTCTTTTTTCAGGTGGGTGGGAAAAAGCTGACCTAGTCCTGTTCTCCTACACTAGTCTGTCAAATGCCTCAGGGTCTCCTACCAGAAATAGGAGCAAGAACTCCACCCCCACTCCCAATCGCTACCCCTGGCTGCTACGCAGTTCTTTTCAGAGTCCTAGCCAAGGAGGGGCTGGCGAGCTCACAGGGCAGAGGGCTCAGCCGCCCGCCTCCCTTCCCCCAGTTCTCTGTGCACAGCGGCGAGCAAGGGGCGACTCCGGCCAGCGAAGACTGAGAAGCCGCGGCTGCAGCTCCATGAATGAATGGGCTGTGTCGTGGGCTCCGGGAGTTCACCTCAATCCTTCCTGCCGGCCTCTGTGCTGTCCCAGGTTGTCATTCCCCAGCTCGTCGCACTTGGTCATTCCTGCCACTGTTTCCCGCCCCCGCAACCCTCATTAAGGGAACTCTCATTTAAAGCCCCAGTGAGAACCCACGAGGGGTGAGGCAGAGCGAAGGAGGGGCCGGCGGCAGTGCAGCAGCGAAGCCCGGGCTCTCGGTCCGGGGCGCCTCGTGGCCCCCACTGCCCTCCCCCGAGTCCCCACCACGCAGTTTCGAACTCCGAGCGCGAGTCCGCGGCGCGGCGAGGCGCCCCGTCAGCAGTCGGCGGGGGTGAGGATGACGCGGGCCGGGCGGGAGGCAGGCCAACTGCAGCGGCCCCGCCGCGGGCCGCCGGGCCCCTGAGCCCCGCTCTCCACAGCCAGGGGACGCTGGGTGCGGGCCAGAGGGCGGGGGCCGGTGAAGGCTCTCCCGCCGCAGCCCCGCGCCGCTCCAGCCTATCAGCGGCCACCCAACGGCTCCCTCCGACCGGCCCAAAATAGCTGCGAACGCCCGCGACTTGCGCGCGGCCCCTCACTTGACGCTCACTCCAGCTCGCTCGCCCGCTCGCCCTGGCCCCGCTCCGCTCGTCTAGAGGGGGCGGGGAGGAAGCGGCCCGGGGAGGGGGGAGGGGGGAGGGGGAGAGAGGAAGAGAGGAGGAAGGAAGGAGGAAGGAGGAAGACGGGCGGCCGGAGGCGCGGGGCTGCGCGGCGCCGGCCGGCGCGGCGCTGGAAGGCGCCGGCGTTAACCCCGCGAGGCAGCCGGCGGAGGGGGAGCAGCGCTAATACATAAGAGCACTGCATCACGCTAATCTTCTCCCAGAACAGTATGCGTCAGCAGTACATTCACGTTCTGACTGAAGGACAAAAGGATGAGAGAGCAGTCTGCGTGGCTGCCGCCTGCAACACCGCGAGCCCGGCGCGAGGAGGAGACGGTGGGCGCCGCGCACAGGAGCCCCGCTGTTGCCGCCGTCGCCGCTAGCCAGCGGGGACTATGTTCCCGGGCTCCGGAGCGTTTCCCGCAGCCGCGACCCCCGCTGCTCACGCCGCTGCAGCAGTCCGCTGGCGGCGCGGCCACTGAGGGCGCCGGGAGCCAAAGCCGCGAACTCGCTCCCTCCGCACAAATCCGGAGCCGGCGGCGCGCCGGGGGCCGGGCAGCGGCGGGCGGCGACGGGCGGTTGCGCGCCGCCGGGGGCTGCGGCCGCCGCCGCCGGACCCGCGCCCGCCCCCGGACTCTCTGAAGGGGCCTGTGGTGCAGGCGCGACCGCGGGCGCCTCGCGCTCCTCCGGCCGGCGGACCGGGTCCGGGCGCAGCCGCCACGCCGCTGGCCCTCGGGCGCCTGACGGATCGCCGCCCCGCGCGCCGGCAGCCGGCGGACTGGAGAACTGAGCCCGGTTTTTGTCTCTTCTACCCTCCGAGAAGAGGCGAGGAGAAAGGGGGTGTGTGTCTGGGGAGGGCGAAGGCGCCGCGAACACCTCTTAACTCTCGCCGCCCTGCGAGCTCACGACCGCAATCAGCTGCCGCCGGCCCGGAGCGGCCGACGCGGGGAGAGGGAGCGCAGCATCGAGCGAGCGCGGCCTGGGCGGCTTCGGGGCGCCCCCGCACCCCCTCCGGCGGCGGCCCGGGGAGCGGGCCGGGGCCACCGGAGCGCACTTTGGCGATGAAGCGCCTTCTCCCGCGGCTGGAGCGAGCCCGTGCCAGGGTCCAAGGACAAAGCCGGGAAGCGCTGGTGGCGCCGCTCCTCGGGCGGAGGGGGGGGCATGCACCTGCATAGCCCGCCGGGCCTTCGCTCTCCCAGGCGCGCCTCAACTCCGCGGCTTCGCCGGCTCAGGCTCCGGATTTACTAGAAGCCATTTTGTCTCCCCCACCCCTTCCCTCCCCTCCCCTCCCCTCTGCCCTCCCCGCCCCCACCACTTCCCCCTTTTGTTAATTAAAACTAAGAAGTCGGAATGGGAACGAGGTGCCCAGCTCCCGTGGAGAAAGCTTAAGGACACCACGCCAGTGTTTTCCTGCCTTCCTTCCGAGGTAGGTGACGGCGAACTGGGTGGGGACGGTTGCAGTGTGGGAGAGTCGTAGCTTTCGGAGGGCTTGCCTTGAGGGTGGGTTGGGAGACGAGGGGCCGCTCGAGTTTAGCAGGATTTTTTTCGGCCGATGCGCTCCGTCTCTCTAATCGCCCCCTCCCCACCTCCTTCTCCAGATGGAAAGAGGAGCTCCTAGCTCACTTAAGCCGGGGTAGGGCTGGTTCTCCTTTCCGAGCCAAAATCCCAGGCGATGGTGAATTATGAACGTGCCACACCATGAAGCTCTTGTGGCAGGTAACTGTGCACCACCACACCTGGAATGCCATCCTGCTCCCGGTCGTCTACCTCACGGCGCAAGTGTGGATACTGTGTGCAGCCATCGCTGCTGCTGCCTCAGCCGGGCCCCAGAACTGCCCCTCTGTCTGCTCGTGCAGTAACCAGTTCAGCAAGGTGGTGTGCACCCGCCGGGGCCTCTCCGAGGTCCCGCAGGGTATTCCCTCCAACACCCGGTACCTCAACCTCATGGAGAACAACATCCAGATGATCCAGGCCGACACCTTCCGCCACCTCCACCACCTGGAGGTCCTGCAGTTGGGCAGGAACTCCATCCGGCAGATTGAGGTGGGGGCCTTCAATGGCCTGGCCAGCCTCAACACCCTGGAGCTGTTCGACAACTGGCTGACAGTCATCCCTAGCGGGGCCTTTGAATACCTGTCCAAGCTGCGGGAGCTCTGGCTTCGCAACAACCCCATCGAAAGCATCCCCTCTTACGCCTTCAACCGGGTGCCCTCCCTCATGCGCCTGGACCTGGGGGAGCTCAAGAAGCTGGAGTATATCTCTGAGGGAGCTTTTGAGGGGCTGTTCAACCTCAAATACCTGAACTTGGGCATGTGCAACATTAAAGACATGCCCAATCTCACCCCCCTGGTGGGGCTGGAGGAGCTGGAGATGTCAGGGAACCACTTCCCTGAGATCAGGCCTGGCTCCTTCCATGGCCTGAGCTCCCTCAAGAAGCTCTGGGTCATGAACTCACAGGTCAGCCTGATTGAGCGGAATGCTTTTGACGGGCTGGCTTCACTTGTGGAACTCAACTTGGCCCACAATAACCTCTCTTCTTTGCCCCATGACCTCTTTACCCCGCTGAGGTACCTGGTGGAGTTGCACCTACACCACAATCCTTGGAACTGTGATTGTGACATTCTGTGGCTAGCCTGGTGGCTTCGAGAGTATATACCCACCAATTCCACCTGCTGTGGCCGCTGTCATGCTCCCATGCACATGCGAGGCCGCTACCTCGTGGAGGTGGACCAGGCCTCTTTCCAGTGCTCTGCCCCCTTCATCATGGATGCGCCTCGAGACCTTAATATTTCTGAGGGTCGGATGGCAGAACTTAAGTGTCGGACTCCCCCTATGTCCTCCGTGAAGTGGTTGCTGCCCAATGGGACAGTGCTCAGCCACGCCTCCCGCCACCCACGGATCTCTGTCCTCAACGACGGCACCTTGAACTTTTCCCACGTGCTGCTTTCAGACACTGGGGTATACACATGCATGGTGACCAATGTGGCAGGCAACTCCAACGCCTCGGCCTACCTAAATGTGAGCACGGCCGAGCTCAACACCTCCAACTACAGCTTCTTCACCACAGTAACAGTGGAGACCACGGAGATCTCGCCTGAGGACACAACGCGAAAGTACAAGCCTGTTCCTACCACGTCCACTGGTTACCAGCCGGCATATACCACCTCTACCACGGTGCTCATTCAGACCACCCGTGTGCCCAAGCAGGTGGCAGTACCCGCGACAGACACCACTGACAAGATGCAGACCAGTCTGGATGAAGTCATGAAGACCACCAAGATCATAATTGGCTGCTTTGTGGCAGTGACTCTGCTAGCTGCCGCCATGTTGATTGTCTTCTATAAACTTCGTAAGCGGCACCAGCAGCGGAGTACAGTCACAGCCGCCCGGACTGTTGAGATTATCCAGGTGGACGAAGACATCCCAGCAGCAACATCCGCAGCAGCAACAGCAGCTCCGTCCGGTGTATCAGGTGAGGGGGCAGTAGTGCTGCCCACAATTCATGACCATATTAACTACAACACCTACAAACCAGCACATGGGGCCCACTGGACAGAAAACAGCCTGGGGAACTCTCTGCACCCCACAGTCACCACTATCTCTGAACCTTATATAATTCAGACCCATACCAAGGACAAGGTACAGGAAACTCAAATATGACTCCCCTCCCCCAAAAAACTTATAAAATGCAATAGAATGCACACAAAGACAGCAACTTTTGTACAGAGTGGGGAGAGACTTTTTCTTGTATATGCTTATATATTAAATCTATGGGCTGGTTAAAACAGATTATATTAAAATTTAAAAACAAAAAGTCAAAACAAAAATATTTTCTAACTTGTAAGTTCTATTTAAAGGGGGTGGGGGGGAATCTTGGGAATGTTGTGGGGTACAAGCCACAAGTTAACTTGCTATGCTGCCAGAAGGGATTTCTGGTATAAGGTTGAAATTGCTGAGATAAAATAAACTAAAACAACAAACATCCCTAAAGAGGTAGGATGTGGGCTGCTGAGGGGGCAAGAGGGATAGACTGAACTTGTCATTTTTTAGAAGATGCTTCATAGGACACAGGAATACCAATTTCTACAGACATCTTTCTTAAGCCGAGAGCTGTCTTTGCAGAATTATCTTATTTAAAAAATACAAAAAAAAGCACCATGAATTTGTACTGTGCCAAAATGTTAGTGGCAATAATATTTTTCTTCAGAGGCTAAGGGGAAGATAGATCTGTACATGTATTTTAAGCAGGAAAACCACCAAAATTCAAATGAACCCTTAAAGGGGCTGAGTCTTTGTCCATGTGCACAAGTCTTGGGGGTCTGTGCACTGGGACACACGTGTGCCTTGCCTGACAGAATGCTTAGGAAGGAGCAGAGAAGGATGGGAGCTGGCGTAGCTCTCAGCCTAATGCTTTCACATTGCACCAGATTCCTGCAGTTGGGCTTAACCCACTCTGCAAGGCATGTGTCTATTCAGGGTTTCCCAGGAGGAGGAGGCCCCTGAAGGGGTGCGGCAGCAGGGGGGTGGGAAGGGAGGGTAAAGCAGAATGTATTCACAGGAGGCCATAAATTAGCATTGTGCCATGTCCACCTGTTGTTCCTGGAATCTGACAAATGATTGTAGACAATGATGGCATTTTATGATTTTTAAAAAAGATTTTGTTTGTTTTAAGGTGGAGAGGGAGGAGAAGCCTGAAGTGGGGAGCTTGGGAGTGGAAGCTTTTCTCATGCTTGTGATTTGGTGACTTTTCTAAATGCTGATTCATTAGGGACTATTACAGTTGATGTCAACCGGTTGTGGTGATGGGGTGGGGGCAGAACATGAGTAGCAAAGAAAAAGGAGAGACGAAAAGGGTACAGGCTCATGTAAAGTAATGAAGCCTTTCCCAACCAGGAGGGTTCACAAAAAAGCTTGAGAGCCACAGTTACAAGTGACACGCATGCACACATGGAGTTCCACATGGGGTCCTGTTGAATGGAGCACACTGAGGGGAAGCTTCCCTCTCCCAGGCCACCTCAGGAGAAGGTGAAAGAGAAAGGGTGGGCGTGGGTGGGGAAGGCAGAGATCTCTGTTATTCTGGTCCATTTAATGATGTAACTTCTTTCAGTTATTACTTTAGCTTTAAAAGGAAATAAGGGGTTCAGATTTGAAAGGGGGTGGTATGGGTGGGGGTGGGGTGGGGAATTGCCAACAAAAGAACACTGATTGTAATGTGAGAAAAGTGTATTTTTGTATTTTAATAAATATTGTTGAATTTTTAATTCAATGTCCCCAAAGGGTTAAATTGAATAAGACCCTGAACCTATAGATTCTTATGAGCCAATCATTTCTATTTAATAAAAAAGCGGGGAGGGGAGGGTAGAGGTATGATGGGGGAAAGACAAATGTTAAATTATTTTCAAGTATGGGAAAATGCTAAAGCTGTTAATAACCTTTCCTTAGCTTAAATAAAAGCACCCCGATTCTAGTGCACCTTCCACAAGCTAACTGTGTTAGTCCCTGGCTTTGTTGGGGGTATAACCAAATTCCCTGTGCCCTGGAAAAGCAGGGGAAATGGGTCAGCCTCAGCTCCTGGGACCTGGCCAAAAGTTAAATGCCACCTCAGCAGAAGCTGCTGGTCAGGCAGCACCAGCTCTACCCGAGGACCCTGGGGGACCTGGATTTCAGAGGTCTGTAATAATGTAGTTTGGCTTAAATTTCTGACAGGCAGTGTTGCTTCTGTTCTCTGGGTGCTAAATAATCCAAACATGTCTTCGTGGTACGTGTCTGTCTCTTGATGCTTACCGAGTAATAATGTCCAGAGAGGCTGCATGAATCAGGACCCTGCACTTCTTTAGTGCTAGTATTTATACTAATGCAGAGAATTGGGACTGAGTGGGTGTGAACTCTTTGGAACTGAGGAAGGAAAGA
Source organism: Macaca fascicularis (assembly GCF_037993035.2). Lineage (NCBI taxonomy): Eukaryota > Metazoa > Chordata > Mammalia > Primates > Cercopithecidae > Macaca > Macaca fascicularis. The sequence continues at coordinate 169,697,994 of NC_088377.1, read as the reverse complement.
GAGGCAGGCTCCACTTTGCAGCAGTTGGCTAAGGGCCAATTCTTAATCCTCCTGGGTATATACATCATTTCTGGGTATCAGTGTGCCAGCACATATGTATGGGCACACACTTATAAACTGCCACTCACAGTTCTAGCCACCAAAGATCCATTCCTCCTGCCTCTCCTTTACCACCATACCCCCAATAAAAAAGAAAACTGCAGGAGAGCAAAGGGTGGGACTTGGCTAGGACCAGGTGAAAAAGCAAGAAATTACTCCCTTTCCTAGTGCCACAAGACACAACTCAGGCTGTTTAAAACAGCTTCCTGGGTATGCATTCAGAGGAAATTGTGGAGGAAGTTGCTGTTTCAGAAATAGAGGATGAGGAGCCAATTTCCTAACACTCTTCTTTTTTTTTTTTTTTTTTGACAGCTATTTGAGCAGACAGGGAATTATGCAGTAACTCTGCAATGACTAAGGGTCTGTGGCTAACAGTCTGAGGGGTGAGGTACAGAAATGAGCCTAAAACAATCTTGGGAAAGAGTCCTATGGACAAATGCATTTGTCCCAAGGAAGACTATATTCAGCTCCAATCTGTGGGAGAAGGACTTTTCAAAGGATCCTCAAAGGAATTGGGGGAGACTAAGAATATGGATCCTAGATTTAAGTATCCTCAGAGCTGCCAGGAGAGTTCCTTACCCCAGCAGGCCTGCCCTTTGATCCGTGCAGTTTCAACTTTTACAGCAGTAACCTTCCTTTGCTATCATGGTATATCCTCCTCTGTAGCAGGCACTTGGGACAGCTTTTCAGAGAGGCATCCCGTGCGTACCAAAAATGCAGCCATGAATGCTGTGACTCATCCTTGGCCTGGCCAAGGTTTGTTACTTAGGAATGGAACACGGGTTGGTAGCTCGTCGGGGGGTAGTTATAGCAACATGTTGGATGTAAAGACTCTTGCTGATGATACGCAGTTAGAGAATTTTCATTATAGAACTGAAAGCCATGAAAAATCATTTAGTCTAATCCTTTCACATTTTACAGTCAAAGAAACTGAGCCCCAGAGAAATTAAAAGATATATCCAAGGTCACACTGCTAGTGGAGGAGGTGGGACTAAAAGCCCAGGTCTCTTGACCCCTAAGTCAATGTGCTTTCTCTCCGCTATTGGCTATCAAGAACATACTTAACTAGCAAAACACAGTTAAAACGGGCCCTTCCTAAGATATGTCTGTGTTCTCTTATCCCTCTTAGAGCTGTTCAATCTCTTTAGAACTGGCTCTCCTGCCCTCTAAGGCCTGACTACAGGGGCTCCACAGGTGCTAAGGGGTTAGATTATCAGGACTGTACATAACAGTTTCCTGATTCTTAGGCCCAATGGCAGACAGAAACTGCAGGATCCCACAGGGGGTGACAGCTAAAGGGGAAGGAGTGAACTAGGTAAGACTTGGTGTATTACAGTGAGAAAAGGTGGCTTGGCCTCCTTCCAGCCTTGGAAACTCTACAGTGTAGAGAAGGTCTTAAAACACCTACTGGACCACAGAGGTTCCCCCATAATGGAGCGGTTTTTGCTTACCTGGCCCAACAATGAGAATAGTGGAAGGCTCTTTCACTCCTTTTCTCCACCGTATCTACCCCAGCTCTAGCTCTTTAAGTGCCATGCTGTAGCTGCCACTTCTATAACGTGCTCCAGGGCTTTTTAACAGCCTTCAGCTGGATCCTATTATCAATGGAGGTAAAGGTAGATAGGCTAGTTTCTAAGGCCTAGAGACATTAGCTTTATCATGGCTATTTAACATGTATTGAGGCCAGCAACTTGCTGGGTGCTGGGTGAAACCACCAGCAGCGAGTCCCTGGCAAGACAATTCCTATTGTTGTCTGGGAAGAGGGTCAGAGTCCATGGTCTCTGGCTTCCTTCTGTAGTAATGGTTAGAGACTGGGAGAGGGCTAAGTGGGCCTTACCCCAGGCTTCTACCTCAGGGGGCCAGGGCCTATAATTAACGGCTCCATCATTTCACTGCAACAAAGCAGCAGGGGCTTAAAATTAGAAAAAAGAGAGAGAGGAACATTTATATCCAAACATATGTCCGATTTTATCTCCTCTGCTGGCACTCAGCACTCCATGCCATCGGCTAATGCAGGCACTGTTCACGCCATTTCTGAATCCTGCCTCAGCTAAACTGCAAGGCAGCTTTTGGCTCAAAGCAACTCTCTTGGTCTCACTCCTTTTAGGAAGCATCCCTCTCCCATGCAAGAAGAAGAATGGTTTGGACAGGATAATGTTGTTTTCATCTTTGCTTTAAATTAAAATGAAGTAAATTACTTCTTGGAGCAGTGATAAGGGCTTCAGGAACTAGATCAATGTAATACACACACACACACACACACACAAAATATAGCATAGTGCTTGCAAGCACAGACTCTGTAGCCAGTCTTCCTGTGTTGAATCCTAGTTCCATCACTTACTAGCTGTGTGACTTTGGGAAAAGACTCAATTTCTTCACCTAAAAAATACCGACAATATTACTATCTACCTCACTACTTCACAGATTGTGAGAACTGAAATTTTACATATATATAATTATATATGTATATGTGTGATACAGATCTCACTTAGTGCTCCACAGCATATAGCAAAATGCTAGATAATAGTTGACAGTACGCCCAAACATACAGATCAACAGAGAAGCCCCATCACCACTCCTATTCTTGAACACTGTGTATGTCCAGAGACATGCCTATTGTGCTACTCCAGAGAAGAAGGATGATCTAGAAGTCAGAGACAATAGTATCTATAAGCCCAGTCACTGTGAGAAACGTGGTTATACTTATCTTCCCAGGAAAACCTTGCCTTGTACTCTGGTCCCTACCCCAGCACTATAGCTGTCCCAAGGCACTGATTTAGTTAGTCCAGGAATAGATTACCTTTCCTTGTGGTGAGCCAGAAGAAAGTGAAGGTGCTGATAGTGGTGCACAAGCTGAGGGCTGGGACCTTGGGAAGCCTAGGTCCTTTACCAAGAAGGTAAACTTCCTAACGTCTTCTCCCCTACCCATGTTTCTCTGGCACAGAGCAATCAAAGCCTTATTACTCACGTCAGTGATGAAATCCTCCCTGACCATGAAGTGTTACCAGGACTGGGAGTGGGGAGGGGGGAGGCACTAGGAGGAAGAAGGTAGCACCGAGAGGGCCCATGGAGCTTCCGAGCAGTATTGCAGAGCTAGGAGAAAAGAAAGGCAGTAAAAAGCACCATAATTGGAGCAAATGAGAGAAGAATGGAGTTCTATGGCAGATACACAGGCTAAGGGGCTGCAATGCAGTCAAGGAGGAAAGCCAGGGAGATTCCTCTGCCTTAGCAAGCAAGAGGCTGGCTGGACCCTGGATGGGGAAGGACTGTTAGTGTGAAATTCATGGCATGGAACAGAGGAGAAGAAAAGCAGGGAGATCAACTTTCTGAGAGGAGAAGAAAGAATGCATTTTGATTTCCTAATGAGAGGCTAGAATTAGATTTTAGGATGATCACAGGTTTTATCCTCTGGTACATGCCAGCTTTGCTGTCAGTACTTGGGCCAAACCACCTACCCACAATAGTCCTGTTCCCTATCCTGGAGGCTGTCCACTGCTTGGGGAAGCAACCCAGCCTTCAGGGATGTAATTTAATCCTGACCCTGACAGGCTCACTTAGGGATCTGCTCTGAACCACTTCCTCATTTCTATTAAGGCACAGTCATGGGGAGGGGGGTGAAGTGTGCTGGGGAGAAGAGAGGGAGCAACTCGGTATTTGTCCACAAAAAGAGTATTATTCCAGAGGGACAGTGTTATATAAATTGTGTTTTCCAATAAAAATAATGATGTCTATGAGTTCAGTGCACATGGACCCTTGCAGTGAGTCAGAGATTTGGCCTAGGCCTGTGGGGGATATCCCTGGGAGAAACTGTCTTGTCAAAGGAAGTTAGCATTTGAGATGATGGCATGATCTTCGCTCACTTATCCCATCAAGAAGAGTTTTGAAACTATAGCAGGGAAGCACTGATATGAGAAGCTATTCTCAAGCTAGGTGTGGGAGCTAGACGGACTAAGATAGTACTTAGCCTTTCAGGTTCATTCATTCTGTACAATCAGGAACGTTAGAGCAATTACTACAGTTTAAATCAATTATAGGATGCCAAAGAAACAGTATTTGATCTACTTGTTTCTTTCATACCCTCCTACCCTTTTTTTTTTTTTTTTTTTTTTTTTTTGACACAGAGTCTCGCTCTGTTGCCTAGACTGGAGTGCAATGGTGTGATCTCGGCTGACTGCAACCTCCGCCTCCCGGGTTCAAGCGATTCTCCTGCCTCAGCTTTCTGAGTAGCTGGGATTACAGGCGCACACCACCATGCCCGGCTAATTTTTGTATTTTTAGTAGAGACAGGGTTTCAACATGCTGGCCAGGCTGGTCTCAAACTCCCAACCTCAGGCGATCTGCCCGCCTCGGGCTCCCAAAGTGCTGGGATTACAGCCGTCAGTCACCGTGCCCAGCCCCCACCTACCTTCTTATAGCCCCACTAATAAAAAAAAAAACCTTCAATTAATTATTGTATCAAGTTTCCTGTCCCATAATCCCCATTTGAGTACACTCATCTGCCATGACAGGACCTAGGAAATCATGCATGAGGCCCTCCATTTTGAAGAATGATGGCTCTTTCTTCCTAACATTTCTCATGATATTTCCTCTTCAAGGCAACTCCTTAATTTGTAGTCTCTTTTACAGTTCCTTTAAGGTCTCAACCCTCATTTCCCTGTCTCTAAGTTGGTGCTGATTTAGTCACTAGATAAGTCACTCTACCTGCTCAATGAGTCAGCAAGGATGACTGAGAAGAGCTTTCACACACTAACTGTTCCCTGTGCAAAGTTTGGTTTCCTTGCCTCGGGCTACTTCTTCCCAGTCTTCAAGGCCCTGGCTTCCTCCCTTTACCTGCCCACTCATCCAGGTTCATTAAGACCATTCAGACAGCTTCTCCCACGGCAGGTGAACTGAATGAGTTACAGGCAGCTCTCCACAAAGGCAGTTCTAGCCAGGAGCCAAGTGCCAGTTCCCTGGATCATGCAGCTGTGTTTGGAGGAATGCTGAGTGCATCCCTCACAATAGGCCCAGAAATGGAGCTGAGGCCTCAGATACTAACAGCCTGTTTCTGCAGCCTGCCAGCCACAGTGGTTATAAGTTATAATCTATTACCATTGCAAGAAGACTTAATTTCTGGACTTAAAGGAAGTCAGATAATACTTTATCCTATTAGTGTCTGCCTGTGTGAATTGACAATGGCATCCTTCTGACACGACTGCATATTCTTCCAATTTATCTCTTTAAGGAAGGGCAGGGAGAAGTCTGGATGGAGTAGGAAAAGAGGGAGGAAAAAAAATAACCTAAGGAAGAGGCTGCTGAAGGAACCAGGGAAAGGGAAGAGTATTTTTTTCTATTAGAAACGAGGAGAGGGGATGCAGAGGGACAGGATAAGACTGTGCTGTTTCAAAGCATGTTTGCATTTCATTTTGTTTCTCTCATGAGGGGGAGAGACGGCAAGCACTGGAGGTGCTGTGTGCAAATGTGTCAGAAAAAAGGCTCTGAAGCCACAGAGCAGGATGAACACAAGAAGAATAAGGCATAGGCCCATTCTGTGTGCTCGCTGTTCCATCCATTGTGCCCGTTGGAGGTTTTCCCTTTCCTTAATCCTTCCCCCTTCATGTGTAAGTCCGCATCCACTCCGACTAGTGGTGTCATGTCAGCCGAGGGTGCCTTCTCATTCTGGGTGTGTTATCAAGGCTGGCTGACCTGGGGATGGCAATGGACACTGAGACAGAACACAGGTTCATGGTTCCTAACTTCCGGGATGTGGAGAGAGCAATGAGAACTTCCAAGTTAATTCAGAAAATCTAGTTGAACCCTCACATTTTATTTATGAGGAAAATGAAGCCCAGGAAGATGTGCCTTGCCCAGGTGTCACAAAGCTGGTGATGCAGAGACCCTACCTGTGGTCTCTGGGTTCGCGATCTAGCACAATTGCTGAGCACCTGCAGGGCCACCATGACTTACAACTCCAGGGGGCGCCATTTACAGAAATGGCAAAGTGATTAGTGCCCCCTGGAGTTTGCATTTTGGTGCAATCCTTTATAGTTCCCTTTTGGGATGGGGGAAGGCCTTTCCCACCAGTACTGTATCTGTGCTTAATGCTCTGAGACAGATGGTGCCCACTCACAATTTCACTCAAACAGGAAGAGCTGAGAAATCAGGCAACTTTCCTTTCTCTTCAGGGCATGTGTGTTCTGATGGCAGCCCCACAGCTAATAAACCAAAAGGGGCATGTGTTGCTTCCATGGCCTTCCCCTTCTCTCTACAAGAGTGCAGGGTAGTAAGGTAACATCTATCCCAACATGCCAGGAGGGCTTGCAGAAAGCTAAATCATGTTAGAGGTCTGTTCAAGGTCATGCAGACCCTTGGAGAAGCAGAGAAGCCCGGAGTCCTGCTCTTCCTCCCTGGCCTTCCTAGTGTTGCAAAGGGACCCTCAGAGGGAAAGCTCTGGCAGCCCAGGTTGACTCAGGGGCCTACCCTGAAACTGGGGTCCAGGAAGCTAGGAAATTGTCTCCTGTTCCTTCCATCTCAACAGATCCTCTCTTGGGAACAGAGTGGCCCTGGCTATAATTTTATCACATACATTTAATTAGAATTTGTGTCCTTCATGATGGCTTCAAGTGAAGTCCCAATAGAAACATTCTAAAAGAACAGTGCTTTCAGGCAAGGATTTCTTCTAACCAAGTTAATTTAGCAGAAATTTGCCATCTTGCATTGGGTGGAGTTACCTCTCTTTTCAACTTCAAAGCTGGGAAGCAATGGGAGGTGAGGAATGCAGAGAAAATAAAGAGGAGGGCGGGGGCTTCAGGCAAATGAGTTTCCATCTATTAAGGAGCGGTAATTTCTGCTAGCTCCCCTAGAGACCGGTCCCCTCCAATAATGGCCTGACTCTAATGATTCCCACTCCTAAGCAACGCCTGTGTTATGCTGGTGTTGAGACGAACTGTGCCAGAAAAATTCCCTTTCTCTCAGAGGTGCTGCTATCATTACACAAGAGACATTAGCTAGCCAGGAGGATGTGCTATTGATGGGGAGAGAGAAAGATAACCAAAGAGAATGCTCTTCCCTAGCAGGCTTGGTACAGCTGACTTAGGACAGAAAAGGCGGACCTAGAGGTTACAGGTTAGCAGTAAGAAAGGACTACCCATCACGGGCAGATTCTCTGGACCAGGGGGTGACCACAGGAGAAGTGGCCTCCTGATGAGTTGATGAACTCAGTTCAAGGAGGAACTAGCTGGCTGGGAGGGAGGGACAGGTCTTTGGAGTTTGGAGTGTGGGTTAAGCTCAGGCATAATGGACAAAACTAATGGGCATTTGAGATGTGAAATGTGGTAATAAGTTCATGGGGGTAATAAGTTCAGGGATGTAAAGATAAGGGATTCAATTTCAGGTCCCTAAATACTGGTCATTTCCAGGACAGAAGTACAGGGATGTGGCCTTAACAGCAATGAAGTTAGGATCATAACTGTTATTAAGGCTTCAGTGTTAGCTGAGGGTAGGGGGTTCTCTTATTGTGCCCTCTCCATTCTAAATACACTGAAATCTGTGATGAAAGCTAATATTGTGAGTTACTGCTAAAGTTGTTGCCAGCAGGTCTTGAGTAGGGGGTAGGGAGTCCCTTATTTTGCCCCTGGTGGCTTCCCTGTGATAGAGATGGACTGCTTCCAGAGGCTGCTTTGCCAGATGTGCCAGCAGGCAGCCCGGCCAGAGAGCCTGCAGTGCAGACAGATGCCCTGGGTCGTATTCAGGATGGTGAGACCTTTTATGGTACTGTGGCTCGGCTCTGGGGCAGTGCCAGAGCGACAGGGTCATATTCCTCAGCCAGATTCATTTCCCCCCAAACCTCTTCAAATATGTGGGTCATGAAGGGAGGCAAATTTAATTAAATTACTGTGTTGTGAACTGCCCTTCCTGGGCAAAGGCTAAAAATGGGCTCATGCTGACATGCAAACCCATCTGTGTACACAGCATGTGTTTTCTTTGTGCTGGGCTGCAGCAGCTGGATGGGGTTGGCAATGCCCAGGGTTGGACCCAGTGAGCTGGCCCTTTTGCCACAGCAAGGCAGAGTCAACAGTAATCCAACCTGCACCCCAGACAGCTCCGATGACCTTTTCTTTCTACTTAAAAGATGACTGGGCGGCACTCCCCCTTCCTACATCAATTTGTTTCTCCTCAAGTGCTTCTCTTGCTGACACACAGGACTTTCCCGTAAGGCGGTGCCCTGAGCAGTACCGGGTAAGAAGGAACAAAGCTGCAATGAGGTGTGATTCAGAAGAGTGCACGGGCAGGGTTTGTTTAGCTTGGCAGGAGACAGAGGGGTCTCCCGGGTGATTCTCTAGAGTGCTACTTCAGCAGTTCCCCACTGGCAATGCCAGTGCTGGATAGAAAGCCCTTGTCAGGTGCCAGAGTAAAGCAGAAAAGCTTCCTCTCCCCTGCTCCCTGCACAAATGCCACAGTGCCTATAGGACTTGACCAACAAAGGCAGGCAAGGAAGGTCAGGAGCAACTAGAAGCATTTAACATGTGGAAACCAGCAACCAAGACAAATGCTGGCTGTCCTGAACCTGTCACCCAAGGTCATTTCATTTCCCTCCTGAAAGTTCAGACCTCACTGCTGCAGTTTACAAAATACCACAAGGGTAAAGAGTTTGCCCCCCACTCCGCCCCCGAGTGGTGCTGCTGCTGGAGTTGGAACAGGGCTTCCCTCTGCTGGTGTGAAATGACTTGAGATGGGATCAGGTGTGGCACGGGGAGTAGCAGATGCTGAAGGCCGCAAGGCAGGCTTTTCATTCGGAACTAAGACCAGGGAAGAGTCAGCTGGGCAATCTTTTCCTGACTTGTTCCCCAGAGAGAACAGAGCCATCTCTCATGTCTAAAACTTTAGTGAATGCAACACATGGAGCCTGAGAGGTGGCCCTGTACTGGGACAACAGGAAAACATCTTCCTGGGCGATTAGTAGTTGTACTTATGCAGCCCCCTTCATGTCCTGGACATCCTGGCAGCAAGCAGCTAAACAGTTGATTTGAGCAGTCCAAGCAGCTCTGGGGTGATGAGAGCCCTCTGTAAGTCCCCATCTAGGCAGGTTTGCAGGTAAGCCACATGAGAACAGGGGGAAGAACCTCCCTACCCTAACCTCCAAGCCTCTGGCATGCTGTGTGCTCTTCCGAATCACACCTCACTGCAGGATGAGGAAGGCAGGATCCCTCTTGGAGCTCTGCTGTCCCCTCTACACTGTGCTGAGCAGTTCAGGGATGTTCTCTGACATAACCAGGGGTGGGGGTGGGGGGGTGGTAGTGTATCTGCCACATTTTGTAGATGGCTAAAGTTTCTGGCAGTGAATCTGATGGTTATTTTAAGGACTAAGACAAATATTGTCAATTCAGGTCCTTGGGACCTATAACTCAAGAACCTGGACTATGCCTATAGCTGACCATTGGTCCAGTACTTCCAAATGACTAGAATTTCTGGATCAAAAACAAAAGCAGGCAGATCACTAAGATTTGGTCAGACACAAGAAAATAATGGATCCAAGAAAGCAAGTTTCCTGTGGTTAAGAGGTTAAGTAACAATTGTAACAGGAAGAGAAAAAGACATGTAATCTGCACAAGGAGGATAGGGGCAGTTATGAAGAACAAGAAATTGACTGCTTTGGTGTGATCTATCATGTGACTTTAGAGAAAGAAAAAGGTTCCTGGGTGTTCTGCCTAGGTGCTCTACCCTTTGGTAGAGCTTTGCTTCCTTACCAAATTGGAGAGAAGAGGCCAGACACCAGCTATAGGCTGAGGTAACAATGATATTTCAGTGGAATGAGACCCCTTGATTTTCTGCCACCCACACGGCCCCATGCACACTCCAGCATGAGAGCTAACCAAATGACTGGTTTCAAATTCTAGAGAGAGAAGCAGATGCCTCTTCAGGCCTCTTAGTCAGTATTTTATTGTTCCTTAGGTGCCAATAAAGTATTTTATCATTATTAAAGATTAAAAATATACTTATTCTGAAGAAAACACCCCAAGTTGTATAGAAAGTCCATAATATATCTTAATCCCAATATTCCTCAATGGAAAAAAAAAAAAAGGTTTGTTGGGCAGGGTGGTGCACGTCTGTAGTCCTAGCTACTAGGGAGGCTGAGGAGGAAGAAACTCTTGAGTCCAAGAGTTGAGACCAGCCTGGGCAACGTAGCAAGACTCTGTCTCTTAAAAAAAAAAAAAAAAAAAGTTGTTCCTCCCTATTTAAGCAGCCTAGGGCTGGAAGAGCTTTCTCTAAGGGAGAAAAAGCCTTAAAATAATGTCAGTAATAGCAATCTAGGCATCAGAGTGAATAATATAAATGTTGGTATGGCTGTATCAATGGCATTCCAACAGCTGCTGAGATCCCTTTGGTTTGCACATGACCCAAATGTAAATACAAATGATCTATTTACATTGCATGGCCCTACCTAATGTGGAAGAGGCAGTGTGGTAGACGGCTCCCCCAGGATTCTGTCCCTTTGATAGGCTGCTGCCAGAGTGGATGGCTATGTCTGGCTCGGGCAGAGCCTGCTAGGTGGGACATCTGATTCCTGTACAGCTCCAAATTTCTGCTGCTCACCAATAAGCCAGCAATGGTGAAAGGCAGAGTGGTGTCCTGGGGCTACTGCAGCCATATCTTTCTCTTGAATAAGGTCACCCATGACCCCTCTCATACTTGTTACCAATCGTTTCATTTCTGTTGGAAAGAGACAAGGAGAAGGGAAACTAATTGATTATAATGGTGTATTACAGGGCACTACCTTTAAGCACCTTGAACCAGACTGAAAAACTAAGCATTGGTACTTTGAGAAGTTGCCAAAATCTATATTAAAATAGGGTAAGGGTAGGAAAAGGAAGAAAGGTGATTTCTGACACCTGCTTTTTTGACTCTCAGCTCCCAGAAATACTTAGGGAGCAAAGTGGGTGGGATTAAGGCCATCTGCAAAAACAGATTAGCTCTGATGAAGGCTGGAAAGTGTTTTCTGCAAAATATGAACTTAAACCTTGCCCTGTTCTTTGAGTTTCAGATAAATTCTTTTTATCATGTCACCCTGATTAATATGCCAGAACATGAACCAAGAGCGGTCTTCATTTTAGCCCCAGGTTGACCTGCAGGCAAGGTCTGACCCAGCGCCTTCATCTTGGGAAAGCAGGGCAGGAGAGAGCATGGGAGTGGCAGACATCCCTGGGTATGGCTGGGGCCATCTGCACTACTGTGAATCAAGGTTGGCTCAGACAGAAGGCGCGAGGGAGGAGGTGCAGCTGCTGATGGCTCAGACAGCTTGGACCTGTCCAGGCAAACAAGCCGCTCAAGTGCAAGAACAGCCAGCCAAGTAGGCAGAGCACAAATAAGGACTTAAAGCTTGAAATATCTGACAAGATATAGAGGGAGGGTAGGAAGCTGTCTGGGATTTCAACTGGTGTCTGGCCTTGCCTCTCACTGCTAAGGCAGGCTCTTCTGCTACCAATAGGTAGGATGTGATGCTTGGGAGCTGGTGGGATGGATACAGGGAAGCATTCCTTGAGCTAGAATTTAAAAAAATCTTCATCTCTGGTAACAAATTGCAGACACAGCTGTGGACTGTTCTCCTCACAACTGCCCGCCAAAGCAAAACTGAATCTTGATCCACAGATATATCTATCTCCCCTCCACAGATCTGCCCAAAGTTAAGAAGCAGTGGGCTTTGTGTGCATGTGTATGTGGGCGTGTGGGTGGGTGGGAAGCTGCACCACCAACTGCGCAATATGGGAGTCCCGTCTCAGAACTAGCTAAGGAGGACGACACAGGTGCTCTGCTCTCCCACCCGCCTTTGGGAAAGGGAAGCCAGCAGTAGACTGTTCGGGTGGACAAGTGCCACTCCACCTCCTTCTAGTGAGGACTCTTGGAGACAATGCTTCTCAGCGCCAGGCTCATATTATCAGCACTGTTGCTGTAATAAATACCAGTGTAGATCAAATCTAGATGCTATATCAAATACAATACATTGCAATCTCTAGGGGTGGTGACAGGACTTCCTTCAATGCTTAAAAAACATCCAGGAGATTCAAAGGTATACCCAGGATGAGAGCCTCTAGACTCAAATGGGAGGCAAGAAGACTTACTGATCAGACAGGTTTCTGATAGGACAGTACTACCACTGACTCTAGAAGTGCTTGTTGTACATAGCTTTGCTTAAGCTGAGTGACTGTTCCTGAAGTTTCATTCAGGTTCAGGAGGAGTAACTTCCAAAAGAACTGGCCAGGTGTTAACTGACTGACTGCCCTGGAAAAACATAGGGAAACCCTCCTACAAGCAGGTCACTCTCCTCAGAGCCCCAGGCAAGGTAGGAGAGAGGATAGACTGCTCAGAGACCTATGAATATCACGTGGGAGAAACCAATGCACAGAGAGATTATCCTTTATTCCAAAGGCAAGTAGGAAGAATATCAAATAGGTTATTTCTCTCTAGCCATTACCAGCTACAGGCTGTCCCTCATCAGTCACAGGCTGCTCTACAATCTAACTTAGGCAGGGGTCTCCCCTGATCTAGAGCCCTGCCTAAGGAGGTGAGTGGTGGGCAGGGAGCATTACCGCCAGAGCTCCGCCTCATGTGAGATCAGCAGCAGTGGCATTACATTCTCATAGGAGCTTGAACCCTATAGTGAACTGCACATGTGAGGGATTTAGGTTGTGTGCTCCTTACGCAAATGTAATGCCTGATGATCTGAGGTGCAACAGTTTCATCCCCAAACCACTGCCTCACCAGACCAGTCCATGGAAAAATTGTCTTCCACGAAACTGATCCCTAGTGCCAAAAAGGTTGGGGACTGCTGCTCTAGATCATTTCACAGTTTAGGTTCATAATCCCAAATGACTGAGAAACTAATTTTTAAATGTGAGGATTCTGACCCTTAGTGTAAAGGCATTCCCTGCCATAGCCCTTCGGTGATTCACATATTCTTTCGTTTGCTTATTTAGAACCAATATAGTGATCTGCACCCTGCCAGGTGCTGGGGAACAATGGAGATGAAAGACATGGTCCTTGCCCTCGAGGCACTCAGCACTTGGGTGGAAACAATGACAATATGGTCTAAGAGTGGGACAGTGGAGGTATATAAAGGGGGAGCACTCTGGAGAGTGAGCCAGAGTCAGGAAAAGCCCCTGCCTCCTCCTGTCCAGAGTCCCATGAAGAAACACAGATGAGACCACACAGCAGGCTTGTTCTTAGGACTGGGCTGAGGAACCAGCCCCCTCATTTGGAGTCTGGATGTAGCACTGGACAGTGTGGGACCAATGCTGACTCTGACTGTGTGAGGAAAACAAAGATGAGCCAGGCCCTCCTACAGAGGTGCAGGGGGTGACCTGTGCACTGGCAGGTACTGGCTGAAAGGGCTGTCTCAGGGGTCTGGGGGGAATGGGAAGGAGGGTGCCATGTGAACCTTTGGCTGGCTGAGTGACGTGGGCAGTCCACAGCTCTCCCTCTGCTTCAGTATTGCTTAAGAAAACATAAACTATTCATAGCTTAATGTTTAGGTGTAAATCACAAAACCCCCCAAGAAAGAAGAACTAGCAGCCTGCCCCTAAATGAAGAGGTGCTCAGCTAGGGTCCTAAGCAAGGATGTGGTATGTAAATGTAGCACGGAAGCTTCCAGCCTGAGCTCCAGAGCTCCATTTAGGTTGGCTGCAACAAGCTGCTGTTCATCCCACTTGCTGAGCAGCCAGAGCAAAATAGTGCTTGGGAGTTGGAATAGGCACTGAGGACACAAAAGAGGCCTCATACACATACGGATGCAGAGCTGAGGGCATGTGGACTCCTGGGAATGGGGGGAGGTACAAGTTTCAGTTCTCTTGCCCAAGCTTTAGGCAAATACCACTTGGGAAACTGCTGAGCACACCTAAGGGATCGGGACTCTTGTGGCATGTGTCACAATGCAGCTGCAGCTGTCTTCCATTGCCCTGGTGTAGCCAGAGAGGTCCATAGGATGGGACATGCAGTGCTGGCAAGTGACGAGTCAGGTAAACTCCAACGTATAATAGCGTGCAGGGCGGTTACAGTGAGGTCATCCAGTGAAAGAGACAATACTGTCTAGTTGTTCACTCCTGAAGTCAGATTCCAGATATAGGTCTAATTTGATCTTTGTGCCATCCAGTCCCTCACCTACCAAGAGTTCAGATTACTCATGAAAACTTATCCAGAAAGCTCAGGCTTAGGTTAGACAAAGTCCAAAGACAAATCACATCTTTCAGGGTATGGTGATCCAAATTTAATCCCCTAAACTAGTGGTTCTCAATCTTAGTTCTACATTAAAATTGCCTGGGGAGCTTCAACATTAATATATATTTATATAAAATATATGCATATATTTAAAACCCTTTTCTGATACGAAAAATTCAAAATACTGAAAATAGGATAGTAATGAACTTCCATATAACCACCATCCAGATCCAACAATTACCAAAGTTGTCATATTTGCTTCATCTCTATCCCCTTTTTCTTTGTGGAAGCATTTTAAAGTATATCCCAGACATGATGCCATTTTCAACCTTAAACACTTCATTCAGTATGCATCTCTAAAAAATATGTTCATTTTCTTACATAACCACAATGCCATTATTATGCCTACCAAAATTATCAAAGTTATTCCTTGGTATCAACTAATAAATCTGGGGAAGTTAAAAAGCTGGTGCTTGATGAAGCCAGAATCTTTGGAGGGAGGCCCAGGCATTAGTAGCTTTCCTAAGCCTCCGCATTCCATGATTCCAATATACAGCTGGGTTGAGAACCACTACCCTGATCCTGCTTCGGGATCTGAAGCAAGCTCTGCGAATGTCCTTTAGCCCCTGATCACATGCTACACAATAACAGATCTAAGGAAAACATGACATGCCACAGACAGGATGAAGAGAAGGAAAACAAAAGCATTTAAATGTCATCAAGGCATAGAACTGAATCCTTCGTATACTACAAGGGTACTCTCTCCCCGGGAGTTGAAGCCCACTCACTTGAGCCACCAAATCCATCAAAGGTCTGAACGCCAGGAACCAGGGTAGTTACCAGCTGCCTGGGCAGCGCACAGGGCCCTCAAGCACTTCTGCACTGGGCCAGTCTGCATCATTTCTCCACTCTATTTCTAGCTATTCTTGCTTCTGTACACACTGTCTCTCTGGCCTAATATTCTGGCAAACTCTGAGCCTCAGCACCTCGTCTTAGAGAGGATTAATTATAAAGGCCTGTGGTGTGTGTGTTTGGGGGGTGGGGGCGGATGGTGTGTGCCAAAACTTCTTGGGTGTTGGCACTGGGGTATAAGTACCACAGTCTTCAATTTTACTTATTTATTTCATTTAAAAAGAAAACACAAAACAAACAAACAAAAAAACTAAACAAAACGTCCTGCAGAAAGATAAGGCTGTATCATTGCAGCTAAAAATACCTCTGCTGAGGGCGTCCGCTCACCAGCTCCTCAATTAGAGATGCTACAGGGCCCTTTGTGAGCTGTGCAGTGTTGACGGCTCCACAGGGGCTCTGGGCGGCTAGGCACAATACTTGGAGCAGTGACTAGCGACTGCTAGGTAAAGGAAGGCTGGCAAACAGCCCTCGAGCCAGCATGGAGATCTGCATACTTCAGGTAACTATCAAACCCCTCTTGCTTTATGGACCCACTGCCCAAGCCAAGGAACCTCTTGCCTTCTTACGGCAACTCTGAGGATAACCCAAAGTAATAGGGTACTGGTCTTGACTTCCCTGAGGTTCACATGAGTACAATAACCACCAGAGGCAGTAATGCCATGCAGTCTGGCTCATGGTGTCTGTGGTGCTGGACAACAACCTGTGGGTGGGATGAGTGGTAACTATAGACTTGCTGGAAGCCTCTCAGTGGCCTCAGGAAAGGGCTGCTTTAAATGCAGGCTGACATCAGAAGGGGGAGGCTATGTGGAAGCACAGGCTTCGCAATAAGGGCCTCTTTCTCTGGCTCTTTATTCTTCATCCCCTTAGTACCCACAGGTAATTTAGTCCAACACACTCATTTTTATTGGGGAAGATGAAGCCTCAGGGAGGTGAAATGATTTTGTCAAGGTCACATAGCTAGTATATGGAAGAGCCAGGACTTAAACATGGGATTTCTGATTACAGGTGTAGTGCTTTGTTCCACTATACTGTGTCATCCTAATGAATGGATTCATTATAAGCATTCAACAAGTGTTGAAAGAGCTATGGGAAAAGAGATTTTCAGTTCAGGTGCCAAAAGGACCAAAGACTGTCAGGAGCGTGCTGCCTGGATGATCTGGGAATTCTGAATCCCGGCAAATTCTGGGAAACTCAAGGGTCAGACTCAGCAACTTAATCAGATGTTCAGTGACAACTCTGCAGTCTGTGATCTTCAGCCAGAGATCCAAAGCCATTCCTTTCTTTTCTCTTTGGGAGTGGAAAACACTTGGTATTAGATTGACTAGGGGGCTCTCAGGAGAAAAGGAGGCAAGGATAAGGACAAGGTTGTCTGACTTGATCTGGCATTGACTCCTTTCTCATTTCTTGGCATCATGTGTGACCCTTATGAAACAATATGGAAGTTTGTGTCAAGAGCATGAGGTAAGGGTCCAAAAAAAAAAAAAAAAAAGTTATACAGAAAACACACTAACTGGCATGGGGGAAGGTGCGCTTTTTCGGAAGAACACAATGCAAACCTAACATCGCCAAAATGCCCAATGTGCAGGGGACTTGTCTAGAGTCCTGTGCTGTCTAATGAGGTGGCCACTAGCCCCATGTGGCTATTTACATTAAAATTCTTTAAATTTTATAAAGAGTATTCATCAGTTGTATAAACCATATTTCAAGTGCTCAGTATCCATTATGTGGCTACTGTACTGGACAGCAGAGACAAAGAACATTTCCACCAACATAGAAAGTTCTGTTGGACAGCGCTGGTAGAATCTGGTTGTCTTTTTTCATCTCTTGCTGCCTGCAACGAGTAGTTTCTGAAACCCTTTTGAGGATAATTGAACTTGGAGAAGCTAGAGGGTCCTGTAATTCACTCTCCAACAAACCTACTAAACCTGGGCTCCAAAGGAGCTAACAGCAGCTGGGAGCATGAATCTGCCAGTGCACCAGGCCCTAACCCTTCTTTCCCCAGTGCCTTGTCTGCATGTTCACAGCCACTCTGACCTTTGCGTATTTTATTCAGTTTCTATTTTATGCTGTTTTAATTGATGTTTAATACAGCTTAACTTGTGTGGTGTTCCAAGCCCCTCACCAGGGGGCCGCTCATAGGCAGAAGCACAATTAATAGCAATCCCGAGAAAATTATGCCCTGTATCAAAGCTGTCATTGCACCATAAAAATGCTTATTATTACTATTGAATTCTCCAGTCCTGACACCTCCCCATGTTTACTAGGTAGCAGATAAACTTCTATGTTTGTGCCTTCTCTACTCTACCACACCATCAGAACTAAATATAGCCCTCATGTGTATGTTTAGCTCCATTTAGCTGTGCTTTGGAAAAGGGGAAAAAAACCAGAGTATATAAAATTAAATTGCTGGAAAATGTCACTTATTCCTCTCCCACTTGGACAACCCCTTAAAAGACAAACAGACATCACTGCTAACAAGAAGGTAACCAGCCACTGCTACAGGGTGGGAGAGACCCCCAGACCCTGACAGCATGGCATGGCTCCTGCATCAGCCTCGTGGGAGAGCAGAGGGAGTGGGTCCACGGGCATGGAATACCGGAGGAAAGGGATGGCACTCATGGGCCCACCCTGTGCCCTGCCTCAAGTTGACCAGAACAGAGTGCTTGAGCTGGAGTCCCACCTAGGGAGTTTGAGGGCAATCCCGGATGGGCAATTTGATCTCCCCACAACTCTCTCAATTCAAAAATCAAAACAATGCAACCCCCCTCCAAAAAAAAAAAAAAAAAAAAAAAAAGGAAAGAAAAAGCCCCCAGCTTATAAGAGTTTAGCACTCCTTGGTTTCCTCTGGGCTTATCTGAAGCTTGGATTTGGCATGAATAGACAGCAGCTTTTCTACAATGACATATCAGGGAAAGCGATGGAAAATTCCAGGTCTGTCAGACACCTGTACTCCTCCTCCTCTGGCACGAGTTCTCAATCTGTGTGCGGTTATCTCTGCAACCCTGTCTAGGAGGAGTTTCCTTACAGAAGGCCAAGGCCCTGGATGACTTCTCTGACTTAGGCTCCCATCCTTTTCTCACTGAAATAATACAATTTAAAGAGAATGCACCCGCTCACCTTTTCTGTCTGCCTCCATCACATCACCTACTCCCTTTTATATGCCACTGTCATATTCTCAAATTATTACTTGTACTTCAGGTGGATGATGAGGCTGTTGTTGTCTGTGAGGCACTGTGGGGATAAAGGTAAGAGCAATACAGTAGGAATGTGGAGACACTGGCTCCACCATGAATTTACCATGTGAAAGTGCACATCAAGTGATGAACTTCTTTATGCCTCAGTTTTCTCAATTACTGTGAAATGTTTGATTGGACTATATAACCTCTAGATCCCTTCTATCTATGAAAGGCTATAATTCAGTATTATGAAGGCTGTATGCTCAAGTCCTTGGAAACTGAATGGGTCATACTCACTTCTATTTATAATTTGGTTTTTATCTTTGCACTCAATGCTCTTTGGAGAAATGTAGATTTCCATTCCTAAATTTTTCTAACCAACAAAGGAAAAGCTCTATTTTAGTTTGTTTGACAAAGAAATGTCTATAACTAGATTGAGTTTCCCATATTATATTTGCTTTGCCTTCTTCCATCTTTGCCTAAAAAAGGAGTTTCTAAAAAACCAGAAATGCTTTCTGTACTCAGGCATAGCAGGAATGAGGCTGCCTTGGCTGAAGGAAGAAGATGGTGCATATCTGGAGCCCCAGTGGAGCAGGACTATTTGCCATCTGCTGCACTAGTTGCCTCGTCTCCATATCAGGCCTTGTCTGTAGTTTGCTGCAAATATTAGGAGCCGAGCCACTTCCCACCCATGGCAAGCCTTGAACCCTTTGTATTCTGGCTGCCAAGATGATCTGAAAGCAGGGAGCCACTTTTCAGCTTAGGGAAAAACATGTGCATTAAATGGAAGTAGATTTTTCTTTTCCCTCCCTCTCGCCACTCCCAGCCATTTTTAAAGCTTTATACTAAAAAGGAGGAAGATCTGTCTGACAAAGCTGAGGAAGATGATGGAATTGCCAGGCCAGAATGGTTTATTAATGATCCATGGGAAAAAAACAGTTGTCCTGCTGGCAGCTTCACATGTAATTAACCAGCTTCACAGAGAGCTGGCTGCCTTCTCCAGGCCTGGCATCCGCAGACCGCAGAGCTACCTGACACAGCAACACTGGGTTTCTAGTGAAATCTCCCTACTGGGAGAGGGGCATCCAAAATAGTGACCTCAACCCACTCGGCGCTCAGGAAACAAGACTGAGATGGCAGTGCTCCTCTGGAGAAGGCTGGCTGTGTGCTCGGGCTGACACAAAGACTGCGACCTCCATGCTGGCAACAACCAGCCCTGGGAACTGCCACTCCCACTGCTCACCATTAACTCACTCAGGTAAGTGGCTGAGCAGGGTTCTCTTCCAGGTAGCCCTCCAAATGCTGCCTCTCTGCCAAAACTCTACATAGGCAGGAGTTTCTGGGAATTGGCTCACTTTATGCCATAGCAGCAAACTTCAGCACTGATGGGAGTTGAGAGGGCCTGGTGACCACATTGGGTGTGGGGGACAATAGTTGCTTCTGTATAAGAACCAACAACCTTCAAAATATGGTACATAAAGGAGAAGCAGTAGCTGGGTTAACCAAGCTTTGGCTTTGTAGTCAGTGCCAACTTCCCTCTTAAGAGTCCTGGGATTCAAAGAACCCTGGTCCTCCCACCAGGTCAGTGAACTAATACATATTTGCCATTCGCAATGCACAGGTTTTAAAATGTGCATGTAAGTGTGTGGCAGCTAAATGTCCTATTTGGGAGGTGGGGGGAGGATCCCGCATTACCTTTCCCCAAGTGAGAGTCAAGAGACTGTTCCCAGTGAGGCTGATCAGAACACACACACACACACACACACACACACACACACACACACACACACACCCCCTCTTCCCATGATTGTTTTCTCTAGGGCAGAAAAAAGCTGAGAAGAACTGTCTCCACTCTACATCACTGGTGGATACAGAACTCTCTAAGAACAAGAACCCTTCCTTCACCCACAGCCCTGCTAAGGCCGGACCCTGGGCACTTCACATTCCCCCAGGGTGAGCTGAAGTTACTACCTGAAGGCTTATGAAGGGAATGACACACCTTTGCACCTTTGGCAAAAGCAGAGCCAATTCACAGGCATCATGGACTTTTCACTCACCACACTCAATTTACATTCTGTGGAAAAAGATAATAAAGGAAGGCTGTGTCCTTTAGAAAAAGGTCAGGGGCTAGGGGTGGGGACTTGGGAAGTGCTGGGGGAGACTGCAACTCCATCAGCTGATGTCGTATTGCCTCTGCTAGAGAGCCCAGCACAGGTGGGGAGCTCCTCAAATAAAGAAAGCCTTGGAGTTGGAGACCAGGCTCCACAGCAATTTTCCTGTTCAGTACCTGCAGTCTCCTTCTTCACCCAGCTTTGATTACAGGAGTCAAACACAGTGGTTCTCTCATTCCTATCAAAGCAGCTTGGAAAAAGAAGTAATCCCAACTGTAAATCAGCAACATAACAGGCATTGGGAGAGGTCACCGGTGGCTTGGTAGGAAATGGATAGCTCATGACAAATGAATTGGTGCTGCCTGCCATTTTTTCTTGCCATCACTTGAATCAATAAGGGAAAAGGTGAATTGCTATTGATCTCTTCAACACCTTTCAACGATACTGTACAAATTACAGAAACACAAGGGGGCGGGTGAAAGAATGAAAGAGGAAGGACAGATGAAAGACTGTCTGGGTGGTGTAAGGCTGCTGTATTTCCCTGGAGGCAGTCTTCCAGTCACTGGGTGTTAGGCATGCATGGGTGCACATGTGAGTGTGGCATGAAGAGCCCTTTCTCACACCTGGAAGGGCTGAAGGGCTGGCCACGGAGGGCAGTCTCAGGGGCCCCTCTGCACCTCACTTGCTGGCAGTGCTCCAGCAGGGCTACAGGGCAGGTGGAGTCATATGACTTCTCTTGATATGAGGCTGTATTATTGAGAAGTGCTGTGAATCCCAAGGCCTCATGAATTTTTGAAGTTGTCATACATTAGTGGTGCTGGGATAGGCTATCTCAACAACTGACTGTAATTCTGGACAGGAAAGCAAGAATCAAAAGCTTCAAGGGCAATCTCTAGCTATACCTTACTAACCTCACTCCCTGGCTGACATGCCAAGAAAATACAGACAGACAGTAAATAAGGCAAAACTATCTTGCTTCGTACTTGAAAATAACAAAGATCATGGCATCTAGGGTGCAGGCCTGTCCTTTGAAACACTCTGGGCAAAAGACATGGCATGAATATCAGAGGCCTGGGTCAAAATGTTAGAGGTCTGGCTGTAAACCTAGGGTGAAAGGGACACCGACCACACAGGCAAGAAGACACAGGTTATGATGGCTGGGGATAATAACCCATAACACAAAGATGAACATCTGATGTCTGATTTTCTTCTTCAGCTCAGGAATAGTGCAACCAGAGCAGCAAAGACTGAGGGAACCCCTAAGTCCTCTGGGACAGATGCTCTTTAGGATATGCTGCTGATCAGAAGCCAAAGTCAGTATTCTACTCATGTTCAGAAAAAGGCAATGGAAAAGATTTCATGGCATGGAGAAAGGGAAATATTGGCCAAAGTTTAGTCCATTTATGAACATCATGGTCAGATCTCAGGGTCCCAGACCAACAGTTCTCCTATTCCACCAACTGGGCGTAATTATTCAGTTGCTGGTGACAGAAAAAAACATTCTGATCACAGGTCCCTCTTCAGGTCACACAGCACTCTCAGTGCATCATCTGGGGTCTGGGTCTCTTTAGAAACCTCCCCACCACACCTGAGTATTCACCTTTTAGCATTCTCAAGGCAAAAGAGGGCTTTGTTCCCTCACTTTGCAGCTGGGGAAACCAAGGCAGGCAGTCACTGACGTGTGAAAACAATGAGAGCCCTTCACAATGCTCCCGGCACCCTTGCTTTTCTTCAGAAACTGACTCAGGGTGTGACTGTATCATTCTGAAATCAGTTGATATCACAGTCAGCCAGTCTACCCATCTTCCTCCCACAAATACCTCAAGGGCCAAAACATAGGGCAAAAAAAAAAAAAAAAGGTAAGTTAAAAAGCTGCTGATGTGTTTAGAGTGGAAATGCTGAGATTAGGAGGAGGAAGTGGTTAAGTGCACCCTGGGTGTTTGGAAATGGCCACGTCTGCAGCCCTGGAAGCTGATGAAGAAGGAGCTCTAGCCCTCTATGCCAGGCAGGCCCCTCACTCCAGAGGTAGGGAGCTTGGCTGTGAAAGGGCATGACGGTAAGATACAACTATTTAGCAAACACCAGTCCCCTCCTACAAGGAATCTTCCAATTCCGAAACTGACCCTATTCTAAAATTACCAAGTGGCAGGTGGCCAGGCCAAAAATCCATATCCAATCAGTGCTAATGGACTGTTTGTTACATTTCCTCATATATGTCTGCAGCACTGCTATGAAAACCCTGGGTCAGTGGTTTGAGATTTATTTAACTGGAGAGGTAACGCCACCCCAGCACTGCAAGCACTATAGAGATGCGTGAAGTGAAATGGCACAAGCAGGCTGCTGGTGGGGAATGGAGGGACCTGTTGGTCTTATTTGCATGACCTTCCACCTCTAGCTGTACACCCAATGCCAAATCCTTTTCTGCTAACCATTAAAAAGAATTCGACAGCATCAAGAGAAGGGAAAGGGGAGAAGAGGAAGGCATTATGTTAAGCTGAAAAGGAAGACAGCACAGTGAAGCAGTTTCCAGTTTGTTCTTTCATTCCCGGTTCAAGAGGTACCTGTTCTTGCTACAGTGACCCTTCCAAACGCTTCTTCTTGGAGTACTTTTCCTATCCTTTTCAGTCTTGTTTAACACCTAAATCTTTTTCATTTTTCATTTATTATTATTTTTTTTTTTAGAGAGTCTTGGCTCTGTCGCCCAGGCTGGAGTGCAATGGCACGATCTCAGCTCACTGCAACCTCCACCACCTGGGTTCAAGCGATTCTCGGCCTCAGCCTCCTGAGTAGCTGGGACTACAGGGGTGTGCCATCACACCAGGCTAACTTTTGTATTTTCATTAGAGACATGGTTTCGCCATGTTGGCCAGGCTGGTCTTGAAATCCTGGCCTCAAATGATCCCCCTGCCTCGGCCTCCAAAGTGTTGGAATTACAGGCGTGAGCCACTGTGCCCAGCTTGTGTTACCACCTAGATCTTTCTTTAGCGCTTCTGCTGGCACTGTGCTATCTATCTTCCAACTCTTCAACTTAATGCAGGTCAAGAACAAATCTGTGGCAATCCTGGATTGTCGTGGTCATGGCAGGAAAGTATGGAGACACAAAGGAGCAATGCTATTCTGTCAGAGGATAAGGAAGCCTGTGATGGCCAGGATCTAGATAGTTCATACCCGTATCCCTCATTTTCAAGTTGCAGTGACAATGTGAGAGAAGACCTGCATCAACAGAGAAAAAGCAGAGAGCCCTCACTGTTGGCAGATTAGTTTCCAAATACCCTCATGGCAAGTGGAGAACATGGCAAAGATGCTCAAACCATTATTCCTTAGACATCCATGAGGTATGTGTGCAGTCCTGGTGTCACCCCTCCCTTGGTGATCACTTTATCAGTCCATAGCCAAGTCTAGAAAAGGCATCTTGCATAGGTTAGGACTTGCTGGCATTACCTCCAGACCTTTGGTTTTCTACTGAACGTAATACTGCCTAATGTGTGGGACCATAAGGAATCAGAGACAAAGAGACCTTATGTTATTTTACTTCACAGAATAAAAGAATGGCTGATGCCCTGAGGGTACTTAAATACTCCTTTGCAAACTTAGACCAAGGATGGAAAATAGGTTTCCATTAAGTACCAAATCCTCTCAACTGGTAGTAGTAGCAAGGATCCCTGTTTTGAGAAAGATCTGAGCCCTGAGCCAAAGCAGCGCGGTGACTGACTGGCAATATCTGCCATGGGTGGACGACCCGAATAGGGGTAGCATATGCGTATGTGCCATCACTGGCTTAGACGGGCTGGGGGAGTGAAGAGCACTGGGAGGATTGTTCTTTGTTGATTCTAATCTGAATGCTGCTCACAACACACATACCTAGATCCAGCCTAGAACTCTACTAGGCTGTGCATAGGTTTTATGCATACTGAAGTTCAAATCCTAAATTTCAGTTAAGCCCTGAGAGAATTTCTTTTTTTTTTTTTTCTTTCTTTTTGAGATGGAGTTTTGCTCTTGTTGCCCAGACTGGAGTGCAGTGGCGTGATCTTGGCTCACTACAACCTCTGTCTCCCGGGTTCAAGCGATTCTCCTGCCTCAGCCTCCCAAGTAGCTGGGATTACAGGCGTGCGCCACCACACCCAGCTAATTCTGTATTTTTAGTAGAGATGGGGTTTCTCCATGTTGGTCAGGTTGGTCTTGAACTCCCAATCTCAGGTGATCCGCCCACCTCGGCCTCCCAAAGTGCTGGGATTACAGGCATGAGCCACTGCACCCGGCTGAGAGAATTTCTATTAATAAAAAAAATGATGCTGCAAGCTACCATTCACTGAGTGTTTAATATCTTGGGTCGTGAGGAACAGTTTACATGTACACTTAATTTTCACAATAACCCTAGTGAGAAGGTACCCTCCTTACATAGGTGAGGCAATTAGGTTTAGCAGGATGGCTGCATTGCACAATGCTAGGGATAGCCTTCATATTAAATTCTAATAGGCACTGAGATTGCCCTCAGTTTAGAGAGGTTAAGGAATGTGTCCATGGTCAGACAGCAAATGGTGAAGATGGAATGAGAACCTAGGTTTGACTTTTCACATGCTAACAGAGTTTATGTTAAGAAGGAAAAGACGCCCTTAAATGTCCTGAAGAAGAGTCTTTCTCACTATGTGAAACATGTTGTTTTGACCAGGTTAGGGTATCTCTGTTGTTAATTCTCAAGCTTGCTCATAATCTTATTTCATGCACCACAGCATTTCATAACAGACCATTGGTCACTTTCATTTTCAAAATCCATTTAAGTGTAGCTGACCAGAAACCGTCACGGGTAGAGTAGCAAGTGGGAAGTTCATCAATAAAGCCAGGTTTGGAATACGGAGGTACTCTTCAAGTCCTTGGCAACAGACACAGGGAGTGGGCATGCTAATGGCAAGAACAGGGCAGGGTGAAGGTCAGCTCATTCACCAGAACAGTCACCCCTGTGTCCTTGGGGGAGTCACATGTGAAACACCACAATGTTACTATTACCTGGAGAACAAATGCAGTCTACAGTCTGCTTGTGCTTTGCTAGTGGCTCAGGTAGCCTTGCTATTATATATTAAGAGCTGTGTTCTAAAAAGATATGAGATGAATTATGTAATTCCACAGGGGATATTCAGACAATGGGCATAGCTTGCAATGTTTAGGACAAACAGAACAGGGAGGCCTGAAGCCTAAAGACACTCCAAACATGCCACATTAAAGTTCACTTACCAGGTGCAATGACTCATGCCTGTAATCCCAGCACTTTGGGAGGCTGAGGCAGGCAGATCTCTTGAGCCCAGGAGTCTGAGACCAGCCTAGGCAACATGGCGAAACCCTCTATCTACAGAAAACACAAAACATTAGCTAGGCATGGGGACACGTGCCTGTAGTCCTACCTACTTGAGAGGCTGAGGTGGGAGGGTCACCTGAGCCTGGGAGGTTGAGGCTGCAGTGAGCCATGATTGTGCCACTGCATTCCAGCCTGGGCAACCGAGTGAGACCCTGTCTCAAAAAAAAAAAAAAAAAAAAAAAAAAAAAAAAAAGGCAAAGCAAAGCAAGCTCACACTCAAACTCAAGTCTGCATGGGTGTTGGCCAATGCTCTGGGTTCAGAAGGTCTTCTGAAAACAAGTAGTGGGCAGGTCTGTGTGAGGTCATCTTTAGTTTGTCAAGAAATTATCTGCTTGTCTGTAGATACTGCCAAATTAGGCTTCCGGAAGGAAGTTAATAGACTTCACAATAACGTATTTCACCTGAAAAATAAAAATTCCGAGCTGCCTTTCTTCAGCCCTTTGTTATTAAAAATGTTAGCTTCCATCTTTTTCTTTTTTAGAGAACACTCACCAAAGCTCAAGAAGCAGTGACTATTGAGGATGATTAAAGAGGTAAGAGAAACCAGGAATTGTTACTAGGAGCATCTGGTATATCTAAATGAAATAAATGGCACCCAGCTCCTCTAGCACAAACCCTACCTCTTGGGGGAGTCCAGCAGTCTCTTCCTCCTGATAACATTTTTCCATTTGTTCTAGGTCATAGGCCCTACATAGCTATAAGAGAGGGAGACCAGGAGACTGAATGTACCTGGCAATAGCTATCTTCCATAGGAATGGCTCATTAAGAATACCATTTCATGTCAGATGGGTATTGGAATACCATGAGTGGCAAGGGTTCTGCTTAGCTAGGCTCTGTTTCAAGGACTTTCATGACCTTATGTGATCCAGTATGTGCATTCTCCAATGGCAATCACTGCCCACTGTCCTCATCACCCAGCCTCAATTGAGATGAGGCATAAAGTAAGTACTATGGACCCTTCTAGCAGAAAAAACGCAAGAGGAAATCACACGTGAGGCTTTTATGTCTTTACTCTGGGCTGAGCTGGGTCAGACCTAAAGATGGAGAGGAAAAGTGAAACTGTCAGGTCTAAACACTGTATTTCTTCTTCTTCTTCTTTTTTTAATAGGAATAACATTAAGAAAAACAAATTGATCTGACGAGAAAACAAAACTCTCTTAAGGAAGAGTTTACTATAGTAGGGACCCATTCCCTAGGGGAAGGGAAGGGAAGCGTCTGCTGAAAAGGATTTTCTTCCCTGGGCTAGAATCACATCCTTGAGGCCTTCCTACATGTTCCAAGGAGGCCAAATCTCGTGTGGTCCTAAACTATTCCTCATTCCACTCCTAATCTCAACAGCCATCCTGGGATAGGAACACTAGCCTCTGGAGAGCAGTGAGGCCTATCAAACCTACACCAGTCAGCCCGTATGACATAATTACAGGTAATACAGGATCTTGGCCAAGCCAATGAAAAATTAGGCACAGTACCTATTTCAGAAGAATGGATGCAATTCTATGCTTGACTGGCTATGAAAGTTCTAAGGAGAGGAATAGGGAAACAGCCGAGCTGAGCCAGCAGCTTTGCAGAGAGGAATCCCACTGGAGCCAGCACAGCATTGGCACCTATCAGCACATGCTGCTGAGCTTGCTTGGGGAAGGCCACCAGTGACTGGAGACTCGGCTCCTTCCAGACGTTAAAAGCTGATAGGGGAAGCCCAGCAGTCAGGGGAAGAAAGGCACTGGGGCAGCATCCCCCATGATACATTTCTACCTCAACTCTTCTCCTTGTGATGCCACTTTCATTTAGGGGCTGGAACGGGATTTGAGGGCCTGCCCTCTAGGGCTTTTGGAAGTACTTCGCAAAGGGCCAGGAGCCCAGAAGTGAAGGGGCTGTAATAGACAGATAACAACCTGGTATTCAGGAAGAGCTTATAGCCCATCTCCAAACAGGAATTTGTTGACCTGAAATTCCAAATTAACTCCTCGCTCATTTAGCAGTCTAATCC
Source organism: Macaca fascicularis (assembly GCF_037993035.2). NCBI lineage: Eukaryota > Metazoa > Chordata > Mammalia > Primates > Cercopithecidae > Macaca > Macaca fascicularis. The sequence goes on along the minus strand of NC_088377.1, from coordinate 169,670,172 downwards.
ACAAAACAGAAACATACCAGAGAGGGACAGATTTGCAGACTATGTTTGGAGAGTGAAGGGACATGAATGGTTTCTATTTGAACACTAAACATTTTTCAAAACACTCATCATTATCTCATTACCTTTAACTATACTGGCTGGACAGACAGGGAGACCCAGGCAGGTGAGGGTCCTATAGTAAGTGCACAGTCAGGTTTTGGCTATGGACTTTTTCAATAAGAAGTTGATGAATTAGCAGCCATGTGTCCAGCCTCAATACTTCAACAGTTTTCCTCCCACCCTGACAAATGCCGAGCTTGGAGAGCTTTCCTAAAGAACCATAAAGGACAACAAAATAACAGGCCTTCTTCCCATTCTCTAGAATTAGGTCACAGGGAATCAATTAGTTGATTTGACAAATATTTATTTGTTGAGTATCTCTTATATACTAGGCACTGGAGTACGAAGACAAAACATGGTTCCTGTCTGTGAGGAGCTTACAAGCTAGTGGGGAGAGACTTGGGTCATAGGTCCCTTGTATACTATTGGTAAGTACACAACAGATGTATGCACAGGGTGCTGTGGGAACTGATGGAAGGATGTCTCATCTAGCCTGGGAGAGCAAGGGAAGGCTTCCAAGAAAAGGTGATGCACCTTCCAGAACAGGCGTGAACAGGTGTGAAAGCAAGCAAGGGGGATGACTGATGTGCTGGGCCGAGAGTGTAAGTCTACCTGAGAGATGGGAGAGACAAAATGTTATGGTATGTATAGCGAACTGCCAGTGTAACAGGTCTATTCTGATAAGGCACAAATTATGAAGTGAGTGGGGGTGGTGAGACATAAAGTTGGAGAGGTTATCAAGAATATATGTAAACTGAGATGAGACTTTATCCCAGAGGCAATGGGAAGTTATATATATATATATTTTTAAACAAATGCACCTACACAGTCAGATCTGTCTTTTAAGAAAGATTAGATACAGGAATATAGACATACATGAGCAAATGGGAAAAGTAAGGCCCACAAAAATCAAACAGCAGATGAAGCAGGAATCAGACAATCAATAGACACAGGAGCTGTGGCAAGAGCAGAGTAAATATTTAGGGGAGGCATGGGCATAGCCAATCCTTCAAATTCCTCTGCAGTCTTGGAAGCATCCAGGATCAGAATCCATGCCCTATAGAAGACTGACTCTTAGTCAATGTGGGACTTTCAGGGAAGTCCTCTACTATTCCTTTAACTAGTTCCAGGTATTCTATGGTTGAAAAATGGTAAAATATGGCTAAAATAATTATTGCCTTCTAAAAGCAAAACTGGTAAGATTTGAAGAGAAAAAGCATTTGATTTGGAATGCAGATATTTGAGTTTTAGTATACGTCTTACCATTAGCTCTGTGAACAGAGGCAAGTTACTGTGCATTTTGGTTTCTTGAACTGTAAAACAGGGTTAATATTTTTCTTATAGGTTTGCTGTGAGATTAAAATGAACTATTATGCATGAAAACACTTTTAAAATGAGAAAATGCTATATAAAATTAAGGTTTGATCACTATTAAGACAGGAGTTTTTCTTACCTGAGCCTTCTTCAAAGAAAATAGCCCTTAACTAAGAATAAACTGCTTGAAATTAAAGACCACTGGTGGGTGATGAACTGTCAAGCATGTGTGGGGCGGTGAGAAAGGTCTTAGCCCCCAAACAGCCTTTAAAAGCTTGTGGGATGAGAGAGCTACTTAGAAAGCTGACCATAACATGTCCCCTTTTTCCTGGGCAGTGGCTGAGATCATCTAGAATAAGGGGACTTTGTGAAAATAAATGACATTGCCAGACAGCCTGCTTGCTTTTCTAGCAGGTAATTATTAGTGGCTCAGTGAGGGTTCCCAAGGGACATGGCAATCAGGGAGAGTCAGGAGAGTAGGCTGCACTGGATTCACCCTCACCAGGTGTCCTTTACTTTCTTGGAATTCCCTGTGGCTTGAACTGTCCTCATCCCTTTGATCCAGAGATATAACTTTGCTAGTGTTCCCTCTCTTGTGGGTCTCCTCGATAGGGAAGGAGCCTGCGCAGAGAGATGGAATGGGAAGGACTAACAGAGCACATACCACAGTGCTTGTGGGGTGATGTAGGGAAAGGACGGAGGGCACAGGAAGGACAGAGATTGAGATAAACTAGAAACTGCTTAGAGCAGTTTATCTATTTCAGACACAATACAGCACACTTGGAGCTACAATGAAATAAATGAAATCACTTTTTCTTGTATTCTAAGTTTTATTTCCCAGACACACACCCCTTCATAAATACACACCAATATTCAAGGCTGAGGCCACATTCCCCTGAAACATAAATACATTTTTTTCCCCAATGGCAACAGTTGCTTATAATGTTTTTCTGTATCTTTTTTTTTTTCTTTTTAAAGCAGGGAGTAAGGGAGAGAGAGGAAACCCAGGACTCTGCCCTGGTCACTGCAGCCTGCAGAATGAGCTCCCCGGGGGACATCCTCCCTTTTAATGCCAGCAGGGAGAAGGGAAATAGGTCAAGGCAGCAGCCTGAGTTTTCAGCTGGGGCTGTCCAGCATGAGGACATCATTTTTCAGGCAGCAGCAAAGAGCAATTCTTATGTCTCAGAGAAGACAAAGGGGTCATCGAAAAAGGCCTTAGAAATGATCACCAAACCCACATACATTGCCCCTGTCCTCAGAAACTGTACCTCCTACAGCCTGGAACTGTGAAGTGAGTTAAACCATGACACTGATCTCTTTAAATAATACCTTATGGCCCTTTCTCTCAAGAGTTCAGGTTTCTCCAACATAGCAGTGAAAACACTGCTGTGCAGGCAGCAACTGGTCAGTGAATATGTGCTGGTTAGCTGCCTTCTGGAAGAAAGTGAGAAGAGATCTGAAATCACTGTTTTATCCAGAACAAGGGCTGCAAAAAGGAAAGGATGGCTTGGGATTGCTAAATCAGTGTTTTAGGAATGGCAAGGCAGAAAAGAATCACATATGCAGGACCATATAAAAACTGGAGTGTGAAAACCTAGGGGTTTACACTTTTAAGCCAGTTATTTACCCATTAGCTAATGCTATCTCTCATCACTACTTCTGGGGGATGCTAGTAACAGGCACAACTCCCCATCAGGGAAGTCACACTATAGCTTCCTGTCCTTGACTGTGTGGCAGGGAACTGCCTTAAAGAGTCAGCTGTATGTGGGGCATGGGTCACCAAGTACATGCTACCCAACGGGACATGGCACTCAGCTCACAGTCACAGCTACAGCCAACAGATACAATAATCTCATGCAGTCCAGCCTCAATGGCAGGGGAGAGGAGAGCCAACTTAAATTTTCAGGGCTATTACAAGCCATTTAAACCCAATTCAGCATACCATATACAGCAGTAGTCAGCAAACTTTTTGGTAAAGGAACAGATAGTAAATATTTTAGGCTTTGCAAGCTATATAGCCTCTGTCATAACTACACAACTCGGCTGTTATAGTGTGAAAGCAGCTATAGACAATATATGAAAGAATTAGCATGGTCAGGCCAGGCGCGGTTGGCTCATGCCTGCAATCCCAGAACTTTGGGAGGCTGAGGTGGGCGGATCACAAAGTCAGGAGTTCGAGACCAGACTGGCCAATATGGTGAAACCCCATCACTACTAAAAATACAAAAAAAAAAAAAAAAAAAAAAAAATTAGCCGAGCGTGGTGGCGCATTCCTGTAATCCTAGTTACTTGGGAGGTTGAGGCAGGAGAATTGCTTGAACCCAGAAGGTGGAGGTTGCAGTGAGCTGAGATCGCGCCCCTGCACTCCAGCCTGGGCGACAGAGCGAGACTCCATCTCAAACAAACAAACAAAACAACAACAACAAAAAAACAGAATTAGCATGGCTGTGTTTCAGTGAAACTTTATTGTAAAAACTGGCAGTGGCACAGATTTGCCCACCCGTCCTAAATACCAGCGGAGTCAGGCTAGAAAGAAAGACTGAATTTACCGTTGTTTTTTTTTTTTTTGAGTAAAAGTGATCGTCATTTGAGAGTTCCCTGGCTGCTTTGTGCTTCAAGGTCAGAGAAGCAGGTAATGGCACAGTGTCTCATTTATTGTTCTTCCTGCCCTGGGGCTGGCAGCACCAGAATGCCCAGACCACTGAGTTGGAACCGTCCTCCCAGATTTCCAACTCAGGTAACAGAACAAAAGCCAATAGGAACCAATGGCTAAGGAGGAGCAACATGTAAAATGGTGGTGTAAAAGAAGAAATGCAATGTAAGGGGGCAGGAGAGAAGTCAAGATAATGGAGCTGAGTGGTGGCCAGAAATGTGAGTAGCTCTGTGCTGACTCTGTGCGTCACTGTAAAACAAATTTAAGGAAAGCAGCATTATGAGGTCTCAAGATAATGGGAGCCACCTGAAAACAGAGATAAAAGACTTGTCTAAAGCTTGAGGGCTCCACATGAAGATATGAGATGGAAAGACTATAATTCAGGCAGGAATTCCTGCACGGCCCACCTAAAGCCAGGATGATGCACTTATAAACATGGTGTAATTTTACCAGTGCCAGACACTCTGCATGCCAGCTTCCTGTTCTCTGCCTGGCAGAAGGCTGGCCTGGGGCAGTTACCATTACACAGCTCCTCTCCCCTCTGTATCTTTCTCAGGTCAGTTTATGGTTTCACATAGGGAAGTCCAACCTGATGACCTGGCCTTTGTCGGATCACACAAAGGGGCCCAGGAAGTACTTTGAAATCCTAAAATTTGTGGGCTTCATCTTTCCTAGGATAATGCAGATTTATGATAACCGAGGAAAGCATGCAGGGGACAGAGAAATTCTGGCCAAAGAAAAGATACAAAAAAAATTTAAAACTTTAAAGGGAAGGGATGGGGCAGGGCCAAGGACAATCACATCTTCAAAATGCCTGGTTATCAGAGCTAAAACTCATGATCAAGGGAACAGGTAAAAGGTGCAAAAAACCAGTTTAACTGCAGCCATCCTAGCAGTGGCTCAGCTCCAGGAGAGTTCCTGCACTGTCATGCCCTGTGGGCAAGATAGAGGCTGCCGGGAAGGTAAGAGCTGCATGAGGTGGGAGGTCACGGGCCCACACTCAGGCATCCATGCATTGCTCAGGACTTCCACTGAGGGTGGTGGGAAGGACCTCTGCATCTAGGAGTACCAATGTCCTGGGACATTCCTCTTCTGCTAGATCTTTGTGGGGTGGGGGGAGTAGGACAAAGAGAAGCATTCCCCAGGACAACTTATGAAATAAAAATGGAGGTACTACATAGGTAAAAGTAAATGAATAAGCCTGTAACAAAACACAAACCTCTCCATTCCTACACTGTTCAGAAAACAGTTTTCATACATAATATAAAGGAAATGTTCAGAACAGTAGGCTATGACCGGATCTTTTAGTCAGATTTTTGAATTATTCATAGTTTAGGGAATACTCACATTTTCTCAGTGTAAAGAACTTTCAAAATGGCCAGCCCAAGTAATCATATAAGTAGTTAAGAAAATGCAGAAAGGTTCTTATTGAGACCCTCAACCTAGGGATATGAAAGATTGGGCCACTATAATCAAGAAAGATCAACTCTGGATCTGCAAACTCAATTACATGCCAAGAGCACCAAAGAGTTTCCCCAAAGAAAACTGGAGAAAAAAAATTTTTTTTAACAGTCAAGTATTAGCAAATATAAGACAAAGGTGAGGTCGCAATAACCATGGGAGCGTAAAAGAGCTTTGGGCCACTCACTCTTTTTAGTGATCAGTATTCTCTTTGACCCCCTTGCACTTCTGGATCTCATCAGTGGGCCAGAAACATGATCAAGAAGAAAGGTGGCTGGGAAAAAGACAGTTGAAAAAGAAAGGGAAAGAAACTTTAGGAGACAATGATGTAGGAAGACAAATGATGGTGAGAAGTTTGACTTAGCAAATGATGAGAATGCCACCAACCAATGCCTTGGGCAATCCAATGAAGGAATTTCCTTCCTCCATCCGAAGCACAACAGACAAACAAAAATCTGTTGCTGCATCCTTGGCAATGTCTTTAAGTTATGAATTTGAACAGACTCAGCTGCTTTTACCAACGTAGTTACTTTGCAGTTCATTATCCAAAATTAGAGGGAAATTCTACAATATCTGCCCCATCCACTTAATCCCTGGGCCACTTCAAAAATTGCAACAGGCACTTATAGACAACTGGAGTGTTTGGATTTTTGAAATACTTCTCTTGCACGGGGTTATTTTTAATTGATAAAAATTCAGGCAGCATTGTGTAATTACAAAACAGGAGAGGGGGAAGCACCTTCCATGTCAATATAAGGATTTTTACTTGGCAAGCATCTTCATAAGCATCTTAACAAAAACATCTTCACAAAAAATGAAATGGAGGGCACTGTGAATCTGATGACACAATTAAGCCCCCCAATCTCCCAATCATTGTACGGACAGCCAACAAAGCAGATGTTGTAGCTGATGTTTGGGAAATGGAACTGAGAATTCAGGATTTGTTTGGCCACTCCACTTTCTTCTACAAAATAAGAAGGCAAGCACTAAAGAAATATCCAAGAGGTGGCAACCAACACTTCTCTCAAGGCCAGGATAGTCCAACATAAGCATCTCGGACTGGCGTGTTCTCTTGTTCTCTCACGCATCATGTATTTCTTAGCAATTCAAATCAGCTTGAGAAGCTGAAGCTTATAAACAGGTATTTTTATCACTAAGCATCCTAAAGAAGTCCACGCATCTGCTCTCAAAGATCTACAAAGACTCATTAGAGAGACAGCCTCTAGGACCCTAGAACCTTGTACCTCTGTGAGTATTATGAAAGCTGGAGGGACCCTATAGATGATTGTAAAAGAAATGGGGACAATGGCAGATCTAAAAATCCTAAGGCTGAGCCAAGCACACCTCCCCACTGCTCCTTTCTTGTGCCCACCTAGCAGGACAAATGGCTGGTATCCTCCTGGAAAGAAGATGGATCTGTTGACAAAGGCTTGAGCAAAATTAGCAGGTAGAAGGGCACCACAGCAGCTGAGATCCTAACTCCTGCGTGCAAGAGCCAGCCCAACAGGCAGAAACAGAAATACAATTAAATTAAGTCAGAAAACCTGCTACAGAAAATGCAATTACTCAAAGATACAAATAAATGTTCAAAGAAAATTGGCCCCTGACAGGGTTAGTCAAGCTTCTAAATCCAGCTGGAGGCAGGCAGCTCAGGCTAATTCACCAAGGAGGAAGAATGCAAAGATGTAAGCTCTCTGCATCAGGAGCCTGGCTGGGCTGGCCTGGTGTTCACCACACATCCCAGGCCACCAGTGGAGGGGAGCAATTTGGGGGTGGCTGGCCAATGAAGCAGGGCTCAGGGAAATAAGATGTGGGCAGACACAAGAATGGATTATGGATGTGCAAGGCTGAGCAGTGGAAAAAGCAACAGACTGATCTCTGACATGGCAGACCAAGGGAGCCTTATTTTGTCACCCCTCCTCACAGAAGAAGCAACAGGAAGGTGTCCTACCTCTCGCTGCAGCACCAGTTCCTTGGTGAAAAGTGTAGCTTCCTCGCTGAAGGGCTCTCCTTCCTGCACCAAGCCTGGGAGGTTTCGGGCTCCTCTGGGGCATTCAATGCCTGCGTCAGGAGAAAAGGAGAATCTGTGATGAAAAGGTGCCCACTAGGCTTGCTGTCCAATAAGGACGGTCCCCTGACACCTCCAATGAAGCAGGCGTTAAATCTAACTTCCATCCATTCTATCTGAGACGAAGACAGAGGTAATGGGAGAAGTGGAGGAGGGGTTTAGTTCTCTCCAGGTGGAAAAAACCAACACTATCACAGCAGAACCAATGGATAGGGGCTCTCAGCCATGGCATCCGGGAATTATCAAGAGCACATGGGGCAAGGAGCCTTCCAAGTAAGATAAGCAAGAACTCCTCATCCTGCACTGTTCCAACTGATGGTCCCACAGTCTCGCAGCTTGAGCCATCTCGTACAGAAATGGCTCCCTCACCTACTGATATCCCAGCCATTCTGCCTCCTAAGTGCCATTCTCACTGACTCCTGGACATTTTCTCCTTGCTGTCTGACTTTTACACCAAATTCAAAAGTGTTAATTCGGTGTCACTTTTCAAATAAGCCTCCCCTCTCAACTCTGGGTGTATTTTGGACAATAGTATCATCGGCTTTTCATTCAGAATGAGAGACAGAAAGAAAAGCAAAACACCTTAGAATACTGATGAAATATTAGGTGCCCAGAGCCAAAGAAACCCAGCTTCACATCCCAACTGTATCACTTATTAGCTGTGCGACCTTAGCCAAATTACTCAGAAAGTCTCAGTTTCCCTACTTGTAAAACAGATATTATAATATATCCACTTAAGGTTGCAGTGTGAACTAGGAGAGATTATTTAGAACGATGCCTGCCACATGGAGAGGTTCAATTTATCCTATTATTAATATTATCTGTATCGTTATCATCACTCTTAGCAATTCCCGTGCTCAAAACCTCAAAATCCTCTTTGACCCCCATAACCAACCTGTTCCTGAAGACAGAATCCTATCCTTCAAACTTTTTTTGTATCTAACCCCAGGATTCTGTACAAAGTGCTCACTAACCAAATGAGACTGCCTTTTCTTTCTTTGAGTCAACCCGTTAGTTTTGCAAGTATATTTACCACTAACAGTGGTCCTCTGTGACAGACCATGAAATATGCTATACTTTGATACCTGAGACTTACAAATATTTCAGAAAAATTCGCACTGTAGCTATAATGACGCTATATAATTACAGACATAATTTCACAAAAAGTGGAACTGGGCTAGAGACACAGGAAACGAAAATGATGAAGATCTGGGGGAGGATGCATGGAGTATGTGTGTCTCTGAATCACTGGTGATCTCTCCTGCTGCAGTAAGGCAGAACTAAGAGGTGCTACCTTTTATTTACAAACAGCCTCAAGGGAATGTACAAGAGATCTGGCATAGGGGCAGCAGAAGCAGGGTGTCTCGGTGATGGCAAACACCTGCTTGGGGGAGACAAGGTCCCACTGCTGCTACGACAGAAGGTACATCTCTATGTATGAATAAAGCTAGGTGCTGCTCATGTTTCTGGCCAGGGCATTGATTCAAGATGACAAAGCTCAGAAGGAAGGGAATAGGCTATATATTGGGCTTTCCGAAGATGAAGAATGGAGCTTTCTCTCTGAGCCCCAAGGCCTCACAAATGGAATACCCCATATCAAATAAAATGCTAGGCCAGGAGAAAGACTGCCACAGGAGAGCAGCTTGAGGTGATAGCAAGGACCATTCTGCCACCCTTGAAAAGATAGGATAGATGAAGACCCCACCCAAGTGTCACATGGCTAGGAAGATCACCAGGGTGCCTCATTCCTGGCACTTCAGTGCCGGCCTGCAAGGGAGGGGTGGAATGTATTTTTGTAAAAGATAGCAATAAACTCATGAGCCAAGGAGCCTGAGATTAACCCTGCAGGGAGAGATGAGGCTAGAGAAAAATGGAATGAAAGATGGCCCATGTTTTTTACATCAATAGCCAAAACACTTTTATTTTTATATCTGCAAACTAAGCAAGAACAAAATCATCAGAGAGAAAAATAAACAATTCCATTGAACAATCTTGCCACATAACCAGAGAAAAAGCATTGTTGCAGAAACAGGCATAATGCTAAAACAAGTGTTCAGTTTGTTTCTGACTCTTAGCAGCCATTTGGGCAGGACAGGACTGGGGCGCTGCTGGGTGGGGCTGCTATGAACTGGGATGTAGCTAGGGTACCACACTGGGCAGCAGGAACTAAGGGGTTGAATTTTCACTATGAGGGCACAAAAGATTTCTGAGCTTCACTTATTGAGTATCACTCTACTCCTCTGTCACTCTCTTGGTATTCTGAAATCTCACCAGGTTGGTCAGGCTACAGAGATTGCAGTAGCTCCCCTGAATCCCGGAGACCACCAAGTGATTAAATTGAGAAAACATGATGGCTCAGTGGACCAGGGAATTAAACAAATCAAGCAGAAATATATTCAAAACATTTTTCATGAGATAGTCCTTTGGGCCTGTGGAAACCAAATCCCAACCACTCTATGTAGACACAAAGGCAAAGAAGGGCATTTGTTATGTTGCTAGTCCACTTCCCAGCAGTTGAGCTCCAGCGCACAAGCGTAGGAAGCTGAAGTAGGGTGCTTCTGTGCCCTTTTTCAAGTGGAAATAAGTAAACATCCATTCACATCCATTCCCATCAGGCAGAGGCAGAGTCTATTCCCAGACTAAGGTACAAAGTCAGGGCCAGGACAGCAGGACAGGCTTTATGATATCTGAATGTCTGAGTATCAGAAATTTGCTGAGCCAAGCTACATCTACAGATAGAAGATACTGTAGATGGGCATTTTTCAAACTTTTTATTCTTACTACGACCCACATACACATTTAAATATGGGTACAGACACCTGTCGACAAACACTGGAAGTAAGAAGCCTTCAACAGACTCCAGAGTTTCAAAATAGTCACATCAGGCAGATTCTGCCGTGCAATTGTTTAGGCAGGAAGACCATTTCCTGAGGTTTCCTTCTCTGCCATCTTGATATTACCTTTTGCAGAACAGTATTTATGTATTTATTTATTTATTTGGGGGGTTATTTTTATTGGAGGCCAGCTTAGCAATTATTATGTTTCCACAAAACAATGGTTAATCTTGACTATATATGTTATACTGACAGTCTCTCTTCTGTTCACCATTTGATTAAGGAAAAAACCAAGATGGCTATGACACTGAATTGATTTAAAACCTCGAGTGGGACAAATACTCAGTTTGAAAAACACTGGTATTGACTGAGGTGTAAAGACAGAAGGATGGAAGGACGGGGCAGGTCCTGCTGGCTTTCTTGCAGAGTTAAAAAAGTGCTCCAACTGAGGGTTTATCAAGTTTCTAGACTTGCTTTTGTATACTAAGGGACCAAGGAACAGAGCAAAAAATATGCTGTCCACTGATAGAAAGGAGACCACACAAATGTTAACATTCTGAAGCCAAAAAGTCAGTTATCGTTGCTGCTGAAAGCCAGGTGAAGCCACATGCTGGCAGCAAGCAGAGTTATGCTGTGCCCTCCTCTCCCAAGAGCTCAGGGAGCAAGTCCCATGCTGCACCTTCTCTCAAACAACGCCTGCGCTGCTGGGCTGGTGATGCAATAAAATGGACGTTAAAAAAAAAGTTAAAGAAAACAGATAAAGGGAAAGAAAGTTGGGTTCTAAGAAAGCAAACCCAAGGCTGCTGATGCTCAGCTGGGCAGGCTGACAGGCAGCAACGGAGCGGTCCCAAGCCACACAGGGCCTTGGACTGTAAATATGAAGTGAGATATCACTGGAGCTGCAGAAGTTCTCCCCAGCCAGTTGAGGAAGTGCCTGGCTGGATTCTGCATGTTACCACTAATAGCTGTCTTTTCTGATAACATACCACTGCAGTGCTGCCTGCTGATAAAGATATATGAACAACTCAGCTGTACCTCAAATGCCACAGGTGCAAGTGAAGTGCCAAGCTTACCTCTGATACAAGCCTTTAAGACACAAACTATTTTGTTTTAGTAAACACAAAACAAGACAGAACACTACACCTAAAAAAAAAATTCCCCAAATTCCTGAGCATTTTCCTTCCCTATTATGGGGTGTGCCAGAACAAAGACAGATCCCCCATGGTGGGATTTAACTGACTTCCACAAGGGCAGGTACAGGAGAGGCAGGTAAGACAAATGCCTGCCCCACCTCCTGCTCCATGTGGCTGCTGCTCCTGACCTCTTTCAAACTCTGTAAGTCCATCTGCCTATAAGCAAAAACTCATTATTTTTCACACCTTTTCTAGACTTTCTGGGATATGAATGGTTGACCATGGCTATCTGAAACAAAACAAAACAAAATAAAATGAAATAAAATCAAGTAAGAAGAGGTTTCTGCCTGACTTTGTATAGTTTAGGAAGAGAAAATTCATTGCTAGCCATCAGCACATCATGATTCTGGATTCTGCTCTGCCACTGATAGAATATTAAACTTATCCAGGCCTCATCTGTTTATAAAATGAAGGATAAGGCCTTGCATTATCTGGACACAAAATCTTACCATTTTGGTTATGCCGTTTTGGGATTCCTCACCCAAGCCTTGACTCATGGAGTACAAATATCAAACTTAAAATGCTGGGCTATGGAGCAATCATTCTATTAAAAAAATTAGACATTTAGAGACATAGGCTAACTAGGTCAATTAACACAAACACTCTGGTCAGTCAGCTTTGGAACAAGAATACGCATTCTTGTTCATAACAAGATAATGGGCTCTGTAAGAGATTCTGTTGATGGCTATGTGAAACTTATGTATTGCTCTGAGTATTTTACACTCTTTGTCGAGTTTTATGATAACTAAGCCTCAGGACTCAAAATGTGTTCACTTTTTCCTTTATTGGGCAGTGGGAGCTAAGGGAAGTGTGACAAATCGGTCTTGGCTAGAAGTATGTGACAACTTCCCAATGGCACTTACTCTGCCAATAAGAGACCAGGCATTAGCTGAAGGAGACAAAACTCAAGTGGAAACAAAAAACAGTTTGAAGGATTAGTCAACGGTGTCTACTGCATGCCCACTGTGTTCTCACTACTGCATCAGACATCACAGTGGCACAGGAGGCATACAGGACCTGCTTTCTGTCCACGGGGGACACTGAAAAATTCACCAGCTTACCTAGCAGACCTCCACTCTCCATTTAACTAATACTTGCCGATGTCTACTCTGGGCCAGGAAGATAAGGATTGTTGTGGAAGATGAGGATTCAATGATGAAAACACTTTGCGCTCATGAAGTTAATTACCAGCTAGGAAAAGATTATTTTCCTCTACTATTGTAAAAGGTATGTTATTGGTGACTGGATTTGCCATCTGGCCTATATGTTGCAGAATGTTAAGAAATAGTACATGGCCGGGTGCAGTGGCTCAAGCCTGTAATCCCAGCACTCTGGGAGGCCAAGGCAGGTGGATCACTTGAGGACAGGAGTTTGAGACCAGCCTGGCCAACATGGTGAAACCCTGCCTCTACTAAAAATAGAAAAATTGGCAGGGTGTGGTGGTGCACGCCTGTAGGGCCAGCTACTCAGGAGGCTGAGGCAGGAGAATCGCTTGAATTCCAGAGGTGGAGGTTGCAGTGAGCTGAGACTGCACCATTGCACTCTAGCCTGGGTGAAACAGCAAGACTCTTTCTCAAAAAAAAAAAAAAAAAAAAGAAAAAAAAAGAAAAAAAGAAAAGAAATAGTACATGATAGATAATTGGATTATATTAGGCAGATGCATGTGTGGCTAGGAAGCTACTGGCAGAATGCAGTGGACAAGTCAATCGCGGGGCTTAACAGGACACATCCCTCACTAAGCAGACAGCCTTGGGCCTCTGTTCTCTCCCCACACCACAAGCTGGGAATGGGAAGTCAGCACAGAAGGTGGGAAATGGCAGAGAGGGAGGGAGTGGTGCTGTAGCAGCTTCAAGGGTAGCAAATGTGCAGTCTTGCCAGCAACAGGAAAAACAGCTCTATTCAAACAGAAATGGCAGATGCCAGGTAAGGCAATAAGAGTCTCTTTCTGGAATTTGAACTGAGCAGTGTTTAAAACAAAAGCCCAGCAGGAGCCAGAGGAAGGAGGCCATAAGCAGAGAGGACGAACTGGTGGCATTAACACTGGAGATCTACAGTGAGGTCTCTGGAGTAATCTCAGACTCAGAATCACCCCAAGTTCCAGGATCTGTGACACCTGACCCTACCTAGGCTCCTATTAGATTTTCATGGATATTCCTCTGCTCTCTCCCCTCACTGACACTGTAAGCCAATCTGTGAGGATCTGGTACTATCAACCAAACTAAAACAAAAACAAGAACAGTGCATCTTAGGGCAGGCACTGTGTCATATTCAGATTTTAATCTTTCCAGCACTCAATATACTATGTAGCACACAGTGGCATTGGAGAACCTCAATAAATGTTGAATGAATATTAGTGAAAAATAGTTCTGAAAAATGTAAACACACAGAGAAAGAGATGGTTGATGAACTGTCAGGGTGCAGACCTGAGATGAGGTTTAGTCTGACGCACCTGGAGAACAGAGGTGTTTTATGCAAATACCAGGAAAGCGGCCAACAGAATCCATTAACTACATACATCCCACCTTCCCATGGTTACATAACACTTCAAAGATTAAAAAAAAATATAGCATAGCTACACCCTTTTACCCCACTTGTCTTTAAATTGGCACATTTGGAGAACGTGGTTTAACTACAGAGTTGAAGTGGTCAACACTGACCAGCTATGTCAGAGAGACCTGAGCTGGAGCACAGCAGAAATGTTTAGCTTCTGACACACCAAAGGAGGAAAACAATTCTCACTCATGACCTATGTTCAGTTCTAGGAAAGTTATGTGGCCACATGGAAATGCAGAAAACTGGAGCACACTTAAAGAGAGCAGGGGAAAATGACTCAGGGGCGTGGAGACCTGCCTCTAAAGGGAAGATAAAAGGTGCTAAATTTGTACAGCTTGGCTAAGCGGTGACTAAGAGGGTGACACGATAACAATCTGCAAATATTTGAAAGGTGTAAATACAAGAAAGGAGGGAGAATGCCTAGCCTGAAAACAGGGGATGTAATTATTAGGGGAAAGAAAATCTGGACACCATGTCGGAGAAACTTAGTGTGGGGATGACTACTGGGATATAAATAAGTTTCCCAATGGAAGGGAAAATGTTATTCAGTCTTAAAGCTGAAAGATGGTCACTGAGTGCAGTCCTCTGCTTACAGTGAGGAGCCCAGGCCAGTGAATTGTGATTTTATTTTATATATTTAGACAAATTAATAATATTCAATATTATTTAATATTGAATATTCAATATCTCTGCTTTAAATAATGGTCCCTGAAATTTCAACACAATTTTTGTTGATCAAATGATGGGGGAGACAAAATGGCAGTTTTGATGGAAATTTCACAACAAAACAGGGTTTATCTACCTAGCCACATACCTAGCTAGCAGATAAAGGAGGGCTCAGTGCAGATGTGGGGGGCGGACAGTGGGGAGAGGAACAGGAATATCTCATCTAGTTTTCATCTTCCTTCCTAGTCTCTAAGACCCCAGGCAGGAATGCTGTAAAAGTTTTCCAGATAGGAAACTATGGACACCTCTCCTTTCTATAGACTGCACTTGGTACCCTGGAGTCAATGTCATGGACAAGACACAGAAGGAACACTAAAACAAGCTTCTTGTCCCACTGACTGCACTCCTATACCTCTGCCTGAGTACCTGCTGCTGGAGCTACTCGATTTATAATCCACAGGCTCCCAGCAGATTTTTACCCCTAGACTCAATTAGTTCCATTTCTATACTTTCCCATACCACCTTTCTCCCCACCAAAAAAAAAAAAAAATTGTAAAAAGCTCCACTACACATAGACTGTAGATACTTAAACTCCATATAAAGGCTGAGAAAAGCAACACTTTTAAGTCTGTCCAGGACGATTTCAAAAATTCTTCAGCACTAACAATATATAGATAGGTATCCCCTCCTTAAGTATCAAGAAAAAAATCAAGAACTTTTAACCATCAACATGAAAGGTAGAGTCAGACAGACCATCTGCCTAATTTTAAGGAACGTAGTTATCACTTAAGTAACATACAAAGCCAAATCAGTTCATGCCATTGCTTCTCAGACCTGTAATAGCTCATACACCAAAAACTTGTACTTCTTGCTCATAAGCTTTAAAGTAGAAATAATATGGAGGACTCAGGTTGCAAACGCTGTCAATGAATCAGTTCACTATTGAAAACTGCACATCATCTCACTTAGGGCGTATATTTCCATGTTCCTAAAACGGCCCAAAGAAAAAGGGAAATGGCAGACCAGTTGGTTCCTAAGAGTTTGTTCTTCATGAGGCTACAGTTTGTACTAAAAAGTTTAAAAGTAAAACAAGGATTTTGCATTTTCTCAAATTCTTTATTCTCTCCCTTGTTCTCTAAACCCCTACTTTGTTACCTCAGGGGAGGTAGCATCTTGTGGGCCAATTTTGGAACATGTCACTGCTAAAGCTCTTTCAATGATCAGAATAAAGGGATAAAAGAAGAATGAAGGGATCCTAATTAAAAGGGATCAAATACCTCAGGTAATTGTAGTCAGGGGAGTCAGAACTGGGCAGAAGCTGAGACTGAAGCTGTTTTTAGTCACAGCTCCAGTTTTTTAGGATAGACTTTTATTAGGTTGTTCGGATTTTGTAATGTTTGATGCATTTGTTGAAAGACCAGGTACTGAAGTTAATTTGGAATAGGAACAAGAAAACCAAGTCTTCACAATGCAATGGAAACTGCAGCTCTCTTTGAAGAAAGGAAGGGGAAGAGAAGCGAAGCATCTACAGACAGGAAGTGTGGTGCTTGGCTGTTAAACATGCCTTGAGTTTCTGATACAAGTCATAATAGTTGTTTGCCTGTTAATGATAGATCCCTATTCTACAGTCATTTGAGGTAAGGGATATGCCAGTTCTCTCTACATCCCCGGTATTTGGCAAACAGGAGATGCTCAATAATTCAGTTTGCTACATGAATGCCAGAGAGGAGAAAATCTAGCAAAAACAGATACACCAAACCTGTTACAACAACCTGCTTTTCCAAGAGTTCTGGATGCGTATGAGTTAACATGTGGAGTATTGATGAGGAATTCTAGTACTGCTTATTCTCAGGACTTAAAGGTAAATGTGTATTAAATACTCAATCACTGACCACAGTCAGTGGAAGAGGCAAGGAGGGGATGACTTAGAGGCCTTATACTGAATATCTTGCTCTCAGTCTAGCCAGGCAAGGTACAAAACCAGCTTCACCGAATTTGATTTATTGTTAGTTTTAGACAACAGACAAACTCTCCCAAATGGAAAAAAAGCATTTTTAGATGGAGCTGGTACAGAAGATAACAATCAGGCCAGCATGGGAATAACCTTTTATAATTCTCCCCATTGCAGAGCAAGATCTGAAAACGATGATTTTTAAGGGGGAAAAAAAAAACCTCTCACTGATTAACGAGGCCTTTCCTTTCCTGTGGCATCCCAAGAGCAGGCCGTAAACCACCCTGCCAGGCTGTCTCTGGGGGTGTGTTTGGGAAGGGGACTGGAGATAGCAGGCTGTCTGCTTCCCAATGCCCATGTTCATTTTTCGGGATTGCTATAAGCAGCAGCTGCAATAATGTCACCGCCAGCTACTAGCAGAAAGAACAACTGGGCATGGGAGAGATCTGTGTCTTTCAAATGTTTTTTTTTTTTTTTTTCCCCCCCTGGATTTCTCTTTATTATCCATATCAAAACAACCTCATACCTTCATTAACAAATTCACAGAAAACAAAGTATCTGAGGTCAAAAGCTAGAGCTGTAGTCTTCTGAATGACAAGAAAGCTCCTACATGGCTCAAGCTTTTATGTAACACAGTGGCACTGTGCAGACAGCCTCTAACAGGCACAAATGCTATGTGTGAGCAAGGAGGAGTTGGTTTCTATGAGAACCTCAACTTTTATTTCTTCCGACTTATTTGAAAGCAATAGGACTTTATCTTTAAATCAAATAAAATATATTTTTCCCCCTTTTGATTTTTGGCACCAAAGGTTCCTATTCTTGGTCTTTTTTATTCCATGTTAATGGATAAAGAGAAAAATTTGAATCTACTGTCCAGGCTGCTAGAGATTTGCTACAAGGTGAAGAGAAAGCCACAGGAAATACCCCTATGGATCTTGCAAGTCGACGCTTCCATAAAGTATTCTGGCACACACCTGGCAGCCAAATGTAAAAGCTACTTACTTGCATAAATTTAGAGTGACTTTTTCTAGACCAAACTGTTTTATTTGAACAAAATGGTTCTGAGATGTGTGGAGAGTACTTCTAAACTATTGCCTTTTTTGAGCTTTCACTCAAAATTGCTCTGAGCTCCTCCTCCTGAGGCAAGTGAATTCCAAATGTCTAGAGATTAGTATACTCAGCCTACAGTAGGATGGGGAGGAAAAAACAGCTAGTGTCAGGAATATTAACACTTAAGAAAGAACCAAAGAAAATGAATAAAAAAAAAAAAACCTCTGGGCTGAGAAACTCTTAGCAAGAGCCTTTCACCTCACCAACTTTACTTTAAAGAAAAAGGAAGGGTGGGGGGGGGGGGGAAGCAAGCAAAAGGGAAAGGAATTGTGAAAAGTCAAGGTTCTCCAAGAGCACAGGCCAAGCTACAAACATCCTGTCCAGAGTAGTTTGGATCCTGGGCCAGCCGTGGGTCAAGAATGGCATTTGCCTTATTTATCTATTTACTTTTTACCAAACGCTATAGTTATTTTTTTACCATACCCATAGTTACCATACCCTAAAGCAGGGAACAGCAGACAACTTCCTAAAGACTAAGTCTGCCCACTGATTTTGTACAGCTCGTGAGCTAAGAATGATTTTTGTATTTTTGAATGGTTAAAAAATCAAAAGAAGAATATTTGTGACATGTTGTAGGATACAATAAATTTCTCTTCAAAGGTTTCAGCCTCTAAATTGTTAAGTACAATGAGTTCTGAGATCCTCCCCGAAGAACCAATGTATCAGTACGTTCAGCTCCCCTGTTCTTTGTTCTTCATTTTAAAGTTTAACTTCCTCTTTCTTTACATCTCCTTGTCCCTAGTTTCAGTAAACAAGCCCCTCCTAGCCTCTATCACCTGCTCTGACCTTAGTCATCCTTGGTCACCTGCTCTGTTCTTATGCATCCAGAGTCACCTGTTCTGTAACTGCTCTTCCCACCAAACTACTCACCCCGCCACTCCGGCTCCTACCCCTGCGCTCTTTAAAATGGCCAGCCAGAATTAGCTTAGACTGTGCGGTCCAACCCTAGCCAATAGGGGAACGACACAGCAATAGGGGCTACCTGCCCCTTCTCCTCCCTTGTTCAGGTGTCCTCTCGTCATTGCTCCATCCGTGCGTCGCACCCTTCTATAGAAGTAAAATTGCCTTGCTGAGAAAATTTATGTTTGAGTGCTATTTCTTTTGCATCACCGAAAATTTATTTCCAACAATGTGATGACTATGAAATTCAAATTTCAGTGTCAATAAATGAAGTCTTATTAGAACACGGCCACATGTATTTGCTGTCTATGACTGCTTTCATGGTACAGGGCTACAGTTGTACCATGAGCATGTGTAACAGAGACCATAAGGCCCACAAAGACTAAGATATTTACTATGTGGCCCTTTCTAGAAAAAGTATGCCAATGTGCTCTGAAGCCTGTTGCATGGTGGTTTAAAAAAAATATAGGCGGCTGGGCGTGGTGGCTCACGTCTGTAATCCCAGCACTTTGGGAGGCCGAGGTGGGAAGATCACCTGAGGTCAGGAGTTCAAGGCCAACGTGGTGAAACCCCACCTCTACTAAAAATACAAATATTGGCCAGGCGGGTGGTGTGCGCCAGTAATCCCAGCTACTCGGCAGGCTGGGGCAGGAGAATCACTTGAACCTGATAGTACAGGGTAACTCAACTTGATGTTGAGTTATCAGTACAGGTGACAGCATAAGATATGTTAAATTATAATAAATAAAAATAATACTTAAAAAACCTTATGGTCATGTGACCTAGAAGGTAAAAGGAATGAAAACATGGCTTAGGGGAAACAGCCAGAGGCAGCTGACATTAACTGCAGGTATGTGCCCTCAACCTTTCTCTCCTGAGCCCTGTTCTATGAATGTCCACTTTCCTGTACTTCTGATCATTCTATTTTATTCCCACTCTCCTCCCACAGATGCATATTTCCCCATTCAAAACATACTCTCCATAAGCTCAAACCTTGAAAATGCCACAGTTGCTACTCTTTGTTCTTCATTGTAACTGCTTCTCTCCACTTCCTGACCAATCTGTTCACCATTAGACTTCTTGTGAAGAAGCCCTTTGCTCCTAAGATGTTGTCCTTAGACTTTGTCTTTCAACTAAATGATAGTTAGAAGTCCTACTAGATTGTTCTATGGTATTTATCACTAAGCGCCAACCCCTGAGATCTTTTCCTTCTTGTTGCTTCTTTCTTCTAGGTGTCCTATCTCTCTGGCTGCTTGTTTTGTTTCTTACTGTTGCCTTCAGTCATGTACTGCAGCCCTTTATTTCTCTCTGCACTATCCTTTGGCAGGTCTATCCATTCCTACCTTCTCTATCACCGTGATCATGCAGAACTCAGACATGTAATCCTGGCTCTATACCCAACTGCCAAACATCTAACAACTGCCCACATCTCCCTTTGGATGTCCTGCCAAGACCTCAAACTCAACGTGTCCTAAAACCAAACTAATCTTCCTCCCAAACCTCTGTCACCTCCTCCTCTTCCAGAGTTCCCCATTCTGGTTCCAGCACTACCATCCTCCTGGGCTGAAAACCTCTCTTATCTTCTTCCCTACTCTATCCCCATAACCCAATGATTGCTACATCCACTTGATTCCATTATTTCCCCTTCTATAGTTATTCCTCTCAATCTTCAACATACCTCTGTTTGTCAGGCTCTTCTTACTTGTGGCCAAGAATCTTCTGATCTACCTGTGCCTGCCCTCGATTTTTCCCTATACTTACTCTTTATACACACAGCTACCAGATTAATCTTCCTAAAACACAATGTTCTGCTTCTTATTTTTTTTTTATTTGCTTCCAAACAAAATCAGAACGCAATCTGACATTCTAGGCCTTCTAAGATCTGGTCCAATTCCTTCGGACCATTTAAAACATGCATTACCCATTTGACACCTTTTCAAATATTTGAAGAGACTTGCAACATCTATTTCTTCTCATTCTCATGTCTTATTTTCTCTGGGCTGAACATTTCTAAGGTCCTCATGAGACGTGAGTTTTGATTTCCTACCATTCTACTCTTTTTCTTCTTTAAACCTACATAAGATGAAGTGAATCTTCAAACTGAAAATATCTTTCTAGTTGATTTAATTAAAAAGGTCCAATGGGGGTGGTGGAGTGTGCAACAGGGAGCATCCCTTTTTCTGCACTGTTGAAAGCGGACTCTGGAAGCGTTCCCAGAGAAATGCGCTGCTTTGTTGGATAAATGGGGGAGGGGTGTGGAGAGACTGCATATCAGTCTTCTCTCTGTGTGGCCAGGCAGAGTTGGACTTTTCCTCCAGGCAACATGCTGCAGCCAGAGACAGCTCCGTTAGTGTGGGGCGGGCAGGGCGGAATCCCCAGACTGAAGGAAATGGGAAGCCCTCAAGACACCATGTGGGGGAGGTGGAGCCTGTCCCGGCAAAGGTTTCCTGCCTCCACGGCCTCCATTCCAGCTTTCATTCTCTGTCTCTCAGCAGCAGCCCCAGGCACTGTGGAGACCCGGGTGGTGTTGTGGCAAGCAGTCTATTCATTTCCTTCTCTCATTCACTGGGCTCTCAGGGATCAAAAGGAACAGCAAATCCAAACCACTGCCCAGAATTCACTTTGCAGAATTCAGGGAAAGATTGTTCTACTGAAGTGATGACTTTCCCTATTAGGGAGACCTGAGGGAAAGAAAAAGGACTTCTGTATCCTTTACTTTCCACTGATGCAACACTGCAGACATGACTATTTCAGTCACCACTGTGGCCAGTGGACAGGGCACAGCAGTGCACTCAGTTGAGGCTTTTTAGCCTCTATCACAGTGCGGCAACAGTGCACCAAAGCACCAGGATTTGAACTGTGATGCTGGACGCAGTTCACATTGCTTCAGTTGAAAAGAGGAAGGGCAGTGAGGGAGCATATTAGGTACTCAACAGACCCGCATCCGGTTTTTGTTTTTGCAGCCATGCAGGAGGTATTAACCTGTGCCATCAGGCTGTGCCTGTCTTCCAGGGAGAGGAAAGCTGCTCCAGTGTGCTCTGCACGAAAGAAGGACAGCACCAGGATGGGAAGCTTGCCAGAAATCAGGATTTCTAATAAGGGTGGGGCAGGGGAGGAGTGGCGAGGAGTGATTATGGACAGGAGGAGGAAACTTCCTGAACACAGCTCTCCACACCAAGCACATTCCCCGACCAGAGTTCCTGGTGCCTGTGACAACCAACGGGGGGTGTGTGTGTGTGTGTGTGTGTGTATGCTTGTGCACTTGTCTGTGCTCACTCACCCAAGGAAAGAGGGTGGGGAATAAGAGAGGAAAGGAGAAGAAGGTGGAGGAGGAGGGGCTGAGGAAACCACAGTGGCCATCTCTGAGGGCTGAACTCTCATTTATAAGCCCATGGTGGGTCATAGCAACTGTCACAATGACCCAAATCAGAAACTGGAATTTGGGAAGAATGCAGGAAGAATGCTGAATGGGGCCGGACCTGCCTACTGACAGCCATGAGCACCTCTGTGGGGGTGTCACAGTGGAGCAGAGCAGAGAGAAGAACGGGGTAGCGTGCTCGGCACAGCACACCGAAGAAAATCTCATGCCAGGGCAAAAGAGAGGAGCCGACCCTTCTGCAGTGATCTGCCAGTCTCACACCCTTCATGTGTCTTCCAAAGCTCCAGGCTGGCTGCCTGCTCTGCTCCCCTTGTCCATCCTGCAGACTTTGGTAGATGCTGGCTTGTTTGTACCTTTCACTCACTTTGGTTCCTTGTTCCCTCTCCATTATATCTTAGCCCTGCTCTCTGTCAGGCCATTCTTGTCTAGTATCACAAGCAGAAAGAAACTTAGCTGAAGCCTTTTACTCTGATTGCTGGCTGCTCCGGGGTGCAAGCAGAGGGGGGGGTCAATCTCTCTTAAACACACACACACACACACACACACACGTAATGCTTCTCCTGAGTGTGTCCCTACTACATTCAACTCAATATTGGGGTGTATACAAGAGGCCTGCTCAAAAACGCCTAAATTAATGGAAAAACGATGAGCTGCACGTCCTTGTAGGGAAATTTGGGGAGTCTGAAAAGCTGTATGGTTTGTGTATGCCTCTTTTGTGTAACAATATGTTTTGGTTTTCATAGTTTTTATCATTAAAGTAATTGTATGTCCTCTAAAAATATAAAACAAAATCAAGTGGCCAGTCACAAATAGGGCTTTTTCTCTTTGGGTAACTCCCTCTGCAATTTACAAAGTGCCTGGATGCTCTCTGGCCCAAATGGATCCCCCCAGGTTAGAAGGCAATTAGATCTCCCAGCACAAGATGCTCTTCAGCAATACAACTCAAGACCCAGGGGACAAAAGAAGATGGACTTTTCTATCTCAGTCAGCCATCCTAGGGAGACACCAGTTCCTGAATGGCAAAGAGGACAGCTGTCAGCAAAAGGGCGGGGGAGCAGTGAGGCAAATTTCACAGCCTAAAAGCCAAGAGAAAAACAAAAACAAGAGAAGTGTTTCATATGGAGGCTGTCTCCCCTAATGTCACTAAACTGGAAAATCCCATATTCTCGAATTCACCCACCCTTAGCAGACAGCTGTTCATGCCTGAGTCAGAAGGAAAGGTGAATGCTTTGGAAGGGGAATTCTCCTAGACAGCCTGGAATCTGAAGAAGCTCAATCACCTAAATAATGTCAGTATTTTGGACCGGCATAAAAAGTGGGTTCATTTCTGTATCTCCTTGGAAACCAACTGGCTCCCAAGGTAGTGAATGAGAGAGGGCAATGAAATCGTTGCTTCAAAGGGAGCCCAGGCCAAGCCCCCAGCAAGCAACTCTGTCTTCCACTTGGTATTTCCAGGGCAGACAAGATCAAGGAAGGAGCATGAACGAACCTTCAGGTACCAAGTTTGATCCAAACCACTCCAAATTCACCTTGGAGATAACGGGCATTTATAATCTGATGGGACCCTAACATTCTTACTTCCCTTTCACCAATATTCTAGCTGAGATGCTGTATCGTATTAAATCTTTGTAGATGAGTGATGTGGTTTAAAATACTGCAGGCTTTGGCTGCCATTCCCTTCCCTGGGGTCTCAAAATAACTCCACACAAATCATTTTTGCTAAACACTCACTCAGGCAGCTCTTCCCTGCCAGAACACACACATCTTATGTAAGTGAAGAAGCCACCTAGTTTGCTGGAAGACAGTAGCACTCCCAGAGAGGCAGTACTGTCTGCTGCTACTGAGACTCTGCAGAGCTGGGTTTTCAATCCCCCTGTCCCCTGACAAAAGGCAGGCACCTAGCCAGGCTGTGCACAAGCTTCCTTAGCAAGACAGCCCCCATAGAGGTTCAGGTGGTCAGGCCAGGGAAGGCCCCTCAATTCAGGGCTGTTTTAGAAACAAAGGCAATTTGGACATAGTGACTATTTGCTACATAAAAAGTCTGCTCTGCTAAATTTTGGAAAGGAATGAGAAGAGGGAGTAACACGGTGTCTGTCCTTCAAGAATGCACACAGGTCAGTGTGGAAGATAGGCACACACATAGATATGACACAGTACAAAGCTATCAGTAGAGCAGAACCAAAAGAATGAGGTCGGCAAACAGGAGCAGTGAATGGGGGTGGCTGGGAAGAGGAGAGATGTTAGAGACCACCTCACCTCAGGTAGCTTCAAAGCCTCCTCTTCCCAAATCATTGACATTGGCAGTTCTAACCCACTCCTCTGCCCTTGGCTTGGCTGCTTTGTTCGCCCTTCCTCCGAGTGCCCTTCCTACCTCTTCTCAATCTAAGTCTCTGCTGTCAGATCCGTTTTTCTGACAGTTCTGAAGCCTCCGAACATCATAACGGTCTGTTCTTAGTTGCTTCCCACTCCAAATCCAGTCCCTAGGCAATCATTTGCTCTCTGTGCTTCCAATTCCACTATAAGCTGATGACTCTCAAAGTTTTAATCTCCATTTCTGACGTTTCTATTGAATTCATCTGGACCTTCAAACACTCACAGCCATCTAACATCCAAGCTGTCAAAACTGACCTCATCAAACCTTGTGTTATTAACAAGCCAGAAAACTGACCTCTCTCTTCCTCATGCTCTACTATTAAAGCGCCAACCAGGTTTAAAGCCTCCTTAAACAGGGCTGCTCCTTCCTCTTCATTCCCACTCTGCAGCCTAAGCAGGCTGCACACCTCTTCTCAGACACATGGCAACCACCTCCCAGCCAGACTTCCTTACCTCATTTGGGCCCTCTCCAATCTTGTCTCCATACTGCGGTCAAAGGGATCTTTGAAAATTACATAACGCAATGAAAAAAGATGACTTTCTGCTACATCCAGTAACATGGATGAATCTCACAGACAACAGTTGGGTAAACTGGACAGGCGCGGTGGCTCACGCCTGTAATCCCAGCACTTTGGGAGGCCGAGACAGGTGGATCTCTTGAGGTCAGGAGTTCGAGACCAGCTTGGCCAACATGGCGAAACCCTGTCTCTACTAAAAATACAAAAATTAGCCGGTGTGGTAGTGCACATCTGTAATCCCAGCTACTAGAGAGGCTGAGGTTGGTTAATTGCTTGAGCCCAGAGGGCAGAGCTTGCGGCAAGGCGATATCGGGCCCCCGGGCGACAGAGCGAGACTCGTCTCAGGAAAAAAAAGAAAAAAAAAAAAAAAAAGTAAAGGTAAATTCAGATTGTGATTCCATTTCTGAAGTTCAAAGATAGGGCCAGGTGCTGTGGCTCACACCTGTAATCCCAGCACTTCACGAGGCCAAGACAGGGGATCACTTGATCCCAGGATCTTGAGACCAGCCTGGTGAACATGGTGAAACCCCGTCTCTATAAAAAATATAAAAATTAGCATGGTGACTTGAACCTATAGTCCCAGCTACTTGGGAGGCTGAGGCAGGAGGATCACTTGAGCTTGGGAGGCAGAGGCTGTGGTGAGCCGAGATTGTGCTACTGCACTCCAGCTTGGTGACAGTGCAAGGCTCTGTCTCAACAAAATAACCCCCCCCACTCCCCCCGCAAAAAAACCCCAACAACTAGGCAAAACTAATCTATGATGAGAGAGGTTGGAAAGGATACTGGTTATCTTTGAGGGGAGCACCAGGAGGGACCCTGTGGAGTGTTAGAAATACTTCATATCTTCATGTATGGTGGTTACTTGAAATTATGTTCATATATAAAAATTTAGTAAGCTGGCCAGGTGTGGTGGCTCACGCCTGTAATCCTAGCACTTTGGGAGGCCGAGGCGGGTGGTCTGAGCTCAGGAGTTCGAGACCAGTCTGGGCAACATGGTAAAATCTGGTCTCTACTAAAAAAAACAAAAAACAAAAAAATTAGCTGGGCGTGGTGGCATGCGCCTGTAATCCCAGTTACTTGGGAGGATGAGGCAGGAGAATCACTTGAACCCAGGAGGCAGAGGCTGAGAGGCAGTGAGCTGAGATCACACCACTGCACTGTAGCCTGGGTGACAAAGTGAGACAATAATTCAGCAAGCTGTATACTTACGACTTGTGTACTTTATTGTATATAAGTCACACCTAAAGTTATTTTAATGACAACATATCACTCATCTTTCATTGCTTCTGATAACCTACCTTAGGAGTTCCTAAACTAGGGGTCAAGACTGGGCTTGGGGGAGAGAGGCTGCTGTTTGTAAACCCAGTGCAATTATATGAACATCTTTGTATGTATTTTCTGAAGAGAAGATTACCTTGTACTCTTCAGATTCATTATTTACTGAGAATGTCTAAAACTCAACGTCACCAACAACTGATCTATGTGGTGCAATCTAAACAACCTTGCACAGACACAAGGCCCTTCTAAGACTCGGGTATCTGACTTTCCAAACTTACCTTTAACCACTGTCCCTCTTCTAGCAGACATGACAGCCATAATAAAATATTTATCCTTTTGAATGACGACGCCTTTTCACGGTCCTTTCTCCTGCCTTTGCTGGTTACAAACCTTTTTCTTTCCTCATCTATCTGGCATTTTCTAGGGAGAAAGCCTATATAGCCTTCTAAGATTTGTAAAATGGTTGGTGACCACCCCTAACAGCAAAGAAACTGAGCCACAGGGAAAAGTGACATCGAAATAACTCTGTGTTGAACTCCAGCAAAACAATCTGCAAAGGGTGGCTTGGGGCTGGGATGAAGCTCACTAAAGATTGTTGAAGGAATGAATAAATCTGAGTATTTGAATTCACTGCTCTTGTGGTCCTGTGAAAATGATCAGGTGATGGCAATCCACACCGGGGCTTATCAGGATTTTTATTTTTTAAAACATTTATTTATTTATTTGTAGAGACAGGGTCTCACTTTGTTGCCCAGGCTGGTCTCAAACTCCTGGGGTCAAGTGATCCTCTCACCCAGGCCTCCCAAAGTGCTGGGATTATAGGCATGAGCCACCATACCTGGCCCTACTCAGGATTTTTATTAACAGCTGAGGTGAAGGCATTGCAGATGTATGTATTTAACATACGTATCACATGAGAGAACAAACATACAAAGATTCAATCAGGCAAGTATCAGGGGTTAAAGTTACGAAGATAAAACAAAAGGGATTAACAGCAAGTGCTCAACAGAAAATGAGAGACTGTGATACACTTTCATACAAGTTCATATATAAAGGACCTGGAAAATATGTGTATTTGACTACCATTCTGTGACACAAAGAACTTAAAGGCATCTTCATGTATCACCTAAGCATTCATAGAATCACAAAATGTTACAGCTGGAGAAAGAACCTTAGAAATCGAGTCCAGACTCCTCCTTTTCACAGAGGATGTTACTGGAAATAAGAGAAGTTCAATGACTTATACAAGGTCACATGACAACTTGGCAATAAAATACAGCTTATAAACCCTATCTTTTGACAGGCAATTGTTCTTTCCACTGTATCCTGTCAGTTCAGGTTGAATGCACTTTATATTACTTAGGTTACCTGATTTATCCGAAGGAATTCTGTTTTTAGATGTCTTTTCCCGAGTGAACAGATAATCTGATAGACTATGATGGACTTTAAAAAAACAGAGGAAATAGCTGTATTATGAAAACTAAGTTCACATATAATTAAAAGTTTTTTAAAGTATAACAAGTGACTACAGAGACTACTGGAGAAGAAACTCACATAACAATAATGACTACAATGTGAAATTACTCTTCTGCTGCATAGGGCAGTGGATCAAGCACTTTTTAAATAAAGGTATCATGCTATTTAATACTTAGAGAAACTCTAATTTATAGAAGAGAAACTAACGCAAAGATAGGTTAAGCAACTTGTCCTAGATGACACAGATTATAAACGGCATATCCGGAATTTGAACCTGTTCCTGTGATTCTAAAATTCACATGTGAAATGAATACAGTAAAGTGCATCCCTCAAAAGGGAATATATCACTGAATTTCCAAAGCTGAAATTGTCTTTTTTTTGTTTTTTTTTTTTTTTTTTTTTTTTTTTTTTGACACAGAGTCTTGCTCTGTCTCCCAGGCTGGAGTGCAGTGGCGTGATCTCAGCTCACTGCAAGCTCCACCTCCTGGGTTCACGCCATTCTCCTGCTTCAGCCTCCAGAGTAGCTGGGACTACAGGCACCTGCCACCATGCCTGGCTAATTTTTTGTATTTTTAGAAGAGACGGGGTTTCACCATGTTAGCCAGGATGGTCTCGATCTCCTGACCTTGTGATCTGTCTGCCTCGGCCTCTCAAAGTGCTGGGATTACAGGCGTGAGCCATAGTGCCCGGCCTAAAGCTGGAGTTCTTAAGGGACCCTTGATTATCTTTGTACAACTTTCTCATTTTGTGTATGAGGGAACGGAGCCAGGATCAGAAACCAGGCATCTGTCTATTAAATCATTTACTTCTTCCCATACAGCACGTTACTGCACTAGCGTTAGAGGGGACAGAAAGCGGGCTAGCTGGTTCTGCTTGGATATGTGGTGGAAGCAGCTTGATATACCCTCTTCCCTTCCCAGGTTCAAGGCATTCGCAACGACTAACCAGAGAAACGTACATTCTACTGTAATCCTCTTCCTCAGGACTCAGAAC
Organism: Macaca fascicularis; assembly: GCF_037993035.2. NCBI lineage: Eukaryota > Metazoa > Chordata > Mammalia > Primates > Cercopithecidae > Macaca > Macaca fascicularis. Next base: position 169,641,353 of record NC_088377.1, on the reverse strand, counting down.
CCAGCTACCCACCACCAACTAACTCCAGGCAAAGGAACAGTTAGTAGGTAGTGGACTAGGCAGTAACAGAGGCAGCAAAAGATGGCGGGTGAACACAGAGGAGGTAGAGAAGGACGTGCAGGAGGCAACTCTGGATGGAGCTGAGTCGTAAAGACTGAGTAAAAGCTGCCCAGAGGACTATACAATCACCCCCAAGCACAACTGTGGGGGAGGTTGCTGATGCTGCTCCAGATGTTTACAATAGAAGGAAGCCATGGATTTGGGGAGTTGGAGACAAAAACAAACTATATGCGCCCTGGCAGGGCCCTTGAGTTTCTTCTGAGAACCACAGCCCAGGTTCAGGAGATGTTGGATCCATTGTGTTATGCTTGAGAGAGCACAAGACAGAGTCTTCCTGCTACTCTTGCTTCTAAGTCAGAAAAGGAACTAGCTTTGTGAAACACAACCGCATCTATGCACTCTTTCCTCCAACAAATTCTGTTATAATTTCTTAGACATTGAAAAAGGTAATTATTCAGACTCTCTGTGTGCAAACTATATGAACACAACATTTCACAATATCAATCAGATTTGGTGTTAGTTTAAATTGTGATCTGAGAACCATTATCCCAGCATTCTTCTTCCCTCTGTCGACGTCTAGTCAAACCTTACAAAAAGAAACTCAATGGGAGCTAGAAGAGTAAAAAGTGGACTATTTTATAATTCACCCCACTTTACGGAAATCTAACTTCCTACTATTGTGGAAATGGCTTTTCCTAACATTACATACATATATCAGACAACACGAACTGCAGATATCTGTGTTACTGAGACAAATTTCAAAACCCAATGTAGAGTCGTTGAAAGGGGACAGAGATATTTGATTGACAGGAGGTCACAATTTGCCAGCAGAAGAATAAAGAACTTGTCTCAATGGAAGATTGAAATTGAAAAGCTTAAAATATTCTTTGAAAAAAAGCAACATTGTTCTGACATCTAAAGAGGACAAATCAAATTGGTCTCCTCCCTCAGTCCCTGAAAAGGAGAGAGAGGAAATGGCGGAGTGGTAAGTGCCAGGTCCATCCCTAATTAAGCTGTGTGACCCTGGCCAACTAATAACCTCACAGAGCCTTAGTGTTCTCACTTGTTAAATGGTGGTAACAGCAACCCTTCCTACCCCACAGTATTGTAATAAGCATCCAGGGGGAATTACATATAGGAAAACATCTGAGAAGTATCTGTTATTATATAAATTAATACTTACGGAGGATAATCTTCCTGATGAGTTTTAGCATATTTAATCATGGTCCAAGCCAGGGCTTTAGGGTGGCCACACTGGTGATGAGAGAGCTAATGACCTCACTAACTTCAACAGATAACCTCTTGGAAATATTTTTTAGGAACTATAGTTTCCTGGCAAATGCACGGTAACCGTATCCTAATGTAAAAGCAGGGTACATCAAGAAAAACTGAATATGGATAAATATATACAACACAATTAGAGAATACTTTGGATTCTAAAGAGCATGACAGGAGTGAGGATAAGCCAGCAGGGGTAGGGTGCTGAGTAGGAAGAAAGGGCCTGCATCTCCTAGATCTTAGGATGTGTTTCTGGCTGAAGTTTGTGAAGCATGAAGAACAGACAACAGCTGGGAAATCAGAAAAGGAGTACATCAAGCCGTACTTATTCATGCTCCCTGAAAGATACAGCATGGATGGCAACAAGTGATAGTTACATGAAAGCAGAAATTACATTCCTTGCTGATTTGCTCCATCGTGATTTCAGCAAACACATTTTTTCCCACCACCCCCATCCCTGTCACAAACTTGTGCATGAAGCATCAAAGTGGCATGAGAGTTTTCTCTCTGGATTCCATGTCAATAAATACTGATCCTACTGAGAAGGAGAGTGCTAGCTCCTAAACCAGGAGAACTATGTTTTCAGTATTGCCTCCGTTTCGACCTTCTGCCTTCTCCAGCACTCTGACCAACCAACAGATCTAATGACTGTGCAACACCCACTGGGAGCATGGGGAAAACCGAGGGTGACTGACTGAGGTTCTCGGTGTTTCTGATTGCAGAAGGGTGCTACGGGATTTGGGAAGGGAAGCTAAGGGGTAAACATCCTGCAATTCACGGCAAGTCCTCCACAAGGAGGAAATGTTCCACCCAGATGCCACTAGTGCCCCGTTAGAAATATGCTGCTCCAGTCGTATCTCTGGGTACTCAGCCACCATCCACATTCCATCCAAAGTGAACAACTTGCTGCACCCTGCCCATACTTCGCATTTTCACACAGCTTAAAATAGAGCTGCTCCAATCTCCCTGTTCAGGTCAGAACATAATGATTTTGGCCAAAGGCTGTTTAACAACTTAGAGAAAAATAGATCAAACAGAATGCAATCATCACAATAAACTATAAAGTAATTGTTGATTTGACTTGAGGTTCTAAGAAGGAAGAAAATATGTTCTACTCTCAAGTTTTTTACAGACTCTAAGAGATTATGGAGTCATTTGAACTGATGCTTAGAGAAGCTTTGGCTCTGAGAGGTGTCTGTTCAAAAAGGCAAGTTAAGAACATGTTATGCCTGATTGCAAGTTGTAGAGCTGAAAGTCCAGTGGATGAAGCCTCTGCTTTGCCACTGACACGGTCTGTAACTATGACAATGCCACTCCATTTCTTTATGCTGTTTCCTCATCTACAAAACCAGACAGTTGGATAGTTTTCAATGCCTGCTCTAGAAATGGTGTCAGAGCTGCCTGCAGAGTAGGGAAGGATAATAGACTGGGCCTGATGGTTATGACCTACACCATAACCTAACCTTCCAGATTTATATGCTAGCCAGAAAAATGGTAAGAAATATAGGAAACATGGGCATTCCTAAAGACAGAAAAGCCATACACATCCTGCTTTCTGCTGCCAACAGGCGTGTCTACATTTGATAAAGCCTACGCTTTACCATTTGGGGGAAATACACTCTTCAGTTTTCTTCTTCATGGATAGATAACACATTTTGCCAAAGATGTCCGAGATTAAGGGAGTGGAAATGCAACAACTCTGCACGCATCCAGAGAAATATATACGTACATACAAAGAACCTGGTTTTGTTCAGTCTCAACCAAGATCATGTATTCTTTAGCTAACACTCCTCTGTTTGATTTGCAGTCAGTTTGCTTACACAGCACTATTTGGGTTTCAAGGCTTAATTTATTTGACTATATTCATTCCCTTTCCCCATCTTCCTTCCAGCACAACAATTCCAAGCAGAGAGAGAATACATCATACTCCCTTATGCAAAGAGTTCCTCAGCTTTATATTAGAACTCTCTGGAATTACTTTTTCTTTTTAGTAACAGCAAGAAAAGGCATAAATTATGTGTACCAATGTAGCTGTTCTACCTTTAAATTCTCTCACTCATTTCTAAGAGTTGTGCAATATGATCTTAGGATGCTTATAGCATTAGATGATGTTACGCACAGGGCAGGTGCTGAGAGAATTCAGGCCAATCAACTAGCACAGGTAAGGATAAGAGGTGCTTCGGCCAACAAAGGGCAATTCTGTTGTTGCAGGAGGTTGTCCTGTTGATTTTCATGTAGCTTGATAAAATATACCCTTTTTCTTCCAACTAGGTCTCAAAGGTCTGGTGATGGAGCGGACACTGGCATTTGCACTCATTTATTCTGGTTGAGAATGGACACATAGGAAATGGTAGAAAAGCTTGTTCCAACTCAGGCAATCTTTCTGCTTTCATAAGCCCATAACGATACTAAAAATGAAGCATCAGAACAAACAGAAGCTGATGACGGCAATAGAAGAAAATGAGGCTGATTAGACAATTTCACACGGCAAAAGTAGTATTTAAATTTTGGTTGTTTTGGTTTTAGGTTCTGCTTTCTTCCCTCTTCTCTTGAAAATGAGTGCTTTTGCACGTGTTTTTTTACAGTGGCAAACACTTAATCAAAGAATTTAATTTTATTTGTTGTGCTATCATTCTAGGTTTCTTCTGTTCTCAAGTTTCAGCTTGCTTTTCAAGTGGTTCAGAATGAAGATGCCTGGATCTAGATCTTACTATGATACAGCTTTATTTGTAAAGAAGAAAATATGTAAGTAAACACCATTTGTAGTTACTGTATGAAAAAAATTCTCATTGATTCTTTTAGAAAATACACTTATGTAATATATTACAACTAGATCTTCCTAAGTTAAACAAGTACTGTAGTTTTAATTTTGTGAAGCAGGTATATATGTATTTTACATTATTTACACATTTAGTAACAATCAGGATAAAATACTAGGGCTGTGGAAAAACCTACAGTGGACCCACATACGAGTGAATTTACACTGTCCAGAATGATAGTGCTTAAGTATTTAATTAATGCCCTCTCTTGCCAGGAAGAAGGAAAGCTGACTTTGTTAGGGTTTGAGGCACCCTCTGCCAGAGATGTGCCTACACCTCCCAAATCCGGGTGGAGAGGAAAGGACATATTTGGTACTAAAAAACTCTTCTCCCAAGACCAAACTTCTCTTGGGATTCCCCTAAGCTTCATCCCAGGATGTTTCTGGGCAGCTGGCAGAAAAGTACTGAATCTCACAGAAGTTGAGTTTTCATTCCAATTTCACCGTAGCACTGCAGCACCTGATATAATCCCTTAAAGACTCTCAGTCTGGTCCTAATCTCTCTCCTAAAATATAACACAGAGGAGATCTGAATATAGATTGCAACCTGGTCCATTGGTTCTTCCTAATGGAGGAACACAAAGGAATCAACACAAGGAATCATGGTGGATACAGATTTAATGTCTATTTTCTCAGCTACTGATGAGCCTAGGGCTATAGAATACATCTGAATGGAAAAACTCATATGACCAGGCTGATTGCACTTTATTAATTATTCATCATTACTTAACCTCAGGTGGAGACTCAATGCTCAGCAAAACTTCCGCACTCCACCTTTTTCTAGATGACTGGAATTCAATGCTTTCTTTCTTCTAGCAGAGATTCGTGATCCGCAAGGAGGAACAGTATCAACCTCCAAAGAGTGTTTTCTAATGTGTACGTTGTGTGTGGGCTGGGTGTCATTTTTGGTTGGGGCAATAGCTGGGGTGGGACAGTGCGCTGCTAATGGCATTTAGTGAGGAAGGACCAATAAAGCGAATGCGGGCAGTCCCACACAATGCACTTACTATCTGTCTTAGGTACTGCCTATGCCCACCATGGTGCTAGGAAATTAGTAGTGAGAATCCATTCTAAAAGCTTAAGAAAAACAAGGTGTCTGTGACAGCAACGATAATATTGGCCTACATATTGTAATGTGAGCCTGGGAAAGCAGCGACAGAAGCAGAGGTGCTGCTAGATTGATCTTGCCACCCAGGAAGTTCCAGAGGACGAATGGCCAGCAGCTGGAAGAACAGATCTGTTTCCACTTCCTTCTTTTCCACCTGGGCGAGAATAGATAGCAGATGAGAGGCAACAGGGGAACCAGACGGAACATCAATGAACTCTTCTGCTGGGTGATGTTTACCCAGTAATGAGCGAAATGAAAACGGATACAACATAGATTTCCATATCATACGGGAATACCATGACTACTAGAGTCCATTCATTCAACAAATATGTATCAAGTACCTACCACGTGCCAGGCATTGTTCTACATGCTGGGGAGATATACATAGCAATGAACAAAACAGACCAAAATCCTCACCTTCTCACAATTGAACATCCTGGTGGAGAGAGACAGACAAGCCAGTAAAATGCATACTATGTTAGACGGTGGACAGTGCTATGGAAGAGGGAGAGGGGATGGGGCAGTTTCGTGATTTTAAAGAGGAGGGTTAGGGAAACATTTATTGAGAAAGTAGCATTTGACCAAAGATGTGAAGTAGTAGAAGGACTGAACCATAAGGATAACCAGAAGAGAGTGCAAAGGCCCCAACACATGAGTAGAGGCAGTGAAGTGGGAGGAGCAGGAGATGAGGTCAGAGAGAGGAAACAAAGAACAGGGAAGAGAAGCCACACTTGCAGGCACTTGCAGGCCACGGTAAGAACCCAGCTTGCATTCTGAGTCAAATGGAAAGCCACTGTTAGAATGGTATCCAGGGATGAAGAAATACATAGACAGCTACATGTGTGGGAATGTGTATATAAAAATGACTGCAATGCAGTCTGCCAGGGAAACATTCCTAAGTGGTATAGCAATGATGATGGGGATCTGGCTAGTGCACTGCAGAGTCCCAAGACTGCCAGCGGATGTCTAGCTATTGTTTATCCCATTTGCTCACAGAGTAAAGACATAGAGCATGGAGCAATGCCTGGGAAAGCTCAGGAGGGAATCACCCCCACCTTCTTCTGAACTTGTGGGCTGCTGCTATTACCATCACTACCACTCTAGGATGGTGTTAAATTAGCCAGTTTAACAACAACAACAAAAAGCCCCACACAAATGTAGCTTCCAATGGTGTGTTCATTTTTATTAATTGGCTAATTTAACACTGCCTTAGAACTGTAATAAGAGCAGCAATCAGTGAACCTGCCAGCATGCTGCGTGCTCTCATCATCCCTGTACCCTCAACTCTCATCTCAGGTCACACTTTCTATGTGTGCAGAGAATTCAGGGGACAGAGAAGTCACTGCTTCTACTTGGGTACTCATACCTAATGCCTCCCAAAAGTTGTCTAGTGGTTTACTCTGCTGCAGTTCTCTCTCTATGTATTCTACAGACGCCTGGGGGAAGGCAGGAGAGCCCCGCTTACCTCTTTCGAAATGGAGCAGGCAGAGTTCCATAAGGGACAGCACTCTGGACATAAGCATGAATGAAAGTGAGGTAAAATGGTCAAGCTAAGATGTGTCACATTTATCCAGGGGTTTCACATGCCTTCACACAGAAGCTCAAATCCCTGCTAGGAACCTGGACTCTAGCCTTACATGACTCCATTTAAACATTCTTGCCAATCCTGACACTCAAAGGTGGAGCAAAGTGGCTCAGGCTAGCCCTAGTTCTGCGCATGTCAGGGCCACCATGCATGGCTATGCAGTCCAGGCCCTGAATAGTTACATGGACACAGATGACTGGACAAAGTATCCTCACCAGCAAAATAAGGTTAACAGTGAAAATAAAAATAGGGTTATTATATGTATTAAATTATATAATTTACTATGAAGCATGTAACAGCATCGGTAAACATTAAGTGCCTACTAACATAATTCAGAAGAGTGATTCATCCTAAATCACTAGGTAGCAGGGACCAGTGAGATTTGACAGGGAAGAAGCTCCCAAAGGCTGACCTGAATCTTGGATCTGGGTTGGCCCTGTACTACTCAGTTTTCAGCAGATTCTACTGGCCTTTTGGTTCACATAGTTCACTTTGTATCCTCGTGCTCCCTAGCCTTCAACACGGACCCTGGCATGAGCTGAAGAAATAGCTGAACACTTGGTGATCACAGCTCAATTAACTGCAGCTAGGCTGGGCGCAGCGGCTCACGCCTGTAACCCCAGCACTTTGGGAGGCCGAGGCAGGTGGATCGCTTGAGGTAAGGAGTTTGAGATCAGCCTGGCCAACATGGTGAAACCCCATTTCTACTAAAAATACAAAAAAATTAGCTGGGTGTGGTGGCTCGTGTCTGTAATCCCAGCTACTTGGGAGGCTGAGGCAGGGGAATTGCTTGAACCTGGGAAGTAGAGGTTGCATTGAGCCAAGATGTAGCCACTGCACTCCAGCCTGGACAGCAAGAGTGAAACTCCATCTCACGAAAATAAATAAATAAATAAATAAATAAATAAATAAATAAATAAAATAACTGCAGCCATCATTATTATCACACAACTCTTAGTCTAAGAATCCTGAGAAATCCTGCTCTGGAAGACCCAGAATATCTACTGTATAGCCAAAGCTAGCAAGGCAAGGGTATAACTTTTTGCTATTTAAAAGGTACATAACAAGTGGAATAGAAACAACAGCCTTCCAAGAAACACAATGTCAGACACTGAAACTCAGACGGTCATATTCTCAGTCTCTTTTGAATCAACAGGATGGCAGTTGTGGCAGCAGCAGAACAAGATGAGGGAATGAGTTTCAATTCATCAGAAACACCCCCACAATGATAGGGCCATCTAACTGGCTACAACCTACACAGGGCCCGGTTCTCATCAGCATGCTGAGAACCTCTGCAGGAGAGGACATTAGTTAGTGAAATGCCAACCAGGCTGCTTTACTAGTTCCAAATGATGCCAACATGGTGCTAACATTGTCATTTTGCTATTCCCATGGTTCAGAAGCAGCAGGGACAACATAACAAGATACCTTTGAAGAAAAATTGTTCTTGGACCTATCTTCTTGGAGACCCAGGGCCAGAAATATAGGATCATGCAACTTAATAATTTGCTGTTCTACTGGCCACGGAACATTGAACTGGTAAATACTAGGTTTCTTAGATGGCCTATCAGGATTTTTCTGTTTAGGGAAACGGTCTCTATTGATTAAATGCCCACTCTGATCTAGGCAGTGTTCTAGGTGCTGAGGATATGACAGGGACTGAAACAGACAAGAATCTCTGTCTCCATGAACTTTATATTCTGAAGAGGGGGAAAGATAATAAAATAAGCAAGTATATTATACAGTGTGATAGAAGATGATAAGTAATATCCAATAAAATAAATAAGAGATAGTGTCAAGGAAGAAGGTAGCAAAAAATTATGCATACATGCACATGTGCAGATGTGTAAACACATATGAAACTACCCCAACCATAGCACTGAGGCCTGGGATAACTAAGAGATAATGTGCCCTAAACTGTAGCTTGCTCCTGTTCTTGGAACTCAGCAGTAGGCCAATAATAATCATTGACAGTGCAGGAAAGAGGCCTTAGGGGTCTGCAGAAGCTCTAGGCCCTCAGTCGAGCCTCTCCTGACCACTCCAGCCCTGTCTCTTCTTTCTCACATGAACTTCCAGAGATGTTCTGTAACCTCACCTCACCTTTATGCAGATGCTTTCTGCCTGGAGTGAGCTAAAGAGAGTTAATTAAGTATTAAAGGAGTATTTAATCTGATTTACCAAGTGCACCACCCTCCTCAACATAGACTTGCTCCCGGAGACAAAGTATCCAGATGTATCTGCCACAGTCCTGCTATAAATGCAGGGGCAATTGGAGCAAGTGACATACTAGGGCTCTGGATTTCAGGGAGCAGGTATGGTCATACAGCAAGGAGATGGGAGCAGAGACCTGGCGGGAGATCACTACATGACAATCTCTGTTCATTCGGCATACATAGATGCAACATCTGCTACAAGTTAGGCATTGTGCTAAGGAATCGGCATATGGAGATAAACCAGGAACACAGGCTAGAGGAAGAGAGACATGTATGCTAAGCTGAGGTTTCTTTGGAGCCATATACTTACTTACACCAGGTTCCGGGAGGTGATGATAAAAAGAGGGAAGGCAACAGGCATTCCAAGTAGAGAGCAGAATGGGTTAGATGCCTGAGGCCAGTAAGACTAGTTTTGGACCCTTCAGGTGCTCCTGCTCAGGAAGAGCATAAGGTGGGGGAATGTAGGTAGCAAAGCTAGAAGGATGAACAGGGTTTAGATCATGGAAGGTCATGTATGTCTTATTTTGAAGGCAAAGGAACTGATGAGAAGTTGTAAGCAGGGCATGATGTGAGCAGTTGTGTGTCTTAGAATGGTCTCCTTGTACAAGGCAGACAGGCCAGAAGGCTCTTGAGAACAGAAGACAACGACTGGTTAGGAGACAGAATCCTGTCAGAGCAGAAAGACTGGAATAAACTGATTCTATAGACCCCAAGGATTGCTGATGATGTGCCTGAGAAAGGAGAATGGGGGGCAGGTTGAACAAAGCATGATAGCAAAAGGAGAGCTTATTAGGAGCTATATTTTTCTCTCTCCTGTTTTAAATCCTAGATAATTTTACCACCAAAGTCTCCCTGCATAACCACATGCCACCCCCCCTCCCAACTCCACTGGCTGGGGGGAGAGAAGTAGCTTCCCACCCTGACAGTTCCAGTGCTCGGCAGAATGAGTTATGGGAATGCTCTCATCTCTCTCTCAAGATAAGGTGCGGCTCTCCATGGGAGATGCAGGCGGATATATATCAGTGCCCTAACCAACAGAGATAAATGTCATAACTCCAGCTCCTGTCCATAAATACACAGCGCAGGAACAACCTTAAACAGCCCAGTGTGCCCAGAAGAGGCAGGATTTAGTGGGCTTCGTTACTTGCTCATGTGCTGAAAAGCGCTTTTAGGAGGGTGTTAAATAGGCACATTACGCAAGCTCATGGACCCAAAATAAATAAGGCATTCTCCTTATGTGGACGTCGCCCACACAGAGAAGCTGCATGTGCCCTGCTCAACAAGAAAGGAGAGGAAGAGACTTTACAGAGATGCCAGATACTGCTCTTGAGGCAGTATCCTTCAAACCAGTGCCAGCAAGAGGGCAGGGAGGAGATTCTTTATTGGCAGGATCCCACTGCAGATACCAGGGACACTCATTCTAAACAAGACATGCGTCTCAGCAAGAGAACCTGCTGCTCATCATCTCCCAGAGATCTGTGATTTCTGGAAGTGGAACTGGTGGGAGATTTCTTGGTTCAACACCCTTTATGGGTCTGGAGGCTGTGCTTTATCCACCTCCCATTACCTGCTCTTTGTCTTTAGGTCCAGGCCATCAATTTGACTTTTCATACAAAGCTCTGCTCCTAAACAAGCAACTGACTCATCTTCTCAAATCAGTGAAGCTCTCCAGCTCCCTGGAGAGGGATATATTAAATATCAATCATGCATATTATTTTACAATATAATTACTTTGGCAATTAATCTGTAAGAAATATTGCTCTCCAGATCCTAACTTCTGCCAATACAAACACAAAGCTCTTGGAGAGCGGTCACATGGATGGAGCCTGAGCTTCCAGGGAAAGAGAGAGGGCTGCTCCACACAAAGCCAAAGACATAAGAAATTAAAAGATGAGATGATCTCCCCAGAGTCTCTTTCAACCCTGCTTCAAGAGACCATCGGTGCCACTATTTAATCAAGGAGAAGCAGAACTCAAACAAAAATGGAGGAGGGACTATCTTACCAAAGCAAGTAATAATAAGGGCTCCTGTAGTCAGGAGGTTTACAGTCTGCATTTTGGGGGGAGTAAAGATAGATGTTTCCACAGATAAGATCTTTAGTACAGCATCTCCATACAAAACCCCACTGTTAGCTTAATGAAGGTGGGCTTTTGTTTTGTTCCCTGCTGTGTCCCCAGAACACAGTGTGCATTCCATAAATACTTGCTGGAGTAAGGGGGGAAGGAAGGAAAGCAGGTTCTGCCAGACTCATTTCACTGAGAGGTGCTCACATAGCCACCCTATCTACTGTCCAGTCTGCATCAATCAGCTGGTCCATCTTTGCCCACAATCCCATGAGGAGCTTGTAAGATAGCAAATATATATATTTTTAAAGCCAATTCAATTTCCCAAATCTAAATGCAGTCCATCTCAAACCTATATACTGCCTTACAGTAATCAGCTGATCAAATTAAAAAATAAGTAGCTACACCGAATGCTGAGAGTTTATTTCCTTCCTTTTCTCCTTCCCTACGGTGGAAGAGGAACCGTGAAAAGGCTAAGAGTAGCAGCAGGAGAGACCAGAGAAGGAAGTGATAATTGCCAAATTGGATAAGCAGTCACTGAATAAATGAAAATTAACAAGACTTGTTTTCCAATAGCTTCAAATCCAAGTGAAAATGATTGCTAGTGGAATGAATGAGGAAAAACATTTCTCCATCAAAAGCACTTTTCACTTTTTACTTGATATTTCTTTTACTGCCCCAATTAGTATCATTATGACAATAAACTAAATAAAGGGCAGATTGAGAGAGTTAAGGGAGATTAAGTGAATAATCCATATAAAAGCCACGAGCACAGAGACTAACTGGTTCGGTCCATATGCACATGCAAATGTTTACTTCATACCTGCCCTCCTTTCCTATTAGAGGGAAGGACTGGGGGATAAAAAACTTAAAGGCAGGAAAAATAGGAGTAGGTGGGATAAATAAAGAGGAAAAGAGATTGAAAGTAAAAAAAGGCTAAAAGAGGAATTTTAGAATGAGAAGTGTGTGGGGGTGGTAAAACAGAAGGGAGGAAAAGTTCAGGGGACGGAAAAGAGATCCAGGACAAGACCTGTGCTCCCATTAGCAGATCTTGATGTTGGCAGGTGAGGAATCAAACACCCTATTACAGATGCTTTCTCCTTTTCATACATACACATACACACACACACGGTCTTGTCACCCAGGCTGGAGTGCAGTGGAGTGACCACGGCTCACTGTAGCCTTGACCTCCCAGGCTCAAGTGATCCTCCCACTTCAGCCTCCCAAGTTCAGGTGCACACCACCATTTCTGGCTAATTTTTAAATTTTTTGTAGAGATGGGGTCTCACTATATCGCCAGGGCTGGTCTCGAGCTCCTGGGATCAAGCAATCCTCCTGCCTTGGCCTCCCAAAGTGCTGGGATTACAGGTGTGAGCCACTGCAGTTGGCCACTTTCTTCTGACTGTAGGTTTCTCTTACTGGTGCTACAGTCGCCCATACTATGAAAAAATGGTTGAGATTCTATTCATAAAAGATGTTTTACAGGCATCTACATTAAGTAAAAATGTTCATGTTAATTATGGGCCTCAAAATACTGGGTATCTGACACTTTCAATTTTGATAAGCAACTTCAGAAATAATCTAGATTGTTGTTAACTGTCATGTCAAAAATGAGTTACAAGCACAGAAAGCTAAAGCCAACAGCCATAAAATCTAACACAGCTGCTTTCCTCAGTGGCTGATGGATCTACTGAGGAATCTCCTGGGGCTGCTAGGCCATGGGGTCTGAAAAAATACAAGAAAGCTCAGAGTTCCTAATTTTCAGCCTACAGCTAACAGCTTCTCAGAGACGTTTGTGTCTTCCTGCTCCCTGGGCTTGTTCCATCAATTTGCATCCTCTGTGGCTGTTGTCTGCCCTTTGGAAATAGTGATGATCTGTATTTATGTGCAGTCTTCATTCCTAGAGGTAGAACAGCCTCTCAGGAGACTCTCAGAAATGCACATTGGTGCCACAAATATGACTGCAAAACAAAAATCCATTAATGTCTTGGAAATGATATCCCACAGAAATCAAGATCAAAACCTGCTAAGCAATAAACTTGTATATAAGAATATACATCGCTTTCCTGTATAGATGAAATTTCCACTTATTCAACAAACATTTACTGAGTGCCTACTATGTGACAAGGACTGCTAGGTGAGGATACAATAGAGACAAGCAACACAAAAACTTCAAGGAGTTTAGAGTCTTTTGGAGAAAGCCTCCACTAAATAGGAAATAAGTAAGGGAAGGGAACTATAGGGAGCTAGAACCTATCATGAGGGGGAAGGGCTTATTCTGCTCTGGGAAAAAGTGGTATTTACGCTGAGAAGTGAAGGATGAATAGGAACTAGCTCTTTTTATGTGGCAATGTAGATTTTGCAACATGCAGGTCCAAATAAGTCCAGGAAAAGGAAGAAAGGATCCTCAGCTAGAGAAAGTGTTTTTTTTGTTTTTTTGTTTTTGTTTTTGTTTTTTTTGCTTTTGCAATGATACAAGACAACAACTAAGGTCACTAGCTAAGGCTCCCATACATACTAATAAAAGGGGGTCAGGGACCCGGATTTGTGCAATGGACCCTGATCTCATGATCTCAGGCACATTCTTTAATCAGTTCAGCTTCATATTTCCAACCCCCATTTTGGACCACCACATTCTGTCCCCCAAAATTGGCTTTACTCACAAGAAAAAATTACTTTTAAGAAGCAGAATCTCTCCCTATCCCCTTCCATATAAATGTAACAATACTTAACATGTGATATATCCTCTCAACACATTTTTAAATAAAGTACTCTTACCAATAGGCACAATATTGTACAGCAGATTTCTAGAACTTGTCTCACATAACTGAAATTTTAGAACTGTTGAACAGCAGCAACTCCCTGTTTCCCACTGCTCCCAGACCCAGAAAACCACCATTGACTCTATTCTCTGTTTCTATGAGTGTCACTATTTTAGTTACCTCACATAACTGGAATCCTGCAGTATCTGTCCTGCGACTGGCTTGTGTCACTTAGCATAATGACCTGAAAGGTTCATCCATGTTGTCACAAATGGCAGGATCTCCTTTTTTTGCCTAAGGCTAGATAACATTCCTTTGTAGGTATATACCACATTTTCTTTATCCATTGGTTTCTAGATGGCCATTTAGGTTGTTTGAATATCTCGGCTATTGTGAATAAGTGCTGCAATGAACAGGGGACTGTAGGTATCTGTTCAAGATACTGATTTCATTTCCTTTGGATATATACCCAGAAGCAGAATTGCTGGATCCTGTGGTAATTCTATTTAATTTTTTTTTTTGAGAAATCTTCATATTACTTTCCATAGCAGCTGAGCCATGTTACAGTCCCACAAACAGTGCACAAGGGTTCCAAATCTAGATTTGTTCTGAATTGGTGCTTGCTTGCATATCAAACGTTTGGGGATTAAAAAAAAATAATAAACTGGTTCTTGCTCATACTTGCTATCTTTTAGTTTTTTGATAGTAGCCATTCTAATGGGTATGAGGTCCAGAATCTTTTTCAAGAGTCTGTAATCCTATATACATCTGAGATTTAATCTGCAACTACCATTACATCTCTGTAAGATGTGGCCACAATGACAGACCAGCCTAGTATGCACGCTAAGAGCTCTGAACTTCTTACCAAACAAGGGCGAATCTGGGCAGGAGGAAGGGAATGTAACAGGACTGTAGTTTTCATTTCATGGATGGGAGGGAAAGTCATGTACAGTATTGGTTCAAGGATATGCCCTAAAATGTCATAAGGCAAAGGCCTTCCCAGACAATAGCATTTATGTGGACAGGATTCAAATCATGTATCAAGTATTGGTTCAAAATGGCCACTTAGGGCTTTCTTTGCATCATACAAATGCTGTGTCACTGGATAAGAGGCATATCACAAGGATGATCTGCTGATCACAATGACACTATTTTTTCTCCACTTCTTTCATGCGGAAACTGAGAGTTTCACATATCTAGCAAGTTGGGGAACCTAAACTTAGACTAGGTGGGGACTGGCTCCAAAACCTGTTCTCTTAGCCACTAACGTTTTGTGTATGCAATGAATATTTCATAATTCCTAAACCTAGAGACAAAAAAGGGGGAGGGAAGTCTAGACCTTTCTTCTCAAAAGAGGGATCTGCAAATCACCGGCATTGACATCGCCTGGAAACTTGCTAGAAATGCAAATTCTCTGGCCCAACTCCAGACCCATTCAATAAGTTTGGAAAGCACTATTCTAAAGCTCTTGGGATCCTAAAGCTCATGGGGTCCTGGTGACCACAGTCTCTTTACAGCTTCTACTCTAAAGGGCAAATCAAGAAGTTCTGTCCCAGCATTCCGGTTTTCTTTCAAGTACAGTGAGAGAAAGAGAACTGAGAGCGAAGGGAGTGGAGGATAAGCACTCTTTATCTTCTATTCAGCATAAAGCCTGGCCCACCAAATGACAAGGGAAAGGCAAAACAAAGTGATAGAGCACAAAACACAGCTGGCCATTAGTGCTGACAAAGGCTGAGGGAAGCACCTTTTCCTTCTTCAGAGGATCTAACCCACATTTCACCCTGTGCTGGGGCCAAATCCTGAGCTGGGAGGCAGCTTCAAATAAGGCAAAGGACCTTGGATTGGAAAAGAAATTTTGCTCTCAGGTGATGTTCAAAACAAGTAAAGATGACTTCTGGTCTGCTGAGGGAAGGGTGTTTTTCAAAATGCAAGATTTCACACACAGGCACATGCTGTATGAGATGCTTTTTGCCCCCCAAAACAAACAACAACAAAAGAAACCCACACAGTTTTTTTGTTCTTAAATGCTGCTGGGAGAGTGATTCAGTTTTGAATTTAATAGTTAAAGCTGTAAGCTTACTTTCTCAGTGTGTATGCACATCTATCTCATCTCCTTCCAAACATTAAGAGATTAAAATCCAGCTCTTCTAAACTTGGCTCATTAAAGGCAATCTTCTTGCTAAGTATTGAACTTGAACTGCTTTTAAGTTTGATGCAAATAAAGGTCAAACTATTTTACTTTTTTCTTAAGGGTTCAGGGAAAACAAACGTGTATGAGAGAGCCTGAGGTGGAAGAACAGAATGAGCACCGAGAACTTACCATTCAAAGTGATTTAAGAGCGAACAGGGCTTCATTTATTTGCCAGCTCCCTGTCTTCTCATCCCTCCCCTTCAAATCTCTTCACATTTGCATTGTTCATGTAAAATGAGTCAGGGAATGCAAAAGCTAAGGTTCTCATAGCAACTGTTAAGAATCCCACACCGCACATAAGCAGTATTGGCAATTACTAATTGGCTGTTGCTAAAGGTGAACCCTTAATATACCACATGTGTGAAGTGGGCGAAACAGCATTCTAACAGAACTTGAAACTTATTTCTCAGTTTATGTGTTTAAACCTGTAGCCTTAAAAATGAGCACCTGACAAAGAAGGACAAATCAAAGATAAATCAAATGGTTAGCACCATGATTCTATAATCCTAACGAGAAGAGAACTGGGAATGGAAGAGGGTTGGGCTATGCAGGGGTCCAGATCTTGCACAAATATCTGGGAGACATCTGAGCAATGGGTGAATCCCAAACAAGCAGCTTGCCCCAAAGAAGTTGGTAGGGCCATACAACATAGCTTCTCAACTTCTCTCTGGTGCTATCACCAAAGCCCAAGGTCCTCATCTCATTAGGGCCCTAATTGCTCTTCTGAGAATTGGATCGATGGCATTAGCATTAGCCCTTGGCTAGCTCACCTTTGAGCTCAGTCTACTTTAAAACTGAGCTCTGTTATCCAATTAGAGTGTTTATCTGATGAACTATGGGAAGACACAGACTGTCTTCTAAGCTGTCATCTACTCATACAGATTACACTTATGTCAGGGCAAAAATTTAATCAACTCAATTTACTGATCAGCTGATTTGATTTCAAACTCAAAATGTTAAGAGAGTAAGGAGCAGGATTCATAAGATCATGCCATTTTAGCCCTTGAAAGAATATCAGCTACCATTTAATATAATCCAGGGACAATACTAGGACTATAGTCTGGAGTTAACAATGGGGGGTTGAGGGGGAGGTACAGCCGATAAAGGCACAGACAATGAGAATCAGAGAAATGGGGGCAGATACCTGTGTGAGCTTCATTTTAAGGCCATACAGGAATCAGTAGAGTCTGGATGAGAAATAAGGTATTCCAATTTCTTATTCACTAAACTTTCCATTATCAACTTCCCTCTAAAGTATGTCTAACTCATGTTTCACCTATTTTACTCCCCTTGAATTAGGTTTCCTACCTCAACCCTACTACACTGTGTGTGTCCTGCTGTACCAAAAAGTAGCAGTCCCCTTGCAGTCCTTTATAGGATCATGGATAGCAATGGGGGCAAAAGAAGTACAAAAGCTAAGAATGGTGGGGTCATTATTGGCATAATGCTCGTCATCTCTGGGGCCAATAAAACAATTGGCCATAAAATTCATACTATTCACTGATGGGTGGGAAAACAGAGCTGAGTGAGGGTCAAAGAGACATAATCAATGAGGACAAGGACACATACCAACACAGTAGTTATTTCAGTGAAAATGCAGGAGGACACACGACTCAGTGGATGGGAATCGCAAATATGGTAAGAGTGTGCAAAGTTGAAAAAAATAAGAGTCTTCCTTTTAGTCTGTGCCATGACATATGAGGCCAGCACCCAGAGTCCTCAGGTACTAGCTGCCATTCGTGCCTCTGTAGCTGGCGTCTTGGGAAGTGCCAGCCTTGAAGGCCCTCTCTGTGCTGTCCATCTGCATTCAGGAGGCTGGCATTCAGCTAATATTTATAGTTCACCAAGAAAACACTGATATTCTCATAGTGCCATTAAATAACAGAATCCAAACATGCTTCGAAGTGTATATGAAGTGGATTATTTTGCCATACTTCTGGCTCATTATTTCCTGAAATCTGAAAGAACATAACATTATAAAGCTCCTGTCATATCTAGGAAAACTCAGACAGCAAACATGCAAATATCCTGAGATGTACACATTTCCAGAGGCTTCCAGACGGGGCTGTAAACTACATTACTTAAATGCTATTATACTTTTAGGTTCTTTCACCCCTGAAAACATCTCAGCCTGACAGAAGCCCCAACTCAAATCTGCTAGAATGCTAAGTTTTGATCCAAAAGATCCACTGGCCTCACAGTTGGCCTGGAATTTGAACAGAGAACTTGAAAGCAGAAGTTTTCCTGGAAAAGCCAGGATGTACAACTGCCATGAGTCGCCTTTCAAGCTGGAACAATATCGTGAAACAAGAACGGTGACCCCTTGAACTTTGAGAAAAAAGTGTTTTCTATATGAGATGGAAAAGCATTATTTTCTGTTCTTATGGATGTGAGAAGCAATCTGACCAAAATCTTCTGGTTCTAAAAATACACAAATAGCTAGTGGGGCAATATGTTAACAATGTAATAAAGGGTAAATGGAAGATCTTTGTAATTGTATTCTTGTAACTTTTCTGTAAGTATAAAATTATATCAAAATAAAGAGGCATAAGGATTATTAAAAACAAAAATAAAAAACTTGAGGCTTAAATGTTGGATCTCCTGGGACACTTACTCACCATAGTCATGCTATTCTGCGAAAGGTGTATCAGAGGCAATAGTCCAGGAAATCTCAACAGCCACTTCCTCAGAGGAAAGCCCTTTGTTAGTAGACACTGTTAACATTTCAATGCCAGTTTCATGTGCTCTATCTCAAAACTCTGCTCTTCAAGGTAGTCAGTTTAACCCTTTCACCTCCATATTAGAAAAGAGGGTTCCTTGGTGGATGGCAAATATTCTATTTCTCTAACCTGTTCTCTCTAAGCTATACACTTACGTATCACCAGCACTAGGCAAGTTGCTTGGTCTTTTATTAATAAAGCAGCTGAATAATTTATAAGGGTTGCATAGGGCCCATTAGAAGGGCCAGAGCAGTAATAACTGGCTTAGGACTTTGCTTACTCAGGGCTAAAGTTTAATTTATCCATAAATGCCCCAGCTCACAAACCCATCCCACAGGTCTGACCTGCTCTCTTTTGCTCTACGATCACATGTCCTAGCCATGCTCTCATCTTAGATGTGTTCCTATTGGTGTCATCTCTGGGGCCAATAAAACAAATCCAAACCCCCAAACAACTAAAAATGCTTACCTTCATTACTACACTTCCTACTTAGGGTCACTGCCACTGTCCCATTCTTAAGTTTTGGTCATCCCAAAAGAAAGGCAGTACAGACTGATTCCTAGCCAACAGGAGAGCACACGCAGATGCAGTGAATGGAGGGAAGATTAGAAAGGTCCCTTGTTACCTAGAGGTAAGTATGTTCAATGTCAATTAGGGCATTGCGTTCTAAATGAGGAGATCAAGAAAATATGCTCTGCTATTTATTTAGTAAGTGAGTTAACTTTCCCAGGCTTCAGTTTTCTCATCTGCAAAATGGAGATTGTAGTGTAATGGTGCCTGCCTCACAGGACTGTGGGTAAGGATGAAATGAGTTAATCCACAGCATGTAGGTACTCATTAAGTGAAAACTATTATTAGAAACTCAGACATGGAATGAATCTTAGAGAAACCTCGTCCAAACCACTTATTCTATGAAAAAAATCTGAGGCCTGGCGAGGTTCTGTGACCTGTTCAAGGCTCTGTTACTTTGGAAACAGATCTAGGCATTAATTCAGTTCTCCTGAGAGACACCCAGTTTGGTTCTGTGTGTGACTGCAGGGCTGCTGTGGCTCTAGCACTCTTCCTCTGTGGCAACTATAGGGTTATTTTGTTTTCTAAATTTTTTTTTTTTTTTTTTTTTAAGACAGAGTCTCACTCTGTCACCCAAGCTGAAGTGCAGTGGCTCACTGCAAGCTCCGCCTCCCGGGTTCACACCATTCTCCTGCCTCAGGCTCCCCAGTAGCTGGGACTACAGGTGCCCGCCACCAAGCCTGGCTAATTTTTTGTATTCTTAGTAGAGATGGGGTTTCAGCGTGTTAGCCAGGATGGTCTCGATCTCCTGACCTTGTGATCCGCCCACCTTGGCCTCCCAAAGTGCTGGGATTACAGGCGTGAGCCACTGCGCCCACCCTTTCTAAATTTTAAGAGAGTCAAAATGTTAGCCAAGAAACATCAGTGCTCCTTCATTTATCCAAGAACTTTCTAGTGAGTGCTGACTTGGTGAAGCACTATTCTAGGCAGTGTTATGGTGGCTTCAGCGGTAACAAGATAGACATGGTCCTTACAAGGTCCCCTCAAGCATCTTACAATCTGATGATGAAACAGTGATGTCAGAGGGAGTGATAGAGGGGGATGTAGTCAGGAGGGTGGATGGCAGTTAATTAAGGCGTTTCTTTGCAGTGTAATCTCTAGGAAGATGGTACTGTAACACTGGTTTCAGCATTGCATATATGAATATGCATGGGTATATGTGATAAGAAGAAATTATACAAAGTGGCATTACCCTCTGAAAAGTTCATTCTTGGGCACTCATATCAGAAATAAACACTACTCATTATCAGAATAGACCTTTTTTGGTCTTGGTCTTACCTCCCTGGCTATTCTGGAGCAGATGGGTGGATTAAGGCAAAAGGGCACTAGAGTAATCAATGCAGGGCTCAATTTACTCTCAAGTGAAGTTCATTTCTCTACTCTCTCAAGGTTGGATTCTTAGCCGTTGGCATTTGTGCTATGTGCCACGAAATTCCTGCCCCAAGAACCAGTTCAGGGGATCAAAGAGCTATTATTAATGTCTCAGTTTAGGCCAACTGAGAGAGGGAATGACAGTAGAGGCAGGCCACTCACCCCTCCATTCAGCCGCCCTCCTCCACAACGGGGCCATTGAGCAGGCGCCACAATAGAGGGCTGAGAATAAAAGGCCGAAGGAAAGCATACAGAGTCCCCTTGCACAGACTCGGTCATTCATCACCAGGCAAGTGCCAATATCTGGCAACAGCAATCTCAATTTCTGCAAATCCTCCAACTTGCAACAGCTGCTAGTGACTCTGGTGGGCGGCTTTGCTGCTTACGCCAGTTTCCAATACCAAGCCCTGGCCCACAGCCAAGTAGACATTACTTGGGTTAGAGACACGCTGGCTGCAGAGAGCAGCAACAATGGACTTCACAGCTTATAAAGCAGCTTACAAAGAGCTCCCGTGTATTTCAAAAAGCACTTCAGATAGCTGGTGAGAGAAGCTATCTGCACAAATGCATTCAAGCAGTTTATTTCTAACCCACTTAATTCAAGGTTTCCTTCAGGAGCCAATGGCATAGTGGAGGTAGGTGCAGAGAACTGCAAGAGGGCTGGATGGCTTGGCAGCTGAGGCAACGCAGTCAAGCCACATCCGCCCTCCTCTGGAGCACCAGCTCAGCAGGATGAGGAGTGACTGGCAGCAATCAGTCCTCCAATGGGTTAACAAATGTAATGAAAAAATGAAACAAATTCTGTGGGATTCCACGGCTCTTTAGTGAGTTGTCAAAACTGCTTTCATCAGCATTGTTAAGGAGCATTTCTAAACGTTACTGAATGAACGTGCTGAGTGCCATCTAGGTGCCTGCTGCCACACCATCCAAATGTACCTTCATCTGATTGCACAGGTAACGCCAGCCAATGGCACCTCCTGTTCTGCCTCACCTCTCCCAAGTCTCTATGGTTCCACTCATCTCCTCCATGAGATCTAGACTTGCCCTTGTAGGCACAGCTGACTAGTTTCTAGAGAACAACTTTGCCAGGTAACAGGCACAGAGACCAAAAGAAGCTAAAGACTGAGGCACAAAGGCCTATGTCTGGAGCCTGGATTTTATGGAAGCCACAGAAGGGCACAGCAACAATGGGCCCAAAATGGACCATGTTCATAGGAGAAATACAGACAGGTAACAATTCTTTATCAATTTTGTTTTGTCCTCTTGCCCATAGATTTTTCAAAAGAATTTCATGAGTACTTTTATTTATGGAAAACAAACTAATGTGAAGACTGAGGTGAGGTGGGAACTAAGGACCCCTTCACATGACTTTGGACCCCACTTGGAGCTCTGATGCGCTGTGTATGATTTCTTAGAAACTATGAATCAATAGATTCCAGGTAAGAAATTATTACAATAATTAATAGAATCAAAAGAAATATACAAAGCCGTATCCAACATGAAGTAGAACTGGATTGTGAAGTGGCACAGCTCAAGTGCTACTATGTTGAAGGAACCGAAGCTACCAACCCCCCAGCACTTATTCCAATAGTAAGATCTATTCTTTAGGGGAATAAGGAGTGAGTATGATATGGCAATGTTCACTGTGAGGCCAACCTCCTAGCATGAAATGGATCCATGTAAGAGGCTCAGCATGCTATTACCCCATATTATTAACATATAATATGCCATGTGCAGCAATGAGACTCCTTAAAGGGATCAGGTTCTGAATTAATGTATCATCTGTACTTGGATTATCAGCATCAAATGCAACTCTTCGTGTATTGGTTATTCCAACAGCTATTAGAAGAATGAAGATTATATCACAGAAAACCTTTAGGGAGAAAGTGGGGAAATAAAAACAGTTTCTATCAACTGCAGAATTTGTGCTTGCCTATCAACAATGCACATTTACTTCCAGTACGACTTCCCTGTATTTTTCATGTTATGTTTTAAAAGTTAGCATTCACCAACAGGAAGAAATTCTGCAACAGAACTCAGAACCAAAATTAGAGCTCACAGAGGAAAGCAAAATGGCACGAACACAGACCTAACTAACAGAGCTCGCTTTCTGCCCCCATCCTGCTGCTAGAAACCAGACACTATGTTAGGCACAGTGAGGCAAGCCTAGGAAGGCTCCAATCACAGATCCATGATCTATGACTGTGCATTTCTGATTCGGTTCTTGAGATGCAGATGCTGAAGCTACTGTACCATCTGCCAAGAGCAACGGCTGCTCCACGAGACCTTCACTCCTGGCAAATCTCACTTAAAAGACCCACCTCTAACTTGGTATTTTACACTCAATGTTAATATTTAAGTATACACGGCACTGCGGTGCAATATAAATGCTTGTCAAAAATAAGATCCTTGAAAGCATACACTATTTCCTTTTTTCCTCTTGCAGTGTCAAGCAATTAACAGGTATTAAATAACCACTGACTAGTCAACTACAAAAAAGAGGGATGTGAGCAAGAATACTAGCAAGAACAAGTATCTGTTACCATGTCTTCCCACCCACCCAACTGTGGAGGAAAAAACTCCCTCCTCTCAAATCAAGGCAGGCTGCTTACAAGGAGCACCACGTGAAAGGGAAAAATGGCCACTCTACGCAATATGCCTATTTTGATGTGAAGGGCTGGTCTGTCGTTAGCACTTCCCAATCAGTAGCACTCACAAATAGGTCTAAACTTGGAAAATTAAAAAAAAAAAAAAAAAAAAAAAAACTCCCTATCAAACAATGAGAATCAAGAGTAAAAAAGAAATAGCAGTTTGCTAAAAAAGAGACTAAAATACATCAGGGCCTTAGAAGAGTTATTTCTGCATTCCCTGCACATACGACATCATTCATGAAGAAGGCAATGGTACAAATATAGCATAAATGTCGTCTGCTCTAGCTTGTAATTTAAAATGCAAATGCTAATGAGCGAACTGGTATATCAGTGGAGTTAATAACCGCATGCCTAGCACAGGGGCTGCATCCAAAACACACACAGAGAAGAGACAGACACCATGTTCCAATTTAAAAATAAAAACACCCAAATTAACCCTAGAAAAATCACTAGCAGATGTACAAGCTCAGGAAAAGGAGGCACACAAGGGCAGGGAAATGGGAACTTCTCCACCAGCCGCAGACTAACCAGTCAATTTAAATATTTTCCTACATATAGTAAAGGTAAGCATAGGAGTTACGAGGGTTTACTGAGGAATGCTATTGTAAAAGCATTCCAGAGTATAATAAGTATAATAAGGAAAAGCTACAGGGAATCCAGAAAGCTTGAATAGAAAGTTTTCTCCAAAGCCGACTTTAGAAGCCTATAAGCTAATCTTGCAGGGAGCCAAATGAGATGTAGATCTCATTTACTTCATCATAGGCAAAGGGTGAAGAAGCTTTGGTTAAAAAAAGCCCAAAAACTTACAAGGTCTAGATTTAAAGGGTCATTTAAGTAAATTGGAAAAAGCTCTAATGATGAAATAAAATGATGGAGAGAATGCAATTGTGTCTCAAATGCCTTCCAAACATGAAAGGAACTTCTGTGGATTGTTCTTGCTCCTCATAGGCTGGTGCTTGGCAGCCCTGCAGCAGAATGTGGGAACACTCCACAGCACTGAGATGAAGAGCAGCTCCTTGGGCTTCCTCAGAGCCCCCCACGCATGGGCAACGAGGAAGTGCATTGTGTGGTTAGTGGCCCTGTCCAGCGCCAGGACTGAAACTACGACGCCTCCTCAAGGCCAGCAGGAGAGTGAGCTTGCACATGCTGCCCACATTGGACACCTAGTGTCTTCTAGTTCCCATGTTAGTGCTATTCATTCAAATTCCACACAAAGAGCCAGGCCCAAACTCTAACAGATCCAGCCCATCTGACTGGTGAAGCCTCAGGAAAACTTTTGAAAGAAACTCAAGGTAAGCAATGACCTGGAGTTTGGGGAAGGGGGCAAACAGCTTTTCAATGATGAAGAATGGTTTTATTTATTTATTTTTTAAACCCAGTCAAATCTGTTTGAAAGGGGTGGGGGATTCCTGAGATGGTTTCCATAGCAACCAGGATTAAGTCTTACAGCAGTGTGCACTGTTCACCCTGGGGCTGCCCATTACCAGATTTCAAAGCATTAACCTTTAATTTCAAATTACCAAACCATTTACACTCCCTCTCCTGCATCCAGGTTCTGCCATTTTCTACTATTAGTCTGATAAAATGGACTCCCCCACAGGGCTGGAGTGGTGGTGAGTAGCACAGTAGCTTGTCAACATTACTACTAAGTGGCTGGTGGGAAATGCCCACAGGTTGACAAGATGGTGCTGAATAATCTATACTGAAATGTATTCCTCTGGGAAAGCCACAAGAAGGGACTTAGAACTGAAGCATTTGGGCACAACCAATGAGACAGGTGCTGTTTTTGGAAATAATCCAACAGAGAAAAGCCATCAGATTTCTGGAAGCTTCCCATTCCAGCCCCCAATGCCCACCAGGTGGAAGGCAAGCCAGACAACCCTAAATAGACTCAGACAGAATGAGCTTTAAAGTAGGAGGGAAGGAGAAGGGCCCGAAAAGGAACACCTGGGGAAAAGCTCACAGGACTGACCTTCTCTAACACTCCACTGGCCTCATTAGCTCTGCATAAGACAGGCCTCACCTCTATCCAGGATGTTTTCTCCCCTTGTCTCATCAGTATTAAAACATGAAAGCATAAGAGTGAAAAGCACAATAGAAGGCTTTAGAATAGAAGAGTAGAAACACTAGTCAGAGAATTCAGGAGGAAGGAATCTCCTCACTGACCTACCTATCCAAAGCCAATCCACAGGCCTATCGTCTAACAGCAAGGGTAAATCAACATCTATCTTTTCTTGGCACATAAAACCCAGTAGATGGTAAGGGCTGAACACCCTAACAGGAGGGCTGCACCATCCTCCGCAGTCCGACTGGCTCCATAGAAGGTGATGACACCACCAGGACTATCTTTTCCTAGTTACAGGAGGCCCTATATAGGCTGGCACATAAATGCCATATGGGCCTTGCTGTCTCCCTCACCTCCAGGTCACCAGCATCACACCAAGATATGCAGGCCAGTCTGATGGAAATAATTAATTAGGAAGCAGGAGAGCAAGAATTCATCTTTAAATGTTTTAGCTCCAAGGTCTGTGACTGCCATTAAACCAGGCCAAACAAATCTTATTTTTAGTGATGACTTTATTTATTATTCTGGAATGGGTACTGAACAAATCATATTTCTCCCTCTTTTATGCTGAAACACTCGATTATGTCATGAAGTCTTTTAATTCCTACTCCCAGTCTTCAGGTATTGGCATACTGAGGCTCTTAGCATCTTTGCTCATCCTCCTCTGATCTGACCACCTGCAGTTTCCTGATGTCCTTCCTAAAAGGATGGGCCTCAGATGGTACACCGTACACCAGGAATGCAATGACTTGGGCTGGGTCAGTACCTGGCTCCACTCCTATCTGCATTCTGTATTTCTGAGTTCTGAACCAGCCTTTTTGACAGCAGTTACATATTTACTCTTATTGTTTTATAAAATCTGAGCTGTTTTCATTTGTACAGTATTTAAGGCATGTGTTGCTTACCCTTATGCTTTTAAAACATTTTTTTTCTTCATGTCAATACATTTTTTACTCCAGCAGACACAATTACTTTGCTTAAAGGCTGGAACTATATCATGCATTTCTGTATTCCTAGCATTGTGCCCACTGAATATTAAAAAAAAATTATTAAATAACCATGTAACTGAATGACCCACAAGCATGAAGAGGCTCATTCTGGGGATGATTCATGATGTAAAGATGAAAATAATCAGGGTGTAATTGGAGGTTTCATTCACATGACCAGTGGGTGACGGTGTGCCTGCAGAGATGGGGAGCTGAAGGTAGAGCAGTGAACACTCAATAGCAGGAGAGCTAACAGGGAGATTTACACACCAATACAAAAGTGGAGAGAAAAATGATTGATGAATATGTCCATTTCTTTTAGGTAGCTCTTCCTGCGATCTGATATAGGTCAACTTCTTCTGCCCAGATAAATCAAACCCAACCTGCCCAAAGAAAATGCAGCAGACCTTCTTGGAAATTCAAATGCCATCGCCCGGAGGAAAACTTTTCCATTCAACAATTGTTATTTGCTCTGTATTCTTATACTATGTGGCCTGTGCTTTTGATAACTGTTCTTTTGTATTTCCTTGTTTACATTTTTTTGTATGGCCATCTACACAACTAGACTCAAAGATATTTGAGGGAGAAGTTATCCTACTAATTTATGTATCATCCAAAATTTAACTACTGAAGACTACCTTTCTTAATCTGTGCTTGTAAAAATCTTGGACTCATTAAAAAACACTCCCCAAATCTGTTCATTGTGTTAATTCTTTCCTGTAAGTGACTCTCCAGGATCCCTGGACATGAACATAATTCTTATAATTCCTATAATGATATCTTTAAAAGTAAAGAACTAGAGCAGCTCCAGGAAAGTCTCATGTTAAGCTGCCCATTTCTAGTAATGGGACCCGACAGAAAGTAGGCAGTGAAGACAGAATCAAACTGGGAAGTCCCAAGAGAAAGAATACCCCACTTTACAAATATCCATTAAGTTGCAATTCAATTAAAGCATCTGAAAGGAATTCATAAGTATCAGCAGACCCTGTAATTGCTTAATTAAGGATAGAAGCCTAGCAAACACAACCACAATAACAGCCTGATTCATTAGCACCTCTGTGATAGCAGAATGGGATTTCTCACTTAAACATACATTGGTTTTAATTGTGTAATTTAGTTAGGCACTGGTAATCAATGGGGACCCATAATTCCTGGGACCAGGAGGTGAGGAGGCTATTCCTGTTCACCTTCCCTTCCCTCCTCTCATTAGAAGTTTTTGGTCTATTGAAACAGGCAGTTGATATTCCAGTGAGGATTGGCTGGAGAAGAGATCTTAAAGGAAAAGAAGGAAAATAAGGAAATGAGGAACTTCATTCAAAGGCATTCAGGGTGAAAGGACACACAGGCAAAGCTTTAGTTCACCATGTACAAGCCCACTACCATTTATCAAATCCTAGACACTTAGAACCTTTCTCAGTGCCTCCCTTGTCATAATCCAGCTCCAGAAAGGGAGAAGGAGAGGCGGAGGCAGAGGGAGAGGGAGAGGAGAAGGGAGAAGGGTTGGGAGAGGGAGAGGAAGGGGGAGGGAAAGAAAAATGCTAAAAGGCAGGAAAACGGAAGTCTCATTTTCTTGTCTTATCTCATACGAATAGGTAACTGGTTAATTGTAAGTCACCTGCTGTGAACCACATGGGAACTCCCTGTCAAGTGGCTGCTGCCTTCTAGATGGTTTGTACTATGAGTTCCATGCAAGGTGACTGGCATCCATTTCCTGCCTGCCTCACCCTGTAATTCCTCAAACTTATGGCGGTACCACCTTTAACACTAAGGAAATGCAAACATGGCATGGTGGACTCACTCAGTGAGTTGGCAGAAGACTCCAAATATCTGATATAAGGCTCCTTAGATCACTTTGCACTGAAATCTCAAATTATTATTCTCTTCCAATTCAGGAGAACAGTATTTGGTTTGCAGGCACCATGCCTTGATACCTGCTACGCTTATCCAACAGGGCTACTTCCTAAACTGTGCCTGCAGCATGACCCTGATACTTAAGATCTAATAAGGGAATTACAATAAGGACACTCAATATAAAGGTCATAGTAATAAGACAAACACTCCACACCCACTGGGGCTTTTAAGTAAAAACGTGAGGTCATGTGTCATGGTTCATGCTTACAATCCTAGCACTTTGGGAAACTAAGGCAAGAGGACTGCTTGAGGCCAGGAGCCTGAGACCAGCCTGGGCAACATAGTTGAGACCCTGTCTCTACAAAAAACAAACAATATTAGCCAGGTGTGGTGGCATGCACCTGTTGTCTCAGATACTCAGGATCTGAGGGAGGATTACTTGAGCCCAGGAGTTCAGGATTACAGTGAGCTATGATGGGGCCACTGCACTGTAGCCTGGGCAACAGAGTAAGACCCTGTCTCCAAAAAAAGGAAAAAAAGAAAAAGAAAGCAAAAAATAAAAGCATGAATTGAGAGCCAAATAGTTTCCAAATATGTGACTCAATCTCCCTCTAGGCAAAATACTAAAGTAAAATGGGACACACACGACTAGTGAAAATAAAAACTGCGTGAACCACTTTTGCTCTCATGGAAGGAAACGTGTGGGGCTCACTAAAGGCCAGATGAGGAAAAAGGATGCTTTTTAACAAATGCAGGCTGCCCAGGGATCCTGGCTTCCTTGCTAACTATGGACAAGAACTGACTGTGACTGCCTCCGAGACTGAAATCAGCACGCTAAGGAGGCGGCCACAGCAGCAGGCAGAGAGACCTTGAACAGTCTCAGTTCTGATGCTGTAAGGTCACCTGCTCACCGACCAAGCCTAAGGCAGGTGCTTAAAGGACTAGAGGGCAAGAGCGTTCAGGAGGCACTGACCTGTTGGCTACAGCTGACTTCTCTAGCCCCACCTGCTATCCCATCTGACCAAGCGATCATTCTACATACAGGGGTGCAGGAACCGTGACAGAACGGCCAGCTGGCTTGGGCCAAATGCCACTCCCTATCAAGCTGTGGGGCCGTCTGCCTGAAAAAAGGCCACATAAAAATGGAAAGTGTCCACCCCACCTTGAAGTACAGAGGGCTCTCCAAAAGGCTGGGATTAATGAGAGCAGCACATAAGGGACTGCACCCAACAATTATCTTGGCATTCCCCTTGAGAATCACAACCCAAACTCCCTCCTTACTGCAAAGACATTTCCAGCAGAATGCCACGCTTACATAATGAAGAGTGCATACGGCAGATATTTGCAAAGCTCTAGCAGGACAATCGCTGCCCAGGTGAATAATCCTACAACATGAATAGCATGCCTATACTCACTTTCAGCTTTGTAGGTAGCTTTAAAAGACCAAGGGATCTTTCTCTCTCCAAGCCTACTCCCTCAACCCACATTCTCCATGCATCTCATCCCTTCTGTTTCTTCTAGATCACTGCTCCATTCATTATCCCTGTGCAACCTTTCCTGATTCCCTCTCTTCAGAATTCAGACCAGTGCTTCTCAACATTTCAAATCTTATGTTCCCCAGGATAATCTCTCACTCCATCTTTTTTATAACTTCATTTGCCAATATTTTGTTGAGTTTTACATTCTAAAATTGATATTATGAAAACAATAGGTGTACTGAATAGCCTTTTCAGCTATCCATACCTTCTTGATTCTTGAATAAGAATTACAGTTCTAAAAGCACTCAAGATGCTGACCATGCTTGGAATGTTACCTTCACCCTTTGGCTTTTACTTTCTGCACTACTATTCCATTCTCTGTTAGATATTAGGGAAGTGCAATCTGTACTTAATAAGTCTGTTTCTAACTTCCCACTTTTACTTCCCAGTCACCTGTAATCTACCTTTAATTGACTCAACTCTGATGAAATTGTACTGAGAGAGGTTACCTGTGACTTACTAGTAGATAAACAGCATAAAAGCACTTTCCAGTTTTTATATACTTGATGTTTTATGTAAACTCTGACACTGCTGATGTCTGGGAATTCTTTACTCCCTTGGCTTCCAGAAGAATGCTGTCTCGACTGTCTCACTGCTCAGTCCATATATGAACACTTAGCCCACTCCACGCAGGTTGGTGTCTTCCAGGGTGCTTACACTTTGTAAACCTGTCCTCTAGGCACTGTAACAGTTTTAATTACTGCCTCTATGCTGATGTCTGCCTGACCTGAGTCTAAACATTCTCATGGATATTCCAAAACCAAACCAACAACCTGTTCCTAAAACCTATTCTTACTCTTATGTTGCCCTTAATTGTGGACATCTCAATCTATCTGATTGCTCAAACCTAGGACACTTTCACTTTCTCCCCTCCACTCAACACCACCCCCTACGCCTGACCAAAAAGAAGCCAGGCATTCCCAGAATCTCATCAAGTCTACCTCCTACTTTTCCAAATCTCTCCAATTTTCTCCCCAGATTTCAGACCTCTACAACTCTGCCTCTTAATTGCTCTCCCAGACTCTTGCCCCTTATTTATTCCAATATATCCACAAAAATGAACTTTCTTAACCCAAGTCTGAGCATGCTTCCCCCTTGCTTAATAGCCTCTCCAGTGACTCTGAAGGTCCACTGCGTAATCTAAAATAGAAGGACTAGCTCGTGTCTGAGTTGTCAGCCTGACTCCACGCTCTACCCTCCTCACTCTTTATACTTCACCAGTAACAACGGTTACATGGTTGCCCAGATCTACGCAGATGTTCATACCTCTACAACTCTGTACACGCTGCTATCTCTAGCTAGAATGTGCATCTCCTTCTACTCCCCCTCCCCAACACAGTAAACTCTTATATGTACTTCAAAACACAGCTCAAGATACCAGCACCTAGGGAGGTGTTCTCTGATGTCCACCTAAAGAAATAATCATTCCCTTCTCAGTGCTACTTCTAGACCTTGTCCATAATTCTATTCTCTCATCTAGTACCCAACTTTACATTTTGTTTACATGTCTGTATTCCCTTGGGTGTTTCCTGAGACCTAGGACTGTGAATTACCTGTGTATTCTTTGGGATGGGGTTTTAGGACAATGCAGAGTTCCTTGCTCCAAAGTCTCAGAGGGAAAAGCCTTCCTTCCAGCAAGCTTAGTCAGAAGTAGACTGGCACAGCTCCTTTTCTTGACTTATTTCCAGTAACGGATAGGTCACAATTTCTATGATAGAGCCATAGCTATGTGCACACATGCTGCACAACCATGCCACTCCAAATTGAGGGGCAAGGTAAACTCTAGTTATAAAAACACTAACTCTTTGCAAGGGGAAGGAGCATATCTGTTGATGATCTGCTTTATAATGGGCTTGTTTTAGATTCAACTCATTAAACTCCAACAATCATGAGGCAGGAAGTTATAACTGATGTGTAAACTGAGGCCTGAAGAGGTAAATAACCTCGCTAAAGTCACCTGCTTATACACAGTAGAGCCATGATGCAAACTGAGATCTGCTTTCTCAAGACTTTTCCCTGTCCTGTATTCTTGCCAGGTTTCTGAAGAAACCAAAAGATGCATAATATAACAGCATACACTATGGCAGGAGAAAAATGTAAAAGGCTTATATTTTTATCACGTATTTGCTTCTGTGTAATCTATCTTTCACAATGTAAGTTAACTCAGGCAATGCCTTTTGAATTGCTAAGCTTAAAATAATGCCAAATACACACAGAAACTGGCTGATACAGAGTCGAGTGATCAGACTGCTTGTGTCTAAGCAACGTAAAACTAGAAGAATTCTGCAGGAAAACTCCAGCCAAATGGTCTGTGCTCTGAGCGGGCTCCATTCAGGTAGTTTAGAGTTTAAAAGACAGAACTTCAATGTTCTCTTTCCCTTGTACATTTGTGGCCAAGTTTCCCAGGAAGAATAATATGGTTTCTCTTTTTTACCTCTGGGATAAAGCTCTACATTGCCAAAACGATGCTTTTTTTTCTCAGCTGCAGAGCAGAGGATGAGTTGAAAATACACAGGCATACCTCAGAGATACTGCGGGTTCAGTTCCAGACCACTGCAATAAGTGAATATTGCTATAGAGCAAGTCACAAAAATTTTTAGTTTTCCAGGGCATATAAAAGTGTGCACCCTATACTGTAGTTTAATAAAAGCACTTTATTGTTAAAAAATGCTAATGATCATCTGAGCCTTCAGTGAATCATAATCTTTTTGCTGTTGGAGGGTCTTGCTTCCATGTTCATGGCTGCTGACTGATCAGGGTGGTGCTTGCTGATGGAGGTGGTGGCTGTGGCAAAAAAACAATGAGGTTTGCTGCATCAACTGGCTCTTCCTTTCACAAAATACTTCTCTGTAGCATGGAATGCTGTTGGATAGCATTTCATTCACTTTAGAACTTCTTTCAAAATTAAAGTCCATTCTCTCAAACCCTGATGCTGCTTCATGAAGTTTACGTAATATTCTGAATCCTTTGTTGTCATTTCTACAATATTCACAGCATCTTTGCCAGGACCAGATTCCATTTCATGAAATAACTTTCTTTGCTCATTTATAAGAAGCAGCTCCTCATCTGTTCAAATTCTTTTCATGAGATTTCAGTAACTCAGTTTTATCCCCAGGCTCTACTACTAATTCTAGTTCTTTTGCTATTTCTATCATATCTGCAGCTACTTCCTCCATTGAAGTCTTGAACTCTTTGAAGTCAACCATGAGGCTTAGAATAACTTCCTTCAAATTTCTGTTTATGTTGGTTGCTGTTTCAACCTCCTCCCATGAATCACGAATGTTCTCAATGGCATTTAAAGTGGTGAATCCATTCCAGAAAGTTTTCAATTTGCTTCCCAGATCCATCAGAAAAATCACTAATTATGGCAGCTTTAGGCTTACAAAACATATTTCTTAAATAGCAAGGTTTGAAAATCAAAATTACTCCTTGATACATAGGCTGCAGAATGAATGCTGTGTTAGCAGGCATGTACAATCTTTGTGTACAACTCTTTCAGAGCTCTTGGGTGACCAGCTAGCTGCAGCACTGTGAATGAGCAGTAATATTTTGAAAAAAAATCTTTTTTTTTTTTCTGAGCAGTAGGTCTCAACAATGGGCTTAAAATATTCCATAAACCAGGCTGTCACCAGATGTGCTGTCATACAGGCTGCTTTGTTGTTCCTTTTACAGAGCACAGGCAGAGTAGATTCAGCATCATTCTTAGGGGCCTTAGGCTTTTTGGAATGGTCGATGAGCAATGGCTTTAACTTAAAAGTCACCAGCTGCATAAGGTCTTAACAACAGAGTCCACTTGTCTTTTGAAACTCGGAAGGCAGGCATTGACTTCTCTCTAGCTATCAAAATCCTGGATGGCACCTTCTTCCAGTAGAAGGCTGTTTCATCTACATTGAAAATCTGGTGTTTGGTGTAGCCACCTTCACCAGAGATCTTAGCTGGATCTCCTGGATAACTTGTTGCAGTTTCTACATCAGCACTTGCTGCTTCACCTTGTACTTTTATGTTATGAAGATGGCTTCTTTCCTTAAACCTCATGAACTAACCTCTAACAGCTTCACACTTTTCTTCTGCAGCTTCTTTACCTCTCAGTGTTCACAGAATTGAGGAGAGTCAAATCCAGAGGGCTTTCTCTGGATTAGACTTTGGCTTAAGGAAATATTGTGACTGGTTTGATCTTCTATCCAGAACACTAAAATGTTTCTGTATCAGCAATAAGACTGTTTCGATTTCTTTTCCATTTCTATTTTCTTTTCTATTTTGAGATAGGTTCTCATTATGCTGCCCAGGCTGATCTGTAACTCCTGGGCTCAGCCTACTGAGTAGTTGAGAGTACAAGCATGCACCACTGCACCCAACTTTGTCTGGTTTTCTTATCATTCAATGGGTGGAGCAGTCAGAACACATACAACATTTATCAATTAAGTTTACCATCTTATATGACTGTGGTTCATGATGACCCAAAACAGTTGAAATAGTACCATCAAAGATCACTGGTCACAGATCACCATAACAGATATAATAATAATAAAGTTTGATATAATAACGATAAAGTTTGAGATGTTGTGAAAATTACCAAATGTGACAGACACATGCTGCTGGAGAAATGGCACTGACATACTTGCTTAACATAGGGTTGCCGCAATCTATTTATTTATTTTTAATAGATATTTACTTAATATCTATTAAAAATGCAATATCTGAAGCGCAATAAAAAGAAGTGCAATAAACCCGGATATGACTGTGCCTCCAACTCTCCAGCAAAAGTTCACTACCAAGAAACGTCATGGGAATAGAAACCTTAGTAAAAAGGCACAAATGACTTCATAAAAGGACTCCCTCACACACTGCCACACAGCCCTTCAGTTTACCATAACTCACATTAGCAAAATAAAAGCACAGTCCTCCAATAAGGTATGAGTTTTTTTGCATCCCTTCTTTTGCACAGCTGCCCTGAGCTTGGTGTCACACTTCAATGAGTCCCTTCAGAAGGCCTGCAGAATGGTGCAATGATCAAGTTTATAAGAGTATGCACAAGAGCCACAATGAGAAGTGACAGCCAAGCAGCAGCAGTGAGCTCCATAGTCATGTGTTCAGGGAGTGATTTATCTCACATAACTCGATCCATTTAGTGGGGGCCTGAGGGAGACCCTTATCCAGACAAGAAACTACCTGTGCCTTCTAAGAAAAGGAGGCCAAGGTGATCTGGCAGGAGACAGCAAGCATGACTCCTGTTTCTCTTTTCCCATAACAAATTCTATTCAATAATTCAACGTAAGAAGTGCTGAGACAACAGGACAGTAACAAAAAAGGAAAGGTGGGGACCATGTGCATCTGGGGACCATGGCAGGACATATCTTTTGCAAGTGAATGAATGTTTGTGTGTGCAGGGGTGGCTGGGCGGAGTTGGGGTGGTGGTGGAAGTAAAATGACAGCTTTCCCTCAAAGACTGCAGTCTCTGTGAAGTACCAACTGGAAATAAATAATGATTATTTGCCAGCAGCAAAGAAATGAAGCAGTTTGTTCCTTGAATGCATAAATGTAAATTGCTCAAAGAGCACAGTTTATACATAGCCTTCTGGCTTGTGAAATATTAAGCTACCAGAAAAGATAGGGTAAGACGCACATTAAGTCAGCGAAGAAAGGAGCATCACTTGCCTTAGCACGTCAACCTCAGCACAACAAGAAATACTATTGATGTGGGAAGAGTGTGTGAAAGCAACATCATGGCTGGGGTTTCGTAAAGGACTGGGATCTTAATGGCATTTGAAAAGAATGAAACGGAGACAAACGGCACTGCCTGGGGAGGTACAGGGGAAGAGTGTCTCGGCTCCACTGAGGCCTCCCCACAACTAACATGGCATGGGTGGTCTGTTTCAAGTGGGTAATGAATGCTAACTCTGAGAATTCCGTCGTTGGTATTTTCCTAAGTCTGGAATTTCCTTCGCTTTAGCTCTATAAGGGCTGCGTGCTTTCAAGTTGCTCTACTCCTACATCCTGCGCTTGGTAGAAACAAGGAGCAGAAAGAGGGTGCAGTGCTGGGTCTGCAGTGACAGGAGGATCCGATCTAGAAACTGTGTTTGCATATCCCAACCAGAGAGGAAAAGCATACTGGTGGGCTCTAGGGCCTACCCAGAACACAGTGGGAAAGGAGGGTATGTGGCCTCCAGGGATGACTTCTGAGCTCAGAGTAACATGTAACACATAAGACTTACCTGCAAGCAAGAAGGTGATAAGGCAAGTTTCCTTTGGCAAATAGAGTTTGAGACGAGAACCACTGAAGACGTATTCCACCACAGCTTCAGAACGACCTGCCCGCTGAAGAAAAGGCAGGAACTGTTTTGCTTTTTGGGTATCCTGATGGAGAAAAGAGGAAAAGAGTAACTGGAAAGTAATGAAACCCAACATTTCTTTCTTTCTAGTCTAGGACAAAAAGTTTGGCAGGAAGCTAAGCAAATAACCCTATTTATAGACATTTCTGAAACCAAGACATAGACATGATACTCATGAGGCCTCAGTAGAAGAAATATAGTTAATCGACAGTTTCCAGAACATTCTCATTGACTTAAATACTCAGTTAAAAGGGTGCTTCGAAAATGAGACGTTCACACCAGAGTTCTCTGGGGCAAGAAGAGCTCATCTTCCTTTAACATAAAATTGAGGGGCCAGGCGCAGTGGCTCACGCCTGTAATCCCAGCACTTTGGGAGGCCAAGGCAGGTGGATCACCTGAGGTCAGGGGTTTGAAACCATCTTGGCCAACGTGGCAAAAGCCCGTCTCTACTAAAAATAGAAAAAAATTAGCCAGGCATGGTGGCACATGCCTGTAATCCCAGCTACTTGGGAGGCTGAATCAGGAGAATTGCTTGAACCTGGGAAGTGGAGGTTGCAGTGAGCCAAAATCGCGCCATGTTCACTCCAGTCTGGGCAACAAGAGCGAAACTCCGTCTCGGAAAAAAAAAAAAAAAAAAGAAAAAAGAGGTAAGAAGACCAGTACTAACCTTCTATTATTTAACCTTTAATATTCATCCCCCCCTCCAAAAAAAAAAGTGACGCCTAGGCTATGTCACATAGTCCCTATAACCCTGTGCCAGGAAGCCAAAAGTAGTTTATCTTTAAATAGGTTATGTAAGATTCAGAGCTCACAGTTTCTTAACCTTGAGAAGAGGCCAGCCTTCTCCAGGCACTAGTATAGCAACTCCTGCTCTATGTTCATTTTGGGGATGAGATGATACCTGGGGCCTACTGTTCCTACCCAGGGAAATCTCGAACAGCAGGGTGTGGTCAATTCAGACAAATACCACTTCATGTCAGCATGAATCATTATAGAAATAACAAAAACACATAAAACGGAATAGCAGCTTAAAAACTTTTTTTCGTGCATCAACACAAAGTCTGTGCGTTCTGTCCTCCAGAGAGCCAAATCATGGACATTTCGACTCTCAGAACTCTCAGCCACAGAGAAGCGAAGGGCCTTCAAATTCTTTCAGTCTCTCAAGCTAATTAAACAGATAATAGAGTAAGCAAGCATCAAAATATCACATCGCATATGCTGGGGAAACAGTCACTGGATTTTAGAGTTTTAGGTTTTCAGCCCAGCCAGCAGAACTGAAAACTCCCTCTGAGGACACCAAGTTCTGCAAACTTTCCTGACTTCTGTGACACAAGCAGTCTGCACCCAGCCAAGTTCTTCCTTTCTGACTCTTCTAGCAACAGAGCTATTTTATTTAAATTAATGCACATTAGATAATGAAAACAGAACAAGCCATCAAGTATTTCAGAGTAGCCAAAGGGGCTCCTCTCATTCAGAAGCAGTGAGGTAGGCTGGGATGAAAACAATATTTATAGTAACTAAGATTCATGCTTCCCATCAAATAGATTCCTAGAGAAAAAGACAGCGATCCATTCTCAGTGTCTCTAACAGTACAGTGGTAAAAGGCAAGGTAACCATGAGCTTTAGTGGGTTGGAAACTTCCCCACTGAACACTTAAGCAACACATTCTCCTACACATATACAGCATGAAAAATGCTTGTCTGGCAGCTGGCTGAAGTCCAGAACAGTCAAGCAAGATAAATGCTCCATGAGAAAGAAAGCACTACTTGATTAAAATCCTTGTGCCATACTAGTCTAAATCTGGGACATTATTCATGAGCTGAACCAGTAAGTCAACAATAATTATCAAATTGATTATTGCAAATCATGAGGCAACCTAACATCTCGGAAGAGAAGGCCTTTTTCCTCAAGATCAGAGCAAACTATATTTTTCAGAAATAGACTGCTGCTCATCACTGTCCTTTGGATGTAGTTATCTGGAAAAAATGCTTATAGGAATAACAACGGCACACACACAGGCATGCCTTTCATGTTTGAACTAACGAGGAGGTTGCAGCACACTCTCTTCTTTTTTTGCTAAACTCTTACCTACTTTATAAAGAGAGAAATCTACTCAGACTGAGAATAATCAAGGAGCCTCAAAGGGACCTTAGTGCTACCCATGTCATAAAAATCAACACATGTTCCTGACTCCTCCCAAGTCTCAATGCACAACTCAATAGCTCTAGTCCAGAAATGACACATGGGAAGATAATCAAGAGGATGACATGTCATTGATTATGGCAAAGATCAGAAGTGAAAGCCAACTATGAAAATCAGGCTGGGCGCAGTGGCTCACGCCTGTAATCCCAGCACTTTGGGAGGCCGAGGCAGGCGGATCACAAGGTCAGGAGATCGAGACTATCCTGGCTAACATGGTGAAATCCCGCCTCTACTAAAAATACCAAAAAAAAAAAAAAAAGAAAGAAAGAAAGAAAAAATAGCCAGGAGTGGTGGCCGACGCCTGTAGTCCCAGCTACTTGGGAGGCTGAGGCAGGAGA
This sequence comes from Macaca fascicularis, assembly GCF_037993035.2. Taxonomy (NCBI): domain Eukaryota; kingdom Metazoa; phylum Chordata; class Mammalia; order Primates; family Cercopithecidae; genus Macaca; species Macaca fascicularis. The sequence continues at coordinate 169,602,654 of NC_088377.1, read as the reverse complement.
AAGGCATGAACCCGGGAGGCAGACTTGCAGTGAGCCAAGATCATACCACTGCACTCCAGCCTGGGCAACAGAGCGAGACTCCATCAAAAAAAAAAAAAAAATCATCCAAGCTGACAGAATATTAAGTTCTTATAAAGTCAATTAAATTGATTACAAGAACCCACAGATGTTGGCGCTTTCAAATCTCAGTCACAGCCACACAAAGGTGTGTGTCTTTCCTTGTCATCTTAAGCACTTTTTTGCTTGGCATGTTCCTTTTCAATACAAGCATTCTTGAAATCTTTAATATTTGTTTCAGTGGCTCAAATGAAAAACACTAGTTAGGAAGACTGGCAAGTTTCCTCAGGTGATACAGCTGTAAATCCTCCCTGGTAATTTAGTTATGGAAATTATTTATTTTAGAAATTCTGATTATACCATTATAAAATTGACTGAATTCCGTTAAGTAATTTGCCTTCCAAAGAGAGAGTGCAAGTAGCAATGTGCTTCAGTCTCTTAGACACATTTCCAGAGTTAATAAGAGCCAGGGAGACAGAGATTTTCTCTCTAGAAAAGAGAAGAGAAGAGAAGAGAAGAGAAGAGAAGAGAAGAGAAGAGAAGAGAAGAGAAGAGAAGAGAAGAGAAGAGAAGAGAAGAAAGAAAAGAAAACCTGGCCGGGCACGATGGCTCACGGCTGTAATCCCAGCACTTTGGGAAGCGGAGGCAGGCGGATCATTTGAGATCAGGAGTTCGCGACCAGCCTGGCCAACATGGGAAACCCTAAAAATACAAAAATTAGTCAGGTGTAGCAGGGTGTGCCTGTAATCCCAGCTACTTGGGAGGCTGAGGCAGGAGAATCATTTGAACCTGGGACGCGGAGGTTGCAGTGAGCCCAATCATACCATTGCACTCGAGCCTGGGTGACAAGAGTGAAACTCCATCTCAAAACAAAAAACAAAAAACCACCCAAAACCATATACATAAATAAAGGTTAAAGACCTTAGATTTAAAGAGATAACTACAGGACTTGCTACACAGAATGCTCACTTCAAGGCAATATCAAATATTTCTGCTTATATATCTATATGCTAAGGCTTTCACTCTCAGTTTTCATTGCTATTGCTTACTTACATAAGGTCTGGGATTCTATTTGCCAGTTTTCTGCCACTACATTGGCTCATAGCTTTGCGAATTCAAGTAAATAAATTAGCTGTGGTTTTTTGTTATCTACACCAATATTCTCCTCCACTGGTGTAAATAATCAGGAAGCAACTGGATTTCTGACAAGAGAAGTCTTCTTTTGTTGTTGTACTGGTAGTTTTCACATTACCTGTGCTCTACAACAAACTATACATAAGTATTTTCCTGTACTCTTAGAAAAGCTAATTTAAGATTGCATTAGCTACATTTAACCTGCTATTGTGGATGGCATCTCTTTAAGGAATGTTTCTGCCTCCTCAATGCACCTTGAAATTGAGAAAGTAATGATGCAACAAATGTGCCTGGGGTGACTTCATTTCAAAGGATGTTAATATCTATATCTCAAACTTAGAGGAATAGGGTTCTGAACGACCCTCCAGAATGGCAGGATGATCCTTAGAGAGAAGCAGAGAAGCAAAGGTTATAAAAACACCTTATTTATAAATTCTCACTCTGCCCTGACTTCTGGCTGGTCAGGCCAAATCTCTTCGAAATATGGGTACATCTATTTATGGCTATAAGACATCCCCTTCAGCAGTTAGATTGGAACTTATCTCCACAAAGTACCTTGCTGTGTATACAAACACATGTTTAAAATAATTTAGTATGATGAATTCCCAGGCTTGGGAGAATGGGAGATTCGGGTGGATAGGTGGGAGAGCAGAGGAAGCAGAATCCTTGTACAGCCGGCACAGGATAGAAGTGTCTGAAAGACCACCACCCCAGACAGCCAGGTCACCTGCTTCCTAGAGGAGCTGAACTACAGAAATCACAATTCTGTGAATTCTGGAACAGAGTTTAGGCTGTCGGTGTGCACTAGATGTATGCAAAGTGATTCCCATGATTTCTCCAACGAAAGTCCCCAAATAGTAGGCATGAAACTAGAAAGGGCTGGTGAGAGGTAAACATAACAGCACACCAAACAGCATGGGAAAATGGGAATAGACTAAACCTATTAGTTAACAATTAACCACTCAGGATTGTCATGTGCAAGGCTCAAATGGGAATTGTTAATAATGAAGATCACGAATTAGTTCTCATCATCACAATCACTCTTTGATTAACATCACAGGAAAATGAACTAAAAACAAATACATGCAGAACTTATTATGTTACTGGGGAAGCATATTCTACCAGCACTTGAGAAACAGCTAGAAAGAAGTCCATCAACCCTGACGGGCCTTCCTGGAGGTGCAAGCATATGCTCTACTGCCCATCCCAGGATGTTTCTTCCTATGAAGCTCTCTGTACTGCTTGGTCCCACCAGGGATGACCTGAGGGTAAAGGACTCCAGGGCACAATGCTGTTTGGGTCTAACCAATCTTAACTCTAAAGTAGCAAAATCCTTGTGAACAAGAGGACAGACACAGGAAAAAAAAAAAGAGTGTGGAGATCAGAACGAATCGTTAAGGATAGTGAAGCAAATGTGCTCTCTCATTTTAAGATGTATGGTGATCATTCACTGCCATAGTTATCTATGTTTTTCAGGGTTGTGCAGACCAGAAGAATTACTTTTGTGGCTATGTGGAAGACAAATCACAACTACAACTCCTGTCAGCAAGGCAAAACCATCACCTATCGCTCCACACTCTTACTACTTTCCACATCTTGGGCCCTGTGGCCCCAAGTGCCATTTTAATTTACAGAATGAGTTTATGATTCGATGAAGAGCCAGTTGTACCAGTTGTACAGCGTGATCATCTCTTGAAATACACGGAACCCTGCGAGGGGAGGATTCTCTGTGAATGCCCTTGAGCTCCTGTGTCACCACAAAGCACTTGCAAATTGGAAACTGTTCTTCCCTGGCTGCTCATCAATACTTTGTGGTGAGATGTGTACTAGAGAGACCAGGGAGGGCGTAAACTTCAGTGAGCTGCAAGTTTAACAGGAATGAAGTGAACATAGAGGAGAACACTGACAAAAACAAACCCCCAAACAAAAAAATTACAACAGGAAAAAAAAGGTGCTAAAACTAGGCCATCAATTATCTTTCAATAATTGGGTAGCATGGCACATGCCTATAATCCTAGCGCTTTGAGAGGCAGAGGTGGGAGCATCACATGAGGCTAGGAGTTCAAGACCCCATCTCTACAAAAAATTTGAAAATTAGTCAAGCACGGTGGCACGGGCCTGTAGTCCCAGCTGCTTGGGAGGCTAAGGCAAGAGGACTGCTTCAGCCCAGGAGTTTGAGGCTGCAGTGAGCTATAATCATGCCACAACACTCTAGCCTGGGTGACAGATTGAGACCTTGTCTCTTAAAAAATTAAAAATCAGATTCTCACACTGTTTACTTGGTTGGTAAAGCACCTCACTCAGGCCTGCAGCATGTTGAACATAGGAGAAACCACAGCCCAGGCTGTGAGCTTGAGTTCTGGGAGCATGAATCAAGAGGACATTTGGACGTTTGTAGGAGCATTAAGCAGGAAGAAAGCCCTGAGCTTAGGATGTGTCATTCTAATTGGTGATGCCCTCAACAGAGTATTATAATTATTAAAAGAAATGTCCTGGCTAAGCAAATTTTCCATAGGGGGCAGGAATGGTATGCTTGCCCAAATGGAGAAGGAAGCCACAGGGCAAAGTAGTGCAAGGGTAGCACTCCAACGTGTGGAAGAAAACCATCACTCTCCAATCAGACTTGCAAGGAACTGAATCACCTACGAGTTTAAGGAGCCCTAAGAAAGTCAGACATCTACAAATATTTTTATTAGGTTGGTCCTACCCACCATTTATTTTTTCCTTTCCACAGTGTACAATTCTGAGAAATGAAACCAGAACTTGGCAAATACTCAGGAACAGAAGACACATCTCTATGTTTAGAATGAAAATATGCAAAGCACCATTCGGACAATCACTGCAGTCCACTAAAATAAAGTGAAATCCTGTTAGAGGAACAGATTAGGGACCCTCAGAAAATGGTCTGGGCCAGGCATGGTGGCCTCATGCCTGTAATGTTTTGCCTGAGGCAAAAACATTGCTTGAGCCGGGGAGTTTGAGACCAGCCTGGCCATCATCATGGGACCTTGCCTCACAAAAAGAAAGAAAGAAAGAAAAAAAAAAATCAGCTGGGCTTGGTGGTGCACATCTGCAGTCTTATGTACTCAGGAGGCTGATGTGGGAGGATAGCTTAAGCCTTGGAGGTAGAGGTTGCAGTGAGCAGTGATGGCACACCACTGTACTCCCAGCCTGGATGACAGAGTAAGACCTTGTCTCATTCTTTAAAAAAACAAAGCAAGACAAAGCAAAGATAATGGCCTGGATGTTATACATAATCACTAAAACTGGAAATAACCTAAATATCCCTCAACTGGGTATAAATTTTAGTACACCACACAATGGAATACTACTCTACACTAAAAAAGACATGGGCAACAACATGTATAAATCTCAAATACATGATTACATTTGTATGACATTTTGACAAAGGTTAAACTATAGTTAAACAGAACAACACGAGTGGTTGCCAGGGACTAGAAGTTGACTCTAAAAGGAATGGAGGAATTGGGACGATGGAACAGTTCTACTATCTTGACTGTGGTGATGATTTCATAAATACATGTTTCTCAAAATGCACATTTGCCAAAACTCACAGAATTATATGCTAAAAATGAGAACATTTTACTGTATATAAATTATACCTTTAAGAATATACACCAACACAATAAAAACAACCTGCATAGGAAGAATATACAATATTTTAATTTTTAACTCAAGAAAACTTATGCTGTAATTAATCTGCAAGTAGTTTGGAGAGAATAGCAAATTCAAAATTAACCACCCAGTCATTGTGTTTTAAATCAACTACTTTGATCACTACTTTGAATACTAGTGTATTAAAGTACTTAAAACATTTTAACAAGAAAATGGTTTAGATGAGAAAGCAAGGGGTTAGAAAAGCACAGAAAAAAAAGTCTCATTGGTTCCCCAAAAGCAGCATAAGAAAGTCTAAACTTTTAGCAATAGCTAAAAGAAAGCATCAGATGGAGCATGAGGCCATCTACATGGGCCATAAAGAGGACATATTTTGTTCAAATAAAGAAAAAAGTTCTACTAAGTACATATGCCTACTGACATTTCTTTTCTACCTTGAAATAAAATCATGTGATACAGCTTAATGTGAATAAATACCCAATTCTCAATCAAATAAAAATTCTATACAAGCTCAGAGATTGTTCTCTTATTGAATGACTTTCTGTTTCCCAAATTTAACCATATGAAATTATGCTGTGAGAACCATTCAGTTTAACCTTTAGAAATGAAGTCATTGCCTTTTAGTGGTAAAAATCTGCATTTTATCATCAACAGGAAATACAATGCCCTTGGCTTATTCTAGAGAATCTTTTTTTTTTTTTCAAGATAAGTTAGGCATAGAAAGTGCAGATGATGGTGTATCTGTGCCTCAAGTACAAAGGGCAGAAATAAGAATATATTTAGTCAGGATAAAGTATCAAGCACATAAGCTTGCTTTCTTCCTGTCTTCAATGTTCTTTCTCTAACTTGGCTGAGAGGCAGCCATCAAGGCAGTGCCAAAGGTGCCAGGTGATGAGGGCTGCCAACCCACAGAACAATCTGAAAGGTATGGCTCATAATTCTTGCTGTACAGAAAAGTTTCCATGAATAAATCTGTCTCCCTACCTCATCTCAAACTGTCCCTTTTCCCCATTTTTCCATATTCTAACTTCTCAACACACTAGTCTTACAATTTTTTGTTAACTCAATACTCAGTGTTCATAATATCATGACTTTGTAAACGATAGCCCTCCAGTTAGAGAGCTTCCTCCCAAGGGTTCTTCCATCCTCCTGCTGACCTCTGCAGGGTGGCTTGCTAGGATTCCCCTTGGCCAAGACTGGCAATTCTTTTCACAACCTTTCCCAGGTTGCTTCCTCGATCCATGCCTTCCGCTTTATTGGTTTGTTTCCCTTCGTTTTTGTTAAACAAACAAACAAACAAACAACTACAAACTATTTCATAGAGAAAATGTCTTATCTCTCTGAGGTCAAGTAAGTAAATATACCATTGATTTTGTAGTTTTATTCGGAGAAAAACTATCCTACTCTTGAATATGTTGAATCAACAGATAAACTTCTTCCATTATTCATCAGTATAGTAATGTACTATATTTTTGAAATGACTAAATGCTTTAGTAATGACGTGAAGAAAATTTATTTTAGTATGCAACTTAATTGTATTTACTCAAACACAGGAATAAGAGAGAGTGGTTCAGACATACCAATTTGTAAGAAGAAAATGTTTATAGGAGAGTTTAACACACTGGGAGGTATACCTTCCAATTATTTTCAGCTAAAATATTCTACAAAAGCAGGTACTTTACTCAAATTACAACCATCCAATTTATATCAAATACACCATTAAATTGTAATGGTTAAAAGTAGCATTTCTACTTTGAACTGGTAAAAATAAACACAGAAAAAGGCCATTTAGACTTTTAACAATTCTAGAGTTACTTTTCTAAGAATTAAATGATAATGAATTTTTATAGGAAGACTACAATAAACATCTTACACATTTTCAGAATTGACACATGAGACTGGGCTAAAAACATAGCTTATGCATGGTATGTGGCACTGAGAATACGAAATAAAGCAAATCAACCACCATCTACAACTGTGCACATCAATTACAAGGCTAGGAGTAAAAAATAACAGGTTTAAAATACTATTTTTTTTCTTTAACAATTTTGGATCAATTTTTGTCACTTCCAAAGTCTCTATAGGCAAGAGGTAAGAACTTATTATAGAACCAGAAAATGGCTTGAGAGATAATTAAAATAAAATGTGCAGAGTAAAGAATGTAAAAGACATCTGATGAGGCGCAAGTCTTCATTTCATGGGCAAATCAAGAACTTGGGCCAAGGAAATTGATGTCACACTTAACTGTGCCCCACCCAAGACAAGAATGCAACTTCAGAAAATAACAGAGAAAAAAAAAAGTCAGCAAGTAACCTATAATATAAAAATTATCTTAAAATCAAAATAAATGTTAGGAAAGGCTAAATGGCTAAAACACTTTTAATACTTTCTAAAAGTATTATGAACATTCATTTTTGCCTGCAGACACACCAGTATAGGTTCAATAAACCTTAAGTGAAAGTTTTATTTTTATGTCTAATTAATCTTTTAAAGCCTTACATTTTTAAAGCATTAATAAAAATAGATAATTATACAATTCAGGAGAGAAAGTTCTAGTTTTTTTTTTTTTAACATGGAGAAAAAAATGGCAACAATTATGACAGAAATTTATTACTAATTAAAACAGAAGGTGGTCAATGTTTTGAAGAACAACAAATGCATCCAATTAAAAACCCAATCATTTTACTCACTAAAGATTTATAGGATGATGTTGTTAAAAAATATATGCTATTCTTTGGCCTAGGTTTCTACTTTATGGACATGTTCTGAGAAAATAATTATAGACTATGATTTATCTAAAGGAACAAATGTTTATGAGAGGAAAAAACAATAAAACAACTCCAATATCCAACAATAGAAGGCTGATTAAATCAATTTTAGTAGAACAATTTACAGCATTCATTCATCCAACAATATCTACTAAGTACCTACTTGGTGCCAGATACTCTTCTAGCACCTGACTGTATAAGTTAAGAATAACACAGCAAGGCTTCCCATCCTGAAAAGAGCTTATAATACTTAAAAGAAAAAGAAATAAATAAGGAAACCCACATTCTGGTGAATAGAAGAGTTAGTAGTACAGATAATTTCTATTATTTTCACTCACATTTGATGCATTTAAAAACAGAAACTTTGATAGAAAATTTGAATGAAGAAAAATATGCCTAAGGTTTTGTTTATAAAAGAAAAGTCATCTGGGGGCGGTGGCTTACGCCTGCAATCCCAGCACTTTGGGAGGCGGAGGCAAGCGGATGACTTGAGGTCAGGAGTTTGAGACCAACCTGGCCAATATGGTGAAATCCCATCTCAACTGAAAAAAAAAATACAAAAATTAGCCGAGTATGGTGGCAGGCACCTATAATTCCACCTTCTTGGGAGACATGAGAATCACTTGAACCTGGGGGAGGCAGAGGCTGCAGTGAGCTGGGATTGTGCCATTGCACTCCAGCCTGGGCTACAAAGTGAGACTCTGTCTAAAAAATAAAAAAGAAAAAAATAAAAAGAAAAAAATCTATTAACATTCAAGTCTGATTAAGCTTTGCCTAGATAAACTTCTACATTATTAAAGGTCAGATAACTAATTGTCCCTTTAGTTTGTAAGTGTCAGCATTCAACATTCACTGCAGTGAATTAGTTCTTATAATTAATTGTTCTATATATTTTGAAACAAATAAACATTATTGATGCTATAATAAAGTCTGTATACTGATGTGGAAACAGCTTGACCTGAAGCTGCATGTGAAATCTGCTCTATGATTCCATCAAAAACAGATTGAAGCACAGTGTTTTATGGTACTAATGACACCAAACTAAGTAGTCTTTTTCTAAGGACTAAGAGTTTAATGTGGCTGAGTGCAGTGGCTCACACCTGTGTTCCCAGCACTTTGGGAGGCCCAGGTGGGAGAATCACTTGATTCAGGAGTTCCAAATCAGCTCTGGCAACAAAGCAGCAGATCCTATCAGCAGAGGATAGAGATCCTAACTCTACAAAAAAATTTGTAAAAATTAGCCGGGTGTGGTAGTGTGCATGAAGTCACAGCTACCCGTGTAAAAAGAGCGTGGACAATGGGTAGAAAACAAACAAAAACCATACATTAATATGATGTGAGAATAAAAATTTGTTCCTAGTAAGGACAGCAACTTGTAAAAAAGCCCAACAGCCAGGATCAGAAATAGATTTAATAAAGCATACCCATGCATGCATAAAAATATGTGAAACCACGCTTAAACAATAATGAAACTACTTTTACAGAATGATACTTTTAAAGTAGTTGGAAACGTAGTTAGTGTTTTAGGTGTATTTGGGAATTCTAATTTTTCTTAAAGAAAATACAGAATTAATCTTACCCCACCCAGCAGTTTTACAATTTTGTTATGATGTAATCACACGTGGATATTGTATTGGGGTTCTAGAATTGAGACTCTAAGGATCTTGTCTATCAGTGGAAAATGATGTACCGCAGAGTGCATGAGTGATGGCAGAGAATTGAGATAGCTTTGGTGAAGATAACAGAAGTTAGTTTGTTCAGTTAAGGATCTCACAACATTGTCATTTCTTTCTCCACCAGTACACACGTGCTGATGGATGCTCTCAGGATTCCTCACTCATTCAAAACTACATAGACACCATCATTATGTACATGTATGCATTTCCTATTGTTAGGAAACTCCTAAAAACTACAGATCTAAAGATAAGACACAGTTTCTGCTGACAACTCAGGTGGGAAGATATCTAGCTTTTGCTGCCCCCTTGCTTTCCTTCATTCCACAAATACTGCTCTATGGTCACCAGTAACTCATGGAATTGCGCTGTCCACTGGATAGTTTTCAATTTCATCTTACTTGACCTTGAAGCTGGAGACTCAATTCTTGCCTTGTGAAACTCTCTCTCCTCTTAATTTGTACATTACACTCACCTGATTTATCTCCGACAGCTTGGGTGGCAACTTTTTAAAGTCTGTTTGTTCAAACACTCCCCATCCATAAGTAATCTTGAAATAAAGGGCTTGGCCTAGGGACTCTTCTCTCTTAATGTTCTCTTGGCATTTTTGTACACTCACATGTAGGTGTCCTATAGTCCTAAAACTAATGCATGAAGCCTAGGCCACTAATGGCTCATTAGTGCCTCAATTTTAACATGTTCAGAAAGTCTTAATTTTCCTTGCAAACCCACTCTGCCATCATTTACAATATCAGAAAAGAAGCACCAGCATCAACCAGATATTTGGAATGCTCATGCATGACACTTGATGTAACTTCCCTTCCTTGACCCCAATCCAAACCACCACTCAATTCTACCAGTTCTTATACCAAAATAGATCTCACATTTATCTTTCTGCCTCCATTGCCACAATCCTAGTTTCAGCCACTATTCAGCAATCACCAGGTGAACTGCAAATTCTCCCCAACCATTGTTTCAAGTCTATCTCGAAATAACAGCCAAAATGGAAAAAAAGAAAAATTTATAGATATATACCTAGCTAACTCTCTTTCTCTGTGTGTGTGTATATATGTATGTATACACACACACATACACACACACATGCTGTCCTAATTATTCTACTCCCATTTCAATGATTTCTCACTGTTCTTCAGATAAAATTCAAAATCCTTTTCAGGGACTACAATGTCCAAATTATTCAGTTATTCATTCTCCCATTACTATCCTCACATTGCAGCAATGCTGACTGGTCTTCCATTGTGAATACAAGCAAACTTCCACCTCAGGACTTTCATATACAACATTTCATCCTTTGGCCCTGAACAAGATCTTCTGCTAACTCCTTCTTTGGGCCTCACTTTGAAATCACTTCAAGGACTTTATCAGACCACTTAGAATAAGCTATGGCCACCAGTATACACTCTCCCAGGACTCTGTACTCCCATTACGATTGTAATTATATAACAAATTGTGTATTCCCTGTAAAGACTATAGCTGTCTTGTTTAATATATTCTCAACACTCAGCATTCTGCCTGGCATATGAAAAGCTCTCAATAAATACTTATTGTTTGATCATTCATTCACTGATTCAACATGAGGAATGCATTTAAAAAACAAGACAGAGATGGCACATGTTAAATGTCAAAAAAGAGATAAAGAGGCAGTAAAATAACTCAGGAGAGGGAGCGGTAGGATTTGGGACTGGAATTGGATGAAGAGTTTGCAATGTAAATACTACTGAGGATGATAATGACAGCTCTCATTTATAGAGGACTTTCTGTGTGCTAGGCAGAATGCTAAGCAATTTAATAATAATGAACACCAGGCTGGGAGCAGTGGCTCGCACTTGAGCCCAGGAGTTCGAGATCACCATGGGCAACATGGCAAAACCTCATCTCTACAAAAAAATAAAAACTTTGCCAGGCGTAGTGGTGCACACCCGTGGTCCCAGCGGCTAACGCAGGAGGATCATCTGAGCCCGGGAGGCAGAGGTTGCAGTGAGCTGAGATTGCGCAACTGCACTCCAGCCTGGGCAACAGAGCTGAGATCCTGTCTCAAAAAAAATAATGAACACCAGCATGTGAACCACTGCTCTCTGTTGAGCTCTTACGTCAACTGTTTAAAACAGCTACATGTATTAATTCACTCACTCATACCACAATCTAATGAGGTAAGTGCCATTATCATACCCATTTCCCACAGGGGAAAACTGAGGTACAGAAATAAAAAATAACATCCCCAAGGCACCAAGATTATAAGCAATTGAGGCACAATTGAACCCCAGTAATCTAATGTTAGAGCCCATGCTAATCATCGTAACTCCATACTGCCACTATATTCTAGAAGACACGCACCCCTTTGGCTGCATTCTTTTACTAATTTGCCCACTTACAGTTAATAACCAGTACAGCCAATCCTCTACCTTGGAGTATGGGGCACTTTTTTTCAAACACAAGTTCATGCTGTTTGAGCCCATCACTTGGCAAATTGAATCTAAACTGGGCACTATAATGAGATACAAAGATTCCCTTCTCAGGAGTTTAGAAACTAGTAAGGAAAACCAATGCACATATATTAAACAACTTACGAAATTACCAATTTATCAACAAGCACAAAATCATGGTAATATGATTATGTAAATGTTGAAGGGCAAGATCAGAAGGCCGTGGGGATAAAAGGGGAGAAATTACCTGGAAGAAGAGACATATGCCAGGGAAGAAGGCATGGCCAGCAGGGGAGAAGAGAGAGCATTGCAAAAAGAAGAAATGCGATTCAACAAATGCTAATTAACAATGAAGTCTGAGTCAGTCAACTGAGGACCTTAAGTAGTGGAGGAGATGAATACGATATAAAGAAAATAAATGGGCTCTACTGTGGGTGAAGTATCTGGCGATGTTGCAGTAATGCAAATCAATAGAACACAGGCCTTCCTCCAAATTAGAAATCTTGGTAATAGCTTACATTTTCAGGCCCCTTCCAAATTCAATATTGTATTAGGAATTCTATAATTTCTTCCTGAGAACACCATTTCCTGAACAACTGAGGCAGAAAACTACCAGGGCATTTCAAAGCAACCCTGGGCTCTAATTTCAAAATATCTGGATGTTAACACTGCAAGGAGTATCCAAAATTCTGTACGACGTATTCTGTAGGGAATATGTTGTCAGCATGCTAAATAAAGACTTAAAATACAAGTAAGCAGAATGTCTATGTTAGTAAAATTACTTACTTTGAAATGTTTACATAAGCAATAGCCACAGGACACAATGAGTTCAATCCAAGGCTAAGTAGTGTTATGATGGTAAAGTGGAGAGTGAATCTGGGGCTATGCAGAAATATTTCAAGTTTTATCACATCACTCAGCAGCCATGGGACAGATCAGACAATCCAATCACACACCTCAACCTGGGAATCAGAAATTTTATCAACTGCCTCCAAAATATACTTACATTCATCCCTGTAATGGGCTCATTTAACCAATTTTGACCCATAAAATAGAATCACAGAGTGTTATCTACATGCACCCAGAGAATGGGAAAGAGAACAATCGAAGAGCCTGGACCAGCTATAGCCGAATCTATGGCCAGAGGAACTCTCTTTGGAAAAAGATGCTACTTTATTTGGAAAAAATGTTCCTAACTCCCTCAATTTCCTTTCTCATGTCTTTGAACAAAGAAGAAAGGAAAAAATCATTATAGCTCAGTACACTTCAATGAATGCTAGGACCCTGTTGCTGAGGAGCTCATTTGCATGCACTCCTGTTTGTGAAGGCACAGTTAAACAAGGAAGCAGAAGGAAACCAGAAAAATTTATGGCAGAAAGCTTCCTGATAATAGAATCCATGACAGTGACATGCTACTGACTATACTGGGAGGAAGATATTTTTGTTATATAAGAAGGAACGAATAAAGAAGCTCTGTCTCTAACAGCGCTCCACCTCTGGGCAGCTCACCTGAGTAAACATTTTCTCAGAGGTGTTGAATTGCAGAGCTAGGACACTCACACCAATGGACAAGAAGCTGTGCCCTGCTTTCAAAGTCCAATCCTAGCTCCCTACCTCAAGGTTATCTGCTCTGGTGCCTGAATTTTCCAAGACAAGACTGTTCTGAACAAAAAGCTAAACCAAGTAAGCCACAGACTCGGAGCCAGACATGATGCAGATGAAAGAGACATATTCACTTCCGAAATTTTTTTTTTTTTTAGGACTTTCACAGCCAAATTATTGTTCATGTTTCCAGGTACAGAGGAGGCAACAAAACTAAGATTTTCAAAGCATATAATTCTATAATCATTTATTGCCCACCATATACGTGGTTTTGTATTTCTCTTGCTTCTACAATTGTTTCCCCTGTTAAAAGATAATTTTCAGTAAGGTAAAATCTCGACTCTTATTCAAATATAAAATAAACTTCATATAGAAAATTTCATTTTGACCCCACTAATTAATAAGGGAACCAGAAAGGCTCAAAGAGACTAAAGAACAGATATAAATTAAGTTACTAGGAATACTGAGGTGAATTTGCTAAAGTTGCAAAAACAAAGTCAAACGAGGGAGTAAAAATGTAAAGTTTGAAATCATTTCTCTTACAGGGTGGAAATCAATTGTATCTCTTCAGGACCACATTTCTACATCTCTATCTACAAAGATGCAAAACAGCCCAATTAATAGAAGCTAAATAAAAGAAGTGAGAAACCATGTCCTAAATTTGGTGCCCTCCAAAAACAACACAACTCAGTCAAAAAGTGGACTAAAATCTATAAAAGGAGGTACTGAAACACAATTATCACTAACTGTGGTACCTGCTGCAATGAAATTTTGAAAAAATTCCCAGGTAAATAAAAAATGCTTTCAAATTTATTTAAGAGAAGGATGGCCCTGTAGTTCTGGCAAATATGAACAGGGGAGTTTCAAAAAACAAAGTGGTTGCACAGAACTCATATGAACAAAGAAACTATGGACAGCCAGGTGTGGTGGCTCCCGCCTGTAAGTCCCAGTTACTTGGGAGGTTGAGGCAGGAGGACCTCTTGAGCCCAGGAGTTTGAGTCCAGCCTGGGCAACATAGTAAGATCTCATCTTAAAAAGAAATAAAGGAAAAAAAGAGAAAAAGAAACAAACTATGGGCAAAAAAACTCCAACACAATAAAGCAATGCTTTCCATCACAAGGGTGAGAGCAATTGGCTGAAGCAACTCTCTGGTAGAATCAAGATCAAGGTCTTCTTAGTAACATCCAACTCTTAGCAGAGACATATGATAGAAGAGGTGAAAAGAGGACCGGACATGGTGGCTCATGCCTGTAATCCCAGCACTTTGGGAGGCTGAGGCGGGCGGATCACCTGAGGTCGGGAGTTCAACACCAGCCTGACCAACATGGTGAAACCCTCTCTATCAAAAACACAAAAACTAGCTGGGTGTGGTGGCGTGTGCCTGTAATCCCAGCTACTCAGGAGGCTGAGGCAGGAGAATTGCTTGAACCTGGGAGGTGGAGGTTGCAGTGAGCTGGGAGGGCGCCACTGCATTCCAGCCTGGGCAACAGAGCAAGACTCTGTCTCAACAAAAAATAAAATAAAATAAAATAAAAAACAGAGAGAGAGAAAAGAGGCCAGGCATGGGGGCTCACTCCTGCAATCCCAGCACTTTGGAAGGCTGAGGTGGGAGGGTCACTTGAGCTCAGGAGTTTGAGACCGGCCTGGACAACAAGTGAGACCGCATGTCTATTTTTTTGAAAAAAAAATTAAATTAAAAATATAAGAGAAAAGAAAAAAAAAAAAAGAAAGAGTTTGAAGTTTTTTCCAAAGTCTGGGAGAAACTTACAAGGTGGCTGCCACTTTGGCATCAGAGGTTGTGTGCCACAGAGGTGATGGCATGTTTCTGTGCAGCGAGGATCCAAGCCAGTCACCTGCACATTGTAGTCCAACTAGAGTTCAATAAACTTTGCTTGAAGAAAGAAGAAGAGAGAAATAGAGCAATATCTTTTCCTAAACTAGTAACAACCTGAGCTACCAAATACAACAGGGATGCAAGAAAGCCACCAGGATAACCCAACACTCCCACCAACCATGGCTTCCAGTCAAGGGACCAACCATATGGTTGACAGCACACATTGCTTGCTGTGGAGAGCAAGTTCTGCAGACAGTAAGCTGGCTCTTCCAGAGTTCCTTTGGAATTTTCTCAGAGTAGCAAATGCAGACCCCAGCAGTGGAGCCAGCAGCTACTGTGTGAATGAAGCTCCAGTGCTAGGCAACCCCTCTAGGTCACAGAAACCCACCCGACAGAACCACAGGCCTTGATGTTGTGCCATCTGGACAGTAACTTAGACTGCAGTTGGCAAGAGAGACGTGAGAACATGGTGTAGGGCCAAGGGGGGTAAAAAAGGTAAGGGCTATTTAAAACAACAAAAAAAACAAATACACTCAGAGAGCATTTGTGCCATCAAAAATACCAGAGATTAGAAAAAACAAAAAGCTGAAAGGAATTTTAGAATCACGAGAGTAAGAAAAATAAATCTAAACTAGGTGGGCCAGAAAACATAGAAGACAAACTGCAATTTAACACAGACCTAACTCATAAAGCCCCTGGGTGATTTTGCTCCTTTTATCTTCTTCAGACTTAGCAGGCAAACCACTCTTTTCTCTTTTTAATTCTCTCTCTCTTTTTGAGACGGAGTCTCGCTGTGTCACTCAGGCTGGAGTGCGGTGGCGCTATCTTAGCTCACTGCAACCTCTGCCTCCCAGGTTCAAGCAATTCTCCTTGCCTCAGCCTCCCAAGTAGCTGGGATGACAGGTGCCCGCCACCACTCCCGGCTAATTTTTTTGGTATTTTTTTAGGAGAGATGGGGTTTCGCCATGTTGGCCAGGCTGGTCTTGAACTCCTGACCCTCAGGAGATCTGCCCACCTCAGCCTCCCAAAGTGCTGGGATTATAGGCATGAGCCACTGTGCCTGGGCTTTTAAAAATTCTCTTTAGCCAAAAAGAATATTTTCTTTTTCTTATGCTTCCATCAAGGCCTAAACATTCAAAACGAGCTAAGGAAAGGTAACACCTACAGAAATCTCAAAGAAAGGATGACAGTGCTACTAAAGTTTAAGAGGGCAATGAAAACCCGAAACTGAAGGCAGAGGTCAGGAGCACATGCTGGAGAAGTCCAACCCTGTCTACCAATCTATTTCTTATCTATTGATTTAATCTTATCTGTTTTAAAGGAACACTTCAATCCTTTATATTAGCAAGTCAGAATCCTACTGGTCAACTCTGTAAGACTTCGTTTCATGAATAACAGGCCACCAAATGTCTGATCTTCTTCCCCTGTGCCCTGCACCTTCCCCAAAGCTAGTCACTGGGTCACTCCAAACCATGGCTTAATTTTTAGGCTAGGTGTGGTGGTTCATGCCTATAACAGCAATATTTTGGGAGGCCAAACTGGGAGGATCACTTGAGGCCAGGGGTTTCAGATCAGCCTGGACAACATAGCAAGATCCTGCGGGTGTGATGGCATGCACCTGTAGACCCCGTTACTCAGGAGGTCGAGTCAGGAATATCGCTTGAGCCCAGGAGTGCAAGGCCACAGTGAGCTATGACTGTGCCACTGTACTTCCAGTCCAGTCTTGGTGATAAAGTGAGACTCTGTCTCCTTTAAAAAAAAAAAAAATTCAATAATACTATGTATTTCCAACAAAATCAGTCACGGAGAAAGGCGGTTATAAAAAAGTGCTATGTAACATGAGCATGAAACCAAGCCACGTCCAAAGGAGCACAGCAGCAGTTAACAGATAAAAAGACCCATGGATTAAGAGAATAAATACTGTAATAGTGAAATTAACAGAGGAACTGTCAGGACTACATAATATGAAAAGGCAGAATATATTGAAAAGAAGATAACCCCTATTCTGGGACTTTCAGAAATAAGACTGAAGAGGATGCTGTCTTCTTGTACCATCAAACAAAATCGTAACTTCTCATGCACAGAGGACAGACACAAAAGGAAAAGGACAGAGAAGAAAACTCAGATATACACTATGACTCATTGAGTCCTATTCCCATATAAGAGGAAGATGGAGAAGTGGAGGTAAAGGTAAAAGGTAAAATCAGCACTCGCAGGGCTGGCTGCAACTCGAGGAGTGGGGAGCTCTCTCTAATCTCAGAACCATAATTGATTTGTCTGATCTACCAGAACAACAGTAAGCCATGCACCAGCCCCATTTTATTGCCTGTTTTACACTCTGTATCTGCAGGAGATTGTATTTATTACGGAGCAGGCTACAGCAAAAACAATAATAAACCTAAGATAAAGAACAGCTGAGAAACCTGAGATAAGGAACACTGACATGCATATTCCAACTTTTTCTGTGCTGGTGAGGGAGGGAACTGAGACAGGATCAATGAAAAACAAAACCAACTAATAATGAAAACACAGATGTATGAAGTCAGTCACCACAGAACTATCCTTCAAATCAAGTAAGACCTAGTACCAAGTCGGTCAAATTCTCAGCTGGTTTTACACACTCTGGAACATTCTGGCCTGAAAGGAAACCAGATTATGATAGAAATGGCAGCAGTGGCTGGTACTTCTAATATACAGTACCTATACTGTGAAAAATTGGAAATAACAAAAAAAACCAGTAACTTCTTTAGGATCTAAAGTACCAGCTTGGGAGTATGTAATTTTCTTCCTTTAGTGGTTACCCTAAAAATAGGTGTAAGAGATGCAGATGGGTCAACATACACATACATACACACACACACACACACACACACACACACACACACACACACACGTATTTATTTATTTTTGGTAGAGATGGGGTCTCACTACATTGACCAGGCTGGTCTTGAATTCCTGAACTTAAGCAATCCTCCCACCTCGGCCTCCCAAAGTGCTGGGATTATAGGTGTGAGCCACCATGCCTGGTCTAGTGGGCCAAGTTTTTATCAAAGCCTTAGAGAAACTGGGGGTTCATTCAGTTGGTGTTATATGCAGATGTTCTGCCCATCTTACGGAAAACTCAAAACTCAGTTGACTCTGACATCAAAACCCATCTGTAATAACAAACAAGAAGGCCGGCTTATTTGGCCACTACAGAGGCTGGTATCTTACCTTCCAAGGCAAGCCATCAACCTCACACTCCTGTGCTTAGATGAGTCACTTCCAACCACATGCAATCGGCCAAGCAGGTCTTGTATTTGCTAGGTCTTCATACAAAAGCATTTTAACGCACTCTGACCCTTACTCTGTGAAATCATTTTTTAAACGGCAGGAGAAGAGATAATGGAAAAGGAGTAGAAACTCAACTCCTAAAGATGGAGGCAGTTGACACTAGAACAAAATTACGGGTTATTTGCCCCACCATCATGATATAATCTCTTTCATACAACACATTTCTTAACAGTGTTTAGGAGACAGAATGTGCACTTATGTATGTCTGTTTTTTCACCAATGATGTGTAGTGGGATGGAGAGGAGGGTGGTGAGAGGTACTATGCACAAACAGCAGTTCATTGTAAATTATTTCAGCAGCATATTCCCTACACTGTCAGCTCAACAAAAACTTCCATTTATCATGGCCTGCAACTAAGAGGGGCATCAATCTGGGGCAGTAGGTAACACAGTTAAAGATTAAAAAAAGATTACGAAACCTCTGTGAAACCATTACGTATATGTACATTACATTGTCTTTTTCCCTGTTTATTCTTCATCTGGCTGTAAGCCGTTTGCCCATCTGACCCCACACCTGTCCCACAGACAGCAAAATTGCCAGCATGCTTCAGGAAGCAGAAAACCCATACATCTCACTTAAATGGAACAAGGGCACCCAACATACACACAGACTTAACACTGTGATGGAAAGAAGGGAAGGTTAGAAGGTGGGAGAAGACAAAACTCCTCTATTAAAGAGGGCACAAAAAAACTGCAATCTTAGGTGAATAATTTGTGATTCAGGCAGACAAGGTCATATCTGACATCCATTTAAATCCAACAGCTTTTTCACTTTCAGTCTCCCATTTGCCCAAGCTTTACTCTTTTATGTGGTGACTGAGAGAAATTTAATTTGGCATTTATGTTTAAGAGCAAACCAATCCTCCAATATTGAGACAGAAAAGATAAAAAAAATTGGTATGAAACTGAGCTAGACTTTAAGGGGAAGTTGGTGGGGTAGGAATAAAAGTAAATAAATAAATGAAGACACGTTTCACAAGACCCACTGCTAATGACAACAGAAATAAAGGAATAAAAAAAGCATCAGAAATCATCAAGGCAGGAGGCAGCATAAGATTCAGAGACAGCAATGAAGATATTTAGGACACTACATTGAGGGGTACGGAGAGGACAGCCCTGAGACCGGTGTGCCTGAACCTCAAAACCTCCTTAGAGTTGCTTCACCTCACTGCTGGTGTTAAATGAGAACTAGAAATGAAACTATCCCTAAGGTTGAAATCAGCCTCTGGAAGGCCCTGGAGTATGGGCCCCACATAAGCTTTTGGATGGGCATATTTGGCCCTTTGTGTAGAAGAGTTTTCATCGCATTTTCCAAACCATTTGTAACTTTTTTCTCCTGCTGATGAATCGCCAAAAATTTGTCCTTTTATTACTATAACAGCTTTAACAGCTTTACTAAAAGATCAATATTAAAGAAAGCATTGTTGAGAATGCCGCACACATACATAAAAATATTAATAATATATATGCAAAGAATAACTCAGCTGGGTAAGCTACACAGAAAATAGGCCAAGTAAGATCGCACTGGGTGAGTCACACCTGTTAAAAATGAACATTAGCAGATACACCATAGTTACCTGTGGCTCAAAGGCCATTAGCTACAGGTTTCTGGGCTTCTCAGGATTCTAAGCCACAAAAAGTGCATATCACTTTACTTCACCAACTTAACAGAGGCCCCAGCCTCTAGACTGAAGTCCAGTTAATGTGTTGTAGGTAACATTGTTTAACCTATAATCTGTAGTGACTGGTTATACAGAAAGAAAAGCTCAACAGAGTCCCACCGTTTAAGATGAGCAGGGGACCACTATACCCAGACAAGGGGGAGCCTGCCAGACACATTTGTAGCAAGCAATCACCAGGAGCAACAGAAAAAGCCTCAGCCAGGCCTGGGCACACCACATAACAGGAATATAATACACTCTGATTCATCACTCCTGCAGCCTAGGCTGAGCTCTAGCACTTTTGTTTATACTAGTATTTTCTTCTCAGTGCCCAAGGCAAATTCCCTGAGTGCCTAAGCTAAGATTTACCAGCTCTTCCTCCTTCCATCTCCCCTGGGCATCTTCCCTATGCATGGCACAGACCTGATCCTCTCCTTAACCATTAGTGACTGTGGTGTTGAAATGGATGGTGTATGTCTCAGCAATAGAGTGCCTTTCCTGGCCACCTGATCAAAATCAGCACTTACACCACTCACTATCCCCTTGGCCAGTTTTATTTCTCTTCACAGTAGTTTTCGCTACCTGACATTGTAACTGCCTCCCTTTTCCACTTGAATGTAGGGAGTTCAGCAGTTTTCTTCATTGTTATATTCCTAGTGCTTAGAGCAATTCCTGGCATACAGCAGGCACTCAATAAACACTTATTGACTAAATGAATAAACTATCTCAACTATCAAACGGATCTATTCAGCCAAAGAGACCCCAAACACTCAAAGGTAAAGTCCTTACAGATAAAGAATCATTTGGACACAGCCTATTGGGAGCTCTAAAATATTGGTGCCATTGATTCTTCTTTATTATCTATATGTATTATCTCAAAGGATGTTCATACATTTCTCCATTCTGTCCCACTTACAGGCAAGCAGAGGAACAAGAGGTCATGAGGAAATCATGATGAATTCATATCCTTCTCCTGAAACCTATACTTACCTTTTGCCACTAAGACTTCCCACTCACAGCAAGAACTGGACAGGGGTATTAAAAAGGGGCAATTTTATTTTAATACAACTGAGAAGAACTACCTTCCAAACTCAAAATACAGTAATTAAAAATGAAAAAGCAACACAGAGACAGTTCAGGTAAAGAAAAAGAATGAAGTTAATTCTGCTTTTCCAGATTATAAAACAGGCTCCCTATAGATACCTAAGTAGATGCCCCAGGCAGAGGGGAAAAAGAGTCACAGTCAGTGCCTGAAAAGAAGCGAGCTAGAGAAAACACATAAGCTGAGGTCCTTCAGCAAATATGCAGACACGCTCTTGAGCCTCTGAGCCACACAGCTTGATTCAGGGACTCGACTCACCCCAGATATATCTGCGACACGGTGGATAGGCACTTCCTTCTTGCTATGCAATCCTTTGCCATTCTTAATAGCTCTGTTAAGGAAGAAGAGAAAAACCGATTAAAATAAGAATCACAATGGGAAGGGGTAGGAGGGTGTGAAAATGAAGAGAGAAGTGAGGGTTGTTGAAGTGGGTATGTATGACTACCCAAGTCACACTGTACAGTGCTGAGTAGCCAGTCCGTGCAAGAGGATTTGGTGGAGGGGGGATTATAAAGCTGCTCTTCTCTTAAGCCCAGTTACCAGCACGTGGCTGCCAGTTTCCACTAACAGTGTACTTAGTAATCAGAGGGCTCCCTCACTTGTTTCCAAATTAAAGGCATTGTTCCAGGCACAAAAGAAGAATCAGTTAGAGAAGCACATGCCTAAGAAACAGAAGTAATAACGTTTCTTCTGTGTTTAATCACATGAAACATTTTAAATGCAAAATATGTGGCTAGTGTTCCAATTCTAATGGAAATAAGTTCCTCCCAGGTAAAAAGATAAGTTGCCCTGAATGCAGCAATACTGTAGAGAAAAGTTATTTAACAGTAGGAAAAAAAATTAGCAAATGCTACGTAACTGACATTAGGTCTCATTTTCAATCAGTCTCAGCTATAATAAGAGGAGATTTAACAGGGAACTCTGGGACTCTGCCAAGCTCAGACATGGGTTGGTTTGCTCTAATCACCCAATCCTCTGAGTGGCAGCTCTGGGGACAAAAGCCTACGCCTCACTAGGTATGATCACTGGTATAACAATGAAGGACCACAGAATAAAAACTGACTGGTGAATCACTTGGTCCGTACACTGTTGTATAAGGGTCTTCTTGTATACCGCCAGCCTGCAGACATAGCAGGGAAGAGTTCTGAGCTTAGAGATAGAGAACTAGGGATTAGGGGATGTTCCTACGAATCTTATCTATGGAGACTTGACTTTTTAGGGTTTTTGAATTCCAGAGGAAGTGTTGAGAAAGCTGCCCAGCCCAGGGCCAAATGTCAGGGACCCTCACACTGTCAGCCAGATTTTCACTTCTTTCCTTTCAGGAACTCACTCAAGGAACACAGGTACAGGACACACTTCTGCAGGGGTTACTTTCAGGGTCATCACTTTCTAAAGTAAACCCTGATAAGCCAAATTGGGTGGGTATTGCTCAGTGCTAGGTAGAATAGTCATATTTCTTTCACACTTGGGCCTTTATCACCTACCTGAGCCCCCTTCCTTCATCCCAGGGGATCTGTCCCTCATTCAACTAATTTGAAATGCTTCTGATTCAGAAACAACAAAAGTTTTCCTAATATCTAGTTTCTAATTCCTGATATGGGCAAGTACTGAGTTAATAAAATAAAAATCACAGCCTCTCTCTCACTCTGATCTGAAATGCTAACTGAAAGAGAGCACTTCCAAGCTCCTTGAATCCCGTGGCTCCTTCTGAATTTGAATCAAGGGCTTCAACTTTAGAAACTGTAAATGGGGCTGGGTGCAGTGGTTCACACCTGTAATTCCAGCACTTTGGGAGGCCGAGGCGGGCAGATCACTTGAGGTCAGGAGTTTGAGATCAGTCTGACCAATATGCAAAACCCTGTCTCTACTTAAAAAAAAAAAAAAAAATTGGGCTGGGTGCGGTGGCTCAAGCCTGTAATCTCAGCACTTTGGGAGGCCGAGGCAGGCGGATCCCAAGGTCAGGAGTTCGAGACCAGCCTGGCCAATATAATGAAACCCTGTCTCTACTAAAAATACAAAAAAATTAGCTGGGTGTGGTGGCAGGTATCTGTAATCCCAGCTACTCAGGAGGCTGAGGCAGGAGAATTCCTCGAACCCGGGAGGTGGTGGTTGCAGGGAGCTGAGACTGTGCAACTACACTCCAGCCTGGGGGAGAGAGACTCCATTTAAAAAAAAAAAAAAAAAAAAAAGTCAGCCAGGTGTGGTGGTACGCACCTGTAATCCTAGCTACTTGGGAAGCTGAGGCAGGAGAATTGCTTGAACCCGGGAGGTGGAGGTTGCAGTGAGCCAAGATCACTCCACTGTATTCTAACCTGGGTGAAAGAGCGAGACTCTGTCTCAACTAAATAAATAAAATAAAATAAAATAAAATAAAATAAAATAAAATAAAATAAAATAAAGTAAATTGTAAATGGGTAAAAATATTTCTCTTTACAATTTCCTCTAGTGATTTACCATGTAGGGATCCTGTTAGTGGTCAGCAACCAAGGCCGATTCTCAAGCTTTGCCCCTCACCCCTTGGGATTTGCAAGCTACCAGCGAAAGACTAGAGGTTGGTGGCTAGAAGCCAACTAACAACCCAACTCTTCCACCTCCCAAAGCCCTGCTTACATCTTGCAAGTCCTATTTCTATAACCTCCTCTGCCACCAACAAGCTCTCCTTATTTTGCTACTGCAAATTGGAAGGAGCAGCCTTTAAGATCGAAGCTTCTGTGAAGCAAGACAAGCTCTTTCCCACCCTGACAGTACCTTACCTCCTTCAAGGCAAGGCCTGCAAAGCATTCTGCAGGTCCTCTGGGGCACTAAATGCCTACAGCCTTATCCTTTAACAACAAGGACAACCAAAATAAATAGATCTGTTCTGTAAACAGACAGGTTCAAGTTAGAGCACTGCTGAAATCGTGGCCTTTCCTGGGGCTGGAGAATATCTCATATGCTTTGGGAAAAAAAGAACAGGGCCTGAGCAGTAAGTTAGAAAGCAAAGATCCTCAAGGCAAAAGCAGTGAGGTGGGAAACTATAATTCTGCTTTCTTTCTGTGACCACAAAGTAGCTCTGTGCTATAAGCAGAAATCTAAGACTTAATCAAGACTAAATACGCTACCAAAGAGGAAAAAATTAACATCAGAAACCGGAATACGTGGATAATAGTGTACATATGACATTTAAAACAATAACACCAAAACAATTCTTTAAAATTGTCTTAGTATTAATATTATTCATGTTCTACCCTGTTTCTAAAAAGCATATTATTGGATACGTGTTTGTGTTCTGGCATAAATTTTGGGAAAATGTCCAAAGACAATTTTTTCACACTTAAAATATTATCATTAAACTCGATCAACTTCTGGCACATTCAAGAGGCAGCAAGAAAGTAGCACTGTACCGTCATATATGAACCGAGAAGTAGTGCTTATTTTGTTAATTCTTCGTAAAAGAGAAGCAAAGTTCAAAGTTAACAATAGGTAGTTAATCACTAAATTCAAATATGCCCACCTAGGAAGCACTCTAGCCTCTTAGCAGCATACTAGACCCAGGCTGCAAAGTGGGAAGGATCTGTGAGAAAAGAGCAGAATAACCTGCGGCAGCACAGGTCTCCTTCCCTGTGCGGAGGCTGCTTTGCTTCTGGTTCCCACACTGCTGCAGGAATGTCACTGAGTGAGCCATTTCCAAAAAACCTCCCTCTGCTTGTCACAAGTCTGATGCCACAGCAAGAGATTCTCCACGACAGAGTATCTGGGGGAAGTAGGAATTCAGGAATCAATATCACAGAGGAGAGGAGCAAATGCTGAGGGGAGGCCTGCCACTGCTATCTGCAAAGGGAGAGTACAACTTTATTCCAGGCTACGAGGATACATGACATGGAGACCCAGGCTCTGCTGAAAACAAGGTGTGCTGCTTTGCTACCCCCTCTCAGTGGGGTTCTCCTTTGCATCTCACATAACCCAGTTTCTCTGGGATAGATTTGTGGAGCTCTGTCTTTGCGACGTGGGAAGGTAGGCACCGCAGGCTGGCTTCCACTGTATCTGCTCCAAGGAGCAAACACTAACTTCCGCTCCCCACACTGCCTTTCCCTGTGGGCCTCAGCCACAGCTCTGCATCCCTTTTCATTAGGCAAGGAATGAAACTCCTGACTTCTAAACTTCTCCTGCTGTGTCTGCTTAATAGCGGCTTCTCACAAAGGCAGGTTGGTGTGCAGGCCAGCCAGGAGAAAGGAAGCAGTGGGACAGAACATAGCCTACTCCTCTCAGAAGCTTTCTTCTCCAAGATGCAGCAGTACAAAGACAGCAAAGACTACCAGTGTCAATAACGGATAAACATCATCACCAGTCAGGGAAAGTAAGTATATATCTGCACACATGCCAAGGAGTGGCAGGGCAACAGAAGGATGAACACTCAGCTTTCTAGGTTGTTTCTAGGAGCCACAGGGCTGTATGGTACTACAGGGTGGGAAGACGAACTCTATTCAGACTACTGGAAAACTCTGCTTTCTTTAAACAGCAAAGTTTGAAATTCTCACATATTAGCTGCTGCTTTTCCTATAGAATAAAAAACCTACAACTTTGCAAAGGCAGATGACATTTTTGCAGGGAGATAATCTCCATGGCCTCAGCACCAGATTAGAACCTGCATACATTTCATGCCAAGGAAGAGTCTGCTCTTAGGTTTGCAGTCCCTAGTTCATCCAGAAAATTCCAAGACCAATGCTCTCCAAGCTGGATGTCTGAGCACCACAGTCAAAGTCCCTCCCGTGCCAACGAACAGGCCTTCATCTTACTGCCAATTCAACGATGGTAGATTGTTATTCTGAACAAATATTTTTGTCAGCTTACAAAGAAACTCAAAGGATTTATGGCTAGAGCCAACCTTATCACAATCATAAAATAGTTATCACATCAGGAATTCTTAACCTGGGGACATAGTGAGCGTCAGCTCGGATGCTAGAAATATCTCTGATCCACCCTAAAGTATCTGTGAATTTTCTGAGGGAGCAGGAGCTTTCAACAGAGTTTTACAAAAAGAACTACTTTCATACATGAAAGAGATCTAAAGAAAATAAAATGATAGAAAGCAGAAATGACATGCAATAGGTGGTAGGGAGATGGTGGGGCAAGGAGGCTACAGAGCTGAGAGAGATCAGGACCCCTGAACACGTCTCCTCATCTACAACTTCCTTTTAACAATGCTTTCCTGGCAAGCAGGCTCCATGATGTCTCTTCACTCTGCTTTTGCTTTACCCCTACGTCCAACATTCTTCTTTCAAATTGTGCTCACTTGGCCCTTTTGGAACCCTCTTGGTCTAAGCCCTCACCCAGGGATATCTTAACTAAATTCATTCAATCCCTTTTGAAGCTACACACACTTTGACTGAATACTGCACACCATTACCACATCACTTCTTAATAAAAATCGACGTCATCATTTTCCTCCCCTACTTATACCCCAAACAAAAGACAACTAAGCAGCTTGTGAAATCAAGTGGAAATTCTCAGACTTGGCTTTCATGGGTCCTGACCATGTGGCCCCAGTTTACGTATCCACATGATTTCCATGTTACCCCTAATCCAATTAGGCCCATTTCCTTCATGCCCCCTACATGCAAGTAATTAATGATGTGTGTCCCCTGGGCTTTTGCTTTCCCCTTGATTCCACTTGTCGTTCTAGGTCAACACTACAGTGAAAAGAGTATCACCTATCTGTAGCCACAACCTCACTACAATCATAAAATAGTCGGGACAACAGAAATTTGTAACCTGGAGTCCTAGGTGAACTCCTTTGAAATGGTAGTATAATTTGTGTGTGTGTGTGTGTGTGTGTGTGTGTGTGTGTGTATGTGTTGTGTGCAGGTATCACTCAGTTCAGCATGTAATTATAAACTGCAACATATGACTTCCAAATTGTTTCATGTGTTAATCTTTATTTCTGTATCTAGACTACAGGTCCCTTGAGGGTTTGTATTCTGCCCTTAATGTTTATTATAGTATTTAACAGACAGCAATCTTTCCATAATTATATAAATGCAGGGCCATCTAATTCAATTAAAGTGTGCCAAGTAAAGCTGAACAAATGCTTGGTAACTGACTGATTAATGCGGAACAGTGAAAATATTTCAAATTGGAGACAGTGACAATGCCAAAGTGACTGTAGGGCAAAAGAATGAGGTTTGTTGGCTTTCCTGGATGCATAGTTTCATGATCTATGCTCCAGGGCAGAAGCAGCTAAAGACTGGCCTCTGAGCAGAAACAGAAGCAGAGGAGCATCCAGAACAAAAGCATCACATCCCACATCAAGTCTCCCAGAACTGCAGGAGATGGGCAAGAATCTGATTGGCAGTGAGTGGGAGAAAAGCTTGACCACTGTAAACAATAAAACAGAACCAAGTAGCAGGATTGTAAGGAACACCTACTAAATAATCAAGGACAAATGACTCAGTAGGAAGAAAAATTAATTCCAACAGAAAAGATTAAAAAGTAGAATAAAGAGTAAAAAACTTGGTAAACTTCCGAAGCACTTCTCATTGTGTTCTGGGTCACATTGAGGAATATGGTTTTTCAGCATGAACCAAATACAGATATCAATGAAACATGGAAGCAATAAACAATTCTTTCGGCTTTTCTCCTGGTTCCTTGGCAGCTTGAAGAAGCGACAGGGTAGCGCCATTCAGAAAACAAGATACAGAGCAAGAGCAGGTGCAAAATGGTAGGTGGGGGCACTAAGATTATACAGCTGCATTTTCAATAACAATGAGAACTACTGATGAGAAAGACAGAAAAGATTGAGAGTGCATAGACTGGAAATGAGGAAATTGAGTCTTACGGTCAAGGGGAGGTGGGCGGACTAATGAGTCAGTAGGTATTATGAGGCAGTGAAGCAAATAACAAAGAACTCTAGGTCATCATCTCATCTAAAACTAATATAAGGAAGGAATGAAGACACACGCTATTGTGCTGGGTATGACAATGGATCTGCAGTGGCAGGTAAGGGGGAGGAAGGGGATTATGAACTCCAAGGCAGAGAACAACCAACTCAATGCTAGAGACAAGGTGAACACAGTTGCAAACTCTACTATCCCAGATTAGGATCAAAGGAATATTAGAGCTGGGCAGTAGTGGTTATGAGCAGTCTAAAGTCTTCTTGAGAGGATAGGGCCTCAGGAAGGTAGATTACTCAAAATGGCCTCAATGACACTGATTTTATAGTTTTTGCTGTTCTGATTACAAAGTCTGCCAGAAAAAAATTTCAGGAAACAATGACTCATAATCCTATTTCAAGAAAAAAACACCCTTTAAGCACCACTTTTAATAGGTGCACAGGAAATCCATCATATATGAATGTATGGTTCAAAATTTTCATCAATTCCCTGCTGTTAGATATTTATGCGAATAGTTCTACTACTATCGATAATGCCATGAGGAATAACTTCTAGAGAACCTTGCCAATTACTTCCTTAGGATAAGAAACTGCTGTCATAGGGCAAGAAACTGGCATTTGCTTTCCATCTCCCTTCACCAAGGCAAACCAAACAGAACATGCCTTCTCTCGTGGACTCTATTTGTGGATAACCCATTAATTTGGGTGCTCCTTTCCCTAAGAATCCCAACTACCCACATATATTCTCCACGTTTGTAATTATATTTGTAATTATTTACTTGTTCACCGAAATCACTAGATCATGTGTTTTTGTTTTTACTCCCAAAATACCTGATAAAATACTTGTTACATAACACAAACACATCAGTTACAGAAAACTTTAATGTGTCTTTTGATTGAGTGAAAAGCAACAATTCTGTGACAATGTTCAGTTTGGAAAATGATTTTTAATGTGAGCTACATTTATTCTGACTTACTGGAAAAAATTCATTGCCATACCCCAGAGATCTGGCTCTCTGACCTTGATGTAAAAGCAAGAGCAATGGGAAGTAATCCTTCTCAACTTCTGGGACCAAAGTTGGAGGGTGCTGGCGGGGGGCAGAGTCAGAAGCAGCTTACGATAAAACAGAAATGCATAAGGAAGTTTACAAGAAATTTAGATGTAAAAAATCCTGCAAATGAAAGAAAGCTATGAAGCGGATTTCCCATTCACAAGCAGTTATAAAATTCTGTGCGTTGATGTATCAGTGACTAATTATTCGAACTATAGTCCTCCTGAGAGATTTCTAAGGATTAGAGCAGAAGCAGGATAGGGATATGCCTAATAGAGACTCAGCTCTCCGACCCACTCAGCCACCTGAAGCTGCAGATGAGCCAAAGCAAGCAAGCACTGTAACACTCAAGATGATTTCACATTAAATTAGCCAAGAGCTGGTGGAGGCTACTCAGAAGGAATCGAATTAAGGAGCCGTGAACTTAGAGTTTGAGGAAGGGGGAAAGAGACAGGAGTCAAGGGGAATAAAGAGCTGGGACATACTATAGAAATCCAAACCTCGTCCATTCCATGCCTTGTTCTCTGTTACTTATAACCACGACCATAATTCCAATTACAATGAAGATTAAATGATCAATCTTCCATGAAAGGGCATACACTTTGATTTATTTTACAATGATCAGGGACTGATTAGGGCAGTGCTTCTCAAATTCTAGTGTGCATCAGAATCACCTAAAGAATGTGTTAGACTGAAGTAGGCAGGGTGCTGAGAATTCACATTTCTAACAAGTTTCCAAGCGACAGTGATGTGGCTGGTCTGAGAGCCACCAATTTAGGGAAGCAAGTTTTAAGACATTCAAGAAAGTCAAGGGTCAAGTGTTATCACTTTATTATTACAATTCATTTTGGATTGAAATGATATTCCCAGTACAAGAACCTTCCAACATATCAAATATTTTGGGTTGTGTGAAAGAAGCAAGAGCCTCTTAGCCAAGGGGAGAGTAAGATGGAAGAAAACAGACAAGTGGCTCTGGACAGATAAGTGGTCATAGCTGAACCTATTTTGGGGGATGGGGGTGGGGGAAGACACAATGATGGCTAATTCATGTATGAAGTTTAGCCTAGAACAATGTCCTCTTTGAAGGAATACAACCAGTGTAGACTAATGATTACAGAACACGGCCAAGGAGGACTGCTTTCCAGCAGTTCATCATCCACCCATGATCTGCAGGACTACCCACAGCTTGCTAGTTAAGATAGGAGATAAAGCTAAAGGGTGCCAGCTATACTCCAGCCCCTCATGAATCATAAAGAAAAGTCTCACAACATGAGTTATGTCAGAAGGAACTAGGGGTGGGGAGGGAAGAGAAGGATGGGATGGAGGGAGTGAACAGATCCTCTTAATATCCTGAAAGAGAAAACTATTTGGAAATGGAGACATCATACAGCTCTCCAGAAGTGGCCATTTGTGCTGCCTTAAATGCAGATTGATTACTGCTATTTGGATGTTGAGTGCATCATCTTTTCTGAAGAAAGGGAAAAGCTAAATTTCCCCACATTCAGCTGCATCGTCAAATCACTTCCCAACACCAGCTCTTTTAATGCATTTTCCTGTTATCACATCCACTTGCAAAAACTGATCTTCCCTACTCCCCAACAGTGAAACCCTCCACACTGACACATAATGACATGTGCTGAACCCAATTAGCAACCTCATGACCCTGACACTTAACTGCAGCCCCAAAATGTAGGGTGGGATGTGCATTTCCAAAGTTAAAAAAGAAAGGAAGCCATTAGGACATTTAAGAGAAAGGCCCGTCTCCTCCTCTGTGCTGGCTTTCAACCCGTACTGGCTTGATGTAATGCAGAGAGTGAAGAGGGCAGTCGTAAGACACCCAACTACTGCCTCCTATGATGCTTGAGCTAAAAATCCAACAGTACCCTGGTGTTACAGGAATCTACCATTAAACTTCAAGTAAGAGCTCTGTTTTTCGTGATATTCAATAGGTTCTACTTTTATTCAAAAAGAATTTTCACTTGTTGAGGTCATTAGATTGAAAGTGAGAAATCTTGGTTTATTTAAAGCCATACCATTAAACTGTTGAGAAGAACAGAGGCTGGATAGAAAAGATGAATTTCAGGAGGATACTCTTATGGGACCATTTAATAGAAATGAGAGACGGAATAAAAAAGATGTAAGGCAAGTAGTGTTAAAAATAAAGAGGGAGGAAAGAGGAAGGGCTAAGAAAACAGGTAAGAAAAGAGAAGAAATAGGAAAAACAGCAATATCCAGCAGTACTAATAAAAGTATTTAGTGCCTGTCCCTCTGAGACTGTATGCTTTGTAAAGAGTTCAGTCTATTATCTTTTTTGTTCACCACTATTATCGCCCATGCCTGGAACCCAGGATACACTGAAAAAACAAACAAACAAAAAGGAATAAAGAGAAGAAATGAATACAAAGCCATCACATGCAACACAGACCAGCCTTGACCGCTCTTTCTGACAGAGGAAAGATATGCTTTCTTGGAGAACTGATTAACCCATATAATCTACACTCTGTGATAGGATATATCAGTTTTAAAATTTCAAAACACATAAATTTAATGCCAATTGTCTAAACAGACTGCTATAGAAATGAAATTTGCTTATCAAAACATTTAACAAATCACAATAGTGTCAAACCAATATACTAACCTCTTCCATTTCAGAGTCCGAAAATTGTATCTTTTAACTTAGCAACAGAAAATGCTGGCAAATAACTCTTCACATTCCTTCATAACCAGTATGTGAATGCCAGTAAAACTGCAGACACAGATATGAAGGACCTGTCAACAGTTTTTTCTTTTTTCTTTTTTTTTTAAGGCACAAGTCCCTTTTTCCCTCCATTTATTGAAATTTTATGGAAAAACTTCCCTATAAATCAGAAAAAAGGGAGAGCTTCTCTAGCTAAGTCCAGAGTGGAAGACCAAGACCATTTCCTTCCCAGTGGTCTTAAAAGCACTTCATTCAATGGAATTGCAAAATATTTGTACAAGTCACTGCTACAAACATGTAGAACTTAGAAAGCCCACAGTGGCCCCCATTAACTGCGTCACCAAGAGAGATATGCAATTAATACTGAATCTCTCTTAATAATTGGTTTAAGAAAGAAAGAGTTTATCAATCTGTTTATAGCTTTTTGACCAAAGTCTGTGACAGAAATGCCAGCGCAGATTTCCTACAGGTTCAAACACAGAAGCCTACAATATGAGGGCACTGCCAATCTCACTAAAAAAAGCAAGAGACTGGTCCTTATGGGGTTTGGAGTTCAGAGATTGGAGATGTAGAACACAGCAAGGCTGGAGTGCTGGTTTTTCGTGTTTTAGAAAGAGAGTTTGCTGAATCAGAAAAATGAGTCCTTCAGGGGACTGGGAAGAGAAGTAGCCAAGGCGACGCTGAGATGAGGGCAGGTTCACACTTGCCTTTCAAAGATGGATGACAACACCATGGTTTTCTAAATCTGCAGTGTGCCAGGCAAGAAATAGAATACACATGAAAAGATAAGCGAGAGCCTGCCCTTTTCTCTTCTCCTGAGATAACCCTAACCTCATTATGTATGACCAGAATGAATCTAAATTCATTTAAATCTGCTCAGACACTAGGTTGTTCAATACAATTGCTTTCCTACAGTCAAGCCGGAGCATCAATTTCTTTTCTGAATATATACATCGGATCTTGAAATTGCAAGTCTTAGAATTAAAAGATACCTTAAAGGAATAAAACCCCAACTTCTGAACTAACATAACTTCTGTGTTTTCCTGCAAAGAGCCAGATTCTAACAATTTCTAGGAATTCTTAAAATATTACATTTTAAAATAAAGCTACTGGTAGCATCAGAAGATGTACATAGATGATATCCCCCATGTCTAAAGAAAACACAGCACACAGCCACGCTTTGATCAGACTCTAAACATTACCAACTCATATTCAGTGTCCATAACACGCTCAACAAAAGCTCCACTTGGAAGACATCTAGCATGATGACGAAATTCACATTCTGGCCTCTCCAAAATCAAAACTTGGATGTGTTACACCAAATACATAAAATACAGCACATGAAAGATTTTTATGACACTTCAGAAAGTAAAAAGGGTCCCAGTAATGACTCACTATCTTGGAAATACCGCAGAAGGATACAAGAAATATTCCCTGAAGAAGTTAAAAGTTCTGCCTAAAGTTAGGAAGACTCGTCAAGACTAGGCATATGCAGCAGGCCAGCTAACTGAGAAACACTAAAACAAAAAGAGGAACTGGAAATGCGGAAAGTCAATATGGGAATCAAACAGGATCATGCAGAACAGAGATAATGTTTCACACTCTAAGGAGTCCATATGATGCTTCTAAAAAGTGAGACCAAGTTCAGGAGTGTCACAGAGAAACTGTGGGTCAGCTGCACCTAAATTCTGAGTGGGGTAAAAAAACAAAAAACAGAAGATACACACACTGGAACTCTCAGAACTGTAGGACAACATCAAGGGCTTTTCAACAAAGCCTACGAGATAAACAAGGCCTGAGAGTATATGAGAAAACGCCAAAACCTTATCTTGCTAGGACACAAAGTAATGAGGGAGGGGGCAGCTGATGATAGACAACGGAGTTGGAAAGGAAGGCCAAAAGGCCGCCTTTTGGGAATGTGAGGTTTATTTACCCTTTAAACAAAAAAGACATGGCTTCCTCTAGATGGGTCATATATTTAAGACATAATGAGGGTTTCCCAGAAGCAGAGAGGCACCTGAATAAAGGAGCCCTGAAGGGTCAGCTAACTGAACAGAGCTGCTGATGTGGTAGAGTTTGTTTCTATACAGGCAGGTAGATATGCTTGAAAGCAACAGGCAAACTGCAAATTGGTATTCTTCTTTCCCCTCTGTCTCATTTGGTCTCCCAATGAGTGCCTACCGCATCACTCCCTGAGCGCCCATGAAATGATATGAGAAAAGCTGGCAGATCATATCCCTTTGCAGAGGAAGTAGAGGCTTCAGAGCCCTGAGAAAGCTCATCAACTTCTAGGCAGGCAGCAGTGCTGACCTAAGTCAGACAAGTTTAACGTGCTGCCCTTTCCCCAAAGCTTACAATGTTTCTCTGAAAGTACTAATGGCCAAGCAGTGCACTGGAAAGCAAAGTCAACAGAAGAGCACTCTGTACCACTGCCGATATCACCAGCAATAACCAGGGTCAAAGAAGTCTGTCGGAATTGACATCTTGGTGGGGAAGGACAGAGCAGAATGATGCCTTGCCACCTGACCCGTCTATTATTTACCTAAAGAGTGTCAGAACGAATGACTGATATGAATGCAGCATATGTTATGAATTTGGCCTTTGCCAAAGCATTAAATACAGTGCCTTAAGAAATTCTGCTTGAGAAATTAATTCAAACTGGCTTGGCTCAGTACATAATCGCTGAAGATTAAGAAGTGGCTGAAGGATGATAAACAAAAGACAGTTAAGTGACAGTCTGTGCAGTGAGAGACCTGGGGGTCAACACCAAAGCCATTCTTCTTTAGGGGTTTTATTCAGGACCCAGAAAAGGAGTAAACAACTCACTAATGAGATCTGCAGAGGACACGAAGGTGGGAGGTAGAGAAAAATGCATTGACAGGAGTATAAAATCTCAAAGCAGAGTTCAGCTAGAAAAAATACGGCTAATCTATCTAGGGGAAAACAACC
The DNA here is from genome assembly GCF_037993035.2 of Macaca fascicularis. NCBI lineage: Eukaryota > Metazoa > Chordata > Mammalia > Primates > Cercopithecidae > Macaca > Macaca fascicularis. The sequence continues at coordinate 169,567,844 of NC_088377.1, read as the reverse complement.
CTAAACTCAGATAATATTCAATACCTGGCCGGAGAAGGGGCAGAAGCAGCATGTGAAAGAGCTCTGATAGGCTGTAACGTGAGAGAGGCGAGAAGAATGCTAATGGAACACGGGGAATGTGTGTCACAGGAGAACGAGGTGCTTCAAACTAAAGGCAAACTCAAATAAGCCAGGGTCAGGACAGAGGTGGTCTTGAAAAGTGGTCAACTTTACCATTTTCAAGAAAGGGAGGCTGCAGTGAGTCATGATTGTGCCACTGCGTTCCCGCCTGGACACGGAGCAAAACCCTGTCTCAAAACAACCACAGTCACCAAAACAAAACACCAGAAACATAAGGATGGGGATTCTGCACTGAAAATCTTTTTTAATGGCTACAAAACTACCATTCCTATCTAGCAAGCATTCTGATCTTTCTTGAATCTGACTTCACCCTCCTGGGGGTTAGCATCGAGAAGATGGCACTAGGCTAGCATCCTGGGGCTCACTGACAAAACTGCTCCAAACAAAAATTCACTCACAGTTCATGCTGAGTATTTCTTCCCATTCTGTATGAGGCCTGTATTTCCTTATGGCAATACCTCATGGGCATAGGGAAGTGGTTAATTCTCTCCGTTTACTCAACCTGCAACAGTGCAATGACCCTGAAGCCAATTTTCTCACCATCCAGTCTGAAGGCAATTGCTCAACACAATTATCTCTAGGCAGCTCACTGCCTTAGCAAGCAAGCATCTTGTTACATTACTTCTGCACAAAATAAGCACTGGACTAAAAAGGCTGTTTTCATCTTAAAACCTAAAACTTAAAAAATTTCACTATCTATGAATACTCATCAAGTATTATAGCACAACATGGCTATTTCTAACAGCATAATAAAAGAGCTTATTCCAGCCTCACTTTCCAGAGCAGCCCTGCAAATTATTTTCATGTTTACCTTTCTGTCAGAATTACATATTCACTGGTGGCAGTGTGAAGCCTGCATGGAAAATACAACTATACATTCCATTATACTGCTGAGGGCTCCTGCTACTCTGGAAATGCATAACCTGTTCTTCAAGTTACCATCAGATTGGGCTGAATAAGCCCAGCATGGACCCACCCCTCAAATCCCACGGATAGTTTAGTAAGTGTTCCGTTTCCTACTGGAGCTGGATGATCAAACAGTACCAAGTTTAATAATCCAATTAAAATAACGGGCAAAATATTTGAATAGACATTTCTCAAAAGAAGACATAAAAATGGCAAACGGGCATGTGAAAAGGTGTTCAACATCACTGATCATCAGAGAAATGCAAATCAAAACTACAATGAGATATCATCTCACCCCAGTTAAAATGGCTTATATCCAAAAGACAGGCAATAAATTCTGGCGAGGATGTGGAGAAAAGGGAGCCCTCGTACACTGCTGGTAGGAATACAAATTAGTACAACCACTATGGGGAAAAATTTGGAGGATCCTCAAGAAACTAAAAATAGAGCTACCATATGATCCAGCAATCACACTGCTGGGTATATACCACCTAAAAAAGGGAAATTAGTATATCGAAGAGATATCTGTACTCCCATGTTTGCTGCAGCCCTGTTCACAACAGCCAAAATTTGGAAGTAACCTAAGTGTCCATCAACAGATGAATGGATAAAGAAACTGTGGTACTTATACACAATGGAGTACTATTCAGCCATTAAAAAAGAATGAGATCCTGTCATTTGCAACAACGTGGATGGAACTGGAGGTCATACTGCCAAGTGAAATAAGCCACGGACTGAGAGACAAAACATTGCATGTTCTGACTTACATGTGGGATCTAAAAATCAAAACAATTGAACTCATGGAGACACAGAGTAGAGAGGTTACCAAAGGCTGGGAGGGGTAGTGAGAGGGTGGAGGTGAGGTAGGGATGGATAATGGGTACAAAAAAAAAAAAAAAATATATATATATATATATATATATATATATATATATATAGAGAGAGAGAGAGAGAGAGAGAGAGAGAGAGAGAGCGCTTGAAATAATAAATAAGACCTAGTATTTGATTGCACAGCAGGGTCACTATAGTCAGTAATAATTTAATTGTACATTAAAAAATAACTAAGAGTATAACTGGATTGTTTGTAACATGAAGGATAAATACTTGAGAGGACAGATGCCCCATTTTCCATACTGTGATTATTACGCATTGCACGCCTGTACCAAAATATCTCATGTAACCCATAAATACATACACCTGCTATATACTCACAAAAGGTAAAATTAAAAAAATTAAAAACAAAACAAAACCAAACAAAACCAGAACCAAGAAACGTGAAGTCACATTTCTCATCACGAGTTCTTTGGGACTGCCTTGCTTACTGATAATATAGGCAGGGAGAGAAGAAAGTAAGGAGGTTTGTGAGAAAACACCAATCACGAACTACATATTTTAAATGACTATTAATGAGCCTTAAACAACCAAAGATGTGAGTATTTTCACTGGACTCTTTGTACTTAAGAATGAGGTCCTCGACAGGGTCTACTGGGAAAAGCCCACAAGAAAGAATCCAAAAGCCACAGCAGCCTGACAGACTGATTTCTCAGCTGACATTCTGTGTGACATTCTACAGATGCTCTATCCATCAGGATGTGACACGGTGTTAGAGGTAAATGTCACATATCAGGGCAATGTTATGGGCCAAAGAGCAAGAGAAGTGATCTCAACACAAAATCTGAAGCTGAGATGAGATAACATGTGCCCAGAGTCATTCCTCCTCTAACTGTAGAAAATAACCTGACAATTACCAAACTCCTAGAACTAAATGGATCCTAGAGGCTATGGAAAAACTGCTGAGTGAGGCAGGCCTCTGAAATCACGTTTAAACAATGGATATATTTTGGTTGAGTCCAAGCAGTCTGCTGAGCTATCCGAGTCAGTTCAGCAATAAGTAGCTCAGTTCTTGCTCTGTTTCCCAAGAAGTCTGGGAATCACTCAACTACCACACCACCCAGTGACAAAAGACTCCCTGAGTAAGAGCCTTGAGGGATGTCAATGGCCAGAAATACTGCTGAGCAGCATGCCTGTCCTTGGGGCAACCAGCCACAGGGATGAAGGACAAAAGTAAAATGTCACAGGGCTTCTCAAATGGTCTCCTGCCAGCTGTTCAGAAGTGTTTGAAACTAAAACTCATTTCCTAATAAATGTTTTCATTTCCTTTGTACATGACAAAAGGTCTAGAGGTGGTAAATGGGAGGGGCTAGGAGTAGAGGTCTTTGGAGGTAAGAAACAGAGGCAAATGTACTACACACATAAGTATGGCTTCACTGTTAGTCCCGGAATAATGATAAACATATCTGCTATAGTGTACTCGTTCATGCTTTCTTTTATACAGCTACACAGGGAGATCGTATCTAATATATACCTATTTTACATGTTTTTTAAAATGGAAGACCAAGTGCACTTAACCAAAATTAGACAGCAAGTTCAAAGTGTGTCCTTCGTTTCATGGGGAAAATCTGGAATAATCATACACGCTTTCTCAGCATATTATTTTCCAACACATTCTGCTCAGGTATAGGCACAAAACTGGGAAAGAAAAAAGTGAGGATGTGGGTTCCCATGTGTTTAGTAATGTTTGGTCTTACCTGGCCTCTGCAGCAAGCAGTTCATCATAGTGTGATGATCTCTGGTCATCATCCTGCCGGTATCTGATCACTGTGGCTAGACCTTTGCTGACAAGAGCCTCAGCAATGTTTCTGCAACAGAAAAGATAGGTCAGTGAGCACTAGAAGTGCATAAGGGGCTCAGTCAACAGAAATAATAACAGTTAGCACCTGGAGGTCTTAACGCATTCTGGCAGAGGAAGGGAGAAGCCAAGGTTTCAAGACCAATGAGTTGCTAAGCTAGAAATCCAAATAAAAGGTTAAATAACAAAGTTCCCTAGCTCAGCATTTTTCTGGTTAGTACAGTCAGATGCTATATCAATCCATATATTAAAAACTAGCAAAAAAAAAAAAAATCTGTAAAAAGCCCACATTGCACCAGGCTATTTACAGAATGTTATAAACAAGCCACTGCCCTCAAGTCTGCTATAAAATATTAGGCACATAAAGAAAAAACGGAACATATAAAAGCATGACCTAAATTTCTCAGAATCTTTCTAGCCGACAGAACAACCAGAAAATGTCTTCTTTTAGTTTGGCAACGTTAGAAACATTGGTTTTACATAACAAAGTGTTTCTCTTACAAGAACTCCTGAGAGTGGATCTTCTACCCAAAGTGGGCTTGGAAAAGACAAGACTATGAATGAAGAGAGAAGGGGCAGACAGGAGGGAGGCATTCTATTAGAAAGGAAATTCTTTGCGCTGTGGGTCATGCCTATGATCCCAACTCTTTGGGAGGCCCAGGCACTAGGATCACTTAAGCCCAGGAGTTTGTGAGCAGCCTGGACAACAAAATGAGACCCCATCTCCATAATAAAAATTTAAAAACTAGCCGATTGTGGTGGTGCATGCCTATAGTTCCAGCTACTTGGAATGCTGAGGAAGGAGGATCAGGAGTTTGAGGTTCCTGTGAGCTGTGATCACACCACTACACTGCAGCTTGGGTAACAGAATGAGGCTCTATCTCAAAAAAGAAAGAAAAAAGCAAATCAAGATGGGGAACAAAGAAAGTAAAAAGTATAAAATCTGAGATGACCAGTTTTGGTGCAATACTCCACGGGAGCTACAAAAATCTCAGGTTAGACTCTAATGCAAAGTAATGCTCAAATGCAACAAATCTTTTTTTTTTTTTTTGCCAGAATAAGAATATTGCTCACACTTGGGAATGAGAGATGTCACTCTATGTGGCCTGCATCTACTAACTAGAGAAAGACGAATGGGAAATGATATGCAGACACCTAATGATATATATTTGAATGGTTCCTCCCCAATCTGGAAAGGGAACTTTGTTATGAACAATCAAACTGCAAAAACAAATTTTCAAAAATTAAGTATAATTAACTATAGCAAATACTGGAAAACAAGAGGCATGATATTATTGAGGGAGAATGGTGGTTATGTCTTTCTTTGTGTCTGTCATAATTATACCAAAGGCCCTACTCAAACCATCTGGTTTGCTGCCCTTTAGGGAGAGGCTATGGTAAGCAATAGGCTACCGTGCCATATGCTATGACTGAGTATTGTTTGAAAATGTGGTTAACTCCTAACACACCGGTCGTTCTTAGAAAGTCATACCGTGGGGATGCTGGGAGCTGAACCAACCAGTATCTGTGCATGTTTACGCAATTTTACGGCTCTATTCGTCAAAACCCAGCAGAATATTTTTTTTTTTTTTTTAAAAAGAAGAAAAAAATAAATGTGTTGGTAGAGCAAGGAGGAAAAGATGCGGTGGCTGATTATCTTCTCATTATATGCCCCTCTGATGTCTGTTTATCTACTGCCAGCACAGTATTAATATCTCCAAACTGCCACGGAATTAGTACTTCTCAAAATCCACTCCCACAAAGAGGCTGCTTTGCTGGTCACCCTGTCTCCTGAGTCACTGCATAAGCGTGCTGGCAAATGCTGTCATTATCACAGAGTTGTGTTTGGCAGCATGGCGAAGGCAACAGCCTCAAATCAGCAGATGTAGATGTTGATACATGGTGAGGATTTAACTAAGGTTGTCACCAACGGGCCCTAGCAGGGAACGAGAGAGGCTCTACCCATCAAAGAGCTAGTAAGAAGGCTGGGGAGTGGCATGGGGGACAACTCCGCTTTTGATAGTTTGAGATGTCCTGGCTGTTTTAAATGCCAAGAGAACAAAGAAATATTTGTTACTGCATTTTGAATTACTGAGCATTGACATTTTACAGTCAATACATGGGGTTTGGAGAAGAAAGTGGGAATGGCAGAGCAGGCAAGGAAAAATTCACAAAACAAGCTTTGATATAAAAAGAAAGACAACACAAATGTTTAATGATCCACCCTAGTTAATTCTGCTCAAATCAATTCACAGAATTACTGAGTACCTGCCTGGCCAGGAAAAACCAAGGGCACTTTCTCTACTTTTCCTTGTCCCTGCCCTCTTTATCCTATCAGCAAATGTCTACAAACCAGTTAAGACCTGCCATATGGAGTTCCTGAGGCCTTAGATTCCCAAATCACTCCACACCCTGCCCACTAACTTTCTTCTCTCTTTCCTTTAAAGCTCAGCATCTAAGCCATGTTCTCTTAGCTTCTTATCCCCTAATTATAGATTTCTCCTGGAGGAACAGTTGTGATGCTGGTGCTTAGTGGTAATCAGAGTAAAAATACATGAAATGATAACAACCATCATTATTGGGTATTTACTACGTGCCATGCATATGAGAATCACATGTGTTCTCTTCTTGGTGGGTTCCCCATGTGATACATCATCACAGTATATGGCAATTATTCATTCATTGTTTATCTTCCTTGGTGAGTGATACACTTTGTGAGGGCAGGGGCCATGCTTTTCTTGCTGTATATACCAGTTCCAAGCACAGTATTCTGCACAAAGTATAGGGTAGTCTGGCTTGGTGTGTCAGAGCCCCATAGGAAGGTAAGGATGATCACTCACACAAGGTATCAGAGTCCAAGCTGGGTACAAACATCTACATGGAAGGTGGCTCCATAGCCAGGCATTAAAGACTGAGTGTCCACTTGGGAGGGGTGACATCAGTGTTACAAGATTGGTTACACTAAGGAATATCAATCCTACCAGTGAAAGTACTAAGGATAAGCCAGGTTTCTCACTGTCAGAGTAGGTATTTACAAATACGGAAAGGAAGAAAACTAGAATGAACCCTGTAGTGGTGGATTGGGATTTTAGGTATTCGTGTGAACTCATGGTATGTTGGTTCAGGTTCTACAAGAAGCACGTGCCAAGAAGGATTAGATGTGCAAGAGATTAACTGGAGAAAACTCATCTCAAGGAAGGTGGGAAGGGAACCCCAGGAGGCCTGGGAAGAGCCATCAGACTGCAGTGCAGGTCAAACCCCTGTGCAGAAGGGAGAGAATGAAGGAAAGTTAGACAGGGAACATCTGAGCTATGGGCCTGTTCCAAAGAGTTTTGTCAAAGCTTGATAAGAAGTCAAAATTGTCCATCAGAGGAACCCTATGTCCCTCAGCAATAGGCCTGCCTTGGTATCTCTGTTGCGCTCCACTATTGGCTGGGAGCAGCTGGTGGGAAGCATAGCCTTGGCTGAAGTAGCAGTGATTGATTTCAAAGCACAGCAGCTGGGCTGTCAGTCTATTATGCTTCCTGCAGTTGGAGATCCAGGAGGCACATTTTCATGACTGCCACACATGGTTTTCAATAGATATAGATAGATTTAGAAATAAACATATAAAAATAAATATAGATGGAAATGTGGGCTCCTTAGATAAATGGCTAATTTCAGATCTGGGGAAGACAGTACAAGATAAGCCTGGAACATGTTGTACTAGAAAACAGGGAAGTGCTCAAAAAAAGACAGGAGACATGTCCAAAGGACACAGAAGTCCTGGCTCCTACTGGCCAAACTGGGAACAATTTGAGTGTCAAAGAACAGTAGTAGTGGGTTATAACTGTCTGAATAAAATGAAATTCCATGAATTCATTCTAATATAAACAAATAAATGAATAACTTGGGAGTTTAATGAGAGGTGAAAACTATATAGTTCAAAGTGTCTCCTCACAAAATATCTATTAATTACAAAGAGTAAAATAATACCTTTACAGTGGAGAAGCCTGGTAGACACCACCCAAATCAAATGATCAAGATTACCATCATCAATAAATGATGAATCAGTGCTTAACTTTATGGTCATGAAGAAACATCACACAAACCAAAATAACTGACCTGTACTCTTCAAAAGTGTCAAGGCCATAATGGTCAAAGAAAGACTGAAGAACTATTCCAGACTAGAGTGACATGACCTCTAAATGCAACACCTGATTCTGAACTAGATCGTTTTCTTGAAGTATTCCATTAGAACAGTTGGCAAAATTTGAGTAGGTTTGTGGATTAGATGGTAGCAATGTGTTAATATCCGAGTTCTAATTTTTTTTGAGTATGCAGGAAAATGTCCTGCCTCACAGAAAATGAACAATAAATTATCTGAGGAGAGGTACAATAGATCGGCCAGTTGCTCTTAAATAGCTGAAAGGTATGCTCTTTGTACAGTTATGTGCAACTTTTCTATAGCTTAAGTGGTTTCAAAATTAACACAAACACACATTGTGAAGTAAACTGGAAAGTTTTAGACAACTATTAATTGTCAATATATTGTTACTTCCAATATTGGTAGAGGTAGGAAGGCAGGTAAAAATATAATCAAACAATTAAGGCCTACTACAATTGAAATTTTACCCCCTTGGATTCCTGTTCTCTTGTATGGGTATGGAACACATTTTCTCCATGTTGGCATAATAATGGACCCTACGGTTTTACTACTATCTTATAGTGGCTAAGTTTGAGCTTATATTACAACCTGCTTGCTGTGGAAATTAACCAGAGGGGAAGATGTCAACTGCTCGTCTATCTTTTGAGCAAGCCTGCCTGTGAGACCCATGTCACTTGTGTTTGTTTATATCAGGAACCACCTGATCATGCCTAATGGAAACTGTTGACTTTCAATAGAACCCTAAACATCTCTTTTAGTTTGGAGAAGCATTTCAGTCCTAGCACTAATTCTCTTTGTGTTTCCAGCTGATATGGAGAGTGATGGCTTACTGTTAGACTTCCAAGGGCTGTTAGGTCCCTTTTTAGATGCCGATTGTGAATTATCCATTCAGGCCAGACATGTATAATTGGAGTAGAATTACTGATACACTCAAGAAAGCAGGATTTATAAATTTGTCTAAAGCAGCATAATGTCACGGCATACAATTTAATGTTCTCTTTTCTTACTGGGCAACTGATCAACTCAGTAGTGTCAGGTTCTGAGCCATCTTTAGCCAGGAGAAAATCTCCTGACCTTTCATTAGCAGCCCAAAGAAATGAATGAGACAGTCAAGTACATGGATCTAGGCTAATTCCACTTTCTCTCCCTCCCTTTCATTCTCTTTTTAAATTGAAGTCCCAGATAATTGAAAGGAGGAAGACAAAAGCTGGGAAAGCATGCAGAAAGTTATCGTCCTTGATTACATGCTGGGAAAACTTGGCTAGGAAAATAATGTTCCAGTGCTATATTTCCAAAATAATTAGATTTCTCTCCTCTTCTCTCCCCTCCCTTCCCCTCCCCTCCCCTCTCTTTTCTCCTCCATCCCTCACTCCCTTCCTTCCTTTTTGCCTTCCTCTCCTATGGGGCTCTGACACCCCAAGCCAGACTACCCCTCTGAGCACATATGCCTTTGATCTGCCTTAGTTGCTTTTTCTTTGTTAATATATGTAAAAGGGACAGGGTCATGCCCTGTCACTCAGGCTACAGTGCAGTGGTATGATCATAGTTACTACAGCCTCAAACTCCTGGGCTTAAGGGATCCTCCTACCCCAGCCTCCGAGTAGCTAGGACTACAGGCACATGCCACCATGCTTGGCTCATTTTTTAATTTTTACTGTAGAGACAGAGACTTGCTATATTGCCCAGGACGGTTGCGAACTCCTGGGCCCAAGTGATCCTCTCACCTTGGCCTCCCAAAGTGCTGAGATTACAGGCATGAGCCACTGCATTCAGCTTCTGCCCCAACTGCTTTAAGATGAATTGTTTTGGCTGTTGTGGTGGCTCACGCCTATAATCCCAATACTTTGGGAGGGCGAGGCAGGAGGATCTCTTGAGTCCACGAGATCAAGGCTGCAGTGAGCCGTGGTCACAACACTGCACTTCAGACTGGGTGACAGAGACTGTCTAAAAAAAAAAAAAAATTGTTTCCATTCGACACCAAACACCAACCACTGCTAACTTTCCATAGAGTCAAACCATGAAGAGGCAGGGAGAGCTGGTGAGATGTCTAGAAAGGGGACTTAAGACAACTGCATTTCTGTTGGAAAGAAGCTATCTTAGTCAAATAGGAAATTCCAGAAAGAGTCCCTCCCTGCGCTGTGGGAGACGGTGGGTAGCTGGGTGAGGGAGACAAAATTAGAGACCTCTCGGCATGTCAAAATGTCACCCTGTGGGGTATCACGTTCTGACCTCAACAGTATCACGAGAGTGGGTACAGGGAATAACACTATTATACCCACACACACACCCTCCCCTTCATTCTCCAGCTGAAAAGGATGCAGATAAGTCAGTGGCTCTGTTTCATAGATTTTTATCTAGCTCTTTGAAAATATTTTTCACTTAAAAACTATCTACATTTTGTCAGTCTCTGAGGCATCCATGGAGATCAGAAAAGCCGAATATTTTCCTTAAGGTAAACACATGTGGGCACATATTCAGAATAAAGTAAACCCATAAAGAAGTGAGCCTGCAATATATTTTAGTCACAGGTAAAGGAAAGAAACGAAATACAATTAATAGGGTAGTATATCCATAATACAGTAGTCCCTCCTTATTTGCAAGAAATATATGCTCCAAGACCCCTCCAAGTAAACGCCTGAAACTGCATATAGTACTGAACTCTGTATTTCTTTCCTATACATACATATCTATAATAAAGTTTAACCTACAATTTAGCACAGTAAGAGATTAACAACAATAGCTACTAATAAAATAGAACAATTATAACAATATGCAAGCATCCATAGCCAGTCGATCTAATTACTGAGATGGCTACTAAGAGACTAAGATGTGGGTAGTGTGTACAATCTGGATACAGTGGAGAAAGCGATGATTCATAGCCTAGGCTGGAAGGTGAGATATCTATCTCATCACTGAATGGGGCTCCTCAGAAAGGCACACAATTTAAAACTTATGAGTTGTTTATTTCTGGAATTTTCCATTTAATATTTTCAGACTGTGGTTCATCATAGGTAACTAAAATTGCAGGACTTCAAGGGGAACTACTACTTCATCGATAGTAGAAGCATATATTTCATGCAGATGCCTGCATGCATGCATACACATATATTTATTACATATTCTTTATGGTAACTTCAAGGCCCTATGATAAAATTTTATAAACTAAGCACAAAAGGCACCTCATGGCTTTTCATGTATCATAGATACATCAGGCATGTATCCTAGGCCTCTGTCACACATTAATGTCTTAATGCTGGAAAACTGCCCCTACTCCCTTTACACATGGACTATACTTCCCCCACAATTACAGGCATTCTCAGAAGAGCTAGGATGGAGGTTCAAAGGCGACAGAGTTCCGATCCTGATTCCTAACATACCACGTGGCTGATCTCACTTATTATCAGCTATGCAGGGGATGTTTTACCGTGGGGCTGATCTAGAAGGGAAGCTACAGGGTGCTGATATCTTTCTTTGCAACTAGGTTAGAAACGAGAAAGGAAGGTCACTACAGGATTCAGTAACAGGGTAGAAAGCTCAGAAGACTGAAAAACTATTTTCTTCAGATTATTAGTTTCTTTGCTCATATATATGGAGGACGTGGGCTACCTATCCCAAAAGACAGTTAGCAAGTAGGAAAAATGCTCAATGGTGAACAGGCCCAAAGCAAGGCTCTCTTTAGATCTTCCCTACAAGTTCACACTAAGATGTCTAACATCCATGTTCTTTCAAGCAGGAACCTGACCATTTCAGACTTGAGACAGATTTGGCTTTTGTAAGCTGACAAAAGAAATCTCTAAAGGGTAAGGGCAAAAATTATAGTTGAGAGAGATCTAGAGACAATGAGCAATGTGCAAATATCTTTCCTTAAGTTACTATTTTCGAACCAGGTCTCCAAGGAAAAAGTCATAGAAAGTAACAGGGAACTTCCAAAAGCTAGTGTGATGGCATCTTCAAGGAGTCCCCCCATACTCTTCCCACCCAGTGTTTTTTATTCTCCAGTCTCCACTGGTTGAATTCCTGTGAATCTGGATCATCGATATTTTTGTCCCCATTTTTTTCTTCATATATAGCTAGGAGGCACTTCTCACATAACCAAGCTGCATCCGTAGACAGGAGATTCTGTTTTGGAAGCCTCGATAATTGGAAACATTTGAGGTGGCACACATGCTTTATAGATTTACTAAATCTCTCTCCCACCTTCTTCACTATTTTTCACTTCCCCCTTAAACTTATGTAGTTCTAAAAATGACTGAAATTGATTTTTTAAATCCGTTTACACTGATTAACAATTTAAAGCCCATTCTCTGTTTAACAAGTCCTGCCACCAAGAAAACCACCAGAGAATCAAAACAGTGGCTAGAGACTTTCCCAGAATTCATAATATAGTCTGAAAACGAGGAAAATACAAATCCTTCGACATCCCTAGCCAGGCTTTGGTAACTAGTGTGGAGTGACGAGAAAACCAAGGGTTGTCAAGAGCTGCAGCGTCTTGGGGCAGGGCATCCTTACTCCAGGCTGTGAGAGCCAATTGTCTATACCATTTGACAACCCACCAGCACAGCTGTGGTTATATGGCAACATAAAGGCATGACCCCAAAAAATCAGACTCATGAATGAGCAGGTATGGAACTTACAGCAAATAAAGCAAAAAGAATACTCTCCTAAACAAATCTCTCTAACAAGTTTTAGTTCATATTTAAGGAGCATTCAGAGTATGTACAGGTCTGTGATTGTAAATACAACTGAGAGTTGAGAGCATTTTCTAGATACTGGAGATACAAAAATCAAGAACTCATGGGAACAATGACTGTGCATTAATGAATCCTAATCATTCTTCCTCATGAGAGGAGGAAGTGGAAAGAAAACAATGAAGATTGATATATGGACTTAGTCTTATTTTAATAACTCAAAAGGATGCATGGTTAGAATGAAACCAAAGGACACCCATAAACAACATTAGTAGAGATGCTTCATGAAAGAAACAAGGGAGGTAGGGAAGGGGACAGAGAAGGAGAGAAAGGGGAGAAAAAAGTCATTCCATAAAATGAAGATATGACTGTTTTGTAGACAAATACACCCTTGAATCCCTATAGCACATACCCACTCAAAGTTCATTATTAATAAGCAGCTTACATTTGAGCCCTGACAAACACCTCTCCAGCTTCAGAGGCCACATCTCACTGAGTACCAATAGCTCCCTTCAGTTTGGGAAGAAAAGAAATAAAACCAAAGATATCTGGGGTTTTAAAAGTGGGTAATTGGCTGGTGAGCGGTAGCTCATGCCTGTAATCCTAGCACTTTGGGAAGCGCAGGTGGGCTGATCGCTTGAGCTCAGGAGTTCGAGACCAGCCTGAGCAATATGGCAAAACCTCATCTCTTATAAATAAATAAATAAGAAGGGTGATAAAGAAATGTCACTTCATAATCTCCCAGCCAGAAGAGCTACTGGTCTGCTCCAAGGTATCTCTGAGAAATAGCAGGCCCATTACCTAATTTCCACTCATTCCCTTCCTACCTAAGTGAGCACCTACCTGAGATCTCCGGAAAGAACAACAAATGGGCAGAGGAAGATAAGATAGAAATATACATGGGAGCAGTAGAATTCAACAACCCACTTTATAAAGCTGGCAAGTAGAGAATACAGTGTTAAAAATATGGGTCAAAGCAATTTAGAAAAAGAGAAGGAAGAAGGCATAACATCAAACAGTTTTATCAAATAGTTATGCTTAGTAAATAGACAATTTTATTCTGCCCCCAGGATTTCTGCAGTACTGTAATCTTATTGCCACCTCTTATTTGATAGTTTCATTTATTCAGCAATATCATGGTTATGGCTTTATAAGACAAGTAAAACTGGTATTTGACTCCGCTATGCCAGCTCCTCTCTGAATACCACTGCACTTCCATGTCAGCAAAATATCTAGGGAAGTCAGGACATGATGAATGTTGGCTGAAGTATGTAGGGCATATTAAATATAAGTGGCAATAAAACAATGTCCATCTTCAAATATCTAATGTTTTCCCTGATCTTCAATCAGAACAGTAAGAGAAGAAAAACAAGAAAAAAAAAAAAAAACCTGTTTAATAGAAAGAAACTGCATAGACTTGTCTGAATCTCTCTAAATGACAGAATATGGGGTAATGTCCCCAAAGTGACACTCCTGCTATACAACAAACATACTTCTTTCCCAGAAGGAAACAAATAGATCCTTCAAAAACAGTAAGATTAGACCAATCAAATACTGGATTAAGCTTGAAGAAAGTAAACTACATGCACTTCCAATCCAACTAAACTGGTCCACTCACTGCTAAATATGCCATGCATTCACATTTTCAACTATCTGCAGGACATGTGAATTTGTATGATTCATCATTGTGTAAAACTCAGCATTTCAAAAATAAAACTCACTTCCCTAGATAAAAGCGTTTTTGAATCTTACCAAATCAGCTCCTCCTCCCAACAGCCCTATCTGGAGGACCATCATACTCTCAGCACCTAGGCCTGACATCTCTCTCATTCCTGTATAAAATCTCTGAACTCAAACCTACAGTGTTTCTCCCATGAACATTTTCTTTTTTATTCTCTCTCTCTACCCCAGTTGAGACTCCTACTGCCTCTCACATGGACTATTACAGCCTCCCCTACCTGGTCTCCTGGCGATGCTGACCAATTCCAAATACCGTCAGCTGAATCTTCTTAAAGGATTAGGTTGGCAAGTAATCCTCATCCTTAAACACACCACAACCACCACAGAAAACTTTTTTAGAAATTTTCTAATACGAAGACAATCATTAGCATCATATCTGAATGATGACAATGAAGGGGGAAGGAGTACAGGACAAAGAGAAGAAGGCAGGATGGAGGGCTGGGAGACAGAGAGGGGCAAAGGGGAGCAGGAAAAGGAAATGGGTAGAGGAGGGGAGGAAGACTAAAGTTTACCGAGCACTAGTCTAAATGCTGTACATTTATTAACTCATTTGATCTTCACAAAATTCCGATGAGATAGGGACTATTATTATTCCCTATTTTACAAATGAGAAAACCTGAAGCACAGAAAGGTTACAAAGCTTGTAAGTGAAAAAGAACCAAGAAGGAGGCACACACAGGCTGGAGGTAGAAACATGGTGTTTCCGTGATAAAAAGGACATTGCCAATGACCTTGTCCAACCTATAATCTGAAAACATCTGATGACACAACTCTCATCCATTTTCACTCAAAATAATATTTCAGACTTAATGAATATCTACAGGATGTCCACCATGGAACAGGCATTTAAACACACATTAACCTAATCATTCTAGTAATACAGAATACAGAGGCAGTATATATTGCTTCCAAAGAAGAGAAAAACATTGCAGCCTTGCCACACGTAATCATTTTGTAAGTGGCAGAGTCATGATTAGAAGCCAGGTTTTCTGATTTCAAATCCAGTTTTCTTTTGACTCAACAGTGCCACAATTACAGGGCAACAGATTATGAAAGGTATTCTACAATCTACCCTCATATACCTCTGACCTTATTCCGTTCAATCCCTTCCAACTTTCTGCTTTAGCCTGAACAGGCTATCCTTAGCCACCAGCCAAACCTGGCATTCTCCCCATGCCAGTGCCTGTAGCTGCACCACTCATCTGGCACTCAGCTTTTACTGCTGTATATTATCTTTTTTGGGTACATATTTTGTCTTCCCAACTAGATCATATTCCCTGCAGATCCAAGAAGAGCAAAACACTTAGTAGGCACTCAATAAATATTTATTGGCTAGCTGATTGATTTTACTCAATGAGTTCCTAGGAGGTTCTGTGGGCTGCTGGATGAAAACAAAGTAATAACTGACTGAGTCATAGAATTTTTGAGCAAAAAGACTCCATAGAGATAAACTAATCCAAATGCCTTCATACCCAGATGAAGACAGACCCAGAGAGAAACCAAGGAAATTTTTAAATGAGTTGTTGTCTAAAAGAAAAACAGAGTGACATCAGCACAATGGGCATCTAAGAGCCTTGATTCTTAGCCTGTTTCCCTTTATTATACTGCTGTGCTTTTATAATTCTATAAAATAGAAATAAGTATACTGTGCACATGAATTATCTAGGTTGCCCTTCATACATTAAAAATTTATTAGCATATTAAAAATAATCTATCCACATACTGTAAATTTGAACACTCTAGTACTAATATGTTAGCTAAATTATATATTAAACATTTAATTACAATAATTTGCAGGACTTCTGGGGATTCAGATGATTTTTTTGAGGGGTATGGGAGAAATGATGCGAAAATGTCTGATGACCTCTTCTTTTCTCTCAAGATACATTCCAATGTAATGTAGAAATGTTTATTGTAGATCTAGGTATGTTTCCTTCATTCCTTATTTTTTTTTCTGCTCCTCTATCCTTTGAGAAACACAATTTCACAAGAAAGATCAGTATGGGGAGTGTGAATAGAGGTATCAAAAAACAACCTCAGCTTCTCTCAGTCAGTGACAGCGGGAGTAGGCATTAAGAGTTTGTGTAGTCACTCAGGGGACTTTCCTCTACTCCACCACTGTCCTAGACTCTGGACTCAAGTTAGTAACCTCAAAGGGTCCTGATACAAAAAATGATTATAGTCACTTCAAACTTTTGTGCATAATATGGTCTTTCAATATGTGTTTGAAAGCCAACTTTCACATGTTAAACAATGGATGTAACAGTCAACTGTCATCTCTCTTTTAACATATCACACTGTTGTACTCTTAATTGGATGCAATGGTAAGCTGTACACCACAGAAGATGAAAATCATCAGATGACTACCCTGTCCCTGTCCCTGGCAGGTGGGGCACAGAGACACGTGACAGAGGCTCGGCCTATTAAATGTTTCTGCGTGGAGACTAATACAACAAAGAGGGAACAGTCAGAATTCATTTATAGCGGTGTCCTGCCCCTGTGACACCATAAGAGAGGGTGTCCTTGCCAGACTGCTCCTAACTAAAGACAACAATTCTGCAACTGGCTTCTTGGCCCTTTGCAGCAGACCTGTTCCCCATCTCTTTTCCAAGCCTGATGCTCCAGTGAGTTATATCAGCTCTTCATAATGTCCCATACATCTTCCTTTTGTTTAGAATAGTCAGAGTTGTTGCTGTTTCTTGCAACCAGAAGGATCTTAGCAGTACATTACGAGGTTTGATTTCAAGAGTTAAATAATAAAAAGTACAGCGGGGTGTGGTGGCATGTGCCTGTAGTCCCAGCTACTTGGGAAGCTGAGGTGGGAAGAACACTTGAGTCTAGGGGTTCAAGGAAGCAATGTGTTATAATCATGCCTAAGAATGGCCACTGCACTCCAGTCTGGGCAACATAGCCTGTCTCTAAAACAAAACAAAACAAAACAAAACAAAACAAAAATAAATGGTCCCTAAGCATGAGTTGCACAGGTCATGCCTTCTTCTAAACTAGGAAACACGGGAGCCCAGGCCCAGGATGAGAGGTAGGTGACACAGGCTTCAGGAAGTCTTGAATGCCCAGGTAAGGACACACAACAGGATTTTCTTTTCCTGGGCTTGCTGTGTATTACCCAATTCCCATTCCAGCTGCAGTGTCTAAGGCAGATGGTTGGGCAAATCCCACTCCAATTACAGAGTCCAGGAAAGGTGGCTGGGTAGCGCTTAATCTTTAATCTTCTGTTTAGGTACTTAGGATAGAGTAAGAGGGAAGGACTCTGTCTTGCTCTGTCATCTCACCACTAGCTGAGTAGGAACTTAATGACATGTTTTCCACTTGAACACATAAATTTCTGTGAGGTTCCCTAACCCACCTGAAACCCAACAGTTAAAAAGGAGAAATGCAAGAGAATACTGGTGATGAAGTGAAGGTGGCTTCCAGGATACTGCCACTGGGTGAAGAATAAAAGCAAGTTTAGAAATATCCATGAATGGCCTATTAAATGGTGGAATATATAAGAGATGAGTATCTTAAAATAAAGAACCTATCAATCAATCTCTGGTTTTCAAAGATACCACTATATTCCAGCAAAGAGATCAATTTAGATGCTCTTAAGAATGAATGAACAAGGTAAATGTGAGGTAGGTCTGTTGTTGGTCAAAGATATATTCTCCTAGTTATTTTCTTTACATTTCTAACCAAATATGATGCCCCAACTACATTCATTTTCCTAATAGAAAAAAAAAAAATCGATCACAGACAGTAAACTTCTTACCAGTTAAAATAATTTCACATCTGCAGGTACCAAAAACATATTCAGCTTTTAGCTTAGCTTATTAGGTTTGTTTTCTAAAGCTTACAAAAGAGGAAACCAACATTCTAAAAAAGACAGTTCACCACATGGCAGAGTTGTGTGTGTGTGTGTGTGTTTTAAAGAAGGTCTAATTAATGTAAGATATTGTGTCATATCAACATTTTAATAGGAAAAAAAATCCTCACCTAAATTATAAAAAATAGGTGAAGAGGGAGAAGAGCACAGCAAAACAAATGTATATGGCCAAACAGAAATGTTGGGAATAAACACTGATCAATGAATTCTCTATCATCCATACCAACAAAAGAAAGAAGTTACACATAGCATTGGTATTTATTCTTCAATACCGAAAGTCATGTAATCTTATGCACTTCCTTCAGCCCTCTCAGGCCAGAGAGCAGTTCTGAGCCTGTTTCACAAAAGCCTACATGGCACAGAGCAGGAATATAGAGCAGAGGATCTGGGCTCTAACTTCAGCTCTCTCTATAGCTGTTTCACCTCATGTAAATGTGCTAAGCCTGTGCCAGTTTCCATACCTTATTATAAAATGAGATGCTAGATCTAAATGCTCTATAAAATAGCTTCTAGCTCAGACATATTATAATGAATTTTCTTTTTGAGACAGGATCTCGCTTCGTTGCCCAGGCTGGAGTATGTGGCACAGTCCTAGCTCACCACAGCCTTGAACTTCCGGGCTCAAGCAATCCTCCTGCCTCAGCCTCCTGATGAATTAGACTATAGGCGTGTACCACCACGCCTGGCTAATCTTTTTATTTTTTTATAGAGATGGGGTGTCACTATGCTGCCCAGGTTGGTCTCAAACTCCTGACCTCAAGCAATCTTCCTGCCTCGGTCTCCCAAAGTGTTGGGATTATAGGTTTGAGTCCCTCCTCCCAGCCTATAATTTAATTTTTAACATGAACTAGGATCTACTTATTAATAGTCATGAAGTGCATGTTCAATATAGATTCAAACTTCTATCCATATCTTTATAATGACACTTGATGATAATATTTGAGGCCAACAAGATTGTGTATCATTTCAATGAGCATTAAGCATACCTCACACATTTCTAGTTGTGGAGCACTATGGTAGCAGGAGGAATTTCATTATTTTCAGTGATAAGATACAGTTTTCTGCATCTTATCATTGAAAATAATGAAAAACCAAACACTCATCTTCACATTTACACACAGTCATGCACTGTATAATGATGTTTTGGTCAATGATGGAGCACATATATGCATATGGATCCCGTAAGATTATAATGGAGCTAAAAAATCTGCTATGGCCTAGAGACTGCGTAGTCATAGCCTGCAGCACAATGCATTACTCATATGTTTGCAGTGATGCTGGTAAAAACAAACCTACTGCACTATGAATCCTATAAAAGCATAGCCCATACAATTATGTACAGGCAGTAATGGTAATGGCTAACAATAATAAATGACTATGTTAATGGTGCATGTATTTACTACCATACTTATTACTGTTATTTTAGAGTGCACACCTTCAACTTAAAGAAATTAACTGTAAAACAGCCTCAGGTAGGTCCTTCAAGGGTTATCCAGAAGAAGGTATTGTTATCATAGGAGATGACAGCCCCATCTACATTATTGCCCCTGAAAACCTTCCAGTGGGACAAGATGTAGAGGTGGAAGACAGTGATATGGATTATCCTGACTGTGTAGGTCTAGTCTAATGTGTATGTTTGTGTCTTAGTTTTCAACAAAGGAGTTTTAAAAAGTAAAATAAATAAATTTTAAAAATAGAAAAAAGTTTACAGAATAATGATATAAAAATATTTTTGTAGCTGTCTGATGTTTGTGTTTTAAGCTAAGTGTTATTACAAAGGAGTCAACGTTGTTTTTTTTAATTAAGCATTGTAAAATAAAAGTTATAGTAATCTAAGGTTTATTATTGAAAATGAAAACTTTTTAAAATCAATTTAATGTAGCCTAAGTGTATAGTTTATAAAGTCTACAGTAGTGTACACTAACGTCCTAGGCCTTCACATTCATTTCCTATTTCATCAATGATTCACCCAAAGCAACTTCCAGTCCTGCAAGCTCCATTCACAGTAAGTACCTTTTATACTCTAATTTTACTATACCTTTTCTATGTTTAGATGTTCACATACACAAATACATGCATTGTGTCATATAACTGCCTATAGTGTTCAGTACAGCAACATGATGTACAGTTTTTAGTATAGGAACAACAGGCTATACCATACAGCGTCTGTGTGTAGTAGATGGCTATACCATCAGGGTTCGTGTGAGTACACTCCATGATGTTCAAACAATGACAATTGCCTAAGGACACATTTCTCAGAAGGTGTCCCAATTGTTAAGTAATGCATGGCTGTAGCTTGTTAAGTAGTATATTGGCCTATCAAGCTTATACTAGAAAAAGATAAGTAGCAGCAACATGTCAATAAAACCATTATGAGCCGTTTCTTGAGTGGTATGAGCTTGACAATATACTAAGGACCATAGGAGATTATTGCACAGTAAGTATTAAAAAGGCAGATGGAGTTGGTGACTACTACAGTCCTCTCACCAAAAAATTATTACTGAAAGAACCTTGACTGTAATTTCTTCTTCATTTTATAGGTGGCTAAACTGAGATCCAGAGATAGTAAGTAGTATTTAGTGATGGACAGGGGCTAGAACTCAGGTCTCAAGTCATAAAACAGGCATCCTTCCACCATGACAGCCTGTCTCCTGCATTCAATACACAGATTAGAAGTCAACCAGAACAAACTACGTAAAGAGTGACTTACATGGATCTCAAGGGCATTATGCTAAATTTAAAAAGCCCATCTCACAGAATCACATATTATGATTCCATTTATGTAATGTTCATGAAATGACAAAACTATAGAGATGGAAAACAGTTGTCAGAGGGATGATGGGAAGGAAAAGGGGTAGAAGGGGTAGCACTAGGGAGACCTTTGCGATGACTGAATAATTTTCTACCTTCATTGGGATGGATGTGAATCGACAGTTGATAAAATGGCATAGAACTATACAAAGACGCTGTATCAATGTCAACTTCCTGGTTTTGATATTGTACTATAATTATATGAGATCTAACCACTGGTGGAAACTGGGTGAAAGGTACATGGGATGCACCTCTCTCTACTACCCTTGCCACTTCTGTGAATCTGTAATTACTTCCAAAAAAAAGTCAATGGGATTTTAACTTACTAAAAGGAGAGAAGAAAAGCACTAATGACTCTAAACTCCATTCTCACCTAGAATAATCAGAATAGTTCTCAACCAGAATAAATCTCTGAAGGTCAACGTAGACAAAACTTGTCACCATCCCTCTACTCCAAACTCTGTAATGGCTCCTGTCTCACTCAAAGCAAAGGCCAAGTACAGCCTACAAGTCTGCTGTCCCCATTCCCTTCTTCACTAACCCCATTTCCCACCACCCCTACCTTTGCTCCCTCTGCTCCAACCCTAAAGCCTTCTTTGCTATCCAGGACACTTGACCATAAGACCTCTGTCTCTAGCATTGCCTTTGCCTTCTGCTGCTTGCTTTTTCCCATCCTTCAGGTCCTTGCTCCTGACACCTTGCCACTGAGGCCTCCCTGACTCTTCCCTGGCTTCCCTACTAAAAAATTTCCCCCTCCTAGCCCTGGAATACCTCCCTCGACTCTTTCATAGCTTTATTTTTCTCTATAGCACTTTTCATCACCTATATATCTTCACTGTTTCTTTATCTGATTGCCCCCACTGGAATGTAAGCGCCGCACAAAATAGATCTCTCTATTATATTCACTGATTTATCCCCAGTGCAAAGAGCTGGAGCCTGGCAACGTCATGTACTCAACTCAGTAAATAATCTGTTGACTAGAGATGGAGGGAAAAAAAAAAAAACCCACAAACTAAAATTAAAAAATAAAACAACCAAATAATGTTCGTGTGGCCTAAGAAAACAGGTGCAATTTGGAGATTACATGCGAATGAGGTTGAGTTTCACCTACATTTGGAAACATGAGATTTTAAATTCCAAGTCTGGCTTTAGTAAGATGAAACTTGAGAAAGACATTCACCTTTTAAGTCATATTTTCTGTTCTATCACACCAAGCAGACTAACTTGACCTGAAGGACCTCTACGGTGGTAGACAAAGCTAAAGATCTAAATGATGCCACACAAGGCATCATCTGTGTTTCAGACCTTATCCAAGCTTAGAAATAAAGACATACCCCATGGGGAGCCATGGAAAGGACACGAGCATTTAACTCAAATACCCTCTATGAGGCAGAAAAGATATTACATACTGGGAATAAAATAGATATTTGTCACCTAGTGCTGTATGTGCTATGAGTCTTTTTTGTTGTTGCTGGCAGGGTCTGGTTCTGTTACCCAGGCTGGAGTGCAGTGGTGCAATCACAGTTCCCTGCAACCTCCACCTCCTGGGCTCAAGTGAGCCTCCC
The DNA here is from genome assembly GCF_037993035.2 of Macaca fascicularis. Classification (NCBI taxonomy): domain Eukaryota; kingdom Metazoa; phylum Chordata; class Mammalia; order Primates; family Cercopithecidae; genus Macaca; species Macaca fascicularis. The sequence continues at coordinate 169,545,298 of NC_088377.1, read as the reverse complement.
ACTTCAGCCTCCTGAGTACCTGGGACTATGGGTGCATGCTGCTACACCTGGCTTTTTTTTTTTTTTCTTTTTTTCTTTTTAAAGTAGAGGAAAGGGTTTCACCATGTTGCCCACGCTGGACCTGAACTCTGGGGCTCAAGTGATTCACCCACCTTGGTCTCTCAAAGTGCTGGGCCACCGTGCTCTTTGCCACCGTGACTGGCCTACTATGAGTCTTATTATAAGTAAGCACCAAGTGCTGGGGGAAGACACACACAAGATGCACAATTCAGATTTTAGACAGGGTACCTACAGCAAAGCTTTCCTGAGAAATGAAGCTCTGAAGGATGAGTAAGAGCTGACCAGATGCTCTCTCCAGGTTAGAGAGCATACTAAGTTCAATAATAATGCATTTAACTTTTTTTTTTTTTTTAAAGGAATGGTAAATGAGAACAGGGGAATGTAAATATAAACATGGAGAAGTAGGGAGGGGTCAGACCATGGCTTCGTATACTCCACTCGTAAGGCTGTGGAATGATTCTAAAAATCCGATGTGTGTTTCAAAAAGAGAATTAAAGCAGTAACGTAGAAAATGGATTGGAGGGCAGTAAGACTAGAAATAGAGAGGCTAGTAAAAAGAACTGCTGAGTTATTCTACGCTGACAGCATAAACCAGGCAGTGAGGAGAGACAGGATAGGATAAACCTAATATACCAATAGGTAATCACGTACTGGGAGTGAGGAGGAGACAAAGATGACACCACGATCTCTAGACTAAAAGACTATATAAATGGTGACACTGTCAAAAGACAGGATCATTTGAGTAAAGGAACAACAGTTGAATATAGATGGGAATCCTGCTAGAGACAGGGATAGGGAAGTCAGCAGCATCACCATGAGATCACCCAGAGACTGAATAGTGGTAAGAAGAGGGACAAGGAGAGAAGCCTAGGAAGCACAAATATTTAAGGAGCCCTCAAAGCAGATTGAGAAAAAGTTATCAGAGTTTATAGAAGGAAATCCACAAAAGTGTGGTATACTGAAAAGATGGAAGAAAACAAGATTTTAAAAGATAAGTATTAAACACTCCAGAGAGGTCAAGTAAAAGTAAAGACTAAGAAGTGTCCTTGAGGGAAGTATTGGTGAATGACAGGGAAGGTTCAAAGTTAGAAGGTAAAGGAATGAATAGCAAATGGGACAGAATTAAAATGTCTTTTAATTCTTCTAATTAACTTGGCTATGAAGAGAAGACAAGAAGAAGAAAAGTAGATACAATAGGATAGAAGACTGAAGGACAATTAAAAATAAAATTAGTTAAAAAGAGAATAGCCAATAGCACAAAATCCCAAGGAGAACAAAAGAACTGGAATCCAGAGCATGTAGGCAGAACAATTAGTTTGGAAAGAAGAAGGTGAAACTGTCTACAGAGATGGGGAGGCAGGAGGTAAGAAAGCAAGCATAATAAGGAAGGCAAACTGGAAGCTGAGAGAACAAGAAGTTAAAGGCATTTTCCCGATAACCCTATATTTACTCCATAAAGTAAGAGGTGAGACTGCTGAGAGTGATGGGAAGAGATATAGTTGAGCAGGGGGGCTTGGTGGACAAAAATGGTCAAAGTCTAAAATAGCCATGGTAGTGAAATAACACCATTAAAACAGTATTTATGGAAAATTAATCCAGGAGTATAATGCAGGAAGATTTGAAGAGGGGGAAAACCTGCAGGTACAAAATGCTTGGATCTGCCTTGTTGAGTGCATGGAATGGAGGGATGGCAAGAGTAGAAGGAAAGAACTGATAAGAGAATTCTTTAACAAATAAATAACTAAATCACCATCTTCCTAATGAAACTGCTTTCTCTCAAAACCCCAAGGAACACCTAGGCAGGATAAAACGCCTTTAATTATTTCAGCTCCTGGTGGGAATCAAAGCTATTATTGATGGGCAGCCCCTAGCTTTTAGGTTTCCCAATCCAAAATGCTATATGCTTCTTGAACCATAGCTCATAATCCAACTTAGTAACTCATTAAATATGAATGACTATGCCTACTTAAAGCACATCTGGAATATTCCCTGTACAAGTGGTGATACATTTTAATGGTTGTCCAATCAACCTGACAGCTCTTCAAAATGAGTTGTCTAGGTTCTTGGCTTCTCTTCAAGCTCAGTGTGTCTGGCCGATATGAAAAGGAATAGACTCATTTGACAGGAGAAGAGTCTAATTTGGTGAGTACTAAAAAAGTTGGGTCTAGCCCATTGCTTAGGTTGTATTTTAATAAACTACACAGGTGATTCTTGGGCACACTGGAGTTTGAAACTTTCATTTTAATCAGCATTAGAGTTAAGCATGTTGGCTATGAAATGGGAGTAAGATACAAATGGAAATGAAAAGCAGGTATGTGGTAAATTGGGAAAAGATAAGGAGAAATGAAAAGTTGACAATCATCAGCATACAAAGAGTAGATAAAGTTATGATTTAACAAAATACCACATAAAATACCACAGTCTGGGCAACATAGCGATACCCTGTCTCTATAAAAAATAAATAAATAAAAATAAATAAATTAGCTGGGCATGATGGCATGCTACCCAGGAAGCTGAAGTAGGAGGATCCAGGACGTCAAGGCTGCCATGAACCATGATCATGTCACTGCATTCCAGCCTGAGTGATAGGGCGAGACCTTGTCTCAAAAACAAAACAATAACAAAACCACAAAGGAGAAAAAAAAAATTACAGAATCAAGACAGTCCCTTAGAGGATGTGAAGCCAAAGGACTTAATTAAATCTTTTTTGTTTGTTTGTTTAATCTTGTACCGAAGATAAGGTATGGCACTTAGAAACAACACATCCAGTTCCTGCTTCTCATTTCATTTCTGGAGTTCATTTCCAAACATGGACAAACAATGTTTTTGACATCTGTATGGCATCTTTCTTTGAAGAAAAACTGTGTGATACAATAATGCTCTGAGCCACATTTCCTAACCTACTTCCAATCTTGATCTTCCTAAATTAACCTCAAATTCTTTATAGATAGCAGGACAGAGATCCTATAACTTAGTAAGGGCCATGGCTATGTCAACTATAGATAATTTGAAGGAACCCAGCATATGTGTAGATGCCCTCAGAGGGACACACTAATGTAATCATCAATAGTATTTCTCTCTCAATGGAATTCCTGCCTGACTGCTGATCTAGGTGCAAGCTAATTTCCCCCATGGTGAATACTGCTGTTGAGATGCAGAACTCTCCACCATCTGTTACCCAGAATTAGCATAATGACAGATTATCTAATCCCTTATATAAATGGTGCTTCTATAACACCAGTTCACTCACATCCTCATTCATATGGTCTACTTCCACCCTATAAAAATTGGTCCTCCCATTCTCCTGGTGATGGATCTGGTCTGGAGTTTACCTCCAATCTTGCCAAAGAGTCCAGGTGCTTTGCCAATGAGAAGCTTTCCTAACCTATTTTATTCAGGAGTGGGAATGCAGCTGTTATTCCAGATGCATCTGAAAAGGGGCACGCTGAAAATAAAGAAAAACTGTCTCTAGTAGACCAGCAAAATCCATAGTGCAGGGAAGTGCCTTCAATTAGATCACATTAAAAAGTCTGACAATGTATACAAAGAAAAGGATTAGTCAGCACTGAACTGGTGAGAATGAAAAAAGGGAGAAAGCAACAGAAACAAATCAGAAAATTAAATTGGCAGCAAAGTAATAAAATTCTAACAAGAAAGACTGCTGTTTTACAGATTCAGAAGTGTTCTAGATAGCAAGACTTAGGTAGCATTGAACAAAATACGAGAATGAGACACCCAGAAAAACAAGGACATGCTCACAAATTCAAATAACCAGGAGAAGAGCACCATCGGCAAGAAGTGGATGGATGGTTGCTGGTGTCACCAAACAGAAGTGGTGAACTGTTCTACCCCCAGTGACCAGTGTAGAGACAGCTCAATTGGAAGGAAGTGAGAAGCCATCAGATTGTATTGAAAACAATTTCCAAAACATGCTGTTTCCTCATAAACTGACCCTTTGATAGGGGTCAAGAGAAAAAGATGACAAGAAAACGTGCTTGCATATAAAGAGCTACCTAATTTCCTGGGTTGGGGGGTAGGGGAAGACTTAGAATAATGGGAGAAGTTTCTTATTGATCCTAAATAGCTAACCATTCAAATAAATTAAGTACTTATTTATAACATTTATACATCATTAAGTATACATTTCAGAAAAGTTTTGCTCAAGCTGCACTCTGTATGGGTGTATTCAACACCGGAGTATACACCATCAATAGAGACACTTTTTGAGGTACTTTCCTCTCACTTTGAAATTTTATCATTTGTCTTATAAGCATACCATATATTCATATCTTCACAACATAACCTAGGACAGGGGCAGGCAAACTCTTCTCCAGTTTTTGGAGTTAAAGTTTTATGGGGACACCACACCCATTTGTTTGCACATCATCTATGGCTGCTTTACCACTACAAAGGTAGAGCTGAATAGCTGCAAGGGAGACCATATGACTCTCAAAGCTGAAAATATTTAATATCTGGCCCTTTGAAGAAAAGTTTGCCAACTTATACCTTAGAGCACTGCTCTTTAAGGTGAGCTTTAACAGGTTACTTTCCATGATGCTTGTAATGAGGGGGTCACACTCACAGGAATAATTACTATATTTGTGTAAAAAAAACCTTAGCTATTGTTTTACGATTCTGGCAATATGACCTTCATATAGCACTGGTTAATTCATATGTTCAAAACAAAGTAACTAAGGGAGCATACTATAATATGACAGCCTCTGAGAAGAGGTAAAGCAGCCATAGATGATGTGCAAACAAATGGGTGTGGTGTCCCCATAAAACTTTAACTCCAAAAACTGGAGAAGAGTTTGCCTGCTCCTGTCCTAGGTTATGTTGTGATGATATGAATATATGGTATACTCTAAGGATAAGGTGACTTCCTCTTTACTAAGCAGTAATTTTTTTTTAGGGAAGAAAGAACATGGCATTTATTCAAGGTATTAACACTCTGGCCAAAAGACTCTACAGTAAATAAACTGGCACCTTGCTTCCACGGAACATTCACAATGCTTCCATTAAGAGTAAGGAATGCAACCAACACTGTCTTCTCCGCTTTTAAGAGCAGCAGGAGGTACAGAAAGAAGCTGTGTGGGATACTGGACTTGCTGTGCAGTGTTACCTCCTGAAGATTTTGTGGGGAAAAAATGAATTACTACATTTAGATAGTGCCTGGCACACAGTAAGCATTATATATGTTGGTGGTCACTGTTGTTGTTATTAATTTTCATTATTATTAGCATGGGCCTAGTTACGTCATTCCTCCTGGACTCAGCTGCCTTGTTTGCAAAATGAGGAAGGTGGAATAGATAGTCCTATCGATGTCTTTCTACTAAAAAATTCTATGACTTTATCAGAAGAAAAAAAGTCCAAAATACAGACATCAAGGGACATGTTCTCAAAGAAAGCATCTTTTAGGAAATAGTTGAAAAGGTGAAGTCTGACTTCACAAGTCCAGAGATCCAGGAGACGAAGCTGTCAGTGCAAATTCTTGCTTCAAATGCAACTGTGCTGGGAAGAGGTCACCCTGAGCTGATAAAGATATCGTGTTCACCTCTTCAGCAGCAGTGCACAGCCTGGGAGAGCACCCATCCATCCGCAACACTCTCAATCATACATGCCACTGCAGAGGCAAGATTCATGGCTTCAGCAACAGCCCAGTGTTATCCAATATGCATGAAACCAAAGTTTCCATCATTTCCAGTGGTCAAAGGCCAGTGAGTGTTAAATCCCAGAATACCAGGATTAATGAAGGAGTCATTAAAAACCCAGCATTAAATCACTTCTGTAGCCAATGCCGAGAGTGATGTCTGTAATACATTACAAGGCTGATTTAAAAGAAACAAGTTCCAATTTAGAAATGAATTACCTGAATTTTTTTTAACTGGTTGGATGGCTATCACAGCAATTTTGTTATTACAGGGGAAAGAGAGAATGGGTAACTTACAAATTATGCTGCAAATGGTGAATTGTCCTAAGATCACAGGGCACTGGATTCCAGGGCAAAAAACCTCTTAGAGACATATTAAGAGGGAGACAAGACTCCTGGTAATCAAGTCAGAATTTCTTTTGTCCCCCAAAATATTCTAGGCGGGTAGGGTGCTGTTAACTTTTCATGCTTGGGAAATAAATTTGATCTAGAAAAGTTTTAGAATAACGACAATCTGATTCTATTTCCACAGTCCCTGCCTTTAGCAGACTAGGAAGAGTGAATGCATTCTTCAGCTCCTGCTTTTGAAGCTGCCATACATAAAAAACATGTACTTTCTAGAAAAAGACCTCTTAGGTAGTGAAATCAAAGCTAAACTGCAGAAGGTGAGGGGAATAATGTGGGGATTACCTTCTAATCCACAATGAATAGTAATGTCTTATTGCTAGACATAATCTATCAATGTGAAAAAGTCTTCAACAAATGTGTTAAAAATGAAGCATAGTGCAAAACAAAAACGTGGCACAAGTGGGCATGGCCATGCTCTGCCTATACACTCCATTCTTCCCCTGAGTTCCTAGATGGGAAAATCACAGCCTCCAGACTTTACTTACTGTTTTAGGTTATAGCATGGAATGCTGCACTGATTAAAAAACAAATAAGGCCAGGAGCGGTCGCTCACGCCTGTAATCCCAGCCCTTTGGGAGGCTGAGTCAGGTGGATCACCTAAGGTCAGGATTACCAGCCTGGCCAACATAGCAAAACCCTATCTCTACTGAAAAATATAAAAAGTAGCTAGATGTGGTGATGGGCACCTGTAATCCTAGCTATTCAGGAGGCTGAGATAGGAGAATCACTTGAACCTGGGAGTCGGAGCTTGCAGTGAGCCAAGATAGTGCCACTGCATTCCAGCCTAGTCAACAGAGTGAGACTCTGTTTCAAAAAACAAAACACAAAAACAAAACAAATGAATGACACCAGGTAGACAGGCGAAGAGCATCCCTTCACAAGCAATGATTCTCAGTCATACTCAACACACAAAATCTTAAGAGTGCAAGGTGAGGTATAGAAAATATTTCCAGGCCGGGCGCGGTGGCTCACGCCTGTAATCCCAGCACTTTGGGAGGCCGAGGCGGGCGGATCACAAGGTCAGGAGATCGAGACCACGGTGAAACCCCGTCTCTACTAAAAAATACAAAAAATTAGCCGGGCGCGGTTGTGGGCGCCTGTAGTCCCAGCTACTCGGGAGGCTGAGGCAGGAGAATGGCGTGAACCCGGGAGGCGGAGCTTGCAGTGAGCCGAGATCGCGCCACTGCACTCCAGCCTGGGCGACAGAGCGAGACTACGTCTCAAAAAAAAAAAAAAAGAAAACATTTCCAATTCAAAGGATCCAAACCAAAATGGAAATACTCATTCCTAATTCTCCCTCTTCTCTGCCAACTTATGATACAATGATTTACATCTCTCCCTGAAAAGCAGTCTTGAAGGGTTATCTAAGACCAGGTCATATAATTCTTAAAATATTATGTTATAAACATGGATGATATTCAAGATATTTAACAATTGGCACTGGCTAGTTTGTTATACCTGTGTTTACTGGCTGAATAAAAGCCCCTTTTAGAAAGGTGTGAAAGAAAACAGCTAGGGTCATAAATGGGGTTATATCTAGAAGCACATCAACATAAAACAGCAAATCTACTCCAGCATATCAGTTTAGATTAAAGGCTGCCAAATAATTATACTTTGGTCATCAAAATACACATTATTAATTTCATATACATAGGCTATCCCCCAAAATAGAACACCATAAACTCTAGGGCTTCTTGGATATTTAATTTTGGGTTTCAGTCTTTATAAACCCACCAACTGACATTGAGCCTGAAAAATGATTATACTTGAATTTATTTCATCACCCCAAATATTTATGACTTGGAGATACACAAATATTTATTACTTGGAGATACAGTTTTGGTTAGCTAGCAATAAGAGAGACAACAAAAGAGGTTAACACCTTTTACTGCCTAAGGATTCCTTCTAGGAAGGTGTTTTAAAACAACAGTAATAATAAACAGTCGCTGGCTAGATAAAATCGATGAATTTGAAAATCAGTTACAGATAGGGTTAAAAGGAACCTTACAGGTCCAAATTCACTATACTACCGTTTCACTACACCACTGCTCTCTCAGATAAGCAATTCAACTAAGGTCACATCAGTGGCGAATGGCAATCAGGCCACTGAGTTGATTGGTGGGGATTACTAAGAATTAACTATTTGGGTAAAATATGATTACATTAATGAAGAACAAGCACCTTAAGCAGACTTTTGTAAATCCAGACTTCCAAGAAAACCTAATCACCTAAAATCAAGAGCCTGGGAAGGAAGAGCTACAAAAGGGAAAATCTACAACTAGATGTTACAGCCAAAAGGAAACTTGTGGCTTCATTGCTACTGCTTGTCTCACCCATAAACATTCCCACCAGTGAAATCCCCTCTACCAAGAATCTGAGAAGAGGTTTGAAGGAATTTTACATTACCAAGAAGACACATATTAAGGAAGCATAATGTTGACAGTACTGTTAATGCCACTTTCAAAAAAGACCAGCTAAGGGCCTTAGGAAAAGAGGTTAACTGACTTGCAAGGTCACACTTTAACCTGGAGGCAGAGCTAGAAATAACCATCTCCCCACTGGCCCCTCCACTGCTCTGCCATCATGTACCTTTTCCAAACTGAGTTGGTATTGAAGAAATTAACAGAGTTGTAAAAGTGATCTGAGAACATAAACATCTGTAAGGTCTTTCTTATTCCTCCTATTACCTGTATCTATGCTGCAGACTTAATCTGAGAGCAGAAAAGATTGTTGGTTTTGGCACCTCCTGTTTCCTTTAGACTCCGCTTCTCAGTGGTTAACAACATTGGGTGCACACCAGAATCACCACTTAAAACACTAATGCCAGACCCCACCCCAGACAAATAAAGCAAGAACCTCTAGGGGTGAAGATTTACACTGATAAAACACCATGCATCAGTACTTAGATTTTAAATTTGGGCGTCACCATTTTTTGTAAGTACTCCAGGTGATTCTATCAAGTTCTGTGAAAAACTACCCAGACAGAAAACTTCAGCTAATATTACTCTCCTCAAGAAATCAAGGGCCAAGCATGATGTAATACAACCTAAGGCCCCAGAATCATAAATGTGTCATATCACCTGGCCTTCCCAAAGAACAAGGTCCTGAGAATTCTGGGAAGGGAATAGAGCAAACTTTAGTATTATTTCAGGAACAGCAAACTCATTCCTACTGGTTCTATTTAGGTCACAGGAAGCCAACCAATCAGTCGTGGTAGCAACCAGAGAGAAGATTCCTCCTTTTTGTCTCTGCAGAATAGAACTGCCAACTGGCCATGCTGTACTTCCTAGCAGCTGTGATGACAAGAGCCCCTGCAAAACGTAGACATCGTGTAGGGGTGGGGAAGGGTGGCTCTCTGCCTCTCTGGGAAACAAGGACAAATAAGCTAACTTGTGGTCATTATGACAAAACCAAGCCTACATACCCAGTTTATTATTGGCTTGACATTAAACATCACTTAACAACAAAACAAAACCGCCCACCCATGCAAACACATATCCCAAAACAGAAAATTACATAATCGCATCTGGAATGATCTGCTCTGACAGTGAGAGCAGAACCAGTCAAACCAACGAGGTCTAGAAAGGTCCAAAATGGAGAGAGGCAGCCCCAGAGAGTCATTTTCACATCCCCTATAGTTTATGTAAATGCAGGTATACATAAACAACATTTTGTTCAGAGGAAGAAACTGAAGTAATAGTCTAGATTCTAGAAGACTATCATCCTACTCAGAGAAACACTAAACCATGCTAATTGGAAGTATAACTCTATGTTCTCCTACCAAACCTAATCATTCTAGATAAGAACAAATTTGTCAGAAGAAACTTGTTTTAGCACATGTTGCTTTTTAGGGTAGAGGGTCAAAATAAGTTTTATTTCACAGTGGTCAGAAAGGAAAAAGACGTCCAGGAAGAGGAATCCCACTACCTGTCCATTATGGTTTATGGCCCACATACCAGCCAGCTGGCATCACAGGAGCAGGAGAGTGGTGTTTTTGTTCCTCAGAGTCCATTAGCAACTGGACCAAACCCAATGTCACTGTTGCTAAGGTCCAGATTGTGGCAGCTGCTTTAGATTTGCACTGCATAAACAGAGTACAGAACTTCTGCAGGTAAAAGCTCTAGAAATGAGACCCCACGCCAGGCCTCAGACTTGGAAGAGGAAGACAGCTTGGGCCAGACCCCAGTGAGTGCCCAAGCCCTCTTGGAGGGACTTTTGGAGCTCCTACTGTCTAGAGAGACAGTGGTTGGGGCACTGAGGCATCTGGGGGCCCAAGAAGAGGCAAAGGGAGCAGCAAGGGGCCCAGGTGACCAAGTTCCCCGCAGCACCTGGATCGGCTCTCCGAGTTGGCTGACCAGATGATGGCCCGGGGCAACCTTGGCAGGCACCAGGAAATGAGGGAACAGTTGGCCATGCGGCTGAAGGGTTTGGAGTGCCAGGCCCTAGGGACCCCACAATCCCACATCCCCACGCTCCCTGGACATGTTCACTGAGGAAGTGGTGGAGAGGGAACTGGAGACCCCAACCCCTACCCAGAAAGAAGAAGCAGAGTTGCCACGAGATGGTCTGGTGGATGTGATGTGGGAATATAAGTGGGTGAACCTGGGGGATGCCAAGCTGCATGGGCCCTTCACCAGCGCCCAGATGCAGACCTGGATGAGTGAAGGCTACTTTCCTGATGGTGTTTATTGCTGGAAGCTGGACCCCCTTGGTGGTCAGTTCTACAACTCTAAATGCATTGACTTTGACCTCTACACCTGAGCCTGCTGGGGGCCGAGTTTGGTGGGCCCTTCTTTCCTGAACTTTGTGGAGGAAGTCCAAGTGTCTCAGGCAGTGAGGAAATTGATGGCCATTTTTCAGTCAATTTCCTTTTCCCAATAAAAGCCTTTAGTTGTGGGGCCTTGGCTGTGCTAATGGCCAGAAGCGAGGGAACTTCTCCACAGCCCCTTTGGATTCGCCTTGATCCCTGAGTGTTCGCTTCTATGAAAATCCTCCTTGGAGGTGCCTGTCGGGGTCCTGTGGCCTCCCTGCCTGGGCTCTGCTTGCCAAGTAAACACCCCCAACTGTGCTACAAAAAAAAAAAAAAAAAAAAAAAAAAAAGGAGAGACCCCACTTACAAAACTAAGTGAAAACAAAAATACATTAAAAAAAAAAAGTGTTGACATTTTTCCTAAGAATTGGAAACTAGAATATTTTTTAACTTACTGATTCATAGTTCTAGTACAAGTAATAAACAAGTCCAGCAAAAGTTTAAGGGCTTTGAAATTCTCTCCTTCTCTTTGGAAAGGAAGGGGTATTTTTGGTTCCTTGCTTTGAAAGACAATAAACCACTACAAAGACTCTGTGGTCAACCTTCACTCAATGATCTGATCTTTCCACAGCTGCAGAGGGTGCTAAGTGACACAAGAAGCAATATAAACATTTCAGAGGGAAATTTCTGAAAAAGTGGTGACAGGAATAAATGAATTGTTTAGTTGTTTCTTGGTGTAAAAAAAAGAAAAGGTGATTTTGTAGTCAATGACTAAATGATCCCTTTTTCACTGGGAAGGAAGAAGGATGGTGTGAGAACTGTAACATAGTTCCCATTGCTACTGACCTAATGCGTGATAGCTCATAAACCACATTTTGAACACAATAGTTGCTCACATTAAAGCAACAGTCTGCTGAATACCAGTTTATATGTAAGCAGATATATTAGAAATTCATAAGACTCCATGTAAAACCAACAACGGAAACCTGATAGAACAGCCCACCTCCCTTTATGAAGTTAATGCTCTTAAACATCTCCCAATCCTAACATACATACTCACCTCCAAGATCACAGTATTTGCTAAATCCTTCCAAGTTCCTTTTGTTTCTCTATTTAAAACACATTTTCACTAAAGGCAGAAAAATTAACCAAGGTATCACAGCAGGAAGGGCCATTCTAAAAGCTCCATGGACTATGGCTTTGAGTAAGCCTTTTCAGGTGGTGATAGAGTAAAAACATTTCCAAAAACACTAATTTGGTAGCCCTGTGCCTTTTCATCACCTCAGATAAACAGGTAAAGTAGATAGCTAGCTTACTAGCTAGAGCAAGCATACCCAGGGAAGTAGCTGGCTAGCACACCTCTTGATTTGAAAGGTATCCAATATGCTGTTTTTATTAAAGAATAAATTGTGTACCTATCAAATGGTAAATATGTGTTAAGCTTCCTGAAATATTAAGCATTACTCATGCATATCCATTACTTCTACCTGTATGCAAGTACTTACCTTAAGGAAACATAGTATACATTCAATACTTAGGGGGAAAATGAATGCAATTCACCATCAAGAAAACTGAAAAAGTGATGTGAGGAGACTAATACAAACCAAAGTGCCTCCAACGGAACAATAAAATGGCCTAGTACCAGAGTCCTCAACCATAATCCAATGAAGCATTTTGTTTTGTAAATTAAACCTTGGGTAGCTACTACTTACTAAATTCATCCTTAAAAGAATCTGTTGGGTAGCAATAACATTAGTGGATGAGTTGGCCACAGGGAGTGTGATGAAGAAAAAGAGAACAGAATATAAAATCAAATTTGAGCTTAAAGAAATAGCTGGACATGTGAGAGAGAAGTGGGAAAGAGGACAGAGAAAAGATGGAAGAGACTATTAGATTTAAAAATTAGGTCACTGGTGAGCAGCTCCCTGGAGGGCTTAGGGCTCACTTAAGTATTTGTTATGTCTTAGTCACTATGCTAAATATTTAAAATGCAGTATCACCTATAATCCCCACAATATCCTTATGAGGTATACTATTATTATCTCTAACTGATAGCTGGAAAAACAACAACAACAACAACTAAGGCCCATGATTACATGGTATCTAATAGTAGAGCTGAGTTTTTTTTTTTTTTACCTGAGACCCATTTACTTCCAAACTCTACATTTAAAAAAGTATCCAGGCCAGTGCAGTGACTCATGATGTAATCCCAGCACTTTGGGAGGCCAAGGTGGGAGGATTGCTTGAGCCTAGGAGTTCGAGACCAGCCTGAGCAACATGGCTAAACCTCGTCTCTACAAAAATTAGCCAGGCAGGGTGGCATTCAGCGGTGGTCCTAGTGGTGGGAGGATCACCTGAGCCCACAGAGATTGAGGCTGCAGTGAGCCATGACTATACCACAGCACTCCAGCATGGGTGACAGAGTGAGACCCTGTCTCAAAAAAACAATTCCATAGAATCTAAATATCAACAATAGTTTGCCTTAGACTTCCTCTCAACCTTATGCCAAGTGGTCCAAGTTTTTCTGCTTCTAAATTTTATATTCTTAAAAAAAAAAAAAAAGCACTCAGCACTCAAAAGTACCCCCAAAATAGGAGTTATTATATAACAGGCAATTTCCCCCTATTTTCTTTTGAAAATGTTACTACAATTTTTATTACTTTTTAAAAGATCACTCAGAATTAAAGGAAGCAAATCCCTTTTAAGCAGAATCACTACTGTGAGTTACAAGAATCTATAAAAACTCTGTTCCTATTCCCCTTAACACTGAGTGCTGTGCTGACCACAGGAATTATAAAGAGAAGGGGGCTGAGAAATGGCATAGAAAAGACCCATAAGTTTTGCTTATTGGTAGCCATGTCAAATGCCCCCTCTCCTTATCACATCAATGGCACTACAAAGAAAAAGAAAGAAAGAAAGAAAGAAAGAAAGAAAGAAAGAAAGAAAGAAAGAAAGAAAGAAAGAAAGAAAGACAGAGAGAGAGAGAGAAAGAAAAGAGAAAAGAAAAAAAAAGAAAAGAGAGAGAATGCTAGCGGTAGGTCAGCAAGATCTACTGAGAACTTAGGTCCAAACACCATCCTTTACAAGGTCCCCCTGAAATAAAGGAAAGACAGATATGGAAAAGAATAAAGCCCTGGCCAGAGTGGTGGCTCACACCTGTAATCCCAACACTTTGGGAGGCCAAGGCAGGCAGATCACTTGAGGTCAGGAGTTCAAGACCAGCCTGGCCAACGTGGCAAAACCCCATCTCTACTAAAAATACAAAAATTAGCCAGGCATGGTGGTGGGCATCTGTAGTCCCAGCTACTCAGGAGGCTGAGACAGGAGAATCGCTTGAACCTGGGAGACAGAGGTTGCCGTGAGCTGAGATCACACCCCTGCACTCCAGCCTGGGCAACAGAGTGAGACTCTATCTCAAAACAAAACAAAACAAAACACGAAAAAACCCTAATGATGCTAGAAAACAAGAATGTGTGTTAGCAGCACATCAGAAAGTTTGCAAACCCTGAAAGGCAGAAAGCAGATGGGGTCAGACTAGTGGAGAAATGGTAGCACAAATAGTAAGAAGTAAGAGCACTCCAAGGGCCTTTATCAATAAATACAAAGCAACCCAGTGAGTAGGCTTTAGGGTCATCATCGGAGTAATGAATTAGAAACCACACTCAGAAGAGCTTGGCCAGTCAGCCAGAATCTCCTCTACTTCAATGTTTTTATTTAGGGCAGCCTTCAAGGAAGTCCGCCTCTGATACTACCTGCCTACCTACTCACTTTTGTGACGAAGCTGTCCAAGAGAAGTAGACTTACTTAACTGCAGAGAAACACCATGTCTACCCCAAGTAGTAAAGTTGTTCCTTCATAAATGCAGATGAAACTTTACAAATATTTAAGGATCTATCAAAGAAAAAGAACAAAATAAAGACAACATTTAATCTAAGAGGAAACAGATAATTCAGACAACAGAAGAGGGTGTCATTTCTTTTTTTTCTTCTTTTTTTTGAGACCGAGTCTCGTTCTGTCGCCCAGGCTAGAGTACAGTGGCGTGTTCTTGGCTCACTGCAACTTCCGACTCCTGGGTTTGAGTGATTATCCCACCTCAGCCTCTCAAGCAGCTGGGACTATAGGCGTGTGGCACCACACCCAGCTAATTTTTGTATTTTTTTAGTAGAGACGAGGTTTCACCACGTTTGGCAGGCTGGTCTTGAACTCCTGACCTCAGGTGATACGCCTGCCTCAGCCTCCCAAAGTGCTGGGACTACAGGCATGAGTCACCGCACCCAGCTTGCTTTTTCTTTTCTTTCTTCTTTTTTTTTTGTTTTTTGAGAGGGAGTGTCACTTTGTCACCTAGGCTGAAGTACAGTGGTATGATCTCAGCTCACAGCAACCTCTCCCTCCAAGGTTCAAGAGATTCTCCTGCCTCAGCCTCCCAAGTAACTGAGATTACAGGTGTCCACACCCCGCTAATTTTCCTATTTTTAGTACCGATGGGGTTTCATCATATTGGCTAGGCTGGTCTGAATTCCTGGCCTCAAGTGATCTGCCCGCCTCAGCCTCCCAAAGTGCTGGGATTACAGTTGTGAGCCATCTCGCCCAGCCTTTTTTTTTTGAGACCGAGTCTTGCTCTGCTGCCCAGGCTGGAGTACAGTGGCACAATCTTGGCTCACTGCAACCTCCATCTCCGGGGTTCAAGCGATTCTCATGCCTCAGCCTTCTGAGTAGCTAATAGACATGCATCACTACACTCAGCTAATTTTTTTGTATTTTTAATTTCAGACAGGGGTTTTGCCATGTTACCCAGGCTGGATTCGAACTCCTGGGCTGAAGTGATCCATCCACCTCTACCTCCTTAAGTGCTGGGATTATAGGTATCAGCAACCGCTCCCAGCCAAGGCTGTTATTTCTTTTAATTTTAAATGTTCTCTGAAATATTAGAGACAAATTGTATTCACAAACTAAGAACAGGGTGCTATTAAGACAGAACAATTAAAGAACAAAAATTTAAATATAAATGCTGAAAGAAAAATCAATAAAATGGGCTAGATTAAAAGAACAGTCTGTAAATTTTATCAGCATAGAAATAATTTCAGTTTTAGAATTACCAATATATTCATGATGCCTAATACAGTCCTTAGTACATACCAAGCATTCCACTAATACTTGATAAATGAACTAATGAGTGAGTGGCTAAATGAATAAGCGATATGAATAAATAAACAAGAGAGTGTGGATGAATGAAAATAAGTCAATACGCATGGCTGGCCAGCTGTCTGGCTAAGCATATAACCTGGAAGATCAAGTTGAAGACATCTCCTTGAATATAGAACAAAAAATGCAAATGAAGTTTTAAAATATTTAGAGAAACATTACAACAAGACATGAAGCAAAAGTTACAACATAAATAGATTTGGAGAAAAGCCTCATTCTCTTCTGGGTTCTCCACGGTATGCTTTGGGAAACTGATAAGGGGGAGCTTCCCAAGGATCAGTGCAGTAAATATTCAAGTCATCCATCCACAATCCGGCACTCAACTCAACTGATAGTATAAAAAGCAAAAAGGGGAAAATAAGAAGCTCTCACATACTTCAGTAAAGGATTGTGCTGATTTGCAGGATTCAAGGGTGCCATTATGAAAAGCTAAATTGAACTTCCATCTAGAAATGATGGTAATAAAGTAATCTGAAACCACATTTTTAAGGGAATAAGACTTGGCAGTATGAGGTTGCCATTGATAGCCAGCCACAAAATATCTGAACAAAAGAGACAGATTTGTCTGAAACTCAACAATATTTTCCTGACTGTAATCCCAAACCCTGTGCAACAGCCACGTTCCTTCTTACAGTGTTTTATGGGACAAGTATCTTAAAATGATTGCTATGCTTGAGCTGGCAGAGGACAGGCCTAGTTATTCAACTACTTCTTTCTCAAGTATCGTTAACTAAATGCCACAGAGGTTTCTGATGTCCTCAGAATGGATAACGCACACTTCTACTACTCAACACAGGAAAAGCAGCACAATTATATTAACCAAGCAGCCTATGATTTCCAAACAATCTAAACTGCTCTTTTTGGGAAGGGGGAAGGTTTGGGTTGAGTTGGTTAGTGGTTTGTTTCTGATTTAAGTGGGAAAAAACAATAACCCTCATTCTAGTGTCTTGTGTTCCTTCAAAGCAGGGGAGGAAGGGGGCTCAGTAGTCCTTTTCATTGACTATAATAAAGTGTAAGTCATCAATCTGTGGGGAAAAAGGGTTGACTATAATGCAGACCCTACCTCCCGGCAGAGCCACTGTCATTATTAACACTGTCACCGTACTTTCTCAAGTGCTGAAAAGCAACTTCTGGATGTTGTGGGCCTCTCTGAGTAAGACGACTAGGCCAGAAAAGAGCGATTCAAGAGGCTGCTTTTGCCCAAGTATAGCTTGAAAGTCAGGTATTAGTAATATGTTTTAAGAATTGAAAACTCTGAGAGAGAGGAGGTTTGGCTGACAGTGAAAAACCTCAAAGCTATAGAACTGTAGTCAGAAAAGCTGGGGGCTGTATGACACTTATTCCTACTGTGACTGAGAAAAACCAAACTAGGATTAAAAAAGGATTATTCTAGCGGAGTAAGGATAAGACCTAACCTAATGCTTCAGTCACTAATAGAACAGCTGGGAGAAAAAAAGTATCCCTGCAAATTAGAACCCAAGAAAAAACAAAAGCAAAGACAGTCTTTTCTTTGCAAATTTAATAGTCTGGTTCATACAAATACAATAAAGGTAAGCTCTATCCACGAAGACTCTAACCAGACAGAAAGGATGTTCATAAAGATGGTCTTGAAACTGCTGCATGGCAACCATTAGGGGAAAGAGGTTATCTAAGATGTCCCAAGCCCCCACAGAACTTGGACAGTACCTCTGGTAGCAAGGTCTCATGCTCTGACAGGCATCAAGGCAGGCGGCAGGGGTGATGCATGCATCAAGAAAGAAGAGCAATGCAGGGAAGCAGCAGAATGAAAATATGAGAAAAAATAAACAGAAAAAACAAAGTCACCTGTCTAAAAAGAGGTGACCTTGTGCAGAAAACAAACAGGACTTTTCATTTGCTCACCTTTCATAGTTCCTCTGTGCCATTCTTTAACTTTCACAAAATGAGCCATGTGTATTGTTTCCTATCATCCTGAAATACTTCACATAATGGGAAACAATAGGGAAGTGCCTTCGTGACTGTATCTTCTGGATATGTGACAGTTTTCATGGTTGAGGGGTGAGGTGATGGTGAAAATGACTGTGTGTATGTGTGCGGCTTACCCTAGTTATATTTTGTAGATGTCCCTTTCTAAATGTGAACACATTTTCTTCTAACACTTTTCTTTGAAAATGTGATATGCAGAAAGGCATGAGCAAGGAGTTAATAGATTCTAAGGGTTTGCCAAATTGGAGCTCAAAGTAATTGGGAAGTCCAGCACAGGGAAAGGTCACCTCGGAAAATCTCACTCTTCAAGAAGGCTCTGGCAAGAACGAAAGAAGGAGATTTTAATCACTGCAGCTAATTACATAGACGACTAAGTCACAAGAAGAGTTATTTAAGTGTCTTAAATACAATAAAAAGTAATTAACAGGAAGCGCCATCTTGACAGCTTCATGTCACAAACCAGGCCTAAAACGATCAGCTAATTCCCAACCCAGGAGCCAGAGAATGAGAAAAGACTCAAAATTTGATCTTTTTATTTTTTTATTTAAACAGTTTTGATTAACAGATAACAATTCTTGCCAACTCCACAGTGAAGTTAATCAAGAAAAAAATTTCAATCTATTAGAGGAACGATGAACCTTGTTTTCATTGATTCCTCAGGGGGAACAGATAGGAAGCCTATGTCACACCAGCAAGGCCCTGCCAGCATCCTATGATGCGACTCCTTCCCATACATGGAGAAGAAAAAAGGATTAGAATGAACCCTATTGAAGATACAGACAATTCACACTCTCTGCAAGTGAAATGCATCTAAACTTCAGCTCTGAAATAACCCTTTAAGAGATACCATCTCATCTACCTCTTTCTTCTCAGTCCCCTAAAATCACTAGTTTCAGAGAAGCTCTTCTGTAGTTACAGAAGTCTGCTATTCTCTTTAATAACAGGAAAGCCACTAGGTGCTGTGAAGGCCTAAATGTAGGTGTATAAGCTCACAGATTACGACAAACATAATTTAGACAGGATTTCTTCTTAATTTAACATTTCTTCAAGACTGAACAGAGTGCACTTTTCAGAGGCCATGCAAGCCACAGACGCTGTCTTTACTAACCCTTCCCTTAACTTACTTGCACATTCTATGACCTCAGCATAAGGTACTGGCAGATGCCAGTGAGAGTGACTGAGAGCCACTGTACAACACCTGAGCATTTCGGTCCCAAAGAGATGAGCCATTTGTTTTTGTACCCAAATCTAGTTTACACTGGTTGTGCTTGTTGTTTTAATTACATACTTCATTAAATATCATTGAAATACAAGCACACAAAGAGTGTGTATTTACTAAAACTCTCACCACAGGGGCAGCTCAACCCAGTTCAACTCTATTGTTTCAGCACCGTTTAAGTTGTCTTGCAGATGCAGCAGAGCACAAATTGCAAATCATGGAGACAGGGTATGTGCAGCAGAAAAAGGTTTTACCTCCTATAACACTCAGAACCAATATTTCCTCCCTGTGGAAACAAGAAGGCCAGGACAAGACCAAAACCTGAGTACCAGAATCCTTTTAGAAGTAAAGGGTCAGTTATCCAGAAAGATCGGGTGCTAAAATCCACCATTCCATATCTTATCCTAAATGGCCAAGCTTAAAGTCCTCCAGTTAAACCTGCCCTCCCAACACCTCTGCACACCAAATTCCCCTCCGTAACCCATAAAAGTTTGACCTAACACCCAGATTGGGAAGACAGAATTGAGTCCTGCCTCCTGTCTCCTTGCCAGCTGACCTCACAATAAAGCCCTTTCTTTTCCCAAAAACCAGTGCCATATTATTGGCATCTAGGCACTTCGGGCAGTGAGCCCATTGCTCGATAACACATGTTTTAAAAAATTTAATAAAGAGGAAAGGCTTTAAAGTAGCTGCAAAATAAATATGTGTGGGACAACTGTAACAGATGAGGGGGATGTAAATCACAAAAATATAAGGTTCTATAATTAGTGTTTTTCAAGTCCTCATTTCAAACAGGAAGTTATGTAATTCAACAAGATATCAAATAGGTGGTCCATGCTGCCCAGACAGCAAAGATTTACAAATACGTACACATTTTTATGTTTAAAATGAAAATAAAATATTTACGACGTAGTGTTTTTTAAAAAAGACTCTTCTCTGGCTAATGTTTATAAATCACCATTAAGTAAGATAAAAGGCTCTTAGTAGTATAACTTAATTCTGAAAATAAGCTAAATAGTTGGAGATTCTTATTTTATCAATACCTCAACTTTTCTATAACATTAATGGAGTTTTTTTTTTTTGAGACAAAGTCTCACTCTGTTGCCCAGGCTGGAGTGCAGTGGCATGTTCTCGGCTCACTGCAACCCCTGCCTCTGGGGTTCAAGCAATTCTCGTGCCTCAGCCTCCCAAGTAGCTAGGATTACAGGCGCCTGCCACCATGCTCAGCTAATTTTTTTTTTTTTTTTTTTTTTTTTAGTAGAGACGAGGTTTCACCATGTTGGTCAGAGAGCTCTCAAACTCCTGATCTCAGGTGATCCAGCCGCCTGGGCCTCCTAAAGTGCTGGGATTACAGGCGTGAGCCACTGCACCTGGCCAAGATTTTTTAAAGTATAGAAAATTCAGGAAAAAAAGGACAAATAAAAACAAAAATAAAGTAAAAGGAAAATAAACAGAAGTGGTGACTAAGATTAGAACACAGAATGTGTGCAGCTAGGTCTATTTGCTAGAGATGGCCTCTCTGGCAGTAAGCTTCCAATTATCAAATAAAAGAATAAAATTATCTGGGAGTCTCTCTGAATCTGCTGTGATTCTGGGGGCTGCATGATAAAGAAAAATATAAAAACAGAATAAAATGATCAGTTATAAGTTTTACAGTACTGATTAGATAAAAACAAACCTGTGGTCATGCCTTAGATGCTACTAACATCCAAGTTATGCTTCATAAAGGAACAGTTTGCAATACAGTTAACAAATCACTCAACAAATTCATTGAGTTCCTACCATATGCTAGATACTAGAGCTACAACAGGGAATAAGACACAAAATTCCCCATCTTCAGGGACACAACAGTCTAATGAAGGATGGTTTCAGTATCAGTAAATTCCTTACATTTCTCCTGTTTGCAGCCTACCCATTTAACCACAAAGTATAGTTCAGGATGAACAACCCTATGAAGAAACTCATAATGCTTTCCAGGTACCTGCCAGGCTGGTCTAATCCAAGGAGACAATTTAAGTATCTAGAAGAGTACCTGTAAAATTCTTCTAAACTTGTACATGCTTCTAAACTTCTAAAAAATTTACTATGGGAAATCACAAAGAAAATAATATTTCATACAATCCAATTACAAGAACTGGGAAGCAGAAAATTCAAGTTCATCATCTCTGGCACAAACCTGGAGTATAGACATTGTAGGTTGTCAATTAAGACCAACCAACCTGTGTTGTTAAACAGTCACCAGAGTTGACACCTTCTTACAAGGACTCAAGAATGTAATAGAAACCCAGACTGGAATAGACAGCTACCCCATATTTGCAGAGAGGAAAGCTGAAAGACTAATCTCTGTCAAAGCCAAAATAAACACAGTGGAAATCTCAAGGTTTTAAGGCACAAAGCATGGCCACAACACTCTGCTCTGTAAAGTATTTAAAATTATCTGTCTCGAATTGTCTTAAAAATAAAAAGATTACTATGAAATACTCCCTGAATATCTCATTTTAAGCAGTGTAAACTTATTTTTTAAATATTCTTCAGTGGTAACTAAATGAGATAATCCATTCTAATAGAATGTTAAATACTTGTGGAGGCCACCTGCCAAAAAAAAAGACATGTGGTTTTGTACAACGGTGAAGTTGTTTTCACCAGTACTTAAAAGCAGCAGTATCTATGGAGATGGCTTTCTGTGACAGTAAAAATATTTAGATAGAATACTAAGATTCCAGGTCTCTACAGTAGGGAAGCAGACAACTGACTCCTAGGAAGTGGTAACAAATTGGTAATAAATAAACTATTGTAATTTATACAGATAGAAGAATGACCAAAATATGTCCTAGTTTTTCCCAGTTCAAAAATATTACTTGATTTGTCAAGAACCTGCTTCTAACAAAACCTGTGATGGTGTAAAGGTAAACATCAAATGCCTATACTGAGCACCTCCTGGCAAAGATGAAATCTCCAATTGTTATGTGAACATTAACAATATTAATAAATATAGGATCAGTAGCAGTGGCTAAAAATAGTCATTTCCAAATGTGAAAGCACGAATGAGGGGAAAGAGGCTCCTGTTAGGAGACTTTCATGAAGCTAAGCAGCTACAAGACGCTCATTCCTTTCAGAGGCCTACAATAGCTTGGAGGTACTTCTCCTAAGTGGCTTCACTGTACTTTCAGTAACGCAATCCTTGTTTTGATGACAAACCTATCCTTTTTCTTCCCCACCAATATGCCCCCTTAAAAAAAATGAAAAATAACAGTTTGGTAACGAATAGCATATAAGATTGTTAAACAGAAAAGGAGACAATTACCATACTGGTATATTTTATGCAAAGTAAGAATTGCTACTGGGGACTGGCTGACTGTTGTAATATTTCTGTGGAAGCAGGGCCCAGCAGGCTTCCTCCTTCCCCTATCAGATACTTCCCCTGAAAGACTCTTCCTCAACCTTGCTGCCAAGAGACCTTGGAATCTAACCAGGTTATGGCCAGTACAGCAGAATAGGATGACCTCATCATCTACTGATTACATACAAGAAAATGTCCAATTAACCTCTCCTCTTCTTCCCTCCTTGTTACCTGCTATTCTATACCTAGACTTCCTAAATCAATATGCAGACACCATTTTGGACAGTATCTAGGGCCTGCTTAATACTCAATAAATGGCATTATTAATAGTAATGATGTGTACTTCATAGTGCCAGGCATACAGAGCCCAATAAATCTTCAATAACAACAACAATGAAAGTATATGATTAGCTAACGAGTGATTATAAAGTACTTACAAATATAAAGTGCTCACAGGCACATAATTATAAACCACTGAGTTAAGAGCAGGAGAAAGCAAAGCAGAGTGAAAGGAAAGACTCAAATGAGCAAAGAACTCTTAGCTACTTGAGATGACAGCTGAGTCCCTGACAGCCAGAACACTCACATTCCTCCAATGGTGACAGTGGCACAGGTACGCTCTGAAAAGGCAGGCACCGTCTCTGTGGCTGGGCTGGCTGGTCTAATGTAGTCCACCGTCACATTGACCTGGAAATAAAGAATCAAGGGAGTTAGGGTTGCGAGTCTGCAACATAGTTCACTAACAGCCACATGTGCCTGCTCAATTGTGAAAGATCAGCTCACTCCAGTTTGGTTTTCTGAATCTAAGATTTTAAAAACCAATTAAAAGAAATAGCTGAGCAACGAACTGGGAGAAAATGTTTGCAAAAGACATAACTAATAAAGAACATTTATCCAAAATATACAAAAAACTCTTAAAACTCAACAATAATAAAACAACCTGATTTAAAAGTGCAACAGATCCAAAACATACAGGTGGCAAATAAGAATAGGAAAAGATGTTCCACATTATATGTCATTAGAAAATTGCCAACTTAAACAACAATGACACACCACTGCTCGTTGCAGCATAGTCAAAATTCAGAACACTGACAACACCAAAGGCAGGCAAGGATGTGTAGCAATAGGAACTCTAATTCATTGATGGTAGGAATGCAAAATGATACAGCCACTTTGGAAGATAGTTTAGTGGTTTCTTACAGAACTGAACATGTACTCTTACCATTTGATCCAGGAATACAGCTCCTTGAAATTTACTTGAGGAGTTGAAAACATGCTTACACAAAAGCCTGCTCATGGATGTTAACAGAGGCTTTGTTCATAACTGTCAAAATGTGGAAGGAACCCATATATCCTTCAGTAGGTGAATGGATAAATCGCGGTATATCCAGATGACAGAATATTATTCAGTGATAAAAAGAAATGAGCTATCAAGCCATGAAAAGACATGGAGGAAGCTTAGACATATATTACTAAGTGAAAGCAGATATTCTAAAAGGCAAACTGTATGATTCCAACTATATGACATTCTAGAAAAGGTTAAACTACAAAGACAATAAAAATATCAGTGGTTGCCAGGAGTTAGAAGGAGAGAGGGAATTTTGCCAGGAGTTATAGGCAGAGAATAGGGAATTCTTAGCACAATGAAACTATTCTGTATGACACTATAATGGTAAATACATGCCACTATACATATATCAAAGCCCACAGATGATATAACACTAAGCACAAACCCTATGGACTTTGTATGATAATGATGTGTTAAGGTAGGTTCAACAATTGTAATAAATATACCACTCTGGTGTGGAAGATTATGTTGGGGAGGGGGGGTGCATAAGGTATATGGGAAATCTCTGTAACTTCTGCTCAATTTTCCTGTTAATCCAAAACTGCTCTTAAAAAAAAAAAAAAAAAAAAGAAAGAAAAGTCCATTTTAAAAAGAAAGAAAAAAGCTGACAACCAAAGACGTGAGTCAAACAACCAAACACATAGGGCCCCACAGCAATCTGACTTTACGGAGAAGAGGTCTGCAACATTCCTGTTGGACTCCTAAACATTATGATAAAGCAATGCTTTAACCTTTTCTGGGTCAGACTACATTGAAAACCTGTATTTAAAAATATGAACTGCCTCCATAGAAAAACTGCATATAATCTGTCTGAAATAGCTTTCTAAGGACCAGGTTAAGAGTTATTAAGAAGAGCAAACAAGGTAGGCACAATAGCTTGCTCCTATAACTGCAGCACTTTGGGAGGCCCAGGTGGAAGAATTGCTTGAGGCCAGGAGTTCAAGATCAGCCTGGGAAACAAAGCAAGACCCCCATCTCTCTGAAAAATAAAAATAAATAAATAAAAAGAACAAACAAGATAACAATTACAAAGATGCTTGGAATTGGTTTCAGCATGTACATCAAAAGATACAGCTAATTAAGCCCAACACCAACCTAGTTGAGAGTTAAGCAGTGTGGAGGTGGGGGAGATAGAATGAACTAGATGAATACTTAGGTTTTGAATTAATTTTGCAGACAGGAAGTTAGGAGAATAAAATGGGAAAATGGTTTAACCCTAGAATACACTAAATAAATGGATATGGACACACTAAGCAATGCTTTTTCTTTATGAAAACTTTGAAGATAAAGATGTGGTATCCTGTAGCAAACATATAGGGCATGTCTTTACAGAATGAAGGTGTAGGCTTGGTTTGGGTCAAAACCAAGGTTTATAAACCCACACTGAAGAGGTACATGGGGAACAAAGAGACTGAAGCCATCTCCACAGTCTGGAATCCCTTTTCTAAACACATCTTCAGCTCTCACTGATGAGCTTAAAGACAGCATATTGCAGAGAAGCATGGAGTTCAGACACACTGCTATTGAGCACCATTACAATCCTTTCAAACTGTCTTCTCTTCAAAAACTCATTTTGAAAATGAACATGGAAATCTGGAAAAGGACAGATGCCTCAAAATTCCAACTGCCAGATCCCTCACTTGAACACTCCATTGAATCACGCTTTAGAAGCAGCAGAATGGAGCCATATCAGAGCCCAAGCCAATTAAGGGCTGAGGTTAAGGTAAATCATTCTTATGAGAAGTGTGGTCATAGCACAACACCACAGAAAATAAGAAGATATAAAGGTGACTCCTAAAATTAGATACCTAGCTTTAAATTACTGCAGGGTCTTAACAACTACTCTAAAACTCAGGAAATGAGTAAAAATGTGAGAAATGTGATCAGACAGGCAGATTGAACAACTAGTGCCCTCCAACAAAAAGGTTTTTAATACTTTCCTGGCATGCTGCTGGCCAGAGTTAATATAGGCCAAAGAAAGGGCAAGGAATGAGAGGGCTGCACACGGACAGGCCTGGGTAACTCAGAACCAGGGAAGGGAAGAAGTGGTCTTGATGCTAAGTTAACACACCCTGGAACTCTCCTCAGACAAAGCCTCACAACTAACTTATAGAAGCAGGTAGAGGGTGAGGAAAACAACAAGATAGCTGGAGTCATGGCAAAAATGATACAAGAAATCCCAAGTGTACAGAAGGTAGACAGTGAAGGTGGCTATACCATGTAAAGTATCTCAGGGCCCATTTTAAATAGGACAAGGCCACAGGGTATGGTCCAACTTGGGGGCATTCCCTGGGAAGTTAATAAATATGTGGAAATGAGGAAACAGGTCCATGCATCTCTTGTGCTTTCACCTAATCCATCTAACAAGCTCAAGCCCTCAATTCAACTACTGAGGGAAAAAATCAGCACTGCTTAAAAAAAAAAAAAAAAACTAAGTGAATCTCAAGGTTACCTTGCACCTACCAATGCCAAACCTCCTCCTCAGCAGGCAGAAAGGGGTGGGACAGCAGCTCTTCAGCACAGAGGAACATTAGCTCTCAACCCAGAGAGACGGCTAATTCATCAAGAGGGCTAATTGACCACGCCACATGTGTGGGAGTAATAATAGGAGGAATAACAAACAAAAGTGAACACCTGTGCATCTCTCAGGCCAGAAGGCCAAAGTGAGGTGCTATTCCAAAACTGTCTTCCAGGGAAATCAATGGGAAGACAAAAAAATTTTAATCTTCAATAACCCAAAGAAACAACTACATTCATCTGCCAAGTAATTATTTCCTATATCGAGAGAATGAGAACTGTAAATAAGTCAGAGATTAAACAGTTATTTGTGGATGCAACATTATTAAAGAAAATCTGAAATACAAATGAGGTCCTGAGAATAGACCATAGCCAAGATATACACCTGCAGGCAGCTATGACAAATCAGGAATTACAGTCAATGTGTAATTAGCATTTGTGTCCCTCCCCTGTGGATTCTGAGATCTCTTCCTCTACCCTGGAATTTTTCATCTCAAGATATTCATCACTGACCTGTCAATCACTTGAAAAAGAACCATGGTTTTAACAGCTCCAATTAAAACCACTGTAAATCTTAGCAACATCTTCGTCTAAATAAATGATAACCTGGATTTTCTGTTTGTGGGTAAGTATGTATGAAATGGCATGAGAGAAGAAACTGATTAATATAGATGGGTTCTCCTTTTTAAGATATTCCTGAAATATTCTGTATGCAGGTATTGTACGAATACATGACCAAAGGCTATATAACTGACTCAGACCCTGATCCCTGTTTATAGCAATGACTGACCACAAAGAGTCCTGGGTTCTTGCTTGGTGCTACTTGAAGCTCTCTTACAAATGAGGAACAGAACATCTTTGGGTTTCAGTTTCTCTTGACCTTAAAAATGAGGGCACTAGATTAGAACATGAGAGCATCATTTCACTCTAGAATTCTAAAAGATAATTTAGTCAGACATGGGGTAATATATACTGTTTTCTTAAACCTTTGTGTTTCCTACCTCATATTTACTACACTGTATTGGAACACACCAACTGTAAGCTCCAAGAGTGGGGAGACCATGTCTTACTCAAAGAGCTAGCATGGGCTTGCAAGGTAGCAGACTACGCAGTAAATATTTGTTGCATGAGTAAATATATAATCGAGAATCTTTTCAGACATAACATTATGAAGGATACCTTTGAAGTGGGAAGCTGCGCATCCTGAGGACCATTTTGTCAAATTCTTGACCATCCTGCTGTTTTATATAGCAAAAATATATTTATTTAAACCGTGAGGGGTAGGGAGGAGGAACTGAGGGAGGGGCAATATTTTAAAACTGTAATAAAGCTCTAGTGCAAACAACCATGAAAGATGAAGCAAGCCAAATATGGAACATATATACTTTCTCATATTATTTATTTGTCAAAGAAGTTCTCAAAGACAAGAGGGTAGCAGGCAACCTTGGTCTATTAGATTATAGAATTTTCCTTGAAAGCAATTTCAGGGACCCTTCAGAGGAACTAAGATGGTAACTTCAAACTAAATTTATATATTAATGGCTTGTAAAGTCTGGAATAGTTTAGAATAGAACAGCTATGGGCCACACAACAGAATTCTCAGGCTCTCTGGATATTCTTCATACAATGTGTGACTAGAACAGTATCAAACCACCAAAGAACTTCACAGACTGATGTTGATGATAACAAAATGCCAAAAAACTGAACTACCTAAGCATAAAAGGTTAGAGGAGGTAGGAAGGAAAACAACTGCAGAGCCACATTTCCAGGTTGTAGCCTGAGCTTAGTTTTACTATAACTAGAGCTGTTACGTGAGGCTTTGGGGCATAATCACCACATAATCCTACCCACTATTCCACGTAGCCACTCATAAATTCACAAAGAGCTATAATAAACACCTTGTCTCTCAAAATAACCCCTTTAGAACCCCTTTCATGACAGAATTTCCAGGCTTTATGGAAAGCCTCTACACAACCCTGATATGGAAAAGATGACACCATCTGGCGTAAGTCCCACTGATGCTGCCTAGAAACAAAAGTAAGTAAAACAAAATGTTTCACATAGGCTCAATAAGAACACGGACACTTTGGAACAGCCAGGCTGCAGTGGCTGGTTCCCAGCAATTCTAGAAAGGAGCTGTGTGAACTTGGATAAGTGACCTAACTTCTCTGCTTATGTTTAACACATTAACTGTGCGTATCTCACTGCTATAGGAAGATCATTTAGAACAGTGCTTGAATCATTGTAAGCTCTATCTAAGTGTCAGTTATTTTTAGATAAACATGTACTAATTTTCTTAGGGCAGTGTCTGGCACAGAGTTAAGTGCTAAATAAGTATCCATGAGATAAACACACACAAATACATACATGCATAAATCAGATACATGTTGATTTAAATCATTAGACTTTGGAAATCATCAGGCAGAAAGACTAAATTAAACACACTTTTTAAAGAGCCACAGCAAACAAAAATATGTAGTACCTCATACATATTCATCCCAGCTTAGAGCTAAGTAAGGATTATTTTAAAGAACGATACACTATTTAGTATTTATTTAGATATTTAACAGATTAATTGCACAGTTACCAGTTACTGTATATTTTATTTACCAAAGACAATTGAAGCAGGGTGTTGTGAACCATCTCAAATAATAGGTTAACCATGGATACGTGGGGCAGGATACTTCTTGCCTTACTAAATTAGGAAGACAATGAACATCAAATAGCAACCAAATTTCCATTTGCTTGGGGTTAACAGCGTAGGATATAATACATTTCTCTTCAAAGGTTTTAGCCTATAAATTGTTAAGTATGATGAGTTCTGAGATCCTCTCCAAAGAACCAATGCATCAGTATGTTCAGCTCCCTTCTTCTCTGTTCTCCATTTTAAAGTTTAACTTCCTCATTCTCCTCGCCCCTAGTTTCAGTAAACAACCTTTTCCACCAGTTCTAATCAGTAGTTCACATCTGTTCCCCTGGTCACCTGTTCTGTCTTGAGTCACGCCTGGTCACCTGCTCCATCCTGAGTCACCCCTGGTCACCTGCTCTGAACTGAATCACCCTGAGACACCTGTTCCGTAACCGCTCTTCCCACCCAACTACTCACCCCACCACTCCGGCTCATACTCCTGCCCTCTTTAAAATAGCCAATCGGAATTAGCTTAGACTGCGCAGTCCCACCCTAGCCAATAGGGGAGCAACATAGCAGTAGGGGCTACCTGCCCCCTTCCCCTCCCTTGTTGAAGTGTGCTCTTGTCATTGCTCCATCCACGAGTCACACTCTTCTATAGAAGTAAAAATTGCCTTGCTGAGAAAATTAAATTTATGTTTGAGTGCCATTTCTCTTGCAGCACCGAAAATTTATAACAATAGACCTTCCATACAAAGTGCTCCTTAATATTTAAATAATATAGTCTTAAAAGTTACATATATTTTTAAACATTTTAAAACACACATCAATCACCCATTCATCGAGGTACAGAAAGAGCTTCAAAACAAATTGCTAAGGAGCCTGTTAGTCCTGCCTCTGGGCATGCTCTGAGCTTACCTCCAAGCTAATTCAGACATAAGCCCTTGTGGAACTGTTCATCTCTCAAGAGAGGATGTCAAACTTACCTCCTTCTAGGCAAGTACTGTGTAATAGAAATACAATAAGTGACAAATGAGACCCACATGTGTATGTTCACATTTTCCTAGTAGTAATGTTGAAACATTAAAGAAACAAGTGAAATTAATTTTAATATGATTTTTTATTTAATGCAAAATTTCTAAAACATCGTATCAATATATAACAAACATTATAAAAGTATTCAGATCTTTTTTTGTATTAAATCTTTACTATCTGGTGTGTACTTTACAAGCATCTCAATTTGGACCAGCCACATTGTAATGCTTAAAACTCACTGGGCATTCCTAGAGTATCAGTGAAGGCACAAGTCTTAGCCTCATTCCTCTATCCTATCTGTGATTCTGATTTCTCTCTGTATTTTTCCCTGTGAACTTAAGTTTTATGAATCTTTGTAAGCATTCTTAAACCAAATATGAAAAAAAGATATAAAAACCCTATCAAAAAATAAAATATTTAGCCTTCACTTTCTTTTTCAAACCTATTATCTGACTAGATTACAAAGATAAGCTACATACATATTTAGTTCAAAAAAAGAATTTCAGGTGTGAGGATAAATTTATACACTGGGGGAAAAATCCCCTAGTCTGTACTATTGTAAAATATATTCTATTCAGTAGCTTGGTGTAGGTATTTTCAGTGCCCTCTACCAATTCAATAGCTGAATTTTATTAATTCCTGATTTGTCAACATGATTCTAGAATTCTTTACCTTAGTGTTTGAAGTTTATTCTAATGGATGGATGGTGGGTAGATGGTGGACAGAAACTCAGGTTAAGAAATACTGTTTTTGTAGTTAATAATTAAGGCTTCTGTTAATTGCTGATATTATTAAAAAGAAAACAAGTAACTGGTAGATGTAACCTATACATTTTTATAAATTTTTATAATTATAAAATGCTGAAATTTACCTCTTCCATCAGGACATCTTTGAGCTCTGCAACAACCTTTACAAATACCTTCAGAAAAAATTATACATTTTGTTGTCTCATCTATACTACAAAGATTAGGAGACATAAACCAATGTTCCCTTCCTAACTCTCCAATCCAGCCCAGATGTATTCTGTAACACCCTCTTCCAAATCATTGTAATTAGGTGTTTAGGCTGGTTGTTTATTCACATGTATTTATGCTGCTCTCTCCCATCTAAAATCACCCTTCCCGCCCCCAAACCCCAAAACTATTTTGAGTACATTTCATTTTCATCAATGGAATTTTAATCTATAATGCCTATAAACCTTTATAAGCACAGTTAGAAAGTGTTCTTATTTGATACATTTTTGACAAAATGAGTCTCCTACCCCAACCACTCCTCTGTCCCCAGGATGGGCAGATGCTTTTATCTGTTTTGAGGGGAAAGGTAAAATACAGCTGAATACAGTGTCCGTGGAGATGCTGAGTCTCTACCTGACATCAGGCATCCATTTAAGTGGACATCACTGTTCCCTGATAAACCTTCACTTTGGTAAATATTTAATTAGGAGCATATACAAACTCGAGATCCACAAAACATTAAAACATTTTAGGTAAGGGGCCATTAGAAAATGGCAAAGATTTCTAGAAGTAGTGATAACAATCTGAAAACAAACATAATAAAATGATCTGAAAATATACTGACCACACAGTTTACATATGGCAGTAAATAACAGGCACATATAAACATCAAATTTTGACAAATGACAATATTTTAAATAAATCTGAGGGGTACCTTAGAGAAAGACACAGAGATCACTATTTGAAAATAGTGATCCCAGCTTCCAGCAGTTTCATTAAATCTCTTGATTCTCCAGGCCTTATAATCCTACAGACATACTTAAAAAGTATAACGTGTGTTTGTGCTAATGCTCCATTATCTTACTCATTATTTTATCACAGGCATAACTCATACCAATACCTACTTTTAATACAACCCTGCTTGTCCCTAAGGAGGAAAGTCAAAAGGTTTCAGAGGCACTACTGGAAATTGTCCCTTGTGTCGCCTATATGTCCCTTCTTATTCCTCACCAGAGCTGCCATCTCCCATTGCCTTCCTGTAAAGGACGAAAGTTGAGGGTGGGTCTTTTTTCTCCTTTATACAAGTGTCAATCACAGTCATCTATGGCCAAAATTTCCAAGGTCACCAGCAGTCAGGAGAAATTAAATCACTTTGTCCAGAACTCTCCCTGGAGGAGTTCCAGCCACACAAGCAGCACAGATTTTAGATTGAGATACTTCTGCCTTTATATTGAATACACCCAACGTCAGCCAATCTTTAAAACAATAGCAGTGATGAAACTATGAGGAGAGGAACAGGAATATGAAGAAAGGAGACTTGCTTAATGGCTTCTAAGAATAATTAGTGGGGAGAAAGGGGATATTATTAAGAAATGGATAAAAACAAATGGTTACATTACATTTGCCCTGTCTTATAAAGATTTTGAATGCCTGCACCCACCAAAATACCAGGGAAATCTAATCAATAAAAGTGGGGACTAAAGTACTCACCCTGCCAAGAGTTCCAATAAGCTCCTATTTCCCTGGGGACTAGGTATTGCTTGGGTGAGCAAAACCAGAACAGAAAAGCCATCCTGCATTCACTACAATTCAGAGCACTCCCATTTATCCAGCATGCCCATGAGGTGGCATCAAGAAGTCACTCAGACAAGGAAAATATTTGTTTAGGTAAATTTTAAAAAGGCCAAAGTTAGAATGGTGAGTTGACCTCAAGGATGTATATAATAATGCCAAAGGAAAATTATGAAGAAAAAACACAATTCTTCAGGAATGCATGCCAATGACTAAATATCCCAAGGATACAGCACTTATATATATAAATTCTCAGTTTTGTGGCTAAGTAAGCATTTCAACATAATCAGGTATCAACATCAACCTTTCTTCCTGTAAACATACCACACCATCCCTCTATTTCACAAAGTAGAGGCCTACTAAATGAAGCAAGGCTCCATGATCAAAGGCACTGCGTGCATAGAACAATGACAACTAAAGTCACAGACACTGATCAAAGACCATCCTACATTGTATCTGCATCTCCCTTCAAATTCAGGTCTCTTGATTTACAGTCATTGTTTCGGAAAACAGTAAACAGGTACACAACCAACTCCTTGGCCTACAATTACACACATTCACAAACTGGGCAGTTACCACTGGAGGCTAAGTCTAGATCAAACAGTGTTCCAGTTTCCACTCCTAAATTATCAGAAACATGATGCAAAAATATTGCTTAGCTTTCCAAAAAAATTAAAAATAGAATTACCATATGATCCACCAATTCCACTTCTAGGGATTACCAGCAGAATTGAAAGCAGGATCTCAAAGCGATACCTCAATACCCAGGCTCATAGCAGAATTTATTTACAACAGCCAAAGGAGGAAGAAACTGACATACCCATTGTTGGATGAGTAGATAAACAAAATATGGTAGATACATAACATATAATAGAATGTTATTCAGCTTTAAAAAGGAAGGAAATTCTCATTATCTTGAGGACATTATAAGTGAAAGAAGCCAGTCACCACAAAAAAAAAAAAAAGACTGACTTACAAAAAATAATACCGTGTGATTCCATTTAAATAAGGTACCTAGAATAGTCAAATTCTTAGACCAAAAATAGGAGCGTGGTTGCCAGGGGATAGAGAGATTTGTTTAATGGGTATAGAGTTTTGATTGTGCAAGAGGAAAAAGTTCTGGGGATGGACAGTGATGGCTGCACAACAATGTGACTGAAAGTGCTTAATGTCGGTTGGGCGCGGTGGCTCATGCCTGTAATCCCAGCACTTTGGGAGGCAGAGGCGGGCGGGATCACAAGGTCAAGAGATCGAGACCATCCTGGCTAACACAGTGAAACTGTCTCTACTAAAAATACAAAAAAATTAGCCGGGCGCAATGGCTGGTGCCTGTAGTCCCAGCTACTCGGGAGGCTGAGGCAGGGGAATGGCGTGAATCCGAGGGGCGGAGCTTGCAGTGAGCCGAGATCGCGCCACTGCACTCTAGCCTGGGCGGCAGAGCGAGACTCCGTCTCATAAAAAAAAAAAAAAAGAAAAGAAAGTGCTTAATGTCACCGAACTGTACACTTAAAATTAAATAAGAAGGTAAATTTTGTTTTATGCATCTGCCTTTCTCTCTCTCTCTCTCCCAGGCTGTTCTGCCCACACATTACCTAAGTCAATAACTTAGCGGCAGGAGCCACGCAACTCTGAATCCAAACCCAGCTAACTCCTGAATCTACTGGTTACTTCAATAAGGCAGTTCAGGCTGGGTGTGGTGGCTCACGCCTGTAATCCCAGTACTTTGGGAGGCCAAGGCAGGTGGATCATTTGAGGTCAAGAGTTCAAGACCAGCCTGACCAACATGGTGAAACCCCATCTCTACCAAAAATACAAAAATGAGTCAGGCATGGTGGCATGTGCCTTTAGTCCCAGCACTCGGGAGGCTGAGACACGAGAATCACCTGAATCTTGGAGGCAGAGGTTGCAGCGAGCCAAGATGGCGCCACTGCATTCCAGCCTGGGCAACAGAGCAACACTTCATCTCATACAAAAAAAAAAAAAAAAGATAGTTCAATCACATTCCTAAGAAAATACATGGATGGTTTCCCAAAACCATAATTAGAAGTCACGTTCAATAACCCCTAAATAAGGACACAGAGGTCTCCGGTTGTCACATAAGATAAAATAGTCTACCTTTTAGGCCACCTTTCTCAGGATATAAAATACACTTGTCTATTTTCTTACATTCTGAGAAGAGTCAACACTCTTCTCAGAGTGGTCCCCCAACCTTTTTGGCACCAGGGATCGATTTTGTAGAAGACAATTTTTACACGGATGGTGGGGAGGATGATTTCAGGATGAAATATTCCGCCTTCAGATCATCAAGCATTAGTTAGATTCTCATAAAGAGCGTAAGACCTAGATCCCTCGCACGTGCAGCTCACACTAGGGTTTGCACTTCTACGAGAATCTAATGCTGCTGCTGATCTGACAGGAGGCGGAGCTCAGACAGTGATGCTAGCTGGCCTGATGCTCATGTCCTGCTGTGCAGCCTGCTTCCTAACAGGCCAGAGACCAGTACCGGTCTGCAGTCCAGGGCTTGGGGACCCTGGCTCTAAGGCACAAGCTGCACGTCTAGGTACCACAAGTCAACCCAAGTATGCCTTTCTTACCATTTTTCAGAGGCAGTTGTAGAAGGGAGATAAGAATAGTCTATGGTTCATTGACTTCCTATAAAATTGACAAATTTTGATGTCCTGCAATGTGACAGAATTTTTCTATGAAGAATCATCTGCCTTAGAGATCTATCACTTGCAGATCTACAGAATTTTCAGTGCATTCACCACCATTTTCCCACCTCTATCTACTTCTCTAGTTGCTGAACTTAATCACTGTTGTCTGTGCTTTTGTCCAATGAACTTCCAATTTCCACATGCTTCTCTAAGTGGTATTTTTCACTGCTGGCAGAAATCTAAATTATTATAACATCATTGGAGGTCAGGCTGGCAATTCTAACATTTAGTATGTGGATGTCCTTTAATCCAGCAGTTCCACTTCTAGGAATTCAGTCTACAGAAACAAAGATGTACATACAAACATGGTGTCCTTTGCATTCATAGTAGTTTAACACAAATGTATAATTACAAGTTGAGATTTACGTAATCTTAAATCTCATGAGTTATAAGTTGGCAGAAACCTTGCCTATCTTTTTCACCTACACATTACCAATACTTCTGAATAAATATGATGTAGCTGCTGAGAACAAGTGGGAGCTACACATTCTGCTATGGAAAGATGTCCAAATAGAAAAGCAAATGAACAATGGTAAATATGACATAATCCTATTAGCGGAACGAAAGCGAGGGAAACGTGGAACAGAATCCAGAGGAACACACTTGGCACTGTAGAAGGGCTTATCCTCAAAGGTGCAATTATAAGGTACTCCCAATATTTCACATCGTACATTTCCACAGGGACTAAAATTTTTAAGTTACATTTGGAAAGGCGAAAATTTTGATTAAGTCTTAAGAAAAACAATATGGTGAACTAAGTAAATATATAAAGAAAACATCTACCTTTATAAACAAAAAACAGCAAAAAACACAAAAAAGTAGCCTCCTCACAAGCAGGGTCTTCACCTTTGAGCATCTGTTTCATCACAGTAGTTCCCACACTGAGGCCATGGTCACTGCTCAGTAGTGTCTGCCAACCAGTAAAGTTTATGCAGGGCAGAGTAAGCACTGTTAGAAGGACACGATCATGAGGGCTTCCGGGTGCCCAGCGGTGTACTGTTGCCATGGCAGGTGGGCATCGCTAGCTGCAAATGAACTGCCAATCTCACTCTGAGCTGATAATGATCCTGCCACCACCACCTGCCTGCCATATGTTTTCTCTACTTGTCACGTAACAAGGAACTGCATTTTGGCATGCTGATCACTGACAATCTAATACTACTGGTTGATGTTTGTTATACCTAGCTGCAGTCCTTCAGAGAGACTTGGAAAAGAGTGGAAGAAGGATATAAAATAATGCTTTGCCTACTGACCATTCACTAAGACCCAACACTTTGCAGTGGGTTAGCCAGCCAGTTCTAAGACAGTTGGTAATACGCGAAGGGCTGTGACCCATCCCCCTTGTGCCCTCTGATCCTGTTTCTCATCAGCAGAGTAGAAAAGGAACCCAGACTTCCCGCTAGAACAAACTGGATTCATTCTGTCTCCCTTAACCATCACAGTACAGTCAATAAAAACCATGGAGTTTTGTTTTTTACTTTAA
Source organism: Macaca fascicularis (assembly GCF_037993035.2). Taxonomy (NCBI): domain Eukaryota; kingdom Metazoa; phylum Chordata; class Mammalia; order Primates; family Cercopithecidae; genus Macaca; species Macaca fascicularis. The sequence continues at coordinate 169,508,453 of NC_088377.1, read as the reverse complement.
TACAAAGGTAAGCACAGGGTGTGGCATCAGAAGTCAAGAATTCGTGCTCATGGAGCCCTTTCGCTGAGCAGCAGATCATCTGATAAAGAGAATATAATATGGAAAAATAGGGTTCATGTACAAATAAACTGCCTCCCAATTTGCCCCTTTTACTAGAACTCTAACTCATACATTTATAACTGTATATCCCAGAGAGTCTCAAAATAAATATAGGGCTTGTTATCTACTCCTAGTCAGCAAACTAGAAGCTAGTTTCTGAAAAGAGGGAGAGAACAGTTTCAACAGAGTTTAGGTAAAAGATAGTAAATGCACAAGAGACTGGAATCAGTCAAGCAGGTTAACCAAACCCCTCATATTCCCACTGATAATGAGAATGTAAAGATGATTATCCAACAGCACTTTCCATGAATTAAAAGGTCACTGGACACATATATCCTTCTCTTAATGATCCTCCTCATTCTGCTATGGAAAGATGTCCAAATAGAAAAGCAAATGAACAATGGTAAATATGATGTAATCCTATTAGAGGAACAAAAGTGAGGGAAACATGGAACAGAATCCAGAGGAACATACTTGGCACTGCAGAAGGGCTTATCTTCAAAGGTGCAATTATAAGGTACTTCCTCTCCCCACTCTCACCAACACTTAACCAATTGGCTAAAATGCCAACCAGCATTAGCACCAAGAAACACCAAGGCCTTCTTGGCACAATCTCGGCTCACTGCAACCTCTGCCTCCTGGGTTCAAGCAATGCTCTTGTCACAGTCCCCCGAGCAGCTGGGACTACAGGTGCCCACCACCACGCCCAGCTAATTTTTGTATTTTAGTAGAGACAGGGTTTCACCTTGTTGGTCAGGCTGGTCTCTAACTCCTGACCTCATGTGATCCACCCACCTCGGCCTCCCAGAGTGTTGGGATTACAGGCATGAGCCACTGCACCTGGCCACCAAGGCCTTCTTGATTCAGCAACCACGTATTAACATACAGACGTACTATTTAATTAAGATCAAATTTATGTAACATGAAATCCACCATCTCAACCATTTTAAGGTGTACCAGTTCAGTGGATTTTAGCATATCCACACTGCTGTGCAACATCACGCTTATCCAATTCCCTGAAAATAAACTATATCCATGAAGCAGCCACTTCTTTTTCCCAACTTCCCCTACCCCTAGCCCCTGGAAACCATCAACCACCTATAGATCCCTATAAAAATTTTGTATAAATGGAATCACATAATATGTAGTCTTTTGTGTCTAAATTCTTTTACTTGGGACAAGTTTTCCAGGTTCATCTATGCTGAAGTATACAGCAGACTTCATTCCATTTTTAGCACAGAATGTACTGATTGTAAGGATATACCATACTTCATTTATCCACTAAGGTGTGCTTTTGAGACTGCAGCTATAATAAGAGAAAGTATGCTGAGAACCACTTTAATAAAAAATCTTGTAATAATATTATTTTTAATAATAAGAGAAAGTGTATTGAGAATCAGTTGAGAGCAATCAGTGGCCTATGGAGAAGCTTTCACTGACAAACACAAACTAAGCTATCAGAGTCAAATCATATAAAAGGAGTATTTTAATCTCCTAATCTGTCCACTTCAGAGAACCTCAACCAAATCCATTTTTTTAAATTAAAAGTCTCTCATAATGAGGAAGAAATCTTTCAGTGTCTCAAGGGATGGCCCAAACAATAAACCAACCTACCAATCACCTCAGAGGACATGAAACTGCCTCGCAGCAGGTCCTTTGCTCCAGATGAAGAGTACAGTCACTGTTTAGGATGCAAACAAGACACAGACATAAAATATGTGAGGGAGGGGGCCGGGGGGCGGGCTCCCTAAAGGCTTTTCCCTCACCTGCTGCATTTGCTTCCAAGATTCCTGGCACGTACTCATTCAAACGAACCAGACCGTAATTCGGGTTTTAAGGACTCTCCTATCTTATTTAATAATACATAGTCTGTTGGAATGTATCGCTAGTATACACAGCAACAAATCTCTCCCTGATGCATCACCTGCGGTATTTCCTGTGTGATGCTCTTCAGATCGGCTAACCTGACTCCTCTTCCACCCCTACCTCTAAGAAGTCAGATGGAAAACTAATGATACATTCTTCTGCAAGACAGTAGTAAAGCAATGAACAAAAATGACCCAGGGAGCTCTGTTCCACGATTTAATATGGAAAGAATTTTTATTCTTGGGCTACTAAAGAAAAGTCTCTGTGTCTTTTAGTCCAGGAGATGAGTCAATACCTCAAGAATAGAAGAACTGTGTTTGCTCTGGAGGTAACATTTTGAGCTATAAATTTATTATCCTGGTTGTCAAAAGACCAGCCCAAGAAGGCAGTGATGATATTTAATAATAATTTGACACTACAGATTTTCCAGAAAATTTTAGACAACTCTACAAGAAAGAAGAACAAAGCCAAAATTTCTAGCAGTTCCAGAGAAAATGCCCAGGCAGTAAGAGAAGCATCATGATACAATAACCAAAACTATACAAAAGTACCAACCTTCAAACACTAGAAAATCCTCAAATGAGGTTTCCAACTACAGGTAAGAATTTACTGTAATCACTGTCCAAGATCTTCACAGAAATCACTCTAAATGAGGGTGGTCAAACAATCCCCCAAAAAAGTAAAGGAATGATCCAAAGCCCCACCACTTAAACAATATATACATATATATATCAGAACAACTAGAAGGTATAGGAAATAGAAATGAAATTTGCAGCTGGGTGCAGTGGCTCACACCTATAATCCCAGCACTTTGGGAGGCCAAGGCAGGCAGATCACCTGAGGTCAGGAGCTTGAGACCAGCCTGGCCAACATGGTAAAACCCTGTCTCTACTAAAAAAAAAAATTAGCCGGGCATGGTGGTGGGTGCCTGTAATCCCAGCTACTTGGGAGGCTGAGGCAGAAGAATCACTTGAACCTGGGGGGCTAAAGCAGAATAATCACTTGAACCTGGGAGGCAGAGTCTTCAGTGAGCCAAGAACATGCCATTGCACTCCAGGCTGGGCAACAGAGCAAGACTGTCTCAAACAAACAAACAACAACAATAACAACAACAAACTTGCTACATCAGAAAAATAGTAAGAAAAATGCTAACTATATATGTTATTAAAGAAACCAAACAGAAAAGTAATGCAAATAAATGTATTAAGGAACAACTACATTTCAGGTTAATTATATCTAGTATAATTACATCTGAAATATTAAAAATAGGTGCATAATATACTATTCCTTTATTTTTCTCTGTAAAAGACAAACCAAGATGCACAGGCATGTTGAGAATAAAATGATACTTATTAATAAAACCCTCATAATAAATGGTTAAAATTGACAGAAGGTTGTAAAATGAAATGCCATATCAGATCTAATAAATATTTGATTAGTGACATCTTCTATAATTTCTGTGATTATGCATTATGATAAACATAAGAATAGAATAAAATAAGTAATATCCAATGATAAGTCTGGGCTAAAAAGTCTAGAAAAACAATACATAGTTAATAGGCCTGGGGAGCGGTGGAAAGATACATCAATAACATCTACAATGACAATGCAAGAGTTATTAATGATTCACAGAAGTTAAACAATTTGCCCCAAATTATGAAAAGGGGTCTTTTGAAAGAGACGTGAAATAGAAATTGCCAAGTCATATAATTTGCAAATAGGTTAGGTTATAAAAGAATAAAAATAAACTATATCTGCATAGGAAAATTTAGTTTTAAAAAATGATCAATATTTAAATTTTTAATGATTTAATTATTGGAAGATTTCATTTTCAATTCCAACTCTTAATTGGTTAAGTGAGCTTTTAAGGGATAAATTAAAATGAAAGTTTTACTTTACATCAGAATGAAAAGGGCCACAGTTATCACCTAGAGCACTCGTACACTACAAGAGAAAACAGTTTCAGAAGTTATGTGGCTTCCCCAAGTTTAAACATCTAGTTAATAAAAGAGTTATAACTAAGATCCTAAATATCAGAATAATATCTGAAGTGTTAGGATAGGAAACCACAGTAAAAGGTATAGTATCAACATCATTTAAATAAAGAAAGTCTATTTTATGCCTGGATTGAACCTCAGTCTGGAAGGGGCAGCCCAAGGACCTTTCAAGTTGGAGTCATTTTAGAAGTTACTCTTTAAAAGAAATGAATGACACAGGGAGATGGCTAAGAGGGTAGTCCGCAAGAAGACTGACATACAGAGACCTCCAAATTCTGTTAATGACTCTGGCTCTCTCCAAAACTACCCACCCTATAGCTTATACCTCTTGCTGATCTATATAAAAGTACATCAAAAATTTTAAAAATTTAAAAAGACAGTAGTTGTTGCTATGTTGTTTTTAAATAAAGGAATAATAAATTAATCATTAGTACCTAGGCTCAATGTTTTTTAAGATTAAAAAGAGAATGAAATTAAAGTTTAATATGAGAGAAGTAAAATCCCAGGAAACAAAAAATGTTGACTTTTTAAATGAGATAAAATACAAGGACATAAAAGGATGGGAAAAAGCTATTAGACTTCTTAAATGACCAAATCCTATCTAAGAAAGTGCTCAACACTGTCAATAAATAGACATAGAAGATTTTTGTCTTTAACTCTTCTAACCTTTACATCCTCCCAAATCTAGATGACTATAATTTTGTAGGGCTTAGTGAATCTAGTTGATACCAATATACAGTATGGCTTATTTATTAAAACAAAATAAAACCACATCACTATAGTTCAAAAAAATAAATAAATAAGATGAACATACACCTGTTAAATAAATTATACACTCATGGAATAAAATAACATAAAGCCATTAAAATCAATACATAAAAGTTTATTTAAGGATGTGGGGAGATGTTCAGACTCCACTGTCAATTTTATTTTATTTTTGAGACTGAGTTTCGCTCTTGAGGCCCAGGCTGGAGTGTGGTGGCACAATCTTGGCTCACTGCAACCTCCACCTCCTGGGTTCAAGTAATTCACCTGCCTCAGCCTCCCAAGTAGCTGGGATTATGGGTGCCTGCCACCATGCCCAGCTAATTTTTGTATTTTTAGTAGAGATGGGGTTTTGCCATGTTGACCAGGCTGGTCTCAAACTCCTGACCTCAGGTGATCCACGGCCTTGGCTTCCCAAAATGCTGGGATTACAGCCATGAGCCACCACCATTTTAAAAAAAGGACACACAGATTAGAATACAAATGTGTACGTGAAAGAAAATACCCCAGAATGTTATTTGAATTACTTTTATTTTTCCTTTATACTTGCCAAACTTAGTATACTAAACATATATTGCTTTTATAATCAGAAAAAAATACTACAGAAGAGACATGGAAGATATTCATGGTTCAGGTATGTTCTGGCCAAGTGCCGTGGCTCATGCCTGTAATCCCAGCACTTTGGGAGGCCAGGGTGGGCGGATCACCTGAGGTCAGGAGTTCAAGACCAGCCTGGCCAACATGGCAAAATCCCATCTCTACTAAAGTACAAAAATTAGCTGGGCATGGTGGCACACGCCTGTAATCCCAGCTACTCGGGAGGTTGAGGCCTGAGAATTGCTTGAACCTGAGAGGCAGAGGTTGTAGTGAGCCAAGATCACACCACTTCAGCCTGGGCAACAACAAAATTCAGTTTCAAAAAAAAAAGGTGGCTGGGAGCAGTGGCTCATGCCTGTAATCTCAGCACTTTGGGAGGCCAGGCAGGTGGATCATGAGGTCAGGAGATCGAGACCATCCTGGCCAACATAGTGAAACCCCGTCTCTACTAAAAATACAAAAATTAGCCAGGCGTGGTGGCATGCGCCTGTAGTCCTGGCTACTCAGGAGACTGAGGCAGGAGAATCACTTGAACCCAGGAGGCGGAGGTTGCAGTGAGCCAAGATCGCACCATTGCACTCCAGCCTTGGTGACAGAGCAAGACTCTGCCTCTTATTAAAAAAAAAAAAAAAAAAAGTATGTTTTAAGGTAACATTAGTAACTGTCATTCCTAAAAACCAGTGACACATGTATTAGAGTCAATAAGGGAGATTAGATTCCCTACATATAATTCTCCAACAGGCTTGTAACCAACCCACCAATTTTTATTCGGTGTCCACATGTTCCTACTTCCTTTCAAGTAACAAAACTATTACAGTTGTACATACATTCCAGAAAACAGATAAAAAATTTGGCAAATACACTACCTGAGGCAGAAGACAATGGGGTTAGTCACAAAGAAGATGAAGATTAGAGGTTTGTAAAGCTTTCCAAGGTCAGGAACTAAGAAAATAGGATGGTAAACAACAGCAAAATGGTTAGAACTACTAAAAATGATGACATCCCACTGCTCATCAAGTATTTTTTAAAGCAAGCTTAAAAAAAAAAAAAGAATTCATGAGGAGTCTCGTATATGTGCAAACATTAAAGGAATACTCCATCTTCTTTTTTAGCACTGGAACTGCTACTCTTGCTAAAGTGATGGAAGAGAACAAAAGATAAAGTGACTGGGACAACGAAACTGGGTAAAGATCAGAATTTTCATTCCAGGCTATACAGAGCTAAAATGGATCCTAAATCTAATTGCTTTAGTCCTTAAACAGCTTATCAAGAATCAGGTACCAAGAAGGAAAACCACAGAGGTGGCCTTGAACACTTGTTATGTCTCCAGTGAACAAGGAGAGAAAACAGATTTCATCTATATCAGGGAATATGGCTTATAAAAACAAAATAAAACCTCAATACTTTCCTAAGAATAAAACACCAACTGCTTTTCCATGAAGAATTAAAAGAACTGGTAGATAAGTTTTCTGATATGACAAATAACACTATTGCTGAGGACATAAATAAAATCAGATTTTTTTCATTACCTATTGCAGTTAGTATGCACTTACTTTTGAAAGGGGTATTATTTAAAATCAGTGGAAACTTAAAGATACCACCATGGGGAAAGGACAGTATAAAAACATAGCACGGTGTTTGCAAAAGTAGTTGTTTACTTTTTTTAAAAGTTTGCCTACATTTTTTAATAAAGCAGCATTTCTGCTTCATTTTTGTTGTTGTCATAATCAATATTTAATACCAGGGTAAATCCTTCATTGCTTAAGTGTTGACTATGATATGAGTAAATAAAATGCATCACTCTATAACATAAATCACAACAAATCTCTTTCACTTTAAATGTCAAGGTCACTTTAAACAAAATATGCTAACCTATAGGATTAGAAATAAACTCACTTTATAATACTATCTAAATTTGATCAATACCTGAATTCGCCAACACATCCTCAATTAAGTCTAACTTTTAAAAGCAAATACGTCAAAGTGAAAAAAAAAAAAAAAGAACAGCTTGTAATGCTGGATTAATTGATTGAGCATTCATTTACAGAGCTCAAAAATGTTGAAGAGGCAAGGCATCCAACATTTGTTTCCAACTGATGATCAAACAAACTTATAGTTAGACCGGTAAGTTCAAGGGATTGAGAATCTTTAATTTTGAGCTTTAGTAAGTCTGAGACTTTCTGAGAAACTCGGGTTTTAAAAAACCTGCTGGTAGGGTGCATACTTTGCCCTTTCTTTTGTTTATTTTGGGTCACAGTAAATTAAGTCCCCCTCAGAGATCCTGCCAGTTCCCATGGGAATCCTACCTGGTTGTGAAAAATGTGCCAAGAAACTCAGAAAACCAAGGAAACAAGATGTTGAGTTCTCTCACAACTCCCCCTTCCCAAGGCCATTCCCACTTCCTCCCAGACTCAGAACATCCTAGTCAGGGGAACTAAGCACCTGGGGGTGAAAATGACTTTCTAAAGAAGGACATGCAATAGACTGTAATCTTGCTGGATTGGTTTTGAAAGCAACTACGAGGTGGGGGGTTTAAGGGAAATAAGGCTGGCTGCCTTCTTCCTCATAAGAACTCACTCTGTGTCTCCCCCGACCACACTGCTCACTTTGCCCATCCCCTTCTCTCTCTCACTCAGTCTTATCAGGACCCAGAACTAGTTCATTTTATTTGTCATATTGTGTACTGCTCTCTGTTCTTAGTTTTCCTAAACCCTGACTCAGTAGTTTGCTGTTATCGATTACACTCTTACAATGTGCCCAAGCACTGCACTAAATGTTTAACATATATCACCTCTTTTAATGGTCATGACGGGACTGAGTTAGGTAATGCTACCCCAGAGATTCAAACTCATGTCTATTGGGTTTCAAAGCCACCACAAACAGCCAACAACAAGATATTGATTAAACATTCCATGATATTAAATGATAAAGTACCTCATGTAGAAGACTATTTAATGACATGGAAAAACCATCATATTGCAGGTTACAAAGCAGTAAGTAACATATCATTGCAAGCTAAGTTGAAAATTATGCAAACACAGGTGCATTAAAAAAAAAAAAGATTAGAGTAATACACACTCAAGTATTAACAGATGCTACCCTGGGTGTTAGGAGTTTTTTTCCTTTATCTTCTCTTTTTTAAAAAACAAAAAATTTTTAGAATAAACAAGTGCTGCTTCCATGACTGAAAAAAATGAGCAGTAGAATGTTATTTAAAACAAAACAGCAAAAAAAAAAAAAAAATATATATATATATAGTATCATAAACAAAGACAGAATGAACAATATCACCAGTATTAACAGAATTCACAGTGGTATTTTCAAGTAGGAAAATTATGGCCATAAAGAAAACCAGACTAAAATTTTACGGGAAAGTTGCAAGCTTCTCTAAGTTGTACAGATCAAATATGATAATCTTTACTACTTGTAAGCACATAGAATTGAAACACAAATGCAAAGACACTATTTTTGGTGGTATGTATGAAATTTAAACTGTATTTACGACGCTAGCATATGTGTAAAAAGGGAGAACACCTACCCACAAACATATCTTCCTGTGTAGGCCTAAAATAACCCTGAAAGGATTTACAAGGAAATCGTCATACTGACTACTTCTTGGGTGGTAAAATGAACCTGTGAAGGACTAGGGCAAAAGAAAAGTCTCCAATTTATGCTCCTTATTAGCATTTGAATTTTAAACCAATTAAATGCATTATCTACTCAAAATAATAATTAAAATAAAAAATGAACACACAAGAGAAAACTCTACAATGATATTGATTTCCCCATAAATAAAAATGTCTAAAAGATAAAAGGAATGTTAAATAATTCAAATGTCTGCCTATTTTATATAATAGCTTGTCAAAAAATATCCTATGTTTCCATAATGGCTTTCCTGCCAAATGACGTCAAAATGTCTGTTTCGGCAATAAAACAACCAAATTCATTTACTTTCTTGATTTGACTTTTAAAATCTTTAGAAGAAAAATTTTTTTAAATCACTGCTTTATCCATATATGTGCTTTCTACGCAGCTATTTTTTTTAACACATCCTTTCTACATCTATTTTTAAAATGTAAAGAACAAGTTATGTTATATAAAACAAAAATTTTTTAAAAATTATATCTTCCTGGCAGTTTAAAAACTAAATTTAAAAAAATCCTGTAAGGAAAAGTACCTTTGCCTGACCATAGAAATCATCCCAATGTAAAAAGCAATCCCTGAAAGAAACAGAAAAAACAAGGATGCAGAGAAATCAATCCTGTACTGGTACCCATCAACCTGGAGACAACAGTTGGAGAACAGAGATGATGACATGGAGTCCAGGAAAAAACAATCCAATCCAAGTGTGAATTACAGAAAGCTGGGTCATCCAAGGAAAACAACATACTCTGAAGCAGGTCAGTGTTATCCAAACAGGTATTCTTTTGCTAGCTGAAACAATGTCCAAGCACCCCGCATGCTACTTGTGCCTGGGGCAGCATCGGGCTACTGCATCATTACAGCACCCAGCAAGGACACACATACACTGGCCCATCAACTAGAATTCCTCAGGAAGGGAAACTTGGACTAAAAGGAAAGACTGGCGCAACGTTTTCCTTGTCCATGTTTTCTTTTTTCCAAAAACAATGAAAAATGACGTTAAAGAAGGCAGAGAGTTCTAAATGTACTACATAATATCATCTTGCCGAGAACATTCTGAATGTTCATTTGGGAGGATCCAAAGCCAAGAATAAACTGGAGCCATCAAGCAAAAACTTAAACGGACCTGGTTCAGAGAAAAGCTAATGCTCTGTCAATACTGGTACTGAACCAAGCTTCATGCTGCTGGAAGGAAGAACGGAAACAAGAAAAAATGGCATTTAGCAAATCACTTTTTTCTTGTTAAGGCCAGAAAGGTCCCAGGGATCCACTACAACAGCCAAGTCAGTCATAAAGGCAGATGGAGCATATACATTGGAAAGTGAGTGCTACTACAAGCTTAGCATTTTGACAATTTCATGTTGGAGGCCTAAGAAACTTTGAGGAGGAGGATGGAAAATGGAAGGCAGAGGGAAAGGGGGAAAAAAGAAGGATAGAGAGGGAAGAAAGAAAAAGGTTAGAGAGAAAGAAAGGAAGGGGAAGTTTGTGTCTGTAACGTAAAAAAGGCTATCAATTCTACTTTCAGTCTCCGAATGGTGAGAGAGACATCATAAATCTATCTAGACTCAGTGATCTTATCACCATTTGCCCCTTGGAAAGCTGTGATTAACTACACCAAAGCAGAAATACCGAAGAACAGCAACATGACTCATCTTTGTCTTTGATCTTCAAAAACTCTCCCATGCTGTGGAGTTCAAACTACATGCTGCTTTGCTTCCAGACTGCTGGCAGCAAGCAAACTCCACCACTGGCAATAGGAGAAACTACGGAAAAATGTGAAAAAGCACCTGGCTAATGTCAAGAAGTCAATCATTCTGATGGCATTGGAATCCTAAAGCCATTATTTCAAAATGTAGTGAACTGACAAATGACAGAAGGAAACCACCACCGGCCCTCAAATGAGAGAAAACAATTAGGAACCACACATCCTAGAAAAGGAGGAAACAATTCCTTTCCCCGATAACTAACCAAATTGTAACCCCAACCTAACCACTTAAACATTTCAGATAAAAAGATCTGCTTTGACCCTAACCTGGTAGCATGAGCAGAGGTGGAGAAAGAATGAATTCAATCTCCTAGCTTGTGGGGGTTGGGAGAAGGTGGGCATAATGGGTGATTAAATTAAAGTCACTGCACAGAAATAGTAGAGATTTATATTATAGCATTCTCAGCAGACAGGCCTTTAACAATCAGTGTTCAAAGTAAGTTCAAAGCATCACCCAGTGGCCACAGGACTCAGGGGTTTGTGTGTGACACATAGCCATCACGTCAGTATTCATCAAATTAACTGATATTTAAAATAAAACAATCTTTGATAACAAAAAGATCAAACTTTTGGAACCCTAAAAGTAGTCCAATCAATGCAAAACAGGACAACAAATCTTCAAACTGGGCTTTATGAACCGATTTTCAGAGCTGGTCTGCTGGTTCCTTCTGTTTTTAGAGAGGGGTTAACTAAGGGCCAACATAAAAAGGGTGTGAGGTGACCAAAGACTAGATGCACTTCAGGCCAGGACTCCAGGCTCCTGAATTTTTCTACCTCCAGCCCATCCTACAAGGTGGGGCCACCTGCCTCTTTATGGTGGTCCTCCTCAGAGTCAATACTAGGAAAACTACATATTTAAAAGTAAATGTTGTTAAGTCAGAATCTGATTAGAAATACCAGGAAAACAAACTGAGTCTTTCTGGATACTTTAGTAAGATCATCTTTTTAGAGAGTAGAAAAAAGGTAACCTTTGGATTTTCCAAATTAAGAAAATGAGGAACAGTGAAAGAAATGAATTCATCCCAAGTGTAAGAATGTGATGACACACAATCTTCAACTGCATATCTTCCTGACTCTGAGGTCACAGAAATGTCTCATCTCTTCATTTTTATGTAGCCTGACAAATTTTGGACAAGGCTGCAGGTCTGCATTTGAGGTGCTAGCTTCTATAGTTCCACCCTGAAGAAATAAAAAAGTTCCTTCCATTCTGTCCTGCTCAAATTTACTCCTAATGTGACTGCTTACATTCTCTCCCTATACTATTACAAACCCAAGGAACTATAGGGGTCAAACATGATGTCCGTTTTATAAATGAAGAAATGGAGGTGTCATGAATGCAGAGACCATCAAATTATGGTTTTCTCACTCAAATGTTGAGATTCAATCAGAAAGCTAAAAAAGCCTCCCCAGCTCTCTAGCTGCACGTGACACCATCTTACCAAAACACGGTCACCTAAACTTCTAATCAAAGACTAGGTCACCTCTGTGACTTTCTTCCTTCCTTTCTTCCATTCTTTACTTTTCCTTTCCTTGCTTTTCTTTTGGTGTCTTTTTAAAATAAATGGGGGTTAAAGGTTTGGAGGTAGTGGAAACCGAGCCTGGGGTAGGAAACTCTGCTGTTTCACTGCCCACCCTGTGCATCAAACTCTACTAGGACAGGCTCTGAGGAGCTGGGCTCAGCAGCAATCTGCCAGGCACAAAGGTACATCATACAACGCAGACACAGCAGAGTGGAGCAAGGTACCGAGGTACTGACTTCCAACTCATTTGCACTATTACTGGGGAATAGGAACATTAAGAATCCCAAGCCAGGGGCTGGGGGGAGATGGGAACAGCAGGGTTCAGTCAAGGTCCATCAACCTTATGTTACTTAGAACTTTAAAATAATAATAGAGAATTCAAGCCAAAAAATATTAGTTTACTGCCTATTAGTTGAGTAAGTCCTTCTGTGATTTTTAAGGAGAACAGGATACAAATGATGCACATTTTCAATAATGAAAAACACACAGAAAAGCCCCAAATCAGACCTACAGTATTAAGGAGTGACTGCTCAGCTTCCCTCATGAAGACTTCACACCAGGCAACAAGCATGCTGCCAATCAGATGGAGCGATAATCCAACAATTTCAATTCGTACATAGCAAAACATAGGAAAACATATTTATCCACCTATTTTTAAGGTCTTGGTTTGTATTTCAATCAGACAGTACTTACACCTAAAGTCTCCCTGAATTAGGGCTCCAAGTCAATATTATTATACAATAGCATGAAGAAATTTAAAAAGCAGGTGACATGGAAACCATTTCCCCAGCTCAGAGCTATATGACAAGCCTTCTCCATCCCTTCTCCACATCCAAATCTTCCATATGACAAAGCAGAGGACAAATCCCACCCCTTCTGTAAAGATCTATTGAGGACCTCAATCTCATTCTCAACGTTGAGCACAGTCTTAGGAACTGTGAGCTGATGAAAAGACAAGACAGGCTCTTTGTCCTATAGGGGTGGGGAGGTAGGTCAGACCTGGGAACTACTACAACAGAAAGGGTCACAAAAACATTATTGGAAGACAGACTTTACATGGGGAGCCAGGAATACAGAATAGAGGTAAGATTCCGGACCAAAAAAAAAAAAATGTATGATGGAAAGAAGTTGTGAAATGGGTTGGCATGTCCTCACGGAATGGTGAGAAGTTCTTTGTGACATATGTGGACAGCAATGCCGGAAGTCAGACTGGAAATGGAAGCAAGATGCTCACTTGAAGTTACAATATTTTATATACAGCTGCTTTTCCTTTGCTTTTTATTATGTAATCATTTAGGGAGTCAGATTGTTTTCTGCATGCAAATGGGTATCAGCAGAGTTGGTGACATGGTCAGGCCTATGCATTTTGAAAGCAATTGTGACAGTAATCTGCAAGATGGCATAGACAGAAGAAACAGGGCAAGTAGTTAAGGTGAAATTCCAATAATTAAAATGAGAGATAAGGAAGACACAGACTAAGAGATTCACCAAAAAAAAAAATATATACCAAACAAACAAACAAAAAAAAAACATGAAAAAGAGGGGTAATGATGAATTTGGTTATGGAAGAGATCGGGTTAGGGGCCGGGTGACTACTGGTTTTAACGTCTGGCACAATGGATGGGAGATGACATTTAGAAAGATCAATAGCAAAGCCAAGGCAGTTTGTGGGCAGGAGAAAAAAATCATATGGAAACTCTGAACTATATTTTGGACATGACAGATGCCAATTACCCATTGGACCCTGCAGTTGGGTATCCACTAGTCAGCAGCTGGAAGCAGAAATCTACAAGCAGAGAAAGAAATTAGGAGGGGAAATATTCCTAAGAGTCAGGATTATGACTGGAAGCTGGGGCCATTAAATACATAAGGTCACCCAGCAAGTGAGACCTCTCCTATCTGTGAAAGATAACCACAATCAGTACACTTCGCATTAATATTTATTAAATACCACCAAGTGATACATTTCTGTTATCTTACCAGTTATTCAAATTCGTTCTTATTCAACTTCTCATATGACGGATGTCATCTTACTCCACTTAGACTGTAAGCAACTTGCAACAGAGATGATATTTTATTCATCTTTACTGCACCTCTACAAAGGTACCCAACAACTATGTGTCTTTTCTAAAATATTAGTACTATAAAAATAGGCTCTATCCCCAGTGCCTAGAACAAAGCTTGGCACAGAGTAGCTGTCCAAAAAATATTTCCTGAATGAATAACAGAAATGAATTGGCTAGGCGGAATGGCTCATGTCTGTAATCCCAGCACTTTGGGAAGCCGAAGCAGACAGATCACCTGAGATCGGGAGTTCGAGACCAGCTTGGCCAACATGATGAAACCCTATCTCTACTAAAAATACAAAAATTAGCTGGGCTTGGTGGTACATGCCTGTAGTCCAACTACTCAGAAGGCTGGGGCATGAGAATCGCTTGAACCCAGGAGGCAGAGGTTGCAGTGAGCCAAGATCATGTCACTGCACTCCAGCCTGGGCGACAGAGTGAGACACTGTCACAAAAAAAAAAAAAAAAAAAAAAAAAGAATTTGAGAAATGAATTGGTATTACTAGGCTACTCGTTAACATATTAAGGCCTTCTTAACATAGCAAGTGTTTACACATGACCCAAGCTGCTTCAGGGACTGAGTCCCAAAGAAAATAAACACACCAACTATTGACCTTAGTTTTCAGAGACTACTTGCTGTTCAGCCCAGCCCACTTGTTGAAGCCAGAAGAGGTGAGAAGGCAAAGCTGCAGAAAAAAATATCTTATCCAAAAAGGTCAGATTAAGGAGAAAACCTGGGATTCCTATAGTTACTGAAGAAAATTCCTGCACAGTGCCACATAATGCTCTATGTAAAAGAGACAGTGTTCCAGAAGACAGTCTTGTGCTAATTATTCCTAATGTTCTATTCATCAACCTTGAATGGGATGAGCACGGCTCATCAAGAGCTACTGCCAGGAATGATTTCTCCCAGGGTGTATCATATTTCAAAATGCTGCTAATTACTAAGTAGAAGTGATGGAGGTCCTGTGACTAGGATGGCCATGAGACAGGGCAGCCTTCTTAAGTGGACATCAGTGTTCACGCTTCAAGGAAAGCAAACAGGATGACGGTTTGGAGGTAAGCCTACGGACAACACTGGAAATTTGCTTGGGTGTATCAATTCCTCCACACCAATTGTCAGCTGGTCTGCAGGAGGGAAGGCATTACCACCCAGGAGGAGTATTGACAGAAAGAATAAACATAAATAAAGGAAGCAAGACAAAATAGGCAGGAAATCGGAGACGAAAGAATGCTGACATTATCAAACCCTGTCTCACAGATTACTTGGCAAAGAAACTAACTACTGAAGTAGAAATCCAGAAACAAGAGGTTCGGCCAAGAGTCAGGTGATCAGATACAAGAAGCTAAATTGCTTTCCCAGGGCTGCCATAACAAAGTACTGCAAACTACCCCCTCAAAGTTCCGAAAGCTCCAAGTTGAAAATCAAGGTGTAGGCAGGGTCATTATACCTCTAAAGGCCCCAGGGAGGTATCCTTCCTTGCCTCTTCCTAGCTGGTGCATCCTGGCAATTGGCAGCATTTCCTGGCTTGTAGCTAAAAACCACTCCAATTTCTACCTCCACTGTCACATGGTCTCTTTCTCTCTGTGCCCAATACTAGTCCTCCTCCTCCTCCTCCTCCTCCTCCTTCTCTCCATCCCCCCTCCTCCTTCTCTGTCTTCTTCTAGAGTTGGGGTCTCACTATTGCGCAGACTAGAGTGCAGTAGCATGATCATGGTTCACTGAGGCCTCCAACTCCTAGGCTCAAGCAATCCTTCCATCTCAGCCTTCTGAGTAGCTGGGACTACAGGTGAAGTCCACCACGTCTGGCTATAGATCCTCTTTTTATTAGGAGACCGGCCATTGAATTTAGGGTCCATCATAATCCAGTATCACTTCATTTTAACTTAGTTAATTACATCTGCAAAGACCTTATTTCCAAATAAGGTCACATTCTAAGGTTCGAGATGGATGGGTATTCTGGGGAGATGCTGTGCAACCCACTACACATATCATCATGAAAACATCAGGAAGGACAAAGGACTGTCCAAGCTAGCAATACTCATGGAATAGAACTGTTACACTTTAGGGATACCTAAAGCTTTGCCAGAAGAAGATAACTGCTCAGGTAAAAGTAAAAAAAAGGCAATTCTAGGTAGCAATAAAAATAATTTCTTTCACATAAGAGCAGAAAGTATCACTCAGATTTTAAATACATTAAAACAAGGGGCTCATTTTTTAACTTACAACCACATGACCTCAATTATGAAGATGTAGCCTTTAAAATATCAGTTCTACCACCCAACTATAAAAAGGTGACAAATTTCAACCTTAGAACTAACAGACACTTGTGCATCCTACCTTCTCACACATAAACAAATTGTTCATACCCTTGGGAAAGAAATATTCAAGCAAACTAAACAATTAGCCCAACTTTACACAGTGTAACAAAAAGAGATGCCACATACATAGAAACCCTGGAATGCTGGTGCTTTCCAGTTGGACTCTTTCTGAATGATATGGGTTATGTTGCAGATACACAAGCAAACTTATTTCTCATTAGAAAATTTATATCTAGGATCCCTATATAGATCCTTATAAGTGGACAAAACTGCTCGTATGCTGGAGAAGAAAATGCTGAAAAAAGACAGCAATAGTCAGGTTTCCTTTCCAAATGAGCACATCTGCATCCAGCCTCACTTTACACTTGTCTACAACATAAGATATTCTGCACAGTATCATCAAGCCCAAGCTCAGAAGAATCTATTCTCTGTAAACCAGGAGGTATAGGAAGTTGGAAGATTTGCAATTCAGCACATTTTATAGGGTTTTTTGGCACATAAGGGTTATTTTTAAAGTGGGAAAAAAAGCCTGTCCTCTCCCTACCCCCAAACACAGCTGAGCTGATTCAGCACAAATCTCCCCTAAAATAAAATCTTGGTTTGCAGAGAGTAAGCATGGAAAGTTCCAGCCCCAAGGACGACATTTCAGAAACCTAGCTGAAAAGATCAGGAGTGGGTGGCTTAAGACAAGCCGACCACAAATCATGTTATAAATATAGGAACATTCACCAGAAAACTATGAGCAACTTGGGAGTCCAAGTAAGAAAGTCTTTAATAATAAGCAAATTAATACAAGAGTATTACCCAGAGATATGAGAATCTTGAGGACTCTGGTAGCTAATAAATCATGTCCCTCAGGTGAGCATACAGAATAAATTTCCAGGAATGCAGCTGAAACCTCTAGTTTCTTCATTTAACTTAGAGATGCTTTTTGAAGAGGATATTACAATTATGTTATATATCATACAAATAACACACTTCAAGGCTGAGCGCAGTGGCTCATGCCTGTAATCCCAGCACTTTGGGAGGCCAAGGCAGGTGGATCACCTGAGGTCAGGACCTGCCCTGGCCAACGTGGTGAAACCCCATCTCTACTAAAAATACAAAAAATTAGCCAGGCGTGGTAGCAGGCGCCTATAATCCCAGCTACTTGTGAGGCTAAGGCAGGTGAATCGCTTGAACCTGGGAGGCGGAAGTTGCAGTGAGCCAAGATCCTGCCATTGCTTGCACTCCAGCCTGGGCTACAAGAGCAAAACTCCGTCTCAAGAAACAACAACAACAAAAAATAACACACTTCACCAAAGAGCTGTATGCTCAGCTCAACACCCTGATGGTCCTCAAAGCACAGGGGTACTTTTCAGAATCTGCAGGAAAAACAACAACAACAAAAGACAACCAAACACTCATTATTGAAAAGACCATTTAGGTGGCAGCAGGAAGAAAGATACCTTGCTGAGCTTCCAGAAACAGGCAACTCCGGTCATTTCTGTTAATCAACCTTCTCTAGACAAGAGAGCTCAAAAATCAAGGAGTAAAAGATTAGGATCCTTCCCAAAAGCCACAGGGTAAAGGGCATCTAAAATGAACATGGTCTCCAATGCATGTTACACATTACTACCACTTCCAAGCAGGAGAACTCTTCCTAGAAAAATGCATAGTCGGAAATTACAAGTCATTCAAAACAGCTCTCAATTTGGCAAATATCTTCAGTCATTTGTTCAAAAAATTTACAGCCACATTGAACAGCTGGCACTGAGGAGGCAAGGACAAGCAACCTTGTATAAACCTGTCAATTTAAATCACAATGCATTCACAACCTCAGGGCCTGCTTTGATCATTAATGTAAAGGACTTTCCATAGCATGAATGAATCAAATTAATACGAGGTGAAAAATGTGGAGATGACAAAAGAAATGTTTATAAAATCCAAACTTAAATAGAGGTAATTAGGAACAAGAATCCCCAGACTACCAGCTTTTTGTACTTAACACAGCTGATTAGGTAACACACTGCAACAGACAGAACATACAAGTGTTTTTAAGGAAAAGGACAACCCTGATAAATAGCCAGGGAGAAGGGTGGAACCCTCCTCAGGAAAGCTCTGTGCCCTTGACGAGCTCTCACTAGCACAGTGAAAAACTGCTCCTGCTAAGGAATGTTACTACCGGTACCTTTGGAGATCTATTCTCGTATGGTGGAACAAGCACCTACGGTGCCCCTCAACTTCTCCGTGACCCTGTGCCAAGATAAAGCAACACCTGTCCTTCCTTTCTCCCTGATGCTCCCAGAAGTTGCACTTATGCCAAGGGAACGAAGAGAAAGAGAAATCAAGCTTCAAAATTGGCTTAGCAATGTTATCGAGGACTTCACATTGCTGTATATCCTAGGCGAAGAACATGTAATCTGACACTGCTTTTCTCTGAAGAACGACTTGATGAAACACAACTTCACAGGGACATCTCAAAGACTAATGAGATAATGTCTAGAGGGCTAAAGGCACTCTGAAGGCCGATATATAGTGCCATTACCACCTCCTGATAGCTACAGACTACCTGAAGAATCTACTTTCTTGCAGCATGTAAAGTATTTATTATATACAGGAACAGACATAATTCCAAAAATACCACGACCCTGTCTACATCTGAGTCAGTATACACAATAGAGAAATAAACATTTCCAAAAGTCTTTAATTCAGCATAGCAACTAAAAGCATTGGCATCTGAGTAAAGTCTTTTCTGTGGGCTCCAGTTTCTTTACCTGTAAAGACCAGAACAGCATGTAGATCTTGCAGGGTGGAGGCGAAAATTAAGAGTGAAAACAAAGCTCTTAGAGTTCAGTGCTTACTACGAAAAGGGAACCCAATAAACAGCAGTCCTAACCCTTGAAGATATAATCGGCATTCTATCAAATGCTTTACCAAAAAAAAAGTCTGTCTACTTCACAGAAGAAATTTCAACAGCATGAAAATCATAAAATGGTAGCCACCAAATTACAAATGAGCCACATCTCCAAAACTCTGCTTAGACATTCAGAATATTTTATTTTATTCCATAGAAACAAGGCTATAAACAGTAGTTGGGTTGCCAACCTAGCTCACAGAAGCACATTTACCCAGAATAGAGATAATATCATTACATATATTAACCATTTCCAGATTGATTTTGGATTACTGATATGAGGAGGCAGTCTAACACCCTGATTCTCGTGGCAAAACCAATAGGAAGGTCACATAGGAGTCCAGGCTAGATGAGATATAAGCAAGGTAGGATCAGTGCACTGGAAAGGAGGCATCATTCAGATATATATCCAGCAGAACTGGGTGAGGGACTGGAATAAGAGGGTGTCAAAGATGTCTGACAGCAATAGATAACGGGGTAACTCCCATAACACTGGAGGAGAGCCAGTTGTCTGATAGAAGATCAAGAGATTAGTCTTGGAAATTCTGGATTTTTAAGTCTGGTACACATGGAGATCATTTCCAATCTGGTACACATGGAGATCATGTACATCTAAAAGTACATACCTCAAGAAAGACAGATTTTGAAAAGAGAACAACAATCTAAGGCAATCTGGATTTGAAATAACTCACTAAATGATTTATAGCCCCATAACTTCCCAAATGTCTGCACTGATCAAGAAAAATGCCCAATTTTAAGTGCCAAAATGAGCTGGGTTAGTTCATATAACAAATTTCAATGGCATGAAAACTACACAAAGACCACTGCTAGTTTACAAATGAGGCTCATCCCCAATATTTGCTCATTCAAAATAAATAGTAAAAGAGACATTAAAGGAATAGGCATATATTTTCAGGATAGTCTCTGATGATAGGACAGTTTACAATGAGCGTCTACTGTCAGCACTGAAGCTTCAATGCACGCTGGCTTCTTGCAATTCCATCTTTTCCATCATTTTTGAAACTCCAGTTGTCCAAACAAATTCCAAGTTTAAATACAATGATTCGCATGGTGATAGAAATTCTGCAATTAAGGGACAGGAGCTATAGAAATGACTCATATGTCATTTTAAAAAACTGTATCACATGGATAAACCATATTGAGTCTCAACTTTAGATATTTTACAAGATAGCTGGAGGGAAATCCCAATGAAGATCTCAGTTACTACCTTATTCTCCTGAAAGCAAAATGACTAGGGCAATGCAAACTGATCTCTAAGCATTAAGGAAAAAAAACCTTATAAACACAGAAAAAGATTGCCCCTGTTATCAGAAGAGGACCACAGCCTAAGGATACCAGTCTCACCATCTTATTCACACAGTGAGAAAATCATTCTGGAGAACCGGAAAACATGTTAAAGTTATTACAAATTCCATTTCATGATGAGCCCGTGAAGAAATTAACACAAAACTCTTTGCTGTGAATATTCCTTAGTCAAGATTTTAGTGAAAGAGGGCAGATGGTAAACAGGAGATGGGAAGGGAGTTCTACTAGGCAGTATGGCAACTGAGGGAGTTTCCAAAACGCTTCAAGGATACACATGTATTCTTCTACCACTCTCAATTAGAAACACACACACACACACCCTTTAGCACCAGCACATACTTATCTTCTGAAAGCGAAAGCCCTCATGCACATCTAATTAAATAACACTGGAATTCATGCAATGGGTTGAAAAGGCAATAAAGTCAGCAGAACCAACAAAGAAAGGGAAAAACACTCCTCATGATGTCAGATTAGTTGCACACTGATGCACTTCTCATAATCTCAGAACCAGGAATATATCATAACTGAAAAAGTAGTGCTATGATAGATTCTATATAAAAACACTATTAAGCAAAATCAAACCATATAGTTTACTGGCATCTGGACAAACATGAAATACTACTATCATCCTAGATTCTCATAACTCAACTTCATGAGAGAAGGCAGGCAAGTAATGGCCCCAGTTCACAAATTACAAAACAAAGCCTCCAAGAGAAGTATGGGTAATTTAATTAAAGGCATTAATCCAGAATTAAATCTAGGAAGTGAATCCATTTCCAAAAACTAGGAAGGAGGTCATCAAGCCAAAACACCTTAGCAGTTTACCTTCAATCTTATTTCTCTGCATTCTACCAACTCCTCAAAATTATCATATTATCGACTCCCTGAGAAGGTCAAATAATAGTCTAGGCAGAGAAGATGATTTTACCTCCACTATCTTTCTTAAGCTGTGACAGGCTGCCCTAATCAGCTTTCATGCACACAGGCACATAGACACACATGCTCCCTCGTGGTGCCTCTTAATCACCACGTGCCATGCTGAACAGCTGCAGAGGTCTGAAGGGAATTGGCAGAAATGTGCAATGATGTGCTAGCCACTCCCCTGAGGCATCAACTGCCCTGCCTGCTCCCAGAGGCCAGAGCACATGGGTGTTCACTGTGGCAAGTGATAGGCCCAGAAGACAGGCAAGTGGTTTCAGGTGGTGAGTGAGGAAAAGCAGTTTGCATCAGGAATGTTCCAGCCCAGCAGAACTAAGTTGCATCCTACTCACTACTCAGGGATACAATATTCATCATTTATACAATGTCACTCTGGGGAACAAAACTTGAGCTCAGCACAAATAGAATACAATCAACTCTGCTGCACAGGAACCAATAAAGGAGGCTTCTCTCACCAAGAGGGAACCTAATTGATTAAGAATTGACTCCATATCTGACACTGGAGGTCAGTCCTTTTATCCTGTGACAGAACACTTTACAATGGCCTGACATACAGTCCTTGAGAGCAGAGCCTGGGTCTAACCTTCCGAGACCATTCAGCAGCTACTGCAATAAGCTATGATCTATGGTCCCAGGGATGAAACAGAATCAGGGTTAGGGCAATATTCAAAGAAACCAGGTGAATGCCATAATACATGCCACACAACTGGCTGCACACAAATCAGATATGTGCTGCCACTCCTTTCAATGTGATTTCAGATAAATTTCAATAGAAACCCAAACTTGTGAAGAAATTCCTTGGCTATCTACAAGCAATTGTTTATGAGCCAATAAATGAGTGAAATGATATCAACTTGGTGGAATAGAGATGTTAGACATTTGATCAGAAAACAGGAGATCTAGAAATTGAAAGAAGCTTAAAGCCATCATTCGCACTCCACTTCACGAATGAATACAGCATGCTGTCAAGTTTTGTACAATGACAAATGAGCCTATTCTCTGAAGAAACCTGAGTAGATTTAATACTCATTTCAAGAATCCAGTTTGGTTTCTCCTCCTCAAAATTAGCAATTTTACCTTATGTCCAACTTCAAAATCTCTTACTATAATTATCATCCTAGTGACTATGATATACAATAAAAATGGCTGTATTTATAATTAAGATACACCATTTCGGTATTAGTACAAAAGTCAGAGCCTTATTAAACCTGTCACAAGGCCAGGTACGGTGGCCCATGCCTGTAATCCCAGCACTTTGGGAAGCCAAGGTGGGTGGAACACGAGGTTAGGAGTTCAAGACCAGCCTGGCCAACATAGGGAAACCCCATCTCTACTAAAACTACAAAAATTAGCCAGCCATGGTGGCATGCGCCTATAGTCCCAGCTACTTGCAAGGCTGAGGCAGGAGAATTCCTTGAATTCGGGAGGCAGAGGTTGTGGTGAGCCGAGATCGCGCCACGGCACTCCAGCCTAGGCAACAGAGCGAGACTCCGTCTCAAGAAAACAAAAACAAAAACAAAACCTATCACAGGATCAGTGGTTCAGGTAAGGAATGCTAATATGGCTTTAGTGTGTTATGGCCAGATTAAAAAAAATGGTTTTGCCTTTCTGAAGATACAATAAAAACTCACCCAAAATATATTTCTCCTAAAATCCAAACTGAAACTAAGTGAGGAAAAGATGAATCACAGTACCTCCTTGAATAGCATTCTTTCAATTACTATCATAGAAACCATCCCATTCATGTTCTTTGTTGATCCAGGACATAAGAAACAACCCAGGACTCTTAGGGTTGGGACATGAGGAAAAATGAGGGGATGCTCAAAGGCTCACTATCAGATTCCCAGAATGCAAATTCTGTGGCCAGTCACAGAATATTACGCTCTAACAAAGAACACAAAGAAATGAAATCTATGGCCTCTGAATTGTTACATTAGAAATACAAAGTCAACATGCGGCCGGGCATGATGGTTCGTGCCTATAATCTCAGCACTTTGGAAGGCAGAGGTGGATGGATCACCTTAGGTCAGGAGTTCGAGATCAGCCTGGCCAAGATGGTGAAACTCCATCTTTACCAAAAAATACAAAAATTAGCCAGGCGTGGTGGTGCACACCTGTAGTCCCAGCTACTCAGGAGGCTGGGGGGTAGAAATGCTTGAACTCAGGGGGCAGAGGTTGCAGTGAGCTGAGATCACACCACTGCACTCCAGACTAGGCAACAGAGTAAGATCTTGTCTCCCCCCAAAAACAACAACAACAACAACAACAACAACAACAACAAGTCATCAAGCTACACAAAAATCTGCACACGAACTAACAGGAAGCCATATACCCCTTCCTGAAAAAAAAACTCTTACAGGGGACAGAAAATTCTGCCAGTCAGAAGAATAGAGGGAGCATTGATGCCACAGTGCATTACAATAGGCATGCTCATAGTCCAGGTCATCCCCTCTTCCCCTTATAGCCAGCCTATCCCTCAGAAGTAGCGGAAGCATGAAAAAGGAGCAAGCTTCCCTCACTAGTAAATCCCATAGCCCTGAACATTTAATGAAGGTGGCTGGAGAAAACAAGAGAGCCAACTGAATGGAGCTCAGGGCAATATGCAATTATTAAAACTGGAATTGAGCCCGGACCCTGCTGTGAGACTACTGGCAATCAAACTGTGGTCAGGGCCCTAATTTTAAACCTCTCCCATTGGGTACCGTTTCTGACACATAAACACGCCTCTCTTCATATCAAAGTAATTCCACTTGACTTGATGGAGGAGTGTCATCTGCTGGTAAAGGGCCCAGCTTACAACAATTGCCTCCAAAAGATTAGCTTAAGCCCAACCACTTGCAAATACACTTCTGTCATCAATTTCTTACCTTCTTCCCAATAAGCTTTTTTCGAAGAAATTCCCGGGCCTCAAACATGTAAGGAATGTCATACAGGGGACGCAGTTTCTTGTTCTTATCCTAAAAGTAAAATAAAACATGACATCAGGAATGAACAAAATCAAATGAACACGTCCAACAGCACAAGATATAGGAATGTGTCTGAAATTGTACCTCTTTGTATCGCGAATATTAAATGTTAAGACATATAATAAATGATTTTAAAGTATTTGGTTGAAATGCTTTATTGAGAATAGGGCTACCTTTTTCACACAACAGGCTCACAAATAAGAAATAGAGTGTTTGTAATCACCCAAACTGGAAACAAATGTTCTTTAACAGAGACATAGGAGCATAAACTATTACAGAAGAAGCTCAATAAGTATTAGGACACTTCAAATATTTACAGATATTTTAAATCCAATTCTATTACTCAAAAAAATCTTTATTGAGCACCTACCAACTGTTAGTTCCATACAAAGCATTCTATAAATACATGTATAATCCTGGACTCAAAAATTATGAAACTTAAAATAGGAATAGAAGAAATCCTACAGATAGGAAATAGCAACACAAAGCAGTTTTTTTTTTTTTCTTTTTTTTTTGAGACAGAGTCTCGCTCTGGACAGGCTGGAGAGCAAGGGCATGATCTTGGCTCACTGCAACCTCCGCCTCCTGGGTTCAAGCAATTCTTGTGCCTTAGCCTCCAGAGTACTGGGGGTTACAGGCATGTGCCACCACGCCCAGCTAATTTTTGTATTTTTAGTAGAGATGGGGTTTCACCATATTGGCCAGGCTGGTCTCAAACTCCTGACCTCAAGTGACCCGCCTGCCCTGCCTTGGCCTCCCACCCAAAGTGCTGGGATTACAGGTATGAGCCACCACATCTGGCCAACAGTTTTGATTAAGTGCTATGCTAATACATGTGATATAGACTAGGGACTAAATGCTATAAGAGTTCAGGGAAGTGGAAAGAAGTAATCAGGAAATGTTTCATTGACAAGGCCAGATTTAATATGAGTTTGCAGGATAGTAAAGAAACAGGAGGAAAATTAAAGTTGGAAAAAACAGAAAAACCAAAAGAAGAGAGGCAGAAAGGAACAGTATGTCAACACATACACACTTACTTCATTATCTCACGGGCCCCAGATTCTTCCTAAAAGAGGTGGCTATTCTAAGCAATGTCATTTTTAGATGATATAAGAGGGTCTATCTAGATGAAGGTAACAGAAGTAGGAAAGGACAGGAGCCTGAGAGATAACGAGAACCACTTGAAGAAATGAATTAATGGGAACTGAAAATGGTGTAGAAAGGGAGGATAAAGGAGTAGGAATCCAATGTGGAGTCATGATGACATGCGTAAGTCAAGAGACTTTTGTCTTTGTATAAGAAATAAGAGATCTTGACTACACCAGTTGGTATACTTCGCTTTAATATTTCCCTCCCAGAAGCCTGTAAGCTCCACGACAAAAAAGACCAATTCTTTGTTTTTCTTTAACTCCCCAGAACCAAGTACAGTACCTCCCTCATCAGTACATACTCAATAATTACAGTTAGACTTAAGTAGCTCCAAAGAAACATGCAGACTGATATACAAAGATCAAATGTGGCACCTGGTATCTTCTGTCCGGCAAGGATTCTTAGCTATGATTGAGTGCCATCACCAATTCTGCTTTACGGCTTATGTTATACTTGGCTCCTTAAGAGATCTCTATTTGTAATCTATTTTTATAAAATATCCATAATCCTGTACATGTGTCCCTTGTGTTAACCAGCATTCCCCTAACCCAGGCATACATACAAAGTATGCTAAGAGAACAGAATTGCTTTGCAGAGTTAAGAATCTCCAGGAAAATATTTGCAAAAAGTATAGAAAGAAAGGAGAAAATCAAGGACCAACCCCTACCCTAGATGCACACCATTGATTCCACATCCTCTATGCTTATCCAACCTGGCCGAACCTTTGCCATCTATTATGCACCTGACAAGACAAGACACCTCTGTGTAGTCCAAACTGTAGTCAAAGAAAATATTACGTTTTTTCCTAAGTAGCCACTACTTTTAAGTAAAGAGCCTTCATCATTTTAATGCCCCATTTAAAAATCATCCTAAGGTTGATATTATGGTTAAGGGGATCTATGAAATAGATGTTTCCTCCTAGACGCAAACTGAGCCTCTATGCCTCCAGCACATAATACCAACATTTCAATTCATTGACCATGACCAAGAAAATCTCTTGTGAGAATGTAGATAACACTTTCAGTGTCAAGGAAATTTGAGTTTCATATTCACTAACTGTTTTCTACTTCCTGTTAAAAAAAAAAAGTGGGGGCAGAGGGCATAATTATCATCATGCCAGTGCTCTTCTAAAAAGTTAAGGTAGCTCCTTCTCCCAGATCATATGTGGAAGTCAACATACTCCAAACAGAAGCCTCTGGGGTGGCTGAGCTCTGATCAAGGCCCGGGTGTGTCATGATCACTGTCTGATGGGAAGAAAATGACCATGAACACGAGAATCTTTAGAGGAACAAAATAACATCGAGGTTTTCTTATAGAAAATAAAGAAAATGGGATGCGTAGAAATTGCCTGGGTTAGGGGAATGCTGGTTAACACAAGGGACACATGTACAGGATTATGGATATTTTATAAAAATAGATTACAAATTAGAGATCTCTTAAGGAGCCAAGTATAACATACAAGCCGTAAAGCAGAGTTGGTGATGGCACTCAATCATAGCTAAGAATCCTTGCCAGACAGAAGATACCAGTTGCCAGTAATAAACAGGATTTTTAATAAAGACAAAATCAATGGTTATCAGAATCAGCCCTCAGAAATAAAGAAGTGTCAGTGTATTCATATTCACCAAGCAACAGTGGACATTCTATTTTCTGAGGGTAGCTACATGATTACTAAAGTGAACATTTTCAAAGATGAATTGAACAAAATAACAACACTGACCTTACATAGCCTTATGATTTGCCTCAGAACCCAAAATCCTGCACCTTATCCTCTCTCTCTCTCTCTTTCTCTCTCTCTCTCTCTCTCTCTCTATATATATATATATATTTATATATATATATTTTTTAAGATATGGGGTCTTACTATGTTGCTCAGGCTAGTCTTGAACTCCTGGCTTCAGGCAGTCCTCCCACCTCTGCCTCCTGAGTGGCTAGGACTACAGGCATGTGCCACTACACCTGTCTCCCTACATATTCTGAAACAGCATAGAGATAGACGGGAATGTCAGTTGGCTGTAATTCCAAAACTAGGAATAAAAGGTAAGAAACACTGTTCCAATGGGCCTTCAAATGAAGATTATGGGATGAGGTACAACTAAACGTTTGAAAATGGCTGTCTAAATAAGAATCTTGCTTTTAAGACACTCCACAGGATAAAATACCCTCAAAAGAATGAAGGAAAATAAAGAATGTATCAACAAACACCCCAATAAGAAACAGGGTACCTTCAGAGTCTGATTATATGTCTCTCATGAAGCTAGAAAGAATAGCACAAGCAGAAAACAAGATACCACAGAATGATCTTGTTACTCTAACCCCTCAGAGCTAGCAGCTATTGACATCTGCAGACATCTTACAAGAGAGATATTAGAAGTCCCTGAGAAACCACAAAATAAAAGCAATTCCTGCAAATTACCAGGTATATAAAAGCCTTTGAAATCTCCAAGAGGCAACTGAGGTATGGAATGTATCCTCAGAAAACAGGACTTTAGCTGAATCTTACCTGCTTAAAAAGAACTGTCTAGTTTAGATTCTAATTTACATGGAAATATTTTTTAAAAAATAAAAATAGGAACTTTATAAACTCGTGGGCGGATAATATACAAACCAATAGGTGCTGTAATCACTGTTCATCCTGAGAAATGACATTACATGTAGGCCCTGCAATGACTCACATTAGATATGGAAGAGGTAACGTCAGTCATCTGTATCTCTTACCAGTTTGGGAAGGAGGCCCAATACCCACGTCTCAGCATCTGAAGATATAGCTAGCATTTTTTCAGGAAGGTATTTTTGGCTGGTTGCCAAAATTGGGAGTCTGGTCAATGTCCATTAGGAGGGAATGAAAGAGAACTTGAATCAAGTCCTTATTCTCAACCCCCATTCAGGCCTAATTTTACCTAGCCCATTCTTAAACATTGTACCCACAAAACTAAATGACCTTGGGATACTGCAGGATTTTTATAAATGAGGGAGAAATGAAGGCAGAAAAAAGAATATAAATTTATTACCACTGATATACACTCAAAATGGTGAAGACGGTAACTTTTTTATGTATATTTGATCTCATTTTTTAAAGTGTAAAAAACAAAAAAAATTTAAGTCACAAATTATATATTTAAAAAAAGGTTGAAATGTGTGGCTTCATTAAAATTTTAAAAGTTCTGTACCGAAAAGACATAATGAATGAAGTGAAAAGTCAAAGAAAGCACTGACAGTGGGGATAAGTGAAATAGAAAAAAGAACACGGAGAGCAGGAGAGGGAACAGGGGTGCAGGGCCACAGCTGTAATGAGATCAGGGCAGGCCTCACTAAGATTACATTTTATCAAAAACTCAAAGAGGTATAGGATGCCCAGTCATCCGAAGAAAGGCAAAGATAACAGCCAATGCACGTTAGCAACAAAGGCACCACCACTGCAGCTAGAGCAGAATGCAGGAGGGGGAGGCAGCAGGAGATGAAGACACAGAGCTGACTTCACATTTGAAAGAATTATTTTGCCTTTTGTGTTGAGAACAGACACTGTGACAAGAAAAGGATAGAGCAGAGGAGACAAATTAGGAGATTATGATAGTAATCTGGGCAGGAAATCATGCGAGATTACATCAAGGCAGCAGCAGTGAGGAGGGCAAGAAGTGGTCAGAACTGGAAACATTCTGAAAGAAGACGGATGGAACGTTAGGAATGAAAGAAAAGGAGGAAGCAAGAATGACTCCTTTTTTATCTGAGCAAATGGAAAGATGGCTGGGGTCATGAAATAAAATGGGGAAGATCACCAGTAGAACAGATGAAGGGAGAAGGGTAAGACCAGGAGACGTGCTAAGCTTCAGCGATTGGATACCTGAGTGGAGATGCTGAATGGGCAGTTGGGTATACAAACATGGAGTTTGGTCTGAACCAGCAAAACACGTTTGGGAGTTGTTGGCATATAGGTAGTATCTTCTAACATTAAAAGGTCATGAATACGCAACAGGAGACTGAGAATGAGCAACCAGTAAGCAGGGCGGGAGGAAAATACCAGAATGCTGTGTTCCGGAATCCAAGAAATGAAAACGAATAGACAAGAAGGAATCATCAACTGTGTCAAATGCCACAAACTAAGGCAAGCAAAATGGGAAGTAAGATTTGCACTTTGGATCTAGCTAAGTGTGGGTCATTGGTAGTTTGATGAGGATAGTTTTGGTAGAGCACTAGGGGTACAAGCCTGGTTGAAACTACAAATGGGTGCACAAGAGAATGGTAAGAAAAAAACCTGAGGACAGCAAGAACAGTTGATCCTTGAATGACATGGGTTTAAACGGTGCAGGTCCACTTATATGTGGATTTCCTCCTGCCCCTGCCATTCCTATGACAGCAAGACCAACCTCTCCTGTTCTGGTCAACAGTAGGCAATTAGTTGAATTCTGGGGGGAATAAAAAGTTCTAGGGCTGGGCGCAGTGGTTCCCGCCTGTAATCCCAGAACTTTGGGAGGCCAAGGCAGGTAGATCATGAGGTCAGGAGATCAAGACCATCCTGGCTAACATAAACCCTGTCTCTACTAAAAATACAAAATTAGCTGGGTGTGGTGGTGGGCGCCTGTAGTCCCAGCTACTCGGGAGGCTGAGGCAGGAGAATGGCGTGAACCCGGGAGGCGGAGCTTGCAGTGAGCTGAGATAGCGCCCACTGCCTGGGCGACAGAGAGAGACTCCATCTCAAAAAAAAAAAAAGTTCTATATATGAATTTTTGACCATGTGGAGGCTGCCACTCCTAAATCCCACACTATTCAAGGGTCAACTGTATATACAGTCCTTTCAGAAGCTGTGTCATGAAGGAGTACGAAGAGACTATGGTGGCATGCGCCTTCCCTGGCAAGGAAGCGGCAGAGCAAAGATAAGGATTTTGTTTTTGATTTCAGATTGGAGAAATAACAGGCAATGGTCTAGTGGTGAGCAAACAAGAGAGAGAAGAGAACTGCTAAAGCAATGTCCATGCCATGGACAGAATGGCTTTCCACAGAGCACCAGTAGTTCATCTGCAGGTATATGGATGGATGCAGATTCCAGTAGGTGGGTAGACAGACGTGGTACTCAGAGCTGGTGGGGGTTCTCTTCTGATTACTTTGATATACTCAGTAAATAACTAACAATAAGAAAAAGAGAAATAAACCCATAGATGAATTGGCAAAAGATATAAACAGGTATTTCACTAAAGAATTCCAAGTACACATTAAGTATGCAAAAAAGTATAACTTGATAATTGTCAGAAAAATGTAAATTGAGATACAGTACCTCTATCATATTGGCAAATATTTTAAAGAATGTGGGGAAACAGGAATGCCCCTTAACCACTGATGGGACTATAAGAAGTTTTAATACTTTGATATGGTGCTATGCGGCATTGTTTGGTTAAAGGTGGTAACACACATACCTCTAACTACGAAATGCTACTTACAGGTAGGTATATGCCCCAGAAAATTCTCGTATGTGCAAGCCAAGTGTAACAACATCTATATTAACACTGGATATAGTATAATCAAGCAATGGAATACACAGTAGTTTGGCTGATTTAGAGCAACACAGCAAATGGACAGATTTAAAAAAAAAACAAAATTGAGCTGGAAAAGCAAGTTGTAGACTGATATAGTAAAACCCCATATAAAAGGAGACTAAAAACAGATACAAACAATAGTATATTATTCATAAAGCTATGTAAGCAGCAAAAGAATAAAAATGCACAATGGTTACTGATGTGGAATGGGTGGGGAGAGAAAGAGAAAAGGAGAAGGGGAAAAAATGGGGTTGAGGACAAGTACACAGGGACTTTCAACTGTGTCTGTAATACACAACAGTAAAAAGGAAAAACACAAGGCTCTGAAGCACACAGGGAAGAATATCAAGGCTGAAAAAGGAACCCAGATGTTTGTTATGTTATTCTATAAACTTAGATTTCTTTTTTAAGACAAAATGTTGAGGGAGAGAAAATCTCCAAAGCTGCTTTGATCATCCTTTCCCATTTCTCCCAATATTTCATGCTTTCATTCCTCTCTTCAGCAGAATAACTGGCCATTCTTTTCCTCCTAAGAAATGCACTAAATTCCATTTATTTCCTCAAAAAAAGGATACTCTTTCACAGATACATCCTTCTGTGAGGCAGTGGAAATATTTTAACTACAAACGTTCTATAGACAGGGTCAAAATCAAATTTGATTTTTATATTTAAAAGGAGACTCAACTATAATAAATGAATTAATGTGCCCAAGAGGAATTATACTCCATGACGATCTTAAAACTGACTGTTGAATTAAAATAAGAACTACAGACATGATCAGATTAAAATGGATAAGATTTCAAACAGTAAATAATGGACCAGTCCCAGTTGCCCTGCCACACATGCTATTTTAATAAACAAAGGCTGCAATTTCCATTTCAATTATAACTTAAAATAGGAGCATTACCACATGCCCTGGGCATATTTACAATTAAGGACCTTTCAATTCCCTTGGCATCCAGGAGACAGAACACACAGGGATAGCCACTGTTTTATGGTCCTTAACACATACAGTAGCACATTTCTATAAAAGGCAGGTCTGATAACTAGAAAGCTACAAGCTAGCAGTGGGAGGAAGGTTTAAAATTGTAACCACCTTGGCCGAATGGAAGGTATCTTTTATCTTCCCAAGGTACCTAACTATTCCTAAAGGACCATACACAGAAGCCTCACAGATCCAAACACCTCAAGAGTTGTTTCAAAGAAAAAGCAGCTTTATTTCCAACCAGCTCTATTTCATTCTCTCCACTCAAAATACCTCTTAAAAGTAAATACAGTCTATAACAGAGACATGATCTGAGCAAGTGCCAAATTCACAGCAATGCAATACATTTAGCATATCTTCCAGGAAGCAAAGACGAAATAGAAAACAATAGAAACTGAAATCAAACTTTAAAAAAAAAACTGGAATCTACGTGAGTGTACAGGTGTGAGGTTAGAAGGAGGTGATTATGAAGATAACTACCTCCCTTAAGTGTTTCACTGCTTGTGTAGGACCCTCCAATTTCTCAATCTTTCTGACAACCCTATTTGATTCTGCTGATCCCATCTTTAAGGCTCTATTAGCACGTGTGAAAAGCACTAGAACTTAAAAAATAATAATAGTTATAGATAACCCTATCAAATAGGCTTAATGCTAATAGCAGTCCTACCTGGTAAAGATCATGATCCCCCTTTTACCAGAAGGCAATTAAGGCTTACAGTTTAAGTAATTTGCCTGATGTCACATAACTAGTAATGGCAAAGCTGGGATTTTGATCCCAGGTACCCCAGAGGCTCATGGCTTGTGAGCCAGGCACTACAGCTCTTGGTTTTTGACTGCCAAAAGACAATCACTACCTGTCGGTAGTTGTCAGGTTTCAGTATGCCTAAGAATCTGGTGGGAGCTTATAACCCTGCAGACTATCAAGCCCACACCAGATAATCTGATTCAGTAGTTCTGGTGTGATTCCCACAAACGTGCTTTTTAATTTTTGTTCTTTAACACAGTCTCGCTATGTTGTTGCTCCTGGTGCAATGGCGTGACAAGGGCTCACTGCAGCCTTGACGTTCCAGGCTCATGTGATCCTTCCACCTCAGCCTCCTAAGTAGCTGGGACTAGGTATGTACCACCACACCCAGCTAATTATTTTAATTTTTTGTAGAGACAGGGTCTTGCTGTGTTACCAGGGCTGATATCAAACTCCTGGGTTCAAGTCATCCTCCCGCTTCAGCCTTTCAAAGAGCTAGGATAATAGGCAGGAGCCACTGCATCTGGCCACCTGAATTTTTAAATAAGTAGCAAGGAGGTCTCTGGGCCACAAAAATGTCTATATTTTAGGCATTTGGCCCCATGACTTTTAAATCAAAGGCAATAAAACAAAGAGGAGGTTAGAGTTTTATTAAAGGCAGAAAGCCACCCTGGGGAACTTGATTAATGCTAAAATAGTTCAATAAAAATAAAAGAAAAAATAAGCAGGTTAATAACAATGGGAGAATTCAATACCCCTCCAACTTTTATACAAATAAGACACCAGGAAACATTGTAGTAACAGTGACGAAACAAAATTTCCAAATATTCCTTAGTTCCAGCTACTGGAAGCCTGGGTGTGGGATCTGAGAATCCAACCAACCTGGCCATGACAGGAATGGCAAAAGTAGGCACGTCTTGTCTCCTTTCCTGCCCAAGTCCACAAAGCCACCCAGGGGTCTGGACCCACACTAGCCACGGTGATAGCAGAAAAGAAGAGGCAGTGGCAATTCCAAGAAACAGTCCTGGTTACAGATGTCTCCTGGCAACTTGCCAGTAGGAGAAGAAGAGTTTCACAGGACCAAAAGTGGGAAGAAGTAAAGCAAATTTAGGCAGTCTCATGTCCTTAAAGAGACTGACCTGTTATCTCCAGTGCACAGCATATGATTATATTCCCCAGGAACCTGCACATCCTGAAATTAAAGTACCATTTTCAAGACCATCACGTAGGAACAAAAATCTGCCTCTAAAGAGTGTTCTTCTATTCAATGACATTAGCCAACTAAGAGTATTTCAGAAGCACTTGCTATTTACTGCTCAGACACAGTAAGGATGAGAGAGGGAAGAGGACAGAGAGAAGGATAGGGAGGAAATAACAGGAGCCAAGTATGAAGTCTTTGTTCCCCCAAGACCCCGTCAGGACTTTAAATAGCCTAAAGGATCCAGGGGCTCCCAAACAATTATCCAAGTAGCAAACCATATGTGGTGCCTTCACTTAGCTACAAATACTACTGCAAGGGGTGGGGGGGGGGAGGGGAAGGTGAAATAAAAGAACAGCATCGCCCCTCACAAACCTAAATGTGAAAGGACGTGAAGGCTCACAAGAAGGTGGGCCACCAGCCACAAAGTGGCTCCCACACCCACTGAAGAAAATTGAAAACAAAAAAGATGCTGAGGTCCTGCCTCATCTTCCTTTCCCTGTGCAGGCACGGCTTTCAACATGTAACCGGACACAAACATTTCCCACCCTTGAAGTGCTCTGAAAGTAAAACTCTGCTCCAAGAGGGAATGAAGTCTGTGCTACTTTTCCTAGAGGAACAGTGAGGATTCAGCCAGTAAGCCTGGGATAATGAGGCAGAAAGGGCATCAAATTCTTCAAGAGAACAAGGCTTGAGTTCAGTTCTCCGGAAGGCAATGAGGAAAAGAGCTGCCCTCGACCTTGAAATCAAACATTCCCTGAATATTTCATGGCAACCAAATGACCAAGAGTAGCAGGCAGCTTGATGCTGATCTATTGGGCTCTTGATAGTGATTGTGGCCCAAACTTGGTGGTTTGCCTCGGTTTCCTCTTAAGAATCAGCAAAACAGCCCGGGCATGGTGGCTCATGCCTGTAATCCCAGCACCTATTGGGAGACTGAGGTGGGTGGATCACCTGAGGTCAGGAGTTCAAGACCAGCCTGACCAACACGGTGAAACCCTGTCTCTACTAAAAATACAAATTAGCCCAGCATGGTGGCGTGCATGTGTAATCCCAGCTACTTGGGAGGCTGAGATAGGAGAATTGCTTGAACCCAGGAGGTGGAGGCTGGGGTGAGCTGAGATCATGCCAATGCACTCCAGCCTGGGTGACAGAGTGAGACTCCATAGGAAAAAAAAGAAGAAGAAGAAAAAAAAAAAAAAAGACTCAGCAAAATAAAAATTATCTGGACTTACTTATGACTTTGTGGTGAAAACCAAGCAAAATTATTTCAAAACCGTAAAAAATCAGAAACAGGCTAATTAGTACAAATTAAGGCAAGTCTAAGTTCATACTCAAGGAACATTTTGGCAAATATAAACTCCGTGAGAAAACCAAATCTACACTTTTACTGCTGCTAAAAAGCAAAGCTACTTAGCTAAGTTTTAAGGCATCTAACATAGATGTTAACAAGAGCAAAAATGTCAAGGGACAGAAGACGAGATAAGCCAAAGTTACAGCACTAATCACTTTCTGCCTTGTATTATTGTAATTTAATTACTTCATACAGGTCTTAGAGCCTCTGCCAGACTACATGAGGGCAGATCTATGAAAGAGAAAAAAAGCTGTTCATGGTACCTAGAAAGTGCCCAGCATCGTGCCACATTCCTAGAAATATCAAAATACTGAGGGAATATAATGGGGAATTCAGAAAGAACTATCTAAAAAATTTATTTTTGACAACTCAAACTCTATTTCTTGTGATTATGGGATTTAATAAATCTGGTTAGTAAATCTCAAAGTGAACTTTAAAGCGGGGGCAGCTGTATCACTGCAGCTTCATACTATCGTTAGCAAATGCATAGAATGAAGGGTGCTTATACTACACTAGTTGAATACAAACTGTTCCTCAACCTTCTGGCTACTATTACTAAATATGATTTTATACTATACAAAGATAAGTCCGTTAATGAATAAAAATTAGAAAAATTTAACTAGATATCTCCTTGTACAACTGCAAAACCTAGACCCTTTGTAATCGCTAGTGAAAAAGTAGTACTCTTGGCAGCCTGTGTCTAACGTTAGAGAAAACCCGAATTTACAAAATCCAAATAATCACTATGCTCTCTTTTGACCTGGCTAAGACTTTAAAACAATTTTCTATTCTCTCTACACCTACAAGTTTGACATAATGAATTATATTACTTATGATCCTGAAAAAACACTCCCTCAATTTATTATTAGCTAAGTTAGCAGAAATCCTTACAGAACACATATAATTCCATTCAGAGTTCAAGTAAAGCTGAACTGATACACTAAAAATATTTCAAGTGTGACAGTTCAACGCTAAAATAAATATGATAGTAAACTACCATATAAAGAGGAATATTTTCCTAATTTGGAATCAAAAGAACTAGCTTCCTCAAAAAAAATCATGAAGTTGAGATTAACCCTAAGTAAACACGGTTGCTGGGGTTGGTATATTTTGAGGTTAAACTGGAAGAAAAGAAGGAAAGGGTAGTGAAAGATCATGGAGCTCTTCCTTTGTTCTGGAAAGACTCGTCTGCAGCAATACAGGCATGAAGTTTTGGTGAATGAAATGTACTCTTTGTGTGCTGTTTAAATGAGCAAGCAGAGCTGAGAAGAAATAAAATATAATTAGTGTCTCTGTAGAAGAGCCTCTTTCTACCTAGCTAATAGTTGTGAAGATCAACTAGAAACATGAATGAACATTTAAAGTGGGAAATTCCTTAATTGGAAATGACATTTAAAAAAATCTACAAGTAAGAAGACAGAATTTAAAAGCAGTAGAGGAAAACAAGCAGAGAGAAAGAAGCCTTCAAAGACAAAAGTAGGCCTGAAGGTTTTCAAGGTAATGGAAACCGGTACGGTAACTGGTGGCAGCAGGGACCAGTATATCACAACTGGCTATGCCCTTCTGGCACTACTTTCCTTTTCATTGGTAGCTCATGATTAACCAGTTGGCCCCAGATCATGTTTTCTAGTAATGGAGAAATCTTCTCCCACATTTCTTACTGTTCATACCCAGGCTAAAAATGGACAGCCAATGCCCTCAGTAGAGACAACCCCGTTACTTAAAGTACAGGCACCAAGCCAGATGAAACCCATCCAGCACAGGGATGTGCCACAAACCCTCCCACAGTTATAAAAGAGGGGAAAAGAACAGGAGGAAAAGAAAATAAATCTCTGACAACAGGAAACCAATTTTCTCTGTAACAGACAGCAGGAGCGGGTGAGCCCATTCAGAGGATAGTATCATTTTGTTAGAAAAATGCTTCTTTGTGAATGTCTTCCTTTCTTCACCTTATTAAAAAACAATAATTATTATTAAAGTTTCTTCTTGGAAGAACACAGAAGGGAAAATGAGGCTGAATATGACACCATTATTTAGCTGGTGCCAGTGGAACCTTCGATTGAGCCAGATTTCCAGTCAAATTTGTAAAATGAATTGTGGTGCATTTCAAAACACAAGACTGAATTACGTAAGTGCACGCAGAAAGGTCTCCCTTTTAGACACTGGGTTTCTGCTTGGTTGCTGCATCTCTTCAAGGTCTAAATTAGGATGCCAAGTCTAGTGCCACATATTTCATCCACCAAATTCAAAGTATTCTAAGCCTGTGCATAAATATTCAGTAAAATGAGGCCTGTACCTTTTCAGGACAGATATCAGTCTAACCTTACAGAAGGAAGATGACTTTCTTTTACTGTACAGTCTACTTGACATCAATCAGAAAACTTCAACATTTATCACCCACTACTACCATGGAGAAATATGGGCAAATAAACTTAAAAGAACTATGAACAGCACAGACATGTAGACGCAATACCCAGCTGGCATAGCAATTTCATTTCATATATATATATATATATATATATATAGAGAGAGAGAGAGAGAGAGAGAGAGAGAGAGAGAGAGCTTGCCTTGCCCTACTGTGTGAAGGGACCGTTACAAACTTGAAGCCACACTCAGGAATTTGTTGGGGTTCTTTTCTCCAGCTGGTTGCACCTAGTGAACAGGCAGGCAAGTCACAGCACACAGAACAGTCAGGTGAGGGTAGAGGGGAGGAGGGCAACAATGGGGAACTTCTCCATCTATAACTGTGGTTGCTGTTCACAGCTGTTCCGTCTGTGGGGAATGACATGGGACGTGAGACTGGTGCCTTGATCTGTGAGAATACAGTTTTATCTCCTCCTTCATGTAATGTCACCCTAAATACCCTTGTCCTTCCAGCCATAAAAGAACTGAAATGGTGCCTATTTAACAAAGTTTTTATGTCAATCCTATCACCATCGCATTGTGACAATGACACCCTTACCTTTCCTACTGCTGGCACCCTAACTCCCTTAACACAAAGGGTTGGCACCATTCTAAATTTCTACAATTCATTAAAAAACAAAACAAACACCACTAACTATTTGAGTGGTGCTATGTGCTTGCACGTTAAACATATTAATTCTAATCCTCAAAATAGCAAAAAAAGCTGGAATTACTTCACAGAGACCTTTACTTCACAGAGAAGCTTTACTTCACAGAGACCTGAGAAGTTAGGTGCCCAGAGAAATAACATGCCCAATATCACATATGTCAGAGCAAAAAGCTCCCACAAAGATCTGTCTGCCCCAGAAACCATCACAGTTTCTATCATCTGCTTCCCAGTTGCTGTGGTAGCAAGAACTGGCAGATTACCCACTGGCTTTTCACTCACTACACACAATGTCCCCTAGACCTGAAAAGGTCAATTAATTTCAACACGTAATACATGCTTGCCCACCCTGGGAAGCTCACCAAACTGGAAAAAGTTGGATCTAGTAGTTATGCTAGTTATGAAGCTATTGTCATGCAGTTTCAAAACTGATCATTCTAAACTTTTCCTTGGTGACGCTAGAGCAGGGAACCTGCAGACCCTGTCTCTGCCTTGCCAGCTGGCTTCCTTAGGCTCTGCCAATAGGGGGTGCCAGAGGGAGCTGGGACAGGAAGAAGGGGCAGATCTTTCCTATTCCTGCCAGTGGCTCCAGAGCACAACTTCTTCCTCCCAGCAATGGTAACTTGTTCCAGTAGCAGCAAGCCAGTTCAGCTTGCTGCTTTCCCAACACTCCTAGAAATAGGTTATCACACCTCCTCAGATTCACAAGAACCAATCAACTGGCAGCACTCCTGGGAAGTCTGGGTCCCAAGATCCTGGAGTCCCAGTCCTAGTCTCTAAGCTTAGAGACACAAGCGTCAGTTAACAGCAGTCTATGTCCCCAGCTTCACATAGTCTCCCTCTAAATTTCCATGTTTTTATATGTTTTCTTTTCTTATTCCCCCAACCTTAGAGGGCAGGAGGTACATCTTGTAGTTATTACCTCCATGCTACCCTTAGGGTTCTTTTTTTCACCTTATTAGTATTCCCACATCTAGCTAATCATTTCTTACATTATGTTCTCTCTGTTAAAATAACTGGTGTGCTTTCTGTCTCCTTACTGGATCCTGACACCGTAGCTAAAAGCACCCTCTCTTGCAGTTCACAACTGGACAAAGAAAAGTGACCATCAGATAGCAGCAGTCCACCTCTCTTGATAAACAACACTCTGCAGAGAAAATTCCCTCTTACCTATTCCATACCACCAGCTTCACCCTGCCTGCCCCCATATACCATGACCACCTACACTGTGCAAATATGCACAAAAGATCCAATAAAAAAGGAACTAGTACTCATAAAGAGCTTCCACAGTTAAAATATGTGATGACTGAGAAATGCTTACAAGATTCAACAACTGGTAACACAAAGAGAAGACTTTCAAGTCACAGTACGTGTCTAATCCATGGAATGTGCAAGATATGAAAATTACACAATAAGAGAACAAAATAACCTATAATTTTTTCTACCTATAATATGCTGTTGAACACTCTCATGGATAGTGAATCATTTTGTGGTTTTCAAGCCCAACCACACAGGAAAGCTGCATTCATGGCTTTGTAAATTGCAATCATGATAGAAATGGAAGACTAAAGTTAGCTTAAATGTGTCAGCGTGGTTACTATATTGCATAAAATGGTATGTAAATAAAGTAAGGGTTAAAGGAGATGACAAATCACGGGAGGCCCAAAATACCAGCAAAATGTCATTTTTTCTACTATAGCAAGATGAAAAAAATCCCAGATTTGTTATCACATATTTTATCATGCAATGTTTCTGAATGAAGTCTAGGAACTTCTCTTAAGCCAGCTGTCAAAAATAAGTGGAGCTGGGTGCATACCCAGGGCTAGGAGAAGGGGAAAAGGGAAATTACTGTTTAATGGGGACAGAGTTTCAGTTTTGTAAGATGAAAATGTTCTATAGGTATGTTTCGCAATAATGTGAATATACTTAACATTTCTGAGCAGTAAATAAAAATGGTAAATATGGTAAATTTTATGTTATATATGTGTTACCACAATTAAAAAAAAAAAAAAAAGTAATGCTGGGCATGGTGGCTCATGCCTTTAATCCCAGCAGTTTGTGAAGCCAAGGCACGTGAATCACAAGATTCACAAGAGTTAGATGTGAATCACAAGAGTTAGAGACCAGCCTCGGCAACAGAGTAAGACTCTGTCTCTGCAAAAAATAAAAACAAAAATAGTTGGGTGTGGTGGCATGTGCCTGTAGTTATAGTTGTCTGGGAGGCTGAGGTAGGAGAACTGCTTGAGCCCAGGAGGTTGAAAGCCCAGTGAGTGGAGATAGCACCACTGCACTCCAGCCTGGGGACAGAGTGAGACTCTGCCTCAAAAAAAAACAAAAAAGAAAAAAGAAAAAGAAAGGTAAAGCTCATTTCATTCAGTACTCTGCTGATCTCTTTAATCTGGGAGAAGCATCAGGAACACTATCAAATTCAATTTCCACATTAATATAAGAATATTCAGATATAAAATACTGATCTTTGGTTAACTGCAAAGATACTTAGTTACTATTTAACAATCAAGCATGCTAGCCCAGTTCTGCTCCTGACAACTATATTCCAAACTGCTTGCTGAACAAGCTCCACGAATGGATCTTATGGTCCCCTTTTGATGTTGTTTCTCCTGCCTAGATGCGACTGCCACAGCAGTGTGAAATATTTTGTTGACTCAGATGCCAAATATTCTTCAAGACATGCTGGAATGCTGCTCACCGACTCCAGGAAGCCTTCTGTGAATTTTCTAATAAAATATCCTGTATTCTCATAACACATCTAACCCAACTCAGTATGTATGCATCTGACATCCCACAGGTGATTACAAGCTACCTGAAATTAAAAACAGCATCTTGTTCACCTTTTTGATACCACTATGCTCATTTAACCCTCAAAGCAATTCAAAAGAGTCAGCAAATACTACCTATATTTTCATTTATGAAGAAAAAGAGGCTCAAAGAAATTGAGAGACCCTTGGCCACACCACTAAAAATAGCAGGAGCAAAAGTTGAACTCGAATTTAACTAATTCCAAAATCTATGGCCAATGGATGCTATCACAGGGCATCAAACAATATTATGATTCCTCTCTAAAAGCTTAGACTTTGAGCATCTTAGACTTCCTCTCTAACAACTTAGACATTCCTTTTCCTCTCCCCCAAGCACTCAGCTCCTTGTCCTAGAAGAGCAGATTGTGTGTAAGGAGAAGGGAAGACAGGGAGCCTGAGCATCCCCCACACAGCACCATCCTCTACTCTGGAGATATGTACAAGGTGACCTCCTTACCCGAACCCAAACTCTGCCTCACCACTCGATGACAAGGATGCTGGGCGGCTCCAAGCAAATGTTGCTGAATGCAAGAAATCTCTCCAGGGTCACTGCTAATGAGAAGCCAGAACATCACGCCACTTAGCTACAGAATGTTCACCTAATAAATCTTACAGATTTGAACAAAACCCAAGACCAGGAGGTTATAAGAAAAAACAAACAAACAAACAATTCAGAACCACTAGCCTAACAATCTACGTCACCACCTCTATATTTCTAAATATATGAGGTTTGACATTGAAACTAATTAGAAATAAAAGAAAAGGCTGTAATTTAAAAACACAAATATTTCTTTCTGAATGGTTTAATGGTAATACATGGCCACCACTATTTCTTTTGAGGATACTCCTCTTTTTCCCTTGATTAAGTTCTATTCAGCTAATTTTGATCCAATAAAAGTGCACGGCAAAGGACGAAGGATCAACAACCTAAACAAAATGAGGAATCCAAAGAAACACATTCTACCTGGGCAAATGAATCAGCATGCTATCAGGCCCGAAACAACTATCGTGACCATGTAACAAGTTGAAGATGAGGCTTTAGGGAAAACCAACCTGCATGCCTTTTAATTGCAGTGTGCTAGATTTCCTTAAAAGCAGACACATGTCTTTTGCCTGTTTGGGTGCTGCCAGCATGCTGAAGACCATGAATGTTTAGGTTACAATTAAATACGGAAACAATGCCATTATGTAGGATAGTCTTTCTACCGCAGTGAGAAACATGATATTTTAGCTATAAAAGTTCAATTATTTGTCTCACATTAATTATGAACTCAGATTTAATCAGACAGGGCTAGGCTCACATTTATACATGTGTAATTTATGAATTTTTTAAAAAGGTTTGGCAATCGATTTGAGTGTAACTAAGGGTTATGTTTAAGCTTCTTACCTGGGTTAATATACTGACAGACAATTGATAGAACTATAAATCTACCATTAACAATGAATCATCATAGGCTGTTTCTTGGCGGCAATACACTGGCCTACCTCAGAGAATCCAGTAGAGGGGGGAGACAGACAGAGACCACTGCTGGGGGCAGCGTGGAGGGGCAGATGGCAGGCAGAGAGGCCTGCACACATATTTGCCTAAGCAAGTGTGAAGTCTTTCTGGGTAAAACTCCATTTGTTAAAATGTATGTGCCAATCACTGGAGATGCTGGTTCTCAAGAGAGAAAAATTAGAAGACAAAGCTTAACACATAGACAAAAGCCTTGTAGGATGAGGAAATATACACAAGGTACTATAAGAACAGAGGAAAAGAAGTGCTTAAATTCTTGAAAAGGTCAGATATGCTTCATGAGATGATACTGAGCTAAGTCTTAAGGATGGACGACCACTGGCTAAAGACATGTGCAAAAGTATGGCCCATTTAAGAAATAAGCGGGCAGTTGAAACTCTAACGAAAATGAAAACGAAAAAGGAAAAGAGCCAGGAGAATCAGGGCACCAGTGATCCAAAAGAGAAGAGAATTTGAAGAAGGAAGATACGACAACAGACTTAAAACATTCGAAGCGATTTCTGAAGACCAAAACATGCCCACTGGAAGCTCAGCAAGAGCAGTTTCAGTCAGATTTTAGTGGGTCGCATGGTTGATAAAATGTACATGATTAATGTACACGAAATCTTCCAAGAAAGAATGGCAGCTAAAGGCGGGTACTGGGTCAGGAGAGAACATGATTCTGTTTAAAAAGTGAAAATCAACTTTATTAAATGAGTAAATTAAAAGGTAGAAAAAAGGGCAGCTGAGGGCATTTCTGTCACAATACAGAAAGACTAGATTATGAATGATTCATAAATACTCTATTCCCTAATCCGCTAATTACAAACTGTATGATCTGGGAATCACGTATTTATCTCCAACAGGGACTCAAACTTATTCATCTCTGTAGCCTCCAGCATCTAGTACTGAGTCTGACACATGGTACACACTCAATTAATGTTTGTTGAATAAAATTACTTAATCTCTCTGGACTTTCATTTCCTTCTCTAAAAAAAAAAAAAAGAGAGAGAAAGGGTTGACT
Source organism: Macaca fascicularis (assembly GCF_037993035.2). Lineage (NCBI taxonomy): Eukaryota > Metazoa > Chordata > Mammalia > Primates > Cercopithecidae > Macaca > Macaca fascicularis. The sequence goes on along the minus strand of NC_088377.1, from coordinate 169,464,323 downwards.
AGATCTAAATGATGTTCCTTCTAACTCTAAATGCCCACCGGCCTGTAAATGTTACGTAAAATGGGTCAATTCCCTATGATTCCTGGAAAACATGCCACATTGTAACATTCACATTCAACCAAGGGTGTGAGAACATCAAAGCAGCACACGTTTCGCCTACTAGTGAGAATATATGCATTCTTGAAATCCTCCTTTGAGGTGGAAATGTCTCCATTAAATCAGGTCATAGAAAGGAAATCGAAGTTAGATCCCTTCAGAAAATAATGTTTTGATAAATGTAACTTTTTCCCCTCCCCTCCCCCAGTACTAGCTGTCAGTCTGCACAGACACTGGTATGACTTGAAAACCTTAAAAAATAGAAAAGAAGCCTTTGAAAGTTTTCAAAAATTCAAAGGTAATAAATCTACAGTTGTGTAAATGTCTTACGTCTTCTAGGCCTCTCACTCGTTAAGTTTTAATCCAAATTGGGAGCTAGGGAGGAAGGAAAGGAAGAACAGAGAGACAAGGAAAAGGAACAAAGAGCCAAATTTCAAAAGTCCTCTGTATCTGCAGGCAGCTAACAGGAAATACTTGCGGTACATTAAAACATCAACACAAATCAACAGATTCTCAGAGGAGCAAATGAAAAATCAACTTCCCATTATTATCAGGAAAGCTACACAGCCTTAAAAATTGGAAGGCAACTGCCTTGAGCCTAAGAGTACAAGACCAGCCTGGGCAAGGTAGTGAGACCTTGACTTTACAATGAAAATTTAAATATTAGGCAGGCATGGTAGTACACAGCTGTAGACCTAGGCACCTGGGAGGCTGAGGCAGCAGGATAGCTTGAGCCCAGGAATTTGAGGCTGCAGTGAGGTAGGATAGAGCCACTGTACTGTAACCTGGGTAACACAGCAAGGCCCTGCCCCCCTCAAAAACAAACAAATGAAAAACAATAAAAACCAACAAACAAAAAGCATAAAAAGACAGAAGAAAAGGTGTTCCAATGAGCAGATGACAATGATGAGAAGTTTAAAGTGTGTACCAGAAGTTCCATCACAAGGAATATGCAATCTGGGCCAGTCACAAAGGGATTTCTTATTCAGAGAGCCACTAAAAAACGGGTTATGTATAGGATATCACATCCATTAATCATTCCAAACTTCCTTGTAGTTTAACTCATATGCTCATTTCTTAAGATAAAAAGAGAAAAGGAAAAACACCATGCAGCAAAAAAACCTATAGCAAAAGGGATAAGGAAAACCAAGAGCCAGTCAAGGAGAAAGTGGAGTAAAGAAACTCATAGTCCTTGTCTTGAGGGGAGGGCTGTTACCCCAAATCACGATCTCCATGGCTTAACTCTTTAGAACAGTTAAGTTCTGCATACCAGCAGAATATATGGTTAACAAGGAGAGGGCAGAGAAATTGTTCCTAATAAGATTTTAAGTGAGTCATGCTCAGTAACCCAGATGACTTCTTTACTTATCTAACTGAACAATGTATTTTATCCAAGAAGCCATTAAAAGGGCAATGCACATGCCTAAAATACACAGCGATCAATTTAAAATGAAATTAAAGAGAAAAATGATATGGCTATAAAACAAGTAATCTTTTAAGGAGCTCAAGATTTACCAAATTTACCCTCAAATTTTCAGTTGCAATGTGGTAAAACTCTGGGTCTTGAAGGATAATTGAAGAAGCAGGCATTAGAAAAGGGAAAAGAAAAAAAAAAAAAAGGATGTCAACAAATCACATAAAACTGGTCCAGGCTTCAGGAAGTGTCCACAAAAATGTCCCTCAAATTTTTTTTAGACATCTTTCCTGATGCAAGCAGATGTTAAGATAGAAACCAAAAAATTGTTTTATTTTCTTCTGTACATGCTTAGAAAGCAGAAGGCACAGGAAGGAACCAGGACTAAATAAACATGCAGCATAGCTGGGGTTATTAAGGCAGGCAGATCTTCTGCAATCTCAGTATAACTTAAATTCAATGATCTGTGCCAAGAGTCAGATAATAGAAAAATTTAAGTATCCAATACATATTATTCTTAAACACTATCCTGTCAGCCACCATTAAATACCATTTTGGTGGCCTGTAAAATTGATATTTCATATCTACTGAGTGTACAATGAATAACTCTGAGAAAGCATTCAAGGCTTTAGATACACATTTGAGGTTTTGCAAATAAACCCTAAGAATCAATTCAACAGCAAGAATGCTAACTAAATTTCATGACTATTGAATATCTAGCAGTTACAGTCACCTAGAAAGATATTGAATTGTTAGATTACTTTTAGGCCAAAAGGCTTAAATGGCTTAAGCTCCCCAATGGCCATCAAGGATGGTATTTCTTAAAGAATGTCATCTCACCACTAATAAACTTGTATAAGATTTTTCTCTTTCCTTCTGTGAATAACATGTATCAGAATTCACAAGATGAATCAATATCACTTCTGTCTCTGCATACTCAGGAATCATCCTACAAAACTCAAGCAGTTATTAAAGAATCTTGGAAGAGGGCTTCATGACTTGCCCTTGTTTCTCTATGCTGTTTATCTTCCAATTAATTTCTACTTTGACTTCCCTTCCTTCCTTCCTTCCTTCCACTGTTCAATCTAAATGCATTCCTGGCCGGGCACAGTATCTTACGCCTGTAATCCCAGCACTGTGGGAGGCCAAGGTGGAAGGATTGCTTGAGGCCAGAACTTCTTGACCAGCCTGGGCAGCATAGTGAGATATCATCTCTACCAGAAAAGGTATGGAGATGTGTCCCTGTAGTACCAGCTACTCAGGAGGCTGAGGCAGGAGGATCACTTGAGCTGAGGAGGTCAAGAGGCTACAGTAAGCCGTGGCTGGGCCACTGCACTCCAGCATGTGCAAAAGAGCAAGACCCTGTCTCACAAAAAAAACAAAAACAAAAACAAAAAAAAACCCAGCATTCCTTTAGGCCAGCCCCCACTTTCATGATCATGAGGTTTCCTCATGCCTTTCTGCTCTCATACTACCCATGCCTTTCTCTAAACACTATTCTCTTCTAAAATATTCTATATTTCAATAAATAAAACCTTTTTTTTTATTTTTCCTGCTTCACTTACATTCTCCCAATTCCAGCCTCTCTACCACTTTCACTGCGTATACAAGAGGCTCAAAAACACAGGTCTGTGAACAAGGCAGAGCCTGTGGTGAAGTTTTCCCCAGTTCTCACAAAATGAAAAAAGGGAGAATGACATGGTGAGAATGGGTCTGGATGAATTTACTGTAAATTACTCCAGGTTGAAGAACTGTCCATTATTCTGAAATTATACCTTTTCCATGTTTCAGAATTACTTGTTCTTTCTTTTAAGAAATAAGGATGTCAGAAGTAGGAGAGAGGTGAGCTTTCAAACTTGAAGAAGAGTTAAGAGTTTTCCAGAGGAAGGAAAGAAGGATAGGCAGTAGAAAAGAATGGAGAGTTCAAAAAGGAATACGACAAGAGGAGGTCATGCTGGAGAGGGAGTCAGGGGACAAGTCAGCAGGGGCCTCACTTTGTTTGCCCGGCAGAGACATTAACCTGTAGAATACAAAAACGAGAAAACTTTTAGGAAGGGAAGTGATGTGATCTGAATTTTACAAAAAAGAAATGAATAGTCATACTTGAAACAGTGAGCCAAAAAGCTGTGTAATAAATGAGACAAGAGGTAAAGGCCTCAATGGTAGGGGGAGGCAGAACTGTGAGATAACATCCAGAAGTTTAAATCAGTTAATACATATAAAGTACCTATCACAATATAACCCATATGTAGAAACTTAACAAAAGTTAGTAATTTCCTGTTTACTTTTTCTTTATACCTTGGAATATCCATTAGATGTGGTAACATTAATCCATGGATATCTAATAACCCAAGGGTTTCCATTTAACATGTTTCCTATCAACACAATGAAAATGTCAATATAAAGTAACTGGTATAGGTCCCCACCTTAAGGAACACTAATTATCCAAGTCTAAACCATACTATTTAATACATGACCAAAGTCGCCACCAAACTGGTAGAAAATTTTTTAAGTCTTCAAGGCAGAACATAAAAAGATCTGGTACAGTAGGTGCTCAATAAGTGCTTGATGATTAGAGAATTTTTCTTTCTCATAAAATTTCACATGAAGCAAAAGAGCAAAGAAAACCTCAAGTTAAACTCCAAGCACAGCTGCTACAAGGATCCTCAGCAATGTGTGGGTATGATTGGCCTATAACCACCCCCTTTAACATGGCAATCTTAATTATCAATGTGTTAAGAGCATGCAGCCTCTCTAATCATAGGTATTAATACAAGCAGATAAAAGCTAAAGTGAAAGGAAATCCATCTCCCTATGACATCAAACGAATCTGCTGTAGCACAAAGCTGCTCTAGTCTGTTAACACAATATTCATCAGGGGAAAAAGAGAATCACAGAATTCTGCTAATCACTGTCTGCTGACCAGTATCCTGTCAATCACCAAAAAGGGAAAGCCTGTTCCCCATGGGCAAAAATTGTTGCATCTAATAAGGCTTCAAAAATCAAAACAGGCTGAAGTAGATAGAATAAGGGCCACTGAAGAGTTTAGGTAACAGCTGTCAGATTTCACTTCTGTAATAGCAGGCACACCTGGTTCAATGTCTGCTGGGAACAGTAACCATGGCTCTACATATCCAAATGAAAAGGGGTGCCACACTAGAAGGTGACTCATGCAATCCTCAGAAGGCATGTGATAACTACCCTTTAAAGGAAATATATCCAGAATTGATTTCTGTCCCCAATTTCCAATGTGCAGAATCTTACCACGAGTCCCCATTCTCCTGCAGCATGTTTGCCGAATTAAAGAGGAAATCACTGCCACATACATTACTTCACTAGGTGCTGCAATAGGTCTATTTCCTATTTAGCAAAATGGAGAGGAAGGTAATGCTTCACCTGCTGGGCAGTTGTAGTCTTCAGCGTTTCTATAACAAATACACGTATGGCAGTTGAAAAACTCAGTCCAGGCCACTGGGAAAGGTCAGTGGTGAAGCAGACAACCTTCACTCTCCCTGCCCTCACTACAGCTACTCATGGTGGTCAGAAGCTCCAGTGTGCCCAACCCACAGTCACACACAGAGGTCTACAGCCCTGCTTTGCAGAGGGAGGAGCCAAGTGCTCCAAGTAAGGTTTGGTTACTTTCTTTAACTTCCATATAACTTTAAAGACCTAATAGGCTGATTGAATCATGACTCTCTTGCCAAATTAAAAATCATTACTCTGTAGAATAGCCAATTAAATTCTATTTTCAGGGAACCAACAACACATCTCTGCCCCCCAAAAGGATTGTAACCTATGACAGAATGAGGCTTAAATAGAAAAGCTCCCCAGGCTATTTAATGATGCCTTAGCATGAAAAGAAATACATTCCTCATTTGAAAACCAGTTTACTTTGTTTTCTTTATTCCTATTGCTAAATAGGAAATAGACCTATTGCAGCACCTAGTGAAGTAATGTATGTGGCAGTGATTTCCTCTTTAATTCAGCAAACATGCTGCAGGAGAATGGGGACTCATGGTAAGATTCTGCACATTGGAAATTGGGGACACTCATGCACACATATCACAGAAACCACTATCGTGATTAGGATCCTATTAAATTAACTTCCCTTTCCTCCTGGAAAACAACCAGAACTCAACTGTGATCATCCTCAACAACCATGAAGGAGGTCAGTGTGTTTAGATTAATCTCCCCTGCTTAGGAGAGACAATCAAGAAACAATAGGAAGTCAGACAGGTAAATAAGGCACCAGACTAAGAATAGTTACTGAGAATCCAGCCAGGCAGGGCGTGAAACTACTCTCTGCCTCCTCAAAGACGTGCAACCTAAGTAGGATCAGATATTACATCTTGATAATGAACAAACTGGTCACTACTCAGATTAATTGTATATAACCCAAACAAAAATTTTATGGAATGCTATCTTAAGTGAAAAAGGGGAATCTGGACTAAGCACTGCAAATAATTATACCTAAGTTCAGTATCTTGGGCTTCCCCTTTATGAAACGATTACTGGGAATAATCCAGGTAATTATTCTCATGTATTCTATGAGATTACAAATCTGAACATGCTTTGGAACATTTTCATTATTACTGAATTTACATTTCATTATGATTGCTTTTACTTTATTAATAAGAGAAGGCAAAGCTCTATCAAATATATAAGCATCTGGCTAATTTGCTCTAAGGTTAGCAAAAAGATATTCCTTGGATAAAAGGAAGGACTTATAAATCAAACCATGAAATAAGGTTCAGACCTGGATTTCTATTCCAAGTGAAAAAGAAAATCAGATGAACAAAAAAGTTTCTTCTTCCTTTCTTAATGCCTATGGAGCCAAAGCGCTGCTATTATCTCTGCCCCAGCAACTTGGCGTAACTGGGCTGAGTTACAATTATAAAAGAAATTCAGTATCACAATGCAATAAATCAGTTTCCATTTTTCTCGATGAATTCTGTGTTCAATTACATAAATTAGTATAATGAAGAGGAGGGGAAGGAAGGATGATTGCCACATAGTGAAGGCAGCTTCGACAAGAACCAGCTAAGTCACTTGCAAATAATGTGTAGAAATACTAATAATAACGTATTACTTCTATGATGATCTAATTGGTCTCTTCGTTTTTATAAGATCATAGCATCAACAGGGTCTGTGGGTTGGATGAGAACTTCAAAGTCTTTTAAGTTCAGCTTCCCACATACTGTAAAATCTTCTCCATGTTCCTACCTTCTCCTGAAGCAGCTCACTCTCTTCTACCAGACACTTTTCTTAGAAAGTTCTTTTCTTCACATTGAGCAGAAATATGTTCCCATATATCTGATCCTACTTTTATTCTTTAATGTCCCGCAGAACAAACCTAGTAACCTTTCTCACTGACTAGGCAATATTACAGTGTCTCTGCAATGCAGCCTAACAAAGAGGTCATAAAACTTGAGTTTTCTGTAGCTCAGTAGAATTCTAAATGCGGCCAAAATCATAAAGAACTCACTTTTCAGTCATAGGACACCTTAGGCAACTAAATCCCCAGTGCACTGTGAAACCCGTTCTTCAGGAGATAGACAGCCTGTCGCTCTAAATGACCAAATAGGATAAAAAGGGATCTAAAATAAAAAATTTCTTCTTCTCATTGTCTAATTTGCCTGTGAAGGCACTGAAGCAATTCTAGCAAAAGAGATAAGAATATAGTGTCATTATGATCTGTGAACAAAACCCTAAACAGAGAACACTGGGACAGGCTTTCATTATGTCAAGAAGAAAATTACAAAGGAAGCTCTCTTTGAAGAGGTAGGTGATTGTAAGTCCAAATTTTAGGTGTCAAAGAAAACAGAAATTATTTCTGATGGGATCCATACCTTGGACAAGTTAGCCTCACTGGGCCTCATACATTATCTGTAATATCAGGACATAGGACACAGGTACTTTAAAAGTCCATGACAATTTTGAAACTCCATTATTCTAACTAAAGAAAGGAATTCTGACTCAGGCACCCATCTCACCGCTTCCTCCAAAGAAGATCCTACTTATCATGAGATCTTCTAGTTGTTTGACACGTTGACTAGATTTCACAACTAGAAGCTACCATATTTTAATCAGTGTGATGTGAAAGTTATTCCGAAATATATAAAACACGTGAGAAACCAAAACTAACATGAACGATTCAGTCCCGTTGGTGGGGGTTTTCAGGTAACAAACAATTCCTGAACTTGCTATTGCTTCAAGGTAGGAATGGACCTCTTCATCCACTTAAAACAAGTGTCTATGATCTTCAAGGAACTATCTGCATGCTAAGGATACAAAAACGAATCAAACATGAATCCTACCTTGAAAGGAGCTAAAAGTCCAGTAAGGGACATGAGACGTCCCCACAGTGCAAAAATAGAAAAACAACGCCATAAAACAAGACATGGATAAAGTACTTTGGCCGCTCAGTAGGAGAGATTACTTCTGACACAAAGGACCAGAGAAGCCTCACAGAGATGGTCCCGACTGCTTGAATAATGAAGAGTGGGTAACACTTGCACACAAATGATGAGAAAGAGCAATCCAGGCAGGAGGCAAATCAGGAAAAGCAAAAAGGACAGAGTGCATGAAGCATATACAGAAAACCACAATCTAGTTTGGCGAACTTGTGCTGTACTGCTCAGTGGGTGTGCCAGTGCCATTTGGTCAAATCTGCAGTAGGGAGGACTGTTCCATGGAGCACTTTTGACCCCTAACCATTAAGTGTTCCCAGTGACCTGTATATTAGAAACATTTCTACACATTTCCAAAGGCCCCTTGTTAAGAACCATTCTAAATTGGAGCAAACAGTATATAAAGGTCATTATAAGAAATGTTTGGAAGCTTAGGCCACATCATCGGAATATGGTCATTGTCTCTATGAAATGAGATGCTTTTTAAAAGTTGAGAATAAGGAGAGTGGCAGAATCAGAGGTATATTTCAGGATTAATGTAGCAGCCATACATATAACTGGATTAGAGAAGCGGAACAACTGGAAATAAGGAGGCCAGTTAGGACTGGTTGTTACAGCAGTCAAGGAAACAGGTATTTAAGACCAGAACTACTCAGCTCTAGTGTAATATGTCACTACCATTCAGGTCAGAAGAAAAAAAGAGATTTCTCCATGTGCTGCAACAATCCCCCACCTACTGCAACATGGAACTAAGTGTTTTTTGCCTAGAAAATGTGGTATTCACGTATGCAGGTAGGTATCTTGCCTTATTACGTATGGACTAATTAGGAAACACGGTATTTGGTAAGGCATCAGCATAACAAATCAACTTAAAATGACACTTGAGAATAGGCAACTCAAAATGAAAGCCAAGATTACTAGTCTAAGTCTTTCAGACCAAAGGGAATCCATCAGAGACCCGGGAGGCAGCCAGCAGCTCCCAGCTAGGTGAGGTGGATGGGCAGTAAATGAAAAGCTAGAGGCTCCTTATAGGTGCCTTCTTAGTTAGGGATCTAAAGTGAACTCTGAGCCACTAAGTAAGCTCGAGTGACAGTAATAACCACTAAATAACTATGTACCACTCAAAAGTCTATTATGCATAAGCATTATTTGAGACCCATTTTAATATTCACATAAACTAAGAATTCAACAATATTACCGTTTTACAGACAAGACAACCAGAGCTCAAAGATGTTAAATAACTCATCCAAAGTTAGTCACTCCTAAGTTACAGAAACCCAGGTCAGTCTGACTACAAACTGTCCTCTTTCTATGGTATTCAATTCAGAAATTACTATAGGATGACAAGAAAAGCATTTAGAAGACACGAATAGGCTGGGCACGGGGGCTCACGCCTGTAATCCCAGCACTTTGGGAGGCCAAGGAGGGCAGATCACAAGGTCAGAAGATCGAGACCATCCTGGCCAACATGGTGAAACCCTGTCTCTACTAAAAATATGAAAAGCTAGCCAGGCGTGGTGGCACGTGCCTGTAGTCCCAGCTACTTGGGAGGCTGAGACCGGGGAATTGTTTGAACCCGGGAAGCGGAGGTTGCAGTGAGCCAAGATCACATCACTGCACTCCAGCCTGGTGACAGAGCGAGACTCCATCTCAAAAAAAAAAAAAAAAAAAAAAGACAAATAAATGGTACTGGCAAGGAGGTAGACAAACATGAACAGTTATGGTTATGAAACTCTAGATGGAAGGTAAAGGGCACAATGTAAAACAGAGTGCTAACTTCTGAGAAAGTCCAACAGAGCCACTAGTATAAACCAGTGTAGCTGTGAATAAAGAAGGGCACCTCATTTTAGCAAGGTCTTTGGGCTATCCTCCAGGTAAAAGGTACAGGTAACAGATAACACACAACAAAAACACAGCATCTTTCTCCTTTCATTCATGAACTATATGAATATTTGCTTAAAAACAACAACTTAACAACTTATCTTCTGTAGTCCAAAAAAAAAAAAAAATCAAAATCAGAGACAGGTGCAGGTGGCACAGGCCTGTAATTCTAGCTATTCAAGAGGCTGAGGCAGAAAGATTGCTCGAACCCAGGAGTTGGACACCAGACTGGTCCAAACAGGGAGACCCCCTTCTCAATCAATCATAAAAATCTCAAAACCAACTGATTTTCTTTAGTAAACTGACAAATAATATGTCACATTTTCCCTTTGCATACTTTCCACACTAAAGTAGGTCGTGGTTGTGTGTTTTGGAAATCAATAATGTAATATCCCATCTCATCCAGTAACATTTAATAGTTGCTATCACGTCCAACTGTCCATTCTTGACCTTGTCTCCATCCCCAAATATGGACAACCAAACTTCTTCTTCAATTTATCCAATTAAGACGGAAGTCTAGACACCCAAATCTGTGCTACAAAGCTGAAAGAATCTCTTTCCTCTACCAAATCCTCCCTTATGTTTTACAACTTTATCAACTCTTCCTGAGTTTTCCAACATTTACAGCTGCCAACTCTGACAATATTTTGCATATAACATTAATATCTAAGTTTCACAAGAGTTAGGAAAAATTGATATTTTTCCCTACTGCCAAAAGAAGGCTTCATTTCCTCTGTTCAGTGATTTCTTCCCACTCGTTATGGGGAGGTAGACAGGAGAGTGCAGCAAGTGCCTTGATCATAAAATGCAGTGGAACAGCTTTGCCTTTCCTCTTAACGAGCTGGGTCACTGGATAACTTCTTAACCTAATAGTTACAAAATTCACTATTTGTGAATGAGGATGAAAAGGGCCCAAGTGACTAAAAACCAAGAGGTGAGCATGCAGCAGTCTACAGGAGAAATGTATCACAATTCTGTGGGTGACCACAAGAGTGAAGAGGAATGTGCTTTCCCTGAACTCACAGATCCCAAAGGTAAAAGGCTATGACATTCTTAAAACTAATTGGTCCCCTAGCAGAAATTTCTGTTCTGAGTTGCAGTTAAATTGGAGCCTTGTCTACATGAGCTTTAGTCTGGGCGAGTGAATGCAACCCGAACACCTTCACTCCTGTTGCTGGCCATTAACATAAGGGCTTTGAACCTTTGGTTATAAGAAATACCCAGTGTTTTGTACCACCCCTGTACTTGGATGTCTAAGTGACACAGTAACTGGAATCGCACAAACAAAAGGCTCTCTTCTCCTTAATTTCTTAACTATACCTATATACACAGGTACTATCATGTTCACATGTGTAAATATCTACCTCCTTTGATTAGTTTTAAATAAGAGGAATTATTTTATTGGCTATCAAGTTGTATCTTTCTTAGGACTTTTGTATGGGTTTTTCATTATTTACTTTTCTATATTTGTATATTTTATTTTAAAGACACATTTCATTTTGCAGAACACATTTCATTTTTATATTCTAGAATATTAGTCTTGTCTCTGATGATACACACCATTTTACATCATAAATTTATTGTTTTTTCACAGCTGGACTTACGTCTTTCTTAAATCTTACTTTTTCCACCCTGGCCCTCATTGATTTATCTATTTAATGCTCAAGTCTGTGAGTGGAAGTTTATCATAATGCCATAAAACAATCAACATTCTTTTTAGAAACCTACTCTTGATATTGTTGTGATTGGTGCTGCATCTCATTTAGTTCATCCCAAACCATCCTTCTAAAACTGCTAGATGAAAGCTATTTTTTCACTCAACAAACTGCTTTTCTGAACAGTCACATGTTCATGAAGCCTACTGAAATTCAAAAACTACCCAGTCACAAAACACTTGGTGCCCAGTGTTGTTTAGTGCAGAAGTTTAATCATCTCTAAAAATGAAAATTGGGTTTAACATGGACGTTGGTGGGTATTTCATGATGTGTGAAAGATCTGCTAGAGTCTCGCTGAAGGTTGATTCCTTTGTTAATATATAAATACATATGCAAAGTGTGTGTGAACGTAGGTTTGAATGGCAGTGACAGATATTTGTTGATAGCTCCCAAGGTGCCAGACACTGCTTCTAAGTTGTCTTAGTCCATTTTATATCGCTATATATAACAGAATACTGAGGGTGGGTGATACCGCTTGAGCCCAGGAGTTTAGGGCAGCTGAGTAACACAGCAAGACCCCATCTCAAAAACAAGTCTCATTAGCACCAACATGAGAAAACACACTTAGAACAAGATGTTTGGAAAAGGGCAGATACTTAGGAAGAGATACAAGAACATAGGGTAGAGAAATGTTTTCCTAATTTCACTGGGGGAACCAGGGTACTCCCAGGTGTAAAGTATGAAGGGAAACGTACAACAGTGTTTGGAAATTGGCCCATCTTGCAATTTCCAGAAATGCCAGTTCTTTTATGATCTATTGAAACATTCAAAGCAACATTTTGGAAATCCAAATGAATACCCTTGATATATGTGATATTTGCTTAAAAATTCTGTGATTTTTTTTGTTTATTATGTTTGTTATTATAAAAAGGAAAGCCATTCTTAATCATAAAATGGAAACTATATAAAAAGAAAAAAAAAGGTGGGGGTGGGGGAGTGTGCCACACAAATTACCACAAACTCTCTAGCTTAAAACAATAGAAATGTATTCTTTCACAGTTCAGAGCCAGAAGTCAGAGATTAAGATGCTAACAGGGCCATGCTCCTTCTAAAGGCTCTAAGGAACAATCCGTCCTTGCCTCTCCAAGCTTCTAGTCCTTGTTGACAATCCCTGGTATTCGTTGGCTTACAGTTGGATTATCCTCCATTATCACACGCTCTTTTCCCTCTGTGTATATCTATGTCCTAACTTATTCTTATCAGAACACCAGCCACTGGATTTAGGGCCCACTCTAAGCCAGTATGATCGCATCTAACTTGATTACAACTGCAAAGACTCTACAGTACTGAATAGTGTAGGCAACTGTAACACAATGGTGAATATTTGTGTATCTAAATATAGAAAAGGTACAGTGAAAAATGCAGTATAAAAGACAAAACATGGGCCGGGCACAGTGGCTCATGCCTGTAATCCCAGCACTTTGCGAGGCCAAGGCAGGCAGACCACCTGAGGTCAGGAGTTCAAGACCAGCCTGGCCAACATGGCAAAACCCTGTCTCTACTAAAAATATAAAAATTAGCCGGGCATGGTGGCGCGTGCCTGTAATCCTAGCTTCTCAAGAGGCTGAGACAGGAGAAATGCTGGAACCCAGGAGGCGGAGGTTGCAGTGAGCCAAGCTTGCGCCACTGCACTCCAGCGTGGGCAACAGAGAAAGACACTGTCTCAAAAAAAAAAAAAAAAAAAAAAAAGATGAAAAATGATATGCTTGTATGGTGAACTTACCATGACTAGAGCATGTTCCATGACTGGGGCAACAAGGGAAGTTAATTTGGTTGAGTTAATGAGAAAGTGGCAAATGAACGTGAAGGCCTAAGACATTACTATACACTACTATAGACTTCATAAACATTGTACACTTAAGCTACACTATATTGGTTTTTAAAAATCTTTCTTCAATAATAGATTAACCTTGGCTTACTGTAACTTTTTTACTTTATAAACTTTCAATTTTAAAGTTTTATTTTCTTACTTTTTAAAGTTTTCTGTTTAAAACGTAAACACAAACACACACATTAGCCTAGGCTTACACAGGGTCAAGAGCATTTATATCATTGTCTTGAACCTCCACATCCTGTCCCACTTAGAAGGAAGGTCTTCAGGGTCAGTAACACACATGGAGCTGTCATCTCCTAGGATAACAATGTCTTCTTCTGAAATACCTACTGCCTGAGACTGTTTTACAGTTAACTTTTCAAAAAAATAAGCAGAAAGAGTATACTCTAAAATGACGATAGAAAGGATGGTACAGTAAATACATAAACTAGTCATGTAGTCGTTTATTATCATTATATGACTGGAAGTGCAGTCGGCTTGTTTACATCAGCATCACCTCCAACGTGAGTAATTCATTGTGCTATGACGTTACAAAGGCTACATCAGTAGGCAATAGGAATTTTTCAGCTCCAATATAATCTTATGGAACCACCATCATAGAAGAGTATATGTGGTCTGTCCTTGACCGAAATGTTATGTGTCCCAAATAATGTCACCTTCATTAAAGTAGATCATTAAATGTGACTTCAAAAAAGTAGAATTTTAAGATCTCTTTCGCGAGGGCACAATTCAACCCACAACAGATTTTTTTCAAAGAGACAGTAAAGAAAAAAGAGGGCTAAGTTAACATAGCAAGAAGTATCTACTCTTCTACGTACCCAGTGATGGCCATTTCAAATTGAATCCAAAAACCTCAATGGCTGACAAAATGCAAAAAAATAGTTTCCTTTTCTTTTTTTTCCTAATTTCAAAATATGTTTGCAACAAACATCCCAAACCATTATTCTAACCTGACTCCTTCTCATTAATAAGAATTTTTTTTTTGAGACCGCGTCTTGCTGTGTCACCCAGGCTAGAGTGCAGCAGCACGATCTCGACTCACTGCAGCCCCCAACTCCTGGGTTCACGTGATTCCCCTACCTCAGCCTCCCGAGTAGCTGGGACTACAGGCATGCGCCACCACACCTGACTAATATTTTGCATTTTAGTAGAGACAGGGTTTTACCATGTTGGACAGGATGGTCTAGATCTCCTGACCCTGTGATCCGCCTGCCTCAGCCTCCCAAAGTGCTGGGATTACAGGCGTGAACCACCACACCTGGCCAAGAATTTTCATTCTCAAGGAGACAGACACTCCTTTTGTATATACACTTACTTACATATCATAGACAACACTACTGTTAGAACAAACTCTTAACTCAGTACTAAAATGAAAAAGCTTTCACTGTGGCTTCTCCATTTAGTGTGTGGTGTATGCCAATCAAATAAGGTTAGCCTAATCTGGAAAATAAAAACTTGGTGACTATCACCTAAATAGTCAAATGGAAAAGCAAGTAAGCTTCATTATTAGAAACTGAAATATACTTGTTAAGTGAAATTAAATAATTATACCTATTATATCAAAAAGGAAGAAACTGAAATAAATTCTAAGACTGACACTTTGGTGACAGATAATTGCTGGTTCATTCTGCTACCAAGGCAAATGTATCAAACAAATTTCACTGTTTCATAAGATTTGCTTGCAAGATAGTAGCTGGAAATGTTTGTTTAGGATATTACTTAGTAATTAAAAAAAGAAATTACATGTTTCATAATTTGTTTATTTTTAGGCAGCATGTAAACAAGTATCAAAATGGCCCTCTGACACATATCCTTTCAACATTCTGCATTGTGGCAGCACAGATAAGATACTGGGGGGATGTTTTTTGATGATTTCTGACAATGAGCAAAATATGGTTATGTTTTAGGAGTAGAGCTAGAGATTGTATAAACAAACACCAGATTTGAGAGACTCCATTTCTTCCAACCCTGAAAATTACCATGTATAAGGGAACAAATCACAGACATTACTTCTGTTTTTGGGGTGTGTGTGTGTGTTTGTGTGTGTGTGTGTGTTTTAAAGATCGCAAAGAAGCATCTCTCTAGGACTGAAGGGACAACCACTATTTACAGTAAGGGTTTTGTGAGCACCAGCCAATATTCTTACCGAATTAGTGAGGAAATACTAAGCCCTTGTTCACATGGAACAAGGAGTGGAAAAGGACCATTCATCTGAGTACTTAAATCTAATTTTGACTAGTGAGAAAAGACACATACTCTCAGAGTCTCTTCCAGGTCTAAGCCTGTAAGATTCAAGGACATAGTGACTGCTCCTTCTTTATTTTGGTGAATGTAAACAGCATTAATCTAAATGAGTTTTCACTGACATATATGTTCCACTCCCCACCTCTAAAGCCCCTCTGCATTTAAATTAACGTCTTTTCTATCACTCACAATTCTCAAATGTTACATAGACTCTGAAGTGTTGCATACATTATCTGATGGATAGGAAATTACCAGTGATGAACAGTGAATAACACACATCTTTTGAAATAGATGGCCTAGCCGGAAGTGAAACCACCGAGGTGATCCAAATCTGCTGGGTAATTTACCAAGCCGACAGAAATAGAGATGAGAGTAGGGGATTAAAACCAAATAATGACACATAATAGAGGTATCATATTTAATTAAAGTTAAGGTTCTACTTTTTGTAAGACACAATATCAAATTTAAGATGCTACTTGTAAGACAGTATTATTTTATATAACACCATCAACGGTGACTAAGTTTCATCTTAAATTCAAATATGTTAAGCTATGTGTGTGTATGTGTACAGGGAGGGTGCTTTTAAGACTTTAAAAAAAATTGATATACCTCCAATAAGGACAAGAAGGCAGGATATACTTCATGAATACACTACAAAGCTTTTTTTTTTTTTAATCTATCACAGATGGAAAATCTATTGGCAAAAACTACTTTATAGTTAATCCTACCTTTTACATTTATTCTGTATGATTCATATTAAGTATAATCAATCTACCTGCAAGTAGACCTCAATGAGTTAAGAGTATACTGTGCCAACTATTTGGAAAAACATGAACATGTAAGGCACCTGAGTAGCTCACAGCTTGGCCAAACATCACCCATTCATGTCACTTACACCAATCTATGGAAAACAAAAACCTTAAATTTGGTCTCTTGGGAAACCAATAAAATACGTATGCCAAGAATTAGCCTGTGGCCCCCAAGCTGATCATCTTCTCTGCATTAACTCAGGGTGAATAATGATCAGAAGGCAATTGGCAGAGGCACACACCCCCTGGCTCTGTTTGATGTATGATCCTGTGACAACACGATTAGCAAGGACTATTTCTCTTACACAAAAATACTGAGTCCAGATGTCATCCTGGTGCCTGGAAAAGATGCTACGCAGTGACAGCTGTTTGATGCTTCCATGCTGAATAGTTGCATTATGACCAGTCACATGCTTTGACCAACGAGATATCAGTGTACTCATAAAGAAAACATTACCAAAAAGAACTCTGGCCACTCAAATTAAAAATTAGCACACTCTCTTGCTTTTTGGTCTGCCTAAATCGCAGTCAATGTGGGGCATTTTTAGAGAAACATTATAAAAGGACTACTGCATTTTATGTAATTAAGCAATAAGCATATAGAAGCAATTAAGTGTATGGCATGAAATAGCAATAAGCATTCAGCACAACACAAATTACTCAACACATTCATTCCACCACTTTTTTTTTTTTTTTAATTGAAAGAACTGGTGACCTAGATAAAGCACTGAATTGAAAACTGAGAAAATTTAAAGAGTAAGGCATAGTGGTTACAAGTACAACCTTTGGGTCGGGTCTAGGTTCTAGTCCCAAAGATTCCACTTACCAGCTATTTGACCTTGTACAAGTAACTTAACCTGTCCAAGTCACAGTTTGCTTACATGAAAAATAAAGCTTTTAAAAGCCCTCACATTATGGGGCTTTGACTTTGTCAGCAACCAATTAGACAGTGCAGGTAAAGCGATCTAATCAGCGCATGTATGCAAAATGATATTGCTATTTATCTTAGTACCAGTTACAGCAATATCATGCTATGTAATTCCAAACCTCAAATTTCTTTCATCCTTTGAATGTTATTTTACTTTTGTGCCTATCTTAAAGTACTTTTATTTTATAATACATTGTATTTATTTGTATTTCACCCTGACTCAGCCACCCACCATCCCCATTTACTTTCAGAAACATTTTCGTGTCTCCACTCCCTGGTAGCTAACACGATACTGAAAAATATTTAAGTTCTACAGTTGTGCTAAGGAAATATCTGAGCAATGAGTGCACACAATTCTGCAGGTTTAAGACCTTCTGGGCCCTGGTATCCACTGCCTGCTACCCTGCACACTGGTGACGGTGAGTGGAACAAAGCTGGAAGGTTAGGCAGCAGCAAGGTCCCAAAGCACTTCCATTTCCCTCCATTCAGAAGGATGCCTCACATGAAACTATCAAAAGAGACACTAATGTGCTACTATTGAATTCTGCCACCTTGACCCATAAATATCCTTATCAGGAAGGGTAATTCATTACAGGCTGAGAGTTAAAAAGCAATAGAGGATTAAGCAATGCACACTCCAGCAGTGGGCTACAAGAAGGGCACTGTTCTGGTTCATACAGTTGCCTTTCTAATGGAAAAGGAAAGGGAATATAAACATATATATGGAATTCATCAGTAAATACATCAATCTATATATTTATATATATACACATATACAACACACAAACACCCAGATTTTTAAAAAAAGATTCCATCAACATTATACAAGGAAAAGAAAAGACATTTCGAAGAAGCCCACTCAGGAACAAGATGCATGGAATAAACAGATCTGGACAAGGAATGGACAAGTTGGTCAAAACATAAGTAACAGAGAGAAACCAGGGAGGGACTGCCAGAAAAAGAGGTGACCAGAATTATTTGGACAGGTTGCTAGAGAGAAATAGCAATTTAAGTTCAGTCCTCTAAATTCAGCAGAACTCAATACTCTAGGTAGGAGAAATCACCAAGTAATAGCACAAAGAATTCAACAGGGCTGGCAAACATGTTTACATCCTGCCCTTTGGCAAAGATGAACATCCATCTCCCTGACCTGGGGACAGACAGCCCAGGCTTCTGATTAGTTAGCACCCTGAGGAAGCAGAGTTTACTACTGTCACTTCTAAAAAAAACACTCTACCTAATACTTTTGGGCTTCGAGAAACAAACCCAAGCTCTCTCTTGACCACTCTTAATTCTGCGCCAGCAGCTAACATTTTTACCAGCAGTTTCAAGACCTCACTATCCCCAGTTCAGTCTCCTAATACACAAATCATGTGGCATTAACTTATCCAGGAGCAATTCATTTATAAACTCCAGAGATGCCATGAAGACAAAGAATTTGCCATATACACATATTTAACTTATTGGTATATAACTATATTCTCTGAGATAAAGGTAGGAGAGGAGTCAGGGAGGTGGGAAATAACTTTAAATATTGATGGTTATCTATCCAGCCCTGTCCCCTCCCAACTGTACTCAAAAGAGAAAGGACTTGACTACAAACTGTTCCTGATCCTAGACAATGCATCTGACCATCCTGAAGCACTTCAGTTTGAGCAAAATGACAACAAACAGATTTTCAAGAATAATTTTCACTATATACAATTTTCATCTCATACTCTGACCTTAGATTCTACCCCCGAGTAAGATATAATTCTATTGTAATTTGTCATTCTGATATCTAAATAAAAACCACAACTCTGCTATTTGATTAGCTACAGATAATATGAGCGCAATCTATACAAGCTGGAAACCTGAGAAAAACGGCTCTTCCAACCACAGGGATGTTCACACAAAGACTCATCGTCTCTAAATTTTTAGTCAGTTTTATCCTTTCATTTGAAAACGTTCCTCAACTATTAAGATTATAGAAAACCTCTCTGTTCCATAAAAGCCCCCAGTGATTCACATGGCTATACTGACAAAGCCACAGTTATAAATGGAAATTATGAACTTACATAACAAAGCAAGTTTAGTGGCCATTCTGAGTCACTGAGCATACCCAAAACAGGTATTTGCCACTCTAATCCCTTCGTAATCCTCTCCTACTTGTAATTCTGCCTCACAAGTTTGTTATAAGGGAAAAGTATAAGGCCCTTTGAGAATGAACAGTGAATAAAATAGAAAAACAGTCAGTTAAAAGACAGATTTTGATTAAAATCAGAGAACACAAACATTGCCTCTAATAAGGAAAGATGGAAGGTGACAGGCTGCTAATGAGGTGGTGAGAGATAACCCTGGCAGCCTACCCCCACCAACCTATTCTATGTCCCAGACTACGCTGGCTAAAGAGCTGCAGCATATTCAGTTATCCAGCCTAGTTTTACCAGGGCCTGACAGGTACATACGGAAAGGGGTTGAACAGAATGAACGTTCTAAAAATTAGGCTTCAGATGGGACCTAGTCTTCTGTGAATGTGTTTATTCTGCAGCCCCTCTTTCCACCCCAAAACCAATGCTTCAAGGTCTAATATAATTTGCAGGGTTTGAGAGCAATTCCTAACATGAGTACTGATATATCATTTATGTTTGCCTCTACTCAGGGTAAGATGTATCTATATAAGATTACAGAATTTAAGGAAATAAACATTTGCTCCTATTGATTCTTTAGAATGAAGGAGAAAGGGAAATGAATGACATTTACAACCTTATATGACACTACCATCCAGAGACCGTGTTCTGGTCCCCAGCATTGATCAATGAAGAGAATTAATAGATTTGTTAGAATCATTATTAGAACCGAAGAGTTATTAGAACCTCATTAGCAGGGTCCAATTACAGACAAAAAGCCAAGTTATTTTAGCTGAACAATCGTACCAATGGAAGAAAATAGAACCTTCTTAATCACTTTCATTATCAAAACAGACTCCCTGCTGGAGCCTTTTAATTGGAAGTCTACCATTTCAAAGACATTCGCATTTTATCAAACTATATTGACAGGGCTAATAGAAATAGCTTCGAGTGCCTAGCTTCACATCTCCCACATATAAGAAGGCAGCTGTGGTGAGCTATTGAAACAAAACAGGAAGACCAGGATAGGAAGCTGGGCCTCCAGCATGCAAGCATCTGGTTGGAAATCTCACCACACTGTGAACCAGCTCTTCTCCTCTTCATGTCTACTACATTAAACAATGGGAAGGGATGGGGGAAGGGATAGTGAGAAGAGGAGAACAGCACCACACCTAGTCATTATGTATAAAATGTCCCAAAGATAAAGGAATGTCATCAACAAATGAACAAAAATGAGAAGTAGGATAGATGAGTAAGTAACGATTAATGGTTTTGCAAGCCAGCCACTTTGTACCCTAGATATATATCTCTCTCTTCCCATGTTTCTAACACACGCTATATCTAAACATCTAGGGTGCCACAGTGTGATTGCCATGAGCTGTATTTTGTTATTTATAGAGGCTATAAAAGTACACAGCACTTACAAACCACAAAATGCAGGCACCAGAGCCTGAAGGAACTCAGCCTAAATTATATACAAACAGTGGTGGGGAAAACAGAAAAATACATAGTTGCACCAAATTTTGGCGATAACAATTCTGGGAGACAGTAAGATAAGAAAAGAACTTTTTTTTTTTTCCTGAGACAGAGTCTCGCTCTGTCACCAAGGCTGGAGTGCAGTGGCACGATCTCAGCTCACTGCAAGCTCCACCTCCCGGGTTCATACCATTCTCCTGCCTCAGCCTCCCAAGTAGCTGGGACTACAGGCGCCCACCACCACGCCCGGCTAATTTTTTGTATTTCTTAGTAGAGATGGGGTTTCACCGTGTTAGCCAGGATGGTCTCGATCTCCTGACCTCGTGATCCGCCCGCTTTGGCCTCCCAAAGTGCTGGGATTACAGGCGTGGGCCACTGCACCCAGCCTAAGATAAGAACTACTGAATAGCAACCAGTACAAGGGTCCACACAAAAGAAAATCAACCCATTAGAATCCAAAGCTTTAACTCCTGGAAAGCAAAGAGTTAATATCATCATAGCAGATCTATGGCAAGTGCCACCTTTGGCATTGTCTTAGACCGTTTACGCTGCTATAATACAATACCTGAGACTTGGTAATTTATAAAGAACAGAAACTCACTTCCTCACAGTTCTGTAAGCTGGGAGTCCAAGATCAGGGCACCAATGGGTTCGATGTGTGGTAAGAGCCTAGTCTTTGCTTCCAAGATGGCACCTGGTTTGTTGCATCCTCCAGAGGGGAGGTGTGCGGCGTCCTCACATGGCAGAATGGATGGAAGGGGCAACAAAGAGCCCAAACTCCCTCCAACAAGCCCTTATATATGGGCATTCATCCATTATACTTTCCCAAAGCCCCTACCTCTCAGCACTGTTAACAGCACATGAATTTTAGAGGACACGATCTGACCACAACAGCCATCAAAAATGAATTTTGGTTTTCTAATCATATGATGCCCTGTTCATCCAGGGAATAGTAAAATGTGAATGCCACATAAACATCTAAATGCTTATAAAGAAGAATGAAAAATGGGTCAAAATATGATCTTATAATGGGTGTGGGAGTGCTGCAAACCTATTAATTATATTAAGTTCATCCCATTCAATTGATGATTACACAATGCTCATCAGCTAAAGGAGCCGTCAGATCCTTTATCTTTCTTAATAGGAGGTCTTAATCTTCTAAAACTTCTATAAAGGAAGAATTTCCAAGAGTCATAGGGAGCTAAAATACAAGAAATTCTCTCCAGGCCTCAGCCTTGAAATATTTAATGGAAGTATTTAAAGCTTGGTCCTTACTTCAGTACTCTCAGCACTTACAGGAGATTGAGAAAAATGGACAGACAGATGTTGTTAGTATCAAGTTTTACCAATTACAAAGGACCTAATGTTGCCACACGATTCTGTGATATTTTACTATTCTCACTGTGCACAGAGCTTAAGGGGCTTCCTCAAACACAAAGTAGATGTCTGAGTGAGACATATGTCTGAGTGAGACATGCCAATCACAAATACTTGCGTGAGGATCTGTATTCTAACATATCACCACAAACAGTCAAAACCAGCCAGGTTCATTTTTTTTTTTTTTTAATGCAAATCAGAAATGCTCAGTGGTTGACTGTTAAATCAAAATTTGCAAGATTCGGGGCAATTCCTCAACCTCTGAGCTCACTGAGGGTAAACATCACAAAAAGTCTCTTATTGCTACTTTTCTAATAAAGACCACTACAGAGTCCAGTGGCATCATGGTGTGTTCCTAGATGTCATTTGTAGTCAAAATTGAAAATAATCACCTAACTGATTCTGATGGTCTTCTCATAAATTCCTCTTTAGCCTCCCAAAGAGCATGTTACCGACTCATTGCAAAAATCAGGCTTTAATCTCTTCCCATTCATCAACAGCGACACCAACCCCCATCTCTATTCAAGGGGGAAACCATCTGCAATAGTTCTGCCCGATTTCCCCTGAAATTTTAGCTTCCACTGCCTGGTTTCTGAACCCTCAGCAATGGGAGCAATTTACCTCGATCGACTTCACCAGTCACTGTTGCAATTTAGCTAAGACATTTCCCAGGGGCCCATTAGAAAAGGTTCCAATTTGAAAAACTCACATCTGATCCTTCAAACCAGTCCTGGAAACATCATTTGGTACCAAGTTAGACATTATTCTTTTTCAGATTCCAAATCCTTCTCTTTGACACAGAAATGCAAATGGGAAATTTAAAAAGACAGGATTTCTGAAAATCAGCTCAACAAAAACTCAAATACACAAACATTAAAAGATATTCTGATAATAAGCACAGCCTGCCACATCGGTGTCAAAGTTCTGATTCAGTTTGGTTTTGTTACTCTACTCTATGCAGGCAAACTAAAGATGGCGGCCCAGGGCAAAGGAAGCCTTCAGCAGCATCTGCAATACAGCGACATCACAAACTTAATGAGTATGGAGTTCCTTCCAGAGCTAAGGACCATGAAAAGCCAAACTGCACTATTAAAATACTTCACATTCACACACACACTGTACCTACTCAGTGGAGCTAACCAAAAGAGATGTGGAAGTACACATAATGTGTGGGAATGGCCACAGGGTAGGAGACAGCTCCTATGGCAAAAGAAACAAAAAGTGTGTTTTATTATCAATAAGTAAAAAGTCAACGGCAACTTTCAGTTTGTTCTTATGAGATCTCTAATATTCAGTTTAGAATTATATGCTATCCCATAAAAAAACTGTACCATTATTTGAAATTAACAGGCCTTGGCAATGTATTTCAGTAGGTCTCATTTTATGTTTTGTCTTTTCTATTTTTTTTTTTGCACAGGGTATTGCTCTGTCACCACAGCTAGAGTGCAGTGGCTCAATCATAGCTCACTGCAACCACCTCAGCCTCCAAAGTAGCTGGGACTGCAAGCATGTACCATCACATCCAGCTGATTTGTTTTAATCTTGAGTAGAGACAGTGTCTCACTATGTTGCTCAGGTTGGTTTTGAAATTCTGAGCTCAGGCAATCCTCCTGCCTCAGCCTCCCCAAATACTGAGATTACAGGCATTAGCCACCATGCCTGCCTGGCCCTACCCTTTTCTAGAATACTACTGCTTCTGAAACATAATGTAGAAAAAGCATCCTCATAACTACTTAAAATAAAAATGATATCAAAAATTAAGTTAGTAAATAGAATAGTCCTGGGCTTTTTTGTCCATAAGTTTTTCCTTTAAAAAAAAAAAAAAAAAAAAAACCACTTCCTCCCAATTATCAATCAATAAATTAACAAGTATCAAATTACTATTAATAGAAATAACTGGAAACAAAAACCATGCTCAGTTTGAGACCAGCCTAGGCAACAAAGTGAGACCCTATCTCTTCAAAAAATAAAAAATTAGCTGGGCATGGTAGTGTGCACCCATAGTCCTAACTACTTGAAAGGCTGAGGACCTCTTGAGCCCGGAACATCAAGGCTTCAATGAGCTATGATTTTGCCACTGCACTCCAGCCTGGGCAATAGAGCAAGACTCTGTCTCAAACAAAACAAAACAAAACAAAACAAACAAACAAACAAACAAAAAACCTTAATTTGACTGAGTATATATATACGTTGTGCACATATGCTTGATTTTATGAGACGGGTCTCACTGTGTTACCTGGGCTGGTCTCGAACTTCTGAGCTCAAGAGAACTCGAGTAGCTAGGACTGCAAGTGTGCACTAACACGCCCAGCCTCACATGCTTGATTTTAAGTAACTTTCATATGTATTTTATAACAGAATTATTCCACATTAGAATGACAGCATTACATATTCTACGTGACATGAGTTCTAGGAGTTTTGTCATGTGAATGTGTTCACTATTCCCCTATTTCTGGCTATTTAGATGGTTTCTACCCTTTCTGAGAGACCACGTTACAGTAAACATCTTTAGGCACAAAGCTTAGCTCTTCCTTTAAATCTTTTCCTTAGAGCTTTCAGAGGTGGACTACCCTGATACAGACTATGTACATTTGATGAAGTCACCTACATATTTAGCCAGCTTGACTACATGGTCCCAAACAGCAAAGCATGATGCCATTCCATATACAATTTCTTTTATAATTATTTCTTAAAAATAAAATGCAGAGAATTTTACAAACCTGTAACAGCTACTAACTGAATTTAGAAGTTACTTAAGAGTGTCGCGTTTGCTTCCGACACTCTGAGACCTGTAACAGTCAGCATCACATATCAAGACAAACTTGAGTTTCAGTCATAGTTGCAGAGATAAAGACAAGGGCAAAGTATTCTCTCCACTAGACTAAGCTGCCTACTATGTTTAGTTAACTGTCATAGACTGAATTATAATCCTTCAAAATTCGTATGTTGAAGCCCTAACCCCAAGCAAGTATTTGAGAATGTGATTGTATTTGGAGATGGGGCTTTAAAAAGGTGATTACGTTTAAACGAGGCCATCATGGTGGGTCCTAATCTGGTGCTCCCATAAGGGGAGATTAGGTCAGAGAGACGTAGGGGGTGCATGCGTAGACAGGACATGAAGAGACGGCAAGGGAACAGTCATCTGCAAACCAGTTAGAGAGGTCTCAGACAAAACCAAACCTGAGACCAAGGGACAACAAGAGACGCTTTGATCTTGGACTTCCAGCCTCCCAAACTGTGAGAAAATAAATTTCTGTTGTATAACCCATTGACTCTATGGTAGGCCTAGCAAGCTAATAAAGTTATCAATCTGAGCCCTAAGGACATTTCCATGTGTTCCCCCCAGTCTACTATAAACTTTTTCATTTATCGATATAAAATCAAGCTCTATGTGGCTATGTTTTCACCTGTGCCCACAAAGCAAGTAAATGGAAGATCAAGGAAGAAAATCTAGATCTCTTTCTCTCACACCAAAACTCCTTCCACCATATTACTAGAATAATCATAAATGAGATCCTTAGGTATTTCCAAGCATCAATATGAAGGACCTACAATTTAATCTTACATCAATTAATTTCTGGAATACAGTTCTTGAGCATGCTCAAAAACAGCCAATAGTTTTGAACAAAAATGTACTAATGTAGAAACCTCTGGAAAATCCTGTAACAATCATACTGCTATACGGAAGACGCGCCTTCAAAGGAAAACTAAAAAATGGTAATTTTAAAAATCAAGGGCTATGAGCAAATAAGAGGAGAAACTTGATTTTGGCAGAGGGAGGAATCTAATTTTAACAGGTTTCAAGGAAAGATGGGTACAAAGAATGGGGCCAAATGACCAATAATAAAATCAGATGAATGCTAGCTTCGAACCATGGAAAATAAAAGTTCAAACAACTTTCAGGTTTTCAAAACTAAAAATTCTAGGAAAAAACGAAGAGACGAGTGTTACAGAACAGTGTGTATACGACTATGTGTTAAAAGTCTCTGTAAATCTCCTTCTCATCATATTCATTTTTTTGGTGTTACATGGCTTTCTTCCCTTGGTTGATACTGTCTCAGCTAACTGAGGGGGTAAAATACCCCAATATACTTGATGACATGCTGACCACAGCTCTTTCACCTTGAATTCTACGAATTCACCAAACTATAACTGAGAAAATGATAACCACGGACAGCTTTTGAATCTTGGGGTTTCCTTTATAAAGGAATTTACATATAGATATTTGAAAGTGCTGTCCTCCCCAAAACCCTCACACAAAAAGAAACTTTTGCGATGTGGGGAAGATTAACTTAGCCGAAGTCAGAGAAGTTGAATTGTAATGAGATGCAGGCAAAATACTCAAAATTCTTCAGCATGCTAATTTTGTACTTGATGGCCAAGATGATAGAGGTAGGTGGCCTAGAAAACCATATGGAGATGTGATGAAAACTATGCTTTCCAGAAGTCCTAGTTAAGGTATATATGGAGAGCAATATACCACTTGAAATCTATTTCTGAAATCTTTTTATATGGTTTAAATGTTCTCCAAAGATTATGATATAAACGAGAATTCTGAGGATCTAGATTTTGTTGAGAATATAGTTTGCAATTACTATGTAGTTTCTGGTTCATCAGGACTGCATCCTTGCAATACCAGCAACTACCAAATGGCCCAGCACTTAGTAGGGCCTCAGTGCTTGAAGGCATGAGTAAGCAACTTAAGAAAGGGAAAGTCAGATGAAAAGTTAATACTAAAGGGCTACTGGATATAAAGATAATTAGGTTAAGGAAAAAAAGTTTGTGGAGGCTCTTCCCTTAATGTTGGCAAAGAGAAGGCAGAAAGGCAAAATGTATGGCAGAGAGGTGCCTTTTTAGACTCTTGCAAAGTTACACATTAACTTCATAACTAATCCTTCTTATTGACATCAAGGCACATAATGATTTTCCTAGGCAAAGCTAGGAAAGTTCAAAATTAATAGTGTCACTAAAGTCAAACAAAATACTTTGCCCTTAACAGGCTATGAGCAGGTGATTAGATTCCTCTTGAAAGCAAACAAAAAGACAGTAATGTTTGTTAAATGTCTTCTATGTATTATCTTATTCAACTTCATTTACCAAGCAACAACCATGACAAGTCTCAGAACTAGTGATGGAGCTGGTTTCAGACACAACTAGCCCACCCTTTAAAGTCCATTCCTTTCATTCCTCATCCGGTCTCTCACATAATAAATAAACAAGACAGATTAATGATTAAGGAATGAAATAAGCCAAAGAAGTGCAAATCCAAATCATGAGGGGACTAAGATAACATTTCCAGAGCAAGTCTGGCATGTCAGTGCCAGAGCCCAAGTGGACTGAGGGGAGTCCATAGGGAGGGCAGCCTGTCATGAGGAGTCTGAATCCAAGCCAGGTAAGAGAGACACGTGGGGAAGACAGGACCCCAAGTACATCAAGCAGGTTGCCCACTTGGGGAGAGAAGGAAGGTGCTGATTGGGGCGCTATAAGGTGCATTCCTAGAGAAGAGGTTGGCAGCAGAAGTGGACCAGTTTGTAACACACACGGGAAATAATAAAATCAGTAAATACATTAAAGGTAACAGAAGCAAGGCTTCTCACTGTTGGAGAAGGGAGTTACAAATGCAGAAAGGGAGAAAACTAGCTGAACCCTGTGGTATTGGATTGGAACTGGAGGTGCTGATGTGGATACATGGTGTGCAACATAAACATGGAGTTACAGAAATACATATAGACATAAATATGTGTATGGCTGTACATGCATCTATGTATTCTCTAGAGCTTATCAATTGAGATGGTCTGGGGGCAGCAACACTCCAGTAGCAATGAGCATACCTGATGGCAAGGTCTTGACTTTTAGATACCATTTTCTACTAAAAGGAACAAGATTCCTTGGGAAAATGGCTGACTCTAGGGCTGACCTGGAGACAGTTTAAGATAAGCCTCAGCCCACAAAGCAAGAAATGGATCAAAAAAGAATGGGGACACATCAAAAGGACACAGGAACCAGCTTTAAGAGCTCTCACTGGCCAAATCAGGGACAATTTAAGTATGAAAACAAAAACAAGTTAATGTATTATAACTCACTGAATAAAGTATCAAACCAAGAGTCCATATTGATAAAAGTTAATTTGATTTTATATAGTTTCAAGGCACCTCCCCACAAAATGTTTATTATTTGATTAGAGAACATTCTGTTACAGTAAAAAAGTCTGACAGACACCATCTTAAGTCACACACTACATTCTGACGACTGTTATCTATTCATTTGACTTGACTGCAAGTTGTCCACTAGGCAGTATGTATCCGCTACCACCTTATCTACCTGCCTGCCTATCTCTCTCTCTCTCTCTCTCTCTCTCTCTATCTATCTATCTATTTTTGAGACAGTATCTTGCTATGTCGCCCAGGCCAGAGTACAGTGGCACAATCACAGCTCACTGTAGCCTCAACCTCCTGGGCTCAAGTGATGCTCCCATTTTTGTCTCCCGAGGAGCCAGGACCACAGGCACGCACCAGCATGCCCAGCTAATTTTTTAAATTTTTTGTAGAGACGGTTTCCCTATGTTTCTAGGCTGGTCTCAAATTTCTGGGCTTAAGTGATCCTCCTGCCTCAGCCTCCCAAAGTGCTGAGATCACAGGCATAAGCCACTGTGCCTAGCCTGTTACTTTAAAAATCTGAAACAAATGTGTTTCCTTCTTTTGAAAATTGCTATGTCAATTTTTCCCTAAATCAAAATGGATTACATATTAGTTTAAAATATTAGCAAGGTTCTATAAAAATTTAAACATCAAAACCACATGATCAGGTAGTAGTAAATGCTGAAATCAAACCAAGGTTTCAACATAGTTGCCGTATACATCAGATATTTTATAATTAAACTATTATAGCAACAACAACAAAAAAAACCCTATTCATACATGCAAAAATCCCCCGATACACTATCAACCTTTTAACTAAACAGAGGCAATTTACAGGATAGGACATGGAATTTCATGAGGATAGGGGACTTGTCTTTTCTAACTGACTTTCTACAGATACGCTTTGCACATAGTAAAATCTCACTAAAGTAAGTAGGGAGAACAGACCCCCCAGCTGTGAATGAAATAAGGACATAATGTTGCAAAATCAACAATAACACCCCTGGTATTCTATCCACAGGAGACCTCTGTGAGCTTTAATTTCCTTGTTTGTCAAATGGGGATAGTACTAGCAGTACATAATCAACAACACTGTTTTATGACTTAAATGAATACGTGTTTTAAAATGCTTAGACTTTGCACAGTAAGTTCGCAATAACATGGCAAGTATGATCACTTCTATGTAATAACATTAATTTAACTTTCTCCAAAGTAAATTTTGTGTGGGTGCCTTACAAGGAAACCTGGTATTCCCCTGAGAGTCAGGAAGATCTTGCAGCATAGCAATTGCTTACATTTATATTGATACTTATATTCCAACATGGCAGGAATATCAACAGCAGGGAAGCTTTTCAAAAATAAAGTGAAGAGAAGAAATGAATGTCTTCTCAAACACAAAGTAAGAACATAGGAAACATTTTCAGAAACATTTAAGAAACACCGTCAGCCATTAAGACAGTAGAAAGGGCAACCACAAATTAGAAGATATTCACAAAACACTCAACTAAAAAGTCACATTTAGAATATACAAACAGCTCCTAACAGTAAGAAAATGATGAACACCCAATTCCAAAAACTAAAATCTTCAAAAGACCTGAACAAGCATTTCACAAAAGATATCCAAATGCCTGATAACCTTATGAAAAGTTGCTCCACGTAAGAAATGGAAATTAAAACCAACTGAGATGCCACTATAAACAGATCTGAATAGCTAAAACTAAAAACATAAAAACACCAAGTGTTGGCATGGATGTGGAACAACTTTCCATATAGTAACATTGGAAAAGTGTTTGGCAGCACTAACCGCAGCTAAACATTCATCTACAGGATGACCCAACAATATCACTGCTAGATATACACAAACGAATGAATGTGTACATCCACCAAAAGGCATATACAAGAAAGTT
Organism: Macaca fascicularis; assembly: GCF_037993035.2. Taxonomy (NCBI): domain Eukaryota; kingdom Metazoa; phylum Chordata; class Mammalia; order Primates; family Cercopithecidae; genus Macaca; species Macaca fascicularis. The sequence continues at coordinate 169,433,987 of NC_088377.1, read as the reverse complement.
CATTAGCAGCTTTATCAGAATAGACCCAGGCTGAAAACAATCTAAATGATCACTAACAAGAGAATAAACTGTAGTTTATTGAAACAACGGAATACTATACAGAAAACAACCACTAGTGATACAAATAATAGCACAGATAAATCTCACAGACATTACATTGCATGAAAAAAGCCAGATATTAAAGGCTGCCTACTGTATGATTGCACTTACTGAAGTTTGAGAATAGGCACAACTAATTGATGTGGAATAATGGTTATTTCAAGGCATAAAAAATGCCATCTGGGAATGGACATGAGGGAAACTTTTGGGATGCTAACAATTTTCTATGTCTTGATTTGGGTGGTAGATACACCGGTTTATGCACATATATATATATATATTTAATTGTACATATATTTACATTTAAGATTATTGCACAATATACAAATGACTGGATATTGACCTCAATTTAAAAAGTATTTTAAAAAAACTTTCAGAAAGTGGCAAAGATACACACAGTAATACCATTTACATTTAAACAAATAATATTTTTATTCGTTTTAGGAAGATAACCTGAAAATTCTTAAAATATGTACCGTTATGCAAATATATGCAAATTATTCCTGGTGGCATGTGGCAATTTTACCTCTTAAGAAATGAAGACGCTGTATATCTAATTTGTTTGGGGACAGGTATGTGATTCGGAGAAGCTCAGATTCTAAGTCACCACATATCCTAGCAGAAGATAAGTCTTGGAGGGCAAGATCCCAGAAGAATGGCCAAAGCAGAGGCTAGTGGGAAAAAGGAATTCTGCATATGCAGGAAGATACAAGAAGAAGCAGAGTTAAGGACAGTGGAAAGCCTAAAGGCATTGCATTCTACAACACAGCTTCTGCTTCACAAGAATGAAGATAAAAAGGAAAACATGCCCCCACCATATTATTTTCTAGTTTGTGATCATTTTAATTACACAAAATGCACTTACAAAGTTTGTCTCCAGTCCCCTCCCTGCTCCCCTGCCCCGATAAGCTTTAAAATAACACACAGGTCTGAAGTGCATAAGGTACTGCACTATAAGTGGATGTTGTGAGGGATGTACCAGGGAAAAAGGAAAGGAGGGCTAATAGGCAAAAACATCATAATTGCTGGGAAGCAATTAGTGCACCTATGGTTCCAAGACATGATGATAGAGCTGATACTACCAAGGCTGAGGCTTCACTCACAACAAAGAAAGTGACTTTTAAAATGTCTGTGCCTTAAATTCTTGATTGCCTGCTGCATTAACTTGGCACAGGTTATAGCCCACACTCTCTAAGCGTCTGCATGTTGGTCAGTCACACAAGAGACAAGAGCCTGCTACACTCCTCATCCAGTGTCCTCAAAGGAGAAATCCCATTACTGCTTCTGAAATATAACCAGTCTTACAGAAATTACCCAACATTTGTTAAGTCTTACAGGTTCTGAAGCTGCCTAGTGCTTATGCTGGGTCATTTTCCCTGCTGGGCATACATCTCTCAGACACCAGAATCAGATTACAAAGAATTCACAGAAAACCCCTTTCTTATCTACCTGGACTAGCCCAGTTTATCTTAGATGATAAATTCCTTTCATAAGCATAATCAGTCCTAGTCAACAATTCAAGATTCAACTACCTCAAATTATCAAGTTTATAAGAACATGAGATGATTTGAAAAAAATACTGCAGATCGAAGGCCACAAACTGAATATAGAATCCATGTCCCCACAGGCCCTAACACTGTTCCAACTGACAACCAAATTCTAGACCCACTGAAGACAAAAGCTCCTCTAGTGTAATTGGTTTAGAACAACCAAAAGTTTATCTACTGCCCACTGGCATTTATCAGCTCTAATACTTCAAAGGCTGATAGTCCAAGCTCGTTTTATTTAAGTTCCATAAATCCCCAAACATTCATAAATATTTTTCAATTCATATCCAACTGAATTTTCTTTTTTTTGAAAACAAATGGAAACACTGAACATTGTTTAAAAAAATTAATAGACTATTCCCATTATCAAACCCAGACTACAAGTATTTGTAGAGTAGCATACTCTTGTATTTGTGTATAATACTCCTACATTCATATAGCACTGCAATCGCATTAGCAGCAGGCTTAAATTAATAAAATTGTTTGTCTTGTCAGCTTGTGTTACACGTTGTACAAACTTGTTAGATAATCAGCAGAGGCATGACAATTCATTATCCTACAGGGAGTCAGTCTGAAACCAGCAGCTTCCGCTTTCAAACAGAGCCGCCACGTCAAATTAGCCCATCATTTGCAGCCGGCTGCTGCATATTCTGAAGGGCACAGACAAAGAAACTCCGCATCCATCCTATCATTCACCAGCAGCAAGAGATTTTAAATTTCACTCCCAAATGCCAAAGCACCTATGGCTGCCCAGCATCAGCAGAATTGTATTTTGAGAGGTCTCTGAAACAAGACAGATTTGACTTTTTCAAGTCCTCAGTTTGGCTGGCAAGGGTAAAAGATGTGGTCCGATTTTACACCGGGTTTTAGCATCAGCACTTGGCTCCTACCAAACCAGCAAATGTGATTCTTCTCCAGCAAGGAGGGAGAAAGGAGAAAGAAAGAAAAATGAACTCTTCCTGAACAGAACTTCCTCGTTTGAGCTTTAATCAGATGCCTCACACTACAATTGCACAGAGGTAGGGGCAGTTAGTTGCCACTCCACTGGCTATGGAAGAACAAGACGTCACTCTCCTCTTGGGCTCCTTGCTAACCAACAGATAAGTAATGATAGGGTGAAGAGTTAGCATGAATCTACTCAGGTATTTCGGGCAACAGGAAGTAGATGTCAATTATAATATATACTTCTTGGCATCATTTACCCAAAATACAAATTGGTGATAGGTGGAAGATCATATGCCAAATGTTTCTGTAGGTTGCAGAGATCACCCCTACAACCTGGCCCCTGGACTAAGTAGAGCCATGCAAATTAGAACAACACATGGACCCAAAGTAATTTATTTAGGTCTAAAATAAAAAAGACTTTTGGAAACATGAAAATGCTAATGAAAATAAGACCCACAACTTGAATACTACATACACTCTGTTAGACTTTTAATGCTGGTTAATATCAGACCAGTGAAATATTTGCAAGCCAAAAGTTGTTTTTTAAACAACCGGTGCTCCAAAAGACTATGGGTTCCCCGTTAAGACTGCATAAATCTGGCCAACCATCAAGTCTGTGGTATTATTTCAAAATTCTGTCTGTCCCTGTCTGGGAGAGAATAATAACCTCCCAACCCACTGCTGGTCTTGGCCATGTAGTTTTCAGTACCCTTCCCTGGGGAAAGACCATCAGCACTTCCCTGGCCTGGTGGATTTGGGAGTGGCCAGTGAAATCACGGTGAGTCAGCTCTTGATTGCCACATCTCTCTTTCCCTCCACTGTGATAAGGGTAAAATGCCATATAACATACATATGATCTATCAATCTGGATCCCAAAGTGAAGGAAACGTGAAGCAGAACCACAGCCTACCGATGATGGACATATGAGTGAGAAATAAACCTTTACTGTTATAAAGCCACTGAGTTTTTGTTACTGCAACATGACTTACCCTTAGTAGACTACATAAAGCCTATAGAAAATTTGGTTCTGTCAAGGATACCGATGCTATAGTGAAAAGCAACAAAACATCCAATCAGAGAGGCACAATAGGATCTCTCAAAGCATGATGGCCCACTTTAAGAAAGAAAAATTATTTTATTCTATCTGACCTCCTCAATCTGAGCCCTATTTTCACTCAAGAAGATAATCTATACAATTTCAACAGAGAAATCATTTTCTATTCTCCAAATAGAAAATACTGTGACACAAAATGACACATCACATTCAGAGAGTCTAATATCTGTTTTATCTTTCTCTGCTTCCTATTTTGCTATCAGGATGCTAGCTCCAATTCAGTTCTAATTGATAATCTACTTTGGGCTAAATGTGAATAAAATACTAATAAATAGGCTCTGAGTGTTCAAGAGGACTCTAGTGAAAGCTAATTTTTGGGGACGGATCTATTTTGGTTCTTTAGGTTCTTACTTCCTCACTGAGATGTGGATAGGTGTAGTATTGACAAAGACAAGTAACCATTTCAGCGGTAATCAATTGTTACAAAATTGTATTAGCTGGGCAGGGTTCAGTAGTAAAGACAAATTTCAGTGCTAAAAATATTCTTCAGAGCCCAAATAAAGCAGGAAATAACAGACAGTGCTCTAATGAACACAATAAAGGGAGAAGGAAAATCCACAACACCAGACTGCTCTACCTTACTTTGTTCACACATTCTGGATTTTCTGCCAAAGTATCAAAATATTTGTCAGAAATTAAAGTTCCACTACACACCTAGGCACCCTAGGAGCCTCTCTTGCTTACTTTGGTCTCAGTTGTGTTATGTAACCAATAAGAACTGAATAAGCAAGGATCTGATTGGGGAATGGCATTTCACCTTTGGTGGCAGGGGAAAAGGAAAGGCCTTTCAATTAAAAAAAAAAAAAGTTTAGAAAAAAACAAAAATCAACATCTCAATTTTCATGCCAAACACACCTACAAACAACATCTGGCTCCTAGCATCCAAGGCTCCAATGGATCTATTCTGCACTGTCCCTGCTTTTTAAGACATAAAAGCACACTGTTTCCTATTATCATTGTCGCTGTTGGTAAAAATTTCCATTCAGATCATCCCCCCAAAGCATAAGCCACTCCAGTAAGAATTTAAAACACCTCTGCCTGAACCCAGTCTCTTCTACAGGAGTCAAACAGGACACTTGACAGGAATTCATTATCCAAGAGCCGGTACTGAAATTCTGGCACTCTGCAGCTCTGATGGGGGACACTATTTGTCCCTAAAAAAAACTGGGAGTGAGTTAAGATCACTGGGTCAATACCATGTTTATCTCCATGCTGCCAAACCACACAAACCAGAGTTCAGAAAAACAGTACCTGATCAATGCTAAGCCAGCTGTCTTCAAGCAGATATTCCTTAGACGACCATGGAAGAAAAGGAGGCAGAGTTGGTATAAAGGCCAATGCTCAACAAAGGCATTATGCCAAGGGTCAGTAAACATAATCTGGCCTTTCTGTGCAGCGTATAAGCTGAAAACGGTTTTTGCATTTTTTTAATGGTTTGAAAGAAAATCAAAAGAACAATATTTGGAGATGTGGAAACCTTATGAAATTCAGATTTCAGCATTTGAAAATAAAGTTTCGTTGAAACACAGCCCACACTCATTCATTCAGGCAGTTAGTGTATACGGTTGATTTCAGCTACAATGGCAGAGTTGAATAGCTGTGACAAAGAGTGCATGGTCCACAAATCTCAGTATTTGCTTACATATTATCATTTGGCCCTTTATAGAAAATCAAGTGTCCTGGCCCCCGCCTTATACTTTTTAAATTCCTACTTTCGCTTACCCAAAGGAAACAGAGCCTAAAATTCCAGCACTACCACTGGAACAACCAAGCAGTCCAGATGAGCAGCCTGTCCAGCAGTGAAAGGCTGGCTGGGTCTCCGAAGAAAAGTGGCCATATTCGTCTTTCTGTTTCCAATAGCTGGCACACAATAGGTGTTTAATAAATGTGTTTTGTTGAACTGCTGATGAACATAAGCATTATGATGGCTGCAAAAGAAAGTTCACCACACAGGGTTTACCAATACACCCACCCCTCCAAATTTCCACCTGCTCACTTTTTGAAACCACAAGACACCATAGATAGTGAAATAAAAAACACTTTTATCATTTATATGGAGACCAGCATGTCAAGTACAATTCCCACTGGAATAAACTCTCCAGTTCTATTAGGAAGACAATATCCTAGGATGTGACAAAATGGAAAAGATGAGAAGGGGAGAGACAGAAATGCTACATCTAACAACATGGCTGGCTTTGCTGGATCCCAGCCAACAACTGGCCCCATCGATCAGATATTCACAGAGCAGCAAGGAAAAACGATGGGAAGAGGCAAGCGTGCCAGCCTTACACTTGGATGCTACTTGGGATTCAGGCAACAGCTGCACACCAGGTAATGCTCCCGCGAGCAGTCAGCTGGGGAAGCGTCGTGCCTCATCCTCACTAAGAGCTCCGGCTGCAGACTAGTCCACGCTATTTGGACAGCCAATTGCCCATGACTAGGCCAGTGTCCACAGGGTGCTGAGTAACCAGGGAATGCAATAGGGTCATTTGTTCACAACAACAGTCTTGCAAAACTGCAAGGACTCTCCTTATTTTCCAAACCCTGCCCAGTCCACAGATTTGCTGGAACAGGGAGGTGGCTATGAGTCACACAGAACCCCACATCACTATCTTTCAAACAACTGAGGACACTGAGGCCTGTCTCTCTGCAAGGAAGGTCCCTAGGCCAAATGAAGGCTATAACCTAAGACTCTCTCTCTAGCCAACCTACTTTTTTAACTGGTAGGCTTATCTGCCTCAGAAAAACTTCCCCGCTCTAAACCATGGCTCAATTCATCTATGTAGTATAAAACCAGAGAGTCAGCTATATGGGCAACGCACAGGCAGAAAAGCCACTGCTCACCTGACATTCTAAACAATGCATACCACTCTACCATGGAAACAGCCAGGACTCAGCTCTTGACACTACACCGTTCTAATTCATGGACTACAATATCAAATGACTCAAGTATCAGAGACAAGCCAAAATCTGCAAAAGTCCTCTAGCAATGCTAAGAATGCTTCTTTTGAACCAAGTCTGGTCATCCATAACCTGCAGTCTAGCGAGGCTTTAACACCATTCAACAAGAGGGGGAAGACTGAATGGATTTCAGCACACACACACACCCCCTACCATGGAAACAAAACAACAACAACACTTAAAACAGAGCTGTTTGCTTATACTAATTTTCTAGATCTGCTTCAGTAACATCAATAAAGTATATTCTACCTCTTCAGAGCCATCAGGAAACCAAAAAAATTCTACCACCAAAACAGACAAGATAAAGGTTATCGTTACATGCATCCCAGAGTGAAGACTAGGTTAAATGGAAGGGAAGAATGTGCGAAACATTTATTTTACACTAGTTTAAACAGACTAGTATAAACTCATCCTTATGATTTTTTATAATACATTTAGTGGTAAAACTTAACCTAACCTGAAATTATTTGCCGCAAAACAGATGTGAGGTTACTTTAAAGCCCTCATCCCAGTTAGTGTGAATACAAGTTGAATATCCTTAATCCAAAAATCCGAAATCTAAAAGGATCCAAAATCTGAAACGTTTGGGCATCGGCAAGACACTCGAAGGAAATGCTCATTTAAACATTTCAGATTTTTGGATTAGGGATGCTGAACAAGGAAATATAATGCAAATATTCCAAAATCCAAAAAAATCCAAAACACTTCTGGTCCCAATCATTTCAGATAAGGAATACTCAACCTGTATTCATATATTTCATTGAATAAATTTTAATGTGTTTAATTATGGGGTTGCTACCCATAACCCCACTGAGGGTATGTAATTAACATACCACCCACGTACCATATAACCTTTCTAAAATTCATAAACTTCTGAATTCAATCCCTAAGGATTTGTGAAAAGAGACTGTGGACCTACATTACCTCATCTTCCTCAGTACTCCCACCAGCAGTCCAGCTCTGAAACTTTCCACTCATAAGAACCAGCATAGGGAGAACCTACAAATCCTCCAACTCAACCTTCAGCCCTTCTCAATACTTAGGCTATGACCTATCTGCAGTCTGTGCAACCGGTTACTGAATGAACAATGAATCTTTACACAGCCAAATCAAAATTGTTGTTGCCATACAAAACTGAGTTTAGGTTAAACTTCACTTACTCGTTTTTTTGTTTGTTTTTGTCTTTGAGACAGGATCTCATTCTGTCACCCAGGCTAGAGTGCAATAGCATGATTATGGCTCACTGCAGCCTTCACCTCCTGGGCTCAAATGACCCTCCCACCTCAGGCTTCCAAATAGCTGGGACCAAAGGCACATGCTACGAAGTCTGGCATCTATGTGTGTGGAAATGGGGTCTCACTATGTTGTCCAAGTTGGTCTAGAATTCCTGGCCTCAACTGATCCTCTCATCTTGGCCTCCCAAATTATTGGGATTGCAGGCTTGAGCCACCGCACCCAGATTTAACTTCTTGTTTGAAGGTTCCCAACTGGAGGCTATACCTCCCACTCTACATGTTTGAAGCTGAACTTCTTGTGGTTTCCCAGAGTCTCCTAAACCAGTTCCACCGATTTTTATTAACTAAATTCCTGTCCTCCTAGATTAAAACTTTAAATCTCTATTGATAAATTTCGCATCCACTAATCTACAACTTAACCACCCCATTCCAAATTTCAGCAATCAACAAACCTTGTTGACTCCTCCCAGTGTGAACGTTCTTGTATCTTTTCCTTCCTTTCCACGTACACTGCCTAATTAAGCCTCCCCACACCTCATTATTAATACCACCAACAGCCTCTTCACCACAGATAGATATTCCTAACGTAACACTGAAATCACATCAAATCCCTGCTCAAAAGCCTTCAATGACAGCCCACAGAAGGAAGCCAAAGCTATCCTTAGGATAGATAGCTTTTAAGACTGTTTCATTTTGGATCCAAGCTACCTTCCAGGCCTATCTTCTTCAGGCTAGAAATGTATCTGAATCAGGAAAGCTTTCAGAAATATATCCCACTTTGAGGATCGCTTGAGTCCAGGAGTTCAAGACCAGCCTGGGCAACATGGTGAGACTCTATCTCTACAAAAAATTGTTGGGCGTGGTGGCTCATGCCTATAATCCCAGCTATTGGGAAGCTGAGGCAGAAGGATCACCTGAACCTGGCAGTTCACCTGAGCCTGCAGTGAGCCATGACTGCACCACCTGGGTGACAGAGTAAGATCCTGTCTCGAAAATAAAGGAAAGAAAAAAAATATATTAATATATCCATGTCTGCATATCCCCCTCCTACACAGATAATTCTGACTTCATGGGGGGCGCACAGCAGGAATCTGGTTGTTATTGTTGCTGTTTCTTGGTTTTGGGTGTTGTTTTTTAAAGCTTCTCTGTGAGTCTATACTCAAAGTTTGGAGGCTCCTAGTCTAAAAAACCTGTTTACTTCCAGCACCCACATACGCCTGCACCTTCCATTCAGCTACCCTTCAACACCTGCTTGAACGCCATTTCTTCTACTAAACCATCCTGTTCCACCCCATCCTGAAACACTTTCTCCTGCCTCTTAACAATTACAGCAATTTCTAACAGATCAAAATTTATGTAGTTTTGTTCACTTTCTACTGAAGTAGGAATATGATTTCTAATGCGTATTTTCTTACTTTTAAAAACACTTTGTGTGTTTAAGCTTATTGCTCAGTTAGGTTATAAATTCCTTTAGGGGAAGAAGAAATATTTCATCTCTTTCCTACTCTTACCAATTTCCTAGTCTTACTTAGCCCAATTCTCACTCATACTATTAGGCTATCTTGATTTTAAAATTACATCAGATTGATGATGCAATTCCGATCCAGACAATCAGACTTCATGGCTACAAATTCAGAGACGCAACTACCAGCATACACCTGGTTAATCTGATTCTGATCCAGAACCCAAAGGGGGATAAGCGTGTTCTGAAAGGACAGTACCTTGCACACAAGCATCCTAGGAAAAAGTGAACGACTCAGTCTGAGTGAGCATACTATGGTATCATCGTTTGTGTGGAATCAAAAGGCAGGAAACAAGCTGTCAAGAGGAAGATATAGGAGACAAGGACAGGCAAGCAAAACAAAGAATCGCAGGCACAGTGCAGACAATATGGAATGATTCCCATGAGTGTTAGATTCTCACTTCAACATCCTATTTTCATGCAAGTTTGTGTTTCCACTGGGCCAGAAACAAGGCCAACACTGACTTGGCCCGTTGGTAACCAAACACAAGAGAAAGACAGAAAAAAACCAAGATGTTTATTGATCCAAAGCAATAACACATACACAGAGTAAAAGGGGTGGGAAGGGGGGACACTGACTTGAGCCAACATCATACACAAACATACTAATCCTACAAGAATCAAGAAACCTTGTTCTCCCTTGTTGTCTTCAATAGTCTATCACTATATTAGACAAATGAAAAGCAAAGGAAGGAGAGAAAACCCAAGTAAGTGACAATACGACATGGTGACATTGACAATGGAAAGGCACAAGTCGCCTTTAGCTAAAGCACTGCTAAAAGTTATTATAGTGGCATATCCTGAAAAATTAATTCTTATAAGAAAACACCATGCTGTGGGCCTATACCTGCAAGAGTCATTTCCTTAAAGCACTGATGTTCAGTCTTGTCAAATATGTCACAATCAGGTGCTGATAACTGCTGTCAGCAGAAAAAAACAATTTTTCCTAAAGGATCTTCCAGGCTGGACATGAAGTTTTTGGAGTATCTGACTGCAATTTTCCTTCAAGACTGTAGCTAGAGAAACCATTCGTATCCAGAGAACTCACCCTCACAGAAATGTCCCTCAATACCCAATGCCAATTCCTTACAATACCATCTGAACCTTGGGAAAAAAAAAACAATGTAAAGCTGAAGCAGAAAGTACTCCGAGTCCATGATTCCTCAGACAGACAAGGGCAGGGCAGGAATTGCATAGCCAACCCTACACTCAACAAAGTCCTTTCCACAGCCACATGTGCTATTTATATCCAAACCACAGGATCCAGGACTTTTGACAATTCATTTAATGATAGGGCACACCAACGTCTCTATAATTTTCAAAGGAACAGAGATGTTTGTAACTTTGAAGAACTTGGTCGACCTGGAAAGTAGCCCTGCAAATCACATTTTTCCTTCATTTCTATATACAAATTCTAGCTCTGCCACCCAAGCGACAACCTCCCTATACACAAGCAAAACACATCTCATGCATGCTGAATGCAAAGGCATTTATTCTCAATTATTCCCAATGTTAAGTTTAAAAAAAAATAGTAACAGTAGTAACAGAAAACCAAAATGTGCTAGTAAAGAATACCTTTCCTCCAAGTTATACTGAATACAAACATTACTAGCATAGGCTGACTACTTAAATGGCTAAGACTGAATGCTAGCAGCCTTACTTAGTCACATCTGCAGCTCACTACCATATGTTCAAAGTGGCTATGGACTGAAGGGGACCAGAGACTAGGCATCACGTAAGCCAGGTATAAATAGATATTTATACCTACAAAGGCCAGACATCAGTTTTCTAGCCTAAGACACCACCATATTCAAAAGATGAATGTTCACAGGAAGAAAGGAATTAGTAAGAAAAGGCCACCCACATAAAGTCAATCAAAATATATCCCAATGAAATAAGGCACAGAAAATTGGAAAAGAGGGACATTTTCACTGTACCAGCAGGATGTCTGTGGCGTTTCCATTCTTCCTTCCCTTCTCTAATGCCCTCCTCTGATGAGTCTGTGACATTACTAACAGATTTCTCATTTAAGCATTCATTGGTTCCTGCTATTCACTCCCACCTCAAATCATAATCCCTGGAGTTTGAGGCTCAACAACAGTTGTTATGGAAATGAATGTAAGGACACATGAGCTAGGGTTCAAAATGCTGGTGTAGCTGGCAAGAAAGCAGAATGAAATCTCCAAGCTTGCTTCTGTAACAGAATTAAGACCTCTGCCTGTTGCTATAAGATAATAATTACAGTCAAAGCTATCTATTTTTTAAAAGAACTTCTAAAATTATAATGTGTCATACTGGCAGGCAGAAACTATGCTATGAAATAAAGCAAAAAAAGGAGTTCTAAGATGACCATTCGCTCCAGGTACTCCCTACCGTTTCCCCACAGGTGTTTATAGGCAACACACAACACTGACACACACAAGTCACATCTCTGTGTGTCCTGTGACAGTATTCTGTGTTGCCAAAAATCTGAACTGTGACACACACAGGTCACAGCTTCCTCAGCAGATAAAGGAGCTGATTACTCCAAAATGGGCTCAAATGTTTCTAAACATCAGTATAAGCAGTGTAAGCAACCAGGCAGAGGGCAGCTGAAGTTAGGGTCTCTGTTGGAGATGCCTTAGCATGATTGCTACCTCAACAATACAGACCCTTAAATGGCCCAGGCCACCCAGGACTATTGTTTATAGTCAGTATTCAATCAGACTGTACAAAGTTTTGGAAGTTCAGGGGAATGGGTTCACAAACCTGCTACGTCTATGATCAAGCCACTCAGTGATAAAAAGAAGATAAAATCACTTGTAAGTGACTTTGTGGCAGCCCTTAGAAAAAGAGCAGGAAGCTTGTACCAATCATAACCTCACACAAAGTCAAACGCACCTAATCCGATCTCACTTTCCCCTGGTGCTAACAAGATGTCTCGCTACCATCATTAGTCATTGATGGCATGCTATGGTAGGCATTTTAATCAGGGAAGATTCTCGTAACTCAAGTAGTAGAATTCTGAAAATAAGAAACAGCAAGATTCTTAAAGCTGTCTACAAAACAAAAAACAAAACAAAACAAAATCTGAATCAAGCCCCTTATTTCTATTCCTTTCCCAGTTGTCACACAGTTGAGTAGTCATGCGTCACATAACAACATTTCAGTCAATAATGAACCACTTATACAACAGTGGTCCCATAAAATTTACTGTACCTTTTCTATGTTTAGATACACAAATACCACTACGCTACAACGCCTACGGTATTCAGCACTGCAACATGCTGTACAGGTTTATAGCCTGGAGAACGGGCTATACCATATTGCCTAGGTGTGTAGTAAGCTATACTACCTAGGTTTGTGTGAGTACGCGCTACGACACTTCTGCATCGAAATCACCTAATGATCCATTTCTCAAGAACGTATCCCCATCATTGGACAATGCATAACTGTATCTCTTCCCATGAGTATCTTTATACTTACCAAGGATGTTTACAGAATTCAGGGTATTATTTTTATAGTTTAAGGTTTTTAGAATTAAACTTCCTATCAGTTTATGAATGTAACGGAAGTTTTAAAAAGGAAACTTTGCTCAGGATTACATAATTTGCAAGATGCAAGGGAGACAATACTTAGAATAATCAGTTGCAGTCATGGTCATCTTAGAGTTTGCTTCAAGTAGCAATCTAAACATTCAGGGGAGTTGTGAGTGTGTCTTTACAAACAGGAGTATTTGTTGTATCTCTAAACTCTTCCTTCCCTCTATTTGCATTCCTCCAAAATCATTTCCCTTTTTGCACCTGTATTTCTGCATTTAGGGCAAAAGGACCAAGATTAAAGGTTATCATCTGACAAGGGACTTTAGCAAGTACGTTATCTTCTTAAACACAAAAAAGGGAAAATATGATCACACACAGGTGATTCCTTTCAGAAAAAGCATAGGGCAGCTAAGGAGAAATGAGCATATCATCATGTAATAGCCCAGTTCAAAATGTCTCTTATACAGGATAGGCCAAGAAACATAGAAAGAAGTGCCCAATCAGGCAACAGCATTTACTTCCACCCACTGTACATGCAAAAACTTCAACCTTGGTATTGTACGAATGTACAAGAAAAAAAACTGTGACGTACCTAGCGAGTAAGTGTTTCATCATAAAGTACCCTGCTTTTTAAAATAAATAATCACAGTATATATATACAAAGGGAAGTATACATAAGCAGGTCATCTGGGTGGTCTCTAAGTTGACCCAAAAAGGATAAAATGAATGAAAAGAACGTGGAAGAAACGGGGGGGGGGGGGGAATAAAACAACCAGGAGCCTAAATATATTTAGCACACCTTCAATATCTATTAATTATAAATATAGATCTTCCCTAAATCAGTGTTAATTGCAAAGGGAATATTCATGATCATTTTGCTAAATAAACAGATGTTTGACTAAACTTACAACTTAATCACCATCATGAAAGATATATTATAATCTACTATCATTAAAAATCACCAAATACAAACTTAATTTAAGATATTTTTACAGCAACTCTAGGTTCTTCATTAGAACTAGCATCATTACACATTTGAAAAATATTTGTATCTATGTGCAGTTTATATGCCATTCGATAAAATACAGGTGGAAGGACTGGGAAGCAGAATGTGACGTCACCAGCAGACAAGACTTCTACCAAGTCATGATTGCCTTGGCCAATTTCAACAGGAAAAGTACTCTAAATTACAATATGCTCAAACTGTGAAATAACCCAAGCCTGATAGGCGTACACAGTTCAAGCCAAAAACATTCCTCTTATAACACACACATATACACACACAACCACTTTCTTCCAAGAGCCAGAAACCATGAACTTCCTCCTAAGGAACAAGGTGACCATATCAAGTTCACCATCAACACTAGCACCTTCAGACTTACTGAATCCAATCACTTTAAAACACAGCTTCAATGTTTTTTCGAAAACAACTTTCAGAAGGGACAGGTTATAAAGATGACAGTGAGGTCAGAGGAGGCAAAAGAAGGAGAGAGAGGGTGGTGACCTTCAAATGTAGTGCTACCAAAATGTCGGGGGCTATTTTGCTAGAAAGTAAAAGCATCACCTTCCTTCCTGACACCAGAGCAGTGACAGTAAATGTTTGCTGACATTCAGTAAAATGACAAGGGCTGCTTAAGGAGTGGCCTTCACAAAATGTCTAGGTAAGAGGCAAAGAAAGCTTCAAGGGAAAACACCTTGCACACCAAGGTTCCCACAGACTGTAAAGGAATCTCTTCAAATGGAAAACATTTAAACATGTACCTAATGATCAACACCTGGCAGGTTCATGGGATTTGGACCCTCTTACAATTCAGTTCCATCCCTTGTAACAGGCTCACCATCAATCTCCACCAAAAAAGTTAAGTTTGTCTGTCTGGATAGGAGATTGGCTTCTATAACATTGGGGATGGCAAAAGAGTTTACAAGGAGAAAACAGAGACAAAAATTTCTGAAGCAAGAATAAAATGAGGGTGGGGGTTTAGCATGTTACCTCCATAACCGTGCCCAGTGACAAACAGTCTCTGAATGCCCTGTACTTTGGTTTCTACCTCACAAGAGATAAACCAAGAACACCACTAGAATCCAAGTGGTAAAGGACAAGTCAAAGGTGATTTCTTTCTCCTTTGAATCCCCATACCACTCGGGGTGTGTCCCTCTTGCATCTTTTTTTTTTTTTTTTTTTTTTTTTGAGACGGAGTCTTGCTCTGTAGCCCGGGCTGGAGTACAGTGGCCGGATCTCAGCTCACTGCAAGCTCCGCCTCCCGGGTTTCTGCCATTCTCCTGCCTCAGCCTCCGGAGTAGCTGGGACTACAGGCGCCCGCCACCTCGCCCGGCTAGTTTTTTTGTATTTTTAGTAGAGATGGGGTTTCACGGTGTTAGCCAGGATGGTCTCGATCTCCTGACCTCGTGATCCACCCGTCTCGGCCTCCCAAAGTGCTGGGATTACAGGCTTGAGCCACCGCGCCCGGCCCCCCTCTTGCATCTTATCGCATGCTGCCTTGATTAGCATGTGCTTGAGTTATTCCCACCACCACATAGCAGGGACTTCATCTTGCATACCTTTGTACCCCTCCTCATGCCTAACACACCAGGACGCTCAGAGGAAAGAAAGACAAAGAAACCACCCGATGAACTAAACTTTTAGAAAATGACTAGACAGCTAAAACACTCCCATGGGCCATTCTTTGTGGAGCACTTTCATACAAGAAAAGGGACATGGTACTTGCCGCCATCTCACTACCCCCCACCTATATCTTCTACCCTATGAGTATGACAGACAGGCATTAATAGGAAGTTTTTCCTACTCTAGATTAAAAAAAAAAAAAAGTATTGCAAGGAAAAACGAAGCTGAGTAGGGTCTAGATGATCTGGAATAGTAATTCTCCAAAGAAGTCATCCAACAGAGAGGTTTCTGGCCTCTTTAGAATGTAAGTTACTATCTCTAGTGACCCTCAGGGAGACAGACAGTTGCAGAGGCTCAAAGCTACTGAAAATGACACTAATTCTGCCCTTTGGTGAAACCACAATGGAAAATGAGAAATACCCTTTAATTTGATGCAATTTAAACATCAGCCAGAGACACATCTTGGTGACACACGTTGTCCTCTTGACTCGTCAGTTCTGGCTTGGATCAGTCCAGTGTTCATGCACACTTTCATACTAACCCTAACACTACAACATCCTTCTAAGAATACCTAGGCCCAGCTACCAGCTGCCCATCAGGTAGATCTCTTCACTAAAGATTAGAAAGAACACCTTTCTGAAGTCCCTGCAAGACTTACCTTCTGGCTAAGAAAAGCTAGATGGTAAATCTTAATGCTCCGTTACCAGAAAGGCATTCTGGGAAACTGTCCAACCTGATAGGGAGAGCATTCAAGTTGAGAACAATTGAGAACAAGATAACAGAGCCCAGCAATTTCAGGGTATTAGATTTAATAACAAGGAAACCCTTACCTGACTCTTGGGAAACACTGAGGGGATTAACAATAAGGCTTTTAAGGAGATCTGAGCTACCCAAAAAGAACATTAAATAAGCACATAGTGTCATCATTTATTAAAAGCAAAGTTCAAATAAAGGAATCTACTGTGTTCCATTCTAACAAGTGGGCCTTTGAAGTTACCTGCAGGAGTGAAATGATTAGGTCTCCTAAGGGCCACAACAGGTACACAACTGAAGGCAACATTAGCAAAGAGTGAGGAAGAAGAAGAAACAGCCAGCAGAGAGGCACCTCACCAAGCAACAGTCAACACAGGGGCTTGCAAGTCTCTTTCAGAATTAGAATCACCTGTGGTACAACAAGGTTTGCACTCCACTCCCAGAGATTTGCTTTAATTATTCTAGCTGAGGCCTGGGCAGTGGTTGTTTTGTTTTCAAGTTCCCCCAGGTGATTTTAAGGTAAAAGAACAAGCACACAAACAAAGAACAAACAGGTAAAGGACAAAGGAGGAAAAGGGCATTTCAAGGAGCCATCTTATAAAACCACATTCAATATTTAAGAGTCATTTTAGATTTTACTTCTTGAGAAAGTTAATTACATATAGGGCAAATCAAGCCTGGAATGAAATTTACCCACCTAAGTATCCTGATTATGTTACAGGTATTCTTATGGGAGAATAAAAGTTTTCCAGGTAAGTTTCATAAATCAGGCCACATTATGGCTCTTAAGGAAACTACTGGCACAAACCATAGGACAGAGAAGATAAGTCAGACACTATTACTATGTTAATGATTTTCTCTCCCTACTTCCAGAGGAGACAGATAAGTAATAAACCTTTTCAAGGAAAGAGCTTTCCAGATGGGAAATATTTAAACTCATCGTTTAAGAAATGAGTGGCTATGACATCTTTATTATGGAATAAGTAAAAATGCTCCAAAGTGTAAAAGAATATGATTACTTCATATAAGTCTTAAAGCAGGCTAAACAACATCTGCATCTACAAGATTCGATTTGGTTTTGATGTTATCACTTTCAAGCTTAAGACTCCCATCCAGAATCAATCTCACCAGATCTCCACTTCTACCACAGACACCCAGGACACACTAAAAAGTGGTTCTCAATCCTAGCTGCACATCAGAAGCATCTGAGGAGCTTTGGAGTGTAGAGGGAAGAAAAGCTACTACACCAACCCCCATCCCCTTGGAAATTCAGTAGACCTGGGTCATGTATGCTAATTAAGAGCTACCTGGGTGATTTCTGATGCACAGCCCAGGATTGAGAGCTGCATTAAAAGCACCTATTCTTAACATTTTTCCTCTGTGTTATTCTGCTGATTGAGCCATGTTGCTATAGAGTCAGACCCAAAGCAGGCAATAATCAGTTCTGCTGCTTGATACACAGACGAGTTACTGTGATTCTTTGGGGACTCTAATTTAGTGGAGTTGAGTCACTGATGAGTTCATGGCTTTGTTTCTCATTAGTCTTTTATTGCATTCCAAGTTGTGTGTGCTTTTTATTCCAAATCAACACATGAAAAATAAATGCTTAAAAAAATACCCAGGCTACTTGCTAAAGAAAATGGTTTTACAAACCTTATCCATTCAATAGATGCCTGATGAATAAAAGAAAGGTAGTCCACACAAACACACACACAGCCAGACATGTGTCCATTACAAACAAATATAGCCAGTTACCCTTACAGCAGGAGAGATTACAGAAACCTGTTTTGCCCTGAACCTTAAAACAATACCTGGGATCTGGGCTTGCAGGCAGCGACAATTTAATCATGGACAGCAACCTGAGCACAGACTTAGTAAGGGCAAATCTGCCAGCCAGAAGTGCAACTGCTTTATGCTGGCAATAAGAAGGAGGAGAAGATTGTGCATAGGATGTCTCTCCACTCAGAGGCTCTTTTCTAGTCAATCTTTTACCACCATGACTTTAAGACTTGGGCCAAAATAATTTCAAAAGCAACATATCAGAGACCATTCTCATCAGCCCCTGCCTGATGCCTTGTCCAGACAGAGACAGGAGCTAAAGAATGTCTGGGGCACCTTGGCCAGCAATTTAACCATGTACTAAACCCTCAGACCTAAGACAAGAAATAGGCCTCCAGGGCAAGAGGACCAAGTCCAATTCGGAATGTGGCATTTTACTTCTACATCTCTTCCATGGCTGTCCCTGGGAATCAGGAATCAGGATGCTAAGTCTTAGTCACTAATGTGCCATATGCCCTAAAATGAGTTACATTCTCCCTTGGTGGGCATTTTGGTTAGATTTATTACTACCCACCCAGGAGGCGGAACAGCTAGAGGCTTCATTAAAGCTAAGAAAGCTCCAAGTGATCCCCTGAGGATGCAGGCCAGCGGAGGGCAGAAGATTATCACCAAAGAAATCATGATGGTTGTCTGGGCCTCAGAAAGCACCCAGCACTAGGGAGAAGCAAGTTATTAAAAAAGACAATAAAATAAATAAATCAGCCTTCTGGGTTCACATAAATATTTCACTAATCAGTAAAAGGGCAGTAAAGGGAATATAGAAAGAGCGCCTAACATTTAATGGGATTTGGGTAAAAATATTATACTTTCCAAAAGTTACTCAAGTGTGACAGGAAGTCTACGAGCTAAAATTACTTTTTCAAATGACCAAGATACTAATTTATTCTTCAGAACCACAGGGAAGGACCCATACAAATGACACAGTATCACTGAATGATCACCAGCCCTGAACCCCTTCTTTCCCTTACTGAAACTGCAGACACATTTCAGCACAAACCCACTGCTCTGTTTCATCAGAACTGAACCAGAGGGAGCCAATGTCGCTCCAAGCTACACACCTGTGCACAAATTAAAATATCTCCACTCACACTTCCTGTGCATCACACAAACACACCCTGCAAGTGTCCTTCCAAAGCCCTCTACCGGCTCAAGGCTAGCTCTCCAGAGCCAGTAAGAGGAGAAAAGTATACAAGTGGAGGCAGAAAGGTAGGAAGAATGAGTGGGAGACCACCCTGGAGGGTCATACAGGGGGATCCCCTAAAGCAAGTCAGAAACTGGTAACTTAGCTCTTATCTCCCCCCATCCTCCCCTGGTCTTCCAGGTTCCCTGTTTACCTGAAGAGATGATCCTCTCTGAGAGGAAGGGAGATAAGAAAAAGACCTCAGGAAAAGAGCAGCAAATAGATGCAACTTTCATTTGGGCCTTCTCCCCTCCTACCAATGGACTTCTCCCAGATAAAGAGGTGAGCCTTAAAAAAACAACTTTCAGGGCCGGGAGCAGTGGCTCACACCTGTAACCCCAGCACTCTGGGGAGTCTGAGGCCGGTGGATCACCTGAGGTCAGGAGTTCAAGACCAGCCTGGCCAACGTGGTGAAACCCCATCTCTACTAAAAATACAAAAAATTAGACAAGAGTGGTGGCAGGTGTCTATAATACCAGTTACTCAGGAGGCTGAGGCAGGAGAATCGATTGAACCTGGGAGGTGGAGGTTGCAGTGAGTCGAGATTGTGCCATTGCACTCCAGCCTGGGCAACAAGAGCGAAACTCCATCTCAAAAAAAAATAAAAAGAAAAAAGCAGAAACAGAAAAAGAAAAAAGAAACACCTTTTAGGAAGGCCAAGCGACACTTCCAGTGACTGAGAGAATGCACTAGGAGTAATCAATGTACCAGTCCTTGGGGCTGGGAGAAGCTGCCCACAGTGAGAAGGGACACATGAAAAATAATTAGAGAAGATACAAAGCTGAACGTGTGAACACTCTAGAGGATCTGAGAGTGTTTTCTCATTATACCACACACATTAACCATATAGAGTTATGGTCACTTCTGGGTTGGATTACTGTAATATTCTCTATGCTTTCAAGGCATCAAACCATATATTAAGCCAGTAAAAAACGAGCAGCTCAATTGTTGAGTGACATGGAACACAGACAGTACACTGTCCCTGGGTCTGCATTTGTCAGTGGTTGCCTTCTTGCCTTAAAGTGTATTTGAGATGCATACTGTAGGTTATATAGGGTGAGTATCCCTAATCCAAAAATCAAAATGCTCAACTGCTGAAACTCTTTGAATGCCAACATAATACTCAAAAGAAATACACATGGGAACATTTCAGATTTCAGATTTTCCTACTAGGGATCCTCACCTAGTGAGCACATTCAAATACTCCAAAATTCAAAATCTGAATCATTTCTGGTACCAACCACTTTAGACAGGGGATACTAAACCTGTAGAGATCTCAACAATGTGAGCTGTAACCCCCTATACATACCATACCACTTTTTTTTTTTTTTTTTTGAGACGGAGTCTCATTCTTATCGTCCAGGCTGGAGAGCAATGTCGTGATCTCAGTTCACTGCAACCTCTGCCTCCCAGGTTCAAGCGATTCTCCTGCCTCAGTCTCCCAAGTAGCTGGGATTATAGGTGCCTGCCACCATGCCCAGCTAACTTTCGTATTTTCAGTAGAGACGGGGTTTCGTCGTATTGGCCAGGCTGGTCTCGAAGTCCTGACCTCAGGTGATCCACCTGCCTTGGCCTCCCAAAGTGCTGGGATAGGCATTAGCTACCCTGCACAGTCACCGAACCACTTCTTGAGAACAAACAAGACTAGGTTGACAGTGCTCAGACTTCATGCACAGTAGACAGAACTGCTGGGGAGAACCCTCATTTGTCTAATTTCTTGCCAACCCTGAACTAGCAGCATCATCCTCCTCAAGGTGAGGGTGTGGTATATTTCTTTAGCAACAGTGATTTTAATTATCTACTGGTCACTTATGCTCTTATATTTTAATTACATATAATTGCTTTACATACACTTGCTTGGGGGTGTTTTTATCACAATAGGGTGCAATTTAATAATCTGTAATGTAATTGTGCAAATACAAGTGCACTGTAGAAATACCTGACAGAGCGGCTTATCGGCCAAAACAAGTAAATACCACAGGCTGCATGCATGAACTGCCACGGGAGCCTTTGTGTTCCCATAAAACGTCTCCCCGGTTCCCAGCCAGGGCAACAGAAAAGAGCAGTGGTCCCCAGGAGAAGATGTACCTATCCACTCTACCCTTTATTTCAGAAGCAGCAAGTTCAGCTGTTTGGGGGGATGGGTATTCTGGCAACAAAACACAAAGGGCCTGGATCACAGCCTGCTTCTAAATAACACAAATAGATAAGGAATTAGGTGATTAGAGAGTGTACTGCCAGCAGGACTAAATATCAGACCCTCTGGGAACATGTATCTGTGATACAAACTGCATACATTGTACTACAGCACAACTTACCTAAGAGCTACCTCTGATCTGAATGGACCGTTTAATGCTTTGTACTTCAAGGCAAACCTTCATTTTAAGAATGAAGATATAATCATCAAAATTGGAAATAACTGATATATCCAAAAATAGGTGAATGCTAGGGCGGGCGCGGTGGCTCACGTCTGTAATCCCAGCACTTTGGGAGGCCGAGGTGGGTGGATCACAAGGTCAGGAGTTCAAGATCAGCCTGGCCAACATGGTGAAACCCCGCCTGTACTAAAAATACAAAAAAATTAGCCAGGCGTGGTGGCAGGGTACTCGGAGGCTGAGGCAGAGAATTGCTTGAACCCAGGAGGTGGAGGTTGCAGTGAGCCGAGATTGTGCCACTGCACTCTAGCCTGGGTGACAGAGTGAGACTCTGTCTCAAAAAAAAAATAAATAAAAAATAAAAAAATAGGTGAATGCTGGTTAAATTATGACACGTCCGCATTAACAACTGCATAGCCATTAAAAATCATGTTTTAGGAAATTATTTAAAGGCCAGAAGAAATTCTCAGCAATAAAACATGAACAGAGAAGCTAGTGAGGAGGCCATGAAATTATTAACAGTTGTGATGTTGCCTCTGGGCAGTGAAATTTAAGTAATTTGTATTTTCTTCTTTAAATTTTCCCAAATTTATAAAGTGATTATGTCACATTTATAATCAGGAAAAATTTCTAGGGTAGAGAAAATGAAAGCAGAAATGCAAGCCATCTATCTAATGGGGTTAATGTATGAAAATAATGAATGAAAATTAAAATGACAATGAACTATCTAGAAGCAGGTGCTCTCAGGGCTCAGAACCTGTACAAAAATGACTAGTATTGAGACTCTGTATTAAAAAGGGAGAATTCAGTCTCTTCGCGGAGTTGACCTGACTCTTTTAAGCCATGAGATCATTGCCAGGAAAACTTCAGAAAGGAGACACGACAATTTAAAAGATATAGGTCAGGCTGGGCATGGTGGCTCACAACCATAATCCCAGCACTTTGGGAGGCCGAACTGGGCGGGGGATCACCTGAGGTCAGGAGTTAGAGACCAGCCTGGCCAACACAGTGAAACCCCATCTCTACTAAAAATACAAAAATTAGCCGGGCGTGGTGGCACATGCCTGTAATCCCAGCTACTCGGGAGGGTGAGGCACGAAAATCACTTCCACCAAGGAGGTGGAAGTTGCAGTGAGCCAAGATCGTGCCACTGCACTCCAGTCTGGGCACGGAGTAAGACTCTGTCTCAAAAAGAAAAAAAAAAATACAAAAACAGGTCACCCTTTAGAAATATAAGTTACAGCCTTTTTTTTAAATTAAAGGTATTTTTTTCTTTTTTATAGAGATGGGGGTCTCACTATGTTGCCAGGGCTGGCCTGGAACTCCTAGCCAGAAGCAATTCTACTGCCTTGGCCTCCCAAAGTGCTAGGATTACAGGCATGAGCCACCATGCCCAGCCCTAGAGCCTCTCTTGATATAAATTATGGTGCCTCCAAAAATGGTTGTAGGAAATATTTTCATTTGTAAAAATATGTTGAAATAAGAAAGCATGTGTTACAGTAACAAAGACAGCCAGTTACACCTTCTGGTAGATAGTGGAAATCCTGAAAAACCTGAGCTCAGGAAGAAGTCCAGTCAACACCAAGGGAGAAGGCCACCAACCCACCCAACCAACCTCCAGGTCCAGGCGGCACTTTTGGAGGCAAATAGAATCCTGGTTCCTCCACTTACCAGAGAAGGAACCCTGAGCAAGTTGCCATTATTTTCCCAAGGACAGGGTAGAGGAGTCAACAAAATAGTGCATGCCCAGCACCTCACACTCTGCCTGGGCCAGGCACATACTTAGGGTCACCTTAGTTTTCCTCAGTATCCAGCAATCTCCTTTACTCAGACTCTGTAAGCAAACTTCCTCCACAAGAAAGAACGCCCTTGGCCCATCAAAACATTTTGGTCTGTTTGGCAGCTGGAAATTGCATCATAAATTAATAAACCCCAAAACTGACTTTTAAATCACATCTGTGCATTTATTTAGCATAAATCAGACAATTAGTCTAACAGACAGCATTTCTCATCCTGTAATGCTCAGAGCTGAGTCCTGAAAAGAACTCAGCAGAAGACTACTGGAAGGCCTCAAAACAAGGACAAGATTTCCTCCATTAGTCCTAATACAGATCGTCTGCTAACACTAAACCTGCACACTGTGTTAGGGTCTCAGTCACAGTTCCGAAGGCGCTTGAGGATTTTGCTGTGCTGTATTCTGAAACACCATCAAGCTCCTACCTTCTCTGTATGTACCATAAAGCACCTATATTTTCTTCCAACCATTTGAGGGCTGCCTGCACACGCCAGAGGCAAACCTGTTCTTTAACCTGCATCCTTTTCTCTGCCACACCGAGTTCAGCTAATATAATCGCACATGAGGTGTGACCCCAGATCTAACAAGGAACCACTTCATAAACCTTTTCTCTTTTTGTCATGAAGTAAAACTCACCCTGAAACTGTAAATAGCAGGCCCCACCTAAACATCAGCTCAAATAGTATGTTATAAACCCTAAGAAACTCTACTATTCCCTCGAGAACTCTGTTCTCTGAAGCAGATAAATTTCTTCAGGCAGAACTCTTATATCTCCTTTCGCTGGAATCCTCAGGAGATGTTCTAAGCTAAGAGGGACATGTCTGCTTAGCATCTGGCTCTGAGACCTGGAGCAGAGAATCTCACACAGGAAATTGCAGAGATATTACTGCACTGAAGTCTGGCTCAAAAAAGAAAAATTGCATTGTCAGAGACCAAAATCCTGGAGAGAGAGCTTTACTAAGCCCTCACTCTTCCACTGCTACAAGCAACAATCTAGAACAGTGGTTCTCAAGCTGAAGTGCAATAGAGATACCTGGCAATTGTGAAAAATGAACATTCTGATCAGAGATTTTAACACAAGTAGCTTATGAACTACATCTTAAGAAAAACTGATCTGGCCTCTACTCTAGGGGAAAAGCTCAACTAGATTTCACCGTGAGAGTCAACGGGGCACACACCTGTGCCTCTCAGCTAGGGCTTAGAGGGAGGAGAGGGAGAGAAACCATGAAGAGAAGGGCAGTGGCAGTCAGTGGCAGGCCCCAAATACACACTGCGACTCTGCTGTGCAATCAAAATATATGGCATCAACAGAAATCCACTTAATCTTTGTCCTCAGAGCAGTCCTGTGTAAACCCAGAAGACTTGGAGCTCATTTGTAGCAAATGAGAAGCAATAATGTTGGGCAGCCATATTTGCAGTGAATCTAACAGTTAACAATCAAATGATTTGCCCTTGTAAAACTCTGCATCAGGGGATACCTTAGAAACATACATATGGACATAATTTCTCTAGCAGGGAAGAGGACCTAGGTAAAAAACAGATGTACCAAAGTCAAATCGCAGCCAGAAATAACAAACAGTCCCTACTCCTCAGCTTTAGAACTGTTCAAAAATTACTTTAGGGACACCACGATCACTGAAAGATATACAAAGCATGGGGGTGGGAGAGTCAAAACTGCTTCCTTAGATTTACATCTTCCCAGTTGTCTACTGCATTAAAATCAGTAACCTCAAATACCACGAGGGATTTTCCATCCCTCAATTATCCATGGCAGTAGGTTACAATTAGGCAGAAAAGAGAGTCAGTGTGGACTTAAGGTAAAGGGAGAAAAGGGGAAATAAAACTAACCTCTTCATTCCTCACTCCCTTATATTAATCCTGACCAACACCAAGACAGTAAAAATGAAGATCAAGCTAGGGGGAGGGAAGAGAGAGAGAGAAAGTTAAAGATCGATGTGAAAAAGGAAATGAGAAAGAAGCTGAAAAAAGTATTTTGAACCACAGCTGTCCGAAGCCTGGTTCCTTCCATAGGCATCAAGGAAGTAAATCTTACAGCCTCTAAACAACTGGAGTTTTGAAACCTCCTGCCACTATTTACAAACACCAAAGTTGAAACCTGACATTACAAATAAGCCAGAATGAGGAACACTGGGCCATACCATGAGCATGCTGCATCCACTCACTCGTTTCTGCGATCAGTGAGGTGTCTTCTTGAAATCAATACCTACAAGCTACAGATTTAGAGATTTTACCAATTAAGATATAAATTTATTTAACTTCTAGGAGCAAAAGAACATTGGTCTTGCTTAAACTGTATAAATGTGGTTTTCTAGAATATAAAATTGTATTTAATAAGCAGCTCAAATGTGGTTGCTCAATAAAACTAGAATACAATTTCATTGTTGTCCATGTTTCAAAAAGTGACTCAGGTTAAAGATGCCACTCTTTCTGGCCGAACCCAAAGCCAGACAGCTAAAGGGCAGCAGTCAATTTCAACAATGCTAAGCATTCATTTGCAGGCTCATGTAGCATCCAAAGCATAGCACAGAGGATTTCTGAACAACACAAGACAAGGGCATATAAGAACAGCAACACACTCCTTTGTAAGGTCTGCAGGAACAACTAATAGAACAACCAAATTGTGTTGGTCAGAAATGACCTCATCATTCAAACCCAAGTTTACAAATTCCCTCTGCACTCCTGAGGGAGGGTAGCAGGTGGAAATGGAAGGAACTACAGTGTGGCACGGGGTGGGGGGTAATTCAAAGAAATCCAGATGAAAACTAAAGTAGCAGAAGCACATACCTATACTCTTTATTCAGATACTTCTATATAGAAGTATCTATATTCAGACACTTCCAGAAACGTTAACAAGTCAAAACGCGAAAGCAAACAAAGAAACAAAACTTTTGAGAACCATGAGGTGAGGAAGACAATGTGCTTGGCCAAAAGGGCCAAAGTCTCCAGATCCTCCATCTCTGGAGTGGGCACAAGGGCAAGGAGAGAGTGTATTCCCACTAGAGCACATTTCACTGTACTGCTAGACAGAGACGAGAGAGACATTCAACACCATCAGCTTCTGCCCTGAGAATGTACTTCTTGCTGGGTGATGGGGGTGAGAGACGAAAGGCATAGGATTTTATCTCACTGAGTTTCTAGTTTGTCAGTTTCCATCTACAATATCAGGTACTCTGGTATTAATTTGTATCTTTTAGGACTGAGACATATCTCTCCAGCAGAGCCCCAATGACGATTCTCTACCAGGTAGATTTTATGGATATCTAATAATAAGAACAATGGGTCCAAACGTTGTTATAACTGGCTTCTTACTGGAGGAGGTTATGTTTTCCTAAACTCTGACAGTGCTGAGGCTATGCACCTCCGGAAGAAGGGTAACTTGGCAGGCAAACAGGAGTGTCTAGGCTGAAAGAACCAGTCAGTCCTCTGAGGGAAAACTGGGAGGGCTGAGGGAAGCAAGGTAAAGCCAAAAAGCTTTAGGAGAGTGAAGAGGCAGGTACCACAGGGCAATCTGCAAAGGAAGGACAGAGCCTGGCTCAAGCAGGTGGGAGGAACCCTGCATGTTTTCCCGAGGAAAACTCTGAGCCGGCTACGTTGAAAGGAACAGTGAAGGGCTGGGCTAGCTTCTTTCCCCTTTATTAGAAATAAATAAAATAAGCTGCTTTGAGCGATGTCAAGGCTCCCTCCTCTTAAAGTACAAACTGGCCTAATAATCCTGGATGTCCCAATGGCCAAAATCAGCATGTAGATCTGTCTGCCAATTCTCCCGCGCAGAACACAGTGCACTCGCTCAAAGCAGCTGCAGTATGAAGCAGAGGAAAGGGGGTGCAATCAGAATCAGGCAGGCAGTCGAGTCTGTACCCCCAACCATGGGGACCAGGCCTCAGGCCAGAAAGAGCCTAAGGGAGACGGGAGGCTGGAAAGGGAGCCCTGGGTACACAGCCCCTCCCAGACCTCCACCTACCGCTTCCGCATGCCAGTCGTTCTAAAACAAGCCTCTCCAGCTGGAGAAGCAGATGCTGCTAAAGGCAGCTCCATACGAATATGAATGTGGCTTTCTCCTAATTGTGGCCCACCTTACAAAAGACAACAGCATGTGAAAAAAGTCCAGCGTTCCCACTAGTGAAGGAACATGTCCTAGGAAAGGCAGAGTGGTAGAATCAGAAAGCCAGGTGTCAGCATATTCTGCCCATCCCTATATCCCCAAATTATGAATAATGAGTACAGACCCCCAATGAGAATGCAGTGAGACACTATATATATAACACCTGAGTATCAACTATGTGCTAGGCAGTTAGTTAGCAACAGATTTGAAGAAATGACAAATTTACATGACCCAGAAAAAATCAAACTAAGTAGGGAAGGAGAAAAAAATGCAGAAAAAAATGAAAAAGTATTTTACAGCAGAACTACAGGTGTCCATCATGTGGGCTATCCAGAACCAGCAGGACAGCAGAGGTAAGCAGATTCTGAGACCAATGTCTGAACACACACAAAGGGGATATTTCTGCTTATCCACACTAATTGCCTAATAAAGTGAAACAAGGAATGAAGGCTATTATATCAGTGGCTTCTAACAGAGAAATGAAAAGGCAAGAAACACAAAGTCTCCAGAATGCCTTCACAGCTAAACTGAATAGAGACCCTACTGTGAAACAGCAATACGCCTTGGTGGCCACCAATATACTACTGAACCAGGCAAAGGCATTTGCCAAAAACAGACAGGTATCAGAGTAGATGGTGAGACTAAGAGCTGTCCAATGTCAGGCCAGGCGCAGTGGCTCACGCCTGTAAACCCAGCACTTTGGGAGGCTGGGCGGGCAGATCATCTGAGGTCAGAGTTTGAGACCAGCCTAACCAACATGGAGAAACACCATCTCTACTTAAAATACAAAATTAGCCAGGCGTGGTGGTGCATGCCTGTAATCCCAGTTACTCAGGAGGCTGAGACAGGAGAATCGCTTGAAGGCAGAGGCAGAGAGCGCCACACTGCACTCCAGCCTGGGCAACAAAAGTGAGACTTCATCTCAAATAAATAAATAAATAAATAGCTGTCCAACGTGAACAGCCCATTTCATCTTAAATAAATAAATAAATAAATAAATAGCTGTCCAACGTGAACAGCCCATAAACTGACCGTAGATTTTCAGAGGAAGGCTAAAATGAAAAGTGACATCAAAAATATGCCTAAGCAATTGGCCTGTCATTTGGTAGGGGAAAAAAAGCAATCATTTGTGTCCTTAAGCTTCCCATTCCACTCTCAGTTCTGAAAAGCCTTTTTTTAGAACAGTGACAGAAATGATGTTGCTTCATCCATAATCCGTCATTAGTCTAAAGTCTACCTGGTGACCGACCATAACACATACACATACTTGTCAGGATTAGAGATATGGATCCTAAAATTATAAACACCTTATTCATAAAAGTAATTTCCCAGACCCACAGTGACTAATGTATACGAGGAACTTAAATATTTGGTTTCTGAACTGCACAAAATTTTCCCAGTACAAAGCTAATTAGCCCACCAAGGAATGAAACCTACAGACCTGGCCTGCAAAAATGCGAAGCACTGGATGACTGCACTAAACTTGCCTTGAATATAAATGTTATACAAAAAAAAAAAGGTAATTTATCTAAACACAGTGTAGGTAGCTCTGCAATCAGTATCTCATAAATAAAGAGAGAAAGATGAAGGGAAAAATCTCTAATTGATTTTAAAATTAGTTCTAAGCAAAGAAATAATCTGACAACCAACAAGGTCAACAACAGTAAAATATATACATACCCCTCAGTAAAAACTGCAACTATAAACTTCAACGAATCAAGATACCTGAACTAATATGAAAGGAAGATATTCAGAAAAGCCTGAATCAGAGTAGAGGTGTTGAAAGAAAGTCAGTTGGGGGCCAATCTTCAAAAGCAGTTAAAATCGTGAAATTAACCCCTCTGGTGGACTAAACTCAATCTGCACTGTGCTAATGGAATACACATTATGAGGAAAACCACCACACAGAGAGAGGCAGGGCGAGTCAACCCAATGGCAGCAACTAGATTAAAACTGGGAGTGTAGAAGAAGTGGCTACAGAAAACAGCCATGTGTGACCTAGCCAGCAAAACAAGCAATCCAATTAGGAAGCAGTAAAAAACAGGAGTGCAAAACCTTCCTCCTGAGATAGCTGGGTACCAGCACATTGGTATCCAATGTGGCTGTCAGAGCAGTCAAGGGGGTTAGGATTGGGAGGTGGTAAAAATGATGCCCATGCACAAGCAATATATGGAATTAGGTCTATGCCTCAGAAGATATTCTGATTCAAATGTTTATTAAATGTTTATTTATTCACTGCACTCTGTAAGATTCTGGAAGAAGGGATATAAAGCTGGGAAGACCCTTCCATTCCTGGCCTTGGAAGAGGTTAGATTTCACAATGGAAAGTAGGGATGTATACAAATAAACAGTACAGGATGCTACAGAGAAGGGAAAGATGGTGCGTATGGAAGTCTCTGGCCTAAAGGGGCCTTCAAGAACTAGGTCAAGAAAGAGGGTTACCTCAGCACAGCAGGTATAGTAAATGCTCACAGGGCAGTGAATATGATGGTGCTGTCAATTCTAGAAGCAACACAGAATTACTGCAGGTCACAAGATCGAGAAGAGACAAGAAATATGAACATACCAGCACTAGAAAGATTTAGATAAATTGAAAATGTAGAACTGTGTGATAGTGATTAAAGGAAGAGAGAGATATGGATTAATAGAAGTAAATGCACCCAGTTCAGGGATAAACCACCAAGACCCTCCAGGAGATTGTTAAAATCCCAAAAAATTATTTGAAGGAAATAACCAAGATCCTGGGAAAGGGAATACATAACTAAAGGAAATGAAAGAAAATATAATTTGTAATGGGGAGAAGAAAGGAAATCAAAGGGCAACAAGACAGGCACATGCTGTCTTCTCCAGTTTAAAATTCACTTAGAGAGATCAGTAAAATGTGCACTTCAGCAACGTCTGCTATCTACCCAGATACCAAATGTCTTGACCTCATCACGAGGAGGCAGGCTTGTCTCCCTACTCCCTGACCTCTACTGCTCGGGAATAGGTCACAGGGATGTTTTAAGAGGTGGGACCCAGATATTAATCTTAAAAATCAGGACACATATATCCTGGAATCTTAAATAGATGAGCTAAGACCCACCCACAGTCTTCTAATAGTAATTTTTTTTTTCAGTCTTCTAACAAAGAAGATTTCAAGTGTTCTCAAAAATGCCCAGATCAAACAAATTTGAAACTCGTACAGAATGCCTCCGCCAGCCTCTGACATATTCTGCATCTTTTGATCACATTGCTGCAGTCCCAAAATCTCTCCATTGGAGACTGGTGAAATGTTATATCCATTTCAAAGAGCTTTTACTTTTCTCCAAGGTCCTTAACGCCAAGCTGGAGTCCCTCTCTAATTTGCTATTTGCCTTATGTCACAAGCAGTCACAAGCAGATCACAGTGAGTGGGTTTACTGGCCTGCTCCAATTTCACTTAGGGTCTCCAACCCCACAACTTTCTATTGGCATGCGTTTCAGAGTCGGCAAAGTTGGCTTGAGGGTCCAGAGGGTCCAGTCATTTTGCCTTTAGAAATCTAAACTGGAGGGAATAGGTGGAAAATCGCTTTTAATGGCAAAGCACCCCAGAGCCCCGTATAATGAATGGAGTTATCAGTGCCTTACACGACCCTTCCTCTGACAAAAAGCCCTTAAGAATCCCAGGGCATCACTAATGCACCTATCTCAGCTCCTCTCTCCTACCTGCCTGCCCTGGAGAGCCAGGTGGCCAGGTCTGGGAGATGGACTCCCCAAACGAAGGCAACAAGGACACTGGGAGGTTCAGCAGATGGCAGCTTTAATAAAACTGATCTTTTAGTGCCCAGGTCTGAGTATTTGGAGGCTCTGGTGTGAACAAACCTTTATGTGGTAAATGAATTCACAGAGAGGATGCTAAAAGACAGGGTGATGGAAATGAATAGAAGCTGGTAGCAGGGGGTGACTACCAGCTGAGGGAAAGACTCCACCTTTGGGTTTCCACACTTCCTTCCCAACATACTAAATACTAAGCAGGAGCGCTGGGAGTGGGGGCTGTCAGAGACAGAGAAACAGATACAAAGAGAGAGAATGGAAGAGACAGACAGCTAAGAAAAGGAATCTGAGAAAAAGGCCCAGCAACCTAAAGCAAACTTTACACACATAACACCTGGGGATTAGGTAAATTATGTTACCTGTTTTCAAGGTAAATTTCAGCTCTGTATCTCTTAGTCAACGACAACAGCATCGCAAGAACAGACTTCAGGGAGAATAAGTCAGCCCCTTCATCGGATGCCTGGGGGCTCTTTCCTTTGTCATTAACACTCCAAGTGTAACACAAAACCCACAGCAGCCCTGGGCAAGAGAGCACTAGGCTTTCCAGTTTCAGATCACAGCCAAGCGCTCTCTAGGAAGTCCTGAGATCCGCACAACGTGTTATCTCCTTTAAGGCAGCAGCTCAGAAAACCCACAGCCTTTCTCCAAGATTTAGCACATTTCTTTATAGCAAACAACTGGATAAAACAAACTATACCTTTAGAGAAACCCTGATACATGGCCAGGTTCACGACAGCATCACATGTCAGCTTTCTTAACTGGCTCTCAGCCTGAAAGAGTTAACATCTCCTACGACTTGACACTGGATTAATCCAGAAGCAGGGTGCCACAGAAACACCATCAACAACATCAGACATATCCACCTAGAATCCTATGGAGGGAAATATTGCACATCCCACCTTTTAACTCTCCCATAACACTATCTAGCAACAAACCAAGCTCCAACCAAAATCCAGAAGTGGCTACCCATGAATTCCTGGGTAACACTGGAGAGCCTAGGGTGAAAACAGTTCCTTTGATCACAATGTTAGTCCAAGTACTTCCTCTGGCTCCAATTAGAAAGTAACCAAATTAAGGGAGCGGAAATATGGTTAGCAATAGGCAAAAAGCTCATCTTCCAGTATAATTTAAGAGAAATGAACTTGTTTCTGTGTACAAAACAGAAAAAAACAATTTGCCCTACTATCCTCCAAATGTAGAGTTGTCTCGGAGGAAGAAAATATTAAAAGAACCTCCCCCATGCTTCCTTGAAGGTAAAGTCCCACTGAGTCCTCATCTGGGAGCTAGCAGTGGAGGCCTGCACTAGAGCAGGAATGTCTGCCCCCATCTGCCTGTCCTTGAGGGAGCCCATGCCACAGACTTTCCCTCTTCACCCACTCATCTAGTTCCTGATTCTGCACCCTCTTCGCTTTGTTCTTCGGTTTAGAAAAGGCTCTGGTACCATAAGTTATCAAGTTATCCTTTCCATGCCAAAGCCACTGACCCCCAGGCAGAGTCCTGTAATTGGAGAGAAGGTAATGTCCTTAGTGTTTCTTTCAAGACCCTCCGTAGTCCATCCATTGCAGACCTTCATCTCTTAACAATCCTCAAGCGCTCCATGTTTCCACAACTACAAAACCACTCCTCAATTCCCAAAAAATGCTCTTGATGTTTTCCTTGGAGATTCTACCAGCCTGTTCTAACTAGGGCAGGCCGATATTTTTGCCTTGCAGAAATGGCTGTACCATTTGCCTTGCCAATATGCTGTGCCTTGCAGAAGTATACCTGGCAAAGGGGACAAAGGGCGAACAGAAGCTAAAATTTAGCTTCCATTCTGCTTGCCAAGTCATGGCCCCTGGCATGATGCTGACAGGAAGAAGCAGTACCCTTCTCTAAATTTCCACAAAGATGCCATATGAGCTAACAGAGGCCCTGGCCTCAACATCCATGTCATGAATACTTGACTACGCTCCACTTGTGACTGTCACAACAGTTGGTATGTAGTAAAGGAAATCAGAAACCTGACTCCAAGAGGATGCCTGCTGCTCAGTCTTTAAACACAGTTACAGTCACACTAGGATGCCCAGGTGATGTTTCTTACCACACCCATATTGTAAATCTCTGGTAACTTTAAGATAAGCATAGAGCAGGATCTTGTACACTTTATAAGAGCTCT
The DNA here is from genome assembly GCF_037993035.2 of Macaca fascicularis. NCBI lineage: Eukaryota > Metazoa > Chordata > Mammalia > Primates > Cercopithecidae > Macaca > Macaca fascicularis. The sequence goes on along the minus strand of NC_088377.1, from coordinate 169,400,405 downwards.
GGGGAATTCTTTTTTCTTCTTCTTCTTTTTCTTTTTTATTTTAGTAATCCCAGGCCAAGGAAAGGGGCAGGGGTTGGGGGTGGGGGAATTATTTAAGTTGAAAGGCAAGTATAAGGAAAGACTGCTGGAGGCTGGGTGCAGTGGCTCACGCCTGTAATCCCAGCACTTTGGGAGGCCGAGGCGGGCGGATCACGAGGTCAGGAGATCGAGACCAACCTGGCTAACACGGTGAAACCCCGTCTCTACTAAATATACAAAAAATTAGCCGGGCGAGGTGGCGGGTGCCTGTAGTCCCAGCTACTCGGGAGGCTGAGGCAGGAGAATGGCGTGAACCCGGGAGGCGGAGGTAGCAGTGAGCTGAGATCACGCCACGGCACTCCAGCCTGGGCGACAGAGCAAGACTCTGTCTCAAAAAAAAAAAAAAAAAAAGACTGCTGGAGCAGCATCCACAGTTCTCACTCATTAGCCTGAAAGAGTTAACGTCTCCTAAGACATTAACTCTTCATCACGTCATTCTCCAAGTCTTTGGTCAACTGAGGCTTACCAAAAGAAAATCCAGAGTTCCTTGCTAAATAAGTTTTTACCAGGCATAACATTATCTTTATATGCAAATTGCTTTCATATCTTGTAAATTCAAACAACCAAAACAAGAGTATTTAAATCCAACCATGCCATTCACCAGTTCAAAATTCTTCAAGATAAAACCTAAAATGCATGGCATATAAGCCTTCAACAAGTGGCACCTGTCTAACTTTCAGGCCCAATTCTTAACACTCCCCTGAAATTTATCCTCTGTTGCAGTCATACAAAATCACTAGCAGTTCATCATATGCCCCATTTTCTCTCTCCCTTCCTGAGTATCCTGAGATGTTCACAGGACATGTTTGATCTGACACTGCCTATGGTTTCGTACCACACAGGTGTCATACCACTCATGCACCATCCACAAGAGCCATCCATTCTCTAGTCCCCAAAACTCACCTAATTCTTGTCATTGCTGCTCTCCAGGTCAGAAACTGTCTTCTCCCACTTTTTATCTAGCTAATTCCTAATCTCCCTTCAGGCCTTAAATGTCACTTCCTCAAAGTAGCCTTTCCAGACAGACTATGCACTCTCCTAAATTCTAAGCTTCTCTTTCATAGCACTTAAGATAAATAAAATTACTTGTGTATTTCCCCTACAAGACTTTAAAGTTCCATGAGGCAGAGATAGGACATCTGTTTATTCCCTGCTGCACTCCCAGCACAGTATCTGGTGCAAAATAAGCATCTGTAAATATATATCAACAACGACTACCTGTTTATGCAAATTTCTAAAGCTGCACTAATCATAATGGTAGCCACTAGCCTCATGGGCCTATTGAGTCCTTGAAATATGCTACAATGAATTAAAATGTAGCGCCAATGTACAGTACATACCATATTTTAAATATTTGGTTTTAAAAAGGGGGAGAATGTCTCATTTATTTTTTATATTCATTAAATGTTGAAATGATATAATTTGGATATGTCAAATTTTAAAATTACAATTAATGTTTCTTTTTAGTTTTTTAACTTAGCTACGTAATAATTTAAAATAACAAATAGAGTTCACATGTGTGGCTCACATTTATGTATCTGTCAGACAGTGTTGGCCTAGAGAGCCATTCCTCCTGTTGACTCACTTCTCATCTTTGACACTCACAATATACAGCAGCTGACCTGGGAAGATCACCCAGACCACCCATCAAAACTGGCCACTCTTCAAGGTGCCTTCCACCACTACACTCAAGGTTCGTTATATTAACTTATTTCTTATGTGGCCCTTCACTAAACTCTTCCAAAGGACTTTTAACAGACAAATAATGGAAATCATTCCTCCATCTTCCTCATAAGCCATATGTTGTAGATTGTTGCAGCTAAGCCTTACTTAGAACTGTCTTAAAATGGAGTAAGATCTCAGGAGTGAACAGGAAGAAAAAGAAAGAATAAAGAAAAAAGAAGAAAAAAAAGAGGTAACATGCCTTGTAAGAGACAAAAAATTCTACAATCAGGATTCTGCCTAAACTAAGAAATACTCCAATTCCAACAATTTCCCATCAGCCATTAGGCTAAGGGAAACGCATCTTTTACCCACTGACGAGTTCCAAAGGATCCTGGGAAAACTAAAAATACTCAGTAGTAGGTTAGTGCTTACTTCAGAAAACCTGCTATCATCCTACCTAAGCTATAACACCCCCATCCCCCTAAAAACTGCTTAAAATTCAGCTATATAGTCTACATTAACATAATGCACTGGCTGATGATACAGGCACAAAAATTAACGTTCAAGAATTTCAAAGTTGTGGTTGCTGTGGGAACCTTAATTCCAACTGTACAGCACAGATGCAGAATTGTGGACTACTCCCAATACTGATAAAATTGGAGATGTGTATTTACTCTGTGCAATGAGGCAGAGCTACAGTTACTGAGAGAACCTTATTTTGGCATTTCTAAGCTTTCATGCATTTAAATTCTCAACCTTACCATAATACTGTTTGCTGCATTAAACTGCCTTCTCTAAGGGAAAAAAAGAGAGAGAAAAAACTGATTGGCCAGACATTCAAATCACCCATCCTGTATATGTTTTTTATGCATGATCTGATTCAAAAGACAATCATATTTTTATTTTACTCTTAATGTGCTGTCTTTAAACTCTCACACAAATGAAAACAATGCATGAATTTCAACTTGTGAAAGCAACCAAGATATGTATATGTGCAAAACATCAGAAAAGCAAATTTCACACCTTTAGAACCACTGCACCCAACTTACCTACCTTTTTTCATTTATCCCTTTGTACAGAAGGGATTTTTTTTATCCCATCCCTTTTGTACAAAGGGATAAATAAAAAAAGGTAGATAAGTTGGGTGCAGTGGTTCACACCTATAGACCTAGCTATTCAGGAGGCTGAGACAGAAAGACTGTTTGAGCCCAGGAGTTTGAAGCTGTAGTGTGCAATGATCACACCTGTGAATAGCCACTGCACTCCAGTGTGGGCAAAATAACAAGACTCTGTTTCTTAAAAAACAAAAAAAAAGCAGGCAGTAGATAGTACACACAGCACTAAACTTCAATCCACAATAGTTAATTTCTGAAAACTGTCCAAATATTTGCCTTTGGCGCTGGCTCTCATTAAGGAACTAGTTCTATAACTAGTCAACACAATCACACACTTTAGTTATCAGTGGACAAAAATAGAAGCGGTAAAGATGTCTGTAAAAATATGACATAACCAAACCCCCAAAAATGTTCAGCCTTAATCCCTATTCCCAACTCTCATAACTCTTATGGCTATGTAACTGTCATGACTACAAAAAAAATCAGTCTGTCTGCACGTGTAATACCAACTCTTGTTAGAGTTTTCATGCAAAGCATTTCTCAAAATTGATATACCTGAGTCATACACCAACCTATCTGCCAAAAGATCCAAAAAATAGTAAACAGTTTAACTACCAATTATAGTTACTACCTGCAAAAAATGAGTAGGTGACCCCAGTGAATATATATACCAAGATTCATTTCTTCCTAGAACAAAAACGTAAAGAACTATCAAATCAAAATGACCAGCAGAAACGGGTCCTATTACAATGTACACGAGATACAGACCTTCTCCTCTCCTTATTCACAGAAAAATAAGATCTTGTTAATAAACTCATCCACCATCTCACATATCCCAACCCTCACTGCACTCAAGCCCCCTGGGGAGAGGTGCCAACAGTGCCCATGTGAAATGCGGCAGAGCAGTGGGTGTGGGCCACAAGACACTGAGACCTGCCCAATGATAGTCAGGCTATAAATATTAGAAAATAATACTGTGGTGATTTAAAATACTTGTCCCTTTGCATTCCCACATATATGTATCATATATTAATTAATTCTCCAACGTTTTCCTTTTGGTTTATGCAAAGAGGCATGGCTGCTTCCCTATTCTCACCTGGGTGTTCTCCCCTTCCAGTCTTGGTGGTCGGATGCTGGACAAGTGAATAGTCTTGTAATCGCCTGAGTTCAGCTTCACAACAATGGCATCAGCATTCAGAACCTGCATCACCTGTGAGCAAAAAGGAACATGCTTAAACCTGCTTCTATGTCCTCCATCACATGTCCAAGAGCAAGGCCCACCACCCTCACAGGTAGAAAGTGAGATCAATAGCCATTTGTGGGAGAAACAGTATCATCCTTCATGGTGCAACAATGTCAGAGAAAACTATGCTATAATTATCAGTTCCCAGAGACCTTATTATGATTTCTCAATGAGACAAAATCTGTATCATTCATAAAGATGGTCTATCTTTTTTTATTTTTGCCCTGACCAAGATGTGTGGTTAACTACAAAGCTTAAGAACTGGAAATCCTGTCTCTACATGTAATTGAAGATTTTCCTTGAAACAGTTTCTAAACTAAAATCAAAATCTCAATGTGAATCTAGAAAAAGAGGCAAGGGTTGGATTTGAAGAAGGTACCAGCACTAGATGAGAAAGAACCAAAATAGGATGCCCCAATAGAGAGCAGAAAAATCAAAGGCAAGTGAAGGGCAGAAAGAATTGTCATCTCAGCATGGGAAAGGAGATGCTCAGCTGTTAATCTCACAGGCAGAAACATGAAATTACTGAGATATTACCTCAGATACTCTGAAAGCCACCTTTTCAGAGCACTACTACTATGGACATCTTTGTTTTGGAATCCAAGATCTGTAATACAGGACCCCACACTCAGAAGAAAAAGAACTAGTCTGGGATAAATTACAAGGATATGTAGTCAAAGGACAAAAGCATAAATATTCCTCTGTGAAGGTTATTAGAACATTCTACAATGTGTACAGAATAAAACTCCATTCACACTGGGATCTTACCACATCAGTGTTATAACTAGAACGCATAATACAGCCAGCAGTCTAAAATTCACCCAATTATATTCCATGCCTGTTTTTTTTTTCTTTCAAGCAACACTTTATTACAAGGTAGCTGTAGACTACAAAACACTGTCACCATCTACTTCATCTGCAGAATCAAAATCAAACTCTTCTAGGCTTCAATCAGGCCTCTTTAAGAGCTACCAGACTGAACAAACTTACAGGGTCAGCTGCCACACAGCGAGGGTGGACTGGCAAAATTTCCCTCCTCTTTTATGCATGAAACAAAAGGAAGTAGACTCTTTTTTGCCATCATGGATGTCACACTGATAAGTATCTTAAAGGAGGCCTCCCTAACTATTTCTTGAAAGGCCTTAGATCTTCTAGCACAGAATGTATCCATTTACTTGCAGCTTCCTCTGAAAACAGCAATTCTCTACCTTTTCCAAAGAACCAGCCAGCCACACACCAGAAACACAAAGAACCAGCCAACCACACACCAAAGAGTAAGGAATGCCTTAAGAAACAATCCGAAGAAGGATATAAAACATAAATGAGAAATTACATATGACAGAAAACAGGAGGAGTTAAGTGCCATCAAACAGAATGAATGAAAAAAGAAAGATGACAGCTGGAATCAATCTGTAAGTCCACAGATGATTTACTATGGCTAGTGGATGGGAAGATATCCCTGGGTTTTACCACTGTAAGCAATGAAAGCAGATTAGAGAAGAACAGCCCAGCAATCAGAAAAGTAATGAAAGTTCTAAGAAAGAACTGAGTAGCTCAGAAGGATAATTTTTTAATTTTCTACTATAATTAAGATTAACTTACAACCCTGAAAACAGCAAAACAACAACCTCGAATAACCATAACCATTCTCCTGTAACCTTGTTGACAGACCTGAGAATCATAGGCTAAACACTAAAACCCAGAGAGCCAGAACCCAAAATTCATCTGGCCAGAAAAACGTGAAGATTAATGGTACTCAAAGGCAGGATGAGTGATCATACCAGGACCAAGGTCAGGGCTGGTTACCCCAAACCAAACAGCCCCTTAATGCCAGTCCAATCACAAAAACACACACTCATGAGTTTAGAACTTAAAAACTGTCTAGACAGTATGACCAAAAATACAGATTCAGTCACTGAAAGAAAAAATAGAGTATATCTTATTCCCATTACCATCTAAACACACTAATGCCAAGTAAAAATGTCCACAGTAATGGAATTCCAGTAGTGGGTTGGACAAAACTGACCAAAAAGAAAGACCCCAGCTAATGATTTCCCTATTGTTCAAAATCCCACATTTGGATGAAGAGAAAGATATTATAAAATGGATGACAGAACATTTTGCGGGGCAGGCGGGGTGGGGAGGTGTTCCCATGATATCTGCTATTCCGGTATCCTAATTTCAAGCTAAAGAAAAGAAAAAAATTCCACTGAGCCATACTAAGCAAAACAGCTACTATAGCAAATCAATACAACTCCTCCTCCAAATGGATACTCAAAGGATAGAGGGTAATTGTCAGATGTATCAAAGGCACATACATCACAGGATTTCCCGAATCTTAATGCTGGACAGATCTACACCTTCTCTCAAACCAAAACGAATTCTTATTGTGAACTCCCAAAAACATAGGGAAATTCCTATAATCAAGACACGAGAAATATCTAGAGGTTTTCTGCTCCCTAGTCATTCTTAGAGAGTAATAAAACCAAAGAAAGTATCATAGTCCTCACATCTTTACCCCCTGATTACAGAACAATGAAGATCTAAGGATGTCCTGTAACGTTACTGGGATTAGGCACCCCTTGTAATATGTCAGCAGCAGTGGCAGCTATGAATTCTTGGAGCTGCAAATTTTAGGCCCCAGCAGCAGAATCTCTCTGCTGCTCAGCATCTCCCTGATTAGAAACCTCCTCTTCAGGAACTGCGCACTCTGCTACTGCCAGCTAAGCAAGGTTTAGCTTGCTGGTGAAGGTAGGAAGGGTAAGTGAATGTGTGCGTGTCCGCGTGTGTGTATAAGTGGGGTTTATGGTTTTTTATTCCTCTGTAAATTGTGTCATTACTGTCCAGAGAACAAGTAGCTCCTGAGCAGAGACATGGAATCGGCAATAAAATACTGGTTACAGCCACGCACTGTGCAGTAAGTGAGATGCAGAGTGGATTACTATCTGAAGCCAGCTCATCAGCACCATTACCGACCACATTTTAACAGTGATATTTCTTCTGGTGCTTTTCATCAGGATAACTGAAGTATGCCCACACTGCCCACTTTCTCTGCTAGCTACGGATCCCTAACCAAGCCAACCCCATGTATACTCACACCCCACACACCAAGAGATAACCTAAGGCACTGGAGCAGAAATCTACATGGAAAAAGTCACTAACTGGACTCAAATACGTGCACTAAATCCAATTCTCTCCTCATTTCTTGAAGCCCAATTACAAAAGGAAAAAATGGTGTAATGATAACAAGGTGTAGGCTAAGGGCTGCCATGAGTCAAGAAAACTACAGAGTTCTGTCAGGGGAACATCCATGCCTATCTTCAGCCTCTGTCACACTCTCTCATCTGTGCAGCCTGTCCACAGTGCTTACTGGGTGCAACGGGCTGCTGTTGTTCAGATTCTGAAAACCCTGAAGCACACACAAAACAAACAAAAAAGCCTCCTTTTTGTTCAACAGCCTCCTGAGTTGTGGATATAACCACCAATAGTCCCAATGCTGCCAAAATTTCCAGTACCAGATAGAAACAAAGGATTCTCCGCCCAAAAGGGCCTTCTACAGGCATGACCAGAGACTGTGCTTTGATGAGGCCACTGAGAATGACAACACATACCTCTTCTCCTCTCTGAAATCATGACATCTGGCTGTTTTTCCCACTCCCTAAGGTTGTATGCTATGTCTCTTCTCCCCAGTCCCCCAGAAGAGTACAGTTGCCCCCCCCCCAGTCCTCAACAAAAACAAACCACAATATCCTGATGGAGGCACCTCCAGGCACCTAAGCACAACCAAACCAGATACTCTTAGGATGTACTTACATGAAAATCAGGCATCAGACAACTTTCAACAGAGGGACAGCCTACACACTACCTGAGCAGTACTTCTCAAGATTGTCAAAGTCATCAAAAACAAAAAAAAGTCTGAGAAACTGACATATCCAAAAGGAACCTAAGGAGATATGACAACTAAATGCAATGTGGTATCCTGGAACAGAAATAAAGTATAAATAAATGAATACCTGAATAAAATATAAACTTTAGTCAATAACAATGTATCTATATTGATATACTAATTATAACAAATATACAGTACTCCCATAAAATATTAATGACAGGGGAAACTGGGCTGAGGGTGGATGAGTAATGTAAGAATTCTGTACTACCTGCTTAACTTTTCTGTAAATCTAAAGAGTGACCTAAATGAAGTCTCTAATAATAAGTTTTAAAGCCAGGTTAATATTCTTTCAATCTTTTCTAACTCCATCACTTTCTTTTTCTTAGCAGCACACTGGTTTACTAGTGTAAGCTGCAAACCAAGTCTTGACCCCTTTTTGGTTCAGCAGAGCCCACCTTTCTAGTGAGACAATCTCCAGAACTTCCTTTTCAACTGAAAGTCAAATGGCAAAAGGCAAGGAAGTGGCAGGTATTTTTTATTTCTCTCCATATTACCACATGAGAATACACTGGAGAAATCCAGATAATGCCAAAAATATTCAGCTGCATCCTCGCTTAAAAACCATGTCAGAGAGCCACTGCCATTTAACATACTACTGACAGTCCTAGCCAAAGAAGTTCAGCAAGAAAAAGAAACAAAAGGCATCTAAATTGGAAGGGAAGAAATAAAATTATCACTGTTCCCAGATGATGTATACATAAAAGACCCTAATAATTCCGCAAAAACTGTTAGAATAAATGAATTCGCAAAGTAGCAGGATATAAAGTCAACACACAGAATCAGCTGCATTTCCACAAACAATAAACAATCGAAAAAAGAAAACTAAGAAAATAGTTCCTTTTCCAGTATCATCAAAAAAGAACAAAACACTTAGGAATTAAGCAAGGAAATGAAAAACTTGTACAAAGAAAACTACAAAACAGTGTTGAAAGAAATTAGAGACATCAATAAATGGAAACATGTCCCATGATCATGGTCTGGAAGACAATACTGTCAAGATGTCAATACAACCCAAAAGTGATTTACAGATGTAATGCAACCCCTATCAAAATCCCAATGATTATTTTTATGGAAACAGAACAGCTCATCCTAAAATTCACATGAAATCTCAAGAGACCCTGAATAGCCAAAACAATCCGGAAAAAGGACAAAGCAGGAAAATTCACATTTCTTGATTTCAAAGCTTACTACAAAGCTACAGTAATCAATACCATATGGTACTGGCATAAAAATCAGACATACAGACCAATGAAACAGAATGAAATCCAGAAATAAACCCTTGCATATATAGTCAAATGATTTTCGAGATGGGTGCAAAGACCAGTCAATGAGGAAATGACAGTCTTCAACAAATGGTCCTAAGAAAACTAGATAGCCACATGCAAAAAAAATGAAGTTGAACCCTTATGTAACACCAAAACTAAAAATGAACTCAAAATGGATTCATTACTTAAATATAAGAGCTATAAAACTACAAAACTCTTAGAAGAAAACACAGGGCAGAAACTTTGCAACACTGGATTTGGCAATGATTTCTCAAATATGACACCAAAGGAACGGGCAATGATAGTACAAGTTAGATTTCATGAAAATTTTGTGCAACAAAGTAAAAGGCAACCCACAAAATGGGAAAAAATACTTGCCAATCATATATCCAACAAAGGATTAATATCCAGAATATATAGAGAACTCCTAAAACTCAACCACAAAAAAACAAAAACCTCAATTATAAAACAGGCAAAGAGGCATATAAGTGGAAGCTAAGCATTGGGTACACATGGACTAAAGACAGGAACAATAGACACTGGTGACTTCTAGAGCTCGGGGAGAGTAAGGGAAGGAGCCAGGGCTGAAAAACTTCCTATTGGGAACTACGCTCACGACCTAGGTGACTGGATCCTATTCCAAACAATATACCCACACAACAAACCTGCACACGTACCTCCAAATCTAAAAGAAAAGTTGAAATTTCTTTTTTAAATGCGCAAAGGACTTGAATAGACATTTCTCCGAAGAAGATACGCAAATGCACAGGAAAAGATGCTCAACATTACTAATCATTAAGGAAATACAAATCAAAACCACAATAAGACATCACTTCACACCCATTAGGGCGGCCACTATAAAAAAAAAAAAAAAACAAAACCCAAAACCAGAAAATAACAAATGTTGGTGAGGATGTACAGAAAGTAGAATCCTCATTCACTGACGTAAAATGGTACAGTATAGTAATTCCCTCAACAACTTAAAAATACAATTACCATATAATCCAGCAATTCCACTTTTGGGTACAAACTCGAAGTAATTGAAAACAGGGTCTCAAAGAGATATTTGTATAACCATGTTGATAGCAGCATTGTTCATAATAGTTAAACTGTAGAAGCAACCCAAGTGTGTCCCCATGGACAGATGAACAGGTTGTAAGCAAAATGTATACACATACAATGGAATATTTTTCACCCTTAAAAAGGAAGAAAATTCTGACTCATCCTACAACATGGATGAACCCTGAGGACACTACGCTAAATGAAATAAGCCAGTCACAAAGACACAAAGACTCTCTGATTTCACTTATATAATTACTTAGAGTAGTCAAACTCACAGAAGCAAAAAGTAGAATTGTGGTTGCCAGGGCCAGAAAGAGGGGAAACAGAGGGATGTAGAATTATTGTCATTGAGTATAGTTTCAGTTTTATAAAATGAAGAGTTGTAGAGATAGGTGGTGGTGATAGTTACATAACAATATGAATATAAATACCACTGAACTTAGAAATGGTTAAGATATTACATATTACACTTAGAAATGGTTAAGATATTACATATTATGTTGTGAATTTTGTCATTATAAAAAAATTGAGGAAAAAAATTTTCAGAGACATGATAATGAACTCCATCTAGAGCTATGACTGGAAGCACAGCAAAGAACTATCAGGACAAAAGCAAATACATTCTAAAATCTACTGTACCCATGGATAGTTTATACCCTGATCTCCAAAATTGGACTTGGCCACCACTGCCAGTTAACCACTTAGCGCTCCTAGACAAAGCCCTAGCAGGTAAGCTCCTTGAAGGCAGGAACCACTTCTAGTTCTTTTACATCTTTTCTAAGCACCTAGTTCAGGTCTCTGTTTGCTTAATCTATATATAGGTACAGAGAACCAAGCAACAAGCCTCTAACTAGGCAGGGTGGTAAGGAGATACCTCTTGAGGACAAGCTTCCACTCCATCCCTCTCCCATCCCCCACAACAATGTTATTCAGGTCTGTGAAATCTGCAATGCCCAAGGATCCAGCAGCAGGAACAGGGAAGCCAAGCCACGTGCTCAGGGGACCATATGGCTACAAACAGCACAGATCAGCTAAAACGCCACAGGGAAGGCAGGGAGGGAACTGGCAGGCCACGACAGGCACAAAAGTCTTGGGCAAGCTCAGCTAATTGCTGTGAAGTGAACATGCTTCTCTGCTAACCTGAAGAGACAAGGAGAGCCCTTCCTTTGCATTCCATTCCTCAAGAAGTAAAACTGCTTAAGCAGACAAAGGGAACCAGTCTTTCAATAGGCTACATGTATCAGAGAATACTTCGTCGAGTTTCACATTTCTGAGGCTTAAGCCTCTTGGCACTCTGACCTACAGCTTTGCCTCAGTTCCAGAAATCAACTGTAGAGCCCCAGAGGCACCCAGTTAGAGGCCATAGGTTACCCTCTGCAGGCTTTTCAGGTTTTTAGCGAGGCCCTGTACAATTAATTCCTAAAAAACAGCGTGACTGTTGAAGAGGGAATCACTATTTGTTAGGGCTTTACGATCATATGATCTTTACAAGCAGAATCATTCAGGGAAGACTTGCAGGACTTTCAGACTATGTGAAGGTCCCAGGTACCTTAGAACCTTTTTAGGATTCCCTGAAAAAAACTGTTTGCCACTAACAGATATTTTAAATCACGTAAAATGATATATAACTGCTGCTGATTTCCAGGTTATAAAAAGTAATATGTATTTTTTTTCATTTTTAACTTAATGTTGATATCCAGTGTTCTACAACAAAGGCCGGCAAACTATGGCCCAAGGGCCATCCAGCCCACTTCATATTGTTATAAAGTTTTCCTGAAATATTGCCACAACCATTTGTTTACACACTGTCCATGTCTGTTTTCCTGCTACCATGGCAGAGTTCAGTAGTTGCAACAGAGACCATATGGCTACCAAGCCTAAAATATTTACAATGTGGTCTTTAAGAAAAAGCTGGCCAATCTCTGTTTTACAACATATTAGAAAATGAACACACTTAGTGGTATATACTGGTTAATATTTCTATAGACATATTTGGCAAATGTGAGCCAAATCATTTCTAAGGAAATAACTGCCAATTAGTTGGAGATTTCTTCCACTTTCTAAATAATGAAAAAAATTCTCAACTACATGAATATAAACCTACTGGGGACTGATTTAAAATATTATGGTGCAGCCTACGTTGAAATATTACACATCAATTAAAGAAGTAAGCTCTTTATTTTGGTTCCCTCTCTAAACACCTCTAGATAAAAGGGATCTGAGGCCGGGTGCGGTGGCTCACACCTGTAATCCCAGCACTTTGGAAGGCTGAGGCGGGCAGATCACAAGGTCAGGAGATGGAGACCACAGTGAAACACCATCTCTACTAAAAACACAAAAAATTAGCCGGGCACGGCGGCAGGCGCCTGTAGTCCCAGCTACTCGGGAGTCTGAGGCAGGAGAATGGCATGAACCCGGGAGGCGGAGCTTACAGTGAGCCAAGATCACGCCACTGCACTCCAGCCTGGGTGACAGAGCGAGACCCTGTCTCAAAAAAAAAAAAAAAAAAAAATGAATCTGTATAACCTATCTATACATAAGCTCAAAAGGAAGAAGATAATGAGAGAGAACACTGCAACAAAACTCTGGAAGCTGGAAAGCAGATGGATGAGTAGTAACTTACTCCACTGACTCACAAAAGCTAAATCTTGAGACAGTGGCGAGAAAACACAATAGCCAATCTGATTTATACTGCAGTCCCACTCTCCCTAATCTGCCAAGACTCAGAAACTGTCAAATCAAGCATCTCAATTGCAAACAAAAATGAGACCAAAAACGATGAACGGTTTCAAATCTTTGTAAGAAGCAGATGGATTGCAAGATGTATACCCTGGCCAGGCACGGTGGCTCACACCTGTAATCCCTGCACTTTGGGAGGCCAAGGTGGGAGGATCGCTTGAGCCCAGGAGTTCAAGACCAGCCTGGGTAACATAGGGAGACCCCGTCTCTACAAAAAATTTAAAAATTAGCCAGGTGTGTTAGCGTGAACCTCCCAGCTATTCGGAAGGCTGAAGCAGGAGGATCACTTAAGCCCATGAGGTTGAAGCTGCAGTGAGCTGTGATGGCACCACTGCACTCCAGCCTGGGTGACAGAGCAAGATCCTGTCTCAAAAACAAACAAATATGTATACCCTATATCCCACACTAGGGTCATTGCTTCTAAACTCAGTGTTTTAATATCTCATTCTCAAATAAGACAGAAAACCAAGGCTCAGCAAATATCTGAGGAAAGCCTCTAATATGAAAAATAAGGGACCAAAATAACCCAAAGAGGGGAGAGGAGAGGCCTGAAGAACATAGCGAGTATGGAGGAAAAATGAAATTAAAAAAAAAAAAATCAATTTTGCAGAAAGCTAAGAGATTATTTTTATCTCTGAAGTAAGTATTAAACTTTACTTTTTATAATAGTAAAAGAGAAACATGCAGAGAACAAAAAAAGCTCTTAAAAAATAAAACAGTATCATGTCTATAACACTACTGAAAGATAACTATAAAGAAATCTAAAAAGAATAGAAGATGAGATAGAAAATAGGAGAAAAAAACTGAAAGACGAGCCCACAAAATCCAACCACCAAACAACAGGAGTTCTAGAAAAAAAGAGAACAAAGATTCTAGATGGAAACCAACAAAAGAGAGAGAAAAAGTCTCAGAATAAAACAACCAAACATTGAGGCATAATATGCTCACATATAGATAAACAAAAGTGCATCGCTATGAAATGTTAGAATACTAGGATCAAAAAGAATTTGCTAAAACCTTTCAGAAAGAAAAAACACATATAAGGATGAGAAATCAGGAAGGTTTCAGATCCATTAGAAAAAAGAAATCAAAAAAAATTTCTGATAACTACTGACAGTGGAGCAATACTGATAGATACAATTCTAATGGAAAATGACTTCTAAAATAATTCTATATCCAGCTAAACTATCAAGTGTATGTAGAGAATGAACATGAAAGGTCTCAGAAAATTTACCTCCCAAGCATTCTTTGCCATGAAGTTAGAGAATGTGTGCCACTAAAACAAAGTAGCAAATTATAGAGGAAGCTGTGAGATCCAGCAATCCTAGCCCCAATCCAAGAGTAAGGCAAAGAAATCCCCCAGGACAATGGTGAAGAAATCCAAAGATGACAGCTCTAAAACAGGCAAAAAGAGAAACCAGTCCAGATTGATGCAGGCTGCAAGGCTCCAAGATAGTGTTAGCAGACTGAATGAATCTCCTCTTGGGAGGAGATTTAGACAGAGTTTGGAGGTTGAATTAATAATAAGTGTATAAAAAATGTAAATTTTAACAATTATTAACTCCAGGGAAAACAAAAAAATTGTGCAGGAAACTAAAAGTAGCCATAATATGCTATATAGCACAGTGGTGATTATCATTTAAAATAAATACAGAATATTAACTAAATTATGACATAATCATATTGGAAGAACTGGGTAAGAGCACTGTGCGTCCACATGAGTAGGCGTGCTTATATGAAAAAACTAAGCCCTCCTCTTCCATGGTATGAAGGAAAGGAGTTGTACCTAAAACTGAAAAATTAAGAAATAGCCATGTAAATGTTTTATTCAGAGATGAATTAGCTAAGAGTTGAAAGTGACTGCCTCAAGCAAGAGTGAAATTGAACTGGTACATTCTTTAGTAAGCCTATAAAAAATTTTTAATTTTCTGTATTAAAAATAAAAATGTGCAAACTTAAAAATTACACACAAAAGAGTACAGATCAGTGCTATTCAAAGTGGCTGCCAGTCTGCAGTAAGATAAGGAACTTGTACTAGAGCATTAATCAACTACATCACTAAGAACATTGCTGACTTTTTTTCTTTTTTTTTTTTGTAGTAAGCTTTTCTTGATGAAGGAAGCAATGCCTTGATTTACATTCTGGCCCAAGCTCCTTATG
Source organism: Macaca fascicularis (assembly GCF_037993035.2). NCBI lineage: Eukaryota > Metazoa > Chordata > Mammalia > Primates > Cercopithecidae > Macaca > Macaca fascicularis. The sequence goes on along the minus strand of NC_088377.1, from coordinate 169,385,129 downwards.
TCACTTTATCAAGGCATTTTGAGTAGGACTGGTATAGATCAGAGATCATCAAACTATTAAGTAAAAAGCCAGATAACAAATATTTAAGGCTTTGCAGGCCACACAGTTTTATCACAAATACTCACCTCTGCCATTATGGCACAAGAACAGACACAGACAATACACAAGCGAACACATATAGCTATGTTCCAATTTATTTACGATACTGACATTTAATTTCACATAATTTTCACATGCCATGATATATTTTTTATTAACACAAAATCCTTTTTTTTTCAATGTAAAATCCACAGATCATGCAAAAACAAGTGCCCAGCCAAATTCAGCCCATGGGCCATAGTTTGCCAACCTTGAGATGGACACTATGATCAACTTTGTTAAAAAAAAAAAAAAAAAATTAAAAAACAAGGCCAAGATAGTGTTTCATGTAGTACGGGTATTTATGCTTATCTTCTTTATGTTTTTTCCTGTTTTAAAAGCAAAACTAATGCTAAAGAATTTTTAAAAGTCAGTAAGTTTTAAAAACTCTACCTATTTCTCTCTACCCTCTAAGCAGACATACACCCAAATAGCCTCAATTTATGTTTCAATTTCTACAGAAGATTGGTTATTCCTCACAATCCTCAATCAGATGATTCCTAGGGACAATCTCCTCTACTTTGGCACTGTAATGAATAAAACTTCATTGTCATGATAAAAGCCTTGCTCTCTTTTAAAGAAAAAACAGATTCTAGGATCCTAGATTTTTTTTTTTTTTTTTTTTGAGACGGAGTCTCGCTCTGTCGTCCAGGCTGGAGTCCAGTGGCGCGATCTCGGCTCACTGCAAACTCCGCCTCTTGGGTTCACACCATTCTCCCGCCTCAGTCTCCCGAGTAGCTGGGACTACAGGCGCCTGCCACCACATCTGGCTAATTTTTTTGCATTTTTAGTAGAGACGGGGTTTCACTGTGTTAGCCAGGATGGCCTCGATCTCCTGACCTCATGATCCGCCAGCCTCGGCCTCCCAAAATGCTAGGATTACAGGTGTGAGCCACCGCGCCCAGCCAGATCCTAGATTTTTAAAAGTGGAAAAAATTCTCCTATAGGTAGGTCTCCCTTTTTAAATTACCAGTAAAGTCACATTTAAGATAAATGCAAAGCTCAATAATCTAAATCCTTTGAATTTTGTTCTTATGCAGTACATTAGTTAACTCCCCAACCAGCCAAGGCCCAAAACTCTTCAAAATATTCTAGGTTTTTCTACAAACTCAGTTTTAATCGAGGAAAGGCTGGTAGGAACACAATAGGGTTTTAAGATCCTCACATGCCTCATCTACATCAGTAATGTCACAGCCTCTCAAAGTGAAGATGGCAAAAAATTGAAGGCCTGCCTCCCTTTTTGGGTGAAAAATCATCCTTTTATTATGTAGCTATGTTAACACAGAACACACTACAGGAAGCATAAGCACAACTGAGTGAGTTCCAAGTAGGCAGAGCAACCCATGTCCAAGTGTCCACACAGGTACACGCCTCACACAGTCTGCATCAAGACCTGGAGGATGCCAGGATATCCCACCAGGGGCAACTCCCACCCATGCCTACCAAAAGGAATGATTATGGCTAACCTCACAGCTGCCTGGACATCACCTACAAAAAGAGGGAAAGAGGCCACTAGACCACTCTGTGACCTATTACTTTGGGCATCGTAAAAAAAGAGTGAAGAAATTTAGCCAATTCCTCAGAGGTTGCTAAAATTTTACCATTCTAAGACAGTCGCAGGATTTCTCAGGCTCACAGTGCCACCTAGTGGCTTTCCATCCTAAACTCATGGTTAGTTGACAGGGAGACAGCACCTCTCAGTCCAAGAATTTGGCACTTAACCACTTTTAGCCCATAAAAACAAAACTTCTAGCATCTCTTGGCAAAAGTAAAAATAGGCTGGAAAACATTACAGCATTTTGGGAAGACACAGATAACAGATCTGCTACTCAAGTTACAAAACCATGCAACTAAGAAAAAACATTTTTACAGCACTGCTGATACCACCAAGGATAATTAGCTCCAGTTTCCTTCAAAGCAGTCTATCCCAAGACACATCAATGGAGAACTCTCTGGGAAAAACAAAACAAAACAAAAAAACCAAGAGCTCCAACACAGAAGAGAAACTTGAGGTCATATAGCTATGGATGCGCCTTGACTTGAAACAGCGTTAACTCCTGATAAACCCATCATAAGCTGAAAATACTGTAAGTTGAAAATGCATTTATCTCTCTTCAGGCAAGGAGGCAGGGAGGCAGGAAGGCAGGAAGGAAGTGCACTTAATACAACCTACCAAACATCATAGCTTGGCCTAACCTACCTTAAACATACTTGGAACACTTACATAAGTTTACAATTGGGCAAAATAATCTAACACAAAGTCTATTTTATAATAAAGTGTTGAAGATCTCATTTGATTAATTTACTGACTACTAGACCAAAAGTGATAAACAGAATGGCTGTATGGATACTCCAAATGTGGTTCCTACTGAATATCTATTGCTTTCACACCATTGTAAAGTCAAAATATCTTAAGTCGACCCAGCATAAGTCAGGGACCATCTGTACTTGGACACAGGAAATCTTAAGACAATGCTATTTGCTAAACAGAGAAAAAAGAAGTCCTAAAATATGAGAGATATTTCAAGCTAGTTTGAAGTTAGCTAATTTACAAAGAAATTTAAATAGTCTAATGGTTTCTAAGCCCCCTACAATAAACACACACACACACACACACACACACCACCCCCCGCTACTGGTTTGCCTTGAAATTTTCAAGAGCTTCAGCATTTCTGATTGTTCAAATCCTTGTATTATTACTCGCCTGGCAGTGTCCACTATGCATATCAAGATGCTGAGAATGACTCACCTTGGCAACAAACTGCTTGTCCTTTTGGTCCAAATTAGCAGTGGGAGCAACATAGTCTCTCCATATTCTCAGCCTGCGCTCTTTGGCAAACCTGGCAACAAAGCAAGGATGCAAGATCATTCAGACAGACTAAGTCAGCAAATGGAATCCACCACTACCATGGGAGCGCAGTTGGTGCAGCATCCTACTCTACCCTATAGACATATCCAGAAGAACGACCTGTAAATGAGAGTAAATGAAAACACGCATGATACATATATATACTGTAAACCCACAGCTGGGAGACTATGGTCCAGGACTATGGTCCAGGCATACAATTTTTTGAGCCTAGATGGTTCGAGTCCACCTTCATTATTAACTCTGGTTTATCCAATATCTCCTGGGTGGCTACTACAAAAATTAGGCTGACAAACAGAGAGTAACTGCTCTCTTAAATGGGAAGAACCCACACATCTAAACAAACATACTTCTTAAAAAGCACAGACTTGCTCAATTTCTATCTGAATTATAGAAAGGTTACCAGCTACCAAATCCTATATATAAGAACAAAACTGTCACGACTGTGTATCTATAGAATAATTTGAAAATGAACAAAATCCTTATAAAATTCACTGACAAGAGTTTAAAAAAAAAAAAAAAAAAAAAAAAAAAAAAAAACCTATGTAGCCAGAAATTTATCTTGAAGTATTCTGCCCAGTAGATATTTTCTGAGCCAGACTATGAATGGAATATGTGCAAAGATCAAAAAAAAAAAATCAATGAACAGCTGTCTTAAACCACTTACAAATAAGTGAATTCATGTGCAGTGAAATACATGGATACATGTTTCTGAAAACAGTATTGCAATCTTTTGTTTTAGAGAAGCAGTAAAATGAGAAAAACAAATAGCAGGATATAGCAGTTGTAAAATGCATGAAGTAATTCAATATAGAGGATGCAATTTTACCTACAATTCAAGTAGCTCAAATATAGCATGCAAAACAGCAGACAAGTAATCACATATTATCGAAATATGATTTGCATTCTCTGGTCTAAGCCTGTTTTTTAATGATGAGCACTTCCCCCAAAAATCCATAAAATCTTCTACTGATGTCATATAACATGTAGATATTATTTTCAATGCATTCACTTTCTTCAAAGAAAGGCAAGATACTGGGCCAGGCGCAGTGGCTCACGCCTGTAATCCCAGCACTTTGGGAGGCCAAGGCAGTGGATCATGAGGTCAGGAGATCGAGACCATCCTGACCAACATGGTGAAACCCAGTCTCTACTAAAACACACACAAAAAAAAAAATTAGCCGGGTGTGGTGTGCGCCTGTAGTCGCAGCTACTGGGGAGACTGAGGCAGGGGAATTGCTTGAACCAGGGAGGTGGAGGTTGCAGTGAGTGGAGATGGCGCCACTGCACTCCAGCCTGGTGACAGAGTAAGACTCTGTCTCAAAAACAAAAGGGCAAGAAATTAAAGAATGCAAAAAAAAAAAAATCAAATTAATTTAGAATACTAACGAACATAACAGGATTCTCTGAACCAAACAAAAGAAATTGACCATTGTAGAAAAATCAGAAGTATTTGGAACACTGTACTTGATATGGTTATTATAACTTTCTAACTTAACTGTAGAACAACATTAAAAAAATTCTAAGCAATCACTTTTTCCATCAGACAATATACATGTCAGATGGGCCATATCAAATGGCCTAGATTAATATCTACTTTTATAAAAACTTGCAAATACTTCTGCTTATAGATACTGAAGGATGAAAAAGACCTAAGAAATGGAACAAATATTACAGTTATTCATTCAGGTCATTGCACATTTCTTAGCTGTATATCTCAGTCACAAAAAAGTAGTTATCAAGACCATTATAACTTTAAGATTTCGAAACAAGTCATACAGCAAGCAAGCCTTGAGAGTGGACTATTGTCATCAGCTGTGTGTTGTCTTTGCTTAAATGTATCATAGAAGGTAGTGATTCAGACTTTCCTGAGCATCATTGCCATTCATCTACCGTTGCTACCTGCTTTATTTTCTTCCATCTACCCCATCAAATGGAGAGAGTTCACCTACATCTATATCTTGACCTTGACAGTTGAAATGGCAACTAATATTTGGAATTTCTACATACAGTTTTCTAGAAACAAGTTATTCCTATATCTGCTTTAATGATAGGCAACAAGTCAAAAACACACCAATAACATCTCAGGGTTATATTAGCATTTATAACCGAAACATACTTTTAAATAAGTTAGGGCACAGTCCTCACAACAATATTGAATGGTCCTGGTTTAAAACCCACAGGCTCTGTCTTTCCACCATACCCCTGCTCCTGTCTATCTGTTTGGGAGCAGCTGATAAACAACTTCATCTTTCTCAAATAAGCTTCAAGTTTATTACATTTCAAATGTGTAACACCCAGAACCTAAGCAAGGGGCTTGGGAAAAAATGACCTGAAAACATTAAAAAAGCAAATCAAGTGAAGAAAAATGTCTAACTGAAGACTCTAAGTCCTTACTATCCAGCATTCAATTAGACTGAACCTGAAGACCAATATTTAAGTCACTCTTCCATAAGGAACTGCCCTACTCCTTTACTGAAGTAAAATGAACACTGACACACAGGGGTGTGAGAAAATCACCAGATTTCTTTCCCTAAAGATCCTTAACAAGATCCATAGCTGGAAGGCCTCTAGGACAGACCTTACCTCTCTGCCGCCCTCAGCTTTTCTGCACCCCGGGTGTAAACTGCAATCGACCAATCCACACAGCGTGCAAAACCTTCCTTCAGGAGGAGCTCTGTGATGTTGCCGTTCTGAAAAACAAGATACATGAGAGGCAGGTGCAGATTAGACTCTGTTGCAAAAGAATCCATTTCTCTAGACTTCTGACACAATTAACATAGTCACAATCTAGTCTGCAGTTTGTTTGTTTGTTTGTTTACAGTAGGGTAGCTTCTCTCACTAGGAAACCACTCCTAAGATGGGAGAGATGTCACTCTGAGACTCCTTTCAACAGCCTTGGCTTCGTATCCCCACAATATCCACCATAATAACTCACTTAATAGGAGTAGGATAAATGCTAGTGGCATTGAAGGGAATTGACATTTCAATAGCTCTTCTTGTGGGCAGAGGAGGATGTTAATCTTTAATAGAGATTACACCTTATTCTTCCTTCCCTTAAGATCAGCACTTCCTTCCCCTTTCATAAGAGCTGAAGAACAGGCTGAGCGGGGAATAACGGAAGCTACACTGTGCCCAGTGAATTAAAATTCACACTCTACCGTGACACAGAGCCATCTGGCAGGGCACAGCCAGACAGCACTCCAGAAGAAACAGACATGACCTTGGCACACCCTAAACCAAGCCTCTCAACCTCCCACAACTGCCATCATGGAAGAATTATCTAGCCAAAGAATAAGTAGCTTAACTCTGTATTGGACACAGGTTACAATAATGAAAATCCATTCAAATTTAGGTGTTAAAAAGAAGGCCATCTTATGTCTAAGAATAGCCCAACTATCAAAATGCACAATAGGGCAAAACATCCAATAATCGCAACTATAAGAACATCACCTATTCCCTGCTAAAAGCAGAGTTAGAAGGTACCTGGAATACAAAGCCTGGAATACAAAAAATAATTTTTCCATACCTCAGTTTCCTCATCATTGATCTACCAATACTTTAGCTAGCTGACTTCTAGACCTCATCAACCCTATTCTACAAATTCCAGTTCTACTTCTAATGAATGTAGCAACCCCTAGGACCAAACAGTTAGATAAATATGTGATCAAGTTCCTCTTCCTCTTATGAACCCACTAACACTTGAGATTAATTTCCTAAAGGTGAGAAAATTGTCCAATTCTGTAAGACAAATGATAACTCCCTAGAAAATGCCTCAAAAATCACCAGATATTAATAATAATCTTGCCATATTTTTTTTTTTTTTTTGGAGACAGAATCTCGCTCTGTTACCCAGGCTGGAGTACAGAGGCATGATCTCGGCTCACTGCAACCTCCACCTCCCGGGTTCAAGCGATTCTCCTCCCTCAGCCTCCTGGGTAGCTGGAACTATAGGCACATGCCACCATGCCAGGCTAATTTTTATATTTTTAGTAGAAACAGGGTTTCACATGTTGGCCAGATGGTCTCGATCTCCTGACCTCATGATCCATCCACCTTGGCCTCCCAAAGTGCTGGGATTACAGGCGTGAGCCACCGCGCCCAGCCAACATTTTAATGGATGTTAAACACAGAGAAAAAGAAGAGAGAGAGAAGCAAACTCCTGTTCTTCAAACCCCAAATGATCCCTAGCCCATCACCACCCAGTCTGCACAGACACACTCACTGGATGAAGGATGGTACCCAGAATGTTCTGGTTGTGGCAGCTCTCCAGAATGATCTGAACATCTCTCTGAAGCAATCGCGACTCGGTGAAAAATTTGGCTTCTGCAGCAAAAGGCTCTGGAGTTTCACTGCCATCTGCTTCCCGTCGAAAAGTTGGGCACTAAAGCAAAGGCAAGGTAAGTGAGTAATGCAGCCTAAATGTGAGTGCTAGGCACTCTCACCCCACACTAAGCCTTCCAAAAAACACACATGCCATGAAGCTAAACTCAGGAAGGTCTTAAATCAGCCCTTCTAATTTAAAACACACTGGTAAAAATGGACTGGAAATATCATCATCTCAGACTTCTTGGCAAAGATAGATAATAAAACTCACATTATCGTGAGGACAATAATTTTAATTACAGTAAAAAGTGGCCTCTTACCGATAAAAGACTTGCCAGTGCTTAGCTTTTAATCTCAGATTTTTTAAAAACCAAAATGAATATTTTACATCAATGCTTAATGCAAGTCATATTCAGCAAACTTCATAGCCTCTCATTGCTCCATTTCTCTAAGTTTACATACTCAACAACCCTAAGCACAGTCCATTCCAGACCCAGAATACTTTAAAAAATAAATAAATAAAGTTATTTGGTCCAATGAGAACTGTCACACTACGAAGTTTAAACTAAAACAAGTATAAAGTCAATGTTAATGGCCCACATTAGGAAGAAACAGCAGATCCAAAGTCCCCAAGTAGAAGAATCCATCACTGAATATCCACAAACTCTATACCCACCACATAGCCAAGAGTATGGTCTGACCTTGATGCCTGACAGCATGACTGTAACCAGGTAGTAATCTGGGAGGAGCAGGGCCCTGACCACACTGCCATCCCGCACATGCTCGATGATAGCTGCATGACAGAATAAACAGCTTAAGTCCTTAGCAAACGTCCTAACAAGGATAACCACTGCCCAATCAAACTGCATTTAACACAGTTTCCTCTCCCCAAAATCCCTGAGAAAGCCTCCCTCTGAAAAGTAAGGATGCGCTGGCAGATCGTGAGGGTTTACATAGCAGACTCTTGCACAAAGGATTCCTGAGGAATGCAGATTAGGCCTGCTTCTCTGTCTTCTGAACCTTCTGGAACCTCGTGGCTCACACTGAAGGTTTGTTATCCATAAGCTAGGATGCTCACCTGAGTACTAGGTGCCCAACAAAAAACAATTAGTAACTTAAGATTGGTAAAAATCTTATTTTACTGAGTCTGCAGTTAGCGAGGTCTCAAAACCGGGCCAAAAACTATATAGCACATAAATACACATAACAGTCAGCCCTCTGTATCCATCGGTTCCACATCCATGGATTCAACCAACCACAGGTCAAAAATATTCAGAAAAAAGAAAAAATTCCACAGAGTTCCAAAAAGCAAAATATGAATTTGCCACACACCATTATGTTGAGTCCACACAAATGAAGTGGTGTGTAGGCACTGTAACAGTTATTGTAAGTAACCTAGCGATGATTTAAAGTATACAGAAGGATGTGAGTGGGTTATAGGCAAATACTGCACCATTTTATATAAAGGACTTGAGCATCTTTGATTCTGGTATTCCCGGGAGGAAGAGCGGGGCAGGGTCCTGGAATCAATCCCCAACGAAGGGTAACTGGATCTGTTTAGATGTATACAGAATACATGTTGCTACCTCTAAGTTTCAGGGTTGTTATTTAAACAGCCTTCTGTTTGAGACTAGAACATAATCAATGTGCAAAACACCAGCAATTTACTACCCTGCAACAGCACAGGACTAGCCTCTGCAGAAGTATCTGATGTGACCTACATGAACTGAATCCAAATTCCCTTCTGAAATACTAAGGTGCTGTTTTAACCTTAAGGATTTCCCAAGGATACTAAATAAGTATAAGAAAGGCTTACTAGATTTTACAAACCTCAAGAAGCAAAGAGTGCAAACAGAAAGAAATCACCCTGAGTTGTATCTGTCTGTTCCCGCCAGCCTCACCATTAACAGGCTTCTGGTGGTGTGAGTCCACAAAGTGCCTTGGGTTTTCAATGGTATACTTGAGGTCCCGAATAGTATGTGAACCGTTCCCCTCACTCCACATCCCTTTCTTGGCTGCCTTTGCTTGTTCTTCACATTCTGAAAGCCGGTTCTGCTCAGGACTGGGACATAAAATATAAACAAGAGTGGTTAGTGAGTTCCCAAACAGAAATACGAGGCTCTCTGACACACATTTTCTTTAACATCTTCACCCCTTGAAGACACCAAAGGTCTGTTTCAGATCCATGGCTTAACATATAACCAGAAAATCACCATGATTGCAATTTCTAGATTCCAGACTTGTCCCTTCAAACAAAAGGTTAAATAGTAAGAGCATTTAATGAGACAATCTAAAGAACACACTCTCAGTACTGCCACCATCACCAATGAGAAGAGAACAAGTTAGTGGCTCAGAGCTGCTCCAGTGGGTAGAGCTTCATTTAACCATCCCAGATTCAGGAACCGGAATCCCAGGCACAGCTCAGTAGTGCAGAGAAGCCGACTAAGAATCACTCTTTCTCTCTCTCAGTTTACAGAACAAGGCTGAGGAATGTGGAATGAACACTGCTATCACAGATAATGTTACCCCCAAACTACTTACACATTCAATAAGGCAAGCTAGACAAAAGCAGCTTGAAAATGGAAGCCTCCTCCTTCATCAGGCAAGAAACCAAACTATGTACTAGAGCAGCCAAAATATCAGTAGACAAACCAAATCAAGTTTTTTTAAAAAGGCTAGAAATGGCTCCTCTTTCTCTGTTATATCTGAGCGAAAGGCAGCATGGAACTGCATGGCTTTTGCATAATCTCAGACACCCAGTGCCATCAACAGCTGTATGCATAAACTGAATCTCTTCTCATCTTCAGCAAGAGGGATTCCTAAGCAAGGGTGACCTACCAATTTCTCAAGCCAGAAGTCTTCACCTCTCTTCCCTTCCCTACCCCAAAAGGCAACCACACTCTTAGGGATCCAAATTCACAGTCAAAATTAGATGAAGAAATGTAGTGTAAGAGATTGAACCAAACACAAAACTGGGAAAAAGTGACTTAAAGTCAAAATAATTTTGGAGGAAAAAGGACTGGTACTCCAGGGGAGATTTATTTGTTGAGATGGTCCAATACTGCTGTGAGATTTTTTTATTATTCATTCTAATTGCAAACTGAATTCCCAAAAAATACTAAAATGGTAATCAAGCCAGTAATTATCCTTAAGATACAGATTTGGCATACATCCAAAAACACCACCAAAACAAGTATCTTAATTCAACAAATTCCCACTGGCACACCCCAATTATGGAGTCCAGCAAATGTCTCCTCAGTCAGAAAGGACCATAGAAGTCTATGGTGAAAGACCTGGCCCCTATGTCTGTGAAGGCAGAAAGAATGCGAAAGGCGCATATCTGCCTTTGCTCATCCTCATCATTGGTATACCTCATGCAAATGTTTCTGTAAAGCCTTTCCTATAGCTATGACAGTCATATAAGACAGCAGGGACTTAATGATATAAAACAGCATTATTATAGCCTCCAAATTACAGATGTAGCACTTTTCAGAGACTGAAGCATTAATGAAAGCCAGCCGCAATCCATCCTACTGACAGCCAACACTAGAGAACTTGAACATGATATATGTACTATAAACCTGACATACACACAACCCCTTTCTAACAGGTTCACACTGACATTGGCTAAACAAATACATTTTACCTATTAAGCAACTACAGATACATAAACAACACCGACTTGAAAGACTTTGAAGACACACAAATTTTTCCTGATTCTCAAAACAGAACAAGGGAGGCCTTCTCAGTTTCTCCAGATTCAAAACAACAGATTTTGCTTTGTATTCTATTTATTCACCCACTTAATTTTGACTGTACTTACTCCTTGCACTGATTGTATATCTATTTGTTTACTGCTTGTCTCCCCATTAAAATGTCAGCAGAAGCTAAGTCTGTTCACACTATATTCTCAGTGCCTAGAAAACTGCCTGGCACATAGTAAGTGCTCAATAAATATTTGGGACTGGCTAGATAGACAGATAAATACTCTGGAACTGAATATCTACGGTCTAAGACTTGTTGACTCTTATGGACATGAAGAATAGAACTGCCTAATCTTAAAGGCTGTGTTTAAAAGAGTCATACACTTCAAACACCATTAATGAATGCTGAGTGACTTCCTAGCTCAGAATAATCCATACTACCTGGGTCAGAATGTCCTCGAAGCTGTGAAAGCCCCTGCAGTTACCCATGTCTGGGGGCAAGAATGAAAAAAATGCAGCAAAGCCAATTTACAGCTGACTACCCAACCTCCCTTGATGTCTCAAGTAAATCAGAGAGACTGAGGAGTAATGAATACTTACTTATTAGCTCTCATGCCTTCTCTCCGGGTGGCTAAGCCCTCTGCAACCAGTGATTCTGCAATGTTTTCCCCATTGGTATCTGAGGAGGAAAAGGGGGGATTTAAAAACAAGATTCAAACCTGCCTCCAACAGCAACAGAGCACAAATGGGACTATTTTCACACTTAGCTCCTCAAGGAGAATAATGCTGCCAGAGAAATGGACAAGGCAGCAATGTAGCATTGGGTTTTTCAGAAAACCTATTTTCCCATAATATCTAGTCTCTAGGACCCAAAGGTCTATCAATCTTCTTCTCTGGACTTTGTTTTTAATTTTCCAGTGTATCTTTCGGGCCAAAGGCAATCTCAGGAACCATGGGAGATGGACAAGAAAAGCAAGACGCACGCAGCTGGCAGCTCAAGAGAGTATAAAGTGGTGACTAGAGGAATAGAGGCCTGGAGCTGAACGCAAATCTGGCTGCCTAATAGCTTCGACAAGCTCTCCCAGAATCTTAATTTACTCATCTCTAAAGTGGGGAGAGCACTTGCCTTGATGGGTTCTTGTGAGAATTAAATAGTAATGTAATGTGTGTAAATCACCAAGCACAGTGCCAAGCGCATGGCAAGAATTAGAAAAAGTTAGTCCCTTCACCGTGTACAATCAGAGAGATGGATTCATTTAGGGCTGCCTATCACACATTATGACAGAAGGTCCAATTCCTCTCAGGGATGTCCTATTCTCTGCTTCAAGAGGACACCAAGACAAGCTACAACATTTGACAAAGACTTTCTCTTGCTCTCACAGAGATACTGAGAGAACACTGGCTAGATTTCTCATCTCTCACAAAGCAGCCATCAGACCTAGCAAGAAAAATGAAGTTAAACATAAAACCCAATCTGATTAGGTTCTACCCAGGCACTTGAAACATTAATTGTAGTTCGATGCTATTGAAAAAGCTTTCAGGCTCAATGTTTTCTCTTAAATCTCTGCTTGTCGGCCAAAACCATAAAGGAAGACATCTATGAGGGAATAATCACATAAAAATCTTTAATATGGCAAAGAACAAGCTCCAAGATAACCTGGAACACAGCAGTCTAACTGATAGGTAATGTCAGCACAGAATAAAATTGTGTAAGATTTATATTCAGCAAACTACACATCGACTTCTGCAAGCAGTAACGGGTACATACACTGCCCCCAAGCCCAACCTAATTGCCTTGCCATTATCATGCCCAAATTTCTGCAGGGGCAAATCTTAAGGCTCTTTACCTACCAAGAAAAGTTGAACTGAGAAATTTATACAAAGAAGGTTCAGGTTCCAAGGGTGAGTGTGGATCACCTGACCCTTTCCATTGAGGTTACTGCTGAGGCCAGCCAAAGACACATTAGTAAATTTTATATTGGTTCTTCCAAGCAACAGGAATCCCAAAGAGTGAAAAGTCAAAAGGAAGGACTCAATGATTAAGGGAAAACTGAGCAGTGAAGTGCCAGGAGATCTAAGGGTGGAAAGAATGAAGCCCTGGTACAAACAATGTGAGTGACCATAAAATGAGCCGATCGACAGCACACCCGATAAGCCAGACATTTTCTTGGCACACAGCATGCTGAAATGGCCCACTCTGAAATGCCCAATTCTAAAAAGTGAGTTCTGAATGCACCTGCAAAAAGGAGAAAAGTATCTTCCCCTGGGGTGAACCCTCAACGGAGGCAACGAAATGTGGCAGATAGGAAAGCGAAACAGGAATTTGTAGGCCAAGGATCTCATTCTTCCTTCTTACTTATCAAATTCTGAATGTGACCAAGTCACATCTGGAGACAGTATTCAGAGCAGGTGGGTGACTACATTGTCTTCAGAAGTTAGAAGACTAATCATCTCTTTTTTAGTAAGTTCTATGTTAACCACAAAGTCTCAAATTTTACCACTCTCCCATCATAAAAAAAAACTGGGTAGCAATAAAATAAATACACAAATGCTAATTATCTAAGTCACTATTTTCTTTCATTATAATAGAATTGGCATTAAGAGTTAGTTAAAATACCTTAGTGAAAATATTAAACATTAAACCATTCCTTTATCTTTAAAATGGAAAGACATTGGTAATTCCAATCATTATTTAAGGACATATTTATTGATCACCTACTATGTACCAGTTCTCATTCTAAACACTAATGTGTTAACATACTAAATTAAATTATATCCAGTTTGTAATGTGAGTCAGTTTAAACAGCAAACTTTTAAAAAACAACTCTACAGATAACTTAAAATATCAGCTTCTCTTAAACAATTTGGCCATTTTGGTTGAAGACCAAGGGCATTAAAATGAACTCTTAGGGGTAGGGTATTAAAATGAACTCTTAGGGGTGGTCTACTTATAGAAATATCTGTGCCCACAATTATCTATGGTCCAGTAGGGTCTCTTGTGGGGTAACAGAAGACTGACCAGCTGTTAGGGAATTGAAATTTTTTAGGTAATGAAATCCTTGAAAAATTGCATTTTGAAGATAGTATACTTCTTTTCCTCTTACATTCTTTCTAACCAGTAACCACTCAATAATTATCTTTAAGCATTTTGTTTCTTACTATATTATAATAATTATGGGTAAAAAGCAAACTTATTATTTCCCTTTTTGAAAAGAGGCCTTATGTTTCTAGAATTTCTCATTCAAACAAGAAGCAGGTAGCCATTTTTCAGGAGGCTAAAAAGAAGTGTTTCTCTACTAGGTAGGAAATTGAACAAGATGCCTCCAAGGTCATTCCCAACTCATTTTTCTAAGACCTCTATCATTAAAAACAGTCTTAGCAGAATACTGTTAGCACTGTCATTCTACCCTGTTTATTGCTAGCACTGACTATCCAACTCAAATAGATTATCCAAATCAACTCTGTTACATGAGCTATCTCAAAGGTTTTTAATCAAGAATCACAGGAAACTTAAAAAAACTCTGCTCCACAAATAGTTCAATGAACATAACTTCATGTTCATCTGGCTGCTTTCTGGAGAACATTCCTCTTTCAATGTCCTATTTCTGTTCCAACTCCATTCCTCAATCTTATTCTATTACTGCCTAATCCAAAAAGCCCAGAACATCTAATATCCCATGAGCCATCTGGCCCAGCTAAACAATATGCACACACACAAATATCCAGAGTGAGGGGCTTTACATACACTGTCTATTTTTTTTGTTTTTTGACCAGAGTCTCACTCAGTCACTCAGGCTAGAGTGCAATGGCATGATCATGGCTCACTACAGACTCTACCTCCCTGACTCAGGTGATCCTCCCACCTCAGCCTCCTGAGTAGCTGGGACTACAGGCGTGCACCACCACGCCTGGCTAGTTTTTCCATAGAAACAGGGTTTCACATGTTGCCCCAGGCCGGTCTCAAACTCCTGTGCTCAAGAGATCCTCCTGCCTTGCTCCCAAAGTGCTGGGATTACAGGTGTGAGCCACTGTGCCTGGCCTATACTATCTCTTTCAACTCTCCCAATAACTTACAAATGAAGAAACAAGGGCTTACAGAGGTTAAGGGTTAAGTAAGGGCACATGGCAGGAAATCAGAATTCTAACCTACATCTATGCAACTCTGACATCTGTGTTCCTTCCATTCCATAACAAAACATGTAGGCTGCAAAAAACCACAGACCCTCAACAAATCTTCCTTTCCGAAAGAGTTCCCAAGAGAAGAAGAAACGCCACAAGATAGATAGAAGATGCAAAAGGAAATCTATACGAATTCAATTAGCATTCTGACCTAGAAGCACAGAGCCATTAAGTTCCATGAGCTAATGGCCTTAACACGGGGAAGAATGCAACTCCATACTACATGCACCTAAACCAAGCCAAGAAAGCAGGAAAAGGGGTACACAAGGAACAGGAACACTGGGGGTGTGCCTCTGTACCTATATATTCCATGTGCTCAGGGCCTAAAGCATTTCCATTTACGCCTTCAGCCAACTGTCCTACAGCTTCCTCCACCAGAACCCACATTGGCCTTCCACCACAAGAAAACTGATCTTTAAAGGAACTTTAGACTTGAGAGAAACGAGTCCTTTCCCTGCAGCTCACCTTTTCCAAGGTAGATCATGCCATATTCTCGCCCCTGGGGAGTCTTGTTTTCTATCGTGAAACAGACTTCCTTCCCAATCAGCTTCTTTCGAAGGAACTCTCGAGCTGGAAATGCCCAGGGCTGAAAGACAAAACAAATATGTCACATGAGAACTGCCTAGTTTCAGATGCCAATCAGCATTCAAGCAACTTCATTCTTTGAGTAAATGTCTGAGTACCTACCATGGTCCTGGCCCTGCGCTGGACCTTGAGAATATAAAAATGAAATGCACACAATGCAGATCGCACACTTAGGGGGCTCATAAAAAAGGAGGGTCCAGCAGTTGGTTTAACTAGCACAGGCACTAAAAACAGGCCTCAGAGTTTTCCAGACACTGGCAGCAGGACTTTTTCCCTATCACTGTCTGTTCAGAGTTATAGCTTACTTTGTGAATAACATTTGCCAATGCTTTTATAGCACATACCATGTGCCAGCCACTGCTCTAAATGCCGTATATATATCAACCCACTCCTTCAAATGGGAAGTCCAGGCTCCAGGAACCCACCTAGGCAGAGGGAAGTCATAAATAACAACTACCACCTCCATTTCTCCGCCTCTTTCCAGTTTCTAAAACACTTTCATTGCCTATTAAACTAGCCTGAAACCAGTTAAAGCCATGTTGGAGGAGGGACATGATTCGAGTGCTCTTATTTCAGAGTGAATACCCTGCTCAAGTAAGAGCCTTATTTAAGTCATCTCCACCCTCCTCTTCAAAGATCAGCAATAGTAAGAAGATATCCCCCCAAATGCCTCTTCTACTTCTGCTCTAGTCTGAAGCCTTTACAGGTCCCAACATCCTTGGGAGGACACCAGTACCAGCCCCTGACAAAGAATCACCTTGATAATGGTGATTCCTTCCTCTCACTGTTCCATGCACAGACACGAGGACTGAGCCACACATCTACAGAGTGGAAGCAGAGTCTCCATGTCATCTCAAGATAATACACAAAGGGGTGGTTTTGCCCCTCCCCATCCTATCACTCCTGGGATGGTTCAGACAAACAGAGATTCTCCTCTGAAGCTATTGGCACAGTGGCCACTGGCACTTGAATTTATAGTCTGGACCTGGTTTAATGTCCCAAGTTCACTTAGAACCGAAATGGGGAGGGATAGGGTAGGTGTTCAAGGAGCATATGATCGGTAGGAGCTCACATGCTGAAAAAAAATGCAAAATATAAAAGGGAAAAGTGATACACAATAGCATACATTGTCTATTATAATCTCTTCAAACCACAGAACTCATGCTACACACAGTAAAGGCAAAACAGTAAACTGGTGGCCCGAAAACAAACCTCTGCTAACCTCTTTGGTCCATGCTAATTATTCCATGAACTCACCCAACAAGCTTTTCTAGAAGAAAAATATCCGTATGACTTCTAAGAAACCAGAAACCAATCAAAAGGTGGCAGGTCCACCAACCTGCTGGGCTGGTATTTATAAAAACAGTACTGTTACATAACATAAATCATGAGGTTCTAGAGAACTGATCCTGAGTAAGGGTTCTCAAAGACGCCAAAATGAACGGATACTCGCTCACATCATGCCCTCTCTTCAAAGCACCAGCCAACAAAGGAGCAATTCGCTCAATGACAGTATCGAGTTCACCTTGATTTTATGTCTCATTTCTAACCCCCGCCCCAATCTCCAAAAATAAAATCAGATACCAGTCACCAAAGTGTCTGACTGACAAATGATCCCAATTATCAACCACATCACAGAAACAGCATTGAACCAATGAACAAAGTCTTCCACATTTTTATTACCTTAGGGATCAACTTACTCTAAAAACACACCAAGCTATATATAAGTTTAAGATGTAGTCCTGAGTACTGTATTAATATTGAAAATCCAGTAACATACAGCTTTCCTAAATACTTGCAAAAGCTCTGACAAGACCAGTGGTCCTAAAGGAGGCCAAGACTTTGGTGAAAACTCACTTACAAAGGGTCAGTTCACAGGAAAATATCTAACCCCTGCAGGGAAACCTCCAACTTCTACCAACCGGGCAGAACTTTTCTAAAAAACTTTTAAGGCTCGCTGAAGAAACATCTTCCCCTTAGGACCTCATGTTTTCCAGCTGGCTAGTTACTGGTCAATAAGAGAAAACCACACTGGAGGTCTTGCAAAGGACATATGCCTAACCGTGTAAGAAAAAATAACTTAGTGTCTGCAATCTTCCTTTCCTAAATAAGCCTTCTCAAGTTGTGTTCCGTCCAGAGTTGGGCAAATTCAATAACTGGACAAGATATTAGATAAGAAGAGAGGCAATCAAGAGACTCCAAGAGCTATGCAGGAGAGCAACTGACCACATCACTCCTCCCGAGGGCAAGAGAGTGCTCTGGGACAGAGCCCTTGTGGAAGTGAGGCCAGTGTTATCCATGTGTCCACACAAAGGACAGCCAGGCAGAGTGCTATCTGATGGAGAAGTCTATCCTAACAGAAGCTTGCAGAACAACTCTAAAAGTCAGGTATAAGGAAATTTGCTCAAAGCATTTATTCGAATAAGGGCCAGAATGGTCTAACAGGAAGAATAACTGTGGTCTATTCAAATGATGCCCCAGAGTCCTATCTAAGAAGCAAGTGGCTTTTAAGTAGTTGAGACTCAAAATTACTCTTTCCTTTAGAATGTCCAACTGCAGGCAATCTGGCAGCCTGTTCAGCACTTCCAGACCCAAGCAAGGTTGTCATGTCTACCACAATGAAACTGAGCTTTTAATTCTAATCTTCTCTTTGACCAGACAGACTCTTAAAACTACCAGGACAAGATGAAACCCCACAATGTAAAACCTTAACTAGTTACTATGTACATGGCCCAACACTCAATACTTTTTGTCACTCTTTCTCTTCCAACCATCCCACTGTACCATCTGGATATGTAACTTACAATCCTGCTCTGCTGCCTTTCCCCAGCTACCCTAGTCCTCAACAGCTCCAATGAATGCAGGATTGTGACATTTCTTTTTTTTTTTTAATAGCAGCAAAGTATGGCCGGGCCTATAATCCCAGCACTTTGGGAGGCTCACGCCTGTAATCCCAACACTTTGGGAGGCCAAGACAGGCAGGTCACCTGAGGTCAGGTGTTCGAGACCAGCCTGGCCAACATGGTGAAACCCCGTCTCTACTAAAAATACAAAAAAAAAAAAAAAAAAAAATTAGCCAGGCATGTTGGCACACACCTGTAATCCCATCTACTTGGGAAGCTGAGACAGGAGAATCGCTTGAACCTGGGAGGCGGAGGTTGCAGTGAGCCAAGATTGCACCACTGCACTCCAGCATGGGAGACAAAGCGAGACTCCATCTCAAAAACAAACAAAAATAGCAAATTTTTTTTTTTACCTTTTTAAATTTTATTTATTTATTTATTTATTCATTTTTGAGACGAGTCTCACTCTGTCGCCAGGCTGGAGTGCAGTGGTGTAATATCGGCTCACTGCAACCTCTGCCTCCTGGATTCAAGCGATTCTCCTGCCTCAGCCTCCCGAGTAGCTGGGATTATATGCACAGGCCACCACGCCCAGCTAATTTTTTTTGTATTTTTAGTAGGGACAAGGTTTCACCATGTTGGCCAGGCTGGTCTCAAACTCCTGACTTCGTGATCCGCCCACCTCAGCCTCCCAAAGTGCTGGCATTACAGGCATGAGCCACTGCGCCCAGACACTTTTATTATTTTTTAAAGATAGTATTTCTTTTTTTTTTTATTTCAATAGGTTTTGTGGAATAGGTGGTGTTTAGTTAAATGAGTAAGTTCTTTAGAGGTTGTGACATTCATTTCTATATTTCTCATGAAACCATAAACAACTTTACCCACAGCAGGAGCTCAATAAATCTGTGGGAAATAAATATATAATTCCCATGGTGCCCATCAATTCAGTATCTAGGCTGCCTGGAGTAGCTAGGCAACACTGGGGATTAGCTTGGAACAGGGAAGGGATGGCTGGGGGCATACAGTGGAGCTGCTTTCATTGCCACAGGACTTAGGAGACAGCTGAGTTTCTTTGAATGATGATTTCATGACAGAAGGCAAAGAATAATCACGTGAACATATTTGGGATAGTGATACAAAGGGATGCAAATGAGCAATAAGATCCTTGATTATTCCTGAATGTGAAAAAGCGAAACATGCTCCAAAGAAATAGAAAGCCAGAGAGAAAGGGTAGTGCCACACTGCACAATCTTTCAGCGCCCAAAAAGGAGATGCTCAGGTTCTTTTCCTCATTATTCACTTAAATGTTTATTCAGTGCTTACCTGTATTGTGTCAGGTACCGACTAGGCACAAAGACACAGAGATGAGAGAAAGGTTCTCTTCTTTGGAGAGCTTGCAATCCAGTAGAGAAAGATACATCAACTTGTAAACATGCAATGAAATGTTGTGAATGCTTTGACAGCACAAAGATGGGATGATGAAAGGAAATGTCAGGTGTGATTTCTTAAGTGGCTGAATCTTAAAAGACAGCAGGTGCTCATCAGCCACAGAGGTGGCGAAGGAACTACTGATGGAGGAGCAGCATGAGCTGAGGGCAGAAGGCAGGACTCCAGCCTGGAAGAAGACCTAAGTTCTTCAGCATGGTGGGGGCTTGGCATCCCAGAGGGGTTTCAGTAAGAGAAGTCTAAAAGTCAAATCACAAATGGGCTTGTAACCCAGGTTAATGCATTTAGATTTGTCACAAAGGTAATGAGGAATCACTAAAGTATCTTGGAATATGAGGAACCACTGAAGAGTCTGGAAAAAAATAAAATTATGTTTCAAAAAAATCTGAGAGCATATGGAGAAAGGATTAGAGGGAAGGAGAACGAGGGCAAAGAGACTATTATTTCAACATCCAAATAACATCTTTGTTCATCATCAGAGATGAACAAAGAATAGCAGTATTAATCAAATGTCAAGGATGGATAAGAGAGGTTTTAAGGAGGCACAATCTCTAGGCCTTGTTAAAGGCCTAGATGTCAGCGTTGGGGTGGGGGGTGAGGGAGTCAAAATGAGAGCAGGGAAATCAGGTTTTTCAATCAGTTGGCATTACTGGTAACTCATGTCGATGCAGCTTTGAGGGCACAGGAGGAGGAAAACCAAATCACTGCAGGTTGAGGAGACACTGAATTATTAGGAAGGAGAAATGATGACTATGGGCTAGGAAAAGATGAAATCTGCAGCTATCAAATATTTCATCTCACAGGGATCTTTGAAGAGTTACCAGGAGAAACAGTGAGACTGAGTTACTCTGGGACAGGCAAAAAGCACTAGACTGTATAAATATATGGAACTATAACAGAATGCTAGGATCAGATTACAAAGTATCCTTTCACCTAGGATAGTTCTGATAATATTCCACTGTCCTGTTAACATGGGATACAGTTATGATATTTTAGAACAAGTTCCAACTGGCCTTGTGTTTCTCTGCCCAAGATTCTCATCCACAAAACAGGAAATTAAAATCCAACCCTTCTTTCTTAGAGGCTACACTACTTCTTCCTTCTGGGCAAATGGACTTGGTCAGCTCCAAGAAGGGTCAACACTCTTCACTTGGAAGCAATCAAGCTGTTACACAATAGGAAAATAAACTATTCGAAACGTTAGTTCACCCATTTGTTAATGCCCAAAATGCGAAAAATGCTGAAACACATTTAATCTTCAGTGGTTGATCTAATAGTATTAGGAGTATCTGTAGTAAGAGAAATTAGCAAGGAGCAGTAGTGATTACCACACTAACACTTATTAAGTATTTTATAAGCATGCACTAAGCACTTCATGTTATCTTGTTTAATCCTCATTAAACAACCCTGAGGTATACACTAATATTCTCAATATTTGCGGTCCCTGATGGAGGACCAATGAAAAAGAACTGATTTTAATCTACTTAAATTTATTTTAATCTATTTAGTCTAATTCCTATTGGTAGCAGAATTATGGGGGTTTTTCTCTATCTCTATTATCTATACCATTGCTTCACTAACTTCTTAATTAAAACAAAATGCCCTTTATTATAATTTTTAAAACTGAATGCTTTCCTTAAATGTTAACAAAAGATCCACATGAACTCTTGCTTTTTCTTCTTTACCTCCCTGGCAGGGAATAGCACACAAAAGCTGGGGTACCAACCTGCCCAACATCATCAAGTTGGGGCAAAGGACAAATAATTGGAATCCAGAAATTTTGCTCCTTTTTTCTTTTTAATTTTTTTTGAGACAGGGTCTTACACTATCACCCAGGCTGCAGTGCAGTGGCACAACCATGATGCACTGCAGACTTGAACTCCCAGGTTCAAGTGATCCTTCCACCTCCGCCTCCCAATTAGCTGAGACTACAGATGTGCACCACCATGCCCGGCTAATGTTTTTTTTTTTTTTTTTTTTTTTGAGATGGGGTCTTGCTATGTTGTCAGTTGTCAGGACTGGTCTTGAACTCCTGGGCTCAAGCAATCCTCCCCAGTCAGCCTCCCAAAGTGCTTGGCTTACAGGTATGAGCCACCACGGCCAGCCCAGAAATTTCATTTCTGATAGCCAAAGCATTGCTAAAGGATAGCAAAGCACCAATGTTTCAAAGTATAGAAGCCAAAAAGACTAAACAATGCCAAATTGGTACGCATAGCAGCTGCTGAAGAGCAGAAACTTAAGGGGTCAAAGGCAGACCACAAAGAAGGCAAGGGGGCCGGGCATTAGAGGCCGAGGGGTGTGGGGGAAGGATGGAGGAGATGATGGGACATGGGCACAGAAGGTTCTCAAATCACCATAAAACAATGGCTCTTAACTACTTTTGAGCCACAAGTTCCCTTAAGAAACTGATTTTAAAAACTCCCTCTCCAAAACAATTCATGTTTACACAAAATTTTGCATTTCATGGAATTAGTATATGCCTTCAGAGGTGCACGGATCCCAGATTAAGAATCTGTAACAGGCCAGGCACAGTGGCTCACGCCTGTAATCCTAGTACTTTAGGGCAAGGCAGAAGGATTGCTTGAATTCAGGAACTCAAGGCTGGGCAAACTAGTGAGACCTCGTTTCTACTAAAAAAAAATAAAAATAAAAATTAGCCAGGTATGATAGCACACGCCTGGAGTCCCAGCTACTCCCAGGAGGCTGAGGTGGGAGGATCACTTGAGCCTGGAAGGTAAAGACTATGGTGACCACTGCACTCCAGCCTAGGCAAAAGAGACTTTGTCATGAAACAAAACAAAACAAATCAGTAATAAAGAATGGGCAGCCATAAAAAGACTGAAATCACGTCCTTTGCAACAACATGGATGGAGCTAGAGGCCAGTATCCTAAGTGAACTAATTCAGAAGCAGACAATCAAATATCACATGTTCTCACTTTTATAAGTGGGAACTAAACAATGGGTATACATGTACATAAAGATAGAAATAATAGACACTGAGGACTCCAAAAGGGAAGGAGTGAGGGGGGTGAGAATTAAAAGAGTATCTGTTGGATACAATGTTCAATATTATGGTGATGGATACACTAGAAGCCCAATCCCAAACATTACACAATACACCCAGGTAACAAACATGCAAATGTACCCTCTGAACCTTAAAGAAAAAGAATAATAAAATAATAAAATATGGGCCTAGCATTTATAGCATGTTACCATTTATGAAAATGAAAGCGTCTGATCATATAGGTTTTAACTATCTCTGGAAGGAGACACAAGACCCTACTAACATCAGCTGTCTCAGGGGAAGTACTCGATTTTTCACTATATATCCTTCTGCATTTTGAACAACGTAAATGAATGAAGAATTCAAAAATAAATTAATAAAAGTGCTCTGCCGTAACCAATGGTGATTTCAAATGCCTGAGGCTACCCAGGAAATGTTCCTAACCTACTCCAAGAAAAGTAGTAGTGAAAACACGACAAATCTAAGTCTGTGGCAAAAGGTACAAAAAAAACCTCTAAGACTTCGACTGTCACTAAAGGTAGTAAACATATAAACAACAGATACAAGTTGCTTGTGGGCACATCCAGAATCAGCAGTTCTATGATAAAAATATACTCAAAATACAAAGAAAGTACATCAAAATGGCATCAGCCACAGAAGACAGTGAGCTGTTACCTAAGTCCACAGGCTCACAATGGTCTCAGGAAACACCTACCTCATCAGGGGTATCCTTTGCATCAGGTTGTGTGGCGGCCGCCCGGCGGGCAAGATTTCCAGCACGGATGTTGCTAAGGTTGATCTGCCGCTCAGGAGGAGGCCCACCACGCGGCTGACCTCGGACAATGATGGCGCATCCTGAGAGGACCTAAGGAGGGGGAAGAAAGAAAATGAATGGTCCAGAGGCCATATCACCATAATGCAGGTTGTGTACCACCGTATCCCCAACATTTCAAATAGCACTTGCACTTCAAAGGCATGCAAAGTCATCTGCTGAATGACTAAATAAACAGAATTGTTTTTAGTTTTATAAGAGAAATACCTACATAACACCTTGGGCCAAATTCTGAAATAATCGACCCAGAAATCCAACAATAGAAAAGTCATAGAATAAACAGACCAGGGTAAAAAGGCATGTGAGACATGCAGATTAATGACCTCTATAATTTCATCCTAGCAAGTACCACCCCTTGCATTCTTCCCAATTATTAAGGAATTAATATCTCCATCAACACTTTCCATTCTCAGATTGAAGCAAACAATGAAAGGCTTAAGAAAAGGGGAAGCTGGGGCCACACACAGTGGCTTACACCTGTAATCCCAGCACTGTGGGAGACCAAGGCGGGCAGATCACCCAAGGTCAGGAGTTCGAGACCAGCCTGACCAACATGGATAAACCCCATATCTACTAAAACTACCAAATCAGCTGGGAGTGGTGGCGCATGCCTGTAGTTCCAGCTACTTAGGAGGCTGAGGCAGGAGAATCACTTGAACCCGGGAGGCGGAGGTTGCGGTGAGCCAA
Source organism: Macaca fascicularis (assembly GCF_037993035.2). NCBI lineage: Eukaryota > Metazoa > Chordata > Mammalia > Primates > Cercopithecidae > Macaca > Macaca fascicularis. Next base: position 169,360,518 of record NC_088377.1, on the reverse strand, counting down.
GATCGCACCATTGCACTCCAGTCTGGGCAACAAAAGCAAAACTGTCTCAAACAAAAAAAGAAAAATAAGAGAAGCTGAAGGAAGTCCCTACACACCCTTGGGAGGAACTGAGCATGCCCAAGGCTAAGGTGGATGTAATACCTAGAGTTTCTCTTGTGGACAGTACAAGAGAGAAATACAGAAGTAATCTAGAAAACCCATGCCCTACATGATTAAAACATAAGAATCTAATAAGCACCTTAAGGCTCCCAAGTGCAGTCAGTGGCTCCTATTATCGCTCTAATCAAAGATGTCACGCATAGAACCCACTTGCAACTGTGAAAAGAGCTCTGAAACTCACCGGCATTAACCTTAAAATATTTGCAGGGGAGAAGAAGAAAGGATTTCAAGTGAAAGAAGGGAAGAAGAGCCATAAAGGAAAAATGACCCAAGTGATTCAAATTGTCTTTGCGAAGAGACTCATAATACAACAAACAGGTGGGGGCTCATGCCTTGGCTTCACTAGATCTGAAAGACTCTCAATTCCACGCTTCATAACAAATAGCTTCTGAAAGGTTAGTAGTGAGAAGGTTGGAGGGTTCTGTCAACACAGAACACTGTTCAGATAAGACCATGGAGTTCTCAGTAAAGGAATAATCCTTGTGAGGAAGTTGAATCAAAGGAAGAGAAAAAGGAGAAAGGAAGGAAGCTGCCCCTTTCACTTAGAGTGCATTGCTCCCCACCTCTCCACCTTAACTAATGCTTTCAAGTGTTAAATACTGATATAAATACACAAATGAATTTAAACCCACATGTACAAATTAAAAAATAAGAAAAGTAAACATCTGAGCAACCACCACCCAAGTTAAGAACTGAAATATTGCACATTGCCAGAACTTTGGATTCCATGTGCACCTCTCTACCTTCAGCCCCTTCTCCCGAACCCCACCATTACCCTAACCAAGGATTTTGTACGAATATATCACAATTCATTTATCCATACTACCTTTTTATGGAAATTCTATCAAACAATATTGTACATTCCAATATATAATATTTAATTGTACATTAAATTAGTACTCTGATAATGTCTCAGTATCCCCAACACCTTAAGTACACAGACCTTGGCCTAAGTCATTTTAATCCCTGGTTATATACCATGGCACACACATACAAAAAGACTACTTCCTAATCCTGTTATTAGCAATTAAACCCTAAAACTTGTAGCCACATAACCGTGCTAACACCCTATCCTGAGAATTCATGTCCTAGGCATCATCCCAGGGAACTGACATTCCAAAAGATAAGCTCTCAAACCAAACAAAGCCAGGAAGGAACAGGTATACTACAGTAGAGGCTGCTTGAAGTTCCTGAATAAGAAGGGCCAAAGAAGAAAAGGAGAGCTTGAATCTGACTCATTTATATTCAATTCTTTCTCACAAGCGGCAGAAACAAAACACACAGCAAGAAGAGCATAGTGTAGAATACCTGCACTTGAAATCATTCGGGCACGAATTCCAAATAAGGCTGAGGACAGCCAAGCTACACACAGCACACAAACCAGAACATCTGTCTCTAGTGCTTGCTGCTCAATTTTGGTCAAGTTTTCACACACACACACACACAAAAGTAATAACGCATTCCCAGGAGACCTCTTGGTAAAGCCCAGTCGTAAAAGCTAAGGCCTATTTACAAGAAAACTCATCCTCTCTGACGAAGGTCAACTCTGATAAGCAAGCATTGACCTAGCCTAGGAAACCATCTTTGTTTCTCAAGCCTGACAAATGCAACTGAGAAGCTCAAGTACAGAGGGACTGATGAGAAAAGCCCCTCATCTCTAAATATCAGAAAGGTATTACCTCTCTAATGCCTCTGCCTAGTAAACCGGATCCCTGGGGACAATGGGTCTACAACTATTACCCTGGCCCCATTAAGGGCTTTGACAAACAACTTGTACACAGTAATTGTGCAAAACTCCTTTGTATGCCCTCTCCTCTCCCTGAATGCTAAAGGCTGCTGTCAGAACTTCCTTGCACTGTTGCGCCAAAAATGCCATTCAGACAACAGTTAACGCTTGAATCAATGTTACAGAGATGATTTTTACTCTATAGGCTCTCTACACCTTTTATACCATTGAATATATGAATTCAAGCAGCAGTCACCAATTCAACTTCCTAAGCAAAAGAAATAGATTCACTGCGGCAGGTACTGCTATTCATACTCCTCTAGGAGGAGAGGACTGGTATGTGTGCACCCTTCCTCTGAAACTCTCTTCCCCTCATTTGGCTATTGCCTTGGTGCAGATGTAAGAAGAGACTCACTGGACACCATTATGGAAGTAAGAGAACTATTTCTACTAGGGAAGAACTAGTTTCCCTCCTACTACTCACAGAAACTGAAATCATTCAAAACACACTACAGGCCGGGTACAATGGCTCAAGACTGTAATCTCAGCACTTTGGGAGGCCAAGGCGAGAGGGCTGCTTGAACTTAGAAGTTCAAAACCAGCCTGGCCAACACAGCAAGACCTCATCTCTACTAAAAATCAAGAAAATTAGCCGGGTGTGGTGGTGCACGTCAGTAGTGCCAGCTACTTGGGAGGCTGAGGTAGGAGAATTGCTTGAGACTGGGAGGTCAAGGTTGCAGTGAGCCATGGTTGTGCCACTGCACTCCAGCCTGGGTGACAGAGCAAGACTCTGTCTCAAAAAACAAACAAACAAACAAACAAAAACACACTACACCTCCTTTTTGCTATTTCCATTTCATCTGCCAACCACTGTTAAACTCTCTCACCTGTCTCACTCGCCAACAGTCTTTATTCAAGTTCTCCCTCAATGAAAACATTGTAATGGCCTTCTTGTAGCTAACAGTCTCCACCAAATAAAACCAAGGAGAAATACCTTCTGGGGGAAAAATACTTTAAATGTCCAGGTAAAATATGAAAAAGGCCAAGGGTCTATATGCTTGACAATTTACATCTCATATGGCACCAAAACAAGCCATTTTTCTTCTCAGGAAGACCTGCCAAGTAATTATTGTTATAATTTCATTCCTTGATTTATTCACTTATTAATTAACTACAAACTTACTGAGTGCCTACTATGTGCAGGCATTGTTCTAGGCAAGTGGCATGTTTCAGTGAAACAAAGCAGACAAAAATTTCTGCTCTTGAGGAGCTGACATTCTAGTAGGGTGAGACTGACAAACAATAAACATCACATCTAAGTATAATATGTTGTTTACCAGAATTTTAATTTCAGGAGAATAATGTTAAGATTGAGAAGAAACTGTCATGGGTAATTAGTCTGCCAAAGTTGTGCTGATTCATGTTGCAAAGTTTCATGGATGCAGTAATTATCCTTAATTGCTAATTTATAGAGCATAGAAAGAAAGTCAAATGGTTACTGCTTTATCCAATTACATTAACAAAATGACATTCTAGAAAAATGATCTTAGAACTACCTGATACAGCAGGAGGTTTGTGAAACCAGGTGTCACAATGAGTCAGTTTGATTGAGGTTATGGATTAGACATTTCTCAGTTCTGCCAATAAAGGTTGCAGAGGGACGTGGTGTGATTCAAAGGACCTGGCTTCAGGGCACAAGTCACATGGTTACAAAGGCTGAAACAACGCAGCTGGGAAGGAAAATTGGGGACTCAAACTGCTCAAACCCACTTACAGGTTTACTGGGAGATTTACCTGCAGTGAAACACTATATGGGCAGCCACTAAAATGTTGCCCAGCAACAGGAACACCACATTAAATCTTCACTAGATTCTGATAAATGACTTGGTTTGTTTAACTCTTTAACTCCGAGGCCAATGACACAAGAAGACAGAAAACTTCTTATACAAAAACCCAGCCACACTAAGGGCAAAGAAAGGGAAGGTACAGGAATTGTATGTCAATGAAGCCAATATTTTTTCCCAGCCCAAGAGCAAAAATCACTTTGGTCTGAGAATGGCATTTTATCAGCTCTGCAAAGAGGACTGGCTTAACAGGCATATCCGCTGGTTAAGATAGTATAATAGGTATACTATTACAGCAATATCTACCTGTATGAAGAACCAACATAAAGAACAAGGGCAGACATCTGATGACAAATATCACAAAAAGAAGGCCCAATACAAATCCATACATTTATGGCCCACTGATTTTCCACAAGGGTGCCAGGATAATTCAGTGGGGAAAGAGTAGTCCTTTCAACAAAAATGTGTTGGGACAACTAGATCTCCATGTGCAAAAGAATGAAGTTGGCCCTCTACGTCATACCATATACAAAAGATAACTCAAAAAGAACCAGAGACCTAAATTTAAGAGTTAAACTATAAAAGTCTTAGAAGAAAACAAACGTGTAAATTTACATGACCTTGCATTAGGTGATGGTTTCTTAGGTGACACCAAAAACACAAGCAACTTAAAAATAAATAAATAAATTGGACTTCATAAAAATTAAAAACAGGGTGCTTCAATGGACACTATCAAGAAAGAAAAAAATAGGAGTATTTGCAAATTCTGAATACTAGACTCTTATCTCATATATCTGACAAGGGTCTAGCATCTAGAATAAAGAGCTATTATAATTTGATAAGAAAACAACAACCCAATTAAAGTAAGTTGGAGACATTTATCCAAACAATATAAATGTCCAAAAAGCACATGAAAAGATGCTCTTCATCATTAGTCATCAGAGAAATGCAATTCAAAACTACAATGACATACCACTTCACCACTACTAGGATAGCTAAAATCAATAAGACAGGCAATAGCAAGTGTTGACAAGGATGTATAAGAACTGGACCCCTCATATCTTATTGGGTGGTGTAGCTGCTTTGGAAAACAGTCTGGAGGTTTCTCAAAAGTTAAACAGTTATCATATGACCCTGGGATTTCACTCCTAGGTGTATATATCCAAGAGAAATACAAACATGTGCACACAGAAACATGTACACCAATGCTCATTGCAACATCATTAATAATAGCCAAAAAAAGAGAGAAAACAACGAATGTTCATCAACAGCTGTCAACTTGTGATAAAATGTCGTATATCCATACAACTGGAATATCATTCAGAAATAAAAAGAGCTTAAGTACTGATAGATGTTACAACATGGGTGAACCTTGAAAACGTCATGTTAAGTCTTAGTTACTAAGCCACACACAAAAGGCCACATACTGAATTGTTCCCGTTATATGAAATGTCCAGAATAGGGAAATCCATAGACAGACCGTAGACTAGTGGTTCCCAGGGACTGATAGGAGGGGAGAGTGGGGAATATACTAATGGATACAGATTTCTTTGGACATGATAAAAATATCCCAAATTAGTACTAATTGTTATACAATTGTAGTAAAAAAGCTACTGAATTATATATTTTTAAAGTGTCAACTTTATGGTACGTTAATTATATCCAAAAAAAAATGTTAAGGTCCAATACAGAAGTACAAAAACATGGGGATATAAAATGTGTATTTCACTACAGAGACTTCCATATTCTTGCAGGAAGATTAGATGCTAGCTGAAAAACATTAACAAATTTTTTTTTTAATGGCAGCAGACTGAGAAGCAAAAGTCAGGCATGGTGACTCACCCCAGAAGAGGCTATAAGTATAAACCTTCAAATCCTCTAGAAATAACTAGGTAGGAAGCCACAGGAAAAAGACAGAACTTCAGTGAAATCTACAAAGCTCTAAAAAGGATGAAAATGGCCAGAAGCAATACAAGCTTCTTCTCAGAAACAATATAGAGAGCATCCTGTGTGTCACACAGAAAGGAGAACCAGGAAAGGCATTGAGCTGAGGGGTCCGTGATGCCATTCTTCAACTATCACAACCCAAAGGCTGCACATGCAGGGACTCTATGTCAGAGTGGCAAAGAAGCAGGCCAGGGACTTACCTCCGGACAAGGTGTTTTCTACACCTAAAAATACCATCAGGGGATGGGGAAGGAGCTGCTGTAAAAAGAGGAGGGAAAGTCTGATCCTATTGGATCCCCTTTAATGAAATGAAAACATCTAAAGAAACTGAATGAAACAAAGAGTAACTAAAAGGAAACTCAACTGGGGAATATTTCAAAAAGCATATCAGGAAAAAGCTTCCTGGCAGCCAGAGCTGTTGCCTCCACAGGAAGAATCATCTCTTGAAAATTAAAAAGTCATTTAGACAAAGCAAGCAATCCCAAAACAACATAAGCTGTGTGGTCTGGGAGGCCTTTCCCAGAATACTCACCAACACAGCCAGTTTTTTGTTTGTTTTGTGTGTGTGTGTTTTTGTTTTGTTTTTTGTTTTTTTTCCTGGCAAGAACAAGATGCAAACCTAAATTAGAGGGCCCAACATTCAAATCCAATGAACCAGAAGCCCAGGAGCTCATGGCAGCGCTGACTCACTGGCTCTGGATACACTTGCAGACCCAGCAGATACAAGCACAAGTTGCTGCTCCCAAGCCAACTGTGCCAAAAATCGGGCCTCAGCTTACATATAGGGAGTTTAAATCTCAGGAGGACCAGAATAATCATCTATAGAGAGACTTCAGATAAAGACAGCATTTAATCTGGGCCCTTTTATTTTACAGCTGAGAAATCTGAGAGCAAGACAGGTAAAGTAACTTTTGCCTAAAATAACCAGGATTGACAGTAGAACAAGGATTGGGGTTGAAGTTTCCCAATTCTGATATTCCACTATGCCACACACACAAACAAGCATTTGGGAGCTGATTTCTGTTAAAATGGTATCTGAGGTTACCTACTGATTAAATCTTTTTCCCAATTAAAATCTCTGTTTATATGTGCCAGTAGAACAGGTGTTGGACACCAAATCACTAAGCAAGTAAAGCTTCCATTGAGTTGACTGTCCCAAATCATACCAACATTTATTAAACCGTACCATCTGCAAGGCAAGCTGACTTAGAGTCCAATATTACAAAAGAACACCCAAAAAGGAGACGCAAAGAAGAAAACTTCAAAACGATAAAATGCAGGATCGGCAAACTACAGCCCACTAGCCAAATCCAGCCTACAGCCTGTTTTTGTACAGTCCATGAGCTAAAAATGGTTTTTACATTTTTAAAAGGTTGGAAAAACATCAAAAGAAGATTATGCAACATGCAAAAGAGTATGAAAGTCAAATTTCAGTGTCCATAAATAAAGTTTTATTGGAACACGTCAAGCTCATTCATTTATGTATTGTCTAGGGCTGCTTTCGCACTAGAATGGCACAGTTGAGTAGTTGCGACAGAGACCATATGGCTGGCAAAGCCTAAAATATTTATTACCTGGCCCTTTACAGAGTAAGTTTGCCAACCCCTGATATAAAGCATTATGACAAGCAAGTGAGATGAAAACTAGTTTTATGGTCGTCTGAATAGCAAGTGCATGGCAAAAATAAATTCTGAAGCAATTCAAGTTACACAAACTGCTCGTTTTTATAATCAGAGAAGAAGCCGCAGTATATGGCAATAAGAATTTAGTTTCAGAATCAAATCAATGTCAGCAGTGACCTTTGAAAGTTATTTAATTGGCTCCATTAGCTTCTGTTTCATCATTTATAAAATAAATACATAAGAATATATATAAGTTGTTACGATCCAGTTTGTCAATCTGTTGCTGAAATAAAAATAAAATGAAGAGTTGTTATGAAACAAAATAAAAGCACTTAGCACAGAGCCCAACCCAGGGACGCAATAAATATAGCCAACATTGTTGTTGTAAGAAATGGCTCAAAGTGTGGTCTGCTATAAAGATTGGAAGAGTATGTACAATAGAAAAAGATGGACATTCCTCTAGGGATATAAAAGAAAATATCATGGCCAGGCGCAGTGGCTTACGCCTGTAATCCCAACACTTTGGGAGGCCAAGGCAGGTGGATCACCTGAGGTCAGGAGTTTGAGACCAGCCTGGCCAACATGGTGAAACCCCGTCTCTACCAAAAATACAAAAATTAGCTGGATGTGGTGGTAGGCGTTTGTAATCCCAGCTACTCAGGAGGCTGAGGCAGGAGAATCACTTGAACCCAAGAGGCAGAGGTTGCAGTGAGCCGAGATCAGGCTATTGAACTCCAGACTGGGCAACAAGAGCGAAACTGCGTCTCAAAAATAAAGAAAGAAAGAAAATATCAAAGTCACAGAAATTCTCTCACCACTGAATTCAGTCAGATTTAGACTGATAACCTGTAATCTAATTCCCCTGATGTATCAGTTAAGATACCCACTCATTGGAAAGTAGATTTAAGTACTTATTTCCAAATCTCTGTCCTCTGGGGTGACGGTAATAAGTATCATCCCTTTAGTTTGTACTGAACTTCATACTTGACAAACTGTCCTGGCAATCACTGGCAATCATAGCCTCAGATGGTGTGGCTAATTGGAACAACCATGAGCTCTGAAATTATACAGCCTTGAGTTTGAACACAAACCCAAGTGAAAATCATTCTGCACACTGTGATATTCCTTCATCTGTAAATGAAGATAATACCACTATCTCCTCTGGGTTATTTGGATTATTACATAAGATCCCTGACTCCTTGAAATCAAGAAGGTAAGTCAATAAATGTTAAAAGAACATTAATCTCTCTTCCCTTCCTTCCCTGCTCTCCTCCCCTTCTCATCCTCACATCAATGCCCTGAGAAAGCAGGAGAGGACCCTTATCCTCATTTTACAGATGAGAAAACTATGGCACAGTAAGATGGCATCAGGGCTAGAACACAGGTTTTCCCAGTGTACTTGCTAATAAACCCCAAATACTAAATCTGTGATATGAGAACCACGAGCCAAAATACTGATGACTTACATAAAAGAACACAACCAAGACTGTAGCTTAGCCTTCACAATCGAAGCCTTCACCATGAAGGAACTCACTCAACCTCCTGGAAACCAGTGTCAGGACTGTCTCCAGGACAATGGTTCTCTGCAAAGCCAAGTCCTCACTACCTCACGCTGAGCTCTGCTGTTGCCAAGGACCTGGGAGATCAAGACTTATTTACTCAGAAATAAGACAGAACTCAGGAAGAACTAACCACACATAGCAGACAAATGTGAAGTGTCATTTAAGAGAAGTCTACCCCAGCTGTCAAAAGAAAATCTTTCAGGATAGGTAACAGTTATATGTTAACTTACCAGAGGAGGAACCAAAAATTAACTGACTCCAGGACATAAAAAAAGAGTATCACTATATAGAGGGGACTTTCTCCTCTATCAAATGGCAAGGGTCAAGTACTTAGGCTATTAAAGGTAAAGGAAAGTTACTGCAGTGATCAGTGTTCATTATTCTCTTCCCATGTTCCCCTTCAGAAAGGAGCTTTTCTGAATTTCCGAAGTGTTATAATCTGAGAAAACAAAGCATAAAGACAGACTAGAGCACCAAACCACTCAATAAGATTAACTACTACATATAATTTTATTGAATAATGATTCTAATAGGTCAGAAAAACCAGAATTTCTGGAGCGTGCATCTAAACGTATACACTAAAAATCAAGAAGTTTGATACTTAACAGCCACTGAGAATTTAGGTCTAACAGTTATCACGACTCCTAAAAATAACATTCTGATGGGAAAAAGGAATCAAACATATACTACTGGGGTAAATGTATAAACCTCTAGTGAAGAAAAATGTTTTAATAAGGGAAAAAAAATGAAGGTTTTTTGTTTTTTGTTTTTATGAGATGGAATCTCACTCTGTTGCCCAGGCTGGAGTGCAATGGCACGATCTCGGCTCACTGCAACCTCCACCTCTCAGGCTCAAGTGATTCTCATGCGTCACCCTCCCAAGTAGCTGGGACCACAGGTGTGTGCCACCAAGTGCAGCTAATTTTTGTATTTTTAATAGAAATGGGGTTTCACCATGTTGGCCAGACTGGTCTCAAACTCCTGACCTCAGGTGATCTGCCTGCCTTGGCCTCCCAAAGTGCTGGGATTAAGGCATGAGCCACTGCACCTGGCCAAAATAAGGTGTTTGTTTTAAACACTAAATACATCACAGAAAAACTGGGATCATTTTTAAAAGTACTTTATTTCAATTCCAGACAAATACCAAAAGCACATTAAATTTGGAGGAAAAAAATAAACCCAGCTCAAGCCTTCCAAGAAGTTTAAAAGGAAGCTGGAAATATTTCAAAGAAAAAATGCCTAAAAGCAAAGCATTTTTTTTTCTCCAAAAACAAAAGAGATGCTAATTTTCTGCTATGATGCTAGGCAGTCTTTATTTTAAGGGTGACTAATCCTATGGCTAAATCACCTTAAGCTACCAACAGGTCAAAAAAGCTATAAAGACTCCCCTTGGTCAGCGCAAGCTGGCAGGATACTAGGACCTGAAGATTAAACCAGCACTTGCTGGCAGGTCACAGAAAGCTGAAGACTCAGCTAGTGTGAGCAGATTTGTCACCTACAGGGGAACTGAGTAAATCATACCTAGAGGATAATGAGAGCTAAGTTTCTCAGAGGGGAGTTACAAATACAGAAAGGACAGAAAAAAAAAAATTCTGTTAAATTACAAGTAAATCCTTGCTTTTTAATATATACAGATAAATATAAAAAGAGAGATATATGTGTGTTGTTTACATACACAAGTACTTCCTGGCTCCATCCACTAAGGAAGAGGGCCCAAAAACTATGATACCCCAGTAGCAATGGGTACACCTAGCACCCAGATCTTGGCTAAACATTCCTGTTTCTTGGAAGGAATGCAGGAATGCAGGTGGGGATGGAAGGAGGGAGGAGGGTAGGAAGGAGGGAGGAGGGTAGGAAGGAGGGAGGAGGGTAGGAAGGAGGGAGGAGGGTAGGAAGGAGGGAGGAGGGTAGGAAGGGAGGGAGGAAGGCAGGAAAGGAGAGAGCAAGGCAGGAAGGGAGGCAGGAAGACAGGAAGACAGGGAGACAGGGAGACAGGGAGACAGGGAGACAGGGAGACAGGGAGACAGGGAGACAGGGAGGCAGGCAGGCAGGCAGGGAGGGAGGAAGGAAGGGAGGAAGGAGGAGGAACGGAGGAAGGGGAAAGGAGAAGGAAGGAGAAGGAAGGGGAAGGAAGGGGAAGGAAAGGGAAGGAAGGAAAACTCTTCTCTGCTAAATAGAACCAACGCTTCTTGAAGAAACAGCTGATTCCAGGGTTGGGGCAGGGAAAGCACAATATGAGCCTGGAATACCTTGCTGTGTCAGAAGAAAAGAAAGTGTTCAAAGAATAATGGGGACATAACAAAATGACATAAGAACCAGCTTACAAGAGCTCTCATTAGCCAAAACTGGGACAACTTGAAAATCAACACAATTAATAGTAATAGATTATAATCCATTGAATAAATACATGAATAAAAAATGTGGAAGAGAAAGTTCTCTATTACAGTTGAACAACAACTAATAAATGTAGAATTGATAATGGAATTAGAAAATAATCGTATGCCAACAAATCACACTAATAAGAATCATTAATGGAGGCCGGGCACAGTGGCTCAAACTTGTAATCCCAGCACTTTGGGAGGCTGAGGCAGGTGGATCACCTGAGGTCAGGAGTTGGAGATCAGCCTGGCCAACATGGCAAAACCCCGTCTCTACTAAAAATACAAAAATTAGCCAGGCAGGGGGCGTGTGTCTATAGTCCCAGCTACTCGGGAGACTAAGGCAGGAGAATTGCTTAAACCCAGGGGGCAAAGCTTGCAGAGAGCTGAGATCACACCACTGTAAGCCAGCCTGGGCAACAGAGCGAGACTCCGTCTCAAAAAAAAAGAAAAAGAAAAGATATGTATAGAATCTCAAAATAGCTTCTCATAAAGTACTAGTTACATATTATTTATATACACTACATAATATAGTTACATATCATATATAATAAACATTACATGATATCTATTATATATATAATATATACTATATGTTTATATATGACATATACTATGTATCATACATCATAAATATTTTAGCTATCTCCTACCAAAGAATATGTATTACTAAATAATGAATAGGTTAAAATATGTATTACTTTTTTTTTTTTTTTTTTTTTTGAGACGGAGTCTAGCTCTGTTGCCCAGGCTGGAGTGCAGTGGCCGGATCTCAGCTCACTGCAAGCCCCGCCTCCCGGGTTCACGCCATTCTCCTGCCTCAGCCTCCCGAGTAGCTGGGAGTACAGGCGCCCGCCACCTCGCCCGGCTAATTTTTTTTGTATTTTAGTAGAGACGGGGTTTCACCGTGTTAGCCAGGATGGTCTCGATCTCCTGAACTCGTGATCCGCCCGTCTCGGCCTCCCAAAGTGCTGGGATTACAGGCTTGAGCCACCGCGCCCGGCCAAAATATGTATTACTTATTATATAAAATAGATTACTTATTACATAAAATACTTATACCTAAAATTACACTGAGGAAACCTGACAGACACCATCTTAATCAAGTAATTACAGTTATCAACACTAGTAATGTGACAATGACACGGTGTGCCTCACTGATATGGTGCACTGAGGAGAACTTAGCATCATTTATATGGTATTTCTGCCAAAATTAGTCTTTTTTTTTTTTTTTTTTTTGAGACAGAGTCTCGCTCTGTCGCCCAGGCTGGAGTGCAGTGGCCGGATCTCAGCTCACTGCAAGCTCCGCCTCCCGGGTTTACACCATTCTCCTCCCTCAGCCTCCTGAGTAGCTGGGACTACAGGCACCCGCCACCTCACCCGGCTAGTTTTTTGTAATTTTTTTTTTAGTAGAGACGGGATTTCACCATGTTAGCCAGGATGCAAAATTAGAGTCTTAAATTCAATCATAAGGAAGCAACAGACAAACTCATGACAAGGCACATTCTATAAAGTAACTCTTGGAAAAAATGTCAGGATCATGAAAATCAAGGAAAGACTGAGGAATTATTCCTGAATGAAGGAAACGAGAGACACGGCAGCTAATAGGTGACCCTGGGGTAACCAGCAAAATCTGAAGGGAGTTTGCCGGTTGGATGGCAGTATTGTATCTATGTTAATCTCTTTTTCTTTTTTTTTTTTTCTTTTTTGGGATGGAGTCTTGCTCTGTCACCCAGGCTGGAGTGCAGTGGTGCGATCTCGGCTCACTGCAACCTCTGCCTCCTGGGTTCAAGGGATTCTCCAGTCTCAGCCCCCCGAGTAGCTGGACTACAGATGCATGCCAGCACGCTCAGCTACTTTTTTGTATTTTTAGTAGAGACAGGATTTTATCATGTTGAACAGGTTGGTCTTGAACTCCTGACCTCAAGTAATCCGCCTGCCTCCTGCCTCAGCCTCCCAAAGTGCTAGGATTACAGGCATGAGCCACTGCACCCTGCCATAACCACGTTAATATCTGATCTTGATGGTTTTATTGTGTTCATATAGATGAATATCCTTGGTTTTAAGACGATACTTAGAAGTACTAAAGTATTAAAGGGATATGGTATATGGGATACCATATCTGCAGATTACTTTCAAATAATTCAGAAAAAAATAATACAGAAGATCCTCACTGTTCAGATTCTGAATTTTCAAATTTGCCTACTCACTATAATATATTTGTAACCCCCAAATCAATACTCTCAGTACTGTTACTGTCATTTACGGGCATGTACATGCACAAAGTAGCAAAAACTTGAGTTGCCTGATGTCCTCGTTCCCAGCAGGGAAATGCTCTGTCTTCTTGTTTCAGCTTTCACACAGTAAACAAGTGTTCTTTATGTGGTCTATTTAGTGCCACATGTTTTACATTTTAGTACTATTGTTGACTTCACTGTTTAAAATAGCCCTGAAGGGTAGTTCTGACTTGCTGTCTAGTATTCCTAGCACAAGAAAGCTGTTGTGATATACCTTACAGAGAAAATAGATAAGTGACAGATAAACTACATTCAGTCGTGAGTTACAGTGCTACTGGCTTTGAGTTCCAAGTTAAAGTATCAAAAAAAAATATTAAACAAAGTGTCTTTATACAGAGGCGCACAAATAGCCAAGCACAGTGGCACCTGCAAGTAGTTTCAGCTACTTGGGAGGCTGAGGCAGGAGAATTACTTGAAGCCAGGAGTTCAAGGCTACAGTGTACTATGATGATTCAGCCTATGAAGAGCCACTGCACTCCAGCCTGGGCAATATAGAAAGACTCCACCTCCAAACAAACAAACAAACAAACCAGGAGCACGCACAAAGAACAAGGGCAGGTATTGATCAGTTGATGAAAATGCGACCAGAAGCTTGAAGGGACCTAACCATCAATACTCATAGATTCACAGTGTTTGCAACTTTATAGAATATAACTACTGTGAATGAATAATGATTGGATGTAATAAACATAGAGAGGATGATAAGGCAGTTAAGGACTCTTGCTAAAGGGGATACAGATACTTGAAAGGTGTTTAAGCCCAGTCCTCCCTCTCTCCATGCACATACAGCTTCTAAGAATTTCAATATCAAACTATTATTATGTTGCATGGACCATACATCTTCCTGTGTGATCCATGCAGTGTTTATCTTTTCCAAATGAAATAAAATGATAGACGCTTTCAAATCACAGAATTCAAACTTTCTGAGTGTGCTGTTCAAAAAGACTACTGCCCCAAAAAAATCTTGGGTTTTAGAGATATCCCTTTTCCTTCCTATGCCAATTATCTCATGGTTTTTTTTTTTTCTTTTAATTGCATATAAACGTGATCTATGGTTGAGTGCAGTGGCTCACACCTATAATCCCAGCACTTTGGGAGGTCAAGGCAAGAAGATCTCTTGGAGCCAGGATTTCAAGACCAGCTAAGTCAATAAAGTGAGACCCATTACTACAGAAAAATTAAAAATAAAAATAAATAAATAAATGTGATCTAATTAGGTGTTATATTCAGAAAAGCTAGAAACCCCTTAGTGTCTCAAAAGATTTGAGAAACAAGTCATGGAAGTTCAGAGTTAAAGTAACTGAGAACTTTCTATAAGAGGCAAGACCATTAAATCTATTTTTGGTTTAAGTGAAGTTTTCTAATCTGGCTACAAACCCTTTACTCTTGAGAGTTGGCTGTCTTTATTTTCAAAAAAGAATCATATTATCAAAAACAATGTGTGAGAACCAGGAGCAGTGGCTCACATTTGTAATCCCAGCTACTCTGGAGGCTGAGGTGGGAGGGTGGCTTGAGCCAAGGAGTTCAAGATCAGCCTGGGCAACACAGGCATCTTTTTAAAAAAAAATTAAAATTAGGCCAGGCATGGTAGCTCATGCCTGTAATCCTAGCACTTTGGGAGGCTGAGGCAGGCAGATAATCTGAGATCAGGAGTTCAAGGCCAGCCTAGCCAACATGGTGAAACTGTCTCTACTACAAATAGAAAAATTTGCCAGATGTAGTGGCACATGCCTGTGATCCCAGCTACTCAGAAGGGTGAGACACAAGAATCACTTGAACCCAGGACACAGAGGTTGCAGTGAGCCAAGATCACGCCACTGCACTCCAGCCTGGGTGACAGACTCTGTCTCAAAAAAAAAAAAAAAAAAAATTAGAATTAGTTAAATAAATAAATAACAATGCCTAAGTCCTCCAGTCTAAACTAGAAACAAAGAGAAAAGATGCTTTGAGAATGCCAAGAGAAATTCTCTATGTTAATCTTCAAGATGCTGAATTTTATTTCCGTTTTTCCTTATCAAATCCTAAGACTTCCTCCTCCTGTCCCTATACCTTTGATCTTCTCTAAAATGCAGGCTGTCTGGATCAAAACACAAAGGTAACAGAGTAATATTTTTTGCCAGCACAGTACATGGAGTGGACAGGAAGGAAATACTACTACACTGTCATTGCTAGCAGTGTAGGCATTTAGATATATTTTTGTTACCATGGTATTGGATATATCCTTTGGGGTAAATCTACTGAGAGAATCTTGCCTAAGAAGCAAGAACAATATAAGACTCGTGGAGAATATAATCATAGAAGAGATTATAGCATTTGCTCAGACACCAAGTATCCCTTTGGAACATATAGGTAGTGACTGAGGAAAGTGGGAAGACAATTGAATATTGAACAGTTAATTAAGAGATTCTCCGAAGTGCTCAGGGATATCGTATAGATTTGAGTGGTTTTGGTTGAGAACAGAGTAGGCTTGACAGCTCACAGGAAATAATCAATTGAGTGGTTAGAAATGAGTTAGGTAAAACATTACTGAAGTGGGTAACAAGGGAAATTTGACATACTGTCAAAAGGGAACCGCTGGCCGAGCGTGATGGCTCACACCTGTAATCCCAGCATTTTGGGAGGCCAAGGTGGGTGGATCACCTGAGCTCAAGAGTTCCAGACGAGCCTGGCCAACATGGTGAAACCCCATCTCTACTAAAAATACAAAAATGAGCTGGTCGTGGTGGTGGGCGCCTGTAGTCCCAGCTACTTGGCGGGCTAAGGCAGGAGAATCACTTGAACCCGGAAGGCAGAGGTTGCAGCGAGCTGGGACTGTGCCACTGCACTCCAGCCTGGGCAACAGAGCAAGACTCCATCTCAAAAAAAAAAAAAAAAAAAAAAAGAGGAGGGAGGCACTGCTGAGGGAAGCAGACTGGAGCAAATGTTATCAAAGATAACATAAACTACTGAGGGGAAGATGCAGTGATGCAGAGACAAGTTGGAGTTGCATTAAAGAGGGCAGAGGGAGAAGGTGGGACAGGGTACTGCACTATGAAAACGGAGAATCCAAATGAGGGGAGAAAGAGGTGAGGGCATGCTTGTCTAGAGATCATGCCGAGGGAGTGGAAGGTCCCAGAGACATTTGGGCCACCTCTTGTCATTTGGCAGAGAAATAGGTAAAGCAGCTGTGAGTGCAGCGCATGCTCTTAGTGGTTCAGCTTTCATTCATTTGAGCAAAAATCCACTAAGCTATGAGCTGTGGTAAGGACAAGAATTGTTTTTGTCGTCTCCTGAGTCTAGCACCGTACTTGACATACAGTAGAGCCATTTATTTATTCAAAAAATACTTATTTGTTCCTGGTCTTGTTCTGGGCTCTGGATTTACCATGGTGAATAAGACAGACATGATCTTTGCCCTTACAGAGCAGCCAGCATAGAGAGGAAGACTGATACTAAACAATTACTCTCTTATGTAATATTGTCACAAGTTCTATGGGAGAGAAGTACGGTATTCGTACAGCATGGCAATCTGATCTACTCTAGGGTTTAGGGAGTCCTCTTTGAGAAAGGCCAAAGTTAACGCAGAATTTGCTGGAGAACATATGTTCCTGAATGAGGAAGTTAGAGTGGGGAATACAGGCAGGGAATTACTGGACAGCACTTCTCAGACTTTACCCTGCAAACATCAATCACCTGGAGATCTTGTAAAAATGCAGATTCTGATTCATTAGGTTTGGGGTAGGGTCTGAGGGTCTGCATTTCTAACAAGTTCTCAGGTGATTACTGTTGTACAGTCTCCTTCAGAAGATCTCTGCACATGCCTCTCTTCAGTTCTGCCTTTTTCTTTTATTTCTATTGAAAGATGATGGGATTTAACTGAGTCGTTTTTCTTCCCCGAGTCTGTAGCCATGTTGACTAGCAGTCATATAACTTAACTCTTCAGTGCTTTCAAAGTATAGTTGATCAACAGCATTTTACATAATGGAAAACAATGCAGTCACTCAAAACACCAAATTCTACACTCTGATTTTGACATAAAGACCTATTCTAAGCACTGTATGTGCCTATGTCTGTAACACAGATGTCTTCTTGTGCCTGTCACAAGTAGGATTAACAATTCCAAGGACTGTGCTTTCTGAATACTTTTTGACGACTGATCTGTAATATTGTTTACCAAACAATGATGGACTCGGCCCTAGTCTAAAGATTCACTTTGGGCACCACCAGAAATCCGTTAAGTCCAGCAACCCCTTCCTTTAACTGGGACCCTTTCCTCCTCCACAGTTCCAAGGCCCAGAGAAAGGAGAGAAGCACAGCAGCTACTGTTCCTGGTCCAGGGACAGAGGAGAGCAGCTACTGCGTTACTAGCCACAGTGGCAAGGCTGCTGTCATCTCATCTCTCCTCCTCACAGCACTGCCATCACTGTGTGCCTGAGTGAAATATACTGTACAAAATATCAAATCACAATAAAATGATAAAACATGGTAGGAGACCTGTATACCAGATACCACTAAATGAAAGCCGACCAGAGATCCTGAAATATCTTAGAGAAATGAAAATGACTGCATTTACTCTTCCTCAGGTTTGTTCCTGTAAAGTCATGCACACTTTTCCCTAAACTTGACCTAAAGAAATAGTGATATTAAGCATAATACTCAGTATTACTCAGAGTGAATCATCTCTAAAGAATGTCTAATATACTTACTCGGGTTTATATACAGAGCTGACCACAGAGCTTGAGGAAATAAGTCAGCTTCTACGATACTCATGAGAAGCATGACTTTTCCCCATTTATTTTCCAAACTCAAATAGGAAATTCTTCCTATTTGAAATATTGATAGTCAATTTTAATGTCAAAATAAAGTACAAATCACAAGTCTACCATAAACATTTTAAAGTCATTTATTGCTGAATTAAGGTACCATCCTAGGATTCGCCTCATTATTAAAATCCTAGGGAGATTATCATAAAGGAATAAAAACTCAAGACCCTGGTCATCTAACACAGCTGGCGATTATAAGAGAACTGGTCATTCCTTCCCCACTACGATGCCAGTGTCCCTGCCCCTTCCCACCCTCTGTCATCAAATACAGATCTGCACACATCAAGATATTAAACAGGCAGCTATATCAGCACGATCTGGAACTTGCTTATGATCCCAGCACTGCATAAAAGAGACTGCTCATCCATTTTTATTAAAAACATTCAGAATATTCTACCTTCCCTATGCTATCACTAAAGTGCAGCTCTGTGACTGTCCATGTCCTTTTTTTTTTTTTTTTTTTTTGAGGGGGGCACTCTTTCCAATGAATAACAGATATTTAAATTCTTTAACATATAAAGCAGAGATTTCAAATAAAGTTTATGGACAGCTCAGACTCAGGGGCCACCTTTACTGTATGCTTAGTGTGCCATCAACCACTTCCAAGAATCAATTTTCTGAGGCCCTTTTCCTCAGATAATCAGAGTCCTGAGCTGATTATTCTCTCTACATTGCCTTTCAGCTCTCCTCCTGTTGATAATCAAAGAAACACATTTTCTCCTACGAACGTTCATTAAGAGCACCAATATGGGAACTCTTAAGGATTAAATGGAAACTAAGCAGTCCGGGCTAGCAGCCCCACACCGCCTTACTTGTAATATAATGGCAAGTTACTCCTCCAGAGCTACAGTTCAGGGGCCAAATACAAGAGCAGGGTGGGCTTAGCCAGGAGCTGGACCTGTGTCCCGCTGAGAGCTTGTGGGGAGGTCTCAGGAGATTCTAAAGCCCTCACAAGAGAGCAGCTTAACAAGATAACTCAGCTTTTAAGTGATAGAGGCAGCCTCCTGGCCTCTGGGCTGTGAAAGGGCTCACCTGCCAAGAGCAATAATTCAAGTAATTACCACACACAATAATAGATCACCGTGGGATTTCAGGACCCAGGTACTCGGGAGTGTCCCTCTACCTTACACACAGGGAGGAATAGAATGCACCACTTTTCTCATTAAAACCTGTGACAGAGTCCCGATAGGCAAGTAGATAAATTTCACTTGGCACAGTGATTCTGTTTTGGGTTATTACTAAAAATTTTTTTAATGTCTTTGTATTAAAGGCTATAAAACAGTGATTTCCCCTCTCCTGGAACAGAATTCCTAAGGCTGAAAATAACATCACATTAGTTATTTCAGAGACTGGAAACAAATACCTCTAAATCGCTCCCTCCCACCGCAAGACTCCACTGCAGTAGTCCCTATACCTATCACCACGGCCCACCTTGAATAAAGTCTGCCTTACCATCTTTAACAAGTGTCATGAATATTTTTTCTTTAATAGTGACTTTCCATTTTCAATAGTGAAATTTAAGTTGCCTTTAAAAATAAAATTACTTAAATCTTAAAAATTGTTGACTGTCGGCCAGGCACGGTGATTCACGCCTATAATCCCAGTACTTCGGGAGGCCGAGGCGGGCGGATCACGAGGTCAAGAGATTGACACCATCCTGGCTAACATGGTGAAACCCTGTCTCTACTAAAAATACAAAAAAATTAGCCAGGTGTGGTGGCGGGCGCCTGTAGTCCCAGTTACTCGGGAGGCTGAGGCAGGAGAATGGCGTGAACCCAGGAGACAGAGCTTGCAGTGAGCCAAGATTGCGCCACTGCACTCCAGCCTGGGCAACAGAGAGAGACTCCACCTCAAAAAAAAAAAAAAAAAAAATTGTTGACTGTCAAAAAGATTTCCAAAACTCAATGAAGTGATATGTCAAAGCCATTGTAGGAGTACAGAAACATGTGAAGCCTGGGAAACTTTGGGTAAACCAATACCAGGATTAGGATGAGCACTTCCCAATACCCAGAAAGGCTGCAAACCAGATCCCCTGGTCCAGTGACATCTCCCCAAACAACTCTAAAAAAACGAGTGTTCTCCATGCCAGATAGTGTCATTCTTACTACAACCTACCACCCTGAAAAGGACAAACAACTGTTTTGTTTTTCTTCTGTAGTCACATAAACATTTCTGATACCAACTGTGTGTGGGTTTTTTTCCACACCAAGCAATCCTCTAATTCTCTGCAGAGACCAACTGGGTGTTCTACAACTCAATTCAATTCAATTCAGACACTGTCTTCCTGGAATTCGTGTCATATCCCACAAGTTAAAGGGGCCATCACACAAGACTCCCCCCACTGCAGATGCCAAGTTCAAGCCACCCTTAATGACTGACCAGCTATAAATTAGGGGTTCTCATGAGCCTCTTCTCGAGTTCATTAATTTGCTAGAATAGCTCACAGAACTCTGGAAAACAGCTTACTTACTAGTAAGTAGATTTACAAAAGTATACAACTCAGGAACAGCCAGATGGAAGAGATACCTAAGGTAATATATGGGGGGTGGAGTGCACAGCCTCCATACCCTCTCTGGGCACACCACCCTCTCAGCACCTCCCCCTTTTCCCCAACCCCAAAGCTCTCCAAACCCCATCATTTAAGGAGGTAACACAGGCATGATTTATTAAATCACTGGCCATCAGTGATTGAACATGATCTCTAGCAACTAGGCCTCACTCACACTTAGGAGCTTCCCAGAGTCACTCATTAATTCAAGTGTGGTTCAAAGGGGGCTTGTTTGCTGGGCAGAATGGCTCACGCCTGTAATCCCAACACTTTGGGAGGTGAAGGGACGAGGATCACTTGAGCCCAGGAGTTCAAGACCAGCCTGGGCAGCACAGAGAGACCCCGTCTCTACAAAAAATACAAAAATTAGCCAGAGGATCCCTTAAGCCCGGCAGGCTGAGGCTGCAGTGAGTTGTGATCGCACCACTGCACTCCAGCCTGAGCAACAGAGTGAGACCTTGTCTCCAAAAAAGAAAAAAGAAATGACTAGAGTTTTAGGAGCTCTGTGCCAAGAAGACCACAACCAGATATATACTTCTTTTTACATCACAGTATCACATACCACCTTCTTATCCAAGAAGAAAAAGGAAAAAGAGGAAAAGCTATGAGCCTGCAAATAGGAAAAAAGTCAGACTTCTCTCACGTGACTTTGCCTCTCACCTCCACCTGTCATCTGCACTTTAGGACGTCAAAAATTTCCTTAGTCATGGAACTCTCCAGGACCCAGAGAAAGCAGACAAAAACAAAGCCAAAAAGGACCTACTCCACCTGTCAGGACTAAGACCTTAAGACACCTGGGGTTGGGGGGGGGCGAGCAACCAATTAATAAGTACAGTAAGGCCAGGTGTGGTGGCTTACACCTGTAATTCCAACATTTTGGGAGGCCGAGGTGGGCGGATCACAAGGTAAGGAGATCGAGACCATCCTGGCCAACATGGTGAAACCCCATCTCTACTAAAATACAAAAAAAAAAAAAAAATTACCTGGGCATGGTGGCATGCACCTGTAGTCCCAGCTACTTGGGAGGCTGAGGCAGGGGAATCGCTTGAACCTGAGAGGTGGAGAGGTGGAGGTTTCAGTGAGCCGAGATTGTGCCACTGCACTCCAGCCTGGAGACAGAGAGAGACTCCATCTCCAAAAAAAAAAAAGAAAGAAAAAGAAAAAAAAAGAAGTACAGTAGGCCCTCACATGTGGATTCAACCAACCATGGGTCAAAAATATTCAGGAAAAAAACAGTAAGAGTAACAATGCAACAATAAAAAAAATTAAAAACCAATAAAATATAGCAATTATCTACATAGTATTTACACTGTATTAGGTATTATTAGTAACACAGACATGATTGAAAGCATACAGGAGCCTGGGCACAGTGGCTCACCCCCCTATAATTCTAGCACTTTTGGAGGCTGAGGTGGGAGGATCATTTTCAGCCCAGGAGTTCAACACCAGCCTGGGCAAGATAGGGAGACCCCATCTCCACAAAAAATGTATTAGCCAGGTGTGGTGGCATGTACCTGTAGTCCCAGCTACTGAGGGGGCTGAGGTGGGAGGATCACTTGAGCCCAGGAGGTTCAGGCTGCAGTAAGCCATGATTGTGCCACTGTACTCTAGCCTGGGTGACAGAGAGATTCTGTCTCAAAAAATAAAATAAAATAAAATAAGATAAAAGAGGTTGTGCATGGGTTATGTGCAAATACTATCCCATTTTATACAAGGGACTTGAGCATCTCCAGATTTTGGTATTGGGGGGGTTGGGGAAGTCTTGGAACCAAATATCAAGGGACAACTGTAATTATTTACCAAGGCCCAGGTGCTGGGTGGGCCCTGCGCTCCATAGAAAAGGCAAAGTGGCTTTCAGGAATAGTCTTATCGGGGAAATAAAACTACCAAGCGTAAAAAAACTATTGAGTAATGAACTATTAAGCAGTATTTTACCCTAAATTTTATCTAACATGACACCTGTAAGAAATAAACAGGTAAGGTACAAGTAAAGCACCCCAACCACTACCAAAAACAAAAAAGGTTACAAAAAAGGTACTAGTGGCTGCACTTTTAGAATCTATCTTATACAAATGCTAGCATCAGAGCACAGAGATATACAGTTCTGTCAGTGCAATAGTGCTTAGAATTATGAAAAGCTAAAACAACATACATCAACAGAAAAACAGATAATATACATCCAAACTGTGGAATACTGCTCAACCATTAAAAAAGAATGAGGTAGATCTATGACAGAAAGATAGTCATGACAACTTACTAAAATAAGAAAATTGCCAAACACACAAGAGATTGACCCTATTTCAGTTTCTTTTAAAAAGGAGGAGAGGGTGGCCGGGCGCGGTGGCTCAAGCCTGTAATCCCAGCACTTTGGGAGGCCGAGACGGGCGGATCACGAGGTCAGGAGATCGAGACCATCCTGGCTAACACGGTGAAACCCCGTCTCTACTAAAAAAAATACAAAAAACTAGCTGGGCGAGGTGGCGGGCACCTGTAGTCCCAGCTACTCGGGAGGCTGAGGCAGGAGAATCGCGTGAACCCAGGAGGCGGAGCTTGCAGTGAGCTGAGATCCGGCCACTGCACTCCAGCCTGGGCGACAGAGCGAGACTCCGTCTCAAAAAAAAAACAAAAAAACAAAAAAAGGAGGAGAGGGTATGTATCTGCATGAAACATTCTGGAAGCAAATATACCGTTGACATTTGCTGGGAGGATGAGAATGAATGGTAGAAAACTGAGGGGCAAGGAGGGCAGAGACTTGTTTTTTTCTTTTTTGTTTTTTGAGACTGTGTCTCCCTCTGCTGCCCAGGCTCTAGTACAGTGGCGTGATCTTGGCTCACTGCAACCTCCACCTCCCGAGTTCAAGAGATTCTTATCCCTCAGCCTCCCGAGTAACTGGGATTACAGGCGCGCACCACCATGCCCGGCTACTTTTTGTATTTTTAGTAGAGATGGGGTCTTGCCATGTTGGCCAGGCTGGTCTCGAACTCCTAACCTCAAGTGATCTAACCACCTCGGCTTCCCAAAGTGCTGAGATTACACGCGTGGGCCACCACACCCAGCCAGGGATTTTTGTTTTTGACTTCATACCTCTCTACTGCTTGAAATTTTAACAGCAAGTTGAGTATAGAAATATCAATTATTCAATTACTAACACTGGATGACACCCACCTGAACGTTTTGAAGGAATTCCAGGATAAACTGGAAAACTGTTGACCAAAATGAAAAAAGGCCATCAAGGGAACTGTAAATGTGACCCCCAATCATAAGGACTTCATAAGACCTGAGAATTATTTTTACTTCCATATTAGACAAGCTAGTGAAATATAAAGACTAAGACCACTGAGTAGATCATTTGCGGTTTTAGTGTTGTTAAGAATGGGCCTATGAATAAGAAACAGGAGAGATCCAAAAGGCCTAAGGATGAGGCTCCTCAGGATTGCAAGAACAGAAAGTGAGGAATGTAAAATCTTAGTTTTGTAAATGACACTAAAGACTTCCATTGAAATAATGTGCCAAGTTATTGGTGCCAAATTATAGGAAGATCCTGGGAATCTATGCAAACAGAAGGAAAAGTGGCAGATGAGTGTTAAAATGAGCATATGGCCTACATCAGGCATATAAAACTACTTCTCAGCTGTCAGCTGTGACCTAGGAATAGGATCTGAGTCACTATAAGTGGACCCTGAGGACCCCAGCCCAATATTGAGCCACAAATTAAAAACAAAGTGTCCTGGGAACCATCAAGACAAATGCGGAGAGAGAGAAACCACTATCCTCCTCTCATAAAATTCTGGTGCACCCACCCCCACATACATACATTTCATTTATCATTCATGTCCTACCCTTCAACTATAAACAGTACAGAAGACAAGATCAGTGGATCTCACAAGCCAGCCCCAGATCAATCCCAAACTGATTCTTTCAGAATAACCTAGGAGTGGCTTTTTTTGAAAATGACCTTTCCAGGCCAGTCCCAGGGCTTCTAATTCAATGCCTGGGAAAAGTCTTCTAGGTTGTCCTGATGCGATGACCTGTTTAGGAAATCACTGGGCTCCTTTCTCTCACTCTGAATCTACTCCCAGAAAGGATTTAAAGTTTACCATAAAAAATAAACTCAAAAGTAAAGAAACCATGTGAGCAACTGCCAAGAATTGATTAAAATGATTCCTATACAGGTTTAGCATCCCTAATCCAAAAATCCAAAATCTGAAACACTAACATAATATTCAAAGGAAATGCTCATTGGAGCATTTTGAATATCAGATGTTCTGGCTCCAAGCAAGAACAGAGCTCAGGACCCTATTAGCCTGCACACTCCCAATCAAGAGCAGGAAAAGATAGACTCTCCCTATGAGCCAGGGGCTCCCTAAGTTCCCTCCTCTGCCATTCCTTTCTCAATTCAAGATCTGCTGCACCAGGAAAATGTCAGGGTGTTCTGAAGCAGAGATAGGACTAGGTGAATAAAACCCACCAGAACCATGTTCCTCTGGGTCTCAAGCAACACTCCCACTGGTTTATCCTCATACACTACTGAAAGGAAACCAAGAACTCCCCTTACTTCTATCCATCTTCTATCCACTCCACCATTCAATCATTTAGTCTCATTCTAACTTTCTGGTCTTCCACATCAGAAAACCATATTTCCACTAACCTGCTTTCTCAAAATAAAGATTTTTTTAAAAAAAGAATAGGAACAGAAAATGTGCTTTATGCAAGATAAGCAGCAATTCAAAGTCAAGCCGTTAAGGTATGAGATTTCCCAGCTTTGTTTCAGCATGCCTAAATGAAATGTAACACAGGGTTTCTTATAAAATCACAGCCTTATGGGACTGGAAGATGCTTAGAGACAATGCATCCAGTAACCTCATGTTAAGACAGTTTGAGGTGGAATATCTTACCCAACATTACCCAAATGGCAGCACCCAGGCCAGAACTTGTGTCCCCTGACTTCTGGCCCAATGGTCTCTTCTCTCTGCCACTCTGCTTCCCAGGGACAAAGTTAATAAATCAGATTACTAACTTTAAGCACAGGTTCCTTAAATCTCCTTTATTCCTCTTGTTACACACGAAGCTGATGCTACAAGACCGTCCCAAGCAGATTACTGGCCAAATAAACAGAACTGAGAACTCAAGGAGCCTCAAAATTTGTTGAGGAATAGGGAGGAGATGGTACCTTAAATCACACATGATAAGCATATAAGTGAAGAAAATGTGCCAAGCCAGTTTATATCATAGATTACACATTTCAAAAATGGCATCTGAAAATGACATCAACATTTTAATTAGTTTTATTTTTCCCATAAGTTGCTTAACTTCCTAACTTTTAAAAAACACCAACTGAAACCACTATTCATTTTTTCTTAAACATTAGTGAAGAAAAAGATTATTAATTTATCATATTGAGTCTAATGAAAATAAGTGAAATCCCGTAACATTCCATCTATATCAAATGTTCACAACCTGTGATTCCACATAAATTTCCGCTGCAAAAGCAAAAAGCATATGTCAGTCTCCCAAGAGAGGAAGTAGCAACAGAAACCAAGTGTGTACCCATCTCCCAGCAAGAAATAAGAGGAAAAGCCAGATAAGCCCAGTAACAGTTGAATCCCTTTATTGCATTTCTTTTCCCTCATAACGGCACAAAATTTCCTACAGTACCTATGCTCTTCTTGGAGAAATGAAATAAATCCAAAGACCAGACTCCAAAGACTCCCCTGTTAGAACCACATCTGTCAGATGGGTAGCTAGCCTATGCTCAGAAGTGAGTGGACAACAAGCCTTAGATAACCTTGTTACCTCAATTCAATAACCTGGCCAATTTTCTCTGCTAAACCTACAAACGGAAACCACAATTTTCATTTGCTCCCCAAATTTCATTCTCGAAGTAAACTGGGGGCAAAGACTTCACCAAATCATTTGCCCACTATTGCCAGAACTAGTCACTGGCCTCAGAAGTTCCCACCCATGTTAATGAGCCACAGGGTGGGTGAGCCAGTTCTTACCTGATAGATAGTTTTGATCCCTGATGCATGCTACTTTGTTTTTCACTAACTAGGCAAAAAAAAGTACTGCCAGAGGCTACAGCAGCAGTAAATTCCACCTAGCAACAAAATGCTAACAGAAACATAAACGACGACAAGTTCTAGATGCCATTTAGCTCTTATTAAGCCTACTCTTGGCATTTTTTTTTCATCCATGTTTTTCCCTCAATTAGAAGAAAAATAGTGACTTTGGGAATACACAGGACTAGCTGATAGTCAGAAGATCTTAGTGTTAATCCTATTAGAAACAAGCCTATGAGTAAGTATTTTTTCTTATCAGTCTCCCATTCTTTTTTTTTTTTTTGAGACAGAGTCTCACTCTGTCACCCAGGCTGGAGTGCAATGGCCCGATCTCAGTTCACTGCAACCTCCACCTCGCAGGTACAAGTGATTCTCCTGCCTCAGCCTCTGGAGTACCTGGGACTACAGGCACATGCCACCATGCCTGGCTAATTTTTTTTGTATTTTTAGTAGAGACAGGGTTTCATCATGTTGGTCGGGCTAGTCTCAAACTCCTGAACTCAGGTGGTCTGCCTGCTTCAGCCTCCCAAAGTGCTGGGATTACAAGCATGAGCCACTGTGCCCAGCCTCCCATTCTTAACATTTATTCAGTGTACTTCATGTCACTGATTAGCCAGGTGTGGTAGCACGCACCTGTACTCCTAGATACTCAGGAGGCTGAAGCAGGAGGATCCCTTGAGCCCAGGAGTTCAAGGCTGCAATGAGCCATGATTGTGCCACTGCATTCCAGCCTGGTAACTAAGTGAAATCCTGACTAGAAAAAAAAAAAAAGTCATCAATGGTGGAAACCCCAGGGACTTTGCGCTTGCTGTTCCTTTGGCCAGGAATGCACTTCCTTTATGGTTAGTATTTGATGTCCATCAGATCTCAGCACAAATGCCATCTTCTGAGAATTCTTTCCTAAACACAGTATCTAAAGGACCCACCCTCTCCCTTACTACCAACCACTCTGTCCCAGTTCCCTACCTGGTTTCACTATCTTGTATGATCATGCTTATTTCTTGTTAACTTCTTTATTGTCTGACTCCTCCATTAGCCATAAGGACAGAAATTTGATCTACTTTTTAAATTCTGTTTCTCCAATGCCCAGAGAGAGCTTGACAGATAGCAGATGATCAAAAAATATTTGTTCAGGAAAGAAAGGAAGAATAATTGCTTCTGATTCTCTTTCATTAGTTACCATACTGCTAACATAACTAGAGCCAGATAGGTGCTTCCTTTTGACAGAAAAATGACAGAAAACCTTTAAGATACAGTAAAAATTTAGTGTTCCTTTACTTACAATCTTGATTAAAAGCTACCAGGCTTACCTGCCAGGAAATGGGCATTTTAAGACCACAGGGAAAAGCCTTCCATACTGGCCTATGTACTTCTTTATAAATGGCCTTTCTAAAATATTGTTATTCAGCTACCTTATCCTTTGGAATAGTAGAAGGATATTTCAAGTAGCTTAGGAAGGGTGGGTTTTGTTTGTTTTTTCCTGAATTGGGGGAACCCGCCCCCAATATTTCAACATAGCCGGTCCCTCTGTTCGGGGTCCCTGACTTCCCGCAACATTCCTGCATGAGCTAAGTACACGTAGGAAAGAGCAGGTCAACAAACTACTCTACCCTCACTGAACTTTTCAAAGACACACACTTCTTAGTTCAGAAACCTAAGGGGCCAGGCACAGTGGCTCACATCTGTAATCCCAGTACTTTGGGAGCCCGAGGCGGGCAGACAGCTTGAGGCCAGGAGTTCAAGACCAGTCAACATGGTAAAACCATGTCTCTACTAAAAATACAAAAATTAGCTAGGCATGCTGATGCGCGCCTGTAATCCCAGCTACTCAGGAGGCTGAGGCAGGAGAATGGCTTGAACCCAAGAGGTGGAGGCTGCAGTGAGCCAAGATAGTGCCACTGCAATCCAGCCTGGGCGACAGAGCGAGACTCTGTCTTAAGAAAAAGAAAAAAAGAAAAGAAAAAGAAAGAAACCTAAGAAACATTTAGCTATAATTAACTAAATTATAGGTAGCATTTCCTAAAGGTTGTACACTGAAGGAATCTCCACTAAGTTACCCAGCAAGAAGTCTACATCTTGCTTTACAACAACCTGACAGCACAAGTCCCACTGAAGGAGAAAATTATGGCCCTTTCCTCCCTTGTGTCAATTTGCCTTGGTCACCCAGTGAGAATCATGGTTCTTAGTATAAAACAAAAGACTGGCAGAGGCATTCCTTTCCCCTTCTGAGGCAAGTAAGTGGGTGGGGGAGGGTAAGTTGAAATAGGAACTGGGTTTTGGCACTGTCCGTCCTCCCTTTAGCCTTCCACACCATAAGCAGGATAAGATATGCTGCCTCCATGGCTGCTTCCGATAAGCATATAAGATTCAAGAATTCAAGATTCATTCTGCTTTTGCAAACGCTTGACAAGAAATGTGAACATATCCAAAGAGAAAAGAACAGAGAGTAAACCAGGTCAGTAAAACCAGAGAAAATAGCCATCTCTAAGCTAAGGGGGGGTGACTCGATTATACTAAGTACCCCAACACTTCTCCCAACCTCATCTACTTAACATCTGCTGACAATATTCTGTTGCAGTTAAAGAATATCAAGCAAATTATTCAAAGAAACCCAGATTTTAAATCCTTCAGGGTTTCGAGAAAATAAGATCTGATTTGATAGAAGACACATATTTATCCAGGTTATATTTTGGCCACCCACATATTTCCAAGTCTCATCCCAACTCAGAAAATACAAATCCATCTTCAGTTTTTCCATCATCTTTACTGATTTCTTCTGTAACAGAACAACTCCAAAATGTCTGTATCAACTTACTGTCCACTTCCTCCTTAAATATTCTAGAACCAACTCTGTTCCTTCACCCCCACTCTCAATAGCAGACACAGGTGTTAACATCACCCTCATTTTTAAAAAATTAGTCAAAGTGTTTTACAACTGGATTCCCAAGTTCTTCAACCTTAAACAAAATAATGTAGGACTTAATGGGATAGCAAAGCAGAGACCAGAAGAAACTTGTACCTCTCACGGCCCTACAACACTTTCTTCTGCCAAAAAAGAGGAAGGATTATTCCTCTTTACAGCGGCAAACTTCAACCCTAGACAATTTCAGACCTTCAGCTCAGCCTGAGTCCAGATAAATCCAAAGAGTTCACAATGAAAAGCGTAGGTCAGTGTTCCAATTTCTACCTCTCTCCCAAAAGGCAGAAAAGTAGTGTCTCCTGTTTTCCTATTCATCAAACTATTTCTTTTTCACTTTCATCTGTCATAGAGCTCCATCTTCCTTTGTAGAGTTCTTGCAAAGCAGTTCCTAGTAGCAATGGAAACTATTACTCTCCAGGAAAATACAACTTTGCTTAGCAGAAGAGCTTCACACAGAGCAATTTGTCAGTGGTCAATTTTTCATTCCAGACAAGGCTTCTAAACCTGGCACAAATCTGCCTGTCACTCTGCAGTTCACTCAGCTTCCCTCCCCTAATCCCTGCCTGTAACTCACCCATCCCCTGTAGTGTGGTCAGAGAAGGCAGTGCAATCTATACTCAGTATGGATGGCTCAAATCACTGAATTGTATATGCCACTTCCTAGACTCAACCATCTTCCGCACCATACTCCTATGCGAAGACCATAAGCATCAAATGAAGTCACTTACCATAACAGCGGCTCCCGGACAAAACAAGGAGTAACATCTCATCTTTTCTCAATTATAGACAGCTTCACTTTCCTGCAATTTGTGGCTATGCATCACTGGCCCCACCCTCCGTGTTATAAAGTAATACCCTGGAGTCGTGAAGTCAGAGACATCATGCATGACATTGAAGAGCATGTGCCGTGGCAGACGGACCCAGGTTTAAGTCTCAGCTCTGCCTCTTATTACCAATATAAGGTACCTATCCTTGGGTAAACTATTCTTTCTAAACCTCAAATTACACATCTGTAAAATGTACCTGACAATCATTATTTACTTGTTCGTGTATTATAAGTGAGACAATATGAGCAGAATACTCAGCACAAGACATGACAATAAACACGTAATTGGTGATATTCAGTATCCATGGGGGTAATCTGTGGGCAGTCACTGCACAGAACCCAGATGCCCTAAAAGCCTCCAGCATTGGCAGAAACAAAACTATGTTCAGCCTCATTCTATTCCCATTCCACAAATGAGAGAGAGCTTTAAGAACAATTTAAACTTTAGCAAGGAGAAATCTCAGAAAGATCCACTCTTTCTTACCGCCAAACCCAACACCGGACAGCCAAGAGATGTTTTTGTTCCTATGGTGAAGGGAAGATCAGTGCAAATGAAAAAGCTAATGAAAGAAGAGCCACTTTAGGATAATCCTTTCATGAGTCAGGTCAGTATTTCGGAGGAAATATATATGCGGATCTTGGAAATTCTCTTCTCATTCAGTTTCTGATCAGTTATGACCCTCCATTATACATAAACAAAAGGAAAAGGCATTTGAAAATCCCAAGAATCGTGGCTGGTGGCAGACTATTACCTTAAGAAATGAGCACATGGAAATTGGGAGAGGGGATCTTAAAATCGGCTTTACACACACATAAGCTGCAGAACATTTTAATCTTGTGAGATCATGGGATAATTAAATGAATTTTTTTAAAAGCTGGGTCTTGCTATGTTGCCCAGGCTGGTCTCCAACTTCTGGCCTCAAGCGATCCTCCTACCTCGGCCTCCTAAGTGCTGGGATTACCAGCATGAGCCACTGCACCGCGCCTGAAATAGAATTTTTCAAAACTTTCTACAACAGCTAAACTTGTGGAGCTTTGTGAGAAAGCATCACATAGGATATTTGCTGTTGCAGACGGAAATGTCAGAACTGCAGTGTGAAACGACATCTAAAAGTTTACAGTCATCATAAACCAGAAAATTTGGTAAAACCAAGAAATGTCAGGTTCCAAGATTTGGGAGGGTTTTGGGGAGGATAACTGGGAGCTGGTGATAAACTGAATTGATATTATCAAATTATCATGGAGCTAGAAGTAAATTGTAAAAATAAACTTTGCAGGTTCAAATTCAAAATTCAAGAATTTTCAAAAAGTTGAGTGTATATAAAATCAGGCAGAATCTACAGTGCTATGAGCACTAGACTAAGAATCCAAACACTTGGGCTCTTGTTCTGGCTCCAACCCAAACCACCATGTGACCTTAAGCAAGTCACTTGCCTTCTTCAAGCCTATCTCCTTATCTTTAAGGGACGGGAGAACAATAATGATTACTAAGATTCTTGCCGGCCTAACCTTTTAAAAGTCAAAGGCACACAAAGATCATGAGCTTTCAGGTCTACACAGAAGGTGGAGGGAAAGAGGGGAAAAGACGGCCACAGAGTGAGAAAACTTGGGAGTCAAGTAACAGCGTTTGTGGGAACAGAAAAGTTTCATGATGGCCAAGTACTCGTAGAGAAGAGCCCATGTCAGGATCTCGAAAAACTGCTAACTACTCAGCATATGTCAAAATGAACAGAAAGACGGGGGGTGGGAGGACAGATATCAACGAATTGTCTCTGTCAATCAATCAGTAATCGATCTGTCCTGGTAAACAGCCAGGAGATCCGAATGCGGCAACCTCGGAAATCACTGTGACCCCTGATGTCAAGGTGTCCGGGAGGCAAGGAACAAGGGGACTCCGTGTCTGCTTCCGTATAGTGAGAGGATTCGGAGAATCGATGAAAAGTGAGGAAGAGGGCAGAGGAAAGGGGATATGGGACACGGAGCAGGCTGGCGGGAGGTGGAGTCAATGCCTGACTCCCGCCCGAAGGCAGGCAGAGGGGTCGGTGTCCGGGGCCCGTTCTCACCATCTTGACGATGCCCCGCTGCACGGTGGGGACCGCGGGTCCCCCGGAGGAGCCGCCGCTCTGCGCGGAGGACGCCATGTGTGGAGATGCAAAGGCAACGAGTGGAGCGGCTGGCCGGACTGGAGGTGTCAATGTGGGTGTCGGTGTTGGTGAAAGGGAGTCGAGGCGAGGGGCAGGCTGGCTACCAGCTGCGGAGGGTGGACGGGACGGACTCGCCGGGCGCTCACAGGAGCAGCAGCGGGACTCGGAACGAAAGAGACGCGATCTCCGCCGCCGCCACACGTTCTACTCGCCGCGCAAGCGTGCCAGAGCGCCACCGCCCTCCGGCCAATTAGCGCCCAAAGCCCGCCGGACCTCAGGCCAATAGGCACCCTGCTCGCGGAGCCCCGCCCCTTGGTCCCCAAAACGGTGGCGAGTTCCAGGAAGCGCTGAAAGAGTTGATTTGCGAGGATGGGCTAAGTATGGGGCGGGACTTCCGGGGCAGCCGGCGTAGGTAATGTCGGGAGGTGTAGTGGGAAGGAAAGGACACGTCAGCATCTGGCCGCGGGGCGCGGGGGGCCATGGGAGCCCCAGGGGCGGAGTCAGCTGCGCCCTCACGCCTGACCCCGCCCATGACGCTCCTCCCTGCCAGCCGCAGGGGCGCACATTTGTATGCCCACCTAGGTGGGCACTGCTGTATCCGGGAATGCGGCCTGGGAGGGTGGAGCCACGCAGGCAGAGTCCTGGAGGAATCTTACCCGCTACACTCGACTTCCGACATTTTAGCTTGGCTAAAAGTATGAAGAGAACTTGGAAAAGTCAGAGCTTGGTGGAACCTCCTACCGATGTGCGCTTTGACCCGCCACGCGGCCGCGCGCCTTCCTTGCAATCGGGAGTGTGTCTCGCTCTTGTTTGTGTCGCTAGGGTCTAGCGCTTGTGAGGCGTTCCATTGATGTTTGTTAGTG
The DNA here is from genome assembly GCF_037993035.2 of Macaca fascicularis. NCBI lineage: Eukaryota > Metazoa > Chordata > Mammalia > Primates > Cercopithecidae > Macaca > Macaca fascicularis. Next base: position 169,326,821 of record NC_088377.1, on the reverse strand, counting down.
GGAGGAATAAATGTCTCTTAGAGGAAGGACGTGCCCCGTATACAGGGGAGAATGACCCTCGTCTCTTCCCAGCTGCTCCCGTGACGTTAGGGAAAAGCCTCGCTTTACGCTCTCCCCCTACCCGGTGTGAAGCGCCTGCAGCCACCGGACACCCTTCCTAGCCCCAGTAAAGAGGTGGGGGAAGGAACGGGAGAGCCAGGGCCTACAAATATTTAAGTGACTGTTTAGCGAGAACTAATATTCGTTGAATGCCCACTATGTGGAACCAAGGACCTTGAATGTGTTATGTCATTTAATCGTGAAACTTGGCTCTACACTGAAGACGTACTGCCCCTGCAGTTCTTTTTGTTTCTTTGGTTTTGTGGCTTGAGACAAAGTCTCGCTCTGTTGCTCAGGCTGGAGTGCAGAGGCACGATAACAGCTCACTGCAGCCTTGGCATTCCCGTGCTCAAGCGATCCTCCTGCCTCAGTCTCCTGTGTAGCTGGAGCTGGTACCACGGGTCCGCGCCACCGTGCCCGGCAGATTGTGTGTGTGTGTGTGTGTGTGTGTGTGTGTGTGTGTGTAGAGATGAGATCTCACTTTGTTGCCCAGGCTGGTCTCCTGGGCTCGAGTTATCCTCCCGCTTCGGCCTCCTAAAGTGCTGGGATTACATGCATTATCCACAGTGCTCGGTACCCTGCTCTCTTAAAAGATTGTAAATTAATTCTCCCGCACTAAACATATCCCAGGGTCAAGTTTTGAGGTCACCTTCTTAGATCCCTAATTTGCCACCCTTTTCCAAAAAAAAAATGAATAAATAAAATAACCTCTGTGGAGGTTCGTTTCATCTGATTATACCCCTCTCCATCTCGTGGCGTTTTATCTATCCTACCCCTATTTCTACCCTGTCCTTCATTGAAATTGTTAACACTTGGTGCACACTCTTCAGCCAATAATCCTGAAATACTTCAATATCTATGAGCATGATTTATTCCATACCCTGGCCTCTTTGCTTCTTGACCTCATCTTCAGTAAACTTGACCTCTGCACCAATTTAGGACGTTCTCCAGTACAGATAAAACACCATAACTTCATAGATACAATTGTAAACTCAAACACTTTGTTCTTTGATCATAACTGCTGTCCTCTCTCCCTTCTCACTCAGTTAATTGTCTTATATCTTGTATTAGTTGCATAACAATTTGCCCCAAAACTTAAATAATAAAGAAAACAATAAGCATTTATCTCACAGTTTTTGTGGGTAAAGAATCTGGGCTGGTTGCCTGCCTTTTCCTCTAGGTCTTCTCTTATAAAGCTGCAGTCAAGGTGACAAGGGCAGTTGGGGAGGGGACTGTGGTCTCATCTGAAGGTCCTCCTCTGACTGAAGGTAGATTGCTTTCCAAGCTCACTCATAGTTGCTGGCAGAATTCAATTCCTCAAGATGCTGGACTAACAGCCTCAGTTTTTCAATGGTTCAGTTTCCCTCTACGTGCGTCATGGGTCTCTCCAAAGGGCAGCTCACAACGTAACAGCTGGTTTCCATTAGAGCAAGCAAGTGAGAGACAACAGAGGACAAGCTTTAACTAGAATTTAAAGTCCCTGAACTCACTACCCTCACTTTACCAGCTCCCCGCTGCCTTCTCCTGGATCCTTGGCTAGACTCCATGCACTGTCCATCGTTTTAGCCCCTTTCCTACCGATATCTTCATCTGTTATTCCCATTGTCTTTCCTTGGGCCCACCTGTCAAAACTCAACTCTAGGCCCTCTATAGCTCTCTACTTTCTTCAAACCTACCACTTACCTGGAGAAAACACTCAATTCTGCAGGTTGGTGCCACAGTGAATTAATTAATAGGTCCTCACACAGTGCCTGGAATGTCTTCTCTTTATTCAGTCAGCTCAGCCTTGAACTCTACTGAGTTTGTTTTAACTGACTCTACCATCTCCCACACTCTGAAATAGTGATAAGGCCTCCTACTTGGAAGAGAAAATCATCAAGAACTCCCTCCATTTTCCACTACCAAATCTAAAATCTTCCTCCTCATTCCTCTCTTCTCCCTTGTTACTGTCAGCTAAAGAAAAAAAAAATCAAGCTTTTAAAAAATAAAAGTTAATTTTATCCAGAAGTCTTACTGAGGCCCAAGGACTACATATTGCCCAGGAGCAGTTGCCAGACTGCTCCTGCACAGTGTTTCAGCCCTTTGCTTATATACAGGAGGTGGAGGTTCAGTTACATGCAAAATCACATCAAAGCTTGGGTGGCAAGAGTACATCTGGTTATAGAACTCTAAAGTACATATGGTTATAGATTGTAGAAGTAGAACCACTAACTCTGTCAGATGTTATCTTATGTGCAGGGAAAGGCAAGGACTAAGGTCATTTATCTTTTATGGACTATACTGACTCAGGCAACAGACATTGGGGGCCGTGTGCTTTATCCTGTTTTGTCTTCAGAGCATCTTTCAGGATAGCAGTTGTCATCATCACAGTCAGGGGCTTTGTGAAATTCTGCTGAGAAGCAGAAATGAGGAAATGGCTTCTTACATTTGCTACCTTGTCTCACATTACAAAGAAAAAGCTCCCTCCTACTCTTCAGGCTAAACTCTTCGTCTTAGTTCTTAATCTGCCCCCTCCACATTTCCAATCATTCCCTCTCCGGTTTTTACAGCTTCTCAGTTTATCCTGGGTTCTTCTCATTAGCATTAAAAAAAATTTTTTTTAAATCTTAAAAAAGAGTAGAACAAGGAGTTCAATCTGTAACTGGCAGTGAACAATCAGTTGATGTAACACTACCTTCAGACCAGCCTCATTAGCATTTAAATATTCTCAAATTTCTTGCTTTGTAAAAATCAATTAATTAAATAAATTTTTCCTTCATTCCACATCCGTCTCCAGATATCTCTCCTCCCTTCATAGGCAAATCTCCTTGGTAGAATTCTCTTTGTTGCCTTTACATCGTCACACCACATTCAATCCTTAGCCGTCCTCATTCTGACTATTGCCCTTACCAATTTACCAAAACAGTTCTCTCCAAGGTCACTGATGACCTCCTTGTTACTACATTCAGTGGACACTTTTCAGACCTCAATTTGCTGAGGTCTCCGTAGCATTTGACACTGCACCTTGAAATGCCTTTCTCCTGAGATACTATACCTGTGTATCCCTCCCATCTCCTAGCTGCTCCCTCTCATCTCCATTGTGATGACTCCTTTGCCTGCCCCTTAGTATTGATGTTCCTCAGGGTGCTTCTGAAGGCATCTTCTTTTCTAATTCTAAACATTCTTCTTAAGACATCGTATCTACTCCCATGACTGCATATCAATGACTCCCAAATATCTACAACTCCTGTTAAAATCTCTCTTAAGCTCCAGACCCATCTGTCCAGCGACATTCTAAAGATCTGCTCATGGCTGGGCCGGGCGCGGTGATTCACACCTGTAATCCCAGCACTTTGGGAGGCCGAAGCCGGGGGATCACCTGAGGTCGGGAGTTCGAGACCAGCATGAGAAAACATGGAGAAACCCCGTCTTTACTAAAAATACAAAATTAGCCAGGTGTGGTGGCGCATGCCTGTAGTCCCAGCTACTTGGGAGGCTGAGGCAGGAGAATCCCTTGAACCCAGGAGGCGGAGGTTGCGGTGAGCCAAGATCATGCCATTGCACTCTAACCTAGGCAACAAGAGCGAAACTCCATCTCAAAAGAAAAAAAAACCAGATCTGCTCATGGCTATCACCTGAAGAATTCAAATTCAACATGTCTCACAAGGAACTAATTCTCTTTCCTCCCAAATCTGCTCTGCCTTAGTATTTGTCTCAGGCCATATAATGGTACCTAAAGCTACCCAGTTGCAAGCCTAAAGCCTTTGTGTCATCTGTGATTCCTCCTTCTTCCTTCTTTCCCATTCCTTAGTGAATCTTGGAAATCTCTTGGATCTACAGCAGCACACTTGAACAAACACACAGGCCCTGGAACCAGATTGCATGGGTTCACATCCCCACACTATATACCTTGACCAGGCTGTGTAGTAGCTCTGTGCCTTAGGTTTCTTGTCTGTAGAATAAAAATGATAATAGGACCTACCTCATAGGATTGCTTTGGTTTGCAGGATCATATGAATCAGTAAATGTCGAAGACTTAGAACATTGCCTAGATCTTTGTGTTAATTTTTTAATGAATGCTAGCAAAGAAGGGATTTGACACTAGCTCTTATGACTCTGAAGGTCATGATCTTTCCTCTGTGCCTTTACAGGAAGGAAAGGGACTTTGAAATCCTTAAAGAAGACTTTTTTTGTGCAATGGAGAACAAACACAGAATGTAGTCTGAAGATGCACAAGATTCACTGAAACAAACAAAGCACCCTATTTCTTGAACTTCCTTGAAAATAAATTTAGGAAATATGTTCCTCTCAGTAATAATGGCCTGAATATATTGAGCACTAAACATATGCGCTAAACAGACTCTGTGCTACGTGCTTTTACCTACATTACATAATTTAACCCTTAGAAGAATCCTATGAAGTAGATATAGTCAATCTCTTTCCACAAAGGAGGACATTAGTGCTTAGAAAAGGTGATCAACCAACTCTAGGTCAACAGCTAATAAGGACGGAGTCAAGATTTGAACCTAGAACTTTCTACCATAAATAGTCTTCTCTGAGCTATTTGACTAGCCTGCTTCCAAGATATCCAAGCATGTTCCTTTCATCCTAGGCCTGCACCTGTAGAATTCAGAAGCTAAGCAAAGAAAGAGTTTTCAACTCTCCAGTAAGTTTCCTTTGGGAAAACAGGAGAAAACTCAACACTGGAATAACTTTCTGCCTCCGTTCTTCCAAGCCCATCTCCAGCTTCAACCCATTCCCCATACTACTAACCCGATGTTCTTTCTAAAATGCAATTTTCAGCTAGGTGCGGAGGCTCACACCTGTAATCCCAGTACTTTGGGAGGCCAAGGCAGGCAGATCACCTGAGGTCAGGAGTTTGAGACCAGCCTAGCCAAAATGGCGAAACCCCGTCTCTACTAAAAATACAAAAATTAGTCGGGCATGGTGGTGCGCACCTATAATCCCAGCTACTAGGGAGGCTGAGGCAGGAGACTTGCTTGTACCCGAGAGGCGGAGGTTGCAGTGAGCCGAGATGCTGCCACTACACTCCAGCCTGTATGACAGAGCAAGACTGTCTCAAAAAAAAAAAAAAAATTCAATCATATCAACTCCTTCCTTAAAATTGCAGTGCCTTCCCCACCCCACTACCCCCCACCCCACAGAGCATAGCACCCTCACCACCTGGCCCTGACCTGCTTTTCAGCTTCTCCTTTCACCCTCCTCCTCCTCCTTTTTTTTTTTTTTTTTTTTTTTTTTAGAACAACCCTATGAAGTAGATATAATCAATCTCTTTCCACAAAGGAGGACATTAGTGCTTAGAAAAGGTGGCCAACCAATTCTAGGTCAACAACTAATGAGGATGGAGACAGGATACACTGTATATTTTTTTTAAAAGTAAAGCCTCACAAACTCAAGTTTTATAAACCAGTGCTGTCTAAAAGAACATTCTGCGATGACGAAAATGTCATATATATGCTCTGTCCAACACAGTAGCCACCAGCTAATGAGCCCTTGAAATGTGGCTAGTGCAACTGAGGAAGTAGATTTTTAATGTTATTTAATTTTAATTAATGTAACACATATGACTGGTGACTATTTATTGCATAGCATCAGATTAGGTGATTAAATTTGAATATTGCTGTCATATCTGTTACCATAATCTTCTATGTAGGTTTAAAAAATATTTCTGTATGCTTTGTGTAGCCTAAACTTGGTTAAAATGCTTAATAGCATAACCCATCATTTTTTAAAATGTTTTAAGAAACAACAAGAAAGTTTACTTTTTAACATTGAAAGTGGAATGCAAATACTGTTAAGAAAAAGAAAAAAAAATCCTGTGCTTTAGGCTTAGACATTATTTCTCAAACCTCATAGTAGAAAAAAATTATTTCAATATAAGGATAATAATGTGCTCATCCTAATTTGCCCTATCTACATAATAACTCAAAATAAAGGACTTACGAAAGTGTAATATGCATTTATATAAGTCTGTGATTGGGTAACAATTACAAAACTTTTAGTTAATGGATCAACTTTGTACCCTGTCCTGTTGTCATTTAATGGCAAAGCCAACCTTCATTCTGTTCTCCCAAATGTCATTAATCAATGCCTCTGGGTTCTCAGTAGCCTTAGATAATTGTATATTAATTCCCTCCTGCTACAGCTGTTGGCTTTGACCACTGTCAAGTTATATCATTCCCAATCTTGCTTGTTCGCAAATTTCTAAGAAAAAAGGCATAAAAAAAAACTTCATGTAATTGTACCACTTTTATTATAAGGTAGCATGCTGTTCTGAGACTCTGTAAACTGAGATGATCAACATATCATGAAGATTCCGGCTGGGCGCGGTGGCTCAGGCCTGTAATCCCAGCACTTTGGGAGGCCGAGATGGGTGGATCAGGAGGTCAGGAGATCTAGACCATCCGGGCTAACACGGTAAAACCCCGTCTCTACTAAAAAATACAAAAAGCTAGCCGGGCGCGATGGTAGGCGCCTGTAGTCCCAGCTAACTCCGGAGGCTGAGGCAGGAGAATGGCATGAACCCGGGAGGCGGAGTTTGCAGTGAGCCCATCGTGCCACTGTACTCCAGCCTGGGAGATAGAGGGAGATTCCGTCTAAAAAAGAAAAAAAGAAAAGAAAAAGAAAAGATCCCTAGGCCGGGGGCGGTGGCTCAGGCTTGTAATCCCAGCACTTTGGGAGGCCGAGGCGGGCGGATCACGAGGTCAGGAGATCCAGACCATCCTGGCTAACACGGTGAAACCCCGTCTCCACTAAAAATAGAAAAAATTAGCCAGGTGTGGTGGCGGGCACCTATAGTGGCAGCTACTCAGGAGGCTGAGGCGGGAGAATGGCTTGAACCCGGGAGGCGGAGCTTGCAGCGAGCCAAGATTGCACCACGGCACTCCAGCCTAGGCAACAGAGCGCGCTCCGTCTCAAAAAAAAAAAAAATTAATTAATTAAAAAAAAAAAAAAAAGATTCCTTTCTCTCCCCAGAATCCTGAAGTCAATCCTGAAGTCAGCAAACTCAGAGTTAAAGTTTCAGCAAGTAACAGCAAACTAGATTAACCACAGCATAAACATACAGAAGTCCCCCCTTATCTGAAGGGTATATGTTCCAAGACCCCCAGCAGATGCCTGACCTGAAACTGCAGATATATATCGTTTTTTCCTATGCATATATACATACCTATGTATGTTTAATTTATAAATTAGGCACAGTAAGAGATTAACAGTAATAACTAACAAGAAAACAGACCAATTATAACAATATACTATAATAAATGTTATATGAATGATTCTCTCTTACTCTCTGAAAATATCTCAATGTTTTTGAACCACAATTGACTGTGGGTAACTGAAACTGCAGAAAGCAAAACTGCAGATCACAGTGGACGCTACTATACATTTTTCTCTTACAGATCAAGAAGCTGGAGGTATTTGTTTAAAAGTTCAACCATCTCAGTGCAGGCATCTCTGCAATTTCCTTGGCTTTTCCTTTGTAGTTGCAAAATAGCTGCTTCAGCTCCAGACACTGGAACAAGAAGGAAAAGGAGGAGGAAGAGGAGAAGGAGGCAGCAAAGAGAAGAGGGAAAAGACCAATGCCAGAAACATCTGCTCATTTTTATTAGGAGAGCAAGTTTTCCCAGAAGTGCCTATGCTAAGGCCTAAAGCCTCTCCTTGCTGCAGGGGAGGCTGGGGAGGCATTTCGATTGACAAGAAAGAGGGAATCAGAATTGGATATTAGGGTGGCCTGAACCTTGGGCCTCTTCTTTTCTTCCGGCCATTCTGCCCTTCTAGAACTCTGGCCTATTCCCAAGCTCCATTCTCTCTTTTGTATTTTTTCTTTTCTTTTTTTGAGATGGAGTCTCGCTCTGTTTGTCACCAGGCTGCAGTGCAGTGGCATGATCTTGGCTCGCTGCAACCTCCACCTAATGAGTTCAAGCAATTCTCCTGCCTCAGCCTCCGGAGTAGCTGGGACTACAGGCGCATACCGCCATGCCCAGCTAATTTGTGTATTTTTAGTAGAAACGGGGTTTCACCATGTTGGCTGGGATGGTCTCGATCTCTTGACCTCATGATCTGTCCACCTCAGCCTCTCAAAGTGCTGGGATTACAGGCGTGAGCCACCACATCCGACCTCCATTCTCTCCTTCAAGGCAGAATCCTGGCCCCTCATTCTCTCCAGACCCAAAAAGCCAAAAGCAGTAAGCCTGTGTTTCATGGTTGTTGTCTCTGGTCCAGCGCTCCCAGTACTAAAGGCCTGCCTCAGGGAACGTGCAGTCCTGGGACCATTGGCTTCCTCCACTTCTCTGCTATCTCGTGCCTGCAGGAAGGCCTCCTGTCCACTGAAGGACATAACCCTGTGTACATTGCCCTCTGTTGCTTACTGTGGCTCCAGCAGCAATAGCCACACTAAAAATCTCAGCCCAAACACACCCAGAACTTTCCATCCCTGGTTTTTTGTTTACACCCAATTCCCTCCACTTGGAATGCCGTTCTAGAGCTCAGTTCAGGCACAGTTTTTCCCATAAAGTTATCTGAGAGACCTCCAATCAGAAATGACTCTTCACTCCCCTATATCCCCAGACCTTCTGGATAATGCCTTTCTGGTGGTGTGCACTGCACTCTCCTTGTGTCATACTTGTTTGTGTAACAGTTGAACTGACCAGTAAACTTTTTGGCAATAAGCTCCTATGAATCTTGTTAACTTTTGTGTTCTCCGTAGGCCTGGCACTGCCTTATAAAGAATAAGCACTCAGTAAGTGTATTTTGAACTAAATTGAAGTATTCAGTCTGTTTGAATGTCTGAGGTGACTTATTTACCTTTACCTTCTCTTTGCATTCCTTATATCTGTTATATATCCTTTGTGTTTTCTGGAAATTGAACCTAAGAATGTCAGGGATAGTTAGGGTGAAAGTTGGGGATCCTAGTGGGGGTTACTATCATTGGACAGATCCCAACATAGTATAGTTCATGGAATCATAAATATTATTTAACTTCTGCCAACAATAGAATGTGTCTCCACCTCTTCCTATACCCACACATACCTTAACTTTAGCCTGCTCCTGTATATTAGATAAGGGAGGCCAGCTGTGGGAACAAAAGAACAGACAATTATTCAGTGACCTAAATAATACAAAGGTGTATTTCTTTCTCACACAGCAGCCCAGGATGGTGACTTTCCTCATGTAATCATCCAAAGACTGAGGCTGGTGGCAACTCTCCCATCTACTAACAGGAAATCTAATAGCAAAACAGTTCTCATTTAAAGTCAAGAGCAGGCCAGGCGCGGTGGCTCACACCTGGAATCCCAGCACTTTGGGAGGCTGAGGCAGGTGGATCACCTGAGGTCAGCAGTTCGAGACCAGCCTGACCAACATGGAGAAACCCCGTCTCTACTAAAAATACAAAATTAGCCAGGTGTGGTGGCGCATGCCTGTAATCCCAGCTACTTGGGAGGCTGAAGCAGGAGACTCGCTTGAACCCCGGAGGCAGAGACTGCAGTGAGCTGAGATCGAACGATTGCACTCCAGCCTGGGCAATAAGAGGGAAACCACGTCTCAAAAAAATTAATAAATAAATGAAATAAAGTCAAGAGTAAAGGAAGAGATGTCATGTAACGATGCGGAAACATTTTGAGGAGAAGATAGATGTTGAGATAGTCGCATTAGATGTTCTCGATCTTCTAAATAAAGTGGGATGACTTGGGAATCAGAAGACAGGATGAATTTCTATAGAATCAGTGACCCCAAGACTACAGATGAGGCCCTGCCAGGGAAGGCAGGTCCTGGAATCACCAGGAGAGGATCCAGACTGAAGCCAGACCTCTGGACTGGATGGGCATGGTCCTCACCAGGAAAACTGGTGTCAGCTGTCAGAGCTTAGGGACCAGAGCAATGAAGATGAAGCAAAGAAAGAGGTCAGGATCTGGGTGAATGGTAAGGGTCAGGAGTGCGCAGGGGCAAGCCCAGAAGTGAGAGAATGGGCCCCAGGACCTGTGAATAGAGACAGGGTAACTGGAATGCTGAGGGTGGAGCTACCACCAAGAAGACAGATTTGTCATTGCTGGGAGTCAAAGGATAGGGGCAGGAGCTGAGGCAAGAGGCCAGGGTTCAGGTGGCAGCTGAAGTCAACTCAGTGGATTTCAGGATGGTCCATGCATTTTTTTCGGTGCCTTTTTCTGACTCTCCTCCATATTAATTCTCCCGAAGGATAACTATTTCAGGTAGAATAATGATCTATTTCAGCCACATGCCACACAAATACCACAGATACCAAAAGGTGGAAAATCATCTCTTTCCTCTTTACTCCAAGTCTTTGTTTCATGCATCTGAGAGTGGCATAAATTCCAATATGAAACGATTTTGTAAAATAGCAAAGTATATTTGCTATTTATATCATACTCTGTTGTTCAGTGGAGAGCAGTTAATAGAGTTTGCTCTCTTAAGAGTGCTTCAGAGGATAGGATGTTGCTTTATGAGCAACTGAAACAGGCTAAACTACCAATGAGTTATGTAATGTTTACATTTTCTTTCTTTTTTTAGAGAGACGGCGTCTCAATCTGTCACCCAGGCTGGAGTGCAGTGGCATGATCTCAGCTCACTGCAACCTCTGCTTCCTGGGTTCAAGCAATTCTCCTGCCTCAGCCTACTGAGTAACTGGGACTACAGGCACTCGCCGCCGTGCCTGGCTAGCTTTTTTTTGTTTTTTAGTAGAGGCGGGGTTTCACCGTGTTGCCCAGGCTGGTCTCGAACTCCTGAGCTCAGGCAATCTGCCCGCCTTGGGCTCCCAAAGTGCTAGGATTACAGGCGTGAGCCACTGCGCCCGGCCTTTTGCTTTTTTTTTTTTTTTTTTTTTTGAGACAGAGTCTCACTCTGTTGCCCAGGCTGGAGTGCAGTGGCACGATCTTGGCTCACTGCAACCTCCGCCTCCCCTATTCAAGCAATTCTCCTGCCTCAACCTCCCAAGTAGCTGGGACTACAGGCGCCTGCCACCACCACGCCTGGCTAATTTTTGTATTTTTAGTTGACATGAGGTTTTACCATGTTGAGCAGGCTGGTCTCAAACTGCTGACCTTGTGATCCTCCTACCTCAGCCTCCCAGTGTGCTGGGATTACAGGCATGAGCCACTGCGCCCCGCGTTTTTTTTTTTTTTTTAGCTCTCAATACAGAGCCTTTGAGCTGTTTCCCTCTGCCTGGAGCTCTGTCGCTGGAACAGGGAACAAAAATGGACAAAATCTCTGCATTCTGGGAGCTCACATTCTAATATCAGAAACCCAGGGTGAGATCATTGTAATGGTTAAACTTTAAATTTGAATTAGAAGTACTTGTAACCAAGGCAATAACAAAGAAGACACATTAAGGTTATATAATTCTCACTGTCTAATCAAACAAAGTAAGCATATTATTTAATGGGAAGAGACAAACATTTCCCTTGACATTGAATTCTAGAAGCCTTTCATTACATGACTCTTTATTTAAAGAACAATGAGTAATATAATGGGCAATGTGTTTTGGTTTTTGTTTTTTCTCAAATTTTAATTTCTATGGGTACATAATAGGTGAATGTATTTATGGGGTATGTGCAATACTTTGATAGAGGCGTACAAGTGTAGTAATCACATCAGGGGAAATGGGGTATCCATCACTTCCAACATTGATCATTTCTTTGTATTATAGACGTTCCAATTATACCCTTTTAGTTGTTTTTAAATGTACAATAAATTTTTGTTTACTGTAGTCACCCTGTTGTGCTATCAAATACTGGCTCCTATTCATTCTATCTAACTATGTTTTTGTACCCTTAACCATCCCTACCTCCTCCAATCCCTCATGCCACTACCCTTCCCAGCGTCTGGTAACCATCATTCTATCTCTGTGATTTCAATTTTTAGCTCCCACAATTAAGTGAGAACATGTGAAGTTTGTCTTTCTGTGCCTGGCTTATTTCACTTAACATAATGTTCTCCAGTTCCATCCATGTTGTTGCAAATGACAGGATCTTATTCTTTTTTATGGCTGAACAGTATTCCACTGTGTATATGTACCACAGTTTCTTTATCCATTCATCTATTAATGGACACTTAGGTTGCTTCCAAATCTTGGCTATTGTGAATACCGCTGCAGTAAACACCAGAGTGCCTATATCTCTTTCACAGACTGATTTCCTTTATTGTGGGTGTATATCTAGCAGTGAGATTGCTGGATCGTGTGGTAGCTCTATTTTAATTTTTGTTGTTGTTGTTACTGATACAGGGTCTTGCTCTGTCACCCAAGCTGGAGTGCAGTGGAACAACCATGGCTCACTGCAGCCTAGAACTCTTGGGCTGAAGTGATCCTCCTGCCTTAGCCTCCCCAGTAGCTGGGTCCTCCCCAGTAGCACACTACAGGTATGTGCCACCACAATCAACTAATTTTTTAACTTAATTTTTATTTTGTAGAGATGAGGTCTCACTGCGTTGCCCAAGCTGGTCTCAAACTCCTGGACTCAGAAATGAACCTCCTCTCTTGGCCTCCCAAAGTGCCGGGATTGCAGGCATGGGCCACCATACCCAGCCTATTTTTAATTTTTCGAGGAATCTCCATACTGTCCTCCATGGTGGTTGTACTAATTTATATTCCTATCAACAGTGTGTACAGGTTCCATTTTCTTCACATCTTTGCCAGCATTTGTTATTGCCTGTCTTTTGGATAAAAGCCATTTTAACTGGGGTGAGATGATAGCTCCAAAGGGCAATGTTTTTTAACAGAGGTAAGAGGTGGAGAAATGTGGCTATTTCTTACAAAAGTTCACATAACACCTATAGGAATTTGCTGAATTGTGACTCAGTGAAAGATTTCGTGGTAAGAAACAGCAATCACTATAAAAGCAAAAGCTCTACTTAAAAATAAAAGGGTCAAGGCCAGGTGCAGTGGCTCAAGCCTGTAATCCCAGCACTTTGGGAGGCCAAGGTGGGCAGATCACCTGAGTTCAGGAGTTCGAGACCCGCCTGGCCAATAGAGTGAAACCCCCTCTCTACTAAAAATCCAAAAACTAGCTGGGCTTGGTGGCATATGCCTATAATCCCAGCTACTCGGGACACTGAGGCAGGAGAATTGCTTAAACTCGGGAGGCAGAGGTTGCAGTGAGCCATGCCACTGCACTCCAGCCTGGGCAACAGAGTGAGACTCTATCTCAAAATAAATAAATACATAAAAGGGCCAAAATATCTAATTCTCTCTTACTAGGTACTGACGGTCAAACAGAACATGTAATAAAGGGAAAACAAGATCTTCTAAAATATCTTAAGAGGGTCAGATGAAGAGGGTATTATTTAGGCATTCATCAGCACACACCATCTTAGTGAGGGAAGTTGTACAGAGAGACCCTAAAGCTGGGTTTCCCACACTTGACATGACTCTGAGCCTTCACATAAATCTTCCTGATGTCATTGCGAATTGGTTCAGAGTAGCTGGAGAAGAAACTGGAATATGCATAAGAGCCTTCAAAAATTGCTCAAGTCTTTTGACCTGGCAATTCCACTTTGGGAACTCTAAGGGAAAAAAAAAAAGATTACCAGGGAAGAACAGAGGAGTTCAAAGCAAATGTTATGACATAGGGGTTGAGAGTAAGGACAATGGAATGTGTTTGTCAGGGTAAGAATTGTTTGTGAAAGTTCTTTGTGGAACTTGCAATTTACTTCATCTCTCCAAATCTCAGTTTCCTCATCTGTAAAATGGGAATAAAACTAGTGCCTGGCTCACAGGGTTGGTCTCCAATGTGGATGAAATAATGAATGAAAGGTTCTACTTAGAGTGCCTGGAATCTAGGGAGTTCTTAATAAGGTTAGTGATATGATGACGATCTTGAGAAGCTGAAACCACTCAAAGCCCCAAAGACATGAAAATAGCTAAGAAAACTTATGGTATGTAAACACAGTGAAATACTAGGTAACTATTTAAATGGCATGTATGTAAGCTATATTTATGTAAATCAAGTGCAATATAAAAAGCCAGGACACAAAATAGTTTTACATACCGATTGCAACACAGTGATAAGACATATGTACATTAGAAATAACCTAACAGAATTTTTAGAGACAGAAGCAAAGTTTAACGTTCTGTTGGTTTGCTGGGTAATGTTTTCTAGGGTTCATAGTAAATTCTTTTTCTTTCTTTCTTTCTTTCTTTCTTTCTTTCTTTCTTTCTTTCTTTCTTTTCTTTCTTTCTTTTTTTTCTTTCTTTCTTTTTTTTTTTTTTTTTTTTTGAGAGGGAGTTTCGCTCTTGTTGCCCAGGCTGGAGTGCAATGGTGCGATCTTGGCTCACCGCAACCTCCGCCTCCCAGGTTTAAGCGATTATCCTGCCTCAGCCTCCTGAGTAGCTGGGATTACAGGCATGTGCCACCTCACTTGGCTAATTTTGTATTTTTATATATGAGAATTCTAGTTCTGCATCCTCACCAACATTTGATATTGTCAGTCTTTTTAAATTTCAGTCATTTTGGTAGATGCGTAGCAGTATCTCACTGTGGTCTTAATTTGCTTTTCCCTGATTTCTTTTTTTTTTTCTTTTCCGTTCTTTTTTTTTTTTTTTTTTTCTGAGGCAGGTCTTGCTTTGTTGCCCACACTGGAGTGCAATGGCATGATCTTGGCTCACTGCAACCTCCCCTTCCTGGGTTCAAGCGATTCTCATGCCTCAGCCTCCTAAGTAGCTGGGATTACAGGTGTGTGCCAACACACCCAGCTACTTTTTGTATTTTCAATAGAGAGAGGGTTTCACCATATTGGCCAGGCTGCTCTTTAACTCCTGACCTCAAGTGATCCACCTGCCTTGGCCTCCCAAAATTAATCTCAGCTGGGATTACAGGCCTGAGCCTCTGCACCCGGCCTGTATTTCCCTGATTTCTAATCAGGGTTGAGCATTTTACAATAGATGTATCTGGCATATGGTCATAAAGATATTCTCTTATATCTTCTAGAAGCTTTATTATTTTGCCTTTCACATTAATAGCAATAATTCCAAGAAGTACTGTAATATCATTTTGTTTGTCTTCCTTCAAGTCATCTTCTGAGACTGTAGCCATTTATGTCCTATTCTAATCCAAAATGAGGTAGGAGAGAAAGAAAGCATCTGACCCTCAAATATTCTCCTGCTCCTAGAGCTTAGAAGTTCTTAATTACAAATCAAATGATAAAATCAAAATCCTAAGGCCCTAGAAGATTCAAACTCTATATTCTTCAAGGAGCCTAATTTGACTAAGTCATTTGGGACCCAACTTCTACAGAAGAGGTCTGCACATACGTACGTTGTCTACTCACTACAATCTCCCCAGCCCAGACCTCTCCTCCAGACCAAGCTCCACTTGAAGCTGTGGTTCTCCACCTCTTTCACCATGATAGCCAAACAAACATAAACTTTCCCCTCCCATCTGGCCCTTGGAGCCAGGACAAGGTGATTAAGAGGAATGTCTCTTCTGAACTCTGGATCCCTAGATTCAGGAGCCAACACAAGGATGTTCATTCATTTTAACTATAACCTTAAACATTTCCATCTTGGTATTTGAGTTCCCCTGGAAAGATTAGAATGGATTCTCTTCCTGGGGGTTGCTACTCTTGGAATTTCAAGGAAGTTAGATTTCTAGCTTGCTGTTCCCTAAGATATGAGACCATTTACATCTTCCTAGCCAGGACAGACAAACGGGAAAATCTGTTCAATTACCCTAATGTTTACAGGTACACAGACTCCACTAGTCATTCACTTCCCTTCTTCTTTCTGTTTTCCTCCCATTCATCTTATTTCTTGCTTATGCCTTCTCCATGTTGTTAAATGGCTTTGTCTCTTCCCCTAAACTGAAAATAAACAAATTATAACTAAACAGCACCGCACAAAAATATATTCCACCTTAATACATAATTTTCCTCAAAGATTTTCAGTCTGCATCTCATATCAATGTGAGAACTTTCTGGGACCAGGAAATGCAAGAGAGAGAAAAGGAGTCAGAACGTAGTGGGAGTGTAATAAATGCTCACAGAAAATATTGTAATTGGTTAGAAAGTAGGTGGCACTGATGAACTTTTCCCCAACAAGGTGGCCCTGAACTGCTTGGGTGCTTACAGAGGCCCTCACCTCCCTCCCACCCCAGTCTCCAAAGAGAAGGAGGGCGTTTCTCAGGGTCAATTCCCCACAGGGGAAGAAGGAGGGAGTGCTGATTGTATAATGCTAGAGAAAAGCCCAAAAGCTCAGTTTTAATCACGCATTCGGGGAATAGTGTCACTGCTACACTGCACGCCTTGGTCCCACCAGTTCTGTCTACTGGCCAAAACAATCCAGAGTGCACCCTGGAAGGACAGCAAATTGCTTCTCTTCAGTGACAGCGTGATTGATGTTTATGCTGTTCTAGCGTCCAGATAGAATTCACCTAAGTGAGAAGAATGAATAGGAGTGAATCCCATGTGACCGTAAAACAGCAGCCTAGAAAAGCAGCAAAAGACTTTTTGCTATTGAGTTTTTTGCTTAGCCTTGTTTTGCTGTGCACTATTTCAGTGTAGCTATGTAAACTCTATGCTTGTGATTTTTGATAGCTAAGAATTCTCTTGTTGCTTTCTATTGGTGCTTCAGTAAATTATAAAAACTACCATTTTTTCAATCTCTACAATGGGACAGGCACATTACTAGATATTTTATATATATTATCATATTATCTCACGAAATTACTATAATTATCTCATAGAAGACATGTTTCCGTTATAAAGACAATAAAACTGAGGCTCAGGAGGTCAGGATTCCAACCCACTTTATTTGACTCCTAAATTCAAGTTCATAGTCCTTCTACCAGTTAAACTATACATGAGTCATTGTTTTTGGAAGTCTCTTAGAGACCATCCCCCGCCTTCCCCCCACCCCCCGCCCCACACAGCGGCCTGGGGCATTGCCAAAGACCTCTTCGTTTCATAATATTCACCACATATGCCCGTTTTTTCTTATCCCACAAGGCCTCTTGCTCACCCATCTTTGTTTTTTCCATCAGGCTGGATGAGTCATTGCTTCAAGTCACTGTGGCAATTCTCTATGTTCCTCCTACGGAAACTTTTATTCAGCACCTTGGGTAATTTTTTTCCCTTTTACCCAACTTGTTTGTCCTTTGTCTTCCAAGAAAATTTCTGATCCTACAATTTAGAGATTAGAGGGAGTCCAGTCTACTCTAATCTTGTTCTTGGGTTAAGACAGAGATGACAATATCTGAGAAATTTCAGAAGTCCTAGGAGTGCTTTTTAAGAAGGGAATTTACTTTCATAGTCCTTGATTGTCTCAACCCTATCCTCATTATCAGAGCCTTTGCCCCCTTTTAGAGGTTTCTTCCCTCTAGGTCAAATGCTAGAGGCCAAATGCTGCCCTTGGGCTGCCCAACAGAAGCCTTGCTGGCATGCATACCCAGTGCTCTGGCCTCTTCCTCTACCCCACACATCCTGGTCCTATAGTCAGGTGTCTCCAGGAGGCAGCAAGTAACTTGAAGACTGTGTTTGTCAGATGGACTCTGAACAGCTCCTGGTCTTCTCCTCACCCTGAGGCCTAGAACTTTCAGGGAAAGAGAGGATGAATCTAAACTGAAATCTAAAAGCACTACCAAGAACATGATGATGGTAGAAAGTGGTGTTGACCCCATGTCTGCCCCATGGAGTGGCCCCAAAATAAGTGCTTGTGGTGAGGATGAAAGGATAAATGGCATGTTGGTGAGAACCAGGAGAATTATTGCCTTGCTGGGCACTCACTCTACAGTCCTTGCCTTGGAAGCAGGGTAGGACCTCATCTTTGGGGCCAGGCAGGAAAGAAGAGAACAGAAGATGCTTGGTTCTTGGGGACGTGGTTTAGAAGGGGCCTGGCAATCTCTCTCCGGGCCTCAGTGCTAAGGGGTTACTGTAAGAGAGGTGCTAATTAAAACAATGGAATCATTTCTGTTATGGGTTAAATTGTGTCTTCCCAAAATTCACATGTCGAAGTCCTCACTTCCCAGTACTTCATAATGTGACTGTGTTTGGAGCTAGGGTCATTGCAGGTGTAATTAGTTAAGATGAGGGCATACTGGCATAGGATGGGACCTAATCCAACATGACTGCTGATATGGTTTGGCTGTGTCCCCACTCAAATCTCATTTTGAATTGTAGCTCCCATAATTCCCATGTGCTTGTGGGAGGGACCTAGTGAGAGATAATTGAATCATGTGGGCAGTATTCCCCATACTGTTCCCATGGTAGGGAATAAGTCTCATGAGATCTGATGGTTTTATAAGGGGTTTCCCCTTCCACTTGGCTCTCATTCTTTCTTGTCTGCAGCCATGTAAGACGTGCCTTTTGCCTTCTGCCGTGATTGGGAAGCTTCCCCAGCCATGTGGAACTGTGAGTCCATTAAGCCTCTTTATCTTTATAAATAACCCAGTCTCAGGTATGTCTTTATCAGCAGCATGAAAATGGAGTAATAAAATTGGTGTCCTTAGGAAAAGAATGGAGAGACACAGTGAAGAGATACACACGCGCATGTGCGCGCACACACACACACACACACACAGAGGGAGAACACCACGTGAGGATTTCAGTTATGCTGACGCAAGCCAAGGAACTACCAGAAGCTAGTAGAAAGGCCTGGAGCAGATCCTTCCCTGGTGCCTTCAGAGGAAGCATGGCCCTGCCAACATCTGGATCTCAGGCTTCTAGCCCCCAGAACTGTGAGGCAATATAAATGTATGTAGTCTGAGTCCCTCAGTTTGTAGTACTTTGTTAGGCAGCTGTATAGCAAATGAACACAATTCCCTTTGATGAAAATAAAAAGATGAACTAGGGTTAGTCTATTCATAGAAAGCTGAGGTTTCACAGCAAAAAGAAGCAGCAGAGTTTGGCCTAAATCTCAGTTTTTCTAGGCAATGTCCTCCCCTCCACACACTTGACAACGGTGTCTTCCCACTGTCCCTGGATGGGCAGGACAGAAGAAGCCAGAAGTCGAGAAGAGGGAGTTTCCCATGCTTTCTTTTTCTGCCTTCCCCTCCCACATGCTCCGTCTTCCCACTTCAAATTTCTCCCTTTGTTTCCTACTCCATGAGTTTTTAAGATTACAGCTTTAATGTCTTCTAAAAATTGAGACTGGATTGGGAGAGAAAGAACTAGGAGGCAGGACTCACTCTAGGACCTTAATTCCTCTGTTTTGCCGCTAACTCTTTATTGCCTCACTAACCAGATCAGAGCTCAAGGCGTCTTACTCTTCAGTTCAGAGAAATCCAAGCATCTGAGGTGCTGTGTCCCCTAGTTACCCCCACTTTCTTTCTGTGTCCAGACCAAAAATAACAGAGTGCCTTGACCACTCTGTGATCCAGCCAGCTACAGGTTTTCCCCAGCAGGCTTGAACCCAGCCTGGGGCCTTGAACATTCCCGGGCACTAATAAAGGTATCTAAGTTGTTGCCCAAAACACTGAAAGAAACCGGCCCCAGCCCTGAGCCAAATTCCTCATATAGACTCCATATCCTGACACCCTCGATGTGGACATACCTAGGTAGACCTTCCCTTTTCTCTCACTGTCCACCGCAAGCATTGCTGCAGGCCACTCTGTATATGTTTCCCCTAATAGATGCGTTGGACTCATCATCCTGGCGTTTAGTGCTTCTTTCTTTGGAATCCCTACCAGCCCCATCTTAGGATGGCTTGGGCCCTCCTTGTGGGAATTCCCCTGCTGTGATGCTTGGGGCAACTCCAGCCCAGGTTTGGCCAGAAGAAACATGGGGAGAGAGACAAGCTGCCATTTCTTGTTTGAGTTGCTTGGTATCTCTGTGAGCTGATTAATTTCTCTTGCCATGCCTTCTCTCTCATGTGGGGCTCTGCCAGAACTCATGATACGTAAACTCTGGCTGGATGTGATGGCTCGTGCCTGTAATCCCAGCACTTCAGGTGAGAGAGGATTGCTTGAGTTCAGGAGTTTGAGACCAACCTGTGCAACATAGTGAGACCTCATCTTTACTAAAAATCAAAATATTAGCCTGGTGTGGTGGTACATGCCTGTAATCCCAGCTAAGTAGGCTAAAGCAGGAGGATCGCTTGAGCCCAGAAGGTTGAGGTTGCGGTAAGCCAAGATCATGCCATTGCACTCTAGCCTGTGTAACAGAGCAAGACCCTGCCTCAAAAAAACAAAACAAAACAAAACAAAACAAAAAAACAGATAGATATGTAAACTCTAAGGGAGTCTGTTCTTCATAGACCGACACCTTTGCACACTTGTTTTACCTTTGGCCTTCATCTTCATAGACTGACATCTTCATTATTGCCCAAGGCTCTACCAATAGCTTCAAAAGCAGCTTTCTTTCTTTCTTTCTTTCTTTCTTTCTTTCTTTCTTTCTTTCTTTCTTTCTTTCTTTCTTTCTTTCTTTCTTTCTTTCTTTCTTTCTTTTTTTCAGATGGAGTCTCGCTCTTTTGCCAGGCTGGAGTGCAGTGGCACAATCTTGGCTCACTGCAACCTACGCCTCCTGGGTTCAAGCGATTCTCCTGCCTCAGCCTCCCAAGTAGCTGGGACTACAGGCGTGCGCCATCATGCCCAGCTATGTTTTGTATTTTTAGTAGAGACGGGGTTTCACCAAGTTGGCCAGGATGGTCTCGATCTCTTGACCTCGTGATCTGCCCACCTCGGCCTCCAAAAGTGCTGGGATTACAGATGTGAGCCACTGTGCCCAGCCAAGCTTTCATTTTTCACTGAGGTAAGGGTGATAAGAAGGAGGGAAGAGAAAGCATGCATAAGAAATCTATTCTCATGAACATCATGCGAAGTGAAATAAGCCTCACACAAAAGGACACATTATTGTATGGTTTCATGCATATGTGGTACCTAGAATAGGCAAATTCACATAGACAGAGAGTAGAATAGAGTTTACGAAGGGCTGAGTGGAGGAAGAGTTGGGGAGTTACTGTTCAAGGGGTACAGAGTGTCTGCTTGGAATGATGAAACACTTCTGGAGATGGATGGTGGTGATGGTTGTACAACATTGTGAATGCACTTAATAGCAATGAATTGTACCTGTAAAAAATGGTTAAAGAGGCAAGTTTTATGTTATGTATATTTTACCACAAATTAAAAGAAAAGAAGGGCCAGGCATGGTGGCTCATGCCTGTAGTCCCAGCACTTTGGGAGGCCGAGGTGGGCGGATCATGAGGTCGGGAGTTCGAGACCAGCCTGGCCAACATGGTGAAACCCCATCTCTACTAAAAATATGAAAATTAGCCAGGCATGGTGGTGGACGCCTGTAATCCCAGCTACTCTGGAGGCTGAGGCAGGAGAATAGCTTGAGTCCAGGAGGTGGAGGTTGCAGTGAGCCAAGATTGCACCATTGCATTCCAGCCTGGGCGACAGAGCAAGACTCCGTCTCAAAAAAAAAAAAAAAAAAAAAGAAGAAAAGAAAATTCCAGAAATAAAATTATTATTATTATTATTGTTATTATTTTGAGACAAGGTCTCATTCTGTCACCCAGGCTGGAGTGCAGTGATGCCATCCCAGCTCACTGCAGCCTTGACCTCCCGGGCTCTAGTGATTCTCCTACCTTAGCCTCCCAAATAGCTGGTACTATAGGTGTGCACCAACACTCTCAGCTGATTTTTTGTTTTTAGTTTTTTGTTATTGTTGTTGTTTTTTCTTGGCTTTTTTTTTTTTTTTTTTTGTATTTTGTGTAGAGATGGGTCTCCCTAGGTTGCTCAGGCTGGTCTCAAACTCTTGGGCTCAAGTGAAAATTAGCATTATTTACTACTGATCCAACATAATTGTTATTCTGAGTTACTAAGATTAGCAACTTTGGGGTGGGCACGGTGGCTCATGCCTGTAATCCCAGCACTTTGGGAGGCTGAGGCGGGTGGATCACTTGAGGTCAGGAGTTCAAGACCAGCCTGGCCAACATGGTAAAACCCCGTCTCTGCTAAAAATACAAAACAATTAACCAGGTGTGGTGGTGCATGCCTGTAGTCCCAGCTACTCGGGAGGCTGAGGCAGAAGAATCGCTTGAACCCGGGAGGCGGAGGTTGCAGTGAGCTGAGATTTCGCTACTGCACTCCAGCCTAGAGGACAGAGATTCATCTCAAAACAAAAAAAAAGATTAGCACCTTTGGACAATCACGTTAGATAATTTGATTGATCTTTTTGTCAGTTGTTTTAAAATAGATTCCTCATTTTTTCAAGAAAAAGAAGAAGCATTCCATTCTCAGACCCAGCTTCCTCCAACACCCAGAGAATTTAACTCTGTTGGATTCCAGAGCCTGTCTTTTCAGTTCCATCCCTAAAGAAAGTCAGACACACAGTGCAGGGTGGGGGTGTCCAGAGATCCAGTGCCGGAGGGGAACTGGGACTTCAGCGCACTCACTAAAGCCACCGCTTTCCCAAGTCTGCACATCCTCTTGCCCTATCTCCCCTCCTGTCACACTGCTGAGGCTCTCGGCAATGAAGGGAGCCTGGGTTGCTGACAATTATTCTCAGGCTGTGTCCCTGCAAATGCAGAGCACTGGGCAGACTGCAGGGGGGGCCACGGTGCTGACCTGGTGGGGATCAGCCAGAACCCCAGGTGACTTACCCAGGTGTCTGAGGTCAAGCAGCTCCACAGAGCTTTCTTTCCAAACAGTGGTTGAGACAATTATAATTATGCATTCAATTATAAAAGTAGGATGCTGAAGAGAAATCAGCATAGGAGGTAAAGAAAGGGTTGCCATGAAAGGTCTAAATGCTGGAGAGTGGGAGAAGGCAATACAATCAGAGAGTAAAAAGAAGTTTCCTCTAAACATTAGTGTTGGGCTGTCTTCTAGAAAAAAAAAAAAAGAGAAATGTGGAGCAGGCCAGGGAGGGCTAACATCATTGATTTCAGGTATCGGAGACTTCAGAGAGTAAGAGCTGTTTTGATTCAGAACCAAGAAGTGAACCTGAGGAGCAGTGAAGAGGAATTGGATGAGTGAGGATTAGCAGTGGAGGAGATGCCAGCTAGACTGATAATGAAACCTGGGACAATGGTTCCTTTCAAGTGTGGCTATTGCATTCAATGGTTCCAAGCCGAAGATAGTGATGAGACTTAATTTATAATCACCTATCTTTACATAGCTTGTTCTCTGGGTAGTGTAATGCTTTTGTTGGGCTGAGTAGGTGTTGCTTTGGGGGCCTTTGTGGGCAGAGTAAAGCTGAAGAGCTCTGGATTCCTGGCAGAGCAGTAGGACCCTTATCCTTAGGGAGTGAATTTTCTGTCCCATTTCCTCTGGGTCTTGCTAAGCAATGGAATACTGAGTTTTCCTATGTGGGGCTTGACACAGCCTGATTTTCAGTGATGGCTAGAAAAAATACAGCGCCCCCTGCCACTTTAACCTAGGCCAGGCTAAGACTCCACAACCTTCAGAAAGCACATAGGCAAAGACCTGGACTATTGGTGGCTTATGCTTCTTATCCCCTTCCCTTTAAAAAATGCAAAAATTTGGGTATTTTTCTTTTCCTTTTTTTTTTTTTAGAGACAGGGTCTTACTCTGTCATCCAGGCTAGAGTTCCGTGGTGCAAGCATTGTTCACTGCAGCCCCGACTTCCCAGGCTCAAGGAATCCGACCTCCTCAACCTCATTGGGAGGGGAGCTGGTACTACAAGTGTGTGCCACCAATGCCTGGCTAATTTTTATAGAGATGGGTTCTCACTATGTTGCCCAGGCTGGTCTTGAACTCCTGGGCTCAAGTGATCCTCCAGTCTCAGCCTCCTAAAGTGCTGGGATTACAGGCATGAGCCACTGTGCTCAGTTATTTTTTAAAAAGCTTTACTGCAAGTAGACTGGCAAGGAGACAGGAGGCTAATGCTTAAATCTGTCTTCCTGATCTGGGGATGGGTCAAGCTTTTATGGCATTTCTAACTAGTCCAGGGTGATGCCAATGCAGCCGGTCTGCCAGGCTGCTGGTATTACAATTATCAGAGGTTTTTTGTTGTCTTCTCCTTCTCCTTCTCCTTCTTCTTCTTCTTCCTCCTACTCCTACTCCTCCTTCTTTTTTCTTTTCTTTTCTTTTCTTTCTAGATGGAGTCTTGCTCTGTTGCCCAGGCTGGAGTGCAGTGGCGTGATCTCGGCTCGCTGCAAGCTCCGCCTCCCGGGTTCACGCCACTCTCCTGCCTCAACCTCCCCAGTAGCTGGGACTACAGGCACCCGCCACCACTCCTGGCTAATTTTTTTTGTATTTTTAGTAGAGACGGGGTTTCACCGTGTTTGCCAGGATGGTCTTGATCTCCTGACCTCGTGATCTGCCCGCCTCAGCCTCCCAAAGTGCTGGGATTACAGGCGTGAGCCACTGTGCCCAGTCTCTTTCTTTCCCTTCCCTCCTTCCTCCCTCCCTTCCTTCCTTCCTACCTTCCTTCCTTCCTACCTTCCTTTCTTCCTTCCTTCTCTCTCTCTCTCTCTCTCTCTCTCTCTCTCTCTCTCTCTGTGTCTCTCTTTTTTGAGATGGGGGTTTCTACCAAAAAACTATGTTGCCCAGGCTGGTCTCGAACTCTTGCCCTCAAACAATCCTTCTGCCATAGCCTCTTAAAATGCTGGGATTATGGGAATGAGCCACAATGCCTGTTAAAGTTTTGGTGGTTTTCAAAAGCAGCAGAAAGATAGCCACCCAACTATCTCCTAGGCAAGATAAATCTAGGCCAGAGAAGAAGTTTCATATAATAGGCTGGTGACCCCAAAGATAAAAAAGGCCAACTGAAGAAGCAGAGAGACGGAAATAACAGGAGCACAGAGTAGGAGCAGGGAGGATGGCCTGGGAGTCTCCTAGACTATAACTACAGAACTCAGTCAATAGATAATAATATTAACTGCCAGTACACAATAGTAATATTAATAGTAATAACATACAACACTCATATAGAATGTTCTACATTTATTAATTTATATAACATTCACAACAGTCCTATGATGTAGCTGCTATTGTCATTTTTATTTTATACATGCAGAAAAATGAAGCACAGAAAGTTTTAAAATGTAAGCTTAAAAAAAGGATGTAGGCTCCAAGAGGGCAGAGATTTCTGTGCTTTTTATTCACAGTGCCTGGCACATGTTCAATAATTATTTGTTGAATTGACAGTTAACTGATCCAAGATCATGCAGATGGCATGACACGGCTGGGATGGGAACTGAGGTTTGATGTCTGTAGAATTCCCATTGTTAATTACTGAGCCATACTGTCCCAGATGCTGTTACAGGAGATGAACTTCATGTGTCTCTCAGCCTGAGCTACGTCTGCTTGATAAATCCTTACCCTCAAAGCTGGCTAGCTGAGGAAACACTTCCTAACTTGTTTTATGAGGCCAATATCACCCTAATACCAAGAGATAAAGACATTGCAAAAAAGGAAAACACAGACCAACATTGCTTATGAACCTGGATGCAAAAATTCTCAACAAAATATTAGCACATCAAATCCAACACTGTCTAAAAAGAATTATACAGCGTGATCAAGTGGGATTTATTTCAGGTTTCTAAGCTGGTTCCACATTAAAAACCATTCAATGTAATCCACCACATCGACAAGCTAAAGAAGAAAAAAAATCATACAATCGTATCAGCTGACGTAAAAAAAGCATTTAACAAAACCCAATACCTACTCAGGATAAAAATGCTCAGCAAACTAGGAATGGAGGAGAACTTCCTCAATTTGATAAAGAAATCTACAAAAATCCCACAGCTTAAGTTCATCAGTTGTAACAAATGTACCACTCTGGTTGGGGATATTGATAACAGGGGGAGTTATGCAGGTGTGGGGCAAAGGGTAGATGGGAAATCTCTGCACCTTGCATTTAATTTTGTTGTGAACCTAAAACTGCTCTAAACAGTAAAGTCTGTTAAAAAATACATATTGCCTTGGATAGGGAGACTTGCTATTGTGAAGATGACAATTCTTTCTAAATTAATTATTATACCGTCCAATTTTTTTTTTTTTTTTTTTTTTTTTGAGACAGTTTCATTCTGTCGCCCAGACTGGAGTGCGGTGACATGATGATGGCTCACTGCAGTCTCAACCTCTGGGGCTCAAGTGATCCTCCCACCTCAGCCTCCTGAGTAACTGGGACTACAGGCAGGCTCCACCATGCCCTGCTAGTTTTTTTTTTTTTTTTTTTTTTTTGTATTTTTGAGAGATGGGGTTTGCCATGTTGCCCAGGCTGGTCTTTAACTCCTAGGCTCAAGCAATCCATCCACCTTGGCCTCCCAAATTTCCAGGATTACAGGTGTGAGCCACTGCTCCTGGCTCAAAGTTTTTAATTGACAAAATGATACTATTGCTCAACTGAAAAATAAACTTGAGCGGATGAATTAGAAAAGTTCTGAATAAAGAGTAATGAAAAGGGTACTAACTCTTCCAGCTATTATATTAAAATGCATCATAAGCAGAGTGTAGTGGCTTAGGCCTGTAATCTCAACATTTTGGGAGGTTGATGCGGGAAGATCACTTGAGGCCAGCAGTTTGAGACGAGCCTGACCAGTATAGTGAGACCCCCATCTCTACAAAAAATCAAAAAGAAATAAAAATAAATATAAAAAAACAAAAAGATGAAAAATTAAAAAATAAAAAACAGAAATAGGTAAAATAAAAATAAATAAGTAAATAAGAGAAAGAATAAAGAATAAAATGCATTATAGCACAATTACAAGTTTGAAAGGGCAGTAGTCACATGGAAATAAGCAACGAGCAGAATAAAATTTCCAGAAGATAAAAAAGTAAAACTAAACTAAAGCTAGCATCAGACTTGATGGTGAGTAACTGGACATTTACCCAAGATTGAGAACAAGGGAAAGATGTTCTCTCTCACCACTCCTATTCAACATCATATTGGAAGTCCTAGCTGGTGCAATAAGACAAGAAAGGGAAACGAAAGATACATAGATGGGGAAGGAAGAAATACAACTGTCGTTGTTGACATGATTGCTTATATGTAAAATTCCAAAGAACCGACCAATCGAACAAAAACCTCCAGGAATTAACAGTACTTCTCAGGATATAAGGTTAACTTATAAAAGCCAGTTGCTTTCCTTTATACCGGCAATAAACAATTGGAATTGGGATTTTTTAAATGATAGCATTTATCAAAATGAAGCACCACAAAAGTAAAATACTTAGATATAAATCTAACAAAATATATACAGGATCTTTATGGGGAAAACTATAAAACTCTCATGAAATAAATCAAAGAAGACCTAAATAAATGAAGAGATAGTTCATGTTCATGGATTGGAAAACTCGATATTATTAAAATGTCAATTCTTCCCAACTTGATCTGTAGACTCAATGAAATCCCAATCAAAATCCCAGCAAACTATTTTATAGATATTGACAAACTGATTCTAAAGTTTATATGAAAAGGCAAGGATGCAGATTCCAATACAATGTGGAAGAAGAGTAAAGTTAGAGGACGCACTTTACCCAATTTCAAGACTTACTTTAAAGCTACGTAATCAAGACAGTATGGTGTTGGTGAAAGAACAGACACATAGATCAAAGGAACAGAAAAGAGAGCCCAGAAATTGATCGACACAAATACAACCAGTTAATATTTGATAAAGGAGCAAAGGCAATTCAATGGAGAAAGGATGGTCTTTTCAACAAACGTTCAACAATTGGAACATATGCTAAGAAATGAACTTAGACACAGACCTTGCACATTTCATAAAATTAACTCAAAATGGTTTATAAATCTAGATGTAAAATGCAAAACTATAAAAATTCTGGAAGGAAACACAGAAGAAAATCTAGATGACTTCACATTTGGTGATGAGTTTTTAGATATAAACCGAAAGCATGATGAATGAAAAAAATTGATAAATTGGACTTTATTAAAATTAAAATTTTCTGCTCTGCAAAAGACATTGTTAAGAAAATCAAAAGACAAACCACAGACTTGGAGAAAATATTTGCAAAACATATATCTGATAAAGGACTTGTATCCAAAATATACAAAGAACTCTTAAATCCATTTAAAAAGTGGGCAGGCCTGGCACGGTGGCTCACGCCTCTAATCCCAGCACTTTGGGAGGCCGAGGTGGGCGGATCATGAGGTCAGGAGATTGAGACCATCCTGGAGAACACGGTGAAACCTGTGTCTACTAAAACTACAAAAAATTAGCTGAGTGTGATGGTGGGCGCCTGTAGTCCCAGTTACTTGGGAGGCTGAGGCAGGAGAATGGCGTCAACCCGGGAGGCGGAGCTTGCAGTGAGCTGAGATCGTGCCACAGCACTCCAGCCTGGACAACAGAGCAAGACTATGTCTAAAAAAAAAAAAAAATGTGGGCGAAGTTGGGCACAGTGGAGTATGTATACTTGTAATCCCAGCTACCTGGGAGGCTGAGGTGGGAGGATCACTTGAGCCCAGAAGTTTGAATCCAACCTGGACAACATAGTAAGACTCCACCTCTTAAACAAAAAAATGGGTTAAAGGTCTGAACTGAAACTTCACCAGAGAATGTGTACAGATGGCAAATAAGCATATGGAAAGATGCCCAACATCATTTTTTGTTAGAGAATTACAAATTAAAACAAGAATGAAATTCCGTTATATTTATTAAGATAGCTGAAATACAAAAAACTGGCAAAACCAATTGCTGGCAAGGATGCAAAGTAACAGGAACTATCATCCATTGTGGCTAGGAATGCAAAATGGTGCAGTCACTTTGGAAAACACTTTGGCAGTTTATTTTTACTTTTACTTATTTTTATTTTTTTAACAAAGCTACACGTAGTCTTACCATACAACACATTATGCTCCTTTGTATTTAATTGAATGGGTTGAAAATGTATGTTCACACAAAAACTTGCACACCTGCACGTAAATGTTTATAGTAAACTTATTTATAATTGCCAGAACTTGGAAGCAACCAAGGTGTCCTTCAATAGGTGAATGGATAAACTGTGGTGCATCCATACAATAAAACATTACTCATTACTAAAAAGAAATGAACTCTCAAGCCATGAATAGACATAGATAAACTTAAACACATATTGCTAAGTGAAAGAAGCCAGTCTGGAAATGCTATATGCTCTCTAATTCCGTTATATGACGTTCTGGAAAAGGCAAAACAAAAAACAAACAAAAAAACCCAAAATATCAGCAATGGTAAAAAGATCATGGTTACCAGGTAAAGCACCAGGGTTTCTCACAATGGTGAAACTATTC
The DNA here is from genome assembly GCF_037993035.2 of Macaca fascicularis. Classification (NCBI taxonomy): domain Eukaryota; kingdom Metazoa; phylum Chordata; class Mammalia; order Primates; family Cercopithecidae; genus Macaca; species Macaca fascicularis. The sequence continues at coordinate 169,297,583 of NC_088377.1, read as the reverse complement.
TGTATGATACTATAGTGGTGGATACATAACATTATGCATTTGTCAAAAACTATAGAACTTTACAGCACAAATAGTGAACCTTAATGTATGTAAATTTTTAAAAGTCATGTTGAAGGTCAGAAATAGAATGCAGAACATGACAAAATAATCTAATTGTATTACAAATATATGAAACCACCTAATTGAAGGGATTGGGGGTAAAGCTACTGATTTAAGTAACTTTGGGAATGAACAGAGTCTGTAAAATTAAAGGCAAAATAAATTGTGCAAAAGCATTGTACTGCAGTTGATAAAGTTGCTTCATTTTTCTATATGGTTTGTGTTAAGAATTCAGATGCCACAATAATATATACTGGAACTGGGCAATTAAGTAAATAGATGGTGGATTATCAGAGCCAGATTTCTCACTGTTGGTGTGGGAGCTTACAGATAAGCAGGGTGGAAACCAGAATGATCCATGTAATAATGGATTAGAGTTGGAGACATCAGTATGAACTCATGTTTAGTTTAATTTAGATACAGGTGGTTACATATAAAAATATTGAAGATATGTGTATATATGTGGGTCAGTATACACACATATATTTCTTTGCTCTGTCAGCCAAGAGAACAGAAAAGCACTAACACCCCAGTAGCAACAAGCATACCTAGGGTCCAGATCTTGGTTTCTCATACCATTCTTCAATAAAAGGAACCAGGACTCCTTGGAGAAATGGTTGATTCTAGGGCTGGGGCAGGGAATATACAAGATAACCTGGAGCATCTTGCAGTTGCAGAGAGTAAAGAAGTGCAAAAAAAAAAAAAAAAAAAAAAAAAAAAAAAAATCCCCAAAAGACCCCAAACTCAAGAAACAAACAAAAAATTCAAACCCTACCATAATGGGGACATGCCAAAGGACACAGGAGTCAACTGAAAGGGTTCCCAATTGTCAAACCTGGAATAATTTGATCAACAAAATAAAGTAATATATTGTATTATAACACTCCAAAATAAAACACATTTCCTTAGAATAAAATAAGTCCATATTGATATAAATACATGAGAGAAAAAAGGGAAATCTCCCCAGCAGAAGAAATCTGAATGATTTATGCAGACACTCCACTGTCAAGTAAGTGGAGCATAACTCCTCACTCCTTAAGTGTGAGCTGTGCACAATGACTTCCTTCAGAAAAGTACCATTAGGAAAGGGGGACATAGTAATGTTAGTGAACAGATCTGAAATACACTACCTTAGCCAGGTGCTCAAGATCACCATCAACAGTGATAGATATACCATGTTGATAGTATGTACCCTTAACGCGATGTGATGACTCAGGAGTTGACCCCAAAGCCCCAGGTATGATGTGATGAAAATGATACTTTACCTCTTCAGTCTTCTTCTCCCAAATCCATAACCCCAGCCTAATCATGAGAAAAGCATAGATCCTGGTTGAGGGACATTCCACAAATACCTGACTCCTCAAAACTGTCCAAGTCATCAAAAACAAGCAAAGTCTGAGAAACTGTCACGGCCAAGAGGAGCCCCAGACATGACGGTTAATGGAAAGCAGGCTCCTGGATGGGATCCTGGAATAGAAAAAGAACATTTGGGTAAAACAGAAAATCTGAAGATAGAATGGGCTTTAGGTAAGAATAACATATTTACCATTAGTTTATTAATTATAATAAATGTACCATACCAATGTAAGACGTTAATAATAACAGGAATCTGGTGTGGGGCATATGGGAACTGTCTGTACTATCTTTGAAGTGTCTCTGTAAATCTAAAACTCCTAAAAAATAAGATTCATTGAAATAATGTTTACTTAAAAACAAACATCCCAGAGTCAAACCATAGAGGTCTTTAAAAAAAAAAAAGAAAAAGAAAAAAGAAAGAAAATGAAAGAAGAACAAACTGCAGCTGCCTCCCCAGATCTTCCACCCCATGCAAAGTGGGGCACAGTGGGGTGAGGAAAGCTTCTGGGAGCGCAGAGCTGGCAGATCTCATGGAACAGACGAACTTCAGGTTTCCAGTTTCCAGTTATCAGCGTGAGTGTGAACATTGCAGCCCTGAAGCAGCACCTTCCCCACACAGGCAGGGTTGATGCACAGGCCGACCCGAGGAGGAACTCTCCAAGGGCGGTCAGAGGTGCACGGTGGCTGCAGGTCCTGGTGGCTCTGGGCTGAACTCTGCACAGCCTGCCCTTCACTTCCCCACAGACTTCCTCCTGGCCTCCTTAGGCCCTAGGCTCTAGCCCCTGAACAACCTAGCTCTGTTGGGAGTTAGTCTGGGGAAGTGCAGATTCAACATCCCGCCTCATCTACCCTAGTCCTGAGAGAAATATGAGGCAAGATTGAGCTCAGAGTTTAGAGGCTCATGGTGAAAAAGAGGGGGAAAGGGAGGGCTCTTCTGTGCCCCCAGTTCAAAGTCACGGTTGGGAGGGTGTGCGCCTTCCTCCCTCCTTGGGGCGTTCCGAGGGAGGGATCCGGGTGCTAGCCTCCTAGAAGCTGAGCAGGAGACTGCAGGGATTTGCGGGGAGGGAGTTTTGGTGTCAGAGCAGGGGCTGGGCTGGGAGAGTAGGGTAACTGCATAAAGCTTTACGGGGGTGGCGCGACTTTAGCGTGAGGGTCTGAAGTTTAGAATTTTCAGGGAACTCGAAGAGCCCCCGTGTTTTTGTAGCAAGGAAATCACTTTGACTTTAAGGTGGGAGGCACAGGCCGCCAGAGAGCTGTTTTGGACAGGTGGCGCGTGCGCTCTGGAAAGCTGAGGGCTGGCAGGAGACGGCGCTTTCCGGATACAGAGAAGGGGCCCAGGATCCCACAGCCTACGAAAATGCACCATAGGGAGGGGTGGAAACAGCCTAGAGCTGGTGTTACCTCCCACAACAGGTGCCTAGAGCCCAAGACGAGGTGTCAGACCAACGACAGCGGGTCTCTGCGCTGGCCGCGCCCAGTCCTCTCCAGCTTTACGCACGGGCTTGTCTCGCCCTCTGGTCCCTTGAGGAAGGCAGGGGAACTCCAGCCGCCTCTCCTGAGGACAGGACTTTCCCTACAGACACGGAACTTTCTACCAGGGACTCCTAAGGGCAGAAGAAGCCAGCGATCAGGGCTCTACATCAGGGCGAGGGAAAGGCTGGAATGGCCATGGCTGGCCCCGGAGAGGGGCGCACAGCCTGTTGGCGGGTGGCAAGACCTTTGAGTTAATGTATAATTGTGAGCAGATGGCGGGGGCTGGCGGCAGCCCGGGGCCTGGGCCCAGCTAATGAGGGACAATTAGCCCCAAACCCGGTGGGGGTAGTTGAGAGAGTCAGACAGTCAAGGCAGATATTTGCTCCTCAAACAGTCTAGCGCGCTGGGCAGAGGGCTGAGTGGCAGAGCCTTTGGGCTCGCTAGGCCCCCCTGCCAGGGCCCTTTACCACTTTTCCCTCCCCCATCACCTCTGGGTCGAAAGCCTCTGTTTGTTCAGACCCAAGAGCGCGTCATAAAGGCGGAGGGAGAGGGTAGTTTATGGGGTAAATCGCTGCCACCACCATCTGCCAGGGCTTGTCCCTGTTCCCCCTGATACCCCTATCTCCACCCTCATGCAGCTGTCTATAGGAATAGCCGGTCAGGACATGAGCCCGGAGCCCTTAGATGCAGGGGCAGATCTAGGGGGGAGGGATGAGGCAGGAATTGGGGACTAAGAGCAGGGCTACCACAGGTCTTCCTGGGGACCTCTTCCCACCCAGGCATGGCTAAGTAGAGTGACCAGCAGTCCCCAGCTGCCCGGGAATGGAATGGGCTGTAAGGACACTTGGGCAAATGCTGTCCTGCCCGAGGTCCTGAAATCACCCTCTGCAGTCTCCCCTGTACCCCAAGACCAGCCTGAGGATGCCGGAGGAGGGTGGAAGAGGAAGAGAGTATGTGTCAGGGTGAAGTGGAAAACTCACTTATGTGGTATTTGGCCTTTGAGAGCAAGAGTTCCCAACCTTAGGATCAAGCTGAATGCACAACAACCACTTTCATCCCTAGAACTTCAAAACATTTACCCATGAAATAAGTCTTCCATTCTTTGATTTCTGGGTCTAGTCCTATTGCCCTACACCCTGCTTACTTCCAGTCTGACTTTTGCAATGGCTTCAAAGACTCTGAGGTGTGGAATGGACCCAAAGACCATCTGCCCAAGACCCTGATGACTGGCAACAAAACTTCCATGCACTAGAGGCTGTGTTTCACTTCCAGCATCCCACTCCACAGGCACCACCTGCCCAGCTACCGATGCCTCTTGCCTCGCCAATGACCCAGATAACCTGTGGTGTCTTTTGTGGAAACAACAGTGCCATTACTAACTTAGAGTGTAAATGCACCAAATCCCTAACAAAATGGAGTCTGATAACATCTAAAGAGGGAAGAAGGAAAACCCTGCTGCAAGTCTTCTTATAAACACCCATATGCATCTCTGACTATCCCGAGGCTCACTTCCACCACCACTACCATTGTCAGTGTTCTTAAGTCCAGGATCCTCCATTTCCAGGCAAGAATTCACCCTTGGTGTCACCTCAGTCAAGGAGTCAATTGGAGAATTGGTGAGGATACTCTCTGGGGACAGCTGGTGCTAAGCGACACACACTCTTCACACTCTTCTCCATTCACTCTCATTATCTCAGAGTGCTAGGAGCCAACTCAGTCAGTATTTAGGCAATAGTCTGTATACTCATTTATCTTTTATAGCAACACACATAACTCAGGAGTTGACCCCAAAGTGCAGGCACGTGCATTCTGGCTGGGAAGGTGTGTTGGTGTTTTGGGAAGGCATCTTTTGTTTCTGTACATTCAAAGCCTTAAGGACACAACCTGAAGTTCCCCATCTTCCATGCCCAGCATACCCTTCAGGAGTACTGGTGCTTGTGTGGGTGCACTTTTGCCTGCATGAGAATGGCTCTGTCCCTGCTTCAGGGTGGTAGGTGGACACAAAGTGGGCTCTGAGGATTCCCCATGGAAGGACACAGTGGGTCATTGGCTGTGGTTTGCCCTGCCTCAGGGCTGGTGTCAGTCAGCCCATGCACACCTCCCTCCTCCTCTCTCCTCTGCTCATGGCCTGTGACATCATTGGCTACTCCCAGAAGGCTGCCCTCTGCTCTTGAGCACGGGCTCTCTGTAGCTCTGGACCCCCTGGCAGCACTGAAGCAGGAGCAGAGTGGAGGCTGTGACCAAGACCAGACCATCACCACCCCTGAAGCCTGCAGGGGTCTCAGAAGTTGAGACTCCCACTGAAGCTCCCACCTCATTTCCTCCACAAAGGTAGTTCACCTGCAGGCTCATTGTCTGCCCTGCCCCTTATGCTGTCTCCATGCCTCTGTGTGGCCAAACCCAACTTCTCTCCCACTCTGTCTTTGTGGCTACCACCCTCCTGCCCCTTCCACCCGCTTTCCTGTTTTTCCATCTTGCAAGCACCAGTTATTTTTTCAGGCATATTAGTATGAATGTTGGGAATGTGTGGTGTGGCTATTGGGAATGGGGTTTCTGTTTGTGAGTTGGGACATAATGATTTAGGTTTGAAGATTATTTAGGTTTGGATACTGAACCTGCATCCCTACTGCTCCTTTGAATTCTGGTCATGTAGAACTGAATCCTATCAAGGATTTAGGGTTTGGCTGATATTTTGAGCTCCTTCACCTGTCTTGCCACAGCCCTTTACAGTCCCTGCTTGACTCTCCTCTCTCCATTGTTTTTGAGGCAATTGCACAAACATGAAGCAGGGGCGGGAGCAGAGAAAGAGAGCCCAGGATTAGGAGCCAGAAATTGTAGCCTCTGGTGAGGAACTGACTTCTGAACCTTGAGTTTTATTCTCTGGACAGCCCCTGACTTGTGGGAATGCCAATCTGTGCCTCAGTTTTCTCTTTGGAAAACCTCTGCCTTACTTCCCAACCTTTTGGAAAGATGAGAATTTGAAGGGGTCTGTGCCTCCACCTACCTAGAAACAAGTGAGTAAAAGCCAATTTAGCTACTGAACTTAATAAGTAGACTCTGGATTCCAAACTCCTTGTAATTCTTTGTTTCACCAGAGCTAGTCTCCTTTCTCCAGTTGCTCTGTAATCTGTTGGAGAGCAAAGACTTTACCCTTTTCTGTTTACTGCCTTCATCCTGAACGACCAGCAATGTGCTCATGCTTCATATCTTATTCAGCATATAACTGCAGATGAATTAACTGAGCCCAGATGGCACACTTATTACAAGAAAATTCTATGCATAAGTTGTTCCTTGGGGTGACCTCCAGCACTACCAGGGTTCCAGGCATGAAAGGAGGCATCTTCAACTCCCATTCATTACTGATGAAAGTAGAAGAGGTATGGTGGCCTGTGGGACCTGTGTCCCTTGCTGCTCAGAGACTCTCTTGGGCTCATGACGGTTTCTGTATTCATCAGCAGACAGTCCTCTCCTGCTTCCCGTTCCCTTCAATATGTCTTTGGTAAATGTTAGTTGAATGAATGAGTGTCTGATACCATAAAGGTGGTCTCTGAAATTGAAGCTTCACTTTGAGATCTAGAACTCTTCCGAGTTAACAGGAATGAACAATCTCAGCAGGTTAGAGATGCTAAGAGATGTGCGTCCTAGGAGAAGCCGGCTCTTCAGGCATGTTCATCTCTATGCCCAGTGTGTAGGACGAGAGCCTCAATGCCTGGGGGGTAGAGCTGAGTCCCAGTTTCTTCAGAGCTTCCTGGAGAGTATAAAAAAACAGGAGCAAGTCTTTCTGAAGTGCAGCATTTGGCTGGGCATTTTGGAGAGCCCAAATGAGGACTGCCTAACAGTGAAGGTGGACCCCTGAACTTGAGGACCCCAGAATCTCTGGCTCAGGTGTGTCATCCAGGGCTGAGAAACTTAGCAGCAGTTGGAGACAACAGCTGTCCATTTGGAAAGGGGAAAGCTTGAGCCTTTGAAAGCATCATCCCTTTCTACCTCCCCAACCTTTTGTAATGAATGTGTGGGAAATGAGAACCCTCTCAATCCTCCCAGCCCCTTATCAGGACTTCAAGAAAGATCCAGTCCTCAGCCAACCTGCAGTGTTTTAGTTTTTATCACACAAAGGTTTAAATTAAAGGAATTAGAATTTTCTAATTTTAGCCAACTCACTGAAAAATTTTAGAAACCTGACCCTCTATCACAAAACACTACCTCCCAGGACCATTTCAAGCAAAAGACCTCACCCAAATAACCCCCCGTTATTGCAGAGAGCCCCCAAGCTGAAAAAGGAGCTCCTAGAAGGAACTTCCCTTCCAAGGCTACTTTGCTGGAGTCTCATCCTTCCGAGGAGGGTCAGCCTGGAGCATGCAGCAGGACGGTGAGGAGCCTGGGGGAAGTGGGAAGACACGGAGGACGACAGAGACAGGGGAAGACCTCAGGGCTTTGCTTCCATCAACTGTTTCATCTGCCATTGGCCAATGTTCTGGAGAAGTTTTTTCCAGCCCCTCACTTCCTGCCCTGTCCTGCTTCCCTTAGATCAGGAGAGTCAGAGGTTATGGGCAAGGAACAAAGACTCACCCATGAGCCAGCTCTCAAAGAAAGTGGCTTGCGTTGACAGCCTGGGGGCAGCAAGGATGCAGTCTCCCAGGAGAGGATGCACTCAGCGTTGGGAAGCCAGGCTGGAGGGGCCTGAGTGACCCTCTCCGCATGTGGGCAGGGCAGTGGGAGGTGGTGTGTGGATACCTCTCTCTCACGCCCAGGGATCAGCAGCATGAACCAGCTTGGGGGGCTCTTTGTGAATGGCCGGCCCCTGCCTCTGGATACCCGGCAGCAGATTGTGCGGCTAGCAGTCCGTGGAATGCGGCCCTGTGACATCTCACGGAGCCTTAAGGTAATGGGCCAGCATCTTTACCCAGTGATGGGGACAGGAAGCAGGGAGAAAGGGCTCCTCTGAAGGCAAGAGCCTGGGGCTGTTGCAGGCTCTGAGGGCTTTTGGGACTTGGGTCACTTCCTGGCAGACCCTCTTGGAGGTTGAAAAGGGGAACTTCAGACCCTCAAAGGTGAGGCTGGACTCCCAACTCCATGGCCTGGTCCAGTAAGTCTTGGCTTTGTCTTGTAGCCTCCTCCTGTCCCAGGGACACTCTCCCTCCTTCTGCCCATTGTGCCTCACCTGTCCCTGCTTCTCACCTGACTCAGGTATCTAACGGCTGTGTGAGCAAGATCCTAGGGCGTTATTACCGCACGGGTGTCTTGGAGCCCAAGGGCATTGGGGGAAGCAAGCCACGGCTGGCTACACCCCCTGTGGTGGCTCGAATTGCCCAGCTGAAGGGTGAGTGTCCAGCTCTTTTTGCCTGGGAAATCCAACGCCAGCTTTGTGCTGAAGGGCTTTGCACCCAGGACAAGACTCCCAGCGTAAGTACCCTTCCCTTCCAACAATGGGGCTGGAAAACAGGCTTTCTGGGGAGACAAATAGCCTTTCTTATTTGGCAATGAGGGCATCCCAGGCTGGTGACAGGGCTCCTGGGCTCTTCTGACCCATACGTTTTTCTTTTGAAAAGTGGTGGTAATAAGATAATTGGGAAGGAGAAAGCATAGAGAGGGAGATGAGGCTGCCCTTAGGAACAATGTGTGGGTGGAGACAGACAGGAAAAAGGATATTAAGGGGAATGTCCTCAGGGTATAGCCCTGGGTCTGAGCACCATCTCTCCACTCAACACCCCGACACTCCTAGGTCTCCTCCATCAACCGAGTCCTGCGGGCGCTACAGGAGGACCAGGGACTACCGTGGACACAGCTCAGGTCACCAGGTGAGTCTTGGAGTTGTCCCCAGGGCTAATCAGAGCCGAATCTCCAACATTTTATGGTTCTCAAAGCCTTTTCTCGTTCTTTCTTGGATCATCTTCACAACAACCCAATAAGGAGGACCAGGCAGTGAGTCTTATTCTCTCCCAGCAGAAGAAAATTGACATCCAGAAAAGTGAAGTGACTTACCCAAGGTCACCAGCTAGTTGATGGCAGGCCCTGGAACAGAACCCAGGTCCCCCAGCCCCTGGATTCACAGGATCTATTGAAGAAGAGGCAGGACTGAGTTTCATACCCTCCCTCTGCTCTGTGCATAGCTTCTTAGAGCATCATTCATGTTCTTTGGGACCACACACACCTGGCCCAAGCCTGCTACTGGTCCCTCCAAAGCCCCGCACATTAAGCATACACCCCACCATGGTATTGAGAACCCTTTCCACCAAGTGACCCTGCAGTGACCTCTAAGTAACTGTGAATGCCCCGCCAACTTGGCTCTGCTCTTCTACCCATGGTGAGACACCCAGCTGCAGCCCCAGGGACTTAGGGACCCCATCTGACCAGAGGAATCAGCATCGCAAACCACCACAGACTGTTGTCTTCCTTTTCAGCTGTTTTGGCTCCAGCTCTCCTCACTCCCCACAGTGGCTCTGAGACTCCCCGGGGTCCCCACCCAGGGACCGGCCACCGGAATCGGACTATCTTCTCCCCAAGCCAAGCAGAGGCACTGGAGAAAGGTGCTGGGCTGGGGCAGATGGAGGGTCAGAGAGTCCTTGGTGTGACACAGGGACAGTGGCCCTGAGGTCTGTGGGCAAAGGCTGAGAGGTGCAGGCTGTGAGTGACCCTGCCTTGAGGAGGAAGGTAGTTTGGGATTGTAGCAGGTGGGGAGTGTTGCCTGAGGGGAGACCCATGTCTTGCTCCTCTCCCGGTGCCCTTACTTTGTGACCCTCAATCTCCACAGAGTTCCAGCGTGGGCAGTATCCTGATTCAGTGGCCCGTGGAAAGCTGGCTGCTGCCACCTCTCTGCCTGAGGACACTGTGAGGGTGAGTGAGCTCTGCAACACTGTGCACAAACCACAAGGAAGAAGAGTCTGTGCTGGCCAGGGCTTTGGGTTCCAATGAGGTGGAGAGGGGAGGTGAGAAGGTGGAAACAAACTTGTTTGGAGCAACAGTCAGAGACGAGACCCTCCTTGTTCACCTTCTGCTGATTGCTCTCCTCTCTTCCCCAACCCAAACCTTTGAGTTGAGGAAGGGGCCAGACAGCAAAAGCTAGAGCATGGAGGGAGGATGTCAGGCCCAAGGAAGGGCCAACATTCTGAGTTCGGGCTAGGAATATGTGGTGAGATCAGCAGGTGACAGGCAGCGTAAAGTACATCCAGCTGCATTGTCCCTGTCCTCGCTCAGGTCTGGTTTTCCAACAGAAGAGCCAAATGGCGCCGGCAAGAGAAGCTCAAGTGGGAAATGCAGCTGCCAGGTGATTTCTCTACACCATCATCCATCTGCCTGCTCATTCATCTATCCATCCATCCATCCAGCCAGCCAGCCAGCCATCCCCCATTCATCCATCCATTTATCCATCCACCCATGTATCCATCCATCCATCCATCTGTCTATCCACACATCCATTCATCCATGCATCATCCACCCAGCCATCCACCCAGGTACCCATTTATCCACTCATCTATCCATGCATCCATCCCTCCATCCATCCATCCATTTATCCATCCACCCATCTATCCATCCATCCAACCAGCCAGCCAGTCACCCACCCACCTGCTCACCCACCTATCTACCTATCCATTTATCCATCCATCAATCCACCCATTCATCCATGCATCTCCCCATGCATCCATCCATGCATCTGCTCATGCATTCATCCATTCATCCGCTCATGCATCCATCCACCCACTCATGCATCCATGCATCCATCAATTCATCTTTCCATTAATCTATGTATCCATCCACCCATCCATCCAACATTTACTCAGCATCTCCCAAGTGCCAGACCATGTGCCAGATGCTGGGCACACACAGTCCCCGTTCTTAAGGCTGCACTGTCCCCAGTACCATCACTGGAATTTAATCATTCTTCTCCAGTTTCCCAAGGACCTGTCTTGGGGAAGAGGACAGTTTTGGGTTAAAATATCCATCTCCTCCCACCCCTTCTAGAAGTGGTTGTTTCCTGGCATCCAACCTTCCTGCCTGTCACCACACTCCTCCCGTACCCGGCCCCAATTCCTCCTTCTGAGTGGATTCACTCTTATTTTATAGGTGCTTCCCAGGGGCTGACTGTACCAAGAGTTGCCCCAGGAATCATCTCTGCACAGGTACTCGGGAGGAGAGGGGAGTCTGTGCCGTGGGAAGACTGAAGGGCTCACGGGCTCTCCCATTTCTGGCCTGAGTCAGGATCTCTGGCTCTCTAGGGCCCCACAGAGTCCATGTTGAGAAAGTACTATCCCCAAAGTCTACTATGTGAACAGTGCCTTCTGCTGTTGTGCAGGATACAACCTGGGTGGCAGGCAGCTCTGGGGTCCCGGCGTTCTCTACTGGAGGCATCACTGGAAGCTGAGGTTCTTCTCTTGCTTTCTTTTAGCAGTCCCCTGGCAGTGTGCCCACAGCAGTCCTGCCTGCCCTAGAACCGCTGGGTCCTTCCTGCTATCAGCTGTGCTGGGCAACAGCACCAGACAGGTGTCTGAGTGACACCCCACCTAAAGCCTGTCTCAAGCCCTGCTGGGGTAAGAATTCAGGCCAGGCCTCAGTCCTGCAGGATGTGGGGGAGGGCTGACTGATCCAACCTCCAGGAGAGCATGGATCTCCACTGGGGGTCATCAAAGGAACTTCAATACAGCTTTTCTTATTCTATGCATGGTACACAAAGTTAGGGAGACTAGTAACCCTTGAGTCTATGGTATCACTGACAGCCATAGCAGGTAAGGGTGTGAGATTGGGATTCAAGTGTGTATATGCAGGATGGGAAACTGATGTCTCAGTCTCTCTCCCACAGCGACTTTGAGAGGTGGGATGGGAACAATAACCCCAAGCTCTCTCTATTTGTCCCCACAGGCCACTTGCCCCCACAGCCGAATTCCCTGGACTCAGGACTGCTTTGCCTTCCTTGCCCTTCCTCCCACTGTCCCCTGGCCAGTCTTAGTGGCTGTGAGGCCCTGCTCTGGCCTGGCTGCCCACTACTGTATGGCTTGGAATGAGGCAGGAATGGGAAGGAGATGGCATAGGGAGGATCTAATACCATCCTGCCCATTGTCCTTACCATCTTGCCCATATAGACTGTGGCTCCTTCCTCTTTCCTGTGATTGCTCCCTCCTGTGTGGACCTTGCCTGGCCCTGCCTCGATGCCTCTCTGGCATATTACCTGATTGGAGGGGCTGGTGAAGCAACACCCACCCACTTCTCACACTGGCCTTAAGAGGCCTCCACTCAGCAGTAATAAAAGCAGTTTTTATTAGCAGTAGTTCTGTTGTCCATCATGTTTTCCCTGTGAGCACCCCTATGCCCACTCTAATATTTAACAATTATAGACAGTTTGCCCTATCATTTATTTACATCTACGTATCTTATCCTCCAACCTATGCATGTATGTATGTATGTGTGTAGGCTATATATGTATCTAAACAATGTATTTGTCAATGCATCAATTTATCTACTCTATTATGTATGTATCTATATGTGTATTATATATGTATCTATCTTGGTGTTTGGGGGCTCGTATGTCTACGTGTATGCACAAGTGTGTGTGTGCACACACACACACACACTGATATTATATCATGGCATTTTATTCCTAAATCTTCCAGCATGCATCCCCAAAAAACAAGAAACTTGTCTTACATAATCACAATATTATATCCGCATCTAAGAAAATTTACTGTAACTCCTTAATCTAAGAAAATAGACATTCATTCCCTAATTGCATATGTATTTTTGTCATAGCAGCAAGCAGAGTGAAATGCCATTTTTCATATTTTGCTTTCCATTTATATGTGCTTCATTTATACATGCTCCAGGGGCATGTTTGCTTCGTTCTTTGGGCAGTGAGTTCTAAATCTTCTCAATTCTGTCCCTTCAAATAAGGTCTAGGCCCTTCCTGAGAAGTCTCAGGATGTGGAGAAACGGAGGAATATGGGGGAAAGGAGGTGAAGAATGGGATATTCGAAAGGAGGATAGGCTTATCCTTCCAAGTTCTTTCCCTTTTGAAAAGCAGGGAATGGATAATGATGGTGCAATGCTGGTGGAGGTGGGGGGGTGTTGTTTACTTCTATCTGGGATAGGTACTGATCCAGAAGATGTCATTCAAGAGGCCTCTTCATTATCAAATACCGTGCTGTGCTGAGCTGTGCTGTTCTGAGCTGTGCTGTTAAATAAGTAGCCACCAACCACATGTGGCTATTTAAATGTAATTCACATTAAAAAGAAGAAGAAGAAGAAGAAGAAGAAGAAGAAGAAGAAGAAGAAGAAGAAGAAGAAGAAGAAGAAGAAGAAGAAGAAAAACAATGCAGTTCTTCACTCACACTAGCCACTTTCCAAATGCCCAATAGTTACATGTGGCTTGTAAAGACTATAGAGCATTTCAGTCATTGCAGAAAGTTCTATGGGACTGCACAGCTCTAGAATGAAATTTTGAGGGTAATAGAGCACATCCTGCCCCTGTCTTGCCTTCTCTACTTTCCAGCTGGAGGTCCTGCTAGGCAGAACAGAAAGAGATGAGGTTGACAATCTGCACAGTGCAGTCTGAGAACAAGCATTCATTCACTTCAACGACAGGACCGACATCGGTCACTGAAGGAGCTGTCTCAACTGAGGCCTCATGGTTGTGATGGTAGTGGCAGCCCATCTTGAGTCACTGCTGTGAAGATGCTGGCTTCAGAGGGGGAAGCACGGCTGGGGTTGTGCACTCTGCAGGGACAGCGGGAACCCGGAACAGGCAGGAGCCATGCCCCCAACAAAGTTGGCAGGGTGGGAGCCCAGTGCTCCTGGACACAGCTGCAGCTGCCTAGCCATAGATCCAAACCCAGGCATCCCTGCATTCTCAGGGGCCCAGGAAGCCCCTGCCCCACAGGCTCAGAAGTGCCTGTTCCTACTCCCTGTCTTCTCCTTGCCCCCAGAGCCCACTCGGGTGTGGAGTAAAGTTGTGGCTGCACCTGGGTGCTGTCACGACCTGGCTGGGTGTGTGCATGCTCTGGGTGGTACAGAGACACACCAGCCCCCCTACCACCTTGGCCCCCTCCAGACTTTGGGTGCCAACAAGTGCAGGAGAAAGGCCAGAGGGAGGGGACCGAGGGCATCTTGGTGTGGGCCTGCAGGCACCCCTTAGGACAAACAGCCTGGGTGCCATGGATAGCATGTTGATAGTGGGAGGCAGGCAGTTTCCTAGATGGAAAGGGGCAAGTCCCCAGTGAAACCCCAGTTTTAAGCCAGGAATGGCCTGAAGCCTGGGGGCCAGGCTGCCAGTTCTGGGTGAAGTAGGAGGCCCAGAGTGAGGACTTCACTGATGACCCTTTGGCCAATCGGATGGTGCTTTTTCCAGACCTACCCATGGCCACCTATGGACCAGTCAGCACACACTCCTCTCTTCTGAGCCCATAAAAACCCCAAGACTCAGCCAGAGTCACACAGACATCGGGACTACCAGCTATGGGAAGGAGCTACCCATTTCAGGTGTCCTCAACTATTTGGAATGACCTGCCAGCAGAAAGGAGCTACCTACTTCCTGTTCTGGAAAGGAGCTGTTCTGTTGCTCAGTGAAGCTCCTCTCTACCTTGCTTACCCTCCAGTTGTCCACATACCTCATTCTTCCTGGACATGGGACAAAAACTCCAGATCCACCAAATGGTGGGACTGAAAGAGCTGTAACACAAACAGAACTGAAACACTCACACACACACTCTCACCATGTTGTGGGTGATGAGAAAGAGAGAAGAGCTGTGGCCCTTCAGGGACCCCAGACCTAGGGGCTCCCCAGGCCAGGGCTGTGATACCCTCTTTGGGGCCCTGCAGTTCCTGGCATCTCCAAGCTTCCAGGCACCACTGCATTCTCCAGCACCTGCAGTGGATGCTGCTTGTGGTCCTGCTGAAGCCTTGCACAGAGCCGGCATCTGTACCAGCACCTGGAGCTGCCTGCCCCCCACAGCCAGGATGTCTGACTGTGCACAGTGGCTACACCCCCCACTTGTTCACATAACCCTCACTGCTCCACTCCTGGCTCACTCTGGGCAGGTGTGGGATCCAGGACAGTAGTACAAGCTGAGTGCAGCCTGCCACGCCGAGTTTGTGGAATGAGCCCAGCAGCCTGAGCAAAACTCAGGCAAAGGCACCACCAACCACAGAGGTTTCCAGCCAGAAAAGCAACACCTGAAGTATCCTGTGACAGTTGGCCATGTGGGGAACAGGGCATAAGATTGTGTGTGTGTGTGTGTGTGTGTGTGTGTGTGTGCCCATGCATCTGAATGTGTACAGTATTCCCCCCTTTATCCATGGTTTTGCTTTTTGGGTTTCAGTTACTTGTGATTAACTGCAGTCTGAAGATATTAAATAGAAAATTCCAGAAATAAGCAACCCATTGATTTTAAGTTGCATGTCATTCTGAGTAGCTTGAGAAGTCTTGTATCTCCATGTTGTCTGTGCTACCTGCTCACTAGTCAGTGGCAGTCTTGATTATCAGATAATTGTCTTGGCATTGCAGTGCTTGTGTTCATGTAACCCTTATTTTACTTAATAATGGCCCCAAAGTGCAAGAGTAGTGATAGTGGCATTTGTGATAATCATTCTATTTTATTATTAGTTATTGTTTACTTCTTACTGTGCCTAATTTACAAATTAAACTTTAGGTGTGTATGTATAGGAAGAAAGAGTGTATGTATGATATGGTACTACCTGTGGTTTCAGGTATATGCTGGAAGTCTTAGAACACATCCCCTGCAGGTAGCTGGGGGGATTAGAATGCTGAGGGAGAGATTCGGCATTAAATGACCTCCAAGGTCCTATCGCTCTGAAGAGTGTATCCCACTGCACATATGTGGATATGAAATTTCAAGGTTAATAGAGCACTATCTTTTTTTTTTTTTTTTTTTTGAAACAGGTTATTTCTCTGTTGCCCAGGCTGGAGTGCAGTGGTACAACCTCAGTTCACTGCAGCCTCAACCTCCGGGCTCAAGCAATCCTTCTGTCTCAGCCTCCCAAGTAGCTGGGAGTATAGGAGCACACCACCATGCCCGGCTAATTGTTTTGTTTTTCGTAGAGACAAAGTCTCCCTGTGTTGCCGAGGCTGGTCTTTAACTCCTGGGCTCTAGTGATCCTCCTGCCTTGGCCTCCCAAGGATTAAAGGCGTGAGCCACTGCATCCAGCAAGTGGCCTATTCTTAATGCTTTCTAGGAAAGGAAATGCCCTGAACTCCAGTGTTCTACTTTTCACTTACCTCACCTATTACTGGACTGAAATTTAAAAAAAATTCTTTTATATCTCTTGAGGGGTGATATAATTACAAAAGATAAAATCATTTTCCTCTATCCAAACTGAATCTCTCTCATGTTCCAGTTTCAGCCTTCTGTTGTCAACAGATTTAAAAATCATTCATTCATTATGGTATGGGGCAAATTTTCCAAAGTGGGGAATAGGCAGCACTGTTGGTATTTAAGAACACTTCAGGAGGCGTGTGTATGTTGATTCAAATAATATTGAGTCAGAAGTGAGAAAATTATTCCCTTTTCAACCCCCTTTCAATTCTGATTGTATCAAGGAGAAAGTTTCACTTTGGTCCTAGTCTTTGGTGTCACTTTAACAGTTGTTGGCCGGGCGTGGTGGCTCATACCTGTAATCCCAACACTTTGGGAGGCGAGGTGGGCTGATCACTTGAGGTCAGGAATTTGAGACCAGCTTGGCCAACATGGTGAAACCCCATCTCTACTAAAAATACAAAAATTAGCTGGGCATGGTGGCAGGAGCCTGTGGTCCCAGCTACGTGGGAGGCTGAGGCAGAAGAATTGCTTGAACCTGGGAGGCGAAGGTTGTAGTGAGCCCAGATCGTGCCACAGCACTCCAGCCTGGGTGGAGTCAAAAAAAATAAAAATAAAAAAGTTCTTCATCTCTTTTATTAGTAAAGGGTAAAGGGAAAAGGAACCTCAGGCTCTGAGCCTTGGGCAGGGAAGAAAAGTTTAACTAGGATTTGGTATCATCACTTTATTTTCATTACACAAGTGCACCTCATTTTAGTGCACTTTGACTTTGCTTTAGTGCATTTCACAGATACTGCTTTTTTATTTTTATATTTTATTAAACAAATTGAAGGTTTGAGGCAAGTCTGTTGGTACCACTTTCCTAAGAGCATGTGCTCACTTTGTGTCTCCATGTCACATTTTGGTAATTTGGTAATTCTTGCAGTATTTCAAACTTTTTCATTGTTATCTGTTATGGTAATCTGTGATTAATGATCTTCGATGTTACTATTGTAATTGTTTTGGGGCGCCACAACTCACATCCATATAAAATGGTGAACTTGGCTGGGCTTGGTGGTTCACGCCTGTAACCTAGTACTTTGGGAGGCTGAGGCAGGTGGATCACCTGAGGTCAGGAGTTTGAGACCAACCTGGCCAACATGGTGAAACCCCATCTCTACTAAAAATACAAAAATTAGCTGGGTGTGTCGGCACATGCCTATAATCCCAGCTACTTGGGAGGCTGAGGCAGGAGAATCCCTTGAACCCAGGAGGTGGAGGTTGCAGTGAGCTGAGATTGCACCACTATACTCCAGTCTGGGTGACAGAGCGAGACTTTGCCTAAAATAATAAAATAAAATAAAATAAAATAAAATAAAATAAAATAAAATAAAATGGTGAGCTTAACTGATAAATGTGATGTGTGTTCTGACTGCTCCAGGGACTGGTCCTTCCCACTTCTCCCTCCCTCTCCTCGGGCCTTCCTAATCCCTAAGACAACAATATTGAAATTAGGCCAATGAATAACCCCACAATTCCCTCTTAGTGTTCAAGAAAGGACAGCCA
This sequence comes from Macaca fascicularis, assembly GCF_037993035.2. Classification (NCBI taxonomy): domain Eukaryota; kingdom Metazoa; phylum Chordata; class Mammalia; order Primates; family Cercopithecidae; genus Macaca; species Macaca fascicularis. The sequence continues at coordinate 169,279,854 of NC_088377.1, read as the reverse complement.
CACATCTCTCCCTTTAAAGCAAAATCTACAAATGATGAAGCTTAGTGAGGAAGACCTGCTGAGAGCTAAGATAGGTGGAAAGCGAGGCCTCCTTTGCCAAACAGTTATTAGCAAATTGTGAATGCAAAAGAAAAGTTCTTGAAGGAAATTAAAAGGGCTACTCCAGTGAACACACAAATGATAAGAAAGTGAAATAGCGTTATTGCTGACAGGAGAAAGTTTTAGTGGCCTGGATAGATCAAACCAACCACAACACTCTCTTAAGCCAAAGCCTAATCCAGAGCAAGGCCCTAAACTCTCTTCAATTCTATGAAGCTGAGAGAAGTGAGGAAGCTGCAGAAGAAAAGTTTGAAGCTAACAGAGGTTGGCTCATGAGGCTTAAGGGAAGAAGCCATCTCCATAACATAAAAGTGCAAAGTGAAGCAGCCAATGTTGATATATTATAGAAGCTGCAGCAAGAGCCAGAAGATCCAGCTAAGATCACTGATGAAGGTGGCCATACGAAACAACAGATTTCAATATAGATAAAACAGGCTTCTATTAGAGGATGCCATCTGAACTTTTACAACTACACAGAAGTCAATGCTTGTTTCAAAGTTTCAACAGACAGCTGTTGACTCTCTTGTGAGGGGCCACTGCAGCTGGTGACTTTAAGTGGAAGCCAGGGCTCATTTATCATTCTGAACATCCTAGGGCCCTGCAGAATAATGCTAAATCTACTCTGCCTGTGCTCTGTAAATGGAACAGCAAAGCTTGGCTGACAGCACATCTGTTCACAGTGTGGTTTACGGAATATTTTAAGCCAGCTATTGAGATCTACTGCTCAGAAAAAAATATTTATTTTAAAATATTACTGCTCATTGACAATGCCTTAATTGAGAGGTCACCCAAGAGCTCTGATGGCAATATATAAGGAGACTAATGTTGTTTTCACGCCTGCTGTCCTAACATCCATCCTGCAGCCTGCAGATCAAGGAGTAATTTTGACTTTCAAGTCTTATTATTTAAGAAATACATTTTATACAGTTATACCTGCCTTATATTAGTGATTCCTCTGATGGATCCAAGCAAAGTAAATTGAAAACCTTCTGAAATGGATTCATCACTCTAGATGCCCATTAAGAACATTCATGATTCATGGGAGAAGGTCAAAATGTTAATAGTAACAGGATTTTGGAAGAAGTTTATTCCAACCCTTATGGATGACTTTGAAGAATTCAGCACTTCATTGGAGGAAATCACTGGAGATGTGGTGAAACAGCAAGAGAACTAGAATTAGAAGTGGAGCCTGAAGATGAGACTGAATTGCTATAATCTTGTGATAAAACTTGAACTGGTAAGGAGTTGTTTCTTATGGATGAACAAAGAAAGTGTTTTTTTGCTTTTTGTTTTTTGTTTTTTGAGGCAGAGTCTTGCTCTGTCATCCAGGCTGGAGTGCAGTGGTGCTATCCCGGCTCACTGCAAGCTCCGTCTCCTGGGTTCACACTATTCTCCTGCCTCAGCCTCCTGGGTAGCTGGGACTACAGGCGCCCGCCACCATGCCTGGCTAACTTTTTGTATTTTTTGTAGACACAGGGTTTCACCGTGTTCGCCAGGATGGTCTGGATCTCCTGACCTCGTGATCCACCCACCTCGGACTCCCAAAGTGTGAGGATTACAGGTGTGAGCCACCACGCCTGGCCAGAAAGTGGTTTCTTGAGATGGAATCTACTCCTGGTGAAGATGCTGTGAACATTGCTGAAACGACAATGGAAGATTTAGAACATTACATAAACTTAATTGACAAAACAGCAACAAGGTTTGAGAGGATTTATTCCGATTTTTAAAGAAGTTCTGCTGTGGGCCAAATGCTATCAAACAGCATCACATGCTACAGAGAAATCTTCCGTGAAAGAAAGAATCAATCAATGCAGCAAACTTTATTGTCGTATTTTACGAAATCACCACAGCTACCCCAACCTTCAGCAACCACCACCTTGATCAGTCAGCAACCATCAACATAAAGGCAAGATCCTCCACTGGCAAAAAGATTATGACTCACTGAAGGTTCAAATGATCATTAGCCTTTTTTTTTTTTTTTGAGATGGAGTATCGCTCTTTTGCCCAGGTTGGAGTGTAATGGCACCATCTCAGCTCACTGCAACCTCTGCCTCCTGGGTTCAAGTGATTCTCTTGCCTCAGCCTCCCAAGTAGCTGGGGTTACAGGCATCTGCCACCACACCCAGCTAATTTTTTGTATTTTTAGTAGAGACGGGATTTCAACCATGTTGGCCAGGCTGGTTTTGAACTCCTGACCTTAAGTGATCTGCCTGCCTAGGTCTCCCTAATGCCTAACGTTAGGATTACAGGCGTGAGCCACTGCGCCCGGATGATCATTAGTATTTTTTAGCAATAAAATATTTTAAAATTAAGGTATGTACATTGTTTTTAAGACATAATGCTATTACATACTTAATAGACTACAGTATAGTGTAAGCATAATTTTTACATGTCTGGGGAAACCAAAAAATTTGTGTGACTTGTTTTATTGCCATATTTGTTTTATCACAGTGGTCTGGAACTGAACCCACAATATCTCTGAGGTATACTTGTATTTATTTTTATACTCATTTTCCACTTAAGGTAAGTGATTCTGGTTTTCCATTTTATGATAGTGAAAAAATATTCCTTTCTAAATAAATGTATTTAAGAGTCTATGTCAATAAGAACATTAATAGGGCAGATGGTAGGTAGATGAAGGCCAAAATCACAAAGACAGTGTAAGAATGACAGACATTTTGGAAATCCTGCTTTGATTGAAAGAATGGTGGACATTAGAGTTAGATTTGAGTCAGAAGTCTAGCTGTGTTGTGATTAGTCATGAGACCCTGGGCAAATAACTTTTGCTATCTGCGAAAGGTAAGAAGTCTGCCGGGTGTGGTGGCTCATGCCTATAATCCCAGGACTTTGGGAGGCCGAGGCGGGTGGATCACCTGAGGTCAAGAGTTCGAGACCAGGTTGGCCAACATGACGAAACCCTGTCTCTACTAAAAATACAACCAAGAAAAGTAGCTGGATGTGGTGGCAGGCGCCTGTAATCCCAGCTACTTGGGAGACTGAGGCAGGAGAATTGCTGGACCCCAGGAGGCGGAGGTTGCAGTGGGCCAAGATCATGCCACTGCCACTGCACTCCAGCCTGGGCGACTGAGCAAGAATTTGTCTCAAAAAAAAAAAAGTAAGAAGTGATGGAGGAAGTACCCACTTCACTGGAAAAAAGGTAATGATGGGTGGGCTAAGTTGGATAAATCGTGGTAGGAGGAGGTAAAGCGGCCTATACAGGCATAAGGTGTTATTACCATTATCCTGTGCCCACAGGATTAACAATCTTTCCTTTTTACCAAAAAGATATTTAAAGTCATAACTGGATTCTAAACCCTTCAGGGCAATGCTGGCTGCTCACGGGTTCACTGGAAAAAGTCTAGCAGTTCTGGACAGGGACAGGGAGGATCAGTGGAAGAACTGCTTGCCATTTGGTCTCTCCTGGATAGAACTTAGAGCAGCCTGGGGCCTCTGTTTCAACCCTCATCCAGACCCCTACTCTATACTGAGTCAGATGCACACAAGGATCTTGGGGGTGGCCTGTTGTGATGTATTGTTGCATAAAACAGGTGTTTTGCTAAACTGGGTAGGAAGAGTTGTAACAGATATTCTTCTCTTGGATCTTGACTCTGGGGTTCCTGTTCCATTTAGTGTAGTAGTTTTTCTTGGAGGATTTGGATTTTGGTAGGTGACATCCCATTGACCTGGAGAGGAAAGAGGAAATATAAATGGTCAGCAATCAAGTTAGTCATTTGCTGATCTCTGGCTTTTAGAATACTGGGTAAGATCCTGTGGGAGGAAAGAGAATAAAGTGATTTATCCCATTCTTGATGAGGGATCCACCCTAGATATATGTGAAGTTAACTTACAGGAAGAAGCTCTTGATTCCAGGTCTGCATGATGTCAAAAACAAAGCACTTTGCACAATAAGTCAGGAAAGTGAGGTCCATTAGGAAGGGACAGGACTAAGAGCAACAAGGTGCCCTGAAGAGTGTGAAAAGGGAATGATGGAAGGGAAGCAGCATGTTATAAAAGCAAACAGAGTGCAAATGAGATTGGATGTTAGAGATGAGATTGGATGGATGGATCTGGCAGCAGGAGGAGCCGTAGGCTTCGGGGGAGCCGTAGAAGCAGTGCTTCTGGAGAAAAGCCTGGAGCCAAGCGGTGGCAATGATAATTAAGAAGGAGCAAGCATGCAAGAGGCATTGTTAAAGAAGTAGCCAAGAATTTGCAGGGCTTGATGAAGGAAGTGAAAGAAAGAGTAGAGAGATGGTGCTGAGCTCTTGAGCCTGAGCATTTGGGAGGAGGAAATGCCCAAGATGGTCCTGGGAAAGGCAGGAAAACAGGATCACCTTAGGAAGGGAAGATGAGCAGGCTGATATCAACTATGTTGATTTTTAGGAACTGTCAGGATGAAGTCAAGTCAACTGTCTATCAGGAGGTTGGAGAGACATGACATTAGAGGTCAGGAGAAGGGTCGGAGCTGAGGACAAATATTCAAGAACTCCAGGGGTCCAAGAGGTAGGGATAGAAAGTGCAAAGGATAGAAAGCACATCTTTTTTTTACCTACATATATGATCAAAGTCGTCCATTTTCCCTAAAAAGAGAGTGAAATTCTGCATCTTAATGAAGATAGAGATGTACAAGAATACCTCACCCTGTCCCCTCCAGGCATGCTTGCAAGCCCACGAGTCAGTGTGGCATAGCAGTGGGAAACTGTCTCCCCTCTCTAGCAAACCCAGGTTTATAAGCTCTCAAGAAATGGCACAGATTTGGAATAAATGTCTGGAGTTGATCAAATTATGGGACAGACGTCAGCCTGGGAGTGCATTTTGGTCTTCCCATCATATGCCTCCCCACCCATCTCCCATCTCCTCTTGCCCCATGGCTTCTGCTCCCCTAGCCCCTTACCTCTTCTTCTCCCTTACCTAAAATTCCCAGATACACTCTTTGGTAATGTCTTCGCTGTCTGCCAACAGGGTGCCGCTTTGGTCGGCTCGCATGTAGAAGCCATTGGGGGCCAGTACGGTGAGTAAGTTGCTCCCCTGAAGCTCGATACAGAAGTTGAGGGCAAACTTGCCCCAAGGGCGAAAGGTACCAAAGGATGTTATTGACCAGAAGGATCCCCCCTGTGCTGGAGAAGGAAGAGCTCAGGTTGGTAGGCCATTCATAGGGGAGTCCTCCAGCAATCTAGCCTTGGAGGGGCTTCGTGGAGGCATGCCACCCTCCCCTGGCTGCCCCATCCTGCCTGCATTGGCAGGTCCTTCTTCGGAAATGCAGGAGGGCCAATAGGGATTCCACTGCTGTCTGTTCTGCCAACCCACCTGGGGCTTTGAAGTGTGAAAACAAACAGAGATCCTGTTTTTCCTTTTTTTTTTTTTTTTTTTTTTGAGATGGATTCTCGCTTTATGCCCAGGCTGGAATACAGTGGCGCAATCTCGGCTCACTGCAAACTCCGCCTGTGCCATTCCTCCTGCCTCAGCCTCCCGAGTAGCTGGCACTACAGGCGCCCACCACCACACCTGGCTAGTTTTTTGTATTTTTAGTAGAGATGGGGTTTCACCGTGTTAGCCAGGATGGTCTCGATCTCCTGACCTCATGATCCACCCGCCTCGGCCTCCCAAAGTGCTGGGATCACAGGCGTGAGCCACTGTGCCCGGCCTGTTTTTCCTTTTATAATGAGAGGCCCTGGGTGGCAGGCCCTGAAGTCTGAGCTGGGGCTAAGGCAGGGACTAGACTGTGAACTCTCAGGCGGGCAAGAGGAGCCACTCACCCTGGAAGTGGTAGATACCCTGTTGGCAGGGTAGTAGGTGAATGCGGTCGGGCTGATCCTGGTTGCACTGTATGAGGTCATGGCCTGATGAGGAGCCCACATAGCCATAACGACCTCGCAATACAAGGAAGGGGCGATTGGCAAATAAAATCCCAAATTCCTCATTTGGGCCTGAAAGAAATAGGAAGGATTATCTGGATGGGCTGCCTTTAGGTGTTTTTCCCAGTGGAAGCAGGAGTGGGGGACACTAATTGCAGAAGGGTGTGGTCAATATTTTAACACTGAATGAACACCTACTATGTGTCAGATCTTACACTAGGTGCTTGTGAAATGCTTGTGAGAGCACCTAGCACATGCGAAACCCAAGAAGCTTTAATATTCTTCCTTCCTTTGAGGTGTGTTGATGTGTTTAATCCTCACAACAATTCTGTGAGGCCGCAGAATTGTAGACAATGAAATGTCCATTTTTATAGACGACAAAACTGAGGCTCAAGGAGGTGCTTTGCTCAAGTGATGACAAAAATTCAGTGACTGAATGAGTACAGACCCAAATCTTCTGACCCCGACTCTAGTGTTTTATTTTTTTGTTTTTGTTTTTTTCCTTTTTTGAGATGGAGTCTCACTCTGTTGCCCAGGCTGGAGTGCAGTGACACGATCTTGGCTCACTGCAACCTCCACCTCCCAGGTTCAAGCGATTCTCCTGCCTCAGCCTCCTGAGTAGCTGGGGTTACAGGTATGCACCACCACGTCTGGCTAGTTTTTGTATTTTCAGTAGAGATGGGGTTTCACCATGTTGGTCAGGCTGGTCTCAAACTTCTAACCTTGTGATCCACCCACCTCAGCCTCCCATAGTGCTGGGATTACAAGCGTGAGCCACCACACCCGGCCTTCAGTGTTCTTTTTAACCATCATATTCCACCTCCCTCTAAAGTTCTCCGTGACTTGGAATCATCTGGCAGGAAGGCTGCTCCACTCACCTGGAAGGGTAGCATTGGCCATCAGCAGGCCATTGGGTGCAATGCCCAGGAAGCGCCCCCTGCAGGACTGCAGGATGATCCTGCCACAGTTCCAGTGCATTCGGAAGAACGTGTCAGACTCCAGGGGGTGCCCATCAGCCATCACTGCCCTGTGGCGCCTCTGGAAAGAATGTCAGGAACAGAGATGAGGAGTAAGGACCGACAATCTCAGCTTTCTAGGAATAAAACCAGTTTTATTCCTAGACTCTCTTTCCCACATCCCACCTATCAGCCTTTTTCATGCTCCCAGAGTTGATGAGAATCCTTTTGGAAGATGTACTGTGGCCTCAGCTCTCCCCGTTCCCCCAGTCTGTGCTGTCTCCCAGAGCACAGCATAAAAACTAGGTCAGGATATCACAGGGAGAGAAATAAACCTCAGTCTTGACTCCAAAATCATTTTGAAGTAGATCATAGGCATAAAAGTGAAAGGTAAACTATGAAACATCTAGAAGAATACATAAGAGAAGTTCTTTGCAAGTTTGGGGTAGGCAATGGTTTCTTGGGACAAGAAAAGCAGTAACCATTTTAAAAAACTGATAAACTGAACTTCACTGAAATTAAAAACTTGCTTCTCAAAAGAACCATTAAACAAATAAAAAGGCAAGCCCCAGGTTGGGAGAAAACTTTTGCAATACATATATTTGGCAAAGGACTTGGATTTAGAATACATAAAGAACTCTTACAACTCATTAATAAGACAAACAACCCAGTAACAAATAGCAAAGGATCTGAACAGATACGTTGCAGAGAAGATATACAAATGGCCAATGAGCACATGAAAATGGGCACGGTGGCTCATACCTGTTATCCCAGCACTTTGGGAGGCTGAGGTGGGCAGATCATGAGGTCAGGAGTTCGAGACCAGCCTGGCCAACGTAGTGAAACCCCATCTCTACTAAAAATACAAAAAATTAGCCGGGCACGGTTGTGCATGCTTGTAGTCCCAGCTACTCGGGAGGTTGAGGTAGAAGAATCTCTTGAACCCGGGAAGTGGAACTTGTGGTGAGCTGAGACTGAGCCATTGCACTCCAGTCCAGGTGACAGAGTGAGACTTTGCCTCAAAAAAAAAAAAAAATTCTAAACCTTACTAATTATAAGGTAAATATGAATTAAATCCATAAATTACGTACCCACTAGAGTGGCTAAAATAGAAAAGATAGATAATCCAAAAGCCGGCTTTACTGTTGGTGAGGATATGGAATTCTTAGAACCCTCACACATTATTGACAAGAATGTAAAATAGTATAGTCACTTTAGAAAACTGACATTTTCTTATAAAGTTAAGCACATATCTATTATACAACCTAGTAATTCCACTCCTACATATTTACCCAAGATAAATGAAAATGTATGTTCACAAAAAGACTTGTACATGAATGCTTATAGCAACTTTATTCCTAATAGCCCAGACTAGAAACAACCCAAGTGTTCATCAACAAGTGAATAGATAAACAAATCACATTTATGAGCAGCATTATAGAATACCATTCGGCAATAAAAAGGAATGAACTACTGATACACGAACATTATGAACGAATCTTAAAAACATTGTGCCAAGCAGAAGAAACATATGTACCATACATACTGTATGTTTCCATTTATCAGAAATGCTAAAGTAGGTAGGCAAATCTAATTCACAGAGACAGAACACAGATCAGTGGTAGCTGGGAGAGGGAGGGCAAGGGTGGAGGGAAACTGCAAAGAAACAAGAGGAAATTCTGTGGCGTTGAAAATATTCTCTCACTTGTGATATGCTTATGGCATGGTTGCATGGATGGATACATTTGTCAAAACTTACTGAATTTTACACTTAATAGGTGCATTTTATTTATAAAACATACATAATATGCATATTCGTATACAATATACATAATTTATACATATGTGTATTATATAATTTACATACATGCAAATTATACCTTAATACAGTTGATTTTTTTTTTTTTTAAAAAGGAGGCCCCATTGGGTAAAAATGAATGTTTATCGACACGTGCCTCCACAGCCCACATCATCCTCTCACCATTTGCCTTGAAAAAGAAGGAAGTCTAGGCAGGGAGAGCTCAGAGCTTAAGGTTTCTCTTGCTCAGGAAGCCAAGGTCTCACCTGGGCTAGGTAGTAGCCATTGGCTGAACGAAGCTGCACAGTGGGGCTCTCACTGTCACATTCAAACTGGAACAAGGACATTGGGGTTAAGCGCTCAGAAGCAGCACGCACCTCATCATCTGCAGAAGAAGCGCATGTCAGTAAAGCCTCACCCTCAGTCTTGGCCCCTTCTCCATGTTTTATGACCAGGGCTTCTGTCCCTCCTTTTTCCCTTCTCAACCTTCATCACTTTCTGTTGGACCATGGTAGGTCTGCACAAGACCCAGGCAACTTTCCCCTAAATCCCATACCCATGCTTTTCTGTCCTTCTCGACGGCACAAAAGATCCCCTTGGGACCCCAGGATCTTCCTTATTAGCAGACTCAAAAATCTATGCTGATCCCAAACACATTTTCCTCTTTTCAACAGCCAGCCCTTCCTCTCTCCACCGCTGTGTTGGGCCCAGCACTTACCGTAGATGACTGAAATGAACCGCCGAGTCTTTGACCTGAGTCTCACCCAGGTTGGGCAGTGCTGTAGGATGAACCACTCCTCACCCCTCACGGGGTTGCAACCCAGGCCCAAGAGCAGATGCGTGCCCTGTGGATATAACATGCCTCCTTCTCCATCACACAGTGCCACAAGCCCTCCAGGCCGCACTTGCATGTGAAAAGCTGTCTGTGATGAGGGTTGGGAGAACAGCCGGTCTACATGGGACAAAAAGTGGTGTGTAGAGGTCTCCAGGTGGTAGCATCCATCTCGAAAATGCAACAGGAAGCCACACTCCTCCAGGCAGGGAACTGCTGCATCCACCCAGATGCGGCCCATAGTGGGGTCAGCCCGGGCATAGCAGCGGTGGATGGGGCTGTAGAGGATCACGTGGACATGGAGGGCTGGTCGGGGGGTCCACATGTGGTAAGCTGAGAGGACCCGGGAAGTGCAAAACACGTCCTTGCCATTGGACTCCAGATAACGACCAGAAATTAGGCACTGGAGGGTCCACTTGCTGTTCCGGTGGAAACGCAATAGAAAGCACCCATGGTGGCTGGTCCTTGGGCGGCCATAACACATAGTGCCATCACACTCACACAGCAGGTAGAGGCCCTGCACACTCTTTAGTCGTACCACGGCCTGTGTCTCATGCTCATTGCTCACCAGGATCTCCCAGGTCTGGAGGCATCAGGAAGGAGAGGAGGGAAATCAGTGTCAACAAGTTACCAGACCAAGGAGCCCTGCAACTGTCATGGCTGGCATCATCCTGGCACCTTCATCAGCACCAACCACCTGCCCTTCCACATCAGCCCTGGTGTCTCCTTGCTGTCAGCTCTTCCACTTTCCCAATCTCCCCTCATCAAAAGATCTCTGGGCCCTTCCAACCCTGCAGCCAGATGGCAAGATCCAAAGATAAGTTCTTGATGTCCACCTCCTTCAGCTAACAGAAGGTAAACTTCCCTCCTTTCTTAATCCCGCTCTTCAATATCTAATTTTTAAAGAAATGCTTTGGTATAAGTCTTACTTTTTTCTTCCTCACTGTTGTCCACAGAGAGCACCCTTAGCCAATAACTCCATCCCCAAATGTTGCCTTCCAGCATAGCAAGACAGAAGCAAAAGCTCTTATAGGCAGGCCCTGGCTCCAGGGATGAAGATGGGAGCACGAACAGTTCAGATGCAACTGCCTGGTTCAGCTGTGATCAACCTTGTTATAAAAGGAAGAACTTCTCCCCTGCCTCACTCTGGCACCCATCCCAGAGGTGCCTACATTCCTCTCTAGAATGAAGACCAACACTGCTAGGGCTTCTGGAGTTCCCCTTTCTCAAACCACAACCAGAACAGAAACATAGGCTTTGCAATAACTCCACTGGTCCAACTTCCCCTGGATGCCCACAATTCTGCTTTCCCACCTGGGCTCTCCACTTCTCTTCTTTATGACACAACCACACTGTGCTGGGATGGGGAATAGGGGACAGTTAGAGCAGGACAAGGCAGCGAGGGCAAGGCTGAGGCTTCTTTTTGTGGAATAAGTTGAGAGGTGGGAGATGGGGCAATGGGGTCTGTGAACAAAAGCCTGGAGTAGAAAAGTCTCAGGGCTGGCAATGGCAGAACCTAGGAAAGTGATTAGGTTGAGAGTACATCCCACTTTCATATACAGGCAAGTGCATATACACACACACACACACACACAGACAGCTTGGCCACTCAGAAAACTGGTTACAGTATAGGTTTGCTTTGTCACCTGTCTCCTGCCCAAACTCTTCGCAGTTGCAGTGACTGTATTCTTGCATGCCTCAAAGGTGAGGTAAGTTCCTGCCCAGCTGATGAGCCCAACCCTTAGGTCCTCAGCCTTGGGATGTCTGTGTATCCACTCCATCTCATCCATGGGGCCGACACCACAGGTGATGACTCCGTCCGGCCCAGCCCTCCCCCCCGTAGTGAGGTTCCACAGGCCATAGGGCCTGTAGTACCCACCAGATGTTCCCAGAGAGAACTTCCCAGGCAGAGGCTGGCCTGGGGCCCAGCACCTCTGTGACCCGGGAGCATTGTGACTGTGAGGGCAGCCTCTTATCCCACTGTAGTGGGGAAAGGGCCCTTGCCCAGCAGCATTAATCCACGGCCTAGAGGAGGCGGGTCCAGAGCCTCCGGTGTTTGTCTTCCTATTCCCCTCTGGGCACCGAGGTAGGCTGAGCTGAGACCAGGATCTGGAACTTCAACCTGTGAATTTAGGCAAGTTTTCCCCTTTCTTTACCTCTGTTTCTCATTCTAACAACAGGATAGAAATCAACCTCTTTCCTCCCAAGGAAGTGGGTTCTGCCTGGCTTCCTTGCAGCTCAGGTATTTTGTTAAGTAAAAGATATCTAAGAAAAATCTATCAACTTTTATGGCCCTTAAGAGGATGAGGTCAAAATGTTCCAGATGTTGCTTTGCAGGGAGTATGAGGAAACCCTAGTTAATCAGCTGACATCAAATAACACATATTCATCACAAAGGCTGGCTCAGGACCTGGGTAAGGAGAAGTGCATAGGTGGAGAGAGCACCAAGCAGCCCTCCTCAACCCCAGCTGCTCTGCTGGTGGGTAGGACAGCTGACTGGGCAGACAGAGCTCCTGCAAGGATATCTTTCCCCTTCAAAGAATCTCCGAGTTATAGTCTCTTGGACTCACTTCCTGCAAAGCTTGAGGAGAAAACCCAGCTCAGAACCTGGAAAAAGTGACATGAAGGAAAAAGTGACATGAAGGAAAAAGTGACATGAAAGAAAAAGAAAGGCAAAAAGAAGTGATGATGAGTTCTGCCTAAGCCTGGCTAGGATTCAAGGAAAAATGGGCAGTCAATCACACTTGGAGAATAGGCCACTCTCCTGGTTCCTTTTTTTGAGACAGGGTCTTGCTCTGCTAGCTAGGTTGGAGTGCATCTCAGTTGACCGCAGCCTTGATCTCCCAAGCTCAAGTGATCCTCCTGCCTCAACCTCCTGAGGTGCTGGGACCACAGGTGTACACCTCCATGACCAGGTAATTTTTTATTTTTGTTTTTTTGTAGAGATGGGATCTTGCCATGTTGCCCAGGCTGGTCTTTAACTTCTGGGATCAAGCAATCCTCCTGCCTCAGCCTCCCAAACTGCTAGAATTACAGGCATGAGCCACAGTGCCCAGCCACCCCTGGTTCCTTACACCTGCTTTCCTATTCCCCATAGGTGGGGTCTTCCCAGGTAGCAAGAGTCTCAGTGGCGAGCAGCAAGGAACTACAAGCCCCAGACTCCACCCATGTTTTATAAAATAAGGATAATAGACTATTAGTGGCAGAATCCTCTGGGTAATTTTATTTTTTATTTTTTTGAGACGGAGTCTTGCACTGTCACCCTGGAGTGCAGTGGTGTGATCTCAACTCACTGCAAGCTCCGCCTCCTGGGTTCACGCCATTCTCCTGCCTCAGCCTCCCGAGTAGCTGGGACTACAGGCACCCACCACCGCGCCCGGCTAATTTTTTTGTATTTTTTTTTAATAGAGATGGGGTTTCACCGTGGTCTCAATCTTCTGACCTTGTGATCCACCCACCTCAGCCTCCCAGTGCTGGGATTACAGGTGTGAGCCACCGCGCCTGGCCTCCCCTGGGTAATTTTAAAGATTCATATTGTTGGGCATCAGACTAGTCCTGACGAATCACATTTTCTGAAATGTACCTCAGGATTCGCATTATTAACGCACATTCTCTCCCCCTCTAATTTTAATGTGCAAGGCAAACATTAAGAACTGCTCTAAGTAGCTACGAGAATGATGGGAAGAGTTACGTGGTTCATGGAACTATGAAGGGAGATCCTGTAATCTTCAGCAAAGGGTCCTTGGAGCTGGGAAGGAATGAGACTTCCACCACTGGAAACCCTACAGTATTTCCAGCCCAATAAGGAGGGAGAAGCTGAGCTGAGGTATGTGTGGGTGGGGTTGCCCTGCAGCCTTAGCTGCTTTGATCCTCTCCCATGTTCTCTCTTGGTACCCAGTAACCCAGTCTCCCCGTTGCAGGCTATAGACAACACCGTGTACAAACCACAGCAAATTTATTACTCAAGATCCAGTGCCACATTATAGCACCACCCGGAACCCTCACCTTCCCCCCCAACCTGGCCCCTAGAGTACACCCAAAACAGAAAAAAAAGGAAACCCAGATCCCTGCTCCTCCTCTGGAAGAGGGGGCCTTGGCCAGGAAGCCCCTTCCATAGGTCCCAGCAGGCAGGAGAGTGGACCCCTCTGTGCCCAGAGAGCAAGGCTCCAGGCTCCAACAACAGAGAGAACATGCAGGCAGGAGCAGGAGCAGAGGCCTGTGGCTGTGGGGGAGGAAGAGTGGGAGGAAAGGGCACTGCCTGAGGAGTCCGGGAGTCTGGTCATCCCGGGGATGCACGCAGGAGCTTCCGGGCATCAGGGGCCTGCCCCTGGCTGGTTAGCGCTTTGACAGCTCGTGGGACAGCCAGTCCAGACCATCATAGAGACCTGTGCCTTGGGTGGCACAGGTGGCCTGGACATACCACTGTGGGGAAAAGGAAAGAAAGAGGTCAGCAACCAGGAACAAAAGGGCCTTTATATCCCTGTCCCAGCCTGTGGCCTCCCTAAAGAGGCAGGATTCAGCACCAGGTGGGCAGGACCCTTACCGTGCGGCTGCGCAAGTGCTGTAGCCCCAGCTTGTCAGTCAGCTCGCTCACGGGCATGGCGTTGGGCATGTCTTGCTTGTTGGCAAATACCAGCAGCACTGCATCCCGCAGCTCGTCCTCCTGCAGCTGAGAGGGGAGAAGAGAAGATGGGACCCAGGCTGCGTCTTCTTTACTGTATGGGGAATTCCCTTTCTACCTCCTAGGATCTTGATTGGAAAAAAAAATATTGTGTAGTCTGCCACTGAAGACAAGACATAGTTATAAATGCGCTTGAGGTGACCTGAGCCATAAGTCCAGAAATGAAAGACCTTTTCCTAATTTGAGTACTTGCCTAGGCAAAATGACAACATTTCCAAATGGAAAAGGCAAGAATGTAAAATGTTTCTCTTTACCACATATAAGTCCCATTTCCCCTGCAACTTCTCAGACTCAGATGTAAAGACATGAGAATGCAGCTGGGCGCGGTGGCTCATGCCTGTAATCCCAGCACTTTGGGAGGCTGGGGCAGGTGGATCACCTGAGGTCGGGAGTTCGAGACCAGCCCGGCCAACATGGTGAAACCCTATCTCAGCTAAAAATACAAAAATTAGCTGGGCATGGCAGAAGGCGCCCATAATCCCAGCTACTCGGGAGGCTGAGGCAGGAGAATTGCTTGAACCCGGGAGGCAGAGGTTGAGCCGAGATTGTGCCTTTGCACTCCAGCCTGGGCAACAAGAGCAAAACACCATCTCAAAAAAAAAAAAAAAAAAAGACACGAGAATGCACAGAAAGTCAGTCCCATCCAAAACGGTGAGATACACAATGTATCTGTCCATAAAGAAAAACTTGTATTTCTGGTCTTCAATGCTTGTTGGGGGCTCCCTGACTTCTATAGCACTAGAGAGATCACTCTGTCCCCAACCTGAGGGTTCAGTTCCCAGGGCTCTGGGTACTTACCATCTTCTGGAGTTCATCAGCAGATTCTTGGACCCGCTCCCGGTCATTACTGTCCACCACAAAGATGAGGCCCTGGGCAAGAAGGAAGAAAGGAGAAGCAATCACTCCTGCCTGGGACATACTGTAGTGTGGCCCTTTCTCTTCTCTTGCCGTCTGTAATTGTGTCAATCCTTCTCATCTAGTAAACGCTACAGAAGTTTACAGAACTCCATAGAAGCTCTACAGAAGTCCCAGCACAAACTAGAGACCCCACCGCAAAGAAGTAGTAGTTTATCTAAAGAAGTGCAAGGAAATAAAGACATGTGATGAGGGCTAAATCAGGCAGCCTGGCCCCAGAATCCTGCTTCTAAAGAGAAGTTCAAGCTGGTGAAGACTAAGGTGAGCTCTGAAGAGTGAGTAGAGGGTAGCCAAACAGAGGGGGGAGAAGCGGGGAAGGGTTTTCTCCTTGGCCTGGGGGCCCAGCCCAGGCCAACAATTCTGTTCTCCCAGCCCTAACACCTTTTCCCGTGGGGTTAGAGTCCCCTCCCAACACTCCACCTGAGTGTTCTGGAAGTAGTGCCGCCACAGAGGCCGAATCTTGTCCTGGCCTCCCACGTCCCAGACTGTGAAACAGATGTTCTTATATTCCACTGTTTCTACATTGAAGCCTGCAGATAATTGGGAAAAAAAAATATGAGAAAAACTCCTGAAAGGAGGGAACTCACTGAAACTACTTAGATCTCAGCAGGGACACAAAACCAGAAGGCAATGATCAAGGCCCAGGGGAACAGAACCCCAGAACTGCCGGTCAACAGGGCGGGGCTAGGTCACATCCACCCCGCCTCCGGTATCCACGTAGAGATACCCTGACCCACTTCTCAAATAGCTGTATCTGGTGTCAGGGTCAGCTCCAGAAAAGTGGCAGAACTGGGAGCAGACCCCGAGAGGGCCCGCCGCGGCGCTCCCGCTCCCTGCTTCGTCCCCGGGCTCACCTATGGTTGGGATGGTGGTGACAATCTCCCCCAACTTCAGTTTGTACAGGATTGTGGTCTTGCCAGCCGCATCCAAGCCAACTGCAACGGAGAGGGGCACAGGGATGGAGATGGGAGCGAGGGAGCCCCCTAGAGACCAGGGAAAATGAAGAGGCCACAACAGCTGATGGTGACGGGGGCGGAGAGCGGGAGCGCCTCCAGGTGCGCGTCGTTATCTACCTTCGGGGCCTGGAGGGCAGTTGGGTGGCGTGAGCCAACTCCAAAGAGGGCGCGGCGCGGGAAAGGGCTGGGATGCAAGGGGCACGGGGGGTAGGCCGCGCTCCTTTTAAAAGTCGTCTCCAAGGGCGGAATCCTCCCTTCTTATCAGCCGGGCAGGGGCGGAGGGAGCTTCACCCCACCCAGGCCCGCAGCTCCGGGTGTCAGGCCCCGGGGTCGGCGCTGCAGACCGGGACCCGCCCGAGAGCTGAGGCCCCGGGGCGTTAGGAGGTGGGTGACTCGGGGCCAGAGCCCCAGGTGAGCGGGGCTGGAGGGACGCGGGGGCGGAAGGGCTGCGCCGGGGCCGGCGCCCCGGTCCGGGCCGCGCGCTCGATCTGCCTCACCCATGAGAATCCGCATCTGCTTCTTCCCGAAGATCCGCGAAAAGAGCGCGGACACGGTGAGGCCCATGGCGGGGCCCGGGGAGGGGGCGCGGGCACCGACGCGGGGTGCGGGCTGGAACTGGCCGGCCGCGGGGGGATGGGGCGCAGCAGCAGCAGGAGGAGGCTCCGCCACCGCCTCCGCGCGTCGCTGCCCTCCCGACGTCACCGCGGGCCCGCCCCCACCCGGGCCCCGCCCCCGGCTCTGGGCCCCGCCCCACCCCGGGCCTGGCTGCTGGGGAAGCCGAAGCTCCGCGAGTAGCCGCCTCTGGCCTGGGTCCCGCGCTGCCCTTATTTGGGAACGGGTCTGGGTCTCCAATGTGCCTGTCAGGCCTATGGCCGCCAAACCGGCAGCCCGAGCGCGGCTGAGGAAAGGCTTCATCGCTCCGCATCGGCCTCTGCCCCCATTTTCAGTGGCCGGCCGCTGGGCTTTGGTTTGTGGCGTCCAGGCCGCTAGGGCTCCGGTTTTAGCTCTTGGGAACCAGTAGCACTGAACGTGCGCACCACTCTCCTTTGGGGAGCGGAAGATGCGCTTAGGGGTCTTGGTCCTCCCTTTACCGCCTCATCTTCCACTGAGGATCTTGCGCGTAGGAGGTGGTCGTTTGAAGAGTGCGCCGGAGGTAGGGGTAGGTGCCCAAGTGCTAGCTAGCTTCCATGGTTCCTCAAAACGCCTACTTCGTAATTCCCAATCAGCGGAACCAGTGTAAGATTCCCGGCCTTGGGCGGCGTGGTCGCAGACCCACTCCTGGGCTGTTGAAGTCCACCTTCGCTTAGATCGCCCTGCGGGCCCCGCCTCTCAGTCCAGGCGCTGGCCGCTTTGCTGAAGGGCCTCATTTTGCCACAGACTGGTGGACCTGGCTTATTCTTGCACACCCATTCAGGATTTTGTGAGGATCTTGACTCCCTAGACCCAAAGAGCTTCACATGTCATTTCCCTGCCTCATTTTAGCATCTGAGAGGAGAATAGCAAAATAGGAATGAAATTCTTCTGCGGTGGAGACTGGCTCAATGCCATGCATTTAATATAGGCCTAACAAATGCTTGTTCAGTTGAACTGGACTGATAGATTCCCAATGGAGCAAGGGCAGGTGTTATGCCTACTCTGGGTTCCCAGTGGGCTTCTAGGATCAATTGTTTATGGACTCGAGGTAAACTGAGCTGGGAATAAAAAACCCTTCATTCATTCATTTGCTTTTTCAGCAGATATTTACTGTGCACCCACCACATGCCAGCACGTGGTTTCAGGCTTTAGTTCAAATCTTAATTCTGCCATTTCTTGAGGATTTGGCTTCAACACTCCTCATAACTCTTCTGTTATTTCGTCATCTATAAAAGGAGACTTGTTCTAACTTAAGGGGTTATGGTGAATATTAAAATGATGAGATAATGTGACTGAGTGTTATGTATAATACAGCTTGATGTTATTTGGGCCACTGAGAAACGGGGTCTGAACAGACCTCCAGGTCCTGCCCCATCCTGACCTGCAAAGTCTATACCAAGGACAGACTTTGGGAAACAGATAGGAGTGAGTGCATGACTTTCCTTTTTCCTTCAGTCATAGATTTGCATCACTAAGAAGGCTTTTATGAGGCTGAAGAGTACATTTTAGAGAGTTCCAATATAATAACAGAACTAGTGTTCACCAAGTTAGATCAATTCTACATTTAGCTCTTTTATCAGCCTCTTTGTTTCCATCTCTGTTGTCACTACCTTCTCTTCCCCCATGACTGAGTCTCCTCAGAGGTCTCCTTGCCCCTTGTTCCCTCCAACATGTCATACAAGTCTTGATGACATCCCACTGTTCAGATTAAAATCCATTTAGGGCCTTACTATAACCCAAGATAAAATTTAAATGCTGTAAGTTGAGCCCCTACCTATTGTGCCAGCCCCTCTGTTGTCATCTCCTTCACATACCCTAAGCTACTGAATGCTTTCTGGGTGAGTCAAACTCTGATACCCTACAGGTCTTTGCATTTTTTGCACCTACCTGGAATGCTAGTTTCCCTGATCTCTGGTTAGGTGGACAATCAGGACTCATTCTTAAAATCCCGAAGTATTATTCCCAAGAGCCTTCTATGCCTCACCTAGACAGGCCTCTTTCCTCTTAACTTTCATGCCACTTTGAATATACTCAGACATACTGGTGTGATAGCAGGACATATTTGTATATCTGGTTCCTCACTAGATTGTGAGCTCCCTGAGGGCAAGGTTGTGTCTCTTAATGGTGTTACCATCTAGCACAGCACGTGATATGTTGAGAATCAGACTGATTAGGATAGAACTCCTAAACTTACTAGCTGTGTGACCTTGGGCATGTTACGTATAACCTTTCTGCCTCATGTTTTCATATCTGTAAAATATTGCTAATGAGTATAGTGCTTACAAGAATTATTGTAAAGACTAAATAGCAAAACTCTTGTGAGCTTCTGGTATATAGCTGGCACTCAGGATAGACATGGCTATAGAGTGCCCTCCATAAATATTTGTTGAATCAACTCGGCAGAACTAAGGAAGGGTACTATTACGCTGTATGCCTACTAGGTACCAAGCACTGTGCTAGAGAGGAGTGCAGTTTTCGTGGTCTAAATGGGAGTCTTAATTGTTGCCTTTTAGGGATATGGGTCCTGAGCTCCCAAATCGTTGGATGTGTGGTTCACCTGGGTGTTTGTTAAGAATGCAGTGCGACGTTGCCCTCTGTCGCTCGCTGATCGTAGCCCGAGGTCAAGCTTGGGCGCCCTCACAAAACCAGTACCACTCTGGTGTCTTCGACTTTGCTGGCTTCACCCTTCCCAAACCTGTTGTTTGCCGCTCGCGGCCCCACTGCACATTCTCAGCGGGCCGATGTGGCCCCGCCTACCTCGCGCCCACTGGGGGCGGAGCCTGCGGCGCATCGCTGACGTCACTTCCAGCGGACACGGAAGCGCCGTTGTCGGCAGATGTAGTTAGGAAGTCGTGATGGGTCAGCGTAAGCCTCTGGCCGACGTGGGCCGAGGGGGCCGGCCCGGGCTGTTGTGACCCAGACGAGCGGAGAGTGCGGAGCGGCTTTTCGGCCAGCGCTGACGAGCCCTGGCAGTGCGCGCGCCTCTGGTGCCAGTGTCGCTCCGCCTCCGGGATAGAATCCGCCCCAGCCCTCTGGGCCTGGGACCCGGCGGCCGCTTTCTCCAGTCCTTCCCGCCGATCCGCATTAGGTCCGGGATAACTGGGTGGAGTAGGTGTGCGGCCCGCCGCCGGAGAGCCCGCTAGCTGTTTCTTTAAGCCCCCCCTGCGTCTTCGCGGCCCTCTCCCGTTCTGCCGGAAAGCTGACGTGGGGCAATCCGTTCAGAACCTCCATGGAGAAGTTTGGGATGAATTTCGGAGGCGGCCCGAGCAAGAAAGACTTGCTGGAGACTATAGAGACGCAGAAGAAGCAGCTTCTCCAGTATCAGGCACGGCTCAAGGATGTGGTCCGTGCCTATAAAAGCCTACTGAAGGAGAAAGAGGCGCTAGAGGCCAGCATCAAGGTGCTGTCGGTATCCCACGAGGCAGATGTGGGCCTCGTAGGTGTCCAGCTTCCAGGCCTCACATTTCCTGACTCTGTGGATGACCGGTGCTCCACTCACAGCGAGGATAGCACTGGGACCGCCACTAGCTTGGATACTGCGGCCAGTCTCACCAGCACCAAGGGTGAGTTTGGGGTAGAAGATGACAGACCGGCCCGGGGACCACCACCTCCAAAGTCCGAAGAGGCCAGTGGGTCCGAAAGTGGCGTTAGCAGTAGCAGTGGGGATGGACCATTTGCAGTTGGGGAGGTGGACAAAAGACTGCACCAACTGAAGACTCAGTTGGCTACTTTGACTAGTTCTTTGGCCACAGTCACTCAGGAGAAGTCCCGCATGGAGGCTTCTTACGTGGCTGACAAGAAGAAGATGAAACAGGACTTAGAGGATGCCAGTAACAAGGCGGAGGAGGAGAGGGCCCGCCTGGAGGGAGAATTGAAGGGGCTGCAGGAGCAAATAGCAGAAACCAAAGCCCGGCTTATCACACAGCAGCATGATCGGGCCCAAGAGCAGAGTGACCATGCCTTGATGCTGCGTGAGCTCCAGAAGCTGCTGCAGGAGGAGAGGACCCAGCGCCAGGACTTGGAGCTTAGGTTAGAAGAGACCCGAGAAGCCCTGGCAGGACGAGCATATGCAGCTGAACAGATGGAAGGATTTGAACTGCAGACCAAGCAGCTGACCCGTGAGGTGGAGGAGCTGAAAAGTGAACTGCAGGTCATTCGAGATGAGAAGAATCAGCCAGACCCCCGGCTGCAAGAACTTCAGGAAGAGGCTGCCCGCCTTAAGAGCCATTTCCAGGCTCAGTTACAGCAGGAAATGAGAAAGGTAATTATCCACATCTTTTTCAAACATCAGTCATTGACCTGAAGTGAGAACTATTAGGGTTTTTTTCCTCCTTTGCTAGTTAGAGCTAAGTGTCTACAGTGTCATTTTTGATGCTGCCTGAGAAGTTCCACTAGAGAACCTGGGAAGTCCTTTTCTATGTGGTGTTGACGTGTGTGCTTCCAGGAGGATGTGGAGCTTCTCAGTGGAGGCTGGGTTGAAGCCAGACAGCTCTGCACTTCTGGGCATTGGCATCTTACCAGCTGTGGTCTATGAAACAGTATAGCAGCATCTGTACAGTAAAAGGTAATGTGTCCAGTAAAAGGTAGTGTGTCCAAATGTTCTGTTGGTATGTGCTTCTAGGGAGGGTGGCTGAAGGCAAAGGGGATTTTCTCAGAAGTAACCTCTTGTCATTGCCTTTACTCGAGATTTACCTGTTTTGGAGAAGTGCTATACCAGAACAGGTATTGAAAGGGTGCCTCCTTTCAATGTGGAGAGGGAAATCCGGCTCAGTTTTGAACTTCCAGGAATATTGGATAAGGAAAAGAATGTTGTATGATTTCTTAATAGGATTTGAGGAAGCACCAGAAAAACAACAGTAACACACATTACATGTGAGTTAGGTGGAAAGCAGAACAATAGCAGATATACCAAGGTGCTTAATATTGTTCGGTATATGTGTTTTGCAGAACCCAAGCAGGTAATAGGAACTTTTGTTAGCTCCTGAAGCAACCGAAAAATCCCTAGTTCACATTCTTGCCAGGCCATCCCAAACCTGTGACCCTTTTGCTCCCCTCTCCTTCGAAACCAGGAACTGGTTTCTCGAAGTTTGCTGTGGGGCTTTTGTGGATGCATTTTTGTCTGTTCCCTTGTTTTCCAGACAGCTCTTGCAGAGGATCAACTCCGTCAGCAATCTCAGGTGGAAGAACAGAGGGTGGCAGCCCTGGAAAATCAAATATCCGAGGTGTCTGAGCTGCTAGGCACCTATGAGAAAGCCAAGCAGAAGGACCAGCTGGCCATTCAAAAGCTGAAGGAGCGCATTCTGCAGCTGGACCTGGAGAACAAGACACTGGCTCTAGCAGCCTCCAGCAGGTCCCCTTTAGACAGCCATGGAGAGGAGTCCAGTCTGGATGTCAATGTCCTGAAGGATAAGATGGAGAGGCTGAAGAGGTTGCTGCAGGTTGCAGCCAGGAAAAGCCAGGTGACCCTGGATGTGGAGAAGCTCTGTGACCTGGAGATAATGCCTAGCTCGGAGGCTGCTGATGGGGAGAAGGCTACTGCACTCTATTACCAACAGGAGCTGAAACAGCTGAAGGAAGAGTTTGAGAGGTACAAGATGAGGGCCCAGGTCGTCCTCAAAAGCAAGAATACCAAAGATGGTAACCTGGGAAGGGAACTAGAGGCAGCCCAGGAGCAGCTTGCAGAGCTGAAGGAGAAGTATATCTCCCTGCGGCTCTCCTGTGAGGAGCTGGAACAACAACACCAGCAGGAGGCTGAAGACTGGAAGCAGGAGCTGGCCCGGCTGCAGCAGCTCCACCGGCAGGAGCTGGAGCGGTGCCAGCTGGACTTCAGGGACCGCACACTGAAACTGGAGGAGGAGCTGCACAAGCAGCGGGATCGTGCCCTGGCTGTTCTCACTGAGAAGGACTTGGAACTGGAGCAACTGCGTTCTGTGGCCTTGGCCTCTGGGCTGCCAGGACGCAGAAGTCCTGTGGGTGGTGGTGGTCCTGGGGACCCAGCTGACACATCATCCTCTGATAGCCTGACCCAAGCATTACAACTTGCAGCGGCCAATGAACCCACTTTCTTTCTGTATGCTGAGCAGCTGGCCCGCAAGGAGGTGGAGATCACATCACTGCGGAAGCAGAAGCACAGGCTGGAGGTCGAGGTGCATCAGCTGCAGGATCGGCTGCTGGAGGAGGGCGAACGGCATCGCGAGGAGGTTGCAACCCTGCAAAGCCACATCGAAAAGAACATCAGGGATCAGAGCAGAGAGGGAGCCAATCTGGAGTACCTCAAGAACATCATCTACCGCTTCCTAACCTTACCTGACTCCCTGGGCCGCCAGCAGACTCTCACAGCCATACTGACTATCTTGCACTTCAGTCCGGAGGAGAAACAAGTGATAATGCGACTCCCAGCCAGTGCCAGCTGGTGGCCTTCTGGCAAGAGATGATGCCGTTTTCACGAACTCCTGGAATTTCTGTGCCTCTTTTATGTGGGAAAGGGCGGGTTCTGGTTTCTGCTGCCCCTTCTCTTACATTATCATTTATTTCTTCACTGTGTTGAGCTGGGAGGAGTCTTTAATGTGGGATGGGATTTTCTGCCAAATGCCATTAATGCTGCTTTATCCTTAGGCCCTAGAGATAACTGAAAGTGCTGGGGCAGTATCTTCTGATGGTGTGCATGTGAGGAGAAGATGAGGTTAGGACTGAGAAGTGCAAAAGTTGGAACAGTGGTAAGGCTGTTTTAAAATAAGATGTTTTGTTTTAATAATATGCTCCTGGCACAAAGCTAGGAGTAAATGTGACTCCAAAGGGAGTTCAGTTAATCTCTGAAATGCACAAAACCCAGCTATTTTCTCCCTCTCATCACAATCTGAGTCTGGTCCATTGCTGCCCCAATTCTCTGGGGACATAAAGCCAGGCTGGAAAGGGACCAGAAAGTTTGAAATAGTGCCACATCATCCACTAGTCCCAAGGGCTAAGGAATAGTGAGTTTATTCTGGAAGGAACTGGGAAGCTTAGTCTAGTTAGGGCCTGGGAATGACCTATGCAATCACACTGCTTATGACCATCCTAGAGAGGGCCCTGAGTACCAGCTTGATCTTAGGGTGTTCCTGAGTAACCTGCTTTTGGCCTGGATAGGGTTAAAATAGACCTCTCTTGCCTATCCCTGCCTTAACCTGTCTGCGTGAGGTTGGCCTGAGATTGTGAGTCAACGACTTTGCTGTCTTTTCCTCAGTGTTGAACTTTCATTAAGAAATAAAGTCCTAGCTTTTTACAGAGAGGGGTCCAAATGGCGAACATTCATCCTGCCTGGATAAAAGGAATTAGCTCAGAATTGGCCCCTAGCTTTTCTGCTTTTGTAGGGACAGCAAAAGGGGAAAACTTGCTGCAGAAAATTCCAAAAGATTGCTATAGCTGTCACAGGGAAGTTGTAAAGATCAGCTAAAGTTGGGTTGGGGTGCTTTCTGCCCAGTGGGTCTTGGCATAAGTAGATTAATCCTGCTCTTATAAGGAAAGGCAGCTTATTCAGGCAGTCTGGAAAGGGGGTTCTCAGAAAACTCAGTTTCTCTGTTCCTTCTTTTCTCTCATCTACTCTTACTGGTTTTAGAGGTCTTTGGACTCTAAAGACCAATGTTTGGCCACTAACTAGACTAATATGTGTCTCTCTGTGATTTCATCATAGAGGTCTGTTTTGTGAGGGTTTGGGGTGCAGAAAACTTTGATTAAATCTTCTTAATGGGAGGCTGGGTGACCTGGATTATCTACAGTGAGCAGACTTAAATGAACAGAAGTTTATGTGTCCAAATGATGGAATCATTAAACCTGAGTGACTTGACCTGTGTGGTTCCTTAATGGTATCTATATATCTAGACAAAAATAGATTGTGAATGTAAATGGTGAATGAAAAGGATGGAAATGATGTTTTCATATGTTAATCCATGAGCTTGAATCCAGGGAGGAAACCTCAGTGCTTTAACCGTCTTAGTTATAACACGTATTTCTTAGCCTGGAATTGTGTGTGTATGTGTTTGTGTGTGGCCACCTATGCTGGAAAATGCTTTCTTACGGGTTTAGTGGGCAGGCTTAAAACTTCCATAATTACACTTCAAACTCTATAAATAATCTTTATGAATGCTTTATTATCCTTAAAATCCGAATTCATAGTATCCTGAAAAAGTGTCTCAGGACATCAAGCTAAACTAAAAAATAGTAATAAACTTGCCTAATTTTCTTACTTTATTCTCTCTAAATGTAGGATGTCTTGTAATTGCTATTTCTAGGTTGCTGTGGACAGAGTAGAAAGATCCATAGTCACAGTTGCTTTCCTAGGACTAATAATCCCTGTGCTTTTGACTATTGAGAAGATACCAAACAGGAAAAGAAGCAAATCAATTTCTGATTAATAATTTTAAGAATCTGGAGATACATAAAGCTGTGAGGGCTCCCAACTGAAACGAAAAGACTCCCTTCCTACCCTTGACACAGCTTAGAAACAGACAAAATCAATGCAGACATGCCAAATTCAAAATTCCTTGTTTCCCACACCCTTCCCTGAGACAAGTTTTTCAGTTATTTGGCTGGTTTGCCTGTGACAGATACTCTAAGGAAGGAAAGGGAGAGCGAGGGTGAAAGAATTGAGATCAGAATTAGAGAAAAATATGTTATCCTTGGGCCCTGGTCCCAGAATATCAGACAGTATATGAGATGTGTCAGTAAGGTAATGAGACTGAGCCTTACGTGATTAACCATTACCACACAAGTCAGAGGAGGACTGCTGTGAAGAAGAGATAGATGGAGAATGTGGAGGGAAGGCATTCTGACCCCTTCTTGGGCACCTCCCATCTGGGGAATAAACATGTCCCTATATCATGCCCTGGATGTTGTTAAATCCCTGTCTGTTACCTAGAACTCGGGCTCTCAACCTTGTTTTGAGAAACTACTGCTACTCACTTTTGCTCATTCTTGTAGAGGGTCCTGGTGTCATGTTGAGCCGTTTACACCCATTTTTATCATTTACTCGTCCCAGGGACTGTTATCCCCCCATCTTACAGATGTTAAATTTGTGGAAGATCATGTAGCTAGTAAATGTCTGTGTCAGGTCTGATTAGCCCCAAAACCTGCTTAATCTGGGTATGCTCCTGCCTTCTCAGCCCTTGAGGGGGTCAGGGCCTCTCCCTAGATTTCTAGGGATGGGGAAACTGCTCTGTAGGCTGGACTGGACTGGCTCAAGTGGAGAGAACGTCTCCAGCTATAAGTTGAAGCCAAGCAAAGTTGCTACGCTATAGGGTTGAACAGGCAACAGTGGTTCTTCATAAGAGCCCTAAAGCTGCTCTGTCCCCAGTTTCTAGATCATTGCTAACTTTAGAACTTGGGTAATTCTAACACAATAAAAGAGGACTGGGTACTAGCTGGTGTTACAGTATGTTCCAACTATCACCTCTGGAAAACCTGGGGAAACAGTTTTGGGAATTGGAAATAGAATCCTAATGGATGAGTCACTTTACTCTCCCCTTCCCACCTCATCCCCCTTTTCCCCCAGGCAGTCTGATGACCTCAGATGGATGGTTTTTGGAGCAAAAGAACCCCTAATTACATAAAAAGCCAGCATAGTGTCTGAAACAAGGTAGGTGCTAAAACACTCTTTTTATCTCCACCAGGAATGTTAAATAGCAGAATTAGCAGACTGAGACCTTCTGGATTTAAATCCAGTATTTCTTAGTCACAAGCGTGGCTGTAAACAAAAGGAAAAATGACGACTGTCTTTTATCCAAATGTCTGCTATGAGGGAGACTACTAACATTTCCCCTACCTTATTTAAATCACACAACAATCTGAAGCATCTGTTCTGCAGATGAGTGAGTGGAGACTTGGCAAGATGGGATGAATTGGCCAAGGCCCAGAGCCAGTCATGGCAGAATCAGGAATCAGACATGTTTATATGGACCAAAAGGCCCAGGCCCTTTCCGATGTCTGTGCTGTCTCCCAGCAGAGGGCAACGTGGAGCACTGAAGAAGTATTGCTCCCTGAGAAATTTAGGGGGCTGAGTTGCTAGCATGGGCTAAGGAAGAAGGGGTCCTTGTTCAGGTGGTCCTCTCTTCAGTGCCAAATGACTGCCTCCTAATTTCTTGGAAACCTACTTTCCTAGCAGCAGAGCTGTTACACACTGAAATTTATGAAATGGACTCTAGTTACAAGTCAGTTTTATGAGAATTTGAATAGTGACAGACTTTTTCCTGGGATCCAGATCTCCTGGATAACCTAAATATTGAAGGTGCTGACAAACTCACACTGCAGGGAGCCCATAAAAGCAAAGGCTGCCTAGAAGAAATGACCCTCCTAAGAAGAAATGCCCCGTCCCTTGACTTTAGCAAGGAAAGCATCTCTGGTTCAGTATAAATTCATCCATTGCCATGATCTACTTCCATATCTCACAGAAGGAATCTGAATCCTGATACAACTTTACATGAATGAGTTTTTAAATGTAGGTTTACGCATACATTTCATACTTTTTTTTTTTTGAGACAGAGTCTCCCTCTGTCGCTCAGGCTGGAGTGCAGCGGCACAATCTCAGCTCTTAGCTCACTGCAACCTCCGCCTCCCATGTTCAAATGATTCTCCTGCCTCAGCCTCCCGAGTAGCTGGGATTACAGGCATGCACCACCACGCTTGGCTAATTTTTGTATTTTTAGTAGAGATGGGGTTTCACCGTGTTGGCCAGGCTGTTCTCGAACTCCTGATGCCAAATGATCCACCTGCCTCAGCCTCCCAAAATGCAGGGATTACAGGCGTGAACCACCACTCCTGGCCCATACATTTTATATTAACTGAGGCCGTGCTGTCCACAGTTGAAATATATGAAGGGGTTGTATTTAGAGTAGAGTCCATTGTCTTTCCCTTAGTTCAACAGCTACTCGGCTTTTGAGCATGAGGGAAGTCTCAGTCTAAGCAATTTCACAGGCCCCTTGCGGGTATTCTGCCCTGGTATCCTGTTGACTCCACTAGAATAGCTGCTCAAAATGGAACCTGAGCCAGCTGAGATGAGATTTGAGCTAAGTCTGGAGGCCAAGCTTCTTTGGTGTTTTTGAGTGCCTGCATTGTATTACCTGGCAAGTTTAAATTTTTCACATCTAGAATCCTCAGGCACATTGTTCCCTCTGCCTTCAAAGTCCTTCCTCACCCCATCCCAAACCTTTGTAGTGTGATCTTATCCTTTAAGACTCACCTGAAATGTCACTTCCTCCATCCTGACTTTTCTGATACCCAGGGACTTCATCCTGTGAGGTCCTCCAGCACTTTGCTCATGTTGACCTTGGACACAGAAGTGATTTCTTGTGCTTTCATTTTTCAAGTTACTTCTCTGTCTCCTTGACTGCCCTATAAATCCCTCAAGGTCACTCCCATGCCCCATTCATCTTTGTGCTCTCAGGACTTTTCATATCTTGGCACATAGTAAGTGCTCAATAAATAGCTGAATGAATCAACAAGAAACTGAAAAATATTAACCTTGTGCCTTCAGAATGAGAGATTTAATTTTTGCTAGTATTGCTTTCTCCTACTGGGCTGCTTTCCTGCTAGTTTTTTCGTTAACCATATTAGTGAATGTGCTTTGTTAATGTAGGTCTCTGGGAATATGACTAGAATTGATGTTAAGTAAAATAGTTTCCTTTGGTTGTTAGAGGACTTGGGGAGCTAGTCCTGGTCCCATCAGGGAATTCTCTTCAGAGCTAATTGGAAGATCACTGAGAAAAGGAGAAAATAAGATGTGGTAAGGACTCTAGGCTCAGGCACATAGCCAAACTTTGTGTCTCAGGTCTTATTATTTTTTAAATTTTAATTTTTTATCCCCATACCTGGAGGATGATTTTTTTTTTTTTTTTTTCCTGAGGCAGGGTCTTACTCTGTTGCCCAAGCTGGAGTGCGGTGGCATGACCATAGCTTACTGCAGCCTTGAACTCTTGGGTTCGGGTGATCCTCCTGCCTCAACTCAGCCTTCTAGGCAACTAGGACTTCAGGTGTGCACCACCATGGGTGGCTAATTTTTTTTTTTTTTTTGAGATGGAGTCTCCCTCTGTCCCCTAGGCTGGAGTGCAGTGGTGCTATCTCGGCTCACTGCAAATTGTACCTCCCGGGTTCAAGCAATTCTCCTGCCTTAGCCTCCTGAGTAACTGGGATTACAGGTGTGCACCACCACACCAGGCTAATTTTTGAATTTTTAGTAGAGACAGGGTTTCACCATGTTGGCCAGACTGGTCTCGAACTCATGACCTCAAGTGATCTGCCCACCTTGGCCTCCCAAAGTGCTAGAATTACAGATGTGAGCCACCACGCCCAGCCTTTGCCTAATTTTATTTTTTAGAGATGGCGTCTCGCTACATTCCCCAGGCTGGTCTAGAACTCCTGGGCTCAAGCAATCCTCCCACCTTGGCCTCCCATAGTGCTGGCATTACAAGTGTGAGCCATTGCACCTGGCCTCTCAGGTCTTACCCTTGATGAGGACTCCAACAATAAGCTTTCCTGATGGGGAACCTGTATATCAGAGGCCCCTGGACTTGAGGACTGTGTAGAATAAGCACTTCCATTACCTGATCTCTCAAGGGATTAGGGATTGTCCCTTCTTGGCTTTCTATGACTGTGGCAAACTTCTGGACAAATGGAATTTTGTTCTGTCTCTGATACCTAGGCTCAGTCATAGACAAAAAAAAGTTGATATTTTTCTGTGAGCTGACACTTGCTCTTTCAGACCAGTACCCAACTTCTGAAGAGGGACCAGGTGAGATACGCTTCTCTGGCATGAGGTAAGAGTCAACTGTGGTGTGCCCTTTCTCTTCCAAGTCTTACCAGGGCACTTTCTGGGAGCCCTTCTAGTGCCTTGGTCAGTATTTGTGAATGGTTGGTGGTCAGTGAGTTCCCTGGGTACAGAAGGAAATGGTATTTTCAGTGGTTAGTGAACCATACTTTTGAGACACCTCGGGCCCAAATCACTCAAGGCAGCAGCCCCTGGTCATTCAGCCCTGAGGTTGACTCTGGCTGTATCTGGATGTATCTTTCAAGTTGTGGTGGCTGACTGGGCCAACAGCCCCAGGGAATCAGAGCCTGATTTCCCAATGAGAGGAGATTTGCTAACCCAGTATGAGTGATGCGGCTGTACCCGTCTCTCCTCCTCTCTCCATTTCAACCGTGTTGCTTCTTCAATATAAATCATAATTCCTTCCCTGAAGTTGTTTACAGTCTGTGGAGGGTCACAGCATGTGCCTCCAGGCTGCAATCCCAGGAGGACTCTGTATGCTGAGAGTGGTTGATCAATGGATCATATGAGGGTGAGGAGGCAGGGAGTGATCCAGGGTGATGAAGAAAGGCTTCAGGACATGAACCTGGCTGTGAGTGATGATCTGATCTGCATAATATGGCTTAGATGGGGAAGTGCATCCACCACAGTGGAAAAGCATGGACGAAAGGCCCAGACTGTGCAAGCCCATTGTATTAATAGATTGGATATTAAGGGAGAATAACATTTATGGAATCACAGGATGTTAGATCTGAAAGGGATATTAGAGCATGTTTGGTCATGCCCCTCTTTTAAAAAAAGAGGAAACCAAGACTCACACAGGACAAATTGGCTCTATCACTGATCTGGCTTAGGAGTAGAGTAGAAACTCTTGTCCAGAGTGATGGGTCGTGGCTGGATGGCTAGCGGAGTAGGATGCCAGGTTCGTGGGGGGTTTGTGCACTGTCAGCCTGGGTGAACAGAGCAGCAGTAGGTACAGAGGGAGAGGGACAGCAAGGCAGCAGCTCCATTGATGTGCCAGCCTTCCCTTTCCTCCCCTGCCACTGCTCCTGGGACTCTTAACGAGATACAAGAAGAGAAGCCAGGTGTGGTGGCTCACGCCTGTAAATCCTACCACATAGGGAGGTGGAGGCGGGTGGATCACTTGAGGCCAGGCATTCAAGACCCGCCTGGCCAACATGGTGAAACCTCATCTCTACTAAAACTACAAAATTTAGCTGGGCGTGGTGGCGTGCACCTGTAGTTTCAGCTACTTGGGTGGCTGAGGCAGGAGAATCGCTTGAACCGGGGAAGTGGTGTGAGCCAAGATCGTGCCACTGCACTGCAGCCTGGATGACAGAACGAGACTCCGTCTAAAAAAAAAAAAAAAAAAAAAAAAAGAAAAAAAGAAGAGAAAGGAGAAAGGGGAAAAGGGGAGACACCAGAAGGATGATGCTATTGATTTGGCCAACTAAGGGTAACCTATCCAGGAACTCCCACCTGTGAGGGCTAGTGTTTGTGGGCCAAAATTTTAACCCTATAGGTGGAGCCTGGAACATTTAGGTTATATAGTCATGTGTTGCCGAACGACTGGAATGTGTTTTGAGAAATGTGTTGTTAGGCGATTTTATCATTGTGTGAATATCATAGAGTGTACTTACACAGCCTAGATGGTATAGGCTACTGCACACCTAGACTATATGGACAACCCGGTGGTCTTAGGCTCCAAGCCTACATGGCATGTTACTGTACTGGATACTATATGCAATTGTAACACAAGTCTAAGTATTTGTATATCTAAACTTGGAGAAGGTATGGTAAAAAACACAGTACTAAAGGAAAAAAAAAGTTATAAGATAAAAATGGTACATGTGTATTGGGTACTCACCATGAGTGGAGTTTGTAGGACTGGAAGTTGCTCTGGGTGAGTGAGTGAGTGAGTGAGTGAATACGAAGGCCTAGGAATTATTGTACGCTTTATAAACACTGTATACTTAGGCTACTCTTAATTTATAAAAATTATTATTATATATATTTTTTGAGATGGAGTCTCCCTTTGTGGCACAGGCTGGAGTGCAGTGGCATGATCTTGGCTTACTGCAACCTCTGCCTCCTGGGTTCAAGCAATTCTCCTGCCTCAGCCTCCCGAGTAGCTGGGATTACAGATACATGCCACCATGCCCGGCTAATTTTTGTATTTTTAGTAGAGACGGGATTTCATCATGTTGTCCAGGCTGGTCTTGAACTCCTGACCTCAAGTGATCTGCTCACCTCAGCCTCCCAAAGTGCTGGGATTACAGATGTGAGCCACCATGCCTAGCTTATTCTTTCTTTAATAATAAATTAACCTTAGTTTACTGTAACTTTTTTACTTTATGAACTTTTACATTTTAAAAACTTTTTGACTTTTTAATAATAATACTTAGTTTAAAACACAAACCCATTGTAGAGCTATACAAAAACATTTTATTTATTTTTAGAGACAGGGTCTTGCTATGTTGCATAGGCTGGACTCAAATTCCTGGGCTCAAGCAATCCTTCCAAGTAGCTAGGACTATAGGTGTGTACCACTACACCTGGCCTTTTATTTCTTTATATCCTTATTCTAAGAGCTTTATTTTAAAGCTCTTATTTTAAAATTTACTTATTTTAAAAATTACTTATTTTTTTACTTTTTAAATGTTCTTGTTTAAAACTAAGACACAGGCCAGGTGCTGTGGCTTATGCCTGTAGTCTTGGCACTTTGGGAGGCTGAAGCAGGCGGATCACTTGAGGTCAGGCGTTTGAGACCAGCCTGGCAACATGGTGAAACCCTGTCCCTGCTAAAAATACAAAAATTAGCCAGGCCTGGTGGCAGGTGCCTGTAATCCCAGCTACTCGGGAGGCTGAGGCAGGAGAATAGCCTGAACCTGGGAGGCAGAGGTTGCAGTGGGCTGAGATCGCGCCACTGCACTCTAGCCTGGGTGACAGAGCAAGATTCTGTCTTAAAAAAACAATAAAAAAGACAAACACACACATTAGCCTAGGTCTATACAGGGTAAGGATCGTCAAGATTACTGTCTTCCACCTCTGCAACTTTTCCCACTAGAAGGTCTTTGGAGCAGCAACACGCCTGGAGCTGTCATCTCCTATGATAACAATACCTTCTTCTGGAATATTACTTAAAGAATTGCTGGAGGCTGTTTTACAGTTAACTTAAAAAAAAAATTTAAGTAGAAGGGGTATACTCTAAAATAATGATAAAAAGTGTAGCATAATAAATACATCAACCAGTAACGTAGTAATTTATTATTGTTATTCAGTGCTATGTACAGTATGTAATTGTGTATGCTGTACTTTTATATGACTGGCAGCACAGTGAGTTTGTCTATACCAGCATCACCACAAACATACATGGTGGTTTGGCATTGCTATGTCTGTGACATCACTGGGCAAAAGGAATTTTTCAGCTCCATTGTCATCTTATGGGACCACTGTTGTATAAGTGGTCTATGGTTGACCGAAATGTCCTTATGTGGCACATGACTGTGTTACTGTTTATTCATCCTATTCTATCCTGGGCACTATTCTAGTCACTAGAAATGCATCCTGTCAATGTTTAGCCCAGGATATAGTCTCAAAAAGTAAGGATTATAATTCAATGTGGCAAGTGCTATAATGGAGGAATACAAAGAAGGGACAGTACATGAAATTCATTCGGCAAGGAATCAAGAAACTCAAGTGAAAGTTACACTTCATTTTGCAAGCTTTGCAAGACTAGGCCCAGCTGGCATTAGCCACATGGACAGGCAGAGGTGGTGACAATGGGCAGGGGGGAATGTAGCAGATGGAGTAGATTAGCTCTTCCATTTGTTCCAGTCTCTTGTGATTCTGTTTTCCTGGATTGCAGAGACTAGCACATCAAGAACAGTATCAGTTGCTTTTGCAACTCGGCTTCCTGAGGTAATTGAAGCTACATTGGAGATTAGAATCAGGAGCTGATTTGAGTGGGAGAGAGTGGGTCACAAGCGAGGCTTCCATTTTTCTGGTGTGGCTCCAGTGTCTTCCTGTTCCCCAGATTGTGGCAAAGAGAGTGCAGCTCTCTTTGAGGAACCCAAGCAGCTGGGAGGAGAATGGTGCCCATTTCATAGAAGAAAGAAGATGCCTTTAGGATGGGGGTACGTTTCACCCAGGGCACATTTGGGTGGAGATGTCTAGAAGTGAGTTGAAAATAGAGTTTGGGAATTCAAGAGCACAGGTTGGAGTAGAGATAAAGATAGTTGTAGTGTGTGATGTAGGCATTAGCGTGGGTGAGATTACTCAGGGAATGTGTAGCATCTGGATACAAGAGGGCCAAGAGTGACATCTGCCCCCTTTGAGAAAAACTTTTTGGAAGTAATTTCACATTACTGCAAAGAACACTAATATATTCTTTACTCAGATTCATCTATTGTTAAAATTTTGTTCCATTTGCTGTATCGTTTGCTCCCTCTGTGCACATATATGTATTTTTCTGAACCGTTTGATAATAAATTATATATGTCATGGCTCTCTGCCCTTTAAATCTTCAGTGAATATTTCCTAAGAACAAAGATATTCTCTTACATAACCACAGTATAGTTATCAACTTCAGTAAATTTAATATCTACAATTGTATTGTAGCAGGACAAGCCGCAGACAAGAACCCCTCAAACACCAAGTTGTGGAAGGAAAGGGCTTTATTCAGCTGAGAGTGTCGGCAGACTCAAGTCTCCAAAAACTGAGCTCCCTGAGTGAGAAATTCTTGTCCCTTTTAAGGGCTTACAACTCTAAGGGGTCCACGTGAAAGGGTCGTGATCAATTGAGCAAGCAGGGGTATGTGACTGGGGACTACATGCACTGGTAATCAGAACAGAACAGAACAGGACAGGATGTTCATGATGCTTTTCCATACAATGTCTGAAATCTATAGATAACACAAGCAGTTAGGTCAGGGGCTGATTTTTAACTACCAGGCCCAGGGTGCTGTGCTGGGCTATCTATCTGTGGATTCCATTTCTGCCTTTTAGTTTTTACTTCTTTCTTTGGAGGCAGAAATTGGGTATAAGACAATATGAAGGGTGGTCTCCTCCCTTATTCGTATGATCTAATCTACCATCTGCATTCTAATTTGTTAATTAACCCAATAATGTCCTTTGCAGGATTATTTCCCTCTCTAGTACAGAATCCTGTCTAGGATTACATACCGCTTTTAGTTGTCATGTCTCTTTAGTTGCATTTAATGTGGAATGGTTTCTCACTTTTTCACTGTCTTTTATGATATTGACATTTTAAAAATAATACAGCTTACCCCCTCCCTTTTAATAGAAGGTTCTTGATTTTGGGTTTGTTAGATGTTTCCTCATGATTAGATTCAGGTTATGTATTCCCTGCTGGAGACACTGTGATCTTCTTAAGGTATCACATCCAGAGGCAAAGTATATCCATCTGCTCCTCATTGGGGATATTAATTTTGATCACTTGAACAAGATGTCTGATTTCTTGACTATAGTTAATATAGTCTGTTTTGCTACTAATAAGTAATATATGGGGAGACACTTAACTCCATGCAAATATTCTGCTCCTCATCAAAGTTCCCCCTCTAAATTTAGCATCTACTGATGATAATCCAATCTTTGCTATGATGGTTGCAAAATGATGATTTTTCATCTTTAGCATTGCACTGCATTGACCTTTTAGTCCTTGGCATCCTCTAAGCAAGAGCTCTGCCCTCTCTTCCATCCATCCATCCATCCATCCATCCATCCATCCATCCATCCATCAGTCATAAGTGTGGACTAATAGTTTCTCAATGGTTTGCAGTTTGTTATTTTACTTAATTATTTTGTGCTCAAATTTCCCTTTAAAATTGCATTTGGAGAACAAGAGTCCCTTCAAACTCTTGTGTTCTTGTGATATACCTCCATCATTTTTTAGAGTACTGTCTTACTTTCTTGCATAAAAACATGTTTCTGGAGCCAGGTGCAGTGGCTCACTCCTGTAATCCCAGCACTTGGGGAGGGAGAGACAGTTGGATCACCTGAGGTCAGGAGTTCAAGACCAGCCTGGCCAATATGGTGCAACCCCATCTCCACTAAAAAATATACAAAATTAGCCAGGCGTGGTGGCAGATACCTGTAATCCCAACTACTCAGGACGCTGAGGCAGGAGAATTTCTTGAACCCGGGAGGCAGAGGTTGCAGTGAGCCAAGATCATGCCATTGTACTCCAGCCTGGGCAAAACTCCATCCAAAAATGAAAAAGAACAACAACAACAACAACAACAACAACAACAACAAAAAAACCCCAAACAAACAAAAACATGGTTCTGGCTCATCTTACGCCTTCTGTGTCCAAGCCCTAGAATCAGCTCTTTGCCCACAGATTTCTGCTTCCTTTTAGTGGTGACTAGTATTAGAGACCAATACCTGGATGGTTATGTGAGCTCATGGCTACTGGGGTGTCTTGTTCCTAGGTTCCTATAGCAGACAGAGGTAAGAAATGTCTGTGTGTATTGTATGTAAGTATATAATACATATGTATGCATGTAACTATACATATACACATACACATGCACATTTTAGAAATCATGAATTTATACCAATATCTCCAATTCCAGTTCATGTTCACAGGGTTTTTCCTTACCACCTCCCATTCCATATTTGTATTTCTTTTCTTCTGTTGCAAGAACCCTGGGATGGAGCTCTTTCAGTCTTTCATTAGTGTTAAATGTCTCATTAACATTTGAAAAGTAGGCAGTGAGAAGAGCACACAGAGACAGACAAGAAACAACAAGGACCAACCAGAAAAGGAAGAGAAAATCAGAAGGATATTAAAGAAGTCCAGGGAGAAATGCATTTCAGCCCTATCAAATTTTAT
This sequence comes from Macaca fascicularis, assembly GCF_037993035.2. Lineage (NCBI taxonomy): Eukaryota > Metazoa > Chordata > Mammalia > Primates > Cercopithecidae > Macaca > Macaca fascicularis. The sequence goes on along the minus strand of NC_088377.1, from coordinate 169,243,505 downwards.
TTCCACTAAAATAAGGGAAGAGGAAGAAGGACACATTTTAGGGAAGATTTTGGCCATACTGAGATCAATCTTGGATGTATCAAGTTTGAGAATACTGAATTTAAGACCACTGTGGGGATCCAGGTAAAGTTGTCTAGAAATAATGCTCAAGGATAGATTTGAACTCAGGAGAGAACTCATGGCCATGAATGGAAATTTTGGAGCCTTCATTCTTTTCTTTTTCTTTTTCCCTCCCTCCCTCCCTCCCTCCCTCCCTCCCTCCCTCCCTCCCTCCCTCCCTCCCTCCCTTCCTTCCTTCCTTCCTTCCTTCCTTCCTTCCTTCCTTCCTTCCTTCCTTCCTTCCTTCCTTCCTTCCTTCCTTCCTTCCTTCCTTCCTTCCTTTTGAGATAGAGTCTTGCTCTGCCACCCAGGCTGGAGTGCAGTGGCACAATCATGGCTCACTGAAGCCTCAACTTCCTGCGCTCAAGCAATCCTCCTATCTCAGCCTTCCAAGTAGCTGGGACTTCAGGCAAAATCATCACTCCTGGCTAATTTTTAAGTTTTTTGTAAAGACATGGTCTCACTATTTTGCTCAGGCTGGTTTCAAACTCCAGCCTGGAACAGGAACAGGCCTCAAGTGATCCTTCTGTCTTGGCCCTCCGAAGTGCTAGGATTATAGGCATGAGCCACCATTCCCAGCCTTTATTCCTTCACTGGTCAAATATTTATTAAACATTCACTCTGAAGCCGCTGTGCTGGACCTTTGTGACACATCGAGGGGTAAATAAGGCAAGGACACTGGCTGTCATGGAGTTAATCTATTGCAAGGGTTGGTGGTGGGATAGGAAGGGAAACAGACCATAAACGTATAGGTAAATATGTGAGATATAACTTCAGACGGTGATACTGTGAAGAAAATAAAAAAGAACATTTAGTAAGGGATAAATTAGGGATAAATGGGAGGATTGGGTATTTACTTGGTTAAGGAAAAAATATTTTTTGAAAAAATTTTTTGTTTTTTACTGCTTTGTATCGTGTGTGTGTGTGTGTGTGTGTGTGCGCGCGCGCACGCACATGTGTGTGTATTAGTACCATAGTTATTGAAAAAAATACTGAGTATCCTGTGCCAAAACTGTGCTGGGCACTGGGCATACAGCAGTGAAAAAAGGAGACAGAGTCTCTCTCAAGTTGACCGTACAGTGTTATGGGAGACACATATATTAAACAAATTATACATAAGTGTGTAATTATCATAGTGCTATTAAAGAGGACAGGTTGTTATGCAAACATTTAGTTAAGAAATTCCTGGTGGACATTTGTTGTTTGCCTCTCCAGGATTCATCCTCAGACTTCCTGTAATTCTGGTTGGGGTTTGGCAACCTCACCCCACACATAATCTATCCATCAGTGTCAGGGAAGACTCAGTCCTGTTTGGTCAATCAGATCATTACATTTCCACAGCACCAATGGTTGATTCTAAAACAGGACTGTGCCCAGAGTGAAGTCACCCAAGCTAGTAAGAATAAGCTGTGGAGCTTTTTTTGGAACCCTCTTGGAGAAATAAATCCATTCTTCATGTTAGATTTGAATGTGAAGGAGAAAGCTGGAGACATGGCATCATCTTACCACTATGGAGGGTGAGCTTCTCTGAGGATGGAGCCAACACAGAGGAAATCGGGCCAAGAGATGGAGAGATGAGTAGTCCTGGTAACACTTCTTGAGCCCTGGATCAAGCCAGAAGCTAACTCTGGACTTTACAGTTACCTGAACCAGTTTGAGCTCTCACTTGTGAACAAGGCAATTTGGAACATAAATGAGTCAGGGAAGGTTTCCCTAGGGAAGGCATGTATAATCTGAGACCTGAGGGATGAGTAGGAATTAAGCTGGTCTGGAGCATAAGCAGAGAATCAAAGCAGAGGAAACACCACCACATGCCCAACAGGCATGAGCAGGTGAAGCAGCAGAAAGTAAGAGGAGCAAAGAGAGAGCCTGAGTGCAGGGAGAGGATGGATCCCTTAGAAGCCTTTTTATACAGAAAATTTCAAATGTATTTAAAATAAAGAGAACAGAATAATGAACATCCACATATCCATCATCTATCATTGACCATTATTATCTCAGGGCCGCTTGTTGTTTCATTTACACCTGCATCTCTTACCCCTCCCTGATTCTGGATGGATTATTTTTAAGTAAAATGGAATATGTTTTTGAGAACATGACAACTGAATTAAAATGTAAATATTTGATTAGAAGGAAGCAGCCCTTTGAAGATTTTCAGGAAGGAAAGATTTCCAGGCAGAAGAAAAAGTTGGTACAAAACCCTTGATATTGGAACAGACTTGATTTTTTTGTTGTTGTTGAGACAGATCTTGCTTTGTCACTCAGGCTGGAGTGCAGTGGTATGAACATGGCTCACTGCAACCTCAACCTCCTGGGCTCAAGCAATCCTCTAACCTCAGCCTCCTGAGTAGCTTGGATTATAGGTATGTGCCACCACACCAAGCTAATTTTTGTATTTCTTGTAGAGATGGGGTTTCACCATGTTGCCCAGGCTGGTCTGGAGCTCCTGAGCTCAAGGGATCCACCCGCCTTGGCCTTCCAAAGTGCCAGGATTACAAGCATGAGCCACCATGCCTAGCCGAATTCTTTGACAGACACAAAATTGGACCAGACTGGCCATAGTGGAAGGAAAGAGGAGGAAGGGAATAAGAGATGAGTCATATAAGTAGACTGTGTCAGATCATGGAGGCCTTGGGGTCATGGTAAGGAGTTTGGATTTTATTCAAATTTCTGTATGAAGCCCTTTAAAACAGAGGAGGCTGTATCCTGGTTTATCCTTTGAGAAGTCCTTTCTGGCTACTATTTGGAGGATGGAGTGGAAGGAGTCCAACAGTGGAAGAAGGGTGGCCAATTAAGACACTATTGTAACAGTCATGGGAGGAGTTGATGATGGTTTGAAATGGGATTTTAGCAATGGAAGTCATGAGACTTAGGATATATTTTGGAGGGAGCCTATATGATTGGCTGAGTGTTTGGATGTCAACTGTGAGGGAGAGAGAAAAAACAGTAATGACTCCCAAGGTTTTGGCCTGAGTAAGTAGGTGACGGTAGTACTATTTACAGAGATGGAGAAAACTAAGGAAAAAAAGCAGGTTTGAGGATGGAGGTGAATGTAGGGGGCAGCAAACCAAAAGTTTTGATTGTCAAAAGTTAAGTTTGAGATGCTCTTAGATAGGCCAAGTTCGGGAGTTGGGTTAAAAGTTGGTCGTAGGAGTTTGACTTCAGGGGAGAGGTCAAGACCAGAGACAGGTCTGGGAGTTGTGCTGTGTGTCTTCAATTTGCCCTTCAGAACCACTCTCTACTCTTTTTTACCCTGAACTGAACCCTAATATCTGACCTGTATATACTCAACAGGCTGTCTTGTCCTGTGGCTTCCCATTGTGTTTGGCCAATAAAGAGCCTTGGAAGAAGATCTGGACGAAGGGAGGGAGGAGAGTGAGGTTGGGCTATTTATTCCTTTAGCCCCCTGTTTATGTAGTATCACTTAGGGCTGACTGTGTCGTTCAACTGAAGATCACAGCTCCTGTCTCCAGGTTTCAGAAACTACTCCCTCCATTCCCCGTCAAGCCTAGGGGTGATAATGTATCTCACTGTTATTAGCCCAGTAGGGCTGAACTGTCCTTTGTGGTTTCCCTAAATCCCGCCTTTTATTAAACTTGTCTCATGACCCAGGGAGAGTGCCATACACTTCTTGCTAGGATCTTGACTTACGCTGGAGCTGTTGGCATATACCTGATAATAAAGCTGTGGGCCTGAATGAAAGCCACTAAGGAGATCAGAGGACAGAGCTTGAGGCATATCAGCTTTTAGAGGTGGGCAGGGAAGGAGGAGCTGGCATAGGAGATGTGAGGGGGGAGGCCCATTAATTAGAGATTAAACCAAGTGAGCATGGAGTCACCAAAGCCCAAACAAGAAAGCAATCAAGAAGCAGGGGTTGCTGTGTCAAAAGCTACCTGCTGAGGGGTCAGGAGATGTGGAAACAGAGAACTCACCATCAGATTTGGCCATCAGTGAACTTTAATGTGAATGGTATAGACTTTGCAGAGCTCAGCTGTTTAAATTTGTCAGAGTCCCACAGATTTGGCCATCAGTGAACTTTAATGTGAATAGTCTAGACTTCGTGGAGCTCAGCTGCTTAAATTTGTGAGTCCCACACCTTCAATCGGATTTATGGGTTCTTGTGTTGTTGGCCTTTAGTTTAGTCCTCCTGCCTCTCCTCCTCCAAATCCCTGCCAGTCACACTGCTCCTCAGCCCCTCAAAACCTCTGCTCTGGCTGAGGCCTCCAGGGCTTTGCTCTTGCTGTATCTTCTACCTGGGACACTCTTCCTTCTCCCCATCTGTCACTTCCCCTGGCTCTCTCCTACCTCAGGTCTCTTAGAACCCTCCTGACCCTTGAGTCAGGGGGAAGTGACCTCCTAAGTACAGTTGATTCTCATTATCCACAGTAGTTACATTCTAGAAAGTTGCCATGAGCACTGCATTAGCAAATACTGAGCCATGGTTCTTAGAGGTAATATAGAGTTAGGTTCCTGCAAGCTTCTGGTCAATGCATTGTCATTAACTAATTAAAGCATAACCTGTTCTACGTGTGTTTCTGTTTAAAGGCATAACCTTGTTCTGTGTGTATTTCTTTTTTAATATGTTGTTGATTCATTAACATTGAACCCATAGCCAACAGCACCATGAGTCATACCTGAATGAAGCTTATCCAAACACCTGTTTTTCTCCACAGGGCACATCACAGTTTTCTTAGGCTTAGGAACACTAGACAGTGCTTCAACACTAAACTGGGGGCCGTTATAAATAGTGAAATCACCAAGAAAAAGCACAAGGATACAAAAAAATGTGGCACTAAATGAACCTTGAAAAGGACACTTGTTTATAGTGTGAGAGTGGAAATAAGAAGTCAAAATGTCACCTCGTTCAGTCTCATTGGGAACACACACATGGGGTGACTTACATTTTTACTGACACTTTGTACATGTTTGTGAATGACCTTGACAGCACCGAGAGTATGGACTTGGGGGTTACAAATACATGTTAGCAAGTAGGAGAATTTGCAAATACAGAGTCCATGGTTGAGGATAGGCTATTCTCAGTGCATCTGTTAATTACCTCACTAAGACCCTTTCTACACTATAATAGCAAAAGATTCATTACTTACTAGCTGTGTGACGTTGGGCTAGTTCACCTCTCTGTGCCTCAACAGTATAATCAATAGTATGACAGTAATAATAATACTTAGCTCTTAGAGTTGTTACAAGAATTAAATTAGTAAGGACAGGTGCAGTGGCTTGCCTGTAATCCCAGTACTTTGGGAGGCCAAGGTGGGAGGATGACTTGAAGCCAGGAGTGTGAGATTGGCCTGGGCAACATAGCGAGACCCTATTTCTACAAAAAGTTTACATGATCTGGGCATGGTGGTACACACCTGTAGTCCCAGCTGCTTGGGAGGCTAAGGTGGGAGGATCACCTGAGCCCAGGAGTTTGAGGCTATAGTGAGCTATGATTATGCTACCTCACTCCAGCCAGGGCAATAGAGTGAGACCCTATCTCTCTTAAAAAAGAAAAGAGAAGAATTAAATGAGTGAATTCCTATGAATAACTTAATAAGTGTGTGATACATAGTAAGCACTTAGTGTTAGGTGTTACTATTACTGTCATATGTTTGTCTCTCTCATTGGATTATAAGCCCTGTGATGTGTTCCAAGACATTGCTCTTTTGCTAGTTGCTGGGAATGATAACACTAAAAGCTCACACTATATGTCAGGCACTGCTCTAAGTGTTTTACATTATTACTTCAGTTAGTATTTATGAGAGGCTTTAGTGGTGGTAGTTTCTATTTGTGATGGTGAATATTAGGTGTCAACTTGATTGGATTGAAGGATGCCTAGATAGCTGGTAAAATATTGTTTATTGGTGTGAGGATGTTGCCAGAGGGGGTTAACATTTGAGTTGGTGGACTAGGACAGGAAGGCCCACCCTCCATGTGGGTGGGCACCATCCAATCAGCTGCCAGCATGGCTAAAACAAAGCAGGTGCAAGAAGGTGGGTTAAGCTGGCTTGCTGAGCCTTCTGGTTTTCATTTTTCTCCCATACTGGATGCCTCCATCTGTTTCTCCTGCCCCTGGACATCAGACTCCAGGTTCCTCGACCTTTGGACTCTAGGACTTACGCTAGTGGTTTACTGGGGGCTCTTGGGCCTTTGGCCACAGACTGAAGGCTGCACTGTCAGTTCCCCTACTTATTGAGGCTTTTGGACTCAGATTGAGTCAGTACTGGCTTCTTTCTTCCCCAGCTTGCAGATGGCCTATCATGGGACTTCACCTTGTGACTGTCTGAGCCAATTCTCCTTAATAAACTCCCTTTCATATATACATACATCCTATTAGTTCTGTCCCACTGGAGAACCCTGACTAATACACTGTTCTTATCTTCAAGAATAGGAAACTGAAGCACAGAGAGCTAAGTTACTTGCTGAAGGTCACACAGATATGCAGCCCCAGAGCTGGGATTTGCACTCAGGCTTTCTAACTTCAGAATAAAGAGCAACTGGTTCTTGTCCACACAGAGCATTGACAGACTCCAGTTCCTCAGCCTATGCTTGCCTTGTTTTCATGAACACATTACTTTTAAAAAAAGGCTATTTAAACCAGTTTACAACAGTATTGTAAAAAGCTTTTAAACATTTCCCCATATTACTGGCATCTAATTCAGAGACTGTTTTGGTTTCTATGTTCCCTTCCAATGTCTGTCCATAGAATACTTTTCTTGATGCTAATTGTAGCATTATGCGTTATAACTGGGTGTTTTGCATTTTACCTGAGATTGTCTTGTAACATGTGTTCATTTTCCACTTTTCTGTGTCCCTTTCATTCTGGCCTGTTTTAATTGTTTTACCGATTAAAGAAAGGGAGGAAAACTTCTTCCTGCTTCTTATGGCCTCACTAGCTACTCATACCTTTGCCTCTTGCGTCTGTTCGCTCCCCCACCACCCTGCTGAAAAGCCAGTGATGAACATTTATATAGTGTTTGCTAAGATTAAAACATGGAGTTGCAGATGTTGCTATCAATCACTGACAACAGCAATTTCATATGATTTTCAATCCAATATGTGTCAGGTACTGCATTTACATATATTAACTAAATTATCAAAAACATCTAAAGTGTTGAGTATTATCATCATCATCTCCATTTACATATGAAGAAACTGAGGCAAAGAGAAGTTAAATAACTTGCCCAAGATCACATAGCTAGCAACTGGTAGATTCAGGATTTGGACCCAGGAAGTGTGGCTTTGGAGACTGGGTCCTTCAACCACTGCCTTCCTGGAATGGCATCACTGAGCTCAAAATAACCAAATCCAATGTTGTTAAGGGAGTGGGAGCCACTTCCCTGTTAAGTGAGTACCAGTGCCCGGTGCTTCTTCCTTTTAGAATGTATTGTTTTACATATAAATGCATTCAATAGCTGTATGGCCCAGAGGCTAGGGAGTGGGCCTGTTCCTCACCACAACATCCCTCATTCACTGTACAGTGCCTAAAATAAATATGCTCCTCAATATTTATTGATGGAAGAAAGGAAAGAGGGAAAGTGGAAGATGGAAGGTGGAAGGTGGGGGATTGAGGACTGAGATGGCGGGTGAGATAAATTGTATTATAGAATGGTCTGTTTGACTTGTATGAGAATTAGGCTTTGAGGGGCCACAAACAGGGTTGTATCTTCTATTTCAGGGGTCCAGAGTAGGATGGACTACAGGAATGAGTTCAAGTCAGACATACTTTTTTTTTTTTTTTTTTTTTTTTTTTTTGAGACAGAGTCTTACTCTGCAACCTCCGCCTCCTGGGTTCAAGTGATTCTCCTGCCTCAGCCTCCCAAGTAGCTGGGATTACAGGTGCCCGTCGCCATGCCTGGCTTATTTTTGTATTTTTAGTAGAGATGCGGTTTCGCCATGTTGGCCATGCTGGTCTCGAATTCCTGATCTCAGGTGACCCACCCGCCTCTGCCTCCCAAAGTGCTGGAATTACCGCGCCTGACTTCAAGCCAGGGATCCTTGATGTCAGTCAAGTGGTGAAGCTCCTGCCTACAGGGCTGGGACCAGGGTTCAGAAGAAGGTGGAGGCTGGGTGGAAGGAGAGGGAGAGTGAGGAGTAAATTCCTGCAGGAGAGAGTCTTTGGGTCTGACAGTTCCCTTCTGCCCTGGGAAGCATGTGTGGTGCAAATCTATGTCTGGAATATGTAAGCCCTGCCTTTCTACCTGATTCCAGGCCATTATCTAGAAGCCAGGTGGTTAATACTTTATGTTAATTTGATGTCTTGAAACTCTTTCCCTAGGTGCCAGATATGGCAGCAGAATACCTACAAATATACAAATGTCCTCAGGAAGGTGAACTTTTTGTTTCTTGTGCTCTGGGACCCAAGTTGTTTGATTGAGTAAGAGATAAAAGGCTAAGACAAGTCCTGAAAGAGATAAAAACAAGGTGCTGATTCTGTCATCACCTGTCTCAGGGACCTTCTTTGTGACTCATTGTTTTCTACCTGTCAAAATGGGAAGCAGTGTGTCTACATAGCTTCTCAAAGTTATTGTCGTGATTGAATGAAACAGTATGTTGAAAGTCTTTGGGAAAGTGTAAAATACCATAAAATGCAATTATTATTAATGCCTGACATAATTCACATTAGATAACATAAATACAATTAACTATGTTGGTGAACTGTCACCTAACCCCCAACTCCACCCCTGATTCCCCCATCTCACCGTCTCCCTAAGAAGTAGGTTTCACACTTTCAAAATGAAATGGGAAAAACATTATTAGTATATGTATTAATTTTCTATTGCTGCCGTAGCAATTATCACAAACTTAGTGGCTTTAAAACAATATACATTTATTATCTTACAGTTCTGGAGGAAAGAAGCATGGAAGGGGTCTGATTGGGCTAAAATCAAGGTGTTGACAGGGCTGTATTTCATTCTGGAGGCCCCTTGCCTTTTCCAGCATCCAGAGACCACCTGCATTTCTTTCCTCATGATCCCCTTCCTCCATCTTCAAAGTCATCCACGTGACATTGCTCTGTGCCTTTCTTCTGTGGTCACATCTTCCCCTCTCTTCTGCCTCTCTCTTCCACTCTTAAGGACCCTTGTGATTACATTAGTGTATTAGTCTGTTTGCATGCTCCTAATAAAGACATACTTGAGACTGGGCAATTGACAAAGGAAAGAGGTTTAGTGGACTCACAGTTCTACATGGCTGGGGAGGCCTCACAATCATGGAGAAAGGTAAAGGAGAAGCAAAGGTACCTCTTACTTGGCAGCAGACAAGAGGGCTTGTGCAGTGGAACTTTCGTTCATAAAACCATCAGATCTCATGAGACTTATTCACTATCACGAGAACAGTATTGGAAAGACTTTCCCCCATGATTCAGTTACTTCCCATTGAGTCTCTCCCATGACATACATGGGAATTATGGGAGCTACAATTCATGATGAGATTTGAGTGGGCGCATAGCCAAATCATATCAATTAGGCTCACCCAGATCATCCAGCATAATCTCCCTATTTTAAAATCAGCCAGTTAGCAACTTTAATTCCCCTTTGCCCAGTAACCTAACATAGTCGTAGGTTCTTGGGTTTAGGACATGGACATCTGTAACAGGCCATTAGTCTAACTACCTCAATATATATTTTTTGCACTTTCTATCCAGAAAGAACTTTGGCAAAAGCACAATAGAAAGCCAAAATTCTTCCTAATTTGCTTCAGGTGGAAGAATTGAATCCTAACAATATCCTTTTCATGGGTAACCAGCAACACCTAGTGTCTCTCCAAATAAATTTCAACAGCAAGCTTATTTAAGTGTCCTGTAATTAAGCTCAGTGACTGATGGTGGAGAAAAGAAATTCTCACTATTCAAAGAGAGAGAAGGCTAACACTTCTCTATTCTGCATGTCCTTTTGATTTATTTTGAGCCCCCACACGTGCATCCATCCAGAAGTATTTAAATTAATTCTTTTTGGGGCATGGCACCACAGTGGGCTCTGTGGAAGATATGGAAAGATAAAAATGGTCCTCAAATTGCTTCCAGTCTTATTGGGCAGACGAGACACACTCTAGTAATTAAAGCATATGTACTCATTTACAAAGCACTGAAGACTTAAGGGCCGAGTGTGCTAGTTATAATTAGGTTCAGTTGTACATAAAGCAACTGTACAACAGTGAAACCCCAAAGAATAGTGAATTAAATAGCAGAAAAATTTATTTCTTGCTCTTGTGAAAGAACTGGTGCAGCTACTTTGGAAAACAGTTTGGCAGTTCCTCAAAAAGTTAAATATAGAGTTACTATATGACCCAGGAATTCTACTCCTAGGTATATATCCAGGAGAATTGAAAATGTATGTCCACACAAAAACTTGTACATTAATGTTCATAGTCGCATTATTCATAAAGTCCAAAAAGTAGAAACAACCCAAATGCCGATCAACTGATAAATAGATAAGCAAAATGTGGTCTATCCATACAATAAAATATTATTCAATCATAAAAAGAAATAAAGTTTGATACATAATGCAACATGGATGAAAGTTGAAAACACTATACTAAGTGAAAAACATCAGTCATTAAAGGCCACATATTATATGAATCAATTCGTATGAAATGTCCAGAATAGGCAAAACCGTAGAGACAGAAAGCAGATTAGTGGATACTAGGGCCTGGGAATTGGGGAAGGGAAAATTGGGAATAACTGCTAATGGGTACAGGGTTTATTTTAGGGTGATGACAAAGTTCTGATATTAGATGGTGGTGGTTATTAGTCTGTTCTCACATTGCTAATAAAGACATACCCAAGACTGGGTAATTTATAAAGAAAAAGAGGTTTAATGGACTCACAGTTCTACATGGCTGGAGAGGCCTCACAATCATGGTGGAAGGCAAAGGAAGAGCAAAGGCACATCTTACATGGCGGCAGGCCAGAGAGCATGTGCAGGGCAACTCCCCTTTATAAACCCATCAGATCTCATGAGACTTATTCACTATCACGAGAACAGCATGGGAAAGACCCTTCCCCATGATTCAGTTACCTCCCATTGAATTCCTCCCATGACACATGGGAATTATGGGAGCTACAATTCAAGATGAGATTTGGGTGGGGACATAGTCAAACTATATCAGTGGTGATGTTTGCACAACTTTGTAGGTGTAATAGGAACCCTAAAAACCATTTAATTGTACACTTTAAATTGGTGAATTGTTTTATATGTGAATTATATCTCAATGAAGTTACTAAAAAATACCAAAAGGATCAGGGAAACAAAAAGAGTGATAAGTAATTAGAGGACGTGAAGGAGAGATTAGAAAAGTCCCTCCAATTAGTTTTTTGATCCTTGGGTTCCTTCTTCAGATCTCAGAGTGGTCCCTTTTTTCCCCATGTATTTCTTTCCCTCTCCTACACCCCTACTACAATCAGCTGAATGTTTACTATGTGAAGCTGACTCTGACCCCAGACAAGGAGAGAGATGGCAGTTCGATTCCTTATGCAGAGAAAATGGAGAATGTGCTGATGAAAATAGAGAATGGAATAGGATTCACGCCCCTTACTCTTGAGGGCATTCCCACATGAGTACCTCTGGCTTTGGGGAGCAAATGCCCTTGGGATGCCAGGCCCTGTGAGCCTGCCACACAGTTTACCTGTCTGTTTGGAGAGTGAGGAATCTTGGGGCGGGGAATGCTCAAAGCTAACTGTGTTCCTAATCTCTACAATGGAGAGCTAGTAGTGTCTGTCCTTGCTCCCTGACTGGCCTGCACTCAGGGCCCGCCAGCTGTCTACCTTCTCTCTGTCTCCTTTGATAGAGCAGTTACTCATTAACACACATTCTGATGTCTCCTTCCTAGCCATGTGGCTTTTTTCTTGATCTGTTTCTTGTTTCTCATCTTGTGCTGTAGAAACCAAAGTACTATTTCTTACAGGACTAGATACGACTCTTAACACCTTTGTAAAAGTTATTTCACTTGTTCTAGGAGGCCTTTAGAAGCTGTAGTTTGGATCAGGCTCCATGCATCACCCTGAGTGACTTACCTTCCTCTATGACCTTCCTCCCTGTGCTCATGGGTTCCTGGGGTCTAGGTGGTGTGGAGATGCTTGGAGGTTGAGTCTGAGATGGCGGAGACATTCTAAAGGATAGTGTCCCAACTGTTCCAGCTAAGAGAGGCCCAAGGAGACGTGATGATTAAATGTATTATAGTATCCGAGGACAGAAAAAGAACATTGGGTAAAAACTAATGATATTTCAGGGCTGGATATTGTATGAGTAAAGTATGGACTTTAATTAATAATAATATTATCAAGATTAATTGTGACAATGTGCTATACTATTGTAAGACGTTCATCATGGGGAAAGCTGGGCTTGGGTATATGGGCACTGTGTGCATTGTCTTTGAGTTTTTCCTGTAAATCTAAAATTATTCTAAAGTATAAAATAAGAACTTCATTAACTCCCTAGTCACCAACAAAAAGAATGTCCTCACCCACATCATAGCATTCATCTCTGCCCTGGCTGGACTATTGAAAAGATGAGTGTCATTCAATATGCCTTTCTTGATGGGTAGCAATCAGACATCACCTGTATCATCAGTGCTTTCTGGAAAGATTATATTTACCTGTCCAGAAAGAATAGAGTTTTAAAGTCCTGGGTGGGTGGCTAGGAAGATGGAAGTGACGGAGCAGAAGTACACATTCTGGTTCTAGAGTGAGTGAAGCCCTTAAGGACACTGAGTGGCAATGAGTGAGCCTGCAGTCAACCTGGCCCACGTCCAAATAGCTGTTAGGGAATGATTGATCCATGAAGACATCATCTCAGAGAGTCGAGGTAAGGTTTGCATCCAGAACACACAGCCGAATATCAGGAACTGAAGGTGTACCCACACTTCTGTCAAATATGAGAGTTATTCTGAAAATCAGCAGGAGCTAAGGCTATACAAGCCAGATCAACTGAGTCAATCAGGAGTGAATTCTGGAGCCCTGAGTCCCAGAATTCTGATTCTGAGCACAATGGGTAGCACACTTCCCATGACACACTGTTAAAGACAGGCAGCGAGGCTGAACAAGATGCCTCTGGAACTATTCTTCGGCCTAACGGGGCATTGATGAGAGAAAAGAGGGATTGAAGAGGTGGAAGGAGATGATTTGGCAGCCAGTCCTACTCTTCAAGCTGTGACTGGTTTTCTCAGGAGGTGCTTACACATTCAGTCTAGCAGGTTGAATCGTGTCCCCCAACATTCGTGTCTACCAAGACCTCAGAATGTGACCTTTTTTGGAATTAGGGTCTTGCAGATATAATCAGTTAAGATGAGGTTGTACTGGATTAAGAATGGACCTTAATCCAATGACTGCTGTCCTTATAAGAGGAGAGGACATGGACACTGACAGGGAAGAAAGCCATGTGAAGACAGAGGCAAAGATTGGAGTGATGCAGAGGTTGGAGTGATGCAGCTGTGAGTCAAAGAACACCAAGGATAGCTGGAGCTACCCATGCTAGGAAGAAGCCTCCCTATGCCTTTAGAGGAAGATGCCTCTGCCAACTTCTTGGTCTTGGATTTCTAACCTCCAGAATTTTGTGAGAATGAATTTCTGTTGTTTTAAGACACCTAGTTTCTGGTACTTTGTTATGGCAGCCCTGGGAAACTAATACATTTGATGAGGATGATCCTGGAAGGGTATGGGGTACTTAGCTGCATATGTCCTTTTGAGAGCCAGAGATTATGGGCATTCCTCTTCCCTGTAAGATCTAGAGATTGTGCCTCATACTTGTGGGTGCTGATATGGTCCAAAATCAATGAGTAATTAGTATAGGTAATAAAATAGGTTACTCCTTCCTTCGACTTCCTACAGTGAAGGCTCTCCCAAGGGGGATTTCTTTGTGAAATCCTTGTGCCGTTATCTGAAGGAACTAAGAAATGTAGATTCCTCCAGCAAAGACTGCCTCATGGTTTCATGGTTTGTGTCCACTTTTTCTTCTCTAGAGTTACCTCTCCTGCACCTCCATACAGAAGCACCTCTCCTTCAGATTCTTGACCCGTTGGATCCCTGTGGCCTCTGACACTATTAACCAGCCCTTCTGGAAACTTTTCTTCTAGGCAGCAATACCTCGTTCTTCTTTCTCCTGTAACTTCTCCTCTTATATGTATGACTTAATTGCCTCTTATTCCTCAACCTTGCTAAGAAACATGTGTTTGCTTGAGTTCTGTCTTTGGTCCTCTTTTGACAACTCTCTTGGGTAAGCATCCAGTGTCCTTGCTTTAATTGCCACCCACCACATGACTCCCAAATCTCTGCTCCAGTTCAGAGCTTTCTCTTAAGCTTCATCTTCAGGGAGTCAATGCAATGTCTCTATCTAGGAGTGCCAGGCACTTCAAACTCAGTGTATTCCAAGCCATTTACCAATTTAACTCTTCCCTTGGTTAGAATTATAGACTCCCCTCTTTCCAGAATGAATTCATGCAGAGTTTTAAATTAAGATTAAATAGATGGATATCGGGCAGTTTTGGAGAAAGTAAAAAAGAACAAAACCCCCCAAACCACACAAAGAATTACGGTTGGTGGCAGTGCAGGAATTATCCAATCAATAGACTATCAAAGCTTATCTGTACAAACTTTCAATATGATACGAGGGGATTTTGGGACACAAAATATACATAGTTGAGGAAATTGAGGTCAAAGTGTAACACATTTCATACCTCCTTCCAGATCTTTTCATCTTTCTCCTTTTTGATTCCCAGACCTGAAGTAGGGGCCACTCTTTTTGGCCACCTTGTTTCACCCTCAGGCCAGGCTGAGCTCTTTGAAGTCTTCTGATGAAAAAGCAGTCTTTTCCTGTCCCCTCCTCAACCCTGAAGCTAGGTTCTGCCCGTCCTCTGTAATGACACATTCCCAGCCTTGCCTTTGGTACATACCAGCAGGTGGATGAACCTAGAACCTCTTATCTGATCTATTATCCTGAGTCCTGTGCCTCAAGGCTGCCACACTTCTCTCTCCACCCTCTTGCGTCAGAGTCCAGACCAGCAAACATGTTCAGGAAATCATAAGAAAGATAAAAAGCCTACAATGCTCCAAGGACCAGATTTTCTTTTTTCTTTTTTTTTTTTTGAGACGGAGTCTCGCTCTGTCACCCAGGCTGGAGTGCAGTGGCGCCATCTTGGTTCACTGCAAGCTCTGCCTCCCGGGTTCATGCCATTCTCCTGCCTCAGCCTCCTGAGTAGCTGGGACTACAGGTGCGTGCCACCACGCCCAGCTAATTTTTTGTATTTTTAGTAGAGACGGGGTTTGACCATGTTAGCCAGGATGGTCTCGATCTCCTGACCTCGTGATCCGCCCACCTTGGCCTCCCAAAGTGCTGGGATTACAGGCGTGAGCCACCG
Source organism: Macaca fascicularis (assembly GCF_037993035.2). Lineage (NCBI taxonomy): Eukaryota > Metazoa > Chordata > Mammalia > Primates > Cercopithecidae > Macaca > Macaca fascicularis. The sequence continues at coordinate 169,228,058 of NC_088377.1, read as the reverse complement.
CACCCAGCCCAGTTTTTCTTTTTAGAGTGTTTATGGATCCAGAATTGAACTGGAGAGTTGAGTGGTGGGATCATTAGGGAAGCAGGAGCCTAGGAGAGTGACAAGATTTTAAGTTCAGCATCATCTTGAAACTATCTAGACACATTCCTTGCCAGTCATCACCAATGGTCCTAAGATCTTTATAGTTGAGGAAGACCTACAAGGACACATTCCTACAACAGAAGAAAGTCCAGATGTCCTGATACCCATAACAATATATGCTTTCAAGATAATTACATTTATGCTTTGATGTACTCACACAGTAAAATGTCAAAGATAGTTTTCTTTAAATCGATATAATAATACATTTTGTTATGCTCTCTGCTCACCTGCATGTAGTCACAGCTTAGTTTAGTCTCTACATAGACAAGATGCCCATATAAGAAAAACTTAAAACAGAGATGATGTGTTCCTTGGCCTGCTTTCTGGAGATGCCCTACTCTGCAATGGAGTAGTTTCTGATAAATTTGCTTCTTTCACTGTGCTCTGAAACTCGCCTTGAATTTCTTCCTCTGTGAGATCCAAGAACCCTCTCTTAGGGTCTGGATCAAGACCCCTTTTTCCCGTAACTGGATGGAAACCCACATAATAAAATTTATTTCCAAATATGGTGTAAAGTTATCTAATTCCAGCATTTCACTGCTAAATATGTTGAGGTTCTGACATTAGTGGCTCGGGAATGTACTGATGAAGATACTCAGATGTATAACACTGGCTGTTTCCCCTGGTATATTAAGCACAGTTTGTTTTTGAGATATCCAGTAATGATTTGAAGTGTGCCCATGAGCAGCTTTGGGCTCAATTCTGGCATTCATGTCTTAATTAGGTGGGTTTTGACTCATCATGATTTAGTTACCCATTTTTCTTTAACAGAGCGCCTTATTTATTTTATGCAATTAGAAGGGAAATGACAGAAAAGACCATTAACTGTACCTTACTGTACAAATCCCAGAAGTAATTAGGGACTTACATAAACAGCACATCTTAAATTATTTATTTGACAGTCTCTAATAACAATGCCAGCAGTGTCGTATACTTTATTCTTCATTAAAGCAAAAGTGATTATCCTGCTATATAACTCAATCATCTGAAAAATTTAATTCCCATAACAACATTTGTTATTACTGTTGTGTAAAAAGGCAGATTAAAGACAGAATTTTGACACATCAAATTGGACTGCAGCACAAAAGCCAAAATAAGTGTTTCTTCCACTAGAGGACTGGTGCTTGGTCTGTTTTGGAAAGTCCTTCCTCTGGATGGTAGCAGGTGATGGAGTTGGGCAGAATCTAATTTTCAGCAAGTTTTAATTTTTTCACTGCCTGGATGAATTCTAGAAATCAATGTTGCATAAGCTAATTTTGGTGGGGTTGGAGGGTAGTCCTAGAAAGGTGATTGATTAGATAAGATAATTTGGGGGGATTTTTAAACTTCCATTGAGCAAACAATTCAACATTTACTGGAATCCTTGGACCTGTGAGGATGTAGGATAGATTATAGATACCAAGTTAATAAGACATTGTTTCTGGCCTCATTGAGCCTGGGCTACTAGTCGTTAATGTTTCCAGATCTCCTTGGGCACTTGGTCACCTGCCTGAAGTTAGGCATGGTTATGTCTTTTGTTTTGACTTATGGGAACTGTTACGGGCTGAATGTTTGTGTTTCCCCACCTTAAATTCATATGTTGAAATCCTAACACTCAATATGAGGAGGTAGAGCCTTTAGGAGATAATTAGGTCATGAGGGTGGAGTCTTCATGAATGGGAGTAGTGCCCTTATAAGAAGAGTCACAAGACACCTGACTTCTTCAACCCCCACCTTTCTCCCTGCCATGTGGGGATACAGCAAGAAGGCAACTGTCTCTAAACCAGGAAGAGAGCCCTCACCAGACATTAGATCTGCTGGCACCTTGATCTTGGACTTCTAGCTTCCAGAACTGTGAGCAATACGTATTTGTTATTTAAGTCACCTAGGCTATGGTATTCTGTTATTGCAGCCTAAACTAAGACAGGGACCCTGGGGAAGATTCCCCTTCCTTCTTATCTCTCTCCTAACAAGTAACCAGTGAGTTTTCTTTTTACTGCATCAAATCTAGCCCATCCTACTTATCACAGAAAGTAAGTTAGACTTCCCATCAAACCTGGTGATAGACAATCAGTGAGATGACAGATGCAAAGCACAATGATCAGCATGTAACAGGCCTCAGCAAAGGGTATTTTTCTTCCCACATTCATTTAAAAAAAATCTAATGGATTTTTTAAAAAGCTGAATCTGTGTGTATTTTTGCTACAGCAATGTCTAGAAATGTTTACACGAGGGAGTTCTTCATTTTAGGGTTGGGTAACTTAGAGTCTGCTAATTGTTTCCCAATATTTATTCTCCTCTTCTCCCTTAGCAATAGCATCTCAGGATGTAAGTGGGCATACTGCTGCCTCAAGCTAGAAGGCATTTGCCATGCTCTTTTGCATTACCAGGTGACTATTAGACAATGAGAGATTGAAACAAAGTGTTGTATGGGATTTCTGTGAAGCCTCTTTTTAAGAGAGGTGGTACCTCTATTTTTTCTTTTGCTCTCTTCTCTTACCTGGGATGTAGATGCAGTGGCTGAAGCTCTAGTAGCTGTTTTGGACCATGAGGATAAGGGCCCCATATGAGGCATGGTGGAGAGTAAGCCAGAAGTTTCCTGGGTCCTTGGTCACTTAGTGGAGTGCCTTACAAGTCATGGACTGTCTACTTGTGGATTTCTTTGATGTAAGATAAATAAATTTCTAATTTGTTTCAGTCACTGTTTTTTAATTAAAAATTTTAATTTTATTAAATTTATTTTTTATAGTAAAAATAATATACAATTTACCATCTTAACCGTTTTAAGTATACAGTTCAGCAGTGTTAACTATATTCATACAAACTACTCTAGTTTTAATTTTTTAATTATATGGAACCAAACCTAATCCTAACTAAAACACAGTGGTTATTTTAACTGATCTTCAATAAACTAGTTAAATTAACAGACTCTCCATCTCCTTAGTAAAGTGTGCTAATCATGGCCATCACATGCATACTCCCAGCTATTAAACTGTTCTCTAGGACAGTGGATCTCAATTTACATGTGCATCAGAATTATCTCAAGATTTTCTGATTCTGTGGGTCTGGAGTGCGGCCTGAGAACTTGATATTTCTGATAAGTTCTCAGGACCTTGATGCTGCTGGTCTGGGGATGTACTTGGGGAACTACTGATCCAGGACACCATAGCCTTTGTTTTTTATCAGCAGTGCTGAACGTTAATAGGAAGCAATTGTATTTGTTCTTACACTGATTATGTGTATTATATTTCTGATTGTCATTGTGTAATTTAAATACTACCTTCATCTATGAGAATTTAGTTGAAAAATAGTTGTTTATATGAAAACTAAATCAAATACTTCGTAACAACTTAATGTAGCTATTCATTAAAATAAAGCTACCAAGTGAGATTGGTGGGGCCGCTGTTAAATATCAGAATAGCTATCTATCTATCTATCTGTCTGTCTGTCTGTCTGTCTGTCTAGATATATGTATATATCTGTATCTAAAACAATTATATATTCAAGTTGCTTTAAAAAGAGTCTTTAATTTATTGTTTTACTTTAAATAAATTAAGTCTATAAATTGTAAATGATGTGTTAATGCTGGAATGAGTTAAAACTTTGGTGAACTGTTAGGAAGGCATGATTGATTTTTGAAATGTGAAATGGAGATGAGATTTGGGAGAGGCTGGGGCAGAATGATATGATTTAGTCAATAAAGACAGTATAGAACTTTAATCAGTGGATCCAATCTTTAAAAAAAACCCTTTGGAAAGTTGGCAAATGAGTGCATACTTAAACATTTTAAATTAACATTCTAAATTAAAATAAAATGTTAAAATTAAAATATGCCTGCTGTGTTCTTTGCTTCCTTACTTTTTCAGTTAACTGATTGCTTAGCCTGGGTTACTATAATGAAAATGCAGAGCGTATGAAAATGGCTTATGTGCTATTACTTTAATAAGGAACGCTATTTAAGCCGAATGAAGAAAAGGGGAGGGAGAGCTAACATGAGAATGCTGAATTGCTCTGGACTGCACTTAGATTCACATGACTGATTTACTGATCTTGTACAACTGTTTCTGATGTGGTTTGGCTCTGTGTCCCCAACTAAATCTCATCTTGAATTGTAATCTGAATTATAATCCCCAGGTGTAGAGGAACGAACCTGGTGTGAGGTGATGGGATCATTAGGGTGGTTTTCCCCATGCTGTTCTCATGACAGTGAGTTCTCATGAGATCTGATGGTTTTATAAGTGTTTGGAAGTTCCTCCTTCATTGCTCTCTCTCCTGCCCTCTTGTGAAGAAGGTGCCTACTTCCCCTTCTGCCATGATTGTAAGTTGCCTGAGACCTCCCCAGTCATGTGGAATTGTGAGTCAATTAAACCTCTTTCCTTTATAAAGTACCCAGTCTCAGGGAAGTTCTTTATAGCAGTGTGAGAACAGACTAATACAGTAAATTGGTATCTCAGAGAGTGGGGTACTGCTATAAAGATACTTGAAAATGTGGAAGAGACTTTGGAACTGGTAACAGGCAGATGTTGGAACAGCTTGGAGGGCTTAGAAGAAGACAGGAAAATGTGGGAGAGTTTGGAGCTTCCTAGAGACTTGTTGATTGTTTTGACCAAAATGCTGATAGTGATATGGACAATGAAGTCCAGACTCAGATGGAGATGAGGAACTTCTTGGGAGCTAGAGCAAAGGTCAGTCTTGCTGTGCTTTGGCAAAGAGACTGGTGGCATTTTGCCCTTGCCCTAGAGATCTTTGGAACTTTGAACTTGAGAGAGATGATCTGAAACTGGAACTTACATTTGAAAGGGAAGCAGAGCATAAAAGTTTGGAAAATTTTCAGCCTGATGATACAATAGAAAAGAAAAATCCATTTTCTGGGGAGAAATTCAAGCCAGCTACAGAAATTTGTATAAGTGAGAAGGAACCAAATGTTAATAACCAAGATAATGGGGAAAATTTCTCCAGGGCATGTCAAAAATCTTGGCAGCAGCCCCTCCCATCACAGGCCCAGAGGCCTAGGAGGAAAAATGGTTTCATGGGCTGGGCCCAGGGCCCTGCCACTGTATGCATCATCAGTACTTGGTGCCCTGTGTTCCAGATGCTCCAGCTCCAGAAGTGGCTAAAAGGAGCCAAGATACAGCTCAGGCCATTGCATCAGAGGGTGCAAGCCCCAAGCCTTGGTGACTTCCACGTGGTGTTGGGCCTACAGGTGCCCAGAAGTCAAGAATTGAGGATTGGAAATCTCTACCTAGATTTCAGAGGATGTATGGAAATGCCTAGATGTCCAGGAAGTCTGCTTCAGGGGCAGAGCCATTGTGAAGAACCTCTGCTAGGGCAGTGTTGAAGGAAAATGTGGGTTTGAAGCCCCACACAGAGTCCCCACTGGGGCACTGCCTAGTGGAGCTGTGAGAAGAGGGCCACCATCCTCAGATCCCAGAATGGTAGATCCATGGACAGCTTGCACCGTGCACCTGGAAAAGCAGCAGACACTCAATGCTAGCCCGTGAGAGCAGCTGCAGGGGCTGAACCCTGAAAAGCAACAGGGGTGGAGCTGTCCAAGGCTGTGAGAATCCACCCTTTGAATCAGCATGCCCTGGATGTGAGATATGGAGACAAAGGAGATTATTTTGGAGCTTTAAGATTTAATGACTGCCCCACTGATTTCATACTCGCATGGGCCCTGTAGCCCCTTTGTTTTGGCCAATTTCTCCCATTTAGAATGGGAGAATTTATCCAATTCCTGTACCCCCATTATATCTTGGAAGTAACTAACTTGCTTTTGATTTTACAGTCTCATAGGTCGAAGGGACTTGCCTTGTCTCAGATGAGACTTTGGACTTGGAGTTTTGGGTTAATGCTGGAATGAGTTAAAACTTAGAAGGACTGTTGGGAAGGCATGATTGATTTTTGAAATGTGAAATGGAGATGAGATTTGGGAGGGACCAGGGGCAGAATGATATGGTTTGGCTCTCTGCTCCCACCCAAATCTCATTTTGAATTGTCATCCAAATTGTAATCTCCAGGTGTAGAGAGAAGCAACTGGTGGGAGGTAATTGGATCATGGAGGCAGCTTTCACCATACTGTTCTCATGATAGTGAGTTCTCACAAGATCTGATGGTTTTATAAGTGTTTGGCAGTTCCTGCTTTGTTGCTGTCCTTCCTGCCACCCTGTGAAGAAGGTGCCTGCTTGCCCTTCCACCATGATTGTAAGTTTCCTGAGGCCTTTTCATCCATGTGGAAATTTGAGTCAATTAAACCTCTTTCCTTTATAAATTACTGAGACCAAGGGAAGTTCTTTACAGCAGTGTGAAAATGGACTAATACTGTTTCCAAGAGGCCATGTAAATGAGTGCTTCTTAAGATGGTACATACAGTAAGGAGAAAGAAGCATTTACTTGCAGGCATCCATCTCCCATTGGTTAAAAGTTTGCTCCATGGGGCATTAATTCCCTTATACTCACAGTTGGGCATGCATGAGGACCAGTGCCAGCTTCATGGGTGCTGGCCTGTGGAGTCATATGGGGCCCTGGGATCAGAAGAGGTCCCACTCTTGGGGTTTAATGCTTTGCAGTCACTGTTTTGAAATTCTTAATTTTATTTCTGAATTTGTGTTTTGTAAGTGAAGTCTGAGGGACAAGAAAGTATGCGCTGGTGGGTTGGAGCCTGGGCTCACAGGTAGTCCTGTCTCTCCCCGCCTTTCAGGAGGGTGTGTTCTCAGCAGCCTGCTCCCTTAGTCATACTGCCTCAGCCCTCTTCCTCTGTGGGGATGTGGACTCCAGCATGGGGAGGGCTGCGTTGTGTATGCTCAGCCATGGGGAGGGATCCTTGACTCCTGGGAGTGTTTGCACTCATCCTGTGCCCCAGGGAGTGTAACACTAAATAGAAAAATAAGATAGACCATGAGAGGTCAAGAGAGACACTGTGGAAGAAAGTAAAAAGCTTTTTCCTGCTTTTCAAACAAATGACCTCACATTTTTAGTTTGTACTGGGACCTGAAAGTCATGCAGCTGGCTCTAATGGGCACTAAGTGGGTCTGTTTGTATCATGTCTTGGTGTCAATAGGGATGCACTGAGGCAAGTGGTAGGAGTGCACAGCACAGGCAGGGGGCAAGATATTACCAGGTTTTCTTTGACTGAAGTGGGTCAGAGGCCACATGGAGAAGATCATTACAGTTGCAGCTATGTCTGAAACAAGCGGCCAAAGGCCCAGGGATGAGGGAAGGCCAAGATCTGAACTGGCATATAGGAGATACTGATAAAATTCTCCTCTTGCATCACTCAAATCAGCTCTGTACCCTGCCCCTCCCCGCATCATATACTGGCTTTCACACTATAATATGTGGCCTTTATTTTTGTGATGTGAAGATGTCTTTATGTCTTCCCTGAGAAGTGAAGTACAAGCAGTAATTCATCTTCAAAAGTGTGGCCAGCTGCAGTTTCTGAAAAGATTTTTAGTGAGAGAGTAAAATGAACTATAGCCCCATCATCTCTCTCCTCTACCACTTATTCCAGATTTCCCTCTTCCTTGGCTAAAACTTTGACCAGTGTGTGGGTTTCTTTGCTGGTACAGTGACCCAGACCATCCTTGAGGGGCCTCGTCCTTAGTTGCCTTAGCTTGGTCAGGCACTGGTTGTTCAATGGTCTATTTACTGATATCACTGGGCATGGAAGCACCAGGAAATACTCCAGTGAGTCCCCTGGGGTTTCTGACATACTCCTTCTTGATCCCATTGTATAGCATCACCTAGCTTTTCATGATAATTAGAAATAAACTCATGCATCTGCCTGTTGATCTACTAGAAGAAATGAAAGTGAGAAAGGAGGAGTTGAGGCTTCAAGGCAGTAGAAATCTTACTGTATTCCCTGATGGAAGTATCCCTATCCAGGACCAGGCCTCCTAGTGCAAGCAGAGCCTAAGGCCTAGGGAATGGGAAGCATACATTATGTGAGTCGCTGGGAATTATGATGAAAAGGGTTAATCCTTCTTCTACCCACTGGTTCTTGGACTTGGATATTCTAGTTATTGGAGACACAGAACCATGTGCTACTGCTTGCTGGTTCAATGCCTAGATCACAAACTGGAAAAGAGCACAGTAAGTTTGCAGAGTGTTATTCTAGCACATTAAATGAATCCTAACAGGCTATTACACTGTCTTACTAGCCTGGATGTTTCAGGGCGATGAAATGTATGGTAAGACAGTGGAGCTCATGGTCACATGTCCATCGTCACCTTCCTTTAGTGTAAAATGGGTCCCTCACACCAGGCAATATTATGTGTGATACAATGTCAACAGAATAGGCATGTGTAAACCTTGGATGGCCTGGATGGTGGAGGCATTATGGAGAGGAAAGGCAAAACTAATCTAAAGCAAGTATCAAACCTGAAAAGATCTCTTCTGTCTGAGGCAGAAGGTGATGTAAGTGTAATTCTTGAGGAGTGGTCCCATATCAATGTCTCAGTGTCAGTCTCAGCTGTTGAAAAGTTGGGCACTCAGCAGTGGTATTAGGTATGCTGACCTTATTGAGGAGCAATTTATGCTATTGGGTGCATCCTTGGCATGGCAACATGGATGGAGCCTATGTATGAGCCAAATGGCCTGGGTCTATTGCACCAGCACTGTGGTGACCAAAAATGTTCATAAACAAGTCGCCCTGTTCATCCAGATGGTGAGAGCCTTGTCTAGGAGGGATGCTCTCTGGTGGAACACAAAGATCTAGGCACTTAGTACCTATATCCATATGTCCAGCCACATGCCTCTTCCCCAGACCTCATTTCCAATTTTCTAATCTTGTTTTTTTCAGGACTCTGACCAAATAATTAAACCATTTTTGCCACTTCCTAGGAATCTATATATATCTTTACTTCAGACCATTCCATATAGAGTGAATCACCAAGTATACTGCTTACAGCTATGCCTACAGGGAGAATTTTCCTTATCACTGTCCTTAAGGCTTGCTCCTGGGTAATGCAGCTGCAGCATCGTTTATTGTATTTTACCACCAATGTATTATATTGACCCATCTATTATATGAATCATGGCTGAGTTTTTCCTTCCTCTGTTAATTGGTATTAGGAAACCCTTTACGAGGCTGTGAGAGTGAATCGAGGAAGAGGTGTTAGTACAATGGAGTTAGGTGAATGGGAATCTGGGCTACCTATTCATGTGATTTATTCATTCCTTCTGGACTTGCTCAGGCGCAATCCTGAATATACCATTTTCATCGTACAGTGAATTGCTGCTGTGCTTGCCTGAACTCGTGATTCTGTGAGTCTGCTCATATCCAGCTTGATGGGCAATTTCAGTTGTATAGTCATTTGGTGCCCCAAGGTCAGGTGCTCAGTCTCTACTAGGTCTCAGTGGTATGCCAGCAGCTGTTTTACAAATGGAAAATAGCTGTTGGCCACAGAAGCTGTGGCCTTGCTTTAGAACCCTAGCTAACACTCCTATTAAGGATTTCCAGATGCTTCATGAATTATTCTTATCCACCACAGATACCAGATACTTTCAGCACCACCAGATCTGCTAAGTGATAAAGTGGCAAAGCAGCTTGCACCCCTGAGTGGATTGCTGCCTTTTGAGTGCAATCGTGGGGAGAAGGGTGAGGGAAAAGTGGGAGTGAGGTGGGAGAAGAGAGTGAGAAAAGATAAACATGTTATTATTCAACTGGTCGCTACTTATATTTGAGAACGACAGAATTCTCAGTCTCGAGAGATCTTTTTTTTTTTCTTTCAGGGCAGTACATATGAAGGTGGAAGGGAGAAGAATTTATCTGTCAGCTGTCATCATACCTCAAACATGCACGCCACAGGGCATGAATTTTCTTGCACTTCCCAAATGTAACTAGGTGGGGGCTGAGCAGGGCTACCTTAGCAGGAGGTCTTTGGCATATTAATAGGAAAACTTGGGTATTGGATGTGACAGATGTGGGATAAGGGCACAAAGGTAAGTGCTGTTGGGTTGGCAGCTGGGTACAAAGCAAGTGACCAAAATCCCTGGATTCAAGTGAGACTGAGAGCCCTGAAGCAGCACAGAAGAGATGTCTGGCTTATCAATCAACTACAGGTCCTAGGTGAATTGGATCAGAGGGTTTCTGTGTCTTACTTAGAATTGACTGTGAGAATCATTCACCCTATCCTAATGACACACAAATCTCATCTGCAACCCTGACTTGTCCCTGAAACTCCAAACTCATGTGTCCAACTGCCTACTTAGTCTCTCTCCGTGGACATTTAACAGGACATCTCAAACTTAACATGGCCATAAAGGAACTCATTATTTCTGCCACTGCATCAGGCTTGCTTCTTCCCCACTGAGTTGCTCAATTCCAACATCTACAAGTTAACACTTGTTCTTCTCTTTCCCTTGGTATCCCTCACCCCCTATACTTACCCCCATTACTCCAGTAAAACATCTGCCAAGATATATCTTGACTCTGTGTGCTTTTCTCCATCTTTATGACTGCTTCCCAGACAAAGCCACGTTCCTTTACTTGTACTATTGCAGTAACTTCCCAATACTTCTCATTCCTTCTACACTGGCTCTGCCTAGAATCCATTCTTCACATAGCAGCAGGAGTAATGTTCTAAAAATGTGAAGTAGGCCGGGCACGGTGGCTCATGCCTATAATCCCAGCACTTTGGGAGGCCGAGGGGGGCGGATCACGAGGTCAGGAGATCAAGACCATCCTGGCTAACACGGTGAAACCCCGTCTTTACCAAAAATACAAAAAATAAATTAGCCGGGCGTGGTGGTGGGTGCCTGTAGTCCCAGCTACTCAGGAGGCTGAGGCAGGAGAATGGCATGAACCCAGGAGGTGGAGCTTACAGTGAGCTGAGATGGCGCCACCGCACTCCAGCCTGGGTGACAGAGCGATACTCCATCTAAAACAAAAACAAAAACAAAAACAAAACTAAAGTAGATCATGTCACTGTCCTGCTTAAAACTCTCTAATATGCTCCCTCTTGTAGTTAGCAGAAAATTGAGTGATGGACAGAGTCTGATTCCTGTTGTCCTCTCTAGCCACACTGGATTTCTGTCTTTTATTTTTTTTTAGGATTTTGTGAAGTGGCATCATTGTCTGGGGTAAATACTCGGAGTTTGTCCTCTTGTGCCAAGAAGGTTAAGGACATGGACACACACAAGAAGTGAATTTAGGAGCAGAGGTTTAATAGGCAAAAGAAAGAAAAGGAAGAACAGCTCTCTCTCTTGCAAGAGAGAGGGGCGCCCAAAAGGGAAATCTGGTCCAAGGCAGTTGTACACCAGATTTTATAGGCAGGCTTGAGGAGATGGTGTCTGATTTATGTAGGGCCCACAGATTGGTTGGATCAGGTGGGATGTTTACGTAGCATGAGGGAAGGCTGGCCATCCCACCCTAATTTTATTATACAAATGGACTTTCCACTTGGTCAGTGCCATCTTATCTGCTCCTTACTGTACATATGGCTGTCAAAGAGAAGGGAACATGGAGCTGCCGTTTTGAAGATGCCTAGTCCCAGGACTTGTGCCTAGTCCTGTTGGCACAAATGCTGGCATTCATCCATGCAGGCTTCCAGCTTGCTTGTCTATGTCTGCAGTTCGATTTTATAGGCTGCTCTTGTTAGAAAATAAAATGATTTTGGGGCTGCTTTTCATTAAAAGGAAAACCTTACCAAGGACTCCCATACCCTCACTATCTGCCTAAATAATTTCTTTTTAAATCTTATATCATTTGCACTAGCTGTTCCCTCTGCCCAGAATGCTCTTCTCCCTGATGTGTGTATGCTGGTTCTTGTGATACGTAGCTTAGCTTAAAGGTCATCTCAAAGAGTCCACCCAGTATCTATCACATCTCCCTATCTCTAATTTTATCTTTGCTTGTTTATTTTCCTTGCCTTGCCCCCATTAGAGCGTGAGCTCCATGAGAGCAGAGAACTTGTCATTCTTTTTTGCTCTTATATTTACTGACCTATAAATATAAGAAGAGTGATTGGCACAAACTCGGCACTCAGTAATAAATATTTATTGGCTGGGCATGGTGGCTCATGCCACCCAGCACTTTGGGAGGCCAGGGTGGGTGAATCACCTGATGTCAGGAGTTCGAGATCAGCCTGACCAACATGGTGAAGCCCCATCTCTATTAAAATTACAAAAATTAGCCAGGCATGGTGACATGTACCTGTAATCCCAGCTACTCGGGAGGCTGGAACAAGAGAATAGCTTGAACCCGGGAGGCAGAGGTTGCAGTGAGCTGAGACTGCACCATTGCACTCCAGCCTGGGTGACAAGAGCGAAACTCCATCTCAAAAATAAATAAATAAATATTTCTTGAATGAGTTCATGGATACTGATACTAGTAATGGAAGTATTTATAACTAAAGACTTCTTCTTTATAAATACAAAATGCCCAATAGAAGTATTTGTGAAATAATTTTTGTTTTTTAATGGCATCCTGTTTTCCCATTTGACAGAAGAAGACATAAAGGCTGTTTCTGGAGGACTAACAGAGGCCGGTGGCCCTGATAGGTAATGCAGGATTTCCTAAGGAGGATTTGGATTTTGGGTCATTTGGTTCAGTTAGTCATGACTGACTGGCTGAAAATTTTAAATTGACCACATTCAAGTTCATTCATTTGTGTAGCATAGAGAGGACTGGAGCCTCTAAGAGGCTAAGAGAAAACCTTCAAATCTCCTTACTGGGCCAGGAAGTTGCTTCTGATATGTAGAAAGCACACAATACAAGAAGCATATTCTGGAACCATTATATTACAATTATATGCACTCTCCAGAGGAACGCCTTCATCATTCTTTGATGTTATTTTTGATACTGACCTTGGAAATCATCTAGTTTAGCTTTCTCATTTTATAGATGAGGAAAGTAACAACTAGAGAGATAAAGTGACTAGTTCAAGGTCATTCTGTTACTTAGAGGCAGAGCCAGGACTAGAATTCAGAGCTCCTAACAAGACTTTTACAATATACCATGGCATCTTTTCTCTTATTCTCACATTCCCGTGGAAAAAAAAAAAAACAAAACCAAGAAACAAACTCACTTAGATTTGTTTTAAACAATGTCCTTATGAGTGCTGGTGGAATCACCTTGGTCTCTGAAGCCTGCAGTGGTGCTAATGAGGAAGGCGCTGATCTTCCTTTCTCATTTTGCTTAGAATATTCTTGACTTGTCGTCAAACAAGTATTTATCATCAAAAGGAATTCGTTGTATTTTCATCTAGGGCTCCAGTGAGACTTAAAAGTCACAGCAAACATTCTCATTCCAACCAGTTAACATTCTATTGAAACTCACTAGAAATAAATTCCTTGGAGTGTATTTTCTCACAGTGACATACTTTGTCTCCTAAGGAATCAACACAGGTGGTTGCCTTTCTACCTTTCCTTGACAGGTTTAGGTTTGCAGAATTTCAGAAAGTTTATACAGCTGTCAAAAAATCAGAACTCTTTTTCTTTGTACTGTATTGCTGTAATTAATAGGACTATCAGGACTGCAAATAATTTAGAAGATTTGGGGGAAAACTGAATATTTTCCATCGCTGAAAACAATTCAATTCCATATGCTTTTTCCTGTGTATGTGCTCACCATTGACTTCTTTCCCTCTCTTCCTGACTCCAGGGGTGGAGGTGGGGTAACATTTTTAGTTTGCAGAGTTTTGCATCCATATTTGTTTTCGCTAGATAATTCTCAAGATGATTAGAAGGATTTGGTGGCTGGGGGTGGTGAACACTTACCAGAAATTTGAGTATCTTATTAGCTCTGTCAATATCTAGCTAAGCATATGACCAAGAAGTTTGGATCAGGGTATTAAGGTTGGAGCCCCTTGTAACAGCGCCCTTTCTAAACATTTTGTGCGATGATTAGAGCAGCATGATGGTCTTTTGTTTCCAGAGTGGGTTTGGGGAGCAGCAGACAGCCCAGAATTTTGAGTTCATTTCTTCTGGAGCAAAAGATTGAGCCCAAACAACCGGCAAAAATCGTCCCTGGTTGCTCCTTCCTGCAGATGACTTTCATATTTGCTGGAGCTGCCTGTTTTCAGTGCTTTCTGAGTCCTGTTCAGTCCCTGAAGAGGCAATTGCACATCTTGCTGCACATGCCCGGTAGCCCTACCTTTGTGCAGCCCTTCCCTCCTCAGTAAAATGTTCTCAGCACACAAAAGCAGCCGTTGAAGGGAACAGCTTCAGTGCAACATGCCGGCTGCAGCCCGCCGCTGCGCCATCTCCAGTGGTAACAGAGGCTGCTAACCCTGCCTGGGAAACTAATGGAGCGTCCCTAAGAAATCCAAACTCCAGCTTGGCTCACCCCAGCCTTCTCCCCCACCTTCAGACCCCCAGGTGAGACTAAAACAAACCAGCACACCATGCGACTAGCAGACAGCCCGGTCAGCGTTCCTGTATGAACTTGGGCTTGCAGCACGCGGATCATCGCGGAATTCAACCTGAATCCTAGCATGTTTTGTTTTGCGGAAAGAAATGGTGTCATCATTGTTTTCCTTTGTTTTCCAGCAATTTATTTTCTTGTGGTAACGTAAAACATTTCCTCTGGGATGGGCTGAGAAAAGTCAGATAGACATTTTTACAAGTGCAAAGTACTTTGGCTTGATTCAGAGTGTGAGATTTCAGAAATGCCTCGTACTAACCAGGTTACCCAGGCAGGGCTTCAAGCTGCCTCCCGAGAATGGTGGCTGAAAGCCAAGGATACAAATGGGATGCTGCAATTTGTGGGGATCTGTTTCAGCATTTATATTTAAATACATTTCCCTAGAAGAATTTTTAATTGGAGATTTCGCCTTGAGATGCTCAAATCAATCGGGGAGCCAAACCTAGTTATTTCGCTTCGTAACCAAGCTTTATTTCAGGACTTTCTTTCCGCTGCGGTTCTTGCCCCAAAGCGATCTGTAAAGCGAACCCACTCTGATACAGTTTGAAAAGTGCATTTTGTACTTGGCTCTTTCTTTGATCGAATTAATCTGGGCTTTTTTGTCGTTCTAAATGAGGCCTATGGGCTGACAATGTAGCTGTTTAAAGGGGATTTTAGGGGATAATAGCCAATGCAAATAGTGCCATGAGAATGGCAACTTGCTTTTGCACTTTCAATCACATAATAACAGCAAAGAAAGCTTTTAAAATGAATTGAAATTTTGTGGCATGCCATCTGGGATTATTTGGGGAAACAGTTCTGAATACTGCAGTTGGGCAAAAGAATGGAGGTATGGTCTGCTCTTAAGCTGACATGTTTCAGATGGCAACCTTATGCTAACTGGTGCAAAGTTGGCTAGCATTTTTTTTTTTTTTTTTATTTTCTTTCTCTTGGATTATCTGCAAAAATTCTCTTTGATTGCTGGTATTTGGGTCTGAAAAACTTTTCTATTGTTGAAGAATTCAATTCAACTCCTTGCAGCTGCTGATCCCTTTATTGTTCTACTCGTTATGTGTATGCGTCTCAGATGAATGTAGCCAAGCCTTTTAGTGCCTTAATAGGTGTCTACATAAAGGTCATTTATTCTGTCGTACTTGTTTCAACAAAAGTTTATACACAAACAACAACCACAGCTAAAACATTCACATTAATCAATTTCCTCCTGATGCAGAATGCAAAAACTGCCTCAAGCCATGTCTAGGCAAGAAAAATGTTTTCTGTATATGATGTTGTAAAGCAGCAAATAGTTTAAGCAATTTCATCATGAGCAAAGCATAATTGTTTCAGCACAGTTTCTACCCGAGAGAGCCCATTCTGGTGCTTCTGTGTCTCTGCCACCACACTCAGGTTAGGGTGGAGGGCAGAGAGGGACTTAGGATGAAATTTGTTGAGGTTTTCTCTCTTTCATCGATGTTTACCCTGGTTTTGGAGCTGTTCTCTATAAACTTGTGGTGGACATAAGCTATCATCTCTGCAGGAAGGGATGCATAGATAATACTAGAATCTAGAGAAAATTGCATAAAGGAGTACAATCAGGTATCTAGAATTTGCAAAAAATAAATTATTTCCTTGCAGGTATAAGTGCCCCTGATGTACAAAATGACCACAGCCATCCCTTTTCATCGTCAAACTCCAGCAATGGCTGCTTTTAGAAAGAAGTAAGTGATGAAAATAATAAGCTCCCAATCGTTAACACTGGTGAGGATGCCGACATGCTAACTAAAATGCTGGAGGGGACAGAGACAAGCAAGGGTTTCTAGGGGGCCTTGTGCTGTGAGGGGACTGCCCAGCACAGTGGACGTCATGTGGGAATTACAAAACTCTGGCCACGTGGGGGAGGGAGCGCGGAGGCCCACCCACTCTGCCTCCCACAGCAACTCCAGGGAGCTTGCCTCCGCTGCTGGGTAATTCAGAGACACTGCCACGTTCTCCAATTCATCTCAGGATGATACTTAGTCCTGTCATCACCCAAATCCTTCAGGAAATCAAAAACACATGACACGGCATCCGCAGGTTTTTCTCTGCTGCGTCGGTTTGCTCATTCATGAATCTTCCAAGCTCAAGGCTTAGACTTGAAAGGTTAAAGATTCAAGTCCCAAGATGCCTCACAGGATTTTGTGAAGGCCAATAACGCTGTGATTTGACCTCTGTGTGGTTGGAGCGAGGGATGTGGGGTCATTGCTCTCCCAGGACAGCTACCTGATCCTCTCCCACGATCACTTCTCAGTCATTTGGTTTGGATGGGTGCTTCCCAAATTTTAATGAGCATGTGGATGACTGGGGCTCTTGTTAAAATAGATTCTAATTCAGTTGGTCTGGAATGGGGCCTGACAATCTGCATTTCTAGCCAGCTCCCTGGTGAGGCTGATGCTGCCAGGGGCTCTGGATTCTAACTCACCTGGAGACGAGGTGCACTCTCACTGTCCCAGAGCCAAATATCCATTTGTAACATGATGAGAAAAAAAATGCCCATTGATGCAATGAGGAATTTCTTGGCTTTTCAACTCCACTAGCTTTTTTGGGAGATTAGGAAGGGTGTGGGGACAGCCTAGTTTTAGGTAGGCTTATCTTACAGTTTATCTTGCACCTGATTTGATTCTTCAGTTTCAAGCAGAAGAGACAAAGTAAGTGGTATTTGATCTCCGTCTTTGATTATTTCTGTATTATTCACTCATTTAAAAAATTACCAAATATATATAAGAGGCCTACTATAGGTGGGTGCTGTACCAGGTGCTGTGGCTACAGTGGTAGCAGACAGATCTCATCCCTGCTCCCCTTTGGTTTACACTCCTACAGCCTGGAGCAGGGAGGCCCAACCCTAGCCACACCCGGGAATCACCTGGGGATTTTTTACAATTGATAAATGCCTGGACCCCACTCCCACTCCCAGGGGATCAAATTTAATTGGTTGGGGAGGAAGCTCAGTCATCAGCATTTTTGCAGAGCTACTCAGGGGATTCTGGTGTGCAGCCAAGGTAGAGGATCCCGGCTCAGAGGATTGAACTACATGGGGGAGGATGTGGGTGGGAATTGGGAAAAGAACTGTCTCAGATCCCAGACTCCAGAATGGGGGGTGCAGTATCTAAGGGATGAGCATGTAAGTGCTCCAGAATGGGGGGTGCAGTATCTAAGGGATGAGCATGTAAGTGAAGCTCTCTGTTTGCCTGCCAGCCCACCTTTCTAGAGCATGAAGCCCATTATAGTAAAGGAGGAAATGGCAAAGTTGCCATTGCACATGGCATAACCTTGTAGCATCACAATATACTCATGTGTAGTGACCTCACGTACTGGTTCTAAGTCACAGTATATGCTGTCTTCCTGTTCCTAAAAGTGAACTAGGCCTTTCACTGTTGCTTTGGTGCAAAAGAGGGGCAGGTTCTAGTTTGGGTGACCGTCGTGGTTTCTCTGGAACTGAAGGGTTTCCTAGAATGTGAAACTTTCAGTGCTAAAATCAGGAAAGTCCTGGGGAAACCTGGATGAATAGGTCACCCTAGTTCCAATGTGATGACTGTTACTATGGGGTTCTAAATTTGACATCAAAAGCATAATTCATAAAAGGAAAAGTTGACAAATTGGATCTTAAAAACTTTGGCTTTGAGAAAGTCTATGTCAAAGGGACGAAAAGATAAGCTACAGACTGGAGGAAGATATTTTCAAACCACATATCTGATAAGGGACCAGTATTTAGAATATATAAAGAATTTTCAAAACTTAGCAATAAAAACCAAATAATTCAATTAGAAAATGGGCAAAAAGCATGAACAAGTATTCACTGAAGAGACTACACAGATGTCAAATCAGCACATGAAAAGATGTTCAACATAACAAGGTATTAGAGGTATTGCTACATGCCTATCAGAATGGCTAAAATGAAAAATCACAATGATGAATGCTGGTGAGGATGTGGACAAAATGAATCACTCATACATTGCTAGTGACAATGTAAAATAGTAAATCCTCCCTCCCTCCCTTCCTCCTTTCCTTTCTTCCTTCCTTGGTCTTGTTCTGTTGTTCAGGCTGGAGTGCAATGGTGCAATCATAGCTCATAGAAACCTCGAACTCCTGGGCTCAAGTGATCCTCCTGTCTCAGCCCCCTGAGTAGCTAGAACTACAGATGTGCACCACCATACTTAGCTAATTTAAAAAAAAAAAACTTTCTTTTTTGTTTGTATAGATGGGGTCTTGTTATGTTGCCAAGACTGGTCTTGAGCTCCTGGCCTCAAATAATTCTTCTGCCTTGGCCTCCCAAAGCACTGGGATTACATGCATGAGCCACTGGTACCCAGCCAAGTTGTTATCTTTCTATGCATGCCTGTATCTCTATAATATAGTGATAACTATATTAGGCTGTTCTGGCATTGCTATAAAGAATTACCCGATATTGGGTAATATATGAAGAAAAAAGGTTTAATTGGCTCCCCGTTCCACAGGCTGTACAGGAAGCATGGCTGGGGAGGTCTCAGGAAACTTACAATTATGACAGAAGGCGAAGAGGAAGGAGGCACATCTTACACGGCCGCAGCAGGAGGTAGAGAGAGAAGGGGGAGGGGCCATACACTTTTAAACAACCAGATCCCATGAGAACTCACTCACTATCATGAGAACAGCAAGGGGGAAATCTGTCCCCATGAACAAATCACCTGCCACGAGGCCCCTTCTCTAACACTGGGGACTATAATCTGACATGAGATTTGGGCAGGGACACAAATCCAAACCTTATCAGTAACTAATGCTCATAACAACAGTTCTGAAATATTGAATCTTGAAGTGCTTTTCAATTATCGAAAATGTTTTATAAGTGTTATTATAGGTAGACTCTACTGTATCACTCTTTTCTGCAAAGTGGTATCCATAGATAGTCTCCTAATGGTGTCTCTTCATTAATTACTAGCTGCTGATCCAGAGCACCTGGATCTGCTCTTCTTCAGCACCTGGATGTTTAGGGTTGAAGGCATTTGGAGGAAAGAGAACTTCAAGCTCATTGTGTTGCTAATAGAAGGGCTCATCTGTTAGTCTAGATCATTAGCCGAGTTGGATCTTCAGGTTCAGGAATCCTGAAGTGCCAAGCCACGGGACTCATTTGTATTGGTCATGCTAAAATGGCATCCTACTGGAGCGCCTACCTCTAGTACCTGAGAAGTAAAAACAGCTGATTCCCATATAGTACTTACTATGTGCCAGACACTATTCTAAGTGTTTTACATATGTTAACTTACTTTTAGTTCTCCTTACAACCCTATGATATGTACTACTCCTATCCCCACTTTGCTAATGAAAAAACTGAGTCACAGAGAAGTTAAATTTTCCAGGGTCAAAGCTTAGCAGAACTTAGTTCATCTGGCTCTGGAGTCCAGTCCCTTTCAAAAAGTATACAAACGTCTAGGCTTTATAACAGGTCCTCTATTTGAATGCCAAATATTTTAACATGCCCTGAATTTTCTGGAATTTGTTTTGGTTCCCTTTTTAAAATAGATTTATCCATTAAGTGTCTACATCACAAAGCCTTTGGACCTACACGCAATATTCCAGTTTGACAAACTAGTAAAGTTACAGCAGGATGCACTAAGTGTAGAGTCTTGCAGATGGCAAAATGGTGTCCAGATAGAGTAACATGATTCTAAATGTTGTTGTGCATGTTGTCTGTTTTGAGGAATCCTGCATAATTTACTGGTACTATGGAATATATGTATTTTTTTCAACTTTTATTTTAGATTCAGGGGTACATGTGCAGGTTTGTTGCCTGCATATATTGCATGATGCTGAGGTTTGGGGTAAGAATGATCCTGTCACCCAGGTACTGAATATGGTACCCAACAGTTTTTCAACCCTTGTCCCCCTTTTTCCCTTCCTGCTCCAGTAGTCCCCAGTGTCTATATTGTTGTCATCTTTATGTTCACGAGTACCCAATGTTTAGCTCCTATTTATAAGTGAGAACATGTGGTATTTGGTTTTCTATGGCTATGTTAATTTGCTTAGGAAAATGGCCTCCAGCTGCATCCATATTGCTGTAAATGAAATACTTTCATTCTTCTGTACAGCTGTGTAGTATTCTATGGTATATATACACCACATTTTCTTTATCCAATCCACCATTGAGGGGCACCTATGTTGATTCCCTGTCTTTGCTATTGTGAATAGTGCTGTGATGAACATGCAAGTACATGTGGCCTTTTGGTAGGATGATTTGTTTTCCTTTGGGTATATGCCCAGTAATGGGATTGCTGGATCAAATGGAAGTTCTATTTCAAGTTTTTTGAGAAATCTCCAAACTGCTTTCCATGGTGACTTAATTTGCATTCCCATCAACAGTGTGTAAGCATTCCCTTTTCTCCACAACCTTGCCAACATCTGTTGTTTTTTTTTGATGTTAATAGTAACTACTATGACTGGTGTGAGATGATATCTCATTGTGGTTTTGATTTGCATTTCTCTGATGATTACTGATGTGGAGCATTTTTTCATGTTTGTTGGTGGCTTGTATGTCTTCTTTTGAGAAGTGTCAGTTCATATCCTTTGCCCATTTTTAAATGGGGTTTTCTGTTTTTTCCTTGTTGAATTAAGTTCTTTATAGATTCTGGATAGTAGACCTTTGTTAGATGTATAGTTTGCAAATATTTTCTCCTATTCTGTAGGTTGTCTTTTTATTCTGTTGATAGTTTTTTTTTTTTTTCTGTGCAGAAGCTCTTTAGTTTAATTAGGTCCCACTTCTCAATAATTTTTTTCTGTTGCTTTTGAGGACTTAGTAATAAATTCTTTCCCAAAGTCAATGTTCAGAATGGTGTTTCCTAGGTTTTCTTCTAGGATTCTCATAGTTTGAGGTCTTACATTTAAATCTTTAATTCATTTTAAGTTAATTTTTGTATATGGTGGAGGTGAAAGTCCAGTTTCATTCTTCTGCATATGGCTAACCAGTTATCCCAGTATCATTTATTCAATAGGCAGTCTTTCCTCATTGCTTATTTTTGTCAACTTCGTCAAAGATCAGATGGCTGTAGGTATATGGCTTTACTTTTTGGTTCTCATTTCTGTTCCACTGGTATATGTGTCTGTTTTTGTATCAGTACCGTGCTGTTTTGTTTACTGTAGCCTTATAGTATAGTTTGAAGGTGGGTAAAGTGATGCCTCTGGCTTTGTTTTTTTTTTGCTTAAAATTGCTTTGGCTATCTAGGCTCTTTTGGTTCTGTATAAATTTTAGCATAGCTTTTTTTTCCGATTCTGTGAGAAATGACATTGGTAGTCTTATAGAAATAGCTTTGAATCTGTAGATTGTTTTGGGCAGTATGGCCATTTTAATAATATTGGTTCTCCCAATTCACGAGCATGGAATGTCTTTCCATTTGTTTGTATCATCTGTGATTTCTTTTAGCAGAGTTTCGTAGTTCTCTTTGTTGAGTTATTTCACCCCCTTGGCTAGATGTATTCGTAGGTATTTGTGTGTGTGTGTGTGTGTGTGTGTGTGTGTGTGTTAGCAGGAGGCACTATTGTAATCGGGTTTGCATTGTGGCTATTGTAAATGGGTTTGCATTCTTGATTTGATTCTCAACTTGAACATTATTGGTGTATAGAAATGCTACTGATTTTTGTACATTAATTTTATATCCTGAAACCTTGCTAAAATGATCAGTTCTAATAGCCTTTTGGCAGAGTCCTTAGGGTTTTCTAAGTATAGAATTATATCATCAGTGAAGAGAATTTGACTTTTTATTTTCTTATTTGGATGCCTTTTATTTCTTTCTCTTGCCCAATTGGTCTCACCAGCACTTCCAGTACTATGTTGAATACAAGTGGTGAGAGTGGGCATCCTTGCCTTATTCCAGTTCTAATGGGAAATGCTTCTAGTTTTTGCCAATTTGGTGTGATGTTGGCTGTGAGTTTGTCATAGATGGTTCTTATTATTTTGAGGTATGTTCCTTTGATGCCTAGTTTCTGGAGGGGTTTTGTCATGAAGGGATGTGGGATTTATCAAAAGCTTTTCCTGCATCTATTGAGATGATTTTATGGTTTTTGTTTTTAATTCTGTTTAAATAAATGTCAGTCACACTTATTGATTTGCATATGTTGAACCAACCTTGCATCCCAGGAAACAAGCTTACTTGATCATGGTGAATTAACCTTTTGATGTGTTTTTGAATTCAGTTTGCTAGTATTTTGTTGAGGCTTTTTGTGTCTATATTCATCAGGAATATTGGCCTGTAGTTTTCTTTTTTCATTGTGTCTTTGCCAGATTTTGGTATCAGGGTGATGCTGGCTTTGTGGAACGAGTTAGGGAGGAGTCCCTCCTATTTGTTTTTTTGGAATAGTTTCAGTAGAATTGGTACCCGCTCTTCTTTGTACGTCTGGTAGAATTCAGCAGTGAATCTGTCTGGTCCAGGGCTTTTTATGATTGGTAGGTTTTTTTATACTGATTCAATTTCGGAACTCAACATTAGTCTGTTCAGTGTTTCAATTTCTACCTTATTCAATCTTGGGACATTATGTGTTTTCAGAAATTTATCTATTTTCTCTAGATTTTCTAGTTTGTGTACATAGAGGTGTTCATAATAGTCTCTGAGGATCTTTTGTATTTCTGAGGGATGAGTTGTAATGCCACTTTTGTCATTTCTGATAGTGCTTGATTGGACCTTCTCTCTTTTTCTTTGTTAATCTAGCCAGTGGTCTGTCAATGCTGTTTATCCTTTCATAGAACCAACTTTTGGTTTTGTTGATTCTTTTTATGGATTTTTGGGTCTCGATTTCATTCACCTCAGCTCTGATTTTAGTTATTTCTTTTATCCTACCAGCTTTCAGATTAATTTGTTCTTGTTTTTTCGCCAAGGAGAAACTGCGGCTGTAGTAGCCTCTTCCTGCCCCTTGTGACTGGAGAGAGCCCAATTCTAGCCCTACTGTTGAGGCACTTTCCACAGTTCTGGCTGTGGAAACCCCTTCCATAGTTCAGAGTAGGTGCTTGAGACTAAAATGCCTGCATGGCCATGCTGCCGGGCTGCCTAAGAGTGGCTGATTGTTATGTGCTTGGCTTAAGAATGGCATCCTGCTCTCAGTCCTGGGTCTAGAAAAATGTCTGCAGCTTTTCCTGGTGTCTTTCCTTCACAGCATCTCCAAGCCTCTCCCCAACTTAGCTCCAGGGCTTGGGAGAAACAAAGTGGTCTCCCTTGGCCTGGGTTGCTCAGAGCCCCAGTGGAAAGGTGAGTCACAGAGAAGGGGGTTTCTACCTCCTCATGTACTGGGGCTTCACTTGTTTTTATCAACCAGACATTGTCACAGGGGCTGTTTACTCCTCTTGGGGATCTGGCGTATCTTTTATAATTCTGGTGGATTCCCTTTTCCTTCTTGAATTAAAGCTCACAGACTTGATCTTTATGGACTGTCTTACTATTTGCAAGTGGCTGAGGCATGATGAAAGTCTGTAATCCACCATCTTAGGGAAACAATGGGAATAATTTGTTGAATTGTGTCATTTTCATTTATTTGACATTTTGATTCATTAGAATGTGTCATTTGTTTATGTTTACTGATTGTTATTTTCCCATGGGACCTTTGATGATGAAGGACAAGCTTGATGTGGAAATCCGAATACATTTTAGAGGAATTATCTGCAGCATGTGTCTGTGCTGTCTCTTCCCTAGGTTAGCAAATTCACTACAGATGTGCACACCTATGAATACCAGAGTGTTTTTTTATTTTATGGTATGTTTGTAGGCTTGGAGGGATTTGAATGGCTCTAGATTTAACCACAGGCTACTCTTTCTTCATGTGGCATGTATTCATTTAAAAATAAAATGAGGCTTCATTATCTCACAACTAAGTCTAAGGGAGTTTTTTTTTTTTTTTTGGCAGGATTTGTTATTGTTGGCATTATTATTATTATTAATGAAATTAATAGTAATTTCTCCTTTAGTCATTTCTGTTTCTCTATTTTCTGAGAAAAATTGGTGCCTGCACTGGGGGTAAGTTATATGATTTTCCTCTTTTTTCACTCTTAATTTAGACTACTGGGCTAGGTCCATGTGGGAACTAATGATGGGTAACTAACTTTTTGGTAAATTACCGCTTGAAGAAAAGGGGAGACACCTTGAGAACAAGAAGTCAGTCTGTCAAACCTGTAAATAGAGACATCCCTGTAATTTTGTCATTTTTCAAATGATGCCAGTAATGTTTGCTTGATGATGTAAGAAATAGCGACTCGGCTGGGCGTGGTGGCTCAAGCCTGTAATCCCAGCACTTTGGGAGGCCGAGATGGGCGGATCACGAGGTCAGGAGATTGAGACCATCCTGGCTAACACGGTGAAACCCCGTCTCTACTAAAAACTACAAAAAAAAAACTAGCCGGGCGAGGTGGCGGGCGCCTGTAGTCCCAGCTACTTGGGAGGCTGAGGCAGGAGAATGGCGTGAACCCGGGAGGCGGAGCTTGCAGTGAGCTGAGATCTGGCCACTGCACTCCAGCCTGGGTGACAGAGCGAGACTCTGTCTCAAAAAAAAAAAAAAAAAAAAAAAAAGAAAAAAAAAAGAAATACCATCTCAAGCACACAGCCACCAAAATTAGCTGGAAAAAAACCCTGCTAGGCCATCATTAAAGTGTATTCTGTCTGACTCGGAACATAAAGGGCAGAGACAACAGTGTCTGTTGCTGTGACTTGCTATAGACTCACATGTGCACATCCATCAATTTTGTGACCCACAAGAGTAATAAGAGAGTCATGGCCCAGAATTTAGCTGCATTATAGAAAGAAAATGTTTGTGTATTCAGGGACAACTGAACTACACATCAAACCTTATTAGGCATTCTTTCTCATCTGAGAAATCTGGCAACTGGCAAAAGATGGAAAAAAGTGTTTGAGTACACACTGTCATAATGGAAGTGTTTGTGCAAAATGATCAGAAGACTTCTTCCACATTTTCTTATTATTTTAAGCTCTGTATTATGTCATCATAAGCTATTATTCTATGCTGATTACTATTTTTATAATATATATGACTTAAATATAATTCTATTAGACATCTCAGAGAATTTTAGAACTGGAAGGGGACTCTGAGATAATGGCTATAATTACAGAGTGTTCACTCCCTGTCAAGACCCCAATTAGTGCTCTGTAGATTGTTTCATTCTCTACAATCTGTGAGGTGGGTATAATTATCCGTCACTTTACAGTGAGTATAAGTGAGCCTGGCAAGGTTAAGTAACATGACCAGAGTCTCCCAGCTGGACGAGCTGAGATTAAAAAAGTAGCCCTGCTGAGTCCAATGTGTGTGCTTAATATCTAGGTTACGACTTCCGTGGGTGAATACTTTAGAAAAGAAAACTGAGGTCAGAAGAAGTTAATTTACCTAAAGTAACATCAACACACTGCTGATTTTCTGAATTAAAAAGGGAAAGAGAGGGGAAGGCCAGGGTCAAGAACCTGGTACTCTGAGATGAATGAAATTCTAACCCCTCCAGGGGTTAGGAGTCCCACTCCCATCTCTTCCTGGAGACTCTTTCACTGATTAGAGCACAATCCTCTTCCTATCGACAAGCATTTGCAGAGAAATAAAAGCTTTTTTGAGGTAATATTGACATACTATAATGTTCACACTTTTAAAGTATACAATCCAGTTGTTTTTAGTATATTCATGGAGTTGTGCAATCATCACTGATTTCTAATTCCAGAGTATTTTGATTGCTCCAAAAAGAAACTCCACACCCATTAGTAGTCAGTTTGCATTACCCTGCTTCCCCATCCCCAGGCAACTACTTTCTGTCTCTATGAATTTGTCTATTCTGGACATTTTGTGTAAATGGAATCACATATGCAGGTTCTTTTGTGTCTGGCTTCTTTCACTTAGCATATTTTCAAGGTTTACCTATGTTGCAGCACAAATCAGTTGCTTTTTAAAGTGGAATAACATTTCATTGAATACACTACACTTTATTTATATATTCGTCAATCAGTGGACATTTTTGGGTTATTTCCGCTTTTTAGCTATTGTGAATAGTGCTGCTATGAACATTCATGTACAAGTTTCTGTGTGGATGTGTGTTTTCAAATTTTTTTTTGTACATATATCTGTATATCTGGGATCGGAATAGCTGGGTTGTATGTAACTCTGTGTTTAGCTTTTGAGGAGCTTTCGGACTGTTTTTCACAGTGGCTGAACCATTTTACATTCTTACCAGCAATGTATGAAGTTTCCAATTTTTCTGTATCCTTGCCAACACTTGTTATCATCTATCTTTTTTATTGTAACCATCCTACTGGATGTGAAGTGGTATCTCATAAAGGTTTTGATTTGCATTTTCCTTTATTAGGAAAATACAGTTGATGTTGAGCATCTTTTTGTGTGCTGATTGCTATTTGCATATCATCTTTGGAGCTATATCTATTCAAATCATTTGCCCTTTGTTAATTGGGTTCGCTTCTGAGAGTTCTTAATATATTCTGGATACTAGACCCTTATCAGTTATAATTTGCAAATATCTCTCCCATTCTATGGGTTGTCTTTTCATTTTCTTGATAGTGTCTTTTAAAGCACAAAGTTTTTAATATTGATGAGGTCCAATTTATCTATTTTTTTCTTTTGTCACTTGCACTTTTAAAGTCATATCTAAGAAAATATTACCTAAAGTCACAAAGATTTATTCTTCTGTTTTCTTCTAAGAGTTTTGTAGTTTTAATTCTTACATTTAGGTCTATAATCCATTTTCAGCTAGTTTTTGTATATGATATGAGGTAATGAGCATTTTCTCTATACACAATTTTTTTTTTTTTTTTTTTTTTGAGACAGAGTCTCACTCTGTCGCCCAGGCTGGAGTGCAGTGGCGTCATCTCTTCTCACTGCAACCTCCACCTCCCAGGTTCAAGCGATTCTCCTGCCTCAGCCTCTCAAGTAGCTGGGATTACAGGTGCATGCCACCACGCTGGCTAATTTTTGTATTTTTAGTAGAGACAGGGTTTTGCCATCTTGGCCAAGCTGGTCTCAAACTCCTGACCTCAGGCAATCCTCCCCTCTCAGCCTCCGAAAGTGCTGGGATTACAGGTGTGAGCCACCGTGCCCAGCACCTCTGTACAAATTTATGGTAGTTAATCATGCTGGCAGATATCACTTTGATTACTAAACTGATGTATATTAAACAATATAGTCAATTACTTGCAATTATGTTAATCTATTAATCTGATTGTTCAAAAAATAGAATTTTGGCTCCAAATTTCGGATTGATCCTAGCTCTTTTTTAACTTTATTTTTTCTAAAGCCAATAATAGTAAGTGTTCTGATTCTTTGATTCACATCTGTTAAGCCATTATGTTGGGGTGGGAAATAATTTCTATCAAGGAGCTTTTGCTAATTCACAGGGGGAAAAAAAAAAGAAATTCAGAAGCCACAGAAATAAAATGTAACTTTATCATTTTATTATATTTTCCTACAAAAGACTCATTTTTTTCAAATTATTTTATCTTTTCAACTTTTATTTTAGGTTCGGGAGTACATGGGCAGGTTTGTTACATGGGTAAATTGTTGCCGAGGTTTGGTATATGAATGATCCCGTTACCCTCATAGTGAGTAGAGCACCCAGTAGGTAGTTTTTCAACACTCAGCCCCCTTCCCCCTGCCCCCTCTAGTAGTTCCCAGTGTGTATTGTTGCCAACTTTATGTCTGTGTGTACTCAATGTTTAGCTGCCACTTATAAGTGAGGACATGTGGTATTTGTTTTTCTGTTTCTGCATTAATTGGCTTAGGATAATGGCCTCCGGTTATCCTGAGGTGCATCCATGTTGCTGCAAAGGACAGACTTTTATTATTTTTTATGGCTCTGTAGTAGTCCATGGTGTGTATGGACCACATTTCCTTTATCCCCTCCACCATTGGTGGGCATGTCAGAATGGCTATTAAAAAGTAAAAAAATAACAGCTGTTGATGAGGTTGCAGAGAAAAGGGAATGCTTATACACTGTTGGTGGGAATGTAAATTAGTTCAGCTACTATAGAAAGCAGTTTGGAAATTTCTCAAAGAACTTAAAACAGAACTACCATTTGACCCAGTAATCCAATCACTGGATGTATACCCAAAGGAAAATAAATCGTCCTGCCAAAAAGACACACAAACTCATATGTTCATTGCAGCACTACTCACAATAGCAGAGATACGGATTCAACTTAATTATCATTTAAAACAGGATAAGACTGAAAAAAAGAAGAATCCACCAATCTAGTTATTTCATTAGGAACAGGCAATTTAAATAGCTAAGTACTTAAGTATTAAGTACTTTATTATTATTTTTTAACTTTTATGTTAGGTTCAGGGGTGCACTTGCAGGTTTGTTGTATAGGTAAACTTGTGTCACAGGGGCTTATGGTACAGATTATCTAGTCACCCAGGTACTAAGCCTCATAACCAATAGTTGTTTTTCCTGTTCCTCTCCCTCCTCCCACCCTCCGCCCTCAAGTAGGCCCCAGTGTCTGCTGTTTCTTTCATTTATACATGTATTTTCATCATTTAGCTCCCACTTATAAATGAGAACATGCGGTATTTGGTTTTCTGTTCCTGTGTTAGTTTGCTAAGGATGATGGCCTCCAGCTCCATGTTTCATATTCCTGAAAGGACATGATCTCATTGTTTTTCATGGCTATGTAGTATTCCAGAGCATATATGTACGACATTTTCTTTATCCAGTCTGCCACTGATGGGCATTTAGGTCGATTCCATGTCTTTGCTATTGTGAATAGTGCTGCAGTGAACATATGTGTGGATGTGTCCTTTTGCTGGAATCATTTATATACCTTTGGTATATACCCAGTAATGGGATTGCTGGGTCGAATGGTAGCTCTGGTTTTAGCTCTTTGAGAAACCACTACACTGCTTTCCACAATGATTGGACAAATTTACATTTCCACCAGTAGTATATAAGTGTTCCCTTTCTCTGCAACCTTGCCAGCATCTGTTATTTTTTGACTTTTTATTAATAGTTATTCTGACTGGTGTGAGATGGTATCTCATTGTGGTTTTGATTTGCATTTCTCTAATGACAAGTGATACTGAGATTTTTTTCATATGCTTTTTAGTTGAATGTCTTCTTTTGAAAAGTGTCTGTTCATGTCCTTTGCCCACTTTTTAATGGGGTTGTTTGTTTTTATCTTGTAAATTTATTTAAGTTCCTTATAGATGCTGGATATTAGACCTTTGTCAGATGCATTATTTGCAAATATTTTCTCCCATTCTGTAGGTTATTTACACTGTTGATAGTTTCTTTTTTTTAAAATTATACTTTAAGTTCTAGGATACATGTACAGAACATGCAGGTTTATTACATAGGTATACACGTGCCATGGTGGTTTGCTGCACCCATCAACCTGTCATCTACATTAGGTATTTCTCCTAATGCTATTCCTCCCCTTGCCTCCCACCGAACTGACAGGCCCTGGTGTGTGATGTTCCCCACCCTGAGTCCATGTGTTCTCTTTGTTCAACTCCTACTTATGAGTGAGAACATGTGGTGTTTGATTTCCTGTTCCTGTGTTAGTTTGCTGAGAATGATAGTTTCCAGCTTCATCCATGTCCCTGCAAAGTACTTGAACTCATCCTTTTTAATGGCTGCATAGTATTCCATGGTGTATATGTGCCACATTTCCTTTATCCAGTCTATCATTGATGGGCATTTGGGTTGGTTCCAAGTCTTTGCTATTGTGAATAGTGCTGCAATAAACATATGTGTGCATGTGTCAGAATAGTAGAATGATTTATAATCCTTCGGATATATACCCAGGAATACAATTTACAAGGGATGTGAAAGACCTCTTCAAGGAGAACTACAAATCACTGCTCAAGGAAATAAGAGGACACAAACAAGTGGAAAAACATTCCGTGCTCATGGATAGGAAGATTCAATATCGTGAAAGTGGCCATACTGCCCAAAGTAATTTATAGATTTAATGCTATCTCCATCAAGCTACCACTGACTTTCTTCACAGAATTAGAAAAAACTACTTTAAATTTCCTATGGAACGAAAAAAGAGCTCATATAGCCAAGACAATTTTAAGTAAAAAGAACAAAGCTGGGGGCATCACGCTACCTGACTTCAAACTATGCTACAAGGCTACAGCAACCAAAACAGCATGATACTGGTACCAAAACGGATATATAGACCAGTAGAACAGAACAGAGGCCTCAGAAATAATGCCACACATCTACAACCATCTGATCTTTGAGAAACCTGACAAAAACAAGCAATGGGGAAAGGATTCCCTATTTAATAAATGGTGCTGGGAAAACTGGCTAGCCATAAGCAGAAAACTGAAACTGGACCCCTTCCTTACACCTTATACAAAAAATTAACTCAAGATGGATTGAAGACTTAAATGTAAGACCTAAAACCATAAAAACCCAAGAAGAAAACCTAGGCAATACCATTCAGGAAATAAGCATGGGCAGAAACTTCATGACTAAAACACCAGAAGCAATGGTAAAAAAAGCCAAAATTGACAAATGGGGTCTGATTAAACTAAAGTGCTTCTGCACAGCAAAAGAAACTATCATCAGAGTGAACAGGCAACCTACAGAAGGGGAGAACATTTTTGCAATCTATCCATCTGGCAAAGGGCTAATATCCAGAATCTACAAGGAACTTAAACAAATTTGCAAGAAAAAAACAACTTCATCAAAAAGTGGGCAAAAGATATGAACAGACACTTCTCAAAAGAAGCCATTTCTGTGGCCAACAAACATATAAAATAAAGCTCATCATCACTGGTCATTAGAGAAATGCAAATCAAAACCACAATGAGATACCATCTCATGCTGTGATCATTAAAAAGTCAGGAAACAATAGACACTGGAGAGAGTGTGGAGAAATAGGAATACTTTCACACTGTTGGTGGGAGTGTAAATTAGTTCAACCATCGTGGAAGACAGTGTGGCGATTCCTCAAGGATCTAGAACTAGAAATACCATTTGACCCAGCAATCCCTTTACTGGGTATGTATCCAAAGGATAGTTTCTTTTTCTGTGCAGAAGCTCTTAAGGTTAATTAGATCTTATTTGTCAATTTTTGCTTTTGTTGCGATTGCTTTTGGCATCTTTGTCAAGAAATCATTACCATTTCCTAAGTCCAGGATGTATTGCCTAGTTTGTCTTCCAGAGTTTTAATAGTTTTGGGTTTTACATTTAAGTCATTAACCCATCTTGAGTTGATTTTTGCATCTGGTGCGAGGAAGGGGTCCAGTTTCAATCTTCTGCATATGGCTAATATGGCTAGTCAGTTATCCCAGAACTATTTATTGAATAGGGAGTCTTTTCCCATTGCTTGTTTTTGTCAGCTTTGTTGAAGATCAGATGACTGTAGATGTACAGCCTTATTTCGGGGCTCTCTATTCCATTCTTTTGGTCTATTTGTCTGTTTTTGTAGCAGTACCATGCTGCTTTGGTGACTGTGGCCCTGTAGTGTAGTTTGAAGTCAGGTAATGTGATTCCTGAAGCTTTGTTCTTTTTGCTTGGGATTGCTTTGGGTATTCGGGCTTTTTTGGTTCCATCTAAATTTCAAAATAATTTTTTTCTGGTTCTGTGAAGAATGTCATTGGTGTTTGATAGGAATAGCATTGAATCTGTAAATTGCTTTGGACAGTATGGCCATTTTAATGATATTTTCTATCCATGAGCATGGAATGTTTTTCCATGTGTTTGTGTCATCTCTGATTTCTTTGAGCAGTGTTTTGTAGCTCTTCTTGTAGAGGTATTTCACCTCCCTGCTTAGCTGTATTCCTAGGTTTTGGCAATTGTGAATGGGATTGTGTTCCTGATTTGCCTCTCGGCTTGGCTGTTGTTGGTGTACAGGAGTGCTAGAGATTTTTGTACATAGATTTTTGTATCCTGCAACTTTACTGAAGTTGTTTGTCAGCTGGAGGAGCTTTTGGGCTTAGACCATGGTGTTTTCTTTTCTTTCTTTCTTTTTTTTTTTTTGAGACAGAGTCTCACTCTGTTGCCCAGGCTGGAGTGCAGTGGCATGATCTCAGCTCACTGCAAGCTCTGCCTCCCGGGTTCACGCCATTCTCCTGCCTCAGCCTCCTGAATAGCTGGGACTACAGGTGTGTGCCACCCAGCCTGGCTAATTTTTTTTTTTTTTTGAAACGGGGTTTCACGGTGTTAGCCAGGATGGTCTCGATCTCCTGACCTTGTGATCTGCCCACCTCGGCCTCCCAACATGCTGGGATTACAGGCATGAGCCACCACACCCGGCCCCATGGTGTTTTCTAGATATAGAATAATGTCATTTGCAAACAGCGATAATTTGATTTCTTCTCTTCCTATTTGGATGCCCTTTATTGAAGTGGTTCTATATATTGACCAACTGCTGAGAAAAAAAGGATAGAAGGGATTGGGAGGGAAGGATGAGGTAAAATGAAGAAGAAGAGTGATGGATAGTCATTCCTGTCATGCAGATGGCAGTGCACGTGGTTTGGGAGGCAACACAGGGGTAAGCAATAGGGAGTGGGGGACTGTGGACCCATCCTGATGAGTGGCACTTGATGACAAACATGTAAACATTCCTGTGATGTTAAAAATACAAAGGTAGACAGAATACAAGAGGAAAGAAAGAGACTGGAATAAACATAGGAATTATACGTAGTGGTGAATAGAAAACCAAGTTTCATGAATAATTAGCATTTTGGCATTTTAAAGGAGGGTTCCCTTTATACAGTCAAAAGCATAATTAAAGATATCCTATTTGGGTCCTGCCACCATGGGTAGAATGATACTAAGAGCCAGGTTCAGCTCCATGCCATGCCTTTATCCTGGAAAGATCTCTCTCTTGCATAACAGCTAGACCACAGTGCAGAGGATAGAATTTCGTCTAGCTTTTAGGCATTATAGTTGTACATTATTCCACTTATTTAATATATTTCATGCAGCCTTAGCACATGAGGCACTTAGGATCTTATATAAATAACCCCCCATCCTTTTTTTTTTTTTGCTTTCAAGAAACTCACAGTTATAATGCAGGTCAGCAGGCAAAAGATTCTAGGTCTTCAACACTTGTACAGCTGTAAACATGTAATATTACCATTGCAAACACTAATTCAGATTGTAAACTTACTATAATTCCATTGTACTGAATTGGTTTGGACTACAAGCTCTGCAATTTGACAAAGGGTTTGAAATGATTAAAACAAAATGTTGATAAATACTCAACAATGTGAGACTCTATCAGTGTGTGACAAGTTTTTAATTTAAGAACATTACATTCTTTTGTATCAAGTCCTTAGATAATATTAATTTTCAAGAACATTAAATTCTGCCTAGTGTAGTGAAGCTGATAATTATAATGCATAAAAATAGCTTAATAACCAGGGTAGTGCCAATTATTCTGTCACTCATGAGTAATCAATTATTTTTGTGCAGTACAATATAGATAATGCCTGCACACAAAGTAATAATGTACAGCACATAAATGAAAAATAATTTTTCAAAAGAAGAGAGAGGCATGCCTGAAAGCTTTAACAAATTTTCTTGAGAGCTAGGTTACATCTCTTTGAGGAGGGCTAAGTGAATAGTTTGAAGACATTTTGGTCCTGGGCTGGCCTGTGTGTTGACGTCCCAGGAATGTGGGGTGCACAACTTCTGTGTGGTTAAGATGACCCGTGACCATTGGGAAGACCGAATGTCAGACACTGGTGCTTAGAGTTGTGCGATGAGTGAAGCACAGGGACTGGGTGGATGGCAGTGGTGATGATGATGGCGGTATTGGGAATAGGTCTCACGCTGCCAGGATTTCCTTGCTGCCCCAGCAGCTACCCTACAAAGACAGAAGCATCTTGTCTGAGGCTGATCCTAGGTGCTTCTTCTTCAGCTGTTTTCTGGCATACTCTTATCTTGGGAAGCCCTAGGCAGTGAGCCTTTCAGATGTCTCAAATGCAGCCCCCTTCCTTAGTGATGAGCTCTTTCAAGAAAGCAAGCCCGGGAAAAGGCAGACAAAATTCAGGCCAGAAGGAAGACCGTTTTACAGGGTTGTTGTTGGAATTAAATGAGATGTTTATAGAGTATTTACTATGTGCTAGACACTGATTTAATAGACATTAAATTATTGTCATGAATATTAATTATTATTAACTGTTAATAACAATTACACAGTATACCTAATTGCTTATTTCATGCTCTAACAATCGATTTCCCCTTTGTGGTAAACTACATAGCCACAAAGGAGGTAATAGAAAGATCCCTTTCTTTGTAAACACTGTGTTTCATTTCAGATTTATGTATATTTTCCGCTAAAATCCCTCACATTGAAGTATATTAAGAAAAGGTTGGACTCAGAGGTACTCCAGAAGATGCCAGATAGAATAGTACACAAAGCGAAGTATTGGATTTAGTGGGTGACATTTATTGAGCATTCACAGAAGAGCTCTATAAAGAGTGAACCTTGATGCTTTCCTCTGCGAGTGTGTAATACAGTGAGGGAGGAAAGAACACACACCCGGCAAAAAGGACTTATCACAAAAGTAAGGAGAAGCCTAGGACAAGGTACATATGGCAATGGGATAACTCAGTGTTAGAATAATCAGTTTTGGATGAAGTCAGGGAAAAATTTATGGGCCTTGATAGGAAGGAATGAGAGGGGACGGGATGTGAGGGAATCGCCAGCAACTGGACTAGAAGGAGGGCTTGAGTCAACCCGCCATGAATGTGTGTGTGTGTGCATGTGTGTGTGTGTGTCTCTCTCTGTTGGGATAAGAGATAGGGAGAGAAACATTAGGTAGTAAAATCCAAGAGTAAAGGATATGAGCTAGGGAGTAATTGGGAAGAAAGATCCTGGTTATTTTTATTGTGTATTAGCTTCTGTGCTGCATGATGGGGGTACTCTGTGAACAAGGCAGATCCAGCCTCTGCCTTCCTAGAATTTACAATCTAGAGGAGGACATAGATAAGGACCAAAGGCACAGAGATAAACTGGGACCACCTGCCATCATCTGGGGGAGAATGACAGTGGCCTGAACTAGGTAGTGTCAGAGTGTTGTAGGCACTGTAACAAGTAAGCCCCCAATTCTCCGTGGCGTGACATGATAAAGTTTGTTTTATGCTGTGTCACGGCCCAACATGGGTATTCCCTGTAGATGACCTTCTAAGTGCTCAGTCACAGACCCAGGCTCCTTCTGTTTCATGGCCGTATGGTCCTCTGAGACTTGAGAGTCTGTTCCATTCAGCTGGTGGAGGAAGAAACAGCCTGAGGAAGGCCCATCTGCTTCTTTAGTACTAAGTAGTGCAAGTAACATCAGCTACACTCCATGAGCAAGAAGTACTCATATGCCCCCTTCTCCACCCCAGACACTAGTGGTTTCCATGTAACAATTCCACACTACAGAAGAGGAGCACAAATCTTGGATGATCAGACAGCAGTCTCTGCTACAGTTGGGTTGGTGAGCCATGAATGAAATAAAGTTACTCAGGAGCCAGAATCAACAGGCACATTAAACTTCTGTGATTGATTGGATATGATATCTGAAGGACAGGCAGGAGTTGTAGATGACTCCCAGGTTTCCAGCTTGGACAATAAATCACTGGTCCTTCCATTTACAGAGAAAAAGAATGGGGATGGGGGTGGGGGGTGGGGAGGCAGGTGTGGAGGGGAAAGGGGAGAATAGAAATTTGATTCTGGATATGTAAAATTTGAGATATCTTGAGGTTATCCAAGAAAGGATGACCAATAACTGTTTGGATTATGTAGGTCTGACAGTTAGGTAAGAGGTCTGGGCTGGAGATGGGGATTTGGGAGTCGTCGGTACATCATGATTGGTTTCCTGAAAGAAGAAGAGCACTCCATTATTTCTGTCTAGGTAAAAGGCAGTGGGATTTGAGATTAGAATTCTTTTTTTTTTTTTTTTTTGAGACGGAGTTTCGCTCTGCCACCCAGGCTGGAGTGCAGTGGTGCAATCTCGGCTCACTGCAAGCTCCGCCTCCTGGGTTCACGCCATTCTCCTGCCTCAGCCTCCCGAGTAGCTGGGACTTAGCTAGGACTACAGGCGCCCGCCACCACGCCCGGCTAATTTTTTGTATTTTTAGTAGAGACGGGGTTTCAACGTGTTAGTCAGGATGGTCTCGATCTCCTGACCTTGTGATCTGCCCGCCTCGGCCTCCCAAAGTGCTGAGATTACAGGTGTGAGCCACTGCGCCCGGCCGATTAGAACTCTTACTCTAGGAAGGGGTACAGGGGAAGACAGGAGCCAGTCATAGTATCCATGACAAGGCTGGGAAGGTTATGCTACATTTGATGAAATAGGGGAGTTGGAAAGGGGTGATGATTCAGTAGGGAGACAATTCTTAATTTTTAACCTGTTAAAGCAATAGATATTGATAGGGTAAAAAATTATCGCATCAAAGAAGGGACTGTGAAGGTAATCCTCTTATTTTAAGCCTTTTAAACATCAGGAGATATTGACTAGGAGAGAGAAGGGAAGGTCAGGACTGCAGGTATTGATTTGTGCATTCAGATTATATTGCAAATTAAACCGTATGCTTAGACACAGTCCCCTAGATACTAAGTGTTGGAAGGGAATCTCTGAAGGGCTGGATAGGGAGTCTTTCTGCATCCCCAGAGTTAGTAGGCAGAGGAAAAAAAGGAGTGTAAGATCACAGAGAGGAGAAGAACACCTAGTGGATGATGGGGTAAAGAAAGAAGAATTAGAGGAAAGTCAAGGAGGAGAAAGTAGTCAGCAGCACGAATGGCAGGAAGTGTTTATATGGGAACATGTGATGTTTCAAAAAACATGTGTGTGTAATCTATCTTATAGGTTACTTTTTATAATTCTATCAGTAAAATGACAGTTCTCATTTGTGTAGCTTGTGCCTGAGTTAATGGAGCTGTTGTATAAATGGGTGTTTGATTTTGGTTTAGATAAGAATTAACATGGCATAAAATCTTGTTTCCTAAGAAAGTGAAAGGCTAACATGAGAAACCACGAATATGAGTCTGCAATCTTTTAGGAATGAAGGACATAACACACATTAAATGGTTTAGGGTCAGTAGGATATTTGATTTAGAAGGAGCTGTGAAAACTGCAGAGAAAGAAGGGACAGGACACAAGGAGGATTCAGTACACTTGTAGCCAACAGATGTCAGTGTTGTGATACAATACACAGCAAGGTTTGGGAGTCTCCTCTCATGCCATACTTTAGGCTCTGATTTAATGTATGAATTTTGTCAGCTACCTCTCCCCCTTAAAAAGTGTCAACACAAGTTCATTATAATGAAAGCTTTTCTATATACAGAGAATAGCTTCTTACATTCTGGAAATTTCATCATCTGATCATGAGAACGCAGGAGAATTGATGCCATTCAATACATCTTTTTGCAACAAACTGCAGCATGATAATAGTTGGGTGAAATTGTCTGATAATGAAGGTCTTGCAATGGCCCAAGGTTTTGTGCAGGAAGGGGCTAGTTAATGGTAAAGAATAAATTGGCTACATGTTAGCAAGTATGTATTTTTTGGACACAGTCACTGGCTCTTAAGAATGCCATATTTACCCTTTCATCAGCTTCCATTGTGTCCTTTGAAAATTTATGCTGACTTAAGAGGTGCAATAGATCTAGATCTATGGTATGTTCCATTCTTCTTGCCTCATGCCTAGGTGTTACAGATCCTTGGGCCCAATGGTTTTGTGGGATTTGTGCAGCTCTGAGAGTACCAAGAATGGGACAAGCAGTTGATTTCTTCTAGTTCTGACTGCCTGATACTGTGACCAAAAGCACGTGTTGTTAGAGGCTGATCTACATGTATCACTAGGCTCCTGTTCTTTAGACCATTATGCACAGTGGCGACCTGGATATTAAACTTTTTTTTTTTTTTTTTCTGAGACAGAGTCTCCCTCTTTCTCCCAGGCTGGAGTGCAATGGTACGATCTCAGCTCACTGCAACCTCCGCCTCTTGGGTTCAAGTGATTCTCCTGCCTCAGCCTCCCGAGTAGCTGGGATTACAGGCATGTGCCACCATGCCCAGATAACTTGTATTTTTAGTAGAGATGGGGTTTCACCATGTTGGCCAGGCTGGTCTCGAACTCCTGACCTCATGATCTGCCTGCCTCGGCCTCCCAAAGTGCTGGAATTACAGGCTTGAGCCACTGCACCCGGCAGATATTAAACTTTTAATTGAATGATGATAAGCTTGCAGACAGAATTATTTTTTGGCTAAGTCCAGTTTCTTTTAGGCTTTGTTCCTGTGGCTATTGCTGACGGCATAAGACACTGTCTGGTGAAAGTGCAGGAAAGAATTCAAGGACGAGCTGGTAGTGCTAGCAACTCTTATTGAAGCAGCAGTGTACGCCAGCAGCAGCAGCAGAAGTACTGCTCCTTGCACAGCAGGGCTACCCCACAGGCAGTGTGCCCAGAGTAGCAGTTCAGAGGCAGTTCTGCACTCATATTTATACCCACTTCTAATTTTTAATTTTTAAATTTATTCTCTTTTCCCTGTAACTTTATTTATAATAAATAATCCAGCACCCTCACCCCTCATGTGGGAGAACTCTGAGTCATGTTCTTCTCTGTCTCCCAGAGGTCCCCAGTGGGATTGAGCCCCAGTTGCTCACACTCATAATCTGCTCATTTTTCCTTTCTTGTCTCCCTTCCCCTATTCCCCTACTAGTTCTTTCTTTTTTTTAAAATTACACTTTTAAGTTCGGGTACACGTGCAGGACATGCAGGTTTGTTACATAGGTATACACGGTGCCATGGTGGTTTGCTGCACCCATCAACCCGTTATCTACATTAGGTATTTCTCCTAATGCTATCTTTCCCCTAGTCCCCCACCCAATGACAGGCCCTGGTGTGTGATGTTCCCCTCCCTGTGTCCATGTGTTCTCATTGTTCAACTCCCACTTATGAATGAGAACATGCTGTGTTTATACCCACTTTTTAAAATATGTCAATTAAAAGATGGATTTTGCAGAAATTTCTAGGGAAGGAGTGGTAACCTCTGGGTTGTCAGGTCATTGTCATGGAAAGGGGTGGTAACTCCCAGGTGTTGCCATGGCAATGGTAAACTGACATGGCACCGTGGTAGGCGTGTCTTATGGTAAGCTGCTTCCACCCTGTCCCTGTTTCAGCGAGTCCTCAATTTGATCCAAGCCCTGCCTAGAGTTGAATCCCACTTCCTACTTCATTTTGGGCAACATTCGCCCAACTTTTGGTTGGAAGATGGTCTACTCTCTGCTTCTGTGAGTTCATCTTTTTTAGATTCCACATATAGGTGAGATCATGCCATATCTGTGTCTGGCTTATTGCACTTAACACAATGTCTTCCAGGTTAATCTAGGTTGTTGCAAAGGACAGGACTTCCTTTTCAATAAATGTCTCTTTTAATTGAAATTTTGAGATAATTATAAATTCACATACAGTTGTAAAAAATAATATAGAGAAATCCCATTTACCTTTTATTCAGTTTTCTCCAACGGTAGCATCCTGCAAAACTATAGTACAATATCACAACCAAGACACTGACGTTGATAAAACCTACCTTTTAAAATTTTAATTTTTTCTTTTTTAGAGACAAAGCTTTACTAGGTCACTCTGGCTGGAGTGCAGTGTTGCAATCACAGGTCACTGCAACCTCAAGCTCCCAGACTCAAGCAATCCTGCTGCCTCAGCATCCTGAGTAGCCAGGACTATAGGCATGTGCCATGACACCTGGCTAATTAAAAATATATATATTTTTTTGTAGAGATGGGGTCTCGCTATGTTGTCCAGGCTGGTCTCAAACTCCTGGCTTTAAATGACGCTTCCACACTGATATCTCAAAGCACTGGGGTTACAGGTGCAAGCCATTGTGCTTGGCCGTTCCTTTCTTTTTCAGATTTCTCCAGTGTTTATTTATACTTGTGTATGTGTGTGTTTTGTTCTATATGATTTTATCATGTGTTGGTTCACATACCCACCACTGCAGTCAAGATTCTGAACAATTCCATCACTGCAAAGATCCTTCATGTTGACCTTTTATAACCACGCCCACCTTTCTCCCTCCTGCCATAACTTCTGTTCCTAATCTGTTATCCATTTCTATAATTTTGTAATTTCAAGAATGACAAATGGAATTATACAGTTTGTAAGCTTCTGGGATTGGCCTTTTTCACTCAGCATAATTTTCTTGAGGTTCATTCAAGTTGCTGCATGTATCAATAGTTCATTCCTTTTTATTGCTGAGTAATATTCTCAGCAATAAAAGGTATGTAGGTATGATGTATGTATTACCGCTGTTTGCTTAACCTACCTGTTAAATGACATCTGAACTGTTTGCAGTTTTGACTGTTACAAAAAAGGCTGCTGTAACAATTTGTGCAAACATAAGTTTTTCATTTCTCTGGGATAAATGCCCAAGAGTACAATTACTGCGCTGTATGGGAGTTGTATATTTAGTTTTGTAAGAACCTGCCTGTATTAGTTTCCCATTGTTGCTGCAAACTTGATGGCTTAAAGAAAACACAAATTTGTTCTCTTGAAGGTCTAGAGGTCAGAAGTCTGCAATGAACCTTACAGGGTCAGTAGGGGCTAATTTTTTTTTTCTGGAGGCTCCAGGGGAGAATCTATTCCTTGCCTCCTTTAGCTTCTAGGATATCACATTGTGATTGGCTCTTATTTGCATTTTCCTGATGGCTAATGACATTAAACATTTTTTCATGCTCTGATTTACCATTGTGTGTCCTTTTCATTGAAATATCCATTCATGGCTTTTGCCCGTTTTCTAACAGATTTTTAAAAAACAGAATTCAGAGAATTCTTTACAATTTTAAATACTAACCTTTTGTTAGATATGTGGTTTGCAAATCTTTTCTCCAAGACTGTATTTCATCCTCTTCATATTATCTTTTGAAAGCAAAAGTTCTTAATTGGATAAAGTTCAATTTATCACATTTTCCTTATATGCGTCATGCTTTTTTGTGTCAAGTCTGAGAACTTTTTGCCTAGCCCTAGACCTGAAGTTTTTCTTCAATGTTCTTGTTTCTAAAGTTTTATAGTTTTATGTTTACGTGGAAGTCCATAATCAATTTTGAGCTAATTTTTGTAGAAGAAATAGATACTTTTAATAGAAAAATTTAGGTGATATGCGCTGAGTTTAATATCTTTTGGGTCCTGAAGACTGTGACTGATGGCAGGGTTTTTTTTTTTTTTTTGACGGAGTCACACTCTGTCGTCCAGGCTGGTGTGCAGTGGCACAATCTCGGGTCATTGCAACCTCTGCCCCCCAGATTCAAGCGATTATCCTGCCTCAGCCTCCCGAGTAGCTGGGACTACAGGTACACACCACCACGCCTGGCTAATTTTTGTATTTTTGGTAGAGACTGAGTGTCATCATATTGGCCAGGCTGGTC
This sequence comes from Macaca fascicularis, assembly GCF_037993035.2. Taxonomy (NCBI): domain Eukaryota; kingdom Metazoa; phylum Chordata; class Mammalia; order Primates; family Cercopithecidae; genus Macaca; species Macaca fascicularis. Next base: position 169,186,221 of record NC_088377.1, on the reverse strand, counting down.
TCGAACTCCTGACTTTGTGATCTGCCTTCCTCGGCCTCCCAAAGTGCTGATGGCAGGTTTTGACAGCAGAAAGAAATCCAAAATGTTCCTGATTACCCTGGGCATAGTTCTGGGCCCTTTTTCACGTGTACCTGTAACTTTGTAGTTCTTTTCTGAAGAAAAATAATGAAAAAGATTCTGTGACATTTTGAATCTGTGACATCCTACTTAATTTATTTGTCTATGGGCTTGAGTAACTTTAACTGATGCCTTATGAGAAAGCTCTGTGAACTGGTTTAATTTTCTTGGTACTAGTTGTTTCAGTACCCATTCTTCTGGTTTTGAAAGTGGGAAGTGCCCTTTTCAGTGGTTAAGCATCTAAGTTCCATGTCATATTGTTGTTGGACTATGGCTAGAAGGTACTGCTGAGGCATGTGATAGAATAAATTTTGGAAAGGAATCAGGAAGAGATTGTAAAAGCTTAAAGATATCATCTTGAAGGATGAGACAAAAACATAAGGTTTACATATATTAATGCATATCAATGTTAATGCTGAATGGTAATAACAGACTGGTAGAGGGAACAATCTGATGTCTTTGACTCCATCCCAGGTTACATAATAAAGAAGTAAACATAAACTTGTATCTTCCTCTGAAATATTTAGGAGCATTCATTGTCATCAATTCAGACAAATTCTTTTTCTGGTTATTTTATATTACAGATTTCATGATGGATTTTACATTCTGCATATGGGAGAAACAAATCCAATAGAATAAAATGTATGCATTCTGAGTTTCAAAAAGCCAGTATGGAAAGTGGAGTGGCTTTTGTAATAAATATAGCAACTGTATTGGTAAAGATAATTATGGAGCCATTCTACCCTTGGCCCTTGAAGATAGATTCTACTGAAATCAATGAAATTACATGCATGGATCAAAGATAGAATGTTGATTAATTTTCACATGTCAGATTAAATCAGCTCACAAACTAGAAGCTACACGTGCTGGAAGAGCTGTTTTAAGATACTGTATATAATCAGATCTTTATATTTTTGCAAAAATTATTAGTTTAAAAAATATTTTACACATGTTATTTTGTTGTCAAAAATATGATAAAATAGTATGAATATCATTGCACACATATCGTGAAAATTATGAATGTATAATTTCAAGAACCTTAGTGATGTATCTATTCTCCATAATTGTAGCTTGATTGTAGATCACCAAACAGGAATGAGCCTCCACAAGTAAGGAAGATACTTTATAGTTAGCATTTTTCTTTCAAAGCAAAGAGGGGAATGGAGGCAGAAAACCTCGGTCTTCTTGAGCAAACAGTGAAGTTTCCTCCTTTCACTTGATCTCAACTTAATGTGCTAGTCGTTCCTCATTCTCAGTCTTAGAGAGAGCACAGAAATGTTATACGACATGCAGACTCTTTGATTAGATGACAGCTCCCTAACACTATGTGTCCAGATTAGGTGGGACCAGATCACACCTTCTGAATATCCTACTTAAGACGTGAATCTAGAGCTAAAGAAGCCCAAATAAAATATCCTGTGTGACGTTAATTACTCCACCAGGGTCTCTGCTTTTGTCTTTTTGGATAACTTGATCATATTTTCTGAACTTGCCTCACCATCTTTTGCTTGTAGACATTTCCATGATAGACATACCCTTATAATTTTATTTTTGGATAGTTTCTGCAAGCAGAGTTTGCATGAATGAAGTGGGACTGCGTCCCTGCCCAATGATTGAGTGTGACAAATGTTCACGTTAATCTTACACGGCCCTTCCTATGGCTGTGTATGGCCATTTGGTTGGGGGCAGTGTTTGACTTCCCCGGTCCCTCCTTGCAAAAGTAGTAGCTCCCTTCTGTGAATTTCCTCAGCACTTTGATTCTCTCTTGGAGATTTTCTGAAGTTACCTTGATATAATAGCCATCTATACACCAGTCATCTTTCTTAGTAGACTGGAAACTTCTGAAGGGCTCGTGCCTTGTCACAGTTACTTTTGCATGCTCACATGGCATCTGGTTGGGGCCTAGAGCAGATTGGGCACAGGATAACTGTGGACAGGTTGTGTTTATGTTTTCCACATATTCTGAAGTCTGAGTGAGGCATGTGTGCTACTTAGCTGAGCTGTGCATGTTGTAACATTTTAATGATAAGAATTTTATTGGTCTAGATTATGGCTTTTAGATCAGTGTGTCTGCTATCCTTTTGACTAAATTCTCTGCATTTATGCCTTCGAAAAGAGAAATGCCTATCTTCTCTCTGCTCTCTTTTTTTTATTTCTTAGGATACAAAACATGCTCATTGGTGCACTTCTTGCTAATCACCACTTTGTGACTAATCATCAGAGACCTTAAATTTAGAAGAAAATATGTAAAATTCATGCCCTGAGTTTGTTTTGAGGAGGTCACTCGGGTATTTTCCTAAAAAAAGAAAATTGCAGTCTTAATCCTTTTATTATTAATATTAGATGATCCTTAGAATCAACAGATTATATAGTGAGCGTGAAGAAACAGTATAATATTCTTACAGAGAAATTATCTTACAAAAAAGAATGCCTGCAGTTTTCATGCACAAGTGTTGTATAAATGCAAAGTATGATTGTTATTATTTTATGTTTTTAATTATTATTAAAAGTGGGTCTATAAAGCCAGGAAGTTTTATGTTTTCCAGGAAAACAGGAAACAAATCTGGTTTTACTAGTCATACCTAGTAGAAAGCTACTAATTTTCTTCCAAAAATAAAATAGAATTGCAAGTGGGTATTTAAAAAATGCATTAAAATGGCAATGTGCACATAATTTAAATGAGCCAAGAGCCTGCTAATTATTCTGGCATGTGTTCAGTTACTTTTGTACCATTTCTCCTCTAATGTAAACAAGAGAATTCCTCCTAATTGCCCAAAATAGCTTTTAGTAGATATTGGTTTTTTCTATTTTTGTATAAAAACTGCAGTTTGCATGTTTAATAACTAGACACAAAGTGTGATTATTTAGAATTTTTTTCTAAAAAGAATACACTATTACCTATATTTTCAGCCTTTAAAATCAAATTAAGGTGCTAATTAAGCTATTAATTTACTAGAGCAGAAAATAACTATACAATGTGTATCTGGAGGAATAAATGGCCTCATGTGCATCCAAATGAGGTAAAAGTGGGCTCAGACATACTCATGTAACAGTATATGAAGCACAATGTGTAATGAAGAAACCAGGCCCTTCTCTATAGTATTCTTGATCATTATTTTCTGGACATGACATTGGTTTATGGCTACACTCTTCTTCACAGCTCAGGGCCTTTAGTATAAAACTAAATTAACACTGCAGCCTTATTCCTTATTTTTAAGTTTTTTATTTTTTTGAGATGGAGTCCTGCTCTGTCGCCAGGCTGGAGTGCAGTGGCGCAATCTTGACTCACTGCAACCTCCACCTCCCAGGTTCAAGTGATTCACCTGCCTCAGCCTCCCTAGTAGCTGGGACTACAGGCACACGCCACCACTCCTGACTAATTTTTTGTATTTTTAGTAGAGATGGGGTTTCACCATGTTGGCCAGGATGGTCTTAATCTCCTGACCTCATGATCCGCCCACCTCGGCCTCCCAAAGTCCTTATTTTTAAACCAGTTTATTATGAAACGTAAATGAGTTATTTCACATCAGGTTTATTAGAACAGTCTTCTGCTTCCTCCAGTATGTTGAACTAAATACACAGCTAGAGCATGGATAAAACATATTTATGATGAGTAACAGGATGTTGGACTGAAATCCTTCCTTTTGAGGTTGACTGAAAAACTGATATGATAGATACCAAAGAGAATGTGAATATTTGGAGAACACACTCCATGACGTGGTAGACCAATAATATGAAATGGGGTTAGAACAAGGAGAGAGGAAAAGCATTTAGTGAGGAAGTATCTTTGGAGAAAACAGTAAAGTCCCACTTCCTCCCCCGACACAGAGGAAGATACTTTCTTCTTCATCTGAGGTCTGCTTGGACTACCATGGTACCTGGAGAGCTTTGATATGTGTGGGCTGGGGCTTGACTCTGGTGTTGGAAATCTAGAGGGCAAGAAAAGAGCGGACTAACCGCTCTCTTGGCAGACGTGGGAAGGGGTTGGCCTAGGGTTTCTTGTGTTTTGTTTTTTAGCAAAGCCTGTCTCATTATTTCAAAGGGACTACATGTGGGTACTGAGGGCTAGAGTGGGTTCTCTTAGAGCCTGCCACCTGGAAGAAAGGAGTGATATCTGAAGATGGAAGCTGGTTACGTACTGCTGATGTACAAAAACAAAGAGAGAAGTCATGAATGATCACTCAGGCTAGAAATGCACCTACCTGGGGCTAGAAGTTGCAGGAGAAAGGTGTACAGTGATAGGAACCTTTGAGGAGCTCATGACCCTCAGAGCATGAAGATATCAGTTCATAGAATATTTTGTCCTTTTCCTGTCTACCATCTTCCTGCTTTGACTTTGAGGACATGAAAACAGCTGGGAGAGGGAAAGGGAAGGGGGAGAAGAGAAGCACAAGGCAGTAAATCAAGGGAGAAGCTAATCAGGCACTCTTTCTCATTGTAGGCTTTCAGCCTGAAGCAGAACCAACCTAGGGGAGGAGGAATTTTACTGTAAGTCAAGCCCAGAGTTATAATTATTATACAGAATTGGACAATCTAGTTTCTGAATCAAGATTGTTTTTCATCCAGGCTCAGGGAAACATTACTCCTGCTAAATAAAGCCTAATAGAATAGTGGGAGGAAAAAATAAAGTTGTATTTTGATTACATTATATCTGCTTGAGTAACATTGTAATTTCAAATGCAGTGCTAGGTTTGTAAGAAATGAGAGAAATATCCAAGGATGTTAAAAAAAAAAAAAAAAAAGAGAATACTTTGTTGAAATCTGAAAAGGAGATGCAGTGAGCAGTAAGCAAATGCAATCAGAAGACTAAGCTTTGGGCTCAACCCAAGGCCAGTGAAAGGAACCTGGAAGGGAATAAGGCAGCTCAGGTCTGGCACCCCTTGATCCCCAGTGGAAGCAAGGATAAAGCTGCTGTGGAGGAAGTCAACCTGAATTAGCTGCTCAGGATTCCATAGATGAAGATCTACCAACTCTGGGCTCACCATTGAAGATCACCAACATGACAGAAGAAAAAGCCTCCGTCTCACTGTGGGGAAAGTCAGCAGAAACAGTAAACGAAGGATTTAGAGTCTTCATGAATTCTGATTTTGGAATGATCAAGATGTAGAATATCAAACAATTATGTATAAAATGTTTAAAGATATACCCAGGTATCTCACAGAAATGAAAAGCAATAAGGAACTACCCAAATAAGCAGGAATATATAAAAGAAACCACACGGAATTTGCAAAATAGAAACAAGCCTGTTTGTGAGAAATTGTCTTTCACTTTTTCCATCTCCTTGTTTTCTGTGCTGTATTATGAGTACTTTTTAAAAAATCCGTATATCAATAATTCTCTCTTCAACTGTTTACTGTTTAATTAACCCATTAATTTAAAAAATTTTAACAATGATATTTTTCTGTTTTGAAAATGTTGATTCATTGAGTTAGGTAGATCTTCTAAACATTTACACAAAAATTACATTCATTAACATCACCACTGATCTCATTAGAAAAGTCCAAGTATTGGGAAGCTGTCAGACTCATGGTGGCAAATACAAGTTTTCTAAAATTCTAATTTTTGCTTAAAAACTTGAATTTTATCATTGGCAACAAGTTCTGTTGGTTGTTTTTCTTGAAGTAACAGGCTCACTTCGTTCCATTTTGAGAAAATGTCTGCCAATTATCCAAGTCTGAATAGCCATAGTTCGTCTGTCAGTCATCCTTTTAAGTAAAGATAGTGTTCCATGAAAAAACCGGTTACGTCAGCTTGCAACTCAATCACAGAAGTGTTTTTCATTGAGAAAACGATCATACTTCGGTATTCAGAAGAAATGCCTTTTGTAATTCCCATTTGGTCACAGAGAATATTAAAAAGACATTGCTTAAAGGTCAAGATTTAATAAAATTAATATATATTTTTTCTGCTTCATCAAACACATTGTTAAGCATAATCGACATTTTGGAAATTTACTGTGAGTGTGCGGCAGTGAAGAATGCAAGATTACCAGCATCGTTTGGTGCCACTGTCTTGATTCATGCTAAGGCACCAGAGGTTTGAACCCACTGTTGCTTCTGCACTGCCAGTGTATGCGTCAACACAGTGAAAAAGACTAATAACATCTTGGTATTATTAGGAAAGTAATTTTGACTTTGTGGGCCCCAGAAAAGGTCTCAGGGTCCCTATGGGTTCGTAAACTGCACCTTGAGACTGCGATTCTGAAGGAATAAGAAGAATGCCTCCGGAAGTAAGGTCTGAAATAGAAGGTCCTGTGGGCAAAAAAAGTTGGTAATCTAACAAATCTTATCTGTCTAAAACAATAATGTCTTCTGTGGGGATTAAAAAAATTAAAGTTAAATGATAGACAACAGTAACATAAATTATAAAGGATAAAAATAGCATGCAAGTTGGCGGGGGGGAGTGTGTGTCTAGGAGTGACACTTTAGAATTTAACTTAAATATGAAGGAAAAATTTTAAGGATGGAAAATGTCCAGTTAAAGATTATGGATTGAATGTATGCATTCATTTCACTCCCTCCCCCAAATTACAAAAATGGCAACCAATGATATAAACCTATAAGAAAAGTGAGGAGACAATAGCAGTCAAAAGTAGGAAGATGGAAAGCTGTTGGATGAGTGGTAACTGATTTTGACAGCCTGGGAAAACTGAGCTCCAAGCTTGCATGAGAAGTCAGCAGAAAACGTATGACAAATTCAAAACCCATTCATAATTTTAAAAATTGGCATGAAGCTAAATATTGAAGGACAATTCCTTAACCAGGTAAAGGGTATCTAAACCAAACAAAATCAAACCTACAGTGAACATTACTCTTTTTTTCTTTTTTAACTTTTTCTTTAGGTTTGGGGTACACATGCAGGTTTGTTATACATGTAAACTCATGTCACGGGGATTTGTGGTAGAGATTATTTTGTTACCCAGGTACTAAGCCCAGTGCCCAATTATTTTTTTTGCCTCTCTCCCTCCTCCAACTTTCTTCTCGCTCAAGTAGGCCCCATAGTCTGTTGTTCTCTTCTTTGTGTCCATGTGTTCTCATCATTTAGCTCCCACTTATAAGTGAGAACATCTGGTATTTGGTTTTCTGTTTCTGTGTTAGTTTGCTAAGGATAATGGCCTCCAGCTCCATACATTTTCCTGGGAAAGACATGATCTCGTTCTTTTTTTATGGTGACATAGTATTCCATGGTGTATGTGTACCACATTTTCTTTATCCCATCTGTTGTCAATGGGCATTTAGGTTAGCTATTGTGAATAGTGCTGCAATGAACATTTGCATGCATATGTCTTTATGGCAGAATAATTTATATCCCTCTGGGTATACTTAATAATGGGATTGCTGGATCAAATGGTATTTCTGATTTTAGCTCTCTGAGGAATCACCACACTGCTTTCTACAATGGTTGAAGTAATTTACACTTCCACCAATAGTGTATAAGTTTTCCCTTTTCTCTGAAACCTTGCCAGCGTGTGTTATTTCTTGACTTTGTAATAACAATCATTCTGGCTGGTGTGAGATGGTATCTTGTTGTGGTTTTCATTTGCATTTCTCTAATGATCAGTGTTATTTGAGCTTTCTTTCACATGCTTTTTGGCTGCATGTATGTCTTCTTTTGAAAAGTGTCTGCTCATGTTTTTCACCCACTTTTTAACGAGGTTCTTTGTTTTTACCTTGTAAATTTGTTTAAGTTCCTTATAGGTACTGGATTAGATATTTGTCAGATGTATAGTTTGCAAATATTTTCTCCCATTCTCTATTAATTAATTAATTTAATTAATTAGTACATTAATTAAATAATTAACATATCCCATGTCTGTTGATACTTTCTTTTGCTGTGCAGAAGCTCTTAAGTTTAATTAGCTCCCATTTGTTAATTTTTGTTCTTGTCGCGATTGCTTTTGGCGTCTTCGTCATGAAATCATTGCCAGTTCCTATGTCCAGGATGGTATTGCCTAGTTTATTTCCAGGGTTTTTATGGTTTTGGGTTTTACATTTAAGTAATTAATCCATCTTGAGTTGACTTTGTATATGGTGTAAGGAAGGGGTCCAGTTTCAGTCTTCTGAGAGAGTCCTTTCCCCATTGTTTGTTTTTGTCAGCTTGGTTGAAGATTAGGTGGTTGTAGGTGTGCGGCCTTATTTCTGGGCTTTCTATTCTGTTCCATTGGTCTATGTGTTTGTTTTTGTAGCAGTACCATGCTGTTTTGGTTATACCCTGTTGTATAGTTTGAAGTCAGGTAACGTGATTCCTGAAGCTTTGTTCTTTTTGCTTAGGATTGCTTTGGGTATTCGGGCTCTTTTTTTGGTTCCATCTAAATTTTAAAATAATTTTTTTCTATTTCTGTGAAGAATGTCATTGGTCGTTTGATAGGAATAGCATTGAATCTGTAAATTGCTTTGGGCAATATGGACATTTTAATGATACTGATTCTTCCTATCTTTGAGCATGGGGGATGTTTTTCCCTTTGTTTGTGTTATCTCTGATTTCTTTGAGCAGTGTTTTGTAATTCTCATTGTAGAGATCTTTCACCTCCCTGGTTAGCTGTATTCCTAGGTATTTTATTTTTTTTGTGGCAATTGTGATTAGGATTATGTTCCTGATTTGGCTCTCAGCTTGGGTGTTGTTGGTGTATAGGAGTGCAAGTAATTGTTGTACATTGATTTTTGTGTCCTGAAACTTCGCTGAAGTTGTTTATCAGCTGAAGGAGCATCTGGGCCACCACTACGGGGTTTTCTAGATATAGAATCATGTCATCTGCAAACATGGATAGTTTGACTTCTTATCTTTCTATTTGGATTCACTTTATTTCTTTCTCCTGCCTGATTGCTCTGGCCAGGACTTCCAATACTAGAACATTATTCTTAGTGAATAATAGAACATTATTCTTGGTTAAATTTTAGAAGCATTATTTTAAGACCAGGAAAAGGTAAAAACGTCTACCATTGTCAGTTTTCATCAACATTTAATTGGATTTTTAATAAGGCAAGAAATAAATGAGTCACAAAATGGTCATTGCAGATAACATGACTGTCTACCAAGAAAGTTCAAAGAATCTATAGGCTTCTTATGGAATTAATGAGAGGATGGTTGGATACCATATTGTTGTATAAACTTTTTTGCCATTAACAAATAGAAAGTGCAACAGAAGAAAGAAAATCTCATTTACAATAGCGACAAAAAATATGGTACTTAGGAATAAATCTACCAGAAATTGTATATGACCCCTTTAAGATAAATTATAAAACTTTGTAGAAAGACATTAAAGAAGATCCAAATGAGTGGAGAGATATACCATGATATATTAGAAGACTCACTATCATCAGACATTGATTCCTTCCACAGTGATTTATAGGTTCGCTGGAATTTTAGTAAAAATTTTCAACATGGGGTTTTTTTTTGTTTCATTTCTGGTGGAACTTAAAAAAATGATCGTAGACTGGGCACAGTGGCTCACACTTGTAATTCCAGCACTCTGAGAGGCCAAGGCGGGAGGATTGCTTGAGTCCAGGAGTTAGAGACCAGCCTGGGCAACATGGTGAAACCCTATTTCTACAAAATTAAAAAAATAACTGGGCTTGGTGGCATGTATGGTGGTGTATGGTGGTGGCACACACTTGTGACTTCAGCTACTTGGGAGGCTGAAGCAGGAGGATTACTTGAAACCAGGAGGTTGAGGCTGCAGTGAGCCATGTTCATGCCATTACACTCCAGTCTAAGCAACAGAGTGAGATTCTGTCTAAAAAAAAGAGAGAAAAAGAAAAAGGAAAACTGAATGCAAAGTTTATATGAAAGAGCCACAAACCAAAAACAGCCATGATACTATTGAAGAACAGCAAGATGAGGGACTTTTCCTATCAGATATCAGGACCATTTATAATGGTATAGTACAATTACAATTATTTAGAACAGGAGCTGATCCAGATTCAGTGCTCAATAAATGTTAGTTATTATTATTATGTTGTTCACATATTTTCAATATTTATTTCTTTTGCAACATTCTAAGGATTGCTTATTTTCCCAGTGCTAGAATTGCAAAACACATCCCCTAGAAATTTTTAGATTATTTATAAGGCCTGGAGTATATATAGCTACTGTCCAAATTACATGGCTCCTATCAGTTATGGAACTAAGTTTCCTATTTCCTTTGCCTTTCCTGCCTGCTTCTTCCTCTTTTTTGAATCTGAATGAAGAGGGAGTGTATTGGGATGATGTCTATCTGCAAAGGAATAAGGAGGTAAGAAGTAGTATCCAGAGAACTGGTATCAAAAAGGGAAGGAATAAACTTGGATTCCTTGGGTGGTGGAAGAGGCATACATAGTGGACCAAGCAAGACTGGTCAAAAGTGATAAACTGCTGAAAAAAGTCACACCATTTATTCAACAAAACTCTACTTATCTCCAATGTTTCAAACACTGTGGCTGGCACAAGAGATACAGACAGGTGTAAGAGATGCATCAGACAGATTCCTAACTATGAGACACTCATAAACTAGAGAGCAGGACATACCTGGAAATTATTAAGATATAGTATGTCAACTACTAGAATGTAGTAGGTACCAAGCCTAGTGCTGCTATAACAAGAAGAGCTGAAGCACAAACTCTGTAAGGGGAAGTGGAGGTCATTTTTTCAAAGGAGGCATCATTTATGCTTGGTCTTGGTCATCTGTGGTGTTGATGGAGGAGACGGCAGAGGTATATGCCATAGAGATGGAGACAGAGAATTTTCCAAGTGTGCTTTAGTAATTAGACTCAACCTCCATCCTCTAAGCACGGTTAAAAGTTTATAATGATTGTTTACACCAAAAAGTACACTGATTATGAGTTTTTAAATCTTGACTTTCTTTCCTCCTACTTGTTTCAATAATTTGTAGCCAAATGACTAAAACTTGGGCCATAATGGGGAAGAGGGGGAGGACCAGGGCCCCTGGCGATAGGCTGGATGTGGAGTAAAGAAGAATTCAGTATTACAACTTCATTGACTTGTACCGTGTAAATGTTTAGGGAATGATGTAATTTTGTAATTCTGTGATTCTGTGACTTAGGGTGAGTTTTTTTTTTTTTAATTGTTGTTGTTAAACTATATATGTCAGAGTATAGCAGCCTGAAAATTAGTACAAATTTTATAAGTGACCTTTTGTGAATTCTGCTCTGGATGGCATAGTTTTTCATCTGATCATACACTCAACAGAGTGGAACTGAGACAGAGCAAGTGAATTATGTGGATGCAAAGAGCACTGCTATGAAAGAAACTTAATGATGAAAGGTAGAATCCTGAGATTTGAGTAAGCTCCATTTCTGGAAGGGGCTGCTTTTACAGGGAGTGTTATAGGACATCATAAGTGTGGGAAATGGGCTTTGGGGCACGAAAAATTGGGGGAAGGAGAGTCTAGGGGCACATGTACAAAGTAAGCAGAGTGCTTAAAGCCAAATGTTGAGAACTTAATGAAAGAGATTTCTCTCTTAGCTGTCTAATTCCATAAAGTCAAGAGTATCTCTCTAAGACAAACACCTTCCACCCGGAATTTAGGATGCCCATACAATTTGATGATATGGACAGAGTGCTAAAACTTTAGATGCTCAGGGGTTCACCTAAGTTTCCCCACAGGTATGTTCTACAAAGTGCACTTATTCTCTCTATAGCTCGAGTTCCTGCCTGGAGAATATAACATGTGTGGTGTTTCATTGTATTTGAGATCTCTAGACTTTGGAAGCAGTTGGCTTGGTGAGCTGTGGCTTAGTTCAGGTTGTGATGTTTGCTTCAAAACTTATGATAACTGAGTCTCCTAGAGTTAAATGAAGAAACAGAAACCATATGGGAATAAGTAGAAAAATTTAACAGAAAGAGCTGTAAGTATGCAAATACATTTTAATGAAAGTTGTTGAAGTATTTTAAAATTTCCTCTTATATCCCTCTATGAAATCCTTCAGTCTCACTCCCACATTATTAATCTACAAGCCCCCCAATGTGTGTGATAGTGGTCACATGAATCACTATTGGTTTACGATCACCTTCACTGTCTTGGGGAATTCATCCACTCATTGGTTTATGTACTAGCTTACATAAATAAATTGTATTTCTACATCTCTTGCCCCAAATATCTCATATTCTCTGCCGACCAAGGATTCTGGATCTCTAAAGGACATTTCTACAAGATTAAAATTCTGTTAAGTAAAATAAAAAGGTTACATTGCTTTTTCCTATCAAAGAAATTGTACCAACAGGTCCCCAGTGCTATAGAACCATCCCACTGTGGAACTTTTAATTGACTTTATGTCTTCCTGATAATTCTTCATCTAGAACTGTACTGCCTAGTATTATAGCCACTAAATAGCCACATGTGACTATTTCAATTTAAATTGAAATCAATGCAATTAAAATTTAAGTTTCTCTGTCATACTAGCCACATTTCAAATGTTCAATAGCCTCATGTGTCTAGTGGCTACTGAATTGGATAGGGCAGATATAGAACACTTTCATCATTGGAGGGAGTTCACTTGGACGGTGCTAATTTAAAACATTTCTCATATTTATCTTGAGCTTTTAATTTTCTCCACCAACTAACCTAGGCAATACTCACATTACATCTAGACTTTGCAACAAACACTTTATGGTTTCTCTCTGATTCCTCAGTCCTTGCATCTACTTCCATGAATCATCCAGAATCTCAGGGTCATACCTGGGCTTGTCATCATCCAGAATCACTGCCTCTGACACTTTAAATCTAAGAACTAGTTTTCAGCTCTTTTTTTCCTTCTAATACCTGCTGTACCTATTCTTCAGTTACACTGAGACCTGCAGTTCCTGGGCCTCTCCCTTTGTTCTCATTTGACTTCTTTCTTATTCAGCCTGTGTCCATCTTTGTACATTTCTCTTGCCATTATCCTAGAATATATAAACCTTTGTCCTTCTAATACATCCTTCTTTAGATCTCTGGTCCCATGTCAGGTAAGTGGATCAGGAAAACTGAGAAAATTATATGCAACTGAAGTTAGGTGCTCTATACTAGTGTTTTTTGAACATTGGATCACAGCCCATTGATGGATCATGAACTAAATTTAGTGAATTTTCAAGAATTAACATTATTTTGAATTGACAAATCATACTTGTATACATTTATGGGGTACAATATAATGCTTTGATATATGTGTACAATGTGGAATAATGAAGTCAAACTAACATATCCGTCACCTTGCATACCTATTCTTTTTTATGGTAAGGCATTTTAAATTTACTCTTTGTTATTTTGAAATATACAATGCACTATTATTGACTGTAGTCACCCTGCTGTGCAATAGATCTAAAAAATTATTCCTCGTATCTTTCTGAAACTTTATATCCTTTGATAAAAATTCCCCATGCCTTCCCTCCCCAATCCCTTAGCCTCTGGTAACCATTTTTCTACTCTACTTCTGTGAGTTCAGCTTTTTTAGATTTTATATAAAAGTGGCATTTGTCTTTCCATGCCTGGCTTATTTCATTTAGAATAATGTCCTCCAGGTTCATCCATGTTGTCACAAATGACAGAATTTCTTTTGTTTTTAAAGTGGAATGGCATTCCGTTGTGTATATATACCACATTTTCTTTATCCATTCATCCACTAATGGACACTTAGGTTGATACTATATCTTGGCTATTGTGAACAGTGCTGCAGTAAATATGGGAGGGCAGATATCCATTTGAGACACGGATTTCAATTCCTTGGGATATATATGCAGAAGTAGGATTAGTGGATCATATGGTAGATCTATTTTTAGTTGTCTGAGAAACCTTTATACCGTTTTTCATAATGGCTGTGCTAATTCACATTCCCACCAATAATGTACAAGAGTTCCCTTTTCTTCACATCCTTGCCAATACTTGTTATCTTTCATCATTTTGATGAAAGCTACTCTCACAGGTGGGAGGTGATATCTCATTGTGGTCTTAGTTTGCATTTCCCTAATGATTAGTGATACTGAGCAATTGGCTCTTTGCATGTATTCTTTTTTTTTCTTTTTTTTAGTAGGAGTTTCACTCTTGTTGCCCAGGCTGGAGAGCAATGGTGCGATTTCGGCTCACGGCAACCTCCGCCTCCTGGGTTCAAGAGATTCTCCTGCCTCAGCTTCCCAAGTAGCTGGGATTACAGGAGTGTATCACCACACCTCGCTAATTTTATTTTATTTTATTTTTGTATTTTTAGTAGAGATGGAGTTTCACCATATTGGTCAGGCTGGTCTCAAATTCCTGACCTCAAGTGATCCACCTGCCTTGGCCTCTTAAAGTGCTGGAATTACAGATGTGAGCCATCGTGCCTGGCCTATATGTATTCTTTTGAGAAATATCTATTCAGGCCTTTTGTCCATTTTTAATTGGGCTTTTTGTTTTCTTTCTTTCTTTTTTTTTTTTTTTTTTGAGACGGAGTTTTGCTCTGTCGCCCGGGCTGGGGTGCAGTGGCTGGATCTCAGCTCACTGCAAGCTCCGCCTCCCAGGTTTACGCCATTCTCCTACCTCAGCCTCCCGAGTAGCTGGGACTACAGGCGCCCGCCAACCCGCCCGGCTAGTTTTTTTTGCATTTTTTAGTAGAGACGGGGTTTCACCGTGTTAGCGAGGATGGTCTCAATCTCCTGACCTTGTGATCCGCCCGTCTCGGCCTCCCAAAGTGCTGGGATTACAGGCTTGAGCCACCGCGCCCGGCCGGGCTTTTTGTTTTCTTCCTAATGAGTTGTTTTAGTTCTTTATATGTTTTGGATATTAACCCCTTATTAGATGTATGATTTACACATATTTTCTCCCATTATGTTGGTTGTCTCTTCACTCTGTTAGTTTCTCTTGCTGTGCAGAAGCTTTTTAGTTTGATTCCATCCCATTTGTCTACTTTTGGTTTTGTTTCCTGTGCTTTTAGGGTCATATACAAAAAATCATTGCCCAGGCCAATGTTATGGAACTTTTTTGCCTATGTTGTCTTCTGCTAGTTTTACAGCTCAGGTCTTATATTTAAGTATAATTCACTTTGAGTTGATTTTTATATATAGTGTGAAATATAATCTAATTTTATTCTTTTGCGTGTGGATAGCCAGTTTTCCCAACACCATTTATTGACGAGAGTGTCCTTTCCTCATTGTGTGTTCTTGGCACCTTTGTTGAAACTCAATTGATCATAACTATGTGGATTTATTTCTGGACTTTCTTTCCTGTTCCATTGGTCGATGTGTCTGTTTTTATGCCAGTACCATGCTGTTTTGATTACAATTGCTTTATAGTAGGTTTTGAAATCAGAGAGTGTGATACCTCAATCTTAGTTCTTTATGCTCAAGATTATTTGGATATTAGGAGTCTTCTGTACAAATTTAAGGACTGTTTTTTCCTGCTTCTATAAAAAATGGCATTGAAATTTTGATAGAGATTGCATTGAATCTGTAGAAAGCTTTGGTAGTATGTATATTTTCACAATGTTAATTCTTTCAATCCATAAACATGGGATATTTAGTTGTGTTTTACAAATTTTTTTTCATTAGTGTCTTATAGTTTTCAATATACAGGACTTTTACTTCCTTGATTAAATTTACACTTAACTATTTTTGTTGTTTTTGATATTGTAAATTGTTGCTATTGTGAATTGTTTTCTTAATTTCATTTTTAGATAGTTTATTATTAGTATATAGAAATGCTACTGATTTTTGTGTATGGATTTTGTATTGTGCAACTTTACTGAATTCATTTTTCCATTCTAATGGTTTTTGTGGTGGAGTCTTAGGGTTTTCTACATATAACATCATATCAGCAGCAAATAGAGACGATTTCACTTTTTTGCTTTCGTATTAGGATGCCTTTGTTTCTTTCTCTTGACTAATTGCTCTGGCTAAAACTTCTAGTACTATGTTGAAAGGAAGTGGCAAGAGTGGGCTTCCTTATCTTCTTGCTGATCTTAGAGGAAAAACTTTCAACTTTTGACTTTTGAAAATCATGTTAGCTATGGTTTTGTCATATGTGATCTTTATTGTGTTGAGATACATTCCCTCTATCCCTAACCTGTTGAGGATTTTTATCCTGAATAGTGAATTTTTTAAAAAGTAAATAGAATAGAGTAGAAAATATTCATTTCGGAAATTAAGTATAAGCATTGTTTCATAATTTTAAAAATTAGTTATATACATACATATGTATGTGTGTGCTGGGCCATAACATAAAATGTATTTCTTAATGCAGAATAAAAATGTTTGACAACTAATGCTCTATATTGTCTAGCAATTCTTCAATGTGCCCAATGCCTTCCACAGCTATTTAAAAATTTCCCTTCAGTCTTCGACTCTGTTCTCTATTGCCTCCTTCATGACTCTTGGAGGGTTTGCCTTCATCTTGCATTGCAAATAGAGGCTATCAGGTGAAAACTCCCTGGAAAAATTCTTCTTCTTCACCAAGAAATACACATCAATCTGCCCTTGTTCTTTCTTCTTTTCTGTCTTAATGGGAGAGATGGTACCATTCTCCTATTGACTTGGAGCTCACCCTTTCGTTTTTCTTGGTGATTACTATGGTTTCAATATTTATGTCCCCTTGAAATTGATGTGTTGAAATCCTAACCCTAAAGGTGATGGTGTTAGGAGGCGGGGCCTTTGGGGAGTGGTTAGATGACAATGGTGGAGACCTCATACATGGCATTAGTGCCTTTATAAAAGAAGCTTGAGAGAGAGACCCCTTGCTCTTTCCACCATGTAAGGACACAGCCAGAAGATGGCCATCTGTGAACCAGAGAGTGGGTCCTCATCAGATACTGAGTATCCTGGTACTTTGATCTTGGACTTCCCAGCCTGCAGAACTGTGAGCAATACATGCATGTTGTTTATAAGCTACCTATCTAAGGTATTTTATTATAGCAGCCATAACAAACTAAGGCAGGAATCCTGTTGTTGCCCTCTTCACAGCCATCCCCTTGAAAGCCTCTGTGGTCTGGTGTCAGTTCCTCCCTTTCACTGAAGCTGATCCTGTCCCTTACTAGGGACTTCTACATTTTCTGGTTCTTGCTCTTCCTCTTGGTGATAAGTCCTGTTGACCATTTCTCCCTTGTTCAAATTCTCCCCTCATTTAACTTCTGTGACACTATTTTTCCTCAATTTTTCTTCATCCTCTACGGTCATGCCTTCTCAGTGTTCCTCATGATTTCCTCTTCCTTTGGTTACCCTTTAAAGGTTAGTGTTTTCTCGAGCATTCTGCTTGGATTTCTTCTCATTCTGTGAAGTTTGTGGGGCATGTCATTTAGACCTGTAGCTTCAGGCACCATTTGCACACAATTATTTGTGTCTATACCGCCAACCTAATGTTTGAGAAACATCTCCACTTGAGTTCTCCACAGCATCCCAAAATATGACTAAAACTGAACTCACTATATTTTTCTCTAAACCTGGTTCTCTTCCAAGGCTTTCCTTTTCAGTATATGGTACCCTCCACCAATTAAGTCACTTACATATCTTTTAGCATTCCTCCCTCTTCATGCCCACACCTGAATAGTCACCATTTCCACTTTCTTGTCTCTCTTGAATCCATGTCCTCTTTATCCCAGTGCCACTCCCACCCTGGGCTCCCATCTTTTCCTGTTTGCATAATGACAGCATCCTTCTCATTGGTTTCCCTGTTTCTAATCTTACTCCTCTTTAGTTTTTCCTACTCTGTCATTGGAATAATTTTTATTTTTTGAAATTTATAATAGGATCATACAAGTAGGCACTAGCATATTTTTGTGTAACAATGTTAAACAAAACAGTTGAGTAAGAAATTAAAGTCTCTTCTCCCCAATCCTGCTTTCTCCAGAGGCAATCAGCATGAACAATTTGGTGGGCATCTTTCCAGTCCTTTTTGTATGCATTTACATACACTTATTTCATAAACAAAAATACAGGATTGGATTTTACATAAATGGGATTATACTGTTCACTCAAGTTCACTTTTACTCTTAATATATCATAGCACACTTTCCATATCAGTATAAACATATCCACATAATTCTTTCAAATGGCTGCATTTTACATAGCATAGGCTTAATTTTCTTTCTCCTATGAATGGACATTTATTTTCTTTTTTTGGACATTACAGACAGTGCTGATATAAAAATATTTGTACATATATTGTATCAAAATTGAGAGTGTATTTCTGTTGGGTAGATACTTAGAAATGGAATTGCTGGGTCAAAGAGCATATGCATTAAAAATTTCAGTAGATACTGCCAAATTGACTGCCAAAAAACTGTACTCATTTTGTATTTCCATAAAGACTATTTTGTGAAATTTTTATACCAACACCAGATATTTAACATTTGCAAATCCAATTGTAAAAATATTCAATTGTTGCTTTTATTTGCATTCTTTTGATCAACAGTAATATTAAATATCTTTTCACATGTGTAGTGTGAAACATTTTGGTAAAATTCTTGTTTTATCCTTTGCCTATTTTAAAATTGGTTTGTCTTTTTCTTACTGATTTTTAGGAACTCTTACAGATACTTTCTCACCAGTCCGTTGCCCCTTTCCCCGCTTTTTAAAAGTGCCTTTTATTATATAAAAGTTTAAAATTTTAATATAGTCAGATGGTCAATATATGGCCTTTGGGTTTGATAAAAACTTTCCACTTCAAGATTATATTAAAATTATCTTATATAGTTTTGATTTTACATTTAGCTATTTAATCTATATATATTTATTTTCCTGGAACATAGGTTGTGGGGATCTAATTTTGTTTCCAAATGGTCAGCCAATTTTACCAATGCCATTTGATTCACAATAGAAATTATGAATATGTGACTATTTCTAGAATCTCTCTTGTCCTCTGTTGTCTATACTACATATTTCAAATATTAAAGTTTTAGCTTTGAAGCCTGGTATGGAAAATGCTGCATGAATGTTCTTTCTCAAATGTATTCTTGTATATTTTCTCTTCCAGATGAACTTTGTAAAAAGCTTGTAAGTTTCATAAAATAATTATGCTTGCATCTTCATTGAGATTTATTGTAGTTATAGAGTTATTGGGTAGCTTTACAGTATTGAGTTTTCCCATTCAGAAACATGGTATATTTCATTTACTTAGGCCTTCTTCAGAGTGTCCTTCAGCAAATTTTAATATTTTCATTTAGATGAGTTGTATGCATTTCTTGTTAAGATTGTTTCTGAGGGGCATGCCCAAGATGGCTGAATAAGAACAGCTCCAGCCTCCAGCTCCCAGTGTGAGCGACACAGAAGACGGGTGATTTCTGCATTTTCAACTGAGCCTCTGCTGCTGGTACCCAGGCAAACAGGGTCTGGAGTGGACTTCAAGCAAACTCCAGCAGACCTGCAGCTGAGGGTCCTGACTGTTAGAAGGAAAACTAACAAACAGAAAGGACACCCACACCAAAACCCCATCAGTACATCACCATCATCAAAGACCAAAGGCAGATAAAACCACAAAGATGGGGAAAAAGCACTGCAGAAAAGCTGGAAATTCAAAAAATCAGAGCGCATCTCTCCCTCCAAAGGAACGCAACTCATTGCCAGCAACGGAACAAAGCTGGACGGAGAATGACTTTGACAACTCCAGAGAAGGCTTCAGTTGATCAAACTTCTCAGAGCTAAAGAAGGAACTATGTAACCAGCGCAAAGAAACTAAAAACCTTGAAAAAAGATTTGATGAATGGCTAACTAGAATAACCAATGTAGAGAAGTCCTTAAAAGAACTGATAGAGATGAAAACCATAACATGAGAACTATGTGACAAATGCATAAGCTTCAGTAACCGACTCGATCATCTGGAAGAAAGAGTATCAGCGATTGAAGATCAAATGAATGAAATGAAGTGAGAAGTGTAGAGAAAAAAGAGTAAAAAGAAATGAACAAAGCCTCCAAGAAATATGGGATTATGTGAAAAGGCCAAATCTATGTCTGATTGGTGTGCCTGAAAGTGATGGGGAAAATGGAACCAAGTTGGAAAACACTCTGCAGGATATCATCCAGGAGAACTTCCCCAACCTAGTAAGGCAGGCCAACATTCAAATTCAGGAAATACAGAGAATGCCACAAAGATACTCCTCAAGAAGAGCAACTCCAAGACACATAATTGTCAGATTCACCAAAGTTGACATGAAGGAAAAAATGTTAAGGGCAGCCAGAGAGAAAGGGAACACACAAAGGGAAGCCCATCAGACTAACCGCAGATCTCTTGGCAGAAACTCTACAAGCCAGAAGAGAGTGGGGGCCAATATTCAACATTCTTAAAGAAAATAATTTTCAACCCAGAATTTCATATCCAGCCAAACTAAGTTTCATAAGTGAAGGAGAAATAAAATCCTTTACAGACAAGCAAATGCTTAGAGATTTTGTCACCACCAGGCCTGCCCTACAAGAGATCCTGAAGGAAGTACTAAACATGGAAAGGAACAACAGGTACCAGCCATTGCAAAAACATGTCAAAATGTAAAGTCCATCGATGCTAGGAAGAAACTGCATCAACTAGCGAGCAAAATAACCAGCTAATATCATAATGACAGGATCAACTTCACACATAACAATATTAACCTTAAATGTAAATGGACTAAATGGTCCAATTAAAAGACACAGACTAGCAAATTGGATAAAGAGTCAAGACCCATCAGTTTGCTGTATTCAGGAGACCCAGCTCACATGCAGAGACACACATAGGCTCAAAATAAAGGGATGGAAGAAGATCTACCAAGCAAATGGAAAACAAAAAAAAGCAGGGGTTGCAATCCTAGTCTCTGATAAAACATCAGATTTTAAACCATCAAAGATCAAAAGAGACACAGAAGGCCATTACATAATGGTAAAGGGATCAATTCATCAGGAAGAGCTAACTATCCTAAATATATATGCACCCAATACAGGAGCACCCAGATTCATAAAGCAAGTCCTTAGAGACTTACAAAGAGACTTAGACTCCCATACAATAATAATGAGAGACTTTAACACCCCACTGTCAACATTAGACAGATCAATGAGACAGAAAGTCAGCAAGGATATCCAGGAACTGAACTCAGCTCTGCACCAAGTGGACCTAATAGACATCTACAGAGCTCTCCACCCCAAATCAACAGAATATACATTCTTCTCAGCACCACATCGCACTTATTCCAAAATTGACCACATAGTTGGAAGTAAAGCACTCCTCAGCAAATGTAAAAGAACAGAAATTATAACAACCTGTCTCTCAGACCACAGTGTAATTATACTAGAACTCAGTACTAAGAAACTCAATCAAAACCGCGCAACTACATGGAAACTGAACAATCTGCTCCTGAATGATTACTGGGTACATAATGAAATGAAGGCAGAAATAAAGATGTTCTTTGAAATCAATGAGAACAAAGATACAACATACCAGGATCTCTGGGACGCATTTAAAGCAGTATGTAGAGGGAAATTTATAGCACTAAATACCAACAAGAGAAAGCAGGAAAGGTCTAAAATTGACACCCTAACATCACAATTAAAAGAACTAGAGAAGCAAGAGGAAACACATCAAAAGCTAGCAGAAGGCAAGAAATAACTAAGATCAGAGCAGAACTGAAGGAGATAGACACACAAAAAAACCTCCAAAAAATCCGTGAATCCAGGAGCTGGTTTTTTGAAAAGATCAACAAAATTGATAGACTGCTAGCAAGACTATTAAAGAAGAAAAGAGAGAAGAATCAAATAGACACAATAAAAAATGATAAAGGGGATATCACCACCTACCCCACAGAAATACAAACTACCATCAGAGAATACTATAAACACCTCTACACAAATAAACTACAAAACCTAAAATAAATGGATAATTTCCTGGACACTTACACTCTCCCAAGACTAAACCAGGAAGAAGTTGAATCACTGAATAGACCAATAGCAGGCTCTGAAATTGAGGCAATAATTAATAGCCTACCAACCCAAAAAAGTCTAGGACCAGATGGATTCATAGCCGAATTCTACCAGAGGTACAAGGAGGAGTTGGTACCATTCCTTCTGAAACTATTCCAATCAATAGAAAAAGAGGGAATCCTCCCTAACTCATTTTACAAGGCCAACACCATCCTGATACCAAAGCCTGACAGAGATACAACAAAAAAAGAGAATTTTAGACCAATATCCCTGATGAACATCGATGCAAAAATCCTCAATAAAATAATGGCAAACGAAATCCAGCAGCACATCAAAAAGCTTATCCACCATGATCAAGTGGGTTTCATCCCTGGGATGCAAGGCTGGTTCAACATATGCAAATCAATAAACGTAATCCAGCATATAAACAGAACCAAAGACAAAAACCACATGATTATCTCAATAGATGCAGAAAAGGCCTTTGACAAAATTCAGCAGCCCTTCATGCTAAAAACCCTCAATAAATTCTGTATTGATGGAACGTATCTCAAAATAATAAGAGCTATTTATGACAAACCCACAGCCAATATCATACTGAATGGGCAAAACCTGGAAGCATTCCCTTTGAAAACTGGTGCAAGACAGGGATGCCCTCTCTCACCACTCCTATTCAACATAGTGTTGGAAGTTCTGGCTAGGGCAATCAGGCAAGAGAAGGAAATAAAGGGTATTCAGTTAGGAAAAGAAGAAGTCAAATTGTCCCTGTTTGCACATGACATGATTGTATATTTAGACAACCCCATTGTCTCAGCCCAAAATCTCCTTAAGCTGATAAGCAACTTCAGCAAAGTCTCAGGATACAAAATCAATGTGCAAAAATCACAAGCATTCTTATACACCAGTAACAGACAAATAGAGAGCCAAATCATGAATGAACTCCCATTCACAATAGCTTCAAAGAGAATAAAATACCTAGGAATCCAACTTACAAGGGATGTAAAGGACCTCTTCAAGGAGAACTACAAACCACTGCTCAGTGAAATAAAAGAGGACACAAACAAATGGAAGAACATACCATGCTCATGGATAGGAAGAATCAATATTGTGAAAATGGCCACACTGCCCAAGGTAATTTATAGATTCAATGCCATCCCCATTAAGCTACCAATGACTTTCTTCATAGAGTTGGAAAAAACTGCTTTAAAGTTCATATGGAACCAAAAAAGACCCTGCATTGCCAAGACAATCCTAAGCCAAAAGAACAAAGCTGGAGGCATCATGCTACCTGACTTCAAACTATACTACAAGGCTACAGTAACCAAAACAACATGGTACTGGTACCAAAACAGAGATATAGACCAATGGAATGGAACAGAGCCCTCAGAAATAATACCGCACATCTACAGCCATCTGATCTTTGACAAACCTGAGAGAAACAAGAAATGGGGAAAGGATTCCCTATTTAATAAATGGTGCTGGGAAAATTGGCTAGCCATAAGTAGAAAGCTGAAACTGGATCCTTTCCTTATTCCTTATATGAAAATTAATTCAAGATGGATTGGAGACTTAAATGTTAGACCTAAAACTATAAAAACCCTAGAAGAAAACCTAGGTAATACCATTCAGGACATAGGCATGGGCAAGGACTTCGTGTCTAAAACACCAAAAGCAATGGCAACAAGCCAAAATTGACAAATGGGATCTCATTAAACTAAAGAGCTTCTGCACAGCAAAAGAAACTACCATCAGAGTGAACTGGCAACCTACAAAATGGGAGAAAATTTTTGCAATCTACTCATCTGACAAAGGGCTAATATCCAGAACCTATAAAGAACTCAATCAAATTTACAAGAAAAAAATGAACAACCCCATCAAAAAGTGGGCAAAGGATATGAACAGACACTTCTCAAAAGAAGACATTCATACAGCCAACAGACACATGAAAAAATGCTCATTATCACTCGCCACCAGAGAAATGCAAATCAAAACCACAATGAGACACCATCTCACACCAGTTAGAATGGCGATCATTAAAAAATCAGGAAACAACAGGTGCTGGAGAGGATGTGGAGAAATAGGACCACTTTTACACTGTTGGTGGGACTGTAAACTAGGTCAACCATTGTGGAAAACAGTGTGGCAATTCCTCAGGGATCTAGAACTAGAAATACCATTTGACCCAGCCATCCCATTACTGGGTATATACCCAAAGGATTATAAGTCATGTTGCTGTAAAGACACATGCACACATACATTTATTGCAGCACTATTCACAATAGCAAAGACTTGGAATCAACTCAAATGTCCATCAGTAACAGACTGGATTAAGAAAATGTGGCACATATACACCATGGAATACTATGCAGCCATAAAAAAGGATGAGTTCATGTCCTTTGTAGGGACATGGATGCAGCTGGAAACCATCATTCTCAGCAAATTATCACAAGAACAGAAAACCAAACACCGCATGTTCTCACTCATAGGTGGGAACTGAACAATGAGATCACTTGGACACAGGAAGGGGAACATCACACACCGGGTCCTATTGTCGGGAGGTGGGAGGGATAGCATTAGGAGATATACCTAATGTAAATGACGAGTTAATGGGTGCAGCACACCAACATGGCATATGTATACATATGTAACAAATCTGCACGTTGTGCACATGTACCCTAGAACTTAAAGTATAATAAAAAAAAAAAAAGAAAAAAAGATTGTTTCTGAGTATTTCCTAGGTTTTGCTGTTTCTGTAAATGGATTTTTTTCCCATTACATTTTCTACTTGGTAATTGCTGGTATATAAGAAATTTATTGATTTTTTTTGGTTTGATTTTGGATTCAGCCACTTTAGTGTGCTTGCGCTGATTATGGATATAATATATTAATAATTTTCAGTTTATTCTATTAGCATTTCCAACTTGACTATTATATTATCTTCAAATAATGAATGTTTAATTTATTCTCTTGAGATATTTACCACTTATTTCCTTTTTCTTTCTCTCTCTCCCCCTCCGCCCCCTTTTTTTTTTGCCTTATGAGACAGGCTAGGAAATTGTGCAAGAATTTTTGTTTGTTTGTTTGTATCCCAGCATCCTACAGTGCCTTGACCAATTGATTATTTTTTTGAAATTTTCTCTCCTCTATTGTAAGCAGTCATTGAAGAAAGGTAGATCCAGGGGACCCTGTTTTCCTATCATGGAAGGACGGGATCTTGGACTTTTCTTTCATAAAACCTTTTCCATCAGTGGTTCTGCACATCCAAAGGGAAGGCCTATGATCTAAGCTTAGTCAGTTGGAGTTACTGTTCTAGGACTTTGACTTTTGAAGAAAGTAACTCATGTGTAAGCAAGCAAGAAAAACTAGAATTTATTATTTCCAGAAACCAAGTAATTCCATGTCTGTTTTTGAACCTTTTCTCCAGCCTTCTGGTTGATTTTGTGAGCTTTCTAAAAGCTTTCCAATAAGTCCTCCTTTTTGGGGGATTAAATTAGAATTGATTTCTGTTGCTTGCAACCCAAGAACTCTTATTTGATACATTTTCTTTGTCCTATTCAATTAGAATGCCTCCAATATTTCACCATCCAAAGTGATTTATGTGTTTCTGATAGTTATTTAGCTTCTATCCAGAAACAAAATTTTCTTTCCATTCCTACCTTATAAAAAGTTTTTTAAAATGTAGAATGTGATTTTTAGTTCAAAAGGTTGCTATATTCACAATGCATTTTGAATGTTAATTATTATTAAAATGGGGAAATCCTGATATTTTCCCCTTTGTTAATGAGATTTCTTAATGTTGAACCATCTTTGCATTCCTGCAATAAGCCTTTTTAGGTTATGATATATTTTCCCTCCTTCCCTCCCTCCCATCTTCCTTTCTCTCTCTTTCTGGATTGCACTCTGTTGCCCAGGCTGGAATGCAGTGGTGTGATCCTGGCTTATTGCAGCCTGACCTCCAGGGCTCAAGTGATACTCCCACCTCAGCTTCCGGAGTAGCTGGGACTACAGGCGTGTGCTACCATGCCCAGCTAATTTTTTGTAGGATGGGGTTTCACCACGTTTCCCAGGCTGATCTCAAACTCCTGGGCTCAAGCAGTCCACCCACCTTAGCCCCCCAAAGTGCTGGGATTATAGATATCTTTATTTTCTTAATCATTATCTTTAAAATTTTTATCCCATATATTTAAACAAAAATTGCCTTCAACCTGCAGGCAACATTGTCCAATAGAAATTTCTGCAATGATGAAAATGTTCTATATCTCTGACACTGTCTTATACAGTAACCACTAGCTACATGTGGCTATTGAGTACTTGATGTGTGGCTAACATGAGGGAGAAACTGAAGTTTTACCTTTATTTAATTTTAATTAATGTAAATTAAATAGCCACATGTAGCCACTGACTACTATTATATTAATTTTCTTGGGCTGCCATAACAAAATACTATAGATTGGATGGCTTAAACAACAGAAATTAATTTTCTCACAGTTCTGGAGACTGGAAGTCCAAGATCAAGGTGTCAGCAGGTCTGGTTTCTTCTGAAGCCTCTCTACCTGCCTTGCAGATGCCTTCTTCTTGCGCATCCTCACATGGTCTTTCCTCTGTGTGCTTGCATCCCTGATATCTCCTTGTGAGTCTTAATCTCTTCTTCTGAGGACATCAGTCAGATTAGATCAGGGCTTATCCTAAGGGCCTCGTTTTAACATAATCAGCCTTTTAAAGGTCCTGTCTCCAAATCGCTCACATTCTGAGATGTAGAGAGTTAGGGCTTCAACATAGGAATTTTGTGGGGACACAGTTCATGCCATAACAACCATATTGGACAGCACCACAACATATTAGTATTTATTGCCTTCTCACCAGATACACTGCTACTAACGTTAGGACACTGATTTTTCTCTTTCCCATCTTTGACCACCATCTGCCATATTGTAATCATCCGGGATTTTAGTTCCCCAATTTTTCTTGCATTCTGCATTCTGCATTATTGGACTTCACTAGAATTTTTTCACATTTCTTTTTCATCATTTTTTCTTTTACGCCATACAGTCCTCTTTCTCACATTCATGTATCTTGTTGCCACAGTAGTGCCCTCCAGTAGTTCTTTCAGAGATGGGCTTGAGGGCTAGGTATAGGATTCTGAGTTCAAAGTAACCTGTCTTAATAATTTGAAGACATTTTATACACTGCTGGTGCCCCACTCAGATCCCCTTTACAACCCTAGGTCATCCATCCTTCAACTGTTGTGAGCATTGGCTCACTCTTGCCCCTCTAAAGAATCGCAGTCAGAGCTAACTCATTTGGTAAATTACTCACCTATTTCCCCTAGGGGCAGGCTCCAGCCAGTTGCTGGCTGATAGAAGAGTTCAAAAGGCTTTTCCCTTTGCTTCAACATGGGGACTACCTGGGAGAATGTTCATGCTCTAGGGCTCTCTGTGGGATACAGTGAAGCCAGACACCTGCAGATGCCACTTACTTACTTCCCCTGCCGTATTCCATCTTCCTTACTCCCTCTCTCTTAGAGCACTGCCTTAATAGCCATGTATACCCAAATTCCTGTCTCAGGCTCTGCTTCTGGGGAAGATGACTCAAGACAACATTATTTCATTGTCAATTCTATTATTTCATTATTTCATTGACAGTTTCTATTGTCCCATGCCCTCATGCTTAGCCCAGGACACAAAGCCTACTGTGCCTTCAGAAAATGTTCACCAAATGAACAAATGAAGTCATCTTTCTTGCGCAGCATGCTGATCATATTACACTTTCTCTCCAATCCTAACTTCTAGTTATGAAATTAAAATTCCTGATTTTGGCTTTAAATCTTATTCCAGTGGTTGTTCATATCAAGCCCATCTGTTTTTGTTTGTATACTTTGATTTTTTTTTTACTGCTTTTATGATCTCAAACACAAATTTTTACACCCAAATTACATATGAACAGTAACATACTGCTTGTACATTGTGTCATGTGTCTTATTTCCTTAGCTAAAATACAATTTCATGGTCTTTATCTTCTCTGTTTTGATTAGGACCTAGCACCTTTCTAGTTGCACTGTGCTCAACCAATAATTGTATAATTTTATATGACAGCTTAACTAAAAGGGATTATATTTGGAAACAAATTTTCTCTTAGAGAATACCTTTTTTCTTTCTTTATTATCCCTGGATCATTAATCCCTATTTCCATAGCAACAGATTATAAAATAAAGAGGATGATATAGTCTTTACTTTTAACAATGGGAAAGAGAAGGATTCTGAGAAGAAAACTTGTAATTGCAAAATTATAAATAAAATGAATGAATCAAGCAGAGGGTAAGAGCACAGAGAAAAATAAATCATTTCTAACAATGTTAATAGTATTATTTTACTTCAAGATGATTAAACTAGCCAGCTGGATTAGAGACTCAAACATTAGTAATGTGATAAGCTTCAGAAGCTGAAGGCAAAAAGCATTAAGTCAGTCCCATGGGTCCTTGCTGGCTTCAAAGCAGTGGCCTCTATTTGATCAGTGAGGGCAGGGGTACAGAACCTAAGTTCTTTAATGATTTGCAGTATCATCAAGTCCCCAATAAGCCTCTATTTGAAAGTTGCCTGAGGTGACTTTCTCTTTAATTTGCAAAAAGTGTTCAATATCCAAGTAGTGACAAATTGAATCTGGCCCATAAAAAGGGGAGATTTTTGTGACATAAAACAAGCTTGTCTTTGGAGACCATAAGGAAAGGGCAGGACAACTTTCAGCAGTTGGAATTCAGTGGGTGTTCCTTTAAGCTTTATGTGGTAAGGTTTATGCTTTATGTGGCAAATTTACAGATTACCATCAAACAGACTTTCTCGTCATTGAACATGCTCATCTTTTTTTTGAAGCTGAGAACTTTTGGTTGGAATAAAGAAGTGCCAAAGGGATGAGACCATGCCTGAAACTCAAAACTGAACCAGACTTGGGGGTGCAGAGATTCAGAAGAGGAAGCAGTGTGGTTGGGGCACAGGGCATGCTGTGCAGTCTGCTCTGGGCTCCTTCCTTGGATCTTGGCGTGCTCAGCTGTGAAATAAAGAGATTGGGTAGTTAGCATGATGATCTCTAAAGAGCACTGAGTTCAGCGATTCCACAGTTCTAATAAAATCAAAAGCTATTATTCTCCATATTGCTAGTTGGAATTTTGCTTAATTTCATTATTCTTCCTGTCAACTATAGTGCTTTTCTGGATACTAGTATATTCTGGATACTAGTCCTTCGCTGATGATGCAAATATCTTTTCCTGCTCTGTGGCTGCTTTTATTTTTTATGGTGTCTTTCATGAACAGAAGTTCTTATTTAATGTAGTATGATTTATTAGTCTCTATTGTTACAGTTTCTGCTTTTTATGTCTTGTTTAAGGAATACTTCTTTATCCTGAGGTCGTAAATATATTCTCCTTTGTTACTTGTATGATGTTATGGGGTTTTTCCTTACCACAGTTAGATCTTTAATCCATCTGGAATTGATTCTTATATATCATGTGATATAGAGGTGCAATTTAATATTTTTCATTTGGATAACTTACTGTCACATTTATTGAAGACCTACTTGTCTTTTCCTAATTAAACTGCCATACTACCTCTCTTCATTATAAATTGTCTGTATATTAGTGTATCCTTTTCTGGACTCTCTCATTTTTTCTATTTGGCTATTTCTGTGCAAATACTACATTATCTTTGTATTAGTCCATTTTCACACTGCTGATAAAGACATACCTGAGACTGGATCATTTATAAAGAAAAAGAGGTTTAATGGACTCACAGTTGCATGTGACTGGGGAGGCCTTACACTTACGACAGAAGGCAAAAGGCACATCTTAGTAGTGGCAGACAAGAGAGAACGAGAATCAACAGAAAGTGGTTTCCTCTTATAAAACCATCAGATCTTGCGAGACTTATTCACTACCACCAGAACAGTATGGGGAAAACCGCCCCCATGATTCAATTATTTCCCACCAGGTCCCTCCCACAACAGGTGGGAATTATGGGAGCTACAATTCAAGATGAAATTTAGCTGTGTGGGAACACAGCCAAACCATATCAATCTGATTTGCTATAGTTTCATAATAGGTTTACACATCTGTTGGAGCAAGCTCTCCTAGTCCTAATTTTTTTAACCATCACAAATGAATGTTAAATGTTATCGAATGATATTTTTCAGTACCTACTGAGATGTTCACATTGTTTCTTTTACTCTAATCATATAGTAAATTATACCAATAGATTTTTTTTTTTTGATGGAGTCTCACTCTGTCGCCCAGGCTGGAGTGCAGTGGTGCGATCTTGGCTCACTGCAACCTCTAGGTTCAAGTAATTCTTGTGCCTCGGCCTCCTGAGTAACTGGGACTACAGGTGTGTGCCACCATGCCTGGCTAATTTTTTTTTGTTGTTGTTGTCTTTTTTAGTAGAGACAGGGTTTTTTCATGTTGCCCAGGCCGGTCTCGAACTCCTGAGCTCAGGCAATCTGCCCGTCTCCGCCTCCCAAAGTGCTAGGATTACAGGCCTGAGCCACCACAACTGGACCAATTGATTTTTCTAAGGTTAAAATAAATTTTCTTCCTGCAATAATCTAACTTTGTCATTGTATCAGTTACTTATTGCAGCAAAATAGACAACCCCGAATCTCAATGTCACATGCATCTGTATTTATTCCCAGGAATCTTGAGTCATCTAGGTACTGACTGATCTAAGCTGGGTGGCTTTGTTTCAGGCTGTGGCAGCAGGGGCAGCTCAGCCTCTCACTGTATACATGTGGCTGTACTGGGGCAACTGTACTCTGCATGTCCCTCACCCTTCTTGGATCAGGAGACTAGAAAGGGCACATGCTTCTCATGGCATGGTGAGGCACTATCAGGAAATAAACACTGATCTAGAACTATTACCTAATATTCAAACTTTGTCTAAATCTCACCATTGGCCCTCTAGTAGCCTATATTTCAAAGGAAAAAATATTTTTCTGGTCTAGGATCCAATTTAGGACTCGGTATTACATTTACTTGTCATATTTCTTTAGTCTCTTTGACCAGGAACATTTGCTCAGTCTTTCTTTCATGTTCTTAATATTTATGAAGGGTACATGCTATTTCTTTTTTGTATATCCTTTTGTGGATATCATGTAGATATCCATTTATTTCGTAAATATGTAAAAAAATCCTTTAAATTTTTTAAACAATCTAAGCAGGTTTTTAAAATACAGTTGAAAAAATATGTTTCTTCCACTTACATATCTCATCCATTTACATTTGTTTTTGTAGTTATTAATATGTTTGGATTTATTTTTACCATCTTATCATGGGCTTTTTATTTGTCCTACCTTTTCTGTTTCTTTTTCATTTTTTTCCGTGGATTCTCTTGGATTGAGTATTTGTTTTTTTCATTCTATGTTCCTCTTTTACTAATTTAGAAGTTATATACTTTGTTTCTATTCTTTTAATTGTCATGCTAGACATTTTAGCATATATATTTGGCTTCTCAAGTGCTAGTCAATCATATTGTCACCCTCTTTTCTAGCAATACAATTGTCTTAAAATGCGTGAACTCTATTCCATTCCTGAAATGTATTATTTTTGTCATGCATTTTAGGTTTATTTTATCTTTATTTTTAATCCCACCAGATAATAATATTATTATTTTATCTCTATATTTATTTTATCTCTATATTTATCTCAATGTTTATTTAGTTTTATCTATATACTTACTGTTTTCTTTATTGATCTTTTCTTTTTTCTTTTTGCATCTTAGTTCTTTCATCTGGGATCAATTTCCTTCTGCATAAAATATATTCATTAGAATTTCCCTTACTGAGTATCTATTTATAGCAGTCTATTAGGATATTTTTGTTTAAATATGGCTTTCCTTGTCCCACTTTTTGAAAGATGTTTAAAATAATTAAAAAAATTTTTTTTTCCTCAGCCCTTTGAACATACTGCTCTGCTTTCTTCTGGCTTTCATTGTGTCTGTCCTTCAGCTGAAGTTTAGTTGTCTTTTCTCTCTGGCTGTTTTTCAGATATTTCTTTTGTCTTTTTTATTTACAGATTCCCTGTGATGTGTTTAGCCATGAGTTTCTTTTTATTATTAAGCTTAGAATTCACTGAGCTTCTTCAATCTGTGGAGAAGTGTTCTATTATTTCTGAAAAATTTGCAGTAGCCATCAATCCAAATATTATTTCACTTATCCTGTTTCTTGTCCTTTTAGAGCTCTGGTTTGACATGTCTTTCGATCTCTGTTTTATCATTTCTATCGTGATCATTCTATGCTGCATTCTGGATGATTTATTTGGATCTATCTTTCAAATTCACATGTCAGCTTTTCAAATCTGTCTATTGAGTTTTAAGCTTTCTTTATTGTATTTTTAAATTTTTAGAATTATATTTGTTTTTTTAAAATCTGCTTCATTTCTATGGTATCTTTCCCTTTCCTTATATTTTAAATCACTTTTAAATTTATTTAGACATAAAGCCTTTTAGACATTTTTAAAAAGGTCTGTTCTATTGGCTTTTGCTCTTCATACTGTACTCTCTCTCTCTCTCTCTCTCTCCCCCTCTCTGTGTGTGTGTGTGTGTGTGTGTGTGTGTGTGTGTATAGATATGGTTTGGCTGTGTCCCCACCCAAATCTAATCTTGAATTGTAGCTCTCACAATTCCCAGGTGTTGTGGGAGGGACCTGAGGGGAGGTAGTTAAACCATGGGAGTGGGTCTTTGCCATGCTGTTCTCGTGGTAGTGAATAAGTCTCATGAGATCTAATGGTTTTATAAAGAGGAGTTCCCCTGCACATGCTCTCATCTTGCCTGCTGCCAATGTAGACATCCTTGCTCTTCTGCCATGATTGTGAGGCTTCCCCAGCAATATGAAACTATGAGTCCATTAAGCCTCTTTTCTTTATAAATTACCCAGTATCAGGTATGTCTTTATTAGCAGCATGAGACAAATACAGTGTTTACTGTGGCCTCATATTTTTGTGAACTTATTTTTGCATGAATTCTTTCAGACTGTGATAAAACTAATACTCCAAAGAGGATTGAATTTGTTTCTGCCAGGAACCTGGAAAACTACCAGCCCAGGACAACTTTAACTGACTTCTTGGCTTGAGATTTCTTGGCCAAGAAGTGTGAATTTGGCATGCAAAACTGTGTGAAGACTGACTTATGCTTAGTATTTTTAGGGACGAGTCCCGCTCTTTCCAGTGCTAAATTTTTAATTAGGCAATCTTGCTTTTGGTGTGTTGGGTGGCAGAATGTTTTTCTACTTCACTGTTATGATGGAAGTGTGACCGTTTGCAGTCTTAGTTTTATAAAGGGGGACCTCGAGTGAATGTTGGGCTTTGTTTTCTCCATTCTGTAGCTTTATAGAGATGGAAAACACAAAGGTGAAGTACATTCAGTTTGAAAAATGGTCCACAAGGCACAAGATGGCTTTATTTCTCTGATTACCTCTTCGGGTCTACTTTCATCAAGTTCCCTTTACTAATTAGCCAGGTAACTAATGTATTAAAATCTTTTTATTGTATTTTACCCAGTATTTTGATTTGTTTTCCGCAGGAGGACCAAGCAGGTACTTTATTCATCACACTGATGGAAATAGAAGTCCAGATACCAATTTGAAATTATACTGGGGAAAACTTTACTAATTACTAGTTAGCAATTGACAACCAGAATATGAGATGTCTGATAATACTTTTGATGGGGTTAGGGCTAGGGTTAGTAATAACTGTAGGATTAATAATAACTATAGCAAACACAAGTATTGTAAATATGTAGAAAAAGAACAAAGCAGTACCCAATCATTTTTTTTTTTTTTTTGAGTTGGAGTCTCACTCTGTTGCCCAGGCTGGAGTACAGTGGAGTGATCTCGGCTCACTGCAACCTCCGCCTCCCAAGTAGCTGGGAAAAATGTGTGGCTTATATGTAAACAGAATTTAGAAGCCTTGTACTATGCAGAAGAAAGAGAATCATTATTCAGAAAGTGGATAAAAAAACCATTGATTCATTATTGTTAACCTTGTGCCTAAGTCTTTGTAAATGGAGTTAAATTAAATTTTGCAAGATTATTGTCATGAAAGAGAGTTCAAGGAATTCTTCTAGGACAGAGTTACTCATGGGCTACATGCAAATTTCATAGTTTGAAGTCACCCAAGAGCAGCTTAAATTTAACATGGCAATTTCTCAAAATATTATTTTCTTATGTGAAGACCCCAGACTAAACACAATCATTTTTTGCAAACAGCATGTCTGTTTCATTTCTGCTCTCTGTTGAGTCTTTGTGTTTTAAAATGCCTTTGCTTTCATGTGAGACATCACCAGCAGCCTTGTGGCTGGGTGGTAGAATTGCTGCTGCTACATCACAGATTCTGCCTTTTTATACTCTTCTTCAAGTATAAAGCACCTTGTATTTCCACAGCTGTTTTAACTTTTTCAAAGTCTGTTTACATGTTTTATGCTTACACCTCTGTGAAGTAGGAAGCACGGGTTTTTCTACCCACCTTGTAGAGATAAGAACAGTGAGCCACACAGAGGTTAAGTGATGGGTTAAAGGCTGCAGCATCCTCCCACTATCCCATGCTGTTTTCCTTCCTAGTGTGAAATTACGTGGGCACACAAGTTCTCCTGAAACAAACACTGAGCAAGGCTATGCATGGCTGCTTGATTCACTTGTGTGATTGCTCTCTTTGGCATGAATGGAGGGCTGCAGGAAAGCTAATTAATTTGTTCAGAGAAAGCTTGTGTATGAGTTCACGTGTTTTATCTATTCTGTCATTCAAACTTTGTGGACAAGTCAGTTTTCATAATGACTTTAGATCACTGCACTAAGACTTACTTGTTTTCCAAATGATTTGGTGATCTGTTCACTTAATTTATGCCAGATGCTTTCTTACTGTTTAACTGCCACCTGCAAAATAACATTTAATATGAAGATTTTAGTTTTAAAATTGTTTTGGGCTCTCAAATCAAAAACTTGCAAGACTGGTTAAGTTGCTTTTTGTTCATAGCAAACATACTTCTAGCTGAGAAGCAGGGACTTTTACAAGTCATTTGCTTCATTTAGAATAAACTGTGAATTATCCCAGTGGTTATGATGATGTGATTAAAAAATTGGGGGAAGAAATAAAGGATAACCTGTTTGCATCTTCTTTCTCTTTTGAGAATTCCTATACAAATATCTTAAAAGATGAGATTTTTCTTTTTCTTTTTTTTTTTATGGGAGCTGTATTTATAAGATACAGAACCTGATTGAATATGATGGCATACAAGGAATTCATAAAATATTGGTTGATGGGAAATTATTCATTACAGAGATAATCAGAAAACTGATAATGTATCCTACATTATTTAAAAGGAAATTTAAGAGAAATGTGACTGAGCAAAAAGGGCACAGAGTAGTGGTCAAACACATCCATAGTTTGTCTTTCTGTATTTTGTCCTGCAACTGACCCTTTGGAAAGAGTTTGGTCTCTACTAAACATTTCATGGCAGAAAGTAGATGTGATTCACCCGTATGTCTTCTTGGTAGTAGAACTCTCATTGAAAATTTTTCAGCTAGTCTGTAATTATTGAGTCTTAAAAACAAAATGGAATAATTTGACAATAGTGTCAAATTTGAGAGGTGCTTTCTTTGAGAAAAATATTAGCTACCATATATCTGTTTCTAATCATTAATCCTTGAATATATGCCTATAGTATCATAAGATGGTGATACAAACTTCCCCAGAATCTTATACCCACTGAAGTATCAGTAGGATTAAAAAGCATGGCAGCATTTTGAAGGACAGTGAGCAAATTACATGACATTGTGATAAGATTGTCAGGGCTACTTGTCCCCAACTTAAGGACATGTAAGAATACCTAATGTATCCAACCAATATTTGACTTAAAGTAAATGAATAAAAGGTTTAGAAAAAAATCTCATGAGATGATCAATTGTATTACTTCTGATCAAGCTACACCATAAACCTTTGTGTTGAGATAATCAACTCCTGTCCAAATGGGCTGGGAGAAGGCATGTCATATGGGCAAGATGAGGGTTGGTTTACTGGAGGAGACAAAGCTTGAGTAAGACTTACTTAAAGGATGAATCTTTTTTTTCTTCATTTTTTCCCCTTCTTAGATTTTTAAAAATGAGATGTAATTTACATACCATAAAATTCACTCTTTTAAAGTGTGAACTTCAGTGATTTCAGATATTCAAGAGTTGTGTAACCACCACCACTATTTAATTCAAACAAAATTTCACCATCCCAAAAAGAAACCATGTACTTATTAGCCATCATTTTCCATTCTGCATTCCCCACTCAGTCATTAGAAATTACTGATCTACATTCTAGTTATATGGATTTGGCTATTCTGGATATTCCATATAATTTAAATAATACAATTTGTGATGTTTTGTACCTAATTTCTTTTTTTTTTAAATTAATTTATTATTATTATACTTTAAGTTGTAGGGTACATGTGCATAACGTGCAGGTTTGTTACATATGTATACTTGTGCCATGTTGGTGTGCTGCACCCATCAACTCGTCATTTACATCAGGTATAACTCCCAATGCAATCCCTCCCCCCTCCCCCTCCCCATGATAGGCCCCGGTGTGTGTTGTTCCCCTTCCTGAGTCCAAGTGATCTCATTGTTCAGTTCCCACCTATGAGTGAGAACATGCGGTGTTTGGTTTTCTGTTCTTGTGATAGTTTGCTAAGAATGATGGTTTCCAGCTGCATCCATGTCCCTACAAAGATGAGATTTTTCATTGTACATTTGGCAGAGCCTTATTCCTTCTATTTTATCCGAGATTTCCATTTAAATTTTTTATCCAGTTTTCTAGCATGTGTTCACAATTTTGTCATTTGAATCAATTTCCTTCCTCAGGAATTAACATAAATCATAACGTTTTCTATGAATAAGAACTTCAATTCTAAAATCTGTTTTTGACTAATGATTAACTTCTCTTAATCCTTTGATAATTCTTATTGTTTTCATCCAGGCCATGTAAGTTTGTTCCCATTTTTCTCCATTATGATGTTCTAAATCAAGATGCAAACCAGAATATTAATTTTTCATATAAAATAGGTCTTACCTTTTTATGTTTCTACTAGCTGTATTCAATTGATTCACTGAAAATGATTCCTGGCTTTAGTTTTTGCAGAAAGAAAGTAACAAGGCAAACTCACTAGCAGGCCAGGAAGGAGCCAGCAGCAGACTCTTTCTCAATAAAGGGGTGCTGGAGGTCGGTAACTAGGTCAGCAAATAGGATCTGGGAGGACTAGGATTATCAGTGACCTTTTACTAGTTGAGCGGAGGTTGTGTAAATGCAGCCTAGTATAGTGCAGAAGTGCTGAACCTGGGGACAGATCTGAAGTTCTGGGCCTCTTTTTGCTGCTTTCTAGTTCTAGAACCTTGGATAAATTTCCTAATATCTCTGAACTTCACATTCCTAACTCATGAATAGGAATAATAATACTATGTCTCAGAGTCATTTTGTATATCAGTTATCTGGTGCTAAGTAATAAACCATCTCAAAACTTGGTGGCTTAAAACACAAGAATTTATTTGCGTACATTTGGGCTGGATTCAGCTGGGTGATTCTTTTGTTGATCCTTCCTGGGGCCCCTCATATAGACACAGTGATCTGGGGGTTTGACTGGAATTGGATGATCCAAGCTGGCCTTACTCTCATATGGCAGTCAACTGGGACTATCAGCAGAATGCGTCAGTTCTTTGGGTGGCTGCTTCTGCAGTGGAGACCAAGTTTCTTACATGACAATGACAATGCTTTCAAGAAGGCAAATCCCAATGTGCAAGTGTTTACCTATCCTCTCCTTGTGTCATATTTGCTGATATCTTGTTAGCCAAAGTAAGTCACGTGGCCAAGCCCAGGGTCAATGAAAGAAGGAACGATGCTGAGGGTAGAGGCTTCGTTTATGTGAGACCATTAGTGTAATAATCTGTACACTCTGTCAGTCAAACGTGACAATACCTGGGAAATTATTTTTGAAGTGTTACATCAGTGTAAATGTTGTATGGTGTGTTTCTGTGTGTGTATGGGTGGTGGCAGTTGGGGAATGGTGATGGGGAGGCATGTACCTGAAAACCTTAATAGACATTGAATTTACGGTCGTGGAAATAATTGTTTAGTTTTACCTCTGGCTTTCATAATTACATTAAACATATTTATCTCAGGTGCACTCAGGAGTATAGCATGCTGGGACCTGGGTAACGGGATCAGTTGGGAGGGGAAGAGATGTGAAGCTTGGAGAAATGGGCTCAGCTACAGAGAACTGCGAATCCAACGCTCAGTATTTCAAAAATTTACCAAATTGATGGATAAATTGGTCACTCTTCAGAACATAGAGGTTCATTCTAGGTGAGTTAATTTGAAAGTCAGAAGGGTAGAGGTCATGAGAGCTTTTCATACACCCTGACCATAGAGGGAGATTATGGAGATGAGGATCCATCTGAGGCAGAGGAATGGGAACTAGCCCTATAACTAAGGGGATTAAGGTGAGGACAGGAGGCTTAAGAAGGCAGACACCAAGGCAAATGCCTATTTCTTTGGACTAGACAAAAATACAGGAAGAGGAGGACAAACAGCATATGAATTTGGGAGTACTATGCTCAGGGCAGTGTTAGTCAGGTGTGTAGACTTTACCTGTCACGAGTGCCCTTAAAGTTGGTCTTCAAGGAATCTTGGAATGCAGGTGGAGGGTGGGGGGCGGGTTGTGGAAGCTTTGCA
Source organism: Macaca fascicularis (assembly GCF_037993035.2). Classification (NCBI taxonomy): domain Eukaryota; kingdom Metazoa; phylum Chordata; class Mammalia; order Primates; family Cercopithecidae; genus Macaca; species Macaca fascicularis. The sequence goes on along the minus strand of NC_088377.1, from coordinate 169,147,556 downwards.
ACCATCCTGAGCCACTGGGTGTCAGGTTTGAAGGCAAGGCCGACAGTGAGGCTGAGGCTATTAAACACGCTAAGTTGGGATGAACCTGAGGACGAGGTGAAAGTGTCAGGCATTAGTGGGCACAGGTAGGGACTTTTAGAAGGCTGACACAAATGCCTGGTAGGATATTGGTTCTCAAATGTCAATAAGCACAGGAACTTCCTGGTTAAAAATGCCCATAGCTGAGCTTACCTCAGAGATTCTGATTTTAGTGTATCTTACATGGTACCCAAGAATTTGTGTTTTCAGTAAACAGCTTAGTATTGATGATCTAACCTGTGCTGTCTAATATGGTACACATGTAGTTATTTCACTATAAATTAGCTAAAGTTAAATAAACTTAAACAATTAGTTGTCTACTGGTCAAATTTCAAGAGCTTAATAGCCACATGTAGCTGGTAGCTACTGTATTAGACAGTGCAGAATTAGAATATTGCCATCATTGCAGAAAGTTCTACTGGACAGTGCTGTTTAAGCCATCAACTCTGTGCTTCAGTTTCCTTTGATCACATCTGGTTCTGCTAGGTTTGGTGTCCCTATTCCAGGTCCATAGCCACATCTACTTCCTAGAGAAGCAATCCATAATGTGCATGCTGTTTCAGGACCACGGACAATAGCACACATGGCTATCCCTCCCCTCAAATAGTTTTGCTCACACTGTACTTAAGTCTAGGCAAGTGAGAAGCCAAGAATGGGTGGCTAAAGAAGGAATCCAAGGCAGCAAGCAAAATAGACACAAGAGACTTTGACCTATACTGAAAACTTCACTCCACAATCCCATTTTGTTTGTTGCATTGACTTTGGTCTCTACCCACATCAGCTCTTCTCCTTAAAGAGAAGTAGGGGGAAGGGAAGTTTGAGCTGCTATTTAAAATATATCACTAAGAAACAACATACATGTGTAGGGCAGTGAGGTAGGAGATAAACATACGAAGAGTCAACCAGGATTAAATTCTGAGCTACCATTTACTTGGGTGCAACCATGGGAATGTTACTTAATCTCTCCAAGTCACAGTTTTCCAATCTGTAAATGTGTACAGTTTTCCAATCTGTATAATAATATTATGATAATATGGAATGAGCCAGGCACAGAAAAACAAATATTGCATGTTCTCACTCTTATGTGGGAGTTAAAAAATTTGATCTCATGGAGGTAGAGCAGAATGATGATTATCAGAGGTTGGGAAGGGTAGGGGGAGGGCATGATGAAGAGAGGTTAGTTAATGGGTACAAAAATACAGTTAGATAGAAGGAATAAATTGTAGTCCTCAATAGTATAATGGGGTAACTATAGTTATCAATAACTTATTGTATATGACAAGATCACTACTAATAGAGAAGATGTGGAAGGTTCTCAGCACAAAGAAATGGTAAATGTTTGAGGTGATGAGTGTACCATAACCATGATTTGCTTAACAAGAGATGCATACAACATATGCATGCATTGAAATATCCCAAGTACCTTATAACTATGTAAAATTATGTACCAATAAAAGAAAAATAATATTATGATAATAATGTAATAATAATACAAGTGACAAAATAAATGTAAAGCACTGAACGTAAGACCAGAAACCTAGTAGGCATTCAACAAATATTAGTTCTATTTCCACTCTTGGTAAGTTGAACTTCATACTTCTAATGAGGCCAGCCCAAACTTATTGTACAGAGTCTGCTCTCTGGTGGCAGTGTCTATATTTAGTGACAGAGATGACTTAGTAATTTTTTTTTTTTTGTGATCTGGCCCCAGGTAGGGTCTAGTAAAGCGATGTAAATCAAGTACTCAGAAAAACGTGGAGGTGTCTCAAAGATCTGCAAACAGAATTCCAAATGGTTATCTGGAGTTAGACTATCATAGCAGATTCTCATTCTCCTCCCTCTTTTCTTCTTCTTTCTTCTCCTCTTCCTCTTCTTCCATCATCCCCTTTCTTCTTCTGTTACTTCTTCCTCTTCTTCTTTATTTTCCTTTTCAATTTTTTTTCTTTCCACATCCTTCCCTTTCCTCCCCCTTATTTTTATTCTCTTCTTCTTTTTTTTCCCTTCTGCTCCTACTGTGAGAACTGCAGTATGTACAGAATTAGAATCTGGTTTGTTACTGGTGCACAGGGAGTTTTTTCAGTGCAGTGTTTTTCAAAATCTCAAACAGTAATGTGCAAATCTATTTGAAAATAGAGTTGGTTATATTATTTTCCAAAGATGTCTCTTTTATGTAGGATTCTGTGTTTAAACTCATCAAGTAAAGATCAGTTTAAAATTGTGCTTTGAGTTTTAGTGGCTATATAATATCTTTATTGAATATTGTGTTTCTAGTTAACTGTCAGCAAGAATATTTACAACTGACTGCTAGTCTAGAACATTCACCTCCATCAACCTCTGTATTACTGTAAGGGTAGTAGCTATATGGATGAATCTATGTTCTAATCAAGTTTCAAATAGCAGAACACACTCCTTGAGAGTCGAAACTTTTAAAACGATGGTCTTTTGGAAACATTACAAATTTTCTCATCTGTGGCAGGCATTGCTGTGTTAAAGTTGTTATAATCAAATACACACACACACACACATACACACACACATTTTATTTTTTGAGATGGAGTCTCGTTCTGTCACCCAGGCTGGAGTGCAGTAGTGTGATGTCAGCTCACTGCAACCTCTGCCTCCTGGGTTCCAGCAATTCTCCTGCCTCAGCCTCCCAAGTAGCTGGGATTACAGGTGCCCACCACCACACCCAGCTAAGTTTTTTGTACTTTTAGTAGAGACAGTGTTTCACCATGATGGCCAGGCTGGTTTCGAACTCCTGACCTCAAGTGATCTGCCTGCCTCAACCTCCAAAAGTGTTAGGATTATAGGCGTGAGCCACCGTGCCTGGCCCAAAAGCTATATTTTAACTGACATAAGTATAAATAAAGCTCTTGGATTATAACAACTTTAACACATTCCATAATAATATGGGAGCAACGGAAGATCTGAACTCAAATCCCCATCAGGTCATTTGCCAGCAGTGCAATGTTGAGCAAGTTGTTCAACTTCTCTAAGCCTCAATGTCCTCATGTATAAAGTAGGAATAGTTCAACCTTGCATGGATGTTCTAAGGATTAGAGATAATATACAAGGCTTAGCACAAAATGGTAGGATTGATTTTATATTACTTAAGTTCCCTATGGTCTAGGAAAGATTTAGGAAATCTAGTATTATATTAATAATGATAATGAGTGTTACTAGGGAATCCTATTTAATACTACTAAAGGCAAGCATAAACCCTCATCATATATCTTGATTTTGTTCTTTACTTTGAAAATAGTTATCTTAAGCATATGTAATAGAAAATCACATGATTTGCGAATGTATTTTTTATAAAATTAAAAAGAAATGGAATATGTCAAGAATATGTCAAACTACCAATTTTTTAAATTTTATTTTTGAGATGGAGTCTTGCTGTGTCACAAGGCTGAAGTGCAGTCATGCGATCTCAGCTCACTGCAACCTCTGCCTCCTGGGTTCAAGTGATTCTCCTGCCTCAGCCTCCCGCGTAGCTGGGACTATAAGCATGCACCACCACTCCCAGCTAATTTTTGTATTTTTAGTAGGGACGGGGATTTCACTGTTTAGCCAGGATGGTCGCCCACCTTGGACTCCCAAAGTGCTGGGATTACAGGCTTGAGCCACCGAACCCAGCCAAACTACCAATTTTTTGTTCTTTGTTTATCTATTTTTGTAGAAAAACCAGCATGATTAGATCTGAGTTCTAAAACATAACTTTGAGGAAAGTGTTTAAAAAAAAAAAAAAAAAAGCAGAGTTTGGGAGAGAGTTCCTAGAGATTCAAAGGTCATTTATTTAGAAGGTTGTCTCTTAGAATTAACAGAGATTGTGAGCTCTGGACATAAGACACATTTAAAAAATAATATTTCAGAAATATAATCAATAAGACTTAGTGAATCGTTGCACATTGGGACGAGGTAAAGAAAAGTTGATGCCACTAATCTAAAAGGAGGAATTCAAAAGGAGGCTCATAAAGAAGGTGAGCTTTTCATTTGGGAATGTATTGATTTTAGGACATTCAGGTGACTGTCCAGTGAACTGTAAGCCCTGGGCCAATAGGCTCTCAGTAAATATAAGACACAGTGTTCCTGTGGGGATAAATGAAAGCTCCCAAGAATGTACAGAGAAGAGAAGAGGGCACAGGACCAAACCCTGAGAAGATTCATCCTTTGTGACCTGTAGAAGAGGAGTTCACAAGGGAAACCAGAGGAGGAAGAGCAGAGAGGGAAGCTGGAGAAGGTGAGGACAGATTTTACCCACTTCCAGCTCTGTAGAGACTGACACTAGTCTCATGTGGCTTCTAAGATTTATTGTTTCCCTTTTCTTCACTTTCTCCATTGCTTGTTTTTGTTTTTAATTTACAAATTTCATTTTTATAAATCGGCAAAAACTAATTGTATGTATTCATGGGTGCACAGTGATGTTTTGAGGTATATAATGTATAGCAGTCAGATCAGAGGGATTAGCACATCCATCATCTCAAACATTTATCATTTGTTTGTGTTGGGAACATTCAATATCCTCCTTTCAGCTATTTGAAGCTATATAATGTATTCTTGTTAGCTATAGTCATCTTACAGCGCTAGAGAACCCTAGAGCTGCTTCTTCCTATCTAGCCGTAGTTTTGTACACTTTAACAAATCTCTCCCTATCCCTTCCTTCCCTTACCCTTCTCAGTCTCTAGTATCCTCTTCTCTACTTTTTACTTCTATGAAATCCACTTTTTAAAGCTCCCACGTGATTGAGAACATGCTGTGTTTAACTTTCTGTTCCTGGCTTATTTAACTTAACACAATATCCTCCATTCATGTTGCTGCAAATGACAAGATTTCATTCTTTTTTTACGGCTGAATAGTATTTCATTGTGTTTGTGTATATACACCACATTTTCTTTATGCATTCATCTATTGTTGGACACCTAGGTTGATTCCATATAATGGCTAGTGTAAATGCTGCTACAATAATCATGGGGGTTTAGATATTTCTTCAATATAATGATTTCCTTTTCTTTGGATAAATCCCCAGTAGTGGGATTGCTGAATCATGTAGTAGATCTATTTGTATTTTTTTGAGGAACTGCCACACTGTTCTTCATAGTGGCTGTGCTAGTTTACCGACAGTGAAAACTGCCATTTTTTAAAAGTTTCACAAGTGGAGAAAAATACTTTCTTATTAAATTGCTGTAGAAGCATAATTTTTCTTACCTGATGCATAACCACTGTTTCATTTTAATCTGGTAAAAGCGTGACCTCCAGGAAATAGATTTTAATTTGCTTTGTTTTGACTTAATAGTTACCTGTTGAACTAAGAACTATTAGGACCTTGATACGAGGGAGAGAGATTTGTAATGTTAAATTCTTCAGTTATTTTGACATTAGCTTATTGTTAAGGGGGGAAAACCCCCAAGAAGCTTTTCTGCTTTGCTTTTATGCCAACAGGCAGAAATAAAATATATCTCACTTGGATTTTTCTAGTTACCATATTTATTTCCTTTGTGAATGCAGAAAACTGATAATTTTAGAAATATTTATTTGCTCTAGCGTATCTATTAGCAAAATAGAATGCATTATCTACATGCATTGTTTACTTTTCTAATGATTTTGTTTTTCTACACTGGGGCAGTGAAATTTCCCATCCCCTTTCATTACATCTATCTGCAATATCAAGCTATAAACATGTTTTTCCTGTTCTTTGTACATGACAAATACAGACACATTTACTTACAGTGGAGACTATGGTTACTCTTTCTATATAGATATGATGAATCTTTTGCTTCTAAAGTAACATATCTCACAGTGGCATGTGGTGGTGGTTTAAAAAGTGAGATGCAAAGGAAAACTTGAGAATAATATATTTTAGCAACATTAGTTAAAAAATAAAAATGTTATTTCATGGAGATTTAATAGAAAAACAATAACCTATCTTTTTGTGTGACAGATCTTCAAACACATATTAAAGCACATTGACCTGGTGTATTAATGGACCTTCAGTGGGAGCTGGCCAGTGTAGGAGCAGGGACATCAATCACGGTAGTTCATCCTGCCCAGTCATGCTGGGATGAATGACAGGAAAGCAATCGACAGATAGCTGCAGTGTGGCTAAGTAGCTGTGAGTATTGAAACGTGGTAGGAGAACAACTGAGATAGTTAGCTGTGTAAAGAATGAACTTTTAGTCAGAAGAAAAACAGTGAATTAACTCCCACCTAGGTCAAGAGATAAAATGCTGTTGTATTCTGGATGCCCTTGTGTGTTCCTGTCAGATCACACCCCTCTTCTTCCTGGCTGAATTCCATGTTTGATCACATTACTTCTTCATAGTTTTATCCTCTATGTTGCATTTAAACTACTATATTGTTCTTTTTTTCCTATTTTTATGCTTTATGCAAATGGAATCCTAGATTGGGATTCATCTTTGGCTTACTCCAGTGTCTCGGTATTAGATTTCATTTTTTTTGTTTTAAGATTTTTTCGTGTTACTATTTATTTATTTTTTCTAGATTCAGGGGTACATGTTCAGGTTTGTTACATGGATATGTAACAGATAAATACCTATGATTCCATTTGTATAAAGCTTAAAAACATAAAAAATGAACAATGTGTTAGTTAAAATACAACATTGAGGATAAAACTATGAAGAAGTAAGGTGATAAAACGTAAAACACAAAATTCAGCCGATATACAGGATATATTGCATGACGGTGACGTTTGGGCTTCTAGTGTACCCATCGCCTAAATAGTGAACATTGTACCCAATAGGTACTTTTTTTAGCCCTCTCCTCTCTCCTCCCCCTTTGGAGTCCCCAGTGTCTATTATTATTATTGGATTTTCAAGATTCATCCTTGTGGATGCATGCTGTTCCACGTGTTTCATTTTCACCTCTGCGTATTCCAGTGTATGAACACACTACCACTTAACTATCTGTTCTACTATTGATTGACATTTCTGTTGTTTCCTGTTTCTTTGGTGTTACTAACAATGAAGTTACAAATACATGTACACGTGCATGAGTGTCCCCAGGAAATTTATCTGGTATTGGAAATACTGGGTCACCCAAGATATGCTTTTGAATAAGTGTGTTCCAAACTGATTGTAATGACTGCAGCAATGTATGCTTTCCTCAGCTGTGTAGGAGAGTTCCTATTGCTTCAAATTCTTGCCAGTACTTATTTCTCTACTACATTTGTAATGTGACTGTAGGCTTCAGAGTCATAATGAACCTGGTTTCGAATTCAGGTCATGGTTTGTGATGCTAGGCTAATAATCTCTGCTTGCCAAGTTCTTGTAATGATTATGTAATGCAATGTATTAAGAGATGCCTCTGTTAGTCTATTTGGGCTGCTATACCAACATGCCATAGACTAGGTAGCTTATAAAAAACACAAATTTATGTTGCACGGTTCTGGAGGCTGAGAAGTCCAAGATTAAGTCACCAGCAGATTTGGTGTCTCATGAAGGCCTGTGTTCTGGCTCACAGATGGCACCTTCTTGTGTCCTCACATAGCAGAAGGGGTGAGGGGTCTCTCAGGCTTCTTTTATAAGGCACCAGTCCTATTCATGAAGGCCTTTATGACTCAATCACCTCATTGAAAGCCTTGCTGCTGCTGCTGCTGCTGCTGCTGCTGCTGCTTCTGCTGCTGCTGCTGCTGCTGCTGCTGCTTCTTCTTCTTCTTCTTCTTCTTCTTCTTCTTCTTCTTCTTCTTCTTCTTCTTCTTCTTCTTCTTCTTCTTCTTCTCTTCCCTTCTTCCTTCTTCCTTCTTCCTTCTTTCTTCTTTCTTCTTTCTTCCTTCTTCCTTCTTCCTTCTTCCTTCTTCCTTCTTCCTTCTTCCTTCTTCCTTCTTCCTTCTTCCTTCTTCCTTCTTCCTTCTTCCTTCTTCCTTCTTCCTTCTTCCTTCTTCCTTCTTTCTTCTTTCTTCTTTCTTCTTTCTTCTTTCTTCTTCTTCTTCTTCTTCTTCTTCTTCTTCTTCTTCTTCTTCTTCTTCTTCTTCTTCTTCTTCTTTTTGAGATGGAGTCTTGCTCTGTCACCCAGGCTGGAGTGCAGTGACATGATCTTGGCTCACTGCAACCTCCCGCTCCTGGGTTCAAGTGATTCTCCTGCCTCAGCCTCCCAGGTAGCTGGGACCACAGGTACCTGCCACCATGCCTGACTAAATTTGTATTTTTAGTGGAGATGGAGTTTTGCCATGTTGGCCAGGCTGGTCACCATCACCTTGGGGGTGAGAATTTCAATACGTGAATGTGATGAATGCATATTCCATATGATACATATACATGCATACATATGGGTGAACTGAGGAACAGAACACTTCAATATGTGCCTGGGAATATTCTTTTTGTTGGGTTAAGAACAGGAATATTAAGGTATGTAGAATTAGTTATCTTTTTTTTTTTTTTTTTTTTTTTTTTTTTTTTTTTGTATTTTTAGTAGAAACAGGGTTTCACCATGTTGGCCAGACTGGTCTCGAATTCCTGACCTCAGGCAATCTGCCCATCTCAGCCTCCCAAAGTGCTGGGCACCCAGCCACAAGGTTTTTTTTTTTTTTAAACACGTGGTAAGGTCATGTCTATGAAGCATAAGTTAGTGTGGCTCAAACCTGTCCAATTTCACTTCTGAACAGCCTGGAAACTTCTGAGTCTTTTTAAATTTTTTTTCTGAGACAGAGTTTCACTCTGTCACCTAGGATGGAGTACAGTGGCATGATCTCAGCTCACGGCAACCTGTACCTCCAAGGTTCAGGTGATTCTCCTGCCTCAGCCTCCTGAGTAGCTGGGAATACAGGCGTGCACCACCATGCCTGGATAATTTTTTGTATTTTTATTAGAGACGGGTTTTCACCATGTTGGCCAGGCTGGTCTCGAACTCCTGACCTCAAGTGATCCGCCGGTCTTGGCCTCCCAAAGTGCTGGGATTACAGGCGTGAGCCACCACGCCCAGCCTAGTTACCTTTTTTGATTGAAAAAGAATTTAGTCCAGGAAAATTTAGTTCTGGCTTTCCTTAAATGCAGACGGGGATATCTTTCAGTTCCTGACAGTTTTTTTTTAAAGGGCATCTGTGGTGAATTAAAGATGGCCTCAAGTTATTTAAAATTCCCGCCATTGAGAGGCCCATTTCTTCTCCCTTTGAATCTAAGCTGGCCTGGATTACTTTGATCAGCAGAGTACAACAGAAGTGACATGATGCCAGTAGTGAGCCTGAATTTTAAGAGGTCTGACAGCTTCCTCTGTTCTTGGCACCTGATCTTTAGTCAGCCCTCAGATAAGAAGTCTAACTACTCTGCTGAAGTAAACATGTGGAGAGACCCTGATATTACATAGTGAGGGAGAGGGGCTCAGCAGAACCCAGCCTTTTGCAATCTCTGCAGAGACATCAGGTACATGAAAGAAGCATCATGGACACTCTGGCCCAGCCCAGCCACCAGCTGAATAGCACGAGTGACCCCAGTTGATGAGACATGGAGCAGAAGAATCACCGAGTTGAGCCCTTCTCAAATTTGTGACTTGTAAAATTATGAAACAAAGTGGATGCTGTTTTAAGGCACTACATTTTATAGTAGCTGTTACACAGTTACATAGCTAGAAGGGCAGGTTTTCAGGCAATGGTGGCTGGGATGGCACAATGCCCCATAATTCTGCTCCTGGCTCAAGTGTATTCTCATGTCTAACTCTAGAAATGGAGACCCCTTGTATTTACAAGGACCAATAGCCATTCTAGCAGTGACTTGTGGGTTTTATTCATACCTTGAGAACTTAAGAACTGCAGTATTTGGCGGACACAGATGATCTTTCCAACTCAGCCTGGGAAGTAGTGCCAATGGATACATAGTAAAAAGCTTAGATGACTTCCATGATGTCAGCCTCAGAATGTTTAGGATTTTTTTTCTCAAACACCCTATCTTACTTTAATTATATTTTATTATTTGGTAGTTAAACCCTGCATGGGCATTTTCCTGTTTTTAGCTAAAATGTTCTTATAGAGTAGTACTTCCTTTCACTGAGATAAAAACTACATCTTTTAAGCTTTGAGTTGCATCCTCTAGGTCTGGGATATTAGGATGTAGTGAAAAAGTCTATATTACCATATTTACATTTCTATGAATTTACAGCCTTCAAATCCCCAAAATTGCCATATTTTGGTCTCTTGTTGTCATAGATTTTCATTGGCTTTCTAATACTTTCTAGTAAAATAATTGGTTTTACTTCTCTAATTTTTCTTTAATTTTTAATATGTATTTTTTTGAGGCTTGGCAATTAATGTATGGGATGGAATAATTTTGTGTTCCATGTTCTGTCTGATCCTAGCATTCTGTTGGGTTTATGATTCACAGGAGCCTGTTGGACTGATGTGGTGACCCTCTCCCTTCCCACTGATTATGGATATTCCCAAAATATTTCTCATTGGCAGGGATCCTACAAGTCTACATAACCCTTTCTTTTCCCCAGGGGTTTGAATACTGTCTTTTAAAGACTCAGTTTTTGCATTGGGACCCAGTTCAAATAGCACAGAACCAGATTAGTTCAGCACCATAAACCTGTATCCATCAGACTTTGAGTGTCACCTCTGCCGGGTGATACCTGCTGAACTTGCCACCCAATCAAATTAAATCCTCTGGAGAGAACCTCGGCATGGAATAGATGAGCACCCCTGGTGATTCTGCTGTCTAACCCATTCCCTTGATCTAAAAAAACACTTTTAGAGAGCCTAGTTTCAACTTATTTTTACTTCCTTATGGACCATGTAGTTGAGTCCAGGGTGATTCCAAAGCTCATCTAAGTGAAGATAGATTTTTTTTTTCCCCCAGAAAACTAAAAAGCAAACAGTCAATCCATTATTATGGAAATGTTCAAACATACACTGTTTTAGTCTTAGTCTGTTTTCTGCTGCTTATAACAGAATACCTGAAAGTGAGTAATTGATATAAAAAAAGAATTTATTTCTTACAGTTACGGAGGCTGAGAAGTCCAAGTTCAGGGGAGCCACGTCTGGTGAGGGTCTTCTTGTTGACTGGGACTTTCTAGAGTCTGGAGGCTGCACAAGTTATCACATGGCAAGGAGGTTGAGCATGCTGACATGTAGCTCAGGTCTCTCCTCTTCTTCTTATAAAGCCACCAGTTCCTCTCCCATGATAACCCATTGATCCATTAACCCGTTAATCCATCAATTCCATTACCTTTCAATAGCCCCACTTCTCAATACTGTGCCACATTGGGGATTGTTTCAACATAAGTTTTGGAGGGGACAAATATTCAAACCTTAGCATACACAAAATAAAGAGAATAGAAAAGTAAATGTCATGTACCCATCACTCAGCTTTAACAATTATCAGTATATATCTAATCTTACTTCATCCATGTTCCTAGCCACTCCCACCCCTAACTTCTCCCCACAACCCCACTGAATTATTTGAAGCAATCCAAGATATCCTATAACTTCATTTATAAATACTTCAGTATTTACCTCTAAAAGATAACAAATTCTTTTTTAACCAGAATACTATATCATGTCTATAATACTTATTAATATTTTCAGGAAACAGTTTAAAGTATTCCAATAAAATAACTTGAGCTCCTATAATAGTATTAATGTAGGCTTAAATGACTTTTCCTAAAATGCATTACCTATCTTTATGCACTCAGTATGAAATCATCCAGCAATTCATCTTCATCCACTTGACATACACTATTGAAGGAAGTTTAAAACTTATCTACAAACTCTGCTTTCTACACAGTCACCTTTCTTTATATTAGCATTAAATAAGATCAATTTGAGCACTAATCTCTAGGAGAAGAAATGTTCTTGACACATCTCCACCCAGGGAAAGTTGTACTCAGTATTTACCCTGTCATCTCCCATCCTTATAAAGCCAATTCCCCATCCACATCAAAACATTCGCATCAGAATATTTCTTTCATCCCCTATTTAAAAAAATAAAAGAGAAACTATTATTATCTAGAGGATTTTCAATCAGCTTTACTGAGGTATAATTTACATACAATAAAATCCACCTATTTGATGTGGACAGTTCAATGAGCTTTGAAAAATATGTGCAATCATGTAACAGCCACTACTATGAAGATATAGAATAATTATATCATTCCAAAGAGTTCTCACATATGTCCACCAATACTCTACAGCGTGGCCTATGGTAATGTCCTGTCTGCTTTGTATCACTATAGTTTTGCTATTTCTAGGATTTCATGGAAATGAAATATTTTGTGTCTGGCTTCTTTCACTTAGCCTAATATTTTTTAAGTTCATTCCTGTATCAGTAGTTTGTTCCTTTTTATTGCAGAGTAGTATTGCATTCTATGAATATACCACAATTTGTCTATCCATTCATCAGTTGATGAACACCTGTGTTTGGGTTGTTTCCAGTTTTGGGCTATTATGACTATATCTCCTATGAACATTTGAATATAAGTCTTTGTGTAGATCTATGTTTTCATTTTTCTTGGGTAAATACTTAGGAGTGGAAGTACTGAGTCATATCGTAAGGATATAGTTAACTTTATAAGAATCTGCCAAATTGTTTTCCATAGTAGCTGAACCAATTTGCATTCCCACCAGAAAAGTATGAAAGTTCCAGTCTCTCCATATCCTTGACAATTGTCAATATTTAATTTTAACCATTCTAAGGATTTTGTGTTAGTATCTCATGATTTTCCAATTAGTAATTATGTTGAACATCTTTTCAGATACTTATTTATGTATCTTTTATAAACTTTGTATTGTATCTTTTGCTTATTTAAAAAATCCGATTGTTCATCTTCTTATTGTTGAGCTATAAATTATTTTTCTTCTGGACACAGTCCCTTATCAAATATAAGTATTATGAATATTTCCCTAAGTTTGTGGCTTATCTTTTCATTTACCAAACAGTTATTTTTGAAAAGTAAAAATTTTAAATTTTGACGGAGTTCAGTTCATCAGCTTTTTCTTTTAGAATTTGTATTTTTGTGTTGTATTAAAAAAATCTTTGCCTAACCCAAGATCAATAAGATTTTGTTTGTTATTTTTTTAATTTTTGTGGGTACATGGTAGATATATATATTTACAGAATATGTGAGGGGTTTTTGGACTTTTTTTTTTTTCTTTTGGTGGAGAACAGCGTTTTGCTATATTGTCCAGGCAGGTTTAGAACTCCTGGACTCAAGCTGTCTTCCTGCCTCTGCCTCCCTAAGTGCTGAGATTACAGACGTGAGCCATTATGCCTGACTACATGAGATATTTTGAAACAGGCATACAATGAGTCATAATTGCATCAGGGTAAATGGTATATCCATCACCTCAAGCATTTATCATTTACTTGTGTTACAAACAATCCAGTTATACTCTTTTAGTTGTTTTTTAATGTACAATAAATTATTGTTGATGGGTCATTCTGTTGTGCTATCAAATACTAGATCTTCTTCATTCTATGTATATTTTTATACCTATTAATAATCCCTCTCCCACTATCCTTCCCAGCCTCTAGTAACTATCATTCTGCTCTCTATCTCCATGAGTTCAATTGTTTTAAATTTTAGCTCCTGCAAATAAGTGAGAGCATGAGAAGTTTGTCTTTCTGTGCATGGCTTATTACACTTAACATAATGACCTGTAGCTCCATCCATGTTGTTGCAAATGACAGGATCTTCTCATTTTTATGGCTGACTAGTACTCCATTGTGTATATGCACCACATTTTCTTTGTCCATTTGTCTGTTAATGGATACTTAGGTTGCCTCCAAATCTTGGCTATTGTGAATAGTGCTGGAATAAACACTATCTCTTTGATATACTGATTTCGTTTCTTTTGGGTATATACCCAGAAGTGGGATTCCTGGATCATTTGATAGCTCAATTTTTAGTTTTTATGAGGAGCCTCCAAACTGTTCTTCGTAGTTGTTGTACTAATTTACATTCCCACCAAAAGGGTTCCCTTTTCTCCACATCTTCTCCAGTATTTGTTATTGCCTGTCTTTCGGATAAAAGCCATTTAACTGGGGTGAGATGAGATCTCACTGTAGTTTTGATTTACATTTCTCTGATGATCAATGATGTTGAGTACCTTTTCATCATATACTTTTTGCCATTTGTATGTCTTCTTTTGAGAAATGTCTATTCAAATCTTTTGCCCATTTTTTGATTGGATAATTAGATATTTTTCTGAAAAGCTGTTTAAACTCCTTGTGTATTGTGGTTATTAATCCCTTGTCAGATGGGTAGTTTGCAAATATTTTCTCCCAGTCTGTAAATTGTCTCTTCCCTTTGTTGATTGTATCCTTTGCTGTGCAGAAGCTTTTTAACTTGATGTGATCCCATTTGCCCATTTTTGCTTTGGTTGCCTATCCTTTTGGGGTACTGCTCAGGAAATTTCTGCCAGACCAATTTCTTAGAGATTTTCCCCAATGTTTTATTGTAGTTGTTTCATAGTTTGAGGTCTTAGATTTAAGTCTTTAATCCATTTCAATTTGATTTTTGTGTATGGTAAGAGATAGGGGTCTAGTTTCATTCTTCTGCATATGGATAGCCAGTTTTCCCAGCACTATTTATTGAAGAGATTGTCTTTTCCTCAGTGTATGTTCTTGGGATCTTTGTCAAAAATGAGTTTACTCTAGGTAGGTGGGTTTGTTTCCGGGCTCTGTATTCTGTTCCCCTGGTCTATGTGTCTATTTTTGTGCTAGTACCATGCTGTTTTGGTTACTATAGCTCTGTAGTATAATTTGAAGTCAGGTACTGTGATTCCTCCAGTTTAGTTGTTTTTGCTTAGGAAAACTTTGGCTATTTTGGGTCTTTTGTTATTCTATATGAATTTTAGGTTTGTTTTTTCTATTTATGTGAAGAATGTCATTGGTATTTTGATAGGGATTGCATTGAATCTGTAGATTGCTTTGGGTGGTAATCACATTTTAACAATATCGATTCTTCCAATCCATGATCATGGAATATTTTTCCATTTTTGGTGTCCTCTTCAATGTCTTTCATCAGTGTTTTATAGTTTTTGTTATGAGATCTTTCACTTCTTTGGATTAAGTTAATTCCTAGGTATTTAATTTTTTGTGCGGCTATTGTAAATGGGATTACTTTTAAAATTTCTTTTTCACATTGTTCACTGTTGGCATATATAAACACTATTGATTTTTGTATGTTGATTTTGTATCCTAAAACTTTGTTGAATTTATCAGTTCTAATAGTTTTCTTGTGGAAAACTTAGGTTTTTCCAAACATAGTATCATATCATATGCAAACAAAGATAATTTGACTTCTTCTTTTCCGATTTGGAAGGAAAGCAAGTGTGTCTTTATAGCTTTCTCTTGTCTGACTTCTCTAGTGAAGACTTCCAGTACTATGTTGAATAACAATGGTGAAAGTGGGCCTCCTTGTCTTGTCCAGATCTTAGAGGAAAGTCTTTTAGTTTGTTCCCAGTCAGTATGATACTAGCTATGGGTCTGTCATACATCCCTTTTATTTTGGTGAGATGTGTTCCTTCTATACACAGTTTTTGAGGGCTTTATCATAAATATATACTGAATTTTGTTAAATGCTTTTTCAGCATCAGTTGAAATGATTGTGTGGTTTTGTCCTTCATTCTGTTGATATGATGTATCAAAATTGATTTACATATGTTGAACCATCCATGTATTCCTGAAATTAATCCCATTTGGTCATAATGAATGATCCTTTTAATGAGTTGTTGAATTTGGTGTGCTAGTTTTTTGTTGAGAATTTTTGCATCAATGTTCCTCAAAGATATTGGCCTGTAGTTTTCTTTCTTTGATGTGTCTTTCCCTGGTTTTGGTATTAGAGTAATACTCATAGAATGAGTTTGGAAACATTCCTTCCTCCTCTGTTTTTCTGAAATAGTTTGAGTAGAGTTAATATTAGTTCTTTAAATGTTTGGTAGAATTCAGCAGTGAAGCCATTGGGTCCCACGCTTTTCTTTGCTGGGAGACTTTTTATTACAGTTTCAATTTCATTACTTGTTATTGGTCTGTTCAGGTTTTTGATTTCTTCTTAGTTCAATCTTGGAAGGTTGTATATGTCTAGGAATTTGTCCATTGCTTATCAGTTTTTCAGTTTATCGGTATATGGTGGCTTTTAGTAGCCTAGAAATTCAGAGGATCCTCTGAATTTCTGTGGTATTTGTTGTAATGTCTCCTTTTTCATCTCTGATGTTATTTATTTGAGTCTTCTCTTTTTTTTCTTTGTCAGTCTGGCTAAAGGTTTGTTGATTTTGTTTATCTTTTCAAAAAACCAAGTTTTTGCTTCATTGATCCTTCATATTTTCTTCATTTCAGTTTCACTTATTCCTGCTCTGATCATTATTTCTTTTCTTCTACTAATTATGAGTTTGGCTTGCTCTTGCTTTTCTAGTTTTTAAAGATGTATTGATAGGTTGTTTGCTTGAGGTTTTTCTACCTTTTCGACGTAGGTGTTTATAGCTATAAACATTCCTGTTAGTACTGCTTTTGCTCTATCCCATAGATTTTGGTATGTTTTATTTCCATTATCATTCGTTTCAAGAAATTTTTCAATTTCCATCTTAATTTCTTCATTGACTCACTGGCCACTCAGGAGCATATTGTTTAATTTCTATGCATTCATATGGTTTCTAAAATTCTTCCTGTTATTGAGGTTTTTTCTTCTTTTTTTTCTATTTTGTTATTGATTTTTAATTTTATTCCATTGTGATCCAAAAAGATACTTGATAGAAATTTATTTATTTGAATATTTTATGACTTCTTCTGTGGTCTAACATGTGGTCTATCCTTGAGAATGATCTATGTGCTGAGGAGAAGAGTGTATATTCTGCAGCCAGTGAATGAAAAGTTCTGTAAATATATATTAGATCCATATATAGTGCAGATTAAGTCCAGTGTTTGTTGATTTTCTGTCTGGATGATCTGTCTAATGCTGAAAGTGGAGTATTGAAATCTCCAGTTATTATTATATTGGGGTCTTTGTCTTTCTTTAGCTCTGGTAACATTTGCTTTATATATCTGAGTGTTCCAGTGCTGGGTACATATATATTTAAAATTGTTATATCCTCTTGCTCAATTGACACGTTTATCATTATATGATGACCTTCTTTATCTTTTCTTATAGTTTTTGTCTTGAAATATGCTTTGATAAAAGTATGGCTACTCTGTTTTTTTTTTGGTTTCCATTTGCATGGAATGTTTTTCCATCCCTTTATTTTCAGTCAATGTATGTCTTTATAGGTAAAGTGTGTTTTTTTGTGGGAAACAGATCGTTGGGTCCTGTTTTTTTTTGTTTTTGTTTTTGTTTTTTAAACCTATTCAGCCAGTCTTTCTTTTGATTGGAGAGGTAGTCTGTTTACATTCAATGTTATTATTGATAAGTAAGGACTTACTCCTGCCATGTAGTTATTTGTTTTCTGGTTGGGTTGTGGTCTTCTCTTCCTTCTTTCCTTCCTTCTGGTCTTCCTTTCAGTGAAGATGATTTTCTTTGGTAGTATTAATATGGATTGGCTGTATCCCCACCCGAATATCATCTTGAATTGTAGCTCCCATAATTCCCACGTGTAGTGGGAGTGACCTGGTGGGAGATAATTGAATCATGTCAGTGGTTTCCCTCATACTGTTCTTATGGTAGTGAATAAGTCTCATGAGATCTAATGATTTTATAAGGAGTTTCCCCTTTTGTTTGGCTCTCATTCTTTCTTGCCTGCCACCATGTAAAATGTCTTTTGCTCTTTCATCATGACTGTGAGGCCTCCCCAGCCATGTGAAACTGTGAGTCAATTAAACCTTTCCTTTATAAATTACCCAGTCTCGGGTATGTCTTTATTAACAGTGTGAGAACAGACTGATACAAGTATGTTTTAATTTCTTGCCTTTTATTTTGTGTGTGTTTGTCATATGTTTTTTGATTTGAGGTTACCATGAGGCTTGCAAATAATGTCTTAAAATCCATTATTTTAAACTGATGACAACTTAACACTGATTGTATAAATAATCAAAGGGAAAACTAACAAAAACTCTACACTTTAGCTTCATCCCCACTCTTTTTTTGTTGTTTCTATTTATAGATTATTGTACTATTACTTGAAAAGTTGTTGTAGTCATTATTATTATTATTTTGAGACAGGGTTTTGGTCTGTTGCCCAGGCTGGAGTGTAGTGGTGTGATATAGCTCACTGCAGCCTTGACCTAGCAGGCTCGAACAATCTTCCCACCTCAGCCTCCTGAGTAGCTGGGACTACAGGCACTTGCCACTACACCTAGCTAATTAAAAAAAATTTTTTTTTGTTAGGAATAGGGTCTCACTGTATTGCCCTAGCTGGTCTCAAACTTCTGGGTTCAAGGGATCAGCCCGCCTCAGCCTCCCAAAATGCTGGGATTGTAAGAGTGAGCCACCAAGCCTGGCCTGTAGTTATTATTTTTGATAGATTCACCTTTAGTCTTTCTACTCAAGATATGAGTAGTTTACATGCCACAGTTACAGTGTTATAATATACTATGTTTTTCTGTGTATTTATTATTGCCAGTGAGTTTTGTTCCTTTAAATGATTTATTATTGGTTATTAATATCCTTTTCTTTCAGATTGAAGAACTCCCATTAGAATTTTCTTCTTGTAGGACAGGCCTGCTGTTGGTGAAATCTCTCAGCTTTTGTTTGTCTGGGAAATACTTTATTTCTCCTTAATTTTTTTTTTTTTAAATAGAGATGGGATCTCTCTGTGTTGCCCAGGCTGGTCTTGAACTCCTGGGTTCAAGTGATCCACCCACCTCAGCATCCCAAAGTGCTAGGATTACAGGCGTGAGCCACCAGACTTGGCCTCCCCTTCACTTTTAAAGGATATTTTCACTGGATACACTTGTCTAGGAAACCTTCTCTTTAATGCCAGGAACTCTTAGTTTGCCCTTTTGAGTTTATTTTTTAGATTTCCTAGGTATGTTTCATTCTTTTAAATACTTTTTCTTTTGTCTCTTGTGACTGTATATTTTCAAATAACATGTCTTTAAACTTACTAATTCTTCCTTCTTCTTCATCAATTCTGCTTTTAAGAGACTCTGGTGCATTTTTCAGTATGTTAATTGCATTTTCAACTCCAGAATTTCTGCTTGATTCTTTTAAATCATTTCTATCTCTTTGTCAAATTTTTCTGAGAGGATTCTGAATTCCTTCTCCGTGTTATCTTAAATTTCATTGGGTTTCCTAAAAACAGCTACTTTGAATTCTCTGTCTGAAAGATTACATATCTCTGTCTGTCCAGGATTGGTCCCTGGTGCCTTATTGAGTTTGTTTGGTGAGGTTGTATTTCCCTGGATAGTCTTGGTGCTTGTGGATGTTTGTTGGTGTCTGTGCATTGAAGAGTTAGGTATTTATTGTAGTCTTCATAATCTGGGCTTGTTTGTAATCATCCTTCCAGATATTGAAGGGTCTTGGGTATTGTGATATAAATTTTGTCATTGCAACCATATCTGCATTAGGGGGCACCCCAAGTCCAGTAATGCTGTGGTTTGTGCAGACTTGTAGAGGTACCACATTGATGGTATTGGATAAGATCCCAAAGAATTCCCTGGATTACTAGGGGCAGATTCTTGTTTTCATCACTAACTTTCTTCCAAACAAATGTAGTCTCTCTGTGCTCAGCTGCCTGGAACTTGGGGAGGGGGTGACACAAATACCCTGTGGCCACACCACTAGGACTGCACTGGGTCAGACCTGAGACCAGCATAGCAGTTGATATTACATAAGGCCCATGGCTACTGCCTATGTTCCATCAAGGCCCTAGGGCTCTAAAATCAGCAGGTGGTGAAGCCAGTCAGGCTTGTGTTCTTCTTTTCAGCGTAGTGAGTTCTTCCTGGCCCTGGGTGGGTCCAGTGATGCTGTCCAGGAGCCAGAGCCTTGAGTCAGACATCTTAGGAATCTACCTGGTGCTCTATTCTACTGTGGCTGAGCTGGCACCAATGCAACAAGACAAAGTTCTTCCCACTCTTTCCTCCTCTTTCCACATGAAGAGGAGTTTATCCCTGTGGCCGCCACCATCCCAGGCCCATGGCATGTACTGTTTGGCTCCCACTGATGTTCACTCAAGGCCCAAGGGTTCTTCAATCAGCATGTGGTGAATGCTACCAGGCCGGGGACTCTCCTTTCAGGCAGTGGGCTCCTCTGTGGCCCAGTGCAGGTCCAGAAATGTCTTCTAAGGGCCAAGACCTGGAATTGGGGATCCCAAGAGTCTGCTTGGTGCTCTGACCCCACTCCATTAAGCCATTTTTGCATTGCTATAAAGAAATACCTGAGACTGGGTAATTTGTAAAGAAATGAGGTTTACTTAGCCCACAGTTCTGCAGGCTTTACAGGAAGCATGGTACCCATATCTACACAGTTTCTAAGGAGGCCTTAGGAGGTTTCCAATCATGGCAGAAGGCAAAGGGGAAGCAGGCATGTCACATTGCAAAAGCAGGAACAAGCGAGACAGAAAGCGGGGAGGGGGATGCCATACACTTTAAACCATCCAGATCTCGTGTGAACTCAGAGTGAGAACTCATTTACCACCAAGGGGATGGCTGAAGCCATTCATGAAGGATCTACAACCATGATTCAAACACCTCCCACCAGGCCCCACCTCCAGCATTGGGGATTACATTTCAACCTGAGATTTGGGCGGGGACAAATATCCAAACTATATCAACCACTGTGGCTGAGCTGGTACCTAGGCTGCAAGACAAAGTCCTCTTTACTTGTTCCTCTCCTTTTCTCAAGCAGAAGGAGTCTCTCCCTGTAGTGACCACAGCTGGGAAGCCGGTATGTCTCTGAATCTCACCCAAGGCCAACGGTGAGCACTGCTTGGTGCTTATTCATCAGTGCTACCACTGATGATTATTCAGTGCCCAGGATGTCTTTAGTCAGCAGGTGATACATTTTGCCAGGACTAGGTCTTTCCCTTCAAGGGAGTGGGTACCCTTCTGGCCAACAATATGGCTAAAAATTTCATCCAGGCGCAAGGGCCTGGAATGGGGCCTCAAATCTCTGCCTGGTGCCCTATCCTACTGTAACTGAGCTGGTATCTATGTTGCAAGGAAAAGTCCTTTTTACTCTTCCTGCTCTGCCTCTCAAGTAGAAGGAAGGAGTCTCCTGAAGCTGTGAGCTGCACTGCCTGGGGTAGGGAAAGGGGTGGCATATACACTCCCTTGGCTGCCCTGGCTAATGTCTCACTAGGTCACATTCCCCACAAGTCCACTGACTCTGAGCCCAGC
Organism: Macaca fascicularis; assembly: GCF_037993035.2. Taxonomy (NCBI): domain Eukaryota; kingdom Metazoa; phylum Chordata; class Mammalia; order Primates; family Cercopithecidae; genus Macaca; species Macaca fascicularis. The sequence goes on along the minus strand of NC_088377.1, from coordinate 169,126,272 downwards.
ACAGCACCAGGCCTTGCCCAGGCATTTCAGTCCTTATGGCGTAGACTGCCTTTCAAGCTTATTTAGAACGACAGAGCATTTTACCTCATGGTGGCAGGACTTGCTGGAATTCAGGTTTTGACTGCTGGGATGGGCTATTACTCTCTGGTTAGGGCTGGTCTAAATCTTCCCTCTGTCAGTGCTGGGTGAATTCTGCTTGATGTTCCTTTCTGCTGTGACGACAGTGTTGCTTGGGCAACACTGAGTTCCAAAGCCCCACAATTACTATGTTCTCCCTCCCCTAAACACCCTGATTCTTTCTCGGTGCCACATGGTTGCAGCTGGGGGTGGAGAAGGGTGGGGCTGACAATTAAAGACCATGTTTCTGAGCCTCTTCAGTGCCTCTTTCAGTGATGTGAAGTAAAAACCAGGCACTGTCACCACTCACCTGATTTTTTTTCTTATGAAGGTGCATTTTTTTTTTTTTTTTTTAGCATGGATAGTTTTTCAGTTTGGTATTCTAGGGTGAACCATTGATAGAGGCTTCTATTGGGCCATTTTACTGCCAGATTTTCAGTTTTCTTCTAGATATTTTATAGTTTTAGCTTGTACATTTAGGTGTATGATCTATTTTGAGTTACTCTTTGTTAAGGGTTGAAGTTCATTTTTTATTTTTATCTTTTTTTTTTTTTAAATTATACTTTAAGTTCTAGGGTACGTGTGCACAACGTGCAGGTTTGTTACATAGGTATACATGTGCTGTGTTGGTTTGCTGCACCCATTAACTCATCATTTATATTAGGTATTTCTCCTAATACTATCCCTCCCCCTGCCCCCCCATCCCATGACAGGCCCCTGTGTGTGATGTTCCCCGCCCTGTGTTCAAGTCATCTCATTGTTCATTTACCACCTATGAGTGAGAACATGTGGTGTTTGGTTTTCTGTCCTTGTGATAGTTTGCTCACAGTGATGGTTTCCAGCTTCATCCATGTCCCTGCAAAGGACATGAACTCATCCTTTTTAATGGCTGCATAGTATTCTATGGTGTATATGTGCCACATTTTCTTAATCCAGTCTGTCACTGATGAACATTTGGGTTGGTTCCAAGTCTTTGCTATTGTGAATAGTGCCACAGTAAACATATGTGTGCATGTATCTTTATAGTAGCATGATTTATAATCCTTTGGGTATATACCCAGTAATGGGATTGCTGGGTCAAATGGTATTTCTAGTTCTAGATCCTTGAGGAATTGCCACACTGTCTTCACAATGATTGAACTAGTTTACACTCCCACCAACAGTGTAAAAGTGTGCCTATTTCTCCACATCCTCTCCAGCATCTGTTGTTTCCTGACTTTTTAATGATTGCCATTCTAACTGGTGTGAGATGGTATCTCATTGTGGTTTTGATTTGCATTTCTCTAATGACCAGTGATGATGAGCATTTTTTCATGTGTCTGTTGCCTGCATGAATGTCTTCTTTTGAGAAGTGTCTGTTCATATCTTTTGCCCACTTTTTGATGCTTTTTTTTTTCTTGTAAATTTGTTTAAGTTCTTTGTAGATTCTGAATATTAGCCCTTTGTCAGATGGATAGATTGCAAAAATTTTCTCCCCTTCTGTACGTTGCCTGTTCACTCTGATGGTAGTTTCTTTTGCCATGCAGAAGCTCTTTTGTTTAATTAGATCCCATTTGTCTATTTTGGCTTTTGTTGCCATTGCTTTTGGTGTTTTAGTCATGAAGTCCTTGCCCATGCCTATTTCCTGAATGGTATTGCCCAGGTTTTCTTCTTGGGGTTTTATGGTCTTAGGCCTAACATTTAAGTCTTTAACCCATCTTGAATTAATTTTTGAATAAGGTGTAAGGAAGGGATCCAGTTTCAGCTTTCTACATATGGCTAGCCAGTTTCCCCAGCACCATTTATTAAATAGAGAATCCCTTCCCCATTTCTTGTTTTTGTCAGGCTTGTCAAAGATCGGATGGTTGTAGATGTGTGGTGTTATTTCTGAGGCCTCTGTTCTGTTCCATTGATCTATATATCTGTTTTGGTCCCAGTACCATGCTGTTTCAGTTACTGTAGCTGTGTAGTATAGTTTAGAGTCAGGTAGTGTGATGCCTCCAGTTTTGTTCTTTTTGCTTAGGATTGTCTTGGCAATGTGAGCTCTTTTTTGGTTCCATATGAACTTTAAAGTAGTTTTTCCCAATTCTGTGAAGAAAGTCATTGGTAGCTTGATGGGGATGGCATTAAATCTATAAATTTCCTTGGGCAGTATGGCCATTTTCACAATATTGATTCTTCCTATCTGTGAGCATGGAACGTTCTTCCATTTGTTTGTGTCCTCTTTTATTTCATTGAGCAGTGGTTTGTGGTTCTCCTTGAAGAGGTCCTTCACATCTCTTGTGAGATGGATTCCTAGGTATTTTATTCTCTTTGTAGCAATTGTGAATGGGAGTTCACTCATGATTTGGCTGTCTCTTTGACTGTTAATGGTGTATAGGAATGCTTGTGATTTTTGCACGTTGATTTTGTATCTTGACATTTTGCTGAAGTTGCTTATCAGCTCAGATTTGAGCTGAGATGATAGGGTTTTCTAAATATACAATCATGTCATCTGCAAACAAGGACAATTTGCCTTCCTCATTTCCTAATTGAATACACTTTATTTCTTTTTCTTGCCTGATTGCTCTGGCCAGAACTTCCAACACCATGTTGAATAGGAGTGGTGAGAGAAGGCATCTCTGTCTTGTGCCAGTTTTCAAAGGGAATGCTTCCAGTTTTTGCCCATTCAGTATGATATTGGCTGTGGGTTTGTCATAAATAGCTCTGATTATTTTGAGATATGTTCCATCAGTACCTAGTTTATTGAGAGTTTTTAGCGTGAAGAGCTGTTGAATTTTGTCAAAGGCCTTTTCTGCATCTATTGAGATAATCATGTAGTTTTTTTCATTGGTTCTGTTTATGTGATGGATTACTTTTATTGATTTGCATATGTTGAACCACACTTGTATCCCAGGGCTGAAGCTGACTTGATTGTGGTAGATCAGCTTTTTGATGTGCTGCTGGATTCAGTTTGCCAGTATTTTATTGAGGATTTTTGCATTGATGTTCATCAGGGATATTGGTCTAAAATTCTTGCCAGGCTTTGGTATCAGGATGATGTTGGCCTCATAAAATAAGTTAGGGAGGATTCCCTCTTTTTCTATTGATTGGAATAGTTTCAGAAGGAATGGTACCAGCTCTTCTTTGTACCTCTGGCAGAATTTGACTGTGAATCCGTCTGGTCCTGGACTTTTTTTGGTTGGTAGACTATTAATTATTGCCCCAATTTCAGAGCCTGTTATTGAATCTCTATTCAGAGATTCAAATTCTTCCTGATTTAGTCTTGGGAGGGTGTATGTGTCGAGGAATTTATCCATTTCTTCTAGATTTTCTAGTTTATTTGCATAGAGGTGTTTATAGTATTCTCTGATGGTAGTTTGTATTTCTGTGGGATTGGTGGTGATATGCTCTTTATCATTTTTTATTGCATCTATTTGATTCTTCTCTCTTTTCTTCTTTATTAGTCTTGCTAACAGTCTATCAATTTTGTTGACCTTTTCAAAAATCCAGCTCCTGGAGTTATTGATTTTTCGAAGGGTTTTTTGTGTCTCTTATCTCCTTCAGTTCTGCTCTGATCTTAGTTGTTTCTTGCCTTCTGTTAGCTTTTGAATTTGTTTGCTCTTGCTTCTCTAATTCTTTTAATTGTGATGTTAGGGTGTCGACTTTAGACCTTTCCTGCTTTCTGTTGTGGGCATTTAGTGCTGTAAATGTCCCTCTACACATGGCTTTAAATGTGTCCCAGAGATTCTGGTACGTTGTGTTTTTGTTCTCATTGGTTTCAAAGAACTTATTTATTTCTGCCTTTATTTTGTTATTTATCCAGCAGTCATTCACGAGTTGTTGTTTCCATCCAGTTGTGCAGTTTTGAGTGAGTTTCTTAATCCTGAGTTCTAATTTGATTGCACTGTGGTCTGAGAGATAGCTTGTTGTGATTTCTGTTCTTTGACATTTGCTGAGGAGTGCTTTACTTCCAATTGTGTGCTCAATTTTAGAATAAGTGTGATGTGGTGCTGAGAAGAATGTATATTCTGTTGATTTGGGGTGGAGAGGTCTGTAGATTTCTATTAGGTCCAATTGGTGCAGAGCTGAGTTCAAGTCCTGGATACCCTTGTTAATCTTCTGTCTCGTTGATCTGTCTAATATTGATAGTGGGGTGTTAAAGTCTCCTATTATTATTGTGTGGGAGTCTAAGTCTGTTTGTAGGTCTTTAAGGACTTGATGAATCTGGGTGCTCCTGTGTTGGGTGCATATATATTTTGGATAGTTAGCTCTTCTTGTTGAACTGATCCCTTTACCATCATGTAACGGCCTTCTTTGTCTCTTTTGGTTTTCTTGGTTTAAAGTCTGCTTTATCAGAGACTAGGATTGCAACGCCTGCTTGTCTTTGCTTTCCATTTGCTTGGTAGATCGTCCTCCATGCCTTTATTTTGAGCCTATGTGCATGTTTGCACGTGAGATGTGTCTCCTGAATACAGCACACTGATGGGCCTTCACTCTTTGCAATTTGCCAGTCTGTATCTTTTAATTGGAGCATTTAGCCCATTTACATTTAAGGTTAATATTGTTGTGTTTGAATTTGATCCTGTCATTATGACGTTAGCTGGTTATTTTGCCCATTAATTGATGCAGTTTCTTCCTAGCATTGATCGTCTTTACAATTTGGCATGTTTTTGCAGTGGCTTGTTCCGATTGTTTCTTTCCATGTTTAGTGCTTCCCTCAGAAACTCTTGTAAGATAGGCCTGGTGGTGACAAAATCTCTCAGCATTTGCCTGTCTGTAAAGGATTTTATTTCTCCTTCACTTATGAAGCTTAATTTGGCTGGATATGAAAATCTGGGTTGAAAATTCTTTTCTTTAAGAATGTTGAATATTGGCCCCCACTCTCTTCTGGCTTATACGGTTTCTGCTGAGAGATATTCTGTTAATCTGATGGGCTTTCCTTTGTGGGCAACCCGACCTTTCTCTCTGGCTGCCCTTAACACTTTTTCCTTCATTTCAATGTTGGTGAATCTGACAATTATGTATTTTGGGGTTGCTCTTCTCGAGGAGTATCTTTGTGGTGTTCTCTGTATTTCTTGCATTTGAATGTTGGCCTGTCTTGCTAGGTTGGGGAAGTTCTCCTGGATAATATCCTGCAGAGTGTTTTCCAACTTGGTTCCATTCTCCCCATCACTTTCAGGTACACCAATCAAACGTAGATTTGGTCTTTTCACGTAGGCTCATATTTCTTGGAGGCTTTGTTCGTTTTTTTCACTCTTTTTTCTCTAACCTCGTCTTCTCACTTTATTTCATTAATTTGATCTTCAATCACTGATACCCTTTTTTCCACTTTGTCAAATCAGCTATTGAAGCTTGTGCATGCGTCACAAAGTTCTCATGCAATGGTTTTCATCTCCATCAGATCATTTAAGGTCTTCTCTACACTATTCTAGTTAGTCATTTGTCTAATCTCTTTTCAAGGTTTTTAGCTTCTTTGTGATGGGTTCAAACATCCTACTTCAGCTCGGAGACATTTGTTATTACTGACCTTCTGAAGTCTACTTCTGTCAACTTGTCAAAGTCATTCTCAGTCCAGCTTTGTTCTATTGCTGGTGAGGAGCTGCAATCCTTTGGAGGAGAAGAGGCGCTCTGGTTTTTAGAATTTTCAGCTTTTCTGCTCTAGTTTCTCCCCATCTTTGTGGTTTTGTCTACCTTTGGTCTTTGATGCTGGTGATCCACAGATGGGGTTTTGGTGTAGATTACCTTTTTGTTGATGTTGATGCTATTCCTTTCTGTTTGTTGGTTTTCCTTGTAATAGTCACGTCCCTCAGCTGCAGGTCTGTTGGAGTTTGCTGGAGGTCCACTCCAGACAGACCTTGTTTGCCTATGTATCACCAGTGGAGGCTGCAGAACAACAAATATTGCAGAACAGCAAATATTGCTGCCTGATCCTTCCTCTAGAAGCTTCGTCCCAGAAGCTGCCTATATGAGCTGTCTGTTGGCCCCTGCTGGGAGGTGTCTCCTAGTTAGGCTACACAGGGGTCAGGGACCCACTTGAGGAGGCAGTCTGTCCATTCTCAGAGCTCAAATGCCATGCTGGGAGAACCACTGCTCTCTTCAGAGCTGTTAGACAGGGACGTTTAAGGACATTTAACTCTGCAGAAGTTGCCTGCTGCCTTTTGTTCAGCTCTGCCCTGCCCACAGAGGCGGTAGGCCTTGTAGAGCTATGGTGGGCTCCGCCCAGTTTGAGCTTCCTGGCTCCTTTGTTTACCTACTCAAGCCTCAGCAATGGCAGACGCCCCTTCCTCAGCCAGGCTGCCACCTCACAGTTCAATCTCAGACTGCTGCGCTAGCAGTGTGCAAGTCTCTGTGGATGTGGGACCCTCCAAGCGAGGCACAGGAGAGAATCTCCTTGTCTCTTTGCTAAGACCTTGGGAAAAGCACAGTATTTTGGTGGGAGTTTCCTGTTTTTCCAGGTAGTCTGTCACGGCTTCCCTTGGCTAGGAAAGGGAAATCACCTGAACACTTGCACTTCCTGGGTGAGGCGACACCTTGTCCTGCTTCAGCTTACCCTCCATGGGCTGCACCCACTGTCCAACCAGTCTCAATGAGATGAACCAGGTACCTCAGTTGGAATTGTAGAAATCACCCATCTTCTGTGTTGATCACACTGGGAGCTGCAGACTGGAGTTGTTCCTATTCAGCCATCTTCTGTACCTCATTTTCTTTATCCAGCCCACCACTGATGGGCACCTAGGTTGATTTCATGTCTTTTATATTGTGACTAATGTTGCGTTTAACATGCAAGTGCATGTATCTTTTTGGTAAAATTATTTATTTTCTTTTTTATGTATAACCAGTAATAAAATCGCTGGGTTGAATGGTAGTTCTGGTTTAAGTTATTTGAGAAATCTCCAAACTGCTTTTCACAGTGGTTGAACTAATTTACACTCCCAGCAACAGTGTATAAGTGTTCTCTTTTCTCTGCAGCCTCACCGACATCTTTTGTTTTTTGACTTTCTAATAGTACCCTTCTGACTGGTGTGAGATAGTATCTCCTTGTGGTTTTGATTTGCATGTCTCTGATGATTAGGGATGTTGAGCATTTTTTTTTCATATTTTTGGTGGCTGCTTATATGTCTTCTTTCAAGAAGTGTCTATTCATATCTCTTGCCCATTTTAAATGGGATTATTTGTATTTTGCTTTTTGAATTGTTTAAGTTCCTTATAGATTCTGGATATTAGACCTTTGTTATATGCATAGTTTATTAACATTTTCTGCAATTTTTTAGGTTGTCTTTTTACTCTGTTCATAGTTTCTTATGTGGAGAAGAATCTCTTTAGTTTAATTAGGTCTCACTTGTGAATTTGTTTTTGTTGTAATTGCTTTTGAGGACTTAGCCATAAATTCTTTCCAAAAACTGATGTCCAGAATGGTGTTTCCTAGGTTTTTTTCTAGGATTCTTATAAGTTGAAGTCTTATATTTAAATCTCTAATTTATCCTGAGGTAATTTTCATGTATGGTGAGAGGTAGGAGTCCAGTTTCATTCTTCTGCATAATGACTAATGAGCTATCCCAGCACCATTTGTTGAACAGGGAGTTGTTCCCCATTGCTTATTTTTGTTGACTTTGTTGAAGATCAGATGACTGTAGGATATGGCTTTATTTCTTTGTTCTCTATTCTATTCCACTGGTTTATGTGCCTGTTTTTGTACCATCCTGTTTTGGTTACTGTAGCCTTATAGTGTAGTTTGAAGATGGGTAATGTGATGCCTCCAGCTTTGTTGTTTTTGCTTAGAATAGCTTTGGCTATTTGAGCTCTTTTTTGGTCTATATGAAGTTTAGAATAGTTTTTTCTAGTTCTTTGAAAAACGACACTGATAGTTTGATAGGAATAGCTGTGACTCTGTAGATTGCTTTGGGAAGTGTGGACATTTTAATGATGTTGATTCTAATCCATGAGCATGGAATGTTTTTCCATTTGTTTGTGTCATCTGTGATTTCTTTCAGCAGTGTGTCGTAGTTCTCCTTTTAGAGATCTTTCATCTCCTTATTTAGATATATTCCTAGGTATTTTATTATTTTGTGGCTATTGTAAATGGGTTTACATTCTTGATTTGGCTCTCAGTTTGAACATTATTGGTTTATAGAAATGCTACTGAGTTTTTACATGAATTTTGTTTCCTGAAACTTTACTGAAGTTGTGTATCAGTTCCAGAAACCTTTTGGTGGAGTGTTTAGGGTTTTCTAAATATAGAATGATATCATCCATGAAAAGAGATAGGTTTACTTCTTCTTTTCCTATCTGGATCACTTTTATTTCTTTCTCTTATCTGATTGCTCTGGCTAGCACTTTCAGTACTATGTTGAATAAGAATGGTGAGAGTGGGTTTTTAAAATTTTGAGGTATGTTCCTTCGATACCTAGTTTGTTGAGGGCTTTTGTCATGAAAGGATATTAGATTTTATTGTAAGCTTTTTCTGCGTCTATTGAGATCACCATATAGCTTTTTTAAAAATTCGGTTCATGTGATGAATCACATTTTTTGATGAGCTTCCATCCCAGGAAAGAAGCCTGCTTGATTGTGGTGAATTAACTTTTTGATGTCCTGTTGGATTTGGTTTGCTAGTATTTTGTGGAGGATTTTTGTATCTATTTTCATCAGGGATATTGGCATGTAGTTTTCTATTTTTATTGTGTCTTTGCCAGGTTTTGGTATCAAGGTGATGTTGGCTTTGTAGAACAAGGTAGGGAGTAGTCCCTCCTCCTCGATTTTTTGGAACAGTTTTGGTAATTGGTATCAGCTCCTCTTTGTATGTCTGGCAGAATTCAGCTGTGAATCCATGTGGTTCAGAGTTTTTTTTGGTTGGTAGGTTTTTTATTACTGATTCAATTATGGAACTCAAATATTTGTCTGTTCAGCATTTCAGTTTCTTCCTGATTCAGTCTTGGGAGATTGTATGTTTTCAGGAATTTAGCCATTTCCCCTGGATTTTCTAGTTTGTGTTCATAGAGGTGTTCATAATAGCCTCTGAGGATCTTTTGTATTTCTATGGGATTGGTTGTAATACCACCTTTGTCATTTCTGATAGTGTTTATTTGGACGTTCACTTTTCTTTGTTAATCTAGTTAGTGATCTATTGATCTTGTTTATCCTTTCACAGAACCAACTTTTGGTTTTGTTGATTTTTTGTATGGATCTTTGGGTCTCAACTTCATTCAGTTCTACTTTGATTTTAGTTATTTCTTTTTTCCTTTTTCTTTCTTTCTTTGTTTCCTTTTTTTTTTTTTTTGAGACAGAATGCTTTGTCGCTCAGGCTGGAATGCAGTGGCACCATCTCGGCTTACTGCAACCTCTGCCTCCTGGGTTCAAATGATTCTTATGCCTCAGCCTCTTGAGTAGCTGTGATTATAGGCACATGCAACCACACCTCACTAATTTTTGTATTTTCAGTAGAGATGGGGTTTTGCCATGTTGGCCAGGCTGATCTCGAACTCCTGACCTCAGGTGATCCATTGGCATCGGCCTCCCAAAGTGCTGGGATTACAGGTGTGAGCCACTGCTCCTAGCCTGATGTTATGATTTCTTCTGCTAGCTTTGGGGTTAGCTTGTTCTTGTTTTTTTCAGTTCCTCTGGGTGTGATGTTAGGTCATTAATTTGAGATCTTTCTAACTTTTCAAGATAAGCTTTTCGCACTATGAACTTTCCTCTTAACACTGGTTTTCTTGCATTCCAGAGTTTTTGGTATGTTGTGTCTGTTTTCATTCATTTCAAAGAAATGAGAGACCTTCTTGGTATTGATATCTATTTTTATTTCACTGTGGTCCAAGAATATGGTGGATGTGAATTTAACTTTTAAAAATGTATTGAGACCTCCTTTATGGCCAAACCTGTGGTTGTTCTTCAAATATGTTCTGTGGGCTGATGAGACAAATGTTTATTCTGTGGTGGATGGGTGGAGTATTCTAAAGATGTCTATTAGACCCAACTGGTGAAGTGCTGAGTTTAAGTCCAGAATTTCTTTGTTAGTTTTCTGCCTCAATGATCTCTCTAATGCTATCTGTGGAGAGTTGAAGTCTCCCAGTACTATTTTGTGGCTGTTTAAATCTTTTTGTAGGCCTAGAAATACTTGTTTTATTAATCTGGGTGCTCCAATGTTGGGTGTATATATATTCAGAGTAATTAAGTTTTCTTGTTGAATTGAACTCTTTACCATTATGTAATGCCCTTTTTTGTCCTTTTTTACTGTTGTTGATTTAAAGTCTATTTCATCTGATATAAGAATAGAGATCTCAGCTCTATTTTGTTTTCCATTTGCATGGTAGATCTTTCTCTAACCCTTTACTTTGAACCTGTAGGTGTTATTACATGAGATGGGTCTGTCAAAGACAGCAGATAGAGGGGTCTTGCTTTTTATAATCCAATTTGCCACTCTGTGCTTTTCAGGTGGGGTGTTTAGACCATTTTACATTCAAGGTTAATATTGATATGTGAGGTTTTGATCCTATCATGAAGTTGTTAGTTGATTTCTTTGTAGTTTCTATTATGTGGTTGGTTTATGGGATCTTTGGGCTATGTACTTCAGTGTGTTTTTATGATAGCAGGTATTCTTTTTTCCCCATGTTTATGACTCCCTTAAGGATCTCTTTTAAGGTTGGTCTACTGGTAACAAATTCCCTTAGCACTTGCTTGTCTGGAAAAGTTTTCCTTTCTGTTTTGCTCATGAAGATTCATTTGGCAGAATATGACATTCTTACTTGGAATTTCTTTTAAGAATGCTGAACATAGTCCTCCTGCCCCCCCATCTCTACTAGCTTGTAAAGTTTCTACTAAGAAGTCCACTATTAGCCTAATGATGTTCCCTTTGTATGTGACCTGACCTTTTTCTGTAGCTGTCTTTAAGACTTTTTTCTTTAGCATTGACCTTGGACAGTCTGATGACTATATGCCTTGTTGATGTTCATTTTGTATGGTATCTTTCACATGTTTTCTGGATTTCTTGTATTTGGATGTCTCTCTTGCAAGATTAGGAAAGTTTTCTTGAATTATTTCCTTAAATATGTTTTCCAGGTTGTTTACTTTTTCTCCTTCTCTCTCAGGAATGCCAATAGTTGATAGGCTTGAGTGCTTTACATAATCCCATATTTCTCAAAGACTTTGTTCATTTTTAAAAATTCTTTTCTATTTTTGTCTGCCTGGGTTCATTCAAAGGACCAGTCTTCAAGCTCTGAAATTTTTTTCCCCTGCTTGGTGCAGTGTAATGATAAAGCTTTCCATTGTATTTTGAAATTCCTTAAGTGTGTATTTCAATTCCAGAAGCTCTGATTGATTTCTTTTTAAGATATTTATCTCTTTCTTTGTTTTTTTGGATTCCTTTAGAAGTTTCTTTGGGTTGATTTTCAACTGTGTCTTGGATCTCACTGAGCTTCCTTGTAATCCGTGCTTTGATTTCTCTGTCATTTCTGAGTTTCCATTTTGATTAAAGACAATTGCTGGAGAGCTAGTGTGACCCTTTGGTGGTGTCACTACATTCAGATTTTTCATGGTGCCAGAATTCTTGTGCTGGTTCCTTCTCATCTGGAGATACTGTCATATCTAATTTTTGTAATTATTTCCATGTGGGTAGGGTTTTTTCTTTTCTTTCTTCCCCTATAATAATAGTATTATTTTTTTCTTTCACTTCCTTTCCCTCCACCCCAGGGGTGTGACTGTAGAGAATGTTGGGTAGGGTCTTTTGGTTTTGCTTCTATAGCCCTATGTGCTTCTTTCAGCAGGTTTTATATTGGGCAGTGCAGTTTGACCTACAGGCCAGTAGATGGCAGTTATAGGTAAGAGCTGCTATGGCTAGTGTGGCTGGGTATACACTTGATCCTTGTTTACCAGCAGAAGCTCTCTGATGCCTGGAATGAGCAGTGGTCTGAGCTACTTGCTCAGCCCTGTAGAGGCAGGGTCCATGAAGGGTGGGGCTGGACTCAGCAGGTCCACCTATAGATCTTCTGATGACAGGCAGAAGCACCAACACCATGGGAGAATCCAGTAGGCAGCCACCAAGCACCTAGAGGTGTGCCTAGGCATGGAGCAGGGAAACCTCTTCAGTCCTAAGTTCTCTGAGTGGGATGGGGGGAGTTTAAATTCCTAATCCGGGAGAGTGGGTGCTCCAGATGCCTGAAGATCTGCCTGGATGTGGAGTAGAGAGGGCCCCCCCTTCACCAAAGTCTGCACAGGAAGGCTGGGGTGACTCAGGCTGCTGAACCAGGCAAGCAGGTGCTCTGAATGCCTGGAGACCTACTGGGGCATGGAGTGGAGAGTCACTCACTCTACCACTATCTATGTCCAGGAAGGGCATGTGTGTGGCTCAGGCTGCTGAACCAGATGAGCAGGTGCTCTGAATGCCTGTAGATCTGCCTTGGCATGAAGCAGAGAAAGTAGAGAGGGCCCCCCTCCAAACTAGGATCTCTGCATAGGAACAGTGGAGCAGGTCAGGCCGCTGATCCAGGTGAGCGGGATCCAAATGCCTAGAGATCTGTCTGGATGTGGAGTGGAGAGAGCTCTGCTGCACCATGATCTATGCCTGAGAAGGGTGAGGCGACTCAGGCTGCTGAACCAGGTGAATGGGTGCTCTGAATGCTAGGAAATCTGCCTTGAGGTGGAGCAGAGAGGGCCCCACTGCACCACAATCTCAGGGGAGCAGTCTAGGGTACCCAGCAATGGCACATGCAGATCGGTTCCAAGTCATCAAGCTAGCCCTGGCTGCAAGACTGGTTGCTGAGGAGAAACTGCAGCTGTAGCTGCTCTCCTCCAGCTCCAGGCTTGTAATAGGGGAGAGCACAATTGTAGCACCTACTGCTGAGGTGGTTTTCACAGTTCTGGCTGTGGAGGCCCCTACCCTTTTCCAGAGCAGGTACTCCAATCTCTGGCTTGAGACTAAAATGCCTGCACAGTCACGCTGCTGGATTGCTTAAGAATGGCTGCCTTTGTATGTGCCTGGATTAAAAATGGCATCCTACTCTTGGTCCCAGGTCTGAGAAAATGTCTGCAGCTTTGCCCACTGTCTTTCCATCACCGAGTCTCCAAGCCTCTCCCTAAGTTAGCTCCCAGGCTTGGGAGAAACAAAGCTTCTCCTCGACTGAGTTGCTTGGATTCCCAGTGGAAAGTTGAGTCACAGAGAGGGACTCTCTGTCTCCTCACATACTGGGGCTTCACTCACTTTTATCAGCCAGAAGCTATTATAGAGGCTGTTCCCACATTCTTCTCCCCAGAATCTAAGGTGTCCTTTATAATTCTGGTGGATTCCCATTTTCCTTCTTAAATTAAAGCTCACAGAGTTGATCTTTATAGACTATCTTGCTATTTCCAAGTAGTGGAGGCACACTATAAGCCTCAAATCCACCATCTTGGAAAAAAAATACTATCTCTTTTAAAACTCAAGGACAGAATGTCTGGATGAGTCTGTCCAAATTTCATATCTGCACATGGTATATTTTCACCAAGTGCTAATGAGCCTCCAGCCATTCTTAATAAGACAGGGTGAGATGTCTTCCCAGAAGTTTATAAGGGCAAGTGTCAACATTTGTACATATATGACTATTGTCCAATCATTAACTCTACAAATATTTCTTAAGGGCATACTAGGTACCAAGTATTGTTCAGATGCTGTGGTTGCTGCTGTTAACAAAGCAGATGACAAAAATTCCAGCCCTAAGAGAGCCCATCTTCTCGCCTTGTGGAGAACTACCACTCTATAGGCTTGATTAAAAGTAGAACCTTAAAAATTATTCTTCTATTTCTGACCTTCTACAATCTCTTCTAAGAATTTAAACAAAGAAAATATCAGAAATTTATTTTAAATGTTCATTGCAGCATTTATGATGGCATTCTCTAGAAAAATTATAAATATTAAATGATAGGGGAATAATTAAATTTGCATCTGATGAAATATTAGGTAATCATTAAAAATTTAAATAAAAAATTGTAACACCATAGCACAGATAATTTAAAATGCCAAATTGTTTTCTAATAAGGTTGAACCAAGTTATATGTCTACCCACGGTGTTTGAGAGTATCCATCTAACCTTAACCTTGTTGCAGTGAGTACTTTTAAAAAACAGAACATGGTATAATCCTATGTATGTGTGATATAATTAAGTAACAAAGCCAGTTTGGATGGCCGAAATGGTATTTCACTTTAATTTATAAATATTTGATTTTTGTCAACTGTTTCATAAGGGAATTTGGATGAAGTTAGAGTTTGATTTATTGAGAGCATACCTGGTTAGTGAGGTTTTGGTATTTTCTTGAGAAGTTTACTTATTGTGCCACAATGTGGTTTACAAAAGATACTATAATTTTTTTTTTTTTTTTGAGACAGAGTTTTACTCTGTCTCCCAGACTGGAGTGCAGTGGTGCAATCTTGGCTCACTTGCTCAAGCAATTCTCTTGCCTCAGCCTCCTGAGTAGCTAGGATTACAAGCACACGCCACCACCCCAGGCTAATTTTTGTATTTTTAGCAGAGATAGGGTTTCACCATGTTGGCCAGGCTGGTCTTGAACTCCTGACCTCATGACCCAACCGCCTCGGCCTCCCAAAGTGTTGGGATTACGGGCGTGAGCCACTGCGCCCAGCCTACTTTAAATTTTTACTTTAAAATTCTTGAAAGTTTTTATGTATTCTTTAGGTTTACTGGGAAAATCACTAACTTACTTTAAATACTTTTAATTTGAGGAAGTTCACATCCAAACTAAGTTGAACAGTAAGTATTCATTATTCTTTACCCATATTTCTTTGTTGTTTAAACGGCCTGTTATTAGGTAAGGCATTGGTTGTTGCATTGTTGATTTTGCTTGTTATTTTAGATAGTTAAAAATACATATTTCTTGCATATTTGAGTACTATATATTTAACTGCTTTATTCTTCCTGTTCTTGGGAGCATCTGCTTCTATAACTTTTGACATTAAAGTTTTGATTGGAGGAATAAAAAATAAAACTGGTAAGCTAGGGCCAAAAGAAAATTGTTAAGTGTATAGCTAAGAAATGGAAAGCATTCACCATCTGTTACTACATTGCTTTTCTAAAATATAATGACAGGATGTAGAAACATACTACATTATTGAGTTTAAGCACTGAGTTTGGGCATAGCTTCTTGATTTCCCAACTCAGTCATTTGCCAGGAGCTTGAGTTGCAACATAATTTGAAAAAGCAGAGGGCGGGGGAAGGGGAATCTGTTTAGAGGGAGAAAAAGTCAGTTAACTCCAGCAAATGCAGAGTTGGGAGTTAGTATAACACATTTGGGAGGCAGGAGAGATGGATACCAGGAAGGGTGTTGGTACTGAAAAAAGTTTGAGGGAAATCTGGGTAGAAATGTGGAACTAGATCACAGGAGCCATAGACCTCATGCTGAAGAGCTTGAAGTTCTTTCTGTAGGTGATTGATAGCAGTAGAAGCATACAAGTTTAGATATAATGGATAAATATATAAATGTTTTATTGGTTCTATTTACAGCTAGACAGTGGAGTGTTCTTCCTTGAATATCTGGGTCACTCCCTTCCTCTCCAGACCACTTAAGTTTTTTCCAGTTAGTCTAAGCAAAGCAAACAGAATGAGTCCAAGCACCACTCACTTAAGCAAAAGAAGATTTGCTTTTTTTTTTCCAAAAAGAATCCTGTTATAACCCCAAAAATTAGAGGGTCAGAGGTCAGCAAAAAGAGTTCTGGTTTGTGGTATCTTTGGTGGATCATCACAGTGATGAAGGCATCAGTGTCTGAGCCTTCATCACACCAGTCTTGTATGATCCTTGATGAACTGGCATCCATCTTCAAGATGAAGATAATTAAAAAATATTGAATTATACACTTTATTTATTTATTTTATTTATTTGTTTTGAGATGGAGTCTCGCCATGGCTCCATAACCTAGGCTGGAGTGCAGTGGTGTGATCTCAGGTCACTGCAACCTCCACCTCCTGGGTTCAAGTGATTCTCCTGCCTCAGCCTCCCGAGTTGCTGGGACTACTGGTGTGCACCACCTCACCCAGCTAATTTTTGCATTTTTAGAGACAGGGTTTCACCATAATGGCCAGGCTGGTCTAGAACTCCCAAGTGATCCATCCACCTTGGCTTCCCAAAGTTTTGGAATTACAGGCATAAGCCTCCATGCTTGGCTGAATTATACACTTTAAATGGCTGAATTGTATCTCAGTAAAGCTGGTGTGTGTGTGTGTGTGTGTGTGTGTGTATTTGTATATTAAATAAGTCCCAGAGGAAAGGAATAAAGAAGGGAAGAAAGAGAAAAGCAAAGAAAATAAAGAAGGGAGGCAAAGAAGGAAAGAGAGAAGGAAAAAAAAAAGAATCCAGTGGGGAGGCCATTACAACGGGAACAAAGAGGAAGCGATGGCAGTGATAAAATATATACAAAGAAACCAGTGGATTCAGTGTCCATTAGTGTTCAATTCTCTGTTTCTAGAATGACGTTGATTGATAGAATTAGGAAAGGTTTGAAAAGAAAGTTTGTTTGAGTAGAAAAGCTAATGGTTTTAATTTTGGATAATAACAAGCAAGGGGAGTCATCCTGTTGGAAGCTGGAAATGTGTGAATAAGCATGGCCATGGAGATAGGGATTTGTGCCTTATTAGCAAGGAGATGCTGGGTTAAATCATTGCAGTCAGATTGGCTGAACAGAGAACACAGAGTACAAAGCTCAAAGGTTAAGGACATGCACCTTGAGGAATAAACACTGTCAGGCAGTGGGAGTAGAAGCCAGTAGAGAAGGAAGGCAGAGAAATAGGTGAAGGCAAAGTGTCAAGAAATCTGAGAGAGAATTTCAAGGAAAGGGATGATTGACTTTATTAAATGCTGCAGAAAATTAGGAAGAAATAATTGAGGAAAGGGCATCACGTTTTGTGAGCAGGAGTCAATTATGATCTTTCAGAATGTGTTTTGTAGAGTGGTAAGGATGCCGACTAATTGTTATCCTTTCCCTATGAGCTGGATCCTTGCCATTAGAATTTAAATACATTCCAGTAGCTTCTGAATTGAAAAGTCACACATTGACTTCATCTCTCCATAGCTACTTCTCTGCCTCTCCCTTATTGCTGTCACTGCCAAACTTTTCTGAATTTACGCTTGTCTCTACCTCTTCACCTAATATTCACTCCCCAGTCAGGTATTCTCTGACTTCTATACTGACACTTCACTGAATCTGCTGGAGCTAGGGTCACCAATTGTCCTGGTCAGTTTGGTCTACTTATAATAAAGATGCCATAGATGGGTGGCTTAATCAACAAACACTTATTTCTCATTGTGCTAGAGACTGGGAGTCCAAGATCAGGGTGCCAGCATAGTTGGGTTCTTGGGGGAGGCCCCTTTCTGGATTTTAGACAGCTACCTTACTGGATCTTCATATGGCAGATAGAGGCGGAGGGAGAGGGAAGGAAAGAGGGAAAGAGGGAGGGAGGGAGGGAGAGGGAAGGAAAGAGGGAAAGAGGGAGGGAGGGAGGGAGGGAGGGAGAGAGAGAATCTCTCACATCTCTTCTTATAAGGACACTAATCTATTTATGAGAGCTCCGTCCTCATGACCTAATTACCTCCCAAAGTCCCACCTCTGAATCATCATTTTGGGGATTAGAGCTTCAACATATGAATTTTGGGGGACACTTTCAGTCTATAGCACCAATGATCATTTTGTTGCTAAATGCAATAAATTGTTGTATTAGTTCATTTTCATGCTGCTGTTAAAGACATACATGAGACTGGGTAATTTATAAAGAAAAAAAGGTTTAATGGACTCACAGTTCCACATGGCTGGGGAGGCCTCACAATCATGGTGGAAGGTGAAAGCCATGTCTTACATGGCAGCCAACAAGAGAGAAGTGAGAATCAAGTGAAAGGGGTTTCCTCTTATAAAACCATCCGATCTCATGAGACTTATTCACCATCATGAGAACAGTATGGGAGAACTGCTCCCATGATTCAATTATCTCCCACCAGATCCCTCCCACAACACATGGGAATTATGGGAGCCACAATTCAAGATGAGATTTGGGTGAGGACCACAAGCCAAAGGGGAACAGCATGGCATGATGTCACCATTGCCATGGGAAGAGAAGAATGGACTGGCAGACTGTGACAAAAGTGGCAGAGATGCCTTCTGCTTCTGTCTGTCAGGGGTGCCTCTGTTTCTCTTTGCAAGTCAATGTTTTTCTTAGTTCTGAACTTGCATCACTTCTATTCTTATTTACAAATATTTCCAAGGTGATCTCAACTAGATCAGTTGCTTCATTGACCACCAATAGGCTGATGACTCCCAAATCTCTATATTCAATCCAGATAGCTCTGTTAAACTACAGATGCTGAAATGTTGATTAAGGGATTATATTGTTGGAAAGGTGCTAGTCAAGGGTCTTGCTGGGATGAAATGTGGTATTTTGGCTAAAATATTTGTCTATTTTAATGTGTGTGTATATTTAAACTGCAGTTATCTAAAATCCATGATAATCATGTGAGACTGTTCTAAAGGCTCTAGGAATTGCTTTAATTTATACCAGTAACACATAAATACATTCTTGCTACAAATCCTCCCCCCTCCAATTCAACGCAGTTTGCCAACAGTAAGCAACATGGGGGAGTTGGACGTGTATCCTTCACAGATTTTTATATTCATGTCCATCTATTCCATATGTACATATTGAATTATATCACTAGGTGAGTCACTAGGACTGGGAGAATATAACCATCAAATTACACAGTAGCCCATAAAGGCAAGTGGTAAGAGATGGGCCAACAACACCATTTAACAATTTTTATAACAACTGTTTTCAGTTCTTACTGTATTTAATCCCATTATTCTTAGCTCTGGGCTAAACATTTTCTCTTTCTTCTTGAAATTAATATCTTTCACATATTTTTGTAACTTTATCTCTTTATTCTGTCATCTCTTGGCAGGTTCTGCATATTTAATTTCTTTTTCTTTTTTTTTTAATGAATGAATCCCTGAAGGCTCCTATTTATATGCTTTGCTAGACCTACTGTTTTCAGGTGTCTTGTGTCCCCAGTTTGAACATGCATAGGACTGGATGGTCTCGGCAGGCAATCTTTTGCCTCTATACCTAGTCCAAATCAGCGCTGACCTGTTTTTCACTTAACGTCGCTGGAAACTGATCTCAAACTTGTTATTCATTATCATCCAAAGATCTTACCCTGTTTCTCCACTGTTTTTCCTCCTTGCCATTTGTTGCTTTCCAGGCTTCTCTATTATTGAATAACTATGCGAAAAGAATTTCCCCAGAGGTATTGGATTACATTTTCTCAAGATTTAAAAAATGTCCATGTTTATTAATGAACAATGTGGGCAGTTTGTGTCTGGGTTGGCCTGTTTTTGTAGCATTCCCTATTGCCTTGCCAGGATACTATTTGAAATATGACTTAATATTCCTTGAACTTCCTTTTGGAAACTGTTAATATATTAAATAATGTCAGGCAGGGCGTGGTGGCTCACACCTGTAATCTCAGCACTCTGGGAGGCCAAGGTGAGCAGATTGCTTGAGTTCAGTTCCTGGGCAACATAGTGAAACCCTGTCTCTACTAAAAATACAAAAAATTAGCCAGGAGTGGTGGCATGCGCCTGTAATCCTAGCTACTTGGGAGGCTGAGGTGGGGCCATCACCTGAGCCCGGGAGGTCAAGGCTGCAGTGAGCTGTGATTGCACCACTGCACTCCAGCCTGGGCAACCAGAGTGAAACCCTCCATGTCTCAAAAATAAATAAATAAATAAATAAAAATAAAAAATAATGTCAGAACCAAAGCAACAATAGCCCATATCACAATTGCCTTAAATGGATAGAATTAAGGCTTTTTATTTTTTCACACGCAATTCTACCCAATGCCTGCATTTTCTTTTCTTATCTTTTCTGATTATAAAAATAGCATATCATAATTAAGGCAAAATTGGAAATTACAGAATTTTTTTCTATAAAAATCAAATTTATTTTTCAGCATGTTTTAAATTTAATTTAATTTTTCTTTTTTTTTTTTTGAGACAGAGTCTTGCTCTGTCACCCAGGCTGGAGTGCAGTGACACTATCCCGGCTCACTGCAGCCTTGAACTCCCTGGCTCAAGCAATCGTCCTGCTTTAGCCTCCCTCCCAAAGTGTTGGGATTATGGGTATAAGCCACTGGGTGCAACCTGTATTTTTGTTTTAATGAAGTCTTTTGTGAAGTATGCACCAATTTGGATATATACATAAAACTGTTCACTCACTTATTCAGCATATTTTCAGTGATTACAATAGTAGTTATTTGCTTTTTACCTTCTATTTTCTTAAATTATACTTCTATATAAATATCACTTATACTTTTAAATTATTTTGAATTGAATATGATTTTTTGTGTTGATCTAATACACTGAAATTAGACTTTTCTGGAAAGTGCAATGTCTCTATAGAATTTACCAAGTTTTCAGAAATTTATAGCAAAATTTCCTTGTAAACTGACGACACTGATTCTCTGTACTTAGTAGAAAAATATAAGCTGTCAACAATATAATTTCATCAAAGTCCTCAGTATAAAAAGGTTTAAGTGGTTGTAGTATGAACTTTTGAAAATGATTTTATTTTTATCATAAGAAGTTTAAATATATGTGTAGAAAAAACTATACCCAATATACCAAAATATTGACAGTAGCTACTTCAGCATAATTATAGGCAATTTCCCTCCTGATTTAAAAAATGTGTTTTTTAAAAGAACCAGGATACAATCAAGTATGGTCATTAGGTTGTTATGTTCCTTTAGTCTCTTTTCATGACACGGACATTTGAAAAGGCCAGTTTTATATAATGCCCTACATTCTGGTGGGTGACTATTTCCTCAAGGTGACATTTACCTTGTTTTTCTGCTACCTGAATTTCCTATCAATGAAGTGAGATAAAAAGACTTGTTTACATTCAGAATAATGTTTTTGGCAAGACCTTTTCATAGATGATGCCTCAAGCAATCCTCCTGCCTTGGCCTCCTAAAGTGTTGGGATTACAGGTGTGAGCCACCACTCCTCCTGACCTATACTTCTTTTTAATTAGTATACTAGAGTTAGCATTTTCTCATACTTGGGAAATACTGACTCATACTGATTTGTAAATTTCTTCTTTAATGCCTGCATATAATTTTCCCATAGTGTTGCACCAAAATTTTCTTTACTGTTCTTTTCTAGTAAATATTTAGAATGTTTTCAGTTGGTCAATGCCACAAATAATGTTCTAGAACATTTTGTGACTGAATCTTTAAGTGTTGAATTACTTCCATAGGATAGAATCTTTCTATTTTCTTAAAATTCCAATTAAGCATGTAACTACATAAAGTACCCTGGTTAGTGACTGGCTCACAGACATATAATAGATTTTAATTAAATGCTAGCTTCTTTTTCTTTATGTCTAATGCCCATCTAGTGCTATAGTTTGCCTCATGCTACCTTATATTTTACTTCACTTTTTAATGTATATGCTCTTTTTTTTTCATCAGCCTTAAAAGCTCTTTGAGGTCAGATGTTGTGTTTTATTTGTGTATCCCTACAGCATTGATATGGTTTGACTCTGTGTCCCCACGCAAATCTTATCTTGAATTGTAATCCCCATAATTCCCGTATGTCATGGAGGAACCTGATGGGAGGTGATTGGATTGTGGAGGTGGTTCTCCTATGCTGTTCTTGTGACAGTGAGTGAGTTCTCATGAGGTCTAATAGTTTTATACGTGTTTGGAAAGTTCCTCCTTCCCTCGTCTCTTTTCTCTCCTGCCACCAGGTGAAGAAGGTCCTTGCTTCCCCTTTGCCTTCTGCCATGATTGTTAGTTTCCTGAGGCCTCCATAGCCATGTGGAACTGTGAGTTAATTAAACTTGTTTTCTTTATTAATTACCCAGTCTTGGATATTTCTTTAGAGAAGTGTGATGGACTAATACAAGCATGTGTTACGTTTTAGTCATCATAGACACTACAGAAATGTTTGTTGATAATAGTGATTTAGTGATATTTAACTTTGTTGTGGCAAATTTAGTAGCTTTAAAGTGAGCTTTAAAGTCATTAGGCCCAGGTGCAGTGTCTCACATCTGTAATCCTAGCACTTTGGGAGGCCAAGACAGGTGGATCGCTTGAGCTCAGGAGTTCAAGACCAGCGTAGGCAACATGGCAAAACCCTGTCTCTATTAAAAAAAAAATTAAAGTGATAAGAACTACCTCTGATTTTGGGGGCTTATGTCTAATGGAAGGCTTGCTTACGTCTATTCCTCCTGTTAAAAGGCTTCATCCTTTTGTATGTATACAGTGGGATTGGGGAGGATGCTACTAATGTGTTTCTTAAATCAGTTCCATGTCATGGATAAGATATTGTTAACTTTGGTGGTCATAATTCTTTTATTTTAACCACAATCTACCATATATTTTGTGGTATGCTGGTGAGAGGCCCTTGGTGTGGACCAATGAGTAAGTAATGTGGCTGGATGTCCCCTCCAGAATGTGGCAGTGTCTTTTCTTGGGAAGATTTCATTGACAGATGAGTCTGCACAAAAGTGGTTAACATGCATATTGGGACAGCGAAATTAGGGGATGTAAAATGTTTATTAATCTAGAACAGTTATTATTTATTTGATATTGATAGACGTTAATGATACCCTAAAACAAATACTTTAAAAACTTTTTGTATGTTTAATTTTTTGTAGAGATGGGATCTCTCTATGTTGCCCAGGCTGGTCTCAAACTCCTGGACTCAAGTGATCCTCCCGCCTCAACCTCCCAAAGTGCTGGGTTACAGGCGTGAGCCACCATGCCCAGCCCCAAACAACTACTTTTTAATGCCTTATTTTTATGAAATGAGGGTGGACCAATGGTAAATCTTTCTCTTTGAAGGTCCTTTGGTATTACTTCAATTGAATTAAAGTTGATATTTAATACAATATTATTACTTATAATCTATTAAGTAATTTTTCTTGGTTATAGTTCACATCTTTTTTTTTTTTTTTAAAGTTTACAGTTTAGTTTTTAAAATGCTTCTTTTAGTTTGAAATATTTTATATTTAGAAATGTTTAGACCAAAAATTACAAATTGTCTTTCAAATTAAAACTGACATTCTTCTCCATGAGGAAACTGTATTTTTGTTGCATAGACCATAGAATAAACTTTGAAATGGATGATTACATTTAATTTTTACAATTATTTTAGAATGGAAGAGAATTTTTAAAAATACACTTAATGTATATGGATAACAGGAATCATATGTTATTAATAAGTAGAACTACAAATAAATAATAAATGTTTCTTGAGTAAATGAATTTTTTCTCTGCTGCTATTGGTAAGGCCTAATGAAAGAATAAGCACACAGTCTATGAATAACATAAAATCTTCTGCAGTCTTTAGAATAGAAGATAATAATACCTCCTTTTAACTTAAAATAAAGAAGCATTTAATTTGCCTTTTGGGCCTACAAGATGAATATTGTCATTTTTCTTTTCAAGATGAGAAACATTCACAAAACTTCCTCTTCTCTGCCCCCATCATGGAAAAACTCGTCAAAGTGAATTAACCTTCAGTATTTTCAATGTTATAAGCATTAGCCCCACTCACCATCATAACATCCTTATAAATTAAGTATTATTTCTTTTTGCACATAGGTAGATAAATTGAGAGACTATGTCTCAATATGAATGCATTGTGTTATTTAGTGTCATAACAGTTTTCTCATTCTTATATTCTTATATTAGGTACACAGAATCCATGCATACTTTTGATGGAATTCTGTTTTCCACTGTTATTAATTGTAGTTAGTACAAACCAATTTCTCATTCTGCAAAAATACCAAAAGACCTTGGAAAGTAAATCAAGTATCTTCCAATGGACAAATGCTTTAATTAACTGGGGGAAATAATACAATGAAATAGAAAGACTAAGCACTAAATTGCATCCCTTCCTGTGTTTGTACTTACCACCAACTACATCAAGTTCATTTCAAACTCCTCCTATATTAGTGGCCTAGGATTATTACTTTTGTTACCATTCTCTCAGACCTCCCCACATACATGTTTCTATTTGATTTGACAAACTCCTAGAAGTTTCTTTGGGACCACATCTCTCACACATTTCATAAAGTTCATTTGTTCCTTACCTTCTAGTACTCCACTTGATCTCCATAAGACTAAGTGACCCTATACACATCTAAATACATACATGCAAAGCCATGCATCAGCTTTTATTCCTGTCTCAAAATCCACATCTATCCCCAACCTGGCTTGAGGAGAGAATGTGGTAGTGATTTCTGGAGGGGAACTAGATCGGTTGGACAGATGGTGGCAGTGTTAGGGTGCATTTAAATTTTGCTTTCTTCTGGGGTTTTTTTTACCGCCAGCACTCAACCTCATCCTAGAAGCTCTTCAGTTTAGAAGATCTTCCCAGGCTTTCTTAAAAACTTCAAGAAAGCCACCTGAAAAAGATCACAAGCTGAAAAAGGATAAGGTATATGTCAAGTAAGTGCAGGGTGGATATGTGGAAATGAAAATGTGTGAATGACAAATTCTAAGCTCTATTCTGAAGGCAGATTTTATTTCCTTTGAATTATACTCTTTCTATTCCCTTTACTTCATGCTACCTGGGGCACTTGAGTCAGGACAGAAAACAATAAAATTAATCACTCTAAAATTTTACACCATTACTAGTATATTATTTGTTTTTATAACCTCTGTGATGTTAATATGACTCCCATTTTACAACTGAGAAAAGTGGGGTTCAAAGAAGTTAAGTGATTCATAGAATCAGTAAGTGGTGGAACTTGGACTTAATCCAGGGCTTTTGACTCTACTTCTGTGCTTTCTTTAGTAAGTCATAATAGGAAGACAATAGCACAGTATTTGGGAATTGCCAAAAATGAACATAAGAAAAAAGACCATATTTGGAATTTGAAAAGTTATTCTAACAACATTACATACAGAATCATTATTTGGGTAGGAAATTGTAGAGAAATAGACTGCCAAACTTTCTTCTAGCTCACTAGATTGTTACAAGGCAACCCTGTAAAAGGCTATGCTTTACTGGTTGCAGAAATGACAACCACAACAATAATAAGAATGGAGACCCATAAAATTCACAGGAAGTACCTAAAAGAAATCTAAATGAAAAACATTTAAAAATGAAAACAATAGATCTATGTAAAAGAAAACATCTTAAAGAATCAAAGTGAGGAAAATAAAAAACTTCAATCTCAGTTGCAGCAATAAAAAGCAAGCAGCTAAAATATGAACTCCCTTTTATTACAGTATAACTGCCAAGCAACCAAAGAGAGAAACAGCCCATGCATGACAAGGGATTATAGGCAGGGACTCTGTGTATTATAGGAAGAATTTCTCTATAGATTCCAAAGCATATTCTTTATTTGGAGTAGGAAATATTTCAATATTTTAACAAATTCAGTTATAATTAAAATAAGTCTATTTGGACTTCTTCTCTAGAATAATTTCTACCTAATTCTCACCTAATATTATCAGCCCATCCGTCACATGTTAGAAGGCAAAAAAAAAAGAAAGGTAATGGAAGATAATGTGTTTGTTCAATTTAGTTTATTAAAAATGCTTTTTATGTCAATTTAAAAAGCCTGGGGTACCTGGCAAGATGGCCAAACAGGAACAGCTCCGGTCTGCATCTCCCAGCGAGATCAATGCAGAAAGTGGGTGATTTTTGCATTTCCAACTGGGGTACCCAGCTCATCTCATTGGGACTGGTTAGACAGTGGGTGCAGCCCACAGAGAGCGAGCAGAAACAGGGTGGGGCGTTTCCTCACCCGGGAAGTCTAAGGGGTCAGGGAACTCCTTTCCCTAGAGAAGGGAAGCTGTGAGGGACCATGCCCTGAGGAACGGTGCATTCTGGCCCAGATACTACGCTTTTCCCACAGTCCTCACAACCCACAGAGGGGAGATTCCGCGGGTGCCTACACCACAAGGGCCCTGGGTTTCAAGCACAAAACTGGGCGGCCGTTTGGGTAGACACCAAACTAGCTGCAGGAGTTTTTGTTTTTTCATATCCCAGTGGTGCTTAGAATGCCAGTGAGACAGAACTGTTCACTCCTCTGGAAAGGGGGTTGAAGCCAGGGAGCCATGTGGTCTAGCTCAGCTGATCCCACCCTCATGGAGCCCAGAAAGCTAAGATCCACTGGCTTGAAATTCTCACTGCCAGCACAGCAGTCTGAAGTCCACTTGGGATGCCCCAGCTTGGTGGGGGGAGGGGCATCCAATATTATGGAGGCTTGAGTAGGCGGTTTTCCCCTCACAGTGTAAACAGAGCCTCCTGGAAGTTCAGACTGGGTGGAGTCCCCCGCAGCACCACAAAGCCGCTGTAACCAGACTACCTCTATTTTTTTTTTTTTTTGAGACAGAGTCTCACTCTGTTGCCCAGGCTGGAGTGCAGTGGCATGAGGCGTGATCTTGGCTCACTATAAGCTCTGCCTCCCGGGTTCATGCCATTCTCCTGCCTCAGCCTCCTGAGTAGCTGGGACTACAGGCGCCCACCACCATGCCTGGCTAAATTTTTTTTTTTTTTTTTAGTAGAGACGGGGGTTTCACCGTGTTGGCCAGGATGGTCTCGATCTCCTGACCTCGTGATCTGCCTGCCTTGGCTTCCCAAAGTGCTGGGATTACAGGAGTGAGCCACAGTGCCACCTAGCCAGACAACCTCTCTAGATTCCTCCTCTCTGGGCAGGGCATCTCTGAAAGAAAGGCAGCAGCCCCAGTCAGGGGCTTACAGATAAAACTCCCGTCTCCCTGAGACAGAGCACCTGGGAGAAGGGGCGGCTGTGGGCACAGCTTCAGCAGACTTAAACGTCCCTGCCCCCTGGCTCTGAAGACAGCAGCAGATTTCCCAGCACAGCACTCAAGCTCTCCTAAGGGACAGACTGCCTCCTCTAGTGGGTCCCTGACCCCTGTGCCTCCTGACTGGGAGATACTTCCCAGCAGGGGTCGACAGACACCTCATGCAGGAGAGCTCTGGCTGGCATCTGGTGGGTAACCCTCTGGGACAATGCTTCCAGAGGAAGGAACAGGCAGCAATCTTTCCTGTTCTGCAGCCTCTGGTGGTGATACCCAAGCAAACAGGGTCTGGAGTGGACCTCCAGCAAACTCCAATAGATCCGAAAAAGAGGGGCCTGACTGTTAGAAGGAAAACAAACAGGAAGGAATAGCATCAACATCAACAAAAAGGGCGTTGACACAAAACCCCATCCGAAGGTCACCAACATCAAAGACCAAAGGTAGATAAACCCATGAGGGTGAGGAAAAACCAGCGCAAAAAGCCTGAAAATTCCAAAAACCATAACGTCTCTTCTCCTCGAAAGGATCACAATTCCTCACCAGCAAGGGAATGGAACTGGACGGAGAATGAGTTTGACGAATTGACAGAAGTAGGCTCCAGAAGGTGGGTAGAACAAACTCCTCCCAGCTAAAGGAGCATGTTCTAACCCAATGCAAGGAAACTAAGAACCTCGAAGAAAGGTTAGAGGAACTGCTAACTAGAATAACCAGTTTAGAGATGAACATAAATGACCTGATAGAGCTGAAAAACACAGCACAAGAACTTCGTGAAGCATGCACAAGTATTACTAGCTGAATTGATCAAGCAGAAGAAAGGATATCAGAGACTGAAGATCAACTTAATGAAATAAAGTGTGAAGACAAGATTAGAAAAGAAATAATGAAAAGGAATGAACAAAGCCTCCAAGAAATATGGGGCTATGTGAAAAGACCAAACCTACGTTTGATTGGTGTACCTTAAAGTTATGGGGAGAATGGAACCAAGTTGGAAAACACAGTTCAGGATATTATCCAGGAGAACGTCCCCAACCTAGTAAGACAGGCCAACATTCAAATTCAGGAAATACAGAGAACACCACAAAGATACTCCTCGAGAAAAGCAACCCCAAGACATATAATCATCAAATTCACCAAGGTTGAAATGAAGGAAAAAATGTTAAGAGCAGCCAGAGAGAAAGGTTGGGTCACCCACAAAGGCAAGCCCATCAGACTAACAGCAGATCTCTCTGAAAAACCCTACAAGCCAGAAGAGAGTGGGGGCCAATATGCAGCATTTTTAAAGAAAAGAATTTTCAACCCAGAATTTCATATCCAGTCAAACTAAGCTTCATAAACAAAGGAGAAATAAAATCCTTTACAGACAAGCAAATGCTAAGAGATTTTGTCACCACAAGGCCTGCCTTACAAGAGCTCCTAAGGGAAGCACTAAACATGGAAAGAAACAATCGGAACAAGCCACTGCAAAAACATGCCAAATTGTAAAGACGATCAATGCTAGGAAGAAACTGCATCAATTAACGGGCGAAATAACCAGCTAACATCATAATGACAGGATCAAATTCACACATAACAATATTAACCTTAAATGTAAAGGGGCTAAACGTCCCAATTAAAAGACACAGACTAGCAAATTGGATGAAGAGTCAAGGCCCAGGCTGGGCTCGGTAGCTCACACCTGTAATCCCAGCACTTTGGAAGGCTGTGGCGGGCAGATCACGAGGTCAGGAGATTGAGACCAGCCTGGCTAACATGGTGAAACGCTGTCTCTACTAAAAATACAAAAAATTAGCCAGGTGTGGTGGCATGCATTTGTAGTCCCACCTACTTGGGAGGCTGAGGCAGGAGAATTGCTTGAACCCGGGAGGCAGAGATTGCAGTGATCCAAGATCACGCCACTGCACTCCAGCCTGGGGGAAAGAGCAAGACTCCGTCTCAAAAAAACCCAAAACCCAAAAACCAAAAACCAAAACAAAAGTCGAGGCCCATCAGTGCGCTGTATTCAGGAGATCCATCTCAAGTGCAAAAGCACACAGGCTTAAAATAAAGGGATGGAGGATCATTTGCCAAGCAAATGGAAAGAAAAAAAAAAGTAGTGCTTTCAATCCTAGTCTCTGATGAAACAGACTTTAAACCAACAAAGATAAAAAAAGACAAAGAAGGGCATTACATAATGGTAAAGGGATCAAAGCAACAAGAAGAGCTAACTGTCCTAAATATATATGCACCAATACAGAAGCACCAAGATTCATAAAGCAAGTTCTTAGAGACCTCAAAAGAGACTTAGACTCCCACATAATAATAGTGGGAGACTTTAACACCCCACTATCAATATTAGACAGATCAATGAGACAGAAAATTAACAAGGATATTGAGAACTTGAACTCAGCTCTGGACAAAGTGGACTTAATACACATCTACAGAACTCTCCACCCCAAATCAACAGGATATACATTCTTCTCAACACCACATTGCAGTTATTCTAAAATTGAGCACATAATTGGAGGTAAAACACTCCTCAGCAAATGCAAAAGAACAGGAATCATAACCAACAGTATCTCAGATCACAGTGCAATCAAATTAGAACTCAGGATTAAAAACTCACTCAAAACTGCACAACTGCATGGAAACTGAACAACTCGTGAATGACTGCTGGGTAAATAACAAAATGAAGGCAGAAATAAATAAGTTCTTTGAAACCAATGAGAACAAAGACACAATATACCAGAATCTCTAGGACACAGCTAAAGGAGTGTTTAAAGGGAAATTTATAGCACTAAATGGCCACAGGAGAAAGTGGGAAGGATCTAAAATCAACACCCTAACATCACAATTAAAAGAACTAGAGAAGCAAGAGCAAACAAATTCAAAAGCTAGCAGAAGACAAGAAATAAATAAGATCA
Source organism: Macaca fascicularis (assembly GCF_037993035.2). Lineage (NCBI taxonomy): Eukaryota > Metazoa > Chordata > Mammalia > Primates > Cercopithecidae > Macaca > Macaca fascicularis. Next base: position 169,096,491 of record NC_088377.1, on the reverse strand, counting down.
GAGCAGAACTGAAGGAGATAGAGACACAAAAAACCCTTCAAAAAATCAATGAATCCAGGAGCTGGTTTTTTGTAAAGGTTAACGAAATAGATAGACTGCTAGCCACACTAATAAAGAAGAAAAACAGAAGAATCAAATAGACACAATAAAAAATGATAAAGGGGATAGCATCACTGATCCCACAGTAATACAAATTACCATCAGAGAATACTACAAACACCTGTATGCAAATAAACTAGAAAATCTAGAAGAAATGGATAAATTCCTGGACACACAAATCTCCCAACACTAAACCAGGAAGAGGCCAAATCCCTGAATGAACCAATAACAAGTTCTGATATTGAGGCAGTAATTAGTAGCCTACCAACCAAAAAAAGCCCAGGACCAGATGGATTCACAGCCAAATTCTCCCAAATATACAAAGAGGAGCTGGTACCATTCCTTCTGAAATGATTCTAAACAATAGAAAAAGAGGAAATCCTCCCTAACTCATTTTATGAGGCCAGCATCATCCTGATACCAAAACCTGGCAGAGACACAACAAAAAAAAGAAAAATTTTAGGCCATTATTCCTGATGAACATTGATGTGAAAATTCTCAATAAAATACTGGCAAACTGAATACAGCAGCACATCAAAAAGCTTATCCACCACGATCAAGTCAGCTTCATCCCTGGGATGCAAGGCTGGTTCAACATATGCAAATCAATAAATGTAATCCATCACATAAACAGAACAAATTACAAAAACCACATGATTATCTCAATAGATGCAGTAAAAACCTTCAATAACATTCAACACCCCTTCATGCTAAAAACTCTCAATAAATTAAGTATTGATGGAACGTATCTCAAAATAATAAGAGCTGTTTATGACAAACCCACAGCCAATATCATTCTGAATGGGCAAAAACTGGAAGCATTTCCTTTGACAAGACAAGGATGCCCTCTCTTACCACTCATATTCATAGTATTGGAAGTTCTGGCAAGGGCAATCAGGCAAGAGAAAGAAATGAAGCATATTGAAATAGGAAGAGCAGAAGTCAAATTGTCCCTGTTTGCAGATGACATGATTGTATATTTAGAAAACCCCATCGTCTCAGCTCCAAATCTCCTTAAGCTGATAAGCAACTTCAGCAAATTTTCAGGATACAAAATCAATGTGCAAAAATCACAAGCATTCCTATACACCAATAATAGACAAAGAGCCAAATCATGAATGAACTCCCATTCACAATTGCTACAAAGAGAATAAAATACCTAGGAATACAATTTACAAGGGATGTGAAGGACGTCTTCAAGCAGAACTACAAACCACTGCCCAAGGAAATAAGAGAGGACACAAACAAATGGAAGAACATTCCATGCTCATGGATAGGAGGAATCAATTCGTAAAAATGGCCATACTACCCAAAGTAATTTATAGATTCAGTGCTATCTCCATCAAGCTACCAATGACTTTCTTCACAGAGTTAGAAAAAACTACTTTAAATTTCATATGGAACCAAAAAAGAGCCCATATAGCCAAGACAATCCCAAGCAAAAAGAAAAAACCTGGAGGCATCACGCTACCTGACTTCAAACTATACTACAGGGCTGCAGTAACCAAAACAGTATGGTACTGGTACAAAAACAGAGATGTAGAGCAATGGAACAGGACAGAGACCTCAGCCATAATACCACACATCTACAACCATCTGATCTTTGACAAGCCTGACAAAAACAAGAAATGGGGAAAGGATTCCCTATTTAATAAATGGTGCTGGGAAAACTGGCTTAGCCATATGTAGAAAGCTGAAACTGGATCCCTTCCTTACGCCTTATACAAAAATTAACTCAAGATGAATTAAAGACTTAAATGTTAGATCTAAAACCATAGAAACCCAAGAAGAAAATCTAGGCAATACCATTCAGGACATAGGCATGGGCAAGGACTTCATGACTAAAACACCAAAAGGAATGACAACAAAAGCCAAAATTGACAAATGGGACCTAATTAAACTAAAGAGCTTCTGCACGGCAAAAGAAACTGTCGTCAGAATGAACAGGCAACCTACAGAATGGGAGAAAATTTCTGCAATCTATCCATCTGACAAATGGCTAATATCCAGAATCTGCAAGGAACTTAAACAAATTTTCAAGAAAAAACCAAACAGCCCCATCAAGAAGTGGGCAAAGGATATGAACAGACATTTCTCAAAAGAAGACATTTATGCAGCCAACAAGCGTATGAAACAAAGCTCATCATCACTGGTCATTAGAGAAATGCAAATCAAAACCACGATGAGATACCATCTCAGGCCAGTTAGAATGGCAATCATTAAAAAGTTAGGAAACAACAGATGCTGGAGGATGTGGAGAAATAGGAATACTTTTACACAGTTGGTGGGAATATAAATTAGTTTAACCATTGTGGAAGATAGTGTGGCAATTCCTCAAGGATCTAGAACCAGAAATACCATTTGACTCAGCAATCCCATTACTAGGTATATACCAAAAGGATTATAAATCATTCTACTATAAAGACAAATGCACACGTATGTTTATTGCAGCACTATTCACAATAGCAAAGACTTGGAACCAATGTTATCAATGTTAGACTGGATAAAGAAAATGTGTAATGGCCGGGCGCGGTGGCTCAAGCCTGTAATCCCAGCACTTTGGGAGGCCGAGGCGGGCGGATCACAAGGTCAGGAGATCGAGACCACAGTGAAACCCCGTCTCTACTAAAAATACAAAAAATTAGCCGGGCGCGGTGGCGGGCGCCTGTAGTCCCAGCTACTCAGGAGGCTGAGGCAGGAGAATGGCGGGAACCCGGGAGGCGGAGCTTGCAGTGAGCCGAGATCGCGCCACTGCACTCCAGCCTGGGCAACAGCGTGAGACTCCGTCTCAAAAAAAAAAAAAAAAAAAAAAAAAAAAAGAAAATGTGGCACATATACACCATGGAATACTATGTAGCCATAAAAAAGAATGAGTTCATGTCCTTTGCAGGGACATGGATGAAGCTGGAAACCATCATTCTCAGCAAACTAACACAGGAACAGAAAACCAAACACTGCATATTCTCACTCATAAGTGGGAGCTGAACAGTGAGAACGCATGGACACAGGGAGGGGAGCTTCACACACTGGGGCTTGTTGTGGGGTGGGAGGCTCAGGGGGGGATAGCATTAGGAGAAATATGTAATGTAGATGATGGGTTGATGGGTGTAGCAAACTACCATGGCAAGTGTATACCTATGTAACAAACCTGCACGTTCTGCATATGTATTCCAGAACTTAAAATATAAGTTTCTTTAGCTATTTGGGACCTTTTGTGGTTCTATAAATATTTTTGGAGTTTTTTTATTTCTGTGAAAAATGCCATTGGAATTTTGATGGTGATGGAATTAACTCTGTAAATCGCTTTGGGTGGCATGGGCATTTTAATATCAGTTCTTCCAATTCATGAACACGGGATACAATTTTACTTGTGTGTTCTACATTTTCTGTCATTAATGTTTTATAGTTTTCAATGTGGAGATAGTTCATCTCCGTGGTTAAACTTATTTGTAAAAATTTTGTTCTTCATTAAGAAGCAAACAACAGACACTGGGTTCTACTTGAGTGAGCAGGGTGAAAGCAGGGAAAGGAGTAGAAAACATAAAAATTGGGTACTGGGCTTAGTATCTGCATGATGAAATAATATGTTCAACGAAGCCCCAATATACGTGTTTAGCTAATGTAACACACCTTCACATGTACCTTCAAATGTAAAATAAAAGTTAGAAAAAAAACCCCTTTCTCTACTATTAAAAGTGGATCTGGCTATAGCCATTATGAATAATGGCTTTTTATTGAGTTTGATAGACCCTCATATTGCTTATTTAACCTTACCTTAATATTTTTAAGAAAAAATATTTATGTAAAATATTAAGATGAGAATAAAACTCACCCATAATTCCCTTGCTCAGAGATAACCATTGTTAATATCTTGGTGTATTCCTTAGATTTCAGAATACTTAATGGAACAGATAATGTTCCAGAAGGATATTTTTGTAGGAATATCAAAAATTTAAGAAAATTAAGTTCCAATGATTTATAATTACACAATTATTTTTGTGTATTGTTCTCCCGCAATGCTCACAGACTCTTGGTGTTCAAGGGCACCTAAAAGGCCACATACAGGAATCACTTCCAGAGATGGTGTTGCATCTTTGACAGAATATGATTTAACAATTGGTAAGGGTCATTCTGACAACTTTCCCTTTAAAAGCACTTATTAAAGATTTTGGAGTTTGGTATTTCAAGACTTTTAAAAACATTTTAGTACCTACGGAGGAGTGTTTCTAAGACATATATGTGCGTCAGAATCACCTGGAAGGCTTATTAAAGCACAGATTGCAGAGTTTCTCATTCAATACGCCCAGGAGAGGGGCTTGAGCCTTTGTGTTTCTAAATTTTCACCTGAGTGATACTGATGCTGCTGGCCCGGGAACTACACTTTGAAGACTTCTGACACATGAACCCAGTTTAGAGGAGGCAATTTCTCCTGCAAACCTAGTTTCATTTTTCATTTGCGATACTTCACACCACAGTCATAAACTGTAGGTTTTATTTTGGATTTTTAAAATGAAATTTTATAATCCAGCTTTAATGAGAATGTCAAGAACAAGCTTAAATGTAGACTATAGGAGTTCAATTTAAAGTGGAGTTCAACTTAAAGCTCTATAAGCATGACAGAGGAAAAGCAATTCCTTCAAAAGAAACCCTCCTAAATCCCAGAATTTCCTATTTAGGTACCAATTGTATAAAAGCATTTAGGGTATATGTGAACTTATGAATCTGCAGGTATGGCGAAAACTGTTCCTCATCTTCTAAACCCCACTACTTGAATATTACTCTTCAAACCTTAAACCTTGTCAGCATGGCCTCTCCCACTTCTGTTATGTTTGATCAGTGTCCAGACACTCTTACACATGTCCCTAGTCCTTAGAAACTTCACACACTTTCCAACGTACTCATCCTCGATACTCATTGAAATATTTGTAAAGATATTGTAGAGCGTGAGGCATGTCCAGTGGATCTCACAGCTTTACCAGGCAACGTGTTCCAGCCCATTCACTTTATAAAATTTTGTATTTAAAAAAGTCCTTATAGTAATTGAGGCAGGATATGGTTTGGGAGTTAGGAGACCTCCATTCTAGGTCTAGTTCTGCTGTGACTTAGTTGTTAAATTTATGCAAATTGCTTAACTCATTTCTACGTAGTGTTCCAGAGTTCAGGAATTTGGTGTCAAGCAAATCAGTCTGAATCCAAGTTTCTGGTGTTCACTGACTCTGGGAATCTGTAAAAATGGGGATGACAGTAAATACACAGCAGAGTTGATGTAAATATCAGAATATATTATATGTCCCTTACAGTGTCTGTCACACTAAGATGTCAATATTGCTAGTTATTATTATTATACATAAAATGATAGGTTGGACTGAATAATGGATGCTTGGGCATTTTCCAGCTCTACAGCGCCATGATTTTTAAGTGAAAATACGTTGAAAAATAATGATGGCCTGTAGTAGTTTGCTAGGGCTGTTCTGGTGAAGTACCCACAAACTGGGTAGCTTAACAACCAAAATTTATTTTCTCACAGTTATGGAGGCTAGAAGTCTGAAATTAGGATATCAGCAGGATTTGTTTCTCCTGAGGCCCCTTTTCTTGGCTTGTAGATGGCTGTCTTCTTCCTGTGTCTTCACATGGTCTTTTCCCTGTGTGTATCCGTGTCCAAGTTTTCATTTCCTAGAAGGACAGCAGTCTTTTGGGATTAGGGCGCAGCTCAATGACCTCATTTTACCTTAATTACCTTTTTAAAGACTCTATCTCCAAATACAAGCACATTCTTAAGTACTGGGAGCTAAGACTTCAACATATGAATCTGGGAGAACACAGTTCAACCCGTAACAATGGCAAAGCATGCAATTTTGGCCCTTTTCCTCTTACTGGGGTTGATAAAGGATTATGATGAAGTTATCCTTAACTTTTGTTTTTCAGTTTCTGTTTTGGCGAGTCATTTCATGATGAACTTTTCTCTATACAAGAGCAAAAAAACAAACCAAACCAAACCAAAACAAAAAAACAAACCAAAACACCGCCACCACCACCATCAAAACCCACAGGGAAGCATCTGGTTGTGACTTTGCTTTTGATACTAATATATGTCTCAGAACAGATGTCCTTGTTTTCTGCAAATAAATACTGATCATCCACTAATTAAATGCATTAGTGGCAAGAAGCAATGTTCACATCCCACGTTTTCTGCTGTGTGGGCATTCATTAACCAACAAGGTAATGCCCTGATGAGTAGTTCTCTGGCAAAGCTCTGAGATCCACTGGACCACTCGTTCCTGCCTCGTGCTCTTTTTTTTTTTTTTTGAGACGGAGTCTCCCTATGTCGCCCAGGCTGGAGTGCAGTGGCGTTATCTCGGCTCACTGAAAGCTCCGCCTCCCGGGTTTACGCCATTCTCCTGCCTCAGCCTCCCGAGTAGCTGGGACTACAGGCGCCCGCCACCTCGCCCGGCTAATTTTTTTGTATTTTTAGTAGAGACGGGGTTTCATTGTGTTAGCCAGGATGGTCTCGATCTCCTGACCTTGTGATCCGCCCGTCTCGGCCTCCCAAAGTGCTGGGATTACAGGCTTGAGCCACCGCGCCCGGCCGCCTCGTGCTCTTAATTTGAGGCATTAATGATTGCCTGACCAGTAACTGTGCTTGTTAAGACACATTTACACATAGTCCATTGGGAAACCAATTATTTTATCATTAGAATTGGGAAGAATTCATTGGCTTACCTTGGCTTGGAAGCTGTTACAACAAGGAGGTTCTCCTAGGTGTGAAAGAGATCATGTTTAAATGAATGCCAGCCTTAAATTGCTTGAGATATACTTAGTGCTCAGTGAATGTCAACTTATTGAATTTATTATTCATTCTATCAAAAAGTCCCAATTCGTTGTGGGTAGAAACATGAAATGATTTTATTTTTTCAAGTGATGCTCTGTCTTTGGGTAATGGGCTCCTTTGAGGCATAGTAGAGTGCTTCCACAACTTTGAAGACGCACATTTGTGAAGACAGTTTATTAAACATGTTTTAAGATTCAGTGGTATTAGTTTTTAAGTATTAAACTCATGCTAGGCCCAAATCTCTATCCACCCCCTAACATATACCAGTAAGACCTCTGACCCTAGGCTGCTTGGTACTGATAGTGATGGTGGGGACAGTGCTGGTGGTGGTATGGTAGTAGTGGTAGTGATGTGGTGGTGGTGGTGGTGCTGGTAGTAAGGGTGGCAATGGTGTAGTGGTGGTGGTGATAGTAGTGGTGGTAGTGGTGGTGGTTATGGTAGTGATGGTGGCAATGGTGTAGTGGTGGTGGTGGTGATGGTGGTGGTAATAGTGGTGGTGATAATGGTGGTAGTGATGGTACTGATAGTGTCAATAGTGTAGTGATGGTGGTGGTGGTGATGGTAGTGGTAATGGTGGCGGTTGTGGCAGCTGTGGTGGTGGCAGGAGCTGGAGTGGCGATTCGGGCATGGCTGGCAGGAGTGTGGAGAGAGCACACACAGTGGACACTATCTGAGACACCTCTCTTCATCCCTCCTTTCTCACTGCTTCCCCTCTGGTACTCGGGTGGGAAGTGAGTGGGAAAGGTAGAAGCTGAGGTCTCCTTACAGAATGACTTATGGTGAGGCAGTAGTTTCCACTCCGTTGTGACTGAGTTACTGATTCTCTAACACTGACTGGTGCTTAACACATCTGCATATTTGGTAGCAAGCACATATGGATTCTCTGAGGTGCGTTTGTTGGTTCCTGTAAGGGTGCTAATAGAGACCTTGTCTTTGCATAGTCCCTGGCACTGGCAATCTGGCTTGGACTCCACAGCTATCATGTCTGCAGCCCCTGCCCCAGTTGGTTCCTGCCACTTGCCTCTTGCTGTTGGGGTCTCATTGGCTCTTTGGCCATTGTTCAGTGGAGTAGATCGCTGAGGATCAGGCTCCTTTAGCAGTGTCATCTTGGCCCACAGGCATTCAGAAATCCTTGTTGCTGACGATAGTGGAAATGCAGGTTGCCCCTCACAGGCAAACCTCTAAGATCTATCATCAGTCTCTGAAGCAGCATCAGGCCCTTTGCTAATCCAGTTCTTGATCCACTCTTACATAAGATGCTAGCTCTAGTCCCTAGCTTAGTTGAGGTGGGGGGAGTTTGGGAATCCTCAATCTCTCTGATGAACTTTCTTTGGCTTTCCAGAGGTAAAGGAAGAGAATACCCTCATTTCAATAAGTGTAGCCTCCTAAATTGTGACCTCTCCTCTCCCAAATCTTTCCTCCTTAGTTCTTTCAGAATGTTGGAGCCCTGTGGGATGGTATCTTGGCCTTCAGCAGCTGCAGCTGTGACTCAAAATGTAGGGATTTTCTGGATCTTCTTTTTCAGCAGTGGCTCTGAACTGCCAGTTCTGTCACTCAGAAGAAAGCCATGCACTTGCTTTCATTTTGTTACACTAAGCAGAAATAGAAAATGAAAGGGTTGGATCAGATGGTCTTGAATATCTCAACTAACTCTGAGATATGAAAATCACTTGCTAAAAAAAGAGGATGAAACCTCGAGAAATAGTTTTGCTAAAGAAGGTGTAATATTAGATTTTATAGGGCTGGGACTACCAATACATTAAGTAATGCTCCAAATATAATCAGAGTAGGTAGCTACTTGAATAACAGCTTTTCATTTGTTGGGTGCTCTAGGCTAAGATTTATGCAGTCTCTCATCTTTACAACATACTGTAAGGGGGTGCGGTGGGGAGGGCGGTTACTATCAGCTCCATTCATTCCATGGATGGGGAAATTGAGGTTCAGAGAAGTTAAGTGGTCCAAATTATGCAAACTTTTTGACTAACAGCATCAGGAGCGTGAATATTCTCATTCCAACATTTGTATTATGTTGTACAAAATACTTTTCCTAAATGTGTAAGGGTAGTCTAAGTTTATTTGGTAGCAAATAAACTCAAGCACACAAACTCAGCACAATAGAAGTTGATTTCTTTCTCACATGACAGCCCTGAGCAGTTGTTCAGGTCAGTGGGTGGCTCTCCTTGAAGACATCATGCCAGCTCCTTTAATCTTGTGACCCTGCTATCTTCTAGCAGGGCGGTTTTTTTTTTTTTTTAAAGTTACATTTACAAAACCTAGGTATAATTTAGATATATTAAAATTCTCTCTTTTTAGGTGTACAGTTCAATGAATTCTGACAAATGTATACAGTTGTGTAACCGCCATCACATTCAAGATATAGAATATTTCCATTGCTTCAAAAAGTACTCTCGTGTCTCTTTGTAGACAGTTTCCTTCCTTCCTCACCAATTTCTGTACTGATAAGTTTGCCTTTTCCACAGTGTCATTTAGATGGAATCACATAGTAAATAATCTTTTTTTTTCTTTTTCTGCATAGAATTTTTCTCCTTAGTGTAATCCTATCAGGGTTTCTAAACTTTTTGTGTCATGGGCCATGTAAGGAGGTCTGGTCAAGTCTCAAGACTTCCTTCTTAGAATAATGCTTACAAGTGCATAAAATTAAATATTAAGATGACATAATGAAACCTATGTTGAAATAGTTTTAAAATATTAAAAGATCTAATTTGTCATATATAGTATATGTACTTTTTATTCATGCTTAAATAATTAACAGTGGATCTAATTATTACTATAATAGTACAGTAGTGATGAGAATACATTGTATTTTGAGATGTCTGCAGCAACTGTAATAAAATATGACAGCACTGGTGATTTTTATTGGTTAAAGAGTCAGTTACTGGTCATCACACTGTGCTTTGTTGCCTATATTAATAGTGAAAAGAAATGCTACATCCCAAATAGAGGTCAGTGAAATAAAATTTTAAAGGTTTTTCTCATCTAAATCATAGAGTCCATGAATTCTATCTAGAGAATTTCTGGGGTTCCATGTACCCCTAGTTAAGAATTCCTCTTTCTAGGGCCCCGCTATCACCTACAACCAGTCTAAGAAGGGCACAGAGAAGCAGCTGTGGGAGATTTTTCTGGGCCTGGCCTGGAAGTAGCATATGTCATTTCCAGTCACATTCTGTTGGACAGAAGTCAGTCATAGGACTCCACCTATCCGTAAGAAAGTCTGGGAAATCTAGTCTATCCTGTACTCAAAGATGAGATGAATAAATTTCGGTAGCTAGCTCATGTTTTGTGACACTAACCTTATTCAGTTTAGCTGTTAGAGGATACCGCCTAATATGAGACCATCATAAGGTGGAAAAGGCATGGTTTTGTGCAGTTTAATAATAATATCATTTCTTTAATGATAAAGTAAGTCTGAAACTCAGGACACAAATTTGAATCTTCTCACTCCAAATCCTATACTAATTGCAGGATGTTTTGATGTCTCTTATGATGACACATGATTGAAGAAATACCACGAAGGTCTACTTGTATGAAAACATTGTTCCCTTTTCTGTGGAGTCCCTGCACTTGGGGTTTAATGCTCTGTGGCTTCTGTCTTAAAACTTCAATAATTTTATTTTTGATTTTGTGTTTTGTGAGTGAAGTCTGATAGGACAAAGGAGCATTTGCTGGAGACATGGGGCCCAGACTTACACAAAGTGCTGCCTCCCTACCTCTCCTGGACAGGTTCTCTGGCTGCCTGCCCTCTGGCCCCTGGTGCCCTAGGCCTGCCCTGCTATCTCCTGCCCAGTCTCACCTTATGATCAGTGCCACCCTCTGCCTGGGCCAGGAACCAGGTCCTGGGTGCAGGTGCAAGGAGGGCCAGAATCTGGTACATGCCCTATGGTATCTCAGGGCAGGACAAGGTGGCAGCTGTCTCATCACAAGCTTGACACCATTTCACATTGTGAAATGCCACAACCCATTTCATAGGTGACTTCATGGAAGCCTCTTGAACAACACCCGATCCAGGCACTGAGTATATATTGACATGGAAGTGACAGTCCTTTGGGTTTGCCTGTTGCCCCAGGGCTGGGATGCTGACCATGGGGCCCCGCATTTTCATTTTGCACTAGACCTTGCACATTATGTAGCTGACCTTGCCTGAGATTCCCAACTAAAGGCACTATACTGAATTATATAACAGGGTCATCCCCATTGTCTCCAGAAGTTTTTTTTTTTTTTTTTTTTTTTGATACATGGATTTACCTAGAAGGTATGGAAGGATCCTGGGTAACTCCTTTATCTGTCTTCCACTGCCACATTAGTATGGATCAATTCATGAGTTTTGCTAATTGTGATCAAAGAAGGCATGTTAGTCTGATCCTAAAGAAATCCAGGGCTGTCAGATTTCTGCAAGTAAACTCATGATAAGAAATCCTGTAGTAGAGGGAGGCTGGGCCAAATTGCAAGGCTGAGGCAGAATAGCTAGAGGACCTCAGAAGATTCTGGCCGGGAAAGGCAAATGAGACACAGTGAAGTGCCCCAGGCATGCTGTGCAAGGAGAGGAGGTGCAAGAGTGGAGGGAAAGGGGATAGGCGAAAAGGGAATTCTCCTTTGCCTGGCAAATTTTCTTGGGTTGAGCTTTGCTTTGAAGATTCTTAACCTTGAGGAAAATGGCAGCTGGAAGGTGAGGTGTGTATCAGCAGTGTTTATATGCACAAATCTAAAAGAATCTTTGAAGTTTGGCTGGTAATTTTGCATATTCTTCTATGACAAGTAGTTGTAGCTCTGTTGGTATTGTTACCTCTCACACAAAAACAAGCCACTCAGAGTAACTTATAGACATATAATTGTGCCAGACTTCTGGTGTTTTTCTACTTCAGTATCAAGAAGAAAAATAAGCAGGAGGCCTAGAAATTGAAACTAGAAGTTGTGGTTGCTATACCACTATTCAAAACCACTATTTGACTTCCTTTTGTATAGCCATACTTTCTCAGATAAGTCATTACTGTTTTTAACAAAAAGGTGTTTTGGGTTGGACTGTGTTTCCGCCCCCAAGAAATTTGTATGTTGCATTGTGAACCCACAGTATCTGAGAATGTAACATTATCTGGAGATAGGGTCATGGCAGAGTAATTTCTTAAGATGAGGTTATACTGGAGTAGGGTGTATCCCTAATTTAATACTGGTGTCCTTATAAAACTGGAAATTTGGACACAGAGATACATACACACAGGGGATATACCATGGGAATATTGGAGTTCTGCTCCCACAGCAAAGGAACTGCCAGAAGCTAGGAGAGAGGCCTGTAACAGATCCTTCCTTAGTGCCTTCAGAGGGAGTATGGCCATGCTGAGGCCTTGGTTTTGTACTCCTAGTGTCCAAAACTATGAGACAATACATTTCTGTTGTTTAAGCCACTCAATCTGTTTGGCGTGTATTGTAGCCCAAGAAAACGAAAACAGTAGGCAGAAGTATTTCTGAATCTGTAAGATAAGAAGTCGTATTTCATAAAGATTCCCCATTTTATTAGGAAGTGACTGATTCAAACAAGAGAAAAGAAACAGGAACCATGTGTCACTAAGGTATACAGAATAAACCAGCAATTTCAATAATATAATCCACCAGTGGATGACTCAAAGAACCCTAAATCTATTTTAGTTACAGTTCTTAAAGAATCACAGAATCCTCTGTCTGAAAGGGACAAAGAAATCCAGTACTCCTGTCCTCTCTATTTCCAATAGACATAAATATTATTGAATATTTCTCATGAAAAGATTCTATGATCCTTCTCAGAAATTTTTCTTGCCGGTCATTTGGACTTAGTTATTCCATATCTACAGTTTATACCCATTTTCTCCCCAAAATGATTCAAGGCAGTTGATGACCCTATTCCTGTCTAGTCTGGAAAGTTACAGCCATGTTGGTGGCTGGATCAATAATACAGTCTTCATTAAACCATTTACAGGGATCAATGTGACTCTTCTTGCTATAAAACCATGTAATAATTATAGGAGATGTATTGATATTGGATTTAATTCAATTTTATTAAATCATATATTAAAACAAACACAATGGGAGAGAAGGCGAGATGCATAAAGTCTCTGTATTTTCCAGTTCATGCAGCAGCAACTAGACTCCCATTCGAGTCATTCCCTTTATTAGTGAGAAGTGCAGAGCCCCAGACCACAGCTGAGCAACTATGTTACTTGAAGATAAAATCAATATATAAATTTAGGATATAAAGGAGCTAGATTCTTAATATCATTCCTTCACAGCAGCTGGAGATTATCGTTGCTTCCCATCCTGCTTAAAACATTTGTAGCTAGCAATCATTACAATAATACATTTGAATCTGTCCCTTAAATCGTGAGTTTTATTGTCGTCCCTTTCTGAAGCTGAGCCTTGAGACTCACTGCAGTGGGAATGAGAGAATAGTTACTTGACTTCTTTCATCATGAAACTAGGCTTGGGCTAGAGTTGATTATCTAAATTCTTTTAGCATATCAAGTACCAAGCCTACTCACCCGAGATCATTGTGCCTACCATAGTGCAGAGAAAATGTCCTTTTCTTGTGTGACAGCCAGCCCTTGAAGCTTGCAGCCCTGGCTTGGATAAAGATACAATGTAGACCAGTGATTTTTAACGCAGAGTCCCATTTTCATAATTAATGTTTTGTAATACCTCCTTTCTAATTCTGAAATGAAAGTCATAGGTAACAGAAATTATCTCTACATACAATTTCCAAAAATCAATATAATAACCTAAGCCTAATATAAAAGAGACATAGAGAGAAAGCAATTTGTTATAAAATAATAAGTCTTTCAATGTGTAAATACCTGGGCATGTCTAGACTAGAAGATATAATGAAGCAGTTAGATGCTTCTCTCTTGTTATAATGAAAAAGTTTGAATTTAAGAGAAGTAAAAAACTCTTGTGTATAAGAAATACAAGAAAATGAAGAGCAGAAGCACAATGGAAATGAAAATGTAAACTAGAATAATAAAAGATCAGACTTACTTGTATGTGATAAGAGAAAGAGGAGAAATAACCATAATCGAAGTGTGGATAACAGCCGAGACAAATTACAGAGAGTTGAAAAGGAGAAAATGAGGAAGTATGACATTTGTACAAATGAGTTTGGTCTTGTTGGTTAGTATAATGTAAAATGAGTCTCTTTATTATGACATTGGACAGATTGTATCACACACACAGAAAACATATCTCCTGTCTTAAAATCCTACTGCATTCCATTTTTGGTATTTAAAAAGACCTTGGATACTATATCCTTAGATAGGCAAAGAGGATGAAGGCAGACTGAAAAAGAAAATAACATCAGAAGAGGCATCCAAAAAGGTTGCTTGACAGGCTTCTGGGAACAGAGTCAAAGAAAGATTGAAAACCAACAGACCATTAAAATTACTTAATTTTCGTAATTAAGTAACTTTCACAACATAGATAACATTTTATACAACATTAAAATACATAAGTTGGAAATTATATAAAATATTTTTAAACAACTGTTAGCATTCAATTATAGTTCTGGGTTTCTAAGTCTGTTGAAAGGAGTCTCAAATTCCATCTGATACATATTTGCATCTCACAGCAACAAATGCAGACTGATAAAGAAAAGCATGTTGCGCCAGCAATTCAAATACGACGAGGGCACTGCCAGTAGTGATGAGATATTCTGAAATAACGAACAAACCTTACTAAGCTTCCAAATAAAACAAGGTATAATTGGCACACAATTTAGATGGTGGTTGCATTCCTTGAATTCACTGCATATTAAAACCATGCAAAAATACTTCATGATTCCGTGTAAACTGGAGTTAGATTCTAGGCCTAGAAAATAAGCAATGTTTATGAAAGTCCAGTGAGATATTCAAAAGTCAGCCATGATATTTCTTGAGAGAAGGTATACAAATGGCCAATAAACACATGAGAAGGTGCTCAACATAATTAGCCACCAGGGAAATGCAAATCAAATCACAATGAAAAAAAATCACAATGAGGTACCACTTCATACCAAGTAGGTTGGCTATAATAGAAAAGACAGACAACAAGAAGTATTGACAAAGATGTGGAGAAATTGGAACCCTCATATGCTGCTGGCAAGATTGTAAAATGGCACAGCTACTTTGAAAAACAGTCTGGCTTTTCCTTAAAAGGTTAAGCATAGAGTTGCCATATGACCCAGGATTATACACCTAGGAATATACCCAACAAAAGTGAAAACACATGGCCACTCAAACACTTGTACATGAATGTTCATAGCAGCATTGCTCACAATAACCAAAAGTGAAAACAACTCAAATTTACCAATGGATGAACCATAAATAAAATGTGGTATGTCAATACAATGGTATATTATCCAGCCATAAAAATGAATGAAACACAACATGGATGAACCTTGAAAACATGCTAAGTAAAAGAAGTCAGGCATGAAAGGTCGTATATTGTGTGATTCCATTTATATGCAATATACAACATAGGTCATAAAGGTAGAGAGTAGATTTTTGGTTGCCCAGGGATAGAGAGTTCGGGGGAAATAAGGAGTGATTGCTAATAGGTACGGGATTCATTTGGGGGTGACGAATGTTCTATGATTCTGGTGATGGCTGTGTAACTCTATGAATACACTAAAAACCATTGAATAATACTTTAAATAGATGAATTTCCTGGGATGTGAAATGTATCTTGATAAAACTGTTGCTGAAAAAGCATAAGGCACAATGTTGCAAGGGATGGTCCTAAACACTGCGAGACATCTGGTATTCCGGAGTCTGTTCAACTAAGTGCTAGTCACACTTCCCAATCATTGGGCCAACTAATAATACCTCCACAGAGTTCCAAAACATTCCCTAGTGAGAATCATTGAATTGTGTAAGACGTAAAAAAATTCTGCCAATTTTGGTGGACTAGAAAGGAGGAGACAGAAATGAGGGTGGGAAGATTGTTGAACAAATTCTCATCTTTGTTCTGAGGCCTTGAAACTCCAAATGGAGAAGAGACATGCTGGCTTTTTCCTAACCTCACCAATTGTGGAAAAATATATTAGATAAATTGAGGAAAGTATCACAATTGGGTGAATTATCCTTTCACTCACTGTTTGGGATCCCGGGAGGAAACCGTAGTGCAGGACAGCCCTGCACCCACTTGGGGGAGTGCATACCATAGTTAAAAGGGTTATGTGGCGTGTTCAGTAATGGTGTGCTCAGTAAGAGAGAGGTTTAATTTGCATTCCTGATTCTCTCTCAGTTCCTGTGTGGCCTGGATGCTGAGTTTAGAGTTGGCAGGCCTGCTATGTACAGTCTGGGCTGGGAGCTGGATAGAGTATGTGGCAAACACACAGATGCCAGCATGATCCCAGGAGAGGCTGAGCCTGGACCATGGGGCAGTAATAGGCTCTAAGCAGAGTGAAGAACAGGCCAGAAATTCATCTAACATAGATGTTAATAGTGAACACTAGCAAAAGATCCACATGACCCAAAAATTTCACTCCTAGGTATACACCCTAGATAAATTAATATATACATCCACATAAAAACTGATGCACAATGTTCATGTGCATTATTTGTAATAGCCAAAAAGTAGAAACAACCCAAATGTTCATCAATGGATGAAGAGATTAAAAAATATGATATGTTAGTACCATACACTACTATTTGGCATTCAAAAGAAATGAAGTATTGATGCATGCTACAACATGGGTGAACCTTGAAGGCATTAGGCTAAGAAGCCAGACACAAAACGCCACATATTCTATGATTCCATTTATATGAAATGTCCAGAATAGGTGAACTGATAGAGCTAGAAATCAGATTAATGTTTGCTAGAGACTGAAGGAAGAGGGTAATAGAAAGCAACTACTAATGAGTACAGGATTTCCTTCTGGGGTAATTAAAAGGTGCTGAAATTAGATAATTGTGATGGTTGCACAATTCTATAAATGTACTAAACCCCACTGAATTGTTCACTTTGAAAGGGTAACTTTATTATATGTCAATGATATCTCAATCAAAAAGTGCACACATACATAACAACTCCACATTTTGTGTGCATATTTGAGTGTAGTGAGCACATCTATATATTTGCTACATACTCTGATGTTTTTACTTTGCTGTGAAGATAAATGACCCCTGTATATGGCCTATAAGGGTCTTCTTGATCTCATCCTGTACCATGCCCACTGTGCAGCAGCCACACTAGCTCTCATTCTTTCATGAAGACTTTTGTACTTGCCAGACCCTCTGCCTAAAACATTCTTTCCACTACACTTTAATTGGGCAATTTCTTATTTCCTTAAGCAAGGCTTCCCTGACCTCCCTGGCAGGGTCAAATCTCTCTGTTATACCCTCTTCTAGCACCATATTTCTTACCACACCACTGATCGTATTATGCATATTGTATTTGGTGATTTTGGGTTAATATCTCTCTCTTCAATTAGACTGTAAACTCCTTGAGGGCCAGTGTAATCATGTCTGGTTTTGTTTACCCATACATACCCTAGAACAGTATCTGACACACAGTGCCTAATCTATGTGTAGAAATCAGTCAATATTTATTAAATGAGTCAATGAGTGAGTCATTTTTCTCCTTAGTCCCTGTTATGCCATTTCTGAGTTTACTTCCACTTCTGTCCATTTGTGCCTTCACCCAAAAGTGTTCATTGAGGCTGGGCACAGTGGCTCGCACCTGTAATCCCAGCACTTTGGGAGGCCAAGGCGGGAGGACTGCTTGATCAGTCTGGGCAACATAACGAGACCTGTCCCTACAAAAGAAAAAAGAAATTAGTAGGTGTGGTGGTATATCCCTGTAGTCCCAGGTACTCAGGAGGCTGAGGTGGGAGGATCGTTTGAATATAGGAAGTCAAGGCTGCCATGATTGTGCCACTGCACTCCAGCCTCTGGGTGACAGAGCAAGTCTCTGTCTCTAGAATATATATATATATATATATATATATATATATATATATATATATGCCAGAAACTTAAGGCTTCATGGACTATCCCTATGGACTCTTCAATATATTATTTTTGATAATGTTAGTCAACTAAATTATCTAATTTAACCTTGAAAGATTTTTTTCTAGCTCCTAACCTAATCCTACTTCCAGATTTCTTGCTCAACTGCAAATTTAGTTTTGTAGCAAATCAAACTATCAGTATGTGTAAGAACTAGACATAATAACCACAAATGTTTCAAATCCTGACCTAGTTATGTATCACCTATATGAAGACTGCAAAAAGCCAGCTGATTAACTTTCATCAGTGACTTTTGATTATACAAGTAATTGTATTCTCTTAATGAAATCATATTTTAGGCAAATGACGTAGTCTATATAAGTTAGTCATAGCAAAACAGATTTTCACATATTATGCATATTTGTACAAACTTCATTAGTATAAGCAGTAAGGTATTTTCGGTAGAAGTAGAGTTTCTCAAATTATGTAAATTGGACACTTCTGGGTTGACATTCATGAATTTTCTGCTGAGTGTTTAATAGAAGGAAAATGCTTTTTTCTTTTAACAATTATTTTGAAAAACAGATTATTTTTAATCAGAAAGTAAATTAATGAAAACCTATGCTAAAAAAGTAGACTTCATATCACCTGTAGGAGAAAGCAATTATACTAGACTACAAATGCCATGAAGGTGGAGATCACGTTTTTTTGTTGTTGTTGTTCACCGTTATATCCCCCACACTTTAGTACCGTGATTGGCATATAGTAGGTGCTCAATCGTGAATTGTGTGCTTGATATTTATAGAGGATAAACTAACAATGCTTGATCTCGGTGTTGGTGTTAATAGGTCAAGTTGCTGGCTTGTGTCTCAGTGTATGAAAGAACCCACAGTAAAAAGTATATTCTAACTTTGAATTAGGAAGGTCAAAACAGTAAGTCTGACTTCTTATTGCATGGTTCATGTGAGAAAAGTTTATTCAGATTTGTTATATTTCTACATATATGAGTTCAGAGGCATGAAGGTTTGGTTCAATTACTAGTCTTATCCCTTTCATTTTTGCTCACTGTCAGGGTGGGAATTAATTTTAAAACTACCCTTTTTACTCCAAGTTTCCATCAAGTGTTTGAATCCCTTTCACCATACATCTACTAATGTCCTGGCCAAAGTCTGAACATTTCCTAGTGGTGGGAAACTTGACACCTCCTGAGGCAATCCATTCAATTATAGGATAGCTTAGTCAGAAAATTCTTTATTCTGTTGCATTGGAAGTAGCATTCCTGTGCTTCTCACACCCCAGCAAGGATGAGTATATAGAACACATTCCTTTTCCATACAACACTCTCATATAGAGCTGAATACTTTGCTGGCAAGGCAAAATCTCCCCACTTCATGCGAACATTCCATGCAGGACATGGTTTCAATTCTCCCTCTCCAGGTCCTCTCCCAGTGTGAATGTGTATCCATTTGTTTATATCTCTTTTAAAGTTGGTGTTCAGACAGATCTCAGTATTTTAGATGTGGTTTATTTGCAGTAACCATGATCTTGCCAAAATCCTGGGTTTGTAGATAGCCATGTGTCTCAGACATTTTCTTCTGGGTGCATAGTGACAATTTCTATGAATCTGCAACAACCTCCTGTGTAAGTAAAGCTAAAGAAAGATTGGAGAAAGTGATTCTTTCCTAGGTCACATAAAAAACTACTGGAGAGAATATGTAACTCCTTTTATCTCCATGCTTAGGGAACATATGAAGGCTAAAATAAAGCTGGTTAATGCTTTTGCTTTGTTTTGGTTCATATTTCCCTAAGTAAGATAATGGATATAAAGTGTTTAGCCTGGTGTCTCATACAGAATAGTGATTCAACAAATGTTAATTAGCTTTTTCTTTCTCTTAATCTCATATGTCTATATATATGTACACATCATATATGTACATATAGATACACATATATGTACATATCGGTACACATCATATATGCACATACAGGTACGCATATGTTAATATGTAAATATCATATATATGTACATATGTATTTTTTGAGATCCTCAAAAAAAGAGTCTACAGAAGATATTTTATAGTCCACTTGAACACCTGGGCTCAGGTGATTCTCCCACCTCAGCTTTCTAAGTAGCTAGGACTACAGGAAGATGCCAGCATGGCTATCTAATTTTTAAATTTTTTATGTAGAAATGAGGTTTTCCCTATGTTGCCCAGGCTGGTTTCAAACTTCTGGCCTCAAGCGATCCTCCAGCCTTGGCCCCCAAAAGTGTTGGGATTATAGGTGTGAGCCAATACACTCAGCCTGTCTTCATATTTTTTCTTGGAATTTTTCTGTCCCTTTTAAACACAAGGATAATGTAGGGATGAACAAGTGGACTATAAAATATCTTCTGTAGACTCTTTTAATTATTTGAAGACAAGAGTTCTTGGTTTTTTTTAAGTGAAATACTAAGGAACAGTTAAATGAAATACAAGTCTAGATATGTTTCAAACATTTCCAAATAAAATATAGCACTTTCACAATATTTATTTTTATTTGTATAAATTTAAGGGGTACAAGTGTACTTTTGTTATATGGATGTATTGTGTAGTCTTGAAGTCTGGCTTTTAGTGAGTAATTTTTAAGACATTAATTCTACTTACCTAGCTGACTTGAGCGTTATTTTGTATCTTTATTCATCTGGCTGGGTTGTGTGTTTAAAATGAGTTTCTTAAGACTAGAAAGACAAGAGTTTAAAAAAATAAGGGGTTTCAATGATATCTTTTTGCACCTTCTTGAATTATAGTTGTCAGTTTAATAAATGATTAAGAGAACTAACATTGTTGGGGAAATTTTTAAATATCCTATAATAGTTGTTCCTTAAAAAAAAAATCTTCTGAGAACCGTAAAGCTATTTCGTTCCCACAAATGAAACTGCCACTAATGACAGCTAGGGCACATGGTCTCTTCTAGCAATGAGATCATTATAAACACATTGAACTTTGACCCACTTTTTTCCAAAGGCATTTATTTTATAAATGAGAGTGACACTAGATTTAGGTATTCAGCCACAAAGAACCAAGAAAAAAATGTCATTCTATGCCATTGAAAACAGTGCTATTAACTCCAGCATCTAGGTGTTATGGGATAATTTAGTACTGCCTGGCATCACAGGTCTTGCCAAGAATGTGGACACTATGGATTCTGTGGGGCTTTTTCCTAACTAGATAAAAACAAGTCTGCCTGAGTGGAGGGAGTAATTTCTTGTTGTTCTTTTTCAAAATGCTCAGCAATATACCTTTTCTTTACTCTGTATATGAAGATCACAACACTGAAAATTGCTTTCTAGTCTGTTGACTGTCTATAGCTGATGACTTGAAAGTAGAAGTAACACTCACTAAGCCCCCTGACTTTTTGTAAAGTACCTTCGTGTGCTCTGACTCTAGAGATTTCTCAGATTCAAGATATACAACTTTCATCTGAATAGAATATAGAGTTTGAGAAAAATTGTCAGCTGAAAAAGATAAAACAATGATCAGTTTGTAAATCGGGGTACTATTTTAGAAATTACTTAAAATATTAGAGAGAGCATCTATGCAAATACCAGACATCTAACTAACATTTTAAATTTTGTTGTAGGTTATGGTCTGGTACACAGTAGTCTGTGTGTTCAACGAGAATTAAGACTTGAGATATGGGTAGGAATTTTTAACTTTTCACTCAATTCCTATATGCCAAAAGTGAATTTTTTTTCTGACATTTTGTCATTGGAGATGAGACATAATCTCACTTTTCCAGAGAAGATTTCGGATTTGCTGGTTGAGAACAGGATGTGATTGAAGTTAGAGTAGCAGATTCATGCATATAAAAGAGCTAACTTCATTCTATTCCACAGTCTTGAACTGCCGGCTTTTTGTCAGTCTTGCAAGTAAGTCTCCTTGGCCATAAGGAGGAGCAGTTGAGAGAATCAATGAAAAACTCAAAATGCCTTTTGATGATATATCAAATACAAAGCTCTCCAATAATTACCTATTCAAATAGAATCACATATCATTTACATCTTATGATTTAGGATTAATTACCCTGCTTACATGTAACAATAGATAATCTATCAGTAAGGTGTCTTTAAGAAATAAGTCTTGGTAACATGATACTATTTACTTGGAAACAAACCCATACTATTATCATCAATTATTATTATCTCCTCCCTAATTCAAGTGAGTTTACAAGCTGATGCTGCAAACACTCCTTCCTTGTGTCCAAAAGCTGCTGCTGTCTATTTAAGTGCCTTACAAATTCCATGGTTTCGATAATCTCTTGTGCCTGGCTTATGTGATTATCATGAAAAAATACACCCCTTGCATGCCTCCACTGTTAGACTTCAGTAATTAGACTAGAAACCCCAGGAGCATAGGAACTTCCTGTCTTATTTATGGATTTATTCCTAGGACCTAGCACATAGGCACTAAGTAAATTTTTGTTGAATAAAGGGAAAAGACCTTGTCTTACTCATCAGTTTCGAATGATGTTTGGAATATAGCAGATACTCAGAAATATTGTTTGAATCGATACTGATAATTATCACAGGGTAATGGTATGCTTTTTCTAACTTCATCTTACATATAAGTATACCAAAAGGTAGTTTCCAGTTACATAATTGATCATTAGTTTCTAATTATATTACAGATTCAATTCAATTCGGTTTACTCTTTTACTTTTGCTTTGACCCTGATAATTTCTAAAACCTAAGTAAGATTATCAAGATCATTATTTAAAAGGAGTTTCTGTGCTAAAGTCATTGTTTCCTCCTCACAAATTACTTGTTAACAAAAGGAAAAATAGTAACTATGCAGTGGAGACACTAAATAACCCCTTAAGCCAGTGATGAAGATTAATATCAAATAGACATCGCATGCCTCTGGATGTGATACCCTGTGAAAGATACCAATTCTTTTAAATATGCTGTCAATATTTTTTCATTATCCCAATAGAAATGGAAAGTCATTCACTCAGGCCCATGCGGTAACTTTTAATGATTGCCTGTTATGTGCCAGGTACTGTGCAAGGGGAATATGTTTACTGAGGAAATTGAGACTAATGGGAGAGTCAGATATTTAATCAGAATGATGTAGCACACGAGCAGGAGGATGGAGAAATTAGTTATCTGTGGGAGTTAGTTTCACAGGAGTCACATCTGAGGTGGATCTTGAAGGCTGGAATAAGAGTTCTCCAGGTGGAGGGGAAAGAGATCTCCAGGCAGGAGGAGCGGCATGTGTAAAGGAACGAAGCCTTGAAAAATTCAATAATCATGTCTAATTTTATGCCAGATGTAGTTCAGAGGCATTAAAACTGAGTTCAGCCACTTAAAAATACTTTCACTACGAAATATTACACACATAATAAAAGTGCATAAAACAACTATCAGCTTATTGAATTATTATGAAGCAAATATGCACGTAACAATCATTGAGGTCAAAATCTACAAAATGTCTGGAAACCCCCAAATCAGTATCCCTCCATTCAATACCACTTCTCTTCCTCCAAATTATTTTTAATAGTTGCTTTAGAGTTAATAGAAGGTAGACTTTTCATAGTCTACCTTCTAGTGATATACCACTTTGCATGTGGTATAAGACACTATTCTGATTTATCCATGTCTTTACATTTATTTAGTTTGAGATGGAGCTTGCTCTGCCACCCAGTCTGGAGTGCAGTGGTGCAATTTCAGCTCACTGCAACCTCCACCTCCTGGGTTCGAGTCATTCTCCTGCCTCAACCTCTGGAGTAGCTGAGATTACAGGCACCCACCACCATCTCCCTGGCTAATTTTTGTATTTTTAGTAGAGACGGGGTTTCACCATGTTGGCCAGGTTGGTTGCGAACTCCTGAACTCAAGTGATCCACCTGCCTCAGCCTCCCAAAGCGTTGGGATTACAGGTGTGAGCCACCGTGCCCGGCCCAATTCATGTCTTTACTATTGAGAAATGCATTTCTATGCAAATCAAAACCATAATGAGATACCATCTCATGCCATTTAGAATTGTGATCATTAAAAAGTCAGGAAACAACAGATGCTGGAGGATGTAGAGAAATAGGAATGCTTTTACACTGTTGGTGGGAGTGTAAATTAGTACAACCATTGTGGAAGACAGTGTGGTGATTCCTCAAGGATCTAAAACTAGAAATACCATTTGACCCAGCAATCCCATATACCCAAAGGATTATAAATCATTCTACTATAAAGACAAATCCACACCTATGTTTATTGTGGCACTATTCACAATAGCAAAGACTTGGAACCAACCCAAATGCCTATCAGTGTTAGATCAGATAAAGAAAATGTGGCACATATACACCATGGAATACTACGCAGCCATAAAAAGAATGAGTTCATGTCCTTTACAGGGACATGGATGAAGCTGGAAACCATCATTCTCAGCAAACTAACACAGAGACAGAAAACCAAACACTGCATGTTCTTACTCTTAAGTGGGAGTTGAACAATGGGAACCGATGGGCACAGGGAGGTGAACATCACATACTGGGGCCTGTCGGGAGGTGGAGGGCAAGGGGAGGGATAGCATTAGGAGAAATACCCAATGTTGATGATGAGTTGATGAGTGCAGCAAACCACCATGGCACACGTATACCTATATAACAAACCTGCATGTTCTGCACATGTATCCCAGAAGTTAAAGTATAATTTTAAAAAATGCATTTCTAAACACTATTTACTTAAAAATTTTAACAGGTGTAAAATATACAGAGAATTATGCACAATCACATATGACTGCTTAATGATTTACCATAAAAGGAACATAGCACCATCACACAGCTATTGGAGTAGAATATCAACAATTGCCCAGAAGCATTTCTTGTGATCTTTTCCAATCAATTACTGCCACTGTCTTCTTCCTCACAGAAATAAAACCATTCATTAGTTTTGTGGAATCATATAGTCTATGTGTAGAATTATACATTATCTGTATATTTTGTGTTTAACTTTTTTATTCCACATTGTTGTTTTGATTTCATCCATTGTTTTGTGTAGCCATACTCTTGCATTTTCATTGATCATATTCCAGTGTATAAACTTAACGTAATTTATCCATTCAGTTGATGAACGTTTGAATTGCTGCAAAGTTTTTGGATGTCACGAATAAAGCTTCTGTCAAGGTTATTGTACCTGTTTTTTGGTGTTTATGTGCATACATTTCTGGTGTGACATACACCTTAGGAGTAAAATTACTGGGTCAAAAGATAGTGGCATCTTCAAATTTAGTAGATAATGTCAAAACAGTTCTGTACACTCTCATCAGCAATTTATGAGTGTTCCCATTGCTCCACACCCTTTCAATGGGAATTCCAAATCAGCATTTGGAATTGTCTTTACTTTTAGCCATTCTGCTGGGTGTATAGTGGTATCTCATTGTGATTTTAATTTCCATTTTTTTGTTAGTAAGTTTTAACATATTTTCATATTTTTTAACTTACAGAAAATTTTAAACATATGCAAAATAAACAGAATAGTATAATAAATCTTCCTGTACTTATTACACAGCTTCAACTGTTATCAACATTCTGCCATTCATTTTTTTTTTGAGATAGAGTCTCGCTCTGTTGCCCAGGCTGGAGTGCAGTGGCGCCATCTCGGCTCACTGCAAGCTCTGCCTCCCGGGTTCAACGCCATTCTCCTGCCTCAGTCTCCCGGTAGGTGGAACCACAGGCGCCCACCACCACGCCCGGCTAATCTTTTTTTGTTTTTTGTATTTTTAGTAGAGACGGGGTTTCACTGTGTTAGCCAGATGGTCTCGATCTCCTGACCTTGTGATCCTCCCGCCTCGGCTTCCCAAAGTGCTGGGATTACAGGCATGAGCCACCATGCCTGGTCAACATTCTGCCATTCTTGTATCATCTATATAGCCACTCATATCCACTCCCACTCTATTACTTTTTACATTTTTAAAGCTAAATTTGCATACATTGAAAAATGTTAGTGGTCCAATTGTAACAAACGGACACACTTATGTAATCAACAGCTCTATTATCTTCCCCTAAAATTCCCCTGTGTCCCATACTCCCTCCCCACCCAGTTTAATTAATTTTTGCTTTGTTGAATTTCTGCACAGGGTAAGAAATCTAGTGTGTTTGAAACACAAAGTGTGTGAGGTTATGGCAGGACCAGGTATAATAGTATTTTTTTGTGTACTGTATTTTAGGTCCTGCTGAGTGCTTTCTTCATTAACTGATTTCTCAAGAGAGGGTCTCACTAGAGTCATAAAACTTGTGAGTGATGGAGACAGGATGCTCAGATTTTTTCTGACTCCAAAATACAATCTTTGTACTAATGTTTTTTGTTGATTTATTAGTTTATGCAGTTGGCAGTCAAAAGGGATTTTGAAATGCAGAGTAATGTCGGGTTTGTTTGGACTATAATTCTGTTGATAGTGTGCAATATTGGAGTGAGGCTGAGATCAGTGGTAGTAAGAGCACAGAGGTGTTTATGGCAATGGTTCAGAGGTGAGGTTTGGGACTAGAAGACTGATGGTGCATATGAAGAGAGGAAACTGTATTTCTTAAGTCTTTTTGAAGTATAACCAATAGCTTATGGTTCCAGGTTAGGTGTTGGGGATAAGTGAAAAGAGAAACCTTGTAAACAGGTAATTCATTACTTTGCATCTTTCCAGATGCTCCTCTCTATAACTCCAAGGCTTCTACCTTCAGTTCCCAAATTGATAGCAACACTGTTATTAAAATCTGGAAGAGGAAGAACAGGTTTGGTGAGAAGATAAATTCAGTTTTGGTCTGGCTAATTTTGATATGCCTGGGGAAATGTAGATGGTCTGTCTTGCGGGCAGTTACAAATAGAATTGAGAGGCTCTAGAAACAGGTCTGACCTGGAGATAAAACTTTAGGAATCATCAGAATATAGATGTAACTGGAAGCACAGGCCCCGGACTCAGATAGATTTAGGTTTAAAGATCTAGGTCTAGCTCAGACACCCATTGTCTGTTTCCTTATTGGTAAAATGGGATAATATCTAACCCAGGATCTTTGTAAGGATTTGATGGAAAAATAAACAGCACTTAGCATGGTGTCTGAGTTCAGTAAGTGACAAAATTATCATTAGCTATTATTAGATTGCAATACAGCTAATATTTTTATTATTATTGTAATAGCTAACTTACTATAACAAAAACCCTTTTTTCCCCATGGAATTCGCTTAAATGCTACATGAAATGCATTTAAATGAAAGATCTGTAAGGTATGGTTTGATAGCCACAAGGCAGCATGGTACATGCATCATTGTGTCATTTGGTCAGCAAGACCTATGAGTGCCTTTAGCACAGGGAGTGGAAGATATGAAGCCATGTCAGCAGTTCTCCAGTAGGCAGCTTACCTCCAGGGTAGCAACCCAGTTATATCCACTCCCCACCCTCCTTAAAACAAGCATTTTAGGGAAAGGATTATCTTCGTTTTTCATGTTATGTTGTTTGCAGAATACTTAGGTGTTATATTCTACATAATTGATAACAGATCAACAATTTAATATTTGTCCTTCTAAATAAATTTTTCCATGACCTTTCTACAATCTCAGACCCTATCTTGGCTCATAATTTGATTTCTGTATCATTTTGGATTTAGTTATGTGTGGTAAACTGCCACATCATAATCAAAGCTGTCAAAATCAGGACCAGAGTACACAGGTCCTTTAGGAACTATAATTGCTTCTACTTGATGTTAGGTTCTTATGCTGTGTTTTAGTGGGATCTGCTTAGAATAGATGGAAAACTAAGAATGAATCTTAAAACAACATTTGATGAGAAAAACAAGTTCAGCAAGAAAACTTAAGGAATCACCAAAATGTATTTATAGAAGGCCACCAGACTGACTCAGTCAGTTGTAAGAATAAGTCTGACTAGTGTTTCTTTTACTGTTCTTAGAAAAGCATTAAAAAAAATCAGCAGCTTTAATTAGCTAGTATTATTTTCAAAATAATTATATATTGTGAGAGATTAAATGTGAAAATCATCACAATAATTCCTCCTATTCCTGAATGCATATCCTTTTGCAATGTGATTTTGCTGCTTCTCCCAGCAAGAGGCAAGTCTAAGTGTCTACTTCCTGAATTTAGGCTGGCTCTTTGACTTGACTAACAAAATGTAGTGAAAGTGTTGTCATATAAATTCTGAACTGAGGGTCTCAAGAAATCTTGTAATTTCTATTCTCTACTGGCTTGGCATGCTGCCACTGTATGAGGAAACCCAGGCTAGTCTCCTTGAGGTTGAAAGGCTACAAGAAGAGAGGTCCAGCCAACAGCCAACACCAAATACCATGTGACTGTACCTAGTCAAGCTGCTAGATGACTGTAGCATCTGCGTGGGTCACCCTAGACAAGGCTAGCCCAAATTACTAATCTTCAGAATTGAGAGCACATAAAATGACTTTAAGCCACCAATTCTGGGTGGCTATACAGCAATAATATACCGTATATGTGTATGTGTGTATGAGAGAGAGAAAGTGTTCTTTCATCTTGAGGACGAGAGAATTTTAAACTATAAAATGGATTTACGTTAACCATTACAATGTACTTCTAGACTTTTAGGATGAAAAAGTAATGTGTCACCTAGGTTGCTGCAGTGAACAATGAAAGGGAAGGCAGATCATTTTTTTGGGATGGTTTGTGTGCATTGTTTTTAGAGGTAGGGTGATAATTCTAGATGATGTCTAAGGTTCCTTTAAGCTCTAGAGCCCTGTGAAATTTCAATTAAATTCTTGTAATTTAGCAACTCATTTCCACTTCATGAACTTGCACATAGCATTTTAATATGCAATACCTTTCGCAACTGGCAGGATCTACTGGCTTGTCTTTCACATACAATGTGAACCAAAACAGCTATGGCATAGTGAAGGTAGCATAGTATAGATGGTACAGTGTGATGGCTAAGTTCACGAGTTCCAGAGCCAAACTGCTTGCGGTCAAATGATGGCTCAGCTACCTATCAGCTGTAACTTTGGTGTATTAGTCCATTCTCACATTGCTGTAAGGAAACACCTGAGACTGGGTAGTTTATAAAGAAAAGAGGTTTAATTGACTCACAGTTCTGCATGCCTGGGGAGGCCTCACTTACAATCATGGCAGAAAGCACCTCTTCACAGGGCAGCAGGACAGAGAATGAGTGCCAGCAGGGGAAATGCCACATGCTTATAAAACCATCAGATCTCATGAGAACTCACTAGCAGGAGAACAGCATGAGGGAAACCACCTCCATGATTCAGTTACCTCCCACTGAGTCCCTCCCACAACACGTGGGGATTACAGGGACTACAATTCAAGATGAGATTTGGGTGGGAACACAGCCAAATCATACCACTTGTTAAGTCATCTAAACTCTCTTTACCCCAGTTTTCCCACCTGTGGAATGGAAGGATAGCAAAACCTCATTAAATTGTTGATAGGATTAAATGAGCTAATATTGAGTTTAAAACATATTAACTACTCAATACATGTCAAATAGTAGTACTGTTAATTATAGTAGGGAGTAATCTAGGTCCTGACCCCAAGTTCCTACTGACTGGCACATTACTTAATCTCTCTGGGTCTCAATTTTTGATTCTTTCTTTTCTTTCTTTCTTTTTTTTTTGTTTGAGACGGAGTCTCACTCTGTTGCCAGGCTGGAATGCGGTGGCGCGATCTTGGCTCACTGCAACCTCCGCCTCCCGGGTTCACGCGGATTATTTCATTTTTATAGATATGTTTAATATTTGTTTTACCCACACGCACATTTAATCTTGACTCTAATTCTAATCATTCAAAGATTGTCTAAACTTACTCTGTTAGCAAGCAATTTTGAGGACTCTCTAGTACTGACCACTTTGCATTAGAATATAAATAACACTACATTTGCTCACAAAACATACTGTTGTTTTTTAATTTTTTTTCTCACACCTGGTCAGCAAACAACTGATATATCTGAAGCAAAGCTTTTTCAGGGTTAGGGCAATTTAGACTTGCATATTCATTTTTAAGCCTATGATAAATATGTTTATTACATAAAAGTAGGAAAAGATCCTCTGAAAATGCAGAAAATATTTTACCTCACATTTTACCAAAGATCTCCAATATAGATATTTTTATGTTTCTTTCAGTCTTTTTTCACTGCATTTTTTGGAGTGACATTGCGCTTTATTATTGTATATCATTTTTCATATTACAGCCTTCTTATTGCATTTCAAAATCAATTTTTCTGCTTATTAGTTTTATATGCTTAATTTACAAATTTTGCAAAGTATACAGAATAAAGAAAATAAAAATCGTTCATAATTGCACCGTTACAGCCCACTGTTAAAGTATCACACTTCAAAATACTTCCTTTGTTGCTTAAGCATATCCCATACAACTAAATTTTATACAAAATGTGATTTTTATTGGTTGCATAACAAACACTATCTCAGAAGTATCATAACTTATTTTACATTAATTTATAAACTGTGGCATTTCATGTTTTAGTTTCACGTTAAGTGATGCCTCTCGACTCTTGGACCGATATATATGATCATACCGCTTATGGGACTGGTTAGTGTGTGTTTAAGATCATCTTTCTATCCTTTTCTTGTCATCCCCTATAATCAAGCTGCTGCAATCCCCGGAGACCTAATGCAAACGCTTCACCTCCTGGACCCAAGCCATCCACCACCGTCCCCCACCCTCTGCCTCAGCCTCTTATGTAGCTGGGACCACAGGCATGCGCCATCCTGCCCGGCTATTTTTTTTTTTTTTGGTTGAGAGGGGGTTTTGCCATGTTGCCAGGCTAGTCTTTAACTCCTGGGCTTAAGCGATCCTCCCGCTTTGACCTCCCGAAGTGCTGGGATTACAAGCACCAGCCACTGCGCCTGGTTTTTAAAGTAACAAATGTATTAATTTACAAACTTTCCTTTGGATTTTGAAAACTAAACTTTTTCTCTTCTAAACAAAGTCTATCTACTAAACTTCAGTTTTTCCAGGACCCCGCACAATGGCAGCTTAAGTTGGACCAACTGGAAAGGTTTTCAGTGGATCTTGGGGAGGATCGGAGATAAGGCGAATGGGCTTTATTCTCTTAAAATTTCCTGACAGTGGACACATATTTGCTTGATGTCACCAAGAGCAAGAATTACGTTCCAGGAGCTGGGAGGAAAACGACGGGGGCGGTTCCCTCGCCCCCAAGAAGCGGTCCTCGGTTGGCAGAATTTGACAGATGTCTGGGATCTTCGGGGATTTTCCAAGCAGGATGCGGGCGCAGAAGAGGAGGGAAAGGGCGTGAGCTCACGTGACCCAACTCCACTTTCAGGTTTGAGAAGCGGAGCTGCCGGGATAAATACCCATCTGCTACCAATAGATGCTTTCTCTCCCTTGGGCCTGATAAAACAACCCCCAAGTTCCGGGAGGCACGCTTCGAAAATTGTTGGCAAGAAAAAAGTAAGTTCAACTTTTGCCATTTAGCAATGCACTGACAACCTTTTGGGGATCATCACTACTTACGGCTCATACATCTGCTCACCGCTTCCTAAGCCCTCTCCTAACCCTCCCCGAGTTTCAGTTCCACTGTACAGAGAACGCCGAGAGCAACAGTTTGGTGGCGGAGCAACCCGTCTCCGTGGGCGCGCACGCCGCACCGCAGACCTCACACCTCACCCTGGGCTTCGGCTCTCGGTCGGCCCGAAACTCCGGCCGCGGCCCTGGTGTCCCCTGCCCCGGTTCCCTCCCCTTGGACACGGCCCTCGCGCCCGCGGACCCGGTCGCCTCCCCATCCGCCGCAGCGGGTACAGCGCGTCGCCTCCCCAACAAGCGGGGGCGCCGACCGGGCGCATGCGCGCGGCGCTCCCGGGCGTGCCGGCCACACTCCCCCCACCCACTCGGTGAGCTTGTCACTTCCTGCCCTCGCCCCATCTCCGTCCGGGGTCAGTCAGTCGCTCCCTGTCGCTGCCGGAGAGTCTCTGCTTCCCCCTTCCTACGCGCTCCGCGGCGGTAGCTCGGGCTCTCCGGAGGAGGGAACGACAGAGAAAAAGAGAGACTGACTTAATAAAGTTTCCTGAAACAACAACTACCACCGAAAAGGCCCAAGGTGGGGGGAGACCCCCATTCTTCCCCGCCCCTCTCCTAAAGCCTGAGGGACCGTTGCAGGTGGAGCGGCGCTGGAAGGACCCGGGCTGCGGCGGCAGCCGTTGCCCCGGCGAGGGGAGCCTCAGGTCCTACCCGCTCCGGTTCCGGCTCCTTCGGTGGCGGCGGCGGCTGCTGCCGGGCGGTTCCTCCTGTCAACTGCCTCCGCCCGCGCGCCACCCGCCTAGCCACACAGCGCGGAGGACGCCGTAAGCCGCCGCCGCAGTCGCCTCGGCCCGCGGAGGGACGTGGTGAGCTGTGGCGCTTCCGCGTCAGCGCCGGCGGGGACTCTTTGGGAACGCGTCGGGCCCGAGTCCCGGTTCCCTCGCGTGGTCAGCGGAGGCTGCGCCAGGTGGGGCCCGCAGCAGCCTCCCACGCCAGGCTGTCCCCGCGGCTGCCCGGCCTGCCTTCCTTCCTTCCGCCCGCCGGCCCGCCCTAGGAGTTGAGTAAGTTGGGCGCACTTGGTTGTGGGAACGGGGTCTCCGCCAGGGAGACCCCAACGCACGTGCGTAGCGGGAGGGCGCGGCGTGAGCCCGCAGTCGGCGGGAGCGGCACCTCCGTAGTCTCAGAGCCCGGCGGTGCCCGCCGCGCTCCGCGCTCCCTCTCCGCGCGCCCGCCCGGGACGGCGAGGCCGCAGCCGCCCGCGCAGCTGGCCAGGCCTTCGCCCTGCGTTGCGCACCCGAAGCTGCGTTTCCGGGTAGGGCGATGAACCTGTGTGGGGAGTTTGGGCTGCAGGAGGGTTTGTGCGTCTTTCTGTTTTCTTTTCGAGAGGGAGGTGCGGGTCCGTGGAGGGAAAACGGATGGCTGATGATGGGAACGTATCTGGAAAATGCAACCAGTACCCCCCAGGAAGTTCAGGGCGAGTGACGGGTTTGTGCTTCTTTCAACAGCCACGCCGCAATGAAGAGCTTCTTACAGTGAAAGGAAAGTAGGTCGAGTCCACTGAAAATGCCTTTAAGGGACAAATACTGTCAGACTGACCACCATCATCACGGATGCTGTGAACCAGGTAGACCCCTCTTCATCCCCAGTTGCTTTGCCCTCCATCAGAGCCACTCTGCCTTCTCTTTCTTTTTAGTTTTTTTTTCCTCCTGCCCCAGTAGTTATTCTTAAGCAGGCTATAATATTCCCCAGCATAAGCCAGTTATGAAGCTAAAAGCTTGTACAAACAAGAGGTCTCCCCTGCTTGATCCCTTAAAAAAAGTACTGCAAGTGTCACCTTAAATCATTTCCACAAGATCAGTCGCTCAGTCTTTTTTCTTTCTCTTTCAAGGCATCCTGCGGTTAATATACTCCTATGGTCTGTAAGTGTTTAAAACTGAGGAGAAAGGAAAACGTAGAATACTAGATTTGTTGTCCTGAAATTGTTTCACTGAAACTTTAAAAATTAAAAGTTTCTTAGGCATTTTTATCAACAAGTAGTTCTGAAAGTCTAAAAGTGAGTTTAGTTTGGGTTTTAAAAGTTTGTTGAACTCATTGGGAGAATCAGGTTTTGCTAAGTGCAACCTTTAAAAAAATTTCTTGGGCAGAACATATTATATTGCAAAATAAAAGAAAAATCTCTTTATTTAGGTAGAATACATAATTATTTCCAGGGTATTTTATGGAATGAAACTTCCTTTAGTTGAATTTATCATATGAAAAAGTTGTTTTTCGGACTGTCATGAAGAGTAATAGCAAACTTTAATTTGATAAACTTGATATACTGTTGACAGTTTTTTCTACCTAGAACTTTGATATGCTTTATGGCAATCATTAAAAGGTATAACTTAAAAGGGAATCATTGAATGCATACTATCACTAAATCAAATAAAGACTGTGCTATTCTAATTAAAGGCAGATGTTTATCATTATTTTTGACCTAAAAGTTATTAGATTTTTAATGCATTTGCTTGCTTTTTGTTGGAATATTTTAACTGCACTTACGTGCTTGGATTTTTATCACAGTAGAGTTCATTTTAGGTAATTTTCTGATTAATGGAAAAAAATGTCATCAGTAGAAGGGAAGAGCTTCCTTTTAAAGAAAACTTTGCTACAGATGAGGATAAAATTCGTACTACAACCCTATCTCTACTGTACTTTGCTGAGATCAGTAATAACTTACCTCTACTAATAAAACAGGCAATCCTTGGATGGGATCCAGTTTCTATTGAACTGCTTTAACCTGTTTAACTTTCAGGACCCTTTCACATTGCATATTTTGTGTATTTGAACTGCAGATATATCACTTATGTTTTACTGATGTTGAATGGAGTTTGCTAGTTTTGAACTATACAGATGTGAATGCCATTTAAACTCATGTTCCACTGACCTTTTCGTCTAGCTTTTTTTTTCTTTTTTCTGAGAACACTTCTAATCATTGAAATTGAATTAGTTAATGAAACCGTCTTATTTAGGAAGAAATTAATTTGATCATTCATTTCTTTAACAAATTGTTATTGAACACCTATTGAGAGCCAGGCACTGTCGAAGGCAATGGGGATATCAGTGGTGAACCAGACAGATAAGGTCCTTTTTTAATAAAATGTTTGAGTGGGAAGAGATAGACATAAAGAAGTAAACAAAGAAGCTAATTTGTGATTATACCTTTTTTAGTATGTTCTGGTAATGGAAGTTTTCTGAAGACTTTAATGTCTTTTTAAAGATGTTTTCTAGACTTGAACTTTTTAATGTGTATTGAAATGTTTTTGCTTGTTTTTTTTTTTTTTTCTCTCCAACTAGCAGAAACTCGGATAAAATTGTATTAGTTTAAAATTTTCATCATCTTTTACTAGAAACTTTTTCCATGCAGGTTAATTTTCAGACTTATCACGTCAACAGTAGTTACTGTTTCCTTGCCTTCTTAGCTTGAATCAAACTTTCTGAGAATTTTGTTGAATGGAAGGCTAGAAGTTTGTTAACTTATAGGGTAGTTCACTGTCATTATTTTAGGGGAAGGTATATGCTGTGTGGGTAGGATATTTCCAGGACTGAAAGAAATATGTTGTAGTGTGATAGCTTTTAAAAGAGCATGTCCACAGATGGAGGGAAGATGACATAATGTTTAATAAAAATCTGTCCACATTTGGATTATGAATACTGGGTGAGTCTCCAGAGGAGATCGGTATATTCCTGATGAGGCCATTCTGCCTTGAAGAGATAGGTCAATTTATAGTGAAGGGTGGCACTATAATCCTGACGGTGTATGTATTTTCTTAGTTATGTTTTAAGATTTTATTAATAGAAATTTCCAAACCTTCAAAACTAGATGATATGAGGAACTTGATGTAACCATCACACAACTCCATCAGTTGTTGTTACATGGACAATCTCTTTTCTTCGATGTTCTTTCCTCCCCTATTCCCCCAACCACTCTCTCTACCTTCCACCTACTCTCTCTTCCCCTAGTATTTGTAAGCAAGTCCCACACATCGTAAGTAGAAGAATGTTTTAAGGGCCTTGTTTTAAGGGAGGAGAGACTCTTACAAAAGTCAGTGTTATATTCTGGGAAGTGTGTTTTTGGAAGAGTGTAAGGAAAGATGTTCTGAGGATTTGGGATTTTGGTTAGAGAAAGTTTTTTTTGTTAG
This sequence comes from Macaca fascicularis, assembly GCF_037993035.2. Lineage (NCBI taxonomy): Eukaryota > Metazoa > Chordata > Mammalia > Primates > Cercopithecidae > Macaca > Macaca fascicularis. Next base: position 169,060,911 of record NC_088377.1, on the reverse strand, counting down.
AGAAAGTTTTTTTTTTTTCCCTAAATGATCATGTAACCTGGGTGGGTCTGATATTGGGAGGATGATAGGATATGTAAGAAGCAATTTTATAAAGTATTAATATAATAAAGTTTTTTAGAGTTGAGAGTATGTTTTCAAGTGAAGGAAGAATTGTTTCTTTAGAGTGGGAGCTACACAGATGTGTATACCAAGTGGTTGTGTCCAGGCACAGCTAAGCTAATCCCGGGCTTATTTTGAATCTTATCTCAGGATGTGTATGTGTTCTGGTGGTAGCAGTGTTCTGAGGGTGATAGGTAAGAATATTTTGCTTTAGCTTTAAAATGAGGTGCTGTCATGTGGAAGTGGAAGTTGGTGTATTTACATAGAAGGTTTTCCGGAACACATTTGTAAATGAAGGAGCTCTAAGGAGAAGAGTCTGTTTTTCCCAGTATCCATCCCTTATTTATTTCGGTTTTTTCATTCTCCAATTCCAGAATTCTTATAACTGATAGAGGGAGACTTTGAAGCATTTAGTTTTTTATAGTTGTGTGGGTTTTCACCCTCTTTTTTGTAGTTATTTCTTTTTTGTAAGTAGTTACCAGTTGCTATAATGTACAAATAGGAGAAATCAATTTATTCAAGTATATGATACTGGTCTGTTTACAAACTTCTGTTTTCCTAAGAGGTTTAATTCTCTTTGATTTTGAAAAAAGATTTTTTAGTTTTTGGTGTCAGGAAAGCAATTGATGGATACATGTTGATGATAGTGATGGTAGAATGTTTATTGAGCACTTACTATGTCCCAGATTCTGTTTTAAGCAGTTGACCTGCATTAGCTTATTTAACCCCTATACAACCCTGTAATTTAAGTACTTCGAAAATCTCTATTTTAGATCTGAGAAAAGAGAAATCAGAGAGTTTAATTTGCCCTAATTGTATCTAGTAAATGGCAGAAAAAGAATTTAAACACAGACAGTCCAGGTCTGGATTCTTATGTTATTAATCACTGCAGTTAGTGCCAATGTCAGACATTCTCAAAATGAGTGTGTGTGTGTGTGTGTGTATGTTCTTAATTAATCTAAAATACACCTAAATTAATTAATTTAGAGGCAATTTTGCTGTGTTGCCCAGGCTGGAGTGCAGTGGCGTGATCACAGCTCACTGCAACCTCTCTGCCTGCCGGACTCAAGTGATCCTCCCAGCTCAGCCTCCCAAGTAACTGGGAGTACAGGCATGAGCCACCATGCCTGGCTAAGTTTTGTATTTTTTGTAGAGATGGGGTCTTGCCATTTTGCCAGACTGGTCTTGAACTGCTGGGCTCAACTAATCCTCCTGCCTCAGCCTCCCAAAGTGCTGGGATTACAGGCCTGAGCCACTGCACCAGGCCAAGTGTCTCTTAAAATTGGGGAAAATTTGCTTGATGAAATGAGTTGGTGCCAAAACATCATTCTTCTTGTTTGTGTACACTGAGCACTAAATTTGAAGCATAAAGGAGAATCTAAGCCTGTATCTATATACATAATACAGTAGGCTAGTTTAGCCCCCTTATCAGAAAGCTAAGTACTGTCCAAGCCTAAACCCTGAAGCAAGAGTAGCACACAATGTTGAAATCACCCTTCATTTCTCCTCACCCTAAGCAGATGGTCCTGCGTTACGATGGTCATAGTTGAGTAGAACATTATAGCATATTTAAAAAAGAGATAATTAAAATGGTCAGTTTTTCTCCATGACAACCATCTCTATTTGATAACTGATGAAGAAACCTAGTTTTCCTTTTCTTTTGCCTTTATTCATATTACTGTAATTTAGTATGTATCTATACTACAAATCTGAGAATCTTGGGAATTAGGGATAATATAAACCTCTTTATGTAAAAATGAAATTTTTAATTTTTAAAATGGAAAGATTAGTTTTACTTACTGTAAAAATGTGTCCTTTCTAAAATGCATACTTCTAAAAACCAGACTCTGAAGCAGCATTGAAGTGTGAGGCAGAAAGCAAACATCATCCCTGAAAATCCACCCTAACAGCATTTGTACATATACAGAAATATATATTAAATTTATAAATTTCTGCATGTACCTATGTATTAATGTAAATAGGATCATATTCTATAACCTGTGTTTGTTGCTTAACAATTATTGCCATGCTTTGTTGTGAATACACATAGAACTAGCTCATCCTTTCTAACAGCCATGAAAAAGTCTGTTCTATGGACATTTCATAGTTTATTTAATCTGGTCACTATTAAGAGACTTTTAAGTTGTTTGAAATTTCTCTCAATTATATACAGTGCTGCAGAGCATTACAGTGAACATTATTCTGCATCCATCATTGTGCACTTGTTCAGTTATTTCTTTAGGCAGTGATTTTTGACATTTTGCTCATAAATATCCAGAGTTATACCAGATTATCCAAAGGATTTTGGAATGGTTTATGAAGTGCGGCTAGGCCACCATTGCCTTAGAATTTTGATTAAATGTAGTGGTTCCTCTTCAAGGGGAATAAAAAGGCAAACATGAAGAATGTGTACTAAATAATACTAAAATAGTAAAGTCTTTGTATTGAAACCTAATATCTAGCTTTAAGTAGCCTTAATTTAGCTTTTAATGGAGAATAGTTTTAGTTTTTTTCTCCATTGTTTCATTTTGCCTTACAAAGATGATGGTTAATTACATGTATATCTACATATTATATATATGTGTGTGTGTGCGGGCACAAGTGTGATTATCCTTAATGTAATTGTAGAAAGCCATTGTTTTACTTTAATAGTAAATGATTTAAATAACCCTTTTTTTGTGGGGATTGGGGTGGGTGTTTGTCTTCCATGTAGTTTATATCCTGGAACCTGGAGATCCTCCTTTGTTACAGCAACCACTACAGACATCCAAATCTGGTATTCAGCAAATAATTGAGTGCTTTCGATCAGGTATGAATGTTTTAGGATGTATTTTTCAATCTTCACATAGTAGTTAAAAACTACCTAGAAGTCCTTAGAAGTAATTTTTAAAAAACATTAAAATGTATATGTTAGCTTTCTTTATAGAATATTTAAAATTTTCATATTTTAAAAAAGTGGATGTATAAATATTGACTTGATCTAGAGATTATTCTTCAGTACTATATATGGTATATTAATTTTAAAATATATTTGTTTAGTATGATTTAAAGAAATATATTATGTGGTGTATTTTCTGGTAAAGCACTTCTTAAAGATCCATTGATATCTTGTGGCATGTTTTGTGTAAACTCTCAAAAGGCAGTAAATTATTCTGGGTGTTCATGAGCTTTGGTACAGTAGATTACTTAGAGTGTCTGAGATGTCACTTGTTCTAAATTAATTACCTTATTTATGTTTATGTGATTCGCCTTCTTCTCCCTAACCCTTGAGTTTGTGGAGTTTTGGTATCTTTAATAGAGCACAAGATAGAAGAAAGACAGTATTCCCGCCCTGATAATCTTCAGATACATTTGCTTAGATTTTATTTTCGTTAGCTGATAATAAGAATTAGCTTTATAATAAATATAATTGTGTAATTGCAATCCAGTGTTTTAAAATAAGTGTTACTTAAAACATGTAAAATGATTGGGAACTGTTAGCACCCCTATGTTATCAGTAAGATGTTAGGTTGCTGTGATTCCTATAATCCACTTGGCCACCCCTTGTATATTTGGCTTCTCTGACATTGCAGACTATTCATTCAAATGTGAACAAGCAAATAAATATGACTGATGAACACTTAGAGGATTAGAATACCTCGTCATTATTTTAAATCTTAACTACCTTAATGAAAAATTTCTCAGGTTCAAAGGAAAAAATGATTCATATGTAACTACTTGTTTTGTATTCATGAGAAATTTTTTGAGATGCTTGTTTCTAAATTGTTATAAAGGGGGAATCATATATTTGCTTTACTTTAGGATTCTAAGAAATAGAATCTAAATTAAAACATTTATTTTTTTCTCTGACTCTCCAAAAGATCCATTTCTTAGACTTTTCATCTGTAGTACTCATGGCATTGCTTTTATCTATATTTAATTTAGGAAGTATTGAGTGTATACCAAGTGCCTATCCTTATATTGGATGGTGGTACAAACTGTTTTAGGGATTTTTTTGTTGTTTGATTTTTACTTTTGATAATTAATTGCACTCGACTAACAGATAATTTATAGGTCAAATTTTGTTGTGATAAGTTCAATTAAAATAGAATTTTACTTATTAGGGACAGTATTTATATTTCTGGCATAACAGAAAAAATAGTATATCTGTTTGTTTTAGCTACTTTTAGAATAGAGTTTTAAAGGGTTTTTTTGGTTCTTTCTCATACCATGGAAATGAGAGCAATAGCTTTTCATATTTAGTAATATTACTTGTTATAGGTTTATTTTTAAAAATTCTTAATTTGGAATTAATGAAGTTATACTGTGTTAGTTTATTATAGTGTTTTTTTATTAAGAAGTTAGAATTAGTTAAGTCATAAGTGCTTTGACTTGTTAAAAAACTGTCTTTTGACAAGAACCTGTACCCAAAATCTGTGGGGGTACAGAATTAAAAAAGATTTTTGGAGTCTTTTTTAGAAGGCAGATATTTAAAAATTAAATTAATTATTTTCTTATTGTGTTGTGATCATATCTGTTCTCTGTTTTTTGTCGTATTTTTACTCTCTTAGCTAAAGAAGTGAGGCAGTGAAACAGGTAATTTGAAATGGTGCAATTCCAAAGCCATTTTATGTTGATGTTTTGAATTGCATTCCTTTTAAAATGATATCAGCAAATTTGCCTTTTGAGTTATATTTTATTCAGGCAAATTCTGAAAATACTATTATTTTAATTTTCTGAGTACACAACAGTTAAAGTTAGAGGTGATTTAGAAATATGCTGAGTGGTACAAAGAAACTAATTTTGGATTAAAAAATTATTTTACTTCATTACTGTATCCTGTAACTAAGTAATTTTAATATCTTCAAGATAGTAATCTGTTGCATTTCTGGTTAATCTAATGTGTACTATGGTAGCCTTTCTGTAGCACTAAGGCATTTAAGTTGACACTAAAACCTTGGGAGAATGGTACGGAAATCTGGACTGTATGACTTGGGGACAAAGATCCCTTCTAGCTCTGAGGCTCTGTTCTTCCTATTCCACTCTACTCCCAAGTACACCCTCAATGACTCATCTATTTCTAGACTCTTTCCATTACAATTAGGTCACATACATTGCATTTAAAGAACTATCCTGGTGGTGCTATATATCTTTGACAGATATTTGAAGATAGAACCCTGAAGTCCATGCTTTTGCTCTTGTTAACCTATAGAGTATAAATCAGTTAAGTCATAACAGGGTATAAATCAGGTTGAACAGTAGTAACATGTTAGGTTATCTACCTTTATCTTCAAGCTCAGATAGTTATCTTCAGCTGCTGTATCATCTGCTTTTATGTCTCACCTTCTGCCTACACTGGGCTGTCTATGACCAGGTATTAATTCCTATGCAAGCTAGAAGTTCATAAAAGGTTCTGTCTTATGAAGGAGTTGACTCATTTTTAATGTCCACCACTCCATGTGTGCTATACTGACTGCTTGACCAGTTTTAACTCATCCTGTTTGCCTGATACTTCAGCTTTTGCTTTGAACTGTTTTCTTGGATTGAAATGACAAATTCTTACGGACTTCTGGTATCCCTTTATTAGTCTGCTTAACTTGCAAATTTAAATTAAATGGGTTTTTCTTTTTATAATAAGTAATACATGTCTGTGATTTTAAATAGTAAAGTACAGAAGGGTATAGAGGAAAAAATAAGTTTCTATACTATTCTGTTCTTCAGTTCCCCTTTGCTCAGGCAACACTGCTACATGGTTTATGTGTCTTCTTCCAGAGACCTTTTGTACGTATACAAACATACATCCCTCATTTTCTTCTTAACACGAATGGTAGCTGACTCTGCATACTCTTGTGTACCTTTGCTTTATTAACTGTAGAGTCAACTATTGTTGGTATCAGTCAATAGATAGATCCCTCATTTTTTAGGAAGCCTGTGTGTTTTGCAGCTGCAGTTTTTCCTCTTGGAAATTCCTGATGATTGGCTGACTTGAGGCCTGCTGTTTGCTCGGAACCACTGGTTTCTTGTACTACCTTGACTGTGCCTTACCCTTGGTGTAGTCTTGCTTTAGCTGTGTTGTCCTGCTAGGATCATGTTTGTAATTTGGTGTCTTCAAATTTCCCTCCTCTCTATAACACTTTCAGTTTATCTTCCTTCCTCTTTGACCTCTCTCCCCAAACCAAAACAAAATTTTAAATAGCAGATAAAAAGTGTACTACCTTTACATGTCTATTAAATGTCTTTTATGTGTTTATTAAATTGGTTTAGTTGAGTTCAGTATTCTTTCAGAATCTCTTAGTTGTCTGCTAGAGGCAAAGGAACTATGGAATGCCCCTATGGTTAGACAGAGAAAAATGAGGGGAAAAGAGAAGGATAATAATTTTGTATGGTGTTCAAGACTGGTCTTTAATATGAAGCTGACATCTTCTTTTTAAATTCTTGAAATATATAATATTGTAAGAAGAGAAATGTATAATTTGTAGAAAAAAGATTCTACATGTAGAATATGTTAGAGCAATACATGCGGGGAACTCTTTTTTTGACTCAGGGAGGAATAAATTGTAGCTTTAATAGTATGGTAATGAAAAATGAGAATTAGCTTCATGTGATGTTTGCTGTCATTGTCTTTCTAAATTTGGGTTTGGTCATTTAACTTAGGCTTTTTTTTTTCCTCCTTAAAACAACTTTAATTGCAATTGGTTTAATCTCTGACTGAATGGTGATGCTTCAGTCCTGATTCTGAAGGCAAAGCGTAGGGTGGACATGATTTTTCTGAGGTACATAGGAGAATGCAATACTTATGATGGCTTTTTCTTTTTTTGTTGTTACATAGCAGTTATAGGAAATTTAAAATGGGACTAGTTTTTTTTTTTTTTTTTAATAAGAAAAAAGTAGATTTGGTTTTCCTTACATTCATATTCAAAGCATGTCATCTGGTGTTACGTTCCCAAGACAACAGCTGTTTATATTGGTCTGTGAGTTTCTCAGCGGGGGTAAGACTGTATCTTTCATATTTCCAGTGAGTAACAGTGAACCTGGTATTTAATATGTGCTCAGTAAGTGTTTGTTAGATTAAACTAAAAGATTCCCAAAGTAGGTGCCGCCATAAGATAATTTTATTCTACTTATAAGTTTATTGTGGTATGTGGCAGTGCTGTGTAATGAACACATATATATATATTTTAACCAACCCTTATAGGTGATAGTTTTAGGACAAAACTTTCAATTTCTTAAGTTTTCTTTGTATCTTTGAATCCTTATGTTAAGGATGATCAATAAGAAATTTCCTTCAGGAGTTGTGATGAGGAACGTACATTTATTTGCTTGTAGTGTTTGGATGATATTGTAATTAAGTGGTCATCCTAAAGAAGATTGAATTTATGTTTGAGCCAATAGTAAGCAAGCAGTATTCCATTTAAGAAACATTCTTGTCATCACTTAAAATGGGCATTGACCAAAATGTCAGTGCATTAAGAAAATGAAACTTTATCTTTGTCTAGCATAGAAGAGTTAGAATTAATATTGTCATATTGTAATGTGACTGCCACCCAACCTAATGTAAAATTGAATACTGATTCCTTTTGAAAACATGTTTTAAACATTTTCATCAGTACATGCAGTGCACTTGCTATTAAAGAATAACACAAGATAAACCCTTGATGAAGTTTAAGTAGTTTTTATTGAGCACCTATTATGTGTGAAAATCTGGAATATATATAGTCATTAATCTTTAGCTATCAAAAGCCTTTCCTTTGGAGGGCTGGATGTTTGAAAGGTACTGATCTATGTAAGCAGTAAATGGTGATTTCTAAGATAATTTAAAACCCTAAGGCAAGAAAGAGAGCAATATAGGAAAAGAAGGAAGTCAGCATGGCTGTCTGTTTCTCAGCATCAAGAGCTGTGGAGGAACTTTATGTTGCTGTCTAGATGACCGTGTCTGTTGTCTCAGGTGACAGGAAGTTTTAGCTATTGACAGAGGCACTTACAGTTGGCTGTGTCCAATTGTAAGTGAGCAGAGCAATCAGAAAATTGTAGCTGACTTTGAATAAAGTCATTCCGTCTCCATGGGAAAAAATAACAAAATCTTAAATGGTGACTGAAGCTAAGGGAAAAACTTTTATTATCTGTTTGTGGACTGAGACATACCTTATTTTTCTCATTTGTTAAATATGTAAGTGGAATTAGAAAAGTTTTAAAGTCTCATTTTTGACTCCTCAGTTAACATAGATTTAAAAAATCTTATTTTTAGAGAAGGTTTTTTTTATACATAGAGCTCTGTAGTATTTCGTTTAGCAAATGTCAGTCATACATTATCCTGAGGGCTGGGGTGATGGTGAGCATCAGAGTTATCTTCTCTGTTCTAATCTTCCAGTTTAATGGGGATATGGAAAAGTAATTAATTACAAAATTGTGGATAAGCTAGTATAGGTGTCTAGTGTGCTATGAGAGTGTAGGTGAAGGATTTTTAACCAACAACAACAACAACAACAACAAAAACAAGAAGTTGATTATTGAAGGCTTCCTGGAGGAAGTGACATCTATACTGGGATCTGAAGGATTATTAGAAGTGAATTAGATCAGGAAAGTGGGAGAACGTTATAGTCAGAGAGGATAAAACATAGGTGAAGGCCTGAAAAGTGAGGGAAAGGGAACATTTGGTGTATCTGTGGACCTGAAAGAAATCTGGACTGCTTGGATCAACAATAACACACTTTGTCTCCCTCTCCCTCTCTCTCTCTCTCTGTGTGTGTGTGTGTGGAGAGGGGGTGGCGGGGGTAAGGGGAAGCATTTGTGATTGATAATTAAGATTGATTAGTTAAGGTTAGAGGCAAACACTTTTTTTTGGATGTTTATTGAGAATAAATATACAATCCCTACTGAATATAACTAACTGTATAATTAGGACTAGCTAAGAAACTGATCGCCTCTTTATTTTTCTGTGATTGAAAACCTGGTAGGCAAAGTGATATGTCTGATTTAGGGATGTAGTCTTATATTTTACACTTGACTATTTTTTATGTATAACCTTATGTTGTTTACAGACTGATTACTTTATGCTTTAAATCTGCAGCCATGTACATGTATCCTATTTAAATCTTAAGTTGAATTCTTAAGTTAAACCTAGTTCACATGTTTTGGCGTTCCTCTTCAATCTTTTTTGACTATCCTTAAAGGCAGAACTGAATCTGTTTTATGGGTCCAGCAGGTTTTGTAGTTTAGAATCAGTGTACAAAAGTTTCCTGTTTTCTTCCCACTGCTACTACACTCACCTACACTTCCTGAGAACTATATATAGGTCAGTTAGAGAGGCTGAGCCAAAGCATTTTCTAAAATCAGTCTACCTCTCATAGTTTGTCACTCACTTATGAAGTTAACTATGAACTAAAGATATTAGCAGTCCGTTGCCAGGATATTTTGTAATGTGAAATGGACTTCAGAAATATATATATGAGAATTTACTTTTATGTAAAGAAAAACACTCAGGCTATTCTCTGAATCTTTTTAAATTTATGTTTTCAGATTTTGTGGTAATAAGGACTAGTGGAGTAAACATAGATTTGGATTTGGGAAATGGTAGAAATTATTTTATTCTATACATTTTTTCCAGTAGAAACTCAAGTATATAATTTCCCTGGGATTTAGGTTCATATTTTCTTTAATAATTCTTCAACTTAGGTTTGGTTAGGTTTGTTCTATTTTACAACATGAGTAAACCAAAGTACAAAGATTATAAAGCTTTTTAAGGTCACAGAAGTAGATAATATCAGATTTGGAATCTCTCAAGACTTAGTAAAGTTGTGATAACCTGGTAACTTTTTTGCAGTAGAATTTTGAATGCTTGGATCAACAATAATTCTCTCCCCCACCCCGTGTGTGTATGTTGGGGTAGGGGAAATGATTTATCATCGTTTTCAAAATGATAAAATACACTTCAAAGATTAAATGTAAACAGATTGCAAAAGATTGAATCTGAGCTATTTAACTTTTATAGACCCTATTATATTAATTATTCTTCTAAGATAGTTGATACTCTTTAGTAGTCCCAGTGCTTATTAAATGGTTAAATGCTTCTTAAATGACACAACACTTTGCACCTCGACAGTCTTAAGGGTATTTTTCAGGGTACTTGGGTCTTTTCCTGTTCAAGTCAATATATTGTCATTTAAAAAAATTTTTAATTTGAGGAAAGTAAAGGTACATTAATTAGTAAAGTACTGCAGATCAGTTTTGCCACCTTACCTGTGGCAAAGAGCTGTAGGAAAATAGTGACTAAGGACCTTTCGTTTGTATTTTATTTCTGATGGATGTTTTTATTTTAAAGATCGGGTGCTTTTTGCCATTTATTTTTTCTCTGCCTAAAGATATTCTTTCATAGTACTTAGATTCCATAGATTAATAGCGTTTCTTCAACAAATAGTTTTTGAGCATGGTAAGAACTGAATATGTTACACTTGTAAATAAGGCTTATTCTTGGCTGCTTTGGAGTGTATAATCTATAGAGAAGATAGGCATTAAACTAGTGATTATGTCAATAATTAATTGTAATTGGGGTGTTTTAAGGGAGAAAGGCTTTGAATGAATTTATGGTGCTGTCAAGAGGCGTAAGCAAAGTTCAAAATTATGTCTCACTATGGACAAAGATTCTCTATTCTGTAGAGAATCATGTTAAATAGCCATAATCCCATGTTGGCCCAGAACCTGAAGTAATTTGAACTGAATTTAAAAAGAAAAGTCACAGGCAATCCTGTCATACAGTTTTGACTTTCTTTAAGGAATCAGGGGAAAATGTATTGAAAAACTCCTTGCTTACTTCCTTATACAGAAAAGAGCTTGAAAGAACCAGCCAAAAAGTTTGCCAGGGAATAATGGGGGAACATTTAATTTTTCTGCCCTACTCCAAATCTATTAAATCAGAACCTCTAGGGGAGGGCTGTGCACATCTTTATTCCCAGCTCATTGTAATGATTAACCTCATGTCGGAACCACTGCCTTGGGATATATCAAGAATTAATTGGCTGCTGAAGTGGGAACGAAGCATCAATTTTAGTTGTCCTGATTTCCAAATGATAGTAGAGTTTTGCTTAGAATTTAGTCTATAACGTAGTTCTAAATATACTGTGGTAGAAATTGGCAATGCCTATATTTTGTTTTCAAAGAGTAACTGCACTTTTGGTCTGTCAACAGTGTAGTCCAGTTTAAAAGTGCATGTTAAAGTTACCTTTTGTGTTAAGTTTTTCTTTTCTTTTTTCTCTCAGGAACTAAACAACTTAAGCATATTTTATTAAAAGATGTGGACACTATTTTTGAATGTAAGTTATGCCGCAGTCTCTTCAGAGGATTACCAAATTTAATTACCCATAAAAAATTCTACTGCCCACCAAGTCTCCAGATGGATGACAGTAAGTTTTTTTCATATATTCAGTTATGCATTTTGCAGCTAAGTATTCTTATACTGCAACTATACATTTGCATTAAAATGGTATCTAGTTACTGATAATTTGATAATGATGTCTAGTTACAGATAATTTTTAGGTGGAGATGGAGAATAAAATTAAATACTTGACTCAATGTTACATTCAGTTTCTTAGGTACTTTCATATCAATACTTTCCACTTGGGTTTTCCTAAAGATGACATTTAAGAGATTAGATTTAAGAGGATATTTATTTGTATTAAAATATTGGATATTGTTTTAGAATGTTTATATGGGCCATAAATAGATATTTCTTTTTACTCCTTTTTTCTTTAACAACTTGCAACCAGATGTGATTGATCACTTATTTAGATTTCCCTTAAGTAAATGAGAAAGTTGGGAATAAAGAACAAAGAATGAGGTAAATTTGTTCATTTCTTGGGAATGGTGGAGAGCATCAAAAAGTCTTTATTAATCTTCCTAGTGTTTTCTAGGTCTTGATTTGAAGATCAGTTTTGTTCTCAGAAAAATTTATATAAGTCATTTTCTCAGAAATTACATTATGTTACAGGCTAACTTGAGATCCAGTATAACTTTATGTGATAAAGGCAGATAGCAGACTAATATAAAGTCTTTCTGGAATAGAATGTTTGTTTTGAATGCAGTATATTGTCTTTGTGTGATTAAGCTGGCAATATGTCTGATGGTATTTTTTTTCTTTAAAGAATTAATGTAAATTAAAATTCAGTATTGGGTTACCTTATTATTTCTTGTTTAGGGATTTAACTCTTTGTTGACTCACAAAATATAGAACTTACTTTGTCAGTCTGATACCATAGATGCATTGTGGATTCTGTGCATTTTTCAACATAACCGTTTTGGGATCGGTATGAAATGCAATCTCCAAATAAGTATGGCTTTAATTGTAATGAAGCTGGCTTAAAGTATATTACAGAGCATTGATTAAATAAAAATTTTATATTTACCTGGAAATTTTTCCTACTACTATTTGATCTTTCTATTCTCTCATTGAGATATAAATTAAAAAGCAGTCTGTAGAGATTCATTCCAAATCTAAACTTTAAATTAAAATACTAGTAGAAAATTAGTTTGTCTTTAGGTAGTTATTTATTTTTTAGTTGTAGAGTTAACTTATAGAGTGAAATGGATAAATGGATTTGCTAGATTATTGTGCACTTGTCTTGGCAATACTCATTCTAGAAATACTTTTGTGAAAGTATTTTTCTTATAGACACGACTTTATTCATCTTAAAAAGCAGATGATAGATTAGAAGAGCTATAATGAATCACTTCCTGATTGGTATAGATACCAGATTTGGTACTAAATTTGTAGCTAGATTTTAGAGTAGTAATACGTGGAACCCTAACCAGTGTTAGACAACTCTGTTACGATAGGATAGTTGATTGCCTATAGAGGGTGTAATTATTGTACAAGGAAATAAAATTACCTACGGTTTTTAAATAAATCTGTATAGTTTTTAATCATTTGTTTTAGTAAAATTGTGTCATGTTAAGAAGACGTGTAATAGGACTGAGTTTAGCAAATACTTCTACACATCATCCCATTTATGTTTATGTATTTTATTACAAATCTTTCATTTTCATAAGATGCTCAAATAGATTAGATTAGACTATTATGGATTAAGCTAATAGGAGTGCTGTTATGTTTTCTAAAAAATACCATTTTTGGTTATGTAGTAACATTTTTATGCTGTTTTATCAATCTTGAGTTATGAGAATTTGAGTTGCCTTTGCTAGTCTAAAACGTTCAGACTAAATATGAAATATCATTATTTAGGACACTTAAGTGCTTATATATTTTATATTAAGTGCATTTGAAGCAAAAGTAGTCCTTCAGATTATATATGTTCCTTAACATTTTTGTGTATCATGATGAGAATTTAAATTAAAGGAAATTTTAGTTTAATACTAGTTTTTGTCTTTGTAGAATATTGAAAAGTAGATAATGCTCTTATAAAAATAAACTGGTAATATAATAGATTCTGAGAGGTTCATATATCTTAAAATATTAGAGGGCTAGAGCAAGCTAATTACTTCAGATTAAAATGTTGTTTTTTCCTTAACAGACCTTCCTGATGTAAATGATAAACAAAGCCAAGCCATAAATGATCTCCTAGAAGCCATATATCCAAGTGTGGACAAACGAGAATATATTATTAAGCTAGAACCCATAGAAACTAATCAAAATGCAGTGTTTCAATATATTTCGAGGACTGATAATCCTATTGAAGTCACAGAGTCAAGCAGTACTCCTGAACAAACCGAAGTTCAAATACAGGAAGCTAGCACTGAACAGTCAAAAACAGTACCGGTTACAGATACAGAGGTGGAAACTGTAGAGCCCCCTCCTGTTGAGATTGTTACAGATGAAGTTGCACCTACATGTGATGAACAACCTCAGGAGTCGCAGGCTGACTTGGAAACTTCTGACAATTCTGATTTTGGTCACCAGTTGATATGTTGTCTTTGTAGAAAAGAATTCAATTCTAGACGAGGTGTTCGCCGTCACATTCGAAAAGTACACAAGAAAAAGATGGAAGAACTAAAAAAGTACATTGAAACACGAAAGAATCCAAACCAGTCCTCTAAAGGACGCAGTAAGAATGTTCTAGTTCCATTAAGTAGGAGTTGTCCAGTATGTTGTAAATCATTTGCTACAAAAGCGAATGTAAGGAGGCATTTTGATGAAGTTCATAGAGGACTAAGGAGGGATTCAATTACTCCTGATATAGCAACAAAGCCTGGGCAACCTTTGTTCCTGGATTCTATTTCTCCTAAAAAATCTTTTAAGACTCGAAAACAAAAGTCGTCTTCAAAGGCTGAATACAATTTAACTGCATGCAAATGCCTCCTTTGCAAGAGGAAATATAGTTCACAAATAATGCTTAAAAGACATATGCAAATTGTCCACAAGATAACTCTTTCTGGAACAAACTCTAAAAGAGAGAAAGGCCCTAATAATACTGCCAACAGTTCAGAAATAAAAGTTAAAGTTGAACCAGCAGATTCTGTAGAATCTTCACCCCCTTCCATTACCCATTCTCCACAGAATGAATTAAAGGGAACAAATCATTCAAATGAAAAAAAGAACACACCGGCAGCACAGAAAAATAAAGTTAAACAAGACTCTGAAAGCCCTAAATCAACTAGTCCGTCGGCTGCAGGTGGCCAGCAAAAAACCAGGAAACCAAAACTTTCAGCTGGCTTTGACTTTAAGCAACTTTACTGTAAACTTTGTAAACGTCAGTTTACTTCCAAACAGAACTTGACTAAACACATCGAGTTGCACACAGATGGAAATAACATTTATGTTAAATTCTACAAGTGTCCTCTTTGCACTTACGAAACTCGTCGGAAGCGCGATGTGATACGACATATAACTGTGGTTCATAAAAAGTCATCTCGTTATCTTGGGAAAATAACAGCCAGCTTAGAGATCAGAGCTATAAAAAAGCCTATTGATTTTGTTCTAAATAAAGTGGCAAAAAGAGGCCCTTCGAGGGACGAAGCAAAACATAGTGATTCAAAACATGATGGCACTTCTAACTCTCCTAGTAAAAAGTATGAAGTAGCTGACGTCGGTATTGAAGTAAAAGTCACAAAAAACTTTTCTCTTCACAGATGCAATAAATGTGGAAAGGCATTTGCCAAAAAGACTTATCTTGAACATCATAAGAAAACTCATAAGGCAAATGCTTCCAATTCACCTGAAGGAAACAAAACCAAAGGCCGAAGTACAAGATCTAAGGCTCTTGTCTGGTGAGGAACAGTTACAGAGTTTTGCTTTTTTCCCCCCATCGAACTAAAAAAAAAAATCATTTGACCATAATTTATAGCTGGTTCCATTTTAACACGTTTGCTTCCATATATCTCATGGCAATGGGAACTGCAAGAGTAATGTGCATATTGCATTTACCTCTTCAGTGACCTTTATTCCAGTGGCTTGGGAACAAAAGTTAACTTCAGAACTTATCTTCCACAGGACAATGCAATTAGTTATAGGTAGATGGCACAGGGTCAGTGCTTTCCTTTTAATGTTGTAAAATATATACATTTATATTGGCTTATGTTTACAATAGAAGTCTTCTGTTTAACTAACTTTGCACAGGTTTAATTTGATTCAGTGACTTAGTCTACTAATTAATGAATTGTAGGAAAGTTAAATATATTAGAATGAACTTGTGAAGGCGATAATTATAGGAAAAAATATTTTGAGGCACTGTAATTATTGTAAAAATTAATCTGTGACGGCTAAATAAAGTGCTGCACTCAGAAAAAAAATCCCCAAATTGAATTAAAAATGATTAGCATTTATCATTTACTTTTAACATAGTGCTTCCAGGCAAAGGGGGAAAGTTGGTAAATAGAAGTTTGGATTTTTTTTCCTTCTCCTTGGGAGTGTGTGTTAGTTACTGTTTTTTAGTTTTGATCTATGGAAACAATGCTTATTTAGGTTTCAGATGCTCTTATTTTTCCCTCTCTTTTTTAATAAACTTTTTGGTGATAATTTTAACATAGTTAATATTGTTAACTAGGGTTTTTTTGTGGTTGTGCATTGTAAGAAAAGTAAAATTAAAATTCATATTTGGAAGAAAGAAAAATACTGCTTTTTTTTTTTTTTTTTTTTTTTTTTTGAGATGGAGTATTCCTCTTGTTGCCCAGGCTGGAGTGCAGTGGTGCGATCTCGGCTCACTGCCTCCTCCGCCTCCTGGGTTCAAGCAATTCTCCTGCCTCAGCCTCCCAAGTAGCTGGGATTACAGGCATGAGCCACCAGGCCTGGCTAATTTTGTATTTTTAGTGGAGATGGGGTTTCATCGTGTTGGTCAGGCTGATCTCAAACTCCTGACCTCAGGTGATCTGCCCACCTCAGCCTCCCAAAGTGCTGGGGTTACAGGCATGAGCCACCCCACCCTGCCAAAAAATACTACTTTAAAGAAGTTTTGGAACAAACGGAGATTTTTTAAAAATGCAATATAAAATGAGTAGACTCGCTATACTTGTTTTCGCAAGTCTATATATATTTTAAAAGTTCACCTTCTGTACCTGTGTCCCTTGTATTAAGGCATTTAATGTATTTAATGAGTATTAAATTAGTTTCAGATTCAGGTTCTAAAGCAAAATACTAGTTTGAGTGCTGTGTAGGTCAAATGTTGTGGTTTGATTATCACACATTTTTTTATCTGTGTGGAAAACTTGAGGTGAAACCATCTTTTAGAAGTAATTTACTGTTGCGTAATTTTAAAAACAAGGTTTTATTAGTAAACTCAAAAGTGTTCATTTATTCCCATTTCTCCTCAGATAACTTCAAGTGATGTACGAAAAGGTTTGGAGTTCATTTTTGTGGAAAGACTTTAAATTGGTGTTAGAACCACTAAACATCTTCAAATGGTACTAAGAGGAAAAAACAGAGAAACATTTTTCTAAATATTCAACTATAACTGCTGTTTTCTGACTAAAATATAACCATCTAACCACTTGTTTCTAAGGCACTGCCTATTCCAGCACTTTCAAGTAGCTGTGACATTACATGTTGTCATCACAGTCCATCAGCTAACCGCCCTTGACCTTGTGCATTTGGTCTACAGTTTCTACAAAAATGTTACAAATTTTGTTCTCTAAACAATTTGTTGATTAAGTGATCAACAACCTGAAGAAAATATCAATTTTTAATTGACAAAGACTTTATATCTTAGTGATTTTAGTTTTATTTCACTTTATTTGGCAACATTTTCATCTGAATTGTATAGATATATGATTTTCTAGTGAGTATATGTTAGGAACAAAAGACAAAATAGTATCAGCACATTATAAATATTTAGCTTACTAAATATTTGTAATTATTTTTACATCCATTTATTTCTAGCTTGTTCTCCAGCACTTAAGTGTTTGAAAGTTTCATCCTAAAATATATACTACAGGAAAGTTCCAGTTCATTTTCATGCATGGATTATTATTACATTTTTCACTTGTAAATGTAGGTTTTTATGAAAATTAAACATTCCCCTATTTTTCTTTAAATTTTATACAAAGCACTTTAATGATAGATGCAACCTTATTTTTCAGTTCCTATTTTTTTAAAGACCACACATTTACTAATGTTAATATAAAGGTAATAAATAGCTTACTGATATTTTATGGATGCAGACAATCCATGCACAACCACTTCTTATGATACTAGTTTATTTCCTTAAATATTGCTACAAAAGGAAGATGCGGGTGTAAGCCCTGATTTTTTTTTCTCCCAAGAAAAATCTTAAAGGACCACTTTAGATAATATTTGATTCCTACTGTAAAATTTAGAAAATGATTAATTCTTGTCCATTTTTGTAATCAAGATTTTAGGAAAAACAGAAATACATCTATCTTTATGAAATTTTGGGCAGGTTTTTGTGTATCAATATTTTGTACTTTTTAGGGAATATTTTATTTTTTAGTTATTTGTGTCAAATTATAATTATAAAAGGTACAGCAGAAAATATACCATGTTTTTATATAGGTTCACACCTGTACTTAGGAGGGACCCTGTCCATCTATATACTTTTTGTATAAAATTTTAAAATGTTAAAGATCCACAAGATCTTAATAAAATGATTCTATAGCTAGAAAAACATTTACCTTCCCAGTGCTTTGCACTAAAATATACTGTGAAAGGAAACTAGAAAGACTGTAACTATTGCTGGAAATGTTCTATATTGAATGTACATGCTCTTGTTGGAAAAATGTACTATATGTGATGGAAATAAACCAGACTCGAAGTTATTTCAGCTAAATGTGCTTCAGCAAAGGTGCATTGGTTGAAACTTAAATGTTTTATTATCAAATTTAAACTTATTCAGTGACTATGAGCAGCTACACTTGAATTATATTCTGATAGTTTTATTTCTAAGAAATAGAGTAATAATTTCTCTTTAATTTAAAAACGGATTTACTTTCCAACATATTGAAAATTTGTACTTATAGATCTAACTTTAATAACTAATAGTATAATATATTTAGGGAACTAAATGTGTAGGTGGGTATTTCATTTATAAGCCATCTTCATTAGTTGCACATTATTAAACCTATATGTTTGACTTTTGCAAGGTGTTATCTTTTATGCATTCCTACACACAAGACATATTCCAAAGATATTTTCCAGATAAATGCGGATAACCCCTGAAAAGATATGAGGATTCCTAAAAAGCTTGGGGTTGCTCTTTGCAGCATCCTCTCATTTGTATGCCAGCCTTTTCCTCTCTGCTTGCTTGTTAAATACTATAGAGAAGAAAGAAAAATTGATGTTGGAGGTGGGGAGCCCATTGCTAGAATTCCCTTACTCTACCCACCTGTTTCTACAGGACCATTCACAGTATGTCGCCTCTGTAGTAATTCTGGGGCCACAGAATAGGAATCTACAGGAGGAAATAAATGAGAGTTCTAGGGCTGTCAAAAGATTTCATCTGGGTCATGTAGGAAAAATAGCACTGTGTCAGTACTTGCCTAAATTAGAGAGATTGGAAACATCATAATAGCTGGATTAATTGATAATGGCATATGTAAGAGAAGCTGAACTAGGACCAGTTTAGAAAGGTAGAACAAACAAGTGGCCAGAAAGTATTGTTCTTTGTATTCCTTTCTGGTCTTCATCCTTCTTGATTTGACTTGAGCTCTGTCGTTTCAGGGGCTCAGGCTTAAGGCTCTTGAGAAGAGGCCTAAGAAGTTTGTGCGGGAAGCTTTTCTGCATGTAGGCTACGTAAACACATATTTAGGTGACTTTTTATTGTTATAGTGAGGATTAAAGCACACAAAGAGCCATCATAAACTGCTTATTTTATATAAGACCTATCTGGCTATAAATTGTATCTACCTTTGCTGCTATTTGATCAGTTAAGAGTTTTCCTATAGAATTCAACTTACCATCCTTCCTAAAGATGCCTTCCATTCCTAAGTGTGGTGGAAGAGGAGAGACAACAGGTGTAGGTTGCACTTCAACTTCATAAGTTTGAATAGTACAAATGAGAGCTGAAGTATAGCTGACATTGGGCAGATGTTCACTAGACATACCTTGAATACACAACAACCATTTTTTTTGTTTGTTTATGTCTCCATTCCCTCCCCCTCCCCTTTACTCTTTAAGAAGAAAATCTTGGAAGAATGTATGCATTACCCATTCTTAGGTTTTAGTTTTTTGCCTAGTTTTGTATATATGAATTAAGTTTTTGGTTGACACAGGTTGCTTTAGTTGTTGAAATGTACCTTCACATTTTTTAGGAACATATTATATTACTTTATGGTCAATAAATAGTCTGTTGTACTTAGTTTGCATTAAAGAGCCTATGGATGCAGTAGTGGGGAGTTAATGATTTTGCTATGGCATGAGGCTGTGGGTATAGAAAGAGGAGTTTCCCTATAGGTGTTATGGCAGATACATGTGGAGATAGGTACAAGTGGCTATCATTTCCTGTTGTGAAGTTGCAAAAGATCTCTTCAAACAGCGTGACTTCTGAAAATGAGATAGAGATGCTTCAAAAATTTTGGAAATTATGTGTCCAGGTTTCCTGCAGTGACCCATTGAAGTATTCTAGATCCCTAGTTTGGAGTTGGAGAAGTTATTTTTCTAATGGAATCCATAGATTATCAGGATTATGATTTAGCCATGGCTTTCAGTTGATCTGAAGCCAAGCTCTAAGATATATGCGGCAGGATATTGGCTGTGCTGTTAGACAAAATCCTTCTGTACTCTGTGCTATCCTTTCGTCTCTTTGACTTTAAGAGCTAAAGGGATCCTTGATAAAATTGAAAAGGAATAAGGATCAGCAATTTCAGGAATAGCTGTTCTGTGGTTTTTTAAGGCGTTAAACACATGGTAGAATGCAGATTAAAAACATGTCTCACTTAAAACCTACAATTATTTTGGCTTTTCTAACTAACTTTCCGGATTCATTTCTCTCCTCCTAATTTGTTTCTATACCCTATTCCTCTGAGCTTCCAGCTCCTACGTTGCCTTTATTTCTTCTAGTTTAGTGGAAATCATTAGTACCAAGATAGCTAAAGTGTCTTTTGGAAGGGTAAGAGCGTGGAAAATGCAGCTCATTTCCTCCTGAATCGTTATTGCTCCATACCAAATTTGGGAGGCTTATTATTTTCAAGCCTCTTCCTCTACATATTTGCACCACTACAACACCACAAACAAAAAGGGACCTAGCATACCATAGGTGCATCTGCTTGAGAAAATGCCCGAAGTTGGAGGTTTTGATGTTTGTGTCCACTCAGCAGAATTAATTTACTTGATTGTCCATTTTTGATGTCAGGGACTGTCTTGATAATTTTGTATGGTACCTAGCACATTTTCATCTATACCAAGACACTTTAAATAAATATTTGATAATGGCATTAAGGCAAGGAAGCCTTTTCCATCCTAAATTTTACTATCATGTATTTTGAGACTTCGAGTCTTAAAATTTTATCATCTCAATATTGATGAATTTCACTTATTTTTAGGAAATTTTACCAGTGTTAAGTGTTTATAAAAAAGAAAGATAATTCTTAGTAATAGCTAATAATAATGAATATTTATGGTGTGCTTGTTATATGCCAAGCACTCTGCTAAATCTACACACGTAATGTCCCTAATCCTACCAACAACTCTATGAAGTAAAACCTATTCTTTCATTATCCCTATTTTATGGAACAGAAAATAGAAACTTAGAATAAGTTCAGTGATTTATTAGGTTCACATAGCTGGTAAGAAACTTACACTAGATCTGACAAAACCTGTGCCCTTAGTCAACCTTACATTTGCACATTTTAGTATTTGCAAAGCACATTTACTACATTATCATTTTGTCAGCTTAATGTAATGATCTGGAATTTTAGTTGGTGAAATTTTTGGATCCATAAATTATTTCCTCTGTGAGACCTTGTGCAAGTTTACTTAAACCTTCCATGCCTTAGTTACCTATAAGGGGGATTATAGTTACCTATAATGGGGCTATTATTTCTTATTTTATAGGTTTTTCTGAGGATAAAATGAAAAATACCTATAATGCACTTAGAATAGTTTCTGGCATATCACAATAAATGTTATATAATATTGCTGTAAGTGACTTGCACAACATATTCAAGTATGGATTTTTTTACCTATTTAATTGTGCATAGAAATTTATGCATTAGATGAGAGAATTTTATTGCTACACATTCAGTTTTATCTGCTGGTTTTGTATTTAATTGGGACAGTGAAGGCAACCAACTATATTATTTGCTGCTAATTCTCTTCTAGTCAGATACTAGTAGTTTATCATTCTCATACATTTTTCATTTACTTTGAAAAAGACATTAGGGAGTTTTAAGCACATTGATTTTAAGTTAGGCTTTGTTTTTATGGTTTCTCCCCAGAATAATACATATGTCTCAACATTTGCATTAGTTATTTGTCTCATCACACAACTGTTTTACTTTTGGTCATGTGTAGGATACTGACATGAAGCAAATATTAATTGGATAACATGCTAAAATATTTTGATGAAACAAAACTTGTAGCAATGTAGTACTGCTTGAAAGGAAGCATTCAATTATGGAAATAAAAGGTTCTTCAGGAGAGCACGATTTGGGCTGAATCAGAAATTTCTTTGGTGAATGTGTCATGAAAAGATAAAAAGAGAATAGCAATTATTAAAAGTCCTGTCGATGGTTGTCATTTGTGGCAGTACTCCACATTTTAGCTAAGGCCCTAGTACTGTTACATTATCTGCTGAGAGAGTTTACTCTCACACCTGACTGTTTTTGATCTGGCTTTTTAAATGATAAGGTGATGATTTTAGAAATGTTAGTGTTCAGGGACTAGTATAATTTGCATCTCCAGAGAACCTTTGAGTCCCTAGATTTGGATGACTCTTCACATCTTGAACTTCAGATCAAATGCTGGTATTCTTATACCTGTGCAGCTTCTTTATGTTTCTGATACTCAAGTGCTTGTGTCAGGTAGCGAGAACATATTCCTGGGATGCAAAACATTGTAATGTTTAAACAGTAGAATGTTGTGATTGAAAAAATAGCCAAAATAAACAAAACAACCTGTCTTTGGATGCTTGAGCATCCTATCTGGCTGTCCTGCTCTGTATAATCTGGCAACATTTTCAGTACAAGAGTATGTAATGATGTTGTGTTCAGATGAAATGAACCTTAGGTGCATTTAGCTTTCATTACAAGTTAGGTTTTGAAAATTGGATTTTAATCCCATCTGTTTGTGGGACTGTCCTGAAAATAAATTAGCTCTGAGAAATAGAACTGTGGCTTTTAGTCAGACTTTCCCAGCTGTGCAAAAGTGTTTTTAAAAACAGTTGAAACTCTTCTTACTTTGGTGTACCTGAACCCTAAAGTACCTGCTAGTTGTGACTAGTAGCTTTTATTTTAGATGGACAGAAAAAGCAAAGAATACTTTTCTTCTAAGAAAAAAAATAGTGAAGCATTAGGAACATAGTGTGCACAAATGATTGAATTACCTGAACCACCCAGGACTTTTAGGGAAATAATTTTTATGTAGTTTCCTTCAGTTTTGACATAGAAGTTGTTAGGGAGGAAGATGTTAGGGTAGTTTTATATAAACTTCTGTAGGAGAGTAGCCATGTTATTTGCATGCCTCTTGCTTATTAGATATATATCAAATTCCTTGTGATGCAGTGCACTGGGCATTTGTAGATGTTTGAGAATTTTTTAACCTCATTCTCCTTTCTTTGTGTAGGTAGGCTTTGAGAGGATGATAGGGTAATGAGGCCCACAGAGATAAACAAGAACACATTTAGTGAAACTTAACAAATAATTTTCCGGACTTAGAAGTTATACTTTCCACAAAACGTCTTCCCAATTTTCCGATTTTTCCTTTCTTTACCTGGCCATCTTGACTAATAAGCTATTGTTTATTGTGATTCTAAGAGAACAACTTCACTTACTTCCCATAAAATTCGGCCACAAACAGATTTACACATACATATGGGCAAGAAATTTTTAAAGGAGTTTTTGGTTTTGTTTTGGTTTTGTTTATTTAACTGCCCTGGATATCTTTTTAATTTCAAAGTGCACAATTGTAATGGTAGGAGGTGTTAATTTTTAAGGTTCAGGATAGAGGCCCTTCTCTCTAGAACAGTTAACTAGGGGTAAGTAACACTGTTCAAACCACAAATGCTGCAAGATGGAAGTCAGACCTACAATACTTGGATTGCCAGCCACCATCCAGCTTGCCATGTCATCTAATTGGAGGTGTGTGAGTGCATATGTACCCATATATACAAATGTTATGTTATGCTCTTTTTTTGAGTTGCAAGCACAGAATTTTACTTGGTAGCTTCTAAGGGGAGTTTTATTAGAAGACTTTATTTGGGATAGTATGGGAGATGTGAGTGACCAGGCCTTATAGGAATCCAAGGGTAATTGTACAACTTGGCTTCACCATTCAGATTTCAACTAGGTAGGTGTTACAGAAATTAGAAAAAAAATCAATGCAACTCTAGTGTCTGGATGTTGCCCTCGAGCAGCAGAAGTATTGCTTCTCTGCTGCTATTAGTCCTTTTCAGACTGCTTTATTATTTTTTTTAAATGAATTACCTCACCCTGTGTCTTCTCGATATGGTCGTAACTGCCTCGTTCTGTCCTCTGCTCTATGTCTTTCAGCTACTTTCCCCTTCTGTACAGCTTGAGTTCAGTCTCCTATAAGAGGAAATCTAATTAGTCCAGTTAGAGACATTGCTTGTTGGGCAAATCTCTCATGTCGGGCCCCTTCATAGGTTGCTGGTCAATCTGTAGATTGGCTGCTCTTGGGACAGTTGCTCTCTCTTGGTCCTGTCACTTGTGATCATGGTGGCAGAGTCAGTGGCATAAAACATGGCCCTGGGCCCCATAGTAGGAATCTTTTGGTGGGAATCTTTTAAAAGACGATAGTCCTAAAATGTGATGAGCTTTCCAGTATACATGTTTTTCTTTCTTTTGAAAGATGACAGAATGAAAGGCAAGTTGTGATCTTGACTGTTATGTCCATGCAATATCAGCAGTCCTTTCCATACTGAGAAAACATCTTTTGATCAGTATCTGCCTTTCCTTTTCTAAACTGCCTGATGATTCTTTCTTTGGCTTTGTAGATTCATAGACAGCCTAAAGTTTTCACTCAGAAAGAGCTATCACATTTTTTGTAGCAGCATATTAGGCCACTGTGTCAGTTACTGCTATTTTCCAGACATCCACAATTATGCTGCACAGTTTGAGTTGGTGATTTAGTGAATCCTCAAAGTATTGTTTCTGCTTTTCTATTTATGCTTGCCACATTTGGGCTTACTGTGCAATGGCTGCTTTATATCCTGTCATTCGTTCCTTCGATGACAGACACTATCCAGCATCCATCATATGCCTAGCATCATTCCATTCTTTTGGGGAAACAATCATACAATGGTTAAAGCACAGATTTTTTAAGAGTCAAGAAGACCTGAGTTCAAGTCCTGGCTTTGCTTACTAGCTCTGTAGTGTGGGCAAGTTACCAAATCTAAGCTTCAATTTTCCTGTCTGTAAAATGATTATATTAGAAACTACCTTATAGGTATGTTTATTGTGGGAGTTTATAAAAGCTTAAATGATGTATATAATGTACTTAGCACAATACCTGGCTCAGGGAAGAGCTCAGTAAATATTGCTGTTGTAGTGATCACTGAACTTGTATCAGTTTCTTTCTGAAATACTTTCTAACACTTAGCTTCTGGTTATCTTGCTTTGCCATTTGATGTTCGTTGCCTTCTTGTTGGCAATAATCCAACCGTTAAATGAAAAGTCAAATGTAACATCTGTGATAAAGCCAAGATACACAGAAGTTTATTAAGTTAGAGCACTTTGTTATTTTATGGGCCTTTATGCTGGAGTTTGATGCCATTTTTGGTGGCACCTTTTGCTAATTATTCAAGAATTTGCTGATCTTTTATGATATTATTTTGCTTCTTCATGATTAATGTCTTATTGAACAATATGTAGTTTTGAATAGCAAACTCAGGACACTTTTTTTTTTTGTAAACATTAGGCTGTGGGTGCAGGAATGTATTTTGAGTTTACAAGCAAGAATTGTCTTCTTTGTATCACCAATGCCTCGTAGTGTACCTAGCACACAACAGTTGCTAAGAGAATGATGGAGGAAGAAAGAAGGAAAGCAGGAACAACACTTCAGTTATCTTCAGGCGTATCATTAGTCAATAGTCTGTCTTGGCTTTTACTTCTTTTCCCATCACATGATCTAATTTGTATAGCTTCTCTACATGTGAGATTCCTCTTCATTTCTGGTTACTTATGGTTTCTGTTGCCTGCCTTCATTGTGTGAACCTTCTAGATTCTGTCATTGCTACTAAGTAATAGTGACAGGTTCAAACTCATGGTATGCTACATGGACTGTATTAGTATTAGCCCATATATAATTGCATGCTATATGGGTGTGCATTTAGTGATTTTTCTTGATAATTCTTAATATTTACTTTTGTTTAATTCATACTTAATCTAATTCCATGAAATGCAGCTCACCTTTCACTTCGTGTTCCACTTCCAGATCCAAACAAAGCATGCCTACAATACTTGATTGATGGTACTTTCTCTCATTTACATAATCTTAAGAAGTGGAGTTGATTGGTTATTTCATTTATCCTTGCCTGTTTCAAACTTTTCACACTGTTCTTAAGCCTTCAGCCCCATCTTTGCTTCCTTTATAAAAGTCAGATCTTGCTTATATCATGACAAAAAGTAGAGGACATTTGTTTCTGCTCTCTTTTCACATCAGGACTATTTTTTATCTGCTGTCCCTTCTTTGGAGGAAGAGCTGTTCTTCTGTTCCAAGTCCAGCACTTCCACCCTTGCCTGTCTGCTTCACTGGACTTTCTTCCAACAACTCCTGCTCTTTACCCCTCCCCAGCTTCTGTCTCCCTGTCCACTAGCTCCTCTTCCTCAACCTACAAACATGTTCAAATTCCTTTCAGTCAAAAAATAAACTTCTGTACTACCTTGAACCTAGTTACTGCCATCTAGTCTGTCAAACTTCCATGTTCTCTCATACTACCCTGTGTTAGTACTGATTCTGTCACACTGTAATTGTTTATTTCCTTCTTTTCCTTCTACATCAGACTGTAAGCTTCTGAGAAATCTGTCTCTTGATCATGGTTGATTCACGAAAGTCCACGCTAGTTCCTAGTGCATCATAGGCATTCAGTAAATATTTTTTTGAATGAATGAATGAAAAGTGCTAGAGCCATGGCTATGCCATTCACTTTGTGAACCGTCTGTAATTTTTTTCTACCCCTATATTTCAGTTGAAAGTTCACTTGAAGGTCACCACATAAATGTGAAATCTAGTGACTTCTCTCTTTACATCATGCTTGACCTCTGCAACCATTAGTGCTTACAAATTTACCTTTTCCACATATTCATGGTCACGTATAACTGGGTCACTTTGGGCCAGTTCCAGTATTGCATTCAAAAGAAGCAGACAAGCCCCAAACCTTTGGAAAGTAATGAACTTCTGTAATATTTTAGTGAAATCTTCTAATGAGATAGAAATACACAATTAAATAAAGCTCAGCAAACTTCAAATAAGTTCTCTTTACCCACCTTTTTTCCCAAATCCTTACACAGCTTGGCACCTTCAATCTCTCTTTTGTAACAGTTCACCCAAAACTTGTACACTTTTGGCCAAAAACCCCTTGTCCCTTGTCCCCTTTTTTCATATTCTATGTTTATTTTCTTCCAAGAACAGATTATTCTTTCCAGTTTAAATCACTTTAGCCTCTTTTGACTCCTTCCAACCAAGTTCTTTCCTAAACCAGTTATCTTACTCAGTATTTTAGAAGTCCAGGAGCATTGTCTTGATTTCATTTGGTTTGCCCTTACCAACTTTCTTTGCATAATTTTATTTAATCTCAATGCCTCACATCAGTGAGTTTTCCCTGACCTCCTGGGTGTCTCCCTTCTGTGTCTCTGTGGTGCCCCATTTACAACTCTCTTGAAATAATCTATTTCTATCTCTTCTCTAAGCTATACATTTCTTAAGGGTAGGGGTCCTGGCTTTTTTTTTTATACCCCTGTGTCTAGCATAGTACCTAGAACATGGTGGGTGTTGATAAATGTTTACTGGACTGATGTTTCTGTGAAATTTAATACTTTCTCTTTTGCCACTAACTTTTGTTTTGTTACTAGGTCTTCAAACATGGATTAAGGTTTCCTTAATGTCTTTTTTTCTTTTTATATACTCTTAGTGATTTCTCTATTCCCAACGTGTCACTTACCACTTCTATAAAGATGACTCCAGGTCTGTTTTCTAGTCTGGCCATTCTCCTTAAGACCATTTTTTTTCAAAGCTGCATATCAGACATCTCCACATGAATGTGTCACCGGTATCTTAAATGCAACAAAAAACTCAGTAATCCAAACTTATCTTCCTTTTAAAATTTGTTCCTCCCTATGTGCTCCTTGTCTCAGTTATTCTAACTCCTACCCTTCCGGTTACCTATGCTAGTTGGAATCCTGGCAAATGCCTTAACTTCTTTCTTTTATACTCTCCCTAATCTGTGATCAATGCCTATCCATCCTGCCTCTGCATGTTTTTCACATTTGCTTCCCCTTCCCATCTGTACTGTTAGTAGTTTTGTTATCACTTACCTTCACTATTGCAGTAGTCTCTTAACTGACCTTCTCTAATCTGTCTTCCATTGTGTTGTTAGAAATATCTTCCTAAAACACAGATCTGTTGTTACTGTGTGTTCATCACTTGACTAATTTACTTATCTTTCAGGTCTCTGCCAAATGTCACTTCTAAATAAAGATAAAGTATGTCTGCCTTCCTTGTTTGTTTCATGTTCCTTTCCTACTGTCATCTAATACCATTTGTAATTATGTTTATATTTGTGCATTGATTTGTTTAATGTCTTTCTTCCCACTGGAGAGATTTATGTAAGGGACTAGGGAGAGTTATGTAGACCCTGAGGCCTAGCACAATGCTTGGGACATAGTAACACTTAAAACATATCTGTTGAATGAGTTAATGGATAATAGCAAAGTACAGGCAGTACAGGCAAACAGATACCAAGAAGCAAAGGCAGGGAAGTTACAGGGTCCTAGACTCTTACTACATTCTCACAGACCTTAATCTGTAGTTTAAAATAGTAGTGGGTTTCTCCCTTTTGCTTTTTGCATTTATTTCCCTAAAGATGAGAGTGAACAACTTAACTACTCCACACTGACACTTTAGTGAGGGCACTGTGGAACCTTTTTAACCAGAAGATGGAACCAGGCTTGATGATGATTCAATCAAAGCAGTTTTAGTGTCACACTTGTCTGATGGAGGCAATTTGTATTTCTGAGGAAATTCCAATCAAATAACAGATTACTAGATTTTTTTCCTGGTCTAAATATTATTTTTGGGCATTTCCACAAAAAGCTTTTTGGGAAAGGTAGTTCTTACACTGGGGCTTGGAATAATTGTATCTCTGTGCTTGGCCTTGGAATAATTCTGTCTCTGTTGGAATTGTGCACACGTTGAGGCCTGAGGCGTCATCTTATATAGGGCCTTCACGGTGTGGCTTTCATCTATTCAGCATCTTAGGAGAGAATCATGTTCAACACAGTTTTGCTTTAAGCTTTTTACTTGGTAACAGCAGTTTTGCCTTAAGTTCTAAAGCTTAATAACGAAACTGTGTTGAATGAGAACCTTTCCAAACGATATACTTTTCGACGTAAGCTGAGTTTGTTCATCCAAAGTCATCAAGAATAGGTTATGTTTAGAACACATGGAATGAATAAATATTAGTGAATTCATGAATATAGTTCATGGGCTAAACTTTATTGGATTTTAAATTTCTTTATATGTAATTCCATTCACCTGTTTATTCAGCCATCTACACTTGAGCAACTACTTTATGCCAAGGACTGTACTAAACATTTAGGATTTGAGGAAAAATACGACTTGATTACTCTCAAGAATTTTATAAATCTAGGCTTTTTTCATGTCTGAGGCCAGAGTGATTTTTCCTTTCCTTTTTTTCACTCAGGATGAAGTACATAGTGGTGTAATCCTAGTTGACTGCAGCCTCCAACTCCTAGGCTCAGGTGATTCTCCTTCCTCAGCTTCCTGAGTAGCTGGAATACAAGCCTGTACCACCACACCTGGCTAATTTTTATTATTTATTTTTCATAGAGATGGGGTCTCTCTGTGTTGCTCAGGCTGGTCTCGAATCCTGGCCTCAAGCAATCCTCCTGACTTGGCCTCACAAAGCGATGGGATTACAGGCACACACCACCACACCTGGCCTTACAGTGATTTTTAAAGTGCAAATTCATGCACTTTTTTCCAAGACCTCAGCTTGGAATGTCCTCTTGTATTACCCACCTCTCTTCTTTCAGGACTCATTTCTTAGGAACCCTCCCTGTCTCTCCAAGGCAGCTGAGTACCCTTCAATATACTCATCCCACCCTCTCCCTCTCCTGTTGTGGCAGTTAGTGCCGTGTTTTGTAACTACCTGTTTATTTGGGTCTCCCCAGCTAGACTGAAAAAGGCCCTTGAAGGCAGGGCTGTGTCTTTGTGTCCTGAGTGCTGAACACAGTACCAAGTACACAGTTTGTGAGCAATAGAATTTGTGGAGGGAATGCATTTTGGATGGAGGCTATTGGTTAAGTGACCTGCAAAACTGCTCCAGTATCATGCCAGGATCAGTCTTCTTTGCTCATTATTGATGAGAAGCAATACTAACTTATGTCTTTATTCCTAACTTAATTATACTCCCAAGTACACATTTGCATGCTTCATTACATACCTGTAGTGATATCAGTGACACTGATAAAGTATTTTTTCATATTTTAGTTCTCATGTTTTTGACTCTTTATTTTAACTTTGTTGTTGATTGAATTGAGTATTTGAGTTGCTGTTAGTATAAATAAAAGTTTCCCTCTTGGATGACTTACCATGTTAAAAAAAAAAATCACAAGTAATATTATGCGCTAGTGATACCTTGTGATTTCAGATTTATTTTGTTCCAGGAAAGAATCAGTTTGGGTCTCTTTGGAGAAGGGCATACATCTGAGTTGACATCAACTTTTCTGTAGGAGAGATTATTGAATCTCCTATAAAGGATTATATGTAAATATATAAATTAACATTTGTCTGTTTTACAAAGTAGAGTGCCTGAAACATGAATATATAAAATGTTATTTTCAGTGTACTAGAGTAAAGGAGTTTGGTATTTAAAGGAGTTCTGTACTTTGGTAAAGCCACAATTCTTTTGATTACACTAGTGGTTGGTTATTTAATCAGGATATGAATTCAAATAGCCGACAAAATTTTGAAAAAATGCAGATGTCTGGCTGACTCCACATCTATCAGATTGCAATTTCTGGTGGTGGTGTCCAAGCTCCTATATATTTTGTACCAACTACACAGGTAATTTGATGGGATAGCCAGAACTACTCAACTATATAAACCAGAGAACCTCGAACCTTAACATATGATCATGTGGGACCTTGTTAAAATGCAGATTCTGAGTCAGGAGCTCTGGGTGTGACCTTTTTTCCAGTTCCAGCGAGCTCCATGTGATGTTCATGCTGATGGTGCATGATCCACACTTTGAACAATAAGGCTATAAATAATAACCATCTACATTTTAAAAGATTTCCTTTTTTTTTCATTTAAGTGTGGTGTATCTGTTCCTACTCTTGCTTCTTCTATAAGACAAGTGTAATGGGCTTTAGATCCAGTCTAAAATAGTTTTGTTTTGGATATTGTCTTCCATTAAAGTTTCAGTATGCAGAGGATGAAACTTTGTCCTTTTTTTCCAATGACCATCAGATAAATGATAAACCTGAATCTAAAAGTAATTTCTCATTTCCTATCCTCCTGTCAGCTATGGTCCTTTGAGGTCAAATAAAAGTAGAAGAAGCAAGTCATCTGTTCAGAGACTCTGTTGCCTCTTAAAAATAAAACTCAACTCTGAAGATTACACGTGCTTAATTTTCGTTATGATATTGTTAGGACTAGGTGTGTTTATCGTTTTTAAGGCATTGACTGACAAGTTTGTTTTTGAATAAGCCCTATTTTAAAAATTAATTTATTTACTTAAAAATATTTTGCTTTCAGGTCCTCTTTGTTAGAATTTTAATTTGGTATGTTCCATACAGAGGTGGAAATAATGTTATAGCTTCTAAATAACTAAATTAACTTTGTTGCTAAGAATTAAAAATAACCCAAACCTTACTGGGTTGATCATAGGAAGCTGAAGGGATACTGGGGCATACGTGACAGATTTACTGATGTGCCTGTAGTTGATTTGGGGGCTGTGGGGTGGTGACAGCTAGATTTGTTTACATGCTACTGATGCGTAGATGGTGTCCTAGATATGCAGGCAAACAGGTATTTGCTAGGTTGAATTAACCCAAATTCCTTTTAGTCTCTTGAGTAATGCAGGCCTTTGTATTACATGTTAATTAAAGAGTTTATTACTTGTAAGACTAGTTGTGTTTGAAATGAGGTATTTGCCTTTTAAAGGTTGAAGATTTCAACTTAGCACGCTTTATTGAGTAGAAGATGAAATAAATTATTTAAAAATATGATGGGGACAGATTAGTAATAATAAGCAAATTAAATTATACAATTTTTTTGGCAGAGCTTGTTCAGTATCAAAAGTTAAAGCATTCCATGAGTATTCTTCAGATTTCACTGTCTTACATTGACTTATTTCATTCAGTCAGTAAACAGATAAGCTCTTGCTTCATGTGAGGCACTGAGTAAGGTACAGAGATAAGCAGTGCAGTTCCTCTTCAAGTATGATGGAGGAGGAATACATTTTAAGGACACAGACGTGGAATATTAAGGCACACTGAAGAGTTAGGAAAGACTTAAAATTCCTAAATTCTTGAGTTTTGAAACAGATAGGCAGAAAAAGTTTCCATGTAGGTACAGAGACATGAAATCACATGTAGATTAAGGGAAGGAGTATGAGACAGGGAAATGGACAAATCAACAAGGCTTTTATGTACCAAGTAAATAGTTTGAACTGTATTTCAAGATTAGGAGTACTGTTGAAAGATTATAAACAGGGACATATAATAGCACCAAGGGAACTGAATTGGAGTGGAGGTGGGGATGTAGGACTGTGTGAGGGAAATCAATTAGGAGACTATTTCAGAAGTCTACGTAAGAGTGATAGGATGTAAATTCAGGTTTTGGCAATGAGACTATAGAAAAGGATACAGGTGAAATAATTATTTCAGAAATGAAATTTTCCAGGCAGTGGAGACGAAGAAAGAATCTAGTATGATTCAGTTTCAGGCATTCTAGTTGAGCAGGTGGGTGGCACCATGCTTCAAGGCACAGAATACAGGAGGAAGAAGAACACTTTTCCAGGGGGAAATGCTGAATTAAATTTTAGATATGTATGTTGAGTTTGAGGTGGTAGTGGGACATCTAATTGGAGATGCTTAATAGAAGTAGGATATACAGGTTAGAGGTCAAGATCGAAATTGCCCAGGGGCTAGAGATTTAGAAGTCATTAGTGTTCATGTAGTTGTTGAAGCCATAGACTTTGAAGGGATTGCCAGGAAGAATAAATAGAATCAACATATTATACTACTACATGGATTCTTTTCATTTATTATGTGATTTATGATAATACCTATCTATTTTAGTTTTTCATTTGGGAGCAGGTATTTGGGTAGCTCTGGTTCACTCTCTCTCTCTCTGTTACCCCCATCCCCATATAAAATATGTAATATAACGTGTATTTAATGTTACTCTGAGAAGTACTGAATAATTAAATTGTAATAGTATTAGGCAATATGAATTAATTTATGTGTTGTATTCAGAGAGGTTTTAAGATAAAATCTGTAAGACCTATTTTAAAAGATTATTTCTTGAAAAAGGAAAAATCTTATTTTAAAAATAAAGCAATTTATTAGTGTTCTTGGACTAAATAAGATTTATTTGTTGAGTCCCATAGCTTTGATCTGTCCAGGAATTTTTATGGTTTACTTCCCTTGCCTCTGATCTAGGCAGGTACTATGTCTGTGTGCCTAATCTAGTCAAGGAAAACTAGGAGAAAGCCATCTGGCTGATCCTGATAGAATTTGACATAATCCATACGAGAAACTTAAGCAATTTAGTATCCATAGCCAGAGTCTAAGGGAATAAAGGTACTATTAAAGGTTGAACAGATGATTTAAATATATTAATTATTCTTTGCAAAGCTGCACTTTTTTGACTGGTGAATATTTAATGAAATGTAGATCCTACATCGTCATCCTGTGGCTCTCACTGGTTTTTCCCGTTTCCATCTCCTTTCTGGAGGAAGAGCATAACAATAAAACTGTTTCTGATCTTGCCATCTAGAAAACACTAGTATTAAAGTGGAAATTTTTGTCTCCTTAAAAGTGAAATGAAGCAGCCTATTTACCACCACGCATCCCCAGGCCAGTGGGTACTTACGAGGATATGCAAGATGACTTTTCAGAAATCAGCCTTGCTTGGGATGAAACCATTGATTTAATAAATAAAGCATAGGTCTGTATACCACTCAAGATGCCATTGGTCTGTATCAAACTTTTTTGGCATTAACTTTTAAAATATGCCTTTAAAGGAAAGAGTTCCCAGGAGACTTTGTCAAGTTTCAATACAGTAAATGTTATGGCTGAGTTATAACTCCTAAAAACTGAAGTTAATAATAGAAATGACAGATCTGAATTAGAAGAGGATAGCTATAATAAAACAATTTTTGTTATTCCCTTATGATCTATAGTAAACACACACACACATATTTTTAAAGTTTTTTGTTTTAATGCTTTGAAAATGATTTCTCTTTCTTGTTATTTATACTTTAATCAATGATGGGTATTAGCATTAAAGCCTAATATCCACATCAAATAATACAAGGCACACTGCTGTAACACACAATTATATTAACCATAAACTTTTACCTGTTTCAAGTCTCTCATTTTAAATAAATTTGTTTAAACATCAGTTTTTTTTTTTCCTGGCAAGGCTCTATATTCTCATTCACACCCCAGTAAATCACTAAGAGATTATTGATGAAGATATGTGTATTTGGGTGTTTGAAGGATTATAACAAAAATAAAAAGTAGAATAGAATTTTAGAATATATGCTTTCTACATTGAGGACTTCATTTGCTTTATAGCCTTCTTTATATTTGTTGATATTCTTTCTTGCCCTATGCCAACATTTTAGAAATACATTTTTAGAAATTTCTTACAATGTTTATCAGTATGCTACCAATAACAACACACACACACTCTCTCTCTTTCTTTCTCTCTCTCTCACACACACACCTTTTTATCCATGTAATAACAAATATCTTGAGTTTATAGTGTGTATTTTGCTAGAAGTTAAGTGGTTATACATCTTTGCTTTAGCTTTACAAAATCACTAGATCACTGACAGATGGTTTTTTTGGTTTATTTTGTTTCGACATTTTTTCATATAGTTAAAACCCACAGCATTCAATTTCATCACCCAGGCCCAATTCACAAGCTTAATCAATGGCAAAGTAAAACTGGCACCTCTTGATTTCCTGGTTTGTGTTTTTTGGGTGGAGTTGATTCCTGAGTATGAAAGTTGTGTTAGGAAATAATATTAGGTAGCTGCAAGAAAATACTGGAAGATGGTTACCAAACATCCTGTATAAGTGTGATTTTCTCATACCTCAGGGCCCTGCTTATTAAAAAGTTGGATCTAGATATGTGTTGATCTTGCCTAGTCAGCCAGTTTTGATATACTACTAGCATGTTACCATTCCTATGTAGTATTCTATAAAGAAAATTTGGCAACCCAACGTTTGAAAAATTTTTTAACATTTTTAGCCAAGTTACTATTTAGAATCAAACTATGTCTAAAAGTAAATTCATCACCCTGTTATCTACGATTACTGCTCCCATCCTACTAGAACTGACTCTCCTTGCTTGACTTCTTCATTTTATCCATGTTGCCACCACCACTTTGCTTATTACGCAGACTTCAAAGTCTTTTTTCGTCTATGAATCTGTTCTTGAGAGTTCCAACTCATGGAGACCTCTTCTGATAAACTCACATTTACCTTACCATTTATTTTTTACTTCTATCCTTTGTGTTATTATTGCATTATTAATTATATTGCCCCCCCCAATTAGACTCTAAGCCCTTTGAGACCCAAGGCTAGCAGTTTTACCCTGCAGCAGGTAGAATTATGAAAGAATGGATCACCAGGCCTGTCCCCATTCTCCCTGTTCTGTAAGGTATCAGTAAGTTTTGATTTCTTTTTTGTAATGTCTTCTTCATGTCCTACTTTTCCTGGTCTAAGCTTTCTATTGCTCTACTCTTGGCCTTCTCTGGTTCTTTTAGTATCTTCTGTTTATAAAGATTATGGGTGATTTTTAGAAGATTCTTGGGATAATTTTTTGGAGATATATGGGTGATTTTCAGCTTTTTCCTATCTCAGGTTCAATTTTGAAACTCTACCACAAAAATTCTACCTCTTTATACTTGCATTTAATATTTATTCAATAATTGAAATGTTTTGAGAGTGTGTATCTCAGAAGCAATAGTTTGGATATGTTAAAAAATGGGTTAACCACACTTTTATTTTCAATACAGAATAAAAAGAAGAGTAAGTCTTTGCAAATTAAGGCTAATAGTTATTTTATTTCACCACCTGATATTTTGTATATACCTTCAATTGAGCCATAATTCTGTTGAGTTGTACATGGAGAATCTAGAGATTTAGTATTTTAAAATGGAGAAAATTGAGGTAAGTGATTGCACAAGGTCAAATGTGTAGCTGATGAAGAAGTCAGGAATAGAAGCCAGCTATCTCTTTAAGATTATTTTAATATATAATAACATGTTTTTTAAAAGTACAAAAAGGAATACTGTGAAAGGTAAGTTTTTTCCCTTCCCCATCTCTCAGTTCCTCCATTACCTTCCCCAGAGGCAAGAAGTTACCAGTTTCTTGGACTTTCAAGAGCTAGTTCATGTATGTAAAATCAAGGAAATGTATACATTGTCCTTCACACAAATGGTAGCATCTTATACATACCTTTCTGCACCTTGCCTTTTTTTACTTAACAATGTCTGAAAATTGTAGAGCCTGGGATTTTTTTGTTCCTTGGTCCATGAACTTTCCATTTTACTGTACCGCTTATTATTATTAAACAACTTTTTTTATTAATATGAATGGACAGAGTTATTAAATTATTATTTACTTCTAGCATATTGAGTACCTCACATGCAACATGATGTAGTATTTCACATTTCTTTCAGGAGGAGAGGGTCACTGATTTATGATACATAATGTTGAAAGTTAAAAAATAATAAGGGAAATTTATAAATAGCTGTTACTGCTGGTTACCAAAAATAGCTAATTGTATATTTACTTTTCCATTTGAGAAAGAATTGGGAGATGAAGTTTTCAGGGAAATCATTTACCTTCAGACTTGTGTAAAAATTTGTACGGTTTGTACAAACAGTTTATCTTAACTGTGAGAAGCAATGATGTTATAAATGTCAAACCACAAATGTTTGTTTCATTTTCTAAATTTTAAAATCTCCAACCTCAAATTTATATCACAGAAATAGTTTTTCATTTGTTTCTCAAAACAGTTTGTAACTATATATTTTTATCTTGATATGATTCATGATCATCTATATAAAAATACACCATTAATTTTGATCATTCTGGGTTTTTTTTTTTTTTGGCCAACTTTATCTATCAGCTCAATTATTGCTTTAATTCTCAGAGAAAAATACAGCCTGTCAGAACTGTCTGATTTTAGATCTTATGGACCAAACTGTATCACAAAAGACAAATCCATTAAAAAATGTGTCCCATGCCAAATGTCCATGATAATATTCATAGAGGTTGAGTACTTATATTTGAACTTCACGTTAGATAATTAGTCAGTAATTCTGCTTTCTTCCTAAAGATGGCAGGCCTTCTCAATGTATTGTATACTTGGTAATTCTGTTTGAAAAAGTATTAGACTCCAACCATTGTTGATTGGAAAAAAAAGTTAATCAGACTAAAAATATATTTTCATAACACCATCATCATAGTTAAAATTCAGTAGTTGAATAAGTAAGATCGTATTCTTGATGTTCATAGCTTTAGTGCAGCTTTTACATGTGTTGTCCTCAACCCTGAACACAGGGTCCTAATGGTTCTTATTGCATTTTGACTTTGGAATTCTTGATGTAAGATAATGAACTAAAAGTCTTGTCAAGAATTGTGATAAGTCATGTTAGGATCCTGCTATATTTATAAGTTTCTCTCCTATAGAGATGATGTCAGGAAACAAAAACTGGTCAACAAAACATCTCAAAAGGAAACAACACCCTTAAGTAATGATGTATTGCATATATTTGTGAACATCTGAAATATTTTTATATTTATTCTTTGGTAAAAATTTATATGTCCAAGTTCTACTTGAACTTTTTCTTTTTGCTTAGGTGACTGATTCTTTTTTTTTTTTTTTCTTGAAATTAACTTTTATTCAATACTTTGGGAATTTTTTTAATCCCTAGAAATTCATCTTTTTTTTTTTTTAAATTTATTTATTATTATTATACTTTAAGTTGTAGGGTACATGTGCATAACGTGCAGGTTTGTTACATATGTATACTTGTGCCATGTTGCTGTGCTGCACCCATCAACTCGTCATTTACATCAGGTATAACTCCCAATGCAATCCCTCCCCCCTCCCCCCTCCCCATGATAGGCCCCGGTGTGTGATGTTCCCCTTCCTGAGTCCAGGTGATCTCATTGTTCAGTTCCCACCTATGAGTGAGAACATGCGGTGTTTGGTTTTCTGTTCTTGTGATAGTTTGCTAAGAATGATGGTTCTTTTAATAAGCAAAATAAGTACTTATCGGTGCCACTGGAAAAAAAAAAAACACTTTGGCCTTATCTGCTGTGAAAACTAAGCTCACAAGGTAGTGCTCTAGAGCATGGATAAACACTATATTTTGTTCCTCCTTTTCCCATCATTTCCGTTTCTAATTAAAATGGTGTGTGTGTGTGTGTGTGTGTGTGTGTTTAATCATGTGGGATTTTGCTGTTCAAAGAAGGCAGACAGCAGGACAGAGGGCAGGCTGGCCTCCCTGCCAGGCCTCACAGGTAACTTTGATGTGGCCACCACTTACTAAGGCTGACCCTGATTATTAGTTCATCCAGAGAGGTAACTAGGTACTAGAAGACTGCACCACTTTAATCAGCTTCATAGATAGTAGTGTATAAATACCACAATTCAGTTCTTTAATTTGTGATGGGAAGTGTCAGGCACAGTGGTTTCTCATGTTTATGGTTCAGTGCATTTTCTCCCAATAGGCAAATCTACATGGAAAAATAAATTATAATCAGAAGGTTGCTTGGTGAGCATTGAATCAGCTCTCAGCAACCAGTGTCAGCAAGCTCTGGTAGTGCAACACACTCATCTTCCCCATAGGAATGCAACTGCCACTCAGACCAGATATTGTTCAATATGCAGAGCATCCTTTCTACTGGTCCAGGCCGCAGATGCATGGCCAGCTTTTGCTTTCTTCATTTCTTTTCCTACAGAGGTATTGTAGACTTTCTCTTTTGATACTTTTTTTCAATTAGAATTTAATACAGTTGAGCTGATTAACGTATGTAAAACACTTAGCCCAATTCCTGGTATACAGTAAGTACGTGATAACTAGTATTATGAATAAGCATAACTGGTTTTGAGTCCAAGTCATCTTGTTACTTGTAATATCAAAGAGTCTTCTGGGCCATTTTTATAGATGAGTGTGATCCATCTTTTGCATTTTGAGTTATTTTCATCCTTTAATTCTTTTCATTTAATTCTTCAATTTTATTTGTCCTTAATGTTGAATCCATGAGCTAATTAGGACAGTGCCTTTGACTGTATGTGATTTTGCTATTGTTTTAACTTTAAGATTTTTATTCTTTTAAATTTCAGTTTCTTGCTCTGAAATACCCCATTCTCCACATTTCCCCC
Source organism: Macaca fascicularis (assembly GCF_037993035.2). Lineage (NCBI taxonomy): Eukaryota > Metazoa > Chordata > Mammalia > Primates > Cercopithecidae > Macaca > Macaca fascicularis. The sequence goes on along the minus strand of NC_088377.1, from coordinate 169,021,385 downwards.
ATCTGTAATGTGAATCTGTTGGAAGAGATCACCTTGAAGTTGCTGCTCGGTTCCAGAATACATTTGATTTTATATCTTATTTGAGTATATGATGTCAGTTGTAGCCATGTCCATCTAACTGTGCTTGCCTTCATTTTAAGCTCTGCTTAAATTGTTTCTCATAGAGTGTGAAGTTATTTTGAAAATGGTAGCAGCACTGAATCCTTAGAAGGATGGCCATGACACTGGGAGGTTGTGATTGAAAAATCCATGGGTAAGTGTAGGATTTCAGCAGTCAGCAATGACACTACAGACCTGACAGATATACAACTGACAAATCAAAACATTTTGTGTGAAAATGAGTACAGAAAGGAATGATTCAGATGAGTCAGTTGGTCACCCCAGTAAAAACAATCATTGTCAGTCTTCTCTCCATCCACCTGGGAAGTGAGTTTTTCTTTTAAGAGTCGCAAAGAAGATTCGGGAAAATGGTAGAAATTACCACAGCTCTTTCTGGTGCTTGTAAAAATACATATTATGGTGCATTTTTGAAGGTGGTGGTCTCAGAACCACATTTTGAGAACTGTCAAAGATAGGAACCATTGTCAGAGTTCAGAAGAGAGATAGATCATTTCAGGCTGCAGTAATCATGGAAAGCTTAATGAAAGAGACTGGCTGTGGTCTGGGTTTTGAGAGATGGACAGGATTTGAATAGATGAGAGCAGGGAGAAAACATTTTTCGGTGGGTGAAATGCCAAGAACAAAAGTACAGAGGTGGGAAACAATAGTGTAAGGGGAGTGCAGAATCAAATAGTTTGACTCAAAGGTTCTTAAATGTGGTCCATGAAAGAAAATTGAGGCCCTACTTCTGTCAAATGACATCACTCACTTCAGACTTGGAAGAAATGGGCATCTCTGCGTATTTCTCTTCAGCATGCAACTGGATGAAACTGTTGATGCCTATCAGTGCATCCAGCTTCACATTTTCATGTGCTTGCTGATGTCATCAAAAGAACTCCATTTTAGAACACCTTTTGGAAACTGGAAAGACTGTCAACATCTTCAAAATAATCTTTCTCAATAAATATTCAAATGGAAGAAGAAAAATTGCACTCTGGGGGAAGCTGGTGCACCTGTGATGTCAGGAACACAGCATGGTTTTCCTGCTTGATGAGGAAAGGATTGCCGCACGTCATTGTGTCTCAGTACTTTCCATATCAGCAGCTGTCACCACCTTTCCAAAAGGTGTTGTCAAGAAATAGGAGCAGGTTAAGATGTTTTTCTCTAACCAGACAGAAATCTGTGGACTTTCCAGAAGTCTAATTGAACTTGAAGGCAGAGGAAATAATGTGACTTGAGTCTAACTTGAAAGTCTTGGAGGAATTTGGTGTTACAGTATGCAGGCCATCTTAACCTGGCAAATTCCATTCTATGTGATTCTGCTTTCATTCTATTAAATATGTACCTTTGTGAGTCAAGGATTTCAGCACTTGTTGCCATAGGGAAGAAGTTGTAATGGATTATCAAAGATGAAGTATATGTTGCTATGTCAAAAGCCAAAGCACAATTTCAACTCATTTAAACTAAATCTCGTTGAGATGTACTGCTGAACAGTCAGAATTTTCTAAATTTTTTTTTCCAGCAAACAGTCATTTTTCTTTCAAAAGAGAAAGGAGGCATAACCCTTTATAAATATTGCTTATGTTCAGGAAATCAGCTTCCAGTGCAGTGAAACGAAGTATATGGTGTATGCATTTCTGCGCATGTTTCTGGAGGAGGAAGTCCCTATCTTTAGTTAGAATCTCATACTAGTCATTGACTTTCCTGAATGGCTAATAACTATTGATTTAGCTATTGTGGAGGCAGTGGGTTGCTCTGGATAAATCTGAGCATAGGAATGAGAGAAAATCAGCTCATTTGAAGAATATGGGATGCGAAGCTTTGGCACGACAGTGGCAGGTAATGTAGAGATTCAGGTTATCCCCCGCATCTGAGTAATCTGAAGCTTCTCAAAGGTAGGAACCTTGTGTTATCTTTTTTGTTCATACTGTCTGAGCACAGTGCAGGAGACATAATAGGGACTCCAAAATTGTTGAGTTAAATTGAAATCACTGTATGAATAGTGAAAGCTGGACTGTAGCACCAATAATAAATGCTCTTCTGTCTTACCTGTATTTAACACTGTTTGGTTACATCATCTGGTGAATACTAAGGTTTTTGAGAGAAAGTGTTTTATAAAAAGCTCCTATAACCTTCATTTTATTCAGGAGCAGTTGGTTAACACAAACTTTTGGCCTTAAGAGGATTTGTTCTCTTTGGACATTTTATTTATTTCTGATAATTTTTACCAAAAGTATGCTTCCAGACACAATAATTGTATCCAGTACCTTCAGGGTGCAGGAAACTTACAGGATGGTGTGATTACTTATGTCATCGTTTGTTTAAACAACAAAGCAACATTCCAATAAATAGTATTGGATTTGCTCATCATTAAATAAAATCAGCCTGACAACTCTGAGCTCACTTTAGCTTAAAATATATTGGAAACTTATAATGGATCTTCTATCAATCTAATAACAAAGCCCTGGAACCCCTCTCCTGTGTTATATTATTATAATTTTATTATCACTTTTATGCATGTTCCCGGAACAAGGTTTGGCAAAACAGACTCCCTAGGTATTAACTTAAAATTTTAAATTAATTTATGATTGGGAGACCAGGATGTTAAGCTTAGATTCTAGTTCATTGTCATATTTTAGTTTTGATCCCATTCAATTATTCCAAACTAAAGAGAGATTCATTGAATCTAAAACATTGGTATGATCTAAAATATTTGTCTCACATTTTTCTGTTTTTAGCAAACTTTGTGTTCCCAAGTCTGGAAATTACAAATCAAATTACATTTCTCATTTCTCAAAAGCCCAGAATTTTTTTTCTAAAGTGGAAATTATTACTGGAGTTAAATAAGGTATAACGTCACAGAAGACAGTGGCTTTGATTAACTGCAAAATGTTTAAGCAATAAACTCTTCTGTAATACTGTAATTTATGCAGAACTTTTGAGGAAGATAAACTACTTTTGTGGACTCTCTATTCATTTTTAAAAATCTTTTGATGTCCACCACTTTGCTACACAATAGAAGAGAAAGATTTTCACAAATTTGAATTGAGATAAATATAGAATGGGTACACAAGAATGGAGTAAAATTCCTTGTATTATATTTTTTACTATAAAACATACTTGTATGACATTTGGGAAACATAAGTTAAAAAAGGGTTACCTGCAGCTTTATCACTTGGAGATAACTGCTTAACATTTTGGTGTGTTTCTCTCCATTTTTACATATGTGATGTGTCATGTGTACACACATGTACACATAAGTATACACTCACACATGGTACAAATGGGGATGAAACTGATTTTTTTTCATTGCATATAGTATCAATTCTTTTCCATGTCATTACGTATTATTTCACAGCATTATTTTAATAGCAGTTTAGTATTCGCTGTAAGAAAAAGACTATAACCATTACCTTATTGTTGGGTATAGGGCATTCCCAATTTCTTTTTTTGCCATTTTTTTTTCTGGCATTTTTTTTTCTATTATAGATACTGCACTGAACACCCTGTATGAAAAATTTGTGGTATTCATAATTATTCATTAAGAGAAAATTCTCAAGCTAGACTTTCTGGGTCAAACTATTCAGACATTTAAGGGTTTTGATACATTTTCCTAAATTGCCACTAAGTTGTTGCATGAGACCTCAATTGGATCTGTTTTCCTATGACCAGCGCAGTTTTCTCTCGTGGCACCCTGTTGGGCGAAAGTGGCACCGCACTGCCCGTGGGTCTGCAGCTCTTGCGGGGCTGAGAGGCGTCGGCTCGATTTCCTTGGTGTCTAACCCGCATGTCTTTGTCTTTCCTCCCTGGGGACCGCTGCCACCCGTGCGGGCCGAAGCCTTACGAAGCCGTCGCCCCGCAGCGCTGCCGCCCTGCGCCCGGCCGCCCCCGGGAGCCGCTGCCCGCCCGCGGGCGCCGTCACCACGCGTCAGGCCGCTGCCAGCTGCCGCGCCAAGCTCCGCGGCGGCGCCGCCCGAGAGCGCCAGCACGCGGCCCGGGGCCTGGGGAAGCTCACGGCACCGTGAGCGCCGCCGCCTGGCCGCCGGCGGGACCTCGCCCTCGCTCCGCACCGCGGTACCTCAGGCGCCTCGCCGCGGCGGTCTCCACCGGCGGACCAGTAGTCCGCAGACCCCTGAGTCCTCTGCCTCGCCTCAAACCCCTTTTACTCCTTGCCCTCGTCGGCCCTGGGTCGAGCCAGAACTCTCCCGTGAAGCCCTCTAGAGGACCACGTGCCTTAGGGACAGGCTGGGGGCGGCCTCCGTGCGAGTCGTGGCTGCTCGCAGAGCAGCACGTCCTCTGCCTGCCAAAATCGTGGCTTCTTTGAGAATCTTGTCACTGGACAATACCATCCTTTTCCTTTCAGCCTGTAATTTATAGATTTCCTATTCCTAGTGAGTTTTGTCATAATTACTTATTCAACGACTAGCTTCTACTTGAACCTTCACCTCAGATCCTGGCATCAACAAGCTAGTTTCCCCTGCCCACCTCCCCCGCCCCCCCGCCACAACCCCAAATATTGCCATCTGCCAGAATATTGTTTTAATAACTGTCCAAATCCTCAGTGACTGTGGGGTGCTTGACACAACTTGGAGTTGTGTTATGCACAACTGTGGTTGAACTTGAACTCCAACATCCAGTCCCCTCCTTCCTGTAACTTCATTTCCAGTGATTATTTCTCCCCTTCAGAATCAGTCCTTGCTACCACAGTCCTAGACCGTGTCATTAGAATCCGCATCCTCTCTACAGTCTTGTCTGTGGTGACCATGACCTCTCAGATCTCCTGCTCCAGGGAGCGGAAGTGACTGACAGGACCCCTGCCTTCCCAAGGCATCCACTGCTGGGTTTGCACTTGAGGTCATGCTTCTCCAGCACTATCCCAGTCAGTGAGTGGGCACAGCACGGGGTGTTGGTGGTGGCACGTTCATGGAAGATGTAGGACTCCTCTGATAAGCAAGTTTGGCTTGGGAACACCTGAGCGGCCTGGTTGAAACTTTCTGAGAACTATGCTGCATGCAGCCTGAGGCTCTTGGGCCCAGTTCCCCTCTCCTTTCATAGATGTCATACCTGTATTATGGTATGAAGGATCCCTTCCCCTCTCCTGCTTCCTTCCCTTTATCCTTCACAGGAGTTCCCTCAATAAAACTCTTGCACACTGAACCCTGTCTTGGTGTCTGCTTCTAAGAGGACCTGAACTAGCACATCATCAGACATTCCATGCTCTGATCACCATCTTCCTATCCTAGATTCCTTGCTCACTGACAGCTAATTCGTTTGCTTCATTTTTTCCCACTGTTTGTCAGCCCCTGTCTTGCATTCTCATCCTTGGTTAGTCTAGATTCTGTGATCCATTATCATGATCATTCTCCTTGAAATGCATTGCTTTCAGCACTCTTGAACCGCAATTTCTTCCAATTTACTTTCCTGACAAAATCCCAACTCTGGATAAATCTTACCATCTGCCTTTCATGGGCCTTACTGGGACACTGAACATTTTCTTTGAGAAAAACACACAATTCAGCCAATTCACTTTTACTTCCAATTCGTTAACTCAAACCTCAAGTTGGTGCTGTTGTTCCTACTGTAGTCTCAGTTCTCCACATCTGAGACTACTCTTCATACCTTTTCATCTCCTCAAAATGTTCTGATCTTTTCCTCCCTGTTTACTTCACATTTCCCTGAGAAAACAGAATTTACTACATCCAGACTTCCTCATCTTGTCACCACAAGACCCTCCAACCCAGTTACCTTGGTAACCTTCCTTTTTGTGATAATAGAGGGAGCTTCACAGATCAGCCCCACCTCTCATGCCCCGAATCCCAGCCCCTTTGCCTTTTCAAGGACTTCCTCCTTAGGTTTTCCCCTTTCTCTCTTTTGCTTCATCATCCAGCCTCCTCTCAACGGATTATTCCCCGCACGCATGCTCCAGTGTCTTTCATCTTAACCACACCTTCCCTCGTGCACGTCTTCTCCGTCTGTGAACCATTTCTCAGCTCTCCTTTAGAACCAAACTTTTTAATGGAGTTGTCTATTCTTTCCTATTGGGATATTGTGACACCAGTTCCACCTGGTCTCTCTGCTACCACTCTTAACCACTCCAATACATTTTTGATAGAGTGGTAGCAACAACCTTTCTCACAAATTGAATTAAGCAAATTGTTGCTTTTAGGATAAAATCTAAACCCCTTCACCATGGCTCACATAGCCTTGCACAATCTGACCCTTACCTATCCTTTCTCCCCCATCTATGCTCCTCTCTTTATTGCCCACTCGAATGCAGCCACACTGGTTCTTCCAATGTGCCAAGATATTTTCTGCACCTCAGGGGCCTAGGTAATGCTGTTTTCTCTGTTTAAGCTGCTTTTCACAGCCACTCTCTCTCCCACCACAACCATATCCTTTAGATAACTGATTAAATATAACATCTTGAGAAAGACCTGCACGGAGCACTCTATTGAAGTAGACCCTACCTTTCTGTCCTCCCATTTGCTGTATCAGTCCTTTGTTTCCTTCGTCACTATAATCCTGTATCTCAACTTGTAGTGTTATTTATTTGTTTATTTACCTTTGGGGGGATCTATTTCCCATACTAGAATGTATAAGGGAAGAGACCATGTTTGGATGTCTAGACTCTTCAACGTTGTATTCTCTGCCTGTAGCACAATATTTGACACATATTAGGTGCACAAAAAATATCTGTTGAAGGAATGAATGAACATATTTGATACTTTTTCTGTTGAGGTTTCCACTTTTCGTTGATTTGTAAGAACTTTTTATATATTGAAACCACTAACCATTTGTTTGTTCTGCATGCTGCAGACATTTTGCTCTTTGTCAGATATCTATCAATTTAATCTGTGATGTCTTTGATAAACAGAAATATTGCATTTTTTTATTTAGATAAATCTGTCTTTCATGATTTCTGCTTTTGGTGTTATGTTTAAAAATGTCTTCTCTTTCCCAGTGTTATATAAATATCTGTCTATGTTTTTTATTTTTATTTTTAGATTTGAATTTTTACTCCAAATGGAATTTATTTTTAATATAGGTGTGATTAAAGGTCTAAATATTTATTTAGTTGTTGCATCATTTATTGAAAACTCCCTTTTCTACTGTTTTAAAAATTCCACATTTATCAAATATTAAATTCTTGCACACACTTGGAGTGGTTTCTGAATTTATTGTTTGTTTAATTTTTTTATATCCTCTATTCCTGAACCATGCTGTTTTAATTATTGCCATTTTATCATTTGTTTTACTGTGTGTTTAGTTTCTCAATTAATGGGGTAAATATTACTCTTCTTTTAAAAAATATTTGTGGCTATATTTTTGCGTGTATTCTCGCATATAAGCTTTAGATATGTTTTGGTCATGTTCCAAAAGAAATTCTATTGCCATTTTGTTCGGAATTGCTTTAACAGTACAGACTAATTTGGGGAGAATTACCAACTTTGTAAAATAAATTTCTCATTCAGGAACTTGTCATATGTTAAGGTTACTGAAGACAATCTCCAAATGTTCTTTAGTAATTTTGTATGTCTTGCATATTTTTATTAATTGTATTGTTAGATATTTCATTTCTTTGTTGCATTTGAATGGGATCATTTTTCCATTATTTTTTATTACTGGCTGCTCCTTCTGGGGTCAAGCTATTGATTTTTGTATTTGATAACTTTTGTGAACTCTTTCATTAATACTCCCTAGTTGATTCTCTTCTAAGTAGCCAATCATTTTAAGTATAATTAATGGTGATTTTTCTCTCTTTCTTTATAATATTTATACCTCATGTGTTAAATAAATGACAGTAATAACTTTGCCCTTATTCCTGACTTGTTAGGTATGCCATTAAATTTTACCAGCTTTTAAATGTTAGCTCTTAGACTGAAATTCAGGTCTTTATCAGGTTAAAGATGTGGTTTGATGGTTCAAATATGCTAAGCATTTTATTAGAAGTTGTTCAGTTATATTAAGCATATTCTAGGTAACTAGAAATGATCATGTGGTTTTACTTCTCTGGCCTATTATCACAATAAATTATGTTAATAGTTTCTCAATATTGGATTATTTCTGTATGAGATGTATCCTGTTAAATAATGGTGTTTCCCCCCCTTTTTTTCATATAACAATGTTGAACTCAATTTCTTACATTTTATTTGGATTATTGCATTTATATTTATGAATAAGATTGGGTTGTAGTTTTACATTTTTGAATTCTACCTTTATCAGCTTCAAAATCTAGATTGGTACATAGCATATGAATTGCCTATTCTTTGGGGTCTGGGGAAACTCACCCATAACATTGTTTAGGCCTCAATGTCTTTAAGGAAGGATGAGTAGAAGACAATTCTCTGAAAACTTAAAAAATTTTTCTGTGGTTTTAAGTATCTCTTCTTGAGTATCAATTTTTAAAAAATCATATTTTTAAAGAAAAACATGCATTTTCATAGAATTTTAATATTTGTTGTCTATATATAATTATAATTAAAAATATTTTTCTCTGTATCTGGTTATGGCTTCTTTCTCATTTCTGGTCTTTTTAGTTACTTTTTTCCTTCTTTTATTAGACTTGCCAGTCTTTTTAAGGAACCAACACTTGAGTATTTCATCAGTTCTATTTTTTCTGTTTGATATAATATTAATATAACTTTTCATCTTTAATTCCTTATTTTTTATGTTTATTTTGTTGTTTTATGAATATTTTGACTAATTGATGGCTTAGTTCATTTATTTTCATGTTTTTATTTAATAATAGGACACATAAGACTATAACTTTACCTCTGGGCACAGCTTTGACTGCATCTCAAACATTTTGGTATGTAGTCTCTTAATTGTTGCTATTTAAAAATAATGGATTATAATTGCTGTTTTTATTTTATTTTTGACATATTTTTTAGGATAGTGTTGTGAGGTTTTTGTCATTGTTAATCCTACTTTCTTTTTATTAAAGAATAAATTTATTAATATTTATGTTCCTACTTTAATAAAGAGCTGATTTTGTTTGGAAAAAGTGAAATTATCTGTGAAGTGGTCTCATCTGAAGTTGTATACAAGCACTGTGGAGTTCCTTGTTACAAGAGTCTACCAATAGCACCAGCTAGTGGCAGTTATACTAATTACTGACAGCAGGGACTTGGTGTACCACTAATGCCAGTAATTTACAGGAATTCTGATTTTATAAAGTCCTATTTATCCATATAAAAGTTAAGAAAGAACTTTAAAAATGTTTATTCCACCAGAATTCCTCAAGTATGGTAAAACTTAAAAGGTCATCTGATAACTAGAGTAACTCATCAAAGTTTATGAAATCGAGAAGGATTTGAATATTGTGAAAATGGACTTCGTCTCAAAATTTTGGCATTAGAACAATTTTTCTTTTAGACTTGGCAAAAGTAGTTTGAAAAAGATTCGTTTTTTATAATTACAGATGTAATTTATGAACATAAATAAAATAAAAATACCCTGTAACTTCATTACCCAGGGAAAAGCATGGCTAACATTCTGTTGTATTTCCTACTAAGATTGTTCCTGTAAATCTTTCTCTCTTTCTTTTTGTTGAATTGGGCTCATATTCTTTTTGCTTTTTCTTTTTCACTTATTATTTGTGAGCATCTCCCTGTGATGTTGGAAATGGAGATGATTGGGAACTCATTGATCTCAGTAACTGTAGCTCTAGGGCAGGGCTTTTCTTGCTGTGGTTTTTACTGTCCAAGCTGCTTGCTTTTCAAACTGGAGACTTGAAGGCTCCCTGATACCCTTCCGCTTAATTCCTTTTTTCTTTTAACTGGTTATAAGTAGTTTCTATCCTGTGTACTCAAGAACTCTGATACAGTGATTTTTTTTTATTTGATTGATAGCATTTTCAGAATTCTACTGCCAAGAGATATATTATGCATACATGTGCAGGCATGTGTGCATACATATGCACACACACAGACATACACACATGCATGCACACACGCACACATCATACAAGTCTGGGACATATAACTTAATTTATTTGTCTATTTGGAGATTCACAGGCTACATTCTTATATTAAAGGCTCCCGGACAGGTGCGGTGGCTCACACCTGTAATCTCAGCACTTTGGGAGGCTGAGGCAGGCAGATCACTTAGGTCAGAAGTTTGAGACCAGCCTGGCCAACATGGTGAAACCTCGTCTCTACTAAAAATACAAAAAAAAAAAAAAAAAAAAAAAAAAAAAAGCCAGGCATGGTGGCACACACCTGTAGTCCCAGCTACTTGGGTGGCTGAGGCAGGAGAATCGCTTGAATCTGGGAGATGGAGGTTGAAGTGAGCTGAGATTGTGCCATTGCACTCCACACTCCAGCCTGGGTTACAGAGCAACACGCTGTCAAAAAAAAAAAAAAAAAAAAGGGCTCCTAGAAGTTCTGCATTAAAGAAAAAATGTTTGCTTCAAAATATGTATTTCTTTCAAACATTTTGTTATTGAATACTTTCTCCTAATAAGACCTGTTAATAATTTTTATACAACTTTGGAAACAGTGAGTTTGTTGTTTGTTTATTGGCTTAGCAACATACTCATGGGCCTTTAGCTTTGCTTCCACATATCAGTGTCTATTAAATTAGCATTAATAGTCAACTCTCAATTGATTTATCATATGGAGAAAGTTTACTTTCTTTTTTTTTTGAGATGGAGTTTCACTCTTGTCACACAGGCTGAAGTGCAATGGCGCCATCTCAGCTCACTGCAACCTCTGCCTCTCAGATTCAAATGATTCTACCACTTCAGCCTCCCAAGTAGCTGGGATTACAGTCATGCACCACCTAAATTTTGTATTTTTAGTAGAGACAGAGTTTCACCATGTTGGCCAGGCTGGTATTGAACTCCTGACCTCAGGTGATCCACCCACCTTGGCCTCCCAAATTGCTGGGATTACAGGTGTGAGCCACTGCGCCCGGCCAGAGAAAGTTTACTTTCTGATGCCTCTTGTTGCTTAGTCATTAGTTGGTTCCAACAGAGCTGTAGGATGTGATCTCAGGATTGCAGTCAGACTCAGGCAAGACAGGCCCTGCTTTGGACTCATACTTTACAGGGCTCTGCCCTGGCCCTTCTTTGGGTACTTCTGCTTTGCCACGGTAAAGCATCTGTGCAGCCAAGTGAATATGTCCACCTGGAACCTAAGCCTTCTTCTTTAGGCTACATTCTGGGCTCCTGGGGCCCAGAACTCTCAATCCAAACAGCCCTACCTTCAGGTCCATCCTATTGTGCCACCAGTTGAGTACCCTAGGACCAAAGGGAGGCCAAAGGATGGCCATTTGCAGGGGTGTGGACACAACCTGGTTCTGCAGGCTGAAGAACCACACACAGGCATGTGAGGCCCTTTGGTGAAATGCAGTGGGGGTGTGGGATCAGGACCTATACTTACCAGGCCACCGTATTCTAGCACGGGACTCCAAGGAATCTAAAAATTCTTAATTTGAATGTAGCCTTTTAGGAAATTATGTAGGTATATTTGTCAGCATATAGCAATAGAACACATTTTATTTAACAATTCATTGGCTTGGTTTGCAATTTGGAAAATATTTGGGGCTGGGTGCAGTGGCTCATGCCTGTAGTCCCAGCTACTGAAGTGGCTGAGGCAGGAGGATCTCTTGAACCCAGGAGGTGGAAGCTGCAGTGTGAGCCATGATGGAGACCCTGCCAGAAAGAAAAAGGGAAGGAAGGGAGGGAGGGAGGGAAAGAAAAGAAAAAGAAGAAATATTTGGCCATATGGTATATAAGCTTCCATTTTACTCTGCAAATATTAGGGGTGAGATTGGTGCTTGGAGGCTACAAGCAAAAGTCGCAATCACAACGGCACTGTGAAGTCTTGGGACCTCAAGGAAAAGTGGCTGCAGGGTGCAACTTGAGGGAGAATCCTGGGTGTCAGTCACAACACAGCCTGATGGAGCCCTAAAGCTTGGCATGAAGCATCAGAGTCTTCAGTCTTTGAATAGATCATACACTGAACAATGAGTACTTCAGCAGGGATCTCTGACCACAGTGGACTGAAGACTAGAGACCCTTACCCCAAGTCCTAGGCACTACAGAAGCCTCCAGAATTCTGTGCTCTTGAAGGCCTGCCAAAACATGACTGATTTTGATTTTTTTCTACAATGGCGAGTGAGAAGCTCAGAAATCAGACTGAATTTTATTTAGAAAATTAAAGTAATAGCACATCTGTTAAGCCCAAGTGTAATGGTATGAGAGTCACAGTAGCCAAATTGTAGTAAGTACAGAATAGTACAAAATGAAGCACAGGATGCCTTGGAAGAGTGAAACAGAGGGAACTCTCTTGGTCTGGAAGTTCAGGGAAGGTTCCTAGAAAGGGAGACATTTAGCTAAAAGGTGGAAAATGAGCAGAGTTTTCAGAGACAGTGTTAACAGTAAGAAAAGAAGAAGAGCATAGCAAATAGGAGAGAAGACCATATGGGGAGGTTGGAGGTGGGAGACAGCAGGATGAATTAGAACTGAATAGAGGCCTGCAGGCTTTGAGAGTTGAAAGCGAGACAGAGAGTGGATGGATGAGACGAATAGGAATGATACAATGATGCTCTATCACATCACGGTGCTCTATAAACCGCATCATGAACTTCTCCAGGAAAACAACCAGACCACGATTTTTACCTTCAATGAATGAGTTCATGGTTTAGTGGAGACAAAATTCTAATACGAAAATAATTCAAAGAGGTAAGTGCTGCACTAAAGATCTACTCACTGTTATCTAGGAGCATGGAAAAAGGAGCACTTCAATATTGCTGAGTGAATCAGAGAAGGATTTGCAAGAACTTGAGTGCTTAAGTTGAGCCTGGAAGTTGAGTGGGAGTTTTCCAGGACACAAATGGGTGCTGAAGGAAAGAGAAAGGGAAAGGGAAGAGCAACAGCAAAATCTTAGGGGATAGAAAAATGCAGTATGGATGGAGGCTGAGGTGCATGTCTTACTAAAGAGCTTGGATGTTTTCGTCTGGGTGATGGCAAGTCTTTAAAGACTTTATGAGAAAGATCATTCCTAGAAAAATGCAGAGGATGAGTTTGAGGGATCTGAAACTGGTGCAGGGGGACATGGTAAAAATTGCCATTATATGGGTGAGAGGTGGGGTCCCTGAACGAGAGAACTGGTGTGGGGGTGCCGTTGGGGAGAAGATGGTCTCAAGAGATGTTTCACCAATGGAAGAAACCAACAGGCTTCCCCAGATCTTTGTGCCTCACTCAGCGTGGCTTCCTACAGCCGGTAAGTTATTAATGGGCCAATCTGTAAGAGAGAAATCTGATTATCCCATTCACACTAACCTATCAATGATAACAGCTCAATGTCCTTTCTCAGAGGATGTTGAATTCAAAACAGTATTTCTGGAATGGGCAAAGAGTGTGTTGAATGATGGAATTTCAGATGCTTTGGTGCTTGAAAGGGAGGTAATTACTGGATGTGGGAAGGGCAGGAAGAAGAGACACTGCTTCCCTTAAATCAGTGCTTCTCGACTAGGGGCAGTTTAGTCCCCCAGTGGACATGTGGCAGTCTGGAGGCACTTCAGGCTGCCATAAACTTGGAATGGATGTTCTAGACGTCATTGTCCTTGCAATGCATGGGACAGCTTCCTCACAGCAAAGAATTATCAAGCCCAATATGGCAGTAGTGCTGAGGTTGAGAAACCCTGCCCTAAAGTATACTTTGAGCGGCGTATACATGAAGACTTGCCCTATATCTGAGTAATGTAATTATTAGGTTAAACAATCATAACTTGTGGGACAAAACCAGAAAGTAACTTCTGATAAGAACAGATACTACACTTGATCTTAGCCAAAAGGCGGACAAGTGATCAGAAAGTAGCTTCTAATCTGGTCTTCAGCTGTTCCTTTAAAATGATTCTGTGGGGTTTGTTCTTGACCTGTTATTGGCTGAAAACTTGGACAGGCCTCATGAATTTTCTGGTCACTACTACACAATGAAAAAAAAGCCCTACATTCACTTGAAACCACAGAGTACATTCTCAGTTCAGTAATTACATGTCTAGTCTCTTATAATAATAATAAACTTGATTTAAAGCGGAGCCTTTCCCTTCCCCTGGCATGGGGAAGGCTGCACTGGAGGAAGCGGCAGTGGCAGGCCTTTTCTCCCTTTCTGTGCCCAATGCTCCGACTCCTCCCCAGCTTGCCAAGCCTCTGGGGTTGGAGAATGGGGCAGGAGTGGGGGAAAGGGCACCAGGAAAGTTCTTCATAGACTGATAGTGTAGTGAGTTGGTACGGAACTCTGTGCCTGGCAGGTATTTAAAGCTGATTCCATCCTCTTGGATTTTTTGGGGGAACTTTATTACCTAGAGTTCCCTTTTGTGAATGATACACTCTCTCCTAGCTTGGGGCTTCTTGAAAAAAACCATCTGTGGTAAAGAACCAACGGATTTTATTTTTGTTTTGTTTTAATTTCTATTCTGCCATGGATTGATACTTTTGAAAACACACAGTAAAAATGAATTACTGCGAAGATAAAATGAAAAAAAGTAGCACAAAATAGAAGCCTACATTTTAAATCATCACATTGAATAGACATAAAATTACTGTCAAGCTGCTATAAAATTTTCTAAAAGCTTATTTTCGAGGGCGTGCGCAGTGGCTCATGCCTGTAATTCCAGCACTTTAGGAGGCCGAGGCGGACAGATCACTTGAGCTCAGAAATTTGAGACCAGCCTGGTCAACATAGCAAAACCCCTGTCTTTACTAAAAATACAAAAATTAGCCAGGTGTGGTAGCCTGTGACTGTGGTCCTAGCTACTCAGGAGGCTGAGGCAGGAGGATCACTTGATTCCCGGAGGTGGAGGCTGCAGTGGGCTAAGATCACACCACTGTACTCCAGCCTGGACGACAGAGTGAGACCCTGTCTCAACCATGACAACAAAGCAAAGCTTACTTCCAATTTCTGTACTATTCCCACCATAGAGCAGTAACAGTCGGTGGACCAGCCCTGAGCCTCACGCCCCACATGAAGAGCACTGATCTGACTCATTGCTCCTTCCCTTGTTTCCTAATGCCTGGGAGATGGTGATATTTGGCTTCTCTCCTCTGAAGCTTGTCTGCTCTCACAGTGACTGAATCTCTCTCTCTCTCTCTCTCTCTCTCTCTCTCTCTCTCTCTCTCATTGTCCACTTCTGGTCCATGGAAAACAGTGAGGCATCTTCTGCCCTGATGTGACCTTGGAGCACAGGTTGCCCAATGAGACTTCCTCCCATGGCTCACTGACCAGGTGCTAGCCAGTGGGTGCTCCTCAGGAGTGGTTGGATAGAACAATCGTTCCCTGCAAAGATGTCCATGTCTAGTCCCCAGAACCAATGAACACATGTTGCTTTACATCACAAAAAAGACTCTGTGATAGGGACATGATTAAGGGTCTTAAAACAGGGAGATGATCTCAGATTATCCAGGTGGTCCCAAATGTAATTATAAAGGTTCCTCTAAGTAAAAGAGAGGCCAGGAGAAATCAGAAAAGAAGATGTGGACAACAGAAGCTGAGGCTGGAAGGAGACACCAAGGAATGCCAGCGGCCTCAGAAGCTGGGCAAGGGAAGGGAGGTGATTCTCCTCTAGAGCTCCCAGAAGGAACACAGCCCTGCTGACGCTGTGATCTTATCTACGGATGAATGGAGACTTTTGACCTCCGGAACTGTTTGTTTTGAGACAGAGTCTTGCTCTATCACCCAGGCTGGAGTGCAGTGGCGCGATCTTGGCTCACTGCAACCTCTGCCTCCCAGGTTCAAGCAAGTTTCCTGCCTCAGCCTCCCAAGTAGCTGGGATTATAGGCGTGTGCCACCACACCTGGCTAATTTTTGTATTTTTAGTAGAGACAGAGTTTCATCATGTTGGCCAGGCTGGTGTTAAACTCCTGACCTCAGGTGATCCGCCTGCCTCAGCCTCCCAAAGTGCTTTGACCTCCAGAACTTTAAGGTGACAAAAATGTGACTCCAGCCTGGGAACAGAGCAAGACACGGTCTCAAAAAAATATAGACAATAAACCTACTAAAATTGTGGCAATTTGTTGTAGTAGTAGTGGGAAACTAATCTAAGCAGGACTAAGACCAAAGTTCACTATAGCCTCAAACTTGAAGGAACGCATAATAACTAATCTGAGTGGTCCTTTAAAGTCCCTCTACTTTGACTTGTTGTAAGTCAGATTTCAGTTTCATTTTTAAACTGCATGGTGCTTGGAACCTTGGCATAACTCTCTCTTAAGCAGCTTCATAGCTCTTTGTGGAAAAAGAAATAAAGCCTCAAACTTAACTGCCAGTCCTTAATGAGCAGTTTACCAATGTTGAACTGAATGAAAAAGCTTCCCAAAATTACAAGCCTCACATCTGCAGTTTTACTTCTATGTCTTTTTTTTTTTTTTTTTTTTTACTGATACAGAATATCTGTGCATATTTTGGGGATACATGTGATACTTGCATACATGCATAAAAGTGATGATCAAATCAGGGTAACTGGAATATTGATCACCTCAAGCATTTATCTTTTCTTTTTTGGGGAGCATTTTAATTCTTCTCTTCTAGCTAGTTTGAACTATACAATATGTTATTATTAACTATGGTCACCCTACTGTATTATCAAATGCTAGATGTTACTCCTTCTATCTAATTGTATTTTTGTACCTGTTAACCAACCTCACTTTATTCCCCCACCCCCTATTCCTTCCCTAGCCTCTGGTAACCACCAGTCAACTCTCTCTCTCCATGAGATCTACTTTTGTAGCTCCCATTTATGAGTGAGAACGTGAATATTTGTCTTTCTGTCCCTGGATTATTGCACTTAATATAATGACCTCCAGCTCCATCTATATTGCTGTAAATGACAGCATTTCATTCTTTTTATGGCCAAATAATATTCCATTGTGTGTATATAGCACATTTTCTTTATCCATTCATCTGTTGTTGGACACTTAGGTTGATTCTATATCTTGGCTATTGCGAATAGTGCTGTGATACACATGAGAGTGCAGATATCTCTTCAATATTTTGACTTCCTTTCTTTTGGAGATATACTCAGCAGTGAGATTGCTGGATGATGTGGTGGTTCTATTTTTAGTCTTTTGAGAAACTTCCGTACTCTTTTCTATAGTTGCTGTAGTAATTTACGTTCACACCAACAGTGTGTGAGCCTTCCTCTTTCTCTGCATCTTCACAAGCATCTGTTATTTTTTGTCTTTTTGATAAGCCATTTTAACTTGAGTGAGATGATATTTCATTGTGGTTTTAATTTGTATTTCTCTGGTGATTAGTGGTGTTGAGCACTTTTTCATATATCTGTTGGCTATTTGTATATCTTCTTTTGAGAAATGGTTATTCAGACCTTTTGCACATTTAAATTAAATTAAATTAAATTAATTAGTTAATTTTTTTTGGAGACAGAGGGTCTTGTTCTGTCACCAGGCTGTAGTGCAGTGGCATGATCTTGGCTCACTGCAACCCCCACCTCCCTAGTTCAAGGAATTCTCGTGCCTCAACCTTTTGAGTATCTGGGATTACAGGCATGCACCACCACGCCTGGCTACTTTTTAAATATTTTTAGTAGAGATGGGGTTTTGACATGTTGGCCAGGCTGGTCTGGAACTTCTGCCTTTTGCCCATTTTTAAATCAGATTATTTGTTTTTTAGTGTGTTGTTATTGTTCCTTATATATTCTGGCTATTAGTCTCTTGTCTGATGAAATATTTTCTTTCATTCTGTAGGTCGTGTCTTCATTTTGTTGATTATTTCCTCTGCTGTGTAGAAGTTTCTTAGATTGATACAATCTCATTTGTCTATTTTAGCTTTTGTTGCCTATGCCTTTAAGATCTTATCCAAAAAGTCTTTGCTCTGATCAGTTTCCTGAAACATTTCCCTTATATTACTTTCCAATAGTTTCTTAGTTTCATATTTTAGATTTAAGTCTTTAATCCATTTTTATTTTTATTTTTTTGTACAGTGAGAGATAAGGGTCTAGATTCATTCTTCTGCATATGGTTATTATGTTTTCCCAGCACCATTTATTAAAGAGACTGTCCTTTCTTCAGCATGTGTTCTTGGCACTTTTGTGGAAAATGAGTTGGCTGTTAATGTGTGGATTTATTTTTGGGTTGTCTATTCTGTTCCACTGGTCTATGTGTCTGTTTTTATGCCAGTATCATGCTTTTCTGTTTACTATGGCTTTGTAGTATATTTTGAAGTCAGGTAGTGTGATACCTTCAGCTTTATTCTTGTTGCTCAGGACTGCTTTGGCTATTCAGGGTCTTTTGTGGTTTCAAATGAATTTTAGGACTATTTTTCTCTATTTCTGTAAAGAATGTCATTGGTATTGCATTGAATCTGCAGATCACTTTGGGTAGTATGGATATTTTAACAATGTTAATTCTTCTAATCTAGGAGCATGGATATTCTATGTCATTCTTTAACATCATTGTTTCTAAGTAAAAGGGATATGCAGTTAGTAATCCCACTTCTTTGATGGTTTTAATTATTTTCTCTGACACTTTTAAAATCCAAATATTGTAAAGTGCCTTGTAGAAATTAGATTTCATGCAAATAATGTCATTTATCTGTCTGTAGGTTTTTGTTAGCAGAAATCTGAAAATGATATATGCAAACCCAAGGTTTTTAGGATAAAGCAACACTCAAAGGAAAATACAGTTTGCTATTGTTTTACTCAACTGACTCTCACAACTCCATAATATAGGATGCTTTATCATTGTGCATAATACATCAAATACAATGGCCTAATGCTAATCTCCTGAAAGCACTTCAGCTATTATAATGGAGATTCCACTTCTTTAAAGTCAGTAAAAGTTCTGTATTTAATAAGGGTAGGCTGAGGTTCAGACAGAAAGAACAGTGAGGGCAAGACTTAAAGTTCACAGCTCTCAGAAATGTTCCTATTCATACTTCATAATGTAGCTATTTGCTGACTAGTTAAAATGTAAAATAGCATATTAAATTCAATAGAATGTCAGAAGTTATTTCTCTGGATTAATTGCCGAGGAAATATCTCCACATAATAGAATGATCATCCTCCTCCATATAACCATTTCTAGTAGTTGCCCACATCAGCACCATATCATATACAGAAAATCAAAGGAACCAAATGAGGAACTAGAGATATGTTACTTGAGAAAATCCGTTTTGAAAGGACTGATTTTCTGGCTGAAGCAAATGCTTTATGATAATCACATTTAAAAAATATGTTACGCTTCATTTTTTCGTTTAGACCTCTGCATTCTCATGTAAGTTGAAAAAGATGACAAAGGAACTAAAAAGAGGAGAAATGATATGCTTTTGAGCTGTCATCGTTCTGGAGTCCCCATCCAAAGAACTCAGTTCATTTTGATTGAATGAGTTAATGGAAATGAATACAGAGAACTGAAGTACAAATTGAAAAAGAGTGTGACTTAATAGGATAAGCAGGGCATTGGGACATGGATCTGATATCTAATCGTTTTTGGTCACAGACACTATTCTATCTTTTGATGCTGACTTCTAGGTTTTGAATAAAGTGGAATCCATGGAACTCTTTTAACTCAGTGCTCCTGGAAAACATAAGTGAATAAAACTGAAATGCTCTTAAAACATAATAAGGCATAGAAAGTTCAACTATTTTATGTGTATGGTTAAAGCCTGAAAGAAGGCTTTAGCCTTCACAACTGGGAAAAGTAAAAGGAAACCTTGAATCTACTAGTTAAGGTACTGTTTATACTTTGTTTTCAACACTAATCTTTTTTAAAAAAACTTTTAAGTTCAAGAGTACATGTGCAGGTTTGTTACATAGGTAAACTTGTGTCCTGGGAGTTTATTGTACAGCTTATTTCATCACCCAGGTACTAAGCTTAGTACCCATTAGTTATTTTTCCTCATCCTCTCCTTCTTCCCACCTTCCACCCTCTGATAGGCTCCACTGTGTGTTGTTCCCTTCTATGTGTCTATGTGTTCTCATCATTTAGCTCCCACTTATAAGTGGGAATATGCAGTATTTGGTTTTCTGTTTCTCAGTTAGTTTGCTAAAAATAATGGCCTCGATTTCTATCCATGCCCTTGCAAAGGACATGATCTTGTTCTTTATTAAGGCTGCATGGTATTCCATTGTGTATATATACCACATTTCCTTTATCCAGTCCATTATTGATGGGCATTTATATTGATTCCATGTCTTTGCTGTTGTGAATAGTGCTGCAATGAACATACACATGCATGTGTCTTTATAATAGAACAATTTATATTCCTTTGGTTATATACCCAGTAATTGGATTGCTGGGTCGAATGGTATTTCTGTCTTTAGGTCCTTGAGGAATCGCCACACTGTTTTCCACAATGATTGAACTAATATACACTCCTACCAACAATATGTAATGTTCCTTTTTCTCCACAACCTTGCCAAAATCTGTTATTTTTTGAATTTTTGATAATAGTCATTCTGACTGGTGTGAGATGGTATCTCATTGTGGTCTTGATTTGCATTTCTCTAATGATCAGTGATTTCAACAGTAATTTTTTTACTTGTTTTAGGTAAGGCTTTTTCCCCCTTAATTGCTTGGAAACTTGAAATAATTTATTTTGTATTTAAATGTCTACTTATAGATTTGAGTTTCACACTTTTGTATTGTGGAAATGCAAGTCATCAGTACTTTTCTAGGCTGCCCCTGGAAACCACATTTTACGTAGTCCTTTAAGTTAAAAAAAGTCCTCTTTCTTGTTAGAAGAATAAGCATAACCCTAATTATGGCCCACTGTTATTTCTAGCAATGCACATTGGTATTCATCTTTAAGCTCCACCTATATTAAATGTACTCTCATTTTAGTTGTGTAACAGAAAGAGAAAATGTTAAAGATAATTTTCACTTATGTGTAAAAATGATTCCTGAAATGACAGCTGAATCCTTTCAGAGTACTCAGAGGAGATAAGCGCTGGTATGAATACTTCTGAAATCAGGGCTATGCCTTACCATAGTTTCTCATTTTTAGATGGGTTGTTTTTTATTTTTACATTTAAGATTCCTGACATTGGTGATTCTTTTGTCTCAGTGCTGCTTCAAGAGAGAATCCAGTCTCTAACAAGATACTTAAAGCTTAAAAAGAGGTAGACTGGTCCTAAATTCTGTCTTGTCTGGAATAAAGATCAGGTTGTTCAGAAGGTAGCCAGTTCCTCAGAGTTCAGGTAAAGGCCGAAACTGGCCAATACAATCCCAAATCTCCACGAAAATTTTTTTTGTAAACTCACTGATTGAGAAAAAAGTCTTCAGAAATGATACATTATGGTTCAGCATTGAAAAGTTATTATGTACAAGGAAAGGCACAGAAACAGAGCAATAGGACATACATTTGATACTGGTGAATCAGATATTCATTGTTGGAACAACAACCTCAATTCTGTACTTTATTTCAAAACCAAGTGCTTTAAGGTACTAAGAAAGGAAGTCTCTACAAGCAAAGGAAGGTGTGGTACTTTCCATTCCTGAGATACAGGTAAAAGCGCAGTCTGTTTCAGCTCAACTAAAACCTCTGAAAGCAGAAGAACTTGCCACATCTCTCAGAATAGGTAATAGAACTTTTTAAAGCAAAAAGAGAAGCAGGTGGGATCAATCCATGCCTGGTGTAACTCTATCGTTAAGGCATCAAACATGAATTTATTGCAGACTCTCTGCTTACCTTTGACTAGACACTCCTTAGCATCAAGCGACATGTGATTTCATTGAGGAAGAAAATTAAACTATGAGTTTAGTCAAAGTGGCAGTGCTTGTAAAACCTAGGTGTTTTACAATCTAAGTGGCACCTTAGAGTCCATGGCTTGTTCTGGAATCCTATGTCTAGCACAGCACCATCATCCTGGGGGAGCTCAGTTAGAGGGTATTGACTGGCTGGCAGAATGAATGGCACAGTGCACCCTGGAACTGGGTGCTTTTTACATGGGCACTCAGGAAGTTTGCAAAGAACACCTAGGTTTTATTAGCATTGCCACTTTGACTAAACTCATAGTTTTAATTTTTTTCCCTCAACTCAGGTGGGTTATCTCTGGCTGTATGGATTCCTATTATGCTTGGAGTGTGCTCCCATTATTCCACATGCTAACCAAAGAAGACATGTGTGTCACATTGGAAGATACTTTAGTTATGTAGAAGAAAGGAGAGGCAGTAGCTCTACATGTGAATTCTTCTCTGTCTTAGCACCAGCTTTAGAATGGGGTGTAGTAGACAGACTAAGACCACGGACTTTGGAGGAGTCAGGTAGGGACAGGTGGTACCACTGACTTGACAAGTGGCTTTCATGAAGTTGTTATCTAAGTCTCAGTAGCTTCCTCTGTGAAAGGATAATAATAAAGTAGCTCCCACATAATGGGGGTGTGTGCTTAGCACGGTATCTGGCACGTAAGTGTCCAATGAATGTTGTAATGATTGTTAAAATAAATACAGAAGGAATCAGTTTTCCTTCTCTAAATTATGGGAGACAAAAATAGATGAAAAGTCACATGAATGAATTTTAGCCACTAGACTGGCTAAAATTATAAAAAACTGGCAACACCAAATGTTGGCGAGCATATGGAGCAACTAGACTCTCCTATATTCATTGTTGCTGGGAGTGAAAAGTGGCACAATTACTTTGGAAAAATTTCTGGAAGGTTCTTGTGAAATTAAATATGTGTCTTTCTGATGACTCAGAAATTGTGGCCAGGCTCACACCTGTAATCCCAGCACTTTGGGAGGTCAGGAGTTCAAGACCAGCCTGGCCAACATGGCAAAACCCCGTCTCTACTAAAAATACAAAAATTAGCCACGCATGGTGGTACATGCCTGTAGTCCCAGCTATTTGGGAGGCTGAGGCAGGAGAATTGCTTGAATCCTGGAGGCAGAGGTTGTAGTGAGCCGAGATCGTGCCACTGTACTCCAGCCTGGGCAACAGAGCGAGACTCTGTCAAAAAAAAAAAAAAAAAAAAAAAAAAAAAAGAAAAAAAAAAAAAGAAAAAAGAAAAAAGAAAAAAGAAAAAAACTTGTGTCACTAAGTATTTATCTAAGGGAAATAAATGCATATGCCCCCTCAAAGACTTGTACAAGTATATTCATATCAGCTTTATTTCTAATAGCTGGCTGGATACTGGCAACATCTGAGGTGTTCTTCAAGAGGAGAATAGACCAACTGTGGTGTATCCATACAATGGAATACCACCCAGCAATAAAAAGAATGGACCTCTGGCACCCCAAAAAACATGGATCAATCTCAAAACACCATGCTGAGTAAAGGAAGCTTTACACAAGAAGTATATAATGTGTGATTTTATTTCAATAGTTTTAGAATGGGCAAAATTGATCTATGGTAAAAAAAAAAAAAAAATGAAAGCAGTGGTTATATCTGGTGTGGGAGATAGGGATTGACTGGAGAGGGACCTGAGGGAACTTTCTAGAATTATTATAATGTTCTAAACTTTGATAGAAGCTTGGATTAGATAGGTGAGTGCATTTGTCAAAACATAATGAATGACTTAAAATGTGTGCATTTCACTGTATGTAAATTTAATCTCAAAGAGAGGAAAGAGTTATAGACAAATATTGAACTCTAGCTGGTGATATGCATGCTGATGTGTTCAGGAGTTACAGGTACTAATGTCTGCAACCTACTTTGTGATGCATCAGAAATAAGATGAATGGAAGCATGACTAGATGGATGGTAAATATGTTATAAAGAAATTATAGTAAAGTGTAAGGTGCAAATGTAGTAAAATGTAAAAGATCAAAAAAGATCACTAGAGGGATAGATAGATGGATAAATATATTATAAAGCAAATGTAGTAAAATATTAACTGTCAGATTTAGGTGGGAGAATTCAGGGTGCATAGTACAATTCTTCCTATTTTCCTGTATATTTCAAAACTTCTATAGTAAAAAGATGGGGAAATATGGCATATTTGCACTTGTCTAGTGGTGTATTCCTCTTCCTAAAGTTGAGAGGTCAGGTCATGCAACTCCCAGTTAGGCCTGCTCCTCCTCAGTTTTCCTGCTTCCGACACAGTTCTATTCTATTCCCATTTCTTTGTTTTTGGGGTTTGATATCTAGTTCTTCCTACACATTAGGCAGAACTTGAATGTTCTGTCTTGGCCTCTCTGCTTCTCAGCTGTTATTGATGACAGTTTCTTAGGCCACTCAAATTCCTGTCCTCACCTAATCTCACCTGTGTTTCCTGAAGTCTTCTGAATTCTTCCAGGGATTCGCTGCCTGGGATGGTTCTGCCTCCACAACCCATAGACACCACCTAAGATGGCACATGGAGGGAAGAACGAGGTACTCACCTGGTGGCTTGGTCTATCCAATGCCACTTCTTCATGGATGTATATGTATGTGCTTGATAGTGCTGGGTGCTTTTTTTTTTTTTTTTTTTAAACTCTAGGAATTGGAATATTTATCCCACAAGAGATAAGGGCTGTTATATTAACCTTCTATAGTGTCAAGGACAACTGACTCAGAAGCCAGGAGACCTGTTTTTCTTGCCCTGCTCTTCCACTAACTCTAGTCACACAACCCTGGATGAATCATTTGCACTCTAGGCCTTACCCCCTAAATCCGGCAAATGAGAGATTGGAGTAGAGACTGTGTACTGTTTTAGTCTTAAAAATCTGAAGCCAGGTGTTTAGATCAGTTCTGGGTTCAACACACAACCCTGGATGAATCATTTGCACTCTAGGCCTTACCCCCTAAATCCGGCAAATGAGAGATTGGAGTAGAGACTGTGTACTGTTTTAGTCTTAAAAATCTGAAGCCAGGTGTTTAGATCAGTTCTGGGTTCAAATCTTGCTTTACTGCTTTTTAATTATTGGTCTCAGCAAAGTTATTCATATTTTTTGAAAACCTAGTTTTTATCTGCAAAATGGGAATAATACTAACAATGTAGTATTTGTGTCTTAGGGTTTTCTTATGGAGTATAAGAAACAAAGCATGTAAAAACCTCAGCACAGGCGCTGGCACACAGTGAGTATGCTCCCAATGGTAGCTGCTACCAGTGTTACTAGTATTGCTGCTTCTGCTTCTGCTACGGCTACTCCTACCATGAGAATAAACTGGAAAGGCTATTGTGAATATATTTAGCTGTAGAAGTCCTCCAAGGGCTTCATGTTTCCTTCTCTCTCTTGGAGAGACCTTTATTGTTATTCTTTTTCCATTTAAATAAAGTGAACTTAAGTATTTTCTCTCTGATTTAGAATTGCTTAGATGTATTTTCAGTAACTTTAGAGAGTGTGCTTTTTAAAAAACCATATTGATTTTTCAGGAAGGATTTCATGTTAAAAATAAGGATCCATTTTAATTCCACATTCTTTTCATGATCTTTCATCTTCGAAAGGCAACAATCTTCATATTCTTTGTTCTGCAAATCATAAGGACTAAACTGAAAAATCAATTCTTCCTAAGAAAGGAGAAAAGAACTGTTATTAAGGAGTAAAGAATAGTCTGAGGATGGTGTGAGCAGAAGATCAATGGAACCATCGGAGATGTCGTTAGTTCCTTACTAGAAACTAAACCATCACCTCGGGCTGTTGATGATGAACGTCTAATCCCACTGGAATCAATCCGTGGACATACAGGCAAATACCCATCAGCTTCAGCTCTCAGGATCTCTGCCTTTTTCTTTTCACTCTTAAAAATAAAAACAAAAACAAAAGTCACAACAACTCAGAACATTAATTCCGTTAGATAAATGCAATAATTAAAAAATAATTTTAGCATAAGACACAGGATGCTTTTAGCGATCTAATATCCTCTACTAATTTGAAGCATTTAATTAGAACTTGTAGAAGCCAGAGAGTACAACTTTTAACCCCAAAGTTGAGTTATATTTATAACATAAACAATAACACAGTATTTCAGAATGCTAGGAATCTAGAATCATGATTACACACGAGACAGGAGTATTTGATCAGAAGTCCTGTATGTATATATGTGTATATGTATATATATACATATATATATAAGTAACCTTTGTCTTGAAGCATCTTGCCATCCCTTTGAGGGTCTTGTGGGAAACATGGCGCAGAGGACATAACCTGCAAATGTACACTTGTTAGCACTGTGGCTCCAAATCCTAATGTAAAACCTTAGAGTGGAGAATTCCTTTGCTGCTACAAGAAGCATCTGTGAAGTGTGTACTAAGGCAGGCAGAAAGACCGCTCTTTCTTTTAAGCTCATTTTAAAATCTCAGGTCTCACCACTAATGGCAAGGAAAGGCCAGTTTAAAGCAAGCCAACTCCTGGGCCCCTACCTAGGTCTTCTCAGGCTGGCACAGAAGTTCCTTGGCTGAGAGAGAGTTTGCATTTCAACTTGGGAGATACCCAGACCCTGAGGCTCCCTGGACACAGGAGATCCAGTTGGGTAGAAAGAAAGCATGGGGAGGAGGAGGAGGAGGTGAAGATGGCACCCAAGAACCTAGCAGCTGCATCCAGGCTGCCAAATCCTTAGTTCCATGCTCCAGTGGATAGGGAATGGTTGCAGCATCTTTTCTGAGGAGACTGAACAAGTGTAAGTTATATTCCTCAGCTGCTCCATCTGTACAATGAGAATAATAATGGTAATTGTCGCATAGAGTTGCAAGAATTACATGAGCTAATTTATATAGTTATTTCTATCTCCTGACATAATTATATCTTCAATAAATGTTAGCAATTATTATTATGCACAATTTCACATAGCATGATTCAGTGCTAGATTATATGAAACAATAAAGGTGATATGAAAGGTGCTGAATTGTGTCAAAGCCACTGCTTAGGTAGAATAAGGAGTTAAAGTCATTTTCAGAAAGAATCTAAATTTTGAAGTTGTTAAAATTAAATATAGTTGTTGATATTAAATGTTGCCTGTGAAAGAAAACATTTCATCTTTTATTCCTTAAGTTAAACAGTACACACTATAAACTCCATACTTTATCCAAATCACCATCACCGTTGGAAAAGTACATTCAGTGGAGAAGTTCATCCTAGCACCATTAAGATTTCCAGGGTTTTGAGCTCCAGAATGTTGTGATAAAGATGCCCTCCCATGCATGCCTGACTCTTCCTCACTGCCACATTGGGCATGTGGCTGGGAAAAGATTCTCTCTTGTCCACTTTAGATCAGGAATGTAACGTGATTACTAATCCCTTTTATTCCAATTTCCTAAAGAACCATGCTATTTCCAGAAATTTTTACCACCAGTTACTCTATGAGAATGAACAGGATAAAATAAATGGGAGAAGCCCACAGTTAAAATGCAAATGTCTGAAGTTTTACAAAGGTAAATGTTCCTCTTGGGGCTAACTATGAAATTCGAATTCCGAGCCTGCAGCAGCAGGAGAGGTGAAACGTGAAGAGAAGGAGACACCTGATAAATACAGAATGAGTGTTTTGTTTGTGGCAGGCATGATGTTCACATAGTCACAAAATTCAAGTGGTCAACACAAAATAATTGTCTTTAAAACAAAGTAATTAGAAAAAATATATATTCTTGCCAATTCAAAGTAGTGCAATCACTGTCAAACAGGGTCCTCCTTCCTCCTCTCCTTGCCTGCTCCCTGGCTGTGATCTAAGTCCATGGGAGGTCTTACCCATCACCCGTAGGGACTTAGATCACCGCCAGGGAGCTGGGGAGGAGAAGAGGAAGGAGAACCCTGTTTGACAATGATGGGGTCTTACCCATCACCCCTAGGGACTTAGATCACAGCCACGGAGCAGGGGAGGAGAAGAGGAAGGAGGACTCTGTTTGACAGTGATGGGGTCTTACCCATCAGTCCCAAGGACTTAGATCTCTTAGGTCTGTGCCTAAGAGAACAGATACCACAGGCGAGCAAGACAGCCCAGATTCTCTCCCCAGACACCAGGGCTGTCTTGCTTCCCTGTGGCATCTGTTCTCTTAGGCACAGACCACACATGGCAAGTTTTCCTCAGAAGCTCAGAATTTTCCTCTCCAGATTTGGTCCTAACCATAGCTCTGGTTGGCACTTGCCATTCTGACGGTCAGCAACATCCTCCCAGGCCCTACTGGTCCATCTGCAGCCTCAGCTATCAGTCTGCTCACATGGAACCAGTCACTCCTTAGTAGCTTTGCTGGCTTTCGATCATTGGCTGCCTTCAATGCCTCTCTGGATTTCTTTGAGGCCTCAAGAATTGAGGTGGGAGAGGGATGTTCATCTCTGACCTAGTTCTGCTTACAGGGCCAGCTGCCAGAGTCCATGCTACTGCAGCTGCATGCTGGTGGGGAGTGCACGGAGGCTGCCTCCTTCCTGAGATCTCTGACGGCAAGCAGGGCACAGTTCCCGTCTGCTCTCAAACCCCCAGTCTACCAAAAATTTTCAACTCCTTCCCCTCTACAGTGGAGAGGGAGCAGGCAAAGAACAGTGTGTGCCCCTAAGGCCTTCATGAAATTATTATGCACCGCAGGACAGCTGCACACCTGAGGGAGCCCTACTCACATCATAGACACCATTGATTTGTACATTTATTCTGATGATTTTCTGGAAAATAGAAGTTACATATCTTGAGGAAGGAGTGCCTTTTTTTCCCCCCCTAAGTCACACAAAGATATCACATAGACAAATGGTAGCCCAGGTGTCCTGGCCAGTATGGAAACCCTTCTCCTCCTCTCCAGGCTCCTCTCCCCAGCCCAGAATCTGCTCTTCATGTGTTGGAAACTTGTCACTTACATCAACACACACCATTTCCCACTCTCTAGATTGTTGTTGAAATGCTGTGCTTGTAGTTCTCTTGGCCTAGTTCTTGGTATTCAAGCAAAGATCTGGAAATCCACCCCATCTGACCACTGCCCCTAAGTATTTCCTTTTACAAATACCTGGCTCTTAAAATGAAAAGTCAGAGCTATCAAGGCTCTAATTGGGAACTCAAAGCTGGGAATTTGACTCCATTCATGCTGGGCATGACGTTTCAGCACAGACAAAAGAGATCTTGGTGATGAAAAGATGAGGAACCACCTCATCTTGGCTGATGAGCTCTTGGCTCAGGGGAGATAGATAAAGAAACCAGCATGATTCTCCACACTTGTTGGACGAGCAGAGTAGGGAGAGAGGCACTGAGAGAATCTCCATCTAGGGATAAAGGTCAAGTGCCATTGGCTGGTGGGATGGCAGGAGGGGCGTCCGTTGTGTTAAGTCTCACAAATGTGTTCAGAGTGGACAGATTTGGATCAAGAGTGAAGAACTACCACAATGGTCCTGTCTCAGCTGAAGTTCTGTATAAGCCTATCAAGCCTTGGGACGTGACCATTGGCTTCTGGGAAGCAGCCCTGTAGGAGAAACATGCCGTAGGATGCAGGCTTTTTCTGGGCACAGGTATGAGCTGTGTGAGATTCATGGAGGAACAGCCATCAACAGAGACAGACGGGGCTTGTTACAGCTTCTGAGGCTCACTAAGGGACGCATTAAAAGTGCAACCTTTGATCTCCTTCTTACCTATTAGAAACCACATTGCCAGATGCTTCTTTTTCAAACGGGGCGGGGGGGGGATGCGATATAATCACCTTTCTACAAAACCTCTGCGAAAGCACCCGAGCTCAGCACTTCTCAGCTTGCAGCCTGGGTTTGTGAAAAGCACAGCCCTGCTCTCTTCATATTTGTTTTTTCTGCTTTGTTCATCACCTCCTACCTTACCACCAACTCACACAGCTAAGCTCCCTCCCCTGGCTATGTCAGCTCCACACCAGCCTGGGAGGAAAGTGAAGTTTCGGAGTTTCATTATTACCTATAAGTCAGAGAACTACAAAAGCCCTGCTGTGCTGCTACTAAGGTTTGCTGTATGTACATAACAGTTTCTTAAGAAGATAAAAATTTAAAAACAAGAAAGGAACAGTAGAAAGGCTATACAATTTTAACTATTCTTTCTACAATTTTGATTTCTATTAATCTGTGGAAACACAGCACTAATCATATGACTTTAAAGATATGTTTTTTAAAAGAGTAGCTAGGAGGTCGACATTAACCTTCTCTTCTACTTAAAAAAAAAAGGAATAAGAAATGTAAAATGAATCCTTGCAAGTCCAACTTCCACATATTGCTAACATCTGAGTTGATGTCAATGGAGTCCTTTATGTGAGAGTGAGAGATGCCGTCATTTGGGCTTTATTTTTATTCTGGTGATGTGGCTACTTGCATGGGGGAGAGAGAAGAGAACTGTCATGTGTGCCTAATATGAGTTGAGCTCTGTGCTAGGTGCTCAGTATTTGTCATCTCATTTATTACCCCCAATAGTTTTGTAGAATATGTGTCTGTATCCCCATTTTATAGGTGAGCAGAAGGAGACTCTGAGAAACTATGTAATTGGATTAAGTGAACATAGCTGGTAAGTAGGATCTGAATCAGGACCTTCTAATCTAGGATCTTCTGACTCCAAAGTCCATGATATTTTTATTACATCTATGACCTTGGATGGTCCAAATGGTCTTATCTTGTACTAGATTCCAGTGCATAGAAATATTTTACCATTTCTGCAGAAAAAACTAGTTTCCCCAGTTCTACTTGGTTCACAAAATTCATGCTAGCCCCATTCTATTAAATGCCATTGCCTATCCATCCTCTTAGACCTTCTGACCAACTCCTAATTTTTTAAATGCTAATCTAAGCTTCTGTTTATGGCAAATACAAGTGTTCCCATCAAACAGATTTATGTAATTATCTATAAACATCACCCGAAGAAAGCTATTCACACTTCTTTTTAGGTTTGTTTTTTTCATTGGGTCACTGATGTTTCGATATTAATGGCTAGATTTACTTCAGTAATACTCATTACACAGTAGAGACACATTTAATTTCTTTAGTCCAACATTTATAATGCTTCCCCCACTACTCACTTCCGAATCTTGTCAATTTTTTTCATGAAGAATGGTCAGCTTTGAATCATTACATCATAAAGGGCACCCACAGTTATATTGCTCAAGGGACAAATGCTGCCCAGGTAAATAAACCATGATATCTTGTATCTTAACATGAGTAACGCTGCTTGTAAATGACAGTACCTCCAGAGATCTTTGTTAAAGTGAATGGTAAACTGTCAGCAATTTTGATGCATGATCTGTACATTTCAAGTTAGTTTATTCATTCATTCTTTTATTCATTCATTTGATTTCAAAAGACAATTGTGGTCTGGAATTTTGGGCAGAACTATAGGAGAAACTTCAGTTAAACAAGCAGGCAAAATATCGGGACTTTTCTAATGAAGTGCATTGACTGTTAAATGGCTGCTTCATTGGGTGGAAAGACAATGCTGCCACTAAGCACTCCCTCCCTCTGCATGATTTTTTTTTTTCTTTTTTTTTTTTTTTTTTTTGAGATGGAGTCTTGCTCTGTCGCCCAGGCTGGAGTGCAGTGGCACAATCTCAGCTCACCGCAACCTCCTCCTCCCAGGTTCAAGCGATTCTTCTGCCTCAACCTCCCAAGTAGCTGGGACAACAGGCACGTGCCACCACGCCCAGCTAATTTGTTTTTTTTTTTTAGTAGAGGTGGGGTTTCACCATGTTAGCCACGATGGTCTCCATCTCCTGACCTCGTGATCCTCCCACCTCAGCCTGCCAAAGTGCTGGGATTACAGGCACTCGATCTGCATGATCTTGAAGTGAATGCTTTGGACCAAACTTGAAAAACTCTGTTTTAAGCATTTAGTCTCCAAAGCTGGAGAAGTCCAGAGGCTGGTTTCCCGAGGTCTAGATCCTGCTTCTTCTACTTTCTGTATGACTTTGAGCAAGTTATACAACCAGTCTGTGCTTCAGTTTCCCAAATAAAAAGGAGTTAATCTAATTCATGGAGTGAGAATTAAACGTGTTAATCCATTTAAAGCACTTAAAAGAATGCTTGGCACACAGTTGATGCTCGATAAAAGTTAATTATTGTTAAGAACTGAAAGCAGAATTCATTGAGAATTCTTCAAAACTTCTTTGGACTTCTACTCTGGGACTTATCGGCCTAGAATGAACCCGGGATCAGGCCACATAATGAGGTTCATACCTATTCACAGCTGTGACTCTACTACCATTTGAGTGCTTCTAAAGTTTTGTTTTTCTTTAGTTCAAGTCCATCAGGGAAAGAAGTAAAAAGCGGTGAGGTTACCCTGTGGTGAAATGCTCTTCACTGAGCTGACAGAGACATTTCCCAAATGCATTATTTGGGCAAAGTGAAACATTAAACGAATACGTACAGAACAAGGTACTGCAAAGAGAATCTTGAAACAGAGTGTCAGTTTAACATAATCTGAAGAAGCACATTTTGTCTCTTCACTTTTCAGAGTCTTCTTGTGTTTGTTTTATAAGTCTGGGCATTTCATAGTCCTCATTGGAGAAACGGGGAAAAGTATGTCTACTACATATTCCCAGAAGCAGAAGTCTCCTAGAAACCATCTTTAACACAGAAAAGTATTATATTTAATGCACTGAATGACTACCATATGCTAGGGAGTGAAAAGTACTGTTTTCTGATAAGAAGGCCAATAATCACACAGCTTTTCACAGAGCAGTAAAATATCTATAACAAGGCACTTCATTAAAAAAATGCTAAATACTTACATGGTATGATGGTTAATACTATCAACTTGATTGGATTGAAGGATGCAAAGTATTGATCTTGGGGGTGTCTGTGAGGGTGTTGCCAAAAGAGATTAACGTTTGAGTCGGTGGGCTGGGAAAGGCAGACTCACCCTTCATCTGGGTGGGCACCATCTAGTCAGCTGCCAGCATGCCCAGAATATAAAGCAGGCAGAAAAATATGGAAAGACTAGACTGGCTTAGTCTCCCAACCTACATTTTTTCCCCCATGCTGGGTGCTTCCTGCCCTCAAGCATCAGACTCCAAGTTCTTCAGCTTTGGGACTCGGACTGGTGTCCTTGCTCCTCAGCTTGCAGACAGCCTATTGAGGGACCTTGTGATCGTGTGAGTTAATACCACTTAATAAACTCCCCTTTATATATATATATATATATTTATTTATATATATTTATATATATATCCTATTAGTTCTGTTTCTCTGGATACACATGATCTCTTGCTTTATTTAAGTAATTGACATATAGCTATAGTCCATCTTGAAAACACTGTTGGCATCTACTTTTAACATTATTATTTGTCTTTTTTTCTTGTAACAGGAGGAAAGAGCTTCTGCTGTTCGGTTTCCATAAATGTGAAGCCCTAGAGTAGGGTAAAGTCCCCACTTTGTCTGCATCCTCCCCACTCATACTCCATACTCTGACTCTGTCAGAGAGTACCCTACTCCTACTCTATTAAAGCTCCATCACATGGGGGGTTGCCTCTTTAGCTTCCCCCATAAGAGGAAATGAAAGCTTAAAAAGAATCCATTATTCTTGGTTTTCCTGTCCATCTACATGGCCCTAGAATTATGGAATCAATAGGTCCTGAATTTGCAATGTTCTGGAAAGAAACTTCTCCTTCTGTCCTCCTACTATTCTCTATCTCCTAAAAAAAAAGGTTAGGGGGTATGGTTGAATTTTTCTAAAAGTCTCTCAGAATACAGGATAGAGTTGAGAGCTGGTAAGGAAACTTATTATTTTTTCTAATGTGCTTTTCAAAATTGTGATAAAATATAGAAAACAAAACAAAACATAATATGTATCATCTTAATCATTGGTAAGTATGCAATTCAATGACATGAAATACATTCACAGTGTAGTCATCACCACTTTCCATGCTTGAAACTATCATCATTCTCAAAGAAAATTCAATATCCATTAAACAATAACTCCCCTTTCTCCTCTTCCTCCTCCAGCCTCTGGCAACCACCATTCTACTTTCTGTCTCTGAATTTGCCTATTCTAGGGGCTTCATATAAGTGGAACCACACAATATTTGCTCTTCTGTGTCTGACTCATTTCACAATCTGTAATGTGTTCAAGGTCCATCTTTGTTGTAGCATGTGTCATAATTTTATTTCTTTTTATGTCTGAATAATATAACATCATGTGTATGGACACATTTTGTTTTTCTATGTATCTGTTGATGGACACTTGTGTTGTTTCCACATTTTAGCTCTTGTAAATCATGCTGCTATGAACATTGTGTGCAACTATTTCCTTGAGACTCTGCTTTCAGTTCTTTTGTATATACACCCTGAAGTGGAATTGCTGAATCATATGGCAATTCTGTATTTAACCTTTTGAGAAACTGCCATACTGTTTTCCACAACACTGCCCTATTTTATAGTCTTACCAGCCATGCATAAGCATGAACATTCCAATTTCTATACAATATTGTCAACACTTGTTATTTTCTTTTTATTATTGTTGTAGCCATCCTAGTAGGTATAAGGTGATATCTCATTATTATTTCTGAGTTTTTAATTTATTTTAAAATTTTATTTTAGGTTCAGGGGTACATATGCAAGTTTGTTATATAGAAAACTCGTGGCACAGGGGTTTGTTGTGCAGATTATTTCATCACCCAAGTACTGATCCTAGTACTTATTAGTTATTTTTTCTGATCCTCTCCCTCCTCCCACTCTCAATCCTCAAGTAGGCCCCAGTAACTGTTGTTCCTCTCCTAGTATCCATGTGTTCTCATTGTTTAGCTCCCACTTATAAGTGAGAACTTGAGATATTTGGTTTTCTGTTCCTGTGTTAGTTTGCTAAGGATGATGGCCTGCAGCTCCATTCATGTCCCTGCAAAGGATATGATCTTGTTCTTTTTCATGGCTGCATAGTATTCCATGGTGTATATATGCCACATTTTCTTTATGCTGCCTACCATTGATGGGCATTTAGGTTGATTTCATATCTTTGCTATTGTGAATAGCGCTGCAATGAACATATGTGTGCATGTATCTTTGTGGTAGAATGATTTATATTCCTTTGGGTATATATCCAATAATGAGATTGCTGGGTTGAATGGTAGTTCTGTTTAACTCTTTGAGGAATCGCCAGACTGCTTTCCACAATGAGTGGACTAATTTACACTCCCATCAACAATGTATAAGCATTCCCTTTTCTCCACAACCTCACCAGCATCTATCTTTTGACTTTTTAATAATAGCTATTCTGACTGGTAAAAGATGGTATCTCATTGTGGTTTTGATTTACATTTCTCTAGTGATCAGTATTGTGAGCTTTTATTCATATGCTTTTTGGCCACATGTATGTCTTCTTTAGAAAATTATCTGTTCGTGTACTTTGCCCACTTTTTAATTTTTTTTTCTTTGTAAATTTAAGTTCCTTATAGACTCTGGATATTAGACCTTTGTCAGATGCATAGTTTGCAAACATTTTCTCCCATTCTGTAGGCTGTCTGTTTACTCTGATAGTTTCCTTTGCTGTGCAGAAACTCTTTAGTTTAATTAGATCTCATTTGTCAATTTTTGCTTTTGCTGCAATTGCTTTTAGTGTCTTTGACAAAAAATCTTTGCCAGTTCCTATGTCCAGAATGGTATTACCTAGGTTATCTTCCAGGGTTTTTATAGTTTTGGGTTTTACATGTAAATCTTTAATGCATCTTGAGTTGATTTTTGTATGTGGTATAAGGAAGGGGTCCAGTTTCAATCTACTGCATAAGGCTAGCCAGTTATCCCAGTACCATTTATTGACTAAGGATTCCCTTCCTCATTGCTTGTTTTTGTCAGTTTTGTTGACCGTCATCTGATCATAGGTGTGTGGCCTTATTTCTGGGCTCTGTATTCTTCTGTTCCATTGGTGTATGTATCTGTTTTTGTAGCAGTACCATGCTTTTTTGGTTACTGTAGCCCTATAGTATAATCTGAAGTTTGGTAGTGTGATGTCTCCAGCTTTGTTCTTTTTGCTTAAAATTGCCTTGGCTCTTCAAGGTCTTTTTTTTTTTTTTGGTTCTATATGAATTTTAAAATAGTTTTTTTTTTTTTCTAGCTCTGTGAAGAATGTCATTGGTAGTTTGATAGAAACTGTAAATTGCTTTGAGCAGTATGGCCATTTTAATAATATTGATTCTTCCTCTCCATGAGCATGAAATGTTTTTCTATTTGTTTGTATCATCTTTGATTTCTTTGAGTAGTGTTTTGTAATTCTCATTGCAGAGCTCTTTCTGCTCCCTGGTCGGTTGTCTTTCTAGGCATTTTATTCTTTTTTGTGGTACTTATGAATGGGTCCAAATTCCTGATTTGGCTCTTGGCTTGGCTGTTTTTGGTGGGTGGAGAGGTCTGTAGAGGTCTATCAGATCCACTTGGTTCACTGAGTTCAGGTCCTGGATATCTTCATTAATTTTCTGCCTCAATGATCTAATATGTCAGTGGAGTGTTAAAGTCTCCCATTATTATTGTGTGGGAGAGTATGTCTTTTTGTAGGTCTCCAAGTACTTGCTTTAGGAATCTGGGTGCTCTTGTGTTGGGTGTGTATATATTTAGGATAGTTAGGTCTTCTTTTGGAATTGAAACCTTTACCATTATGTAATGAATGCCCTCCTTTGTCTTTTTTTTATTTTTGTCAGTTGAAAGTCTGTTTTGTCTGAAATTAGGATTGTAACCCTTTCTTTATTCTGATTTCCATTTGCTTGGTAGATTTTCTTCCATCCCTTCATTTTGAACATACGGATGTCACTGCCTGTGAGATGGGTCTTTTGAAAAGTATACCATTGGGTCTTGCTTTTTCATCCAGCTTGCCACTCTGTGCCTTTTAAATGGGGCGTTAGCATGGTTTGGCTGTGTCCCCATCCAAATCTCATCTTGAATTGTAGTTCCTATAATCCCCACATGTCATGGGAGGGACCAGGTGGAGATAATTGAATCTTGGGGGTGGTGTCCTCCATTCTATTCTTGTGATTCTTCCCCCTTCACTAGACACTCATTCTCTCTCCTGCCACCCCGTTAAGAGGTGCCTTCCACTATGATTGTAAGTTTCCTGAGGCCTCCCCAGCCATGCGGGACTGTGAGTAAATTAAACCTCTTTCCTTTATAAATTACTCAGTCTTGGGTTTGTCTTTATTAGCAGCATTAGAATGAACTAATACAGGCATATAGCCTGTTTACATTCAAAGTTAGTATTAATATGTGTGGAGTTGATCCTGTCATTGGGTTGTTAGCTGGTTGTTATAACAATTTGTTTATGTGGTTGCTTTATAGTGTCCTGGTCTGTGTACTTAAGTGTGGTTTTGTATTGGCTGGTAATGGTCTTTCCTTTCCATATTTAGTGCTCCTTTCAAGATTTCTTGCAAGGTGACTCTAGTGGTAACGAACTCCCTCAGCCTTTGTTTGTTTACTTATTTCTCCTTCATAAATGAAGCTTAGTTTGCCTGAATATGAAATTCTTGGTTGAAGATTTTTTTCATTAAGAATGTTAAATATATGCCCCCAATCTTTTCTGGGTTGTAGGGATGGTTTCACTGAGAGGCCCACTATTAGCTCGATGGGGTTCTGTTTGTAGGTGACATGCCCTTTCTCTCTAGCTACCTTGAACATTCTTTCTTTTATTTCAACCTTGGAAAATCTGATGATCATATATCTTGTAGGTGGTTTTATTGTGTACAGTCTTGCAGGGGTTCTCTGCATCTCCTGAATTTGACTCCTGGCCTCTCTAGTGAGGTTGGGAACATTTTAATGGACTATATCCTAAAATATGTTTTCTAAGTTGTTTGCTTTATCCATGTCCCTTTTAGGAATGCCAGTGTTTAATAGATTTGGCCTTTTTACATAATCCTATATTTCTTTGAGGTTTTGTTTGTTCCTTTTCATTTGTTTTCCCTTTATTTTTATCTGACTGTCTTATTTCAGAAAGCCAGTCTTCAAGTTCTTAGATTCTTTCTTCAGCTTGGTCTATTCTGCTGTTAATACTTGTGATTGCATTGTGAAATTCTTGTAGTGTGTTTTTCAGCTTTGTCAGATCAGTTAGGTTCTTTTTCATACTATTTTGTCTCTCAACTCTTGTACTGTTTTATTTTGATTCTTAGTTTCCTTGGATTGGGTTTTACTTTTCTCCTGAACCTTGAGGATTTTCATTCCTATCCTTATTCTCAATTCTATTTCTGTCATTTCAGCCAACTGAAAGCCAGCTGGTTAAGAACCCTTGTTGGAGCGCTAGAGCAGTCATTTGCAGGACGTAAGCCATTCTGGATAGTTGAGTTGCTGGAGTTCTTGCATTGGTTCCTTCTAATCTCTGTATGTGGATGTTCCTTTAACTGCAGTGTAGATTGAGTATAGTCAGTAGACTTCTTTTCTGGATGTTTTCACTGGCCTGAGGCTTTGTGCATGTCTTTATTTGTAGCTGACTTCTTATTTTCCCAGGGGGTATGTTAGCAAGATATTTTTGGTGTTGAAGCTTTGGGCTGTGATCCAGTAGGTGCTGCTTAAATGTAGTAGTCAGTTGGTAGGCTCTTGCTCATTGTGTTGCTCCCCTATATTTCCTCACAGTTGCAGTTGTGCTCCCTTTCAATTCTCTGGAAGTGTGGGCTCTTCTCCCACTTGAGTGCTGGCTGTAGATTGCAGCTTGGCACTCCCAGGCTGCCCACCACAGCTCTGGGGTGATCTTGAGGTTTAAGTTTTCTCCCCACCTTGGAGGTAAGAGAGGAAAGGACCTTTGCAGTGCTTGTGGCTGAGGGTCTTTTACTTGTCTCTTAAGGCTTCACCCCAGAAGATGCAGGTCAGCAATTGCTTAGTACAGTCATCCCAGGATGGGTGTCTGTGCTGTGGGCCCAAGCTGGGGGTTCCTTGCCTGGTGATGAACAAGGAGGGTGGATGGGATTCACAGGAGATGGACTAGGGATCTCCTTTCCTTGGGCTGACTGCTGCTTGTCTTTATTGTCTATTTCTTGGGCTTTGCTTCTTTTCAGATGTGGCTCTCCTTATATCCTTATATATTTCAGTGGAATCTGAAACGTATATATCCTGTTGACATTTCAGGTTAATTTTTTGGAGCACTGATACTGTGCTGGGCTCTGTGTGGAAAGATAAGTGAATCTGTTAAAATACTTTTGCTGAGCACCTGTGATATACCAGGTCCTGTCTTAGGTGTGGGAATCCAGGGGTGAACATAACAGACAGTTCCTTCTCCAAAGAGGCTTAAATTATAATGGGAGAAGGTAAACAATGAACATGTAAATGAGATAACCTCAGTTATTGTACAGTCTGTGGAAGATAAAACTAGATAGTGTGGTAGAGGGTTGGTGGGGTTGGAGTTGGAGAGGCTTCAGCTAGCATGCTGGGGCATGAAATTTGAATGATGACGGGGCTGCAGACTCATGAAGATGTATAAGAGAAGTATTCCAAGCAGAAAAACTGCAGGGGGGAACGTGCTTTGCATGATCAAGGAACAACAAAAGGGGTGGCTGGTCAGGGTGCAATGAACAAGGCAGAGAGTAGTAGGATAAATATGTAAAGGTGATACATCATATAGAACCTGTGTGAAACGCTAAAGAATTTGTTTTGTTTAAGTGTGATGAAAAACACACTTTGGAAATATCATTTACTTTGGCTGCTGCACGAGAGAAAGACTTCAGGAGTCAAAAGCCAAAAGGGAGATTATGGGGATGCATCAGATGAGAGACAATGGCGGCAAATGAACTCAGGCGTAACGATTAAGAAGCTGAGAAGTAGTCAGATAGGAAAATATTTGAATGGAGGAATTGACAGGAATTATTTATGGATTAGATATAGAGTTTAAGGGGAAGAAAGGATGAAACTTAGGTTTCCTCTCTCAAAGAACTAAGGGAGAGGTGATGTGGTTTACTAATATGAGGAAAGATTTGTTGGAGAACTTTTGGTTTAGGTGAGGAAAAGGTAAAATCAATAGTTCTGGCCATGTTAAATTTAAGATTTCTATTAGACATCTACGTGAAACTGGTGAGCAAGAAAATTTTGCTAAACCAGATAGATAGTCCAACTTGGAGAGAGAAATTTGGAAATCATCATCATATTGGGGGTGCTGAAATCATAGAGTGGGTGAAATCATTTAGGAGGAGAGTGCTTAGGGAAGATAATAAAATAGGTCTGTGGAAAAAATTCTGAGTCACTTCATCATTTCATAGTTTTAAGAAAAGGATAAGCCAGCAAGGGAGACTGAGAAAAGCAACCACTGAGGTAGGAAGAAAACCAGGTGAGTGTGGGTCACAGAAGTCTAGAAAAGCAAGATTTTCTAGCATCATGGAGTGATCACTATGTCCAATAATCCCACTGTTTAGATGTCAGTCATTTATGGCCTTGATGAAAATCATTTCAGTGGTTCAGTGAGGACAAAGCTGTATGAAAGTGGGTTGAGTAGAGAACAAGAGGCAGAAATGAAAAACAAAACAAAACAAAACAAAAAACAACAAAACAATGAGTGAAGAACTTGCTCCTGAAGTTTTGCTATGAAGAGGAACCAAGAATCAAGGTGGTAATTGTGGAAATAGTTTTTTTTTAAGATGATTTTTTAAAAAAGCCATTACAGTTTTAAGTCATTTTAAGTTTTGTTTTCCAGTAGTTTTTTAAAAAGTCATACTTATATGGCACTAGAAATCACCCAGGAGAGAGAGAGAGAGAGAAAAAAAAAAAAAAAAAAAAAGAAGACTATGCTGAAGAGAAAGAGAAAAATCTAGAGGGATATTCTGGGGAAGTGCTAAGGAATGAATCCAGGCTATTTTTTCTGCATGTTGGGATTATCTGGCAGAGTTGATGACCCATCTGAGATTTGTGGTCATTTTGGGTATTTTAGAAGTCCAATAACATCCTTCCTTCTCTCCCAAAATTATAGCCAATTGAGAAGAATGCAGATTTATTTTCCTCTGCTATCCTTCTAATCCTTTCAGGAAGATTAAGAAAAATTTTTATTTGTTCAATGTATTTTACAAGTTTCCATCTTTCCTATTGGTGGTCCAGTTCTTTCTGGGTCTTTTTTCCTTTTTCTTTCCATATTCTGTCTGCCAGAGATTCTTAAAAATATGCTCCTTTGTATTTTGCCCTTTAGATTGTCCAATAGTGAGTTCTGAGTTTGTCTAAATTATCTGTTGCTAAAACAAATATTGTCTACCACATTCCTGCATTGGATTATTCCTCTAGGAACAATACTCCCACCATATCATTATCTGGCTTTTATATTTTTGTCTTTCCTAGCTTCACTTTAGTCTATCTCACCTTTGTTGGTACTTTCCTCAGAGTCATAATTTTATAAATTTTTCAAGCATACGTTTTTAGGGCACTGACTACAAAAAAAAAATTTGCCTGGAAATGCACCTAATAATTCTTCAAGATTTTATCTAATCTTCCAGATTATTCCTTTTAAATTTTGTTTAAATATATGCAAGCATTTCTTTGAGAGCTTCTTAGTCCATTTTATGCTGCTATAGCAGAATACCACAGACTAGGTAATTTATAATGAACAGAAATTTATTTGGCTCATGATTCTGGAGGCTGAGAGGTCCAATAGCATGGCACTGGCATCTGGTTAGGGCCTTAGTACCGTATCATCCTATGTAGAAAGTGGAAGGGCAAGAGAGGGGGAGAGTGAGAGAGCATGATGGGACTGAACTCGCTTTTATAACCAACATACTTTCAGGATAACTATCCCACTCCTCTGATAATGACTTTAATTCACTAATGAAGGCAGAGCCCTCGTGACCTAATCACCTTTTATTAAGTCCCACCTCCCAACACTGTTGCATTGGAGACTAACTTCCCAACACATAAACTTTGGGGAACTTGTTCAAACCATAGCAGAAATTTTATATTAAAATGAACAAAAACATTCTGTGGTCTAATCTCATACAAAGTTATTATATTTAAAAAAAGAAATAGAATAATGTTATCACATAAAAGAAAATTTATCTCAGAAAGACATGCTCATTAATGGATTAAAATGCTAAACTACCATTTCAAAACAAGCTAAAAGACATTTTTAAACGATACAAGGTAGAATCGGAAAGACTCAAGCTGACAGATAATTGAATAAAAATATTATAAATTAAAACAGTGATTGTACGAAGAAAAACATCACTAGAAGCATCATAATATGAATAAACATAAAAAATAATGCCAAAAAAGAAAGTGTAAAAGTTTAAACATTTATAAAAATTCATAAAAAAAGATTTAAGAGAAAAATGACAAATAGTGAAGATGAGTCAAGAAGATCCAACATATGGATAATAGAAGTTTTTGAAGAAAAAATTCCAAAGTAGCAAACA
Source organism: Macaca fascicularis (assembly GCF_037993035.2). Taxonomy (NCBI): domain Eukaryota; kingdom Metazoa; phylum Chordata; class Mammalia; order Primates; family Cercopithecidae; genus Macaca; species Macaca fascicularis. The sequence goes on along the minus strand of NC_088377.1, from coordinate 168,979,223 downwards.
GAATAAATACTAGAAATTATTCTTTAAGGAAACGTTCCTAAAACAATTAAAATGGCAAACTGAAAGAACACACTTAAAATTTGTATGCAGAAAGATCAACACCAAGACACATGCTCCTGGAATTTAAACGAAAGGAAGAATCCTTTATGCATGCAAACAAAACCTATCCAATCAACCAACAAAGTCCAAACATATGAACTACAAGAGAAAGAATATTAAACTTTTAACAGCAGAACTTTATGACAGAAGAAAATTGAGCAGTGTATTTAAGCTACTCAAAGAAAGAAAAAGTGGACAAGGAATTTTGTATCCAGAAAAACTGACTTTCAAGTATAAAAGGCTTAGACAAACACAGCAGTATAAAAAAACACAGGAAATATTGAGCATTTCCTACGGAATCTGGTAGACAGCAAGCTTCAGCCAAACAACACGATTAGGGAAACACTGATATAAATACAAGTGGTAGTGATAATTGGTCCTGTTGTTATTCAGAGGACAGTTGTGTTTGTAATATGGACTAAAGTAAATGAGTAGTCATAGGTTATATTAATACTTTTATTTCATGTGTCTGTCCTTGAGAACTAGGAGTCTCAATATGGAAGAAAGAATTTTTAGATGTAACATAGGAGAGGTTAAGTAAAAACCCATAATATTACTTTTGAATTGTGCTTCTTAACATTTCTGTGCCAGGGGTATGATCTTGAAATACCTTTTCCCACTAAAAGACACCAGGAATGATTGAGGAAATAACTGATTCCAGGTCTGGGACAGGAAATGAGTAAGATGAGCCTAGAATATCTTGTTATAACAGGTAGTAAGATGGCTGTCAAACTGGAAGAGGTTCCCATTGGCTAGAGATGGGACAATCTAGCTTTATTAAGGACAGAAAGCTCAATGGATTGAAGCCCATAAAATATGTTTAAATGAATGAGTTCATAATGATATATAATTATTGACAATATTCAGAAGATGACAGGAAACTAATTCATTATCTTGGAACCACCCACCCCATTTTTTAAAAGGAAAGAATAAGCATTTACTATATGAACAATACAAGTGGGTACACTGGGTAACTAAATAGTAGATAAAATAAAACATCTACTTATAAAAAATATTCCAGCTAATAAATAAAGACAAAATGTAGAAATAGAATTTTACTACTCCCAATGAATTCATGGATCTGAATGATGTGCATTAATGGCTGCTGACATCACATGAGAGACACAATAATTGCCTCCAGACTTACCAAAGGGATTTAACCTGAGTCTAATCAAGAGTCTGTTCCCAGCTGCTAATTTGCAGGAAGCACAAGGGACAGAATAATATACTGAACCATGAGTCTGCACCATGAATCTGCAACCAGTGATATCCAGAGTGTGGGAAACCAAGTCAAATGATATATGACATCAAATAGATACAATGTAAGAAAAAGAAAAAGATGGAAGGGAAAATCTGTAGATTAAAAGAGACTTAAAATAGCTAATAAAATATTCAAAATGGGCAAGACTAAACTATTGAGTCCAAAGATACATGCATGCATAGACAATAAAACAAACGAAATAAAAGGCAGCAATTATTATAATATGGAGGTTACCTCTGGAGGGAGGGAGGAAGCTGTGATTGGGATTAGGATATGTGAAGGCTTCTGGAATGGTTGGCAAAGGGCAATTTCTTTTAAAAAATATTTTACTTTTAATTCTTGTGGGTACATAGTAGGTGTATACATTTGTGGAGTACTTGAGATATTTTGATACAGGTATGCAATGTGTAATAATCACATCATGGAAAACGAGGTATCCATTCCTTCTACTATTTATCCTTTGTGTTACAAACCATCCAGTTATACCCTTTTTATTATTTTTAAATGTACACTTTAATTATTATTGACTATAATCCCTCTGTTGTGCTATCAAATACTGGGTCTCTTTCATTCTATGTTTTTTGTTACTCATTAGCCATTCCCACATTTCTACCCCACTCCACTACTACCCTCCTCAGCCTCTGGTAACCATCCTTCTACTCTCTATCTCCATGAGTTCAATTGTTTTGATTTTTAGATCCCACAAATAAGTGAGAACATGCAATGTTTGTCTTTCTGGGGTGGCTTATTTTGGTTACCTTAATGGCCTCCAGCTCCATCCATGTTGTTGCAGATGACAAGATCTCATTTTTTCTTATGGCTGAATGGTACTCCATTGTGTATATGTACCACATTTTCTTTATCCATTCATCTGTTGATGGACACTTAGGTTGCATCCAAATCTTGGCTATTGTGAATAGTGCTGCAACAAACATGGGGGTGCAGATATCCCTTCAATACACTGATTTCCTTTCTTTTGATTATATACCCAGCTATGGGATTGCTGGATCACGTGGTAGCTCTATTTTTAGTTTTTTGAGGAACAAAAAGCCAAAAAAACCCTGTTTTCCAGAGTGGTTATGCTAATTTACATTCCCACCAACAGTGTACGAGGCTTCCCTTTCTCTACATCTTCTCTAGCATTTTTATTGTCTATCTTTTGGATAAAAGCCATTTTAACTGGAGTGAGATGATATGTAGTTTTGATTTGCATTTCTCCGATGGTCAATAATGTTGAGCACCTTTCATATGCCTGTTTGCCATTTGTATGTCTTCTTTTGAGGAATATGTATTTAAATCTTTTGTGTATTTTTAAATTGGATTATTAGACTTTTTTCCCTGCAGAGTTGTTTGAGCTCCTTATATATTCTTGTTATTAATCCCTTGTAAGATGGGTAGTTTGCAAATATTTTCTCCCATTCTGTGGGTTGTCTCTTTACTTTGTTGATTGTTTTCTTTGCTGTGCAGGAGACTTTTAACTTGATGTGATCCCATTTGTCCATTTTTGCTTTGGTTGTCTGTGCTTGTGGGATATTACTCAAGAAATCTTTGCGCATTCCAATGTCCTTGAGAGTTTATCCAATGTTTTATTGTAGTAATTTCATAGGTTGAGGCCTTAGATGTAAGTCTTTAATCCCTTTTGTTTGATTTTTGTATATGGTGAGAGATAGGGGTCTACTTTCATTCTTCTGAATATGGATATCCAGTTTCCCCAGCACCATTTATTGAAGAGATTGTCTTTTCCCCCAGTGTACGTTCTTGGCTCCTTTGTTAAAAATGAGTTCACCATAGATATGTGCATTTGCTTCTGGGTTATCTATTCTATTCCATTGGTCTATGTGTCTGTTTTTATGCCAGCACCATGCTTTGTATATCTCTGTAGTATAATTTGAATCCAATAGTGTAATTCCTCTAGTTTTGTTTTGTTTTGTTTTGTTTTGTTTTGTTTGTTTGTTTGTTTCACTCAGGATGGCTTTGGCTATTCCGGGTCTTTTTGGTTCTGTGTAAATTTTACATTTTTTTTCTATTTCTATGAAGAATGTCATTGGCATTTTAATAGGGATTTTATTGAATCTGTAGATTGCTTTGGGCAATAAGGACATTTTAACAATATTTATTCTTCCAACCTATGAACATGGAATAGCTTTCTTTTTTTGGTGTCCTCTTCAATTTCTTTCATCAGTATTTTATAGTTTTCATTATAGAGATCTTTCACACCTTTGTGTAATGCCTAGGTATTGCATTTTTATTTGTGGCTATTGTTTTTGATTTCTTTTTCATGTTGTTCACTGTTGGCATATAGAAATGCAAATGATTTTTGTATGTTGATTTTGTATCCTGCACCTTTACTGATTTTATTGATCAGTGCTAACCATTTTTTTTTGTTGAGTCTTTAGGTTTTTTCAAATATCAGATCGTATCATCTGCAAACAAGGATAATTTGACTTCTTCCTTTCCAGTTTGGATGCCTGCTATGTCTTTTTCTTGTCTTATTGCTCTAGCTAGGACTTCCAGTACTATGTTGAATAACAGTGGTTACAGTGGGTATCCTTGTTGTGTTCCAGATCTTAGAGGAAAGGCTTTCAGTTTTTCCCCATTCAGTATGATACTAGCTGTGGGTCTGTCATACATGGCTTTTATTATGTTGAGATATGTTCCTTCTATACAGTTTTATTTTTTTGGCAGTTTTCTTTTCTTTAAATCTTAAAGGGATGTTGGATTTTATCAAATGCCTTTTCAGCATCAATTGAAATGATTATGAAGTTGTCATTCTTCATTCTCTTGGTATAATGTACCATATTGATTGGTTTGTATATGTTGAACCATTATTGCATTCCTGGGGAGAAATCCCACTTGGTCGTGATGAAAGCTCTATTTAATGCAATGTTGAATTAAGTTTGCTAGTATTTTGTGGAGGAGTTTTACATCAATATTCATCAGCGATATTGGCCAGTAGTTTTCTTTCTTTGATGTGTCTTTGCCTAGTTTTGGTATAAGGGTAATACTGGCCTCATAGAATGAGTTTGGAAGTATTCCCTCCTCTATTTTTTGAAATAATTTGAGTAGGGTTGATATTAGCTTTTTAAATATTTGGTAGAATTCAGCAGTGAACATTAGGTCCTGGGTTGGGTTGGGTTGGGATGGTTCGGGTTGGTTTGGTTTTTTTTTCTTTTGTTTGTTTGTTTGTTTGTTTTACCGGGAGACTTTTTATTATGGCTTTGATCTCATTACTTGGTTATTGGTCTGTTCAGGTTTTGGATTTCTTCATAGTTCAATCTTGGTAGGTTGTATGTCTCTATGAATTTATCCGTTTCCTCTTGATTTTCCAATTTATTGGCATATAGTTGCTCATAGTAGCCACTAATAATCCTTTGATTTTCTGTGGTACCAATTGTAATTTCTCCTTTTTATAAATCTCTTTTTAAATATTTGCATCTTCTCTATTTTTTTTTTTTTTTTTTTTTTTTTTTGAGACGGATTTTCACCCTGTCACCCAGGCTGGAGTGCAGGGGCACAATCTCCGCCCACTGCAAGCTCCGCCTCCCGGGTTCACGCCATTCTCCCGCCTCGGCCTCCCGAGTAGCTGGAACTACAGGTGCCCGCCACCACGCCCGGCTAATTTTTTGTATTTTTAGTAGAGATGGGTTTTCACCGTGTTAGCCAGTATGGTCTCGATCTCCTGACCTCGTGATCTGCCCGCCTCAGCCTCCCAAGTGCTGGGATTACAGGCTTGAGCCACCGCGCCCAGCCGAGTCTTCTCTATTTTTCTTAGTATGCCTGAAGGTTTGTAAATTTTTTTTTTCAACTTTTCACTGGTTTCAGTCAATATCTTCTTTTTTATATATATATTTCATTTTCATGTATTTCTGCTTTGATCTTTATTATTTCTTTTCTTCTATTAACTGTGGGTTTGATTTGCACGTGCTTTTCTAATTCCTTAAAATGCATCATTAAGTAATTTATTTGAAGTTTTACTTCTTTTTGATGTTGGCACTTATAGATGTAAATTTTTCTCTTAATACTGCTTTTGCTGTATCCCATAGGCTTTGGTATTTTGTGTCTTCCTTGTCATTTGTTTCAAGGAAGTTTTAAATTTTCTTCTTAATTTCTTCATCGACCCACTGTTCATTCAGGAGTATATGTTTAATTTCTGCATGTTTGTATAATTTCCAAAATTCTTCTCGTGTGGCAAGTTCTTGAGCTGTGACATGGTTGGTTGTAAGAGTGTTTGCTTTATAATATTCACTAAGCTATGTATTTGTTGTGTGCTATTTTCTGTGTCTGTTTTATTTTATAATATAATGGTAAAGGAAATTCCATGTGGCTATGCTTTCTAGAGTCTAACCCACCCTATCAAACTTCACCAGGAGCCTCTGATGCAGGACAGGCAAGCCCCAAATTTGAGGCTTATCAAGTGAGGTTTCTTGGCTTTGCCCATGAAAGAATGTGAGGGTTAGCCAGTGGTGGTAAACAGCAACTTTTGGTGAAGTGACAGTGTATAGCAGCAGCAGAAGCGCTGCTCCTTGTGGAGCAGAGCTATCTCATAGGCAGTAGATACCCAGGGTAGCAGCTCAGAGGCAGCTCTGCACTCATATTTATACCCCCTTTTAATTATATGCAAATTAAGGAGCATTTTATGCAATTGCTAGGATGAGGGTGGTAACTTCCAGGTTGCTGGGCCCTTACCATGGAAAGGAGCAGTAACTTCTGGGTGTTGCCATGGCAATGGGAAACTGACATGGCACAGTGACAGGTATATCTTATGGGGAGGTGCTTCCACCCTGGGTCCGTTTTAGTTAATCTTCAACTTGGTCCAGTGTCTGAGCCCCACCTCCAGAGTCTAGTCCTGTCTCTTACCTCACCTTAATCTCAAAGTGTTACTTTTTCCTCAAATGCCATTCTTTATTTGTTTTTCAAGATCTCAGCTCAGGCACAAGCCTAATACATCATGGTTTGCTAGGGGACAAGTCCTAATTTTCCTGGAGTGTTCCCTTTCTTTCTTGAAAGTGTCTCTGTTTGGGCAATGAAGTGTATAGTATAGCCACCCTTCTAATAAATAATGCTATCTCCTGAAACTGGATCCTTTCCTTACTCCTTATACGAAAATTAATTCAAGATGGATTAGAGACTTAAATGTTAGACCTAATACCATAAAAACCCTAGAGGAAAACCTAGGTAGTACCATTCAGGACATAGGCATGGGCAAAGACTTCATGTCTAAAACACCAAAAGCAATGGTAGCAAAAGCCAAAATTGACAAATGGGATCTCATTAAACTAAAGAGCTTCTGCACAGCAAAAGAAACTACCATCAGAGTGAACAGGCAACCTACAGAATGGGAGAAAATTTTTGCAATCTACTCATCTGACAAAGGGCTAATATCCAGAACCTACAAAGAACTCAAACAAATTTACAAGAAAAAAACAAACAACCCCATCAAAAAGTGGGCAAAGCATATGAACAGACATTTCTCAAAAGAAGACATTCATACAGCCAACAGACACATGAAAAAATGCTCATCATCACTGGCCATCAGAGAAATGCAAATCAAAACCACAATGAGATACCATCTCACACCAGTTAGAATGGCGATCATTAAAAAGTCAGGAAAAAACAGGTGCTGGAGAGGATGTGGAGAAATAGGAACACTTTTGCACTGTTGGTGGGACTGTAAACTAGTTCAACCATTATGGAAAACAGTATGGCGATTCCTCAAGGATCTAGAACTAGATGTACCATACGACCCAGCCATCCCATTACTGGGTATATACCCAAATTATAAATCATGCTGATTTATAAATCATGCTGCTATAAAGACACATGCACACGTATGTTTATTGCGGCACTATTCACAATAGCAAAGACTTGGAATCAACTCAAATGTCCATCAGTGACAGACTGGATTAACAAAATGTGGCACATATACACCATGGAATACTATGCAGCCATAAAAAAGGATGAGTTTGTGTCCTTTGTGGGGACATGGATGCAGCTGGAAACCATCATTCTTAGCAAACTATCACAAGAACAGAAAACCAAACACCGCATGATCTCACTCATAGGTGGGAACTGAACAATGAGATCACTTGGACTCGGGAAGGGGAACATCACACACCGGGGCCTATCATGGGGAGGGGGGAGGGGGGAGGGATTGCATTGGGAGTTATACCTGATGTAAATGACGAGTTGATGGGTGCTGACGAGTTGATGGGTGCAGCACAGCAACATGGCACAAGTATACATATGTAACAAACCTGCACGTTATGCACATGTACCCTAGAACTTAAAGTACAATAATAATAATAAAAAAAAATGCTATCTCCTTTCTGTCCAGATTCAGACTTACTGAGATATAGCCCAGAAACCCAACTGATAGAAAGCAAAATTTCAGCTTCATAACTGATACAGCTGGTGGAGAATGAAGCTGTAGGTCTTGTTAACATCTTACCCCCAAATTAGGCAGATGTACCACCTAGACACAAGCAGCACTGAACAGCATACCACCACTGCCCTCCACCCAGTCTGCAGTGGGGCCACCTCATAGAACAGCAGAGGAATGAGTAAGGGAGGGTAGGGGGCAAGAAAGGCCAATAGTGTTACTCTGCAGTGCTTCCCCTGCATGGAAACGTGAATCTGTGGAGAAGAGGTTTCCTCTGCAACTGTCACACATTTAAAATGAGGGCAGTTATGTGTATGGTTTTTCTACAGCTCTGTTCCATGGGTCACTTGGGTGCATTGAGCAAGTGCACAGGTTGGTTTAACTTGGACTGGGATTTTGTTAGGTGACTGCTAAGGACTAATATCAACCAACCATAACCTATAAATTTATTTGTCTCAAACCAATCAACCCTATAAAATATAAACCAAGGCGGGGGGAGGGGGAGGAAGTCAAACATTGGCCTTTTTTCAAAGTGATAGTGATATTGTGGTTATGTTAAAAAGAGATACTATCTTTAGAGATGTATAAGGAAACAGTTACGAATGAAATGGTAGCATGTCTGGGATTGTCTTTGAAATAATCTAGTGGGTGGCCACATGGTGGCTCACGTCTATAATATCAGCACTTTGTGAGGCTGAGGTGGGGGAATCACTTGAACCCAGGAGTTCGAAACCAGCCTCGGCAACATAGTGAGACCCCCATCTCTACAAAAACAAAAATCTAGTGGGAATGGGACTAGGTAAAACAAGATGGTCTACCTGTTAATAATTGTTGACACACCTTTTATATTTTTAAAAGCAGTCATCCATATTGTCACATTGCTGAAGCACAATAAGGATGGTGAAGGCTAAGAAATACCCTTGGACTGAGTTGCTAGGAAGTCACTAGTGACCCTTAAGAGAGAAGTTTTGTAGATTTTTGAAGAGTCAAGAGAATGGAAGTGTAACCTGTATTTCAAGTCTTGAAGGAAGGAGAAATTAGGAAGTCAAAGAGCAAAGGACATAGAACTGCTGGCAATAGAAAAATATAATGTGCACTGTCTTTCTTCTTTATTTCACAAATGTACACAAAACAAATTTAGAATTCTTTTTAATGGTAGGATCAAATTATACATTATTACAGAGGGAAATACACAATTAGTAAAATGAAGAAATATTTAAATACTAAAAGTACTTCGGAGTTTACTAGGGTTTGAACAATCATTGTTCATTTCTTTAACTTTTCACTTAAAAATAATTTCACACTTACAAAAAAGTTGTAAAAACAGTACAAAGGATATCTGCAAGCCCTTTGCCCAGATTCCCAAAAGCTTATACCTTACCCAAGGATAGTAAAATTATCAGAATCAAGAAAGTAGCATTGATACAGTACTATTAATTAGTGCATATCAAACTTCAGCAAACATTCCATGAATTTCCTTTCTGGTACAAGACCTAACCCAGGATTCCATGATGGATTTAGGTATCATGTATCCTTGGGTCTTTTAATCTGTGCTAGTTCCTTGGTCTTTTTTGTTTATGTGTCTTCCATCAACTTTGACACTTTTTGAAGAGCATTGACTGACCAGTTATTTTGAAGAATGTCACTCAGTTTGAATTTTTCTGATGTTTCTTCATGATTCAAATTAGGTTATGCACCCTTTGGCAAGAAGACCATAAAATTGATATTCAATGCATTATATTGAGAAGCACATGATATCAACTTATTCCATTACTGCCCATAACTTTTAATCACTTAAGAGGATTCTACCATGCTTTTCCAACAGTTATTCTTTTTCCATGGTGATTAATATGCATCTTATGGAAAGATACTTTGTGACTCAGTAAACTATTCTGTATCTCATCAAACTTTCACTCAGAAATTTAAGAATTTATCAATTATTCTTGTCTGAAGAAAAATGATTACTGTGATGTTTGCCAAATTGATTTTCCATTTTCATCATTCCTTTGTCTAACATCTATAAGTTGGAAGCCTACTGTGAGAAGATTTTACTTGTTTATTTATACCATTGTGGGCCCTTGGTTTCTTATTTTAGTTTATGGGTTGTAATCCATTACTATAATTTTTTCTTGTTGTTACTTAAATTTTCTCAAATCTGACCATTGAGAACCCCTCTAAGTTGATTGCTGTGTCCTTTTGACATATTTTAAGTTGTTCCCACTGGAAATAAAGACACGCTAAAAATATTGGCTTAGATGCTGAGAAGATAAAATCCAGAGACTTCTGGAGGCTCATCCCTTCCTCTTTTTCACCAGCTTGGAAAGAAGCTGATTCTTCAGAAGAATAGGCTATCCAGAGGCTGACCTCAGGACAGTTCCCCTTTCTAAGAAGGCCATCTCCTTTCCATGAAGTTCCCACTGTTTTACAGGTGTCTAGAGCTTTCCTGGCCCCCTTCTGTGCTTTGTTAACTACGTAAAGTGGCACAGGCGTGGGGTCCTTCCTCCAGTGTGCTTTCCATGGTATGCCTGGGTATCCACGACTCGAGATTGCCTCACTGCAGGATAGCAAGAGGATGGAGCTCATAACCTCTGATGCTTCTTTGACTGCTTTTTCCTAAAAATCTTATTTTATATTTATATCGTGTGGTGTCCATGTCCTGTTTTCACAACAGATCACAGAACGCAACCCTATCATTTAGATTGTACTCATGTAATAATTTTAAAGAATATTATAATTTTCCCCATGATGAAATTAATTATTGTGAGTACCACATAGACTAATACATACACTCACTCTATGTAAGTTTTTACAAAATTATATGTGTCATTTTATACTGATTTACAGTATTTCTATGTTTTAATGGTGTAAAAATGAACTACTACTTAAACACGATGTTATGAATGATTAGAAAATGGATGAAAGTGACAGTAAGTTAACAATTATTCTAAGTATAATGTACAATGAAAAATTAACAAGTCCAAATTAAGTTTTTAGGGTATTTTACATTAGACTACAGTCATGCATTGCTTAATGACAGAGATATCCTCTTCTGAGAAATGCATCATTAGAAGATTTTGTCATAGTGCAAACATCATAGCGTGTACTTACACAAACCTAGGTGGTACAGCCCGCTACACACACAGGCTGCATAGCTTATTGTTCCTAGGCTACAAACCTGTACAGCATATTAGTGTATCGAATACTGTAGGACACTGGAACACAGTGTAAGTATTTATGTCTTCATCCATATCTAAACATAGAAAAGATATAGTAAAAATACAATATAAAAGATAAAGAAATGGTACACCTGCCTCAGGCACTTGCCATGAGAAGAACTTGCGGAACTCAAAGTTACTCTGGGTGTCAGTGAGTGAGTGGTGAGTGAATGTGAAGGCCTAGGACGTTGCTGTACACTACTGTGGACTTTATAAACACTGTATGCTTAGGCTACACTAAATTTATAAAAATTATTTTTCTTTCTTCAATAACAAGTTAACCTTAACTTATTGTAATGTGTTTTACTTCATACATTTAAAATTTTTTCTAACTTTGACTTTTGCAATAACACTTAGGTTAGAACACAAACATATTGTATAGCTGTACAGAAATATTTTCTTTCTTTATAGCCTTCTTCTATAAACTGTTTTCTATTTTTGAAAATTTTAGGGGTCCAGTGTGACAGTTTGCATTGTAATCCCAGTACTTTGGGAGACCAGTGTGGGAGGATTGCTTGAGCCCAGAAGTTTGAGGCTGCAGTGAGAGCTATGCTTGTACCATTGCACTCCAACTTGGACAAAAACATACGGTAGCCTAGGCCTACACAGGATCAGGATCATCAGTATGACTGTCTTCCACCTCCACACCTTGCCCCACTAGAAGATCTTCAGGGGCAATAGTACACATGGAGCTACCATCTCCTATGATAGCAATGCCTTCTTCTGGAATACACCTGAAGGATCTGCCTGAGGCTGTTTTGCAGTCAACTTTTTAAAAAACAAGTAGACATAGTACACTCTAAAATGATGATAAAAAGTATTGTCTAATAAATACATAACCCAGTAGCATAGTCATTTATTATCGTTATTAAGTGTTATATACTATACACAATTGCATGTGCTATGCTGTCATAGACTGGCAGTGTGGCCCATTGCTGACTGAAACATCATCATGTGGTGCACGACTGTAAGTTCAGGTATGGGCTATAAAGAAGCAAATATCAGTACAAATTTACACATTTTTATGACAAAATATTTTGTTCAGTTTAATTGCTTTTAATTTTTTAAGAATTGAGAATGATCATATTTTCTGAGGTCTTCCTTTAATTTTTTGAGTGACTTCTAGACCCTAATGGATATGTTGTGTTACTGCAGGGGTATCCTGTGAGGGTGGAGCTTGAGACTCTTGGCGTTTAAAAGGGGGCAGGGATTTAAGGTGAAAGGAGGCAAAGAGATATGCTAAAAGGGAAAGAAGGAAAAAAGGAAAGACAATTCAAGGAGGAAATTTTAACATCTATTCAGAGTCAAAATCATATTTGGCTCTGATTTGGCAGCTGAAAATAGAGAATCTCAATTTTTGATTAAATTATGTAGTATATGCAGTAGGATGGGCTGGTGGGGTGAAGAGTTGATGCTCTGAAATGAGACCAACCTGGGTTTAGTTCCAGTGCCACCACTTATGAGCTGTGTGACATTAGACAAGTTCCTGAACATTCCTGAGGCTTGTGTAAAATGACAATGTTTGTTGTAAAAAACTTAGCACAGTGAGTAGACCATAATAAACCCTCTGTTAAGTGTGAGCTATCACCATTGTCTGAGATCAAACAATGGGGCCGTCATTTAATTATACACTTAATATCAGTCTGAGACTATTAGGGTGAAAGTGATGCCAATGAAAATGATCAATAATTTTGCGGTTTTACAGAAACATGGAACAGGCTCCATTTATGTACATAAATGAATCTGAGACATTAAAAGCTCCCTGCCTAGGGCATTCTCAAGGATCCTGCCTCTCCTATATCATAATTAAATCCATTGTAACCACTGAGCTGAAGCTGTGGACTCATTAGTTCCTGAAAGTTGACATTTAAAAACTGTGGATGGAGCTAATCTGAGGGTGGAAGAACACTGTATGGAGGTAGTACATGACTATTGAGAAAAAGGTGTTACCTTTTCTCACACAAAGTTTGACCACTTGAAGTTCAAATGAATGTGGGTTGATTGAAAATGCCTGGTGGTGTCATTTAGCTGTTTCTTAAAAAGGGGTTTGAAGACTTTAAGCTGTAACATTTGAGCCTGTGGAGCTAAACAGATGCTTTCAGGGACTTGGTGTGAGTAATGTTCTCCTATTATAGCCTGGGTCATAATTCATCAAATATTGCTGTAGTGGCCTGGAAGAGGCAATGTATCTCTTGAGTGTGCACAGGGGATGTATTCTAATGCTGGAAGATCTGGTTCAGTAACCAAAAACATATTTAGAGCTAAAAATGAAAATTCCAATGGGAAATCCCATGATTTAAATAAACGTTTGGGCTGGGCGCAGCGGCTCATGCCTGTAATCTTAGGCTTAGGGAGGCTGAGGTGAGAGAATTGCTTGAGGCCAGGAGTTCAAGATATGCCTGGGCAGCACAGAAAGACCCTATATCTACAAAAATAAAGAAATTATCTGGGCATGTGGTGCCTGCCTGCAGACCCAGCTACTTGGGAGGCTGAGGCGGGAGGATCACTTGAGCCCAGGAGGTCGAGGCTCCAGTGAGCTATGATTGCACAACTGCGTTCCAGCCTGGGTGACAAAGCAAGACCCTGTCTCTAAAATAAATACACAAACAAATAAATTTCTAGAGGATCTGCTTCAAGTTAGCTAATCATCAGGTCCCAAGATGTTGATGCCATTTGTGCTCAGAACAGAACAAAGCTCTCGTGGGAACAGAATTATTACTAATTTTAGTTTTTCAGTATAACCATTAGCATCTTTGCTCCAGTCGTAGAGCAGCCGAGTCCTGGTGATATGGGTTGTTTTTGTGCTGTTGGAGATGACAATGTCACACTTGTTTTAGTGTATTTTTCACATTTTTCCATGAGTTGCCTGAAGTCATTCATTTAGTGGGTTATTGCCTTGGATTGTGTTTAACTGCTCTCAAGACTTCTGGAAATATTTGAAGCACAGGACAGGTGTGGCCAGCCTAGCCACCTTCTTATTCTTATCTCCACAAATGATCAGACTAGCAGTTCAATTAAGAGAAAATGCTTCCTAGCAAACTACTAGCCTGTTTGCTGAATGAGGTACTGTGGCATGGAAAATGGGGCCAGCCCTTGCAGTATTTTAGTTTAATTCACCTGCCTAATATGAAATAAAATCTCCACTTGTCATCATTGGAAAGTAGAGAGAAGAGGGCAAAAGCAGAAAGAAGATGTCGAAAACACACCAATAAGCAAGCCATATTCTCTAACTTCTGACCCAAGGACCATCACTTTGCTAACAAGAATTTTCAATGAATTGCACCAATTCTTCCTTCTTATTCTATTTTCTTGTTTTTTTCTTTCAACTTTTATTTTAGGTTCAGTAGGTACGTGTGCAGGTTTTTTACAAGGGTAAATTGCATGTTACTGGAGTTTGGTGTACAAATGATACCATCACCCAGGTAGGGAGCATAGTACTGAATAGTTTTTCAACCTTTACTCCCTCTCACCCTCTCATCCTCCCCACTCTAGTAGTCTCAGGTTTCCATTGTTCTCATGTTTATGTCCATGTGTACTCAATATTAGCTCCTACTTATGAGTGAGAACACGTGATATTTAATTTTCTGTTCCTGCCTTAGTTTGCTTATGATAATGGCCTCCAGCTTCATCTATGTTATTGCAAAGGACACAATTTCATTCTTTTTTATGGTTGCATAGTATTCCATAGTGGGTATATACCGTATTTTCTTTATTCAGTCCACCATTGATGAGCATCTAGGTTGATTCTATGTCTTTGCTATTGTGAATAGTGCTGTAATGAAAATTTGTGTGTGTGTGTGTGTGTCTTTTTGGTAGAATGATTTATTTTCCTTTGGCTAAGATTGCAGTGTCAAATGCTAGTTCTGTTTTAAGTTCTTTGAGAAATCTCCAAACTGCTTTCCACAGAGGCTGAACTAATTTACATGACAACCAATAGTGTATAAGTGTTCCCTTTTCTCTGCAACCTTACCAGCACATGTTATTTTTAGACTTTTTATTAATAGCCATTCTAACTGGCATAAGATGGTATTTCATTGTGGTTTTGATTTGCATTTTTCTAATGATTACTGATGTTGAGCTTTTTTCCATGTATTTGTTGGCCACATGAATGTCTTCTTTTGAGAGGTGTCTGTTCATGTCCTTTGCCTATTTTTAAATGAGATCATTTGTTTTTTGATCATTGAATTTTTAAGTTCCTTATAGATTTTGGATATTAGACCTTTGTCAGATGCATAGTTTGTGAATATTTTCTCCCATTCTGTACGTTGTCTGTTTACTCTATTGATAATTTCTTTTGCTGTGCAGAAGCTTTTTAATTTAATTAGTTTCTACTTGTCAGTTTTTGGTTTTGTTGAAAATGCTTTTGTGGACTTAGACATAAATTATTTCCCAAGGTCCATGTCTGGAATGGTATTTTCTAGTTTTTCTACTAGAATTTTAATAGTTTTACATTTTACATTTGAGTGTTTAATCCATCTTGAGTTAATTTTTGTATATGGTGAGAGGTAGGGGTCCAGATTCAATCTTCTGCATATGCCTGCCAAGTTATCCCTGAACAATTTGTTGAATAAATAACAGAAGTCAATTTACCATTGCTTTTTATTGTCAATTTTGTTGAAGATCAGGTGGTTATAGGTGTGGCTTTATATCTGGGTTTTCTATCCTGTTCCATTGGTCTATGTGTCTGTCTTTGTACCAGTACCATGCTGTTTTGGTTACTGTAGCCTTGTAGTATAGTTTGAAATCATGTAGTAAGATGCTGCCAGCGTTGTTCTTTTTGCTTATAATTGCTTTGGCTATTTGGACTCTTTTATGGTTCCATATTAATTTTAGAATCGTTTTTTCTAATTCTGTGAAAAATGACGTTGGTAGATAGGAATAACAATGATTTTGTAAGTTACTTTGGGCTTATGGCCATTTTAACAATATCGATTCCTCTAATCCATGAGCATGTAATGTTTTTTCATTTGTTTGCGTTATGTCTGATTTATTTCAACAGCATTTTGTAATTCTCATTGTAGAGATCTTTCACCTCTTTGGATAGCTGTATTCCTAAGTTGTATTAAAACATTGTTTTTCTGGTTATTATATATGGGATTATGTTCTAGATTTGGCTCTCAGCTTGAATATTATTGGTGTATAGAAATGTTACTGAGTTTTGTACATTGATTTTGTAACCTGAACCTTTAGTGAAGTCATTTATCAGTTCTAGGAGCCTTTTGGCAGATTTCTTGAGGGTTTTCTAGGTATAGTATTGCATTGTCAGCAAAGAGAGATAATTTGATTTCTTCTTTTCCTATCTGGATGCTTTTTATTTCTTTCTTTTGCCCGATTGCTCTGGCTAGAACTTTCAGTACTATCTTGAATAGGAATAGTGAGAATAGGCATCCTTGTCTTGTTCCAGTTCTTAAGGGGAATACTTCCAGTTTTTGCCCATTCAGTATGATGTTGGCTATGGGTTTGTCATAGATGGCTCTTATTATTTTGAAGTATGTTTCTTTGATGCCTAGTTTGTTGAGGGTTTTTAACATGAAGGGGTGTTGAATTTTATTGAAAGTCTTTTCTGCATTTATTGATATGATCATATGATTTTTGTTTTTAATTCTCTTCAAGTGGTGAATCACACTGATCGAGTTGTGTATGTTGATCTAACCTTGCATCCTGGGGATAAAGCGTACTTGATCATGATGAATTAACTTGTTGATATGCTGCTGGATTCAGTTTGCTAGTATTTTGTTGGGCCAGGTTTTAGTATCAGAATGATGCTGGCCTTGTAGAATGAGTTAGGGAGAAGTCCCCCTCTCCCTGATTTCTTGGAATAATTTTAGTAGGATTTGTACTAGCTCTTTGTTGTATGTCTGGTAGAATTCAGCTGTGAATCTGGCCCAGGAATTTTTTAGCTGTTAGGTTTTTTAAATTACTGATTCAATTTTGGAACTTGTTATTGGTCTGTTCAGGGTTTCAGTTTCTTCCTGGTTTATTCTTGGGAGGTTGTGCGTTTCCAGGAATTTGTCCATTTCTTCTAGGTTTTCTAGTTTATGTGCATAGAGGTGTTAGTAATGGTCTCTGAGGACTTTTTGTTTGGTGGGGTCAGTTGTAATGTCATCTTTGTTGTTTCTGATTGTACTTATTTGGATCTTCTCTTGTTCTTTCTTTGTTAACCTAGCTAGTGGTGTATCATTATTATTTATTATTTGAACAAAACAAACTTTTGGTTTCATTGATCTTTTTAATAGATTTTTGAGTCTCAATTTCATTCAGTTCTACTCTGATTTTGGTTATTTCTTTTCTTCTGCTAGCTTTGGGGTTAATTTGCTCTTGTTTTTCTGGTTCCTCTAGATATGATGTTAGGTTGTTAATTTGAGATCTAACTACTTGATGTATGCATTTAGTACTATAAACTTTCCTTTTAACACTGTTTTAATGGTTTTCTAAAGACTTTGGTGTATTGTATCATTGTTTTCATTAGTTTCAAAAAGTTTTTTATTTCTGTCTTAACTTTGTTCGTTACCCAAAAGCTATTCAGGATAAAACTGTTTAATTTCTATATAATTGTATTGTTTTGAGAGATCTTGATATTGATTTCTATTTTTTTTCCACTATCATTTAAGAGGGTGGTTAGTATGATTTCAGTTTTTTAACAATTTATTGAGACTTGCTTTACAGCCGAGCATGTGGTTGATCTTGAGTATGTGCCATATGCAGATAAGAAAAACGTAATTCTGCTGTTGTTTGGTGGAGTATTCGGTAGATGTCTATTAAGTCCAATTAGTCAAGTGTTGAGTTTAAGTCCAGAATATCTTTGTTAGTTTTCTGCCTTGATGATGTGCCTAATGCTGTCAGTGGGGCTGTTGAAGCCTGCCACTATATGTGGCTAAGTTTCTTTTTAAGTCTCTAAGAACTTGTCTTATGAATCTGCGTGCTCCAGTGTTGGGTGCATGTATATTTAGGATAGTTGAGTCTTCCTGTAGGACCATTTATCATTATGTAATGCCTTTCTTTGTCCTTTTTGATCATTTTGGTTTAAGGTCTTTTTGATCTGATATAAGAATAGCAATCCCTGCTCTTTTTTTGTTTTCTATTTGCATGATAGATCTTTCTCCATCCCTTTGCTTTGAGCCTATGGGTGTTATGTGTGAGATGGATCTCTTGAAGACTGCAGACAGTTGGGTCTTTGTTCTTTATCCAACTTGCTACTCTATGTCTTTTTAATGGGGCATTCAGCCTGTTTACATTCAAGGTTAATATTGATAGATGAGGGTTTCATCTTATCATTATGTTGTTGGCTGGTCGTTAGGTAAACTTGATTGTATAGTTGCTTGCTAGTGTCAGTGGGCTATGTAGTTAAGTGTGCTTTTCTTTTTCACTTAAAAGAAAGTTTTTATTAACAAAAGTTTTTCTGAATCTACTTTTCAACTTTAGTATTAAATAGTCCAAATGTTTCATTTATGAACACTTATTCCAGTTTAGTCCTCTTAAATACATTTGCTTGCTGTGTATTTATGTTTAACAGGTAAAAGCTATCAATTACCAGCTATTTCAAAAAAGGTAGCTAACTACACTGGAAAATGAAAATTTATAGAATTGTATCATTAGATCAGAGTTTAAAAAATCAAAGGATAAGGATTTGTTTAAAAATTTCTTATCTTTAGGGCATTACACCTTTTTCAGAACAGGTGTAATTTGCAGAAATTATACAAGGTAGATTTTCACCAAATATCAATTATTTAGTGATTTTTTTTAGCTGAAATGTTATTTCACTTGTAAAAACTGTCTCTGGCTACAAAAAAGAATCAGAAAACTTATTAAATTTAACCTGCTTTTACTAATGTCTTAAGAATTCTTAAGCTAAACAATTTTTAAGTAGAAAAATGATTGTTTAAAATAGTTTGTTATGCTATTGCTGTGGTTTATGTATATATATTAACTGGTTTCTTTGATAGGAAACATGACTAGAAGTTTATCACACATTAAGCACAGTAAAATAAAGGCAAGAGCTAATCACCTTGTAGCTAAAATACTCTCTAGGCAACAATTGCAAATGTCAAAGCTATTATTTAGTGGTTGATAATTGCCTGCTACAAAATATAAAACTAGGTACATTTACTGAATGGTTTTTCAATTTGAAGTTGCCCTCTGACATCCCAAATAAGGAATCCCCATAAGTAAAAGCTGCAGTACAATTCACTTAGTGGTTAGTTTCAGGCCAAGCTTCCGCCCACCATTATCCTTGTTCTTCCCCACCACCCACAAATCCTGCAGTGGCACTGTATTATTAAAAACATTAAGTACCTGGGGTTTATGCTTCAGAGCAAGACATCATTTGAGTAACTTCAAATGATATACAGCTCCTTCATGTAAAAAAGATGTTTTTTGGTCACAATTACTTCAAAAAGTGATTATATTCAAATAATCTGACATATCATACCTTAGCAATTACAAAACCATGATTTTAACACATGAAAATTTTTAAGTTAGGCAAATGTGAAATGCTAAAAGATGTGAACAGCTGTTCTTCTATTTAAGTTAGAGCACTGCAAAACCCAGGTAATGACTTTATTTTTTTTTTTCAGTAAACATAACCAGCCCATGGTACAGCATGCTAAATCACAAAGTACAAATCCAAGGAAGTTAATACCTTTACTAAGATACAAAACTTTGGCAAATCAATAGTGTACTCTGTAATGAAACCATACTTTTGTTGGAGTCTTGTTACTTTAGTGATAATTTTCACTCCAAAAATATTTAAGTACCAAATCAAAACACTGGTTTTGAATGGTGGTTTATAGCACGGCAAGTTATTTTACTCAAAATATATTATAAAACTACACAATTTCTCCTTTTAAGTGAGTTCCCTTGTGCAAGCTGTTGAAGTGTACAGCAGCAGGGCAATGGGCATCTATAGGAGGTAGCTCTGCTCTGTTCTGGGGTTGGTACAAAGTCAGGTGGAGTTCCAATACAGAAAAAGCTTGAAAATTCTACCTTAAGGAGATTCAATATCAATACCAATTTCCAAGGAGTTCTTGTTGAATTTTCACAGAAAGACTGGAACCCTCAAAATCAGATAGTAATTTCAAACAACATTAATTTCAGATGATCCCTTTTATTTAGAGGCCCTGAATCCATTTTGATCAAAAATTACATAGACTTACACCAGCTTATCAAAAAAAAACTACCTAAAATATAGTTGTATTTTTAAAATAACAAATAAATACACAGTCAGCTTGGAGAGACCTGGGCTACCCAATGTTATCTACCAACTGTCATGATCACTTCTCTGCAAATGCTGGTGCTGCCATTGGAGTCCTTATACTTCCTCTTACTGAGGCTGTCAGTTCCTCAATCTCAGCATTTAATTTATATATTGCCCATTCTATTGCTTCTCGACCTTTACTAGCATTTGAGGATATCATACTTGCCATCAGTTCTTCAAAGTAACTGCTGAGGCTAATTCCTTTCATGGTGATTATGGCTTCTTGAGTCAAAATAGTTTTTTCTGGGTCCTGAGGATATAGTTTGTATATAAGTCTCTCATCTACTGAAACCATATTTGTAAATGAAATATTAGTAGATTCAAGTTCCATTGTTTTCTCTACAGGATCAACTACAGAATGTTCTTGCGTGTATGTTTTCATTCTTGTTGCACCAATAAGAGACTTCACAATGGAAGGCAGTCCCCACTCTGTGCTGAGAAGTCTGTGGCTGTGTAACTTTCCAGAGGGATCTATATGTCTGTCCAACACATCAACTCCAACCACAGTTGGTTCATAGGGTTTGGGTATTTCTGCATTGCAGCTGTTGTAACAGTTTCCCACGGGTGGTCAAAGACGTGCTCCAAAGTCCAGATCTTCATGGTGCCGGTGGCCTGAGTGATGTCCGGGTGGTGCCAGGGACAACAGTGCCATATTTAGCACTTCCTTAAGGACCTTATATAAGGCAGGCCTAGTGGTAAAACATTTCCTTATTATTTGCTTGTTTGAAAAGGATTTTATTTCTCCCTTGCTTATGAAGCTTAGTTTGGCTGGATATGAAGTTCTTGGTTGGAAGTTCTTTGCTTTAAGGACACTGAAAATAGGCCCCCAATCTCTTCTAGCTTGTGAGGTTTCTGCTGAAAGGTCCACTGTTAACCTGATGGGGTTTTCTTTTTAAGTGACTGGCCCCTTTTCTCTACCTTTAAGATTTTTTCCTTTCCTATTGGTCTTGGACAATCTGATGACTGTGTCTTGGAAATGGTCATCCTGTATAGTATCTTGCAGGGGTTTTCTGAATTTTTTGAATTTGCATGTCAACCTCTCTAGCATGATTGGGAAAATTTTTGTAAATTATACACTGAAATATGTTTTCCAAGTTGCTAACTTTCTTTTCTTCTCTTTCAGGAATGTCAGTGAGTCATAGGTTTGGTCTCGTTACATAATCCCATATTTCTTAGAGGTTTTGTTCATTTTTAAAAATTCTTTTTTCTATATTTTTGTCTGCTTGCATTGATTTGAAGGAGCAATCTTCAAGCTCTGAGATTTTTTTCCTCAGCTTGGACTATTCTGTTATTAATACTTCCATTGTATTCCAAAATTGCTATAGTGAATTCTTCAATTCTAGAAGTTCAGTTTGAATCTTTCTTAAAATGGTTATATTATCTTTCAATTCACGGATCATTTATGTTGAATATGGTTGATTGACTTCAACTATAAGTTGGTGTTATGGATGTTTTCAGATGGACAAGCCTTAGTATAGCCCTCCTGAGCTGTGTCCTCTAGCCCTAGGTGTCTGGGACCATCCCCACGCCTTTGCCCTCTGGCCCCTCTAGGTTGAGCACTGGCTGTATTGAGGTTGGAGGGTTGAGATGCTCCTAGGTCACTGGCAAAAGTGCTCTGTTGGTGGCTGCTGGCTAAAGTGCTGCATCAGGAATTGCCAGCAAAAGCACTCCAGCAAGACAGCTGGGGGACCATTGGTGAAAGTGCTCTAGTAGAGCAGTGGGGGCCACAAGTGAAAGTGCTATGGTGGGGTGGCAGGGGCCACCAGTAATAGCACAATGGTATTGGTGATTAGCAAAGTGCTCTGGCAGAGCAGGGGAGGCTTTACTGTGTGCCTGATTTCATGGAAGTGGCTAGGCAGGGACCCTGGAAGGGACCAGTAGATGGATGGGTGTGTGTGTAAATCACAGTTACCTTGGTTCCATGGGAAAGACAGCCCTGCTTGCCAGGTCAAGCAGTTAACAAAGGTCAGAGCCACCTAGAGGAGTATGGAGAGCCTTGTGGTATGTCCGTATTCCTTTGCACCTCTTTGTACACCAAATTCCCCAGGTTCCGTGCAGACAGGATCTCTGTCTCTACTGACTCTCCTGGTAGTTTTCCCTGCCAACTTAAATGCTCCTAGGGGCCATGCGATCTCCTGCAGCTAGGATCCCAGCCATCCATGGTAAGAGTTGGCCACTCTGCAGTTCCCTCACTCACCCCTTCCTTGGGAGCTTTCAGGGACAGGAATGAGACCCAGCACTTGGCAACCTTGTGCAGGGTTCCCAGCTTCCTCCCCCTTCAGCCCCAGTATCTGCATCATTGCTCCATCCACTTTCAGTGCATTCTCTCATAAGATCTGTTTGGAATATGCCATGCTACTCTGGCCTCTCTTAGTCGGAGAAGCTCTTCCTGGCTGGATTTAGTCAGCCACCTTGTCCTTCTCCATTTTTATCCCCATAATATCCTATTTTCTATCTCTCTTTCTTCTGAAGTTTTCTGATGACTGTAAAAGGAATAAAAAGAAAAAGATAATTGGATAGAAACTTAATTTTTTCATCCCCTCCAAAAAAGAGAGGGAAATGCTAACTTTGTAACTTACGGTTTTTCCTCCGATCAGGGAGATCAGGGTTATTACCTTAGGGGAGAGACAAGTGAAGAAGACAAATTCTTGACTTTTAATTTCCAATAGTTTAATAGTTTCTTGATGTCTATGGCAGAGTCAGAGACTTAAATTGGATAAGTTCAGGTTTTTGAAAGAGAAAAGGTATTTTGATTTCCCAAAGCTTAAGAGACTGAAGGATTCAGAGCACAATGTTTATACAATAGACATTAGAATGGGAAGACAGTGTGAAGTGACAGCTAATTCTTCCCCTCAACGGGCCTGGAGGTAGATGCTGATATGGATCTGAGGGAAGTGCCCCACCCTCAGCCTCCACCATGGACCAGCAGCAATAATCATATCCAACCCATGTAGTACTTACTATATGCCAACCAGTATTCCAAGTGGACATATTTTTAATCCATGCACTCTTCTCAAAAACCTTATAATGTAGATCCCATTTTGTAGATGAGAAAGCTGAGGCACAAAGGAGTCAAGAGACAGGCCCAAAGTCTCATAGCTAGTAAGTGGCAGAGCCAGTGTTTGCACTCAGGAAGTTTGACTCTAGAGTCCTTGTTTAGCAGTGACCAATCCCTGGGTGAGGTTGAGAGAAGGCTCAGATTGACCTGGAGGGTTCCAAGAGCAGGGGAAGAATTGTGCTTGCTTTATGGGTAAGGCCTGCGGGCGCAGCGAACCTCATGGGCACACTGAAGCAGTAGCAGAGCAGAGAGGACAATGAGGCAAATCTAGGTGAGAAGGGCTCTGGCAATTCTGAGCCTCCTGCAGCTTAGAGAAGAGCCCACAAGAATTTTCAATGTCCCTAGTGGGTTGTGGATGTGGCTGAGAGAGGTTGTGACAAGGGTTTCCAGTCAGGAGCAGCATGGAAAAGCCAGAGGACACGGTGGACCCAAGCACACCGGCAGAGGATGCTATGGAGATAGAGACTATTGACCAAAGACCAGCAGGTGAAAGTGCTGTCATCAGATGCCAGTGGAGAAGCTGCCTCACTTCTCAGCACCATGATGCATGCAGTTCCCACAGAACTGCACTGACATCCCAAAACAATGAAAGGGAAAGCATGAAACCCTGAATTTGTCTAATTTTATCCTTGAAGTGACTGAAGAACCACTAATTTGAATTAATTTAAATTGGGGGTGTTTAACTTTCCTGTTACAGAGAAGACTCAGAGCTTGAGATAGAAGTTAAGCTTGATTACAGAAAAAAGTAAAGGTTCTATTTTTGCACTTCTGGTTATTGGCTTGTGAAAACTGTATTCAGTACATAATTCTACTTAAACCATATAAATTCAGCATGAGAAGCCACCATATGAACTTTCTGTTAAGTTTTCAAATATAAAAGTGCTTGGTAGCTGGCCTGAGGAGATGAGATGGACTCTCAATCCTTTGTTTCATGGTTCTAGTGCAGACACAACTCCTTGAAAAACAATTTCCACTCAATTACATTCACGTTGCCTAGGTTGGAAGCAGTAAAGGGAAATGAAGGACATTTCAGTGCCAATGTTACATTGGTTACTGATACCAAATTATCTCTGGATTAGGAACATCATGGTCCATATTGTGGCAGTAAAAGAACTTCATACCCTAGCTATGGATGAGGCTAATGGGTGGGTTTATAGACCTTGTATTCCCCAGAGTGCCTTATAAATCTGTGAGTTTTTCCCAAGTGCTCCATTTTACATTTGGATCCTTGAAAGAGCTGGAAAATCAGATGAATAAACACGCACACATGCTAAGAGCTACCTGGTTAATTATGCATGGCAGGAACTATACTTGTTCTATTTCTTTTTTCTGTTTATTTCATAAAGTTTTTAAAACATTTTTGTCAGAGAAACACTTTCTGATGCAAAAGGGGCTTCTATTTTTTTGAACAGAGGGGGACAAAAATCCCTCAATAAGAATTTATTGGCCTTGAAAATAAGTTTAAACGGCCAAAGTGGGTTTGCAATCGGCTCCTAAACAAAGAACAAGCAGATTCTTATTGTTGCTGCAATCATTTAATATTTTTTGTGAATCATCAATGCAAAGAGCTCTATTTCAGACTCACCACATAATTATTTCTTAGTTTTGTTGCTAATAGATAAGTATGTTTGAAGTCTTTTCCAACAAAATGTTCTTCACTGAATCCAGGCATGGTGGCTCATGCCTGTATTACCAGCACTTTGGGAGGCTGAGGCAGGAGGATCACTTAAGGCCATGAGTTCAAGACCAGCCTGCCCAACATAGAAAGACCCCAATTCTTTAAAAAAATTTAGTTGGACATGGTGGTGCACACCTGTAGTCTCAGCTACTTGGGAGGCTGAAGTGGGAGGGCAGCTTGAGCCTGGGAGTTTGAGGTTATAATGAATTATGACTACACCACTGCACTCCAGCCTGGCAACAGAGCAAGACCTTGTCTCAAAGAAAAATGATCTGCATTGAATTTACTTGCACACTTCTTTGCTAAATCAGCCTGCTGGCTGGGAGCCAGGGGAGGCTCTAAGTTGTTCTATGACTCTATGCTCCCATTTCTTCTTTATTGCTAAAACGAAGATAATATCTGCCGCAGACATGTATCATAGAGATGTTAGGGTAATTTTGAGTTATTACCTGAAAAGCACTTTAAGTAGCTTAGGAGAAAAGAATCGTAAAGTATAAACCAGCATTACTTTCACATTGCCAAGGACAGTTCTCACCACATAACAGGTTGCCCCAAGAACATCCACTTAGGGCAGAAAGTAGCGGTTCAGAAGTCTCTAAATGCACCTCACATTTTTCAACATCTCCTCATCCCAACACATGGAGCTGCAGGACCCTCAGCCTGTGCAGGCCCTCAGCCTGTGCCACAGTCTCAGCATTTTAGTTCCCTTGTCTATCAACTCTAAAAACGCCATTCACAGGATTGCCTTAGAGAGTAAGTCATCAGAGTAATTAGAAAGTGCTTTACAAATAAAAAGTGCTATATATAATGAAGAATAATACTCAAGCACATGCATTTTGAATACAGAGATATGCGTATTTGTCTGTTCAACTTTTTATTTGCAGGAAATGAGTATGTTGGCTGAACTAAAGCTGTCTACAGCTTTTAAGACGACAGCTGTGAGATACTTAAAAACATATGCTGCTCCACGTTTTGTCTGCTTGACATTGCCAGATTGAAGATTTAAAATGAGTTTCAAAGAATTTCCATCGTATTGCATATTTTGAAAGCTTTTTCATAAAGAACACAATTATTAACTGTCTATTATACTAAGCCATATCTCTGATGGGCCTGCTGTGGTAAATCCCACCAAAAGAATGGTATGTCCAGTGGGTGACCAGAGTTTTCTTGGACATATAAGAACTCTTTCAGTCTACAGCAGGGTTGACTGGAGTCCAAGATTGGCAACAGGCCCTCCCAACAGTAGCACAAATCTGAACATTGTTAGTTTGGTTGACCATGGCTTACTTTCAATCCCTTTATGGTTATAAACACAATAACATTTTCTCCATTATGCTTCTTTTGAATTGGGGGCACACATTGTCTGCATTCTGGATAGCTAGTCAATGCTCGAGCATTATGGTTGCCTGGTAAATCCTGAATAGCAGGCCACCGTTGATGAAGAGCAGACACAAATAAGTATTTTGTCTCTTTCATATTTTCCAAATTCCCCTGAAGTAGAGTTCAATGCCATTATGAAGGTATTTTTGTTCTCCAATTCTGAATTAGGAATATGT
Source organism: Macaca fascicularis (assembly GCF_037993035.2). Taxonomy (NCBI): domain Eukaryota; kingdom Metazoa; phylum Chordata; class Mammalia; order Primates; family Cercopithecidae; genus Macaca; species Macaca fascicularis. Next base: position 168,952,724 of record NC_088377.1, on the reverse strand, counting down.
ATGACACATACTCCTTAGAATTCCAAGAGAGTTTTTTTTTGGGGGGGCGGGGGTTATGTGTTACATGGAGGTTCCCTGACAGCAGATTCTGGGAAGCCAAAGGCCTCCTGGAAGATCCAGGCTATTCCTGCAGATTGCCCTTGTTCGAGAACTGCAGCCCTGAGCCTAGCAGGGTGGTTACTGATTGGTCAGTCATGGAAACATCAAACCAGCAGGGAAGGAAATGGTGAGTGAGGAGGTAGAGGGACAGACAACCCAGGGTGCCAAAGCTAACACCAGGGCATGACCATATGTGAAGATGGGGAGAAGACTCTGGAGAGTGGTGCCATGATTAGGGGGAGGTTTGAGTACAGAATAAGGGTGGTCCAATTAAAGAAAAATATATCAAACACTTGAGAAACGAAGCCAGTTGTGGAAGGGGGAGATGGAAAAGGAATAGGAAGTAGTACAAAATTCAAAAGTAGAATAAAAGAGAGACTTTCCTAGGACCAAGTAAAGCAATGTGCCATGAGTTATGGAAGTCAGTTAGCTCAATCCTCTGCTACTGCTGCTCAGCGAAGAAGGAGGACAAAAACAAAAGCTAGATTCCAGCTCCTGCATCCTTCGTCCATGTAGCAAGGAGGTTCCCCTGAACGGGCTTTAACATTTTGCATTCCCCTGATGTGCATGAGGAAGAGGCAAACCCCCTTGAACTGAGTCTTACATGCCAGTTCTAAGATAAGATGGCTGTGAAATAGTGACTGTCTTTTGTTCCATTAAATATTTTAAACTTGCTGGGTGCAGTAACCCCAGCACTTTGGGATGCTGAGGCGGGAGGACTGCTTGAGGCCAGGAGTTCAAGATCAGCCTGGGCAACATCGAAAGACCTCATCACTACTGAAAATAAAAATAAAAAAGAAATCAGCCAGGCGTGCTGGCACATGCCAGCTACTCGGGAGGCTGAGGCTGGAGGATCACTTGAGCCTGGCAGACTGAGGCTGCAGTGAGCTATGATGGAGCCACTGTACTCCAGCCAGAACCAAATAGACCCAAGTAGGATTGAGACTAAATGACTATTTAGAGTAACTGTTGTATTATTTTTAAGTTTTAGGCAATACCCTTTTTGAAGATGCCTTAGATTTAGGAATAGAAGTGTAAACATTAATTAAAGTAGATAAAACCAGATAGAGCAACTCTGTTAAAAGGATTTCAAATGGCAAATGAAGACCCATTAAATAACACCTTATATTAATATAACTAGTGAGCACAGAAATCATGCTCGTGTTGGAGCAAAAATGTACAATTTTATTCTGCTATTTCATTTGAAGTTCTGAATCCTTTTCCTAATTTTTAGTGTCTCCCAAGATTCTTGGAGGACAATTTTATTCATCCTCTACCTTCTTTTCCTTTGACCTCTTCCTATTATTCTCCCTAGAATGCTTTGGGTCATAGACAGAAGTGAATGGGAGTAGGGGGAATCAGAATAATATAATAACTTTTTTTGGTGTCTAATTTGGCTTTTAAAAGTTCTTTCCATTTCAAACTTTTTTTTTTTAAAAAGAAACAGTGAAATCCAGCCAGGTAGTAAATGGACAATATTATCTTCTCTTATTCATGCGATAGTCTCTTCATTTTTGGGTTTTATTCCATGAAAAGTTGACATTTTAACATAAAGTGATATTTCCTCCCACTCCCTGCCATACAACTGGGAAAAGGCACCCTTTTACAAGTAGTGTGATGTGCAAGATTTTGTGAAAGGAGATTGTATCTAATACAGCCACAAATTTTAGGTATGTATCCATGTCTTTCTAAATCTGTGAGCAGCTAAAAGTAGCAACATTTATGTTTGAAAATCATAAGAAATCAAGATGTAAACATAGAAAGAGTGATTAATAACCATTTCAGTCCTGGGAAGATGGAAATAGTTGCTTCAGCTTGAGAAGACCACCAGAGCAACTCGTTAGGTTCAGTGTAAGCCTGTATCAGTGCTGTCTTTCTTTGGACAAAGATTTAAGGCATGATATGTAGCAAGTTCAGACTACCTGTTACACAGCCCTCTTGGGTGCAAGAGTTGCATAAGATGAGTTAGTTTTTGTGCCTAATTATTACCATCTTTGTCTCACTGACAGGTAGTAAACTTTATCAACTTGTCCCATGTTCGAATTTTTTATAAAGAGTCAAAAACCTAGTTGAACTTTTATATGAGAAGGAGTTCTGTGGAGCCCACAAGTGGTTCTCCATTGGGAGCTGAAGGCTTCCTCCTCCATCTACAGGGGAGCCTTGTGATGTGGGTCAGGACTATCAGACACATGGATGGATTAGTGAAAGGAGTAATGCAGGGAATGTAACCAAGGTGTCCCAGGCCACGTTTGTCATTAGGGAGTAAGCCATGGTAGCATGAGCCCCCACCTGTCTGACTCTGGTGGCCTCTCAGGGTCACTTGCATTATTTCCGGGTGTCGTTTTTCGGGTGCTTTATGCACATCTATGCACCAGGCTGGCAGCAGTGATTAGTGCATCCTCGATTCAGATTCTATTCTAACTCCCATGTGGTAATGTCACTTGGTGATTTCTCATTGCTGCCATGCCCAGCACAAGAATTCCTGCGACAAGTCTGGGCTGATTCCATGTTTCCAATGCTTCCAGAGTTCAGGTGTTCCTGCCTTCTTTAAGGGGCTGGGAGAACGGCCCTGCTGTCCTGCACTTTATTCCCCGAGCCAAGAGGTGGCTCTGCTACTCTGGAGCTACACTAAATCTCTCAAACGCTTCAGTTTCGGAGTGAGAGACAGAGATGGAGTAGTTACCTTTCCCTTTGCCCCTTCCTCTACGTTTGTCTTCTTAATCCTCCTCCCCTTTCATTACACCCACCCTAGTCTCTCCCAGGTAGAAGACTTAATGCTATGCGTATGCCTGTGAGTGTAGAGACACAGGTGCTGGGGTGGGGACACAGCTTGAGAGAAGGGGGAAGGGAGGTTTGGCTGTCTTCAGTATTTGAGGCTCCACTCAGCCAGGTGAAAATATTGTGAAAATTAATTGGCACATAGTTGGATAGCTGAAGAGAATTGCGGGATTCCATCATTCCCCTCTTTCTCTCGCTGCTTCTCTTATTTTGTCCCTAGTGACCTCTGTGCCAAGATGGGCTTGCAAGGTCCCCTTGCATAGGGTTCCTTAAATTTCTGAAGTGGAGGGAAAAGTCTGCCTGGCAGATTGAGTCATCTCCTCACTGAACCTGAGAAAAGAAGGTCTTTATCTCTTCTGCTCAAGCCCAGGCCTTGAGTGAGAGGAAGGTGTCTGAGGCCCTCACACAGTCAAGGGCAGCCCCACAGGCAGCTGCAGGGATTTGGGTTTTTGAGAAAATAGAGTGGACATTTGCCTTGTGGGTCTCAGCAGCACCTTACCCAGAGGCTGGCAGCTGCAAAAGTGCTCGGGGCACCTTGATGAGCACTGGCAGGTATAAATAATATTTCAGAGAGTATGTTGAGACTACTTAAATAAATAAACATCTCCAGCATCCAAGCAATGCTCATTTATAGAAAGTCAATAGGCTAATTATCCTTAGCTATTTATAGAAACAAGTCTCCCAAGGACAGAGAGTGACTTGACAACATTTTGTTGCATTATTACATTTACTTAATAATAAAGAAAACAAAATTTCTTTTAAAAATACCTTAGAACTTTAATTGCCCTTCCCTCAATAGGAGAAAAACTGAATGGCTGGAATTAACAGCTCTATCTTACTTCTGTAGAAATATATGGTTGGCAAAGCACTTTCCAATACACAACCTTGTTTAATCTTTACAACTGTACTGTTTGATGATGAGGAACAGGGCCACTAAGGGCTTTGCCCAGGGTCATACGGCCAGCGGGGAGCAGAGCAGGATCATCAGCTTTCAAATCTTATTTCATGGTTCTTTAGTGCGTCTTAAACTTAGAGTGAACTTGAACAAGGTGAATGCAAAGTCCTTAGCACTTCCAAGGCTATTTCAGCCCCTTCAAAAGTCTTTCCCTTTCTTTGGGAAACCCCTCAACTTTCTTTCTTTCTCTCTCTCTCTCTGTCTCTTTCTTTCTCTCTCTATCTCTCTCCCCTTCTCCCTCTCTCTCTCTCTGTTTTTTTTTCTGTGAAAATGTTTGAGAGATTTTTATGATTTTCCTTTTGAGCTCTTTGGCTATGAATACTCATTTTATTTAAAGGTTGACTGAGATGTCTTTCTTAGCAAGCACAGTGAATACTCAGGAATCCTTGCAAGTGAGAAAAATCTATTCTACAAGTTGTTTTCAGATGTAATAAAGACTTTACATATATTACATTCAATAACTAATAGAACATATATAATGTTATGTATGGTAGACATTTTATTAAGCATTTGTTTTGATTTTACAGCTTGCTTTTCATATCTTTTTAGGGATTACATCTGTTCACAGGTCTTCAAAAAGTACATTTTCAGTTTTCCCATCTATAAACTGGATATAATAATAGCACCTACTTCATAAGGTTGTTATGAAGATTAAATCCCTTTTAGTTAATAAACCTAAAGCTCTCAGAGTAGCAGCTAGCACATGGTACTCAATAATCATTAGCTATTATTATTCCTGTTAGTCAAAAGAGCTTTTATTATGCACCTCACCACAGAACAAATTTGTAGGAAGCCAGCAATTCAACCATTGAATCCCAGTATAATCCATCTATTTATGCTAAATATCAAAATATTTTTGGAATATAGCTCTTAGGAATGATATGGTTTAAGAGAACAGACTATATGGTGTAATTTTAGTCAACTATAGCAAAGACATTAATGAGAATGTTTTAGTGAGAAGCAAAAATCAGTTTTTTCCGGTAGAGTAGAATACAATAGAGTAGAATAAAAGAGTATAAAGTGATTACCAGTTAGAATGGCAATCATTAAAAAGTCAGGAAACAACAGGTGCTGGAGAGGATGTGGAGAAATAGGAACACTTTTACACTGTTGGTGGGATTGTAAACTAGTTCAACCATTATGGAAAACAGTATGGCGATTCCTCAAGGATCTAGATCTAGAAGTACCATATGACCCAGCCATCCCATTACTGGGTATATACCCAAAGGATTATAAATCATGCTGCTATAAAGACACATGCACACGTATGTTTATTGTGGCACTATTCACAATAGCAAAGACTTGGAATCAACCCAAATGTCCATCAGTGACAGACTGGATTAAGAAAATGTGGCACATATACACCATGGAATACTATGCAGCCATAAAAAGGATGAATTTGTGTCCTTTGTAGGGACATGGATCCAGCTGGAAACCATCATTCTCAGCAAACTATCACAAGAACAGAAAACCAAACACCGCATGTTCTCACTCATAGGTGGGAACTGAACAATGAGATCACTTGGACTCGGGAAGGGGAACATCACACACCAGGGCCTATTATGGGTAGGGCGGAGGGGGAAGGGATGGCACTGGGAGTTATACCTGATGTAAACGATGAGTTGATGGGTGCTGACGAGTTGATGGGTGCAGCACACCAACATGGCACAAGTATACATATGTAACAAACCTGCATGTTGTGCACATGTACCTAGAACTTAAAGTATAATAATAAAAAAAGAAAAGAAAAAAAAAAAGAGTATGAAGTGATTGAAAGCATTGATATCCTGGCCGGGTGCGGTGGCTCACGCCTGTAATCCCAGCACTTTGGGAGGCCCTGGCAGGTGGATCACGAGGTCAGGAGATCCAGACCATCCTGGCTAACACTGTGAAACCCTGTCTTTACTGAAAATACAAAAAAAAAAAAAAAAAAAAAAAGAAAGAAAGAAAAGAAAAGAAAAAAAAACAACCGGGTGTGGTGGCAGGTGCCTGTAGTTCCAGCTACTCGGGAGACTGAGGCAGGAGAATGGCGTGAACCCGGGAGGCGGAGCTTGCAGTGAGCCGAGATCGCGCCACTGCACTCCCAGTCTGGGCGACAGAGCGAGACTCCGTCTCAAAAAAAAAAAAAAAAAAAGCACTGATGTTCTGTTTCAAATCTTGACTTTGAGTTTACTGTCTGTGTGATCTTGGTAAGTTACCTGAGCTCTCGAGGCATCTGTTTCTTCATCCATAAAATAGAGGTATTAACAGTGTGTACATGAAGGTCAGAGAAGGATAAAATGAGGTGGTGCTTAGTCCAGTGCCTGGCGCTCACAGTGATGGCCAAAAAATGCTGGCTGTTAGAATCATGATTATGAACTTAGGGCCAGAGTCCAAACAGACTGGTTCTTTCTTTAGTCCAAGCAGTCCTATAGTCACTTACCCTCTTTCTATCTCCCACATACCCATGTTTTGAAACGCTTCAGATTTTTTGCCTATAGTGGAATAAAAAAAATTTGCATCTTTCCCTTTTTTTTTTTTTTTTTTTTTTTTTTTTGAGATTTCAGTACCTCCCCAGATGTAAACCTCCATTTGGGAATCACTATACATTCTGCATATTTCTTCCAGTCAAGAAAATGTTGTCAAGTATTGATTTGCTTTCTGTAGTTTTTATTATGAAAAACACACACACGTACTTCTATTTTTGTATGTATATATAGTTTCTCTATTTGAAAACGTAATATTGAATAAATTTTTCTAAAAAAACTTCTACAGTTACATTTTCTCATTCTTCTGTTCAATTTGTCTGTCTGAACTATAGCGTATTAGTGGTAGAAGACAAAGTTCCAAGGATGCTATTCAGTTCAGTTGACCATAGGTTGCAGAAGAACCCATTTTTCAAGGAAATATACTGTTGTCTGTGCATACACACACACACGCATGCATTTATATTTACATGTATAACTAATATTGTCATGAGTCACTTGTTTGAACTCTTTTATCAAAAGTAATCTGTTTTTCTTTTAAGAGAAATATTGATCATTAATTTCTATTAAGTATTTTTCTTTTTTCCTTGTGTAACAGCTTTTTATTTCAACCCCAGCTTCTTTTATTTAAATGTGAAATTTGTAAGTCAAATATGGCAAATGGTGCACAATGCAAAATTACCTTTAATTCATTACTTTACAGTTTTATTCATTTCCATAATAGGCTTCATAGTGGGAAAGTATTGACTTTTAAGTCAATTAATTTAGAAATGAATCCTATTTCTAAGACACAGCACTGGTCATAACCTATTCTATGGTTCATCACTTTTAGCTATTTGTGAGCCTCAAAGAGATTTTCTAAGAGCTGAAAATTTGAAAATGGGAGTAAAAAGAAGCAAGTAGATATTTGTGTTGGGCATTTGTACATTACCCCTGGGATGTGAGATAAGACAAGTAAAATTAAATGTTCTAGAAAGAAGGAAAGGCAGAAGTCGTGGCTTCATGCAGTTGAGTGGGTAGAAAATAAAGGAATGTTAGCATTAGAGGCCCAGACAGCATAACTAGATATGGATCACAGAGGATGTGAAGATTTTTAACCCATGCGTGTAAGTCATTCCAAAAAACTATTAAAGGATAAAAATGCTTAATTTGTTACCAGAATCCCTCTGTGTTTAAAAATCACATTCACACTAATGTTAAATATAAAAATATCACATATCCTATGTTGATAGGATATGTTCCTGAGCCTTCTCCTCATATATCCCATGCCATAGAAAGGTTATCTGCTCATGAAGTTATCTGTAGATTTTACATTTATTTGCTTTATGTAACACATAGTATTCTAAAAAATGAGTTTATACATATATTTATATATGTATAAATATACATATATTTTAATATATGTATAAATATACATATATTTTAATATGTATATTTATACATATATTTTAATATATGTATAAATATACATATATTTTAATATGTATATTTATACATATATTTTAATATATGTATAAATATACATATATTTTAATATGTATATTTATACATATATTATTATATGTATAAAAATATACGTATATTTTTATATATGTATAAATATATACATATGTATAAATATATACATATATGTATAAATATATACATATGTATAAATATATACATATATGTATAAATATATACAAATATATAAAAAAATATACACACATATATAAAATGTGTGTGTATATATGTATATATTTATATATGTATAAATATACATATTTTTATATATGCATAAATATACATATATTTTTATATATGTATAAATATACATATATTTTTATATATGTATAAATATACATATATTTTTATATATACATATATACACACACACATTTTATATATATATGTGTGTGTGTGTGTGTGTGTGTATATGTTTTTTTTTTTTTGGAAACAGTCTCGCTCTTGTTGCCCAGGCTGGAATATAGTGGCACGATCTCAGCTCACCACAACTTCCGCCTCCCGGGTTCAAGCGAGTCTCCTGCTTCAGTCTCCCAAGCAGCTGGGATTATAGGCATGCACCACCACGCCCGGCTAATTTTTACATTTTTAGTAGAGACGGGGTTTCACCATGTTGGCCAGGCTGGTCTCAAACTCCAGACCTCAAGTGTTCTGCTCACCTTGGCCTCCCAAAGTGCTGGGATTACAGGCGTGAGCCACTGCGCCTGGCCCAAAATAAATTTTTATAAACAAGATGACTTTTAAACATTAGAGGAGCTCTCATTTTATTTTACGTATGTATTTGAAATGGAAACATTTACATATCAGGGATACAGGTGCGTTTTTGTTACATGAATATATTGCGTACAGGTAAAGTCTGGCCTTCTAGTGTACCCCTCATCCAAATAATGAACAGTGTAGTCAATAGGAAAATTTTCAGCCCCCATTGCTCCTATCCTCCCATGTTTCGGAGTCTCCAGTGTCCATTATTTCACCTGTATGTTCATGTGTTATTGTTTAGCTCCCGTTTATAAGAGAGGACATGTGGTGTTTGACTTGAGGCCATTATTCTCAGTGAAATAGCTCTCATTTTAAAGAACTTGAATAATTATCATTTGATTTGATAATTCTCTAAGCTCAATTATATTAGGTGTTCAAAACAGACAAAGTACAAAGCAAAGACAGAAGAGCTCTGGGAAGAAACAGACAACAAAGATTGTTAAAAATAGTTATAAATGGGGAGGGGAGGGCATACTATACATATATATATATGTATGGCTGTAGAGGTATGTCTATATACATACACACATAGTGGTTGACAAAAGGAAGATATCTATGAACACACAAAAAATTCACAACATCAGTTGTATCTAGGAGGAGAACAGGATGAATGAGGGACAGGAATATAGATGACTTTTCACTGTACATTATTTTGTACTACTTGAATTTTGAACCACATGTGTATGTTAACTCTTCTATCCTCTCAAAAGAAAGTGACAAAGACTGTCTTTTGACTTTGTAGCTTTTTGGCTAGATACTGTTTGACTTTGTGAAACACAGATCATTCCTTCATATATCTATAAGTATTTATTGTGTGTCTATCATGTGCCAGCTACTGTTCCAGACCCTTGATTGAGCACAGAAGACCTTTCTGAGGAAGTAACATGTGCACTGGACCAGAGTGTTCTGGGCAGAGGGAACAAACGCAGAACCTTCAGAAAGGAGATGGGTGGAAGGACAAGCCATTTTTGAGTGAATGATCACTGTGTGGGCGGGGGACATGTTTGTGTGTGTGTGTATGGGCCTGTATAGGAAATAAGGCACCACACTCTCTCTTTGGTTCACTTCAGCATGACCTACAATCCCTGGAGGATGGCAGCATCAGCATTTCACCAGAATGCCAGGGAGCGTGAAGCCCTAAAACCATTTCTGGGTTATATTATTCATACTCTTAAGGCTTGCCGCTCTGTAAACACCAATAATGCTGGGAAGGGGCATATTAGATATTCCCTCACAGAGACAAGCTCAAGATATTCTTCTCCAATAATCAATGAGAACATTCGAAAAAGAAGAGAAGAAATGAGAACGAGAATTTGGCCTCGTGTTCAGAGTCACCTGTGTGAATACTATCTTTGCAAGGAGGAGAGCATGGGCCTCATAGCTTTGAGGATTTAGAGAGATTTAATAAGACCAGGTGGTCTATAGCAAAATAATGCTAGAGGCAGGGGCAGTAATTTACATGTCCCCCACCCCACGAGTTTTTTTCTTCAGAGAAGGTCATAAATATTTTTCCATTTATCGATAGCAACTTACCACGTATCAAGTACTGTTTTAAGTGCTTTCGTATATGGATTCATTTTATCCTCTTAACATCCTTGTTGCTATTTCCATTCCACCGATAATGAAATGGAGTTCCAGAGAGGTTAGATAACTTGACCTTATTTACAAAGTTAGTGGGCTCAGGCCTGGGCTTCAAACCTAGGCAGGCTACTTCCGAGGTCCATGCTCTCCTTGACAATATCAGCAAAAGAATACATCTAAACTGCCATATTTTCCATCTCAGAAGATTACCATTCAGTTAGAATATTGATGTAAATGCCCTCACACAAATAATAATTTAACAATACCGAGTGCCAACATTTAGATTATATGACAGTTAGAAGGGAGATAGAGAAGAAAGTTTATTAGCTTGCATGTTCCACCAGAAGATTTGAATTGGCTTAATTCAATTTTCTAGATAAATTTTAAAAAAGGAATTGATATGGGGTAATATTGCACTCCTCTCTTATTAGATAAATATGTTAATAGAGTGTCTTTTGGATATGAAAGTTTAATAGTTAAAGGATCTGTTAAGCTTATCATAGAGGCACCTTGGAACAGCAAACAAAGGGTGGTAAGCTCAAGGTCCCTATTCAATAACCTCACGTTTATCTGTTCCGTGGGACAAATTCTACCTTATTGCACCATTACACTTTATTCAGGCAATATTAGCAAGTACAACGACCTGTAAAGAAAAATTAACTTTCAATAAAGATATCAGGAATGAAGTAAAATATGATAAGTTAATGCCCTTGCTGCTAGAAACCCTAAAATGTACCACAAAGTTCTAGCAGTAAAATTCCTTTGAAATACATGGTGCCTGGTGACAGGGCTTTTGTGGAAAAATACAATGTGAAAGAATACTCTTCTGCCCTTGCTAGCTGTTTCCCAACCAATTGAAGATGATGTGGTTCCTTCTAAATGCCTGCACAAGATCTAACATTGTATCTCATCTCTCATTTAACTATGCAGCATGGAGAAAATGTATAATTTACAAAATCTTTCACTCACATGTCAAGTTGCCCGAGCTGTGTGTATCTAGAGCTGAAGTTTCATTTCTTGCAGAGGCATACTGGCCCATGACTACAGGTCTAGAGATTCTGCTTTTTCTCAGACTCTGCTCCACACCCAGAAACACAGGTTTGCACCTAAAATATCAGAGTGGGATGGGACTTGGCATGAGTCCAGTAGGATGGCAGCAGCATTCAGGCATTAGTTTGGGAGTGTGTGAGTGTGTGCCTGCACATACATGTATGCACCAAGCCCCCCATATATATGTCTGTACACCCTCACCACCACACCCATGCATTCACACACATACACACTTGGACATATTCACAGAAACACACGTGCACACTCCTCTCCAGAGATGTCATAGTTAAAGGTGGTTTTGTGAACATGGAAGAGGCCCTTGGCAAATTTAGTCCTATTAAAGTCCTGTTGTAAAAAGTAATCCCTGTAAACCCGAGCAGAATATTTGAAAAAGGACTAATCTACTAAAAAGTTTTTTGGACTTAAGGTAAGATCCCAGAATGTATAATTGAAGCACATCATCATTAATGATAGGTAGGTAGTCATAATGCTAATGTCACGCCTCTGTTCAAAATCCTGCATTGTGTCCCTAATCCTCCCATTGTTCAAGGGTCAAAACCAAAATTGACCCTTGAACAATGGGAGGATTAGGGGCATGGATGCACCAGGCAGTGAAAAATTCATGTATAACTTTTGACTTCCCCCAAACCTAACTACTAATAGCCTACTGTTGAGTGGAAGCTTCACTGACAGCATAAGCAATTAATGCATATTTTGTATGTGACATGTATTATATACTATATTCCTATAATAAAATAAGCTAGATAAAAGAAAATATTATTAAGAAATCCTAAGGAAGAGAAAATGTATTTACTATTCATTAAGTAGAAGTGAATCATCATAAAGACTTTTATCTTTCTTGTCTTCACATTGAGCAGACTGAGGAGGAGGAGGAGGAAGAAGGGGGTTGGTCTTGCTATCTGAGGGATGGCGGAGGTGGAAGTGGAGGAGGTAGAAGGGGGGCAGCAGAGGCAGGCACAGTTGGTATAACTTTAGGAAAATATGTGGTAATTTATCTGACTTTTTTGCTTTTTCATGTCTCTCAAAATGTTTCTATTTAGTACCAATTCTTCCACCATTTGCTTTAGTTTCAGTGCGCATATACAGAAAGCCCATGTCATAAAAGAAGTCAAAAGCAATCTTGGATAGTCTGAGCCCTTCTCCCAGATTGTCTGATGTCAATTTGTTTTCTGGCACTACTTCTTCCACATCTTCTTCCTCACTGTCTAGCACTGGTTCAGAAGCACTCACCTCCATCAAGTCATCTTCTGTTAATTCCTCTGGCATGGTATCTATTAGCGCTTGAATATTTCCAAGATTCATATCTTGAAACTCTTTACTCCCCAACTTTTTTTTTGCCATATCCACAATCTCTTGAATAATTTCCTCGATTGGCTCTTTTGTAAATTCTGGGAAGTCACGAACAACTTCTGGATACAGTATTCTGTAGCAGGAATTTATTGTTTTAGGCTTGATGGCTTGCATGAGCTTTTCTATGAAAACAGTGGCATCTTCAATGGTGTAATCCTTCCAGACTTTCATGATGTTCTCCCTGGCAGGTTCTCTTCCATAGCACTGACAGTCCTTTCCATAGAGTACCATGTGTAATGAGCCTTAAAGGTCATTATGATCCCTTGATTTAGAAGTTGAATTAGAGACATTGTGTTTGGGGACAAGTAGACCACTTTGACGCTTTTGGCATTGACCTCATGGGGTTCTGGGTGGCCAGGGACATTGTCCAATATCAAAAGAAGCTTCAAAGGCACTTCCTTATTAGTAAGGTACTTCCTGATTTCAGGGACAAAGCATTGATGGAATCAATTCAGAAAAAAGTGTTCTCGCTGTCCAGGCTTATTTGTACAGCCAAAAGACTGGCTGTTGGTGCTTATCTTTTTCCTTCAAGGATCAGGGGCTAACCGCTTTATAGATATGGGCAGTCCTGAGCATAAACCCAAATGCATTTGTATAATACAGTAGAATTAGCCTGTCCCTTTCTGCCTTAAATCCTGGTGCTTACATCTCTTCCTTACTAAGAAATGTCTTTTGTGGCATTTCTCCCCACCAGAACATGGCACGTTCATCTGCATGAAAAACCTGTTCAGGCAGATATCCTTTCTCATCATGATTTTCTTAATGATGTCTGTTACCTCTTGGTTGGCAGAAGCTGCTTCTCCTGTTATCTTGACATTTTTAAAGCCAAAAATCTCTTTCTAAAATTATCAAGTCATCTTTTGCTGGCATTAAATTCTCTAGCTTTGGATTCTTCACTTTCCTTTTGCTTTAAGTTTTCATATAATGACTTTGCTTTTTCTTGAATCACATTGGAGTCTATAGGTATAGCTTTATTACAGAAATCCTGCACCCACATAAAAGCTGCATTTTCTTTTTTTCTTTTTTTTTTTTTTGAGACGGAGTCTCGCTCTGTCGCCCGGGCTGGAGTGCAGTGGCCAGATCTCAGCTCACTACAAGCTCCGCCTCCCGGGTTCCCGCCATTCTCCTGCCTCAGCCTCCCGAGTAGCTGGGACTACAGGCGCCCACCACCTCGCCTGGCTAGCTTTTTGTATTTTTTTAGTAGAGACGGGGTTTCACCGTGTTAGCCAGGATGGTCTCGATCTCCTGACCTCGTGATCCGCCCGTCTCGGCCTCCCAAAGTGCTGGGATTACAGGCTTGAGCCACCGTGCCCGGCCAAAGCTGCATTTTCAATGTGAGATAAAAACGTATTTTGCAAAACGTGCAAAGTTTCCGTGCCTGCTTGCATAGCTGCAGCAATGTGTTCACAGATTTTCTTTCTTTTTTCTTTTTTTACAATGGTACTTATGCTGGATCATTTATCTTGCAATGTTGAGCACCTGCAACTGCAGAACTCAGTGTAGGGTGCATATCAAGCAGATGTAATGGCATGGCTTTTCTCTGCTTCTTGGGAGCACTTCCAGCATCACTAGTGGCACTTTGTATGGGCCTCATGATGTTATTCAAGGTTTATGGTATTGCACTAAACACAATAAAAAATATGCAAGAACTGCATGAGATAACTTTTTACTGAGATATGCAATATTCTAGAGAGATGAACTGCTTACACGGAGATGATTAGTGTCACATTTTAAGCGTAATACTTGAGCTCACCAATAGCAATAGAAGGTGGCTACAAAATTATTACAGTGTATACTACAGTTAATTTCATGCAGTTATGATATAATGCTGCATCTTTATGTTGGTTTACATTGATCTCAACTGTGAATGGTACCACATAGGGTCTTTGTGTTGTGTGCATACATTCAGATAAATTTTAACTTCCTATAATAAGTATGTGTAAATTTTATGATAGTAAATGATAACATAAGCTAGTATCTACATATATTTTACATATTAATGACATACCTAACATTTTGTTAACTTTTTTTTTTGAGAGCATCTCACTCTGTCACCTAAGCTGGAGTGTAGTGGTGTGATCACAGCTCACTGCAGCCTCGACCTCCTGGGCTCAAGTGATCCTCCTGCCTCAGCCTCCCAAGCAGGTGGGACTACAGGGGTGTACCACCACACCTGGCTAATTTTTAATTTTTTTCTAGATACAGGGCCTCACTATATAGTCCAGGCTGATTTTCAATTTTTTGTGCATATTTCTAGGCTGTGTGGTTTGTCTGCAAGTTTTTTCAATTTGTCTCAAATCTCCAAAATTTGTTTCAATGTTTATTGAAAAAATCCCGCATATAATTGGACCTGCAGAGTTCAGACAAATTTTGTTCAAGGGTCAGCTCTACTTCCCATTTCCCCCAGTGTAGAAGCCAAAGTCCTCACAGTGCCTTTCAAGGCTTCCTCCTCCCTCCCTCTTTCTTGAGGCCCTCATTTCAGCTGTTCCCTTGCCTGGAATGCTCGTCCCCTGGCTCATTCTCTCCCCATTCAAGTTAACTACAATCTCACTGTCTCAAAGAAGCCCACTTCGTTCTGCTTTTCCACCCTGCTATCCTGATCTCATTTACCCAGTTCCCCCTTTTCTTCATTGTATTTAACACTTCTAACCTATGGTATAATTTACTTATTGATTTTATTTATTGTTTACCATTTAGCTCCTCTTTCTAAAATTTTAAGCTCCACGGGGGCAGGATCTTTGTTTTGCTCACTGATGGGTCCTAAGGGACCAGAAAAAAGTCCTAAGTGAACAGTGGCATTCAGTAAGTATTTGCTGAATGCACGATTGAATTAATTGAACAATCACATTACAGTTATTATCTTTAATCCTTTTAACAATCCTAATCACTATGATTCCCATTTACTAGGTGAGAAAACTGGAGCTCAGCTAGATTATCTTATCCAAAGCAAAAGGTGTTACCAAGAGCGAATGACAGGATTTATACCCAGGTCTGCCTTTCACCAAAGCCAGTGTGCTTTCTTCAGTGCTGGTCTCACATCTTCTCAAGTAGGATTATCATAGATAAAAACAGATTGAGTTATGTTTTGTCATAACATGACAGAGGAGACCCCATACAAACCAAGGGAAGCCTGTGTTTTTTGTGATTCTGGGCTTGACCATGACCCTTCCTGTAGTTTTGAGGTTTTAGGATAGGGGATTGAGGATCAGAGAGAGTGTGCTATGGTCTGAAGGCTTACGTCTTCCCAAAAATTCATTTGTGGAAATTCTAAGATCCAAAGTATTAAAAGGTGGGGTCTTTGGGAGATGATTAGATCATGGGAGTGGAGCCCTAAGGGATGGGATTGGTGTCCTTCCCTTAAAAGAGACCCATGGAGTGTTCACACCTGCACTCCCAGCACTTTGGGAGGCCAAGGTGGGTGGATCACTTGAGGTCAGGAGTTTAAGACCAGCCTAACTGACATGGTGAAACCTCATCTCTACTAAAAACACAAAAATTAGCCAGGCATGGTGGTGGGTGCCTGTAATCCCAGCTACTCGGGAGGCTGAGGCAGGGGAATTGCTTGAGCCCAGGAGGCAGAAGTTGCAGTGAGCCAAGATTGCACCACTGCACTCCAGCCTGGGCAACAGAGTGAGACTCTACCAAAACAAAACAAAACAAAACAAAAAAACCAAAAAAGAACTTACAGAATTTGTTCACTCTTCCACCACATGAAGACACAGCTAGAAGGAACCATCTATGAACCAGAAAGCCCTCACTGGATACTGTAATGAATCTTCCAGCACCTTGTTCTTGAACTTCCCAGCCTCCAGAACTGTGAGAAATAAATTTCTATTGTTTAGAAGCCACTTGGTTTAGGATAGTTTGTTATAGGAGCCTGAAGGCACTAAGATGAAGCAGATGATTCCAGAAGGCTGAATTACACGTTCTTAAATTTACACGTAAAACATACTAATCTAAAGAAGAAGGGAGAGAGTAGACATGGGTCCAAAAGGATCTGCAGTAAGCAATATCGCATTCTGTTTGGTTTTGATTTTTAGGTCCCTATTCAGTAAACATCTCTTAAGATAGTGTCTCTCAAATTGAAGTGTGTTAGAAATTTCCTGGGCATGGCCAAGTACAATGACTCACCCCTGTAATCTCAGCACATTGGGAGGCCAAGGCGGGTGGATCATTTGAGGTCAGGAGTTCAAGACCAGCCTAGCCAACATAGTGAAACCCTATCTCTACTAAAAACACAACAATTAGTCGGGCATGGTGGCTCGCACCTGTAGTCCCAGCAACTGGGGATGCTGAGGCAGGAGAATTGCTTGAGCCTGGGAGACGGAGGTTGCAGTGAGCCAAGATTGTGCCACTGCACTCCAGACTGGGCAACAGAGCGAGACTCTGTCACAAAAAAAAAAAAAAAAAAAAGAAAAGAAAAGAAATTTCCTGGGCAGGATATTAAAAATACAGATTCCTAGGCTCCACTCCAGAAGTGCTGGTTTAGTACTCCTGTGAAGCAGAAGTCTGCATTCTCAAGAAGCTCTTCAGCAGTTTCAAACCAGTGGACCAGAGATTACACCAGAAATCTGCCCCCAAGATTCGCAAGTGAAAAAAAAAAGTAAATGACTTTAGGGACTTTTCAATTCCTTAAGATGTTCAATATTTCAGTTTTTATCTTTTTCCTTAATAATGGAGGATTGTGTCATATTAAGACATTGAAATTGGCTTAACTGCTCCCTCTAAGGAACCTTTGTCATTTGGCTGGTTAGTGACTGGAACCTACTGACGGGGTGGCCATTGGAATGCACAGTCCCTGCATGCAACATGCTTTATGGAAATATTTGTTGACTTAAAATCCAAGTGCTTTGCAACTTCTCCTGAAGAGCTCAATAAATGGAATACAGCAATTATTCTCATGACTACAGTTAAGTTTAGTTGTTAACATCCTAAGTACTTATGTCCCTAAGCTGTTCTCCCAAGTTCCACAATTTATGAGGTAACTGGAAAAGTGGAAGTATTGAATCAATGCCTTTCATGGTGTAGAAAATTCTTCCTTTTTCTTGACATCTCTTTCTTGTCACCATGTAGTTGGGAGATGTGCCTCCACAAAGACATGATTAAAGGGAAGCCTACACAATGAGTTTGCTAATAGCATTTTCCCTGTTTACAACTAACTTCTGATTAAAGTCCTACACATGTACTCTCATTGGAGGTAAGAGTATAGCTGGCTGCCTCTTTCAAGTAGAAACTTAGTGATTACAGTTTTGGAAAGACATCCATCTCAAGCTGAGAGCCTCATTTTTTTAAAGTCATGAAATTAAATTTGTCACTTCATGAAGTTTAACTTTTCTTAGGGTTAATTAAATCAACACACATTCATAGAATGCTTTCTTAAATAGGAATCCCAGTGTACCCAATTGCAATGGAAGGACCACCTCCCCCAGCTGGTTGGATGAGCAGTCCATTCTTGGATGGTTTGGCAGCTGTTGCTGAGAATGCTGCCTGGGGACCACCAAGTAAAAGTGAGGAAGTACGGTGTTGCTAAAATTATATTTAGTTTAGCCTTATATATTGCTGTGTTAGCTTTCTACAGCTTAGGATATTTTTATCTAAATAAGTTCTTGTTAACTATATTTAGGGTCCTCTCTTCTTTCTTCTGAACTGAAGTTACATGGACAGTCAGGAGCTACCCAACATTTTGGTCAACAATGGACGACATAAGTGGTCCCGTAAGACTGTAATGGAGCTGCAAATTTCCTATTGCTTAGGAATGTTCTATACAGTGAAAGGCTTAGTGCCACTACGGCTCAGTGACATCTTAATGTCATAGTGCAATGTATTACTCACCTGTTTGTGGTGATGCTGGTGTAAACAAGCCTACTCTGTTGACAGTTATATAAAAGTATGGCACATTCAATTATGTATAGTATATAATATTAATACTCACATTATATTTATTATTATAATAATAATAAATGACTGTGTTACTGGTTTATGTATTTACTATATTTTTAAATGTTATCTTATAAGGTACTCCTTTTGCCCATTTTTAAAAAGTTAACTGTAAAGCAGCTTCAGGCAGGTCTTCAGGGGGGATTCCAGAAGGCATTGTTATCCTAGGAGATGGCAGCATCTCCATGGGTGTTATCGCCCCTGAAGACCTTCCGGTGATATTGATGATGCTGACCCTGTGTAGGCTTAGGCTACTGTCTGTGTTTGTGTCTTAGTTTAAAATAAAAAAAGTTTAAAAAGTAAAAAACAATTAAAAATAGAAAAAAACATATATGATCAAGATTAAAGAAAGAAAATTTTTATACAGCTATATGATGTGTTTCAAGAAATGTATTATTACAAAAGAGTAAAAAGATTTTTTTAAAAAAATTAAAAAGTTTATAAAATGAAAATGTTATGGTTGGAGAAAGAAAAAATTTAAAATAAAATTAGCGTAGCCTAAGTGTACAGTATTTATAAAGTCTACAGTGGTGTAATGTCCTAGGCCTTCACGTTTACTCGCCACTAACTCACTGATTCACCCAAAGCAACTTTTCTTGTTGCTCCATTCATGGAACCAGCTCTATCCAAGGTAAGTGACCTAGACAGGTCACTAGACAGTTTTTAATTTTTTATACTGTGTTTTTACTGTACCTTTTCTATGTTTAGATAGATAAATACTTAACGTTATGGTACAATTGCCTACAGTATTCAGCACAGTAACATTCTGTACAGGTTTGTAGCTTAGAAACAATAGGCTATACCATATAGTCTAGGTGCACAGTGGACTATACTCTCTAGGTTTGTGTAAGTACACAGTTTGATGTTAACACAACAATGAAATCATCTAATGACACATTTCTCATAATGTATCCCTATCGTTAGGTGGTATGTGACTGTGTTTACTTTGGTAATCCTGTTGCTTTTGACCCCTTTATCAATTGCCCCAAACTTTTATTATAACATTACTTAAACAACATTTAATAATTCATCTTATTGCTACATTTTATCAAGTTACTTTCCGATTCCTAATTTTATCTTCAAACTGTCTAAATTAAATATAGTAATAATGACAACATGTGCTCCATTAGGGACCTCATCTTGAGGATGATTCTGAGGATCAGAGTGACTTATCTAAGGTCATCTAGCCCACGAGTGGTAAAATCTTGACTAAAAATCCCAGTCCTTTGGCCTTCTAGCTATGGACACGACCTCACATTCCTATGGCTAACAGGAGACATGGGAACTGTTCTCAGCTGTAGAACTGACAACTAACTAGCTAACCCGGGAGGACAATCTATTATCCTGGTCTCTTTAACACAGCATTCTAACCAAGAGAACCAGTCTGTGGGGATTATCCCAGATGATCGTCCCCATTCATCATCATTACTAGAGGGATAATGAAGCAATGCTTCCTTTGTATAGATCTCAATCTAATTACTCCAGCTAGGGAAATTTGTCTATGAATTTCCAAAAGTTTTCATTACCTCTATTTTATTGAAATGTTCAAACATTGGTGATAGGGTTTTGAAATTATTTCCTGTTTTAGAAAAGCATTAGCCCCTCTGAAGCCGTATTTTTACTGTAAGTATGAAATTTCACAGTTTAAGCAAAATAGATATCCTTCTCATTGTTACATGGCACATACTCCAAAACTGACTACACAATCAGGTAAAACAATACTCAGCAAATTCAAAAAACTGAAATCATATCAATCACACTCTTGGACCACAGCACAATAAAAACAGAAATCAATACTAAGAAAATCACTCAAAACCATATAATTACATTGAAATTAAACAACCTGCTCCTGAATGACTTTTGGGTAAACAATGATATTAAGGCAGAAATCAGGAAATTATTTGAAGCTAATGAGAACAAGGATACAACATACCAGAATCTTTGGGATATGGCTAAGACAGTATTAAGAAGGAAGTTTATAGCACTAAAAACCCACACTGAAAAGTTAGAAATATCACAAATTAACAACCTAACACCACAATTAAAAGAACTAGAGAAGCAAGAGCAAAACAATTCCAAAGCTAGCAGAAGACAAGAAATAACCAAAATCAGAGCTGAACTGAAGAAAATTGAGACATGAAAATCCATACAAAAGAACACGAGTCCAGAATTTGGTTCTTTGAAAAAATTAATAAGGTAGACCCCTAGCTAGACTGATAAAGAAGAAAGAGAGAAGATCCAAATACACACAGTTGGAAACGATAAAGGGGATATTTCCACTGATACCACAGAAATTGTTTTAAAAAACAAATTGGAGACTACTATAAATACCTCTATGCACAAAAATTAGAAAATCTAGAAGAAATGAATGAATTTCTGGACACATACAACCTCCCAAAACTGAACCAGGAAGAAACTGAATCATTGAATAGAGCAATAATGAGTTTCAAAATTGAATTAGTAATAAAAAGCATACAAACCCAAGAAGGAAAACAAAGCCTAGGACCAGATGGATTCACAGCCAAATTCTACCAGGATATATAAAGAAGAATTGGTACCATTCCTATTGAAATTATTCCAAAAATTTGAGGAGGAGGGACTCCTTCCTAACTAATTCTATGAGGCTGCATCATCCTAATACCAAAACGTGGCAGAGACACAACTGAAAAATAAAATTTCAGGCCAATATCCTTGATGAACATAGATGCAGGAATCCTCAATAAAATACTAGCAAATTGAGTCCAGCAGCACAGAAAAAAGCTAATTCACCATAATCAAGTAGACTTCATTGCTGGGATGCAAGATTGGTTCAACATAAGCAAATCAATAAATGTAATTCATCACATAAACAGAACTAAAAAAAAACCCACATGATTATTTCAATAGATGCAGAAAAGGCTTTCAATGAAGTTCAACATCACTTCATGTTAAGAAACCCTCAGTAAACTAGATATTGAAGGAATATACCTCAAAATGATAAGAACCATCTATGACAATCCCACAGCCAATATCAGAATCAGTGGATAAAAGCTGGAAGCATTCTCTTTGAAAACCAGCACAAGACAAGGTTGCTGTCTCTCACCTCCTATTCAACATAGCATTAGAAGTTCTGGCCAGAGCAATCAGGCAATGGAAAGAAATAAAAGGCATCCAAATATGAAGAGAGGAAGTCACGCTATCACTGTTTGCAGTTGACATGATTCTATAACTAGAAAACCCCATAGACTTGGCCCAAAATTTCTTCAGCTGATAAACAACTTCAGCAAACTTTTAGAATATAAAATAAACAATAAAAAATCACTAGGATTCTTATACACCAACAACAAAAGGCTGAGAGTTATATCAGGAATGCACTCCCATTCACAATGACAACAAAAAGAGTAAAATACCTAGGAATACAGCTAACTAGGGAGTAAAAGATCTCTACAGCAGGAATTATAAAACACTCCTCAAAGAAATCAGAGATGACGCAAACAGAAAATCATTCCAACTCGTGGATATAAAGAATCAATATTAAAATGGCCATAGTGCCCCAAACAAGTTACAGGTTCAATGCTATTTCTATCAAACTACCAATGGCATTCTTCATAGAAGTAGAAAAAACTATTTTAAATTTCCTATGGAATAGAAAAAAGAGTTTGGATAGCCAAGGCAATCCTAAGCAAAAAGAACAAAGCTGGAGGCACCACATTAGCCAACTTTAAACTATATTAGGGGGTTACCATAACCAAAAAAGTATGGTACTGCCACAAAAACGGAGACATAGACCAATTGGACCTAGTAGAGAGTTCAGAAATAAGGCCACACACCTACAATGATTTGACCTTCAACAAAGCTGACAAAAACAAGCAATAAGGAAAGGGCTCCCTAGTTCCAAGGTAACTGGATAGCCATCTGCAGAAGACTGAAACTGGACTGTTACCTCACACCACATAAAAAAATCTACTCAAGATGGATTAAAGACTTTTAAATGTACAACCAAAATCTGTAAAAACTCTGGAAGATAACCTAAGAAATATCATTCTGGATATAGGACTTGGCCAAGATTTCGGGATGAAGATGCCAAAAGTAACTGCAACAAAAATAAAAATGGACAAATGGGATCTAATTCAACTAAAGAGTTTCTGCCCAGCAAATGAAACTATCAACAGATAGACAACCTACAGAATGGGAGAAAATATTTACAAACTATGCATCTGACCAAGGTCTAGTATCTAAAATCTTTAAGGAACTTAAACAAATTTACAAGCAAACAAATAATCCCTTTAAAAAATGGGCAAAGGACATACACAGACACTTCTCAAAAGAAGACATACATGCATCCAACAAATATGTGAAAAAGTGTTAAACACCACTAATCACTAGAGAAATGCAAATCAAAACCACAATGAAATACCATGTCATACCAGTCAGAATGACTATTATTAAAAGTAAAAAAATAACACATGCTGGTGAGGTTGCAGAGAAAAGAGAATACTTATACATTGCTGGTGGGAGTGTAAATTAGTTCAACCATTGCAGAAAGCAGTGTGGCTATTCCTCAAAGAACTTGAAGTAGAATCCAGCAATCCCGTTTGACCCAGCAATCCCGTTATTAGGTATATACCTGAAGGAATCTAAATCATTCTGCCATAAAGACGCATGCATGTGTATGTTCATTGCAGCACTATTCACAATAGCAAGACATGGAATCTACCTAAATGCCCATTGACAGTAGAATGAACAAAGAAAATGCATCTATATATGTCATGGAATACTTTGTAGCCATAAAAAGAACAAAATCAAATTCTTTGCAGCAAAATGGATAGAATTAGAGGCCATTATCCTAAGCAAACTAACACAGGAACAGAAAACCAAATACCACATGTTCTCACTGATATGTGGGAAGTAAATAGTGAAAACATATGGCTACTAGGAGGGAAACAACAGACACTGGGTCTACTTGAGGGTTAAGAATGGAGGAGGAAGAAGATCAGAAAAAAATACCTGTTTGGTACTACACTTATTACCTGGGTGACGAAATTATCTGTACACCAAATCCCCATGACACACAGTTTACCTATGTAGCAAACACGAATATGCACCCTGTACCTAAAATAAAAGTTAAAAACAAAAGAATAAATAAAAAATTTCAAACTTTAGTTACTTTCAAACAGAAAGAAAATCACTATTCTTTTCATTTGGTGAAACACTGCAATGGCTTTTTATGTCTCTATTTTATCCAAAAGTACATTGAATTTTTCAAAAAGTACATTTTCCCATATTTCCTAGTACAGAAATATGTAATATAGGTACTGAATACATATAGTGAAAAGGATGCACAACTATTTGCTTTGGTCATTAAGATTTTCACAGAGAGAAGCCAAACTGCAAGGGACTAGCCAAATGTCTACATGTGTTTTGGGGTCAGAGAACCAGGTAGAACCACAGTTGAAAGTTCTATTTGCTAAATAACCTAATGTTTCTCTAATGATGTGTTGTGAAGACCCTTGATAAGTTTTGTAAAGAGAAAATCATGACTCTCATGCAAATATAGAATGAACAATTGTCAAAGATTTTATTCAACTCACTAATTAATGAGGAAACTTGAAAGACATTTAAAACTGGTTCCAAGAGCATTTTGAGTTGCTAGGAATTTATAGACAATGCTAAAATAAGATAGAGGGATTAGATACAAAAGTGGTTAATATTCAATAGAACCATAAACCATAACTTCTCTGCTTATCCATTCCAGTAAGCAAAAATCTACAGGTTAACCACTGTCTCTGCAGAATTGTAAAATGGCCTGGGCAATAAAATGCCAACCAAGCTCAGCACTTGACTGAAAAGGTTCCCAGTAGTCCCCTTTTGCCTATTTCCAAGTTTCAGATAATTTTCTGACACCTTGGTGTGATAAAGTTTTCTTATCATCATGAATCTCTTACTTCCAGGTCTACTTCTTGCACTGATCCCTTTCTTCATCCTTTTATTACCCTTTTTCTGTCTTTAATATGTATTTTCCCTTCTAGTTGAAACTACACTTAATTTTTGTCTTGGGTGAAAATGAATTGTGGCATTTAATCTGTGACTTCCCTTTTAGTCAACGAGTACTCTCCTCTTTTGTTTCATCCATCCGTCTGTCCTTCCACCATCCATCCATGCATCCATCTTTCCATCCATTCAATTTTCTATCAATTTTTATTCATTTGTTTTCACATTTATTCAGTAAGTATCTACTGAATCCTGACTACAGGTAAAGCATGTGTTAGGTGGTGTGGAGAATAAATCCTTAACACATAATATTCATACCTTCTCTGAATTCAAGTTTGTAAACTAGTTGGTATGACAAACCATCCATGAAAATTATGAAATTTTTTCACCACTACTAAAATAATAAAATTTATCATTGTCACAGTCCAATAGTTTTTTTGAATACCTACCTGGTCAACCAAGATTGGCCCTCTCCAAAGTGAATTATTATCAATAGAGTTATCCCTCCAGAAGCAGAGTTTGATTGGGAAATTTTTAATTTTGCCCACTGAACCATATGCCAATTCGGCAAAAATTTAGAGTCTGTTGTGCCCTGGGAACTGGATGGGCACTGGGAATACAACCTCATGGAACTTTGCTAAAAGACAAGATCTTCCCTGGGAGATGTTATCTTTCTACACTGCTGGTAGTAACTTAAATATTAATGTAGGAGTTTTCAAGAGTAGATTTTTGTTTGGGATAGAGACTGTGAAGGCATTTGAAACTCAAGGGGTAAGAAGAGGAACCCTCTTGAATGAAGGAATGAAGAAAAAGGATGATGGAGTTTCAGTCATTTTAGGAATATATGAGAGAGTTGAGAGAGTTGTGAAGTTGTTTAGTTTTGTATTTTGTTTGTTTGTTTTGGACAGAAGAGGATTGGTTGGTTATTTGTTTGTTGATTGATTGATTGGTTAAGGAGAGACAGAAAAGAATTGAAGGGAGTAAAGGACATCACAGAAATACCATCTGGGCCCTGATTGGGGGAGTGAGAGTAGAGTAGGTGGAAAAAACACGTTTTAGAAATGCAGAGGGCTTCATCATCTTAGTACGTAAAGGCACTCAACATGCCGCCAAGGTTGCACCGTAAGACACTTAGAAGCCATTCTTGAGAAGCCAAGTAGGTAATCCTAGTTGAATTAAAAATCTAGGCAATCATACATCTTTGTCTGTCTAATTAATATGTATATGGCTGCTTTCAGCATTTAGTTATTTGGTTTCACACAGTTTAGTGAACTGAACAGTCCTCTTTAATATGCAGAAGAAATCGTCTGCGTATGTTAAGCATTAAGAGTTTCCATGATGTCCCTGTGTTAAAATGTTCATAATTTCACTCCTGGGGGACAGGGCATGAGGGATTGGCAAGAGGAAGACTGAGAACTAAGGTCACATTAGCGGAGGAAGAGGAGTTTTAGCAATCTTTGTCAGTTTGTTGGCATTGCCTAGAATTAATCCTGTTCTCAGGGAAGAGTCAAAATTGTTATAGGATCCATCCCTTTTATTCACATGTCTTGAAAATAAGATTGAAATAAAAGCTGTTGCTAGGATAATGCTGTGCTAAAGTGGAGGTAATGTTTAACATGTGCTTTTGGAAAACGTAAATAAATTGCCATATTTGCTTTCTTTATCTGTCTCCTCCATTTGAATGTACTTGTGGTAAAGACTTTTGGTCAGGTGAGTTAAAAAACTCAGTAAACTTTAGAGCATGGTTTAGTAGAAAACATATTATAGCTTCTATTTAAGGTATATATTACACAGAATAATCTACAAATACAAAGAAATGTGTATTACTGTAAACATATATGTATACACACTTAACTGTAGTTAAAATTTACATTATACATATACATATATATATATATTTATTTTTCTGTATATGCATAAGACTCAACCCATTGCCATAACTCCCAGAAAAGAGTCCAACTACAGTCATGGCTAATGCCAAGTCCAATAACCATGGGCTCTTTTAAGAGTCCTTGTGTGTGCGAAGGATGTGTCCAACATCAAAAAGTCAGTCTTCTATTCCCATCTTTTTCTTTAACTCACCAGGGGACTTTGAGCAAATTGCTTCCTTGCTCTGGGCATCATTGGTTTTCTCATCATGACATGAAGGGTTAGGACAGGATCACTCAACAGTTTTTCTAGCTTGTGGACTCTAGATCTGACCAAAATTTAAGTTCGTTAGAAACAATGCTTCTGTTTTCCGGGTGACTTTCATTCTGTTCCTTCATTCCAAAGCAACCTTCTGGCTTCCCTTCCTGCCTTAGCTGCCCATCCTTTCTTCTTCCCTTTCTGTTTGCTTCTCTTTCATCTTCTTTCAAGCCTAGTTGGAAGTTGTAGTCCTCATTGATAGAGGGAAGATTCAAACTTCCTCCCCTCACATTTTTGAACTCTTATAAAAAATAATCTGAGACATTATGTGGTAATTTTAGCTTCACAAATGTATGTGCTTGAATGCGTTTATCTGACAACAATTCTTCTGAGAGAACCATGCTGGCAAAATGGTTGGTCTTGTGAGATGGTTAGATGACAGCCTACGACTCTGCTGGTTGTGCACAGTGCAGTCTCTGAAGACACGATAGTATTGCTCATTTGTTTACTCGGGAGTTTACAAAATCTTCACCTGATTTAGACTTGCACACAGTGTATTATCTAAATGTCTTTATGGTAGGACACTGGGTTTGCCTGAAATATTCACCAATGTGAGGGATGGTTTTGGCCATGTCTGGCAGTGGGGAAGAGTGCAGCCCCGCCTTGTGGTGGCTGGAGCACCATCCAGGGACATGCAAGTGTCTCTGGGAGTTTTTCTAGTCAAGGCACTGCTGTGAACAGTCCTTAAGCTGTGACAGTGACAGGATCACATCTCAGAGGGCAGAAGCTCGAGGCCCTCTGCATGCTGCTAAAACAGTATCAGAATTGAGGTGAAAGGTTTAATTTTAGGCTTTTAAGAGCTAGGCCTTTTTTCTCCACAAAGCCTAAGATCAAATTGTTGCTTATCATCTTCATTTTCCTTGCTGGCAATAAAGTTCTTGACCGTCATTCGTCAAAAATGGATGCAGCAACAGATTTGCAATATAGACTATTTAAACCTGTTTAACTCTGAAAGCCTCTCTTTTTACTGACTTCCTATTGTAAGAAATCTTCAATCCACAGGTCATCTGCAGAGATTTTAAATTTAGTTCAGATTTGACAGTTTACGATTGGAAACCTTGAACTTTTAGTTTTGAAAATATCTCTTTCATCAAGGAAGGATTTGTTAAAAAGGTGCTCTTTTATCCTAATAGCCAAACACATGACACAGACACTCAATCCAACCATTATAGTTTGAGCAGGGATGTGAAAATTCTTTTTCATCGAGGGTCACAGAAGAGAAAAATCTATTGAGGGTCACTCAAATGAAAAATAACTTAATGGAGTTAGAACATAAGGATTTATAACAAATAACCATCTGTCAAGGTTTTAAATTTAGAACAGGGAACAGGAAATTCTATTCTGGAAGTAAAACATATAATAAATATCTTTCTATCCTATAATTAGCTCACTGAAGGAGTGAGGGCTGAAAGACATGGAGAAAGGAAGATGGAATAAAGGAAAATGGAAAGAGAAAGGGTAGAGTTAGGAGATAAGGGGAGAAGAACCTGAAGAAGGAGGTAGAGAGAAGTAAGCAGGCACAGAATACAGAAATGGGGTCTTTCTGTGGGCCAGCCTAAAGACCCCTCCAAATTTTGATCATCCAGTACCATGTCTTTGGGGAAAGATTAGTTTCCAGCTTTCATTCAAGTCTTCATATTTCATAACTCATAATCTGGACCCAAATCTGCCCTCCAGTTGCTGTTCTGGGCACAGTTCCTTTTCCTCCCTTATGGGTCCACTGCCCTGTGATCTCACTGCTCCCCATGCTGTTGGGCAACTTTTCCTGCCTGCAGCCCCTAGCATTCCCACCAGCCTGCACCTACCTCAGCTCTACCACCACTTCCCCACTCCAAAAACTGCACCCAGAACTTGCTCCCGGCAATCCTCCTGGATTCTGCTTTTCTAGCTCAGAGAAGGGAGCTGGAGATTCCTCCCTCACTTCTAATTTAAGGCAACAAAAACACAGATGGCTAGAGTCTTCTCTGTAGCCTTCATTTTCTCTCCTCTTTCTCCGTTCCTTCCTCCTTCTTTGATTCTCTTGCTTCTTCTCTTTCTTTCTCCTCTCAGCTTGAAATGGGTAGAAAATTAACAAGTGCAATAACTCCTCCAAATTTTTCTCTCTTTCACTCTTCTTCCCTTCAATGAAGTCACAGCTAAGTATGAATATGGAAGGAGTGTGAAGGAAAGAGGAAGAGGAGAAGAAAGGTAAAAATAAGACTGATGTCAGGTACTGCAGGAGAAATCCTTTAGAGTGTTTTGTGACCATTCAGAAGTAAAAGAATAAAATTAAAGCTGTTAAAAAGCAGTGGGATCCCTGCCCACTGTTACTTCTTCACCTCACACACTTATTTTTCCCTGTTTGAAAAAATGCAATAACGTATTAACTCTCCATTAACTAGAGTGCTTTATAAATGGTATATGCTGTTCCTTGCTCAAGAGATCTAACCGTAGGTGGGCATGTTAAAAGCTTTACAAGTCTCCTTGTAACAGAGCCTTCCAAGTACCAACTGTAGACCCACCTGTGGTAGGTAGGCTTCTAAGGTGGGGCCCAATAAGCCCTGCTTCCTGGCATTCATGTCCTTGTGTAGTGTAATCGCTTCCTTTCCATTGAGTGTGAGCTGGACGTAGACACTTATTTCTAATGAATAGGATATGGGCAAATATGATGGGAATATGGCAAATCTTCAAGATTAGATTATAAAAGGTGGTGACTTTCATCTTGCTGATATTCTTTTGCTCTCTTTCTCACTTGCTCACTCTAATGAAGGCAGTTACCATGTTATGAGCTGCCTTAGAGAGAGGCCCATGTGGCAAGGAACTAGGATGACCTCCAGCCAACAGCCAGCAAAGAACTAAATCTTGTCAACAACCATTGAGTGAGCTTGGAAGCAGATTCCACCCCAGCCCATTGTCAAGACTCATCTTGAAATGACTGAGGCCTCGGGTAACATCCTGATTGCAGCCTTATGAAAAAACCTGAGCTGAAAACCTAGGTAAGCCATGCCTGGATTCCTGACCAATAGAAACTACAAGATCATAAATATGTACAGCATAAAACTGTTAGTTATGGGTGTACTTTGTTATGTAGCAGTAGATAATTAAGATGTTGCCTTTTAGGTGAACTATTCCTTTAGCAGAATCCTTTTTGGCATCTTAATACCCTTAGGTGGAATTCGTGATTTGCTTACCATAACTCACATTTTGCATCTAGAAGATATTTTAGTAAGATTTTTTTGAACTACCTGGGAAGGGGAAAACTGTTTCTCATAAGCACTGGAACACACTCATTGTTTCTTCTCTACCAATCCTTCCTAGACCAGCTTGATCCTATCTTCTCAAAACTTTCCCATACTCGTAGAGCACCCTGATCTGGCTTATATAATTTAGCTGTTGGTTGTATATTTTCCTATATTTTCCCTTTGTTATTGTACATCTGTCAGGCTAAATTGGACTGTCTTATAATGTAGTGGCTATGACCTAATTTGGGTCCCTGAGCCAAACGGGCGTTCAAGAGTAAAAGAATCAAATAGCTTGGCTGGACTCATTATTGAGTTCATGCTCATTTATTTCCTTTTGTTTGGCTATTACTACCTGGTCAGATGAAAGGCAGTAGCAAAACAAGCCAAAGAATTCTATCACTAGAAGTCTCATGAAATTATTCCTCATTTCTGACATCAAGATAATCACAAGAAGTTTTTGTTATGAACTTAAACTCATATGAAATGTAATATAGATTGTTTTCTGGACAATATCAGCTAGCAGCTAACGTTTATGTTCTATTTGCCAAACATTGTCCTAATTGTTTTGCTTACTCAGGTTTCTGAGATTCTGATTAAAAATCTAATGAAATATAAAATAATGTAAGGTTTAAATAATTTTTAAACCTAAAGAGATGAAATAAATGTATGAATCAAAGTCACATTAAGGATTAAGTGACATCCAGCAATTTTTACCAAGTGATTTTAAAATGTGATGTATAGTAAGCTTTCTTTAGTGACACCTTTTGGCCTCAAAGGGAGCTACGCTGTGTTTGTGAAGGGTGGTAGTGGTGACGGTGGTGGTGATGGTGACAATGGTAGCGACGATGGTGATTGTGGTGGTAGAAGGAATGGTGGTGATGGTGGTTGTGGTCATGGTTGTGGTGATGATGGTGGTAGTGGTGGTGATGGTGGTGGTGGTGATGGTGGTAGTGATGGTGATGATTGTGGTGAAGGTGGTGGTGGTAGTGGTGGTGGTGATGGTGGTGGTGGTAGTGGTGGTGGTGATGATGGTAGTGATAGTAGTGGTTGTGGTGAAGGTGGTTGTGGTGATGGCGGTGGTAATGGTGGTAGTGGTGGTGATGGTTGTGGTAGTGGTAGTGATGGTAGTAGTGATTGTGGTGGTGATGGTGGCAGTGGTGGTGGTGATGGTGGTCCTGGTGGTGGTTGTGATGGTCATGGTGATGGTGGTGATGGTGGTGGTGGTTTTGGTGATTATAGTAGTTGTGATAGTGATGGTGGTTGTATTAGCCCATTCTCAAGCTGCTGTAAGGACATACCTGAGACTGGGTAATTTATAAAGAGGTTTAATTGACTCATAGTTCCTCAAGGCTGGGGAGGCCTCAGGAAGCTTGCAATCATGGTGGACAGGGAAGCAAACATGTCCTTCACATGGTGGAAGGTAGGAGAAGTGCAGAGTGAAATGGGGGAAAATCCCCTTATAAAACCATCGGATCTCATGAGAACTCACTCACTATCACAAGAACAGCATGGAGGTAACTGTCCCCATGATTCAATTATCTCCCACTGGGTCCCTGCCACAACACGTGGGGATTTTGGGAATTAGAATTCAAGATGAGATTTGGGTGGGAACACAGCCAAACCATATCATTGGTGGTGGCGATGGCAGTAGTTGTGGTGACAGCGGTGGTGGTGGGGTGGTTATTTGACTCTTTCCAGGTTAATCATCAGATAACTCATAATTACCTACTATGTGCCCAGGTACCCAAATGAAGTCACAGCCAGTACACCATAAGACAGCCTAGTTCAGCCTGACAGATGTGCAGCAATATAGAGAAATGTAGGAAAATAAACAACCAACAGCTGAACTGTGTGGGTGTGATTAGGATGCTCTAGAAGTTTGGGAAGGTTTCTAAGGAGAACATAGGACTAAACTAGTCTGAGAAGGATGGGTATGGAAGAAAGTAAGTGTGTTTCAGAGCTTGGGGGAAACACAACTTCCTTTTCTCAGGTAGTTCAAAAGAATCTTTTTTTTTTTTTTTTTTTTTTTTTTTTTTTTATACTTGAGGGAGGTGATAAAAGAAGAGATGAAAAGCAGTTCTCTGCCTTGGCCTGAAGATGTCCCTGGTCCCAGTGAATGGCTATTCAGCGAAGAGGCAAACACTACAGTGAGGCAGAGGAGCTGCCTTATCTTAGGCCATGCCAGTTGATAGGGAGGACTAGGCTCAGGAAGGAGACAAATGTGGCCCTGTTCCTCTGAGTCATAAATGTTGCCAAGGAAAGGCACGTGACTATGATCAAAGCTTGACCTCAATTGGTTCTTTGAGAAGCAAGAACTTCTTCCCCCTGTGTTTCCTACGTTAGCAGAGACGGATGTTACCATGTCCACGTTATTAATAAGAATAACAGTAGGTGCTATAACAATTGAATCCCCAAATTTCAATAACTCGACACAGTGAAAGTTTCTCTTTCACCTAAAAATTCAATGTGGATGTTTCTGGTAGGAAGGCAGCATTCCTCAGCTTGGAAATTTGAGGACCCAGGCCCTTGCATCTTGAGCTGCTAATCTCTGTCTCCATTGGCAGAAGGAGAAAGAAAGGGTGAGGTGTCTGCTTTTTGACTTCCTTGGCCCAGAAGGGACATGCATCACTTCTGTTCATACTGTAAGTAAGAAGTAGATATTTGACTCCATCTGGATGCAAGGGAGGGAAAGGATATGTAGTTCCCAAGTGTGTGTGGCAGAAGGGACAGCCTCTTTCCGGCAAAAACTCTACACTATTGAAAGGGGAACATGAACCTTGGCTGGACAGGAATCTTTTTGCCACCTACATGTTATAGATCAGGAATTGCAGTATAGAATTGTGAAAGGGTCAAGATAATATGACTTATTAATGTAAAGTTAGGGATGGAACTCAGCCTCTTTCCCCCCCCCCCAGAAAATACTTGATGGAACCTTCTCAGTGTTAAACTCCATCTAAAGGGAGAGTGGAGTAAAGAGAGAAAAGAGAGCTTCTGTGGCCATGAACAGATATGAGGAGATAGGCAACCCCTCCCTGGGCACCTCATTTCTCAGGTCTGTCTCCTTAGGCATTGCAAGAAATATTCATATATTGAAATGTGCTGCCTGCTGGCTGTCTATGAGGGGAATGATTTCCTGAATGTAGTACATTTTAAATTTTAGTGAACGTCATT
The DNA here is from genome assembly GCF_037993035.2 of Macaca fascicularis. Lineage (NCBI taxonomy): Eukaryota > Metazoa > Chordata > Mammalia > Primates > Cercopithecidae > Macaca > Macaca fascicularis. The sequence continues at coordinate 168,919,677 of NC_088377.1, read as the reverse complement.
TCCTGGAATGTTTGCAAAACGTGCAGCTTCCCAGGTCCCCTCCCAGCAAGTCTGATTCAAACAGCTCTGGGTTAGGGCCCAGAAATCTGTGCTTACAATCAGCACCCCAGTGATTTTTGGGGCAGGTAGTCCTTGCAACACACAGAGAGAGGCATAGACTTGATTAGTATTAAGTTTTATGAGGTTTGCCTAAGCAGGTGTTGCAGAGGTTAACTGTGACCTGCCTTTATTGTCTTGCCCTTGACCCCTGATTACCCATCACCTGCCTACTAACTACCAGCCCCTGCATTTTTTTCCAGAGGTCTTTATATGACCTCTGGAGGCTGCTTTGCCATCCATGTGATAAGCTAGAATTGCCAGAGAATAAACATCATCTGGCAGCAGTTCTTAACTAACACCTTATAAGTGTTGGTGTGTAGATACCCCAGCTCCCTCATCCCTCGGTTGTACCCACTCTCTGCTGTGTGTTTTACACTGACTTCCAGAGTTCCCCACTGGGATCAGGTACCAGGTGCCCACAGTGGTACCTAGCTTGACAATGCACCCTTTATTGGCTCACTTCCCCACCTAACTACCGGGATTCCCTTCACCTCTTAAACTACCTGCTCTTGAATCCTTGTTTCAGGTTGTGCTTCTAGGGGAACCTAAATGAAACCAGTAGAGATGCACATATACCGTATGTCAGAAATTCTTAAAGAATCTTTCCCGTGACTCCTGTATGCAGGTATGAGTTGACTGTGGAAGTGCAAAACACCCTCATTCATGACATTGGTGTTATGAACCTCATTGGCTCTATCTGACTGTCAGTCTAACATGTCTGATTGCTTCTAGCAGCCAGTGTCTAATAAACTGAGCAAAACCCACATGGTACACTCACTGCCATGTGCAGATGGTCTAGCAAGAAAAATATTGTCTTCGTTTCCAAAAGAAACAAATCCCATTCCCACTTTCCCCTGTCAGCTTTGCTCCATGTGGGAGCATCATGCTGTCGATATTTCTCTTGGGTGAGTAGCCTGCAAAGGTTCTCAGCCTTAATGATTACCCCAAAGCAGGAATTGTGGCATAAATCTCCATGTGTGGAATATATATCACAGCTTGAGTTAAATGGACCCCAAACATATGGCATTGTTTTTTGCATTTTCTAACACATGGGCAGTTTCTCACATTTTAAATCAACTGAAAATGAGAAGATTATAGGCAAATCTTCTTGGAGGATTAACTACTAGGAAATATACTTGGTTTGAATAAACATTTGGGGTGGGATGGAGGATGAGGTCAGACACTTTCCAAAGACAGATTGTATATTGCAGAAGGTGGGAGCCCAAGGGGAAGCAAGGTGGATGACTCTAGAATAACCTGCATGTCCGGATGGCCTGGTCTTCAGATACTCTCCCCTGAGTCAGATTGCAGCAATGAGCAAGCAGTGTCATGGTGTTTGGCCCTGACGAATAGAGGTTGTACAACCGATGACTTTTTCCTGTGAACGTTACTGATAGGGACCAGTCCCTCCTGGAGTCAATCTTTCCTCCTGTGTCCCAATGTTGCTATCGGTCTGGGCGAATTATAACCTGTACATGGGCAAATCATAACCTGTACATAAGCCTATGTCACTTGCTCAAGGGCTACTAGATAAAGCCATTGGAAACACTGAAGAATATATAGAAGGGCTCTATTCCTTATTGACCAGATTCCATGTAGGATTTGAGTGACGGTTCTATTTTGAGTATCAAGAGTTAAAGATGATGCAAAACCAAGCATTGGACTTGCACTTTCCTTAGAAGAGATCAAGTCTAGTTTTCTCGCAGAAGGCTGCACCAAAAAGGGCAGCGATGTGCCTGTAAGACATCAGTTCTCTGCAGGTAATGATCAATAGGGAAAGGAGAAAAGCAGCTCATTAGGCATTTCTTCCCCAATTGGCTCACTCAGCCTCCTTAGGCCTTCAAAGCCACAGCCAGCCTTATTGTCCTTATTTTCAAAATGGGCCCGCTAGAGCACCAGGCTGCTACCCTCTTGGCTCATGCCAGGCAATGACCCTACTGGCCCCGCAGCTGGCCTCTTGCCTACCCTGAAGACAATGTTCGGTCAGCAGCAGCAGATGCCCAACATATTTGAGGGCCTCCTCTGCCTTTCCCCTCTGTCATGTTTCTTTCCCCCTCAAATTTATTAATGCACATGTAATAAAGGGTCTAACACGGACTTATTTATACCTCTACATTATACCTATACTGATAGTGTATGTCATACTTAATACTAACATACAGTATATGTGCATCTCTACTGGCTTCATTTGGGTTTCTCTAGAAGCACAACCTGAAACAAGGATTCAAGAGCAGGTAGTTTAAGAGGTGAAGGGAATCCTGGTAGTCAGGTGGGGAAGTGAGCCAATAAAGGGTGCATTATCAAGCTAGGTACCACTGTGGGCACCTGGTACCTAATACCAGTGGGGAACTCTGGAAGTCAGTGTAAAACACACAGCAGTGAGTGGGTCCAACTGAAGGATGAGGGAGCTGGGGTATCTACATACCAACACTTACAAGGTGTTAGTTAAGAACTGCTGCCAGATGATGTTTATTCTCTGGCAATTCTAGCTTATCACATGGATGGCAAAGCAGCCTCCAGAGGTCACGTAAAGACCTCTGGAAAAAAATGCGATAACATTGCTCAGACCGGGATCATGGGTCTGGAATTTGGGGTGGAGTGGGCTTCCTGCTATAGAAATCAGGCCACTGCACTTACTTTACACTTCTGGGGGAGGAGGGATCTCTTCCAGTCCCTAAGAAAAGAAAATCTTTAAAGCTTCTTACACGCAGGCATGAAACCAGGAAGTCCACCCAGTCCCATCTCCGCATAAATTAGGAACTCTTCCCTCTTCCCACCTTCCTTGTCCCGAGTGGCACTGGCCACTGATCACCCTCTTCAGAGCTGCACCAGACATTCACAGGGAATTGAGGTTCCCTATGCAGAAAGGTTTTCAGACAGAGGACCCAACCCATTTTCTGTCTCCAAATCCTCCTCCCTCTCTCTTTTGTGGTTGCTGCTATAAAATAATGATTCAACAATCAAAGCGCCTCTCATGAGGAGATGGGAGAAGGAAGGGAACGAACGGGGAAGAGGTGCCCTGGGCTGAAAACCTGTAGATTTTTTTCTAAGTGACAAAGGGCAAAGGCCCTTTTTTGAAATTAGGAGAGAGACAGCTGTCTCCTCAATGGAAACTTTGCACATTAAAACCAGCCTTGGGAAAAGGCAACCCCACCAAGGAGGAAGTGCTATGGGGTTTTGAAGCCAGACCAGCTGTGATTTCTGGCTCTAATACTTTCCAGCCGTATCTCTAAGCCTCGATTTCTTCTTCCATCTGTAGAGTGGGCTTAATAATTTTGATTATCTCACAGAGTTGATGTGAAAATTAAAATAACTCGAACAGAATAGGCGATATATACAGGAATTAATGCAAGATTCCTGACATGATGCTTAGAAGTTCATGATGCTTAGGAAGATGAAATTCATTATAGAGATGCCGAACGGGGGTCTAGAGCCTGCTTTTTCGGGGTCTCTCCTGTCCTTCTCCATCCTCTTTATCTCCTGAGCTGCCCCCTCTTCCCCCGCGCCCCGCCCTCCCTGGCTCGCCCGGGCCTAGGGCGCCGCCTGCAGTTGCGCAAGGCCGCCTCTAGATGGAACTTTCTCACCAACGCAAGGCCCGGCCGGAGTAGCTACCCCGGCGCTGGGCGGCTAGGGGCTCCTTTCATTCCGGCGGGTTCGGGGTCTGGGGACCTGGGCGGTAACTAGCGGGGAGGAGCGCTGGACTGTGCACGACGAACCCAGCAGGTTTCCACAGGCGGCATGCGAAGGGAATCCCGAGGTTTCCCTGCAGAACCCGAGCACAGCTCTCCCGGAGTTTCCTGCCCCGCGTCTGCGGCTCCTTGAATCATCTCAATACAATGACCGTCCCGGTAGCCACACACGCCCCCTCCTGCGCAGTGCCCTCAGCGGACCGCGCTGTGTGGTACCGCGAGCCCTGGGGACTCCGTAGCATGCGTTCCCGAGACCCTCGGGGGCGGGGAGTGGGGAGACAATTGTCCGAGTCGCGGGGCCGGACAAATGGCGGAACCGCCGCGCAGCGCCAGGCAAACTTTGCAGGGGAACCGTGCCGCTTGCGGGCTCTACTTTAAGCATCCCCGAAAAGAAAGCATGTGGCGGGACACTTGTCATGTACCATGTGTTATTCTCGGTGACGCTTTCTGGAGCTGTGCTCACGGGGGACCCGGGCTCGCGGGTGCTGCCCGTTGTGCTCGGGCGGGCGTCGCGCCTTGCCGCGCCGGTCCCGGGCTCGCCAGGCAGCCGGAGCCGCTGGGCTCCTCCACAGCCATATTCCTCCTTCTGCCGCTCCCGCTTCTTCCCACCCTCCCACTCTGTCGTTGGGTCCTCCCTTTTTTCTTGGGGGCGGGGAAGGTGGGGTGATTTTTAAAAATCAGAACTATTGACATTTCTAGTCTCCTTGTCGCTTCGGGCTGAAGCGCGGAGGGGGATCCGCGGGCCGAGGGTCCCCCTCCCTGCCCTCGCCAGGGCCGCTGGGTGACACCGAAATCCTGAGGCTCCCGCCCCTCGGGGGTTCCTCCTCCTGCTTCCCGAGGTGACTGGTTGGCGCGAAGCGATTGGCGATCCCGGGCGCGATCCCGGCCGCGGCTCCCCGCGCCGCGCGGGGTGAATGGCCGCGGGCGGAGGATCGGGAGGCGCCGGGCGCAGACCAATCGCGGCCGCCGGTGGGAGTATTTGTTATTCACATGGAAGAGACTTGGCGCCGGCTCGGCCAGCTCAGCCCCCTCAGCCCGGAGATCAGCCACAAGTGCGGCCGCTGTGCTCGCCTCACGCGGCGGCGGCGGCGGCGGCGCTGACATGGAGCTGCGGGCCCCCGGCGGGCTTCCTCACCGCGCCCTCTGCGGGGAGCAGGGTAAGACTCGCCGCCCGGCAGCAGAAAGCTGCTCCGAGCAAAGCAAGTGCGGAACCACGGGACAAAAAGCCCCCGGCCCCCAAACTTCCCCGAAATGCCCTGCTTGTTGGAAAAGGAGAATCCCCCCGTTTTATTCCCCTTTCCGTTTTCTTCCCTAAAACCGTTCAGCGGACAGCCAGGTGCACCATTCCTTCCCAGATCACTCTAGTGATTTGCTTTTCCTGAGCACAAGTAGATGGCCCTGCACGCCTGTAGTCTGTGAGAGAACTGGCGGGCGGAGGTGACGGGAATGGGGGGAGAGGGAGAGTGGGCACCAGGGGGCGAGGGGTTGGCCGGGCATTGGAGCTTGATTGGGTGTCTGTTGATTTTACGTTGCAAAGAACAAGGCAGCCACCCCTCTTGTCTACCCGTGATTACATTACAGTAAAGAGGTTCAGAAAAGAGGGAGACTTCACCCGGAACTCCCAAGGCTTGGAGGTGTGATCCCCCAAAAGTTTAGTCGGCGAATGGGAGACTGAAGGGTGACGGGAAAGGGGCAGGCGCGCTCGGCGCTCTGACTGGGCGTGCGGCGGCAGGATTTTAAAGCGCTCTGCCTCGGATCGCCTGCCCCGGGTGACCTCCCAGACCTGCCCTGGTGGAATCCGGACTTGCCCCGCCGATATGACGAGGTACCTTCGTTTCGCGAACCTAACGGGGGGGATTTCCGAAGTTAGCGGCTTCCGGGATGAGTCGGGGTAATACCCCCGCACTCTGAGCGTGGGCTGGATGGATGTCTAACCGGGATCTAGGGAGGATGGGGGTCGCGGGGGAAGCCGGGGGATTCGGGGTCCTCTACATCCGCATCCCCGCACGGCGCACGCTCTGTCTCGAGTTTGCGTTCTCGAGTTAGCACCGCGAGCTTGGGATTTCCGTGCCCCTCTTTTGTGGCTTTCGGGAAACGCCGGAGTTCCGTGTCCTGTTGGGGGTTGGGGGATGGAGAAAAGGTCTCGGGGATCTTGTTTAAAAAGCAAATGCTAACTCGCCCGGATAGCTCCTCTGCAGCTCCCGCGGCCGGCGCGTCCCCAGTTTCGGGTGGCCCCGTGCGGGGCGTGGGCGCTAGGGCGGCCAGGTGCGGCGGGGGCGCAGGCTGCACTCCCAGCGCGCGGGGGCACCCGGGTGGCGCCAGAATGCCCCGGGGCGCGGGAAAGGCGAGAGTAGCCTGGCGCTCCCCCCATGGCCCTAGTCTCTATCCACCCCCGAGCCCGGCTTCAACAGCCCAAGGAACTAAGAAGAAAAAGGAATGTGCGCGGGGGAACAGGGGATCCGGGCGGGCTGAGTGGCCGCTGTTATGGTAGAGATAGAAACAGAGGTAGAGATGGACAGACAGCTCAGCCACGCCAAGCGCGAAGCCCATCCGCCCAGCCAGAAAGCTCGGAGATCCTTTGAGCTTCGTACAGTTGGTGAAAATGTAACAGAATCACCAAAAAAGAAAAAAAAAATTCTTTCGTTTGACACGCGCTCCCTTGGTGCACATGAAATGCGGAGGGACACGCGAGTCACCCAGTTGCACAAAACGGCACCCCCGCGGTTCCCCGGGGAATTACTTCCCCCGTGGCCCAAATTGCGAAGCCTGGGGTCAGAGGGTCTCTGCGCACCCTGGATAGCAGGGGTGAAAACAGATCCCCTCGCCGGTTACAGAAATCCTTAAGTCCCCTACGCAAGTCCCGCCCCCGGGAAGGAATGCCTAATTTGCCATTTGGGGGATCCTTTCCCACAAACCTGAAGGTGCGGGAGTCTCTGGAACACCCAAGAATACACTAGAGTCCAGGCTACTACCGCGATTGAATACAAATCCTGCCAACTGACAGAACTGGAAAACAGGGTTGGTGGTGGAGATACAAGAAAAATCATGAACGGGAGAAATGCATTCCTATGATAGCTTGTATTTTACTTGAAAGAAAAATAGAGAAAAAGAGCCACCAGCAGGTAGATCGTGGATAAACAGCTTATTGCACTTGCCTGTAATTTCCATTTTCCGTTATGAAATTGTTTGTCAATAATTGCAAATGGCTACAGAAACCACTTTAGTTTACCTTGGTCACTTGCTTGTGAATAATACCGTGAAAGATCTCTGTAGGAGGCACAGTCAGCTGTGTGCAATTCATTCTCTGGTTCTTGAAAATGTGTGCCTTGATAATTTTGAAAAGAAAAGCTTTCTCCATCAGGGAAAACGAACCAAGATTTTTTAAAATGCAATTTTCCCATTTTAGAGTCAACTACAGGTTGTACCATGTCTAAGATAGAGAATTCTTGCTTCTGAATAAGGGATATGGGGAGAAATAGATGACGGGAGGCTTTGTAGGAGACAATTGACCCGGAATAAAGAAGAAGATACTGAGAACACAGCTCTCTATACTGTTATTTAGGCTCAATTTGTTCTGTTTGGATTGTGCTAGCTAGTTCTGCCCTATTATGCACCCTTCGAAAGTTATGGCTGCTTGAATAATTCTAAAAACATCTACATCCGAAAGGAATAGAGAAAAGGAGGAGCTGAGCTCCAATGAGTGCAGGGGAAAGTTAGAGGTCTGGAGAGATGTGCTCTTTTCAAAGTTGGCTGAGCAGGTTGAAGCTGCTGCGGGGCTTGTTTAATTGGTATTTATGCAGCAAATAACCCGTCTGACATTCACATTGGCAATTGCGTGCCAATCTTTGTGTATGAATGTTCCATTGTCTTCAGGGAACGATGCACAGCACACTACACACATGTTTTTTTCCTTCCGAGTTTCCTTCCTACCACCTTCCTCAGGTAGTTGGAATGCCCATCATAAAGATGACCTTGCTTTAGTTGGGGGGAGTGGAGTTGCTCTGTCACAGTGTCTTAAAAGAAGAGGCTGCTTGAATTTCTCTCTTCCTGGACCCACAGCCAAGACCTGTCCACATCTGCATGCTTGTCAAGTTGGCTGGCTTGCGGAGGTTCAGGAAACTTGCTGTTTTCTTGATAGACTCTGACTGGGCGTCCCCAGACTCACAAATGTGGTTCATTCAGTAGGGACGGCCACTTCATGTTGTTCGCAGGAGAGGCTATGAGCTGAGAGTTGGCTGGCTTATTGTTTTCGTTTCAAGAGAGGGATCTTGTTTTCTTTCTGCTAGGAATTGGAATTTAGATTTGGGCTTTCTCTCTTTCTTCTTTTTTTCTTTGATTTTCATTTCTACCTGGTACTTTGACAAATTGTGACAAACCCACTCACTGGGAGGGACTCTGAGCATAATATTGCCTCATCCCAGGACACCCTTTCTGAGTGGTGGGCATTGCTGTTGGAGTGATTTGAGAGGTACTATTGAGAGGCTCCTGACTCCTAGCTCCCTGCTCTGGCTTGTTGCATTGCCAGCCTTAACCATTATTAATGGTGATATTTCTTTGGTAAAGAAATTATGGCTCTCCTAGGAATCATTTTGAGAATGCAGATGTTCCATTTGAGGATGACAGTAATGCATCTTCAGGCTTTGATACTTGCTAATGAATCCACTCACTCCCTGGGGAGGGCCAAGGTAATGAAAGAACAAAGACACTGACGGACGGAAGAGACCTAGTTCTGGGGAGGGCAGGGCAGGGCAGGGCAGGGCAGGAGGTGAGCAGAAGTGGGAAAATCTAGGAGAGGCCTCAGAGGAGTATAGATTGTTGGACACATGTGTTGCCAATTTCATACTTTTCCAGGCAGGGTTATGCCTAAAGCTAGAAAGCTGCTGGCTATTTATTGGCTGACTCTTCCAGTGGTCATGACCCAGTGGTAGAAGCATTATATTCTGCCTACAATTTAGGAAGGTTTCCGGTTGTCCTGTTTTCACAACAGGAGATTATCTTGTCACCACTTTCTTCAGAATAGCGATTTACATGCTCAGTGACCATGACCTTTAGTTCTCCAGGTCAGACATGGTACTTCCATTGACTTCTTCTTGCATCCTTTCCAGTTTTCCTTCAAGCTCTGTGCTCTCCATATAGGCTTGTCAGGGTTGACTTTTTTGGACCTGTGACCCTTGTTAAGGTCTGACTAGCCCCAAGTATGATGAGAAAGTGGTTTTCTTAGATCTTCTAAGTACAATACACCAATAACATATTTTAGTTCTAGGACGGATTGTTAAACTAACAGTATCCCTGTGCATTCTTATAGTACTTGGCAGTTTATAAAGTACTTCAACACACATTATATTGTTTGATTTCACAAATTGGGAGATGGGGGAGAATCATTCCCCATTTTAGAAACAAAGAAACTGAGATCTGGTTAAGTGACTTGCTCAGTGCTATACAGTAAGTGCTGGGGGAAGTAAGACTAGAATCAGTGTCTCCTAGGGCTCTAGAACATCCCACACACAGTCCTCATTATCAAATCAGAGTTAGTTTGAGATCCAGCATGGCCTCCTGCCCCCAGGGGGCATGGAGTAAGGGAAGGAACAAAATGGCAGTCCTGCATTTGAATCCTGGCCTGAGACTTTAGACACAGTCATATAATCTTTCTGTTTTCAGGTTCCTTAGATCTTGAATGGCAGCTGTGATACCAACCTCATAGTTGTATTTTAAGAGGGAAATGAAATAATGTGTCTGCAGCTCCAGGTACACTGCAGGCATTCAGTAAGCGTTGATGTCACCCACTTTCTCTCTTCTTATCTGATACATATTATAAAAAGTAGCTTCTCATTACTTTAAATATGGTCTTTTTGTGTAATAGCTGCGTTATTGGAAAAATAAGGGCACAAATTGAATTCTCTTAAATCAGATTGTTTTTTTAAATGCCTGGGATTTAGCTATTTAAAGGAAACCTGTGGTGAATTCTTTTGTAATGCAAATAATTACTTTCTAATTTATCTGTTTAGTAAGTCGAGCTTCTCCTGTATCAGATTTTTTAAAATATGAGGCTGGCTTGTGTAGAAGAGCTTTCACAATCCTCTCACTGATGAAAAAAAGTCACTCAACTTGCAAACAAAATCAGTTATTGTGTTCAGTTGGCAAAGCCTTGCTCTGATGTTTGAGCATAATCTCATATTCCCTTATTATTAAATAATAGAATCTCGGAATAGGAAGCTGGAAGACACCTTAGAGATCATGTGGTCCATCTCACTCATTTCACAGATGAGGAAATGGAAGCACATAGAGGTGAGGGGACATGTCACCTCTGTGTGCTTGGGAGTGTCACCAGCCAGTGACTCTCAGACAAAGATCTGATTCCAGGCCTCTGTTGCCAGGGGAGAGCTCTGTCTGCCCCATCCTCACTCTGCCCCACCAAGAATCCATAGACATGCATACGTATTGCAGCATGGGAGATGATACAGAAATATGATGCATTTTCAAAAACAACCCGAAGAGCTGCAAGTGTAAGCAGTCGTATGAATTGATGAGAATATTCAGCTTAACCTTTTTGTTAAAGAGCTGAATGGAATGCAGCATAGGAATGCTGCTTTGGCCTTTTTATGAGAAAAAAATTACAATTCTTGGATAATGGTATTCCTCAGCGAGGATTTTACCCTATCATATTTTAATTGTACCTGCTAAATGGCCAAGGAAGATGTGATGGCAGACCCAGAGAGGCCCTGCATGCATTGGTGGGTGTGTTCCCATTGACATCATCAACGTGGCCAGGAGACCTCATTTGGAGCAGAAGTGTTTGGACAAACTGCATTGGATCTTCTCAGCCCTTTGAGAGATTCAGAAATCACCTCCCTGGAAATGCCCCCAGATTGTCCCTTCCTAATTAGTACGTTATTGTTCTTCCAGAGCTAAGCGTCAAAGATGTGCACCTTTCTGAAAGACTGCAGTGGAGGGGCAGGGCTGTTCCCTTCTCTCGTGCTGCCACAGCGAGTCCCTGTAGCACTGGGGGCTTTCTCCAATGACAGACCCACCTTTTGGGACAGATGACTTTGGTGGCACTGCTACTCATCAGCTCACCAGCTCAGGGGTTGGGGCCATATTCAATCCCTCGGAACCTTCTTTTCTCATTTATACAAGAGCTAATGCCTGGTGTATGAAAATTTGTGGAGATACTATGTTAGGTACTTGACACTGGTACAGAGAAGGTGTGTAGAAAATAAAGCAGAATTCTGGGCTCTGGCCAGTGAGGAACTGTCCTTCTGGCCTTTTAGGAAACAGAGCACATTTAGGGGGCCACAGGCTTACGGTCCAGCCAGGGTGCCTGCTCCCAGGAGCCTTAGGCCAGACTGCCCATGGAGGGCCCAAGGATGTATGATGTGCCCTGTAAGTAAGGGTGGGCAGGCAGGGGAATGCACAGGAAGGTCTATGAGGGTTCATAGTTAAGCCTCCCCAAAGGGTTGCACGGCCCCTCCCTGTGGGCCCAGACATAGTGCTGAGAGGATTTGTCCCACTCTGAGATTGGTTTCGGGAGTCTAGACCTCACGCCTCCTTGAAACAGTCCAGCACAGGCCAGGCTTCTGCCACATATCAGAGGCAGGTCAGTTTGAGAGAGGAGCTGTTTATACTTTAAATCAAACACAAACCATAAAATAGAGGTATTTGGATCTATAGCTCTGAAAGATTATGGTTTCTTTAAAACTCATAGACTCAAACTAGGATGAGTTTGGACTGAAGCTCACAAGAATGGTACAAGAGCAAGATAAGTAATTTAAGACTGTACAATGAAACCTAACTGATGTAGTTTCTCGCAAACTTTCAAATACATTTTTCCTTAGGTTTCTTAAAAGGGGAAACTAAACCTTTTGGCAGTGGAGTCTGATTTTTATGACAGTGTATCAGATTTTGAAATAACTGCAAGATTTAAATATTTTATAAGTAGCTCTGATTTTATTTTTTAAAGTGACAAACGAAATTCAGTAAAAGCTCACTAACTGGGCAAATACAGAAAGAGGTGCTCTGCTCTAGTAGAAAATGAATTACAGACTAAGTTAGCAACAATAACTCCTGTTTACTGAGCCAGATACTATGCTTTCCATGTGTGCTGTGTGGCAGATTCTATCGCCCCTTTAAAGACAAGAAAAGCAAGCTTCAGAGAGGTTACATGCAATTAATTCTATGACCCAGAGATGGAAACTCCAGCAAAAATTCAAGTGAGCTGTTCAATAAATGAAACTGAAAGGAAACCAAAACTGAACCTCTCGTTTTCCATTTCAGTGCATTCAACCACTAAACAAAACTGATTCCTGCCTCACTGCTATTCATCCCCCAACCTTTTTTTAAAAATTAAAGCTCCAAACAAAGCTATGAGATACCAAAGAGAGTAAACAATATTGCAACCACCAATAATTTTAAAAGCGACTCAATTTTATTACTTTCTGGACCATACAGCAACTGGAACTAGGTTAATGCCACATGGATAGGTAAGGATGCATTGTGATGAACAGATGGGCTGTTTGTATGTTCGTCTATAATTGAAAGCCATTTATTCTCATAAGTGTTTTAAGTACTTGGGGGATGGCTTGGTGTAAAGAGGAAAGGCGGGCCTTTGGAGAAAATCAAGACCCATCCACTCTCCCTAGACATTTCTTCTTCACCTTATTTATTCATTTAGTCTGTACTCTGTCAGAACAAGGGTCAGCCCAGCCACGTGGAATTGGTCTCAAATTCTCAACTAGTGATCGGAGTTAATGAGGTTTTACTATCATGTGACTGGTTTTCTTTGTGAAACTGTAAAACACAATCTTACTTCTCTTAATGGGTGGCCAGTGTAATTTATGGCCTATCACTTAAATGGTTTCATCCTGAAAGTCAGGTTGACTTTCTGAGTGTTTCCTTTTGTGGAATGCCCGAGGTCAGGCTGTTATTGAATCACAGATTTTCTGAGGGAAAAGCAGCTGCTAGGAGAATCGAGTGTGAGGGACTAACAGTTAAGTGGTGAGAAAAATCAGAAAGGACGAAGTATTTTTGGGGGCAGCACGTAGGAAATCTAAGGCTTAATATGTGCCAGGAGGCAGTGAATACTTGTCTTAGGCTGCACAGAACTCTCTCAGCCGAGTGGGCCATTGGCTGGCTAGGCTACCAGGTGTTTGCTCAGAAATATGGGGCAGTGGGCTGCTATGAGCCCTCTTTTCTAATCTGAAAGTGCAAAAATTGCAGCTTTCTTCGAAGACGTTTGGGCATATGTTCACTTATCCCCCAGGGAAGCACCATCTTTCCTTTCGAGACAAGAAGGATAAGAAGAAAATTTTATGAACTGGAACTTGAACAAGTGAATGGAAAATACAAGCAGATGTTGGTTGGCTAGGGTACAGGAGAACTGTCCAAATTTCAGGTTTCAAACCCATACATAAATAGGTTAGAAATGAGCATTAGATTAACCATCCTGCCAAAGTAAATTGGTGCTGTTTATTCTCTTAATTAGCTGTGCATTACAAATCTCAGATTCCCTGTGTTAAGTCAGTTCTCATTTTCAGTCACATCTCTTCGAAAGTCATTTGAAAAAAATCTTATGGAATTAAGAGTGAAGGCCTTAGGAAAAAACTTTGTAGATTTGCCTATAGACACTTTCATTCCAAGTTATTTCTAGTCTCGATGAAATAACTGTTTTCCCCACCGAGTCAGACAGAATTAAGCAGCTCTTCATTTGATCACCAACTCTGATTTGCTCCTAGTGATTCTGGGATCAAGGCATGTTTCCCTCAGAACTGTTAATATACCCATTGCTCCCACCCCAACAAATTAACTGGAAACCCTGACAATGGTAATAGGAATATCTTCACATGTCACCTTCCCTGCGTGTTTGATTTTCAAGTCTTTGTTTTCTTACCAGAGAAGAATAAGACAATTTATACGAAATAGCTGACTTTCTATGTTAATTTTTTTCACAAGCTACAAAACTTACACATTTTTTAGCTCTTTGGGTGGATTTCTTTCTCTCACTTTTTGTAATTGAATAATCACTTTTTCCTACTGGGTAATTTGAGGCACTAAAAATAAAAGTCATTAACAGATGACTGGCTTGTTGAATATATCACAGAAAATAATATTTTATTATGATTTTATTGACAAAATTAGAATGCTAAATTCAGATAGCTGCAAAAAACCAAACAACAACAACAACAAAAAAAAAAACAAAAAAACAAAACAGATTTGAAAATAAATGGTGCCATCAGTTGCAGGATTTTTACCTTCGTGGAAATAAGGTTTATTGAAATAAAATGATAAATAAAAATACTTTCCGGCTTGGGAGAATCAACCTAATTCCTGATACTGTTCTGTTTCCCTTGCTCCAAAAGTGTCATCAATCTCCCTATTTAGATGCAGTGCAGCCAGGTGTTCAGAATCACAGGGGGACAAAAAGAATTAGTTTCTTACTGAATAGGGGATTTTTTTTAAGAGGCTGGCATAAACAGGGCTGCAAAATGTGAAACATGTAGACCCACTGAACTGAACCCCCTTTTTTCCCCTCTTCCCAGGAGTAATTCTGCTACAAGGCTGATTTCAAGGACATGAATTGTTGACCTCATCCCAACATCAGAACCTCAGATGTTCTAATTTTTGCACCATTCCAGGCAAGTTGATCTTATAAGGAAATAAAATTGAACCTTAGGGGTCTGATGGAAACTCACTGTGACATTCAAATCAAGAAAACTTGCTGATGCCCACAGAGCCTTTTTCCCATGGGCCCTGATGGTAGCCTCCAGAAGGTGCAGCCTCAGGTGGTCCCCCTTCTTCTGTGGCAAGAATAAACTTTGGGTCTTGGATTGCAATACCACTTGTGGAGAAAATGGTATGCGAGGGAAAGCGATCAGCCTCTTGCCCTTGTTTCTTCCTCTTGACCGCCAAGTTCTACTGGATCCTCACAATGATGCAAAGAACTCACAGCCAAGAGTATGCCCATTCCATACGGGTGGATGGGGACATTATTTTGGGGGGTCTCTTCCCTGTCCACGCAAAGGGAGAGAGAGGAGTGCCTTGTGGGGAGCTGAAGAAGGAAAAGGGGATTCACAGACTGGAGGCCATGCTTTATGCAATTGACCAGATTAACAAGGACCCTGATCTCCTTTCCAACATCACTCTGGGTGTCCGCATCCTCGACACATGCTCTAGGGACACCTATGCTTTGGAGCAGTCTCTAACGTTCGTGCAGGCATTAATAGAGAAAGATGCTTCGGATGTGAAGTGTGCTAATGGAGATCCACCCATTTTCACCAAGCCTGACAAGATTTCTGGCGTCATAGGTGCTGCAGCAAGCTCCGTGTCCATCATGGTTGCTAACATTTTAAGACTTTTTAAGGTAGGTAAAGGCATTGTCTTTCTGACCATTGTGAAAGGACAATGAAATGCTATGACTCCAACTGCAGGTTTAAGAAGAAATTGAAGATGGTGAAGGTGCTCATAGACCCTTTCCATGTCACCAGGTTCCTCAAATGGGGCATTCTGTATGGGGCATTCTACATGTGTTGGTTTAGTTCCATTATTTACAATTAACTGGATTAATTTTGACTCTGGTTTTTTTTTTTTTTTTTTCCTGAACAAAGAGAAAGGTGAAAAGTTCTGTGAAATATTGGGTCTTTGTCATCTTGGGATAACCTCCTTATTAGGCTCATTTTAAATCAAAGCATTTTTAAAGAGAATAATGAACTCTTAGCACATTTATCATGGAAAACATTTCTATGGTATTTGAGCTATTTAATTTACTGGGTGAAACTTCTTTAAGGTGGGATGCTCTGTTATGACAAAAGTTTGTTCATGAAGAAACAGTATTTATTACTAATGTGTAGATGGGAGTGACACTCTGGGAGATGAGATGGCCATAAAATTGTCAGGCTTATTATAACTGCAATAGAACAGAACCTTATTAATTCAGACTGCTCTGATACAGACTTGGAATAATTATATATAATTCTTATTGCATTAAAAGTTCAAATTTAGCAGGATAAATTAGACTTTTTGATTTAGGTTTGGTGATCTATTACCCATATGTTGCATTTATATATTGAATAAAATTGGAAATATGGAATAATATATGTAAAAATACTTTGAAAAGTATAAAGTGCCGTAAAAATAAAGTTATTGTTAACTCACCATTTTCATTAACTTTCTCATTTTATTTATTAATAACCAATATGTAGTCTTTTGTAATAGACATAATTGTTTAATTGAAAATACTTTCACTCTGGTTTCTTACTCAGTGGGACATGAATTTTTTAACTTAATCTGAGTTAATGAGCCTTTGTTTTATATTGTGAAAAATGGTTCCTGGCTGGGTGCAGTGGCTCATGCCTGTAATCCCAGCACTTTGGGAGGCCGAGGTGGGCGGATCATGAGGTCAGGAGATTGAGACCATCCTGGCTAACACGTCGAAACCCTGTCTCTACTAAAAAAATACAAAAAATTAGCCTGGCATGGTGGCACATGCCTGTAGTCCCAGCTACTTGGGAGGCTGAGGGAGGAGAATCGCTTGAACCTGGGAGGTAGAGGTTGCAGTGACCTGAGATTGTGCCACTCCACTCCAGCCTGGGTGACAGAGCAAGATGCCGTCTCAAAAAAAAAAAAAAAAAAAAAAAAAAAAAAAAAAAAAATTCCTATGCACATTAGATTTAGAAATATTAAAAGAATATGGAGAAATTGGGCAGATGACAGGTATTGTGACAAATGTGAGCAAAGTGATGGGAAATGTCACACAAACGATGAAAGGAATTGAATCAAAGGATTTCTGGCTTGGCAGATATCTTGGAGACACATCTAGTCTGGCCCACTCATGGCACTGGAATCCTCTTTGTAACATCCCCTTGAGTGGCTGTGCAGCCTCTGTATGGATTTCCCTAGTTTAGAAGAGAAAATGCTATGAGGCAACTTAATGGCTATTTTCAGATAGATGAAATTTTCTCAAATAAGGAGGATGCTAAGCAGAAGCTCTCTGTGTCTAAGGAGTACTGAAGAGGCGCAAACAGGCTTCAGGGTGTGCTGGAGACATTTGAGCAGGACATTAAGAAGCACCTCTTGACAGTGAGAAGGACACAATTAAGACATATAGCCAGAGTTGCTTTAGTTCTCCATTTCTGGAAACCTTCAAGGGAAACTAGGCAGTTTTTTTTTACCATTTCTCTTAGAGGGACTCCTTGCTTAGAGGCAAGATGTGGAACCAGAATTCTCCAGGTTTCCTCCCACATCTTGGGATCTAGGATTCCTCCCAGCTACCCCAGTTCTGTGCCATGTGGCATTTTCTGCTCTGGGGTGGTGTCCAGCTCAGACATTTCTGTAACTCTTCTCTCTGATTTGAACTTCCTCCTCACCTGCTCCAAGGCATCTCTTTTCTATTTTTAACTTAGTAGCTGTGGTTCAAAAACGTCACTTCTAGAGGAGAGGAAAAGGTTCCTAAGAATCTACTCCTTTTGATTTCCCTCCCCTTATAAACCAATTCGGGTTCCTGCCAATACCATTGTAATTCCTGTGAATCCTGGCTGTTTCCTGTAGCCTGGTGCCCAGCCAAAAGTGGGCAAGGATTTGAGGAGTGTGGTGGAGGAGACAAAGTGTTCATATGACGTTTTCCAAGTTTGTTTGCATTTTTTTTTTGACATAGAATCAGCTTATCTGCAAAATGGGAATAATAAGATTGTTAGATTGTTGGGTATATTTAATGAGAAAATGCAGGAAGGCTTCCATCAGGACCTGGTCATGTCCTTTGGTGTTTTGGGCTATTGAAGGAAACTCCAGGCCACTTGAAGGCAAGAGGGGGTTTTGTTTTTATGCAGGGGGTATCTGGCTTCTCTCTTCTCTATTCTTCCCTCACGGACTGGTTAGTTCTCTTAATTTCTTGGGTAATCCTGGAGGGACCCCATCTGACTGGGTGAGAAGGTAACTACTGACCCTCTGGACAGAGTCCAATGCCCCAGGCCATCTCTTGAGACACAGACCAACACATGAAAGGGCAGCTCTTGACGCCCTTAACTGAAGTGCAGGGAGTGGGTCACTTATCACCAGGAGGGGGCGCTGTTATGGTAGACGCCATGACTAACATGATCAGTTCACTGGCCCAGAGTGAGCATTTAACCTACAGAAGCAAATCTAGTTATTAACCAAGTTATTGGACTTGAAAATTGTCTGTAATTCAAAAGTCCATCAGTGAGAGGATGTAGGTGCCTAACCCATCTTACAGGTGATTCTGGAACCATAAGAATGTGAATTAGATAATAGCAACTTATGCTACTTTACTTTGATTTTTTATGTGACTTTCAGCTAGCACTCTATTTGTAATATTAATTATAAAACAATTGGCACAGAAAATTGTCCACTCTATGTATGGATGACTTCTGTTTATATATATATGATAGTACAGACATGAAATATTACAGTAGTTATCAGAGGAATGATTAGCAGTTAATGCACTGGAGATTGGCATATAGCTCCTTTTTGAAAAACAATACTTTTCTTAAATACTAATTTTCCAAAGGCTATGACTTGAGTAAAAATAAGTTTTATGACAGTTTTCTCAAGCTTAGGCCCTTTCAGGGTAGCGAAAGACCCACAGAATCTAAAAATATGCCCATAAATAATCTAAAAATTAATGTATTGCTAGTTATTCCCAGATAATGGAGTTGAAGAAGGTAGAGCGTCTCCAATGAAGACATGCAATGAACCTTGATCATAAGGAATACAAATGGGGTCTTAATTCATGAACTTACTGACTGTCCTGCTCAACAATAAACATAAACTGGGGTTTTAAGAATCTGGTTGTGATGTGTTTAAAAATTTTATGGAAAATATTTGGGCCAAATTTGGAAGTGATCCCTAAATGTCTGTTTTCTTTTTTTGGACAACTTTGGGAAGGCCATGTATTTTATTTGCAGCATCTTCCTGTACTAAAATGTGAAGGAGACAATGTCTTCCACGTAGCCCCATTTACGACTTTCTTCAGTCTTGCTCCTCCTGTGTCAACCTTTCCAGTCCTTGTATTCCCAAGTGTTCTCCTAATCCAAACCTGATGCAAGAGATCTATGTGTTGTCAGCTATCTGCATGTTAGTATGTCTATGTTTAAGTCAGAGGAGGATTTTATTTCCTTCAGGATCACTAATTGTGGAATGAAATGGGATTTGTCTTTGTAAAGGAGATGCCGGCATCAGTTGGGGAGGTTCATTTAGCCCCAGCAGAGACTGCACTTAGTGAATAGCCACCTCCTCTGCTGGAATACAGGTGGCTCTGCTTATCTGATCTAGAGTGAAGTGGTGTCATCCTATCTTTGTTTCTCTTCTTATCCAAGCTTAGAAGCAAATGAACAAAATGAGCCTCTTTAACTTCAGAAGAGGGTTGAATAAGGGCTTGGAGCTGGATACAACCTGGGAACAAGATGCCATGTGGCATAGGTCAGTAGGATACTGAATGCTTTACTAGATTAGTGATATTCAACCCCGAGTGTATGGTGGGGTTCATACTGCTGTTGCCTTACCCACAAGGGGTATGGGCTGCATTATTAAAACTACCTGGGAGGCTTTTCGAATGGCAGGATCCAGTGAACGATGTATGCCTCCCAAGCCCCTTTCCGGGAACTATTTTTTATTGAGATGAGTGTCCCATTTCCCTCAGGTGTGTTGGGGGTGGAAACAAATTTGAGAGTTACAGAACAAGAATTTAATGATCTGAACTTTTTAGATGCACTAGTGTACCCTAACACACACACACACATACACACGTGCACACACACATCGTATATCAGCTAACATGAGGCAGAGCAGACCTAGGTGATTGCTTCACTCATATAGCATGTTAATGGCTTTAGATAACAGAAGTATCAATTAGGATAATGTGACATGTAACTGCAGAATAGCAGACCCCGGACAGCTCCATCCTATACAGAGGTCTAAATGACACCTCAGGGGCTTTTGTATTGTAGATAACCCAATGAAAAGAGGGGCCCAGGTCCCCATAAGAGATTGTATAGTTTGGAAAGAATTTAAAAAGGAGAGGGTCTTTGGAAATGTTTGAGAAGCCCATAAATTTGTGTTTTATAAAGAGCTCAATTTTTTTCCCCTTTCTAGAACATTTCCACTCCTCTCCTTTAAATTAAAGCAAATCAATTCCTCCAAACACTAATCATATGTCTTACTTTGAGCAAAGATTGAATATTCTAAGTTAAAAATAGCACATTGATGCTGGAGGTAACTCACATTAATGTCCACAAAGATACATTGGGTCATAAGAGGACACTGTCAAATATAATTCCTCTCTCTTTTGTTTTTCTAGTTAATTTTACCTGGGTTGTTAATTTTCTACCCTTAAAGGATAGGGGTTAGATAGTCTGCAGTGTATCCTTCCCAAAGCAATCAAATGAGACTTTTAAATAGAAATCCATTTGTGGGTGGGCTAGATAATTTCACCCTATGTGGAAGTGTGCCGGTTATAAATGGCGAAAATTGATCTTCATGTGAAGTCAATGAAATACTGAGAAACATCTTGTTTCCCTGGCAGTCTTCGCCTACCCTGCTATGTTTATGAAGATATATTTTCTTCCAAGACACTCTACCAGTTGTAGCAACCACTTCCATAAAGCCAAGCAGTTTTTGAGTTATTTATTGCATACAGTGGGTTTTATTAGCTTCAAAACTTTGAAAAGGTAAATCTGCCATATCCGGGCTCATCTAGAGATGAACTCATAAATGAGTGCAGTCAGTAAACTCAGTAGGAGGTAAATTTCATGTTCAATCTCATTTGATGGCAAATAGATAATGAATATTGGGAGGTGAACTTCTTCAGTCAACTCTTTGGTACTGTAGCAAGGTTTCATTTAACTTTGAAAAGAGCTCACTTTCCTTAGATGAGAGATGACTGGTAAGTAGCACTTACACTCCCAGCTACAGAGATCTTTCAAAACGGAGACTTGTTAATGTCTTTCCCCTTCTTAAAACTCTTTAATGGCTAGGGTTTTCCCCAGGATGAAGGTCCACCTCCACTTTGGGGATCTTTTTCTCACTTTCCTTGACTAGATTGTCTCTTTGTTACAAGTAACAAAGAAGCAGCCTGTGCTTCCTCTCCTTAGTGTCTCTCTCACTGTGTTGTGATTGCTTACCTACTTGTCTGCATTCCCCACTAGACTGTAACTACCATGTGGGCAGGGGCCATGTCTATCTAGTTTGTTGCCATATTCCTAGCGCCTAGCATGGGCCTGTCAGAGAAATAATGAATGAATGAATACATCGAATCTCTCTACTCTCTCCCTCATCCCAATCTCAATGTTAGAAATATGTGTTGAATAGATGGGAAAGAAGTATAATTTTGTTTATTTTTCTTGTATATTCCTTTAGAAAAGAAGGAGGGGGATATGTTCAGGCTTTGTGTCCCCACCCAAATCTCATTTTGAAATGTAATTCATATAATCCCCACATGTCAAAGGAGAGACCAGGTGGAGGTAATTGAATCATGGGGGTGGTTTTCTCCATGCTGTTCTCGTGATAGTGAGTGAGTTCTCATGAGATCTGATGGTTTTATAAGGGGCTCTTCCCACTTGGCACTTCTCCTTCCTGCCACCTTGTGGAGAAGGTGTCTTGCTTCTCCTTTGCCTTCTGCCATAATTATGAGTTTCCTGAGGCCTCCTCAGCCATGCTGAACTGTAAGTCAATTAAACCTCTTTCCTTTATCAATTACCCAGTATCTGGCAGTTCTTTATAGCAGTGTGAAAGCAGACGAATATAGAGGGAGAAGCGGAGAAAGAAGGAAACATGATTATATTATGAGAGTTCCTATTTTCATGTGCTTTCTCTTTTTCCTACAAATTTCTATTTAAATGTATTTTTAACATTAAGAAATTGCATTGTATATTTCAAAATTGTTAAAAGAGTAGATCTTAAATGTTTTCACCATACACCAAAAAAGTGTGAGGGGATGGATTTGTTAATTAGCCAATTTAATCACTCCATATTGTAAACATAAACCATCATATTGTGCCCCATAAATACATATAAATTGTCAATCAAAAATAAAATAAGTAAAATACATGAACACATTCTCATTTTAAAGGTTTAAGCAATAAATAGTATAAAAGGAAAGTCCACTTCCAAATGCATAAATCCGTTAATAACACAGGCACACATGATTTTGTTAATAGATATGTGACTTATGACTTTCTTTTTCACTTAATATATTTGGGAAAAATTTCCATGTTGGTTAATATAGATGTACTGCAGTAATTCTCAACCCCAGCTGCATGTTAGCATTGCCAGCATAGCTTTTAAAAATTTTGGATGCCCAAACCCTAGCCAGGACCAGTTAAATTGGTTGGGGTAGAGCTCTGCATTGGTATGTTTTAAAAGATCACCAGGTGATTCTGATGTTTGGTCAAGAATGAGAACTGCAAGACTTTATTTTTTTAATAGTTGCTTGGTTTTTAATCATATGGATGGACCATACTTTATTTTATAAATCTCTGGTAAACAAGTTACTTCCCTTTGCTCTCCAAATTTGTTATTTGAAAAACAGTTGAAACAATGCTAGAGCCTCATCCAAATACTATTAGCTCTAGAATGAATTTTGGTGGTATAGGGCCCTTTCTTGGACCAACAAAGGGGCCAGATGAGTGAACTGCCAAAAGCATCTTGCTGTAAGACAGGGTCACAGGACACAGACATTCCAAGCCATGTCTCTTCGAAACATGTAGTAACTTAGAATCAGCATCGTGGTCATGTGCTCAGACAGTTCAGGGAGCACCATGACTCTTGGGCGGAGCACTTTTTAAACTTGGTGAATTTAAATTAAATTTCTTTTCTTTCCCCTAGCCTCAAATGGCCTGAAATCCTGCAGTGAATACCAAATACATCTTAAGAGCGTACTTAGTGATAAATGCCTATGTTTGGGGTGTTTTAAGTAATGAGGTTGTTTGAAAAGTAGTGAGAAGTCTTTCCATAAGAACGCTTTGTGACTGGATGTTATATATTTTGGTTTACAAAATTGTCTGAAAACCTTTCTAGAATAAGTCAGGGTCTATGTAAATAAATCTGCATAAGGAAAGTACTGTGCTCTTTCTACCCATTCACCCTAGAGACCACAGGTTTTTTATATTTTATAGACTTCACTTCATAGTGGTTTTAGGTTCACAGCACAATTGAAGATTGCAGTGGTTTTAACACAGGTGTCTTCTTGGGCTCTTCTGATAGCTTTTTGCAACCAAAGGTAATGCCTTCCTAGGAAGACTTAAAATCTGAAGTCTGTCCTGTACCCAGTCCAGTGGTTATCACACTGTAGCATGCAAGAAATCACCCAGAATCCTTGTTGAAACACGCATTCCTGAGCCCACCTGCAGGGTTTCTGATTCAGTGGGTCCGGGGAGGCCCAGGGTGGGGGCTGAGAATTGCCATTGCTAATGGTTCCCAGGTGATGCTGATGCTGCTCTTTTGCACATCACACTTTGAGAAGCACTGCTCCATACAAATTGCTTGCTGGCTGACTTAGCAAGTCAAAGTGTGCAAAACAAAAGTGAGATTTAACAATGTTCTGTCTGACAGCAGCTTTCGACACACACCTGGTTGGATTTCTGTTCCTATTGGTCATAATCACAGCAGGTGTTGTGTGGATTTATCTTTAATTGTGTGCGTGTTTGGAAGTTGTGTTCCTTATTAAGTAATGCATAGCTCATGAATAATGATCAGTGCAATGGTCACTTAAACACTATTTCTTAACGTAGGGTCAGGCAGATTACCATTCTACGCATTTTTACTACTTGAGAGCAGACTGATTTAAGAAACTTAGATTGTAAGATACACATTAATTGGGAATTGAGAACAGTAAAAGATGAAGGAGGCTATGATATGTCTCAGCTACCAGCAATTTGTCTTCAGAAACCATGACAGCTACCTCCTGATTTCCATTATGCAATGCGATTGCAAATAACATTCCACAGCAGTCTTAATCAATAGAGGGTCACAAGAGGCCCTTGTTTCCTCAAAGTGGGAAAAGGGCTTATTTACCCATTTAATTGATATAACACACTTTCTGGCAAAAGACAGAGTCATCTCTTTTAGCTGTAATTGGGGACTTTTTCTATCCCCAAACACTGTCCTCACAACCTGCATCTATACGTCTAATCTTTATGTATCTTGAACACATAAGGAACACCACGCTGGCAAGATGTAGGGGTCTAGGCATAGCATTGTGCACAGCCACTTTTATCTGTTTCTAGAATGAGGCCAGTCTCTGCTGTATTACTTCATTAGGCTCAGCAAGCTAATAAACATGTGTTCTCAATGTTGGCCGTTAGTCTCCCTCTAAGACTCTTCAAGGCTCCCTCTGGGATTAGGGAGGCTGGTTTCCTTGGTGTATAATACAGTCCCAGTTTCAGGGACATCATGGATCTGTCTCTGTATCCCCTGCAGTGCCACTGAGCTCCCTTGGGACATGTGGATGGTGACTTATTCTTGCTCTAGCGTCTTACTCTTGCTTCCTCTCACATGGATTGAGAGTGACCTCTAGCTTCGACTAGTGCTTGTACTATTTCTTCATATGGTGGCAATTCTATTTATTAGTTTTCAGAGTGATTTATCATCTCACCTCAGAGTGTTTGAACTTATATTACTTCTAGAACAAATACCATGCCATATTCATGTAAATTTCTTAGATATTTGTGACTTATAGATATTATGTTTGTTATCAGGAGATGTCTGTTCAAATTATAGATTATTTTAATGTATTTAGTGGTGCTGATGCTCTTGAGTAAAATAGATTAATATGAATTATATGAAATAGGTTGGGCTCTGTAGTCAGACTGCCCAAGTTCAAATTTGGACATAATGCTTGTTAACTGTGTTACCTTAAGCAAGATAGTTAATCTCTCCAAATCTTAAACTTTCTTATCTGTTAAAAAAACAGCAACCCAGGCTGGGAACGATGGCTCACACCTGTAATCCCAGCACTTTGGGAGGCCGAGACGGATGGATCACCAGGTCAGGAGTTCAAGACAAGCCTGACAAACATGGTGAAACCCCATCTCTAATGAAAATACAAAAATTAGCCAGGCGTGGTGGCATGGGCTTGTAATCCCAGCTACTCAGGAGGCTGAGGCAGGAGAATCACTTGAACCCGGGAGACAGGGGTTGCAGTGAGCTGAGATCGCCCCTCTGCACTCCAGCCTGGGTGACAGAGCGAGATTGTCTCAAAAACAAAACAAACAAAAAACCCCAGTTAATAATAGTACCTTTTTCATAAGGTTTTTAATGAAGACAAGTAAGATACATTTCAGAGTCCTAAGCAAAATCCCTGGTCCATAGGAGGCACCACGATGTTTGTTATGATGATGATAATGAGGAGGAAGATATTTATGTCTGCTATTAAGAGGATATTCATTTTGAGTGGTACCTCTCCTACAGTTTCTCAGCCATTTATACTGACTTGCTCTATTTTGTGAACAAAGGCAGATTAGCATTAAAGGTGTAATTGGTCAAGAAACAGAACTGATGGGCCAGGTATGGTTGCACACACTTGTAATCTCAGCACTGTGGGTGGCTGAGGTGGATGGATTACTTGAGCCTAGGAGTTCAAGACCAACTTGGGCATCTGAGACCAGCCTGAGAAACAGGACAAGATCCTGTATCTATAAAAAATACAAAAATTAGCTGGGTGTGGTGGAATTCCCTTGTAGTTCCAGCTACTCTGGAGGCTGAGGTGGGAGAATTACTTGGGCCTGGGTGGTTGAGGCTACAGTGAGCCATGATGATACCACTGCACTCCAGCCTGGGAAACAGAGTGAGACCCTGTCTGACTCACACACACACACACACACACACACACACACACGAAGAAAGAAACAGAACTGGGGCAGGTCTGGATTGGCTCTGGCATAGGGCAAGGCTGTCTAGTTTTCTTGAAGGCTGAACTTGTGACTGGGACTTCATCAGCTTATGTTCCAGCCAGGTGAGCTAAGAAGGTGGTGTACTGCTATCCTTCCAAATCCATGTGTTGGATGGTAAGAGTCCGTTTTATTAAAAAAGTAGAAAACCCAGAGAAACATTGGTTTTCTATTTTTTTAAGTAAAGTTGCACTACATTTTTATGTTTCAGCGCCCAAAGAAAAATACCCTTAGGATTCAATTGTTAAAAAAACAAACAAAAAACCAAAAAAAAAAAAACAAAAAGGAAGAAAAAGAAAAAATCACCAATTCTGACTCACGTAGGCTACGAGTTTGATGATGGAGTTGTGGTTGAGCATGAGCAGCTGAATGACCCCAGGCATGGGTGGCAGCCCTCAATGCTGTCCTTTGGGTTGGAATTCCCTTTCTTTTCCATGTGTGATAAGGACAGAAACACAGGCCTGCTTCGGACGAAGAATGTTAACTTTTGTTGAGGGAAGATTTTTTTTTCTGCCAGAGATGGCTGACATGACACTAATTCCTATCATCTCTGATACAAATGTCAGAAATGAAAGCCCTAAAGGCTTCAGAAGTACTTGTTCTAGAAGTCACATTCATTTTAGGACAATCAGAAAAACAGTGGAACTAAATGTATTGTATTCTGATTCACACTGTGACCTATCTCGTGCCACCTGTTTAAAATGTGACCAATTCAGTCAAACATATCAATTATGCCTTAGTAAATTCTCATTTTAATCAAATATGAATGTAAAAGGACTTCACAGGGAAAGAAATCAATGCAGAGTTAATGTGGTCAAGTCCTATCCTAGCATTGTGAGACGGTGCTGAACAATGCCTGGTACAGCTTCTAAACCCAGTAAGTGCTAAATATTTTTTTTTCCCCCATCAAGAGAAGTAGAATAGTGTAAGAGACGCTAGCATTTAACCCACGTGTTCTCCTTCTGTAACTTAGTAATACAGGTAAGCAGGTAATATTCAATCAACCCACCAACAGGTCTATGCAGCATCCCACAGGTATGTGCAGCGTGTTTGACATTGTAGTGGATAATATGAAAGAAAAGAAGACCCTAAGCCATCAATGTTGCTTATACTCTAGTTGAGGGGAAATGACCAAAATCCTGTAAAATAACCACGAGCAATCTAAGACTGTGTCAAAAGGGCTACAGTGTGGTCCTGGGGTTTAAAGGAGAGGCTGACTTCATCCAAGGAAGCTGCAGTTAGCAGCCAAGGTGTCTTAATCAACTCTGTTATAGGCTGTTGCTACAGAATATCTTAGACTGGGTGGCTTAAACAATAGCCTTGTTTCCCCCCTCACATTTCTGGAAGCTGGAATTGAGATCAGGGTACCGGCTTGGTGGGTTCTTGGTGAAGTCCCTCTCCCTGGTTTACAGATGCTGTCTCCTTGTTGCATCCTCACATGGTGCTGAGAGAGACAAGAGAAGCTCTCTCCTGTCTATTCTTACAAGGGCACTTACAAGGGCTCCACGCTTATGAGTTAATTACCTCTTAAAGATGTCATCTTTAAATACCATCACATTAGGGGTTAGGATTTCATCATGAATTCTGGTGGGGGATATACATTCATTCCATAGCACAAGGCTTCATGCAGTAATGTGGGGTTGGGCTGGGCTTAGAGGAATGGGTAGGAGTATGCAAACTGAGGCCGGGAGAGGAGGAAGAGTCTTCCAAGACTGGGAATCCTGTGAACCTTTTACCTGATGCCAGCTCATGTTCAGCTATGTGGGGGTGGAAGTACGTGGAAACCTCTTCCCCTCTCACAGTCTCTCTGCTATGACAAAACTTCAAATGATTATTTTAGGAGTCTCTAGGAGGTTTAAAAATGAGGAAGGTTGGAGTGCTGTGTTCCCAACTTCCACTGGAGACAAAACTGGGGGTCCCAAACTAGTGAACACAGAACACCCAGAGGGCACAATGCTGTACCCTCTTAATCAGCATTGTAGAACAGCTAAACAGGTAATTGCTGTTGAATTTAAGGAAAGTGTTATCAAACCTAGGAGAATCCCTCCCCTGACCCTTTCCCCATCCTTTGCACTCTGGGAATCCATGTAACTTAAGATAAAACATTTTGCTTTATTTTTCATTTGCCACATGAGTATCTTGACTCTTTACACTGTTATTCAATGTAGAGTCACAATTAATTGCTGAGAGAGAAATTAAATGCATTGCCAATGAATTGATTTTATTTGCTTCATTCTAGTAAGAAAAGCCACCATTCTTGAGGGGCTGATGGTTCTTTTCCGTTTTCCTAACCACAGGGAATAATCATACCTACACTGTCTCTGTTTCAAAAGGTGGTCATAGATCTCAGCAAGGTAAAAATTGGAGATTTGACAATATTCTAACTGTAAAGAGTTTTGATGATTTGGAAATAGGTTTTGTATTGAAAATGGCATAAATGATTATTTTTCTTCTTTATGCTGCAGCACTTTAACTTGTAATTTCTACCCTGGTAACCCCACCTATTTAAACGAGAGCTCAATATGAGATCTTTTGTTGTCTTTGAAACCACTGGTATAAAATTTTAAATTCTTGGATATTTTTCCTCTGCCTGAGAAAGGAAGATACAGGAAATTTCATTTTTTAGTTTGAATAGCTTTATTTCATTTATATTCATGTAGCTCAAGCATCTAGTGAGTTTTGCTGGTATATAAATTAATATTTACAGGTAAAACCTTGCTGAAAATAAAATAGATTAAGTGGAGAATATTTTTCCCACAGCTTTCGTCTCTAACAAAAATGAAAAAACCCAGCACCACTCCTTTACTGAATGCCCCATCTGTTGGCTCCTTGCTGCTCTGAGCCAACATCCTCTTGGGATTGTTTGGGGCCAAGGGTCTGCATGTGAAGCAGGGTAGGTTTAGCACGTGCTGGGAGAATAGGGATTTTGATTAAGACTTATATTTACCCTTAACTATTTCTCTGAATTATGGAGAACTAAAATAAAAAAATGTATTTTTGGATTGAAGTTACAGGAAAATTTCAGCCTCTACTGATCAGTGTTATGCATAGTATGTGATAATTTTTTTCAGATATTAAATCACTGATTGATGAATAAATATTTAACACCTTATTTTTAAAAGATGTTATGATGTTTAATAGCATTAATAATTCATTGCAGTTAAGTGGTACAAGTTTAGATTTTGATGTAAAATATCTGCATAAGAATTCCCCCAAAGAATCTATGCCCATCTAGAAAATGGTTTTATGAAAGAAAAGTAGACAGTTTTGCATTGTACTTTGTCTTAAACAACTTAGAATGAAGTTCAGTAGCAGAGTTCCATGGTTTTCAAAGAAAATGAATAATACCCTATGAGTCATGGATATTTGGACATTTTAAAGATGTTTTAGGAAGCTTGGCACAAAATAGTTTTTTTTTTAAGTGATTATTTTTCCTCATTCTCCAAATGCTTGGAATTATGAAACCTTAGAATTGGAAGAGATGTTTGAGGTTTTCTGTTATGCCTTTCATCCAAACCAAAATCTATTCAAGTAAGACCCTTGATAGGTAGTGGTGATTCAATGCTGTCTTTGTTCTTCGATTTGATTTAAACATCTCTCTGCTCAATTCTCCTGTCTTGTGCATGTCTTTTTCATGAGACAGTCCTTCAGGTGTTTGAAGACCCTGTTCTTCCTGAGCCTTCAGTTCTCCAGGCTAAACATCACCTGCTCCCTATAACAGAAACAGTGCAAGAGGTAATGTTTATTGACAGCTTCCCAAATGCCAGGCACTATGCTAAACACGTAACATGCCTGATCTTATTGGATCCTTACCACAATTCTGTCAGATAGGTATGGTTTTCAGATGAGGAACTGAGGCTTATCTGAGGTTACCTGGAAAGTAAGTGGCCATGTGATATTCAAACCTGTGTGTCTGATGGACTCAAAAGTCCATGCTTTCAACCATTGCTTTTTACTGCCTTTTAGATGGTATGTTTTCAAATTATTTCTGTATGGTTTCCTTTCTCTAAACACAGTCCTGCTGTTAGTTTAACCCCATTCTCAGTTAAAATAATTTTTCCTTGCCATTCTAAAAGACTGCCTTTGAGCAGGAAAATTAAGCCTTTTAATGCAGAGGACTTCAGCTCTGTAAGCCTCATACTCTCAGTATATCGCTGGCTGGAATGGCAGATGGGCTGGCCAGCACATCCATGGTGGGCAGTGGCCTCAGTGCAAGGATGGAGTCTGACTGCCCATGACCCCATGTATCTTCCCTGCTGCCGGAATGATCACATGGCTTCCAGAAACATTGTGTTCCTTTAGCAGCATTGATGGAGCTTCCTATTGTTCCAGATGTTTTCTGAGGAGGATACTGGATAAGAGTTTGTATTATTACAGATGGTCAGAGCAGTTTATGTATCAGGAAGTTTTCCATGGAAGAAAGAATATATTCAAAATTCTATTTTGAAGCTGATGGCAGGATGTGGTGAAATTATTTGGATGTTAGGAAAACACTGTAAATGCCAAAATAAATACTTGTGGTTTGTACTTACTCCTTTCCCAAACTAAAATAGGACCTGTGACAGCATTTCCTGAACACATGGGATCGAACTCTAGATCAAATGATGAGTTGATAAAATGAACATATTCGTATTAAGTTTCTTTCATTTACTTCTCATTTCCATGTCTAGAATCTAGAGTCTAGAATGGTTGGATGGATGTATTAGGACCAGAGTGTGTATGATAATATTAATGTCAGAAAAACAAACTACTCATTTTCACCTCTGTGGGGAGAGACTGGAATTCAAACCATGTCTCCTGTACCTTGGCAGAGTAAGAGTGTTGGGTTCTTTCAGCCACTTTTTGGGGGGTAGACTTGGTCAGCAGCCCGACCCTGTCCCTGTCCCAGCCTCAGAGCCTCCCAGTGAGCTTTCTCTCATCACTACACAGCCCGCCTCCTTCCTCTGTTAACCTGCCTTGAGATTCCTTTCCAAGGCTCCTTTAGCCTAAAGTATAATGTATTTGACTCTACCTTTACTTTGAAAACACTCTTGATGTTTTGTAGAGTTCTTCCAGGTTTTCCTATTAGATAAAAACAGCTTTTTATACCTTTTGTTTCCATGGTAATGAATTCCAGGACTGCTTTAGAAAACCACTAGCTTTGTGTACCAGTGGAAAGTTGCAGCATTATATACTAACACAATAAACATCAGCCCACCTGTAAGAGGCGTGCAAGCCGGTAGAAACACTGTAGCACCACGGTCATGAAATGATGTGAGCATACTATCTTTTACTGCAATAAGCAGGATTTGGAACATGAGCCCTGCATTGCAGACAAATGGCTTGGGAGCTGTAGCATGAATTCTAGTGTTCACTAATCAGCTCAAGGCAGAAAGAGCCAATTAACTTGAGGCATTAATTTTCAAATTTAACATTATATTGAAACTGTGGAACCCCATTTCCAAATTTTTTGCAATCTTCCTGAGTTTTTACAAGTGCCAGTTCTGCTCTTAGGAAGTCCTCGGCGGGAGGAGAGTCTTCCTTGGGCAATTTACTTTCTGGTATAAGGAAGATTGTTTCCAAAAATTCTGGGAAATCTTCATGGTATTGTCTGCAAATATACCTCTTAAGAATCTCAGGTACAGATCAGAACTCAACAGAAAAATCTATTAGAGTTGGCTCAAGACAGGGCAAACATAAAAAGTAGATATCCTGGGAAAAAATAGAACTGTTTTTATAAAAGGCTATAGGTTTCTGAATATGTGGAAGAAGGAATAATTGGAATTTGTTTTTTGTCAACCCTGACTCTGCCCTCTACAGCCTTCTCTTTGTTATATCGTGAGTTTGGGGAGTGAGAAGCAAGGGAAAAGGCAGAAAGAACATGAGAGGTTGGACAGAAAGATTGGAGGTACATGCCAAGTTGATTGTGCTAATTTGAAAAGAGACAATGAATCAAAGCTCCTTTTCCCCTATTGTAGATTTTAATATTTAAAGTTACCAGTGCCATTACTGATTATGTTAAGATGCTTTTATGTTGATCTGATTAAAATTACATGTGAAATAATGAATGACATGTAATGTACAAATACCCTTACATTTGGAATAATGAATGACATGTACAAATACCTTCCCAGAGATATATATATATATATATATATATATATTTAAAGTATAAACATTATAAGCAACTGTAATGGAAAGTTTTTAGAAACATTCTTCTAGGAGATACAAAGTTAAGGGGTCAGAAACACAGAACAGCACACGGTTTACTACAAGACTGTGGGGCTACCTTCTTGCCTGGAAAGATTCAGGACTCCTATCCCTAATAAAATTAAAGGGAGGTTCAGCTACTCTGGAACTTAGTGTCTGTTTATCTTAGTATTTCTAAGTCAGAAAATGCCTATTTTAAAATAGGTCTTTTTGTCTTTTTATCCTTTTACTCTATAGATAGAGTTTCCCAAGGCCGACTGATTTGTACCCAGCTCATTTAAGTGTTTGGGGCACTGCTCCAAATTGTTGCGTTTCTTTCTTCTGCCTGCCCTAGCTGCATCAGATCATTCTCAAAGCCACCTTAGTTCTTTTTTTTTTTTTTTTTTCCCAGCCGATAGGTTGCACACAAAGCATAGCTTTTGGCTTTTTGTAAACAGAATGCAAATGTACCGTTCTCCCCCAGGAGGGAACCTCCGCCATGCTGAAGGTGAGGTGAGACCCTGCGCCTTGATAAGGAGCCCCTTTGGGTGTGCTGGCAGGTCAGCCTGAGGGCTTTGAGAAGAGCCTTCCATGAGCACCAGGGCACACATTCACCAATGCAAGACAAAGCTCTGTGGAAAAGACTGGTGGGTTCATCCCTGTCCCACCCGAGAGGTACCCCCAGAACAGCAGAAATGACTGTGCTCCCCGCCTTGTGAAAAGGGTCTAGTTTTAAAGTGACCCTGGCAGAAGAGGGGCAGATGCCTTCATTCCTCCTCTTCAATTTCTCCTTGGACCTTTTCCTGCTGTTCCGTGGGTTCTTTGAACATTTTATAGAATCCAGTTTTGATTTATCTATATTGCTTTAGAGTATATCTTTTGACATAGCTTTTTAAACATGTAGACATACATGATTTATCGTTGCCTACTATTATTGTCATTTTATTAGATCCAGTGAAGTATAGAAACCTAGACATGGGCCAGGCACAGGGGCTCACACCTGTAATCCCAGCATTTCAGGAGACCAAGGCGGGCAGATTGCTTGAGTTCAGGAGTTCAGACCAGCCTATGCAACATGGCAAGACCTTGTTTCTACAAAAGAAAAAAATTACCTCCCTTTACCCTTACAATTATATGATTGTCTTGAATATTTCTTTTGCATACCTTGAGAACCACATTAGGTAGTGTTATGATTTTATCATCAACTGAATCTAGAAAACTCAAGAGGAGAAGCAAACTCGATTGTATTTATCTATATTTTTGCCATGTTTTTTACTTCCTTCCTAATGTTCCAAGACATTTCTTCTTTTATCTTTTCCTTTTTGTTTAGAGAACTTCCTTTAGTCATTATTTTAGGGCAGGTCTGCTAGTGACAAATCCTCTTCGTTTTACTTCATCTGAGATTGTCATCCCTGAAGAATATTTTCTCTGGATATAGAATTTTGGATTGATAGTTCCTTTGTTTCAGCACTTAAAAAATGTTGCACTGCTTCCTACTGACCTCCTTGGTTTCTTCTGCAAAATCCTCTTTCATTCAAATTGTTCTTCCCCTATGGCTTCATGCATCATTTCTCTCTGGCTACTCTCAAGACTCTTTCCTTTGTCTTTTTATGTGACTGTGATGCATCTTGGTGTGGATTTCTTTGGGTTTATCCTGTTTGGTGCTCAGATTCTTGATTCTGTCTTCTGCCAACTTTGGAAAGTTTTTAGCCATTATTTCTCAAATACTTTTCTAGCCCCACCCTCTTTTTCCTCTCCTTCTGGGAGTCAGATGACCTACCTTTAACATCTTTTTGTAGTTCAACACCTCTCCGAGGCTTAGTTCATTTTTTTCTCCAGTCTAATTTATTTTGATTGTTTATGGGTAACTGTTTTATCTATAAGTTCACAGACTTTTTTGGCCTCTGTTCTCTTTATTCTGCTGTTGAACCCATCCATTGAGTTTTTTTTTTGTTTGTTTGTTTTCTGTTTTTTGTTTTTTTTACATTTCATCTATAATATATTTTAGTTACAGAGTTTCTACTTGGTTCTTCTATCTTCTGTTTCTTTGCTGATACTTCTCATTACTTTGCTAGTTCTTTTTAGTTTTTTGTTTCAAGAACATTTGCAGTTGTTCTTTGAAACCAATATCCATCTGGCTGCCAGGAGGAGGGGTCCTGTTACGGTTCTCCATGTGACCTCCACTCCCACCGTCGAAATGGCTTCATTACTGCTGAGTGGTGGCAGGTAAGACCTGATTCTCTACCAGCCTCTTCTGATACCTTTGCTAGCCAAGTTGCCACCCAACAGAGATGAAAGTCCAGCCTCCACACTCAGCCTCTCAGAAACTATCCTGGTGGGGGTGTTGGGGCTCCTCACTACTGTCTAGGTTCCCCACTAGGTCTTTGCTTGTGTGGGTGGGTCCACAGGTTTTGTGTGTGTGTGTGTGTGTCTGTGTGTGTGTGTGTGTGTGTGTGTGGTGTGTTTGGAGTAGAGTGGTTATTATCTAAAAGTTTCCATTTTTTTCTTCAATCTAAAAGGAGCTAGGCTGCCCCTTTCCTGGTTCTTTGGACAAAGAGAGGAGATTTTTTTGCTTATTTTTTTTTGCTCTGTGTGTATTGGTGTTTCCAGATTGCTGGTTTTTCAAGTATAGATGAGGAAATACATGAGGGAAAAACAAAATTCAGGAACTTGTTGTCTTGTCATTCCCTGGGTCCTGAGGTCCTTAACCCGCTTGGCAGCTCCCCACCTTTCAATGTCTTCTTACTCTTGTTTTAGATCTAATGCTCAGTTTTTAGCTAGACCTATGGGAGAAACAGGGAAGAGAACGTTCACTCTGCCTTCCTGTCAAAGCCCCTCTTGATCCTTACGTTTGTCTATACCAGATGCTGTTCTTCTTGTTCCACTCTCAAGGTCAGAGAACAGGGTGTGCTTTTGAGAACATCTGGTAATTCTTGTACGAAGCTTAACTTGGAACAGGAACTGTTGCAGGGTAGAACCAGTCTCAAGCACTGGAGAACAGGAGGTATAGGCGGTGAAGTAGCCTAGTCACTTGCTTTGTGGGTAGACCGACCTGGGTTCAAATCCTGCTTCTACCATGTATTTGTTACTTAACCTTGATCAAGTTATTTAATTTCTCTGACCAATATTGTCCCCACCTGTTGTGAG
Organism: Macaca fascicularis; assembly: GCF_037993035.2. Lineage (NCBI taxonomy): Eukaryota > Metazoa > Chordata > Mammalia > Primates > Cercopithecidae > Macaca > Macaca fascicularis. Next base: position 168,884,687 of record NC_088377.1, on the reverse strand, counting down.
GATTAGAAGAGACATATTTCTGGTGCCTGGAATGTATCAGGCACTATGCATAATAGCCATTATTGTTACAAAGCAGGTTATAAGTTCTCCAGATATTTTGTCCACAATCTGATCTCTGCTGTGAAAGAAACCAGTGCAAACTCATTTTCTAGGATGCTGTTTTATGTAAACAAGTCATAGTTAAATAATTCCTCCAGAGTGACAAGCCTTTTTATCCCAAATTTTGTATCCAGATAAGAATATCAGTTAGAACAAGTAGCAAGAACAATGATTCATCTGAGAAAGTAGGGTAGAGTATTTTCAAAAGCAATGGGTGGCTTGTTGGTGATTTGTGTTTTGAGACAGGGTCTTACCCTGTCACCCAGGCTGGAGCACAGTAACGTGATCTCAGCTCACTGCAGTCTCCGCCTCCTGGGTCCAAGGGATTCTCATGGCTTAGCCTCCTGAATAATTGGGACCATAGGTATGTGCCACCATGCCCAGCTACTTTTTGTATATTTTTTGCAAAGATGGGATTTTGCCATGTTGGCCAGGCTGGTCTCAAACTCCTGGCCTCAAGTGATCCACCTGCCTTGGTCTCCCAAAGTGTTGGGATTACAGGCATGAGCCACTGCATGTTGGTGATGTTAATGCTGTAATGAAAACCCTCATTCTCTGCTTAAAAGATTTCACCATGTAAGAAGCAAATTAAGGGACAGTGGGGGGCATTTCTCTGCTTCCTAGGGAGCACCGAAGACTAAATATTTTAGGGAATGCTGCCGATAATGATTCACTGATTTCAGAGTTTCTTTCAGCTCCTAACTACAAGTCAGGTGAGAGTAGAGAGGGCAGGAGGGAGGGACTTGGTGCTTCTCCCAGGAGGAAGAGTGGACTTCTAGGCTGGAAGGGACAAGGGGGGTATTCCTGACCGAGGGACTGGATTGAATGTTGATGGGCTGTGGATAAAGATCGTCATGCAGGCCATTTGAGCACTGTGGGGCCTGGACCAGTATACTTGCTTGGAATGCTCATAGAAAACCTCAATGTCAGGTTACATTCCCTAGAAGCAGAGCTGAACATAGGAGAATCTTAGCAAAATGAGTTATTAACAAACATTCTGAGGAGAAAGGATGCACTTTCAGGTGAGGTCCATCCTGAGCCTGATCCTGTGGATGCTCTGAAGCATCAATCACAGCAGGATGTGTTCTGCCTTGAGGCAAGAAAGTAGGAATTTTGTATCCTTGCATCAACCAGTCTTGAGCTACAGACAACCTGGTCCTAAGTGATAATTCCCAGGCACACTTGGGCAAGGTGGCTCTATCACCCAAGAGTGGTTCTCTGGAGAAGGTTAGAGGTCTGAGGTTAGCGGTGGCACTGGTGACTGGTGGAAAAGGAATCCTGGGCAGGGCTCAACGGGGTCTACAGCCCCAGGCTTCATCAGTGGTACCATGTGAAAACCACTGGCCTGGGTAACAGGAGGGTTGGCTTGTACTCCTTAATTTTCTTTATGACTTTGAGCAAGTCATTCAGCCTTTCTGCCTTACATGTAAATGACAGGATTGGCATAGGTAGACTTTTAAGGCCTGTTTGACTCAGGTGAGTTTATTGAGAACACTTGGTTTCGTAAGACCAGGGCTTCTTGGCCTATGGTTGGACCATAGAAACCTTCAAGAAGAGCAAAGAAGGGAAGTATGAAGTTACTGCCGCATGGCCAGTGGCCCAGGCAGGTGCCTTTGGGGACCTGGAAGTGAAGAGGCTTCCTTACCTTGGGGGCTAGGGACCAGAATTATACCTTCATGGGCAAATGGTGGAAGGGCTGCGTGGCTTGGTGACCAAGGGAACAGTAAGGAAGACCACATGAAGGACTGAACCTAGAAAGTAGATTCTGGGAAGAGCCAAGCTTGCCTAAGTGGTTACAATGTGATTTACTCTGATGAGAAGTTTGGCTAAATTTGTTCAGCGGCTGGGCACAGTGGTTGACAACTGTAATCTCAGCTATTTGGGAGGCCAAGGTACGGGTAGTACTTGAGCCCAGGAGTTTGAGACCAGCCTGGGCAACATATTGAGACATTGTTTCTACAATTTTTTTTTTTTTTAAAGTTAACTGGGCGTGGTGGCATGCACTTATAGTCCCAGCTACTTGGGAGACTGAGATGGGAGGATCATTTGGGCCTGGGAGGTAGAGGCTATAGCGAACCATGATTGCACCACTGCACTCCAGCTTGGGCAACAGAGTGAGAAAAATAAATAAATAAATAAGTAAATAAATAAATAAATAAAACATTAAAAGAATGTGTTCAGTGTCTGAACTTCAGCTTTTTGTATTCTGTCAACATTTTTTCTTGATTTTCATCCCATCCTTCATTAGACGGAAGGCTTATTAAAGATCCTTTTTTTTTGTAATTTGTTAATGTTATTAGTAATATTTTAAGATAATTCCTTGACTTGATAGTTCTTTTACTATTAATGCAGCTTTTGCCTTGGTCAGTGGAGGAGGCATATGTTTTTGTGTTTTCATATATGTCCATGTGCAGGAACTGGACAGCTCTAGGGACTAGTGTGAGAAGGTAAAGTTGGGAAGACCTTGGCAATGTCAGTCCTGGAGCTCTCCGAAGATAGTGCAGCTCCTCCCTCTACTGCAGACAGTTTCCTTCTCTAGGATAGGGTTTCTGATGAGAATATTTCATTGTTCTCTAACACAAGTGGTCAATGTTTTGCTCAGTTTCTCTTGCTGAAATAGTGGTATTGATTCAGTACATTGGGGCAGAGGGAAGGTTCCACTTTGGTGCAGCAAAAGGAAAGTCTTACCAAGGAGTGAGGTGTTTGTTTGCTGGGTCCTGCCAAGTTCAGGTGTTGCTGAGTGGGCGGAGGAGTCTGTTTGCTCCCAGGTCAGCAGATCCATGGTGGTCTGCTCGGGCTTGTGCCCCTCAGATGCCTTGTCTCCCCTGGGTGGAGCTTTTGGGATGGGTATAGTGGTTCATGGCTGCATCGCTGAATTTGCATAAGGCTAGTGTGGCAATGGACTCTCAAAATATCTGTGGTCATAAATAGGGACTTACTTAAAATTTTAGGCCTAGGCAGGAACATCACTTGAGGCCAGGAGTTTGCGAGCAGTCTGGGCAAACTGTGAGACCCCCACCTCTACAAAAAAATAATAAAAAATTAGCTGGGTTTGGTGGTGCATTCCTGTAGTTCAGTTGATCAGGAGGCTGAGGTGGGAGGACCACTGGAACAGGATTTCAAGGCTACAGTGAGCTAGGATCATGCCACTATACTCCAGCCTGGGTGACAGAGCGAGACCCTGTCTCAAAAATAAAAGGATAAAATATGCATGATTCTAAAACTAGTTTTATTTATAATAAAAAATTAATAATTTTAAGTACCTCAGAAGATTTAGTAAAAATAGGACTTATGGAATAATTTCTGTCATGAAAGATAAAAGTTCTTTACTGTATTTTGGTCTTGAGGTAACTATTTCTGTATTTCAGTCTTGAGGTAACAGCTGACATTCTCAGGATGTGGCTTCCTTCCTTGGCTGAGATGTCACCTGGACAGATACAGATATCACCATTTGCTACTAATGATGATTGATGTTAGTAAAAAAAAGTTCTTCTTTGTCAAGAGGGCACTTGGAAAGCAGACCATAAAGAGCAGTTCTCACCATCAGAAAGCATTTGTTATCACTCATGCTTTGATGTGGCAAACACATTGCAGTTCTTGGCATAATGAGAGGCAGGTTTCAGGAGTTACTGCTGCAACCAACTCTTACCTGCCAAACTATAAAGACAAACTATTTTGAGGATTAAAGGATGGGATCCCTCTGTGCTTTGTGGAAGCAGAGCTGAAAGGTTCATAATGACAGACAGAACCATTAGGAGGCATGAAAGAAAAAGAAGCAGCAAGGCTGAAACTGTTCTGTGCTAGAAAGGAGTTGATGCCCTTTGAACATTGAAGTTCAAATAATGTGCCATACTTTATCTCCAAAGACAACACTACTGACCCACTGTCAGTAGACCATGGGCTGTGGGTTGCTTTCCAGCAGAGAGGATGGATTTTCTTCAGTTCCGTCTGCTCATGCTTGGCAGAGATTTCCTTTGGGACCACTACCAGGCCCCAGCTGGCCCAAGCCTGGAGAAAGGGAGGCTGGATCATCATGGCTGATGCTCACTATGCACCAGTTTCCCCTCTCAGCATTTTACTGGAGTCACCTCAGTTGTCCTTCACAACCAAGCACCCTATGAAATAGCAATGCTTATTATCCTCACCTTACATTGAGGAAACTGAGGCTGAAGGAGGCAAAATAACTTGCCCAAGGCCACACAGCTAGTAAATGGTACAGCTGGGATTTGAACTCATCAAGTCCGACGCTAGAGCTGAATGAAGCTCTTAAGCATTGTACCCTGCTGTGGTGTAGTTAGCCGTTGGCTACATGGATGCTGGAGTCCAAAGAACATGGACTCAAATCCTGATTCCTCAGCTGGTTACTATGTGAACCTGGGCAAGTAATTCAACACCGTTGGGGCAAGAAAGGGAGTCAGAAGCCTGGGACAAATCACCACACATAAGAAGCACTCAATGCATGCTGGCCACTGTTAGTGTTTTGGTTATTGTTTTGTTTTTATCCTGGAACAGAGTGAAGCTAAGAGGTAGTGATTCTCTCCTTGAGGGTGAATAAGAAGGAATTAACTGGGCATTACCAATGTTGACAATGTAGATTTCTGGGCCCCATTCATGAGAGATGCTAATTCAGTGGCTTTGGGGGGTTGGATGGTAAGTGGTTGGACCCAGTCACCTGCATTCTAAAGAAGGGCTTTCGGTGATATGGAGCGGTGGACTTCAGACTGGCCAGAGGTGGCATGTGCAAGGCTTTGGACTTTACCAAAATTCAGAGCTTAATTTTACAGTTGATTTGTTTAGCTATAACTGAGTGACAGAGTGGAACACAGATATTCTGTAGACTATCTCTTAATCATTAAAAAACAAAAACCACAAAAGAAATCACTAAAAGGAATCAATACGTTTTACAGTTCCAGTACTGGTCAATTCAGAATGTGTGCTGCAGCAAACACAGGAGTATCTAACAGACCTGCAGAGGCAGAAGGGATTTGAGAGACCCATGAGCCACGTCCTGGTTTTACAGCTGCTGAAGGTGGGGGTCCCCGGCGGTAGAACGACTCTTAGAAAGCATATGATTAGTTGATGGGAAAGTCTGAAACAGGACTTTGATATTTGGCCACCTGGCCATCTCGACAAGGGACCGAAACTGGAACCCTTTGGGAAGTTCTGTATTCCCTGAATTCGGGGTGACAGCATGAAATAAGGAGGACTCTCACACCTGCTTGTTGCTGCGTGTGCTTTTTCTGTCTGGATGCTTTTCTGCACCATGCTTGCCAGTAACTTCCAGCTGTTCTTTAGGGTCTTTGATAAGTTGCCATTTCAGGGACAGTTTCCCTGCCTGTGTCCTACACTTGCTCCCAACAGAGTTCATTATGCCCCCTTTGGTCACTCCTGACCTAATGGCATTTTTTGCACTTAGTTGACATTTTTTGCTACTGTCACCTTTCCTCTGATGCACTTAGGTGGTACAAGTAGAGCCACTCTCCTATTTTGCATGCTTGCAGACATCATTGACCATTTATCCATTTATTTATATTCATCCATATGTATACCACAGAGCACCCACTACATATACCAGGTACATTTAGAGAATATAGAGAAAAGTAAAGAATAAATGAGAAAATATACAAATAACTTGATAATTCAAGATACTGATATGGACGATGAAGAAAATTTAAAAAGGGTGTGATGTGACAGATAAATGATATGGTGGGAGAGATCCTTTTTACGGGGTCTCTAGGGAAGCACCCTCTCAAAATGTGTCTCATTTAAGCTGAGACTCAGACGATGAGATGTGGGACCCATGTAAAGAACTAAGAATATTGTAGGTGGGAGGAGGAATATGTGCAAAAGAGTTCAAGTGAGATTGAACTAGGTACCTTTGAAGAGCAGAAGGAAGCTAGTATGGTTAGAATGGAGTGAACAAGAGGAAGACTAGGAGTTGGGCAGGGCCACATCTAGGAGGATTACAACCTAGGAGTAATGGGAAGCTGTTAGAGGTGCTTCAACAGGGAAATGGCATAGTGTGGTTTGTATTTTAACAGATCACTCACTTTTAATTACTGAGTCTAGACTTGTCCTCAGACTGTTTTTTTTTTTTTTTTTTTTTTTGAGACAGAGTCTTGCTCTGTCGCCCAGGCTGGACTGCAAGGGTGCGATCTTGGTTCACTGCAACCTCTGCTTCCTGGTTCAGGAAATTCTCCTGCCTCAGCCTCCTGAGTAGCTGGGATTACAGGTGCATGCCACCATGCCCAGCTAATTTTTTGTGGTTTTTGTAGAGATGGGGTTTCACCGTGCTGGCCGGAATCATCTCAATCTCCTGACCTCGTGATTCACCCGCCTCGGCCTCCCAAAGTGCTGAGATTACAGGCGTGAGCCACCATGCCCAGCCTCAGATTCTTAATACAATGCTCCAGGCAATCTCTACTTATTGATCAATTTGCACTTAAGGCAAGAAAATTTTTAGGCATCCTAGCTGAACTCTTTGAGGGCCAAGTTCATGTTTTAATCACTTTTGTTTGCCTAGCACTTTGTACCTTGCAAAGAGCAGATTCTTGGTGAATATTTATTGTATGAATGAATGGTTTCTGCATTATTTGATCTTTTGGCATAAAAAAGTGGCAAGGCTCTCTCTGCTGGGTGACTTTTTAGCAAGTCCACTGAATGGTAGGTTGTAGCATATTGTGAAAATTGATTGGTTGACACCTCACCTCACCTCTGCTCACATTAAACATTTGTTTTAGTTCTAGAAAATTCAGTTGTAATTAAGCTGGAAGGTAACAGAGTAGGACCTCTCCAAAGCCCCTGAAATGACTACCTTTTCAGCATCAGGTAGAGAAGGCCTGTTGAACTTTTGCTTCTAGTGTTATGAAGAATGGATATTTGGAGAAACTCGCCCAATTACACACACTGAGAAATGCTGAATGTAATATTAAAAAACCTTTTAAATATGTAGCTAAGCTCATAAAAATTGAATGTAAATCTCTACAGAGGCAAAAATGGAGAGAGAGCTGACACCAGGGTGGTGACTGAGGATCTAAGATATGGGCTGCCTTGGGAGTGTGTGCAGACAACAAACTGAAAGCTTTGGTTTTAATTGCCATACAACAGGGATGAATAGGGGTGCACTGTGGAATGGAAGGTGAGGACTTGGGCACTACAAGGTCAATGGAACTGATTAACTAATTCCTGCAAAAGCCAGGAATCTTGAAGATCTACACCCTCAGTGAAAAGATGGACTAGAGAAATCCATTTGGCAAAGAAAAATTGCTATGAGAAATTGTTCTGGCCTTGGCTGGGGATGGGGAAATGTCTCTCCTGAGAATTCTGAACTCATGAAGGTTTAGGACTTAAACTCACATTATCCACATATGCTGTCCAGGAAAACTGAAGCAAAAGAATTGTTAAGATAATTCCAGTTTGAGAGAGACTCAGGATTCCAGCACAATCGGAAGAGAATCCACTTTGTAGGAATGTTCCCACAGCTGGGGCTACTTAGAATTCTCACAGATTAAAATCAACCACATACGACTTCACAATGAAAAGTTTCCAGTTACACAGAGTAAACAAGCCATCAGTGGAAACAACAAACAGTAGAATTAGACTTCCCAAGAACTTGAATTTAAGAATTATCAGTCAGAATATAAATGAAATGTCCTTAAAATGTTTCTAGAAATAAAAGATGGATTTGAAAACATGAGCAAAAAGCTATTAAAAATGACTAGGCAGAATTTGAAAAGGAAACAAAATGAAATTTTGGAAACAAAATTATGTTCAAAACTGACAACTCAAAAAGGAAAAAAAAAAAAGGTTTTAACATTTGATGTGGTTTGGCTCTGTGTCCCTGCCCAAATCTCATATCCAATTGTAATCCCCCACCTCTCAGGGCAGGGACCTGGTAGGAGGTGATTGGATCATGGGGGCAGATTTTCCCCATGCTGTTCTTGTGATAGTGAGATCTCACAAGATCTGATGTTTAAAAGTGTGGCACTTCCCCCATCACTCTCCTTCTCCTGCTGCCATGTAAGACGTGCCTTGCTTCTCTTTCGTCTTCTGCCATGATTGTAAGTTTCCTCAGGCTTCCCCAGCCACTTGGAACTGTGAGTCTATTAAACCTCTTTTCTCTATAAATTACCCTCCCTCAGGTAGTTCTTTATAGCAGTGTGAAAACAGACTAATACAACATCCAGATATATTTTTCTGAAAACCACTGATAAGAGTTTGAGTTTATTATACTGTTAAATTACATGCACAGTTTAAAAATCATAAGGATATACCATGATAACTTTCCATAAATTAATGTACTGTGTAACCAGCATTCAGATCAAGGAATAGAACATTACCAGTATCTCATAAACCCCCTTTCCATTCCCTTCATGTAATCTTTTACTCCAAGGTCAACCAGTATTACTCCAAGGTCAACCAGTATTACTCCAAGGTCAACCAGTATCCAAAATAGGGGTGTGACTATTATACAAGTATCCTGAATTCTAATACCATTTTAATTTTGCCTGTTAAAAACAAAAACATTTTATTCATGGATTTATATACTATATAATCTTTTGTATATGACCTTTGTCTCTCAACATATGAAAAAGGATAAATGAACATCATATTTTTCCATATAGTTATACTTTTCTTATTTAATTTAGTATTCTATTGTGTGAATATGCCACAATTTATTCCCTTCTACAGCTGTTGGGCATTTGGGTAATTTTCAGTTTTGGGCTATCGTTTATTCCTGTTGGGTTTATTCCTAGGAGTAGAATTGCTGGTGACAGAGTATGCATGTATTCAGCATTAGTAGAAGTTACCTAATGGTTTCCAATATTTTTCTAAACCAGATGAAATCTTGTGTGGAAGTTCAATAAACAAAACCATATTCAAGACATCAAAACAAAGTAAACATAAAACCTAATGGAGTGGATGGATGGATTAACAATTAGACCTAGTGAAGAAAGAATCAGTGATTTGGAAGATAAATATGAGATATTACCCAGAATGCAGCACAGAAAAAACAAAAGGATAGGAAAGGAGATTAAGAGATAAAGGATAAAATTAGAAGACCCAATTTTTGTGTAATTGAAGAAAGCTCAGTAGAATGGAGTCAGGGAAAGAGAACCTAAAATTAGCCAACTCAGTATTATCCAATAATGTGAGCTACACACATAATTTAAAATTTTCCAGTGTATAATATGTTTTATTTAACTTGATATATGCAAAGTATTTCAGCAGGTTGATATAAAATTACGGAGGTATTTACATTTGTCATACTAAGTCTTCAAAATCTAGTAGGTAATTTTGTACTTAGACAGCACATCTCAGTAGTTTAGGCTAGCCACATGTCAAGTGCTCAGTAGCCACGTATGGCTAGTGGCTACCATAATAGTGCACATCTAAGGTGCACATCTAGGGTGTATAAGGGAAGGTAAATTGAGGGAAGGTCCAGGTATTTGGAGAAGAGGGCTGTGTCATGAGGGTAGGAGGAATGTGGATAAGTGTATCACCATAGAGACAGCACTGGGCTTTGAGTTTACATACATTCGTATCCCTCAGTACGATTATTATACCCTTCAACATCCAGTGGGTTGCAGAATTGCAGCTGTTGAGTAGCTCAGAACAATAGCAAACAATAGCTTCATACAAGAAGAGAAATCTATCTGTTGAATTTACAGAGGAGATTCAGGACCTCGGAATTTAATTGTCCTCATGCAAATTTGACCAGAAGCCTAAAGTGAGCATGTGTGACATTCACATCAAAGATCACTGTGTGTATTAATAGAAGCAGGCTGGTTGGGAGTGGTTTTCATTTCTTTGGCTATAATGATATGAAAACTTGACAATGAATACAAGTAGATTGTTACTTTGGTTTTTATGTCTCAGTTAAAAAATAACACTGTATCCTAGTGTGCTCATATAGCACAAAAGCTATATTATCAGGCTGTAGATCAAATACCATAGAAACTTGACCCAAATGACCTCAGACTTCCTGGGAAATTCTATGTTTGGGTTAGATACGTGACTGTAGTCAGTTGATTCATTTTTTTTGACAGCTCAAAAACAGCGAAGCGGGGCACTTGGAATCTGTCTAACCTCAGCTGTTTGAAAAATAGTAATAGAATTGAAAATATATTTCTGTCCTTAAAAACACCTCTAAAGCGCTGTATTTGTTTGTGTAATGATAACACTTTTTATGCTGGCTCTGCCGGTCCAAAAATAGGGGTGTGACTATTATGTAAGGGCGAGCATTATGTAAGGTTGTGACCTTTATAATGAAACAATTCTTATTCCCATACTCTAAGTATGAAACTGACTCAGCCAAATAAATGCTGCCATTATTTTTGATTGTGGAGTAATAGTGAAATTATTAGTTTAATCCAATTATCCTCAATACTGAAATATAGCGTTGTATTAGTCTGTTCCCATTGCTATAACAAAATACCTTAGACCAAGTAATTTGTAAATGATAGAAAATTATTTCTCACCGTTTTTGAGATTGGTAAGTCCAGGATCAAGGTGCCAACAGACTTGGTGTCTGGTAAATACTTGCCCTCTGCTCCACAGATGGTGCCTGGTTGCTGCGTCTTCACAGAGTGGAAGGAGCTGAAGTGGGCTAAACTTGTTCCCTCAACCCATTTAAAAGGGCAATAATCCCAGCCATGAAGGTGGGGCCTCCCAGAGTCCTCACCTCTTAATAACATCACCTGGGGGTTAAGTTCTGTGATGGTTAATGCTGAGTGTCAACTTGATTGAAGGATGCAAAGTACTGTTCCTGGGTGTGTCTTTGAGGGTGTTGCCAAAGGAGATTAACATTTGAGTCAGTGGACTGGGAGAGGCAGACCCACCCTCCATCTGGGTGGGCATAATCTAATCAGCTGCTATCACAGCTAGAATAAAGCAGGCAGAAGAATGTGGAATGACTAGACTGGCTGAGTGTTCCCGCCTTCATCTTTCTCCCATGCTGGATGCTTCCTGCCCTCGAACATCGGACTCCAACTTCTTCAGCTTTTGGACTCACACTAGTGGTTTGCCAGGGGCTCTCAGGCTTTCGACCACATGAAGGCTGCACTGTCAGCTTCCCTACTTTTGAGGTTTTGGGACTCAGACTCACTTCCTTGCTCCTCAGCTTGCAAATGGCTTGTTGTGGGACCTCACCTTGTAGTTGAGTGAGTCAATACTCCTTGATAAACTTCCCTTCATATATACATCTATCCTATTAGCCCTGTCCCTCCAGAGAACCCTAATACAAGTTCCAATATATGCATTCTGGAGGGACATGAAGATTCAGGCCATGACAAGTGTTCTAGAAGGTTCTACCATACTAACTCCAAGATGTTATTTGTATCGGCTTTCAGAAGTTTACAAAACAGTCTCAGTCTAATATACCTATATGGTATTAAATTGATCATCTTATAAAATATGTGAAAGTCTGTCGGTCAGATGTTGAATCTTTTATTTGGGCTCATTTTCTATGAAACCAAAGGGACAGTGCCAGTGTTTCCCTGGTGTCTTGGGGCTGAGCACTGGTGGTGTTGAAGACCATCCAGTGGAAAGAGTAGTAGGCTAGAAGCTTCAGGGGCTGGTTGTGTGACTAGGGAAAGTCACTGGTTACTTTCTGTTAGGGTGCTTTTTCCATAGAAAAAAATTATCGTATATGCTAAGATTGGAAGACATCTTAGAGATTATTTATTCCCATCTGACACCTAAATTATTAGAACTCTTTAAAGCATCTGCAACAAATAATGATCCAGTTTTGGCTTGAATGGGCCATAGGCCTCTCCCTTACAACACCACTGCTCCATTGTTTGGTGTTTCACAGGCGTGGAACATTCTTCTTTGCACTGAGCCAAAACCTTTTTAGCCAATGCCCAGCTCATAAGGGGCTTGGGAAGTAAAACATTATTAAATGTGAATTTAAAAAAAAAAAGTATGCAAATCTATATCACTGTTTACTGGTGTGGTGTGGACCTAATGAATGGATCTAGTCTGAATAGTAATGCCTAAATTCTTTCTTTCAGCAACTTCCTAAACGGAAAAAACCAACATCTTTGTGATGTGGCCTCATAATCCAGGCATTGAGCTACTGTGGGTTTGTCTTGGTAGGAGAGAAAAGAATTCTGCCTCTCTAGGTTAACTAGGAATGCCCACATTTTTTAAAGCTGGTTTTCAGGCTTATCTTTAGAGTTTAACATTCCAACTCTTAACAGGGTTAGGAATTCTCCCACTTCTACTTAACAGCTTGCTCCCCAGGACACGAGAACCTCCTAGATTTCTCTCATATGGGGTAGTAGGTGAATTATATGTTGTGGGGATGCTGCTGGTCCAAGAGCTCTCATTGAGCCATGGGGTCAGGGATTGGTGGGGCGGGGCTAGTCCCTGATTTGTTGCTTGTTTTTATAGGATATTCATTCATTCTTAATTCACTCACTAGTATTTGCTGAGAATTCCTGGTTAGTGTTTAGCACTTTGTCTCAGGAAGCCCTAAATATCCTCTTCAACATGACATGTTATCACCAGAGGAACTTCAGTGAAGATGGAACTATACCAGGCTAGCTGGGGAGGCCCAGAGGACTGGACCTGGATCTCTGGGATTTCCCCTTGCTTGGGTGCATTACAATCCCCAAAGGACCCTGCCCCTTTTCCCCGCCAGCCTTAGTCCCTACATTTGAGGAGGATGCTGGGATCCCCCTGGTTCACTCCACTCCTGCTACCCTGGAAACTCTGATTCTAGCTTTGAAGGTGTGGAATTTAGACTGGAGCAGTGAGGAGAGTGGTAAGTCATGGAGCTGGAGACCAGGCGAGGGCTGCTGGATTCTCAGGGTTTCTGGAATGAATGTCCTTCTGTCACTTTCTTGTTCCTCTTTCACTGAGCAGTCAACCGCTGAGATCTTGGCTGGGTTTCATACTGGACAGTGTATTCTTGACTTTACAAAAGGTGGTGGGGTGTTAACGAGCTTCCTTTCTGATTTAGCACTTGAGTAATTTTTTTTCCGCCGCTGCTATGTATCCCTGCTCCTTATCCAGTACGGTTTCCAGGTGGATTTACTTCCTAGCAATCTCAGAGTGCAAACGAAAGGTGTAGTGTCTTGTTCTAGGTGCTAAATCTTGTTGAGGTAGAGAGAAGGGAGAAACCTGAACTATATTTAAACGAATACAGTAAGTCCCTCGGCTCATGATTGGCTGGCCCTCAGTTCTTGTAGCCGTGCAGCAGCACCAAGCAGAACGTCATTTTACGTATTTATATCCCCGATGTTGAAACAAACACACACTATTAGACATTCCAGAGTAAAGCTCCTGTGGGAAATGGAATTGGGAACTATGTTTCCCCAAGGAAAACTAGACATTCAAGGCAAAAGCTCAACAGGAAAAGAAAGAAATTTGGGCTGCTTATAAACTGGAAAACTCAATGCTGCTCTGTAATGATATGACTGAAAACAAGTGACTGCTATGATTACAGGCAGCGTGAGGTGGAGGAGAGACTGGTAATGCTAGATCACATCAAGTGTACTGAATCAAGTGGTTAGAGGCCTGGAGAAGGCAGCAGATCTGTGAGATCTGAGATGAATGAGCAAGGTGATCATTGTAAATGCTTTCTAAGGACATGTATGGTCTGCCTCCCAAGAGGATCCTGACTTCCTTGAGGGAAGAGGACGGCAGAGACTGGCTCTAGAGTCCCAGGGTTTGGCACAAACTTTGGTTTCAAACTCATTAGCCAAGTTACTCAACATGTTGCTATGTCAGTTTCATCATGGAAAAAAATCACAAAATCTATAAATCTATGAAGGAAACTTTATTTCTTATAAAGGGTTATAGCCTGCAGGCTGGCCGTTTTGCAGGCTGGGAAGTGCAGCCTCTGGCAGAGGCTAATAACAGACACTTTGAGGGAGGAGGGGGTAGAACAGGAATTTGTGCCAAGGTTGGCCAAGTATACATATTCAACAGGTTACAGGAGGAGCTTTGAATATTCATGAAGTGGGAGAGGTACATGTGTGATAAGCAAACACAAATATTACCTGCATCCCATATTCACTTTTGGGTAGAGACTTAACATTTAAGTGTCGTACAATTTGGCCTTATATATCAAAAGGTAAGGCAGAGGACACGAAGGCCCTCAAGTTTACAGCCTCTGTAAACCAGCCAGAATCAGTCCATGGTCCATGGTCTCTTATTAGGAGAAAGTTACTGAACCACAGCTGTCTCTTTTCCAATCAAAGCTGTGGGTATGGCTTGTGGAATGGGCTGGGGGTCAGCATCTGGTGGTGAAAGTGCTACGGTTGTTTCAATAGTGCTTATCTTGAGGCCAGTGCTGGTTTAACTGCTAGAGAAAAAAATCTTGTGGCAGTTGGAACATAATTTATTCTTTAAGTGTAGAGGGTACATGACTTAACCCTTGGCTGGCATGGCCTTAGGTAATCTTTATAATTTGGTATCTTATTGCCACAGAGTCCATTTTGTTAGTCTTAGGATCTCTATGTTAACATTAATGCTGGTCAGTTGTTGTGTCTAAACCACAAAAAGGAGGGGATGTAATGAGACGTATCTGGCTTCCTATCACACCATGGACAGGAACTCAGTTTCTAAGATTTCCCTGGGGTCCCCTTAACCAAGAGGGGGTTTGTTCAGCCAGTTGGGGGCTTAGAATTTTAGTTTTAGTTATCATCTGTGGAATAGTCATTGTAATAACACCTTCCTAGCAGGATTGTGTTGGGGATTGTCAATGGCAGTTGATGTGCTTAGCATGATGGCTGGTATTCCTTAGGTGTTCAGTATCGTTATTATCTATATTTCTCTAGTTCGCGTTGGTACTTAGCTCATTGCCAACATTCAGTAAGTGTTGAATAAGTAAATGAGCATTTATGATTAGTGTTTCGATAAAAATTTCATCTTCACTTCCCTCCCTTGCTGGTTAATATTATTTGATGTATTACTGAGATATATAGAAAACTTGGGAATAAGGGTCCTGAAAATAAGAGTTCTGATGGTTTAAATGTATAGATATTAAATACAAATATTTTCTCTTAACATAATCAGCAATTTAATAAAAATAAAAAAATTCCTCTCCATTTGCTTCATCATTTAGCAAATATAAATTAGTGTGCAGTTAACCATATTTCTCCCCAGGTCTGCTGTTCTTCCTGTGTTTAAAAAAAAGTGGCTGTATCCTCTTAAATATCTAAGCCAGAAATCTGGGGAATCATTGCTGGCTCTTATTTTTCCTTCATTCCTCACACGCATTCATGTTTGTGGTCATACAAGCCATATCCAATTTCACCTTCTGATTAGCCTCTGAACCTGCCTTGTGTGTCTATCTCTGCTATTACTGTCTTAGACCAGCTACTGTCAACTCTTGCCTGCATTAATGACATAGTGCTCTGGCTGATAATTAAGGAAAAGTTTTCTAGGAATGTCCAAGGCAACCAGTGGTTGAATTTCCTGCTGGCAATCTCTTTAGTGTTTTTGCACAGAGGATTTATGAAGGATTTAAGCAGCTTGGATTACTGTGGGTCTGCAGAACACTGGAGGTGCTTGCTTCCTCCCTGGGTGAATTACATATGAGAAGATTGCTGTGGAAGCCTATTGGACGTGCATTTGACATGCACGTGCCTGGGAGTTTTCTGAAATTTTCTGTTATGGAGGCATATTAATTCTGAGGAAATAAAACTTCTCATGAGTACAGGAGATGTAGCTGTGGAAAAGTCCAACATAGAAAGATGAGAAAACCATTTTCATATATATCAGAAAAATGTTACTTATTTTATCAAAGTTTATTTAGCAAAGCCCACAAATATCTTGAGGCTAACCTACTCAGGGCAGTTGATAGCCAGGGAATGTCATACAGGAGTATGGAATCAATCCATCAGAATTCAGAGGCTAAACGTTTCCATATTGATTAGGAAAACCCAGGTTAAATGGATTAGTATACTCAGATCGGCTGTTCTGAGAGAGGTCTTCACCGCATTTGGGCAAGCTTATTGAAAGGCTTACCAGAATGGTTAGGGAATCCAGCCTGGCAAGGAATCACAAAGCACATTGCTGGACTAGTGTGGCTGCACCTCACCTACAAGAGTTGATCATCCTTTCTGTACGTAGAGGCTGAGGAAGAGCCTGGGATGGACTGCATTTGGGTGGAGAAATACATTCGTCAGGAAATAAAACTGAATAGTTCAAAGACTGGTTCTGGTGCCAGTGTCCTTGATGCTGGTAGCTCAGTTCTCCCATCTATACCTGGCAGGGCTTCCTAGCGAAGTGGAAGGTGGATTGTGGCTCTTTGAGCATCAGGTTAGTCATCCCTATGGGGATGTAGTTGCAAGAGATAATGGTCATATACATTTCTGCTTCTGGTGAAAAAAGAGGAACCTATCCTGTGGATAGCTGCTTGGAAGGAGATGAGGGAAAGAGATGAGAATACAAGGGAATACGTGGAGCCTGGGTGGAGAGAGAGGTGAAGGTCAGAAGGGAAAAAGTAGTGTTTGTGAAAGACAATGTGAAAGTTTGGACACAAACAGAACCACAGGGCTCAGATAACCAATTGTAATATTAGCAAGTGGGGGAGCCTCCAGCTTTCTCTCTCTCCTCTGCCATAGACCCCAGGTGTGGTTTCACACCCTGGACCCTCCTGGTGGCCTCCGCAGAGTGGTAGAGAGTGGCAAACAGTGGTGGAGATGCTGACTCTGATGTCAGTGACCTGGTGGTAGCCCTGTAGATGTGGCAGTGTGCCAGGTCTCTACCTGCCCCACAAGGAGACAACTAGCAAGAAGGCCAAAGTGGAGGAAGATGAGTGGTTGGTTTTGTGGACATGACATAGGATGTCTGATAGTACCCTCAAATTGGTTGGGGAAGGCTTTGAAGAAAGCCCGAGTCCTGGTAATTCAGGCATTAATGGAAATGTGACTACATTTGTTTTCATGGGTTGGTGACTCCTCCCATCTCACTGCCTTGAATGAAAGTTCTATGAGGCCAGAGGTTGTTTTGTTCACTGTTATATTCTTGGCACTTAGTCAGGACTCCATTCATGTAGATTGAATGAATGACTCCATTACCGTTACGAGAAAAATGGCACTTAATCGGGACTGCATTCATATAGATTGAATGAATGACTCCATTACTGTTACTAGAAAAAAATAACATACAGGGCCAGCTGTCTCAGTGGCGTGTCTGTTCTCACTGAAAAAGAAACCAAGGCAAAAGCACCCGGTAAAATAGAATGGCAGGATTTTCTTGTCTCATACAGTCAGGATCAGCACAATTTTGTTTTTCAGCAAACCAACAAATGAAAAAGGCGAAGGCTATTAAAACGAGTGGGTACTGCCTGTGTGACAGCTGTCAGCATCATCCTCTAGCTCCTGTAACTGGTTCTTGAGGCCCCCACGGCGAAGGGGAATGGAAATGAAGCCATTTGTACCTAAGCTACGTTTGGTGAAGAGTAACAACTTATTGATTCAGGCTGTCCAGGAAGGCCATGTTTCTTCTCCATGCCTTTTCATTTCTCGTCTGGGTTGCATTGAAAACACAAATTGTACTCAAATGTATTAATAGCTTTCTAATGTGAGCTCTCAGTCACAAAGAAATGAAAAGAATTCTTTGAAGCACTAAAAAAGGCCAGGGTTTCGAGCTGGTTTATTTTACCTGATATGTTATAAAAAGAAAAAAAAGAGCAATCCGACAGTAATGTCAAATCGGAGATGCCTCAGTATGGTTTTCTCAATAGAACTGAATAATATGTTAGTGAGTGCTTCTAACTAGCAAATGGGATCAGGACCATTGTGGAAATATAGACAGAAAAGTGCCTTAACAGCTTTAAAATTCACAGATGGCAAATCAAGTAAAAGATCTGTTTATCAACCTCTGAATACTCTGTAAAATGCACATTGGAGGGCTAGGAAGTTTCTAATGGCAACTGCTGTGCTTTGGGAAACCTCGGTGGAACCCTTGGCTCTCTGACATTTAGCTGCTGCAGAATGGGGAAGCTGCTTTCCTGACCACATTGCTTTGGTACAGTAAAGTTGTGAAGCTGTTGTGCTTTGCTGGGAGTATCCGAAGGCAAAAGTTAGAGAGTTAGATATGTATAATAATGCACTGGAGATTGTTAAGCTGTGTGCTGTGTTTCATAAAGTCTTGCACAAACAGCTTGATAAAGAACATTACAGAATATTAAAAGCTGCTTTCTAGTGTTTGGGCTCTTTGTGTCTACAATTCAGTGAATGTTGTGTACATTAACTGCATGGCTTGAATCCTGCTATTTTTATGCCATGAAAATGTAAATTAATTAATGAACTCCACAGTCAATTAGATTCTGTAATACATTTTGACTACAACTCTTACATTTAGCATATTTCATAAACATCTCAATTTGACCTGTCTTTATTTGCATTACATACGTTTATATAACTTTATGAAAATAACATTTAAGAAGTTCTACAATGCAGACATTTCTTTTCTAGTTATGGAGCTTTTCTTTTTCTTATTCTGCCTCTCCCACTCCCTTCTTCTTCCTTCGGTAAACCAATTCATGCAAAGTTCAACCTTTCGAAACTCCCTGCTACTCCCCTACTCCTCCCCCTTTTTGAGATTTTGACAATTGGTTCTTATTTCTTCAATTTTATTTTATTTTTATTTTGAGACAGAGTCTTGCTCTGTCACCCAGGCTAGAGTGCAGTGGCACGATCTTGGATCGCTGCAACCTCTATCTCTTGGGTTCAAGGGATTCTCCTGGCTTAGCCTCCCAAGTAGCTGGGTTTACAGGCTTGTACCACCACCCCTGACTAATTTTTGTATTTTTAGTAGAAACAGGGTATCACCATGTTGGCCAGGTGAGTCTCAAACTCCTCACCTCAGGTTATCCACCCACCTCAGCCTCCCAAGTTGCTGGGATTACAGGCGTGAGCCACTACACCTGGTCTCAACTTTTAGATTCAGGGTGTATATGTGCAAGTTTGTTACAAGAGTATATTGTGTGATGCTGAAGTTTTGGGTGTGATTGAATCTGTTATCCAGGTAGTGAGCATAGCACCCAATAGGTACTTTTTCAGCCTTATTCCCTCACCCCTTATAGCCCTCAGTGTCTGTTTTCATTTTTACATACATGTGTACCCCATCAAAACCCCAAATTTAATCACCTGGCTTCTTAATGATTTGCTAGCTAATATAAAAATGTAAACATATACTTGATAATATTTACCTATCCATAAATTAAATCATAGTTTCATTTATAACGTGATCTCTGTTAGATATCCAGTATTAATATGGATTCAACCATGTTCTCCTGAAACATAATTCATGGTGAAAACCTGATATGTAGCATATGGCCTTAAAGACAAGACTTAGGTCTGTCTTCCAATTGAATGTGAGGAAATTGTCTACACAGGATAGGCCCCAACACTGGCTTTATCAAGCTAAGAAGACAAATGTATTTGGAAGATGAGGATTCTTGATCCTACTACCTCTGTGAATCACCCTTAGGTCAGAGAGACTTCAAAAGATGTGAATGACTAGTTTTTTAGAGGGTTAGGATGAAACAGGCATATTTGAAGAGGTCCACAATCTTATATAAATGAATAAATGGATATTTTCCTTGTGTGGTGGCAGGCTTTGGAGTTATGTGAACTTGAGTCCAAATTCTGGCTTACCCATCTAGTAGGTTTTGAATGACATTAAGTTTAATGTCATCTTAGTCTCAGAGTCTTTACCAGTAAAATGAGGATCAGTAAAAAGTACCATGTAGGATTATTGTAAGGACTAGTAATATGTACAGTAAGTGCTTAGCTGCCTGACACACAGTAGGTATTCAATAGATGGTAGCTATTAGCAATATTTATTTGTAAATATGTAGAATGCATTAAGAATCTGGAAAGAGTCTGGGTGAGGTGGCTCATGTCTGTAATACCAGCACTTTGGGAGGCTGAGGCAGGCAGATCACTTGAGTCCAGGAGTTCGAGACCACCCTGGCTAATATGGTGAAACCCCGTTTCTACTAAAAATATAGAAATTAGCCATGTGTGGTGGCACACACGGGTAATCCCAGCTACTTGGGAGGTCGAGGCATGATAATTGCTTGAACCTGGGAGGCAGAGGTCATAGTGAGCAGAGATGGCATCACTACACTGCAGCCTGGGTGACAGAGTAAGACTCTGTCAAAAAAAAAAATTCTGAAAAGAAAGTTCTGTTATCGTGGTATATTTATAATATAAGGTGGAACTGATGGTGTTAGGTATAATCACATACACAAGTGTATACATGCACATTCTACATCCAAGTTTGTTTCTGGGGAAGATTCAAGAAGGAATCTTTCAGCAGTGAATTTTGGCTTCTCTGAAGATACAACTCTTTAAAGGCAACATCAGAATAGTTCATTTTCTCCAATAGTTCGTACGTAGGTAGAGTATGCTTAACAAGTATACTCTCCTTGCTGATTTGAAACATTAAAGTGTATTCAAGGCCACATTTGGAACAATGGTTTTTCTCACTTATTCTTTAAGGTTATGATAACTTCTTTTCCTTCTTTCTCATGATTTGGGGCATCCACAGAGTGGTGGAGTCATTTTTTGACTTTACTCTGTTGGTACTCACAGAGAAGAATGAATGAAAGTCCCAGAGGGTGACTCTATTTGAGGTTATTCCAAAAGTGGGTAAATTTTTGACAATTCTTACCACCACAATTCTTCCTCTATTTTCAAAGTTAGGAAAATTTTGCATTTTATTGCAACATGAAGAATAACTACAAAAAGCATAGTCCCCTATATGTGTCATGTTAAGTGGCCTAGATCTCTCTGGTTGATCCTTTAATGAGGTCACTGAGTGTGTCATGACTTTCAACCACCAAACATATTTTAGCAAATTCTAACCCTGAATAAAGTTAAAGACCTGTTAGGAAGAAGGCTTAATTGAGAAGGAAGAATGGAAACACGATGGACTTAGAACACAGGTGCATTTGAGCAGCGGCCCCAGATCTGTCACTTACTAGCTGTGTGTGACCTTGGGTAAGTTATTTAGTGCTATTTTATGCTATACTGTACTTCAGAATTGGAATAATACTACTTATAGTAACCTTGGAGTTTTTAATATAGATCAAATAAGACAACTCATGAAGCACTAGTAACAGTATCTAGCACAGAGTAGTTATTTGATAAAAGGTAAGCTTCCTTCCCTTCTCCCTCATGTTATCTATAAAAAGAGACCAGTCACCCTGCCTACTTGTGTGAGAATGAGTGTTTGTATTTGTGAGTATTGTGCTTGTGAGTATCAAATGAAGCAATATGAAAACACTTTGTAAAAAGCACAATATCAACATAAGCAAGGAAAATGACAGATTTTATGATTTTGGATATAATAAAGCTGTGCATCTGTTGAGAAGTTGGTGAAGATTTTAAATTAATTTGACTCCCTTAGAAATTCCTTGGTAACAGAAAGGTGAGTAGTTTTGCACTCCATATGTACAGGATTAAATAGTGTTCCCCAAAATGTATGTCCACGTAGAGTCTGAGAATGTGACTTTATTTTGAAATAGGGTCTTTACATATTCAATTAGATAAGTTAAGGTGAGATCATACCACATTAAGATGGGCCATAATCCGATGACTTGTGTCCTTATAAGAAGAGAAAACACACAGGGGCGAAAGCCATGTGAAGATGGAGGCAGAGATTGGAGTGATACATCCAGGAGGCAAGGATTGCCAGTGACCACCAGACACTGGAAGAGGCAAGGAAGGGTCCTCTCCAGAGCCTGCAGAGAGCATGGGCCTGCTGACGCCTTGCTTGCAGACTTCCAGCCTCCAGGACTGTGAGAGAACAAATTGCTGTTGCTTTAGGCCACACAAGGTCCTTCATTATGGCAGCCGAAGGAAACAAATACACACCATACTTCCCCTGTTTTTATTGGTTAGAAGTTTGTATAATGTAATGTGATGTAAAGCTGTTGCTTTAACTTAGACAAAAAGTGTATGAGGTCTTATAACTTTACTGAAATCCTGCCACAAGTGGAAATTAATTCCCACATTATCTACATGTAAGAGTTCCCAAAATACTGGTTTTTCTTTGTTCTTTAAAAAAGATCTAAAGAAGCTGGGATGAACTCAGAGTTAGGGGAAAGCTTTAAGAGTCCAATTAGTCAGCCCCATCCCTTTGCTATACAGGTGAACTTACATAGACCAGAAAAGGTGTGTGTGGGGATGAGCCTGAGGAAACTTGGTAGATTTTTATGACGACATTCTCCTTTTTAAAATTAAAATCATGTTGGGTGTCTTGATTATTGCCACATAACTGTCCTGAAAGTTTTGTTTTACCTCCCAATTTTGGGTTAGTTCATACCAAAGCTTTGTTTCTCTTCTCTAAGAAAAAATATATATGATAAATACTTCTACAAGCAACTTAAAACACTGCTGGTTATTTGACATACATCCACAAAAAAGCAAAGCTGAAGAGTATTCTAAAAATCAATAATATAATGAACTGAATAGTATTTTATCTGAAGCCTTTTATGTTTTTCCCTTTAGAGCATCCTTCTGCTTAAAATGGGCATTGCCGTCATCATGTTCCTCTAGCTAACTGAGGTCCTGTATGGTTTTTGGACTGGGGGAAAATGGGAGAATGGTTTGTGCTTTTCTAAAAGGAGGCACAATTTGCATCATTTTAAATAACAGTCAGTGTGGTTTCAGACAAGGCTGCTGAAAGGTGAAATGAAAAGAAATCCTGTCCTCATGTGCCCCTGTTCTCTCATGATATAGCACAAACTATGCAGGGAACTGGGGTGGTTGTAATCCTGAAGGGGCAGTCAGCATCCAAGCCAGTGGAACCTGACTTTTATCACGTGCCATCTCTGCAAAGATTTGAAAAGGCCCTTGCTGCTTTTGTCACACAGATGGGTACATCTGTAAAAGAAGGGACTAACTAGTCACAGTGGCTGAAAGGTACTTTGTCTTTTATTTGCAAACTTGCAATAGGACTAACTCTTCGTCTGTGATGTATGTTCCTATTATTTGAAAGCAAATTTAATTTCTACTTAATAAGCATTCAATTGGTTGTGTATTAGCAATCATCTTTAAACAGAGTTGACAATCCATTATCAGAAAGGTGCAGTAGCCCATGCCTGTGATCTCTGCACTTTGGGAGGCTGAGGCAGGAGGATCACTTGAGGTCACCCTGGGGACAACATAGTGAGACTCCTCTCTCTTAAAAAAAAAAAACAACCGGATGCAGTGTCTCACGCCTGTAGTCCCAGCACTTTGGGAGGCTGAGGCGGATGGATCACCTGAGGTCAGGAGTTCGAGACCAGCCTGACCTACATGGAGAAACCCCATCTCTACTAAAAATACAAAATTAGCTGGGCATGGTGGAGCATGCCTGTAATCCCAGCTACTCAGGAAGGCTGAGGCAGGAGAATTGCTGAATTGCTTGAACTTGGGGGAGGTGGCGGAGGTTGCCGTGAGCCGAGATTGCACCATTGCACTCCAGCCTGGGCAACAAGGGCAAAACTCCATTTCAAAAAAAAAAAAAAAAAAAAGAAAAACTAGCTAGGCATGGTGGTGCTTGCCTGTAGTCTCAGCTACTTAGGAAGCTGCGGCAGGAGGGTCACTGAGCCCTGGAATTTGAGGTTACAGTGAGACAGTGAGCTATGATCCTACCACGGCACTCCAGACTGCCGCCTGGGTGACAGAGCAAAACCCTGTCTCTCATTAAAAATAATAACAATAATAATCCTTTCTAAGAAAAAGAGCACTGGACAATACAAGCCAGAGGTCATATTCTGACTTGGCTAATGGACAAACAAAACAAAAAAACAAAAACCCACCACAAAACACTTCTCAATGAAAGAAACAATAACAATAGTAGCTAGCATTTATTGAGGGCTTACTACGTATAGGGTGCTTTGTAAGAATTAGCTCATTTGGCCTTCCCAGCAGCTGTGTAAGGAGATGCATCACAATTGCTGTCATTTTCATTTCATACGAAACTGTCACTCAGGTGAGTTCAGTAACTTGCCTAAGGCCACAGAGCGGATTTGGGATTAAATTCAGTACGTACCTGTGCTCGTGGTGACATAAAGACTTTTGTCTAGTTTGTGTGCATCATATTGTGATTTGTGCCTAGTATTCAATAGCACAGTAAGGAAATTACAGTTGACAATAATTTGTTGTAATTTAAAAATAGCTAAAAGAGAAAATTTGTAATGTTCCCAACACAGATAAATGAGGTGATGGATATCCCAGTTACCATGATTTGATCATTATATATTGTATACATGTATCAAAATATTACATGTATTCCCTAGATTTGTACAATTATATCAAAAATACAAGAGTATGAATATTGGTTAAACAAATGAACTATTTGATAATCAAGAATAGAAGAAACTTCATTAGGCCTAGATAAACCAAAAAGGTCCTTTTTTTTTTTCCCCCACGTCTAGAAAGCAAAAGACATATAGTATGAACATGATTTGGGGTTTGCATTTCAAATGCGTTTTGCTAAAAAAAAGTGACACTGGGTCTACATGAATTATCAGCCAGAGGAGGTAAGTTTATAGAGTATAAGCGTTTCCTTTAGCCACTTTCTGTGCCCCACATCATTTAGTAGTAGATGCCTCTGAGATAAGAACAATGAAGAATAATGTTCTCCCTTCTAACTTACACCTAATCTATACTTGGTTCTCCCTCAGTGTTTGATATTTTGTTCTCACAAATAAACGGGCAATATCAAAGAAATCCCTGGTTTGTTTACCTTTTTATTGTTCACTCCCTTCTCTGAGGGATGTTTTCCCTTTGCTGTTTTACCCTTTTTTTCTGACAGACATGTTTCCTTTCATTGAAAGAGATGAAAGAAACTAGGATTGTTTAGTCACAACAGAACAAAAAAAAATACACATACAAGTCAATGAATTTTGAGTTGTGAAGCACATTAGGAAAAAGTATTGTTTCTTTGGTCACAACCCTCTCCCTCTTGCTAGGATGTGCATAGAGATAGCTAATTAGCAACTCCTCTGAGATGAAAAGCTTCAAGTATAAACTGAAATGTTGGGCCCTTCCAACTTCTTTGACAATTGTCTATCTGTAGGTTGTCGAGATTTTGTGAAGTATCTTCTTAAAAAGCAATTAACACACATAAAATTAAATAATTTTTACATGTGAGCTTTTAAAAAGTGGATTAGAAGCCCTTTTGGAAATGAGTTAGAAATCTTGAGAATTTGAAACAAAACCAACTATCCAAAAAACCATCCTCAAATCCATATGCTTAAATGTGCTACTGTGGTGCAAATAATATAGAAACAACCTAGACCAATATTAGTGAATTCATAATTACAATAAAATAATTATATAGCTAATAGTTATAGCGTATGTACCATGTATCAAGAACTCTTCGAGATAGCCTCCCTGTAGTCCCAGCTGCATGAGAAGCTGAGGTAGGATGATTGCTTGAGCTCAGAAGTTTGAGACCAAATGGTCTGAGACCAGCCTGGGCAACATAGCGAGACCCAGTCTCAAAACAAAACCACCTCTTATCACTTTAAATGTATTAGCTCATTTAGTCTTCACCAAAACCATATGCTAGCACTCTTATTATCATCTCTGTGTTACAAAATGAGGAAACTGAAGCACAGAGAAGTTAAGTGACTTGTTCAAGATCAAACACCTGCAAAGTGAGAGCGTCCAGATTTAAACTCAAGCAGCCTTGTTCAAGGCTCTGCTTTATTGCCTTCAAATTATGAATAAGTTAACAGGTTGTTTGGCAAGAGTAGACTTAATTATTAAGGAAGTGTAACAATGTGGAAGCATGTGCAGAATAATGTTATCTAAAGGATACTTGGTTGGTATGGGCGTGTTTTTTTTTTTTTTTTTTTGAGATAGTGTCTTGCTCTGTTGCCCAGGCTGGAGTGCAGTGGTTCAATCTTGGCTCAGTGCAACCTCTGCCTCCCGGGTTCATGTGATTCTCCCACCTTAGCCTCCAAGTAGCTGGGACTACAGGCATGCACCACCACACCCAGCTAATTTTTATATTTTGAGAAGAGATGAAGTTTCACTGTGTTGGCCAGGCTGGTCTCGAACTCCTGACCTCAAGTAATCTGCCCTGCCTCAGTCTCCCCAAGTACTGGGATTATAGGCATGAGCCACTGTGCCCAGCTGGGCATGTGTTCTTATTATATAATGACTATGTAGATAGAGATCAAAAACTATTATGTAATAATGGTAGATATGAGGGTGTAGGAATCCCCCCAAACTTGAATGTCACATTATCTCTTCATAAATAAATTAATGAAAGCACATTAAATTAAAGTACTCATTATCTATGTTTTTATTTTGATGTTAATACCTGTATCCTTCCCTAATCAAGAGCTTATAATGTAGAGAGAGACTTAAACTTTTTGTTTGTTTTCCATCCATTCATTTATTTATTTGACATTTATTAAATGTTGGTAGTTTACACCAGGCTGTATTTGGGTCCCGGGGAAGACAAAGATGTATAAGGAAAAACAAATACCTACTTTCAAAGATAAAAACCAGGCATTTTGCGGGAGAGGGGTGGATAGGCAAGTATACAAGTAGCCTCAAAACAATGGCATGAATGCTATGAAGAGAGACGCTCAGAGTTTGGTAGGAGCAGAGGGAAGAGCACCTCACTTTTCTGGATAGACTCATAAAGGAGGCCCAGAGGAGTCACCTGAGTTAAGTCTGGAAGGAAGAGTAGGAAGTGTTCCTGGGAAGATGGTGGGGAAGGCCCTTCTAAGTTGACAGGAGAGGGAGGTGAAAGTACATAGGTCCGGAGGGGATAGAACTGGCCACATTGAGGACTTTAAGTAATTCAACAAGTCTGAAATGTATGATTAGGGTTGCTGAATCTAAAAGGCCTGACTTGACAGGGTAGAATTCTATAAAGTGTGTGGCTTAACTAGTTTTGTTCATTATGAGCTCTAATAATTATTAGCTAATTTTAAACTTAATGATTAGTTAAGGTTTTCCCCTATCCAGGTAGTCATTGATAACAATATCTAGACTCTGGAATTTTTGAAGATGACAAAATTATTTGTTTTGAATGACTGATCCCATGTTCCATAAAGAAAACTATATATAAAACGGTATAAGCATGTGTCGGTATGTTTTTCTCTCTATATCTAAATTAAAATAGTAGTAGAAGATAAACTAATTTAAAGAATAGATAGTATATTTAACATTTTTAGAAATTTATTTTTAATGGACAGAATTTGTACATATGTATCGGGTACAATGAGTGGAGTGAAGGTTGAAGCACCCATGGTGGGAAGGATGGCAAAGAGAAATGGGCAAGGACCAAGCTGCTGTGGGAGTGATCTACAATAAAATCACTATTTGATCCCTATAAATAGCCCGACAAAACTAGAGAAGTCAACGTGAAACTTTATTTTGACATTTTAATATTCTACTTGATATTTCACCTGGAATCTGGGGTGGGGGAAGGAGGATTTAGACACCTGTTTCTAAATCACTATGTGACCTGGAAGTCCCTGAAAAACGTGACTTGACTGGTATTTATTAATCCTTTTGATATAAAGTCTCTTAAAATGATTTTTCTATGTAAGTGTGACTAAGTAATTTATGCTGATTTCCCTGATGTCTTGCCAAAATCGGTCTCATTACTTGGTATTCACATTTTCCATGTCCCATACGATCAGTCCATCAGGAAAGCTAGTTAAATGAGAGTTCAGATGACTTCTTACGGATTAAACATTAAGGGTTTTGTTGGAATGGGGCCATTTTCCAAGTATTATTTATTTTCTTAATTTTAAAAAGTGTTTGGTGCTTGAAGAGATATGCCCCAGGATCCACAAGGTACCTTATCATTTCATTTTTATGCAGAAGGGGCAAATTAATCTTTAGGGTTATTAAAAGTTGAATGGGGGCTTTCTTCAAAATATTCTATTTTATAAGCCTTGGAAGTAGAATGGATATTTAGAAGGTAACCTAATCTGACACTCTGATAATAACAATACTCATAATGATAATAGCTAACGTTTACTCTCACCTGTGTATTAGCTTATTTAATTTACACTGCAGTCCTGCAAGCATTGTTCTTATTTTACAGATAAAGAAACTAAAGAGAGATTGATGAAGTTATCCAGGGTCATACAGCAAGTCAGTGTCAGAGATGTTTAACCTTGGTTTGTTGGACTCCAACTCTAAAGCCGACATTTTTCTATCATCCTCTACTGTTTTGTTATATGCTTGAGGATGCTGAGGCAGAGAAAAGCTAGTTATTGAAAACATAGGACTAGTTTTGAAAGAGTAGGGGGAAGCTACATCTTTGGACTCACTAATTGGAGGAGGTCAGAGCCTGTGGGTCAGCTGGTGGTAAATCAGGGTCTTGCTTCTCTCTGGATACCCTCTATCACCAGTACGGGTGGTTCATCTTTAAGATAGGGCCTCATGTGTCTTGCTCATGCTTCAAGTATAATTCATGTAATGACAGTGATTGAATGCTAGTGCTCTTGGAATCTTATGTTGTATTTTTGTGTTTGTTTTTGTTTTCTCATGCTCGGATCAATGATGAAAATGTTTCCTGAAAATAGATACTGCAGAAAGAGCTCTTTGGATGGGCTGGAATCTAACTTTTAGAGATGCCAAAGCTTATGAAAGCAGGTTCCTAAACTATGAGAGTATTTTTTTTTTCCCATATTTTTCTGCTACTTGCAAGACTCTATAACATTTGAGAAGGTGATTATTAGGATCTGTTCCATAGCCACCGTTCTTGACCCAAAGTATTACCAGTTGCTCAGGAGAAGCTACTACCTCACTCTTTAAGCCTCATGAAGACTCAAAGCCTCTTGAAATGCCATGAGAGTCTTGCTGCAAATTAGAGTTGATATGAGAATTAACCCACCTCACAATCACTTTGAAGTTTTGTCCTGTGGAGTTGACCTACCTGCTCAGGGATTCACTCTAATAAAGAAAAATAGGTTTTGACCTAATTGGGTCATCCAGCAAATAAATGATATGAAAATTTCAAGCTTCACCACAGCCTGAAACATATGCCTGGGTCAGTGGTATAAACTCTGTCTTCCATTGGCCAGCACTTTGATTGGACTTTGATGGGGGTATGCCTTTTACATTCTCATTTATGTTTGAAGGTTGAATGTATGAAGATATTGTATTATCTTGGTGAGAAGAAAAATACTAAAAATACCAACCTGTACTAAAGGCATAAAAACAAATTTGTGTTATGTGTTTACTTTGAGTAAGGCTCAATGTTAGCCACTTAGGAGCATAATTGGACATTCTAATATGGTTTTATCCTTAGAAAATGTGTAATCTATTAGGGAAACAGTGAATACTTATGTAAGTCGTGTGGTAGCTATATGAACAGTAGAGAAAATAAAAGCTATTGTTTCTCTGTGGAGATCACACTGACTTTGGATTTGGAATACTCTGAGAAAGTGGGAAATTGGACCTTAAAAGATGAGTAAAATATAGGCGTGGAGAGGCTTGAACGTGGGAAACATGAGGTGCCCTTAGGGGAAGGGGATAAATAGATCTGGCCAGAGCAGGGTCAGAGTATGCATACAGAAAGTGGGAGTGGGTGAAAGCAGAGGTGTGTTCTGGCTGTGCTCCAGTTTGATACCTCTTCTCCAACAAGGCTTTGGGCAGCTTCAAGCATGATTAGACATTTTGTTTTAATAATGTGAAGAATGCGAGGATGGCAGCCCAGTCCTTGTACTTGTGCAGAACATGACCTTCATGTTCAGTGGTACCAGGGGTTCCTTTGCTGTGTGCAACATAAAGTGCTCCCTGACTTGGAGTCATATATTTTTTACGTGTCTCAGACTTCTTTCCTTTGTAAGCCCTGATGGGCTCCCTGAGACTCGTGATAAAGCACAAACCTATCGGGTGAAAGAAGATATGTCATAAATTAACACACAGGAGCTCAGAGAGCTTTCTTTGGAACAGTCTAGAATCTGAGACCACAAATTGCAGTATCTCCCAGAAACAGACATTAGAGTTCAGCTCACTAGAGAAGTCACTTCCTCCACTCACACCCCTGCCTGAGGAATTTTAAACAACGACAAGCTGCAAATGGACTAAAATGTAAATGAAGCTTTAGTATCTGTAACAAACTTTGGTTAGCTATTCAAAATAATGATGCATAATTTGGTAGCATAAAACATATGTTCTTCTTTTATGCATTTGCTCCATTTACTTCCTCCAAGTTTTTATTTGAAAAAGTATTTCACATATATTCTGTGCCCCAGGTAGAATTCCTTAATCAGAATATTGTGCAGATCTCTTCATGTTGAGTTTACTTATGAGGTGGCAA
Source organism: Macaca fascicularis (assembly GCF_037993035.2). Lineage (NCBI taxonomy): Eukaryota > Metazoa > Chordata > Mammalia > Primates > Cercopithecidae > Macaca > Macaca fascicularis. Next base: position 168,854,321 of record NC_088377.1, on the reverse strand, counting down.
TACATTAATGGGAGTAGCAGTTGTTAAACACCATTTTACAAAAAAAGGGGAGAAACGTGTTTCATTAGTTTGCTACCACAAATTGAAACATACATGCAAAACCATGAGTTTTAATAAATGTGACATAAATTAACAGAGCATGGAAGATAGAATGGAAAATCGTGTCCCTAAATCAATTTAATGCAGTAGCAGCCCCAAATAAACAACAGATTGGGCCTCTTCAGCAAAACACCCTAGAAAAACGAAGCTTGTCAGAAATTCTTCACAGTATATTCTTCATCATATTGCGGCAGAGATTATCTGACAGAATTGAGCAGAAAGTCAGTTATGAGAAATTTGTCCTCTTGGTAGCTAATGTTGAAAATATTATTTATATTAACAGGCAAAATAGGCTGGTGGTACACAAGCAATTATCTAAATTTTATGGATGTGGTTCTGCCCATAAATCTATGTAATGATGGCATATCTCTTATGAGACTACATTACCTTTCAGGTTACCATAATTGCATTGAATGAAGAGAATGTCCACTTGAAGATTAAGGCATTAGAGTGATAGTCACTAGTAGATAGACAGGTAAAAAGGTCCTGGTCTTCAGCAACAAAAGAAACTTTCCAATTAGCTATAAATGAATATAATTTGAACACTGACCCCTTTTATATTCATTATATTCTCTGAAACTATTTCATTGCTAGAAGGTTAAGGGATGTGAAATTAAAACACTCTCCTTTTTTATATGATAAAAACAATGTAGGTAGTTAAACTGTCAAATGCACTGAACCCAGAAATAGAGATTCTGATTTTTGTAGAGATGAAATGTAATTTCATTTCAACATTCTTTCAGTGTGACGCTTCTTCTGATACCGCAGAGTTATTTAGTCTTGGCCTTGATGTAAAGAAGTTGGTATTTCTAAAATATAAAGTTACATAATTGATTCAGATGAGGAATACAAATCTAGGAATCAGAATGTCATACTTTTCATTTTGTCAAACCTGTTAAATGAGTATTAAATTTAAAGTACTGAATAATTTTTTAATCTGTTCATAATCCTTGTTATATCAGATAGGATATTTCAATTATCCTCTCTAAAAATTGGAAAAAAGGAACGTTGTCATAGATTTATATAAACATTCAAAGCTTTTAGTAGCTCATAAAAATGTTTTACCAGACCACTTGTCTAAAGAATACCCATAGAAGAAAGAAATCAATTCATTCACAGCATGATTTTTTTTTTACCTCAAGCTAATATTTAACTAATTATAATGACAATAAGACTGAGTTCAAACAATAATGTCTGAGCTAGATATTTATTAGAAAAAAATAAGCACTGTCTTAGTTTGGTTACTTCAGTATATGTAAATATGCGTGGGTTCCATCTTTGCAATTCATAATACTGTGCTTTTTATTTTTATGTAAATATACTTGGGATAGACTGCATCACTGGCCTTAATTCTCCATCTCTCCCTGTACCACTTCCTTTGCCATTTAACTTTTCCACTGAGGGCAGGACTTTTTTTTTTTTTTTTTTAGACAGAGTCTCTCTCTGTCGCCCAGGCTGGAGTGCAATGGCATGATCCTGGCTCACTGCAACCTCCACCTCCTGGGTTCAAGCAATTCTCCTGCCTCAGCCTCCTGAGTAGCTGGGACTACAGGTGTGTGCTACCACACCTGGCTAATTTTTGTATTTTTAGTAGAGATGGGGTGCCATCTCTACTTGGTCAGGCTGGTCTCGAACTCCAAGGGCAGGACATATTAACAATTCTGTCCCTGGGCTCCGCTGTGTGGCTTGCTTTGGCTACTAGAATCAGGTAGAGATGAGGGTATACCAGCTCCGAGCTTAGACCTCAAGAGCCATTGTGTATTTCTAGTGGCAAGCTTCTCTTCCATTGCCATGACAATATATCTGCATAGCCTGCTGGAAGATGAGAGACATGTGGAATAGGGCAGAGGAATCCCAGTTGCCCCAGCCAAGGCCAGCTGATACCAGCTACCTGCCGGCTGACTGCAGACGTGAACAAGTCTGGCCAAGATTAGCAGAGTCATCTAGCCAGCTGTCAGCTGACCCAGGCATAAACAATACATGCTTATTGCTGAATGCTACTGAGGTTTTTGTGGCTCTTTGTTATGCAGTACTATTATGGAAGTAGATATCTGATACATTACTTTTGCGGCTCTACCATCAGAGGTCAAAATGTTGACTTGTATTTTTCCAGCAGTGGGGATGAGTTGCTGTAAGCTGGTTGCTTTCTTTCAAAAGGTTCTCCTAATAGTATAAATCTGAGGGGGCTGATTGGCTCCAGGGGGTCACAGAATAGTTTTAACACTGGAAGGCCCGATAGTTCATGAACCGGACAGAGATGCAGGCTTTGACCTTGACTTCTTTTCACCCGCAGTTATCAATTTTACCTCCTTTCCTTTGTTTCTATTTTTTTTCTTTTTTTAAATTGTTCAGCAAATATTAACTAAACATTTAATGCCTCCTATGTCAGACAGTCCTTGGACCACATGGACTAGACTGAGGGAGGATTTGCAAAATGTACTTAATTTGAACCAATTAAGAAACAATTTAGGTAAAATATCAATTTGGGGTTATTTGTTGAATATTTAGACATACAGTTCTTCTATCAGGAGAAAGAAAAAGAAACTGGACCTGCTGTTCAGGGCAATGAAACAGAATTCTGCAGATCCTCTATCAAACTGAGTATAATGATGCCCATCCCCCTCTGACCAGTCCTAAATAAAGCCACTTCTCTGCACTGGAGATGACTCATTGCATTCACAATAAGGCACTTGAGAATTACTGTTTACAGAAGGCATCACCAGCAGCAGGGTTTAAGAATACCCCACAATGAAAACACAAATACATTTGTAATGATGAGTGATGGAAAAATAGCTCAAACCTGCTTAGGTCTGCAGGTCTTCCTAGCATAATGTGTATACTTGTGTTAGGTGGTAGGGAGGAAATGCCACACTGGAAAGAGAACACTGAGGGTAGATGTTTGACTACAATCCAGATTTCTATAAAAGATACTTCTGAAGCTTCTAACTTTTATGGCAGTTTTGGATTTACGATACAATAGAAGAAGCTAGGCGATGGAAACCATGAGAAAATAAAAGTTCTTTCACTGCTTTGGAGGCTCAGTGTTTATAAGATCATTTAGTACAAGATAAAAGTCACAGGGATAGGAGTGTGGAGAACTGATTGGAGGAGAATTGTTGTCAACTCAGCCCTGGTGGATTGATGGGGGAGGCTCTGCCAGGTCAAGGTGAGTGAATGTCATCAAACTTGTCTGGAGGGTTTGGATTTGACTCCCTGGATAAAGTGAACTACTTGATTTATTAACAAGCTTTGCTTGCTATTTGATAAGCACTGTGCCAGGCTTGGCTGGAGGTGCTCTTGATAGATGGGTTGGGGAGATTAAGCATGGCATAAGAACAAGTTAAAAAAGTTATGTCAAATGTAGTATATGTACAAAGTAACAATCTCATGTACAAAATAATAAAGCACAGATGGCAGTCTATTCATTGAAGATGGCTTTTTTCAAGGTGAGTGTTGGTCTTTTGCACAGTGCTTGAGATGGAAATGACTTGGCTGAGACTATGTGATGAGTGTTCCAGATGGGGCATGGCATCAGCATGGGGTAGGGGTGGAAAGCTTCTTGGAGCTCAAGTAGCCCTTCATCCTAGAAACTGCAGCAAAGCTAAGATCTTCCTGTTCAGTATTTTATTAATGTCTTTAAGAACTTTTCACTGTAATTATTTAAGAGGCACAGTCATTTAGAACCAATGACACTGGGCTCAGTCACTTACTAGTTATGTGGCTTGGGCCACGTATTGACCTCTGTGTTTCAGTTTTCTCATCTATAAAGTGGAGTTATCAATAATGCTTCTGTCATAAGGTTATTGTGAGGATACAATGAGCCCTCCTGAAATACCCCATGTAGAAGTGCTCAGAAATGATAACTGCTATTGCATGTCAAAGGTAGGAATTTTTTTTAAATTTCTAGAACCTAGCACTGTATTCTTCCACTGTAGGCACTCAGTAAATTTTGTTAGTTGAATGTGTGAAGAGTGGCTGACACCAAGGGGCCAACCACAAAAAAGATTGTTACATGAGATCAAATGAGTTCAGTGGAGGGATAATGAGATCAGAGATAAAAGAGACCTTTGATTTTTTTCAGCCCCATTCTAGTATCGTTTTTACAGATGAGAAAACAGGTCTGAGTACATTCAGTCATTTGAACGTGGTGAACAGGATGATGATATAAAGATATTGTATTGGAGAAAAATTATTCTTGGGTGGAAAGATGAAAGGAGTCAAGGAAGTGAGAACAGGAACCATGGGCTCCAAGGTCTATAATGGTAGACCTGACATAGCAGCAGAGGCTGTGATGGAGGGACATGCCCAAAAATCACGCAGCGAAAGAGCCAGGAGTTAGTGATTGAGAGGAGAGCAGAGAACACCAAATACATATATGTGACAAAGGAGTTAGTGCCAGTTATGGCCTATTAGCTGGTAGCTTTGGAGGTTATCTGGGTGAACTTCTGTTTGCTATTTGTATGAAAAACCCTGAATTTAATGTTCTGACTTCAGGGATTGGAGACTCACTTAAACTATGCAGACAGACATGCAGTTCTTATTTCAATTTAGATGTTAAAAAACCACTCCTGCTTGCTTTGACATGAGAATTCTTTAAAAAAGTAAATCCTCTCTCAAGATAGTTTGGTTTTGGCACTGGAACAAAAAAAATATACATATAACATCTCAAGGTATGTAGTGTTGGGGTTATCATAACCTAGATGTTTAGATATTAAACGATGTTCTTTTAAACAGCTTGTACTTGTCTTTGTCAGGGAATACCACTTGGAAGAAGGCAGTTCTGAGCTCATTAAATAAACACTGTGTTCTTATTGTGTATTCTCAACTAGAGTAGGAGATCTACAGATGTGTATCTTGCTCTCATTGTCTGACTGAGGAGATGGATCCATTGAAGGTAAGAGGGGCCTCACTGAATTGTGCATTTCTTGCTCTCTCTTGGTTGTGCACAACTGTGGAAGCCAACTACAGGTGACTGAGTTCATATAACTCCAACTGCCAGAACTTTAGGGATTCCTTTATTTCTCAGATCCCTCACCTCATGAAACACTTCCCAAAAGGAGTCCCCTTGTCTAAGGTCTTTCAGGCCCACCACAATCCCACAATAATGATGTGCTATGTGTAAAGGGCAAGGAGAACAAAGAAGGCCTAACTAACTTCTGGGGTTCAGAGTAGGCTCCACAGAGCAGGTGCATCCTATTTACACTACTTTTCCCATAAGTAAGAGCTCTTGCATTACAACTGAAAAGCCCTTATCAGGAAATTAATACATTTTATATTCTCTTTGTGTGTACATGTTTTATGCTTTTTTCAGTAAGAATTTAGGCAGGTAACAGATGAAGAGAAATAAACTAAGGAACGGTTTCAAAGATGTGGACAAGGTCAAGAAAAGCTAATGATGGGTGGTGCAAGAGTTGAAGGCAGCTGGGGAGAGGCTATCTACTAGGAACTTGGGGAAGGAACCGAGCCATCATCCACCACAGCACAGAAGGGAGGGAGTTTAGAAGATAAATACTCTTGCTTCACTTTCCTCCTGCCTTCTGCTTTCCTGCCACTTGGCCTTCCTGGGATGCCAGAGTGAAGGGATCTCTTAAGGTAGACCATAAAGGCCAGACTGCTGGGGCAGATTGGACACAAGGTAGAAGGTGTTATCTAAAGAGGCAATGGAGAATATCTAGCACAATACCTGCTACAAGTCTTGGTTTGAATATTCATATGTATCCATGTCTAATCAAAATATAAGGTCATTTTCCCCTCACCACACTAAGATATCAATAGTTAAATATATTTGATTTACAACTGATCTAACTGGTTTTTCTTTCCTAGGTATCTGCCCTAGTTATCTCTTTAGCCATGGTTTATACAATGTCTGTGTCTCTGTTCTTCATATCACCTCCTTCATCTGTCTGTCCTAAAGCTCTTTTTATTTTATACTGTTATTGCATATTTATCATGATTCTGTATTCTCCATAGTACAAATATATACATAAAGAATTTTGTTTAGCTCTTTCCCCTGTTAAGGCTCAAATCAGTGCATAGTATTAAGTCACAAAATACCCTAGTGAAATAGATAGTAATGCATACTTAAAGAGGATGAGAGACAGGCATTTATTCATATGATTAGGTGGGTAAAATTTTTTGTGTCCAAGTAAAAGATTACTCACACCAAATTGTATTAGATTATTGCTGGGATCACCTGTTTCTTTGATACTACATTGACAGGGATCCTGGATCTCTTCCTTCTTAATCTCCCAAATGCAACAAATTCTCTTAAACAATATTGACACCTGAGCTGATGAACTTGGCTGAGCCCAGTGCTTGGGCGGTCATTTGGGTAAGGAATGAACTTTTTCGTAAAATCCAACTTACCAGTTTTTTCTTTCATAGATTATACTTTGGTGTTGTATCTAAAAATTTGTTGTCAAACTCAAGGTCACCTAAATTTTCTCCTATGTTTTCTTCTAGAAATTTTATAATTTTGCATTTTATATTTTAGTTTATGGTCTGTTTTGAGTTAATTTTTGTTAAAGGTATAAGGTCTATGTCTAAGTTATTTTTCTTATTTTTGCATATAAACATCCAAATATTCCCATGGCATTTGTTGAAAAGACTGTCTTTCTCCATTGAATTGCCATTGCTTCTATGTTAAAGAGCAGTTGATTGTATTTGTTTGGGTCTATTTCTGAGCTCAGTATTCTGTTCCATTTATCTAGTAATATATGTCTATTCTTTTGCTAATACCACATTGCCTTGATTACTGTGCCTTTATAGTAAGTTTTGAAATTGCCTATTATGTGTCCTCCAAGCTTACTTTATAGTATTCTGTTGATTATTCTAGCTTTAAAGCTTAAATGGATAAACTTTAGAATCAGGTAATTTATAAAATAGTGTGCTGGGACTTTGGTTTGGATTGCTTTGAATTTATAGACCAAGTTGGGAAGAACTGACATCTTAACAATATTGAGTCTCCCTATCCTTGAACATGGAATATCACTTCATTTATTTAGATTTTGTTTTATTTCTTTATCAGTTTTGTAGTTTTCCTCTTATAGATCTTATACATTATTTTCTGAGATTTTATACCTGAGTATTTCATTTTTGGGGTGCCATTGCAAATGTATTTTTTCTCATTTCAAATACAAACTGGTCATTTTTGGTATATAGAAAAGCAATTGACTTTGGTATATTAACCTTTTATTCTTCTGTAGTGACCTTGCTATCCTCACCAGGAACTTTTTCCCCTATCCTTTGGGATTTTGCAGAGAGAATTGTGAATAAATACAATTTTGTCCTTCCCAATCTGTATACTTTTTATTTCCTTTTCTTGTCTTATTTATTTAATTAGGACTTCCAGTATGATGTTAACTAGGAATGTTGAGAGGGGACGTCTTTGCCTTGTTCATGATCTTAGAGTTACTGGTTTCTCACTATCGAGTCAGGAGGTGTATTGTAGCTGTTCTTTATCAAGTTGAAGAACTTTCCTTGCATTCCTAGTTTGCTGATAATTTTTACTACATACAGATATTGGATTTTGTCAACTGCCTTTTCTGTACCAAGTAATGTAATATTGCTTTTTTTCTTTCTTAACCTGTTGATGTGGTGAATTATATTAATTGGTTTTTAAATATTAAAACAGTCTTGACTAGCTAGAATAAATCTCACTTGGTCATGATGTATAATTATTTTTATATATTGTTGTATTTGATTTGCTAATATGTTGAGGATTTTTACATTTATGTTCATGACAGAGATTGATCTATAGTTTTCCTTTCTTGTAATATTCTTATCTGCTTCTGGTGTTAGGGTAATGCTGGGCTCATAGAATTAGTTAGGAATTGTTTCTATTTTCTGTAAGAGAGAGTGGAAATTGTATCATTTTTTCCTTAAATTTTTGGTAGAATTCACCAGTGAAACCATTTGAGCCTGGTGCTTTTGTTCTGGTGGTTGTTAATTATTGATTCATTGGTAGATACGGTCCTTTTCAGAGTATCTGCTTTTCCTTTTGTGACTTTTGGTAGTTGTGTCTTTGGAGAATTGGTTCATTTTATCTAATTTGTGGGCAGAGAGTTGTTTGTACTATTTCTTTATTATCCTTTTAATGTCCGTGTGATCAGTAGCGATGACCTCACTTTCATTTCTGATATTAGTAATTTGTGTCTTCTATTTTTCTTGGTTAGCCTAACTAGCAGTTTATAAATTTTATTGAGCTTTTCAAAGAGCTGCTTTTGATTTCATTGATTTTTCTCTATTGTTTGCTGTTTAAAATTTTATTGATTTATGTTCTGATTTTTATTATGTTTCTTTTCTTTACTACAGGCTTCCAAATTGTTCTTTTTCTCTAGTTTTTTATGGTGAAAGCTTAGACTATTGATTTTATGGCTTTCTGCTTTTCTAACAGATGCATTTAATGCCATCATTTTCCTTTAGATCTACTTTACTGAATACCACAAATTTTGATGCTATATTTTCATTTTTGTTCAGAATATTTTCAATTTCTCTTGAGACTTCTACTTTGAGCCATGTGTCATTTAGAAGTGTTGTTCTTTAATCTTCATTTTTTTCTATTTTCCAGTTGTCTTTCTGATTTTGATCTATAGTTTACTTCTGCTGTGATCTGAAAACATACTTAGTATGATTTCTATTCTTTTAAATTTGTTAATGTGTTTTTTTGATCCATAATATGTTCTGTCTTGGTTAGCATTCCATGTGAGGTTTAGAAGATGTGCATACATGTTAAGGATTATTATTATTATTATTTGAGACAGAGTCTCGCTGTGTTGCCCAGGCTGGAGTGCAGTGGCACGATCTCTGCTCACTGCAAGCTCCGCCTCCTGGGTTCACGCCATTCTCCTGCCTCAGCCTCCTGAGCAGCTGGGACTACAGGCACCTGCCACCGCGCCTGGCTAATTTTTTGTGTTTTTAGTAGATATGGGGTTTCACAGTGGTCTGGATCTCCTGACCTTGTGATCCGCCCGCCTCGGCCTCCCAAAGTGCTGGGATTACAGGCGTGAGCCACCGCGCCCGGCCTTTGTGGATATTAGGTCTTTGTGGATACTTGTCTACCTTATGTAATGCCTTTATTTATTTTTCCTGAAGTTCAATTTGTCTAAAATTAATATAGCTATTCCAGCTTCCTTTTGGTCAGCATTAGAATGGCATGTGCTCTATCTCTATCCGTTTACTTTTAACATATTTGAACTTTTATTTATTTTTATTTTTCCATAAGTTATAGGAGTACAGGTGGTATTTGGTTACATGAGTAAGTTCTTAAGTGGTGATTTGCGAGATTTTGGTGCATCCATCATCTGAGCAGTATACACTGCACCATATTTGTAGACTTTTATCCCTAGTCCCCCTCCCACTCTTCCCCCCAAGTCCCCAAAGTCCACTGTGTCATTGTTATGCCTTTGTGTCCTCATAGCTTAGCTCCCACGTGTTGGTGAGAACATATGATATTTGGTTTTCCATTCCTGAGTTACCTCATTTAGAATAATAGTCTCCAGTCTCATCCAAGTTACTGCAAGTGCTGTTATTTATCCCTTTTTATGGCTGCATAGTATTCCGTCATCTATCTATCTATCTATCTATCTATCTATCTATCTATCTATCTACACACACACACACACACACACACCACACTTTCTTTATCTACTCGTTGATTTATGGGTATTTGGGTTGGTTCCACAATTTTGCTATTGTGGGTTGTGCCACTGTAAACATGCGTGTGCAAGTATCTTTTTCCAATAATTACTTCCTTTCCTCTGGCTAGATACCCAGTAGTGGGATTGCTGGGTCAAATGGTAGTTCTACTTTAAATTCCTTAAGGAATCTCCACACTGTTTTCCATGGTGGCTATACTAGTTTACATTTCCACCAGCAGTGTAGAAGTGTTCCCTGTTCACTGCATCCATGCCAACATCTACTGGTTTTGAGTTTTTGATTATGGCCATTCTTGCAGAAGTAAGATGATATCACATTGTGGTTTTGGTTTGCGTTTTCCTGATCATTAGTGATGTTGAGCATTTTTAAACGTGTTTGTTGGCCATTGGTATATCTTCTCTTGAGAATTGTCTATTTATGTCCTTAGCCCACTTTTTGATGGGATTGTTTTTTTCTTACTGATTTGTTTGAGTTAGTTGTAGACTTTGGATATTAGTCCTTTGTCAGATGTATAGATTGTGAAGATTTTCTCCCCCTCTGTGGGTTGTCTGTTTACTCTGCTGACAGTTCCTTTTGCCATGCAAAAGCTCTTTACTTTAATTAGGTCCTAGCTATTTATCTTTGTTTTTTATTACATTTGCTTTTGGGTTCTTGGTCATGAAATCCTTGCCTAAGCCAATGTCTAGAAGGGTTTTTCCAATGTTATAATCTAGAATTTTTATAGTTTCAGGTTTTAGGTTTAAGTCCTTAATCCATCTTGAGTTGATTTTTGTATAAGGTGAGAGATGAGGATCCAGTTTCATTCTCCTCCATGTGGCTAGCCAATTATCCAGCATCATTTGTTGAAAAGCGTGTCCTTTCCCACTTGATGTTTTTGTTTGCTTTGTTGAAGATTAGTTGGCTATAAGTATTTGGGTTTCTTTCTGGGTTCTCTATCCTGTTTCACTGGTCTATGTGCCTATTTTTATACCAGTACGATGCTGTTTGGTTGACTATGGCCTTATAGTATAGTTTGAAATTAGGTAGTGTGATGCCTCCAGATTTGCTCTTTTTGCTTAGTCTTGCTTTGGCTATGTGGGCTCTTTTTGGTTCCATATGAATTTTAGAATTGTTTTTCTAATTCTGTAAAGAATGATGGTGGTATTTTGATGGAGATTATGTTGAATGTGTAGCTGGCTTTTGGCAGTATGGTCATTTTCACAATATTGATTCTATCCATCCCATGAGCATGGGATGTGTTTCCATTTGTTTGTGTCATCTATGATTTCTTTCAACAGTGTTTTGTAGTTTTCCTTGTAGAGAGGTCTTTTGATTCCTTGGTTAGGTATATTCCTAAGTATTTTCTTTTTTTGCAGCTATTGTAAAAGGGGTTGAGTTATTTATTTGATAATCTGCTTGGTTGCTGTCGGTGTATAGAAGAGCTACTGATTTTTGTACATTAATCTTGTATGTGGAAACTTTGCTGAATTCTTTGATCAGTTCTAGGAGATTTCTGGAGGAGTTCTTAGGGTTTTCAAGGTAAACGATATCATCAGCAAACAGTGACAGTTTGACTTTCTCTTTACTGATTTGGATGCCATTTATTTATTTTTGTCTGATTGCTCTGACTAGGACTTCCAGTACTATGTTGAGGAGTGGTGGTGAGAGTGGGCATCCTTGTGTTGTTCCAGTTCTTAGAGCGAATGCTTTCAACTTTTCCCCATTCAGTATTATGTTGGCTGTGGGTCTGTCATAGATGGCTTTTATTACATTAAGGTATGTCCCTTGTATGCTGATTTTGCTGAGAGTTTTAATCATAAAGCAATGCTGGATTTTGTCGAATGCTTTTTCTGCATCTATTGAGATGAATGTGTGATTTTTGTTTTTAATTCTGTTTATGTGGTGTATTTATTGACTTGCATATGTTAAACCATCCCTGCATGCCTGGTATGAAACCCACTTGATCATGGTGGGTTATCTTTTTGGTATGTTGTTGGATTCGGTTAGCTAGTATTCTGTTAAGGATTTTAGCATCAATATTCTTCAAGGATATCCGTCTGTAGTTTTCTTTTTTGGTTATGTGCTTTTCTGATTTTGGTATTAGGATGATACTGGCTTCATAAGATGAATTAAGGAGGAGTTCTTCTTTCTCTATCTTGTGTAATTGTGTCAAAAGGATTGGTAACAATTCTTTTTTGGATGCCTGGTAGAATTCTGCTGTGAATCCGTCTGGTCCTGAACTTTTTTTGTTGGTAATTTTTAAATTACCATTTCAATCTCACTGCTTGTTATTGGTCTGTTCAGGGTATCTTATTCTTACTGATTTAAGCTAGAAGGGTTGTATCTTTACAATAATTTGTCCATCTCTTCTAGGTTTTCTAGCTATGTGTGTAAATGTGTCATAGTAGCCTTGAATGATCTTTTGTATTTCAGTGGTGTCAGTTGTAATATCTCCTGTTTTGTTTCTTAGTGAGGTTATTTGGATTTTCTCTCTTCTTTTCTTGGTTGATTTTGCTAATGGTCTATCAATTTTATTTATCTTTTTAAAGAACTAGCTTTTTGTTTCATTTATCATTTTTTTGTTTGTTTGTTTCAATTTCATGTAGTTCTGCTCTGATCTTTCGTGGAAACTTCCTTTCTTCTGCTAGGTTTGAGTTTGGTTTGTTCTTGTTTCTCTAGCTCCTTGAGGTGTGACCTTAGAATGTCAGTTTGTGCTCTTTCAATCTGTTTGATATAGGTGCTTAGCATTATGAACTTTCCTCTTAGCACCGCCTTTGCTTTATCCCAGAGGTTTTGATAGGTTGTGTCATTATTGTCATGCAGTTTGAAGAATTTTTAAATTTCCATCTTGATTTTGTTTTTGACCCAGTGCTCATTCAGGAACAGGTTATTTAATTTCCATGTATTTGCATGGCTCTGAAGGTTCCTTCTGGAGTTGATTTCCAGTTTTATTCTACTGTGTTCTGAGAGAGTGCTTGATATAATTTCAACTTTCTTAAATTTGTTGAGGCTCATTTTATGGCCTGTCATATGGTCTATCTTGGAGAAAGTTCCATGCGCTATTGAGTAGAATATGTATTTTGCAGTTGTTGGATGAAATGTTCTGTATATATCTGTTAGGTCCATTTGTTCCAAGGTATAGTTTAAATCCATTGTTTCTTTGTTGACTTGTCTTGATGACCTGTAGTGCTGTCAGTGGAGTATTGAAGTCTCCACTATTATTGTGTTGCTATCTCATGTCTTAGGTCTATTAGTAATTGTTTTATAAATTTGGGAGCTCCAGTGTCAGGTGCATATGTATTTAGGATTGTGATATTTTCTGTTGGACAAGGCCTTTTACCATTATATAATATCCCTCTTTGTCTCTTCTAGCTGCTGTTGCTGTAAAGTTTGTTTTCTCTGATATAAGAATAGCTACCCTGCTCACTTTTGGTGTCCATTTGCATGAAATGCCTTTTTCTACCCCTATAAGTTTATGTGCGTCTGTATGTGGTAGGTGAGTCTCCTGAAGGCAGTAGATGGTTGGTGAGTTCTTATCCATTCTGTGGTTCTGTATCTTTTAAGTGGAACATTTAGGCCATTTACATTCAATGTAGTATTGAGGTGTGAGGTACCCTTACATTCATCTTGCTCTTTATTGCCTGTATACTTTGATTTTTTTGCTTTTTAACATGTATTTTTGTTTTATAGGTCCTATGTGATTTATGCTTTAAAGAGTTTCTGTTTTGATAGGTTTCCAGGATTTATTTCAAGATTGAGAGTTCCTTTTAGCAGTTCTTGTAGTGATGGCTTGGTAATGGCGAATTCTCTCAGCATTTGTGTGTCTGAAAACAACAGTATCTTTCCTTCATATATGATGCTTAGTTTTGCTGGATACAAAATTCTTGGCTGATAACTGTTTTGTTTGAGGAGGCTGAATCCCTTCTAGCTTGTAGGGTTTCTCCAGAGAAATCTGCTGTTACTCTGATAGGTTTTTCTTTACAGGTTATCTGGTGCTTCTGTCTCACAGCTCTTAAGTTTCTTTTCTTCCTCTTAACTTTGGATAACCTGATGACAATGTGCCTAGGCAAAGATCTTTTTGTGATGAATTTTCCAGGTGTTCTTTGTGCTTCTTGTATTTGGATGTCTAGGTCTCTAGCAAGGCCAAGGAAATTTTCCTCGATTATTCCCCCAAATATGTTTTCCAAGCTTTTAGAATTCTATTCTTCCTCAGGGCCACCAACTATTCTTAAGTTTGGTTGTTTAACATAATCCCAGACTTCTTGGAGGCTTTATTCATATTTTCCTACTCTTTTTCTTTGTCTTTGTTGGATTGCATTAATTTGAAGACCTTGTCTTCAAGCTCTGAATTTCTTTCTTCTACTTGCTCAATTATATTGCTGAGACTTTCTGGAGCATTTCACATTTCTGAAAGTGTGTCTAAAGTTTCCTGAATTTCTGATTGCTTTTTCTTTAAGCTATCTACTTCCTTGAATAATTTTCCCTTCACTTCTTGTGTCATTTTTTGGATTTCCGGGCATTGGGTTTCGCCTTTCTCTGGTCCCTCCCTGATTAGTTTAATAACTAACATCCTGAGTTCTTTTTCAGGTAAATCAGGGATTTATTCTTGGTTTGGATCCATTGCTGGTGAACTAGTGTGATTTTTTGTGGGTGCTGAAGAGCCTTGTTTTGTCGTATTACCAGGGTTGGTTTTCTGGTTCCTTCTCATTTGGGTGGCCTCTGTCAGAGGGAAGATCTAGGGCTGAAGGCTGTTATTCAGATTCTTTTGTCCCACAGGTGTTCCCTTGATGTAGTACCCTCCCCCTTTTCCTATGGTTGTGGCTTCCTGACAGCTGAACTGCAGTGATGTCTCTCTTCTGGGTTTAGATACCCAGTGAGACTCCCCGGCTCTGGACTGGTACTGGAGGTTGTCTGCACAGAGCCCTGTGATGCGAACTATCTATGAGTCTCTCAGTCGTGGATACCAGTGCTTGTTCCAGTGGAGGTGGCAGGGGTGTTCAATGGATTCTGAGGGTTCTTAGCTTTGGTGGTTTAATGCTCTGTTTTTGTGCTGATTGGCCTCTTGCCAAGAGGTGGCACTTTCCAGAAAGCATCAGCTGTAGTAGTATGGAGAGGGGCTGTCAGTGGGCAGCGCCCTAGAACTCCCAAGATTATATGCCGTTTGTCTTCTGCTTCCAGGGTGGATAGGGAAGGACCATCAAGTGCAGGCAGGGCTAGGCATGTCTTGAGCTCAGACTCACCTTGGGCAGGTCTCGCTGCAGCTAATGTGGAGGATGGGGATGAGATTTCCAGGTCACTGGAGTTGTGTACCTAGGAGGATTATGGCTGCCTCTCCTGAGTCATGCAGGTTGTCAGGGAAGTGGGGGAAAGCCAGCAGTCACAGACCTCACCCAGCTCCCACGTAAAATGAAGATCTCACTCCCACCATGCCCCCACCCCCAATAGCCCCAAGTCTGTTTCCTGGTGGAGGGTGTGACAGGCTTGAAAACTTGCCCTGGGCTACCCACCTCCCAGTTGCGAAAGAAAAGGGCTTGGTTCTTCTCCTGCCTGTGGAGTCTGCACACCAGATTTGCGCCCTCCCCTAAGTTCTGGGCAGGAGGCTTCCCACCCTTCAGATTGTTACAAAGTTCAGCTAGAGATTTTCTTCCTCCTGTGGAGTTTTACCCCCTGCTCCTCTGGTCACTCTCCCAGTGGATCCCTGTGGTGCCAGGCAGGAATGGGCTGCTAGGGGACAAAGCAAGCTCTCAGGGCCTTTCTGCTGCTTCCTCTCCCCTGTATTTCACTTGGCTCTCTAAACTGACACAGCTCCAGGTAAAGTTAGAAACTTCTCCCACAACAGAACTTCAGCTTCTCCAGTGAGGGTCTGGACTGGTACTGGGGGTTGTCTGCATAGAGCCCTGTGAGAGGAGAGTCTCCTTTTCCTACTTCTGCAGTTAGGGCACTCACAGTATTTGGGGTGTCTCCCAGGTCCTGCAGGAGCAGTCCACTTCCTTCAGAGGGTCTGTGGGTCCTCTTGGGATTGCTGGTTTGTTCTTGCAGTCGTTCTGGATCTAAAATTCACAGTGTGAGCTTCTGTATGCTGCTCTCTCTGGAGCTGTAATCTAGTCCTGCCTCCCATCTGCCATGATCCCACTTGAGTTTTTAATATTTAGTTTCTTCTAGGCAACATATATTTGGGCCTTGTTTTTTCAATCTACTCTGACAACCTTTTTGTTTACCTTGTGTATTTAAACAATTAAGATTTAAAGTGATTATTGGTATAGTTGTATAAATATCTACCATGTTCATATCTGTTTTATAATTGCACTTGTTTCTTTTTCTTCCAGTATTTTCCTGCCTTCTCTGTTTTTAATTGAGCACTTTATGTGATTTTATTTTATCTCCTTTCCTAGCAATTACATTTCTTAAAATTTTTTTTAATAGTGGTCTGAAGTTTGCAATATAAATTTTTAACTTATCTATATCCAGCTTCTAATAACACTCTACCATTGCATCTTTATATACTTTCTGCGGTACATGTGCAGAATGTGCAGGTTTGTTACATAGGTATACATGTGCCACGGTGGTTTGCTGCACCCGTCAACCCATCATCTGCATTAGGTATTTCTCCTAATGCTATCCCTACCCTAGTCCCCCCATCCCCCAACAGGCCCTGGTGTGTGATGTTCCCCTGCCTGTGTCCATGTGTTCTCATGGTTCAACTCCCACTTATGAGTGAGAACATGCAGTGTTTGGTTTTCTGTTTGCTGAGTTGGTTTAGTTTGCTGAGAATGATGGTTTCCAGCTCCATCCATGTCCTGCAAAGGACATTAACTCATACTTTTTATGGCTCTGTAGTATTCTATGGTGTATATGTGTCACATTTTCTGTATCCAGTCTATCACTGATGGGCATTTGGGTTGGTTCCAAGTCTTTGCTATTGTGAACAGTGCTGCAATAAACATATGTGTGCATGTACATGTGTCTTTATAGTAAAATGATTAATAATCCTTTGGGTATGTACCCAGTAATGGGATTGCTGGGTCAAATGGTATTTCTACTTCTAGATCCTTAAGGAATCACCACACTGACTTCCACAATATTGAACTAATTTACACTCCCACCAACAGCGTAAAAGCATTTGTATTTCTCCACATCCTCTCCAGCATCTGTTGTTTCCTGACTTTTTAGTGATCACTATTCTAACTGGCGTGAGATGGTATCTCATTGTGGTTTTGATTTGCATTTCTGTAATGACCAGTGATGATGAGCTTTTTAAAATATGTTTGTTGGCTGCATAAATGTCTTCTTTTGAGAAGTGTCTGTTCATATCTTTTGCCCACTTTTTGATGGGGTTGTTTTTTTCCTGTAAATTTGTTTAACTTCTTTGTAGATTCTGGATATTAGCTCTTTGTCAGATGGATAGATTGCAAAAATTTTCTGCCATTCTGTAGGTTGCCTGTTCACTCTGCTGTGAAGAAGCTCTTTAGTTTAATTAGATCCCATTTGTCTATTTTGGCTTTTGTTGCCATTGCTTTTGGTGTTTTAGTAATGAAGGCTTTGCCCATGCCTGTGGCCTGAATGGTATTGCCTAGGTTTTCTTCTAGGGTTTTCATGGGTTTAGGTCTTTCATTAAGTTTAGCTTTTGATTTATAGTGAGAGGCTTCCTTTCACTTGAACACTTAGAAGCCATTGTATGGTTACTAATTGGCCTAATTTTAATCTTGTGTCTGAGGGAATAGGAAGGTCTGAGAAGGAGGAGGGAGATGGAGGAATGGCTGATCAGTGGAGCAGTGATGACACACATACAAAACTTATTGATTAAATTTGCCATTTTATATGGGCACAGTTCGTGGTACACCAAAACAATTACAATAATTACATCAAAGCTTACTGATCACAGATCACCATAAAGGATATAATAATAATGAAAAAGTTTGAAGCGTTGCAAGGATGACCAAAATGTGACACAGAGACACAAGTGAGTACGTGCTGCTGGAAAAATGACAGCAATAGACTTGTTTGATGAAAGGTTGCCACAAACCTTAAATTTGTGAAAAATGGAATATCTGTAAAGTGCAATAAAACGTATGCCTGTATAAAAGGATGAGTCGTAAAAATGCTAATTTAAAGTTTGCATATATATTATTAAAACCCAACAGTAACCACAGCAATTGTTAGAACTTATACAACAGTTTTGGTGGGGAAGGAGCAGTATTTTATCACTTAACATTAGTTACAATTGTTGGCATATACATGATAAGAAGCAGACTGGTTTTTGGTCGGTTTCATTATTAAAGCATTATTACTTGTATAAAGTGTGTGTTATATTTGTAAATTCTCTACAGACAGGGTGCCTCCTTTTTGCCTACAGATTGCCCCCACTGTCTACCTTCAGCCACACTGGAAAACCATACTCTAAATCTTCTATGCCCAGACTTTAAAAGGATGTTTTAGAGTTAGTGATTTCCTACTGTTAGTGAAGAAACTTTCAATTTAATTCAACTCATGCTTGCAGATCATAATTCTTAATCCAAACACAAAAGGAGCAAAAAAAGAATCCTTTGATCAGGGTAAAGTATTGTCTGGAAGATTAAAATAAGTTTACACCAGAGGGCACTTGAAGGTGAACCAATACTAGTTTAAACAGGTTATTTAAGAACAAATATTCAGATCCTTTAAAAAAATTTAAACTAGAACAATCCAGGATATTTTCATAAGGGGTCTCCATAAGGATGTGAGAGTGCAAAAAGCTAGCATTTTCGGGTATCTTTTCTTCTCTGTAATATTTTAACTTGTGAGATAAGATTGAGTTTTTGTTATAAGAAAGCAACATTGTCTCTTATATTTGTTCTAATATTTAAAACACTCATCGTTGCACATACTAGAGAGCTTTGTGTTCAGTCCCGTCGCCACCTTTCCTGGCTCCTGGAATGTTTTGTGCATGGGCCAATCTTTGGCTGATGACTCCATCCCAGCACTCATGTGGACCCTGCAACAAGATGAAAACCTGGCAGATTTTGTGTGGCCCTCATTTATCACAACTTCAGAAAGCAGGTTTATTAATCTGAGTTGCTGGGTTCCTGGCTGGCAAAGAAAGGCTCTAAGTGAATTCCTTAATCTTAAGAATTTAATTTATGAGCCTTTTATGTTTTCTAATCTTGAGTGATTTTAGGCCTTGTGCATAAAGAAGAAGGAAAAAAATCACCAGAGAAAAAAAGCAGGAGGTAAAGAGGAATGTTAAGCCCAGATATTTGTTTATATTTATTGCTTCACAGGGGGAAAAGTCCAGGATCTCAGGATTAAAATATCCTGTATTATTTTATATAGCTAGAGCTGAATGTGTGTTTTAAAATCATTCCATTAACCCACTTACAAAGGACTCATTGGTGATGATTTTCATTAGTAGAAATTTTTTCCTTTGGGATAAACCATCATATTTATCTTCCTGATTCTCCTGATACTTTCTAATGTAAATCCTTATTTTATTCTCAGGTTTTGAAATTGTCAGAAACTGATGTCAGAGCTCTTGGATCATGTTGCTTCTACTCTCTCATGCCCAGATTTCTCTGATTACCCCACTCCTACCAGTGTAGCCTCTCCTTTCCCTTCACTCCAAAAACACACCTCCCTGAAGTTAGCAGCTTCTTTTGGGATCTCCTTTCACTTTGGCTATATATGGCAGCAAAGAGAATAAAGAAGAGGGAGTAAAGAAGTGGAATAATTCAGTGACAGTGACTCTGATATAAAAGGAAAACAGCTGAACAGTGGCATGAAACCAGTTTAAAAGTATAAGGCAGGCTATGGGCAGTCTCTTAGGAAACAAAGGTGAAGAAAGTAAAAGGCCACGTTTGTGAAATGGCAGCAAGAGAAGACTCTGTCAATAGTGTGAAGAAGTCGCGATGACAAAGCACTGTGTTTGAAAAATTAGGTCAGTATTAGAAAGACAACACGAGGAAGATAACATTTAAAATGAAAGGAAAATGCAGGTTTGGAATGCATGCTGAAGATTTATGATGTGAACTTATCCACTGATGAGTCTGCCAACCCAGGTTGGGATGCTGGATTATCACAACTACTGAGTTGGAAAATATATCATTCCCAAATATTTGAAAGCTTTTGATATATATTTAAGAGGGTTTTTTTTTAGACAGTAAAATGAGTTTAAAAACTAATTTCAATATGTGCTTTATCATCAAAATGTCACCTTTTTAGAGAGGGCATCCCAGTCCACTTTACCAAAAATCATATTTTCCATCATTTTTACTGTTTTAGTTTCACCATGGCATTTAGCACTAGTTGAAACCTGAATATATATATATATATATCGGTTTACATGTTTATTATCTGCCTCTCCTGCTAGAAAGGAAGCTCCATGAGGGCAGGGGCTTTATGTTTTTCACTGTTACAGCCTCAGGACTTAGAAAAAACCAGATATATAATGGAATATTTGCTGAATAAATGGTAATAATAGTACCTAACATTGATTGAATGCCTAGTATAGCCAATCTCAAACTCATTCAATACTGATATAAATCCTAATAAATAAGTACTGTTATTAATCCCATTTTGCAGATGATAAAACTGAGGTCTGAGAGGTTAAGTAACTTGCCCAAGGTCACCTAGGGATTAGTGGAGCTGAGATAGTAATTTCTAAGAAGAGTTCCTTTTGGGTCAATATGGTTAAGACAGACTTTAAAGGAGAGGTGAAACAAGCTGAGTTTTGAGATGAGTGTTTTGAAGTGGAGAGAGGACCAGGTACTCTATAATAGTGTGAGGACAAGCTGCTTACGATGGCTGTGAAAGAGGTTTTTATAAAGATTCCCAACAAGGTGTGCTGAGAGATAAGATTGGAACTCTCCAAAGTCTGTGTGTGTGAAAGCCAGTCCAAACTGAGTGAATACATTGTTCAATTTTCAAAAGAATTTAAGAAGTAGTTTACAACACAGATCTTTTCTTAGTCAGATTGAATTGTTCTCCTAATTACAGCGAATTATTGAGATTTTACTGTCTAGTCACAGTTCAGAAAGGACCACAAACACGTCATTTGTAGCCTTTACTTTTAGGGCTAGCTCCAGGCAAAATTATAAAGTAGGCCATGGTAATTGTATTAGTCATTCTTGCACTGCTATAAAGAAATACCTGACTCTGGGTAATTTATAAAGAAAAGAGGTTTAATTGGCTCATGGTTCTGCAGGCTGTACAAGAAGCATGATGCTGGCATCTGCTCAGCTTCTAGGGAGGCTTTAGGAAACTTACAATCATGGTGGAAGGCAAAGGGGGAGCAGGCACATCACATGGCCAGAGCAGGAGCAAGAGAATGAGGGGGGAGTTACTACATCCTTTTAAATGATCAGATCTCAAAAGAACTCACTCATTATCCTGAGGACAGTGTCCAGGGGATGGTGCTAAACCATTCATGAGAAATTCATCCCCAGATCTAATCACCTCCTGCCAGGCCTCACTTCCAACATTGGGGATTACAATTCAACATGAGATTTGGGCAGGGACAATTATCCAAACTATATCATTCATCTTGCTGATATTCTCTGCTCATTCCTCCTCTGCTCCTGTGTCAGTCCAGGTCCCTATGGGAAAGAGCATCTCCCAAAGGGGTGCTTAAACATTTTTTTTATCATTAAAAAATTTCTTTATGATGGAAAATTTTAAACATGTGCAAAAGTAGAGAGAAAATTATAAAGACCCTGAACCCTTTTACTTTGACAATTACCAAATCATGATCTCTTAGCTTTGACAATTATCAAATCATGACCAAACACGCTTCATTTAAATGTCACTTTGTCCCTAAATATTTCAGGATGTATCTCTAAAAGGTAAAGCCCACTTGGAAAAATAATCACAGTATCATTGTCACACATGGAGAAATAATGATTCGGAAGAAAGTGGTTATGGAAGGGTTTATTAAGGGAATTCAACATAGTATGGTGAAGCACCCATGCCCTAGTTACAGGGGGAACCCCCTACGACCTAGGATTGAAGAAGCTGCTGAAACCCATGGAGGTTGTATTTGTAGGAGAGTTCTGCCAGACAGGAGCTGTGGCCTTCAGCAGAGAAACAGTCACTGCCAACCCAGCAGGGAAAGAGGGTGTTATACATAACTCAACTTGATTCTCCTCCTACCCTCTCATCCCTGGCAAGTCCTTTGCCTTGATTAAACTCAACAAGAAGCCAGAGAGAAGGGCAGGCTGTTATGGTTCCTGCCTGATAACCTTCCTGAGGTCTCACCAGAAACAGATGCCAGGGCTATGCTCCCTGTACAGCCTGCAGAACTGAGAGCCAATTAAACCTCTTTTCTTTATAAATTACCCAGTCTCAGATATCTCTTTATAGCAATACAAGAACAGCCTACTACAACCCCTATCCCTTTGTTACATGCTTTCTTCTGAAGATGTCTTTTCAGGCTTGCATTTCCCACATTGTACCCAGACCCCGGATCTATTTCTTTGGGCCCCACCCATCATCCACATAATTAAATACAATAATCTACTCTGCAAACAGTGATAAGGAGTAGAGTTAGATATCTTGGTAAAGAAAGCCCCTTCCCTTCCAAAGCCATTCCTATTTTCAGCCAACCTTGATGGTACAAAACAAGAGCTATATTTTAATATGCTAGCCTTAGACATTGATAAATCGTGGCATAGGGAAGCTACTCTGACTGCCTTTCAAACTTGTTTTGCTTTGCTGTGTTCCAATTAGGTTTACAATAATAGATGAGAAAAAGTAGTTCTGGTTCATTTAAGACAAGCTTCCAGTAAAAGGCAGTTTGGAGTTTGCTGTTGGAAGCCAGCAGGGGTTATAAAATCCAGAGCCTAGTTAAATAAGTCCTTTTACTATTAACTCCGTACTCAGACAGTAGGGAGAAACCAGAATGGTTAGTCTAGCAAAAAGAGAGAAGGGGAGATCCTTATAGTTAATACTTGGTTACCCAGGCAACCATTCCCTGACTGCCAGAAAGCCATCCTGAAGTCTTGATTAGATGGAAGAAAAAGGCCTGGGGTCTTCCTTTCTGCTGCTTTCTCTTCTGGCCTGGGAACAGAGGAACCGAGAAATAGGAATAAGTGGGAAAAAGCCCTGAACGGAGGTATTGGTGAGAGAGAGGTGGTGGCTGAGGGAGGAAGGCTGTCCTTTCGCTGGTGCCTTCTTGTTGGAGCTGAGGAGGAGGCTGCCCCAAAGGCTTGGAACCTCTTAGTCTTTCCAAACCACAGAACCCACCTGTAGCTCCTGTTCTTTGTGGACTGGCAGGCCCCAGGGCTACAGAATATCTTAGTTCTGGGAAAAAACCAGAGACCTGGAAGCACAGAATTTTCAGAACATAAGAGGATCTTACAAATGCTATACAGTTCAATATTCTATAACTAGAAGAGTTAAAGGACCCATCAAGGATCACACATCTTGACACGTGTGTGAGCAATGAATAATATTGCATTGTATTTAACATCCCTGTGATCAGAATGTGTCTTGCAGTTGATGTGATAAGGAAGTACTGAGTTATAATTTACTTGATAATTTTTTTCTCTCATAGTGGCAGATAAATTAAGGGTACATTGTATAATCAGTGATCCTTAAATCCACTGAAATAGGGTAAACAGTGACAGAATAGTGCGTCTTTCTGCTGATGCACCTTTTAAATCTTGCTTGTCATGAAAGTTGTCTTTATTCATGTCTTACAGAAATTAGTTATTTAATTTAAATTAATAGGTTTTTTTGGTAGAAAAAGTGCATTCTAGTAAAGAATGGTGTATTTTCTTTCAGATATCATCTGTTCATGTTTGGAGTAAGTCTGTTTTGCTTCAGCAGCTCTACTGTACACATGCATGTGCACACATAAGCACATGCATGGACACACATGCACTAAAGTAATGCAATTCTCACGTCAGCCGCCTGCAATTGCTTCCCTAGCTAGAGCTGACTGAGACTGAGTGTCAGGGTTTGGTGGTGACTGGATGATGGCAGAATCAATTTGCAGGAGTATAGGCTGGAAATGGGAGGGAAAATCTAGTACTGGAAGAAAGATTCCATCTCTCCAGCTGTTCCAGTAGAGCCTGGACCTCCCGGTCTCAGATCAGCTTCCTCCTTTGTGCTTCTCGTTTTTTCTAAATCTTGATGTTTCCCTCCTCTTTTCCTTCTTTGCTCTTCTCCTCTGAAAGATCAAAGGGCCACACAGGTGGGATTTATCTGATGAAGACAGGAACATTATGTGGTGTTTTGTTTTCCTACCCGAGGTTCATGGTTCTTAAAAATTTGTATGGTCGCATTTCTTCTCTCAATTAAAATTCTTCTTGATGTATGTAAAAATGTTAAGTGTATGATAAAGAATATTTAAGCAACTCAGAACAGTACACAGCAGAAAGTAAAAAGAATGACTTTTAATCCCATCATCTGAAATAACCATCGTCCTTGACTGTCTCCCTCCTCTAATCTGAGAACTGCTTGTTTCTACTAAGAAAAGACAACTCAGGCTCTGCTTTTTGTTGTTTGATCCACTTTTCCATTTCCTGGGAATCGGCTGGGAGCCAGAGAGCTCAGTTGAGGTGGGTGCCGGAGTTAATCTGGATTCTCACCTCTGAGAGAGGTAATGCTAAATGTTCTCTCAACGGGGGAGGGAGGGTGACCTCTATCCCAGGAGGCATCCCCACGTGCGTCTGATCCTCCCTCAATTCATCCTGTAGCCTAGAGGCTTCTCTTTTACCAGAAAACTGCTTTTTTTCTGCTTTTTTCTCCCTAGCATCCTCCCCCACAGCTCCCCAGAAAAGGGAAAAAAGGCCCAGCCTACTAAGTTCGCCTCTTTCCAGGTCCATTATTGATGTGAGGGTGCAGGATTTTGCAGTTCTGCTTGTGTAACTTGTGAGGTTGTGAGGGGTGTGTGTGTGTGTGTGTGTGTGTGTGTGTGTGTGTGTGTGTGATGGAACCTCCTTACACTCTTACGCAGGCCACCCTGCTTTGCTCTGGAATCCTCTCTTTTTTTCCTCACCCATTATTTTCTGAGGTAATGGCCTTGGCTTATGGCTTTGTCTTTGCTATTTGTTGGTGAGTTTTTGTTTTAATTTTTATTTGCCAGTTTTTGTTTGTTTTATTAAATTTGGATAGAGGGACATGACATGAGTGAGTTTTTTCTATCCTGCAACCCTGCAAGTCCCATTGGCAGGTTTCCACTCCCAGTTAACGCGAATTTGGTAAGCTCACTAATCAAATACCCTCTTTTTTTGCAAGGAGGGGTTATAAGGACCTGAGAGTGTATATTGGTGGCTAGGGTTTTATCTAAGTAGGTATATATATGCTACCTCTCCTTTTATATGGTATTAGTGTTTTCTTGAAAGAG
The DNA here is from genome assembly GCF_037993035.2 of Macaca fascicularis. NCBI lineage: Eukaryota > Metazoa > Chordata > Mammalia > Primates > Cercopithecidae > Macaca > Macaca fascicularis. Next base: position 168,829,267 of record NC_088377.1, on the reverse strand, counting down.
ATGTATGTTAATAGTCTTTAAAATACCATTTTCCAGTTTTCTCATGCTTAGGTAATGCTTTTATAAAACCTCTCTATTAAACGTGTTCTTTTACATTCCATTAGAGTAGTTATTCTTCAGTTTTGCTTTCTACTGTAGAAGTAAAGTCAATTTTCAGAATCGCCTTTTATTTGTGAAAATAAAGTAGGATGCTTCAGTTTTGTGAGCATGTTTTATTGCAATTTATGTCAGTTTTTCAGGGAGGAATTCAACATTTGGATTATTTTGTTTAAATTTTAGAATGCTGTAATTTAATAAAAACCAAGTCTTTGTCTTTGGTTTATTTGCCATTTAAATAACTGTAACTCTTATGAGAAACAGTGTAAAGCTCAGTGGCGCTGTACACATGTACAGCTAGGGAAGAAAAGCCTGTGGCAAAATGACTGTAAATCTGATTTACTAAATGAGGATTATCTTAAGGAGACACACACAATTTAAAAATTACAATTTTTTTTAAAGTTCAATTTTCAGTCCTGTCATTTTTTTTTTTCTCCCAGAAATTTAAATGGCTTTCTATTGCCATGTATTCATTCTGGCATGTTTGACAACTGTGTTGAAATCATGCTGCAAGCTTTTGTAGAGCTGTTTCAGCAGTGCCATACTTTTAAAGTTAGTAGTTGCCTTGTCCAAAAGCTTTGCCAGTGTTTCTTTTCTCCTGACGTTCTATGTAACAATTAATTAGGTCATCTTTAAAAATAGATGCTGGTGGCTAAACTCAACATACGCTCAGTGTTTTCTTTCTATTAATTTTCTGGGCTCACAAGTACTTTACCTTGCATCTTATTATCAAACAGTGACTAAAATGCTTAATTTAGATGAGTAATTTTAGACAAGAAGACCTGTATGTAGATCAGATCTGTTATTATTAGTTCACACACAACAAAAGTGATGTGAAGAATACCCGGGAGAGCTGAAAGCAAAGCCTTCGTTTTCCTTTTCTGTGGCCTGGTCCACTGAGCAGCTGTAAGCTTTTGCACACAGCCTGCTCTTACCAAACCTGAATGCTAGGAGGAATGCATCAGCATAATTTCCATACAGGCTTTCTCCTGGGGAGCGTGCTTCATGGCATGCTGGGGGACCAAGAGGACTTGCTTGGAGAGTTTTGTATGCTGTCACTCCAACTTAAGTTAGGGCCCTCTTAGAGGTGGTGAGGCAGATAGAGACAGAATGAAAACAACTAGTTGCTTATTGCTGCCACCCACAGCTAGGGGGCAGTAAAAAGACCAGGAGAGCATATTCAGCTTTTTTTTTTTTTGGTATAGATAGATGGTGTGATGATCTTGAATGTTTGTGTCCCCCCATGAATTCACATGTTAGAACCTAATACCCGATGTAATAGTATTAAGAGGTGGAGTCTTTGGGACATGATTAAGTCATGAGGGCTCCACTATCATGAATAAGATTAGTGCCCTTATAAAAGAGGCTCCCTTGCCCCTTTTCCACCATGTGGTGACACTTTAGCAAGGTGCCATCTTTGAAGCACAATCAAGCCCTCACCAGACACTGAATGTACTGGTGCCTTGATCTTGGACATCCCTGCCTTTGAAACTGTGAGAAATAAGTTTCTGTTGTTTATAAATTACCCAGACTAAGGTATTTTTATTATAGTGGCAGTAATGATCGAAGACAAATGGGATGTCATGTCTTCACCCAAATGTCTGGACAACCATTGGATTCCTGAGATTTTCTGGCTCCACTGACAAGTGAGTGGACGGTGAGGATGTCCTTTGTCTGAACTGGAAAAGGCAATTTGTGGCTGGTCTTTCAGAGTAGGACAGTTCTGAGAGCTATTCCATGTCCTCTCTAGGCTGACAGGCTTTTATCCCTGACCTGGCCTCAATGGTGTACTCTTTTGAGATGGGGTAAGGACATCTCTGAAAACAGCAATTTTAGGGCTATTAGAGCTGACAAAGTCTGGGTTTACTTGTATAAAATCTTTAGTTGCTATCTTGTAATTTTTTTCTATTTATTCTCTTAAATGCCAATAATGTCTGACTTTCAGCCTCCACCCATCTTTGATGGGGTTGTTTGTTTTAATCAGATCTCAGGTACTGAGAGTTAAGTTAATCATTATCCTTAGTTTAGAGCACATTGCCATCATTGATTGGTGCAAAGCCACCTTCTTGTCTTATTTTCTTTCCCTTTCATCTTCCCTGATCACTGCTCCAATTCCCTTCTCTCTCTTAGCATTCACTCTGGTGTCTTCGATGGATTGTTTTATATGTGTGTGTATTCTTGTTAAGTCTGTGGGTATTGTTTTGCATGTGAATGTGTTTTTAATTTTTATCAGTGGTATTGTACTATAAATCTTGCTTTGTTTTCTACTTTTATCCATGTAGCTATGTTTATCATTAATGCTTGGTTAGGCTGCAGTCACAACCAGCTTAAATTTCTGTGTCAGCAACAATGTATGCTTTTTTCATCCATGATAAAATGGGTTGGCTGTGGCTCTTCAAAATTACAGTATTAGACCATCCACTAAGTCTTGTCGTGTTCTCATTAATAAAGGAGAACACCTATTACTATATCATAAATTTGGTTTTAAAAAAAATTTTGGTAACTATTTTTCAACATAAATGGTTTTATTTATAATCTTATATATTTTGTGTTATGCATTGAATAACAATTTTTAAAATTTTTTCATTTTAGAATGAGTCCATAGAATTCACCAGTTGCCAGAATGATTCATGGCACCAAAACAAGTTAAGAACCTTCAGTATAGACTGTTAGTCCTTGATTATTTTCGATACATTTGGACTCTTTTTTCCCTCACTTCTCTCCTGTCCTCTTTCGTCCTCTTCTCTCCTCTTTTCCCCTCCCCATCCTCTTTCCTTTCTTTTTCTTTCTCCTCTTTCCTTATGTTTTCTCATTTCCTTGTTCTTTCCCCTCCTTCCCTCCCTCTCTCCCTTCCTCTCTTCCTTCTTTTCCTTGTTAGACCTTTAATCTATAGTTTTTCACCTTTCTTTAATTCATAGAAATTTTCAGGAGTTATTTCCTCAACTACTTTCTTCTATTATCCTCTCCTCTAAGACTCTTGTTAAAAAGATGTGGACACTTGTATACTCCACGGATCTTAACTATTACACTTTATATCTTTTTTCTTTCTCAATGCCTTATGAGATAATTTCTGCATCTGCTCTCAGTCATTCTTTAGTTGTATCCATCCTGCTATTTATTCCATCTAGGAAGTTGTTTCAACTTTATATTCTTCATATCTTGTATTTCTTTTCAGATTTTTATAACTTCTTGTTCCAGCTTCATGTTATCAATAATCTCTCTTCCCTCTTTGATGACATTTATTTTGCTTATTTTAACTTCTTAATTTCTCATTTTCATTAGTTCTGATTTATTGGGTGTAAGTTGTTGCGTGTATTGCCGCTCATCATGACTGCTGCCTTGAATCCTATACCACTTTGTCTGCTTCAGGTATCAGTCATGTAGAGGAATAGCCAAAGCCAGACCCTAGTCTTTATCATTCCTGGTGAGTTTAAAAAAAGGAGGGTGATGGAGTGCCCCAGGACACAGAGTTCATATCACCAAGGCCTGTACTTGAGGTTAGCATTTGCTGCCTCTTTATAAGAAACTCTGCTCTTGCATAAAATTGTCTATGCCTCTGCTCTGAGCCTGCTCTCTTTTTACACCTTATTTTGCTACTTGGTTGTCAAGTCCTAAGTTTTGGGCTGTGGAGAGGGACAGTGAGGTGGAGGAACCATATAGAGGTAGGCTAATCTTCTCCCAACACAGCCCAGATTCCAGCTATGCCCCAAATATACCCCATAACTGCTACAAAGGTGGGCTGGTGCTGCTATTCTTCCACCCCAGTGGTAAGAGCGCAAGTGAAGTTGTACAGAGCAAAGAGAACACAACTCATATGAATAGCCCCCGCCTACCCACTCACATACTGCCCTTCTTTCCTCCACACTGGCTGCCACTTTTCTTCCACACTTGCTTATGACCAATCTCTTTCTCCTCAGTTTCTTCATAGTTTTTATCTTAGGTTTCCAGATTTATAACCTTCTCTTTTATTAGTAACCACTGCTAGAATTAGCCACGTCTTACAACAATGGGCTCTGGGGGTTATTAAACATTGAGAATTATCAAGAGGGCCTCAATTCCAGGTTTTCTACCACTCTCTCTCTTGTGCTGAGCCACAAGGTTAGCCTTCTATTGTTTCCCACGTTAAGATGTTCCTTGATTTTCTTCCATGAGCATAGATCCCTATAGACATTAAATCAAAATCAGCATAAGGAGGACAGGACTGATTTCATTATCTTTCTCTACTTCTTAAATAATGCTGACACGTGCTTCCAGCCTGTTTGTGTGCTTATTTTTATAAACATTATGTTTATTGAGTGGAATTTTAAGGTCTTCACATGGAAAAACTTGTGAATAAAACTTTTGTGAACTGAACTTGCCATTTGGTTCCAGATAAGTTCTTTCTGGGCTTTTCTTTTTGTTTCCTGCATGGTTCAATATGGTTCCAATTACCACATATCCACTTCAGTCCACTTGGTAACTCAGCCTTCCCCTTCTCAAGGCTTGATGGTTTAGAAAGACATTCAGCATGTTTAGAAAGACATTCAGATGGGTGGAGTATGCAATATACCCCTTTGACCTCCCTCATGTATTTGTTCAATGAAGTAAATATTTTGGAAGATATTTTATTTTAAAAGATCGATGACAGTTACATTGGATGAATCAAATAACTGCATCCTATTTCAAGAAAATAAATTTCTCCAAACAACAGAGCTATGACTGTAGAGAGTATAAAAGCACCAGAAATGCTGGGCTGAGTTACATCAGACCAACTGGATGTATCTTGCTCAGTGCTCCAGCTATGGTGGCAAAGATACAGGTGGCACTTTGTGAGTAAGTGTGGGGCGGGCATGCCCTGCTGACAAAGTAAATAGCTCTAATTTCCACCCAGTGACATGCTGGAACCATCATCCTAGATTATAGCTAAGTCCTCCTTGGAACGTACTTATACTTTCAAGTCTGTACCACTTCTTAGAATAAAACGTTTCATGTTTGCCACCTGCTGTATAAAGTGGCACTCCCTTTTATTTATTCTACAGCCACCTTCTTCAGGCTTTCAGGGGTGCCTTTAATTATAATATTCGTGAATTTGGAGAACGAACAGTGTTATTTCCATAACCCCTGTGTCTTTTGTTATATTTTATACATCTTTAAATCAGTATGAACCTTCTTGTGTATAAGACAGTTTGAGTTCAAAAACTGATAGAATAAAGAAATCAGTGTTCATTTAAATTATTTCTACTTTTTAGAAATTTTATTCGGACTCCAGTAGTGCATACATCGTATGTGTTCCTGAAATTAGTTAAAAAAAAAGTATAGTCCATGGGTTGGAAAAAGGAAATAATCAAAATGAATTGATATCTAAGAAATGTCGTTTGTCTGCAAGGTAGATGAACAGTAAAACTCAATTCAACAGACATGCATTGAGAATCTACGATGTTCCAGTTGCTTTTCAAGTTGTGGGGAACAAAGGTTAAATGTGGTTTCTTCCATGCCGAAAGCTATGTTCAGGGACACAGTAGGGGTGGGTTCCTTTACTCTGTGAAAGGGGCAGGACAGGCTTTGTAGAAGAAGAGACATCTGAGAAGGAGGAGTGGGAATTTATAATGGATGGAGTTGGGGAGAGAAAGGACTCCAGTGAGACAGAACATCCCTTACAAAGCTTGGGACTTACAACATCACTTGGTGTTTTAAGCCAGGAAGTACTTTGGAGTAGCTGCAGCATAAGGTGCAGGGATGGAAGTAGCAGGAAGCAGCTGGAGGGAACTGCAGGTGGGGAACAGGGACTGGATCCTGAGCAAGAGAGCTAGGCATGATTATTTTTCTGCCTGAGTTCCAAGGAAAAGTGCCTTTTGCAAAGTTGGAAGGCTGGAGTATCAGAATGACAGGTTTCCTTTAAAGCTTTTCCCCAAACTCGAGGCTGACAAGCACAGTTTTCTTACAGAGGCAGTGATATATAGTGCTACACTGATGCTTTTGATCCTGTTTCTAGAACCCTGCTACTCTCAAGGTGGTTTTCAGCAGGGGCGACTTGGCAGCCATCTCATACTCACCACCCCTGCTCCTCACGTCCCCTCACTTGTACCTCTCCTCAACTGGCTTCCCATGTGCCAGTGACCTACCTTGAATGCAAAATCGAGGCCTCTGTTTTTTCTTTATGGATATGCTGGCCTTCACTATCAAATCAATTGTGTTTTGCAAACCTAAAAAAAGGCCAGTATTTATTTACCGCTTACTGTTTATGTTCAGACAATTCAGATATTTGTCATTTCTAATTGAGTCAAGTATGAGCATCTACCTTGTGCCAGGAGCTGTGCTAGGTGCTGGTGACACAAAATGAATTAAAACATTCAGTAGGCCGGGCGCGGTGGCTCAAGCCTGTAATCCCAGCACTTTGGGAGGCCGAGATGGGTGGATCACGAGGTCAGGAGATCGAGACCATCCTGGCTAACATGGTGAAACCCCGTCTCTACTAAGAAATACAAAAAACTAGCCGGACGAGGTGGCGGGCGCCTGTAGTCCCAGCTACTCGGGAGGCTGAGGCCGGAGAATGGCGTGAACCCGGGAGGCGGAGCTTGCAGTGAGCTGAGATCCGGCCACTGCACTCCAGCCTGGGCTACAGAGCAAGACTCCGTCTCAAAAAACAAAAAAAACAAAAAAAACCAAAAAAAAAAACATTCAGTAAAGGATAAATTGACAGATGGATTGAGAGATTTGATGCTTCTCATAGTTCATAGTCACCAACTTCAAATTGCCTAACTATCCTCTATTTCCCAGTGAACTTGCTCTACCATATCCCATAGTGACTCTTTCAAATCACCACTCTCCCTACCTCCCCTTTCTCAAAAAATGACTTTCTACTACTTCTCAGAGGAAGTGGAAGATATCTGACCCATACCATTACAACCAGACCTTTCAGCCTACAGCCTAATTCATCATGTGTCCCTCCTATCAAGGTTTCAGCTGTGGTCTGGATTTGATCTTCTTCCACATTCTCATACTCCTTGCGCTATCAAATTTTTTAAAATTTTTTTCCCCTTCACTACATTTGTGACTGCCAGGAACACTAGGATTGGACTTGCCCTAGCTTGGTATAGCACTTGGATTAGCTGTAACTTCTTGCCTGCAGAAGTGCTTCTGATGGCCGTGAAATATGCCTTTCCCATGGACTATAAATAAAATGATCTTTACACTTCATTAATGAATCCTTCCTCTCAATGTCCCAAGCAGTCCAAATGCTAAAGATACAGTATTTCACAGCAGGTTGTGTGATCATTTGTGTAATATATCCTTTAAGTAATTGGGTTATGATCTTGTGATTAATGTACCCTGATATTCACATTGAGAAAATGGGAAGGGTGTTAAATACCTTAAGAAAATAAAGAGCTGTAAGAATTTTGTGATTCATGCAAATAAGATTGATGAATTTGTTATTCTACAAATGGAATGCCTGTGATATTGACTGACAAGTAGTTCCAAACTATTCAGAACATAAGTAGTATATAACAGTTGAACTGTAGTCCTATTAAACATGTCTGGAAATTATTTTTATTCATGGTTTTACTTTTTGGTAAATTCTTTTGGTATTTTGTTTTCTCCAAGTGTCATCAGATGCATCTCCAATTTAAAGAAATAATCTCTGTATCATAATACCTACACTCTTTTATAAAGAGAGCTCAAAACAAATTGGCAAAGGAAAAGTCACCTAAGGACACTAGGCTGACCTTCCCCTGGGATCAATTATTGATTATGGTGGAGTTTGAATGTGGAGATAAACTGAAATGAAATAAGCTAGTCTGCTAATCCTCATGGAATTTGCAATCCAGGTTGCGTGTCTTTCAAAGCAGAATGAAGTTGTTAATCAGGTTAGTGACATATTTCCTTTGTCAAAGGTACTCTCAATCAAGCTTATATTTGGATTTTAGGGAAAGCCATATCTAGTGTTTCTTTCTAACTTTGCTACCTTCACCTTCTCTGCCCTGTCTTGCCACTTTTGCCTGTTACCACCACCACCATCATCCTGTTTGTCAGTTTGGATTTCTGTATTGTGCCAAGTGCTTTTACCTGCATTGCTGTATACCCTTAGACCAGCTCCTGCAAGGTGGTGATTGCAATGAGGAAAATGAGCTTCAAAGAGGTTAATGAACTTGTTCAACTTTACTCACTAAGTGATAAAACTCACGTGGGAACTGGGACTGACTGACTTAAAACATCTGCTCTGGTCCCTTTCCACTCTGTCTCGCTGTCTCCCCTGTTCCTATAGTTTCTATACTCTTTGTTCACTTTTCCCTAAGGTGACAGGAAGTGAAGGAGAGATAGCAGTTTCCCTATTTCAAGACTAAAAATAAACATGAAAATTCAACAATTGGCAAGTGAGAAATCAGAAGTAACTTTAAAGGGGACTAGGAACACCTAATATTAACTTTTTAAAAAAATCTACAGAATTAAAGGCTTTGGAATGCAAGAGAGAAACCTACAGAACCTCAGAATATAGAATATAATCTACATTCAGTAGTTCCAAGAGAAGAGAAGTATAGCATCTAGCTTTCTAACAAGCTCTCAAGGCACATCATATCTCTTCTCTGGATTTGTATTCTGTAAAGTACATGAATGCAGCTTTTTTTCCCTAGGCCTTGTATCATACTGAAGAGAATTTCCTCTGAGATTCTCTGTAAATACACAGGTTCAGCTTTTGATACATCTCTGTGTATTTCTTAAAATCCCAGCAGAAAGCTATAAACTCAGGGGCTCAAGAACTCCGCGAGGACGACGACGATGATGAAAGGCAGAAGTTGCAGTGTGACTGAATAGCATCCCGATCGCCTCCTATGTGAACTGTTGAAAATGTTGTTGATGATCCCCTGGGTTTGATGTGGCTTTTCACAACCATCCATAATTGGGTTTTGGGGTGTTTTTTCTTTTATGACACAAACAGATCTTTGGAAGAAATAAGAGATCCTTGGATAAGAAATAGTAGAAATCTGAGGAAGATCCATGGAAGAGATAAGTTGCTTTTTGCCAATGGGAGATTTGCTGGAGGTGATCACTCTGTATGGTCAAGAACCACAAGAACCTTAGGTGGTTGAGTTTATTGAAGTGTGTGATATGATTTTCTCTGTGGAGGTCAAGACTGGAGAAGGATCTGGAATAGCATAACCTGTGAGGACTAAAAACATACCCTCTAGGCCAGGCGGAGAGACTTTCAGAGTATAGAGTCTCTAATACTGGCCTAAGGAGGCCTGACTTCCCACAGAGTCCTTGTATACCAAGGAGCCAGGTAGCCACACACTTAGCGATGCCAGTATATGTTGTTCCCCAAGGAAGGAAAAGTGCTTCATTTCTGCTAAAACCCGATGTGTATAGCTAAAACCTGTTGTTCTGCTAAAACCCGATGTGTATAGCTAAAACCTGTTGTTCTGCTAAAACCCGATGTGTATAGCTAAAACCTGTTGTTCTGCTAAAACCCGATGTGTATAGCTAAAACCTGATGTTCTGCTAAAAGCCGACGTATATAGCTAAAACCTGATGTTCTGCTAAAAGCCGATGTATATAGCTAAAACCTGATGTTCTGCTAAAACCTGATAGGTACAAACTGCAAAAAACAAAAAAACAACTACCTTCTTAAGACAGCATTTCATAGACTCGCCATGATGGCAATCTTGTTTTTGAGGCAGGGCTTACCTACTTCAGATATAGCTATGTGCTATGTGCTAACATCTGGAAGGTTTCTTTAATTCTGGGCTTTGTGAAGCCAGCGAAAGGGTCAGCTGAGAATGGTGGGCCCACACTGTGTAACAAGACCCATACAGATTCTACTCTCCTTGACCAGAAGGAGGCAGTGGAGCATAGAGGTTAAGGACAGGCCCCTGGAGTGTGGGATTCATTTTGAATCCCATGCCATCACTTTAAGTGGTCTGTTTGGGATGTGACTTTTACAGTCTTTCTGTTTTTTTTTTTTTCAGTTGTCCCATCTGTAAAATGGGAATAATAATACTTATGGTCTATTATAGTCGTTGTCGATGAGGTAGGTAGAGTGCTTCGTGTAGCACTGGGCACCACCAACGAGTGCAAAAGAGAGCCAGCGGGGCTCTGATTTACATTAGATCTCTAGACTTCTTCATTCTACGTATCTGCTATTTTGTGTCCTCTGATATACATTTCTTCATCCCCCTACGCTGACCCCGTAACCACTGTTTTGTTCTCTATCTCTGATTTTTTTAGATTCCACGTGTAAGTGAGGTCATGAGATTTTTTTTTTTCCTCCTGTGTCTACCTTATGTCACTTAGTCCTCTAGTCTCATCCATGTCGTGGCAAGTAGAATCTTGTTCTTTTTAAGGCTCAACAGTATTCCATTGTATATTTGTGCCATGGTTTCTTAAGCCATTTGTCCATCAGCTGACACTTAGATTGTTTCCTTGTCTTGGCTATTGGGAATAATGCTGCAATAAACATGGGAGTGCAGATGTCTTTACAAAGTGGTGATTTTATTTCCTTTGGGCATATGCTTAGAAGAGGGATCGTTAAGTCATATAGTAGCTCTATTTTTAGTTTCTTTAGAAACCTCAATATTCTTTTCCGTAATGGCTATACCAGTCTGCATTCCCATCAATAGTGTATGAGTTCTCTTTTTCCGCACCTTTGCCAACATTGGTTGTCTTCTGACTTTTTGATAATAACCATTCTAATGAGCGTGAAGTGGTATATCATGGTGGTTTTGATTTTCATTTCTCTGATGACTAATGGTATTAAGTACCTTTTCATCTACCTATTGGCCATTTTTATGTCTTCTTTGGAGAATGTCTATTCAGGTCTTTTTAAAATTGAGTTATTTGTTTTCTACTATTAATATATGAATTCTTTATACATGTTAGATACTAACTCCTTATCAGATATATAGTTTGCAAATATTTTTTCCCAATCTATAGGCTGTCATTTCATTTTGTTGATTGTTTTCTTTGCTATTGCAGAAGCTTTTTAGTTCAATGTAGTCTCATTGATTTATTTTTGTTTTTGTGGCCTGAACTTTCCATGTGATATCCAAAAAGTCATCAAGGCCAATGTCCAGGAGCCGTTCCTCTTTCTCTTCTAGAAGTTTTATAGTTTCTGGTCTTATCTTTAGGCCTTTTATTTATTTTGAGTTGATTTTTGTGTGTGGTATAAGATAAAGGTCTAATTTCATTCTTTTACATGTGGAAATCCAGTTTTCCCTGCACCATTTATTGAAGACTCACCTTTCTCCATTGTTTTCCCTTGGTGCCCTTGACAAAAATTACTATGCTGTGTTTGCATTGTCATTTGTCCTAAGTTATTTTTAAATTTTCCTTTTGCTTTCTTCTTTGACCAGTTGGTTGTTTAGGAGCATGTTGTTTAATTTCCACATATTTGTAAATTTTCCAAGATTCTTCCTGTTACTGATTTCTAGGTTTCATACCATTGTGGCCTGAAACAATATGAGTGAGTATTCTTAAATTTGTTAAGATTGTTTTGTGGCCTAACATATGGTTTATCCTGGAGAATGTTCCATGTGTGTTGGAGAAAAATGTGGATGTATTATGCTGCTGTTGGATAGAAATTTCTGTCTATGTCTCCTAGGCCCATTTGGTCAAAAGTGCTATTCAAGTCCAGTATTTCCTTATTAATTTTTTGCTTGGTTGATCTATCTATTGTTGAAAGCGGGGTGTTGAAGTCCCCTACTATCATTGTATTGCTATCTGTTTCCCCAGGTCCATTATTTGCTTTATGTATTTAGGTGCTCTGGTGTGGGGTGCATATATATTTACAATAGCCATGTCCTCTTGATGAATTGATCCCTTAAACTTATTTAGTGGAAAAGTTGCTTTCTAATTGGTGGATTGGATTGAGTAGAAGTAGAGATACCTGAACTGACTCTGTTGCACCCATTTAAGAGAGATTCTTTGTAGAATATTTCATGCCTAGTATGGGAAAGGTCAAGGCTTCTCAAACTTTATTGTGCCTACAAATCACTGGGGGCATCTTGTTAAAATACAGAATCTGATTCAGTGGGTCTAGGGTGGGGCCTGAGATTGTATCTTCAACAAGTTTCCAGATGATGCTGGTTCATGGGCAAAGGGGTGGGCCACATTAATGTGTTGAAGAGTTGAGTTCCAAGATGGGCAACAGTAGATACATTATCTCTTCAAACAACAAAGCTTACTGTGTTCTTCTATACTAATTTTTATTTAACTCCTTTTAAAGCTACATTTGAGGCACCAATAATTTTACAAAGCTCTAATATTCTTTCTCTGGGTAAACAACAGAAAAATATATGATAAAGTCTTGACATATAAGTGTAAAATGATTCAGGCATTATAGATAAAAGGAGAAAACAGCAAAATTGGGTTGCATTAGTTAATTCTGAAGAGCTTCTAAAAGGAGGTGTTTTGAACCCAGCTTGAAAGATATGGCAAAAGTGGATTAGAGGATATTAGAAATATACTATGTTAGTATACTCATAAAGGGCAGAAGGTGGAATTAATCTTTAGGGACAGTTGAAGCAAGGTAAGTGGGGGGATAGGAGGGAACTTGTCCAAAGCAGAGACCAAGAGAAAACTGCAGCTTAGTAGTAGTTAGCAGAGAAGTAGCCAGCCAAGCTTGCATAGAGCATTACAAAAGGGTTTAACAATATGTATTAAGAAACAAGGTCCTTTAAGGTAAACTTGAGCTTCCCATTCTCTATCAGTGGGGCCTGTTAGAAAACTCTCATTCACAGCTGTAGGAAGGTAGCATTTTTACTTTCTGTACTTTGGCTGGAACATGTTTACTTTCAGCTTTGCTTGGTTTGGTGGTGGGATTCAGACTTCTTGGAAAACATTGATTAGCTCTCTGAGGCTTTCTGTGACTGCCCAACTTTCATTCATTGGACCATTCATTTGTAAATTCAATATTGTTGAATTGAATGCCTCTATGTCTACTGAACCTCATGCTAAAGGTACGATAATTGCATATTTGCAGTTAAATAGCAACAGCAATAATAGCACACACAAAAATACCATCTAACTCAGGGAGAGATGCTTTCCTAATGCCTACCAAAGAGCTTCCTACACTGCGAATAGACAATGGTTTTAGGTGATTAGTTTCTGTTCCCCTTTTATTTCCTTGAGCAAACTCCTTTTTAAGTTGGAGACCCTTTCTTTGAATTGAAGAGCTGGCAGAGGCCATCTTTTAGGTCATGGAAGATCCTCTCAAGAGGTATGAGACTGTAGAGGTGAGGTGGTGTACAGAGTTACTGTAAGATGAATGACTGCCAAGTTTTAACGAGATTTTTGAGTAAGTGGAGGTGAACAGAGGGATGTTTGTGAAGGGGAGAGGATTAGTAGCCTTAGCTGTGTCCTACTAGAACTGATACTTATCTTTGGTGAAATATCTGGATAACTGAACTAAAATATTCAGTTTTGATCTTGCAGGTTAAAACAGGAATTTCAAGAAGACTATATGTCCTGGTTCTCATATTCTTCAGAACTGTCAGTTGGGAAAAAACACTTACATGTGCAAAAGTTGGAATTTGTTGTCCCTGGGTTTCCCTTGTTTCCCTGTTCCTCTGTCTCCTGGAGCTGTGAGACCCCCGCACTGTTTTTTTCTAAGGCTCACTTTTGCTGTGGAGAGCAGTTGTGAGTCTCTTCAAGCCATAGCTCTGGGAACCACAGTTTTCAGGAATTGCCATGCAAGGGACCATGGAATGCCACAAGCATCTCCTACATTCTCTTCAGCAACAGAACGCCCTCCACCCCTAATGTGGGTTGTATTTCCTTAGGGTCTGCATGCCTTTTCTGAATCATTCTGAAGGGGAAAATATAACAGGTTGGCTACTCTATGAGACCTATCTATTACAGTTAAAAAACAATTAAAGCAGAGTAGATTAAATCAATAACTTTTTAAACTTCAAATCTGACTTACAAAATACAGAGTATTTGTCTCCTGGACATACTGTGTCAATATTGGCTGCAGCTCATCTTAGTACCCTCTCAGGGCCCCAGAGAGGCCCAGAGCATCCTCTACCACCAGATTGCTCCCATTTTGCCATAGCCCACTTTGCACCAGAGACCAAAAAAAAAAAATGTTTCTCAAAGTGAAGTTATCTTACAGATACTGCTTTTGTAAAAGTAGGGTTGCCAGATAAAGTGACGCCAATTAAACTTGAATTTCAGATAAACAATGAATAATCTTTTAGTGTAAGTATGTTGCATGCAATATAGAAAACAAAAATACAAACTTATTTATGTTTTTGTTCTGTTTGTTTTGCTGAATCCAGTAATCCTCAGAGCAGGGTTTGTTCTATTTTCTTGATAATTCACTGACTAAATATCCTAGGCATCATTTTCAATACTGTTATGCCACTCTGCTTCAAAGTGTTGAATGGCCCATATTTATTTTCAAAAATAAAGTGAATTATATCTGATTTTGCCTTGAGAAATTAATAATGCTGTTTGACACAATTAGCTACCCCTAGTGTATTACAAAATCAGAGATAGGTATTACAGATGTTCAGTAATATGAAAACTTGATATTATGGAATTGGGTTGCTAAGCTTGACAAAATTGTTAATTTGGATTTAACAGCCAAGCATGAATCTTTAATTGTAGAAGGACTTTAAATACTTTAGTATACTGTGCTTTTTCACAAGACATATATAAGTGCCTTGAAACACTTAATTATTATGCAATTATGCTATCACTTGCATCCTATATAAAGAGAATACGGTTCATAACACTGAGAAACTTGAAAAACTTATTTGTGAATATGACATTATGACTGTGTAAGTGCATAAAAGGGAAATGTTTCTGATTATGATTAGTTTGGGGTTACCATGTTTGCAAGGAGGGATATTTAACTAGAATCAGATTTAACAATTTTCATCAGGCTGTTTACAGTTGAGAAAATTAATTAAAATGTCATCTGTTTAATTACCATTTGTTATCCTTAATTAAAATGTTAATTGAGTACATTTGTGTGTGCAACATACTTAATATGTTGATTTTTTGACAAAAGCCATGACAATGTTTTCTACCTTTTACATTCAAATGTTTAATTGTCAACTTCATGTAAAGATGCATATATTAAAGAAACATAAGAGCATAGTTTGAAAGATCATTTTTTTCTGCTAGAACTGTAGATAACAGATCTATAAGAAATTAGCACTTTAATCAGCAGAAAGGAAATCTACCAGAAGTGTGCATTTTAGTCTTGTATTTGCATATGAAAAAGAGGGACAGAAATTAATCAGCTGTAAAATGTCCATCCAGAATGACATTTCTAAGTAAAGACATTGATTATGGGGAGATGCACTTTAAACATGTTCTTGCCTCACTGACAGTGAGAATAGACTAAATGATAATGAAAACCTTTATATTCTTTTATATTGATGTATACTTGACCTTTTCATTTGAGCAACGTTTGAAATAGTGGTTTAAAACAACATATAGAACTATGCTGAAAAATTGGTTTGGATTTTCTTTTAACAATGGTCATGATTTTTCTTTTCACGCAAACCTGTGGTACTGACCTCTTTTTAGTAAATAAACGTATCCTGATTGTGTTTTGAAAAGCAAAGATATCTCATAGATCAGCATAAAAGCAAAATGGTTCCTTTTCAAATAATTTTTGAAGGGTAGTGCTTTCCCAAAACAGCACTGGTTAGCAATAGCATCCGCTGTGCCCTACCAGCCATGCAAGTCATTGGGGATTGAAAAGACACATGGTGGAATAGACATAGCTCTTTGCTCCTACTGAGCTTTGAGTTTAAAGAACTTACTCTTTTCTTTTTCTTCTTGATAAGCCTTATGACTTTAATGTCTAGTGGAATGAGATGAGCCAGTGCTGCTTAAGAAGTAATAATGAGAATAACAAATATGTAGTTTTATTTAGTGCCTACACTGTTCCAAGTACATGTCTTTTAATCCTCAAAACAATCCTGTATGTGCTATCATTATTCCCATTTTGCAGATGAGGACATGAGGCACAGCCTTCTCAAGGCCACACAGCAAATAAGCAGTGAGGCTGGGAGTTGTACTTGGAACAAGCATGTACTTGGAACAGTGTGGGCACTAAATAAAAGTACGTATTTGTTACTCTCATTATTACTTCTTAAGCAGCACTGACTCATCTCATTCCACTAGACATTAAAGTCATAAAGCTTATCAAGAAGAAAAAGAAAAGAGTAAGTTCTTTAAACTTGAAGCTCAGTAGGGGCAAGTGTGGATATTCCTACTACAGTAGGAAATATACATTACTAGGAAATATCCACCAAGAGCTCGTTCGTTTTGCTGTTTTCCTTCCCTTCCAACAGACTTACCTATTAGAACTGTAGGAAAAAGGCAAAATTAAAGGGGAAGATGCAAAACAGAGCAAAGAGGGCTTGGCTTCAGGAAGCCATGCTTAACCTTAAAGGCCAGCCTGAAAGGGGAGAAGGGGAATGACTTGGACTGTCCCTTTCACTTCACCCCTCTAGGGTTTTCCACTGTGGAAGGATGATTATTGGTTGGTTCTCTCCTCAGAGTGGTGGAAAGATGTATGGGCATCTCCTTACTCTCTCTTTTTTTTTGAGACGGAGTCTCGCTCTGTCTCCCAGGCTGGAGTGCAGTGGCGCGATCTCGGCTCACTGCAAGCTCCGCCTCCCAAGTTCACGCCATTCTCCTGCCTCAGCCTCCTGAATAGCTGGGACTATAGGCGCCCGCCACCGCACCCGGCTAATTTTTTGTGTTTTTGGTAAAGACGGGGTTTCACCGTGGTCTCGATCTCCTGACCTTGTGATCCACCCTCCTCGGCCTCCCAAAGTGCTGGGATTACAGGCGTGAGCCACCACGCCCGGCCTCCTTACTCTCAACAGTGGCTTTCAAACTGTTATCTTTTTTTTTTTAAATCATGACTACACTAATAAATATATTTTACTTTGCTGTCTATTCTACTAAACATAAGTGCAGGAATTTTTATCTGTTGTCACTAATGTATTCAAGTGTCTAGAGAAGTACTTGGCACATGGTAAATGCTCAATAAATAGTTGTTGAATCAATCTATCTGTCCATCCATCCATCCATCCATCTATCCATCCATCCATCCATCCATCTATCCATGCATCTATCAAGTCTATCAATCATCTATCATATATCTATACATTTATCTGGAAAAATATTTCATCAAACATTCTTATACTTACTATTTGCTTACAGTGCATTCTCAAATACTCATAAGAAGAAAAAAATAATTTGAGTACATTTATTGATTGAGAGAACCTTAATAGGTAATTCTTTGCAATACTCAGGGTTATGATCTGCAATTTGAAAAGTACTACTTATCATTGGGAGCAGTTGGCTTTGTGTGTAAATTGGCTTGTGTCATTGGGACTTCTCTTTCTTGCTGTCACAGTGCCTCATTTAGCTTGTGTATTTCCCCAGTCCATGTGCTAGCTTGTGCACTCACATTACCCTAACAAGCTGCATGCCAGTAAAAAAAGTCAGCTAGTATAAGCTGGATATGGTGGCTTATGCTTGTAATCCCAGGACTTTTGGAGGCTGAGGTGAGAGGATCATTTGAAGCCAGGAGTTTGAGACCAGACTGGATGACAAAGTGAGACCCCGTCTCTACAAAATTAAAAAAAAAAAAATTACCTGCGCATGGTGGTACATACCTGTAACTTGGGAGGCTGAGGCAGGAGGATTGCTTGAGCCCAGGATGTCCAGGCTGTAGTGAGGTATGATCACACCACTGTACTCAAGGCTGAGTGATAGACCAAGGCCTGGTCTCTTAAAAAACAAACAAACAAAACCAGACAAGTCAACTAATATTAGGAGTTCTTGGCCAGCTTCTGGGAAGTTCTGAAAGCATTTGCTGCACTCCAGTGGGTCCTATTTTTGTGAAGCCCCAGGCTAATGATTAATTGTTGGATAGTGCCATAGTCTAGTCTTGGTCTGTGCCTGAGCTGGTTTGGATGTAGCTCTCCATAAAGGCAGAGGATTGCAAATAGTAACCTGTTTTAAAGTTCTCTCCACAATGAGCGTACTTTTCCTCCATACAGATCCTGAAATAAAATTATTAATGGATTTTAACACTTTTAAAGTCTTTTCCTTTTTTTTTTTATTTTTGAGGTATCTGTACTTAAATTTTATGCTCACTGTAGCTATGAAGAAGGAAGAAGATGAGGTAGAGAAATTGATGGAATTAAGTGTTTTGATAGGTGTGAGAACTGTGAAAGTCTTTCATTTCCTGAGAAAATATGTGAGAGTAAAAAGGATAATGTATTCAAATGTTACGTTCATTGTGAAGTAGGACTGGGGATACTGTTTCTATTCGTTTTCTAATCTTCACCAATTTTTTGGATTATCTGACTAGAAAAAGCAATATTCTGGCTTAAGTCTTGAGTAAAATTAGGGTAAACTATCTAGAAGAATTAATTGAATATGAATTCTAGCATCTACTCAGGTCTGAGTGCCATAGCTTCGCCAGGGTATCTAGAATGTCATGAGCCAAGATCTGGACCTGGAAACCCCTCAGTTGTGTGGGTGGGATGGGCACTGGGGAGGGCGTAGGTTTACAGAAAGAGATTGGCAGGCTAAGGATGAGAGCCGCAGGGTTGATGAGAAGGCAGCTGGTTGTGGCCTAATATAGCCATTGGCACCATATAGGTGCAGCAAGGTCTAATGAGTAAGGGTTGACAGATTGTGGAAGCTCAGTGATGGTCACCTCCAAAGCAGGTAATATTTGGAATTCCAAGGAGCAGACAAAATAACATTGAGTTAACATTGCTATCAGCATGCGGACAGTCCCAAATTCTGAGTTGGGAGTGGTAAGAATAATTCAGGGTCCTAATCCTAGAGGATCATACATCATGAGACCAATGATGAAAGTGTAGACAAAAAAAAACAAAAACACAACTTACATTATCAACATGGAGTGATAAATGGAGACTTTGTCTCCAGCTCAAGGCACATGCCTGGCTTTCAAAAGTGAGTCACAAGGATGGGTTTAATGACAAACAACAGGAGTAACTTGACACTGACTACCAGAACATGAGGATCATGTTCCTCTTTGCCAAATCAAGATCAGTCCTTGAGAGACAAAATTGGAGGTGACCCTAAAGCTGGGTGGCGTTCAAGGGCTCCAGGTGTTCAGAAAAGGAAATGGAGAGATGGAAATCAGTCAGGGCCCTGGCAGTGGGCCCCTCATACTCCACCCAAGGGCATTTTAAGTGCAGGTAACAGCACCAGAATAAGAAAGGCAGAGCACTTGAAGTTAACACAGAATAAGTCAGAATCACTGAGGCTCATAGTAACCTGGGGTGTGAAATATCTTTTAAATAGTTACATTGTAGTGTAGAAATATTATATTTGCCTTTCAAGACCATTGATAGGGGACAATTGAGAAAATAGAACAGTGTTTCTCAACTGGGAGAGATTTGCTGTTCAGGGCATTTGGCAATGTTTGGAGATATTTTCTGGGTTGTCACAACTGTGGGGTTGGGGACAAGGTTTGCTACTGTCTAATGAATAGAGGCCAGGGATGCCACTAAACCTCTTACAATGCACAGGATGGCCCTTCACATCAAAGAATTAACCAGTCTAAGATGTCAATAGTGCTGAGATTGAGAAAAGCTGAAATAGAGTAAGATTACTGCTGCATAGTCTTGATTGAATATTGAATTTATATGAGCAATGCAATATATTTCTGGGTGTACATAAATTGGTTTTGACTTTGTTGTTGGCAAAACATGACTCGACTAGAGAGTAAATAGCCTAGGCATATGTTGCCCTGGAGATGCAGAGCAACCCAGTCAGCAAGCAGAGTGGAATTGCCCTGGAAAACATTGATCTATGGGCTGTGAGGGAACCTGTGCTTCTAGCATGAGTGGCACATTGTCCCCAGTTGTGACCTGGCTTCCATGGGATTCTGTGTAAGGTTTATTATATTTACTAGGGATCACTTGGCCTTTCTAGCTACTCTGACTTTTTCACTCTATATAACTTCGGATAGAAAGAGCTTAAAGTTAAGGACTCGTGTATTTCTTTTTTTTTCCATGAATTTCTGCGTACTGCCTGGTCTTGGTCTACTCTGACACAGGCTTTCCATGAGCTACAGAGATCTAGTGCAGACAAAAGAAAGCAATCGTAATGATGTCCTTGCAGCGGAAGGTGCTGATGAGAGGTTGATGATTATCTTGAGGAGGTTTGATGACTAAAAAAGCTGTTTCCAAAGTTTCCAAAGCTGAAACTTAAAGTCTTTGCTCTGGGGTAAGTGAATATTGCTTGAAGAATATATGCCAGGATTATTTTTCAAACAATAGGTCTACTTACTTGATTACCAGGCAGTTTGCTCACTGCTCTTTTCTTTCTGAGATTTTTTGCTTTCATGGCTCCATTTTTCAAGATGGTACCACACTAACGTGACTAGTGTGAGTTACTGTGACTGTCATAGTTTGCCTCAAGGTTAGATGTACTCAGGTTACATTTTGTTATCTCTTTTCTGTGGTAGGAAGAACTTGAGGCCCTCAATAGGTGTGTGAGGTATTCCAGATACTGTCAAACTTCATGTACAAATGCAGTGTCCTGGTTCATGGGAGAAGTTTCTGGATAACTTACAATCATGAAACTGTGAGAACACATTGTTCTTTCCACTGTCCACCCTATCTAAGCTGATGGGCTGCAAGTCAGCACGACAAAGTGGTTAGAATTTGTGGCCTCAGAGGTCAGACTTAAGTTGGAGTTCTACCTCTGCCAGTTTTTATTACAGAAGACCTTGATGTGTTGCATATATGTGTCTGCTTACATTTCCTTATCTGTGAAATGAGGAATATTGTTGTGAGGATTAAGTAATATATGTGGCTCATTTGACAGAGTGCCAGTGTTAGTAAGGACAGAATAAATGTTTTCATTATTATCACTGCTGTTGTTAATTGCATTGGACTCTGTTTTCTTTGTTCTGATTTTCTTTTTGTTTAAGATAGAGAGGGTGAGCTGAAAGTTGGGTTTCAGGTAGGTTGCAATTTTGGGCGCTCTTCAGTGCTTTTCCTCACTAAAGAGAGTTGTTTTGTCTCTTTCCTTTGAGTTTTTCCTTTTTCCAAGGTTGCCGCAATATGTGTGTATGTGTGTGTTACAAATACAATTTTTAAAATTTCTAATGACGCAGGTCAAATTTCAAGAGACAAACGCTTTATTAACCCAAATACTACTTATAATGAAATGGAAATGCTGTGATCCCATTAAACTCCAAGTCATTCATATCCTGACCCTGGGATCAGTCAGATGACAGGAACCTCAGCTTGTTTGTGCAAATGAGAAGCCATGAAGAAAATCTGCCTGCCTGGGCTGCATATTCTCCAAGTGAAGGGCTAGAGTGGTATTTCTTGTATGAGGATCATTTGGAGTGCTTGTGAAAATACAGGTTTCTGGACTCTGTGTGGGGAATGGAAAGGTTCTGCAGATTGCTAACTGATTTGATTATCTAAGAGATGATGTGTGTAGGGAATATTCAAGCCTCTGGGTATACAGGCCCAATTATATAAAATTAATAAAAAAATAATATTTCAAAAGAAGAATGCAATGGGTGGGGAGGAGGATTCGATCATATGATTTTCTTGTTTGGAAGAGGTAGATTGAAGACAGGGCTTTGCAGCTGTGCCCTGAACCTTTGAGGACTGTGGAACCTCTCTGGTGCTATGTGTTTTCAACATTCTTTGTGAAGCGAGAATTGGAGGTGCTGCTTGTATACTTTTGATTGGGATTGGAGAACCAGTTTAGAGGAGAGAGAGAGAGAGAGCGAGAAAGTAAATATCTGATTTGTGGCAAACAGGCTGCTGTAATCTTGGCAAGTTGTTAAAAAATTAGGATCTCATTTTTAAAAGGAATGAGCTCAAGCAATTAGTACAAACTCTAAATTGAAACTTTGCTATGGGTTTAGAGTCAGGTAAAAAAAAAAATTAATTTCTTTTTTACAAAGGACTGTAAATGAAGATTGCCTCTAGGCAAAACTCAGTTATTTAACTTTTTACACAGAAATTTTATTGCATTTTGAATCAAAAAAGAAATTCACCTGGTATTCAAGATTCATAGTTCTGTTTTTATTTTTTTTTTATAGCAAAGAAAATTAAATTTTGGAAAGGGACCCAGACAAACTCAAAGATGGTAAAACAATGGAAGAATTTTAAATTTTAACTTTAAGTAGAAAAACAGCATCTCATTGTCACAGCTAAGTAACCTACCTAAGTTTTAAAAAGGAGAAAATTTAATAGGTTAAGAATGAACATTCTTCATTTTATGTTTGATTTACTTGATAAAATCTATTCACATATAGGAAGAGCCAACTGCTATTACCAAATATAAGTAGCAGCTTATTAGTTTCTATTATACGCTATGTGTTGTGTTAGATCTTGGGATTACAGAGTTGGATATGACATAGTTCCTGTCTGTAATGGCCCATAATGTAGTGAGGTGGTGAGAACACGAGCAGATAGTGCCTATGCAACTTAGAGGTATCCACATTACTAGGCATTTATAGCTCCAGTTTGCAAAGTGCCTACTCTGTGGCATTGTGCTAATGACCTGACTATATGGAATGTGTGTGTGTGTGTGTGTGTGTGTGTTTATGCATGTGTATGTGTGTAAACTCCAACTCCTAGAACAGTCCTGCTTTTATCTTCATTTTACAGATGAGATAATCAAGGCTTACATAGATTAAGTCATCCAAGATCACATAGCTAGTTTTTAACGGAATTCAGACTTGAACTTGAAGGTCTGAATGACCTTAAAAACCTATGCTCTTTGCAGGATAGTGTGACTTTTACCGTTTAATCTAATTCTTGCATACATTCTATCAAGCTAATATGCAATTATTCATTTTTTTCAGAAATATATGTAAATATCCTTAGATTGAAAATCTTTTAGAAATTGCCTATATCTGATAGGGAATTTTCTCCGAAGTGGAATATTTAAAAAGAGAGCTTGAGCTCTTAGCAGTCTCGAGCCCTTCTGCTTGGTATACATTCCTCTCGGAAAAAGAAGTGTAAGTGTCCAAAACATCCTCAGATGCTGACACATCCTCCTTGTTAAGTGAACAATAAATTGACTCTTTGTAGAGATGTCTATTGCCTGTGTACATCCATGTTTATAGAAATAGTGAGTTGAGTTTCAAAGTACAGCACAGATGCTGACACGTTTTTCCAGTCTTGGGTAAGTTTGTAGCTGAGTTTCGGTACTAGGATTTGAAAGATCTGAATCAAAAAATATATCCCTTCAGTGGAAAGAGAGAAGTCTCTGATCTGTCACAACCTACTAAATTTATGTTTTAAATATCTTCACATTTTATGTTATAAAAGTTCTGCTGGTTTGTGCTTTATAACACACAGTTGAACGGTACCATTATGGATGCTAGCTTCCTTCTAGGAGGTAGAATGAATACAACATAATCCATTCTGCCATAATATGAGCTATTAGAAGTGATGCTTCTGGCTATTAGGGATAAATCGTATCTGTGGAATGAGTTAAGAGTTAAACTATTTGTAGTGTATTGGATTTGCCTGTTTCATAACTGCATTCATTAAATTCAAATTTGATGAGAGCTATTCATATTAAATTTGATAACCCCAATTCTAGCAAGTTACACATATTATAAAGTTCCTTTGAAAATTCTATGACATTCATGTTATTTTTGTCCTTTAATAACTAAGCCATTTTAAAATTAGGTGCCCATATGTAGCCATGTGTTACTGAAAATACTTCATAATTTATGACTTGCATTCAATTAGTTCAGAATTCATTGCTCTTGTCTGATTTTATCTTAACGCTTTGGTATTGAAGAATCTAAGATTACTGAATAATATTAGTCTTTCAATTGAATTTGATGAACTTTTTTGGTACTCCTACAATACCCAGAGCATTGTGCAAGATGTAGTTGGTTTGAAGAGGAAAAATAATTCTCAGTTTTTAGAAATTACTATCTAATGCAATAATAACAGGTAAGATCTATTTGCCAGAAATCAACCTCCTTGGAGTAAGCCAAATGGAGAAAATGACCTATCTTATATTTAAATTTTTATTAAGAATAAGAATAACAATTGTAGATGAATGTAAATATAATCTCTCTGCCCAATTGCATGTAACAGTTTCATGCCTGGTTTATGAAAAAATTTACTCATTAATTCTTAATCTGTCAACTCTGACTTTCTAACTAACCTCTTCTCACCTATGCCCATCCTGAACTACAAAACAATGTTAAATCTGGAGGGAAGGTGGGGAAAGATCAGTTGGAATTAGTAAAATGTCTTTATTATAAAATTTTAAATTTTAGTTCTATTATTTTCAAATATCTATAATAGCTCAAGCAGTACTTAAAATTTGGAACATTTTTAGATTTCTGTACACTTGCTTTAGTGAACAGTGAAAAAAGAGATTTATAAGTAGTTTTATACAATGCTCAGATTTATTTATATGGAAATGGGCATTCTTAGATTTCACAAAATAGTTTCTTTTGAATGGGTTAAATATTTTTTTTCCTGAAAATGTTTTCATCCTAGGATTTACTGAGTAAACTTCCTTTTTGAATGGATGTTAAAAACATAAACCCTGACTCAACCCAAAACTTCTCTAATTCGAAATTAGTAAAGTCTAAATCATTGATCTAAGAAAAATGACAGGTAGTCATGTTTTTATGATTAGAATTATTTAACACATCATTTTTAGTAATGATGTGTTAAACATAAAAATATTTTTGCCTATATTTTCATCGTGTTAAATTTCTGTTATTCATATGTTTAATACATTTATTAAAATTGTTTATGAAGTTCGCAGAAGTGTTAGCTGTTTTAAACGTCTTTGTGAAAGTTGCAGACTTATATTCAGAGCTCAGGGGGAAGCTAGATGAAATTTTGATAGACTTTTCACTTAGCTAAAATTTTTTTATGTCCAGAAGATGTATGTCTTGCCTACATTTTATGTTAAGACCTTAATTTTGTTTGTATATAAGAACATGCCTATCAGTTAACAGACGAGGAAATATATGGGCACTGCTCTGCTATTTATAATGTTTTAAAATATTATGGTAGCAAGATGAACAATGTTGCATTTTAATTTTAATTTTTTTCTCTTTAAAATTTGTTTTGCCTTTCCTACAATTCAAATTCTATTAATATTTTGGCCACCCACTATTGATATCAAAATGTTTTAGTTCATGCTTGAAATAATCCCATTTGGTTCTCACACTTTCTTCACTGAATCATTACAGAGTTTAAGATAAATCAGGCCCACTGGAATTTATGTAACGGTGATTTAACAAGTTGAGGTGATATTTCATGGAGGTGAGATCTGTAACAAGATGTGACTGTGTTTAAATTGATCTTTGAAGTGTTGAACAACTTTATTGCAGCATAGTAGATATTTTCTCAACTTTTCTTTAGTAATTTTTGCCATTTTTTTCTCAATGAAGGAAACTTTCTGAGCACAAATGTACTTAGCAACAAGTTGTTGATTTGCCTGGAAGTTAAATCTTAATAGAGTGCCTGATAAAGTAGATGATAATAACATGAAATTATAATGATAGCAGCTAATGCCTAGTCAGTACTTTTATGTACTAGGCTCTGTATTAAATGCTTTACATGTATTATTTAGTCTCATAGTTAGGCCTACTTTTTGGAAGAGGAAGCTAAGGGATAAACCTATGAGGATGAATAGAAATAATATCCAACTCACAGAGATAAATAAGGTGGAAGTAGTGTATACACCCAGAATTTGCCTGGATGACAAAGTTCATGTGCTTAATGAGTGCATCTATCTCAATAAAGATACCTTTCTTGGCAGCCCGCCTCCTTTAGTCAGCTAGAACTTTTAGGAAGATAATACTTTTTGACTACTTTGTTATTCAGTAGCATACACATTACAGAGACTTAAGGAAAAAAAAAAAAAAAACCAAGAAGGGTGAAAAAATGCCAGTTTACCTTGTTATTTGGATTTATTAATTTTTTGTTTGTTTTTTTAGAGACAGGGTTTTGTTGTTGTTGTTGTTGTTTGTTTTCTTTTTTTTTTGAGACAGACTGTCACTTTGTTGCCCATGCTGGAGTGCAATGGTGTGACCTCGGCTCACTGCAATTTCCACCTCCCGGGTTCAAGCGATTCTCCTGCCTTAGCCTCCTAAGTAGCTGGGGTTACAGGCACATGTGCCACCATGCCTGGCTCATTTTTGTATTTGTAGTAGAGATGGGGTTTCACCATGTTGGTCAGACTGGTCTCAAACTCCTGACCTCGTGATCCACCCACCTCGGCCTCCCAAAGTGCTGGGATTACAGGCGTGAGCCACTGCACCTGGCCCGAGACAGGGTCTTCTTATGCTGCCCAGGCTGGCCTGCAGTGCCTGTGAACAGGCACAATTATAGTTTGCACTACTGGCTTTGAACTTTTGGGTACAAGCAATCCTCCTGCTTCTTGAGTAGCTGGGACTATTGGCATGTGCCACTGTGCCCAGCTTGTTATTTGCTTTTTAAAATGTTGGTAGAGATTTATGGGACTAATTCAATTCTTGAAACACCCCAGCTATTACTCTACCAAGGGCCTTACTTGGGGAATGTGGGTCTGGGGACTGATCATGCTATATGCCCTGCTTTTGCCAGTGAACATCTAGGACTTCTCTTGTCCATTTATCCACTCCAGCCACAGAAGCATGTCCTAGAGTGCCCAGACCCTTTCATTTCTTGGCATAATCACATCAGCTCTTCCCATGCTTGGAAACCTCTTTCTCAGGTATTTGCAAGGCCAGAAGGCCAGGCTCCCTCCTGTCCTTCAAATCTCAGCTTAAATGCCATGTTCTCAGAAAGTTCCTATCTGACCCTCCAAATAAAGTGAGATTCCTCCTCACTTTCATCTCTCCCACACACTCTTTATTTCCAATGTACTGCTTTCATTAGCTTCTGTCAATTTATTGTCTGTATCACCTACTAGATCCTAAGCTTCTTGAACCATGTCTGTCTTATCATGTCTCTAGCACTGAACAGAATGGCATGTGATAGATACTCAGTAAATATTTGAGAAATGAATGAATAAAAGACTGGATGACTCAGAGAGCTTGGAAAAGGAGAAGAAATAATTAAAAGGAACACAATGCAGTAAAAGTAACTTTCTTGTTATAGCTTAAGCAAAGGAATTGGGATGAGTAGCTGTTATGCCTAGACCCTCTATTCCCCAAAGAAGACCACCAGAGTCCAGAGTCAAAGCCAAGCGGCAAGGATCTTTGTGACAAGTTCAAACTTGGTCCCTCCATTACACAGCATACAAGAGGGCCCCGAACAATGCGAGTGTTTGCTTTTTATAGCCCGAAAGTTACAGGGGAACAAAGGAATTCTTTTGGTTCCCGCGCTTTCAGTAAAACTTTGAACGGCTGCCTCCTTATCGGAGACTTTTCCAGGTGGTGTTTGTACTGGGCTCAGGAAGTTTGAGAGACATATGGCGATATGTGGTGGGATGGGAGGATGGGATGTGTTTGTATTGGGCTTGTTTGTTTTGAGCCCGGGGCTGAGGAATGTGCCCGGCTCCTCTCATTCCCCTCTTCTTTTCAGGTATCTCTAGAGCCAATCTTGGGTCTTACAAGTCTGATTCTGTTTCAGCGTCTACAGGTTGGTATTGGGCTCTGAGGACCATGAGTTGTACAGTGTCAAATCTTTCTCTAACGAACCGCAAAATTCTGTTAACAACACAAGGTCCTACGGTAAGCAGAAATAGAAGACTCAGCAGGGGTCCAAGGAAGGGGGCTAACAGAGAAAACATAGATGAGTTCCACCATTGGTCTGCAGCTGAAGCAAACTGCCATGTTCTTACTTCTGTGCTTAACTTGCGTAACTGTTGGACCCGGTCCTCCACAAGTCCTGATTCATTTATGTAGAAACAACAGTCTTCCTTTAGGAACATACACGTACCCCCTTTTTCAGCAGTGAGTAGGTCTAAGGCCCTCCGGTTCTGCAAGGTTACCTGTGCTAGGGACGTGAGCTGCCGCTGGAGGGAGGCAAGGGACTCAGCTGACTCCTCCATAGCAATGGCAAATTGTTGGTCCAGCTTGTTACTTTCTATGAGGGTGTGACCTAAGGCTCCCCCCGCCAGTCCGGCTGCCATGAAGGATGCGGTGAGGGAGATTCCTGCAATGAGGGGGAGAAATATGGCTCGTGCAGGTCTCGGTCTAGGGACTGGGTGAATAACAGCACTAGTCCAGTTACCGGTATACCCTAGGAACTCTCCGGCAGTAAGTAGAGTCAACCGGGGAACTAATGTGACAGGAAGACACAGTAGGTTGGTAACAGAGGGGCTTGATAGGTTTTTAGATAATGTTCCATTACACCAGAAGAATATGCCTGACGGAGCCCTTAAGGTGATATTAGGGGGCGTTGCAGTGATGCTGCAGAGGCTGGAATTAGTTCCTGAGAAACAGTAGGGAAACTTTTCTTGACTGGGGTTTAGGTATAGTGGCACGTTAGGGATAGGGGCATATGAGAAGTTTCGGTGGTTGTTAGCTTGGGCAGAGGTAGAGGATCCCCACGGCAGGAGGACAGCGGTTAGCGGTGGACGCCCTAGAGTGGCACACAGAAAGCAGCCAGACAGGCTGTAAAGTCCTGTAAGGTTAGCAAGTTCTAATCCTTCTTGCAATAATTTTAACCAGGAAAAAGGATGTAAATCTTGTGTCAGGCGGTTTTCTTGTCGCTGGATATTTCCATGGACCAGGGGCCGTACCTGCACTAGACCCTGCCACAGATAGAGGTGACTGCTAGGCCATGTGGAGGCGGAGGAGTAGTATACAGCCCCGTGTTGAGGCATGGTCCAGCGGGAGTTCCAGGGGTCTCTAACTATCCATGTATATGAAAGGTCTCCATCTCGTCTACGATGGAAGGGCCATCTGGGATCTATCTGTTCTTTTCCACCCCACCATTGGTATTTATGGATGATACAATAGTTATAAGGGCAGCCGGCACTTTGGTGCCACCAATAGTGCTTACAATTGTATTGAGTCTGATCATACTCGAAGCATATCATTGGTGCCACTGGTTTGGCTATTGCGGTAAAATGTAGTAAAATTGGGCTATTGCACCCTGAGGAGGGGCAATCTGCACTGGCCACTAATTTCCCGGGCTTATGAGGTTGCCCAGGGTGGGTTTGGTTTTCATAAAGCCAGAATCTCCAGACAAAGGGATTAGGAGCTGGCTTTATGTTTTCCCCAGCGGCCACTAGGGCGACCAACATTAGAGTCAGACTACCTAACTGCATGTTTGCAGTGAGCTATGCTGTCGGCGCAGGGTGAGTTTTAAGGGGTTGTTCTTAGCTCTGTCCACAGTCCACGTGTCCGGTGCTTCAGCCGCCGCCGTGATTGGTCCCAGGAGGTCGGAGGTTGGGTCCACCGGCTTGACGTGGGTGTAGTGGATCCACGACGCGATGCCTTCTACCTTTAGGGCGGTGGGTGTGGTTAGGAGTACCTGGAGTGGTCCTTTCTACCTGGGTTCTAGGGTCTCTTGTCGGTGTCGCTTGACCAGGACCCAGTCTCCTGGCTGGTACGGATGGGGTGTCGGCGGGGGACCGGTCTCATATAGTTCCTTCAGCTTGGGCCAGATTTCTTGATGAATTTTCTGCAAGGCTTGTAGGGAAAATAAGAGTTCAGAGACATTTTCTGTTTCAGACTTGAGCAGATCATCTTTTAGGCTGGGAACTAGGGGTGGGGGTCTACCATACATGATTTCATAAGGGGTAAGGCCCAGTCTGTAAGGGGTATTACGGGCCCGGAACAGAGCGTAGGGGAGAAGGACTACCCAATTAGCGCCAGTCTCCATAGTCAATTTAGTTAAGGTCTCTTTTAAGGTCCAATTCATCCTTTCTACCTGTCCTGAACTCTGGGGCCTGTAAGCGCAATGGAGTTTCCAATTTGCCCCAAGGATGGAAGCCAAATCCTGACTTACCTTAGCGACGAAAGCGGGCCCATTATCTGACCCTATCTGGACGGGGAAGCCATACCTGGGAAGGATCTCTTCCAGAATTTTCTTTGCTACGACCTGAGCAGTTTCTCTTTTGGTTGGGAATGCTTCAGTCCACCCTGAAAAAGTATCTACAAAGACAAGTAAGTACCGGTACCTGTACTTTCCTGGCTTTATTTCAGTAAAATCTACTTCCCAGTAGATACCGGGCCTGGTTCCCCTGAGCCTTGTTCCTGTTGCAGCTTGAGATTGGGGGTATGCGTTGTTAAGCTGGCAGACTTTGCAACTTGTCACGATACTGCTGGCCGTCTCAGCTATATGTCTGATTTTGAGCTTGGAGCGTCTGATCAGGTCTATCATCCGCCGGGCCCCCAGGTGGGTGGTTCGGTGGATGTGTTCTAACACCTGTTGTCCTAATTTTTCTGGTAGGATGGTTTGGTCATTAGTATCAGTCCACCACCCATTCTGGACTTGTTTCAGGGGAAGTTTGTCAATCCACTGGAGATCTTGTTCTGAATATTCAGGGAAATTTGGCAAGTCCCGGGGGCCCAGGTCAGGAAGCTGGAGTGTAAGGAGTTGGCTGGGAGCCTTTGCTACATTCCTTGCAGTTTGGTCTGCCAGAAAGTTGCCTTGAGCAGTTGGAGTAGTTGGTTTCTGATGCCCTGGGCAATGCACAATGGCTAACTTTTCTGGCCTCCATAGGGCTGTTAGCAGGGCTAGGATCTCTTGCTTGTTTTTTATCTCTTTTCCTTCAGCCGTCAGTAACCCTCGCTCCCTGTAAATGGCCCCATGTATATGCGCCGTTGCAAAAGCATATCGGCTGTCTGTATATACTGTCAGCTTCTTCCCCGCCCCTAAGGTAAGAGCTTGGGTGAGCGCAATCAGTTCGGCCTTCTGGGCCGATGTCCCCGGGGGCAGGGGTTCCGCCCAGATTACCTCAGTCTCTGAAGTCACTGCCGCTCAGCGTACCTCTGGCCTTGATGCATGAAGCTGCTCCCATCAGTGAACCAGACGAGGTCGGTGTCAGGAAGTCGGCAGTCCTGCAGGTCTTCTTGAACTCTGTGCACCTGAGCTAGTATCTCGGTGCAGTCATGGAGTGGGGCGTCCAGGTCCGGGTTGGGCAGCAGCGAGGCAGGGTTTAAGGTCGTTGGGGGCAGGAAAGTTATCCTGAGAGGATTTAGTAGTAGTCCTTGGTAGTGGGTGAGCCGGGCGTTACTCATCCATCGATTAGGTGGCTGTTTGAGTACACCTTCGATGGCATGTGGAGTAACGACCCGCAATTCTTGTCCCATGACAAGTTTATCAGCATCTTGCACCATCAGAGCCGTGGCCGCAATCATTCGGAGACAAGGGGGCCACCCGACAGCCACTGGGTCTAACTTCTTTGACAGGTAGGCAACTGGCCTCCGCCAGGGGCCTAAGTTCTGAGTTATTACCGCCTTGGCGACACCCGTATTCTCGTCCACATATAGGTGGAAGGGCTTGGTAACATCAGGTAGCCCCAGTGCAGGCGCAGAGAGTAAGGCGGTTTTAATCTGTTGGAAAGCCGACTCGGCTTCGTCTGTCCAATTAAATGGCTGCTGCCCCCGGGTTGCCTGATACAAGGGTTTAGCCAGTTCTGCGAACCCAGGTATCCATAGTCTGCAAAATCCCGCCGACCCCAGGAATTCCCTCACTTGTCAGGTGGATTGTGGCCTGGGGATCTGCAGAACAGTTTGTTTCCGGGCGTCTGTTAACCAGCGCTGCCCTTCTTTAAGCAGGTACCCTAGATATGTTACCTCTGGCTTACAGATTTGAGCTTTCTTTGCCGAGGCTCGGTAGCCCAGATTCCCCAGAGCTTGTAAGAGACCCTTGGTCCCTTGGATGCAAGCTTCTTGGGTCTCAGCAGCAATTAGGAGGTCATCAACATACTGTAGTAAAGTTATTTCAGGGTGTTTGCGTCGGTACTCACCCAGGTCTTCATGGAGGGCCTCATCGAACAGGGTAGGAGAGTTTTTAAATCCCTGCGGCAGCCTTGTCCATGTCAATTGGCCACTTATGCCCCTATCAGGGTCATTCCACTCGAAGGCGAAGAGCTTTTGGCTCTGAGGGGCTAAAGGCAAACTGAAGAAAGCATCTTTCAAATCTAAAACAGTGTACCATTGATGTTTAGGGTTTAAGGTACTCAGGAGGGTATACGGGTTAGGCACAGTTGGATGTATGTCCACAACCCTCTTATTGATTTCTCTTAAGTCTTGTACAGGTCTGTATTCTCCACTATTAGGTTTTCGTACCAGCAACAATGGAGTATTGGACCTGGGCGAAGGACACGGGCGAAGGACCCCTTGGTCAAGGAGCCGGTGGATATGCGGGGCAATTCCTTTCTTGGCCTCTAGGGGCATCGGGTATTGGCATACCCGCACGGGGTCTGTCCCAGGCTTAAGTTCAACAAACAAGGCAGGACGGTGTTTTGCTAGTCCTAAGCCCCCCGTTTCCGCCCAAGCTTCTGGATATTGCTGGAGCCAGGTTGCTATGTCCTGGTCAGGGGCCGCTCGCTCCTGGTGGAGCCGGTACTCATCTTCTAGGGTTATAGTCAGGACGGACACGGGCCGATTGTGGGAGTTGGTCACGACCGGCCCTTCAGGGAGGAAATGGATCTGTGCTCCCATTTTAGTTAGCAGGTCTCTCCCTAATAGGGGACAGGGGCTCTCAGGGATGACCAGGAAAGAATGGGTTACATTCTTGGCTCCGAGGTTTACTGTCCTTTGTGTTGTCCATGGGTATTTTTTAACTCCTGTGGCCCCTTGTACCCACGAGGACTTGGAGGACAATTTCCCATTAGTTTTAACTAAGACTGAGTGCTGTGCTCCCGTATCGACCAAGAACTGGACTGGGGACCCCTCCACTTGCAAAGTTACCCTAGGTTCGGGGAGGGGATCCGAACCCCGTCTTCCCTAGTCTTCATCTTGAGTGACTAGTACGGGTGTAGACCTAGGGGGTCCCTGTCCTCGTTGTTTCTTTTTGGGGCAGTCTCTTACCCAGTGGCCAGCCTCCTTGCAGTAGGCACATTGGTCTTTTCTCAGGTTATCATGCCTGGGGGGCCGCCTAGGTTGGGTGTACTCTGGCTGTAGATGCTCTTTCTGTACCACTGCTGCCAGGACCTTGGTCATTTTTTCAGTGGCCTTAAATTGCCTTTCCTCTGGAGTATCTCTGTTATTGTAAACCTGCTGGGCTATCTGAAGGAGGTCTTGAATTCGCTTTCCTTCCAAGTCTTCTAATTTCTGGAGTTTTTTTTTAATATCTGGGGCTGCCTGATTTACGAAAGACATTACAACAGCTGCCTGACTTCCTGGAGCCTCTGGATCTATGGGGGTGTACTGTCTAAAAGCTTCCATTAATCTTTCTAAGTAGGTGGCTGGGCTCTCTCTTTCCCTGCAGAATAGAATATACTTCAGCCAAATTAGTGGGCTTGCGAGCAGCTGCCCGGAGACCTGCCATTAGAGTCTGGCGATAAAGGTGTAGCTGTCCCCTACCTTCTGCCGTGTTGTAGTTCCACGCTGGCCTGGTCAGAGGAAAGGTCGCGTTTATGAGGTCGGGGTTGGCAGTCGGTTGACCGTCGTCCCCCAGGACCAGCTTTCTAGCTTCTACCTGTATTCTCTCTCGCTCTTCCGTGGTAAACAAGATTCGGAGGAGCTGCTGGCAATCATCCCAAGTGGGCTGGTGGGTGAACATGACACTATCCAGTAAAGCCAGTAAATCTTTGGGGTTGTCTGAAAACCAAGCACTCTGAGTCTTCCAGTTATACAGATCACTGGTGGAGAATGGCCAGTACTGGAGCCTGGGGATTCCTGTGTCATCTGGGGGTCCTATTTCCTGAAGGGGTAAAGCCACCGTGGAGTCAGGCGGCTGGGGGGGGCTAGCCCGCGAAGTGCGCCCTCGCGTCCGCCCCACTGGCCCTTCAAAGTTACCTTCCCTGTCAGCGGGCCTGTGTGTGCTGGCCGCCTCCCCTCCGCCTGCTCCCTCCCGTGACTCAGCCCGGGGGGTCGGGGCCTGGGGCCCGGAGGGGTACGGAGGGGGTTCTGTGAACAGTGGGTCCCCGCTATCAGGTAGAACAGGATGGGGGGAGCAGTTGGTTGCTTGGATTTTAGTGGTCGAGCAACCAGTGTCTTACAGGGTTCAGAGGCTAATTGGAAAGGGGACAGCCAAGGAGGCGGGTTCTCAACAAGGTCCTGCCATATGAGGATATATGGGATTTGATCTAAGTGGCCCGCACGCCCAGGTAGGAAAATCTTGGACTTTACCCTAGTGATGACCGCAAGTTGGAAGGTCCCTTCGGGTGGCCACCCTACATCAAAGGCAGGCCATTCGGAGCGACACAGAGTAATTAGCTTTCCTTTCCTGATTTCCATACCAAGATCATGGCCCCTTGCTCTTACTTCTTTGAAATTATTTGTAAAGAGAGATAGAGGAGTGCTCTGGGTATTACCCATCCTGTAATAATTTGTAGTCCCTTCCTGTAAAGGAATGTGGGTTTGAATCCCTGCAAAGGAAATCTGATCTGACTTATTAATGATATTTAGTCGCGATCGTGCTCTGACAGCCCAGATCAGAGACAGTTACTGCCCAAACCGCAGACCGGCGCTCGGGGCAGTTCAGGTCAGAGACAGCTACTGCCCAAACCCCAAACCGGCGCTTGGGGCAGTGCAGATCAGAGACAGCTACTGCCCAAACCCTAAACTGGTGGTCGGGGCAGTTCAGGTCAGAGACAGCTACTGCCCAAACCCCAAACTGGCGGTCGGGGCAGTGCAGATCAGAGACAGTTACTGCCCAAACCGCAAACGCGCTCGGGGCAATTCAGATCAGAAACAGCTACTGCCCAAACCCCAAACTGGCGGTCGGGGCAGTTCAGATCGTAAGCTAGATCAGACGAGCGCCAGGGGACGTCTCCCACCGGTCTCCGCTGGCCGTCCTATAGCGCGTCCGCCAGGACTGTGCCAGCTCCAGTTTCAGACCTCGCGAGTCGCAGATTCAGATTCAGAACAGACACAGACAGACAAACGGAGACGAGCCGGCTCACCTATCAGTAGATCGATCCTAGTAGATCCGTCGACCAGGGGTCTGGTGGGCTTGGGGGAATCCCGGACGAGCCCCCAGATGTTATGCCCAGACCCTCTATTCCCCAAAGAAGACCACCAGAGTCCAGAGTCAAAGCCAAGCGGCAAGGATCTTTATGACAAGTTCAAACTTGGTCCCTCCATTACACAGCATACAAGAGGGCCCCGAACAATGCGAGTGTTTGCTTTTTTATAGCCCGAAAGTTACAGGGGAACAAAGGAATTCTTTTGGTTCCCGCGCTTTCAGTAAAACTTTGAACGGCTGCCTCCTTATCGGAGACTTTTCCAGGTGGTGTTTGTACTGGGCTCAGGAAGTTTGAGAGACATATGGCGATATGTGGTGGGATGGGAGGATGGGATGTGTTTGTACTGGGCTCAGGAAGTTTGAGAGATATATGGCGATATGTGGTGGGATGGGAGGATGGGATGTGTTTGTATTGGGCTTGTTTGTTTTGAGCCCGGGGCTGAGGAATGTGCCCGGCTCCTCTCATAGCAGGAAGCGAGAGGGGAAAGCATTTTCTGTTAGTATGTGAATCTCAGATTTGCCTGACCGCTTTGAAAGTGAACAAGGGTGTCCCAACTTCATCTTCTGAGAAACAGCTGTGTCCCTGGTCACTTTTTTTTCTAACAAAGCAAGACCCTGATTCCAAATCCAGGCCTCAGATTTGCTGTATCCCAGAGAAGGCTGACTGTGGCTTGCATTGATAATGAAGACTGGTCTGTGGTGCATAATGGATTCTAGTTTGTCCCTATTTTTTTTTTTCCTTAAGACTGCCAAATTCAAAATAAATGACATGTTTTAAATGACTACTCTTTATTTTGAAAAATGTTATCATTAGAGTTAAAAATTAAGTTTATGCTGTTCAGATTACTCTTTTGCATTCAAGAGTTCAGAGCTGCATAGGTTTAGTGAGGAAAACATAATTAAGCATAAATAACAGATTCCAGGAAACAAAGGATAAAACGAGGGAATGTTAAATTGTAAGAGTAACATAGCAAGAAATAAGAGACATGCAGCAAGTCTCCCACCACAAAATTATAGTAGATGGGTTCAGTGAATTCTGTCTTTAAAGCCTGGTAGAAAAAAACACAGAAATGAGAATTATGGAAAATTGACCGCCTAAAAATATGAAAGTCATATTATTTTAATAAAATAAGAAAATTAGGAACTTGGAACTGTGAGATACACTAAACCAGTGTCCCCACAGGCAGAGAAGAATTGAGACAGTGATGTAAGGAAGCCCTCATTATCTGACAGTCCCTGACCCTGGAATATGGTACTTGCATGTGATTCTACTTAGAATAGGAATAAACTTTTCCAGATAAATAGTTTAAAAAATTGATTGAGGCCTTATATTAAAAATCAAAACAAAATTATGAAACCACTTTCCTCTGAAAACTTTATGTTGTCTGTCCCTTGGTCTAATCATCCCAAAGGTCATATGTCCATGACTCTGCACATGATTCTGGCAAGTTTTTAATACTGCTTCCAATGACTTTCTATAACCCTGGATCTTTTATAAGATTTCCAATTTCATTTTGCAGTTATTTTGCATTTTACTTTTGGCTATTGTAAGCAATCAACAAGAAGTTGATTAAAAAATTTGAACTGGAACAAAAGTGAAGGTTGGGAGGGAGCCTGTTTCAGAGGTCAATGGCTTAGTGAATATTTTCAGTTATGACAACTTGCGTCTCCATGCAACTCCTGCACTAAGGGTTCTTGGCAAACACATGCTCAGACAATTAAGAGCTCTTGTAATTCTGCTCTCAAACAAAAACCTCTTTGTATTAGTCTGTTATCACTGCTACAAAGTTATTACCTGAGACTGGGTAATCTATAAAGACAGGAGGTTTAATTGACTCACAGTTCTGCATGGCTGGAAAGACCTCAGGAAACTTAGTCATGGCAGAAGGTGAAGGGAAAGCAAGGCATGTCTTACATGGCAGCAGGAGAAAGCCATCAGATCTCATGAGAACTCCCCCACTATCGTAAAAACGGCATGTGGGAAACTGCCATGATCCCATCACCTTCCACTAGGTCCCTCCCTCACTCTTGGGGATTACAATGCCAGATGAAATTTGGGTGGGCACACAGAGCTAAACCATATAATTCCACCCCGGCTCCTCCCAAATCTCATGCCTTTTTTCACATTTCAAAGCCAATAATGCCAGAAATTTCTTCTGCCAGATACACTAAATCATCTTTCTCAAGTTCAAAGTTTCACATATCTGTAGGGCAGGGGAATACTGCCAGTTTCTTTTCAAAAGCATAACATGAGTGACCTGTACTCCAGTTCTCAATAAGTTCCTTATTTCCATCTGAGACCACCTCAGCCTGGACTTCATTGTCCATATCACCATCAGCATTTTGGTCAAAACCATTGAACAAGTCTATAGGAAGTTCTAAACATTTTTCTGTCTCCTGAGCCCTCCAAACTGTTCCAACCTCTGCCTGTTACCCAGATCCAAAGTCACTTCCACATTTTCAGATGATCTTTATAGCAGTGCCCTGCTCCCTGTACCAATTATCTGCATTAGTCTGTTCTCATGATGCTATAAAGATACTACCTGAGACTGGGTAATTTATAAGAAAAAGGTTTAATTGACTCATGGTTCCACATGGCTAGGGAGACCACAGGAAACTTACAATCATGATGCTTCTATGATTGGGAGGGGAAGGAAGGTATGTCATACATGGCAGCAGGAGACAGAGGAGGGGAAACGGTCACTTTTAAACCATTAGATCTCATGAGAACTGTCTATCATGAGAACAGCATGTGAGAAACTGCCCCCATGATTCAATAATCTCCCACCAGGTCTCTCCCTGACACATGGGGATTACAATCCCAGATGAGATTTGGGTGGCGACGTAGAGACAAACCATATCATTCCTCCTGACCTGCCACAAATTCTATTACTGAGAAATGACTCAGAGATTGAATAGCTTCAAAATTATCTTGATTGGCTGCAACAGTGGTCCAAATTCAGAAAATTATGATTTGACCCATGTATTAGTTTTCTAGGAGAAACTGGAAAGAGTAAAGACTCTCTACCATGACTTTGACTTAAGGGAAAATAACTACATTCATGATTGGGCTGCCAAGGGCAGTCTTTTGGATTGATTTTTCTCATTGGTTTAGCTTTCCATGGTCTGGGAATCAAATCCCCTACTGTGTGCAATTTACACTTATTGAGAAGGGTAGTATCATGGCAAGCTGTTCTGTGGCATGTCTAGATGAGGATGAAAAATGAAATTTTTAGCACTTTTGCACAAGTGTTTGGGAATTTGACTTTTGGCTATTTTGAATATTTAACTTACCTAAGTACATGTATATTTTCAGTATATAATAAAGTGATGATTAAAATTATACAAACAAA
This sequence comes from Macaca fascicularis, assembly GCF_037993035.2. Taxonomy (NCBI): domain Eukaryota; kingdom Metazoa; phylum Chordata; class Mammalia; order Primates; family Cercopithecidae; genus Macaca; species Macaca fascicularis. The sequence goes on along the minus strand of NC_088377.1, from coordinate 168,790,788 downwards.
CAAGAAATTTGGTTTTATGCCCAACAGTTTAGTTTCTCAAAGATATTGAGCACTTTGCCTTGATGTGGGGAAAGCAGTTCAAAGGAAATAAATATCTTTTCATAAAGTAAGGCTATTAGCTAATAGCTTCAGCAAGGAATGGTAAATAAAAGTGTTCAGTCTTATTTATACCTTAACTGAAAGGCTAATAATTTTTTGGTTTATACCTTTGATTTTATAGATTTATTAAAAATGTCAGGATATGAAAATGTTGACTTTAGTTGGGTTTCTGCTATGAAATTCATGATGCATGAAATTTTGACATACTTATAGACATTCCTACACATCATTTATTCGTAGGAAGAAATAATTCCAATTTATCATGTTGGATATGGTGAATAAGGAGTCATTCTGAAGTCATATGATTAATATTGATAATGCAGTTGCCATAGGACCTTAATTCATGTGGTTTTATTTTTTGTCCTGTCAGTTTTCTTCCTTGTTATAATCAAATATTAGCTATTGTTCAGTCCTTTGCTGGGCCTTCTGCTGCAGCAGCTGCCATCCAAAAACTGACTGGAGAAGAACAAATTCAGAAGGTAGTTATAAAGGAAGCAGTGCATATGACAGGGAACATTTTTTTCCTGCTTTTTCCTAGGGAAAATATATAGTATCATAGAAAGAATGTGGTCTTTGGAATCTGACGGATTCTGGCATACACCTTACCTCTTATTCATTAGCTGTATGTAAGCAAAGGACACTAACTTTGAAGTCTCAATTTTCTTACCTATAAAGTATAGATAATGATATCTGCTTTATAAGATAGTTGCAAAAGTTATAGTATACATAAAAGGGCTTGGAAAGTTTACAGTAATTAGTATTACGATAACTACTACTAATACTTTGCCACTTTGAAAGGAGCTTTCAGATAAATGCAGATCACTTTGGTAAGAGTGAGTGGTAAACCTGGTACTTGGTGGGCAGGTTTCCTAGTGGCTAACTGCCAGGCTGTATGGAAACAGTGGTATAAATGAAACAACTCAGCTTGATGGTCTTGGCATGAGACTTAACCTTCCAGTAGCTCCACTGACATCAGAGTAGTATGATCCTCAAAACTAGATGATTATCAGGATACTTGGAGAAAGTGCCTGGTGTCATCCTCAAACTGGATTAGAATCTCCATATGAGGTTAATAAATCTGATTTTTAAAAAGCCACCCGGGTAATTCTGATACTCAGCTTTGGAAACCACTTCTTAAGATTCAGACCCAGATTTTTCAAACCAACTTTGAGCATCATTGGGTGAGTAGCTTCACATTATTTTTAAGACCCTTTATCTTTTATATTTTTTGATAACTATTACTGTTTTCCACTGTGAACAAAATTAATATAATTCCTTAATATCATCTAAAACCCAGTCTGTATTCACTTTGTATAAATTACCTCAAAAATGTCTTTTTATAGTTGGTTTGTCTGAATCATTATTTAAAAAAAGTCCACACATCACATTTGGCTGATACATTCCTTAAGTCTTTCTTCTTTTTTTTATATCATTGATTTGTTGGAAACACTGTGTCATTTACACTGTAGAATGTTCCAAATTTTGGATTTGACTGTCTTCTCATGGTGTCATTTAACTTGTAGCTCCATCCTTGTATTTTATATAAATTTACATAATTTGACATTGAGGCTTGATTAGATTCAGGTTCAATTTATTTTGGGATTATAATATTTTTAATGTGTTCCAGTTCATTGCAGTAGTTATTTTTAATGCATATTGTCCCATTTTAGGTCAGTGGGAACTCCTTCATATTGACTGTGGTGTTTTTGACACAACATGGTATCCTTGATAATGTCCTTGCTCTCTGGCACAATAAGCTGTCCCAGGTTCATTTTGCTATGTACCTAGAGGGCTGATTATTAAAAGTACTTTGCTTCATTTCAGTAGGGGAATGGTATTTAGAGACCACAATCTGAGTGCCAGGAGAGCTCCTGGCTACTGCATTGTCCTTGCATTTAGCTTTTTCAGAAGATAGAGCTGGGAAATGCACACTTGAAAATAAAATAAATCATGAGTTTAGACTGACATTTACAACTCAAATTTAAGATTACAGAATTTGTACTGAATTTGCTTGATTTTATACTAGTATCTCTTTAGTCTTATGCTGAAAATGTGAAATCTTTCATCCTAACCTGTACAGTTGTGCTGGCCCTCAGTCTATTTGCTCTTATATCCACTCTTTACCCTGTAATGTAGCGGGGATGACCCCTGAAGTTTTCATTTCTCTGGTTCCCCTGTCAACTGGCTTATAACTGGTCTTTGTCCTAGTAGGAGATTAGCAGATGGGAAGGAGAGATATTTCAAATTATTTCTTCCCTTCCATCTCTGTCTATGAATCATCTCAGGCAGCAGCTGTGTCTCCCCTGAAGTCTCAGCTCCCACTGTAATGGCTTGTGATGCTTTCAACTTTCATCGGGTGACCCTGGCCCCCCTGGCTCTAGTTGTACTACCTTCTCTCTTTCTCTCTGGTTTAGGCATGGTAGTAGCTTCCTTTTGGTACTAATGTCTAGTTTCCTCACTGTCCTTTGATTTTTAGTTCTTTTGCCACCCATGTAACTAATTCTTTACATTATGAGTCTTTCTGTTTTATTATCTTCCAGTGGTTTCTATTACTTGATTAGACTGATGCAGTAGTATTGCTTAGTCATTTCACATTTTATTTTACCAACAGAATGTTGTGAATCTTTAACTGTTTAGAACTTGTAAACTGAATCCTGACAGTCATTATTATCATGTCATTTATCAATCATCAGTCATCACACTGTGATACCATTTCATACATTTATGCTTTTCCTTTTTTAATTTCAGCTGTTAGATTTTGTCTAGTTGTGCTTCCCCTCTGGCTTCTGAATTTGCCATTCCAACTATCACCCCACTTGAGGCCATTATGACAGCCTCCTTAAATATTGTAATAACTTCACAACTCTTTCTCCACCTCTAGTCCCTCTACTCTACAGTCTATTTTAATATTTGCTGTCAGATTTATTTTTATAAAGTACAGATCCGATAATGTTGCACCATTAGTAAGCGAGAAAACCTGTGGCTCTCCACCACCTACCAAATTCAGCACAAAATTTGTTCTGGCCTTCAACATTCTCCACGAAATATCCCCAAACCTACCTCTATGTTATGACTCTCTTCATACATACTTCAGCCTATTTATTGACATGCAAAATCCTTGGAAGTCAGGAAGACATCTCTGACTTTGCCATGGAGGATGTGTTGTTTGAAATGTCTTGTGGAGAGACCCAGTCAAATGAGGCTTAAATATAGTAAGCAAATTTGTTTGTCACCATCAGAGAAATGATTCCCTGTGCATTTATTAAAATTATTTTGATTACCCCAAACTCCTGAAAAGGCATATTAAATATTTGATTTTTTACACGTTTATTATCAGTTTTCAGGGTAATAAATTGGTGCCCAGGCAAATTCCAGTGGTGATCAGTGTGTTTTTATTATTATTATGAATTCGCGAATCTTTGTATATTTTATACATTTGTATTCATTTAAGTTATTCTAGGTGCATGTTGTCCTATCCTAGGTAATGAGTCTGTCTCTTTCAGATTTTAAAACAGAGATTACAGTGAATAAGTCCTTAAAGATAAAATGACATTCATATTTTATAGGCTTGTTTATTCAAGGCTGAGTCCTGGGTCTCTCTGGACTCATTTTAGAAGCAAAATGTTAGTGATTAAAGAAGCTACTTACTCTCAGAGAAGGTCTTTGTTGACTATTTTATTGTCTCTGTGGGCTCACTAGGTTCTTTGTCATAGGCTATATTCATTCATTCATTCATTCATTCATGTTTGTTGAACCTTTTAATGCTAGTTACTCGAAATATGGTAGTAAATAAGATGGACAGGGCCACTGTCTTGCAAAGTTTAAATCCAACAGGAGCTATAGACATTAAACAATAAGTTACAATCCCAATGAAAGCAGATACTGTGAAGGAGAGATTCGGAGTACTATGAAAGCCTGTGTCACAAGGCTTTGACTTGCTGTGGGAGTGGAGCAGGGAAGGCTTTCCTGGGGAAGTGATGTTTAAGAAGAAATCGGAAGGATTAGCAAGAGTTTGGGTGGTGATATATGAGCAGGGAAGATGGCAATTGAGAAGGTCTTAAAGAGAGAAGAAACACAGTCTCTTCAAGGACTGAAAAGCCACTGTGCTGAAGTGTAGAGACCTAGAGGATAACTGAAAGAGATTGGAGAGGCGTGCAGAGGCCGGGCCACATGAGGCTTTCTTTGATCATGGTATGGATTGCACAGTTTTTAGAGGGTTGTCGTAATGAGATCTGCACTTGGCCAAGGGTGGGAAATAGATGAGAAGGACACGAGAGTGCCTGCTGAGATGTCACAAGAGATGTGAGTAAGAGCTAATGGGGCACAGGCCTAAAGGTGCCAGTGGAGATAAGATAAGTCAAGATGCTGAGATGTTTTGAAAGTAAACAGAATACAGTGATTGCATGAACATGAGTATTGAGGGATATGGAAGTAGGAAAAACATGATACCAAGATTTCAGATAACTTAAGGAGGACTTGGTTTTGAAGGGCATGTGCTGGGGTGGAAGGAGAGACCAGGCGTTAATTATTTTAAAAAATCTTTAGTAAAGAATAACTTACATATAATAATATGCACCTATTGTAAATGAATATTTGATGAGTTTTGACAAATATATAAACCTGTATATCACAGTCACAATCAAGATATAGCATTTTTCCATTACCTAAAATGTTTCCTTGTGCCGTTTACAGTCCCCTCACCCTGCTCTGGCCCCAGGAAATCACTGATCTGTTTTCTCACTATAGGTTAAATTTGCCTTTTCTGGAATTTCAATAAATAGAATCACGCTGTATGTAATCTTTTGGGATTGGCTTTTATTGCTCAGTATAAAAGTTTTGAGATTCATTCATATTACTGTGTTCATCAGTAGTTTATTTTTATTGCCAAGTTGTATTTTATTCTATTGCTACATCCACAGTTTGTTTATTCCGTCACCTATTGATGGATATTTAGGTTGTTTTCAATTTTGGTCTACTATGAATAAAATTGCAGTGAACATTTGAGTACAAGTCTTTGTATGAACATATGTTTTTGTATGTCTTGGGTAAGTATACCTAGTAGTAGAATTGCTGGATTATGTGGTAGATGCATATATTTACATTTTATAAGTATACATACATAGGTACATATGTGAGTGTGTGTATACCCCCCACACACATAAGGGATATATATATCTGCCAAATTATTTCAAAAGTGGTTGTAGCAATTTGCCTTCTCAACAGCAACGTAGGAGAGTTTAAATTGCTTCACATCATTGTCCACACTTGGTATTGTCAGTTTCTACCTTTAGGAATTCTAGTAACTATGTAGTTATATCTCATTAATTTTAATTTTAATTTCTCAAAAGATTAATGTGATTTAGCATCTTTTTATTCATCCATTTGTATATCTTCTCTTCTGAATTTCTGTTCAAGTTTTTTACCCATTTTAAAATTTGGACTGTTTGTATTGTTATGAGTTGTCAGAGATCTTTAAAAATTCTAGGTAAAAGTCTTCAATCAGATATATCTCCCAAATATTTTCTCCTCAATCTGTGACTTGACTTATATTTTATTAATAATGATATGTGAAGAGGTTTCTTATTTTGGTGAATTCCAATTTGTTAATTTACTTTATGAACTGTGCCTTTTGTGTCTTAACATCTTTGTTTACCTCAATTTTGTGAAATATTTCACTTAAGTTTTTCTAATAGTTTTATTAGTATTATTTAAATACATTTAAGGAGTACAGCGCAATTTTGTTACATGGACATATTGTATAGTGGTGAAGTCTTGGTTTTTAGTGTATTCATCACCTGAATAATGTTCATTGTACCCATTAAGTAATTTTTCATCACCCATCCCCTGTTTCTCTCCCCAACCCTTCTGAGTGTACTAGACTTACCATTCTATACTCTGTGTGTACACATTATTTAACTAATAAGTGGGAGCATAGCATATTTGACTTTCTGTTTCTGAGTAATTTCATTTAAGACAATGGCCTCCAGCTCCATTCATGTTGCTGCAAAAGACATGCTTCATTATTTTTACAGTTGAATGGTATTCTGTTGTCCATATATACCCCATTTCCTTTATCCAGTCATCCATTGATGGACACTTAGGTTGATTCCATATCTTTAGTAAAGATTGTGTGAATAGTGCTGTGATGAACATATGAGTACAGGTATCTTTTTGATATAGTTATTTCTTTTCCTTTGGGTAGATACCCAGTAGTGGGATTGTTGGATCAAATGATAGTTTTAGTGCTTTGAGAAATCTCTTTACTGTTTTCCATAAAGATTGTAAAAATTTACATTTCTACCAACAGTGTATAAGCATCCCCTTTTCTCTGCATCCTCACCAACATCTGTTTTTTTTTTTTTTCTTTTTTTTTTTCTTTTTACTTTTTAATAGTAGTGGTTCTGACTAGTGTAAGATGATATCTCATTGTGGTTTTAATGTGCATTTCTCTGATGATTAGTGATGTAAAGTATTTTTTCAAATGTCTGTTGGCCATTTGTATATCTTCTTTTGAAAACCATCTTTTGCTCACTTTTTAATAGAGTTGTTTGTGTATTTTTTTTTAGTTGTTTGAGTTCTGTATACATTCTGGATATTGGTCCCTTGATGGATGTATAGTTTTCCAATATTTTCTCTAATTATGCAGGTTATGTATTCACTCTGTTATTTCTTTTGCTGTGTTAAGGTTTTTTAGTTTAATTAAGTACTAATTTATCTAGTTTTGTTTTGGTTTCTTGTGCTGTTGAGGTCTTAGTCGTGAATTCATTGTCCAGAACAGTTTTGTCCTGAAGAGTTTTCCCTAGGTTTTCTTCTAGTATTTTTGTATCCTTGCATGTATTGCTGCATAGTTTTAGTATTTATGTTTGGGTCAGTTGTCCACTTTGACTAATTTTTATGCATGGTGTGAGAATTAAGTATCTTTTTTCTTCATACAGATATTCAGTTCTAGCACTGAATATTTATTGAGAAGTTATCCTTTCCCCTTTGAATTTTCTTGGCACCTTTATAGAAATTCAACCTACCATTTCTAAACTCTTCACTTTATTCCATTAATCTCTATGTCTAGCTGTATACCAATCCTTTGCTTTGTTGATTACTGTAGTTTTATAGTTTGTTTATGAAATATTTAATGAGTTCTTCAGATTTGTTCTTATTCTTCAAAATTATTGTAGATATTGTAAATTCTTTGCATTTCCATACAAATTTTAGAATCAGCTTGCTAATTTTCAGTGAAATGGACAGTCTTGCGTTTTGCAGACTCTTAGGGGAAAAGCATTGAGCCTTTCACCACTAGGTATGATTTTAGATATATTTTTTTCAATAGATATCCATTATCATGTTGAGGATATTTCTGTATAGTCTTAATAATCTGAGACTTTACTTGTTTATTTATTTTGTGAGTGGATTTGAAATTTTTTTCAAATGCTTTTTCTACATCAGTTAAAATGATTATATGGTTTTGTATTTATTCTGTTAATATGGTGAATTTATTGCGTTCCTTGTTTATTATTTTTTATATACTCCTAAGGTTGATTTCCTAATATTTTGTTAAAGGGTAGGAGTTACATCTGGTTCCAGTTATTTCATTTTGGCCAGAAGCACAAGTCTGTTCAATCAGTTTTGATCATGTTGAATTTAAGGTAAATTTAAAATTTCTAAGTGGAGGTTCATTATCCAATTGGTAGTAGGTTTGCATTTTAGAGAAGTCTGAGTTGATTTCTTCAGAGATAAATTTGGGCATTGTAGTTATACTGATAGTGATCAAAGTCATAAACTTGTTGGACGTTGTCATCTTGTGAGAATGAAAGGGTGCAAAAAAATTGGGGCTCAGGTCAGGCCTCAGGGAGCCTCACTTTTAAATTGTAAGCAAATAAAGATGAACTAGAGGAGATGACAAAGAAGGAATATCTAGATGGGTAGGAGAAAACCAAGAGAGCGTGTTGTAGAAGCCAAGGAAAATAGTGTCAAGATTTTAATGCTGCTGATTCAAGTGACATGAGGACAGAAAATTGACCGTGGGATTTTGTGACATGAAAAGTTTTATGATCTTGCTCAGAGAAGTTTGAATACAGCCCTGGGACAGAAGCCAGTCTCAATGCTGAAACTGAGTGGGAGGTAAGACAACGGAGAGGGTATTTAGTTGAATTTTTAAAGTTTGGTTGTAAAAGGTAGACAAATATTAGCATGACAGCTGGAATTGGATGAGGATTTGAGTAATGGTTTCTTTTATTTTCTTTTTAAAAAATGTTTTCTTTTTAAAGTGGAGAGGCTTGAGTATATACAAATGCCAGTAGGAAGGACCCAGTTGAAAGTATGAGGTTAATGACTTGAAAGAGAGAGGCAATAATCTATAGGGTCAAGCTCAAAAAGGCTGCTGCATGTGCAATTCAGAGCAGAGTTGAGGCTTCACCTTAGATAGCAAAGGTGACGTTTCTTCTTGTAACAGAAAGAAGGAAGGAAGGAAGGCAGGAAGGAAGGGAGGGAGAGACAAAGGAACAAAGGGTGCCCAGGAAGCCAGGTTTGTCATTCGATGGTGGGAAATTAAGAGCTATCTTTAACTGATGGCTTCTATTTCTTATGGGGAAGAAAAAGACATTTTACAAAATGAAAAATATTTGACCCATATTGAAACAGATCTGAGGAATTTTTGAAGAAAATTTGGTAATGTTTTATTAGAAACCATGAGCAGAATAATAAAGTTGTCTTAGTTCATTTTGTGTTGCTATAAAGGAATACCTGAGGCTAAGAGTAATTTATGAAGAAAAAAGGTTTATTTGGCTCACAGTTCTGATGGCTGGAAAGTTTAAGATTGGGCATCTGCATCTGATGAGGGCCTGAGGCTGCCTCCACTCATGGCTGAAGGCAGAAAGGGAGCTGGAGTGTGCAGAGGTCACACACAGAGAGGAAATGTGAGACAGAGGGAAGGTTCCAGGCTCTTTTAAACAACTAGCTATTGAGGGAACTAACAGAGTGAGAACTCACTCCCCCAACCTTGGAAGGGCATTAATGTATTCAGGAAGGATTCCTCCCAGGACCCAAACACCTCCCATTATGCCCCACCTGCAACATTGGGGATGAAATTTCAACGTGAGGTTTGCAGGGGACAAACATTCAAACCATAGCAGTTGTATAGGCACAGACATGTTTGATTGCAACATCTGGCTGATTACTGGTTTTGAAGGGACTCAGTAACCCTGGTGACTATTATATGGATGAAATGAGACACCCTAAACCAAGGCTATGCCAGTCCAGAATGATGACTTACAGATGATTAATTCAATGGTAACCACTTAGCAGGGATGGAAGGCTGGAGGGAAAACAGTGACTTCTTTGCTTATTCCATCTCCTGCTACAGGGGATTAAAAGTCTTTCTTTTTCTCTTTCCCATCTTTTTCTCCTGTTCCTGAAGTTCAACGTTGACTCAAGCCACACTGCCTTCTCCACTCATCCTCTTACCCTTAGTCCCTAGTCTTACTTCTCTAATGCTGGTTTCTCAACCAGTATATTTAATCTACCCCCGCCCCCCCTCCACTCTTCTCAGTCCCTCTACTGAAAAGTCTTTTTGTGATGTGTTGAATTTTTTTTAATCTCAGTATTTCCATTTTCTCTTCAGGTGTTTTTCCTCCTGCATTTTTTGAGCTATCTTGAATTCCACTTGTTGTCCTCCTATTTATTTATTTACAAAAGAAAAAGTCTACGTTTGCAGTATTCTCAATCCTAATTTAAGTTAGATTATTTTCTTAAATGCCATCTTAAACTACTTTAAATCTCCTCAATATTTTTCTTAGAATTAAAAATAATTGAAGGGCATCCAAAAAGCAATGTGTGTGTCTCATCAAATTTGAGGTTGAAATGGTATTTTTTTTTAAAGACAGAAGTGCCTAAAAGGTTTTGTGGTTTTTTTTTTATTTTTTTTTTAAATAGAAAGTCTAATGATATTTACATACAGTCTCTGGCAAAGTATTATGGAGACATTTACATATTTAGATTATTTAGAAAATTAGAGAGAATTGGAAAGACAATAAATGTCTTCATATATTTAAGTTATGGTCTATGCAAAAGGATTCAGCTACTCATAAAAAAAGAAAAGTATATTTTCATTTAAGCACCGAAAATGTGGGAAGCTTTTGAGAAGCAGTTTTACTAGGTAGACTGTAGATATTAAAAGTCAGGAATCCTGAGTTGTTATACTGTCACTAGTAGGCAGTTAATCAACAATGTCCATGTGTTACCTGCTATGTACAAAGTGCTTTCCTAGGATCTGCTGAAGAATAGCGGTGTATCCGAGCACCTCAGCTCATAAGCCTATTCTCTAAAGTAGGTGTAGGAAATGAATTTGCTCTTCAAAACTGAAGTGAAAGGAACTTTTTTCTTTGATATCAAATAACTCTGACATTGAGCCACATTCACTAGGGTGTCAAAAATTCAGTCATATTCATAGTTTGGAGACCTAGCCTTCAGTTTCCAAGGCTACTAATATGGTTTGGCTCTGTGTCCTCACCCAAATCCCATGTGGAACTGTAGTCCCCATGTGTTGAAGGTGGGACCTGGTAGGAGGTGAGTGGATCATGGGGGTGGTTTCTAATGGTTTAGGACCATCCCCCTAGTGCTGTCTCCTGATAGAATTCTCACAAGATGTGGTTGTTTAAAAGTGTGTGGCATTTCCTCCTTTGCATGCACTCTCTCTCCCTCACCCCTGCTGTGCTTGCTTCCCCTTTGTCTTCTGCTATGATTGTAAGTTTCCTGAGGCCTCCCAGCCATCCTTCCTGTATAGCCCACAGAACTGTGAATCAGTTAAACCAATTTTTCATAAATTACCCAGTCTTAGGTAGTTCTTTAGAGCAGTGTGAGAGTGGACTAATATGGCTACAGAAGAGTTAACCACAGAGATGCTCACTGTAGCCCCTGTGGGCTATCAAAAGGAGGGGGATTCCATTCCTTCTATGGCAAGCATGGGAAATGAGCTTCTTTGAGGGTTCCTGGGTTCTCAGGTACTACCAGGAAAGAAACTGAAGATCTCCCTCATTCCCAAGTCTCTGTGAAGTACTATTCTCTCCCTCCATTTCCATTTGCAATTCCTCCTCCTCAAACCTTGGGAGATGCCCCTCCTCTAGTAATTAAGCTCTATAACCTCTATAGGCCAAGTCTCCTGAAAATGAGCTAATTCTCCAAGACATGCAGGCTTGATTGCTCATGTGGAGGGCACAAAGGAAAAGAATTCTTTTCATCAGTCTCCTAAAGCAGTAACAATCAGACAGAAATGAATATCTTACTAAATTATCCTGCTGCAAACGAATGCTATGGAAAATGTATTGATGACAAGGTACATTACATCTTTTATTTGGCATTTCATCATGCAAGCTTTGTGAAATTTTTATTTTTCAAAAACTCATCTGTTATTTTCAAATAAGTGAGAAATATATTTTAAAAGCTTTTACTGACTCAACACTTGATATGATATATTCACTGGTCTATAGATTATCATGACACTAAAAATAAACTCCATGCTAACATTTGATGCAAGAACTGAAACATAATACTCTTAAAAATAGAAATTTGGATGCAGAATATTTTTGAAAAGAAATTTCTAATGTTCAGGAGATGTTCACCCTAGGATAAGTGAACATAATGTTCAAGGCATCAACTTCTTCATAAAGTGAATTAGAGGGAGCTTTTATATCTCCTCATGATGACAACATCCAGAGCTACCAAAATAATCTGCAATGAATATGTTTAAATCCCTTTGAGCATGATATGGAAAAATTTCAAAAGGAAACACAGGACTCTTGAGTACACATTCAATGTTTTATACTATATAGCAGAGCTTTTCCAATTTTATTGTGAACACAAATCCCCTGGAGATCTTGCTAAAATTCAAAGTCTCATTCAGTAGGACTGGGGTGGGGCCTGAGATTCTACATTTCTAAGAAGCTCCCAGGTGATGCTGATGCTGTAGATTTGCCGTCAGCACTGAGTAGCCAGATTGTAGAGAAAACTTAGTGCCACAGTTACTGTAGTCAATACTGTTGAATTTATCTTTTACAATGTGAACGTATCTTTTATACCAAAACATATGAGCATATGTTTTCCTCTAGAGGAAATTTGGACCTTAAATTTAATTTTTAGAGAGTCTTCATTTCTGGTGGCCAACTGGCCACTGAGAGGTATAAAAGAGAGAGGGCTAACGAAGGCAGACCAAACACATACATAGATGACAGCTGCATAACTGGAAACTTCATAGTTGGAAAGTATGTGGCACTCACATAATTCTGGAACCCAGCCAATTGGCCAGCTATGACTTGAGGACCCCTGGTGTACCAGATGATCTTCAGTTTATGCTGGGATTGGTGTATGTGACAAGTTTTGGGCAAGTTGTTTTGAGATACCTGTTGAACACTTAAGAGAGAGGTCCAATAAGCAACACATGGTTCTGGAACTCACTGAAGAGATTTAGACTGCATGTATAGGTTTGGAGTGGGTATGAAGTGAAAACAGAAGAGAGTCTAGGCCATATCCTAAATGATACTAACTCATAAAGGATGAAACAGCAGAAGAATAGCCAACAAAGGAGATAGAGATTTAAGAGGAAAATTGGAGAATGAGTGCTCATTTAGGCCAAGTAAGAGAGTGTTGGCATATAGCAAGTGCTAAACAAATTCTTGTTGAAATGAAAAATAAGAACAAGCAAACAGAAAGCAGACTGAACTGGGCTCATGAACACCTTTCACCAAGAATACTGAATTGTTAGCTTTTCCTAAGCTATCTATAGCCTTTCATAGGTTTGTTTCTATCAGATGCTGTCCCCTTTGCCTGGAACACCTTTCAGTCATCTTCCCTCCCATACCCTCACCTCCCCTCCTCTTCCATTCACTCCCCTTCCCTCCCCTTCCCTTCCCTTTTTTGTTGAGACAGGGTCTCGCTCTGTCACCCAGGCTGGAGTGCAATGCCACAATCTTGGCTCACTGCAAACTCTGCCTCCTGGGTTCAAATGATTCTCATACCTCAGCCTCTTAAGTAGCTAGGACTACAGGCACATGCCACCATGCCTGGCTAATTTTTGTATTTTTAGTAGAGCTGGGGTTTCACCATGTTGGCCAGGTTGGTCTTGAACTCCTGACCTCAAGTGATGCACCCACCTCAGCCTCCCAAAGTGCTGGGATTACAGGTGTGAGTCACCACACCTGGCCCCATTTCTTGGTTCTTGCCTCTGCTCCCCATCGCCTGTTGTGTTTAGATGTGCTCTCTTTGGAACTTGGGAACTTGGCTAGTCCTTTTTGCACTTACCTTCCCCTGTTGACCTACGTGATTGCATCCAACCTGCCCCAAACTTGTCTCAGACCATTTTTTTGGTACCCAACTGGGCCAGGAGGCCCCCCTCCCCAGAAGGAACTCTAGCAATTGGGGTTGATGAAAACCAAAGGAGGCAGATAATATTTAGCTGATCATAGATGCTAGTATCTCCTATTCACTGTGATACCATATATGGTGATGGCTGCTGATGTCCAAGCTCCAGCCAAGCCATGACTTATGACTCCAAAGGAGTTGCAGATATGAACAGAAGTGGAAACAGGGAGGAAGCTAAACACCTGTGGGTAAAAAAAGCTACTGAAGAATTAATATCAGATTTAAAAATGGACCCAAAGTAGTGGAGGGCAGAGGTGTTTAAGAAATGAATCCGGGGTCGGACTACCTGGATTTGAATCTTACTCTGTCATTTACAAATTACTTGGTCTTGGGCAAGTTACTTCTCCAGATTATGATTTAGTCATTCATGAAATGAAGCTAGAGCACTAAGCACAGTTCTTGGCCAATATAACATGTTAAATAAATGTTGGCAAAATGAACATGTACATATGTGTATGCACACACACACGCACACATTAGGTGTGCAGATGGACTATGACACATAAAGAGGCTTATAGGGAACAGTAAGCTAGGCTTCTCAAAAATGTTGATAGAATGAAAGGGCTAATCAATTTGTTTAGGGGAAACTTAATGTATTGCCCTTTGGATACTGAGATGATGCCTTCTCAGAGGAACATATCCTTCCATTCTGTAGTATGTAGTGGAATAAAGGACTCTGAGTTGTTCACATCTTTTAATCAACTTTTCCTGTTACCAATGATGGCCATTTATGAAATCAGCTATTTGGTCTTTGGAAATGGAGTGGGTTTTCCCACTGTGTAAATGGAGCTCGAATGAAAACCTTTAACCTCATATGGACCTTCTTCAAACCTACTAAGTTTACTAACTTGGGTAACATAAAATAAATGAGAATTACCAGTGCTATTAGGTGTTCAGAATCAGTAACTGAATGCTAGTTGGGAGATAATGACTTGAAGACCAAGATTTTGTGAATGTGGATAATCACTAAAAATCCATGAAATTGCCAGCCAGGAAACTTACTTGCACAAACAAATGTTCTTATCAATGTTCTTCTTTATTTGCAAGAGTCAAATCATGTATTATTGGGTGGCAGAATGCCAGTCTAAATTGAATATTTGCCAGCTTAAAGTTTATGACTTCAATTTGTTAGTTATAATTACTGACTTTTTATTTTATAATGTTCTAGTGCTGACATGCTTGGGGGGAAAATTGAACCCCAGCAGTGATTGCACAGTAAGGAAATCATCAGAAGAGGAAAATTAAATGCTAGGTGATAGTTTGAAGTCAGCAGTGATGGGAATGAGTGGATGGGAGAGTTATATTTTTAAGTAACTTAGCAAATGATGCTAAGAAAGTACCATGGCATCATTTTGGTTTTTCTATTATAACAAAATGTAATTTATTATTTTTTGGTACTCATGTAAGAAAATCACTTTATAGAAAACTTTCACTGTCCTAAGCAGCTCATTTCAAAACTTCCCCTACTTTTTGTTTTAAAGAATATTCAGTGATTTCACCTTGAAATTCCAAACTGCTTGAAAACTTTACCAAAAAGATATCAAAGAAACTTGCAGAAATAGTGAAATAGAATAGAATGAAATCAGGGAATGCAATTCTCCGTGTCTCCCTGGGATGCTGCCTCACTGAGCAGAGTTTCCAGAGGTGGACAGATCCATGTATTTCTCTTTCCTCCTATTGAGAGGTGCAGAAAATGTATGTTACCTTGTAAAGAAACAAAACAAAGCCAAGCCAAGCTATCTTTTAGGATTAGTTCTAACCTGCTTCTCATATAGCTTGAAGTCCTATCCCAAAACCTTCACTGCCTGAGTACAAAGAAGAGAGTTTCCTCCAACTTTTCAATCACTTATTTTTTACTTTCCTAAGGAAGGAAGTAAATATTAGAGCTTATAAGTAATATAAGTATACGTTTATTTTTTTTCTGGGCTCTTAAAGTTGCTTCTTAATGTCTTCTGTTTTCATTCATCTGTTTACCTTTCATCTATCCGTTCATTTATTTATTCATGCCTTACTCTTACAAGCCTCAGGACTCAGAGATCTGTGAGAATGTAATGCAAGTCCCTGCTGATAAATTATGTAGCATTTTCTTGATAGTCCTGGCATAAGAACCCCAGTTATGCATATAGTATTTGAAAACATTATTTGTAATAAGTATGGGAGATGGTGGTCTATGGTTTAATATTTTTCAGCCTGTGGCAAGTTTCCTAAAATTAAGTACCTGTCAGTAGACTGCCTGTCCTCTTCATTTCTGCAAATTGGGTGGTGTACACATCTGAAGGAGATCTCAAGTGAGAGGCAATCTGTGGCTGGTGTCCAGCGTTCATTCCTTTTTCTTCTTCATTTTTCAATGTGTCAACTTAATGTCACTTCATCAGGGAAGCTTGCCCTGTCCTTTGCTGACCAGGTGAGTGGCCCTGTAACTCTTAGTGGCAGGTACATAGCTTTCACAACAACCATTACAATTGGGGCTAAATGTTTATTTGGTTGATTATTTATTGAATGCTTGCTTTTTCCATTTGACCATATGCTCCATGGGTCTGGGAGGACCATGTGTTGTTTATAGTCCTGTCTCCAGGGCCTGTCACCGTGTCTGGCACATAGTGGGAGCTAATTTGTTGAATGAATTAATAAAAAAGTAACTATTAAAAAACATTTAATTTAACTATTAGGATAAGTGTATGTATTGGTTTAGCCTTTTACATTTCTGTGTAATTTTGCATATGTACTGATTATTATTTTTTAGAATCACAGAGTACTGAAATATATGGAAATTTAAATAAAACTGTTCAATTTTTTAAAAAGGCAAAATTGAAGATAAGGAGATGCTATAAACCAGAGAAACTATAAAATTAGTTGTAATATTAAAGTCCTCTTTTTAATTTTTTAAGTGACAGTGTCTTTCTCTGTCAGCCAGGCTGGAGTACGGTGGTACAATTATAACTCATTGTCACCTTGAATTCTTGGGCTCAAGTGAACTTGCAGCCTCGGCCTGCCAAGTAGCTGGGGCTACAGGTGCACCACCATGCCTGGATAATTTTTTAATGTTTTCTAGAGATGGAGGTCTCACTATGTTGCCCAGGATGGTCTCAAACTCCTGGCCTCAGGGATCCCACAGCCTCAGCCTCCTAAAAGGCTGGGATTACAGATGAAAGTCACTGGACCCAACCTAAAGTCCTTTTCTTTGAAAGTGAAGGTTTGAAATCCAACTTGCGAGTAAAACTTTTAGGGTAGTTAGGCTTAGAAATCCCCACACTACTAGTAACTTGATGGATTAGAACAATCCTTTCCCTAAGGAGCTGTTGTGGCTTTCTCATTGTAAAATGTAATTAGCAGATGTAAAAAAAGTTTATTAATCTTATAGGGTATAATTATGGTTGCTTATATGTGAATTATTTCATATTCATGGATTGCTTCTCTTTCATTTTAAATAAACAGGTTAGGAAGTCCAAATGCTATTACCAGTTTGATTAAAATCATTACATTTCATTCTAAAACATGGTATTAGTTATTTTATTTTCCATAAGAAATCCAAACTTCATTGGTCTAATTTTAGGATTGGGATTTTCAATGCCAAATCAGAATGTCTTAGTGTAGATTTTCTGTCAAAAATATTTGAAAGCATCAAATTATGAAAAAGTAATATAACGTAGAAAACTGAAAATCTGCACAGCTATCCATAAATTTAGTTCACGTGTCCAGTGAGCAATGATTAATGGTGCCTGGGCTAGATAGCTTCTGCTTGGCCTGCCACAACCACTTTCTCTCTTTCGCTGTCTCTTAGCTGCCCTGGAAGGTTTCTTTGTGCAGGCAAAGTCAAGTTCTCTTGCTTTCTGGCTTCCAATAGGTTTGGTCAGAGAGAGACTCAGCGAGTGTGTATGAGGGAAAGGTCAGAATGTAATTTCCTTTTGAGGTTGCCAGGGACTGGCCGTGTCCTTTTAGAGAGGTTACTGCTCCCCTCAAGGTGGCTTCCATTCATAACTCTGTAATTGCTCTCTTTCTTAGAGCTCATGGGTAACAACCGCCATCCTCAACCTCTGACTCCTTCTGGGTTGTGGCTTTCCACTGCCTTCCCTATATGCTGCTCCTGCCTTGAAAATAGTCCCTTTATTTAGTCTCCTTGAGTCATTTGTTTTCTTTGCCTCTATGACTCATACAATACCCTTGAAAAGGCAGTGAGAAAGTGTACCCTTTTACAATTCAATGGTCTATTCAAATGAATTATCTGAAATCAACATATGACTTTATAAGTATAATATTTATTTGTACTTTCAGGCAGATATAGATACAAAACATACTCTTTATGTTTCGAAGAAAGTGTGTCTCTCATGATTTGCTGCTAAAATTTTAGGTTCACCATTAGTAACAAACCATCTTTGAATTATTCATCTGGCAGTGAGAATGGATTGATCTTGTCTCTCTTCTCTCTGGTTGACTTTGTTGGTGTGCTCTGGATTTTTGAAGAGGAAGGTTCTGGTGAGGGGTGTGGTATTTATCCTGGCCCATAATGGAATTCAACTCATGACCTTAAACCTATTGTGTTACACTCAGCCGTGTTAACTAACCACAAGCCCCTTTGGTGCAGGCATGTGTGTAAAGCTTTGCTTGGTCTTAGTGAGCTCACATTGGGGAGACAGATAAAAATATGGTGCAATATAGTGTACTCCTGGCTCTCTCTGACCCCACGATTTCCCATTTCAATAGACTTCCTCTCCTTTGCTTTTGCTAAGCTCCATTGTGCATCAAAAGCCAAAGGCTCACATCCTCCTCTGAATCAACTATGGGAACTCAACTGAGAAAAAAAGGGCAGAGACTGAATTTCCTATTTGACACCAACTTTACAAACAGGAATCTTATTAACTGTCCACTATGTGGACAGAATTATTCTGAGCCAGTCCTGATTTGGGGAAGGAATACTACTACTTCATGTTTTTGGATGCAAACTTGGGGCAATCATCCATGTCCTTTTTTGTTTCACTCTCTGGCTTTGCATTTCCTTTCTTCTTTTCCCTCTCCTTAGCCTGTTTTCATGAAGGTGGGAGGAGCGTGAAAGCTCAGGGCAATGTTGGGAGAGTTGGGCCAGTGCTGGACATTGACTTCTAGCCCTAACTCCTCATTTATATCTAATTTCTGATTATATACTAATGTTTTGCCACAAGCAACTAGTAGTTTTAATACTAAAGAGCAGTCAAGTATAAAAAGACAAAGTTAATGGCTATAATAATTATGCTTTTTCTGACCTGGGTTTTGCAGCAAAAACAAATCTACCCTGAGGCCAGGTGGCAGGAAGCTATCATCCTGATGGCCACTGTTGCTAACCACCATCACTGGAAAAGTGCTCAGGCAAGCACTACCCCCTAAGGGAAGAATGCAGCTTCAAGCTGATCTTTCACTGGAAAAAACCAATGATGTTATTGAGTAGCACAAATAACCCACCCCGCAAACCTTCTCCACCAATTAAGTTCCACGATCAATGGACAAGGTTGTTTGCAGAGAACAAAAACCTTTTCTTGGCAGGGGGGAAAAAAACAGAAAAAAAAAACAACAAAAAAAACCCTTTTTGGTGGTGAAAACGTATGTGATTCAGGTCTTAAATTGTCTTCTGTTTGCAAACCTGTACTCAGATGTGTGCAAGTTTCTTGCAGAAAGATTGAAATTTCCTAGAATCGGGAGGGGCTTCCTCTAAGCTGTTCTTTAGGTGGCTTTTTGCTAGCCTTGTCAGGGATGTCTTGGCTTCCTTGGGATCTTTAGCAAACTAGTAACTGTGGTGAACAGATGCAAAACTTATGGCATTCTGAATAGACAAGCGAAGTTTCAAGCTTATTGCAATATTTTAATGTGCAAGCAGTGGGAAACCTTAAGGCAGCTGAAGTTGTAAATTCCTTGGGCCACAAAAAGAGTATTTCTGGTATCTAAAAGTCTCTGAGCCCCTTGGAGCCTCAGAAATCCTTTATTTCATCAGTCAGTCATGTACAGTAAGGCTCAGTGAAGGCAACGTGGAGAGACACAGTTGGTTTGGGGGAGATGTAAGCACTTTTTTCCCTGTCTAGAATATCCGTCTTACAGATAAAGATAAGCAAGAAGGGGTAAATGATTAAATAATCTATGATGTTGGCCTTTGATTAGAAATGTAATTTTTGTTCTTCTTTAATGACACACTGAAGTCCATGGACTGTCAATGTGTTTGCCAAGATAGTTATGAAGTTTTCATGGCCATTTTTTTGGCATTTTGAAAAGCAAAATGGCAGTTGTACACTTCCCTGTGAGGAGACTGCACAGACTACAACTGAAGCGGCACTTCGGTGATTTGAACTGGAATTCTATCACTTCAGCTTGGAAAAAAAAAAAATGTACCTTGTGCTGATCAGAAGTTTTGCAGCTTAACAGATCTTTGATTTAAAAAGAATATGGGAAATGGGTGGTCTTTTAACTTAAATAGTTTTATAGTAAAATCTTTCAGAGTTAGGATACATGGAAGAAAATAATAAAAGGAGTTCTTGATTAATGGATGGATGGGTTCATTTTGCTTTCAATGAATATTTATTGAACACCTACTGTCTCCTAGGAGCTCATCTTACATCTGTAAACAATGCAGAAAATAACCCTGTGGAGTCTACATGTTAGTAGGGGAAACAGAATACACACATTAATGCAGGTTGTGAAAGAGGAAGGAAATAAGTAGTGTGATGAGATCATAATGGAAGGTAAAGAGACAACGCTACATGAGGTGGTCAGGGAAGGTCTGTTGAGCTGAGGCTGAAAGATGAGAAAGGCCAGGAAGGACTTGCTTGGGAAAATGTATGTGGTGATATGTATGAGTGCTAGAGGTGAAACAAAAAGGAAGCCAGTGTGGTTGGATCAGGTGAGTGAGAGGGATAGGTGGTCAGTTGCTAGTTCAAAGGATCCTGTGACAAGAGGTTTGGGCTGTATTCTAAGGGCAATGGGGAAATGATTGAAGGACCCTAAGCAAGATTTTTCTAAGATCTATTTTTTTTTTTTTTTTTGAGATGGAGTTTCGCTCTTGTTGCCCAGGCTGGATTGCAATGGTGTGATTTCGGCTCACTGCAACCTCTGCCTCCTGGGTTCAAGCGATTCTCCTGTCTCAGCCTCCTGAGTAGCTGGGATTACAGGCACCCACCACTACGCCTGGCTAATTTTTGGTATTTTTAGTAGAGACGGGGTTTCACCATGTCGACCAGGCTGGTCTTGAACTCCTGACCTCAGGTGATCTGCCCACCTCAGCCTCCCAAAGTGCTGGGATTACAGGCATGAGCCACTGCACCCAGCTTCTAAGATCTATTTTTGTAAAATATCAGTTTTCTTGCTGGTGTAGCGTAGATTTGAGACGGGCATGAATGGAAGCAGGAAGAAGAATCAAGTGGCTTTAGGAATCCAGATATCACAGTGGCTTGGACTAGAGTGTGACTTTTTCCTCCACCTTTGCTAGGTCATAGCCCAAGATAACTAATGGAGCTTCATGCATTATGTCCAAAGTCTTGCCAGCAAGAAAGAGGGAGGAGCATGAAAAAGGCATGTCTTTTCCCTTTAAGGATCCTTTTCAGAAGCTTCACTTACCATTGCAAGGAAGGCTAGGAAATGTAGTCATGTTCTGGGTGGCTAGGTAAAAATTGGAGGTTTCATCTAGAAGGACAACAGACACTAGAAGACAATAATCTCTGCTAATTTCTATTAATAATATATGTAAATAAATTTCTTTTGAAATGTAATTTTAATCTCCTTGAGCTCTAAGTCAAATTTTTGGAATTTCTTAGAGTTTGCAAGTCCAATATTCACAGAATAGCTAGTTAAATGAAGATCAAGTAATTAGCTTTATTAACAGCTGGGCAAGACCAAATAACTCCCCAGGCACATGACTCTCTGTTAAGAGCTGCACTGGAGATAATTCAGCTTGAACCTGTGCCTCCTACTCTTGCACCGTATCTCAACCTTGGGACCCACTTCTGCCTGCACAGAAGACTTAAAGTTCACTTGCAATGAGTAGCATGGACTTCAAGTATTTCTCAAATGTCTGGTTGCCAGTGGAATACGGAGAGAAGAGGGTGGGCTTCCTTTCCAAGAATTGAGGCCCTGCATGGTCTCTTGACATTATAGAGAAAAGAAGCCTGAGATGTACATGGACAGGTCAGAGAATAAAAGGAAAGCCTGCTGTCCCCTTTTGCCCAATAAACATAGAATTCTGGCTTCAGTTTCTTTCCCCCCCGTGTTGGGGAAAGTCAGTAAAGGAATGGAGAGTGAGAGACGAAATATTTGTTCTAGAGCTCCCAAAGAGGGTGGGGTTGGGGGGGTAGGAATCTCTTCTTCTGTGGGCCGAAGTGAGAATGTAGTGAGAGAAGAAAAAGGGTTTTTCCTAACCAAAATAATTATTAGAAAAGTGGAATCTAAAACATTTTTTTTTTAAAAAGAGGATGATGAGTGTCCTGAGTTGTATAATTAATTGACTCAAATATGCTTTATTTGAGTAATAGAAATATGGCCTTATTTAAGCACATATGATATTTTTATGAAGCCTCAGCACAAAGAAAATAAGCAATGAAGAAAAGCAAAATGACAGATGTTTTCAAATATGCAATAGGATGCTTTAGGGAAATGAAGGAGAATGCCACCTAAGGACAGTGGTAGAGAAGGCTGGAAGGGCAGGTGACTGGAGAAGGGCTAAGAGGTTAGGGTAGGGCTGAGGTTTGGGAGCCACAGCAGTGTTGTCTTCTACAGAGACTTGTCATAGGGGAGTGTTCCTCAGGCTTCTGGCACACCCAGAGGTAATGGAAGAGCAGTTCACAAAAAGACTATTTTAAGTGTGGGCACAGTTAGAAAAAACAAGGGATGATGAAGTGCTCAGGAGCTAACAACAGTGGGGAGACCCTACAGGAGCAATGGTACAAAGTAGTCACTGGAATCTGGCAAAAGCTTTAGCTGTCGGTGAGGGGTTAGGTGGAGAATCACTGAGTCAGTGGAAGAAGAAGCTGTGGGATAAATACTCTAACTTCTTTCTGTCTCCCCTCACCCTCCCAAGTTCTGCTGGTGCCTCCAGGACAAACTCAACTAGACGCCAGAGGTAAGGAATCCCAGTCAGTATGGTCATAGAGAGCAGCCTCCTAGGGTCTTTGGTGGGATAGCGAAGGATCAGGAAGGTCAAGCGGAGAATAGCCTGCACAATATTTTGGTGGAATGCAAGGGAGGAAGTGTTGGGGAAGAAGCTGTATTAAATTTCCTGCAGCAGTTTAATAAATTAATTGCCCTCAAACATTCATTGAGCAATTGCTCTGCCTGGTGTTGGGGATACCAAATAAACAGAGACCCTGTTTGGTCTTGAGAGGATCATAAGCCAGCAGAGTCGTGATTCTAATGTTAGATGGTGGAGACTTTGGAAGACAGGAATAGCAAAAGACAGCTCTGCCTGATGGAGTCAGTGAAACTGTCCCCAGAAGGAGATGACTTTTGAGCTGGATATTGAGTTTGTATAGAGGATCATTAGGTAGAGGAGAGTATTAAATCTCCCTGGTATGGAGAAGGGTGCAGATGCTGTGAGAATATGGGGAGAAGGTACAGGTCAGGGGAGGAAGATGAGACAGAATCTGATGATCTTTGCGAGCTAGACCGAAGAGTTTGGATTTTATCCTTTACATTGGCAATGGGAGTTAACAGAGGCTTATAAAAGACATTGCTTTTTTTAAAGGATGGGGGAACTGATAATGGGTGCTTTTCCTAGCAACTTCTTTTCTTGGTATGCTTTCCTTCTTTTTCCTCTCATTTTTTTCCTTCACTTCTCTTCACCATTCACCATATTTTTTTCCATTGTTGTGTTTCTGGTAGATGAAACCTCCAAGGTTAAGGGGGTAGTTACAGTGGATTTGATGTAGGGAAAAGAAAAGGAAACATTCCAGGTCTTTAAAAAATTTCTACTTCAGTTGCCAGTAGGGGTTTAATTTGTGGATGGTAGAAATACTGAGGATGCTGGCACAGAAATTAAAATGCTTAATAAACCAATGCTTAGTGGTCTACCACAACAAAATAAAAATGAGATGTGACACATGAAAACTTGAAAACTTGTCTTGAAATACTATTAATATACCCTGATGTGTATTATTGTAGACTGAAAAAATAAAAATACAAGCATATACTCTCACATTACTTTCCCACACATTGATCTGCAAAGATAAAACTCTTCAAGACTTTGGGGAGAAAGTCCATTACTGAATCTAACAACCATCTTCTATCTGCACTTTTATTTTATATACCCTTTACACCTGTTTAATTAATCCTAAACATGAGGCTGACTGCTAATTAAACAGCCTGGAAGTGACTGACTGAAGGTAGTAATTTGAGATAATTAGTTTTGGTTTCAAACACTCAATTTTCACACTTTCTGCTCATTTTTAGAAAGGGTGGCTCATTATTATAGGCAGGGTAGGAGTTGCATAAGTAATTTTACTGCTGGACTCTTAGTAGCTCAGGAAGTGGGAGTATCGGTATCCAAATAGGACAAAGAAATGGTATAGTGCTATAGAATTTGTTATAGAATGCTCCCCTATTCCCTTCCCCCCACACAACCCATACTTGCACATACACAGAATTTATTCTAAAGTGAAAGTCAGATGGCTAACTTACTTTCATTAGAATATAGGAATGCACATGCTTTTGATATTTGGGAAATTTTTACCTAGTAAGACTTAGATCTCACTAAGTTATCTACGGTTTCCTTCCCAGATCCTCTGAAAACAAACAAGAAAAGGTGAAAAAGGGCAAGATTTGGTGTGTGGTTTGAGATTTGGAGGGGTGTCCTTGAGAGTAGTTATGTACTATGGAGGCACAAAATCTAACCAGGAGAGGCTGGGTGCGGTGGCTCATGCCTGTAATCCCAGCACTTTGGGAGGCCGAGGCGGGTGGATCACGAGATCGGAGATCGAGACCATCCTGGCTAACATAGTGAAACTCCGTTTCTACTAAAAATACAAAAAATTAGCTGGGTGTGGTGGCGGGCGCCTGCAGTCCCAGCTACTTGGAAGGCTGAGGCAGGAGAATGGCGTGAACCTGGGAGGCAGAGCTTGCGGTGAGCCGAGATTGCGCCACTGCACTCCAGTCTGGGTGACAGAGCGAGGCTCCTTCTCAAAAAAAAAAAAAAAAAAAAAAAAAAAAAAAAAAAAAATCTCTAACCAGGGGAAAAATTTGTCAAGATCAGGCCAGTATATCTGGCAGAGAAGGCAAAGGGCAGGATGAGATGGGTCAGATGTTTTTCACGGTCCCACAGTGTTAACAAGTAAGTTAACACGGTCCCCACTAGGAGAACAGAACCAGAAAGAATTTGGGGTTAAATGGGCCACGCTATTCTGGGTACTCACTGTTACGGCTAATGTAGGTGGATCCAAGTTACACGGAAGCCGAATGAATATTCAGCACCCTGGACAGCTCCAAGCACATTGCTCTGCTGCTCCTGCTCCTGGGGTGACTTTTATATTTTAGGGACTTCACTGTCATTTCACTGGCCACCAGTATGGAATAGGACTCTCTAGACTTAGGAAGGTTATTTAGATGTTGAGAGCTTTATAAATATATCAAAGGTGGAGTTGAAACGTCTATATAGATTGGGAATCATTTGTCTAGACTGTGGTGGGGACTATTGGATCCCAGAGTGTGCAGCCCTGTGGGGAAAGATGGAACTGCAACCTCTGACATCCTCTGAGCACTGATGTTAGCTGCAGCAAGTGATGTAGCACACTGTTAATTTTTTTATGTACAAGTCAAACCTGCATCTTCAACCAAGCTACCTGAATTAGGGCGTCTTGGAGTCATTTTGACCTCTGAACTTTCACTCATACCACGGCATGGCAGCAGAGGGGTTACTAGACACAACCACATAGCCCACTCTCCTACATTATTGAGAAATGACATAAGATTCCTCGTTTTGAAAAATTTCTGGCAATTCACCCCATTAAAAGAAAATTAGTCTCTTCTTCTAAAGAATGTATGGTCTGGATTCCCTTTTCTGTGATGTTTTGGATGGGGTTAGAAAGATTTTTCTATAAGAGGATATGTGGTTGCTGGCAATTCTCAAATCTTTTTGTGGCACTCTGATTATATCAATAAACAGTCAATAGACTTGTAAAACTATATATTTAAAATAATTTACTAAAAATGTAGTCTTAAGACTGCAATGGCATCAAGAGTAAAAAAATCTCATATTAAATTCCCTGTTAGTTATTGTATAGCATTCATGTCCTATAAAACCAAAGCCAGTTTCAGAGGTGACCTTTTCTGATGCATATACCTTCGTTTTTCTCTTGTTTCTGCACCAGAGCTTATCATGTACAGACTAAAAAAGCAACATCAACAAAAAGCACAAATGTTTTGCTTTGGCTCCAGAAACAATGGAAACTAAAGCAAACTGAAATTCTTTCTCACTGTTTAGAAATATTGTGCATTGAGAGAAAGTAAGCCTATAGATCATTCAAAAATACTTTCTAATTAAATTGGTAGTCATAAAACTGTATTTTGGCTTCAGGCTGATACGTCTAGGTTTCTGGTATAGCCTTGGCTGTTTAGCTCGTATGACAATCCATCATTCTTCAAGATTCTTCTTGGGTTGAAATGACCCATCGTTTGTTTTGCAGATACCTCAAATCAGCTATGCATCCACAGCCCCAGAGCTAAGTGATAACACCAGGTATGACTTTTTCTCTCGAGTGGTCCCGCCTGACTCCTACCAAGCCCAAGCCATGGTGGACATCGTGACAGCACTGGGATGGAATTACGTGTCGACACTGGCTTCTGAGGGGAACTATGGTGAGAGCGGTGTGGAGGCCTTCACTCAGATCTCGAGGGAGATTGGTAAGCATATATTTATCAGATGATTGTATTTGGAGGTAACAGGTTGCTGATGCTTGAGCATCTCCAAGTGCTCTCTTATCTGTAGGGAATAATTAGAACTCCTACAAATGCATGAACTAGGCTGTCCACTCTAGAGGGAAGCTGGGTTTATTATAAATGATTTTGTTTTTCATAGGCCTATCAAGGTGACATTTTGGTGCTAATTTAGGAAGTAGGGCTCCTGACTCAAGTGAACATTTTTTAAAGTTGTCTGTTTTGACAAGGGAGTTTGCTGGCACATTAGAGGCACTGTAAATTTGAATAAATGACATAGTATTTGATTGTTCTAGATGGAAGTTTACATTAGCAAGTCATTAAATTAAAAAAAAAAGTCAGTGGAATTTAACATCCAACACTAGAGGGATTAAGTCTAGTAATCATCTTAAAACAATGCTGAAGTAGCCCCCAAGGCTATACTTAAGCAATATTCTTATTGTCATGTTTGACTTTTTGCATTTTTATTCTTAACGAAAACTCTGAAGCTTAGGGTGTGGTGAAGGGCAAGATGTAAAAACTTGTTTACAACAAGGTACTGCTGACCTCCATCCTGGGCTTTTTTTCAAGGTGCTTATTCAAGTGTCTAGGCATTTCACCATCTTGTATATGTACCAATGAGGTTATAAATCCATTCTACTACTTTAAAAACAGAGCAAAACAGAGGAACAACTTAGAGCACAGATCTTAACTGCTGATTTGTCAACAACGTATCTTTGTGAATGAAATATGTTATTGTTACTTAAGTACTATTATTCTTATTAAGAATGAATGAATTTTTCTATAAGTAATAATATTTTGTGGAAAGATTAAAGTGTCCATTGATTGTTTTTCAGTAATTTTGAGCCTGTAGAAAGACATTATGTTGATAAATTTATTGTTTTTCTTAGAGGCCTCGACTCAGAAAAAGATCATGGGAGTGATTTGGGCTTAACCATAATTACCAAGGACAAAAAGTCTGATGTTATTGAAATAGGATTTTCACTTGAGAGACTTGCAGATGACTGCAAGCTTTTCTGTACATAGTAGGGCATAGAAAATTATAATACACAATATTTAGTATCTTTAACATTTGTTCTACATTTGTGCTATTGCAGAAAATGTATAAAAGGCCTGGTCTTGTTGGACAGATTGGGCTAATTGATTTAATTGGACAACTGTTCACACCTGCTGTAAGTGTGCATGATGCCATAATCTTTGCTCTCTGGGAATTTATATCATTATTGCTATAAAATGGATTCAAAACATTCAATTGATCTTTAAATTATGACAAATTATATTACCTTCTTGGATAAAAATCTAAAGTTCATCTTTAGAGGAAATGCCCACTCAAATGAAAACAATAGCTTCTGGAAATAGCATTAATGTATTATTTAAGCAACTGATGTCAGTTCTTACCAGAGTGATAATTCAACAAGAGAAGGAAACTAATAAAGTATGTATTGAAATAAGTTTTCTGCAGTGATCCTGGACATTCTACAACTTGAGGACACATTTTGTGTGCTTGAGATAGATTACTATAAAAAATTCAAAACAGGACATAATCTTCCAATTGTTGCAGAATCTGACAAAATGCATTGTTCTAAAAGTTAAGTGAAACCACAGTTTTATTCTTTTGACTAAAATAAGAAATACTTAGCTTTTATTTTTTAGGGAGCATTGCTATGCTTTGGTAATACTGTCACATAAAAGGATTTAGATGGTGCCATTCATTATTCCTGTTTCTATCATAGTCATTAGCATGGGAGAAAATAATTTTGGTGCCTTGTATATGCTCTTGATTAGAGCAACACATTCCTTCTGTGTTGATCTTTTCAGTATTCTGTGACTTGATTGGTTGTCCATTCTATTTCAGTTCTTACTTATCTGGGGAATGGAGGAGGGATGGATTGTCAATTAATATGCAGAATACTGAAAAGGCCAAATTAGTACCACACTGGAGTATGCCATGGAATATATTAAATATCAAAATCATCCCTCATTTTAATGACAAAGATTTTTATCTAGAACAAAAATAGCTGAAAATTAAACCTTTTATAAGACAATGATATTAATGGGAATGGCAAATGGTAGCAACTTAACCCATTCTGAAATTATCTGATGTCTCTAATGAAAATTCATTAGTTCTAAAACATTTGCAGCTCTTACTACAACACTGATGACATCTGTCACCATGTTAGTAGTGTGTTTTTAAAAAAAACCTCAGTAGCTTGACTGAAGGAGATGTATACATTAATTTAGTTTGGAGTGTCTGCCCATTAATAAAATTGTATATTTCCCCAAGTCATAATGTTCTCTGTCCTTTGTTCTGAATTTCTCTTTAGCAACATTGATTACTAAGAAATTTCAGTGTAAATTTAGGCTTCCTCTGTCTTACCTCTCATTAACTCAAGCAGATCATAATGGAGTGATGGTGAAATGAAAATTGGTTTAGTGATAAATTGCTTCTAGAATGGTTTTCATTTTAACAAAATCAGACTTGGGGAAATCTCCTTTGTTAATCTGGGAGAATGAAGTTTATGAGTGTATGGTGGTCATGATCAGACCTCAGTGATGGCTCTTCCCTAGTTGAGATCTTTCTGAAGGGGAGAGGGCCAGGAGAAGCTTGATAAAGACAAATATCCCCTTGATATCCCAGCTGTTGTAGTGTCATCCCAAGGCATCTCTTGACTATAGGATTATTGCTGGAGAAGGAAAAAAATATATTTGGTATCAGCAAATAGCACAGTTTTACTGACTGGAGCATAGTTTGTATAGTGAAGTATGGGAGACAAAATTGGAAGGCTTGACATAGACACATGATTATTTCAAATCATAGGTTGTTTATTTTATCCTTAGTTTTCTAGACAATGGAGGTGTGCTAGGCCATTCTGCATTGCTATAAAGAAATCCCTGAAAGTGAGTAATTTATGAGAAAAGAGGTTTAATTGGCTCATGGTTCTGTGGGCTGTACAGGAAGCATAGTGGCATCCACTTCTGGGGAGGCTTCAGGAGGCTTACAATCATGGCAGAAGGTGAAGCAGGAGCAAAGGAAGGAGGTGCAGCACACTTTTAAATGACCAAATTTTGTGAGAACTCACTATCTTGAAGACAGCACCAGGTGACGAGAGATCCTCCCCATGACCCAAACACCTTCCACCAGGCCCTGCCTCCATCACTGGGGATTACATTTCGATGTGAGATTTGGGTGGGGATAAATATCCAAACTATATCATTCCACCTTGGTTCCTCTCAAATCTCATGTCCTTTTCACATTGCAAAATACAATTATGCCTTCCCAATAGTCCCCACAAATGTCAACTCATTGTAGCATTAACTCAAAAGTCCAGGCTGGGTGTGATGGCTCATGCCTGTAATCCCAGCACTTTGGGAGGCTGAGGTGGAGTTTGGGACCAGCCTGGCCAACATGGTGAAACCCAGTCTCTACTAAAAATTAGCCAGGCATGGAGGCATGTACCTGCTGTCCCAGCTACTTGGGAGGTTGAGGCAGGAGAATTGCTTGAACCTGGGAGGTGGAGGTTGCAGTGAGCTGACATTACACCAATGCACTTCAACCTGGGTTACAGACCAAGACTCCATCTCAAAAAAAAAAAAAGATATCCGAGTTCAAAGTCTCATCTGAGACAAAGCAAGTCCTTTCCACCTATGAGCCTGTAAAATAAAAAACAAGTTATTTACTCTTAAGATACAATGTGAGTAGAGGCATTGGATAAACATTCCTATTCCAAAAGGAAGAAATTGCCAAAACAAAGGGGCTGCAGGCTCCATGCAAGTTCAAAACTTCAAAACACAGCAGGGAAGTTATTACATCTTAAAGCTCCAAAATGGTTTCCTTTGACTCCATGTCCCACATCCAGGGCACACTGTTGTGAGGGGTGGGCTCCCAAGGCCTTAGGCAGCTCCACCCCTGTAGCTTTTCAGGGTTCAGCCCTTGTGTCTTCTCTCATAAGGTGTTGAGTACCTGCAGCTATTCCAGGCACCGGGTGCAAACTGCTGGTGGATCTACTATTCTGGAGTCTGGAGGATGGCCTCTTTCTAACAGCTCCATTTGGCAGTGCCCCATTGGGGACTCTGTGTGGGGGCTCCAACTCCACATTTTCCCTTGGCAATGCCCTTGTAGAGGTTTTCTGTGAGGGCTCTGCCCCATCAGCAGGCTTCTGCCTGGGTGCCTAGGCTTTTCCATACATCCTCTGAAATGTAGGCAAAGGGTGCCAAGCCTCATCACTCTTGCATTCTGTGCACTTGCAAGCTTAATGCCACATGGAGGCTGCCAAGGTTTATAGTGGCTCATACTCTCCAGAGCACTGGCATGAGCAATATCTGAGGCCCTTTGAGCCAAGGCTAGAGCTGGAGTGGCTGGGATGTGGGTAACAGTGTCCTGAGGCTGCACAGGGCAATGGGGCCCTGGACCTGGCCCATGAAAGGACTCTTCCCTCCTATGCCTCTAGGCTGTGATAGGAGGGACTGCTATGAAGGTCTCTGAAATGCCATGGAGGCCTTTCCCCCATTGTCTTAGATATTAGGACTTGGCTCCTTTTAGTTATGCAAATATCTCTAGCAAGTGGTTGCTCCACAGCCTGCTTGAATTCCTCTCTTGAAAAAGCTTTTTCTTTCTCTGCCCCATGGCTATGGTATAAATTTTCCAAACTTTTATACCCTGCTTCCCTTTTAAATATAAGTTGCAGCTTTAAGTCATTCCTTTGCTCCCACATCTGAATGTAGGTTATTAAAAGCAGCCAGGCCACATTTTGAATGATTTGCTGCATAGAAATTTCTTCTGCCGTATACCCTAGGTCATTATTTTCAAGTTCAAACTTCCACAGAGCCCTAAGGCATGAAGAGAATGCAGCCAAGCTGTTTGCTAAGGCATAACACAGATAACCTTTGCTCCAGAGTACAGTAAGTCCCGCATTTCCATCTGAGACCTCAGCAGCCAGGATTTCACTGTCCATATCACTATTACCATTTTTGGTGAAAACCATTTAACTGGTCTCTAACAAGGTACAAACTTTCCCTCATCTTCCTATCTTCTCCTGAGCCCTCCAAACTCTTCCAACCTCTGCCTGTTACCCAGTTTCAAAGTCACTTCCACATTTTCAGGTATCTTTATAGCAATGCCCCACCCCTCAGCACCAATCTTCTGTATTAGGCTGTTCTTGCATTTCTCTAAAGAAACACCCAAGACTGGGTAATTTATGACAAAAGGGGTTTAATTGGCTCATGGTTCTGCAGGCTGTACAGGAAGCTTAGTAGCATCTGCTCCTGGGGAGGCCTTTTGAGATTTACAGTCATCATAGAAGGTAAAGCAGGAGCAAGCACACCACATAATGGAAGCAAGAGCAAGAGACAGTTGGGAATGGGGGAGATGCAACACACATTTCAGCCACCAGATCTTGTGGGAACTCACCATCCTGAAGATAGCACCAAGCCATGAGGGCTCTGCCCCCATGTCCCAGCACCTCCCACCAGGCCCCACCTTCAGCATTGGGGATTACAGTTGCACATGAGCTTTGGGCAGGGACAAATATTCAAATTATATTAGGAGAAAACTGCTGAGGAGAGGGGGATCTATCAGAATGTATATTTAAGGTTGTACTATGAGAAGTAAAAGACAAGGAGACCAGTTCAGGGGCCATTCCAATAAAAATCTTGGCCTGATATAGGGCAGTGATAATAGAAATGGAAGAGGAGACAGACTTGGGGGTCATTTGTGAGGTGAAGTCTAGGGAATTTAGTAACTGATTGGACACAGAGCTTGAAGGTATGAAAGAAGTTAAAGTTGAACTTGAAATTGTATACCTGGGCAACTAGGAAAAGGCAGGTACCGTAAACAGAAAAGAGATAGTAAAATGAACACAGTAAACTTTAGGTAATAGCACATAGCTTTGTGGAGAAGAATAGCAAGGAACATTGATCTAGAGCCAAGCAGGAACTGAGATATAGATCAAAGTTCATTCTCATAAAATTGAGGATGGAAAGGTGGTTGCTAAGGTGAGAAGTAAAGGGGAATGAGGATGGACTCATGGCGAGAAGTTTTCATATAAAGGTGTATGATATGGTTTGGCTGTGTCCCCACCCAAATCTCACCTTGAATTATAATAATCCCCATGTGTCAAGGGTGGGGCAAGGTGGAGATCATTGAATCATGGGGGTAGTTTCCCACATACTGTTCTCATGGTAATGAATGAGTCTCATGAGATCTGATGGTTTAATAAATGAGAGTTCCCCTGCACAAGCATTCTTGCATGCCACCATGTAAGACGTGACTTTGTCCCTCATTTGCCTTCCACTATGATTGTGAGGCCACCCCCAGCCATGTGGAACTGTGAGTCAGTTAAACCTCTTTCCTTTATAAATTACTCAGTCTTGGGTATGTATTTATTAGCATTGTGAGAACAGACTTATACAGTGTGGGAATAATGGCCTAGACATTGCAATGGGGAGGTAACAGTATGATGGAGTGTTCTCTTTTCATGGGTTTATGGTCATGGGAGGGCTCTCAGTGTCCTTTAAAGAAGACTTCAATTATTGGAGATGATAAAAGGAGCTCCTCAGAAAAAAAAATTAACAATGTTGAGCAGTGCTTCATAAGAAAACATGAACGTTTGCCAGAATGCATAGCTGAACATGCACAGTAGGGTTGGGGTTAGGGCTAGGGTTCCTACATGAAGTGAGGTCCTTGAAAGGAGGTATTTTATAGTAAAGTATAGTAAACTAGGTGGCTTAAAATAATAGAAATTTATCATCTCACAGTTCTGGACACTAGAAATAAAAAATTAAGGTATCAGCAGGGCCATGCTGCTTCTGAAACTTGTAGGAGAGAATCCCTCCTTGCCTGTGTTAGCTTCTGGTGTTTGCTGACAATCCATGGTATTCCTTGGCTTGTAGATGCATCACTACAGTCTCTGCCTCTACCATCACATGACTATCTTCTTCCATCTCGTGTTTGTCTCTGTGTCTTCTCTTCTTATAACAATGCAGACGTATTGGAATAAAGGCCCACCCTACTCCAGTGTGACCTCATCTTAACTAACTATATTTGCAATGACCCTCTTTCCAAATAAGGTCACATTCTGAGGTACTGGGGTTAGGATTTCAATGTATTTTTCTTGGGAGATAATTCATTTTTTAACAGAGGGTGAAGGAGGGTATACTCAGAAAGTTAGCTTCCAGTGATAGGGATGGGAGGTGGGCCAGGAGGACAACATGTTGGTAATAAGGATGAGAGGGGCTTAAGTAGACAGAATTTAGTTAATGGAGAAGCCTGTAATATAGCGGTTTCACAAGTTCCTTTTGGAATGTTATGGAATTCTACTCTCTCAATACTGACTCTTGGGTAAATGAGGTAACCTAATGGATAATTCAGGGTTCCAGACTGGGGTAAGTGACGGGATCCCAGTGTCTGTCTGGCTTTCCTAGGTAGTTGAGAGCTTCCCAATAGGATCACAATAGACACTGCCAACACAGGTGTGTACCTGCTGTTCACCTGCCCTGCTTTGTGTAATTCCAAGAAACTTCTCTTTGATGACACCTGGAAAATTACATAAATCCAGAGAAGTTTTTTCTGGCCTAATTTATTTTTATTTCCCTCTTTAGTCTTTTGGTTTGAGGGAAGAGAATAGCTTAGTTGCTGCTGGTTAAGACCTACATGTTACACAACCCTTAGCTGTTAGGTCCACAGTCATCTATTTCTGTCTTGTTTAAATTCCTTGATATAATGTTTCACTGATATTATAATAAAGGAGTTGATAATATTCATTCATGCTTTTCCATCATAAGCTCTGGGCCTGGTGGCTCATAACTCAATAAATGACTTCCTTTAGTCTTTTGACAGGTTCCTTCTCTTCTTTGTCTTACATTATTATATTATTTTTAAAAGAAGACAGGATAATAAATGTTAATGCTACTGCTATCATTATAAGGGGCAAGGAAGCTAAAGTTTTATCTCTGAAGATAAAAGGAATATGTGAAAACATATCTTTTCACTGTAGATTTGCACAGTATGGTGGCACAGCTTCTTTAATCAGTCATCATGTTTATGAATGGCTTATTGAAGATGACAGGTCTTCAAGTCGTCATTGCATACATTACAGGGGGCAGAATGGACCTGATTCTGTCAAATATTCTACTATATGTGTCTTTCTCCCCTAAATTTGCAAATGCTGGAAGCTTCTGACTATTGTTTGACATGTTCAGAATATTAACGTCTTAGGAGTTGGAAGAGAACAGAGAGTTGTTGGGACGGAAGATTCTGTTTGAAATGTTAATGTAATGAACCAATTTAATTAGTTCATTTTTTGTGTATATAAAATGACAGTTGCCAAAAAGTTTGATGGAGTTTTTTTTTTTTTTTTTTTTTTTTTTTGGTGAGGGTCAAGCAATAAAGTAAGGAAAATTTCATCCCTAGTGTACAATCGAAACGTGTTCACTGATCATATTTTTAACGTATCTTCATACAGTTTTAAAAGAAAGTATTTTCCCCTCTTGGATTATAAACAAGAAACAAGTTTCTGTTAACTGAAATGGATTCACTTTAAGATTAAAACAAAGTATTTTCAATGACAGAAAGAAAAGAATACATAAAGAGCAGTGTTTCCCCTCAGATGTTCATTGCTTTGGAAAAATGACTTCCAGCAGGCAAAAATCAATTTGACAAAAGTATTAATGTTGTAAAATACTATGAATGAAAGGAAACAATTTAATTCAATTGAAAATTTTACTTTATATTCGTACAGCTGAGTTCCATTGATAACACCACATTTTGAGTTACAAATCACATTTAATTAATATTAACACCAGGTAATTGGCAAGAATAACTTCAAAGGAGGGCTGAGAAAATTGCAAATTGGAACTGCAGGTGCAGTGATACTGTAGAAGCTTTATAGGGATCCAAAGGACATGCATATGATTTTAACAATTATTGCAGAACCTGATCAAATAGAGTGTCATTTCAAAGCTGTTCTTCACCCCAGCCATTCCTAATATTTAGGGCCTAGTAACTGCCAAGTAGCAACAGCTGCTGTTAATATGAAACAGCAAACAGCATTCAAATAAGTGCTTTAAAACCTATGATTCTTATGCTGTAGTTAAGTTGTTAGTAAACAATGGCAGTTTGATGCAGTAGAACCAACCTTGCAGTCAGAAGCACTTCTTTAAATCCCTATTTTTCAATTATGAGATTTTGTTAACAAGCTTCTCTGAGGATTTCCTTGTCTGTAAAATGGAGGCCCTTTCTGCTCAGTAATAATCCAATGATAGAATTCTTGTGAATGTTCTTTATGAACTTGAAAGTGCTACTTAATATCAGGTATTACTAGTGAAAGGAATGGGGATAATACAGATTTTCCCCTCAAAGCCATAACAAAGCTGTATATTATCCTAAAGATGGTAGGTATGTTGCCTGGCGTGTAGGATATTTGAAATAGCAGAGTGTTTTTGCTTGATCTTAGCTATATGTGGCTAAGATTCTACATGAAAGACCAGAGAGGAGGATTTCAAGTGACTCCTGACCATCTCCTCTCTCTTTTCTCTCTTCCAGTTCTCAATGCCATCCACCCACTCCTGGGCTAAGTATTCTACCATCCTATTCTTGTCATCCTTGGTTATTGAATATTATTTACCATGTCGCCTAACAGTTGTTTCTGCTTAAATGTGACCATTCAGTTGCCACTTTAAAAGGGTTGAGATTTGAGGACAAGTTTGGGGTATTTTGCCTCATCCTTAGCAATGTGCTTCCAGAGTCCCTGTGCGTAACTCTGTGGTACCACTTGCCACTCTGATTGCAGTGCCGATTTCTCTGTTAATCTCTTCTATCAGGACATGTTTTATCTTAGTGGAAAGATCCCCATTACCCAGTACAGTACCTGGCATGTAACAGGTGCTTCATGAATTTCTGTTGAATGACCATTGTCACCAGATTCATGGTTGTGTTAGTAATGTGAGTCTGCGGGTAAGGTTTGCTCAGCCTCTGGGAAACAAAGGGCAGGGCTACTTCCAAACATGCTTTATAACCTTCAGGGGTTACTGTAATGTTAAGTCACGTTTTTATTGCTGGCAAATACCAAGCCGATAATCTGTAGGTTCATCCCAACTCTAATCTCTTAGGCAGCACTGGGGAGTGGTTAAGAACTTCTCACTGGCTGGGTTTATGTTCTAGATTTGTCATATTGTAGCAAAGGGATCTGGGTAACTTACTTAATCATGTTGTACCCCAATTTATTCATGTGTAGAATGGGGATAACAATTGTACAAGAATTGAGTGAGATACGTAACAATGTGTGGCTCATGGCTAGTGTTCAATAATGGTCAATTTGTTTTTTTTTTTTTTTTGAGACCCAGTCTCACTCTGTCACTCAGGCTGAAGTGCAGTGGCATGATCTCGGCTCACTGCACCCTCTGCCTTCTGGGTTCAAGCGATTCTCCTGCCTCAGTCTCCCAAGTAGCTGGGATTACAGGTGCATGCCCCCACGTCTGACTGGTTTTTATATTTTTAGGAGAGATAGGGTTTCACCATGTTGGCCAGGCTGGTCTTGAACTCCTGACCTCAAGTGATTCATCTGCCTTGGCCTCCCAAAGTTCTGGCATTACAGGCACGAACCACCACGCCCAGCCTCAATTTGTATCTTGTAAGGAGCCCATCTACACCAGCAGGTAGCCTATGAGTGTTCTTACTGCTCTGAATATATGTCCAATTTGCTCAATGAGCAAAAGGCAGCAGAGAGGCTAAGTGCTCAATTAAATGCAGCCCATTCTTGCCATTCCTGAAACTTGCTCCGTACCTTAGCAGTGATAAATCTTATTGTTTCTTCACATGACTAATGTACTACCTAGCATAGTGCTGGCCATAGTTAAATACATGAATTCATGAAATACCAGTCAGAAATGGCTCACCAAATTTGCTTGCTTCTTTTTTATTTTGAATCTTCTTAAGAATGAATCAATTCAGTGAGCATTTTTAGTGTAAGCTTTGAGGATACAGAAACAAATCATGGTCTTTGCTTTCCAGCAGGTCACTATGTTTCAGAGGAGGTGGAGATGCAAACAATTACAAATTCATGTGATCTTTGCCTTAATGGAGGCATCATTTAGAGGCATTGCCTCCAAAACACTGCCTGAGAGAGAGCATCCTGCAGTTCATATAATGAAAAGACCTGGCATGAGACAGTGGAACAGGACAGCTTATGGACCCCAAGCTTGAAGGAAGTACACAATGGCATATGAGTTAAATTAATTCTGACAACTTGAGTAGAAACACAGTTTCCTAAGAAAAAGAGTGCAAAAAGTTGAATGTAGAATATTATGCCAACTTTGTAATGTAATAAATATATGAGAAATGTTTAACATGTGTAAAATATCTAGTGTTTGTAGATCATCTGTTGGTATGTAGTAATCATCAGATCATCTGTTGGTATGTAGTAATCATCTGTTGGTGATTACTCTCATGTATCCTCTTACATGCAATCAGTGTGTGGCTTTACCTGACAGTGTTAGTCCCTGTTTTCCATGATCACCCCTACCCAGCATCACCCATGCCCTTGCAGCGATTTCAGTTTTGTTCAGTTCCTGAGTCTTAGCAGGGCCAACAGCTTCTGCCCAACATCAACCCACAAGTTGCCAGGGTTTGGAATGGTTTTGTCATGAGGGACCCTGTATTTGACTGTCCTGGAGTGAACCCTGAGCCCCTCTCTGTCACTGCAAACTCACAGTG
Organism: Macaca fascicularis; assembly: GCF_037993035.2. NCBI lineage: Eukaryota > Metazoa > Chordata > Mammalia > Primates > Cercopithecidae > Macaca > Macaca fascicularis. The sequence continues at coordinate 168,752,705 of NC_088377.1, read as the reverse complement.
ATGTCCCACCAGACATTTGACTTACAGTTCAGATCCTTGGAGATGGACATGTCCCCAAAATCTGGCCTCCTGGTTTTGGACCATGACACACTACCTATTCCTTGTCAACTTTACCTGACTGGGTTGAAGTGTCTCCTCCTCTGCCTTTATTCTCTCACAGCTGGTAAGGTCTGACTATGCATGAAGTCATCGAGCAGAATCCTGGCTATCGTATGGGGCCCTGACCCCCTCTAGCTTGTTGTCTTTATATTTATCATGTTCTTTTAGTGTCATACAAATGAATAAATGTGAATTCCCAAGTGTAAGAGAATTTAGCCTCAAGTGATAGATTGAACCTCTTTCCCAGAGATTCCTGTGCAAATGCTTCAAAAGGGCCAGGAGCTTCACATGAACTGTGTGGTCCCTGTTTTCGGTTGTTTTCCTGCTACCTTACTCCCATTGCCAACTGTATTAGTTTGCTAGGGCTGCTGTAACGAAGTCCCATAAACTGGGTGGCTTGAGCAACAGAAATTTGGCCTCCACAGTTTGGGGGCCAGAAACTTGAGATCAAGGTGTCAGCAGACTTGGATCTTCCTGAGGCTGTGAGAAGGAATCTCTTCCAGCCTCTGTCCTTGCTTCTTGTGGTTTGCTGGTGATATTTGGCATTCCTTGGCAAGTAGAAGCGTCACTTCAATCTCTGCTTTCCTCTTTACATGGCATCTCCCCAATCATGGCTGCCAGATTGAGCCTGATTAATGAAGTTCTCTCTGACCTAAGCACATATTTGTTCTGGTTCTTTGGGTGAATTTTGGCCCTGGGATTACCCATTTTCTTCTGAGGGATTAGCTTCTGTGATCAGAGCCTTGCCAGCTGGTCTCTGCATGCCTCGCAAGTCATGACAAGAAGTGTGCTTCTCTCCCATGCTTAGCCCCAAAGAAATCACATTCTTTTATTTTCCTTTCCAAAGTCATTTCCTTGTTAAAGCCATTGTGTTTGGAAACTCCAGCACTAGATGAGAGCTTTAAGATGCAATCTGTACTTACTGTGTTGATAGAACGTAATATAAAAACACCCTTCTTCAGAAATGAAGCGACATCAGAATCTATTTATGTCATTTTTTATAGGCCCTAAAAGAGTTGGCCTGGGAATTAGGAGTGTGTTTTCTCAGTTTACTTCATCATGTATCAACTAAGCAACAAATATAGTTTCCTTGAAAATAAATGGCTTCATAATATAATAAAATCAGAAGGCTATCAGATGAATAGTTGATTGAAATAGGTGCCAATTATTTCAGAGGTTACGTCCGTTGATAGAACTTGGCTGCAGTCTCTGTCCTCTAGGATCTGCATGTTTGACAGACTGGGCTGCTTTGCTTTTTTCACTCTTACCTGACCAAAGCCATTTCATGATTCATTGGGGGTCCCACAAGAGGAAGGCAGAGGAATGGAAATAAAGTGAAACTCAAGTCAGCACATTTTGTTTCTTGTTAACAGCTCTGGGAAGAGGTTTGGTTGGGAAAGGAATTTCAAGTAATGATTTAAACATATCTTCTGGCAGTTGTAGCAGTGAGGAAAAAAAATAATGCCTCTTGTACCAGCTCAGATACACATCCAAGGCATTGGTACTTATGGTCATACGACTCTAGAGTTACATTTGCATCGTGAATCATGGCTGACATGTGCATAACGGTCTATTAAGGGAAATAGGGATGTTCAGAGTGCATTGCTAGCCTTGTGTGTTTCATATTGTGGAGGGCAACTACTGTTTTCCCCTTTAAAATGTTGCTTGATGTTAGTGTCAGAGGAAACCCTGTGATAGATGGAATTATTCACTTGAGCTGATATGACATTTTATTTAACAAATATTTGAGCCCCTACTGTGTGTTGGGGCCTTGTTATAGGTGGTAGGGATATGATGCTGAATGAATCAGACCTGCTTCCAGTCCTCATGCAGTTTCCAGCCAAGCTTACTCTCTTTGCATTTTTCATGTCCTTGTAGTCTCAGATCTCTCTAGGCTACAGGAATTTTGCCTAAGCCTACAGAGTGAGATGCCATGAACAGAGAGTCCATGAAAAGGTGGAGATGGCCTACATCTATATGAATAACTACTTGACCCCTTGGGTGTTCTGGAGATGCTGGAGTTCACTTGAGGTGTCCATGGCATGCTGGGGGTAAGGGTCACACATTTGAATGAGAAAGAACATGTGTACATGTGTTTTTGTGGGCACACACAGAGGACTAGACCTGGACCGAGGAAGAAGCTAGGCCAGCTTGCCAGGTGCAGTGTTTGGGAGCATTGCCAGATGCCGGTGGCATGAAGAATTTCATTCAGGCTCACAGAGCACAGATCAGAGATGGTGGTCTTGGTGAGGACCTAAACATACTGCCACATGGCAAAAGAGTCACACATACCACGCTGCAACCTGGAATCCCTGCATGTCCTCCATGTTAGTTTGGTTAACATTTTCTTTTCCTTCTTTTCTTTTTTTCTGAGACAGAATCTCACTCTGTCACCCAGGCTGTAGTGCAGCGGCACAACCTTGGCTCACTGAAACATCCGTTTCCTAGATTCAAGCGATTCTCGCACCTCAGCCTCCCAAGTAACTGAGATTACAGTCTTGCACCACCACGTCCAGCTATCTTTTTGTATTATTATTATTATTTTAGTAGAGACAAGATTTCACCATGTTACCCAGGCTCATCTAAACTCCTAGCCTCAAGGGATCCACCCGCCTCGGCCTCCTAAAGTGCTAGGATCATAGGCGTGGGCCACTGTGTCCAGCTAACGTTTTATTTTCCTTCTGTTCTCAGTTTATTTCCAGGAAGCCTTCTCTAATCTTCATCTCCTCCTCTTCCCACCTAAGTTAGATTTCTCTTCTATGTATTCTGTCAATGAAAACAAATCCAGACTTAGATAAGAAGGGATTTTATTCAGAAGACAGACCATTGCCACAGAGAGAATGCTCCGACCTCAGAAATTGACAAGTGTCACAAAATCAAAAAGAAAGAGGCTTCTCTTATATAGGGTAGGGAGAGATAAGCAGAAGCTTGATTAAAATTATAAAAGGGGAGCAAGCAATGGAAGGATGATCAGTGGGATGGTGGGGGCATGATCAGTGGGGCATGGGGGGATGACCAGTGGGACGGCGGCTGACTGGTGGGATGGTGGTGGTGGTGGGGGGTGATCAGTGGGATGGGGGGATGACCAGTGGGAGGGGGGGATGGTCAGTGGGATGGGAAATGATCAGTGGGATGAGGGGATGACCAGTGGGAGGGGGGATGACCAGTGGGGCAGGGGGGGATGATCAGTGGGATGTTGTGTGGGGGGGTGATCAGTGGGATGGGGGAATGATCAGTGGGATGGTGGAGGGGGGGTCATCAGTGGGACGGGGGAATGATCAGTGAGACAGGATGATGACCAGTGGGATGAGGGGGGGTGATCGATGGGATGAGGAATGATCAGTGGGATGGTGGGGGGGTCATCAGTGGAATGGGGGAATGACCAGTAGGACAGGGGGTGACCAGTGGGATGTTGGGGGGGGTGGGATGATCAGTGAGTCAGTGAGATGGCGGTTGGGGGTTGACCAGTGGGACGAGGGGATGACCAGTGGGATGGGGGGGTGACCAGTGGGACGGTGACATGACCAGTGGTACGGGTACATGACCAGTGGGACAGGGGATGATCAGTGGGATGGTGTGTGGGGGGCTGATCAGTGGGATGGGGGGATGAACAGTGGGGTCTGACAGGAATTGTCCTGCTGTGGCCAGCTGATTCTCAGTGCAAGCTAAAAAGGGGGCCACGTTCCAGTGTTTAGTACTTGCTCAGGCTTGTGGCCAAGTAGAATTCAGGGACCTGTAGGAAGGAGAGAATCCTGACTAAAGTTCTGTCAAGGCAAAGTAAGAGGGTAAGAGGTGAACCACTGTGAACACCTGGTCAGTTTCTGAGGTCCCATGCAGACATCTTACCACTTTTTAAATTACTCCCTTCTCTTTCTTCAGAGGTGGAGAGCATACCACAGTCCTCTTTCATTAGCGCTGTAGCTGTACCGTCTAGAAGATAATCTGAGAGTGCTTGAATGAATGAATAAATGGACATGGCAGGTGAGTGCATGCTGGAGACAGGACATCAGGAAGTAGGTAGCTTGGAGAAAGTCAGATACTGTGGCTAACAGTTCACATAAAAAGTGTTCTGTAGCAGAGGATAGGACCCTGCTCTAGGGTCAGGGCTCAGCATCTCATCCTGTTTAGCAGCAGTTGAGAGATATGGGATCTGGGTTCTCGGGCATGCCTGTGCCTGCAACAGGAGGGCACATGGGAATGAAAGAGAGCCAGGAAACAGAATTAGGGCCAGGTTTCAGTTGTGAAACAGAAGCAGTAGCTTAAGTTGATGATAGGAGGATTGACACCTACGTTGCTAAACTTGAGTCTGAAAACCAGAACCAGATATTAAATCTACCATTCTTAGGTTAAGAACCAGAGATCTGCTAGTCAGACAAATAGAATGGATTCAAAATCAGAAGTAGATAAATCGGATGAATATATTATTCCTCTTTCAATTGGTTTGGAATGTTCCAGGTATGTAACATGAGATGTGAATCATGACTGCAAGATGTCCTAAGGTCTAAAGCTTCTGCTATTGAGTCATGACTCCAGGCCCTGATGAACTTGCTTATTCACCATTCATTCAACATATAATTGGTACCCAAATGAAGTTCCAAGAACTTGTTAGGTGCTGGGAATTTACAGATGTGGTAAAAGCCTTTGAAGGGATTTGGTTTGGAGAGTGGTATGGTATAGTTGAGGCTTTAGGAAGATCATGTGCAGAAACTGGATTGCAGGATCAAGATAGAAGCAGAAGATTTGTTAGAAATTTATTGCATGTCTCCAGGCAAGAGCTGGGATTGTCTTGGACTGGAGTGGGAATGAGGGCAGGAAGCAAGCTGGTATTGGCACAAGTGGTCACAAGGTCCCAGGCATGAAGGACGGAAATGACTTGATGCTGTGGGGATCTATGCCATTGAAACAAAACTAATTTAAGACATCTTGGCCAACCACAGTATGTGTCCTGGAGCCCTTAGATTGGGAGGGGCATGTGCAGAATGACTATGTGGCTCCCCAGAAAGAATCCCGCAGAGAATGATGCAGAGATGGGACATCAGATGAATTATTTCCTGGCAAAATTCCACTCCAGCTGATACTTATGTGAAAAACAGCTGAAAAGAAAAGTGTCCTCCCCTCCCGCCACCCCGCCCCCATGCCCCCGCCAGGTTGTTGTTAAGTTTTTCTTTGACCAAATTCATTTAGAGATTTTATTGCTATTTTTTCCTGCGCACTAGGGGGAACTGAAATTTGGAGTGTTCTTAATAGTTCTAAGTGTTTTCCCCTTAACTCATGTTTCTTGTTGCCTTTTTAACTGTCTTGTGTTTTTATTAATTTATTTTAAGGCTTGTTAATCATCATGTAGTTTTCTGAAAATTTTTGTTCTTTCATCCTACAGCAGTGATTCTGGAAACACTTCGGCGTCCACACAGTCAAGGGTCGTAGGAGTGAGTGATTTGAGATTTTAGTTTCTAAAAATTAAGTTGAGTTCATCTTTCATTTAAAGAATGGAAACTATTATTTGACCAAACTCCTTTTGATTTATAAATTCTAACACAGACCATATTCTGTTCCATGTGGATTATTTGCTTACTAAAGCCTTAATAAAGCTTCAGTGAAGGATGGAGGCTCTCTTGGGTCGTCTTCTTTCTCTGTCCTATTGTCTTCAAATTCAGGATTCTCCTCAGATAATTCACTGAAAGGAGAGGGAACTAATATTGATTAGAACCTACTTGACATGTACCATCTAGTTGAGTTTTTACTATGCTATGATGGTGATATTATCCTTGTTTTATAGATGGGAAAACCAAGGCTCAAAAAAGCATGGAACAGCCCAAGATAACCTAGTCAGTAAGTAGTAGCATGGGCTAAAAACCCAGGGCTTTCTGACTCCAGAGCACATGTCCTTTTTACTACCTCTTGTTATTTCTCTTCTGAGGTTTCAGATTTTGGCTTCTACAATTGTATTTCTCATCCTTGCTTTGTCATTCTGCAGGGAGGACACAGAAACAGTGCTTCTCAAGCATTCTAATTTTGTGCTTTTTCTTCTTCTTCCCCTCACCCACTGTGCTCTTGGGCTGCACCTTATGACCTGAGCGTTTTCTAATGTGCCTGGGCTGACCCTCTTCCATCTGCTGGACATGCTGGATCTGCCTGGAGTAATTTTCATTTAAGACCCAGTATCAATGATACTTCCTTAGTGAAGCCTTCCTCGATTCCCTTAAGTAGTGTTAGATGAGCTCTATTCTGTGATCGCAACATTGTGTGTGTACCTTTAGTAAAGAAAACATTTATTTCACTGTCTCAGACAGGACTCAAATGTACGTAAGCCTATGAGGGAATTTAGAACAGGGAATTCCAGAAACTTAAAACAGTATAGGAGTAAATCGAACTTCTAAGGCAGGGTTAGCTTTACATTTTAAAATGAAGTCTACAGGAATGTATCTTGCTCCAGCTCTGGGCTCTGCTTTCTGGTGTGCTGGCTGTATGCTTGGGTTTTGCCCACATGGTGGGAAGATGGCCACCAGCAGCTGTAGGCTTGCATACTGCCAGCTTAGTAACTGTATTCATTTCCCAGAGCTGCCTTAACAAATCACCACACACTGGGTGGCTCAAAACAACAGAAATTTATTCCCCCACAATTGTGGAGCCAGAAGTCTGAAATCAAGGTGTTGGCAGGGCTGGCTCCTTACAGAGGCTCTGAGGGAGGATCTGCTCCATGCCTCTCTCCTCGCTTTTGGTGGCTGCCAACAATTCTTGGCATTCCTGGCTTGTAGCTGCATAACTCCAGTCTCTGGCTCCGTTGTCACATCACCTTTCTCTCTGTGTATTTGTAGTTTCTCCTTTTCTGTCTCTTATAAGGATACTTGTCATTGGAGTTGGGGCTCACTGTATTCTAGGATGATCTTATCTCAAATTCCCTACTACAAATATGTTTGCAAACACTTTGTTCCAGAAAAGATCACATTCTGAGGCTCCAGGTGGACATATCTTCTGGGGTGATATAATTCAACCCAATACAGCACCTTTAGTGGAAAGGATGTGCTTCACTTCCATTTGTGCCAGCAGAAGTCCAAGGCTTGGCCCCCACTGTACAAGAAGTGACATTTCATCACTCAAGCAATCACTGTGGCCTGGGGAAGGTGCTATTCACTTTGGCCATGCATGGGACATATGCCCATTCCTGGAGCTGGGGAGAGAAAACTGAGGTGAGCTCCACTTGAAATGTATGGTCAAAGCCACAGAGAGGGGTCGTTTCTTAAAGCTAAAGTGCGATGCTCTCCTAGAACAAGAAGAAGAGCTGCCTGGCAGGTGAACCACACAGATGTCCATTGCACATGCTGTATGGTGTCAGTCCATTGACATCTCTGCGTTCTACATAGACTGTAACTTTCTCGGGGGAATTAGCAACCTGGTCTTATTCATCAGTGCCTGGGGCATGAAAGATCTTTATCAACATATGTTTAATTCAGTTACAGTAGCCAAAATTCCCCTGAAAAATAGAATCTAAATGTAACCATGCATCATAATATTTGTCAAAAATAGTTTTGGCCTTCATCTAAATGACAACAAAGCAGTTTCAAGGACGAGAAAAAGCTTCTGTTGGAGCATTCTCCCCAGCTTTGAAAAGACTCTCCATTTTGTGCTGTCTTCACCAGCCCTAGTGTGTTGGCAACCAAAGGAATTAACCCAGGGCCTTCATGGTTATTGAGAGGATCCAAAGAGAGGAAAACAGGACCTGCATGGTTATTGAGAGGAACCACGTCTACCTACACAGTAGTTATCTGTGGCAGAATACAGACTTTACTCACTACCATCACCACCACCAGTTGAGTCCAGTCAGTGAAAATAGCACATATCACATGCCAGCCAAAGAGCTCCCTTAATAGGGCTTCCCAGCAATGGGTCAGTTCTGACCACTAGCTAATTGGATGGAAATCAGAGGAACCCTGGTAAAAAGGAGAGAAATAGACATTTTGTTTTACTGTCATAAACATGGCTGAGTCCTCTATTTTCAAAGAAAATATTTTATTTCTTTTTATGGTTTCTAAATTCCTTTTCATTTCTTCATTAAAAAATGGAATTCCCTGTGTGATAGTCAGGAAGCATGGTAGCCCCCCTTATGTATTCTGTGAATTTGAAGCAGGCAAGGCAGTCTGGGGGAGCCCTATTATTGAGCACTGACTTTTAAAATGTCAGTGTAACTGGCATATGTCACAGGTGAGACTGCATAGTACCACTTCTTTATTTTAAAATTTTAAATTTTCAGATTCTTCTTTTTATTTTATTTATTTCATTTTATTATGGTAAAAAGTCTTAAACATAAGCTCTATTCTCAACAAATTTTTAAGAACATGCTGCATTAGTGTTTACTGTGGGTGCAGTGTTGTACAGTAGATATCTAGAGCTTATTCATCTTGCTTGACTGAAACTTTTTGCCCATTGATTAAATAACTCCCCATTTTTCTCTTTCCATAGTTCCTGGCAACCACCATTCCACATTTTGATTCTATTGACTGTTTCTGATACCTCATTTAAATGGAGTCATGCAGTATTTGTCTTTCTGTAACGGGCTGATTTCACTTAGTGTAATGTCCTCAAGGTTCGACTTTTGTTTTCAGAAACTTCTTCATTTTGCCTCTTCCTACTGATTTTATACCTGTGAAGGTCTGGGATTCTCCCACCCCCATCTGGAAGATATCTGTGGTCTCATACTCTTAGTTCTCTAGTCACTTCTAAATATATGAAAAGTCTCATTTCAGTTATTAAAATGTCCAGTTCTGTGTAATAAGACTGAAATTCAGCCAAACTGAAAGTTCCTCCCCTCCCATAGCTTGGGGTTGCTCTAGGCTGGAGCCCTGCAGTGGAGAAGGGCCCAGGGCTGAGGCTGGCTTCTTCTCTGCTGCCCCTTTCTCTCTTTTTCTCCTGCCCCAGCTGCAGGTCCTGTGTTAATGTCCTGTCACGTTAAGGAAGCACCTAGCAGCAAAGGCATTCCTGGTGTCAGGTGTCATAGTACCTGTCCTTAACTGGAAGTGCTCTCCTTTCCACCCCTATTTATTTTTTCCTTGGAGAAACTTTAGTTTTCTCCCCAACTTTTGGCATCAAGCCCTCCCTGTGGGCCAACATATGCTTCAGGTCTTGATCTCAGCAGCATGAACTTATGAGTTCAGCTTTTCTCTCCCTTGCTGGTAAACAACAAGCTGGAGGTAGGACTTGATTAATGAAGGTGTAACAAGAGCAGAACTCTGGTTGCTTTTATTTATGCTAAAACAGGAGATGTCCCTTGGTCACATTCCATAAGATGCACTGCACCCTGGCTATGGGCATGGCGCTGTGATAGGCACTGGAGAGGACACAACAGTTGCCCTTCAAAGTTTAGAGCCAAGGCGAGAAAATAATTGCTAGGTATACAGACATAAGCTATACAGGTGCAGAGGATCAGGTGACTGGTTACAACCAGGGACATTATGGGAGGGCTTTATGGAGGGGAAGCTTGAGCTAGGTACTGAAGGAAGGGGAGGTGCATGTAGACAGAGACCAGGGAAAGAGAGAAAGGCATTTAAGACAATGTGTGCTTTATTGAGTTAAAGACTTTCATTGATGACTGCTCAAGATTGCTTCAGAATTTGGATACATAGCTTTCTCAATTATTTAAAAAAATACTGGGCCAGGTGTGGTGGCTCACGCCTGTAATCTCAGCACTTTTGGAGGCCGAGGCAGGCGGATCACGAGGTCAGGAGATCTAGACCATCCTGGCTAATATGGTGAAACCTGGCCTCTACTAAAAATACAAAAAATTAGATGGATGTGGTGGTGTGTGACTGTGGTCCCAGCTACTTGGGATGCTGAGGCAGGAGAATCGCTCGAACCCAGAAGGTGGAGGTTGCAGTGAGCCGAGATCGTGCCACTACAGTCCAGCCTGGGTAACAGAGCGAGACTCCGTCTCGAAAAACAAAACAAACAAATGAAACAAACAAAAAACTTTGCTTCCTCTGGCATGAATGCCTTTGTTTTCTCCTCCCTTCGATTTTATGATCCAGAGGGCCCACTCTGTTGACAATATGTATGTTTCCAATATTCTTGGTATGCATTGTTTTATCCCACCATATTTTTTTCCTGTTCATGGTGATAGAGAATGGTCACTCTATTCTCACCCTGAAACATTAAGTAGTCTGAATGCCATTGTCATTAGAACTGTGGTCTTTTCTAAAATCAAGCAATGTGAAAAGGATTCCCTATTTAATAAGTGCTGGGAAAACTGGCTAACCATATGTAGAAAGCTGAAACTGGATTCCTTCCTTACACTCTATACAAAAATTAACTCAAGATAGATTAAAGACTTAAATGTAAGACCTAACACCATAAAAACCCTAGAAGAAAACCTAGGCAATACCATTCAGGACATAGGCATGGGCAAAGACTTCATGACTAAAACACCAAAAGCAATGGCAGCAAAAGCCAAAATAGACAAATGGGATCTAATTAAACTAAAGTGCTGCTGCACGGCAAAATAAACTATCATCAGAATGAACAGCCAACCCACAGAATGGGAGAAAATTTTTGCAATCTACCCATCTGACAAAGGGCTAATATCCAGAATCTACAAAGAACTTAAACAAGTTTGCAAGAAAAAAAAAAAAAAACCATCAAAAAGTGGGTAAAGGATATGAGCTGACACTTCTCAAAAGAACACATTTGTGCAGCCAACAGACACATGAAAAAATGCTCATCATCACTGGTCATCAGAGAAATGCAAATCAAAACCACAATGAGATACCATCTCACACCAGTTAGAATGGCGATTATTAAAAAGTCAGGAAACAACAAATGCTGGAGAGGATGTGGAGAAATAGGAATGCCTTTACACTGTTGGTGGGAGTGTAAATTAGTTCAACCATTGTGGAAGACAGTGTGGGGATTCTTCAAAGATCTAGAACTAGAAATACCATTTGACCTAGCAATTCCATTACTGGGTATACACCCAAAGGATTATAAATCATGCTACTACAAAGACACACGCACACGTATGTTTATTGTGGCACCGTTCACAACAGCAAAGACTTGGAACCAACCCAAATATCCATCAATGGCAGACTGGATTAAGAAAATGTGGCAGGTGTACACCATGGAATACTATGCAGGCATAAAAAAGGATGAGTTCATGTCCTTTGCAGGGATGTGGATAAAGTTGGAAACCATCACTCTAAGCAAACTATCACAAGGACAGAAAACCAAACACTGTATATTCTCACTCATAGGTGGGAGTTGAACAGTGAGAACACTTGGACACAGGGCGGGGAACATCACACACCAGGGTCTGTCAGTAGGTGGGGGGTTGGGGGAGTGATCACATTAGGAGAAATACCTAATGTAAATGAGTGCAGCAAACCAACTGGGCACATGTATACCTATGTAACAAACCTGCATGTTGTGCACATGTACCCTAGAACTTAAAGTATTAAAAATCAAAAACAATAACAACAAAAACTGTGGTCTTTCCTTCCACCAGCCCTCAGTAGCAGTGACTCCTGCACTAACACCACCAGTATGAGTGGGTAAGTTAGTGATGGGACAGAAACACTTCTCAAGATCTTCAGGCTTGGCCAAGGTGAGTGAGGCTTAGAATCACTGTCTCCCTCAGTGATGATCTGCTCTTCCTTGCTGTAGATGTGACATAATTGTGCCATGGCTTAATTTTATTGACTTATAGAATCTAAGGCTTATTACAACCTCATGTCCCTCATGTTATCGATGGTCTTGTGTCCACAGAGAACTGTAGCATTAATCTCCTCTATAATGAAGGTGCTCTGTGGTTTTATGTGTTATTTATCATAACAAACATGGTTTATAGTGTATTAATATCCTAAGGGATGTTATGTCTACTATGTCTACTCCCACATTTCAGGTACTCAAATGCATAGCTGTTGGAGATAGCAAAAGGACTATATTTTTACTTATTTTTAAAAAATATTCCAATTCCTGTTTTGTGTTTTAAAATTCTAGTATTTGCAAATACCTTGAAGGAACAGCCCAGCCTCGCTCTATTTTTAATATTCTACCAATCCTTTCTCCCTTGGCCACCAACTCTCTTTAGAGGTTGAGAAACAGCTTTTTAACTCCTAAAATATCAAAAATATCTTATTAAAACCCTTCCCAAGGAAAAGTAGACCTACTTGCTATTTTTAGGCACCTTCAATGATTTTTAAGCCCCGTATTACATTATGAGATACTAAGTACTTTTTTTTTTCTTTCCCTCACTAAAGGAGCAGAGAAACCACAAATGTATTCTCTAGAAGTTTGTATCTCTGCTAAGGTCTCCAATACATGTATAAAGTACTTGTTCTCATATTTCCAGGTACTATGTGGTCAGGTGTTCAGGTTTCCCATATGAACAGAACATAGCACTGTCTCCCAGGGATTTATAGTCTAGAGGAGGTGTTACTTACAGTGGTTGGTAAATTCTGTATTGAAGCTCTGGGGGGACAAGGATGAAGGTACTTAATTTTGCCCAGAGATATCAGGAAATACTTTCAGATAATAGTGGTGTTTGAGCCGATTTTGGGGGAAAAAGGGAGCAGCATTCTTTTTGAGAAAGAGGTGGGTAGCATTTGCAAAAGTTTAGAACCAAGGAAGGGTTATGGCAATTTCAAGGAAGCAGACTTTGTTGTTGTTGTTGTTAGGTAGGATGCAAGGAGTATGGGGGCTTAGGAAAGGGATGATGGGGGGACCTTTTTTTGTTTTTTAAAACCAAACTGAGGAGATAGGGCCATTGAAAAATTATATAGAGGGCAGCAGCATGACCAGATTTGTGTTTGAGGGAGTTCCTTCTGATGGTAGGCTGAAAGATGGATGGAGAGATTCAGTCCATCTGTAGGCAGCAGGTTGAGTTAGTAGAGTGTTGCAATAGTCCAAGCAATGAATAACAAGGTCCTAAATAAAGCTGTGGTTGCAAGGATGGAGGTGAGGTGACTAGTAGGAGGACCTTAGGAAGTTGAATCAAACAATTGCAAGCAATGGGGTGTACAGAGTGAGGGAGAGGGAAGAGACAGGGATGGTGCTCAAACTTTTGGCTTTGGCACTTAGGTAAATAATTATATTGTCAACTGAAGTGAGGAAAACAAAAAGAAATGCTTTTTGTTAATATTTGAAGAAATATTATTGAGTACTTTGTTAAGTGCACAAGTGTGATGGTTAATTTTATGTGTCAACTTAGCTAGGCCAAGTTGCACAAGATATGTGGACAAATATTATTTTGGATGTTTCTGTGGTTTTCATCCCATCAGCTGAAGGACTGAACAGAACAGCAGTTTGACCTTCCCCGAGCAAGAGGGAATTCCTCTTAGTTGTGTTTCTGTGGAGAACCCTGGCTAAAGCAACAGGTTTTGAGGCCATGCTGCCTGGGTTCCCATCCTACTCTGGCACTTGCCTGGTGACATCACTGTGTGACAATGTTAGACAAATGATTTCTCCAAGCCCCACCTGTCACATCTGTTAACAAGGTTAACAATGTTCTTGATCTCCTATGGTTTTTGTAATGATTAAAAGAGAAAACCCATGTAAAGTTTTAAGCTTAGGATCCAGCATGCAATAAGCTTTTAAGAAATGTTTGCCATTATTATTATAATCGAGGAAACATTTACACAGTAGTGTTAATGACTAATAACAGCTAAGATTGTTACTTTCCCGGGAGAGATTTATGTCATAACAGGGATCAGAGTTTTCCATTAGAAGAATTAGCCTCTTAACTTAGTGCTTTGCACATTGAACTAATAGGTAAATATTCATCAACTGGTCGAATTTTTTCCTGGTATCATTGAATGGGACTGAGAACTAAAGCAGGTTAAGACAGGAGAAACTGAGGCCCAGAGACATGAATAACTTAATAAAGATCAGAGAGCACGTTGCAAGGAAAGACTAGCACCAGGGACTCAGGTTTCCTTGCTCCTGGTCTATTGGAGCAAGGAAGTCCGCTCCTGAATCCATACAACGTAACCAATCTGTCACACCAGCCCTGGCAGAGTGGACTACATTTTATATCCTCTTTGGCAAAATCCCTAAAGAGCTTATTCCTGAACAGACCAAAATATATAAAGGCATTGTATTTTTTAATTAAATAAAAATGTTTTCAGGATTATCAGCCCATATGAATATGGAATGAAAGAAGGCAAAGAGCAGTATAGTTTGTTCTCTTTCTTTTCTGGTGAGCATCTGCAGGACCAGTGTAGGCTCAGTGTGTACCCACAGACTCTGTTCACTCTCCCCTGAATCCCCTGCCACTAGATTTCCTCTCTACTCACTCTGGTGAAATTACTATTACTTTCTTAGAGGTTCTCTCTCAGATGCCAAGTCCAAGGCCTTTTCCTGGCCCCCTTCCTTCTTGACCCCTTTGCATCCTCCAGCAATGTTGATACCTTCAGAAATTATCTCCTTTATCAGCACTCAGAATTCCTTCTTCCATGCTTCCCTCTCTGCCCCTTTACCTCCTCCCACTCCTGATGGCAAACGTTTCTAAAGGAACTGTTCTTGGCAATCTCGCCCAAGCTTTCAGTTTCAATTGTCATATGTATGCTGATGACTCCCCAAATGATATCTTCAGTTCAGATGTCTCATCTGCGTTCCAGACTTACGCTCTCTCATTCATATTCATCTGCTCTCCCTTTTTCCCTCTACCTCCTCCCTCCCCTTCTGGCCCAGTCACAGTCCTAGGTGTGGGGGTTTACCCATGAAGGCCACAATTTCTACCTTCGGGGTCCAGGTTAGTGGGAGAGAGACATGCATTGACTCACCCAATTACAGCACTTCTGACAATTTGAAAAATACAGGGCAAAGATGCACCTAAGGTTCTGTGGGAACACAGGTAAAGTAAGGTTACTAATGTTTCACTCTCTCTGGGTAGGGGTGATGCCAGGTGTGGCTCCATGAAGTTAATATCTGCATTATATTGTGAAGAATGAGAAGGTGTTAGGTAAAAGGGCTCTAGGGACCATCCTGCTCTATTGCACAGGGATGGAGAAAGCAAGCATGTGTTTGCAATGGCAAGCTGTTCAGTGTGACGGGGCACAGGATACATGGAGTTCAGGGTGGAGGCAGGTGGGGGAAATGGAGTATGAGAGAACAGGCTGTTCTGGGCAAAGGCTAGCCCAGAAAGGACCTTTCGTGCTATTCTAGGGATTAACTGTCTGCTAAACATCTCTAATTAGAATCTCATTCCTATATTCTCTGACACTAAAATCTTCTCCCTTAAATATCTCTGTTGACCATATTAAATTTAAGCTAACAAGGGGATACTGAGTGATGAATGTTTTGTTTACAGAATGCATTTATTTTTGGTAAAGGGAAGAAAGGTTGCTTTTGATGGCAAGCAGGAAAGACCCATCCAAAAACTAGCTTAAATAATGAGTGCATTTTTCTTCCTATATAGCAAGAAATCTGGAAGAGTGTTAGCTAGTTACGTCCCTCTGCAAACGAAGGCAGCAAGGATCCAGCTCCTTCCCACTGTTCTCTGCTTCTACCCTTAGCATGTGGCTTTTCTTATCAGTCAGCCCTCATTGTCTCCTGATAGCAGGTCCAGGGATCACAAGTAAATGGTGACATCTATGGAAATACAAAGGGAAGTTTGTCTTAAAATACTGAATCTGTCCATTTTTTTTTTAAAGAGTCAAAAAGCCTCCAGAAACTTCCAGGAGACCCTTCCTTATATCTCCTTGGCCAGACTTCAGTCGCATGCCTACTTTTAAATTAGTACTTGGGAAAGAAATGAGATTACAATGACTGAGTCAAACTATACATTCTCAGTGGTGGCAGAATTGCCACTGTGATGACCAAAATTGGTTCTTGGGGACAGGGGATATACTAGTTTCCTATGCTGCCATTACAGATGACCACAAATCTAGTGGCTTTAAACAAGATAGATTTATTATCTTTCATTTCTGGATGTTAGAAGCCCAGTAATTAAGGGCTGTAATTAAGGTGTGTTAATTATTCAGCAGAGCTGTGCTCCTTTCTTAATCTATTTCCCTGTGTTTTCCAGCTTCTAGAAGCTGCCAGCATTCCTTGGCTATGGTCCCCTTCTATCTTCAAAGCCAACAATGATCGAGTCTTTTTTATGATGACATTTCTCATTTATGACTCCTCTGCCTCCCCCTTCCCCATTTAAGGACCCTTGTGGTTACAATGGGCCCACCAGAATCATCTGGGATCATCTTCTTGTCTCAAATTCAGCTGGATAGCTACCTTAATTCCATTTGCAACCTTAATTTTCCTTTGCAGTGTAACCTACCATATTCACAAGTTCCAGAAGTTAGAATGTGGATGTCTTTGTAGGAATGTTTTTCTACGTACCACAGGGACAAAAATAATCTTAGATATTATAATGGTTTATGTTCCTCCAAAGGACATTGTATCTGTGGAATTAAACTTTTACAGGATGGGGAAGGAGGTTTGAGAATACTTAAGGAAAAAAAGTATCTACAAAGTCTCCATTGGGGGCCTTTTTGTTTGATAAACACTGGGCATAACTAACTAAACTGAGATTCACCAGTTGGGCTCTGGCAGGGCCAATGTACCCCGAGGCATATGGCCACTGCCAACCAGTAGTCCATGAGGAAGGAAAATGGAGAAACAGCTACTGGGTCTACAATAGGTAGGATTTGCTCTAGGGGAGTTGTTTGAAGCTGAGGCAGGGTAGAGAAAGGGTAATTGGCTGGCATGAACTTTGTCAAGGAAGATGTCCTGCAAAATCCAGATGATTTCTGTAGCTGTTAGCTCTTCCTCACTACTGTTTTCTATTTGTTTTAATTTTATCTTTAAATAAAGGAAATGATGAAATATCTATCCTTAGAAGGCATCAAAGTTTGATTGTCATTAACTTTAAAAAATACATGGCTGGGCATGGTGGCCCACACCTGTAATCCCTTCACTTTGGGAGGCCGAGGTGGGTGAATCATCTGGGGTCAGGAGTTGGAGACCATCCTGGCCAACATGGTGAAACCTTATCTCTATTGAAAATACAAAATTAGCCAGGCATGGTGATGGGTACCTGTAATCCTATCTACTCAGGAGGCTGAGGCAGGAGAATAACTTGAACCTGGGAGGCAGAGGTTGCAGTGAGCTGAGATCACACCACTGCACTTCAGTCTGGGAGACAGAGCAAGACTCTGTCTCAGGAAAAAAAAAAAAAGGAAAAAACCCATAAAAAAAGCCCACATGTGTATATAAATAAATGACATTGCCTAATACTTCGGTTATGCGTATATATCATGGTTGGATGGCTTGATGTAACAATATCTGGAAGATGAGATCAAAATAATTGATTAGATGATTGTTAAATTGTTAAATTGAAATTTCCTATTTCTTTCATACATCCTTTTCCTTATAGATGAATGTCAATTTTTCTTTCTCACCAACCAATTGTTTATCCAGAAGTTACTATTTGAAATTCCATTACTTAATGAAGTGCTTACAAAGCTTTGGAAAATTACTGCTAATTCTAAAATAATTATACCACGTATCCTTAGTCAAGAAAAATGGGCATTTATGTGTGCTTTGGCAATATTTAGATAGGCTGTTACATCTCTTCCTTTAAAATAGCCCTGATTGCAATGCAAATTGAAAGCTGTGATGCCATCACTGAATGATGATGGGACCATCTTGTCAGGTTGATATCCTCTGTCGACAATGGTTGTTTCTGAGAGCCATGTTGAGTCATCCTTGGATCTTCACATTAAGTGTGGTCTTTTCAACCAAGGCTGTACCGTGCATCATCATATAGTCATCCCCATGACATTTGTACCTTCTCTAACAAGAGTTATTATTACCCTCAGCTACCAAGATAATCTCCACTCTTCTGCCAGGCTTGATACTAAGATTGGAGGAGCTGCTCTGTGAAGATCCAGTTTCATTCTACAAGCATTATTAAATACCAATTCTATGCCAGGAACTGTGCTAGAGGAGCTAAAAGGGAATGATATATGCTGCTAAGCGGCTATAGTCTAACAAAGTGGATGGATGGTAGGACGGTGGTATGTAAAAAGTGTCGTGAAAGCACAGATGGAGGAGTGGAAAGAGGGACCAGGAAAGGCTGCCAGGGGAGGTGACATTTCATCTGGATCTTGTTAGTGCAACCGAAGTAAGAAAATGCTATTTTAAACTATTGCCACGTTCTAAGGAGGGTAGAAAGAATCTGGATATGCCTAGGACTGTAGTTGGTATTTGAATAGACATGGCTATAGCAAAGTCACTATAGATCAGGGTTTCCCAACCTACAGCCTTTTCAACCCCGTGACATTTGAGGCCAGATAATTTGCTGTTGTAGGAGCTGTCCTGTGCATTGTAGGATGTTTACCAGCATCCCTGGCCTCTACTTACTACATGCCAATTTCCAGCACCTCCTCACTGAAACAACCAAAAATGTCTTGAGATATTGTTAAATGTTCCCCAGTGAACAAAATCCCCTCCAGTTGAGAGTCACTACTTCTAAGTAGTAGAAGAATAAGAATATAGAATCTCAAGTGATATTGAAAGGAGGAGAAAGAGGGAGCATGAGAATGAGAAAGAAGCATAAAAGTAAGTTAAGAAGATGGTAAAACTTGCATTGCCAAAGGGGTTGTTACCTTGCAGAGAGCATAATTAAAAAATGAGCATGTCTACTGGGGCCAGTTGGGTTTGTTTTAATGCAAACTGCCTCTATATCTCATACTCTCATATTCACAGTGGCCCTGTGTGGGTGGTTTTTGTTTTGTTTTGGGTAGGAGTCTTTGTAAGGGGTTTGATTTTCACATATGATATAGGACAGAGAATGTCATCTTCACCCCAGTAGCTAGGCTATAAGTAGAACTTGTGTTATAAAGGAGCTAGAAGCACAAGGCTGGAACCAGCTCTGGAAATCACAGCAATTTGGGGGAAGTCCATGAATGCACATGAAGAACAAATGAAGGTTTAGGCTAATACAGGTTAAATGTCAAGGAGGGAAGAGATTCTGGTTGAGATCTGGGTTATGTGGGAAAGAACATTCCAGTTAGAGGAACATTACTTATGAAAAGTCCTGACATTTGCTTGGCTGAATACCAGAGAGAGGGCTAGAGTGAATACCTGGGCTCTCTGAAGACCTCTTGAAGCTCTTATTCCAGCACAGTTGCCCTGCTCAGCACAGATACAGACACATACTCACACAGACACACATCTGCACACACACTCCATTGAAGACCTGGACTTAGGAAACTAATATGGAAATAGTATGGGACACAGAGTAGTGAAGGCCATAAAGGGAGCACAGCACATACATATGGGGTGCAGGTAGTGGTCGAAAGATTGGACTGGCTCACCCTCCAGCTATTTGCGTGACCCTGGAAGTCATTCCATCTCTCTGGACTTCAGTTTCTTCCTCAATTAATGGTTTTGATTGGCCTAAATTGTCCACTGTTTAACCACAGACAGCTCTAAAATACAGTGAATCTCTGAGAACGATAAGGCATAACTGATGTGACTTCTGTTCTCCACTTGGGCAGGCCTTACTTAGAAGGGCATTTGTTTAAAGAGCTTGAGCCAGACCAGCTCAATGGATGCCAAAGTCAGGTTTGGAATGGACACGATGACCAAGCGCAGAGGAAATGACCCTGTTACAACTTGGGACTCTAGTCAGCCACCAGATCCCTGGAGGGTCCCTACCAGTTCTTGCTCTTCAGGGACCCCTTAAAGGGCATTAAGATCTAGGTGTTGTCATTGGAGGAAACTTAAGGAGTAAAAGAGAAGAATGGAGGAAACTTAAGGAATAAAAGAGAAGAATGGAAACCACTTCCACGTCAGGCACTAATCCTCCTGAGCAGCTTCCTGCCTCATCTCAGGCTTGGGGACTCTCTCTGTTCTTTCTGCTTTCCTGGGCTTAAAGCCTCATTCCTTTTAGTAACTATTCATTGCTGATAATGATGAATGAAAACTAGCCTTCTCCCCCAGATACTCTGAGTGTTTTCTGTGCTCTTGAGATGGATCTGAACATGGAACAGAAATAGAGGGCTTCCATTTAATGCATATTACAGCATTAAAAGTCTATTTGCCTCTTTTTTTTCCTTTTTCCTCAGGTTATCCATCCCTGTTTGGGATTCAGGGCTGCCTTCATGAATTTTTTGCTATACTATGTCAAGTTGTTTACCAATTTCTGCTTCTAATGCAGCTGTCAGATGCTCAAACTGTCTATTAGTCGAAGTGGCTCTCTACTGACCACCTTTCTCAAGATTCTGCTTCTTATATACAATGTTTTTGACAAGACTAAGCATATCAAACCATCTTTTAACAATTGTAAAGCCTAATATTGGCCAGCATACAATTCAATTCATTAAACATTGTAGCACTGTCTCTGTGTCAGGCCTTCTGCTGTGTGCTCTTGGGTGGTATGAAGGTGAATAAGGTAGGGAGTCATTCCCCTAACTAATGCTACCATTGTCAGTGAAACTGGTGGGAGCTTGGGAGGCAGGTATCGGTGAGCAGGCTGTTTTGCCTTCTTTCTTTCAGGATCCCAGTGAACATTAGCCCAACCAGGTGGTCAGTGCTGGCCATTCACATGCCTTCCTCTCCTTCCCCCATTAATGAGGAGAATCCCCTTGGCAAGTGGCTCAAAAACAGGTCTGGACTATGGTCATAAATTAGACTCAACAGCTTCTTGGCAGGCTTCATAGGCCACTACTACTCCCTCCACAGTATCCCACTGAAAACCAAAGAAGGTAGATTTATCTCATGGATAATAAGACAAGTGTCCTTATTTATTCCTGATTTCTCTGTTGTCAGATGTACCTCCCCCCACCTCCTGCCCCACATATACTTTGCCCTGACTAAAAGTTTAAAATTCCAACTAAAACCAATTTATGAATGCATTTATCAAGTAAATATTTTACTATATTTCTATCTAGTTTTTGTAATCACTTCCATTTTACTAAACTATGAATGCAGCCAAATTTTCTGTAGTGGTCCACTAGCTAAGTAATTGTGGGAAATATATAATTATAAAGGACTTAAAGTAATGCTACATTTTGTGGAAAGCACTATTTGTTACCTGTGATTAACTAGGTAACCTATAGATTGAGCTTAAAGCCTCGCCTGGTGAACCTATAAGATCCTGGTTGCCACCATCCCATCTCCCACCTTTACCCCTGAGGTCTTTACGAGGAACTTGACTATGGACAGCATTTTTTAACACAGAAATCTCCGGGAAAATAAAATAAGCCTTTATACAAAATGAGCAGGACTCCTACATAAAATGTGGCTGTCTATAGGAAGGAAACATACCTATAACTCTGAATGAAATTAATTTCAAGAATACACAAAGGATGAGGCCAGTCTTCTGTTGGAATACTCTGCTTGGGAGACTGCTTGTAAATGAGACACTGATGAACACCTGAGGAGTATCTTAATATCCAAAGTTTTCAATCAAGAGATCAGGTTGAGCCCTAGACAGGGTTTGACTGTATCAGTGAATCCAACTGTGGCAGGGTAAAGGCACTAACTTATCCAAGAGGAGAAGGTGCCAGCAAGAGATATTATCAGTCTAGCATTTAAAAGGGGGAGTGGTGAGCATGTAGAAGGCAGTTGATCAATATCCAGCACTGTTAGGAGAGAGGGCCGGGAGACTGGATGAAATATTTTGGTCTTACGGGCAAGGCAACTTGTATAATGGGGAAGGATGCTTTGTGTTATCTTGAGAGGCATGTCTGAAAATCATCTTCTCATTTCAAATGATAGTGTGGGTTATTGTGAGCCAGTTCCAAGGTGTCTAGCAAAATTGAGTTGCTGAATGCACAAAGCTGAGAGTCATCACCTAGAACAGGGCAAGTGGGGACATCTCAGAAGTTCTGTCCCCAGAGAAGAAGCAGCACCCTGCCTCATTCTCTTCCAGTACACACATTGTGACCCTCTGCTGTCCTTGTCCTTTGCCTGTATTGCACAATTTCATGCTCAGATGTGATGTGTGAAAGAAAATTGGAAATGTGAAACATTGAGTATGTGGAATTAAATTTTCATGAATGGCAAAAAGGCTGAGTTTTACATTGAAGTCCCCAGTAGCCACCCCTACCCCAATAATGTTGCCCATATTCTAGATTATAATAAACAGAATACTATTTTATTGCTACCTTCTATTATTTAAAAGTTTAATATTGTTTGGAATATCAGATTAATTCAGGATACTATTGTATTGCCATCTGGGCTTATCAGTAGCAACTACTTCCATTTCCAAGTCTTATTAAACAAAACACATTACAGCAATTTGTATGTGAAACATTCCAGCATTACTAAAACTTCCATAATGCTGAAAACACAAGTTAGATGAAAGCATACTCCTTTGGTTACCTAAGGTTTGATTAATGTTTCAATCTTGTCTGTAGAAGGATTTTCAAGGACAAAAACTCCTTACAAAAACTTCAAACTATTTAAGAGCTAATGACTCATATTCAACAGGACTTTCTGTCTAGTTGGAGGAGCAAAGTCTTATTATATACATAAAAATGTCTGAAGAAAGCTGGTTGCAATCTAGAGGATCCTCTGGGGCTGGGTCTCTCCTCGTGCCCTCCATCTGGTGGCTTGCTCCCACCTCATGATTCGTGAGAACCTGAGTGGCTCATAAAGCTTGAACTCCAAATGACTCATGCTGTTTCTGTTAATTTGATGGGTCAGTTTTAGTTTCACAGACTTTGGGAAAACCAAGCCAATCAGCCTGTGGAATCAGACAAAATAATAATCATTCCCCTGACTAATAAAGGTCCCTACACCATTGGGGAGTAATAAAGGAGTCTTGTGGGTGATGCAGAGAACAGAGCCTATACTTTCATTTTCCTGAAAGAGTAAGTGGAAGCTTCTCAGCTAATAATCCCTGAGCCCCTCTAAAAGTATCTGTCTTCTCAAAGCCTGCACCCATTATAAGCATCCTGAAGGATCATCTTCAGGGTTTCACTGATGGGGCACAGACCATCTGTCTCTGTACTTACTCATCTGCCCACTTTGCAGTCATGGACCATTACTCTGCTCTGATGTTCATGGGTTCAGAGTGACCCAGAGGCACTGGCTTTCCACCCTCCATGCCTTTTGTGTGGCTGATCCTTCCTGGCATTTAAGCAATTTTCTAGGTCCCTCCAGTACTTAGAAGTCTGATCCCTCGCAAAGGTCTGCTCAGTGGGCTGGAATGTGGTGTTTGTTCCTGCCTTCTGGGCAGAGGAAGGCGTTCTTCCTACAGCTGTGGCAGTGATGACTGACTCTCCTTCTCATTTCCCCTTCACTTCTTTCCCCTCCTCTGAGAGTTGTTTCTGTAGAATACTACTCTTTGAAGAAAAAGGGGAAAAGAAAAAGGAAGAGAGGATGGCCTTTTTTGAAGAAAGAAAAAAAAAGGAAGGTGGGCTAGCTTTGCCTCCCCTGGTCCCTTGTCAAAACAAAAAATGTGAACTAGAACAGTGTCTGACCTTATCTTGCCCATCTTCAAGAACTCCCTAAAAATAATGTTTAAGATGTATCATGTGGGTTGGAAAAACACCTACAGCTTTCTCTCCCCAAATTGTATTTTTTACTTGCTTATGAACATCCTTTGTGTTTCTCTGTTTCTAGGTAGCACTGTATTTTCAGTCATTCACTCATTCCATCTTACTGAATTAATATTTTTAAGTGCCCCTGATTTGTGTGTTGTTGAGCCAGATGCTGCAAAAATAAAAGTATTATATGAGGGTTCAGCATTTAGTGCTGGCAGGATGGGCAAGAAACACACATACAATTCTTATGAAACAGTGGAAGAAAGCATATAACCAGTTTGAGAACAAATGATGCAGATACAAATGCTAAAAAGTTTCAGAGAAGATCAATATAATCTGAAGTGGTTGGGGAAAAAAAATCCACAAACATGGTGAGACTTTGGAGAGCCTCAAAGGCCAGGCTAAAGATCATACTTTATTCTACAGATAATGGGAAACTTTTAGGAAGTATGTTAGCAGTCTCAGAGATCCTATTGGAAGAGGGGAGCACATAACTCTTTGTGGGTATGAAAGAACTGGCTCAGTAAAATGTGAATGAAGAGTTTGTGCAGACAGGGAGAGCTTCTGACACCCTGAAATGCAAGTATGAGGAAAACAAAGGAAGGGAGAATGTTTGCTGAGCTGAGACTACAGGGTAGTTGTGAGAAGTGCAGATTGTACAGGGTGATGTTTGGATGAACCAGGTATTGAGCAGGTGTGCACAGGCAAGGAGGCATGATATATTACACAGAATGGTGGAAGCTAGTTGTCTCTGCCTGAAAACAGCTTAAACCTCACCATGTCTCAGTGGGAAGAAGAGCAGCACTGAAGACAGCTTAAGTAAGAACTGAGCAATGAAAGGGAATGGAGAGAAATTGGAGTTCAGGGGGTAATTTCAGTGGTATTAGTGGCATTCCACATAGCAAAGCTGGGCACGTGGGAGTAGAGAGGGAAAATACTGAAAGCAAAGATGCATATTTCTATTTTTACCATACTGAATTTCAGCTGGGGGTCTGATATTCAGTTTGAAAATCTTGAACGGAGAAGAGGCTTTATTTCTGGCAAAAAACCCCCAAAAATATAGAAAAGATCAACCATGAACCTCAACTATGTCACCGTATTTTTAATCTATTAATTTGATTTGCATTCAGAGACTACATTATCTTTTGAGTTGCAATGTTTCCTATTATCTCTGAACTGACCTCTACAAATAACAAGAGAAATAGGGGAAACGTCCAAGTTGTCAGGAAGGGTTATTTCCACCTAGCTTTTGATCCAGTCCAGCTAACTAATGAATTCCCCGTCAGGGGCTAATAAAGGAGGCTTGTTGTGAGTAATGCAGAGAACGTAGCTCTAAATGGTCTTAAATTAATGTCTGTTCACCTTCATGCTTGACTTTGAGTCTAATGACATCCACGCACAAAGAAGGCAGGGTGAGGTGGTCTTAAATCATTATCTGAAAACCAAGTCTGTAGAAAAAGGTCCAGTTTTAAGCTCATTAAGGGATCCTGCTGAATACTCCAGGATATCAAATTAACCATTTGAAAAAACCTTTTAAAGTTGAGTTGAAAAACTAGGACATTTTTTCAAATCTTTTGAGATTCCGTTTTTGAAGTGAATAAAACTCAGAGCTTTTTAGTTTTTTTTTTTTTTTTTTTCCCCCAGCCATGATGAAGAGAACATTAAAGGACATTTGCTTAAACTACTTACGTCAAGTCTAAGAAGTTACTTTGGAGAAATAACTTCTTTGGCAGTGATGTTATTTTCTGTGAAATAGTAAGGATTATCTGGAGCCTGGGACTCAGAAAATGCAGTTTGCAGACCCTGATATTTGGACTAGCTAGACAATTTGGAAGGTAAAACCCAGGTACCTATTGTGGTCCATTATTTAATGCCGTTAGAAACTGAAGATGAAATGAACTGTTTCAGAATTTTTCTTAGGAAGAATTATAATATTTCCAAAAAGAAAAATTACCTTTCTTCTCTTACCCAGTTTAATGACTAGAGAGTATGGGCTTTGAATTCAGAAAGGGACAGGTTCCAGTCTTACCTTTGTTGTCACCAGTTCTAGAACCCTGGGTTATTTTCCAAGTTTCACCATCTTTAACATGGGAATAATCATAGTCCCTTCAGGACAGAATTATTATGAGAGTTAAACCAATTTATTTATACATATGATGTGCTTGCAAGAATATACATGGTGATAGCTCTTAATTTTCACTAGTAATAAAAGTCAAAATTGAGGAAAATAATCCCTGTGCTAGCTCATTGTTTTCAACAAGCTTCTGAGAGTCATCCTGGTTTATAGTGACTTGAGGGATCTTTGCTGGGACAAGGTTTAGGAAGTGTTATTGGCTGTATTGACGTCTATGCATTATTTCAAAAATAACTCACAATTTCTGTCATTTTTATTGTTCAAAGATGGTGGTGAACTTTATGTCATCTTCCATTTGATGCTTGTGTTTGTGATATAAGTAAAAATCAACTTCAGAGGTTTTAAAGTGTAGTATTCACTCTTCCAATTATAAATCATGATTTTACTTAGAAAACAACCAAACACAGTGAGGGGCTCAGAATGAGGCTTGTGTATAATGATCCTTATGTAGAAACAAGCACACTTGTCGACAGATACACACACAAGTGAGTGGATGAATTGGCTGTCCAAGTGCATTTTAGAACATTTCAAGTACAAATATCAGGTTGTCTCTATCAGATATCCACTTATTTTAGTGAATGATATTTTTAAAAGACAGAACTTGAAAGCTAAGGTAAATTTAAAAGAAAATGAACTAAATATATCCATCATACTGTTACTGAGATTGGCAATAAATAGTGATGATGAATAATTTTTCAAATTTGATAGGGACCTATTTGTTTTCAGATAGGATATTGACAGGGAAAAAGGAAGGAAAAGAATTAACATTTGTCGAACACTTACTAATGTTGGGCATGCTGTTCTACATTTGCTATTTTATGACTTCTCACAAAATCCCTGCCAGTTGTGGGTTATAGTACCCGTTTATCAAATGAGGAAAGTTTGTCTCAGAGAGGTTACAAAACTAGGATCATACACTTAACCAGTGGAATAAACAAATGCCCTTAATCATGACACTATATTGCTGCTTCATTTTTAAAGGAATATTTATCTCCTTTAGTAAAATAAATCAGTGTATAGAATATCACTAACTTTTAGTTCTGAGAGAGGAGCCTTCTGGTGGGAAGAGGTGAATGTCAACAGTTCTCTACTTTCCTCTTGGGGTTCTCTCATCTGTTTTGTCCTAAGTGTACAGTCCTCACCCTGACAGCAAGTCATATTCATGAATCCCTGTCTTTACAAAAGAATTTCCTACCCAGAAAGGGGTTATTTCTTTTAAAAAAAAATTAAAATATTTGTTATTGGCCAGGCACAGTGGGGCTCATGCCTGTAACCCCAGCACTTTGGGAGGCCAAGGCAGGTGGATCACTTGAGGCCAGGAGTCAGAGACTAGCCTGGCCAACATGGCAAAACTTCATCTCTACTAAAAATACAAAAAATTAGCTGGACATGGTGGTGCACTCCTGTAATCCCAGCTACTTGGGTAGCTGAGGCACGAGAATTGCTTGAACCCATGGGGTGGAGGTTGTAGTGAGCTGAGAGCATGCCACGGCACTCCTGCCTGGGCAGCAGAGTGAGACTCTGTCTCTAAATAATAAATAAAAAAAAATAAAATATTGGTTATAATGGAGACAACGATGTGTACTGACTGCCTTTGGAAAGAGTGGAGAGAAACTTTGTCTTCCAATGAAAGTGGTTCAATATAACAGAAACCCCAACCTGAGTACCATATATTATGTTTATAATAACATTAAAGACTTTTCATTCACAAAAGCAGGGAAGCCCTATAATTCTGGTGTGATCCTCCTCTCTTTATGTCAGTGTTTTAGTGGGAGCTTTTCTCTGTCCACATACGCTCAAGTATAAAGTGATGCGTCCTGGCATAAATGAAAGCAAGAGATCAGCTGACTGGATCCAGCTAACAGGAGAGCACAAAGAGAAGACAGGCCAGGAAGATAAGGTCTTCCTATCCTCTCAGTAAATATGGGTATTTTATTCCCATATTCCTCCTCATTGTGTGGTGTAACCATCTGTACTCCAAGATTCAGCCTGTCTCCTGCTCTGGGTCCAATCTTGTCTTCAGTAGGGAGTTGGTAAAAAGCTTTTTTTTTTTTTTTTTTGAGACGGAGTCTCGCTCTATCCCCCAGGCTGTAGTGCAGTGGCGGGATCTCAGCTCACTGCAAGCTCCGCCTCCCGGGTTTACGCTGCCTCAGCCTCCGGAGTAGCTGGGACTACAGGGGTCCGCCTAATTTTTTGTATTTTTTTTTTAGTAGAGACGGGGTTTCACCGCATTAGCCAGGATGGTCTCCATCTCCTGACCTTGTGATCCGCCCGTCTCGGCCTCCCAAAGTGCTGGGATTACAGGCTTGAGCCACCGCGCCCGGCCTAAAAAGCTTTAATTGAATACTCCTGTTGCCCTTGCATCAAGGTCTTGAGTCCAGTTCTGACCTTGTGTTCTGGCTCCAGCAAGGCAGCTTTTCTCCTGTTTCTAGGAGGAAATCCTTCTCCATGTGTGCGCCAGTTGTAGTTGAAGGTTTTCCCTCAACCTGACCCTACAGTGACTAACCTGGTTTGTCTAGGACTGTCTTGGGTTTAGCACCAAAAGTCTCATGTCTCAGGATATGTTGCTGTCCCATGCATCCACAGATGGTCAGTTACACTGCAAGCCCCCATTCTGATAATGTGCCTGGAATCCCCTTAGCACTAGGTATGACATTCTTATTGTCTCTTGCTACGTTTGAAACCTTTGAATAAATTGCCAGAATACTCTCTGGCTGTTGATGAGGGAGTTAATAAATTGAATTTGGAATGCTGGCTACAAGTTCCCCTAAATAATGTGATTTTGACAATCAAACCACCCACATCTTTTGAGCACAAATTCTAAATGATTACAATTTTGATTCATAAAAGAGTTTCATTAATACTAGATATTTCAGGAAATTATCCTTGACTAATACAAGGGATGGAAGGAATGGGGGAAAACTCAAAGCTCACCATATCATGGTAAATTGTTTATTTAGTGGGAAAGGATCTGCTCTGTTGTGTGCTTTCACTGGTCTAACGGGATTTGGCACAGTTACCTAAATAGGTGCAATTATAAACCATATCTCCCTTTGCTGTTTTCCCTGAATCACCAGCCACCTTTCCCAGAACTTTGTTTAAATTCAAGTTTTACATGCATGATCCTTGGAGTCCTGTTATTTGTAAGTAAAAAATTTAAATAATAATAATAAGACGAATATGAAGATTATTGTAACAATGATTTATCTAACAAGTAAAGGTGGGACCTGACATACTATTCTAAATTGGATTGAGTTTACTTTTGCTATAAAAGAAATGTCAGTTTTATCTAATGACACTTTTAATTGCTTGCATTGAATGCAGGATAATACCCTTTAAAACAAAGGGGAGACATTTAAGCATAATGAGGAACTCTCAAGAGCAGATTACAGAAATAAAGCATTGCTTTTATCCATCATCTCAGAGAGAGAAATAGACAAACCCAGTAAAGACTGTTTCAGATAGTTTCTGAAATCAAGCTAAATATTGAATGGGCAAAACAAACTTTCACAAAATTAGCTTACAGCAAGGCAAGTCTCCTTTAAGAATTTTAAATAAAGAGTAATTCTTGATTGGGTAGAATTCTGTGTGCTGTTTACATGAACTGTCACATGGCAGGAATCATTTAAAAAAAGAATACGGCAACTGTTACTACCAGATGTGTGGCTTCCTTTGCTACAGGATGATGGGTATATGTTGTAGAAATGCTCATGTGTGATTTGGTTCCTGAGAAACAAGCATTTTTTTTTTTTGCTCTAGAAATGGTAGTTTATGATGCTTCCCTCGAAGGGTCTCATGTGAGAACTCTTGGCCACCAGAGGGAGGTGGTCAACAAAGATGAAGGGCAACAGGGCCCTCACACGGGTAGGCTGTTGGTGCTGTGTGGAATGGACAGAGCCTACTTTAGAAAGCCTGTTGGTATTTGGGCCTTTATCACATCGGAGTGCATACTGGTACAAGAGACAGCACAGACTGTTGGGGGAGAATCTCAGCTCTGCCACTTAATAGCTAGGCAGTTTTAGGCAAACCACTTGGCCTCTCTGAGCCCTGTTGTTCTCACTTATGAAATAATACCTCATTACGTTGAGTGAAATAAGCCAAGAACAAAACGTTAAACGCCACATGTTCTCACTCATGTGTGGAAGCTAAATAGTTAATCTCATTGAAGAAAAAAGTAGAGCAGAGGCTAGCAAAGGCTGAGAAGGGTAGGAGGAAAGGAGACATAGGGAGAGATTTGTTAAAGCTTACAAAATTACAGCTAGCTAGGAGAAAAAGTTCGTGTTCTCTAGCACTGTAGAATGACTACTCTTAGTAATATACAGTTTCAAATAGAAGCAGGATATTGAATGCTTCCAATACAAAGAAATGATAAATATTTGAGTTGATAGATATGCTAAATATTCGAGTTGATAGATATGCTAATTACCCAGATCTCATCACTATACATTCTATGTATCACAACATCACTATATAACTCATAAATATGTACAATTATGTGTCAATTAAAACATTAAAAAAACAGAATAAAAAAGAATACCTTTCTCACAGGTTTGATTTGAGCATCAGATGAGATAAGTTTGAGAAAGTACCTTGTAAATTCTTAAATGCTACACAAAGGTTAACTGTTTTCCCATAATGTGGTTTATAATTGCATGCATTTAGGTATTCCATGAGTCACAATGTTACCTTCAAAACCCAAGGCCTGATATCAGTTATTCTGTGACACAGATATTAGTCCTCTCCCCAGGTATAAGCATTATAAAAGGTTAGCACTATATTAAGTAATAGATCTATTGCTCTACTAAATTATTCATGATTATGTGTTCAGTGAGTGATCGGTTTGATTGAAATAATCATCAGGTGTTCTCAGGGCTCTGGAGAAGAAGCTGATAAATGACAAAAGGTTTCTTCAATGTGATGACTTTGCTACCATTAAACCTTAAGAAAAACCAATTAATTGAATCACTGTGGGAAAAAAAGTCATCAAATTCCAGTCTGGAGTGTTAAAAGAATCTGTTTTTTGAAGTAATTATTCTTTTTAATAAATCAAAGCTTTTCGGCAAAAGTTTCAGAATCGTGAATGATTTAATGATTTTCTGAAGATCAGTTTTTGAGTAAGAAAGAGAAAAATTCATTTCTTTTTTAGAGGGAAAGACATGTTAATTTTTTTAAATGAAAGAATGAATAGGTTTGGTTCATTTTGACCAGGAATTTTAGTAGTTGTTGAAAAGGTTTGTGCTGGGAAATGGGTGCTTCTGCCATCTCTGTCCCAGACTTCTCTAGTGGGCTCTGCAACTGTAGCGGTCACAAAAGAATGAGAATTCCACTTGAGCAGTCTGTTGTGATCTTGACTTGCTCACAACTAAATTAAACCACTTTCCACCTCCACCACCACAGCCCCCTGACATCCTCATTTTTGTCAGTAGCCCAACATTCTTCTTATCTTTCATCCTCAAATTATTCAGAGTTGTGCTTGTCTTTTTTGCTTTCTAGCATTTCTTTTTTAAAAACATTTAATTTATTTTAGGTTTGGGAGTACATGTGAATGTTTGTTACACAGGTAAACATGTGTCATGGGGGTTCATTGTACATACAATTTCATCACCCAGGTATTAAGCCCAGTACCCAGTAGTTATATTTTCTGCACCTGTCCCTCCTCCCACTCTTCCACCTTACGTGGACTCTAGTGTCTGTTGTTCCCTTCTTTGTGTTCATAAATTCTTATCATTTAGCTTCCATTTATAAGTGAAAAGATGTGGTATTTGGTTTTCCATTCTTCCATCAGTTTGCCTAAGGATAATGGCCTCCAGCCATTCCATGTTCCTGCAAAAAACATGATCTAGTTCTTTTTTATGGCTGTGTAGCATTCCATGGTGTATATGTACTACATTTCCTTTATTCAATCTGTCATTGATGGGCATTTAGATTGATTCCATGCCTTTGCTATTGTGAATAGTTCTGCAATGAGCATTTATTATATACAAGTGTCTTTATAGTAGAATGATTTATATTCCTCTGGGTATTGCTGGGATAGAATGGTAGGTCTACTTTTAGCTCTGAGGGGTAAAAGTAATGGGATTGCTGGTTAGAATGGTAGCTCTACTTTTAGCTCTGAGGAATTGCCATACTGCTTTCCACAATGGTTGAACTAATTTGCACTCCCACCAACAGTGTATAAGTGTTCCCTTTCCTCTGCAACCTTGCCAGCCTCTTATTTTTTGACTTTTTAGTAATAGCCATTCTGACTGGTATGAGATGGTGTCTCACTGTGGTTTTGATTAGTAATTCTCTAATGATCAGGGATACTGAGCTTTTTTTTTTCATATCCTTGTTGGCCACATTTATGTCTTCTTTTGAGAATGGTCTGTTCATGTCATTTGCCCACTTTTCAATGGGGTTGTTCTTCCTCTTATAAATCTGTTTAAGTTCCTTATAGATGTGGGATATTGTCAGATACTAACCTTGAATAGCTAAATACCCCACTTAAAAGGCACAGAGTGGCAAGCTGGATAAAAAGCAAGATCCAGTTGTATACTGTCTTCAAGAAACCCATCTCATGTGTAATGACACTCATAGGCTCAAAATAAAGAGATGGAGGAAAATCTACCAAGCAAATAGAAAACAGAAAGAAAGCAGGGGTTGTAATCTGAATTTCAAACAAAACAGATTTCAAACCAACAAAGATTAAAAAAGGCAAAGAAGTACCTTTACAAAATGGTAAAGGGTTCAATTCAACAAAAAGACCTAACCCAAATATATATGCACTCAACACAGGAGCACCCAGATTCATGAAGCAAGTTTTTAGAGACCCACAGAGACATAGACTTCTGTGCAATAATAGTGGAAGACTTCAACATTTTACTGACAGTATTAGAGAGATCACAAAGGCAGAAAATTAATAAAGATATTCAGGACCTAAACTCAACATTGGACCAAATGTATATGATAGACCTTCACAGAACTTTCCAACTAAAACAGTAGAATATACATTCTTTTCATTGCCAAATGGCACATACTCTAAAATCAACCACATAATTGGACATAAAACAATCCTCAACAATGTAAAAGAACTGAAATCATACCAAACTCTCTCAGACCACAGCACAATAAAAATAGAAAGTCAAGACTTTGAAAATCACTCAAAGCCATCCAATTAAATGGAATTAAGCAACACGCTCCTGAATGACTTTTGGGTAAATAATGAAATTAAGGCAGAAATCAGGAAGTGCTTTGAAAATAATGAGAACAAACATAAAACATACTGGAATCTCTGGGGCACAGCTAAGGTAGTTTTAAGAGGGAAATTCATAGCACTAAATGCCCACGTCAAAAAGATCTCAAATTAAAAACTTAATTTCACAACTGTAAGAATTAGAGAAAGAATAAATCAACCCCAAAGCTAGCAGAAGATGAGAAATAACAAAAATCAGAACTGAAGTGAAGAAAATCGAGACATGAGAAACCATGAGTTTATTTATTTTTTCTTTTTGTTTGTTTTCGAGACAGAGTCTCACTCTGTCACCCAGGTTGGAGTGCAGTGGTGCAATCTCTGCTCTCTGCAATCTCCGCCTCCCTGGTTGAAGTGATCCTATTGCCTCAGCCTCCCATGTACCTGGAATTACAGGTGCCTGCCACCACAAGTGGCTAATTTTTGTATCTTTAGTAGAGACAGTGTTTCACCATGTTGGCTGGGCTGCTCTCAAACTCCTTAAGTGATTTACCCACCTTGGCCTCCCTAAGTGCTGGGATTACAGGCATGAGCCACAGCACCTAGCCTGGCCTAGGAGTTGTTTTTTTGTTGTTGTTGTTTGTTTGTTTTTGATGGAGTCTTGCTCTGTTGTCCAGGCTGGAGTGCAGTGGCATGATCTCAGCTCACTGCAAGCTCCGCCTTCTGGGTTCACACCATTCTTCTGCCTCAGCCTCCCCAGTAGCTGGGACTACAGGTGCCAGCCACCATGCCTGGCTAATTTTTTGTATTTTTTGTATTTTTTTTTTTTTGTAGAGACGGGTTTTCACTGTGTTACCCAGGATGGTCTTGATCTCCCGACCTTGTGATCCGTCTGCCTCAGTCTCCCAAAGTGCTGGGATTATAGGCATGAGCCACTGCACCCAGCAAGAGTTGGTTTTGTGAAAAATAAAATAAAATAGGCCACTAGCTAGAGTAATAAAGAAAAAAAAGAAAGAAGATCCAAATAAGCACAATTGGAAATGATGAAGGGAATATTACTACTCACCCCCACAGATATAAAAACAACCATCAGAAACTACTATGAACACCTCTACACACACAAACTACAAAACCTAGAAGAGACGGATAAATTTCTGGACACATACACCATTCCAAGACTGATCTAGGAAGAAAATGATTCCCTGAACAGACCAATAACCAGCTCCAAAATTGAATCAGTAATAAATAGGCTACCAACCAAAAAAAGCCCAGGACCTGATGGATTCACTGCCAAATTCTACCAGATACATAAAGAAAGGTACCACCCATTCCTACAGTATTTCTTATATACAGTGTGTTCACAAGTCCTGACATTTATTTTGCTGAAAATATCTCTGGTTGGACTCTCACACCCCCATGTCCCCTGAGACCAGCTGAACCCCAGCTTTCATGCTTGCAGTGTCATGATGGCTGTGACTCCTGGAATTCCTCCAATTCCTCCTGAATCTTTCTACAGTACTGCTTTTATTACACCCATTCCTTCTTCTATAAATGGCAGTGACTCCCTATCGCATGCTGTGTCAAGCCAGCTCCTTTCTTGGTGTATCCTTTTTAGTCATGTATGTTTCCCCAGATTTCCTGGGATCCTCCTGCGCACCTGGCTTCACCAGCTTGGCTATCTACCTTTTCCCCACATCATCTCTTTGCCTAAATTCTCTGGGATTAACCTTTCTTCTTCTTTTCTTTCTTTCTCTCTCTCGCTCTTGATTTATTTATTTATTTTTTTTTTTGACAGAGTCTCGCTCTGTTGCCCAGCCTGGAGTGCAGTGGTGTGATATCGGCTCACTGCAACCTCTGCCTCCTGGGTTCAAGCGATTTTCCAGCTTCAGCCTCCTGAGTAGCTGGGATTACAGGCGCATGCCACCACGTCTGGCAGCCTTTCATCTGTAGGGAATTTTGGATGGTCCAGCATCAAGGAGGTCAAGAAGCTGCTTTGGAAATTGAGATTCACCAACTTCAATTTAGGATTCTTTAGTTAATCAGTCTGGGGCTCTCCTATAGTGTGAAAAATCAAGAGCATCCAGTATGGAAGTACAGTAGACTATTTCCATTCTGGTGGGAAAAGTATCCTCCCCAACTTTAGCATCTGCTGGCCTGAATCGAGCAGTGACCAAGTAGACACTGAGATGACAGAAATAAAGTCCTGTCATCAGTAACAATAGCAGAGAGATGTCAGTCAACATCCCAGATGGTAGAGGAAGATCTGAAAACACAGTAGAACTTGACCTTCCGCAAGCATCAGCAGGGGGAGGAAGGATGTGGGGGAAAGAAAGATAGACGTGGAGATGAGTATTCTGCTGCAGGAGCCCCAAAGCCAGAAATTATTGATTAAATTGATAGCTTGATCTGTGCCCATTCACCTACTAACCATGGGAAAATAAGTTGTGTTAATTTTAAAATAATAATGCCCAGTTCATAGAGACACTTGAAAATGTTAATGTATTTTTTTGGTTAAAAATGGTGAGCTATCAGATTAATTCAAACAGCTGAATTTTGTAGTTTATATTAGTTAATAATTGTGTTCCTCTTCAAGATCATTAAAAAAGTGACTGAACTAAATGAGATAACCTATGTAAATCACCTAGCACAATTTCTAGTAGCTAGCATAGTCCTTAATAAGCGGGAATACTTTTGCCCCTTCCTTTCTCTGATTTAATTCAATGATTTAAAGAAAATTATTCATGTTTGTAAATAAAATTTAATGTTTCTCTGTGACTATTTTGCTTCAGTTCATGTGAATCTTAAGAGTCCTAAATAAGTAGAAGAAATGATATGGGGACAGAAAGAATAAGTACAGTTGTTTGTTACACCTGTCTCAGGTATACAAGGTAGGTGTGCAACATGGAGGCAGGCAAGTTTCATATGAACATGTTCAGTCCCACTTTCAGGGCCACCCTATCACTATATAACTGGACATATTTGCACAAATGAGTCCCTGTTTGAAAAAGCCAATATGTGGAACCCTGAACTTGCCAAGTAGGCACATTATGGGTGATTATTCTACTACAAAAGATTCTTTGCTCTGAAAGACACAAAATGAGTTGAATTTTTTTTTTTTTTTTTTTTTTTGGCTACATGCATCTGTTGCTTAAACTAAATTCTGTCTAGATGAAAAGTACATTAATATACAGCTGAATAAATCTGCAAAAACTAGGAATTTCTGATGTTGCTATTCTTGTTTATCTTCTGGATTTGGAATTAAAAAAAGACATAGCATACTTACAATTCTTAAAGAAACAAATCTTAAGAAGTTCACTAACTCCATATTCTACCGTTATATCATTGGGTTCCCTTTTCTAGCAGGTATTTTGCCTAAATTTTCTGTATTCCATTTACTAAATATATCACTTATTCAAGCAAATTTCATATTATATCTTGTTTCTTACTATCCTATTCATGATACAGTTTTGTATAAACTATCAGTGAAAAAGAATTGTTATTTGAAAACTTTTCCTCTCTCTAACCAAATTATTACATATTGCATGTCTTTTGGAGTGTAGGTACTAGTACTCTTGTTTGTATCATTTTATAAAATAGATACGTTAATGTATATATATGTATATATATTGTATATGAGTATTTATTTGGCCATACATTAAAGATTCAAAGCCATACATTAAAGATTTTATCAAGTTTAAATAGTTGCTCTCATAACTTCCAAAAGGATATGTGTTTGTCTAGCTTAACAGTGACATTTTAGAAACTTGTTTGAAAACTTGCCTCTCAATATCATGTAGTTCTCAGAAAGATGAAGTCTTTTGGGACTGAAATTCCCTCGAATTTTTATTCTTTTGTCATGTCTAGTTTTTAAACATCTCTTGAGGATTATGGTAGCTGTAGAAAATGTCCAACACTGACTTTCATGTGGGGCTTAATGTCAGAATATATAACCACTTATCATTGGCTAGGCTGAGGTGTTTCTTCAGTGCTTATTTTAAAAGGTGAATCATCAGCAGGGATATTCCTAATCCATCTTTATGTACACACCAGAAGAGAAGTTGCCAAGGTTTCTATGGCTTGTCAGATGCTTTCAAGAAAGTACAAGTGGCTTTGATTTTCAGGTTTTATTTGGTTACAAAGAGAGAAGGAACATATTTGGTCTCATGGATGGAATAATGCTCCTACAAGATAACTCCGCTGCATTGATGTAGCGTAGTCATGAGTTATCTAGAGACTGTTTGTAATTATGATGAAGGATTATGGTAATGTAAGTGTGAGTCAGTACCTCTTAAAAATCATTTATATGGGCCGGGTGTGGTGGCAACCACCTGTCATCCCAGCACTTTGGGAGGCCAAGGCGGGCCCATCACAAGGTCAGGAGTTTGAGACCAGCCTGACCAACATGGTGAAATCCAGTCTCTACTAAAAATACAAAAATTAGGCTGGCGTGGTGGCATGCACCTGTAATCCCAGCTACTCAGGAGGCTGAGGCAGGAGAATCGCTTGAACCCAGGAGGCGGAGGTTGCAGTGAGCTGAGATTGCGCCACTGCACTGCAGCCTGGGTAACAGAGCAAGACTCCATCTCAAAAAAAAAAAAAAAAAAAAAAAAAATCATTTATGTGAACCAATCATTTTGAGAAAACATCTACAAAATGATGGAGTTACTCTAATACTTGGGGGTCTCCCACATATCCAACTTGTCCAATTCTTGCATTTGAATCTGGAATTTTTTTCTCCTCTGCCTATTCATTTTTCAAGATACAAAAATATGTTCTCGCCCCTATAGGATCTTCTTGGCAACCCTAGATTATCCTTTCCTTTTCTGAGTCCTCAGAACACTCTGTCATATCATTAGAGCCCATAGCAGATTGTCTTGAAATCTGTTGCTCACCTGTCTCCCTTATTGCTCTGTGAGCACCTCAAGGTGACACTGTTTCTTCTGTTTCATCTGAGCCCTTGTACCTAGAACAGTGTCTGGCACACAGCAAATGAACTAATGAAAGAGGTCACACACTGACAGTCTGCACAAACCTCCCATTATGTTTAATGAACTGGTAACTACATATTTTTGGAAGAGTTCATAAGTTAATTCAGATAATATTCAGATAAATGTCTCATCCAAATGCCCAGGTTTATCATGGTTGCTAACACGGAGACTCTGCTTGTCACCAAGCCTGTGATGGCAAAAGGCCCTCTCTCACAGCTTTCAACGCCTCCTCCAGCCTTATATAAATGTCTCTAGTCAAAAATTATTGACTGGATCTGCCTCCTATTCTCCATTACTTGCTATTCAGAATGTTATAGAAGAGGTATGTTGTGGTGAAGGAAAACAATTTAAGGAAGGTGGACATTGAGGGCAGGAAATTAGAAACAAAATAACTGAGTTTTTTTTTTTTTTTTCCCACCAGCCTAAATATGATCCTATTTTAGGGCCTGAGAAAAAAAGGAGGAACTAACATTTATAAATGTTTATCTTTAAAATGGGATTCAAGTGTAACTAGTTATGGGACAAAGTGAGTAACAAGCCATGAAATCTATCCCCATGAAAACTATCTCCTCCAACTCTAACCTGTAACTTTCAAATTCTCCTCCTAATTTGAGATCTAGGAAGTTTTAATAGACCAGGAACTGATTTGTCCAGTTGCTGTTCTCTCCTACCGACCAGGAGTGCGTTGACAAGAACAAAGAGAAACTTTAAAGCTCTCTTGCCCTTCCTGGGGCCAGGCTGTGGGGAGTGCTGATGAATTTAATTTGATGATATTATGCCATGACATTGTGTCAATATGCGATGATGTGTTGTGATGGCACAGCGTCATCACGTGGTGACGCAACATCATGACGTAAGACGTCACAACGCCAGTTAAAGACGTGATTCCAGGAGGGTTTTTAAACTGAGCAACAGATCTACAATTATTTAACTAAAAGCTTGAGATTTTAGGCAGCTGAACTATAAATTACAGGTTAGAAAATGTTTCTTTGCATGAATTATGGTTCATTTTAAATTTGTATATGGCTCCTTCTAGAAATTGTAACCTCTGTTCTTGCAAGGTAGCTTTAGAAATCAAAATATAATTTCATTTAATAGACTGTTTCTATCACAAGTTTTCCCTATATTAGGTTTTTTTTGGGGGGATATGAGCTGGTGCTAAATTTAAGCATACTTTCACAATGAGATTTAGAAAATATAATCTTTTAATTTGCGTATTTGTTAAAAATTAGTACCTCATAGAGCTACAGGTAAAATGATTTATAATTGAAATTACATTGTAACTAATATCTTTTATAATAATAATCTTGCACTGAGGTTTTAATAATAGTGATGTGTTAAAAAGGAGAAATGATTTGAAAATACATTTTACTTTGTGTGTGAAATCTTGGGGAAACCTTTATATATTTTGTGCCTCAGTTCTACCATCTTTAAAATGATGAGGATGCTTTTATTTTTCTTGTTTTTATAGGGATATTATATGGACAAACTGTGATGTATGTAAATGTTCTTTGTGTTCTTTGGAACAAATGTTGTTATATAAATCTAGGGTACTATTAAATACCTTCTTCAGAGCTACATAGTCTCTACTCATGAACTTGAAATCCAGTAGGGAAACATTTGTTCAGTTAGAACCAAGATGGGTTTTATGTTCGATTCTTCATCTTAACTTTTCCCTGTGATTGCTTCATTTCTAGATTTACATGTTTAGAAATGAGTTATGCTGAAGTATAGAAGACAGTGGCATAAAAATATTTTTGATATTTAAAGTTTTGGTAATTCTTTCTGTTCTGTAAACGTGGATATAAAGGTGTATGTTTTTCACTGGTGAAAAGAACTTTACAATCCACATTAGGGTGAACATAGTTTGAGCAAAAGTTCAAATTTTTTTTTCACTCATACGTAACTTTGTCAGTTCACAATCCAGAGAAAACTGGAAAAGCCTGAAGTGTCACAAAGCTTCTTTACATTTAATTTTCCGTGGTGAAGTGAGGAGATTGCTTTGTTGTTTTAAAATTCACTTCTGCTTTATCACTCCTTCTGCAACTCCAGTAAAAATGTACCAAAATTTCATGTCTCCTGAAAGTGATACATGACTTCTGGATGGAATTTGAAATGGTGGCTGATTACTTTTGAATACTTAAGCTCCACCAGTTGACAGCTCACATCTGCAGAAAAACAATTAGCAAATTTGTGAATTATCATTGGTTTACACATTAAACAAGCAAAGTAATTCTTTATAACGTTAACCAACAGGCTGTGTCTTGATTACAAGATATTGTTGTTCATTAATAAATTGAGCTATTTTTAGATTTTGCCGGTGTATATACATTTTAGTTGCTTGCCTTTCATATCTCAGTCACCATTATATGCCAGTCTCCGGGACCACCTGCATCATCTGTGGGGGGCCCAGTGTTCAAAAATTATTGACACTTTTAAGATATTGACAGTAGATCATTAGCTAAGTGCACATCCCTTCTAAGTACAGGCCCTGGGCAGCTGCTCAGTTTGTACACCCGTGCAGACCTGCCAGGCATGTCATGCATTTGGCAGCTTTGGATTTAATGTGCTTCTATAGTTTATGGCCGGTTTGTGTGATCTCCTGCTCCTTTAAGGTGAGTTTTGGACTACTTACTTACTTTTATCTCTTTCTACATGATAGTTTACTTATAATGCTTATTTTTATCTCTTTCTAGATAATAATTACTTTTTGTTGGCTGGGAATGATCTATGGCCATTTCTTGCTTATCTGTACTCAAGAATAATGTAGAGCAACATATCATCAAAAATTTCCTGAAATAACGTGAATTAATGAAACCTGATTTAAACTTGGGGAATGCCTAGTTCAAATGAAAGCTGAATTAAACAAAATTTTAATAACTTTATTATTTTCAAGTTTGTACAGTGTTCAGTAAGGACTGCGAGCAAGGACATATAACTGTTCAGTCCTACCTGAGCTGAGTTAAAGAATGGATCATTAAGAAATTGGGAAGATTTATTTGTACAGAAATTGTAAGCTACTTATTTTTAATGGTGTGTTTTTTTGACTTTGGTTGTAAGGTCAATCTTCCTCCCAGAATCTTGTTTACACTAACAATTTACTTCGCAAACATTTTTCCCCCCTTAGAGATAGCAAACCTTGATCCTATTTTCTTCTGAATTATTGCACATTTCAAATGGTAGAATCTGAGCTAATGAGGCTTTGGTGTTTTTTCCACCTTGATAAGAAGCATATGTGTGTTGTGTGAGTGTGTGTGTGTGTATACGTATTTGGGGATGGGTAGCAGATTGTACTTCACACTGTATCTTGCTGAGACTGTTAGTAATGTGAATAGGTCTTTTGCAATCACCTTTCTTTTAAGCAATTTGTAGATTATGGATTTATTTTCTTTCAGGTTTGCAAGAGACCTCAAAATTCATTCAGACAAAGCCCCCACTAGTGACTTAATTCCCTATACAATATTCTACTAATTGGTTGTTCAGCCTTTGTCCCTCTACCCAACATGGGAGAACTCATATTCTGATAACTTCATACCATATATTTCTTTATCGTGCCAAGTCACAGTCTCCTTTATTTGAGCCTGTTAATTCTCATTTGACCTCTTTGGATCCTTCAGAGGAAGACTATTTTCATTCCATAGACTACCTAAAAAATATTTAAAGATAGATGCCATGTCCTTCCTTAGTTTTCTTTTCTGTAGACGAAAGACATCATTTTAAAAAATGTTCTCTTATCTGTCATGGGGAAGTTTCTTCTGGTATAAGAAATTGAATATCCAGTTTATCTATTTCTTTAAGGTTCAACACCAAAATCCATCTGCAGCCTGGAATGAAGTTATCATTGGCAAGGAGAGCAGGCCTATAACCTCACATCTCTGAGAAACTTTTATTTCTATTATTACAGAAATTTCTTGTTTCTATTATTGTACCTAAAGGTGGTATAGCTTATGGGCAGTCATGCCACATTGTTGGTTCATATTGAATTTATTGCCAACCAAAGTTTCTATATTTCTGTCTAGGTAGCTGCCAACTATTATTTTTTTGTTTTAGCATTCTGCACTTAAGAATGATGATTTTTGATCTTACGATTATCTCTGTTAAATTTCGATTTGTTCAACTTGACCCGTATCTATACACTATCATTATCTATTTTGGTTTATACGACCTATTTATTATCTCACTCAATGTTTTGTCTTAACATTTTTAGGACCTTGTTGTCTATCTAAGCCATTGATAATATTTGGGAACAGAAAGAGGTCCAGAACAGAATCCTGTGGCTCAATTCTTTTTCTAGGTTGAGGTTCTTATCTTATTCACTAGCCTTTTGGGTACAAATGTTCAACTAGTTACTCGTTGCCCTAACATCCACTCTACATTTTTCCATCTTTTCTGTTTGGGCATGTTGTTTTCTGTTTTCTGTCAGATGTTTTGCTGTAATGCAATGCATATTATTGACTGCATTTCATAACCAAACAGACTAATAACCCCCTCAAAGAAAGTTATGAGGTTAATGTACATAATATGATATATTAAGCAGTTTAGTGGAGATAAAATAGGTACCACAAATAATTTCCAAAGTCAGTCATTCACAGGTAGTAAAGTCAACTGTATTTATCTAAATAAGAATAAGGTCTGGATGGATCCCACTAAGTAATTCTCATTTTAGGCCCTCATTATTTTAGTTCTGAGTTAGTTTTTTAATCAGCAGCGAGGCATATCATAACAGTGAACAATAGAAAATTTCAGCAGAGTACTAAGGAAGAAATATAAAGCTGTAGTCAATGTCGAATGCCAGTTAGAAGTAATTAGATATACAAGGGTGAAACTCTTAATAAAGCTAATTTACAAAGCATATGTCTATCTTTTGGGTATTAATATTATCACTGAGATGGGCCAAGTCAGTCTTAGAATCCTGACTCGTATTTAGTAGTACTGTAAACCTATACCAGTTAAGAAGTATCTACTTCTCAGAGTTACTGTAAGGATTAAAAGAGAAATTGTCATTTAATGTCCCTAGCATAGTGTATCAAGTAGTATGAACTTAAAATTAATCCTGTTAATTCAGTAAGCATTAACTGTATGCTGTTATGTATCAGATATTGGGAATGTTTTGTATAATAACCAAGATGCAATGTATACTTTTCCTTTTTTTTTTTTTTTTTTTGAGACAGAGTCTCGCTGTCACTCAGGTTAGAGTGCAATGGCGTGGTATCGGCTCATTGCAACCTCTGCCTCCCAGGCTCAAGTGAT
The DNA here is from genome assembly GCF_037993035.2 of Macaca fascicularis. Lineage (NCBI taxonomy): Eukaryota > Metazoa > Chordata > Mammalia > Primates > Cercopithecidae > Macaca > Macaca fascicularis. Next base: position 168,709,586 of record NC_088377.1, on the reverse strand, counting down.
TCTCCCGCCTTAGCCTCCTGAGTAGCTGGGACTACAGGCACCCACCACCACGCCTGGCTAATTTTTGTATTTTTGGTGGAGACGGGGTTTTTCCATGTTGGTCAGGCTGGTCTTGAACTCCTGACCTTGTGATCCGCCCGCCATGGTCTCCCAATGTGCTGGGATTACAAGCGTGAGCCACTGCATCCAGCCCCTTCTGTTAAATGAAATACACATGCATGCATATAATCAATAGACGTAAGTCTAGACACACACATATACACACTGCATTGAATCTAGCTTGGACCTCATTAATGAGTTTATCATTTCTCAACCAAAAGAGTTCAAAACTTAGACAGACTGGCCACAATGCCAGATCAGTGGATTTATTAGGTCATTCCACAGAACCAAGGGATTTCAAAGATGGGGAGACCTTATAAATAACAAAGTCCATTTTGTCTATATCATAGATTAGGAAACTGAAGCCAAGAGATGTTGAATGATTTCCTAAAACCACTTAGTGCATTTTAGAGCTAAAACCATACATTAAATGTGTTTCCTACCATATCACACTCACCAAGTGCCTAAAAAGGAGCATGGAACCCTCAAGCTTGTGATATTGGTGTCACAAATCACAAGGTAGAAAATGGCATTTTAACTTTGCCTGCTGATTTGAGTGTGCAAATTAGTAAAACTTAAAAAGATAACATGTATTGATGGTGAGTATATTTTTTGTACATTGGAAATATTTTGTAGTAAATAATAAATTAGTCAAAATCAGTCACCCTTTTTAGGCATGGTTCATCAATATTACGATGTTAATGTTGTTGAAATGACTAAGCACATTCAAATACAGAATCTACAAAGTAACCTATTTGGAAAGGGAATTGCCTATGTAAGGCATAACTTGAGGGAAGATCAAAGGAATCAGTTCCTAAAAATGAGAGGCAAAGTTTTCCTTCACTGAAAAAGTCAGCTAGTTAGTTGTACTGAATCATATCTAATGTTAGGCTGAGAGATAAGGAGATAGAGGTGATGCCTAAAGAGTAGGAATAAAGTAGTGAACATTGCTGTAATGTTGATTTGGAATTCTCTTCCACTTAGTGAAATTCATTGCTAAGGGAAAAGATTCTCCTTCAAGGAAAGGTTGCTTGAAAATTCAAGATCATTTTCTAAATCCCACACTGCTTGTCTATGTGCCAAACTTTCCTAGTTTTATTTTTATTCTTTTTGCCTTAAAAGATACCTCCGAATTCAGGTTCTACAATTCCTGCTTTGTGATGTGTTATTAGTCCCCAGCCCATTTGCTGGGGCCATTGTAAACAAGGGGCTATTAGAGTGGACAGCTGGACAGGGAACAACTACTGATAAGGTTGTTGCCTGTGCATAGAGGGGATAAAGAGAAGGGGCTGAAGTTATATCTATTTGAGCACCAAAATATATTGAAGACGGTGCAAGAGGCAGAGAACTTCAGAGGTCACTGAACTCAGCCCCTTCTATTTTGCAAATGGGAAATGAAGGCCTAGAGAGAGAAAGTAATCTGCCCAACACCAAAGAGCTAATACAAAATTGGGCTTACAACTCGGGTAAATTGATAGCAGATTCCAACTGATTTTTTTTTTCTTATCAAAAATTTTCATGAAACATTTTAACTATACAGAAAAATGCATAAAGTAATATAAGAAACTCATGTGTACCTACTCCCTTTCTCCCCAGGTCACATCTTAACCAATTGCTATATTTTCTTTAGATATTTTAAGAAATAAAATGGGTGTGAAGCCCCATGAATACACATCCCTGATTCCCCTTCTTCACCTTTCCTAAGGCATGTGGGCATGCCACAAACAATATTCAGTATTGTTCAGCATGTTATAAATACTATGTAAATATTAGCAAAATGTATGCGTTGTTTTACAACCTGCCTTTTTTTTTTTTTCTCAACGTTATGTTTTTGAGATTTCTCTGTGTTGATACATGGAACTCCAGTTTATTCATTTTAATGGTGAGTAGTATTTCTATGCACAAATATATCACAATTTGTTAATTTGTATTTGGATAATTTTTCGGTGTTGGAAATGGTGTCATAGTGAACAAAAAGAATGTATATATAGTTCTTTTTGCACTGGTGTGAGTTTCTTCAGATCTGAGTTTTTCTGCTGGTGGATCATGAAAAGGTTACAGTGAGCTGCTCAGGCCAACACAAACAGGGCCTGGGGCAAGCCTCTGGCAGCCTTATCCACTTAACATGTGGTATTGTGCAAATGCCATCATTTTCTCTTTTTTTAAAACTTTTATTTCAGGTTCGGGGTACATGTGCAGGTTTTTTGCCACAAAGGGAAAAGGTTGTGAAACACCGTGCTGAAGAAGTGGTTCTCAATCTTAACATGTATCAGAATCAACTGGAGGGCTTATTAAAAAGACTGTTGAGTTTCACTCCCTGAATTTCTGATTCTGTACACCCAGAGTGGGGCCCAAGTGTTTGCATTTTAACAAATCCCAAGTGGGGACCACCTTTGAGAGCCACTAAGGCATCTATCTAGGAGTTGACTTGTGGGTTCCAACTGATTATTCAAATACATTTTCATTATTGCAAATATTGTATTATAATTAGTATATCAAGTAATAAATCAAGAATGTCATTTAAAAATAGAAGTGATAGGATTCAATAATCTACTAGCTTGGAATTTGCAAGCTTTTGTATGAGAGAAAGATGGAGAGCATTTAATTATGTTCAGAAATAACTTCCCTATAATTGTAAATTCTGTGTTCCTTTTTGAGTGTGCAAACCGGGACAAGGACTTTAAAAAGATAATTATATGAGAAAAGCAGTCCTTCATTCTTTCCCCTCTTATCTTTATGGTGTAATCAATAGGTCTACCACCATTCACCAGGGAAGAAGAAGTAAAAAGGGAAATGTTACAATTAGAACGTCGTCGGCTCTCAGCAAAAGTTGCAGAGTTATCAGAATGTGTCTTTGATGCACACCTCTTTTGGGTCAGTGTGTGTCTATTGAAGTTCACTCTCACTGCCGTCCCTCCCATTGCATGCTTCGGCTTCTCTGGACACCTGTGCCTTCAGAACTTTCCTTCCCCTTTCGTCTCCCCTTCTCAAAGGGCATCTGTTTCTCTCTCCTTGAAAATATGATACTCCATTTATACCTTCAGTAAAAAGAGACCAATGAAATAAAATCTTTTGCAACCAACAATTCAGGTTGGTAGGGAGAATTGGTGCTGAAATGGACCTTCACTCCTACCTCCACCTCTAAAACACACTTGAAATGGATTCGGACCTGGTGTGAAGTAGCACCTCCTCCACGGTTCCAGTCTTGTGAATTGTCTTGGTATCCTCCCTGTCAGAAAATGAGGGCTCCTTATCAGCTCCTGCTGTTCACACATCCCCCATGCACAGTCAGTCCCTGTTGACTTGAATCTATTCACCTTCATCCACCCTGTCTCTGCCTCTGTTCAGATCACTGCACTTCTCATCTGGGTGATTGCAATGGCCTTCTAAATGTGCTCCATTCTCGTTCCCTTCCAGTCCATTCTTCACATAGTGGCCAGACTGACCTTTAAAAAATAAGAGCTAACTATGTCATTCCACTGCTAAAAAATCCTCCCTAAGTGGCATCTCATTGCCCTCAAAGTTAAATCCACATCTTTCAGCCCGACCTGACCTGGCCCTTGCCTGTCTCCAGCATCACTTTACATGGCACCCACCTTGTGCTGCTTTCCACCACGCACACCAGACTCCCCTACTTCTTTTTTCCTAAGGTATTGGATTCTCCTCTGTATCAAGCACAAGCCCTTGTCTTTACTTGACAAATTCTTTCCTCCCTCACTGGTTTGCTCTTCTCCTTGCTAACCTATACCCGTCCTTCAAGTGGAGCTTAAGCATCACTTCCATGGGGCTGTCTTCCGGGACCATCGTACCTCTACCATGCTGGCCTGGCTTTGCTCCCATGTTAAGAACAGCTCTACATCTCCCCTCCTTCTCATGGCTCTCCTAATACTTCTAAGTATTTATTATTTGGTTTCCCTACTGGGCTATGAGCTTAATGAGGATGGGAATCCTTGCCCATTTATTCTTAGCACTGAATCCCCAAGACCTAAGATTGTGCCTAGGGGCCACTTGATAATTGCAATAAATATCTGTGGCTGGTTGATATAAATTATTGACTGCATTTTCACATATGGATTGCACACACATATGTATGCGTTTGAATTTGTCAACATCATTTACTTGTAAACCCGTGTCAGTGTGCATGGTTTATAAACTCAACACGAATAAACTGGAGATCAAATTTGTATGACCTACTTTTACGTTGTTTAACATAGAGCCACCCAGTTTGTCACTGAAGAATATACAGAAATATTTCATTAGCAAATCCTTCTATATATATTATTCTTGCCAGTAATGTTGCTACTCTCTCTGTGTGTGTATGTGTATGTTTGATAGAGAGAGAGACAGAGAGAGAAAGAGAGAGATGGTTTTTCTAGACCTACTAAAATTATTACATTTACAGTGTGCAAGATGAGATTTGAACTTGGAATCTATCTGTCGGTCAGCAGGCTTGAAAAAGAAGATTCAACACTCAAGTCATGAAGTGTCTTTTAAAGAATATAATTTGTGACTCTGTGGGAGAATAAGAATATAATGGTGAGCCTCTAGTTTCTAGGGCTAGAGTAAATAAATTCCTAAGTCAATAAGTTTATTTGAAGCAAATCTAATACGTGAAAACTTAGGGGCTTTTTTTCCATGAGCGATTCAAGAACAAAATCCAGGAGTCTGGATCTATAGCGTCCAACTAATTTTTATTTTAAAAGTATGATTTATCTAAAAATTCATAAAATATAAAATATACATGATAAGTCTAAAATCATGAAACTCTTAAAATAATTCTAATATCATACATTAAATAGTTTATTTATGAAGCATTTTCACAAGGTGAAATCCAAACTGGTCTAACTTCAGATACCAACCTTTGACCTTGGATGGACTCTAGGTTTAAAACCAGCTCTGCTTTGTATTTAGTTGTGTGGCTTGGCAAGTTATTTAAACTTTCCTCATCTTAGTTTCCACATCTGGAAGAAGGGCATAGTATGTATCTTATCCAACTGCTGAGAGATTAAATGACATGAATTCTCCCTCAATACTGCCATGGCCTGTTGAATGGCTTTGCAGCTTCTGTAAACTGTCCTCACCACAATAGCCAAAGTAAGCCTTTAAAAATCTGCCAGATCACCTTATTCCTCTGTTTAAAATCTTTCAGTGACTTCTCATTTTTGTCAGAGTAAAGCCCACCAGGGCCTTTGCAATGTGGTCTCTATAACCTCTCTGATCTCACATCCTATTCTCTCTGCTTCATCTGTCTCAGCTACACCAATCTCCCTGCCATTGCCTGGGCACACCAGGAATGCTCCTGCCATGAGCTCAGGGGTTCATGCTTTCACCTCTTTGAAATCTTTGTTTAGATGGCACCGTTGCAAAGAGGCCTGCTGAATATCCTTTACAAAATTGTAATTCCTTCCCCTCCCCCTCCCGCTTACCATTCTCTGTGTGTTCCTTTTTTTGTCACTTACTATTCGCTCTATTTTTATTGTTCATTTCCCTCAATTAGAATGTAAGCTTCCCAAGGGCAGGAATCATTGTTTGTTCACTGTTATATTTCAGACACCTAGAACGGTGCCTTGCAAATAGCATTCAATAGATGTTTGTTGAGCAAATGAATTTTTAAAAAAGTAACTTAGTAAAACACCTAGCTATATATTGGCTATCACTAGATATTGAAAAAATGTTGGATAGTTTTATTGTTTATTTAATCAGAGGAAGGTATTTTGCATTGCTTTTTTATTTTTTGTGACAGGGTCTCACTTTGTCACCCAGGCTATGTGTAGTGGTGTGATCACTGCTCACTATAGCCTTAACCTCAACCTCTGGGGCTCACATGATTCTCCTACCTCAGCTGCTCCAGTAGCTGGAACTATGGGTATGAATCACCATGCCTGGCTAAGTGTTTCTGTGTTTTGTAGAGATGAGATTTCACTACGTTGTTCAGGCTGGTCTCAGACTGCTGGGCTCAATCTGATACTCCTTGGGAGTATAAATTCATTTGCAACTTTTTAAAAATAAAAACATCTGAAGCAAATATGACAGAATGTCATTTTTAAATTTTGGGTGGTAGGTATGTAGGTGTTGCTATATTTTCCTTTGTATTGTTTTGTGTACTAAAGAAAAAGATTGAAGAAAAGAATACACTTAAAGCACTTAGCATGTTGTTGCCTGACCCACTGGAAGTGGTCAGTATGTGTTAGCAGTTGCTGCTATAATTGCTATTATGTCTCTATTTAATTACCTCCCTGTAAAATTGTATCGCCCTCAGCCTGCCTGACACCATCCCTGGCTGGACATTCCCTCTAAATTAGCTCTGCTGTCCTGCTTGACATGGAGGGATTTGAAGTTTCAAGCCAAACTTTCGTACTTAAATTCCTTGGTGATTGTTTGCTTTTTTCTTTAGCTAAACTGTAGTTCAAAAGAGTACCTACTGAGAAACATTGTGTGCACAATTTAGGTAAATTGCTAGTAAAAGATTTATTTTAATTACTTTCAATATCTAAATTGTGCCAGAACTTTTAAATAGACTCAATTTCACGTCCCCTGTGGAAAAGTAGATGCATCTTTCTAATCTTGGTTACTCTAGGGCAAGATGTATTAGCCACCCAGATTGATCTTCCTTCTCTGTAGGCAGGTGGAGTAGGGAGAGTGGGCTGTCCACCTGATGGTGGGGAACAGGAAATCTCCAGCCCTTGAGCTTGGTTCTGCTTCAGAGAGAGGGTGAGTGTGTGTGTATGTGTGCTCATGATTTCTGAAGAGAGTTAATTATTCTGGAAACAGTAACTTCCTCTCAGATGCCCTCCTGGGCAGCTGCTGTTGGCAGTATCTGGTGAGCTCTGAGCTTCCAATCCACAGATGCCCCCGCTTCATTGGAGAGCCAGCTCAGTGCTGCTGACGGGGCCCCTTCCTCTGCTTACCTCTCCCTTCTGAGCAAGGGATTAGGCAAGACTTGAGAAAATTAGGTCCTAAGAAGAGGTTTTAAAAATATGGAACTTGTGTGAAAAGGGTAAAACAAATCAAGTCTGTCTTTGGTATTCTCCAGCTCCCCCTTTAGGACTCCTGTCCCCCTAATCTCTAGAAACTTCTTGGCCACTGTTCTTCCAGAAGTCCATTCCCTTACCATGCCCCTGGCTACCCAAGCATCTCCTGCAGGTGACTCCAGAGCCAACTATCTGCAAAGGGTTTTATCTTTAAAATTCTTTTTCCGTTTCTTGTTAAAACCTTATCACCCATTGCACCTCCCCACTTCATCTTAATCAAAACCATGACCCCTTGGCCCTTGCCATTTCTTTGCTCTTCTGTCTAGATATATAACCCATTTCCTTTCTCTCTGGTGCTCTACTTGGCCCAGTTCAAATGCCAACCTGTTGCAATCCTGTTACTTACCCTGCAGACAGGTATTTTTCCCTGTCTCTGCTCTGCAGGCCCTTTGAACTGTTAAAGTATTCCCTGGCAGACAGAAAATGGAAACTTTGAGGCTAACTGAGGCTCTCAAAGTTAAAACAGAACCAGGTGGTCCTAGCTGGGGGAAGGAACGGTAATTGTGTTCTCAGAAAGATGAGTATCACAGGACTGCTCTTTCTACAATCAAGCTAAACCAGTTCCTGTTGTTAGTGCCAGGATGAACGGTGGCCCAATCCCCCTTCCTCTCACCAGAAAGAAACATCTGCCAAGACTCCTGGTTTTGGGTTTGGAAACCAAACAGAACTCAGTCATAGCTCAACCAGTCAGAGCTCCCTTGACTCGACTGGATGAAACAGGCCTCAGCTGTATTGATCAATCAAAACTCAGCTGCACCAGCCAACCAGATCTAAGCTAGTTTCTATCATTCATTTGCATAAACCAACCTGACTGGAAACCTGGGTAGGAGGTTTTGCTGTGAAACACAACACTCTCTTTGTTCTCCAGAACATAACTTCATTTTACACAGTGGGCTGTATCTCTGATTTCCAAGCTGTTCACTGGAATAAAGTCCCTTTCTTCCATATTCCTCTAGAGAACTTTTGTTCATAGAACATAATCTCTGTCAGCATATCTCATACATTGTATTATAATTGCCTGTTGGTACATTTATCTTCCTCTTAAATGGTAGAGAATACATTTTGTTAATTTGTGTTTCCCCAAATAGCATAGCGTCTGATCATCGGCACTAAGTGAATGAATGAATTAATGAGTGAATGGAAACTTCCATTTTATCAGTACAAGGAAGACACTGATAAATTTTGAGTTGAGGTGATGATGATTTGTGGGAGCCCATATGTCATATATTTCAACCTTTCTCTGCCTAAACGTTACCCTGCACCGGCATTGTACAGGAAGTAAAACGAAGCACCTCAGCCTCCTCTCTTCTACAGATGCAACCCTGCCCTGAAACCTGCTGATCCCAGCCCACTGTCTACGCCCCATTTTGTTCCCCTGCTTTTGGGACTGGTCCTTGATTCAGAGAACTTAAGAAGAGCCTCATTGCAACTTTATGCTCTGGGTAATTTACCCCCTCCTTGCCTGACCACAGACATGTTAATTACTATCATTTAAAGGAACTACTTTCATTTATTGTTAATCACTATAAAACTCGAATTCAATGTGTTTGCCATTATTTATTTCTCATACATGAATTGAATACCTGCTATCAATCACTATGCTGCATATTGGAGATGCAAGGATTGGACTTACCTGTCAGATTAGTTGTATCTTTTTGCTTTAAACTGGGACATTTTTCTATTCATGTACTGTTTGTTTTTCCCATTTTCTTCCTGTGTAGCATGTTAGACAGCTCGTAGCTTTAAGAAAGAGACACTTTGATTCCCCAATCCAAAGGAAAGAAGGTAGGCTTGAAAGGTGAGAAGCAGAATGAGTTTGTGTGGTAACTTGGGACCAAGCTCCCAACACCACTTTTGATCTTCCCATTCTGGGGTTAGAAAACTGGGCCTTGCTTTGGACAATCCTCAGTGGGTTCATCACTGTCTTTATTTACATTATAAATTTGGGTAGCCAGTCTCTCTCTTTTTTTTTTTTTTCCCCACAAGGAATACAGAAGTAACTTGCAGGACAGTTATCTTCTATGTAGCTATAATTCTTCAGTCAGTAGGATTTGGCTACACTAGTTTTACTCTTATAGAGCATGAAATAATTGTGCTTGAGAGAAAATGAGACAATTCTGTAGTTTCACGTTGGTAAGTGAATAGGAAACATAGTCAGTGGAAATTTGGATGGGCATTTGTGGCATCTGAGTGTAAATTCCTTGCTGGGCACTGTCCAGAGTGATGGAGGTCTTCCAGTGCGGTGACCATGAGAATGTGTCTCTCAGATTTCAGAATGTAATAAACGGACAAACCAAACAGCTCTGCTCTGAAATCCATCACCAATGCTGCCCATGAACTCTTCTTGGCAGGTGACTCAGCATGGCAGGGAGACTAAAGCAGCCCATTCGTGGAGATGCAGGATTCCTCTATAGTCTTGCAAAATTTGCCTTAGACCTAGACGAGAGTATCCCTCCTCCCCCACCCATCTCCCCTCCTTCCCTCCTTCCCTCTCCCCCTTCCTCCCCTTTCTCCCCTTCTTCCAGTTCTTCCCTCCCTCCCCAACCTCCCTTCCTCCCTTCCCTCTTTTCCCTCCCTTCCCTCCTTTCCCTCCTTTCCCTGCATTTCCCAGCCTCCACTGACTTTCTCCTCATTTCTTCCCACAGGAGTTTCCCCAAATAAATTAGTCTGCTGGGACTACCACAACAAATACCACAGACTCAGTGGCTTAAGGAACTGAAATTTGTTTGCCCCAAACTCTGGATATTAAAAGCCTGAGATCAAGGTGTTGGCTGGGTTGCTTTTTTCTGAGGCCTCCCTCTTTGGCTTTTAGATAGCTCTTTTCTTCCCGTGTCTTTAGTTAGTCTTCTGTCTGTGTCTGTGTCCTAATTTCCTGTTCTTATAAGAGCACCAGTCCTATTGGACTGGGCCCATCATAATGACTGCATTTTAACTTAGAGGTCCTTTAACCTTTCTAAAGACCTTGTCACTAAATGCAGCCACATTCTGAGCTACTGGAGGTTGGGACTTCAACATACAAATGTTTAGTGCATCCCATAACACCTACTAAACTTCTTTCATGTTTAATCCTGTATTAACCTTTACTTTTTAGAGGAAGTGGGCCAATACACCCAGCCTCCCTTATGGGTCCCTCTGATTTCAGATTGCAGTGCTTTGAGTTTGCTAAGCCTCAGACACAACTGTGGGGTGAGGGCTCTCTTTGATCTCCTATCTGTTTTGAAGGATTCCCAAAGTCTTTAGCTTTAACTTTGTCTTTCATACATTTCACTTTATATGCTATAATAAGTTTTGTTATGGTTACCATGATTAAATGAATTTACTATCCACTGTCATTATTTCTAGTTGTTAGTTGGTCAAATATAGCCATTGTTTTATTAGGTTCACACCAAGAAGATAAAGAAATATTTACCACTCCATTTTAGCAGATTATAATATAAAGTTTTGTGTGTCATCCACTGGTGGCAATTTTCTTTTCCCATTTTTACAATGGATTATGTTTATTATTTAAGTTTTATAGGTAGCTTTCTGGCTTCTGAATTTATTTGCTCTTTCTTTTAACTGACAGTCAAGATAAGAATACATATTCTTGTAGGTAAATAAATTTAAAAAATAGTCTTTTTAAGTTCTTTATATGAGTTCACTCAAAGCTTATGATAATGTAATGAGCACGTTAATATGACATAAAGAGTTCTTTAAGATCTTAAAATATCTTCTGTGTCAGAGAAAACACTTTTTCTGCCTGGACTGGAATGTCCTTTCACCAAATTTATATCCTATATTTTCTTTAAGGCTAAGTTCAAAGCTCACTTTCTTCACGTTGGTTTCTTACTTTGGTCCATCCTCTCCTCTCGTATTTTTCTATAAATCATGTGTACCATAACTTTCTTACGTAATGTCCTATATTTTTCTTCGGTGGCTTCAGGTGTGTGTACAAACTCTGGTCCCCAGAGCTAGACTATCAATTTCCAGGCATATCTTGCTATGTTATTTAGATGCTAAGGGAAAAAATAAAAGGAGTATAAGATATGGTTCCTGTCAATGGCTCCTTTAATGTTGGAAATTGTAAGCAGCAAATTTTGAGGCTCAACTGACAGAAAACAACATTCAGCATGCAAATCAAGTGCAATTTATAATAAAAATTAGTGATAGATATGTATACTGCCATACGAATTATTTTGCATCTGGTAATAGTCAAAAGTGGTACATGTATTTCATATGTAACTGTAATTGGCATTTCTTTTACATCGTCAAACCATGTTTTCAGTTTTTCTTCATTAATTCTGAGGTATATATTAAAAGCATCCGAGTTGGCAGTTTTTTCCTGATGCTATATATAGTGTAACTAAACACACACACACACACACACACACGGATGCGCATGCACGCACATGCACATGTCTGGAATTCAGCATCTGACTAGCTATGACTCCTTGTGATCCTGTGTTCTGCAGGGCTGAGATATCTCCGCTATGGTTTGTGGTTCTGCAGGCTCCTCTTTTCCCCTCTTTGTCCTCTAATTTAAAAGGTCCTCATAGCCCCCACTCCTTGCTCCTTCTATCCTCCTTTGAAATTGCGAGACAGCAAAACTTTGGGGTTTGCAGCCTGGGCTGATGGATGCAGCAGGATGGTAATACTTTGAGAGAAAGGAAGCAGATGAGTGTCCAGAATGCCAGGTAAGTTGTGGCATAAAGTGGGGGCAAGAACAGAGCAAGAGGGACCAGCATGTCACAGTCTTTGGTCAGACAGGAAAGAAGTGAGGTTGGGGGAGGGAGAGGCTCAGACAGGTGAGAGACCTGGGCTCTACCTTGGTGACAGTAGCTTGGAAATTTCCTCCAAGTCTACTGGGCTTGGAGCAAGTCCTGGGAGGCAAATTGAGGATTCCAGAAGCCTTGTGTATTCACCCAAGCAAGGGTTTGTTCTCTGGAATTCATGGACATGGCTTCAGCCTCAGAGATATATGAGTTCCTGGAAGATTTTGGATAGGATTGTATATATTTTTTTCCTAGTGAGAAGATCTATACCCTTAGCAAAGGGATCTATGATTCAAACATTGGTTAAAAAGCATTTCACCATCATGTAAAATAATTTTCTTAAATCAGTTTTTTGAGCTGATTATGTGGGAGGAAGTGTGGGGAAGGCACTGAGAGAAGCTGAGTGGTAAGCAGTATTCTGTCTCTCTGGCTCTTATCCTTCTGTTTGTCTATTTTAAATTAAAAGTGAGGAAAATTAAAAGGAAAGGTAAATGTGAGTCATTAAAGAGAATCAGGAGCAAGATTAAGATGACTATAAAACCTGTTTATTTGCTTAGGGTAGGTCATAAATTTGGCTCTAACCAAAAAGAGAAACCTGGTTAATTTCTCTTGCCATAGGATCCAGAAGAAAAGACAGAACAATTGCTTTGGGAAAAGTCTGTCCTTAGTACCAAAACCAGACAGCGCTCTCCCCCCAGAATCATAATGAAGGGCACTCTGTGCAGTGTAACAAGCAGTGTCCTTACAATCTCCTAGCCCCGGACCCATGGTCAAACCCCACAGACTTGGCTCTATGATTGACCAAACCAAATGGCAACTTTCAAAGTAGCAACTCAATACAAGCAATCCTATTAGGGCCAATACTATGGAGATCCAAGGGTGGGGATCTGCTGCTCTTCCTTGCAGAATGGGTGTTAGAGTTTTGAGTATTTGGGCAATATATATGTGCTCCAGGCAGGCTATCAAATACAAAGGATTCCTTCCACCTAGTTGAGGATACAGATTGGGTAGCCATGAGTTTGCATTAAAATAGGTAGGAATTGAACAATGAGAACACTTCCACACAGGAAGGGGAACATCACACACCGGGGCTTCTTGTGGGGTGGGGGGAGGGGAGAAGGATAGCATTAGGAGATATACCTAATGTAAATGACAAGTTAATGGGTGTGGCACACCAACATGGCACATGTATACATATGTAGAAAACCTGCACGTTGTGCACATGTACCCTAGAACTTAAAGTATGATAATAAAAAAAATTGTGGATTCTGTGTTAATACTCATGTGCCTTAACAATAATGCTGGAGAAAGGGTAGATATCCTTGCAGGAAAACTGAAGAGTTTTTGTTAGGATATGTGCCTGGACAGAAAGATACCCCACTTCCATTAAGAAGGGTACAAGGCAGATTTACTAGTTGTATCATAAGCAGATTCCTTAACTCCTCTATACCTCAGTTTTTTTTTTTTTTAATATGGTAGGTATAAGAATTAGAAATGCACTTATATCAATTGAGTGAAATAAAGTATAGAACACTGGACAACTGATAGTTATGACTTGTTAATCAATTATTCACAAGAAAGCCAACTGGAATTAGCTTAACAAATATACTTGTCCAAATCACAAAGGGCTTCATAATCTTTGATGTGAGTGACATGCAATAATACTGATAAATGTAGAGCAAACCAGTAGTTTGTAATTAAAAGCCCGAATATTGGGGGCAAGTAACAGTGGAAGTCAGAAGAGAGAAATACTTGTCATATTGTCAGGGAACGCTTGGTGGAAGGTGTGACATGTGGAATTAGAAGAGGGAGAGGCTCAAGAGGAGAACAGAGTGAAAAAAGCCGTCTGAGAGGGAAGCAGTATCGGGATGGGAGCCTGTGTGGCTCCTCTATGGGAAGAATTAACTAATGTTTTTAATAGGTCCCTCTAGGCATGATGAAATCTTTGGGGATTAAGAAACATCACAGATTCCCATGATGTCAAAAGGCAGCTTGTAAATTACCACACCATTGACTGATTTCTCACACTATGTAGACTCCGATGCTTATCAATGTGCTGAAGGTGGAAGATGGAGAGGAAGCTGCCCCTGCCTTTTAAGGAGCTCAGTGTTTAGTTAGAGATAAAAGCTGAGAAACAAGTAATAACCCTGGGGAGAGTGGAATTGGGAAGAGAGTACTGTAGCTGGGTGCTCCAAGTGGCCGAAGTGGATGTGGGAGAGCAGTCAGTTGAAGTCCAGCCAAGTGTCCAACCAATCAAACAACCCAGTCAATCACTTGGTTAATTTATGCACACTACACAGACCTGAGTAAATGTTTCAGGAAATTGACTGGCTGTTTGAGTGAATCAACCTAATCAAGTGTTTGCTGGCACTGTATAGACCCAGCCTTAACAATGCAAATATCACTGTAATCTCTTGCCTTTGAAATGATTCTGTGGTGTTTTCCAGGGGATCTGGGCTAGTGATCTTGTCACGTTTTAACATTCTGCCCCATAGTGGGAAAAGAAGTGTTTTTTATGGAGTATCATTTATTGTCTAAAATACAGCTCTGCAAATATTTTCAAATATTTCCAACATTGGCATTATTTCAGTGATACAAAGATGTATTTGAATCTCTTTTTAAAGGCTAAAGTTCTTTTTCTGGCCATTTACTGGCAACCAATCTAAACTGAGCTGCTTTCGTTTATGACCATGCTCACTTTCCTAGTTTTTAAAAATATTTGCTTTTAAAGCTTTACAGATATTTTTTTTTCATGCCCACCCCAACCAATCACTTTTGAAATGGCTTGAGTGAAAGTTCAGAGTTTTATGAGCTTTCCTACAGTAGTGCTATTTTTGGGAAGGAAAGAATGATATTTAGTTCTTTTCTTTCCCAAAAAACCAATTTTGTCTCCATGATCTACTCTGCAGCAATGTTCAGAGTTATTTGAGGGATAAAGTGAGTACAGTTTTGCTTTTATCCCCTGGAGCTTGTACTGGTGAAAACACTGAATTTGTGCAAGGTCAGGGATGTACCTCTGTGACATAGATTGTATAACCAATGTTGTAATCTGACTCTGCAGCCTCTTAGTCTTAACTTTAGTCAACAACAAGCACAAAGATAAACTTTGCCATTTAAGTGTGGGTATGAAGAGGGAAAAGGGAAGGAACAGGGAGAATAAGGTTAGTATAGCAGAGTAGAGCAACTGTGGTTTTTTGTACAGTAGATTAGCTACTTTACCTCTTAAGCTTATTTTGGGCCAGTGTACCTGTAGTACAGATAATGAGGTCTGTAATATGGGCTTTTATCCTACTGTCTATAGTCATTTGATCTGTTCAAGGGTCATAAACTCAAATGCCTATAGTGGTTGGTCCAAGCTACATAAACATATCATAACAGGCCAGCTGTGACACAATAGGGAATAGTATTGCCAATGGCAAACTGGAGACTGTCCATGAATTTGTGTAAGACAATTAAGGCTTTTCTGCACACTGAATTTGGCCACTTAGCATGGTTGGTTTGCAACTCCTAAATTTAAAGTACATAAGAAGAAAATATATTTATACGGAACTGATAGAGATGTGCCAATTAATTATGTAGTGGTATCACTGTGTAGTTTGTCTTGTGTGTCCTTCTCCAATTTGATAAACAGGATAAAGAAACAGTGGATGGGGACATTCCATCTTGGGGGAGATTCAGAATTTTCATTCCTTCAGAAAATTATTCCATTAGAGCATGACAATGAATCTTCCTAGCTTTAACTCTTGTGGTATGTCTTCTGAACAGCATAATTTGTGATGCACAGTTACTGCTTATGGGGAAATAATTGAATAGATTAATAGCGATGTGTTTACACATGTGATTTTTGCTTTCATTATTAATGGAGTCTATTCTTTTTAATGTATGTGTCCAGAATTTATATGAGGGTGATTATTTTCTATACCTCTTAAAACATAGGAGTTGTGATTTAATACTTAGGAAAATCCCTTCTATCTAAAGGTTTGTGGGAGAAGTGTGTATAGTGTTTTGCATAATCAATAGAAAGCCATGATGAGGTACATGAGATTTGGAGACAGAACCCAGCTTCCCAGGTTTGAATTCTGGTTCTAACATACATGATTTCTATAACTTTGAGCAAACTACTTAACCTTATAAATCTTCAGTTTTCTCATCTGTAAAATAAAGTTTTTGTAAGGCTTAAATGAAGTGGTACAGGTAAAATGAACTGATCAATTCATGGTGCATAGGTGCTCAATAAACGTTTAGATATTTCTACTACTTACAATTATAATTAATATTACTACTAGAGATATAGGTGTTCAAATCTGACGTAGGGGCCATGGAGATTATTTAGAGTAAGTCTGAAGAATAATGTAAGGCTTGTAATATACAATGTTAGGAAAAACTTTAAAAAAATTCAAAGTTGAAGATTTTTAGGCTGGAGAAATGAAGCCAAAGAAAGAGAATATTGCTATTCAGTCTGATTAAAGCATATGTTACTTAGGTCTATAGACCAAAAAATTAGAAGTTAACATAGAGGAAGATTTTTATAATTTTTAAGTGGAGAAAACATTGTAAATAAAGTTAAAAAAATAAAGCAACAGACCAGGAGACAAAAATCACATCTGAAAAAATTCTTGTCACTATGCTCAAGAAAATATTATTAAAACAAGAACCATGTTTGAAAAAGAAAAAAAAAAAAAAAAAAGGAAAGCAACGAAAGGCCTCAGGGTAGTTTCTGGAGAGCCACTGATTAAGGATCTATAGAATGGCCTTTGGGAGAAGTTTTAGATAGAAGCTTTTCTCTCTAGATTGTAAGGCAAAAGATGCTTTTCAAGTCAGCATTTAGTAGAAATAACAACAAAAAGCAAAAATAAAATTTAAAAATAGAAAACTTTTATCCTTCTTATCTTATAGAAAAAAACCACAAGCTCTTAGTCATCCCCTCTTGTACCCAAATCTGGAGGAGATCTATACTGGGGAGAGCTGGAGTTCTGCGAAGGGAATGGATGATTTGAGGGCTAAGTGGTCTTTTATATTTTCTTAAATTTCCTATGTTCATGCATAGTTAAAGGTTTGGGCTATTTATCTCTGGTGGGAATTAAGATTGCTATTGATTTTTTAAGTACCCCAAATTGAGGCAGTAAATGAACCTTTACAAAGTACAGGGCTTCAATTTTCTGTAAGGAGCAGAGCATTGCTAGAAAGATGGTTGGAACAGTCTTCTTTGGTGGTAGACTACACAATTTGTGTGTCCCAGGAGTACGGCCTGACGGGGGTGGGGAGGGATGGGCAAAAAGAGCTCACTCCTCTGAAATGCTGCTAGAGGCCAGTCACTCCACCAGTGAAAGAAAGTTGAATGTGACAGTGTTGTGGAACAGGAGTCCTGAGGGAAATAGTGATGCACAATTACAGGAAATGCTAAAGTAAAAAGTGTGAGAGCGATTGGAGCATGTCTGTGAGGATTAAGTTCCTAGGATAAGCACAGTGGTGTCATCGGGGCTCACAAAGAGAACAAACTGTAGCTCTGAAAAGTGCTGAACCATGAAATATATTTTAAATCTACATTTGGAATAAGAGGAATCACAAAAGAATAGGTTCACTGCTTGGACATGATGGTGTAATAGAATAGATATGGAGAAAAGAAAGACCAATTCACATCTTCATTTACTTCTATATTTTGCTTTTTAGAAGAGCTAATAATCTTCAGATTGGGACAGGGGAGGACAAGAAATATGAATATGAACAACGAATTAATTCCTAAGATAGATGAGGAGAAAATAGAAGGTCTAGGCACTGTCACTGCCCCAGGCACAGATGTAGAACTTCTTAGGTATTAAAGGAATGTGAAGATTTGCCCCTGGAAATGGTGGAGTTCTACAGGAACTTAAGTAGCTTAAGAAGAATCTGAAGATGGAGAGATATTGAGATTTTCAACAATGGTACAAAGATTTTTGGAAGTTCAGAACAACAGTATTGATGTTAGGATACTTTGTAGTGCTTTAGCAGATAACTGAATGATTTTTTTATGAAATAAGTGAGCTATATGCATATATGCATACTAACATAAACATACCTTTGAGAATAAGGTGATCTTATTAATTTGTTGATGTACTGTGTTTTTATTTCAACAGAATATTTCTTAAAAGCTTTAGGGTTTATAACGGAGAGAGAGATACAATAAGAATGTGAACTTCATGAGGGCACCATTAGATGGATTTAGGTGGATTTGCAGTGGGAGGAGCAGCCATGCTCAAAAAGGGCCAATCCAGGTGGAGGTCTCTGGAACATTTCAGGGCTCTTCATTGGCTCCATTCTCTTCAGGTCATTGAAAATAAATAGTTTTTAAAAAGTTGTGTAAGTGGAGATATAGAAAAATATGTCAAATTTGCAGATAATGACAAATTAAATATTTCAATATGACATTAACATTTAAAGCCTCTAGATACTGAAACAAGAGGGGAAAAAACAAAAGGAATAAATGTAGTGGAGCTAAGTATAAGATTCAGCATTTATATTTCAAGAAGTGACTTGAACCAATACAGGATGTGGAGGTCTGATCTGACAGTAGTCTACATAAAGAAAACCTGGGGTTTGTGTTGACCACACAGTTGTCTTGATGTGAACCAACTGTGTGGTTCTTCTGCTGAAGAAATTAATCCTATATAATGCAAGTGTAACCTGCATTAACAGAAGAGGATTGTCCATCTCTTAGGAAGTTGTAGTCCACTGCTCTTCACTGGTAGACCACATCTTAAAAGTAATATTAATGCTTCAGAGAGGGTCAGCCAAGACAGTCAGTGGGTCTGGAAACCATGTAACATTAGAAGTCTGGGGAAGAAGAAGAGTCAGGGGCATCCTTTCTATCCAAGAATATTTAAAAGGGATGTCATGCAGGAAAAAAGTAGTTTTCCTATTGTGAAGTTGGCAGATATAGGATAAATAGATGCACATTTTAACTAAATAGACACAAGATTCTTTTTATTTTGAACTACTAGTGCTATTCAGCGTGTTATGGGTTTCATTAGGATGTAGTTAATTCCCTGGTTTAGAAATGTTCCAAATAGAATTCATTTAACCGATCCTTAATGAGTACCTATTATGTGTCAGACACTGTTCTAGGTGCTGAGGGTAGACTGAGATGGTGAAGATTAAGAAAAGAATGAGTTGACATAAACGGAGAGTAAACTGACACATATCAATGGCATTTCCCCCATTAGTCCTAGAACTGGGACTTTGGCACAAAGCTGAGGACCAGAAAATTAAGTGCCCCTTTTTCTAAGTTGAAGGTGCTACTGGCCCCTGGAATAGGGGCCCCTGGAATACTCTCGAAGTACTTATTGAGAGGCACTGGGTAAGAACCAACCTTACCACTAAACCCACCTGCACCAGTCAGTATAAGAAGACTGGGAGGAGTGAACCTTCTGGGGAGTGCTTTTTCAGAGCTGAGCTATCCTCTTTTCTCCCATGAGGGAGAAGACCTCAGGTGTTAGAGCCGCTCCACTTGCAGGCATCTGGGGAGTGGCCAAGGTGCAGGAGCTGTACCAAGGTGTAGGAGCAGGAGTTTGAAATGCTCAACTTGAGGAAAGGCAAAAGTATCATGGCCACCCCCCTGGAAGGGTAGCAGAGAGGGTGCTGCCTTCAGAAAACCCCACTCCTCACCTGGGCAGATTTCCTAGTCAAGACTATACTGACTCAGCATAAAACCTTGAACACTTTTTATTTGCCAGGCACATAAAAAGAATCTCTTGAGTGTTGATAATGGGGAAGGCTGTGTGTATGTTGTATGGTGAGGTTGGGGGGCAGAGGGCATATAAGAACTCTATACTTTTTTCTCAATTGTGCTGTAAAACAAAAACTCTAAAAAAAAAAAGTCTATTAAAAATGGAACTTTATCTAACAAGGAGGCTCCCTATCTCTCAGACTGGCAAACTGGATAAAGAGTCAAGACCTATTGGTGTGCTGTATTCAGGAGACCCATCTCAAATGAAAAGACAAACATAGGCCCAAAATAAAGGGATGGAGGAAGATCTACCAAGCAAATGGAAAGCAAAACAAAAACAAACAAACAAAAAAAACAAAACAACAACAACAACAAAAAACCAGGAGTTGCAATCCTGGTCTCTGATAAAACAGACTTTAAACCAACACAGATCAAAAGAGGCAAAGAAGGGCATTACATAATGGTAAAGTGATCCATTCAACAAGAAGAGCTAACTATCCTAAATATATATGCACCCAATACAGGAGCACCCAGATTCATAAAGCAAGTCCTTAGAGACCAACAAAGAGACTTAGACTTCCACACTATAATAATGGGAAACTTTAACACTCCACTGTCAATATTAGACAGATCAATGAGACAGAAAATCAACAAGGATATCCAGGACTTGAACTCAGCTTCTTAACCAAGCATACCTAATAGACATCTACAGACCTCTCCACCTCAAATCAACAGAATATACATTCTCAGCACCACATCGCACTTATTCTAAAATTGGCCACATAATTGGAAGTAAAGCTCCTCAGTAAATGCAAAAGAAGAGAAATTACAACAAACTGTCTCTCAGACCACAGTGCAATCAAATTAGAACTCAGGATTAAGAAACTCACTCAAAACCACACAGATACATGGAAACTGGACACCTGCTCCAGAATGACTACTGGGTAAATCATGAAATGAAGGCAGAAATAAAGATGTTCTTTGAAACTAATGAGAACAAAGATACAACGTACCCGAATCTCTAGGACATATTTAAAGCAGTGTGTAGAGGGAAATTTATAGCACTAAATGCCCACAAGAGAAAGCAGGAAAGATCTAAAATTGACACTCTAACATCACAGTTAAAAGAACCAGAGAAGCAAGAGCAAACAAATTCAAAAGCTAGCAGAAGACAAGAAATAATTAAGATCAGAGCAGAACTGAAGGAGACAGAGACACAAGAAAATGCTTCAAAAAAATCAATGAATCCAGGAGCTGGTTTTTTGAAAAGATCACAAAATGGATAGACCGCTAGCAAGACTAATAAAGAAGAAAACAGAGAAGAATCAAGTAGATGCAATAAAAAATGATAAAGGGGATATCACCACTGATCCCACAGAAATACAAACTACCATCAGAGAATACTATAAACACCTCTATCCAAATAAACTAGAAAATCTAGAAGAAATGGATAAATTCCTGGACACATACACCCTCCCAAGACTAAACCAGGAAGAAGTTGGGTCTCTGAATAGACCAATAACAAGTTCTGAAATTGAGGCAATAATTAATAGCCTACCAACCGAAAAAAAGTCCAGGACCAGACAGATTCACAGCTGAATTCTACCAGAGGTACAAAGAGGAGCTGGTACCACTCCTTCTGAAACTATTCCAATCAATAGAAAAAGAGGGAATCCTCCCTAACTCATTTTATGAGGCCAGCATCATCCTGATACCAAAACCTGGCAGAGACACAACAAAAAAAGAGAATTTTAGGCTGATATCCCTGATGAACATCGATGCGAAAATCCTTAATAAAATACTGGCATTCACAAATCAATAAATATAGTCTATCACATAAACATAACCAATGACAAAAACCACATGATTATCTCAATAGATGCAGAAAAGGCCTTCGACAAAATTATACAGCCTTTTATGCTAAAAACTCTCAATAAACTAGCTATTGAGGTAACATATCTCAAAATAATAAGAGCTATTTATGACAAACCCACAGCCAATATTGTAGTGAATGGGCAAAAACTGGAAGTATTCCCTTTGAAAACTGGCACAAGACAAGGATGATCTCTCTTACCACTCCTATTCAGCATAGTGTTGGAAGTTTCTGGCCAGAGCAATCAGGCAAAAGAAAGAAATAAAGGGTATTCAATTAGGGAAAGAGGAAGTTAAATTGTCTCTGTAGATTGATTTGTGAATGTTGAACCAGCCTTGCATCCCAGGGATGAAGCCAACTTGATCATGGTGGATAAGCTTTTTGATGTGCTGCTGGATTCAGTTTGCCAGTATTTTATTAAGGATTTTTGCATCAATGTTCATTGGGGATATTGGCCTAAAATTCTCTTTTTTTGTTGTGTCTCTGTTTGTATATTTAGAAAACCCCATCATCTCAGCCCAAAATATCTTTAAGCTGATACACAACTTCAGCAAAATCTCAGGATACAAAATCAATGTGCAAAAATCACAAGCATTCCTATACACCAATAACAGACAGCCAAATCATGAGTGAACTCCCATTCACAATTGCTTCAAAGAGAATAAAATACCTAGGAATCCAGCTTACAAGGAATGTGAAGGGTCTCTTCAACGAGAATTACCACTGCTCAATGAAATAAGAGAGGACACAAACAAATGCAGGAACATTCCATGCTCATAGATAGGCAGAATCAATATTGTGAAAATGACCATACTGCCCAAGGTAATTTATAGATTCAATGATATCCCCATCAAGCTACCACTGACTTTCTTCAGAGAATTGTAAAAAACTACTTTAAATTTCACATGGAACCAAAAAAGAACCTGCATTGCCAAGACAATCCTAAGCAAAAAGAACAAAGCTGGAGGCATCGTGCTACCTGACTTCAAACTATACTACAACGCTACAGTAACCAAAACAGCATGGTACTGGTATCAAAACAGATATATAGACCAATGGAACAGAACAGAGGCCTCAGAAATAACACCACACATCTACAACCATCTGATCTGTGACAAACCTGACAAAAACAAGCAATGGGGAAAGGATTCCCTATTTAATAAATGGTGCTGGGAAAACTAGCTAGCCATATGTAGAAAGCTGAAACTGGATTCCTTCCTTACACCTTATACAAAAATTAACTCAAGATGGATTAAAGTCTTAAATGTAAGACCTAAAAACCATAAAAACCCCATAAGAAAACCTAGACAATACCATTCAGGACATAGGCATGGGCAAAGACTTCTCAAACACCAAAAGCAATGGCAACAAAAGCCAAAATTGACAAATGGTATCTAATTAAACTAAAGAGCTTCTGCACAGCAAAAGAAACTATCATCAGAGTGAACAGGCAACCTACAGAATGGGAGAAAATTTTTTCAATACACCCATCTGACAAAGGGCTAATATCCAGAATCTACAAAGAACTTAAACAAATTTACAAGAAAAACAAAACCCATCAAAAATTGGGCAAAGGATATGAACAGACATTTCTCAAAAGAAGACATTTATGCAGTCAACAGACATATAAAAAAATGCTCATCATCACTGGTCATTAGAGAAAGGCAAATCAAAACCACAATGAGATACCATATCACACCAGTTAGAATGGCAATCATTAAAAAGTCAGGAAACAACAGGTGCTGGAGAGGATGTGGAGAAATAGAAATGCTTTTACACTGTTGGTGGGAGTATAAATTAGTTCAACCATTGTGGAAGAGAGTGTGGCGATTCCTTATGGATCTAGAACTAGAAATACCATTTGACCCAGCAATCCCATTATTGGGTATATACCCAAAGGATTATAAATCATTCTAGTATAAAGACACATGCACATGTATGGTTATTGTGGCACTATTCACAATAGCAAAGACTTGGGACCAACCCAAATGCCCATCAATGATAGACTGGAAAAAGAAAATGTGGCACATATATACCACGGAATACTATGCAGCCATATAAAAGGATGAGTTCATGTCCTTTGCAGGGACGTGGATGGAGCTGGAAACCATGATTCTCAGCAAAATATCACAAGGACAGAAAACCAAACACCACATTTTCTCACTCATAAGTGGGAGTTGAACAATGAGAACACAAGGACACAGGGAGGAGAACATCAGGGAGGAGAACATCACACACCTGGGCCTGTCTGGGGGTAGGGGGTTGGGGGAGGGATAACGTTAGGAGAAATATCTAATATAAATGATGAGTTGATGGGTGCAGCAAACCAACATGGCACATGTATACCTATGTAACAAACCTGCACGTTGTGCACATGTACCCTAGAACTTAAAGTGTGTACATATAAAAAAAAATCACCTAGAAATGATATGATTCTAATTGTTAAAGTAGCTCTAGCTGCTTCTACTGAGAGCAAGCCTAGCTCCTCTATTTTTCAGAATTGCAAAGATTTAACTAATAGAGACAATAGAGCTTGCTTTTGACCAGCTCCCTTGTGGACTGTCTCTGGACAGGATATTGACTACCAGTGAGTTATATACAACTTGAAAAAAATGTAAATATTGAATATACGGGAAACTCCAAGAAATGTTTGTTCCTGCACCTAGCACAGCACCTGGCACACACGAAGCATCCAGGACATGTTTGTTCATATGAATACATGAACAAATGGCCTGTTGGACTAAAAGAGAGGCAGCTCCCAATCTCTAAACTAGCACATAGTGGAGCTAAAACACTGCACTTTGACAAGGAGGAGGATGGGGGACAATATTGTTGTTTCATAACAGTCAAGCAAAATAGAAAATAGAGTCTCTTCCTTCATGCAGCTTTTCTCCTGGGTATGGTGGCTGGTAATGATGGTCCCCAAGGGTCTAGTGTCTGAGGAAAGAAGAGTCAGAAGTTTTAAGGAGATAATGAAGTGTGTAAAAGGAGAGATTTCACTCCACTCTCTGTCGAAAAACCCTGTAGTCTAACTTGTTCTGGGAACAGAAAGAGCCTAGATTTGAATCAATTTTGAGATGGATATTTTAAAATGAATAGGGCCAAGTCTTAAATGTCAAAGTGGGACTGCTCTTAGGCTCAAGTGGCTGAAAAGCTGTAGAATTTGGCCAAGTTTCTACAAAGGAGCTGATTCCTCTCAAGAAGGGGGAGTTGACATGGCACTATTAGGGGAGTGGCTTTATGTTTATGTCTTCGCAAGTGGAGATTTTTCTATAAAATTATTACATAAAACAACAAAAGCATAGGAGGAAGTGAAGGAAATGAAATAGAATTGGTGAGATGGTATGAAGGGGGGGGGGGCAGTGGAGTGGGAGCGATGAGGCTTTTCTAGGTAGGGTGTGGTGGGATTGCCCCGAGGAGGTGGCCTTGGAGCTGATGTCTGCTTGGAAAGAAGGACCCAGCCATGTGAAAACATGAGTGAGCTCTGCAGGCAAAGGCAACAGCAGGTACTAAAACCAGGAACATGAAGTCCAGTGTGACTCGAAGGAGGGAAGACCTGGTATGTGTTGAGGTCAGGGATCAGTTTCTGGGAGGCTTAGTGGGCTACAGGAAAGTTTGGATTTTATTTTATTCTCAGTGTGAAGTCTCTGGAGGGTTTCAGTCAGAAAAGGGATGTCGTTTCTTATGTATGCTTTTGAGTGATGTGTGAAGAATGGAGAGGACAGGAGACCCAGTTCCACTGTAACTAGCTCTATTTTCTGACTATCATATTAACATCTCAATTGTTGTTGTCATCATTAATGATGAATACAGAATAGCCCCAGAAAACAGTAGAAACTCCTGATGGTGAATGCTGGACAAGTCTCTTTCTGTCTCCCTTAGCTTCATAGCAATTGTGAAAAATTGCTATTAAAATATTAACAGCTGTCATGTCCTTAGTGCTCAGTAAGTGCCGTGCCCTGGGCCAGGCATATTAATTAGTCTTACCTTATTTAATCCTAATAAGACTATGCAAGAGCAATGCTGTAGAAGAGGTGGCAGCTGTGAATAGCCAAATACAAGACTTGACAAGCTATCAATTTCGTCAAGCAAATTATTAGCAGTGCAGTGATTTAAAACCGATTCCATATTTGACTAAATTCCATCTTTTAAAAAAAGCAACTTTATTACTTTATTTACAGGCCTAGCCTTGGAGAAAAGACTTTAATATCAAAAGGAACATGTGAAATAGTCCTCCCTACATGCAGAGATATTTTGAAGTTACAGGCAGTGTCAGGAGTACATTTTGTAAAAATTACTGATCATTTTCTAAAATACCCTTCAGATGGTATGGCTTTTAATATTTAGAAATTTTATGTTACATAGAAAAACTACATTGGAACCCACTATTTATGGAGGGCCTCACTTTAATGAGCAAACAAGATTCCATGGAGCTGTGCAAACACTGAATGAAGGATGAGCATGGATTTGAAATTGGAAATTTTTGTCAGCCAAGGAGATTTTTTAGGAGTTTGTCTCCATGAATTCAGTTTTACAGTTTTTACTTGATGAAATGATCAAAGCCTTTTGGTTCTAAGCTAACATCCCCTTGAAATGTAAAATTAATAGTTTAAAACTTAAAGGAGAAATAATCTTAGTTTTAGGTTTTAGAATATGACTAGCTGTTGTGACTATTTGGAGACAAATTTTCTCCTTTAATACCACTGTCCAGGTTTGAAAATTAACCTCTTTTATGTACACTTGGAAAGTATTTTCAGTGTTTGTCCCTTTTGCACACTGTGTGGTTCTATGAATAACATGAGGGTTGTTGGCACTAATTGATAACAAAGACTTAAAAACAGGTTCTGCCATGATAATAAAGTATAAATAATGGATGAATAAAGAACATTTTATAATTGCTTAAATTTTATTCTGAGAGTGGGTGGCATTAATTGATAACAAAGCCTTAAAAATAGGTTTTGCAATAATAATAAACTATAAATAATGGATGAATAAATGACGTTTTATAATTGTTTAAATTTTGTTCTAAATAAAGAAAAAACACCTGTGATAAAAGCAGAGAAAACCTGTTATGAGGAAAACAGTTTGGAAAACCAAAGTACTACTGAAAACATAAAAGTATCGTTTCAGGGTATTAGAGAGATAAAACACCCTGTAAGTGGAAGTGTGCAGTTACTTCACACCCATGCTAGATAGACCACACAAGACTAAGGGGGTCACAGCTGGGTTTCTAGAAAGTCACCTACTCCAAATTATTATGTTGCTACCGTCAATTGAGCATTTTGCTAGGCATTTAGAAACATGTTCTCATAATACAGATCTTACTCTCATTTTATAGATGCAGAAGCTGAAGCTTAGAGAAATTAAGTGGGAGAATTGGGTTTTGAACTGAAGTCACTATGCTACACTGCCTTTTAGTTATTGTAAAAAGCTGTAACATTGAGGCGATTGGTGAAACAAAATGTACAGAAAAGTATGATACTCTTGCAGTACAATTAATGAGATTTGTTTTGATTAGTAAAAAGTATTCTCTTTCTGTCTCTGATGTCTTTCTTTCCTGATTCACATGCTTCTTCCTACAAGTCATGATCTTGGAAACTGTGGACCCAACCTATTCTTATTCACCTTTTGGCCTGAAACGAAATCCCTTATTCTCCCTTTGTTCCCCAGCCCATTCCTCCCCCTACCCGCATGCCTCTCCATCTCTCTTTCCTTGCCAGGGTTGGATACATGAGTGGTCTGTGGTGCTTTGGGTAGGGTAAAGAATTATTATAGTCATTAAATTTAAAAAATAATATTTTTTATTATAAGTTGACATTTGCAATGGAAACTGATTTATATATTTAATTGCATCTCCATTTTTAAATGAATTAAGTTTTGGACAAATCCTTCAAACATCTAGAAGATCCTTATAGACCACATTGGAACTATACTTGAAGAACCACTGCTTCCAAGATTACTTACAGTTCAGACAACTACCACACAGTGACCTGTGTTGCCATAATAAAATTTGTATTGGAAAAAAACATTATCAGTTCAAAGGAAGAAACTAAGTGATGTTATTCTAATAACATCCAAAGGCAGTTTTAACTGTGGCTTACTAGCCTGTTTGGGCTGTGAGCCGGCTAGTTCCTAGCCAGAAAAGTTAGAACTGGTAAGAGCAGTTTTAGTATTGTTGTCAATTATTAATCACCTACAACATAGGACTTAGGTTTGGATGACATTTTGTTTCATCAGCATTCAACTCAATTATAAAACTGAAATGTAAGGACACAAATTGTTTAAAAAAAATCCTTTAAAATCAGAGACCTAAAAATTGCTCATATCTTTTCATTGTATTTTGTAGTATCCTTTCTAATCTGAATCTAATCTTGTATTTACTACCTTAAAAATGGTTGGATTCAGTGTAACAAACTTAAAAACTATTATTAGTTGTATGGCTAAGTTAATCTTTTTTTCTAAAAATGTTTTTATGTCAATAGCTGAGGCCCCTGTTTTAAAAGACCACGGCAAGTAGATTTTTTAGTGACATCACAGATGTATATTGTATTTTTCTGAATAAAGTCTACTAGGGATATTTAACTTAGGTGTAATTTAACAGAGTTAGAAGTCTACCAGTTTGAGTCATTGATTGATTGAACTGTCCAAACAACTGGATTGACTCACCTTTTTATACCACCTACAGCGACATAGCCGTAATGCTTACATTGAAGAGTAATATATAGTTAACTTGCTGGAAGTTAGTATCATCACTTAGTAGCCACTTTTATTGTTAGAAAAATTACCAAGGAGCGAAAACAACAGTTTAGACTTGGGCTTGTTATATTTCTGAGAAGTTGGTTTCTTTAAAAACATTTTCCCTCTGTAGTACCTTTCTGGCTTCAGTTCCTTAAAGGAAGCAGCTGGGGAGGTGTAGGATAGTAGTGAGGGCAGGGTTTCAGCGGAAAACATTCCTGGCCAAATTCCTCTACAGTGTGGAAGCCAAGACGTCAGAGTCTTTGTTTCTTTTGGTCTCTGTCTCTCTTCCTCTCTCTTCTTTAAATAATAATTGCTGTATTTGCAATACTTGTGAATGTAAGTGAGTGTAAGTGGCTTTCTCCTGTAGCAGCCTTTTCAAAAATGTGAAGACGTCATTCCTCGTAAGCATTTAAAACTAAAGCTGAAAGAATAGAAAGTGTTGGCAATTGTACATCACACAATCGCTTATCTCCTCTTCAATAATGTAGTGTTCAGCACAGTATCCATTCCCTTAGCGAAGGGAAGCTCTGTGGAACTGCCCTTTCTCCCACTTAAAAAGAGCTTTAGTTTCCTTCCTCTATCTACTCTGAATAGTAATTGGACATTGACATTCTTGTTTCCTGATTTATGATGATGATTAGGGCAACAGAAGAATAATACAAATTTGGCCACTGTCACATAAAATAAAATGAAACATAGTCTGAATAATTACAAGGCTAGATGATGATGGTTCTTCCACCCACCTTCTTAGGAGGGAACCAGTGAGGCAACATATTTGTATTAAATGAATGGGCATTTTTTAGCTTGGTCAAGATGATGATACCATTCACACCTAGTTCCTGCATGAAAATATGAATTCTAAGTATCCCTAAATGTGGCTACTGTTTTATCACTAGAGTTATAAACATTTTGTTCTTACTGTCCCTTGCTTGCCAGACTGCCCTAAAAGAAGTGAAATAGTCAGAAAGATAACTCATTAGGGAGGTGATGCTTTGTAAGGGGCTTCCGGCTGCTCTCCTAGGGGAGATGTTTGTTTTCTTTATTTCTGTGCTGGTTCAAGGTGTGAGAGAGAGACAGCTGTGAATGTGAGGGGTCACAGGAAGATGAGAGCAGGGTGAATTCATCAGGGAGCATTACCCCATGTACAACCTCTCTCTGCTCAGGACTGTACCCAGGCATATGACCCACACTGTGTTTTTAGGAAAAGAAGAGTGACTGCTGAAAGTTCTTTTCTAGTATAGCTTCGTGATTACATAATACTAACTTATTAGCCTTTTGAAAATGGAAAAAATCCTTAAAATATTCTTTTTATGGTCTGCATGCTATTCTGATAATGGGCACAATTGCCACATTTGGGCTTCTGTGTATTTATAATCTTTGCCTCAGAATTTAAGTAGAAACCCTCTTTTCATGTTACACTTAATTAGGTTGGGATCCGTTCTGTAGGAATGAATTTTACTAGCTTTTACTTCTGTTTCTTTTAATGAAAATTCCTTAAATGCAGTTCAGTGTAGAGAAAGGGCAAAAGAGAAAGGAGATAATGTTTGCAGAGAGCTTGCAGTGGTGTAGATAGGCCTTTGTGCTCATTGTGTTTGTTTATAAAGGATCTCATTTAATATCACAAAATATAGGTATTCAGGAAACCAAAGCTCAGACAGACTGGGTGACTTGCTTTGGGTAACATAATTAGCATTCAATAGAGATAAGATTCAAATCCTAAGGATTTTGGCTTCAAAGCTATATCAGATTAGACACACCTTACAGTGAAATTTTTGTGGCAATGGACAATGTTATAGAGTGTGTCCGTGTAATGATTCTTGGTGTTTATAATACTTGTTCAAGCTGGCCAGAGCTGATTTTTACATATCCTGTAAAATGACAGTGTCATGACAAATCAATGTGTATAATTAGGAAAAGGAAAATGTTAGATATCTATTTATGCTTTAATAATTAAAAAGGCACTGGTCTCCTGCCAAATTGACATACATTTTGGAATCAGACTGTAAGATAATTGTTTCATGTTGCTTATGATAAATAATGCCATTTAAATGTCTAACCATTTGCTGTAGCACCTGGCTGAGCTCTCAGAACAACACTCCCATTACTTCCTCAGATGGTCTTGAGTCATATATGACAATGGAGAAAGTTTGTTTTGAAGGAGAATGTTATGATGTGACAACTGTGTCTTTAAATATACCAGTTTTAAGCTTCTAAAAGATAACGTTTACAATTCCAAAGCATTATCCTAAATAAGGTAACACATTCATTGTGTAGTTTGATTATCCCATGTGTTTGTATAGTAACTGTGTCTATATTGTAAAAAGGGACTTGAAATGGTTTCTATTTTTTGTTTCTGTATATGTCATCCCTACTTTGATCACTTCCTTAACAATAATAACTCCTCCTCCCACCCGTGTCAACTAGGGATTGTATTTGATTTCAAGTAAAAGAAACTGGTCTACATTGGCTTAACCATATAGGAGTCTGCTTTTCTCACATAACAAAGTGTATAGCTAGACAGTCTGGAACTGATGCAGTGGCTCCAGGATGCCCTCAAAGCTCTAGTGTCATCTGCTTTTCCCTTGTGTCTTCCTTAGTATGCGGCTTTCATTCTTATGGTTGCCTCATGTTACAAGATGACTGATCCACTTCCAACCTGTTGTTCAAGGTAAGAAAAAGAAAATCAGGTGTCAAGCAGGAAGGGGCTGTGTTACCACTGGGAAAGCAAAACTTTCTGGTAATCCTTAGCAGCCTCCTGCATATGTCTTATTGGTCCGAATTGTCATAGTCACCCCTAGCTACAAGGCAGGCTGGCAAAATTAGTAATTTATGTAGGCGCATAGCTACCTGAAAACAATGTGGGGTTCTGTTAGTAGGTAGAACTGGTGAATGTGTATTGGGTAACAAGTTAGCAGTGTCCACCCTCACCCAAACCCCATCCCTGAACTGACTGCTTACACTTGGCTTTGGGACTAGGATGGAAAATGCAGGAGGAAATGAAAAAAAAAAAAAAAAAGAGCCCGCTTTAAGATTTTCAGGGGGCTCTTTATTGCTTTCCATTGTGTGTTTTCCTCTTGTCTTTCTTGGTGTTTGCTGTCTCTGCTCCCTCTGACTTTGGCGATCACTTTTCCTTATTATTATTATTTTTTATTACTCACTTGCCGGGTATGTCATTTTCTTAGTGTAACCTTCTCTAACATTCCAGGCAAAGTTAGGCAGCTGCCTTTTATATATGCCCAGCACCTGGACCTTGTTTTTGTGTTTGATTTTTTCTTTTTTGCATATTTATTACAAGTGTACTTATTGGTGTGTGTGTGTGTGCGCGCGTGTGTGTGTATTTGTCCAGTGCTTTGCTCTGTTCTTCACTAGGCTATAAATTCCTTGAGGCCAGAGGCCATATTTACTTTGTGTCTGTATATTCCTCCTCTCCCCAGTGTCTAACGTGGTGCCTAGGATAAAGTGGATTCTCAATAAATATTTGAATAAATTAATAATGAATATATTTTGTTGGCTTTTCTTTCTTGTTTTTGCTTTTTTTAAAAAAATGCATTTCTTTTCATCCTCTTACTCTGTTCTCACTTTAAGCATTATTTAAGTATTTTCATTAATATTAATCCATTCATTTACATTTCTTTTTCTCTGTCCCTGCTTTTCTCTCTCTGGATTAATCTTCCCCTCTCTCAGATGAGTATTATCTTTACATTTCCATCCCAGTTTTCCTACTCAGGTTTCAGTTATCACACATCTGACTGCCTACTGCTCTTTAACTGGAATGCCTCTCCATCACCCCACACTCAACAAGTTCCAAATGACATGCATCAGCTTCCCATCTCAATTTTCTAGCCTCTGAGAAAGATGACACCTTCTTCTTTGAAAATGATGACACCTTCTTCTAGCTACTTAAGCTTGAGAACTTGCTGTCATTTGTGACATCATTTATTGATATCACTAAGGGCTATTTCTGCAGCCAATAGCTAGAGCTATTTGCAAATAGCTCTAGCTATTTTGCATTCTTATTGCCATAACCTAGGAGTACAACGTGTAGGGTTGTAGGTGCTGGTACATGTAGGATGGCAAGATCAAGGGTGACAGGAGTCAGCTGACCAATGTTCCCCATCAAGCACTGGACACAGGCTTTGACAATTCACCACCCCAGTACACTCATTTACATACCGTGTTTTGGTGCTCATGACTCATGGAATAATCAATTTAGATAATTTTGGATTACTTTATAGTAAAATTTAAGAGGACTTAGCTACTTAAAATAGGTAGTGAATTTTATGATGGTAGATATGGACAACTTTTGCAGTATTGATGAAAAGATCAGAAAACAGTATTAAAATCTACAGATTATAGTTGCAGTAATAAAGGGTTTGTAAAGACAGATTACATGTTCCCACTCAATCAATCTTATGCAGAAATTAGTGGAATTTTTTTGAAATTAATAGGTATGAAATTTAGGAAAGTTAGCACAATTGCTTCATAGATGATCTCATTAATCAAGATGTGCACTTTTCTTTTATAGAAAATAGTGAATTATCTGAATATATTGAATGAATAAATGAATAAGGCAGTGTCTCTATGATACTAAGATGATTGTTTGAAAAGTGAAAAATTTTAATAAACTTTCAGTATTTATAGTCAGAACTACCAGTTGTAAAAAAACTATGAGCAAAGCCACATTTAATATGAATCTTCTGAAAGCATCTTGTGAATGTATAACTTTTGCATGCCTTTAGATTCGTGACTTATGTAGTATTTCAGAAATTGAAAGAACATATCATACATTACCCTAGTTGTTTATTATAAAGAATGCAGGTTTCTTTAGGAAGTTTTTTCTGTTTGGATTGAGAAAGAGCAATAGTTTATGATACAGTTCATTTTTTAGTTTGGTGCATTTGTCAAATTGAAATTTATCTCTGTCACCATGTTCTGTGGGAGAGGTTTTTTGGATAGATACATATTTAGATATATAGGGCACAGAGGCAGTAACATGATTACATTGTTCTTAATTTCCCCGATTTTATATCATTTTTCTTGCTTTGTCATTCAAGCATTAATTTGATTATGGGGATTACACACAGGGAAAATTGTTGTTTTTGGAATGCATAAAGACTTTGTTTCCTTTTAAGTTTACTGCACCTAGTTCTGGTCCTTTTAGTGTATCTAGGATTGGAATGTAGGAATTAGGGCCATGCTTAGATTTCTGCTACAGTCTAACTCCCGTGGGAGGAATAGTGCCTCAAAAAGGAGATCAGAGACCACGATTCTATTCTCCTTTATTGGTGGATGTATTTCATTTATTATTTTTAGAGATGCTTCTCCTCTGGACATTTTCATGTGTTTTCCAATAGGATAGAATAAATGTTATTTGGGTTTTCATCTATCATAATAGAAAGCTACTGTCATGAAGATAAACTTGAGGTTTGAGAACTAGGGCAGTGTTAAGTCAAATATGCAAGCTTGTTTGTATGGCAAAAACAGTGAATAAAAGATATTTAAGGAATTTTAAAAAATATGCCCAATCTTTTTCTTTGGACCTCATTTTCTCAAATGTCTTAAAGCAAGAGGTTATAATTTAATGTCAGTTCAACTAAAATCATTCAAATTGATTGTCACTATTCAGCAATAAATTAAGTTTTTCCTCTTTCAGCTGGTTGGGCTTATTTCTTTTTCATACATCAACCTTCTGTGTGTTGATATGTCACTCTAATGAAATAGGAAAATCAGTTCTATCAAAAACATACAGTAACAACCAGTCCTGGAGCTAGTAAAGCTCAGGTATTCTGTATATAAGGAACGTTCTCTTAATCACTTTATGGAGATGGAAAATCCAAGGGTAAGCAGCCAGATTAATGTTTTAGATGTAATAGGGTAGTGGTCAGAATTGCAAACAGTGAAAGTACAAATCATGCCTGTTGTTGAATGGCCTGTACCTTATGGTTTAAGGTCAACAGTTGAATACAGAAAATGGCTTTAAAACTACAGTGGCCATTTGTAGGTTAACAGCCTAGTATCCATCCCCTTACCTTTTTCTCTTCCCACTTGAACCTCTGTTTTCCCAAACAGACATTCCAGCTCCATCCTGTCGGCATATCAGAAATCTCTGGACACAGTGATTTGGCCTATGTAATGTAATAAGAGGACACATATATTGGAAGACTAGAATGACTCTTCCTCTTTATTCTTTGGTTCGTGTTCTCTCTCTCTCTCTCCTTCTCCCTCTCCCTCCCTCCCTCCTTCCCTCTTTCTCCTTCTCTCCTTTGCTCTTCTTTCTCCCCTCCCATGTTGGATGTGCATGAAGTATGAAGCAGTTCTTGCTACTGGTCAACTGACTTTCCTTCACAGGAAGGCCACACTTAAGTTGAAGTTGACACTCTAAGTGGCAGAAAGAAAGCATCCTAGCCAATTTAGAACCATCCCATTTAAAGACATGTGGCAAAACTAATTTAATTGCCTATAATTTATTTACCATTTAAGAATTTTAAGCCAAATTTTGAATATTATACTCTTAAAATCAATACTAATAATATCTATCAGCTATAGAGTTCTTACTATGTGCTAGGCATTGTCCTAGGTAATTTATATTTATGTTTGTTTAATGTGTACAACCGTATTATGAGTTAAATATTACCATCTCCATTTACAGATGAGGAAACTGAGGCACTGAGAATTTAAGTTACACAAGGCACACAGCTAGCAAGTGGCAGAGTCAGAATTCGGTCCCAAAGGCCATGCTGCTAACCTACTAAGCCATAATGAGACACTGAATTTGTGGAAGGCTATTCTGAAGATCATTTAGGTCTTCATCCTGAATATCCTAAAAGCAGTCCCTTGAAGACACTTTCACAGATGGAGCTTTTGAGTCCTAGATAAGTTAAAGTCTTGGTCATGGTTATATAATAAATGGGATGAAGAAGGCAGCCGTGGTGTACTGGAAAATAATTTGGATCGGTGAACACAATTTACTCCACTTCTTTGAGGTCAGCAGCCCCTGTTTGCTTCTCTGTCTTCTCAGTATCCCCAGGCATTCTGCCTTTCCATCTTTGACCTTGTCATTATCAATTACCATGTTCTGGGAATCCAGATGGTGCCTTGTCTGATTAGCCTCACTGCACACCAAGAGGAATGATCCTTTACATTTCTGCTGTGGCCCATAACTCACCAAGAGTCTTCTCATCTACAATCTCATTTGGGCCTTTCAGCCACCTTATGAGATGGGCTGATGCACTTTGTCTTAGGTGCTTATCTGTCATTTTGCTTTATGTTAATTTGCATTTGTAAGTGTCTTACCTTATAAGGAAGTGATTCTTCTGTCTTGCATGTTGCTGAACTTGCAGCTGGACTATAAGCTCCATGAAGAGAGGATTTGATTATAGGTTTTATGCTTGACATTCCTTCAATAGAGTTCCCTCTTAGTTCACAGGATTCTCTCAAAAACAAAAACAGCCCCCGAAAAAGAACTCATTAAATTAATACCTGGCTTTCCAGAGTCAATAGGTAAATGTTCAGGAATATTGTCAGCAGGTTATTAATCTGTTAGCAGTTTGACATCTATGGTAAGGTTACTTATACCACAAAACTTGGGAAAGGCTACACATCAGGGTAACTCTTCATCCCTGCCCACTGCCCCCATCCCCACCAGAGAGCCAGTTAGCCAGGACACTCCTGTTTATAGCATTTCCATAGCAAATGCGGTCCACAGGCACCTGCCTTTCTTTTTCCTTTGTGGATCAGCTAGTGGCCATGGGTCAAGTGTTTACATAGGGGAGAAGGTGGAGGTGAGGTCACTCTGTTGGTCTCCATGCCTCTGTTGTCATGAATCTCTGAGCAAAGGATGACAGTTTATGTTCACTGTAGAAAACCAAACTACAGAAAACAGCACAGAGAAAACTGGATTGGGAAGCCCAGAATGGGCATCACTTGAAATTGGCCGCCTCTCTGCTCCAGCCTGTGAGTCCTTCCACCCATCCTTGATTGAACTAGTTAACTGATCAAGCTGTGTTTATAGGGATATCAGGGTAACTTTGGGTATCAGGTAAAAGCATTCCTGATTAAAAGTGGTTTCAACCACAAGGATCGTTATCATTTACTTAACAGCAAGTCTAGAAATAAAAGGTCCAGAGTTGGTTCACTGCCTTAGCAATGGCCTCGATGGCCCCAAGCTGTTTCTCATCCCCTCTCTGCCACCCTCCATATGTGAATAGTGTTTCCACTTCTGGCTGTAAGAAGGCTGCAGTGGGACTAAGCAATAAGATGCTAACACACCTTCTAAACCCTTGAGAATATTTTGGATTTGTGATAGAAACAACGGAAATTTTCTCTTTTTTCTTTTTCCTGAAGCAATGATATTATTTTCTCCTTAAATAAGGTGTAAAAGGAATAAAAGGGAAGTGACAAATCTTACAGAATATTTAAAATAGCTTCATGGTAAAATAATTTTGAAGTATTTATTTCCAATTAGCAGGAAACTCCAGTGATTCTGTATGATGAGCCATTAAAGAAGCCAGCAACCCAAGACCATCATAGAAGCTGTGATGTGAACTGAAGGAAAAACATTGCAAGAAAAATAAGCAAACAGTTTCATTATGGCATCCAAGGCAGTAAAAATGCTATTTAAGTAGAGCAGAAGGCCCAAATGCCTGCAATTATGGAGTATTTAAATTTTTTTCACATTGCAAAAAATTACAATATTTATACTTTTATGGGAAGGAAAATTAGATAAAGCTGTCACATGAGACAAGATACTGAAATCCTAGGAATTAGTGAGCACCCCTGTTCTGAGAGACTTGCTCTTCTTTGTTTCTTATTGCTAGCACAGTGTTGGGCACACGGGGTATACAGAATGAGAAGAAAAGACAGTAAAGGATGTATATAGTAGAACTATGGTAGTGAGTGAAATCGGTCTTGCCAGAAGGAAACCTAGGCCTGGGTTATTGGAACACAGATGGATTGGCTTCAGGTGGATTTGAGAGGAGTTTCAGGTGTTTGGATCTTTTTTTTTTTCATTTTCTGCAGAGGAAACAGAATTAGCCCAGAATCCAGGTGAGTTGACAGTTAAGCGCAGAGCGCCTCACAGCTAGGATCGCTACACTCACATTTCCTTAGAGCCAGTTTTCTGGTTCAGTCTCTTTGACACCAAGTGTTATTTTTCCTTCAATACTGTTGGTGACAATTAAGTTATGAAATGATTAAGGTCGATTCACAGGTGGCTGATATTAGTATTTGCCAGCTCAAGTAACTCTTCTATAAGCTTTTTGGTATGGAAGGTACAAAGTTAATCCAAATGAGAGGTTGGATTAGTGGGCCGCTGTAGCATTCATGCCCGTTGCATCATCCACTTAAAATGCAGAAGGAAGGCATTCTAGGCTGAGAAGGTAAGAAAGTACTATCTCACAAAGTTTGGGGTATGAAGGAAGTCTTGTAATCTTTCTGTAAGATTTTGATTTTTAAAAATAGTGATATGTGAGTACATATGGTATAAAGCTTTTGTTGGAAATCTGTCTTCAGTAAATCAGAAATGAAAATTTGCTTTAAGTGTTGAACATCACAATCTATTTTCATACTTTAAAAAACTACAACTATTCCTTAGAACACAATAGGTTTTGTCTTTTTCTGTAGAAGTCTTCATTAGGCTTCAGGCACAGAGTAAAGAGGAAGAAGAGAAGGCTATATAAGCAAGTAGTTTAATAAACATTATATATCATGATCACAACTCCACATCCTAAGTGAGATGTATAAATTTAGTAAAAATTGGAAGCACTATATTTGTGAAGGATAACAGCTTAGAACAATTTTAATTTATGTAGTTAAACCTCAAGTTATGCTTTGCATGTGGATTCTCATATTAAATGCATATGTTCAAGTTAGCACAGTGACTTTATTTTACTGAATGTTGACTCCTTTTTCTGGGGCAGCATCTTCCTTTTCACAAAGAATATGTGAAAGGCCAAGGCTGTCCAATTTCATAAGTATTGCTATGAGTTTTAAGGTTGTGCTATTTTGTATTCCATGAATTTGTTATTGAGTTTCATAGAATCTGATGGTCAAAAGAAGTGTCTCCTAAATATTACCACAGACTGAGTAATACATGGATTTTTAAAAAAGAGATAATTTGTGAGAAAATGATATAGTACAGTAAATAAAACTCAAGGACAGTAATACGTAATAATAAACCAGATGGTAATCTTTTTGCGCTCAGCGCCCCTATTTAATAATTACTTTCCTACTCCTTCTCTTCATCCTTGTGCTTCTCTTTCTCTTCCTTTCATCAAATCCTCTACAACAAGTGGCTTTGAATATCATATCTACTCAAAAAACAGCTTTTGAATTAATGAGTGGGTACCTAAATGTTTTTATTCCTCCTCAAATCTGGCTTACTATGTTGGGTATACTGAGTGACTGATAAGCATTTGTTCAATGAAGTTTCTGAATTGCAGAATTTTTTCACTAAAGAGCTGAATTTTACAGTTTTTGAGTTTATATTGTACTGAGTGAGAAACTATCACAATGTTGTTGGATAAAGATTATAATGGTCCCACTTTAATAAATACATCATTTACATGATATTATGCAAATACTGGGAAAAGGATTGAAATTAATTTGTTCAAGTAGATGGTTTTCTCTTTACAGTTTTGTATATAATTTTTTTTTGTTTTGGTTTTATATATAGTTACTTTCTGACATCCAGCCATTTTTACCACTTTCATGATTTTTTGACATACTTGCTTACCACCTGTACAGTTATTTCCCAATATTCTCTTTAAATTGATTCACTTTGCAATCTAAATTCATTTAAGAGAAAACTTATATGAGTACCATGAACAGAAAACCAGTATTCTCTGTTGCAAACAGAAGGCAACTATAAAAATAAATATATTGTGATAAAAATGACATTATTAAATTTTGGCCAGTTCTGTTGCCTTGAGGGAGATTGAGCCTGAGATAAATTTTCTTAAAGAGAGTTTGGCAAATATTAGAGAAGTATTAATATAAAAGACATATAGGCCAGGTGTGGTGACTCATGCCTGTAATCCCAGCACTTTGGGAGGCTGAGGCACTCAGATCATTTCAGGTCAGGAGTTCGAGACCAGCCTGCCCAACATGGTGAAACCTTGTCACTACTAAAAATACAAAAATTAGTTGGGTGTGGTGGTGCATGCCTGTAGTCCCAGCTACTTGGGAGGCTGAGGCAGGGGGATCCCTTGAACCCAGGAGGCAGAGGTTGCAGTGAGCCAAGATCATACCACTGTACTCCACCCTGGGTGGCAGAGTGAGACTCCATGGCAAAAGGAAAAAAAAAAAAAAGACATATAGACACTAAACAAAGCCTTATTTCTGACCATGCTATAAAGGTTGAAAAGAATTTAAAGGAGAATGACTTCTTTCTGTACTGGATCAAATACAAACTTCAACAAAGAAAAAAAAAAAATCTAGATTTTTCACAATTCCAAATCAGTAGGGCTGTAATTTGTGACATTTTAGCACTCTGTAATTTTTGTGATAAAGTAAACATTTTCTGTTCATTTTTACTTTTCTTGAAAACATACTCAAAATTAAGAACATAGGTTAGAGTGAAGCTTCCATTTTCCGGCGGTGCATTTATTTCCTGCTCAGTGGGTTACATGATGTTTAGGTTTTCTATGAGGTACCACTTACTGAGTCAGGTTTATACTTTTTGTATCATTAATGCTTCATAAAGAATGTCATTCTAAGCAGTGCCCACATAGTTACAATACACATGTGAGTAAAGTGTTTCATTAACACTTTAGCGTCTTATAGAACAAACTCAGGAGAGCATAGGTATAAATGATCAAAATTCTAAATTAATATAAACATAGCTAATGAGTTTTTCTGCCATTTTAAAAATACTTTAGCTATTGCTTTGGACTGGTTCTCCCAACGTTGATGAAGATCATTCTAGGTCATAGTTGAAACACAATCTGTTTGACTCTTAGCTGAAAGAATTGATTTCTTAACAAGTAAAGTAATAGTTAATTTAGTCAAGCCCCCGGTGGTGTCACATTGATACAAGTCAAACTGATTTTGTGCAGAGATGGAAAAAAAAAAACAAAACTGGATCATTGGTTTCCCTTGTCACTTGAGGAAAAGTTATGTGACTCAACACAGCCTGGCAAACTAAAAGAAGAAAGAATGCAAATGAAGTGTATGATTTAGAAATGTTAGATAAGGGG
Source organism: Macaca fascicularis (assembly GCF_037993035.2). Classification (NCBI taxonomy): domain Eukaryota; kingdom Metazoa; phylum Chordata; class Mammalia; order Primates; family Cercopithecidae; genus Macaca; species Macaca fascicularis. The sequence goes on along the minus strand of NC_088377.1, from coordinate 168,669,198 downwards.
GGCGGAGCAAGATGGCCGAATAGGAACAGCTCCAGTCTCCAACTCCCAGCGCGAGCGACACAGAAGACCGGTGATTTCTGCATGTTCAACTGAGGTACTGGGTTCATCTCACTGGGGAGTGCCGGACGATCGGTGCTGGTCAGCTGCTGCAGCCCGACCAGCGAGAGCTGAAGCAGGGCGAGGCATTGCCTCACCTGGGAAGCGCAAGGGGGAAGGGAATCCCTTTTCCTAGCCAGGGGAACTGAGACGCACAACACCTGGAAAATCGGGTAACTCCCACCCCAATACTGCGCTTTAAGCAAACAGGCACACCAGGAGATCATATCCCACACCTGGCCGAGAGGGTCCCACACCCACGGAGCCTCCCTCATTGCTAGCACAGCAGTCTGTGATCTACCAGCAAGGCAGCAGCGAGGCTGGGGGAGGGGCGCCCGCCATTGCTGAGGCTTAAGTAGGTAAACAAAGCTGCTGGGAAGCTCGAACTGGGTGGAGCTCACAGCAGCTCAAGGAAACCTGCCTGTCTCTGTAGACTCCACCTCTGGGGACAGGGCAATAACAAACGCAGCCGAAACCTCTGCAGACGCAAACGACTCTGTCTGACAGCTTTGAAGAGAGCAGTGGATCTCCCAACACGGAGGTTGAGATCTGAGAAGGGACAGACGCCCTGCTCAAGTGGGTCCCTGACCCCTGAGTAGCCTAACTGGGAGACATCCCCCACTAGGGGCAGTCTGACACCCCACACCTCACAGGGTGGAGTACACCCCTGAGAGGAAGCTTCCAAAGCAAGAATCAGACAGGTACACTCGCTGTTCAGAAATATTCTATCTTCTGCAGCCTCTGCTGCTGATACCCAGGCAAACAGGGTCTGGAGTGGACCTCAAGCAATCTCCAACAGACCTACAGCTGAGGGTCCTGACTGTTAGAAGGAAAACTATCAAACAGGAAGGACACCTACACCAAAACCCCATCAGTACATCACCATCATCAAAGACCGGAGGCAGATAAAACCACAAAGATGGGGAAAAAGCAGGGCAGAAAAGCTGGAAATTCAAAAAATAAGAGCTCATCTCCCCCGGCAAAGGAGCGCAGCTCATCGCCAGCAACGGATCAAAGCTGGACGGAGAATGACTTTGACGAGATGAGAGAAGAAGGCTTCAGTCCATCAAATTTCTCAGAGCTAAAGGAGGAATTACGTACCCAGCGCAAAGAAACTAAAAATCTTGAAAAAAAAGTGGAAGAATTGATGGCTAATTAATGCAGAGAAGGTCCTAAACGAAATGAAAGAGATGAAAACCATGACACGAGAAATACGTGACAAATGCACAAGCTTCAGTAACCGACTCGATCAACTGGAAGAAAGAGTATCAGCGATTGAGGATCAAATGAATGAAATGAAGCGAGAAGAGAAACCAAAAGAAAAAAGAAGAAAAAGAAATGAACAAAGCCTGCAAGAAGTATGGGATTATGTAAAAAGACCAAATCTACGTCTGATTGGGGTGCCTGAAAGTGAGGGGGAAAATGGAACCAAGTTGGAAAACACTCTTCAGGATATCATCCAGGAGAACTTCCCCAACCTAGTAGGGCAGGCCAACATTCAAATCCAGGAAATACAGAGAACGCCACAAAGATACTCCTCGAGAAGAGCAACTCTAAGACACATAATTGCCAGATTCACCAAAGTTGAAATGAAGGAAAAAATCTTAAGGGCAGCCAGAGAGAAAGGTCGGGTTACCCACAAAGGGAAGCCCATCAGACTAACAGCAGATCTCTCGGCAGAAACTCTACAAGCCAGAAGAGAGTGGGGGCCAATATTCAACATTCTTAAAGAAAAGAATTTTAAACCCAGAATTTCATATCCAGCCAAACTAAGTTTCATAAGTGAAGGAGAAATAAAATCCTTTACAGATAAGCAAATGCTTAGAGATTTTGTCACCACTAGGCCTGCCTTACAAGAGACCCTGAAGGAAGCACTAAACATGGAAAGGAACAACTGGTAGCAGCCATTGCAAAAACATGCCAAAATGTAAAGACCATCGAGGCTAGGAAGAAACTGCATCAACTAACGAGCAAAATAACCAGTTAATATCATAATGGCAGGATCAAGTTCACACATAACAATCTTAACCTTAAATGTAAATGGACTAAATGCTCCAATTAAAAGACACAGACTGGCAAACTGGATAAAGAGTCAAGACCCATCAGTCTGCTGTATTCAGGAGACCCATCTCACACGCAGAGACATACATAGGCTCAAAATAAAGGGATGGAGGAAGATTTACCAAGCAAATGGAGAACAAAAAAAAGCGGGGGTTGCAATACTAGTCTCTGATAAAACAGACTTTAAACCATCAAAGATCAAAAGAGACAAAGAAGGCCATTACATAATGGTAAAGGGATCAATTCAACAGGAAGAGCTAACTATCCTAAATATATATGCACCCAATACAGGAGCACCCAGATTCATCAAGCAAGTCCTTAGAGACTTACAAAGAGACTTAGACTCCCATACAATAATAATGGGAGACTTCAACACTCCACTGTCAACATTAGACAGATCAACAAAACAGAAAGTTAACAAGGATATCCAGGAATTGAACTCATCTCTGCAGCAAGCAGACCTAATAGACATCTATAGAACTCTCCACCCCAAATCAACAGAATATACATTCTTCTCAGCACCACATCGTACTTACTCCAAAATCGACCACGTAATTGGAAGTAAAGCACTCCTCAGCAAATGTACAAGAACAGAAATTATAACAAACTGTCTCTCAGACCACAGTGCAATCAAACTAGAACTCAGGACTAAGAAACTCAATCAAAACCACTCAACTACATGGAAACTGAACAACCTGCTCCTGAATGACTACTGGGTACATAACGAATGAAGGCAGAAATAAAGATGTTCTTTGAAACCAATGAGAACAAAGATAGAACATACCAGAATCTCTGGGACACATTTAAAGCAGTGTGTAGAGGGAAATTTATAGCACTAAATGCCCACAAGAGAAAGCAGGAAAGATCTAAAATTGACACTCTAACATCGCAATTAAAAGAACTAGAGAAGCAAGAGCAAACACATTCGAAAGCTAGCAGAAGGCTAGAAATAACTAAGATCAGAGCAGAACTGAAGGAGATAGAGACACAAAAAACTCTCCAAAAAATCAATGAATCCAGGAGTTGGTTTTTTGAAAAGATCAACAAAATTGACAGACCACTAGCAAGACTAATAAAGAAGAAAAGAGAGAAGAATCAAATCGACGCAATTAAAAATGATAAAGGGGATATCACCACCGACCCCACAGAAATACAAACTACCATCAGAGAATACTATAAACACCTCTACGCAAATAAACTGGAAAATCTAGAAGAAATGGATAATTTCCTGGACACTTACACTCTTCCAAGACTAAACCAGGAAGAAGTTGAATCCCTGAATAGACCAATAGCAGGCTCTGAAATTGAGGCAATAATTAATAGCCTACCATCCAAAAAAAGTCCAGGACCAGATGGATTCACAGCTGAATTCTACCAGAGGTACAAGGAGGAGTTGGTACCATTCCTTCTGAAACTATTCCAATCAATAGAAAAAGAGGGAATCCTCCCTAACTCATTTTATGAGGCCAACATCATCCTGATACCAAAGCCTGGCAGAGACACAACAAAAAAAGAGAATTTTAGACCAATATCCCTGATGAACATCGATTCAAAAATCCTCAATAAAATACTGGCAAACCGGATTCAGCAACACATCAAAAAGCTTATCCACCATGATCAAGTGGGTTTCATCCCTGGGATGCAAGGCTGGTTCAACATTCGCAAATCAATAAACATAATCCAGCATATAAACAGAACCAAAGACAAGAACCACATGATTATCTCAATAGATGCAGAAAAGGCTTTTGACAAAATTCAACAGCCCTTCATGCTAAAAACGCTCAATAAATTCGGTATTGATGGAACGTACCTCAAAATAATAAGAGCTATTTATGACAAACCCACAGCCAATATCATACTGAATGGGCAAAAACTGGAAAAATTCCCTTTGAAAACTGGCACAAGACAGGGATGCCCTCTCTCACCACTCCTATTCAACATAGTGTTGGAAGTTCTGGCTAGGGCAATCAGGCAAGAGAAAGAAATCAAGGGTATTCAGTTAGGAAAAGAAGAAGTCAAACTGTCCCTGTTTGCAGATGACATGATTGTATATTTAGAAAACCCCATTGTCTCAGCCCAAAATCTCCTTAAGCTGATAAGCAACTTCAGCAAAGTCTCAGGATACAAAATTAATGTGCAAAAATCACAGGCATTCTTATACACCAGTAACAGACAAACAGAGAGCCAAATCAGGAATGAACTTCCATTCACAATTGCTTCAAAGAGAATAAAATACCTAGGAATCCAACTTACAAGAGATGTAAAGGACCTCTTCAAGGAGAACTACAAACCACTGCTCAGTGAAATAAAAGAGGACACAGACAAATGGAAGAACATACCATGCTCATGGATAGGAAGAATCAATATCGTGAAAATGGCCATACTGCCCAAGGTAATTTATAGATTCAATGCCATCCCCATCAAGCTACCAATGAGTTTCTTCACAGAATTGGAAAAAACTGCTTTAAAGTTCATATGGAACGAAAAAAGAGCCCGCATCTCCAAGACAATCCTAAGTCAAAAGAACAAAGCTGGAGGCATCACGCTACCTGACTTCAAACTATACTACAAGGCTACAGTAACCAAAACAGCATGGTACTGGTACCAAAACAGAGATATAGACCAATGGAACAGAACAGAGTCCTCAGAAATAATACCACACATCTACAGCCATTTGATCTTTGACAAACCTGAGAGAAACAAGAAATGGGGAAAGGATTCCCTATTTAATAAATGGTGCTGGGAAAATTGGCTAGCCATAAGTAGAAAGCTGAAACTGGATCCTTTCCTTACTCCTTATACGAAAATTATTTCAAGATGGATTAGAGACTTAAATGTTAGACCTAATACCATAAAAATCCTAGAGGAAAACCTAGGTAGTACCATTCAGGACATAGGCATGGGCAAAGACTTCATGTCTAAAACACCAAAAGCAACGGCAGCAAAAGCCAAAATTGACAAATGGGATCTCATTAAATTAAAGAGCTTCTGCACAGCAAAAGAAACTACCATCAGAGTGAACAGGCAACCTACAGAATGGGAGAAAATTTTGGCAATCTACTCATCTGACAAAGGGCTAATATCCAGAACCTACAAAGAACTCAAACAAATTTACAAGAAAAAAACAAACAACCCCATCAAAAAGTGGGCAAAGGATATGAACAGACATTTCTCAAAAGAAGACATTCATACAGCCAACAGACACGTGAAAAAATGCTCATCATCACTGGCCATCAGAGAAATGCAAATCAAAACCACAATGAGATACCTTCTCACACCAGTTAGAATGGCGATCATTAAAAAGTCAGGAAACAACAGGTGCTGGAGAGGATGTGGAGAAATAGGAACACTTTTACACTGTTGGTGGGATTGTAAACTAGTTCAACCATTATGGAAAACAGTATGGCGATTCCTCAAGGATCTAGAACTAGATGTACCATATGACCCAGCCATCCCATTACTGGGTATATACCCAAAGGAGTATAAATTATGCTGCTATAAAGACACATGCACACGTATGTTTATTGCAGCACTATTCACAATAGCAAAGACTTGGAATCAACCCAAATGTCCATCAGTGACAGATTGGATTAAGAAAATGTGGCACATATACACCATGGAATACTATGCAGCCATCAAAAAGGATGAATTTGTGTCCTTTGTAGGGACATGGATGCAGCTGGAAACCATCATTCTTAGCAAACTATCACAAGAACAGAAAACCAAACACCGCATGTTCTCACTCATAGGTGGGAACTGAACAATGAGATCACTTGGACTCAGGAAGGGGAACATCACACACCGGGGCCTATTATGGGGAGGGGGGAGGGGGGAGGGATTGCATTGGGAGTTATACCTGATGTAAATGACGAGTTGATGGGTGCAGCACACCAACATGGCACAAGTATACATATGTAACAAACCTGCACATTATGCACATGTACCCTACAACTTAAAGTATAATAATAATAAATAAATTAAAAAAAAAAGAAATGTTAGATAAGATGGTGGCATGTGTTATGTAATGCTTCTTAATGATAATTTTATAAATGATTTATTACGCTGATTCAGGTAAAAATATATTTGAAAGCAGAAAAGTCAAAGCAGTTGACATCTTCGATGAGCAACAGGTATTTATTTTTTACTTTCATTATATAGAGAGCAGCCTTCAAATATATGAAATATACTGTCATGACCAATGATTGATGCTTTATAATCCTGGTAACAGAGGCTGCTTTTAAAATGGCTATGGAATTTTTGAATATTGTTTTTGTACTACTAATTGACTTAAAAATAACAGATTTAAATTAAATCAAGCAGAAATGCCATTACAAGACAAAAACAAGGCTTAGGTAAATGTTTTACTTTTAATAGTTTGTCTGAACAAACACTTAGAGATTAAATTTAAACATAAAAACATAAATAGTTAGAAATAATTTAGAGAACAGTACATACTTTTCACAAGTGCATTGCAAACAATTTAGTACGCGGTCCTGAGGCATGAGGGAGAATTTTAATAGTGTGTATTTATAAGCATGAATTTACTTTAAAATATAGATGGTTGAAGTTTGGCCTGTTTTCTTCTTCTTTCATATTCTTATATCCAAATGTTTCTCAGATTTTCTAAAAGGAAGCTCATTATTTGAATCAGTCAGATGCTAAGTGGTGCAACATGAGGGTTATGGTTAAAATTCTACCTATCATGTTAATGTTGAAAAGATTGTGTTCAACCCTGGCTGGATATTTGGGTCTACATGAGAAATTCTAGAAAGAACCCTTTACTCTTTCTATCATATAATCAAATACATCTTTAAAGCCTCTGCCAGAAAGATAAAAATGGAGACAACTGGTAGAGACTGTACCTCTTAGTCTGACTTTCCTCTGCTTGCCTGTCTTTCTTTGTTTCATTGTTTTTACACTTTCATATCAAAGCCAAAGAAACAATTAATCCTGGCAAGTAGTGTGGGTGATTTTCAGGATCTGGGTGCCTTTGATAATTTTAAGAGGATTTTGTAAAGTGACTCTTTTAGGTATAAATACAGCGTTTTATGGCAATATAGAAGCTTGGCAATGCGATGAACATTGTTAAATCTGCAATAGCTGCTGGAAGTTAGCAGCTTTAACAGGAGTTCTGTTACAATGACTTCTAGAATGGGGCATCTTTGACTTCCGAGTCCTATAATTCTGTTGGAGTTCTTAAGCAACAGCTATGTGTATTGGTTTAAGTTAAGGAGATACTTCATAACATATTTTAAGATAGAGTTTCACTTGGCATCTTTATAAAAGCCAGATGTAAAAGCTTTCCCTAACTATGATTATATGAAAAATATCTTGGCCTTGAACTTCCAAATAATGCAAAAAAAGTTATTCTCTTTTATTAAGATGTTAATCCTTACCACATTACCCTATGGTGGTCTGAAACAATCCACTAACGATAAAACATTGCTAGAAGTCAAAAGTTAATAGTAGAAATTAATGAAAGAAGTTATTAATATAAAGTAAAGCAGAGTGATGGTAAGAATCAGGGATTTTTCCCTAAGGGGTAACATGTTTTCTTATGGAAGAATTAAAAATTTTAAAGAAGTATAGCATAAAACAGACTAGAAACCCTTATATTTTTACCCCCCATATTTAGATGAAATCTCTCCTACAGTCATGAGTGATAAATGTGTTCTCTAGTTTTAAATAAGTGAGGGGTAATTCAACAAAAATGGCAACTGATTAACATAAGTGAAAACAAGTACTATATCCACCATGCCAACCAGCAACTTGTATTAATTTTATATATAAATAGTTCTGAGATTATCTGGGAAAAATGGTGGCCCTGAGTGAGAGGGATAAAGAGTTTGCAGCTCTTTGCCTTTGCTAGAGTGAGGAATTGGAATTGTTTCTCTCCAACACAGAATCTTAGGGAAAGATGGGTTCCACCTTCCACCAAGGATCCCAGTGTCTGCTCGACTTCAGTTGACAGACTGAGGCTGGCTACGTAAAATGAAGGAATATTACTAAGAAAGAAGGAAAGGATTGACATTGGTGAGACATCTTCCACACTGAGTTGATTCCAGAGCTCCATAGGAGGCAAAGAGGAAAGGTTATTATATTAGTGAGGGCTCTTCAGGAAAACAGATCAAATAAGGGATGCATATGTGTCATATAATACAATGGAACTTGAGATTATCTGGTGAGAACTAAGTAAAAAGAAGAGAAGATGCTCAAGGACTGAACTCTGGAGAATATTAAGAGGAGGATCCAGCCATGGAAACTGAGGGAAAAAAAAAAACTGTCAGAGAACGAAGAGGAAAACCAGTAAAGCACTCTTCACTGGAAGTCAAGCAAAGCTAGTGTTTGACAACAATGCTATTCTCCATTAAGTTAATACTCTGGAGAGACTGAATAATTGAGACACAAATATGGCAAGATAGAGGTTGTTAATGACCTTGATTTGAACAGTTCCATGGGAGTAGTGGAGACAGACATCTGATTGGAGTAGATTAAAGAAAAAGCAGGTGGAGTAGATACTCTTCGCCAAAGACGAAGCAGAGAAATGGACGGAAGCTGAAGGGGCAAGTAGAATTAAGGAAGTTTGTTTTGTTTGTTTGCTCTTCAAGGTAAACATGCAAATGGAAATGATCCAATTGAGAGAGGAAAACTGAAGAGGAGGCAGCAAAGAAGGGGAAAATTCCAGTTGCAAAGTTCTTAAATGTTGGTGCTGGAATTCAGCACACTGTGAAGAGTTGGTTTAGATGGACCAAAGAGATTTCATCCCTCATATTAGGAGGAAAAATAAAGTGAATGGGTCAGTTACGAGTAAGTTAGAAGATTTGGTGATGGGAAATCAGGAGATTTTCTTCTGATTGCTTTTAGTTTTTCAATTAAACAGAAGTTAAGGTCATCATCTGAGAGTGAAGGACAGTGGAAGGAGGGAGTATTGAGGGAGGGTTTGAGGCCAGAGGAAAATACGTAAAACAAATTTTTGAGAGAGTGGGAAAATGCATTTATTATGGAAACATAGAAAGATGCTGGGTGGTTGGGAGGTCTTTCTAAGATTTGTGGTCATAAATTTAAGAAAATAAAGGCATTTCTTAAAATTCTTTCTTAAAAGTTTACATAAAATCAGTTAATTCAAATGAATGTTTTTCTTTGACTACTTCCAGCTGCTGAGGTCAGGTAGGGAGCAGATAGAAAGTTGGGTTTTAACAGAGTTTGAGTTTGCTAGGTGAACACAGGAGAAAAGGAGGATAAGGAATATTGGAGTTACTAAAGCTAGTGCATGGAGTAGTGGTGGAGAGGTATACAGTGAACTAGTTGCTAAACCTTAAATCAAATGCAAGGGAGTGACTGAGAGAATAGTAGATAACTGAAAAAGACTTATTACAAATAGAATCATGCTTGGCAGAGTCACTCAGATCTACAACTTTGTGGAGAACATGTCTGGTTGAAATAGTTCACAGCCTGGCTTTAGGGGGATTGAAACAACATATCATAACCATCAATTAGCTTAGCATTTTATTTTTCATTTTTCAGTACTTCCACCCTAAAAAGACACATATTTGTCTGGAACAAAGCAAAAGCCCTCTGTGTCTTTAGGGAATTGACATTCTACCAGAGACTTGGTAGAAAAGATACAAGATGTAGAAAAATGATTCACAATTTATTTTTTTGTTTGTTTAAGTGGAAACAACAGGCACATCAAGTTGTTTCTCAGCTCTTGTGGAGCAGAATGTAAATATTTATGGAATATAAACTCCTTTTAATCAGTAGCACAGTTGGGCCTCTACAAATATGGAGTTCTTTTTCAGATACTTCAATTAGAGACAAATACCAGTCAGAAAAAAAAAAGTCCCTGGCAGTAAAATTGTAATATATTAGGCACAAGTAGAAATTCCCAAGACTTCACATATATAATCTGTGATCAGCACAAAATGATGGTTTTTTCCTCTTTATCTTCTTCTTTCTCTTCCTTTTCTTTCTCTTTTGTAATGATTAGGTAACTAGGAAAGTGATAAAATAGTCTCTTCGCAAATCAGTAATAGTTTTCCTTCTTTTCTTCTTCATCCCTTTCTTTCCTTCTTGATTTTTTAAATATTAATGACTGTATTGCTTTTGTAAAAGTAACATATATTCATTATAAATATACAAGCAATAGAGGAAAGTCCAAAGAAACATGTAATAACTCAGATTTCACCTATTAGACATAATCATTATAATTTTGAAGGCTATGATTCTGGAAATCTCTCTGTGTTAAAGGATAGATAGCAAGAACTGATAGCCAAGTTATTTTTCTTCATCATTAAACTTGGGGAAAAACAATGTCACTAAAGCACTTTCTTACAGATGATCATTTATAAATTTTTCCAGGAATTTCACATGTCCTTTCAATATACAGGTTTATTTTTTACCTTAATATCAGTGAGGCTTTGTCGCATCGTGTCTTTTAATACATTTTCTGTCACATTTATTGTGTTACCTATCTTTTCTATTTTCTCTATATATTACTTTTAAATAATTGTTTTAGTTTCTGTGTCTTTTATCTGCATTACTGTGATTTTCTCAAATGTTTCCTCTGGTGAGTAATTCAGTTTTCAACCTTGTCTATTCATTTCTTTGATCTTACTATTTTATTAATGATATTCTTTTGCCACTCACTTTGTTTTATTACTTCTGCAATCTTTCTGATTCATTTTGTTGTTTCATCACCTGGTTCTAGAGCTATAGTAATTGAATTCATATCCATACAACTCATTTTATTAAAATAAAGTATTCATGGTGAATTTTCATAAAAATATTTTTAAAAGCCAAGAGCCACTATTTAAATAAGTGCTCTTATCTGATCATAATTGCAACTATTGATTGGATTCGCCTAGTTTGAGTACTTTTTATTAATAATGTATGTGTTTATAAAGGCCTTAAAAAGATTTACTGAGAATGAAGGGTTCTACTCAGCAAAATGAACTGGTAAAATTGAACTAAACAATTAATTAATGTATACATATACATACATATATATACTTATATACTTATAGGTATACTTATATACTTATATATATATATACTTACATACAGAAAAATTCATAAACAGATTGTATACAGTTATACCTACATGTTGTTTTGGAGATAATTGTCAAGGTGTTGGTAAAACCCTTAACCACAAGATTCTGAGACAGTATCTCTAGCTGGTTGTAGTCGGCTTATCTCTCTGTTATGGTCTTGGTTCCCATTTATTTACTAATCTTCTGTATCCCATGCTGACCCATGTTGGCTCAAGTTGGATTGGTCATTTTCAAAACTAAAAGCAGATATAATTGTAGAAATCAATCAGTCTGTCTACCATTGTTCAAGTTTAGACTTTGACATATTACCTCTTCATTAACTCAATTTCTGTAGTTTAGTATCTGTTCTATTTGACACTACACAGCTACACATAATACGGAGTGCTCCAGAAAGTTGCAGTATTCTTCTAGTGCACAAATTGCAAAAATTTATTGGCACAAAATGTCCTCCCTTTCTTCTTCTGGTGTGGAAGAGGTTTTATAGACTTTCTTCATGTGGGTGAGAAAGGACTAATTCTCCATCTGGATGCCACCTGTAAAAGTTCACACTTTTTCTCAGAATAAATTTAATCTATAGCAGCAAACTATTTCATGTTCTTTTAAGCAGTCCTTGTCACCATTCTCTAGGAGCTAAGTGTGGAGATTCTTTACGGGTTGTTTTCCTAAGATGTTGCTGTTTATAGAATCAATGCCGCTTGTATTTCAAATTCATTTGACAGAAGTAAAGGTCAACTATCAGTTGTAAAATGTTCCATGCAGAAATAATCATGCTATATCTTCATGAGGGACAACCTGTAGAAAGTGCATTATGATACATTTGATTTTGATTATGTTTTTGGTTATTATCTTGCCTGTCAGTCAACTCACTCCCACTTAACTGGAGGACTAAAAAGTTAAGTGTCGCTGGTAGAGCAAAGGAACAGTGAACCCATTAGTGCAGTGTTTCTCAAATTGTTTGAAGGCTGTCTGTGCTAGGATCACCAGAGAGAGGTTAAAATGCAGATCTTAGACCCCCATTCCCCAGACCTCTAGGGATTTGACTTAAGAACATGCAGTGTTTGAGAACCATAGTATTAGGATTAATGTTAGTAGTAGTAATAGTAGTAGTAGTATTAGAAGTTTCCTGTAAGATCACCAGAGACAATGAACTTTATTAAACAACATAGAAAAACTGCACAATAAATTTATATCTGTGCAAAGAAGAATATATACACCATCACTTGGTTATGCTTTCAGTGTTTTAAAATCATTCCTGGCTGAAACCTAGGGTTTCTGAACAAATTCTTAAGGGACTACCTTGGAGGTGGAGGAGTGAGTACTAGTGGACTGTCCTGGTCAAGGAGGCAATGGCAGTAACAAAAATGCACAAAATCTTATTATCACTCCCAGATAAAGTGGTTTACTAATGAATATACTTCTTGAGAGCTAGCCATGACAGAGGTTTCCTCAATTCTGTCTCAAATACCCACTGCCAAGAGCAATTGTCATCTTTTAGGAGGAAGATGCCACATAGTGTTCTCCCACCTCTCAAACTGTTTAATCTGGGATATGTACATTGTAGCAGAAAAGACTGTGTATACTTCCCAGCTGGGTATGAGGAACAGATTTTTTTCTGGTACTGGCAGTTACCTGGTATTCTGCTTATCCTTAAACTTAATTTATACCCACATTCCAGCTTACTTGTGGCTAAGCTTAGCCATATTGCATTGATGATGCATTCTGTCACAGCCTCAGCAAATATATAATATAGAGTCGGTAATGGGTATAGATCCTTATTTCTATTCTTAAAATCTTCTTTACTGAGGCACGATTTACATTTAACAACATGCATCCATTCTAAGTATAGTTTGATGAGTTTTAACAAATGTATACACTTATGTAACCACCACCACCGTAAAGATATAGACCCTTTTTATTATCCAAAAATGTTCCTTCTGCCACTTTGTAGTCACACCTCTCTCCTACCAGCCACAACCCCAGGCAAACAATGATGTGTGCTCTGTCATTACAGATTAGTTTTGCTTATTTTACAGTTTCATATAAATGCAGTGATACAGTGTGCCTATTTTCTTTTGCTCAGAAAAAATGTTTTTGAAATTCATTCATGTAATTGCATGTAATGATAATAACAATACTCTATTCTCTTATCATTGCCTAGTAGTATTCCATTGAATGGATGTATCTCAATTGGGCTATCCATTGACATATTGGTGGATAGTTGGGTTATTTTCCAGTTTTACAGCTACTGTGAATAAATCTGATGTGGTTATTGTTGCAGGGTAGGCATATGATTATTACTCTTGGAATTGTTGGGTCATATGGCAGACATATGTTTAACATTGTAAGAATCTGCTAAACAGATTTACAAAGTAGTGGCAATATTTTACTTTGCAACTAGCATTGTATGAGAATTCCACTCATTCTAGCCTTTTATTTTTAGCCATTCTAATGACTTTGTAATGGTAGCTAAATGTGGTTTAAATTTGCATTTTTTGATGTATTTACTGGCCATTGTATTTTTGGGAAGTGTCTCTTCAAATCTCTTGACAGTTTTTTAAATGAGTTTTTGTCTTCTTGTTGCTAAGATTCAGGTTATTAAGTTATGGACACCTGTATGTCTACACACACACACATATAATTATAGTCTATATTTTTATATTAATGAATTGATATAATTGATCACTTTTGGGTTTTTTTTTGGCAAAGTTTTCTCCTTTTAGGAGATTTTTTTACATTTAGGTCTGTAATTGATAAGTTAATTTTGTATATGATCTGAGGAAAGGTCAGAGTTCATGTATTCATGTGCATATTCTCGATGTTCCATACAATTTGTTGAAAACATTTTTCTTCCTATTAAATTATCTTGGCACTTTGTCAGAAACTAATTGATCATATATGTGTCTATTTCTGCCATTCTGTCATCTATTGATCTATATATCTACCGTTACACCAATACTATGCTGTCTTGATTATTGTAGCGTTTCAATGAGTCTTAAGATCAGATAATGGGAAATCAGCCAACTTAATTCTTTTCAAAATGATTTTGGCTACTGTGGATCCTTTACATTTTAATATGCATTTCACAATCAATTTGTAGATTTCATTTAAAAAAGCCTCCTAGGATTTTGTTTTGTAAATAAGGGTGTTTTATTATAGTAAAAAATATATAATATAAAATTTGCCATTTTAACCATTTTTCAGTATTCAATTCAATGGCATTAATTACATTTGCATTGTCATGTCACCAATATTTCCAGAATTTTCCATCACCCCATATAGAAACTCTGTATAATATTAAGCAATAACTCCTCATTCTCTCCAGCCCCTGGTAATCTATAATCTACTTTATTTCTGTGAATGAGCCTATTCTAGGGAAATTTTCCAATTCTAGGTATTCATGCACGATATAAGTGGAATCATGCAATATTTTCTTTTTGCATCTGGCTTATGTCACTGAGTGTAATAGTTTTTAAAATGTTTTTTATTTTTAATTTTTGTAGGTACATAGTGTATATATTTATGGGGCGCATGAAATCCTTTGATAGCAGCATGCAATATATAATAATCACATCATGGTAAATGGGGATATCCATCCCTTAAGATTTATCCTTTGTGTTAGAAACAATCCAATTATATTCTTTTAGTTATTTAAAAATGTACAATTAAGTTATTGACTATCATCGCCCTTTTATGCTATCAAATACTAGGTCTTATTCATTGTTTCTAATTATTTTTTTCACCCATTAACAATTCCCACTCCCTGCCCCACCACATCCCTGCTACTGTTCCCAGTTTCTGGTAACCATCCTTCTGCTATCTCCATGAGTTCAATTGCTTTAATTTTTAGTTCCTACAAATAAGTGAGAACATTCAAAGTTTATATTTCTGTGCCAGGCTTATTTCACTTAACATAATGACCTCCAGTCTCATCCATGTTGCTGCAAATGACAGGATCTTATTCTTTCTTATGGCTTCAGTACTCCATTGTGTATATGTACATTTTCTTTATCCATTCATCTGTCGATGGACACTTAGATTATTTCCAGATATTGGCTACTGTGAACAGTGCTACAAAAAACATGGGAGTGAAGCTATCCCTTTGATATACTGATTTCTTTTCTTTTGGGTATATACCCAGGGGTGGGATTTCTTGATCGTATAGTAGCTCTATTTTTAGTTTTTGGAGAACTTCCACACTGTTCTCCATAGTGCTTATACTAATTCAGATTCTCACCAACAGTGTACCAGGGCTACATTTTCTCGACATTCTCTCCAGCATTTGTCACTGCTTGTCTTTTGGATATAAGCCATTTTAACTGGGGTGAGATGATATATCATTGCAATTTTGATTTACATTTGTCAGATGATCAGTGACATTGAACACCTTCTCATATGCCTGTCTGCTATTTGTCTTCTTTTGAGAAATGTCTGTTCAGATATTTTGCCCATTTCAAAATCAGATTACTATAGTTTTTCCTATAGAGTTTTTATAGCTACTGCTATATTTTGGTTATTAGTTTCTCATCAGATGGGTAGTTTACAAATATTTTCTCCTATTCTGTGGGTTGTTTTTTCACTTTGTCGATTGTTTCCTTTACTATGCAGAAGCTTTTAAACTGATGTGATCTCATTTGCCCGTTTTTGCTTTGGTTGCCCGTGCTTGTGCAGTATTATTCAAAAAATCTTTGCCTAGTCCAATGTCCTGAATATTTTCCCCAATGTTTTCTTGTAGTAATTTCATGGCTTGAGTTCTTAGATTTAAGTTTTTAATCCATTTTGATTTGATTTTTGCATATGGCAAGAGATAGGGATCTAGCTTCATTCTTATGCATATGGATGTCGTTTTCCTAGCATCATTTATTGAAGAGATGATTTTTCTCCAATGTATGTTCTTGGCAGCTTTGTTGAAAATGAGAATTTGTTTCTGGCTTATCTATTCTGTTCCATTGGTCTAGGTATCTGTTTTTATGCCAGTACCCTGCTGTTTTGTTTGTTATTGCCCTGTAGTATAATTTAAAGTCAGGTAATGTGGTTTCTCCAGTTTGTTTTTTTTTTTGCTCAGGGCATCTTTGGCTAGTTGGGGTCTTTTGTAGTTCTATATAAATTGTAGGATTACTTTTTCTATTTCTGTAAATAATGTCATTGGTATTTTGACAAGGATTACATTGAATCTGTAGATTGCTTTGGGTAATATGGACATTTTAACAATATTGATTCCTTCAATCCTTTAACATGGAATGTCTTTTTTTTTTTTTTGTATCTTCAATGTCTTTCATTAGTGTTTTATAATTTTCATTGTAGAGTTTTTTTCACTTCTTTCATTAAGTTAATTCCTTTGTATTTCATTTTATTTGTAATTATATTAAATGGAATAACTTTTGATTTCTTTTTCAGATTGTTTCGTGTTGGCATACACAAATGCTACTAACTTTTTATATTGATTTTTTTATGCTGTATCTTTACTGAATTTGTTTATCAGTTCTAACAGTTTTATGGTGGAGTGTTTAGGCTTTACCAAATATAATATAATATCATCTGCAAATAAGGATAATTTGATTTTTTCCTTTCCAATTTGGATGCCATGTATTTCTTTCTCTTGTCTGTTTGCTCTAGCTAGGACTTCAGCACTACGTTGAATACCAGTGGTGACATTGGTGTTCTTTGTTGTGTTCTAGAGCTTAGAGGAAAGGCTTTCAGTTTTTCCCCATTCTGTATAACACTTAACTGTGGGTCTGTTATATATGGATTTTATTCTGTTGAGTTATGTTCTTTCTGTATACAGTTCTTGAGGGTTTTTATCATAAGAAAACGTTAAATTTTATCAAAAGGGTTTTCAGTGTCAATTGACATTATCATATAGTTTTTATCCTTCATTCTGTTGATATAATATATCACATTGATTGATTGGGATATGTTGAAACTGGGATAAACCCCACTTGGTCATGATGAATGATCTTTTTAATGCATTGTTGGATTCAGCTTGCCAGTATTTTGTGAGGATTTTTGTGTCAATATTCATCAGGGATATTGGTCTATAGTTTTCTTTTCTGATGTGTCTTTGTCTGGTTTTGGTATCAGGATAATACTGGCTTTATAGAATGAATTTGGAAGTATTTATTACTCCATTTTTGTAATAGTTTGAGTAAGATTGGTACTGGTTCTTTACATGTCTGGTGGAATACAGCACTGAAATCATTGGTTCCCAGGCTTTTCTTTACTGGCAGGCTTTTTATTACAGCTTCGATCTTGTTACTTTGTTATTGATCTGTTCCATTTTTGGGTTTCTTCATGGTTCAATCTGGGTAGGTTGTGTCTAGGAATTTATCCATTTCCTCCACATGTTCCAATTTATTAGCATATAGTCACTCATAGTAGTCACTAATGATCTTCTAAATTTCTGTTGTATCAGTTGTAATGTCTCCTTTTCTCTCTCTGATTTGATTCATTTGGATTGCCTCTTTTTTTTTTCTTAGTCTGGCTAAAGGTTTGCCAATTTTGCTTCTCTTAAAAACAAACTTTTGGTTTTATTTATGTTTTATGTTGTTTTCTTCATATCAATTTCATTTATTTCTGCTTTGGTGTTTATTTTTTTTCTTCTAATAATTTTGGGTTTGGTTTGCTTTAGTTTTTCTAATTTTTTAAGATGAATCGTTAGGCTGTTTATTTTAAGTTTTTCTTTTTTCGATATAGGCACTTAAAACTATATATTTTCCTCTTAGTACTACTGTTGCTATATCTTGTGAGTTGTGGTATGTTGTGTTTCTATTATCATTTATTTCAAGAAATTTTTCAGTTTTCCTTCTTTATTGACCCACTGGTCATTCTGGAATATATGATTCAGTTTTCTTCTGTTTTTTTTTTTTTTTTTTTTTTTTTTGAGACGGAGTCTCACGCTGTTGCCCAGGCTGGAGTGCAGTGGCGCGATCTCGGCTCACTGCAAGCTCCGCCTCCTGGGTTCCCGCCATTCTCCTGCCTCAGCCTGCTGAGTAGCTGGGACTACAGGCGCCCGCCACCGCGCCCGGCTAATTTTTTGTATTTTCAGTAGAGACGGGGTTTCACTGTGGTCTCGATCTCCTGACCTTGTGATCCGCCCGCCTCGGCCTCCCAAAGTGCTGGGATTACAGGCTTGAGCCACCGCGCCCGGCCTCTGTTTTTTTTTAGTGTACAAAATTCCTCTTGTTGCTGAGGGTAGTTTAATTTCATGTGGTCAGAGAAGATGTTTTATATTATTTCAATTTCAATTGTTTTTGAATGTTTTAAGACTTATTTTTTAGCCTGACATATGGTCTTTCTGTGAAAATGATGCTGAGTTGAGTTGAAGAATTTGTATTCTGTAGCCATTGGATGAAATATTCTGTAAATATCTATTAGATGCATTTGTTCTATAGTCCAGATTAAGTCTGATGTTTCTTTGTTGATTTTCTGCCTGGAAAATCTGTCCAATGTTGAAAGTAGGGTGTTGAACTCTCCAGCTACTATTGTACTGAGGTCTGTCTCTCTCCTTAGCTCTAATAATATTTACTTTATATATCTGGGTGTTCAAGTGTTGGGTACATATCTATTTATAATTGTTATATCCTCTTGCTGAATTGACCCATTTGCCATTATATAATACTGTAATTTAATGTCTCTTCTTAGAGTTTTTGTCTTTAAATTTATTTTGTGTGATACAAGTATAGCTACTCCTATTCTTTTTTGGTTTGCATTGACATGAAATATCTTATTCCATTTCTTTATTTTTAGTCTATGTGTATCTTTGTATTGAAGAAACAGATCACTGGGTCTTTTTTTTTTTTCAAATTCATTCAGCCATTCTATGTTTTTGATTACAGAGTTTAGTTCATTTACATTTTATGTTATTATTGACAAGTAAGGACTTACTCCTGCCATTTTATTATTTGTTTTCTGATTGTTGTGTGGTCTTCTTTTTCCTCTTTATCTCCTTTCTGTCTTCCTTGTCAAAGTGATTTTCTCTAGTGTTATTATTTAATTTCTTGCTTTTTACTTTTTGTGCATTTTTTTAATCTGAGGTTACTATGAGGCTTGCAAATACTGTCTTGTAACCCATTATATAAAACTAATGACAACTTAATTCTGATTGCATAAACAAACGTGCAAAAAGAAACATCTAATAAAAATTCTGCACTTTAACTTCGTGATATGGTTTGTCTGTGTCCCCACTCAAATCTCATTTTGAATTGTAATTCCCACAATTCCTATGCGTCATTGGAGGAACTTGGTAGGAAATAATTGAATCATGGGGGTAAGTCTTTCCTGTGCTGTTCTTGTATAGTGAATAGGTCTCATGATATCTGATGGTTTTAAAAGTGGGAGTTTCCCTGCACAAGCTCTCTTCTCTTGTCTGCTGTCATGTGAGACTTGCCTTTCACCTTCCGCCATATTTGTGAGGCCTCCCCAGCCATGTGGAACTGTAAGTCCATTAGACCTCTTTCTTTTGTAAATTGCCCAGCCTCAGGTATGTCTTTATCAGCAGCGTGAAAATGGACTAATACACTTTGACCCTCTGCCTTTTAACTTTCTGTTGTTTTTCTATGTCTTGTTGTACTGTCTGTGTCTTGAAAAGTTGTAGTTATTTTTGATTGATTCATCATTTAGTCTTTTGACTTAAGATAAACGTAGTTTACACACCACGATTACAGTGTTGTAGTATTCTGTGTTTTTCTGTCTGCTTTCTACTATCTGATTTCTTATTGCTTATTGTCCTTCTCTTTCAGATTGAAGAACTCCCATTAGCCTTTCTTTTAGCACAGGTCTGGTACTGATGAAATCCTTCAGCTTTTGTTTGTCTAGGAAAGTCTTTATTTCTCCTTCATGCTTGAAGGATATTTTCACAGAATATACTATTCTAGGGTAAAACGTTTTTATACTTTTGTACTTTAAGTATGTCATGCCACTCTCTTCTGGACAGTAAAGTTTCTACTGAAAAGTCTGCTTACAGATGTATTAAAGTTCTATTGTGTGTTATCATTTTTTTCTCTTGCTGCTTTTAAGATTCTTTATCTTTGAATTTGATTATTAAGTGCCTTTAGGTAGTCTCCTTTGGGTAAAATCTGCTTGGTGTTCTATAACCTTCTTGTACTTGAATATTTATATATTTCTCTAAGTTTGGAAGTTCTTTGATATAATCCCATTGAATAAACTTGCTACCCTCATCTCTTTCTCTACTTCCTCTTAAAGGCCAAGAACTCTTAGATTTGCCCTTTTGAAGCTATTGTCTAGATTCTGTAGGCTTACTTTATTATTTTTTATTCTTTTTTATTTTGTCTCCTCTGACAGTATATTATCAAGTAACCTGTCTTCAAGCTCATTAATTCTTTATTCTTGTTGATCAGTTGTGTTATTAGGAGACTCTAATGCATTCTTCAATACATCCGTTGCATTTTCAACTCTAGCATTTCTGCTTGATTATTTTTAATTATTTCAATTTCTTTGTTACATTTATCTGATAGAATTCTGAATTCTTCTTTGTGTTTTCTTGAATTTCTTTGAGTTTCCTCAAAAGTGCTATTTTGAATTCTCTGCCTGAAAAGCCACATATCTCTGTTTCTCCAGGATTGGTCCCTGGTCCCTTATTTAGTTTGTATGGTGAGGTCATGTTTTCCTAGATGGTCTTGATGCTTCTGGATGTTTGTCTGTATATGGGCATTAAAAAGTTAGGTGTTTATTGTAGTCTTCTCAGTCTGAGCTTGTCTGTGCTCTATGCTCATTCTTCTTGGGAAGGCTTTCTAGATGTTCAAAAGAGACTTGGGTTCCAAGCCCAGTAATACAGATTCATAGAGATACCACCTAAGTGGTCTTAGATAAGGTCTGAAAGAATTCCCTGGATTACAAGAAGAAATTCTCGTTATCTTCTCCTACTTTCTTCTAAACAAATGAAGTCTTTCTTTCTGTGCTGAACCATCTGGAGCTGGGGATGGCATGATGCAAGCACCCCTGTGGCCACCACCACTGGGACTATCCCAGGTCAGACCTGAAGCCAGCACAGTACTGAGTCTCACACAAGATCCTCTATATTTGCTACCTGACTACCACCGATGTTCTCTCAAGGTTCTAGGGATCTGCAGTCAGTAGGTGGGGAAGCCAGCCAGGTTTTATCATTTCCTTCAGGGCAGTAAGTTTCCCCAGAACCCAGGCAGGTCTAGAGATGCTATCTGGGAGCCACGGATTAGAATTAAAAAAATTTAGAAATCTACTTGCTGTTCTGTTGCATGGTGGCTAAGCTGGTACTCAGACCACAAGACAAAGCTCTTTCCATTCTTCTTTCCCCTTTCCACTGGCAGAGGAGCCTTTCCCTGTTTCCACCACCACCACCAGCCCATAGGGAGTTTTTCCAGGCCACCGCTAAGGTTCACTTAAGGCCCAGGGGCTCTTCAGTTAGCTTGTGGTGAATGCTACCAGGGCTGGGGCTCACTCTTCAGGGAAGTGGGCTCCCCTTTGGTCTAGGGCAAGTCTATAAGTGCCATCCAAGAGCCTATTCCTGGATTCAGGGATCCCCAAGAGCCCACTTCGTGCTCTGCTCTACTGGGGCTGAGCTGGTACCTGAAGCCAGCATGTTTCAGAGTAAGGCCCATGGTATACCACCTCGGTATTGCTGTTGGTGATTCAGGGTTTGGGGGCTCTTTAGTCAGAAGGTGATGAATTCTGCCAGTACTGGTTCATTCCCTTCAAGGAAGAAGTTTCCCTTCTGGCCAAGAGTGTGCCTAGAAATGTCATCTGGGAGGTAGGGCCTAGGATGCAGGCCTCACTACTCTGCCCACTGACCTACCCTGTGTTGGTTTAGCTGGCATCCAAGGTGCAAGACAAAGTCTTCTTTGCTCTTCTGTCACCTCTCCTCAAGTAGAAGGAAGGAGTCCATTTATTGCTGCAAGCTTTGCTGCCTGCAGTTGTGGGAGGAGTTGCACAAGCACTCCCCTAGCTGGCCCATCTGGTGTCTTACTAGGTCATGTGCCACCCCAATCCACTGGCTCTAAGTCCAGAAGAGCATCAGGACTTCCCTAAGAATTGCAGTCCTTGTGTCCTAGACTGCCTTTCAAGTTCACCTAGGATCCCAGAGCAGTTTAGCCTGCAGTAGCAAGGCTTGCAGAGAAACTCAGGTTCAGACCATTGAGAAGGGAACTTCTTCTCTGGTTAGGTCTGGTCCAAGTGCTCCCTTCATGTGTGGGCAGTGGCTGAGTTCATCATGCTTTTGCTTTCCACTGTGACAGGGCAGCACTCAGTTCAATGCAAAGTTCCCCAGTCACTGTGCTCTCCCTCCCTTGAGTGTACAGATTCTCTTTCTATGCCGTCTAATCATTTCTGGGGAATGTGAGAGGGGTGCCCTCAGTGATTTAAGCCTATCTTTCCTACCCATTCAGTTCCTCTTTCAGCAATGTAAAGTTAAAACCAGGTACTGTGATTGCTTACCTGGTTTTTGTTTTTTATGAAGGTGCTTTCATTGTGTGCAGTCAGTTGTTAAAATTTGGTGTTCCTTTTAGGTGAGACAATTTGTGGAGACTTCTACTTGGTCATCTTGCTCCACCCTCAGCATAATGTTTTCAAGATTCATCTATGTTGTAGCATATGTCAGAACTCCGTTCCTTTTCATGGCTGAGTAATATTCTATTGTACGTATATACCACATTTTGTTTATCCATTCATCTGTTGATTGACTCTTGGGTTGTTTTTAACTTTTGGCTATTGTGAATTACCCAGCAATGATAGAAATATCTGTATGAGTCCCTGTTTTATATTATATTGTGTATATGCCTACAAGTAGAATTCCTGGGTCATATAGGCCTGGTGGGATTTTATTCCTGATTATACTGAGTTTATAGAAAAATTTGGAGTGAATTGGTATCTTAAATTTTAACCTCAAGTCTTCTGATCCATTAGCACTGTATATCTCTGTCTTAGTCAGCTTGGGATGCCGTAACAAAATATCATAGACTGGGTAGCTCAAATAATAGAAATTTATTTTCTCATAGTTATGGATGTTGGGAAGTCCAAGATAAAGGTGCTGGGAAGGTAAGTTTTGTTTTGAAGTCCCTTCTCTTGGGTTGCAGGTGGCCACCATCTCACTGTGTGTTCACATGACCTCTTCTTTGTGTACACACACACATGAAGAGAGAGAGATGGCATGCTTTCTGGTGTTTCTTTTTATCAGGACACTAATTAAATTATGAGGACCCATCCTCATGGCCTCATGTAAACCCAATTACCTATCAAAGTACCCATTGATAATACTGTCACATTGAGTGTTAGGGCTTCAACATATAAACTAAAGTAGAGAAGGGGACAAAATTCATTCCATAGAAATGTCCTTATTTAATTTTTCTTGGTAATAATTTGTGATTTTTTAATGAGTTGCCTGTGCACACATGTTGTTAGATTTAATCCTTAGTTTTACATTATTTTTGATGCTATTGTGAATATATTTTGTTTTATTTCCAATTGCCTATGAATATATACAAATACAAATGATTGTTGTCTATTGATCTTGTATCCTGCGATCTTGCTCAATTAACTTATTAGATTTAGTGACTTTCTTTTTGTAGATTTTTAAGATTTTTTACATGCACAATACACTCTTTCTGAATAAAGACAGTTTTATTTCTTCCTTTCCTGTCTGGCTTCCTCGTACATCATTTTTTCTTTTTGCTTTATTGAACTGGGACTTGCAGTATAATGTTCAGTAATAGCAATGAGAGTAGACATTCTAGCCTCATCCCCAACCTTATCAGGAGAGTGTAAGAGCTTAGGACATTGTATTTGCATTTTTATATGTGCAACTAAGCAAGGCATTGTGATCAGTTTATTGGCTACAGTTTTTTTTCCTTACTCAGATTCTGTAATCACTGGTTATGGTAGTTTTAGGCACTTTAACTCTGTTTCAATTAGAGAAGTTCTTATTTATCTATAATTTTATATATTCAGCTGCTGTATATTTTTTTTCAGATTCCATAGCTTAAAATCATTTTAAAATTACTGGTATAATGTCATGCTATTGACTTTTATTAAAGTTCAAAGCAGCCACTGAACCTCACTGATGAAAACACTGTGTATTATGGAACTTAATTTTTCTTGGGGAAGGGCCATGAGACATATTCCTACTGAAATTTAGTACAAAGGCCACACTCAGTATCAGCATATAAAAATATAGATCATACATCTTCCTTCTAAAATAATGAGATTTTAAAAATCAAGTGTTTCAGTTCTTGCTTTAGTAGAAGCTCACAGTTAAATGTTTTGCATAATTGTGGCCATGATGATTTTTGTATTTGCCTCCTTTTTTTCCCAGTATTTGCATATGTTTTGATTTATTTTAACAATCTTAATCTATTTATGTCTTTTATTGTAAGTCAACTCAAATCCTTTTTTAAAAAGTTTAGATTAAAAATTATAATCTCTTTGAATTAATAAAAAAGCTATTTCATAAAAGGTCCTACCTTTTAAATAATTAATTGGTATAAATACCTACTTTTAAGAGGCTTAATGGAAAGCTATAAATGGAAAGTCTCTAGGCTTGGGAACACAGTCTTTTACTGGCCTTGTAAGATAAGCTGCTAAAGAGAAACAATTGGAGTGATGATCTTGTTGAAGTGAAGCTAAAATGCTTCTGACTAAAACAAAGCAAAACAACAAACAGAGATCTGCTGTTTCCTTCAACGATTAAAGAGAAATGATTGAATGTCCTGAAAATAACCTAATAAGTGGAACAGTAAAGAGTCACATGTCTCAGGTTTCTGGGTGGTATGGCAACAAGAAGTTGTGAGGTTACTGCCAATCATTTCAGTCTATCTTGTGCTGGAGGAAAGGGCTTATTTTGTATCACAATAATTAGAATAATATAAAAAATTTATATAAACTACATAGCAATTATTAGTTGATACTTGTGCTACCTAATTTAATCACACAAATTTTACACTTACATTACACATCTTAATGCTTATTGTAAATTGTCTTCAGTTAAACTATATATAATGATGATTTTAAAAATAAAGAATTGACTTCTATAACACCCTAAATGTGTAATTTTTATGTGTAATTATTTGGAGAAAAAAGAAGCAACATGTATTTTTAAAACATTTATATTTGTATTTAGTATTAAAGTGTGCCTTTAATGTTTGAGAGAAATACTTTGTGCCAAATTCAATGCCAAGTACTTTAAATGCATTATTTTACATTTTTCACAACAATGCTATTGTAGCAATTTCACTTATGCCCATTTACAGATGAGAAATGGAGGCTTGGAAAAGTTTATTAACTTGCCCAAGGTCACACAGTAAAAGGCAGAACCAGGATTTAAACCATGGCTATCTTAAGGTAGCATCTCCATTGGAAAGCATTTGTCTGTAAGTAACAGTAACTTCAACAATCTTTTATTCCCACATCAAGCTATCTGAAAATAGGGGATTGTTTGCATAGGTTTAGTTGCTTAATAGTCCTATTTAATCCCCTGTCCCACCATTCCCATTGAGTTTGCTTTTCATTTTTATGCATTTTGTTTCATGGTTGCGAAATACATAATGCAAGCCTGGGTATTATATGTTCAGGATACGATGAAGGGAGAAGTAGCAATGCCAGCCATATTTCTCCTTTTTTTTTCATCAAGAAAGCAAAATCTTTTCAAGAAACCCTCTGGTGGGTTTATATCTCATCAGCCAGAACTGTGTCCGGAGCAATGCTTGGCTGCAAAAGAAGCAGGAAAAATCAGCATTTAGTGTACCTAGCCACGGAAGAAGGTGGCTGGGGGCTGGGAATGACTCTGGTTGGCCAAACAACAGTGTCTGAGGCAATGGATATTACATAATGCTGATTCTGTTAGGTTAGCGCTAGTGGAATATATGTGTGAATTTTAAAGGCAGTGACTGAAATAGAGACAGTAAAGGAGAATATTTTACTTCTCTTTAACGTTTTAATCCAATTTTCCACCAGAGGATTTTGGGATGCTTTTCTCTGCCTTCCTATCCCCCAATTTTTTTTTTTTTTTTTTTTTTTTAAGTCAGGGTCTCGCTCTGTCACCACCCAGGCTGGAGTGCAGTGGCTGGATCTCAGCTCACTGCAACCTCTACCTCCTGGGCTCAGGTGATCTTCCCACCTCAACCTCCTGAGTAGCTGGGACCACAGGCACGCACCACCATGCCTGGCTATTAATTTTTAATTATTTTCTGTATATTTTGTAAAGATGGGGTTTTGCCATGTTGCCCAGGCTGTTCTCAAACATCTGGGTTCAAGCAATCTGCCTGCCTTGGCCTCCCAAAGTGCTGGGATCATAGGCATGAGCCACCGTGCCCAGCCCCAATACCCCATTTTTGCAGTACTATATTATCTTTCCTGAACGTGCCCTTGAAGTGGATACAGTGGTGCGTGTCAGGGTGAGAGGACGGCAAGAAAGAGGAACAAGAACCTGACCCCTGCTCTAGCTTAGGATTTATGGAAGACAAGCAAACATGTAGTTGAAAGGGTACAGGACACTGTGATTAGAGGTGCAGATTTCAGCTTATTAACAAAGTTATAAAAACGACATAACCGTGGCTCACGCCTGTAATCCCAGCACTTTGGGAGGCCGAGGCGGGCGGATCACAAGGTCAGGAGATCGAGACCACGGTGAAACCCCGTCTCTACTAAAAATACAAAAAATTAGCCGGGCGCGGTTGTGGGCGCCTGTAGTCCCAGCTACTCGGGAGGCTGAGGCAGGAGAATGGCGTGAACCCGGGAGGCGGAGCTTGCAGTGAGCCGAGATCGCGCCACTGCACTCCAGCCTGGGCGACAGCGCGAGACTCCGTCTCAAAAAAGAAAAAAAAAAAAAACAAAAAAAAAAAACAAAAAAAAAAAAACAAAAACACGACATAACCTTGAATAATCAGGCATTGTTAATAGAATTTAAGCTGGTAAACTTTGAAGCAGTGTTATAATTTATTATCTTGTTAACCTTTAACTTAATAATCAGAGTAATTTAAAAGATAAGAACAAAGTTTAAAAAAACAGATTCAGTGATAAAAGATTAAGATAATTTAGGAAATTTAACTGCAAATAATAGCTGCTGGTAAAGTTATAACTTGTGTTGGTTAATTAATGTAATTAGGTTTGATTTATTGTACCCTAAGAGCCTCTATGAGATCTCTGTACTTAGGAAGGTTAATATTTATAAGGATAATGACCAAATGACCATCTTCATGTCTGGTCCCTCTGGAAATGTTTACAGATGGGATATAGTTTTACATGTTTGAGAGAAGTTTAGTGAGGTCATTCTTTCATTCAAGCAATCATATGTTAATGCATAGTCTGTGCCAGGAAATACATTTAGCCCCAGTACTATAGAAGTCATGGTTCTTATTCTTGGGAACTTGTGATCTAGGAGGGAGTTTGTCTTCCAGTGCCCATTTGACTCTCTCACTTTATGGACCTACTGGTCCTACCTAAGTGCCAAAGCCAACTTGACTATTTGAGTGAATTGACTGGTCAAATTGGACAGAAATGCAAAATGAACAGTTATAAGAATACTCAGGTTGTATGTATATAGTTTGTGTGTTGCTGTCATCCAAAATAAAATGTAGAATTACTTATGTCAACTAAAATTCTGCTCTTCCTTACTGTACATGCAAAGAACTTATTGCATAATGCTGTTGAATTTGACAAAAATCTGGGAATTACTAACTCAAAAAATATGGCTTTGCTGGCAGAAAAATGATTTGTACAAGAACACCCAATAGAGTACTTAGCACATAATAGGCACATAATTAACAATTTGACAAGTGAATGCTGCTGAATGAAAGCAAATGAATCACCATGTCTCTGTAGATTATTTTCCAAGAGTTAGTAGGACTTTTATAACTAAATTCTTCCACTTATGAAAATAGGAGACATTTTAGAAAAGTAGTTCATGTTGGTTACTAACTCAAGTTAGGTTTAAATTATTGTGCCTTAAGAACTTCTGTAGCAATTTTGCTGGAAATATGTAAAGTGGTGCATGAAAGTTTTCTCATGGTATATCTAAATCCTCTGTTTAACTGACAAGTTCTTTTGATATCCTTTGCACAAAATGACGCATGTCATTTCTGATGAAGAGCAATGTGCTAGCTGGCAATTGTTTGCTTTCTGTAGGGTTTTGATGGAAGTGTTTCATGATAGTAGCTTGGTATATATTCCTGACTTTTAGTTTGAAAAGCTCAGTGCATCTGTGTTGCCATTTTTTTAAAATGAAGAGCTTTAGTGTCTTTACTTTTGAAACACCCAGATTTTAAATCTCTGTACCAAGATGGGGAGGACCATTCATTAACATATTTTTCTGCATTGTCATTTTCTTTAAATCACAAGATTATTTCCACACACATGCTAATTTTAAAATTGGAATGAGTACTTACTCCCATAGGTAAAGGGAAGAAATCTATTTATTTTAGGTGTTGTAACTTGATAGGAAGTTAGTTTAACTCTCTGGCTGTTGAGTAATTTTTAATCATGCTTTGTCTGCTCAGGTCCACGTGTTGGAGATAAAACTGTGAACAAGATGGCCAGGTGTGATGGCTCACGCCTGTAATCCCAGCACTTTGGGAGGCCGATTCGGGTGGATCACCAGGTCAGGAGACCAAGACCATCCTGGCTAACATGGTGAAACCCCATCTCTACTAATAAAAAAATACAAAAAAGTAGCCGGGCGTGGTGGCGGGCGCCTGTAGTCCCAGCTACTCCGGAGGCTGAGGCGGGAGAATGGCGTGAACCCGGGAGGCGGAGCTTGCAGTGAGCCGAGATTGCACCACTGCACTCCACCCTGGGTGACAGAGCAAGACTCCGTCTCAAAACAAACAAACAAACAAAAAAACAACTGTGAACAAGATACGCTTCTTGCCTTTAAAGAACGTAACACTTAATATGCAAATATTGTGGTAGGTGTTGCTATAGAAGAAAACATAGAGTTTGGTGGATGCAGAGCAGGAGGGTACATGAGCTAGTGGGATGAGAGTCAAGGAGACGTTGGGTGTTTACATGGGAGCAGCCACATAGTGAAATCACTCTCAGATCTCTACCAGCACGTCTTCTTAGGTGTTTGAGACCTGAAATCACTTTCAGATCTCAAAAAGAAAAGTTTTTTACACGACTAAAAGCTATAACATCTTTATATTAAATTAGATTCCAAATATGGAAATGATTTAGGATATTGAGAGGTAGCCTAATGGGTGCTTAAAAGCTCAGACTTTGGAGCCAGACTCATAGGTTCAAATTCTGACTTTCCATTTATTGATTCTAGGGACTTAGGCAAGATACTTCTTTTACGCTGCAGTTTTCCCATTTGAAAAATAGGGATGATATTACCTAACTCATAAGGTTGTTATGAGGATTAAATGAATTAATATTTATAAAGAAGCTTGAGACATTGCCTGATGTAGCAAGTGCTACATCAGTGTTTGTTAAATAAATATTGTCCTACAAATATAGAAGCACTAAACACAATTAAACATTTGCCTGTTGTCTTTGATATGACTTATGTCTTCTGTACTTTTCTAAGTCATTGGAGGTAATTCTAGTGGCCTGAAGCTCATGTTAAATGGTGTTGGGAAATGGGTTAAACATTGATTCCCTATGATCTAGTCTCCTCTAGTGAGAGGAAATTATTTCTGTATATTAATGTATAAGGATATTTTCTATACATTTATGTATATTAATAACTTTGAACATTTTTCAAGAGGTCTGAGTAACAAATATAAAAGTGGACAGCGGCTGGGCGCAGTGGCTCATGCCTGTAATCCCAGCGCTTTGGGAGGCTGAGGAGGGTGGATCTTGAGGTCAGGAGATCGAGACCATCCTGGCTAACATAGTGAAACCCGACTCTACTAAAAATACTAAAAAGATTAGCTGGACATGGTGGCGGGTGCCTGTAGCCCCAGCTACTCAGGAAGCTGAGGCAGGAGAATGGTGTGAACCCGGGAGGTGGAGCTTGCAGTGAGCCAAGATCGTGCCACTGCACCCCAGCCTGAGCGACTGAGCAAGACTCCGTCTCAAAAAAAAAGAAAAAAAAAAAGTGCATAGCTTCTCAGACACCACTACATTTATGATAACAGAAACAGAGATTATTACAAAGAAAAGAATAGTAAAAATAATTTGGGCTTTAGTAACTTTAAGCATCAGTTAACTTCTTTAACTACAAGAATTAATTCAGCCGTAATAAAATATGACGTAAGGATAAAAAGAATTTTCTTTCTCTCGATTACTAAAGCAGGTTATGATAATAATAAAAGTGACTTGGGATTACAGGTTGTGTGTGGTGACTCAAGCCTGTAATCTCAGCACTTTGGGAGGCAGAGGCAGAGGATCATTTGAGCTTAGAAGTGTGAGACCAGGGTTGAAAGACCCTGTCTCTACAAAAAATGTTTTAACAAACTTAGTCAGGGGTGGTGGCACATGCTTTTAGTCCCAGCTACTCAGGAAGCTGAGGTGGGAGGATTGCTTGAGCCCAGGAGGTGGAGGCTGCAGAGACTGATGAGTGTACCCCTGGATTCCAGCTGGGACAATAGAACAAGACCCTGTCTTAAAAAAAAAATGACTTGAATTTTTGTACATTTAACCCTCATGAAAAAGGAATTATATATTTTTGAAAAGGCGATTAGAACATTTTAACAATCTTTTAGTAGTTCTGCTTCAGTTACTGCTATGATTTAAATGTCCCCTCCAAAATTTATGTTGAAACTTAATCCCCAGTATGGCAGTATTGAGAGGTGGGGTCTTTAAGAGGTGATTGGATAATGAGGAACCTGCCTTTATGAACTGATTAATGTATTCATGGCTTAATAGATAAATGAGTTATCATCAGAAGTGACTGGTGGTTTTATCAGAAGAGGAAGAGAGACCTGAGTGAGCATGCTCAGCTTCCTCCCCATGTGATGCCCTGCCCTGCACTGCCTTGGGACCCCACAGAGAGTCCCGGCCAGCAAGACGACTCTTACCAGATGTGGTCCCTTGACTTTAGAGACTTCTCAGCCTCCATAACTGTAAGAAATAAATTATTTTCCATATAAATTAACCAGTTTCAGGTATTCTGTTATAAGCAACGGAAAGTGGACTCAGATAGTTACTAATAAACTCAAATTGTAATTTTGCTTCTCAGATCTTTAAAATACATAAGAGAAAAGCATTTAGTTTGAGATCATAATAAATTAATGAGTTTTCTTTTTATTTTTTATCATTCTGTCCAGTAGTGAGGTTCTTAATGATAACCAGATTTTTTAGTTTGAGGCTGAGCTGATTTTAGTTTGTGGATGTCAATCCAAAAGTTGCCAACAGAAAGTCATTCTGTGACTAATTCAAGCTGTTGAGCATGGGGCCCTATGCCCTGTGGAAAAAAGACATAATGTGGGCTTCATGCACGTGACAAGAAAACAGGAAATATTAATATATGTAAAGTTGGCCAAAATATGCTAAAATAGTTCGCTTATGCTTTTTAAAACTCTCATTTGTGTCAATAAGCTCAGTAAATGATCTCTGAAAACTTTTCTTCTACTCTGTGTGTGTGTGTGTGTGTGTGTGTGTGTTGTGTGTGTGTGTGGTGGAAGAATTTATTGGAAACTGTGGGAGCATAATTATCAGGAAACTTTTAATTACATAAAATGAGGCATATGCAGGTATATATCACATGAAGCAAAAGGTGCATCAGTCTGAAAAATCTAAAATCATTTCAGAACCAAATAGGTCATAATTCTTACTCCTAAGTAAAATAGTATTTTAATAACAACAGTGTTCAGTTTTAGGGTTATCTTTTCAAGGCAATAACTTCATGAAAAAGAAACTTGATTCCATAGATAATAGGGAGTCATAATGGATTACTGAGTAGGATAATGACAAAATCTATATTAGGCAAGGTTCTCTAGAGTGACAGAACTAATAGGATATATTTATATCTATCTATCTATCTATCTATCTATCTATCTATCTATCTAAAGGGGAGTTTATTAAGTAGTGTTAACTCACATGATCACAAGGGCTCACAACAGGCTGCCTGCAAGCTGAGGATCAAGGAAGCCAGTCTGAGTCCCAAAGCTGAAGAATTTGGAGTACAATGTTCAAGGGCAGGAAGCATCTAGCACTGGAGAAAGATGAAGGCTGGGAGGCTAGGCCAGTCTAGCCTTTTGGCATTTTTTCTGCCCACTTTATATTCTGGCCATGCTGGCAGCTGATTAGGTGGCGTCCCCCTGTTTAAGGGTGGGTCCGCCTTTCCCAGCCCACTGACTCAAATGTTAATCTCCTTTGGCAACACCCTCACAGACATATCCAGGATCAATACTTTGTATCCTTCAATTCAATCAAGTGACACTCAGTATTAACCATCACAAGTCCACCTTGTCAACTTGAACCTCTACACATCTCCTGAGATTATACATAATCTTCAAATAAAGACAATAATAAGGTCATAATTACACCTAACATAATACAACTATCTTTCATACAACTGGAAACGCACCAATCCCCAACCCAAATGCTGTTCCATGGAGTTAACAATACTTGAATACTGATATGGATATGAAGTCAATAAATCTTATGTCACATGATAAAGGAAAAAGGAAATAAAATGAAGATATTTTCTATATACGTGCACAAACATGTTTTTTAACAAAAGGAGGCAGAAATACTTATGACAATTACAGTCCTTGTTTCTGCAACTGGTCACGTGGTCATAGCTGGTATTGATGACTACCTTCTTCTCCTACCCTTTGCCTTTAGCAAGCACCTCAGCAGGCCGTGGTTTTTTCCTGGTGGAGTGACCCAAACCTTTATTCCTGAAGGGTCGGGGCCATTTGTAGTCCTGCCTGGATTAGACTATTATAGTTTCTCCTTAACCTTAATCAGAGGGCATGGTAATACTAAGGGATGCCCTAATGGATCTCCTGTATTCCATGCACACTCTTCTTTACCTCTGTTGTGGAGTAGTAGACTGATTTCATCTTGATAGTCTGGGTCAGTCACCCCAGCCAACATTGTAACTCCCTTCTTAGCATGTTGACTTAAAGGTAGGAGGAACCCCCCAAGTTTCCAGGTGGCAAAAATTTTGCTAGTGGGTCACTAGGGGTGATAATAAGAGGTGCCACTTCCACTTCCACCCCTGATTCCTGGATCCTGCATATCCTGGCTATGGGGGAAACAATACCATATATTGGATGCTGGTTCAGAGTATACATGGCCTTCTGGAGAACTTTGCCCCAGCCCTGCAAAGTATTGTCACCTAGTTGGCGTTTTAATTCTGACTTCTAAAGGCAATTCTACCATTCTTTCAATCCAGCTGCTTCAGGATGGCCTTTTGATGGCACCACTTACCATCACCCCTAGTGACCCACTAGCAAAATTTTGCTTCCTGTTCCCACAATATTATGTTCTGCTGGCCTAGAGGTCTTAGTTCCAGAGGGAGGAACACCAGGAGATGCACCAACCATTCCTTTAAAATGGAAGTTATGATTACCACCTGGACAACAGAGGTAAGGAAGAGTATGCATGGAATATCGGGGCTCCATTAGGATGTCTCTTAGTATTACCATGCCCTCTGATTAAGGTAAATGGGAAACTACAACAGCCCAATCCAGGCAGGACTTCAGATGGCTCAGATCCTTCAGGAATGGATTGGGTCACTCCACCAGGAGAAAAACCATGACCTGCTGAGGTGCTTGCCGAAGGCAAAGGGCATACAGAATGGGTAGGAGAAGAAGGTAGTCATCAATACCAGCTACGACTACGTGACCAGTTGCAGAAATGAAGACTGTAATTGTCATGAGTATTTCTTCCTTCTTTTATTAAAAACATGTTTGTGCATATATACACTTGTACTAAGAAAATATCTTCATTTTATTTCCTTTTTCCTTTATCATGTGACATAAGAGTCATTGACTTTATATCCATATCAGTATTTAAGTATTGTTAACTCTACAGAACAGCATTTGGGTTGGGGATTGGTATATTTCCAGTTGTGTGAAGGATAGTTGTATTATGTTAGGTGTAATTATGACCTTATTATTGTCTTTATTTGAAGATTATGTATGATCTCAGGAGATATGTATAGGTTCAAGTTGTCAAAGGGTGGACTTGTGATGGTTAATACTGAGTGTCAACTTGATTGGATTGAAGGACTCAGAGTATTGATCCTGGATATGTCTGTGAGGGTGTTGCCAAAGGAGATTAACGTTGGAATCAGTGGGCTGGAAAAGGCAGACCCACCTGTAATCTGGATAGGCACAACCTAATCAGCTGCCAGCATGGCCAGAATATAAAGTGGGCAGAAAAACATGAAAAGGTTATACTGGCTTAGCCTCCCAGCCTACATCTTTCTCCCTTACTGGGTGCTTCCTGCCCTTGAACATTGGACTCCAAATTCTCCAGCTTTGGGACTCGGATTGGCTTCCTTGATTCTCAGTTTGCAGACAGCCTATTGTGGGACCTTGTGATCATGTGAGTTAATACCACTTAATAAACTCCCTAGATAGAGAAATAGATAGATATAGATATATTTATCCTATTAGTTTTGTCACTCTAGAGAACCCCGACTAATAAGATGCAATATTTATTTGTCTTCCTTCTGTCAAACCTTGAGTCAACCACTTTTCTCAGATTGCCTGAGAAGGTATAGGGAAAAGAACATACAAAATCGATGAGACATGTAGGAAAGAACTATGAGTGGTGGAGACAGCTTCTTTACATGGTGAAGAGGATGAGAAAAGCCACCCTTGGGCAAAAGAACTCCATGGCCTCTAAGAGGGTGCTATGGTTTAAATATTTTTTCCTTCCAAAGTTGAAACTTAATGCCCAGTGTGTCAGTATTGAGAAGTAGGGACTTTAGGAGGTGATTGGTTCATGAGAGATCTGTCCATATGAATACATTAGTCTATCCATGGATTAATGAGTTAATGGATTAACTGGTGGCATTATAAGAAGAGGAAGAGTGACTTGAGCTAGCACTTTAGGATGCTCAACTTCCTCACTATGTGATACCTTATACTACCTTAGGACTGTAGAGAGTGTCCACCCGCAAAAAGGCTCTCACCAGATATGGACTTTGGACTTCAAGGTCTCCATAACTGTAAGAAATAAATTATTTTAAAAAACCCTTTTTCAGATGTTTTAAGCAGCAAAAAACTGACTTATATATGGAGTGCAAAGCCCCAGAATGGCATAGGAGAAGACTTGTTGCTTCAGACAGGGTTCTTGGCACAATCAATGGTGAGGCTCCTAAACACAGCTGCAATTTTAGCCCCAGAGCCAGCTGTCATGACTTTGGAAGTCCTAGCCCCAGTGAACTTGGCTGCTGTGCCAATGTCCCTTGAAGTGCTGCTGGTTTGGAAGCAATGACCAGGGTTAAGTGAGGTCAAGGGATGTGGGGCTGCCAAACTGCTGAAGCTCTCATCTGTTAGCGTCTCTGTTTATTTGAGAACCACTGCAGAGTGGTGGGATTAGCACCTGACAGGTGCTCTCAAACAGAGAAAGGTGGGAACACACTTGGCACAGATGTACATTTTCGGGGGTGAAAGATTGTGGCAAGGGAGCTTCTCTAGTGCAGAGAAGATTGAGAGAGGCAGTGACTGGCTCTTTTAAAAGTAGTTTTTAAAGTAGTTGAGATTTAGTGTGCATGACCAATTGTAAGGAAACAAAATTGAGACAATAAATCTTTTTGGGAAGTTGTTTTAGAGATTCACGTATGAGAAATGACAGCTTAGTTAGTATGACCCACTGGGAATGAAAGAAAGGTAATAGTTCAAGAGAAATTCTGAAAATCGAATGCCAAGGTTAAAGAGCTAAGGAGGTGGGGTCTTCTAAGGGTGAATGCTTAGTAGTTTGTTGTACTATTTGAAAATATAAATAGTTAAGAGTCACATTTAAAACTGATGATTGAAAAGTTAAAGTCTGGAGAAACTTTCAAGACAGAATCAAGGACAGAGGCAAGAATTAAGCTTTGAGAAAGTTCTGAAGAAACAAAGGTTGAAGAAACTCTAAATTAAGGTAAATATTAAAACCATTAGTGACTACCATCT
Organism: Macaca fascicularis; assembly: GCF_037993035.2. NCBI lineage: Eukaryota > Metazoa > Chordata > Mammalia > Primates > Cercopithecidae > Macaca > Macaca fascicularis. The sequence goes on along the minus strand of NC_088377.1, from coordinate 168,632,993 downwards.
GAAGAAAATCAAGAGAAAACAGGCCAACTGCTGTGGGGATGGATCCACTTGAAGGAAACCAAAATATCTTGTTGCCATGAAGCTAAAAAAGATATAAACTAATACTGAAATTCATAACTGAAAGAATCATTTCCATTAGGTGTTGACTTGTTTATTGTTAGTTTCTTCCCACCAGAATGTAAGCTCCATGAGAGTAGGGGCTGTGTCTGTTTTACTCATGGTTATATGTTCAGTAGCTAGACAAGGGATTGATAAATATTTGTTGGATGAATAAATGAATAAACCATTGCATACTCTGACCTCAAGTGGGAGATAAAGTCTGCCCAAGTCCAAGAACAATGTTTGCCCAAATTGAGAGCAAAATGGAATCCTAGGGCACACTGTCCAGTAGTGCATGATGAAATGTTCTGTATACTAGCCACATGTGGCTATGGAGCAGTTGAAATGTGGCTTGTACAACTGAGGAACTAATTGCCACGTGCAGCTTGTGGCTACTGTATTGGGCAATGCAGATGTGTAGAATTACTTTACCAGTTAGGAAACCGGCCTCTTCTGGGCAGATGTAACCTGTGCCAGGGCAGTGGCTTTGCCAGGGGCCAGAAGCAGTGTGGGACTTGGGAAGGAAATAAAAGATTTACTGCTGGGGCTGGTTTTATTAATCCTTAGCCCAAGGGACAGGAGCTGTCTGCCAAGCTTATGTGAGATCCAGGTTACTTCACCAGGGAAAGAGACCAGAGGGGTATTTGGGTCCAAAGCCGTAGTTAGCAGTAAAAATGAGTTTACTCTGAAGGTCTTTGTGAAAATACCTGTTAGAGAACTAGAGGCTTTCATAGATGACTAGAAAAACTTCAAGATTTAGGGATTCTGGTCACCTTTCTTTGTACCACATGAATGATAATTGCATTCGATCATTAAAAGATGGACTAGGCTCATATAAATGTTTAACAAACATTCAGACACCCAGGAATTCACGGTTGAGGAAAGCAAGTATAACAGATACTTAAAAATACTTCTATGTATTTAGATGTGTATTGAATTAGATGAACATTTATATTTATCATGTATATCTAATTTTTATTAGATTTTGAAATGTTCTATTGTGGTTTTTGTTTTAGCAGATTTACCTGGTTAGTTATAGCTTGCTTAGGCAAGTATTAGAATTATTCTGATTTCCTTGAGCTCTCTGCAGCTTGGCCGGGAGAGGAGGAGGGAATTGTTCAGGAGTGTGCTAAATTGGCCTTGTATTTAGAATTCACCCAGTGATAATACATATCAATATCATGTATTGAGCTGCATGTAGGAGCAGATGTTTGGCATGTTTCAGGCTACTTCTGGGAATAGTCTGTATTGAAGAAAGGAAAGTATGCTTCAGATCTTTACACATAATTTATGCAAGTGAATAAGGATTTCTCACAAAGGAAGAATGCCGGACAGACTATTATATTAGCACGATAAAGCGTGCTGTGTGCAAATTCCCAAGTCGGCCAGTATAGCAGAAGACAAAGAAATATTAATACATTTCTGTTTTATAGGAGATTAGTTCTCTAACGAGCAAACAAGCAAGAAAATAGGGGAGTCTCTTAGGGTTTCCTGAAGACTGGTTCACTTCCCTTAGGCTAACCATTTGTTTTCATTGTCTTTATGAGCGAAAAAGTCTTTTGTAAGGATTTAATTTGCACCACAGGAAAATGTTTACATATTGGAATCTTGAGTTTTGGAGGGACTTTCACAGATCATCTGATCCTGCCACCTATCTAATGCTTGACTTGGTTTTACAAAAATCTTTCCAAGGATCATCCAATCAGGGTGTCAGCATCTTTAGGAGAGAGAGTGAGTGGTCAGTAGCTCCCAAGCTGAGCCATTCTGTCCTTAGAGGACTTTGACACCAAGGTAGCCTTAGAAAGTCTAATTCCTCTGTCCTCCTTGTAACTGCTGGGGTCAACCACAACATCTCCAATTCTTTTTCCCATTGAAGTTATTAGGATATTTGAGCATGCTGATCAGATCTCCAGGGTAAATATGCTCAAGTGCTTTGAGAAATTCTTGGATATTATTGATTTGATTGTTTGTACATCTCAGGTCACTCTTGAATGTGCTCAGTTTCTCCGTGGTTGTACTGCAGTACTTCCTGGGTTGTCTGGGCTATGTAGAGATAAGTAGGGCTTTTGCTCCCTTTTATACAGATTCTCTCCTCCTTTTCCTCTTTTTCCTCTCCTCTCCTGTCTTTTCCTCCCCTCCAGTCCCGTAGTCTTTTTCTTACTCCTTCCCTCCTCTCCCCTCCTATAATACATTACATTTATTCATTCACTCAACAAATATTCCATTTACTGTTGATTCACATTAACCTTTCTGTAGACTAAAATTTCTAAGCCTCAGTTGCATGTATTGCTACTATGCCACATCTTCTCCATTCTATACAAAACAATTGTCCTTTTGGACTTAATCACATCATTTTAAATTTACTTCTATTTCTTTTCAATTTATTTCTATTATTACTTTTCATTTGTGGATAATTCATTTCTATAAGTACTTTAAAACTTATTTTTATTAATTTCAGACATAGTCCTTGTCTCCAACCTGTCAGCTTCCAACCCCATTCAGTCATCCACATGGCCACTCTCCCTTCTACAAATTTTATGATGTCCACTCTATTTTCTTCCAGGACATTGAGTAACATGGTGAAACAAGTGGAACTGAGAAAAAAATTCTATGATCCTGACATTTAGAACTAGGTTGATGTTCATCCACTAGTTAGCACCATCTGGATATAGCTGTTGAAACTGTTACTGGTCTGCCTCACTGTCTGGGCACTCAGCATCTGTAATCCATTTTATTCACAAGGCTAAGTTAAAAGACCTTCTTCTGTTCTCTTTGGAGGTGATGTGTGCTAAGTTATCTTCAATTTCTATAATCTTAGGAATTGTATCAAAGAAGGAAAGGGTGTTTAATGTTCTTATTTCCTTCTGCAGATGTTGTATTGTCCTCTCTTTAGCATATTTCTTAGACAAGCAGTACCCTTTGATTCTCTAACAGACATGTAGGACTGAGAGGAGGATACTGGAAACAAATTGAATATTCAGGTAATTACTATAAATTGTGATGCATTTTATGGTAGCACAAAACATAATAAGTTGCTTTGCAGTATCAAATGAAATCCATTATTTTCTAATGAGCAGAGAACTTGAAATAATTGATGTTTTTGTTAAAACAAATCAGAACCTCTGAACGATGGCTAATTCTTATTTCTTAAGGTTTTTCTTGTATTTTCAAGGAACTGAAAATATTTAAAATTTTTAGCCACATCAGTGTCATGAAAATTTAGGAGATTTATATACATTTTGGTCAAAATAGAAAAGGCACACAAAGAATCCCCCAGTAAAGATAAAACCCTTGCAGCAAGGTGTATGCTAATGAGTCAGTTGGATACAACAGTGACGGACAGAATTGAAAAATTTCAAATCAGTCTTTATCTTCTTATGTGGAAAATAGGCGTTGCATTCATTATGCAATTAAATCAAGGTAAAATCTGTAATAAATAAACAAATAAATAAAACTCCAAACCCCTGTCATCTCTATAGTAAAACAGGAACTAGCTTCCTGTAAAGACATGTCTGCTTCCTTCTCATTCAAGTCAACAGATATTCTCTATGACCAGTGTGACTGTTTCTAAGTTGTCATTATTCAGGTGACTGAGTTTTATATTAAATTTTAGTCCACATGTGCAGTCATTTAAATTATGTAGACATTTTAATAAAATCAGTGTTATCCTTTTGGAAACATAAGACCATTTTTTATTAAATTTCATGATACTTTGTATTTTCATGGGTTTTTTTTGTTGTTGTTCTTGTTGTTTAGGACAGTTTTACTCTGTTGCCCAGGCTGGAGTGCAGTGGTGCCATCTCAGCTCACTGCAACCTCCGCCTGCTGGGTTCAAGCGATTCTCCTGCCTCAGCCTCCCATGTAGCTGGGACTACAGGCGCCCGCCACCACGCTCAGCTAAGTTTTTGCATTTTTAGTGGAGATGGGGTTTCACCATATTAGCCAGGATGGTCTTAATCTCCTGACCTTGTGATCCGCCCCCCTCGGCCTCCCAAAGTGCTGGGATTATAGGCATGAGCCACCGCGCCCGGCCAATACTTTGTATTTTCCATTCTCCAATTAGAATCATAAAAATTTAAGAATATCATAGTTTTAAAAATAGTATTATGATAAAACTTTAATTTCTGATTTTAGAAAGGAATTCAATATGGACCAGGACCAGAAGAGGTTTCTAAGGTATGAAAATATGTTTTTAGAAGTATAGATTTCATTGATAGTGTGGGTGTATGTTTCCAGTACAGTGAGAAAATGAGGAAGTCATCCATATCCATGTGTTTTTCAACTTCATTGTCACTACAATTTGTCACTATTTGGACCTTGAAGAAATGTCCTTGGCAGTCCCTGATTTAAACATTTCATGTTTGTTTGTCCATCTGAGTTGAGCCCTGGTTAGAAAATTAATAATAATTAAATGAATATTAACATAAGTAATAATAAAGGGGGGACTGGGTGGTCATGAGGTAGGCAGGAGTTAAAATGAAATTTTCTTAGTTGACAGTTTGTAAAAACAGCTATGTATTATTTCAACATTTCATTAGAGATTTACATTGTTAGAATTTTTAGAAGCTGAAATAAGTATTATTTTATTTTCTGGTTATAATTAACTCATGTGTATGGAGACTACCAGAGATAATTACTGAAGTTATTAGAAATTCTGAGCTCCCAAATAAAACTGTCATAAGATCTTGTCCTGTTCTGTGATGGCTTACAGAATTAATGCATTTCCTATGGGCAGGAGTGTTAGCATAAAGTTGAGAGTAGGCCCATGCCTTCTCCACCTTCATCCAAGATTCCCAGAGTGAAGACAAATGGCAGTGGCCATAAACTTGATAGGACAATCAGATTATACAAAATCTACTTTGTTTTGAAATAAATTACAAACTGCAATTTAAAACTCAAGATGGAAAATAAAAGCCTTCTAGGGCCAAGTCCTGGTAACATATGCGACCTTCATCATCTTCCCTTCTCCCTGAAATGTAAATCATCTTTTGTCTCCCTAAATAATCCTCAAATCTCAAGATTGGAATTCATGTTTACAAAGAAAAACCTCTCTTGGTCTAACACCTTGACACCTTCCTGCTAACTGTGCTGTACTCTCCTTTGATCTGACTGACTGATATGTTCTGGTCATGAACGTGACCAGTTCATGTGGGTAACTGCTACTCAGTGGGAGGAGTCTTCTTCTAAGTTTAGAGGGTGAGTGCTCTTACACCAAGAGGAAATATTTTTTGTTTCCTAAACAGTCTATGGAATTAGATGGTTGATTATGATATTGGGTTATATTCTTGTTCTAAGAATGGGGATTCCAACCTTTGAGCTCTCTCAGCTTTGAGGCATCTGAACTTTGAGTCCCACTTGCAGCTGTCACATGGACTGTTAGTGTTGTGTTTGTTTTTTTTGTTTGTTTTTTTTTTTTGAGACAGAGTCTCACTCTATCGCCCAGGCTGGAGTGCAGTGGCGTGATCTCGGCTCACTGCAAGCTCTGCCTGCCGGGTTCACGCCATTCTCCTGCCTCAGCCTCCTGAGCAGCTGGGACTACAGTGCCCACCACCACCCTGGCTAATTTTTTTTTTTTTTGGTGTTTTTAGTAGAGATGGGGTTTCACCGTGTTAGCCAGGATCGTCTTGATCTCCTGACCTTGTGATCCACCTGTCTTGGCCTCCCAAAGTGGTGGGATTAATTACAGGCATGAGCCACCACGGCCAGCCTAGTGGTTTTTAATCAGAATTGCACATCACAATAACCTGGGAAGCAAGCCCAAACATACATGTCCAGCTACCTTATTTCATCAGTTCCAGTATGCACTTTTTTCCCCATATTTTCTCATTTCTGAAATCTGGATGTGCTTTACATTAGTTTAATCAAATGTTTTTAAGATAAATTTTGTTGTGCATATGTGAGGCTTACAACATGATGTTATGGGATACATGTAGACAGTAAGGTATTTACTATAGTGAAGCAAACTAACATATCTATCATCTCATGGAGTTACTTTTGTGGTGACAAAAGCAGGCAACTAAATCTACTTATTTAATGCCAATGCCCAATACAATATAATTTTATTAACTACAGGTTGTGTATCTTTTATCCAAAATACTTGGGGTCAGAAGTGTTTCAGATGTGGGCCTTTTTCTGGATTTTGGAATATTTACACACACATAATGAGATATCTGGGGGATGGGATCCGAGCCTAAACACAAAATTTATGTTTTATTACACCATATACATATAGCCTAAAAGTAATTTTATTCAATATCTTAAATAATTTTGTTCATGAAACAAAGGTTGTATATGTTGAATAATCAGAAGGCAATGTTGCCACTATCTCAGGTACCCGTGTAGCATCATGTCTGTGTTCAGAAAGTTAAAGATTTTGGAGCATTTTAGATTTTAAATCTTTGGATTAGGGATACTCAACCTACATATTCCTCATGTTGTTCATTATATTTCTGGACCTGTGCATCCTAAGTAACTGCTACTCTGTATCCTTTTATTCTCTATCTCTGTATAGTTGACATTTTTATTTAGACTCCACATATAAGAGAGGTTATGCAATATTTTTCTATGTCTCATTTATTTCACTTAGAATAATCATGGTTTAATTTTTGCCTTATCTTTCTTCGTGATACATAAAATAATGGTGCATCTTATGATCAGTGGCATCTTAGAATCAATGAAATATTGATTGCATCAACATCTGTGAGGGGGACGGTGTCTCACTGTGTGAATTTTACAAAAGCTCTACAGTTGAGTCGGATGCACACCATTGATTATAAATACGTTGACCTAGATCTTGGCATATTTTTCAAATTAACCACAATAATAAACTTATCACTGACATTCATTGGTTTCTCTCTTGCCAGGACCTCGGCTAAGCACTTTCCATACTTTTATCTTATTTAATTATCCCAATGAGCTTATTGGATAGGTGTTATTATCCCTACTATATAGATTAAGATACAGGCTTAGAGAGGTGAAGTAACCTGTCCAAAGACATGTACATGTTAGTAGAAGAGCAAGTACATGAGCCCAGGTGAGTTTCACTCCAAAGCTCTAACCACTATGTTATATTGCAAAGCAATGGTTTGTAAAGTGTGGTCTACAGACCAGCAGCATCAGCATCCCCTGGGGGTGTGTTAGAAATGCAATTTTTGGAGCCCCACCGCAGATCTAAGGTATGAGAAACTCTGAGAGTGGGGCCCAGTAATGTGTTTTGACAAGCTTTTCCAGGTGATTCTGGTGCATCCTAAACTATTAGAACTATTAGGACCACTGTTGTATAGCATACAATGCTCCTGCAATACGAATAGAAGTCATAGCTAATAAAGATAGGACCTAATAAAGTTTATTGGATAACTGTCTGGCTTATATTGTAATCTTAAGATAATGCCATATTTGCAAGGTTGACTAAGCTTTTAGTTGCTTAATAACAAATAAAATTGCATTTGCTCAAATGTGCTTTAATTATAGTTCCCAGTAGGCAGAACTATGGTAACATATACTAGGCTCTAATGTTTTTTGCATAATGAGCATAGTCAAAGCATTTAGCACGAATGGATTACCATTCCCCATACTAGATGGGAAATCTTTAGAAGGACCACATGCTTTTCTTTCATTTGACATCCTCTTGTCCTCAATCTTAGTCTAATCCTATTATTTCCTTTCTTTTAAAGTACAAAATACGGCATCTTTGTTCCTAAGAGGAAAGGACGAACTGACAAGATCCTTCCTTGTATTATCCTGGTTTGATAGATTGGTTAAATCTAGCATTTGTAATGCAGATATAAATAAACAGTTTCTGAACAAAAGCTGATTAAAGAATTTAGTTGAAAAATAAAGAACCTGCTTGCTTAGTTAAAAAAAAAAAAAGCAGGTGATTGACATTAAGGAATTAAGCATCCCCAAAGGGTAACTAAATTTGATTCCAAGAAGAGAAAAGGCAGTGTAAAAAATAATACACCAAAGTGACAGTGTAGAGATGCCTGGTGAATATGATTGTGTCTACTCAACACCAGTACAACTATTTGAAAAGCACAACATTCAAATAGTAATTTTTTTGCTCTGCATGATGCAAAATAAGCAATTTGGTTTTTCTTTTTTCACCAAATTGACTGGTTCTTGAATGTGTTATTTGACCCACAGTACCGTATTATCCACAGCATTTCCCAGATGACTGAACTAAGTAGATGTCTTATTGTTGTTTTTTCCTAATAGACATGTATGGGGATGCAGATAGTGATAATTGGAAAAGGGGGAAGCATAGCATTTGGAACTTGGAAGTGGAAGTTTTAGAAGCATGAGCAGTACTCAGCCTAGAGACCTGTTTTTCGGCTGCGGTTACCTGCAGACCCTGTCTCTACCTCCACGGAATTGTGCATACTTATTAATGCAGATTGGTGTCTTATAAACAGGGCAGAGGGGTTGAGGGCCTTGTTGCAGATCTTGAAATGCTTTCTTTGTAATACCTGTTTCTGATGTGTGGCTTGAATTTCAAAATGTTGCCTGATTTATACCCCAAAGCTATTTCCTCCTGGGTCTTTCTGCCTTGAATAAATCTTTGGACTTTTGCCCTATACACCTGGATCTTATTGCTGCCTGTGCTCCTGTTGCTATTTGGTCTCTATACTGGGAGTCCAAACCACCTGTCCAAACCTCAAAACCTGCCGACAACCTCCATTTTAACTAATCTATTGTAAATGGGTAGTAGCTCTCCTCATGGACTCATAGCCCTCCTAGAAGATTCAGCTAAGATCATTGATGAAGGTGGCTACCATTGTAGTGTATAGTTAAGTGCATTCATAAGACTGGCTTTTAATTGAAGCCCCTATCAACAATTCAGTGATTGTGAAATCTGGAGTAACTTTCTGGGCTTCAGTTTCCTTATCTACTTTATGTTCAGTGAGATGTATATGAATATATTTGAATGAGTGAAATGCTGACGAACATAAAATAGGATATGTTTAAGGCAGATAGCAAAGCCTAATGCAAGGATAGAGTTTAACGTGTTTTTACAATTGTTATTATTATTTCCCTCCTATTCTTTGGTTATTTGTTTTTAACATTGTTACCACCCAGTCCCTGTACATATAAACTGGTCATGATCTCTAAAAATTGTATGTTTATGATGTACAACATGATGTTTATATGTACAGGCATACCTCGCTTTATTGTACTTTACAAATACCGTTTCAGTTTTTCACAAATTGAAAGCTTGTGGCAATCCTGCACTGAGCAAGTCTATTGGTGACATTTTTCCAACAGCGTGTGTTCACTTAGTGTTTATGTGTCACATTTTGGTGATTTTCCTGATATTTCAAATTATTTTTACTATTGTTATATCTGTTATGGTGATCTTTCATGTTACTATTGTGATTGTTTAGATAGCAAACTTAATTGAACAATATTACATGTTTTCTTACTACTACACTGACCAGGCATTCCTTTATCTCTGTCCCTCTTTTTGGACCTCCCTATGCCCTGAGACACAACAATATTGGAATTAGGTCAATTAATAACCCTACAATGGTCCCTATGTTATCAAGTAGAAGGAAGATTCATGCCTCTGTCTTTCAATTAAAAGCTAGAAATGATGAAGCTTAGTGAGGAAAGCAAGTCGAAAGCCGAGACAGACTGAAAGCTAAGCCTCTTACGCCAAACAGTTAGCCAAATTGTGAATGCAACTGGAAAGTAATTGAAGGAAATTGAAAATGCTACTCCAGTGAACACATGAATGATAAGAAAGCAAAACAGTCTTACTGCTGATACAAAGTTTTTGTGGTTTGGATAGAAGATCAAACCTGCCACAACATTCCCATAAGCCAAAACCTAATCCAGAGCAAGGCCCTGACTCTCCTCAATTCTATAAAGGCTGAGAGAGGCGAAAACGCTACAGAAAAACAATCTGAGGTTTCGGGAAAGAAGCTGTTTCCATAATAGAAGTGCTGGGTAAAGCAGAAGGTGCTAATGTGGAAGCTGAAGCAACTTACCTAGGAGATTTAGTGAAGAGTGTTGATGAAGGCGGCTACATTAAAGAAGAGATTTTCAGTGTAGCAAAGCGGCCTTCTATTGGAAGAAGATGTTGTCTAGGACTTTGATACATAGGGAGGAGAAGTCAATGCCTGGCTTCATGGGACAGGCTGACTGTCTTGTTAGGTGCTAATGCAGCTGATGACTTCAAGTGGAAACCAATGCTCATTTACCATCTTGAAAACCCTAGGACCCTTAAGAAGTATGTTAAATCTCCTCTGTTTATGCCCTATAATTAGAACAACAAAGCTTGGATTACAGTACATGTCTTTATAGCATGGTTTAATGAATATTTTATGTTCACTCTTGAGACCTACTGCTGAGAAAAAAAAAGGATTCCTTTCAAAATAGTACTGCTCACTGACAACGCACCTAGTCTTCCAAGGGCTCAGATGGACATACACAAGGAAATTAATGTTTTTATGCCAACTAACACAACATCCATTCTGCAACCCATGGATCAAGGAGTAACTTAACCTCTCGAGTCTCATTATTTAGTAAATACATTTTTTTTTTTTAAGGATATAGCTTTCCTAGATAGTGATACCTGTATGTATCTGGGCAAAGTAAATGAAGATTCCTGGAAAAAATTCATCATTCTAAATGCCAGTAAGAACATTTGTGATTCATGAGAGGAGGTAAAAATAGCAACATTAACAGGAAGTTTGGAAGAAGTTGATGCCAACCCTTAGGGATGCTTTGAGGGGTTTAAGACTGTAGTAGAGGAAGTAACTACAGATGTGGTGGAAATAAGAAGAGAACTAGAATTAGAAATGGAATTTGATGATGTGACTGAATTGCTTCAATCTCCTCATAAATCATGAAAGAAAGAAGGGTCATTTCTTATGGATGAGCAAAGAAAATAATTTCTTGAGGTGGAATCTCCTCCTGGTGAAGATGCTGTGAACATTGTTGAAATAACAAAGGATTTAGAATATTACATAAATTTAGTTGATAAAGCAGTGGCAGGGTCTGAAAGGAGTGATTCCAATTTTGAAAGAACTTTTACTGTGGGTAAAATGCTATAACAGCATCGCATGCTACCAAGAAATCTCTTGTGAAAGGAAGAGTCAATCAATGAAGTAAGCTTTATTGTTGTTTTATTTTACAAAATTGCCACAACCACTCCATTTATCAGCAACTACCACCCTGATCAGTCAGCAGCTGTCAACATCGGGGCAAGACCCTCCACCAGCAAAAATATTATGAGTTGCTGAAGGTTCAGATGATCATTTGCATTTTTAGCAATAAAACATTTTAAAATTAATGTATGTACTTTTTTTTTGATACAGTGCTGTTGCATACTCAGTGCTGTTGCACACTCAGTGGACTACAATATAGCCTAAACATGACTTTTATATGCACTAGGAAATAAAAAAGGTCATATGACTCACTTTATTGCAGTATTCACTTAATTGCAGTGGCCTGGAATAGAACCTGTGACATCTCTGAGCTATGCCTCTATACATTGTGGGGTGACTAAATCAAGCTACTTAGCATACACATTCCCTTATACACTTAACAGTTTCCCTGTTGGCTAGTCTCGGCTACTTCCATCCCACAACCATCCATATCCTGCCATTTATAAGACTGATGCAAATTAGTATGAATCAAATAATTTCTTTAGAGAGTTTATTATTATCTGCTAAAGCTTGTCAGCATTGAGCCTTTGAATCAAATGGTTTCCTTAATCTTATGCAATAAGAAAAAACTTTATAGGAGTGTTTCTCCTAAAATTTTGTGATGATTTTTATGGAAGAAACTGTATCAAAATACAAATGTTTAATTCCATGGTCCTGACTTCCTAAATTGAGTAAATAGCCGAACTTAGGAAATACTAAAGCTTAACCATTTAATGCTTAGGATTGCTTCCTTGTTAATTATGGCAACTTTATAAATATAATCATTGGTTTGGCTTCAAAGCTTGACTGTTACTTGGCCTTACAGCAGCAGTCAACTAATCTAAGCAATTTACCATTCTTGTAACAAGGATGCAGAGGAAGAGGTAAAAGTAGTCAAGTGGGGTTTGGAAATCATTGCAGTTAAGCCTTGATGGAGTCAGATAATTAGACAATGACTGGCATAGAAATATTTTATTGACCATGATTTAATAGCTTCACAATTTTCTTTTCATCTTAAGAGCATTTACATACTTCTGAGTTGTTTAATAGATAAATCTTAGACAATGGCATTATAACATGATGGTGATACAATGATAAACTCATATATTACATCTAATGGATATCAAAGTGATAGTTTCTCCAAGACCAACAGATAAGACATTTTCATAAGCTGAAGTCATAAAATGCATTTACACCTACATATGTATCTTGTACATTTATAGGTGCACATTTAACTCTGCATGAATATTTATGTAGTCACACATATGAATTGGGATTTATTATTAGTGCTCAACATGGAATTGTAAAGTCATGGAGGCTTAAGGCAGTTTCCTTAAAACCTACTTTTGCTTCATTATGACTTATTAGTTTAAACTTAACCAGTTGTATATTAATAGTACTGTTCTCTTTGAAGAGAGGACTATTCTTTTCAAAGCTTATTAGGGCTGTATATGAATTTTGGACCTATTTAAGATTTGATGAATTGGATTAAAGAAATAACATATGAAACCTTGTAAGTTTCTAATCATGAAGGCTGCTTTCTGTTTTATGTGATTGAACATTTTAAAGGGTTTTTGAAGAAGCATTTGCATTTGGGGGCAAATAGAAGAGATGATTTCCTAATGAAAGTCAAAAATGAAGAAGCAAGGTCCATGTAATGCATCTGAGAGAGCTGTACTTTTTTTTTCTCAAGGGATGTAGATTTAAGAGGTTTTCACATAATCCAAGCTTGTGAGGCATTTATTCTAGCACATATTACTGTTATCCATTGAACTTTACAGAAATAAAGTGTGGGTTATTTTCCCTTTGAAAAATGTGTGTTAATATGTAGCTTTGATGATGTGAGTCATAGGAGGAAGTCTTAATAATTCAGTGGTATCTCTAAATTGACATGAACAAAGTAAAAAGTAGAAGAATTTCATCTTCCATTGATGCTAAATGAATTTGGAATTTAAGTCAAGTTTATAAGTTTATTCAAATCTTTCCTGGTCAAACCATGTATTTGATCAAATCCAATAATCTTGATATATAATATATAAAGGGAGAAAGGTATACACACACACACACACACACACACACACACACACACAGAGTAAACGAGGCAGTGCCAACAACTACCAGAAACCCATCTGTCTGTCACCCATGATCCCAATACAGGTTATGTTATGGTCTAGGCATTCTATCTCTCAGAATGAATAAATCTAACAATAGATGCAGAGCGAGGGAGCCTCATGGAACAGGACTCCATGTTATAAATCCTTATCTTTTTCTGTCCTGGGGAGATCAGAGGAGGTAGGGTTGGGCCTAAAGGGATCATTAAAATATTATATTACAAAGCTAGCAGCCCCAGTTTGTGAACAATGGGTGCTTCACCTTCCCTCTCTACCGCTGTTCCTGCCCCCTGACTCTGGTCCATCAGACCAGACCAGAATCACAATCCTAATCTATCACTATCCTTTCCAAATACAATTGTGTTTTGCATTGACTTATTTTTTTCCGAAGATCTAGGAGTGAATTGGGTAGGAAATTATTTCTGTTGGCCCAATTGCTTTGTTTCATTGAGAAGATAAGTTTAGTAAATAAAAAGTTTTCTGGCTGGGTCATGCTGACCAGTGTAACAGTATCTTTAACTATTTTGCTATTAGAATAAAACATGTCTACTCCCTAAGTATAGAAATCATTATATATATATCACTATATATATTTTTTCATTATATATCACTATATACATACATGTAACTATATAACTATATGTATATTTCTCTCTTTCTCTCTTTCATGGGAAGGTCATCGTAATATTATTCTGTATGAAAATTTCCAGCATGCAAGCTGATGCCTACTATTGTTTTCCTTTTCTTTTAAGGTGAAATAATTGCAAACAACTTTAGGAAATCTCTGGCCAAGCGCAGTGGCTCATGACTATAATCCCAGCACTTTGGGAGGCCAAGGCAGGCAGATCACTTGAACTCATGAGCTCTAGACCAGCCTGGACAACATAGCGAGGTCCCATCTCTACTAAAAATACAAAAATTAGCTGGGTGTGGTGGTACATGCCTGTAGTCCCAGCTACTTGTCGGGTTGAGGTGGGAGGATGGCTTAAACCCAGGAGGCAGAAGCTGCAGTGAACCAAGATCATGCCACTGCACTCCAGCCTGGGAGATAGAGCCAGACTTTGCCTCAAAACAAAAAACAAAACAAAACAAAACAAAACAAAAGAACAACAACAAAAGAAATCTCTGTACCTCCTCCTATATCCATAAATCCTTTCTTATATTCTTATGGATATATATTTTGGCTCTACTTTGATTTTAGAGAGTGCTATTTCCTCTGTTTTTATGTAAATTGAATGATATTTTTTGAATACTTTCTATGGTCACACATTGTGCTAGGGACTAGAGATGGGAAGATGAAAAGACATGGACTTACCTTCAGGTAGCTCACAGTCTGGCAAGAAAAAAAAAAACCACTCAATTTTCTGCTTATTTATTTATATGCATAAGTGTAATGAGAAACTAATTACACTTATGTGTAATTACTAATGTCCACAGTGTGCCAAGTGACTCAGAGTGTGGGGTCAGTGGGGATGCCAGTTGTCAGGGAAGGCTTCATGGAGGAGGAGTATACTGAACTTTACTGAATTTTTTTGAGAAAATAAGGGAATAAGGATACATTAGAGAAAAAACCCTTATGGTGGAGAGGGTGTGGGAACTCCAGTCAATAATAGTTTCATAATTATTACATATTAAAGTGATATTTCAGGTATCTTGGGCCAAATACAATAACTTTATTAAAATTTTAAATAATAATGAAAACTTTTAACCTTTTTTTAAAAAAATTTTTAAATGTGGCTACTAGGAAATATAAAGTTACATACATGACTTGTATCAGATTGCTATTGAGGAACACTAATCTAGATATATTTTTAATGGAGGGGACAGTGTTTAACAAAATAAATACTTAACAAATACTTTCTGACAAATTAATTGATAGTGTCTATGTTTCATATAATATTTGGTACAAATGTTTCCTCTTTCTTTTTTTAAAATTTAAGGTCTGGGTTCACGTGCAGAATGTGCAGGTTTGTAACATAGGTATACTCGTGTCATGATGGTTTGCTGCACCCATCAACCTGTCATCTAAATTAGGTATTTTTCCTCATGCTATCCCTCCTCTGGCACCCCCACCCCCTGACAGGCTCTGGTGTGTGATGTTCTCCTCCCTGTATCCATGTGTTCTCATTGTTCTACTTCCACTTACGAGTGAGAACTTGTGGTGTTTGGTTTTCTGTTCTTGTGTTAGTTTGCTGAGAATGATGGTTTCCAGCTTTATCCATGTCCCTGCAAAAGACATGGACTCATCCTTTTTTATGGCTGCATAGTATTCCATGGTGTATATGTACCACATTTTCTTAATCCAGTCTGTCATTGATGGGCATTTGGGTTGGTTCCAAGTCTTTGCTATTGGGAATAGTGCTGCAGTAAACACATGTGTGCATGTGTCTTTATAGTAGAATCATTTATAATTGTTTGGGTGTATACCCAGTAATGGGATTGCTGGGTCAAATGATATTTCTGGTTCTAGATCCTCGAGGAATCGCCACACTGTCTTCCACAATGGTTGAATTTACACTCCCACCAACAGTGTAAAAGCATTCCTATTTCTCCACATCCTTTCCAGCATCCATTGTTTCCTGACTTTTTAATGATCGCCATTCTAACTGGCATGAAATGGTATCTCATTGTGGTTTTGATTTACATTTCTCTAATGACCAGTGACAATGAGCTTTTTTTCGTATGTTTGTTCCCTGCATAAATGTCGTCTTTTGAGGATTGTCTGTTCAAATCCTTTGCCCACTTTTTGATGGGGTTGTTTGTTTTTTGTTCCTGTAAATTTGTTAAGTTCTTTGTAGATTCTGGATATTAGCCCTTTGTCAGATGGATAGATTGCAATAATTTTCTCCCATTCTGTAGGTTGCCTGTTCACTTTGGTGATAGTTTCTTTTGCTGTGCAAAAGCTCCTTAGTTTAATTAGATCTCATTTGCATTTGTCAATTTTGACTTTCATTGCCACTGTTTTTGGTATTTTAGTCATGAAGTCTTTGCCCATGCCTATGTCCTGAATGGTATTGCCTAGGTTTTCTTCTAGGGTTTTTATGGTTTTAGGTCTTACATTTAAGTCTTTAATCCATCTTGAGTTAATTTTTGCACAAGGTGTAAGGAAGGAATCCAGTTTCAGTTTTCTGCATACAGCTATCCGGTTTTCCCTACACCATTTATTAAATAGGGAATCCTTTCACTATTGCTTGTTTTTGTCAGGTTTGTCAAAGATCTGATGGTCATATATATGTGGTGTTATTTCTGAGGCCTCTGTTCCATTGGTCTATATATCTGTTTTAGTACTAGTACCATGTTGTTTTGGTTCCTGTATCCTTGTAGTATAGTTTGAAGTCAGGTAGTGTGATGCCTCCAGCTTTGTTCTTTTTGCTTTGGATTGTCTTGGCTATGCAGGCTCTTTTTTGGTTCCATATGAAATTAACAGTAGTTTTTTCCAATTCTGTGAAGAAAGTCAATGATAGCTTAATGGGGATAGCATTGAATCTATAAAGTACTTTGGGCAGTATGCCCAATTCCGTGATACTGATTCTTCCTGTCCATGAGCATGGATTGTCTTTTCATTTGTGTCCTCTCTTATTTCCTTGAGCATTGGTTTTTAGTTCTTGAAGAGGTTCTTCACATCCCTTGTAAGTTGTATTCCTATTTTATTTTCTTTGTAGCAATTGTGAGTGGGAGTTCCCTCATGATTTGGCTCTCTGTTATTGGTGTATAGGAATGCTTGTGATTTTTGCACAATGATTTTGTATCCTGAGACTGCTGAAGTTGCTTATCAACTTTAGGAGATTTTGGGCTGAGACGAAGGAGTTTTCTAAATATACAATCATGTCATCTCTTTCTAGTTATGTATATTTAAAATAATTCAGATTCAATTGATAGTTATTGATTGCATGTATTGGGGAAATTACTGTGCTAAGAAGAGAAATAATGTTCATGTGGGAAACAGAAATTGGTGATTGTATGGTATCAGATATGCAAAAATGAAATAGAAAAAGCGATTGGAAATGAATAGTCACTTGAAACTGGCCAAAATAAAGAGAAATTGATAATATAGAGGGCCTTATTTTTGTCATTACGTGAAGGGGTGGTCTGCCCCTCCACACCTGTGGGCGTTTCTCGTTAGGTGGAACAAGAGACTTGAGAAAAGAAGTGAGACACAGAGGCAAAGTACAGAGAAAGAAAAAGTGGGCCCAGGGAACCCAGAGGACCCGAACCAGTACCGGTCTCTGAGTTCCCTCAGTATTTATTGATTATTATCTTTACCATCTTAGAAAAGGGAAGTGGCAGGATAATAGGATCATAGTAGGGAGAAGGTCAGCAGTAAGACATATGAATAAAGATCTCTGTGACATGAATAAGTTTAAGGAAAAGTACCGTGCCTTGATATGCATATGCAAACATCTCCATAAACCTTTTTAGTGCATAAAGAGCAGCATTGCCGCTGGCATGTCTCACCTTCAGCCCTAAGGCAGTTTTCTCCCATCTCAGTAAATAGGACATACAATCGGGCTTTGCACGGAGAGATTCCATTGCCCAGCAAAGGGCAGGAGACAGATGCCTTTCTCTATCTCAACTGCCAAGAGGCCTTCTTTCCTCTTATATTAATCCTCCTCAGTCACAGACCCTTCATGGGTGTCAGGCTGGAGGATGATCAGGTCTTTCCCTTCCCACGAGGTCACATTTCAGACTATCACATGGGGAGAAACCTTGGACAATACCTAGCTTCCCTAGGCAGAGGTCCCTAAAACCTTCCGCAGTGTCTGTGTCCCTGGGTACTTGAGATTAAGAGAATGGTGATGACTTTTCAGGAGCAAACTGCCTTCAGGCACTTGTTTAACAAAGCACGCCCTGCACAGCCCCAAATCCATTAAACCTTGAGTCACCACAGCTTATGTCTCTTGCAAGGACAGGGTTGGGGGTAGGGTCACAGATTAACAGCATCTCAAATACAGAATAAAATGGAGTCTTTTATGTCTACTTCTTTCTATATAGACACAGTAACAGTCTGATCTCTCTTTTCCCCACAATTATGGTCTCACGATAAGGCAAGTACAAATATTTTTTTCTAAACTAGAGTCTATCTTGTCTTGAAAAACAAACAAAACTCAGTGAGTTATTTGGTTTGCATGCAGAAGAGATGAATAAATTCATTGATTTAAGCATAGGTAATGTATATGTATATTTACAAAGGTTGGACAGAGACATATAGGAAGAGAAGTTAGGGTCAAAGATCTCTAAGTTGTCATTAGTGGAGAGGTGACTACAGAATTGAAGACTTCAGAGAACATAACCATCTTGAGTACTAAGCACAAGACTTAGTTTCTGAGGGTAAGTTCATGAGAACAATGTGACCTATAGGGCGAACCACTGGCCAGAGCAAATATGTGGGTTGTGGTAGTAAAACATTTACTGCGGGCTTAGCTGATCCTGTTATCACGGTGGGCAACATTTGCTCTAGCTGTAGGTATTCAACGAAAACAATGTTAAGTGTTTTGAGCAAGCTCTTATTGAAGAGGATTGGTTAAAATTGGAAATTGCTAACTGAGCTATTAAGAGGCACAGTATCCTTAAATCAATTAAGGTGCATTATATTCTACTCCATTGCCAGTATTCATTTAAACATAAACTTCTCTATGTTCTACTCACAGTAATACAAATCAAATGTTTAGGCTACTTTAACTAATTTTACAGTGTTTTTTGTTGAAATAAAGTGAAATAATTTTCTGATAAGCTTGAAGGGAAACACATTTGTATTCAACAAATTTCTGGTGCTATAATCTTATTTTTGCTTCGCTTTTCACATCTTGACCATATGCAGCAGCATGGGGGCATTGTAAAAAGCTGGGTTTTGGTATTCGGACAGACCTGGTCTGATAGTGTCTCTACTACTGATTGTTTGACTCTGGCCAAGTCACTTAATCTATGCAAGCCTCAATTTGCTTGGCCCTACTACCTACCCTTGCAGGGCTGTTAGGGGAGAAAATATAAATGTATTGCTTAGCACATAATTGTTGTTTTATTATTATTACAACATTGAAATGCATTCTGAGCAGGACAGTTAGTTATATATAATAAAAAATATAATTAAAATGAACATTGTATATATGAACAGTATTATTCTTCTGGTCCCAGGGTTTGGAAGGAGGAGAGAAAGAGGAAAGAGTATAGGGAAGAAGGTTAGGAGAGGGGAGAAGGGAGCCCATGGCAACAGCAAAGAAAGCTGCTTCATTTCTAGTTGGAGCCATTGGATCAAGTCTCCTCTATGTTGAATACAGAGAAATACTTAGAACCAGGATAGATGAGAGAGGAGGAATAGCAGTACTGGGTGATTCT
Source organism: Macaca fascicularis (assembly GCF_037993035.2). Taxonomy (NCBI): domain Eukaryota; kingdom Metazoa; phylum Chordata; class Mammalia; order Primates; family Cercopithecidae; genus Macaca; species Macaca fascicularis. Next base: position 168,613,303 of record NC_088377.1, on the reverse strand, counting down.
CCTCTGACTGGAGAACAGGCTTCAGCTATGCCTGACTAGCAGATGTCCAAGCCAAAAGGGCGTGAAGAAATAAGCACTTCTCTCTCTCCTCCCACGAGGCTTGTGATGGGGACAAGTGCTTTCCTTCAGACTCCTGGCCTCTACTCATATGCTGCCGGAGAGATAGTATGAAAACAGAACATGTACAAAGCATCCATTCTTGGGATCTGCTGTGTCTGAGAGCACCTGCTCTGTGGTGAGGCAGGAGTAGAGCCAGCAGCAGGCTGCATAAGCAGAGTGTGGCACATAGTAGGATCCCATAGTGTTGACAGGACTAGAATGAATGCACACGTCCCACAGTTTACAGACCCCATGAGTATCTGCAGCATAAACAATTGAAGCTTTGTTCTAGACAAATGAGACTCTTGCTATATTCACTTACACATGGTGATGGTATAAGAGAAAAAAGAGAATGGAAATCAATGGTAAATTAAGCAAAGGGTATTAACTTCCAAAAGACAAGCCCTTTAAATGCCTCTCAAAATTCTGCATTTGCTTGTTTTACAAAACACTTTGATCAATGAAATGCAGTAGGTGAGGAGTTTCACACTTAGCAATTCTTTCTCCAAAGCCTATTTAGGATGAACCAGAAAATCTTCCACTTTTTTTCCTAAGTTTAACCTTTTTACATAGAGAAAGGATTTCTGTTATCTTCATTTAAAGTAAGACTTAGATAACTAAGATCAATTGAATTTTGAGAGCTATACACTTTGTCCTTTAGCTATGATAATATGGTCAGAATTGTCTTTATGAAAATAAGGAAAGAATTGTTTGATGTATGAACATTTTCAAGAGCAGAACTGACTCCAATTCTGGGCATCACATTTGTTTATATGTCAGTCATCCATAATGATGGAGAGGTGCCTCCTGGAGGTGGGAATGTTCTTTGCTGAATTTTAAGTATTGCTAAACCATTTAGCAAGGGGATTTGAGATCCCACTCAATTCATATAGAAAGTGGGGATAACAAGAAAAGAACAAAATTAAATGGCACTGCTTTCAAAACAGGAATAGCCTGGATTTTTAAAAGTTACCTGCTTGAAAATGACATAGTCCAATACCATTTGCATATTTGAATTCAGTTCCTTTTTTTACATGTATCTGGGGAAATAGCATCCAAAAATAGTTTTTCTGGGTCTAGAACAAAGCCAAATCTAGGTATTAGTCTAAGGCTCCAAAATTATTTTCTTATGTCTGCCCAAAATAAAGATGATTGCCTCTCCTTCTCCCCTGATAGGATCTCCTTTGAACATATAGACTTTATACAATAAGTTTTCTTCAATTCTAAACCAACATTCTAAGAATAGTATAGTCTTCAGGCCATAATGTTAGTTTATTTTTGTTTGTTCATTCTTGTTGAAACAAAACACTGTCTACTTTTTGATAATGAAAACGATTTTTCTGTTTTCTGCATGTTTTCAAAACCCGAGTCATCTGATTTTTAGGGGGGGTAATTTTTCCCCTGGATCTTTGAAGAACTTGAATAAAACAGTATTGCATTAGTAAGTTAGTCTTCATTTGTAAAGACTTCTGCTAATTGTGACTTTACCTGAGTCTGTTTTGGTGACAAAGGTGATACATGTTTGCAGGAGATTTCTTTTTTTTCCCTCATCACTAGTTGCCAGAATCTTGTCAGAGTAGAAAAAATTGAAAGGTTGATTGGTGTCCTTTTCTTTTTCATTGATTTACCTGGGTTTCTGGCTGGCTGATGAATGTGTAGCATCAGGTGCTATGGATTATGTGTGTGTGAAGAAAAAATAAAGAGCTCAATAACAAATAATAAATTCTACCCTTTTTTAATGCTTACACTTTGATAGGCATTGTAATAACTACTTCATACACATTATCTCTTTTAATCTTTGCAACAACTGGCTCTCACAGATGAGGAAGCTGAGTTTAGAGAGGATAATTAATTTATTCAGTGCCATGCAGCTAACAAGTGATGAAGCTGATTTTGCCTTAGGTTTATCTGACTTCAGAACCTAGGCCAGATGGCTTCTGATCAAATTATGACTTAGGATCAAATTAAATTCAAGATACCTGAGCCTACTGCTTTACTAGGAATCATGGAGGATGCAAAGACCACAAGGAATTTAAAGTCCTTTAAAGGAAAACATAAATGTGTGCAAATAATTAAGTAATAATTGGTAAGCAAATTTTTACAGGTGAGCTTTAGATTTTTTCCCTTGAAAGTAGGCCTTTTTGCTTGAAATCTCTGCACCTTTCAACCCCAGAAAGTGTACATTTTCCTTACAAAAGCTGAGTCCCGTTTCCGTTGTTCGAGCTGACTACGATGAATATATAAATTTCCATGACTTTCTTCTAATCCCTGTACAATGTTATTATCTCTCAAACAAGAAATCAAAAATAGTCTTTAAATCATCTCCTTTATTCCTCAAGTTCACTGTTGCTAAATTTTGCTTCTAAACACTTCCTCTGTCCCTCTCTTCTAGTTCTCTAATGTGGCTTTAGCTCGGAGACTTTCCATGTCTGGTGTGGTCAATTATAGTTTTCTTTCTGTAGTACTGTAGTATTGGGCACTACTGTCTGTAGACTGTCCTTATTGCCTCTTATTATTGTGGTGGTTTTCTTTCAATTATAGGTCCTACCAAGTCAGTCCTTAAAATTTTTGTGGATTCACAAGACCCTGTGAATTAGAGGTAATAGCCTTCACTCTCTGCTTCAAAGTCTTTTTCCCAGGGTTAGTCTTATAAAGCTCATTGGCCTCATCTCCTTTTATCTTCCAGATTTCTCCTTCTTTCTACCCAGGTTAAATTTTTTTAATGTTTCTGAAGCTTATTAGGGAGTCAACAAAATGAAATTTGGTTTAAATATATCCTCTGTGATGGTTAGTCCCTCACAGTTTTGATAACATTGGGCAGCTTTACTGAAGGTACTTATATATGAAATAAACTGGGTAGAGTGTTGATTATTTGGTATATCTGCGCATGAGGTTGAGAGCAGGGAAGAAGTAGAGAAAACCCTTAATATAATAATAGATCTGGATCTTTTCCATATAGATTATTCTTTAAGGGAATGTCACAGGATCCTGGGGGTGTCACTTTGCCAGCCGGAAGCCTTAGTGGTGGGTGGCGCCTTCTGCCCGAGTATTGCTCGCACCCACAGGGCCTGTTACGCCCACTTGTCCTGACAAGCTGAGCTCGGCCAACTTTACCAGTCCGGATCCCACACCTGCTAAAGGCGGGCCAGGCGAGGAGTGGCAGGGGGTGTGTGAACAAGCGAGCGTTGGGTCCAGCCACTGCACACAGACAGTCGCGCTGGCTGCTGCAGTGGGTCAGGCAGCTCCAGGCGCCAGCTCTGTGCAAGGCTGCGGCTGGACCAGACATACTGCAAGCGGCTTCTTCTGTGGGCACTGGTATTTGGGCAAGTGGAACGTGGTGTAACATGAAAGCTTGGAGACGCTAGGAACTGCAGAGCCCTGAGCCAGGAACTGCAGAGTCCCTGGCTCAGGTAGCCCCTAGGTCTGGGCCTCTTGAAGGGCTGCAGCTCTTCTCACCTTCTCATTGCCTGCAACATGGTGAGTGTGGGGCGTTTTTCAGCCCTGTTTGTGGTACAGCTCTTTCAGTCCCACATCCAGGAAGAATGAGGTATGTAGACTACTGGAGGATGAGCAAGACAGAGAGGAGCTTCATTGAGCAACAAAATAGCTCTCAGAAGGGTAGCTCCTTTCTGCAAGCAGGTCATCCCAACAAGTTGAGGAGACCCCTGAGACCTGAGACACCAAATAGGTGGCTCCTTCCTGCAGTTGGTAATCCCAATTTCTGTCTGAGACTGGCTGAGTCCAGGAGTTTTTATGAGCTCAGAAAGGAGGAAGTGTGTGCTGATTGGTCCATCAGTGGCCATGGGTGGGCCCGGAAAAAGCACGTAAGTTCTCACTTCAGGTTGCGGACTCCACCCAGAATGAGCAGCCCTGCTCCCGGGCTTCAGAACATTCCTGGCTTGTAAGTGGGCGAGGACCCACCCCTTTCTGCTCTCAGCCTGACTGCTTCCTGCCTCTGTTCATGGTGCCCAGGCTATTCATGCCGAGGGGTGCCTGCAGGCCCACACTGAGCCACCCTCATCTCCCAGCCTCCCTTCTATGCTTGTTGGTGCCCAAAGTCCAGAGGGGGCTGAGGCAGCAGGGGCCTGGCATGTCAGTGCTGCTTTGAGTGCGCACATACCCAGCTGAATTGCGACAGTGCCTGGGCTCAGCTGCAACTTTACTCTGCACTGGAATGGGCACCAGGAGCAGAGAGAGGCCAGGGATCAGGAGTAGGCACTTCTGAGCCTGCGGGGGCAGTGGGGGATTCCCACGCCCCTGAGAGAGCAGGGATGCACAGTCTGGAGCTGCAGCTGGGTGACTGCAGCTGCGCCCAGAAGCGTGGCACTCCAACTCGGTAGGGGGTGGGGCTCCCACCTATTCCTGCGGAGCCTTCCCCACTGCAGCTGGTGTCCCTGCCACAGCTGCTCCAGACAGGTTGCTGCTGCCATCTGGAAGAGACCTCATGGTTATCTAATTGTTGGGGGGAAATGGAGGAGACTTTTATATTACAGGTTTTTGACTTTTTTTTTTTTTTCAGTTACCATGCTTTAGTGCTTATTAATTTTTTTTTCAACTCTCTGATTGAGATCTTCCTTACCTTCCAGGCACAAGCTCCCTCTACCTCAATGTAGTAGATATATTGCAGCATCTATGGCTGCACCAATGTAGTAGTCTAACTTTGTTAGGCTCCGGAATCAGCTGTGGAACTTTAAAAAAGTGTTCACACCATGGTCCTGTCCCTGGGCTTCTGATTTGTTATCCAGAGTTGAAAAACCTTCATGTACTCATTATAAAGTCTTTCATTGCATAGATTATTTTTCTTTTTCTAGGTCTGTCTTTATAACTCATTCATGGTAATAGTGGGCTCTGTATTAAGTGAAATACTCCATTATCAGAGAGAAGAAAAGATAAATTTTATAAGTTGAAAGAATAAAGTTTGCTCCTCATGTGTTCTATGGTGAATTCTGACAAGATTCATGTCTTCTCATCACAAGCTATTGATCTCTTCCTATTATGTGCTTATTGTTTTTCCCTGTTCATGTTCCTGTCAGGTTAATAACAAAAGTATTTGAAAGTAATAAAGAAATCAACTTGTGGCCTCTTCAGTTCTCTCTTCATTTTAAAAGGGAATGTTGAAAAAGAGCAAATTGAGACTTAGAATTTATTGAACACCTACTAACTTTCAGACAATATTTTTATGCACAATGCTGTGTGTAATCAAAACCGGTGAAATAGGCTTGGTTATTTGCTTTTTTCCAATGAAACTGAGGCTCAGAGAAATAAAATAATGGTAAGTTATATAGTGGATCCTTCTAATTCCACCATACATGATCTTTTTTTCTCATCATTGCCTCTTCAGACACCTTCAAACATTAAAGGTGGTCATATATGCTTGTTTCTTCTCCTTTTTCTTAAAATTGATAATATCCAAATTTTAGAGTGATAAACGTAGATTAAAATATTTTACATATACATTTTTGTTCCCAAGGCTTTAAAGTGCTGTTTATATTTTAGGTAGTTGATAATATACCAAAATTGGTCCCTCTCTGTTGGACACGTCAAATTGACGCTCTCTGTTGGACACGTCACATATATATGTGCAAAGGGTGCCGTTTAATATACTCGGTCTTGAACTTGACTATCCAAGTTCCTTTTTTTAAAAAAAACGTTTAAAATGGGAATATAATCTCTAGAAAAGAAGTCCTATAATCACTAAGACAATCCCCCATAGCAAACATCAGTGTGTACTCATTAAGTTGACAAAGTTGTCAGGCTGCTCTCTTATTAAGGAAATTAAAAAAAAAAACTTCTATTGAGATCCACATATTCTTTAAACGCTATACAATTAAGCAGCACTGTAATGCAGAAAAAAAAATTATTAAAATGTTAGAATCTGGAGTTTATCTGATTGAGTAGGGGAAAAGACCCATTGGGATTTGTTAACAGGAAGATAGAGTTGAATTGACAGGAATAATTAATCTCTTGAGGTCAGATAAAGAAAAGGAGCCCATTTGAGTCTATGGAACACCCTCAAATACCTATAAGTACTAGTTATAAAGAAAATAAATCATTTATGTTGACCCTTGCTCCTGGGAAAGAGAGAATAGTTTTTGGAAATTGCTGGCATAACTAGTGACTTGGAGTCCCTTTTATCTATTTATTTAACTTCCTAGTCAGCAGAAAGAATGAGTTGATAGTGATTCAAACAATTTTTATTGAGAACTTTTCTGCAGTTCTAGTTTTTGCATCCAGCCAAGAGGAAAATGTTATTTTACAGCCTTTGTGTTGGTGTTGATGGGTTCTTAGCTGACTTCTTGAGGAAAAGAAGGTGGGAGAGGTAGATAGGACACTTCTAAGAGAAGGGCTTAAACATTGGCCGTTATCCAGGCATGGGTAATCTTGCCTCCAGACAGAAATATTTTACTAGAGGTCACTGTCATTCCTTCTTTAAAAAAGGCTAGTAATAAATGTGTTCTTAATTTACATATACACCTTTTCCTCATTTTTGTTCGGGCTTATCTTAGTTGTTTCACTCATTCTTTTGCCTTTTATTCTGAGTTGAAATGAAAAATGTGTAAAACACGCAAGAAAATTCTGTAAGCTCTTCTCATTCGGAAGCCTGACAGTAATTATTATTTGGGGATTACAGGAAAATCTTACAGTGTAATTTAGAGATTCTCAATTTATTCACAGACTCTTCTTCTTTCTCTACCTTGCTTAGCAAAGATACTGTCTTTCTGATAAAATTTAATCTTTCTTTATTAACCTGTTTCCTCTTTCAACAAATATTTTTAATGCAAACAGTAATACTAAAGTAATTACAATAAAAGCAAACATGTATTGAATACATAGTATATTCCAGGTACTGTATAGATTATTTGATTTACTCTTCACAACTACTCTATGAGAAAGTTATTGTTATTATTATCTCAGTTGACAGATGAGGAAATGTACAGTAAGGACATTAAATTGCTTCAGTAGCACAGTTAGAAAGTAATGAATCTATATAAAAGTCCAGGTCTGGAAATTAAATTGTAGCATTACTTATCTGTTTCTCAGAAGGGGGAAGGGAACTACCAATTAAAATACAGGTTAAAGTTGAATTTCAGATAAACAACAAATAATTTGTAGTATAAGTGTGTCCCAAATATTGCCTGGAACATGGACATCCTATATTGCTATTTGCTAGATTTAGCAACCCTAGGAACACATTGGATTATTTGCAGAGTCAGTTTTGAGCCAGTTCTTTCGAGGGCATGTAGCCCTACTGTCTTAGGATCCAGCTGAGGAAAGGCTTAGGGGGCTTCAGATTTTCACGTCCCCATGACTGGAATTAAGGGAGATTTATGACCTTGCCATGCTGCCTTTTTAATTCCTCAGCAGTTTTTCAGTTTGCCTTTGGTGTTCCTAAGGGTGTGTGTGTCTCCTACCTGTTTTCTGAATTGTTATCTGGAAAGTACATCTTAGGAAACAGTTTACCAATAACAACATGAAGAAAAGGTAGAGGCAGGGAAGAAGCAAGCCACAAGGAAAAGTTCCTGGCTGCTCTGTGTGCTAGCAGTGTGCAACATTCTTTCCATATGGCATCTAATCTGGTAGAAACAAGAGGCATGAGTATATAATAGTGTATATTAAAAGTCTTCTAGTCCTAGTCAGGGTTCTCTTAGACCTTGGCCAGGGAGTTCAATTTGAATGACTACTGATGTTATCAGTAAATGAATAAGTAGAAATGCATATTATAAAGTGGTCATCCATTTAGCAGATAGTAAATTAAAATGTTGTATAATCCACTGGAGTTCAATATTGGGTCATTTTCTTCAAAGGAGAGAGAGGTATTAATTAGTTTGTTGCTTGGAGGCTTCATTGTATATGCTCTGTTCCCTTTGCTATTGTAACAAACAGTTCCTGGGCACTCTGGGGCCCTGACTGATTAACTTGCATAGCTTCCTCTTGATAGCTCTCCTTCTGACAGACACAGTTAAATAGGAGAGAATGAGGTGGAGGAGTAGAAAAAGCAAAAGAAAAAAAAAAAAAACATGGCTCTTTTCATGATGAGTGAAAGCAAATAAATGCAACACATCAACAAACAAAAGTGAAATACACTGTCCAAGTTGTCCGTCTTAGCGATAGAGTTCCTTTAAGCCAAAAATCAAATGTCGTGGCGGTGTTTCACTGTTGGAGTTGCAAAAAACTGAGAAATGACAAAAGCTTTTTAAGGCTATGATCTTTGCAAGAGGGAAAGATGTCTTTCTGTCAAAGGCATCTTTGAAAACTTTCTGAAAAGTTAAGATTTCTGAAAAATTAAGATTGCTTATAGCTGAGGAATAAAACCTCAGTGTATTGAATTCAAGGGACAGAATTTATAGATTCTTAAGTCATGATAAGTATCAAAAAGTGGAAACTTAACTAAATGTGGTTTCCCTGGTATGATTTTCACATCAGTGGTTTTTTCTCCCCCCAACCCGGTCTTTCTCTTCAAAGGAGATTTACTTTTCCAAAAACATTTTTAATTCTGTTGAAGTAAAGGCAGTACCTTTTCTTTTAACTTTAAATTTCAAACTACTTTTAAAGAAAAGTTGCAAAAATGGAACAGAGAATTTTTACATATCCCTGCCCTACGTAGCCTCCCTCAATATTAAAATCTTACTTAGCCGGAGTGCAATTATCAGAATCAAGAAATTAACATTGATATAATACCAATAATTAAACAAAAATCTTATACCTATTCTACCCATTTTTTCATCAGTGTTTCGTTGTTATTATTTTCCAGGATTCTGTTCAGGATCCCATGTTGCATTTTGTTATTTCTCCTTAGTCTCCTGAAATCTGTAACAGTTTCTCATCTTTCCTTAACTTTTAAGATCTTGATATTTTTGAAGAGTACAGAATACTTATTTTGCCAAATGTCCCTCAGTTTGGGCTTGTCTTGTGTTTTCTCATGTTTGGTTTGAGGTTATGTGTTTTTGGCAAGAATTCCACAGAAATGATGTGGTCTTCTCAGTGCATCATGTCATGGAATTTGTGATGCCAATATGTTTTATTAGTGGTGGTGTTGACCATGACCACTTGGGTAAGGTGGTTTCTGCTGGGTTCTCCCCTTTACAGTTACTATCTTTTCTCTTATTGTTAAGAAAGATCTTGGCGGACATGCTTTAAGACTGTGCAAATCTTGTTTCTCTTTAGACTGTGAACCAATGATTTCAGCATACATCCGTGGATCTTGGTTCTAGTTACAATTGTTATTATGGTGTTTGCTTACTGGTGATTTTCCACTTCCCTCTTTCTTTCAACAGTTTTTAATTGGAATTCTACAACCAAGGAAGAGCTGTCTTTCCTATTTAGATAATAGATTATTTATATCCATGAGTATGAACTTACAGATATTTACTTGGTTTTATGGGTTGTATTCTAACAGTATCATTATTTAACTTGTTCAATTTGTTCCAGCTTTGGCTGTTAGGAGCTTCTTTTCATTCAGTATTTGTGCTCTCTTGATAAGCCCTTATTTAGTTTTTTGAACACTTTCTTACTTTTTTGCTTCACGCTATATTCTAAGCTTATTTTTTCCTCCTGTTCTAGTTCTGAAATCAATCACTTGTCCAAGTTTCTTCTTTTTCTTTAATCAGAGAATGGTGTTTAGAAACTGAGATCTTCATGCTAGATGTGCTTATTACTACTGGGATGTCATTGCTCTAAGCCCTCTCAGCAGGCAGAGCCAGGAAATATATGCATGTAAATAACTTGCACATATACACACCTCTGTATTTCTATATCTGTCTGTCTATATAGATATTTAAAGCCATTTGTACCATACAATTTATACTAAATACTGTAATGTCAGGGTTCATTTTTAGCTTTTTCCTGTCTTTATTTGTAATTTATTTCTCAAATAGTGAGAAATCTGCTTATTTTCCATGATATGTTTACTTCTTTGTTTGATTCTAGTGAACACACAGTTTCAGAATTGCTATCCCATGCCCCTGTGAGGAACATATTTACTGACTAAATTATATAGTATTTATGCATTTATATTTGTCTTTAGCATCATGGTATCCAGTCAAGATCCTATTTTCTGTAATTATTTAGGTTAGTGTTACTATTCCCCATCCTTTCAGTGTAGTTGTGCAACTCACTTGTAATAGGCTTATTTGTTAATTTTATATTGCATTTTGGATCCTCATCATGGTTAGTTTTAGTTGTTGATTGCTTAGGGGCATGTGAAAAATATGAATCATAACTGTGGTTCTAAGAGCCAGAGCTTTACAAAATGATACACCCTGGGCAGTATCTGTCACTCCATCCTGTCTTGATACACATAACCATTTCCCTCTTCTTTCCAGCTCTTTGACACCTGCCCTCTATAGATAGACAGTTTCCTTAATTTCTGGTGAGTTCCTTCCATGTTTTCTTTGTACAAATGGGCAGTTACACATGTGTTTTCTTATAATCACTTTTCTTATACAAAGAGTAACATAATATAGATACTCTTTTGCACTTAGCTTTTTTGACTTAACAGTACATCCTGGAATTTAGCCTGTATCAATTCAAGGAGATCTTCATTAATCTTTTATACAGCATTATTGTACTCCATTTTGTAGATGTATGACAATATCTTCTTTATGTAACACTTTCCCTTGCAGAAAGGCGTGCCAGTTAACAGACTAAGGAAGTTTAATATTATTATAAAAGAAGCAAGAATAAGACAGTTAAAAAAAAATGTTTGGACAAAGCTGCTACATGTAGCTGCTGCATTTAGGATCAATCCAGGTAGAATAAAATAGAAGTTAATCAGGTGGTCTGGACCACCAAGTTTTTGACTTTTACAACTTATTAGTACTGTGAATTTGGGTAAGTTATTTAACATCCTTATGCCTCAGTTTCTCTAATTTATATAATAGGAATGATAAGAATACCTATCTCATAGGGTTGCAGATAAGCCATGGGAAATGCTTAGCATTGGGTATGGAACATGGAAGCTAAAGCTGGCTATAATCATTATTGTGTTGCTGATTGCTCTTAAATGTACTAATTTTTACTCTAAGCTGAAGTTTTTGGTGGTTTGGTTTATATATACAATTGAAAATACTTGGTATTAATAAATAACTGTCTTTATATCAAAGCAATACTGAAAGAGAGAGAGAGAGGGAGAGAGAGAGAGAGAAATAGATAAAAATAAACGAAAATTATCCCAAATTTTACTAACCAGAGAAAGTTGCTGTTAATATATTAGCATCAATTCTTCCAGATAATTTTCTGTACTTATTTACAAAGTATGTATCTTTTGACAACAGATGTGTAATTTAAACATAATGTTATATTCCACATACCTGAATAATTCATCTCAATTTTTATCGTGAATATTTTTTCTGCAGTATTCTTCTTCTTACCAGAAAGCTCTATCAGATCATTTGGTTATTTCAACCTAAGGTCTGATTAATCAAGTGTGAAGCTAAATTGAATAAGCAGACAGGCAAACTAAGCAGAAATCTCAGTAAATTCTAATGTTTGAATCACCTGGGTCCTCAACCAGCTATTTATTTTGTAAATGCAGTGTTTTCCAAGTACTTACCTAGAAAAGATAGAGTTAAATTCAAGGAATTTATGCTGAAAAGCCTTTGCTTTTCAGGCTTTGTTTGTGATGTTCATTTTAGTGGTACTGCAAAGTGAGGGAATTAACCTCAACTTCAAACCCACGTCTTTGATCTAAAATACTCGACAGAAGCCTACAGGCTTCCTCTAAGGCTGCAATTTTAAAGGAGGCATTTTCATCATGACTATGGTTTTTAGAAATTGTAAGTTTCACAGTTTTGAAGAAGAATTAGTCAGGGAAATTCTCCCAAAGCTCTCCTCTGCTCCTTTCCTCCTCCCCACCCTTCCTTATTCCCCTGGTTCCATTATGCAAGAAGTATTGCTGGTCTCTTAATATTGCCAACATTTTGGATGGTGCTGAGACATATGAAAATTTCCAGTGATGTAAAAGATCTAGATTTATTCTCATTTTTAAACCCATGTGGGCAAGAAATGAGGGGATGAAACTTCAGCAAAGTTTCTATCTACAGGGACATTCTTAACTCCAATTCTTAACTCACAAAACCATGGAGATATTCGAGGATAGAGATAGGCATACTGCTTTTGCCATATGAAAAATAAACCTGTAATACATATTTGGATTCTGGTACTCATTGCACCTTTTAAAAGAGGGTCTTCTTAGAGGTAGAAGGAAGAAAATCACTTTAAAATTTTTTTATTAGCTACTCCAAGGATAGATCTGATATTTTGTTTATCTTAATCTAAATATGCTTCATAAGAATCTAAGAAATGCTGCTGTGGGTCAGGGAAGAGGCCTTTAAATGTAATGTTTTGTCTTCGAGGTCTCTGGAGGGGAAAGAATGGAGTGTGATATTGAGGAGGGTTCTTTTAGGACCATGTCTCAGGTTCCAAGCTTCTCTAGAAATAGACAAGGTGCTTGACTGCATGATGCTAAATATTAATAATTATAGTTAGGAATTACTGAGTATTTGCCATGTTCCAGAAGTGCACAAATGAAACAGAATTAATTGCATAGTTTCTTTGAATAAATCCAGGATACAAGGTAGGTGTTAGTCTCAGAGCATCCCATAAATTCCTGTCAAATCATGTGTGACAAGATTCAATAGTGTTTCTCTTATTTTTCACTTCCACTGGGCTGTGAGCTCCATGAGGCAACCGGTTTGTCTTGGTACTGTGGATCCCTAGTGCCTAGTATAGTGTCTGTAAGTGTTCAATAAATCTTACATGAGTGGATTAGCGGATGCATCTGGAATCACAAAACTTAAAAGTAGAACTTATCCTCCTTGCTAGGATGCTGTCTGACATTTGGCGAATCCCAGGACCTTTCAGGATCTTAGCTTCCTCATCCTCGAGATGAAGATCTTGACCATTTCCTCTAATGGTTCATCCTTAGAGCACCATTAGCCAGTTTAACTATAAGGTATTAAGGAGTCTCTGATGGCAACTACTTTTCAGCTTTCTTTTTGCTAAAATCTTGATTTTAGTCCAAGTTTTTGAAGTGAGTGATTTGGACCGAGAGAAAGGACACTGAAATCTATGGAGACCAAAATGGAATGAACAGGTTGTTTTTATAATAGGAAGGCCTCAGGGCTTGTTTCACTGTCACAGGCTCTTGGAATGTTCATATTGGGAGGAACCTAAGAAATGAGTCCAATAGCCTCTTTATTTCATATATACATATGTATGTGTGTGTGTGTATATAAATATGTGTGTGTGCATATATATATAAATTAAGATAAACAAGTTATACTTAAAATATAAATTAAGTTACTTGCTCAAAATCCCAGCACTGGTCTGAAGCAGAGTGCAGCCTCTGGAGTCTCCAGTTTGTACGCTTCTGCTGCACCAAGCATTTGATCTCTACAACTAAATCAATATGTTGAATAATATTGTCTGGTAATATGTACAAAGGGCAAAGTATTAATGTTATTCTTCAAGCTTCTGTTTCATAGTCGGCTCAGTATGGAGAAGACTTAATGACGTATTAAACACCTTTGATATCTCTTTATGTTCATATTGGCTTGGACTTTCCTGCCAAATGCAGCACAAATTAATGAACAATTTGTTGTTTGTTGTCTTTTTTCCTACATCAATTTGAATAGCATCACAAAGGGTAAATGAAGAGTAAATGAAGCCTCATAAAGGGTACTTGACATGACACATCATGCTAGAAGATATGCTAAAATAACCCACTTAAGCTTCAGTTAGTGGGGCTCCAGCTTCATGAAAGACGAAGTACACATCTTCCAGATAAGAAACTGGACAGTGCGTGGGCAATATAGAGCAAGTTCTGGTGTCAAGCTCTAATGATGACATTAATCATAAAGGCTTGGAATTGTTATATATTGTGTCTAGGTATGAATCAGCAGGTCACCTTTTCTCGAATGGATGGACCTGTTCTCCATTCTTAAAAATTTTACATCTGAGGAATGTTTGTATCAATTAACTATTGAGGCATAACAAAACCATCCCAAAACTTAATGGCTTAACATAATAAGCATTTACTATTGCTCATGAGTTTATAGGTCTGCTGGATATTTCTCTGGTCTCAGCTTGGGTCTGTAGTCACTGTGGGTCAGGTATGCAGATCTGTTGATCATGACTTGGCACTCTTGTATCCACAGGTTGATACAGAATAGCTTTGGCTAGGATAACTAGCCTCTCCTCAACATGGTTTATCACTATCCAGTCGGCAAGTCCTGGTCTTTCTTTCCTTTCTTTTGACTTTTTCTTTCCTTTTTCCCCTCCCTTCCCCTCCCCTCCCCTCCCCTCCCCTCCCCTCCCCTCCCCTCCCATCCCCTCCCCTCCCCTTCCCTCCCTTCCCCTCCCCTCCCTTTCTGAGTTTTCCTCTGTCACCTGGGCTGGAGTACAGTGGCACACAGCTCAGGCTCATCGGAGCCTCAATCTATTAGGCCCAAGCGATCCTCTGATCTCAGTCTCCCAAGTAGCTCCGACCACAGGTGGCACCACACTGGGCTACATTTGTAATATTTTGTAGAGATGGGGGTCTCACTATGCTGCTCAGGCTGGTCTCGAACTCGTGACCTCAAGTGATCCTCCTGCCTTGGCCTCCCAATGTGCTGGGATTACAGGCATAAGCCACTGTGCCTAGCCAATCCAGGCTTTCTCTAAGAGTGTTTAAGTCTAACTGCAAGAGGGAGATCAAGGAGAACCATGACAGTCTCTTGAGACCTAACCTTGTAGTTGGCACATCGTCATTTCATTTGCATTCTATAGGCCAAACCAACTCACAGTGTCAGCCAGAATCAGAAGGAAGAAGGCAAAGTTACAGGGCCAAGAGTGTGGATATAGGAAGGACATTAATTGAGGCTTCATTGCAATCACATTGAACACGTGCATATGTGTTCATAAATATGTGGAAAACACAGAATTAGGCAGAGAAAAGGGAAAATTTCCTCTTTGGTCTTCTACTGTTCTACTTTTTTCCCTAAGTTACACTATTAACAATTCTGTGTATTCTTCCAGGACTTTACATGTGTGTTTCTACATAGGGATGGGGAGATATAACTTCCCTTGACAAAATGTATAGCTCTGGGTAGACTTTATAATATATTTTATTTAAATGTTAATTATAGGTTGTATATCCCTTATCCGAAATGCCTGAGACCAGAAGTGTTTTGGATTTCAATTTCTTTCACATGTTGGAATATTTGCATATACATAATGACATATCTTGGGGATGGGACACAAGTATAAACATGAAATTCATTTGTTTCATGTTTACCTTATATGTATAGACTGAAGGCAATTTTATACAATATGTTTTAACAATTGTGGGCATGAAACAAAGTTTTGACTGTGTTCTGATTGCAACCTGTCACAGTGGAATTTTCTACTTGTGGGTGGAATTTTCTACTTGTGGCACCATGATGGCAATCAAAAAGTTTTGCATTTTGAAGAATTTTGGATTTCAAACTTTCAGATAAGCGATGCTCAACCTGTATAAAATAATGCAGAAAACACAAATAAAAACTTCTATATCCATCACTCTGATTAAGTAATAGAAACATTTGTAACATAGAGATTTTCCTTTTATAAAGAAATAAAATGCTATACATTGGAATATACCACCATGTATTTGTTAATTGCTTATTTGTTGATATTTAGATTTTGTATTTTTTGCCATTGTGAATATTTCTGCAGAGAGCATTCTTGCATGGCTCCCTGTGTACATATGTTAGGGTTTCCCTAGAGTAAACATCAACACATGTAATTTATGGATCTAGGGCCTCTGTAACTTCACCTTTACTAGATATTTTCATTCTTTCCCCCAAAAGGTTGGTACCAACTTCCGCACCCACCAGCAGGATATAAAAGTTTCCCCATATCTTAACTCGCAAGTGGTATTAATATTTCTCAACCTGATGGGTGTGAAATGACATCACATTATTAGTCATTTTACATTTCTATGATTATTTTTGAAGTTGAGCATCTTTTAATATACTTACTAGATTTTGGAATCATTTTGGTAGTGAAGTATTTATATATGTCCTTTGTTCATTTTTATATGGGCTTGTTTGGCTTTCTTTTCCTGACTTTTGTAAGTCCTTTATATATTTTGGAGACTAATTATCTGTGTCTTACGCTTATCCTCTTTCAGTCTGTGATTTGTCTTTTTGCTTAGTTTATGTTATCTTTTGGGTATTGAGGTCATAATAGAAACTTCGGTAATTTGTTTTTCTATTTTCTGGAACAGTTGAAATTTAAGATGGATTCTGGCAAATCTCACTTCTAAATCTCTTTTTGACTACTGTTTAACATCTTTAATAATTTATATATTTACAGTAGAAACTAAGCTTTGCTTCAGCCCCCTGGGCTGCGTTGGGGGTTTTCCAATCCTCTCCTCAAAGCCTGTGCAGCCCTCATGGACCAAGTATCTAGTTTAAGTTCTCTCTTGCGCCATGGTCCAAGGCCAGGACTCCAGGCCCAGCCTCGAAGGCCTGTATTCTTGAAAAATACACCTTTAGGATGTCACATGCAACCCATAGACCTCATATTCCTGACTTTCACTTCTGTATTTATTCATGGCTTCTGAGAACCTCCTATCTTTCTCTTAATTTCAGATCGTATTATAAGATTTATTTTGGATATGTTTGATCCTGTTTTCCAGTGTTGATAGTCAGAGGAATGCCCATGTCAGCTTAGTCTCTCAGGTTGCCAGGAGCTCTCTGGAGAGGCTTAACATCTGATTCTGATGGGTACTATTAGTGTCTCTTGGCTACAGTACTGATCTAAGGACCTCAGCTTTATTTGCTTGTTAAAAGATTTAGCACAAGAAGGAGGTCAGCAGATCTACCTGGAAAGACAGAAAATATTAATACACATTTTCATCTCAGACATTTTATATTTAAACTTTCATCAAGCATGTGGGTGAAACGAGTCCTTTGGAAAGAAAGAAAAATATTAAGGCTATGCCTTCCTTAGACAAGTGAAAAGCTCTTTTAGCAAATATTTGACAAATGTCTAAATCAATCCATATATGAATGTAAATTTGTCTGTTTACTCTCGATTGAGCTCAAGGCTGACTCACACCCATTTGCAGCACTTGTTCTGTGAACATGAAGGACTCTATAGTCCTAATTTCAGCTGCCTCACCACCTTGCACATACACGGCGTCAATGAGAGAGAGGGAAGAAATGGATAAGGTTTCACCTTGAATCACCCCAACAGCTATTCCTTCCTGTTAAAGACAAATGGAGTCTGGGCCAATGATTTCATGGATTTGATATGGAGAAGATGTCCCACAAGGTCCCAAGCATATACCAAGTTTTGTATAAAATGATCTATAAGTTTTGTGCCAGCCTTTGATCTTACCCTTAAGACAGATCTGAGATTGGAGGACCTGGGCTTTCTAGCCTCCTATTGGTACCTACCACACCTGTCTCTTTAGCATCCTCTGCAGCCAGCTACTTTGATCTGCCCATGCCCACAAGACCAGGGCTCTGCCACGTGTCCCACAGTCCCTGACTGCTTGCTCTAGGTAGTGGAGACAGAAACAAGGGACTCAGAAGCCTAGGGCACTGGTTGGGACTGAATTCTGGCATCTTTTGAGTGATTGTGACTGGTCTGATCTCTGGATTCCTGAAAACTTGGTGACTCTGACCATTTAGTAATTTGTCAGTTTCTTCAGATGTTTCTGAACCTCCAGTTTCATGAGGTCCAGGATTCCCATACACAAGCCAATCTGATAAAATCTAGAATCTCGCTTTTCGAAGTGAGAGCTAAAGGCCCGGCAGCTTTGGCATCACTTGGGAGCTTATTATTGAGGTACCACCTGAGACATATGGAACAGAATTTGTATTAATAATAAGATCCCCAAGTGATTCATATGTGCTGCTCTACTTGACTGAATTTCAACTCAGTATTGGGTATCAGTATTAGGATCCTTTTGTCAAAACATGCAGCCCTCACAATAATGGACACATCCCCCTTTACCTGCCCAATGAGAGTACTCTCCTGTTTAATGACCAGTTCTCATGAGTCTGTGCTACTGATGGAAGTATGGCTGTCACTTGGGTGTGTTAGCAAAGGAAACAAAGGTTAGAAACAGTGCGTCTCATCTTCACTCTGCCTGCTTCTGACCTGGACCACACCCTGATTCTTCTGGACTGAGAAATATTTGATTATACTTCTCCAATCCTGGTTGCTCTGGGGACTTGGACTAGGACATTCACATACTCCTCATGCTCTGCAACTCCCTGCTGCATGCCGGGTGAGCAGTAGCACAGACCAAGGTATTTGGCTTATTGTCATGGAGCAGAGCGAACGTCCACATCTACCCATGTCAGGTCTAGGACCTTGGCCTTGTTAACACTGACCTCTAAACTGAGCTTGTTATTGTGACGTTCCTTGTCAGGTAATGAGTGCTTAAGCACCCACTGCTTCCAATTATAATGAATTATTGACAATATGGGCTCAGCCCTCAAGCAACTTTCACAGTCTGAAGTGGGGAAATGATATAAAGAAGAGAGGACAAAAGCCATGCAGAATGGAAGAAAATAATAGCATGTAGGCCTGCCAGGTGGTTATCTTGGACTACATGGTGAGTATTTCATTATCAGGCAGTTGTGACACTTAAAAAATAGACACGTTCTCAGTATAGTAACGACGGCCTTCCATACTATCGCTTGATTATTGGGAGTGTAGATGCTTGGAAATTTGCTGGCTCATGTAATCAAAACATCCAGAAGGTAGTTTTCCTGCCTGATTCTTTTTGAAAGTCTGGAGAAGTCACCTCACCAAATTTACTACCCAGAAAACAATTCATGAGGTTAACAGGCTTTACTAATTCTCTCAAATTTTTACTCCAACTCAAGTGAGGAAAATATTGCAGAAAGATATGCCGAAGTGCATTTTAATTATAAACCGATTTTTGTTGTTTAAAGAAAGAGAAAGGTTTTGGTTATCCTATATGTTTGGAATAAAATATTTATGGCCCACCTGAGGTAAGAGTGGAGGGACTTGCCAGCAGATTTTTTTAAAAGAAATGTTTCTAGGTAGATGTGATTTTTGTTTATAATATTGATTATTTGTAAATCTGTCAGACTTTTGGGTTTATAGATTCTGCAACAATGGTTGCATTTGAGCATTTGAGTATTATCTTGTTTGCTATTTTTCTGGAAGTAAAAATTAACATTTAAGAAAAATGACACGAATTTGTCCTGCTAATGAAACACTTTTTTTTTTTTTTTTTTGAGACAGAGTCTTGCTCTGTCACCCAAGCTGGAGTGCAGTGGCGCGATCTCGGCTCACTCAAGCTCCGCCTCCCGGGTTCACTCCATTCTCCTGCCTCAGCCTCCCAAGTAGCTGGGACTACAGGTTCCCCGCCACCATGCCTGGCTAATTTTTTGTATTTTTTTTAGTAGAGACGGGGTTTCACCGTGTTAGCCAGTATGGTCTCGATCTCCTGACCTCGTGATCCGCCCGCCTTGGCCTCCCAAAGTGCTGGGATTACAGGTGTGAGCCAGTACACCTGGCCTGAAACACTTTCAAATAAATATATTTTATTTATAGGAAGGGATTTAATTTTCTTGCTTTGATTATGGCAAGATTTCATTTCAGGAAGCACAGAATTAGAATTGTTTCTGCTCAGATTGAAGAAGTCCACTGGATAGATGTCCTTTGACCCAGTATTTCCTAAGCACATGGTCCAAACAGTGCAGGGCACTGGTAAGTCCCCATGTCTAATGACAAATGCTCATGACTAATGAGTCAGTGTGGGCAGATTGGTAGAATTTCAACATTGATCACAATCCTATATAAAAACCCGCTGCGGAGATGATTAACTAAAATGTATAAAACTCTGTCCCTCATTATCAGCGCCTTTATATCAAGGTAGATGCAAACAGATAGCTAGAAAGTGGCCAACTAAGCAAACAATGCTCCACAGAGTCCCTTTTTCAGCAATGTCATCTGCATTGCTTACACAGTGGGCACTGGCTCCGGGCTGGGCTCTTAGCCGAGACAATCAGCCAAAGACCAAACAATCCAGCTGGACAAATCCAAAAGCATCCTCAAAGGAAGAGAAGGAACAACAAAAACAACAAATTGACCCAAAATGACAGTCATAGAAGACAGCCAAAACTTTGCAAGGGATATTATAGCATAACCAGGAGTTCTGGAATAAGTCTGTGCCTATGTGAGGTTACCAGTAGAACACTTCAACTGGGAGCTCATCTTTAATTTTGTTTTGAGTGATAGCAGATCAAGGGCCCTTGTCTACATGGTGACAACAAAGTTGATGGATTCTGGTCTTAGCTCTGACACCGCTGAGCAGTGTGACTTGGGCCTACACACTCCTCTGGGGCGTCAGTGAAGAGGGTAGTAATATTAACCATTCCAGTGAGTGCCCACCATATGCAGCCAAGATGGTCTCAGGGACCATGGCTTTAGGGAATGGAAGCAGATGAACTGTGAAGTCACTCAGCAAGAAGCTCCATGGCTGAGAAAAATCAGCTTAGAAAATTGGGTCAGACCTGGGTGGTGACTATATCAGAAACCTGCAAGAGGAAACACTGTAAATGCATTAGCCAGGGCAAAATTGATCATTTAAAAATAAAGATAAAACAATGGATTAAATAAGCCATGCTAAATAGCTTATGCCCTGATAGAAATGGGATAAATAATTGGAATTGCAGGTGAGGGTTAGGGGGAAGGTTCTATTTTAATCCAGAAAAGAAAAGACTCATTTTCCCTTCGGTGTCAAGCATGTGCTTTAGTTTCAGATTCGTCTTCATGTTACAGGTGAAAGACAAAGGCTCCTGGTCCACCCTGGATGTTGGGTAAAATGATTCCACTAATTGTCCCAATCAGCTCCCTGAAGGTTAAGATGGCATTTTCTTTGCAGACACACTTTTAGTTTGTAAAATCATTAAGTTTTGGAGGATACTGGATGACACACATTGCTGCAATTATCCCTTAGCCTGGAGTGGTCAACTTAGTTGAACAGAATGTGACACTAATAAGAAACAATGTTATGGATAAAATCTCATGCAAGCTATTTGACTTCACAGAGTGGAGAAAGTCCATGTTTCATGAATACATCCCATCTCTGGACAACAGGCTTGCAAAAATAATGTTTTGGTATCGATCGAGATGGGAAGTGAGTGAATATGTGTGGTCAGTATGGGCCATCAGTATGATGAGACAGATAGCACAAAGCAGTTACCTTACAACCAGTGGGTCTCAAATACATGCAGGTACACTTTTCTTATGATAGGGTATTTTACTATTTTATGTAACCATAACTATAGCAGTAATAAAGTTTCCACATCCATTATCTGAATGCTTACTCGTTCTAGGCATAGTAGTAACCAGCTGCTTGAATTTTCTCATTTAATACCCATAGCGATCCATGAGGGAGATATTGTTTCTCCATGTTATAGATGAGGAAACCTAGTCTCAAAGATGTGTGGAGACTTGTCCAATATCAGTCAATTAGGGAGTGATAATTCAAAGATTTGGTGTTCTTATTTAGGTGGACTCAGCTAAATAAGGATGACATGGGAATTGGCTTCTCAAACCTAGAAGTATATTTTTATTTTATCACGTTGATTGTGCTTTTCATGCTAAGATATCAACACACGTAGTAAATGAATGAATGCCCTGACTGAATTGGTGTCTTTCCTTAAAACCTAAGGCACTGGGCATTTTGTGGCTTGCCAACCTGAGAAAGAGGTCAGTCTTATAGAACACTGATGGTTAAGATTAAAATTAATTGAAATCATACTATGAACTGGGCATTGCCCCAAGTGCTTTGTACATTATCTCATTTGATCCATAGGAAACTAAAGCACAGACGGCTGAGGCTTAGAGAGTCTAGGTAAGTAGCTGAAGGTCAGGTAGCCCATAATTGGGAGAATTAGGATGTATAAACGATCCATCTATTTTCAGGATCAGAGCACTTAACTGCCTCTATACTATGTGATTTTATTTTCTGATATTTGTTACTAAATATCTGTACATGTAACCATTTATCAGTTTAGATAGCTTTCCTTTATGGGATTCCTTCTTGAGTTGATCAAGTGATATTTTATTATTAGCTTTAAATTATTGAAAAAGAAGAAAATTGCCTTAATTTTACAATTTTTTTAAGGTAAAGCTTTTTCAAATTGAATATGGTTTTACTTATTCAAATGAGTTTTCTTAGCTGTGCTTTAGTGAGGGATGCTGGATTTTAATGCACTTACTACTTTATCTTATAACCACCTCTTTCTAAAGTGACAGTTTCTAGGTCCTCACCTTTAGCTCATGCATATGTATACACAATATATAGACTTTGTACTCAAACCACTTTGCTTTCCAATTTTTCTCCTATATTAATTAGGGTACAGGTTTGGCAGCTGTAAAAATTAGATGTCAAAATGTAATACTTCAAACAACATAGACTTTGTTTAGGAAGGCATTTCAGGGAGAGTAGGCAGCTTGGCTCCATGAAGTCACCCAGACACTCAGGTTCTTTCTGTGTTATTGCTCTGCACCCCTAGGCAACTGTCCCCATCCAGGTGCTCAGTGGTGGCACCCTCCTTCACATCTGCATTCTGGCCCATGGGAAGGGGGAAGGGATAGAGAAAGTTAAGGACAAAAAATTTCCTTTATAAACATGTATGCCATTGGCTAAAATTCATATTTTATTGGCCAAAATCTAGTTATATGGCCGTGTCTAGTTAGCTGCAAGAGGGGGTTGTGAAATGTAGACTCTGGCTGAGCCACCTTTCCAGAAGTTCCTTACCTAAAAGGACAAGAGAAGAATGGACATGGGAAATAAGGAACAGTCTCTGTTCACAGCTTGTCCCTCTAGCATCCAAGTATCCCTTCCTACCCTTCATCCCACACAGAGGACAGGCCCCCTTCTTCCCAAAGAGGCAAACCAAAGTCCATTTATTTACTGCACCAGCTGAGAGTCCAGGCCTCTGGGATACGTCCAGGCCTCACTATCAGGGTAGATGTGCCTCCAGTGACCCTGGCACTAAAGGATGAGTTACCTGCTATGAAATCCCTGTTTGGAAAGGGAAAATAGGAAGCAAACAGCAGAATCTAGTCAGTAGGAGTTAGCACTTTGTTGTTGCCACATTTCTCTGGGCAAGAACTGCTTGGCAGTCTTCATTAGGTCATCTTGGCCACTCCAGACTCACTCTCTGGGTAAAACTCCCTGTCCATTGTCCTGGATGGCCTCTGTCTTTTGTGGCCACATCTGTGGTGGGTGTTGGAGAATATGCCCTCAGTGGTAGCTTCCCCCCCTTGTACAGCTTGCTTTCTACTGGTGCAGGTTTGGGAACCGGAGATTTGGTTTAGTGATTAAACAGTCATAACTCTGTCAGCCAGGTTTTTGTTTTCTTTGGCAATGTAATACCTGCAAAAATTCCAGTCTGTCTGCTTCCAGTTCCACATTGAAGTAGCCTTTGGCTATAGTTTTTAGCTACCTTTTGATTTATTGGCTTTGTAGCTTATTTATTGGCTTGGTAGCCCACTCCTAACTCCCTCAGTTTAAGAGCTTCTTCCTTGAGGTCATCTGAAGCAATAGACTCGAATGGGAAATCCAGGCCTGCCCCACCTGAATGTCTGCAGCTGAACTGGCTCCCATTGTGTGGCCTGGGAGAATATAGGAGGTTCTTGAAGGATGCTCTGAGCAACAGTATTACCTTCTGCCTGGGAAACAGAAAAGGTTGGCTTTTCTAGCAGGAGTCTTCACTTCCCAGCCGTCAATATCTGTATCTCTGTCCTTACAGCATGTGACCTGGTCTCAGATATTCTTGGTTTTGTTATGGCAATATCTGCCTCTAGGTAGCAACTCTATGTTAGAATACATGCTAAACTGCTGTAACAAAGAGGTTTGTGAAAGTAGCTTAAACAAGCTAGAAATTTATTTCTTTTTTACCCAGTAGTCTCAATCAAGGCAGGTAGGCAACCCAGGATGGGTCGGTACTTCCGCTCTGCAACATTGACTAGAGAAAGCCCCGATTCCTTCTGTTTGTTACTCTGCTGAGTCCCCTGGGGTTGCTCTCAGCTGCAGCACTGAAACTGGCTCCCATAATCCTGCTCACATTCCAGTCTGCAGGAAGGGGCAAGTGGGAGAGAAAGTGGAGGGTGAACATTGTCCTTAGGAAACATGAGCTGAAAGGTATGCACATCCTTCCTGGTTATACATTATTGGCCAAAGCTTAGTCCTTTAACCACTCTGAGGTGCAAAGGAGGCTGGTGGAAGTAGGGAGATTTAGTCTCTAGTGGGATAGCCATTTGCCTAAATTAAATTCAGGGAAATCTATAACCAAAAGGAAGAGTGAAGAGTGGATAGTGGGGGGAGTCAGATAGTCTCTAACAAATCCTGCTGACGGATTATAAAATGAGGTTAAAACATGACTGGAGTCGTGGCAGGCCCTTAAATATTTCTCTTTCCTAAGGAGCCTATCCATCATGAAAAGTGATAGGAAAGAAAAATCTCCTCTTGGTCCTGTTACTCAGCTCTCTCCCTGTGTTCTTACAAATACAATGTGAATTGAGTTTTAAGAAAAAATATCACAGGACAAGTGGTCAAATGTTTTAAGTTCAAATATCCATCATTTTCTGAGTTCCTTTCAGCCAACCACATTATAATTTCATCATGAAAATTCTGTGTCTGGAAAGGTACTTATAACTAGTTCCAAACAGCATGATTTAGATGGTTTTTTATCTTTTCTTAATACTGCTATCATTGCCAGCCCAGGTAGAGTAATTCAGACTTGGTAGTGGTAATGTGTGCCTGAGAGCAAGCACACTTATGCTGGTGAATGAAGAAGTAAAAATGATGAGCTGAGCGGCCAGCTTACCTTGTCTGAATCTCTGCTGCCCCTGAAAACACTGAACCTGTAGACGAAACTGCTTTCTGAGTTTATACTGAGGAACAAGGTTTATTTAGGTTAGAGGAGGAGGAAAACACAGAGGAGACATCAAGCCTGGGAAAGTGAGTAGGGTTGGAAAATGTGGTTTGAAAGGTATACATATGTATTGTTTTCTGATGTGCTAAGTTCATCTGGACATCTATAAGCAATTTCCTTGCTATCTCAGTTGAACTGTTATCATCTCTAACACACAATGGTCAAAATTCACTTCTGAACCTTGCGAGTGTGCACACCTGTGCCTTTGCATCCCTCACCATTCGGTGAGTTGACAAGTAACTGCAGTTCTGATGCTCTGGCCTTTGTCTCATTCTGACCTTGAAATTGTTGTGCTCCTCCCCCATGTCCACATAGCATCTCCTCAACTCTGATAACATACTTTTCTAGTGTTTTGTGAGCTTTAGTTGCTGCCATCCTGCGTGGGTGTTGAAGGTTGCCGGTTCTAGTAAGTTTGCGTTTCGCAGTCTCTACCACGGTATCTCTGCCACCTTTGCTGTTAGTAGTTCTGAGGTAAGGAGTTCTGGGTCTCAGCCACAACAGTGAACTGTGTCTTTGTGTCCTTCACTTCCTTTCCCTCTTGTTTTTGCGTCTTTGCCATTGAAGTTTCCCTCCTCAACCCAAAGCCCTAGGTAGCCTAAAGTGATCTACACAAGCATGATGCCTCTCTGTAGTTTCATGCTTTGTTTTTAAAAATGCATGGAAATCTTGCATTCTACAGCACAATTTATTCATTTGTTAAATAAATGAAAGATCTACATTACTACCAGTTAAAACGTTTATCTCCGTATGCTTCCATTACTTAAGAAAAACATGATTTGCAGGAAAATAAGCTATGTTTATCCTGTGGCTTTGCACAATCTTTTGACACATGGCTCCAAACCTCCAAGGAGTCAAAGTATTCCTCTTTGAGAACCATATACTATCTTAGTCAAAGAAATTAAGCTCTAACTGTGAGATATATGCTAAGGAATATTGTTTTCTCTCAGAAAGCTAGAAATCGTATCACAAAAAAGACTACCTCCTTTAGATCCAGTCCTACCAACGAACCATTTTGGTTTCTGCCCATGTCTTGTTTGACCCATGTAAGTGTTTACTGTCTCTCTTTTGACCCTAACCAAAGGCACAAAGTATCTGAGATTTCTGTCTCTGACCCTTAAATGTAACTTCA
The DNA here is from genome assembly GCF_037993035.2 of Macaca fascicularis. Classification (NCBI taxonomy): domain Eukaryota; kingdom Metazoa; phylum Chordata; class Mammalia; order Primates; family Cercopithecidae; genus Macaca; species Macaca fascicularis. The sequence continues at coordinate 168,587,110 of NC_088377.1, read as the reverse complement.
TACTATTTAGTGTTTTTTGACTTCGATATCGCCAGTCATTTGAAGATATATTTTATTCATTTGCCTTTCAATTTTTTTGTATTGCTATTTCTCTCGCTTAGATATTACCAGTATGTTCACTTTTAACTCTGTGGTTTAACGTCCATGTACACCATTATTAAAATCAATTTTAAAAAGTCATAAGCATGCTGTGGAGACCCATCACTGAACATTTTTATGAATGATTTAGAGTGGGGCTAAATAATTACATTTTGTGGCTGAAAGACTCTCAGTTGATAAGTTAGGGGAATAAACCATTTCTTTGCCTTCTCAAATATATGCTAGAACTACATATTTTTATATCCATTTTATAATGTAGAAGCATCTTGATAGCACAGTTGAGAACTCTGGGGGATTTTGCCTCCATCCACATTTCTCTAAATTTGACTCCTTAAGTATTTGGGCAAGTATTTTGTTAAGTTTAAGTATCAACGTCATGAAGAGTTGTATGCGTCATACAAAAGGAATAATGTCTTACCCTTAGCAACTGGGGAATAAGGGGACACAATAAATATGTATCAACAAATATATCAAGGGCTTAATGGGTAGCAAGAATGAAGTGATTAAGTATTCATGCCCTCCACATGTATTCACCAAGCTCTGCTGCTTCCCAAACACTGTGCTAGCCCCAGAGAGGTGATAGAGAATGAAACAGACATGATTCCTGCTCTCATAGGTCCATGGATGTTACCCTATATTTATTGAGCACATATCACATGACAGACATTTTTCTGCATCCTTTACATGTACTGGTTGTTAATCTTTACAATAAGATTATGAGGTATGAAATACATTTATTTACAACTAGGAATTGTTGGAACCAAGATTTGAACCCTAACATTTCTCCCCACAGCACAGAGCCCTTGACTTCCCCACTGTCCTCTTACATAATCAGCTGGTATGTCCAGCGTTATCAACCTGTAAGCTGTGATTAGTGCTAAGAATACCAGGTGCTGTGAGAATTTAATTGGGATTGGTAAACGTGGGTTCAGAGAAGGCCACATAGAGAATAGTTAAAAGTAGCCAGTGAAGTGTGAACGGAACAGAGACTGGACCAAGTCACAGAGCTTGGTGTGTTCAGTTTTTACCTGACTAGAGGAAATTTCCAGATAACATTCATCCAGTCCTTAATCTATGTTCTTAACTCTTTCCAGGATGTACTATTCGCCTGCATTGCTCTTCGCACCTGACTGTACAACCTAAAGGAGCCCTCCCCTTGCTTTTCTGTAGCTTTGAATCCAGTCCCTTTAAAAATATTTTCTGGAGAAGAGGAAGATAAATGTGTTTCTGGCAATTGCATTCTGCTGGAGGCTAAGCCACATTGCAGCTGTGTTTGTGAGGCTGAAGGCGTCATTCTTGTAACTGTGAGGGGATGGGTCTTTCTAGGAGTGAGCACACATAATTCCTTAGAGAAAGAATTTTGGGTTTTCACTATCAGAGTCATCCTCATTCTGGTTTTAGCCTTTCCTGGATAGGAATAGGTTTCAGCCACTAGAACTCTGACAGCTCAGTTAACTTATTACTTCTTGATATTATATAACTCCACAACCTGAGATCTTCTGTACTTCATTTTATAGCCAATGTGGTCTTAATCGGACATTTGAGGGAATCCATCTGTCTCTATTTTTCTTGCCTCCACAATCTGAATCGCACAAATTCATTTCTGACTGTTCTTTTGAATTTTTCTTCTTTATGTGACCTGATAATATTCACTCCTGCCTGGTTGTAAGGGACTATTATTCTTTTTTCACATATCCTAATTTATAAGACCTGTACCTCTCCAAGAAAGTGGAGAGAAGAAAGTGCTTAAGTCATTTCATTAAACTTAATTTGTAGTCTCCAGGCTTATTTGTATATTATTTACCTGCTATCCTTTGAATGCAATAATATGCCTTAATATGTATGTCTGTTTATTTTCTCTAGCAAGATAGTGTACTATTTAAGGGTGAGCACTATGCTTTTATAAAATAATTGTTCACAGAATCCTGTATGTTGATCAACCATGGATACACAAGAACGTGTCTTAAATAACTAACACTGTGGTAATTCTTTATTCAGTTGTCTGTTTTTATTTTTTGTAATGCCAACCTTGAATTTAGTTTGTCAGCTAAAAATACGTCCTTTATTTTATATTAACTAAGGATAAACAAGTTAATCATTGATTGACCTTTCCTAGCTTTCTTACTTTTGGCATTGAAGAGTATTAGCCTTTACATACTTTGGTTTCCACCGCCCTTTAAATAAATGTCCAAATGCCGCAATTAACTTAATAGATTCTTAAGAAAGACTCACAGCAAAGGAAAACTAAACAAAGTAGTCAACCTACCAACCAACATAAAACATATTCTATTCTTGAGGAGAATAGAAAAAATCATTTATGGCCATCTTTTAGAGATGCTAGTGAGACTCCTGCATTGGTAAGGTTGACGCAACATTACCCGTAAGTTTCTTTCTAAGATGCTATTTTAAAATTTCCAGGAGAAATTAAATGAGAAGATTAAAAGGAATGTTAGTTAGCAAAGTAAGTAGAAAAATGAGGGCTTTGGAATTTGTTGTGAGGAGGGCAATAGTTATTTTGAGTTAGATGCTAAGTGCTGTGTGATGCTCTCAAAGCATAAATTATTAAGTATTTGTAATTTATTGTACACATCAGAAAATATATTGCAATGTGAGCTGATGTCACTAAATAGCACTGGCTGAGGCATTTGTCTAGAATGTTGCGTGAGATTGAGGAAGCAGTGGACTCATCAGTAACTCAGATTGTTGCAGGAGACTGTTTTTTTTTTTCCTATGAGGTTTTTGTTTTTTACAACTTCAAACTAGAAAGTGAAGAATTATAAAGACATATTTACATTGTTCACTTGTCTTGGTGAGACTTCTGCCCTCTGAAATTATTGAGATAATACCAGTATTTTCCAAAACATGAAGGACAGAATTTGACATCTATTTGAAGCAATGTTTTATAAATTCTCGATTACTATTTTTGGCTTTTGACTTTTTAGTTATCTATGAATGACATGAAATGCTATTAATCTATTGTTTGTTAACCTAGTTACAAGCTACATGTCCTATTATGCTCAGTGCAATTTTATAAAGAATAATTTATACTAAGCATGCAAAAGCATGCCTTGGGTAAGGATTAATCCATAAGCCCCTAGAGATTACTATTTTTCACAGAATCTTTGCAACCTGAGTGTTTTCATGTACTGATTCAGAGCACATCATTGAATTTGTGTTTGGAAGAGAATAAAATATACTCTTCTATTTTCTTTCTTAGCAATTATAGGAGCTCTTGTCGTATGCTGTGGCTCGTTAGCTCTGGCACACCTTGAAAATCTTTATTTCCCATTACTCCTGATAATTATTTTAAAAATCATCCTCTATTTTAACTAATGCCTTTTTTTCCCTTGGATATTCTAAATTTTACTTCCATTCCAAGGCATTCAGTATCAGCTCTGCTTACAGACAAATTGTTTCATTGCCCTTGAGAGCATTTTCTGGAAACTTCAAAAGTATCCCTTCATCCGTACCAAGCAGTGAGCCTACTGGAGAGAGGTGGAAGGAGAGGTGAGGCGGGTATATGAGTGCCAGATGGATGGGGACAGAGGAGACTTGGAAAAGCAGAGGAAGAGAGAGTTCAGGAACAGGCCAAGGTATAATAAAGAGCAAGGATTATGAATACAAAATACACCTCAGTTGCAAGGTGAAAAGTAGGGGTCTCCAAGAATTCTGACTCTGAATGTCACTCATAATATTTGGCTCACATGAAACATTTAATAATTGATAGGAATTATCAGGCTCATAATCTTAACTATATTTTATAACCCATTAGAAGTTAGAAAGAAAAGTGGCCATGAAAACTAAATAGGATAACAGTTAGGCTGATAGGATGATGGAATTGGATTATCAGAGGAAATGAAACCTTGGTTGAAGACCCATTATTATCATTTGTTTAATATTGTGCTTTCCCTTGTCTAGAACCTTGTCTGAGACCTCATCTGACATTCCTGAGGCAAAAACATATCACAGTCAGAAGGAGGACTGGGCAAGACCAGAGCACTGTGTCCTCCCAAAAGGGGTTTTCTCATGCATTTATAGGACTACCTTTCCCTTAGTTAATTTCTAACCCATACTGAGCAATATATTTTGTATGCCAGCCACTGTTCTCGCTGTTCTGCACGTGCTAGCTCATATAGCTCATATCAACTCTCTGAGGTCGGTACTACTACTATTGCCATTAAAATAAGGAGAAAACAGGCACAGAGAAGTTAAGTAGCTTCAGTAAGATCACACAGCCAGGAAATAGGAACTGGGTTTTGAGCACAGGCAGTCTGGCTCTAGAGTCTTCATTCTTAATGACTGCTGTCTCCTTCCTATCTAATATAGCTCAGTAAGGGCTTTGGTCCATGAGAATCACATTCTAATTGGTGAAGACACGGGGCTATGATTCCTTTCTTATGGCCTCTGTTGATGGAGACTCCACATTCATCTTATCTTCTATATTCTTACTAATTCAATGAAATACATGAAAGTACAGTATAAATTGCAAAAACCAATATAAATATTATTTAATTATCTCCCAAACAGGGGAATTTGTCCCTTAGGTCTTCCTTAAATGTAAGTTTCTTTATATTTTAAATCTTGTGTGAGTACAGAATTCTGCCCTACCAAAAAGGGTAGACACTAACAACATGTGGCTGTTTACATTTAAATTAAAGACTGGACACGGTGGCTCATGCCTGTAATTCCAGCACTTTGGGAGGCTGAGGGGGGTGGATCACCTGAGGTCAGGAGTTCGAGACCAGCCTGACCAATATGGCGAAACCCCGTCTCTACTGATAATATAAAATTATCCGGGCATGGTGGCATGTGCCTGCAGTCCCAGCTATATGGGAGGCTGAGGCAGGAGAATTGCTTGAACCTGGGAGGCAGAGCTTGCAGTGAGCCGAGGTCACGCCACTGCACTCCAGCCTGAGTGACAGAGCGAGACTCCGTCTCAAAAATAAATAAAATAAAATAAAAAATAAAAAAATTAAATTTAGAACTCAGTTTTCTTAGTCACGCTAGCCACATTTCATATGCACAATTGTCCTATGTCGCTAGTGACTGCTGTCTTCAATAGCACAGCTATAGAATGTGCTTGTCACAGTAGTAAGTTCCACTGGCCGGCACTAGACAGATTACAAAAGGCAGTATTTCCTTTGAAATGAGGCAACATAATAATTAAATCACATTGGCATTGGGCTATCTTATTTTTAAGCTTTTTTATGCTTATGGAATTAATATGATATAATGTATCTTCCCCTTGGTCTTCTTGCTTACTTATTAATTCCTTTAAGCAAATTTCTTTGTTCTTGTTCCTTTTGTTTTCCTCCATTTTTCTACTTCAACTCCTTCTTCTATACTGAGTGTGTGTGAAAGCAGCTGCCAGAGCCCATTAAATGCATCAACACCTTTGCCTGTGGGCAGTCTGCTTTCAGCCTTGCTTCCTCAGACAACCTTTTCTGACCTGCAAGAGGATTCTCTCATACAGCCAGATTGGACCTGAGGTTCTGTATCACCCTTAAATATGTATTTTTTTTTCCTTAAAAGTGTTCACACTTTCTTTTAAAAATATTTTTGTAATTCCTCCTATTAAGGGTAGACCTCATATTTAATGTACATGTCAAAGATGTTATCCATATTATATTTAGTAAGTCACACAAGATGAACAATTTTATGTATCTTTTAGGCCAGCAAATGCTTTAACAGTGTCTTGCACTTTTTTTTTTTTTTTTTTTTTTTTTTTGAGGCAGGGTCTAACTGTGTTGTCCATGCTGGAGTACACTGGCATAATCTTGGCTCACTGCAATCTCCGCCTCCTGGGCTCAAGTGATCTTCCCACTTCAGCCCCCCAAGTATCTGGTACTACAGGTGCAAGCCACCATACCCGGCTAATTTTTGTGTTTTTTGTAAAGATGGGGTTTCCTCACGTTGCCCAGGCTGGTCTCGAACCCCTGAGCTAAAGCCTTTCACTCGCCTTGGCCTCCCAAAGTGCTAGGATTACAGGTGTGAGCTACCATGCCTGGCCACCTTGCACATTATTATTATTTTATACTTTAAGTTTGGATACATGTGCAGAATGTGCAGCTTTGTTACATAGGTATACACGTGCCATGGTGGTTTGCTGCACCCATCAAGTCATCATCTACATTAGGTATTTCTCCTAATGCTATCCCTCCCCTAGTCCCCCACCCCCTGACAGGCTCTGGTGTGTGATGTTCCCCTCCCTGTGTCCATGTGTTCTCATTGTTCAACTCCCACTTATGAGTGAGAACATGCAGTGTTTGCTTTTCTGTCCTTGTGTTAGTTTGCTGAGAATGATGGTTTCCAGCATCATCCATGTCCCTGCAAAGGACATGAACTCATCATTTTTTATGGCTGCATAGTATTCCCTGGTGTATATATGCCACATTTTCTTAATACAGTCTATCATTGATGGGCATTTTGGTTGGTTCCAAGTCTTTGCTATTGTGAACAGTGCCACAATAAACATACATGTGCATGTGTCTTTATGGTAAAATGATTTATAATCCTTTGGGAATATACCCAGTAATGGGATTGCTGGGTCAAATGCCATTTCTAGATATAGATCCTTGAGGAATCACCACACTGTCTTCCATAATGGTTGAACTAATTTACACTCCCACAAACAGTGTAAAAGCATTCCTATTTCTCCACATCCTTTTCAGCATCTGTTGTTTCCTGACTTTTTAATGATCACCATTCTAACTGGCGTGAGATGGTACCTCATTGTGGTTTTGATTTGCATTTCTCTAATGACCAGTGATGATGAGCTTTTTTTCATATGCTTGTTGGCTACATAAATGTCTTCTTTTGAGAAGTGTCTGTTCATATCCTTCTCCCACTTTTTGATGGGGTTTTTTTCTTGTAAATTTGTTTAACAGACCATTTGCCCAGTCACAGGTAGCAGAAATTTAAAAGAGGCCCTCTGATTGTTAAAGTCATAATAAACAGGGCTGGGCATGGTGGCTCACACCTATAATCCCACCACTTTGGGAGCCTGACTAGGGAGGATTACTTGAAGCCAGGAGTTCAAAACCAGCCTGGTCAATATAGTGAGACCTTGCCTCTAAGAAAAAACAAACAAACAAACAAACGACAAAAACATACTGCCAAGTGTAATGGCATATGGCTGTAGTCCTAACTACTTGGGAAGCTGATGTGGTAAGATCAGTTAAGCCCAAGAGTTTGAGGTTACAGTGAGCTATGAAAGCACCACTGCATTCCAGCCTGGGTGACAGAGTGAGACCTTGCTTCTAAAAATTTTTGTTTTTAAATATAATAAAAATAAAAAATGGGATGGACTGTTTGATAAGATACTACCACTGGAAGACATTGAACAGAAACTGTAGCATTCATTTATTTATTTGTTAATCCAACAAACATGTATTTACCACTACTAAGGGCTCACACTGTATAGGACACTGAAGATACAGAGTTAAAAGCACGTTTCTCACCTTAAAGAACCAATAGGCTGGTTGGAAAAATGTGGAACTAGACAAACACAGTGCAATGGAATAAATGCTCCAATTAGAGATTTATAATCTGTTTGAATGAGCTTATGAATGTCCAACCAATGCTGGGAAGACAAGAAGTTGGGAAGGTCTCCTGGAGGAGTGGACCCTTGAAATGTATCTTGCAGGACATGTCCAGATGAAGGTTTGTAAGGCCATGAAATTAGTTGGTAGCAGATGGTTGTGGAGTTACTGATGTAAGACTGAAGTCTGAGCTAAATTATGAAGAGCCTTGTGTGCTATGCCATGAAGTTCAGATTTTGTCCTGGAAGAAAATAACATGCTATTGGAGTATTTAAACAGAGAAGTAGCGTTCACCATCAGATTGGAATTTTAGACCACATGCAGAATGCCAGCTATTGAACTGGAGGCAGAAATACCAGCAAAGAGGTTATTATAGTAACCCAGGTGAGAGGTAAGGAGGGCTTGAACTAAGGCCATGGTGGTGACGAGAAAGAAATGATGGCTGGAGTAGATTTGAGAGGGATTTGGGGTTTGAAACAGTAGGACTTAGTGACTCATTGAGTGAGGGAAATTAAGCACAGTGAGGGGTGTAAGATAATTATCAGGTCTCCATCAAAGATATTGCTGTAAAAATTTCTCCATGGGTGAAAGACTAGGTTAAATAATATCTATAGTCTTTTACAGGTCTATAAGCTATAATTTAAAATTTTATTAACTTTCAGAACTCCTGACAGCTTACACTAATAATCATAAAATGTAATAAAGCTAACATTTAAACTTATATAGTATGATGGGATATCATTTTCCATATATTATATTAGGAGAACATTAACCATACAGTATTCAATATTGGCAAGGGTGCTGTATAATCATATATTTCTAATAAAAGTATAAATTGGTATAAATATTTTGGAAAACAATTTGGTACTATGTACCAAAAGCTATAAATACATTCAACCTGCTGTGAATTTATATCAAGGATATAGAAAACAGAATATAAGAAGAAAGCTATATCAGGGAAGTATGTGTTGCAATGACATTTAGACCTGTGAAATATTGGTCATGACCTAAATGTCCAAGAAGAAGGAGAAGAGTAAGTAAAATTGGTTACATCAATTCTGTGGGATATTAGGTAGCTAAGAAAATGATGACTATCAGGACTATACAAGGAATGACTGTGTGCCAAGACTTAAACCACATCTTAGGTTAAAAATCGAATGTTCTTTCTGTTGCTTCTCTTGTGATAGCTTGATAATGCTCAATGGGAAACGAAACACAAAAAGTACATGCATATTCATAATTTATGGATTTGTATGGATAAAGACTGAAACAAATAATAATTTTTAATGCTGGGATGATAGGAATATGGACAATATTTTTTCTTAGAAATTTTTCTTTATGTCTTTGTGCTATGACTCCACAATGGTATTTTAACAATTAAAAAAGCAAAAAATACCGAATCAGTTTTATTTTGGTTTCAGAATTGTATTGTTTAGATCTTCAGCTTTCCCACAGATTGCTTATTATTATCCTTCCCAATTTAGAAGAGTTAGATATTTAATAATAGAACACATGTGCAGCAATTCTAGTACAGCATTTTGCTTTCTAAAAATTCATTCAGCACAAATTTCACAGAAGCCCACCTACACTTTTTTGAGCTATTTAATTTTTCACAGTTTTATGCCCATGTTGTGCTATGGCACCCATGCAAAAATAACTTAAGTGTTAACCATTCTGCAGAAAAATAGAAGAAATCTTTGTGATAGCTCTGAAAATGATGAATCAAGTGCTATTTTGGGGAGTTTTCCATGCTTAATAATAATAAATTGAAAACAAGAAGAAAAAATTCCTGTTTTGAGATCTTGCTCTCTTCTGTCACATTCTACCTGAAGTTATTAACCACCATCTCCCTTCCCTTTATTTCTATATCTTTTCTTCCTCTCTCTCTCTCTCTGTCTCTTCTTTGCCTGTTTTTCTCCTGGTTTCACATAAATTGTGGTCTTGCATGCTGAGTTTCCAGGACATTCACTGGGGACTTGTTTTCCTGGAGTATTGTGAAGCAGCATTTATTTGCCTATGGATTTGGTTCTTATAAGGGTCAGTGACCTCTTTCTCCTTCATTTTCCTCATTCAACTTCTTATATATATTGTAAGCTTGGAGAGGCTCCCAAGTTCATTAATTTCTTTCGCATGATGCTGTGTACAATTAGAGCCAGATAAGAGCCGGATTCTTATTGACATAATCAGCTTCTAAGATTAGTACTTTTTTCTATAAAGAGAGAGAGAGTCAGAAGGAAGGGAGAAAGGAAGGAAGGAAAGAAGGAAGAAAGGATAAAGGAAGGAAAGAAAGGAGGAAGGAAAGAAAGAAAAGCAAAAAGGCAGGCAGTATCACCCACATGAGGACTGTGGATATGAGTTGGTGGAGGGTGAGGAAAACCTGTTACTAGAAGACAATGTGCCAACCTGATATCACATGAGTTACTATATCTGGGACATCCATGAGATCCTGAGGGATTGTGCAGTCTAATCCCCGTTGTGGAATGGCATAATGCAGGAAAATAACATTTTTTTGAGTTACATGATTGTTCCCAAGTTTATGCCCAAGTGATGTTTGAAATCTACAAGATTTAAAATGAATAGTTATTATTTGGTATTAAAATGAAGGAATGCCTTATGAATCCAATACCTTTTATTTCTTTCATCACTTGGATCCCAAATTCTCTGTCAGTTGGGATCCAGTCCCCTTGCCTGGCATGGGCCTCAGCGTGAGACCTTTCTCCCTATTGCGGATGTTTGATTCTCCTTTCTCTTGTGTAAGTGATGAGGAGCAAGGAGTCTCTTCAATCAACAAGGAGTCTAGACGTAGGTGGCTCATTTGCCATTGGAAAAGAAACCATTCCAGATCCTCTCTGGAGAACTGTGAGGTAATTAATTCCAGAGCCTCATACCATATATTAAAAAAATACATGTAGATGTATTTGAATCACAGATTAATGGAATCTGTGATTTATTTCTCAATTAGAATTCATCTAGTTTCAATCTGAATGGGTTAGCTCAGACTTTGCCAAGAAGCTTTCTCAAAACCCTTCTCTTTCTAAAAGCACTCATGCCCGAGTTTCAAGCTCTGTCTGGAGGGGTTGGAAGACAGCCACTGATAGATTTCACACTCCACTCTATTTTCTTATGAAACACTACTGAACACCTACCAAAGTTATAAATTCACATACCTCATAGCTAGGACACTAAACTCTGCCAAGGCACCTGACTGCAAATACCTACCTCTGGGTTCTCATGTGCTTCCCTGTTCTCTGAAGCTGTTTTGCCCACTGAACTTCATTTTCTTGTGGCCCTTGAAGTGCTTAAAAAAGATTACTTGGGTAATAATTATGTCTTTATGTGAGAGGACTCTTATTTTCTTTATGATAGCAACAAACATAATATTATATTGCAAACAACATCCAGAAAAAGTGTCAGTAGTGGTTTTGATTAAATGATAGGTCTTATTTGTTATTAAAACCAATTACTGATATGTCTGAAAAGAACCTTTGACATTTGGATATCAGACCAATTAGGGACAGTTTAGTAGTTTAGTGTTGACTTACATGAAAAGCAGATGCTTTAAACCCAGGCAACACGGATTTTCATGTGGTTCTTATTTTAGTCAATGCATGTTATTTTCTGGATTTTGTTCCTAAAAATATTAAACAAGCACCTGTTATGCCACCAGAACAAACAAACAAATAAACAATCAGTGTAAGATAATACAGGCACAGGCATAAAGGTGCAGAAACGTTTTAAAGAGAAACCTGGTTACAGAAGATGCTTCCCTAACATATAGGACTAAAAGTATCTTGCTGTCTTTAAACTCTTTTTCCTCTGTGTTAGTTTATTCTTGTACTGGTATAAAGAAATACCTAAGAGTGGGTAATTTATAAAGACAAGAGGTTTAATTGACTCGTGATTCTGCAGGCTGAATAGGAAGCATAGTGGCATCTGCTTCTGGGGAGGCCTTGGAGCTTTTACTCATGGTGGAAGGCAAAGTGGGAACAGGTGTCTTACATGGCAGGAGCAGGACCAAGAGAGGGAGGGGGAGGTGTTACACACTTTTAAACAACTAGATCTTGTGAGAGCTCACTTACTGTACAGTAGCAAGAGTGAATGGTGCTAAACCATTCATGAGAACTCTGCCCCCATGATCCAATCACCTCCCACCAGGCCCCACCTCCAGCATTGGGGATTATATTTCAATATGAGATTTGGGTGACGACACATCCAAATCATATCATCCCCACTCCCACTTAATGCCCTTAAAAATCAGGGCCCCAAACGTGTATTTTACCCAAGTGATGTTGTATACAGTGCTACTGGACTTAACAGAAACCCGCTGCCCTCCCCCTACTTTTGAATCTTTATCCCCAAGAACAATTGTTTCCAACCCCTTTAGCTGTTTTTTTGGTTATTTGTCTCCACTTTTCACATAACATTTGTATGTTGCTATTTCTTGATTTTTTTTTAACTTTCATTTTGATTGTCTGTCTACTACGGAAGATGATGACTTAACTCCCCACAATATACACACTGCACATGGATATGTGTATGAACACACATACACTTCCTTTCCTCCAATCTTTCCAGTAGGATTGTGTCATAATTCTGACTTAATTAGTATTCAGTGCTTGTATTATCATGATTCTGCACTTGAAGTTACAGTTAGTCTAGATAGTGTACTAAAATACCATTTCTATTCTTAAACATTTTGTTTTTCCTGAAATTAATCATTTCTTGCTTTGTCATATGCTTAGATTTCTATATAACTTATCAGTTCATCCTCAAACTTTGACAGAACTGTACATATGCTTTCAGTATATCCAAACACCTCAAACAGCTCATCCATTCAGTTTCTTTTCTTCTTGGAGATTCTTCTGGAGACTTCCATTTCCCTCCTCTAATCTGGATGGGATGATCTTTGGACCTTTGATGGCTGTTAACTCTGCTTCTCTTCATCATCACTTTGAGAAATCCCCTTTCTTTCTCCTGTGCTGAATTCCTTGATACTTGGATTCCGGGTCTTGTTCGTTCTTGTTTCCTTCCTTGGTTGGAAAGCTTCCTTCCATCCCTGGGGAGCTTCCTAAAAAAGGTGTGCATGAAGGTAAACGATTTTTTGAGCTTTCTTCATATTTGAAATAGACTTTATTCTACCCACACACTTGATATATAGTTTGGCTTGCTTTCTTTTCATTTCAAATAAAACTCATTTTTTCTTATCATTTTGAAGGTGTTGCCCCATTTTCTTCTGACTTCACATTATTGCTGTGAAAATCCTGAAACCATTGTGAGCCTTAATCCTTTGCTGTAATCTTTTACTCATGAGTGTTTTAAAATTTTGTGTTAATGTTCCTTCATACAGGGTTTTGTTCCCTCCCCTTCCTTCCCTTTTCATTTTGCTGGCATTTTGTAAGTATTTTGAATCCAAAAATTCTTGTCCTTCAGTTCTCAGAAATATTCTTAAATTTTTCTTTGGTAATGGCCTCTCTTTATTTTCTCTTTTGGGGATTTCAAAATTGGAAAGTTAAGCCTCTTGAATGAATTCTCTAATTTTATGATCATTTTCATTTGTTTTACTTTCTGAAATATTTTCTCAACTTGCTCTTATACCTAATCTGTTGAGATATTTCTATCTATCTTTTCCTTTTTCATTTCTAGGAGCTCTTTCTTGCCCTCTGAATGTTTCTACTTTTAGCCTTCTATTCTTGTTGCATGGACACACTTCTTTTCTCTGAGGATATTAATATTCTTGAAGTTATCTATATATGTCTTATTTCTATGTCCTTTGAGTGTATCTCTTCTGTTTGTTTTGGTTTCTGACTTTCACAGTAGAGGCTCCTCTCAAATGTCTGCTGTGAAATTAAGAGTGAGGTTCTGACATGGCGTTTGTGAGCCCTGGAAGCGAGGACAAAGTCATTGGCCAGTGGGCTTTACTTTAGCTTGAGCAGGTAGAACTGGTCATTTAGCTGGGAGACATCCATAGATGAGTATCAGTATGTCATCACCCTTGGGCCAGATTCTCCAGAGAAGACTCTTCCACTTTTCTGTATGGGGTTTAGTGGGGGCAGGGGTTGGTGGGTGGAGGTAAGTTAGGCTACTGCAGTCTGGATGCTAAACAGGGAGAGGGGACAAGGGACTATCTATTCAGTGTGCAGACTTTTGTTCTATAGAAACTCACTATGTCTTTAACTGTGGTTGATGTCCCTGAGTTCATCCTCTATGGAAAATGACTCTCCGATCTTCTGTGCAGAGGGACTAGAGTTGAGGGAAGGGACTTGAGAGATTTTCAACCAAATCCATTTTCAACCCCACCTTCTGGAGTCTCTGGTACCTCCACTCCAGGGCCTTCATCATGTTAAGTGGAACACCAGCTTTGTTTCTGTTGGCCTCTGCCCCAGTCCCACTCCTTGTGGGCTCTCATTGAGCTTTTTCTATTCTGGTAAGTCAATTGCAACTTGGTAATCATCTGCTTTTCAGCTTTCAAAACGTTGATGACATTTCTCTCCTCTTTTCCCCACTTTTTTTATACTAGACAATTTAGTTGGGTATTTGGAGGAATTAGAGTGTCTTAGCTCAGGTTGCTAAATCAAAATACCATAAACTGAGTGGCTTAAACAAGAGACATTTATTCATCACAATTCTGGAGGCTGCAAAGTCTGAGATTAGGATGTTAGCCTGGTTGGGTTCTTGGTGAAGGCTGTCTTCCTAACTTGCAGGCGGTGGCCTTCTCACTGTGTTCTCACATGGTGAATGGAGACAGAGAGAGAGAGAGAGACGGAGAGAGAGAGAGATCGATCAGCCTGATCTTTCCTCTTCTATTAAGGACACTAATCCCATGTGGGAATCTTACTCTCATGACTTCATCTAAACCTCATTATCTCCTATCACATCAGAGGGGTAGGGCTTCAACATGTCAATTTTATGGGTATACAGACATTCAGTTCATAACATGGAGGTAAATGAATGTGTTCTATTTTCCATGCTCAACAAGAGGCCAGGCCATGCAACAGTCTTTTTTTTTTTTTTTCTTTTCTTTTTTGCTGCTGCTATTAGTGAGTCTCAGGGTAACAGGACAGAAGTACTTGAAAGGGTGCTGTATCAGGTGACTCATCTCCATTTTCAGGTTTTTAAAATGGGAAAGACAGAGTAAGAGAAGGAAAAGGAAGGGAGAGAAAGGGAAAGTTGAGCAGGATCAATAAATAGGAGCGAGAAGTGGATGAGGAGAGGAAAAACGAGGCTATTATTGAATAGTAAAATGGAAGCCATTGTTGTCTTCATCTTCAGTCTATCCCCCACACTCCTTCCATGTTTTTTTTTGAACTGACAAGAGAACTATAGTGCTCCAATGAACTGGTCATCAATCCCCTAGCACCTGACCAAGGCTCCAATACTCTTACAAAAAATATAAGTTTGTAAGATCCCCAGTCATGCTTTGACTTGTGAAGTCAGGATTTATAATTTTGAATTGGAAAAGTTTTCTGATGTACCCTCTAGTTCATCTCCTGTAGGCTTTTCAAAAAGCAATTTATTGTATTTTACATGATGTTCTATTCCCATATTAGAACTTACATAATTCACAGTACTCATGGGAGGCAGCTATGTGGTATATTCATAGAAACACAAAATGTTGAAATCCAAAGGCATCTTGAGATCATCCTGTCAAGCACCCTTCTTTTTACAAATGAAGGAACTGATAGCCTCAAAGTTATACATCTTGCCCAGGGTCATGCAGAGGGAACATGGGTATGCTCCACTGCAGGGATGAGAAGAGGATAGCATACCATAAGTGAACTCGAATGAGTGCTTCTGTTACTCTGTTTATATTCCAGGATTTTTTTTTTTTTTAACAAGCTAAGCTTCTTTTCATTTGTAGATATTTACATGTTATATATGGTCAAGCTATAATGCATTTGCAAGGAGAATGAGTTTTGTCTGGAAGTCACTGCATGAATGGAAATTGTAGAAATTATATCACAGAAATTTATGAAGTAACAAATTGTTATCCTTTTGTCATTTGCAGTTCTGATCGGTTTTCATTTTTGCTCTTGGATGATGTTGGGATTGTTGAAAGCTTAATGTTCTTTTCTAAGAACCCCCTTAGATAAACAATACCATTTAATGCAGAATGTTATAAAACACCTGCTCTATTTCCTATAACACTGAGAATGTAGATGTTTTTGGTTTCAGTAAAAGATTGTTTGAAAGTGCATCTTTAAATTATGCAATATTGACCTGGCTTGCACATTTTCAGAATTTCCAATAATAGGAATAAATTTTTAAAAACCTATTCTCACAAGTTCTTATGTGTTTTAACATTAAAATAAAGCCTTGTAGATAGCTGTTTGATTAGTTGTGATTACATTTTACTGAGTCCAGCTGAAATCCTTCATTCTTAGGATTGATGTGTTCTTGTTTCCTCTTCCAGTGGTCATTTTAACGGTTAACTTATTTTTTTTTTCTGTATTCCTTCTACAGTAACATGAGTTGTCTGCTTCTTATTGTGGAAAAGTGAGATTAAATCTTTTTGTACAGAAAACAGAGTGTTTATTACATCATATTTAATGATAACACTGTCAAAGGAAATATGCATCTCTGTGGACTGGTAGTATCCATTAGAAATAGATTTTGCTGCTTTTTGGCTGGCTGAATCAAGCATAATCTCACTTCTGAAATGCTTTCTGACTTGTTGATTCTGATGCGTATCAGTGTATCATACAACTATTCTTTTGCTTTTCTGACTGCGTAATTCCAAGGTCGCTGGCAAGAGCCAGTGAGTCTTACTTACAGTTGCCAAGTTCCATTTTCTTGGTCTTTTGTCTCTAGGCTGCCCTATATTATAGCATTTCTCACATCAAATTGTAATATCTGTTTACATATTGTGTTGTTTACTGTTATCTCCTGAAGATGAGGGACTGTGTTTTCTTATTCATTCATAGAACTCCAGATTCTAACAGAGAGCTCAGCATGTAGCAAGAGCTCAGCTAATGCTCCATGAGGAATGACAGGCAGACCCGGGTTTATGGAGAAAATAGCTTGCAATAGGCTCTTTTGAGAGGATGTCAGTCAATGAAATTTCTGTCTACCTTGAACCAGACCAAAAAACATTTATCTAAACTATGCAGCCTTGACGATGTAAAACTTTGAAGTACACATTTTGAATATACCACCTTACCTGTTGATATTGTATTTAATTATGTACATTGAGGCGACCTAATGACCAAGGAGACAATTATTGAGAGATAACAGCAAAGTGCGGTAATTATTCTCTATTAGGATTAGGTTCACAAGGTTTGCATTTGACTCCTCAATAGCCGTGTGATCTTGGGGACAGTTTTTTCCATGTAAAAAGAAATTTAAAATGTTTACGCTACTAACCTGATAGCATTAGGATATTATGAGGCTGAAATTAGATATTAAAACATTAGTGAAATAGTGTTTTTCTGTTCAAATATATTATTATTTTCTATTTGTTCTAAAAGTAGATCTTTCATTAAGGAAAAGGTAATAGAATTGTGTGTGTGTGTGTGTGTGTGTGTGGTTGGAGGAGGTTCTTGCCTCTCAAGCTACTAATTGTCTTCTATTTTGAATAAAATCTAGTCCAAAATGTATTTTGACAAGAGTTCTTCAAAGAATTATGCTGGGCATAGTGGCTCCTACCTGTAATCCCAGCACTTTGTGAGGCAGAGGCAGTAGTATTGCTTGAGGCCAGGAGTTTGAGACCAGCTGGCCAACATAGCAAGACCCCTATATCCACAAAAAACAAAAACATTAGCCGGGCATGGTGGCACGCACCTGTAGTCCTAGCTACCTGGAAGGCCAGGGTAGGATTGTCCCTGGAGCCCAAGAAAATGTTAGATGGCTTGCTATCTAATACATCTATTCACGATCCTTTCTTTTTAGTAGTATCCAAAAAGTTAAAAACATAACTGCATTTTTAACCTTTTTATGTACTAAGCACATGGATCAAATCCTCCTGTAGGGAACGATCTTGCATTACCTAGGGAAACACTACATGTTACTTGCATTTCCTTGAAAGACTGAGTTTTTAAATGCTTTGGGTGCTGATGTTTGTTCTCTGAAGTTCATTTCATAGTTTGGTTACTGCCATACATTGGTCATTGTACAACCCTTGCTCAGAAGGGTTATTTGGCTAAAATAATAATGACCTTTCTGCTATCAGTTTCTTCTTTCTTAAATTGAGAATCTCAGTCCTTGTATCTGTTGAAAATACTGTTTTGAGCAAAGACCCCTCACTGTTTGAAAGCTAATACATAGCAAAACACAGGTAATGCTGATAAGTAGAATCAGATATTACTTGGTGCTGAGTAGAACAGTGCACATAGATTACAAGCTCTAATAGCTGCTGTTGATGTACTGTTGAGAATGTCCTATCTGCAGAAGGTATTTGGAAATACCTTTATGACTTGGAAATGACTTTATGATATGTACACATATAACACAGATACCAAGATACTTTGCCTTTTTCTGAATGATGGTGGTTTTAAAACATGGATATGCTTATCTATTTATTAGATAATTTCACTATATCAGGAAACAGTGGCTTCTCATTTATTCATGTATTTGTCACACATCCAGTGAGTGTTCACAGATATCAGGCTTCACTAGACTTAGAGATACACTGGGGTGTTTAATTGGTACAATTCTGTAATGAAATTATTAATTCTGTAATGGGCTTAATTCAAAGTCTAATGGTGTTTGTTTTTTTTTTTTTTAAAGTCCAGAACAGGTAAGAAATTTAAACAGTTCTCACTTTGATTTCAATATTGTCTTTGTCAAAATGGTTTTTCCAGGCAATGGGCTGGAAAATATGTCCGAGAGTCTGTTCATATTGGTCATTTGAGCATTTAGAGGGAGTTAGTTTTCTCTTCTGAAATTTTCCTGTCATATTTTTCGCTCCAGAATCTGGGAACCTAATTTGAAATGGCAAAAACAAATAAACAGACAGAACAAAATAAAGATCACAAATCACTCACCAAAAATAATCCAAAAAAATACAAATGCACATAACACATTAATGAAATTCATTTAAACCTAGTCAAGTGCTCCTTCTCCAATTGTTCCTCACCTCGCAATTGCTTTTTTGACCCTACAGAGAATTCCTTTTCTGCCCAGTTCCATAGATACCTCTGGACTGGGTGTTCTCTCTCAGCTCTCCTCTGTCTACTCTTGTTCTCTTTCATTCTCCTCTGACACCATTTCTCTTCTCCCCTTTCCCCTTCCTGGTTCTCTTCTTTTATATTTCTTTCTTTGTTTCTCTGAATCTTTCCAAGTTCCTATACCCATGTCTCCTTAGACATTTCTAATTCAAAGGAAGAGGTAAGAAGAGGCAACATATCAGACATTCCTTTCTATTGTGGTGAGCGTAAGTTTTTCTTCTAACTATGCAGCTTTCTGCAGCTGACTCTATATCCCCCTTGAGGAATCTCTAGTATGAGATGTGATTCTGTGTATACTTGGGGAACAAAATTTGAGGTTTCTAGAAATAATGCAGGTGAATATCACTTGAGAAAGACAGTCACTGTTTCTGTGTGGGGGCTGTTGATTTTGATTTTAAACAATTTACAACTAACAGGTGTTTTCTGAGGAAAACATAATGTGTTGAGTGTCTATTGAGTCTCTTCACAAAGCCCATTTGGGTGGCATCCTCTCAATCCTCAGATGAGGGACAGAGGTACAAAGAAGCCACCTCACTTACCCAGTCTCACATAGCTAAGAAGAGAAGGGTCAGGATTTGGACCTAGGAAGTTTGACCCCAGAGATGAGACTCCTCTGTTCCTCTGAGCAGACCTCCAGATCTGTGGTGAGTTGTGTCTGAGTGAGAACCCAGCGTGAACCTTCCTAGACCCAATCCACCTCCAGATCACAGCATCTCTCTCAGAGTACATCTGCAGACAGCAGGAAAGGGGCTCTCTGTGCCAAGGTCCTTTCTTTACTTTTTAATTATGATTTTATTTTTTTAAAAAGTATCTATTTTTATTGTAGATTTGGGGGGTACATGTGCAGGTTTGTTACAAGAGTATATTGTGTGATGCTGAGGATTGGGTTTCTGTTGATCCTATCACCCAGATGATGAACACAGTACCCAATAGGAAGTTTTCAGCCCTTGCCCCACTCCCTCCATCCTTTTGGAGTTCCCAGTGTCTATTGTTCCCATCTTTATATCTGTGTGTACCAAGATTTAGCTCACACTTACAAGTAAGAACATGAAGTATTTTGTTTTCTGTTTCTGCATTAATTTGCTTAGGATTATGGCCTCTAGCTGCATCCACGTTGCTGCAAAGGACAAGATTCCATTCTTTTTTATGGCTGGATAGCATTACACAGTGTATATCTACCACATTTTCTTTATCCGGTCCACTGCTGATGGGCACCTAGGTTGATTCCACATCTCTGCTACTGTAATAGTGCTATGAGGAATATACAGGTGCATGTGTCTTTTTTGGAGAACAATTTCTTTTCCTTTGGGTAGATACCAAGTCATGGGGTTGCTGGGTTGAATGGTAGTTCTGTTGTTAGTTCTTTGAGAAATCTTCATACTGCTTTCCACAGTGGCTGAACTAATTTACATTCCCACCAACAGTGTGTAAGTGCTCCTTTTTCTCTGTAGCCTCATCAGTATGTTATTTTTTGACTTTTAATAATAGTCATTCTGACTGGTGTAGATGATGTCTCATTGTGGTTTTGACTTGCATTTCTCTGTGACCAGTGATGTTGAGCACTTTTTTTCATGTGTTTGTTAGCCACCCGTATGTCTTCTTTTGCGAAGTGTCTGCTTCTGTTGCAGTCCCATTGCATAGTGAATTGTCTTTATTTCCCCATGCATGGTAGTGCATGCCTCTTCTGTATCATTCCTTCATTGCATTGCTTTTCAGAGTCCCTTTAAGATTCCACGTGGCATTTGATAGAGGAAAAAGTATAAAATGTTTGAAAGTGTGAAAGAGAAAATGAACATAAATATAAGTGCAGTTTTGCTCTTTTAATCCATGTTGTTAGAGATAACACTTTTTCTTTACAGTGATGTGCGAGATAAATCTTCTCTTTTGCAAAGTACACTTTAAGCTGATAAACTTACAGTTTCATGTTGTGCATTTTCCTGCTAAGTCCCAGTTTTGCACCACATGAGGAGGTGAAAATATTGTTACAGGAGGCGTGATTACACTTATTTAAACCATAGAACAAATTTTACTCAACTACCACTAAAGGACCAATTACTTTAGGTCAAATTGTTAGTTTACTTATGTCTTCGGAAAGATGGAAATATAAATGATGCTAAGGATATTTAGGGTAGAGAGCTTATATGTTTCTGTTGCCTTAAAAAAAACACCTGGTTATTTTGTTTTGCTCATTGCTGTTATCTGAAGGCATGTTCATAACAAATAAATAATGGTGGATGGGCTGTATCACATTTTTATTAGATCAAAAAATGTTTAATTCTAGGCAAAATTCTTATGGGCAAACTGTAAGTCTAATCATTTTTAACCAATATTCTAGTCATTCTCTTTAACAATTGATAAAATGGTAATTTTGTTGGCTTATTTGTACTCCAAAACCAAAGTCTGCCATGTGGCTCTAAAAAATTTTATAACCAGAGACTTGAGTTGACTTATATAGAATTTAATTTGATAGAAATTGTGAACCAACTTGAGATACTGATAATACTGTACTCATGTTGTTTTTTTAAAAAGCACACTTAGTATTCTATACACAGCTTTGTAGGTAATTTCATCCCAATAAGTTAATCCTCAATTTCCATCACAGTTGGAACTTGGTGCCGTGATATTGTTTCTTGTTTTATTTTTCTCCTGCTCTATTATTAATAGAGATTTTTGTCTTATAAATGAGCAACAACTAAAAACATAGTTCTTTATCCTTTTAGATTGTTTTAACAAAACTTCTTTATTGAAATACCAGAAAGGTCCTATTTCTCCTATTTGTGCTGGCTACAATTCTAGTTTTCTACCGTTTGTATAGATTGCCTTTCTTTGTGCAACAAGACGTCTCTGAAGGAGTGTTAACATTAAACAATAACATTCTATTAATTACTTGCCTTATAAGGCAAACAATAGTATACTATTGTTTCAGAAAAATGGTATCTTCATTTTTGTATACATTTCAATGATACATTATTAACACTAATGTACATATGGTGAATTGACCTTCAGGATCCCATCAGTGCAGGACCTGTTATTTCTTTCTGGGAGTGCTATAGACAGGCAGCCTTCAGCTCTGAGTGAGGGACTGCCCTGGCTAGAGGCCTTGCCCAAGGTCACCTTCCCCTCTTCCAGAGTGGCCCAGATCTGATGACTCATTGTATTGGTCAGGGTTCTCCAGAGAAGCAGAACCAAAAAGATTTGTTGTCAGATACTGGCTCACACAATTATGGAGCCTGAAAAGTTTCACAATCTGCTGTCTGCAAATTGGAGACCCAAGAAAGCCAGTGGTGTAGTTTGAATGCGGGAGAGCCAGAGGCACTGAGGGCAGGAGAAGATCAATGTCCCAGCTCAGGCAGTCAGGCTGAGTTCATTCAACCTTGGTCTACATTTTTGTTCCATTTAGGCCCTCAATGATCCCAGCCTGCATTGGAGAAGGTAATCTGCTTTATTCAGTCCACTAATTCAAGTGCTAATCTTTTCTCTTTTTTTTTTTTTTTTTGCTTGTTTGTTTTTGAGATGGAGTCTCGCTCAGTTGCCCAGGCTGGAGTGCAGGGGTGTGATCTCAGTTCACTACAAGCTCCGCCTCCCAGGTTCGTCATTCTCCTGCCTCAGTCTCCTGATTAGCTGGGACTACAGGCACCCGCCACCACTCCTGGCTAATTTTTTTTTTGTATTTTTAGTAGAGACAGGGTTTTACCGTGTTAGCCAGGATGGTCTCGACCTCCTGACCTCGTGATCCACCCGCCTCGGCCTCCCAAAGTGCTGGGATTACAGGCATGAGCCGCCACTCCAGCCAATCTTTTCTGAAAGCAACTTCACAGACATACCTAGAAATAATGTTTAACCAGCTATGTGGGCAGCCTGTGGCCCAGTCAAACTGATGCATAAAATGAATGATCACACTGATTGATGTGGAGGTATAATGGCTTGGCCTTTGTGGCCTGTTTTAAAGCAACTCTGAAGGCCATTCTAGCCTCAGAGCTTGTGGTGTCAGCAGCCTGTCACTGGGCCATAGCCAGCCGGATTTCTCTGCCTGGATTTCTCTGCTTCCCTGGAGCCCTCCATCAGGTAGATGCCAAGAGCAAATTTTGTGCATTTCAAACTCCTTCTGAGGTCTACTTCTAGGAGAGTCCAACAGTATTATCTCAACACATTAGATTCCAACCTCTTAAAAAGGTAGCACAAATGTTTGAATGAAACAGAACATGTGCTTGTTTCCATAACAACTTTTGCTTAACCCAATTGGCACCATTAATATTTTAATAGTTTTAACCATTTTATTAAAGAGTAAAATTCTAATTTCAACTCAGGTATTCAAGCCAAATCTTTACTACTTATGGAATCCATTTGAAACGAGAATTAATTCTTGGAGGTAGGAACTGGGGGATGGGCGAAGAATATAAATAACTTTTTCCATTCTCTCACCTTAAAATTGCCCCGATCACATTGTAATCAACAATGAAATCAACAGTGAAACCTAGTCATTTCATCTATTGGCACAGGCAAGTGAGCAAGGATCACTTTTCAGAATTTAGGATATTTGATAATACTACACATAAAATGGTGAAGGGTTCAAAAATATGATCTGTTAAAAAACCCATGTTTTAGGGCTGAATATCAAGTCTCTCTCACTGTTGGTGATGATTCTTGTCTGGTTATGATTATTACTATTATTAACACTGATAATAATGTGCCACATTGGCATAGGAATTTACCCTTTATAAATGAATTCTCACAGTATGCCTGAGAGATGAGATGAGGAAACTGAGAAATGAGAGACTTTCAAGATTACATGGGGCCACCCTCAGGTCTTCTGACAAATCTATTTTCTTTCTCATTCCACCATCTCTCTGCACTAGCAAATCAATACATACAAGCCTTTTATCTCTCATATCTGAGACACCTGACCACTTACCCACAAGTCTCAGCCTTCTACAGAGGTAAAAATTCTGAAATGGCATTGTTTACAAATTTGCCCTTGTATCAATATGAGGAAATTCTAATGCCGCTCTACAGATGAATACACCAAGGCCTAGGTAGTATCTAATTCATGGCACCCTAATAGAAACTATTTTGGGAGGCAGATCCCATTTCAGTGACAACTTCCTCTGAATGGTCATGACCCATATGTATATATTTTTTTACTTCTTTTAATGACATCTACTTTTAAACATATATTTACATATAGCTATTTGTTCCCCTACTTGATGCAGAAGTCTTTGAAAGCAGGACTGTCTCATTTCTATTTCTCTATCCTAGAAATAACTACCACAAGTCTTGCATTTATTCATTCAACAAATATTTGTTGAAGTCTATATACCAAACACAGTGATACGTGTTGGGGTATACTGATAAATTTGAAAGACGAGGTTCAATACTCATAGATTTCTAATTGAAGAAGAAAAGGAAAAAGAAGTAACAAAAAAAAAAGTAAAATTAAAATTATTATGATTGCTGCAGTACAAAAGAAGTGAGAGACAAGAACCTCAGAAAAGTCTTCCTGAGAACACGCATCAACAGAAACAGCTGGGAAGTTTGGAGGTAGACTGGCTATATGCTGGAGAGCTTTAAGTCACTTCTATAATCTGCATGAATTCCAAGTATCTTAATTAAGCTCTTATTACTCCACAGAAGGACTGTATTTATGTAGCTGTCAATTAGATTTACAAGGGACAACTGGCAGGGTTTTAAAAAACAAGTCTTTAAATTTGTTTTATCTTATGCATCAATCATTTGCAGTCACTAAACCATTAAGCCACAGGTATAGTCAATTGTGGATGGGCAAGATGATGGAAGAAATCTAGACGTAGAGGCAGACAAATCTGGTTTTGAACCTGGATTTCAGTATCTTGCAAGCTGTTGGTACCCCTGTTTCTCATTTTCCTTATCAGAAAGATGGTCATGATACAAACCTTCAAGTTCTGCCATTAGGAATAGAGATGGTGTCATTGAGTGAATGAGACTGGAAAGGAGTGATCATGTGTATTGTAAAGTATACATGAAGTGTTAAATTCAATAAATGACCTTTAAATTATTGTTAAGTAACCAGAAGGAAAAAAATACATAGGCTTCAAGGAAACTAGCCAGGAAATTTTAGAAAACAGCCAATTATAAATTCCCTAATATAACATTTTCCCTGTAAGTACTAAGCTTTAAAAATTACAGAACAGGAACACCCCTGCAGAATAGGAAAGTTAATGTCCCTTGAATTGTACACAATTAGTAATCTTTCAGAGTGAGACATGGAAGAGTAGATGTGGTGGATCAATTATTTGATGAAGGGCAACTTCTCTTCCACCCACCCACCCCAGGAATTTAAATCAAGACAGTCTCTTTAAAAAGTCAAGCAATGGATGTGGAGTGTTGTATGGAAAACGTATCTTTGATGAGGTCTGAATCTCTGAATTTCATTGGATTTTTAAAACCAAATTCTAAAGTAGGTAATGACCCCTTCCTCTTATGAAGTCATAGGACTATTTTAGGGGATGACCTATTTGTCATTTATGACTGAACTGTGGTATATCTTATGCTGTTATCTGTGTTACCTAATTTACATCCTTGTCTGACGTTTCTTATGTGTACGTATTGTCATTCAATTATATCATAACTGCTGAGGACTGGCAGTCTTTGTCTGTAACTCCTGAAACATAGTAGACCATGAGTGCTTACGAACAGATTAGCTGTCTGACTTTTTGACTGATATGAAGAAAGAAAGTGTGAATGGGTATCAGGGTTCAGGAAATAATCCCAGTCTTCTAACTATAATCATTTGATAAATAATCAATCTACACTTTAATAAAATATCTACAGGCACCAAACAGCACAATGCCATGTGGAACAGGTTCTCTACAAGCATTTGTTCAGCTTAAATAGATTAATACTCCAGTGCCTCTTTCCAGGAAAATACAAACTGACCAGGTTGAAAGATAGGAGGTGTGGTATGGGAATAGTAAAAAGTGAAATGGATTTAAGCTATGTTAAAATTCAACTCAGCGAACTCAGCTCTTTACAAACAAAAGTGTTTAATAGGTCCATCGTGAATAAATAAATCAATGAATTCAGACTAAACTATGTTTGGATTGCTTGTTTGCTTCTTCTGAAACAGTAATAATAAAAATTTTCAGAACTTAATTTTTTATGGCTACAGAGTCAGTAACAGTCTCAGAATGATACTCAGCATATAACATGCCTTTAATGGGATGCTTAAGTAATCATGGCAACTTAATTAAAAGGGCAGTCATCTTTTGAAACAGATATTGTTCCCTGGAGAGTGTTACTTCGTGTTACATTTGTGCAGTTACCTAATGTTTCCACTCACAGAGGTTTGTTTGTTTGCATTTTAAAGAAATTATACATAGTCTTCAACTTACCTCTAGACTTCATTCCAAAAGTTTTCTCAAAATATGTAATCACTCCTTTCCTCCTTCTCCAAACCTGGTGATTTTTTTCAGAGTTCTATAATTCACCTTTTCTATTGCTGATTTAAATATTCTCTCTCAGTGACCTCTTTGCCCCACAACACTTCAGTTACCTAACCTATCAGCCCCTGACAAAAGTATTACATTTCTCTTCTCTCTCTTTAGCTCCAGATTCACTTTTTCAGTTTGATATTCCATGCATACTTTGAAGACAACCTGCCTCCAATCAAAATCATTACTTTCTCCTCCTTATCCTCCTGGATTTCCCGCTTGTTTAATGATACCGTCACATAACTGGTCACAAAGACCAAATCCTTGGAGTCATACTTCGTGGTTTCCCATTGCTTCGCTACTTACATCAGATCAGTAAAAAGCTCCATTGACTCGAACTCAGAGATTCTGCCTTAGCTCCAGCTGCTCCTCCCCAGCACCAGTAGCACTGGCTCAGTCATCATTTCCCACTGCTTATTCCAATACCCCATGGCTGGGTTCATTGCCTCCTGTTCATCCCACTTCAGGCTGCACTCTGTATCAGCGATCCTCATCTGTTTTTCTTCCATGGAGTGCAATGCTCATACCTGAGACATATTCTTATGGGCCACTCAAAGATCAAAGAAATAGAAACATTTAGTGAGAAAGTTAAGCATTTAATTATTCCTAGTCTTCCACAGGCCCTTGCAATCTGACCCTTATCTCCATCTCATTTTTGTTGCCCACCCCTCTCGCCCTCATTCATTGACTCCATTGGCCCTTTCCTGCCCTTTCCCATGCTCTTATCCTTTTGATCTCGACTATATTATACCACTTTAGGGTGGCTTTCCCTGAGCAGTCCTCAATCTAAATTAAATTCGTTTGCTCTTCCCCACAGGGCTCATTATAATTTATAATTATGTATTATTTCTTCTTCTGCTTCTGCTTCCTCCTTCTTCTCCTCCTCCTCCTTCTCCTTCCTCCTCTTTCTTCTTCCTCTTTCTCCTCCTCCTCCTTTTTTTCTTCCTCTTCCTCCTCCATCTCTTCCTCCTCCTTCCACTTGCTCCTCCTCCTTCCATTTCCTCCTCCTCCACTCCCTCCTCCTCCTCTTTCTCCTCCTCCTCCTTCCTCTTCCTCTTTCTCCTCCTCCTCCTGCTCCTCTTCTTTTTCCTCTCCCTTCTTTTTCTCTTCTTCTTCTTTCTTTTTATTTTGCATTAAGCCTGATTTACCCATAATATTTCTGAATTCTGTGAACTTAGAGAATTTCTTTTATTCACCATTGTGTCCACAGCACCCACACAGTATCTGGCAGATACTGGGCACTCAAGAAATATTTACTGAAGGAATGAATCAATTATCACAACTAGTAGTGGTGTATCAGTAGACTAGCTAACTGCAGGCAGTGACACAGCCCAATCTGTGTATTATGGACAATTCCCACCCCTGGAATATGTATTGTAAGGTTACTAAGAGTCCTGCTATTACAGGCATAATTTTGAATGTTCTCTAACTTATAAGAAAAATAGTTTTATGTGCTAGCACTAGTTAGTCATACATCTGCTGTATGTATTAGGTTTGATCACAGCGCCCTGGAAATCTATCATTTGGCTACCAGACTTTTCTTCTTTGAAAGTCTACCTAAAGCATAAAGCTCAGCACGTACTTCTCCTGCTGATGAACCTAATGGGTTCCCCTTGTTTTCAGAATAAAGTTCAAGTTATTTGATGTCTTAGTCTCTTTGGGCTGCCATAATAAATTATTATAGGAGACTGGTGCGGTTTTGGTGGCATGTGCCTGTAATCCTAGTTACTCTGGAGGATGAGGTGGGCAAATCACTGGAGCCTAGGGCTTTGAGGCTACAGTGAGCTATGATCTGGTCACTGCACTCCAGCCTGGGTGACAGAGTGACACCCCCATATCTAAAAAAATAAAAATAAAAATTATCATATACTGGATGACTTAATCAATAGTAATTTATTTTTATAGTTCTGGAGGCTGAAGGTCTGAGATCAAGGTGCCAGCATGGTCAAGAGCTGATGAGGGCCCTCTTCCTGGTTCAGTGTCTTTTTGCTGTGTCCTCACATGGCAGATGGTGCAAGAAATATCTCTGGAGTCTTTCTTATAAGGACACTAATCTCATTCATAAGGACTCTACTTTCATGACCTAGTCACCTCCCAACAGTCCCATCTCCTAATACTTTCACACTGGGGATTAAGTTTTAACATATTAACATTCAGACTACAGAATTTGACACGTCTAACAAAGCCATTCTCAAGCTGGACCTGGTCATTGTTTCCAACTTCAGACCCAGCCAGTCTCTACTATAGGCCATGATTGTGCTAGGTTTTTACATACTTTGGCCTCCACCAGACATGTTCCACTTTGTCCCCACATGGATGTATATTTTCTCTTTAAAATTCAGCTCTCTCAAGCACTTTAGTTACTCCTTCTTCTGTGTTCTGATTATATTGAATATCCTATGAATTATATACTTTATTATCTATTCCATGGTAACTTATTCAAATGCCTATTTCCCAGACTAGATGGTAACTCCTGGATTAGACTGTGCATTTCCAATGTTGAGCCCAGTGCATAGAGTATAATGGCATCCAATAACAGTTGGATGACTGAGTGCATTGTCAATTGTTTGGAAGTAAAAATGCCTTTGCCTACTGAAGCAATGCTATAAATGGTGATTTAATTCTTAGCTGACTTAAAAAAATACTGTTTATACCATAATACAATTGAAACCTATTGCTAATATTGCTTTCTCATCTAGTTTCAGAATGTTCTCTCTCTGTTTCATTGCAGTTGGGGGAACCTCTTTCTTCTCCTCCTACCCCAGCCCAGAGGCAGAGATCTTTTCTATACTTTTCTCTTTTGTCCCTCATTGCCTAAGAAAGAGAGGCCAAAATAAGGGTTCTTTCTTTTTATTTACAGTGAAAATGAGATGGTATTTCTGCCATTTTCATAGTGGAGATGTATGTCAATCAAGAGTTGGCATCTTTGGGGTTTGCCTGTGTCTTATATAGTCTTGAAGAACACTTGTCTCATAAGACATTGTTACACTGATGCGTGAAGATCTTGCTGCAGTTCTATTAGCTATACAATGAAATTAACTTTAAGAGAAGTCTACTAGTAAATAAAAGTAGCAAAAGGACCTTGCTACTTAATAAGGGTCTCAACTATAAGACATACTCATACTTTTATTAATTCCGTCACTTGTCCTTTGGCTTATGTTGCATAAATCAAAACAGCCCTTCCTCTTTCCACTTTTTGACTCTCATCACACGTCTTATACATCTTGGTTTTCTTAGATATATCTACAAAAATAATGTTTAAATTTTGGGAAAGAAACCCATGTCTGATTAATAATTATTGTCATTTATTTGGTGAATATATTATAATGCAAACAAACACAATTGCTCTTAATAGGTGAGAGTGACACATATTTTGAGAAATAATATTCATACAGAATTATGTGCTTTTATAAAGCAGCTAATTGAGTTTGCTAATTAAATAAATGCTCTTCCTGAATCACCCCCTCCCCCCGCCTTTTTTTTTTTTTTTTAAATAGGTGGTGTTTGCATTGCTCAGTCACAGAAAATCCCACGTGAACCAAGACCTGGAGAATTTGAAAAAATTATCAAACGCCTGCTAGAAACACCTAATGCTCGAGCAGTGATTATGTTTGCCAATGAGGATGACATCAGGTGCTGATTACTTTTCTTCTGTATGTAGGGTCAGATCTGTGTCCCATATCCTCTTTCTAACATATTTCATGTTCAACATAAAAGCTTGTAATTCCCTTCCAATAACAGACTGCCTTCTGCTGCCTCATAGTTTGTAAATCTGAAATACCTACAGAGTAAAACTTGGGGACTGAATGAGATAAGGCAAACAAGGGTGATAGACAGAATGATGTGAATGAGGTTAAGGATAAGGCTAATTAACATGTGTTGGAGTTAGTCTTTGCTATATTGCCTTTAGGAGATGATAAGATGTGGGCAGTTAGAATGATCATGTTAATTGTTAAACAGTGACCTACTGAGTATATACAACTTCCCAAAGCTGTTCTTGTAATATTCATAATTGTGGTATTTTTAATACATGTGGTATGCATTATTTATTTTTATTCCTATAGGAGGATATTGGAAGCAGCAAAAAAACTAAACCAAAGTGGGCATTTTCTCTGGATTGGCTCAGATAGTTGGGGATCCAAAATAGCACCTGTCTATCAGCAAGAGGAGATTGCAGAAGGGGCTGTGACAATTTTGCCCAAACGAGCATCAATTGATGGTAAGAATGTACCATAAAGAATTTGTTTCATTGCAGTTGGATCTAAACTCAAAGGCAAAATTGGAGTATCATAATATGAGGAAATGCACTCATTACTGATGACTTGATATAAATTTTAGCTTCGGTGGCAGAATTGTCAAGACCAGTATTTAAACCAGCATGCACATGCATATATATATACACACACACACACATATGTATTATATATATACACACACATATTTATTATACTTGTATAGTGTGTGTGTGTGTATTTAGGAAAGAGTCCCCATTAGATTTTTTTTTTAAGAAAAAGGCCATAGTCATTTACTTCCATTATGTTAGTAATTGCACTTTGAGTTTGAGTTTGCTTATTTCCATGGGCATTTATGGTAGTCATAGCATTGTTGGAGGGAAGATGCTTGATTTATAGAAAATGAATATATGATGCTGGGCCTATCCTATGGGTAAATAAATGCAACAGGAAAGACTTGGAGCATCCTGAGAGGCAGTCTATCTTCTAAACATATTTTCCAATCAGTTTGACAGTAACTGAAATTCTCACTTTTAACATTATCCTTTGGAGTAAGACATTATTTCCAGGGGGTCTCCCTTCAATAAGTGGTTACCTGAGCAAACTGACACTTGAGTTCTCTTACCCATAACTCCATAAGATGACATTAACATGATTGCTTTATTGAATTAGCTGAAAACAGAACATATAGGAGAGAGAAACTTTGAAGTATGTGGAAACACAGGAAAGTCTGGAACATTGATCCCTGCTAGTAAAGAGGAAAGAATGAGGGAAGTTTAAGTTGGGTTCTGAGTATTCAGGATTCAGCATGAAGTCACTGGTTCCTGCCTCTGGGAGAAGTAGAGTAGGGGAGGGTATAAGAAGGACACTGATACCAGGCTTTCCTGTTGTACCTATTCATAGATCCAGGTGCTTGAGTAGTGGTGATGGTGTGGGGGGATTGTCCATTAACCCTCCTTGGCTTTTGCCATAAGAGAAGCCTTGTTTATGGGCTACTGGCTTTCTCTCGTTTGTTATGTGTGTGTGTGTGTGTGTGTGTGTTTCTTTTCATGCAGTGATCACAATATAATGTCCATTCGAAAGTTCTGACAATATTTAATTTTGAAAGAATATTAAAATCTTACCTTTCTCCTTTGAAATAGGATTTGATCGATACTTTAGAAGCCGAACTCTTGCCAACAATCGAAGAAATGTGTGGTTTGCAGAATTTTGGGAGGAGAATTTTGGCTGCAAGTTAGGATCACATGGGAAAAGGAACAGTCATATAAAGAAATGCACAGGTAACCACTCAAATGTTTTCTGTGGTGCATTTGTTTCAGCATTACCTGATAAATGATGTTTATGGATAACAATGAGTGTATTTTCTATTTTTTTGTGTGTCTTCTTGTTATAGTGTCTCAGCAGGGCTGAGCATACACTGATCATTCAACAAACTTAAATTTATTGGTTCTTTCAATCGATCAGCAAGATTTTATTGAACATATACCATGCATATAGTACTGGGGTATCTGGAAAACATTTATTGTCTACTTTGGAAAATGTACTTTATTAGGTTTGCTGGAATATAGACAAATAAACAAGACATGGTATTGCTCTCCAAGAGTTCAAAATGTAATATGCATCATAATAAGTTGCTATAAGACAGTATTTTTCAACTATTTTAATCTCTGTCCCCTATAATACTATTATTTTCTTAAATCCTGCATAGTAGCTATCCCGAAACATGCATGATTTTTTGATGCCTTACTTTCCATAGCTTGTGCTTAAAAATAATAATGATATTGAATAAGCATTTTTGAACATATGATTAAAACTATATTTTCAGATGATTGTGCACATAAGAAAAACTGCATTTTTTTTTTTTTTTTTTTTTTTTTTTTTTTTTTTTTTTTTTTGAGACGGAGTTTTGCTCTTTCGCCCAGGCTGGAGTGGAGTGCAGTGGCACAGTCTTGGCTCACTGCAACCTTCGCCTTCTGGTTTCAAGCGATTCTCCTGCCTCAGCCTCCTGACTAGCTGGGACTACAGGCGCGTGCCACTATGCTCGGCTAATTTTTGTATTTTTAGTAGAGATGGGGTTTCACCATATTGGCCAGGCTGGTCTCAAACTCCTGACCTTGTGATCCGCCCACCTCGGCCTCCCAAAGTGCTGGGATTACAGGCATGAGCCACTGTGCCTGGCCCAAAACCACATAATTTTAAAAGTTACCTAGAACTGAGTAGTAAATTTAGCAAGGTTACAGCTATGAGGTCAATATAAACATTCATTTTTAATACATATATTAGAAACTAGCACATAGAAAATGAAATTTAAAGAATATTTCTTATAGCAGAATCAAAAGCATGCAACATGCAAGCTCAGGAGTTTGAGACCAGCCTAGGCAACATGGTGAAAACCTGTCTCTACTAAAAATACAAAAAATTAGCCCGGCGTGGTGGCGGGCACCTGTAGTCCCAGCTGCTTGGGAGGCTGAGGCAGGAGAATTGCTTGAACCCGGGAGGTGGAGGTTGCAGTGAGCCGAGATCGCGCCACTGCACTCCAGCCTGGGCGACAAAGTGAGACTGGGTCACGAAGGGCCAATTTTAACACAAGGGCCAATTTTAACAAAAATGCACAAATCCTTTACACTGAAAACTACACAACTTGAATGTGTGTTTCAGAAATGATTCATTCCTTCTTGTACCCCGCCACCCCCAGACTTTGATATGTCCTCCTTTCCCTCCTCTTCACTTTCTTTGGAAATAGCTGTTCAAATAAA
This sequence comes from Macaca fascicularis, assembly GCF_037993035.2. Lineage (NCBI taxonomy): Eukaryota > Metazoa > Chordata > Mammalia > Primates > Cercopithecidae > Macaca > Macaca fascicularis. Next base: position 168,553,854 of record NC_088377.1, on the reverse strand, counting down.
AGATGTAATGTGCTAAAAGCTAGCACAGACATATAAACAGAGACAGAATAAGGAGGTGGAAATGGGTGCCACGCCGTGGAGGAATCTGATTTCAGGCTTCCGTGTGCCAGGTACTTTTCCAGGAGCTGGGTTGAGTGAAGAAAAGCAATATTTATGCGCATGGGGCTTACATTTGAGTGTGCGGAGACGGACACTCCATAATAAACATAAATGAACAGATGTGTTCAGATGCTGAGATGTGCTTAGCAGAAATACAACAGATTAACTGTGAAAGACTCACCTGGGTATTAGGAGGAGGAAGGTAATTAGATTGTGTGGTCCGAGTGTGCTTTGCCAGAGGAGGTGACATTTGAGATAAGACCTGAATGACAAGAAGTGGTCAGCTGTGTAAAGATATGACAGGAGTGCATGACAAGCTCTAGCGCCGGAGTAAGGCTCTTTTGTTCAAAGTACAGGAAAAAAAAAAATAGTTCAGGGAGGTTGGAGCCAGAGTGAATATTGTGAGAGGAAGCGTGATGACAGCCGAGGCTATGGTGATAGTCTGCAGCCAGGTCATGCACGGCCTTGAAGTTCTTTCTAGAAGTTCCAGAGTTAAGGAATTTGGGCTTTATTCTACCAGTAGGACACAATGTCTTGAGGCTCTTCATCTAGAGAATTGCTCAGACACTTGGTTCAAGAAGATTTGCCTGGAAGAAGTGTCAGGAGGATTGGGGTTCAGGGGAGAAAATAGGGGCAGGTCAGTGAGGTCTCATCCAGTATGCTGGGGACAGGCAGTCATGGTCTAAGAAGAGCTAACTAGGGGCTGGGCACGGTGGTGCACGCCTGTAATCCCAGCACTTTGGGAGGCCGAGGTGGGCGGATTGCCTGAGCTCAGGAGTTTGAGACCAGCCTAGGCAACATGGTGAAAACCCGTCTCTACTAAAAATACAAAAAATTAGCCCGGCGTGGTGGCGGGCACCTGTAGTCCCAGCTGCTTGGGAGGCTGAGGCAGGAGAATTGCTTGAACCCGGGAGGTGGAGGTTGCAGTGAGCCAAGATCGCGCCACTGCACTCCAGCCTGGGCGACAAAGTGAGACTGGGTCACGAAAAAAAAAAAAAAAAAAGAGCTAGGTAGGGATGTAACACAGAGGACAGACGCTCTGGTAGGTAGCGTTATATTTATAGTACACGCTGAGTGGTTGATGCTGGGGGCGAAGATCGTTAAGTCATGGAGGATGCTGATGTTAAACCTCTATCAGGGAGTTCTAGGAAACTGGTGATGTGATTAGTTAACAGAGGAAAAATAAAGTAAATAGAATGGTTAGGTGTTTGGGAATAAACTTGAATTTTGTTCTGAGATAGCCCCATGGAACTGGCCAGCAGGTGGCAGCATAAGGTCTGGGACCCCACAGAGAGTTCACTAAAATTTGAGATTAGGGAATCTTGGAGATTTCGAAGTTAAAGACAAAAGCAGAGATGCAATTGCCTTGGGAGACTGAGGAAAGATGAGGAGTGATGACTGAGAATTCAAGGGCAGGAACCAGGAAAGAACACAGAGAATGCTGGGCTTGGGGGAAGGAGATGATCCAGGAGTCAAGGTTGTCCCAGTCTCCAGGAGAAAGACGGTGCATGAGGATTCAGTGCTGCAGGGATCTGTGGCTGAGAGAGAAGGGTGTGCCTGGGTAACCAAATTGGAGGGGTTGAGAGAGAACGGAATAGAAGTGGAGGAAGGGATGCTGTTTCAAGAAGTTTTGAGGGAAAGAAAGTAGATATGGTGGGAGAGCTTGAGAATTGAGATTTCTTCAGGATAGGGCACATTTAAGCATGTTTTCAAAAAAAGAAAAGAGAAGGGATAACTAGTGAAAGAGATTAAATGCAGAGTAGGATCTTGATGGAAACTTTAAGGACAGGCATTAAAGACCAGTGTTACCTTTAAATCATGTGATTTGGTTGAGGGAAAAAAAGGTACACACAAACATACATGTAATCAGAGAGGAGAGTTCTATGATGAAATGCTAAATTTGGATATACATAATTAGGGAAGTTCAGAAGATGTGTGTAAGTTAACATTGTAACATCCAAAGCTCTGTGGAGGAGATGAGTGTTTGATAACAAGAAGGATTTGGGAAAGACATCCAAGATGAGAGGAAAGGGGGAGTGAACAGCACAAAGGCATAGAGTAGGGCATGACGTGGAGGTACGTGAACACCAGTAAAGAGGTGCAGCTTCTTGGAGAGGATGATACATGTCAAGGGATAATGGAAAAGACAGAGTTTATAAAAGGGTTTGGAAGGAGAATTTAGACACTTACATGCTTTCCACTGAGATATATTTTACACTATGCTTGACTTTGAGTTCTGAATGTTACTGTTTGATTCTCTATAAATTCATTTCCTGTTATTTAGACTGTATTAGTGAAAATACGCCAGTTAATGAAATGGATGAACTCATACACACACACACACACACACACACACACACACACACACACACACAGTTAACCAGTCACATAACTTTTCAATAGGCTGTTTTCAGAACAACTAGTTTCTCTGAACTCATATTTTCTTTCTTTTTTTTTTTTAAACTTGTAAGTGGGAGTTGAACAATGAGAACATATGGACACAGGGAGGGGAACATCACACACTGGGGCCTGTCAGGTTTGGGGCAAGGGGAGGGAGAGAATTAGGCCAAATACCTAATGCATTGGGGGCTTAAAACCTGGATGACAGGTTGATAGGTGCAGCAAACCACCATGACACATGTATACCTATGTAACAAACCTGCATGTTCTGCACGAGTATCCCAGAGCTTAAAGTACAATTAAAAATGTTTTTTTCTAAGTTCAGTCAAGGTATGTAGCTGTTCCTCTAGCATCTGTAGATGGTATATGACTAGACTTTTATTTCAGGCACAAATACTGAACTGGTTTGTGGTCGAATCCAGATTCTGTGGCATGTCTGCCTCCAATTCCTTTGATTTATTTGGGTGTTGCTAAAATTATAACAATTTGTCCAATTAGAACTATTTCTAGTGCAATGAAAATGGTGTTTACTCCAAGTGCTAGGGCAAATGTACCCCTAGGGAACTGGGTCAATAAACAGATTTTCATGCAAATTCCATTGTGGGTGATACCAAAATAACTTGTCTCTGGGTAGAAAACAAATAACACTAATTTAATTTTTTAAAAAAGCAACATATGACAATTTTCAGATGATGAGAGAAGGTATTTGTCCCCCAAATTGCCATTATGCCCAGTTTTCATCTCTGTTTTAGGGGAGCGGGGAAGATGATCTGGCATGTTAGTGATCAAATGGACTTGAAAAATTTACAGGATGTTCATGAGTAGAGGTGTCCAGCGTTTGCAAAGTGTTTTAAAATGTGGCCTTAAAAAGTTTACATTTTAACTACCTGCAATGAGTCAAAAAGTTAAGGCACTCTCTGAAAGTGAGATATCCATGAGCCCCTTTTTGTGCATTCAGAACATCATTGGTAGGTTACATGTGTTGAGTACAATTTTACATTAGGTGACAGTAATCTGCGAATGTAATTATTTGCTTCCACTGGGGGCAATATTGGCAATGTATTTACATGGATGAGAGAGTGCTTCCCAGCAGGGACGGGCTTCTGTCTTACCAGTTTTCCAGAGACAGAACATCTTCAAGCAGTGAGGAGCATTTCTTCCTGAAATTTACTCAGTAGAAACAGTTTTCTGAGATAATTTTCCCCTCTAGAATCTCAGGAAAGCTTTCAAAAAGATGTGATATTACTGCTAACTTTTGATTTGCTGGCCAAATTCCAAGTGAGGTAATTCCTACCATCCACTTAGCTATTTATGTAGTTATTATTGCTTCTGAGAGCTGCTGAGTTCTGAAAGCTACTACTACTTAATCCTACTTAAAATTCCCTTTGTCTTTCTCGAGAAGAAAAAAGGACTCTTTTATACTTGTTATCAGTGGTGATGGGTGTTATTTTATAGACTTTTATCTGACCTCTCCCTCCCTCTCTTCCTCCCTCATTGTACTCTCAGGCTTAATGTCTTTCCACTCTCCAAAACCCAGACACCCACAGACTCTCTTGAGAATTGCGTCTTCATCCTCTCCCTGTCTTTACACATTTTTCACACACTTATTCCCCACTCAGGGCTCTGCCACAATTCCTCTCCCTTCATCACCTCATTTTTTCTCATTCTTATCTTTTCTCTGATCAGTCCCTTACTTGACCTTGTTTTGTCCAGCAATATTCTCATTGGCAGTAGGGAGTCTTTCTTCAGAGGTTTTGCTTTACTTTTTAGATGACTGTCGTTCTGATTTCTTGTATTATATAGTGAGGACTCGATAGTGAATATTGCAGATACGTGAGTATGTGGGTTAAGCTGCTAAACAATAGCCAGCTCCCTCTGGACTCAGGCCGGGTCTTTTCCTTCCTTTCTCCATCAAGAATTGTAAATAGCTGTGCCCTTATCAAAACAACATCCCTTGACTGACCCAGTAAGTACTTAAAACTTTCCTTTGTTTCATTCATCCATCCATTCATTCATTATTCATTTAGTTGTTTATACATTTCGAAGCCCACCATGTGCCAGGCACTGTGCTTCAGATAGAGAGACAAACGACAGACCTCCCTTGCTCTCAAGGAGCTCCTAAAGACATATACGCTGTCTTGTGGAATTTGAGGTGTTTTCTTTGTTAGGTTTTAATTCTCAGCCAGGAGGCTGGGGCACTGCTGCTTAGCCTGCATACAACTGACATTCAGATACTAAATAGTGGTGAGCATATGCTATGCAAAATGGCCTATTGATTCTTATTTATGATGATAGAAATAGCGGTAATGGAAAAAGCAATGCACAAATATGTTTCTTCCCATAAACAAGCAATCCTGTCAGTGAACCAAATAACAGGCTCAATAATTAGCTCCCTGAAAGACCTGTCAGTTTATTTTCTGGTGCTAGATTAACTAGGTAACTTTTCAGGTATAACTACCTCTCAGCAGTCCTCTGTTTGTTTTGCGAAGTCATGAAAGGTATAAGCTCTCCTGTATTCACTCAGGACTCATAGAGACCATATGAAGGAAGTAGGTAGTCATCAAGGGGGATGAATTTATATAATTTGATTTGGTGATTCAGAGTGAAAGATAACCCAGGTAGGTTCCCCTGAATTAAAATGTGTTCTTCCACCCCCTTTTTCCCCTTGCCTAGAGTAAAACTCTGTCGGGGAGAATGCATTTACATTAGCACGAGGAGGTGGCCATCCATATGCTCTTGTTCTTCGCAAGTAAAATAGCAGAAATCCAAGGATGACTTATTTTTGCTGTTTCTGATATTTCATGTTGAATTTCAATAGATCCATCTGAGATGACAAAACAGGCATTGATTTCAGACATACTAGATTTCAGAATTTAGAGCTGGGATGTAAAATAAGAATCAATCTCTTGTTTTCTAGTGAAGAAACTAGAACCCAGAGAAATAAAGTGAATTATTGACAAATCACAGTGTTAATCTTAGAGCTGCAGCCAGGATCCTGGTTTCTTTTATTTGGATTTGTCCTTGACATTTATATCCTCCATTTATTATTTACTTATATTAGACATTTTACCACATAGTTGAAAAATATCTTTCTGTTTTTGCTCTTTATGATACTTTATGTATGATGCAATACATTTTGGAATTTTAATCACCAACTATAAAGTGAAGCAAAAATAACATATTGGTTATTACCTAATCCTTTATAAAGTAGTAAATTTTTAAATATTCTTCACATTGATTTTCAATGATATATGTAGTCTTTGTAGTGGGTCTTGAACAGCATAAACCTTTACATCCAGTTCCCTGGCCCCTTGCCTTGTATTAGAGTAGACCTATGACTACATTAAGCAAAAAGCAAAATAGGAGAAACTATCAACTAGAAGTTTCTATACCTGTAAGTCCAATGACATTGAATTATAGCAGTTCACGTTGCTAAATTACAGTTAGTTTACTCATTTGTTCATTCTCTTAAAGAAAAAATACACATCGATTTTAAACTATTTTAAAGCAATATGGGAAGTACTATGTCTAACAACATTTCTAGAACATTAGTGTGCACACAAATCACTTGAGCACCTTGTTAACATGCAGATTTTGATTTTGTAGCTCTGGAGGTAGACATTCTGCATTTCTGACCAGTTCCCAGGTGACATGGATCCTGGTGAGCTCTAGGGTATACTTTGAGTAATAGAGAATATTAGAGTTAGTTTATAATGATAACCATAGCACCTGAAGCTAAATTAGCAAAATAAACATTCATCTGTGCTAAAGGTTACTGATAAACTCAAGGTGTCTTACAGAAGGTAGTCTAAATAAGACTTGACCTATACATTGTCAATACAAAAAACATGCAATCAGTAGCCTGCTTTATATACTTACTCTACTGATGTATTCAAATCAGTAAAGTATAATGACGGAGTAATATGTATATGTGTGTGTGCGCGCGTTTTTCTCATTAGTAAATTTGAAAGTGGGACGCTTAATTACTAAATTACTAAATTTAAAGAAATGTACACAGATGCACCTGTATCTTCAAAATCTGCAAAGCAGATTGTAAAGTTTGCTATGCCAGAAACAAAAAATATTCTGAAAACTTAAAACACTGTACTGTCAATCATAAATATACATAGAGTGGAGGAGTTGAAGAGGTCCTTAGAGATTATTTAGCTCAGTTTCCTCACTTTGCAGAAAGGGAAATTGAGGCTCATCTGGTCAAGTTAGTTGTCTAAAGCCCTGTAGCTACCTAACGATGATAGGACTGCAGTCTGATTTGATACTTGCTTCTTTCCTTCATCCTTTCCTGCTCTGACGACCTTTCCCAAAGTGGGGCTGCGTTGCACTGACCCATTCTACTATTTTTCCTGGTATGTGGGCCCGTATGTTTTTTCGATGGCCATCTAAGCTTATGTATTCCCTCTTTGTGAAGCGCCTGACTTCTAGGGGGTCAGATTGATGCATTTGGTCTGAGAAACTAACATTTTTAGAAGTGAAGCAATTCTAGTTAAAATTTCAAGAGTACATAAATGCTCACATTTTTTCAGACAATAATTTAAAACAGAAAAATGCTCATCCTACAGAGAGAAAAAAATGAATTCAGGAGTCTAGGAAATCCTTTCTGCAAAACCCACAACAGAAGCTGGCATTAGCTTGATCGATTGAAAGATGAACGTATCTGAATAAACACAATCTCTGGAATATTACACTGAAGAACGCAGAAATGGAAAAGAGAATATAGGCAAACAGGTGACAGTTCAGCATTTTTGATCGCCAATTATTTGAAAAACTATGGTAAGGCTTGGGCCAGAGAGGATGATAAAGTTTAGAAAAATACAGAAATATTAGGAGAAATTGTCTTCCTTTAAATGGTTATTACACTTCAGTTGAGGGAACCAATTCGTTAAAACCAAACAAAATTTAAAAAAGGAACAATGTATAGATGATTCAATATTAGGAAAACTTGATTTTTCCTCTTTTCCCAAAATGATACAAAGCAGATAAATACAGGAGACTATTTATATTTCAGAAATAATATTTATTCTCTGTTTTATCTTGGGATTCCTCTCAACTCAGGGGATTTGAGAGAGTCTCATAGATACGATTTGTTGAAATACGAGAGAATTACCACAAACTCTTAAGAACATAGCTAAACAAAAGAACTAACTAGCTGAACAAAGGATCGGATACAGTAGGGCAAAGGAGACATAAAGTGTGATTAGAGCTTACTAAGGCTAATTGAGAAAACCTACTGAAGAGTCTTGATTATTTTTTGATTACTTATGACATTTGTTAAACTCTATATTGTGCTAAACATCTGCCCTCAAGGAGCTTATATTTAGTGGGGAAGATAATAATCAGACAATAGTTTGTAAGTTGCTAGTAAGCAGGGTCTGTATCTTCAGGACTTAGCATATGCTTAGCATTATATGTCTGTTAAGTTAATTAATTGGTCTATATCGTATGGCCAAATAGTCCTCCTGTTATTTATTAAAGCGATGTAGATACGATGCATGGTGCCTAGCTTGCATGCATTTGATAAATATTTTAATTGTTGGGATAATATTTTTTAATAAAAGAAAAAGCTCAGCATAGTTATACAAGGGTTTTTATTGTAATTTAAGAAGAAAAAGAACTATTCTGATAGTTTGTCTTTAAATTCCTGACTGCGATGCTAATTTAGATGGGAATATGATTCCAGAAACACATATAGGCCTGTGTCCTATAAAATCAGTCAAATTTTAATTGGAATATGTGTTTACCTGAATAATTGGAGTATTTGGTTACCTGAATATTTAATTGGAATATTTGGTTACCTCATTATAAATGCCATGGCTCCGTAGTGTTTTGTTTTTCTAAAAAAAAATTACATTTTTACTATTTGAGGGGAAAGTACTTTATTTCCATACTACCTCTAATGAGGTAACAGAATAATGAAAAGATAACTTGGAGTACATAATGGAAAATGTCATTTAAAAAGGTTTCATTTATACAATTTTAAAAATGTAGAAAGTTATACGAATGTTAAAACTGTATTTATTTATATAATTCAAGCATTTTCTAAAAAATTATTAGTTTATTGGGGTTTTTTACCCTGCAAGAACATGAGCAAGTGATTTTGTTTCATTCACAGCTGCATCTCGGTGCCTCGGGTGGCATCTGACACAAATAGACTTCCTTAAAATATTTGTGGAATAAATGAAAGAATTAAATTCGGCTTATTTTCTGCTCTTTGTCAAGCACTATCTATTAGATGTCAAGGACATGTTGGTGAGCAAAACGAAAATGGTTCTTGTCCTCATGGGGCTTACAGTCTAATTGGGAAGGTGAATAATTTAGCCCAGTTCCTGCAATGCAATGTGTTATGTTAAGTGAATAGCCTGCATGTAGCAGGGAGAACTGATGTAGCCTAAGGGAGAAGATTGATGTCATTGAAGTTGAGACTAAAATATGAGCAGAATTAAAATAAAATAAAAACAGGTGATCAGTAGTATTATTATTTTAACCAGGGGGAGGCACAAAGATCAGGGGGCAAGAGAAGGGATGGCAGTTGTAGAGACTAGGAGAGGAGGATAGTAAGAGAGTAAGGATAGAAACCCAGGCAAGGGACAGATCATATAAGACTTTATATGCCTCAAGTGGCAGTTGAAAAATGTTTTGAAAGTCAACGAATGGGCACCAGAAGGTTTTGAGCAGAATAATAGAATCACCATCTGAGAAAGATTATTCTGGCTGTAATATGGATAATGTATTGGTGAGGCATAACACTGGAGGAAGGGAGACCCATGAGATATTACAGTAATTCTCCAGAAATGATAGTGGCCTAGCCTATGATGGTTGCACTGTACTAGGAATGGACAGAAGTAGATGGATATATTAATAAAAAGACATTTTAGGGATATATGTAGGGCTTGGCAATTAATTGGATTTTTAAAGAGAGAACAAATCATGGTTGATGCCTTGATTCTTGGAATGGGAAATTTGGTCATTGATTGAAAGAGCATTCCTGATATAATGAATGATTGGGGAAGGGAGGAAGGAGGATGATGAATTTTGTGGGATACACTGAGTTTAAGGAGCCTATGAAATATATAGCTGCAGATGTCTGGGAAGGGGTTAGTTGGTTATGTGAGTCTGAAGCTAAGAATACAAGGTCTTGCTGAGACAGAATTGGGGGCTCACTAGTATGTTAATGGGACTTGGCAAGACAGACCCAGAAGGTATGTGGAGTGGAAACTGCAGAGGGCCTGAGATAGAGCCTTGAGGACTCAGAAATGTGTTGAAGGAGAGGACCCTGGCGTTCCAGTTTCTCTAGAAATTGTTTCCCTGTCCATAAGTGGAGCCCCTCTGGCCATATCTCTCTTCTACAACCCTGATCCTCTCGCCGGGGTCTCTTCAGCCACAACTGATTGATTTAACACTGAGCTCTTCACCAAAGCTAAATTAACAGAGTCCTTCCAGGTAATGTCTAAAATGGGAATGAAAGGAGGAGGATCATTCTCTCTCAGGGGGTGGGTGGCAGTAGTTTGAGGCTGTGAGATATGAGGCTGGAAAGTTTCCACCACAAGGGGGAAGGTGACCTGGAGGAATAATATTGACTTGTGCAACAGAATAAAGGTGACAGATGGAAATAATTCTGATGGTGATGAGGACCTTAACCAGGTTCTTCTTGTAGGTATGTGAGATAGTTCAAGGTTCTCCTAATTATGCTTTCCCATTTTTAGCTAGCAACCTACAGTCCAGACTAATACATTATAACAACACTTGCCGCATAGAGTGGTTGGGATGTTAAAGGAAATAATATGCATAAAGATTATTGCCTGCTACATAGGGAATATAATAGATACTGTTGCTTACTGATTTAACAACTTCCTTTTCTTTGAAGCCAGCACTATCTAATAGAACTTTCTGAGGTGAAGAAGATTTTTCCATATCTGCATTGTTCAATAGAGTAGCCATTAGTGACATGTGGCCATTGGTCACTTGATGGAATACGGCTAGTGCAAACTGAAAAAAATCAAATTTCAAATTGTATTTAACTTTAATTACTTTGCATTTAAATGTAAATGCAACCTTAATTTCTTTACCTTTAAATGTGGCTAATGACTATCATATTGGACAGCAGAAGTCTAGGGTGATAGACCTATAGAACAACAATTTTTAAAGCTATTTTGGATTGGATTGTCTATCATTTTCAACTGCAAGCATCCTAATTAATACAATGTATTATAAATAAATGGAAATTATTTATTTAACATGGCATGAACATCCCTCATTTTAAGATGATATTAAAGAATTAAATTTTTGTTTTTATATAAAAATTCTGAATTAAGTCAAGAGGTGAATATTTGCAATACACACAAATTATTTATATTAAACTAATATATCACAGATTTCCTAAATACTGACTTCCCAGTCAGTGAATATAAAATGTGATTTCATTTATTAAAATTAAAATGATAGACAGCTTTTCAACAATATGTCATTCAGATATATTTCTACGTAAGTTGCAGAATTATAAAACACACATATTAGAGAGTGTCCCTAACTTTATCAAAATAATTCTCCTTTGGGTTCCTTTTACAACATGCCCTCTAGTCTACCAAAATATTATTTTACCGATGGTGGGGTTGTGCTACTTGCCACCTAGATAGACAGTAATAGAGCTAAGCATTTTTCTTTGCAGTAAGTGAAAATCTGTTCAAAGTGCTGGCAGGTTTATCAACTGGACCATAAGACCCAAGAGGAACTAAATGTTTCTGTTATGCTTTCTGTGTCTAATAATTCCCAGCCTTGTTAGTAGACACTCAAACACTGCTCCCTAGCTGTGGAATCTTGGGTAGGTAACTTAATCTCTGAGAAATATTGATAAATGCTAATTTTCCATGTTTTTAGATTTTGGTGGTGAGAGTGGTGGTTGCTACCTTTACGCCTGTCTTTCACAAAGGTCACTCAAATTGCTCTGGTTTCTTTTTTTGTTACCAACGTGCTCTATAGCTAAACTATTGAGCTTAAATGTCAAACTTGCATTATGTTTAGAAATGGGTACTTATCGGTTTATGCACGTTTCCCTTACACCCCAACGGTGGGCTGACGTAGGATGTGGTAGAGGAGTTACTATTCTGACAAGTAGGTGATGTCATTCTACCCATGTATCACTTTCCATTAAATCTCTGACCCATATATAACCTTTAGCTGCAGATTTGTTTGCTTACATCACTGTAATCAAATGGTTAGAATTATAGATTTTCATTTGGGAAAATGATTATTATTTTTCATTAAGGACATTATTGCTGGTTTGAATTATCCTTTTGTTTGTGGTTCAGGAACAACAAAGCTTTCCCTAGCGCTTCTGTGGGAGGTGGAAAGATGCTGTATACCTGCCTCCTACCCAGATCTCTTTCAGAAAGAAAATAGGCAGTGCTACTTAAGCTGTTGGATGGGAGCAATATTCAGTTCTTTGCCAAGAGAGATCCTAGACTTCAGATATGCCAATTCAGCAAACCACAGGGAGATTACCTAAAACTGAAAAAGGGCTCAGGAATCCATCAGAATATGAGATAATTTAAAGAAAATTTAAATCCTGCTGGCCAACAGAGAACCAGAGAACATTAGAGAAGGAAGGAAACTTAGAGGTCATCGTGTCCAATATTTTACCGAGCGTCACCTTTCAGGCTGATGTAAAAGGAGGACAGGGAGTACATAGAAACATTTTGGTTTTTCTGATTCAGTAGTACTCTTAAAGGCCTTTATTGGTGGTGCAAAATGAGGCTTTCTCATTGACTCTAAATAGGCTTATTAGCAGCATGCAGAGGGATTTCCACTGTGATCTTTTCTTTGTCCCTAGTCAGAGTGAAGGCATAGGTCTGAAGCAGGCTGATAGCTTTGGAAGTGAAAAGTACCGGCAGACTGAGGGCACAGAACGGGCTGGCTGCCAGTGTTGGGATCAGCACCCTGAGGAGTGTCATTTGTCAGAGTCACTTTTATGAAACAGAAGCCCTCTTTTGTGTATTTGTACTTGTGAAAGGGAGCAGCAGTGTAGCTGATCCAAAGTAGCAGAAAAACCACATAATTCATATTGACTTAGGATGCTCACCTACCCCCTCTTTTGCAGGAGTGTTAGTTGACATGTCAATACATGGCCAGCTTCCTTGGATTCTGGCATGATGCTTTCCATAGGGATTTCATTAATTGGTGCGAAAGTTTCAGTAAAGTCCAGGGAACTGTTAGCTTTTTGTTCTCTGCCTAATGACAGAAAATGTCCCTGTTACTGATTTCTTTGTGGGACCAGTCTACATCATTCCTAAGACTGACACAAAGCCCCGCTTGCACGTGTGGGATGAACGGCATGACTCACAGGTTCCCCTGGAGGACTGCAGGTTTGATTAAATGTTTAAATGACCTTTAGGACAGATGATTATGAGATGGGCAAACAATTTGTTCTTTCAATTCTTAATAACTTCAGTGTGTATTTGAGGGGGAGGTAGATGTAGACAGAGTTGAGAAGAGTGTGAACAAGAGACTTGGGTAATCACTGGAGATGAGGGTGATGATGATGGTAATTGGATATAAATAAGCAGAGAGTAAGATTTGTCAAAAAGGGGCAAACTCGTCGCCATTATCACCATCTCCCTCCTTTCACTTCAAACACAGACACTCACAGCATGTTCTGTTTCTGGTAACTTCCTAATCACACAGGAGCTCCAAGATTTCTCAAAGACCACAACCCTATGGACAAAAATCTTTTTTCCTTGACTGCCCTCTGGACAGCTCAGTAGTATCTTTAACATGGCAAATATAAAGATAGTAGATTCACTACAAGGACACCTCCAGAAAAATACTGCCTGCATTTGTAAACCATACACAGTATTATTCTTCAATTTGTCTTTATGGAAGCTATCAGTTAGCTACAGGTTTCCCTTCCTATGTCTGATGTACCTATCTCTAGTTGATTCTTTCTCTCTAACTCTAGTTCTTGAAACACTCTCTGCTGGTTTGATTTTCAGGTACATTCATTCTCTTTTCAGATTCCAGAATGAAAACTTCCTTTTTGAGACACCCAGATAGACTACCTCTTCCTTAGTCCACCTGGCCCTTATCCATGTCCCTTGAATGAGTTCTCTTTGTCTGGACACATTTCCGAAGTAATGCTTCTCTGCACTTCCAAATTGCAGCCCTTCCTTCTTTCAGCCTTTTGCTGTGTTCTATTCCATTATTTCATCGCCGCTCAGAATAAGCACTAGATAGACATCTAAGGTTCAACTTTACATTTTTATATATTTTATTAGATCAAAAACTGGTCACATATAAACTATAGTACTTGGGAATTGAGGGTATTACTTTCTTGAGTATTACTCAAGAAAGCATTACTTTCTTGAGAAGATATTACTCAAAATATATATACATTTTGAATAATGAAATTTTGACAGTAAAAGATGAATTAGCAATGATATTTTTCAGAAAACACGTATGCAGTAACTTCATTTATATGACTATGTTATTAATCTGTAGGCATTAATGGATTTATGTAGCCTGTTCAGAAATTAATGAAGCCTGTTTATTCTATGGATTTTCTTATCAGCTCCTTCCCTCTTCTTTTGTCTTCTTGGCATCACTGTTGACATCGCTGATGGGAATCCCACTGCTGCAGCCATGCAAGTGTTTTTGGTGTTTATTATTCACTTAGGCACCTTTGTGCACTGGATCTCTGATCAAATTATTTTGAAATTTTAATATGAAATACATAAGAGAGAAAATTGAAAATGTGTAGAAGCAGGCAAGCTTTCCTTTGTAAAAAGAAAAAAGTGTAATTAAATAGAGTAAGAGGTGTGAAATATGTCAGGAATTTTGCTAACATAAAATTTCATCATTTGTCTAGTTGTGTAGTTAATGGATTCATCTTAAGTATACAGCAATTCCTGGAAATAATGTGGGGAAGCTTAGATTTACTTTTGAGTGCATATTAGTATGTAAAATGACCCCTATCTTCAATATCTCTATGTTGTAACACCTGCTTTGTTTTTACAATAGAGGCCCTCGTTTGGAACAAAGCCACTTAAGTTAAGCTGAACATCATTGTACTTGAACAGTTACCTGGGTTATCTGTGGTTATATAAAATGTGATGAAAATTACACCACCATAATCACCCCAGGCTACTTATAAGGCACCTTCACAGAAATGATACTGTGCCAAGTGCCACAAAGAATATCAGAATGCAGCCCCTTCCTAAGGCGCTTATGTTTGCAAGGGGAAAAAAACTGGCCTTTGGATTCGGATAAGAAACTTTATTGTGATTACAAATTGGATTTCCTGTTTTTATTTCAGGAAAGCTATATTTGAAGGTAGAAGATAGCTAGAATTGCCCAAACTCTCACCCCCTGAGGGTTTGAAGCCATTCTTGAATGAGTAAATGTATTCAAAAATTTAAAATTAAATCAGATTTGTTATATGGAATCATTTAAACCTAATTTCTAAATTAAAGGCATTTTAAGTTCACTTTCTGTTCCTTAGGCATCAACATCTCTTGCTACGAAAAACAAGAATAGATTCCAGTGCTGGAGTGAAGAGCCACGACTTTTCTTCCTGCGCTCTGTTTCCCAGGCCTATCAAAGACATTTAAGTACTGAGTTAGTTTTGGCTAGAGAACTCCTCTGACTACTTTAGGGGCACAGATGATAGGGAAGAAAAGGGTAGACTGTGGGGTTAGTACTGGATTGATTTCTGTACCCCTCTTTGATGTTGATAGCTGCTTCCTGTTAGGAACTTCTGGTTGGAAGCATACTTCTTACCTGAAGAAAGTTGTGGGTTTATACAGTTCTACCTTGGCTTATTTACTAAGGCTCCTAAACCATATAGCACATCACTATGAATACGTTCAGGGTCGGGCAATGGATCCTACCCAGATCCCTGTAAAGCCAGAGTGGTTCTGCAACCATCATTCATGAATAAGGACCAAGACTGAGTTGCTCTGGTTGAAGAAGCTGTTGGATGATATGGGGTTTGTGCCACAGTGTGATGAATTCATTTTCCATGATGTGCTGGGCTCACTCTCAGCAAGCCCAGCTGAAAGCTGAGTCTGCTTTGGATGCAGAGGTATGTAGTCAGTGGCTGTGCACAGGATAGGACAGGACTTTGGGATGTACAGAAGGATATACTATTCTTACAAATACTTCCTTCACCTGTTTGCTGATGAGCAAGACTCCAGGAATAGGATACAAGGCCCCTAACTTGTCTTAACTCTGTGATTAGGTCAGATCTCCCTACTGTATGCCCGTAGTGCACCATGCTCATTTTAGCTTTTATTACAGTTACAGTTGTACATTTATTTGTGAGGTTGTTTGATGGATATTTATCTCTTATTAAATCATAAGCTCCATGAAGATAAGGAGCATAGCTTTTTGCTTACCTTTGTGGCCACTGTACCTGCCACATAGAGGGCACTGGATAATCCTTTGTTAAATGAATAACTAAACCTAAAAATCACTTCAAGGTAGGTGATGCAGTCATTAAGTTCACACTACAGTGAAAGACAGTTCTTTCCAATAGGACATTATATGTTTTTCCTACTATCACTTCTATTTGCTAAATTGACTTTGAGGTTGAGAAATTGGGCTATGACTCAGTATGTGCATAAAATCTTCAATAAATACTGTGTTCCTTTTTTTTTAAAGCAAGGATAAGGATGAAAAAAAAAAGATGAAAGAGTTTATTTAAGCTACGGATATCCAGTTGTTGGTTGAAAAAAATATGTGGCAAAAAATATTTGCATTTTGTTTAGCGATGGAACTCCCATATAAACATTTCTATCTTTGACAAAGGTCTATGCAATTGATCTGCCTGCTCATTCCCCCACCGACTTGATTTCCTTTATTTAATTCACAGGTGAATGACAGTTAGTTCTCGGTTGTAGAAAATGCTCTTATGCCTTCATCTTTTAAGGAAATGTTCCTATAGCTCAGTCACCACTTTGAATATAGTTTTTTGCTTTGTTTTTAACTTATGGCATCAGCAAATGATTTACACCATAGTGTTAAACAGTGCTCATGAGGATGCTGATTTTAGCAGAATCCTGGGGAACTAACAGAAAAAAATCACAGCTAATTTTAGTATTTGTAGGGCCTTATGACAGATATATCTGAATACTATTATTCACCCTTGATAACTTCTTCCTAAATTATCTGTATTGTCTCCTGTCTAATTTTATTTCTTTCATTAAATACACATATTTTATATATTTGATATTTTAGAAAATGTGCTTGAAAAAAATATCTGTCTTCCCATTTCTCCATTGATTACCAATTTATCTAATCTACGTATCTATCATCCATCTCTAAACCTAATTTTTGGATACATATACAACCAATAGATGTGGGACATATCAACAATACAATTGCATGATAGTCTTAGTTAAAAAGCTTAGTCTGTCTCTGTGAATTTGATTCTTCTGCTTTGCATGATTCTGGCGGAGTCCTTTCATCTGGTGCTAGTTTTTGAACACATCTTAGGCTGCTTCCAAACCATCTGAAATGCAGTCTCATGAGAACATAGGTCTACAATCTAAAAAAATATACTTTGATTATTCCTGATACATAAAACAATAGCTATTTTTATAGCATTAGAAGGAATATTAGAGATTATTTATCTTATATCCCATTTTTACAGATTGAAAAGCTGGAATCAATTGGAGTAAGTAACTTACAAAAGGGACAAAGAAAAGAACCAGGATGAGAAATTCCGTATGTCTTCTTATTATGCAATTCAATCCTGTGAATTGTTGATTATTTGCTTTACTACTCTGACTGACTTATGCATGGCGTTTTATTTGTCTTTCTTGCATCAAAATAAAAGAAGGCCTATTTCTTCTTCTTCTACCAGTTGCATAAAGTTAAAACGAGGCTGAACATTCTCTTGTAAATTCAGGGTGTTTACCTAGCCCAGGAAAATCAGGCCTAAGCAGATGAAGGAGACTTGGAATGATTTATCTAAACACCTAAATTAGTTACATCATTATTTATCTGCGAAGCTTCTCGAGTTTTGTTGTCATACTCTGGATGGAGGCCAATCAGAAATGACCCTTAAGTTCTGACTGTCTAGCCAGTCTCCCCTTGATCAAGGAGAACATTCGGGCATGAACTGTAGTTTTCATTGTCCTCTGAGCGACTCATATTAGAAATAGCTACCTGAGGCCAGCCTTTAGTTCTATTTTGATCAAACTGTCTTATAGACACAGCCTTTAGTGTTCTCTGTGACCTTTCAAACTGCCCCAGGGTAAAGGAGAATTACAAATACTATTAAGGTTGATGAGTAATAAACTCAGTAATGAGGATACTATTTCACATTCTTAGGGATAGATGCTTTTTCTCTGTGGGATGCCTGAGTAGGAAATTTTGATGGCTCCAAATGTGGCCACAATAAACATCAGGAGGCTCTCCTATTGTAGAGATTTCCCTGAAATTGAACTCTGGAGGATGAAACATTTGGTGTAGATACTTGACCTTCTAAGAATAAAACTTTATGTATATATGTATTTATTTTTCTAATAGCAGCAATTAGTCTAGAATCTAATGCCTTGTCAGTGAACATAACAATTTTTGTAAATGTTGTCCTCTTAGCTTTTAAGTTTTTGTTTTGTTTTGTTTTGTTTTAGTGATGAGTCAAATTATACTCAGATTTTTATAGGTTATCCCTAGTATTCTTGTTATTGAAGATATTCAAATGTTAATATATTGTAATAAGGAGAAACTCAAAAAGAGAGGAATGATCTCTTCCTTACCCCCTTAGTGATACATATAAATAGAATATTTGTTCATGTTTTATTTTGCCTTTTATTTTTAAATCAAGGAGATTGAATTAGAGACAGGACAAAATAAGCAAAAACCTGAAGCTATAAATTTCTAGGTCAATCCAAACACATAAAGCATTAAAAAATGTCAGATGTGAAGCTAGATGCAAACTGACAGGGGGGAAAAAAAACCTGTTTGTGTACGTAAAGCCCCAAACCAAAAGCAAAATTAAAATTTGTGCTGACCCTTCTCCCTTGGGGCTGCAGATGTCACTGCTGTCCAGGGCACCGTCTGTTACCGAGTGGAAGGAAGAGGAATGGCATCCAAGTCACTAGTGTAAGATAAAATTGTCTGCCTGCCAGGTCCTGAAGATGTCCTGCCATATTTTTTAAGGCCAGGGGATGTAGGGTAGAGGTGAGCAACAAAGGTGACCATTAACACTCATTGATTCTTGTCTTTTATGACTCATTCTTTTATTATTATATGTTTTGTAAGAGGTTTTATATTTATACATATATAATTTTTATTTAATCAGTAACAGCAGTAGTTACAATTTATTTAGCATTTATTGGACAAGATATTTTATGCACATTTTCTCATTCAATGTCCAGGACTATTATTCAAACTGAGTATTATTCTTATATTAAAGATAAGGAAATAACTTCTAACTAAGCAAAGTTGCTCAAAATGACACATAGAGTGAGGTCTGTGGCTGTTCTCTTACTCCAAATGTGGGGTATCTCAGAAATTTCCACCCTCCAGAAGGCTGCAGTGTAGCTCAGACTGTGCAAATTGTTCTTCCATTTGCCATGCACCCATGCACTCAACACTATTCCATGTCTTCCCTGTGCTCTGGGAAGCTGACCCTTGTCACTTTCATGACTGGGACTCTGCTCTCCGTGTTTATCTTGAGTCAGGCCTATGGAAGGCTTTCACAGGATATTGGAGGGCAGGAAGAGAAAGACGTCAGGATATTTCTTCTTCACGTCCTACTTCGGCCCTGTGCGCTGGCAGTGACCATGTCCTTTCAGGATATAATTGCCTTCACCCTGCTCTCCTCTGTACCTCTCCTGATGCAGGGCTCCTAAGGAAACACTGTTCCTTTTCCTTGACTATTTATCCTTAGGGATAGTATTATATTCTCACCTTTGGGTGCCCTGCCATCTTGTTTGCTCCTTAAGTCTGTCTACAATTTATGCAAATAACTCCTTTATTAAAATCTCTTCATTTGAACACTCTGGGATGAATTATGTATTTTTTTCTGGGACCTTGACTAATACAGAGGCTGATACTACACCCATATGAAAATATATCAAAGATAATTTGCAAAGCATGTTTGAAAGCTCTACATTAGGACCACTAGCATGCCAAAAGGCACAGATAAGAAAATACAGGGCATAGCAAAATATTGTTTCTTCCTAGTAGAGAACCTGCCTCAGGGAGAGACTAGGCTGGTGAGAAGGGGGAAAGACTTTAAGCGTCTTATAGACCAGGCACTAGAGAATTGTGATAGGTTTTTGAACCTGTGATAAAAGCTGTGTTTGGGGAAGATTTTTCTAGCAACTATTTGTAGAACAGTGGAATTAGGAAAAAAGGGTGACAGTAAAGAGAACAGTTAAAAGGCTTTTAAAATAAGCCAGTGTAAAGTGGTTGGAGGCAGGTTCACAAAGTGGCAACAAGTATGAAAAATAAGGAGTGAAATAGTGAAAGAAACATTATTACTATTGGAATTTGCATTATTGCCCATGTGATGCATTTGCTTTAAATTGGTGTAAGCTCTTCACATGCAGAGGGCCCATATGCCTTGATGTAACATTAGATTAAGTGGCAGAAGCTAAATTTGGAATTAAGGCAATATTTGGTTGTAGAGAACATCATTCTCGTTTCTAGCTCTTGGACTTTATGTGGAAGCACTTTAAGTCCTAAGAGGCTAATTTTAGTTCAATCTATTTAGTTAACAATATTTTAGATCCTTAATTTTTAGTTTCCAGCTGATCAGACTCCTCAGCTTGAAATCCAAGGGCATTATAGACTTCAAGCAAATTGCATGTGCATTAAGACTATTGAACTTGGGACGAGTAATCCTATAAAAGCGAAATCATTGCTGAAGCATTTTCATAATCACGTATTCCTCCTGCATGTTTATTTGAAAATGTTCTCTTTTGGTGTGGAGGCAAATGAGCTGATGTTTATTGAGCTCCATCCACCAATTTATTTATTCATCTAATAAACATTTTAATGAGTGGGTATGAGGCACGTGTATGTTTTACCCAGGAGACTTATTTAACAGTCATTCAACCATTTGGTCATTAATTGTGAAAAGGTCACAGGCTTTGGCATGAGGCAGGCCTGGGTTTGAAAGAGATCTTCGCCACTTCCTGGAAGGGTTGTCTTAAGGCAAATTATTTTTTAGACACCTTTTCAGTTTTTCTGAAGGAAAACGTGTTTGTAAAGACTGCATTGTGACTGAGAAAGGGCACACAAACTAGATGAGTTTAATCCTCCTATCTCTCACCCGTGACGAACCTTATATGTATACACAAATGCACAATGCTCCAAGTTGGATGTGAAACAAATGGAAGTATAATACTCACCCTTAAATATAATTGCAGATAGCCACAAAATACAAAACCATTTAAGGATGTCAGAAAATTAGTATACTAAATAAGAAAATACAGAATAACTTTTTCTTCTGTTATTTAACTGGTATAAAATTAATTCATTGACTCTCACATTTTGTCAACAAATATGATAATGTATGTGGTGATGTACTGCTTTGCCTTGAGAAGGAAAAAATAATTATAGCCGTAAAATATTTAAGAAAATTCTGGAAATAAGAGTAATAGAATTAATTTTTTCAAACATTTCCCAAATGTGTTTTAAATGGCTTTCCTGAAGGAGAAAGAGAGAGGGAGAGAAAAAAAGAGAACATTTAGATATAATTACAGATAAGACCTATGCATAATATTAGTGGCCTTAAAAATAATCATGCATATTCATAGCTAAATTGCTAATTAACATTCCCAGAATTTTGTTTAATGTAAGCAAGTTATCCTAATAGGGTTAGGGCAAAAACAATATGATAAAGATTGAAATATGTGGCTATTTAAAAGCACTGAAAACTTGACTAAATTGCTTCTCCCCTTCCATTAGACATAAGCAATTAAGCCTCATCATGTTTTTTATTTTTTTTCTTCCGCCCCCCACCCCCTACCCCTACCCCACCCTGAGACAGAGTCTCACTACTCTGTGGCCCAGGCTGGAGTGCAATGGCTCCATCTTGGCTCACTGCAACCTCCGCCTTCTGAGTTCAAGCAATTCTCCTGCCTCAGCCTCCCGAGTAGCTGAGATTACAGGGGCCCGCCACTGCACCCCACTAATTTTTGTATTTTTAGTAGAGACGGAGTTTCACCATGTTGGCCAGGCTGGTCTCGAACTCCTAACCTCAAGTGATCCGCGCAACTCTGCCTCTCAACATGCTGGGATTATAGGCGTGAGACACCGTGCCTGGCCTCATCAAGTTTTTTAAACAATAAAAAGGGCAAGTTTTAGAAAACAGTATCTTAAGGCTGGGTGCGGTGGCTCATGCCTGTAATCTCAGCATGTTGGGAGGCCAAAATGGGTGGATAACTTGAGGTCAGGAGTTCAAAAACAGCCTCACCAACATGGTGAAACCCTATCCCATCGCTGCTAAAAGTACAAATAAATTAGCCAGGCATGATGGCCGGTGCCCGTAATCCCAGCTATTCGGCGGGGCTGAGACGGGAGAATCGCTTGAACCCGGGAAGCGGAGGTTGCAGTGAGCCAAGATGGCGCCATTGCACTCCAGCCTGTGTGACAGAGTAAGACTCTGTCTCAAAAAATAAAAAAAATAAATAAATTAAAAAAAGGAAGACAATACATTAAGATACAACAACACTTTGAGCCTTTGCTGATTGTTGATGAGTTTCAAACTCACAGAGGGTTTCAAAGAAAGGCTGACAGAGCTTGAAGGCAGAGCACACTTCTGAGCTGAAGTCCTGTCTATCTCTATTACTAAATAGCAATGTGAGCCTCCGGAGGACTCTGAACTCTCTCAGCCTCTGTGAAATGGAGGTAACATTTCCTGTGGAGCTGCCTCAGAGATGTTGGGGAAATCATGTGGAAATCAAGTATGGCTGTCAATAAGTTTTATGAATTGTAAATGACCTTAAGTATATAAAGTATTAGTCATCTATTCATTCATTGGTGCCTAGCATTAGGAGGCACATGGTGGGGCCAGGGGTCCGGGGGTCATTAATATGGTGAATGAGATCTGGAGAAGCAGTGTGTTCCCTGGGTAAGGGCATGGGCTTTGGAGTTATTTGTAGTTAGACACACCTAGAGTAAGTCAGGACTCACCACTCTGTGACCTCCTGTCCTGAGACCTTAATTTGTCCAATTGTTTCATCATTGTAAATCCCAGTTTCTTTAACGTGGATATGAAAAAACATCATATATTTCACAGGGGAGTTATGAGGATGTGAGAACTATGATCAAGCACTTAACTTCACATGTTCAAAGTGCTCAATGACAGTTGGCAACTATCAATCAACTCTTCAAACATTGTATCTCTAATCAAGGAAAGCAGGCATTTGCACCAATAATAACAGAACAAAACAACCAAAACAACATGGGGAACAGTAGCATTATAAACAACTTTGAGAGTTCATGGGTAGGCTGCCATACTTTCAGCTAGAGTGATAAGTAAAGATTTTGGAGATGTAAATATTCAGAATAAATCTTAAAGAAAGAGTTATATCTCAATAGGAGGAGATATGGTTGGTGGACAGCATTTCAGGTAGACAGAGAATAGAATGAGCTTAAGTGTAGAGATGGGAAATTTGAGTAATCCCGTTGTCTAGACTAGCACTGTCCAGTAGAACTTTTTCCGTGAAGGCAGTGTTGTATGAACATTCTGTCCAATATGGTAGCCACTAGCCGCATGTGGCTATTGAACATTTGACTGTGGATAGTGTGACTGAGGAATTGAATTTTTCATTTTATTTAATTTTAATTAGTATACATTTTAAAACCACATCTGACAAGTGCTGGCTCAAACCATAGGATACATGGAGAAGAGTTCAGTGTGATAAGATCCAAACAGCTTGGCAAATTTTGAAGAACGTAACTGCTAGGCCAACAAGTTTAGATTCCAAAATAGAACAAACGTATTTAGAAGCAGACAAAACAAAAGAACACGTTTATGAAGGAGACCAAGTAGTTGCAGAGAGAGAGAAATAGGAAAGCCAGGAATTCAACAAGGAATGGGCATTGAAGAAAGGTTTGCCTTGTATTCTTAGTTAGAAGCCAACGGGTATGGGAAAGAAATTTGTTAGATTTGGTAATTCAGAGCTTCTTCGTGACTTTCAGAAAAAGTTTCCCCTGAGTGGTAGAGGTGAAAAGAATATTGCAGGAAATTAGGAGTAAGGTATGCTGAGTGGAGGCAACATGGAACACAGCCTTTTTTTTTTTTTTTTTTGGAAAAAGTTTATATTCCTAGAGTTATAGGATAAAGTGTTACACACTAAGTCTCAGCAAGTACTGTATATTAGCCAAGTAAGTGGAGTTCTTGCAGGCAAACTAGGTAGTTTCAATGCCAGGTGTGAAATTATAGTGGTTTAGATAAAAGTTTGAAGCAATTCTACCAATAAGTACTCTGAGTCATGACATTTTTAGGCCACATTGAAAACACTAGCTGAAAGAATACAAACAATGTTGAAATCATAACTAAGCCCCTTGCTGAGTTTATATTCTGAGCTAAGGATAGATTACCCTCATGCCCTTATTATGATGAAAAACTGTTTTGTTTTTCTTGCACAGCACAGTTAGGTATCAGATGAAGGGGGAGGAGTATCCTCATGGATACCTCAAAGACAAGTAACCCATGGACAGAGGACAGAGAAATTTCATGCAAAGACAGATTTTCCTATCCCTCATGATTAAATTATCTCAGTTTCCTCATTATGAAAATCATTTGGGATACTTGATAAATGTACAAAATCTTCTGCCTCCATTCATACTGGTCAATATGAATCTTAGCTTGGGGATCTGAATTTTTAATTAGCACCTGAGTGATTCTTAATATCAGACAATTTTAGGAAATACTGATTTATTTGTTTATTCATATTTTCAACAAACACCAATGGAGCGTTTTCCATATTGTAGACATTCAGATACTAGGACACAAAGATAATTAAGACATGGTTTCTAGCCGCAAGAAATTGTTCTGGGAGAGGAGGCAGTAAATGCCGTGTAAGAAATGGCTTGGTAGCTGTTGCAAAAGGAGCACAGAGAAGGGCAGCTCAGCATTGAGGAGATCATGGGAAGCTGTGCTTGGGGAAGGTAAAGTTTGAGTAGGATGTTCAAGGATAAGCCAACCAGATGATAAAGGGAGTGAGAGAGAAAAGCACTCTTTTCAGGATAAACATCACATTAAAGGCAAGAAGAGATTGTGTTGGGTCTATGAATACTACTGAATTCAACACAGCTGGAAAACAGGTTTGCCATGAGATAATGGCCTGTATGGCAACAGACAAAGGCATTTTTGTACCGGAGCACAAAATAAGTGCCTAGTTATTTTCAAGGTAATGTGAAATCATTAAAGGGTAATCTAGGGTTGGTGAGATTGGACATAGGGAGACCCATTAAAACTTCATACATTAATTCAGGTGAGAGGTGATGGTGTCTGAGCTGAGACAGTAACCCCAGAGGTAGAATGGAAAGAACATTTTTTGATAAATAGTTGGTGATTTATTATGCGTGACAGAATCAGACAATAGTTCTTTCGATCCTTTTAAGATTGTCTCAATGAAATGAACTGAATTGCTAATAATTGATTTTGTAGATGGCTCACATATGGTTCACATGATACATTTAGCCATGATGGGGAACATGTAATTGTTTGCTATTCATACCTATGGTGGCTTCCTAAATTGGATTGCTGTTGGACAAGATATTCAGTATTTATCCCATTGATTTAAGGAGACACCAATGCAGAGGATGTTCTAAGAGGTTTTTGCAGTCGCTTCTCTGGGTATCTCAAACTCTTTGATATTATATAGGTGAGGAAGTATGTATTGCTTACTACCTATTTAAGTTCTTCCTAGTATTCTGGCCCTTTAACAATTTATTCTGTTTTTTCCCCCTCTTTGATTATTTACAGTCGTAATACTTTTAAAAGACATTTTATATCTCTTCCTTGACTTATTCCAAATTCAAATTAATATATAGAATATGTATATTTACAAAATATGTTTACTAAATGAATTATTTTTGAATTATTTTTATTTTGAATTATTTGTGAGACTTTCTAAAATAGTTTAAAGTGTCTTGAGTTTTCATGAAACTCAGTTTGAAAGGTGCTGATTTATAGTGACAATATTTGTGACCATGCAGGAAAAGAGGCGCTGGACATTTTAATAAGCAGTTTAATAGAATTTAACTATATGACATCCAATTACTGACAGAATACAAAGTATCGTAAAGTAACTTGGCCACCTTATGATTAGTAGACATATTTTATAAGTTGGAACTCCTTAAGGATTCATAGCATTTGTGTAAAATGTATGGTCATTAACACATCTTAATATATTGATTCTATTGTGGAAGGTCTTGTGACATGGAGTGTTAAACAATTAAAATGGTCAAATGTACTTCCATGTTTATGCAATTTGCATTCATAGGAGGAAAATGGGTAATGCAGAAGGAACATTGGCCTAGAGAAGCTTATTGAAGCAAGGGAATTTGGAGTGAGACAGACACGGTTTGGGATTCTGACTCTTCTAGCCTTGTGAACCTGAATGAATGGGTTCACCTCCCATAGCTTCCCTTTCCTCAATTGTGATACGGGAATAAAAATGCTTACTTACAGAGTGGTGTTGAGGATTAAATGAGATAATGAAAGTAAAATGTCAGTATGGCATCTGAGTCATGGTATGCCCAGTGGAAAAATAACAGCAATCATTATTATTATTTAAAAAAATCAGAATTCAAGATTCTAGTTGCATTTCAGTTACAAATTCATGATGATATTGAACAAGTCATAGTTTCTCTCAGGATCTGAGTCTCTTCATTTGTAAAATGAAGCTAGTAGACTGGATGAATTCCATATTTGATGACTGAGGTTAGGATTCAGTGACTTATGAGTCACATCTGAATTTGTGTCAGAAAATTTATTATTTGAAAAGTTTTATTTTACCCCAGTCATGCACCTCCTTTATAATCATTGAGAATGCCTTTAATCCAAAACGATTTAGAGGCTACAATAATGTTGATTCTGAAAGCATGATGGATATCCAGGTGAAGAATTCCATCAGGCAGTTAGAGAAGAAACTCAAGAAAGAGGGCAGAACTAAAAAACATGGGAATTTGACAACACAAATGATGTTTAAAGAATGAAAGTGACTAACACTTCCTCAGAAACAAAAATGTATACAGGCAAATTTTACATTTATATATATTTTTCCTAATATTCATAGCAGGGGTAACTCATTAAGAATAACACTACTTATTAATTCCAAAATGTTTATAAAATATTGACTTAGAATATAAAATTTAATAAACAATTTGAATATCCACATAATTCTGTCATGATAATTAGCAGATTTTTGACGCATTCCGGATAGGTGAGGACAATTACTTTCTGAGATCATGGATGCATTTTCTATGTGCCTCAGCCCAATAGGTTGCCATATTGAGAGCCTGAACGTAGAATATGGCTCAAGACAAAGAAAACTCTAGAAAAGATAAAGCCAGGAACTTAGAGATTCATATTTTTGGCTTATTCACCCTCAGTCACGTCCAGTTGGTTTGAACTAATGATACTTTTCTGCTTATCCGCCTCTACATGTGCTCATTCTCGAGAGATTATGTGGGATAGGGATTGGGCATTTGATTTTGGAACTAGGTTTCCTGGGTTCAGGTAACTTTAGGGAAGTTATTTTACTCTGAATGGTAGGTTCCTCAGGCAGGAATTAGTATTAGTACCTACTATCTAAGGGTTGGTGAGAGTTAAATTACATAATATAGATATGGAACACTTAGACCAAAATCTGATACACAGTTTGTAAGCATCAACCATTTTTTCCCTCAGTTATTAAAATAAGTTTTGCTTCTCTCAAGCCTAAATTTTAAAAAGTTCTTTAGTTTTAAGGGAAACTAATATGCTCAGTGGATTTGCTCATGTTCGGAATATCAAAAAATTGCAATGAATATGGTTGTTTTTGAATTGACCTGTCAATTTCATCAGCAAGCCAAATTGAATGTACTGTGCAGACACAATTTAAGTTGAAAAGTGCTCCCCAGTGAAAGTTATCAAAGGTGAAGCAATAGTAACACATTCCAGAAGAGGAAAAATGCATCTGTAAAACTGTGTGTGTGTGTATGTGTGTGTGGGTGTGTGGTTTTTTTTTTTTTAATTTATTATTATTATACTTTAAGTTGTAGGGTACATGTGCATAACGTGCAGGTTTGTTACATATGTATACTTGTGCCATGTTGCTGTGCTGCACCCATCAACTCGTCATTTACATCAGGTATAACTCCCAATGCAATCCCTCCCCCCTCCCCCCTCCCCATGATAGGCCCCGGTGTGTGATGTTCCCCTTCCTGAGTCCGAATGATCTCATTGTTCAGTTCCCACCTATGAGTGAGAACATGCGGTGTTTGGTTTTCTGTTCTTGTGATAGTTTGCTAAGAATGATGGATTCCAGCTGCATCCAAGTCCCTACAAAGGACTCAAACTCATCCTTTTTTATGGCTGCATAGTATTCCATGGTGTATATGTGCCACATTTTCTTACCTGTAGTAGGGTGTATGAACATCTAGCGTAATACTGGGAATTTGCTAAGTTATTTTTATTAATGTAAAATAAATGTTACTTATAAGTTGAATGCTTTGTAATTGTGTTTATAGAAAAAAAGATATTTCACAAAAGTTATCTTCTTTTTCTTACTCTTAAAACTATGACATATGCCTGATGGATATAGATTTTCATTTTAAAAATTAAAGAGCGGCTCAAATGAGTTTAGTTATTTTCTTCGATGATGAAATGCTCCCCGGAGGTGGACCAAGAGGAGTGATAAATCTTTGATGCACCTGTGTAATATATGCAGTACACTGCTGAGAGTATCTGGTTTTGAGGTTTCAGTGGCAGAACACCAACTGCAGGGAATCTGGATATTCTAGTATAGTTCTGACCTTAAATGGAAAGAATAATGCACAGTTTCAAAAATGTTAACATGGTCTCAAGGTGAGTGTTATTTTCCATACTTTAAAAACACTGTACCAAACAGCTTAAAGTGCTAGTGTCCCTTTAATTTTAAAATAGAGGCTTCATTTATTTAGATGACTGCGTTTTGGGTACCCTAAGCAACACCTTAGCAGCTGAAATAATTAATACTCCTAATATTCATTTTGGTGCTGGGAAATGGCCTCTGGGTAAGACAAAGAGGTCTGGACTGATGACACAATGGAATGTGAATGGCTTTTTCCCTATGGTTCTAAGCATGTGTCCTCCAGCTTCCTAAACTTTCTTAGCACTTCAGAATGAAGAGGAAAACGGGGAAAGGTTAGGAAGGCAGAAAATAAGAGATAGGGCAGAACAGCCCTTTGAAGAGTTTGCTCATCCTCAAAAGTAAAGACATAGAGTTGAAGTTCTCCCAAGAATAGCAGAGTCCCTTCCCTTCCTTCCATCCTATGCACACGCAAAGATCAAGAGCAGAAGTAGCTTTCATGCCAAGATACAAGCCAAACACCTAGGTCACTTATAGACATACACAAGTTTACTCTGTGAGGGTCCTTGGGTGTGGGCTAGCAATATCTGCACATTCTTCATGCAAATGATGAAATATAAAGGACGTTTTGAACCCATAAACATAACACATCTTATGAACCATATGTATTGAAAGTATTTTAGTTTATCATGATCAACCACAAAGTTGTCTCTTTTATTTAACACTTTCCTTTTAATTTGACACTTCTAGTATTTACTGTGTGTACAAGTACAAGCATCTATAATGCTTAGAGATGGATTTAATTTCATGTCCTCAAGTTGTTTTCAGAAGACAGTCTTTACTACATAATGCAAAATGTACAAAATAGTTTACAAACTCTACTTTTGTCATATATTGGCAGGCTCTTTAACAACTAGAAAGACAAGATGTTGTAAAATTGACTCATTTGTTCATTATACATACCACATAGAGAACAAAGTAAAATGCACAGAACATTTAGGATAAGACAGCCCATCTTGGCTTACTGTAAAATGGCTGGTATGGAGCCCTTTCCTCTTCTTTCTTCTGCCTTGTTTCCTGAACCAGTGCACACATACAATGTATACTGCTCAAAAAGGTGATTTGGTTATTTCATTTCCAAAAGACAAATGTCATATGAATTTTATCAAGGATATTTATAAAATATGCTCTTTTATTATCACTACCTTAAACATGTATAAGGCATTCCAGAACATCCATAGAGACTCAATATTTCAAAAAAGTACTTAACATTGTTAACTAGTTGTACACTTATTAGGAATAAAATGCATATACAGAACAATGAGTATAATAAGAAAATATCTTCAAAATGTGACCAGTTTGGCATAGGATTATAGAGAACGATACAATTCATTTTTGTGGACTTCTGCTCCATCTCCTCTAAAACCCCCTGAGTGAACAAGGACTTATATGGCTCTTGGTGTCACTTCTAGAGGTGGTCTCACAATTCCATATCCAAAAGTCGAAAGTCATTTTCAGAAGACATTTCTTTCCTATGATTTCTTCTTTCTTCCTCTTTTTAAATAAGACATTTACAAGATATGGGATTTTCTAGCATATCTTCGAACTTCTTTACAAGGCCAAGACATAGCAAAATAAGTTTTCCTCTCAAAAAATGGGGGGAAACTTGAATGTGGCTCTTGCATATTCTACAGGCATACTTTGATTTATTGTACTTTGCAGTTTATGCATTTTTACAAATTGAGGAGCTGTGGCAACCCTACATCAAGGAAATCTATCAGTGTCAATTTTCCAATGGCATGTGCTCACTCAGTGTTTTGATTTCACATTTTGTTAATTCTCACAATACTTCAAACTTCTTTATTGTAATATCTGGTACAGTGATCTGTTTACAGGAGTCTTTGATGTTACTGTTGTAATTGTTTGAGGGCACTATGAACCCTATCTCTGGTTGAGAAATTTTGTGTGTGTTCTGACTGCTTCAGCAACCTACTGTTCCCCCATTGCTTTCCCTTTTTTCAGGCTTTCATAGTCCCTGAGCCACAATAATATTGTAATTTGGTCAATTAATAACCCTACAATGACCTCTGAATGTTCAAGTGAAAGGAAGAGTCATGTATCTCTCACTTTAAATCAAAAACTAGAAAACCTGATACACAGTTTATAAGTATCAACCATTTTTCCCCTCAGTTATTAAAATAAGTTTTGCTTCTCTCAAGCCTAAATTTTAAAAAGTTCTTTAGTTTTAAGGGAAACTAATATGCTCAGTGGATTTGCTCATGTTCGGAATATAAAAAAATTGCAATGAATATGGTTGTTT
This sequence comes from Macaca fascicularis, assembly GCF_037993035.2. NCBI lineage: Eukaryota > Metazoa > Chordata > Mammalia > Primates > Cercopithecidae > Macaca > Macaca fascicularis. The sequence continues at coordinate 168,523,005 of NC_088377.1, read as the reverse complement.
TCCTCACCTCAGTGAGGAAGGTACATGGAAATCTGATGTAGGCTGAAAGGTAGGCCTCTTGTGCCAAACAGAGAGCCAAGCCATAGATGCAAAGGGAAAATTATTGAAAATTAAAAGTGCTACTCAAAGGAACAGGCAAATGATAAGCAAGTGAACCATGCTTACCTGCTGATATGGAGAAAGTCTGAGTGGTCTGGATAGAAGATCAAACAAGCCACAACGTTCCCTTAAGGCAAAGCCTAATCAAGAGTAAGACCCTAATTCTCTCCAGATTCTTGAGGGCTGATAGAGGTGAGGAAGCTGCTGAAGACAGTAACTAGTAGAAGTTACTTCATGAAGTTTCAGTAAAGAAGTCATCTACATAATAGAAAGCACAAGGTGAAGCAGTAAGTGCTGATGTACAGACTGCAGCAAGTTATCCAGAAGATCTAGCCAGGAGCATTGATCAAGGTGGATACACTAAAGATTAGATTTTCAATGTAGAAGAAGATGCCATCTAGGACTTTTTTTTTTTTTTTTAATCTATGAGAAAAAGTCAATACCTGGCTTCAGAGCTTCAAAGGACAAGTTGACCTCCTTGTTAGGGGCTAATGCAGCTGGTGACTTTAAGTGAAAGCTATGCTCATTGACCATTCTGAAAATCATAGGGCCCTTAAGAATTATGCTAAATCTCCTCTGCCTGTGCTCTATAAATGGAATAACAAAGCCTGGATGACAGCACATCTGCTTACAGCAATGTTTACTGCATACTTTAAGCCCACTATTGAAACCTACTGCCCAGAAAAAAAGGTTTCTTTCAAAGTTTGACTGCTCTTTGACAATGTACCTGGTCCCTCAAGAGCTCTGATGGAAGTGTACGAAGTGATTAATGCTGTTTTCGTATCTGCTAACACAGCATCCATTCCGCAACCCATGAATCAAGGAGTGATTTTGACTTTCAAACCTGGTTGTTACAAAAGTATATTTCATAAAGCTATAGCTCCCATACATAGTGACTTCTTTGATGGATCTGGGAAAAGTACATTGAAAACATTCTAGAAAAAATTCGTAATTCTAGATGCCATTAAAAACAATCATGATTCATGGAAATAAGTCAATATATCATGGGAGGAGGGCAAAATAGTCTTAGAAGAAATTGATATCATCTCTTATAAATGTCTTTGAGGGATTCAAGATTTCAGGGGAAGAAGTAACTGCAGATGTGGTAGAACTAGCAAGAGAACTAGAATTAGGAGTAGAGTCTGAAGATGTGACTGGATTGCTGCAATATCATTTTCAAGCTTGAAGAGATGAGGAGTTGCTTCTTATGGATGAGCAAAGAAAGTGGTTTCTTGACATGAAATCTATTTCTCATGAAGATGCTGTGAACATTGTTGATGTCAACAAAGATATAATTTCATATAAAGTCAGTTGATAAAGCAGTGCCAAGATTTGAGAGGATTGAACTCCAATTTTGAAAAGTTTTTCTGTAGGTAAAATGCTATCAAACAGCATCACATATTACAGAGAAATCTTCTGTGAAAGGAAGAGTCAATCAATGCAGCAAACTTCATTGTTGTCTTATTTTAATACATTGCCACAGCCACCCCAGCCTTCAGCAACCACCACCCAGATGATTCAGCTTCCATCAGCATGGAGGCAGGAACTTCCCCAGCAGAAAGGTAACTTGCTGAAGCTCATGCTGAAAGCATTTTTAGCAAGAAAGTATTTTTAAATTCAGGTATGTACATTGTTTTTCTGATATAATGCTATCACACACTAATATAGTACAGTGTAAACATAACTGATATGCACACTGGGAAACCAAAAATTTCATGTGTCTCACTTTATTGTGGTAGTCTAGAACAAAACGTGCAATATCTCTGAGGTATTTGTATATAACCTGGTCTTCTATTAATGGCTACTTACTTTTCCCAAAGGATGGCAGACACATCCTGTTGGCCAAATGTGGCAGCACATTGTTCTACCGTTTCTCTCTTCTGACATCAAGGTCTGGTGCTGATTACTCTAACCAGCTTTTCTAGCCTCAGCTCATTTTCCAAGCCCCTTAAGGGACAGTATGGAGTGGCATCTTGTTCACTAGGGACACAGTGATCACCTCAGATCTGGGATCTGCACAGCTCTTTAGCCTGCGGCTGAATAGCTTGAGCTCGAGTCCACACTGGCCCACTCTTTCAACTCCTGATGCCCCTCTTGGGTTGGGGTTGCCGTGTTCCTCCCAGCCTTCCATGCCCTTCACACAGTGGTGGTGTTTACTCTGGGCATGGTGGGGGCTCAGCTGTGACCTGCAGAGCTGGGGCCCAGTGGGTCTGGCTTGGAGAGCTCACAGTCAGGATAGGGATTGCCGCCATCAGGGCCTAAGCCTGGCCCTGTGCCTGACAGTACTCAGCTCACCCACCAGCCTGAGAGCTAGGGGCCCAGAGGGTGCCGGCCAAGCTCTATGTCTTACCATGCTCTCTGCTAGAATTCACACCTTTATTTTCATACTTAATTTTTCCTCTGATTAACATTTTATGATGGAAAGTATCCTTAGGTCCTGATCATATATTTTTTTCTGCTATAAGCTGTTACTAATATTGAGGTACTTTATAAATAATTTTAGATTCATTATTGATTTATTGCTTTGCTTGAATCCCACTTAAGACCTTGGCCCTGGTTCAAACACTGCGCACTTTTTAAAACAGGTAGATGATGACATCTTTTCCTGGGTTTCTTGTCTTCTCTCCTCCTTTCACCTCAGTTTCCACCTCTGTCCTCTCATTTATATTCTTCTCTGGCTTTCCTCTGCTTTTTTCACCCCTCTCATTTCTCTGTTGGCATTATTGTTATTCTTTGTTCCAACTGACCCTTTTGATAAGATTGTTTTCTCTCTTCCTCCTTTTATGTCTCATTTTTTGATATTTCTATATAGAAAGAAATGCAGACAAGAATTACTTACTGGGATTTTTTATAAAGCACCCCTGCTTTTTATTCTTTGCTGGTGATTCATTACTTGAAAATATTGACATCAATTTCCAGAAATTTATAAAAGTCTGTAGTCAATACAACAAATTTCAAATAAACCTACAGTAGTTTGGGGAAGAAAGTACCCAATTTACTACTATTTTTCTTTTCTTGTAAATCACAACAACGAATGTTTGAAACAAGGCTGCATCAGGGCACTGTAAGAAATCAGCCTATGTAAATGAGTTTATTTCCTCAGAGCCCTTCATACTAGTGACTCAGGTTGATGAGAACTCGCTGAACTGTTTAGTTCTTAGTGGGACAGCACTACCTCCTTATATCAAAATTGCCACAATAATGCCTCCTTTTAGTTCTGTTAACCATAGGAAAATACACCTGGGAATATGTAAGAGACCAATGATTTTGAACTAAGATTTTATAATTCCATGCTTTTTAAAGAGATCAAAGTATCAGGAAGGCTGATGTCTCATATCCTCTAATATTGCTGTGATAGCAATTATGCATAGTATGCCCCAAATCATGTAATTTTCTTGTCAGATATTTAATTTAGAGAAGACTGTTACAGGTGGTAACCATTTTAAAAATTATCACTGTGCTCAAACCATATAAAAATTGAGTCAAGGCTGGGCACAGTAGCTCACGCCTGTAATCCCAGCACTTTGGGAGGCCGAGGCGGGTGGATCATGAGGTCAGACCAGCCTGACCAACATGGTGAAACCCCGTCTCTACTCAAAATACAAAAATTAACCAGGCATGGTGGCATGCGCCTGTAATCCCAGCTACTCAGGAGGCTAAAGCAGGAAAATTGCTTCAATTGGGGAGACGGAGGTTGCAGTGAGCCGAGATTGCACCACAGCACTCCAGCCTGGGCGACAGAGCAAGACTGTCTCAAAAAAAAAAAAAAAAAAAAAAGAGTCAAAATATCTTAAAGACTTAAATGTAAGATCTGGAGCCATAAAGCTCTTAGAAAAAAAATGCATAAATTTTTGTGATGTTGGATTAGGCAATGGTTTCTTAGACATGCCACCAAAAAGCATAAGAAATAAAAGGAAAAAATAGATAAATGGGACATTGAAATAAAAAACTTTCATGCTTCAAAGGAAGCCACCAAGAAAGTGAAAGAACAACTCACAGAATAGAAGAAGATATTTGCAAATCACATATCTGATAAGACATTTGTAGCTAAAATATAAAGAACTATTACAACTCAATAAAAGACAACCCAATTAAAAATGGATAAAGGATTTGAACAGACATTTCTCCAAAGAAAAGTATAGAAATGGCCAATGAGAACCTGAAAAGACGCTCGACACCATTAGTCACCAGGGAGCTGAAAATCAAAACCATAATTAGATACCACTTCACACCCACCAGGATGGCTGTTATAAAAAAGATAGATAACGAGTTTTGGCAATGATGTGGAAAATTGGAAATGTCCTAAATTGCTGGCAGGAATGGAAGATGGTATAGCCACTTTGAAAAACAGTCTAGCAATTTCTCAAACAGTTAAGTAAAGTTACCATATATTCCACCAATTCTACTCTTAGCTATGTACCTAAGAGAAATGAAACCACACATACACACAAAAACTTGTATATGAATATTCATGACAGCATCATTTATATTAGCCAAAAAGTGGAAACAAGTCAAATATCCGTCAACTGATGAGCAGGTAAATAAAATGTGGCATACCCATACAATGGAATATTATTTGTCAATAAAAATAAAAAGTACTCATAGATGCTACACCATTGATAACCCTTGAAAGCATGATGCTAAGTGAAAGCAAACAGTCGCAAAGGACCACCTATTATGAGTCCATTTATATGGAATATCCAGAATGGGTGCATCTATAAAGAGAAAAAGTAAATTAGTGATCGCCTGGGGTTGGGTGGTGAAGGAAGGGGAATGGGATAATTAAAGAGTGGTGTGTAGGGAATAGGGCTTCTTTTTAGAGTAATAAAAATGTTCTAAAATTGGTTATGTTGATAGATGAGCTGTGCTATGTATATATTAAAAGCCATTGAATTGTTCATTTTAAATGGGTGAATTGTGTGACATGTGAGGTATATCTCAATAAAGCTGTTACCAAAGTAAAACAAAAGTTCTTTCTTGATTAGAGGAATAAAACCTAAGGAAGATCTTCAGAAACACCAAAAGTGATATGAAGAAATGAGGTGACATCAAAGGTTCTTTGTTCCATGCCAAAATTATATAAACACTGGAAAAAGCATAATTTTAAAAATTCCTATACCAAGAAAGGCTGAAACTAAGAGAAATCACCAAGTTTTATAAACAAAGAAGAAACTCAGTGAAGAGAGCTCAGGAAGTATCAAAACTTGACATGAGAAATCAATACTGGATGCTGAAGCCTGGTTTGGAATTGGAGCCAAGCTCCCTGAACAAATCTCAGAGCTGAGAGTCTGCTTGGCTCACAAACAAAGTACTAAAAACTTTCCACAGCCTTGGGAAGCTGAAAGAAAACTGGTTATTTGTCCAGGGCCGTGGGTTGGCAAAACCGCACCTGGGCCCTGTACCAGAGTAGGCTCTGAATTTACACTATGCTCATAGTAGTGTGCTGGAATCCCAAGCAGAGAAAATAATGCCAAAATTGGCCTATAACCTCTAACGTATATGGGATCCCAGCAGAAGGAACCACTGATTGTACTATAGAAATGGTTTCTTGTAGGAATGGTTTCATGCAAAACAACTGCCAAAACAAAAACACAACAGCTCATAGTAAAAAAATTGCAATATCAGAAAATGAATCAGCCTGAAGTAGAATCAGCAAATAATCAAGTCTAGAAATATAGAATAATCTAGGACATTAAAAACTAAACTTGATATCTTAAAAGGTTTAGACTTAAAGCTCTATAGGCATATAGATATATAGGTATGTATACATAGGTATATATGTATGTAAGTATCGACTTAAAGGTTCATAGGCAGTTATGAAGAACTAAAATGAAATTTCTAGAAATAAAATTATGAATAGATTGGATAAACAATGGACCAGACAGCTAATTAAATAATTAGTGAGTTTGAAGTTAATTATAAAGAAATCACTCATGATGGAATACATAGACATAGAAATGTGGAAACAGAGAAGTCAAGGATAGAATGAAAAAAAATCTAAAGCAGAAATTCCAGATTAAGAGTATGGAAAGAATGAAGGAGAGGCAATAGCCAAGTAGGTAACTGTGTATAGTAGAGAAGTGAATCCCCAGACTGAAGGAACAACTAGGCCCACTTAGAAACATCACAGTGAAACTGTGAAATGGATAGGAATGTAATGGAAAGGAAATCTTTAAAGATACTGATATCCTGGACATAGTGGCTCATACCTGTAATCCCAACACTTTGGGAGGCTGAGGCAGGAGGATTGCTTGAGGCCAGGTATTCAAGAACAGCCTGGAAAACAACAAGTCTTTGTCTCTACAAAAAAAAAAAAAAAAAAAAAACACCACACATGGCAAGAAAAGTAACTTAACCAAGTATATATTTGTATATGTTTATATAATAATTGAAAAATGATATACCAGGTAAATTAGAACAAAAAGAAAAAATGGTGGTATAGTAAATTAACAGATAAAATAGAATTTATAGTTAACCATTGGTAAAGATAAAGAGAAATATTAATAAAGATATTCGTCAAAATATGCATTATGAACCAAAATGAATTTACAAAGCCAAACATTAACAAAATAAGATGAAATGAAATTATCCAAATAGGAGATGTTAACACATCACCTCAGAAATTAGTAAATTAATCAGATGAAAATATTTAGAAAAAATATAGAAGACTTCAGTAACTCACTGAAGCTGATATGACAGATGCATGTATGACTGCATGCTCTGCAAGGCAAATATCTATTTTCTCAAGCACACTAAATTCAGAGGCAGGTTTTTTTGTGGTGGTTAGAAGAGCAGACTATGGGGTTTGACTGAGTTTATCTTAGCACTGCCGCTTACCAGCTGCATTACTTGGTTAAGATACCTTATCTTGCTATGGCTCAGATGCCTCACTCGTAAATTACTGATCACCACAGTACCTTGTGCGTTTGTGAGCTTTAACAAGTTAAAACATTTTAACTGTTTAGAATAGTGCCTAACACATGGTAAATACTTGAAAAATGTGAATTGATATTATTACTCTAGATGACTGCAAAAGAGGAAGCACAAAATTCCGTGAAATAAATTTAATAAAATGTGGCACCAACTATAAAAAGTAGCCCCAACTTCCCCATATAGCTGGAAATTGAAAAATAGACTTCTAAATAATTAATGAGTTAATGAAGAAAGTTAAATAGCTATCGTATAATATTTGTAACTAAATCAGTGAACATAGTATATACAAAAACTTGTGGCATACAGTGATCAATTAAATTGAAGTTTCCAAAAATGAATGTACATATCAGAGAATAAGTCATTTCGAACTAAATGAAAGAAGGTTCAACCCAAGCAGTTAGAGGAGGAAATAGCAGAGAACCTCTGATGAAAGTGGGAAGGGGAACAGCATACAAGAAGAAGCATAAAGTAATAAAATAGCAAACAGAAAGAATGGAGAAATTACTAACAAAATACAAAGGATGGATTTTTGAAAAGGGTGTTAAAATAGACATGCCCATGACAAAATCGATCAATTTAAAAAGCACACATTAACACATACAGGCAATATGAGAAATAAAAAAGGATATAATTTCAGATCTATTGAAGATTTTTAAATTCCGAGAGAAGAATTTGAACGTGTTATGCTAAATAACCTGCAATCTTAGACTAACTGAACAATTTTCTAAACATAAATTTTCAATATCAACTTGGGAAGAGAACATCTAAGTATACTAATATTATAATTTAAAGCATTAAATGAATAGTAAAAATGCTGCTTTCTTCCCCAAGGATGCATGCTGTCAGTTAATATTTATTGTAGCTAGGTCCTAGCCTATGGAATAAAGTAAGAAAAGTATGTAGAGAATGGAAAATAAATAACAAAATGTTTGGTTGCATAAGTATGTACATAGAAAATCTAAGAGCACTTACTGACAGATTTCAGATGTAATAATTTTGTTGTATGTAAGAATCATTTAAGAATATTTTATAATCCAGAAACAAATAAAAATATTACATTTAAAAAATCAAAGTAGCAATAATAGCCATAAAATGCCTATAAGGTAGCTAATTATTATTTTTGTACCTTTATTACAAAACAGAATAGAGATCTCAGAAACTGACCATATAAACCATCAAATTAATAGGATGGCATTAAAAATTAGTGAGGAGAGGATAGATTATTGATGACATTGAAGTAGTAACACAAATACAAAGATAAATCGGGTTTGTAGCTGACAACTAAGCTAAAATGTAGACAAATTTAAACACATAGATATTGAAGCAAAAAAAGCTTAAATTTTGTAGAAAATATAGTGGAATCTATACATATATATTCTGCCTTGGAATAGCAAGTGATTTCTTTAAAAGCATACTAAAAAATATAAATAAACAAAAGGGAGAAGACAAATCAATTTACACCACAACTACTTAAAAGCTATAGTATATCAAAAGGAAAAGCTAAAAGGCCAGTTACAGATCAAAAAATGATAATTGTGTTATATATACTTGAGTCTTTTTATATAACTAAACAAAAAAAGACTAGGTTCCAGGCCTGTAACTCTAACAAATTACGAAGAAATGAAAACCAATTTATTGAGTAGAATAAAAACCCAAGAATGGGAACAAGAAGTTTATAAAAAGGCATAAGAAAATGGCCAATAAATGAGAAAACACTCAACCTCACTGGTAATCAAGATCATACAAGTTTTTTTAAAAATCAAGGATATATAATTTTATGTCTCATCAGGTAAGGAAAAAAAATTGAAAATATCTGCAGGACCAAATATGGGAGGAGTTATAGGGAATTGGAAATTATCAAATACTAGTGGTGGGAGAATAAATTGGTAAAACTACTTTAGAGGGCAATTTAACAATATCAAGTAATGTTGAAAATTTGCATTCTATACTAGTAATAGTAGGGAAATTCTCATGTATGTGCCATGGATGTTAATAGCTGCATTGATTTTAATAGTGAAAAATTGGAAACCATGTAGATTACCATTTATACATGACATATAAGAGTTACAATAAATGAACTATATCTTCGTGTACCAACATTGGCCAAATATTGAGAACATAATGGTGATAGAAACAAAAAAAATCATGGTATAATATACTCTTTATGAATAGATACATATAAGGGAAAATAAAAATATGGATGGGGAAGGATTCACAGCAACTTCAGTATTATAATAATGTCTGGGTAGGAAAATTAATGTTTGGTGCTATGTGATCTAACAGCAGGAGAATAGCTGGCTGGTGTGGAATGGGAAAGGCATGTCTGAGCATGGCTGCAGGCCACAGAGGAAAATTCACCCATGAAAGATTTAGAGTGATTGCGGGAGTCACAAACCATAGAACAATTTTAATATGTTCACCATATCAAATGGAGTCTTCATTATTTATAAGTCTCCTCAGTTATATACTAATATTCACAGGTCAAGAGAGTGATTTTATTTCCAGAAAAACAACAGAATACGAATATATAAAAAGTATATTTAAAAAAGCAAACAGACACGAATATATAAAAAATATGCAGTGTTTTTCCAATATTCCCAATTTAAAATCCATGTTTTGGCCAGTAAATGTGTTATGTAGAGTGTAGTAGAATATTTGAACTCAATTATGCTTGCAGCTTCCATAAATAAATCTGCCTCTGTTTAAAAGAATTGGAGTTAATATCTACAAACTGTGTAAAATATTAGCACATTTTAATGAGATTTTGTTTATGCTTTTGTAAAACTATTTGTTCTGTAACATTTTAATTAGTAATTGTTTCTTTATAATGAATAATATGCTTTAATTTCACAAATATATCTATATTGAAAATATCTTAGCAGAGGCAATCATCTTCTAAATAATTTTTAGCAAACTACATTTCTTAAGAAGGTATGGATTCTTATTCATATAAATAATTATATTTTGCAGACTCACCACCAATAGTCTATTAATACCTTCTATAGCAGACTTTTCCTTAAGGATATTAGATTAAGGAATAGCAAGGAAGTCGATGTGGCTTGGATAAAAGTAGCAAAGGGAAGAGTAACAGAAGATGAAGTCAGAGAATTAAGGAGGGGGCGTCCAGATCATTAAAGGAAAGAATGAATCAGCCACTTTTAAAATATGAATATGTGGTATAAGATTGGGAAAATGAGTTTATAATCTGGATAGGAATCTAGGCTCCATCATAAACTTCTTATTTGGAAGTTATTTGTCCTTTTTTTCCCTCAGTTTTTCAGTCTGCAAAAATGGGAGTCACAGTCTTACTGGACTGTTTTGATAGTTAAATATGATAACGTAATTCTGTAATAAAGGAATATGAGAATTAAATTTGAGAAATAATTCTTCAGAATTTATATTGCAGAATGCCAGATACATATTCGTGTCTAACACATATTAGTATTCCTTCCTTTCAGTCTTCCCAATTAACATATTCTGTTCAAACCATGAGGGCAGTGGAGAAGTTCAAATTGCTTTAGGAAGAGCTATAAACAAAATCAATGACCCAGAATTTACCATGAAAGAAAGTGGAATCTTGTTCACGTAGTAAAATAGAAGGATGATTTGTTTAGGATCTTCAGGATGCATAATGGATAGGCTTCTGGAGGCCCATGCACCACTCAAATTGTATGTAATTATCTTTATGTATATGCATTTCATTTAGATTTCTGTCTAAACTTGCATCAGACTCTCAAAGTACCCATCTCCTCTGAAATATTAACATGCACTGGCTCTTAAACGTGAATGGTACATCCTTTATAAAACAGAATGTTACTGAGGATCATCTAGGCTACTTTTCACACTTGGATAAGTGCATTTGCTTCACTTTCAAAATGTGAATTGCACATACACAAAAAAATTCTTCTTCCTTTCTCCTTCCCTCTCCATTAAATTGCAAATAGCTTGGGGAAAGTGCAACAGATCTGATCTCGGTCCATCATACCTCAAGATGAGTTAATTCCCTGGGAATCTGAGGTGGGGTGATAAAGGACTTCTGACATAGAGTTGGCTTCACTTTGTCAAATTTAGTAGAGGCAAGCCAAGCTTTTATCTATTCACATTTAATGCATTGAAAAACCTACTGTGTACTACAAGCTGTGCCAGGTACTGGAGCTGCCATGGTGAACCAGAGGGGGAGGTAAGCAAACAAACCAGTGAGGAGATTTTAAATTACAGGGGCAGGGGACTGGGGTTGGGGACAGGGGTGTGGGGGTGTGTAGGGAGAGGTGTGTGTGCCCTGATGGAAACCAACCCTGCTGTCTTTCGGGAGGCTGTTTATAATGCAGTGGTCTGGGAAGGCCTCTCTTGAAGGGTGTGTGTGTGGGGTGTGGGGTGTAGGGTGGGGGGACACATTAGACTGGGACTGCCAAAAAAAGAACAAGGAAAACCAATCCAAGGCAGAGACCTCAGGTAAGTGGGAAAAGGTAAGGCCTGTTCAAGGAACAGAAAGGAGTGTCAAAAGACAAAATTACAACAAATTTAAAGACCTCAGTTGGCTCTATTTGCGAATCTAGAATCCATAAAATATAAGTGTTCCAATGAGTTGATCAGAGGGGGTTAGTTTTAACAGAAAGGACTGGAAAAAAGCAGAAACAAGGAACATGAAGTAGAGGGTCATTTAAGCATTACTTTTCTTGTAGGGCGGGAGTAGGGAGACAGAACAGTGGAAACATAACTTAGAGCAGAGGAAACTTCATTATCGTACCAATGGAATATTGAAACTGGCCTGTTTGGGAAATTGGTTGTTTAGTGACAGAACTTTGGTGTGAGTTTTTATCTTTAGTCAGCCTTGTTAGAGCCGAGTGCAGGAGCTTAGTTCATAACAATGACCTTCTATAATTTTTATTTAACAGAAGCCAGTGTGGCTTGAGCATCCTGTGTGAGGGAGACAGTAAGCAGTAAGGTTGGAGGGGCAGGCAGGAGTCCGATCATACCAATGCTTATAGGCCAAGGTTGGGAATTTGGGTTTTTCTGTAAGAGAAATAGGAGTAAACTTAAAAATTCTGAGTAGAGGGAGAGACCTGATTTAAGTATTTAAACTATGACTCCAGTGATCCTTGGAAAGGGACTTTAGGGGGTCAATGTAGATATAGGGAGTCCCCCCAGATCCAAACCACCAAGATATCTTGCAAATTCTATCACTTCCAAATGTATATCTCAGATCTAGCCTCTTTGGCAGTGTAGGGTTGAGGGATGGGGTTAATTACCAAGTTCTTGGCTTGAATAACTGGAAGAATGGGGTTATTATTTTCTTTGATGAGAGAGACTAGGAAGTTTCATATTTTAGTGTGTGGTGAGTGGAAAATTGTGTCTTCTCCTCCCTCCCTCCCTCCCTCTTTTCCTGTCTTCCTTCCTTCCTTCCTTTTTTCCTTACTTCCCCTTCTTTTGACAGGTTCTCACTTTTTGCCTAGGCTGGAGATGTAGTGGCAGGATCAAAGCTCACTGCAACCTTGAACTTCTGGGCTCAAGAGATCCTCCCACCTCAGTCTCCTAAGTGGCTGGGACTACAGGCATCTTCCACCACAGATGTTCTCTATTTTCAATATGTCAAGTTTTAGGTACCTAGTAAACATCCAGTAATATAATAGAATATAGGAGTCTGAAGTACAGAGGAACTGTGCAGCCTTGAGATGAAGATTGAGAATCAACAGTATACAAAGGCTATTTTGACTGCAGGATGAATAAGACAGAGAAGTAAAGAAGACCTGGACAGGCAGTCCGTCTCACCTGACACATATTGCTCCAAGAGAAAGCATAGAAATGATTTTGCAGGTGCAGGTGGGAGTTGAGTCAAGCCTAAGAGGATTTCTTTTCTTTTTTTATTGAGATGAACTTTTTTAGAGCACATTTGCTTATGAATGGAAGTGATCCAGTTTTAGGGAGTAAATGATGATGCCAAGAGAAGATGGCTCACTGCAATTGTGAGCTTTAAGGGCTGAGACATGTCTTCTACACATAGGTCAGATATTCAACTTCCTTTCTTTATCTGGGTAACTCAGTGGAAAATGGTTGCTTATAAATGCAGCTGCCACCCCTGCCTGCAGAATCACAGGCAATAACACCATTTGGTTAAGAGGTTTTATAAAGCTTAGACAGACTCCTCAAGGCATTAATAAAAGCAAAGACACCCTCCTGTGTAGTTGTGGTTGTACACAGAATTTTCACTATTATTTGAATTTCTCCCTTGTCCCTTCTAGAATAAACGTAGTTTCTCTAGTGAGTAATTAGGTCAATTTTTAAGATCCTTTGAGTAAAGATCTTCCTACTCAAGGAAAAGAAAGTTTATTTTGCTTTTGCCACAGAGTAAATGTACCATGCAATTACAAAGAACTTCTTCTTTATCAATAAGACATTTGCATCGAGAATCTAGTCTTAGACAACTTTCTCAAAGGACTGGAAGAAAGGTACACTAATTCCCCAAATGCCACAAAACAAGAGGTAATTGTCCCAGCCAAGAAGTCTGCCACCTACAGGACAGAAGGAAAGAATGCACGAATCTTAGAGTGGATAGTATGTCACTTTGATGGGTATTCCCCAAAACAAGAATTAAACAGCAATGTGTAACTTACTAACTTTTCCCTGACCTAAGGGCTTCAACATTTTATCATTGTTTGGTTTAGGTGATGACTTGGCATTGTTGTATATTTGCTTTCATTTCCAATTCCTTGCATCAAGAAGTATCCCACAAGTGAATCAGCTAAAATATTTCCTGCTTTATCTACATCATGGGACTAGATATTATGAATTTATTCAGTGGTCTGATTGACCTCTAAACTTAGTTATATAAAGGAAGATATCACCATGTAACAGAACCCATCCCCAAGGCTACTCCAGACAAAATTAGGAGAATAACAAATAAATGCAAATGAAAGTCATGTAAAAATAGTACTGTTTCCCCTATAAATTCTAATCACTCAAACTGTGTGTCCATTTTTCAACTGCATCTACTCAGATCCTTCAGAACAGATTGTTGAAAAAATAAATGTGGTGATGTTATTTTTGTTATTTGATTTTTTAATTTACAAGCATTCCCTGCAGATATCACAGTGACAGCAAATTTATAGAGTGCTAATAAAAAGGATGCACTGGATGGAAATATTTTAAGATATGATATTTCTTCAAGTAATTACTCAAACCAGTAAGGTCTGTAGTTGTAACATTTTGCATATAAGCCTGTTCTTTTATTAATTATTTAAATTCAGGAATAAAATAAAGATGTAATTTACTTTTGGAAAAAAATGTAGATTTTTGGCAATATGTGAGAACAAGTACAAAAAGCTGATGAAAGTTCATGCCTCTTAATCATTGAGGCCATTTTTCTCCTTTAAAGAAAGACTCTCCATTCTCAGAATCCAGCATCTGGCACAGAGCTTCACAAGGCAAATGGCATCAGGAAGCCAGGAGTGTTTTCCTGGCAGCTTGGTTGGGTCGCCTTCTCCTGGACACCTGCTGTGTTGCAGGCATTTTATCACCTCTTTAATTGCTGGTGGTTCACTTCATGATCAGTGTTAAGTATTTTCTCCATGGGAAGGAAGTGTGGGATATAAAAAATCATAAGAGGGCTGGGTGTGGTGGCTCACACCTGTAATTCCAGCACTGTGGGAGACCAAGGCAGGTAGATTGCTTCAGGTCAGGAGTTCGAGACCAGCCTTGCCAACATGGTGAAACCCCATCTCTACTAAAAATACAAAAATTAGCCAGGCATGGTGGTACATGCCTGTAATCCCAGCCTCTGAGGGGGCTGAGACAAGCTAATCCCTTGAACCTGAGAGGCAGAGGTTGCAGTGAGCCAAGATCGTGCCATTGCACTCCATCCTGGGGGACAGAGCGAGAGTGTCTCAAATAAATAAATAAATAAATAAATAAATAAATAAATAATATAAATCATAAGGGCTGCCCTTTACAAATTCTGGTTCTGCGACTTCCTTTGGGGAAGGAAGTCAAGTTTCTTAGCTGTTCTGAGACTTAGTTTTATCATCTGTAGAATGAGATTAACAGTATTTATCTTCAGGGTTGCTGACAGAATTTAAAATAAAATATGCAAGTTAGCTAGCACAATGTAGATGATCCAAAAGTGGTAGCCACTCAACTCTTCACAAACGGTAGTTCATGGACCATGTAAGTCAAGAATTAAGGTACAACTATTATGAGTAAGAAAAAAAAAAAGAAACACTCTCCACTTTCTTATGAAAGGATTCATATTTCTTGAGGTTATAGTCTACATCAGTAATTAAAATATATAGAAAATATTCTTATTGTAATAAAAGCCATCTATGACAAACCCACAGCCAACATTATACTGAACAGGGGAAAATTGAAAACATTCCCCCTGAGAATTGGAACAAGACAAGGATGCCCACTTTCACCACTTCTATTCAACATAGTACTGGAAGTGCTAGTCAGAGCAATCAGACAAGAGAAAGAAATAAAGGGCATCCAAATCAGTAAAGAGAAAGTCAGAACTGTTGCTGTTCACTGATGATATACCTAGAAAACATTTTTTGACATGCACTATGCATAATGCAAAAATAGGTAAGTTATTATCATTACCCATAAGGAATATTCACTTACAAATTAATTGTAATGCAAGGTAGGTAATGGTTTAAGAGAATTCCAACTAGCTACAGAAGCACAGTGAAGACAGAAATTACTTTTGGTTTAACAACTAAGGAAGACAAAATAAGACATAACAGCTAAGAATGAAGTAAGCTTAGCATTTACATAAATGTAGATGTGTGGAAGAGCGCTCCTGAGAAATTAAAGATTCTCAAAGCATGATCCCAGCACCAGCTGCTGCTGCATCACCTGGGAATTTGTGAGAAATGTAAGATTTTGCGTTCCACCCAGACCTAGTGAGTCAGAAATTCTGTGGATTCTTCCAATGACGTGTGTTTTAACAAGCCTTCCAGGTGATTCTGATGCATATTAAAATTATATCCACTCGATTAAACCATCCAAGTGAAACCAAGAGCTGGGAAAGATAAAGCCATTTCAGGGGATGGAAGATAGTTCAATTTTTCTGGACTTTATGGTGTAAGAGAGGCAGTGGCAAAAGAAAAAGCTAGGTTGATGTAATCTAAATGAAGGGTTTCCCTGTTACGTTTTATCTAGTTTAACTTTATTCCATTGGTGGAGGGGAACCATGGAAAAGGCTGTTGAGGGAACAGGGACAAAGGCACTGTGAGCGCTTTTAAAACTTGGGAACAACTAATTTTCTGCCCACTAAAAGCTCACTGAACCAGAAGGAATTACAGTAGACACATTAAATGGTTTGCCCAGTTGCCTTTCTGAGAAGCATCCACACTCCACCCCAGTTCTGTCACCCTGATGTTCACGTACCAATCTTTACAGCTGTGAGCCTCCTTCCAGCTATGTTTGCCCAGTTGACCACAACTCCACTGATGGGCAAACATGGGTACCTGACTCAGCCAGAGCCAATAAGGATCCATTCCTTTTTAGTGCATAGTGAAAAGGAGATTTTATAACTGGGAGAAAGCAAAGGAGAGAGGGGAAAGAGGAAAAGCAAATAACGGAGAAGTTGGAGAGCAAGTGAAGAAAGGAGTGGGAGAGAACAGGAGCACAGCTGCAGGCATATGGCCCCTGGGTCCTGCCCATTCCTGAGATCCAAACACCATTCATAGGTGCCTTAGGTTCCAGGTACTGCCACTGCATCCTTACAGTAAAGTCCCTTTTTTGCTTAAGGTACTTGCTGCTCATCAAGGTGCCATGATATCAAATTTAAGTCTATATGTATATGTAATCTTGTGTCAGAGATTACTTACGTAGAATGGGTCATGCATAAAAGGACTTGGTTAACTTGTATGTTTTCCTGGGTCCAGAAGGAGTCCTAACTGCTTCATAGGTCAAGTCAGAAACCAGGCCTCCTGTCTCTAGAAGGTAGCCTTTGCAAGACTCGTCCATCAGAGGCTCACCTATTCTATGACCTGGAGCCTCTTAAAGTAAGTGCAAAATTTAACACAGCGAAGTAAAGAGAACAAAGGCTTAAAAAAAAAAAAAAAAACCTTGCGACCTCCATCATCAATTATTACATGTTACAGATCAAACAAAACACCAGTAACTGGTGTTGCAGAGAAAAGCAGATGCCAAATTCAGCATGCACTGTCTCCAGTGATCTGATTCTTTCATCCTCTAAGGCCAGTCAAGTAACATTGTTGTTAACATAAAACGTCTGAAAGAAACGGAGGAGGCAAGTAGTACTGATATTACTCCATCTGATGCGTCCTTCTTCGAAAACCCTGGACTTGTGGTCTATACGTATGAAACATTCCGTCCATCACAAAATTGTTTTCTCTGAACTTTGAAAATAATGTGGATGCTAGCAAAGTTACTGTTTACTTCTAAACTGCTTGGAGTAACACTAGGTCATTTGAACAAAACGAAATTAAAAATGTTAGTCTATCATGATCAAGGACAACCCAAAACTTTAAAATACTAAAAAAGGTGAAATTTTATTCATTTTTTTATAAATACATATATATAAGTATACAAATATATGAAAAATATACAGAAATAAATATATGTAAAAGTATATAACATACACATATCTTGATCAAAGATTAATTACACAGGCTGGATTATGTGAGGAATAAGTCACACATCACTAGATTTTGCAAATACAACACTTGTAAATTCTCTTAAAGAAAGTACTCTCAATACATTTTAAGATTTCTAAGAAGGTTTATTAAATGTTCCAATTTGGCAAAAAACAATTTCTAATCTTTCTAGTTCAGTTCTATAAACCTATTTACTGTCAGCTTTTTCTTTTCATTTAATCCTTTTTTTAGAACTGGGATAATTTAGGATAAAAGAGAAGGGTAATGATTACTGAATACCATCCTGCTGTTGACAACCTGTGGCCCTTCCAGCTACTAACTGAGGAAATGCTACTGTCTTAGATTTTTTATTTATTTGTTTCTAATGATACATTCCACCAACTCCCTTGCTAAGCTTTTGTCTAATGATATCTGAGAAAGGAAAAAAAAAAAAAAAACATGTCAGGCACTGCTTTCTAGCTCAAGCACAATGTTATGGGTCATGCTGGGCCTGGCTGCCTAGGATCTGGGATACACAGAAACAGGCACACAGAATGGCTGGAGCACGGCACTCTCCAGGCAGGGAGGGATGACTCAGATGGATACAGTGCCAATGGCTTAAGCATATGTAAGAGGTAGACATCTCCATCCACGAAGGAGGTCGAAACCAGAAACAGCATCACACCTATGCATATTTAACACCAACTCCTCCAGTGAGTGGAGATGTGGGCCAGACTGCTCTGCCAGGCAGCCATTCTCCTTGGTCTCCTCGGTTGGTTTCAGTATCTGCTGTCTCTGGCATGGCAATACAGCACTCATGCAACAAATACTTACTGAGGACTCTATACAGCTGTAAAAAAACCCCAAAATCCAGTCCCTATGGAGGTTAGGAGAGAAACAATTAACTAAAATGGTAAATGTATAGTATATTAGCTAGAGAGTAATAAAATAAGTGCTAAGGGGAAAAATAAAGCAGGGAAATGTGAAGGGGAAATGTCAGGTGTGGGAGGTTACCATTTTAGACAGAAAGGCTGGGGAGGAACACCCTGAGATGACATTGGAGTAAAACCCTGGGGGAAGGGAGAAAGGAATACATGGAGATAGCTGGGGAATGAGTTTTCTGGGCAGAGAAGACCATTGCAAAGGCCCTGAACAGTCATCTGGGCAGCGAAGACCATTGCAAACAGGTGATTTTCTATGTGTTCAAAGGACAACAACGAGGCCGGTATAGTTGAACCAGAGTGGATTTGGGTGGGGATACCAGGAGATGAGGTCAGATAGAAGATCCAGACCAAGCACATCATAGAGAGGCTCTTGGCTCTCTTACTTTGAGATGGGAACTTATGCGAGGGTTTTCCACAGATGGGTGGCATGATCTGACTTATTTTCTAACGGGATCATTCTGGCTGCTGAGTTGAGAATCGACTTAAGTGGAGAAAGGGTAGAATCAGAGTGGGGGCAGTTAGGAGTTATTCCAGTAGTCCAGGAGGGGCATGATGGTGATTTGGAACAGAGGGATAGCCTTGGAGAGGTGACAAGTTCTCAAATTCTGGGTACATTTCATAAGTGTAGCCATCAGGATTTGCCAAATATCAGATGTATGATAGAAAGATAAAGTATGTACGAGTCAAGAAAGGTTTGCGGTCTGAATAACTGGAAAGGATGGAGTTGTCTAAACAAAGATGGGGAAATCTACCCCAATAAACAGATTGGGAGGGGACCATCAGGATACTAGATTCAGATGTGTTCAGTATGAAAAGCCTTGTAGGTGAAGACTTTTTGGTTGTCATGGCAATTCATGGCTATAAGAACTAGGGATATACATTATAGTATATTCAGCATATTGATGGAATTTAAAGTCATGGGATTAAATGAGATTAGACAAAAGCAACCACTGACATTCAGGAACCTGTCTTGCACTATCACCTAAGCCCTGGTGTTCCCCTGTTGCCCATAGACAATTGCATTGAACACCGACATTGTGCAAGGCCCCTCTGACCACAATGGATCAAGAAAAAATAGACACAGACAAAACATGAACATTTTTAAAAGAAGATCAACTATCTTCCTATTTCAATTATTGACTATTGCTTCCTTGCTAGTTACAGTTGTAACTTTGCTCTAGTCTTCCTTTCTCTATAGATAAGATTTATTGAGATAATCATGGAAGTTTCTGACAGCACTCAATCCAGAGTGAAACTTCACTTCCTTGGACTCTCTCCAAAATCACCCAACCAAATCCCAAACCTTGTAATAATGATTTCTAACCTCATCTTACTAAAACTGTCATGGTTTGCTATGTATGAGTATGTGTTCTCCCTGTTGTAGTGAGTAATAAACCCAGCTTTCTCGATTACAGGTGTGTTTGGATGAAAGGGATTGACTTAGAAAATACATAAACAATATAAGAGCTCTAAGGACTGAGCCCTGAAGCACTCCAACACATAAAGGACAGGGAGATGGAAAGGGGCCAATCAAGGATACTGAAAAGAACAGCCAGGGGCATAGAAGGTAAACCAGGAATGTATGCTGTTCTGGAAGCCAAGTGGAGATGAAAATGACCAACTGCATCAATTGCTTTAGAGCAGTCAAGTAAGACAAGGACTGAGAGCCGATTTGGCAACTTATTAATGATCTTGACAAGGACAGCTGCATGGTGGAAATTATGATTGATGTAGATTCAGGAGAGAATAAGGAAGAGAAACTGGAGGCAGTGTGCATAGACAACTCTTTCAAAATCTCTTGATGCAAAGGAAAGAAGAGAAAAAACAATAACTGGAGGGTGAAGTGGGATCAAAAGAGGGCTGCATTAAGATGGGAGAAGTAGCACTTTTCTATACTGATTGGACAAACAATCCAGTAGAGAGAGGACATTATGGTGCAGGAGAAAAAGTACTGTTGGAGCCATGTTCTTTTCTGAATGGAGCTGGGACCTATTGTATAAGTGGAAGGGTTGGCTAAGCAGCAGCATGGTAAAGGGAGAAGAGATGGGTATGAAGGTATGCAGACCAGATGAGGTGGGTGGGAGCAAAGCTTAGGGAAGAGGTTCCTTCCCTTGTAATTGCTTCTGGTTCTCAGAGAATGGGGATGCAAGATCATCAGCTGACAGTGAGGACAGGAGAGGAAATACTTGAGGTTCAAGGTTTGAGGAGACAGAAGGAAATAGTTGTTTAGGAGAATGAAAGTAGATGGGGGTTTAGGGAAATAAAGAATGATAGCTGAGCAGCATGAAGAACTCTCTTAAGCATACATTAATTCATTTTCCATGTACTTATTCTTTCATTAAATATTTACATAAACTTAACATATAGTAGGAAATGTAGGAGATGAAGCTATGAACTCCTCTGCTTATTACCTTCTCTCCTCTCTGATTGTGAGAATTCCTAAGGTTATCTTCTCAGTTCCTCTTTTTTCCCTTTTAAAATTCCCTCATTTGAGACATCCTTCAATCCCATGCTTTCAGGTATAGCGTAGAGCTAGCGTAAAGCATTCCCAAATATATGCTTTCTCATCAAAACTATAGACCAACTGTCCAGTAAAATTATAATGGGATAAGTATTTATCATTTTAAATTTTCTTTTCTTTCTGTTTTTTTCTTTAGAGACAGGGTGATATGGTTTGGCTGTGTCCCCACCCAAATCTCATCTTGAATTCCCATGTGTTGTGGGAAGGACCTGATGGGAGGTAACTGAATCATAGGGGCAGGTCATTCCTATGCTGATTCTCATAGTAGTGAAGAAGTCTCATAAGATCTTATGGTTTTATAAGGGGGAGTTTCCCTACACAAGTTCTCTGTGCCTGCTTCCATCCATGTAAGATGTGACTTGCTCCTCCTTGCCTTCCACCATGATTGTGAGGCTTTCCCCAGCCATATGGAACTGTAAGTCCATTAAACCTCTTTCTTTTGTAAATTGCCCATTCTTGGGTATATCTTTATCAGCAGTGTGAAAACAGAGTAATACACAGAGTTTTGTTCTCTTGCCCAGGCTGGAATACAGTGGTGCAATCTTGATTCATGGCAGCCTCGACCTCTTGGGCTCAAGTGATCCTGCTAACTCAGCTTCCCATGTAGCTGGGACTACAGGCATGCACCACCACGCCCAGATAATTTTGTATTTTTTTTGTAGAGATTGAGTTTCGCTATGTTGCCCAGCCTGGTCTTGAATTTCTGGCCGCAAGTGATCTTCCACCTTGGCCTCCCAAAGTACTAGGATTAAGTGTTCAAAATTCAGTGTGTACTTTTTCTTAGAGCACCTCTCAATTCAAACCAGCCACATTTCAATAATACGATAGCCGTATGTGGTCTTAATAACAGTACAGCTCTAGACTCACATTTTCCAATGACTACTGGGCACTTCTGCCTCAATATCCCTGAAAATGTTCTAAGCCAAATTAATGCTATCTGCTCAAATCTGTTCCTCTTTCTGTCTTTTATTAAATTTCTATTTTATTTTCTCCTCTCTCTCATTTTCCATTGAGAAAAGAGTCAGAACAAGTGCTCTGGAAGTCTCCTTTCTGTTCCTATCTTCACGCTAGTTCTCACCATGATAATTTCTACCTTGACAATTGCAATAACCTCCTAACTGGTCTCTCCATTTGTAATCTCCTCTCCATTTTATGCTTTGCTTCAGGAGAAATCCCTCTTGATGTCAGGTTTCATGATGTCACTTTAAGTCTTGCTGGAAGGGCATTGGTGCAGATTGTAGTTTCCAAAGTGGATCCACCAATATATCTATTCCATATTTTCTCTTCGTACAATTGTACAGTTGATACTTGTCTATGTGGAGAAGAAGTCCATATTCTCTCCCCTTGAATCTGGGAAGGCTTGTGATCAAAACAGATGCAATGTTGCATAACTTCTGAGTTAGGTCATAAAAAGCTTTCACGTGATTCTCTCTCTTGGGCTCATGTCTTGGGATCCCTGAGCCAAAATGTAAAAAGCTCAGCACTTCTGAAGCTACCATGTAGGAGAAACCATGTGGAGAGGCCACGTGGAGAGAGAGATGTCTAGGGATCCCCAACTCCAATACTATTTGTTTGGTACTTCAGAGGACACCAGCCCCTATACCTCAAGGGGCATCAGTGGATGCTGAGTGGAACAGGGATGAACTATCTACTCTACATCCTACCCAGATTGTAGGGTCATATGCAAAATAAATTTTGCTGTTGCCCCTTAAGTTTGGGGCATTTTGTTACACAGCATTAGATATCTAGAACACTTGTCACTTCTCACTTTTTTTCTTTGTATATCATCCACCTGCCTAATCCTAGGAGGTTCATTATGTAATTAAGGTGATAAGAATAAGACTTTGGCACACACATACAAAAACTGGAAAAAGCTAGTGTTGTTCTATAAGGACAAATTGATTAGCAGTTGCCTTTCACCTCATTCTAGTCTCTTACTTGTGTTGCATAGAAAATGAGGCTTTGGATATGTTAGACAAAGTAAGGATAGCTTCTGTGAATGTCAACTGAACTGTGAAAGATACTATCAATTTTATATTATTTACTTTAATAAACCACACATCCAAAGTAAACTCATTTTAAAAAATAAAGAATGCTGCAAATTAATTGTGTAGAGATAATTTTAAGAATAGGCATAAGTCATGCCTTTCTTATGATTATATTTAATACATGGAGAATATGGCTTCTTGCATTTTATACTGTGGTGCAATAGGAAAAATACCAGGGTAGGAATTGTGTTTTTGTGTGTGTTCTGGCCCTGGCCCACACTGGGTAACGTGAGAGAGTGAACTCAATAATCGATAAAACTCTCCCTCTCTTTTAGAACTAAACTGTTGTAGTCTTTTTGTTTCCACTCTCTTTTATTTTAACCTTCTTTCTTTTTTCTCTCTTACCTCTTCTTCTTCTTTTTTTTTTTTTTTTTCTCTTTTTGCTTTATAACATATTTGTGGACTTTTATATTTTTTTGTTAATAAATAGTTGGGAAGTCAAATGTCATGGTATTAATGTCCATAAAGCTGAATCTCTTATTCAATTTTTTTAATATCAGCTATGTACAAATGGGACATATTATTCAACTCCAGGGTTACAAACACCTGTGCTTACCAGAAAACTCATTACAGAAAATGTTGTTCTTTTCTTAGAATAACATAGCCCTTTGGGCTATATCTTTCAGTAACCAAAGTTTCCCTCCTATAATGTTGCTTAGACAACTTTCTAAAGATAAAATACCATTACCCTTAAGTTCACACTGTGTGATTATTTTGTGGAGGAAATGATTTTGTCATCCCAAGTAGGAATTTGCAGTGGATGAGAGGGGATCATCTTCTCCTACATTTGGTTTTATGGATAAATGCTTTTGCATCTTATGTAGTTACATTTTTTGAGTGAAAGAGTTTGATTTTTAGTTTGAGTTTTAACTGTAGATTTCCAAAGTTTCCTTGACAAATTCTTAAGTCTAGAATGTCATATTCTACTTCTCCTGAATTTGCTGCATTTCCTGGCTCCACAGTTAGTATCTATATGACTCGTGCAACTGAACTGATCTTACCGAGCCTTAAATATGTGTCCAATACTCAGGATTTTTATGAAAGATATATTTCATACTATTATATATATTTTATATTGCTGGAAATTTAGTAGTAATTATTATTTCCATTTTTTTATGTGAGTAATAGAATCTTCGATGATAATCTACCTCCCAACATCCATCTAGCCCCACTCCCCTGCACAATTTTTTCCTGTCTCCATCTCTACATTACTCTGAGGTACTCACCCTGACCCTCTCTCTCACACATGCCTTCCCTGACATGATACCTGGACTTCAAATCCTAGGACGGGAACTCAGCCTTACTAAAAGATATTAGTTCCTTGTTTTAATGGAATTTCCTTCTCTCCATGATCCTATGTGAATAATATAATTTTTGTATTGTATTTATTTTTGAATATATAAGTTCCCAACAAAGATACAAATATTTATACATTCACAAGAAATGATTCTTTAAATATATGCTTTTTTGACTTGACTTTGCCTGGCTATTGCTATGAGATCGTACAAATGTGTTTTGATATTTTTCTTTAAGCTTTATTTGTTTTCTCATCAGGCTATGGTATGTAAAGGAAGTTTAGTAATGAATGATTCATTTCTGTGCAGATTGTGAGATGGAAAAATGCTGATAAGTATACTTTATTTTTACTCCTTTGGGATAAGAAAAAGGATAAGACTAAGTTGGCCTGGGTCAAGCTAAGGCATCTAGCATTGAAAGGGAAGATGGTAGAGCTGCTCAGAGAAGCAAATATAACCACCTCAGCTTTGTCCAACACCCTCTCTTAAACTGCTGAATATCCTTGTCTGGAAAGGATTTCTTGAACTATTTTTCTCTATGAGCACAAATATGTCACTAGTAATAAAGTTGCAGGAATAAAATAGTCATAGTCACCAGATGTAAGGCAGACTTTAAAGTTTAATGAAGTGATCTGATTACATTAAAGTCAATTCTCAGTTAATGAAAGACTGAATATTCATCTAACCAACCTCCATGCCTCTGTTGCTGAGTGGCCCATCACTAATTCTTGCCAATGGTCCAGAGGGCAAAAGGGGCAAGGTAAGGTAGAGATGGTGTGGGCTTGGAGTCAGGGCAATTAGGGTGCAAACCCTGGATCCCACTTACTAGTTGTGATAGGCAAGTGCTAAGGACTAAATTCCACCCCCTCTCACAAATAAGTTCATATGTTGGATCCCTAACCTCCAATGTGACTATTTTGAGATAGGGCTTTTAGGAGCTTATTATGGTTAAATGACAATATAAGAGTGAAGTGCTAATCCAATGATATTGGTGGCTTTATAAGAAGAAGAGAAAGAGGCCGGGCGCGGTGGCTCAAGCCTGTAATCCCAGCACTTTGGGAGGCCGAGACGGTTGGATCACGAGGTCAGGAGATCGAGACCATCCTGGCTAACACGGTGAAACCCCGTCTCTACTAAAAAATACAAAAAACTAGCCGGGCATGGTGGCAGGCGCCTGTAGTCCCAGCTACACGGGAGGCTGAGGCAAGAGAATGGCATGAACCCGGGAGGCCGAGCTTGCAGTGAGCTGAGATCCGGCCACTGCACTCCAGCCCGGGCGACAGAGACTCCGTCTCAAAAAAAAAAAAAAAAAAATAAATAAATAAATAAATAAATAAATAAAGAAGAAGAGAAAGAGAGATCATTCTCTCTATCTCTCCATGCATGCACAGAGGAAATGCCATGTGAGCATACAGCAAGAAGGCAGTCATTTGCAAACCAGAAAGAGAGCTCTCCCCAGAACCTGACCATGCTGGCATCCTGATGTTGGACTTCCAGCCTCCAAACTGTTAGAGAATACACTGCTGTTCTTAAGCCACTCAATCTATAGTATTTTATTATGGCAGCCTGAGTAAACAAAGACAGCAAGTGACTTAACCCTTTGCCTCTGTTACAATAGAAATAATAATACCTACCTCACAAGATCATTGTGAGGACTAAAAGAGATCATGTACATAAGGAGTTGGACATTTAAAGAAAATAAGAAAAGTTTCAGCAAAAATATTGTCCATATTTATGTATGATTGCAAAACAAGTTTGATTACATACCCCTTGCCCCATGGCTCAGACACTTTCAGAATGCTTGTTAAAAATACAGATTCTTGGACCCACATTAGACCTGAAGAATTAGAATCTCTGTGAAAGGGCTAAATAATTTGGATTTAACAAATTCCAGATGATCTTTTGTACACTAGAATTTAGGGGCACTGCCCCAAAGGAATACTACATTAATCAGTGTCTCAAAATGTTGTTCTATAAATGCTTAATGCCAGGAATTCAGATTAAAGCAATTTATGTCAGTAGATTCCAATTGACAAGGAGAAGATTAACAGAAGTTCTTATCTGAAAGCTACTATCTGAGTCTGCTTGGCTATTGTTAATCAGCGCAAGACTTCTTTAGATGTACTATAAAGGACAGTGGGTGAGTGCTGGTTGTAAAATTAATTAAGATAATGTAATAAGATCCCTGTGCAATTTTATAAATTGCCACCCTATTTAAATATCACTTTCTGATCAATAATATATGAGAACACAGTGTGTTCGGGAAAAAAAAAAGAACTGAAAAAAGTTACTGCTCATAATTCTTTATCTGTGCTGTCTTGAATAAAAAAGTAGCAGGTGAAGTTGTCTTTCTGTAGGCACACGTAACAGCTGAGCAGAAGGAAAACAGCAGCGCTGTTCCTCCCCGGCTCACAGAAATATTGACTCCTTTTTTAGTGATACTAAGTCTCATCTAAATGATTAAATCTTTAAAAAGAATGCCAAATACCCAGCAAATGGTAATTACAATGCCTAATCCACCTCCTCACTTCTTCGTGCAAGACAATATTTACTCTGGGTTATGTGTTTGCCAGAACAATCACAGCCCAGCTTCAGCTGGTGGGTGTTCAGCTGTATCTTTGCCATGCATTTTTGCAGGATGCTGTGAAGACCCAACTGAAACTAAGAAGCTTCGTCAATGGTTAAAAATGTCTCACTAGAAATGTATTTGCATTTCACTTGGATCTCAATTTGATTTCTTTTTTTATTCCAAATAATTTTAGCTCTCTTCTCTCTTCCTTCCTTTGCTATGTGCCTAATCTCACAAGCCATATGTGATAATGAGGTTTTTTTTTTTCTATTTTATAGTCCCCTTTAGTTTATATAATGGATTTAGTCCTTATGAGCTTCTACCATGGACTAGGCACACTGCTAGTTACTGAAGTCCAGATCTGCCAAAACTGACATAAAACAAAACAGGAGGCTGAAAATCCCAACACTTCATGGAGCACATTTGTCATGACCCTCACAGGATTATGTCAATCATTATGTGTTATGGATAGTTACCTTCTTTCAGGAAAGTTATCTTCTTTAATAATACATTTGTAAGTCTCATGATCATTGTTTATCATGTTTGAACAATTGTTTACAAATTAAATGCTTTAATTTTTTTTCCTTCCAATTCTCCTCAAACATTTTTAACAATTGTATTAGTTCCCTATTGCTGCTGTAACAAATTACCACAAATTTAGTGTCTTAAAAGAACACAGGTGTATTGTCTTACAGTTCTGGAGGTTAGATGTTTGAAATAAGTCTCTCTGGACGAAAATCAAGGTGTCAGCAGGACTGCATTCTTTTCTGAAGGTTCTAGGGAGAATCTGTTTTCTTGCACTTTTCAGCTTCTAGAAATTCAGCATTCTAGAAGTTCTCTAGAATGCAAGAATCTGTTTTCTTGCATTCATTGGCTTATGGCCACCTTCTATCTTCAAAGCCAGTGATGACCAATGGGGTCTTTCTGATTATGCCTTCTCTCTGGTCTGGCTCTTCTGCCTCCCTCTTCCTCATTAAAGGAGCTTTGTGATCATATTGAGTCTTCTAAGATAATCCAGGATAATCTTCTTATTTTAAATCCAGCTGATCAGCCATCTTAATTCCATCCCCAACCTTTATTCTCCTATGCAACATAATATATTCACACGTTCAATGGGGAAAGAGATGAACATCTTTGGTGGCAGGCATTAGTCTGCCTATCACAAATATGTAGTGATTCTTTCCTGTTTCAGAAGTTAAACGGTATTTAGTAAGTCTTTTTCTTCTTACTGTGTAGTTTTGGGTGGAGTTCCTCTTCTCTTCAGCAGTTTGTGACTTAGAAATCACTTACTTTCAGGATCAGCTAAACAAACTGTAAAAGACTCATCTGCTTTGCAGTATCCTGTAGCCTCTTAAAACATCCCTTTCTGGTATCCTTCTGCTCAAGGCCATTCTGTTGTTCTCCTGGATCTACAGCTGGTTGTGCCTTTGCATTTTTCCCTTGCTATTTGAACTTTGTTCTCTTTAGTGAGTATTCTCTTCTCTATTCCATTGTATTATAGGCAGATAAACCTATTTAAAATTTTTCTTCAAATTATTGTGTTTTTTCTTTGGCAGAAACGTTAAATGGTTTAACAATTTATTGATCATATCTAACTTTTTCTGCCGATGTAGGTTTGTCAGCTTCTGTTTTATTCCACACTATCATATTTATTCCTCCCAACAACATTTGTTTGAAAATAAAGGCCAGAGCTGGTCATGGTGGCTCACACCTGTAATCCTAGCACTTTAGGAGGCCAAGACGGGGGGATCATGAGGTCAGGAGATCGAGACCATCCTGGCTAACGTGATGAAACCCCGTCTCTACTAAAAATGCAAAAATAAATAAATAAATAAATAAATAAATAAATAAATAAGCCAGGCGTGGTGGCAGGTGCCTATAGTCCTAGCTACTCAGGAGGCTGAGGCAGGAGAATGGGATGAATCCGGGAGGTGGAGCTTTCAGTGAGCCGAGATTGTGCCACTGCACTCCAGTCTGGACGACAGAGCGAGAGTCCATCTCAAAAAATAATAATAATAAATAAATAAATAAATAAAAGCCAGACTTCATTCAGATTTCTTTGATTTTTACCTAATTCATGTTCATTTTCTGTCCTGGGATCTATGTTACATTTAGTCAGTAAATGCAGTGGCAATGACATTCTGGGACTTGTGATGCTAAGTCAGAAGAAGACTTATACCTTCTATCCGAGACTCTTATCAAAAGATACCCCACTCTCTAAGACCACCATATCAGAGGGGCCAACATAGATGCTATGGTCAATTGTCCAGCCGAGCCCATTCTTCTAGCCATTACCGCCAAGACTGTAGAAATATAAGTAAAGCTGACTTGAGCTCTCTGGAGCAGCCCAACCACCAGCTGAGTACCATCAAGTGACTTCTGTCAACGCCATATGGCACAGATAATTTCTCAGGCAGGCCCTTCCTGAATTCTTGAGTCACACATTTATAACAGATGATAAGATGGTTGTCGTTATTATAAGCGACAAAATTTGGGGGTAGTTTGTTATATAGCAAGAGAAGACAAGCATTACTGAATGGCTTTCTGGTCCTGAGAGTGAATCTTGCAGGAGAAGTTAAGGCTCATTTTATGTCGATTTTAAAGCTGGCATAATGCCAATGCATGCATTATTCCAGTACATTAAATAAAGGACTTCACTTTTAGGCTCTGCTAGAGCCTTTAATCTTTATATACATATCTATTTGCACAAAAATGAAATATATCCTGTTTGTTACATTTTCAGATCTTCCTCTGATAGGGGTGAGAGTAATCTAACAAACATTGATTATAAAAACAAGCTCTAACCTCTTTTGTGACATAAAATTGGTATATACTTTCTACCATTAAAATGAAAGTTGGATAGGAAATTATCTTTCTTTCAAAAGTAAGTATTCCCTTTTATTTATATTAGAAATTTATACAAAGTTCATTTTATTTTCTTGGTGTAAATATATTCATTAGCAAGTCATGCTATGGTGTGGAATTTGGGAAAATTTTCACAATAAAAAACACATAGTCAACAATTCATTTTAAAATAAAAAGCCCAAAGACATAAGTATTGATAAAACATGAGTGTCTGAATATCTTCATAAGCCACATAGTTATGATAACACAATATAATGAACAAGAAAAAACTGTGCTTGAAAGTAGCAATAAATTCTTTTCCAATAAAAGATGAAAATACTGTATCATCAAAGTGTTAAAAAATTTTAGAGCAGATACTATGGAAGTCAGTTATGAAATACTGTATTACAAAAGGAAGGAAAAATAGTAGTATCCAGTTAGTTTTTAAATAAAAAGGCAATAGAGCTAAACCTAATTAATTATGATAACTTGATTCATGAATGACCTGCAGTTTACCTTTCTATTATGGGAACAAAAATATTTGCTTGGAAATTTGGATAATTTAAGACTTCAGAGAAATGTTTAACCAATTTAGGTTAAGGAAAACTTTTCAAGATCAGATGCAATTTGCATGGAAATAACATATTTTAATTACTTATCCAGCTTGAATACCATCAAAACTGATCCCAGATGGATACCTGATGGATTAATATAGTTTGATTTATTATGTATGTTGGTGAAAAAACAACTAAAATTGCATTAAAAAATTCATCTATACAGATGTTTTCATTGATCAGACTTAGTGAAGCAGTTAGTATCTCTAGAAAGCTCCATATTGGGCTGATTGATGTAAGAACTTGAAGAATAAGTATGTACATTCAGCAAAGGGATGTCTGGATATGGAGTGGTTGGTTCATGAGAAAGCGATCTTGTGAATAATTCAATTAAGCACTCTTGCGCTCCCCAGTAAGGTTGTCTGATGTCAAGCACCACTTCAGGTGAGCCGAGAGTTTTGAGAACAGAGTCAAAACTCTGTTCAGTTTGGCTAAGAACTCCCTTAACCAAACTGAAGTGGACAAACTGAAAAGGACAAAGTGTGATTTTAGCCCAATTTCTTTTCCCAGTGGTTCTCTTCTACTCCCCCACCAGGTATCTCCTTCCTCTATTATTCCCAGGTCATCGTTTTCTCCTCTCAAGTTTGTAATTCTCAGTATCAGGTTTTGTCAGCTGATGAAAAAGTTGGTCCTAAATGTGAATGTATTCAATGTTTTACATTCTTTAGATGTCTTGCAGCATCAGGCAGAACTGACTATTTTAATATCTGGATCTTTGAGCTATAGACCCCCGAGTTTGAATCTGAGTGATTCCATTTACCTAAAGCAGTGCTTCTCAATATTCATGTGCATATAAATCACTTGGATATCTTATTAAAATCCAGATCCTAATTCATTACATCAGGGACTTGAGCCTGTAATTCTGCATTTCAGACAAGCTCTCAGGTGATGTTGTAGCTGCTACTCCATGGACCATGTTTTGCTTAGCAGAAGTCTAGAACATCTTACCTGCCTCTGTTTTCTATCAACTGAATATAATAATGCCCCTACTTCCTACAGTTGATGCAGGTGTTCCATGTGTGTCTTATGTAAAGCATCTGGTATAGTTCCTAGCCAAGAATCATGCAACGTATGGTGGTAGTGGTGGTAGTAGTAAGTAGTGTGGAAATAATAAGAGTTTTAATAATATATTGGGAAATTTCAGGCTGAAGGCCTTGCAAGTAATTTTTAAGTATAGGAACTTACTCAGATACCAAATGCTGTTCTTCAGAAGCAGCCATTCAGTTACCTGCACCTAGGGCTTTCCCTGATGGGCAAAGCACACACCTGAATAGTTCCTTAGTTGTCCTCCAGCAATTTAAGACTACAGAGGCTTCTGAGAGTCCATGGTGATCTTTTAGGTTTTGTGATCTAGTCGCTTATAGGACATGAGCCATGAGTTAGCATTGTCTTTCACAGCCTGACATAGATGTTTTAAATGGCAAATTCAGGAGGGAACAATATAAGAGTCTTTGTTGCAATTTTTTTGTTAGTAACTACAGATCTGGAAGAATCTTCACTGAGTGTTTCAGAAAGCAGAGAATTCAAAGGCAACATTACAGTGCTTCTCAGCATTAATAAAATAGTATGTGGAATATAGAAGTAAAGCATGATTTTCATCTCACCTTTATCTCTAGGGGTCTTCAAGAACTTGAAGTAAAACAACTTCTCCTTGATAAAGAATAGTAGCTGGGGAAGGTTATAAATCACTTCTTTAATGTCTTTGGTTGCTTACATTACTCTTTAATTCCAGGAAACTCTGCATGTAAGTGCAAAAACCCCGGAGTTTCAGTACCTCATTGCTGAACAAGCACAGCAGAGAAACAAAAGAAGGAAGGTGATATTACCAATACTTGGCTATGTCACTGGAGTCTTACTGCCCATGTTTTATTGGCTGATGTTTCAGGAAAACACTTTTTTTCCTTGGGTCTTTTTTTCTCCCCCCAAGATACTATTTCTAAAAGGTCAGTTATTTGTCATATAACTATTACTGCATATTAAAATGCACAATGCATCAAATTAGAATAAGCTAAAAATACTCTAGCAGTTCATGCAGTACATATTTTAATGATATTATTTTTAAGATTAATGTGTTTAAGGGCACAAGTAGTATTTACAATGGAGTATCTATCAAGATTTTCAGACTTGAGGCAATGGTTATCTTTCATAATCCATTTGAAATAGCCTTCACGGTCTCTTTAACTTTAAGAGGATATGTTTTCCTTCTCAGATTTTTTAAGGGAAGCACTACACGTCTTTGATTTTCCGCAGTACTGCTTGAAAGATGAAGATGTCAAGATGGATGACAGCTAATGAACTGAATGCTCAATAGTTCATCACCTTGGTTTTTCCTGAAACCATTTCTTGTCCTTGCCTGGTAAATTGAAATCACTTGACTTTGTTGCAATACCTGACAGGAGTCAAATCCCTAAAATATCCAGGCAGAAGTAAATTCTTTTAGCATCGCAAATCTTCTGCTGTCTGGGCCTGTTAGGCCAGTGGGTTAAGGTAAAAAAAGATGAGACCACAGTCATGTTCATCTGGCACTTGTTGGCTCCTTTCACCTAGAGAAAAAGTGCTCTAGACATAGATCCTCTCACCTTGTCATTGGGAGAGGGAATGAAGTGAGAATTGTGCATATCAACATGAATGAATTTCCACTCTTGGAAAAATAACCCAGACAGTAAGTCCACTCATGATTGGCCATTTGTATCATCTTGACTTTTAAAGTATATTTACAGTTTTCATGTTTATTCATACAGTTGTCAAGCTATATTTGCATATAAAGTAGCGTGTACCCTACATCTTTTCTAAATTGCTAAAGTAGTCCACATAAATAGAACAACTAAATACTACCAATTGATTTCTTTTTATGTGACACGGTAGCATAAACTGTATTAAAGGAAATAGTCTTAACAAAGATTTTGATATACCTGATATGGCATCAACTTCAGCTGTAAATTATAAGTAATCATTATTCATTGCCTATAATATTCCTTAAACACCAAGCTTTATTAGTACTAAATGTGAGGCCTTTCTGGATATGCCTATGCCGACTAAATGAAGACTATAATGATCAATTTAAAAGTTCTTTGGTTCATAATCTTGATGTAAGAAAGAAAATAATGTCTTAAATCTGAGTGGTGCTTTCCAATTTGCAAAAGTAAATATATTTCCATTATGTTAAAATATATAAAATTATTAGATTAATGCCCATATTTGTAGATAAGGAAATAAAGCTCAGAGAAATTGGATGACTTGCCTAAGATAATATAATTGTCAGAAATGGGATTTCATTAATTTAATATTATTTGTTTAGTTTTTACTACATGCTAGTTACCATGTATAAGACTTCAGAAATCTTATGTTCTAATGAGGGAAAGAGAAATTAGATGAATAATTACACAAACATATAATCATCTATGTTGGCAAATGTTTCAAAGGAAGAATAGAGCATGCTCTGAAAGAAAATAGAGCACCTGATTAAGAATGTGGGGCAGGCAACAACTGAATTTAAGGAGTGACATGCAGTCTGAGACCTGAAAGATGAGCAGGAGACAGCAGGTGAGTACGAGGCAGGAGAGCAGCCAGAGAGTGCTAGATAAGTAGGATGAAGCTTGCTGAACTGGAGAGATTGAAGGGAAGCCAGTGTGATTGAGGAGAAGAGAATAGGTGATGAGACTGAAAAGAGAGGCAGGGGGCAGCTCAGCAGAATATTGTGGGCTATGTTATGGAATTTGAATTTCATGTAAGTGACACAGAAGGTAGGAGAATGGCGTGATCCACCTTGAACCAGGTATTCGGCTGCAAGTTTAGTGGCTATCACATACATCATCATTCTTCTGGTGGTGCTCCCATGAAGTTTTTGTTTTCTTGTCTTTATTTATTAATTGAATGTTTAAATACACCATTTTCTTATATACAGTGAGTATATGAGTGTTTGCTCTGTTGGCTGCCATACTGGTGAGTCTTGCAATTTTTTTTTTTTTAACCTTTAAGAGGACTTAATTTTGGCCAGGGAATTAATATAAAGTTCTAGAAAACAGTATTTCATTCTCTGTGAGCTTCAGTAATGTGGAATTCATCGTATACTTTGAGATAATTTTTTCTTATGTTAAACAAGTGGTTGCATGATGCTTTTGATCAAAATGGAATGAACTGACCAAAGAAGGAATTTTTTAAAAATATAGGATGATGCCCTTGACTGATTGTGAGCTTTTTCTCTTACTTCCATTCTCATTCATCAGCCCTAGCAGCCTATATCTAGATATTGTTCGAACAAGTATTCTGTCCTTGAAGATGGCCTGACCCTTTTAGAGTTTGCGTGTGTATTTTAAAGGAGAGAAATGTACTCACTTTGAAGTTGTTTGCTTCAAAACAACCTACACTTCTGTCCTTTGAATTAATTTTCTAAAGTTTTTGAGAGATAGGACATGGATGGGATTATCCACATAATTTTTGTTTTCCTGAGGGAATCAATTTGTGTGCCAAATGGCATTCTGAGGCTAGTACTTACAAATCACCTGAAAACAAAATCCATAGTAAACCTTAACTTTGAAAAACCTTATGGCTTTAAAGAAACTAAATTGATTTTAAAGACATAAGGATTCAATTTAATTTCAACACTAGTTAATCATTTATCACTACCAGCTTTTTTTGTGCTTATCAAACTGCTCTACAGTGTGCCAGTGATGACCATTTCCTAGGCACTTGGAACTTGGCTGACAGATTTTTATTATATTTCCTGAGTCCCACCTTTACTGAGGCACATTTCACCAGAAACATTGACACAGGCAATTTCAGTTGGTA
Organism: Macaca fascicularis; assembly: GCF_037993035.2. Classification (NCBI taxonomy): domain Eukaryota; kingdom Metazoa; phylum Chordata; class Mammalia; order Primates; family Cercopithecidae; genus Macaca; species Macaca fascicularis. Next base: position 168,487,755 of record NC_088377.1, on the reverse strand, counting down.
TCAAGAAGGTCCTTATCTTTAAAGAAGAGTGGTTTGTAGGAATGTGTTATTTTCTACTTGCTTATTCTTTTACTAAAACATAGCTTGTATAAATCCAGTATAGAAGTAGCTTAATAATAAACAGTGCTATGAAGACATTCATTTTTATTTCACTTGAAACATCAGTGGATTCATGTATTTGTATTTAAAGGACAATTTGAACTTTTGTAGGGAAATATGCTACATGGTAAAGGTAATTTTAATTCTCAGCATTATAATTCTGTTTCATTTTTCTTTCCTTTTTTTTTTTTTTTTTTTTTTTTTTTTGAGATAGGGTTTTGCTCTGTCGCCCAGACTAGAGTGCAGTGGTGCAATCATGGCTCAATGAAGCTTCAACCTCCTGGGCTCAAGCAATCCTCCCACTTCAGCCTCCCAAGTAGCTGGGACTGCAGGCACACACCACCACACCTGGCTAATTTTTTAGTTATTTTGTAGAGACAGGATCTCAAACTCCTAAGCTGAAGCAATCCTCTCAGCTTGGCATCCCAACGTGCTGGGATTACAGTGTGATCCCCAACCCAGCCCATAATTTTGTTTCTTTTGGTGCTTCCCTTTTAAGCTTATAAACAATAATCATTTTAAAAATTATCATTATATGTGTGTTGCAAAATACTTCGAAGCTGTTGAAGTTTGTGATTTCAGTATTTTAAAAAGTAAGTCCCAGAAGTTAAATCTATTAAAGCCTTGTCCATTCAGGGTTTTTAATCTGACTATGCTGCATTATCTTTAGGGCAACTGAAAAATCAGTCCTCCTTATGACTTTTTTCTGAATGTTATTATTGTTTTGTTAGTTGGAACCATTTACAACCATACATTTTCCTTCATGTTTATCACAGAAGACAAAATGAACTGATAAATTGAAAAATATTACATGGACTTCAATATAATCCTCATAGAGTTGTTATTGTTATTATTACTATTATTATTGTTTATTTCAAGAGACTTTTCTTTGTTATCATATTGTAGGGGAGATGCCCTCTTTCTCAGCGTGAGCTCCTAATGGCCAGAGGGACTCCACTGGGATATGCACAATTAAATTCCCATGTATTGTTCCCCTTAAAATCTATCTTAAAATCTCATTTTTAGATTGGATATGAGGATTCTAGCCAAGTGTCTTCTTTTTGTGTTCTCCTTATCAAAGATAGTTTTCCAAAGGCCATGGCAATGGGGGAGAGGATGGGAATCGGACAGTGAGTACATCTATATTACCTAACACCATTTGGTTGACATTTATGTGGGAGCACCTCTGTTGGTACCTCCTGGTTCTGGCTTTTACCTTCCATAGGACAGTCTGAATATACCTCTCTTAGTCATTGAGGCACAGCACAGGCACTTGCAAGCAATCCCTTCTGCTTGAAGCTAAGCCAGGACAGAATTTCTCACAATGTGACCAGTGGGCCTTTACATCAGAATTTCCTGGACTGCTTTTGAAAGTGTTTTCTGTCTACCTCCCAGATGGAATGAATCAGAATCACAAATGTTGAAGGATTTGTAATCTGCATTTTTCCTAAATCTCCCCAAGTGGTTCTTAGGCACCCTAAAGCTTGATGAACATTGCTATGTACTGAATGTTTATGTCCTCCCTGATCCCAAATTTATATGTTGAAGCCATAATCCTCAATGTGATAGGATTAGGAGAGAGGGTCTTTGGGAGGTTTAGGTTTAGCTGAAGTCGTGAAGGTGGAGCTCCGTGATGGGATTAGTGCGCTTATAAGATGAGAAAGAAACACACGAGCTTCCTGCGAGCTAGAAAGAGCAGGTCAGGTTAGAACCTGACTATACTGGCACCCTGGACTTTCCAAACTCCAGAACTGTAAGAAATATATGTCTGTTATTTAAACCATCTGATCTATGACATTTTGTTACAGCAGACTGAACAAACTAAGATAACTATTATCCTAGGCAAAACTACCTGTATTTGGACATAGCTGGAGTTAACTTTATTCTTGAGGGTGGAAATAAAGACCTGGGGTGCAAAGAATGATTACTCAGATTATAAGTTCTTACAAATAGTTGTCTAAATTTTTCTACTGCTGTGACTGTTGCCTTTTATCAGGTATCTTTGTACCACCTCTTCCTTACCCTTTGAGTATCTCTTTCCACCAGCTGCATTTGGTCCAGAAAAGTTTTCAAAGCACCCTCAGGTGTTGGATTTAAACTTGTAAGTGTCCTCATTCCTAATTTGCCCTTGGCCAGCCAAGAGACTGATTGTGCAAGACTCCTTATGTTTCTGCAGAGTTAACTAAATTTGCTTTACCATTAAATTTGAGAATACCATGTGACCTCCCAGTACACATTAAAATTGACAACATCCCCTTAGTCTTCAACATAAAATCATGTCATTATTTTTGAGATTCTGCAAAATTCATGAACTGTCATTGAATTTTCTGAAATTAAAACAGCATGTTAACAAATGGCAGTAAATGTGATTTACGCTGTAATACAGCTATTCAACATATGCTGTAGCTTTTAATTCTTGGTTATTACTATTAGCCAGGGAATAACTGCAAAATGCTTTAGAAAAACAAACTAATAGAAAATGTTTTATATACAATAAAAGTACCAAAACTGCAGGTTTCTACATTTTGTTGAGAAGGGTAGTCACATGGTTTAGCAAATTGAAAGTCTGCAGCTACTCTCTCATCCCTTTTTGTAACAGTAGTTTTATATTGAATATCTTCTTAGTACTATGACTATGTTTGATGACATAATGTGTAAGTCTAGGTTAAACAATTTTTTAAAAGTAGGCAAACTAATTATAGTATAGAAAAAAGTTGCTATTTTAACTCAACTTTATAGTGTTTTATTATGTATATTGGGGTGTTTTTTTTGCTTTATCTGAAGAGAGAGTGAGTTTAGATACAGAATATATACATAAGTTTAAGTATTGCTTAAAAGAATTCAAAGAAAAGGCATTTACAATGAGTTGCTAAGACGAGTAAGACAATGTTTGAATGTACATTCCTAGCCTTATAAAATTGATATCATAAAACAATCATTGCTTCCAGTGTGTACTGTTGTCATTCTAGATCACAGATCTGAGTAGATAAGGGATCGAGTCCACTATGGTACTTCTTTCTTTCTTTTTCTTTTCTTTTTTCTTTTTTTGGAAGATGGCATTGTGTTGCATACTAACTCTTGGACAATGATCTACATTCTAATCATGATTCTGCTCCCAAGCTTGAGGCTCGTGGAGCTTTTGGCACATAGTAGGTACACAGAAAATGCTTGAAGATGCATTTTTGCACTTATATAAGTCTGCACTTATTTATTGATATGGCTGTCACACTTGAAAATGAAAATAGAGGATATATTCTACCAAACTTTCAGAGATGTAAACTCTTAAAATGAAACAGAAAACAAGTTTAACAGTTTGAATGTGTAACATTCAAGAAATTAATTTACTTATAGACATGTTTTTTGCCTGTAAGAGTTTCACGGTTTCCTTTTTTTAAGCAACGTTTAGGTTTTTCATATTATAAGTTGTCAATTAAAGTTACAACTTTTTTTCTTGATATGCTTATCTTATTTTACCCAGTCCTTTAACAGTATTAAGAACCATCCCCAAAGCATAACCTTTTGCAATATTCTGAGGCTATTCATGGTGGACACTCTGGACTTGAATTAAGAAATCTTGGTAATCTGCCACTTATTAGCTTTTGACCCTGGACAAGTCATTTAATGTCTCTACACCTTAGATTTCCTCATTGTTAGTTAGGTATAACAATAGTAATAAGGAAAATAACACTCATTGAATTTTTATGCATTTTAAAGAAGTACATGTTTGGGGCCAGGTGCAGTGGCTCACGCCTGTAATCCCAGCACTTTGGGAGGCCAAGGCAGGCAGATCACGTCAGGAGATTGAGACCATCCTGGCTAACGCAGTGAAACCCTGTCTCTACTAAAAATACAAAAAATTAGCCAGGCGTGGTGGCCCGCGTCTGTAGTCCCAGCTACTCAGGAGGCTGGGGCAGGAGAATTGTTTGAACCCAGGAGGCGGAGGTTGCAGTGAGCTGAGATCACGCCACTGCACTCCAGCCTGGGTGACAGAGTGAGACTGTGTCTCAAAAAAAAATTAAAAAAAAAAAGTACATGTTTGGATAGTCACTTTGTAAACGCAGATGCAGCGACAGACACCAAAGATTATCTCAAGTAGCCTTCCCAAATTTTCTGTTTTCAAACTACTTTCCTGAGGAAGAGAGGCTCTTTGAGAGAGTTTTGGAATATGGAGGTTTTCATGACTGATGGTCATTCGGCCTCCTTGCTGCCTTCTTTAATTTTATCGCATACGAGTTAGGGAGGAAAGAGCCAATAGAATGCGACTGCTAACAGTTCAGGAAGGCCAAAAGATTCCCAAAAATGTATTAGTCACTAACCAAGAAAGTGAAGAAAAATCTTATATTCTTATTTTTGCTTAAAAAGTACTTCCATTGGTATCTCAAGCTGTATTTCCAGAAGAATCATATGCTTTTAGCATGGGTGCTATTAGTGGTTGTGACTGGGACCTGACAAATAGAAGGAGAAAATGACCCACACCTTGGAGCCTGCCAGGGGCTTAGCCACAGTTGGTGGGACAAGTAAGTATGCCAACACTATGAGCACGATTCTGTAGATGGCATAGCCTCTTCTCCACTCACGAGGCTGTCTTCCCCCAGTCAACAGGAATGGGCAGTGGGGAGAAACCTGCCATTATTAGACAGTAATGACTTCCTGGGAAGTGGATCAACAAACTTTTAAAGCACAGTACATTTTATTTATTGGTTTCTTATTTGCCATTGATTTTGGCTCTTTTTTTCTCATGTGCACTTCAAAACATACATAAAAATATATACTTTTTTGTGACACAGTGCTAAGGTAGTAATTGAAACAAATTTGGCAACACCCCGTTGCTATAAATTCACTCAGTCTGCCTGCCACTGGAGAATATGAAATGACTAATTGAGGGATAAACAATGTGTATCTCAACCTAAGAAATAATAACAATAACAGTGGTGACCATATTTTAATATGAATAACAGTTTCTTCAGTTTTATGTAAAAATGAATAAAATAATTTTTAGATATCCTGTATTTATTGATTGGTAACATGCAATCTAAACAAAAATGTTATTTTTATGCAAATACAGATTTAAGAGAGATTCCCTTCCCTCTCCCCCAACCTCTGTTCTGACATGCATACACACACACAGACAAACACACACACACACACACACACACACTATAATTATCTTATATATAGAAATCCTGGAAATCCACTAGCCATCAAATTTGCAGATAGGAGAGAAGGCAAATTTAGGACCTAGAATGTGGTTGCTTGTTCAACTCTTGTGTACATTGAGTTAAGGTTTAAGCTGCTATACCAGAGAATCCAAAATATAATTAGTTTCTTTTTAAGCAAATCGAGTGTAATGAAGTGTAGGTTGCAAGTGTAACTTATATTCATCTTACATTGGCAAGAACATGGCTGCACCTTGCTGGGAAATGTAGTCCCTCTACCTCTAAACTATCTTTCTACCTCTAAACTATTCAAATGAGACTACTGAGCCCTTGAAATATGGCTGCTGTGGATTAAGATATGTTCTGAGTGTAACATATACATTGATTGCAGAGTGACTTAGAATGAAAAAAAGAATGCATGATATTTTTAACACTGATAACATTTTAATATTGATAGCATTTTTAAATGATAATATTTTGGATGTATTGGCTAAACCAGATATGTAACTGAAGTTAATTTCACCTCTTTTTACTTCATGTGGCAATCATAAATTTTAAAATCACATATGTGGCCCCTATTATATTTCTCTTAGACAGTGTCACATCTAGCTAATTGCCAGGGACCTAGATTAAACTGCAATACTATGGATAAAGAGAAGAATGGATTGAAGGGACAGCTAATACTCTCCCTCACTTCTGTATTTCTAGTAGTGTTTGCTCAGTGTATCTTGATTTAACAGCTAGTTGGATTACTGCATTTGGATCCCAAATTATGTCAGACTGGAGTGAGGACCAAATTAAACAGAGTGACGTAGCGTGTCCTAAATTTTACCCATACAATTACAGGATTGGGAAAACAGATACGGCTATATATTTATTTTAAAAATAGAAGCTTTTCTTTTGTGGTCAGCTTATGTGTCAGTTATATGATGTGACTACCACAAAATCTAATTGCAGGCTTTGACTGCATTAATAAAATCTTATTTCAAAGACCAAATGACATTCTTTACCTACTGCCTACTTTGTTATGTTTATATGTATAGTAGCTTAGTAGGTCTGGTGGCATAAAATCATATTTCAGAAGGCTCAACTTTAGGATCATGGTAGAGTTGATTGGGGGATCTATCCCATTTGTAATTCTTGTAGGATATTCCTTAGAGATGTCTGGAATACAGCTGTGTATATGGGATGAAGACTGGAGAGAGAAATGTGTTGAAGACATTGATGTGGGAATTGTCTGCATCTGGATAGCAAGTAAAACCAGATATGAAGATACATTAATCTAGGAAGAGTGTATAGTCAGAGATAAGCACTCTCAACATTTGGAGGTAGTTTATCATAAAAGAAGACAGGAAAGGGGACTGAGGAAAGCACTAAGAGACAGGAGCCTATAGTTCCAGATACTTTGAGACTGAGGCAGGAGGATCACTTGAGCTGCAGGAGTCTGAGGCTATAGTGTGGTATGATCATGCCTGTGAATAGCCACTGCAGTCTAGCCTGGGCAACATAGTGAGATCCCATCTCTAAAGAAAGTGAGAGAGCGAAGGAGGGAAAGAGAGAGAGAGAAGGAAGAAAGGAAGGAAATAAGGAAGGAAGGAAGGAAAGAAGGAAGGAAGGAAAGAAGGAGACAGAGAGATAGAGAAAAAGAAAGAAAAATAAAAGAGGAAGGAAGGAAAGGAAGGAAGGAAGGGCCTGAGTGCAGGCAAGCACTCAGAAAATAAAAAGTCAGTGGTAAATCATGCAAATGTGTTTTGGCAGCTCAATGCGTGTGTAAAGAAGATAGTCCTCAGCAGAGTCAAAGCTACCATGTGGTCTAGGAGTAAAGGGTTGAGAAGTTTCTTTTAAACAAACTTTAAATAACAAGAGAGTTCTTGTTGTCCTCAACCAGAGCAGTTTCAATGGACTGATGGAGACTGAAGCCAGTGAACAGTAGATTGAGAAGCAAAAGGAAAAGAAATGGAGTCAGTGAGAGGATATAATTCTTACAAAACACTTTCCTCTGACATACTGTATCATGATCTCTTGATATGATGCCTTGAGAAGGACACAGTATCAGCTCTGTGGCATTTTTGCTAAAAAATGTAAGAAGGTTTCAAAATTTAATAATGAATAAATATCAGGCAAACCCCCAATGAAGAGCAATCTACCAAATAACTGATTAGTTCTTTTTAAAGGTGTTGAGATCACGACTGGGAAAGACAAAGGAATTGCTATAGATTATAGCAGACTAAGGAGAAATCACAGTTGCAATGTGGGATTCTGGACTGGATCCTGGAACAGAAAATTACATTATGAAAAAACTGGTCAGATCCGGAAAAGGACTGCAGTTTAATAGTGTTGCACTGATGACAATTTCCTAGTTTTGATAACCGTACCATGGTTATGCAATGTATTAACTTTAGGGGAAGTAGGATAAGGGGAATATGGGAACTCTTTGTAGTACCTGGAAACTTTTCTTTAAATCTAAAATTAGCTAATAAAAAGAATTGCTCTGAAGGGAAGGAGAGGGATGGGGAATGGCTGGAAATAATGTGAAGTTGAGGAGAGCTCAGAATTATCAATAGTAGTGAAAATGATTGCTGATATTTTCCAAGAGGTTATCATATGCCAGGGACCATGCTAAGTGCTTTGTGGACACCTTTTCATTCCCTGTTCATAACTATACCATGGATGGAATGTTGTTGTTATTCCACTTGTGTAGATAGGGAAAGGGAAACATGAAGGGGTCCAAACATGATCACACAGCCGTAAGTGGTAGAGCTCGGATTTTGAGGCCGATTTCCTAAGGCACTGCAGTAAGTGTCTTTTCAAAACAGGAGAGAATTAGGTGTGTTTAAATGCTTGAAGGATGGGCGCATTAGATGAAGAGAAATAGAAAATACAAGGAAAAGAGGAGAGAGGAAAACAAGGGTGAAATCCAGCAAATGACGAAATAAATATTGGCATCGCATGTGTGGTAATAGTTGAGGAAGTTTAAGGGATCAGTAGAAAGGTAATAACTGTGTGTCGTTTGTACTGGTTGGAGATTGATAAAGTTGTTCTTGAATTTTTTTTTTTTCTTTTTTTGAGGCAGAGTCTACTCCATTGTCCAGGCTGAAGTGCAGTGGCACAATCCCAGCTCACTGCAACCTCTGCCTCCCAGGTTCAAGCAGTTCTTGTGCCTCAGCCTCCTGAGGTAGTTGGGACTACAGGTGTGTGCCACCATGTCCGGCTAATTTTTGTAGTTTTTGTAGAGACAGGCTTTCGCCATTTTTCCCAGGCTGGCCTCAAACTCCTGGCCTCAAGCGATCTGCCCATCTTGGCCTCTCAAAGTGCTGTGATTATAGGCATGAGCCACCCTAGGATGGTCTTTAACTTCTTTGTGAAGCAGTAGTGAGGCCTTCAGCTCATAGGAGGAAGATGGCAGGGTTGGAAATTTGAGAGAGCAGAAAGGGTTTAAGCAGCCACTGTGGAGAAACAGAGAGAAAGAGCTGGTAAAGAACATGTATAGGATGGCCAGGCTGCGCTGAGGATGAGGTGGCAAGACCTCATGCGGAAGATGGGAGCAAAAAATTCTGTCTGAATAGAACCATCCGTGGTTTCACTGTCTCATATGGCTTTCTGTTGTGTGATCTCTAGTCCATGACATGGACTGTTGAATTTATCCAAGGTTTGGTTTTTGTCAGGTGGGTGCCAGAAAAATAATTGATTAAGGAAGAGAAAGATGTTGTTAAGAAAATGTAGAATGGATAGACTCAAATCTAACCAATGGAAATGAGGTGAAGCTAGGGTGGTGCTGAAGAAGAGAGAGCAGTCAATATATTGTTTCAATTTGGATTTCTTTGATTAATAGTGAGTGGTGAATGCTTTTCACATATTTATTAGCCATCTATATTTTTCATTTCATTTCATTTGTAACTATTTTTCCAAAAGTTAATTTTTTGAGCAATTTGTAAGAACAGTTTATGTTTTAAGGCTATAATGTATTTATTCAATTGGTGTTTTTCAAATATTTTATTTTCATTTTGGTGGTTTGCATTTTTACTTCCTTTCTAGAAGATTTTATTTAAACCGATAGACCCACACTGTTCAAAAAATAGCCATTAACAAGTGTCTATGAAATTTAAATGTAATTTTAATTGTGTTTAAATGAAATAAAATTCCTAAAATGAAATAAAATTAAAAATTTAATTAGGAAGTCTTACTAGCTAAATTTCAAGCACCCAGTAATTATGTGTGGGTAGAAGCTATTGTATTAGACAGTGTACCTATAACATTTTTCCATCATTGCTGAAGGTTATATTGCTATAACTCTACGATCTAATTTTTTTTAATTGGAAAAGCCGACTTTTTTTATTGATAGTTGCCTTTGGATTCATGCTTAGAAAGGTCTTTTCCATTCCCCAACATGATATAAATGTGACTTTTTATTTCCTACTAGTATTTCTATAGTTTTTTAAAAATATCAATTTACATTGTTAATATTTCTAGAATGTATTTTGTTGTATTGAATGAGCAAAGGTCTGAGTCATATTTGAAAAAATTTTAACATAAATCCCAATAAAATTAAATGAAGTCAAAATGGCATCTTTAACATTTAATGAATACTTAAATATTCATAGTTTATTTATTGAATATCATATTACATTGATTTGTCTGTTAGAATTAGTTTCACTTTGATGAATATTTGCCAAAGAGATTAATATGATGAAGACTAAGACACGATTACTTCCCCCATGAAATTCATAGTTTAGCAGGGAGGCAATAGACACAACAAATATTTATAATGCTATGTGAGTGTATTTGTAGGAATGTGAAAATGAGTCCAATGTGGTTTCAAAGGTTGTTAAAGCGGCTCTATGTCTGGGAAGTTGTGAGATTAGGGTTAATGTGGAGTACGTGTGTGCACGTGTGTGTGTGTGTGTGTCTGTCTGTCTGAATAGAAGGAAGGGAGTGAGAAGGGGGAGAGTGAGGGGACAATAATATGATAAACTACGGTGAAACTAAATTGTGAAATATTTTGTATGTTACTCTCTGACTTGTTAGCCATCCAAAGATTTGTTCTCTGGGAAGACAGATCTCCTGTTCAGTTAAGGATCAATTGCTGGCTGGGTAGACACAGAAACAGGGAGATCCCTCAGATGGCTACCCTAATTGCAGTTCAAGTGAGAGCTGCAGGGGGCCTGCACTGGGGTATTAGCAGTGGGATGGATTAGAGAGACCCACAGAAGGTGGAAGTGACAGGGGTTGGTAATAACTGGATTTGGAAAGAATCTCTAATTGATTGATATTCCAAGGTGTACCTGTAGACTGAAGAATGCCTCTGGTTCTGCCAAGGATGAATCGGTTTGCTGACATGGGACAGCTGAGTATTAGGCAATGAGCCATTCACCTTAGTGCTATCATTTCCTTGTCAAAGTTTTAATAATTAGATGTGATTTCCTTATGTTTGAACATAGCTGGAATTTAGCATGGAAGAGAATTTTAATGCTAGATAAAAATTACTTAGCTTGGTTCATTACAGTGCCAAAATTAATTCTGATAAGAGTGACGTGGTTACAACTTTTAAAATTTTAAATATATGACTCAGAGCATTTTCCCTTTTACAGAACTTATCTGAGGCAGGCCAAATAAACCAGGAAGAATAAAATTATTATAGTTGAAAGATTTGACATTTGATTTTTTTATTGCATTTAGGGTCGAAAACTTAATTTAATGACAGTAAGCAAGAAGAGGTTATCCTTGTCTCCTGCAATTATATCTTCTGGTTTTCCTTCCTGGAAAATATTTAACAGAACAGTTGATTTTATTCACTTAAAGAAGGTAATCAAACCCTTAGCCAAATACCGTAGAAAATTAAATTTAGATTTAACGGGTTTTAGGACATGCTTTTAGTAATGATCTCAAGTTATGTTTCCTAAGATTTATGGAATGAAAATATCTCGTCTAGAAGCCAATTTTATTGTTTGACCAGTACAAATGAGACATTTCTGTTAATATTACATTTGACTAATATATGTTCTATTAAGATGTTAAAAAGTCACTATTTTCTTAGAAGATTCCTCTTCCTTTACCATCTTCCTTTTTATTCAGTTGGAAACAAATCTTTTAATAATTTTTTGTTTAATTTCACTGTTCTTGCTGTTTACCAAAAAGAGCCAAAGAAGTTTAAGACTTATGTGTAATAATTCACTAGTTGAATGTCCTTTGATTCTAAGTGTTGTTTTTTTAATTCCATAAGGTTTGCAAAAATTTTTGTTTGCTGTGGTATTTATTATAGTTTGGGAAAATGAAGTGTGTCCAGAGGAAATTTTTAAAAATAGAAAATCTAATGGTATAACTATATAGAATGAATGTATGATATTTTCTTTTTATCCTTTTAAAAGGACACTTTACTTACCTCAGTAAAATTAATTCTTTTTCATTGAGGTGAGTTATTGACTCATAAAAACAGCAATGCTCAAACGACCTCCCCTTCAACCACTCCCCTCAAATGTCTGCTTCTGAAAATCAATTGCTCAAAACTGATGATAGCAAAAGTGGTCAGGATATGTTTAGAGGATGATGAATGATAGGGAAGGACTTTTCGTAAATATGCAACCTACAGGATACTTTCTAAATGTACTGGTAACTGTACATCGATAATCCTCAGTAAATAAACTGAACCTTACAAATGAATCAGACAAGTAAAAACTTGTCACCCCTCAAGTAAATTATTTCTAAGGGAACTGGTAAATATTTTGAAAATATTTAAATGGATATTTATGACATTGATTAAACGAAGCCCCATGCATATTCTCCATAGTATCATTTTATTGTAATTCCCTTTACTGTTCTAGAAGAAGCTAAATAGTAAATATTACACAGCCTACTCTAGGTTGTTTAGATATTAAAATAGTAAGAAATTATAAGGAATATTCACCAAAGGTAGTGAAGATAGGTATTAATGGAGACAAAATTTAGTTGTATTCCAAATTCTCCCCCTTGTCAAAAATACAGAAGTAATACAATTAGTAACCACACATTTTTACGAACACCATTTTAAAGAAAAATAGAAATGAAAAAAAGGAGCCATGAATGTGTGGAAACAATTGAAGTGTATATAAATCAATGTTGAACTTTTCACCATATTAGATTCATAGTATGAGAAATTGGTATTGGATATTAAGGATTTTTAAAGGAGTATAATAATATTGTGGTTATATTTTATAATGGAGTCTTTATTTCTTAAAGACATATAACAAAATATTACAAATGAAATAATGATGTTTGGGATTTTCTTCAAATAAAATATAATGGAAGAGTGAATAGAAGGACTGTGGATAAAAAAGATTGCCCATGAGTTGATAATTCGTGAAACTGGGTGATGAATACATTGAGATTTGTTATACTATTTGTGTACTCCTGTATATGCTTGAAATTATAAACCTACACACACACACACACACACACACATATGCACAAACACACACGAAATCATACACTATCTCACATTAGGTAGCAAAGAGCAAGACACAGTTACCATCCCATCTGAAGAACGTAGCTTCTACCAGAAACCATCATCATCATCATCATCATCATCATCATCATCATCATCACATTTAATCGTTACACCAAATCCATTTAGGGGATCACATTACTCTTATTTTTCAGAAAAGGAAACTAAGACTTAGAGATATTAACTATATTTTCCAAGGTTAGATAGCTACTGAATATCAGAACTTGTGATTTTAAGGTCTATTTACTTTCCTACATTATCGGTACACTTGCTAGAGTTTAGCATTCTGGGTTGCCTGTGGACATTGTACAAGGATGTGTGAAAATAAACTAAAACCACCTAAATGAGAACACATTATTTATTCAGAGCTTGTTATAGTTCTGGATACCATCACTTGTACTTTTCAGGGATTCAGAGATAGGCAGGAGAGTGGTAAAACTTTATATTGAATAAAAAGCAAAGATACTATAAATGCTCTGATAGGACATTCTTGGCATGGGAGAGCTGGAGGTAAGCTACCTGGAAGTGGGACATCTTATGTGTTTGGTTTGGGATGCATATTTGGGTTTTTTCTTTTCTCCCTGAGTTGGGAATAGGGACAAAATGTAGGGAAGCTGGTTGAAGCTTGTAGACTGTGGTTTGGTTTCCCAGGCTCATTGCTGTGGAGATTGTGCATCAGAGTGCTATTGTCATATATTGTGACACTATATATATATATGTGTGTGTGTGTGTGTGTGTAAGTGTAATGTCTGGCCGTTGTCTATTTGTATGTTTAGTCTCAGTCTCACCTTTGCATCATTCTCATGGAAGGCTTGAGACCATCATCATTTACGGATTGTTCAGTTGTACATATAGTCATCATTTTCCAAGATCTTGACCTTTTTGTTGTGGTATCATCATGGCTATCATCTGATAAGAGAGTGGCTGCACAGAAGTATCTAAGACTCTAGATAGAATGCAACAGATCAGCATCATGAGCACTATGACAAAAAGAAGAATAGTTTATAATCCTTATAAGATGTTTTGGATCCAAGAACCCAAATTGCCCAACTCAGGCTGTGAGAAAAATTTCTTTTTTTTTCTTTCTTTTTTTTTTTTTTTTTTTTTGAGACGGAGTCTCGCTCTGTCGCCCAGGCTGAAGTGCAGTGGCCGGATCTCAGCTCACTGCAAGCTCCGCCTCCCGGCTTCACGCCATTCTCCTGCCTCAGCCTCCCGAGTAGCTGGGACTACAGGCGCCCGCCACCGCGCCCGGCTAGTTTTTTTTTTTTTTTTGTATTTTTAGTAGAGACGGGGTTTCACCGTGTTAGCCAGGATGGTCTCGATCTCCTGACCTCGTGATCCACCCGTCTCGGCCTCCCAAAGTGCTGGGATTACAGGCTTGAGCCACCGCGCCCGGCCTGTGAGAAAAATTTCTACAGGGCATGAGGATCACCTTAGAGATTTAGGTAGCTTTTTCGTAAGGAAGCATATAGCCTGTTCTGCCATGCCTGTTTTATTAATCCATGTGTAGCAAGAAGTATTAGCATTGGCACAGATTCCACCATGGCTAGCCAACAAGAAATCTAGAGTAATGAGATTATGCATTACTACTGCCGATGAATTAAGACGGATGTGTATTACATCTAGGACAGAGTTGATACTGTTAATAACTTTGGTTAGAGTTAATGTTAAATTTCTTAGTCTTTTCTATGTATATGATTTCTGGTGTTGGGAACACGGTTCTGATTATTCATATAAACAATGAGTCAGTAATTCTCCCTGATAGAATGCTTCAAAGGTGGCCTCATTTTGGAACTTGTATCTGAGTCAGAATTTCCAGCCTTGATGATTTATAGAATCAGGGTCTCTGTGTACTGAAAAGACTTGAGGTGTTAGCCTGAGGCAAATGAGACCAGGAATTTTCATCACCAACTGGACAGCCATGGACAAAAAAGAATTATTCATGACATGAGGTTGGAATCAAGGCCCCACATTGGCTGAGTTACATATTTTAATCTCTATTACTCTCTTTCTGGCATCAAGTAATTGGCCCATTGTCCAGTGAAGATTATGGAATTCAAATTTAGAATTATGTAGAGTCTGATAGGCAGTAAGGATTGGTTCTTTTTCTGATATAGGCAGTAAGAATTGGTTCTTTTTCTGATATAGAGAGACAACAGAAAAGTCATAGGTTGATTTGTTTAAAATCATTTGTCCATGTAGGTACAAGTGGACATGTTACTGATTATAATTTGCTGGGGTATCATTTATTGAGACTAGGATTGCTCAGAGGTTTTTTTTTTTTTTTAATCAGGGGTTCCGGTTATGGTTGACCTATACAGCAGTCTGTAATATTGAGGGCAGTGGTTAGTTTTTAGAAAAAATATAAGAATGGCATTAGAATTAGTATGTTCTGACTTAATTATAATAGACATAAAAAAGAGAGAAAGAACCATTATTAGTGGATGACAATCAGGGCTCTATAGAAAATGAGAAGAGTGGTAACAGGTAAGAAGATTATAAAACAAACAAGTATGCAAAAAGCAAACTATCAGAGGTTTTAGATTTGATTTATTGGGTGCAAGCTGTCTACTGTTTGAGATCATCTTTTTCTGGAGGTTTTGGATCAGCCATCTGCTTTGAAGACCAACTATTTCTATAATATCTCTAAGAATTCTGTTTAAGTTTTCCTGTTGCAGTAGTCTTTCAGTTGTATGGAATATTGAATTGCTTTTTAGTTGTTAAACATGAACCCAAGGATTGATCCTCTAATGATGTATTTGTTGTTAAAAGTATCTGATAAGGTCCCTTACAGGGGAGAATCAAGAACAGTTTTTTCTAATGTCTGTTCCAATAATCAGGATCTCCTGTTGAAGATCATAAAGAGGTTGTGTAGGAAAGGGTTGTAAACAAGTTAAGAAGTCAATCTTAACTTATTGGTGATAAGACTGAGTATACTACATGAGTCTCTTGCGATATTTTGTCATATTTTTGTGTAGCAGGGTAGTCTGATACTATAAGTGGTATCCATAAATGAATGGGCCTTCCAGTTACCAGTTTATAGGTAGATAACCAATAATTCTCTGAGCAGGTGGACCATATGGCCATAAGTGCTGGTGGAAATAATTTTGGCCTCCCAAAGGAGGCTCACATTCTTCAGAAAGTTTGCTAATTTTAATGATGCTATTGGTTCTTGCAACTTTTCTAGAAGATTGTGGGTAATAAGAGCCATGTTGTTTTTGAGTAAGGGACAATGCATTACAGATTTCTTTTACAATGGCTCCCATAAAACATGAGCCTTGGTTACTTGTTATAAAAGTTGGTATGCCCCAAATTAGAAATGCATTATCAAGGAGCTTTGTACTGATTGTGAAGACTGCAGCTTTTCAGCAAGGAAATATTTCAACCAATCCTGAAAATAGACATACAAGTTTCATGGGGAATGGAAATTGTACAAAACCTATCTGAAGGTGTTAAGGGTTCTTGAGGTTTCACATCCACTTTTATAGTTTCTCCAAGATTCTTGACAGGTGATACATGATCTGAAAGTAGCCTCATCGGTCCATAAATCTTCCCACCAATGTTGATTTAAGATAGTAACCAATTTGTCTATACCATAATGAGTAGTTTTACAGAGAAATTTTGTTCATCTCCATTGGAAGTTATTCATATCTCCAGTGTCCTCATTTGGGGTTTCCAGAGATGATCTGTGTGAAATGTACAACCAGAGTTTTTCCATTCTTCTTTTTTAGGACTTTTTAGGAACTTAACATTGATATTTCATAATGGTCTTTTTGAATATTTCAAGGGATTTATTCTTTGAGGATTTAATTAGGCTCATAACCTTGGTGAAGCCTGCTTATTGGCAGAATGATCTGCTATAGCATTTTCCCCAAATTTTCATACTATCAGTTTTTGCATGGGCTTCAACCTTTGTAATAGCCACCTCTGTAGGAAGCATCTAAAAGTTTCTTTTTTAAAACTTTTATTTTAAGTTCAGGAGTACATGCGTAGGTTTATTGTGTAGGTAAACCTGGGTCATGGGGTTTGTTGTGCGGATTATTTCATCACCCAGGTATTGAGCTTAGTTCCCTTTAGTTATTTTTATAGATCCTCTCACTCCTCCCACCCTCCGCCCCCTGGTAGGCATGAAGACACATGGAGGTAATGTTCATTGCAGCACTGTTCACAATAGCAAAGCCATGAAATCAACCTAAATGCCCATTGGTGGTAGACTGGATAAAAGTTTCTTGTCTATTTTTGATGGAAGTTCCAGCAGAGATGAGAAACCTCTTTGGTTGCAAAACATTGCAAAGTCATGTACTACTGCAAAAGCATACCTGCTCTATGTATGCATGTTTACTTTCTATGCTTTTGCTAGATGGTAAGCTCTAGTAAGCATAATATGTCCTGCCACCTGAACTGATGGTACCTCAGTTGGAGGAGTATAGAGTGTCCTCCCTCAGTATCTAAAGGGGATTAGTTTCAGGACTCCTCCTATAGGTACCAAAATTCAAATACACTCAAGTTTCCTATATAAAATGTTGTAATATTTGCATATAATCTATACACATCTTCCTGTATGCAGTCATGGGCCACATAACAATGTTTTGGACAATGACAAACCTCATTTGCGGCAGTGATACCCTAAGATTATAATACCATACTTTTACTGTACCTCTCCTATGTACTTACCATGGTGTTACAATTACCTACACTATTCAGTATAGTAACATGTTGTATATCTTTACAGCGTAAGAGCTCTAGGGTATACCATATAGCGTAGGTGTGTAGTAGCCTATACCACCTAGGTTAGTGTAAGTACACTCTGTAATGTTCGCACAATGATAAAAATTGTCTAATGATGCATTTCTCAGAAAGTATCCCCTCTCATTAATTAATGCATGATTATACTTTAAATCATCTCATGATTGCTTAAAATACCTAATATATGTAAATACTATGCAAATGGTTGTTTACTGTATTTTTTATTTGTATTATTTTTTCTAATTTTTTAAAAAAGCTATTTGTATAAATTTATGGGGTATAAGTGTAATTTTGTTACATGGATAGATTGCATAGTGGTGAACCAGGGTTTTTAGTGTATCCTTCACCAGAATAATGCATATTGTACCTATTACGTAATTTTTCATCTTCTGCACCCCTCTCACTCCTCCACCCTCCATAGTCTTCATTGCCTATCACTTCTTCTAAGAACTGGAACAAAACAAATATGCCCACTTTCACCACTCCTATTCAGTATAGTACTGGAAGTCCTAGCCAGAGCAATTAGGCAAGAAGAAAGAAATAAAAGATACCCAAACTAGAAAAAAATGATGTCAAATTATCCCTATTCACTGATGATATAATCTTGTATCTAGAAAACCCTGAAGACTCTAGCAAAAAACTAGATTTGATAAATGAATCCAGTAAAGTTTCAGGGTACAAAATCAACATATAAAAATAAATAAACTTTCTATACACCAATAATCATCTAGCTGATAACCAAATCAAGAAGGTAACTCCATTTATTATAGCCATAGAAAACCCCAAAATACCTAGGAATATATTTAACCAAAGAAGTGAACGATGTCTACAAGGAAAACTACAAAACACTAATGAAATTATAGATGACATTAAAAAATGGAACAACATCCTATTCTCATGATTCAGAAGAATTAATATCATTAAAATGATGATACTGCCCAAAACTATATAAAAATTCAATTCACTTCCTACCAAAATACCAGTGTCTTTTTTCATGAAATTAGAACAAAAAAAATCCTAAAATCTGTATGAAACCAAAAAAAAAAAAAAAAAAAAAGAAAAAGAAAAAAAAAAAAAGAAAGAAAAGAAATCCTGAATACCCAAACAAGCAAAAGGAACAAAGCTGGAGGTATCACATTACCTGAATTCAAATTATACTACAAAGCTATAGTAACCAAAATGGCATGGTACTAGTATAAAAACAGGTATATATATATCAATGAACAGAATAGAGTAGCCAGAAATAAAGCCACATACTTACAGCCAATCAATCTTTGATAAAGTCTACAAGAAGATACATTGGGAGTGGACATGCTTTTCAGTAAATGATGCTGGGAAAATTGGATAGTCATATGCAGAAGAATGAAACTGGGTCCCTGTATCTCACCATATACAAATATCAACTCAAGATGGATTAAAGACTTAAATGTGAGACCTGATAATGTAACAATACTTGAAGAAAACCTAGGGAAAACTCTCCTGAATATTTTCTATCTGTGGTTGGTGGAATTCTTGGTTGAGGAGCCTACAGATGTGGAGGGCCAGGTGTACTCTAAAGTAGAGCTCAAATTAGCAAGGGATAACATATCCTATTTGATAACCTCCAGTTTCTGTTCTGAGGCATCCATCAACAAATAATATTAGGTAAGAATTTCCAATGGGAATCTCTAATAACTTTGAGTGAGGTACATAAAGTTCCTTCACTTAGGTAAGACAATTGTAAAGTTTCCCTTCTTTTTGTAGGAGCAGGAGAGTGGGAGGACTTAGGGTACTGCAGTGGTGAATTTTAGTAATGTGGGAGGGAGAGAGTAACAGAGTCTCATAAGAGGTTAACTAACTGGCTGAAAAGCTTTGTTTGCTCTTAGTCAGTAGTAAAGTCTTTACTGTGTAAGGAACCATGAGGTCAAGTGGGGAGCTAAGAACTAATTCAGCTGAAGCATTGACAATTTTTGCAGCAGTGGCTATTATCTTGAGACAAGGAGGCTAAGTCTGTGCAACCGGGTCATGGGTGCAATTATAGTAAGCAGTGGGTTTCTGATGCTTCTCTTGAAGTTGAGTTTAAACCTCAACCTGTCCAGATCACTCATGCAAAAATAGATAAAAGAGCTTTTTGTAGTTAAGGGTTCTTAGAGAAGGTGAGGCTCTTAAAGAGCCTTCTTTGGATTACAGAACCCCTGTTCATGTTTTTCCTCTCAGAGGAGAGTAACTTTTATTGAAGCCCTAGTCAATTCATAAAGAGATGTTGCAATCCCAGAAAAGTTTGGCACTCATTATCTTGTTATCAATTAAACTTAGAACTTATTTAAGTTGTCATTTATTAGAGGACCAGGACAAGTTGAATTGTCTTTATCATGAGAGTGTATTTTCCCCTTTATATATAGGTCATACCCCAAATAATTGACTCTATTTTGGCATAATTACAATTTATTTTTTGAAATGTTATGTCCTTTTCTGCTAAGACTGAGAGTAAGTGGAATTCCTCTTAAAGGCTCTGTTGTCCTCCGAACAAAGTAAGAGATCATCTACATACTATATCAAAACTGAATCAGAAGGGAAATCTATGTCTTTTAAGTCTTATTTGAGAATCTAGGGAAATAGGAGGGTCTTTAATGAACCCCTAAGGCATGACTGTCTGAGTATATTGTTGCAGTCCCCAGGTGAAGGTATAAAGGCATTGACTTTACTACAGACACTCTGAAAAGGGCAGAGCAGAGATATGTTCCAGTGTAGCAAGTGGCTGGTATTTAGAATTGATGAGAGGATGGTAGTTGGGTTAGGTTCTATGGGGAAATTAAGGATAATAATTTTGTGGATGGCCCTGAGGTCTTGAACAAATCAATATTCTCACTTGTTTTGTTTCTTTACTGGCAGGACGGGAGTGTTACAAAGGCTAGTGTAGAGTATGTGAAGGCCGTTGATATAAGTCTTTTATCTATAGGTTTAAGTCATTCCTTTGCTTTTGGATATTAGGGGAGTTTGGTTAACTGGTGGAATCCGTCTGAAGTTTAATAGATTTCCCTCTAATTATTTTTCCTATAACAGCAGAAATTTTAGCCCATGGAATGTCAGGTAAAATGTTGTGGTAAGCAGAATAGTAGCCCCTCAAAGATATTCACATCCTACTGTCCAGAAACTATGTCATCCTACATGTCAAGGGGGGTTCAGTTTGTAGATGGAATTAAGATTGCTAATTAGTTGACTTTTACATTATCCAGGTGAGCCCAATATAATCCCAGTGGTCCTTATAAGTAGAAGAAGAAGACTGGTGTTAGATTTCAAGATGCCCCACTGCTTCTTTTGAAAGTGGAGGAAAAGGCCATGAGCCATTGAATTTAGGTGGCTTTTAAAAGCTAAAATATGCAAGGCAACAGATTCTCCCTTTGAGACTCTAGGAGTAATGCAACTCTGGTGACCCTTGATTTTAGCCCAGTTAGACCCATTTTGCACTTATGACCTCCAGAACTATAAAATAATAAATGTGTGTTGTTTTAAGCCACTGTGTTTGTGGTAATTTGTTACAGTTTCAATAGGAAACTAATCCATGTATCAAGAGCTTTGTCTGTGGTAGGCATCAAATGTAATGGAGGAGGCAAAGATATACCAGAGCAGACACAATTTGATAATGAATAGAGGAGAACTCTGGAACCTCAAAAAATAGTTCCTCTGGTTTGCATTTCATACTACAGTTTCATTTGCAAAGTAAGTCACTTTCTATTAAAATTTCAGGGATGGTATCACAGAGAAGGAAGGAATGTTTTTTACTCAAGAACCTAAGGATTACAGTTAAAAATTGAGATATAGGAACAATCTGTGCATTATTTGAAAAACCTACCACCTGTGTTGTATGTTTGCTCTAAGGAAGAGGCTGAACAAAGGTGACAGGGTTTAATGAAGAAAGAGTAGCTCTTGTACCTGCCAGCAGGTTGACCATCTATATTACAGTTCATTCATCTTGAGTGTTTACAGTAAGGTAGGATATTGGGTGCTTTTTCTTTCTTCAGATTACCCTCACAGATCTGAATTGAGAGATTTTTCTTTGACTTTGTGTTTATTTTGCATGATGGGACAATCTTTTTTTTTTCCATTGTCTCTTCTGTTTTTAATACTTGCAAGTATCCTTTTTAGTAGGTGATGGGTCAGAAAGTGAGCTACCTAGCTGTTTGATCTGCAGGTCTCTAAGTTTATTTTGGGTCTTCTTTTGTTTGGCTTCTGAAGCCCTTTAAAAATGTTCTGTATGATACTGTAATTCAGGTACAAGGGGCTACTTCTTATGCTAATTTCTGTTTCTAAATTGAGTTTCCAATTTCCTGTGTAATCCATTGACGAATATCCTATAGTGTTATCTTTTCTCTGTTTGCATGATTGAATTATAGCCCAATCTATTTTTACCGTAGATGTTTGAGGACTAGGATTTTTTTTTTTTTTTTTTTTTGAGACGGAGTCTCGGTCTGTCGCCCAGGCTGGAGTGCAGTGGCCGGATCTCAGCTCACTGCAAGCTCCGCCTCCCGGGTTCATGCCATTCTCCTGCCTCAGCCTCCCGAGTAGCTGGGACTACAGGCGCCCGCCGCCTCGCCCGGCTAGTTTTTTGAATTTTTTAGTAGAGACGGGGTTTCACTGGGTTAGCCAGGATGGTCTCGATCTCCTGACCTCGTGATCCGCCGGTCTCGGCCTCCCAAAGTGCTGGGATTACAGGCTTGAGCCACCGCGCCCGGCCGAGGACTAGGATTTTTATCTACCCTGAGGTTAATTGTGGAAAGAGGGATCATCTAGGTCTCTTTTTTGAATCAGTCCAGTCCGTTTTCGCCATTTAGGATTTAGTGTCTGTGGTTCCAACCAACATAGATTTGAGTTGTCATAGGTCAAGTATCTATGGCTGGTATGCACTCGAAATATTCTAAATTATTCCATGAGTACATGGACTTAGGAAAATCCTTAATTATAGCTTTTAGTTCAGCTCAGATCTAAGACCTAAATTCTAGAATTGCCTACATACTTGGGACCACTTGGGACTAGGAAGGATGGGTCTTTAGAGGCAATTGGGATTTTAGGGTTTCAGGAGAATCATTTGGAAAAGGTAGGAAGTCCAGACAAGGAGACGCGAAGGGAGGAGATGATGGAAGAGTGGCAAAAAGACAATAATGCAGGAGGAAGAGGGAAAGGGAAACCTGGATATAAGGAGGCAACTGAAAGACTAGGAAGGGAGGGATTTACTAGGGAAATGCATCGTACTTGATTTTTAAGTTTGTCAAATTGTGGGTTAGACTAGACCAAAGCGTCTTTTAGTGAAGCAAGTTTTTAAATCAGAATTTCATTTGGAGGCCTCTGCACAACAAGAGAAAAACGCTGCTCCTTAGGTCTGCGAAATCTTATTCCTTTTTTTCCTAAGGCACCTCTCAAATGAACGTTTTTTTTTTTCAAGTCAAAGTAGCCTTTGAAGTCTCAATTTTTTTTTTTTTTTTTTGTGAACTCGTGCCATTTAGAGAGCTATGCTCAAGAGTAGGACTACAATGACAGTACATAAAGGAAGCAGAAGTTTTTCTTGGAGGAGAAGACCTAGTGTTGACCTCATGAGGCCTGCCAAAAATTAATTAAAAGTAATGCTTGTGTACTTCATGTCTCAGGTCCTCAACAAGTCAGCTGCCTATAAATGCAGACGTGACAATATGTATCCCCTGGTAGGCTGAACAACACGGACAACACTCTCT
Source organism: Macaca fascicularis (assembly GCF_037993035.2). Lineage (NCBI taxonomy): Eukaryota > Metazoa > Chordata > Mammalia > Primates > Cercopithecidae > Macaca > Macaca fascicularis. Next base: position 168,464,572 of record NC_088377.1, on the reverse strand, counting down.
CTGGATCAAAGCAAAGCTTCAGGACCCAAAAAGCAAAATAGAATAGAAAAAGACCTCATCCAGTTTTATTGGTGACTCACAGCAAAATTCGTACAAAAGGAAACTGGTCTGGTGAGAACCGAAAGTCTGTGAGAACAGCGCAAACTATAGGCTTATAGGACTCACGCCTGTGCTCTACCCTGGGATTCTCCTTCTAATGCTAAACACTTTGAGACAGTCCAACGCAGAAGAACAAAAGAAAGCAAAGAGGGTGAATAGGAAAGGCCTGCCAAGGCTGTCAAACAAATGGGAGATAATAACAAAACTTGAGTACCAAACAGAATAAACAGCTGAGGGACTCAGTGAAAAGATAGTTGAGTTCAGATCTCATGCTGACCTTTCCACATCTGCATGGATGCAAGCCACAAGCAGCAAGCCATAAGACGTATCCATGGGTACTACACCTGATTGAAACCTAGGGACAGAAACAATGGGCAGTGCAGACCATATCTCAGTGGAACCTCTAGGAATACTGGGGGAATAACAGAGACTACTCAAATGAGAATAAGTGGAGGTGTTCACTCGGAGCTTGCTACAGCAAGGGAATCAGCCACCATCACTTGCCTGCTTCCAAGACAGGCGGGGGCATGGGGAAGCTTTGTTCAACAAAGCTTTGTTCATATTAAATAGTTCCAGGTGTACTCTAATTGGACATTATTGGCACGAGGAAGCTGAAGGTAGGCTAACCAGAAGTGGGGCGTCTTATGTGATGGATTTGGGGGATCATTTTTGGCTTTTTCGGATTGGTCCCAAGTTGAAAGCAGAGTGGGGACAAAAAATAGGGAAACTGACGGTCATTGAGTAGGTCAAGTCCTGACCTTTCTGAGCCAATTTCTTTAGGAGTTATGGTTTGACTTTCTAGGCTTATCATTATAGAGATCATGAAATCAGAGTTCTATTACCATTTATGGGCTGACCATTGGGATTGGTATACTCAGCATCTCAGATGGACGGAAAGTATCAGAATAGGTTCACGGAGAACAGCGAGTGGTAAGAGGACCACGAGCTGGGCAAGAAGTTTCCTTCTGCTGTTGATTTATTTATTTGGAGCGGAGGGTGGAGTGTCTGATAGAATAGCTTCTAGCAGAGCAAGATAGAGTTGGTTAAGATTCTGAAAGTCCTACAAATCATTAACAAGCCTCAGCACACGAAGAGTAAATCATAACAGAAGCTAGACTTAGTGAATTCCATCTCATATCCTTTGTTATAAACATACAGAGGCATGTCAGCTACCACTACCAAGTTGTTGTAATCAGTCCTAAAGAAAGGGGCACTATTTCTAGTTCAGGCTGTAATGTTTTCAGCTTGTAGCACATCCTTAATGAGGATAAAATGCAGGTGTCTTTGTTGAATGGATCTTGAAGTGGAATTATAACTAGGTTTCCTTTAAGCTGCAACTGTTAGATAAAGGTAGAAGCAGGGAGAATGGTGCAGAGAAGAGAGAGGAGGGGAGGGAGCTCTCAAGCGAGGTTTTTTCACACAGAAAGTTCTGAGGTCAATAGGTTAATGGCAAAATGTTTACTTCAACTGGCTGCCTGACCTGGCCAATTATGGCAGGAGAATAAACAAAGGAATGAGACAATGAAGCGGGATAGAGTTGGAGGGGATTTGTAGAAAATAAAATGATTGTGTGCAGTCATTTCAGTATATCTTGGTTATGTTTGGAATATTAGGAAAGATAACGAAAAGAAGTGATCCTGCTAAGTAAGAGATTTCCTTAAAGTAGTAGAGATAGGAGGAAAAAAGCTAAGCTGCCAGACAGCTGCAGGAAAAGCCAAGGGGCTGGTGAATCAGGCCAATAGAATACAACATTGATAAGAGCTGTAATTGCAAAAGTGCAGACTGAGAGGACAGTTAGGAGAGGAGATTGAAATCAGTTTTAGAAGAGAGAGCGCATCCCTTTGATAATTACCCTTCTCCTGCATCTTTTGTGATTAGGGTACAAGCAATGGTAAGTTAACTACTCCATTTTTAAAGTCTGACCGTTAAAACAAAAGAAAAGGTACTCAGTCAGTCAGGGACTTACATTAAGTCATGATAATAGAATTAATGACGATTTACTATGTGCCAGGCTTACTGCCTTAAACTTAGCACTTTAACCACATGATCTCTCATTTAATCCTATGAGGCAGGTGTATCCTTAACACTATGTTATAAATCAAGACAGTTGGGTTTAACGAGAATAAATAATCTGCCCAAGTAAGTGGTGAACAACTTGAATTCATGGCTATTTGATACCAGGGCTGGAGTTCTTGACCATTGTATTCAGCACCCTTGCTTAGAGATAATTAAGGACTTTGTTTACTTGGTTTGTGGGGTCATAGAACAATGCTTAAATCTCACAATAACTAGAATGTGCAGGATTGGAAGAAAGGCAAAGATCATTTCTGAGGATGTGGAAGAATGTAAACTCTGATTATAGAATTTATGAAAACATTGATAATAAGACAGCTAACCATGAGACTCAAACTACCTATAATTTTTTTAACTTTGATTTATATTTGCAAAGAGAACCTTGCTTCTCATTACGTTTCTATATAAGTATATGCGTTTATGATTAGAGTTCCCTCCTCTCCACTAAGTGCTGGAGGCTTTGTAAATAGTTTTGTATTTTGAAAGAATTAAACTAGACATCTCAAAGTATCTATGGAGCTACCCGCAGTCTGCGCCCACATGTACCTGTGATGTTACTCAATAAACCAATATTGCCACCTGCTGGTAGCTTCTCTGAACTTCAGATACAAGGTTCCAAAGTCCTTACTAGTAAAGGATGTGTCTTAAAGGGAAATGAAATCATGACACCCAAAACATTTACAATGAAAAGCCAGAATAATTTGAGGCCTCACAGGCACCAAGAGAATCACTAATTTATTCAAAGACGATTTTCATTTACGAATAGATAATTGAGTGTTCGGAAACTGATCTCTTTGACCTGCCTCTGTTCAATCAGCCTCCATCTCACTTTCAAGGTCAGTAAATCCTGCTAAGAACGACCTGTACATTTATGCCTGTTCACCAGGTTTATGGCCCATAGTCTATTAGCTTATTCATATGATGCTGTAATTATGCGAATGAACACCATTTCCTTGAACCAAGTGGCCACTGTCTCCATGATATTCTCAGTGCATTTCGACCTTGGTGCTTCCAAAGGATGAAGATTTTTCTTTCCTAATTTAAAATTTTAATATTGTGGTTTTATTCCAGTTTGTGACATGGCTTCTAGTGATACTGCCATTTATGCTGCGGCTCTTAAGGAAAATAGGCATAGTTAGGATAATGTGTTCTTACGAAGTATTCTGGAAGGCCAAAGAAGAGGCTGGCCAGAAAAATAACACGTGTGGGGTTCACTCAAAAGTTCTTCTTATTCCACTTATCAAAATGCCCTTCATGCTCAACTATGTTATTTCAAATGACAGGAACTCCTTCTTTTTTTTTAAGGCTGAATATCATTCCCTTGTGTATATATGCCACGTTTTATTTATCCATTCATCCATTGATTAGGTTGGTAAAATAAGCCAGGCACAGAAAGACAAATACTGAATAATCTCACTTTTATGTGGAATCTTCAAAAGTTGAGCTCATAGAAGCAGAAAGTAGAATAAGTGGTTACCAGAGTCTGGGAGAAGGGAGATTGGGAAGATATTGGCCAAAGGATACAAAGTGAGATATGGACAAGTAAGTTCAAGACATCTATGGTACATCACCCTGACTACAGTTAGAAGCAATATACTGTATACTAGAAAATTGCCAAGAGAGTAGAGTATATTTTAAGTGTTCTAACCACAAAAAAGAGATAAATATGTGAGGTAATGCATGTGTGAAATAGCTTAATTTAGCTATTCCACAATGTATAAAATACCAAAACATCATTTCGTACACCATAAATATATACAATTTTTATTTACTAATTTTAATAAGTGCTTCTAACATAACAAGGGAAACGTAGAGCTATCACTCTTCTTCAGAATATTGCATCAGTAATATAGTGACACATTGCTTATGTTAGCTAAATAAACCATTAGGCAACTCACTTGCTGGAAGTCCAGTGTAACCCATGTTGACGTTTAACTGTTTTTATTAATAGTTCCTTGTATAGGTGAGAAAGCATACAAAGCAATAAAATCTGACTCAAAGCGAAAGAGACAAACAACCCACTATGGCCCTCTCTTCTCTCTGTAACTAGTCGCTCTAAAAGGGTGAGCCTTCTCTACTTACCTTCTTACTATGAGAGGGGACCCTTTCTGAATATTTTGTTTGCTGATTCTCTCCCTCTCCCTCCTCCCCTCTGCATTGTAAATATTTACATATTTGTATTTTTAACCAACATGCATTACAATAACTAATACATAAAGAAAAGTATATAATATAGACAAAATATTTAATAAATAACCTATTAGATACCAGCCAGAGAATAATGCTGACTATTTTGGTGCCCTCTGCAAACGTAAGCATAACGTCATTTTCATTTTACCCAAAATAAATTATAAGAAAAATAATATTCATTAAACTGGTTGCTTCTAATATAGCAATATATCATCAACAACCTCGAAGGTAATAATTATAGATCTAGATCATAAATTTTTATGGTCACAAAGCATTCAATTATATACATGTTCATTATTGTTGGTTGCTTTAATAAGCATCAGCTCTACTTCTAATTAAGATATATTTCTACAAGTGGCATTGCTGCATGAAGCATATATACATTTTTAAAGTTTTTTTTAAATGTTGGCAAACGATTATCTAGAGAATGGGAATCAACTTGTACTATCACTAGCAGTATATAGGACATTAGTAGGTGAAAAATAGGTGTTATAGCATGGCTTTGATTTGTATTTGTTTGACACGAGTGAGGTTAACACTTTTCATATGCACATTTGTTGATTGTATGTACTCTTTTTTGAATATCCTATTTATAACCATGGCCATTCAGATTTAAAAAATTTGTTTCAAATATTTCTCATTTTTCTTCTTTATTTTAAGCAGCTTTTTCCATATACAATGTTACATGTTTGTTCACCAGATATTACAAATATTTATTCAAGATATTTATTTGCTTTTTAATATTACTAATAATACATAGCTTTAAAAATATTTTACAAGTTTTATATTTTTATTCAGTTAAACATATTAATCATTCCTTTTAAGGTTTCTGACTAATATTATTCCTTAAAAAGTTCTTTCTCAAGGCAGGGAAATACTAGCGCTCTGTTTTCTTTTTTACACTTTATTTTTAAAATTAAAATAATTAATCTAGAATTTATTTTGGTGTACATTTGAGAAAAGGATTGAACACTTTTTCTCCCCAAATTATTGACTGGGATACCACAAAAAGGATCCTAGAGGGCTGGATATTCTTTGAAACTTCATGCCCTCCAAGTGGCAGAGTTGGGATGATGTGAGCTGCAAGTTCAGAGGCTGGTCAAAGAAACAAATTAGCATGTAGCAAGAGAGACCAAACCTCTAACTCACTAATGTTCCACATTTCTTTGTCATTGAATATGTGAAGAATCACTATTACTGAACTAGGGCATGGCTGCATTACAGTTATAAATATTTAAATGGGAAAAATGGGGGGAAATTCTACTAAAGGCAGCACTTTCATAGCGCAGGAGTGAGAAGGAAGCCTGATGGGTGTGCAGATGAACTTCTAAAGGGAACGTAGACTGCATTAGGAAGGACACTTTGATGAATGATAGAGGCTGGTCTCCTTCCTGGGTCTGCACAAAGCAATGCATTAGGGTATGATGAGATTCGTAGAGCTTATGGTTTTTAAGGAACCACAAAGTAATTTGGCAAGGTAGAATATTTTCAGCAGCATTCGTCATTATTAATATCATTGTCATCCTCTAAAAAAAAATTACAACAACTTAAAAGTTCGAGATTGTCTTGGAGAATAACCATGTCATCATACTTGAAAAAAGAGGATGTATATACTTTCTGATTTTCTAAAGTAAGATGATTATTCCTATTCTAACTGTCTTTTGAAAAGGCATTGGAACTCATCAGCTCCTTTTCCTGGCTTCAGTTTCCTTGGGATGAGAAGGAGGAGATTACTGGATTCTGAAGTTTTGTGCTGATTTGCCTCAAATCCAGGCCTGTCTCATCCAGGTTCTTAAAAGTCTCGATGAGCTAAGTAAACCCAACCTAGAGGGAGCAGGTTGGACAGGTGAGGAGACACAGCAACAGTATTAGTAGTAATTGCTGTTATTATAGCAACAACATGAACTACATTTATAGAATGCCTGCTACACTTCAGCCACTATTTCTTGTACTCTATGAGCAGTACTTTGACTACTAATAGCTGAGTGCCCCAGCTGGGGAATCTGCTTCCTACACTCCAGGTATGGAGGAAGAAGGAATGGAGGTACTATCTTTGGAATGAATTTTCTAAGTACAAGGAGGGATTCTTGATACTTAATCTATCCTGTGTTCCTGTGTGCCAAGCTGAGAATCAGAGAGATTGTTTATAATCGATTGTCTGACCTTACTCATAGATATCCTCATATCTACATTATTGTTACTGTATTTTAACTGATTGCTGCTTGTCTCTTACATCCATCCTACCAATCTTCATCAGACCAACATGCTCCTCACTACTGATTGGTATTTGCCATCTTCTTACTTGTCTCATGTGGCATGTTTGTTGAAAATGGAGATTCCTGAGCTTGCCTTTAGTTTTAGTACCAGGTGTTTCCACTAAATGCTGGAGCAGTACTTCTCCAATTATCAGTGTGTTCAAGAATCCTGTGGGGATCTTGTCAAAATGCAGAATCTGATCCAAGAGGTTGGAGTGGGTCCTGAGAGTCTGCATTTCTATCTGTTCCCAGATGATGTTGATGCTGCTGGTCCATAGATTACACTTTGGGCAGCAAGAGATGAGAGTGTCTACACTAGTTACTATGGCATTTTAGTCCTTCTATATCTTTGGCCCATTTTCAACTCCCCAAACGACTTCTCCAAGCTCCTTATATAATGTCTCTGAGGCAGTCAAACCAGGCTCTGGAGTGTTCTCCAATAGTGCTCCCTAGGCCCTGTCTCAGAACTTTCGCTCCAAGTTGTTATCACTGCTGTTCTTTCTGATCCGCATTCGTCTAACACAGACCCTTCTTGGGAGACTTTCCCAGTCTCATCTGATAGGTAAGGCTTTTTCCAACAGCCCCAGCTGTCTAATGCTTCCTGCTCTCTGACCTCCTGTGCAAATGCCAGTCATCTGTCCTCAGTAATGTGTCAGGAGCAGCAAGTCCCAGAACTTCACTCTTGGACATATGAGAAGTTCAGCTGACTAAAGTGCCTTGTTTAAGAAACTGTTCCATTTTCCCTTTTGATTTTCTACACAGGTCTGCTACTAGGCAGGAGCCAAAGCTGACGTGGAGACAGCTCAGCCCTATTTCAAAAGCTGAAACTCTCTTTGCTATCCCTCTGGATGCACAGGATGCTCTCTCTGGCCCATCCCTGTGGTTATTTCAGATATGTGCTAATGATTCAGAATGATCCTGGGTGTGGCTTGAGGACACATTGAAGCACCCCCATCACTACGAGGTGGCCATGGCCATGTGTTCCTCCCCTTCTCCAAATGTAAAGAAAAATATTCGTATTTTTACCTAGTTTTTCTTTGGCTTAGACTTCTAGACTATTTCATCTGGATCTGTAATTTTTCCCCATCAGGACTCTCCTTGATGTCTTTGTTCTATCTTGGTAAAATGCAAATGTTGAAGCCGTTTTTCTTAATCCTGAGTTATACACTTTGAATCTGCTCGTGGGCATTCTCTTTGCCTCTACGAAGGTAATGCATACTACACAATGGAAAAAAAAATGCTCTGAAGTATTAATCCCAACATAATGGAAGACAAGTTGAAGACAGTGGATTTGGCAATGTGTAAATATGGGAAAGAATTTTGAGACTTTCTTTAGTGCAGAATTTAGAGCATTTTGATGTCATTTGGCCCTTCTCTTAGAGGCGTTCTCTTATTGCAGCTTTCCTGGGGATGTAAACTTATCCCCAAATAAGACAATCTCGAATCAGTTTTCAAATGCTATCAGTGGTTAGATATACTTCTATGCATTAAATAGGCTTGCTCAATATTTGTTGTCTCCTTAATCTTACTTTTACTGGGAACATAAAATGTATCTTTAGGTAGTATTGGGCTCGAGCCTGACAAAAGTTCATGTTGCTATGTAAGGGAGAAGAGAGGGAGCCGTCAATTTTGAGTTCCTTTGTTGTTTTACACAATCTTAGTGCTAGGTACAGATTTTAGGATAATATTTCATGTTCTAAGAGTAGTTTTTATCCAATGATTAGACCTTTAAAATTTTCAACACTCTCCCCCTAAAGTTTTAAGGTCAAAAATCATGAATAAAGCCATGCTTGATAGACTAAAAGGTTTTAGCTTCAGAGAATTGTCAGTAGACTTCAAATTGGAGCAGTCTTTCAGTTCTGTTACTTGTGAGTTATTGATAAATTTGCACACTGCTGGCTGCAGTCCTAATGAATATATTCATGGAGCATGGCTTGGTATTTAGAGAAATCCAAAATATGACTTTTTTAAAAAAACAGAGTTGGAAATGTTATTGCTAATTTAATATTTTTAAAAAATAACTTAAGAATATGTGCTATTTTACTTTTAATTCTAGATTAAATGTTAAAAATGTAAATAATAGATGCTAAACCACAAATGATGTTCTTAGGCCATTCAGCTTAAGCCATCTTTACTAATGCTATTCACAACACAGATGAAGTATTTATAAAAATTAAGAGGTTTAGCGTGGTAACTCTTATTAAATTCTAACCTTTATACTGACAGAAAAGCTAGGAGAATTATAAGCCATGAATATCTCAAGAATTAATGAACTGCAAGTCTGATAATAACTCATAGGGTGGGGATAGGAAGCTTTCACATTTAATGACCATTTCTGTAGTCTAGAGTTCAGTCTGCACTTTTATTTTTATTTTCAGTAACTGGATTATAATTGTAAAATGTCCAATTAGATTCTCCCATTCAAAAGGAGAGAACAGCACACTTCTGATCCGGAAATTGAATTTAACTGGGCATCTTGTATATTTATTTATTAAATCTGGCAACCCACATTTAATCATCCTAAAGAGAGATAAGATGATGAGCTCAGGGTAGGACTGAGTTTTATGATGCCTAGAATTGAGACAAGCCCCAGTGGGTCCTCCAAAATTGTTTCTGGGAATAATGATCTTTATTTGGTAATAATGAATATAATATCCATGAGAGGAGGGTATTGTTTTTGGAGGGTACTTTAACTAAAGGATCTTAGCCAGAGGAGTCTATGCCATGCATTCACAGAGGGCTAGTGTTCTCCTAGACCAAAAAGGGAGGAATGGGCACACTGTGAACCTCAAATGAGGTGGCATCTTGTGCTTAGTTTAATTCAAAGGGATTTAGTGTGTAAACACTAAATCACCAGGTTCCTATGAGCCACTCTACTATCATTATTAGTGAGAAATAATTTACCAGGAGCCATGACAAAGGGTCATTAGGACTGCCATGTTAACTCAGTGAAGGTCATTTAAGTCATCCACTGGCCATTTATATTTCCCTCTTTGGTAAACACCACATTTTAAAGAAGTGGATTAATTATCATCAAAATCTAGAGCTATATGCTAATAGATATCAAGATAATTTTAGAATTCCATTTTTTTTCGGAAGCAAGATGATGGCTAAGTGTTTGATATGATATGATGTGTTGATGTGATACTGGGAATATACCTTTTAAGGAAATTTCAGGAAATCTGATATGTGGACAGAGATAAATTATATAAAGAAGGCTTAAATGGGCATGTACTTTTCTCATATTAATTTGTGTTCTTTCTTCATTTACAAAGGTACGTTACAAAGATATATTCTTGTTAAAATTTATTTAGTAACTCCTGAAATCAGTTATCTGATTAGAATTCAGCTTTGTTTAAATTTCCATCTTTAAAATCTTAACTCATATATATTAAGGAAAATTACAAGCTGAAATTCTTTTTGAGAAAATGTTATTTTAAGGGTCATATATTGATGTTTTATTTTATTATAAATGTTTTTATTTATAGACTATGTTGATGTTTTAAATGTGGGGTGACTGTCATGGGGAAACTCTGCCTTTCCAAAAATTTTGGGCTTTTTTTTCCCAGTCTTATTTTATTCTAACTTTACTGGCTGCAGCAACATACATCCAATAACCTTAATCTTCTCCCTTACCATGTAAAACTGTGGATGATTTTGTGCCTGTATTTATCCACATGGATCTCCATTCATTGGACAATTGGCTAATGTCTAAAGGCTCCTAACTTTTTCCCAAGGAAGAAATACTGTTAATTTTCTGCTGCCAGGTGAATGCTTCAAGGCAGACTGAATGGCATTGAGAGAGGTGGCTGTTATTCATGACTCCTCTCCTAATGGGAATTCTGGTGATCCAAAAAGAGGCATTTGTGACTGTCGAAGCCAATTTACCAATTATAAAATAATTTAGCTGATCATGAACACCAACTTTTTGGAAACCCTCGTTTTATTTAGTATTTTCTAAGTATTTCCTAAAAAGGATATTTTCTTTTAAAAAGATGAGTCTTATGTTGATACTTTTCATTTATTATAAACTTATCTATAAATCAGTCAACACTTGTGAAATTTTGGGGAAAACAAATGAGTATATGAAATAGTGGAGCTGTGATGGGTACTTCACTTTATTTGCTTTTGAGCTAGACTGTTTCAACTCTGCCCCTAATACCTGAGAGTTTCTGTGTAGTCATATCTTTCAATATCTTTAGAGCCTAGGTTTAGTATCAGTTGTTTTCAACCTCAACTGCCCAGTTGACTCAAAAAGGAAAGCTTTTAGAAAATCTTGTGCCTGAGCTTTATAACTGGGGTTGCCAAATGTAATAAATAAGAACATGGGATATTTAGTTAGATTTAAATTTCAGATAAACAACAAATATTTTGTTAGTATAAGCATGTTAAAGAAATACCTTCTGTATTTTATTTGGCAACACTGTCCATGGCCCATAGATTCTGGCTTAATTGCTCTGGGCTGAGGTCTGTGACCATTGGTGTTTTTATAACTTTTCCAGGTGAGTACAATGTATGGCCGACTTGGGAACCACTAGCTAGCTTGGCATTGTTTCACAAACTGTAGTGTGCACAGGAGTCACCAGAAATATTTGTGAAAATGCAATTTCCATATTCCCCTCCAGTTAATTCACTAAGGTGGAGTTACAGAACGTTAACAAGCGTCCTGGTTAATTCTAGTTACAGGTGTGTGAACCACCACACCTTGACAAACACCATTTTAGGGCATATTAACAAGCACTGCTATTTCTTTTATTTTTAAATTAGTGTTATGGTCTTGTTATTTTTTAAAACTCCGAATAATAAAATACCAGGGTACAGCATAATGCACTGGTTAAGATGAGCACTATTTATTTTTATATATTAGAATAAATGATATTGATTAGGAAGATGTTTTTCAGAAGAAAAATCAATATGAATTGTGTCCTGTTGTTTGCTGTCATTTCTGAGGTAGCAAATAAAATACATTTATCTTCTGAATTGGAAAATGGGTCTGTGATGACAGTATGTTAACTTTAAGGACTCCATTTTTCTGAGGACTCTCATCTTTGGTAACTGGAGAAAATGACCTTTGGAGACACTAACCCTGGGAATTGACACTAACAATTTAGGACTGGCTGTAAGCTCCTGCTGAGCAAAATGGCTATGAGAATGCATTCCGCAAGGTTAACAGGCAGATTTTTTTCAGGATTGTATACCAGGATAAATAATGTGGATAATTAACACTGCTAGTGCTAAGGGCTGGTTTTTTTTTCTTTTACTTTTTATGTGGTTTCAGTAATAAAGAGAGCAAAGACATTCTGTCTGATTTTAGCCTCTTTATTTTTGTGATTTCTGAGTTTCAAATCGATATTTTTCCTAAAGAAAACCCAGGCAAGTAAATATTGTGTGTTATTTTCAAGGGCCATTTAAATTGATGGAAATCTCTACTGCTGTTAATGATCCAGAGTAATTCCTTCTGGGTGTGATTATTTCCTATAATCTATTAAGGCATTATTGATTAACCACAAAGCCCATTTTATATTCGTAGACATTTCCATATGCCATCATTGACCTCACATCCCCTTCCATGGTTCTTTTAGGTAGTGTGGTGTTTGGTGTATTTACTCCTTTTGTTCCAATTTCCTTCAAATATGGAAATAACTTACGACATATTTTCTAAGTTTTTCTGTTTTAGCAAGACTGAACAATTACTATTTGCTTGTTGTTACAAACATTTACTAGCTAGTCAATTGGATCAACCTGTCTAAATTCTTTGTGGCATTGTGACTCTAGGTTAAAAGGCTACTATTACTTTAAGGAGACTTGTGATTGCTTTCAAGTCCTAGTTCTGTGTGTGTTGTTAAAATTTGAGTCTAGTAAGTCCTCGCACAGAAACTAGGAAATCAGGTTTATACAACTCTTTACAGTTTTCACAATGATTTCACATGCATTTTTAAAATTTGGTCCTTTCAAGAGTTGTGTGGGGACTGCAGGGCAGGAGTAATTATGAATCCCGTTTTTCAGATCAGGAGACTCCAGCTTAGAATTGTAAGTGGCTTGTGCTGGTAAGTCTGGAAGTGCTGGAATTTTTCCTTAAATGTGGACCTTCTGACTGCAGTGCCCTTTCAACTCTATCCTAACCTTCTCTTATTAGAGCAAACTGAACTAAGCAAAACAATAATAAAGGGCAGTTGGTAGATATTGGTTCACAAGGCAATGATTACTTAAATTTTTAAAGTATTGATCAGAAAGGAGATCGAAAAAGAGGACACTTTACCACAAGTAGAAAAAGAAAGCACATAGTCAAGTAAAGATTTGAAAACAAGCTGATAGGAAAACTCATGAAAAATCTTCACATTGCAGCATGATCATATTCAACACACTCTCCCAACTCTTTTCTGTTCCTGGAAGGGAAAAGAAGGTACAGGGGCTTAGCACGAACATAAAAGAGTGTTTTGCAGTTTTAGTTGTATTGCGAGGAAGAATCTGATGTACAGTCTTTACAGTGGACTTCAGTAGAGAAGGAGAAAATGAAAGAATGATGAAGGAACATGTATCTTTTGTAGCCGAGAGGCGGTGCAGAAGGAGCCAAAGAAAAAAATGGGATCCTGCTGTGGCCAGTCACCATACTGATGGTTGGCAAGTGTTCCAAACTGTTAGAAAGTGCAGCTACTTCTGTTTCCCATAGTCACAGAAACAGGTTTGACAAAGCGAATACACTATTCATGGCTGGGATGGAAAAAAAAGCACCCTGTAACCTACATAGAGGCCTTTTTCTCTTTCATTGGAAAAACAATGGCTTTATTTTCTGGAACTATAGATGTGTTGCAGATTGAAACTGCTTGAATTGTAGGGACTGTGGTAGTGAAGTCAGGGGAGACAACCAAGTTCAGATTAATTCATGATTAAAGCTGAGAGTAATTTAGAGTAACAATACCTAATTGCTTACAGTTTAAGCCAGTGGGCCCTCAAACTTTAGGAGAAATCCGAATCACTTTGTTAAAATACAGATTATTGGGCCGTAGCCAAGAGGTTCTACTTAAGCAGGGCTGGGGAGAGACCGGAGAATTTACTTTTCTAGTAAGTTTCCTGACAAAGTGATGCTGCTGTTGCTAGTACAGAAACCACATATTGCTAACTTTTGGTTTAAATACTGCTTTGATTACTTTAGGTTTCCAGGAGCAATATATATTGGTTAAAAGAGAACACAAGCATTCACCGTGATGTTCTTTTAAATTTTCACTAAGAATACAAAGAGTGACCAGACATGGAGAGGCCACCCAGGACTGGAGCAAGCTCAGATCCTCCTGCTAACCTCTCCTATCCTTTTTTGCTGAGGGGCATCCTGGGACCATGGGCCTTGCTCTGCAGATACTGGGATAACAGCAGCATTTTGCATGTACCACAAGCATTTAAAATCACCACTCTGAAACCATTTCACTTATAATCTATGACCTTCCATTGAAAGGATGTTTCCAAATACCAGGCACTCCTGATTTTGGAAGCAAACTCAGCATCAGTAAGCCCATGTTCTCACTGAAGAACGTAGAGTGCTCAGGTGTGTCTGTTCGGTGTATCTGTCTCCGTCTCTCCATCTTTCTGAGAAACATGTTTCACTGCAATTACATGTCCAGTTTCAGTATAAAGATTAATAGCCTGATTAAAATTGATGTGGATCTGTTTTAGGGTTGCATTTTTAAAAAATGGAATTCAGTTCACCAGCCCTATGGTTCTTTTACCCACAAGCTGTGACCAAGAGCTATTTTTTCACCTGATGGCAACAAAATAATGACTAGGAGCAAAATTACTTTGAAAGATCATTTAAGGCCTATGCTTTTGAACACAGTCCTGTTGCACTTGCACTAGACATTACAAGTCAGTTTCCCCTTCAGACTCCCTAAGCAAGGAGAAGAGAGAATGCCTCCTCCTCGATTCTGTAGTTGAATGTATGCAGAACTCAGAGTGTGAGTCACCACCTCAAGTTGGCAGCCTCCCTGGTTACAGCAGGACTTTACAAAAAAACCCGTCTGGGAAAGCTGCCTCATAGAAGACAATGTAGACAATGCTTTGCATTTAAAATATGAAAATAGTGCAGAAGGTAGAAAGATTATAGTAACTTTAAAAGAAGGTCTGTGTTGTGAAAGCAAGTCACAAAATAAAGGTAGGCAAAGAATGCTAGTAGCAAGAGAACATATTGAATTATCTAAGCATGACATCTCAAATTAAGTCTTTTTTAAAAATGTAGTAATGTGATATTCTTAAGAACTGTGTGCTGTGCCTGAATAGGTCCGTGTCTCTCTCCGTGGTGTAATAACTGCATGTATGAGATGTACAAGTCATTATTGCACATTGTTTGGGTGGGAGTGACAGTCTATTCATAAGCTAGGCACTTTAGGATGTACATTTATTCCAACAGGTGCTTAGACTCCATTTAGAACACTGGCACTGTCATTTATCAAATGGCCCCCTAGTGGCATCAAAGAGTTAATGAGGATCTCAAATTTCCTACCAACTGCCCCACAGGAAAGACATCTGACTCCCATTCTTCAGTCTAGCAGAGCAGTTGGCACCTTCTGACATTCATGCCAAGTCATCCTACCCAGAGCCCCAGATTCTCACTGACCCCGTCACCAGGCATCCCTGTCTTCTTCCACACTTTATGGAGCATCGCTGCTGCCCTTCCTCATTCACCTTCACTTGTTTGGACTCTGGACTGATTTTATCATATGTTCCTGCTATCATAAGCGCAGCCCTGGCTCCAGGGCTGGTCTCTGACTTGGCAAAAACCTCTTCGCCCTCTGACTGCCTTGGCACAACCGTAAGAACACAAAGCGGATTCACCTCTAGGACTTACAGTCATAGTCCTTAATGAAAAAAGTAAACTTTTAAATACAATGCTAATACAATGACTAATGCAATGACATGAATAATTACAAATACAAAACAAAATTCCTGACATTTAATTTAAAATGTTGGTGTGAATGGGTCTATTATATGTTGCATTTTTATGAAGCTACATGAAAGTAAACTTCTTGGGAAGTAGAGTATCTCTATATCAAATGACAGAAAATTTCAATACACACTTATGCTAGTATTATGCATTTTTTAAAAGTAGAATATCTTTAACAATGTCATTAAGAATGTGTTCTTGGCCAGGTGTGGTGGCTCAAGCCTGTAATTCCAGCACTTTGGAAGGCTGAGGTGGGTGGACTACTTGAGCCCAGAAGTTTGAGACCAGCCTTGGCAACATGGTGAAACCCTGTCTACTAAAAATACAAAAATTAGCCAGGCATTGTGTCACACACCTGTAATCCCAGCTACTCAGGAGGCTGAGGCAGGAGAATCATTTGAACCTGGGAGGCAGAGGTTGCAGTGAAACGAGATTGTACCATTGCACTCCAGCCTGGGTGACAAGAGTGAAACTCCATCTCAAAGACAGGCAGAGAGAGAGAGAGAGAGAGAGAGAGAGAGAGAGAATGAGAGAATGTGTTCTCACATAGAGACCAGTTCTGGAATTAAGCAAATAAAACAGTTGGATTTCATTCTCCAAATACCAGTTGGAAAACAGTTTAAGGATTCAACTCTGAAAAAATTGAGAGTCTTTGTCTTTCTCCTTTTCCAGATATATCTATACCTGAGAATATATGACATAACTTATATAGCAAACCTTCTATAGAAAGGGACTTAATAGAAAATGTAAGTGGATGGAGTAGCAAAAAGCAAAGTGCACTTTTTATTTTACTAGAATGAAATAATTTTTACCAAGTCACCGTATCTGATAATATCCATATATTTTTTGAGAGAGCATTTTTCATATTTCTGCAGTCTTGTTATTTGTCACTGACAAATAAGAAACTACTTTCCCCTGTTGCTGAGTTTTAGATGTTTATATTTTAAACCTGTGTTATTTGTCATGCTCTATGGGGTTTTAACACTAAAAAAAGTAAATTAACTTCTGTGGAACATTAACCTGTACCTGTGGATGCTGGTACCGATGAAGGGAACAACCGCCTAAGAATTGCGGAGTCCCTGTCATCTGTCAAGGTAGCGAAGATAAAAAGCTTGAAGATACCATAAATTTATAACATGGAAGCCGACGAGGAGTTCTTACTGTTTCTTTATGTGTTGCCTTGTTTGCCGGGCCATAATTATAAACTGATTACAGCTAGAGGAAAAAAAAAATGCCTTTGTTGTTCTTCCCACAGAATAGTAATTACTCTGTATTGTGCTTCATTGTGTTTTTTTTTGGTTAGTCTTTTGAACATTATTAGTGTGTCTTGGATTTCAGGATGGCTTCTGGCAAGCAGGAAATGCAAAATAAGTGTAATGTACATAAGATGTTTATAGTGATTTTCTTATTGCTTGTTATGTATCATATTGTAGACAAATTAAGACTATGCTAAGAAAAACCGTCTTGCTTTCCTGTCTATAGTCATTTGTAATATGTTTGATGTGGTCTTTGCTGTTTGCTCTATTTCTCCTTTCTCTTCCTTGATAATATATAGGTAGCTCAGAAAAAGTCATATCCAAGTTAGAATGCCATATGTTATAAGGTTTCAAATACACTCTGGGCAATATGAAAACTCTGTTTCTCTGTGAAAATAGCTGATCTTTCATTAAGGCTGAATTTTCATCAGCTGAAAACAGTAGACTTGCTTTTTCTGTCTCTGAGGTTTTTTTTTTTTTTTTTTTTTTTTTTTTTTTTTTTTTTTTTTTACCAAATCTACATCTAATTGCTTTCTCATAGGCACAGTCTGCAAACTCAACTCCTAGAGTCTAGGTCTAATTAAAGGCTGTCATGGTTTGCTACTAATTGTATGTTTAACTATAAAGTTATGATAGAGTCCATTTGTAGGGGAAACGGAATTCATTCTTCATGTCATTTAACACAATTGCGTTTTATTTTATCATTTCAAAACATGGGGGAAGAATCACATTCTAGGGCATAGGAGATATTTGAGTGACTCCGAAAAAAGAAAATATAAAGAAGATGTAGTATAAGTAGGATGGGAGGTGTTAAAAAGCACATACAATTTTGAGTGAACAAGGCATAAATGTTAAAGATATCTGGAAAGGATTATTTATTTATTTATTTATTTATTTATTTATTTATTTTTGAGATGGAGTCTTGCTCTGTTACCCAGGCTAAAGTGCAGTGGTATACTTTCGGCTCACTGTAACTTTCACTTCCCGGGTTCAAGCAATTCTCCTGTCTCAGCCTCTCGAGTAGCTGAGATTCTGAGATTACAGGCGCCCACCATCATGCCCAGCTAATTTTTGTATTTTTATTAGAGACAGTGTTTTGCTATGTTGGCTAGGCTGGTCTCAAACTCCTGACCTCGGGTAATCCTCCCTCCTTGGCCTCCCAAAGTGCTGGGATTACAAGCGTGACCCATCGCACCAGCCAGAATTTTTTAAATGATAGAAATCTACATTTTTCAGGTACTTATCATTTTTGTTGGATTTGATCAAAGATTCACTGAGGAAAATAAAGGAGATGCATTTTCTAATGTGGTACTTTCAAATAGAAATAATTAGATGGAGATTTTCCCCTTTAGCCATTTGTGATATATTTAATTTTTAGGTGATATGTTTTGTCTAAGAGAATGAAACAGATCACAAATGAAAAGCTTTAGGAATTTCTCTGAATATTAGTGAAATTAAAAATTACATTTCAGTAGAATTTACCCTAATGAATTTGCATATTGAGTCATGATGATCTACAAATATGTAAGATGATATTGAATATCCAGAAATAGAATTAAAAGATGAATATCAGATTATTGAAGTATACAATATCAGCCACAGCAAGTCAAGGCAAAAGAAGGTTATGAAGAAGTAAAAAAAGAACAGAAACATAACAGCAAATAAATAAATAAAATGGGATACTATTTGGGAAAGTGATCAAGGAGAATAGAAAATATTTTGTAAATATAATAGGAAAAGAGGAAGTTTGAGAATGTTTTCTCATAGTTAGGTTGAGAAAGAATTGATTTAATAGTACTTTTCACATGTATTTTATAATAGAAGATTTGTACTTTTGAAGAAAGACTTTTCATTAATAGAGTAATACATAGCAAGTTGTTTTAAGGTTAAATGAGTTTTCATATTTAATTTCCAATGACTAGTATCAAAAGGAAACTAGGCCTGTGCTACTTTGATAACAAAAGTAACACTGTAGGATCTAGTTGGAGTTATTATTGCTCCCTCTCCTCTTTTTGTTGACTCCTGGAAATCTGAGAAGGGGATTTTGGGATGGTTGAAATAAATGGCCATCTAAATTTGTTGATTCTTGCCCACATGAAACTTGTTGGTGACATAAATTCCAAAAGTGATAACATGTTGACAAAATGCACTCAGAGTGGTCCTATTGGGCATTATCAGTCATTAATATATCTGTGTGAAGCAGTTTCTTTTCCTGGTATTGGGCACTTGTTGGGCAGAGATGTGGAGAAAGAAGGATGGCTATTTAGATGAGATAATGATCTAGAACTACAAAAGCAAGAGGCACTGGAGACTAATTTAGCCTCCCTCATTACTAGGTTAGATGTGTACAACACATGGGTACAGAAAAGAGCCATCATTGTGACCCAGAAAAACATTTGCTTAATGAAAACAATGTGATGCTGAAAATAACTCCATGAACTTAACTAAGAGTAAAAAATAGTCACACAGTTCAGAAACCCTTTGTCAGATTAATCAGATCTTCTAAATTAGATTGGCACATCCAGCTGCTGGACAAAAAGTTCATACATGGTAACTATAATAACTTTTGAATTTTTCTTATTAATTTATAATATTAATTATTAGAGTATAAGAGTATAGAGTAGAACAACTAGTTCTTATTAAGGAATATGATGGGTTATAGAATTGTACTAAAAATAAAGGACAAGGGGTTGCCGTGAGGTGGGCTGTAAAGGTAGGACATAAATCTACTTATAACTTTTTGTAACATGGCAGTGGAAATGACCCCTCACTGCAGGAATGACTGACATAGAAGATTGGGATAGAAGACACTCACATTTATTGAGATGTTACCATGCGCACTGGAAATAAAATGATAAATGAAAATAAACATGATCCCTGCCCCTGTGAACCATTAATTAAATTGTCTTAAAGTTAGATAGGAAAGAAAGATGAATTTAGAAACAACAAATAACAGAATGTCTTTAAAGGCTTTTATTTTTTCCTTGTTTATTTTGTAAACAGTAATTGATTCACAAAAAAAAAAGTTCATTAATTTGGTGAGTAGGTGAAACTAGAAAAGAGGTACTCAGGTAAAAAGGTATTTTTTTTTTTTTTTTTTGAGACGGAGTCTTGCTCTGTCACCCAGGCTGGAGTGCAGTGGCCGGATCTCAGCTCACTGCAAGCTCCGCCTCCCGGGTTTACGCCATTCTCCTGCCTCAGCCTCCCGAGTAGCTGGGACTACAGGCGCCCGCCACCTCGCCCGGCTATTTTTTTTTTTTGTATTTTTTAGTAGAGACGGGGTTTCACCGTGTTAGCCGGGATCGTCTCTCGATCTCCTGACCTCGTGATCCGCCCGTCTCGGCCTCCCAAAGTGCTGGGATTACAGGCTTGAGCCACCGCGCCCGGCCTAAAAAGGTATTTTAAAGTTAAAAATGTAAAAATTTTGAATCTTAAGTGACTTGTGTCCTGTGAAAAGGGGCACAAGAAAACTGTACAAATTGTAGTTTTTATTTGATTGATTCCTTACAACACTTTGAAGTAGGAGGTCATCATTCTCTCTTTCACCACAGATGGAGACAGTGAAAGCAAAAGAGGTTGTTATTTGCCATAGATAACAGAGTTAGTAAGAGGAGGGATTTCTCTTATAAATTTTATGGTTTTCCTAGTGCTCCAGAAAACCTCAAAAGACTGGTAAAGTTAAAAGTCAAAATGTGGTGGAGTGTGTTTACTGTCCCTGGGTTTAGACACAAAGAGATCATAGTTATGTATCATATAAGATTGTGTCCAGCTAAAAGTAACAGAGAGTGGAAATAACATTTGTTTAAATGAGATAAAACCTCATTTTTGTGTCTGGTAAAATCTAGAGGAGGTGGTGCAGGAAGGGTACAGCGGTGTTGATTTTCCCAGGCTGTAGTGACCTAGGCTCCTTCTAGTTTATTACTCCACCATCTCCACAGTGTGGCTCTAATTCCTCCGGGTTCCAGGTGACAGGTAGAGCTCCAGTGATTGCCTCTGCCATTTAGGTGGCAGGATGGAAAACAGGATGAAAAAGGATAAAGAAGGGAAAGACACGTACCCGGGTCTTTTAAGAAAGGTTCCTAAAAATTACCATGCTGTCCATTTGCCTACATCCTATTGGCGGCAGCTAAATTTGGTTGCAAAGGAGGCTGCAAAATAAAGTCTTTATTTTGTCCAAGTCGTCTCCCTAAAAATCATGGGTTCTAATACCATGTAAGAAGTGGTGAATTGGTATGAGGTACAACTAATGGTCTCTGCCTAGGTAGCCTTGGTGTGTGATTGGGATAGAAGTCAAATTGCAGCAGTCAAGATGTGCATTGCAATGAGGAAATAGAAGCATAAAGGCTCTTCTGAAGAGCTTGACTCTGAAAGAGAGGATGTTTTACCAGATTACTCCAATACCTGAGGCTGTCTTATTCCTAAAAGCATTGGAAGACTATTGGAAAACTCACATATTAAAAAATGACACCTTAAGCCAAGCACAGTGGTATTCACTTGTAGTCTTAGTTACTTGAGAGGCTGAGGCGAGAGGATTGCTTGAGTCCACGGCTGTGGTGTGCTACAATCATGCCTGTGAGTAGCTACTGCACTCCAGCCTGGAAAAGTCACCTCATACAGAAGCTGAACGCAAGCTTGTGATAAGAAGTCAAAGGCCAAATGGTTACTATGTGCTTGCAGTACTAGTGTTAGTTGAGACTGGTCTTTCCTAGGATCTGGTAACAGGTTTATATCTTCATCTAAATTCATTACACTGTATATGGGCATGTTCTTTATTGCTTAGACCTGAGTTGTAATAAAAAGAGTTTGGTCATTTTGAATAGAGAGACACAGTTGGGATTCTTGGCTTTTATTGCTTACTAAATCTACGATAATGGGCAGGTTATTTAACCTGAGCTTCAGTTTTCCTAAAAAACGGTAATAATAATACTTGCCTCATAGAGCGATTACAAGCATTATGTAACAACCTATCCAACTTGTCTAGCATGGTGGTAGGCTCATAATAGATTCCAATAAATGGGTAGGTCTTCCCCTTTCAGCTTCTGTGAAGAAGGCTATTTATGAACCTTTGTACATTTGCACCATTATGTTTAAATGTTCCCCTTATCATACCTGTTTTCTATCCAAGTCCTTGGTGCCAGTAACATAATTTGGGGAGCAAAAATAAATCACTGAGAAAAGCAGATTTGTTAGAAATAAGTTTAAAGTGCATCTCAGGCTATGATTTTCAGATTGGTTCTAAATTTATCAAATTTCTATTTATAATTTTTCTCACAAAATATGTTTTCATATTCAAAGCACGCAATGAAAGTTTAAAGATGAAAATATTTTTAATTCTTTTTTTGCATGTGTATGCATTGAAGTTTAAAGATGAAAATATTTTCAATTTTTTTTTTTTGTATTTGTATGCAAGGGTAATAATGAGAGATTTAATAGGTCATGCATTATCTCTCAAGGTGAAACCAGGGTTTGTTCCTTAGTGATTTAGTTCTTACTGGGCCAAAATTCTACTTTAGTTTTGGAATGTTTTCCAGGTCCTGATGCAGCCCACTAAAGCTCACACAAACCATGCACTATAATTTAGCTTATATGTAATGTTGAAGGACATCCCATTTTATATTAGATTTTTTTTAAAAGAAAAGATGTGTTAAATTCACTCCCTTCTTGTAAGGTAGGTTTGTAGTCAAAAACCACAGTTTTTGATCTGAGGCTGTAGATGAGGTCTGCCTAATGAATACTGATGTTTTACTGATTGTATAGGAAGTGTTGAAATATAGCCACAGGTTCCTGATTTATGAGGGGTTTGAAATGAGCTGTCATGTGAGCACTTACCTCATCTTGGATCTGCTGTTCCAACATTGTCTAATATAGTTAGTCTCAGATGATCTATTTCCTCAATTATGGAAGTTATCCTGCCAGTCCATTTGAAGAGAAACAAAAAGCAAACACCCCCATACCAACTCTACCTTTTATGTATATTTATTTGAACATTTGCAATGTTCAATTTGTTACCATTCGAAATGAGCTTGATTTCTACATGTTTTCTTTATTTTGGAAATATGCTGTTTGTGACCAGTTACATTGATTTTATTATCACTAATAGGCCATGGCCTATATGAAGCTGAGAAAAAAGCAGGTACGACTGGGTGCAGTGGCTCACTAAATATATACCTTCAGAAATAGAAGGCATAGATTTAGTTTGTTTGACACTGTTTTCCTTAATGTACTTTATTGTACCTCATAATAGTTTCCTAGAGTGGCTCTTCATAGAATATTAAAGCAAAAAGATTTATGGAGACCTAATTGGAATTATCTTACTTATACCTCCTTCTTGAGAGAGAAACTCAGGTTAGGTTGGTTTAACAACACTGATATTAATCTAAGATGTATGTGGGTACCAGATTAGCTTGAGCAGGAGCTCAGAGAAGTTAGATCCAGTCCCAGTCTTCCATGGGATTTTAGATCATTGGGGGAGAAAATAATACCTGGAAACAAGCCGTAAATAAAAATGATGACTGAAAGATGAATCCTGCTTATTCATTAAACACAGTCTGCAGCCTCTGTGTTTACTGATTCCTGGTGAGGACTTGGAGCGAGTGTACAGTTTGCATCCTTGAAGATATCTGATAGAAGCAGAGGCTGATTGAATTAATTGGAAGGCAGAAAGAGAGGTCATCTTGTCTGGTCCCTGTCCCTATGAAGAATGGCACAGAAACTCTCCCAGACAGATTGCGACCTGCTTTAATCAGCCACTGGCACTATACCTATGCCTGTGCTGTGACCCCTAAAATTGGGAAGAAAAGTGAAAGACCTAGTCAGTCATCCAGAGGATTGACCTCATTGTACAGAGGCAAGAATTGTTTTCATTTCCCATCTGGGTGGTCCAATACTACACACAGACACCCTAAAATTTTCACTTAAAGGATATGCATCATAAACATCAGGCACTTTGGGCCTTTATATACAAATTTAAGTTTCTGTTATAAAATTGTTTGCATTTAGTTTTTTTCACCATTTCAAAACCAAAAGCCATGGTTCTTTGTTGTTGGTTTTCACTGATACAGTTTCCCTTTGGAGTGAGAGAGAACCTGCCTGTTACTCATATTTTCTTGTTATTCATTTATTTTCATATTTCATTATTCTTTCAATATTTTTAATTCCTCATGGGCAAACTCATTCAGTGATTTCCTTAAGTCTTAGTTATCCTCAATAGAACTTAATTACAATGGGAGAGAAAATGCAGCTGAAAAGAGACATGATATAAAACAAGAGTCATGGAATTAAGTGATTAGGGTTCTATTCCTGGCTCTGCCTCTTCACAGGTTATCAGACCCGGAAAAAAATCACTCAGTCCCTCTGTCTCAGTTTCACCATTTGTGAAGTGAGAGAATTGGACTACGTTAATGAGTTTCAATTTTTTTTTAACTTCACTCTGATTTAATAATATATTGTTTATGGCAACACAGTACACAAACCCACCTCTCAACTGAAATAAAGACTCAAGAAACAATACTTCCTGTCACTGTTTGCAATGAACTTGATTTCTACATGTTTTCTTTATTTTGGAAATATGCCGTATGTGACCAACTACATTGATTTTATTATCACTAATAGGTCATGGCCTGTGTGAAGCTTAGAAAAAAGCAGATAGGGCTGGATGCAGTGGTTCACACCTGTAATCCCAACACTGAGAGGCCAAGATGGGAAGATCGCTTGAGGCCAGGAGTTCAAGACCAGCCTGGGCAACGTGAGGAGATCCCATCTCTACAAAAAAATTTAAAAATTAGCCCGTTGTGGTGGCTCATGCCCATGGTCCAATCTACTGGGGAGGCTGAAATGGGATGATGTCCTGAGCCCAGGAGGTCAAGGCTACAGTGAGCCTTGATCACACCACTGCACTCCAGTCTGGGTGACAGAGTGAAACCCTGTCTCAAAAAAAAAAAAAAAAAAAAAAAAAAAAAAAAAAAAAAAGGATGAGATTATTTTAGCATAGGCATTTCTATTTTATTAATTACAAGTTTAAGGTGTCATGACATGTGTTCCTGTGATAATATTATTACTTCATTGTTGAAAAAAATCTTAAAAAGAGTGGAAAGGGGAAATGTTTTACTTTTCTGTGTTTATATTTAAAGCAGGTCATCACAATGACTACCCAGCTTTTCATTTAAAAGGGAATACCTGAGAGAGTACTATGAGTAACTTGCAAGTAGAATGATTGAAGTCAGTTGTTGAATGATGACACATTCTTGAAAACGATTCTGATGCCATCTCTTTCTGTGTTCCTGGGTTGGGATTTATAACCTAGGCAGATTGTACATAATAAAAATAATGATAAGCCAGTGTTGGAACCTTGAACCTGGACATATTGATGCTACAAATAAGGCAGGTTATATTCTCTTTTTTTTTTTTTTTTTTTTTTTTTGAGACGGAGTCTCGCTCTGCCGCCCAGGCTGGAGTGCAGTGGCCGGATCTCAGCTCACTGCAAGCTCCGCCTCCCGGGTTTACGCCATTCTCCTGCCTCAGCCTCCCTAGTAGCTGGGACTACAGGCGCCCGCCACCGCGCCCGGCTAGTTTTTTGTATTTTTAGTAGAGACGGGGTTTCACCGTGTTATCCAGGATGGTCTCGATCTCCCGACCTCGTGATCCGCCCGTCTCGGCCTCCCAAAGTGCTGGGATTACAGGCTTGAGCCACCGCGCCCGGCCTAAAAACATAATAATCATAAAAATGTAGCATTGGCATATTAAGAGAAAAATGACCTAGAGCAGAAAATCCAGATAGGTGTTCAAGAATATATAAGAATTTGATATGTTAAAAGTAATGTTATATAAATTATTTGGGAAATGAATATACATGTAATAAATAACACTGGGAGAATTGGTTCACAATTTGGAAAATGTAAAGTTAGGATCCTTATCTTAACCCAAATATCACATTGAATATAACAAAAGAATTAATTGCAAAAATATGAATCTATTGAATCATTACAGATTAGACAAGAACCCTAATGAAAGATTAAGGATGAGATTAAAAACCATGCTTTTCTATAATATAGGGGAATTCTCATTATAGTTGAAGTGAATATAGCATATTAAAAAGAGTATATCACTTTAATGTTTAAAAATAAAGAGGCAAAGAGAGAAATGTTGTAAGGCACCACACCAATATACAAATGGTCATTAAGATGGGAGGCTAATAGATTTTTTAAAAAATTTTCTTCTTCCTACACTTTTATTTTCCACATTTCTAATATGAATATGTATTACTTTTGTAATTTAAAAAATAGACTATATTTTTAAAAGGTAAATCCTGAGCCAAGTCATAGGGTCTGAAATGACTGTAACATATTGTGGTGGGGGAGCATTAGAAGTCCTATCTGCTGAAGTGGGAATTTTGATGCCCAAATTGGAATTGTATGGGGATGAGTGTCTTTAATATGCCTTAAAAAGAGAAACATTAACTATGATATATCAAGTTATATACATTATTTTAAATCAAAATTTGTCTCTCATGTGTATGATCTAGTATAATTATGTAGAAAAATGCAAATAATTGAATTTAATCATAGAGGCTTTTCTTTGTTCAGGGACTTACGGATATATCTATGAAATAATTTGCTTTTCTGAAAGTCTTTCTTTTAAATTGGTTGTTTTGCCTGAAGATACACTCTTAATCTTATTTGCCACTTACCTTAGGTTTTTCAGTGTTTTAGAAACCCTGGGGCATTGCATGGAAATTTTTAATACCTGAAGGGGACACCTGGCACCTGCCTGAAGCACTTTCTATTTCCTGCCAGGCACAAAGGAGAGATGTTATTGTAAGCTGATCTAGAGCTCTTCAGTGGTTGATTTACAAGTGTCTCCTCATGTGTCCTCAGGCAGCTAAGAGCCTTCAGTTTTTGCTGCTACATTTAAATTACACAAGAAGACAGAGAGCAGGTGATTCTCAGCAAAGGACCCTTATCTTCTAATTTTCTCTGCCCTTTGTGAATAAATAAGGTAGTGGCTCAAATTAGTTCATTAGTGCAACACATCTGTTTCTACAGGTCCTTGATGGAGCCAGCTGAAGAATCCACAAAGCAGAATCTTGAGTGTGAAACTCTCTTTTGAGCTTGATGTTATATTTTAAGAAAAATCATATAGAGGCATAGACTCAGACACACTGCCTTCCAAGGCTAAAATACTTTAGTCATTTGTATAAATATAAATATATAAGCTTTATTAGCATTGGCCTTTATCACAAATGTCCAGTCCTTTCGCTTGGGAATTTCAGCCATTTTATGCCAATTTTTTCATAAGTGGATGGCTGAAATTCACAAGAAGTTCTTTTTTGTTTAACAGTTCAGAAAAATGCTTAAAATGTTATAGAAAGTTTTTTTCCTTTTTAAATGTATTTCAATATAAGTATTGACATTTTTGTTAGTATTTGTTAATACATATTGTCAGCATTTCTGTAAAAGTTTATATTTTATAATATTTTTTGACTCCTATTTCACTGTTGTCTTTAAAGATTAACACGAGTGCATGAACACATTACACGTGGAGAACCTGCATTTGCAGTTAATTTAAGAGACAAACTAATCATTGGTCTAGTTGATGTAAGTGAAAGGGGTGTTTGGAGAAGTAGAAGATAAACCTGAACTGGAAGAATCAAAGGAAATTTCACAGAGAAGAAGGAATAGTGGTAGTGGCAGAGGTTTTGAGTCATGTAGACCTGATTTTAAATTAGCATTTACTGCCATGACTTTGCAATCTTGGGTAAATTATTTGACTTTTTGAATCTCAGTTCTTCTATTTGTACAAGAGAAGCAGTAATAATTTAGAGGGATACTATTTGTGAAGTGCCCTTACCATTTTAATTATTTGTATCCTCCCTCTTCCGTTTCACTTCTCTGACCTTATTTTTTGTAATTGATTCCTTAAGGCAGTGTATCAGAAAAAGAAGAGACCTAAAAACGTCTCTTTTTTGAGGAACCAGATTTGGTCAATGGCTCTAAATCTAAGAATAATGAAAATGTGGTGATACAGTGAACCAAAACTCTGAATGCAGGGAAAAATTAATCCAGGTTGACATTTGCTATTTTTGTTAGTGTAGAATTTCCCGGTCTCAGCAGTAGCCCAGTTACAGGATACTTGATACTGTTTAGGAGAATTGGGTTTAGTGGTGTTTGTTCAGTCACACTTACTTGAAGATTACTTAAATCATCTTCAAGTGATCTTAGCGAGTATAAGGAGGAGGCAGTTAGAAATAAGAGAACATGCCTTAGAATCCAGAATTTCAGAGCTGGAGGGGCGCTGACAGAGCATCTTGTTCAGTTCTCTAATTTTTACTGAGAAGTAACCAAAAACCAGAGAGATCATGTTTTGTCCAGGGCCACAAAGTTAATTGGTTGTGGTGTTAGAACTGGAATGCAAGTCTGGCTTCTCAGGCCATTGGTTTTACTGCAACACTGCATAAGGTGCACTATTCCAACATAGCTTCTTCAGTTATGCCAGTGTTGCAAATAAATGATCAACCACGTTATTGTTATGTGATTACTTTAAACATTTGGGCCTTTTATTCTTTTAATAATTAAACATCTATATAAAGTCTATACTATATTAGAGGATATAATGAATAGCACCGAACATTAAAAATCAGTCCTTTTAACTGAGGTCTTGATGCTCTTAGGGAGATATAATTAATCAAACCTTCACCTGATTTTTCAAACTGGTCATGGTCCCAATTTTCTACTACCTAGCATCAGAACCCTGAGTTGTTCTTTGCCTCCTGACTTTTGCTGCCATATTTAATCAGATACTTAGATTCTGTCAATTTGGCATCTAAAACATATTTTCTGTCATTCCTTTGTTTTCATTTCCCTGGGTCATCCTGTTTCCACTTTCTGCATAACCTGCCTCACAACTCATCTCTACCTTCAACCTATGCTTGCTTCAATTAATTTTACACATTATTCTCAGCAATAATTTTAAATATTGATCTTAGTTCTCCATTTCAAGTGCACAATATTCAGTATTTAAGCCTAGTATTTAAGATGCTGTATGATCTAATCTAGGTTAAGTTTGGGAAGAAAATCATTAAATATTAACTAATTTGAAGTGACATCTCCCCTGAGGCTTGGAAACATCTAGGGAAGGAACGAAGAGAGTAAACAGCTGAATAAAGGCCTGCATTTGGAGATCTTATGTAATACTCAAGGACCTAGGAGTGGAGCAGATGAAGCTGGAGGGATGAGGGACCCCATTACAGAGGTCCCTAAGAGCAGCAATGCCAGCTGAAGGCCCAGGATTAGTGATGTGGTTCAGGAAGGTGTCCAAGGCCAATCGCCTTCTAAGCTGTCCAACTGGGACCTGGATCCAGGTCTACCTGACTGATCCTCTCTCTGCCCTAGCTAGCTGCTTCTATCAGTCATTTCGCCTGTCTGTCTCATCTCAGGGTACATGTTTTCATCTGTCTTCAGTACGGGAGGTGCATACTTTCATGTGTGGATCCTAGTGCTCTGGAGATAGTCCTGTATAATTGAACATGCTTGTATTTCTACCTTATGTTCCCCCTATTGTATCCTGGAACCCAAATCAGTTTAAATTCAGAAAAAAAAAAAAAAAAAAAAAATCTACTTGTCAGCTTGACAGCAGTTACTCTTTAGTGTGCGATGTGGTTCTTGGCATGGTTTTCATGGATTTAAAAGTCACTGCACTATGCAGTTACAATGTATCTGTGTCACATTGGGAAAAGCACAATGTAAAGTATGACAGTCTTGTTCCTGGTGATCAATAGGCAGAGAAGCTCCTATGAAATTCAGAATGACTTTTAAATCTCGGCCTAGATGCATAAATGTATTTATTCATAGCAGGTTCACAAATTCCCTTCTTTCTCTTTGCTATTCTCTCCGCAGCAACTCCAAGAAACTGACTTAATTATTTAAAATAGTTGCTTCATAATTCAGAAAAATTCAGGGAGAAACTTTAACAAATACTTCTTAATCTACAAATTTAGATTGTTGGATTATTTATACTCCAAGCTGAGATGGTTGTAAGAAAAAGGCAACAAATCAGATGTTTGATTTCTCAGGAATTAAGCAACTGGTATGACTTCCATTTGTTTTTTACTTGGATTGACCAACTGCTTATTGGACTATCATTGCATTGGTGTTAGAAGTTTTATATGCCTAATTTCAGGACAATTAAATTAGCCCTCTGACATTTTAGCTTAGAAAACTGAACTCTATCCTGAGAAATGGGAAATTCTTAGAAAGCAATGCTTTGCAACCACAATGCATCAAAGAGTCTGAAATTTCTCTTAGACTCATCTTAGGAACTTACATTGTAACATATACAATGTTTTGCCAACTTAAGCCAATTTGCCTTTTTTTTTTTACTGAAAAGGAACAAAACCCAAGAATATACACCACAAAGTGTGAAAGACCTTAACTAAAGTACGTGTGCTTATTTCTTAGACGAGTAAAAATTTATTATTTTCTGGGAACCTGAGATCTAATCACAAGATTTAGATTTCATTAATGAAGATGTAAAACAATCTTCCTATAAAATTTAGGAGGCTGAATTCCTGTCTCACCATGCAAACACTTTGCTCTATGCTGTTAATTTTGAGCTATACACTAGAACACATCACAACTCTACAATCGGTGATATTTAAAATGGTTAGCTGACATACAGCCTTTGACAATATTTAGCACTTTATAGCAATACGTTAACACTAACTTTAGAAACTATAGCATAATGAAATTTTACAGCCAATTAGGTTGATGAGTCACTGTCAGCTTCCTAAACTCCCCTTTTAGATGAATGAGAGAATCAAATATAGGAAGTGAGGAGCAAATTCTAGCTGCTGTAAAATCTTAAGTGTCATCATGAGGTTGAAGTGTTAAGGAACAGAAAAATACGTTGTCTAAACAGCCTGAAAAGAAATCAAATGATTCACTTTTAAGTTTAGAAATGGTAATAGTGTTCAGTCTTTCAGTTTGTCACCATATGCTTACATTGATTTATGGGGAGAGTTTTACAGTGTTCATTGATTCACATGTGGTACCAGTTACTAGGCAGACTTCTGAACTCTTACTTTAAAAGAACAAAAATGTACAAAGTTGGAATATATGTAATCAACAGTCAAAATAATTGGAGTTTATAACTAGAAAAAATGATTTGAATCGTGAACATTTAAATATGTTTCTTTAATAAGATTATGTGTATCTGATTATTCATTTAGACCTATTGTATATAAAGTTGAATTTTTAGTTTGATTTTTTGGTAGGGACAGGGTCTCACTATGCTGCCCAGGCTGGTCTTGAACTCCTGACATCAAGCAATCCTCCTACAGCTGTGAGCCACCACACCAGACTGTTAATTCTTTAAGAAATGCTGAGGAAGAGTACATCTATTAAATTGGAGCATGTCAATTACAATTTATCAGGAAATTCTTGAACACTGAGGAGTATCTCTATGGATTGACAGGGAGGTTGCACTGGCATTAAAATACAATGATAATACATTAAATTGATAATATGTAAAACAAAGTAAAATAATATATT
This sequence comes from Macaca fascicularis, assembly GCF_037993035.2. Taxonomy (NCBI): domain Eukaryota; kingdom Metazoa; phylum Chordata; class Mammalia; order Primates; family Cercopithecidae; genus Macaca; species Macaca fascicularis. Next base: position 168,433,224 of record NC_088377.1, on the reverse strand, counting down.
GAGGTTACACTGGCACTAAAATAAAATGATAATATATTAAATCAAGAACATTTTAGGATAGATTAAGTTTAAAACTATGAAACTGTCACACATGTCTAGCTGTTACATGAATTTCATAGGTTTTAAAAAATTTCCAAATTCCTTAATGTTCTTGTGGTCATTGCTTCATTTGAAGCCATTTGGCTTAGGCATTTTCTGCCAGTTCTATGCCCACTCTCCACCCTTCACCCTGCAGTAATGGAAATATGGAAATCCTCCCTTTTCTTTAAAGCCCACAAAGTTAAAAAAAAATAGATTAAAAGCCAATAATATTTACAGAAGAGGTGTGTGAGGGGTGTGTGTGTGTGTATGTGTGTGTGTATGTATGTCTGCAGCAGAGGGATTTACAAAGCAGCAATACAAACAACCTGGAATGTTAGATTTCCCTCTGCCATTATTGTACCTTGGGCACAAGCCTTTCTCTGTGTTGCTCCATCCTCCTTTCCCTCCTCTCTGTATCTTTTTCTCCCTACTGCTTTCTATTTTCTGTTTCCACCCTCTCATGAGGAACACATTCAATTCGTTACACTTTCTCATTTACAGATCTTTCGTGTCTTTCTGGCTTCTACCCTTGTCATCAGCTCCAGGCCTCCCTGTGTGTCTAAGGACATGGTGGAAGCTTTGAAATGTATAAATATTGGGAATTGTGTTCTTTGACTCTTCATCTAGTGAGAAAAGGGAAATAATTTGATTAGATTTTCTTTGGGTTGTGCATATCATGAAAGAATTATTATTTTCATACTTCAATACCATAAAATTCTCTAAACAATAGATCTATAGAGGTATTTTTGAAGATTGTTGTATGGAAGAGCAGAAATTTCCTAAAGCTGGCCCACAGACTTAGCTGGTTGCACCAGAATCTCCTGGTGAGTTGTTGACATGACAGATCCTTCATGTCCCAGGTAGGAAGATTCTGACCCAGCAAGTCCGGGGTGGTACTGAGAAATCTGTACTTAAGGAGAGAACCCAGTGTGGAAACAACTGCCCTGAACCCCATTGTCTTCATTTTCTGTTTTCAAGTGCAGTGATGCAAAATAAATGAAACACAGGGATATCCATCCAGACCTAGGGACTGATCCTCAAAGTCGTTATTTAGTCTTCTCTCTGAAATTTCCTCGTCATTTGCCTCTTTTTTCATAAGCAACTATCCTGGTTTTTCCAGGGCTTTTCACATTTTGGTCCTAGGTCCTGACAACCCCCTCAGTCCTGGACTAACAAGAGTGGCTAGTCACCAGACTAGAATCTATAAGGAAATAACAGCATCTATTTGGTTGCTGTAACCATCTTTCAATATTTATTTATGAATGCTCTACTTCGTGGTTAAAGCCATGGGAGAGAAATTTTAGGCAGAAGTGGAAAGGGTTGTTTTCACAGGAAACTTGATGAGAGATTCTGGGAACAAGCAGTGTTGTCCTAAGACTCAGGAGACAAAAGTATAACCTAGAGATATGGAGAGAACATAGTCCCCATGTCTTGTGGATCTTAGCTTAGATCATGCAGCTAAGGTAGGTTGAGGGAGACAATATACCTTTTGAGAAGTAGTCTTCCCTGTCTCTTTGTGCTCGCAAACTTGCAAGATATCAGTAGGATATTTTAGGGAATCCCCTACAGAGATAGCCTCGTTTTACATATATTGTTTGATATGGCAGCAGCAGACTACGTAGAGATATGGTAGGCCATTGGAAATATGGGACTATACACTTAGACAGCAAGAAAGATTTAGAAAGCTAATTTTCCAAAAAGCTAACTTCCAAAATGAATTAAACTAATTATTAAAAATTGATCTAATGTTCTGGACTCTGTAGCCAACATTTTATATTCCCATTTATATTTCTAGACTGTAGAAATTTTAGTAGTTGACAAAATTGACAATGAGCAGATTCTGAGGTTGGGGATGAAGAAACTCAGCCTTGGAGAATGAAAAGTTGAGACATGAGAAAATCAGAAAACCCATGCCAAACAGGGAGGAGCAGAATTCAGCATCATGACAGACCACAGAGACCAGAATACCAACCAAGAGCATCTAAAAGGAACAGTGTCACAAGTAATTAAGGCCAAAGGAAAAACAAAAACAATAATTGGATGAATAAAAATAAACTGACCACTATTTTTGTTTAGGAAAAAAACCACAAGTTTTTCAGAGTGTAAATATCCAAATATAAACCACTTTAATTCAACTCTCTAAATATATAGGTTATATGCATTGGTGTTTAGAAAACAAATACGTGTTGAACATAAGTACTATTTATTCAAGGTTAGTAACATCCATGGAAAGTTTAAAATACTTGCTTTTGTCTAAGTGTTACCAGTTGTGTAAGGGTTGGTGATGGATGTAGAAGTGATAGGAGATCATTTTTTGTTCCCTTAATAAACTCTTGATGTCCCTTTCACAATTTTTTCTTGCATGCCCAGCATTCTTGCCATCTACCAAACTTTTCTGGGGATTGAGAGAATATTGGACTTGCAGTCTGAGACCTACGAATGCGTCCCAAACCTGCCCTATGTACCCCATGTAATTATAACCTCCATGAGTCTCAGTTTCCTCGCTTTCAAAACGATAATGTTGGATCATAGCTGAGCTCTCATTTATATTTCATTTAAAATATATATCTATTCCATATTAAATTATAAACACCAACCTAAAAGTAATCTCCAGTGCCAATTATCAGCCCTAAATATGCCCCAATACAGGTACATTTATTCTGAGTGACATTCATTTTGAGGTGTCTGCATCTTTTTAATAGAAATTCTAAATAGAAAATTGAGTTCAAAGAGAAAACAAATTGAATGATTATTATAAAGATAACTAGGGTCACTTAAGGGAGTATTGTCATATAATAGTTACAAAAAGTCTCGCAAATAGAGCACATTAAAAATTATAACTGATTTGGTGGGTGGTGAAAGACCTTGCTTTGGGCCACTAATTAAATGACACTCCTGGAGCTGAGATAGATGGCAAGAATGGCACACTACACATTTTACATAAAAGATCAAGCCACTACCAAAGCGTTATGTAATTACTAGAATGCACAATATAATAGGACTCAATAAGGTGGAAATAACGATAATGAAACTATACATCTTTTATTTACTTTATATCTTTTTGTTGCTAATGAAATAGTTTTACTCTTTCCAAATAAACTCAATATCCAGTTTAAAAACCTGACTCAGTAAGTATAGAATTAATCAGAAGTGAAATCAAATAGTTGTGTCTCATTAAGTGTCCTCAAATGATGGAAATCTTAGCTCTAATGCCGTCTTTTCTTGGAATCTAACGTCAACTGATGGTTTTTACTTTTTTATTTTGCAGGGCTGGAGCGAATTGCTCGGGATTCGTCTTATGAACAGGAAGGAAAGGTCCAGTTTGTAATTGATGCAGTATATTCCATGGCTTACGCCCTGCATAATATGCACAAAGATCTCTGCCCTGGATACATTGGCCTTTGTCCACGAATGAGTACCATTGATGGGAAAGAGCTACTTGGTTATATTCGGGCTGTAAATTTTAATGGTAAGTTACAACGTGTGTGTGTGTCTAAATACTTTAAAAGCAACAGGGTTTGTTTTTCCTCCTATATATAGAAGATACCCAGGCAGAGTGGAAAACACAGGATTAGAAGCAGTTCTCTTCTTTGATCATAAGTGTGAGTTTTTCCACCTGCTTTTACATCTCAAACATATTTTTATGCTACCATTAATCTATGCGTGAAGGAAGCAAAAGTTTAAAATAAGCCTCTATCAATCAAAATGTTCTAGTTAAATATCACTATTGAAGAGATCACTTAGAAGGCTTGAAAACCATTGGCACTAGATTATATTTCTTTGAAAGTGTTTTGTTCATGCTGTTATTAGAGAAGAGATTGTAGACATTTTGTTTCGAAATGGATTTTAAGCTTTTGAAACAGTAAGCTGACTTGAAGAAAATGGCTGATTTGGGTTGCTATATATTTATACTCAAAGAGGGTTCAGTTTCTGTGTTTTCCATTTCCTTGTATTTTTCTCAATGACTCAGTCATTTGGAAGCTAAGGGATGCACACAATGTAGACAGGATTTTTATACTGTAAAAGCAGAAATGTTGTTTCTGTGATTGCCACAAGAAACTGACACAGAATATACTGGATTCATAGTATTTGATTGAGAATAGCCCAACTGTCTGTCTGAAGTGATGGAATTATTGAATGCTGCCATTCTTTCATGAGAGTTGCAATGGTTATTGCCCACGACTGATCATTATTTTCAAATGAAATGATAGAATGCTCTGAGCTGCCTAATACTTTTGGTTTGGCTTTAATCCATACAATGGACATGCCTTGAGACACACACAGCACTGCACCGTCTATCATAACACACTCCAGTGACCTCAGCTGCCAGCGTTTCTCAGAAAAGCACAAGGTCATCTTCAATTTAGAATTCAAGTGGAAACTTCTTTTTTTCTTTTCTTCTCTTTTTTTTTTTTTTTTTTTTTTGCATTTTTTGCATTTTTCCTTTAAAGGCAACCTAAGACAGAATTTGGTTTAAATTCAACACACATTGTCTGTGGCAGAATATTTGTGAAGCATTACATAACATTAATCCTTTTGTTGGGAATATGAATACTAACGGGAGTTTGAAAATAATTTTTATGCAATTATGAAATTGACCAAAAGAGGAATGTTGCAATACAAGGTTGTTTACGATAACCTGAGGTTGGGGAACTCTTCCTTTATCTAGTATTGCTAGTTAAGAGGTGGGAAGAATAACGCAGATAAGTGAAGTTTCCATAGAACTGAAGCTCACCTCCGAAGACAGGGAAGTCTTTTAAAGAAGCACTAAAGAAAGCATTTTAAAGGCATTTGTCTTTCATCTTAACCATAGATCAAAACCTAACCCTTCCTTGATGACTTCAATTATTATAATTATTATACCATCCTGTAATATAATGATCCTATTAAAGACGGTTAAAGAATATCTTAATGTAATGGCTATTAAGAGGATTTGCCTCTAGACTACAATGAATGGTCTTTGAGCTCTGTCCACTTTTTACAGTGGATTTTTTTTTCTCATTATCAAAGTGTTTCTGATGCTGTTGCTGTGCTTGTTTTTAGGACAGGTGCCGATGATACATTACTGGGGACAATAGACAAAACGTTCATAGCACTTAGAGTTTCCTGGAGAACTTAGGTATTAATCAAATAAGCAAACAAAAATATAATTATGTAATCTGCAATGAGTGCTGAAAAGGGAGATATTCTGGTTTTAGAGTTTATAATAGTGGACATTTCCCTAATATAGAGATTGAGGAGCAGATGAAATCTGAAGGGAGTAGGTGTCTCAGATAAGGGTAGAGCAATAGGCCAGGCCATGTAGACCATGTGAGGTCTTATAGGCCATTATTAAGGTTTATTCTTCATCTTGAAAGCAACAAGAACCTATTGGAGCATAATAGAACTGTGTCTAATACAAGGTTACGTATATCTCAGATGAGGGTTATGGAAAATAAATAAATCTTAGTATATGAACTTAAAAGACAATCTCTTTGAGCTCTTTGGAGATTGATTTTGCTGGGCTTGAGACTTGATTGTGTTCCAGTAGCTGATAATACAGGATAAGAGACCTGAAGATAAGCAAATGATCATAGAATACATAATTCTATTGATTTTCAGTAATTTCCAGGATATTCATCACATTTTAATTTTATTATTGTCTTATCTATTAATGTTCATTCTGTTTATGAGAAAAATGACACACAGAGCTGTTCAAATAGAAGTACACCATCAAAACTACTAAAGGAGGAAGAAACAAATATGGTAAGCAGAATAAAACATGAAATCATTAACTTTGAGCTTCTTAAGCAATCAAAGCATAAAGGGACCGACAATGTGATTTATAATTTTCATTATATGATAGAAGCAAGCCTACCTATTCTTCAAGAGAGAGCAAATTTTCTTGGAAGTTATTTCCAAAAGAAAGGTGTCATATGCTACTTTGACAGCCAAATGAGCAATGTTATTTAACAAAATTTTACAGCAAAAGCAGAAGTCTTCTCTGGCTGTTTTGCATTTGTACCCACAAAGTTAAAAAATGATGTAACTCTCATAACACTGAAAGTATATTTCATTAAGGATGTTTTCAAGGAGGAAGATAATCATCCTTGATTTAGATTTATAACTCTTTTGAGCCCTGATGATATGGGGATGTACCATACTCTGAAGAATAAATGAAGAACATCTCCCTTATACTCTAGTTTTAAGACTCTATCTTCAAAAATATCCTACTCAGAAATCTAACATTTCAATCTGTTAAAAAACAAGAGCTGTTGGCTTGAAGGGATTGGCATAGCTCTGGCCGGTCTACTTCCTTAGTCTTGCTTACTGGTCACGGAAGTACCTTGAAGAGTCCCAGTGGCTCTATGAAGCACACATACAATCTGCAGACTTACATACATATCATTGCTCTTTGCAGGGAATTAATAGCAGGTGGAAGTAGAGTTTTGGAGCTTTTGTTAGCTGTTAGGAGCGTAGAAAACAGCTATGTTATGTTGTTAATTGGAAACCAGATGAGTTGGATATGTTGATGATAGTCAGTGTTCTCACCTGGTGGGACAGCTGTCCCACCTCCCTACCACCAAAAGTGCAAGGAAGACATTGGCCAAAACAAGGTTTGCCTAGGACCAATTTTTAATTTTCTGAAGAACCCAGATGTGCTTGACTAGAACCAGAGCTGCTTATTGTACATAACAAAAAATAGTATATATTAGAAGGTTTTTAGCCTAGCTATTGCCAGTTGTCAAATAATGAGCTTTATAAGACAACTGCCAAGTTTGTACAGTGTGGCCTTCTCGATTGTCTGCCAGGATCAGTGAACTACAAAATGTACTCTCAAGGAATTAAAAAAATTGACCCATTTGATGGAATTACTTAGTAATGCCCATTTAAAATTGAATAGTGGCTATCCCAAAGTATAATTTTTGTATAGATAAAATTGTTGTTAAATTAGTTCTTTTTGACATAATTAGATACCAGGATACATTTCTTTGTATGCTCCTTTTTAGTTTGAGATAGTAAAACCATGTTATCGGTGTGGAGGAAGATTCTGCTTCCAGTTTATAGGAGCAGGAGGTGAAGTAGCCAGGCACTGGAAGCTCATCAGATGATTGGTATAAAATTAAAGAGAACTGTTGGTTTGTTAAAATTTAATCTTGCTCACATTGTAACCAGGTGTGTGGTATGCTTACTTAAGCAATGGTTTAAAGATATTTAAAAGATTGTGCTTCTTCCAGTGTATCATCTAATTGACAAAGCAAAGAATATATTCAAATTTAGAGTGATAAACAACTAGTATTTCAGGCCAAAATTATTTCATAAAAAATAACTAAAGCTGGATTCAGTCAAACTGCTGAACTGTAGAGTACTAATTGGCATCAAAGACATAAGCTACAATGGTGGTTTAATTGAATGCAATCACTGAAACTGATTTTTTTAAGTCACTGAGAAAAGGTACCTGAACCATCTTCTGCATCTGTATTTTAAACACATTCTGAATCACAGTGCATGCAGAATCACTGATGTTTCCCTTGCAGGTTTTCTTAACATCTTCTATCTGCTTGGGAAGCCAGAGGGAAACAGATTTTCTTTTTAGGGTTACTGTTATTGCTGCTATCTGAACAAAAGTTATTTCTATAATTTTTAAACCCTAAGATTTATCCAAAAATAGAGAGAAAAGGAGGTCAGATATTTTAGGAACTTGTCAATTCCTTACTCCAGACTGATCTATAGGCAATACAATATTAATTCTGTACATCTTGTATAGAATCAAAGGTGTTTCTATTACTAAGAGAACCGTATTTATCATAAAGAAAGTGTTGGATAGAATTTCAGAGCTATCTCCCTACTCCCTTGCCCTGCAGTTGAACTCATGTCAGGGCAGGTCAAGCACAGTGGCATGTTAATTGGAATTGTTTGATTGTATATAACCAACCAACTTGAGAAGTCAACTAAAACTTGCTTAATTCAGCTAAAATGAGGAATTTGTGAATGTGCATCAGGAAACCCCATAGCAGAATAGAAACGAGTATAAAGAAAGAACTGGTCCTAAGAAATAAAAACCTATAAGGAAAAAAAAGCAGCTCTGTCTGTCTGTCTGTCTGCTTTATCTGTTTCTCTTTATATTGGTTTTCTCTTCTAGGTTCACAGGGTAGCAGATGGTCTCCATTTCTAGGGTTTAGCTATTCTTTGTTTAAGACACCTGTCAAAACTAACTTTGTTTTAAAAGTCTCAATTTGAACTTCTTGGAAGCTTTAATCTCATTAGCCAAACTTAGGTTGTATGTCAGATCTATTCCAGATTATCGGTACAGGAGGAAGTAGTACAAACTTGGTTGTCATAGACCACTCCCTATAGATAAAGGAGACATTTAGAAAGTTTCTATAAGTGCCTTATGGCAAAAGCTTAAGCAGGGAGGTGGAAACCTGAGAGAGGGGGTGATGCCTAGGTATCTGAATCTCACTGCTTCTTTAGGTGGATGAGTTTGTGTTAGTCTGAGGGAGACAGGAATCAAGCAGAATCTGTGATAATTGGAGAGAAGAGCCAACTTCGGAATTTTGTAATGCAAACCCTTGTATTGGGGTTGAATTATCTGACACCAAGAGGAAGGAAGCAGCTTCCCTAAACTCAGCAGTGAGTTGTGATCTAAATATTTCAGTGCTCAATATTCCAAGGATAATATGGAAATATTTGTTAGATTGTAAAGATCAGTACAGAGATTGAAGTTATCAGTATCTTCTTTCCTTTAGAAAACTTATTGATTTCAAAGAGTTAATGCAAAATATCCAAATATACAATTTTGAGAGTCTCTGAACACTATAGTCTGATTCTGAAGGAAATTTATTAGCATAAAATACCTTTAAGCTATCTGAAAGGAATAATTATAGTTTAACATTAGAAAATATACTATAATCATGCTAATAGGTCAAATAAGACAATAATAAACATTTGATAAGATTGTGTAAAGTCATATGATAAAAATATTAGCCTAATTTATGTTGTAAACACAAAACAAACTAGAAATTGACCAAATATTTAACACATAAAGCACATCTTTCTTAGTCTATAACTCATTATATATTTATAGTTATTCTTATCAAAGAGATGGATTAAACCTATTACCACAATTATTAATATTCTATCAATTTTAACCAATGTGGTAAACATGAAACAAAAATGACAAAGATTATTACTAAAAGGGAAAAATAATTTCATGATAATTTTCAAATTATTTGATCTCAAGACAATACTTATATTAGAAAGATAAAATATAACATTAATATTAGAACATTAAGACTTTTCTACATAGTATTAAGAGGTCATTGATTAAGACATGGGAACTGGAACTCTTGTTTTCTTTTGCAAAAATTACTGAACATATGTTGGAATAAATTGAACCTATTTGAAGACAACTTTACATATTTGAAAAAACGGAGAGACACTTCTTGTTTATGGACAGAAGAGCTAAATATAGGAAAAACATTAATTCTTTCTGAATAAATCTGTATTCATTCATGTTATAATTCCAGTAGAAATATCTAGGCAGTATTTTCTGGAATTTTAATAGTATTTTAAATTTTAATTATGAGAGTAAATGAGCAAAAATAACTAGAGTGATTTAAAGGAAAAATATTCCTACCAAACATTTAACATTTAAGAATAATGTTAAACTACAATAATCAATCCAGTATGAATCTAATACCAGAATAGACATGTGATAAACTACCATAATCAATCCAGTATGAAACTAGCACCAAAACAGACACGTGATAAACCACATAGAAATAGTCAGAAACATATAATGATGATAAATAAGTAGATAAACCTACAATTGTGTGTGTGTGTATATAGATATATATGAATTTATCATATGATAATGGTGGTTTTATAACTCAGTGGGAAATAACATTTTATTGATTAAGAGTTTACAGCAGAGTCAACTGGGATGATTTTTCCACATAAGAAAGTATTATCCACTTGAAATTTATTTTAGAATTATGTTAAAAAGAAGCAAAATAATAAAGAAAAGAAAATGTAGGAGAAGGTTTATTTGATTTGAATGGGAAAGTTTAAAATCAGTAAAAGAAATTATTATAAAAAATGCCTTATTTGATTCTTTAGAAGTATAACACTTGGATATTAAAAATTATGAACATAATTTTAAAACAGAACTTATAAGGATTCATTGAGGTTGTTGTGTCAAAACATCAATATCCTAAATATTAAAAGAGCCACATGAATTGATATAAACTATGCAATCTCTAAGAGATCAATTGACAAAACTTGTAAATGTTACTAAATATTTGAAAAAAATGTTAAGTCTCACTTATAATCAAAGAAAGGCCAATTCATCAATGAGAGACTATTTTCCCCTTATCAAATTTATGAATACTTAAACATTTATAGTTACTAAAATGTATTATATCAATTAGCATCATTTTTTTGGAGATCATTTGCTTGGTATGTATCAAATTCTTATTTTCTTATTTCTAGAAATGTATTCTAAGGAAATTATTAACAATAATTATATTTACAGTAATTCATTCATTTTGTTTTTAACTAAAACCTACCAACAATATATTGTATAGTATAAAATCACTCTAGTTATTTTGCTCATTTACTCTTATAATCAAAATAAAAATAATTATATTTACAGTAATTCATTCACTTTGTTTTTAACTAAAACCTACCAACAATATATTGTACAGTATAAAATCACTTTAGTTATTTTTGTTCATTTACTCTCATAATTAAAATTTAAAATACTATTAAAATTCCAGAAAGTACTGCTTAGTTATTTCTACTAGAATTATAATATGCCTGAATACAGATTTATTCAGAAAGAATTAACGATTTTCCTATACTTAGCTCTTCTGTCCATAAGTAAGAAATGTCTCTCCATTTTTTCAAATATGTTATATGTCTCTCAGTAAAGCTGGCATAACACTATATAATGGTGTAGACTGTGTATTTGAGATCCGAGGTTTTTTCCCCTAGTTTTGCCACTTGTTTGTGTTGTGAACCCACCCAAGCCTCTCAACTTTGTCTTTTAAATGGAAAGATTATACTAAAATGATCTAATATTTGAGGTCTCTTCCAAGTCTGAATTCTCTACGTATTCTTTTAAAGCCAAAGGTGTTCTTTACGAGAAAAAAAAATAGATGCCTATATCAGTGTTCTTATTGTCTTTCTTTAGTTGTTTATATTCATGTTTATCTTTCATAAATCATTTATTTATTTTACATATATTTTATTGATTCTCTTATAAGGTACCTCATTTTTACAAGAGTGCCGTGTCTTTTAAAATCGAGAATGCACAGTTTAATACGATGTGGTCCTGTGAGTTGCCAAATTTCATAGCTTAACAGTGGAGGTACAGAAACCTGTTACTAACAATAATTCAATTTGATAAGTGATATGATAGAGACATGAGCATTTACAAACACAACATAAGGTTGAGATTGAGAAACTACATAAGGGAAGCTTAAAGATTACAACACAGAGAGCAAGTGACATGTAATTTAAGTTACAAATAGAAAGTGACATTTCTTCTGGTGGACAAGATGTGGAAACAGTATTCATGACGGAGAAGGCAGTTTAATAATAGCTTGAAGACAGGGAAGGGCATTCACATTCTAAGAAAGTTGAGCATCCACTATGGAAGAATGTAACACAGTGGTTGTGGGAGCAGTCAGGTGATGAGGCTGAAGATGAGCTTGGGCTTGGTAAGAAACCTCTGCCAAGTTTCGCTTTGGATTTGACACAGCAGGGAAAATGAGTGGGGCTTTTTGAGCAGGACAGTGAAATGCTAGGGTAAGTGTTTTAGAAAAATAACTATGGCAGCGATTTGAAAACTGAAGCAAGTGAGATTAAAGGCAGGGATGGTGTGTTTAAGAGATAGTTCCAGTAGTCACAGTGAGAAAATAGTATCTAAAATAGGAAAGTAAAGGTACGTGTGAAATGGAAAGAAGTCAAAGATAGAGGAAGGAAATACAGAATTATTTGAATGATGACTCTGTTCTAGGTACTGTGCTTTGACTAGAAATCAAAGAAATATCTTAACTCCCCCAACAATCTCTCTTTATAACCGTTTGTGACAAACTTACTACTGGAGATAATTCAGTATTTTAGTATATATATTATTGATGTAATCAACTTGACACTTTCTGTTTCATCACATTTTTAAATTTATTTATTTATTTATTTTTTAAGAGATGGAGTCTCACTCTGTCACCCAGGCTGGAGTGCAGTGGAGAGATCTCAGCTCACTGCAAACTCCGCCTCCTGGGGTTCAAGCAATTCGCCTGCCTCAGCCTCCTGAGTGGCTGGGACTACAGGCGCGCACCGCCAAGCCAGCTAATTTCTTTTGTATTTTAGTAGAGACAGGGTTTCACCATGTTGCCCAGGCTGGTCTCAAACTCCTGAGCTCAGGCAATCCGCCCACCTTGGCCTACCAAAGTGCTAGGATTGCAGGCATGAATCACCGAGCCCGGCCTCATCTAAGTAGAGAATGAGACAGAAATTCATTATATGGAAAAACTGACATAAAACGTCATCTCTTGAAGTTATGGTGCGTTATTTCCTTATGATTAAATTTACTTGTTTATTAAACGAAACAAAGTCAAATATGATTGATTATCTGTTGATCTAAAAATAATATCCTTTTTGATAATTGTCTCATTAGAAATACAATTGAAGAAATTAATAATTTGGAAATATATAATTCTTGAAGTCTCTGCTTATCACTATATAATCAATATTGCTGTATATCCATTCACTTTTCAAAAATTTATAAATATTTTTAGGAATAAATAGGTTGATTCACAATTAAGTAAATTTTTTTTTTTTTCTGATTAAGGAAACATCAAGCTAGCTGTAAATTATTAATCTTACCCATTAAGTCACCATAAAATTTAGCAGTGTAATTCTACTTGCCTCTGTTTTCTAAATGAATGAGGTGTTAAACTGTGAGGTTTTCAAAGTCTGATTTATTTTGTAGTCTTGAAGGACAAGGTTTATTAATCTCTTATTTCTCCCTTAAAATATAAGGACTTACATGTGGGCCAAGACTGAGCCAGCATTGAAGAAAAGCTTGAAGCAAATCAGTGCATTTACTCTAGCTCTTCCTAAAGTCCTACTCAACTTCATCCACTGTGTTGGGCTTCTTTTACTCATTCTTTATTTTTGTAATTCCTGGTCGTCTTCATCACATTTGAAAAAAAGCAGGATGAATGATAACTCCTGGAGAGAGGTGGGGTACCATGGGCTCAATAATTGAGGGCTGACCCTGGGTCTAAACTGGGATGCAGTAGTGAGCCTTGAATGAAGAATGAGGAAACAGATGTAGGAACAGAGAGGATTTGAGGTGGTGGGGAAAGTTTCTGAAGGAGTTTATATCTAATAGTTTGTGTTTTTTCTAGCGATCAGAAACACAAACTTTATACTCCATTTGAATTTAGCTTTACAACATTCAACACCTTGTAATAGTGGCCAAGCAACAAAACCTCTATAAATTTTTGTTTCCTCATTTATAAAAAAAAAAGTTATAAGAATATATATACTATTTTGGTTTCCTATGAAGTTTAAATGTAAGGTGATGATACATAGATAATACTTAAAAAGATATAAACTGTACAATATATGGAGAATATTTTATCAATGGAGATTTAACAGACTGCTTGGGTGACCTTATAAAAATGATGATATGAGTGGGTTGGGACTGAGGACTTGAGAATCTTTAGAAAGATGTAGACTTAGAAAGTACTACATGTAAGGATCAGTTTGGGAGGTGAAAACAAGGCAGGAGTTGGAAAGGATGCTTCCGCCACAGCACCAACCAACAGGGTATTTTCAGCGGTGCCAGGTCCTTGGATATAGGAACAGAAATGTGAATGTTTTTATGATATTCTTAGGCTAAATAGGAAAGTACTTGACTGCTGAGATGGGCATCTAATGAATCTAGAATGGACCAGGTGGGGTTCATTCTCTCATTACTTCTTCTTGTTTCTTCAAAATTATATATTACTTTTTTTTATTGATGGATTGTATTTAATGGAATTGCACCCATGTTATTAGTGGCATTTTGCTTCAGAAAGAATCTACCCAAAAATTATAATGGAGACTTGGTTATTTTTCTCTTCAAAGTTGTTAACTTTTATAATTACATTAAGGTTTCAACACAAAATTAGTTTCAAAATGAGGGATAGGGGCTGGGCGCCGTGGTTACACCTGTAATCAGAACTTTGGGAAGCCAAGGTGGGTGGATCACTTGAAGTCAGGAGTTTGAGACCAGCCTGGCCAATATGGTGAAACCCCATCTCTACTAACAATACAAAAATTAGCCAGGTGTGGTGATGTGCACCTGTAATCCCAGTTGCTAGGGAGGCTGAGGCGGGAGAATTGCTTGAACCTGGGAGGTGGAGGTTGCAGTCAGCCAGGATCCTGCCACTGCACTTCAGCCTGGGTGACAGAGGGAGACTGTCTCAAAAAGAAAAAAAAAAAAAAAAAGAAAGAAAAATGAGGGACATTAATGGGAAAATTCCTTTAAATTCTTGTGCCTAATTACTATGCTTTTGGGATTTTGGTTTTCCCAGTCTTTTGGATGTTTTTAAAAATGATTATAAAATAACTTTCGACTCATATAAACACCTTGTCTGTAGCTAAGCTAAGTGAACAATTACTCAATTTTAATTAAAAAAATCTGTATGTATTTATGGTTTTTATGTGCATATGTCACATTCATTTAACATTTATTAAATGTCTATTATGTGCCTAAACTGTGCCATTTGTATTTTTTCTCCGTTCCATCTCTCATTTCTTTTCTTGACTTCATCTTCCTTTATATCCTAAAATTCTTTTTCTCTCCTCTTGTCCTCTTTGTTCCCAATATTTCTCTGTTTGCCCTTGTGATCATTCAGTAACCAAGAGAGAGTGGCAAGTGACTAGGATCGTGAACTTTTGAGAGACAGACATGAGCTCATATCCTAGCTCTTCCACTAATGTTGTAAGATCTTGGATAAGTTATTTATATTTTATAAGCCTTTATGACCTCATGTTTGGATGGAAAAAATAATAATACCCACCTCATAGCATTATTGTGAGCATTTAATGAGATAATTCATGCTTAAGAGCTTAACATGATGCCTGGCACAGTGTAAATAGGCAATAAATTGTAACTACTATTTTTTTTCTGCTCCTGACAATAAACCGTTAGTATATATTTACTGAATTTCAAACATACACACATAAAAACTCCCCAAATACATGCCCATCCACACAAATTCCTTTACACACCTTAGATTTCAAAGCATCTGATAAATCTCCTGTAATCAGTAATATTGTGCTATCTGAATTTAATTTCTTATTTCTTGAGGTGTTATTCACCTATTCTCAAAGGGGTTAGGCTTTTTAGTTTGCCCTTTCTTTTTTCTCTTGCAGTCACCTCCTGAACCCTTGATTTCTTATTAGAACCTTAGGGTAAGATATGGGAATAAAAGGACCTAAAACCTATGTGAATATATCTGGCCTCAAGTAAAAGGACAGGATAGATAAGAAGGTGGAGGCTGTTGGTTGAAAAGGTCTTCAGGGAATGTCTACTAGAATACAATACACCTCCTAGGTTAAGAGTCTCTTCAGAAACTTAGTCGTTGCCTGTGAAAGAGACCCTCTTTCCTTTGCAGAGTTAAACTGTTGCCCGTTGATCACACCCAACTCAACCAGAGAAAAGTCCTTGTGGCACTGCCCAGCTGACTCAGTTGTCCATGCTCACAGAACAGAGATAAGTGGATTCTGCGTGACAGAATTAGTTAAAAGTTATATGCCCTATTTATTGAAAAAAAGTAATTCAAATAGAAATGAAAATACACATTTTGGCAAGTACAACGTATACTTAATCCTGCTTAAGAAAGCTCTAATTTTCCCCAGATCTTGCTGGGCTTTTTGTTGTTGTTGTTGTTAACTTTAGACAAAGTATAAAATACATACAGAAGAGTACAATAAATCTATAGCTCAGTGAATTTTCATAAACTGAAAGCACCCCACCAGGATCCAGAACACCAAACCAAACCCCAAATCCTCAGCTGGCACCTCAAAATGCTCCTGGGTTCTCTACTCCTCATTACATCCTCACCAGGAAGTTGCTCTCCTAACTTTTGACAGCACAGACTAGGGGTTCCTGCTTTTAAACTTTATATAAATAATATTGTACAATCTGTACTTTTAAACATCTGGCTTCATTTCACAGCAATTTTTAATAAAGATAAAATGTATTTCTACCATTATCTGTCTCTGTGAATGGTAGATTCAATTATTTAAATTTACTTTGTTAGATATTCAATATTTAATTTTTAAAGCCAAAGAAATTATTTTATGAAATAACATTTAATATCTATTAATGAG
This sequence comes from Macaca fascicularis, assembly GCF_037993035.2. Taxonomy (NCBI): domain Eukaryota; kingdom Metazoa; phylum Chordata; class Mammalia; order Primates; family Cercopithecidae; genus Macaca; species Macaca fascicularis. The sequence goes on along the minus strand of NC_088377.1, from coordinate 168,416,766 downwards.
GTTTAAATTTATAAAGGTTTACATTTTAGTACAATACCCATAATTTCTTTGAAACTGGTAAAGAAAATATTACCTTCATGAACCTTCTCGTCTTGGTTTTGTTATTGTCATTCTTTTAAATAATAAACTTCATTTTTGTAGAGCAGTTTTAATTTCATAGCAGAATTGAGTGGAATGTATAGGAGTATCCATAGTTCTACATTGAGGTTCATTCTCTGACCTAAAGTCCTCTATCCTCCACCTATCTATACTTCCTTCCCACCTCATCTCTGGCAACCACTGATCTTTTAACTATCTCCACAGTTTTGCCTTTTCCAGAATGTCTTATAGTTGGAATTATACAGTACGTAGCTTTTTCAGATTCACCTCTTTCAGTTACTGATATACGTTTGGGCTTCCTCCATGTCTTTTTATGGCCTGGTAGTTCATCTCATCTTACTATTATTGAGTTTTAAGGGCTCTTTGTATATTTTGATATAGATGCCCTTTATCATTTTGTCTTTTGCAAATATTTTCTCCCAGTCTGTGGCTTGTCTTCTCCTTCTCTTGAATGTATCTTTTCCAGGGCAGCAGTTTTTCATTTTAATGAAGCCCAGCTTATCAATTCTTTCTCTTATAAATTGTGCCTTTGGTACTGTAGCTAAGAAGCATCCCCATACCCAGTGTTATTTAGACTTTCTCATATGTTATTATCTTCTAATAGTGTTTATAGTTTTCCCTTTTACATTTAGGTCTATATGATTCATTTTGAGTTTGTTTGTGTAAAGAGAATAAGCTCTGTGCCTAGATTTGTTTATGTTTTTTTGCATGGAGTTGTCAAGTTGTTCCAGCACTATTTGTTGAACCCATCCCTTTCTTTTAGTTAGAGATTTGAAGATGAAACTTTTGCCCATATGCAATTGTTCAAATGTCAATAAAAGTGAAGTAAAGTGTTCTTTGTAGCCAGAATTGTGTGTGTATGTATCATTGTTGTTGTTATTTTTGTGATTGTTGGGACTGAAGGAACATAAATATTGTCTAAACAATGATGAAATAAATAAAAACTAATAAGATTGAATTGAAAAACTACCCAGGGAAAATATTACTGCACAGGATTTATTGGCTGACTGTTGAGCACCTGATTAATCCATATGGATATTAAATGTAATTCCTGAAATATTTCATCTTCCAGGAAACAGCATTCTTACAGCTGTTTCAGTTTCAATTGACAGCATCAGAAAATAATCTAATCCCATCAGTCTCTGTCCTAGGCACTGAAGAGAAGAAAATTATACTCTCCCAGCTAATTCTCTAGGGTATTTCCAAAGTACTAAAACCATCAGTGTAAGGTTAACAACTTTTTCTTTCTCTTAGCATGTAATTGTTTCATTTTACCAGGGAGGAAAACACATTTGCTTTTCTTCACTTAGTTGCTAATGACAGCATGTCAGAGTTGTCACAAATTCTAGAGTGAATAAATTCTAGAGTGCTAAAGAGACATTTGAGAAAACTGCAGTGTTCTTGATTGTACATTGCTCCTTTTTCTAAAAATAAGTGCTTTCTGATTTTTCTATCCTCATATTTATTCTGAAATGACATCAGCCATCTGCAAAAAAGCTTTTGACTGACATATCAGACATTTTTTCCAGGTAGCATTTAAATAAGAATTACTTGGGTATATCTCTCTGATCCTACTAGATAAACTTCAGTCAAAACCATAAAGAGAATTGACACTTCCTATACACAGAAACTATCTTGGGGTGAGGGAGAGGAAAGGCATTTTCACTGTTAAAGATTGCAATTAACTCATAGATTCAAATGAGAAAGTTTTTCATCTTCAACACGGTCTATGTGCATAGGCACAATCTATCAGATATTGTTAAAAAATAATGAGATCTTTATTGCAATGTTTGCATAATACTTTCTTTTTATACCTTTATAGGTTATGTGCTTCATCAGTTTTGCACTATATGAAGCTTTCAAATGGGCTGCAGTAACAAGTTTTAAATGATACTACCTTGCACGTGATATGCTAATATGTGAATAAATAAACACCATTTCATGTTGGATCTTTTCTTTCTTTTTAGCATTATTGAAACCATCTTTTGGCTTTTGAGCATGATGGCAATGTGCTTTACTGGTACTGAAGCAGAAAATAACCAGTCCATAAATTTTCTAGCAGCCTCCAGACACAAAATGTTTATGGAAATAAAATAGTGTATTTTGCAAACTCCGGAATGGTTTCAGCTGAATAGCTTTAAGTCCTACCACAGGTCTAACTAGAAAGTGAATGTATAATAACCAGAGCTTTTAAGTTTACAATGGAGTGTGTGCACATGAACACATAGCTACCTCTCTTTATATAGAAATAGAGGAAATAAATAAAAAGTATAAAATGATATATGTAAAGAAAGGATATGTTTTCTTGCCAATGTCAAGATAAATTTTTCTAACTTCATAGAGATATTGAGTAAAAGTAGTTTTTCAATTGCTTCATATCTTTGAACAGTGACTGGAATAAACCAAATGACATTTGAGCTTGTATTAGCTTTCAGCTGGCATTTACAGAAAATGTTTCCAGAACCAGTTCACTACCTACATTGTTATTATTGTTTTTAATCTTAAGAATTGAACAAGAATCAAACATGCTCAGAGGACTGTGGACAACATCTACCTTCTTTACTACATTTTTAAGAGCATCATAATTTAGGCATGATACTGTTGCAGATTAATGTAATGAGCTATTTTAAAACTTTAGCAATTTGTCACAGGTTTTTAAATACAGCATTCTGAATTGCCCATGGGAAAGGTGTTTAATTGACATATGCAAGTTTAGGTGATTCTATTTGATAATACAAGGGACTATGCTCACAGATTCAATCTAACATAAAAAATTAACCCTGTGCATTTCAAGCGTTCCTTGGAACAATAATACCTGATTAGCCTATCCATTTCTAATATTTGGTTTGAATTAGGAAAAAAAATGTTCAATGCCATATCATTATCCGGCGATAGTTCTCTAAGATTTTAAATATTCCTCTTTGTAGACAAGGGAATATGAGTACTTAATCACTGTGATTGAAAAGTCTTTGCATAGTTCCCTGGCAAAGGCAGTGATATCACAAATACATAAAGATTGATGCATTCCAGTGTGGATTCAGATCACTTAAAATGTAGATTTGGAGGGGTAGAATAAAATAAACCATATGGCATTTAGAAAAATAATAAATTGCTTTAAACTGCCTGCCTATTGTGTATTGTTTTTCCTATCCCATGTTTGAATTATAAACATTCTTTTAGTATTTGAGGTGGAAAATAATCTCATCATTTGGGATTTATATTCAAATGAATGTATGTATATATATAAAGATGATAAGCTCCTAATAAGTACCCCAGGTTTTCTTATTTCAATACTCAGTGGAAAATTTCTTTGATGATAAATTTAAAATTTATCTATATTAAACCATTTTACCTGTTAATCATCTTGAATTTTTCCAAATTACAAAAAAATTTTCAGACATCTTAATGCTTTTAATTTTAATATGTGTGTATGTGTGTGTATATATATTTGTGTGTACATATATGTGTGTATATATGTGTGTATACATGTATATGTGTGTGTGTGTATACACACACACACACACACACACACACACACATATATATATATATGCTGGTGTGTGTGTGTATATACTCTGTCATTAGCCCTAACTGTCCTGTGTAGTAGAGCAACTAGGTGAGTGTTATGCCATTTGACAACATATATATATATATAAAAGTTAAATATAGACTAAGTAATTCTTCAAGGCCTGAAATCCTGGCTCTACCACTTAACTAGGTAGGTGAACTAGATATATGCTTCACTAAATTTAAGACTCACAGATATTCAAGGAATTGAGACTAGATCCAGAATTTTCACTATGTTCAATGCTCCAAGTATCAAAGGAGCTCAAAGAGGACATTGCTCTGAAGATAGCCAATTAAAATTGCTAAATCTGCATTCATTCCTCAAGCTAATCATTCAACAGATTATTAATCTGTGCTTACTATATACTAGGCATTGTTAGGAGCTGAATAAGCAAAACAGAATCCCTGTCCTCAGGAGGATGCAGTTTAGTAACACATGTAGTTAACAAGCAACTACAAAATGTGAAGTATTTCCATGCAGAAACAGGATATTGTCAGAGGAGGAGAGTGGGACTAATTAGATAGGGAAGTCAAGGAAAGATATTTGAACTGAGTCCTTATTTGTGAGACGGATAAGAGCCTAGGAAAAGCTGGTACAAAAGCCTTAAGACAAAAAAGAGATTTGTGTAACCACCATAGTAAATTATCTTCTGTCATGGGAATCAGAGCCCTTTGTGCTAAAAAGTATGTTATTTCCTGAAGTTCTCACAGTATGATTTGCTCTTTAGAGTTAAGGTGACACATCATCTAGTAAACACTTTGTAGAAACCCGTGGAAATCCTTATAGCTATTTTCACAGTGTTTAGGGTTCAGGCATGTCTTCTACATGAGTCTGTAGTACACCCTACTGTAGTTAGGAAGTACTGATTTTTAAAGTGTTTCCTTGAAGTTCACATTGTGAACATGACACTACTGAACACTGAAAATATTTTGTCTTGCAAATACCTCCTAGATTTTAATTGTAGCTTCTGGGAAGTATAGCATACCAAACTACATCAGATAACAACTAGTCAAATGTTAATTAATTTTCACAGTCATTTTTTTTTTAGAGACTTGGTCTTGCTTTATTGTCCAGACTGGAGTGCAGTGGCTTTTCACAGGCATACTGTAGTGCATTACTGCCTTGAACTTAAGACTTCATGTGATTCTCCTGCCTCAGGCTTCTGAGTAACTGGGAATACAGGCATGTACCACTGTGACCGCCAATATAGCCATTTTAATGACTGCTGTAAGCTTCTGTGGAAAGTAAATTCTCTCTATTTGATCTCATCATTGAATTCCTCCCACTCCTGGCAGGGAGGAAGAGGTTGAATTGAATGGGTCAGATTTGAGGTTTAACTCTTTGCTGCTGGGTGGAGTAAAAGCGAGTGAGTGAGGCTCTTGTTGGAGGATTCCCTAAAGGACCAGTGATAATGAGGTGGTGAGATGCTCTCTATGCAGTTCAGGCCTCCTAGCTTTGCCTCTGAGGATGTGCTTTCTCACATACAGTGGCTGACCAAAGATCACTCTCCTGGCCTGAGTAGGCCTGGGGCAGGTTGGTCTAATTCAACTCAAAATTAGGCCCTGCTAGTATAACTGACTCACTTTCCTAACTAAAATAGGGGAAAGGAGCCCTCCTTATTGTCTGTTCTAGTTTGTGAATTTTCACTATGGAGTTTCAGGCCAAAGTCATAGCTACTAACAAAGTACAATGGTGCCTTCCTTTACTTCTTTTGTGTGTACGTTTCCTTGGAGACCTTGGAGGAGAGTGGGACTAATTAGATAGGGAAGTCAAGGAAAGTATCACCAAGATAGAGATATTTGAACTGAGTCCTTCTCTTTGTGAGAAGGATAAGAGCCTAGGAAAAGCTGGTACAAAAGCCTGGAGGAGGATTGGCTAAGCCAAGGAGGGACTTGGGTATTCCTAGTTTTTCTGTCTAAATAATGGAAGTCCTCTAAAGAGCCCCAGATTAACTTTAGGACAAGGTAAATTTAACTACATGTGCATGCATACATGCACAAGGCAAACACACACATGCAACAGAAAAGGTAGTAATAGGTATAAGAAATATCCTTCTAAGAAATAATGTTTAATTTGTCCTCTCCATTGTAATACAGAGCAAAAACTTAATGATACAATTTTTTTTAAAGCCATACAAAAAGAGATGCAGTAAATAACTCTTCTGTTGACTACTGATGTTGAGTATAATTCCTAGATTTAAAATTTCATTTTGTGGCCTTATTTAGTCACGTTGGTTTTCTTCCTTTCTTTCTTTCTGGAATTTCCAATGGAAAATGTGAGACTGATACAAGTACTAACATTTACTGAGTCCTTATGTTGTGTCAGGTGGATTTCTAGGCATTATTTCTATATTATTTAATCCTCAAAATAATACAATAAAGTAGGGATAATTTTTATCCTTATTTCTGCAGATGAGGAAACTGAAGCACACATCTAGTACCCATACAAGTTAAGTGGGAGCCAGGATTTGTGACTTTGAAGAATTACTTCACCCTTAGTTGTAGTCCTAATTACAGGGTAATTAAGGTATACCACCTTTAATGATAACTGCTTTTGTAGAAGCAGGGGAAAACTTATTAGTGAAAAAAAATGTGTCTAAAAGAGAAAGCAAAGAACCTTTATAATTTAGACAGAACACTGGGACTAATAGAGTCAGATTAGCTCTCTGTAAGTATGAGATTATGTGAAGCAAAGTGAAAACAGGAACTGAGGAGCAAAAGTCAAAAAAAGTTGTTTCAAAGAGTTGGAAGACAGTGGCTAAAACAAATATGAAATCAAGGTAAATCCTCTGGAAGTTCATTACAGTCATATTTGAGGCTTGGATATTAACATTCTTGATTTTATTGAGGCTGAGGGGTGGACATTAAGGTTCTTTCCAGCCTAATATTTTTTTCTTCATTGGCTTAATTGAGGTAAAATATAGACATGGTAAAACCCATCAATTTCAAGTGTACAATTTGAGTTTTTTTTTTTTTTTTTTTTTTAACAACTATATGCAGTGGTGTAACTGTTACTGGGGGGGTCCTTGCTCCCAGAGCTCCCAAGATGGTGGTGGGCCGCTTCCAAAATGGTGGCGGGCCACTTCCAAGATGGTGGCAAACCTTGTTTTCTCTGACCTGAGGTTCTTGGCCTCACGGATTCCAAGGAATGGAATCTTGGTCCATGCAGTGAGTGTTATAGCTCTATCAGAAGCTGTGGGTCACAGAAGAGAACCGATCGGGAATGACAATGGGTGCCTCACTGGATCAGGAGCACAGCAGACACCCTGCTGGATCTGGAGGGATGGAGGGATGGAAGTCAGTGGTGAGTCTGCAACAGCAGCAAACAGCAGTGGTGGACAGCAAGTGAAAGCTCAGCTGGAGACGTAACAAACATGGACCAGAAGAGTGCAGTTGCAAGATTTAATAGGGTGAAATAGAGTGAAAACAGAACTCCCATACTAAGGGAGGGAACCCAAAGGGGGTTGCTGTTGCTGGCTCGAATGCCTGGGTTTACTTCCGTATCCTTGTCCCTCCCACTGTGCTCTCAGGCAGTAGATGATTGGCTATTTCTTTACCTCCTGTTTTTGCCTAATTAGCATTTTAGTGTGCTCTCCTTAGTATCTGACTGGTCGGCTGTGAGCTAAGTTTCAAACCCCGTGATTAAAGGTGGAAGCGGTCACCTTCCCAGCTAGGCTTAGGGATTCTTAGCTAGGAAATCCAGCTAGTCCTTAGCTAGGAAATCCAGCTAGTCCTGTCTCTCATAACCACCACTGCAATCATGATTTAGAACATTTTTATCACCCCAAGTGTTCTCTCCTGTCTCTTTGCAGTGTCATGTCCTGAATCCCATTTCTTAGAAATCACTGGTTTGCTTTCTATCAGTAGATATTTTTTAATTTAAAAAAGATAATATGAATGGAGATATACATTTTGCAGATTTTGTATGTTCTTTCTTCCACTTAGAACAAAATTTTTAAAATTTACCTGTGTTATGTCTGTCAGTAGTTCATTCATTGCCCACCTCCCTTTTTGCATGAGTATATCACAATTTGTGTATACATTCATTAGTTGATGGACATTTGGATTGTTTCCAGTTTTCCCCATGAAAAATAAAGCTTTTATGAAAGTTCAAGTACAGCTCTTCGTGAGGATATATGCTTTTGTTTCTCTTGGCTAAATACTTGGGAATAGAAGTTCAAGATTCTATGATAAGAATATGTTTAACTGTACAGGAGACTGACAAACTGTTTTCTAAAGTGATCATACCATTTTGCATCACTAACAGCAATATATGACAGTTTCAGTTGCTGTACTCCTCTCCAACACTTGATATTGTCATATTTTCAGTCATTTTAATTTTAACCATTCTCACGAATGGCCTCGAACTCCTGACCTCAAGTGATCTACCTGTCTCAGCCTCCCAAAGTACTGGGATTACAGGTGTGAGGTACTGAGGTACCTACCTGGTGAAAGGTAATTTTAAAATACGATATGAGGTAAAGCTTGAGGTTTATCTTAAAAATACTGATATTAATTGTTCTACTACCAGTATTTGAAAAGTCTATTTTTGGATTTGCTATCTTGTTCTAAAGGTCTATATGTGTATGCGTATTCTAATACCCCACTGTCTTGATTATTATAGTTTTATATTAGGAATTGAAATCAAATAGTGTAAATTCTCTTTGTTTTTCTTTTTTAAAAATTGGTGTGCTATTCTATGCCTTTTGCATCTATGTATCAATGTTATAATCCATTTGTCAATTTTTACAAAAAAAAAAAAAAAAAAAACACCTGCTCTGATTTTAATTGGTATTGCAATGAATCTATAGATCAGTTTGGAGAGAATTGACATCTTAAGGTCCAGTCTTCCACATCTATGAAAATTATTTTTCCACTATTTAGATGTTTTAAAATTTATCTCCACAATGTTTTAAATTTTCACCATGTAGGTATTCCATATATTTTGTTAAATTTATCTTTATTTCATATTTTTGATGGTCTTGTGAGTGCAATTATTTAAAAAATAACCAATTCTAGTTTGGTAATGGAAAAACTTATTTTTGTGTGTTCACTATGTGTCCAGCAATCTGTATTAACTCATATTTTTTCAGCTGACTTTTGGTAGACTCCTTAGGCCTTTCAACTTAATCATATTATTTACAAATGAAGATAGTTTTATTACTTCCTTTCCAATATGCATGATGTTTAATTCTTCTTCCTACTTTATGCTGCTCGTTAGGTCTTCCAGTACAATGTTGAATTGTACTGGAAAATGATAAACTAAGACATCCTTGTCTTTTTTCCCATCATAGACAGAAATAATTACATTTTTTACCATTAAGTATGATGTACTAATATAGGTAAATCTAGAAAACATGAGTGATATAAGCTAGTTGTAGAATAGTGTGATATGACACAATAAAATAATATAAAATATATGAACATTAATACATACTATATGTTTTTGTAGGTAGAAACATATATGCAATGTGAATAAAAATATACATAGGAATAATAAATACTGAGGTAGTGTTTATCTCTGGAAAGCAAGGAGGAGATGGAGAAGAATGAATTGAAGGAAAATTTATAATTCTTCAGTTGTATTTGTATGGTTTTATTACTCAAAGCAAAACTGAAAGAAAAAGTATCCGTAGTATTAATGAAAGTGGAGAAAATAGGAACCGTATTATTAGCATCCTGAGAAATGTAAGCATAAAGAAACTGCAGTGAATATTGTATATATTTTTGTTAGTTAGTAATGAGAATAAGGTTGGTTAATATGTTAGCATAAGAATATGAATAGTATTAAAACCAAATAGAATAATTTAGATTTGATAGTATAGGCAAAAGGGAGTCATTGTAGTTTCTTGATGTGTTACTATGTTTATATTCTAGTAAGTCACCATCAAATGGATTATTTCGTCTTGATTATAAAATCTTTGTCCAAACCGGGGAATTTGATCTTCTTAGAGGGACTAACCAAACAGGTAACATAAATGTATAAAACTGGCATTCTATTTAGAAATTTAAATTTTAAAAGTTTGAATTTCACTTTTTGTTACTAATTATAAAATTTTTTAACTTTTAGGGTACTGTTATGATGGTGGCCTCAATAAAGCAATAATAATATCTGAATCAGAAAATTTAATTTCTATATATTAGATAACCATGGATGAATTTCCTTGTTATTCATAAATTTATAGTCTTCCACTATTAAAGATTTATAATCTTAGGGAACATACAATGACTCATGTAGTTTATGAATATAATTTCAGTAATATGAGTACTGTGGCATAACATAGAAATATTTCCATTGGTATGACCTTACATTGAAGGTTTATTTGTATAATTTTTGCCTAATTCACAGGAAATGTGATATTTAAATACATATTAATCTTCTAAATTTTTATTTTGATATTTTCCCTGGTGAGTTTAAAAATGAATGTACTTGATTTGTCTTAAATCATCACATTAAAACTCTAGTTGTCATATTTTATAAGGGCCTTTGTGACTTTAATAAGCAGTATTCTCTTAGCTTTCTTTAGGGCAGATAAATATATCCAAATCAAAAAGAACTTTCAGAAGATATAAATTTGTTGTATCTCTATTATATATATAAATTTATTGTATATCTGAGTTGCTTATGAATTATAGAGATGCTATAAATGGAATACAGATACACATAATTCTAAATAGCTTTTTATTGTGAGGGTGATATTTTAATATTTGGAAGGAGAGAAACACAGGATAAGAGGAGTAATCTTGTGAAAATCCAGTGTACAAGAAGAAATTCAATAAGCATGACTTATGGAGAATATGTTTACAAGCAGAGGTTGTACTATGGAATAAAATAAATAAAAATGAAGCTTCACGGCTATGATTTATCATCACACAAAAAAAGACAAACTATTCATATTTTATGCCTAATGTTAATAGTAGAGGGAGAAAACCCAAAAGCAAAGTACAAGGTAATACATTTTCATTAATTGAGCAGGTGTAATTGAATAATTTCAGTTTTGGACCTATGAGGGCTCTCTGTGGAATATTAAAGTGAAGATATTTAGGAGGAGTTGGACATATTCACACAGACGCAGACATACACACACACATCACACACACACACGGAGAAGAGAAACAGGTATAATATATGACTATGTCTTAATGAATAACAATGGAAATTGTAAGTACCCTGACGACAGGAGCCGTGTCCTGGTTTCTTCCACTATATCTGGCATATAGCAAAGACTGAAAAATGTTGAATAAATGACATGAAGATCATTGAATGTATACAGATAAGAATCAAACTCAACAGAATGAAAAATAGCATTGCCAGAGAAATGATCTTTTTTTCTATTAAATTGTAGAGAATCCTAACATGTATATTCTAAATCAGCAGTTCTCAAACATTTTCATCCTAGCAAACCTTTATACTTAAAAATTATTAAGGATTCCAAGAAGTTCTTATGTGCATTGTCATTATTTATGTTAGACATTAAAAGTGAGAAACATTAAAAATGTGTTTAATTCATTTTAAAATAATAAGTTACATTCTAAAAACAACAATAATACATCAATTACATGTTAACAATAAATCATTACATGTTAATAAATAAATTACACACTTTAATGAAAATAGCCATTGCAAAGAATAAAAAATTGTGAGAAGAGTGATATTGCTTGACAATTTTACAAATCCCTTTAATGTCTGGATTACTAGAAGACAGCTTGCATTCTTATATCTTCTACTGAATTCAATCTGTTGCCATGTTAAGTTCTGGGTGAGGAATATAAAGAAATCTGGTCTGACACATATCTAGTTGTAAAATAAGAGTATTTTCATACCATTTTCAGATAATCTTTGGTACTACACCCAAATCTGACAAATACTGTTTGATAAAGATTAATTTCAGTTTTCTGACACTGCTCAATAAATTTAAAGTTCATTGGTCTATGTTGTGCTTTAAATAGATATTTAATCATAGAAGCTTTGAAATGTTTACAAAATATTTGTTCACTGAGTTATATATCTCTTTTAAATGTTGGAACATTTTATTGTATAATAACAAAACATTACGCTAGTTGATATCACCACCAATGTAATCAGAAAAGTCTGATCAGAAAACCTGGACTTGATTTGAGGAGTATGCAAGTTTTCCAAAATATTAACTTTTATGTAAAGGCCCAAATTTTATCATTGGCAAAAAAATTCTGTCAGTTTTTCTTGAGCTAACAGTTTGACTTTATTCATTTTTAAGAATAATCTTTGAAACACCCAAGTCTTAATAACCACGGTTTATATGTCAGTAGTTTTTTCAAGAAAAAACATGCCATTAAAAAGATGGCTAATTCAGATCACAACTCAATCATACAAGTGCTCCCCCGACCCCTGCTGAGTCAACCATCATGCTTTGGTCTGGAACAGAAGTGCTGTAGTTTTACATTTCACTGTATGGTATACTAAGTTTTTTTACTCACACATCAAGGTTTTAATCAATAAATTTTACTTCATCATTTTGGCCATTCTTAAGTGAAACTAGCAATTGTTTTTTCCATTGCAAGTGTTGAGCAGTGAGGAATATAATGACTACTAGTATAGTTCGGCACCACTGTCTGCTCCATTGTAAAATATCAGTGATTTTACCATTGTTGCTTTTTCTTTTTCTTATTTTTTTTTTTTTTTACCATAAGTGCAAATGTCAACATGATGGAAGAAGCAAATACAATTTTAGTATTGCTATGAAAATGTTTTTCACCTGGCAGATAACTGGTCTTGGGGCCCCCCAGGGATCTGTGGACTGCATTGAGAGCCAGTATTCTAAATAATTTCTCTCCATAAGTACTATTGTATGAAGTAAGAAGAAACAGACTATTATAAAAACATGTAGGCAAGGTATACTGTTAAGAGAAGCAACTCAAATATTACTTTGAAAAATTTAATACTTCCACTTGGTGTAATTTTTTACAAGTAATACTAATTTTTTAAAAGTTAACACCAAAATAGAGAAAATGTTATGTTTAGCAATGGCTATGTTTCTGTTCCATTTTTACTCCAGATGCATATTCTTTTTATTCATATTTTATTGCTATAGGATTGTGATTGAAATCTAATTTAGTATAGTTTAAGAAACTTGTCTAAAGGGTCAGCATAGGGTATGATATGAAAAGTTAATCATTTTAATAGCGCATCCACTGAAAATCAATCTGTGTTCCTGAGACATTACCTTATACATGTCTTCAAATATTTAAAAATGAATGGTGGGGATTTCATTGGATCTGCATTATAGCACATTAAACTACACTACCTTTACATGGGAACATGACTTTTTAAACTGCCAATCAGTTGCATCCTTTTACTGAAATCGTACTACATATGTCCTAGGCTCCGTTATGCACTAGTCTACTTTTCAGATATGAAAGGCTTTATGCTTTATTTTTGAAAGCGTACTTTCATTTAGTATATACCATACAATGAGTTAAAGGCATTAGGGGAGGTACCAAGTGGTTGAGGTGAGTTTGGACTCCATTCCTTGTAGTCTCTAGTGCATAAATATGATTTCAACAAATTTGTGTTTAGTACCTACTATATGACAGACAGCGGGTCAGCCTCTGTTTTGGGGGGTGGGGTGGGAATGAAGAGATGTAAGATAGACTGCCTTCCCCCAGAAAGCTTGAAATCTAAAGCTTGAAATCTAAAGGAAATCTAAAGGAAATCTAAAGTCTTGCAAATAGGCAACTATTAAAATATATCAGAATTAACTAGTGACTAGAATTAGTAATTAGTAACTAGAATTAGGTATACACACATGATGGTTTTATGGGAGTCTAGTGGAAGGAATGATGTGTTCTGACTGAGAAACTTAGAGAAAGAGGAAGGAGTATTTTGTCAGGTCTTATGGGAGTAAGTGAGATTTTGCTGCCTGGGGACTTTGTGGGTTATATTCCAGGCAGAAGGCAGGTTAAGAGTCTGGGCACTGAGGGTAAAATATTTGGCATGGTTGATTAATGGTGAGTTGGTCACAATGCACAGTAGGAGAGGTGGCTGTGAGAAGGGGTAAGTGTGGTGGGGTGGGGGCTGTGAGGTTAATCCTTCAAATGCTTACCCAGATGTTTTTTTAAAGTCCAAAATTAAAGGAAATAGGATACTGTTATAGGACTATTTTGCAGTCCTAAAACGTGCCTTCAAGCTGCCTTTTCCCTTGCCTTTTCAGTCTCTGGTGGTATATAGCTTTTTGAGCATAGCTAGTATGGCTTTCTACCTATATAAAGTTAAAAAATGTGAGAATAAGGTTTAAACATTGGCCCAATTTTGTTACAAAATTTTAAGTTAATTACTGTAGCAATCATAATAGTAATACAGCTGGCCCTGGAACAACACAGATTTGAACTGTATGGGTCCACTTACAAATGGATTTTTTTTGTTTATTTTGCCTAAATGCAGATGGAAAATACAGGGTTTGCAGGTATGGAACGCGCCTGTGCTGAAGGCCAGCTTTTCCTGTGGGCGGCTTTGCAGGGCCAAGTGTGGAAGTTTAATATCTCGGATTTTGGTGTGGGGGGGGTGGGTGTCCTGGAACCAATTCCAAGCTTATACAGAGGGATGACTGTAATGGATATGTTGTCTCATTTAATCCTCTTCCTCATCACTCTCTGAAGGTGGCACTCTTGGGATCCCCATTTTACAGATAAGAACGTAGTCTTATCTGTAAAAGCAGGTGACAGCATTGGGATTTGCATCCACTCTTAAACATCATGCTGTACTGCTTCCCACAGTCTTGTGAAAGTGCCTCCTATTATTTCCATTTTACAAAGAAGGAAACGAAGGCTTAGGGAGATTAAAAATAATTTCCCCTTATTATTATACTGTCATAAATAATAAAGCTAGGATTTTAGCCTCTATTCGTGGTGCTCCTCAAAACTTTTTCTTGTCATGGCATCATGCTGTCAGCTCATGTTAGACCAGTCTTCCTGAGGACATTTCAGTTCTTCTCCTACATTCAGGACCAGAGTTGCAAGGGAAAATCCTGGCCTGTTCCCAGAGTAAGCAGAGAGGACAGCAATTGATGCTTACAAAATTCTCTACCCTTGCAGACATATCATGTGCGTCTCTGAATTAAGAAAAGCTATTGTGTGACAGTCCTCCCAATGGAAAACCAAATGCTTGCAGAATGAGATGATTCCTTTCCTCTGTTTGAAAACAGAGTTTTATTTTTGGTGATGGTAGTTTTCTGCAGGTAAGTGAGGTTAGTGATTTCTGTGGATTGGAAACAGCCTCATTAGAATCAACTCAGGAACACTGAACACATGCAGATTTATGGAATTCCAATTCAGTGTATTCCGAGTACTGCCAGTAATCTATTTTCTAAAAGCTTTTTGGTGGAGTCAGACCAGAAGAGTGTCATGTTGAAAGCCTACTCTCTGTAGCCACATCTCACTGGTTTTATTCACAGCCATATAAGCAAGTATTAGTTTTTTACTTATAATCGTTTTCTATAGAGAGGATAGTTAATTGCCCATATTGATTTTATTTATCACTAATTCTTAAGTTCCCCCACTTTCCACTTCCCATTTTCATAGTAATATCCATTTTAGATAGGAAGATGTATTTTGGGTTATTCTGTTATTAACATCTTATGTGGTTTACAGCAGAAAGATGTTTGAGTTTCTCTGTTGGGAAATGTCTATCCTTCAGTATTCTCTTGAAATTCTACATTACCACTTATTATGGTGGGTTGACAAACATACCTGAATAACGTGAAACTTTAAGAGAAGAATCTGCTGCCAAAACCACCTGTGGAAAGAGGAATATTTCAGCACGCTTTCATGGCCTTTCAAATCAAGAATTGCTGAGTTCATGTCAGAAATGATAGAGTTTTCTTTCCAAAGCCGTGAAACTGAGGTCAACAGTATAAATGATTTGTTCAAGGTCAGGGAAGGAGTGCTTACTTGAGTCTCCATCTGTGACTTGGGACCACCTTTTATGTCAGTTATCAGCACGGATTTCCCTGTTTAGCAGAAAAAGCTCAGTGTAAGAAAGATTTTATTTGAATTATGCATAAAGTACCATTTTAGTCAAGACTTTAAAAAATGCCACTGATCCTTTTCATACCCGTCCTGAAAAGGTTCTTATTTTCTGTCTTTGGACTGTTTGTACAAACTAATTCAATTTGGCTTGATATAAGTTGTATCCTAGTGAATAAAAAATTGCCCCATGTTAATCATCAGAGGTGATATTAGCTTGTGGCATATTGTTCAATGGAGTACCTACTGTGATTGATATCAACTTGAGTCTTCAGAAGCATTTTTATTGTTCAAGAGCTAGGTAAGCAGTATGTTAATTGTGTGACTGGTTGCTTTTATCATTCTCAACATTGCCTGGCATTGATTTATGTGAAAAATGTATTGTTTGGAAAGGTCCTTGCGATCTCTCAGGACAATACTATATCAATTATATAGACCATTATAGTTATTGATACAGTCATGTGTCACTGAACATTGGGGGCATGTTCTGAGAAATGTGTTCTTAGGTGATTTCGTCACTGTGCAAACATTATAGAAGTATTTACACAAACCTAGCCAGTATAGCCTGCTACACAGCTAGGCTACATGGTATATATTGCTCCTAGGTTGTAAACCTGTATAGCATGTTACTGTACTGAACACCGTAGGCAATTTTATCACAATGGTATTTGTGTATCCAAGCCTATCTAAACATAGAAAATTACAGTAAAAATTCAGTATTACTATCTAACGTATATGTAGTCTGTCATTGATGGAAATGTGTGTGGTGCATGACTGTAATTTATAGCTGATGTTACATTAGAGTTATAAACAATCATTAGTAATAACTGAAAATAATTATACAAAGGGGTCATGGGAGGATCACCACCAATCTCAAAAAGGAATAATGAGAGAAGATTGCATTAGGACAATTGAGAACAATGATTTAAATTTCCTGGAAATAATTGATCTAAAACACTGCTATTAAATATTAGGTAACTAAACATAACACCATAGTCTTATCGGAGATGTAAGATGCTAAGAAGTGAATATTACATATTTATTTACACTCTACTAATATAAACTATGTTTTGTGTGTGGGGTGTGTGTGTGTGCAAACACAATTTTGAGTAACTTTGGATGGAATCTCAAGGTGATTCACTCTCATTCCTAGTTATTGCTCCTGTTCTTGCTGCTGCTTTATTAGAACTTTTGTCATCAGATTAGAATGGGAAAAGAGAATCTATCTTTTCTTCCATTAGAATTGATTTAAAAAGACCTTATTTCGGCTTGAAAAGGATGTTGCCAAAATATGCCTTGTGAAAGAATTAGATAATAATAATTAGTCCTTTTAAATGTAGTGGTTGATATGAGGATGTCTGCATCATTCTTTCTCTTCTTTAACAAACTATTTGGAAAACTGCCCTATACTACAGCCACACTGCCCATTTCCCTCTTCAGCCTTCTGGGATCTGGTTCCTTCTCCTTTTCTTCCTCCCAGTACCACCGTTTCCTTCAGATCTGATTTGCAGGCTGCTAAAGGCTCTGAACATTTGTGTTACTCATCCTACTTTATCTCGTTGAAGCATCTGAGACACTTTACCTTCTTGGAGTTTTTCATCAACATCTGTGGATCGCTCCCTCTTCTCCTTCCTTCCTCCCCTGCTCTTCTTCCCCTTCTCCTTTTTTTTCCTTCTTTTCCTTCTCCTCATCCAGCAATTAAATATTTATAGTCTATCTACCACTTATGCTCTCCTCAACATAGAGTTTCCCAGGGCTCTATGCTGGTTCCTCTGTTCTTTCTGCATCCCCCAACCACCCACCTCACCCCTCCACTTGTAATCTTGACCACTCCTATGGCTTCAGCCTTCTCTTCTATACGGATGATTCTCATATATCTGGAAAGATTCAGATATCTTTATAGTGAAATATCTGGAAAGATCTACACCTTTCAGTTCTCCAACTGTATCCTTCACTAATCCACTTGGATGTTGAACTCATCAAGTTCAAAATTAGGTGGATCAATTCTCACTTCACACCTGTTTCTCCTCATGAGTTTCTCATCTTAGTGAGTTAAACAGCATCCAACCTGGTCCTCCAAGTCAGCAAACTAGAACCAGTTTAAACTACCAAATTTGTTTTCAGTATTTCACCGATAATGAAATATACTGCAAACCTGTTCTTCCCGACTAGATTGCTGCTGTCTTAATTATTTCAATAACATTTAATTCCCTTCTCTCTAGTGGGCTACGTGCAGCAGCCAGAGGGCTTGTTTTCAAAACACTTCTATCATCATACTTTCCTCTTGCTAAAGGTCATGAAATGGCTCCCTGCAGCTTTCAGCATCCCGCTTCAACTCCTTGGCTTGGCACATCATTCCTGTCCTGGAAAGGTTCTTATTTTCTGTCTTTGTACTGTATGTATCCTTTTCTCTGGCTATGCTGGACTCATGATTCTGGAAATGGGTCATGATCACCTTTGTGATAGCATATATGTTGTTCCTTTTCCTACATAATTCTCTCTTCTGTCTACGACATGTCACTTTTTACTCTTCATCTTTCAAAACTCGGGTCAAAAGTCACCTCTAGAAAGGCTTCTCTGGCTTGAGATCACCCTCATTAGTGTTAGTCTGATTTCCATGCTCCACCTACATGCTCCTTTATCAGTAGGTAGCACTTACCATACTGTAATTGAATTGCAAATTTATTTGTCTGCCTCAACCGTAGACTACAGCTTTTCAAGGGTAGGAGTCATGACTTACTTGACCTTACATTCTCAGGACTTAGTTTAGTGCATAGCTAAGAGGTGTTCAATAGATGTTTGCTGAATGAATGAAAAACTTAATGGGCATTTGAAATGGCTTTTTGTAAGTCTGGACTTTGCTTAGGAAGGGAATGGAAAAATTACATACTAGTGAATTTTCAGTCTAGTATTAAATTTAATACCATGAGAGAGGTTGTAACCACCCAGCAGGTTCACCTTGCCGGCTGCCTAGACAGAGCCAATTTATCAAGACGGGGGAATTACGATAGAGAAAGTGTAATTAAAGAGTAAATTCATGAAGAGCTGGCTGTGCGGGAGACTGGAGTTTTATTACCACCCAAATCAGTCTCTCTGAGCATTCGGGGATCAGAGTTTTTAAGGATAATTTGGTGGGTGGGGGTGCCAGTAAATTGGAAGTGCTGATTGGTCAAGTCAGAGATGAAATCATAGAGAGTTGAAGCTGTCTTCTTGCACTGAGTCAATTCCTTGGTGGAGACCACAAGATCAGATGAACCAGCTTATCCATCTTGGTTGGTGCCAGCTGATCCATGAAGTACAGGGTCTGGAAAATGTCTGCAGCACTGGTCTTAGGCTTTGCAATAGTGATGTTACCCTCAGGAGCAATCTGGGGAGGGTAAGAATCTTGTAGTTTCCAGCTGCATGATTCCTAAACCATAATTTCTATCTTGTGGCTAATTTGTTAGTCCCACAAAGGCAGTCTAGTCCCCAGGCAGGAAGGAGGTTTGTTTTGGGAAAGGGCTATTGTCATCTTTGATTTAAACTATAAACAAAGTTCCTCCCGAAGGAACAGGACCACTTGAAGGTTAGAAGCAAGATGGAGTTGGTTAGGTCAGATCTCTTTCACTGTCTCAGTTATAATTTTGCAATAGTGGTTTTAAGGTTATTATTTGGGGGAGAATGAGAAAGACTATATTTTATTGAAATGGTACCAAGTTGAGAGATGATTTTGAATCTCTAGAAACTCAACAGTATTACTGTGATGCCAACAACATTGACTTAAATATTTTCCAATAAGATGAATCTTTGGATATTTACAAACATAAGCATATTTGGTTTCATATGAAACAGCTATTTACAGTAGTACTGACTGTACTTTTCCATTTCTATTAAGATATCTTGGCATCATGTAGCCTCAGAGGAAATACAGTAGCAAAGGTTAGAAATATTTAAAGCACTTTTTTCCCTAAATGTAAGGAGAGGGACACAAAAACATCCAGTTTGCAGTTATAAACTCATAACATTGACACACATAATTAATGAATAACCTTGTCCAAATTACAGGATGGGCTGAGTATATCAAGCATGACAAATGGAAATGCTTTTGCTTGGTTCAGCAGATTGTGTTTATAAACTCTAGAGCACTTTTGATCCCTCTTTCGGGGGGTTATGTTTGCACATGGCTTAAGAAATTAAAAATAAACCAGAATTTAAATAGGTACGTAGTTGTAAAGGTGTTGCACATTTCCAATTAGTGAGAAGAGACCATACGTGCATATGTGTTAAGTTAGGTTAAGTTTCTGATTTAGCATGGCACATTTTGTCAGAGGATTTCCTGGCCTCTGGTTCTGTAATAGATCACAGATTGCTGTTGGTGTTGCCCATACTAACTAGAATGGTGGTTGATGTAGGAAAATGCCCCATTTGTGCTGAGCCATGAGTCTTTGGTACCCAGAGCTTACATCAGACTTCTGGAAGAATTTGACATTAACAATCTGTGCACTTCTATTTAAGGTATTGTATAAAAATATTGGGCTCTTCTGGTTCTTGAAGTTAGCTTTAGCAAGGATTCATTCTCATCCAGGGAAAGAAAGCTGGGCAGTGCCCAGGTGTCCCTGCTTCCGCTTCCAGCTTTTTACTGTTCAGAGAACCCATTCCCTGCAGGTGCTCAAATGGGACTCACATTGTCTCCATCTGTCTCTTTTATTCTGTGTCTCTCTTTGTTCTTGTGATTAAAGCTTTTGAATTGTGGGTGTCGTCTAAAAAAGAGTCTGTGTGTTTTCTTGATTTTAGTCTACTGTGAGGACATGGTCTTTACAATAGTAAATAGCTTTTCATTCTGAAAAAATAAATTATCTTAATGTCGATAACAACATGGTGTCCTTTGTATATGAAGAAGATGGTAATAATTTACTTGTTCAATTATTTTCGTGGAAACATTCTTAGGCATGTAATCCCTGCCTTTAAGATTCTTGATAGATATTCTCAAATTGCTGTTCATAGTGACATACATAATAGTAACAGATCAATTTACCTATCTTCCCACACAGTCACCAAAACTGGGTATTATTATTTTTCATCTTTATCTACATCAGTGGTGAACTTCATTTTATTATTTAAATTTGCACAGCATTTATTCCTGATGAGATTTAGAGTTTTTGTATACTAATTAACCATTGTATTTATTCTTTTGCAAATTATCTGTTCATTACATTGCCTGTTTTTCTTTTGGAATATTCCTCTGTTTCCTTTTGATTGTCAGAATCTCTTTGAGACTACATACATTAATCTGTTGTCTGACATATATTTTACAATTGTGTTTCTGTAATTCATCTATTCATGTTTGGTGTTACTTGCCCTACAGCGATTTAAACCAATTGTGAGGGCCCATCCATCAAGATTCTCCTCTGCACTTTCTGTCATGTTATGCCTAGAAATGTGTAACAGTCCTATGGAAGATCTCCTGTGAAAGGCCTGGATTGGCCAAAAATATTAACTTTCAAAAAGGTTTCTCTTCTTTTGTACTACCAACTCTCTACTAAATAAGTATAATATAAATAAGCAAACCCTCCCTTGATTACTGACTACCAAATGTCTCTCTTTCTTGGTGCTAAAGACCTTTCTCTTTTCTCACCACTACTTCCAGAGTACAGATGTCAATAAAATATTTTGTTTTACTCTTACCTGATAAGTTCATGTTCACTACTATGTCTTGTTCACAAGTCAATCTCTGAACTGGGAAATTAGTTTTAAACTAAAATAGCTATAGTATGCTTTCAGGACTTTTAAAAATATGTATTTTCTTGTAGCTTTTTAATGATGTCATTTTAATAATAAAACATTGAATTCATCTTCATTTTATATTGTAAGATATGAAAAAGACATCTAAGTTTTTGCATTTTTAATAGTCATCATCCGAAGTTATTTCTCAAAGAACTCATCAAAATTTTTTAGTGATGTGAAAGGCCGCTTTAGTATATTATTAAAATGTAATAATATAAAATATTAATATATTATACTATATTATATTTTCTAGATCAGCTTATGAATTTTCTATTTTATTAGTCTGGCTATCTTTTTTGTGCTAGTATATCACTATTTAAAATATTGCCATGATATATGTTAATATCTAGTAGGGCAAGCCACTGCCATAGAATGAGTTTCAACATTTTATTGACTTTATTTTTGAACGTATAAATACATGTTATAAAATTTATCCCTTGAATATTTTTTAGGAATAGGATAAACTTACAGATCAACTTTGAGAAAATACTATATATGTACAGGGGAGCAATGTGTACATTTTTTATTCAACTCATATTATTTCTCAGTAGTATATTATAATTTTTAATGTAGTTCTGGGAAATTCCCACTAAGTTTATAGAGATTTGATATTTGCTGATGTTATTAATGTGTTATGATTACTAATTTAATTTTTCTCATTATTTCAGGTAATTGTAGGTATATTAAGAAGTTATTGACACACTTAATAATTTTTAAGTAGCACTTTACTAACTGCTTCCAGTGGAATTTCAGATTATCAGTTTTTTATATTCTTATTTCTTTTACTTGTCTAATTGCATTGGTGAGCACATCTGAAATGACATGGAATACTGAGTGTGATGCTGGGCATTCTTGTTTTGACCCTAATCCTCTAATATTGCAATTTTAAAATAATGCTTGCTGATCTCTGATAGTTACTGTTGACCATGCTAAAAATGATTTCTAATTTAAAGTTTTACTAAAAATAGATACACTATAAATTTTGTCAAATGCCTTGTCACCTATCAACATGATATATTTTTGATCTTTATTAATGCATTTATTACTTTTTTCCAAATGTCTAACTATAGTGTTTTTTGTGGAATAAATACTTCTTTGATACAGTATATTGTTTTTTAATATAATGTTAGATTTAATTTTAATATTTAGTATTTTATTAAGAAATTTTTCCATTAGTATTTATAAATGCGACTTAGTTACAGAGCTTTTTTTTTACCTCTTTTTGTCTGAGCAAGTCACTTATTTTTTTTTAATTAGGAAGAAAGAGACACTGTTCATTTCCAAACATATAGCCTGACATAATACATTATTATATTATCAATTTATGTATATTATATAAAATAAACAAATACTTTCACAAAGTAAAAGCAAGAAAAATTTGTGCTTTGCTAATCTTTCTTTTATTGCAACTTCCATTAGGACAAACCAATTAATGTTAAAATATCCTTTAATAGTTTTAACATTTTTTTCACTGTATCAGGAAGGATATTACTAGTTATAGGTGAGTTAGCGAAGAAGGAAAAAAAGCAATCACTAACACAATCGATATCAGGGATGCCCAGTCATTTCGCTTCCCTGGGCCACACTGGAAGAAGAATTGTCATGGGCTACACATAAAACACACTAACACTAATGATAGCTGATGAGCTTAAAAAAAACCCTGCAAACTATTTTCCTAATGTTTTAAGAAAGTTTACAGATTTGTGTTGGGCTGCATTCCAAGCTGTCCTGGGACACATGCATGTAGCCCACAGGCCATGGTTGGGCAACCGTGATCTAAATATAACTGATTTAGCTTGAATATGCCTTTAAACAGGATTTTTGTATTCCTAAACTATTCTTAAGAAAATTAAGATTTTCAATCGCTTGAAATTTTGGTACAGAGGACAGTGATTCAATGGAAAGTATTCTACACTTGAAAAAATTTAACAATGTTAAATGAAGGTATTTTCCATATGTGGGTCCCACTTTCTTCATTTCGCGATATGCTTTAACATAGTTGATCAGACCTTCACCTAAGCAGAAACTACTAACGTGAATGGACTGCACAAATAAGGATGGGTAAATTTTTTTGATCTGTTTTATAATGCTCTCTGTATGCCATATTCACATTTTTAATGAAACAGGAAAAATATGTTTCCTTCTTTCATATGCTAAGTGATTATAGCTAGAGAGGTTGACCTCACTAATATGTCTTCCTCTAATTTAGGGTATGAATAGATTCTACTAATAACTCTAAAGGTAAAATTCACACAAGATGCAAAATTCAAAAGAATAAAAAGAATGTGTTAATTGGGGACTTTGGATTTTTCTTAAATGACTTCGAGATATTTGCTGTTGCTCCGAATGGATATAGAAGACTTAATTACATAATTTCTTAATGGGCCTTTTAACTTTTATAACAGATGTTCTTTCACAACTGGTCTTTCATCATCATTAATAATCTGCCTACAGTTTTTCAGTTGTATAGTATAAATTAGTTTATTGAAATTATATTAAACATTTCATAGGGTGAAAAAATATATGATGATAATATTTGTTCTGGCTGCAAACTAAATTTAATGACTGCATACAAGAAATAACTATTGGCACATTTAATTAATTAGAGTTTTGGTGATACTTGCATGCTGAGGGATTGTCAATATGGTAGCTTCCTAGACATTTTATACCCCGTGGAAATTCTGCCAATATCAAATGATATTATACCCTCAAAATAGGAAATATATATTATCTGTTAGAAGTCTTTACAGTATTGCTCTAAAAACATCTCATTTAAAAGGGGGAAAATACTCTGTTCTTAATAATACAAATAATATACTTAATTGATTACTTAGATTTATTTTCCATTTATGGATATTTATTAGACATCATCAAAAATAAGAAAATAATAAAATGATATATTCTCATTGTCTCTGGAAAAATATTTATGATTACAAATTATATGAATACATATATGTATTGATAATACCATGATCATTGTAATAATTGTGCATGTACTGTAGACATATTCTAATCTAAATATTGACTTATTTCTGGTGGCATTTTGGAATATGGGAATATAAATTGTAGAAGTCAGTAGGAGATTTGGGATGCCTAGAAAGAGTTCATTTTGGCAATAAAATGTCACAGAATGCACAAGATGGTAAATTTCTGGTAGGTACTTTGTTTCTCTTTTCTTTACTACCATTGGGAATATTCAGCCAATATTACTTCAATTTCTCCTTCTAGAAAATGTAGCAATTAAAGATAAATGAAATATAGGAAAGGGAATAGGTGGAAATAGAAATCAGGAAACGCAAAAGGTGATTCCTCAAATTTCTGGCATGATTCAAGTTCCAGGGCAAATATTTAATTCAAAGTTGGGTCTAGAGGTGAGTCAGTTACACAGGAAGTGCTCAGGATATTGAATGGTTCTCTGACGTCCTCCTGAGAGTGGCCAGGGTAGCACAGCGAATAAAATGGCTTCTCTATGAGATCTCTTTCTAATTAATCAATATTACAGCTTTACCACTGGGACACCAAGAAAAGACAAATGATGAAAAAAATCTTTTATACACATTTCTTTCCAATTGACAAATTTGGCTTAAAATGAAAAATTCATCTGAAGTCTTCATTCTTTGAGGTCTCTTTAAGCATATAATTGTATTCCAAATTAATTCTTAAAACATGTATAATTTGTTACAACTTTTAACAAGGTTTGTTAATAAAATGCTGTAGTGTTTACCAAACAATTATATTCGAGAAAAGAGATGTTGTACATACTTATTAAAAAGTGAATTTGATAACTAAATTAAGTAAACGGCAACTATTATCCCTAAATGTAGATAGTAAATAAGTAACATTATTCCTTCTATGCTCTGTATCTAAACTACCTGTTTCCCTAATTTTTAATTTAATTAATGCCTCAACGTTATCTTACTTTTGATACATCAAAGTAGTTACTTTCTCCATATTGAGCCTCATATTTAAGGAGTTACCAACTATTGCTGTTTTGTTTATTGCACTATATCTTTCCCGTTCCCTCTCTCTTTTCAAATGTTTGTGACAGCCTTCTATCCTGCCTCATTCTTCCACAGATACAGGTTGATGCCCCTTAGCTACTTCATTTTTCATGGTCCAAGTTCTCAACAGTTCCACATTGTTTACAAAATAAAATATTTCTTAATTTCCTGGTCTGATATACAGGTACCCCCACAGTCTATCCCAAATTCATTTTTACAAACTTACATTGTGATATCCTACAGTGATTTCTGTATTTCCAGTCCAGTTGGTGTATTTACTGTGGCAAAAATTGACCTTAAACATCTCTAATCTTCGATCTTTGCTCAGACATTTTCCAACTTCAAAAGTGCTCTTATTTTATTTTTGTCTCCATACAAATATACATCATTTCTTTCAAATCTTTGCTCAAGCTTCGTAGCCTTCATTAGGATCCCAAATTATTTCAACTTCTAAATCAGTGTGCATTGCTAGTACTATTTCTTTGACACATTTATGGTTTATATGTGGACCTGTTGCTAATCTTTTCAACTAGTTCCATGAGCCTTATATCATAGTCTGATCTGAATAGAAGACACTCAAACATTACTCTTACCTTACTTCTTTATTCCTAGGTTGTTGCTTTTGATTCCACTCTTATTTGATCTATTTGTTTTTTTTTCCAATTGAACTTTCTCAGTAAAAGATTGTCTTCCTAAACTCTTGCGTATCTGATACTATATTTCTGTTTTCTTAGCTTGGAACACAGACTTTTGCTCCAGAACTCTTTAGATTTTTTACATTGTCATCCAGCAGTTAATGTAGTAGAGATATCTTAGAACAATCTGATGTCCATTCCTCTTTAGTTAAGGTCTTTAGTTTTGCCTCAATGCTTGAGAGACATTTACTTATTCTTATAAATCCAAAAATAATTTTGAGTTGTTAAGGCTTCAGTGGAATTTCAGAGCTCCAGCTCCTCTCTCTGAGATCTTAGATGAGGAAAAAAAAATCACAGGAGATACAAGGTAATCACATACAAAAGTCACTTCATTTAGGGCTAGTCAGTTACCCAGTATCTGCCAAATGTGGAACTTCTAAACTGGAAAACACAATTGATGTTTTGGAACTTCGTGAAGTTACCTGCTTGCTACTTCCCCAGTGCTGGACTGGTAAAAGAGTGAAGAACTAAGACAGGGAGAGAAAGGAGAAGAAATCTATTACATGGCATATAGGATATGGGCAACTGGGTTTTAGTTAGGTTGCAGACTTCTGGAATCCAAGTGGTCTTTATTTTTCCACCCAAGGGGTGAGGAAGCTGGGATAGTTATCTTCCCCCTCACCACAGTGTGAAGGCCATTCCCTGGAGTTTTGACTCCTTGGCTCTTCTGGCCTGCTTAGCACATAGGTTGAACATGCTCCTGGGGCCAGATGACATTTTCTGGCTACAGATGGCAGGTACTAGCAGTGTGAAGCCATCACAGCACTCTGGAATGGTGAGTGAGTAGAGGGTGGGGCAGCAATCATGTCGGCTACAATTGGTGCCACGTGAGAAAATGAAGCAAAGGGAGGGTGAGTAGCTAGCTGAATTTAATACAGGCAGGAGGGGACAGAATCAGGTCTCTAATCACTATGATGGCTTGCCATTGCGCTCAAGGGCTGTGAAGCCTTTATGGCAGGATGAGGAGAAAAAGAGTAAAGGAAGCTGCTACTTAAGTAGCGTGGTCAGAGAAAAAGCCTTTCTGAAGAGGTCCTGCGTGAACAGAAACCTGAAGGAAATGAAGGGGTGAGGCTAGGGATTATCTCAGGAAAGAACTTTCCAGCTAGAAGAGTGTCTGACGTGTTTAAGGTACAGCAGGGAGACCAGGGTGGGCAGAACAGGATGAGCCCAGGGAATAAGGACAGCAGCTGGGGCTACCTCACATAGGGCCCAGAAGCCAGCGGGGAGCCTCATCATGGATGGTGTCCCTCCTTGTCACCTGTTGAGCCGATCAGTTTTCTGAGTTGTTCATCTAGCTCCTGTATTGAAGTGTTTTCAAAGGTCTTCTCTTCCTATGACTTTTCAGAATCAAGTTTTCCTTGTATTCGAGTGTTTTTCAAAGTTACTGTATGTTTTATTCTCTTGTTTGTGCGTTTGTACGGACAGCTCACCTCTCCAGAGCCAGTGTGGGCATGCTGCTTTTCTTAGATTCTTTCTCTAGTCCTTTGTTTGGTCTTCCACAGATTGAGAAGACGACTGGAGCACAAAGCTCCAAGCCCAGTTCCTAGTATCTAGGAGGTTTTCCTTTTCTGCATCATTACTGCTCTGCAATGGGATCTTTTCTTCTACTCCCACTGTGAACCAGCCAGCTGGGGTCCATATTTCTTCAGGAAGCAAGGGAAATTAGTGGTTCTGCACAGACAGCATTCCAAGCAGCGCTGTCGGCAAGGGCACAGACAGGAGGAGCTTTGTGTGGCACAGCACTGTGAGAATGGCCTTAGTTCATGTATTTCTCCCTTCCTTGATTTGCTACCCATGTGCTGCAGTCCCCTACTGGATCTGTGAAGAGAGCACTAATGGCAGTGGGGAGGGCGCGGGGCGGATAGTGGCAGAGATAGATTACTCATGCTGCCTTTGAAAGCAGCGGCTGTGGAGTAGACAAGTTCTCAACAATTTTCTTCCTGGCATTTCTTAAAATGAGGTTCACATGCATGACTCACTTCCCTTTGGGTCTATAGCGCTTAGTAGCTCCGCCCCTTTCTTTCTGAATGTCAATCATATCAGAATGTAAGCACCAATAATGTAGTGGTCTTATATGTAATTATGCTCAAGTGTACATACAATAATACCAGTGAAAAACTATTTGCTACACATATCCCAGCTGGCTGTAATGCCCAGCTACTCAGTTTTCAGGTTGTTAAAATTCTAGTACGTCTTAAAGGTTGTGGGAGATAGATAGTGGGTTTGGAAAGGCAAACAGCAGGGGAGCATCTATAGTTTGTTCTTTTTTTGCGGGGGTGTGTGTGTGTGTGTGTGTGTGCGTGTGTGTGTGTGATTTCAGATAAGCAGGTGTTTTCTTTTCTGGGCAATCCACCAGGTATGCTTTAAAATCTGCTTTTAAGCCATTTTAAAATTATTTCCAGATCCTGGAATTAGGCTTACTGTAAGTACCTGCTTTAAATGAGGTATTTCTTTTTATGTTTTCCTTAGTGTTTATAGTTATTTTAGGGGGAAGTTAGAAAAGTTTGTATCTGAGACATCTACCTATATGGAAACTGATCCCATTGAGTTGTTAAGATCGTCATTGTACCAATTCATTCAGCATAGATTTTTTATTAAATTGCCATGTAGTCATATACTATATTTAAAAATCTTACATTATTCTGAGGCAATTAAACTTGGAATCCAATATTTTTTGTAAATAAATACAGATTTCATATATTAATATATGAATGTCAATGATTAGCATTCATTTAAAAAGTATGTTCTTAATGCACTCATTGCACTCATACCCAACCCACAGAATTATATAGACTATTCTAAATGCAGTCTTGTTGAACCTATATATTGATATATATTAATATTATTACATAAATGTTCTGTATATGTATCATTTAAATACTTAAATATTTGGTTTAAATATATTTAGATAATAGAATTATTTTATTTTTATGATTAAATACATGTAAGTATATATTTATAGAATTTATGAAAAAGTTATGCAGTAATTGGTACATAGCTAATCAAGAACTATGATATACTTTGGGTGAATTTTATTTTATTAAAGAGGAAAATGATATATCGAGAATATGTAAATTTATATTAAGTGCTTAACAATATTTTTATGAATAATAATGCATTACTCATGAAAACCAGAAATGGGTTATTTTCTTGGAGCAAATCTTGGGTGGCCTATCTTGGTTTTGTCAGAATTTTCTTTAGATTGGAAGGTTTGCTGGGCTTACAGTTTCAGATTTTTAAAAAACTTATTTCATCTTTGTATAGCTCTGCAGTAAGATATGCCAATTTTTATAAAAATCAGAAGATTTTTCTGGGAGATAGGGGCAGATACTTCCCAATTCCTCTTTTATTTTCCAAATTATAATGGACTCAGTCTCGTTAGTAGGAAAGGGTTGTCAATTTCTGGAGGATTTTTGGAAAGATAATGGCAACAGGACCAGGGCCCAAGCCCTGTTCTGGGCCAGGATGGGGAGTAAGTGACAGAAATTGTTGACCACTTGGAGGATTGGGACCACATTGCTTGGGAGAAGCTGTATATCCCAAAGCAGTGGCCAAAGCAGGGACCCACTCATCAATCAGCACAGTCACAGAGATGGGACATCCCTTTGGAGCCTGGATCCACACGCATGTGAAGGGTTTGGGTTAGTGTGTCCAAAACTATTGACTCCAAGTCTCCCGGTCCATCTAGCAGGCAAGCCACTGAAGTTGGGGCTTGCCTGCTTTCCAAGAATCATAGAACAAGGGGTCTGTAACTGCCACAAAAACAGGTATTTCCCTATCCTCTACTTTTTTTTTTTAACCTGATCCATGAATGATGATGATGATGATGATAATAGTGGCTGGCATAGAGTTTACTATGCATCAGACACTCTTAAAAGAACTTAACATGTATTAATTGTATTACTTCTCAAAAAATGCTATAAGAAAATATTATTACTTCCATTTAACATTTTCTTCAAAGTGAGACACAGAGAGATACTGATATAGCTTGGATATTTGTCCCCACCCAAATCTCATGTTGAAATGCAAAGTCTAGTGTTAGAGATGGGGCCTGGTGGATGGTGTTTTCATCATGGGGGCAGATCCTTCATGAATGGCTTAGGCCATCCCCTTGATAACACATGAGCTCTCACTCTTGAGTTCACAGGATATCTGGTTCTGTAAAAGTGTGTGGCACCTCCAACCCGACCCCCTTTACTCCTACTCTGGCCATATGACATGCCTGTTCCCGCTTTGCCGTCTGCCATAATTGTAAGCTTCCTGAGGTCTCTCTAGAAGCTGAGCAGATGCTGACGCCATGCTTCTTATACAGCCTGCATAACTGTGAGCCCATTCAACCCCTTTTCTTTATAAATTACCCAATCCCAGATATTTATTTACAGCAGTGCAAGAACAGCCATTATAACACAGGTGCATTTAAATGTCCAACCTGATAATTGGTTAAGTCTGCCTCATAAGCTTATATTCTTAGCTTCTAGGTCATTCATTGTTTCTATTGGAAGCCAGTAGACATTCTGTTTCAGTCAGGGCTTTAGAGTAGGAGTGGATCAGATTGGATTAATCTGTATTCCCTCCACTTTTAGCCTTTTTATTAGTCAACATAGGGATTGTGGACTTTCGGCCTAGGCAATGTAAGTCTTGGAAAGCAAGATAGGGCCTCCTGCTGCTGTTTGTGAGATATTGAGCATCACAATCTGGGGCCTGACAAGGGCATGTTCTTTGCCCAGTTGTAAAGAAAGATGCCCTGGGTTGAAATAAACATGTGCCACATGTATTTATGTACGTGATTATTGACAATCTAAGTTAAAAGTGACACAGAGAGCAGATCACTTTCTTTCATTACCAAGTATAATAAAACTACCCTTAGAGAGGCCATTTTTGTCTGGAAATACAAATCAAAAAGTTGGCCACAATCTACCTGCCTGTTGATAATGTGTAGACTGTGCACTTTGATGCTTTCAGAAACATCTTTAGTCATCTTGAGTAAACATCTGTTCTTGTCATCTCCTTTGCAATTCATTTTCACAGCATGCACCTCATCTGAGAGAACCCACAGACTGTAAAGCCTGACACAAGGTACTATTTGTTTCCAGCTATATATAAGAATGTGCATCCATTCAAGTAACTTTGGATGTCTTGTTCATTTCATTTTCTTCTCTTCCCCAAGTCAATGATTTCTCACTTCTTTTTAAAGTGCTGCTTAAAATAAGTTTTGAAGATAACAGGAGATGTACTAAAGCTGTCAAAACCCTCAAATCTTTTTTTTTTTTTTTTTTTGCAAATAGTTTATTATACATATGTACATGTTTTCAGCTGTCCCTTTTCAGGCACATATTTTAAAATGTGCTTTACATAAAAGTGTCTTTAAGTTATACACTTTCCACAACCATAAAGAAGATAAGTGGATCACTATGAAGCATTCTTGAGATACCCACACATATTTGTCAGGTTAACCAGTTGTAATAAACAATGCCAGACTCTCAGTGGATTGACGTGAAAAAGGCTGATTGCTTTAAAAATGTCACAGTCCAGTGCAGGTGAATGAGGCTGAGAGGGACTGTTGCTCCAGGCAGTCATTCAGGGAACTAAATTTCCTTTCACGCAGTGACTTGGCCATCCTCTAGAGCCTCAACTTTTCCTGCTGGATATTTGCATCGCACTAGTCAATTGAGGGAAGATAATAAGCATGGAGACTCAGCAGGAAGCCTAAGCCTTTCAGAGCCAGATTTGGAATTGTCATGCAACACTTCTTGCATTTTATTGACAGAACTCAGACCTGCGCTTAACTAGAGGGGATGCTGGGAAATACAGCTGCCTGCTCAGGAGGAAAAGAGGTACAGTTTGGTGAACTATTAGCTAGTCTTACATATCTCATTAAGGAGAACTCATAGTAGTAGCTGAGTTGGCTTCCTTCCTCTAAGCCTTGAGAGGAGGACTCAAGTGAATGACGATCTCTCCAAGCAGAGAAAACATAAAAATATATTCACTTAATCACCTCACACAGACACCTGTTTAAAAATGTATGCCCTCTATGTAAATGTTGTTATGTTTTTAATGGAAACTAACAAATGTAAACTCCTGGAGGCCAGGAATGCATCTTATGCATAGGTGCTGCCTTTACTAAAATTAACAATTTCTGATTTATTTCCTTCTTGTTATTTCTGATCACTTGTGTTTTTCACCCTGACCTGAAATTCTTCAACATTCTTACTTTTCACCTACTGCCCAGAGTGGCCGAACTCAAGTAGATGTTAGGAGAAATAGAGTTTGCTTAGATGATTTACACAAAGATGTAGCTAATTGCAAAATTCTCTTGGGGTTCTCAAAGTTCTCTATAGACCATTGTTTTCAGTATAACTACCACACCTATGAGTCCAAAGCTTCCCAAAGTATTGCTGTTAACAAGAACACTGATTCCCTTGATATCTTTGGCAGTGGTTGTCCTCTTGCTTAAAGTGAAACTTTTTTTTGTTTGTTTGCCTCTGAGCATTAATAACTACAAATTCTTGAGCCATTGTTCTCATTCTGTCATGTTCTGAATTCTAGTTTCCATGGGGGTCTTTAATTCTTAGCTTATTCATTCTTTATTCCAGATCAGTTTGCGGGCCGTCTATTTCCTCCACCCGGGCCTGTTCTGTTGGCCCCAGGTCTATATCTGTAGTAACTTTTCAAATGAAACCAATAGCTAACAGCAAAAGGGAATTCTTAATTGACATAATTTCTAAATATAGGTGAAATAAAGAAAGGTAGGAGGTCTCATGAAGGAGGCATAATTGTGAAGAAGATATTTCTCATACCCCTTCACATGATGTTTTTGAATGCCACCAGCAGTTAGATCTGCTTTCATCTAGATGAAGGGGCAGAGAAAGGGGCGTTATTACAGCCCTTCAATTTCTACCTCTTCCTGAGGAAATAAGGTGATCTGTTCCTTCAATAAAGGGAAAAGCACCCTCCAAAGAAAACCTGCAAGATGCACAGCCTTGGCTGATTTGATTTATAAATATATATATATTTTTCACAAGCTCTCGGGATTAGGCATGATTCTGCCTATCACAAGCACTGTGCCAAATATCGGGTGATAGCCCCTGTCCTTAAAGATTCTAAAGTTCATTCAAGAGAACAAGTTATAATGTGACAATGCTGTTATAGAAATGATCCACAATTATTATTGTGATACATAAGAAGACTGCTCGAAACAGACAGAAGATGAGAAAGGAGAACATGTTATTATGGATGCATTCTTGATTGTGCTTGGTTGCTTTAGTGAGAAAAGGGTAGCATTAGCTGCTGAAAATATAAGCAGTAGCAAAGAGTTGGAAAATTATCTTCAAGGCTATAGGAAACAAGAAAGACTTTTTAGGCTACACAGTGACATAAAGAGTTTGTTTTTTAGAAAGATCATCTTCATAGTCCCATGAAGGACGATTGGAGAGAGATGATCCAGAGGTACAAAGATCTAAAACCCTATGACATTCATCTAATGGATCATGATGAGAGCTGTGGTAGTAGATGTAGAACCTGAGGCTGATTCAAAGAGTATGTAGGAGATAGATTCTGTGGCACTTGGTAATACTTGGCTAGATGAAAAGGAAAACAAAATAGAATCTAGGATGACTCACTTTCCTTTAGGTGATGGAAGTGTTGCTAATTAAAAGAAATATAAGAGGAAGGGCACTCTGCAGAGAGAAAATGCATTTAGTTTTAAATATTTTGGGTTAAGTTCCCCATGCAGTGTTATGGAGAGGTCCAGTTGGAAATAAGATGAAAAATTTTTATGATGTTCAGGAGGAAAGTTAAAGAAATAGAGTTTCCATGCAGGTTTGATGGACAGTATCTTCTAATTATTCATGATACCCAGTCATAGTCATAATTTTATTAGATACATGCATATAAATTAGTCACCTCCTGATATCCCTCTCTTTAAGTGTTCATTGGTACAACTTTGCCTTTCAAATCCTGGGATTAGGAGGTCTTGTCCTAGCCTAATCTTCAAAAAAGCAAACAACAAAAAAATCAGAACAGCAAGAAGGTCTACAAAATGAGGTGGGGACTAGGCCTATTAAAAGAAAGAGGCACCATCAGGAGTGTTGTTCCTTGCAGAATTGGAGAATGGGGTAGAGAGAGTTAGAGGAAGTTTTTGACAGTACAGTTTAATACAGGTAGAAGGCAGTCATGTTCACAGACAGAGCTTGACTTTCAATAAATGTTTGTTAAATGAAAGTGAATCAACAATCAGGGGAGCTCAGGAGAGGTCAAGTCTGAGTAGAGGGAGGTAAAGAAAGAATGAGAGGAAGAAAATATCAGGTAAATTGAATGTTCTGTGAAAATAAATTGATCATTTTGATTTTTTGATGAACCTGGGAAAGTATCTTTGAAGTAGATTTCAAAGAAATTTCAGAATAAGTGTTCTGGGCAATGGCAACAACACCAAGAAAGGGTTTAATCTTCTGAAAGGTCATGGAAGCATGCATTTCTTTAGATGCATGCATTATTATAGTACAATTGGTTAAAGAAATGTTTCATTTCTTTATAACCTCATTATGTTCATTCTTTAAAAAGCTCAAAGGAGAAAGCAGTGCTTTAGTGATGGCTGCACTTTAGTATTATAAGACAAAGTACAGGGTTTGGGTCTGAATTGAAAGGATCTTTGATTGTGTAGATTCAGGATTAGACCCAAAATTGTGTGCCTTTGAGTTTGATCACCATTCAAGCCAAGCCCTGAGGCTTTTGACATTGTGAAGAAATAGTGACAGATCAAAGGATAAAAAGAAAAATCACTGCAGATAAAATTCAGTTCACACATTTTAAAGACAGGTATATCCTATATACCATTGGGGTACAGGGTCAAGCTGTTAGTGCTGATGAGATGTCAGCTCAAGAAAGCAGAAAACATTTTATGTTGTGATGACAGTAGAATGACCAACACACTGATCTTTAATCTCTGTGTTTGCTAGAGGGAAAAAGTGAAGGAAGGCAGCAAAATAAACACTCACAAAGCAGTTTCCTCAAAAGCCATCTGAAAGCTCTGAGCCTCCCCATACTCGTCTTAGAGATGCCAATGAAAATTCTACCTCTGTCTAGTGAAAGTTTATTTTTTTTCTCATTTTTCTGTTTTGTAAAAATAAGGCAAAAATTACAAAGAAATACCTTTGGTCGAGGAAGTATTAATATATAAAATTCAGTTGTGTATAAGAGGTCCACGTGTATTTTTGCCTATTTATAAACACTAAAAGTTTTATATTTTATTAGTATATTATTAGAATTATGAATCTTGGACTTGTAAAGACAGTGTGAATTGGGTCTTAGAAATCATTTAGTTATCCTTTCTATGTCATCCTTTTCAAATGAATATACTGCAACATTTTTGGTTAAAAGTTAAATTTTGCTTTCATTGTATTCACATGTAAAACCCTTGTCAGAAAGGTATTCTGTCAGAAGAATGATGACTGCTCTAATAACCACCCATTCATTTAAGAGGCAACTTGTGGTCGGGTGCAGTGGCTAACACCTGTAATCCCAGCTGAGGCGGGAGGATTGCTTGAGCCTGGCACTAGGAGAACAGCCTGGGCCACATAGACCCTGTCTCTACAAAAAAAATTTAAAAAATTATCCTGGTTTGGTGGCACATGCCTGTAGTCCCAGCTACTCAGGAGGCTGAAGAAGGGGGATTAGAGGATTACTTGAGCCCAGGAAATTGAGGCTGCAATGATCATGCCACTCTATTCGAGTCTGGGTGACAGAGAGAGATCCCGTCTCAAAAAAAAAAAAAAAAAAAAAAGTGAAAATAACATGAGTTAAATATATATAATCAAGGAAAAAGAGGAAGAGAGAGACAAGAAGGTAAGAAGCAGAAGAAGAGGAGGGGGTGAGAAGTAAGAAAGGGTGTATTATGATATATTGATATAACAGTTACTCTTACTAGAGACATTATATTTAGAGACACTGACAAAATTTATCACTGTTGCTTTAAAAAATATAACATTGGAATTAGAAGAAGTAAGGGAAAAGAAAAAATATAGAACTTGCTATAGAAATCAGTAAATACCTTTTATTTATTTCTTTTTTTTTTCTTCAAGACTAAAAATTGTCTTGTAACCTACCAGCTGATGCTTTAAAGAAAAAAAAAAAAAAAACTCCACCCACTCTTCAAGTCTCTGTCTATTTGTAATTTCCCAGCTCCCTGGAGGCCTGGTGAATTGTGTGGCATTTTTGCAGAGAAAGATGGCCCTGCTAAAAACTAGTGGATCACAGCCTGGGCAAACTTCAGCTATCACAGGGCTGTCCAATAATACACCTCTATAAGGTGTCGTGGTGGTTCCGAGGCCCTTCATTGTTATTTTTCACACATGTTGACTCTCACAGACTTACAACAGCATATGTTCATGGGAATGGGCTGACACCTTGACAAAATCATATACAACTTACTTTATGACTCATTTTAGTCCGATACCCAAAACACACCTACCCAGTTACTGGAATATGATTACAGCAGAATTCCTATAGGTTTAAAAACATACTGATGAATACTTTGTTGAGTAAACATTCTATTTTGACCACTAATGTAGTTAAAAAGTGAAATCTATGTTTATGTTAATAACAACTACATTCAAAATATTTTATATCACTCAATAAGTTAAAACCAATAACGCATACTGTGATAACTTATTGATTGTGTGCCAAAAATTTTGCAAAATACTTTTATCCCATCAATATTATCTCATTTATTAATTTATATTTTATGGTAACCTTGCAAAGTGTATATTACTATAATACACACTTAGAAAAAAAGATCTGTAGTTCACAGAGGTTTAATAATTTTTCTAAACCCTCCCACCTTTTCAGTAGCAGTAGCTAATCTAAGAATTGCGCTCACATATATTTGACTCCAAAACCCAGGTAATTCCATTGTCTCACAATATACAGTATGGATTATACAGTAAATTATTTCCAAAGTATATAAAAGTAACTATATGAAAGATGATGGTACAGAGCCTAACAGTTTTCCTTAAAGAAGTACATAGTAAGGTTATTTAGTTGGAAAGTATGGCAGATTATGAAAATGATTTGGGGCTACCTTCATGAGAGATGTATTCGGGTATCTCTAAAGAGTTCATGATCATGGTGAGAGCCCAAGTGACAGTGGCTGACACAGACATGTAATAGTGCAGTAACTGGAACTTCATGGCACTCAGGCAGTTCTGGACAGGGAAGAGATAGAAAGCATGAACAATGGAGCTGATCCCTGCAGCGAATAATTCTAGAGGGCTGGAGATGCAAGTCAAATGGAAAGTCTGAAATTCACACGTGGTTACATCTACCTTTGACTCTCAGTTAGCTGTGCCACCCCTGCAAAGTAGCTAGTGGAGACATCATCCTGAAAAGTCCTGGCCTCCACCTCACAGCAGCAAAACAACTCACAAGCACAGGGAGACAAAAGTTCATCACTACAAATCGTTGCAACTGACTCACCCAGGATGTGAAATTTCAGAATCAAAACTCAAAAAAATGTATGAATCAACTATACCCCCATCCTAGAACTTGAGCCTAAAATAGTCGGGTATAAACATTCTTGGTCACCAAAGTATGCATTTTTTTTAACCTCCTAATATGGAACAAACTTAGCCTTCCCTCTGAAAAACTGAGGAAAAAACACTGAAATAATAATAATAATAATTATTATTATTATTTGAGATGGAGTCTCGCTCTGTTGCCCAGGCTGAAGTGCAGTGGCATGATCTTGGCTCACTGCAAGCTCCACCTCCTGGGTTCACGCCATTCTCCTGCCTCAGCCTCCTTAGCAGCTGGGACTGCAGGCGCCCACCACCACGCCCGGATAATTTTTTGTATGTTTTTTAGTAGAAACAGGGTTTCACCGTGTTAGCCAGGGTGGTCTTGATCTCCTGACCTCGTGATCTGCCCGCCTCGGCCTCCCAAAGTGCTGGGATTACAGGCGTGAGCCACCGTGCCTGGCCAACACTAAAGTTATTAAAGCTATTACCATTCAAACTAAGGAACCCATCTAACTATGTACTTATGAAAGAGTTCTAGAAATAAGCAAAGAGTTTAGATGATATTAAATTTATGTTCTTAGCATAGTTTCTAGGTAAATGATTTTTTATCCATAAAATTATTCAGATATTAACCAAAATAATTGGTAATTTAAGCCCTGTTATAATTTTGAGTAAATAAATTATTGCTTCCTAAATTTTTATGTTTTTACAAGTATGTAAATTGGTAATATGTAATATAAAGGGAATGTATTTTAAAGTGTTAGATTCCACAATTATTTGAAATAGAAATGTAGGCTACACTACAGTCTACTTATTTGAAATACTGTGTAGAGAAAGCATGGTTATTGGCCTGTATTACTTTTCCTAGTTGTCTCTTTTGGGGGAAGCTTTGTCCATAGTTGTATGTCCCAAACATGTTTGATCTGCCCTCCTGGTGTGAAGGAGGGTAAAGAATGGCTGTGTCTGGTGAGCCCTCCTACTCCCAGCACTCATGTCCCTGGATGGCTCACATGCATGTTTCATGAAATCTCCACAACTCCTATTTCACCCTCCACCCCACAAGCCTGGACTTCCCTGTCAGTCACACCAATGCTTTCCATCCCCACCCCTCTAGAATTATTTGCCTCAGGGATCAGTTCCATTGTCCATACTTTCTTTCTCTTCCCTATCCAGAGTTACCTGAGGGCCATAGAGTTCAGTGACTATACCATTATACATTTGTGCCAGCCGCTTTCACTCAGGCTCTCACCACAATTATGACCCTCTAATAGATGCCCAAATCTCAGAAAGATGGTCCCAAGTCATTTTCATAATCTGCTGCATCTCTCAGGCAAATGATCTTACTCCCTAATTCTTCAGGGAATAGTTTTAGGCTCTTGACCATCATCTTTCATGTAGTTCCTTTTCTCCACCTCAAAAGATTTTAAGGAACTCTTATCTTTTTTCTGCTCCTCTTGATGTGTTTATTGTCTCTCCCTATTGGTGGAAGAAGAGCATGCTGGCCTCTTAGAGAATAACCCCTCCACTCATGTTCATGATTCTTCCTTTTCTCCCTCATGCGTTCCTCTCAATCACTCCCATTTCTTCAGTTTCTCTCTCCTCACCGATAATTTATCTTCTACCTACAAACATTGTAAAAAATCATACATGAGAGTAGAGAGATCCTTAGAAACATCCTCAGGGAGAATGAAAATTCTTGGCTCTTGAAGTTTCTGGGCACAGGCAAAGATAGAATACGCAACAGAATAGAAGTTTTGGACAAAAGAGAGCATATATCAGGATGGTGGAGGTGAAAACCAACATTTCATAGGGGAATTTAGGAAAGGAATCCTGAATGATGCATCATGAAGTCATACATTCTAGCAGCACCCACCTTCAGCACCGGCACCCAAGGAGAATGACATAGGCAGATGCCACAGGGGAGCAAAGGGTGTTATAGAGAAACAGTAACTATTACAAGCCTAACTGGTCCCTTTCGGAATTTCAGTAAGTTATTTTTTCTCTAGAGAAATAATGTAGCTGTCAAATATACTTCTCTGGCTAACTGCTTCATAACTCCAGATAGTTACAGAAATTGTTGCTGCCAACATGAGTCTTAAATTAGGCCAATTAGACTGCAATTCAGGAGTCTAAGACCCTGAGTATATGTAAGGAAAAAAAAAAAGAAAACTGTTTTGAAAAAGAAGCCAGGCAAGCATTTTTGAGAGAGTAAAAGAAGTGTTTATTCAATGTTTATTCAATTTTCATGCCTAAATTTAAATGCTTCTTAATTCAATTAAATTGTGTCAAATTGAGTATTATTAAGCACTTACTATATGTCTGTCTCTTCTAGAGGATGCAAATGTATTTATGGCTAGGTGATATAAAAATCTGCATTAGGTGAAAGGACTTAGGCATGTGAAAAAAATTAGAGAACAGAGTTCGATTATAAGCAACTGGGAAAATATATGCTCAGTTAATAATCTATAAGAGTGGGCAGAAAAAATAAAATCAGTTTTGGTTAGAATTATCCGTGAAGGAAATGGGAAAGAAAGGCCATTGGCAGTGATAGAAAGGGTATTTGAAAAGAGAGGAGTAAGGTTACCTCAGCCTACAAAAGCAAAATTTTAGCTATAGAAACATGGCCTAGTTATATTTGAATATTATCATTGGGGAGATAGAGATGGATGCAAACAAATACAGTAGACCCTTAAACAACATGGATTTGAACTGCATGGGTCCATTTATCCACAATTTTTTTTTCAACAAATGTATTGGGAGTTTTTTTGGATATTTGTGACAATTTGAGATAACTCACAGATAAATGGTGTAGCTTGGAAGTAGCAAAAGATTAAAAAGGTAGGTATGCTGTAAATGCAAAAAATGTAGATTCTAGCCTATTTTATTATTTACTACCATAAAATATACACAAATCTATTATAAAGTTAAAGTTTATGAAAACTTACACACTTTCAGACCATACATGGCACCATTTGCAGTTAAGAGAAATGTAAACAAACTTAAGGGTGAAGTATTAAATCATAACTGCACGAAATGAACAGTAATACATATGTACTACTGTAATAATTTTGTAACCACCTGCTGCTGCCATTGTGGTGAGCTCAAGTGTTGTGAGTATCTGCTTAAAATGCCTTGTGATGCTAATCATCTCCACACGAGCAATTTCATCTCTCCAGTAAATTGTGTCTAGCAATAAAAAGTGATGTGTCAACGTTCTTGCATTTTTCATTGCGTTTAGTGCAATACCGTAAACCTTGAAAGCACCATGGGACCCATGCACAGTGCCAGTTGTAATGCTTGAAGGGCTCCCAAGAAACAGAGAAAAGTCATGACATTACGGGAAAAAGTTGGCTTGCTTGATATGTACCATAGATTGAGATCTGCAGCCGTGGTTGCCTACCATTTCAGACAGAAGATTCATCTTGACAGCAGATGACAGAAACTTATGATATCGATAAATATTATACAGTTCTATAAATGCATTTTCTCTTCCTTATGATTTTCTTAATACCATTTTTTCTCTAGCTTACTTTATTGTAAGAATAAACTGTGTTTTTATATATATACACACACACATATATGTCATACAAAATATGTGTTAATTGACTGTATATGTTACCAGTAAGGCTTCCGGTCAACAGCAGGCTATGAATAGTTAACGTTTTGGGGAGCCAAAAGTTATATGCAGATTTCTGCATTGTTCAAGTGTCAACTGTATATATGAAAAAGGGGATGATATTTTCTGTGAAGCCACTGCCAATGTTGCATTTCATTTGGGCTCCCATACACTTCTAGGAAACCTTTCTTTGGTAAATTTTACAGTAGAATCTCATCGTTAAAAGCACAGGATTTGAAGCCAGACTGTCTGGTTCAAAGTCTGGTTACACCACTTAGTGAATGACATTAAGCAAATTATTCAGCTTTTCTGTAACTTAGGTTTTTTTCATGTGTAAAATGGAGATAATAAGAGACCTTACTTGATAGGACTATTGTGAAAATTAAATGACTTAAATGTGTAAAATGCCAAACCCAATGTCTGGCACA
Organism: Macaca fascicularis; assembly: GCF_037993035.2. NCBI lineage: Eukaryota > Metazoa > Chordata > Mammalia > Primates > Cercopithecidae > Macaca > Macaca fascicularis. The sequence goes on along the minus strand of NC_088377.1, from coordinate 168,375,087 downwards.
AGTAAGCACTTTGTAGGTAGATGCTATTATTATTATTATTATTATTATTATTATTATTATTTGAGATGGAGTCTTGCTCTGTCACCCAGACTGGAGTAGAGTGGCACGATCTAGGCTCACCACAACCTCTGCCTCCTAGCTTCAAGCAATCTCCCTGCCTCAGCCTCCTAAGTAGCTGGGGACTACAGGCATGCGTCACCACACCCAGCTAATTTTTGTATTTTTTTTTAGTAAAGATGAGGTTTCACAATGTTGGCCAGGCTGTACTTGGACTCCTTACCTCAAGTGATCCTCCTGCCTCGACCTCCCAAAGTGCTGGGATTACAGGTGTGAGCCACTGTGTTTGGCCAATACTATCATTATTGAATTACCTTCTGCTTGTTTCTGAGCTTCATGTCAGGGGCTGTGCATTTATTTCTTTAATTTAAAAAGAAAGAAATTTTGTTTCTTTCTTTTTTTGTTTAATTAACAAAGATTGAATATATTCAAGGTGTACAATGTGATGATTAGATATACATCTACAGTGTGTAGTGGTTACCACAATTAAACTAACACATCCATCCCCACCCATGCTGTACCCTAGATCATCAAATGTATTCATTATAACTGAAAGTGTATATGCTTTGACTAACACCTAGTCATTTTCCCCACCCAGTAGCCTTTGAAAAATGCCACGCTATTATCTGCTTCTATGAGCTCAGCATTTTTAGGTCTCACCTACCGGCATACCTGTTTTTTTTTTTTTTTTTTTTTTTTACTTTAAGTTCTGGGATACATGTGCAGAATGTACATGTTTGTTACATAAGTATACACATGCCATGGTGGTTTGCTGCACCCATCAACCCATCAGCTAGGTTTTAAACCCCACATGCATTAGGTATTTGTCCTAATGCTGTCCCTCCCCTTGTTCCCTATCTGCCAACAGGCCCAGTGTGTGATGTTCCCCTCCCCGTGTCCATGTGTTCTCATTGTACAACTCCCACCTATGAGTGAGAACATGTGGTGTTTGGTTTTCTGTTCCTGTGTTAGTTTGCTGAGAATGATGGTTCCCAGCTTCATCCATGTCCCTGCAAAGGATATGAACTCATTCTTTTTTATGATTGCATAGTATTCCATGGTGTATATGTGCCACATTTTCTTTATCCAGTCTATCATTGATGGGCATTTGGGTTGGTTCCAAGTCTTTGCTATTGTGAATAGTGCTGTAATAAACATGCATGTGCATGTGTCTTTATAGTAGAATGACTTATAATCCTTTGGGTATATACTCAGTAGTGGGATTACTGGGTCAAATGGTATTTGTGGTTCTAGATCCTTGAGGAACCACCACACTGCCTTCCACAATGGTTGAACTAATTTACACTCCCACCAAAACAGTGGAGAAGCGTTCCTATTTTTCCATATCCTCACCAGTATCTGTTGTTTCCTGACTTTTTAATGATCACTATTCTAACTGGCATGAGATGGTATCTTGTTGTGGTTTTGATTTTCATTTCTCTATCGATCAGTGATGATGAGCTTTTTTTCATGTTTGTTGGCCGCATAAATGTCTTCTTTTGAGAAGTATCTATTCATATCCTTTGCCCACTTTTTGATGGTTTTCTTTTCTTGTAAATTTGTTTAAATTCCTTGTAGATTCTGTATATCAGCCCTTTGTCAGATGGATAGATTGAAAAAATTTTCTGCCATTCTGTAGGTTGCCTGTTCGCTCTGATGATAGTTTCCTTTGCTGAGCAGAAGCTCTTTAGTTTAATTAGATCACATTTGTCAGTTTTGGCTTTTGTTGCCATTACTTTTGGTGTACCATGTTTTATTGTGCCTCACAGCTACTGTGTTTCTTACAAATTGCAGGTTTGTGAGAACTCTGTGTCAAACAAGTCAGTGGGTGCTATTTTTCCAACATCATGTGCTTACTTTGTTTCTCTGTTTCACATTTTGGTAATTCTCACAATATTTCAAAAGTTTTTATTATTACATCTCTTATGGTGACCTGTGATCAGTGATCTTTGACATTATTATTATAATTGTTTTGGAGCATCATAAACCTGATCTATATAAGATGGGAAACTTAATACATGTTGTGTGTGTTCTGACTTCTCCACCAACCTGCTGTTCTCCCATCTCTCTTCCTCTCTTTGGGCCTCCTTATTCCATAAGCCATCACAATATTGAAATAAGGCTAATTAATAACCCTACAATGACCTCTAAGTGTTCAATTGAAAAGAAGAATCACTTTAAGTCAAGAGCTTAGTAAGGAAGCCATGTTGAAAGCTGAGACAGGGCAAAAGCTCAGCCTCTTGTGCCACCTAGCCAACTTGTGAAAGCAAAGGAAAAGTTCTTAAAGGAAATTAAAAGCGCTACTCCAGTGAACACACAAATCATGAGAAAGTGAAACAGTCTTATTGCTTATAAAGTTTTGATTTGTCCATATAGAAGATCAAACCAGTCACAACATTCCTTTACACCAAAGCCTAATCCAGAGCCAAGCCCTACTGTCTTCCATTCTATGAAGGCTGATAGTGGAGAGGAAGCTGCAGAGGTTAGTTCATGAGTTTAAGAAAAAAGGCCATCTCCATAACATAAAAGTGGAAGGTGAGCAGCAAATGCTGATATAGATGCTTCAGCAAGTTATCCCAAAGATCTAAGATCATTGATGAAGGTGGCCATGCTAAATAACAGATTTTCAATGTAGGTTATTCAGCCTTCTATTGGAAGAGGATATCTCTAGAAATTCATAGCCAGAAAGAAGTCAATGTCTGGCTTCAAAGCTTCAAAAGACAGTCTTACTCTCTTATTGGGGGCTAATGCAGCTGGTGACTTTAAATTGAAGCCGATGCTCATCGACTATTCTGAAAAGCCTAGCGCTCTTAAGAATTATGCTAAATCTAGTCTGTCAGTACAAACAATGCCTGGTTGATATCATATTTGTTTATAGCATGGTTTACTGATTATTTTCAGCACAGTGTTGAGACCTACTGCTCAGAAAAGAAGATTGCTTTCAAAACATTAACGGTCATTGAAAAGATAGCTGGTCACACAGAAGATCTGATGAAGATATATAAGGAGTTTAATGTTGTTTTCATGCCTGCTAACATAACATCCGTTCTTCAGCCCATGGATCAAGCAGTATTTTGACTTTCAAGTCTTACTATTTAAGAAATATATTTTATTTTATTTTACTTTATGATTTTGAGACAAGAGTCTCACTGTGATATCCAGGCTGGAGTGCAGTGGCATAACCTGGGCTCACCAAAACCTCTGCCTCCTGGGTTCAAGCGATTCTCATGCCTCAGCCTCCTGAGTAGCTGGGATAACAGGTATGCACCATGATGCCCAGGTAATTTTTTTCTATTTTTAGTAGAGAGACGGTTTCACTGTGTTGGCCAGGCCTGTCTCGAACTTTCTGGCCTCAAGTGATCCACCTGCCTCCGTCTCCCAAAGTGCTGGGATTAGAGGTGTGAGCCATGCACCCAGCCGAGAAATGCATTTTAGAAGGCTATAGCTGCCATAGATTGTAATTCTTCTTATGGATCCAGGTAAAGGAAATTGAAAACTTTCTGAAAAAAATTCACCCTTCTAGATGCCATTAAGAACATTCACAATTAATAGAAGGAGGCCAAAATATAAACATGAACAGCAGAAATTGATTCTAACCCTCATGGATGAATTTAAAGGGTTTGAGACTTCAGCGGAGAAAGTAACTGTAAATGTGGTAAAAATAGCAAGAGATCTAGAATTAGAAAGTAGAGCCTGAGAATGTGACTGAATTGCTGTAATTCATAATCAAATTTTAATGGAAGAAGAGTACCTTCTTATGGATGATCAAAGAAAGTGGTTTCTTGAGATAGAATCTTCTCTTGCTGGAGGTGCTGTGAACATTATTGAAATGACAACAAAGGATCTAGAATATTATATAAACTTAGTTGATAAGGCAGCAGCAGGGCTTGAAAGGAATGACTCCAATTTTGAAAGAAGTTCTACTCTGGGCAAAATGCTATTAAACAGTATAACATGCTACAGAGAAATCTTTCATAAAAGGATATGTCAATCAATGTGGTACTTTATTGTTGTCTTGTTTATGAAATTGCCACAGTAATTCCAACCTTCAGCATCTGCCACTCTGATCAGTCAGCAGCCATCAACACTGAGGCAAGACCCTCCACCAGTCAAAAGATTATGACTTACTGAAGGCTCAGATGATAATTAGCATTTTAAGCAATAAAATATTTTAAAAATAAATTATGTACTTTCTTAGACATAATGCTGCTGTACACTTAGTAGACTATAACAGAGTATAAAACTGACTTTTATGTGGGAAACCAGAATATTTGTGTGACTCACTGTATTGTGATATTCAGTGTATTGTGGTGATTTGGAACTGGACCTGCAATGTTTACAAGGTATGCCTGTATAAGTGAGAACATAATGGTAATTTGTCTTTCTGTGCCTGACTTATTTTACATAGCATAATGTCCTCTGAGTTCATCCACGTTATTGCAAATGACGTTTCCTTTTTTAATGTTTGAATAATATTCCATTGTATATATGTACCTCAATTTCTTTATTCATTCTTCTGTCCATGGACACTTAGGTTGTTTCCATAGCTTCCCTATTGTGAATAATGCTACAATAGAAAAGGAGGAATAGATATCTCTCCAAAACATCGATTTTATATTTTACATATATACCCAAAGTGGGATTGCTGGTTCATATGGTAGCTCTGTTTTTAATGTTTTAAAGGAAACTCTGTACTGTTTTCTGTAATAGCTGTTCCAGTACATTCCCACCAACCGTGTACAAGGGTTCATTTTCTCCACACCCTTTCCAACACTTATCTCTTCTATTATTTCTCCTCCTCCTCTTCTTCTTCTTCCTCTTCCTCTTCTTCCTCCTCTTCCTCCTCCTCCTCCTCTTCCTTTTTCCTTCTTCTTTCTTCTCTCCCTCCTCCTCCTCCTCCTCCTCCTCTTCCTCTTCCTCTTCCTCTTCCTCTTCCTCTTCCTCTTCCTCTTCCTCTTCCTCTTCCTCTTCCTCTTCTTCTTCTTCTTCTTCTTCTTCTTCTTCTTCTTCTTCTTCTTCTTCTTCTCCTTCTTCTTCTTCTCCTCTTCTTCTTTTTTTTAAAACAGAGATGAGGTCTTGCTATATTACCTAGGCTGGTCTCAAACTCCCAGGCTGACACAGTTCTGCCACTTTAGCCTTCTGCATAGCTGGGATTACAGGCATGAGCTACTGCACCCAGCTCCTTGTCTTTTTCATAGCAGCTATCTTAATAGGTGTGAGGTGATATATCATTGCAGTTTTAATTTGCATTTCTCTAATGATTAGTAATGTTGAGCATCTTTTCATGCGCCTGTTAGACATTTGTCTATTTTCTTTGGAAATATGTCTATTCAGATCCTTTCCTTGTTTTTTCAAAACTTTTTGACAAAAATTATATATATTTATTTTGTATAACATATTGTTTGTAATATACATGCATCATAGAATAGTTAAATTGAGCTAATTAACATATGCATTAGTTCACATATTTTGCAGTGAGAACACAAATTCTACTTTTTATAGAGTTTTCAAGGGTACAATACATTGTGTTAACAATATCACCATGTTTTACAATAAACATTGTAAAATTTTTTCTTGCTATCTGAAATTTTGAATCCCTTCACCAACATCTCCCCAACTGCTCCCCACATCCTTCATTTCCCAACTATTCTGGCCCAGGTAACCACCATTGTACTCTCTACGTCCATGAGTTCAACTCTTGTAGATTCCACATACGACTGAGTTTATGAGGTATTTTTTTTTGTGCCTGCCTGCCTTCACTTAATGTCCTCCATGTTCGTCCATGTTATTGCAAATGACAGAATTTCCTTATATTTTAAGTCTGAACAGTATTCTACTGTATATACTATTCAGCCTCCACATAGATATATGGAGCTCTCTCTATATGATATATATATCTATATATAGATATATATGATCTCTATATGATATATATCTATATATGATATATAGATATTATATATATGTAATCTATATATATCACATTTTCTTTATCCATTCATCCATTGACAGACACTTAGGCTGATCCCATATTTTGGCTATTGTGAATAATGCTGCAATGAACATGACAGTGCAGGCATCTATTTAACGTACTGATTTCATTCCTTTGGAAATACACCTAGTAGTGATTTGTTGGATCACATGGTAGTTCTATTTTTAATTTTTTGAGAAACCTCCCTGCTGTTTTCTGTAATGGTTATGCTAATTTACATTCCCACCAACTATGTACAAAAGTTTCCTTTTTCCACGTTTCTGACAGCATTTATCTTTCATTTTTTTTTTTATAATAGCTGTTCTAAAAGGTGTGTAGTGATACCTCATTCTGATTTCAATTTGTGTTTCTCTGAGGATTAATGATGTTGAACGTTTATTTCATATACCTATTGAACATCTGTATATCTTCTTTTGGAAATGCCTAGTCAGGTCTTTTGTCTTTTTTTTTTTTTTTTTTTTGAGACGGAGTCTCGCTCTGTCACCCAGGCTGGGGTGCAGTGGCCGGATCTCGGCTCACTGCAAGCTCCGCCTCCCGGGTTCACGCCATTCTCCTGCCTCAGCCTCCCGAGTAGCTGGGACTACAGGCGCCCGCCGCCTCGCCCGGCTAGTTTTTTTGTATTTTTTAGTAGAGACGGGGTTTCACCGTGTTAGCCAGGATGGTCTCGATCTCCTGACCTCGTGATCCGCCCGTCTCGGCCTCCCAAAGTGCTGGGATTACAGGCGTGAGCCACCGCGCCCGGCGCTTTTGTCCATTTTTTAAATTGGATTCTTTATTTTCTTACTATTTAGTTGTATGAATTTCTCATATAATTTGAATATTAGCCCCTTATCAAATACATGGTTTGCAAATACTTTCTCTCATTACGTGTTGCCTTTTCTTTTTTCTGACTCTTTCCTTTGCTGTGCAGAAGCTTTTTAGTTTGATGTAGTCCCACTTGGCATTGTTTGCTTTTATTGCCTGTGCTTTTGGTGTTCTAGCCAAAAAACTATTGTCAAGACCAGTGTCAACGAGATTTTCTCCATGTTTTTTTCCTAGACTTTTAATGGTTTCAAGTCTTGCATTTAGATCTTTAATCCATTTTGAGTTGATTTTTGTGTATGGTGTAAGATAAAGGGCAAATGTCATTCTTTCTCATGCAGATGCTCAGTTTTTCAAACATAATTTATAAAAGAGACTTTCTTTCCTTATTGTTGAATATCAGTTGACCATATATGCATGGGTTTATTTCTAGATTCTGTATTTAGTTCCATCAGGGTGCTATGCCTTTAATGTGTTGCAACTCTAGAGTCTATCATAGACCTAGAGTATAGGAGAAGTAAACAAATCTTTGATGAAGAAAAGAAAGTCTATTTAAATGAAGCATTGTTTAATGCTATATACCCCTTCCCCACATACATACCTTATGGCAAGATACAATTTGCTTAATGAACACCCTCATGCCATTATAGTAGTTATCTTGTTTCCAGCTGGCTTACAACTTGGACCCCTCTCTGAAATTCTGAAAGTCAGTGTAGAAACTTTAGCCATATTAAAACAACAACAACAACAAGAAAAAAAAAAAAAAACACAAGACATCTACACAATAATAGCTATAACCTTTCTGTAGAGCTGAAAGTTAATCTACCTTTGCTTCTCTGGTGAGCCATGGTAGGTTCCTGAGCAGGGGAGCATTGTAATAATAACAGTGGTTTAGTATTTCTTTTTTCATTAGACATTAAAAAAAAAAGAGAGAGAGATAGGATTTTGCCATTTGCCCAGTCTAGTCTTGAACTCCTGGACTCAAGCAATCTGCCCACCTTTCCATCTCAAATTGCTAGGATTACAGGCATGAGCTGCCATGCCCAGCCAGGAATATTTATGTGGGACATATCTAAAAAGTAGATTGTCTTGAAGAGAGAGCAGCTATAAGGTGGTCAGGTAGGCATGAGGTAAAAAGGACTAGGACCCCAGTGAGCATTTTGTCTACCTTTGCGGTAGACATGGCAGATACCAGATGTATATTAAGAATATTGAATAATGGAGACCATTGGAAATAACACGTGAAGAATACACATAATGCTTTTTAAAACCAAACTTACAGTATCTTATATTATCTGTGGCTGTAACTACTCATGTTCACTTTTTCCTTTAGCGTGAAGTATTAGTAAAGGCAAAACATTCTGCATTCCGACAGTTGACCTACTGTAGTGATCATTTTATGTGCTAACGTGACCAGACCACAAGGTGCCCAGGTTAAACATCATTCTCAGCATTTCTATGAGGGTGTTTTAGGATGAGATTTACCTTTAAATTGGTAGACTGAGTAAGGTAGATTGCTCTTCCTAATGTTATGGGCCTCATTCATGTGGTTGACAGCCTGAATAGGACAAAATGGCTGACCATCTCCAAGGAAAGCTTTCTCCCAACCTTACTGACTTCAAACTGGGACATTAGCTTTTCTCTGCCTTATGATTTGAACTGAAAAATCAGCTCTTCCTGGAACTCAGACTTACTGACCTTTGAACAGGAACTAGACCATTAGCACTCCTGAGTCTCTAGCTGACCAACTCACCTTGTAGACCTTGGGATTTGTCAGTCACTATAATAATGTGAGCCATTCCTTATATCAAAATAAATTTATTATAAGGAATTGGCTTATTGGTTCTGTTTCTCTGGAGACCCCTGATTAAAACACCTATACTATAGATTTTTAAAATCTACTAGGCAATTTCTCTCAGGTTCACATGGATATTGAAACAAAGAGAAAAATTCAGATGTTACTTGCAAGCATAGTCTTCCTATTAAATAAATTTTCCATGACATTAAAATTAATATTAGCCATGGCGATTATGTGTTCTTTCCTCTCTTAAAGTAATGGTACTTTTATCTAAAATTCATTTCATAGTGATATATTCAATGATTACTTGAGTCTTCTTTACTTACATTAATTAGGCTTTAACAAACCAGACAGCCCATAAAATAATAAATAGCTTGAAATTAACATAGTGAAAATTCATTTAAAAATCTCTTGGTTTCTTAATTTACTGCTGCTCCTGAATAAATATGCTCAGATATTTTTATTTTCCTTTAGTGTGAATCATTTCAACTTAAAGATTAGATGTTTAAATATTTGGAGACTCTCCAATGTTTTCCAACAGTGAACAATTTTAAAAGTTTCACATCTCTTAATGACTATGAGTTCAAATAACATATTCATGATAATCTGTTAGTTTAATATACATACATGTTAACATATATATATTGAACTAACATTTTAACTAATTACATATTAGTTTCTCATATATAATATATATATAATATATATATATATTTGTTTAGACCTGTGCACAAATATATGTATGTACACACACACACATACACAGATAGGCTTGTCCACACATAGATCTGTGTATATTCTGTCTGTAATGATTTCAGGTAAACAAATATATTTAAGTGGAGATAAAATGTATGTTTAGTGACTTACATAGCTACTCTTCAATGTATGGCCATCATAAAATCAACCTCAGCCACAGTGGTATTGGTGATTATGATAATAAAACTTACATATGTAATGGGCTTAGCAAGTTTGTGCAGCAAGGAGATTGGCATGGTGGCCCATGGTATCCTGCAATGCTAGGATTGTATTTGTAAGAATAGCAAGTCAGCTGTCCAGATGGTAATTATAGCAAAGTAAGAGCAGACTTCAACACTTAGTCTCAGGGCAACTGATCAGGGTTGCAAGAATATAGGAAACATATAATAAGAGGGTTGTAAACGTCCTGACAGCTTGACTTAGTCATTTTCTGGTAGTATAGGTAGACAGAAGAAGTTCAGTTCTTCCCGGGCCTGAGAAAGTGTTCGTGAATTTGCAGATAAGGACAGGGTCTGTGGTCATATGGTTAATAGAGTGAACTGCTGATAGCCTTTGGTAAAAGCTAACGTAAGAAAGAGGTGCTTTGGTGGCCAGGTGTGGTGGCTCAAGCCTATAATCTCAACACACTGGGGGGTCAAGGCCAGAGGATTGCTTGAGCCCAGCAGTTTGAGACCAGACTGGGCAACATAGCAAGATTGTCTCAACAAAAAAAATTTAAAAAAATAGCCGGGTAAGGCAGAGCACACTTGTAGTCCTAGATACTTGAAAGGTTGAGACAGGAGGGTCACTCAGGCCAGAAGTTTGAGGAGCTGTGATCATACCACTGCACTTCAGCCTGAGTGACAAAAACGAGACCTTGTATAAGAAACGAAAAACGTGGTTGGAGGTACTGTGCTCTGAGGTTTTGTTTCTGACTCATGTGTTAAAATGTCTTGACCTGGGACCTGGTTTAGATGAGGATTTCCATGGAAAACTGACTATTCCTTTGCAGATTCTTATTTATGAAACTCTCCTTGGCAGTCTTTTGTCTGGTTTGCATCTCAACTTTGACTTGTGCAACCCCATACCCAAAAATGAAAACAAGCTCTTGATGCTTCAAACATGTGTTTATTCTATCCTATGTATCTCTGTTTTAGTGAATTACAGCACATCTACCTTCTGATCTGTCTGAAAGCCAAGGATTTAATTCCTCCTTTTCCTCATTCCTGCTAGTACTACTGACATAGTCCTATACTAATCTTCTTGCTTTAATTCCTTTTCTGCAAGGCATCTAGTCTAATATTCTTAAAACTAGATTATGCCTGATTGAAACTCCTCGATGAATTCCCAATATACTAGGAAAAAAAGTCGAACTTGTCTCTTACTGACATTGCCCTGATCAGACTCCCGCAGTGTCTCATTTTCCTCATTCCCACCTCTTCATTCCTCCAGCAACAATAACTTTCTTCTTGTGGCTTGAACATGCCAAGTCTTTTCCCAGCCTCGACCCTGTACGCTTGCTATTTTCTCGGTCTGGAATTCTCTTCCCCTTGTTTGCCACATGACTCCTTTTCATTCTTCAGGTCTTTATCACTCGGCATTCTGTGACAGATAACAGAAACCACTCCACTTTAATCAGAAGGGCACTTAACATGATAAGTCAGTGCTTACCATTTTTTAGAAGGTCTTTGGAATAGCTCCTGATGTAGAGCTATTCCAGACTCCAAGAACACCATCGCAGAACTGGCCCTCTACATCTGCCTCATTGGGAAGCTGGGGAGTTAGGAGGCTCCCGTCCCAACTGCTGGCTTCAGGGTTGTACTACTGTAACCATGAGCAGGGGATCAGGGAGTGGGGTCAGAACTGTTACCTTCAGCAACAGATCTTATGTGCTGTCTGACAATAAGGAGGCTGGACTTCTGTGCCAGTGAAGTAGACACCTTTTCTGCCACTGCGTCGTCCTTCTACAGCTTAGTTCTGAATCAGTGCTACTCATGAGTATATCTGGTTGTCTGTGTCTAAATCCAGATCCCTAGCTGCGGAGGAGGATATGAAACATAGCTTTCAGCTTTCCAGTTTCTGGAGCACAAGAAGGTATGCAAAATGAGGTTGAAACAGATGATGGTCTGCTAGAAGGCCTCGCCTCATTCCACCTGTCCATCCCATGAAATCCTATTATATCATCTTCTTTATTCCCATAAGAGCAGTTGTTATAATCTCTATCCTTTTTAATTTGTTTTTCATTTGTATACTGTCTGAGTCTTCCACTGCTGGACTGTAAGCTCCACAAGGCAGGGGGCTTTCCTAACTTATGCAGGACTTGGCATGTGCAAATGCTAGCACAAATGTGTTGCTGAATTGAGTTGAATAAATGAATAAATAGAGCCTACTTATTATTTCTATATTCACTAAAGGACACTCATTGGTCTCTGACAAGATTCCCTTTTACTTGGGGTGACCCTATAACTTGTTGCTCAAATAGGGACACTTTGGAGAGAGAAATGGGTAGCATGATTAATAATTGTACTAAGACAGAAGGCATGAAATGGGACTGTCTAAAGCAAACCGGGCATACAGTCATCAACTTATTACAATCTCTATTCTCTGACAGACTCATCTTCTTAGGTTGCCTCAGAGGGATCCAGATGTCTCTACCCTGGACAACTCTTTTTACTCCTTCATGTTTTCAGTCGTTGCGTAAGAATTTTAGTTACATGGACTGTGACAACAGTTTCATACTTCTTGTGGGATTTCTAAAACTAAAAAAAGTTCCCACAATATTTTACTATCTAGACTATTTGAACTTGATTCTAGATCTTGTAACAATAAAAATCAAAAGCAGGGTTCTAGTGTATGGTTTTCCAATGTCATTTTAAGTAGGTTACTCAGCAATCACTGGGAGAGTTTACTAGAAACAGATTTTTAAAAACATCTCTGTTGGAGCTACTGATTTCTTTAGGGGAGCTCAAGAATCCATTCCTTATGAAACTACCAGTGAGTATGGTGCATGGTTAGATTTAAGAACCATGAGACAAGCAGCGTCTGAGGCCCCTCCTATATTTGGTACAAGGATTAATAAGTACCTTTAACATATATAATCATTGGCATTAACTATGATAAAAGCTATAAATGATTCAGCAGTGGGAATTGACAGGCTACTGTGCTCTGGTGTGCAGGATGTCTATGTGATGTGATGCATGTGTTTGCAATACAAGGCAGCCCACCCCCAACCTTCCGGGCCTGCAGCTGAGATCAACTGTGACTAACCTGATTCCAAAACTAGCTGACTCATTTCATTGCTTCCTGTTTCTCTTATTATACTTTGAAATGTTTTCAGTGAAGAGACTAGCACTCTGCCCAGTGTACTGTAAGTGCCTGGTAATTATTGGTTATATATATATACATTTATTAAAAGAAGGAAGGAAGAAAAGAAGGAGTGGAAGAGAAGGGGAGAGGGAGGAAAGGAAGGAGGGATCAAGTAATGAGGCAATATGGTAAATATAGTAGAGAAACAAATTTACTGTTCTTTATCAGGATGCAATTTTAGGAATTTAGGATTTAGGAACATAAACACAAAATATATTGGGAACAAGACAAAATTGTGTCCTCTGTTGTTTCAGATGACTTGTTAAAAACTGAAGTTTTATTGCACTGGTTTTTACACATCTGAGTGCTAAGGTAACTGCTTGTTTGACTGAATGTAACTTAAAAATATATGCAATTGACATTGTTTATTTTTGTAAATGATGTAACAGGTTGATGTGAGAATGGGCTTGCTCAGGGTGAACTAATTTGGGACTGGAGTTTGAGAGGGCCTTTTATCACCCTCATCAAATTGTGTAATTTATTTTTTTCAAAATATTAAACTTTAAAATATAGATTATAACATTTATTTTAGGGTTGTGAGAATATGAGAATCAAGGGATCTAATGAATGAGAATCATTGTTTTGAGAATCAATGAGCTAAGGAATGAGAAAGTTCTAGGAAATACTTTAAAATGAGATATTTTAAAGTGAGGTATAAGAAAGATTACTTGCCCTTTTCACTGAAACAGATTTTCTCAAAAATCATGAATAATTAGAATATGGAGGCATGCTGTATTCAAATCTGTTGCAGTCTTCAGCCTTATTTTCATTATATTGAGTTCTTGATTTCTTGATATATTTTAGGTCCAACATGGTTTCTTTCAGATACCAGGATCTGAAAAAGCTTTTTAATGAAATAGATTTTTAATATTCATTCATTGTCTAGATATTGTGAAATTGCTGTTGTTCTATACCAATCTTAGACGTAATACAACCTGCAGTTACTGATGTGAAATTGAATGGAGCAACTTCATTCTGTAAAGTTGAATCAGTGATTAAAATAACCCTATGAACCATCTGAACAGTGTGTGTGTGCGTTGGTTCTGGTTTTCTTCTATCTAATTGTAGTCCCAATATCAGTTAACATCTTCCATCTCTCTGTGCAGTTATGCTTACTTACTCTGAAAAGATGTTATAGTGACTGGAAAAAAAATCAATTTATCCATCAATAGACCTATATCTCATATCTCCTAAAAATGCATTTTCCATCATTCTCTTTTGAGCCAATATTTATTATTGTCCCAAAAAATGTGCATTGCAACTGGAGAGATGCAGCCAGCTTAGGCAAGCATGCCTGTAGTGGGCTTAGGGCATTTCTGAGGCACTCTGTCTCTTTATCTGGAGCCTGGAAATGATTGTTTGACACACACCAAAGGGAGAACTTCATCAGACACTGAAAGTGGTACCTTGGAGTCTGCAAAAATAATTCCCATTGCTCCAGGGTTGGAGAAAAGTAAAGATGCAGAAACATAAAAGTCAAAATCAAAATGTAATAGAAAAATGAAAGAGGAAATAGAAGAGGAAGAAGGTGATAAAAATAAATGTATGAACTGCCTTTTTATTTAGCAGTCTTATCAAAATCACAGGGGATTTTTTTGTCTGTCAGAGTCTCAAATCCTTAGGCATCTCCTGAAATATCATGAATTTTCAATGTGCTTTAAATTTTACATTTTTGAAAGCAAGGGAATTTTCTTACATACCGCATCAGTCCAGCAGATACAAAGTAGCACAACAGAACTCTTATAAGCTTATTTTTATCGAATTCACTTCTTATAAAAGCAGTACAGTTACAATTGAGGGAAATAATGGAAAATGGCTTTGCTGTGAATTTTGATGACTTTGTTGAATCTTTAAATCTAACCTCATTCCGTCTATCATTAGTCTTTTCCTTTCATGCCCTTTGATGGCAATCGTGTTTTGCAGATGAGCCCATTAATTCACTGGGAGGTTAAGTGATTAGCTCTGCCTGGCAGTCAGGTGCAGGGTTAAGATTAGACAAAAGTCCCTCAGGGTCCAGTGATTGCTAAACTTTGAGGACAGTGACCCTCCTTATTATAAAACCAGACATTCAGAAATTATCTAACAGCTTCTTTTATCATATTCCAAAGAAAGTTTATTTACCTTTACAGAGAAAGAGCCTACAATGGTTCTAAAAACCAGGTTGCTAGAAAGACACTTTCTCCTCAGAAGCTAATATAATTTAGAGAGAATTTCTTGAGATAAATATAAATGTATTTCAATTTATGCAATGCCTACATAATTAACAAATAAGTAAGTATTTGTTTGGCTTGTTAATATTCCAGGCACCCCAACAAGCTCTATTGGGGTTACGAAGGTATGCAATTCATAGAAACAGCCCACATTGAGTCATTCATTGTTTCGTTGTTTCATTCATTCATTATGACAGTCAATTCATTTATGACAGTTGTTAAATTAATGAAAAAGTAACTTCATTAGGAAATGTTTCACGGTCTAGATTGTATCATATGGATAAAATATTAACAGACACAGAAGTGTGAGTCCTTCCAGGTATAGGAAATAACACGACAATCTCCCTCCTAAACAAATCTCTGTGGTAGAAAGACATAGTAACATTTATTGAGTAGCATATGCACTGATATGCCTAGAGCATTTTGTAATATGAGTACATGTGGAAAGTAATTTTAATGTAAGTTAAATATTTATAAAATACATATTTAAAAGATAAGCATCATTTTTCTTCAATTTTGTGATTCATCTAGTTTTCTGTAAATGGTAGAAAATAGAACAATTCTATTATATTCCAATCCTTCCTCCACAACCCTCTCAATAAAATTATAACAAAGAGCAAGCCACTACATAATTCCCCTTCCACTTACTATAGAAGAAAATCAACCTTAAGATTAATTGTGAGGGTTTCAGTAGAGTATTGCCTAATTAAAGATGACCAGAGAAGCGGCAGCCTCAGAAACTCCTTTAATTTGACAGCCTCAGTACTTAGCATGTTTAAGAGTAGTTCTCAGGGGTAGTTCCACAATCTATTCCATTTGTATAAACCTTCAGAACTTCACTCAGACAATAGGAGTGTGCAAAGGAATAACTTGTCTTCCATGAACAACAAACATTTACTGCATTTGCTTGCATTGTTTCTCAGCTTTTTAGTAAATATTTTATTTCTGAAATGAAAGAACTGTTTTATGGAAAAATTCCTTCAAGACGCAGATGTCCGTGAAGTTGAGGTTCCAGCCATTGCAGTCTTGAGTATAATTTCCACCTGAAGGTTGGGAAAGAGCATTTTTGAAGAGATGTGAGCAACACTTAAGCACCCCTTCTATATTTTCAGCAAATAGTGTTTTTAAGGCTTCTTTGTTCTTCCCTTGTTAAGTCTTCAGATTAGTAACTGCTGATTAATGCCCCAAAGATAAGGGATTACAGGAAGATGAGTATTGCATACTAATTTCCCTAAATTTGGGGATGGGGAGAAATACAGAAAGATGTGAGTAAATGCTATAAACATTTCAAAAGAAAAAAAAATGACTCACAATGGGGAGATGTGTTAATGTGTTGTTCAGGCAATAAAAGTGCTTTACTTTCCTTCTTTTATAGTGTATATTTAAGGCATACAACATGATACTTTGATGCATGTATATTACATATATATTTAGTGAAATATACTAAGGTCAAGCACATTAACATATCCATCATGTCACATAATTACCTTTTTAACTTTTCTATTTTTTGGTGGTAACAGCATCTAAAATCTGCTGTCTTAGCCAATTTCTAGTATATAATACAAAATTATTAACTGTAGTCCTCGTGCTGTACATTAGCTCTTGAGACTTATTTATTTCAGTTGTTTATATAACTGCAACTTTGTACCCCTTGACATGCATTTCTCCATTCCACACCCCCTCCTTGTCCCTGATAACCACTGTTGTACTATCTTTTTCTATGGGTTTGACTTTTTTTTTAAAAAATTCCACACATAAGTGAAAACATACAGTATTTGTCTTTCTGTGCCTGGCTTATTTCACTTAGCATAATGTCCTCCAGGTTTGTCCATTTTGTCACAAATTGCAGGCTTTTCTTTTTTTTTTTTTAAGACTGAACAATATTCTACTGTGTATATGTTATGCATTTTCTTTATCCATTTATCCCTTGAGGGACACCTAGGTTGCTTTCATATCTTGGCTATTGTGGATAGTGCTGCAACGAGCATCGGCGTGTGGATGTTTCTACAAGGTGCTGATTTCACTTCCTCTTGGGTATATAACCAGAAGAGGGACTGCTGGGTCATACGGTTTCGCTTCCTTGGTGGGAAGCCCCCCATAGTTTTGAAGGCCTGTATTCAGTAAACTGTCTACAACAATCCCATCTGAGCCTCCTTTTCTTCAGCCTCTGTCTCCCTCTGATTTGGCATTTTTCTTCTCTGTCTGCTTCCTTCCCACATCTCTTATCCATTGCCAGTTCCGTTTAGCCTCAGCAAATAAATATGTTCAAGTTTCTTTTCATAAAAGAAAATAAAAATAAATAAATAAAAATATAACCTTTAAACCTTCTACCTCTCTCTCAGTCATAGCTCCCTTAAAGAGAGGAGGCTTCCATGTGTTAACACTGCATCATTATCCTCAGCAAACTAACACAGGAACAGAAAATCAAAGACCGCATGTTCTCACTTGCAAGTGGGAACTATGAGAACAGATGGATACAGGGAGGGGAACAACACACAATGGGGCCTGTCAGGAGTGGGGGGCGGGGGAAGAGAGAGCATCAATATCAATAGTTAATACATGAGGGGCTTAATACCTAGGTGATGGGTTGATAGGTGCAGCAAACCACCATGGCACACATTTACCTGTGTAACAAACCTGCACGTCCTACTTATGTATCCCAGACTTAAAATAAAACACATTTTTTAAAAGAGTTTTTGTTTCTTAAATTTTGTATCCAATTGAGTGCATCACTCACTTCATCCTACTCCTGGCCCTCTGTATCCACTTGTGAATTTCATAGGTAACTCAAGCTATTTGTCTTCTACCTTCAATCAAGTCTTCTTTCACACTGTTACTCCCTGTTTCTGTGAATGTCATCACATTTTACCTGGCTGTAAAAGCCAGAAAGCTGGCTTGCCTTCACCCTTTTCTTTATCCCTGTCTCGCCAACCTTATAATCAATGATCATATATTGCCTCTTATGGCTCTTTAATATCTTTCTTCAGAAACACTGTCTCTACTTAAGACCCTCCTCATTTCTTTCCTGAATTGCCAAGAATTGTCCTGTAACTATTCTTTTGTGCTAATGTGTCCCCCCATCCTTTTGTTATTTACATAATTGTGGCCAGAGAAGTTTTTCTAAAATGCAAATCTGATCATACATCCTTGACTACTTAAAGTCTTTCAATACCTTTTTATGGGCTTCACATAAAATCCAAAATCCTTAGCAAGCCGTATAAAAACCTTAATCATCTGGACCTACTAAGTCCTTCATTTTTATCTCTTGTCACTGACCAATTAAGACCTTTGCTGAAATTACCTTCCTTTGCAGGAAGGTAAATAGGTTATTTCTCACAGCATTGGACCTTCTAATATGCTATTTCTTCTGCCTGAAATTCTCTTCCTTTAAAACTCAATTCATAGGGCACATTATCCAGGAATTCTTCTTGATGTTTACAGTTTCAGCTAGGCATTCATTCCATCTACTTCCTGTCATTTGGTACTTCCATTTCATAGCTGATACTGTTTCCTGGTTAGCCTGGTCTCAATGCTATGAGTTATTTGGGAACAGGGACCATATCTTTTAATCCTGTGTCTCTAGTACATTATATAGTTCTTGGAAGGAAGTAGGTATTTCCAAATGACAGAAGATATCAGTACAGAATATTATTCTTTTCTCATTTTCATAATAATAATGGAATTCCCTTTAAAAATGTTTTAATATATTCCTAATTTAGTATTTTGATGGATCAAGATTTGGCTATCTGCCTAGAAATAGTTTTTCTTGAATATAGTCATCTCAGTCCCTCCCCTCACTATCCCTCCTCTGTTGGAAAAGCCACCCCATCCATGCAATCCTAGTACAAACTGAGATGCTTAAAAATCACAATATTTTATTCAGAGGATATCTATGAAGCAAGATTGGGGATACAGGGAAGGAGTAGTTTAACAACTGACAGGACCACACACATTCTGTTTCTCCATTCTTAAGCTCAAAAACCCAGATACATGTTAGAATCAAGGCACGAGACAATTGTTGTTGGCCACATTAAATGCCTCTGACTGGCCGTGGAGCTGGACAAAAATTGCATGGACATCTAGCCCAGACAAGGAGCCTCAAGAGACAAATATATCTAACTGACCTAGACTAATATAATTTAATAGCAAATGCATGAAAGCATCATTAAATATAACTAGTTTTGCCCAAGTAGAACCCAGAGGAGAAATGTAGATCTAAAATAAGACTTAGTATATTTCAACACTCAAGAGCTTTCTTGATCACTTTAAGGCATGCTAACAATTTTCCATACATATGACAGTTATGAGGCAATTAATGAAATACTTTGCAAATCAATTGCAAAAAAGAGAAGAAAAAAATTGAGTAAGTAACAGCTGAAGTAAAAAATGAAACTGCTATAAATATAGATAATAGCTTCCATTAAAAGTGTCTTCCAACATTGGAAAGTTTAATCACAGTTACACTCAAATCATTGGTTACACTCTATTTCACAGCTATCCAGCTTGGAGAAATCTATGCACTATTAAACATGATAGGTTCAATGTTTTTTATAATATCTGGTCAGCAGTGCAAAATTTTGTTAGCTAATTTCATTAACAAGTCTCAGTTTCATTTAATTCTAACAATAATAATTAAAAAGCAAGTACTATTTTTTAGATGGTGCATGTCTAATCTGTAGAGGGGGAGGAATTTTTCTAAACATAGAGGAATTGAGACAAAATCACATAGGGAAACATAAATAGACCTAAATATTTACATTTAGTTAATAAATATAACTATATATAGTTGGTTTTCTTATAAATAAATAAGAAAAACATAGTTGAGAGAAATATTTGCTTCAAATGTAAGAGGAACATTTAATATATTGACTATTTACAATGGTCATACAAATTTCTAATGACCTATCTTAAAAAATCTTAAAAATAGCAATTTACAAAGGGCATACTCCAACAATTTATGAGAGAAACTACATTTGACTGACTGATACATTTATGAAAATGATTAAGACTTAGATGTAATAAATGAAACATAACGAGACATATTTTTCATCTTTTGAAATAGAAAATACTTTCAGAAGAAATATTTTGGATTGATAAGAAGGCACAGAGATCACACTACTATTTTATATGCCTGGCAAAAGATTAAACAAACTATAAAATAAAGAAAACTGTCTAGAAAATAATTTGGCAAAATATTTTCTTCTTGCTCTTTGGTTCAGAAACACTACTTCCAAGAATTTTACCCTAAGAAGTAATGTAAAATTTTTAGAAAAAGTATTTGTGCCTAGTTTAAAAGCTTTTTATGTTAGAAAACAAAGGATATATAAATGTCAATAGAATGGAATATAATACAGGCATTAATGTTGATGCTTATAATAATTTAACAAAATGAGACCATGCTTATAAACATAAAATGCAAAGCACCTACATGGTGTGATGTATTGTAGTTATACACACCAAAACACTGAAAGAAGAATGCTAATTCATTACAATGATTATCTGTGGTTGCCAATCTTATTGTTAATTATTATTGTTTTCTCGTATTCTTAAAATGTACTTTTGATTTTTCATATGGAGCATTTATTATTTTCATAATCAGAAAAAAGGCATTTCTAATAAAAGAAATTTGGTTGGAAATGAATCACAAAGGAATAATAATGTTACTATAACACTGCCTATTATCCTCTAACCTCAAGTAAATTAGTAGATTCTTTGTATCCATGTTGACAATTTGGTTTCCAGTCTTGCCATTTGTTATTTCAGTGAATGACTGCTGTGGTCTTTAGAGGAGGTGACATATCCAATTAATCTTTGTGAAGTTTCAGGCGATTAGTATGTTATTCACTCTTCCAGCCAACTTTTTCCTATTGAGGGTTTGGAGAGTTAGGTGGGGAGAAGGTAACCCCATTCTTATTGCTAAAATAATTTAATAAGGATAGTTAAATAAACAAAGCATTAGGCTGTGAAGAGAAATTGCCCATAAAGTATAACCTACTAATTTTCTGATCCTCTTTCTGTTTTACAGGATTGATATTTGGAAGGCGATTATTTTATACTTTCAGGATTTGACCTTTGATAGGAATCAACTCCCTAAAGAACAGTTTGGTTAAACTAAACCTTAACTGATTTCAAAGTTAGTAAGGAACTCGTCCTCAACAGGGAAGAGAAAAAATTGCAGGGTTTTATTTTTTTTTCCAATCACAACAGAGTATAACTACATTCTACAGTTAAGAGAAGCAATATTAGATATAGCCTTTGGGATTCTGATATATTCTTAGTTTACTGCTTAGTGCCGTAGTATTTTTCCATTATGTGCTGCTGCGGGAATTCAATCTTCCCAGGATGGCATATTGAATACACCCTCCATGTGGAGAGTAATGCCTTGTCGTGAAGATAGTCCCCTCCATTCTCAACATTTTTAACACACATCACCTAATGTTGACATCAAGGACATGGAGAGGGCCTTAGTCATCACTGTCCTTGGTGGGGGATACTTAGAGGCCTTTGTGACTCAACCTCAGGCATTTCCTCATGGTTCTTTGTCACTCTCATTCTATAGCAAGTCAGCATATCTGCTATTGTTCCAGAGTTTGACCCAATTATAGTAGAACTTCAAAGACTGTGGTGTCAAAATTAAAGTTCTGGTACTCAAGACTGTGTTTATAACTTTAGTGATACACATAGAACTAACTGTTGGATGGAGAAAATTCATTAGCCCACTCACTTCTGTGTCAAGGTCTTTATTATAGGAAAAGCTTGATTCCCATTGTGAATAGGCAACATTGTCTTTTCTATTCCTGGCTTTCCCCTCCGGTTCTCTTTCTTTTCAGCCTGTTTCCCTCTCCTTCGGAATTCCAAAGCTCTGATCTTCCCTCCATCCTACCCTAAACTTGCCATTGAGAAAGAACTCCATACAGTCTTTTGTCATTCTTGGTGTCATTTGCATTTAAAAAGGCCTGAAGATCTAGGTGGTCTACCAGGATTAAATTCTGACTGAGTAGAATTCCTTGAGTTAGCAGATCCGTCACGTGTATTTTAGGGGCTGGTGTCTCTTCTACCCAGCCATCTGTGTTTGTAATTAAAGGCAGTGCTGAAGTTGATCTGCTCCACTCTGCCCTCCTGCTTGCATGCTTACTTTCGTCCTTGTGGGGCCCCAGTCTTATGCCTTCAGGTGGGCCCAAACAGACTCTCACTCCTCCAATATTGTCTTAACTCATCACTAAAGTGTTGGTTCTTCTGGCCAGCTCTAATGATAACAGCAACGGCCTGTCTGGAGAGGTCTTTGCCATGACACTGGCTGCAGTGCGGGAGGTGTGGCCAGGGCTGCGCCCTCTCAGGAACAGATGGAAGCCCTGGCCCCTTCCAAGTTGGAGGGGCAGGAACCTCACTCCCCCAGGCACCACTGCAGCGACCTAGCTGTGGCTGCGGACTGAGGCATCTCTGCAGTCTTGGGGGCCTGGGAAGCCCCTTTGCCCCTGCACACTCAGAAGTGCCTGCTTCCTTTGCCTGGCCTCTCCGCGCTCCCGGTGCCTGCTCTGATTTCAGAGCAAAGTTAACGCGGAGCCCAGGAGCTGTCACAACATGGCCAGGTGCATGCACACTTAGGGCAACACCGACACAGCAGCCCCTTGCTGCCTCAGCCCCCTCTGGACTTTGGGCACTGACGAGCATGAGAGGGAAGCCAAGAGGGGGCTAAGGGTCGCTCAGTGTTGGCTTGCAGGCAGCCCTCGGCATGAATACCCTGGACGCTGTGGACACTGTAAACAGCAGGTTAATGGCAACAGGAGGCAGACAGGCTACTGGGTGGAAAGCGGCAAGTCCCTGGTGAAACCCCACCTTCAGGCCAGTTCTGCAGATAGGAGTGAGAACTTGCCCTGCTTTTTCCAGGCCCACCCATGACTGCCCATGGACCAGTCAGCATTGACTACCTTCCCTCTGAAGCCCATAGAAACCCTGGATTCAAGCCAGACTCAGGCAAATGATGGGCTGACCATCATTTGGCCAGAGAAGAGCTACCCATTATGGGTCTCCTCTTTGCTGAGAGCTGAGCAGATAATGGGATGCCCTGCCTGTGGAGAAAAGCTACCACTGCAGGTCTCCTCTGAGTTGTTCAGTAAAGCACCTCTTTGCCTTGCTCACCCTCCACTTGTCTGTGTACCTCATTCTTCCTGGGTGTGTGACAAGAACTTGGGGCCCACCAAATGGTGGGGCTGAAAGAGCTGTAACACACACACGGCCGAAACACACCCCTTGCTCACCGTGTTGTGGTCTACTAGAAGCAGAGAAGAGCTGCAGCCCTTTGGGTAGCCCAGACCAAGGAACTCCCTGAGCCAAGGCCGAGACATGCTCTTGGGACTCTGCAGTTCCTGTTGTCTTCAGCTTCCGGGCACCACTTCGTTCCCCAGTGCCAGCCGTAGAAGCTGCCTGTGGTATGCCTGGTTCAGCTACAGCCTTGCAGGGAGCTGGCACCCATGCAGGTGCATGGAGCTGCCCACCCCACCACAGCCAGCGTGCCTGGCTGTGCACAGTTGCTGGATCCTACGCTTGCTTGCTCACATACCCCTCGCCTCTGCGGCTGGCTTGCCCTTGGCATGCGTGGGATCCAGGCCAGTGGTGCGAGCTGAGCGCAGCCTGCCAGGTCGAGTGGGCATAATGAACCCAGCGGGCCCGAGCAAAACTCAGGCAAAGGCGCCATCAGCCACAGAGGTTTCCAGCCAGAAAAGCAACACGCCGAGGATCCTGTGACACTAGTAGCAGTAGGAATAAAATCAGAAGCAATTCCCAGCTCCAACACAAGAAGTTTATCCCTAGAAACCTTAGTTTGCTTTGACTACTTTATTTACACACAGTTTATCTTTTATATCTTCCTCTGGCCAAAACTTTCTCATAATCTGCTCTGTAGAAAATCTCCCACTTTATAGCTTAAACACAGGGAAACAGACCCTCCCTGCCAGCATGTATTTATTCAATCCAACTACTGTAATAGAAACATATAGCCTCTCCGAGTCCAGTAGCATAAGAACAATTTTACCCATGATCACGCAGAAGCTTCTGCTTATATATTTGTTATATGCATAAACTGTGTATGTATATACAAACATAATTAAAATAGCTATTGGGTCGTTATTGCAAGTGAAAATGCAATCTACAATTGTTGATGAGATAAACTGACAGAGTGGATCTACTTCTGCCCAGTCCCTCTCGTTCTGCAAATCTCTTTTGGAAAATCCTTTCCAGCCACCCCTTAGATCCCAACCTTCTTACCCTTGACACACATACGCTCTACTGGCGGTCTTCAGTTATCTAGTGAATGATTTGTTTGAGGTCAGCACCATGACATTATCATTCAGTTGAGAAATTGAGGCTACTCAGCTTTCATTATTTTAGCCATAACTGCATTTTCTTCTATTAGCCATGTAAAATAGACCCAGTGCTAAACATTTTATACATATTATCTTGCTCAGCCTTCACAATAACTTATTATCGTTGGCATAATTCCTCTTTTACAGATGAGGATACCAGGCTAAGAATGGCTGTTGCCTGTCCCAAGTTGCCATTGTGCAGCAGGGCTCAAGACGATTTTCACAGAATCATTTGGTTAAGGAACAGGCTTTACTGGGGGAAATTTATAGGCTGGAGTCAGCAAGAGAGGCACACATCCCTGGAGCCTCTTGGCCTCCCACAGAGAGGTAAGCCAGGACCAGTCCCTTGCTGGATACATAGTGGGTTTATATTACATTAAAGCAACTGTGATTGGTCTCTGTTCTTATAGAGTAAGGAGAAGAGACTCTGCAGGCAGGCTATTTGTATAACAGGTATAATTGTCAGCTGTTTTCCAGAGTTTTCTGAGGAAGCCAGCTGCTCAAAACCTGGGAACCTTGGAACCAGGGGAAAGATGCAATTGCTCCTTTGGGGGTGAATAAAGCACTGTAACTCCATCAAAAAACTTATGAGCATTTTTTGTAGGGGAAAACTGAGAGTTCTCATTGTGAGTTATTTTATTGTCCAGGGGACTGAGAGAAAACATTCCCAGCCACTTTTTGAAAAGTCTGCATTACATGCCATAGATACTGTGTGTGTGTGTGTGTGTGTGTGTGTGCGCGCGCGCGCGCGCGTGCACGTGTATCAGAGAAAAAAAGAAAGAGAGAAAATAGAGAAAGGAGGGAAGAATTTAAACCAAGATCTCCATGACTTCAAAGCTGGTATGTTACCTATTTCCTATAATACTTGCCAAACTTCTGGTATTTTTTGCCTTCTATCTGAAACTTCTAAAGTCACTCTCATTGCCGTCTAGCTCAGCTCTACTCCACCCCAAGACAACTATACTTCTGTTCACTCCTTTTATAAACCACTGGGAATATTTATTCTGAGTGAAGCTACGTCTCTAAATCCTGGAGACCTCTTTTACCTTTCCTTAATTATACTTAGGGCTCTATTCATCACTTACCTCCCTTGAAAAATTTCTGTAGTCAAGAGTATTGCTGTCTCACTCAGCTGCATAAATAGAGCTGCAGAGGACTCAGAGTGCTTTTTTGCATAGAGATTCTTGGTCCTTTAATTTCCTGAAAAATATGAATGCATGTTTCCAATATTTACTTTACCCCTCTATGACATTTTTTGAATTCTCATCCCTCTTGCATTTAATTAACAACTCCTTCTCTATGTTTCATAATACCCTGAACATATATATATGAGAGAACTTGGCACAAAGGTTTTATTCACATGTATCTTCTCCTATTGGATATGAGAATTTTAAGGGCATTCAGAGAGTGAAAAACAAAGGCACAGAATGTGACAGGATATTTGCAATACGCATAATGATTGAAATGCTTGTATATAGTCTAGAATGGCTACTTTTTCAAAAAGCCTGCAAAATCAGTGAGTATAAAAAATACAACCCAATAGAAAAAATGAGCATGTGATATGAACATGGACTTACTTCACCAATACAAAGAAGAAAAGTTAAAATGGTCCTAATAATCTAGGAAATGCAAGTTAGGTCCATGAATATGGAAATGCAAATCTAGGCCCATTAATAATCTAGGAAATGCAAGTTAAAGATAAGATAGCAATATCTGTCTATAAGAATGACTAAATTTAAGGGAAACAGAATATCAGGTCTTGGCAAGAGTCTGAAGCTGTAGGATTCTTGCACACTGTTGTGAGGCACGTAGGGTCCTAAAGCACTCTGTAAAACAGATAGGCAGTATCTACTATGTTTGAAGACAGGCATACCAGATGATCTACCAGTTCCATTCTTGGTTACATACTTAATGGAAATACACATCCATTTGCAACAAGGCATAAATAAAAGCATGTTTCCAGCAGTAATGTGCATAATAGCTAAAGCTAGAAATAACCCATATATTCATTAATAGTAGAATAGATACATAAGTTATAGTGTGTCCATGGAATGGAAGACTATTCAGCAATGAAAATAAGTGAATTACAGACAACCAAAACAATGGAGATACTTTCCACAAGCAAACTCAAAAGTAGCCTAGCAGATAAAATTCAAGTGGAGAATTTTATGTAAAGTTAGAAAAATAACAGGCAAAAGCTAAACTAAAAGGTTTAGGAATACACTGTTAGGTGAAAATGATTTTAAAAAATCAGGACAAAGTTTATCTTAAAAGTCAGAGTGGCTATCAAGAGGAGAGATTTGTGGTTAGGAGCTGGTACAGCAGGGCACGTGAGGGCATGTGTGGTGGAGAGTGACCCCTGAACATGCCAGCCGTTTTCTGTCTCCTGACCTGTGTGGTGGGCACACAGGTGCTTGTTTTGTAATAACTCACTGAGACATGTGGTTTGGTTTTATTCCATTTTCTCTGTATGTATTGTATTTTATATTTTTAAAACATTATAGAAAGATAAAAAGTGGTAGACGCAAGCTACTGGAATTGTAGGGTGATAGGCACCCTGAGAGGGACAAGACAGGTCAATAATTCCTGGGCTGGTTTTTCACATATCATTGGGTAGAAGGAAATGGTAATGTTGCAGGATCTGCGGGGTGTCACTTTTCTGGCTGGAAACCTCTGTGGCTGGTGGCACCTTTGCCTGAATTTTCACTGGGCCTGCTGGGCTCATTCTGCCCACTTGATCTGGCAGGGGGCACTTGGCTCACACTACTGGCCTGGATCCTATGCCTCCAAGGGAGACTGTGAGTCAGGCATGGAGTGGTGAGGGAAGTGTGAGCAAGTGTGGGGTCTGGCCAATGTGCGCAGCCAGACACACTGGCTGCTGCTGCGGGGTAGGCAGTTCCAGGTACCAGTATGGGTCCTGGCTCTCTGTGAGGCTACAGCTGGACCAGGAGGACTGCGAACAGCTTCCCCAGCTGGCACTAGGGAATGCAGTGGCTCCTGGAAGCTTGGAGATGCCAGGAACTTCAGGGCCCCAAAGAAGGAGTCACTGCCCTGGCTCAGGGAGCTCCCAGAGCTGGGCTCCCTGAAGGGCCACGGCTCTTCTCTCCTTCTCTTCACCCACAACATGGCAAGCAAGGGGCATGTTTCAGCCCTGTTTGTATTACAGCTCTTTTAGCCTTGCCATTCAGCAGGTACCAAGGTCTTATCCTGAGTCCAGGAAGAATGAGATATGCAGACAAGTGGAGGGTGACCAGGACAAAGAGGAGCTGTATTGAGCAATAGAACAGCTTAGAAGAGACTCTCAGTGGGCAGCTCCTCTCTGTAGCCAGGGTGTCCCAGTGAGTGTTCATCTCTCAGCAGAGAGGATAGCCCCACTCTGCATTTGGTCATCCCATTGTCTCCTCAACTTTCAGCAGAGAGGAGACCCTGGGGTAGGCAGCTCCTCTCTGCAGCTTGTCATCTGGTCATCTCCCCAGCATCTCTCTGTCCTCTGCTTGAGTCTGGATGAGTCTGGGGGTTTTTATGGGCCTCAGAGGGGAGGAAGTGCATGCTGATTGGTCCATGGGTGCCCATGCAGGCCCAGGGAAAAGCATCACAAGTTCACCCTCTGGTATGTGGGAATGGCTCTGAGCCCCCAGGGTTCACTGAGGAGCCTTCTGCCCCCTTCTGCCCAGGAGCCTGTCTGCCTCCTGTCACCATTCATGGCACCCAGGCTGTTGATGCCAAAGGGTGCCTGCAGGCCAGTGCCTGTCTGTCCTCAGCACCCCTTGTGCCCCCCTCCTATGCTTGTCCCCACCCAAATTTTAGAGGGAAGCAAGGCAGCAGGGGGTGGGTGTGTCTCTGCTGCCCTGAGCATGTGCCCCTGGCCAGACTGCAACAGTGCCCAGGCTTGGCCCCAACATTACTCCAAGATCAGAGCATACACTGACAGTGGGGAGAAGCCAGGCAGTGGAAGCAGGCACCTCCGAGCCTGCAGGGTTCAGAGGGGCCTTCCTGGGCCCCCAGGAACAGAGATGCGTGGGTCCAGAGTTGGGGCAGAGCAGCTGCAGCTGCACCCGGGGAGCTCCCACCTGGCTAACTCAGAAGGGGCGGGTCTCCCGCTTGTCCAGGGCTCTTGCAGGCTACCTGGAGCATGGTTCCAGCCCAGGCCCAGCTCTGCCTCAGGTCCCCTCTCTGCTCATCCCTCTGGGCCCAACCACACTGCTCCCCCACCTGCAGGCAACTTGGCCCGGCCCCATCATGGTGGCCCCCAGGGTGGTGGGCTCCATGGGGGCTCCCAGGGGAAGGCTCTGGGGGCTGTCCGCCTCTTCCCCATGACCTCCCCATAGCAGTGGCTGTAAAGAGTGGCAAGTGGGGCCAGGGCCTGAAGTGGGTACTGCCCGACTGCGTGAAGGTGGGGGCAGTGCAGTCAGCTGCCTTGGGGACACGGCACGGTGTCCCATGGCCACTACTGCTGCCCTGCAGCCTCTCCTGCTGCCACCACCTGTGCCTCCTTGCTGCAGCAGGTGTAATGGCAGCAGCCACTCTGCATGGCCCACCGCTGCCATCAGTAACACATTAGGCCAGATGCTAGTGCATTGCTTGCCTCTGAGATCACAGTGTGGAAGATAATGAAGGATGACATGAAAGTCCAGATTTTCAGACTTCAACAACTTATGACTAACAAAATAATACAAACAAAATACACAGATCACAAGATGTGTGGGCTCCCAATTCCTAAACTAGTAGAGAATCTAGGTTTTACCCATGCTTTCCTTACCCAGATAATCCCTAGAATCTGCAGTTTTGGTCGCATTTAATCCTGAGCCTGTCTGTCTTGCTACGCATCTATTACCCTGTGCTGGAGAGATGCAACTCCATTATACTCCTTCAAGTCAGACTTTTCTGAAGGTGGTTAGGCCATTTACTAGCTCCGATGGAGCCCTGGTGCCATTGAAGTCTTACAGGTCTATAGATATGGCAGGTAATCAAGGCCCCTTCTCTTGCTGACCTGCTGCTTTGCTTGAGGACACCTCTGTCCCAAGTGCAGAGCTCTGCCACTCACCCTAAAATTTTGTCCATCAAAGTGTGAAGGAGGATATTCTCTTCCACAGAGTCCTGTTAGAAAGACACAAGTTACAGCAAGAATCACTGGGAGCCGAGTGTGATAATACACAAAGTAGGCCACTTTCCTGAAGCTGAGTCCTTGGACCCAAGAGGATTCTAGCATCAGCCACAGTCTGCTGTGACTACAGTAGCCTTCCTCTTCAACAGACAGATGCTAGCTTCAGAGTATCAGCTTACACCGCCCACTCCATATACAGTGATTGTGCCCTAAGTATGTTTGTTTTTTTCTTTCTTACCATTCTTCCCTCCATTTATTGCCCTATCTTCCATCCTCTCTACTTCTTTCCCTCCTGCTCACCTTCCCTTCATCCACAAATATTTACATGCTAGATACTGTGCTAGGCAATGTAGAATACAGTGGTGAAAAAATCCAACATGATACCTCTTTCATGAAGGTTACAATTGCCTGCCTTTCTGGCCTTATTTGGGGTTATCTAAAAACCTCAGAAATGTTTTAATACTATCTCACACAAAAGGGTGTGCAGTCCAAATTCATTTTCTCCCAGGAGCCTTTTAATCTACTATTAACTCATCACTCATGGATGAAAAGAGCTGTGGGAAGGAAGACTCACACATCAGCCAAAGACCGTAAGTCTTTCCAACAAAAGCAATCAATTTCCAGGCTCCTGTCTGGACAAAATATCTTGTTTATGTAACATATATGTAACATATTTAAACACCTGACTGAGTATTAAGAAAAGAGCATTGAATTTTATTTAATTAATACAATATATACTTGATCTTCAGTAAGGTTTACGTGTGAACAGTTAAGTGGAGACATGGAGGGAGGGGAGAAAGAAACACCTAGGAGAAAAAGAAGGGAAAATTAAGGAAAAAGAGAAAGGCTCACTAGGTCTGAAATACTTTTGCACTTTATGTTGCGAGTTGGAGAATGTGATTACCTTATCTCTGCCCTGTGAAAGGCTAATTAATTGTTTAACAAGAGTTTCAGCTCTTTCGCTTCTCTCAGCTTGAAATATCAGAGGCTTCCTTGGGAATGAGTTAGTCATAGCACCAAACAGAGAAGAAAATGAGCTGAGGCAACAGCACAGACCAGGTTAATGTAAGGCTGGTTAGATTTAAACTAAGGCCTTGCCTGGGTACTTTTTAATCCCACAATAACTCAATTGTGTTAGGGTGGGGAGTAGGAAACAATTGTGGGTTCAGCAAATGTAGAGAACAAGTTTCTTACTTGGGCAGGTTTCCCTGCCTTTCCTTCACCATTTTTCTGACTGCCGTGGTATGCTTCTTCAGTATATTCCTACCACACGGTGACACACTTTTTTTGTTTTGTTTTTTTGAGACGGAGTCTTGCTCTGTCGCCCAAGCTGGAGTGCAGTGGCACAATCTAGGCTCACTGAATTCAACCTCCGCCTCCTGGGTTCAAGCGATTCTCCTGCCTCAGCCTCCAGAGCATCTGGGACTACAGGGGCGTGCCACCATGCCCAGCTAATTTTTGTATTTTTAGTAAAGACAGGGTTTCACCATGTTGGCCAGGCTGGTCTCAAACTCCTCACCTCGTGATCCGCCCGCCTCAACCTCCCAAAGTGTTGGGATTACAGGTGTGAGCCACTGCGCCCAGCCCACACACTTTTTCTGTAAGGAGTCATATAATAAATATGTTAAGCTTTGCGGGCTAGATTATTTCAGTTGCAACTACTAAACTTTTCTGTTGTAGCCTCAAAACAGCCATAGACAATAGGTAAACAAATGAGTGAGGCTGTGTCGCCAGAAAACTGTCTTTGCTAAAACATTGGCAGGCAAAAACAGGGCTGACCATTCTTTGCTGACCTCTGTCTTAGTGAATAAGAGTGTAAACTTTACATAGGAAACGATTGAGTTCCAATTAAAACTATCATCTATAAGATTTGTAACCTTTGCCAAGGAACTTAACCTCTCTAAGCAACTGTTTTCTCGTCTCCAAATTGGGGATAATAAAGCCTCCCTTGTGATATCAGAAGAAATAAATCAGATCGTTCATGAAAATTTCCCAAGACAGTGCCTGAGATGTATTATGTCTTCAATAGAGGACAGCTATCATTATTAGTCTCTCGCTCTCCATTCATGCATTCAGTCATTCAGACATTTAGAGAGCGCCTATTGTGTGTCAGATATTTAGTACAGTAGGAATACAATAATACATAATGTCTATCCCTGATCTAAAGGGACTAAATAGTATAGGAGGGAAAATAAACATGTGTATAAGCATTTATATGGTAAGGAATCAGGGCTAAGAAAGGTACTGTAATTTGGAAATGCTTTGGGAACTACTAAGGGTATATACATTTATCTAGTTTAGTTTTGAAGCTTCCTGGCTTTGAATGAGACTTTTTATATTTAGAGCAGCTGCTAATTTATTTCTATATATTGGGTTGGGGTAGCTCATCAAATTCAAGTAAAACACACTCATAAAGGAGGAGGAATTACCCATGATAATTAACCATAAATAATCAATACAGTAAATAAGTCAAGAAGGAAACAGCCTCCAAAGTTTGAAGAATAGATTTTCTTTTTCTGGAAAACTTGCCTGGATAATCATTGTCAATTAAAAGTATGTGTTTAGAGAAGGTGAGATCATTGAAGCTATTGTGTTCTTGAATTTATCAACTGAAAAGGATCCTTCTTCTGTCTGCCTCTTAAAGCATGTATCTAGCAATTGAAAGTAAATACACCTCAGTGTGATGCCTGGAAGTCTGTGTACTTGGGAATGAGACAAAGTCCCTGCTCTGTCACTGGTGATTGATTCAGTCTGAAGGAAAACCCTTAAATCTCCAAATCATTGAGTTTCAGCCTAGCTTTTCTTTTCTCTCATGAGGAATACCTCAGGGGATAATAATGCATGGATAGTACTTTCTGTCTGGTTTGCAATCTTATGGTAAAATGTCATTGCCAGGAGGTGGCCAGTAGCTTTGGAGTCATGAGGAGAGTATCTTAGGTAGATTTATCTCTCTTGCACACCAACAACAGTGGCAGCTCTCAGGAGATTGTGGAGAGTGGGGGATGGACTACTCTTGGAAGGAAGTCAGAGCTGGTGAAGAAATGCTGCTGCCACAGAGCAGAAGAGAACAACTTTTGCTAAACAATGAGATACCTATTGAGGAATCCTAAAATAATAGGGGGGAGTTCTAGTGGGCTAGCTATTCTGCAGCAGTATATGGGGGCAAGAATGAGAATGCAGAAAGGGCAAGAATGAGTGTGCAGAAAATGGGGTCTAATAAATATAGGAATTAAGGAGTCAGAGACCTGGCTGCCTGACCACTTCTTTTCTCTACCTGCTGACTGTTCTTTCAACTATTTCTAAAGTACTTATAAATATGTTCCTGAATCATTTCTCATTAAACTCTAAAAATACATGTTTTTTGTTTTCCTTATTTAAAGCAATCACGCAATGGAAAGGGGAAAGGTGGTAGTGATACACAGGTGAATACACACGTGCGTGTGTGAACAGAAACTAACAAGGGAAAGTTGATCACATAAAGAGTCACCAAACACACACTTCAGGGGCTTCTGAAAAGCACTGAGGGCTTTGCTTTATTAGCACGAGTGGTATCTGGATACCAATAAAAGTTGGAGAAAACAAATATTTCTGGGAAAACTGCACAAAATTAGTTCTTCTTACATTCTCCTAAGCAAAACATGCTACTAACAATGTTAGTCAGCAGTGCACCAGGGAAAATGGACAATGATAAAATGGGTATATTAGTGACAAATAGGTTACTTACAGGAGTTATTAATCTAAAACTCTCCTTTCTTACTTGGCATTATTAAATGGATTGTCTTGTATGCCACTGAGAGGCAAGACCTAACAATAAGAAATAAATAATTGGAAAAATTCACACATTTGATGTAGAAATATGCTGCATTTCTTCCATTGTAATATATATTGCAAAACAAACTTTACATAATAATAATTTATTTGCTGCATAAAGGGCATTAAAGATATGTAACTAAAAAGCAAGTCCCAATTATTTGGAAACTTGAACATGTGCTAATAATGGCTTCTTGATCAAAGAAATGTGGGTTATATATTTCAACACTCTTATTGAAGGTTGAGCAGGCTGGTCAGGCAGGACTAGAGGTGAGCTTATAGTCCCACCTCTTCTTGACAGTCTTCTGTCAATGAGATCGACAGTTTTCTATTCACAATCTCATAGTTCGTGCACCATAAATAACTATCAATTGGGAGCTTGCTGTAGCAGAGATATGCCACTCATGCTGTAAGGACTTTGACTTCAGTTCCAGTTGTGCATCTCACTCATTGTGCAATCTGGGGTGAGCCTCCCATTTATTAAGTTCCATCTTCATCATTTTTGTTTTTGTTTTTGAGATGGAACCTTGCTCTGTTTCCCAGGCTGGAGCGCACTGGAGCAACTGCAGCTCACTGCAACCTCCACCTCCTGGGTTCAAGCAATTTTCCTGCCTCAGCCTCCTGGGTAGCCAGAATTACAGGTGCCTGTCACCTGGTCCGGCTCATTTTTCTATTTTTTAGTAGAGATGGGGTTTTGCCATGTTGGCCAGGCTGGTCTTGAACTCCTGACCTCAAGTGATCTGCCCATCTCAGCCTTGCACAGTGCTGGGATTACAATCGTGAGCCACCGCACTTGGCCTATTAAGTTCCATCTTTAATGAGACCCTCTGAGAAAAATAGCCCTTGCATCTGCAGATTGGGTTTCATCACCCTATTTTATATTCTTTCAGCCTCTTGTACTTCTCATGTATGGTGATTATTACAATTATGATTTAATTATTTGCTATTTACAGCTGAGTAATATGGGTCCTAATCAACACTATATGTCCAACTTCTACCTTACTATCTGGCATATCGTTGATGCTCCATTTATATTTGTTGAGTAAATAAAGTTGTTTCACTCTCTAGGCATTAGTGTTTCCATCAGTTAGATAAGAACATTATACTGAAAGATCTCTATAGAGTTCTTCCTGCTCTTAAATTCTGTATTAATTTTCTTTTAATGTATCTTCATTTAAAATCTTATATCAGAGGAAATTCTAGCTTTTAATTATGAATTGTTTGTCCATGCAGCCAAAAATAGTTGTAGGTAAAATATCCATGTGGGAAAGATTTCCTGCAGTATGTATATTTAATGCAATAATTTTAGACATTTAAGAATGAACTGCAATAATTTAAAAATGGGCTGGCAGAGCATTCTCCACTGGACCACAAGCTTCTTGAAGGGAGCTACTATGCTTATTCATCTGTTAAACTCTAGTTCTAGCATAGACCCTGGAAGATGGTCCACAGTCTTTACTGAATTAATAAGGGAAGTCAAGTGAAAAAAATGGTGGCAAAATAGAAACAAGCAATGCAATGGAAAGCTTTGTTGGCAGAAGCCTGAGGGGCTTGAAGGAAAAATGGAATTAGATAAAGGTACTCAAGTGGGATGTTTTACTTTCTTATTAATGATTTACAAGGGTTTTAGACAAAGACATTTCTGAACTTAAAAACAATTTCCGAATTACTAGTTACAATAATATTTTTATCATTTAAATTTAAAACAATAGAGAGGACCTAGTGCTTAATTGGAGGCTTCCACTCCTCACTGTTAGTCAATTTTGGAAAATTCCAGCTCTTCCTGAAATTAATATGCTATATGCAACTGTCACTGCAACCTGGATATCTGTCAAACACACTCAAGATGCATAAGGTCCTCCAGGCAGCTGAGTACCACTTAATGGAAAACTGTTTACAAAATAATTTTTTTTTTTTGACGAAGTACTTCTGAGAAGTGCTCTTAGTTTATCAGAAAGAGGAGAGCTGCTGTTTTAAAAGTGCTTTAAGAAGCTTGGATAAAGATATTTCTCTTAAAAAAATTCTGCTTCATTGTCATTTTTCCTCCCCTTGCCCAAAGAATGTTTCAGAATCAACACATTTCTCCTTCCAACTTCACACAAATATAACACTCAGTGGCTTTTTTATGGATGAAAGACTTGAGTTACTCAGCAGTTACAACATGACCAGAGACACTTCAGAATCAGATTACTCCATGGTATTCTTTGATTACTTTCTTTGAATCAAGAACACTAGTCTATATCTACTTACCAACTATGAAACATAAAGCAGGTATGTCCTAAATATAAAACAAACTATAAAGAGTGGAAGTGTCTTTTTTTAGATCTGTGTAAATCCTAACCTTCACAAGTACTTTACAAAGAAAAATGATCGAATTCCAGTGCTAAATATAAAATCTTATTTTTTGAGTTTTAAAAACTTCTATTGTGAAATTTAGCACACACACAGAAAATTGAACAAAATATAGATTTAAAGCTTAACTGATTCTCACTAAGGGAACACCATCATAATTACCATCGGGTTAATAAGTAGAATGTTCCCAGCGCCTGGGATGCCTCTTCCATGCCCCTTGTTATCAATCAGGATTCCATCAGAGGAAACAGTGAGAGCTGCTATAGGAGATGGGATTTGTTCCAGGGATTTGACCTTACACAACTGTGAGAGCTTGACGAACAGTTAGTTTGTTTTGATTTTTTATTTCAATACCTTTAGGAATACAAATGATTTTTGGTTTTATGGATGAACTGTATAGTGGTGAAGTTGGCTTCTAGGATACCTGTCATCCAAATAGTGTATGTTGTACCTAAGAGGTAGTGTTTTATCCCTCATTCTTCTCCTCAAAACTCCTTCTGAGCCTCCAATGTCTATTATACCATTCTGTATGCCTTTGTGCACCCATCACTTAGTTCCTACTTATAAATAAGAACATGTGGTATTTGGCTTTCTGTTTGTGAGTTACTTCACTTAGAATAATGGCCTAGAGTTCCGTCCAAGTTGCTGCAGAAGACATTATTTCATTTTTTTTTTTTTTATGGCTGAGTAGTATTCCATGGTGTATATATATATATATATGACATTTTCTTTATACACTCATTGGTTGATGGGCTGTTAGGCTGAGTACGTATCTTTGTAATTGTGAATTGTACTGTGATAACCGTATGCGTGCATGTATCTTTTTGGTATGGCTTCTTTTCCTTTGGGTAGATGCCCCTAGTAGTGGGATTGCTAGATTGAATGGAAGATCTACTTTTAGTTCTTTGAGAAATTTCCATGCTATTTTCTATAGAGGCCGTACTAGTTTATATTCCAGTCTCCGGTGTGTAAGTGTTCCCTTTCACTACATCTGTGCCAACATCTATTGTTTTTTTGATATTTTTAGTAACGGTCATTCTCAGAGCTTGCAGTTAGCCGACATTGAGCCACTGCACTCCAGCCTGGGCGACAGAGCGAGATTCCGTCTCTAAATAAATAAATAAATAAAGGCCATTCTGACTGAAGTAGGTGGTATCTCATTGTGGTTTTAATTTGCATTTCCCTGATGATTAGTGATGTTGAGGATTTCTTCATATGTTTGGTTGTCATTTGCATATCTTCTTTTGAGAAATGTCTCTTCATGTCCCCCTTTTTAATGGTATCATTTTTTTCTTGCTGATTTGATTTTCTTATAGATTCTGGATATTAGACCTTTGGTCATTGTATAGTTTGCAAATATTTTCTCACATTTTATGGGTTGTATGTTTACTCTGTTGATTATTTATTTTGCTATGCAGAAGCTGTTTAATTAGGCCTCATTTATTTCTTTTTATTGCATTCACTTTGGGGGTCTTAGTCACAAATTCTTCTTTGCTCAGAAGAGATTTTCTTAGGTTTTCTTCTAGAGGTGTTAGATTTAAGTATTTAATCAATCTTACATTAATTTTTATATGTGGTGAGAGATAGAGATCCGGTTTCAATCTTTTATGTGTGGCTTTCCAATTTACCCAGCACCATTTATTGAATAGAGTATCCCTTCCCTAGTGTATGTTTTTGTCTGCTTTGTAGAAGATCAGTTGGTTGTAAGTATTTGGCTTTATTTCTGAGTTCTCTATTCTATTCCATTGGTCTGTGTGTTTACTTTTATACCAGTACCATGCTCTCTTGGTTCCTATAGCCTTGTAGTATAATTTGAAGTCAGGTAATGTGATTCCTCTGGTTTTGTTCTTTTTGCTTGGTATTTCTTTGGCTATTCAGGCTCTTTTTTGGTTCCATATGAATTTTAGGATTTTTTTTTTAGTTCTGGGAAAAATTATGTTGGTATTTTGATAAGAATTGCATTGAATCTGCAGACTGCTTTGGGCAGGATGGCCATCTTCATAATATTAATTCTTCTAGTTCATAAGCATGGGATGTTTTTCCATGTGTTTGTGTCATCTATGATTTATGTCAGCAGCATATGATAGTCTCCTTGTAGAGATCTTTCACCCCTTGGTTAATTATATTCCTAGGTTCATTTGTTGTTTGTAGCTATAGTAAATGGGATTGGGTTCTTGATTTATTTTTGGTTTGGTTGTTATCAGTGTATAGCAGTGCTACTGATTTGTGCACATTGGTTTTATAACCTGAGACTTTAGTGAATTTATCAAATCTGGGAGTCTTTTGGAAGAGTCTTTAGGGTCTTCTAGGTATAAAATTATACCATCAGCAAACAGAAATAGTTTGAGTTCCTCTTTTCCTATTTGGATGACCTTTCGTTCTTTCTTTTGCCTGACTGCTCTGGCTAGGACTTCCCGCACTCTGTTGAATAGAAGTGGTGAAAGTGGGCATCCTGATCTTGTTCCAGTTCTTAGGGGTGATGCTTTCAACTTCTTCCCATTCACTATTATGCTGGCTATGGGTTTGTCATAGATGACTTTTATTACTTTGAACTATGTTACTTCTATTTCTGGTTTGTTGAAGATTTTTACCAAAAAGGGATGCTGGATTTTAGAAAATATTTTTCTGCATCTATTGAGATGATCATATGGTTTTTGTTAGTAATTCTGTGTATGCAGTGAATCACATTTACTGACTTGTGTTTGTTGAACCATCCCTGCATTCTTAGGATGAAACCCACTTGATCATGGTGAATTATTTTTATGATGTGCTGTTGGATATAACTTGCTAGTATTTTGTTGAGGATGTTTGCATCTATGTTCATGAGGGATATTGATCTATAGTTTTCTCTTTTGTTGTTATCTCCTTTCCTGGCTTAGGTATCAGGGTGATACGAGCTTTGTAATGAGATAGGGAGGATTCCCTCCTTCTCAGTCTTTTGAAATAGTTTCAGTAGGATTGGTACCAATTCTTTTTGAATATATGGTAGAA
Organism: Macaca fascicularis; assembly: GCF_037993035.2. Classification (NCBI taxonomy): domain Eukaryota; kingdom Metazoa; phylum Chordata; class Mammalia; order Primates; family Cercopithecidae; genus Macaca; species Macaca fascicularis. The sequence goes on along the minus strand of NC_088377.1, from coordinate 168,336,509 downwards.
GTTGGTTGTGAATCCATCTGGTCGTGGTTTTTGTTTGTAGGGAGTTTTTTTTTTTAAGTTATTACTGGTTCAATCTCACTGGGTATTATTGGTCTGGTCAGGATTTCTATATCTTCCTGTAAAATCTAAATGTTGTTAATGTTTGGTTTGCATCAATGTTGTTGCTTCAAACCAAAGATAACTACTAGTATCTCGACCTAGGTACTTTGCAAAGGCCCTACCTCCTAATAGCATTACATTTAGAGTTAGAATTTCAACATATGAGTTTTGGGTGGACACGAACATTCGGTTCATAAAAGATTATTTGAGACACAAAGTGACTTGCCTGGAAGTTCCTTTCTTCTCCTCACCCTAGGCCTTGAAGAATGAAGGGATCAATATTTGGCCCATATCCATTCCTACATTTATGGCATGTCTATGTACTTTAGCTCTCTAATGAGAAATGTGACCATAATTCTGATTCTTTTTTTCCCCTATTATTTTTCCTTATCTAGGTTTTGTGCTTAGTATGTACAGATCTGATGGTGATTGCCAGCTAACGTTGATCTATGTAATTTGGCTAAATGGCCAGTAGCCTGCCTTGTTGCCATGGTTGCTTACTCAGATTTTTCTTTTTTTTCTGGGGGCTACATGGTCTTCTTGGGCAGGCCAATAGTAATTTTTTTCATTTATTATACTTATTTCATTAAATTATAGTTATTTTTTATTTTTATATTGTGAGTTCTTGAATGCCAGAACCTACATCTAATTATTTCTCCAGTATATTTCTTATAGTATAATAGTTATCTTAGAAACCTGAGTTTGACCCATTCAGTGGTCTTATTAACATGGTAACTAATGTGAAACCAGCACTATTAAGATGCTTTGAGTATAGATACAAACAGTGAGTGTTTCTGTAGATTCAATTTTGAGGTTGTGAGTACCAACTGAAGGGAAGACAATGTACCCTCTTATTTAGGGGAGAAAGAATCTCAGATAGTTCACAGGAAATGTTTTCACCTTCATTTAAGGATTATGACTCGGGGAAAACACACTGCCTTTTGTATTCCTCAGTTGTTACGACACAGACAGCTATAAATCTACTTAGTTGCTATCTGGGGATTATTAAATCTCTAGTAAGCAGTACAGTAGAGCTAGAGTATGGATTTTATGGAATCAGTGGTGTGAGTAGGGAAAGAAAATAAATGGGAAAAGGCCAGCAGGTTGAGAGATGGAATAAGAATCGGAAGAGATTGAATTGTAATGTTTGAGTTAGGTAGAAATGATATTCAACTAGAGTGCAGTTTATATTGTACTGAATCAGTTAATAGAATTGAGGAAAAGGTCTATATTGATATATTTAAGTTCTCAAGTCAGCGTGCAGTATCAGTGAAGAAGGCTAATAGAACGCCAACTAAGATTAGGGAAAATATTAATAATATGTAATATTTCTACAGACTGTCTCATAAAACCAAAGACTCTGAGTTGGAAAGTATCTTAGAGGACATATAGTCTACCTCTCCCACTATCTCCTTACCTTTTATATTAATATACGCTAATAAATGTTAGAATTTGGAGCAGCACATTAGGAGGGATTAAAACACTCAAAATAACAACTCAAAAGGTATCATTTATTAAAACTCAGCATCTACCATGACGAATTTGACAAGCATGACCTTGCTTTCTAAAAGCAAAAAGCATAGCAAGCTAAGCAGCTCACTCGGCCCCACACATCTCTCTATAAAGACAGTGGGAGGATGGTAGACCATGTAGCCCCCACAAAAAACACATGGATGGGAATCCATGTGTTTTTGGCTTGTTGATCCTGTCTTTGCATGTTTCCCCTTTCTCCAGTAAAGTCTATTTCTAGTGAGGCAACGTAGAATTTGTCTAAAACCATCGTGCATGACATGGCCACCTTAAGTGGATCCACCTTGCAGGACACCTGTGTACATATGCTATAAATCCATTATCTCCCACTTGAGAGCATTTCCCTACACTGCCTAAGTAGCGTTGCAGGACTTTCCCTTAGTTCAACTAAAGACATGGTCCTTGTCTGTCCCACAGCCGTGAAAACGTAGGCTCGCAGATCGTCTGAACAGTGAATAAGCAGGGGTTTTGTTGGGGGAAAAGGAAGAAAAGGGAGAAACAGGGACTCTCACAGGGCCAGAGTCCCTGCTAGAGCGCTTCCTGCCAGGTTTGAATCCCAGGTTCCACATAGGAAGAGCAGGAGCGCAGCTCATCCCTGCTGCAAAGCGTGCCAACTTCCGTGGCTCCACCCCAGCAGGCAGGCCGCTTGGAGTTTCTCCAGGCACCCCCTCCCACCTGGCTGTCTCATACCCCTCTTCTAGAGAAATACATCTAACTGCCATTAGATTAAGGATAGGGACAAATAACTATCTTAACTGCTTCCTCCTGAGAAGGGGGCACTGTTTTGGGGAAACAGCAGGTGGAGCACCCTCAGAGGCCTATCTAAGGGTTCCTAGCAGAAAGGGCCATGTGAGAGACTCCGGTTACAGGAGTGTTTGGAGTTTAATGCTTGAAAGTAAGAACAGACAAACCACGTTATTAGAAAACATGTATCAAAATGAAACAAGGGGAGAGGTAAGGATAGCTAAAAAATCCCAAGGCCTTTTACCAGTTTGCACAGGGAGAGGGAAGCCAAAAGCCCTACTGGCAAATAAACTTTACCCTTTTGCCAGCATGTTGGACTTCTGGGTTCCTTTCCCCTGAGCTCCATCCTAAGCCAAAGAGTTTAAGGTTTGGGAAATTAACTTTTCCCAGTTTGAAGGATTCATTTGAGGGAAGTATCTCATAGTGCAGAGACACGATTACCTATTTGTGAAGAGAGACCAGAGGAAGAGAAAAGAAGAGAAGGTGCCTTTTAAAGGATTCCCAGAGGGTTAGAATGCCTTCTAAAGGGGTATAGAGTGAATACAAATGGCTACCCATCTAGACAAAGGGGAGCAGGCATCCCTGGTTCCTTTCTCTTCCCAGCAGATACCCACAGTGTGTGAGGAAGACAGGGAAGAGCATCCTCTTTTCCTTTTCTGTTCTTGCATCCCCAGGGTCCAACGACCTCAGCAGATGCCACCATGGGTGTCAAAGCAACTTGCACCTATGAAGCAGGGAGGACCTAGAGAACAGGAATTATCCACTCTCACCTGTGCCACTATCCCCACTACTATCAGTAGCCTTGGAGTTCCCAAGACCTCATTTATGCCATGGATATTAACATGGCCTTTATTCATGGAAGTTTGGGGTTGGTTTAATCGGTAGAAATCAGCCATGCTCACATGTGCTATGCCTTTTAACTTCTGTTATTGTCTGCTTCTGGATCCTTCAGATCCAGTTTTCCTTCCTAGGGTTTTTATCTGAAGCTTGGAATTGAGTTTCAGACAAAAATGTGTCTCAGTGGGGGTTGCATGGACTCCTTATCATAAGCCAAATGCTAAGGTCAAACTGGAGCTGAGTCCTCCTCCAAGAAGAGAGAGAAATGGATGTCTTGTGACACACCCAGATAACTGGTAGCCATAGTTATGCTTGCTGGGATTTGGGTGGATGGCGCTTGGCTTTGGTTAGCTACCTTGGTCTTCCTTTTCCAAAACGGAAACCTCTGGGTTATGGGCATCCTATTTATTCCTGCCACCTGGCAGGATTTGTAGGATAACTGTTCAGAACTAGACTATTGATCCAGATTTCTACATTACCCATCCCTCTTGTTCTTTCTGAGCTGCAGCTGGGGATCGGTGGTTGGTTCACAGGAACAATCAGGGTTGATCTAAAATGTAGGTGAAAACTTGAAAATGACTAGTGAGTTTAGAATTTAATGACAAGTATATGATAAGTTTTGAAACATGATTTCTCTCTCGCCAAGTCCTCATTTTTGTTAAAAAAAATATGACTGAATGATTTATAAAATTGACTTTAGTCTTATGCTTGGCCTGGTTATTTGCATAAAGAGCAGCAAGAATAACTATTTCTACATAGGCCTTTTGAATTGGCTTTGATGGAACTCTGTTTCCCAAGGAATCTTAGACAAGATCTTTTAAAGCTAAGCCCAGTCATGGGTTTGTATTGTCAAATACCTGTGAGTTGGGTGATTTTCTCCTCTTAAGGCCCCAAGATAAACTTGGAGCTCCTGGACTTGTTGGAAAGTGACATTCTTTACTGACCACAGGTCAAGAACCCTGTACAGGGACTACATGGACAAGGGTATGAAACCAGTTTCCCACTGGGTTTTTATTGGCTCTGCAAGTCAAGATTGACTCCTTAAAGGGAAGCATACCCTTCCAGTCAAAACCCTGGTAAAATAACAACTTTCTGTAATTGTGGCCTGTTGCAAAAGAAAAATGGATTCTTATTGTACTGATGCAAACAACTATATTGCCATAAGAATACTCACAGATAGTTTCCAAATTCTAGAGGAACCAGGCAGAGAGAAAAAAAACATGCTACAAATTTTGATCACAGGAGTGTATACTTTACTTAATTATTACAGGCTGTAAATAGTTCAAACTAAATTTCCTTGACTAAAAAATCAAAAGCAAGGATCAGCAACATTCCAAGCAAAAGTCAAAAGGATTTGCTTTAGCTTCCTGAGTTCAGTCCATTTACTTAACTCTTATTTTGCTTGACATTCATGAACATGTCGGCTCTTTATGAGTGGTGTACTTTTTCCTTTATTCCAATGTTACAGTCTCTAAAGTTATCAGAAACCTGTATTTGAAAGTAGCTGTTAAAGTTGTGTAGCTTATTATAAACCATCTTTTGAAAGGATTAAAACAAGACAACAATTATCTGTGAATAACAAAATGTCCAAGGTAGTTACAGTTAGAAACACAATTGACAAAGAAGTTTTGTTATCTCTGTGTTTTGCAATAACTTAACATAACCATCATTATGATTTATGGCATATACTTAGACCTCAGAATTTTAGAAATCCCATACAACTTTGGAACATATATTAGTGTTATCCACCAAGATATAACCTAAGGAAGATTGAGCATCATTTTGGCAATCTCATGTACCTAAACATGTAGAATAATCCTTCTTACCTCTCTTTTCTGGACACTTCAGGGGCCCTCTGAAGTATTCAAAAAACCAGTTGCCAGGGAAGACAATTTTGAAACTGAAGTTTGATTTTGGTAAAGCTGTTAAATGTGTTTAAAGCACTTAATATTATGAAATAGAATTCCAGATTGCCAAAAATTATTTATTTTGCCAAAATGATGACTCGGAAATTTTAAAGAAGCAAAAACCTTTTATAACCCTTTTGAATTTTGTTAAGGAGCAGATTAGCATTTTAAGAACACCTTGTTGTTCTTATATTTTAATGCTCAATTTACAGAAAAACTATATAATACCCTTTTTGAATTTAGTCAATATGTTCACCCAGGGAACCTCTTGTGCAAGGTTAATTTCCCCAGTTCTTCTACCACTTGTTTGAACCTTCAGCTTTCTCTTATCTAATTTAAAACAATCCTTCAACCCTAGGCAAAACATTTGTATTTCCATGCCTTCTTATAACATTTTTCAAAGAAAAACCACATTTTACTGTTCTTACACCCCTTGCATGTAAATGTATTTTGAGTAGTCTCAATTACATGTTATAATGGTAACCCCTAGCAATTGTTATCTTTAAGGTGAGACTTGGTAAGTTGCTTTGTTGTGTGCTAAGTGCAGCCAAGGTATGACTCCAGCATAATTAGGGGCGTGGTTAGTTCCATAGTCCCCAGGCCTTACCAGTTGTGAAGCCAACAAGTCAAATGGCTCACGAAACCCAAAAAGCAGTTTGTAACCTCAAAACACTTAAAAACCTTGCATCTGACCTGCATTTTACTAATGGTACTTAGGGGTGTTTTTGTTTCTTAAAGATTAAAGTCGCATGAACTGAAAGGTACCATAGATTTTATCTTCCCTTTAAAAACATCAGATCCAAGCAATTGTCTTTCTTTTAGCCAAATTAATCAGAGCTTTTCTTTTTCCTTGACATTTTCTTTTTCTTTTTTTTTTTTTTTAAACTTTTCATTTTACTTTAAGTTCCAGGATACATGTGCAGACTGTGCAGGTTTATTACATAGATATACATGTACCATTGTGGTTTGCTGCACCTATTAACTCCTTATCTAGGTCTTAAGCCCTTCATTCATTAGGTGTTTGTCCTAATGCTCTCCTTCCTCTTGCCCCCGACTCCGCAACAGGCCCGGGTATGTGATGTTCCCCTCCCTGTGTCCATGTGTTCTCATTCAACATCCACTTATGAGTGAGAACATGCAGTGTTTGGTTTTCTGTTCCTGTGTTAGTTTGCTGAGAATGATGGCTTCCAACTTCATCCATGTCTCTGCAAAGGACATGATCTCATTCTTTTTTATGGCTGCATAGTATTCCATGGTGTATATGTATCACATTTTCTTTATCTTTATTGCAGCAGTATTTACAATAGCAAAGTCTTGGAACCAACCTAAATGCCCATCAATAATAATTAGAGCTCTTTTGACAGACATTACACACAATACACAGACAGGCAGAAGGAAACCCAGTCTCTGGGTAAAGCCTGGCCTAGTAAAACATCTAAGAAAAAAACTTTAAAAGTTAACTGCTAACAGAATGGAGAAGGGGAAAGAAAAAAAGAACAGTTTAAAAATGCCTGGGGAAGAACCTCTTATTCTTAGGTAAGTGGTCCCTCCACCAAGAGAAAAGCTTAATTACCGTCTGATGGAGCTGAACCCCTTGACCAGGGAGGTGGAAGGCTTCGGCAGCATGCCTGGGCTGCGAACCACCCAGTGGCTGTGCAGGACCCTTGGGTCATGCGTCCCAATACCAGCAGGGATGGGGGTGGTGGTGGGGAGCTGCTGCTCACAGGTGGGTCTCGAAAAAGGAAGGAAAAGGCATGAAAAGGCCTGGGAGCCACAGGGGGTTGGGGGCATCGTTCGCCACCCTCAGAAGTCTGGGGATGTAAAGGCTTAGAAGCAACAGTAAGAGTTTGAGTTCTCATTTCACTCACTGCTTCTTGAGCCCCCACGTTGCAGGCCAAAAATGTTCCAGGACTTTTCCTTAGTTCAGCTACCAATGGGGTCCTGGTCCGTCCTACTGCCATGAAAATTTAGGCTCACAAACGGTTTGAATGGTGAGTAAAGTGGGGTTTTATTGGGTGAAAAGGAAGAAAGGGTGTTAACAGGGACTCTCACAAGGCCAGAGTCCCTGCCAGATCACTTCCCGCTGCGTTGCTGGACTCCCAGTTTCCACCCAGGAAGAGGAGGAGCCTGGCTTCTCACAGCTGCAAAGGGCTGGAACTTTTGTGACTCCACCCCAGTGGGCAGGCTGCTTGGAGTTTCTCCAGGGACCCCTTCCACTTGGTTGTCTCAGTAGGTTGGCGGTGTATTCAGTCCACATAGGGTGTGGTTTTTGCTTCCAACAACAGGTAAAGAGCAAAGCAAAAGTATGGCAGTCTACTCTTGCTGCTGCCCATGGCCACATGTTGCTCTTGCAGCCTGTCCTTTGCCATGGTAAGGCCACTGCTGGTCTGGATGCAATGATGACAGCACTGTGGATATTTAGTTCACACAAACATGCTCAGCTGCTGTGCCACAAAGTCTCCCCACAGTGTCTTTCATCCAGAGCAGTTCTTACTGTTAGTCAGAAGCTGTGCCCAACAGCTTTGCCCTTAAATACCTGTCCTGGGTCTTGCTCACCAGCCTAGACCATTCCTTTTCCTTTTCATTAAGGTGAAGTTGTGCTTCCCTTCCACCTTCTCTTCAGCTTGGAATCCTGGAGGACCATTGTCAGGTTCTCATTCTCTTCTCCTTCTGAAGCTTCAACTTTGCATTATAGTGGCTTTAGGAAGTTGTAGTTTGATCAATTACAAAATTATTTTCTGTTTTCCCTGAATAATTGGCACATTTTCCTTCTAACATTACAAAGACTACTCAAGCACAAATGATCTACTTCAAGGTATATTTCTGGAAGCTTCAAAATATTTTAAGAACATTCTACAGTGACACCCCAATTAAGCTTTATGTTTGTAGGCTTCCTGCTACTTCCACGTACAGTCTTTCAACTTGAAGACAACCATCAACTATCATATTAATATATAAATAGCATCTTAGTGTGTGGCTTTGGGCAAATCTTTGTGCTTCAGTTTACTTTATTGTAGGGTGAGGGTAGTAATAATGGTATATACCTCTCTGGTTATTGCAAAAATTGAATGAATTAATATATGCTAAGTTCCTAGTTCAGTGTCTGACATATAATAAGTGCTATTTTTGTGTTACCTGTTATTATTATCATTATTGTTGTTATTATTATTACCATTAGGTCAAAATCCTTTACTCCAAACCTTGAGACCAGCTATATTTTGAAATTCCTATTATTGGGTTTTTGTTAAAGGCAATACAGAGATACACTGATGATATTATATAATATCCCCAGTGAAGCATAAGGCAGAATCCCATAATCAAGTACATTAATATTTATGCAAATATGTACAACAAATTGTATGTACAACAAGTTGAAATAGATAAAGAACATGGATACCTTCTCTATTTCAGGTCAGGATATGGCAAAAATTAAACATATTTTTGGTTTTCAAACATTTTGGATTTTAAAACTGCAGATAAGGGATTGCAAATCTGTGTTGTTACTATTGTTGTTGTTCTTATTTTTTTTTAATCACTGTTAGAATTTACTCTCCTATTATATTTTTGTATGGTTCTCAGTTTACCACTGTCTTTCTTAAGCTGAAGTTCCCAGAGTGGAACATGTTCTTTTGGATGTGACATGCTGGACTCAGTAGGATTGATACATCAGCCTCTTAATGTTGATATTAATGCTTTTGTGACCAGTTCACCAACTATGATTTTTTAGTCAGCAAAAACGTTCTTTCTTTCATCTCATGTTTTCTCTTATTATTTTTGTGCAACTGGTCTTTAGAAAATAAGTTTCTCCCTGTGAAACTGTTTTTCCCCATGAAATTTAATTTTTCAGGCTTGGCACATTTTCCTAGTCTGATGAGATAATTTTGGATCCTGACTCTGTCATCCCAATATCTGCTATTCCCATGCATCAGATGTAACTTTGATCAGCATATCTTAATCCAATTTGGTGATAAAAATATTGAAAAGGACAGTGCCAAGGGCAGAGTTGACATTGCTCATTAGTAAACATTAGTCAACACTATTTGGAATAGCCATTCAACTCATTAAAATACATCAAACTGTATGACGATTCATATTTCCATCCTTGCCTCTATCAAAAAGATCTTTGTCTGAAGTCTTATTAAAATCCACATTTGATCTATCTACAGAAATCCCATGACATGTACTGCAGTAGCCCTAATGAAGGAGGAAATAAGGAGCCTGTCACCTAATTTAGTCTTTATAAACCCGTGTTTCCTCTTCCTGTTTGCTTTCCCTCTTTCAAAGTCATCACAAAAATCTGTTTGATAATCTGTTCCTTAGATTATCAAAAACATTATTGAAAATAAAACATGCAGTACTCTTAGCATGTTGACATACGTTAAAGATGACTACATAATTTTCATTCAAGTAAAAATGGTTTTATTTTATATAATTTAATCTTATATTTTATATAATTTCAACTTTTATTTTTGATTCAGGGAGTACAAGTGCGTGTTTAGGTATATTGCATGATGCTAAGGTTTTGTAGTGTAAATGATCCTATCACTTAGTTAGTGAGTATGGTACCTAATAGATAGATTTTTGCTTCTTCCCCTCTCCTTCTTTCCCTCTTCTAGTAGTCCCCAGTGCCTCTTGTTCTCATCTTAATGTCCATGTGTACCCAATGCTTAGCTCTCACTTATGAGTGAGAACATGCAGTATGTGGTTTTCTGCTCCTGTATTAATTTTCTTAGGATAATGGCCTCTAGCTGCATCCATGGTTCTGCAAAGGACATGATTTCATTCTCTTTTATGGCTGCATAGTATTCTATGATGAATACATATTAGGTTTTCTTTACCCAATCCATTGTTGATAGGCACCCAGGTTGATTCCATGTCTTTGCTATTGCAAATAGTGTTGCAATGCACATACAAGTGCACGTGTCTTTTTGGTAGAATGATTTATATTCCTTTGGTATCTGCCCAGTAATGGGATTTCTGGGTTGAATGGTAGCTATGTTGTAACGTATTTGAGAAATCTCCAGACTGCTTTCCACAGTGACTGAACTAATTTACATTCCCGCCAACAGTGTATTTTCTCCACAGCCTTACCAACATCTGCTATTTTTTGTTTAACTTTTAAATAATAGCCATTCTGACTGGTGTGAGATGGTATCTCATGTGGTTTTGATTTGCATTTGTCTGATGATTAATGATGTTGAGCATTTTTTCCATGTTTTTTGACTGCTTGTATGTTTTCTTTTAAGAAGTGTCTATTTATATCTTTTGCCCACTTTTTAATGGAGTTATTGGTTTTTACAATTGTCTGGCTGAATTGTTTAAGTTCCTTATAGATTCTGGATATTAGAGCTTTGTTGGATGCAGAGTTTGCAAACATTTTCTCCCATTCTGTAGTTTGCAGTTTGATAGTTTCTTTTGCTGTGCAGAGGTTTTTAGTTGAATTAGGTCCTACTTGCTGATTTTTATTTTTATTGGATTGCTTTTGAGGACTGATTTATATTTTTTCCCAAGGCCAATGACCAGAATTGTATTTCCTAAGTTTTCTTCTAGGATTCTTATAGTTTGAGGTCTTACATTTAACTTTTTAATCTATCTTCAATTATTTTTTGTATATAGTGAAAGGTAGGGATCCGGTTTCATTCTTCCGCAGATGGCTAGCCAGTTGTCCCAGGACCATGTATGGAACAGGGAGCCTTTTTTCCATTGCTTATTTTTGTCAACTTTGTTGGAGATCAGATGACTTTATTTCTGGGTTTCCTATTCTGTTACATTAGTGTATGTGTCTGTTTTTATACCAGTACCATGCTGTTTTTGTTTCTTTAGCCTTAAAGTACAGTTTGAAGTTGGATAATGTGATGCCCCTGGCTTTCTTCTTTTTGCTTAGTATTGCTTTGACTATTTTGGCTCTTTTTTGGTTCCATATGAATTTTAGAATGGTTTTTTCAAATTCTATGAAAAATAACATTGGTAATTTGATAGGAATAGCATTGAATCTGCAGATTTCTTTGGGCAGTATGACCATTGTAACAATATTGATTCTTCTAATCCATGAACACGAAATGTTTTTTGTTTCATTTGTGTCATCTCTGATTTCTTTCACCAGTGTCTTATAGTCCCTTTAGAGATCTTTCACCTCCTACGTTAAATACATTCCTAGATATGTGTGTGTGTGTGTGTGTGGCTGTTGTAAATGGGATCATGTTCTTGATTTGGCTGTCAGCTTGAGCATTATTGGTGTATAGAAATGGTAATGATTTCTCTACTTTGATTTTGTATCTGGACACTTTACTAAAGTCATTTATCAGAATAGGAGCCTTTTGGTGGAGTCTGTGAGAGTTTTCTAGGTATAGAATAATATTTTCAGTGAAGAGAGATGATTTGATGATGTATTTTCCTATTTCGATGGCTTTGATTTCTTTTTCTTGCCTGGTTGCTCTGACTAGGACTTCCAGTACTATGTTGAATAGGAGTGGTGAGAGTTGGCATCCTTGTCTTGTTCCTGTTCTAAGTGGGGATGCATCCAGCTTTTGCCTGTTCAGTATGATGTTGGCTGTGAGTTTGTCATAGATAGCTCTTATTATTTTTAGATATGTTCTTTTGATGCCTAGTTTGTTGAAAGTTTTTGTCATGAAGGGTTGTTAGATTTTATCAAAAGCTTTCTCTGCATCTATTTAAATGATCACATGTGGTTTAAAAAGATTCTGTTTCTGTGGTGAATTGCATTTATTAATTTGCATATGTTGAACCAGCCTTGCATCCTGGAAATGAAGCCTACTTAATCATGGTGAATTAACTTTTTGATGTGCTGCTGGATTCAATTTTCTAGCATTTTGTTGAGGGTTTTTGAATCTGTGTTCATCAGGGATATTGGCCTGTAGTTTTCTTTTTTCTTTGTGTCTTTGCCAGCTTTTGGTATCCGGGTTATGCTAGCTTCATAAAATGAGTTAGAGAGGAGTCCCTCCTCCTCCATTTTTTGGAATAGCATCAGTAGGATTGGTACCAGTTCTTCTTTGTCTATCTGGTGGAATTTGGCCGTGAATCCATCTGCCGTGGGGCTTTTGTTTGTTGGTATTACTGATTCAACTTTGGAACTTGATAGTAGTCTGCTCAGTGCTTAAAAATTTTAAAAGGGAAAGGAGGTCTATTAATAGCTATGCCAGAAAGGCAGGCATAAGCTAGGAATATCTCAGACAAATGAGGACATGTGGTCACCCATAAGTGAACATGGCTGAGAGTCTCTAATTCCTTCAGAGTGAGAAAATGCCTTTTACAATATCCCTGTCTGTCCAGCTTCGTGCCTGGCTTCATGCCAGTATTGACACCAGCAATCTTTAATTGACAGTTGTCTTCTATTACAGAAAAGAATGAGAAGTAGAGCAGCACCCCATCCATCAACACTAAACATTTCATAATCCATTTCCTCTGTGATGAACAGAAGCTCCTTGGCTTTACGACTCTTGTTGTACTGGATGGTGCGTTAAAAAGAAAGAAAAATAGAATATTTTTCTTGCTGTCTGTATATTTTCAAGCCTTAGCTTATTATGTTTTTGAGCTTTCCTGACTCTACAGTTTAGGAACATTCTCCTCTGTACTATTTGTCCTTCTATGATTTGCACAAATCCTCATGAAATTTGAGGTCATCAGAGATTCCTGTTGATCTCTTTTGATATGCCTTCCTGCCCTCTCCTTTTTTGTTTTCTGAATTATTTGCGGAAGAAAAATTGAAATTTCTTTCTGAATAGTCTAATAAACCTCTTGAGCCTTCTTCCATTTCAGAGTTTCAGTCATGGTTTCATGTTCCCCTTTATTGGGACTTTTTTTGAAGGCTGCCTTCCTGGCTTCTATTCATCTGATTAAAGTTAATGTTCCTTTCACTAGCTCTCATGAGGCTTAGGATGTCATAGACACTTTTCCTATGGTTTCTTTCATTTTCACACTCCCAATCTACTTGGTGACCAGAATTAATTTGAAATATCGCAGTTTTTCTCATTGCTTATTCTATTATCTTCAGCATAATTTATACATTTCTGTTAAGAGATTCCTTTGCAGTTTTATTTTTCTTTAAGCCTCCCAATCCCTGGAGAAAATAAAAAACAAAACAAAACAAACTTGAAGAACCTGTTACAAAATGTAAATTTAGAGCAATTTGGAAAATCTTAACGTATTTATTGTAAAATTAAAACTGAGCAAAGTAGGAATATAATCATGGTATTTTAACAGTTAATAACAATGCCTTTTTAGTCATGTATCAAATCATATGCTTTGCACACAGAGTTATAGAATCATTAAATATGAGACAAGACAGAAATCAGGCCACTGTGAAGACATGGGAACTTTCTCATTAAAATGGCATATTGATTTGAAACAAGTTGTTAAGGAGCTTTTTTTTTCTTCCGTTTCCATGAGTGGATTTTAAATCTGCTCTCTTGGGAGGAAGAGTATGGCAGTCACACTTCTGTTGCTTGTATATTTCCAATTCCTCTTCTTCCTCCTCAAAGGAGGCATGACTGACCCCCTGAGTGAGGCAGATAAAGGTGCCCCACAGCCCATTTGCGACAGACCAGAGACACTGCAAGAAAGAACTGGCACTTGGGCTTCCATTCTCAGGCTCTTCAGGTGTTTGTTTTCTTGCTCCTTGTGATCACCAATGAAGCAGCCAGCATGAAGCTGGCTGACCCCCATCCTGTAATGAGTGGAGTCCTGAGGGTCCCAGGGCTGGGTTTAGAAAGTGATTTAGAAGGTACAATGTATTCTCCATTTGGCCTTTGAATGTTTTACAAGGGTACACTTAAAAATCTGATTTTTTTTAAACGTATGTTTTATATTAGAAGACATAAAAATTCAAATCCAATAAAGATACCATTTACAAGAAAATAAAGAGTTTTCTTTTTAAGTTTTAATTTGTGTAGGTATATGGTAGGTATAAATACTTATGGGGTACATGAGATGTTTTGATACAGGCATGCAGTGCATAATAATCACATCATGGGAAATGATGTCTCCATCCCTTCCAGTGTTTATGTTTACCCTTTGTGTTACAAACTATTCGATTACACTCTTTTAGTAAAATGTAAATTCAGTCATTATTGACGATAGTCACCCTGTTGTGCTATCAGATACTATGTCTTATTCATTCTTTCTAACTATTTTTTTAACCCATTAACCATCCCCTCTGCACGCCATCTCTCTTACTACCCTTCCCAGTCTCTGGTAACCTTCTATTCTCTATCTCTATGAGTTCAGTTGAAAAACCTGATTTGTTTTGTCAGTTGATGCTGGCCCTTGTACATTTATACTCTACTGCACAGAAACTAAGAAGTGATTAGGGGTGAAATATAATTTGGGCAGAAAAGTTCACCTTGGACTTTCCCAAAAAATATTTAGAGGGAGTGCTCTTTAGAAGAATGACAGTTTCATATTCTTTTGTTAATTCCCTCTCGGAACTTTAACCAGAAGTTTTGGCAGCCTGATTAGTCAGGGGTATTTTCTGAGAAAAGAATAATTAAGGAGGGATAATTGCACTAAAAGTAATTAAAGCATTTTTCAGCCATACTGATTTAATATTGTAGCAGACTTATATTACTGGCCAGGCAAATCAGTGGACTTCAATAAAAAGTGTAGAAATGTATCCAAACACCTGTAATCATTTAGTATATAATAGAAGTAGCATTCAAAATTAGTGGGACACAATATGTTTTATTCAAAATATAGTGTTGGCACAGATTTGGAGAAAATTAAATTTAGATTTATTTTTATCATAGTCTCTAAAATAATGTTCATAGGTATTAGGGAGTTAAATAATCCCTAGGGTTTATTGAGTATTTATTATGTGCCAGATATTATGCCATGCACTTTATATAGATTATCCAATTTATTACTTTTAACTGCTCTGTGAAGCAAATACTAATACTACTTACCAGTTTTATGATGAAGAAATTAAGGCACAGATCAGATTAACCACAGAGCAGTGGAGGCAGAATAAATCGTAAGATTAAGGTCAGTGTTAGGAATGGCTTCCAGTCCTCACGCTTTTAACCAATACTCCTTAAAAGAACTAAATGAAACTACTGCTGAATATGTATATGTAGTTGCAGCACAGAGATCTTTCAAAACTTGTCAGCAAAAACAAAAACCATGAAGGAACAAATTTAGCTACATAAAAACTAAAGGCCTCCCCTCTTGAAGAAAATACCATAAAGGAAATAAGATGAATCAATGATATTTTAAATGTGTATGACAGAGGATGGATTAATATATTTAATATAAAGTACCCCTTTAAAAAACTTAATATTCTAGGAAAAAAATGGACAGTAACATGAAACCAATATATAAAAGAAGTGTAAATGGCCCTAAACATGAAAAATGAGTAATCTTACTAGCACACAAATAAATGCAAACAAAATCAAGTCCTGCTCATTGGTTCCAATCACTAGTTCTGTTCTTTGTAAATCATTTTACTTTCTCCCTCAAGTATAAGGCCGGGCCATTTTCTTTCTCTTCTCTTTGGTCTCTGGAGAAGCATGACTTTATTCTTTTTGGAATAGTAGAAATGCAAAGACCTAAGTTTCTAACTTCAAAGAATCGAGGAAAAGCAGCAGAATTTAATGCAGTCTTCAAAATAATGTCTTAAGAATAAAATGAAATGGCAAAGCAAACAAGTAAACAAGTATTGCCAAGTAAAAAGAAAGGAAAAGGGTCTCACTTTTATTTATAAGTAAGGCACAGATGTGCATATGGATAAATACTAGTATGTAATGCACCAAATTGTTAACAGTAGTCATTTCTAAGTGGAAGGCTTATGGTTGAATATTTCTCTCTCTTTTTAAAAAATCTTTCCCTCTATTTTCCAAATATTCTAAATGGATGTCTCATATTTGTATTTAGGAAAGAAAATATGTATATATAGTGAAGTAAACACTCAAATCTAAAGCCAGTCCAGAGCATCATTTCCCTTTTCTTGTTATTTTTAGTTTACAAAGCTCAATCACATATACATTTTTATTTAAGAGAAACGCTACCACACGTATGTTCCCCCTGACACTTGTAGCAGCTTGATTTTCTATTTCACAGTTTTGAAGATGGTAGGAGATCAGTCAGGGTGGTGGGAAAAATTATACAGAGACACAAACCTTCTTGGAAGGCCGGGAGGTTCTACAAAAGCTTCAGGAAAGAATTTGACTGAAGGCAGCTGAACTCTCAGAGTAGATAACAAGGAAGTGTAAGGGAATTGATATAGGTAAGTTAGTTTACTTAGGCTTTGGAACCTTGGTTGCGGGGGTGCACAACCATATTAATTACCCACAAGTGTGTTGACTTAAGGCCTTTGTCTTTATTGCTGTACTGAATAAATGCCCGCAGCTGCCGCTTGTGGAGACTGTGACTCTTTATGGCATCCTCCTTGATGTCTGTGAGTGGCCTGGTCCCCCAGCCACGTGGCCAGGTGAAAAACCTGTGTCTGTGTAAGTGTTTTCATCCGTCGTTTGGCCAGGGTCTGCTGGTCTGGTCGGGCAGGAGATGAAGATGATTTTTTTTTTCCAATCTATTATTGGGATTTCTAGTCTTCCTTATTTACATAAAGTGTATTCCTCAATTCCAGTTCCTTTGAGCACATCATCCCTGGTTCCCTGGTGTAAAGAATAGAAGTATTTTGCTCCGGTTGATCTAGAATGTGGTCTTCTTATAAACTGTTAATAGATAAACCCAATGCTGCAGGATTCATCTTGGACCATGTTGCAGTATTGAGTGAACTGTGGACCTAGATAACAGGTGATACCCGTTCCTCACATTTATCATCCCCAAACTTCTTGGATTGGATGGTCTCTTAGGCTCCTTCCAAGACTGCCAGTTTTAGATCCTGTTCTCTGCTCATCCAGTCCTGCTCATTGGTTCCAATCACTAGTTCTGTTCTTTGTAAATCATTTTACTTTCTCCCTCAAGTATAAGGCCAGGCCATTTTCTTTCTCTTCTCTTTGGTCTCTGGAGAAGCATGACTTTATTCTTTTTGGAATTTGAGTTCACCAACATTTAGCTTCTGTTCAGAACTGCCTTCCATGACTCTGGGAGCCATAACTCAGCCCGTGGCTCCTGGACTGTTGTTGGAAGTGTGTGGCCTCAGCATATATTATGCCATCAACTCACTCAGCTGAATCTCACCTCTTCTTTCTGCCTACTTCTCTTTATTTATTTTCCCATTTCTCCTTTTGAACTCATATGCCTTTTAAAAGCTCTAGTTGCATTAAATTCTTTCCCAGTGGCTCAGGCCATTCCAGGCAACACATCATCAGCTGCAGGCTGTTGTTTCTTCTTAAAAATTAATATAACCTTTCGCATCTCTTTACTTAATTTTAGTTTCTCGTTTCCTGCTTTAGAGAAGACAAATCTATAATGAGGATTAGGGAGGAGTTTCCCTATGCGTACACAGGCCACAGGCCTTCTTTCCTACAAGCTTTAAATCACTCTGCAGAGGCTCCTTCTCTGGATTTTCCCCACTCACTCCACCCCCACCACAATGGCTTACTAATTAAACGACTGAATTCAAAGGTTCAAGTGCATTCCCAGCATACACACTATGTCATTAGGTTTATGCACACAAAGTAGTTTTACTGAATGTATACTTTTGACCTGTTTAGGCAAACACTTTCTTCCTAAAGCCTGCAGACTCCGGAGTTCAGAAGTTCTGAAATTCACAGAAGCTGAGAGTGATAGAAGCTTGGAACTATTATACATGCCCTCTGATTTCAAAGTTCATGTTCATAAAACATTGATTGCCCTAATAATTCATAAATGTTAGAAATTCATATTTGGTTTACTAATGCAGTGTAGTTGTTCTCTTGTTTGTAAATTGGAATTGTACGTGACGTTTTTTTTTGGGGGGGAGGTGGTGGTTTTTACTGCTAAGAAAATATGTCGGTGTCCACTGCTCTGTTAGGTTGGTACAAGAGTATTTGTGGGTTTCACCACAATTAAAAACCACAATTCCTTTTGCACCAATGTAATATTTAATGTCAGGCAAGCAACTTAAAGCTCACTTTTTCTTTCTAAAAGGTTATTTCTGTGGGTAGGCACAACCTGACTTGATCTCTGTGATTCCATATTAATTTCCGTATGCCTTATTTTCTTCACCTAAAAAAAATGAAGACAATACCTCATGGATTTCTCTTGAAGAATAAATAATAGAAATCATGGTAGCACTCAGTAAATATAAATTGCCGTACGAACATTACTAAATCACAGCCACTGTGCTGTCTACATAAACACTTTTCTTTTGGGTTCCTTGCTAATGCATTAATCTGTTGCCAGAGGTAAGACGCTGCAACTGACCTCAGAAGTGGATGAATTGGTTTCCCTGAATACACATAGCCTTCAAAGGCGATGCTTACTGATGAGAGGCAGAACATTATTATTATTATTATTGACAAACACAGCTACTCTGTGAACACAAGCATCTCCAACATGCAGAAATAACCCCTCTCTGTCCCAGCTGTTAACTCTGATCTCCTTTTAGTGGCTGCGATTCTGTTTGATAGGTTTTTAAAATTTTATTTTATTTTGTTTTGTTTTATTTATTTATTTATGAGACAGAGTCTCACTTTGTCATCCAGGCTAGAGTGCAGTGGCACAATCTCCGCTCACTGTAACCTCCACCTCCCAGGTTCAAGTGATTCTCCTGCCTCAGCCTCCTGAGCAGCTGGGATTACAGGCACGTGCCACCAAACCTGGCTAATTTTTGTATTTTTAGTAGAAACCATGTTGGTCAGGCTGGTCTCGATCTCCTGACCTTATGATCCACCCTCCTTGGCCTCCCAAAGTGCTGGGTTTACAGGAGTGAACCACTGTGCCCAACCAGTTTGGTAGGTCTTACTTCCAAAATAGCATGAGGAGAAGTGGCAACTGTTAGATCTCTCACCAATTCAAATGCCCATAAGATGCCTCAGGCAGTCAAGGCTGGCTTTTGCCTAAGCCCCTCTTTCACATTCCTCACTGTTTTGACTACCAGAAGAAAAGGGTGTGGGGCACAGTCAGCAAGTTACTCTAGTTATCTTACCCCAATCTCCAAATCCCCAGAAGTCTAACATTTAATGGCCCTTGGAATGATTTTATTGTTGTTATTTCTAGTCTATAGTTTGTAACCCCACTCCTCCCCTCCCCCACAAACGGAAAGCCAATACTAAAAGTTCAGTGGGCAGTTCCCTGAATTTGATGATTGGTAGGCAATTTAAGATAAATTTTACTATTTATGTTACATTACCAGCCATGAAGAAAGGGTTGAGTACAATATCTATTTCTCTCAATATGAGAAAGTGCAGAGATTAGCCCATTTTCTGTGTGTTTCTGTAAATATAGTTACCCTGGAATGTGATTTTAATGCTATATTTTCCCTTGTGTCATGCTTTGGAATGTTTCTACCTTGGGAATCAGTTAAATCACCTGTGGATGTTTTAAATAATCCTTGTGATTAAGCAAGTAAAATATCTTCTTTAGATTTGGACCAGCTATTTGGTTTCCGTCATCATTTTGGACATTATTTGATAAGTTAAAACAGTAATACTCATTCAGATGCCTAATACGTTTGTAATGAGATATCCAAGAAAATGTCATCTCATGTGTTTATTTCTAGATAGTATCCATCAGAGATATGCATGGTTTAAGATGAATAACCAGTAGTTGGGACCAAGAAGGATGATGTATTAGTCCGTTTTAACACTGCTATAATGATACTGAAATAGAGAGACACACAGTGAAAGACAGAGACAGAGAGAGAAAGAGAGAGGCCATAATCCAATCACCTCGCACCAGATCTCTCCCTCAACACATGGAGATGATAATTCGAGATGAGATTTAGGTGGGGATACAGAGTCAAATCATATCAGATGAAATGTTTTAAATTTTCCATTATATTTGAAAAGATTATGGGATGCCATTGGGATCTCATAGGATAAGTGGATAGAGAAGATTGTGGTACAGAACTTAACCAGATGGTCTGATAGGGTGAGTTCTGAATATTACATTGAAAACATGAGTGAATGATAGACTGGCAAAGGAATATGAAGAGCTAAGGATATTTTTATTGTCTTTATGACAATATAAAAGTTATGAAAAGCACATTTACGCAGAATCAATCACATTTTCTTTCTGAAAAATAAAACCTATGTTGCACCCTCCATTTTATGTATGTTATTTTTTCACTTTTCTGGCCAAATTTTCTCAGTTCTGTTTCTTTGGGTCACGTCTTGCATTTGCCAGAGACATTTCCTCCAATCAATGATTATTTGCATTCGTTCCCTGTGGCTCTTCCTGAATTTTTTCAATGGCGTAGTAATTTTTTCTTGAACATTTCCTACTGCTTTAATTTTCACTCCTGTTTTAAATTCTTCATTAACTTTAATTAAGCTTTCCCAAGGCTTAAATACCTATAAAACTTTTAAAAACTTAATCATTTGATTTGCCTGCTCAGCTTCCCTAGTCTTACCTGGTTTTAAGACTGTTACACCTAAAATTGTGCCTGGGAGATGGTGTGATCACAGAAGGGAAAAGAAATGATGACATTGTTATTGAAAGTTTAATGATGAGTTTCACTGGAAAAATCTCCAACTTCCGTGTTCTTTGTGTTTCATGCTGATAAGCCGCTAATAATTGTAAATGCCTTCATTTTAGATTTAATTTATTAAAAACACTTACAGTTTTCAAGTCCACATAAATACTGGGTACAATTCATTCGGTCTAGAAGAAAATGAGCCTTACATTGTCCTTTGCAGATTTTGTTGCTTACCTCAGCAAGGCTCTTTGATTTTAATTGTGTAGACCATACACCTGCCATAATTTTTCTGAGTAAGAATTTGGAACTAGAGGTTGACCTTAAGGATAAAGTGTCTCATTTTTCTTCAATGTGAAGATAAAGAAATTAAAGCCCAGAGAGGTTAAGTTTGCAGAGCAGGATACTAGCAGAGCCAGAGCAGAACCCAGGGATTTGAATGCTCTGAGGTCTGTTCACACAACAGTCACTAGGGACTGTCAATATAACCATAAGCTGGAAAGACCGTCAGTTGGTCTGAAAAATCACACTTGTCACCTCACCTAATTCAGGTCCAGATGTAGAAGAATAATAAGAATGTGGCTGAATCTGCTTAGGGGTCTAGTTATTTCTATAAACGGGTATATAGAGAGTTCACTTTAATTCAAATGGATGCCATTTCCTCTTGACTCTATGGAAAGCTGTAACTCTCTTATGATCCCACTATATGGACTCTCGGACTATGCCTTTGTGACCTTCAAATCCAGCAGTTGTTTATAGTTTGTGTTATAAGATGTCCTGCCAGTTATCAAAGGTATCTTTTCTATTATTTGAGATAGCCTTGTGTTCAATTGTTTCCTCTTCTTCCCCACAATGCATATTACCAGGATAGGCTCTGTTACTACTTCTGAGGATGAAAAACAGAAATATAGTTTGCTCTTTGATTAGAAAGGAAACAACACTATTGAACTGAAGTGCATTAAAACAAATACCCAGAGTATTCATGGGTATTCTTGTTCTAGATTAATTGCCCTGGACTATTATTTTTATTTGAGCTTTATGATTTTTGAAGTTTCCATATGTAACATAATCTCTTTTTTATTGTAAGCCATAGAAGCAGCTGAAAACTGAACCAGTTGGATAAAATAAGTATATTTTCTGTAAAGGTTTATGTACTTTCAGAAACTAATTCTTGTCTATATAATCAATATAATTTTCTTCTTATTTCTGTTGTAGTTACCTTATTTAATATAATTTGAGACAAAATTCAGTTATTTTAATGCAAAAAGGCAAGAGTTTTATCTTCTTATTAATGAGGCCACTTATTTGGCCATTTCTGTGAAATAAATGGATTGAATGAATCCCCCTAATTGAATTGCCTGTTTTAGTATGGATCACCCTCTCTTTACCTCCTTTTTTTTTTTTTCCTTTTGAGGCAGGATCTCACTCCGTCACCCAGTTTATTTTGGAGTTTCCAAAATCATGAGTTGGTTCAAATAATTGTAAACAAACAAAAGTAGATATGATTACATTTTAATTAATCAGAACTGAAGCAATTATAATCCTTTATTTAATCCAAAATTATTTAACTTGATTTGCAGTGGCAATCATAGTTCACTGCAGCCTCGAACTCCTGGGCTCAAGTAATCCTCCACCTCAGACTCCCCAGTAGTTGGGACTACAGGTATGTACCAACACAACTTGCTGTTTAAAAAATGTTTTTGTAGAGATGTATTCTCACTATCTTGCCTGGCTGGTTTTGGCCATTTTTGAACTCTTTTGATTCTCACACATTTTATAGAGTTTTGCCTAAAGTACACAGCTCTTTATTCCTTATGGGGATCTTAAAATA
Source organism: Macaca fascicularis (assembly GCF_037993035.2). NCBI lineage: Eukaryota > Metazoa > Chordata > Mammalia > Primates > Cercopithecidae > Macaca > Macaca fascicularis. Next base: position 168,314,029 of record NC_088377.1, on the reverse strand, counting down.
TGGAGATCCCTATTTTATTGGGATGAGGTCAGTGTTCCTGTGACTAATCACTAACTGAGTTACATATGTCACTGAGGAAAACTGTTCATCTAAGCTACAGAGATTCCTGACATTGGGAAGGAGACACATAGAATTAGCCTTAAGCCTGTTAGAATAAAGAGTGTAAGCCTTCTGTATTAGTCATAGTTCTTTAGAGAGATATAATTAATAGGATATATATACATATATAAAGGGGAGTTTATTAAGGAATTAACACACAATCAAAGGTCCCACAATAGGCGGTCTGCAAGCTGAGAAGCAAGGAAACCAGTCTGAGCCCCAAAGCTGAAGAACTTGGAGTCTGATGTTTGAGGGCAGGAAGCATCCAGCATGGGAGAAAGATGTAGGATTGGAGGCTAAGCCAGTCTAGTATTTTCACATTTTTCTGCCTGCTTTATATTCTGGCCATGCTGGCAGCTGATTAGATGGTGCCCATCAGATGATTTCTTTGTTACCCACTTTGTCACCCAGATGAAGGGTAGGTCTGCTTTTCCCAGCCCACTGACTCAAATGTTAGTGTCCTTTGGCAACACCCTCAGAGACATACCCAGTATCAATACCTTGCATCCTTCAATCCAATTAATTTTTCACTCAGTATTAACCATTGTAAGTCTACCCTTGTCAACTTGAACCCATACACGTCTGAGATCACACATTATCTTCAAATAAAGACAATAATAAGTCATAATTACACCTAACATAATGCAGCTATCTTTCATACAACCAGAAACGCACCAATCCCCAACCCAAATGCTATTACATAAAGCTAACAATACTTAAATGCTATTATGAAGTCAATAAATCTGATGTCACATGATAAAAGAAAAAGGAAATAAAATGAAAATATTTTCTTAGTTCAAGTATATACGTGCACAAACGTGTTTTTAACAAAAGAAGGAGGAAATACCCATGACAATTACAATCGTCGTTTCTGCAGCTAGTCACGTGGTCATAGCTGGTATTGATGACTACCTTCTTCTACTACCCATTCTGTATGCCCTTTGCCTTCAGCAAGCACCTCAGCAGGTCATGGTTTTTTTCTGGTGCAGTGACCCAGACCTTCATTCCTGAGGGGTCTGGGCCATTTGTAGTCCTGCCTGGATCGGGCTGTTGTAGTTTCCCATTTACCTGAATCACAGGGCATGATAATACTGAGAGACACCCTAATTGATCTGTATTCCGTGCATACTCTTCCTTACCTCCGTTGTGGAGTAGTAGACTGATTTCATCTTGATAGTCTGGGTCAATCGCCCCAGTGAAAACTGTTAACTCCCTTCTTAGTCTGTTGACTTAAAGGTAGGAGGAGCCCAAAGTGTCCAGGTGGCAATCTTAACATCCAGTTTAATGGAATTATTGTTGTGTCTCCTGGTGGCAGCATTCCTCCCTCTGGAACTAAGACTTCTAGGTGAGCAGAACATAACGTCACAGTAACAGGAAGCAAAACTTTTGCTAGTGGATCACTAAGGGTGATGGTGAGTGGTGCCATTTCCACTTCTACCCCTTGATTCCTGGACCCATGAATCCTGGCTATGGGAGAAACAGTGCCATATATAGGACGCTGATTCAGAGCATACATAGCCTTCTAGAGGACTTTGCCCCAGCCCTGCAAAGTATTATCACCTAGTTGGCATTTTAATTGTGACTTCAAAAAGCCAGTCTGCCATTCTGTCAATCCTGCTGCTTCAGAATGATGGGGAACATGCTAAGACCAGTGAATTCCATGAGCATGAGCCCACTGCTGCACTTCTTTAGCCTTATAGTGAGTGCCTTGGTCAGAGGCAATGCAGTGTGGGATACCATGACAGTGGATAAGGCATTCTGTGAGTCCATGGATGGTAGTCTTGGCAGAAGCATTGTGTGCAGGACAGGCAAACTCATATCTGGAGTATGTGTCTGTTCTAGTGAGGACAAACCTTTGCCCTTTCTCTGATGGAAGAGGACCAATATAATCAACCTGCCACCAGGTAGATGGCTGATCACCTCAAGGAATGGTGTCATATTGAGGGCTCAGCATTGGTCTTTGCTTCTGGCAAATTGGGCACTCAGGAGTCGCCACAGCTAGGTCAGCCCTGGTGAGTGGAAGTCCATGTTGCTGAGCCCATGTGTAACTTCCATCCCTGCCACAATGGCCACTTTGTTCATGGGTCCATTGGGTGATTACAGAGGTGCTGGGGAAAGAGCCTGAGTGTTGTCCACAGAACGGGTCATCCTCTCCACTTGATTATTAAAATCCTCCTCTGGTGAAGTCACCCATTGTTGAGCACTCACATGGGATACAAATATCTTCATAGTTTTTGACCACTCAGAGAGGTCTGTTCACACACCTCTTCCCCAAATTTCTTTGTTGCCAATTTTCCAATCATACTTCTTCCAAGACCCTGACCATCCAGCCAAACCATTGGCTACAGCCCATGAATCAGTACATAATCACACATCTGGCTATTTCTCCTTCCATGGAAAGTGCACATCCAGATGCAGCTTGAAGTTTTGCCCACTGGGAAGATTTCCCTTTACTGCTGTCCTTCAGGGATATCCTAGAAAGGGGCTGTAATGCTACAGCTGTCCACCTTTGGGTGGTGCCTGCACATTGTGCAGAACTATCTGTGAATCGGGCCCTAGTCTTCTCTTCCTCTGTCAACTGATTATAGGGAACTCCCCGTGAGGCCACTGGTGCAGGCTGGGGGAGAGAAGGCAGGGTGGCAGGACTGGAGACCTTGGACATTTGAGTCACTTCCTCATGTAACTTCAGGACCTGCTGAAGCTGGATCACATATATACCACTTCCATTTGATGATGGAATGCTGTGGCACATGACCCACTTGTTGACTAGATGGGTCAGAAAGCACCCAGTTCACGATAGGCAGTTCAAGTCACATGGTGACTTGATGACCCATAGTCAAATGTTCAGTTTCCACCAAAGCCCAGTAACAGGCCAAGAGTTGTCTCTCAAAAGGTGAGTAATTATCTGCAGAAGATGGCAGAGCCTTGCTCCAAAATCCTAGAGGCCTCTGCTGTGATTCACCTGTGGGGGTCTGCCAAAGGCTCCAAACAGCATCCCCATCTGCCACTGACACCTCAAGCACCATTGGATCTGCTGGGTCATATGACCCAAGTGGCAGGGCAGCTTGCACAGCAGCCTGGACCTGTTGCAGAGCCTTCTCCTTTTCCGCACCCTACTCAAAACTGGCAGCCTTTCGGGTCACTCGATAAATGGGCCAAAGTAACACACCCAACTGAGGAATGTATTGCCTCCAAATCCAAGTAGACCCACTAGGCATTGTGCCTCTTTCTTGGTTGTAGGAGGGGCCAAATGCAGCAACTTATTCTTTACCTTAGAAGGAATATCTCTACTGACTCCACTCCAGGTACCAAAATCTGTATTAGTCAAGCTTCTCAGATGGAGAGAACTAATAGGATAGAATATAAAGGACAGTTTATTAAGGAGTGTTAACTCACATGAGCACAATGTCCCTCAACAGGCTGTCTGGAAACTGAGAAGCAAAGAAGCTAGTCCAAGTCCCAAAGCTGAAGAACTTGGAGTCTGATATTCAAGGGCAGGAAGCATGCAGTACAGGAGAAAGATGTAGGCTGGGAGGCTAAGTCAGTCTAGTCTTTCCACATTTTTCTGTCTGCTTTATATTCTGGCTGTGCTGGCAGCTGATTAGATGGTGGGCACCCATATTAAGGGTGGGTCTGCCTTTCCCAGCCCACTGGCTCAATGTTAATCTCCTTTGTCAATACCCTCACAGACACACACAGGGTCAACCTTGACACAAGGTCATACCTTGCATCCTTCAATCCAACCAAGTTGACGCGCAGTATTAACTATCATACCCTCTAAAGTGGATCTCCCTCCTTTGTCTCTGTTATCACATCTATAATAGATAATTCACATTTGGGATCCACATTTTTTAGACATAGATTAAGGTAGTATGATTTACTTGACTAAGAAATGCACCAAGCTAATATAGCTTTTAAAAAGTGAATCTATCTATGATCATGAGACTGTCTTCCCACAGCCATTTCTTAAATGAATGGCGAATGAAGTCTCCAAATTATATCATCCCTATAGGGATGCCACAGAAGTAAAGATAACTACTTCAATAAATATGGTGGGGATGTGGTGTTTCCCTATATTCTTCATCTAAGAATTATATTGCTCTAATAAGTAGGTCTTAATATGAGTGTCATTGTTCAGCATTTGTTAATTTAAAGGTATCATTTAAATCATAGTAAATTTTTCTGTTTGAGTTTATGTGTATGTTTGAGAATATGGAGTTTTTAAATACCCAACTTGTTGGTATCTACCAGAAAATGTCATGACTGATCCAGAAGCATAAATGCATCCAGTCATCTGAGAAATTAGCCAGATTTGGCTTCTGGTTTTGGATCTTAGCTAATGAATCTGTCCTGTTAGACAGTTATATTATTCTTACCCTTCTCTTTAGAGCCATGACAGACACCACACAAAGGAAACACTACAGACCACAGAGGAATCATGGATATTGTGATTGACAATGATTAATTCAAATATTGGACAGATATTTTTGAACAGCAACTCTGTGTACCTGGCACTACATTAGGCATAAAATATTAGAGATAGATAAAATAGACCAATTGTGATTTTTTTATGAAAATCGGAAGATTTTAATTAAAAACACAGTTTTAATGAAAATCAGATAGGGAGGATAGATAATAAACAATCACATTAAAAATCAGTGATTTCTGGGAACTGTGATATGTATATAGGGGATGGCTTGAGAGTGTAATAAGGACTCTTTGCTGACACTGACAGGATAAAAAAGGTCTCTCTGAAGTTTGGAATGAGGTCACATTAGGTGGGCAGCACCTTCCTGGCAGAGTAAACAGGTTGTGCAAAGGTCCCAAAACAGAAAAGCCTATCTGTTTTAAGGAGGTGAAATGAGGTAAGATCCTGGAGAATTAAATGTGGGGTGGTGCATACGATGCAGCTAAGGAGCTAGCCAGAATCTAAATTGTTCATTGTTTTGGAAGTGATAGTAAGGACTTTGGATTTCTTCCAATGTACAATGGCACACCATTGAAGAATTTTGATTAAGGTAATTACATGATTTTGTTTCTAGAAATTTACTTTGCTATGAAGAAAATGCATTGGAAGAGAACAACATGGGAAAAGGATGAGACATTTTACAAGCAGATGTTTTGGTGCATTTGTGAGATAATGGTGATTCAACTTAGGGTGGTAACAAATGCAGATAGAAATGAATGGACAAATTTGAAGTGTATTTTGAGGCAAAACCGACCACTTGGAAAATGTTTAAAGAGAGAGTTTTCAATGATGGCTCCAGATTCTTCATGTAAGCACCTCTGGATGGTGTTGCCATATGCTAAGACGCAAGTGGTTTGGAATGGAGGAGAGGGAGCTCAATAGTTCATTTCTGCATGTGTTTAATTTGACATGACTATGAAATATCTGAGTTGGACGGTCAGGGGCATAGCTGAATATATGAATCTGAAACTTGAAGAAGGGAATAAGTTGAGTTAGATATTTGACTAGAATTTTTCATTGCAGGTAATAAAAGCCAAATGTGGCAAATTCAACCCATAAGATATATATCTGTAAGTGTATATATATTTATAGGTATATATCTTTCTATATTTATATCTATCTATCTATCTATCTATCTATCTATCTATCTATCTATCTATTTAGAGAGCAAGACCCCCCCTAAAATCCTCACAATAAATGTGCTTATACATTTATTGATTTAGGGGGGTCTTGCTGTGTTGTGTAGGCTGGCCTTAAGCTACTGGGTTCAAGCAATCTTCCCACCTCAGCCTCCTGAGTAGCTGGGACTACAAGCATGCACCACTGTGCTTGGTTCCTAAAAGAAAAAGAGATTTATTAAAAGATACTGTGAAGTTTGCAGACTTTCCATGATGACCCACTGGGAACAAAGCCCTAGAATCACCACCCAAAAATCATCTGAGAAAAACAACATTGCTGCCACCCCTGGGCAAAATCATGATGGCTTGTAGTAAATATAGCACCAGCCCTGGCCATTATATGCAGGAAATGGGACAACCATCTCTCTTCCTCTGGCAAGAGTTGTTTAATGAAATGCAACATGAGAGAACAATTACAGAAGAATGACACCGATAGTATTACCAGCTACAAAAACACAACTATAGAATGTTTACTATGTGCCAAGTACAAGATTAAGCACTTTACATGGATTATATCATTTAATCACTACAAAAAACCAATGGAGGAAAATAATTGCTATCCTCATTTTATAGATGAGGAAGTTTAAAAGTTTATAGATGAATCTAGTATGTGGTGGGCCTTTGATTCAGACTTACTGAAGCCTGCAGAACTCCTCTTAAGCATGTGGGTGGTATTACACAGCTGAGCGGTTATGGCCAGGAAGAATTGATAAGTGTCTCCTGGTTTGGCAACATGGACACAATTTGTAGCCTTTGAAATGGAAGCTTCAATGTTGATAGAGGGAGGAAATTAAAGAGGAATGAAGAGTGAAGGAAGAGGGGTTAATGAGTGGAGATAGCCTTTTAGGTAACTTTTTTGAGACCTTTAGCTGAAAAGAAAAGTAGAAAGATCCAGTGGTAGCTGAAGAAGGATCAGGGTATCAAAGGAACTTCCTTCCTCCCCTCCCTCCCCTCTTCCCTTCCCTTCCCTTCCCTTCCCTTCCCTTCCCTTCCCTTCCCTTCCCTTCCCTTTCCTTCCCTTCCCTTCCCTCCTTCCCTCTTTCCCTCCTTCCCTCCTTTTCTCTTCCCTTTCTTCTTCTCTCTCTTCCACCCTGAAGACACTTCTTCCTTTAATCCTAAAGTAAAGCAATGTGCATTTGAAAGCAGATAGGTTAAGTCTTGGCAGGGAAGAAGAGGTTAAGAAAGCAGTAAGACATAATAACCTGTGAATAGAGGTCCCTGGGCATGTGAAGGGATGATGGCCAGAGTGCAGTGGGATTGACCCTTAATGTAACATTTTATCTCTACTTCAGCTGTAGAGACAGAGAGGGAGGGGGTGAGTAAAAGACCTTGAAAATTCAGTTTTGGAATAAAAGTAGGGGCTATGGTGTATGACTTCTATTTTCCCTGGTAAGATATAGGGTAAGATCATCAGCTGAGGCAACAGGAAAATGGAAACTGAGATTTAGTAGGAGATAGAAGAGGGGCAATATGTGTTGAGCCCAGTGAGAGAGAGCCAGATGGCTAAGAAATCTAGTGAGATTTCCAGGCAGTGAAGTCTTGAATATTAATGATCATGAAGTTGAAGTACTACTTAGTACTAATCAGACAAGCCATTTCTCTTTCCCTCACCAGAAAAACATTTTAAAGTTGTAATGTGGTCACTCAATGAGTTCTTCCTGTTCACTACATAGACAAAATTAATCAATTGATATGGTGCTGTTGCAGTATAGAGTTTAATTGACATGAGTTCAGTCCACGTGGGAGAACTGGAGCTATCACTCAAATCAATCTCCCTAACAGCTTGGAGGCTAGGGTTTTTATGGACAGTTTGGTGGGCAAGGGGTTAGGGAATTGATGCTGTTGATTGGTTGGGAATAAAATCATAGGGGTGTGGAAAACGCTCCGGGTGTGCTGAGTCTTCCTCTTGGTGGGGCCACGGGACCAATTGAGTCATGAGTCACCAGTTTTAGTGGGATTCATCTGAAAAAGTACTCAAAAACCAATCTTAGGTTCTACAGTAATGATGTTATCTATAGGAGCAATTGGAGAAGTCAAAGATCTTGTGACCTCTGGCCACAAGACCCCTGAGCAGTAAGAGATTAGAGAAACTATACCTACATCTCAGCAGAGTTCAGGTTCTGCCCATCATCCTATTCTTGTGGCCTTTTATTAGTCTAACAAAGGTGGTTTTTGGTCTCTGAGCAAGGAAGGTGTTAGTTTTAAGGGGAGACTAATGTCATCCTAGCTTTCAAGTTAAACTATAAACTAAATTCCTTCAAAGTTAGCTTGGCCTATGCCCAGGAATGACCAAGGACAGCTCAGAGGTCAGAAGTAAGGTGGCATCAACCCTGTCAGACTTCTCTTGCTATCATAATTTTGCAAAGGCAGCTTCAATAACACTGGGGAGAATGGAGAATGGACCGTAGACTGAACAGAACTCAGAACAGGGAGACATTAGTATCCTCACAGAGAATAATATTCTTCCTTTTGGGAAAATGATTATCTATTATGACCTTTTCTGAGTGTGGTTCCCTGGACCCTGGTCATGGCTGTCACTGCAGACAACATCCAGTTATTTGTCTTGATAACCAACTATTAAACTAAAATAATTCACTGTGTTGCCAGTTGTTCTTTCCCCACTGTGGGAGTTAGAAAGCATGTTGAAATTGGTTATATCATATAATACTTGCACTGTATATACAGTCTTCCCGAATAGGGAAGATTTAGGCAATAGTCTGGGAAGTGAAGTGCGAGCTAAGCTATACACAGAAAACTAGCCAATGTTTTCATGAGATTTTGATTGAATAGACTAATTTTCAATCGGAGGAAAACCATCCTCTTTTGCAGCATCACTTCTGTCCTTGGGGATGTATCATTTCTGTCCATGGAAAACACTGCCATATGGTCGTAGCATCAGATATATTTAATCCTTGAAAATTAGATCTTAAAGCAGAAAAGCCAAGGGGTGATGTGAGTTCTCACACTTTGTCTACATTCCTTTCAAAAACTCAACCAAATTATAATGAAAGAGGGAATATTTATGAGTAAAGTATGAGGCTGCTGTTGACATGAGGCATTTATGATTCAAACTTTACATTTGCATTTGAAAATACAATATATTTTAATATTAAACTTCATTCCACAAATACAGTTTGGACTGATTCATTCCCAGCACTGAAGGACAAATTCTGGAATTGCAACATTGTTCCAAGATGCCACCTAATGTAAGATTCACCATTGACTTGAGAAGCATATTTCTGCAAAAGATGAAATGCTATATTAAATGTACGTGATTTCCTTTTAACTAAACCCACTTTTTCATATATTTATTCAAATGATTTCATTTCACTAGACTCTTCTGTATCATGATCAAAAAAGTTGAGTCTAAGCCTTCATCATATACATTCTATGCATTATGCATGACCTTTGGTGACCCTGTGTTGAGCGACTTTCCAAAACCTGTGCTTCTGATTTTGACCTCTTCACTTGCCTTAGCTTTGACAGAATAATGTTGAAGCATAGGGAAGAGTACCAGGTTTTGTTGGCATTTCCTATTTTGTTGAATTTCCAGTTTTAAATTTTCCATAATAGAAGTAGATACTCCTGGATATTAAACAGTTTTTCTTGAACATCAGCTGGAAGCTTTTGAAAGTAATTGAGTTTTAGTCTGTAATTAAACACAGTGGATCTCTGGAACTTCTCATAGTTTTTGAAATCTTATGATATTCCAAGATATTTGACAAATTCTATTGCTTTTAATTATCCTTTTGCATGTGTATTAGGTGATTTTTAAATTTAATAACTGTACATATACATGGATATATACACACATATAAATATACACAAGATTTTAATTATATGTGTATACTTTCTTAAAAATTGGAAACCACTTGATGTTGAACTTATAATACACATTTTTTTTTTTACCTACAGTGATTCATTGCTTCAAACTCTATATCTATATATATCGTCTATCTATCTATACATATATATATACACACACGCATATTTAAGACAAGTTCTCACTCTGTCACCCAGGCTGTGGTGCAGTGGCACAATCTCAGCTCACAGAAACTTCTGCCCCACCGGGTTCAAGCGATCTTCCTACCTCAGCCTCCCAAGTAGCTGGGACCACAGGCAGGCACCACCATGCCCGGCTATTTTTTTGTATTTTTAGTAGAGACGGATCTTGCCATGTTGCCCAGGCTGGTCTCAAACTTCTATGCTCAAACAATCTGCCCTCCTCACCCTCCCAACTTGCCGGGATTATAGGCTTGAGCCACTGCGCCTGGCCAGCTTCTAACAATGCGAATAATAATGATAGTTAACATTTATTGAGCACTTCCTATGTGCCAAACACAATTCTTGGCACTCATTAATATTTACTCATGTAATCCTTACACTTACCCTATTGTCACCCCCATTTTACAGATAAGCTACAGGAGAGAAAGTAACTTCCCCAGAGTCACATGGCTCTTGAGTGGTAGAACTAGATCAAAAGTTTTGATTCCAGCAAGTGTGTTTTTGATCACTAGCAACACCGCCTCTTAAAGAAAATGTGCTTTCTTCAAGTTTATCTCTATCAAATTTGGTATAACAATCCTTTGCTTGAATGTTGTATTACAGTATCATCTTTTTTTTTTTTTTTTGAGACAGAGTCTCACTCTGTCGCCCAGGCTAGAGTGCAGTGGTGTGATCTCGTCTCACTGCAAGCTCCACCTCCCGGGTTCACGCCATTCTCCTGCCTCAGCCTCCCGAGTAGCTGGGACCACAGGCGCCCGCCACCATGCCCAGCTAATTTTTTTGTATTTTTAGTAGAGACGGGGTTTCCCCGTGTTAGCCAGGATGGTCTCGATCTCCTGACCTCGTGATCCGCCCGCCTCAGCCTCCCAAAGTGCTGGGATCACAGGCAGGAGCCACTGCGCCTGGCCTACAGCATCATCTTTTTTGATGACATTTTAAATCACAATTAGAAATAAAAATGTAAAGTCCAATCACATGTGGTGCTTCCAGTGAAAGTGACGCAGGGATGAGCATCAGATACCTTCAGCACAAAGCCGAGTTGTGCAACGTGCTCCTCACAACCATTGTAAAATAGATACTCATTAAGAAATTTTTTTTTTTTTTTGTATTTTCGGTAGAGACGGGGTTTCACTGTGTTAGCCGGGATGGTCTCGATCTCCTGTGTAGGAAATGTGTTCTTTAGACTAATGAGATACAGTAACAATAATAAACAGCTACTATTTATTCAGTGCTTCCTATGTGGCTGACCCTTTATGACAGAGGATGCTAGTGCCTACCTAATATCTACTCACTTTGTATGACTGAATGCAATCTAGTTTACTTTGGGAGAGCAATGTGCCCACCCAAGTTCTAGTTAGAGGAGCCCCCATAACAGTCTTGCCAATGAGGTGTAACCAGAAGACAGGAGGTTAAAGCGTGGAGAAGATTTCTTTTTTTCAGATAAAAAAAGAACAATTTTGCCACAAGAGACATGTGCTTTGGATCCTCATACCTTTGTGCCTCAGCTGATGTTGTCTGCTCTGCCATTTTACCTTTCCTGATCCCACCCACCCTCCAGTCTCTGCTGCAAGATCTCATGTAGTGGTGTAGAAAGAGGCCTGTGGATTAGTGGCCATGGGTAATTTTTTTTTACTAAATTAATGAGTCTTTCTAAGCTTCATTTTTCTCATCATAAAATGGTAAAACACCCTACTTGTCAGGGATGTAAGGATTAAATGGAATAATCTAAGAAGGCTTCTTCATATGGTAGCCGGAACAAAACAGTGAATGGTTTCTCAAAGAAGCTTTCTCATGTGCTCAGCAGAAATGATCTTGCTATTTCTCCCCCAAGGGCCACTCTATACCATGCTTACTCCAAGTCACGTGCTATTTTTTTTTCTTTATTTTGATTAATAGTATTTGTGTCTTTCTTACCAAATAAACGAAAGCTTCTTGAAGCCACTAACCCTAGCTCATAGTTTCTTTTTATTGCACTAAAAATATATGTTATTCTAGAGCTTAAGCCAGCTTAAATTTATCTCACAGATTTGCCGACTTTTTCTTTGTTTTGGGTTCAGAACAGTAGATGGTCAGTTTAAAAGGTTTTATTGAATAGTCACAGATCGTTGCACTAGGGACAAAGAGCAAGTAAATAGATATAGACTAGAGAACCTCTTAAAAAGTAAAGTATTCCCATTGCTAAGAGAACACTTGAAGAATATGATTCAAAATGAAATATAAGCTGATGTTAACTATGCAGGCTTTTGTCAGTGTCCAGCGTAGTAGTGTATAAAGCAGGTGATATGACATTTTATGGTGCATTGATACTAATTTTCTTTAAAAAGTGATAGCAATAGTAGAATATGTTGATTCACACTAGATAATTAAACACCCTCTTGGTTAAAGGTAATTCGCTTTTTAATGACTTATTACCGAGCAGTATGTTCTTTCAGTTATTTTGGGTTTCATATGGCAAGAAGGGTAGCAAAATATAATTCAGATGGGACCGCTCTTCTCATGAGCTTTCCCACCTGTATACACCTGAAATAAAGAGTGTGAATTCAGGAGAGGGGGAGAGAGGAGAAAGGAAGAAGGAAGAGTGGGTAGGAGGTATGGTCCAGAACAGCTACTGTAGTTTCAGAAAATGACAGGGATGGCCCCGTCTCTACTAAAAAATACAAAAATCTAGCCGGGCGAGGTGGCGGGCGCCTGTAGTCCCAGCTACTCGGGAGGCTGAGGCAGGAGAATGGCGTGAACCCGGGAGGCGGAGCTTGCAGTGAGCTGAGATCCGGCCACTGCACTCCAGCCTGGGCCACAGAGCGAGACTCCACCTCAAAAAAAAAAAAAAGAAAATGACAGGGATGGAAGGAGGGGAGTAGACATATGTTGTCAAGAAATCCAATCAGACAGCTTTCCTCCTGCTTTCCTCTAGGCTCAAAAACTGCAGAAAATATATGCACACCCACCCTAATATATATTCTTCTTTGTCCATACTGACAAAGAGAGATTGGTAATATAAATGCATACTTTTATATATAAATCAATATGCATCGGTATTAAAGTAGTTGATTTCCTCTCAACCATCAATCTAGCTCATTGATATAATTCTACAAAATATACTAGCTTTGTTTTCTCTCAGTTTGAAATAATATTTTATCCTTAGTTATTCTAGTTTATTCTCATAAAACACTCCACCTCCGTCTCTCCCACACACGGCATATGGTATCCAATGACAATCATAAACATCTTGACCTCTCCTCCTTAACGTCTCATAAACTAGAACTCCAGCCATTAATTGCACTAAAGGCTGTCATAGGCTCTGATTAATTATATTGCTATGTTATAAAATTATTAAAACATTCTCTTTTTTCTTTATGTGTAAAATGTATCCTTTTGATGAGTTAGGCTCTAAGTGAGACTATTGGAAAGATTTTGTATCTCACATTCCTTCAACTACACTATTGTGGTCTGCATGTTTTGGTTATGTGTTAATAGTTTTCTGACATTGGAAATCACAGACCCATTTGAACCGCATGGAGTGCTTTTATTTCAAAGGAATTCAGCCTTAAATACAGATGGGCTTGTCTGCATGGTCCAGATGACATTTTTATAACCTGTAATGTTCTTCAGCAAGATGTGGTTAATGATTCTTCACATCATCCAACTAGAGAGTGCTTAGTTGTCGGTCTCATTCACACCACAGCTTCTGAGTCTGCTGAACACAAAGTTATTACTGCCAGAATTGGCTAATGGAAATCTAGGTATTGCTACATGATTCATTTAATCGTGATCAGTATTAATCCCAATATTGTCCCCTATTTTAACCTTTGTCATGCTACTGTAGTGTAATTTCACTTTTTGCTTTTTGAAACAATACCCTTCCTAGACTTGCAGGGAAGAAATGTCCTAACGTTGCCTCGTCTTGCTTGGCTGTGACTCCAGAATGAGCTAGTCCTACTGGAGACTGGCTGCCAGCAGTGTTGTGACCCCTACTAATGTAATGACACTGAAAATTAAGAAAACTATCATGAAAGGTACAAAGAAGCCGAGAAATAAGCCTATGGAATTGTCTTCATGTCCCTTCTATTTGCCTCTTTGCACTCTCAAATTACTTCCCTTTGGGCCTTTGGATCCCACACTGCTGGAAATAAATTTAATAAACGGTTGTTAAGCATCTGCTTTGGGTAAGGCACTATGCCATGGGATGGGACGATACAGCCTTACCTTTTACAGTTTATGATCTCATATGTACTATGTGGTCAGTAGATGCACTTCCCTGCTAAATAAAATAGATGCCCTAAAGAGAGATGCAAGCAAAGTGTTACAGTTACTTCCGAATGGCAGGAAAAGAGCATGCCAAGGAGGTGGCATCTGGACAAGCACTTGAAAGAAGATTCAGAGTTTCATAGCAGAAGAAAAGACAGATATGCATTTTAAGTTGTTTGAAGTGCTTGAGCGAGAGTGGATGTCCCTGGCAAGCCAGCATGTATCTCGAGTGGACCATGTGACTAGAGTAGATTGTGTGGTGAGATTCAGTGGCACTTGAGGTGGAAAATGCCGTGAGGCCAAAGTAGAGTACACAAGTGGCAGTGGGGATGCCCAGAAGGCCAGTGAAACATGACTGACCTATATTGTATTGATAGCCAGGAAGCCTCAGAGGTTTTTTTTAGTAATATGATTCAACTAATGCCTCAGAGCCATCACTCTGGTTAATGGGGAACCACAGAGACCACAGAAAGCTTGTGTTAGGTAAGTTTACAAGGCCCACAGTCAAAGGAAAGATACATGGGACAACTTACAGAAATTACTTGGTGAAGAACCTGGTATAGTATATTCAGGGAAAGAATGAGTGGCTCCAGGGTGTCTAGACGGGGATGTTTCTGACTTGTTCTGTAGTGCCCCAGCACCTATAAATACACCTAAGAAGCAAGATAGAGTAAGTTACGGAACAGGCAAATGTTATCGTAGGCACATCCTAGTGATTTATGCTTGACAATTGCTTTTTACCCTGCTGGCCCTCTCTCTGGTGCTCCATTCCATTCTCTAGTGACTTCTGGCTGACCTACAATACATGTCCACCCAGCATCCCCTTCCAATACTCTAGGCTGCCTTTCTAAATAAACCTACTTGTCTATATGCCCCACCCCATCAGAATCCTGCACTGAGTTAATTAACAGATAAAGTTGTCTGTGCTAATATATGAACAAATTAGTGGGTTAACTTCCCAGATCATTCTTTTGCATTTTATATATAATCTTCTGTTAATCCAAATAGTTATACTAATAGTAGGAATTTATCTGCCTTGTGTCAGAGCAGTAGGAAGATATCTGGAGGCTTCTATATAATACAAGATGCTTCCTTCTTTTTGTGGGATAGAGCTGGTTCTTTCTAGAAACACAATGAGGGAAAGGAAAAGTGTTATTAAAATTAATCAGTGGTACTTAGGCAACCCAGTTTACAAAACTAAACAAAAAATATATTTTAGCACCTGATAAAAGTTTATTTTAAAAATATAAATGTATCTTATTTAAAAAAATGATATCACACCCATGTTACAGAAAAGTGTGGTATGGTATATTATTTTTATTTTTTTTTCAAAATATACTTTCATCATGAAAAAGTGTCGGTTTAAACAAACTTCAGGAGATAGGAGGAATGGGAGATTAATATTATCACTACTAACAATGGCCTATTTTTTGTGAAGATTTTTCATTTCTTTCACAGGTGATCTCATATGTATTTGTATCATCTACCTTCGGGGAATAATTGTGCATGTTGGGCACTTCTAAAATACAGAAATCATGATCCCTTCTGCTGAAATGCAGCTACCTTAGGGGCAGATGGTCATGATCACTCGAAAGGCCACAGACTGCTGTAAACAGATTAAGCATAGAAGAGATACAGATTATGAGAAACTTCAAGGGACTTCGAGGTAGCGAGAACATAATTACTCAAATTAAATTTGGCCCACACAACAGGCTAATACTTCTTTTCTAGCCACATGTTTCAGGAAGACATTAATGTTCTACACTGTAATATTTTGTGCAAGGAGAAATAAGTATTTTTCAACAGAGCAACAATGTCTAAGCCATTTTTGTATTTGCTTTTGGGTTGTTATCTGGAGATGTCCAGAACCATTACTTGTTTATTTATTCATTTAACTTCTTTATTTTCTAATTACAGTAAAATATACATAACAAATATACCATTTTAATTATTTTTGAGCTTGGTGATGTTAAGTACATTCACATTGTTGAACAACCATCACCACTACTCATCTCCAGAACAAGAGTCCGTATTTTTATTCCATTGTCATTTTTGTTTATATGATTCTGTATACTTAAAGAAATACGGTTTTCTTCTATGTTCCTTTTTTGCCTACAGTATCCTTCCCTTGCACCCAAATTTTATGACTATTTCAAAAATAGATTTTCAATTCAAAGTGTGTTTTTTTTCTCAAGAAGATAAACCATACTCTCCAGCAACTGGGAACTAACATCCCAATGTGAAAAACACAGGAAATGGGAAATGTTCGGCCTCTCCAGGACTGTGTTGCTACTGCTGTAAATATGAGTTCATTATAATTATGGAAAATCCTAGCCGACAGTATCTGAGTTGACATTCTCATGCTTCAGGGTAACTCCACAGAGGCTACTTTAAGAGGACCAATATTCTCTCTCATTTGAGAGGTAGAAGCATGCATGACTTCTATAATTTTAATTCTTCCAAGTGGTTTTAAAATTCACTTATTAAGCCAATACATACCCATCTTTATATTTTCTGTGTTGTACATACATATGCAGTGATAGAGAAAGCTGCATGCCCCACCTACCTGAGCATGGACTAGGTCAGTGAGTAAACTAACATGTTACTCTGGGAAATAATTTTGGAGGGGAGATCTAGTGTGTAGAGAAGATGGAACACAATGTAATCAGTCTTTCTATTCATTCCATAAACCACATTAAATATCACCAGTAAACTTTTTGGTGTCATGACTCCTTCGAGCTTTAAATTAATTATTCTCTCCAGGATAATGCATTTTCACATGCATGCTAGCATTTTTAATTGGATATTGGACCTCAGGTAATAGTTTTCTTTTGTTGATATACAAACAGTGAACTTGATAGTGGGCCAATAAAGTGTTATTTTTTTCCTCCTCTCCAATGAGATAATTTGATCATTTGTTTTTATAAGGTAACATTGCAAATTATCCTTAAATGTGGCATAGCTATTTTAATAACATCATTGCTATTGAGATGATGAAGAACTTTAGAAATTCATGCAACGAAAGTTAAATAAAATGAAAAATGAACCTAAATAAATATAGATAAGTTATGTATTATTGAAAGATAAAATGTCACAAGGCATCCAGTTTACTAAAGGCACTTTCAATTATTGCACTTTTGTTATTTTTTTTTTTTAATTCCCATTTTGTGTTTGAATTTAGTTAGGGTATAAGAACAAATTAATGAGATAACTTACAGACTTAGATGAATTTCTACGAGCTTTCAGTTGACAGAAAAAAAAACTAGAAGTGTGGTCTCTGATTTTGTTTTTCCTTCAGATAAAAGGGGCTTGCAGAATCTTCTTTTGTATCGTTGATCCTCTGTATCCATGGATTCTTCATCTGTAGATTCAAAAAACCATGGATGGAAAATAGTTTTTAAAAATTGCATTTGTATTGAACATGTACAGGCATTTTTATTGTCATTATTCCCTATACAATACAGTGTAACAGCTATTTATATAATATTTACCTTGTATTAGGTAAAGGTAATTTAGAGTTAATTTAAAGTATACAGGAGGATGTACATAGGTTATATGCCGTTTTATATCAGGAACTTGAGTGTCCTTGGATTTTGGTATCCATGGGAGGTCCAGGAACCAAGCCTCTCTGGACCCCAAGGAAAAACTTTACATATTATACACACTATTCTCCTATGCTGTTCTTATAATTTAAAAATATGAAATATATATTTTATATAAGTTTCTGAGAGATTTTTAGTCATAAAGCTAAATGCTTCTATAAACTTCAGAAAGCCCAATTCCAAAAGGCATTTAAATCAGAATGCATAAAGCATTTAGCAATTTCAAAGGAAGAAAAATATAGCTTCATAAAAATTCCAAAGAATATTTTTATTTTCAGACATTTTGGAACGTGTAAAACATTCCCTTATGAATTGAAAAAAATACATATATGTGGAATGCCAGCTCCATTTACCTGTAATATTAACTTTCTAGTAGAAGAATGTTTATGGTTCCAGTAGTAAATTTATGATGTGTAAATGCTTGTGTGTATTTAGGAAATCTAATATTGTTTCAATAAAGTGGTAAATTTATTATCTCATCATAAACTCATGGTTGAGCTGCATCACATTATAGTCCTTTAACAAGCGTGTCTGTGATCTGAGTGGCAGCCAGCACAAAGCAAGGGATCAGGTTTCCTCTCCCAAGTAAGATAAAGAACAGGTGTAACACCTGTGTTATACATTTGGATAGGCAGGCAATTTTGCCTACCCATGCTAATTCCAGTAATGTACCAGAGTTATTAGGGAGAGGTAGTTCAAAAATATGAGACTCATAACAGAAATTAAAAAAAAAAAACTCCTCAGAGTATGTGGTGTAAAAATTATATTTCTGAAAGAATACATTTTGTGATGTACCCAAATTTTAATTTTATTCTCAGGAACAAATAACTGCATTAAAACTCTATAAACTTAGACTTTAACAGAAGGCAGCAATACTCAAAGTATGAGTTTAATGTTCTTAATTAATATATATTTTTAAAGTTAGTTGGATTCAGTTGATCAATTTTTCAATTAGCCAAGTATAGAGGGAAATGCAGAAAGTTGATATTAGTCACCAATATGACTATAAATAGCTATAAGGCATTAACTCTTTTCAAATGGGAATTCATGTTGACAAAAATGAAATGTCAACTTGTTTATTTTTTATATACTCTTGATCAAATCAATGGGCAAGGAAAGATAAAATTAGCTTTTTGAATTAATTAGTTGTTGGCTGAACACAATTTTTGACTTATTCTACTTTCATAGACGTGGCACTGAGGGAGGGAGACTGTAACAATTATTGACAACATAGCACTTTTGAAAATGTTTTATCGTTTAATTCTCTAGCCCAGTCTATGATGTGGGTGACATTCACCCCCATAAGAGGAGGGAACATGCACAGGGATGGTGTCTCAGGATCTCACAGTGATGGCAGGTTTGAGTCTAAAGCCTCTGTTCTTTCTACCGCTAGACCCCTCTCTTTGGATGGTTGTTTAGTCATGACCCTCATGGAGATTATTTAACATTTTATTGTTAAAAATAGACATTAACATCACTGCTTTGGAGATGAAATCACTAAAATCTTAGCTATTGTCTTAAGTAAAGACTAGACTTATATTTCCGTGTACTTATAATGTCTGCAAATAAGGACTCAATAAATATTTGATAATATTAGTAATGATTTCAGTTGAGGTGATGAAAATGTACAGTCCCCCTGAAAGGTAGGGGGAAGAAGGAAGGCAGGAAGGCCAGCGGGAGAAGGCCAGCAGGGGTGTGTTTCTAGGAATGTTAGAGGACTGGGCTATGTTAGAAAGCGCTCTGGTACCCCAATTTTGAGTTTGCAGCCAGTAGCAAATATGAGCAAACCCCAGATACTATAGGGATTTAAGATAACATTGAGGTTGAATAGACTCGAGCTGAGTTTTGCAATGCAAAGGAAACAAGGAAAATGAGAAAGCAAGTTTCCCTTGCCTGTGGGGTCAGGAAACCCATTCAGTTGATGAATGAGAAGGGGAAATATGGCAAAGCCCAGAGACATTCGCAAGGTGGGGTCAGATCTTCCCCATGACTTATTTTATGTGGCACTGCAGGACTTCAATATGGGAATGCTAGGGCCACTTAACAAGACAACTGATGATGGCCTGGGGTAGAACTGACTTTTTATTTTTGCAGATACATCTAAAAGCCACTTTAAAACACTTCTAACCAATCTTAATTCCTTCATTTTTTAAATTCAGTGTGTTTCCATATAAAAGAACTTTAAAACGGCAATAGGATATTTCCTCTAATGATCATGAATAATAACCTCCTTCTCCTTTTAAATGAAGCCGAGAAATTTATTCCTAATTTAAACTAAATTCTATGTAGCCTTCTTCTGTAAACTATAACTAATATACTAATAAAATCTATAAAATTACACTGAAAGCATAGCTGTTTTAAGATAAAATAGGCATTCTTTCATATACTTGTGATATACTAAAAATATGAGAGTGCTCTCTTTTAATTAGCATTAAAACTAAACTGAATTAATTATAAAATAGAGACTTAAATTCTTGATTAATATGAACACTCTATGTACCAAATAGTTATTAAGTGGAAGAGGTTATTTTAGCATGCAAAAGCTGTATTTTTGGATATGGATTTAATTCCTTGTGCTTTTCAAAAAGACAGATATGTTTTTAATTTTTTAAAGGTCTTCAGTATTTAAGATTAAATGATATGAGAATATCAGTGTCATGAAAACTGTTTCAATCATTTGTTTTAGTACAACAATTGTTTTCATTTTAATCAAAAAGATTTTGTTCTCCAAGTGCTCCAAGTGGCTTATATCTATATACACAGACCAAGGGTGAATAATATCAAGATCTTCAGGAGCATTGATGCTAGTGCCCATCAATTGTTGAACACACACATTTCCTTTTTTTTTTTTTTTTTCCTGGTACTAACATCTTTCAGACAAAACTACATGAATATTATTGGGGATCTTCTCAGTTCAAGTCTGGCCAACTTGAACTGGACTCATTGGTGAACTGTAATTTGTTTGTTTGTTTGTTTTTTACAGAACCAGAGTAATGGAACTAGACTCTTCCACGTTTCTTCTCAACTTTATGTGGGAAGACACTGTGGTCAGCAGATTCTGAGAGCTACTTCTATCTGCTAAAATTTGCATATATTAGCCATTGATACGATGTGTATTTTTTACCAAAATATACCTTTTCTTATTCTTTCAGGTCTTCCATCTTTTCAATATTTAAATAAAAGATTTTTAATGTCTTTTTAACAAAAATAAAATTATTATTACAGGAAATAAAATAAGAGAAAAGTTTAGTTCAGTTTACATTTTACTAACAAAAATAATTTAATTTTGGTGCTTAACTTTAAAAAATATGTATCTATATCATACTCTCCCTCCTCCTATCCTCTACCATCTGACAGGCCCCAGTGTGTGTTGTTCCCCCATGTCTCCATAGGTTCCCATCATTCAGCTTCTACCTATAAGTAAGAACATGAAGTATTTGATATTCTGTTCCTGCATTAGTTTGTTGAGGATAATGGCTTCCAGCTCCATCCATATTCCTGCAAAGGACATTATCTTGTTCCTTTTTATGGCTACATAGTATTCCATGGTGTATATGTACCACATTTTCTTTATCCAGCCTATTAGTGATGGGTATTTAGGTTGATTCCATGACTTTGTTATTGTGAATTGTGTTGCAATGAACATATGTACGTATGTATCTTTATAATAGAATGATTTATATTCCTTTGGGTATATACTGATTAATGGGATTGCTGGGTCAAATGGTATTTCTGGTTTTAAACCTTTGAGGAATCACCAAACTGTCTTCCACAGTGGGTGAATTAATTTACATTCCCACCAACAGTGTACAAGTGTTCCTATTCCTCCACAACCTCACAAGCATCTGTTGTTTCTTGACTTTTTAATGATCACCATTCTGACTGGCATGAGGTGGTATCTCCTTGTGGTTTTGATTTGCATTTCTCTAATGATCAGTGATGTTGAGCTTTCTTTCATATGTGTGTTGGCTGCACACATGTCTTTTTTCGAGAAGAGTCTATTTGTATTCTTTGCCCACTTTGTAATGGGCTTATTTGTTTCTTCTTATAAATTTGCTTAAGTTTCTTGTAGATTCTGGCCATCAGACCTTTGTCAGATGGATAGATTGCAAACATTTTCTCCCATTCTGTGGGTTGTCTGCTTGCTCTGATGATAGTTTTGTTTGCTGTGCAGAAGCTTTTTAGTATAATGAGATCCCATTTGTCAATTTTTCCTTTTGATGCAATTGTTTTTGGTGATTTCATCATAAAATCTTTGCCCATGCCTATGTCCTGAATGGTATTGCCTAGATTTTCTTCTAGGGTTTTATAGTTTTGGGTTTTACATATAAGTCTTTAGTCCATCTTGAGTTAATTTTTGTATAAGGTGTAAAAAGGGGATCCAGTTTCAATTTTTTGCATATGGCTAGCCAGTTCTCCCAGCACCATTTATTAAATCAGGAGTCCTTCTGCCATTGCTTGTTTTTGTCAGGTTTGTCAAAGATCAGGTGGTTGTAAATGTGAGGTTTTATTTCTGAGTCTCCATTCTGTTATATTGGTCTATGTACCTATTTTTTGTACCAGTGCCATGCTGTTTTGGCTACTGTAGCCTTGTAGTATAGTTTGAAGTCAGGTAGCATGATGCCTCTAGCTTTGTTCCTTTTTCTTATGATTGTCTTTGCTATGTGAGCTCTTTTTTGTTTTTAATATCAATTTTAAAATAGTTTTTTTTTTTTCTAATTCCGTGAAGAGTATCATTGATAGTTTAATGGGAATAGCATTGAATCTATAAATTGCTTTGGGCAGTATGGCCATTTTTATGATACTGTTTCTTCCTATCCATGAGCATGAAATGAGTTTCCATTTGTTTGTGTCATCTCTGATTTCTTTGGGCAGTGGTTTGTAGTTCTCCTTGAAGAGGTCCTTCACTTCCCTAGTTAGCTATATTCCTAGGTATTTTATTATTTTTATGGCAGTTGTGAGAGGGAGTTCATTCATGATTTGGCTCTTGACTTGCTTGTTGGTGTATAGAAATGCTAGTGATTTTTGCACATCCATTTTGTATCCTGAGACTTTGCAGAAGTGGTTTATCAACATAAGAATCTTTTAGAGATTATGGGGTTTTCTGTACTAGATATAGGATCATGTCATCTGCAAACAAAGATAATTTGACTTAATCTCTTCCTATTTGAATACCCTCTGTTTTTTTTTTCTTTTGCCTGATTGCCCTGGCCAGAACTTCTAATACTGTGTGGAGTAGGAATGGTAAGAGAGGGCATCCTTGTCTTGTGCCAGTATTCAAGGGTAATGCTTTCAGCTTTTGCCTATTCAATATGATATTGACTGTGTGAGTTTGTAGTCTATAGGTCTTATTTTTTTGAGTTATGTTCCTTCAATACCTAGTTTATTGAGAGTTTTTAACATGAAGGATGTTGAATTTTATCGAATGCCTTTTCTGCATCCATTGAGATAATCATATGATTTTTGTCTTTAGTTCTGTGTACATGATGAATCACGTTTGTTGACTTGTATATGTTGAACCAAATTTGCATCTTGGGGATGAAGTATACTTGATCATCCTGGATAAGCTTTTTGGTGTGCTGCTGGATTTGGTTTGCTAGTATTTTGTTGAGTGTTTTTCCATTGATGTTCATCAAGGATATTGGCCTGAAGTTTTTTTTTTTTTTTTTTTTTTTGCTGTTGTATCTCTGCTAGGTTTTGGTATTAGGAAGATGCTGACCTCATTTAATGACTTAGTGAGGAGTCCTTCCTTTTCAATTTTTTGGAATAGTGTCAGAAGGAGTGGTACCAGCTCTTCTTTGTACCTCTGGTAGAATTCAGTTGCTAATCTGTATGGTCCTGGACTTTTTGTGGTTGGTAGGCTATTTATTACTCCCTCAATTTCAGACTTCTTATTGGTCTATTCAGGGATTCAATTTCTTCCTGGTCAATAAAACTTTTAATTCTCTAAATTTTCCTCTGATGACAGCTTTGGTCACATTCTTTAGGTGTTTTAATATATTGTTATCTCTGAAATAGTACTCTATGATTTTAATGTTATTTTTTTCTTTGACTAGTTAAATAAAATAAATGCTTAGTTTCTTGTTCTAAATCTTTGGAGGCTATTGTTTTTTCCCTACTTGGTGTTGTTTTAACTTTTTAATCTTTTAAGACTTTTGTTAAGAATTTTGTGTTTTATCACAATGGTCAGAGAATATGAACTAAGATTTCAAAATCATGATTGTCAGCATTTCATTTTGGCAGAAAATAATCATTTTTGTAAATGTTTTAGATCCATTTGAAAAGAAAATATATTAATTAATAATTATTGTTTTCATCAGTTTGATAGGCAAGCTTCTGAAAGGATTATGCTAAAGTCAGACCATGCTTTGTTTTTTAATTGATGGCAATTTAAAAATATATTTCACTATGTCTTTATTCTCCACATTGTTATGCATGCAGTGTAGAATAGAAACACCTCAAATCACCATAGTAACATAGACAATTCACATTTATCACAGTGGCCTAATATTCATTGGCAGTTCATGTAATTACAGAAAATCAGGTCCATTATAAATAAATTATCTGCTATCTTTTTAAGTTAAATCCATAAATTATTGTCAGAGATGAGTAGATCTCTCCTAGTTTGATATTGTTTTCATTTCTTTAGACACTTTGGCATCTGTTCCTGTAAAGTCCTGTGTAGTTGATTGGCTCACTGTAATTCTGCAAATATTAAGAAAATATTAATTGTAAAATACATGAAAAGACTGTACCTTATTCAAACAATAAATTATTAGTAAGGCATGCATAACCCAAGATAAAAGAACAATTTAAAACTTAGCAAGAAGTGAAATAATGAGTCAACTGGGAAAAGGTGATTTTCAGCCTGATTTTACTCTTTTAAAAGTGTACAAAGTGAAAAAAAAAAAAAGAAATTAAGCTTTTTGGCTTAAAAATGTAATGTGATTCTAATTCCACTCAGTTATAGTTTATAAACTGGAAATAATAGACAGAAGGTTGACTAATATACAATCTAAAAATGTGCAGAAAATCTGCTTTAGAGAATTGGGTAAAGGCAATTCTGTATGTGACCTAGTTTGCCTGGGTTCATTGACCTCCAGGGAGGATTCATATTCCCCATGGGCACAATAGCAAGGCTAAGTAGCATTCAGTTAATTCACAGAGTTACACAAAAGTTAAAGAATTGTTGTTTAGTATACCCTTTCTCTTCCATAGTTTTAATGTGGATTTTCCCCATTTTTTTTAACGTTTATTATTTGATTTATTATTTCTACCTTTCATTTCCCTCCTTCACTCTTTTATTATCCCTTCTTCTCTTTTTTCCTCCACCTCCCTCTTCTGCTTTTTTCCCCTCTATTTATTGGCTGTTTGGCTTATGACACATAGTTATCACTGATCCATGCAAAGTGACTTTCATTTATTTATTTAGTTAGTTATTTAAAAATGTAATATGTACCTATGAAAACACTCTTATGTCTCCAAAAGCTAGTATTTTGATAAAAAGCTGTATTTAAGCATGTATTTAAATCATCAACCCATTCTCATTCCTCCTGAATAACCAACAGCACTGCTTTGCCTTTTAAAATACATTTGTCTTGCATCTGATATATTCTCAAAATGAATGAAAAATTTTTAAATAATTGTTGCACCTTTATAAAATGTATTTTGTATACTTACTTGTTTCATTTAATATATTGCTGAGATTTATCTTTATTTATGGCCATCTCTGTAGTTCATCCATTTTGACTGCAGCATAATATTCCATTGTGTGAATTTACTATACCATGATTGATTTGTTCACTATCCTGTGGGCATTTAGGGCAATTCCAGTTGAGTTATACAAAACTTTCAAGAAAGATATTATTATAAGTTTACTCAAACATTTGCAGGCAATAGGAAAAGTGGGACTAGGCCAGGCACGGTGGCTCACGACTGTAATCTTAGCACTTTGGGAGGCCGAGGTGGGCAGATCACGAGGTCAGGAGATCGAGACCATCCTGGCTAATACGGTGAAATCCCGTCTCTACTAAAAATACAAAAATAAGCCAGGCATGGTGGCACGTGCCTGTAATCCCAGCTACTCAGGAGGCTGAGGCAGGAGAATCACATGAACCCGGGAGGTGGAGGTTGAGTGAGCTGAGACCACGCCACTGCGCTCCAGCCTGGGTGACAGAGCAAGACTCTGTCTTGAAAAAAGAAAAAAAAAAAAGAAAAAGAAAAAGAGGGACTATTTTCCCATTTATTCTTTGAGGTCAATATAACCTGATACCCAAACAAGAAGAACATTATAAGAACAAAAATTACAGATCCTTCTCACTCATAAGTATAATGTAAACATTCTAAAGAAGATATTAGCAGATCAAATCCAATAGTGAATAAAAATACAAATTATTGAAATCTAGTTGTGTTCACTCCATGTTTCCATAATGTAACATTTGGAAATATAGAAATAGAATTCATTATGGTAACAGATTAAAGGAAAAAAGATTGCTAACATTTAAAATATATTCATGATAAAAACATTAGTTCATTTAGAATATGAGGGACTTTCTTTTTTTTTTTTTTTTTGAGACAGAGTCTTGCTCTGTCGCCCAGGCTGGAGTTCAGTGGCCGGATCTCAGCTCACTGTAAGCTCCGCCTCCCAGGTTCACGCCATTCTCCTGCCTCAGCCTCCCGAGTAGCTGGGACTACAGGCACCCGCCACCTCGCCCGGCTAGTTTTTTGTATTTTTTAGTAGAGACGGAGTTTCACCGTGTTAGCCAGGATGGTCTGGATCTCCTGACCTCGTGATCCGCCCGTCTCGGCGTCCCAAAGTGCTGGGATTACAGGCTTGAGCCACCGCGCCCGGCCGTGAGGGACTTTCTTAAACTGATGAGAAGGGCACTTGAAAGGCTTAAATAAATATGATAATAACTGGGGAATATGGGAAGCATTCTTTTAAAGTTAGAAAAAATGTAAGAGTGTTCACTATTGCCACTTCATATTAGCATTGTAGTGAAGGTCCTAGATAGTACAATAAGAAAAGAAGAAAAAAATATTTAGGCTACAAGAATTGTTAAGGGAGAAATAAAAATGTAAGTGCTTGCAGATAAGTTGATGTTTTCCCTAGAAATTAAAAGATCTAGAGATCAATTTTGAGGTATAATAAGAGAATTTGCAGTGGTTTCTCAAACATGAAACTATTGACATTTTGGATAATTTGTTGCTGTAGGGCACTGTCCTGTGCGTTGTGGGATGTTTAGTAGCATATTTGGCCTCTTCCACTAGTTGCCAATAGCATCACCTTCCCAGTTGTGATTATCAAAAATATCTCCAGACATTGTGCCAAATATCCTCTGAGGGACAAAATCACCTCTAGTTAAGAGCCACTGAGCTCGTTATAAGACTGATACAGAAAAAAGTTAGCTGCATTCTGTATAGTAGCAGCAAAGTAATATATAATGTAGTTTAAGAAACATTAACAATAATATCAGATAATATTATCTAGGAATAAATATACAAAAACGGTTGGGTGCTATGGAAAGAAAATTATAAAACCATTTTAAGACTTATAAAAGAAGGTCTAAATAATGGAAGCAAGCAATACACATGGATAGGAAGATAATATAAAGATATTAAATCTTTCCCAATTGATTTACAGATTTTATAAATTCTTCAATGATAATCCATATGGTGCTGTTCATGGAAATTATTAAGACAGTTCTACATTTTAAAAATATTTTAATAGAGACAGGGTCTCGCTTTGTTGCCCGGGCTGGTTTCAAATTCCTGGGGTCAAGCGATCCTCCTGCCTTAGCCTCCCAAAATGCTGGGATTACAGGCGTGAGCCACCATGCCAGCCAGATTGTTCTACATTTTGTATGGAAAAGTGTAAAGCAAAGAAAAGGTAGAACACTTCTAAGCAAGAAAAATGGGGAATTTGTCATACTGCTTTGTCTTATTATAAAACTTTAGTAATTTATATTGACCATTGGTATTGGGTCAAGGATGGACAAATGGGTGAATGCAATAGGATAGGCCAGAACAAGATCCACTTACAGATCTTAGATATAAAACAGAAGCATTGCTCCAGCCAGTAGGAAAGAGGGGATTATTCAACAAAAAGAACTGAAAAAATGGCTATCCATATTAGAAAAATAGTGAAATTGTATTTCTACTTCATATCCCATACCTACTATGGTAGGGATGTCAACTACAGGTATATTAAATGAAAATGTCAACAGCAAAATTTAAAACCTTTTAGTAAAACATGTAAACTAATAACTTTTAGACTTTGGAGTACAAAAAGAGACTCTTATACAAGCCATGAGAGCGTTCACTGATAAATGATAAAGACGGATAAATGTGACTCTTGTAAATCCAGATGGAAAGAGAATCTTTCTTTTTCCACCAACACAGTGGACTAGTTGATGAAAGACCTTTTCCTAGTACAGCAAATTTGAAAAGTTTGGACTGTATGTACACACACATACACACTTCTGTCATATTTGTAATCATCACTATCAGATATACAATAATTAATAAAGCACGGTCATTTTTATAATGGAAGTCATATATACATTTTTATATGTAAAGTATTTAATGTCCCCCAGAAGAAATAATAAAGGGCTTCAAGTACATAAGATCAAGAGAGGATTTCTGTTACAGAATGAAAATATATTAGATTCAGCGTATTGTAACATATTTTGGTTTGCTCTCAGATTCATCTTAAGATATATCACCTAATCTTACCTAATTGTTATATATTCTTTTTTATTTCTTTCCTTTAGCCAAACATTTGATATTTTAATAGTGTCTTTGGTTACTTTTCTTACAAGAGATTTTATTTAAACCTCCCAATTCATCTGCTTCCCTGAGGTGTATATCATGGAATAATGGATCTTTTCCTAGTTTAAAAGTTTAATAAGCTTATTTGAGTACTATAAATGCAATTATAGATTCTATTTCTATTTCTCAAATCGTGCTATTCATTAATGACAATGACACTTTGCAATCTTTTTTTTTTTTTTTTTTTTCTGTGAGACGGAGTCTCGCTCTGTCGCCCAGGCTGGAGTGCAGTGGCCTGATCTCAGCTCACTGCAAGCTCTGCCTCCCGGGTTCACGCCATTCTCCTGCCTCAGCCTCCCGAGTAGCTGGGACTACAGGCGCCCGCCACCTCGCCCGGCTAGTTTTTTGTAGTTTTAGTAGAGACGGGGTTTCACTGTGTTCACCAGGATGGTCTGGATCTCCTGACCTCGTGATCCACCCGTCTCGGCCTCCCAAAGTGCTGGGATTACAGGCTTGAGCCACCGCGCCTGGCCGACACTTTGCAATCTTAAAGCACCTTTAATCCAAGGATCATAAAGACATTTCCACAGGAGAAATTACTATTGTTAGCTCAGTTTTTTGATAGATCAAGAAGAAGAGTTGGTTCAGAGAATTAGAAATGCCATTCAACTACATTTCTTGTCCTGTCTTTTTTTTTTTTCTTTTTTCTTTTTTTTTTTTTTTTTTTTTTACCACTTTCAACCTAAAATTGGGCACACATTTTTAATACCTCTATATTTGGTTTTTATGGAAACCAACTGTGTATTTTAGCCAAGGTAAATAAACATGGATACTTATCCAGTGCAATTCTGAAGAATGATTATACTTTCTCAAGTCCATGTTATATTATATATATCCGCATTGAAGTAATGAGTATTAACTCTTAAGGAGAATCTGAAATAAGTTGTTAATCCGTGCCAGTGTCTGATACTCACTCTACACTATTCTTGAAGCTTTATAATGTGATGTGAAGTGAAACATTTATTTCCAGATTGAATATGATTTAAATTATTCATTTCATAACTATTCATTGAGAACTCACTAGTTACTTGAATGTTATGGGTGTCTGCTGGAAGAAATAGACTGACAACCTGTAATGACTTAAACAGAATAGAATTTTGTTTTATACTCACACAATTATGCTAAAGGGATGGTAGATTAACAGGTTAGTAGCATGGATCTTCATGCACTCACACTGGAATCCAGCCTAATGTAAGTTCTGTCATTTTTAACATGTAGATGCTCAAAGTGTCCAGCATGACATTTTCATTCTAGCCAACCAAGAAGAGAAAAGACCATAGAAGACCACTTACGGGGTTTTAATGCACTTCTAAGTAGTGCATTATCATGTGTGCTCACATTTGATTGTCTGGAACTAATAATTTGGCCATGCCTAAGTGCAAGGAAGACTGGAAAGGGGTAGCCTAGCTATGTGCCCAGGAAAAAGATAATATGTATTTGGATGCTCATCCAATAGTCTGAACTATATATATGGTGGAGAATGTGATAGAAATATTTTCGACAATCACAAGCATATCATCCAATGATTTACATCGATCAGTTAAAGAAACCATACATTTGTAGCTATTTAAAAGTACTATGAAGGCAATAATGTGTGTAATAGTGAATGACAGGGATAGGAATCAGGCTAAGTTAGATATGGTGATCTGGCAAGCCTCTCTTGATATTTGGGGTGGGATATGAGTGATGAAAGAAGCAGTCAGAAGACCAAGTTGGGAAGAACACTGGAAAGAGAAAACAGAAAACAGAAAATCCCTGAGAGAACAACCTTCATGTGCTTGCAAACAGAAAGAAGACCAGGTTGAAGGAGTATAGAAAATGAGCAAGATCAGATAAATAAGAGACTTAAAGGCCATGACAAGCCTTTGTGTTTTATTCTAAGTGAAATGGGAAGCCATTGAAGGATATCAAGAAGAGTGATAGTATTTGATTTGTGTTTCACTGTCATTCTGACTGCAGGGTAGAGAGTGGATTGTTGTTCAGTGTGGATGCAGGATACCTGCTAAGAGTTCAGGGAGAGGTTATAGTAGCAAAGACAAGGTTAATGGAAGAGGGGGTAAAAAGAATGGGCAAATTCTAGAAATGTTCTGAAGATAGAACCTGTCCATGCATTAGATGTAAACTTTTCTGAGCAACGGGTGGGGACAGGTTCTCTCTCTGTCACCCAGGCTGGAGTGCAGTGGTGCTATCACAGCTCACTGCAGCCTCCACTTCCCAAGCTCAAGCCATTCTCCCGACTCAGCCTCTTAAGTAGCTGGGATTACATGTCAGTCTTTGGTTGGTCCACATACATTTAGGAAAGAAATGAGTGAAGGGGGCTCAGTCCAGTTGAAGAGGAGGCCAGATGAGAAAGGCTCAGCAATGGGCCTTCATTCCCAGTGAACGGAGTGTTGGAGCGAGGGAGCAGTGGCTGCTCAAATGATCTGCCTTTTAGAACTGTATTGTTTTAATATAGTCAGCACTAACCATGTGGGTGTTGAGCACTTGAAACAGGGCTAATCTGAATTGTGATAAGCTGTAGTATAAAGTATATGTAAGATTTTGAAGACTTAGGAAAAAAGTGTATAAAGTACCTCAATATTTTTATATTGATTATATTTTGACATATTTTTCATATGCTAGTTTACATAAAGTATATTAAAATTAGCATCACCATTAAAAATTAAGGCTTTTTAAGAAAATAATTTACATTTACAGAAAAACTGAACATAGAGTACAATTTCTATATTACACCCCTCCACACACACAGTTTCCCCAACTGTCAAGATCTTGTATGAATGTGGTACATGTATGAAAACTAATAGATCAACATGATACATCATTATTAACTGAAGTCCTTAGTTTACATTAAGATTTAGTCCTGTGTGTTGCTGTAGATGTGGGTATTAAAGTAGGTTTTGAATTGATTGAATGGATGGACAGTAATCAGCTGCTTACTAAGCGGGGACGACTGTCTGAAGAACATGTTTGTAATATGTAAGAATCAAGCATTGTATCTGAGATAATTATCAAACAATAATATGGAGATACAGATAATTGGAAAAGTCTGCATTCAGGGCTAGACATATAAATTTGAGACTCATCAGTGGAGGAATGAGGTTAAATTTCAACTTAAAATGTGTCAAAGAGTAAAAGAGGAATAAGAAAGTGGAGAGAATGAACACAATTTTACCATGAAGGAGAGTGAAAAATGAGGCAGTAGCTGAATGAGTCTGTGGGGATAGAGTCATGGGTTTTGGTTGCTTTCTTCTTAAGATGAGAGCTATTAGAACTGATTTGTAAATTGATGGGGATGCTTCTGCCTAAAGTCTAAATTTGTGGATGTAAAAGAAAGAAAAGAAAACTGTGAACAGAAAGTGCATGGAAGGTGAGAGTGATGGGACCCCAGCACCAGGGGGGGACGTGCCTTTGATTGGACCTGGGACATGTGTTGCATCAGGAGGGATGGGAGAATATGTGTGTGGATGCAGGTAGGCAGTAGAGTTTGTGGTGGAATGATGAGGACGTTTTTGTATTGCTGTCTTTTGTCAGTGGGAATGTATGAAGCAAGCCAAAGTGATGGGGAAAGGAAGGTGTTGGATACGTGATGGGTGAGAATAAGTCATGAAACAGTCAAATATTACCTAGAAGGGAGGGAGAACTGGACCAAATGGGAAAGTGTGATAGGATTGCAGAGCAATGCTGATTGTCTATGTGAAATCTGAGGGTATGAATTTAAAGTAACACCAGACAGCAGGGACAAGGTAAAGCAAGTGAGGCACCTAGCATGCAAAATTCAGGGAGACAGACTCCCTCTTGGAGTCATGCCCTGGGTATCTCATTTACCTCAGCCTAGTCCTGGTTTTGTCAGACAATAAAATTTTATCATTTTGTCAAACAATGTTCAACTGCTTGGATGCAGGCAAAGAAGATGTACAATTGAATTTAATCATTATTGTGATTTTGATAGAGCGATTCACTGGACAGAGAGAAGCACAAGAGAATAGAGGGTATTCCCTAGGAAGATCATAGAACATGTCTAGGAATAGGAGAGAAGAGTCACTATCATGGGAGCGAAGCACAGTGACAAAACGGGGTGATTAATGAATTGGTAAGTGCAGGAAATCATAGAATTGTTGCAGTGAGGTTGGAAGGTGGTGTCCAAAGAGGAAAATTGTGGAGATGATATAGTTACTAGACAAGTTCCAGAGAGTGACTATGACAGTATGTGTCAAGAGGCATGAATGAATTTTTTTAAAAAAACTGGTAAGTGGGGCCAGCTTGATGTCTCATGCCTGTAATCCCAGCACTTTGGGAGGCCGAGGTGGGTGGATCACCTGAGGTCAGGAGTTCAAGACCAGCCTGGCCGACATGGTGAAACCCTGTCTCTACTAAAACTACAAAAATTGGCCAGGCCTGGTGGCACATGCCTGTAATCCCAGCTACTCAGGAAGCCGAGACAGGAGAATCGCTTGAACCCGGGAGGCGGAGGTTGCAGTGAGCCGAGATGGAGCCACTGCACTCCAGCCTGGAGGACAGAGACAAGACTTCATCTCAAAACAAACAAACAAACACACAAAAAAGGTAATTGGAAATAAGTAAGTCTAACTATGCAGCCATGTTGTTGAGTGATGAGTAAATGATCCTACCACCAAAAAGACAACAGAAACATTGTTGGAAAACAATACAGTAAGTCACATGCTAAAGGCTTCGGAGAATTGGAGTGAGTAATTGATACATATAAGGGTGAGTAATTGATACATATAAGAGTAATCTAATTCCTAAATAATAAAGCTATAATATGATTTTAATTCAAATATGTGAACCCATTTAAGTGTAATAAATACTTAGTAAAGTAAATTGGATAAGGAAAGAGCGTGAATAATTGAGACACTGTTGAAAATTGCTACTTCCTATGGCATTTTGGTCAGTGACAAATCTCACATATTTATTCTTCATTTAAGGGTGCTAAAAATTACTAAATTAACTGATTTCATTTCTAGCTTTCTTATTTTTTTCCTGCTTTTACAATAGTTTAGGCAGTGATGAGCAGGATAATAAAGTTTTGGTAGCAGGAGGGGAGCAGAAAAATAATAAACTTGACAATAAAAGAGCTGAGAGGATTGCACTTATAAAGAGATTTATAATTTTTGCACATAAAGGTGAATGCAGGCCAGGCGTAGTGGCTCACACCTGTAATCCCAGCACTTTGGGAGGCCGAGGTGGGCAGATCACGAGGTCAGGAGATTGAGACCAGCCTTGCTAACATGGTGAAACCCCGTCTCTACTAAAAATACAAGAAATTAGCCAGGCGTGGTGGCGGGCACCTGTAGTCCCAGCTACTCAGGAGGCTGAGGCAGGAGAATGGCATGAACCCGGGAGGTTGAGGTTGCAGTGAGCCGAGTTCGTGCCACTGCACTCCAGCCTGGGCAACAGAGTGAGACTCCGTCTCAAAAAAAAAAAAAAAAAAAAAAAAAAAAGCGGTAATTGCATTATTTTTACATTGTGTTTTGCATGGTGTAAACAAGAAAATGTATACCAAAGGGGTGTAAGTGCAGCCAAAAGAATGGAAGATGATGAGTGTTTGCGTTCATTGCACATCTATTGTATACCAGTCATATACACTGTCATCTCGTGCAATGCTTGTAACAGTTTAGGAAGGTTGGGGTTATTATGCCTGCTTGGCAGATGAGAAAACAGGCTTTTAAGGAGATTAACTTACTCAGATCACACAGGTAATTGGTAGAGTCAGAAAGCAGACTCTAGTCCCTGTATCCCAAGCCCATATTCTTCCCCTGCACAATATTCAAAAGAGCCAACATTTTCAAAAAAAAAAATCTTTGTTGAATGTATTATTTTCCCTCCAAAACCATGTTGGAGTGTTTGAGATGCCTATGAATAAAAATATTTGACACATTTCTTACTGAACAGAAAATATTCAAGGAGATGTATGAGCTCTAAGGGTAGCACCTGATGAGTAGACATTACCTCACAATTCCATGTTGCTTGTTTCCATTTCCTCACTAGCAAATGTGGATGGAAAAGTTTGTTTGAAGACAGCATCTCGCTCTGTCACTTGGAGTTGGAGAGCAGTGGCGCAATTCTAGTTCACTGTAACCTCAAGCTCCTGGTCTCGAGCGATCTTTCCACCCCAGCCTCCTGAGTAATAAGGAGTACAGGCACATGCCACCATGCCTGGCTTATTTCTCTTTTGGTACAGATGGGGGGTCTCACTGTGTCGTCCAGGCTGGTCTTCAGCTCCTGGCCTGAAGAGATCCTCCTACCTCAGCCTCCCAAAGTGCTGGGATTACAAGTATGAGCCACTGCACCCAGCCTGAAAACTATTTTAAAAAATTAATCCACTTTTGGCTGGGCACGTTTATTCATGCCTGTAATCCCAGCATTTTGGAAGGCCAAGGTGGGAGGATTGTTTGACCCCAGGAGTTCGAGACCAGCCTGGGCAGCATGGAAAAACCCTGTGTCTACCAAAAATTACAAAAATTAGCTGGGCACGATGGCACACGCTTGTGGTCCCAGCTACTCAGGAGGCCAAGGTTGGGGAATCCCTTGATCCTAGGAGGTAGATGTTACAGTGAGCCAAGATGACACCACTGCGCTCCAGCCTGAGTGACAGAGGGAGACCCTGTCCTCCACCCTCCTCAAAAACAAAATTAATACACTTCAAAATTTATGAAATACCTAAAGTGTAGGATGGAGAGAAACAAAACAGGAAAATGTGAGTGTAATTTTTCATGTAAAATACGTGTGAATATTGCTTAATCAAATATATTTAAATTTTATTTCTTACCTGTGTTGTGTTGTTATTAAACCTTAATAAATTGATGACTATATTAACAAACATCTGTCATTTGAAATTTTTTTGTGGACAAAAAAATATTTGGCACTTAATTCTGTTTCTCAGAGTGGCCAGTTTCAGTACAAACAATGGTATTTTTAAAAGATGGCAAACTTGTAGGAATTATTAAACAGCTAACGAGTTAGTTCCTTATGGCTACTCAACGATGCTCTTTCTACATCGACCAGAGTTCCATGGCAGTCATTTGAAATGAGTCAATATGTAATGGAATCAATTCTTCCTGAAAGAGGGTTGAAGTAATTCAACTGCAAGCCTAGTTTGAGACTAGAAATCGCTTTAGGAAAACAAGGTGCAAAGGTGATCAGTAATAATAACCACTTCAGCTACCGGTAATTAACGCAGAGCCCATTCAAAGATATGTCAAAGTTTCCCTGTGGTTTCCCTAATGTCACATTAATAGCAAGGTGAGAGGATTTATTTGTTCTCTCCATTTGTGAATACAAAAGATGGGAGGAAATATATATGAAGTTCATAAGGTCACGAAGAGGGA
This sequence comes from Macaca fascicularis, assembly GCF_037993035.2. Taxonomy (NCBI): domain Eukaryota; kingdom Metazoa; phylum Chordata; class Mammalia; order Primates; family Cercopithecidae; genus Macaca; species Macaca fascicularis. The sequence continues at coordinate 168,278,256 of NC_088377.1, read as the reverse complement.
AGCATGGATTTGCTTGGAATCTTTAGTGGATGCCTCTTTCATGCTTTCCTATAATCTATTGATTACTCGCGTGGGACTGAGCACTGTCTTTGCTGCAGTGCTTACAATGATAATAGATACTTTTGCCTTTCCTAAGAAGACCATAGCTTTGTGAGGATTGCAGAGGGTCTACCCAATGTTGAACACATTGGGCTCTAAAAAAGTATCTGTGGAATAAATGTTTGGTCAGGTACAGGATGGATAGTAAAAGTCTGTGGAGTGTTGTGAGGGCTTTGGTATTGCATGTTAGGACATAAAGAGGTGGTTGGGCACCTTCCCCAGGGTTGGAGTAAGATGAAGCTTCTATAAGTGCATGGACCTTGAACCATATCTTGAAGGAATTATATAGAAAGGGGTAAGGAGGAAAGAGAATGGGAAATTAGAGAAAATAGCATGAGCAAAGACAGAATGGTGAGATAGAGCATGATGAATTTAGGGACCTGCATTTTAGGTGTAAGTGGCATTGTGTTGAAAGAGAACAGAGATTAATGAGAGTGACATCATGAAAACTTACGTGCTCACTGAGTTTATATGTTCTCATATAGACAGTGGCTCTCAAACACAACATTTCCATAAAACAACAGAAGAAATTATAGTTAATACATAATATGATGTACTAAATGTTTTATATATGTTGATTCATTTAATCCTTATATATCCCTCTGAGGTGGGAGTTGCCGTTAGCCCGCTGTATAACTGAGAAATGTGAGATATAGGGAAATTAAGAAATGCACTCAAGATACGACGTCAATAAGTGACATAGTGGCGTTTGAACCCAATGATCTGTCTCCAGAACCCACACTCATAACTACTTTAGAATATTGCACCTTAATACACTGTCAGATGTAGTGTAACTTATCTTAATAATGATATTCAAAGTATCTAAGTTACAAATTATTGTATTTTGTGACAATGTAGCTCTCCAATGAGCTCTCTTGAGAGGCTTTCTTGACTTGGATATAGAAACAGCTAGCACATTAGGAATTATGTATAACTCAGGGTATATTCATGGTAGTGTTATACAAGTGACATTATTTCATCTTAGGTACTGTGATTGTAAAAAAGATTGGGAACTGCTGTTGTGGAATATAAGGAGTCCCTCAGTCAAGGAGGTGACAACTTGGGATATTTTAAGTAGAGAGAATTAAGTATCCCTTTATTGAGGAGAGAATATGCAATTCAGATATTTCATAGTGACATATAGATGTCAGGAATTGATCGTGTTAATGTGAAATTCTTAACATATGTGTTTTTCTTGTCAGAAATATCTTCCTCATTTGAATTTCAATAATCTTTTGTCTAGCCATCACTTAGAGAACTTCCAACATCCTTTCTATTACTATGTGTTGGTGTGTACTGAAAATAAATGTGGAGTGAATAATTTAATTATCCACATACACTGTTATAAGCACTTGACAAGTGTTGATTATTTAATTCTCACAACAACTCTTTGAGAAAAGTATCATTATTACTCCCATTTTACAGATGAAGGAACTGAGGATTTAAGAGGTTAACCTGCTCGTGGTCACTAGGAGCTGAGAAAGGCTTTGGTCAGGTTTGGCAAATAGGTTCCACCAGAATATATAACGAGTAGCTAAGATAGCACAGCCTGATTGGAGAGCTCTTATTTTATTCCCTGAGTAATGTACATCTGTTGATTTATATATAAAGTCATTTCCCATGTGAATTAATAATAGTAATAATAATTTACATGTATACAGCTCTTTTAGGACCTCAAAATTTATCCATATTTATTGTTAAGTCCCTGTGGTAAGTGAAGGAAAAGGGACGTACACAAGTTGTGGAAATCAATGGGGAATGGAGTGAGCCTGGACATGGAACTTCCAGTTCTGAGAGCAGTGGTCTTTCTCCCATGCGGTGCCATCTCTTGCAGCCTCAGCAGTTCCTGATGATACCAGATATCTGTAGTCTCATCAGAGAACTCACATCACGATTTTTTAGGAAGAATCAAGAAAACAGAATATTAGACATCTGTCCATTAAATACTGGAAAAGTATTCACATTGTTGCTATGTGACTCTGATTAAATTTATTTACAGCTTATTGTCTTTTTTTGATAAAGTCATCAATTTGTTTGATAAGTTAAATATTTTGGAATTTTGTGATGGCTGGTAATTAGGTAAACAACTCTACAGATAGAATAAGAAACTCATTATAAGATGGAAATATGTACAGTTGACATATATAACTATTAGTAATGTATACTTTTGGAGAATATAGTATGAGACAGAGATAACAAGAAGGGGAAACTCTCTAGCACGTTATAGAAATTAAATCCAATATCCTGTGAGAAGAGAGTCAGAGAAGAGGCCTGCAGAGAGAAGACAGACACCAAGAAAAGGGATTGGTGTTATGTGAATTTTTCAAGATAGGAAAGAATAAAAAAAAAATGTACAGAAGCCTAAAAGCTGTTAGAGAAAAGGCAATTCTATATGGATAGTGAAGCTAGATGGAACAAGAACACATTGGGGTGGTGATCCATTTCTACTCTTCCCCTGTAATTACATAAAAGTTAGTAAGAGGGAAAGTAAAAGTGAGCAGAAATTATTAAGAGGAAAGATGAAAACCTCCGAAAGGAATGGAGTTTAGAAAAGACTACAGTTCTTGCATCCTGCTGCTCTGCCACTCTTAGACCTGTCACTGTGAAGGGGGAGAACATTTATGATCTGAGCAGAGTTGAGACTTCCCATAGATCACTGCCTCACCCATTGAGAGGTTCCCAACAGTAGACCCCATTGATATACTCTGGGGCAGAAGTAGCAGAGGCACAGGAACTGAAAAGGCAACTGCTTTAGAGAGTTTAGGAAAAGCAAAACTCAGGATTCTGGCCAGAACATTCTCCTGCTATAATTTGAATTGCTGTTAGTAGTTCGAATTGTACAATAGCTGTCATGCTTCAAAACATTTACATTTTTCTCTATTAACTATCATACTATGTAGCCAGTATTGAATATTCAGCCTATCAACTTTTATTTATTTAGCTGTTATGTGCATTGCTTAACTTGGATACTCATCATTTACTTTCTAATGTGTACAATAAAGCACATCTTACTCATGTATGTATGTCTAGGCTTCTTTTCATGTAAAAGATATTATGCTATCAAGAATGACCTTGTATGGATTGCAATCTTTGTATCACTTACTGCACACAATATATTTTTATCTACCATTCCTTCTAAAAGAAAAATAAGCCCAGTGGGCTATCTTACTAAAGCTTTATTAACATTGTTTTCTAAATCTTTATAGGCAGTGCTGGCACTCCTGTCACTTTTAATGAAAACGGAGATGCTCCTGGACGTTATGATATCTTCCAGTATCAAATAACCAACAAAAGCACAGAGTACAAAGTCATCGGCCACTGGACCAATCAGCTTCATCTAAAAGCAAGTATCATTATAAACATCTATTAATGTGTATAGCTCTCCAGGAGGGATGCTTTATTTTTAAGTATATAACTTTTGTCAGAATAGATTTTCCCCATAAATAAACTTTTAGAAAAGGTATGACTTGATTCTCATTTCAATTTTGAAATGTTATGGACATTCTTGAGCCTCTTTAGAGAAATCTTCTGATATCTGTAAGAATTTAATGAATGATCTGATTTTTTTTCTGTAATTGACTATACACTTAGAGAAATTTTGCCTTTTTATGAAAGAAATTTGTTGTAATCTTTGTACAATTTTTGTATGTGTGTTGGGGGTGGGGTGGAATTGACTGAATATGTCCTCGTTTATAAATTTGGGCTTAAAAAAAGGGCACATCACCTTTGCCACATCACAAGGTGAGACCTTCTGGCTATATCAGGTTGATGGAAGTGAATCATACTATGCGTTTATATTGCCTCTTTCAGTTGCAACACCAGGGAAGGTTGATGTATCCAAGGCTGATGTTCAGATTATTTAACAGCCTTTAGAGCTACCTGCTGTTTTTGTCTACCTCAGGTACTCTTCAGGTCAAGGTCCGTTAATTGTCAGTTTCCACAAGTGGCCATGTAAGGGCGACTTGAAGAGCCCAGCTGGAAGCAGGTTCCCAAGACCTGGGTTTGGTACCCAAAAGCACCTGGGCATTTGCCTGCAAGGTGCCACACCATCACCCAGGGTTCTGTTTCTTTCGACTGGAATCTGATGGGGACCCAGTGGGGTTAGCACGTGGGGATGGCTGTATGGAGGAGGAACTTCATCAGGTGTCCAAAACTGGTGGGCACTCCCTCAGAGGAGCTCTCTTAGGGCAGAGGTCTTTGGGGGATTTGGGGAGAGCTACTAGGTGCCATCACTCTTCAATCCTAAGGGGCTCTGGAACAGGAAACCAATTCTGAACTTGATGGATAAGGGAGGTCCAGGAAATCAGTGCACAGGGCTGTGGATGCTGGGGTGGGGAGTCCAGGGAGGGTAGCATCTACTTACTGTAAAGAATTATTTCACATTTCAACAGCCCTTTGCCACATATTAGTGCACACTGGCGTTTTTAGGTATAGAGAAGGATGGAGCACGTTCTGTAGTCTCAGCCGAGGTTTGGAGTTCATTCATCCAGCATCTCTTCCACAGAAATGTAGGACTATTCACAGAAATTTGGTGGCCAAGAAATAACTACAAGAACAGTAGACAGTAGAATGTTTTTAAAATGCTTCAAATAAACTAGGAAAATATTCTTCTTCTGTTCTATTTTTTTTGTGTAATTCACTCTTTCCTCTAACAAAAGCATCTCCTCTTCTTGATTCTCAGAGCTACCATAATACTGTGAGAGTGTACACATGCTTTCTCATGTTTGAACCTAATCAGAAGACATCAATTTGATATTTTTAATCAATTTTTTTGTATTTCCAAATATGTCCCCCGAAGTGATATGTCTATGCAGCACCAGTCACCCAAGTTCTCAGAAAAGTAGACGATGAGAAATTACAGAACCAGAGAGATTATGATTTATTTTTCTTCCTGATAATTATTACAGCTATGCATTTAATAATGCACAGACAGCTTATGTTTCTAACTATTGTAGTGATACATAAGGCCACATATCAATACTTTACTACTTGTAGGTGCTTCATGAAATCTTATCCATTGTTCTGCAATCCAAATTGACATTTACTGAAACATAACTTTGATAATGCCACAGGTTATTGATAATCAATAGCTTTTTGACAAAAGCCCTTTTGAAAGAGGACCTATGGGAAATGAAATAAGACAAATTATTTGACAAGGTCTAAGATAGGAAAGCTACTTTTGTCTGACTTTTATTAATGTCAAACTGCCTATCATTAATATATTCTGATGATTGGGATTTACACAGCAAAATCAAATGTTTCAGAAATATATGCACTAACATACAATACCATTACATGACATAATTTTACACACAAGTACACATATATACCTGTCTCACCATATACACATAATGTAGTTATAAAGCTTCCTATTGAATCTCAAGCTGCTCTTTTATGTACATTTAACAGTGCATGAAAGTTTTATGTTTATGACTGTGTTATTGTTCATAAAATGTATCAAAACAATTTGTGAGAATTATTTCTCATGCATGATTATGATCATTTGTAACTAGATAGCATTGCTGGTTTCACTGAAATGGAAAACGCAGCTCTTAGAAGAAAAAAATAATAAATTGGACTGTGGGGAGAGGTTATAAATTAAGAATTAAATTCTGAGGATTATCAGGACAAATCAAATGACTTTTATCCTTAGGAGTTGCGTTAGTCACCTGCTTGAAGGTGGAGTATTAGAGTGCTTGGCAAGCTACTGACTTGTTAATGTTCTGCTTAGATCTGTGGCAAAGTACTAAAAAATTATTTGCCTCAGTTTTATCATGTCTAAAATGAAAACAGTAGCACCCACGTTATATGGTTGTAATGAGCATTAAATGAAGTAATACAATAAATAACTTTGCCCTGTGTTTGGCACATCAGAGGTCTGTAAATGTTGCTTATGATTAGTCCAATATCTCAATATTCCACATGGTCAGTGAGAGACATGATAGATAATGAGTGTACTGGGTAAAGTGAAGGACCCATTAGAAGAGGAACTTGAGTTTGTGTGAGAAAGTTCAGAGACAATCTTTGCATTCAAAATGCTGTTTGTCCCCACAGCCAGTCCTTTCTGCCTGTCTTTGACATTGGCCTTAATACTTGGCAAATCTCTCTGCATTCAAAAAGTAAACTTTATATAAGATGAATTTATTTTCCTGCGGTACCATGTGGGTAGGTATCATCCCCTAGGCAGTTATATTTTGAATGGATTTGGTAAATTCAATCTGTGCTCATACTCTGTTAACAGGTGTTGAGACTAGAGTGAATAGGTGAACCCTGCTCTCGGGGCACTCACGGATTAGAAGGAGAGACAAACAGTCGGACCAACCATTCTAGCGCAATGAAGCAGGTGCACTGATGAAGGTATATATACTGGTTTGCAATGGCAGCCTAGAGAGAGGTTCCTAATCTGGCCCAGCCTCTGGTGGGAATTGTCACTGTGGCCAAAGGAGGATACTGACAGGAGGATTTACTCTTCTCTATATACTCTATCTCTTCTTGTTCTATTAAACCAGATTTATGATAGCTTTCACATTCTCAATGGTAAGCATTTATCAGTCAGTTATTGGATTGAACTCTGCTTGTTTTCAAAGAGCCAGTTTTTCTGGCTGAGTTCAACCATAGTATACATTTGTAGAAAGAGGGTATATGGTTAGGCATATTTGAATGCAATAAATTTGCCTTGAATATCTCTTAGTGGATTGAATGAATTTTTGAAATAAGTAGATTATTCTTTTTCTTTTTCCTAGAAAATACGTTAGGTATTTCATTTCCTCCAAAGCATTGTCTTTATTGTTCCAAACATTACTGTTTCTTTTTTCTTTTTATGAAACTGACATATGTTCTTAATTTAGCAATACAATCAGCATAATTTGTTTAAGTTTTCTACTCAGTAATCTTGGCCCACACATGAGGGGTGTATTGTCTACCTGAGAGTGAATTAGAAAGAACGAGTCTCTCTATTTTGTTAGGCAGAAACTCTCAAGAGGCAGGTGGTCCTTATTAGTGATTACAAAACATACTGTAACCTAGAGGTTCAGAGTAAACAGAAGAGCCTGAATTGTGAAAAGAACAGCCATATGCTGCTCTGTGTCCACAGGGAGAACGTGTCTTGGGGATACCGTATGGGCCAAAAATAACTCAGGGCATTTTTTTTAATGCTTTTTCCAGCCAGAACCACTTTTTCTTGATTACTGTAGGAATGAAACATATGTTTTTATTGGTTTCAACATATTATTCTTTTTATAATCAAGGAAATAAGTTGAATGTAAATGACAAAAACAAAGAATAGTGACTTTACAAGGTGTCCCAATCACAATGATTAGTGGCAGAGTGTAATTTGGAAAGGTGATTTGAAGGAGAACCTGATTTAATAATTTTTAACCTGATTTAATTTTCAGTGGATGACTCCATAGAAGAAAAACTTCGAATAGGGTACTGAGCTTTGAACCTCAGTTTTCTCATCTAAATCGGGTAATAGATACTGTTATGAATAGTAAACACATATGGTGGTCAAGAACAAGATCTCAAAGTCCAAAAGAAGATATTTGAATTCTGACCTTTCATTCATGAGCTGTGTAGCCTTGGGCATGTGACTTAGACTCAGGTTCTTTATCTACCTACTTGATAGAGTTCTTGAGATCATCAAGGAAATAGTATGTACAAAAGTCCTAGAACGTTGACTGGCACATATTAAGTATTGAATGAATATGATAATAATAAATTTTGTTTTGTTTTGCTAGAAAACCAGCCTACCAAAGAGGACCTTTACTGGGTATTTCAGTATGAAATCAAACTGAAGCTGTATTTGCAGTCTTCTTTCTGTCTTTATTCTGATGTTCTGAATAGGGAGTAGCTGTAACGAGAGGTATATGCACCATGATAACTTGGCTGTTTACACAATAAGTCCAAAGTATTTGTTTTGGTATTTTAAAAAGTAGGCTCTATGATTCAAATGCTTTGGAAAAAACTAAAACTTGAGCAAACTTTCTGATGGAATTTTGCTCCACAAAATTAGTCTTTACCACATACCTATAGTATAGTATTTATTTTAATTGAATGTATGTATTTTCTTATAGATGATCAGTTAAATATATATATGCTATATGTATGTATACTGGAGCTTCCTTGGCTTGCTTGGAATAAAAAAAGGGAGAATTCCTGAGTCTCCCCATTTGTCTCAGGGATTTTTTTTTTTATTCTTGATAAACATCAACTGTTTTTTTATATGAATATCATTAATTTCATTAATTTCATAGAGGAACAGCTTTTATATAATGAAAAATATTAAAATGGTTTTGAAGTAACAATGGACTGAATAGAGTTGAAACAGTGTTTGAGAGACGACTTGACCTTTGTTTGCTTTGTTAGGAAACATGCATTTTCTCTTTGCCTCTGTTTCCCTGTTTGCAAAGTTGCTTACATGTGAAAATGTTCTTTCCTATGATTGTCAGTGCACACACATATATACATACACACACACAAACACATACATATATATATAATATATAATATAAAAAAATACATAAATATATATATATTTGTTCACCCTATGAAATAAGTATTATATGAAGCACTCCTTTTCCTACATAACATAAATGTGAGTCAATTTCCTGGGCCCTTTCTCTGTATTCTGTTAGAACTTTAAATGCCACTCTAGTTCTTAACTTTGTACTCGATTATGAAAATACTTTGTTCTGTTTCCTTTCCTTGCAACAAGATGATTTTTAAAGCTGTATATTTGTTTATTAGATGCTAATTTATTCTTTTCAAAAAGTCATTTTGAGGTCATTACTTATATCTCTGTTTATGAGATAACAAGATATAAGGTAATAATATGATTTGGTAAAGTCATATTATTCACAGATTGAGCAAATGTTAAGGTGATTAAATTTGAACTACATTCTTGCCAAGCCCAGAGTAAGTACTCAGTGTGTATTTAATATGTCATGAATAATATGCTGATCTTTTCTACATATTGACTGAACATAGATGGATGATCCAAGATTATCTATTAGGAAGTGCACTCATGCACAGATTATTTATTCAGTGATTGTTCCCTGCCAGGCAGGATGAATATCATGGCAGGGCATCAGTATAAAATATACAGTCATCCCTATGTAGATATGGGGAATTGGTTTCAGGACCACCACATACACCAAAATCTATGCATGACCATTTCCCCCAGTCAGCCTTGCAGAAACCATGCATATGAAAAATCAGGCCTTCTTATATGCAGGTTTCACATCTGCCAATACTATAGTTTCTGTCTGTGTTCGATTGAAAAAAACCAATGTAGAGGTCATACACTCCAAACCCACATTGTCCAAGGGTCAACTATATTTCCAGATATCAACAGATTTCTAATCCATTAAGGGCAACCGTATACTCATAACTACAATAAATGTATAATTATACAGGTACAGATTAAATAATAAGCTATTTGAATTCATTGGTTTGAATGTGAATTCAAGGAATCAATGATCATCTTAAACTAGGGACTTTGGATAGTTTCTTGACGTAGATGAAATTCTTTTAATGGTCAGAAATATTTGGAAGAACATATAGGCCATTAAAAAAGCATCCATTCATCCATCCATGATTCATCCATTCATGTATTCATTTTGTAAAACAGAGCCTCCAGTTTGCCAGTGCTGCAGTGCATGCTGGGATGGTTTAGAAGTGTCTCAGATTCAGTTCATTGTGTCATCCATGAAGTAACAGGACTATGCAGGTTCAACATCCAAGGATATGTCTCTTTCATGAGCCCATACTAATACATCCAGCTGTGTTCCTTTATTCTTTTTCAACTTTAAACACAAATTCATAATTAGCAAAGTATTATCAGCATTCACAAAGAAACATATTCTCTCTTGGTCTAGAGGCTGGGGAACTAGAGAACTGTACTGGTGTATCTGGTTTAAAACATTTCAGTACAAATGAGTCAAGAAGACCCCAGTAGTTAGATGGCCTGACAGGTGCAGCCTGACCCTTCCCTTCCATTCTCAGAGAAGCAAGATAATTGGAGGCAAGGAAACTGTTCTACTTGGCTTTATGTCTTTAATGATTAGTATAATATGGGACTTACTAAATGTTCCCACATGAATAAATTAATAAACCAAAAATGTAAAGCACTGTTATCTTTCTAAGGCCAAAAAGGTGAGCTGACTCTATGATACTGAGATAATGTATAACCAAGGAGCACACTTTAGTAAGGGTAGAGCTAGAAGTCATTGTCAAGGTAATCAAGGACAAACTCCAGAATGGGTAATCATGTTAAAAGATCCTTGCAATCAGACCAGATAGAATCTAAGGGAAAGTCCAAAGTTACAAACAGGAGCAAGAGGAGTGCATGTAAGTGACCCAGATAAAATTCTAAGGGGCACATTGTTACTATTACCAATGGCTTTGGCTTTTATTCTTACCCATGCCATTCGCAGACCTTCAAATCCTGCAGATGGCCTTAGAGTTACTGAGTGACTTCTGATAACTGTCTTTGAGGAACATTTGCCATTGAATGGGCAGATCTATTCTGCTTACACAAGGACTTCATAATGCAAGTTGTTAAGTACAATAATACAGATGAGGACTGTTGTCTAGGTTTTCATAGAGAGCTAGATAAAGGCTCAGTTTCTTTACGGGACTGAGTATGATTCTGAGCTCCCAGAACAGAGGACAATCTGATCAGAGAACATTGTGGGGAATGAAGAGAGATAGCTTGAACTTAAATTCTATAAGACCTCATATACCATGAGAACATTTTAAGATATTTTTGAGCTACAGGGAGTTTTTCAATAGAGAGATGCTCACATTTAAGCTTCAGGAGAATGTCTTTGGCAGCAAAGTGCAGATTGGCTGGAGAAGAGGTAGTTCCATGAGCTAAGTCAAAGACGTAATTAAGAGTTTTTTTTTCTATTTTACTTAATTTTTGGATAGATTTTCCCTCGCCTATTTATCTACTTTGCTCCAGCCTTAATTCATAAAATATTTTGAAAGGCCTTACTAAGATGTATTTATCACAGTAGGACAAATAAATAAGTGAGGACATTAGGAACAAGGGATAAAAAGAGTTCGTGAATTTTAGTTCATACTCAACTTACATTTTCCCAATAACAACAACAAATAGATTCATCTAGGCTATTCAGTAGAGTAGGTGAAATAATCTTGCCACTATTCTAAGAATATACAAAACTATGCCGTACCAAATCTGATTTAATCTGATTAGGACTTGAGAAGCTGAATTCAGTGATCCAGATCCAGTTGGAGGCAGGTTTCTAGGGTGATCTACTGATATTCAGGGTGTCTAGTTGTTTTTCAGGGAGAAATGGGCATTGAAACCCTGTCATTATAAAAAAAAAAACCCAGGAAAAATCCACAAGAGTTTAATTAGTTATTTAAATAATAACTGAAAATAGCAGAAATGGAGAAGAAACAACAAAAAAGGTAGACTTCACATATGACTGAGAACATGTGATATTTGCTAATAGAATGGTGGTTAGCAAAGGCAGGGAAGAGTAGGGGAGGGGAATTAAGAAGGGTGGGTGGGAGTATAAAAAATATAGTCAGATAGAAGGATGGAGTTCTAGTGTTCAATAGCACAATAGGATGATGATAGTTAACAGTACTTTATTGTATATTTCAAAATAGCTGGAAGAGAAGATTCAGAATGTTCCCAACATAAAGAAATGATAAATATTTGAAGGAGATCCTAAATCCCCTGATTTTATCATTACATATTGATGCATGTATCAAAACGTCATATGTACCCAACAGATATGTACAACTATTATGTATCCATAATAATTAAAAATTTCAAAGATAGCAGTTTAATTAGAAAAGGAAAATCAAAGAAAGTGATGCTGCTTAAAGACATAACATAAAATAAGAAATGTGTTTTTATACCAGCACCAAAGATGGATAAAAGAAGCTGGTGACTCTAGACTTTTATGGGGATAATAAAGTAATAAAAATGAAAATAAATGGTATTTTAATCCTTATTTTAACCTTGGGAGGAGTAAAATAAGTACAATTTTAACATAACAAGTAGAATAAGTAAGGTTAAAATAAGGTTATAAACATAAAATGAAGCTCTGGAATAGAGGAATAACTGGTAAAAAGTCATTTTATTATGGTAGTTTTACATGTGAATCCTGTATCCTAGAGAACTTGTAAAAGCTCAGTGGGTTTCATCAGTGTTATGTGAAATCTAAAGTGTACAAGAGCATTACAACTAAGAATTGAAAAGTATTGTATATGAATTAAAATATGTAGCCTCCGATTGTAGATAGGTCAGTGATTTATTAGAGCAAGACAAAAGAATAATTGATGTTTATTGACTGAATCAAAAATTTCTCATGACATCTTTCCTCAAAGCTTCCAATAATTAATTGCGGGAGGAGAGCCAAAAGCTGGGATCCTCCTAAACTCCCCATACTATGTTAATAGGGTTATGGATGCCATATTTTCAACTGAAGTTACAGAAATATGCAACTGTGTATAATCTCCGGGGTTTGAGATGTAAAACAATGTTTTCTCTTTAGATTATTTCTTTTTAGTTGTATATTTAAATGATGAAATACACAACAAGGACATAGAAATGTACTAAATTTTGCTAGTATTTGATTGTTTTCACTTGTCATAAAATCATTTTTATTGACATTATTGTGGGATAATTGCAGATATATTTGCAGGTGTAGGAAATAATTGAGATTCCATGTCCCTTTTACATAGGTTTTTCCAGTGATAACATTTGTAAAATTATTGTACAGTATCACAACTAGGATATTGACATTCATATAATCTACCAATCTTATTCAGATCTCCCTAGTTTTACTTGTATTCCTCTGTGTGTGTGAGTGCATGTGCTTATAGCTCTCTGCTATTTTGTTAACCATTTTTGTCTGTGTATGTGCTACCGCAGTAAACATACAGAACATTTCAGTTACCACAAGGATCCCTTATGTTGTCTTGTCATATCCATATTGTTTTCTCTCCCATATGCCTCTCTCCCCAATGCCTGAAAACCACTAATACGTTCTCTATTTACATAATTTTATCATTTCTAGAGTGTTATACAACCCCATCCATACGTGGGCAAAGGACATGAAAAGGCATTTTTCAAAAGAAGGCATACATGTAGCCAACAAGTATATGAAAAAAATGCTCAACTTTACCAATCATTAGAGAAATGCAAATCAAAACCACAATCAGATGCCATCTCACACCAGTCAGAATGGCTATTATTAAAAAATCAAAAAATGACAGATGCTGAGGAGGTTATGGAGGAAAGGGGAATGTTTATACACTGCTGGTGGGAATGTAAATTAGTTCAGCCATTGTGGAAATCAGTTTGGAGATTTCTCAAAGAACTTAAAACAGGATTAACATTCACCCCAGCAATCCCATTACTGGGGTATACACTCAAAGGAATATAAATAGTTTTGTTTTTTGGGTTTTTTTTTTTTTTTTTTTTTTGAGACAGAGTCTCACTGTTACCCAGTCTGGAGAGCAGTGGCACTATCTCAGCTCACTGCAACCTCTGCCTCCTGGGTTCAAGTGATTCTTGTGACTCAGGACTGTGCCACCACACCCAGCTAATTTTTGTATTTTTAGTAAAGACATGGTTTCACCATATTGTCCAGGCTGGTCTCAAACTCTTGAGCTGAAGTGATCTGGCTGCTTCGGCTGCCCAAATGTTGGGAATACAGGCATGAGCCACTGCGGCCAGCTGAACTATAAATCATTCTATCATAAAGACAAATGGACGTGCATGTTAATTGCGGCACTGTTCACAATAGGAAAGACACGGAATCATCCTAAATGCCCATCAACAGTAGACTGAATAAAGAAAATGTAGTATGTATACATCATGGAATACTACATGACTACATAAAAGGAGATCATGTCCTTTGCAGAAACATGGGTACCCCATTAAGTAGTATGCTTATTACTTTGGTGTCAAAATAATATGTACACTAAACCTCTGTACATACCCTTTACCTATATAACAAACCTGGGCCAGGTGCAGTGGCTCACACCTATAATCCTAGCACTTTGGGAGGCCCAGGCAGGCTGATTGCTTGAGTCCAGGAGTTTGAGACCAGCCTGGGCAACATGACAAAATCCCATCTCTACAATAAATAAATAAATAAATAAATAAATAAATAATAAAATACCAAAATTAGCTGGAGTGGTGGTGTGTGCCTGTAGTCCCAGCTACTGGGGAAGGGGAGGTTGCTGTGAGCCGCAATCATGTCACTGCACTCCAACCTGAGCAACAGAGCGAGACCCTTTCTCAAAAACAAAAAAGAACAAAACCAAAAGAACAAAAATCCACAAACCAAACTTCACGTGTACCCCTGAACCTAAAATAAAAGTAAAAATAAATATAAAATTTTCATCAAAGCTGTGTAAACAGATCACACAGTATGTAAATCTTTGAAGTTAGTTTTTTTTACTGAGCATATTTTTAAAAAATTTCATCCAAGTTGCTGCATTGCTTTTTATTGTTGAGTAGTACTCCAATGATGAATGTACCAAGGTTTGTTTAACCACCCACACTTTAAAGGACACCTGTAAAATAGTTATGGAGAAACCTGCCGTGAGCATTTATTGAATTGTATTTAGAGAACAGCATGGTAGAGTGATGTCTTGTCTCAGAACTGAACTAAGTCATTTCTTAATGGACAGATAAAATTTACATATTTACTATGTACAGCATGATGTTTTGAAGCATATATACCTTTTGGAATGCTTAAATCTAGCTAACATATGCATTACTTCACGTAGTCATGATTTTTGTGATAAGAACACTTTATATCCACTCCTTTAGCATTTTTCATGACTACAATATATTATTATCTATAGTCACCTGCTATACAATAGATCTCTTGAACATATTCCTCCTATCTAACTGAAATTTTGTATCCTATGCCCAATATTTCACAAATTCTGCCATCCTCCAACCACCCAAGCCCTTGTTAACCATCATTCTACTCTCTGCGTCTTTGTGGATTCCATGTATGAGTGAGATAGTATGGTATTTATCTTTCTGTACCTGGCTTATTTTACTCAACATAATGTCCTCTAGCTTCATCCAAGTTTTCACAGATGACAATATTTCATTCTTTTTATGGAGAAACAGTATTCCATTATGTATATACACCACATTTTCCTTATCCATTCATCCACTGATGGACACTTAGGTTGATTCTACATCTTGGCTATCATGAATAATGCTACAATGAACACGATAGTGCAGATATATCTTCAACATACTGATTTCACTTCCCCTGGTTGTATACAGAGTAGGAGATGGCCAGATCATATGATAGTTCTATTTTTAATTTTTTGAGGAATCTTCATATTATTTTCCATAATGGCTGCACTAATTTACATTCCCACCAACAGCTTGCAAAATTCCATTTTCCCCATATCCTCACTAATACTTGTTACCTTTTTGATAATAGGTATTCTATCATGTGTGAAGTGATACCTCATTATGATTTTAATTTGCATTTTCCTAATGATTAGTGATATTGGGCATTTTTTCATATACCTATTAGCTATTTGTATGTCTTCTTTTGAAAAGCGTCTATTTAGGTCCTTTGCCCGATGTTTACCAGGTTGTTTGTTTGTTTGTTTGTTTGCTAATAGGCTGTTTGAGTATCATATATTTTGGATACAACCTTTTGCCAGATGTATAATTTACAAATATTTTCTCCCATTCTGTAGGGTGTCTCTTCACTCTTGTTGATTGTTTCCTTTACTGTGCAGAAGCTTTTTAGTTTTGTATAATCCTGTCATTTATTTTTGCTTTTGTTGTCTGTGCTTTTGGGGTCACATCCAAAAAGTCATTCCTTAGACCTATGTCATGGAGATTTTCTCCTATTTTTTTAATAGCAGTTTCATAGTTTTGGGTCTTATATTTAAGTACTTAATCCATTTTAAGTTAATTTTTATATGATATGAGAAAATTACCTAAATTTATTCTTCTGCACATAGATATCCAGTTTTCCCAACACTAGTTATTGAAAATACTATAATTTCTCCATTGTGTGTTCTTGGTACCTTTGTTGAATCAGTTTGCTGTGAAAGTATGGATTTATTTCAGTGTTCTCTATTCTGTTCCATTGGTACATTTGTTTTCATGCCAGTTCTATGCTGTTATAGTAACTATAGCTTTGTTGTATATTTTAAAGTTAGGTAACATGGTGCAGCTTTGTTCTTTTCACTCCAGATTGTGTTGGCTAGTCAAAGTCTGTTGTAGTTTCATACAAATTTTAAAATTGCTTTTTCTAGTTCTGTGAAAAATGGCACTTGCATTTTGATAGGGATTGCATTGAATCTGTAGATTGCTTGGTATAGTATGGACCTTTTAACAATATCAACTTTTTCAATCTGTGAACATAGGATATCTTTTCATTTATTTCTATCCTCTCAATTTTTTTCATCAGTATTTCATAATTTTCAATGTATAGATCTTCTAGCTCCTTGGTTCAATTTATTCACAAATGTTTCATTTTTTGTAGTTAGGTAAAGGGGATCACTTTCTTGACTTTTTTCAGATTGTTTGCTGATTTTTGTATGTTGAGTTTGTGTAATGTAACATTACTGAATTTGGATATTAGTTCTAATAGTTTTTTAGAGTTTGTTATACATAACAGCATGTCATCTACAAACAAGGACAATTTATCTTCTTCTTTTCTAATTTGGATTCATTGTCTTTCTTTCTCTTGCCTAATTGCTTTGACTAAGACCTCCAGTATATACTGAATAGAAGTGACAAGAGTGGCCACTCTTGTCTTATTCTAGATTTTAGAGAAAAAACTTCCAACTTTTCCCCCAGTGAGTATGATGTTAGCTATGGGTTTGTCATATGTGGCCTTTATTATGTTGATGTACATGCTTTTTATACCTAGTTTGTTGAGAGTTTTTATCATGAATATATGTTGAATGTTGTCAAATATTTTTAAATCTGCATCTATTGAAATGATCATATGTTTTTTGTTCTCCCTTCAGTTAATGTGATGTATCACATTTATTATTTTACATATGTTGAATCATCCTTGTATCCCTAAGATGAATCCCACTTGATCATGGTGAATGATCTTTTTCATTGCCTTTGAATTCTGTTTGCCAATATTTTGTTGAAGATGTTTTACATCAGTGTTCATCAGGGATATTGGCTTGAGGTTTTTTTTTTTTTTTTTTTTTTTTTTTTGTAGTGTTATCTGGCTTTGGTATCAGGGTGATGCTGATCTTGTAAAATGAGTTTGAAAGTATTCCCTCTTCAATTTTTTAAGAGTTTTAAATAGTTAGTATGAGTCATTCTTTAAGTTTTTGATAGAATTCAGCAATGAAGCCATCAGGTTCTGGGCTTTTTTCTTGATGGGAGACTTTTTATTATTGATTCAATCTCCTTACTCATTATTGGTCTGTTTATGTGTTTATTCATTATTGGTCTGCTAAGATTTTCTATTTCTTAATAGTTTAGTCTTGGTAAGTTGTATACGTCAAGGCATTTATCCATTTTTTTTCTGGGTTTTTCTATTTCTTTGCAGGTAATTGTTCATTGTAGCCTCACAATCTTTTGTGTTTCTGATGTATCAGGTGTAATATTTCCTTTTTCATTTATGATTTGATTTATTTGTGTCTCTTTAAGTTTTGTTGAATTTGTTAATCTTTTCCAGAAACCAAATCTTAGTTTTGTTGATCTTTTCTATTGAATTTCTAATATCTATTTTATTCATTTATGTATGATCTTTTTCTTTCCTTCCTTCTACTTTGAGCTTAGTTTGTTCTTGTTTTTCTAGTTCCTTAAGGTACAATGTTAGGTTGTTTACTTGAGACTGTTCTTTTTTGATGCAGGCATTTCTTGCTATGAACTTTCCTCTTGGAACTGTTTCTGTTGTATCCCACAGGTTTGGGTATGTTGTATGTTCATTTTTGTTTGTCTTAAGAAAGTTTTAAATTTATCTTTGAATGTTCTGTAAATATCTGTTAAGTCCATTTGTTCTAGGGTATAGTTTAAATCCATTGTTTCTTTGTTGACTTTCTGTCTTGATGACCTGTCTAATGCTGTCAGTGGAGTATTGAAGTCCCACTATTAATGTGTTGCTGTCCATCTCATTTCTTAGGACTACTAGTAATCATTTTATAAATTTGGAAGCTCCAGTGTTAGGTGCATATATATTTAGGATTGTGATACTCTTGTGTTGAACGAGGCCTCTTATAATTGTATAATGCCCCTCTTTGTCTTTTTTAACTGCTGTTGCTTTAAAGTTTGTTTTGTCTGATATAAGAATAACTATCCTGCTCTCTTTTGATTTCCATTTACATGGAATGTCTTTTTTCACCCCTTTTTCTTAAGCTTATGTGAGTTTGTATGTATTAGGTGAGTCTCTTGAAGGCAGCAGATACTTAGTTGGTGAATTATTATCCATTCTGCCATTCTGTATCTTTTAAGTGGAGCATTTAAGCCGTTTACATTCAATGTTGGTATTGAGATGTGAGGTACTCTTCATTGTGCTATTTGTTGCCTAAATACCATTTTTAAAAAATTTATGGTGGTGTTGTTTTATAGGTCCTGTGATATTTATGCTTTAAGGAGGTTCTGTTTTGATGACTTTCAAGGATTTGTTTCAAGATTTAGAGCTCCTTTTAGTAGTTCTTACAGTGCCGGCTTGGTAGTAGTGTATTCTCTCAGCATTTGTTTGTCTGAAAAATATCATACCTTTCCTTTATTTATTAAGCTTAGTTTCACTGGACACAAAAGAGTATTGGCTAATAATTGTTTTGTTTAGGAGGCTGAAGATAGGGCCCCAATCTCTTCTTGTGTGGAGGGTTTCTGCTGAGAAATCTGCTGTTAATCTGATAGATTTTCCTTTACAGGTTACCTGGGGCTTTTGCCTCACAGCTTTTAAGATTCTTTCCTTCATCTTAACTGTAGACAACCTGATGACAATGTGCATAGGCGATAATCTTTTTGTGATGAATTTCCCAGGTGTTCTTTGAGCTTCTTGTATTTGAATGTCTAGATCTCTAGCAAGACGGGGAAGTTTTCCTCAATTATTCCCCCATATATATTTTCCAAACTTTTAAATTTCCTCTTCAGGAATACCAGTTATTCTTAGGTTTGGTCATTTAACATAATCCCAAATTCTTGGAGACTTTGTTCATTTTTTTAAATTCTTTTTTTCTTTGTCTTTGTTGTACTGGATTATTTCAAAAACCTTGTCTCTGAGCTCTAAAGTTCTTTCTTCTGCTTGTTCAATTCTATTGCTGAGACTTTCAGTGCATTTTGCATTTCTATAAGTTGTGATTTTTTTATTTATGCTATCAATCTCACTGAAGATTTTTCCCTTATATCTACATCATTTTTTTTTTAATTTCATGAAATTGGACTTCACCTTTCTCTGCTGCCTCCTTAATTAGCTTAATAATTGGCCTTCTGAATTCTTTTCCTGGCATGTCAAGACTTTCTTCATGGTTTGGATCCACTACTGGCGAGCTAGTGTGGTATTTTGAGGGTGCTAAACAACCTTGTTTTGTCATTACCAGAAGTGATTTTCTTGTTCCTTTTCATTTGTGTAGGCTATGTCAGAGGGAAGATGTGGGGCTCAAGGGCTGCTGTTCAGATTGTTTTGTCCCATGGGGTGCTCCCTTGATGTAGTACTCTTTCCTTTTTCCTAGGCATGTGGCTTCCTGAGAGCCAAACTATATTGATTATTATTTCTCTTCTGGATTTAGTCACCCAGCGTGGCTACCTGGTTCCGGGCTGCTACTAGGGGGTGTCTGCACACAGTTCTGCCTCTTAGCCATGGATAGAAGCACCTGCTCCAGTGGAGGTGGCAGGGGAGTGAAATGTATTCTGTGAGGATCCGTAGTTGTATTATTGTTGTTTATTGCACCAGTTTTGTGCTGATTTGCCTCCTGCCAGAAGGTGGCATTTTTAAGAGAGCATGAGCTGTGGTAGTATAGGGAAGATCAGGCAGCGGCTGGAGCCCTAGAACTCCCAAGAGAATCTGAGCCTTGTCTTCAGCTACCAGAGTGGGTAGAGAAATACCATCAAGTTGGGGCAGGGTAGACATGTCTGAGCTGATTCTTCTTGGGCAGGGCTTGCTGCAGCTGCTGTGGGGGATGGGATTGTGGTTCCCAGGTCAATGGAGTTATGTTACCAGGAGGATTATGGCTGCCTCTGCTATGTCACGTAGGTTGCCAGGGAAGTGGGGGACAGCTGACAGTTACAGGCCTCACCCAGTTCCCGTGCAACCCAAAAGGCCAGTCTCACTCCCACTGTGCCTCCCCACAACAGCACCAAGTTTGTTTTCAGGCAGTGGGCAAGCAGGGCTAAGAACTTGCCCCAGGCTACCAGCCTCCCAGCTGAGAAAGCAAGCAGGATTTCAGGTTTCACACCTCCTGGCCTACCTGTGTCTGCACTCTGGATTCACTCCCTCCCCCAAGTTCTGTCCAAGAAACTTTGCACGTTTGTTTGGAATTGTTACAAAGTTCAGCTTGAGGTTTCTTTTTTATCTGTGGTCTTTTCCCAGTTCCACTGGCAACCCTCCCCAAGGATCCCTGTGAGACAAAGTCAGAAATGGCTTCCCTGGGGACCGAGAGAGCCCACGGGGCTCTTCCCGCGCTTCCTCTACTCCTGTATTTCACTCGGCTCTTTAAATTATCTCAGTTCTAGGTAGGGTCAAATCCTTCTCCCATAACTTGGACCTTCGAGTTCCCCAGTGAGGGCGTGTGTTCAGGGATGGACAATCGCCCTTTCCCACTTTCAAACTTTGGACAATCATAGTGTTTGGGCTGTCTCCTGGGTCCTGCAGGAGCAATCTGCTTCCTTCAAAGGGTCTGTGGATTCTCTTGGATTTCCTGGTATGTTCCTGCAGTAGTTCTTTCAGCAAAAGCTCACGATGTTCTCCACATGCTGCTCTGCCTGTCTGAGTGGGAGCTGCAATTTAGTCCTGCCTCCCATCTGCCATTTTCCCCCATAAATCCTATGTATCACATTTTCTTTTTTTTTTTTTTTTTTTTTTTTTGAGACGGAGTCTCACTCTGTCACCCAGCCTGGAGTGCAGTGGTGCGATCTCGGCTCACTGCAAGCTCTGCCTCCCGGGTTTACGCCATTCTCCTGCCTCAGCCTCCCAAGTAGCTGGTACTACAGGCACCAGCCACCTCGCCTGGCTAGTTTTTTTGTATTTTTTAGTAGAGACGGGGTTTCACCGTGTTAGCCAGGATGATTTCGATCTCCTGACCTCGTGATCCGCCCATCTCGGCCTCCCAAAGTGCTGGGATTACAGGCTTGAGCCACCGCGCCCGGCCTGTATCACATTTTCTTGATCCAGTTCACCACTGATGGGCATCTAGGTTGATGTCATGCTTTGCTTTAGTGAATAGCTCTGTGATAAGCATATGAGTGTATGTGTCTTTTTGGTAGAATGATTTATTTTCCTTTGGGCATATATCCAGTAATGAGATTGCTGCGTCGAATGGTAGTTCAACTCTTAGTTCTTTGAGGATTCTGCAAACTGCTTTTCACAGTGGTTGAAATAATTTACATCGTCACCAACAGGTAATCATCAGAGAAATGCAAATCAAAATACTTTTCCATCTTTCTATCAATATTACACTGTCTGTGGCACTAGAACCAAACTCTTTTACTGAGTATCCAAGAATTCATTAAAGTTTCCCCTGCTCTTTCTGTTCTAATACTCTTCTAGACTTGCCTGTAACTAGTTTTTATTTGACTGCTTTTCTAGCTGTCAGAGCCATGGGTACATATGTTTTTTTACATTCAGGTCATTTCATTAGATTCAAAAATCAGATATGAGTTCTAGATGAAGCCATTACGTGATCCTTGAAAGTACTGACCTAACATCTTTGAGATTTTTCTGGAGGGAATCAGAGGAGACTGAAGTTGTCATATGCTATATAAATCCTCTACTAAGAACATAGTTTAAACTTAGTGTCTGTGCTTTCAATTTTTTAAACTTAGGCAACTAATTATCCTGTTTCTAATGTTAGTTTATTGAAGAATTGGCTGATTTTTTTTTTTTTTTCTTTTGAACAGAGGCTTGCTGTGTCACCCAGACTGACTGGAGTGCAGTGGCACAATCTCGGCTCACTACAAGCTCCATCTCCCGGGTTCATGCCATTCTCCTGCCTCAGCCTCCCAAGTAGCTGGGACTACAGATGCCTGCCACCACGCCCGGCTAATTTTTTGTATTTTTAGTAGAGACGGGTTTTCACCATATTAGCCAGGATGGTCTCAATCTCCTGACCTTGTGATCCGCCCACCTCAGCCTCCCAAAGTGCTGGGATTACAGGTGTGAGCCACTGTGCCGGGCCAAGAACTGGCTGATTTTTATAAAGAGTATCCATAAAATGTGTAACGGGTGGATTTTATGTTGTTTAAGGCACAAATGAACTTAATGGACAGACCTTATGAAGATTGTGATGATAAGAAAAGCATAATTGGAAATTAGGAGATGTGTTTTTAACTCTCACTAATCCTCAGATGGGTTTATGCTTTATTGCTTAATATGTAGTGCCTCAATTTCCATATTCATAGAATTAGGAATTTACTAGAGTT
Source organism: Macaca fascicularis (assembly GCF_037993035.2). Taxonomy (NCBI): domain Eukaryota; kingdom Metazoa; phylum Chordata; class Mammalia; order Primates; family Cercopithecidae; genus Macaca; species Macaca fascicularis. Next base: position 168,255,566 of record NC_088377.1, on the reverse strand, counting down.
ATTCACCAAAATTTCTTCCTGATATATTCTCTAATTATATATTTCAGATATTGAAAATTAGGTTAGAGTGTATTTTTCTGCTTATCTATTTATTTATTTTTATAGTTAAAAGCTACTCTAATAAGTTTATGGTCTCAATCATTTGTATAAACAGAAGTGAAGCTATACTCACAGTGTTTAAGAATTCAGAGATCTTCCTTATATGATTAATAACACATTTCATTTTCAATTGGGTTATTTATTTTAAAGAAGAATGAATGCTTATAGCTTATGAAAACTAAAACTAACATGAGAGAGTACAGTAACCACTTATTTTGCTTACCATTGTTTTAATAAACATATAAAAATTATTTAAAATGATTAGTTTTTTTTTTTTTTTTTTTGCTCTCACAGCAGCATGTTTTAAAAGATGATTTTAAAAATAGGGCTCTGCTACAGGGAAGCTAAATTTATTCCATTAGGTAGACTAAATTAAAACAGGGCTAAGCGGAAAAGACTAATGTGATTTGGGAAATGCTAATTGTTTGAAAAGCACTTTTTGATGAAGATGAAAGAAGAGTTAAGTTCTATGTTTGCAAAGTTAGAAGTTTTTATGGTCTATAGAAGAGCAGACCACAAATGAGCTGTAAATGTAAGCTACTCTTATTTTGCTTCTCATGAAAAGAAAATTAAATGATTTCGGAATTTCTGCTGTGCCATCTAAAATCTGGTTACATTCAGCTTGTAACATTGAGACAGTTGGTCAACAACCATTTATAGGCATACCTCAGAGATATTACAGGTTAGTGTCAGACTAACCTGCACATTAAGGTGAGTCACAAAATTTTTTCGGTTTCCCAGTGCACATAAAAGTTATCTCGGCCAGGCGCGGTTGTTCATGCCTATAATCCCAGCACTTTGGGAGGTCGAGGTGGGTGGATTACTTGAGGTCAGTAGTTCAAGACTAGCATGGCCAACATGGTGAAACCCTGTCTCCACTAAAAATACCAAAATTAGTTGGGTGTGGTGGCATGTGCCCGTAATTCCAGCTACTTGGGAGGCTGAGGCAGGAGAATGGCTTGAACCCAGGAAGTGGAGGTTGCGATGAGCCCACATTGTACCACTGCACTCCAGCCTGGGTGATGGTGTGAGACTCTGTCTCAAAAAATAAAAATAAAGTTATCTTTACAGTATACTCTAGTCTATTAAGTGTACAATGGCAATCTATCTAAAAAAATACATATCTTAATTTTGAAATAATAATTGTTAAAAGTGCTCATGATCTGAATCTTCACTGAGTCATAATCTTTCTGTTGGTAGAGGGTCTTTCCTCTGTGTTGATGGCTGCTAATAATTAGGGTGGCAGTTGCTGAAGGTTGGGGAGGCTGTGGCAATTTTAAAAAATAAGGCAACATTGAGTTTGCCATGTAAATTGACTCTTTCACGAAAGATTTATCTGCAGCATATGATACTGTTTGGTAACATTTTACCTACTGTAGAACTTAGTTTGAAACTGGAATGAATCTCAAACCATATTGCTGCTTTATCAACTAAGTTTATGTAATATTCTAAATCCTTTGTTGTCGTTTCAACAATGTTCACCAAATCCTCAGCAGGAGTAGATTCTGTCTCAAGAAACCACTTTCTTTGCTCGTTCATAGGAAGCCGTTACTCATCTGTTCAAGTTTTATCATGAGATGGTAGCAATTCAGTCACATCTTCAGGTTCCAATTCTAATCTAGTTCTCTTGGTATTTCTATCACATCTACAGTTACTCCCTCCACTGAAGACTTAAACACCTTAAAGTCATCCATGGGAGTTGGAATCAACTTCTTCCAAACTGTTGCTAATATTTATATTTTGACCTCTTTGCGTGAATCTTGAATGTTCTCAATGGCATCTAGAATGGTGAAGCATTTCCAGGAAATTTTCAATGTACTTTCTCCAGATCTATGAGAGGAATCATTATGGTAGCTACAGCATTAAGAAATGTGTTACTTTTCTTTTCTTTCTAATTTTTTTATTATTATTATTTGTGTGTGTGTGTGTGTGTGTGTGTGTGTGTGTGTGTGTGTGTGTGTGAGACAGAGTTTCACTCCTGTCACCCAGGCTGGGAGTGCAATGGTACAGTCTCGACTTACTGCAACCTCCTTTCCCAGGTTCAAGCAATTCTCCTGCCTCAGCCTTCCAAGTAGCTGGGACTACAGGTGTGCATGACCACACTTGGCTAATTTTTGTATTTTTAGTAGAGATGGGGTTTTGCCACGTTGGCCAGGCTGGTCTCAACCTTCTGACCTCAGGTCATCCACACGCCTTAGCCTCCCAAAGTGCTAGGACTACAGGCATGAGCCACCACGCCTGGCAAGAAGTGTATTTCTTAAGTAATAAGACTTGAAATTCAAAATTACTCCTTGATATTTGGCCTACAGTTTGGATGTTGTATATTCAGGCATGAAAACAACATTGATCTCCTTGTATATCTCCACTAGAGCTTTGGGGTGACTAAGTACCGTGTCAAAGACCAGTAATATTTTAAAGGGAATCTCTTTGTATGAGAAGTGCATCCCAATGGTAGGTTTAATATATTCAGTAATCCAACATTATGTTGTAAACGAACATAAAGGAAACTATAAAGTCTGGGTAACAGCCTGGGTAACAGGCTTTGTACTTCCATTTATAGAATACAGGCAGACTAGATTTAGCATAATTCTTAAGGGCCCTAGGTTTTTCAGAATGTTCAATGAACACTGTATTCAGTTTAAAGTCACCTGCTTCATTAGGCCCTAATAAGAGAATCAGACTCTCCTTTGAAACTTTGAAGCCAGGCATTGATTTCTCTCTAGCAATGGAAGTCTTAGATGGCCCCTTCTTCCAAAAGAAGGCTGTTTCTTCTCCATTTAAAATCTATTCATTATTGTAGCCACCTTCATTCATTATCTTATCTAGATTGCCTGGATAACTTGCTTTAGCTCCCATATCAGGACTTGCTACATCACCCTGCACTTTTATGTTATAGAGGTTGCTTTGTTCCTTAAATCTCGTGAACAAACCTCTGCTATCTTCAAGCTTTTCTTATGCAACTTCCTCACCTCTGCCAACTTTCATAGACTTAAAAGAGTTAGGACCTTGCTTTGGATTAGGCTTTCGTTTAAGGGAATGTTGTGGATGGTTTGATCTTCTACTCAGACCACTAAAACTTTCTCCATATCAGCAGTAAGGCTGTTTTACTTTCTTATTATTGATGTGTTCCCTGGAGTAGAACTTTTTATTTTCTTCAATAACTTTTCCTTTGCATTTACAACTTGGTTAACTATTTGGTGGAAGAGGCCTAATTTTTCATCCGTCTCAGCTTTTGATATACCTTCCTCACTGAACATTATCATTTCTAGCTTCTGATTTAAAGTTAGATATGTAACTATGTCTTTCACTTGAAAAATTAGAGGCCATTGTAGTGTTGGTAGTTGGCCTAATTTCAATGTTATTGTTTCTTAGGGAATATCAAAGCCCAAAGAGAGGTATAGAGATGGTGGAACAGGAGGTTCATTGAGCAGTCAGAACACACAACATTTATCAGTTATCTGTGTTGACTTATATAGGTGTAGTTCTGTTGCACTCCAAAACAATTACAATAGTAACACCACAGATCATGGACCACAGATCACCAAAACAGATATAATAATAATGAAAAAGCTTGAAATATTATAAGAATTACCAAAATGTGACACAGAGACATGAAGTGGGTACATGCTGTTTGAAAAATGGTGCTGAGAGACTTGCTTGGCCTTCAACTTGTAAAAATCATGCTATCAGTGAAGTAAGATAAACAAAATCACAGTAAAGTGAGGTGTACCTGTATTGCCCTTTTATTTATATACAGTAAACAGTTTTATGTTTGAAGGTAGATGTATTAGACCTCAGGTATAGTGATCACGTCTCAGTTCTGTCTTCATCACAGGCATGAGCTGATTCATTTCCTGAGACTCCTGAGAGTTCTTCTCACTCTTTATCAGGTCTTCACAAATTTGTATGTTAAACTTTCCTCCTGAGATGAAGTTTTGCATCTGCTACCAGCTGGATAAGCAATTACTGGGCATTCCATGAAAAATAGAACTTTTTCATATCCTTTAAGAGATTGTTAAGAAGTAATTGGCCTTGGAAAGTTAATACCATTCTGCTACCCTTTTGGGCATATCTTCCCACAGGGCAGAATTTTATTCATTTTCTGAGAATTTGTGATGACTCTGAGCATTAGGAGATGGTCTCTTTCACAATTTTTTTTTTAATTTTTTATTTTTTTCTAAAACTTGAAAACCTAAGGCTGAAATAACTTTCAAGATGATAGCTGTGGTTCTTGTCCAGGTCAGCATTTTCCCAAAGCCTTCTCAGAACACTGGTTCTGCAGACTTTTAAATAGCTACTATATATGCATAAAAAGGCTTCCTGGTCAAATAAATTCAGGGAATGTTAGGATAATTGTTTTCATTTTTTTCCTTTTTTTTTTTTTAAGACCTCTTGGAGACTTTAATATGCTAATATACTTCATGACTGATGGAGAAATAGGTATTAGGTATACTTTTTAATACATTGTTTTAACTACGAATTTCTTTTTATTTGAAGAATATTTATGGAACGAATATTCCTTAAAACTACTTTGAGAATTGTTGGCTTCCGTTGAATTTTCCATCTAAGTTGAATTACATATTTATTAACTCATTTGATCTTTACTATAATTCTGTGAATTAGGTACTCTTAGAATGACCATTTTATAGAAGAGGAAGCTACGATTAACAATAAGTTGCTTATTTAAGTTCATTCAGTTAGTGGAGACATAGCTGAAATTCAGAAGCATATATATCTAATTCTAATGTGCATGTTTTCAGGAATACTGATAAATGGAAATCAGGCAGAAATTGATGACTGATTGGATATGGGAGACCAGGAGAAGGTAGAGCTCATGATGAATCTTAAGTAGATGAGAATGTAGAAGAAAGAGATTTTAGGAAAAAGGAGAAAGCCTGAAGAAGAAGATCACATTTAAGCTAGATGGATCTAGACTGTTATGGACAAGGGACATGAAGATAGGGAATACCAGGGGTAGAGAATGGATTGCACCAAGGCAAAAAGAGGGAGTCTTGGAATTTTCATGAAAAACAGAGGGACTAAGAAGAGAAATCAAAGAAGTCCTATTTAAAAAGAAAATTTTGGAGTTTGGATTTCAACTTGGAACATGGATTTTATCCTATAACTATTATCAGTCACTACTCTAAGGAAATAATCTGATGCCAGCTGGACATTAGGAAGATTAACTGTATCAATGTCTATAAAAAGGTGGCCCTCAGAGAAAATTGTCATTTAACAGTGCTCCTTGACCATTCAAATTATTAGTGAATAGGCATGTATTTGATTTATAACTTACTGAAAAAAAATTAAAAATAATAATTCGTTCTAACCACAACTTTTTTTTCCATATGGGATAAGCAAATTTTCTTTTTATCAAATATCCTAGTTTATTTTGTAGTATTTCCTTTATATTTATCTCATCTCATTTTAAGGAATTTAGGGACCTTTTAAGGGAGATATGTCATTTCAAAATTTACTTAGTAACCTTTTCTATAACATTGATTAACAGAATACTAAATAGATATCTTATTTAAGTTAATAAGTTTTTAATAATTCCTTAAATGCCACAACTTTGCATAAGTGAATGAGTTAGTGGATAAATTCAGAAGGCACTGGGGCCAAGCTTTAGTTCAGTTGATGAATTATGGGTACTCCTGGTGCAATCTAGAAGAAAGGCAAGTAAAAATGTCTTTTCCTAGAATACCAACTACTTTTTCCCTTCTCATAAAAACTTTATAAAACTAGTTGGCCAATGATGACATGTTCTACCTGCATCAGAGCAAAGCCTAGTTGGCAGGTCTGTTGCCTGCCATGGACTTATTAGGATGTCACTATTCCAGTGTTGAGGCTGACTCCAGTCAGCATGTTACTGCACTGAAATCTTTCCTCATATGTGAATTGAAAGTTCCTATTATACAGAGATTCTTAGTTTATAGAACATTTTTAAAGATCGAAAGAATTTTTTATATGAAAATACTTTGACAGCTTCAAAATGCCGTAGAATTGTTGGTTATTATTTATGGGGGCCGTAGTCATTTTGTATAAAGAATACCAGTTACAAAAAGTCACGTGAGAGAAACAAAAAACAAAATTCAACTTTGTCCTTTTTTCCTGTTACAGAATTTTAGACGTGTTTTGAAGTATAAATTTAGTCCTAATTGGATTTGCATACATTTAAACAGAACCAAACTTCTAATATTTTATTTTCTCTAACTTTTGTGTCTGTCTTTCTCTTTTAGTTTGTATTTTTAGTGGGAAGAGTAGAATCCCTTACCTCTATTTAGAAAAATACCATTTCATACCTACTGTACGTAAGATAATGCCTATGAAAAAGTCTGGTACTATTACTGGCACACAGATAGAGTCTCAGTACATGTGGGTTAAATCTGAAAAATTTCCTTGTAGGGTTATGGCAATAAGGTTGTCACCCTCCCTTCAAATGGATAAGGCCAGGATGGGAAGAGAAAAATAGATCTTTTTTAAGTTATCTTTTTTTTCCTCTTTAAGTTTAATAATTGTCTGATAGCTAATATCTAATGTAAAATACTACTAAAATTAGAGAACTGAATTAAAGACCAAATTAAAAATGGTGATTTTTATGAACGTGCCTTTATACAGACTTCAAGTAGACTTTAGTGTGTATCTTTAAAGCACATAAAAGATAGCCGCTTTTTATAACTGGAGCCCCTCATCCTTCTGGAGTACCCCTCTGCAGCATGACAGCCATCTGCTGCTGCTCCCTAGTGGCTGCCCCCAAACTGCCCAGACTCTCTAAATGTTGAGTGGAAGAAGAGAAAGGAACAGCTGTTCTGGAGCTTTGTGGCTACCTCTGCCTTCCTCACCACCTGGCAAATGCACAGCTCAGCTCATGAAGCCAGCAGACACACTAAGTCAAGCTGTATTCCTCCCCACACCACTTGCTCATTCCTCACATAAACTACTAATCTCCTTTCTGCCATCTTTTATCCTTCTCTTTTCTGTTATTTCCATTCGATCTTTAGGATGCTAAGCGGAAATGGGATAGGGAGACTGAACAGCTGTACCCAGAGAGGCCAAATTGTATCCTGTTTTCCATCTTACTATTTTTATTACTTTAACCAAAAATTCTTTAAAAAACCTATATGTCAGAAATATATGTAAATACATCATTTCATAGAGTTTCCAATCAACCCATTATGATGGGTATTGCTTTTTATATGTAACAGGAAAATATGGATATAAGACTATTAAGAGTTTTAGTCTTCTCCTTAAAAAGAAACATCTTTGCTGCCCATAATCAGACTGGTGAATGAGAGAGAGAATCAGGAATCGTTGAAATCAGTTTGATTGATTTACACTGAAAACGTAAGAGAAGGAAATGAATAGATGTAGGAGATGAAAAGGAGGGAATAGAGAAAGGAGCATGGGTTGGGTTTGGTGGGGGATTTTGAGAGTTATGAAAGAAGAAAGAGAGTCTTTGGGGCAGCTGCAAAATGAGGAAGACACATATTAAAAGAGGCGGGGAGAGAGAGTGAAAAAAATGAACGCTTGAGATTGAGAGCCCTTCCATGGAGAAAGCATGCTCAAGAGGGTACAAAAAGGCTTTTAAGAAATTGTACTGGGTTACAGAGAGATTTATCTTTTGGCATTGCTGAGAAATTTCAATGAATATTTAAGTTGCTTTCAAATTAGTTTTTGATGTTTAGACATTATGCTATAGTTCCATGAGGCAGCTGAGTTTTCTGCGGTTATGGTAGCGGAATGTAAAATGTCACATCTACTTTTTTTTTTTTTTTTTGGAGTAAATCATCACCTAGGACATATAGTACAGTAGAACTTCATAGCGTTTTACACTTTGGAAATTTCACAGAAATTTAGCTTTGGTTGTCCTTGGAATATTATGCTAAAGTCAGAGGGAAATTTTGTTACTACTCTGAGATTAAGAGTAGTGCTTTGGGCCGGGCGCGGTGGCTCAAGCCTGTAATCCCAGCACTTTGGGAGGCCGAGGCGGGTGGATCACGAGGTCAGGAGATCGAGACCATCCTGGCTAACATGGTGAAACCCTGTCTCTACTAAAAATACAAAAAACTAGCCGGGCGCGGTGGCGGGCGCCTGTAGTCCCAGCTATTCGGAGGCTGAGGCGGGAGAATGGCGTGAACCCGGGAGGCGGAGCTTGCAGTGAGCCGAGATCGCGCCACTGCACTCCAGCCTGGGTGACAGAGTGAGACTCCGTCTCAAAAAAAAAAAAAAAAAAAAAAAAAAGAGTAGTGCTTTGGGGTGATAATCTGTTTGGTATTGGATTACTAAATGGATTACTTTTTAAAGTTAGTGTTAAATGATTACACTAAATCAAGACTTCCTAAGAAGTTCCTTTAGGTAACTGAAGATTGGAAATTAGCTTTTCAACTTTATCTTCCAAGATGTCAACTATGTTAAGAAACGAGAGACCATTCAGGATGGAGGAAGGAGATGCGGCACCCCTGCCTAGATTGGGTGATAACTTCAATCTCTGCTCTCCTGGCTGAGGTTTTATCCTATGGTTAGACTTAGAAACCACCAGTACTACTAGGAATTTAAGGAATTGATGGCCAAGGTTGGAAAAATAGGACTCTGAGTTATGGATAAAGTTTCCCACTGAAACAGGACAGCTATGAAAAGCTTTGGAGGCCATTGGGTTGGTAGTTAAATGAATGATTGCAGAATTTGGCCTTAGAATGTTTTCCTGGAGTCAAAAGATTGCACAACCTGTGCTTTTGAAGAAAACAAGAAGACTACCTCACTGACCTAGAAACGATACAACAGAGTCAATGGGGGCTGTAAGTGTAAGTCTGGTTTATAATTAGACTTTGATAGTGAAGAGAGGAATATCCACCTTTGCAGTCAGCCTGGAGCTCATTGACATTTTGAGGAATAAAACTCAGGAGCTTAGGACCCTCATTGAGCTCAGGATCCTCGTTGACATTTTGAGGAATAGAAAATGAAAATATCAAAAAGGTGGGAAGAGAGAAAAAGAGATGAGAGTCAGTCAGTCTGGGCTGATAGAGGACTTCTGTAGAGGTTTAAAAGAAGAAAGAGATTTGAGGATAGTTCCAAGTATTAGAGAGATTACAAGTTGGGGGCCGGGTGTGGTGGTTTATGCCTCTAATCCCAGCACTTTGGGAGGTCGAGGTGGGTGAATCGCTTCACCTCAGGAGTTTGAGATCAGACGGAGCAACATGATGAAACCCTGTCTCTACAAAAAATACAAAAATTAGCTGGGCATGGTGGCTTGTGCATGTAGTTCCAGTTACTTGGGGGACCAAGGTGGGAGGATCGCTTGAGGCCAGGAGGTGGAGGGTACAGTGAGTGGAGATCACATTGCTGCACTCCAACCTGGGTGACAGAGTGAGACCTTGTCTCAGAAAATAAAACAAAACAAAAAAACTAAAACAAAACAATATAAAAAGTTGGGGAAAATGACTTTTTGTTTTCTCTGTGCTATGAATTGAGTCTTCTTTTGCCATTTGGGAGTAACATAAAGAAATATTTTAATCACTTCTCAAAATGTTGGTGAGAATTTTTTTTTTAATTTTACATGTGCTGGGCCCAGTCTTCATGGTGCATTGACTTTGCAAATGTTAAATGTATTTACATATGAGGAAACCAAAGCTCAGAGACTCAAAAGGGCTTACTCATGACTCTCCAACTATAGCACTTGACCAATACTCAAGCTGTTTGCATTACACAGTGGTTGCCTCCATCAGCCTCCATCATGTTTCTTGTTAGTAACCATTCTGGGAGAAGAGTGGATGAGAGCTAATAACTGGATGATACGAAAAATACCTTTGGGTTCAAGACCAAAAATTCCACTTGGAAATTAAGTTCACAAAATGAGAAAGACGCAAATATAAGAAAGGAAAGCAAAACTCATTATACTGCCTTAGGAAATATGATTTTTAAAAAGGGGTCGGCACCTCACAAATGCAAGAGTATCACAGGCTTACCACTTAAAAAAATAGTGTGTATGTAAACAAGGATAATGTTTCGAGTTCCACATTGACATCTGATTATTCAGTTATGTTGGTTTGGTTAAATTTTTTTCTTACCTTAAGTTCGAAGATACAACTCATGGGTTAAGTAGCGAATTTTATTTCATTCCCCAGAGCAGCAGTCCCCAACCTTTTTGGCACCAGGAATTGGTTTCATGGAAGACAGGTTTTCCATGGACTGGGAGTGAGGGAGGATGGTTTCGGGATGATTTAAGTGCATTACATTTATTGTGTGCTTTATTTCTATTATTATTATTATACATTGTAATATATAATGAAATAATTACACAACTCACCATAATGTAGAATCAGTGGGAGCCCTGAGCTTATTTTCATGCAACTACAGGGTTTCATCTGGGGGTGATGGGAGACAGTGACATATCATCAGGCATTCGATTCTCATAATGAGTATGCATCCTAGATCCCTCCCATGCTCAGTTCACAATAGGGCTCACACTCCTGTGAAAATCTAATGCCTCTGCTGATCTGTCAGGAGGCAGAACTCCAGCAGTAATGTTTGCACTGCTCACTTCCTGCTATGCAGCCTAGTTCCTAACAGGCCACATACCAGTACCAGTCTATGGCCTGGGGGTTGGGGACCCCTGCCCTAGAGGATCTGTTGTCTACCCTTATGGTTGCTCAAAATTAACTGAGGGAAAAGGAATCACCAGAGAATTCAAGCCAGTTCTGAGACAGAGCTTGGAATTCAATAGGGCTGACAGAAAACTGTGAGTCATGTTATACTATCCTTGCCTAATAGAGTCAGTATTCATCAGGGAACCTCTTCACAGGAAGTGCCGAGTCCACACCTTAACAGCCAGGTCGATCAATGGTATCAGACAATAGATGTAGTCTCGGGGCCAGTCTGCAAAACAGTCTAAAAAAAATTAAAAGGAGCCTGTTCCTAAAAAAATAGTACACTGTACTCTGTGAGTATCTAATTAAAAATAATTAAAAAAAAGAAAATGAAAAAGACGTGGAATGTTAGTTGCCTTGAGGGATTTCAGATCACAAAGCACTCAGAGACTTAACTTTGTAGAAAAAAAGCAAAGTGAAGAGAGAGTTGGAAAACACATCTAAAGATTCAGGTAGTAAGATTTCAAATGTCAGTCCTGAAGATGTAGCTTCATCACTGACCATATAATAGGTGGAAAAATCCCTAACTCCTTAGAGATGACACTTTTACATCCAGCATTGGAATGTGTTATGATGAATACATGGTTTTCCAAATTCATCACATTCTTTTTTAATATCCCTTTAGTCTCTGTTTACAGACTCACTGGACTGCTTGCCAAGCCTGCACTCAGTCATGCTGGAACTCTCTAAAGTTGCCGAAGAGCTGTATTCCATTTCAGCCAAAATCAGTGGAGTTGCTTATGTCCCACATTGATGAGAAGTTTAATGTTCTACCAGTAACTGTAGTAATGGTTTTGAAGTAATGGTTTATTTATTAAACCAATAGCTATGGTTCAGTGTTGGAACACTGAACAAACCTCATTGGCTGAAACCAGAAATGTGCATTTCTTCTCCAGGGTAGGTGGGGATGGTAACAGTGTCATTTAAAAGGGTGTTTTAAGTTTTACTTCTTAATTTCTTTTGAAGTTTTTATTTTAGAAGATTGCTTTAAGTCAAAAGCAAGAATATCTGATTTCACTTCTTCAGACCTTTGGACCTCCTTGGAGAGGCAACCTTTTTGAATTGTTTGTAATATTTTTGTTAATAACTACAAATATTATACCTGAAATTCTTCATCTACTTGGTTATTTACTGAGAATGTGATAAGAAAGGTTGGAATTTGAGGATGGGCATGGTGGCTCACGCCTGTAATCCCCGCACTTTGGGAAACCAAGGTGCATGGATCACCTGACTCTCAGGAGTTTGAGAGACCAGCCTGAGCAACATGGTAAAACCCTGTCTCTACTAAAAATTCAAAACTCAGCCAGGTGTGGTGGCACGCTCGCTGTAGTCCCAGCTACTTGAGAGGCTGAGGAAGGAGAATCACTTGAACCCAGGAGGCAGACGTTGCAATGAGCCAATATAATGCCACTGAATTCTAGCCTGGGTGATAGCATGAGACTCTATCTCAAAAAAATTAATAATAATCAATCAATCAATCAATAAAATGAAATAAAAATAAAGGTAAAATTTTGTTTGCTTTTGCTGTCTTTCATACCCTCTTCCCTCCCCAAAGCTTGCTTTGTACATTTTTGAGATTCTGATTTTTCTTCTAGTAAATTTTGTGGCCCCAGAAAAGTATACTTAATCTTTTATTTTTGGTTACAGCTTTTTGACATATATCTTGACTCCCTGTTTCATTAAAAAATATTAAAATATATATACTTTGCTCTGCTGTTTCTTCTCACATATACAACCTATTTTGTTTGTTTGTTTGTTTTGAGCCACACTTCTACATCATCCCATTGTCAATACTGGCATTCTATCCTGTAAGAATAATAAAATTTTCTTTTTCTTTGTTCCTGGGTTGACTCTAATATGAGAAAAAAACATTTACATTATTAAGACTATGTAAACATTATTTAAGTTCTGGGCTAAGACTCCATTTCCCACTTCAAAATATCTGACACCATAAACCTGCGGCCATTTAAAAGAGGATGCTGCTGGCATCAAGGTCACCTGTATTCTCTTCTCTTATATTCAGTCTGTTCCTTAACGTTCTAATGCGTTTTTACTTGCTTTATATTTAGATTTAAAAAATTTTAATGTTGTTTCCAATCATCATTCTTTTAGTTTTTCTTGCACCATTTGTGGTCATGCATTCTCTCTGTCTTTATCTTTCTCTGTCTTTATTATCTTTATGGGTCTTCTTTCAACCCCCTTAGGGATGTCGCTTCTGTACTTCTGTGTCTCCTTGTTTCCAGCTTTGCTGGTTGCTTTTTAGTTTGCCATGCAATTGCCCTCTTGTGAATTTCTTTCTCTACCATTCTGGGATGGAATATCGTTTCACGGATTCCAAGTTTTCCTCCTTTTTAGTTTACTTCTGCATGCTTGGAGTGCAGCCTAAAAGAAATTCCCAGGATAAGTGCAAGGGAAGTAAACTATCTCAGAAAATGTCTTACAGATAGCTTTATTCTGGCTTACATTTCAATTGATAGTTTTGTTGGATTCAGAAACAATAATAGAAAATTTCCCATCAGAACTTTAAAGGTATTACTTTGTTATTTCTAGTACACAGTATTGTCAATAATAAATCAAATACCTTTGTAAGAAACTAGGGGTGACCTGGCATCCTCCAGCATTGCCCGTGCAGAGCAGCTAGTGGGTGCTGTCATGTGAACATTCATGTCTCTCTATCAGGAACATTTCTTTGTATTATTTTATAGATATTATATCATACAAATCTCTGGTCTTTATTTTTTGGAATTCTATTAACCAAATACACGCTGTGAGATGATCCTTGATCTTGCTAACACTGTCTCTCATATTTATCTTTTTGCTTTATCCAAAAATGTTCTCAATTTTATCCTTTATGTTTGTATGTATGGCTGTATTTTCCTGTTGAATCTCTAAATTACTTATACTTTTTAAAAGTTCCTTTTCCTTCTTTGGAATACTTCAGTTTCTTCCAAGAACAGAGTTTCGTTTTATCTTCTGGCCTCTCCTGCTGTGTGGTGCTACATGGTTTAAGACATTCCTGGGACCGAGCATGGTGGCTCACACATGTAATCCCAGCACTTTGGGAGGTTGAGGCGGGCAGATCACGAGGTCAGGAGTTCGAGACCAGCCTGGCCAACATGATGAAACCCCATCTCTACTAAAGATAGAAAAAATTAACCGGGTGTGGTGGCATGCATCTGTAATCCCAGCTACTCGGGAGGCTGATGCAGGAGAATCACTTGAACCGAGGAGGTGGAGGTTGCAGTGAGCCGAGATTGTGCCATTGCATTCCAGCCTGGGAGACAGGGTGAGACTCCATCTCTAAATAAATAAATAAATAAATAAATAAATAAATAAATAAATAAAATAAATTAAAATTCCTGGATAGTTGGAATTGGTTTCCTCTGCTGCTATGAACAATGATTGACTTGTTTTTGCCCTGGATTTCTGATCTTAAGGGGAAGTCAAGACAGGGACTCAGACTCTATGCAGATCAAAGGAGAGTGGGAAATAACCTGTTGGCAGGCAAAGAGGATATCTGTTCTTATGGGAAGGGCCAGCATGCACACTAGAAATCTTACTATTCCCAGAATTTTTTTCATTTTCTTAAAGAAGAGCCCTCTGGTTTCTTGCCCAGGGATAAATGCCAACTGAGTGGGATGGGTCTCCCATCCTTGTCCTGTATGTAGATCATCAATGGCTCTGTAGTTAGACTCTTTAATTTCAGTACAGTATTTAATCTCATTTAAATCTCATAAAATCTAAATTACTTCCTATCTCTGTGTGCTGTGTCTTCATGGGATTCCCTTTGGGAAAATAGATTGTAATTGAAGCTGTTTTGCAGTATATTTCAGTTTGTGAATTTTCAACTCATTTTTATCTATCAACCTATGGGGCTTCTACTTTATATTTCTGACATTTATTAAAAATTTCTTGTATTAGTAGTGATTTCCTTTACATTTTGTATAATTACATGGTCTCTAATGACTTCATTCTCTCTTGCATACTTAGACTGCAGAAGAGCTCTGGAGTGATGAATGGTAAGTCATGAGCCAGGTCCTAGGCCAGCTGGGTCAGTGTGGTTTGAAAGTAACCTCATGCAATGTTGCCTCATTTGTGAAGGGTGTAGTTGCCTGTTGGTTATGCAGATAATTAGATTTAGAAAAAAAAAGTGACAAACATCACAGAAATGGTATTTGAATATAATCACAACTCACTCTGCTGACATTCTGAATATATGTTCTGAAAAACCAAGGTTTGGTGATCTCAACTTTTTGGGGTATTTATGAGTGAATATGTGAATCAACTAGACACCTATTTTCAGAAAGAGTCTTAGATTGTGTTGTTGCTCTTCCCCATGTCTGGTTTTCCTAAGCTGGAGTAGCCAGGGGAAGTGTCATGATAATTCTTATGGATAGGGGTAGTGGGGGGAATGTCAGAGAACGCTCCTGAAATTTTTAATAGTTTTATAGTTTAGTGTCAGTGGCATACAGGTAAGGGAAGATGTTTTTCAAGAGATCTTCAACCTTCCAACAAATGGGTAATAGGACTAGTGCTAAATTATTCATTGTTAGCATTTATAAAAACTTCTTTAGAGACTTCTAGTCCTTGTCAGTGGGTAGATTGCTGTCTAGGAGTACAGGAATATTTTGAATTTCTAATTTCTGGTTTATTTTATATTCATACAATGAAGTAGGCTATTGCAGCTGGAGTGGCTTAATGCTTTGAGCCCTAAAGTTATAATTTAAGAAGTGTCCTACCTGACAGATGTCTAGGACCCATATCCCACTTCATGCTCACTCAGGCAAGGATTTTTCATCCAACACTATTCTACACTGTCTCCCAGTGGGGAAGTACAGGTGAACTGAAATTACAAATGAAATTACTGAAGGCCAAAAAATATGAATATGTAATATAGAGAGTGGGCATAGGGCAAAGTATTGATTGAAAATAAACAAGATGAGAAGGAAGTAGCTAGGGAAAAGAAAAAGGCAATAGACAACAAAAGAAAATATCAAGTTAGTTTAGGAGTCAAGGAAATTAGAAAACTTGATGTAATCTGGAGCCAGGGAAGGGTTACAGTGAAAATCAGAATATTCTGGTCATGAAATCCACGTGGATAAACAATAGACTCACAATTCAGGTGACAATGGAGAAAGAAAATTATATCTTATGGGGATAAGTTGTTCTTCAAGCCCTCATTGATAACCCCAAGCATTTTTAAGGACTGGAATTTAAAAAGGATGATGTCTAAGAATGATATTGTTTAGATCTGAAAAACTGGCAGACCTAGGATTGACTTGGGTGCCTGTAATTTGCCTTTCTGTATTCAGCTTAGAGTTCTAACACCTTGCGGCAGATAATAGAGTAGATTTTCTTTCTAAATGGATGAGACTGCATTTTCGGATAGTTTATATTGTTGGCAGGATGTGGGAGAAGACACGCTTTACCACACATTACTGAGAGAAACCACTTGGCCCTTTCTATTGTCTCAGCACAACTGATACCCCGTTCCTACAGAAAGCTTCCTCCCTGAGTTCTCTACGTGGTTTCATTCCAATTTTAGTGACTGTGGGCTAACACTGCCTGAGAAATACTGGCGTGTCAGTATTTGACTGGCAGCACTGATGTGGACACGAAGTGTCCTTTTCTTCCTGTAGTAGAATACGATTAAAAATAAAATTCACTTTCAGCATTTTTGTTTCTTTTTGAAGAAGTTCAGTATATTTTGGGGGAACAAAAATGTGGGTACGTGGAGCCTGTCATGGTCATTAAATACCCAGGTTGGAAAGTACCTCTGTGCAAACAATAGTTATGTGGCACTTTTGCCAGCTTCATTTTAAGGAACAAATTAGAGAAACATTGGCTTGTGACTACATTACGTAAAGTACAAAACAAAACTAGAGTAAGAAATTACCCAGTCTTTAGATGGCCCACTGATTTGAGAGAAGAAACAAAATTTTTCTTGTTAGATAGTTGTGGATATTTTGTGTGTTCATTGGAGCAGCTAAACTTTGGGGCATAAATGGAAAGAAAACAATTTGGAGAAGTATAATAGAGTGGAATTTTGAAAAGTCTTCAGAGTATGAGGCTGAATCATTGCTGTTTAGCAGGCAATTGGCAAAAAGCATTGTTCTTCTCTGTTTTATTTATTCAGGATTACATATCCTGATTGTTTTTTCTTCTTGATTTTCCTTGCAATAGTATCAACCTTGATAGTGATTTTACAATTGCTCAGTACGTTTCATCTTGGCTAGATCCCAAATCCCTTTGAAATGATTTCCAACTTATTAAAGAGCTGCAAACAATTGTCACAATGCTGAAGCCACCAAATAGCCTCTAGCAGCATCCTTTGTTTTGATTTAATTTTAAGATTATAAAAATACTATGGAAGAATCATTCCATTTATTTTGTAACTTGATCAATATTTTAAAATTTTAGTGTGGTCATTTATAATGAAAATGAAGGAAAATGTTGTAAGTTTTTGTAATACTTTTCATCAGTTTAATGATCTGCATATAAATTTAGGAATAATCATTTACTTCAAAGTCAGTCATTTAAAAAATCTTCTCAACTCCCAGTTATATGAAATTTAAATAATAGTCTGCAGAGATGAGAGACAGAGAGAGAGAGAGGGAGAAGCTCTGCAGTTTTCTTGGAGAAATGTAAACCAGAAACCCAGATGTTTTGTATGCTAATCAGGTAACCCTAAGTAGCTTAGTTTTAAAGACTTACAGCAGTTCTGAATTATCTGTGTTAATAGAGTTTTAAAACAAAAAAGTATTGGCTTATGTGAAAATATTTTAGTTTTTCACTTTATTTTTCTTTCTGTTAGCATAACCATGGATATGTTTGTTATTTTGAATGTTCACTTTAAACAGAGTAATGAATTCATGTTGGAAAGTTCTAAGTCAAGAGGAGGCACGTACACTCTCTTGAAGCTTCCTTCCTTCTTTGCCTCATTATCTCTGTTCTGTTCTTCATTCCAACTTTGAGACCCTCACTAAAACAAATATAAAACAGTAGCCAAATGTCTTTTCTTTTTATAGTTTTAGCTAGTTTACCAAATAATTTTAATTTGTTGACGATATAAACAAGACATTATTTCTTCTTTTTTGGTCCTGTAGAAGAGTTGAGTACAGATTCCATAGCTTTTTGATAATTTTTGGCTACGAAAATTAATTCACCATCATTTAGGACAGCGATCCTCATATCCTATCTGAAGCTTGCCCCTTACATCCTCCAGTGTAAACTAGGGCTGTTATTTTGTCCAATCAAAGTATGAGTGAAGGCTCATGGGCAAGGATAATGGTGGGTCCAAGGTTGGTATTCTCTTTCTGGATATAACATCTTGTTTTTGTCTCTTTATAGCTGGTTGGGAGAAAGGAGGATTTATATACGAGACCAAGCTCTTCTTACCTAACTGGAGGCTTATCAGTAATGGGGAAATATCTTTTTATTTTATTTTATTTTTTACACCAGAGAGCTAATTTATTTACCACTGAAAGTCTACACAATTAAAAAAAAGTTGTATTACGATTAAAAACACTTAACATGAAATCTACCCCCTTAACAAATTTTTAAGTGCACAATACGATATTGTTGACTATAGCTACGACGTTGTCCAGGAGGTCTCTAGAGCTTATTCATGTTGCTCAACTGAAACTTTAAAATGTTGATGAATAATTTCTCCTTTACTCCTGCCTCCAGTCCCTGGCAACATCCATCCAACTCTCATTCTATGAATTTGATTATTATGTGATTCCACTCATAGAAGTGGTAACCACCATTCTAAACTCTACTTCTATGAGACCAATTTCTTTAGATTCCACATAAGAGTGAGATCATGCAGTATTTGTCTTTCTGTGATTGGCTTATTTCCTTTAGCTAATATCCTTAAGGTTTGTTTATATTGTCACATATTGCAGAATTTCCTTCTTTAAAAAAGATAATATTTCATGATATTCATGCATCTCATTTTCTTTTCCATTCATCTGCCAATAAACATTTGGGTTGTTTCCACATCTTGACTCTTGTGAATAGTACTGCGGTGAAGATAGGGATACTAATATCTCTTTGAGATACTGATTTTAATTCTTTTGGATAAATACTCAGAAGGGAGACCGCTGGGTCATGTGGTAGTTCTATTTTCACTTTTTGAGGAACCTCCATGCTGTATTCCATAGCGACTACACCATCCCTCATTTCCACCAACAGTGTGAAAGGGTTCCAGTTTCTCCACATTCTTGCCAACACTGGTTGTTTTTTTGATAATAGTCATTCTGACAGGTGTGAGGTGATACCTCATTGTGATTTTGATTTGCATTTTCCTGATGATGCAAATCTCAGGAAATTATGTTGAACGTTGGTTCTTACAGCTATTGGCCATTTGTAGGTCTTCTTTTGATAAATGTCTATTGAACCATTCTGCCTATATTTTTAGTTGGGTTAGTTTTTCTGCTATTGAGTTGTATAAGTTTCTTACCAATTTTGAAAACTAACCCATTCTCAGATATATCGCTTGCAAGTATGTTTTCTGATTTCATAGATGGTCATTTTACTGCTTTCTTTGCTCTGCAGAAGCTTTTTAGTTGATTTAGTGCTACTTGTTTATTTTTGTTTTATTTGCCAGTGCTTTGGATGTCAAATTCATCAAATCATTGCCTAGATGAATGTCATGAAGATTTTCTCCTATTTTTTTCTAGCAATATTATAATTCCAGGTCTTACATTTAGTTCTTTAATCCATTTTGACTTGATTTTTGCATATGGCAATAATAAAAGTGCCAGTTTTATTCTTAAGAGCATGTGGATATCTAGTTTTCCCAACACTATTTGCTGAAAAGACTGTCCTTTCCCCATTGTGTATTCTTGGAATCCTCACTGAAGATCAGTTGACCAAACCATTCACAGATTTATTTCTGGGGTCTCTATTCTGTTCTATTGGCTTATATGTCTGTATTTATACCAGTACTTGATCATTTGGATTTTTGTAGCTTTGTAATATATTTTGAAATCAGGAAGGGAGATGCCTTCAGCTATGTTCTTCTTGCTCAAAATTGCTTTGCTATTTGGGTTCTTTTATAGTTTAATATAAATTTTAGGATTTTTTTCTACCTCTATAAAATTTATTTGGGATTTTGATAGGGATTGCATAGAATCTGTTGATCACTTTGAGTAGTCTGGCATTTTCACAATATTAAGCCTTCTAATCCATAAATAAAGGATGTCTTTCCATTTGTTTGTGTCTTGTTTAATTTCTTTCATCAATATTCTTTAATTTTCAGTATATAAGTCTTTCATCTCCTTAGGCTTATTTCTACGTATTTTTATTATTCGTGATACTATTGTAAATGAGATTGTTTTTGCAATTTTTTCAGATAGTTTGTCATTAATATATAGCAATACAATTGATTTTTATGTTGATTTTGTATCATTTAACTCTATTGAATTTGTTTGTTCTAACAGTTTTTTATTTTTTTTATAATTGAGTCTTTAGAGTTTTCTATACATAAGATGATGTCATCTGCAAACAGGGACAATTTTGCTTCTTTCCAATTTGGATACGTTTTACTTTCTGTTCTTGTCTAATTGCTCTGGCTAGGACTTCCATTACTGTGTTGAATAGAAGTGCTAAGAGTAGGCATCCTTGCCTTTGTCCTGATCTCTCAAATTTTCACCACTGAGTATGTTACCTGTAGGCTTTTCATATGTGGTCTTTATTATGTTGAGGTATTTTCCTTTTAGTCCTAATTTGTTGTCAGTTTTTATATGGAAGTGTGGTTGAATTCTGTCAAATGCCTTTTCTGCTTCTATTTGGATGATTATGGAATTTTTATCCTTTATTAATGATTAATTGATTTTCATATGTTGCCATCCTTGCAACCCAGGGATAAATCCCACTTGGCCATGGTGTATGATCCTTTTAATGTGCTATTGGATTTGATTTGCTAGTATTTTGTTAAGAATTTTGCTTCTATATTCATCAGGAATATTGGCTTGTAGCTTTCTTTTCCTTTGTTGTATTTGGCTTTGGTATGAGGGTAATGCTGGCCTCAAAAAAAATTAGTTTGGAAGTGTTCTCTCCTCTTCAGTTTTTTTGGAATAGTTTGAGAAGGGTTGGCATTAAGTCTTTAAATGTTTGGTGTAATTCAGCAGTTAAGCCATCTGGTCCTGCACTTTTCTTTGTAGGGACATTTTTTATTACTAGTTCAATCTCCACACTAATTATAGGTATGTTCGGGCTTCATATTTCTTAATGATTCAGTCTTGGTAAGTTTTTTTCTAGTGATTTTTTTTATTTCTTTTAGATTATCCGGTTTATCTGAGTAGAATTACTTTTAGCAATCTCTTATAATTTATTTTATTTCATTGGCATCAGTTGCAATGGGGAAATATCTTTGACTTTGCTCTGGTTCAGTCTGGTTCCATATACTGGTGACCATGGCTGACAGGTGGTTTCCAAATCAGTAGTGTGCTTTGCTTCCTTGAGTTGAGTTCAGCTTCAACCAGCATCTTCTTTGATGAAGAGCCCTTCAGAAAACAGCAGGCCTATCATCCCTTGGTCCTTGCTATCGATCAAAATCCCTAATTAAAACACTTTCACTAGGAAAGATGTCTCATTGCCCGGTGGCTGCTAGAAAAGACTAGGGCACCTGCCCATCATCTGACTTTCATTTCTTTTTCACATGGAGGTGGGACTACCCAGACTGTTAAATTCTCTTCCTCATCTCCAAAGGGTTCTGGTAGCCATCTACTAGACCTAAATATAACCATAACCATCACCCTAACTTTTTGCCTTGGACCAGATGAAACTCTATTATAATTTTTACGTCAATGGTTCAGACTTCTCCAGAAATTCTCCAGCCTTGAGAAATTTCTAGCAATAAGCACTTTCTCCAATAATGTACACTTTCACACATGTGAGAAATCAATACATTTCATGCATCAAGAAGTTCTAAAAAAAACTGTCTTACCATCCTTCTCTGTAGTGGTAGCCCCAAGTATACCTGTAGGTTTTGTTGCTCAGCAAATATCCACCTAGAATATCTTTTTATGCAGCTACCAGCAGTCTTCACAAGTGGTTCAGTTGGAGAACTGTCCTTCTGAGGGAAGGAGCCAAAGCCACTCCTCTAAACATGGCTCTTTCCCAGAGGCTGACAAGCCACAGCTTGATGCCCTTGAGCCCTTCCCTCTCAGTTTTCTCCCTATATAGATGAGATTTAAGAGGAAGGGTGAATGGGAGCTTGCTCAAGTAGGGCTGCCTCTGGAATGTCTTGGTTGGCCTTCAGGATGGCTCTCTGACTCCTTCTAGAAGGTAAAGTAAAGGTAGTTTTTGGAAGCTCTTCTCAGACCTTTCAGCTTTAGGATTTACCTGGATTTCTAGGTAAAGGAAAAATCCTACTCAAATTTCTGTTACACTACAATTTCTTAGTATTTGCACTTTTGGCATGAGAAATAATGAATATTTTTGGTTAAATATGTTATTAAAAAAAAACTTAACAGGGCAAGTAGAAGTTTTGACATTATAAAAGAGGACTTAAGAAGAATGGTTCAAAATATCAAGAATTTAAAATTACTATTGATGCCATAAATCACTAAGAGGTAGAATGTTATACCTGTGTATTGTACAAGGCCAGATGCCTTACTAAGTGCAATGTAACAAGAGGAAGCACACGTAAGTGCTAAGGGGCATGAGATTACTACATTCATTATAATGGGCTTCTAAGCTTTCAAACATATCCACATATTATACAATGGGCAGTACTGAAACAGCTTAGATACATTTGTTATAATAATTAGTTAACCATATATTTCTTTAGTAAATGTTTGTTTGGGTCATCTTTTTGACATTTAGAGCTTGTTTATTTAAAATCTTTGCTTATTTATTTATTTATTTGAGATGGAGTTTTGCTCTTGTTGCCCAGGCTGGAGTGCAGTGGCGCAATCTCAGCTCGCCACAACATCTGCCTCCTGGGTTCAAGCGATTCTCCTGCCTCAGTCTCCTGAGTAGCTGGGATTACAGGCATATGCCACCACACCCGGCTAATGTTTTTTGTATTTTTTAGTAGCCACAGGGTTTCTCCATGTCGGTCAGGCTGGTCTCGAACTCCCGACCTCAGGTGATCTGCCTGCCTTGGCCTCCCAAAGTGCTGAGATTGAAGGCATGAGCCACCACGCCTGACAACCTTCGCTTATTTTTAAGATAAATTATACCTGAATTTCATGTTTAAATTTAGATTCTTAAATTATATTCCACATTGAATCTTCTTATTTAGTTTACATTAATTGAGAATTTCTTCAACAATAAACAGTGTTGCATTTCTCTGAACCTGCACATAATAGATACTGGGACTCCCTTGTTAATTAAGACTTGAAAACTAACTGGGAAGCCAACCAGCCATTCTGTTACCCATACTAAACAGTTTGGAATAAACTGGGAGTGTGCACATTCCTTTTATCACAGAAAATTACAAGGTTTTGGTGATGCCTTTGATGGAAGTAAATCTTTTGTGATTTATCTTTGTCTAGTGTTTTCCCTAAATACTCCTACATAAAGCTTTGGACAGCAAGACACTTTATCCCTCTCAACTTTAGTTCGCTCTTTTTAATGACCCATCCAGCATGGCAGGTTATGGTGTTATCATGTCTAATTTTTTATATTTACCCTCTGAATTATATTTTCAGCTATCAGGGTATTGGGAAATACCATTTTCTAAGACTGAGTCAATTAGATATTATTTATTAATCTTAAAAGAAAATGCCCTATATTCACATACCCATCTTAAAATGAAAGAAATGAATAAATAAAAATTTTAAATAAATAAAATGAAAGATAATTCAAGTTTAAATGAGGGAGAATCTATAGCTGTTGCTGTTGATCAGACCATTGTGTTATCATTTTGGTAATAATATGGTATAGCATCCTGGATTGGTTTTTATTTTACTACTTTTTTTTTTTTTTGGAAACAGGGTCTCACTCTGTTGCCCAGGCTGGGTGTAGTGGCATGATCTTGACTCACTGCAACCTCTGCCCTGGGCTCAATCAATTCTTCTGCCTCAGACTCCTAAGTAGCTGGGACCACAGGCGCAAGCCACCATGCCCAGCTAATTTTTATATTTTTAGTAGAAATGAGGTTTCACCATATTGGCCAGGCTGTTCTCGAACTCCTGACCTCATGATTTGCCCACCTTGGCCTCCCAAAGTGCTGAGACTACAGGCATGAGCCACTGTGCCAGGCATATTTTACTACTTTTGTAGCTGTTTTTCTAAGAAAGTACAAGACAAAAGGTGCCAATAATGGCAATTATGGTTAACCTGGGTGAAATAAATATTTGAGCAGGAATATATATTTCAATGTGCAGACAGCTGGTAGGATTAGTACATCATGTAGTGTGTCTGTCACAAGGAAGTAAAGTTGACTAATCAAGTCTTATATAAAAGATCTGATTTCTAGTATTGAACTTCAAAGGTTTACATTAAGTTCAAATTAAAGAGAGATTGAAAAAGCTCACGTGATTTCATGGGCTGCTATAATAATGAAATTACTTATAGGATTATCATTTATGTGTATATTTTATTAGCATTCCTATTTAGCCAACTTGATAAATATGCATTTGATTCATTTCTATTGAATACTGCCCTTATCCCATTCCTAAATGTCATCAACTTCGAATTGTTTAATTCTTTCTTGAAATTGGAATGCTAGTACTTCAAAATGGTATATATAGAATTATTGCAGTGCTGCTTTATAGCATTTTGGATCTTCTTGGAGAAACCTGTTATAGAAAATAATGTATTTATTATATAAGGCCTATTTACCATGCTGTGTTCCTATACTAAAACAGTTAATTTTGACCAGTAAATCTTATCTGTGGTGTTAGTTTGCTTTGGTATTTTGCTGGTTTATTTCATCCCTATGCAGAGATTTTTATTTATTCACTCATTTATAGATAACAATAGAAGGCTGACTAAAAGCATTCCCCCCTTGCTGCTTGAAATCTCAAAATATACACAAACATCTTTCTAGGATTTCTGAACCAAGAATACAGTAATTTTTATATAACTTTCTCCATTCTTTTCTGAGTTTCCATTAAATAGATCAATGTTATTCATAGGTTTTATAAACCATATGAAATATTAGCATTGAGTTATAATTAGAAATCTTGCTGTTAACCTGACTTCCAGTTAAGAAATCAGTGACTTATATTATCACTGATATAGACTAAAAATTACATGTATTTGAAAAGATCACTGCCCAACATTTTAATGTTCTGTCATCTGAAATAGAAAATCAGTCATGCCTTTAAAAAATAAAGCAAAGCCTGTGCAGGTTGTAAGTGTTGCTGCTGATCTGTAAGTACAGCTTAGCCTTCTGCTCGGCAATGCAGCTTTCTATCTTTAGGTTAGATTTCAAGTGGCAATGCATTTGTCACGCCAGCTTTCTCAGATCATAAAATGATCATGTCTGTTAACACAATTACTGATGCTGCTATTCAAGACTGGAGAGTGATTGAAGAGAATTTCAAAGAGAAAATATAATATATCAGTTGCAAATGGAGACATGGGTGACTTTCAAAGGCAGTAAACTCACTATTCTTACATGGAGACTACGAGAGAGAAAAAAATAAGATTGAAATTTTCAGTTCCAATTTAAAGTAATAGTTTACATTCATACCAGGTGGATTCCTGGTATGGAATATAAAAGTTCCAGTTTATACTCAGATTTACAGGTGGAAGGGAGTACAGAATCAATTGAGCATTTTTTAGTCCTGATTCTAAACACACTGTCCACCACTTTGTTCCAGTATAAGTTGTTAAGCCACCTCAGAGGTGTTTTAGAAGGAACTGTGGCACAAGACAATGTGATCTATTCAAGAATTATCCAGCACAACAGTAACTGAGATGAAGTTTGAATCTCTTTGTTAAAGTTGAAGAGCACTAACAGCTTACCAACTGGTGTCAAAATTACCAGCAACTGGCTCAGTGTCGTGGCTCAAGCCTGTAATCCCAGGACTTTGAGAGGCCGAGGCGGGTGGATCACTTGAGGTCAGGAGTTTGAGACCAGTCGGGGCAACAGGATGAAACCCTGTCTCTACTAAAAATGAAAAAAATTGGCCTGGTGTGGGGTACATGCCTGTAATTCCAGCTACTAGATTACAGGCTGGGATGAGAATGAGGCTGAGTCATGAGAATCACTTGAACCCGGGAGGCGGAGGTTGCAGTGAGCCAAGATCGCACCACTGCGCTCCAGCCTGGGCGGTAGAGCAAGAGTCTCCCTCAAAAAAATAAAAAAAAATAAAACAACAACAACAACAGCAGCAACAACAAAAAACACATTACCAGTAGCTGACATGTCCTTCAAGATCAATATCAAACTTGCTCTGACTTTCCAGCTATCTGGAGCCCATTTCCTTGTGCACATTACTCACGCCACTTACAAGCCATGATTTGCTCTGGAAAAATGCATGTGAGGGTGCCTTGCATCAGTACCTGTCTCTCTCTTCACTCATTGTAGATAGTATTGCTCCACCTGACTTGATTCTTGAATTTCTGATTCCTAAACTATTCCTGGTCTTTGGTTAGATTCACTACTTTGGTCTTTGCAATGTATCTTTGTTTTCCTGATTGCTTACCACTTTTGATATTGAATGATGACTTATTGCTCTTTGTACAGGCCATTTAGGTACAGTCAGCCCTTGGTATCTGTGGGTTCCACATCTGCGGATTCAATCAACCACAGGTTGAAAATATTCAGAAAAAAAAAAAAAAGGAATGGTGGTGTCTGTGCTAACCATGTAAAGACATTTTTCCTCATCATTATTCCCTAAAAAATGCAGTATAAAAACAGTTTTTACAGAAAACTGTTTTTGCATTGTATGAGGCATTGTAATTAACCTAGAAATGATTTCAAGTATACAGTAGGATGTGTGTAGGTTATAAGCAAATATTTCACCATCTTATATAAAAGATTTCAGAATCCATGGATTTTGGAATCTGGAAGGTCCTGGAAACAGCATACAGAGGCCTACAGAGGTTGAGAGGGTGGCTTTGTGGTTAAGCTACCTTGGCTGAGCACAGCTTTGCCACTTACTCTATGTGTATATATACGCGTATATTATACACATGGTCCTTGGCAAATTAGATTTTCTCACTTTGTGTAATTTTCTTCAATTGTACACTTATGATATCAATAGGGATATTTTAAGATTAATAAGGAAATACATAAAAAGAACTCTGAACTATACTTGCTACACAGTTGTAAGCTATTAGCCATTTTTGCTCTTGACTGTGGTACTTACATGTACTTAACTCTCTGTTAACCTAACACAAATCATAAATGCTACCTAGAATTTTGATCCTATCCTTCCACCCTTTTAACCCTGAGCTTACTCAAGTTGCATTACGACAGTTAATTATAAATTTGTTGAAATGTACCTTATAAATGTGATCTGTGAAAATTCTTCAAATCCAATAACAGATGCCATATGTTAATATGAATTTATGTTTGATTTAATTCAAATTATTCTCTTCTGATTTTTTTGTGAAACCAGAATTCCTTTATAATTTTCAGTTCAAAGCAAACTTAAAGTACATCTTTATATTACTTATTGGTATTCAACATGTGCTTAGCAAGCACATATATATAGTATATATAATATACATACGTATACATATAGTCAATATACACATACATATATACATACCTTGTCATATACATACATGTTGCCATATTTCTACATTTACACTTTGCCCAAATTCTGAGCATGCAAAGATGAGTAAGATATGGCAATGAATGAATAAAAAGATCTTGCTAAGAAAACATTAAAACTTTTTTGGAGCTACTCATTACATTGGTATTAGCTAGAATTTCATATTTTGATTCTTTACTCACAGTGAATTCTGTAATAGGAAAGGTTGTACAGCAACAATGGGGAATTTCCAGAAATGTCTTATGATTGCCACTTGTGGTTGTTTTACTAAAACTGAAAGGAAGATTGTCACAAGAGTGAAGATGGATCCTGGCAAGACGGAAACAGAAGCAGCAACGAAGTGCCCTGTGCTGGTGTGAGAGAAAAATGTACAGAGACAGTAAGGATGGACCAAGAGTGCTTCCAAGCACCTGAGCCCGTCTCTGTCGGATACATGTTACTTTTCTTTGTTATTTGCTCTCCTTGTGGTAATGGATCCAGAGCATTGTCCAGTCTTACCCTAACACAGCTGCCTTTGCTCTCTTTTAAGATTTCAAAGTTTTCTTCTTAAATATACTCTAATGAGGAGAAAATCGCCAGCAAGGCACTGTGAGGTCTTCTGTACTTGCCAGTGTCTATTGGGAGACAGTATTCCAGTGAATATCACAGGAAGATCTCCCTGATCCCTTCTTTAGCGGAGCAGCTTCCCCACAGGCAGCTCATTTTTCAGAGCAAGAACGAGGCTCTATCTTATCTTTTTCTTTGTGTTTCTTCTTTGTGCTGTTCCTTGGCCCTTTACTTGAAAACAGTACTTAATAGTATTTCCATATTTCTTTCAAGTAGTCTTATGAGTTACAAATAAAACTAAAGACACCAAAAGACATCAATGAAGAAGTCTTTCATTTATATCTGATTAGGGAAAGAAACTAAAGACAATGGAATGGAACTGACATTCTCTTTAGAGACAAAATGCATTTTTGGAACAAAAATACATACATTTGGAGTCTTTTGTTTACATCTTTTTAAAATAAATAGTCTGAACCATGACTGACATTTACAAGACTGGAAGTTCTCCCGTGAAAAAGAGGAAAGTTTTCTAATGAAAATTATGGACACTTTTTTTTTTTTTTTTCCCCCCGAGACGGAGCCTTGCTCTGTCACCCAGGCTGAAGTGCAGTGGTGTGATCTCGGCTCACTGCAACCTCCGCCTCCTGCGA
This sequence comes from Macaca fascicularis, assembly GCF_037993035.2. NCBI lineage: Eukaryota > Metazoa > Chordata > Mammalia > Primates > Cercopithecidae > Macaca > Macaca fascicularis. The sequence continues at coordinate 168,226,937 of NC_088377.1, read as the reverse complement.
TCAAGCAAATCTCCTGCCTCAGTCTCCCGCGTAGCTGTGATTACAGGCACCTGCCACCACACCCGGCTAATTTTTGTATCTTTAGTAGAGATTGGTTTTCACCATGTTGGCCAGGCTGGTCTTGAACTCCTGACCTCAGGTGATCCAGCCACCTCTGCCTCCCAAAGTGCTGGGATGGCATGCATGAGTCACTGTGCCTGGCCCACTTTTTTTTTTTTTTTTAAAGAGGAGGACTGCTTCTCCATTGTCACTCTAGTTGTTGTGTCATCCCTGAGCCTTGGTTTGAGGCTTTACAATATTAGGTGCTAATCTGAAAAACACAAAACAATAACTGGTTTTAAAGGCTTGACTAACTTTGAGAACTGAAATTATTCAAACATGCAGCTGCTCTCATGAGTTACTTCATTTCGTGGATACAAAGTATTTTGTCTCTCATTCAAGTATCTTTAAACAAGGGGATAATTCTTCAACTATATGTATCCAACCCCAAGATAATTTATTATTTGGGGAAGTAAGGGTAAGAAAGTGCTTGCTGTTTTTGGTTTTTCAGAGATGGGAATATGTTCGCATTTCAACTGGATGTTTTTGGTGCTTTGTAGACATAGTCATTGTACTTCATTTTAGTATTCTGAGATATGAGTTTTCCTTGATATGTCCTTTCACAGTCAATCAAATTGCTTTGCATGGGCATTAGCAAATATTAAGCAGAGAGTATTCAAATGTATGGTTCAAAGAGGAATTCAATCTGAGAGCATTTGTATTCCACACTTATTTTAGGAAGAATAAAGTGAGCATTTGCATCTGTACAAGTAAACAAACACTGAATAGAAAACTGAGCTAAACAGAGCTATAAAGATTGAACAACAGTAACAAACTGCTAGTAGGTGCTTCACGTAGTGATCTAAAGTGTCAAATAGCAGAAATCCTCATAATAAATTATTTTACTGTAAAATTAATTTGATATAGGAACAATTATAATTGTAATATTTACAAAAACAATTATAAATATAAACAATAACTGGACAAATTAATACGAATATGAAATATAGCAAGTATAGTAAATGCAGGTATTTGTGGTAATTGTTCATTTTATAATAATGGATAATTAATGGATTGGATTTATGTTTAGATCACATTTATGTGTGACAAGACAGGGATTCTAGTTTATAGCTGTTCTCAGCATTGTCTGGTAGTGATACAAGATAAATTTAACCATACACTGTTGAGTATTCTGCCTACCTCTTAGCCCAGGCCATGAAGACAGTCTCTTGGCCTGAGCAATTAATCTGAAGCTCCTTTCATCATGTGCCTACTTTTCTTCTTCACGTCCAGCTATGGGCACTCGGTTTGCAACCTAACTTGGCACCGTGTAATGGGATCGACTATAAATTGTACCTTACTCTCCCCTGTTCACACGGACCAGATTAAGCTTTCTATGAATCTATCAAAAAGATAAATTGCATCTGTTTTGTTCTATTTGTGTTTCTGTTCTAAATAATTTTATCTATGTTCTTTGTTTTGTTTTTAAGTGTTTCTTTGAGTTTTAACATCATAATTTATTCTTACTGCTCTCACATTTTCATTTTGAGTTACAGACAACACATCCATCATTTCCATTCTAAAAATAAGAGGAATCTCTGTGCCACAAATTGGAATCTCAAATTCCAACTTACTCTTTTCTTCTTGCATTTATTTGCCAAACAAAACAGAAAGTTCTTTAAGAATGATAAATATTAACCTTGTGATGTTCGTAATATATTAGAAAGAAAGTTATATAATTTAATGCCCTAAAAATCAGCCTATATAACAATAAAAAGGAAGACTGAAAACAAAAACAGAAAATTGAAGAAAAACTATTTCTGAAAACTTTTATAAAAATAATTTTGGTTAACTATACTTTCTATCTCATTTCTTCCTCTAAGCAGGAGACTATTTCTAGGTTTTGTTATATACCATGTGCTTTGCCTTTTGTTCTTTTCTTCCTTGTGACTCTTTTTAATTTTTGTTTATTTGAAATAGGGTTTCATTCTGTCACCCAGGCTGGAGTGCAGTGGCACAATCGTAACTCACTGCAACCTCGATCTTCTGGGCTCAAGCAGTCCTTCCACCTCAGCTTCCTGAGTAGCTGGAACTACAGGCATGTGCCACCACATCAGGCTAATTATTATTATTATGATTTTTTTTTTTTTTTTTTTGTAGAAATTGGGTCTTACTATGTTACCTAGGCTGGTCTCAAACTTCTTAGCCCAAGCTGTCTGCCCATCTCAGCCTCCCAAAGTGCTGGGATTATGCTGGGAATACAGGCAAGAGCCACCACACCTGGCCTCCCTTGTTACTCTTTTGCTTGATTTATTATTGAGCTGTTTCCTCTAAAACTTATCTTTATGTTTTGATTTTTATCTGCAATTTTTAAAAAATCTTATGTCTATATTTACATGTTTAGTAATTAAAGATGTGCTATTTTCTGTTCCTTTACACTGAAACTAATAGCTTAAACAATTTTAGGAAGCACTTAATTCATTTTAAATTTCATTTATTTGAGGAAAGATTGGAATATATTTTTCCAAATATGAAACAATGATACATTACTATATATGTACTTGCAGAAGGTAGGCATTGACAATGAAAAACAAAGTACATAAGAGTACCATGAACATTGGGAGTAAATCCCATTTTGTATCTTTTGCAAGTTGGTGAGTAAGGAAACTAACTGCCCTGCCACTGGCAATCCAAAATGCATTCAGCTTTCCTCTTGTGTTTATGTGTACTCTTAATATTTTGATTGCTAAGCTATCATTGATTTGCTTTCCAGCTATATCCATAGTAATGTGTACAATTTTTACAAACATCATCACCTAGCAAATCTCTTGAGATGAGTGCAATGAAACCATATTTTGTATTGTAATCAATACAATTGAGTATTAGGTTAGCCTCTAAGAGTTCAATATCTGAGTCTGAGTTTAGATTACTCCCATGTGATGTTCTTAATATATTCAAAACTAGATGTATTAGATGTGTTAGAGGGTTCATGTTATGCATTGGGGGATGGAGACAGGTTATAATCCATGCCAAGCAGAGTATTACATTGAGTTTTATTCATTTATGTGATGAATTCACCTTTCAGAACTACTTTTGGTCAAACAAAATATTGTTTTGGAGAAGTCAAGGTCACAAAGCTGGCATTTTAATATTTCATTCCATTTTAAAAATGAAAAAAAATTAGAGCTGCAACATTGTGCTTATTTAATTAAAATAACCCAGCAGAATATGTCACATACAATGTATCAGTTACATAGTAATGAAATGATAGCAATGGTACACCAGAGCTGTACATTGTCTGGAATAAATTTTATGCAAAGAAGAGAACATTTGGGATTTTTTAAAAATGATTTATCTGTTGTTTATTATAGTGTTGTTAAAATGGGAAATGGAAAATAGAATCTCTATCCAATTTAAGCAGGAAGTAGGGGATGCATCACATTTATTTTAGGAAGAAGAATAGCAGCAGTTACGGTGTTGGGCGGAATAAGTAGGTGAGTGAACAGGAGGAGGGATTGGTGGTGGTTGTTGATGATGATATTAGCTATTGCTAACTATGACTATTACGTCTCCTTGTTCTAGGTTATTTATATGGATTCATCCATTCAATACTAAAAAATCATTTGAAGTAAGGTTTTACTGATTTATTTTCTCAGATGGGGAAATTGAGGCTCGGGGAAATATGTTTAGCAAGTTATAAATAAGAGACTTAAATCTTGATCTTATTCCAAAGCCTAATGTTTATTTAAAGATGAAAATTTTCAAAATGAATCGTCAATATGGCTTTCAAGTTATGAAGAATGATTTTATTATTGGAAACTGGAAACTTATAATGACAAAAGATAGATTTTCCTATTTAAAGATAAACCAGGCCGATAACATGTATAACCATTTTAAATAAATGTAATTAGCTAAAATGCTTTGGCCAACAAATAACACATAGTAAGTGCTTAGGAATTTTGCCATTATACATTCTGTTTTATATTTCAGAGTGAGGTTAACTGGATATTCAATCCTGGAAAGTTTGTATAATGAAGAGAAAGTATATAGAAATGGATTTTGGAGTATTAGCTTGTATTGTATAATTTTCAAAAGTGCCCAAAGAATGATAGCACATACTTGCTTTATTACATTTATGCTATTTCCTAATACTTACAAAAATAGAAAGTTGGATTGTATTATCTCAAGATTGTACATTAAAATATCATTAGCACCTTTTTTATGCAATGCTAACTTAAGTAAAATAATATGGAGCCAAAGTATAAGACATATTTAAGGGACATATTAGGCACTCTCCGTGACTTAAAGGAGGTTTAAAACTAATAGAAGAGTTCATTATAATATAGGAGCATAATGAAATTATCATACAAATGATATCAACAAAATTGCATGATGTGAGAGGAGGGATGGGCCACTTATGATTCGAGTGATCAGGTACAAATTAATGGAAGAGGCATTTGAATAATTATTGAAGAATAGTAGTGTTTTGAGAGCTAGGAATGGAAGAATGGTCTTCAAAGCAGGGGCAAAACAAGAGTCAATAGAGACATACATAAGAGAAGATGAATACAAAAATTGAGTGAAGCATATAATTTTCGTATGGGCATTTTGTGTGATGCTCAAAAGGTAGATTGGGAAAGAGTGAGGGCATAAAGTCAGACTACTAATGTTTATTTTGCTTTGTAAACTGTGAGAAGTTGTAAATTTTCATTAGAGAAGTAAACAAGCAAACAAAGGGAATGTTAAGAGTATTTTATCTGGCCCTGATTTCTATGTGCAAGATGGATTAGAAGAGAAAGAAAGCCTAGTTAAGTTTCCTTTGTGGTAGTCAAGGAATGGCATTATGATGAATGGTTCCAGCAGGGCCAGAAAAAAACATGGATGGATTAAAAAAAATTACATATGGTTGCAAATATAGGGCATAAAACTGAGTTGAAAAAAATTAGAGAAATCAAGAAGAAAATGTTTCGGCCAAATGGTGAATCCGTTTGTAGACATGATGAGCTTTATGTCTCATCCTTTAGTTCTATCTCACAGAGCTTGGTCTGCAGGCCATTGGAAATGTTCTAGTTCATAAGTAACAAGATCAGGATTGAAGTACAGCAATGATGCTTAAGGCCAGGGAATAGTTGGGACCTCTGACAAAGACAAGTCAAAAAATATTAAGGATAAAACCATGGGCAGTCATAGGGGAACTATCAACAAGAAGAGTGAACCAGCATTCATGACAAGGAGAAATAATAGTGATAGTGTTCAGATCTCAAGTATGGAGGGCTTCAAAAAAGAGGTAGATAGAAAAGAGGCCATTAGATTTGAATGCAGATACCTTTCTCATGAGCATTTAAAATGAATAGATGGTAAAAGCTATTTTGCATGGGGAAGATGGTACAGGAGACATAAAACATTGCTTCTAAAGGTATGGTCAAGAAAGAATAAGAACGCAGGAGTTAAAGAATACAACTATGTCACAGATGGTACTTTCAAGACGTGGGAGACCAGGGATGTTTAAAAAGCAATACAGCAATATTATATTATGTTATATTATTATTTAATTTCATAGATATGGTATTTTCTTATTATTTTCCTTTTTTGTGTTCATCGTTACATCTGTGTCTCAGAGTCAAGGCTGCGTATTTAAGTTTTTTCCTCTCTTTTTTTTCTCCCTCAATTAGACTTGCCAGCTATCTGTAATTTTAACTGGCTATTCCATAGAAACTGTTCTTAGATTTTGTTTTTAATTAATTCACCATTATTCTGTTTCTAAGTCTTTTTTTAAATTAATTCTTCCCTCTACTTCTTATAGTTTTATGTATTATCTGTGCCTTTCCTCTATAATTAATACTAAGTTCGTTTATTTTTATTATTTCCTGTTTTAAAATAAAACATTGAATGATACAAATTTTTGTTATAAGTACAGATTTGTGTGTAAACTTAAGTTTTGATGCAGCTTTCTCATTATCTTTATTTCTAAATGGTCCTAATTGCACTTTTCACCTGACTTATTGGGAAGAATTATTGTTTAATTTCGAAGTGGTTGCATTTTATGCTTATAATCTCATTTATTTCTAGTTTTACTACAAAGTTATCAGAAAATGTGGCCTAAACAAAGTTTTTTGTTTAGAAAAGTTTAATCTATTAAGAATTTCTTTATGATTCATTTTAAAAAATACATTTTTGGCCAGGTGCAGTGGCTCATGCCTGTAATCCCAGCACTTTGGGAGGTCAAGGCGGGCGGATCATGAGGGCAAGAGATGGAGACCATCTTTGCCAACATGGTGAAACCTCATCTCTATTAAAAATGCAAAAATTAGCCGGGGGTGGTGGCTGGCGCCTGTAGTCCCAGCTGCTTGGGGGGCTGAAGCAGGAGAATTGCTTGAACCCGGGAGGCAGAGGTTGCAGTGAACCGAGATCACTCCACTGCATTCTAGCCTGGGGACAGAGGGAGACTGTGTCTTTGAAACAAAACAAAACAAAGCAAAAAAAAAAAAAAAAAAAAAAAAAAAAAAACCAAAAGAACGAAAACAAAAACATTATCACTGAACTCTGAAACTTTTCAATTTGTCATTTTTCTAACAGTTTTTTTTCTTGCTGTTTTCTTTGTTGCCCATAAAACAACATGCAAGTTATATTTTCACCGAGACCTGGGCATTAGGATCTAGATTACTGTTATTATATTCTTACATGTACATTGTATATTCTTCATAACTATTTTTGATAATAGAATCCTGTTTTATAACTAACTTTACTCATATTTTTGTAGGTTTCTCACATGTTTCAGCAATCACAGTCATTTATTTTACATTATGGCTCCTTTATTGGACTTCTCAAGTTTGCTTGAATTTTTAGTAGATTGCATTACATATTCAGGTAATTTTTCTCAATAAAGTGTCCTTAAATGTTATATTTTCTGAATGATTGTATATCTGACAATTTCCTTCTAGTCCTCAAACATAAAATAAACCTTGTCAGATTATTAATTATGTGATCATAAGAGTTTCTCCTAAAAAGTATTATGCTTCTTTTTATTCTGCATTTGTATTGTGGCAGAATAACTATAAATAAATAGAAGTATAAATGTAAAATACAACCACTTAGAAATTAAATAATAACTTTTCAGTAAGTCAGGTCAAAAGTGCAATCAGGATCATTCAGAAATAAAAGATAATGAGAAGGCTGCATCAAAACTTGAGACTATCTTTTTAAAAGATTTTTACTAGATGATTTTATTAGGGGCGGGGGATCCTTGCTTGAATTTTGTTGGGCTTTTCTTTAACTTGTAATTCCCTGCCAAAATAATCTTATATTTTGTCAGTTCCTTCCATTGATTTTGACTTTCAATCTATTTGCATAGATGTTTCTTCAGAAAAAAAAAAATCTTTCCATATAACTTTGATTTTATTTTTCTATAACAGCTGTTTGGATCTATAATTCTCTGAATAGCCTCTGTCTTCTCTTTTCTTCCATATTTTCTATTGTATGTTCCATGTTTGTATTTTTTTCTTCAGTGGTTTGTAGAAGAAGCTTTATGTGGTTTCTACATTAATAATTTGACTTTATGCAAACTCTACCTCTACCCTGCACTTCAATGTTTTCTATGTGGATTTAAATTTGCAATTTCATTTTTAGCTCTCTGTACTTTGTCTCTTATCTGTCTTCCTTTTCAATTAGGTTTCTTAACTTTTCATTTCAACTTGCTCTTCTTTAAAATGCTTATTAAATTTATTTATACTTATGATTTAAAATGGTCATTGGTCCCACCAAGCTCATTTGGAAGATGGCAGCCTCCAGTACTTCTGCCCTTAGTTTCAGATGCCCAAAGTCAACTACAGTCAACGTTTTAAATTAATGGGTCCTTGATGTGTTTTACTCTTCTCTCCTGAATTAACTTGCTCACACTTACTTCTTACTTCTTACTTTTCTGCTATGTTTATTTATATTGATTTCTCACCATGGGAAATGAGGAATTATCTCCTTTATACCTGTTTTACCCCTGTTATTTATACTTCCTGTCCTACCATCTTCCCATTGTAGCTACACCATACCTTACATTATCATGGTTGTATAGATGCTGCTCATAACTGTGTCACCTGTTATGCTTTGATTACTTTTATTTTCTTGGAAATATTTTTGTTGTCCTTATAGCTAGTAACCATAATTTTTAAAGTTATCTGTTTAAATACGTAGTGTTTCTGTTTCGGTTTTTATGTAATTAAGATTCGTTTTTTACATACTTAAGGACGATTTATTCCCAAACTTTCTACCAGAGGACGTTTGGATAGTTAACAAGTTTATGTTCTTTTCTTTTCCTTTTTTTTTTTTTTTTTTAAATTATACTTTAAGTTCTAGGGTACGTGTGCACAACGTGCAGATTTGTTACATATGTATACATGTGCCATGTTGGTTTGCTGCACCCATCAACTCGCCATCTACATTAGGCATTTCTCCTAATGTTATCCCTCCCCCACCCCCCGACCCACGACAGGCCCCGGTGTGTGATGTTAAAGTTTATGTTCTTAGAGAGTCTCTCCAGCTTCTCCAATTTAGACTGGTACCTGTCTAGTGAACAGCACAGCTTGCATCCTAGGGTCTCCCTTGACTGTCATTCTGAGGACGTTCTTCGCTTCCTTTTTATGGTGGATTCACATCTTTTTTGTGGTGTGTCTCCTATTTCCTGTAGATAACTCGCCCTCTTCCTTCACTTATTTTCTTATTTAGGTTCAGCACATCAACTAGTGGTTTTTTAAATTTTGTTTTTTTGCTCTCCAGAATCTTTTATGATCTATTTGTTCTCGGGTTTCTGATATCTCTGCAAGATATAAACTAATTTTATAAGATATAAACATATGTTTGTATGTTGCAGTAGAATCTCAGTAGAACCTTTTAATCTAGAATTTCATATACTTTCATTCTGGAAAAATTTTGATATTTTTATTTAATAATTCCAACTCCCTATTTGCTTTTCCACGAATTCTTCTTATAAATATTGAGCATGCTGAAATTATCTTTAATTAACTTTTTTTGCGTAATTTTTTTCTCTATGTCTTTTTGCTTAAATTTCTGGGAGGTTATCTCAACTTTACCTTCAAATTATTCTACTGAGTCTTCGTTTCTGAGATTTCAATCAGAATTATAGTTATTATCCAGAATTATAATTTATTATGAATAATAATGAATGGTAATATATCATAGATATATTATTAAACATAATAATTATAGTTAATTTATTCTCTCATGCTTTCTGAATTTTTTTATAGAAACTTCCTATTTTAATGCATCTATTTTTTAACAATCTCTGAAGTTATAGATAACTTTAGATACCTCCCTCTCCATGCATTGGGGAAAAAGACTCGATTTTCCCCAAATTACTTTTCTCTCTATTTGTTTAATGTTGATTTTGCATGGCAGAATATTTCTTCAAACGCCCAGTGATCTTTGGACTTCCATTTATATGTAAGGTGCACTAAAACGCTGATTTAAAACTCTTTGCACTTGGATGTTGACAGCGAGCTTCATTGAAAAATCACCTAATATTACAACATTTTGATCTTTTATGTTGCTAAATCTAAAATTTCCCAAAGGCGAATCTTCAAATCCCTTGTTAATTGTATAAGACTGGTTAATAGTATTCTGTGACCCAGGTAGGAAAACAGAACTGGAAGACTCAAAACTCAGGATTCAGATTTTTACTTGGTACAACTAATTTCACGATGGTATCCCAATACCAACTGTGCCAGGTGTCTTGCGTCCAAGAGACCCCTTGATTTACTTTGTAGGAAGAGTTCCATTTAGGGTTACTTTGAATAAAATATGCTAAATTCATATAAAAATGATTGTGATATCTCACATAGAATGAAATGACTAGAATAATCCTAGCTGGAGTGTGTGTCTTACTGTAATGATTATGAGGGAAAAGGAATCACTAAGATGTAGCATTCTCACACCATGAAACAAACATTTACCTTATTCTAAGTTGTCCTGTGAGAATAAATCCTTTAAACAAATTACTACCAAATTATTTTGCTTCTTCTTTCTAAATCTGTTTTAAACTCTTTCTTTTCTATTCTCAGTGAACTGATCCCCTGGCCTGACTCATTCATTCCCTGCTCCTGTCTAAGGCCTCTCCTGTGTAGGGCCATATTCCCTTCACTTGGACTATTATTTTAAATGCCTTATGTTGACTTCGCTGTCTCCTATCTCCTCTGCTCCCTTTTCTGGCTGGGATGTTCCTGATAGAGTTGGTTTTCAAAACATTTTGGCTATCTATTATGGGTCATGCACTGCCCTGGGAGCATTGAGGAGAGGCAGTAAAATGTGATTCAGTCACCCTGGACTCGAATCTATTAGACATCATTTACTAGCTGTATGATGTGATGCATATCAACCACTGTTCTATATTTCTTTAAACAAAATAGGAGAAAAATACTTAACTCATGGGGTTACTGTAAGCATTAAATGTTAAGTGATTAGAACAATCTGACACATAGTATGTCCTCAGTAAATATTATTACTATTATTATCATCTTTATGTTTTGTTTGTTTACTAATATAATATAACTTGCCACTGAAAATATTCATTCCAAAACTCTTCGTCTATCTTTAACATTCTGAAGACACGTGTTCCTGTAACCTTCTATAGATTGCATTAAATACACGTTGAGTCATATGGGCTAACACTGAAATGGAAAAGTGTTTTGCACTGAACAGAACATCTCCTATATTGTTCAAAATATCACAGAATAATTTACAATGAATTATCTTAGTTTCTGCATGCACGAATCAAATGAGTACATGGAAAAAAGAAATTTACATAATTAAATGAAATATTCTCAAAATTCGCAGCATAGACATTAGAGAGTACTAGTTCTGAGCTGATTTTAGTATTATTAACTTCTACTTATTAGCAATGAAGGATCAATTTAATTAGATTTAGTTATCATGAAGTACTGACCATATAGATTCAATGTAATTATTTATGTATAACGTTTAAGTCATATTTTAAAATTTAGCTGACTTTTAAGTTCAAAAACATGAATACTATAATACTTTTAAATACTAGTCACAAAAATATAACATTAAAATAGTTAAAATAGTAGTTTTTATGGTAAACATTCAGATGAAGTAATCCTACGTGAAAATATTTTATTGAAGGAAATTATTTGAAACTCTAAATTTGGCCATCTATAATCTTATCATGAACATAGTAACAAAAATATAACTCAGTGGCTTCTAATTAAAAATGGTCACTCTGTGATATCCAAATTATAATTATGAGTTAAGATTTAAGGGAAAAGATTATTCTACTTCAATACTCTTGCAAAAATACCATATGTGCCCTGCATATTTGCATATGCACTGTGTTGAGGTGAAGCCTTATAATAAAGTTACTACATCCCATTTACCCAAAATATTACAAGTCTGACTTCCTGCACCCTTCCCTCAAACCACCTCATCCACAATACATATGCCAACATGCACACTCAAGGTGCCACCATCCGTGGACTTGGACTTAAGGGGAGAAGGCACTCTTTTACATGGCTTTTTCTGCATAGAACTGGAGTGAAAGATGGGGCACTTCATGTAACAATTACCAGAAACTACCATTAACAGCTGAGATTGTTGGAAGATAAAAGCAAGGAATAGCAGGTCTGGATGAAATCCAGAGAGGGTGACTTTTGACTTTTTGCTCATGATATAATTTTTGGACAGACCAACTATATTTAATGATGGGTAGAGAGTGGATATCTTTTCTCCAGTGCTCCTCTCAGTCCTAATAAAGGAACCTGCAGTTTCTATCTTTTACATCATCTGTTCATAAAATACTTTGAAGGCCAGGCACGTTGGCTCACGCTTGTAATCCCAGCACTTTGGGAGGCCAAGGCAGGTGGATCACAAGGTCAGGAGTTCAAGACCAGCCTGACCAATATAGTGAAACCCCGTCTCTACTAAAAATACAAAAATTAGCTGGGCATGGTGGCATGCACCTGTAGTCCCAGCTACTCGGGAGGCTGAGGCAGAAGAATCATTTGAACCCAGGAGGCGGAGGTTGCAGTGAGCTGAGATCATGCCACCCAGCCTGGGCGACAGAGTGAGACTCCGTCTCAAAAACAAAACAAAACAAAAAACAATACTTTCAAAATATTAATTTGTTAGGTCTTCCAAACATCCTTGTGAGGTATGCATCAGGGTACTTAGTCTCCTCAAAATTAGCTTCTCTGAAGTTATGGATGACATAATCTAGAGACCATACAGATTTAGGAAATGATAAGTTTAGTACTCCCATCTGCCTACTGCCTAAAGCCAGGCCTACTCAAACACTAAATAGAGAGAAGTTATAAATTTCTAGTCATAGACAAGTTTATCACATGTTCTGTTTATTAATCAAGTTATATATTTATCAAACATGGAACTCCTAGTAAGTCCTAGGTCTTAATATAGGGGTTGGGTATAAAAATATTTGGTCCTTGAGATTAATGTGCTGTCATTCTGGTGGGGAAATAAACACATCAACAGATAATCACCATATAATGCCAAAATGTTGCAATGAAAGTATGTCTTGGAGGAGGTTCAAACACAGAGAAGGAACATATCCACCTGTCTGGGGCAAAGTCGATAACAGAAGACTTCACAGAAGTTATCTCATGAAGGTAAACAGGGTCCCTAAATTTTCAAATCCTATGGTTATGAAATTTGACTGTCTTCATACATTACTAAGTACTTCATCATTCCTGAAATTAACTATTTGTTTGACCTCTTGGACTGTGGACTAAACTCTTCCCTAGTTACCATTTGATCATGTTTTTACATCATTTTCCGCTGGTCTTCCTGAGTGTGCTTCTTAAATTGACTGTTTCTAGTGCTCCATTTGTGCCATCTTCTTTTTGTACTTCATGTCTGTGGGAGAGAGCTCTCTTATAAATATTCATGACCTCAATTGCCTTGCATATAACTGTGCCTTTGAAATCTTTACCTCTAGGCAAACTTGACTCAGAAGCCCATGAACTAAGTCATGATCAGCCTTTCAAAACCAATCATTCCCTTGTACGCCCCTTTTCAGTGAAGGGTACCATACCTATTCACATGGCATTTTAGTCTTTCTTCATTCATTCAGAAATATTTATTGATGCCTATTAGGTCTAGTCATGATGTTAGGATCTGGAACACAGTGGAGGAAAATCAGACCTGATGTCTACTTTCCTGAGGAAAATAAACTTTTAATTAGTGGCTTAGCAAAGCACAGTTCATTACTTGCATGTGTCAGAATCACTAGAGGAAGGAGGGATTCTTTGAAACATGCCAACATAGGGTTCTTTCTCAGACCTATTGAGTTGTAATCTCTAAGAATGAGAAATATGCATTTTAAGTAAACCCTTAAGTGATTCTTAGGAATATAACCTAAAATTTAAAACCCACTTTTTATTTTATATATATATTTTTAATTAAAAAGTAAACTTTAATGTCGAAAATGCAAACTTGGGGAAGACAGAAAAGATCACACGCAAGGCTGTCACTTCACACTTGGAAGGTGGCACAGCAGCCGGGCAGAGGCGCTCCTCACTTCCCAGATTGGGTGGCCGGAAAGAGGAAAACCCACTGTTGAAAATAAAAATAAAATCAAACAAATACATAATCATGTACTGTAAAAGTCCATGGAAGAACACTAAAAGAACTAAGGAGGATTGCTAAATGATGGTTGCGCACTGCCTGGGAGTTAGACAGGGACAAGATCATGCATGGATGTCCATGTAGGCTGCTTTATTGGATTTATGCATGCAGTAAAAGGAAGTGAAACGCTAAAGATGAATGTCAAATCGGAAAACTGGATCCCATCTTTTCATGCATCTTTTGCCCTTACTCTACCATGATCTCTGTTGTCTTTACTGTATCTCAAATCTATCCTATCTTCTTCATCACCACCGCTTAGACACAGTCTGCAAGGTCTTGTTTTGCCTGACATTATGGCAGTATTTCTCTGATCCGTATTCTTGCTTCTCTGCCATCCTCCCTCTGATCTGTCACCACAGTGAACTCTCAAAAATTAAAAAAATAATACTATCATGTCATATATTTGCCCAAAAGTCCTTTAATCACTCACCACAGCTTTAAAGAATAAAGTCTGCAAACTTGGTGCTCCTTACAAAGCCTCATTATATGGCCACTGGCTGTCTCGTAGTCATACACACCGTGTTCTAATCATGCTGTATTGCTTACAGTGATTACAATGTGTGTTTGCTTATAGGATTCATCCAACTGAAATGCCTTTCTTTGTCTTCTCCAGTTCCATTTTATCTTTCAAGGCAGTCTTACCTTCCCTGAGAAACTTTTTACCCTGTGCTGATGCTGAAGTGCCCCAGCTCTATGTTCTCCTGGTATCCTTTGCATGACTTTTTAACATCACTTGTAATTTTTGTGATCATTACTGATCAATTGACTTTCTGTCCCATGGACTGTGACTCTATGAAAGAAGAAACTATTCCTTTCTGTATGTACAGCCCCTAGTACAAACCCACGTTTATTAGCTGACAAATGAGGCATTTTTGGACTATACTTTATTAATACGAATGCTGACCCTTTAGAGCCTATATTAGTTTTCTAGGGTTGCCACAACAAAGTACCACAGACTGGGTGGCTTAAATAACAGAAATTTATTTTCTCATAGTTCTGGAGGCCAGAAGTCCAAGATGTTGGCATAGTTGTTTTTCTCTGAGGCCTCACTCCTTGACGTATAGATGGTTTTCTCCTTGTGCCATTACGTGGCCTTCTCTCTATTCATGCCTGTGTCCTAGTTCTGTCTTCTTGTAAAAACATCAGTTATATTGGATAATGACCTACCCTAGTAATCTTATTTTACTTTAATTACCTCTTTAAAGATTCTGTCTCCAAATACAGTCACATTCTGAGATATTGAGGGCTAAGATTTCAACATATGAATTTTGGGAGGTACACAATTCAGCCCATGACAGAATTCCTTAGCACTAGCAAAGTATTTAGTGATTAGAATGCTATGACCTCAAGTAGCTCTTAGCTCCAGGAATCTTTCTTGTATGTACCCTTGTACCTGATAATCTGTATCTAACAAATTTAGATGGTCCTTGAAGAAGCAGCTGACAGAATCCTTACATTTTTCCATGGCCACTGCCATTCCTCAGATTCCTGTCGTCATCTTTCGTCTGGAATTCTGCAACAGCCTCAGCGTGACTGACTTCTCTCTAGTCTTGGACTCCTCCAGTCTTCTTTCTACCCTATAGTCCAGAGATTCTAAAACATGTCTCATCATCTTTGTCCTGGCTATATCCCTATGGAAGATCCCCACTACCTTCAGGATGGCATCCAAACTCCTCTCAATGGCTCACAAGGCCCTTCATGATCTCACATGTACCCTCTTTCCTGGCCTGTTTCTTGCTTCTCCATCCATTGCTTTTATCTACCTTCCTGCTATTCTTAATACTTTTAGTTCCTCCAGTTTGTCAAGGCTTCTTGAGACTGTATGTTAGTAATTTTGTTTTTTGCCTGATGTGCTGTTGAGCTCCTCTTCTGTGCCTTGTCTCCTGCACAACCTCCAGACTGCTGTCTGCACTTCCATGAACCTCGTCATCGTGGTTCTGTTGTGTGCTCTTCTAGCAGTTCCATTTCTTCATCCTTCTCTAAGGGAGCCTCGATTGGCCTTTGTTTTTCTCTCTCCTCATCTACATTGTGTCTGGAGGGCAAGAGCCATGTCTTAGTCTTGTTAAATTCTCACACTGAACTTTGTGCCTTGAACAAAATGGGCATGCAGTATGTTTTTGTACAGTAATAGAGGACCGAGTCTTAAAACCAGTTGAAAATATCAACTTAAATAGTCTCCACATTTTTAAAATAACAGCTTTATAGAGATAACTTACATGCCAAAAATGATCTCTTTCAAAGTATGCAATTCAGTGGTTCTTTGTATATTCACAGTGTTGTACATCCATCACCAATATCTAATTTTATATCATTTTCATCATCATCCAAGAAATCCCATACCCTTTAGTGGACATTCTCTATTTCCTTCCTCCCTAGTTCCTGGAATTCAATGGATTTGCCTATTCTGGATATTATATATAAAATAAAAACATGCAATATGTAGTATTTTGTGATTAGCTTCATTCATTTCTTAGTGTAATGTTTTCAAGGTCCATCAATTTTGTAGTAGGTGTCAATACACTATTACTTTTTATTGCTAAGTAATATAGATATACCACATTTGTTTATCCTTTCATCAGTTAATGGACATTTGTGTTGTTTCTGGTTTTCAGGGGTATTATTAATAATGCTGCTACGAACATTTATACACAAATTTTTTTGGGAACATATGTGTTTAACGATCTTTGATATATACCTAGAAGTGGAATTGCTAGCTCATATCGAAACCCTGTGTTTAGCTTTCTAAGGAATTGTCAAATTTTCCAAAGCTACGGTACCATTTTACATTGCCACATCAATGCAAATAATTCCTTCATCAATACTTGCTATTGTCTTTATTTTTTATTATAATAGTCCTGGTTGGTGCTCTGGTTTTGATTTAGATTTCCCCGATAGCTAATAATGTTAGGTATATTTTCATGCACTATTGACCATTTGTATATTTTCTTTGGGAAATGTGTATTCAATTTATTAGCTCATTTGTAATGGAATTATTTGTAATTGAATTATTGGTCTTTTAACTGTTGAATTTTAACAGTTTTTGAAAAATATATTCTGGACACAAGTTCCTTAATAGAGATAATAATGACTTAAAAATATTTTTGCCTGTCCTGTGGGTTGTCTTTTAACAGTCTTGGTGGTGTGTCTTGAACCACAAAATTATTTCATATTGATGAAGTGCAATTTATTTTTTTGTTGTTGTTGCTTCTGCTTCTGGTGTCATATCTAAAAAACACTGCCTGACACAAGGTCATAAACATTTACTCCTGTTTTCTTCTAAGAGTTTTTAAGTTTTAGTTGTTGCATTGTGTCTTGGATACTTTTTGAGTTAAGTTTTGTATACAGTATGAGGTAGGTGTCTAACTTCATTATTTTGCATATGGGTAGGTGTTTATTTCTGGACTCTCTAGTCTACGCCACTAATTTGTTTATTATTATGCCTGTACTATGTTGTCTTGATTATTACATCCTTTGTAGTAAGTTTTAAAATCAGGAAATGTGAATACTCCGTCTTTGTTCTTTGCTTTCAAAATGTTGGCTATTCTGGGGTCCTTATATTTCCATATAAATTTTAGGATCAGATTATGAATTTCAGTGAAGGAGCCAGCTGAGATTTTGACTGGGATTGTGTTGAATATGTATGCAGATCAACGTGGGAAGTATCGCTATCTTAGCAGTAGTAAATCATCTGATTCATAAACATAGGATTTTTTTTCACCTATTTATACTTTTTTTTTTCACTTTTTTCAATGATGTTTTGTAGTTTTTCCTGGGTAAGTCTTGTGCTTCTTTTACTAAGTTTATCCCTAGGTATTTTTATTTTCAATGTTAATGTAAATGACTTTTTTTTCTTAATTTTATTTTAAATTGTCTTTAAAATAGGAGAAGTCTTTGCACTTTTAAAGGTTATGTAGATCTGGAACATCACAGAAAAACAGAATTTCAGCCTGGGGATCATCTCAAGCATATTAAATTTTTGAAAGGACATGGGCCACTTTGAAGAAGAGAAAAATATTGTTTTCTTTGTGGTCACTTAAAGCTGTACATGACTAAGGAAATGCAGAATATTAAGGAATATATATATACACACACACACAAACACATATATATATAATACATATAATTATATAATTTTATATTCTGTTATCAAATTAACTGTGCCACATGTACTCATTCATGTGTGAATCATGTGATATGCAAAATACAATATTAAATTTTGAAATTTTAAGTACACATGCAGATTGTATGCATTGATAAAGCCTATTGATTACAAGAAATTTAATGAGTAATGGTTTAAAGATAATCATTAGTGTCTCTGGAAGTATTTGCACATGCAGTCTTCCATTACATAAGTCAGATATGTTGAGTTTCGAGTATCAGGGTGTCAAACTAGTCAACAAAATAATTATTAACACTATGCTTACATATATAGAGCAAGAGGAAACGTGTTAAGAATGGTATGACTAAGTATCAGTTATCTGTAAACATTGTATTTAAAATATTCCCACATCCTGCATATGGTAAGCACATTAACAAAGATACCACTTGATATTTCAGAAAAACATTGTATTAGAGATATTAGATTCAGAGTTCTGTAATGAATACTGAAAATTATTAATTGTAATGGAGCTTTTAATTGTTCAACATTCTTGTAATCCTTTCTTCAGGAGTCATTAAAACTATACAGAAGAAAATTATTCCATAAAAATTATATTCTTTTTAAAGAGTTTATAAAACAGTACTCTTAACTGACTTTTCTGAAAAGATGGAAAATTTAAAAATGCAAGCACACTTACCTGGAAACTTTGGTTTCATGATTGTTTGTGTACTTGTCTGCAGTAATAACAGGATTTGACAGCAGAAACCAGCTGATGACTTACATTTTCTGAAATGCACTGGATTGAAACCTATTGAATGAATCACTATTGGTAAACATTGTCAAGATAAGAATAGGCCATTGTTTTGTCCCTGGAAGATCTATCTATATAACTATCCCCCATTTGTTATACCATGTATTTTAGACTGAAAACATCTTAATAACAGAGTAATACCAAAGGTGAAGAAGGTAAATTTTAAAAATCTATAGATAAGGCATCTCTTTATACTTATAATGAAAGATGGTATAATTTGTTAATATAGCAATAAACAAAGGTTGAATAATCTTTGTTTATGCTTTGTAACAGTTGTGGAAATTAGGCAGTTTTCATTTACTTTCAAATAGTGTTGGCTTTAATTATTATTTAGCAACTATGTAAAATAAGTTGTTAGTGTCAAATATTACTGTATTTATAAGATCCTTGTTCAAGCATTTGTTATTTGTCCTTTCTCGAAGTGGATACTAGTTGGTTTGCAGACGTTAGCTATGAAATCAATTTACAGTATAGTTTAGCATAAATAGATTCCTTGATGAAAATGAAGTCATGTATATTTAGCATGTATATTTAACATATTTATTAAAACATAAACTGTAAACTATAACATTATAATCTCCTTTATAATGAAAATATCACACATATTGCTTAATTTTTTTTTTACTTAAAATTCATAGCTGTTAAAAATTGTGGTATTTTTCATAGTCTTATAACTTTATTTTTCATTTATGAAAAACATTTTTTCATTGGTATGAAACATTAAAAATTTATCAAGGAAAATTTCACATTTAGCTTATAATGATAAATACTTATCCTATGTGATGAGACTTATCTGATATAGGTATATTTCTTTTTTAACACGTCTTATGTTCTTCTGAGAAATAATACATATTGAGAATTAAAGCTTCCGACACGTGATTAGAGACACTGACCTTTAAGGTTTCTTGAAGTTTAATGTTTCCAACATATTTTTCTGTTTTTTTTTTTTTGTTGTTGTTGTTTTGTTTGTTTTTTTTTGAGCAGGAACATTGTAAATCTATGGAGGTTCCCAACAAAATGCAGTTTTGTTTCTACAGTAATTAGCTTTTACATATAACCTTAAAAAACATATTTTCTTATCTTGTAAGAGTCCATTAGGGTATAAAGTTAATTACTGAAGCACCCAGTGGAGCATTTCATTTTTTTCTCAGTGTTTTTTGAAAGAAATCACTGTGTGCTTCCATTTACCTTTCTTTCTTCCTGCAATCTTATAAGTAAATAAAATATAATATTTTTAAGTCATTAAAACTGAATAAGAAACTAGAGGGTTATAGTAGATTACATTTCTTTTGTGGTAAGCTGACAGGATAGATCTAATAGTCTCAAATGCCCTCATGAAGAAGCATCTACTTTCTCAAGGGCGGATGTCTGAAATTAAAGACACAAAGTCTCTACTCTACCTTGAAGAGATTCGACAGCCCTTTAAAAGTATTGAGCTTGAAGACTACGGTTCTCTGGCCTCAACGATTCACCCCAGATTCAAGAAAGGAAAACATTCTTAAGTAATCATTCATGAGAACAATTTCAGTCACCTGATTGTCAAAGAGTAAGCCACCATAAGAATGAGGAAGGAATATTGCTAAAGCTACATACTTGGGGCTGTTTTGGAAGTATACAGTAGCTGTCCCTGGGTGTGCCTGCTGGACAGATAACTACACTGATATTAAAATGAAAGTGGCCACCAAGTAGCTGAGTTTAATTTGAGCTGCATTCATTTTCTATTGTTGCAGAACAAGTAACTCCAAAATGTAGCAGTTTAAAACAATAAACCTCATCTCACAATATTCTGTAGATCAGAAATTCAGGAACAGCTTAGCTGGGTTTTCCTGGTTCAGGGTCTCTCATGAGGTTGTATTCAAGGTATCATTCATTCAGATGTCACCTGAAGGCTTGACTGGAGCCAGACGATGACTTTCTGGGCATCTCCTTCACACGCATGGGAAGTTGGTGCTTGCTGTGGGCAGGAGGCCTCCATTCTTTCCACAGGGCTGCTAAGAGTATTGATGATGAGTATTGGAGGGAGTTGGCTCTGGAGGTGGAACTTGGACACCAGACCAATCTGAGGGCTGGTTAAAACAGGGACAGGACAGAAGCAGCTTCCCATAAGACATGTCCACCATTGCCATGGCAGTTACAGCCTCTTTCTATGGCAATGACCTGCAACCCAGTAGTTATTACCCTTTTCCTAGAACTTTCTGCATAATCCCCAGAACTGCATAATCTGCAGAACTGCCCTGAGCTGTTGCTCTCTGCTTGTAGGGTAACTCTGCAGGAACAGTCGTGGAGCTCTAACACTGTCTAGAACTGGAACACTGCTGCTTCAGTAAAGCTGTTTTCTTCCAACCGCCAGCAGCTTGCCCTTGAATTCTTTCCTGGGTGAAGCCAAGAATTCTGGCAGGCTTGGTCCCACTTGGGGCTCGTCTGTCCTGCATCAGTGACACTGGAGTGCTTCCGCTCAAGTGAATTATCCAGCAGAGGCAAGGCTAAAACCAAAATGCCTTTTATGACCTGGCCTCAGAAGAGACATACCATCATTTCTGGAATATACTATTGTTTACACAGACTAGCCCTATTCAAAGTGGGACGGGGCCACAGGAGCACATGAATTTTCAGAGGTGAGCTTAGTGGGGGCCATGGTGGAGTAGACTGCCACAGAGTATAGTAATTATTTTGGATTATCAGTAAAGGTGAACTTATGAAAAGAAGTTGTTCTTTTTTTCTGAAACATTCCTTCATCTCCCTTTTCTGTGCCTCTTCAGCACCCTCTGTTTCCAAATCCCAGTACTTCTAAGCCGTATCCTTATTCCTCAGGGCTCTGCTGTGGTGCCTTTCCTATCCTTTCTCCCTCACGAATTCAACAAATACGTATTGAGGGCAAATTGTATGCCAGTCACTGTTTGTTCACACCAGTGAAAAAATTACTCATTTCATAGAGCTTACCTTTTATAGTAGCTGCTTTTCATAGTAAGTGGTCTCCTGTCATCCATAATTTTCAGTTTTGTCCTATTAGCATTCTGCTAAAATTACTGTATGTCTAGTAAGAAAACCAAATTCAAGGTAAGAGATCAATGATTGGCACTATCTCTTTCATGAACTGCTTGTATTTCAATAGAGTTATTCTATGATTTAACCTGAAAGCATAAGGTTGGATTTTAAGGCCCTGAGGCAGATACTGAGCAAAGTAAGGAAAATCTCATTTGTACTAATTTCCCTGCTTTAAATCACCATAGGGCCACTTTTGTTCAGTAAAAAAACATTGCCATCAACTTATCTCATTCAGCATGGTGTTTTGCACAACATGAAAATGGAAGACTAAGAAAAAAAGGATATTTCAAGCCTAAACAGGGGCACAACACATTAATATAGTTATCTGCATGAACACATGAGGAAAGTCAGAGATTAAAGTAACTCATTTTGCCATTTCCTTTCAAAATTGATGCAGTGCGATTTGAATTTCTCTAAGTATGGTAGAAAGACATGGATCATCTTTTATATATGTTTATATCCTAACCCAGTGTTTCAGGGATTCTGCCATTTATATTTGTGATTAACTCTAAAGCATCTTTCTACGGGGCTTATTTATTTTTGTATTTTTTTTTTTAGTGTTAAAACTGTTTCGACCAATACATCTTTCTCCAGATGTCACATTGGTCAGCATTGAGGGGGTAAATGGAAACTAATGACGCTCATCAAGTTGATGAGGTGAATGATATGTTGGATCCAGTCACTTAACACTTTCATAAAGTCAGTATCAGGGGTAAAACCTAGGCTCTTATCATGGTAAACTGTATTTGTACTGTCAGCATTCTGTGATTTATTACAAACCCGTGGCTAGGATTAGGATATTATAAATGGGGGAAAAATGGAAGGCTCATTAATTTTTTATACCCACAGGTGGAACACATGCAGTGGGCTCATAGAGAACATACTCACCCAGCGTCGGTCTGCAGCCTGCCGTGTAAGCCGGGGGAGAGGAAGAAAACGGTGAAAGGGGTCCCTTGCTGCTGGCACTGTGAACGCTGTGAAGGTTACAACTACCAGGTGGATGAGCTGTCCTGTGAACTTTGCCCTCTGGATCAGAGACCCAACATCAACCGCACAGGCTGCCAGCTTATCCCCATCATCAAATTGGAGTGGCATTCTCCCTGGGCTGTGGTGCCTGTGTTTGTTGCAATATTGGGAATCATCGCCACCACCTTTGTGATCGTGACCTTTGTCCGCTATAATGACACACCTATCGTGAGGGCTTCAGGACGCGAACTTAGTTACGTGCTCCTAACAGGGATTTTTCTCTGTTATTCAATCACCTTTTTAATGATTGCAGCACCAGATACAATCATATGCTCCTTCCGACGAATCTTCCTAGGACTTGGCATGTGTTTCAGCTATGCAGCCCTTCTGACCAAAACAAACCGTATTCATCGAATATTTGAGCAGGGGAAGAAATCTGTCACAGCGCCCAAGTTTATTAGTCCAGCATCTCAGCTGGTGATCACCTTCAGCCTCATCTCTGTCCAGCTCCTTGGAGTGTTTGTCTGGTTTGTTGTGGATCCCCCCCACATCATCATTGACTATGGAGAGCAGCGGACACTAGATCCAGAGAAGGCCAGGGGAGTGCTCAAGTGTGACATTTCTGATCTCTCACTCATTTGTTCACTTGGATACAGTATCCTCTTGATGGTCACTTGTACTGTTTATGCCATTAAAACGAGAGGTGTCCCAGAGACTTTCAACGAAGCCAAACCTATTGGATTTACCATGTATACCACCTGTATCATTTGGTTAGCTTTCATCCCCATCTTTTTTGGTACAGCCCAGTCAGCAGAAAAGGTAAGTGGCAGAAAATGCACTTGACAACTTTTTCCTGGATTGAACATCTTCTTTTAGGATGCTTTTCCTCCTTTTATTTGGTTCACTTATATTCTCTCAAGATGCTTCAGTCTGTGCTATTCTTAGTGTGTGTGTGTGTGTATATATATCCATCCATCAAGGTCACATTGCTTTGAATTTGTGTTGACAAAGCCTGATTTTCCATGAAAAACACTTTAATGTGTCCTCCTTGGCAAGGTTGAAGATTGACAGGGCTCACATCACTTTCTGAGTCTCCCTTCCCAGCTCTGCTATCTGCTAACATCACTGTTCTTTTCCAAATGTTAATTAAAAGAGGGAGGAAGAAAGGGCAGACATGGTTCACAGGGGTGAGCTGTCC
This sequence comes from Macaca fascicularis, assembly GCF_037993035.2. Lineage (NCBI taxonomy): Eukaryota > Metazoa > Chordata > Mammalia > Primates > Cercopithecidae > Macaca > Macaca fascicularis. Next base: position 168,203,117 of record NC_088377.1, on the reverse strand, counting down.
CTGAGATATGCCACTGCATGACAAATGCCTTCTTTTCTGTTCTAATGTAACTCTGGGATAAAGCCATTGCTTGGTAATTATGATGATTTTAGCCATGGAAGCAGAGTTTATAGTGAAATAATCGCACACACATGCAAAGACTGAATGGCTTTGTTCAGTCTGAACCATCTTACTATTTCTTCTCAGTCCCCATTCTTGTTGCTTTTTCATATGTGGAAGTTGATGATGAGGGTAAAAAAAGCAACCATGGACAATTATATAAAGCAGCTTATACATTTTAGAAGGCGAAGATCAATGGACTCCCCCAATGTAATTTCTTTTGTCACTAATCTCTTGTTAATGCTTTCCACATAAAATACTGCTGGTAAAGAATATCTGTATAGGAAGGGAGTGTTTGCTGAGTTGGATGTTGTAGTTCTATGTACAGAAAAGCAGAGAACTCAGGTGAACTCTGAATTCCACGGTTTCGGTAGTGGGATGGAGGTAAACCAGCTTGAAACACAGGAGAATGCTGTCTTTCTGTAATGACAGCCCTTCTGCCCTGACGGGCATGTGAGAGAGTTCTTTCAGAGTGAGGACTTGATTGTTCCATCCTGTGCCACCAGAGATTGTGAGAAAAATGAAACATCCTGGGGTAATTACATTCCCCAGGCTATAGCATTCCAAGGAGGTTCTGCATGACCCAGCAGAAAATCCCAGCAAATTCACAGAAAATTTCCACAACAAGGGGACAGAAAGCTCATTAGTATGAGTATTCATCCCTCCCTCAATCAATGTGGCCTTCAACTATTTTTGGACAAATAATGTACTTCAGCAAACTTGCTGCTGAAGAGAATAAACTTCTGATTCTATTAAATATGTTTTTTGAAGGAAAAATATAAAAAATAACCATTTTCTCTCAGAACAGTAACACTGCAGAGTTGTAGATGCCCCCTGAGGAGCAGTGATGAAGATGATAAGAAATTCACAGTGAAATGAACACATGAATATGCCAGAGGGTGGAGGTTGCTCTGTGTTGCTGAGACTGTGGGAGTTGTTCATTCACTTGAAAACCTGGGGGTTATGTGTAATTTTATGGCTATCTATATAGCTATGCCTATGCCAACATGATTGAGTGTGGCTAGCAAAATTCCTTTTTCTTTCTTAGCTTTCTTAAATCAAACTAAATCTAAGAAGCACTCGGAAAGACACATTATAAAATATGTTAATGGATTCATTTTGTATGTATAATATAGTTGAATGTAAAAAAGACTAAAGAAATCAATTAAGAAATGCTAACTCTAGGAATTTTGAGAATATTTTAGAGTCCACAAATTATTTAGTCATGGAAATGTCGAATTCAGATTAGCTCTACATCAACGGCTATCACGTTATAAATAACTAAGATTTTGGTACTGAAGTACTTCATAAAATTATGTGTTACCCTAAATCTACATCTGAAAATTTGCTACCTGCTACTCTCTGTCCAAGTTTCTTTTATTATTCAAGACAATACATAAAATTATTGACAAGTCTAGACAACATAGCAAGACCCTATCTCTACAATAATAAAAATAAAAAATTAGCCAGGTATGGTGTCGTGCACCTGCAGTCCTAGCTATTCAGGAGGCTGAGGCAGCAGGGATGGCTTGAGCCCAGGAGTTCAAAGCTATAGTGAGCTAGGATCATGCCACTGCACTACAGGCTGGGCAGCAGAGTGAGACCTGGTCTCTACCAAAAAACAAAAAAATGCTCTAGAATGTTTACGTTTTCACATTGAGTAAATTATTGACATGAATATTAAAAATGAACAAAACTTGTATGTCTCTACAAGAAGGCTTTAAATATGTTGTATTGACCTTGGAGGGCCAAAGAGCTGGTCAGTCCTCCATTTTCATTTGTATTGTTCAGACAGTCAGCCCCATGTTGTCAGCTTGAAGTGTTTACTACAGCTAGCCAGCGCACACATCCATTAACCCAGCAGCTCCTTATTGAGCATTGTGTCCGTCATTGAGCTAATTATTGAGCCCATGTCAGTCGGCTTCTCTGAGCCTCCTTTGCAAGGCTCAGTCTGGCTCCTAGCTCCTGATGCCTGCCAGCACCAGCAAGGTGCCAGGCTCAAAGTCAGAAAAGGATCAGGCTCAAGGGCAGGAGAAGATGGTGAGGGGTCAGATCTGTGATGAGAAAGCAAACAATAGAACTGTGCATTCTGTGACTGTGCATTGGTGACACCGAATTTACAACTTATGGAAGAGCAAAATGTCTTCCAGTATGCATTTAATTGTTTCTTCTCAGAATAACGTCAGAGAATGCATCGAACCATACTGGTCTCTCTGAAATTACAAGAAGCAGGAATAACAACTTAGTTGAAAAGTTTAGACAGATGTTTTGGGAAACGTTTGGGTAAAATCAAGTTATAAAGGGACACTTGTAGCAATTATGAAAACAGACAGCTTTCTGAAGTATCTTTATTCAATGATATATCATTTAACTTCCCCACATTCCTTTGTCCTCTGTTTTTGAAATCAAGATGAATCATTCTTCCCAATAGATTTTAATAACATCATTTGTAAGTACTGCTGAATTCAACTAAATTATGGTATAAAGGCACCTTTTGTTTCCCTATAGAAAAGTGGTGTGAAGGAAGGGTAGACCACTGAGGCATAGCCATACAATAACACAAACTCATATAATTGTACTGAAAAGAGAAAAAAATTAAAATGTAATTGACTTAACAGTCAGGAGAAGTATCCTTAGGGATGGTAAGGGGCTGTAAGGATGGCAGAAATCTCTAAAACACATATTTTATCATCCTTAATTGGGCTCATAAAATCGAGATAATCAGACAAGGGTTACGACACTGTCAACCTCCAGTGAGCACTGTGCGTCATCTAGGGCATTCGATGGAAACAAAACAAAACACCCTCGAAGTGGAACAGAAAATAAAACTGAAAAAGGCAAGAAAAGAAAAGAAAAGAAAAAACCTCCAATAATCTCAAACCAGCTTTGCTTGCAGTGACCTCAGGATGCATAGCAGCTTAAGTCAGAAACCTGGGTGTCACCTTAGACTCCACCCTCTACTCACTCCTGCGCCTTTATTTCCTCTTCTCACTTTTAAAAGTCATCGTTCTCAATCTGTGGCCAATAAGCAATGTCTGAATGAGTATGTCTCTTAACATACAGCTCTTCTTATAGTCCATTCTCAATAAATGCCTATTCAATGAGTTAATATTAATGATATAATAATATAAAGGCATATTTGTGATTTAAGTTAGACTACAGCACAATGGGAATCTTCTGTATGCATCTTATTGTAATCTCCATTATAACAATTTTTTTTTCCTGAAAAAAATGATTTCCCATTTAATGATGGGTCATGTATATTTTTTCCTAAAAATTTGTCATTGTCACTTAATTTCACATAGGGCTACTACATGTTTAAAGAGAAGAACAAGAAAGAATTATTGTAGTTGTCCTTTGTTTCATCCATAATTCACAAAGCAAAGGAGAACTGATGCAACTATTGAGATACTTTTGCCATATCACCCCTCTTGTTCTTTTTCTGTATTTATCTACTTTAGGGGCAGAAGAATGTAGGGCTACACAGGTGGGCCAGTGGAGTAGGAAAGAGCATAAGCTCCTGAACATGAAATCTTGGGTTCAAATCCTGTGTCTGCTAAATCGCTGAGAACACATGGGCAAGTGCCTATGTATCTATAGGTGGTAATGAGTTCCCCCCGGACAATACAAATTCCAATACAAAGCAATGTAAAGCAACCCCCTGCCATCGCACCCAGCCCTGTTCTCGAGCTAGAGAAAACTTGAGTTCATATATTCTGGGGAAAAGCAGGAAGAGGGTCGATTATTTAAAAGAAACACACATACACACACACACAACTTCTTTTGTCTCTGTATGGTGTGTTTTTTGTACTAATAGATACCTCATATTTGTTTTGCTGAAAGTTACATGACAGGAGTCATGAAAAGTGTTTCATGCACATAATAGGCAGTGAATAAATGTTGGCTATCATTATCATTTGGCTGTTACCCATGCACTCAGCATAATATTGAGTCTGTAATAGGGACTTTAAAAACTATTTGTTTAATAACTGAATATATTCAAATGAATAGAGTAGGAGGATGTGATTTGATTTATCCAAGTAATTGTCTCAATTTCTTCTGCCAGGTAGATCATAGCTTAGCAGACTCCCAGCTGAACTGAAAGTGTTTTCTTACTTCTTTTTTTTTTTTTTGAGATGGAGTCTTGCTCTGTCGCCAGGCTGGAGTATAGTGGCACTATCTTGGCTCACTGCAACCTCTGCCTCCCAGGTTCAAGTGATTCTCCTGCCTCAGCCTCCCAAGTAACTGGGACTATAGGCACACGCCGCTACTCCCAGCTAATGTTTGTATTTTTAGTAGAGATGGAGTTTCACCATATTGGCCAGGATGATCTCGATCTCTTGACCTCATGATCCACCCATCTCAGCCTCCCAAAATGCTAGGATTACACGCATGAGCCAGTGCACCCAGCCTGAAAGTGTTTTCTTAAACATAGAGCCTTGCCCGAAGAGTAGATCTTACAGATTACAGCAGTTAAAGAGGGCTGTGAGGGAGAGAAGAATCTGGAGCATTTGGAGACAGGACAGAGTTGTTCCTGAGGCATTGTGTACCTGCCTTCAAATATTTAGCAGACGATACTGGAAGAAAAAATAAATATCATCAGAAAGCAGTTGCTGAAATCTTTGTATTATAATTTGAAATGTGAATAACTCTAATAAAAGTTTTGAGAGGTAGTTTGGAGATCAGTAATAAAATTCCTGCTCTAAGGAATAGTCCAGATGAGAAAAGAACAGCCTGAAAATCCTGCGGAAAGAGTGTCAATAACCTGGACAACAATGGAAGAGATTTGCAGAATAGATCAAACCAGAGGAAAATTTTCAGCCGTACCTTGTCTCCTGACATTTCTCCATTTCCTTAAAGGAGGGCAGTAGAAATGATTATCAGTATCCACATTGCATGTTTGTAATAATTAAATATTGCATATAACTATCTAGGCTACCTGTTGGTAAACTATATACCATTTTCTTTCCCCCCCGCCTTTTTTTTTTGAGATGAAGTCTCGCTCTGTTGCCCAGGCTGGAGTACAGTGGCGCCATCTTGGCTCACTGCAAACTCTGCCTCCTAGGTTCAAGCGATTCTCTTGCCTCAGCCTCTCAAGTAGCTAGGATTACAAGTATGCACCACCACACCCAGCTAATTTTGTATTTTTAGTAGAGATGGGGTTTCACCATGTTGGCCAGGCTGGTCTCGAACTCCTGACCTTAAGTGATCCACCCGCCTTGGCCTCCCAAAGTGCTGGGATTACAAGCATGAGCCACTGCACCCAGCCAACTATATACCATTTTATTTCCTTGTCAGTTCACAGTCATTTGAAGCAGATCCTTTTGAGCTGTGCCACATTACGGAACTATTTAATGTATTGTGGTCAATTTTTTTGATTATATGAGATTATATGAGATTATATGAGATCGATTATATGAGACTGTTGCAATCTGCTCTGGAAGGGGGAAGTAAATTTTCAAAAAATTGGAAAAGAAAGCGTGTATGTGGCCTCATTTATGCTCTTAGTTTAAATGATATGCTTGTGAAGATTCAGAGGAAACATGGAATTCTCATGTAGAGCACATGCAGGCAGGACTGCCGAGTAGCTCTCCTAGGGAATGCTGCCTTATATAAGTTTTTGTTTTCATTTTTTTTTCTGATTGTGTTACATATTATTCCTGCAGAAAATTACCAACTTTAACATTTAGAGGAATTCTTTTGAGGGAAGCCATCTTACTTCATAGCACAAAGAAATATTTGCTCAATGAATCTTTTTAGATTACACCTCCTACTTTTGGGGGTTCTGAGGAAGCTGTGGGGCCGAAGATTACTTAATTTAAGTGCTTATTATTAGTGGCATTGTGGTATTTTTACACTCAGTTTTCAATTGAAATTGAGTTCACAAAGAGTTTGAATTCTCCGCCCAGTAACAACAATTTATGCAACTAGACCATTAGATACACAGCCTGGGAACTTACAGCTAGAGCTAACACATCGAAATGGTTCAACTTTCTGAATATGATGGAAAAATCCTGAGGTACTAGATTTGATTAAGACTGAAATGTAAATATTTTCAGAGTCATAGTGACCATGACTTTATGTTAAAATGCTTTAGGAGAATATCATATACACCTAATCTTTTAATACATAAACCTAATCTTTTCTATACAGACAGAATCTTAATGACACCCAGGACTGTTGATAATGCAGAATGTAGTGACTGATTTACTTATTATGATTTTGTAGGACATTTTTTATGCTTCAGTAGATGCTTGTATCTCATGGAACATACAGGGTGCCAGGAAGAACAGATTGCAAGCAAACAGTTCCTTTTGGCTGTAACCACATATATATATATATATATATATATGTATTTTTATGTTGGGAAATGTAAAAGAAAAATCTAAATGTGGTATCATATGGGTTAGTACCACCTACCTTAAAGTGTAGAAAAAATATTTAACCAAATATTAATATATATTCCGGACTATCTAAAATAAATTCGAAACAGATTTATTTGAATAATTAAAAGAATATATAAAAAGAAATTTAATCTGGTTTCTGGTTCAAGATAATGGCTGGCACAAAGATACTTGTATGTCCTCCATCTAAGGTAACAAATGACAAAAATAATGAGATTTAAAAAAAGAAAGAAGACTAAGAGGAAGGGAGAAAGAGAAGGAGAGAGAATGAGAGGAAGCCATTATATTGTTAGAACCAACATTTGGTAAAACTGAGAAAGTCTTGAAAAATAAAAGCCAGTTGGGTCTGATTTATGGAGAAATTCAAAGAAGGGAAGCACAACCCAAGATGCATAAGTGGTTCTTACTATAAAAGTCCCAAATAATTTCCAAACCTAAAGTCAACATAAAGGCCTGCACCAGACATCAGAGTGACCATCAGGGAAATATTTAAAGAACTGCATTTCAGGAGATCTGGACCAGTTGGGCTCCTCCTTACTTCCCCTTTCTGTTCCAACCTTAATGTAGAAAGAGTGCAAGTTAAAGAACTCTAAAGAATGGGAATTATCAGATGAGTAGATTGCAAAAATTTTTTCCCATTCTGTAGGTTGCCTGTTCACTCTGATGGTAGTTTCTTTTGCTGTGCAGAAGCTCTTTAGTTTAATTAGATCCCATTTGTCAATTTTGGCTTTTGCTGCTGTTGCTTTTGGTGTTTTAGACATGAAGTCTTTGCCCATGCCTATGTCCTGAATGGTACTACCTAGGTTTTCCTCTAGGATTTTTATGGTATTAGGTCTAACATTTAAGTCTCTAATCCATCTTGAATTAATTTTCGTATAAGGAGTAAGGAAAGGATCCAGTTTCAGCTTTCTACTTACGGCTAGCCAATTTTCCCAGCACCATTTATTAAATAGGGAATCCTTTCCCCATTTCTTGTTTCTCTCAGGTTTGTCAAAGATCAGATGGCTGTAGATGTGTGGTATTATTTCTGAGGACTCTGTTCTGTTCCATTGGTCTATATCTCTGTTTTGGTACCAGTACCATGCTGTTTTGGTTACTGTAGCCTTGTAGTATAGTTTGAAGTCAGGTAGCGTGATGCCTCCAGCTTTGTTCTTTTGACTTAGGATTGTCTTGGAGATGCGGGCTCTTTTTTGGTTCCATATGAACTTTAAAGCAGTTTTTTCCAATTCTGTGAAGAAACTCGTTGGTAGCTTGATGGGGATGGCATTGAATCTATAAATTAGCTTGGGCAGTATGGCCATTTTCACGATATTGATTCTTCCTATCCATGAGCATGGTATGTTCTTCCATTTGTTTGTGTCCTCTTTGATTTCACTGAGCAGTGGTTTGTAGTTCTCCTTGAAGAGGTCCTTTACATCCCTTGTAAGTTGGATTCCTAGGTATTTTATTCTCTTTGAAGCAATTGTGAATGGAAGTTCATTCCTGATTTGGCTCTCTGTTTGTCTGTTACTGGTGTATAAGAATGCTTGTGATTTTTGCACATTAATTTTGTATCCTGAGACTATGCTGAAGTTGCTTATCAGCTTAAGGAGATTTTGGGCTGAGAAAATGGGGTTTTCTAAATATACAATCATGTCATCTGCAAAGAGGGACAATTTGACTTCTTCTTTTCCTAACTGAATACCCTTGATTTCTTTCTCTTGCCTAATTGCCCTAGCCAGAACTTCCAACACTATGTTGAATAGGAGTGGTGAGAGAGGGCATCCCTGTCTTGTGCCAGTTTTCAAAGGGAATTTTTCCAGTTTTTGCCCATTCAGTATGATATTGGCTGTGGGTTTGTCATAGATAGGGCTAATATCCAGAACCTACAAAGAACTCAAACAAATTTACAAGAAAAAAACAAACAACCCCATCAAAAAGTGGGCAAAGGATATGAAGAGACATTTCTCAAAAGAAGACATTCATACAGCCAACAGACACATGAAAAAATGCTCATCATCACTGGCCATCAGAGAAATGCAAATCAAAACCACAATGAGATACCATCTCACACCAGTTAGCATGGCAATCATTAAAAAGTCAGGAAACAACAGGTGCTGGAGAGGATGTGGAGAAATAGGAACACTTTTACACTGTTGGTGGGATTGTAAACTAGTTCAACCATTACGGAAAACAGTATGGCGATTCCTCAAGGATCTAGAACTAGATGTACCATATGACCCAGCCATCCCATTACTGGGTATATACCCAAAGGATTATAAATTATGCTGCTATAAAGACACATGCACACGTATGTTTATTGCGGCACTATTCACAATAGCAAAGACTTGGAATCAACCCAAATGTCCATCAGTGACAGATTGGATTAAGAAAATGTGGCACATATACACCATGGAATACTATGCAGCCATCAAAAAGGATGAGTTTGTGTCCTTTGTAGGGACATGGATGCAGCTGGAAACCATCATTCTTAGCAAACTATCACAAGAACAGAAAACCAAACACCGCATGTTCTCACTCATAGGTGGGAACTGAACAATGAGATCACTTGGACTCCGGAAGGGGAACATCACACACCGGGGCCTATCATTGGGAGGGAGGAGGGGGAGGGGGGAGGGGGGAGGGATTGCATTGGGAGTTATACCTGATGTAAATGACGAGTTGATGGGTGCAGCACACCAACAAGGCACAAGTATACATATGTAACAAACCTGCACGTTATGCACATGTACCCTACAACTTAAAGTATAATAATACTAAATAAATTAAAAAAAAAAAAAAGAATGGGAATTATGTGAGGACAGAGGACTTCTGTATATATAAGGCGCTGAAAGAGAAAGGGCAGAATTGGAAGTGATTTTGTTTCAGATATGACCAGGGGGAACAGGAAATACAGTCCTACCTAGGATAAGAATATAAGTTTCTCAATTCTTAGAACAGGTTTCTCCTGCAGTAAGTTCCAGGCTGCTCGCTTGCCAATATCCATGCATCTTTAAGAGGAGTGAGCCAGGTTAAACAATCACTAAACTCACAAGTTGATAGTCAGCCCTCTCAAACAAAGAAAACAGGCCCCACCAGTAATCTTTGTCATGCAGCCTGGTCCTCCTATTATAATTCTACATCAACAGCTAAGGATGGCAGGATAACTGCAGAAAACCCAGAGCAGAATTTTAAAAGACTAAAAAAGAAACAAATAAAACAACATTAACTGACTGAAAAAAAAATCCCACAGGTAATTCAGGAAATATAAGAAAATGTTTTTTAAAAAACACAGTTTTAACTAGCATTTTAAGAGTGAATCAAGAAAATATGGAACACATACCCATACACACACATGCAAGTGGCTATGGAAAGTATCAGTCAGGGAATAAGAATATTATCCTGGAAATTAAAATTATGAACGTGAAAATAAAGAGCTGAACAGATGTGCTGAAACATAGAACCAGAGCAGAGATCTAGAGGGCAAAACAAAAGTCAGAACCAGAAAGAAAAGTGAAAAAAAAGGAAAATATGAGGAAAAGTGAAGACATGTTGAGCATAAATGCAAGATCCCAATATATATCTAATAGAAGTCCTAGAAGAGGAAGCAGAGACAAAGAATGGACGTAATCTAAATACAAAAACAAGACAGAAGGAAGGTTTCACAACCGAAGAAAGAAAATTCTTAAAATTGAAAAAATGGAAAGGGTCAAGCATCATAGTAAATTTTCACTAATTGACAGAAAATTCCAGGAACTTTTAGAAGGGAAGAAAAGAGACCTACAAAGAATGAACATCATATCTCATGTGCCTCCTTGAAGTCTAGACAGAATTGAGCAAAGTCTTTCTTGTTTTAAGCTTAAAATTGTATAGCTAACCAAACTGTCAATCAGTGTTAGGCTAAAAATGTAAATGGCCCAGAAAATCTGGTGCCTACATATCTACCTATGAATTATCCTAGGTTTAACACAACAAAACAAAAAAGGGCATGTCAGATATGAGACGGTAAGGCAGTGGCAATCACATATGATTTAGAAGGATTTTTTTTTTAACTTGAGAAAGGATAAGACCCTGGTGGTGAATATATCCTCTATATATTCATATATATCCATAATCCTTTAAAAGCCAGAATTTTAATAATTATGCTTACTCCTTTTCTGAAAGTCCAGTTATGCTACTTAAATGAATCTGAACGGAATAATATTTAGTATCCATAATATAGTAATTGCTTTTTGAATTGGTATTGTATTGTTAGAAGGAATCTAGAAACAAAATAAAGAAGTATTAATTTATCTACTAATGTGAGTAACGTAAATATTATACAAAGTAATGTAAATATACAAACAAATATACAAACAAATATTATCTAATGTGAGTATTGTAAATATTATACAAACTCTGTAAATTAAAAATGGTAATATAACTTTAAAAAATTGAGGGGTCTGGCCAGGCATGGTGGCTCATGCCTGTAATCCCAGCACTTTGGGAGGCTGAGGCAGGCAGATCGCTGAGGCCAGGAGTTCTAGACCAGCCTGGCCAACCTGGCGAAACCCTATCTCTACTAAAAATACAAAAATTAGCCAGGCATGGTGGCAGGTGCCTGTAATCGCACCTACTCTAAAGCCTGAGGCAGGAGAATCACTTGAACCCGGGAGACGGAGGCTGCAGTGAACTGAGATTGTGCCCACTGCACTCCAGCCTGGGTGATAGAGTGAGACTCTGTTTAAAAAAAAAAAAAATTGAGAGGTCTGTGAAACGCGACAATAGAGAGGGGACTTGTGCAAACACTAAATCACTTGTCTTTTTCTGTGAGTAGCCAATAGATACAATCTAAAATTGGTAACTCAAGAGATATGAGTGCATTCTTTACACAACAGGAAAAACAAAACAAAACAAAAAACATTCAAACTCATTAATTCTATAGAATGGGATCAGGAGATGGAAGATTATTCAAGTATAAATCATTGCATACAGAATAATTTAAGTGAAAGTCTGAAGAAAAACTTTTCCAAGGCAACATAAAGGTATGTTTTTATATTAGGGGCTTTTGATATATAATAAATTTTTAAAGAAAAATCTTTTAGATGCAGAAATGGATGAATGATTTTGAATTTGCAAAATGACTCAAAATCTTTGGTTGACACAAATCATTTTTGAATGTCCTCTTCTTTAGGTTTAATATAATTGCTAAATAAATACTTTTCAATGGCCAAAATTTAAGTGTTAGCTTACAGCTGGTGATAACATTTCATCAAAAATATTTATTAAATGTTTGCTTTATGCAAAAACCTTTGTGTGGTATTCAGAAAAATGCAAAAATGAGTAAGAAGTCATCAGATTTTTAAGGGTCAAGTCAGGGGGATAATACTAAGCGCAGAGGTGACTGGTCAAGGCAGAGTAAGATAATGGAGGTGAAGTTCACAGTATGAGGTCTTGGGACCAGGGATGGTAAACAGACGAAGAAAGTCTCCATGAAGGAAGTCGGAATTTAAAAAGGCCTGAAAGAGGGAAAGAAACAGATGCAAACAGCCTTCTAAACAATAGGAACAGTGGGTTTACACTTTCAGAAAAGGGAAAGTCGGGTATTGTTTGTAAAACCTGTGACCAAAAACTTGTTTTAAATTTAGGATAGCCACAAGGAGAACTGGGAGGCTGCGTATTCATTTTTTCCTTGTTAATAGCACACCTTTTCCACCGAAAAAGTATTTTCCAGTGTGGGTGAAAAATTATGTGATTACTATAAAATAAGGATAGTCAGATAATTGGGAGTCATTTTATGTAGGGATTTAAGCCAAGTTGATACTTCATTTGCTAGGGATTTGAGTATATTTAATCTTTTTGAGCATGAATTTGTTCTCGGTACCATTATATTTTGTGAAATTTCTCTGCCAGTGGAAAGTCTGAAGAATTGCAGGGGATATGGATAAGAAAAAATAAAACAACAAGTCTGTTGAGGAAATCCAGGCAAGAAATATTGGTGGCTTGACATGTGGCGGTGGAAGTGGAAAGAAGAGGACTCATTACAAGTTGAATTAGGAACAGAAGACAATGGAAAATGAGATGTTTGCAGTTTATGGCATGTAATTGTGCTTGTAATGTGCAACCTCCTTTGGGACTGCTACAAAGGTTCTACCCAATTGGACTTGAAGGAAGAGCCATAGCTTTCCCTCTAGTCTGGACTAAAAGAGCAAACCATTTTTTAAGTGGCTAATGACTGCATCTAGACAAGTATGGAGAAGAATATTTGGGCTCAAAATAGTGAAAATTGGATAAAAATCAATTTGTGTGTATAAAAGCAAAAGTAAAGATACACAGCATGAATATCTGGTAGATTATGATTTTGAGTAAACAAATCTGCTAAATAATGTGGAAACAAATTTTGATAGTTGAAATAAAAGGCACACTCTTTAGAAATAAAAGCCAATTTACTTTTAAATTGATGCATCAAATTTAAATATATAATCACCAGTTTATTATATAAATTTGAAAGTTAAGTGGATTTTATATTCCAATGTGCTTGGGCAAATTTTAGAGTAATCTTTATTTTTGCTACTTGTCATGGTCATGACCAAATTCACTAAATATTTTTTTCTTTACCACAACTCAGTTTTGTGTAATTTTGAGTGCCTTGCATATAAAATCAGAATTAGTATTTTCAATTATTCTGTTGTTTTTCTTTAAAATCATTTTTAAAAGTAATATATTGAGTCCATAAGGTAATCCGCAGGGTTCTGTATTTTGGCAGTGTTTTGAATCCTGTTAACAGGGACTAGTTTTAAACCAATCAAATAGCATCCACACTAATTGTAGGTTTTTGTGGAATTTTAAAAAAGGAATTAAGGTTACCATTTTGAAAATAAAATTAGTTCAAAATTTACAATCAGTTGAATGTTTTCACCTTGGAATTTTAGACTCTCTATGTTATTTGTTAAGTCAAGTGTATCTTGGGAAAAATACCAAGAAATATATTTTCCTTTGTCTGTTGGCTTAAATCCTATAGAATACAGCTTCCTCTATAACCATTTTGAATATATACTAAGACTCAAATTGCACACGCATATGTACTTATAGCTTCTGTAGAAGATTTCATGTTCTCAGATAAGATTAAATGTCATATGTTTCTCCTGGCAACTGTTTTCTCCAAAATCCTCATCTACTCAAATTGAATTGAATTGAAAATAGTATTGGTAGATTGTGAGCCTGTCATAAACCCTTAAAGTGTTTACATCAGCAGGCAGCTTATCACTGCAGTGCTGTCCTTTCTTCAACAAAACATTTTCCCCATGCTAAAATGTCCAATCAAATAGCAATTTATCAAACACTTGGTTACACTGCCTATTTATTAAAAACCAACAATAACAAGCACAAAATAATTACATTCGAAATGCAAAAGAAGAATATGTGTAGAAGATGGCAAGAAGACTGACAATGAGTAGAGGCAGTCCCTACCATAGGATTATAATGTACATGTCTCCAAAGAAGGCCCTCAAATTACTTATTTCCACCGCTCTTATTATTTTATATAGTTTGTATGTATAGCGCAGGCATAGATTGGTGATTGCTAATGATATGTCCTCATTTTGTATCTTCCCCTCCCCTGCACTCTGGGAAACCACATTGCTTTGAATCTTTTTGTTTCTTTGTCTTCTTTATCTCATCTTCCTTCTGTTCAAGTTGCCCCTGATTTTGGCCTTTCTCCCAGACACTATTCCCTTGATGTTCTCATCATTCACATATCTCCTGCTAGAAAAGCTGCATTCATGCTTTCCTCACTGCTTTCTTAATCTCTGCCCTTTTACATGTTCAAAAATGTGAACTAAAACAATCCAAAACTGGGATCGGAAAGCAATCCAAAACCCAAGTTGTGAAATTAAACTATGTAAAACCCCAAATGTGTCATATTTAAAATGGTCACTATTCATTGAATATCTCCCATCATGCCAAAAACCAGGTAATATTATTTATATTTAAACCATTTTCTTTTCTCTAAACTTCTTTTTAGGATAATAAAAACTTCTTTTTAGAAGTTTAGAGAAAAGAAGTTAAACTTCTTTTTAGACTTCTCTTCTTTTTTCCCCTGTTTAGACTCTGTCAACAAATTACAGTGTTTGTTTGAAATTTCTCCTAGACCTATGTTTTTCTTTCTCATTTCCAAGGTCAAATCTCCCTTTGTCCATAGGCCTCAGGCTTAAAACCTACTGTATGTTTTTCTGTTATGCTCAGTGTCTATTTTATTTCCTCCTTTCCATATCAACATTATCTCTGTCTTTCAGAGATCCAGACTTGGAAGTTGACACCGACTTCTCTTCTTTTTACCCTGTTTAGACTCTGTCAACAAATATATAGTGTTTGTTTGAAATTTCTCCTAGATCTATTTTTTTTCCTTCTCACTTCCAAGGTCAAATCTCTAGTTCACAGGGTGAACTCTGTTGAATTGTAAGATGATCTTATTTCAGAAAAATAATTGCCAGCTGCATAAACACTGATCACTGTAATCGAAAGTGACTTCCAGATTTTTGCCATAAAGTTACCACACAATACTTCTTGTTTGCCACTTCTTTTAGATGAGATCAGGCACGTTCAGGGTGATATGGCCATATACTGCCACTTCTTTTGTAGTTACTCAATCAGTCCATTATTGTTTTAACACCATCACTCTGCTGAATACTAACAGCACTGTTTGAGGCAGAAGTGGCCTGCCATCATGGAGCTTGAATTCTGTAGAAAAGACTTTTTTAAAGGGATAATTATAAAATTAGTTACTCAGTAAAAATTGCTATGTGTGCTCTCAATGGTGCTATTAATGGTTCTTAAAGTAAAATTAATTCCTATTGATCATTAGCTCAAATATAAACTTTCCAAACTTTGTCTTTGTGAATACCACTTTCATTTTGTTATACCACTCTTCATTTCAGTGAAACCAATTTTCTCATGAAATCAACTAATCCATGAAATCTTCCCTAACTATTAATACAAGTTCTGACCACATATGTGCTCTATCTGGATGTCTATTGTTTTACATTTCCAGATTTGTGTTCTGTGTTGTTCTTCAGTTATTTATGTAACTATAGTTGTATTTCCATTCAGTGATTCCTCAGGAACAGATCATTATAATTCTTGTGCATTCTTCCCAACTCTCACTTCTTGCCAGCCCTGCAATCAAAGTGCCTTGCAACTAGTTTTCAAGTACAAGGTTTTTGTTGAAATTGATAAAAAGCAAAGAAAAAAGGACAAACATTTTAAGCCAATTCTGAGTTAATGTGTTCCAAAAAGTGAGTTAAAGTTAAAAGTAAAGGAAATGATTGGCCTGACAGACAAGAAATTGAGATTCTTGTCTCATTAACATCTCTGTGGCCCTGATTAAGGAAGTTATCTTCTCTGAATCTTTGTCCTCTTACCTCAAGTAAGATGAGAGCTTGACTAGGTAGTCTCTAAGGGTCTGTTTAATTCTAAGATGCTCTTATTTTAGAAAAAAAATACCAGCTCCATAAGAAATGGTCAACTACTCAGAGGCATGACCTAATTTTTAAGCAAATCCACATGAAGATTATTATGCATATTCAGTGAGGGATGCAAATGAATGCAGGAAGCATTTTAGAAGATAAATGTACTCAAGGTGGATTATTGGTCTCATAAACCTTAATCAAGTGCATTCACATCAACATCGCATGATTCAAATGTGTGATCCAGAATCTGAATTACTTTTCCAAAGAGCTCTATGGGATATCTATTGATACCATATGTTTAAGTTTTATGAGCTATCTTAGGCAGAAAGGGAAAAAAGACACTCAGTACTTAGTACTTTACATTAATTTATAAATTTCTTGCTCTCTGTTTGCAAAAATAAAAGTATAGCTCACAGTACACACCTCTCAGTATATCAGATTTTGCTAGTTGAACATTACCTAACTTTTCTGTAGCACATTCTACTCATTATTACTTCTTGTTTGTCATTCAAAATGTTTTCCCTCTTATGGAAATACATAAGCCACAAGCTGGAAGACTGGTGTGACCCCAGAAAAGTTAGTGTGTAAAGTCATCTCTTATGAGAAACTGATTTTTTATTTCATTTCACATTAGTGAGTTCCTTATCCTCTTCTACCACATTTTCCTTATACTGCCAGTTAATGTAGTATCATAAATTGCTCTGCCTCAATGGCTAAAAAAGAGGGAAGGACATTGTGTCTACTAAGCAGTGCTGTCATGACAAGTTGTAAAGTGATGGTGACAAGAGCCAGTTAAGTTCCCTTGTATGTCTTTTTCTCTTGACTCTTCCTATGGAACCTAAGAAAAAGCCAATGCTTTAAAGTACTTTTGTAATTGGCGGGGGGGAAAAAAAACCTGTAATTTTCTTAAAAGTAAATTCATGATAGTTTAAGACTTAATTCAAATATGGAAACCATATAGGTGACGAGTTCTCTTCCGTTCGTTTAAAATCCTATAGGGCAAGCTATCTAAAATAATTATTTGCCTTAAACTTGAAACCTTCAAAATCAGTTGCTTTTCTCCAGAATCTTAACTCCCCAAAAACTTAGGGCATTATCCAGGGGCTCTCTGAAGATATTAGTGCAAGTTGAAATAAGTTTTCATTGTTTTGAAAAATAAAGGCCATATTCACAACACACATAATATTTTATATGATCAGTTCTAACTGATCACAATGTGTGATAGTTATAAACTTTACACTATTTAACATAACAACTTGAGCAATTAAATCACATTCAGTTTAATTGCATGGAGGCAGCATGGTATAGTATTTACAGGCATGCATATAGAGACTGGATGCTTAACACAAATTGTGGTTTGGGCATGTATTAAGTGATGTGCCATATATTCCCACTCTAAGCCTCAGCTTGTATCTGTGAAATGGGGATAAAAATAATGTTTAACACACAGAATTGGTTTGAGTGTTGAATAAGACTCCTGCTTCTTTTTATTCGTCTGTTGGGAATGGTGATGAACGTGAGATGGCCGTTCTTCATTTGCCAAGCTGACCAACCTAAATCCCTTTGGCATTCTCTAAACTCTGCTTTTCCCACTTTTGTGCTGATGCATTTGGTCACTTGGGAAATGTTGAGTTTATATTCTTGTTATGTAAACCTGCACTAACTATAGTACCTATAGCACTGTATTCTTTTGGTGTAAAACTGGCTCTAAACAGACACAAAATGGTTCATATTTTCATGTGATTTAATAGAATTGAGCCCAATTATTTAATATCAATTACCAAATTGTTTTGTATTTAAAGTAAAATTATTTTTATGACCATAATATGACTTTAAGTAGAAAGAGACATGTTATAGCATGATTTGTTTATAAGACGTTTTTTTCTATTCTCCACACTCAAATAACATAGTCTGTCAAGAAATCTTTAAATGTGTGTGTTTTTTAAAAGAATTCATATATTTGCAATATTTGATTAAAAAGCATAAACAATTTATTTTCTGGAGGAAAATAACCATAGTTGTTTGATGTCAGTCAATCAAAAATATGTTTTTGCATTGTGAAATTCACTTTGAGATAATTTTGGAACATATCTTAGATAAAGTAAGATATATACAAGTCACAGTATTTTGCAATTTGATCCACTCATACTATGAATTCCTAAATCATGGCTTATTTCTCAAATTGCCTACCATGCTCTCTTTCTTAGAATATTACACTAATTTAAACCTGTGCCATGTAATCAGGTATTATACCAAAGGGGTGTCTTTCTTGCTGCTATTCTACCGGAAGCATCCTTTCTGTCAGGAAAACATAGATGCTTGCTTGGCTTCATTTCCTGCAATAGCAGCATGCTTCTTTCTGATTTCTGTTAGCCAAATATTTATTTTGAATCATTTAAAATTCTGAAAGAAAACCCTTCTGCTTCTATTTGAAACCCTTCCAACCAAATCAACCACATTTGTATTTGGGTCTCAGTTCTCCATAAGAGGTCTCACCAGATGATCCCACAAATTCTTTTTCAGTTCTCCAGAAGAACAATGTTCAGAGTTTCCTAGGTTAGGGTTGCTAGACTTATTAAATAGAAATGCAGATGTTACGTTAAATTTTAATTTCAGATAAACAATGGATCATTATTTTGTGTAAATACGTCCTACAAAATATTTGTGACATCCTAAAATATAATTATCTGAAATTAAAATGTAATTGGATGTCCTGTATTTTATCCAGCAACTCTATTCTAGGTTGATGAGAGTAGATTGATAAGATGAATCAAAAACAACAAACAAAAAGTGGGAATACTGAAATCCTTGCTATAAGAATTTAACAAAATTCTACAAATATATTTAAGGCACAAAAACATTAATTAATTATGCAAATATTGTTTAAATTACAAGAAAAATATATAAAGTAGACTAGTTTTCCTTGAATAGATGGCATAAAATTCAACAGTTAGTAGTTGTGGTAAGCAGAATAAGGGCTTCCCAAAGATGTGAACGTTCTAATCACAGAGCCTGTGAATATAATATATTAAATGTCAAAAAGGAATTAAAATAATAGATGGAATCAAGGCTGCTAATCAACTGACCTTAAAGTAAGGAGGCTATCCTAGATTATCTGGTTGTGTCTCAAATATGGAAGAGGGAGGCAGAAGAGTCAGTAGTGCGACCTGAGAAAGACTCAACTTGCTGTTGCTGGCTTTGAAGATGGAAGGGGCCATGAGAAATGTAGAAATGTAGAAAGCAGCCTCTGAAAGTTGAAAAAGGTAAGAACACAGATTTCCCCCTAAGGCCTCCAAAAGCAATTCAATCTTGCTGCTAATTTGATTTTAGCCAAGTGAGAGCCATTTCCAGCTTTTGACTCCAAAACTGCAGGGCAATAACTTTGTGTTGTTTTAGGCTGCTGAGTCTCTGGTAATTTTGTTACAATAGCAATAGGAAACTTATACAGTAAGTAAGTACTGCATACATTATTGATGTAGATGACTTTATGTGTACATTATTGATGTAGATGACTTTCTGTATAATTTTCTACTGTTTTTAGACATGACATATAATTCCTTAAGATTATCTTATAGTAATAATGATGATGATTTTAAAAATGTGTTCAATCTTAAACATTTTTCAAAGGATATGAATGTACAATTTGAAACATGGTATATGAAACTGATATACTATACATTAAGCATCCTAATTCACATTTGATCACATGCAAAGTAAACGAAGATATATAACTTTGAAGAAAATTTTCAAGCCAATTTCAATTATGATATATAGTGAGATTAAGATAGTCATTGCAAAAACAAAAGAACAAAATCCAAAATATAAGTCAAATAAAAGTTGTATATTTTACATACCCCCCAACACACACATTTATATCAGACACTCATATGATACATATGGGAGACTTTTGTATCATAATTTTAAAGAAACAAATAGATTATAAGGATTGCAGTATGTAATTATAATAATTTAATACGTGTACTATTGCTAGTACAATACAAATTGAGTTTGCTAGCTCATTTTTAAACTCTAGAAGGAAATTCATATCAAACATTCAACGTAATACTGAAAATATTTAGAATCTGGTTGATACAGAAATATTAACCCTTCCAGATAATATTTAGAATTTTAATTAATACAATGAGAATGGCAATGAACAATGCCTAGAGATATACATTTTTCTCTAAAATGTATTATCTAAATATATATTCTTATTCATCTCTATATACGCTTTTTATTTAATTTTATAAGAATTGATCTTTTCTTGGGTATAAAATATTTTAAAGTGATATTCAAAGTTCCTCTTGCCATGTGTTACCTTCCTGTATTCCTGGTCTTAGATAATTTTGCATTCTCTGTCCTCAAGGTGTTGATTAAAAGCTCAGAGAAGGAGAAGAATACACATACTAATACATACTTTGACCACAGTTATACAAAAATCATTTCATAAATATTAACCCATTTTTCTGATAGGAAAACTTAGTTTCATGGAATTTGTGAGTTGTAAAACTGGGATTAAAACTCAAGTTTGGTTTTGAAGCCTAATGTCTCCAAAGTCCAAATTGTTTAAGCCATACACACTGCTTCATTTTAAGCATTCACTACAGCTTTATTGAACTAGGCTCCTATAAAACCATACAGAAATTGGATGCATCCTCCTTCATATGGAGTAATATCAGATTTCTTGTTGGTATCCCAATTGCAAGTCAATGGGAGAAACAAAAACAGATGGACCACAACTCCAGCATCTGCTGACTTGCTGGGGCTATTTAAGTCACTACATGCTCATCTCCATAGGCAGTGGGGTACTTATTTTCCTCATCTCTGTGTTTCCTGTACCCAGCACTGTGCTTGACAATATAATAGGTAAGCAGGACATTTTATTGGAAGAAATGAACAAATGCATGATTGCACAAATGAGACTGACTGTTCTTTCTACTTTGTTTCTTTTTAGAATCTGATGATTAAAATTTTGTTCTTGAAACACCTAAAAAGAACTCTGATAAAAAGCTACATGTAGGCAGTTTTCACTGATGAAGAGAGAGTAATTCAGTATTTGGTAGTACACACCTCTGATTATAATCAATTTGGAACAGTATTTAATCTACTTAGACTGATGGAGAATTAATATAGACGAACAGGTCTCTAAGTCCTCCTTCTCTCACTACCCATGTTCTCAGTATTTCTACTCTTTCTTTATTTCATAACCTAAAAAACAGGTTTCACCTGAGTTCAGTCCTACTTACCTAAGGATAAAAGTAAGGAGAAAGGAGAGAGGTGATAATGAAGGGAAATATACACTGTGTCAACATGATGATAACAGACAGTAGAGTAACCGGAAGTGGGGAATAAGCTGACATTGTGCTGATAGTGTTAGCAAAGACTGGAAAGTGGCTATGTGGACAAGTTTCTTCCAGCTGCATGGTGCAGATTTGCTAGTGCTCCACTGAACTTCCTAAGAAGTGCTGGTTTAAGAAATACTAACATTAAGTAGAGCCAGTGATGGAAATGAAAGCTATCCAGTGATGGAAATGAAAGTTTAACTATCCTGAGTTTCACCAACCTTTGGTGAAATATCCATGTAGTGTTTGCTGTTTTTATCACTACACATGCTTGTCCTGGGATTCTTAAAATTAAAAAAAAAATACCCAAAGGGTCAGGTAAGAGGACCACACACATTCATTCTAAACAATATGATCTTATGGCAGGTTTTAAAGCATATGGATTCTAGAAATTGTTTCCATGACTCTTTTTTGTTTTTAAAACAAGAGGTTATTTCTTAATTGACAGACTTTGGTACAACATATTAGACCAATTTTTAAATATTTATTTTTAAAAGCCTACAAAGAAAATAATTCCATTGTGTGAAACATACAAGAATCCAGAAAATTGGTAATGATAGGAAAACTCTAGGCTTTTTATAATTGACATTTTGAAACAAAAGGATATACTGGCTCTGCCATTTGTAGCTTTTGGTGTTATGGTCTATGAAAATAATGGTCTGTCTTCAATCTATCAAGTCACAGAAAATGAGCTATAATCTGGCTTTTGTTGGTGTCTGATTGTTTTCCTGCCTAAGAGATGGCCCCAGCAATAGCACCTATTTCCAGGGCAGTTCCCTTCCTGATGGAATAAAGACATTTTGGAGTGGAATAAACTCCAGCAGGTGTGGCAATTCCAAGTCATTCATCTCAGTGCTATTCCCAAATCTTTCCAGTCAACCTCATATGCACGGTTTGGATGGTCAGGATAAACATTTTCTTATTTGATTTTGCTTTTGAAGGAGTGCTGAGGCAGTCTGGAAATGTCGGAAGCCTCTTATACCTGTGTTTTAGCTGTAGATTATGATGTCTGTGGAGTTTGTGTCGTAAGCCGTGGGTATCAGGCAGAGCCACAGCCTAGGAGCTGGAGCAGATACTGGATGGTTCAGTTTTATGCCATAGAAGGATTGATGGTATGAGCAATAACGAGGAGGCCACAAGAGGCTGCAGCACCATTTGTTGAGAGGCCAGGTGTTGAGAGTGTGGCTTAGATTGGCATCCGGCACCTTGTTAACCACATTTTCCTACCAGGAAATATGGATCTCATTTGAATCAACCTGTCAGGGAATAATATGGAGGTCTGTACTGAGCCTGTAGGGTATCTGCACAAAGTAGCCACCAGCACAGTTAATAATGGGATTGCCTGGGAACTATCTCTTTCCAGCTATAGCTGAATAGACCAGTTGATCAGGTCAATCTTATTCTCTAACTTCCTCTGGGGAGGTATACAGTGAGTTGAAGACAAAAATGGCCCATTTTCATCCTCTCTGCTGGAGGAGAAGGGACACAGATCTGAATCGTTATATTTCTCATCCTCCAATACTGGTTATTAATCTATATGCAGAAAATGCCTTTCTTAACTTTTCATTTCTGTAGTTATCAAGATCCTTAATTTTGAGACTCAGCTTCTTATACCAGCTAATTCTCTGCCTTTTCAGGACTTAAAAGTTTGTTTTAACTCAGTCTTCTATGTGTTCAACTTTCCTTTAGATCCAACCCCACATATGATTTTGCCACTCATTTATTTTACTTTTATTTTTTCTTTGGCCTTTTTGGCACTCTTACGGACTTTATAACTCACAACCAAACCCTAGAGATTTCCTATTGGATCTCTCATCACTTTAACACTTAGAGTTTTACCAAGTTGGCTGAAGAATTATTTCCAGAAGTAATCATACATATTTTCCCAACAGTTTTCTAAATTCACATTGGTGCATTCCTTGGCCTTTGTGCCACATTTAAATTCCCACTTTTCCTAGAACTTGATCTGACTAACACACTGTTAACACAGTCATTCATTGAAGCACATGCTCTTCATCTTCTTGATGGTAACTTTCCTGTGGTAACTAGCCTTATGATAACTTGTCTCCAGTGAGATAAAATACATAAACCATAGAGTCACCTTAATCACAATTAACCTCGGAGGGAAGAATGATTTGAAAACCACAAGAGGTATATAAAATTGCCATGTTGTCTATAGATTTGTTGAGGATGTTTTTACTCTAAAATTCTCAAGGAGATGTATTGCTGAGATGATATAATTCAAATTAACTTTCCCTCAGTCAAGTCGAAGTTCATTATATGCATCACTCACTCAGCCTCAGCAACTGTTGGAAACTGACATAGGTATAAACCAGAAGTGGTGGGTGATCATACCATAGCTGACCATAATAGACAGCACAGCCCTGAAATTTTCACTGAGCTTCCTCTTAGTGAGTCTCTCAATTACGTGAAGACCGTGGGATAGCTGCTACTGGCAGTACTGATCTCCCTACAACCCACTACCTGCTTATAGATATCTCCATAGAGAAAATAAAAAGGCAGACTTCTCAATATATAGATGAGTATGAATTGTAAGAATATCTTCAGATGGTTTCTTACCTGTCTGCTTTACCAACACACTTTGACCGTGGCTATGTAAGAGCCAGGTTTGGAGGATATGGTGCTAATGAGTCCACGGCCACTGGTTAAATCTCCATGTAGCTCTATTGCAAGCCCTCAAGCTAGTTATCTCTAAAGACTGACTTCTAATTTTGGTCAAAATATTTCACAAATGTGTGCCGATGTCACATGGAGGGCAGTGAAGGAATATGTGCAGAGTACAGTGTCAGCACTGAGAGAGCTCTTAAAAGACACTGCATCCAGTTACTCAGTGAGAAATGATGCTAACCAATGCATCAGTTCAGATGATGCCTGAACACCCCTGGTAACTAGAAGCTCTTTATATTCCAAGCTAATGTATAACATAGTTGGCAGCAATGACTCTAAGTTGCTCCTTAAGTTAAAATATATCTCTTTTTAAATATACCAAATGGAGCCATAAAAACAATCTAACCCTCTTCCACATGGCAATCAATCAATTCTTTACATATTTGAGGGTAGCAACCATGGTTGTTTGAAATTTATTTTCACTTTAGACATGCTTATTTTCTTCAAAACTCCTTCAAATATTCTGTTTTTTTCCATTTTAAATGTTCAATAAATCCCTCTTGAAATATTTGACAAGAGTGAAGCAGAGTGTGCCAAGAGATATGGGAATAGCACAGGTCAGTTCTCTCAGGGAACTAGATTAGGTAGATCTTTTAATGAATACTACGATCACATCATCTTTTATTTGGAAGCCATATCAACTCTTAAATCGTATTAGCTCGTTTTTTTTGTTTGTTTGTTTGTTGTTTTTTGCTAAAACCTATGTGTCTTTAAAGTGTACTTCTGCTGAGCCATGGATAGTGTCCAATGTCATTTGTATGCTTTTTTAAAGCTTATAAAATATTGCTGTATGTTTTAGGGAAGAACTTAGAAAAGTCTGCTTTCTGCCAAAAGAAATGTGCAGCTATACATAAAAAGCATGCTGCAACTTTGTGATCGTGTTAGGAATACCTCATTCATATCCTTCTTCCCAGAGGGGACTCAGTATTGCTACAGGTGCATGTCATCTGGACTTGCAGACAATTTTACCTTTCTTTCTAACAGACATCATGTGTGCATGTGTGTGTATGTGCTTAAAGCTTCCTCTCCTGGTATTGCCAGAGTGACAACCATGGGAATAATTGTCCTATTTTTTCAAAGTCTTATTGGCATCTATGAAATTCCACTTCTCACCTGTTATCACAATTTTATTTTATTTTTTACCTATGTCCTATGTGTAGAGGTGTCTGAGGTGATTTAGGACTTTTCCTGCCCTTTTCTCCGATGTTTTCTCCTAAATGTCTAGGTACCATGATGAACTGTGCAATTAGATGGTCCTGATTTCAAATTTTATCTCTACCATTTGCTAGCTCTGAGAATTTTAGCAAGATTTAAATCAATTAAGCCTCATTTAAAAAAATCTGTGTATTGGGGGCAATAATTACCTACCTCAAAGGGATACTGGGGCATTGAATCAGATATCCTTCAAGTGCCTGGGATATAGCAAGCATTCACTGATTTGTAATAATACTTTTATTATTAGTTTGTTATAATGTGCTTTCTATACTGTATTTGTCTTCATAATGTGCTCAATTTGTAATTTATTTCACAACTTACTGTGGGCTTTTGTTCTCCATGTTCAATTTAAGTTATTTATGTGCATATCAGCCATTACCTGGACAAATATATACTTTCTGAATCTCAAAAATAATGACCTTTATCGCCTCAAGTGTCTTTCTGGTGTCCTAAGCCACATCCCAGAAATCAAAATTTCACTGTGTGACATTAGCTATGCAGCCAACCATTCTCCTGCAATAATAACCTATCTATTTCAATATTTTAACCATATTGAAAATTTAACACTTTAGAAGAAACAGTTGTTAAAAATGTTTATCCTAAAATATTCACTTCTCTGCCCTTGTCTTCAGAGTTCCAATATGCTTTTCAAATTTATTCTGGGCATCATTTGTCCCTCTTGCTCCCAAGAATAATTAGGAAACAGTAGCAATTAGCAAATTTAAGTTACTGCATCCAAGTATATGTTATGGAGAGACAACCTTTATGTAAATCACCTGGGTCAGATCTATGCAGAACCACTCCTAGTGATGCCTTCCATTATAATTACGTTGGTACTTGCAAACAAAGTTGCCGTCTGATGTGGATCTACTAACAGTACCATTCTAGGATTGAAAAGTTCCTTTAAACTTTTCTTTATAAATGTCATTCATTCTTCAAAACACCTGCTAGATTATTTATTTGAGAGGCAATCCAGTTTTCCTTATTTACTTTTCAGTTCTTACTTGATGGCTGTACTTTACAATTATAAGGATAAATGTTTGGAAGGATCATTTATAACACACTTATTGCTTCTGCTGAAATAAGCTTTCCCCTAAATGTTACTGAAAAATACAACAAATTAATTTAATTGTGATAAAACAAATCTCATTCATTTATCATTGTCATGGTTGGAATGTTTGTCACCTCCAAAACTCATGTTGAGATTTAATCGCCAATGTAACAGTTTTGGGATGTGGGGCCCCATGGGAGGTGTTTAGGTCATGATGCTCCATCCTCATGAAAGGAGGACTACAATTTTTAAACGGGCTTTTAGGAAAGGGATCTCTCTTTAGTCAGTCTACCTTCTACCATGTGATGACACAGCAAGAGGGCCTTTACTAGATAACAGCACCTTGATCTTGGATTTTTCAGCCCCCAGAACTGTGATAAATAAATGTGTGTGTACATGGGTGTATGTGTCAGTGTGTGTGTGTTTTGATACATTACCCAGTCTCTGGTATTCTATTATACCAACACAAAACAAACTGAGATAATAATATACAAAGGTATGAAAATGTAATTGAGGCCAGAAGCTGAAGTTGGAGGTGTAGATTACGTCTTCAATCATAATTAATGAATACTCTATGATGAGGGTTTACTGAACATGTTCACTTGTTGACATCGTATACTTGTCCTGCCAGTACATGTGCTTATTCATTACTATGAACAAAACAGTGGAAACATAGAAGGTTTTGAAATGAACAGAGGGGATGGGAAGAGAGAGAACCCAGACCCCAGAGATGATTGGACTGATAGAAATGGAGTCATTGTTGAACAGACTGAAGTCATGGAAAACTTGGGGGAGGGTCATACAGGGAATTAGAGCTGAAGATGAGCAGGGTTAGGGGGAATTTAGGGCCAAGTTGCTTGAAAGGAATAGACAAGCTCGAAAAAGAAGGAATTGTTAATAAGAGGAGATGTTCCATTCAAGCCCCGGGGTTGCGGACCTTCATCAAAGGGAAGTTGATACTTTAATGTTACCAATAGTGAAGGGCAAATACAAATTAGATTAGAGAAAGAGAAGACTTCAGGAGTTTAGACAGAAAAAAGTACCAGTAAAGAATCAATTATTAAAGCGCTACTATTTGCAATTTGGCAATATGGGTAAATTTACCCAAAGAAATTATGATTTATTATAGGTCATAGTTATACTAATAACAAACTCTAATTTATTTTAGAAGGGAAAAACAATATATTTGTAGCCAATATTTGTTGAGTAACTACTAAGTGCCAGACACTGCTGTAACAGTGTTTTAAATGTATTGAACAAGTTCATCCTCACACTGACACCATAGATGTGCTCTTTTTATTCAATTTTATAAATGAGATAGATGAAGAAATTGACATCTACAGAAACAAGGTGATTTGCCTGAGGTCACAAAGATAGGTGAGTGACAGAGCTGGGATTTGAAGACATGCTGTCTGACTTCTGAAATCATTTCTTAATCAGAAAGCATTGCCACATTCTTGTGGCAATTTACTTGGGGAAAGTAAAAGTAGGAGGACCACTTATTTGACTGTAGGTGATTTGGAAGGCTTCATTGAGAGCCTCTTTAGATTGAATTAGCTGCCTCTTCTTGCATGTCTGTGATATATTTTGTATACTGTGCCTGTGTAATTTACTGCACTTTGTTTTGCATCTGTGTCTTCACCCCTAGGTTATTTCCTTGAAGGGAAGAGTTGCCTTTCAGTTCTGTACATATCCTGTTGCCTAGCAGAGGCAACACAGAGAGATGTTGAAGAAATGTTTTTTCTTTTCTTTTCTTTTTTTTTTTTTTTTTTTTTTTGAGACAGAGTCTCACTCTGTTGTCCAGGCTGAAGTACACTGGCATGATCTCTGCTCATGGCAACCTTTGTTTCCTGGGTTCAAGTGATTCTCATGCTTCAGTCTCCCAAGTAGCTGGGGTTACAGGTGTGCACCACCATGCCTGGCTAATTATTGTATTTTTAGTAGAGAAGGGGTTTCACCATGTTGGCCAGGCTGGTCACGAACTCCTGACCTCAAGTGATCTGCCCACCTGGGCCTCCCAAAGTGCTGGGAAGGAAATGTTTATTAAATAAATTATTGAGGCTTAAATGATGAGTATAATTGTCAGAGGTGGGAAGGGGTTTTCTGGGAAAGAATAGTCCCTTCTGGAAGTCTGCAGTCAGAATAGGCCGTAGTGGGAGTACATTTGAAAGAAGCATCATAAAGTCATGTAGGGAAAACTTAAATGCTCACTGATGGATGAGTGGATAAACAAAATGTGATTGTGTGTGTGTGCATATATATATACACACACACATATATATAAATATATATGAACATATATATATATGCACACACACACACACAACCATACCTGTGTGTATACACATATACACAGTGGAATATTATCCAGCCATAGAAAAGAAGAAAAGCCTGCCATTTGCAACAACATGGATGAACCTAGAGGATACTATGCTAAGTGAAATAAGTCAGACACAGAAAGACAAATACTGTATGATCTCATTTATATGTAGAATAGATAATAGTCAAATTCAAAGAAGCAGAGAGTAGAATGGTGGTTGACAGGAGTTAGGGGGAGGAGAGGAATGGGGAGTCAGGGCAAAATGTGCAAACTTTCAGCTATGCAAGATAAGTTCCGGAGGCCTAATACACAGCATGGTGACTATAGTTAGCAATATCTATTATATACTTGAAATTTTCCAAGAGCATAGATCTTAAGGGTTCTCACCACAGAAATAAAAAGAGAAAATATTAAATATGTTAGGTAATAGCTATGTTAATTAGCTAAATTGTGGTGATAATTTCATAACTTATATGTATGTCAAGATGTAAAGTTTTACGCCTTAAGTATTTACAGTTTTTATTTGACAATTATGCTTCGATAAGCTGTTTTGAAAAAGCAGATTAAAACTTTTAAAATTTATATAAAGTGGCGCAGGGGACATTGAGAAAGGGCAGACTGGATCTAAGTTCGTTTACCTAAATTTGCCTTGTTAGAACTTTATTTATCTTCAACTGTGTGCAGATAAAAGTAGTTTGCAGAGCAGTTACTCCTCTCTTGCTCCATTTAGTTTGGGGAACACCGGTTCTTGTCCTAGATTCTGAGGAGTTCTCTGGCCACCACTGGTCTAAATTGGCCTTCATTAAATAAGGACCATTTTTTAGATTGGGGGTGTGTAACTGGGGGCGGGGGGAAATACCTATCAATCTATGCATTCTGTAAGAAATCCATGGAAAGAGCTGAAGTCTGTCAATTCAAGAAGATACTTAAGGTACTTGGGGCCACTGTAGTTAGTGTTCATGTTAATTAGTGATTAAATGTATTATAAGCCTGCACAATTAAGACTCTAAAGTAAATTTGGGTGTTGCAAGAAGGAACATAGAACTGTTGTGGTTTTTATATGTCTATAAATCTGCTTATACAACAAATCCATTTTAGTCCTAGTAAAGGTTTGCTTGCATCTATCAATCTGTAGCCTAATCGGTGACAAGAATTGCTTCTTCTGTTCACTATTCCACTTTGAGCATTTTAAACTGAAGAATGACTCCAACTGCACAATTGAAGCCCTCCATTTTTCCTTCTTGGAATGAAAAACCTCTGTAACCTGGCTCTGCTACCAGTTAGCCACACTTGTTAACTTGTGATTTTGATATTTTGTATTATAGTTAGTAATAAAAATTTAGTTATTTGGAAATTAGTGGGCAAGAAGCTCTGTTCCAGAGCACTGTTGTAAAATTTTGGGCACTCAATCATTTCTCTTGTGTAAACCCTGGTAAATATGTTACTGGAAAAAATAAAATCAGGGACAATCAATTAATGTCATACGTTAGTTTATTTTTATCACCAACATATGTGATTTTAGCAGAAAAATTTTAAAATAACTGGTGAATTGATTGATTAAAGATGTAATTTTAAAAAATGTTTATTTTGAGTTCAGGGCATATGTGCGGGTTTGTTACATAGGTAAATTGCATGTCATGGGGGTTTGGTAGACAGATTATGTCACCACCCAGGTAATAGGCGTAGTACCCAGTAGATAGGTTTTCAACTCTCATTTTTTATGTCTATTGATAGATAAAAAATTAAAAGTCATCAGCAAAGTCATCAGTATACTGACACCATACATGCACATTATCACCGTAAATGTAGAAAATAGGAAATAAATAAATCAGTAGAAAAAGCCCGTGTTTCCAAGGAGGGACATTTTGACGTATAATAACAAATGAAACACTGAATTAATATGAGAATAGGAAACTAATAGTGAATTTTAAAATGTTTTCTTTTACATTTAATAAGGGCTGTATCTTGTTAAAATGTAATATGCACATCTTGACTAGTCACTTATTATAAAACATTTGATAATTATAAAGATATATGATTCTGTGAAGATAGAGTGTCTGTAAATCACGTGTACATTTCCAAAATGGCTTTTGAAAGTGTCTCACCCAGATATTATCAAACTAAACTCCATGAGAAAAATGAGATGGGCAATAAAAAGGAAAATATTAGTGAAGATAGACTGTTATGCGGTGGTGACAGAACAACCCCTAATTCTCAGTGGCTCGTAAGAACAGAAGTTATTTTTGTTTTGTTTTAATTCATGCGAAGCTTGCAGTGAATTAGGAGACCTTCCGGAGCCACATCCTTCATGTGATCATTGGGCAATGAGAAATGCTTCCATTTGGAAGATGAAAGCAGAGAGCTAGAGAATCAAACAGTGGCTCTTGAATGCCTCAGCCCAGAAGTGATAGATGCCACTTTTGCCCAGATGTCACTGATGTGACCTAGCTACACAACTCCCCTGTCTACATGAGACTTGGGGAAGGAGGCCCTAACACACACTGCTATTTGGTGAGTGGCAACTATCTCTGTCATGGATATTAACTTTACAAGAATTTCTTAATGTACAGACTATTTTAAATTTTTACTATATAATGCATATTTCTGAAGTACATATTAAGCTAAAAGATTTTAAACCCTTTTTTGTAAATATGCCAGATTTATTAATAAAGTACCACAATATCTGCTAACAACAGATTTGCTAACAACAAATTGCTAACAACAATGAAACAATTGCTAACAGCAATGAAGAAAAGTCTTGCCAGATTTTCCTAGCTTTCTAGTCCTGTGCTCATGTCAACATTTGATAATCCCAAACTAATCCTCATAAAATATAAGTAATTTGGATCTTCTGCTTTCAAAACTTTGGTTTATGAAAGAAATACTAGTCTAATTAGTTACAGAAACAGTCTCATGTCTGATCAGGCTCTTCCAGAGATACAACTCATATTCATCTTATATTTGTGTACTCTAGCATGACCTCCTTCTCCATCTTGTTCCTCTTTTTGCTGTATTTTTGTTTTTTATTTTATTTATTTATTTTTATCACGTGAGCCTCATCCCCCCAGATCCAGATATGCTACTGCTTGATGACAGGAGAAGATGAAGGCTAACAATCCCAGATCATTTCCTCCTGTTTCAGTGACTCCAGTAGGAAGATAAATACTGTCTCCATTCCTGGAAATCACTTTGATTGATCTTGTTTCAGTCTCATTCCCTAACAGTGAACCAATCCCACTTGCCATAGGAATGAGGTCCTGATGAAAGGCTTGAGACTCACAATCATTCCTGTGCTGACATCCAGGAAAAGTCTTTGCTTAACAGCACCACTGGAACCAGCAGGAATATGGAGCAAAGGACTGTTCCCATAGAAACAGAAAGGTCACTTCAATCTATGTCTGTGGATCATGTTTAATAATTATGTCTACTCTTTTAACTCTGAGTCCGTATTGGATACCCCAAATTATATATTATAAAGTATACATCCAGTCAGCAGCATTTTTATGCCTCTAGTTTTTAAAATGCTTTAAATAACCATTAAGCTGGAATGAAAAGCATTCTCAAGTCATTTACCAAGAATAAATCATAAGGTATAAGAACCGGAAGCTCTAGTTTGGACTACATAATCATTTTAAAACACCAGGTATCTGCAGAGTTTTACTGAAACAGTCTCAGTACGTAAACCAATGTTTTCCTGTTCTGCAAATACTCTAGCAAACTTTTTTTTCAAGTCAAACACAAATATTCGTATTTTTCTCTAAAATTGGTATATTTTTGTATATAGCAGACACTTTTGTGTATTGGAAGGAGAACTAAGCAATCGGATCTATCTGTAACAGTTTAGGCAGATAGATTTCGAAACTTCTTTCTCCCCCCTCCTATAAACAGATCTTAGAGGGAGGCTCCAGAACTACATTTGTTTTAATTGTGCTGCACTTGCATACCTCTCAAACATGCCACCATATATGTGGGTACTTAGCTTGTCACTGTGGAGATGCTATAGCATTAAAGGACAGGTGACTGTTGCCATTCTCTTCCATTCTCAAGTGATCACTAAATTATAAATCTTTTTTATGTTTTGTTCTTAGAATGAACATTTCTGGCCTTTGTATCCCAAACATAGAAAGACAACCTCACTTAGTCTTATAACGACAAGTTCTTCTCCATTAAGACCAAGAGTTTATATCTAATCCCAACAGGTCGTATGGTAACTGTAATCAATCCAACCTTGCTGCTGCTTTTTGCTCTTAAAAAGTAAATCATACCAAGTTATCAAGCCCTGCAAACATTCTACGAGCACCTGTATCTACCAGGCATTGATCATTTCTGTAATAGGCACCCTGCCACTACACCCAGGTCCTTCTGGCTGATTAAAATCTATACTGCTGACAGTTGGCCTGCCCAGACCTGCCCCGACTCTTCCTGGACCCCACCGACGCTCATTCTCCCTTCTTGTAGCAGCCTTCATTGATAGTTATACTGTCAGACACCAACTGCCAGCCTGCCTGAACCTGCTCTCTGACTTGAGATTTGGATCTCTTGAAGAGTTAGCTAAGTCTCTAGAACTTGTCCAACCTGATTCAAAGTTATCCCAAATCCCCGATGACAAGTATTTGCTCTTATTTAATGTTGTTTACTCACCGTTGTTTCTAAGAAATATTATCTCTGCCACTGCTGCTGACCTGTCAGCCTTCTCCCTTTTCTTCTGTTTTCTTTTCCTCTTTCTTCTTCACTGACTGTCACTTTGCTAGTGCTTCTTAGGCTTCACATGGTTAACCAGTCTCAGTGCAGGTATCTTTTGGAGTCTTAGTTCTTCTCAGCTGGGATCATATGAGTAGTCTGATATGTGATGAACACATTTGTTTCCCCTTCCAACTATTTTTTGTTTGAAAATTCAGAAAATTTTGATCAGACTTTTCCAGAGATACAACTAGAAAAGCCTGATCAACTGGTGGTTCTGGTGGTGGTTCCGAAAAGTTGATTTCTGCATAACCAATGTTTCAATGTGTCTCCTTAATGAAGCCCTGCTCCTTCGACTATTCTTGCCTTTTAAAAAATAATTTTCCACTTCTGTACTCAATTTTAAAAAATCTGTAGAATGGAAGTATTAGCATTTACTTTTGTAACTAGTTCTGCTGTAAAAGGTAAGAATTCATGTGGAACTTTCGGAAATACACTCATAAAATACATGATATGAGTACAAAGTCTTACCATCATTCAAATAAGTACATTATTATTGGATGCAAGCAGCATAGAAAGCATTCAAAAAAATTGTAAGAATAAAGGACTGTCCTAAAATAGTTAATTTTTAAAGGGTCAGAAAAAGAAAACATGTTATTTGATAAACAAAGGCTAAGGGAGAGCATAACAAACAGCAAATAGCTTAATGGTCTACAAAATATGCAAATATTCATACTATGTTAATTTGACATTTTGCAATTAAAACTAAGTCAAATCCCCTTTTGGTTGATATATTACCTCCTAATTTATATAATAATGCATTAAAAGCGATGTAAGGAAAACCTCCATAGATGACTAACAGAAGCTGAGCCTCTGCTGTATAATAATTAGTCACACTTATTCACATTTATTACTACATGCCAAACATTAGCTGAGTGTTTTTTATGCATTAAACTTACTGAATATTTTAACTGAATATTTTTCATGCATTATGTTTCTTCCTACTGTTCTATTCCAAACATATTGTTCTGATCTCTGATCTTCCCTGTAAGTACCAGATGAAGAGCTTAGTTCTCTGAGGAAGAACACTGCCAACTGTGCCAGTTCTTATGGGGAGGTACATGAGACCCTTTAGAAGGATGATAGGAATTGAAGACCAGAACCAAAAGTTGCTGTTGGGTTAAGGGTCATTGCTGGGAGAGTCTGGAAGGGAAAAATCCCTTCTCTCCTCCTGTCTTCCATCTACGTCTAGCACCTTCTATTCAAAGAACAAAGCAGAAATCCAACTAACAAGAAGAAACCTGCAGATGGAACCTACAAAAGTGGAATTTATATAGAGAGTAGAATGGTGGTTACCAGAGGTTGAGGGGACAGGGAAGAGAAGACCAGAAAAGGGGAAATGTTGATGAAAGGGCACAAATTTCAGTAAGACAGGAGAACTAGGTTCTGGTGTTCTATTGTACAGCAAGGTGACTATAGTTAATAAGAATGGATTGTACATTTCAAAATGGCTGAAAGAGTGGACTTTAAATGCCCTCATCACAAAGAAATCATAAGTACTTGAAGTGACAGATATGTTAATTAGCCTGATTTGATCATTCTAGATACATACATATATATATACACACACACACACATATCAAAACATCACACCCCATAAATATATACAATTGTTATTTTTAGTTTTATTTTTAATTGACACATAGTAATTGTATACAGATAATACAGTGTTATTAAATATAATCACCTTGCTGTGCAATAGATCACTAGAACTTATGTCTCCAATCTGATTGACCAACATTTCCTTTTTTCCCATCCACCTACCTCCCCCCAGGCTCTGGTAACCACCATTCTACTCTCTACTTCTATGAGTTCTTTAGATTGTCTTCTATGACGTTTTTAAATTCCATGCATAAGTGAGATCAGATGGCATTTTTCTCTCCGTGCCTGGCTTATTTCACTTAACATATCTCACAGGCTCATTCATGTTGTCACAAATAACAGAAATTCCCTTTTTTTAAAGGCTGAATGGTATTTCATTGTATAGAGATACTCAAATGGAAACAACACTTAGGTTGACTATTGTGAGTAATGCTTTAATGAACATGGGAGTGCAGACATCCCTTCATCATACTGATTTCATTTCCTTTGGGTCTATCTATACCAAGTAGTAAGATTGTTGGATCATATGATAATTCTACTTTTTTTTTTTTTTTTTTTTTGAGGAATCTCTACACTATTTTCCAAAATGGTTTTACTAATTTACAATATCACCAACAGTGAGTGTAGAAGGGTTTCCTTTTCTATACGTCGTTGCCAAATTTTAAGCTCTTTCATCTTTTGATAATAGCTCATCTAACAGGTATAAGGTGACATCTCATTGTGGTTTGTTAATTAAAAATACAATAGAACCTTAAGAAAAGAAAAAAAAATGTAGTTTGCAGACACTCTTCCCCCAGCATCACAAACAGAGTATATAGAAGAGTGAATTTGGAGAGATTCAAATTTGGAGAGGTTTGTTGAGAAACAACAACTTCATAAATGGAGAATATAATAAATATGAATTCTGAGTAAATCTCTCACAGATTCTCCCAAATTTCACATCTGTTCTCCCAGGAATTTTAAAAAATGTTACATATCTAGTAACAAAATAAATATGCATTTGTATTCTTCTCATGATATTTTATGTTATGCCAACAGTAAATGTAGAAGAGATTCACTATAGGTCAATAACTTTGATTTCATCTAATTAACAAGTTACTTTCATCAGTTAATGCAAGATAAATACATAATTTATGACCCATAATCAAATTTCACATAATGAAAGTCCTAATTTGACACATTAGCTACATTATGTCCATTAGAGCTTGTCTTTTACAGGTACTGCCAGTGAAGCTGGTATATATTGGTATAGCACAGGGCAGAAGTAAGGTGGAAAAAGTGAAGAATAAATTATGCTATAAAATATTTACCATCAATTGCCAGCTCATTAATCAGACAAAAACAATAGAGACAGCCAACCATGCATTTCCCCCCACTTTTCTGGAGATTTACCGCCTCCTGTGTGAGTGAGTATTTTCTGCAGAGCCGTTTTCAATTGTCTATGATGGTATGCCAGCAAGGGGCTTCCCATGCCATGGTCTGTTAAAATGCTACCCTGGAAAACAGGTACTCTTACAGGAAACAGAATCCCCTGAGGCCCTCACTAATGGTCAGGGGTCAAAAGGCTAATACCCTTGCTTTTATGGTCCTGACAAAGAGATTATGCCTCTCTTTGGCCCTTAATACCATCTTCCTTTACTTGATCCCACACATGATGTTTATCATGCATGAGCAGTCAAGATGTTTCTTTTTTCCTTTCTTTATAAGAAACAATTTTCTAGGTACAAATATATGTCAGAACCATTGAGTTTCTTAAAGTACCTGCAGCTTCAATACGCAAAGCTGTCCCTCTGTATACACAGCTCTCCCATGTCCTTTGGTAAATTCCAAGGACTTTTATGGCCTCAGAGCCCACCTCTCATCATGAAATTCTCTAACCCTTGGAGACTTGTGTCTGACTTCCTGAAGTTTCCAGAATCCATCTCTTGTCTTCTCTAGGGGATATTTCAGGGTCAAGGGATTTCTTTGTCTTAGGCTTGATTTTCTAGCCCTCATCTAAAAATGTATTTCTGTTGCACTCCAATTATTCCCTTGAACTTTGTGTTCCATTCAGGAAGCAAGAGGTCCCCACCTACACTGTACTGACAAATGCCCTTTAATGCTTGTCTTTCATGGCTGATGTACTGATGCCCATTTCTCCCTCCCTTTTATAATAGGGCACTGTCAGCATCATAGGTTACTACTGCCTGTCATTTAAGACTCACATTTATACATCAGTTCATACAGGTTTCACCTAACATTGCAATGTAGCCCTTAAGTTTTACATTTACCATTTACAGAAAGATTGTAATCTATTCACAGGGGATAAAAATCATTCCATATAGGATAATTTTAAGAGGTTAAACCAATTATTGGGTTGTTACAATGACAGAAATGGGGCAAGGACATCAACAGACCAAGGATAATGTCCAGGAAGGGCAGTTTCAACTGGGACTGTCTAATATTATTTCTAATATATCTACATATACAGCCAGTCATTTGACAAGAATAGCCAGTGAATCCGTCTTTAGAAATTAGTAACTCCAGGCAGATGCAGCTGAAAATGCCAAGTTAGATGTCAGAGTGCTAATGAAAAGAGCCTGAATTTTGGAGGCAGACATACCCAGGTTTGAGGGATGGCCCTCCATCAGTTTTCACTGCCAAGCTTCCTCATATTTAAATAGTTTTTTAGGACTTTTAAGAAAATGAATGAATTGGCAAATATAAAGTTGAAAGCATAGTATAGTACACATTACTGTAATAATTAGTAGTATTTCTCATGTGTGCCCCTATCATCTTTCTATAATTTGCTACATCTTTTATTTTGGAGGGGATATTGGCTCTATGCTACTCTGCATTCTATCCATATGCTGAAATTGGCTCATAATCACTATGCCCAACCCTTGCTATTTGTGTATGGTATTACATATTAGCCTATTTCACACCTTCTCAGTGAAAACATTATTGCCCCCAAAGGGATTAAAATTGGTTATTTGCACAGCAGCAGCAGCAAAAAAAAAAAAAAAAAAAAAAAAAAAAAAAAAAAAAAAAATCCAAAACTCATTCTCTTTTCATGAATAAAGCACAGATATGTATTTAGTACATAAAGAGGTAAACAGTGCATGTATGCTGTTTAAATTTCACTTGTGGAAGGGGAGATTAGGAAATAATGTCTAAAAAGGCTTTTTGTGTGTGTGTGTGAGGAACAATATGAGAAATCAATTGAGAAACACTCAATTGATTTAACTACATTACCCCAATTTCTCCTACAGCCATCCTACCAGTTCTGCAACTGATTAGACAGGGAAGAACTTGTCCAAAGCCACCTAGTTATTGAGTGATAATCATATAGTTTAAGTGCAACTGAGCTCTGGATGATTTTACCTTCAGAGGGAGAGGCTGACAAATTAGATATTACAGTA
The DNA here is from genome assembly GCF_037993035.2 of Macaca fascicularis. Classification (NCBI taxonomy): domain Eukaryota; kingdom Metazoa; phylum Chordata; class Mammalia; order Primates; family Cercopithecidae; genus Macaca; species Macaca fascicularis. Next base: position 168,164,830 of record NC_088377.1, on the reverse strand, counting down.
AAAAACATGGTTCCAGTGAACATTTCCTCATTCAGAAAAGTCTGTTAGCATCTAAGTGGAAGTGACAGATGTGTCTTGGTTTCACAGCAGTGGAACTATTGAAACCTTTGGCTCAAAAAATCTGAGAACTTCTCTTCTAAAAGCACAAATGAGCCATCAATACTTCTTGTCATAGAAGAATCGGGAAGACTGAGTTTTAGTTCTACCTGTGTCAGGAATGTGTGAAATGTCACTTAATGTTTGTAGACCTCATTTCTCTAATCTATAAAATCTAGAGATTCTCTTTCATTTCTTCCTTTCCTTCTTCCCTTCCCTCTTACCTTCCTTCCATATGTCCATCCTTCCTTCCACCCTCTCTCCCTTTCTTCCTTCCTTCTTCCCTCTCTCTCTCTCCTTTCCTTTCTGCATTCCTTTTGTTTTTAGTAGCAAAATTTATTTCCAAAATGAAATATCTCTGAGACTCTAAGTGTAAAATAGAAGAAACAGAGCTCAGAAGGTCAGAGTCCTATTTACTACCCCCACCCTGACATTCCTCAAGTAGCTCAGGACTCTGGAGCCCTGTGGAATACAGTCAGAAGACCACTGAAGTCAGTCTCTTCAGTTTTAAAGTCTTTGGCTTTGAGCTTCTACTCTGAAGTAGTTGTTTGTATCTGCCAACAGTTATTGTGCAAACAATTTTATCAGCATGCACCTATGCCTAGTGAGATTCGATATTTTCATCAGCCACCTTGCCAATGAGTTTTTATCGTTACCCGAACACACAGATATTTATGCATATTTAAATATGTGCTTAAGAAGTAGGAAGATATGAGTTAATGGATTCATTAATAACAATTGCCACATGAGTAGGCTGAGCTGATCTTTACACTCTAGTTCTCAGTATAAGAATTTAACCAGATCGTTGCTGTCTTTACAAACAAAACTTTTGATATTTTAAGAACCCTAATGATGAAGACTGGATGAAAAAATAATAATTTAAAACTTGTTACTCAGCAGGCACAGTGTATTAAAATACTCCCTTACTCAAACTGGAAATCCCAATTAGAATTCTACATTTAAGTTCCGGGGTAGTTGGTTTCTACTCCAAGTTCAGTGCAATATCAAACTTAGAATAAAAATGATCAAGGCCTTGAGATCCTTATGGATGTGTCACGTCTTTTCTGATTGCTATACTGTCATCATGGCAGCCTTCTCAGTAGCCTCCCCCAATTAATGGATTTTAGTGTACTTACCTCATTTAGTTCTAAAATATTTGTGTCTTTCTCATTCTTGCTTGTATTTGTGGTCTCTGACTTTGCCAGTTAGGTAAGAGCAGATTTCAACTTGCTGTGCTGGCTCTAACCCAACTTTCTCTTCTAAAATTTTCCATTAACTGACCGCTGTTTTGGAGCACACATGTTTTCAGATGCCTAACTTAATGCCATGGGACTGTCATATTCTTACTTTTTTCCTGACCTCTTAGCCTTGGACCCATCTCTACCAGCAGAGGAGGGAGGCCTGCATACTTTTGCACAGTTTGCAAATGCTTATATTATTAATAGGTCATTTCTACTTGAAAGATTAAACAGTTATTTAATATGTAAGGGTTGTGTTTTCTTTGTTTAATTGATTTTTAATTTAATGTGTTTGGTATTATAAAGTCAATAAGTGATCATAGGAAATTATTTTGCTGTGAACTTAATTGAACATATTCATGAGCAGTCATCTATTTTAACCAAGTATATAGTATTTTCCAGTGTTCAGTTTTCTTCAAAGGGAATGTGTTTTGTACACTCTTAAACGTTGTATTTTGTGATTTAGTAAACTAAGCCAGCAGAGTATCAATGTATTTTCATGAAAAGTGTGATTTGAAATTCTGCATTTTTCATCAGTGGCAGTGGCTGTGGCATTTAAATGTACAATTCTATTTTTGAGGACTTGAAGTATTTTGTTGCTTTCTGTATTTGTGTGTGTGTGTGATGTATGCAGAAATGCACTAGAGCTCTTTGAAATAAAGAGAAAATAAGTAGAGTATCAAAGATTTACCTGTCTTCCTCAAGCATTTTCTAAGTGCTTGCAATCAATTACTATGCTTCTTCCCTGGGCTTATATTTTACCGTTTTTGTTTATTTAGAGATATAAAAATGTAAATTATTAACACCAAAACGTGAATTTTTGGATGTCTTTGTCATGTGATGGATGACAGGGCTACTAAAGCTACCTGAAAATCGTTAGAATTAAGTGTATGACTGACAATTTGTGTGTGGTTTGCAGACATCCTCTAAGTTTGTTTGAAATGATGTTTAGTTTACATAATAGTAAGTAGTGTGTCCATCTATTTGAGCTAATGGCGATACTGCAACTTTAAAAAATGGAGACGACTTATACTACTTCCATCAGAAGGCTTGTTAGTGTGTGAGAATTACAATCATGCTGCTGTCTCCCTACAGACTCTAAACCAATTACACCTTTAATATGGAGGTATAAATGAATGAGAAAATGGTCATCTTCATTACTGGTAAATATGTAATGGAAAGTAGAGCTTGGATTAGAGAGCTGAACTCTGGCTTCCTAATACCCCATGCTTCCCCAGTGGCCATGAGTGTGATTCTTGAGACTCATTATCAGAGAGAGGAAGCAGCTCCGCAGAGCTGTGGCTTCCCCTGCCAGTCATGCTAGGGAAGCTGCTGCTTGTGACAGCAGTAGCAGAAGGCAGAATGTGCCTTCTACAGCCAGCTGATCCCCAAAACAGAAGCCTGGAAGGGCTGAGTTATGCATTCCTAGTGCCTTTGCCTAATCTTACTGATCAGTTAAATGACTTCCCCTTCCAGAGGGAACCATATAGATGTCTGGGTAAAAGACAGATTAGGGAGGCCTGCATATAGAGTTGGTAGTTGAAAACTCTAGGGTAGCCATTATTATTCGAACTTAGAAAATGAGAAAGCACCCTGATAGAGGTCAGGGACTCCATCAAGGTCACAGAGCTAGTCACTGATGGAGCGAAGCTTCAGATATTCTACTCGGGGAGGCTTCCTCAGTCAAAGGTACCATGGCTATAGACCTGTGCTATTGCATACAGCTACTCATTTTCTTCTCACATAGTAGTTGTCATAGAATAGTCAGTCCTATCTTGTGCTAAAATCTGTTCTTCAGGGAAAGATGATTATTGCTCCATTAGCACATCCCTATTAATCTTTTGGTACATGCTACTCTCTTCTCTGTCTGAGAGAAACTTCACTCAATTTCTTTGAGCCAGAATCTCCTAATCATGGTCACTGTCCTCTGCTCTGCTTCCTTCCTCTAACTCTGCCCTCTCTCACCACATGTGAGATACTCTGTGCTCTGTATCTGGACAGCACCCCCAGTCTCTCCTGCTGTTAGTTCTGCTGTTGCATTTTGTAACATAGCCCTGCTTTCTTAAAGCTGGATGCTTTCTACTCTCTATTTTCCACCTTGAATAGGTTAAGATCAATTAAGATGATTAACCAAAAAATGAGAAAGGATATTTATAGTGGAGCAATTTTACTAGATGAAAATGTTTTATACACTCTGCTCTCTAATCAAAAGAAGCAAACAAAGCTCAGCAAACAAACAAAAATTCTCAACAACTTTATCCAACAAAATCGATGCATAAACCAAACTTTCCAATGCTTTCTCCCCTCCCCACATGTGCTGGTGCCCATAATGATATGTTTTACATTCACCCTAGGAAAAATAATTTAATGGACTTGGAGAGACTTTCCAGGCAATATTCAAATGAGTGTTTCATGTGTCCACTTGTGATTTCTGCTTATGTTACCATTTTGATTGTATATCAGCTCTGCCAAGGAAAAGAGGCCCACCTGACAGAATTACTTAATTTTGAAATCTATGTATAAGGAACACTTATCTATAAAGCTATTTACATCTTTATTAACTCAGTGATTCCAATATAATAAAAAATTCAAAATATGGGTTGAATCTTAATTTCAAATGTAAGTTCAAAATATGGGTTGAATCTTAATTTTTATGAAAACAATTCTATTTAGTTAAATGTTACCAGATAGTTACTGTGACCCAACTATATTAATAAAGAACTGGCTTGAGGTGAATTAGTGGGAACAAAGCTTCGGGGACAGAAAACCTGGGATGGAGGCCAGCTTTAACAATCACCCTGTGACCACGCCCTTGTGCAAGTCAGTAATTTCCTTTCTATCTTAAAGTTCTTCATGTATACAGTGTGAATAATAACACTGTACTCATTGATTGTGTTGGGATTAAATTAAGAGAATGTAAAGTTCTTAGTACAATTCCTAGCACATAAAAAGTTCCTTATGGGCCAGGTGCAGTGGCTCACACCTGTAATCCCAGCAATTTGCGAGGCCAAGGCAGGTGAATCACTTAAGTCCAGGAGTTTGAGACCAGCCTGGGCAACGTGGTGAAACCCTGTCTTTTAAAAAGATACAAAAATTAGCCAGGTGTGATGGTGCATGCCTATAGTCCCAGCAGTCCCAGCTACTTGGGAGGCTAAGGCAGGAGGATCATTTGGGCACAGGATGCGGAGGTTGCAGTGAGCTGAGATCGCACCACTGTACTCCAGCCTAAGTGACAGACTGAGACCCGGTCTCAAAGAAAAGTTATTCAGAAATGTTAATTATGTGATTATTGAATTTTTAAGGCTTGTGGAAATTGAGCATAATTGACACTATGCAATGAAAGAAGGGATGGCTTTTTTGTTATTCTCTGAAGTCAACTTCCCTATTTAGATACTGATTCAAACAAATAAATGAGGAAACAGGTCTTGTGAAAATATATACAATCTGTATGAATAATTAAAATTTTCTGAAATGTATTGAAGGCTGGACAGGAAACAGTGAGATCCTTTCCACACCCACAGATATACTATTTTCTTATATTGCTAAAGTTATTTCCAACTATTATCTCATTTGTTCTTTTAACAGCCCTTCCTATTGTTAACGTGATTTTACAAATATGACACCTGTGGCTAAGAAAGATAAAATAAATTGGCTAAAGGTTCACAGAAGCTGTAAGAAAAGACTCAGGAGAATTCACATGGTCTTGTTTCCTGTTCATTGTTGTTTATATGAGTCCCCATTACTTCTAACGGTATGAAAATGTGTAAAAGTTGTTAAGTTCTGTACATTTTCATTTGCATACTTATAAAATGCAAGCACTGTAAATTTGTGAATAATCTTTTTCTTAAACTGAAGTTCTCTGGAAAAAGCACATAAAGTTTTTATGAAAATGTAAATGACAAAAACAATATCCATTTCATTGTAGTTCCCTGTAAAATGAAGATAATAGACACACTATTTTAAAGTGTTTTTGTTTTTGAACATTTGTAATGGTCCTGGATTAAGTTGCATTAAAATAAAAGAATATGGGCTACATTGAGAAAATTGTCTAGGGACTATGGAGAGGAAAATCATGTTTCTGTGAAATAGTATATAACTTCATGAAACCAATAAGATGCTAGTAATGCTTGTAGAACAGTGCTTATTTTTGAAATTTCAAAATAAGCCAGCTTGGTTGGAAACTTTCAACCTCAGACATCATGGTGGATAGGGTAATTATAGATTCAACAAACTTCACTAATCACTTGAAACTTTTTTTCCAATGGTACAGCATATAGAAGGTTTTCAATTCATGTTGGCAATTATTGACAAAATTACCGTAGAAGAAGAAAGAGTATAACTTTGGAGTTGAATGGTTCGAAAATATACTCACATTCAGGATTCTGTAATGAATTTACTATGCCTTGGACATATTACTTAACCTCTTTAAATTACCTTTTCTAATTTTTGAAATGGGAGGCTACTGGGATTATTCCAGAATTAGAGATCACCTATATGAAAAATCTACAGTGTAGTGTAAGCTACATAAAAGACGGTGATTGTCTGAGTTCTCTTGAAAGCAGAAATCTGAGACACAGACATGAATGCCGCAGTTTATTTGGGTGGAAGACTCTGTGAGGAAACATTGTGACTGAAACAGGGGAGGCAGCAGAGGTGTGTAAGGGTGCGTCTAGAGTCCATGGGGCCTCCACTCTCCTAAGACCTTGAAACGTGGAGACCACCTCCTCTGTGTATCCATCAGAATAATAGGCTAGAGCGTTTGTCCATTGTCATAGTTCTTGTTCTCTAAGGATCTATTTCTTCTAACGTCATTTTAAAATAAATGGCACAGGCTTATGAATACCCTTTTTTGGTCAAAATGCTGTGATTATTGATTGCCAAAGCTAAGGCTGGTCTTTCCACTGTTAAGGCTTCACGATTTTCTAAACAAGATGGAAGACTTTATTCAACAGAATATGCTACCATTTTTAAGAGAACAGCAGTTGTCAGCATGCAGGGAAAGTGCTCTTACCAAGGGCTTGGCTGAAATGAAGAGGTGGTCATATTAGGGAACTTGGATCAGAGGAGAAAGATGAAATAAACAGGACACAACGTGTTGGTAAGGGTAATGTATTAGCCAGAATTCTCCACAGGAACAGAACCAGTAGGCCACAGATATAGATATGTAAGAGGAGATTTAGTGTGGGAATTGACTCATGAAGTTATGGAATCTGAGAAGTCCCACCATCTGCTCTCTGCAAGCTTGAGAACCAGGAAAGCCAGTGGGCTATGGTGTCACTCCCAGTTTGAGGCTGAAGGCCTGAAAACTACAGGGGGTTTGGGAGTAACTGGTCTCAAAGTTCAAAGGCCCAAGAACCAGGAATTCTGATGTGCAAGGGCAGAAGAAAATAGATGTCCTGGCTCTGGCTGAAGGAAGGAGGGAGGAGGGAGGGAGGGAGGGAGGCGGGGAGAGAGAGAAAGACAGAAGAAGAAGAAAAAGGAAGAAGAAGAAGAAGGAGGAGGAGGAGGAGGAGGAGAAGAAAAAGAAGAGAAAGAAGGAGAAATAAGAGAGAGAAAGAAAGAAAGGTAAAGAAAGAGAGGGAGGGAGGGAGGGGAAAGGAAAGGAAAGGAAGGAAGGAAAAGAAAAAGAAGGAAAGAGAAGAAAAAAAAAGGAAGGAAGTTAAAAAGGAAAAACAAAGAAAAAAGCAAGAAAAGAATTTGTTCTTCCTTTGCCTCTTGGTTCTATCTGGGCCCTCACTGGATTGGATGCTGCCCACCCATGTTGGTGAAGACAGATCTTCTTTATTCTGTCTACTGCTTTGCATACTAATGTCTTCAGGAAACACATTCACTCGCACACCAAGAAATAATGTTTTACCAGCTATCCGGGCATCCCTTAAGTCCATTTAAATTGACACATAAAAGTAATTATGACACATAACTTTCAGAGAAATGAAGGTTGCTGTGGATGAGGGTAAAACCTTAAAGGGAAAAAGAAAATTCTAAAGATTTTTTACAAGATCTTTCTTTGTGGTATCCTGCATAAATCTATAATACATCTTCAAAGTCTTGTTTTTCTTTACAGATTTCAGTTAGACTACTGATACCGGGTAATAAGGCCTCTTTACTTTATGGGGATTATATATGAAATGTGTGCACACATAGTACTTTGCCAGTATTCAAATCATCCTCTATGACAAGTGCTGCATACCTCAAGTTATTTGGATTTAATTCTCAACGATGTCTCCATTGTGTGTCTTTAGTTCTTCTAATTGTCATGCTGTGCATCTACTTATGTTATAGCTGATATTGATTTGCAATTAATGAGTAGGACTTAGGGTAATAGCTATGCCAAAAGATTGCATTTGATTACTACATTGGTTTTTTTTTTTTTTTTTAAACTTTCTCATAAAATGCTTCATTTAAATATCAGAAGGGGGGTAAGCATTTCACTGTTATAGACACTGGGACTCAAATATGTTTTGTGGCTTTTCTAAATCCATATGGTTCTTTAAGTCCATACTGTGTGGACAGTTAAATTTAGATCTTCTATGTCCTAGCCTAGTTTTTTTTCCCACTGTATATGGCTGCATTGTCATAATATTTGTATGCTTGAAATTGTACACTGCTTTATGAATTGATATTCTATAATATGGTAAGCATATATCTGATATATATTAGTTACCCAAAGTAGAAGACATTATAAAATAATTTATAATATTAAATGTTTTCCCTACAAATACAATAGGGACACGTATGTATTTGTGACCTACATTAAATTATTAAGATTTATAAAATTCAAGATATTATCATTATCATATGCATAACTCTGTGCAGAATACTATAGAAAAGTCAGAAGAACTAAAAATCTTCACCTTTGGAAGTATGACAATCTAGTTTGGAAGATAATTCTAATTCCCAAAGAAAAATCATAAATAGCACATAAGTGAGCACATACCCAATAATATAGGAAATAGTTCAGAGATCTGGAATGGAGATGAATTGGACTGGCTCCAACTGGAGTGAATGATATATATATTGCAAATATTGGGAAGAATATGAAATTAGAAGATGAGGTGAGAAAAAGGTGTGTTTTACAAAAGTGAGAAAATCTGTTTTATTCAAGGTTATCAATAGAGTGGAACGAGATTATGGATGGATGTTAGGCATAAGAATTTAGACTTGAGGCTTTTAGCATAACATTTTCCTGAGTGTTGCCTGAAAGCATCCAGGATACCCAAAGACATTTTAAGGGACTGTGAAGTATACAGTGAGCCCTATTTTCATAATACTACTAAAGCATCATTTGTCTTTTTCACTGAGTTGACATCTACACTGCTGGTACGAAAGTACTGGTGGGCAAAATTGCTAGTGTGTTAACATGAATCTTGGCACAGCCACCAAAATAGTTATTAGTCATTCTGTTCTTCACTACCATGAACTTACTATTTTTTTTTCTGTCCAGTTACAGTTGAATGCTATTGCTAAAGCAAGGAAAATTAAGTTTATTAAATCTCAGTTTACCAGGTTCCTACATGATGAGAAAGAAGAACTTCTAATCCTTAAAGTATGATGGTTGCTTCAAGGAAAAGCTCTTATGAAGTTGGGTTGCAAGCTGATCTAGTTGCTTTTTTCATGGAATGCCATTTTTAGTTGAAGGAATGACCGACAGATAATTATGTTTATTCAAACTTGGATATATGGTAGATATTTCCTTGAAAATGAATGGAGTAAGCTTGTCACTTCAAAGAAACAAACTGACAGTATTTGTTGCCAATGATAAAATCTGAGCTTTCAGGCAAAAAGTAGAACTTTGGAAAATGTATTCCATCACCATGAGTTTGATAGCATTTCCATTCTTAAATACTTTTTTGATGAGATTGGTGATGATATTAACAAGTGTATTTTTTATAATCTATAGTAAAATCTGTCAGCTCAGTGCACCAATGTTTACCAGATGAGACATGTATGATATTAGGAAATCATCATGAAAAAAGTAGATGCATAAATGAAAGATCCATTTAAAGTGCAAAATTGACCAATGGATTTTAATGTAATAGTATATGGAAAGTTTGTTGATATTGTTTTGGCTCCTACACTGCCATTAACCTTCAAGAAACTACCCCAGTCAAGTAATAGAGTAGTATCAAAATAAATAAATCTATATTATCAGAAAAAGTTATTAAAATACTACTTCAATCTCTTGTGGCAGCACATGCCTGTAGTCCCTGCTACTTGGGAGGTTGAGAAGGGGGACCAGTAGTTTGAATCTATCCTAGGCAACATTGCAGACCCCATCTCTTAGAAAAATTAAAATACGTCTCAATTTTTCAACCATATTGCCTGTCTGCAGCTGGGTTTTCATTATATACCTTTACCAAAACAAGTTATAGATTGAATCTAGAAGAAAATATAAGAATCTAGTTGTCTTCCATTAAGCCAGTAATTACAGATATCTGCAAAAATCTAAAAAAAAGAAGCCACTCCTCAATAACACTTTGCTTTGAAAAGAGCACTAAGTATGCACTAAGTAACTTAAATGCTTTATAATTTGAGGTTGATCAATTGATATGGTAATTACTATTGAAACAGAGCACTACTCTATAGTACCTGTGATAAAAATTGTGGTGGCTGATGCTCAAGTCTGGTTATAAGTGTTTTGGAAGTATGAACATTTGATTAACAGCTAACACATTGTAGTTATCTGTACTCTGGACTAGTCATATTTTGTTTTTCAAATTTTGCATATGGACACATTAGTAATTTTTGTAAGCCCTTCAGTAAATCATAAGATCTCTTTATTAGGTCATGACCAGCATTGCGTTTTAATTTTCATAAAATGTATTCCTTGTTAAACATATAATAGGCTTACCTTTATTATTATAAATAAATACATAAATTTTTAAATATTTGTCAGTTTTAATTCCAAATATGGCAAATATCAACAGACATAATCCACAAAAACAAAGGACTGAGATATCCTCAATATTTTATAAGATTTTAAAGGGGTCATGAACCCTACCAAGATTTTTAAAAATCATGAGATCTATATATTTAGCTTACAAATGGTTACAGCCTTCATGATGGCGATTCTGACAGGCTGGGAAGTGTAACCTTCAGGCGAAACCAGCAGGCATTTTGAGGGATGGGAGAGTGGAACAGGGATATATGCTGACAAGGTTGGCCAAGTAAACATATTCAACAGGTTGAGGGAGGTCTTATGGATATTCACAAAGGGGGTCCTGACACATGTATACTGAACAAACATGTATGTTACATGTGTCCCATGTTCATTTTAGAGTGGAGATAACATTTAAATGCATTACAGTTAGGTCCTATATGTCAAAAGGTGAGGCAGGAACATGAAGGTATTCAAATGTGTAGCCTCTGTGAACAGGCCAGACTGAGCCCAATGGTCGGTGGTCTCTTACCAGGAGAAAGTTACTGAAATTAGTCTCTTAGTCAATCAGAGCTATGTAGTTATGGTTTGTTGGACAGGGAGTTCAATTGGTCAGTGTCTGATGGATGAACTGCAATTATATTGCTTATCTACAGGCCAGGGCTTATTTACCTACTAGAAAAAGAAAAACCTTGTGGGAGTTATAACAGAGTTTATTCTTCAAGTGTAGAGGTACGTGACTTAATGCATGCCTGGCATGGCCTTAGGTCATGTTTATAATTTGGTATCTTATTGCCATGAAAAGTTTTGCTCTGTTGGTTATCATCTCTAGTTATCATTAATGCTGGTCAATTGTGTTAAATCTGCAAAAAGGAGGGAGTATAATGAGGCATGTCCTCATTCTGTCTTGGCCAGATACTCAGATTTTTAAGGTCTCTCTGGGGTCCCTTTGGCCAAGAGAGGGTTCATTCAATCATGTGAGGAGCGCAGGATTGTAGTTTTAGTTCTCGGGCCAAAAAGATTAACAACTGCTAATTTGGCAGAAGGGCAACCACTGAAGATTTTTGAGTCTTCAATTTTGTATCCCTTCTACCCAGTGTCTATACTATAATAAAGAGGTCTGGTTTTAATCCCTCTTTAAATCCCTTCAAAGGCCAAGGTCTTTAGCATTCCTTAACACTTCAATAAAGGCCCCTATGAAGATCTTCTAGCTTTCATCCCCAGACACCACTCATCATTTCACATACTGCAATTACTTACGGGGATCGAGGACACATCCCACTGTGCTATGCGGTGCCCTCATGCCTTAGCTGGTGCTATTTCCCTCTCCTGGAAAGCCTTTCATGCCTTTTTTTTTTCTTTTTCCTTTTTTTTTTTTCTGCCTATGTGTTACTTGTCTATTAAGACCTTGATTGTGTTCATTTTCCTTGGGAAACTGTAGCTGAACTCCGAATCTGGGTAATGTGTTACCCCATATTATTGTGACATTTCTTGATTCTGTGTCCATTTTCTCTAGTGGTTAGCAAGCTTCTTCAGGACAGAGACCTTGTGCCTAACCCATAGTTAATGCTTAAAAATGCTTATTGCATTTGCATTTGCTTGCTCAATAATGCTTGCATAATCAATGATAATACATGCTTGCTTAAAAATAATTAATACAAGTACTAGTTAGGAGAGTTAGTCCGATAATTACCTCGAAAATGATTTCAAGTCAGAAAGGTCTGTAGTATGACTTAAGCAAAATTGTGGTAAACAAACAAAACAAGTACGTAAGTCAGACTCACTTTTTCCTCCTTGTTTGCATGCAGATCGAGTGACAATAACAAGTTCTGAAAAAAAACATTTAAGAGTAGATCCATGCTAGCATACCCTTACCCAGCTTTCCAAAAATGGGGTCAGTTATTTAATATTTTAAATAGCACATTTGTTTTATGAAGGCCAGCTCTCACATTTTAAGGTCACTGTTACAAATTTGATTTCCGTGCAAGAGGTTTTAAACAAAAACTACATTGTTTCAGAATAAAGATTTAGCATAACATAAAAAAAAAATCACTGTACTAATGTTGAAATATGAATAAATTGAATTTAATTTCTTGCTTGGAGTAATTAAACCAGTAATAAGTAAAAGTAGCGGTAAGTAAAGTAATTTAAGTAGTAGTTACATTTAAAAATGAGGGTATTTTCTTACAAATATGCTCATTGCCCCGCAATGACTCACTTTAAATTCGTCTAGATGTGAGAAACACGTTTGACTACAGAAATGATAGATGAGCACTTCTTATTAATATTTCTACATCTTAATGCTATTCAAATGCATGCTAAGGGATCCTAGTCTTATTTGTTTTTTTGCTTTTCTAGATGTCATTCCATTTCAGCTATTTCCTTAGTCATAATGTAAGTCTATTAGCATACCACGTGGGCTGAGCTTGCACAGCTGTCCTTGCCAACGGCTGCCCTGCAGTTGCTCCATCATTGGGGTAACCAGCTGTTACTTATTTAAAGCCTCCGTCATTTTGTATGACAGAGTAACTTAATTATTCCCTGCTTTGGAGATGTTAAATGAAATTATCTTCAAAACAAGTGCACTTCATTTAATATTTTTCTCCATCAAGTACTTGAACTGTGACATTTACGTCATAAGCACTAAGTAACTAAATGCTTTATAAATTGAGGCCTTTTGATAGGGTAATTATTATTGAAGCAAAACACTTTTCCAAAAGTACCTGTGATAAACATTGTAGTGACTGATGCTCAAGTCTGGTTATAAGGGTTTTGGAAATACAAAAATTTGATTAACAGATAACATGTTTATTTACACTCTAGACCAGATAAATTTTGTTTTTCAAATTTTTGATAGGGATACATTAGTGGATTTTTACAGCCCTTCAGTAGATCATAAAATCTCTTTAAAGTGTCATGACCAGTGAAGGAAGGAAGGAAGGAAGGGAGGGAGGGAGGGAGGGAGGGAGGGAGGGAGGCAGGGAATAGTAAGAGTAAGTTTTATGAAATTTTATTTTAGTTATATATAAAGTACCTGTGATAAACATTGTAGTGACTGATGCTCAAGCCTAGTTATAAGTGTTTTGGAAATATGAAAATTTGATTAGCAGATATCATATTTATATATACTCTAGACCAGATAAATGTTGTTTTTCAAATTTTGGTTAGGGACACATTAGTGGTTTTTGTTAGCCCTTCAATAGATCATAAAATCTCTTTAATGAATCATGACAAAAGAAGGAAGGAAGGAAGGAAGGAAGAGGGTGAGGGAGGGAGGGAGGGAGGAAGGAGTAGTGACTACTAAGGGTACGTTTTATGAAATTTTATTTTAGTTATATATAAAGTACCTGTGATAAACATTGTAGTGACTGATGCTCAAGTCCAGTTATAAGTGTTTAGGAAATGTGAAAATTTTATTAACAGGTAACGTGTTTATATATACTCTAGACGAGATAAATGTTGTTTTTCAAATTTTGGTTAGGGACACATAAGTGGTTTTTGTCAGCCCTTCAATAGATCATAAAATCTCTTTAATGCATCATGATGAAGGAAGGAGGGAAGGAAGGGGAAGGAACGGAAGGAAGGATTTTATTTTATAATTAGTTATATATATTATATATATATTTAGTTACATAATAATTATGTAACTAAAATAGTTATACATAACTAAAATAAATTATACATATACATATATATATAACTAAAATAAGTATACACATAAACATCTTGGATAAGATACAAATGTTTTTCTAAGTGTGGTTACCCTGTCAAAAAAGTTTAAAAACCAAAATCATGAGAGTGTCACATAAACCTTTATAGCATTTACCTGATTAAACTCCTGAACACACTTGTAATCTCACAAATATTTTGCCCATCGTCATGTTTTTCCCCTTTAACTTTTTTTTTCTATTTTTTAAACTGTAGTAGAAGTACACAGAAGGTAAAATTTACTCTCAACCATTTTTAAGTATACAGTGCAATGATGCTAAGTATATTCATATTGTTGTGCAATCAGCACCACCATTTGTCTCTATAACTCTTTGCATCTTACAAAACTGAAATTCTTTACCCATTAAACAATATCTTCTCAATTCCTCTTCCCCCAGACCCTGGATCTGCTTTGTCTCTGTGATTTTGAGTACTCTAGGTACATGATTGTCTGTTTTGTGACTTGCTTGTTTCACTTAGCATAATGTCTTCCAGATTCATTCACGTTGAAGCATATGTCAGAATTTCCTTTCTTTTGAGGCTGAACAATATTCTGTAGTATGTTTAAACCACATTTTGTTTTTCCATTCATCTGTTAATGGATACTTAAGTTGTTCCAGGTTTTAGCTCTTATGAATAATGCTACTGTGAACATGGGCATACAAATATCTCCTCAAGACCCTGCTTTCAATACTTTGTGTCATATATCTAGAAATGAAATTGCTGGGTTATATAGTAATTATATTTTTAATTTTATGATAAACTGCCATATTGTTTTCCAAAGCAACGTTACCATTTTACATTACTGCGAACAGGGCACAGGGATTCCAGTATCTCCATATTCTCGCCAACATGTGTTTTCCGTTGTTATAGTAGTAGCTATCCTAACGGGTATCAGGTGGTGTCTCATGATTTGCATTTTCCTATTTATCAGTAATGCTGTGCATTATTTTATGTGCTTATTAGCCATTTATAATCTTCTTTGAAGAATTGTATATTCAAGTCCTTCACCCATTTCTTAATATAGTTGTTTATTTGTTTTTCCCCTAGTTTTTAAATTTGAGATAATTTTAGACTTACAAAAGCATCATAAAAATGTCACAGAAAACTCCCCCTTGCCTTTTTCCAGCTTTCCCTAATATGAACATTGCATATAACCATTGTAAGTAAAATGATCAAAACTAATAAACTAACATATTAAGAAAACTACCAGCTTTATTCGGATTTCAACAATTTTTCCATTAATATCCTCTTTGAGTCGTGGTATCTAACCCTGGATCCCACGTCATCTTAAGTTGTCATGCTTACTTAGTTTTTTTCAGTCTGTGACAGTTCCTTAGGCTTTCTTCAAATTTAATGAGCTTGAGAATTTGAATAGTACTGGTCAGTTAACTTTGTAAAGTACCCCTCAATTTTCTCTTGATTAGATTGAATGTATATATTGTTGGGAAGATTGTCACACAAATAATACACTCTTATCATTGTGTCATATCAAGGATATGATGACTTATATGTACTAATATGCAGTAATATGTTTTATTACTTGTGAATGAACCTTGCTTATTTGCTTAAGGTAGCTTTTTCCAGATTTCTCCGTTATGAAGTTATGATTTTTTCATTGGTAATTGATAAATATTTATTTGGAGGAGATATTTTGTAATGGTATAAATAAGTGTTTCTTCTTAAAACATATCCACTAAGTCTGTCATCTGTAACTGGATCTTGTCTGTAGCAATTATTACTGTGATGTTCTAGTGATGATTTTCTACTTCCCTTATTCCTTTTTTGTTCACTAATTGGAATTATCCTTTAAGGAAAAGCTTTTCTTTCTCTTCAATTTATTTATTCAGATATTTATATCAGTTTGGACACATAAATATTTATTTTATTTATTGGTTTGTAATCCAATCTAATCATATATTTTGCCACTCAAATTTTTTTAGCTTTGACCTTTGAGAGCTCTTTGAGATGGCTCATGCTTACTTTTGGTATGCCCCATCATTTTTGTAAAAATCACTTCCTTAAATTTTGTACATCAAGATGTTCCAGGTTCATCTTAAATTTTCCCTGCTACAACCCTGGGATCAATGTCTTCTACAAGGATGCTGAAGAATGGTATGTAGAAATCAAGATCTGGATGCAAGGTGTGCCCATTACTACTGGGATGTCACTGTCTCTAGGCTCTCTCAAAGCTCAAAAACATGTATATGCACTAAACCATGGGCACTGGCACATATTTATTTATTTTTGCATCTGTTTATGTATATATACATGTACACATAAATATATATCGAAAGCCCTTGCATTTTACTTGATACCTTTGACTTTGAACCAACATTACAAGGGTCATTCTAAATTTTCCTGTTTTCTGGATTGTATCTTCTTTCTCAGATAGTGAGAAATTTGGCTCCCTTTATATACAATATGTATCTTTATTTGTTAAGCCCTGGTACACGTGTTACAGTAGCTTATAAATCTAACCCATAGCTCTGTGAGAAAAAAATTACCAATTATAGTTTTTGCGTGCAACTGATTTTGTCTTTAACCTTACAGTAACTAGTCAAAATGCCATTTTTAAAATTTATTTATTTATTTATTTATTTATTTATTTATTTATTTATTGAGACAGAGTCTCGCTCTGTCAACCAGACTGGAGTGTAGTGGCACAATCTCAGCTAACCTCGACTTCTGCCTCTCAGGTTAGCACAGTTCTTGTGCTTCACCTCTCAAGTAGCTGGGACTATAGGCATGCACCACCACACCCAGCTAATTTTTGTATTTTTAGCAGAGATAGAGTTTCACCGTGTTGACCAGGTGGGTCTCAAACTCATGGCCTCATGTGATCTGTCTGCCTCTGCTTCCCAAAGTGCTGCGATTACAGGCGTGCACCACTGAGCCTGGCTCAAAACACCATTTTTCAGTTACTCAGGTCATTTCCTTTCTTCTTCACCCACTTCAGTCTCATTATATAATTTATTTGTAATATGGTTAGACTGATTTGTCACAGTCTGCATTCCACCTTGGGTTGCCATCACATTCTGGTTGATTTTTTTCCCTCTTGGTCATGTCATAAATAAAAATAGATAGACAACAAGTGTTTAAAAGTGTGGAGAAATTGGAATCTTGTATATTGCTGAGGAAATTATAATATGATAGAGCTACTTTGGAAGACAATTTGGCAGTTCCTCAAAATGTTAAATATAGTTTCTATATAACCCAGTGGTTCTATCTATCTATCTATCTATCTATCTATCTATCTATCTATCTATCATCTCCATGATAAAGTTTTACAGTTCACATAAAAGTCTGTACATAAATGTTCATAGTACCATTATTTAAAATAGTCAAAAACTGGAAACAACCCAAATAAACATCAGCTGATTAATGGATAAACACAAGGTGGTTTACCTATATGATGAAATATTATTTGGGAACCAAAATAAATTAAGTACTGATACATGCTATGAAATGGATAAACCTTGAAAACATTATGCTACATGAAAGAAGGAAATCACAAAAGATTGCATATAGTATGAGTCTGTTTTTATAAAATGTCCAGATTTAGGCAGATACACAGAGACATATAGTAGGTTAGTGATTACCTAGAGCTAGGGGAAGGGGTAATGGAGAGTATTGCTAATGGGTACAGGGAGAATAAAATATTCTAAAATTAGATTACATTTATGGTTGCAAAACTCTGAATATACTAAAAACTTCTGAATTGTGTACTTTAAGTGGATATATGAATTCTGTATCAATAACTTTATTTTAAAAAGTCTTAATGCACAACTCTCTTCCATTACATTAAAAGTAATTCAGTTTACCAACACAAGATTAGGATCATTTCATTTTCTTGTGAAGAACAGAATATTATCATATATTTACTAGTGTAGATTTTTAGCATAAAAGGCTAAGGTAGTTGAGGTTTGTCAAAATTTCAAGCAAAAGAAAATTAATATCATGATTGATGTAGAGACTAAAGATCATCTTCTGAGAAATAAGTGAAAATATCTAGCCCATTACCAGCTACCCCTCTTTTGAAAACAGATGTACTCATATTTAATTATAAAAATCACTATTTCTGCTTTGATCTAGGACAGTATTGATTCTTCATATTCTTTTTTTTTTTTTTTTTTTTTTTTTTTTTTTTTTTTTTTGAGACGGAGTCTTGCTCTGTCGCCTAGGCTGGAGTGCAGTGGTGCCATCTCCACTCACTGCAAGCTCCACCCTTCCAGGTTCACACCTTTCTCCGGCCTTAGCCTCCCAATTCTTCATATTCTTTATCATAAATATATTGTGGTGTTAGTTCATGAGGTAAAAACTAGGAGCCCCAATAGTAGAGTGGGCAAGAAGCTTACTAAAAATTAGCACAGCCATTTAGTGTTCGACCTAGTTTTCAAATCTAGGTCTAACTCATCCCAAAGCCCTAATACTTTCTAGTGATTACCAGCATGAATTTTGAGAGTAATTAGATTTCTCAGTTATCATGCTTATATCATTTGGCTACTTTGAAGACAATTTTATAGCTTCTAAGACAAACAATTTTTTAATGTAATAAACAGTGTGCAAAAATATTGCTTTTATTCTGAATTTTGTCTAAATAATATACAAAAACATGAAAATTAAATAAATTATTTACTCAGATATTAATTATTCTAACTATGAGAAAAATAATCATAGGTAAACAGGAAAAATTTGAAACTGACCAGAGACGTGATCCTTGATTTCCTTATCTCATGCCAGTAATGTCTCTGATCCAGCTTATTATATTTAAAGAATAATCTCATATTTATGTTTTACCTTGCTCAAGATGGATTTAAGACAATATACATAAATCCTTAAAATCAGAATATTAAAGTATAAAGTAAACGTGGCATTCAGAAGAAAGAAAAGAAAATTAATTTAGGCAAGAAAGGGTAAAGCAAGGGACAAGATTAATAATTGTTGTTTGTTAAATAGTGTCTCCCAGAAAGATAGGCCTACTTCCTAACCTCTGGAACCTGTAAATGTGATCTTATATGGCAAAGGGGCCTTAGCAGATCTAAAGTTTATGATTTTTCTCTGTAATCATCCTGAGTTAGCCAAATGGGACCTGAATCCAATGAAAGTGTCCTTAGAGTAGAGGAGAAGGCCATGTGGACATGGAAGCAGAGATTGAAGTTATGCAGCCACCAACCAAGGAATGCTTGGAGCCATCAGAAGCTAGAAGAGGGAACGACAGAACAGCATGGCCAGCACCTTGATTTTGAAGTTTTGGTCTCCAGACTTGAAAACAAACAAAAGAAACTTCTGTTGTTTCTTCTATCCACCCAGTTTGTGTGAATTTGTTAGAACAGCCACAGGAAAGTAACATAATACTCTAAATAAATTGTCTTGGTAGAAAAGTTTTTAAAATTTCTTTCCTATTTTCCCTCCCTCCCTTCTTTCCTTCCTTTCTCCCTCCCTTCGTCACTCCTTCCCTTCCTCCCTTCCTCCCTTCTTTCCTTCCTCTTTTCTTTCTTTCCTTTCTTTCTCTCTTTCTCTCTTTCTTTCTCTCTCTCTTTTTCTCTTTCCTCCTTTTCTCGCTCTCTTTATTAAAACATAATTGGCAAATAAAAAGTATATATATTTAAGATATCTGAGATGATTTCATACATGTATACATTGTGGAAATAATTACCAAAATAAAGTTAATTAACTTATTACTCACCTCACATAATTATCTTTGTGTCTATGTGTCAGGTGAGAACACTTAAGATCTACTCTCTTAACAAATTTTTAGTATACAATACAGTCACCATGCTGCCACATTAAATCTCCAGAACTTATTTGTTGTGTAACTGAAACTTTGTACTATTTGACCAACATTACCCCGTTTTCCCCACCCGCCAACTCCTGGCAAGCAAGATTCCAGTCTCTGCTTCTATAAGTTCAACTTTTTTAGGTTCCACATATAAGTGGGATACGCAGTATTTGTTTTTCTATGTCTGCCTTACTTCACTTAGCATAATGTTCTCCAAGTTCATCCATGTTGTACCATATGTTATAATTTCTTTTCTTTTTAAGGCTGAATAATATTCTATTAAAGAATTGAATATATCCCACTTTTAAAATTCATTTCCTGCTGACAGATACTTAGGTTATTTCCATATCTCTGCTATTGTGAATAATGCTGCAATGAATATGGAAGTGCAGATATCTCCTTGAGATACTGATTTCATTCATTTTAGATAGATACCCAAAGTGCTAGATTGTATGGCAGGACTTTTTTTTTTTTTTTTGAGGAATCTTCATATTGTTTTTCATAATGGCTATGACAATTTACATCCCTATAAACAGTGTGCAATGTTTTCCTTTTCTCCACTTCCTTGTTAACATTTGTTAATTTTTTCTTTTGGGTAATAGCCAATCTAACAAGTGTGAGGTAATGTGTCATTGTTGTTTTGATTTGCATTTCCTTGATGATTATTATTGTTGAGTGTCTTTTCATATACCTGTTGGCCGTTTGTATATCCTCTTTGAAAAAATGTCTATTCAGGTCGTTTGCCCATTTTAAAATCAAGGGTTTCTTTTGCTATTGAGTTGTATGACTTTATTATATATTTTGGACATAACCCATTGTTAGGTGTATGGTTTGCAAATACTTTCTCTATTTCACAACTTGTATTTTTATTTGCTGTTTCCTTTCCTGAACAGAAGCTGTTTTTTTTTTTTTTTTTTTTTTTTTTTTTTTTTTTTTTTTTTTAGAAATGGCTCTGTCTGTTACCCAGGCTAGAGTGCAGTGGCACAGTCATAGCTCACTGCAGCCTGGAACTCCTAGGCTCAAGTAACCCGCCTACCTCAGCCTCCTAGCTGGAACTACAGGCATATGCCACTATGCCTAGCTAATCGTTTTGTTTTCATATTTTTGGAGATGAGTATTGCTATGTTGCCCAGTCTCTAAACAACATAACTTGGTTTGTCTCAAACTCCTGGCCTTAAGCTGTCCTCCAACCTCAGCCTCATGAGTTGCTGGAATTACAGGCTGCAGAAGCTTTTTAATTTGATGTAATCCCACTTGTTTATTTTTACTTTTGTTGCCGGTGTTTTTGGTGTTGTATTAAAAAACCTTGCCAAGACCAACATAAAGGAGCTTTTCCCTGTGTTTTATCCAAAGAGTTTTAGGGTTTCAGGTCATACATGTTCAAAATGCAATCATTTTGAGTTATTTTTTATGTATGATATAAGATAAAACTTCAATTTCATTATTTTTCATGTGAATATCCAGTTTTACCACCACCATTTGTTGGATGATGCTTTTCCCATTGCATATTTTTAGAACCCCTGTCAAAAATTAGGTGACTGCATATGTGTAGCTTTATTTCTGAGCTGTTTATTGTGTTCCATTGGTCTATAAGTCTGTTTTCATGCTGTTTTGATTACTATAGCTTTGTAATATAGTTTCTAATCAGGCAGTCTGATGTCTTCAACTTTATTCTTCTTTCTCAAGATTACTTTGGCTATTTGGGGTTATCTGTGGTTCTATACAATTTTAGGATTATTTTTCCTATTTCTGTTTTTAAAAAGTCATTTTAATTTTGATAGGCATTACCTTGAATTTGTAGATCATGTTGGGTAGTATGAGAATTTTAACAATATTAATTATTCCAATTCATGAACATGGAATATCTTTCCACTTATTTGTGTCTTTCTTTAATTTTTTTTCGTCAATGTCTTATGGTTGTCAGTACAAAGATCTTCCATATTGCGGGATCTGGCCAGCAGCCCACAATGCAACGGGGCTCTCTCTTTGTTCCCAGGTGGATCAGCAGGTCGACAAATAATAGACACACACAAGATAGTGAAAGTTGGGTCCAGGGGGGTCACTGCCTTCTAGTCTCGTGGTGCCAACAATACACTGGATATGCCATCATTTATTATTAAGTTTAGTGAGGGCGTGGGTAGGTTATTGAGGGATTTAGGGTCATTTGATTATGAGGTGAGATGGTCACATGGGGATGAAGTAATTCCTTAACATAACATCTGTATACCCAAGTACAGTATACAGAGATAAGAATTTACAATATAGTGTGTACATCAGTAATTTCTAACAGAGCCTTAAAACAGGAACACAGTCTTTCCATAACCTATGATTAGCAAGATATTAGTCAGCAGTAACAGTTGCAGCAAAAGCTGGTTACAAACAATTCATAGAAACAGGATGGGAAGTTAGACAACCGGTTAGACTAGAATTTCTCAGAAGGGAGTATACCTTAACCCTAAAGAGGCCTAGAAGAGCCGCAGCAAGATGAGGGCGTTTATAGCCCTATCTTATCCATATGGACAGGCGCCCCACATGCATCCATTTATAGGCTTTCCATGAGGGTCACATTCCATTCCCAGAGCTTTGAATATCTGCTTTTCCAGGATAGGAATCTTGGTGATGTGAAACCTCCCTGACTGCATGTCCATTCATAGGATCTCTGCAGGGGGAAGCACATCACGCGCTGTTGGCTCATTCTGGCAGTCCAGCCTGGCATTGTCTTTACACAATCCTGCATGCAATTTTGTATTTACAATAATCAGGAGCATTTCATCTTTTATTCCATAGCAATAGTTTCAGGGGGTCTCCCTATACTTCCACCTCCTTAAACTTTTGTCTATGTATTTTATTCTTTTTGATGTGATGGCACATAGAATTTTTTTCTTAATTGGATAGTTTGTTATTTAGTGTATAGAAATTCAACTGATTTTTATATATTGATTTTGTATCCTGCAACTATACTGAATTTGTTTATGCTAACAGTTTGTTTTCATTTTTAGGTTTTCCTGTATGTAAAATCATGTCATTTGTAAACATTAATCATTTCACTTCTTTCATTCTGATTAGGATGACATTTATCTTTTTATTTTTGCATAATTGCTTTGGCTACAACTCCCAGTACTGTGTTGAATAGAAATGGCAAAAGTAGGCACCCTTGTCTTGTTCCTCATCTTAGAGGAAAATCTATCAGCTTTTCACCACTGAGTATGATGTTAACTGTGATTTTGTTATATATGGCATTTGTTTTGTTGAGGATCTTTCTGCCTAATTTATTGAGAATTATTTTTATCGTGAAAGGATGTTGAATTTTGTCAAATGTCTTTTCTGCATCTATTGAGATGATCATATAATTTTTATCCTTTGTTCTATAAGTGTGGTGTATCACATCAATTGATATGTGTACATGAAACCATCTTTACATCCCAGGGATAAAACCCACTTGATTTTGCTAAATGAATAATGCTTTCCATGTGCTGTTTTTTCTTACATACCAGTCTTATGTGAGGCAGGGAAACCCTCCTCTGCAAGCTTAGGAAGAAAAAAGCTATAAGCAGTCCAGTAGCTTCCTTCAAGAAAATTTGCTATTCAACTCATGGCCTATCTCTAGGACTCTTTAAGTCTTTTGTGGATTAACATAGGTGTTAAAGATTAAAAATACATATAGGTTGGGCATGGTTGCTCATGCCCGTAATCCCAGCTCTTTGAGATCCCAGGCAGATTACTTGAGCCCAGGATTTCAAGACTAGCCTGGGCAATGTGGTGAAACCTCATCTCTACAAAAAGTTAAAAAATTAGGCAAGCATGGTGGCCTATGCTTGTAGTCCCAGCTATTCAGTAGACTGAGGTGGGAGGATCGCTTAAGCCTGGGAGGTAGGCGTTGCAGTGAGCCAAGATCTTGCTACTGCACTCTAACCTGGGTGACATAGTGAGACCCTGTCTCCAGAATATATATATATGTGTGTGTGTGTGTGTGCGTGTGTGTGTATTTTGAACACCTCCTTTGCAAATACTCTTTAGCTGGAAGTCTAGCACTTCATTTTGGAATATAGAAAATAAAATATTCCAAATTGTTTTAGGCCATCAACTGAAACTAATTGAGATAATTAAATGTGTGAGATATTGCTGAGAGATCAATGAATATAAAAATGATACATTAGTCCATTTTCATACTGCTATGAAGAAATACCTGAGACTGGGTAATTTATAAAGAAAAAAGGTTTAATTGATTCATAGTTCCACATGGCTCAGGAGGCATCACAATCATGATGGAAGGTGAAGGAGGAGCAAAGGCACATCTTACATTTTGACAGGCAAGAGATCGTGTGCAGGGTAACTGCCCTTTATAAAACCATCAGATCTCATGAGACATATTCACTACCCTGAGAACAGATGGGAAAAAACCTGACCCCATGATTAAATTACCTCCAAACAGGTCCCTCCCAAGAGACATGGGGATTATGGGAGCTATAATTCAAGATAAGATTTGGGTGGGGACACAAAGCCTAAGCATATTATTCCAAGCTGGTCCCTCACAAATCTCATATCCTCACGTTTCAAAACCAACTATGCCTTCCCAGCAGTCCCCTAAAGTCTTAACTAATTTCAGCATTAACTCAAAAGTCCACAGTCCAAAATTTCATGTGAGACAAGGCAAATCCCTTCCACCTATGAGCTTACAAAATCAAAAACAAGTTAGTTACTTCCTAGATACATTGGGGGTACAGACATTGGGTAAATACACCTGTTCTCAATGGGAGAAATTCACCAAAATGAAGGGGCTAGAGACCTCATGCAAGTTTGAAATCTAGCAGGACCATCAAATCTTAAAGCTCCAAAATGATCTCCTTTGACTACATGTTTCACATCCAGGTCATGCCAGTGCAAGAGGTGGGTTCCCATGGTCTTGTGTAGCTCTGTCCCTGTGGCTTTGCAGAATACCACCCCAGTTCCAG
The DNA here is from genome assembly GCF_037993035.2 of Macaca fascicularis. Classification (NCBI taxonomy): domain Eukaryota; kingdom Metazoa; phylum Chordata; class Mammalia; order Primates; family Cercopithecidae; genus Macaca; species Macaca fascicularis. Next base: position 168,140,176 of record NC_088377.1, on the reverse strand, counting down.
CTGCTTTCATGGGCTGGCATTGAATGTCTGCAGCTTTTCCAAATGCAAGGTGCAAGCACTAGGTGGATCTACCATTCTGGGGTCTGGAGGGCAGTGATGCTCTTCTCACAACTCCACTAGGCAGTGCCCAAGTGGGGACTCTGTGTGGAGGCTCTCATCCCACATTTTCCTTCTATACTGCCCTACCACATGTTCTCCAGGTTGCCTCTGCAGCACACCTCTGCCTGAACATCCAGACATTTCCATACATCCTCTGAATTCTAGGCAGAGGTTACCAAATCTCAATTCTTGACTTTTGTGGACCCACAGGCTGAACACCATGTATAAACTGCCAAAGGTTGTGGCTTGTACCCTCTGAATCAATAGCCTGAGCTGTACATTGGCCCTTTTAGTCATGGCTGGGACTCAGGGCACCAAGCCCTGAGACTGTATGCAGTAGGGCCCTGGACTCTGCCCAGGAAACCATTTTTCCCCCCAGGCCTCCAGGCCTGTGATAGAAGGAGCTGCCGTGAAGACCTATGACATATTCTGGAGACATTTTCCCCATTGTCTTGACAATGAACATTTGGCTGCTCATTACTTGTGCAAATTTCTGCAGCTGGCTTGAATTTCGCCTCAGAAAATGGGTTTTTGTTTTTTGTTGCATTGTCAGCTGCAGATGTTTCAAACTTTTATGTTCTGCTTCCATTTAAACATAAGTTTCAATTCCAACCCATATCTTTGTGAATGAATAAAACTGAATGCTTTTTAGGGCACCCAAGTCACGTCTTGAATGCTTTGCTGCTTAGAAATTTCTTCTGCCAGATACCCTAAATCATCTCTCTCACGGTCAAAGTTCCACAGATCTCCAAGGCAGGGACAAAATGCCACCAGTCTATTTGCTAAAGCATGACAAGAATTACCTTTCCTCCAGTTCCCAATATGTTTCTTATTTCCATCTGAGACCACCTCAGCCTGGATTCATTGTTGATATTACTATCAGCATTTGGGTCAAAACCATTCAAAAAGTCTCTAGGAAGCTCCAAAGTTTCCCATATCATCCTATCTTCTTCTGAGACTTCCAAACTCTTCCAACCTCTGCCTGTTACCTACCCAGTTCCAAAATTGTTTCCACATTTTCATGTATCTTACTAGCAGTACCCCACTCTACCAGTACCAATTTAATGTATTAGTCCTTTCTCACACTGCTAATAAAGACATACTCAAGACTGGGTAATTTATAAAGGAAAGAAGTTTAATTGACACAGTTCAGAATGGCTGGGAGGGCCTCAGGCAACTTAGAATCATGGCAGAAGGAGAAATAAACACATCCTTCTTCACATGGCAGCAGGAAGGAGAAGGGCAGAGCAAAGGAGTGAGGGGAAGCCCCTTACTAAACCATCAGATCTCATGAGAACTCACTCACTATCACACAAATAGCATGGAGGTAACCACCCTCATGATTCAGTTCCCTCCCACTGAGTCCCTCTCATGACATGTGGGGATTGTGGGGGCTACAGTTCAAAATGATATTTGGGTGGGGACATAGCCAAACCATATCAGATGGAGAAATGATTTGACAACATGGAGGTTAACTTGACAAAAGCAGTTTTCATAAAGGAGTGAAGGGAAAGCCTAATTGGAGTAGTTTCAGAAAAGAATAAAAGGAAGGTGAGTGGATTCAGCAAATATAGATTACAGTTTCACTGAATTTTACTGTAGAATGGTGAAAATTGGTTTTTAAAAATATTTGTGAGTTAGAGAATCTCAGAAGACTTTTTGTAAGATAGAATGTGATAGCCTCTTTCTAGTATGACAATAATAATTCAGTAGATAGATTATTCTCTGGTAAAATTGAAAATGTAGGTATGTGAGGAAAACAAGTTCCAAGTGTGTCCTTTGTTAAGTGAAGGAGATGGGATCTTATGCACAAGTGGGTGTTGGTCTTATATACTAACAACAAGAAATGCTGAAACAAAGATTAAAGGAGCCAGTAGATTGTTGAAAGTTGTATAGAAGTTTGTGGAAGTTCTCCAGTTGTCCTTTCTATTTTCTTTGTGAGATAAGAACTATTTTATCAAATAAAGGTTAAGAGAAGAGGAGGGTATTGCAGTTTTTAGGAAAGATACATGAATTGGTCATGTTCTTAAAGGGTAAGATTGAAGAGGACTATCTAATAGTATAGTGTGCTGCCTGAGATTCACTTGAGGCTTATCCTTAACCGTTTAAAATGAGTCTAATCTACAACAAACTAACTTTCAGCGTTCTGGTAGCTTTTAGCACTTTTGCAATAGAAGCAACAGAGAGTTAGATTTTAGCGGGTTGGAACTTTCTTTTCTGGACACAGGCAATGGCAGGAGAAAGGAACAAAGAAGTGAAGGATTTTGCAAAGCAATGTTTTAATATCAGTGAAATCCAAGACAGATCATGAAGGAATGGATGAAGATGAGAGGGTGTACATCCTAGAATATTGCAGGAAATTGTAGGATTGAAGAATTGTTGATGTTGGTAAGAGAAGAAATAGGCTTGAAAAAGTAGAGTAGTGGTCAGAGCTCAGGATGCTTGCAGTTAAGACATTGGCAAGTGTGCAATTATTATTAAGACAAATGAGAGAAAATGATTATTGCAAGTGAGAAATGAAAAGGATTGAAAGGCCAAGGAATTGGGTGGACCATCAATGTATATGTTAATATCAAAAAGAACAGTAGAGGAGAGAGAGATTTAGCTGGATACAAAAACTTGCGATATAATATCAATGGTACACTGTCTTTTTTCTTGTTATTCAGCATTTCAATTATTTTTGCACCAGTTGTCTCTCTGGGATTGTAGGCAAGTGACAAGGACAGACATTGAAATTTTATGGGCCGGGCGCGGTGGCTCAAGCCTGTAATCCCAGCACTTTGGGAGGCCGAGGCGGGTGGATCACGAGGTCAGGAGATCGAGACTATCCTGGCTAACACGGTGAAACCCCGTCTCTACTAAAAATACAAAAAAATTAGCCGGGCGTGGTAGCGGGCGCCTGTAGTCCCAGCTACTTGGGAGGCTGAGTCGGGAGAATGGCGTGAACCCAGGGGGCGGAGCTTGCAGTGAGCCAAGATCGCGCCACTGCACTCCAGCCTGGGAGGCACAGCGAGACTCCATCTCAAAAAAAAAAAAAAAAAAAAAAAAAAAAAGAAATTTTATGGTCAACACCAGATATTCAAAATGTCCTACACTGCTTTATGGTCTTCATGGTTTATGAGGCAATTTCATATGCATTATCTTATTTATTTTTATAGTTATCTAGTGAGACAATTAGAGATGATATTGTTATAAAAGCTTTATAGATGAGGAAATTGAAGTTTGATTATATTAAATCATTTGCTACTATATCTATGGCTGGAAAATGATTAAAAAAAAGTTTCTATGAGACCAAATTCCACATGGATATGTTCTGAGAATGGTAGATAGAAGTTTATTAAGTATCACACCAAATACATTGACCTCATTCTTTGATATGTTTATGAAGCCCCAGCATTTACATGAACATTTATATGCAATGGAATTGAAAAAAAAATTCTTAAACATATTTGATTTTGTTTTCAAAATATAGTTTAATTTTTTCTGCCCTTCCCTGAGATAAACAATAAGTATTTTGTGTTAAGCACACATAGTAATTCATAACGTGTTAGTTATTGTAAGGTAATACATTATTAAGTGCATACACTTTTTTTTAAAAGGAACTAGATTAACTATACTTATAAATATAGATGTAAAAGAGTAAATAAAATAGTGGAAGCAACAATTCAATAGAATTAAAATACTGTCACAATGAGAATATATTAAATATACAAGGAAATCTAATTATTTTGTCTATTCATAAAAGCCTTAAGATACTATAAATGGAAAATGAAAAAAGCTTGAAGTCGTCTATATCTGCTCTTTTTTAAAAGAAAAGAAATCAGTGTGAAAACTAGTAATAGAAAAATGCTCTCATTTGCTAATGAAGAAAATGTATCTTAAACAAAGAATTAAAGCTATTCATAATGATAAGATAATAGACGCATTCTTGAAAACTCACCAACAAAATAAACTAACACAAGAACAGAAAACCAAACACTGCATGTTCTCACTCATAAGTGGGAGTTGAACAATGAGAACACATCGGCACAGGGAGGCAAATATCACACACTGAAGCATGTTGGGGGCTGGGGGGCAAGGGGAGGGATAGCATTAGGAGAAATACGTAATGTAGATGATGGGTTGATGGGTGCAGCAAACCACCATGGCATGTGTATACCTATGTAACAAACCTGCATATTCTGCACATGTATCCCCAAACTTAAAGTATAATAATAATAATAAAAGAAAGTTTATTCCTTAATTTTATTTAGAATTTACCCACAAATTCAAGGCCAATGCAGTATGTCCTAAGGATTAATTTTTTGTGTCAACTTGACTGGGCAAAGGGATGCCATATAGCCAATAAAGCATTCTTTCTGGGTATCTTTATGAGTTTGTTTCCAGAAGAGATTAGCATTTGAACAGGTAGACTGAGTAAAGAAGACCACCCCTCCACCAGTGTGGGTGGGCATCTTCCAATCCATTGATGGCCTGAATAGAACAAAAAGATATAGGAAGGGAAAATTCAGTCTCTCTTCTTGAGCTGGGGTGTCTGCTTTTTTCTGCTCTGAGGTATCAGGCCTTTGGAATCGGACCAGAACCTCCATCATTGGTTCCCCTGGTTCTCAGGTCTTTGGACTTTGAATTATGCCACTAGCTTTTCTGATTCCCCAGCCTGCAGATGGCAGATCATGGACATGCTCAGCCTCTATCATTGTGTGAGCCAATTTCCATAATATATACATATATCAATAGGAAAGTAGTAATTGGAGAACTCTGACTAATAAGGACATTATACAGAATCAAGAATTCTACTTCTTCAAAAGAAAGGGGAAAAATAATCTTTATTTTTTCAACTATCATATTCCTAGAATATCAACAGACATCAAGTAAATGCTTCTTACATTAATAAGGGATACAATGACCAGATGCATTTTAAATTGAAAAAAATCAACATCTCTCTTACAGCCTATCAATAACCTGTTAGAAAATGTGATGGATTAAAAAATACCCTCTTTATAATGGAACCATTACATTCTTCAGAACAATTCTACCTAAAAGAATAGTACCTGTTTTAAGAAAATTACAGGATTCCCCTGAAAGACTGAAAACAAGATTTGAATGAAAGATACACCGTTGTTGACAGGCAGACTGAAAAAGTATAAAAAGGCAAATTTTTAAAAATTAACTAAACTTCATTTAAATGAATATCTATTTATAACTTAAAATGCATTATTAGCAAACTAAGCATATAAGAGAATTTACCTAATCTGATAATAAGTACCTTATAAAATGCAGCAGATATCATACTTAACAGTGAATTGCTAAAAGCTTTCTTCCTGGATTTGGGAAAAAAGCAAGGATGCCTACTTGTTTTTAATACTGAAAATAATCTCTGTTATGCAATATTGTACTGGTGTTCCTATCTACTGCAAGACAACAAAAAGAAGACATAAAGTTTAGAAAGAAAAGGTAAGATTCAATATTTGCAGATGACATAAATTCTGTGTAAAGATATTCCAGAAGAAATTACAGATAAACTGTTAGAATCAATAAGTAAGTTTAACAAGTTTACTGAATATAAGATAAATATACAAAATTACATTTCTATATAGAAGCAATGAATACATAAAAATAAAATATAAAATTTACAACAGCATAAATATCAAATAACTAAAAATATATCTAACAAAATAAATGACCTCTACATCAAAAACTGCAAAACAGTAGAGAAACAAATTAAAGAGGACTTGAGTAAATGGAAGTATATAAAAATTCATGGACCAGAAGATTCAATTTTATAAAGATATCAAATACCAGATTGAACTATATATTAATGCAATCCTAATCAAAATCCCAGTAGGGGCGTGTGTGTGTGTGTGTGTGTGTGTGTGTGTGTTTATAGCGAAAATTGGCAAGCTGACTCTAAAATTTTTATGGAATTATACAAGACCAAGAAGAGCCAAGACAGTTTGGAGAAAAAAAAAATAAGTTGGAAGACATATACTACCAAGTATTGAAGTTTGCTATCAAATCATGCAGTAACAAAGCAGCAGGTATTGATACAAGGATGGAAAAATAGCCCAATGGAATGAAATAGAGTTGAGATACAGACCCAGTCATATATGTTCACCTGATTCATGATAATGGTCACAATAGAGGGTTGTGGAAATTCTTTTTCAACATATGTAGCTGAGAGAATTTGATATCAAAAAAATATGCTAGGGAAGCAAGGAAGAAATAATATGAAAGTACAAAACTTACCAGTAATATTAAGGACACAGAAAAACACAGACTATTATAATACTGTAATTGTCGTGTGTAAACTACCCATCTTGAGTAAAAAGACTAAGAAAGGAACCGATCAAAAATAATAACTACAACAACTTTTCAAGACATAGACAATACACTAAGATATACATGGAAACAACAAAAAGCTCAAAAGTGGGGGGATGAAGTTAAAACTTTAGAGTTTTTAATAGTTTTATCTTTGCTTATTTCTTTGTTTATATAATAAGTGTTACATTGTCATGAGTTTAAAATAATAGTTGTCATCAGTCTAAAAAAATAAGATGATATTTGCAAGCCTCATGGCAACCTCAAATCAAAAAGCATACAACAGATACATAACGAAAAATTAGCAAAAAGTTAAAACATACCAACAGAGAAAGATCACCTCCACTGAAAGGAAGTCAGGAAGGAAGAGGAGGCCACAAAACAATCAGGGAACAAATTAAAAAATGGCAAGAGTAAGTCCTTACTTATCAATAATACCATTGAATGTAAATGGGCTAAACTCTTCAATCAAAAGACAGAATGACAGAATGGATTTAAAAAATCATAATATAGATTGATGGTTTCCAGCTGCATCCATGTCCCTACAAAGACATGAACTCATCCTTTTTTATGGCTGCATAGTATTCTATGGTGTATATGTGCCACATTTTCTTAATCCAGTCTGTCATAGATGGACATTTGGTTTGGTTCCAAGTCTTTGCTGTTGTGAATAATGCCGCAGTAAACATATGTGTGCATGTGACTTTATAGCAGCACGATTTATAATCCTTTGGGTATATACCCAGTAATGGGATGGCTGGGTCAAATGGTATTTCTAGTTCTAGATCCTTGAGGAACTGCCACACTGTTCCACAATGGTTGAACTAGTTTATGGTCCCACCAACAGTGTAAAAGTGTTCCTATTTCTCCACATCCTCTCCAGCACCTGTTGTTTCCTGACTTTTTAATGATCGCCTTTCTAACTGGTGTGAGATGGTTTCTCATTGTGGTTTTGATTTGCATTTCTCTGATGGTGAGTGATGATGAGCATTTTTTCATGTGTCTGTTGGCTGCATAAATGTCTTCTTTTGAGAAGTGTCTGTTCATATCCTTCATCCACTTTTTGATGGGGCTGTTTGTTTTTTTCCTGTAAATTTGTTTGAGTTTTTTTATAGGTTCTGGATATTAGCCTTTTGTCAGATGAGTAGCTTGCAAAAATTTTCTCCCATTCTGTAGGTTGCCTGTTCACTCTGAAGATAGTGTCTTTTGCTGTGCAGATGCTCTTTAGTTTAATTAGATCCCATTTGTCAATTTTGGCTTTTGTTGCCATTGCTTTTGGTGTTTTAGACATGAAGCCCTTGCATATGCCTATGTCCTGAATGGTATTGCCTAGGTTTTCTTCTAGGGTTTTTATGGTTTTAGGTCTAACATTTAAGTCTCGAATCCATCTTGAATTAATTTTTGTATAAGGTGTAAGGAAGGGATCCAGTTTCAGCTTTCTACATATGGCTAGCCAGTTTTCCCAGCACCATTTATTAAATAGAGAATCCTTTTCCCATTTCTTGGTTTTGTCAAGTTTGTCAAAGATCAGATGGTTGTAGATGTGTGGTATTATTTCTGAGGGCTCTGTTCTGTTCCATTGGTCTATATCTCTGTTTTGGTACCAGTACCATGCTGTTTTGGTTACTGTAGCCTTGTAATATAGTGTTCTCACTCCTAGGTGGGAATTGAACAATGAGAACACTTGGACACAGGAAGAGGAACATCACACACCGGGGCCTGTCATGGGGTGGAGGAGCGGGGAGGGATAGTATTAGGAGATATACCTAATGTAAATGACGAGTTAATGGGTACAGCACACCAACATGGCAAATGTATACATATGTAACAAACCTGCACGTTGTGCACATGTACTGTAGAACTTAAAGTATAATAAAAAATAAATTAATTAAAAAAAGAAAATATTCAAGAGGGACATAACTCAGTAAAAATGTATTTCCTGTCTTAAAAATAAATAAAATAAAAATCATAGTATAAAAAAGAACAAAACTGCAAGACCCAATGATCTGTTGCCTACAAGAAACACATTTCACCATAAAGATGTATAGACTGAAAATAAGGGAATGGAAAAACATATTCCATGCAAATTGGAACCAAAAAGGAACAGGAGTAGCTATACATTTATCAGACAAAATAGATGTCAAGACAAAAACTATAAAAAGGTGGCAAGCCACCCAGTAAAAGAAGTAGAAGATATTTGCATTATACATACAAGAAACTGTATCCAGAATATGTAATGGAGGAGTTAAAGTTGATAAGAAAAAAGATAAATGACTCAATAGAAAATGGGCAAAAAATTTGGTCGCTTTCAGAAGGAGATACTCAAATACTCAATAATTATAGGAAAAGCAATTCAACTTCTTTAATCATAGAAAACTGCAAATCAAAACTATAACTACATTTTACATAGTATAAACACATCATAATGGCAAAAATAAAAAAGGCAATCTGAAATGCTGGTAAGGATGTAGAGTATTCAAAATTATCTTCATCTACTACAGTGTTAGTAAGTTCAACTACTTTGGAAAACTCTTTGGCAATACCTACCTAATAACCAAAAAGAATTATTGAATATATTGTTATAGGCACTGGACATACAGCAATGAGAAAAGCAGAAAATACAATACTTGGCTTTATAGGTTTCACAATAAACAAATAAGCACATATAATTTTAAAAATATGATGGTTATAAATGATAGGGAGAAAAATAAATCAAAAAAGGAGGATAAGGAGTAATGAAGGGTGTAATTTTAGACAATATGTTCCCAAACTAGAAACAAAATCTAAATATATAATATCAGTATAATATTTTTATTTATACATAATAATTATACATATTTTGGGGTATATGTGGTATTATGACATATGCATACAAGTGTAAGGATCAAATCAGGGTATTTAGGATATCCATAGTATAAAACATTGTTTCTTTGTGTTGGGATCATTTCAAATCTTTTCTTCTAGCTGTTTTGAAATATATAACAAATTCTCGTTAACTATAGTCACTCTACTGTATTATTGAACACTAGAACTTATCCCTTTCATGTAACTCTATGTTTGTACCCACTATTTTAATATATGTTATCAACAGTATAAAAATTATGCAGCTATTAAAAGTAGATTAATAAACTTGAAAAAATCTAAGAAGTACTTTTAAATGTCTATGGCCAAAGTATTAATATTCACACTATTCTAACTATGCAAGATTTGTCTTCATTTAAATATAGTGTAAAATATGTATATATAAAATATACTATGTAAAAAGTAACAACTGGAACTTTTTGCAAAAAAAAAATTAGTCAGTGTTACAAAATGGAAATTTACATCATGAAAAGATCATAATTTGTTAAAATTAAAGTAAAATATTTGGCAATAAATTGTATATATTTTGACACACTGCAATTCATCAAAGAGTAAGCATTGTAGAACTCTGAGTTCATGTTGTCTAATCTTGCAATAAATATAAATAAACATATAAATAGATCACATACATATTAATGGAATGAATCATATAATGTGTATTTCTTTTGAAGTAAAATACATTTACAAATAATTTTTATTGACTTTTGGATACAATATATTAATAAATGTGAACTGGCATTCAAAATGATTGCAAAATTAACAGTAAATAAATATTTGTCTATAAATATATACTTGCAAAAAGTTATTCAATTATTACATCCCTAAATAAAACTCTATGGGTTTTAAAAATTTGTTTTGTAAGTTAATAAGATCATTCCTATATCAACGACAGAAGTAATTTTCTACAAATGCAATTGGCTTTAGGCTTTGCCATATTCAAAGAGTCATTCTAACCTTCATACAATCATATTTTTGTAAGTTTGTCTGGTTGATAAGAGATATTGTAAATATGATTTGCGTAGTTTATTTCATTGGTGTGAGAGGGAGCTATTCAAATGTAATTTCACTTCTATTCTTTTGTTAGTTGTTTCAATAACACACACACACACATGCACTTGTAAAACAATGATTATATCTTTTTGTTTAGGTTCTACTATTTTTTATTTTATAAAAATAATTTATATTCATTGTTGAAAATTTGAAAAATTTGAACCAAAATACCAGAAGGAAGTAAACATCATTCATGGTTCTAATGTATATAAACAGCCAGAGTTAATGTTTTGGTTTGTTTCCTTCTAACTGGTCTTAGAGAGAAATGTTTGTCTTGAGATCACAGTATAGAAATGGTTCTGGCCTCAATATGTATTATTCTTAAAATTATATTGTTTCCCATGTTATTAATATTACTTCATAATGCCAATAATGGCTGTGCCATTATTTATATACTCAATTGTATTTTTGTTTATTGGGTTGTGCCAACTTTTTACTTTTCATAAATAATTCCTAATGAACATTTTTTCAAATAATTTTTTCATATATGTGATTTTTATATATTTTAAAAAGGACAGAATCCAAGTGGGAAATTACTGGCTTAAATAGCACTAATCAAATATTGTCCACCACCCTTCATATTTCAAGCATTGTTGCAACACTTTTTTACATCAAAGCATAGATAGGTTTACCTTAGTTTATCATCAATTGTCTTTTATATTCTTATCTCATTGAGTCACATGTTTTCTCAAAATCTGTGGAACTCAGCTGTCTTTCCTTTGTAGAGCCGTGGAATCATGGATTCAGAAAAAGGGAAGTACTGAGTACACAGACTTTAGAGCCAGACAACCTGGCTCTGCACTTACTAGCACTATGACCTTAGGCAAGTGGCCTTACATTGCTGTGCCTCAGTTTCTTCATCTGCAATGTGGGAATAAACACAGCACCTCCCTCAAAGAGTTGTGTGAATTCATATAAAGTAAGAATGCATGTAAAGTGCTTACAAAGAGCTCAGTACATAATCAACTATTACAAATGCAGTTTATTATTATCTTAAGTTTCTAGGAGCTCTCCTCCTGATATTTTGTCTCTTTGGTTTTACTCTGGTCTGTAAGGCAGAAAAGTCTCATTTTTCCCACGCTGACTTGGGTTTTCTAAGTTTCTTACTGTACTATAGTCTTGGCCAGATGATTTGATCTTTATATCTAGTTCTGTCTTTGGCTTGGATCTGTTGTTTCAGCCTTCTTGCCCCCTGATCAACATTTAGTGAAAGCAAGAAGTTCCTAAATTTCTTATTTGAAAGAAAAATGGAGGTAGAAATACTTGAGGTAAAATATCAATACTGAAAAATATTAACACCCAACAGTTGTGTTATTTCAGTACTTTCCAAGCACTTTTTTTATACATTATTCACAACCAACCCTCTGAGTTTACCAGGTCAGGAAACTTTTTTCTGTTTTACACATGAAAAACAAGACTCATAAAAGTTAATTATTGGCCTGGAGTTACCATATTCAAGGGTGTCAAAGTTAAGCATTTAATTTTGTGGCTTTCTGACTCTCTCAGTAGAATGCCCTTCCAACTACACTAAAGAGCTTCCAGAATATATTAGTCAAACTTAACTTGTGTGTGCTGCTATAATAAGCAACCCAAAAATCAGTGGCTTGCAAAAACAATAATGCTTTATTTCTGACCTGCATTTCATACTAAGGAGTTTAGTTCCATTGCTGAAGGACAGCCCTCATCTGGAATGTACCTTCCCTTGACAGATGTAAGCAACAAGGATCAACCAATCAGTGATGCTTAAAGCTTCTGTTCATGCATGGTCTGTACTGTATCTGCTCATGACTCATTGTCTAAAACATATCACATAATGAACCCAGACATGGATGGGATGGAGAAGAATGCTCTTCCCCAAGACATGGTTCTGAAAACCATATGACAATGGACAAAGATGTCCAATCATAAGGAAGCGGGGACAATAATATGATATACAATAGAAATTCATGACATATAAAGACATGGATGAAGAAGTCTTTACAGTATAAATAGGAAGTATCAACATTCAAAGAAAAGAAATAAGAACCTATAGAACTTGGCAAAAGTTTACTGTGTCAGAAGAGTTATCAAGGATAATTTTGTAGCTTTATTTTTTTTTCTTGGATATTCAGAGATTGGCAATAGTTGTTTCCAGAGACAAAGAAGTTGGTTAGAGGCAGTGGCAGATTGAACTAGCTGAGGGAAAGAGATCAAAAGAGAAAGCTGTACATGAGGCACAAGTGCAAAGCTGCTGACATAGGAATTTTAGGCTATTAACTTGACAGCCCAGCTTCCTTTTGGAAATGCTGTTATATAGACTTCCTTTCCTATAAACTCCCTCAGGTACTGAAGGCTATATAAAATGCCTGAAATGATTCTTCCTTGAAAATTTAATAAAAAGCCTAGCTTGGTACTTTCTTTCCCTAACCAAAGACCAAGGTCACTGAACCTAGGAATAAATTTAATGGCTTGGGATTATATTTGATAGACTAGACACTTTGTTAGAACATCGTATTAATGTGCACAAGGTCAATCACTACAATCCATCTGAGGATACTGTAACTTCATTTTTCTGCCATAGCCATGGAAATTATCTGTCATCCTGTTCAGTTTTCACTTATTACTTAGTCAGGGGGGCCGACTAACCAGTTATACGATACGTATCCACCACTTGCAGGAAAATAATTGAAAGTATTTGCACTGAGTATACAATTTTATTTCCCACTCACATAATAGTCTGAGGCAGTTCCTGGTTGAATGGCAATTCTCTTCCATGGAGTGATTCAGGAACCCCTACTTCTTCCATCCTATAGCTTTGCGTCCCCTGATGTCTCCTCATCATAAATAATAGAATCAGCAACCAGAGGTAAGAGTTTCTAGGGAAAAGTGCACACACATTAATTCTGTAAAACACTTTTATGACATTTATCATCTTGTTCTCATTATATAGGTTGAAAACTAGTCAAATAACCACACTACATGTAGTCAGAACAGTCGATGACTGGTCAGGCACTCCCCAGAAACAATCCAATACAATGGAAGGAGGAGCACACATTCTGGTGTAGTGTTAGCTACCTATGCCACAGTCCTTTTCCCTATTACAAATATCTGTCTTTTTCTCCTGAGTGTCCTCTTGGTAAAATGCTACGTTTATAAAGTTGCTTGGTAAAAATAATAAAAGGAAAAAAAGTATAGGACCATTTTTTCTATCACATCAAAAGAAAGAATACTCAATATTTCCTCCATGACAATCAAAGTTTTCACTTGAGTGCAATTATTCTGAAAACTGAAGCATCAGTAGTTTGGACATATTTGGAACTCAGCCTATCAGATTTACCAATGGAATAATTTATCCACATAATTCTTTACTCCTACTCTTAGGAACATGGTTTTAATAATAGCATCCAGATGGCTTTCCAACTTAAAAATGGTTTATGTTCCAAAATTATGCTGGTAAATTGATTTGTGGCATTTGAGATATAATTTTATACATATAATATTACATGTGATAATTGTCTTTATGCCATCCATAAAAGTCTATCTAACTAATTGTCTAACTGAAATACAGGACCTTTGCAATGAAAACTGTAGTAAATATTGTTATTGTGATGTGGGTAATTACCATAAAAATCCTAGAAATAAAGATTCATTTTGAATATAAAATATTTAATTAAAATTTTGACACCATAATATACAAAACAGCTAATATAACTGCACATCCTTTATCTGATAATAGCTAGATATACTTTTTTATTACTGAGGAAAATACAAGTTACCCTATTTAATACTTATATTTTCACACTTGGAAAAGTTCACATTCTATCACGGTGAAGTGTGATAAAACTTAACAGCCTCAATTTTAAAATATACTTGGAGCAGGTCATAACTAGTTTTATTGCAAAAGATTCCTGTACACATTTATATTAATTTTGGTACCTTGAAAGGCTGCCTGGCAAGCTACTTCCATAAGGAAACATGCATTATGAGAAGTGAGAAATATCCATCCCTTCTACATATTTTTAGCTACCTGTCACTCCTTGACAACAATGCTCACATCACTGAAGCATGTGACATAACTCTTTTTTCTAAGTGAAAAATGAAATAACATAAAGGAAAATGACATAATGTAAACAATCTCTTACTAAAAACAATACATTAAGCCAAAAGTATTTTACAGAATTTATTACAAGAACCTAAACACAGTCTTGAAGATTCTAGCTGTGATCATGAGAATGAGATGTAGAAGTCATCCGAAATAACTGCATCATTTGGGATTGAGAGCAAGCCTAGGTACCAGAGCCAGAACCTCCAATGAACGAAGGCAACTGATGGCAGATACGGGAACAAGGATGAAAGAGGATGAAGAGTTGAATGTTAAGACAGTTTCAAAGGCAGGATATGGGATATGGGGGAAAAAGACAAGTCGGTAATGACCTGGAAGCAGCAAAGGGGAATAAAGGATGGTCCAACCTTATCGTCTTACCTGAGGAATATGAATTGAAGAAATAAAGACAACCATGACTTGAAAGTCTGGGGTGGAAATAACTCTCTTGGAAAGAGCAATTTCAGTTAAGACCACAAGGGCAGAGGCAGGGAGGAGAGGCTGGGGATGTAGAGGAGCTGTGGTTGTGGGTTAGGAGTTACAAAGCACACTAAAGTAGATTTACAGGTGAGAGATGTGTGAAGAATTGAGTGATTTTCAGTAAAGTTCAGAGTATTCTAGTTGGTTCAGTGGAATATTGTGTCTGAACTGCATCACTTTGGGAGCTGACTGGTGATTAGAGGAGTAATCTGCTATCCTGATTCTTAACAGAACACAGGGCTTCACTAAGAGAAGACTCAGTCAGACTGCTAATGACCTAAGGACTATTCAGGACCTAAGAAGGTTGTCCAGTTGATCTGGGTGGGAGTAAAATAGATCATCTGAACCCAGGACATCAATAAAATTAATGAAACTAGTAGCATAAGGCACTATGCTCATTGAAAAGAGGGATATTTGAGATGATGTCTGAGTTCACTTTCCTACGAGATTTAGATGCCCAGGGCTTCTGATTGACTAATGGTTCTAAAATATACTTACAAGTTTCTTGGTTCCAGCTCACACTTCACAACTCTCTTGTTCTGAGAACTCATGTCAGTTGTGGGGCTACTAGCAAGGTAATGACTGTCATGAAATGGTCCTAGAAGCTGTCTCAAACTGTTGTGGGAGGTACTTTGGGCTAGTTTCTCACTGAAAATTGCACATAAGGCTTTTCTCCTTCCCTCTCTTGTATTTAGCTCTTTCAGGTACCTGGTAACGGTAATAACCTTAAAGCCCTGTAGGTGCTTTATTCAGAGTAATGCCTCTGCCAAAGCTGGTGAGGATTTTCAGCCATAGATAAGATTGTGCAACAACCAAGCTCTCTTTTTCATCACAGAGCTTATGGAATCATGTGCAAGAAGAGGACTTTTTGTCTGTGATCTGGAGTTATGAGTACTGGTCAAAGCATTCTCTGCCTTTCACTGGTTGTTATTTGAGACCTACAGTTTCTTAGGTTGTGATTACTGGTTGTTTCAAGGTTTTGGCCTATTTGAAACGATTTTGTCTTTTCCTGAAAGCTGTCTTTACCACAAACAATTGAATCTTCAACATGGGGTTCTTAGTGCCAATTTGTGCGATCAGTACACACTGTAGCAGACCACTGGTCTCATATTAGCAGCATACTTCATCTTGCTAAGGTATAGTGACTTGGAGAGGTCACCATATGTGTGGATAAAGTTTTAATTTTCTGGAGTGCTTCAGCCATACCTAGTATCCAAGCAGACCTATATGTCTATATCAGACATAATAGTGACCAGTTATACAAAATTCTAAATGTCAGGTCTGATAATTTTCCTCTCTTGAAACCTGGTTGCTTTGACCTTCATGAGAATCTTATGGAGGCACCAGTCCTAGCAGTAAGATTTTCTTATACCCAGGAACATCCCCCTATAGATTGTCTCAGAGATGTAGCAAGTCTAGGGCTGTCAGGATCTAGGCAGACATGACAAGAGCAGGTAAAAAAATATTGCTGAATCATGGTGGGTCATTATCCTTGAGTTGTGAAAGATACCGTTTATGAAGGTCTGGAACACAGAAAGGGTTCTGAGTCTTTGAGGCTGAGTTGCAAGTGGTTAGTTGTCTTATGCTTGCCACCCTTTCACGTAGAGTTCCCTTTAAATCTTCCTCAACTCACCTTATCATAAGGCTGTCCTTAGTAAAGGGGCTAATCTTAGTAAACATCCAGGCTCCCCAGAGATAGCCCATGGATAAGGGGTGAGTGGAGCCTCTGCATTGCCACCGTAATTAGTTTTTTCAGCACTTTGGGAGAAGATACTCACCATTATTTTCTTCCTTTCAAACAACAGCAAGACACTATAAAATATTAGAAGAGGAGATTGAACATCAGAAAAAATTGTTTCTGCCAGTATATTTGCTATGCACTTGCATCTCTAATTCTGAAAAGGACTGTACCCTACCTAATACACGATGAAAAGCCAAATAAAAATGCTGATGTAAATGTCAGAGGATGAGAGGTAGGAGAACAGCACAGGAGCTGGGGGTAAATACATTTCTTGTTTTCCTTGTTCTCACTCCAAGGTTTAGTAAAAAGAACCCTGGCTCTCTCTTGGACAGGGTCATCATCATTCTGTCAGTCGTGTACCACCTTTCTGATTTACCCACCATAGTTTTAGTTCTACATAGTTTTGTTTTGTTTTCTCACTTCTAGTATCTATTTCCTGGGCAATATTGCATTTTTTCTAGATACATATATTTCGTGGTATAAAGTTATGCAAAATTTGCTTTTATAATTTTAAAAATCTAATTTGTACCTGTACTTGTATCTTATTTTTCATTTCTATGTGGGCTTATCATATTACCAAATATGATATAGTTTATGACTATTACAGTTTTCTGTCTTATCGCTTTCTTCTTTTATATCAAATACTTTCTTCTTTCTTTATTGAGTTTACTTTTTGTTCTGTTAAACTTTACGTAGTTTCATGATTAATTTTTGAGATTTCCTGCACCCTAAGATTGCCATTTTAGACTTGAAATTTTCCTTCAAGCACCACTTAGGTTGTATCCACAAATTTTCATACATACTGTTTCCATGATTATTCAATTTCTAAATAGTTTATACTTTCCTTTTTATATGAGTGACTTACAGGGAAGATATTTAGTTTCCAAATAAATACTCATATTTATTTATAAATTATAATTTTAATTTGATTGCCTTTTTAGGTGAAAGGATATAGTCTCATGT
This sequence comes from Macaca fascicularis, assembly GCF_037993035.2. NCBI lineage: Eukaryota > Metazoa > Chordata > Mammalia > Primates > Cercopithecidae > Macaca > Macaca fascicularis. The sequence continues at coordinate 168,122,582 of NC_088377.1, read as the reverse complement.
TTCCTGTTATGAAAATTTGATTTTTGTTGCTGGATAACCTAATTCATAATTGATCTCTGTGAAGCTCATTTATATTTTAAAATAATGCAATGAAAATGATAATTTTATTACTGAGTCATTCAAACTATTCTTAATTATATGTTGTATAATCAAATTTATATCTTTGAAAAGATGAATTAAAATCTCTCATGATGTTTATGGATTTGTCTATCCTTGCATTTCTATGATGTGTTGCTTACATACATCGTGATAATGCGTTGTTAAGTGTGTGTATATATATTCTTTGCATAATTTAATGATTCTATCTTGCATTCTATTTTGTTCTATATTAATATTACTTTCCAGATTTCATTGTCTACATTTTTCTGGCATAGAAAATGTATTTTTCACTTGGCTTATTATAATCTTTACATATACTTTTCTTTTTGAGAATACAACTTAAAATCAAAGCTGATAATATCTATTTTTAAATGGGGAATTTAGTCTTTATTATGAAAATCACCGATTTATGTTTGCTAATGTTTTCTGTTTTCTTTTTACTATGTTCTCATGTTTCTTTTTTTGTCTTCTCTGAAATTATTTTAACTGATCAAGTTTTCTCTTTTTTTTTTCATTTGATAGTTCAGGAGTTTTAGATCCTATTTTCATTTTTTTCTAAGTTGCCTTTAAACCTTAAATATACACTTTAACTATTTTTTTCTTTTTGGCTAACAACATTTAGAACTAATTTGCTGGCATATTTTTAAAATCTTATATCACATCTTCTTCCCTTTTTTAGGAATAATTACCAAATTATTGGCAATTTATGTCTTGTTTCTTGTTTTGTTGATCAACCTTGTGAGTTGTTTAATTTTATAGTCTTTCCAAAGATTTTTTTTTAGCTTTGCTGATTTTCTTTATGTTACATTTGTATTCTGTTTTATTGATTTTTATCTTTATTATTTCCTTCCTTCTATATTGATTGGATTTAATTTTCTCTCCCTTTAGTTTTTTAAGATGAATAATCATATCAAGATTTCTTCTGTCGTGTCTGCTTTAGCTATATCCCATGACTTTTGATATGTTGTATCTTGATTATTATTCAGTTCAAAATATTTGCTAATTTCCATTGTTTTTCTTTTGACTTATGAGTGATTTAGAAATGTATTGTTTAATTTTCAAACAGCTGACAATTTTCTTATCTTTTGTTATTTATTTCCAACCTAGTTCTATTTTCTAATCTGATTTCACATTAGTCAAATAGCATACCCTGTATTTAAATTCTTGAAAATTTGTAGGATTTCCCAGAATGTGGCCATCTGATAATATTTTTTCTGTACAATTTAATAGATTATTTTTCATAAGTTTTGAAAAATTATTGTCCAGTGTCTCTTTTAAGTGTTCCTTTTTACCTGTTATATCTCTCCTTTCTAGGACTTCAGATTCATATTTATTCAAATTTGTATCATGTTTTATATATCTCCAATAATTTCTTTCTGGATTTTAAAAATATTTATAGTCTCCATCCTTCACTGTGGATATTTTTTTTTACTGATTTTTTATTGATTTTCTTTCAGGTCATCGGTCATTTCCTTCCCTATAGCTAATTTGTTATTAAACTCATCTATTCAATTCAATTATTATATTTTTCACTCCTATAATTTTTGACTTGAGTACACACACACACACACACACACACAAATACACACACACACTCCAGTCCTCTGGCGAAAATATCTTATTATGTATTTTCTCCAATACATTAATGTTAAAGTTTTGTCTGAGAAGCCTGGTGTCTGATCATCTGTGCCACCATTTCTATCACCTGTTTAATTTTTGTTGTTGTTTGCCATTGGTTTTTGGTCATTTGTTTTTGTGTCCTAGCATGCCTGGCTGGTAATCTTTTATTGAATATCTGACATTGTACGTTTTTTAAAAATGTAGATGTTATGTATATTGTTATTTCCCTCTAGGGAGCCTTCAATTTTCTACTAGTCAGCAATTGAAATATATATACCAAGGCATTTCACCTTGATATAATCTGGGATTGGGATAATTTGAGGATAAGTTTCAGGTTTTTATGGATTTGTCTATTTCTGATTTACCTTTACTCCTCGGCAATATCCCTTTAGATATATTAGCTAAATGTCTGATATGTTTATGAGTAATTGTTCTCCTCCGTGGACCTGAATTCTAACTGAATTCTCTCTGAATCTAAATTATGTTTGATTTTTTTTTTCTTTTTACCTTGCTGCTTTCTTACACTTAGGATTCAGCAAAGTTTCAAGGAAAAAAATGGTGTAAAATACCAGGTTTACTTCTCTGTAGTACCCTAGAATTGTGGGTCCTTAAGTCTTGACTGCAATGATAACCCCAAATTCCAGATTTTATCTCTCTTGTCCATGAGGCTGCTGACATGTCTATCTAAAGATTTCTGTCTTTCCTATGTAGAATCAGTATGTTACCTGGGAATAAGAAGCAGTGGAGAGTGCTGTACATATGTCAATGTGCTTTCTTTTTCCTTCCTAAGATCTTGGCCCCCTGAGTCCTGGCTACCTTGGTTCTCCTCTGATGCTTCCAAATAGTCTTATTTTTTCTTAACTTTATGATTGTTTTATAGTTATTATCAGAAGTTGGTTTGGTTTGATTATAGCTACTCCTCCATAGCCAGAATCAGAAGTCCTTCATCTATTGAGATTTTATTTTATTTTATTTTTTGATTATACTTTAAGTTCTAGGGTACACGAGCACAACATGCAGGTTTGTTACATATGTATACATGTGCCATGTTGGTGTGCTGCACCCATTAATTCGTCATTTACATTAGGTATATCTCCTAATGCTATTTTAATGATTAAAATGCTAGCTTCTATGAATTTATTTGACATTTTTAAGGATTTGTTATTTTTTCAAAACTTCTCTAAGATAGCAATAGTGTTATTTCAACTGTCTTCCTTCTTTAGCTCTATTGGATCTATTTTTGTATGTTTATACTATTCTCTTTGTAAGGTGTCTTGGTTCTCCTCATGTATTTGCTAATTCTTGGTTGTCAGTTCATCTATATTTGAATCCAACTTGGCCTGCCTGCTGTATTATCAATAGCCTGTCTCTGGTGCTATAGAGGTGGAATGGTGCCTATGCAGCAACGCTGTGCTGGCAATTTGTCTTCTGAATATAGAGAATCCCTGTTCCTTCTGGTTGTCAGTGGTTCATCAGACACTTTTCTGCTCCAGCCCAGTGCAAACTCAATGCTAAACATCATTTAAAAGAGTAACTTATCCAGCTCTTCGGGCCCATATTCTCAGATAGATTATTTTGTTAAGCTTAACAAGATATAGTTCTAAGAAAGCCAGAGCTGCTCTAGGATCCACATGAAGTTTTTATTTATGAAGAAAGTAGCTGATTAATAACAGCAGAAACCCTCTAAATGCACAACTAAATATTAATTGAAGTGCTTTAACTGTGCCTCTATCATTTTGAAGAAATTTGGCCCAAATCTATTAGCAAAAGGATGCTTTTCTGATTTGGAGAGGACTCAAGTCATATTAATCCTGCTCTTTCACTTCTCGATGTATTTATGGGGGCCAGATGGTGTGTGGTAAGGATATGGGCTTTCAAATTAGAGAAACCTCAGTTTGAAGCTACACTTTATTTTCATGTATTGTATGACTTTTCAAAAATGACTGTGTCTCAAAAATGACTTCTTCGTGACTGTGTAATTCTCAAAAATAGACTTATTCATTCCTACCTTACAGGATTAGTGTGAGGGGTTAAATAAGTGCATAAAAGTTTTGGCATAATGCTGTACCTGATCCTCAATAATTGATAGATGTTGTGGTTGTAGTTCTTGTACAGTATCTAAACTCATAGTTTTATTCAATACCAGACATCTTTGAGATTCTATTGGTGTATTTAACCACAACCAACTACTATCACAGAACTTTCAGAACTTTTTCAGTGATATTAACTCCCCATTCCTATTAGTTTTCCCGGACTGGCATAACTAAGTATCATACACAGCGTGGCTTAAACAACAGAAATTAATTTTCTCATAGTGCTGGATACTAGAAGTCTGAGATCCAAGTGTCAACAAGCTTGGTTTCTTCCGAGGCCTCTCTCCATGGCTTGTAGATGGCTATCTTTTGCCCTGTATTATCATGTGATCTTCCTTCTGTGTGGCTTATGTCCCAGTTTCTTCTTCTTATAAGCACATCAGTCATATGGTATTAGGGACCACCAAAATGACCTGACTGTAGCTTAATTACCTCTTTAAAGACCCCATCTTCAAATGCAGTCACATTCTGAGGTACTGGGGGTTAGGCCTTCAAGATACAAATTTTGGAGGAGACACGATTCAGCCCATAACACCATTCTTCTCGATTCCTCCTATATTAAGGGATATCACCAGAAAAAAAAAATAGCACTTTTAAAACATCATGTTCATCCACAAAAGCACCTGCACTGAGTTACTGAATCAATTATTTTGTCTTTAAAAAGGGTTACAGAGAAAATATCTACTTGATCAAGATTTAGTGCCTTTCGCAAAACTACAGTTGAAACCATTTTCATAATTTTACCAGCTTTCCTTAGATGACACAACCTGAATTTATTATTGAGCCTAAAATTTAAATTCTAGCAAAGCTTTCATCTCTAGGCAGTGATAAATATAGGATTCAACATATTTTCTTTTTTTCCTGGCTTCTAGAACTATAGACAGATAGATAGAGATAGACATACTTTAAAATATAGTTCAGAGATAAGTTTTGTTCCTGAAACAATTGTTTCCTCTTCTTTGCTTCTTTCTAAACTAATTTATACTTTTATTTATTTGTTCTGCACCTGAAAATATTGTTTGTTATATTTTGATATCCGTTCAAATGATAATAATTAAAGACATCCCCATTACTCTTATTCCCAATTCTGACCATGCTGCTGCGGTGATACAGGGCCAAAAGGTACCATGAAAGCAGAAATGCACGAAGGAAACATGAGCAAAAATACCTGTAAAGGAGGAATTAATAAGCACTGAGAGAGTAGACACCTTGTATTAATTTTCATATACATATCCCAGTAGAAAATGCAACATCGCTGATTATTTACTATATTTCTGTAAATAATTCTCATATATAATAATTGAAAATCAAAGACCACATTTTATTTAATAATGCCATACTTTTAAAAATTTACTCTGTTTTCACATTTTCCATCAGGCTTTAATAAAAACAAATTATTTACTAATCCAAATATTAAAGATCACTTATGTTTAATTATAGTCATTATAAATCAGATAGATGTTTTTCCTTCTTTAACAGATCTTGAGCTTACTTACATGGTTCTTTCCTATCATTAGCGAAGCTGATATTCTGCTTGTTGGTTGATACTGCATCATTCTCTTCAGCTGGTTTCCACCTCTCCCAATCATTCCAAGGTGAAGGGTTCAGAAAGACCTCACAGGAGGGAGAAGAAGCCCTGCTCTGCATCTGTAGTCTTCCTTCACAGTTCTTCATTCAGAGCTTTTGATTTGACTTTTCATGTTGCAAGTATGTGTCCTGAGCCAAAAGGGGATGTGATAAGTGACTGCAAATGGATTACAGACAACTGGTCTCCACTTCTACTAATGAAAACACAGTGCAGTGTATCTGACCTGCTGCTGGGTCCGCAGCACTGTGATTTCTACCTGACAGGAGAAACACAACGCTCAGGACGGTGATTTTTCCCAGAGTTAAATTGGACTATAATTCTTTGCTATGGTGACTCTAAAGTTTCCCACAACCATATATTTCCTTATGAATAAACCTTTTTGCTTGTGTGTGTGTGTGTGTGTGTGTGTTTCTGTTATAAAGGCTAAAAGTCTTGAAGCTGATTTTGAGAGAGAAGTAGCGTTAAGTGTTTCTGGTGTGGAGAATAAAGGAAGATGAATAGAGAACAGGTTGTCAAGGTTAAATAATGACAATAAGAGCTATCTGTTATTAATTAATATATCCCAGGCTCTGTGCTAGTGTTTGTATACGTTGTCTCATTAAATCCTTTGATTTAAGTCTTTGAAAGCTTAGAAGTAATGTGAATGCCTGACCCTCAGTTATACAGTTAACTTGGGAAGGTATTGAGGGCAGAGTTCAGAGCTCTCCTATTCCCAAAGTGAAAACCACTGACTTTGAATTATGCTGTTCATTGCTCATCAAGAGCAAAATGGCCCATTATTACCAAGTTGACTGTTTAAAAGGGCATTATGTTTATCTGGCCAAGATTACATTTCTCTCCCAGCCTAGAGGTCGCTATGAAAATGAATGGAGTCTTCCAGTCCTCCAGTTTTCTGATGTTTTCTAGTTTTAGTATCTGTTGTTTTTTCCCTTCTTGGAAATACATGAGTTATGTTCCTTAGAACCCAAATTTGGGAGTATGAACCCACACCAACTCAAAAGATTATAGAGAATGTCTGTTATCCAGACAGTTTTCTAAGTGCTGAGTTTACAGCCATGAACAACACAAGTAAAATTCCCAATATTCATGGAATCTTTATTCTAGCTAGAGGAAACAGATACCACATATGTTAAAGTAAAGTATATAGACTTTTAGGATATAATGTGTTAGATACTAAGGAGTGTGATAAAGCTAGGAATACTGGTAGAAGGTTGGGGGTTACAATTTTCAGAGGTGTGTTCAGGAAATGTCTCACTGAGCTGGAGCATTTCAGTAAAGACCTGAAGGCAGTGAAGAGGCAAGCCACCAGATATAAAAGTCTGAAAGTAGAAGCATGCCTGGTATGTTCCAAGATCAGCCAGGGAGCCAGTATGGGTGGAAGAGAATGAGTTTTAAAAAAAGAGTAAACCAGAGGAGTTCTCAGAGGATCTTGTGGAGCATTGTAAAGATATCATCAATGGGATGTCATTGGAGAGTAGGCTTTGGAGAGTAGGAGTGACCTAATTTGGTTTATGGATAATGGGATTATTCTAGCTTCTGTGTTAGGATCAATCAATGCTCACACAGAAGAGAGCAAGGGCAGCAGGAAAGAGAACACTAGGACAGTTGTGGTACTGATCCAAATGAGAGATGATGATAGTTCTGAGCAATGTAACACTAGTGGAGACATGCTGAACGTTCTGAGCAAATTTTGAAGGTAGAATCAATAGGATTTGGCCATAGATCGGGTGGAAGTATAAAAAAGAAGTAAAAGACAATTTCAAGTTCCCTGTCCGCCCCCTCCCCAAGAACTAGAAGCATGGAATTAATGAGGTAAGGTAGACCACTGGGAGATCAAGCTTAGGGATGAAGATTGGGAATCAGAGGCTTGTTACGTTGCAGATGCTGTCAGACACCGAAGAGAGTGACCCAAAAGGCAAATGCCCTTCCTAAGAAAAGCCTGGAATTTGTCAGTGTATAAGTGATTTTTAAAAGAGGACTAGCTATATAATTTGTGGAGTCCAGTAAGAAATGAAAATGCAGGAGTCTAACAATTATTACAGACTTCAAAACATTCACAGCAGAGCATTAAACCAAGCATGGGGTCCTCCTAGTACAGGGTCTAGTGTACAAGTGCACACCCATGAAGCCTGTCTTGGTTTAAGTGTATAATTCTAAATATGATCAGCAAGTGAGCAAGAGATATAGAGAAAAGGACTAAGTAGTAAAACTAGGAAGATATTTAATGTAAACAAGACAGGAACAAAATAAAAACGTTTGATATGAGCTTGGTCGTGGTTCCAGGCTCATCCAGCAAAGCTGAATGGTTGCCTCTGGTTTTTGCAATTTTCAATTGCTAGGGGAATTTTATGAGTTTGGACTTTTGCATGACAGATTGATTTGGGGTGTTACCACCCACAGGGCAACTCCAGTTTCTCTATAAACTTCTTCATCTTAAAAAAAAAAATCACTTCTAGTAGTAAATGGTATTTTGAAGTCCATTGTCTGCTAAAAAGCAAAAGAAAACCCATTTTTTGATGCAAGTTTCACTTTGGCAGACATACAGATGAGGAAGTAGAAACAGAAGCAGAGAAATACAGGCTGTCAGTGTGAGTGTAGCTTTCTAACTGGTCAAGTGATATGCAAAGCAGCCAGACAGAACCTGGTGACTAAAACAAAGTGGGAAGATTAAACCATCGCAGAAATATTCAGGAATAAATACTGAATCTGTTTCTTATCACGTGACATAAGGTTGCTTTGAGTGTTAGATTTCATAATAGTTTACCTTAGTTGCTAAGGGGTTGCAAACATACCGGGTTGGATGTCAGAGTCTGTGGCGGTCTGTGCACTGGTAGCTGGTTGAAAGCAAAAGACTGACCTTTATCCTGGAAAAATATGCTCTTCTCCCTCCTCACTCTTCCCGGAGTCTAAATGATTCCACGTCATGACCTACATTGAGTAGACCTTGATATGTACAAATGGCCTATTCAGAGTTTGAAGAGGTAACTGTAATAGGTCCCAGAAAAAAATTCGTATTAGTATGCTCCATTGCCACAGCTAACCCCTGGCTTATCTAGAGATTGCTTACATCTGCTTCAGTGCATCTGACTGCTTCAGGTTCAAAATATCCATGGGGCGTGGAGGCAGAGTAACAAGCCATCAGTGCGTGTGATAAAAAAGATAGTCCCCATCCTCTGCGTGTTAGTATTTTGGAGTGACAGGGCCAGGAGGGAGCACATAAGAGCAGGCTGGGAAAGAGAAGATTATTATTAACATATCCAGTATCATTGCTAGCATCTCTTGAATTTTTGTGGGCTAGTGGGAGTTAATACAGTCCCCTTCTGCATTCTGATGAGCTGTAACTTTGAGATAAAGAGCTGTTATATTATTCTAAGAATGTGGCCCAGGCAATAAATATGGTCTTGAGTTCACATTTGGACAAAATTTTATTCTGTCTACATTGAAGTGAGATTACAAAGGCCTTTTCCTCGACATCATGTAGTCAGAGCCTGGCTATCAGCTCTTCTCTAAACAAAACTGTCTGGTTTGAATAAGTGTCTAATTGGTCCCTCCTTTGCCCTATACACCTGGAAGGATACTTTGTTAGTGTCTATTTAGATGCAAAGTTGTAGGGTAAAGAATGTTTCTTGAGCTATCTTGTATCTATAAGAGATTTTATATCATTCTCTTGTAACCCTGTAACTCCTCTATGAGAAAAGTATTACTGCCAAACCCACCCCGTGACATAGATAAGAACTTACTGTTCAGAGAAGAAAATAAGATAACGTATTTGTCCAATAACCAGGGAAGATTCATTAGTTTGGATTGTAGTCTGGTGGGTTGGTTTGGGGCTTTTATCACCCAGAAAGTAACTCTAGAGTTTAGCTGTAAACTTTATCTTTTAAAAAAATGTATATAAGTAGTGGTTCTAGAGTTCATACCCAGTCTACTGGAACATATTCCTTCCACAGCCCTCTACGAAAGCTAGGCCACTGTGAGGTTGCGGACTTTAGGGTATGATTTGTGTGTGTGTGTTTTAACTTTTATTTTAAGTTCAGGGATACAAGTACAGGTTTGTTATACAGGTAAACTTGTGTCATGGGGGTTTGTTGTACAGATTATTTTATCACACAATATGATTTTGTGGATTTTTTTTTAACTTTTATGTTCCTGTATGGCTCAAGCAATTAGAATTTTCTATAGGTATACAAAAATCCATGCATTTTAAAAAATCAAGAGCTCATTTTCCAATGTTAAACGTAGTCTCTTAACTTCTTATTAAATATGGGAGATATTCAGAATTCTATAATCCATGCTATTAAGGATTGAGTTTCTCTAGAATGACAGTAGGTGGCATTTATATTTCTTTGCTTGTTTTGCTGTTACTGCTTTCATTGAGGTTATGACATGTATGACTTTTTCAAAGATGAATTTCAAAAACTCAGTGTAATCATACATAGTCCATGGTCCTGTAACAAATGCTAGACCACTGTAAGGTTGTGGACTTTAGGGTATGATTTTGTGGATTTTTTAACTTGTATTTTAAGTTCAGGGATACAAGTGCAGGTTTGTTATATAGGTAAACTTGTGTCATAGGGGTTTGTCGTACAGATTACTTTTATCACCCATGTATTAAGCCTAGTACCCGTTATGATTTTTCCTGATCCTCTCCCTCCTCACACCCTCCACCCTCCAAAAGGCCCCAGTGTGTGTTGTTCCCCTCTATGTCTCCATGTGTTTTCATCATTTAGTTCCCACTTATAAGTGAGAACGAGCGGTATTTGGTTTTCTATTCTTGTGTTAGTTTGCTAAGGATTTTGTTAGATGCCTTTCCTGTATTAAACTCACATTAAAAATTTTCAGAGGCTGTTTTAAGAAAGTACATAATCAAGATCAGCATTTTGGTATAATTTGAAAGTATAGCATCTAATGAAGAGCTTGCTACACTAACCATGGTACTATTTGATTCTAATGTCTGTGTTTATTACATCTTTCATTGAGTTGGCTTGCCAAAAGGATAGATTGCGGTAATTTATTTAACGAGGAAGCTAGCATTCCAGAGTCCTCTTCATGTCTAATATCTAGCAGGATTAAATTTACTATATATCGCAGAAGTTATTCCAAATAAGAGAAGACTATTATCATTTATATTTTTGGTAGCAGAGAAAACTTACAGGATGTTTATTACAAAAATATTTTTATACTATTTGGACTAGTACTATACATGTTAGCAAGACTAACAGATTAAGGCACATTTAAAAAATCCAACTAGTCAGTATAGGTGTTCCCATCATTTTATGGCTGTTTCAACGCTGGATTTGTTTGTCTATTTTTAGGCTAAATTGATGTGAAAGAGTCTGACTGGAACAAAACTGATGGTTTTCTTTGAATGGCGTTGGAACATGTATGGGTGTGGTTTGTACTTTGCCACATTCTTTTCTTACCTTTATGTCCTCTCTCTGCAGTGCATTTTCTATGTAGATTGTTGCAGCAATACTAGCCTGAAAATAAGCAGGAATTCAAAAAAGATTAACCAACACTAGAGAAGCTTAGGAATGTTTACAATAACAGGTTGCTTAAAAGTAGATGGCAAAGCTTAGGGAGATTTATGAGCTGTAAAGATACATATTCCTGTTTCATTGGGATGATCTTAATTGTAGTAAATCATGTAAACTTTGTAGTAAATCTTGTTAAAGGGTTTTCCAGGCTTACAATGGTCTCTTATGCAAGGACAGCCTTAGTGGTAGATGAATTGGACAGTAAATTCAGCAATGTGCATGATATGATTTTATATCCAAAGACAGTCTCTTAACTTGTGCCTCACATCCTGCTCATGGTTTGGACAGTTCTTTACCTCAAGGTTTTGCCATCTGTTAAGGGAAACCTTCTGCTCTAGGAAAAGGCAACACTAATGCTGATTCAGTTATTTACCCTTGAGGGTGAATTTTTTTTTTGTTTTTTGTTTTTTGCTGTTGTTCCTTCATTAAAAAGGACACAATTAGTTTGATCTTGAGGACTGCCAGATGAAATCTAACTAGTATGATACATTTTAGCAAGAATAACAGATTAAAACATATTTTAAAAATCCAACTAATCAGGATTAGAATATTCAGCGATGTAAATAGAGTGAACAGATCTATTAACGAGGGTTGTCGATATGACAAAGGGAGAATCTGTTTACAGTCTTAAGATGTGGTTTCTCCGTGGCCTCAGTATCCCAAGTTATTTGGGGAAAATTCTATTTTGAGCTCAGGACATGAAAAACGGAACCAGATCAAAGGTTTTTGTTTCTGTTTGTAAAGAAGGAGATACTGCTGTTTCTGCTTCCATACCATAATCAAAAAGAAAAAGCCAAAGCAGTGATGTTAGCTTTGGTTTTTTCAGAATCTTAACCTCTAGGTTGTAGAAAGCAAAGCCTTCCAGAAAGATCCCTCTGTCCGTAAGTATCAGAGCAGTCAATTTCAGTGGGATAAGGGCAAGCAATGAGCACCAGGGGAGAATTTCAGAATGCAGTGTCCAGGACCATATCCCCAGTGCATATATCTTGGAGTGAGGAGATCTTACATATTTCTTAAAAGCAATTGACTTATTTTGATATGATGCTATCATTGAGAACCTTCTGGAAGTGTTCTTTCGAGGGATTGTTAAAAAAAAATCCAGCCCTTATGACATGCTTGTGATTTATTATATTTGGTAGTTGGAATTATGTAAGGATGTGAAGATGCAACCACTAGCATTATTCAAGCACTGGTGTGTAGTAGTGATGTTCTGGAATGTTGCATTCCCACTCTATTTCACTATATATACTTACCTTCTGGGTTAAACTTATTGCTAAAATAACACTTGGCCCACTAGTACCTTCTAAAGAAGGTCTGCGTGGCATTAAGTGTTAGTGTTTTGCCAGACTGGTTTGGTCGCCTTCCTTACGTATATTTATTTATAATCTAAAAAGGAAAATAAGCTCCACCAGCTTGGTTGTTTGTATTTTTATTTTAAGAAATTGGGTTCGGTTTAAAAAATAACCTTACTCATTTACATTTGCAGGTTAGGATAACAGGAATCGTTGACTGTAATTAAGGACAATTTCAATAAATGCCTTTTAATGTGCCTTTAGCAGAGAAGCTGAAACAATTTTAGAAAATGGTATGTTATTTGCTTTATCTCCTACTGTTAGGCTTACCAATAGTTATTCTTTTTTTTTTCTCCCCTCAGATGTACATCCAGACAACAACACTTACTGTCTCCATGAGTTTAAGTGCTTCAGTGTCTCTGGGCATGCTCTATATGCCCAAGGTTTATATTATAATTTTTCATCCAGAACAGAATGTTCAAAAACGCAAAAGGAGCTTCAAGGCTGTGGTGACAGCTGCCACCATGCAAAGCAAACTGATCCAAAAAGGAAATGACAGACCAAATGGCGAGGTGAAAAGTGAACTCTGTGAGAGTCTTGAAACCAACAGTAAGTCATCTGTAGACTTTCCGATGGTCAAGAGCGGGAGCACTTCCTAATAGATGTACGTTGAACATTCTTCTCCTAGTCTTGGGGATTGTGCTACATGTTTCCAGGGGCATGGTGGTACCCACATACCGTTACACCATCACATTTAGAACCATTTGGTGAAAAGCAAATGGTCTCAAGATGAGAGGCTGTTCTACAGAGTACAAACTTGCTCACAAAATCTCTTTTACAAAGCATGACATTTCATATCTTTCTTTTGAAGCATTATGAAACTTGATATTTGAAAGCATCATCTTTTTATAAAAGTTGTATTTTAGTACTTAGAAACAATTCCACAATTTTTCTTGTTCAATATTGGGTGCTTTTTATAGTATCAATAGTTTACTGATATTTATGGAATATGCTACTACAGATCTTACACAAATAAATGATGTTATTTGTGCCTTTAGGGAAATGAGAACTCTAGTTAGCCAATACATGTAGTTAAGTCACAGTCAATACTTGTTTGTCCCACGTGGTCCCCTTTCCTTGGGCTTCCTGAGGGCTTCCCTTGACTTCACTTCTTGGATTTATTAAGATAATTAAAGTTCTTCTTAAAAGGCTCATGATCCTGGAAATAGAATATTTTCTACAGCCACCTTTCCATTTTTTTATTTTCTTTACCTATTTTCTTCTCTACAGTCCACCCAGGAAGGAGCACATGATAACAATACACAGAAATCTGTGCTCAACCAGTAGAATTTAACTGATCTATTGAAGCCCATTTTGGTATCTATGAAAGAGTGGCAAATATAGATTGAAGATTTGTATGGTAAAATACCAGAAAGCTGAATATGGTAAACATTACAACTTTACCTTACTGGGTTCTACAGATGAATCAAAAAAGAAAGAAAAGCAAAGGTACTTGTGTTAGAGTGGCTTCCAGTCTTTTGGAATATAGCATAGGTATTCAATATTTGTTTTTTCTGTTTGAAACAGGAGCTTGCTCTGTTGCCCAGGCTGGAGTGCAGTGGTATGATCTAGGCTAACTGCAGCCTCTACCTCCTGGGCTCAAGTGATCCTCCCACCTCAGCCTTCCAAATAGGTAGGACTGCAGTCATGTGCCGCCATGCCCAGCTAATTTTGTTTGTTTGTTTGTTTGTTTGTTTTGTAGAGGCAGGGTCTCACTATGTTGCCTAGGCTGGTCTCTAACTCCTAGGCTCAAGTGATCCTCCCACCTAAGTCTCCAAAAGTGCTAGGATTACAGGTGTGAGTTACCACACCTGCCCAGGCATTCAGTAATTAAGGACAAAATCCTATGCAAAAATATTCTCTTCCTCTCATATTCATCCAGCAGTCTGTATCCCCTATTCTCTATACTTTTGACACTAAATACAAGAAAAAACTAAAAAATAATTTTATTTGGTTTAATTATTGTAGCAACTTACGGTCTACATTCCATCTACAAACCTTCTTTTCCATCAAGATTTCTGGATGAACATTGTCTACTCTAATTTACCATACACAGAACTATCCCGTGATAGTTAATTAGCATTGCTTAATTAGACATATTGGTTTCAGTTACTGTCAGCTTACCTGGAATCATTAGCCAGATTGGTTCTAAAAAGATTACCTTCAGGTCACCAATACCAAATTTAGTCACATGTAGAGAAATGAACTTTACAAGAATTTCACAAACGCCCCCCACATATTCACCTTTCTGCAAACATGAAACCTTGTGAAGTAAGAAATATGAGAAGCAAGGTAAGGATGGGCTTTAGTAACAAATCATTACAATCATCTCTGAGTATAGGTAAGCAGTTTACTAATGATAAACCTATTTCATAATTGCCATTAAAGGCATCAAAGTACAATGCTTGCGATTTGAGGACAGAATTTTATCTTTATTCCTACCTTGAGAACATCAGTGTAGGAAGTTGAAACCTATTATAGGATGCCAATAAACTGCTGTTGGCCAGTGATATAATTTGAACACTGGCATGTCTCAGTATGACTCACCAGAGTCTATTGTTATACCTGTTTTTCTCGATCTCTGTTTTTTTTTTGTTTTGTTTTGTTTTTTTTTTTGTTTGTTTGTTTGTTTTTTTTTTTAGCAACAATCCAGAAAACTTTATAAAATATGGTTGCCAAATAAAAGAACCAAACTTAGAGTAATATAAATATCAGTCATCCAGACTCACCTTTGGAAAGTGGTGGAGAAAAAATTTAATAAACTTTTTCAACACTTTAAAGAATAAATAGATGCCCTGAAAAACAAAATTCTCAGTATTGATAGGAACTAATCTCATATTGTTGAAGTAAATCTCATACATACACTGTTTTCCTTTGGTTATTTCCTGTTAATGTTGAGTTGAAATGGAAATTATATAGCATGCATGTATTTCTCTATTTTCTCTAAAATAAGAATGAAAGACTGCAAAAACAAGGCCTATTTGGTGGGTAAGCCTATAATATTCTGGAGGAGTCAGATGCTCACTTTTAGAAGGTCAGGTAAAGTCAAAAAGTGAATCAAGATAATATCAATTACTGCCTAAAAAAAAAGGTTTAATTGTACTTTGGAGATTTTAGTGCATTGATCTTTTACAGGAGTATAATTTGGTTTGAATAAGTTGGGCCCAAGTAAAGTGATTATGGTGTACTCATACAGGAGAGAAAGATGTATGACATCTTTACACATCCTTCCACAATCCTACTCCAGGTCACCATTTTTAACCTTTGTTCACTTACATGGCCATTCTACAATGAAAGGGTAAATTTGTGTCCAAGATTTTAAAGTTCCTAAAGTTACACAGAATAAATGTAAGTAATATGAAGCTGGATGGGAAACCAATGAATGCCGTGTTAGTTGCTGAATTTGCAGACTATAGTTTACATTTTTAAAAAAGGTCAAGTGTTATTTCACAACAGAGTGTGATGGGAGTTAGAAACAAAGTTGATATATATGAATTTTGCCAACTGTACCCAATTAACAAATGCTGTACGTAGTATTCTTTAAGCTATGTTCATGAATAATTCATGAAAACAGCTGCTGCTGGAGGTAGATTTGTTTTCTCTAGCTTATGAACACAGTGTGGTGCACACAAGGAAATTAATTTACTGTTGCTGTGCTCAAAAACTGATTTTCATATGAGCATATTCATCACCACTGTGAAAAAAATCTCCCTATGAACTCATCTGTACATCTCTGATTCATTTTGCTCTATAGTACTTCTGGGATAAAGATTCTTGCGAGATATCTGCCACCCACAAAGTTTGTCCCTTATCATTGCTTTCATGTTGACTAAATCATCTGTTTCCAGAGCCTTACACTTCCTTTTCTAACCAGTAGAAAAATTAGCATTACTCTCCTTTTGTGAATTCTATTCTCAATTCTCAATAGAATCCTACCACTTTCTTTCTAGAAACAATGTTTAAGAGTTCAAAAAATAATATATAAATTTTTAATTAGCTACAGATCCCCAAAGTTGGAAAGATCCTTAAAACTGGTCTGATCCAAACTGCCATCTGTCGAATGGACATCTTCTGAAAACTATATTGTTCAATATCTATCAGCTCTTGTTACTCTATTTCAACCATAATTCTTTTTCTAGCTATATACAAATTTTATAACCATTTCCTACATTTTAGTTATTGTTGAAAATATTGAACAGTGCAGGAAGTTGGATGACCCTTTTAACAGTCATTTTTATCACTCTTATGACAATTTTTCTCCACCTTGTCTGTGAAGACTAAAGTCCTTCAAAAACAGAACCAAAGAACAGATTTTATTTTCTTAGAGGAAATTTAGAGGCATATGAGAGCATTATATAAATTAAAAATGAAAAGTAAAAGTGAGTGATCATAGAAAATCATTGTGTTTCACTTCACACCAAACCAAATGTAACAAATGTTTTACCTTTGGAAAGGTTAAGTAGAAAGTACAACTCCATTAGGTCTCATGTATGGTTCATGGAAAGAAAAGGAAGGAAGGAAGGAAGGAAGGAAGGAAGGAAGGAAGGAAGGAAGGAAGGAAGGAAGGAAGGAAGGAAGGAAGGAAGGAAGGAAAGAAAGAAGGGAGGGAGGGAGGGAGGGCGGGAGGGAGGCTGGCTCTGTATTGATTCTTCCAGATTACAGCTGTTCCATCCCAGTCTATTCTGCTTTCATCCTTACAGGAACTCAGTATTGTAGGTTTTGAACCAGTGATAAAACTGAGGCCCGGTAACCTGGCCCAATGACTTTTTTTCCACTCATTTTGCAGGGACTAGAATGTAGTTCAAAACCAGGTCTAAAGTCTACTTCCTTTGCACTGTGCCACAGTAATAACTTAGAAGGGTAAGCAATGTGGATAAGATAAGCAAATATGTCAACTATTTTTAGCCTGAAGCTCATAATATTCAATGAAATAAAAAATAACAGAACACATCTGTAGTAGCACTTCTTAGGGCTATCTGAGTTAATTTTAGTGGTTGTGAATTTTGTATGAACTTGGTCTCTGGTAAGAACTTGTCTAGTCCATCAATAGTGTCACTACAATGGAATGAGTCTGATTGTCAGTTATTTCAGAGGAGGAACTTTACAATTTCTAGTCTTATTCGATGTTCAATAAATACATTATTTTCTAAAAATCTGTTTCATCCTGAATTGGATTCATGTATTGAAACACATACATTCTTTGCTTTTTAAAATATCTTTTATCTTACCGTTATTCATTCCAGAATTACACAAAAAAATAGGACATCACATTTGAATTTTAGGACAGAGATTCATTGCATCACATCTTTCAAAAATACAAAGGAATTATTTGAATTTAGATTTATATTCTCCAGAATCTTAGGCATGAGTATATTTTGGCAAAATATCTCTGTAATGGTCTTACAATAATGAGTTTTACTTTATAGTATGTTGGTAACAGAACGATTAAACATTTCTTTTCAGAGTCTTTATTTTCTTAAATATCTTCATTTGTCTCCATTTGATGAAACCAAAAGAAACCATAAATATGCAATGGCAATTCACATATTTACCATTCTATATATTTGATATTTTAGCATGTTTACCTCTAGAGTCTAAGATTATTGTGTATTTTTAAGTGGAAGATGTATTCATTCTCATAGGACAGCTAATTATAATTACTTAACTTTTTTGGTCATTACATCAGCCTCTAAGAATTGAGGTCTTTGACATAGGTAGTAAAAAATATTTTTTGTATTTTGTAGGACAGATAATTGGTCTGTTCTTTCATTTTACATATACGCAAATGCAAAATTTTACCAAAACATTAAAGATTAGCACTTTTATATTTTTAGTTTTCTAGTAAATATCTATATACTATAAATGAGGCTACTGACTTTGACATATTAAAATTGCTGCAGCATTTTTATTTCTGCTGTTATTTAGTTTTTACTACAGTCACGCATTGCTTAATGACATGTTCTAGGAAATGTGTTGTTACGCAGTTTTGTCTTTGTGCAAACATCATTCAGTGTACTTACACAAACCAAATGGTATAGCCTACGACATACCCAGGTGATATGGTATAGCCTAGTCTACCTAGGCTACAAACCTGTACAGCATGTTACTGTCCTGAATTGTGTACACAATTGTAATGCAATGGATATTTGTATATCTAAACGTATCTAAACATAGTAAAGACACAGTAAAAATAGAGTATACAAGATAAAAATGGTATACGTGTAAATAGGGCACTCACTATGAATGGAACTTGTAGGACTGGAAGTTGCCCTGGGTCATTAAGTGAATGAGGGGTGATTGAATGTGAAGGCCTAGGACATGGCAGTACTGTAAATTGCAACCTTTGCCTCTCGGTTCAAGCAATTCTCCTGCCTCAGCCTCCTGAGTAGCTGGGATTCAGGCATGTGCCACCACACCCGGCTAATTTTTGTATTTTTAGTAGAGACGGGATTTCACCATGCTGGTCAAGCTTGTCTCGAACTCCTGACCTCATGATCCACCCGCCTAGGCCTCCCAAAGTGCTGGGATTACAGGCGTGAGCCTCCGCACCCGGCCACTGTAGATATTATAAAAACTCTATACTTAGACTACACTAAATTTATTTTAAACATTTCCTTTTTCAATAATATACTATTTTAGCCTTCTATAACTTTTTAGTTTATAAACTTTTTATTCTTTTTACATTTTGACTTGTTTGTTATAAAAACTTAAAACACAAACACATTGTCCAGCTATAAAAAATATTTTCTTTATACCCTTACTCAAGGATAAAATTTTTTCTATTTTTACGTATTCATTTTACTTTTTAAACGTTTTGTGTTAAAAATTAAGACACACACACACACACACACGCTAGCCTAGGCCTCCACAGTGTCAGGATTATCGATATCACTTCCACCTCCACATCTGATTCCACTGGAAGGGCTTCAGGGGCAATAACAAGCATTGAGCTGTCATCTCTTGGAATAGCAATGCCTTATTCGAGAATACCCCTGAAGGACCTGCCTAAGGCTGTTTTACAGTTATCTTTTTAATGTATAAGTAGAAGAAGTGCACTTTAAAATAATGATAAAAAGTATAGTGTAGTAAATACTTCAACCAGTAACATAGTCTTTCGTTATCATTATCAAGTATTATGTACTGTATATAATTGTATGTGCCATGCTTTTTCATGACTGGCAGGATAGGAAATTTGTTTACACAACAAACCACAAACATGTGAATTATGCGTTGTGCTAAGTGTTGTGTTATGTGTTCACTGGGTGATAGGAATTTTTCAGCTCCGTTATAATCTTATGGGACCACCTTTATATAATGTGGTCTGCTGTCGAGCTGAAACGTCGCCACGCTGTGCATGACTGAGAATGTTTAAAAATAATGAATAACATGCTGTAAAAGCTGGGTATTGTAAAAAAGTCATTACAGGACTTGAATTTTAAAATCATATTAACAAAATGATGTATTATTATATACTATTTTAAGTTGTCCTCATTTATCTTAACAGCTTCCTCTACCAAGACAACATATATCAGCTACAGCAATCATTCAATCTGAAACAGGGAAATGACACAATCTGAAGAGATGTGGTATATGATCTTAAACAATGAACATGAGACTGCAAAAATTCACTCCTGGAGATCTCCATAGACTACAATCAATCAAATCAATAGTCTTGTAAGGAACAAAAATTAGCCATGAGCCAAAAGTATCAATAAACGGGGAGTGAAGAAACCCGTTTAATACAATAAAACCAATGAGTGTCAAGCTAAAGTATTGCTTACTCATGAGCAGTTAAAAAACAAAATCACAAAAGGAAAACTAATGTTAGCTTGTGAAAAAAAAATGCTGTTGAAATAAATCATGTCTGATGTTATTCTTGTAAGTATTTTTCTGTGATTGTGAGAACTCCCGTTCCTGTCCCACGTTGTTCAACTTGTATAAGACAATGAGTCTCTTTCTTGTAATGGCTGACCGGATTGAAGCCCTGGGTTGTGCTAAAAATAAATGCAATGATTGATGCATGCAATTTTTTATACAAATAATTTATTTCTAATAATAAAGGAATGTTTTGCAAATGTTGAGAGTTGTTTCGTTCCAGTTTTAAAGCTAGGGAAAACTCTTCTTTCTAGTTGGCACTTCCGCTGTTTTTTAGCTCCTTCTATGAAAGTGCTGATGTTCTGAGGAAATATTTCTTTGAGGAATGTGTATTTGTACATTTGTGTGCATATGAGGAAGATTGTCTTTTATTCCTATATTAAAAGCATTATTTGTGTAAGACTTTGTGAATATTTCAAGATTTCTGTGGTAGCTTTTCATAGTAACTGCTTCTTTTATGAAGAATCAAGCAATAGTTTGAGGTAAATTGCTTTGAGTTAATTAACAAATGATGAATTAAACTTTGGAGAATGGAATATGAAAATTACCATTTGAAAGTACATCAAAACATGTCACTGAAATTCCCTATTACATTCCTAAATCAAAACTTTTGCATAATGAAATATCCTGTGGTATGTAGTATTAACCTTTTCTCACCTGGGTATAGAAATCACTGAAATCAGTGAAGTAATGGGCCTTACCTAGTACATTCTTCAAAGCAGAGAATTAGCATATTTATTCCCTTGGCACCACTAAAGAAGCCACAGTTCAGATAACATGTCAATGCTTTCTTATTTTCCAAATGAAAACATTCATTGGTTCATAGAACAGTATCATTAAAGAGAGAGGAAATAGGGAGCCTGTCTCATGCTAATAAACCATGCCAGAGTGGATAAAGGGAGGCTGATAATGGCTTTCGAATCTGTTACCATTTTTGTCATGGGCTCCTCTATGCCATACAATCCCAGACATCCATCAAGTCAATGGGTCTCCACAATCATTTTGTTAGTGAATGTTCTCTCTGCTGAGTTAGCTTGGATGGCTCATTGCACTCCTTATAGATATAAAGAGCTGTCTGTGCTCCGTAGCTTCAACCCAGTTACTGACAGTTACTTTATTTAACAGAGAAGTTTGAAGTAGTATAGTGCAAGTTCCTTCAACATACAGTGACATTTCCTAGATAGCTACAAAGATATATTGCTGCATATAGAAGCAAATGTGTATCTTTTCGCTTTTTGTTGAGTTTCTCCTAATAATAATGGTTGTTGTAGATAATATTTAAATCAAGGAGTAAGGGCATTATTTTCAAGTTTTCAGATCATCTGAATTACTGATAATGCAATCCTGTAATCAGGATCCTAAACCCACCTCTAGGTGTGCCTTTCTAGATAAGACTTAGACTAAGCAAATAAACCCATTACTGCATATTAAGTATGTTGTGTCATGTCGCTCAGTACCAATAGCCATACAAGAAGTAATTATAATTGTATTTTAATTTTTAAGTTGATAGGTTTTTTTTTTTCATTTTGGAGATGGTTTGTAGTTTATAAGATGTTTTTTACTTCATTTTAACTAAGTGTCTATATTTTTGGTTGAGAAAATTGCTTGAATTATATAAGCCTTGCATTTCGTTCAGAGAGCAAAACTCAAGTATATTTTTATTTACTAATTTCATTTACTAATTGACTCTAATCAGGTTCGGTGGATGTGACAGGGTGATTATGAGAGCTAAGCTGGCTCTCAGACCAAATGTGGGTTTTCACTATTATTGTTACTTAAAAAAATGTTAAAGTTCTAGGAAGAAAAATAAAATACCAAGCATAATTCATGACATTTCAAAATTCTTCTTCCTACTACCAACCTACCAACAGGTTGTTTTCCCTAAGTACTTTAACAAATAATTGACACTTGTTTGGGGTTATACAAAATCTTATTTAATTCACAATAAAGTTCAATAATAGCTCTTGTGGATTTACATATACCAGTCATCGCTTGTAACATTATCTCAGTGAGAAACATTCTGCTGATGAAACTACCACATTTTACAAACCTGCACGTTATGCACATGTACCCTAGAACTTAAAGTATAATAATAATAAATAAATTTAAAAAAAAAAAAAAGAAAAAAAAGAAACTACCACATTTTTCACGCAGTGGAAGGATAAACTCCCTCAGCCTCTTACAGTAGGAGCTGGGGAATTCTTCCTTCCACTGTGTTTATTTTCTCAGGGATTTTGCTGAGGGCTTGAGAGGTAGTCATGTAGGTGTAGGACAATGGCGGCGAGGTATCCTGCAGGAGGGATTTAGTATGTGCCAGTAGTGGATCATAAGTCCCATGCTTTAAAATGAACTGTCTGTGTACTATAGATAAGCAAATGCAAAGTTGCATGGAAAAAATGCACTATTATATTCTTTAGAATTGACCTTGTGTTTTATTCTGGCCAAGAAATGTCACATCTAATCTCAACATGCCAGAGGGAATGCTAAAAATGTAGCCTGAGGTAATATTCAGCAAATGTCACTAGTAGACAATGAGAGATATATTAGTGTGACCTTGGACCAAATCTGACCTCAGTTTTTAAAATATTTCTAGCTTATAATAGTTAATATTTAAAAATGTCTAAATCAATGATAGTTGATATGCCACAAACTAATCTTATTTTTAAACAAAACTACTCATAAATTTAAACATGAAGGATGACTCTTTGAACATGAACAGGAACCTAGTAACTCGATTTCTAGTGTTTATCATAAATTTTTACAGAAAATGTGGCATGTCAGATGAACAAGATTTTACTTTCTTAGAAAATTAAATACCATATTACATGAAATCTCACTAGGAACAGGAGTTTTTGTCATTTATGTTTTCTTCCTCTTTTAACACAATATATTATTTAACAATATTTCTTGAAAGTGTAGAAAGAATATTAACAATTTTCTAAACTATATTAGTCAATACTGATGTTTTATTCAGTCAGCAATTGGAAGAAATCACATTCTTAAATCCTATTATACAACCTTACCAGTTTTTCTCATTTCATTTTTGAGTTTCTGCTAATAAATTCCTTAAAAAATTGGTTGTCTTATTTTCATCCACTTTCTAGAATGAAATGGCCAGAAGTAACAATGAGACTGCATGCAAGAATGAGTGAGAATACTGAATTATAGAATACTCTTATTGTATACGATGATCTTTAGAAATGTTTCTTTTTGATTTTTTTATTATTCTCCTTTAATGAAGATGAAAATAGTGTAGAAAAATTTGACCACAGCTAGAAAAATAAAACATTTCCTTAAGAAGAAATTATTGTCTATGAATACTCAGAAAGTTGCAGACTGCCACTTGACAAGTGTCATATTACAGGGACAGTGGGAGAAAATAGCACATAATTTTATTTTTTTAAAAATCAATTTTCTATGACTATTCTATTACAGTTTTCTCTTTCAAAATTTTTTTGCATTATAATCTTTAGTGGTGGTGTTACTTTTGGGCATTTTTTTAAATTTAACCCTCCATAGGACATTCAGAATATTTTTGTTTGTTGAACTCAGTCTCTCATCACTGTGAAGTCTAATATTTTATTTTGATTTATCTATGTGTTTTAAGAGTGATAAGGATGGACATAAACAAATTTGACCTATGAAGTGTTTTTTCTAGTTGCCTACTGCTTAGGTGGTTATGGTAAATTAATTTTTACAAATAACTTGCTACAAAGTCATAAGGTAACAAGCATGGATCAAGGCCTATGAAAATCCAAGAATTAACCATGTAATAACTTGGATGGGAAGAAAGGGTGATGCGTTTATAGAAAACAGGAAAGACAAATGATAAATGTAATGTTTCAGGTTGTAAAGTAAGCATTATCAGGTTACTTGGCAATCAACTATGTCCCATTAGGTAAAATCAATAGAACATAGGTTAATTTTGAGATCTAATAAAAATATTAGTGTTAAAGCATAATTTTGTAGAAGTTAAAAGCAACTCTTATAACAAAAGTGAAATGAACAAGTCAAGGATTTTATTCAACTCATTACCTAATAAGGGAACAAATAAGATCTTGAAACTAGTCCAAAGAGTATTTTAGAAGCTAGTTTATACACACACACACACACACACACACACACACACAGAGAGAGATATATATGTATATATAAAATAAATCAGAGGATTAGATACAAAACTGGTTTAGTATCCTACAGTATAATAATAAACCATAACATTTCAGGTTGTATGTTCCATTGGACAGACATTATTTGCATTTCTACTAGAAAAAAACCATACTTATTAACCCCTATGCCTAAAGCAGTAAAGTAACTTTGTTGATAGACTCAAATGAAGCCCTCTACAGAAAGAACAACCATTCATATCTTTTGCCTATTGCTAAATTTTGGATAATTTCCGTGATGAGTGATAATTTATTGCTCTACTTTCCCTAACTGTAAACATTACATTGGCAACAAATGAATAATAAAGATCACAAACACACCAAAAATTACATGAAGGTAAAGCAGTAATGGAGAAGCTCTGGTATGGGGCTGTTGGAATTATTCTTTCCTATCTCAAATCTTAAGTGTATCTCCAATTCAGAACTGAATTGTATAAAATGATAAGGTGAATAACTGTGAATAAAAATGTACTTGCCTTCAGGTAACATCACTAACAATTCTACAAGTAATTTGTGAAAGTGTGACTTATTCCTTTTGTCCCCATCTGCCATCTTTAGTGAATACTTTCTCTCCTCTTTTGTAGTATATTACCCTAAAATGGGAAATCAGCTTTTCAAGAGTGTCCCTGAAGATGACAAACTATGGATAGTTTACTTATTTCCATGAGTGCCTTCTACTTGTCATTGGCTAACAACCCTGGCCCTTCCTAACAAAGCCTTCTTCAAATCCTGACCCCTGACAACTTCTAGGAAGGTGAAGCAAGAATGAAAGAAGCCATCTTAATCAAAGATGGGGAGAGGAAACAGGTATGATTAGTAGGGCTCTGCTTTTCTATAAACATCCTAGAATTTAATAACCTCTGTCTATCCCTTACTTCTGTCTGGCATCCTGAGCTCTGCAGAGCAGGGTAATGGTGAGTTTGGGACCATGGGACTCTCTATCCGTAGGGAGCCCATTTTCTGAGTAGAGTCTTAGCAGCGCTGGAGCTCAATGTTCCCTTTGAAGATCTTTACTAAACTCCTGGAAGAAGAAATGAGGCAGCACAAGGCAAAATTATAAAGTAGATGAAATGTGGCTTATTGACTTTTCTGTTTTTTGGATTTTTTTCCCTCATGATGTTCTCCAATTTCTTTTTACCTCTTTCCAATCTCACCCAGGTGACCAATATCCTCAGAGTACATTCTAGGTACTCAGTGATCCCTTTCCCACTTTCCGTCTTCTGACTCACTATTACTTTCCTCTGTTCCAATAATTCAACCTCAATTACCTTTCTATGTCAAACTTCCCTACATTCCCAACACACACAGATATCATAGAGGCATATCAAAGGCCCCAGGGGAAGCTATCACAGCTGGCTTTTAAGTAATAAACAATATAATTAAAATGGTTTAATCATTTATTTTGTTCAGAAAGTACCAGGTACCTTCTATGTAGCAGACATCGTGTAGGTGCTGGGAACATAACAGTAGAAAAAAATATTGGCGACCATCATGGCATTTATATTTCTGTAGAAGAGATGAATAGTAAACAAGATAAATACACAAATGTAGGGTATGTTAGCAAGTGATAAATGCTGAGAAGAAAAATAAATCAGGGAAAATGATGGATAGGAAAATAGTTTAAGAAGTAAAACTGTGAAGTGGAGGGCAGGGTTGGAATGTTAGGTAGGATGGCTAAGAAAGATGACATTTGAGTACAGGTCTAAAAAGATGAGGAATTAATCTAGGCAGTGTCTTGGGAAAGAGAATTTCAAGCTAAGAGCATCAAGGAGACAGGCCCTGAAGCAGCAGCTTGTCTAGACAAAGCAAAGGTGAAGGAAGTTAGGGTTGGAGTATAAGATCTTGTAGAGGCCTGGTAAGCCACTGAAAGACCTTCACATTTCACCCTTAGTGATAGGAAATCATTACAGGATTTTGAGCAGAGAAGTAACATGATAAGTATTAATTTTAATTGAGTCTTATCTGAGGTGAGATTAGCCTTAAAGAAGCCAATATCAGGAACACAGTCTTCCATTAGAATATTTTTGGATAATATAGGTTAGAAATGATCATGACTAGGACTGAGCAAAGCAGTGGAGGTGATGAGAAGTGGTCAGACTGGAAATTTTGAACAAAGGTCTGCCATCAGGATCTGCTTTAGTTATTATGTTGTCTTCTGGTATATAAGCTCCCTGTCTTTCAAGTGCTTGCCTTTTTTTTTTTCCATTCATTATTTCATCCATTCAATCATTCACTTTTTCATTCTTACAATAAAAGCAATGTGAAAAATCATATATTGATCATTATGTGGGGGTACAAGGAGCTCACTAACTGGGAGTGATGATAATATCTAATAATAACAATTATAATAAGAAGAATAATAATTATAATAGTTAAGATTATCATATACTTATATATCAGACACCTTGCTAAGCGCTATGGAGTAGGTCTGGCATTCACCTTATGGGCTAGGTGCTATTATTACTCCTATTTATAGATGATGAACTGGAAGCAAAAATTGATTAGCTAACTTGCTGTAGGTCATAGCATACATAGGTGCACAGCTGGGACTGAGCTGCAGTTTCAGACAAAATGTGCCAAATGAGAGTCAGAACAAAATGCTATGGGAGCCAGAATAGAGATACTCCCATTCAACTGGGAAAATTAGGTACAACCCTGTGAAAGAAGTTCCTGGAATTCTTTGATATGGTTGTTGATATCAGGTTTCATGAATTACAACCTGTTTCTAGGACAGTTATCAAATCTTCTTGGCTTTGGGAAATAGATTTAGGTTGGGGAATATTGTTTGGGTAAATCCAAGTTAGTGTCAACTTTTTATTTGACAGTTTTCATTTTTATTGATTTGTCCATAATGTGAAGTTTTTAGTTACCCGTGCACATCACAAGACCAGATATAGAATGTAGGCCTTTTTCTTTTCATAGCTCATGATTTGTTATATTATATTGAAAATTTTTCAAGTAATATGAAAAAAATGAGAAAAAATGATACTACTACTTGAGGGACTTATTTACAACTTAGGTTCACAAAAGTTAACCTAGTTATATAACTTGCCTTATTTAACTTTATTCAGAAATGTATCCAAATTGTAAGTGTGCTCTTGTTATACCCCTAGGATGGCAAGCTGTGATTGTTTTTTCATGCACAAGTAGTTTCTTGGGTAACTAGTGCATCAACTACTTCATAATACATAGCACATTATTATTATAATGTCTTCCAAACAGAAAAATCAGGGCCAAATATTATTAAAGCTCAATGTCAAATCCTTTCCCAGTAATTGAGCCAAGAATAGGACCTAACAATCCACAATACTGGGCTAACACCTCCTCTCCTGGACAACATGACCCCACCATCACCACTGCGTCTTGAACACTGTTATTACCTAATATTTACTCGACCCACAACCTTTGTATTGGTGTTAACAGAAACCATCTACATTACCAAAGTCTTTTGCAATGGAAACTCTTGGCAGAGCAAAAAAGGCAGACTTGGCAGTAATCTTGCTAAATTTTTCTGGCAGGTCTAAACCTTCTAGGTCACAGGGGAGAGGTAAAGTGTTTGGATACTTAGCTGACACTCACCTTTACTGGATACATCAACCAACTTAGCCAAAGAGGTTTCCTAGATGTTTTAAAGTTTTAACAATCTAGGTCCTATCCAGTTATCTTCACTCCCCAGCACGTATGCATGTGCACACACACACACATACACGCACATACTAACATGGGTAATGATTTTTAAGAAGCAAAAGCTAGGCCCCGTTTGAGTCACATGAAAGAAAAATTTCAAATGTGAACATTGTTAGACTCATCTTATTTTATAGCCAAGATTTCAGATCATGCATCTCTTATCAGGAAGGATCTGAGATGTGAAATAGATGTTTAATGGGGCTCTGAGGATGTTGGACAAGGACAACAGTCCACAGTGACTTTATGGAGTGGGTCACTGAAACAGAACACAGAAGGGTTTCAGTGTTAGGCCTTAACTATTATGAAGAAGTTGTAATAGCCTATTGTAGCAGAAACCTCTTATCAGCAAGTACCTAAATGCCAATTTACACAGTAGGGATTTTTAATTAACAGTGACAACTGTCTCTCATTGATGAGATTATTTTTTACTAGTGACGAATAAGAGAAGAATTCAGCTGATTCAACAGACTTAATTTTGAAATATATTGACTATATAATATTCAAATACAACTGCCATATCTGTGGGTCTCATTCTGCCTATAGAATAAAAAAGTGATATATTTCATCTGAAAAATAAAAGGATAATGTCTTCTTAATACATTCCTTATTGCTGTCAGCTTTAGAAATTCACAAGTGTGTTAAAATACATTTTAACTTAATTTTCACCATTAATACATAATAATTATTCCTTCTTTCAATCAGTATATGTTCTGAGGTCAGTATTAAAATCCAGGATGAAATGGCTTATGCTGAATTAAGCTAAATAAATATTTACAATTGCTTTAAACATGTGGTAATGACAAAGTTCAACTATACTATGGAATTGAAATCTTTAATGGACATATTTTGTTTAAAGGTTGTGTACAGGTCATTTGCATACCCACATGCTAAAATTTTTCTTTTTAACTTTTCATAGCTGGATAAAATCAATTTATGATTGCATAGAGCACAGATACTTCTTTTCAATGGAAAATAGCAGCAAATATTTAAGGTATGTTCTAAAATTGTATAATTTTAAAGGCTTACTATAATATAAATGCTGTAAGTATGATATGGCTGGTCCACCTACTAAGTTGACTGGCATTATATTTTGAAGCATAAAATACAAAAAGAAGCGTGTATATCATATATCAATAGATGGGGCTAATTAAACTAAAATATTAGAGGCCTATATAAATATATTTGGGCAAGTCATTTTACAAGCTAGGTAATGAGCAAACAGGGAGCCCAATTCTCATGTTTCTGCTACACACATATATTATCATTTCATCATGCTCGATATCATAGAACGACCTAAAGCTAGTCCTTTTAAGATAGTGCATCAATCTATAAGCCTAAAATTAGTTCAAAATAACAAGTTTTAAAAGACAATCCATAAATATGCCTTTCTTCTCTTTTCTGATTAGTAACCACTGGCCCCAGCAGTTCACTTTGAGGGTACATAGGACACAAATGTTTCAAAAAACGTATAAAATGAAAATTCTTTAAATACTCTTTTAATCCAGTACTTCTCCAAGAGTTGTATGAAAACCACTTGCATCAGGATTAAGAGGAGTGCGGTTTGTAAGGTAGATTCTGAAGACCTGCTGAATTCTACTGAATTAGAATTTCAGAGTATAGGACTCTAGATTTTAAATTCGTACCTGTGAGAGTCCAGTACTCAATATATTTGAGAACCATTCGATTGGAGGAATAAGTTGAAAGAACTCTGTTATATACACAGTTCAGCCTAAGTATAGTTTTTTTTCTGTTAAACTTTATTATTTTTAGCCTAAATTTGATCAGTTCTTTGCACTGAATTTTGATTATGTATAAGTATATGAAGATTTTAACAGAATATGAAATTACAGTAGTGTGTAAATGACCAAGACCATTTGTAGCTCCTATATGGTATGAAGACTTTATCTCAGCGTTCTTCTTAATCTCAATGAAAAATCTTTTCCATACAATAGTGATTTATCATTCTCTATTTAATAAAGCCTAGAGCCAATACATTTACTGTTCAGTCTGGTAAACTTGAAAAGACTTTCCTATGATCTCACTGTCCCTATTCCAGCACCACACCCTAATGGGTAGAATTGCATTTAAACATGCATATGAATAATAGGGATCATCTTCCCACCAATATTTTGCTCTTATATCTCAAACAAAGACATAGTTTGTCATGTCGTCGGTCACTAGGGAGTAAATATGGCATGCAGAATCGATGAGATTCTAACTATTAGCAATATAGTAATATATAATGAGTCTTCTTTATGGATATTACAAATTATTCTTTAAGAATCCTTAAAATGTTGACCTGCGTGCATATCTAAGTTTAATGTCATCTATCTTCTTGGTCCATATTCCTCCTCATGTTACCAAACTTTTTTTTCTCTTTCTCTCTTTTTAAAAAATGATGGAATGCATTTTTGCATAAATAAAAAATGCTTAAGTACTCATGATGTGTTTTTCTCAGCACTTTGCATCTCTGTGACATGGAGTAAAGCCTATTAAGACAACAGAAGCTCTCTCTATTGAAAAGTCAGAACCTAATAAACCCTCTCTGAGAAGGACCTCTTCCCTAATTGAATAGTTGGATAATGGTGTGTGGTTTGTCATACCACTGTCTTTGTTTTCTATAAATGCTAACAATTGTCTTTGCATTTAGGTCAGTATGATGTAATACTCTTTAAAGGCAATGGAACTCATTCAGTGTTAAAATAAGGATAGTGATCAGACATAGAAATAGTTTGTCACATCCTCTTTTTAAGTTAGATTATGAAAACCTGATGAGTTAGACCTACTGAATTAGAACTTCAGGGTATAGGGCTCTAGATTTTAAACTAGTACCCGTGAGAGTCCAGTACTCAATAAAATTTGAGAACTATTAGGTTAGATGGAT
Source organism: Macaca fascicularis (assembly GCF_037993035.2). Classification (NCBI taxonomy): domain Eukaryota; kingdom Metazoa; phylum Chordata; class Mammalia; order Primates; family Cercopithecidae; genus Macaca; species Macaca fascicularis. The sequence goes on along the minus strand of NC_088377.1, from coordinate 168,091,681 downwards.
GAATTGAAGGAACTCTCTTAAATTACTGGAGTGTTACTGCAATAATTCGATCAAATCTGAGGGCAGTCATAGTTGAACAGAGATAGTAACAAACAAGAATAATCAGATGAACATGAACTGAAATCATTATACTATAGTAAGTTTTGAAGGAAAAATAGAAAGAACTAAGCATGTTAAGTTAGAAGACAAGACTTAATTCAAGAGCACTAATACCAGTTACTTGGGCTTGCTTAGAAGTGGGATGGAAATTTGGTTAAGTTATAAGGTATATTTAAACAATGTTACAAAGTTTCAGACAGAAGCTATGTGACTGTCTCTTAGAAATGTGCAGAAATTTCTTGTTTTAAGCCATCAGGTGTGACTAGATGACCCCTCAGTTTATTCCAGCATTCATGGGCTGCTTACTTACAATGCGCCAATCACCCTGCTAGGGGCTGCAAGGAACACAAAGGAGAAAAGACACCATCTGTTTTCTCAGCTGTGATAGATGTTAGAAGAAAAGCAAAAAATCCTATGGGGTTTCACCATAGGGATATGTTTAATTGTTAAGATTCTCGGATTTGTGAGTCCCTTTTGAGATTCATCATGCAGTTATTAGAGTGATATTGAATAGTATTCAAAATCTATCAAGTATAATTAACCTGGAAAAGAAAAATTATCTTTGATAGTAGAGGACTTAAGTCAAATCCTCTAACAAGTATACCATGAGCAGAGACTGCCATGAGTAAATGTGAGAGATTGTAGGATGTTACTAGAAAACGATTTTTTAAGCATCTGCTCAGGATGACTAATATGCCAGCGTGATGCAGGTCTTTCAGGTACACATGTATAAAATCTATATTCACTGACAAAAGCAAACATCAAAATGCAAATACGAGGACATTAAAATTTATTTTAAAATTCAATCTCATTGATCTGTACTTTAACAGCAAACCACATAGATCACATTAAATAGTTTTCTGACTTTCAGCCTAATATAAATTTCAGGTTTCTGGAAATGACATGATCTATTTTTGTTTCTTTTTGTACAGTTTTCTTTTCTTTTAGTTTTTTAAGCTCATGACTGTCATTTCTGAACAAAGCTTCATGAAATGTTTTTGAACATTGTTGTGGCTTTTACTAAATGGATAGTGCTAACCCATAGTAACCTGACAAGGAGAAAGTTAGAGGAACCTACCTCAACCTCACTCTTCTTCTGACCTCAAATCTCCTATTGACGCCTTCTATTGGTGGAACTCAAGAGAGCTTTTCAGTGGCTTCTATGTGTGTCAGTCTACAAGGCACACAATAGAGTGTATGAAGCTAAAGGCAGCTCTAGAGAGTTCAATAAAGTAGATCATTGATTATTGTTTGCAAGCCTCCTTTCTATGTTTTTTGGGGATACAATGATACAGTGAATAGTTTCTGCCCTTCAGGAACTCAGATGAGTAAATAGGGAAATCCCTAGTGGTTTTGTGAGCATTTTGCTAGAAATAGGCATGGGAGACTCAGAACAAATAGAAAGGACTTAACCTATAGTAGCTTCCTTCTCCTATGCACCATCAGTATTTGCATAAAACCACAATTGCCACAAAAATAAAACAGAATAAAGATGAAATTAATGGAGTAGTGTGGTTTCCAAGTTCCATTTTGCCATCACAAAGCTCCAAATCCAGAGATATTTTTCTGAATCCAGCTGATTATTTATTTATGCAGCCTGCATACCTCATTCTATTGCACTTCACAGATATTTTGCTTTATACAAACTGAAGGCTTGTGGCAACCCTGCCTCAAGCAAGTCTAGCAGCATGATTTTTCCAACAGCATGTGCTCACTTCATGTCTCTGTGTCACATTTTAGTAATTTTCAAAACACTTTAAGCTTTAATATTATTACTGTAATTACATCTGTTATGGTGATCTGTGATCAATGATCTTTGATGTTACTATTGTAATTGTTCTGGGGAGCCACGAAACCATCCCCATAGGATGACCGACTTAACTGATAAATGTGTGTTCCAACTGCTCCATCAACCTCCGGTTCCCCCATTTCTCTCCCTTTCCTCAGGCCTCCCTATTCCCTGAGGCACAACAATAGTGAAATTAGGCCAATTAATAACCCTACAATTACCTCTCTGTTCAAGTGAAAGGAAGAGTTGCATGTCTCACACTTTAAATCAAAAACTAAAAATAATTAAACTTAGTGAGGAAGGCATGTTCAAAGCTGAGACAGGCTGAAAACTAGACCTCTTACACCCAACAACTAGCCAAGTTGTGAATGCAAAGGGTAAGTTCTTGAAGGAAATTAAAAGTGCTACTTCAGTGAACTCATTAATGGTAAGAAAACACAGCGTTATTGCTAATATGGGCAAAGTTTTAGTGGTCCAGATAGAAGATCAAACCAGCCACAACATTTCCTTAAGCTGAAACCTGATCCAGAACAAGGCTGTGACCCTTTTCAATTCTAGGAAGGCTAAGAGAGCCGAGGAAACTGCAAAAGCAAAGTGTGAGGCTAACAGAGGTTGGTTCGTGAGATTTAAGGTAAAAACAACCTGTGTAACATAAAAATGTAAGGTGATGCAGTAACTACTGATGTGGAAGTTACAGCAAGCTATCCAGGCAACCTGACTAAGGCAATGAATGGAGGTGGCTGTACTAAACAAAAGATTTTCAGTGTAGATGAAACAGCACTCTATTAGAAGAGGATGCCATCTAGAACTTTCATAGCCAGAAAAAAACCAACGTCTGGCTTCAAAATTTCAAAGGACAGCCTGGCTCTCTTATTTGGAGCTAATGAAGCTGGTGACTTTAAATTGAAGCCAATTTAAAGCCACTGGCCATTCTGAAAATCCTAGGGCCATTAAGAAGTATGCTAAATCTTCTCAGCCTGTGCTCTATACGTGGAACAACAAAGCCTGAATGACAGCACATCTGTTTACAACATGGTTTACTGAATATTTTAAGCCCACTGTTGAGATGTGCTTCTTAGGGAAAAACATCCCTTTCCAAATGTGGCTGCTCATTGACAATGCACCTGGTCACCCAGCAGCTCTGACGGAGATATACCAGAAGACTTGTTTTCATGCCTGCTAACACAACATCCTTTCTGTACTCCATGGATCAAGGAGTAATTTTGATTTTCAAGTCTTATTATTTAAGAAACACATTTTTGTAAGGCTATAGCTGCTATAGATAGTGATTATTCTCAAGGATCTAGGCAAAGTAAATTGAAAACCCTCTGGAAAGTATTCATCATTTTAGATGGCACTAAGAACATTCATGATTCATGGGAAGAGCTCAAAATATCGACATTAACAGGTGTTTGGAAGAAGTTTATTTCAACTGTCATGAAAGACTTTGAAGATTCAACACTTCACTGGAGAAAGTAACTGCAGATGTGGCAGAAATAGCAAGAGAACTGGAATTGGAATCAAAGCCTGAAGATGTGAGTGAATTGCTGCAATGTCATTTTAAACTTTAATGAAAAAGGAGTTGTTTCCTGGGATGAGCAAAAAAAAAAAAAAAAAGATTTCTTGAAATGGGATCTACTCCTTGTGAAGATGTTGTGAACGCTGCTGAAATGATAACAAAGAATTTAGAATATTGAATGAACTTAATTGATAAAGCGGCAGGGGGGTTTGAGAGTATTGACTCTAATTTTGAAATAAGTTCTGCTGTGGGTCAAATGCTATTAAACAGCGTCACATTTTACAGAGACATCTTTGACGAAAGGAAGAGTCAATCAATGCAGCAAACTTCATTGCTGTCTTATTTTTGGAAATTGCCACAGCCACCCCAACCTTCAGCAACCACTACCCTGACTAGTCAGCAGTCATCAACATTAAAGGAAAAACCTTCACCAGCAAAAAGGTGACTTGCTGAGAGCTCAGATGATTGTTATTATTATTAAATAATAAAGACTTTTTAAAATTAAGTGACGTATGTTGTTTTTAGACATAATACTATTGCACACAATATACTACAAAATAGTATAAACATAACTTTTATATGTACTGGGAAACCAAAAAACCTGTGTGAATTGATTTATTGTGATATTTGCTTTATTGTAATGGTCTGGAACAGAACCTGGAATATCTCCAACCTATACCTGTAGAAAAGAAAAATATTGGTTAAACTTCTTAAAATTTAATATTTAACATTCTCATGAGTAAACCCACTTAAAACAACCCCAATAACAAAAAATGAGAGGAGAAAGAAATATGTTTTGTTGCTCCATGAATCAAGTATAAGTTATGATTTATTTGCCAGAAAGAAAAGTCCACTCCCTTTTACGTTAGGAGATGACAAGATAGATAACTTATATGGCAGGGTTTTGTTCTAGTTTTTATTTCTAGATCTCAGACCCCTGACCCCAGAAACACAAGGGCTTTGATTTTGTGAGGATACAAAACAATCATTTAGCCTTTGGGCCTTGACTATTTTATCTGTAAAATGGAAGTAATAGACTTTCTATTTCCTTCAGAAGACCTCAATTTTGATAACTAATATGAACCTCATAAAAAGTGTTTTGAGCTCCCTGGAGGTCAGCTACTAGCTGGGATAAAGTGGATTATTATAACAGTCCTTCTTGAGCTATTGGTACTTACAGCAAACAAAAACAAAATATATCATATCCTGTTGAAACTGCCCTTGGATAGAAAGAGTGCAATTACCCAAGGTTGAAATTGATTGCAGAGTGTCTGTGAACATCTGGACTTTTATAAAGTGTGTCTTTGGAGCCCTAAGATCTGTGGGCTATTTGCAGAAGTGGACTGCTCTTATAGAAGAGGTGAGAATAATACACTCTTCCTGTTTTTGAACATTTTAGTATCTTGATAGGGTCAGAAAAACGATAAAATTCCTTTTCCCCTGCAGTCTCAGCCATAGCAATGCTACCATTTTTAAGGGAGGGGATGAAGGTAGATTTTTCTCTCTTTTGGAAGAATCATTAGTCTAACCTTTAAAGAGAGGCAGCAGATGTGGAAACAGCACAGGTTGTTTCAGGCAACTGAATTTCAAATCTGACTTTGACAGTATGAGTGGTATTAAATCAATCTTCTCAGGTCGTTCGTTTATGAAACCAGACCCATTGCACCAGACCCTCTAGAGATGACTTTCAGGCTCATGCCTTTGGAGAAAGTTTCACAGGGGACTCTGATGAGCAGCCCATTCACTGGAGTAGGTGAAGTTCCTACCATAAATTTCTGTTTAAGAAATGGTATTGGGCCGGGCGCGGTGGCTCAAGCCTGTAATCCCAGCACTTTGGGAGGCCGAGACGGGCGGATCACGAGGTCAGGAGATCGTGACCATCCTGGCTAACACAGTGAAACCCCGTCTCTACTAAAAAATACAAAAAAACTAGCCGGGCGAGGTGGCGGGCGCCTGTAGTCCCAGCTACTCAGGAGGCTGAGGCAGGAGAATGGCGTAAATCCGGGAGGCGGAGCTTGCAGTGAGCCGAGATCCGGCCACAGCACTCCAGCCTGGGCGACAGAGCGAGACTCAACCTCAAAAAAAAAAAAAAAAAAAGAAATGGTATTTTGCAGCCTCATACCCTTCCTCCACAACTCTTCAGATCTCCAGTTCAACCCTTACTTTTCCATGGAAAAAAAAAAAAAAAAAACGGACACATTTGACTGTATAGACCTATCATGGGCATAACAACCACAGTCTCAGTCAGGCTCTGCCTCTCCCATGGGCACGGAGAAAATGGTGATGGCATGAGAGATAGTTCTGTTTTCTTATCCTGTATAGGTAAGATAAAACGGAAACCGTTAGTTAGCTAGCTTCTATTTCAGCCAATATTCCTAACCTTGAAATATAACTCAAAAAATGAAAAGTCATTCGATCACCAAGAGAGTAGGGTTAATAAAAAATAGCAACTTAAAAATAGGGAGAAGAGAAAGTAGAAGTCATGTTTGGGACTTGTTTTGGGATACCTTGAAAAGATTATTTTAAAGGTGGCATTTGTTCAAGGGATGCAAAGATGCAGAATCTTGCCCTCAGGCACAACTGCTCCTCTAAGAGTCCCCTGGGAATACACACATGTGTGCGCACACACATACACGCACTCAGACACAACTGAGGCAAGGAAACTAAATAACTAACCATTACCCTTACTGGCTGGAGTTGAAACCTAAATTCCAAAGCAAGACCTAAAGTATTTGTTCTCAAAGTGTGGTTCCCAGATCAGCATCTAAGTATTACCTGAAAACTTATTAGAAGTGCAAATTCTCAGGCCGTATCTCAGAACTACTCAGTCGACTACCATTCTGAAATGGGGCTTAGCACTCTATATTTTTTAAGGAGCTCTGCTGGTGATTTGGATGCATTACTCTTATTCAAGAACCAATGACTTAAAAGAACAACATAAACTATGGTCACGAGGTCTTCCCACTTTCTCCGAAGTCTATCCCAGGTCTTTGGTTTTAAATTTAAAACTGTGCACCGGGCGCGGTGGCTCATGCCTGTAATCCCAGCACTTTGGGAAGCCGAGGCGGGTGGATCACGAGGTCAGGAGATCGAGACCATCCTGGCCAACATGGTGAAACCCCGTCTCTATTTAAAATACAAAAATTAACTGGGTGTGGTGGCAGGCGCCTGTAGTTCCAGCTACTCAGGAGGCTGAGACAGGAAAATCACTTGCGCCCAGGAGGCAGAGCTTGCAGTGAGTGGAGATCACGCCACTGCACTCCAACCTGGGGTGACAGAGCGAGACTCCATCTCAAAAAAAAAAAAAAAAAAAAAAAGGAAAGAAAGAAAAAATTTCAGAACTGAGGAAGGCAGATGTAAAGTTAGAGGAAAAGGAGTGAGAGGTAGAATAAAAGAAACCATTTAGTTCAATGCTCCGAGGGAGTTGCTGGTTTGGGATGCCTGCTCTTGATCTCTTTAAACCAGGGTAATAGCTGTTGGACTGACCAAAAAAAAAAAAAAAAAAAAAAGCACTGGGAATGGAGGAGGGAAAGTCACTGACTACCCACAACACAGACTCACCATTCTGCTTAAGGCAATAGTATTTTTGGACAAACTTTGCTGAACATCTTTACATTTATTTTACTCTCTAATGATGTTTTAATTAAGAATAACATGTGAATGAAGCACCATAGTCCTTGAGTGTGTAGGGCTTCTAAATATCTGAATCTTGTCCTAGAATGGAGGTGAGAGGAAATAAAAGAGAGTATGCACAGAAGAGTGTTAGAGAGCTAGCTCGCAAGCCTTCTTATTTGCAGTTATCAGGCATTGATCGACTGTCCCCTTACCATTCAGGTTCTGCAGACATTAATGAAGATATTAACTGCAACCATTATCTTTTTGCTCCACATTTCCTGGTTGCTGCTTTGAGTCAGTATTCTCAACCTGATGTAACAACTGATCTCATTGGGTAGAGAGGGGCTTACCCTTGGGGAGTAGTGAGGGCTACGAAGTAAGTTCACAGTCTTCCCCTAGATGTTGACAGCTCTTATGTACTCAGGATGTCAATTTTCACAGTTCACACCTCTTATTGTCACTCTTGCACAAGAGAGAAAGAAAATAAGGTCAACCTTAACTCTACTAAACTGTTTGAAGTCACATAGCCTGTGACACTGGCCAAACCAATGCTACTTCTAAGGCAAAGCCATAGGGGACTACTCAATTTTAAGATATTAAAATTAAATAAGATTTAAAATTCAGTTCCTCAGTTGTACTAGCCACATTTAAAGTGCTCAGTAGCCACATGTGGCTGGTGACTGCCATACTGGACAATGCAGACACAACATTACACAGCTGGAGGTGTGAGAGGGAGTTAAAGGTGAGGGTGTGGTGATCATTTAATATTAGAAGTCACATATCACAGAAGTGACAATGTGATGTCTAGATTCCACTTAGCATCTCTGAACACAGGACACATACTTGTGTGTTGAAGGCCAATCAGAAGGAGACTATCCTGCACCCTAGGCCATTAGGAGTTTCAGGAACACAGGTTTATAATCAGAGAATATCTCTGTGAACAGAGTTCTGTCCTATCATCACCAAAGAGAGCCACTGACTCTGTTTCCCCACCAACCTTACTCCCTATGCCACTCTCTGCATCCTTCCTTTATTTTACAGTCCAGACCCTTATCATAGGCAAAGTCAAGTAAGCAAGCATAACTGCCTGAAATTCCTATTTACCATAGTTTTATTGTACTTACAGTACTTTTTGTTTTCTCAGTGATTGCACCAGGAGCCATTCACCTGATAGGCATGGAAGGTCAGCATGTCTTTCAAGTTTTTCTAAACCCTCTTCTCAGATTTCCTTTGGGTCAGAGTAATTAGAACATAGTGAACAATGAAGACTGAGGTGCTAGCAGTCCCTTTCCTCTGTACCCTATGTTTACATGATAAATATGTATCATGTAAAACAATTGCATTTTTCAGTAACCTTCTTTTTGCCTCATATTGCAAGATAATTGTGAAAAGAGGGTGAATAAAAAGAGGGAAACTTCTAGATTCCCATTAGCCGTTCAATGGTTGTTTTCTCCAGCTGACTGATGAGCATGGGAAAAGGAGAGTTAATTGAGTAATGGAGCTAATTGCATATGTAGAATAATAGAGCTGAGCTCTACCAGTCCGGTCCAATTTATGTGATTGTCACCTGGAATAGAATGATTGTAAAGCATTATGCAGCACCATATTTCTGCATTTACTTATCAGCAACTCTGTTTCAGAAAAGATTGAAAGGAAGTTTTCCCTGTAAAGATTAACACTTTTGAGAAAAATGAAATCTATAATCATATAAAGGGTGGCTATAAAATTATAAAACTGAATTCTCAAGTCACACACCCAGTCATTCTCATTAACTTATATCTTGTAAATAGATAAGTGTTTTCCACATCAGATTTATGTTACTTGTCATTTATATAGAATACAATATAATTTAACAGCATGCTTCAGGAATATATGGGATAAAAAGTAAAATGCCTTGATCATTTATAAAACAAAAATTGACTACAGTTTATAAATGTAATGGACATAATACAGCAATGACACAAGTTAGAGTCAAATTCTGTACATAAAAATTGACTACAAGCAGGCACATGCATAGTAAGACTCCTCCAAATTACACTAATTGGGAGACAGGATCATCAAATCTGGGAGAAAATCCAAAATTACAGAATATGTTCGATTAAGAATATAGTCTTGCTATAGTCAGAGAAATGACGACAACAATAAAAGCAATTGCTGACAAGATATTTCCAGGTACGGGCTGACTTCTTTTAATCAGCATATTTTACTGCAAAATGAGTAGAAGAATGTTTCATTGGTTAGGAGGCAGATGGCGAAACCAGATGAACTTTCAGGATCTTTCCAGACCATGACCCATGATTCCATGATCTTTAAGTAACAACACCTAGTTACGTAAAACGAATTAATGTGATAAAGCAGTTAAACACACTTCTTTCAAATAGAATAAACATATTTTCTATAATAGTCTTTATGCTTTGCTTTTCAAGAGATAGCATAAAGCCAAACTACATAGAAGGCAGGTCAAATTATATTTCAGATTAATGGACATTGAATAAAATTGTTATCTGATAAACATCTTCAGTATGCATACTTGAGAGCAATAATGTGGGTGAGTCCCGGTTCTGTCTCAAGTGATTGTTTTACAATCTCTTTAACTTCTAGCAGGGAGTTTCAAACCCGTCATCTCTGAGGGTTCCTTGTCGTCTAATTCGGCTGTTGTATATACAGTTTTAATTCCCTTGCAATCTACACACAACACGTGACATGAATCCAAAGGAATTTAGGGGTTACAGTTCATTTCTTTTTAAATTGACTTGTTATTTCTTTAAACCCAAAAGGGAGCAAATTCATCTGAAAAATGATTGTGTTTTGCTTTCTATTATTGGTGAAAATTTTTCTGATAATAATTACTTTTATATCTAATCTGAAAAGTGCTTTCATAATGGTCTTTTAATTTTATACCTTAAGAAAATAGCACGCAAAGAGATTCTATGATACTCTCAATTCCAATTGTCCCGCCGATGGCCTAGAAATACTCTGTGGCAAGAACAAGACAAGAAGCCAACGACTTTTTAGCAGGCTTGTTGGTGAGGTGGAATGCCCATAAACATGAATACCCTGGGAAAACCTTAGTGACAGGTGATACGGCGGAACTTGTCCTACCTGTCCTAATGTTGTGTTTCTTCAACATTAGTGGTAGGTTGTCTTCGTCTGCTCTGGCTGCTATAACAACAACAGAAAAATCTCATGACGTGGGGGCTAAAACAACAGACATTTATTTCTCACAGATCTTGAGGCTACAAAGTCTATTTATATGCTGTCTGATTTGGTTTCTAGTGAGAGCTTTCTACCTGGCTTGCAATTGGCTGTCTTCTCTTCGTGTCCTCACAGAGTTAGGGGACAGAGGAAAAGCTCTCTGGTTTCTTTTTATAAGGGAACTAATCCCAACATGAGGTCCCAGCTCTCATGACCACATGAAAACCTAATTACCTCCCACAGGTCACATCTTCAATAACATCACATAGGATATTGAAAGTATAATGAAGATATAGTATAAAAGTGTAATAATGATTATACTTTCAATATCTTATATGATGGTATTGAAGATGAAATCTTTGGGAGGTATAGGGGTTTAAGGCTTCAACATATAAGTTTTGGGGGAACACAACTTACTTCAAAGCAGAGTAGAATTCCTGGGGAGCCCAATAGCATGGAGTATTCACAAACAGAGGCAAGAGAGCAGAAAAGCGGCATCTTGGTTAATTACTCGATTCAGCTGACTTCTCCAGAGCTTATACACCTTAAGATTGTTTTAAATTTTACTCCATGTTATAAAGCCAGCAAGAATTAGAAAGAAATCCTGAGAATGATACTCTACCAATAATAAATGAATTAAGATTGGAAAAGTTATATATTCAATGTATTTCCTGAAAGTTGTGTAAGTGTTTTCATTTTGAGGAAAATGAAACACTAAGTAGAGAAAATATTTTTATTTTAGGTACAAAATGAAAATATAACCTCACATTGAAGAAAGGCCTTATTAAAAACAAGGAAAAAAAAAAGGATAGCCTCTGCCTATAAGTATTCTGCATTCATGTGTCACCCAAATGCCCGATTTGCGAGAAGACTGGGTTGAGTTCATAAAGGCTGACTTCCCCATTTTTGATTGTTGATCTAACTACCAACTGGTCAGTCTAGTAACATCAGTCAAAAGATCCATTAAATTTATATATTTACATCCAGAGTACAATCCTCAAAATGCAAAACAGTATTTTCAGTGATTTAATGATCTTTTATCTGACATTCATCATTCCAAAACACTTCAGCGCATCTTGTTACCATGATTGCAAAAACACGGGGGATCTTGGTTTGATAACAGTATCAACTGACCAATAGTACAACTTGTTTTATTTGGAAGTTTGAAAATGGTTTGACCACAATATGAGTGATTCTCCCCATGATAGATAGTTTGTTTCACTAATATCTCTCTTCTTCAATATGCTTGTCAATTTTATAGTAACTGTGACCTGCGACCTTGCCAAGGTTTATGTTTACTGGATCAGTAAAAGAAGTATGCCATACTGAAACACAGAGAAGAAAAAAATAACAACAATATGACTTTGGAGATGAAAAAATACTATATTGATATTCAGCTACAGCTTCTAAAAATGCTCACAGGATGTTTGGGAATTGCATTTCTAGATGTTATGGGCTTTGGGTCTTTCAACCATGTAATGAATATATTTTTTTCCTCCATTTATTTATTATTGGTAGAAATTGAGTGATGGACTTTTCCACGGATGCCCCTGTCCATGTTTATTTTCTCATTACTCCAGTCAGCATTGTTATCTGACAACACAAAACAAGTTACTTTTGGGTTGATATACAGAAGCAATCCTTCTTTCAAAGAATTTTCATCTGTCACCATCATCTCTACTAAGATGCAGAACAGAGAATGACAGAATGATTGGTTTTATCTATATTTTTGGTTTATTTTTCTTTGAATGGCAGTCCCAGAGAGCACAATTTTCAAGTTAAAATAATAAAACTATGATTATTTCAAATGGCAGGGTCTGATGGAGGATTATAAATTCTTGGCGAAAAGTGCCAAATACTTTAGACCAGTAGCTGGAAATTGTATTCTGGAGATTGCTTCGAATCGGAATCTCTGCATCTCAGAATCTCTTCATTTAAGAAAATGAACTGTTTCTTAAAAATGTCAGAAGGCCAAAAAAAAAAAAAAAAAAGGAAAAAAGAAAAAAGAAAAAAACATAGCACCAAATAACAAGGTAAAAGCAAATTCAAGTAAAATTGACTGTATATTTTTCTTCACATTGGTTGCACTTGCCAATAGTACTTTTCAAAGGTATTCTTTGTTGTTTTCTAAAAGGAAAAAGGTTTTTTAAAGCCCATTTTAACTTCAGTTTTTCAAATGATACAAATTCAAACACAATTACATAAATCTAATAAGCTTAAAATAGATTTATTTTCAACCCCTACCTGCAGGCTCATTGCAAATTAAATACTTGATATTTACAAAGAAGAGCTATATGGTAGATGCAAACAAAGTTGAGGTTCACCTGCTTAAATATGATAAACTCACCAATCAAAATACAAGTTTCTCAGGCTTGGGGGTTGAACTGAGCAGTGACAATAGGGGAATATTTAGGAAAAGATGGAAACGATGTCTCAAATACTTTGATCACCATTCTTCTTTGGCTGTCATTTATAGCAGAATAGTAAACAATATTTTCTTGTCTTTTTTTTTGTTTATTGAGATGGAGTCTCTCTCTGTCACCCAGGCTGGAGTGCAGTGGTGCGGTCTCGGATCACTGCAGGCTCCGCCTCCCGGGTTCACGCCATTCTCCCTCTTCAGCCTCCCGAGTAACTGGGACTACAGGTGCCCGCCACCATGCCTGGCTAATTTTTTGTATTTTCAGTAGAGATGGGGTTTCACCGTGTTAACCACGATGGTCTCGATCTCCTGACCTCGTGATCTGCCCACCTCGGCCTCCCAAAGTGCTGGGATTACAGGCGTGAGCCACCGCGCCCAGTCATAAACAATGTTTTCAAACCTAAATGAGAATATTGCTGTGCTGAACCATTTCATGTTAAAATGTAACAGTGGGTTATCTGACCATTTGCCTTCTAAATGGGTTTTTAGACTAAGAAAAACCTAGAATGCTGAGGGCATTTAGTTAAAAATAACAATTCTTAATTACGAATTGCTTAGTTTCCATAATCCACAAAATCTGTTTCCATAACCCCAAAATCTGACTTAAGGAAGTCAACCACATGTGTCACCTCATTCCTTGTCGGTCTATTATAGCAGAAAATACCCAGGGAGATTGGTGTGGCTGAGTTAATACTAAATTATCTGATTTCAGTGAAATTATTCTGGCAATCTTAATGAGCATCAAATTGGAGACTCTACTGATCCCCCATCCTTTATGCTTAATGCCAAAACGAAACATCTTAGAAATACAAGCAATGTTAATACTTACCAATATTTACTCTTAAAATGAAGGGTTTCCCAGTTTCCTAATCACCTCTGAGCTGTGGATACAGCCAATCCAGGTTAAAACAAGTCTTGGATCAAGAATATCTGAATTAATGAATTGCATTATTGTGATTTCAATAGATTCCGCTTTGCTTTGCTAGTAAAAGGCAAAACCTTATATTTCTTTTGGGAACAGTAGTATGATTCATCAAGCCATCAGTGGAGAGATGGATGTTCAAATTAATTATGAATGAATGATGTTTAGTAGGTGGTCTTTAACATATCACTAAGATAGAAAAAAGCATTTTGAGCATTTTACAAAGCAATTTACAAAAGCAATTCTAAATTTGATTAGCGTCATAAATATGTCTCCTTTTTGGGGTCTGAGATAAGAGGACCAAGAAACTTTTCCCATGAATTGCTATTTTTAACTAAGCATGCTTGATTGCTTATTTCATATTATATTTGGAGGGTAAGCAATAGAGAGGCAAGGAAAGAATAAAATCCGTGAGTAAAATAGATATAGCAAGAGAATAAACCAAAGCGAGGAGCATCTTTGAGTGATTTTATTCTACCTGAAGAAATTGAAACATTATGGAAAGATCTTCTCTATATTTTTTATCCTATCTCAAAATATGTGTGCAGCTCAAAAACAATGATAGAAGGGTCTCCTGGCAATCGTTTTGATCACTTCAATGGGTCACTGAAACTTTTCAGAAAAAGTAACAATTTTTAAAGTTGTTCTGAATGTTATATTAACATATTAAAGCAATAGTAATTTAAATTAAATAATTAAAAACTTGATATTTCTATTATTTATATATGTTAAAAGAAAACCAAGATGACAGAAATCAAAATCACATAGCTGCCAAATTTTGCCAGTACAATTAAGCAGCTCTAGAAACAACTCGCTTCTATCAACAATAAAACAATAGGTAGTTTTCTCTAAAAATAGGCCACCTGAACAGTTATATGTAGCTAACATTGCACATTGAGGGCTTTTAAAGTTAATTTCATTTTTTTTAGTTTTTAATTTTTGTGGGTACATAGTAGGTGTATATATTTATAGGGTACAGGAGACACTTTGATACAGGCATGCAATGTATAATAATCACATCATGGTAAATGGGCTAAAGCATTTATCCTTTGTCTTAAAAACAATCCGGTCAAACTCTTTTAGTTATTTTAAAATGTATCAAAATAATTCTTCTGTAAATGACATTTATCCTTAAATTCTTTAAGAAAAGCTGTAAGTTTATCTATCATCCAGCATAAGATAAATGACAACATGGAATGTGGCTTGTGACATATTGTCCTAATGTCCTTAAAAACATGTTAAAAGAAGAAACAAGTTACTGAAGAGCCAAGGGCTAAGGAATAAAATTTGGTGTTACTATCTGTATCTGTTAAAATCTGCAGAGACAACCACCCTTCTAAAGGCCTTCTTTCTAAAAACAATATATTATTTCAGTTATTTGTTTATTTTTCATTGACAAAAATTGCACATATTTATGGTGTAAAACGTGCTGTTTTGATATATGTAAACATTGTGGAATGGTTAAATCAAGCTATTCAAAATATGCATTACCTCATGTACTTTTTTGTGGTTAGAGCATTTAAAACTTGTTCTTTTAGCAATTTTCAAGTATACAATATATAAAAGCTTTCTTTTGTTAAGAGGTGTGTTTTCCTACTAAATCAAGTCAGTAATGGAATTGAGACTAACTTCTCTGAGCCATCTCTGAAAAGACAAAATTGTGATTATAATTAATTATAGTATGTGAGTTGACGTTTAAATGTTTCAGCTGCAATAAAACATGAGTTATTTTAACATAAATCAGTCAAGCAAAAATTTTGGATATAAAGCTTACCTCCAAACGTTAGAAAAAAAGCTTCCCAACGGCAAAGATTTTCTTCTGTTTTATTTACTAATGAATTCTAAGCTACTAGAACCATAAGTATATGGTAGGCGCTTTAGCACTTAAATATTTGTTGAATGAGGAAATGAATGAATAAGTAACAAGCAATATTTGAGCATGTGATATGAATAAAATATTCAACAATTCTTCAAACAATTTATATGAATTATCTTCTTTGCTGTACTACTGTATATGGGATTTATAATATTATCCTCATTTACATGTGAGTAAACTGAGGCACAGAACGATTAAGTAATTCACCTGAGGTCATTATCTTTTAAATAGTGTTGCCAAGTACTCAGCTGCCCGACTTCAAAATCCACTCTCTTAACCACTTCCCATTCCACGAATGCAAGGCTTATGCTGTTTCCCTGTACCTAACACTTAGCTTTTTAGTATAGCGAAATGTAAGTCAAAGTTAACCGTTAAACATACTCTCTAGATATATGTCAAAGTTCAATGATAAATGTGTTTAAATGCATCTGCCATTAATGATATGATTTTTTTTTTTGCATACATCTGTAGCAATCAGAATTGATAAGATCTAATATTCAATGCTGGCAGGCATGTGAATTTTTTGACATATTTTTACAAACCAGCATTGAAGCTTATATAATTATTATTGGTTGATCTAGTTTTCCAGTTTTCTATAATGTAAAAAGAATTTGGGACCTAAAACATTCATATTTGCAGTACTATAAAAAGAGCTACAATCATCATTCCGGAAAACCCTTGAAAATTCTAAGTATCGATTTAGCTTTTTATTTGTCACTTCTGTAAAAGTCTAGGTTACATTAAAAAATTTAAGTTTTAGAAGGAGAAAACATAATAAAGTAACAGGAATGCCAGTATTTCACAGTGGGTCTCAGGAAACCTGATTCATGTTTTGACAACATTCATTCGCTGTTCTAGCCAAGCTCCCATTCCAGCTGCACCTTGATGCCGAGTCAACTGGATGCCGACCAGCCTAATCCTCCTCTTGAACTAGAAAGGGTTGAGCATATGATTAAACAGGGCAAATTTTCTAATAATGTTTAGCTGTTTCTCATCTGAGTTAAAAATGTCAAAGATGCCTTGGGCACCATTTAAACATTAAGCCATACACAGCCACTACCAATACAGATGAGACAGGGTGAGTTTCTATTCTCTCAACTGCCCTAATAGCTTTGGTTTGCAGTGTCGTGGTGTGAATGTGTACTTGGTTGAGATTCACTCCAGCCTTACTTTTCATTTCCATCACTCGCTTCTCCCTCATAACTTTCAATGTGCAGGGAAAGGGATTGTGCTCTTCCATTTCAGTAGTTTTATTATGTTTTACTAATTTTCAAGTTCCAAAAATATTCAGATTAGGGTAGAGTTGTTAGTTTAGAAGAAATCACCTGAAATTAACCAGAGTTATCAATTTCGAGAAATAAGTCGTGAACCATGAATGAAGCGGAAGGACCCGAAAGAAATCAAGGGTGGTTTACCAGTCCAAGTTTAGAATACTACGGTCACCGTTTAAGAAGGAAGGAAGAGAAAGGTTTGGAATTACATATTAAAGTTTGCATAATGAGGCAGGCAGAAAGGACTTGGGGACCTTGAGCACCCAGAGAAGTTGACCATTTCACTTCTCTGCCAGAACTTGATGAGAAGGACAATCTGCCACACTGCTGAATCATGCTTTCATTTTCATTTTTTGCTTTTGTGTTTTTGTTGTTTTTTGAAATGATAGCTGCTCTGGTAAAGGCTTCTAATTGTTGCTGAATATTCATTATCCTCCCCTTATATAGTAACAGACACTTCATTTTTTAGCTGGATATGTTCCTACGTGTAATAAAGACCCTATTTCATTTTTCCCATGCAAATGGCTTGACCATGAACATTCTCTTCTCTCTTTTACCTTCCTGCTGTTTAGAACACAGATGTGCACAAACACCCAGCTGATTGCTGGTAAATAAGCAAAACCAGTTCAATGGAAGAAAGAGATCATTTTTAACAAATAGTGCTGAAACAATTGTCATCGACTTCCAAAAAAAGTGAACCTTGACCTAAAGCCCATGCTTTACACAAAAATTAACTCAAAATAGATATAAAAGGTAAAACTATAAAGCTTTTTGAACAACATAGAGGAGTAAATCTTCATGACCTAGGGTTAGCAAAAAATTCTTAGACATCACATCAAGTCATGACCCACAAGAGAAAAAAAATATTAAACTTCATCAAAATTAAATACTTTTGCTCTGGGAGAGACTATGCTAAAAAATGTAGAGACAAGCCACTGATTTAGAGAGAACATTCGCAAATCACATATCAGGCATAACACTCATATCCAGAATATTTAAAGAACTCTCTACACCCAACAGCAAGAAAACAAGTAATACAATTAAAAAATGAGCAAAGTGTTTCACAGATGTATTATCAAAGACAGTATTCCAGGGACAAGTAAACATAGTAAAAGATGTTCAATGACATTAGCCCTTAAGAAATGCAAATTAAAGCCACTTTAAGACACCATACATATCTATTAATATGGTTAAAATATTTTAAATATATGTCAAATGCTGATGAGGTTGTGAAGAAACTGGATCTCTCTTACAGAAAATAATGTATAAACCTTAATTTGGGAGTCTGATATTGTTTGGCTGTGTCCCCATCCAAATCTTATATTGAAGCTCCCATAATTCCCACATGATGTGGGAGGGACCTGGTGGGAGGTGACTGAATCATGGGGGCAGGTCTTTCCCTTGCTGTTCTCATGATAGTGGCTAGGTCTCACGAGATCTGATACAGCCAATCAATAAATTAGTCATTGCGAAATTAAACATATACTTATGATATGACCCAGCACTTGTACTTTTGGTTATCCTAGAGAAATGAAACGTGTGTGTGTGTGTGTGTGTGTGTGTGTATGTACATGAATATTCATATAAGTTTAATTTACAATAGCCAATAACCGGAAATTATCCAAATACCTTGTAAGATGGTTAAACAAACTGTAGTACATCTAGACAATGGAATACAATTCAGCAATAGAAAGGAATGAACTATTGATACATGCAGTGATTTCATTCAATCTTAAGGACATTATGCTTAGGGGAAAAAAAAACCCAGTCTCAAAAGATTACATACCATATGGTTTCATTAATAGAACATTCTTGAAATAGCAAAATTATAGAGATGGTGAACATCTTAGTGGTTGCCAGGGGTTAGAAAAGAGAACGTAGGGTGACTATACAGGGTTAGCCTGAGGTAAGCATTTTGTAGTAATGGAACAATTCTGTATTTTCATTATAATGATAGTTATGCATACAAATCTATTTACATAATAATTATTATATAATTATTTACAAAACCATACAAAAGTAAATGCATGCAAAAAATAAATAAACCAGAATACTGTTTGTAGTCTGCATAATTGTACTGTTCTAATTAATTTCCTGGATTTCATAGTGCTTTTTATTTCAATAAGATGTCACTGTTGAGTGGAGTTGGATGATAGGTATATAAGATCTGTCTATACTATTTTTGCAACTTTTTGTGAGTCTGAGTCTACAATTATTTCAAAATAAAAAAGTTTAAATGAAACGTTGTTGGTTATGAAGTTATGAAAAGGAGCTAGAAAGAGTTAAATGAACAATTAAATACATTTCATGAGTAAACAAATATTTAGAATATTATGTATTCAATTGTATGCAGGAAATATTGTCAACAAAATAAGAAATTTATTTCAAAGGCAATACAA
This sequence comes from Macaca fascicularis, assembly GCF_037993035.2. Taxonomy (NCBI): domain Eukaryota; kingdom Metazoa; phylum Chordata; class Mammalia; order Primates; family Cercopithecidae; genus Macaca; species Macaca fascicularis. The sequence goes on along the minus strand of NC_088377.1, from coordinate 168,072,577 downwards.
AAACAAAGATAAAAATAAACAAAAAAGCAAAATCCAGATATCATGGTTAGAGCTGCTTGCCTGAACTAGAAGGTGAAAGCTGTCTTTAAATAATAGCAGATTGACAAGAGAGAAATCATTGTGCGGCTACCCTACGAGCTCTGGAGGGCTTATGTTTACAAATGGTTTTATTTATAGACATCTTATTTATGCCATTTTATTTTATATTTTTATATCTCACAAACAAACCTAATATATTTACTCATATTATAACAAGTATATAACTATATTTGTTGATATATAAGAACAAAATAAATATAATTGTATTTGATATAATAGTATATAAATATGTATATATAATATAATATTAACACATAATCAAATATAATTAGCATTTATTGTCCAGGCTACATTGACTCAAATAACCAAAAGTAGAATCCAAATTTACCGCTTTGCTTATTTGTTTACTGGGATTCCACCTGATGTGCTTTGCATCTACTCATGATGTCAGCAGCCTTTATCTCATCTGAACATGTGAAAATAACACTGTTGAAACTTTTATGGCATTGAAAACCATACTGAATGTAATCACTATGTTTTCTTCCCACTTTCTTTAACATGAGAGTGCAATATGAGATGACACTATCTAATTTCAAGAGCTCATGAATTCTAACCCATACTATGAAAACCCAATTCCTCTTGAGGCTGAGTAACTATCTGGCTCTAGACTAAGACAATGTTTTTGATAGCTAAGTGACTTATATTTGATATTGTACCCAGATCCCAGGGCATCATCTTCCATATATTTAAGGTTACATATTTAATATTTTATAACTTGACAATTGGCACCCTACTTTTATTTTATTGGAGTATAATTTAGACAACTGATGTCATTCAAAAGAATATAATAACAATAGGATGTGATATCGGATGAATTTCTTGGTGCCCACTTTTTGGTACAAACTGTCTGACCTCACTGGGTTCTGCTGGTCCCTGGAAAGCTGCCCAGTAGCAGCCTCCCTCTTTGGTATTCTCAGGATTGTCTTCATTCATGGTCAATGTCCCTGTTCTTCTGTTCTGATCATTTTACACTGAGTATCCTTCAAATTAGAATTAGATATGACCCTGTATTAGTCCATTTTCATGCTGCCAATAAAGACATACCTGAGACTGAGCAATTTACAAAAGAAAGAGGTTGACTTGGACTTACAGTTCCATGTTGCTGGAGAGGCCTCACAATAATGATGGAAGGCAAAGAGGAGCAAGTCACATCTTACATGGATGACGGCAGGCAAAAAGAGAGAGCTTGTGCAGAGAAACTCCTGTTTTTAATACCCTGAGCTCTCATGAGACCTAGCCACTATCAGGAGAATAGCATGGGAAAGACCTGCCCCCATGATTCAGTCATCTCCCACCGGGTCCCTCCCACAACATGTGGGAATTATGGGAGCTTCAAGATGAGATTTGGGTGGGGACACAGAGCCAAACAATATCAGACTCCCAAATTAAGGTTTATACATTATTTTCCTAAATAACTTTTAAGTGTATGTCACATAGTTCAGAGTACAGGACATTATACTTCACTCCTATTTTTAGTTTAATTCTCAATGTATTTTTTGACCTAATAGAGAATTTTCACTGGAAAGCCTAAAAATCACAGAAGATGTAAGCCATTCCAATTCATGGATTAAGTTGATATCTTCACAGATATCAGTGATAATCTGACAGGACAGTTTGATCATCTCAATTAAATATTGGTTTCTTTATCTGCCATAACAGAATATAGCTTCCTTGCAGTCATCTTTCTCTATTTTGACCTATTTTATTTATGACCAAATAGCAGAAGGTCATAGAAATTTCTAGAAAGATCAAAGAGAAATAATTTAATTTGTTCCATTTACTAGTTAGCACCTTTAATGATACCGTGTCAGTATTCTTTAATTAATGCATAAAAATTTTAATACTTAGGCCAGTAAGTATTAAGTATTACAACTAACCAGTAAGAATTACTTGGGAAATTATGACCCCCATCCAGCAGATATGTTCTTGTTCTTTTCATGTTTATTTTCTGAGTACAGAAAATAAGTCCAACAGTGCCATCACTCACACTCATTGAACTTTTTCCGAGTGAATAAATAAATGTGTGCATGAAGAAAACGAATGGTGGAGGCTGACGGTTGCTCTCTGTCACCAAACTAGCTATAATCCCAGCATGTATTGTTCAAAATAGTAAACTATTATTGTGGCACTGGGTTTGGCCAGGATTGGATAAATATTTGCAAGAGAAAATTGGGTTTCAGGAGATGAAAAGACTAGCCATAGAGAGAAAAATTATAAATCTACAGATTGCTAGAAGAGAAAAGCTTGAGTTGGGCTGTATTTAAACATAAAGGAGAGAATCAAAACAAATATATGGATATTTGGAAAGTATATATTTGTATTGAGTAAATAATTAAACATAGAAAACTCTTCAGTGTGAAAATAAATTGTTCTTTGTACCACTTTCTTGTTGTTGTTAATATCTTTGTCTCTCCATTTTCCCAGTCTGATTCGTATGAAATTTCTAATCATCATGATACGGAAAGCAAGTGCTCTATACATACTGTCCCGTGATCTTTGCCCCTGACCTGTTCAGGGCTCTCACAATTCATGAATGTTTTATTCAGGAGTATTGAGAGCTTGGCCATCATACTCTCTGCTAATTGTAAAAAGAACTTCCAACCAAACATTATTTTCAAATTTAAGATTAGGACCCAATTAAATCCTGCCTTTTGCCACTGAATAATCCATACTTCATTTTCATGTAGATGGCAAACTTTAATGTTGTGTGATATGATGCTACTTCTAGCAATAAAACAACATATTTGGCTCTTTTCCAAAAGTATCTAAGGTTTTACAAGAATTGCATTTGCCTGTCTTATATAAAAAGTTGTGGATGATTTTTCTTTTTGAGGGGAAAGAAGATTAAATACATAATTCAATGTCTTGTGTATATAGAGCTTTTTTTTGATTCTTTCTTAAAAATAATTAAAGTGTTTAGCACAATTCCTATATGGTGCTTTAAAGGTGAGAGTCAGTTAGATAGTCGATGATCTGACTAATCCCTCCATATATTCCAGCAATATTCAACTAAAGCCAATTTATCCTGTGTTTTCCAAGTTTCAGACACATAAGTCTAAGAAAGAACACTATCAAAACACCCATAAACTCAGACATAGTAATAAACTTCATGTGCCAATTGGTTTAGAAATTCTCTGCTGATTTTATTCACACAACTATTAATTTTAGGAATAACTCAATGGTAACCAGCTAGTAAATCATACCAACGTGTTAAGAGTACTTTAGCTGGGAGAGGATTCAAGTAGTTTTTTTGCTGTAGAGGAAAAATAGCAGCTTTAGAGTTGCCAATTGTTGTTTCATATTCTCCAGAATACAACATTTTTAGCTGAATTTTGAGAGGAAGTTGCACCTTATCTTTGAGGAAGAGGGGAATGGCATTCATAGATTTTTAAAAATTTTTCTAATGCAAAGGCCAATATCCCCAGTCTGAAAGGGAATAATTAGAGGCAATGAGAAGAAAAATATTGGTGAATAATAATGAAAAGTTTATCTTCTTTCAGATGAATTTGAATTTTGAGATGGTTTACTTTTAGAGAAATAAAGACAACAAAGTTGCATAAAGCAACAGAAGAAAGCTTTTGTTTCTTGCCCAGGAACCTCATAAAGGGGAGGGTCTCAACTTCTGTCAGGCGAGTCTGAGGCGGTCGGTCACCCCTATGTGGTGGGTGAACTGGCCTCTTGAAATGACAGTAGCCTGGGGGTTGGGAGCACCTCCATTCAGCAGAAGAATCTGGAGGTATGACTGGGAGTACACACTTTTTTTCTCAGTTTAATTAACTTCGTTTTTAACCTTTCTATTGTCCCCAAGATTTTGATGAGTTTTTGTTAAAATTGATAGCCAGGTCTGAGAATTTCTTTGAGAGAAATTCTACTCTATTTTCTACTGAGAGAAAAGTTTATGTTCTCCTTTAGGATGAAATAGTGTAGGAGACCGGGGGAGTATTTAAACTAACTTGACAGTAGAATAGAGGACAATCAGAGAAGAAGGAAGAAGGGACTAAGTGACCATTAGGCTGCATAAAACACAAATGCATTTGCTGGAGTTTTTCTAAAATCGGAATTGGCAAAGACTTGGCTTCCTCTGACCAAACATGCTAGGCAATTTAGGGATTATAAGAATAATCCTTTAAGCCTGGAGAAGTTGCAGATGAGTTATAGAGAAATATCTGGTTAAACAGACAAATAAAAAATTGAGCTGAACAGTTTCTGGTAAAGGCCATTAAATAAGGAAAGAGTGAGCGTATAGTTAGTTGGAGCTTAAAAAAATCACTATTTATTCAGCTACATTTTTTGAAAAATAATCATGTTGAGTTTTGGTATACTGATTTATGTAAAAAATACATTTAATCGCAAATGTTATTATTTTTGAGACACAGGTACATGGAGCACAATCAGTATGCATTCTAAGATTAATTGATTCAAAGATTCAGTTTGAAGATGATGAGACTAAAGAATACCCCACAGGGCTTAAGGTTTTAAGACACTAAGCCTGTGCTGATAAAAACAAAGCTAAGTGATTAATCAATCTAATAAATTGGATTAATGCAGCCAGTCAACCTGGATAACATGAGGGAAATATTCTTGTTTTCTTCAACAGCAAGTATTTTTGCCTGTAATTGTTCTTAATCATTCGAACAATTGAATTAGCTTTTTTACTCTGCTTGCATGAGTGACTTTTCTTGACTTATTTAGTTTGCTTTCTGTGAGTTAAGTATTTCATTTCTGAAGGTTTTCTATCGTATGCCCTGCCTTTGATGGTGATCATCCAAAAGTTGTCCTTGTGATGTGATTTTTCCCCATAAAATATGTATCATTTCACTTATCTGATATTTCCCTTTCTTCATTTTATTAGTATAAGTTCAGTGATAGCCACCCATATTGTGACCTTGATTTCCCTGTTTAAATCTTACTTTATCTCCTCCATAAAATTTTCATTTACTTTGTCTGTACATTTATCTTAATTAGCCTTTAGTTCTTTCAATTAAGTATATTTCTATCAATGTTTGCTATGACCAGGACAAGTGGTGGATAACAGTGCTATTTTAAGTAAGTATGAGTCAGATAACAGCAGCCCCAGGGAAGCTATGTCTTTTTCTCCTCCTTGAAAGCCCAAGGACCAAGAGAAGGACAAGTGAGGTTATTAGAATGACAATTATACCTTTGTATTAGAGACAGAGTTTACAATTGTCCTGTGAGTTCACTTGAGTAGCCCTCAAGGAAGTCATTTCTTGCTGTGATGATGATGTCAAGCACTTATAGATCATTAAATGCAAATCAGATATTTACAGAAAAAATCTCTTTGAATTTTGGTGAAATATATCATTTATTTTGAGGAGATTAGAAGGTAGACATGACAATTCAGTCATGTGGGAATTTAAGAAACAAAAAAACTGCTGCTCTATTTGAGACAATGTATTAGACTGGGGAAAAATAACCCAACGTCTAGGAGTATTTGATTTTCTTATTTCTCTTCTTTTCCATGGGAATGGAAAGTAATATTAAGAAAATGTAGAAATCCAATATGCATTTTTTGTTTTTGTATTTTTTAATATGGTCAAAAAGCTCATGTGAGATATTTCCCCCAAAATGGAAAGAGTATGTAATTTATAGAGGAAAAACCATTTCTGATGGTAAGGCATAAATATGTTCAGACATCAACATTTGTAACATTTCTCTTAATCTATATAATTTTTCTGAGATCCTATTTTATTTTTCTCTGCAACCTATATGATTTGTTGACCCATCACTACTTTATAAGATCCTTGAAGAAACATTGTTTACTTTATTACTATAAATCATGATTCTATTACTTTATAAATCTTTTCTTTCGGACAAAATGAAACTATAGTTCAATATATCCAGCTAACTCCTATTGTTTGTTAACAGGTAAGTACAAATAATAGAAGAAAACAAAAGAAAATTAATATATAGGTTTAGCAGAAACAATTTGTTTTGAATGACAAACTAAGGCTACAGAATTTTTTTAAGTAAACTCATCATCAGAGTTTAAAGTTGCAGGACATATTAAAAAGGATATTGCCCAATCTCTTTATTTTGCCAGTCTAGAAATTGATGCTCAGAGATCTTAAAAATACTTGCCTTAAGCTGTGAGATAAGAGTATTATCAGCTGCAGGGTCTTTCCCTGACCTGAGGCTAAGCTGGAGAAGGATGAAGAAGACGGAGATAGAATTTATTGTATCTTAAACCTACACCTAAACCTCCGGTGCTAGGTTGAGGGAGATGGCATCATCTCCAGGTTCTACATGGAGAGTAGAATCAAGGGTCTTCCTTTTCCCTCAGTTACTTAATTGTTACATCTCTGTGTCTAAGCCAAAGCCAAGTGTGTGTGATAAGTAAACCTAAACTCTCATATCTGACTTTTAATCACTGTGTACTCTGCTTGAGGGCTAGGAAAATGGTAGGCTGTTTTATCATTTTTCCCCTGCCTTTCACATACACCTTAGCTTCCTCTTCTCTTTGATCAACAGGCCTTGTGACTTTTGGTCCCAGCCAACAATTTCATTACTGGAAAACTGTGTGTTAATACAATAAAAGGGATAGGAAGAAAACAAGGCCATTGAGAAAAAGAGGGCCATTGTCTCACACTGCAAAATCCTATTTTGAATGCCCACAGCAAAATACTACTTTACTTCTAACCCTAAATATTCTTGGGGAAACCTAATGAAGCCCCAGAAAGATGGATGCCTTAGGTGAAGGTCAAAGAAAAATGTGGTAAAGAAGCGTATTAATAATTTTCAAAATAGAATTATGATCACATTTATTTTCTACAAAAACAAATAACCCAGAAAGAAATCACTAGGGAGATGTCTAGATCGAATGCAAAATGTCCTGTAGTTCCTAAATTGCGACGATAATCCTGTAGAATCTCTAAATACCATCTATCAGAAGTTACAGTATCCCCACTGAGGATACATTTGAACACAAATTATATTGCAAGTGGAACTATGCCTATCAGACATCAGAAAAAAAAGATATTCAAATAGAATTGAAACAGAGGTTAGGTATCTGGGGAGTTTGAGGGGCGACTTTCTACCTGGTAAGTTGCATACCCTTGTGCAGACGGCTGAAACTTACTAAATGAATCAGTCACCCAGCGGGGACTTGAATGATTGTTCCCAGTTCTGTCATTCCGTGATCCTAGCCTTTTTTAGGACACTTATGGTGGAGATCAATTGCAAGGGAAAGTTCACTTAAAAAAAAAAACATTCAAAGGCTAGCAACAACTCAAACAGGTCAAAGTCTTATATTTAGCCCTTCTTTGCCTTTTAGTACCTGTAAATCATTAAAGCCATTTTAAGGCTTTTTAGGTATCCTTTAATTATTTTCTTATGCTGTGTACTTTTCACTGTAGAGAGCAAAATTTATTTACCTGATCTGTGGACTGACACAATCCAAATGAACTTTTTGAAGAATAAGGAAAAGCTTGATACGTGAGGATGGCTCAACCTGTAGGGGTTTATCCTCTGTTAGTGTTTAGATCTCCTTATCCCCTCAGGATGCCATCTCCTATAATTGTTTTTCGAATAGCTCTAGTGATTTTAACAACCTGGCCTGTTAGTTTTGTTTTCCTTGTTATTTTTAAATACTTCTAATCTTTCATGAAGAGATGCTTTCTGACATTTGCTTTGATTTTTTTTTTCATTTAATTTTCATTTATGCCCTTGTTCCATTATTTCTAGGAGGTGGGAAATGGAAACTTTGGATATAATCAAGGCTATGAAAGAGTGTATGCACTTCAGTTGAAACCTCTTACCATTTTTTCCTGTGTCTAGTTTTTAGTGTGAGAATATAAAGGAAAGTTAATGTTTAATCAGGGTTTTAATTTTTGCTGCTTTAAAATTAACTTTTAATAGCCTAGAAATAGTGGCTATAATTCTAATGCCACCTGGGTAAGAAAACTCATATCCATGTATAAGTTTTCAATATGAAGTGATATTGGAAACTCATAACAAAAATATTGCTTTGACTCTGAATCTTCCCATGATAAAAATTAAAATAAATTAGACATTTTCACTTTTTAAAATTAGGTAATTATATAACATTGATCATTGGTTTAATGATGTTTAGTGACCTCATGATGTGTCTATTCACCAGGATTTCAGCTGTAATTTAGTTAGCTTTGAATCAGGAACATTTTGTGCTATAATTCCTTTTATGTACCTAAATTTAACAACGGCAATGATTTAGTCATTTTAACCTATATAAATAAAAGATAATATAACACAGATGATCTGGAAACCTCAGAGAAATAGAACTACACATTCATGAAAGCATCTTAATGTGTATTTTTTGAAGACTTAAAAGTATAAGACCAGCTCTTCTTAAATCTTGCTAATAAGTTTTTCCTCAACTGGTATTAAAAGAGCATGCCTTTATAGATTTAAAAATCTAAGAGGTATAAAAACTTTGAACCAGGATTTTTAAAATTAATTCAACAAATATTTATTGAGTACCTACTATAGGCTAGTTTCTGCTTTGGTCATTAGAGATATAGCAAGAAAACAAAAGCAGGAATCCATCTGGAAATGAGAGCTCAGTTCTAGATTCCCACATGAAGACCATGCCATGTCCCCAGGACAGAAAGGTCAAGGAAACAAAAGAGGAAGTTCCCTTTATTTCTAGATCTGTTCATAGAGTAACTTTTTCTAATCTACTGGGTTTCTTTTTTAAGATTTTTTAAAAATGTAAATGAATAGAGATACAGAAAAATATACAAAACAAACATGCAACTTAATGAATTCTCATTATACCATTTGTGTAAAGAAATAGATTTATGCCCAGAAACCTCAAAGGCTCTCTATGTGCTTCATACCATCAGAGTAACATCGCTCACCACAAAAGTAACCACTTTCTTTCCTTGTATAGTAGTCACTTTTTTTTTGCATTTCCTTAGAGTTTTATTATCTAACTGTTCTAGTCACTAGAACAGAGCCCTGCAAATAGCACACATTTACTATGTTTGTTAACAAATTAAGTCATTGATGTTGCATTCTCAAGTGTGCATTGTTAGACACTATGTTTAGTCTTGCTCCTGTCTCGTTTTATAATTGTTTTATGTTTTGATGAATTTGGGGTGTGTCTCTTAAGTCACTATTACTCTGTAGTTTCTCCCTCCATCCTTTACTTTTCATTGCAATTTATTCATTGAAAAACTATGTCCATTTAGCCTGTATTTTAATATTCTTCTATCCTCTGTATTTCCCACAATTTGGCAGCTGGAGCAGAGGTTTGATTAGACTCAGGCTTCATCCCCCTGGCAACAGTACAAGTTGTGTCGTGTTCTTTTATTAGAAGGTACATGCTGTTTGGTTGTCTTTTGTGTGATATAAGCAGCTGTGGATGCTTTGACTGAATCCATTAATTTGATAGGAGTTGTAAAATGGTGATATTCTGTTGTCACTTATTTTTCATTTACTTGCCGAAATAAATCTATAAATAGAGGCCCTTCCCCAACTATTATTTGGTACTCAATAATATTGGTAAGGGAGGATAAATGTTTTATGATTTCCTTATATTTCCTGCTTCTTACAATAGTAAATTTGTCACCCATCACCTTCTGAAAGTAGCTAATAGGTTCTTTTTTCTTTCTTGTAACATTATGAACTCATAGATTTAAACATGTTTGATGAGTTCCAATCCATTGTTATTAGTATCCTTATTGGAATTAAAACTGTCCCATATTTGGCCAGTGGAAGACTCACTCCTGTGTCTAGATGTTGGTGCTAGCTGGCAGCTGGGGTGATAAGAGTGACTGAGTCATGTGTCTTTCATCATCCATTGTGTTAATCCAGACTTCATCACAGTGGTTGCAGGTTTCCAAAAAGCAGTAAGCGATGGCAAACCTCATTGTGCAGGTATTTATTAAGTTTCTGCCTGAATCACATTTGCTTATATCAATGTTAGCCAAAGCAAGTTGCATAGCGAAGCACATGCTCAGTGTGGGAGAAAAATACTTCACAGTAGGATATGGAGACATGACTTATTGGGCCAGTTTTGCAATCTACCATATGATCTAATTTTCTATCACTAATATCTTACTCTTTTTGCCTAGACTCCTAAAGCATTTTTTAAAAATTTCAGCTTTTATTTTAGATACAGGGGGTACATATGTAGGATTGTTTCAGAAGTATATTGAACCCGGGTAGTAAGCATAGTACCCAACAGATACTTTTTCAACTCACAACCTCCTTCTTTACTCCCCAGTCTAATAGTCCACAGTATCTATTATTCCCATGTCTAAAGCATTTTTTGTCTTTTCTGTAAAATCTAGTCATTTTACTAGATTATGTGTCTGGGCCAATATTTCTGGTATGTACAGAATATGTATTTTGAAATCTTCCTTTAATCTTTTTTTAAATTTCTTGAAAGTTTTCTTGAATTATAATTTTTAGTATTTTCTTCTCTTGTTTTGATATTTCTTCTGGTACTCGTATTATCCATAGGTTAAATCTTTTTTTAAGTCTACCTTCAGTACATGTTGCTTTTCCTTGAATCATTTTAATCATTTTATTTCATTATAATGTTTAAGATTTTGTTGCTTTTCAGTTTTCTCTGGAGTGATCTGTTGAGTTCATTTGCTCTTACATTCTTTGTAATTTCTTCTTAATTTCTGTATTTTTTCTTTATTTGTAATTCTTTGAATTTCTGTTACTTTACTTTGGAGTTTTCTAATTTTGATTTATATTGCTTTTATATTTGTATCTTTTTAATGTCTTTTAGCTCATTTTCGAAATTAGATTATTTTTCACATTTGTATTTCATGTTCCTTATTTTCTTTGTTCTTATAACATTGCATAAATTTGACTTTAAATTGCTCATTTTTGTTGCTCATTTGTTTTGTGAAAAAGTAGTTTTCCTGAGCTTTTACAGAAAGATGTCATTCAGAATAACATTCTAAGATTTCCTGCCTCTCAGATTTTTCTCTTCTCTATTTTTATCTGAACCTTCTCTTCCTTCATCTCTATTATCCCTACTTTGCTTCATTTTAACAGTATTTTCAGAGGCCTACTCCAGTGTGCAGGCCTGAGTAGAAAGGGAGCCCAGGCTGGTCAGTTTTGAGAATTCACAGGATCTGGATTGTTTCAGGTTTCATCTTCTATAGGGAGCCCTTTGCATATCAGCTATTAGGCTTGTCTAAACCCCTCCTAGTTCAATCTGCTGTTCTTTTCAGACTGGTGTGCTTTCCAATGCAGGTTGTTGGCTGTTAGAAGATAACTCAGTTCTTAGATACTTCACACACTTTTGCTTTCTTCTGCTCTGTCCCACACAGGTGCTAACACAATGCACATGTGGTTGTTGGTGCTTTTTTTTTCCCCTTTCCCACTTGTACTTTGGAGTTCATGGAGTATATCTTGTCATTTAGTTAATTGTAAATTTTGTACATTGGTTTTTGGGTTTTGCTATGTGATTACTTGACTGTTTTACAAAGGGTTTTGGGGAGATTCATAAACTATGCAGCACGACTGCCGTGCTCTCCAGATACCCTTACATCCCTAATCTTTTGATTTTCCCAACTTCTTCATTCCCTCCCCTATCCTAAGCTCAAAGTAATCTACAGCTGATATTTTCCTTCTCGAAGTTAATTCTTCAGCCCAGCATCACCAACTGTCCTTTTGAGGTCACATTCTACTGTCTAAGATACTTTTTAAAATAACGATGAGTATATTGCTTATGGGTGAATTAATTACAGATTATTTCCTCCCACTAGCCGAAAACATTAAATACTAAATGTCCAATAAGAGTTACTTTTGATGATTATTGTGGCTGTACATGTCCTTCTGGCAACCTTGCATGTGTGTTACAAAAGGAGATAAAACTTGGTCTGGATAGAAGCATCTCAGGAAATTGTTGACACTATATTTACCAGATGGAGAAAATAGAAAGTAAGGCATTGACTTCTCTAACCTAATTCTAAAGTATGCATTATGATTAAAGAACATATAAGGAAGAAAAAAAAATCCTCTCCCAGTGAAATATTTCACAATGTTGTCTTAAAGTCTCATTCTAATAAAACAGGAAAACCAATGTGTAAAACATGATAAGGAAATAGAATAACTTTATCAGGTTTAGGGACACAGATTGGTTTTTTGTAGTGAACTTTGCTCTTTTTCCCTTCATAGTGGTGAGTTTGCAACTTTACAAAAGGGATGTAAAGTTTTTGTCTTATCCTTCTTGGGATCAGTGGTAATTATGTATAATAAGAAGCCAGGATTAGGCACATTGTCTGTAACAATAAAGGAAAGAGAAGTGAATTCATACTAGGTGCCTGACTCTCATGATTGCCATGAACTTACCAACTGAACTTACTGAAATATAAGCAATTTCTGAGAGAATAATCAGCATGTTTTCTTTAATGCAAGAACTAAGTTACCAAAGTCATGTTTATTCATTTACAAGTAAGTGACACATTTCTATACTCACCAGGAGAAAGTGGTCCATGCTGAATTCAAATTAAGAATTGCACACCTCATGTTTATAGATATTTTCTAATTACAAAAATTGCTGGGAACCAGTCTTTGATCTAAAACCTGTCAGGCTGCATTGAATTGCAATATTATTTGCCTCCCTTATTCCAAAATGACAAGTTTTTATACTCTTTATAATGTCATCTGAAGTACCTGATCAAACAAAATATTACTTGACCAGCAGATACAAAAATAGTGCAGCAATACTCTAGTCTTGTACTGAAAATAATCTTAAAATGCCTTTCATCTGACCAAGTTGCTTTAGATATACCTCCATTTCGAATGATTGTTCTTGCTAACATTAGTTTTGTGTGTGTGTGTGTGTGTGTGTGTGTGTAATAATATATTGGTGAGATAGACGAGAAGTCACAGTGTTGTAACAAATAACTATCCCTTTTCCTCATACTCTTTCCCTCATACTGTTGGTTTTGCCAGATACATGCATACATATATACACACACACACACACACTCACATACACACACACACATACACACACACACACACATATATATACATATATATATATATATATATATTTTTTTTTTTTGAGACAGTCTCACTCTGTTACCCAGGCTGGATTTCAGTGGCATGATCTCAGTTCACTGCAACCTCCACTTCCCAGGTTCAAGTGATTCTCCTGCCTCAGCCTCCCAGATAGCTGGGATTACAGGTGTGTGCCACCATGCCCTACTCATTTTTATATTTTTAGTAGAGATGGGGTTTCAACATGTTGGCCTGGCTGGTCTTGAAATCCTGACCTCAAGTGATCTGCCCACCTTAGCCTCCCAAAATGCTGGGAATACAGATGTGAGCCACCACATTCCCAGATAGGTATTTATGAACACAATTACCACTCCCTGTAGTGGCAACAAGGGCCTGGGATTTATTCACAGTGGACGGAACTGCAGATTATAGAAAAACTTCATTTTGCATGATAGAAAGAAAGGTTCATGACTCATTGTAATCTCAAAATGCACTGGCCAGAAAACAATGCAAAAAGCCTTCAGTGTAAGTCAGAATACACTTATTTATCCACATGAGTACAGTTTATGTGTTCCTACTAATTTGTACCCTTCTTATGTATACTTAACTTCCTGTGCAACTAATTTACTAATTTCTACTGTTGGCTCTGCTCTTCTGAGGTGGTAGATATTTTCATAGAGCCACTCAATTCTCACTGGTGACTACTCTCTAACTTTCATTAAAGAAAAATAGTAGGTTAAATATCTGTATAGTATCTAAGGACAAGGATGCCTATGTAAGATGTTGCTAAGGACTTAACATTTTTAGCTTTCTATCTTGGATTAGTGTCCAAAGTTACACTGAAGAGAGGCTTGTAGTGATTTGAAAAATGGATTTCCTAGCATGTGAAATCCTCAAGATAAAGTTTATCTCGAGTTTTGATGTGTTGTTGTTACCGATGTAATATTCTATCATGACAATAAACATACTAATCATAAATGTAAATAAACTAATCACTGAATTCATTTTTCTCAAATTATATTTTATCTTACCTAAAATAGCCTAGTTAGCATGTTCAAAATTATAAACTCCTCTTCCAAGTACTCTGGGAACATGTTCACAAGAATACCTTCAAACTTTCTTAATTTCTTCCTCTATTTCACCACTGCCCTCTCTGAAGTCATCCAAGGCCTCTTGTCAATCAAATGGAGTGCCCTCATTTCATCTTTTCAAAAATTAGTTCACACTATTGATAATTCCCCTCTTTTCATGCTTTTTTTTTTTTTTTTTTTTCCCAAAAAGTACTTGAGTGTCCTTTCTGTGGTAGACATGATTTTAGGTATTAGTGATATAGTGTTAGCCAAAACAAAGAATTCTCTGCCCTCATGATGCTAAAAGTTTTAAAGACAAAAAAAAGAATTTTTAATAAAATGTCAGGTATTGATAAATATTCTGGAGAAAAATAAAACTGAGCAAGGCGAGAGGATAAAGACTGTATTCTTGTAGAGCTTTTTTCTGGTACCATGTTTTGATTTGGGACCTGAATTAAGTGAGAGAGTGACTAGCATAAATATCTGGGGGAAGATATTTTTAGGCAATAGGACAAACAAAGACTTAAAATATGAATGTATATCACATTTTTGGGAAGCTAGTTAGATAGTGGTTGAAAATTAGACTTGGATTATACATGGCCTGAGGCCATAGTAAGATTTTTTTTTTTTCTTTTATGCTAAATTCCATGGGAGGATGTTTTGCAGGGAGCGGTATGGTCATCAGGAGGAAAATTCTAGAAGGGCCTTTTCGCACATTGTGTATAGAGTCAACTCTTGAGAGAGAAGATGGGAGAGAAGGAGAGATAGACACACACAGAGAGAGAAGTATAGTGAATGTGGCAAGAATACAAGCTGGGAGACAAGGTGGAATATGATACCCAAGTTATCCAAGTTTGTTATAATGATTACCTAGGTTAGGATAGAAGCAACAAATTGGTACGAAGATCAAATCAGGGAATATAATTTTGAGTATACAGCTAAAAACCTTTAATGAGGCAGATGGTGAATGTAATAAAAGAGGCAAGAGTGATGATTCCAAAGTTTTTGGCCTGAGAAAATGGGTAAATGTTGATTATATCTGTTCACATA
Organism: Macaca fascicularis; assembly: GCF_037993035.2. Lineage (NCBI taxonomy): Eukaryota > Metazoa > Chordata > Mammalia > Primates > Cercopithecidae > Macaca > Macaca fascicularis. The sequence goes on along the minus strand of NC_088377.1, from coordinate 168,057,386 downwards.
GAGATGGTGAGTCAAAAACAGTATAACATATATTTGTATAGTAAGGAAGAACAAGCAGTTTGGTTTCAAATATATTTGAGTTTATTATACAGACAAGTGAAAATATTAAATAGGATATTAGATAAAAGTCTTGGCCAGGCATGGTGGCTCATGCCTGTAATTCCAGCACTTTGGGAGTCCAAGGTGGGTGGATCACCTGAGGTCAGGAGTTCAAGACCAACCTAGCCAACATGGTGAAACCCTGTCTCTACTAAAAATATTTTAAAAAGGTAGCTGGGCATGGTGTCAGGCACCTATAATCCCAGCTATTTGGAAGGCTGAGACAGGAGAATTGCTTGAACCCAGGAGGCAGAGGTTGCAGTGAGCCAAAATTGCACCATTGCACTCCAGCCTGGGTGACAAGAGCAAAACTCCTTATCAAAATAAATAACTAAATAAATAATAAAAGTTTTGAGCTATGGAGGAATTTAGGTTTGTAATTATAAAAATGGCAGTTATCAGTTTACAAATAGTATTTAAAGTTATAGGTCTGAAGGGAATAAGCAGAGATTGAATGTAGATAAAGAAGTGAAGAGGTGACAAGAGGTCTCAAATCTGAATATTGGTTGGAAAGAGATGGAAAATCCAGTGAAGGCTACAGAAAAAGGGAGGTCAGTGAGTTAGAAAGAAAACATCAAACTGTTCCTCCTAGAGACCAAGCAAAGAAAGTTTGCAAGAGGGAATCATGTCCAGTGCTTCAAGAAGGTCAAGAAACACGAACATTTAGAATTTACCTTTGGATTTGGCAATGTGCTGTTCATGACATTGACAACAATAGTTTTGGTTAGTTGTTAGAAACAGAAGCCTGCTTGGTGTGGGTTAAGAGAGAATGATCAGCAATATAAAATGAATGACATTTTAAATGATTTTTTTTCAAAGAGCGAGGGAGAGAGAGAGAGAGATGTGGTAGTAAATATTACATTGAAGAAGGAACAGTAAAATTTTTGAAGAAAATCAGAGAGGCATTCTATGTCATATCTTTCATCTGGCAAATGTAGAAAAGCAAGCGTGCACTACAACTTTGCAAATGACATGTGGATCTACTAGCTTGGATCCATGAGAAAACAGAATGGGAATGAAAGTAAGAAGGATCAGTTAGAATAGTGTTCAGGATTTTTGCTTGGAATAATTTCAGCAGTTCTAGGACTCGATGTTATTGTTTAAGAAGTTTATGATACATACATATATAAAGGTGGTTTAAAATAATCAGTAAGGACATTGTTTTTACTGAATTCTTTCCCTAAAATTCCTACAATTCCACTATCATAGACTGAAATGTTGCTGTGTGCTAATGTGTCTCAAATTTAAAACAATACTTCAAATTCATTTCCTGAACAACAGACCTCAGTTAATAACTGCTTGCTGCATATCCATAAATGGGTTTTCCATTGATACTTCAAATTGAGCATGTTTAGAATCAAAATTGTCTTCCTGAAATCTGCTTTGCTCCTGTAATCTTCTTTCATATAACAGTTTTACCATTTTCCCAGCACACTGGTTTGTAAACTTGACTGCATTGTCTTTGCTGTTCCCACATCCATCATTTACTAAATTACCTGTGTGGCATCTCCTACTTTCACTTTCTCATTTCCATGTATACTGCCAGTGCCTTAACTCATCGCCTCCATTTATTGTCAGTGCTCAAACTGACCATGCCATGGATTTCTGTGTCCTGTATTGTCTTATAATTTAGCATTTCACATTGTTAAGTTATTCTTATCATCTACATGTAGCATCATCTCATTTTTAACTTTCTTCAGTCTTCTCGAATATCATTATGTAAGGAAACTAACTCCTTAGGGTAACTTTCAAGGTGTTTAAGCATTTGGTTTCCTTCTGATTTTGAAGGTAAGTTATTTTCTGAAAGGTTGGACAGCTGGGGAGTGGAGAAAGGAAACAAATGATACTAGGCACGGAATTTGTTTTTTTCCCTAGATTATAATATGGTCTTGTCAATATTGAGTTGAGTATGAGGTAAGAAAGCCCAGCTGCTTGTAATTTTTTCTATTGAAAGTATAATTGAATGCATTTCTCCTGAAAACTGATGAGAATCCTAATTATCAAAGTACTTGAATACAGCATAAAAGTAAGCTTCTTTCATCTAAAAAAGAAATCCTAGTTTTCTTCAACAGTCCCTAGAAGCTGAATGTCATTCCCCACCAGGCCCCAGAGATAAGACTGATGTTATAAAAGAGAAATAGAACTATTGTTAAGGTATTCTGTATTCTTTAACTAAGGTGATGAGAGTTATAATAATAATAAACTTAATCTAAATTAATTGTTTGGCTCATTCTTGTCCCATTAATCCATAGTCCATTCTGAGAGGTTGCACCTGTGCTGCATCATCTCAGTATCTATTCTCTGTACGCTACCCATCAGTCTGTGTCATTTGCCCATGTTTGTTTATGTTGTTGCCTCCACATTCAATGTCCTTCTCTCCTTATTTCACTCAAATCTCAAGGTCCTTTAAAATCCTTCTATTATAGAGGCTGCTTTCTGCAGCACTTTGATTTTGTCTTAATTCCTGCACTTATTTTAGGTTTTCCTTGTGTAGAAGTTAACTGATTATGTGTCTGGGGCTAACCACATCTTCATTTCTCTATCCTCACAGCAGCTGTCATAGGGTTGTCTTACTCCAGGCAGTTGATTATGTTTGCAATAATGGGACTTAATGGACCAGCATACACAGGAGCATCTTTCATTGTAACAGTGTACTTCTAGAGAGGTATATCTTCCAAAGAGACTGTGAATATTTCATTTCAGGGGATTTGTGATTTTAATAGGGGAAACAGGACTTTTTAAACACAATTTGAAAGTGCAAAAGTCTGTGGATTTTAGTATATTTACAATTTTGTCCAACCATCACCACTAATTCCAGAACCTTTTCAACATTTGCTCAAAGAAAATCCTAAATCTCCAAATCAATCCCTCACCCTATTTCTTGGTAATGATTAATTTACTTTCTGTGTCCATGGATATGTCTATTCTGGATATTTTACACAAATGGAATCATATAATTTGTGGTCTTTTGTGTCTGGTTTGTTTATTCACATAATCTTTTCAAAGTTTATCCATATAATAGCACATATCAGTACTTCCTTTATTTCTTTTTATTGATGAAAAATATCCAGCTGTACATATTGCCCAATAGTGTTAATCCATTTAACAACATTCTGGTGCCATATTTTAAAAAATGATTGCCTAATCTAAATTCATGAAGATCTACATTATGCTTATTTCTAAGTGTTTTATAGATTTAATGCTTATGTTTCAGTCTTTAATTCACTGTGAATTGTTTTTTATGTATGGTGTGAGATAGGGATCCATATTCATTATTCTACATGTGGATATCCAATTTTCTCAGTACTACTTGTTGTAGAAATTATTCTTTCCCCATTGAATAGGTATGTTCCTTTGTCTAAATCAACTGAACATAGATATATGGGTTTATTTTTGATATCTCAATTTAATTGCATTGATCTATACATGTGTGCTTATGTCAGTATTTCAATTTATGACTACTGTGGCCTTATATTAATTTTGAAATCATGAAATGTGAGTCCCTCAATTTTGCTCTAGTATTTCAAGATCATTTAACTAATTTGGATCCTTTGTATTTCTGTATGAATTTTAGAGGTTTGTCCTTTTTCCCTTTCTTCCAAAAAAAAAAAAATGATATTTTGATAGGAATTGTATTAAATCTGTAGATCAATCTGTCACCTTACTAATATTAAGCTTTCTAATCCATGAACATGGAATATCTTTCCATTTATTTAGGTTTCTCGCTACTTTCCAAAAATGTTATATAGTTTTCAGTCTATAAGTCTTGCACTTCTTTGACTAAATTACTCCTAAATATTTTATTATTTGTTATTTTATTATGAAAATAACTTTCTTAATTTTGCTTTTGGGTTGTTCATTCCTTGTATATGAAAATACAACTGATTTTGTATATTGATCTTGTATTCTGCATTTTGATAATTTGTTCGTTTACTATAAATTTATTTTTGTGAATTTTTAGGATTTTTTTTTCCTGTAAGGTTATGTAATCTATCAATTTTCAGTCTGGATACCTTTATTTATTTTTTATCTAATTATCCTGGCTAGAATTCCAGTACAATGTTGAATAGAAGTGTTGATCCTGGACATTATCGCTTTCTCATCTCAGGGGAAACACATAGTGTTTCACCATTAAGCTTGATGTTAGCTGTGGAATTTTCACATATGCCCCCATCACTTTGAGAGAGTTCCTTTGTATTCCCAGCTTGTTTAGTATTTTTATCATTTTGTTAATTTTTTTTTCTGAGTCCATTGAGATGATTGTGTGTGTTTTTTTCCTTTAAATCATTAATAAAGTTTATTATATCGGTTGATTTTTGTATGTTGAGCCAGTGTCGCATTCCTGGGATAAATCCTGATTGATCAGTGTGCATAAGGCTTTTAATATTCTGCTGAATTCAGTTTGTCGGCATTTTCTTAGAAGTGTTGCTCACCCTTCTATTTTTGGAAGAGTTTGAGAAAAATGGGTGTTAATTCATCTTTAAATGTTTGATAAACTATTCAACAAAGCCATCCAGACCTATATGGTTCTTTCTGGAAAGCTTTTTGATCACAAAATCTATGACTATTTGTTATAGGTCTTTTCAGGTTTTCTACTTCCGTTTGAGTCAATGTCAGTAGTCTGTGTGTTTCAGATATTCATCTATTTTATCTAAGTTATCAAATTTGTCAGCATTTAATTTTTATAGTATTCTTTAACTATCCTTTAATTTCATTATAGTTGATGGTGATGTCTCCACTTTCATTCCCGACTAGTAATTTTAGTCATTTCTTTCCTCTTGAGAGGTTTAGCTAAAGGATTGCCTTTAAAAAATCTTTTCAAAGATCAACTTTTGGTACTGTTTATTTTCTCTGTTATTTTTCTATTCTTCATCCTATTTGTCTCTACTGTAGTCTTTATTATTTTCATCTTTCTCTTGCTATACCTGCCCTTCTTTGCTTTGTTTCTAAAGGTGGAAAGGTAAGTATTAATTTGAGATACCATTTTTAATACAGTTGATTATTCAGAATTTCTTTCTGGGAACTGCTTTTGCTGCACCTCTTAAGTTTTGTTATGTTCTATCTTTATTTTTATTCATCTAAAAGTATGTTTTAATTTCTGTTGTGATGTTTTCTTTAACTCATTGGTTTAGGAGTGTGTTGTTAATTAGCACATAGTTGTAAATTTTCCTAATGTCCTTCGGATTGTGTATTGGCATCTAATTTTATTTCATAGCTGTCAGACAAATAAATAATAAATAAAATAAAATATATAAGAAATAAATAAAGAATCTTTTCTACTTTATCGAAATATGTGGCCTAATATATGAACTGTTTTGGGCAAGATTTTGTGTACACTTGAGAAGATTGTGGATTCTGCTGCTATCATGGAAACTGTTTTATAAATGTTTGTTAGGTTTAGTTCCTTTATAGTGTTGTTTGAATCATCTATTTCTTTTCTGATATTCTGTCTAGTTGTTCTATCTATTATTGAAAGTTGAGTATTGAAGTCCCCAAGTATTTTTGTTGACTACATATTTCTCCCTTCAACTCTGTCTTTTGTCTTTGTGTGCTTCATATATTTTGAGACTGTGCTTTCTGGCAAATGTATATTTATACTTGTATATTCTTGATAAATTGACCCTTTTTTCATTATATAATGTCCTTTGTTTCTAGTAACATTTTATGTTCTATTAATAAAGTCTATATTGTCTCATATCAGTATACAAACTCTATCCCTATTTTAGTTACTGTTTACACAAAATATATTTTTCTATCCTTTGATTTTTTAAATTAAATTTTAAATTACATCTTTCTGGAAAAGTCTTGGAACATTACTTTGAATTAGGCCACATTTGTTTTTGACACATTCTTAACTTTTATTTGGGATATGATATTGAAATATTTCTTTTATCCCTTCAAATTTGTCCACTGTTCTGGTCCAATTTTTCCCATTTTAAATTGTGCAAAGTTTGTCCTTCTGAAAATGGTGTTGGGTTTCAAACTATGCTGGAAATAGAGGTATGAAAGTCTAGAATGAATTGCTCATATATGTGATAGGGACTTTTATGTCTTTTATGTCCACAGTCAAAGAGACAAGGCTGAGACATATTTTTTCTTTGCTAGAGTAATTGAGTTCGAATAATAATTTCAGTTCAAAATGTAATTTTATTTGAATTTTAAAAATTAATGGCAAATTAATGCATAAATACAAATTGGTGTCAGTGAAGATGTCAGTAAGCATATGCATCAACTTCAACAAAGACTGCTGTGAACATTTCCCAATTCTATGTTAAGATAATGATCATGGTGGTAGTAGTAACAGTAGTTGCAGTAGTAATAGAAGTAACATTAGCAGGAGCAGTAGTGTCAGCGATGATGGTTATAATAAATAATAATAGTAGCTATTTAGCACAGTTCTAAACACCTCATATATAATCACTCATTTAATCCTCACAACAGCCCTATGAAGTTGGTACTATACTTACTCTCATTATATTGATGAGAAAACCAAAGCTCAGAAATTTAAACAATTAGCCACTATACTCACATCTAATAAGTGGAATAGTATAGATTTAAAACAAGAAATTCAGTAGTTCAGGAGGGAAAGAGCATGTATGACTCAGGATCGGATAAATATGAAGACTCATGAGATTCTATAGGGCGACTACACGCAAGACTTTAGTAAAACTGAAGGATAGGAAAGCAAAGTATTTTCCACAAAAAGTGATGTAACAACTGGTTGATCACATGGGAAAAAATATAACTGGTTACCATTTCCTACCACCCAATAAAGCACAACAGGGGAAAGCACAGACAAGCATAGACCTGAAAATTTACAGCTGTAGTCCCCCAGGTTCTTTTCTTCTTTGGATTTTGAACTACCAAGATATGCATGAGATAGCTCAGCTTCATGAGAGGCAAAACATAATTGCTGCAGAGTCTTTTATACTCCACTTGCCAAGTAGCTAAAGCCAGGTGATGTAACTAATAAAACCAAGACAACACCCGCAGTGTATACATTTATAAACTACACAGACAAGCTAGTAGTAGTTGTCTCCAGATCTGCTTCAAACTTGGAATAACATATCATAATTCATTTGCTAGTATATCTCATCCTTATAGTGACCAAAAGTCAGTACCAGACTTTTAGGCAACCGATATGTAAGCGTAGAGCTGCCCAGTTCAGCAATAAAACAATACCATCCTTACAAAGGCAGGATAACCAGTTTGCCTTTTGATGATCAAGTATTTTAAATTTTAAAAGTTAAATGTTTTAATTTTTTCTTTTTATTGTTAGAGCTTTTTTTACTTTCTAAGAAAACTAGTGCTACTCCAATGTTGTGAAAACATTCTCTGATATTTTCTTTAAATTATTCTAGAGACTTATATCATTCATGATTAAATCTATCTATATAGAATTTAAATTTGGGGACAGTATGAAATAGAGGCCAATGGCCACTTTTTAAATATGGTTAATCTGTTATGGCACCATTTACTTTTCCATATAATTAACTGTGCTTCTTTGATGAAAATCAGTTGATAGTGGAAGTGTGGGTCTGTTTCTGAACTTTCTAACTCATTTTTTATTTTTATTGACACCAGTACCACACTATCTTGGCCCAATAGAGTAGGTTCTGAAATGGGCTGGTACAAGTTCTTAAACTTCAATTTTTTTTTTTTTTTCTATTCTAGGCCCTTTGAATTTCCATAAAACTTTTAGAGTCAAGTTTTCAATTGTACCCTGCCAAAAATGGGCTGCTGTGATTGCAACAAAAAATCATTTTAGAAGAATGAACATCTTAACACTATCGAGTCTACACATTTATGAACCAGTTGGTTTTACCATTTATGTAGATTTTTGCTTTTGTTTTTAGCATTTCTTTCACCAATATTTTGTGATTTTCAGGGTAGATATTTTGTATATGTGTCTTTAAGTTTCTTCATAGGGTAGAGACTTTGCATATCTGTCATTAGGTTTTTTCATAATAGTTTTGTTTTTTGATGGTATTACAAATGGCATATATATATACTTTCATTCTCCAATTATTTATAGCTAGTTTATAAAGAAACAATTGCTCATAAAAGCAGAGAATAGAATGGTTGGGTGGTTAACAAAGGCTGGAGGAAGAGGGACGTGGGAATATTGTGCAATTAGTATAAAGTTTCACTTATACAAGATGAACTAGTCTGAGATATGATATACAGCACAGTGCTTATTGTGCACTTAAAATTTTTTAAGGGAGTAGATCTTATGTTAAGTATTCTTACCACAAAATAAAACACAACAAAACCTAATGGATACAAGAAAACTTCTGGATGTAATTGTTATGTCTTCCACCTTGATTGTGGTGATGGTTTCATGGGTATATCATAGGTCAAAACTCATCCAATTGTATGCATTAAATATGTGGAGGACATTTACCCCAATAAAGTTGTTTAGAAATACACAATTGACATTTGCATATTGGTTTTATGTTCTGAAAACTTGGTAAATCACTTACAATTTATAGTAGTTTATTAGTAGAATCATTAGGATTTTTTATCATGTTATATTATTGCCTGTGAACAAAGACATTTTATTTCTTTCATTTCCATCTGTATGAGATGGAAAAGTTTGGTTAAATAAAGATATATATGTATATCTCATACAGATGGAAAAATATATAAAGTGTATATAAAATGGGTATTGATTTGACATTTTCTTCTCTTTTGAAATGCAAATATTGTGGCGGGAATAAGATCCTAAAAAGTTGAAAGGCATTTGCTTTTCCTAAACATTATGGGTGTATAGAATGTTCATTGCACAAGGGTCCTGGAAGAGGGCTCGGTGGAGCTGAAATGTGGCACATGGTTACTGGGTTATGCATGCCAGAAGGTGTTTAGAGTGGGCCTGGATTACCCTGGTTAAAATGGGAATGTTTTGCATTCATTGGATTTATTTTATAAGCAGTTACCTTCTACCGGAAGAAAGAGTTAATGGGAAAAGGGAACCTGTGAAGAAAGCGCTAGACAAGAGAATGGGGAAAAGGTGCATTCAGATACAGAGAAAAGTATGATGGAAAATAAAATTTTGGTTTTGTTTATAATCTCAGTGTTATGAATTTTATCCATTTTTCTTTATTTGCAAAACGTCAACCTATTAGTACAGTATAAAAGGTAATTTTTACTGTACTATTAGTACAGTATAAAAGTTCTTTCACCCTTCAAATCTTTGTTGAACATCTATATATACTAGATAATGAGGCACAAAATGATAATACGCAGTTTCTGTAATTTTATCACTTTGGGTGAAACTCCCGTCCTCATGATCAGCCATGACATTAGGGTGGGGACCGGACTTTGACTACAGCCATTTTCTGTTCCTGACAGTGAATTTACTTGAATAGACTCAAAATCCACATCCAACACAGCAAATGGTTCAGATATAAGCACGTGGTTCAGTTTGGGTAAATAAACTTAAGATATTTCCCAGATATTGGTTTACATAAACTTTATTGTTCTGTAGATGCTATTGGAGATATTATTCTTGTGGATCGTAGGTTACAGTGCTAATAAGAGTAGCTATAGCTTGATTTGAATACCCTAGAGGAAGGTAAAAAAAAGATAAAGAAACAGAACTGAAGCCCTAAGAATATTCTGAAAGTATTTATTTACATTTAGTATAGTTAAAATTAAGAGGTGTTGTATGTGGGTATGTGTCTGTATATGTGGTGGTATGGTAGGAAATAGGGCTGGGGGCTAGGAAGTAATATTTGAGCTAAAAAATGAAATAGTTTTGAATTTACTCAAAGTTTCCATCTTTATTCTTTAAGCATGTGGAGCCATCTATGATTTTTATAGGAGGAACAAATATTTTTTATGACAAATGTCAAATTATACACCTCTGCAGTTGGAGATAAAGGAGACCTAAATTTTGAATTGCTAACGTCCTGAAAATTTTAATATGCAATATCGTCTCTGCATAATCACAACGAAAGGTGTAATTAATTGAACATTGTCAAAGTTAATTGCAATCTGAATGGTGCAGGATGCCATACTTCCTGTCAAACTTAATTTAAATCTTTTTAAAAGGTAAGTCACTTTTTAATTGGTTTGAAGTCTTCCCCAAAGCATGCCTTTCCATCTGAAATCATTTTATTGGGAACTGAAATAAAGTGATGTGCTTGACACAGCTAAATGAAGCACATCACCATTGTGCCTGACAGTTAGGAAGTTTAAACTGACAAGAGCATTGGGAAAGAATCATTGAAAAAGTGGACTTTGAAGTAAGGGTATAACCAACAGACACCGGTTTGGCCTTGGCAAAATAGGGGGAGTTTTCCTTTTCTATACATCTTTTTTCTCGTGTGTCTACTTAAGGAACTAGAGTTTTCTCTGTTATTTGTAGTTCATACGAGAGCTTTGGGTATCTAAACTACTAAAAGCAGATGCAGTGAACTGAAAACATATATAGAACTATATAAGCCATTATTTCAGCTTTACTCTCTGTAATTTTGATGAATCTGATTCCCTCTTTGCCTCAATGCAAATAAAGAATTAAAAAATAGATATAAGGTTATATACTACATTAACTCTCTTTTCTGTATTTACAGATTCTTCCCACCTCGATAAAAATAAAACCTGTTTTTTCCCACTCATCCACATAACTGTAATTGACTGTATCACCTACCGGTCATGTTGGAAGAGTCACATAATTCATTCTCTAATCACTTGGCAGATTGTTGCTTGTATTTGCAAATAAAATTCATTATATCCATCACTTCCACATTGTCAGTCCATATAATCACTATTTCTTAATAAATACTTGAATCGGTATTTTTGTTCACTGAATATTTTGACCTAGCTGCTTCCTGGGTCATGGCGAAATTGTATTTTCTTACCCTATCTGAAGTTAGACATGGTTCTGTGTGACTTCCTTTGGTCAATAAAATGTGAGTGGATATGATGTATGTTATTTTCAGGTGAACGCTTTATTTTAGGAAGAAAAAAAAATTCCTTAATGTGTTAAATTATTTACTAATATTCCCCAGCAAAAAAACTGTTCATTATTGAAATCTTTCTCATTCAGTCAGGGACAATCAAAGATACCCACCGTCACCACATCTACTTCATATTTTACTGGAGGTGTCAGCAAACAATAGTAACATAAGTTAAACAAAGAAAAAAGATGTTATGATTAGTCAAGGAAATCACAAGGCTGTCAAAACTGTTATCACATGTGATTAAATTATTTTTATAGAAGACAAAATATCAGATATAGAACATTATTATAATGAACATGCTTGACAAGGTGGTTGGATATAAGATCAACATACAAAATAAATTATATTTATACCTATTAGTAACAGTGACCATCCTTGCACTCTCAAACGAATCTTGGACTGGCTACCCATTATCTGTTGACAAAAACTGACCTATCTTGCTATTCTATGCTAGGCTAGCCATTGTTTTCTGACTTGCACATCATGACATATATAGAAAAACAATTATATTTGTTTAGCAACCAAAAGGCTGCTTTTGGCCAGAGGGAAGCACCCCAGAATCATTTGTGGCATATGCTCTTTCATATTGATAAACCACCTTGAAACTTACAAAGTGCTTTCATAGACAGTTTGTAGATGTTTATCCTAGCAAATAGAAATGTGCAATCATCCACAAAGAATCTATTTTTAAATAGACCTGATTCAAATAGTGATTCTGCATATGTATAACCATCATTTGATATACTCTCCTGGCAACATAACCTACTTAGAACTGATGTAAAATCTTATAGTTTATTCCTATTGTAATACTGGTGAAAAAGCTTATAGCTTGTTCCTATTGTAATACTGACTTGGCTCATAAAACCATTCATACCCATGCCCAACTGCCCCAAATATCTTTCTTTTTGCCATATATATGAGAAACAATGTTGAGACCAGGTGGTTCAATATGAATCAGACTTGAAATAGTCTTTTAATGTTAAGACCTATAAGATGAACTATCTACAGTTTTTGGTCAACAATAAGCATTTTCAGGGAAGAGTGAGAAACAACATCAACAATTGCTGATTATTTCAAAAGCTTTGTTATAGTACTTGTTTTTAAAAATGTGGCTGAATAATTTCTCTTTCAGACTTGTTTTTTTCCTACAAGTTTATAAATCCAAACATCTTCATCTAAAAATGTATATGATTTGTATTTTAATTTCATTTTAGCCACAATTTTGGGCAGAAATAGGGAGATAGAATATTAATGTGAAAACAATATTTACATTCAGGATTCAAACTCACAAGATTTGTAAATTCACTTCCTGCATTTCCCTCTTCCCCGCCCCATTTCTTACCAGTCAAAGGATTTTAACCCATGTCAGAGCTTTTTGTCATCTATTAGGAACTCAGTGACTCTGGTTTGCTTGCTTCATTTACCTGCTTATTTTGGTCTCCATTTATCATTATTTTTAACAGTTGTCAGCATTAAATGTAATTTGCTACATCAGCCAACTCACACGGCAAATGCAAATCCTTTTGAATTTCATTTGCAATTTCTGGACTTCCCCAGTCCTTTCAGTTTTGCTTTTTCAGCACTACTTGATTTTTTTGCCATTAGGGACAGCGATTTTTATTGTTTTAAAGGCAACAGAGACTAAAACAGGCATGTTCAATTAGACATTGTTCTTCAGAGATAAACAAACTAGAGCACTTATAGTTCAACAACTACAGTCTAGATAACTAATAGGACTTTTCTGTCCTGTGACAGATAATATACAATAATTGAAACTTTTGATCCTATTTGGGGAGGATAACAGCAGAAGACAGTTAAGTTTGCATACCCTTTACGTTTCTTCAATGCTGCTCCATTATAGCATTTAATTTTGATTTAAGCTTTTAGTTTACTATTGTTTGCTTTTATTTCTGAAAATGACAATTAAGACCACATTTCTTTGAATATTCAAGCATATTAATTAGAAACTCAGCTTTCTGTTTGCACAGTATTCAACTTTAGCACCATTTTTCAGATTTTTCATGAGATTTACAAGAGCTAACATTTAAAAAACCCTTTGGGCACAAAATGCAAATTGTTTTATCTTTTTTATGATAGATCATAAGTATATGTGTTCATATAGGCATATTTCCAAAGCTTGGTGAGATACAAAGCCACACAGATACATATGTTTTTGCTTGTTTGTTTTGTTTTGTTTTTTGCCCTCAGTATAAAGAATAGCAGACACATTTATTTAAAGTCAAAGCAGGATATCATGGCTAAATGCAGACGTGTTAAGCTAAGATTATAGTCTCTTAATTGAAACACCTAATAAAACTAATACCAATTAGAAAAAGAAGCAAAATAAATTCATTGCTAGTAACATGATCATATGCCCTTAAGCCATAAACTCCAAAAGTGTTAATCAGTGAAAAGCAGCAAATCGAGTGAAAATGATTCAACGTCAGGCCCTTTCTTCTTTGCCTACCTCTTTTGTCCCCTTCCTGCACATGCACATTCAGAGCCTGACGTTGTCACTAGGAAAGCACAATCCTTTTCCGGAGGTACCATCACAGGCTTGCTCATGTCGCTGGTCAAATGTGGCTGCATGAAATCTGGGAAAGGGGGAAAAGAGCAGCACTGTGGTTGACTCACACCAATCATGGTTCAATGTCTGGGCCCAGGTGCATGAGCTCCAGAACCAAACTGGGATTCTTTCAGCAAAGAATGGGGGCAGCTGTATAACAGGGATGTGACTCTATGTCTACCACATTTATTTTCTCCCAATGAGAAAGAAAAGACTGAGATAGGACCTTTTTCTCTTCCCTCTTTATACTAGGGGAAATGGGAATGGCTTCTGAGGAGAGATGGGTAAAATGGGAGAAATCAACAACTAAGATTCTATTACAGAAACCTAGGATTTATGATTCCTTGTGGAATTGGAATAATCTGAATATGTATCTCTGTGGTGAGCTGAAAAATGTACCCTCTACCCCGAAAAAGACAAAAAAATTCACATCGTAATCCCTGAAACTTTATCTGTCAAAAAAGAATCTTCACACACATGATGAAGAATTTTGAGATGGGGACATTATTCTGTTTTATGCAGATCAGGCCCAAATACAACCATCTGTAACCTTGTAAAAGGCAGAGGAAGATTACACACACACACACACACACACACACACACACACACGAGACAGATCGAGAGAGAGAGAAACAGTGTATCTGGGCAGAATGTGAATACTCAGACCACAAGCCAATGAATACCTGAAGCCACTGGAAGTTAGAAGTGGTAAGAAATGAAATCTCCCGTAGGACCTCCAAAAGAAATTCAGGCCTGTTGATACCTGGATATCAGCGCAGTAATACTCATTTCAGACTTCTGCCCTTCAGAACTATGTGAGTGTAAATTTCTGTTGTGTTATGCCACTAGGTTTGTGATAATTTGTTATAGCAGTCACAGGAAGCCAATGCAATCCCTTCTGGGAATACGGCATAATCCTCATTTCACAACTCCTCCCTGCCTTTGGCTAGGATAGAAAAGTTTCTTCTTCAACTGAAAAATCTTCTTTCCATCTTATTTCATTTTAAAAGTAGGAAAAAGTAGATAGTTTGTGAAGTCATTTCCTCAAAGCCCAATCATTCTGCAACCATGTTTTCCATCTGTCCATTGAAATTATCTTTAACAAACAAGCTAGAGATTACCTAATAATAAATCTTAAAGAGTATTTGATTTTTAAGTGTTTACCTTGACTTTGCTGAATTTGACAAGATTTATCCTTTCTTCCATCTTAAAACTCTGTCCTTACACAGACAACGCTTTCAAATTTTTCTGTCTCTAGCAAATTTATTTTTCAGGAATGTTTCCTCCAACACTAATCTGTAATGTTATTTATTCTAAATTTTCATACTTGGTCCTCTTCAGTTACTCTAGAGTTCATCTGGACTTTTTCCTCCACACTCTCATGAACGCAATGTGAAATGAGTTAGCACAAACACATGTAAAACAAATGATGTATTGTATCATTAAAGAATTATAAAGTAATTATCTTTTATTCCATTATTTCCCATTTTTCATTATAAGAATTTTGGTTTCATGTTACTGAGAACAGGCTGCTAGTTTATGAGATCATGTTTATAGTAAGAAAAAGGAAGAAAACTTCTAAAAACACAAATACTTTCTTAATTAAGCAAATGCACACTAGGTTAATAAGATGCTCAATTCATGTGAATAAAGCTTTGTTAACATTTACGTAACATGGCACTTTAGAGTCATTAATGAAATGTTCATAATACCAGAATGTATACTCTATGCCTGTATATTTACCCTCATTTCACAAAAGAAAACATTGATATTAGGTGAAATTGAGAAGTTTAAAATTCATGACATGATTTAGTGATCTGTATCTTTCCATGACATATGAAAGATGTACTTAGAGTGAAATAGTTTTGTATTTGTCCATTCTCAAGCTGCTATGAAGAAATTCCTGAGACTGGGTAATTTATAAAGGAAAGAGGTTTAATTGATTCACAGTTCTGCATGACTGGGAAACTTACAATCATAGTGGAAAGAGAAGCCAACATGTCCTTCTTCACATGCAGGCAGCCAAGAGAAGTGCTGAGCAAAGTGGGAAAAGTCCCCTATAAAACCATCAGAACTCGTGAGAACTCACTATCATGACAACAGCATGAGAGTAACCTCCCCCATGATTCAATTATCTCTCACCGGGTCCCACCCACAACACATGGGGATTACAGGAACTACAACTGAAGATGAGATTTTGGTGGGAACACAGCCAAATCATATCAACTGTGCCTCAGGTATTATTATAAAGAAGTCTTTATGTTCAAGGTTATTGTATTGAGATTGGCTTTAGGCACAAATGTAGTGGAGTTTCTTATCCAAGTGGAGTTTCAAGAATGTATGGAAATGCCTTTATTTCCTACCCTAGCCCCAGATCCCTTTACTAAACCTAAGACTTCTCTTGTAGAGCTTCCTTGTTCTACCTAAAGTCTTTAGTCATTTGCTAAATTCCATAACTATTTTATAAAGTAATATGTTGGCTGTTATCAGTATATTGAAGAGCATTTAAACTTTCCAAAATACTGTTTCTGAATGTAAAAATGTATAAATTCATAGGTTTTAAATGCATTGAAACCATTTGTGGAAGGACAGAGTAAGGGAGGAAATGTGCAGATAATGGTTGGTTGGAATCTTCAACTCTTCTAAAATTTTATCTAGGGGATGAATTATAACTATGGACAATCCTGTCCTGAGCCAATAAACATCTTTAAGTAGCATATCGGCTATAACTTAATTTCATTCAGTAGACAAACTACGTAACACGAATCTTGAACTATGTACCAAACAAAACAAAAAGTTAGCTTTATATTGTGAAAGTTATCAGCATCAAGATGGAGTTACTTGTGTTACAAACCCTGACAGAGCTAGGGAAGGCCATGAAGAGAGGGTTCTCATGCACAAATGCCTGAAAACCAAAATGTCACAGAACACTCTGCAAAAATCATAATCTTGTATGAAGGTCGTCACAAACTTACATAAAAAGTACTCGTGTGTAAGCACATCTGCCCAGAACTCCCTGCGCAGCCTCAAACTGGCACCACCCTTGTTATTGATCCTTGTAGCCAACGATAATTATCTCAAAACAATTATGTAATCCTAATTCTTCCTTTAAATCTTTGTCTTCCTTTACTTCCCTGAATAGACACATAATTTATTATGGCACATGTATTCCCATTGCAATGCCTATTCTTGAATAAGTATTTTCTCTTAGAGAGTCTGCTCCCTGTTATTGAAGTTGACAATAATTTCTATTCTTTTTTTTTTTTTTTTCTCAGTTGCCTTCAGCTCAAACTATTCTTTTTTGTAAGAAAGAAATAGGTATTTTAGAGACCTGCCCTGCTTCTTTAACACATATTCTTGCAGCATTCATATCTGTAGGAAGTTTAGGCTTTTAATAAATTCTGTTTACTTAGAAATTATGAAATGGGTGAGATTTCTAGAGAAATGCTTGAGAAAGTGGTTTTAATATATAGTTAGATATTCAAAAAGATGTCTGAATAACCAATCGTATTTATTCAAGTATATGTAGGTACTGTATGTAATTTTTGCGGGGGAGGGGTGCGGGAGGGGAGTACAGAGTTTCACTCTTATTGCCCAGACTGGAGTGCAAGGGCATGATCTCAGCTCACCGCAACCTCCTCCTCCCAGGTTCAAGTGATTCTCCTCCCTCAGCCTCCCAAGTAGCCAGGAATACAGGTATATGCCACCCTGCCCGGCTGATTTTGTATTTTTAGTAAAGATGGGGTTTCTCCACATTGGTCAGGCTGGTCTCAAGCTCCCGACCGCAGGTGATCCACCCGCCTGGACCTCCCAAAGTGCTGGGATTACAGGCATGAACCACGGCGCCCTACCCCGTATGTAGTTCTTAATAAAACAAACATACTGTCTGCCTTAAAAGAAATGTTGTTGGTTTAGTGGACTACTTGCTTTTAAATATATTTGATGTTTTTAGTCGTACTCCCAGTATATGTCAAAGAATACATAGATATGAAAGGAATTTTATACTTATGTATAAATTTATAGAATAATATTTAGACATAAAGATAGAAGAAAGTATTTGGAAGTTGATATTTCAAAATTAACATGGAGTTTCCCTTAAATTTGGAGGATAGATTAAGCTGTCAATTACCTGTAGATTAGTGAAACAGTTTGGATCGTTTATATTACTATTCCTTGAAAATAAGTTCCTAAAACTCTGTTCAGAAAAACTATTACCTGACTGAAAGTCAGAAGACATCAAACATCAAACTGCTAAAAAGACTAGGAAAATATTAGAAATTTAAATGGGTTTATTTGCTGGTCCAATGCCACAATCGAACTGCAGAGGACACAAATCAGCTTTCAAGGAGGGTGTAAGCAGATGTTGAGTAATTGAACAATACAATCATTAGTGGCTACTAAATATAGGAAAAAAATTATGCTCAGAATTAAAACTTTTGTGCAGTAAATGGGGAAACATTACTAAATCTAGTGAAAGGGGAATCTACTGTGGGAGTGTTAGACATTAAAAATTAGTTTAAGGGGATTTGAGGACTGCGGTCATCTTAAAGCAATTGACTTGGAAGAATAAACACAGAAGAGACAGAAGAGTGAGTCTTATTTAAGAGGCACAGTCCTGGTAGGATAATTTATTTTCTTCTGGGTATATAGCCAGTAGTGATATTGCTGGGTCTAATGGTAGTTCTGTTTTAAACTATTTGAGAAATCTTCAGACTGCTTTCCACAGTGGCTGTGCTAATTTACATTTCCGCCAATAGTGTATAAGGGTTCTCCTTTCTCTGTAGTCTCACCAGCATCTGTTGTTTTTTGACTTTTTAATAATAGCTATCCTGACTGGTGTGAGGAGGGTATCATCTTATTGTGGTTTTGATTTTATGTTTCTCTAATGATCAGTGATGGTCAGCGTTTTTCATGTGTTTGTTGGCTACTCGCATGTATTCTTTCGAGAAGTGTCTGTTAATGTCCTTCACCCATTTTCAATGGGACTTTTGGAGTTGTTTTGCTTGTGATTTGCTTGTTGAGTCCTTTATTGATTCTGGACATTAGACCTTTGTCAGATGTATAGTTTGTTAATATTTTCTCCCGTACTGTAGCTTATCTGCTCTACTGATATTTTTTTTTTGTTCTGCAGAAGCTCTTCAGTCTCATTAGGTTCCACTTGTCAATCTTTGTTTTTATTGCAATTACTTTTGAGACTTAGCCAAAAATTATTTTCCAAGGCCAAGATTGAGAAGTTATCGGCCTTGAGGGTTTTTGCATCTGTGTTCATCACAGATATTAGTCTGAAGTTTTCTTTTTTTATTGTGTCTCTGCCAGATTTTGGTATCAGGTTGATGCCAGCTTCATAGAATGAATTAGGAAGAAGCTTCTCCTCCTCGATTTTGTAGAATAGTTTCAGTGGGATTAGTATCATTTCTTCTTTGTACATCTGGTAGAATTCAGCTGTGAATCCATCTGGTCTAGGACATTTTTGGTTGGTAGGTTCTTTGTTACTGATTAAATTTCAAAAGCTGATACTGGTCTATTCAGGGTTTCAATCTCTTCTTGATTAAATCTTCAGAGATTGTGTGCTTCCAGGAACTTATTCAGTTCCTCTAGGCTGTCTTCCAGGATTTAATAGTTTGAAGTCTTGCATTTAAATCTATTTTAGTTAATTTTTGTATATGATGAAAGGTAGCAATCCACCTTCAACCTTCTTCATTATCCCAGCATTATTTATTGAATAGGTACGCATTTCCCCATTGCTTGTTTTTGTTGACCTTTTTGAGTATCAGATGGTTGTAGGTGTGCAGTTTTAATTATGAGCCCTTCCTTCTCTTCTCTTTTCTTTTCCTTCCTTCCTTCCTTCCTTCCTTCCTTCCTTCCTTCCTTCCTTCCTTCCTTCCTTCCTTCCTTCCTTCCTTCCTTCCTCTCTCCCTTCCTTCCTCTCTCTCCCTTCCTTTCTCTTCTCTCTCTCTTTCTTTCTTTCTTTCTTTCTTTCTTTCTTTCTTTCTTTCTTTCTTTCTTTCTTTCTTTCTTTCTTTCTTTCTCTCTCTTCTTTCCTCTTTCTCTTTTCTTTTCTTTTCTTTTCTTTTCTTTTCTTTTCTTTTCTTTCTTCTTTCTTTTCTTCTAACTCTGTTGCCCAGGTTGGAGTCCAGTGCCTCGGCTTACTGCAACCTCCACCTCCTGGGTTCAAGCGATTCTCTTGTTCCTCAGGCTCCCAACTAACTGGGACTACAGGCAGTGCCTGGCTAATTTTGTGTTTTTCATAGAGATGTGGTTTCACCATGTTGACCAGGCTGATCTCGAACTCCTGGCCTTAAGTGATCTACCCGCCTTGGCCTCCCAAAGTGGTGAGATTATAGGCGTGAGCCACTGCACCTGGCCTATTTATGAGTTTTCTATTCTATTCCATTGGCTTGTGTGTCTGTGTTTCAATATCAAGCTGTTTTGGTTACTGTGGCTTCATAGGATAGTTTGAAGTCAAGTACCGTGATGCCTCTGGCTTTGTTCTTTTTACTTAGGATTGCTATGACTATTTTGCTCTTTTTTGGTTCTATATGAATTTTCTGATAGTTCTTCAAATTCTGTGAAAAATGACATTGGTAGTTTGGTAAAAATAGCATTGAATCTGTACATTGCTTTGGGCAGTATGGCCGTTTTTATGTTATTGATTCTTCTAATCCATGAGCATGAAATGTTTTTCTATTTATTTGTGTGACCTCTGATTTCTTTCAGCAGTGTTTTGTAGTTCTTCTTGTAAAGATCTTTCACTTTGGTTAGCTATATTCCTAGGTATTTCATTTTCTTTGTGGCTATTTTAAGTAAGATTGTATTTTTGGTCTCACTTTCAGCCTGGACTTTGGTGGTGTATAGACATGCTACTGATTTTTGTACATTGATTTTGTATCCTGAAACTTTACTAAAGTTGTTTAACAATTCTAGGAGCCTTTGGCAGAGTCTTTGGGATTTTCTAGATATAGAATCATATTGTTAGCAGAGATAGTTTGACTTTTCTTTTCCTATTTAAATACCTTTTATTTATTCTGATTACCCTGACTAGGACTTCCAGTACTATGCCAAACAGGCATGGTATCAGTGGGCAAGTTGTCTTGTTCCGTTTTTTAAGGGGAATCGTTTGAGCTCATTCAGTAAAGTGTTGGCTGTGGGTTTATCATATGGCTTTTATTATTTTTGGTTATGATCTTGTGATGCCTACTCTGTTGAGGGTTTTTTTTTAATCATGAAGGGATGT
The DNA here is from genome assembly GCF_037993035.2 of Macaca fascicularis. Lineage (NCBI taxonomy): Eukaryota > Metazoa > Chordata > Mammalia > Primates > Cercopithecidae > Macaca > Macaca fascicularis. The sequence goes on along the minus strand of NC_088377.1, from coordinate 168,036,523 downwards.
TAAATTTTATTGAATGTTTTCCTAAATCTATTGAGATGATCGAATGGTTTTTGTTTCTAATTCTGTTTATGTGGTGAATCACATTTATTGATTTGTGTATGTTGAACCAGCATTGCATTCTAGAAATAAAGCTACTTAATTGTGATGCATTAAGTTTTGATGTACTGTTATATTCGATTTGCTGGTATTTTGTTGAGGGTCTTGCATCTATATTCATTAGAGATATCAATCTGAAGTTTTCTTTTTTTGTTGTGTCTCTGTCAGATTTTGGTATGGGGCTGATACTGGCTTCATAGGATGAGTTCAGAAGGAGCCTCTCCTCGATTTTTTGGAGTAGTTTCAGCAGGACTGGTACCACTTCTTCTTTGTACATCTGGAGAATTCAACTGTGAATCCATCTGGTCCAGGACTTTTTTTGGTTGGTAGGTTACTCATTACTGATTCAATTTCAGAAGCGAATATTGGTCTTTTCAGGGTTTCAATCTCTTCTTGATTCAATCCAGGGGTATTGTGTCCTTTCAGGAATTTATTCAGTTCCTCTAGATTTTCTCATTTGTGTGCATAGAGTTGTTCATAGTAGTCTCTGAGGATCTTTTACATTTTTGTGGCATCAGTTGTAATATTACCTTTGTCATTTCTGAGTGTGCTTATTTTAATCTTCTCTTTTTCTTTGTTGAGACATATGCACTCATATATTTATCACTGTACTATTCACAAAAGCAAAGACATGGAATAAATCCAAGTGCCCATCAATAGTAGATTGGGTTTAAAAATGTGATACCTGTACCATCATGAAATACTACACAGCCATAACAAAGAATGAAGTCATGTCCTCTGCAGCAACATGGATGGAGCTAGAGGCCTTCATCCTAAGCAAATTAACATAAGAACAGAAAACCAAATACCACATGTCCTCACTTGTAAGTGGGAGCTAAACAGTGAGCACACATGGACATAAATGTGGGAACAATAGACACTTGGACTGCTGGGGGAGGAGGTGGTAAAAAACTACCTATTTTGTACTGTGCTTACTAACTGGATGATGGGATCTGTACTCTAAAACTCAGCATCATGCAATTTTCCCATATAACAAATCTGCACGTGTACTCCCTGTATCTAAAATAAAAGTTGAAATTAAAAAAGAGGCAGTCAGGTGCAGAGGCTCACGCCTGTAATTCCAGCACTTTGGAAGGCTGAGGAAAGTGGATCACTTGAGGTCAGGAGTTCGAGACCAGCCTGGGCAACATGGTGAAACCCCATCTCCACTAAAAATACAAAAATTACCTGGGCATGGTGGTGCACGCCTGTAATCCCAGCTACTTGGGAGACTGAGGCAGAAGAATTGCTTCAGCCCAAGAGGCAGTGGCTGCAGTGAGCCAGACTGAATCATTGCATTCCAGGCTGGGCAACAGTATGAGACTCAGTCTCAAAAAAAAAAAAAAAAAAAAAAAAAGGAAACAGCTCTCTAATAGACTATTTCAGAAATTCTTGGAAGGGGAGGTTGAAAAATAAAATAATCTACATGAATTAATAATATTTAATAAAATGTAATGTGAGGAAAAGTTGAGCAAATTTGAGACTGAGAATATATTTACCAAGCTTGAAATTAAGGCACTAAATGAGATGGGTAAGATAGAGAGGGTGTATATATAAAATAAATACATTGAGCAATGCAATGTTGATGATATGGCTTTTTGGCTACCTCTGAACAAATCTTTTGCTGATATGTTTTTCACCAAAAGTGAAATGCTTCGCCACTAAAAGAATCTATATCAAGTTGCTGATATTGCAGTAGATTTATTGTTATTAATGATCTGAACAGGAATAGAGTTCATTTGAACTCCCATTTGCTCCTGAGACAGACAATCTATTTAAAACAATATTATGATTGAGTGGACATAGTTGAGAGGACTGATGAGGAACTACTTCAACCTGGAAAATGAAGAATTCATTAGCCTAATTTTCTGGTAACAGGTCTTTTGAGCCCTTGTAACCAGCACTAAGTTGTCATGGTGAGGGTGAAAGTTAATAGTGGAATGGGTGAGGATTCTGACCTGACTCTCTCAAGCAGTTAACAAGGTTATTCTGCAGTAGAATTGAATTCACAGCTTTTTAGAGCTTGCAAGGACAGGGATAATTTTTAATATCAGAAACTTAAAACGGAAGCATCTCTTTAGGCTTTCCGAAAATTCTGACTTGTCTTGCAGTGGTCTTTGTTTTTTTTTTGTTTTTTTTTTTCGTGTGTGTGTGTGTGTGTGAAGATTATCCCGTGGCTCATTCAGTATCATATCATAACAAAAACAGTAGCAAGTATTTCCTTTACATTTAAACCCCAAGTTTATTTTGCAGATTACATACTAATGATACACATATTCAAGATTGAGGGTTTTTTTTTCTTTCTTTCTTCTGTCTCCCTTCTCTTCTTCCTATAAAAATATAAAAGGCCAGGTGCAGTGGCTCACACCTGTAATCCCAGCACTTTGGGAGCCGAGGCAGGCAGATCATGAGGTCAGGAGTTCGAGACCAGCCTGGCCAACGTGGTGAAACCCCGTCTCTACTAAAAATACAGAAATTAGCTGGGCATGGTGGCGGGTGCCTGTAATCCCAGCTACTCGGGAGGCTGAGGCAGGAGAATTGCTCAAACCCAGGAGATGGAGGTTGTAGTGAGCCAAGATCACACCACTGCATTCTAGCCTGGGTGACAGATCAAGGCTCCATCTCAAAAATAAATAAATAAATAAATAAATAAATAAATAAATAAATAAAAAATATATATAATGAGACAAGACCAGCAGTTGAACTATGTGCTCTTTTAGATTAAATTTTCTTTCTTGTTTGATTGAAACCTATGCTATCACATTTATTTATCTTAAAAAATAATTTAATAATGTGATAGGTTAAGATGTGTCTTTAGTGTGAGTGGCATATTCTGTATATGGTCCTACACTGTAAATGTGGTTTGTATAACTCACTGGAAATGTTTCAAAGGGAGTGATTTTTCTTACAAGATCTCTAAAGTAAAGGAGATCAAAGGATTTTCCCTAGAAGATGCACATTAGAGTTTACCTAAGGAAAAGAAAAAGATATGTTCCAATATAAACATTCTCACTGTCCCATTATTTGGGTTAAGCTGTAGGTCACTGCATAAGCTTTGTGTATATAAAACATGTATTTCTTTTTCTTTCTTTCTTTTTTTTTTGAAGAGAACTTATTTTATTCAAGCACTGAGAATCTTCACCCTGAGAGAAACCTCTTTCTGTGAAAATAAATAAATTAATATATGCCTGCATGAGAAAGATTTCTCTGGCAGTTTTTAAATCTGAGAATCTTGCAGCTAAGAAGTCCAACTGCTTCATTTTTAAAGTACATAAAACATGTATTTCTTTTGTGGGTAGCCTATCATTGCATTTATGATCCTTGACCTATATCACCGCACAATAGAAGAGCTTCATTGCAAATAAAAAATAGCATTTTGTATTGTAAAATCGTTGAGATTTTTAAGTTGGATAGAGGATGAGCATGTGCACATGAGTTGATACATAAAGAAGTGTAGACTCCTAGGTCTAAAAGAGATCTTTAGACTTTATTAATTTCAATGACTTTAGTAGTGGTCACTTCAAGCTCCAAAAAACTATCAACGATACTCTCAATACCCTTCCCTGACCTGGTGCCTTTGCAGGTTTTTATAACGGTTTTAACAACTTTATCACATTCAAATTCCTTCGTGAATCTCCATCAGCTGTTTCTATTTTACCTGCACACACTTTGCCTCTCAATCTAAATTGTTGGGCAGGGCTCATTAATGTCTTTTTCCAGCTCTCTCTCCGCTCATTTCTGCCACTTATCTTCAATAAAACCCTCCAGATCTTGAATGACTTTTTCCCTTTTATTTTTCACTAAGCAAGTCATAATGATATTTTACGCATCTTAAAATTTGAGACAGCAGGACCAGCAATAGCTAACAAAATGGGCTATAAATAAAATGGAATCTATTCAAGCCTAGGAGACCTTTCACTCACTTAAAGTCGAACTCACAACACCATGGAATTCTCCTGAACCAAAACCCGTGAGTTTTTTCTGTAATATGTTGATTTTTAAAATGTAACTCGTATTACATTATTACATAATTGCTTGTGTATTATTATTTTAGAAGTGTTTCCTTGGTACTTCATTGACATAGATCCAAAAGTTATTTAATAAAATGTGTTTTAAAACTGATTCGACTATAAAAAATTAGATCATTACCAGTGACGGAAATTATTAACATTTAATCTCCAAGACTAAAAGGAGGCAATTAAACTTCACTTATGATCTGTGATGTCGAAACATCTATATATATTTTTCAAATTCTACTCAAATTCACTCTGCAAGAACAATAATAAAATAATAAAACAGTTTTTTGCATTACTGATTGTTATTGTGGTCCTAAAATTCTTATATTGCAAAAATTTACATAACTTTAGAGTATAAGGAAATGTAGAAAATAAAAATTACCTGTTTGATTACAATCCAAAAGGAAATATTGTTAAAATTTTAGTCTATGCCTCGCTTCAGAAAGATAAATTATCCCAGGAAACTGTTTCTATGAAATTATTTAAACATACACTACTTATATTTTATAAAATTTTTAATAATATGATGGTACAGGTATATACCATCTGATTATCAACTTCTCTAACTTAAAATTCATGACTAACCTCACATATTAACACACATACATTTGTAATTTTAATGACTTCCTACCATTTCATTGTATGATTATACTATGATTAATATCTCTTCTATTTGGAGATATTTAGTTTGATGCTATTTTTAATAAATTATAATAAACATATTCTTTTTGTGATATGTATATCTCTATAATATAAAGCTACATGCAAAATTGCTTGATAAATAAGTAAACTCATGTTTTAGATTTTTGCTATGCATTCCCAAAAATACCTTCCAGAAAATCTTCTAATGTACATTCTCAATAGATAAGTATCAGTATTCATTTCTCACACATTTAATAGTACTTCTTTCCCTATTAGGATGGCTTAACACCAAAATACATATATTGTCATTTTAACAAGTAATCTATATAAAAATTGATATATGTAACTCTCTTTTATACTAAGTCTTTGATATGTTTGTATTTTATATTTCCCCATCTCCATTTAGACACTGAATTTTAATTGAAAACCCTTAGTTCATGTTCAGATTTTATTAAATTTACAACAGAAAAATGTATCATATACCTAAGTTGTTTAAAACATACCTAAGAGTTTGCCAATAACTGAATCAAGTGTCAATTTTTAAATTAAAATTGAGATTATTTCAAATACAATTAACATTTCAATCACACTAGCCACATTTGAAGCTCTATCTGGCCAAGGGCCACAGTAGTGTACAGCAGAGATCTGAAGTCCTTAGTAGAATGATCAACAAGAACCTGTATCATCTGGCCTCCCATAAACTGTGACCTCATTTTTTTCCATTCTCCTGATCATTTGCTGAACTCCAGAACTCTAGATTTCCTACCGTTTCCTGCACATTATGCACATGTACCCTAGAACTTAAAGTATAATAATAACAATAAATTTAAAAAAAAAAGAAAAGAAAAGAAAGGATGTTTGTATTAGCTATTTTGTATGTTTCTATTAGCTATTTTTTTTTGCCTACTATGCCCTTTCCTCAAATATCCTCATGGGTTGCTATTACAACTTCCTGTCTTTGCTTATATGCCCCTTTATCAGAGACAGCTTCCACCTCTATGACCCTTAGCCAACTTTATTTTTCTCATAATACTAATTTCCTCTTTGTATTAGTCAGGGTTCTCTTAGAGGGACAGAACTAATAGGATATACATGTATATATATCCTATTAACTTACATGATCACAAGGTCCCACAATAGGCTATCTGCAAGCTGAGGAGCCAGGAGTGCCAGTTCGAGTTCCAAATCTGATGAACTTGAAGTCCGATGTTTGAGGGCAGGAAGCATCCAGCACGGGAGAAAGATGTTGCCTTGGAGGCTAGGCCTCTCTCCTTTTCATGTTTTTCTGCCTGCTTTATGTTCGCTGGAAGCTGATTAGATTGTGCCCACCAGATTGAGGGTGGATCTGCCTTCCCCAGCCCACAGACTCAAATGTTAATTTCTTTTGGCAACACCCACACAGACACACCCAGAATTAATACTCTGTAACCCTCAGTCCAATCAAGTTGACACTCCGTATTAACCATCACTCTCCTTTTATCATCTGTCTCCCTTCTCTAGAATATAAGCACTATGAAGACAGGGACATATGCTTACTGTAGTATATTTAGTGCCTGGCAAAGAGCAGATGCTCTAGTATTTACTTAATAAGAAATGCCATTTGTAGCTTCTAATTATTAGTGGGTTCCATATGTGTGTGATGTGCGTGTATGTGTGTGTGTGTGTGCACATTACTGCTCCCCCTTCTCCTCTTTCTTCTTCATCTTTACTTTTCAGTATGATCGTGCATCTTAAGGACCACTTCCCCTTATCCTAATTCTTATCATGTATTCTATTGCTTTCCTTCCAAATTCAAACTTTTACTGATAGATCAGTGGGTAAGAAACACTTTCACTTCAAACATGGGCTATGTCAATCCTAGGCATTCACATAAATATACTTAGGAATTAAAAACTCTTGACAAGAAGTACTTAGGACTAGGATTGAACAACAGTATAGCCCACACATAAGTTTCACCATATATATAAAATGATAAGTGATGTAGACAATGAATTATCTCCCACTTCCTCTGTTAGCCAAAAATCAGTTACTCCCAAAATAAACTTTATCTATGATTCTGTAATAGATAGTTATTACAACCTCTTGCATATATGTATCTTAGAATTGCTGACATAATGAATATTTGGCTCAGAAGACATCATATAATCTTAGAAAATTATATCAACAGTATTAAAATAGGAATTAAATCATCAATAGCTATATCAGTCATTTATCAATCACATTTATAAATATTCAATCACATTTAGAAATATTTACCATAAACACTGGTGATTTATATAATGCAAATTTTTAATTATAACAAAGTACCCATAATTATGGAAAAAGTAATCATTTTCAGAGAGCTCTCTTCTGTTTTTACTATATCTTCTGCAATCTTCTTTCTGATGCATTTCCATTGATAGTATAAAAACTAATAAAAACTGTTTTAATAAAACTAATCATAAAAATATTTATCATCCTAAGGTAAGTTTACATATACCGATACCTCTTGTCATATTGCAAGATTATTGCCCTTGGAGATAAATTTCTCATTTGTCCATTTATTTAATAGTACCTGCAGTTCATCTTCCAAGTTCTCAACGGGATAATGCCTTCCTATGGCTAACATTGCCTTTGTTATTTCAGGATGGGTTTCTCTAATGCTTTCTAATTAAATCTCTATTTGAAGACTCTCAAGGGAGTCAGGTCATAAAGCTGCTCATTTGTAGTGAAATTGAGCATATGGAATGTGTAATGTTGGTCTCATGGTTCCTGGAATATCTCACTATTTGCTTCGGGTTTGAATTCAGGATCCAGCTAAACCCCATTTTAACACAGCTCACACACAGCCAGATTAAATGGAAAATTAGAATTATACAGGGAATTGAAACTTTGGGTTATATTTCTTATCACTACCCATGTGGTTTCTAATGTACCTTCCCCCACATCTTTGTCTGGTAAACTTCTAATGACCCTACAAGACCAAGAGATATTTCTATTTTTCCTTTAAAAACTTTTGCAAGTTTCACAGGCAGTTAGTGGTGTCTTACTCTGACATACCACAGGCTTTCCTTCATGGCTTTATGTGTAGCAACCTAGACACTTGTAATAGCCCTCTTAACTATTTCTACCAGCTACAAGTCTGGGATTCATTCTTGAGTCCTTGTTCTCCCTTCCTTCTCCCCTAATCAGTCACCAACTACTTTGCATTTTATCTTCAGTAAATGTGGTAGAGAGAATAATGGCTATCTACAGATACCCACATTCTAATCTTTACTATTTAATCTTGGACAAACTCTATAACCCTTGTGCTTTAAGTTTGTCAGGTGTAAACTGAAGATTATGAAAGTACACTACTACCTGCTGAAAAGGGTTGTGGGGATTCAATGAATATATACACTTAGAAGAGTGCCTGGCAGGAACTAAGCACTCAACAATATAATTACTCTAAGTTATAGTTTACCTACATTTTCTCATTTGAGCCTTACAAAACACTTATAAAGTGAATATTAACAGTATTTCCAATTACACGTGAGGAAATTGAGGTTTAGAGAAGATGAATAACTGTGGGGGTCAGTTGGAGGAGGGTCAGAAGTTGGGAACCCAGCAACTGGGTTCTAAGACATATTGATTTACAATATTTATTTGGATGATAAGATATTTATTTGGATGATAAGATAATTTTTATTTAATCAATTTAGAAAAGATTTTTGTTAAAAGATTTTTGTTAAAATTTGAGATAAATTTGTTAAAATTTGAGATAAATTTTTCATACCAAACTGCTAAACCCTTATATATATAACAAACCAATATCTCTTAAAGAACTGGAGATTTGGAGACAGGGCAAATCTCCAGTTCTTTTATTATGTAAATTTACAATTGTAAATTCTCTACCATAATAATGACACTAAGCTATTTACATTTAAGGAGAATTGGACTCAGATAAAAAACATACTCTATGGGCTCAAAGTGAAATGTGTAAGTCTGGTATTCAAATTCAATCCTTTATTAGATCTATAGCATAACAGAATTATACACATTAAGAAATTAGTAGCCTAGATATGTTACATAAATTTTGCAAGAACCAGTGAAACATGTTTCTTTTAAGTAAAAAGTAGCCAAGTACTTTTAGGTAAGAAACTGATATAGAAGTAAAATTATTCCAAGAAAAAAAAAAGTTGGCCTAAGTACTGTAAATCAAAAATAAAATTCTAAGCCCCCCAACCAACTGAATAGATCCCCTGTTGGCCAAGCAGATCCCCTCAAAACCTGAAAAACTAGTTCAGGCATGGTGGGAAGGGAAGGACTTGGACATATCTAATTACACCCTCCTCCCTTTGGAGTTTAGACACAACTGGTCAGCATTAACATTAAAACAGATCTGAAGACTGAGAAACGGACTCTTTGTAGCAATAAGATGATAAATTTCAATCTCTCTCTGGTATAACATCACATGACAGATAACAGACCCTGAAGGAAGTCAATGTATTTTACCCCAAATTATATGTCTTTGACATATTTTGAAACAGCCCCTGCAAAGCTGTCTTTTGTGATGGAAATTTACATTCTGTAGAGAATCTTCTTACCTTACGAGGTCTTTTGGGGAGAGTTTGACACCTTTTAAGGTCCAATAAGAGACATTCATATCTATTCTCTCTGAAGCCTGCTACCTGGTGACTTCATCTATATGACAAGATCTTTGGTTTCCACAATCCCCTCCACCTTATCTTAACTCAAGCTGGCTTCAGCTCTTCAGGAAGAGCATAACTCTTTCAACCAGTTGCCAGTCAGGAAATCTTTGAATCAACCTATCACCTGGAAGCCCTGTGCATGCCCCACCCACTTCCAGATGTCCTGCCTTTCCAGGTTGAACCAATGTATACCTTACATGTATTGATTTATGTCTTTGTCTGTAACTTATGTGTCCCTAACATGTATAAAATCAAGCTGAAACCCAATCGACTTGGGCACATATTCTCAGTACCTCCTGAGGCTGCATCCCAGGCCATGGTCCTTAAATTTGACAAAATGAATCTCTAAATTAATTAAGATCTCTCTCAGATACTTTTTGGTTTACAGTACCTTGGACCTATTATTTCTCAAAATTTGAGTTCATTCTTAACTAGCATATTTTACTCTATCTTTATGAACTTTCACTTGAACACATGCACACAAAGTGTTCTAAACTTCAAATTAATGAGTTAAGGCTAATGTGAAACCCAGCAGGTCAAGGACTATAAACTATGTTTATATTTCCAGCACCCTGCTGGCTTATTTATTTATTCATTCAACAAATACTCAGCTCATTATGGGCTGAGAACTGTCCTTAGGTCTTGGGACATGAAAAAGACCAAGACAGTGAAAGAGTTTAGGTTCCAGTCAGGAAAGATAAGCATTAAACAAATAAATAAGAAATTGATACATAATATCACTGAAAAAAATCTCAAATAAATGATTGTTAGGTCAATACTTCAAGTTTACAGTTGTTAATCTCTTTTTTATTTCTCTATATTTTATGTGATTAAGAGTTTGGAAAATAATTTTGAAAGTATTTTTATTTTTCAGATAGGGAACTGAGAAATCTACGGATTAAACTATCCAGTTTACTCTTCTAGTTACTAAGATAAAAAAGAAAATGTGTCTTTAGATTATTCAATATAAATCTCATGCAATTTTTATAATAATTGTTAAAATTATCTTTACATATAAGACATGTATATATACACATTCAGACATATACATTATAGATATAAGACATACACATAGCAATAATTTTAGTGGGCTATATCTATACCTACACTGTGGCACTTTAAAAAACAATACATGATACCATGCCCTAGGCCATATTCAAAGTCTATTCTTCTAGAATTACAATTTTAGAAGCAAAATATAACTTAAATAAAAGTGGTTGGTAGCGAGGAGAAATAATTATAGATTATGTTTGTTTTTTCCTTGCTTGTCCAACACTGTTTTTAATTTAAGATTTTTAGTTCAATTCCTGTTCAAATGGTATGTAATTAACAGATCTCGATCTTTGTTTGAAAACCCTCAATTTTTTGTTTGAAATTCGAAGATGAAGAAAACAAAAATCAAATATTAACTAACTCTGGAAACCAACCAAATGCCTACAGTTTCAGAGGAATGTACTAACTACAGGTGATAAAAAGTCTTTGAAGAAAAAACAATTTGTGGACTGCCTATTCTCCATCCATCAACAAGTAATATAGAAAAAACAATTTCGTCTGCTCGTACTTTCTGCCCAGTAATTCAGAGAAACATATTAATACCAATGAGAAAGCTGAGTAGTCATCCTTCTGTCCTGGAGGGAATTGTTCCATGTCACCCTTCTTTCCCCTCCCTCACAACACTCTGACGCCCAAGATTGCCAAACTGATTTCTCCAGTTGCTGCCTCATTGTGGAAATTGAAACTCCCAAAAAGTCTCCATTAAGGTCCAGTAGATCTGTGGAAGATGAAGCTGGCTAATACTAGAACTTGCCAAGCCAGTGAGAATAATACTTCTGCTCTAGCTGTAAATCTAAGAACACGATTTTATCAGGTTCCAAGTGGACAAGGAGTGGGGGCCACATGCAAACCGTATTTCCTCTCAGCTGGCAAATTCTGAGGTTAGATCACTTATCTTTGAAGAAAAGTAAACAAGAAACAACAACAAAAAGTGTGAAATTTTGGAATTACACAGTAAACGGGAACAATAATTCTAAAAGTTATTAGGAAATAATTAGAATAAACTTCAAAAGCTGGACCTGTAAGTTAATGAAGATGAGGCACCCATGAAACTGGAGCAGAAAGTCATAGAAGAAGAATTACTGAGATAAAATACAAGAGGAGGATCTTTTAAAAAATCAACTAAATGATATCTCATTGTAGTTTTGATTTACATTTCTCTGTTGATTAATGGTATAAAAAAGTAGAAAGAATGAATAAGACCAAGTATTTGATAGCATAACAGAGTGACTATTGTCAATAATAACTTAATTGTACATTTAAAAATAACTTCAAGAGTGTAATTGGGAGGCTGAGGCAGGAGAATTGCTTGAACCTGGGAGGCAGAGGTTGCAGTGAGCCGAGATTGCACCATTGCACTCCAGCCTGGGCAACAGGGCGAGACTCTGTCTCAAAAAAAAAGGAACTGAATTCAAAAAATAAATGCTTGAGGGGATGGATACCCCATTCTCCATGATATGCTTATTACACATTGCATGCTATATCAAAATACTTCATGCACTCCATAAATATATATACCTATACACCTACTGTGTATATATTTACCATATATTGTATTTTGTGCACCCACAAAAATCCAAACTAAAAAAAAAAATTAAAAATCAACAAAATAAGATGCAAAGGTGACATAAATGAGATAAAAAAGGGAATGATGAGAAAAAAGTGAAAAAGATCTAAAAAAACATGATGAAAAAATTGAAATCCTCATTGGCATGTATAAGCAACAGAGTTGATGTTATACAGAAATCAAAAATAGAACAAAGAAAATAATGAGGACAAGTTTTGTTTTGGAGGAAGGAGAATAGGAACCCAACTAAAAACAATACATTTTCTTGAGGAAGAGAACCAAAGGTTCAGAATGAAAACAATGAAGTTATAATTAGAAAAAGCCTAATGTAAATCACAAAAAGAAAAATGGAGGCAGAAAGCCTGGGAAATAAACTGTAGTCATTTTTCTTCTGCTCTCCTGTCTCCTACTGGTGCCTCCCTTAGGTCGAATCCAGCTTGAAACCAGAGGACAAGAAAGCCATTTATGGTTCATATAAGCCGGGTCAGTTTACCAGGACCCAGGGCACTAGGAAAACAAAAACAAAAACAAAAACAAAAAAATCAAAAGGTAACTTCAGAAGCAAGGAAAAAAAAATCTGAATTATTGTAATGAAGAGAAAATCTTGCAAATAACATATTTAGGTAAATAAAATATTTAACCATAAGGATTGGAATATTGGTTTCATATGTACCTTAGAACTGCCTTTTTAAGAAGTTCTTTACTTGAAGATTAATGCGTGAGCTTCAGGCAATTCTTGAATTATAAAAGCCCATGTAAAATATTGTTACTATTTTGAATAGAATACTTGTTTTCTATGTAAAGGCCCTTTTACTGAATTCTTAAAGATGTTTAAAACCAAAAAAGTTCAGAAAGAGAGATCAGTCTAAATTTGTGATGAAAAGATTATGAGCAAAGAATTATATATTCTTTTCAGTTGCTTTTATGTAAGATAGAAATAGAGGACAATCCTGGCCATAAAGTATTTTAGAAATATATGGCTTCAGTGACCTTGGAAAAACTCACTTCAGCCAACAAAACAAAACCAAGATTAAAAGCACAAGCATAAGAATACCGTGAGATAGAAAGCAGGTAGAGAATATTGAAACTGATTAAACGTAAGGTTAAAATAATTGGTCTAATTATGGTTATAAAAATGGGACCATTAAAAATAAGTGTAAAATATGATGTAATTTAATAGCAATTATTTGTGTGCAAGTGACCAGTCTACTGTAAGAACACTACATTTGTGTTGGCAGAGGGAGAAAAATGGGGTGGTAGAAAGTAGGGGATAAAAATAAAGGGTTCTAATTTTATAGTCTTATGTAGAGAATAAGCAAAAGATGACTTATTATTGATTAACTTGAGAAGTATATAACGAATCATATTTTTGAGAAACTTAAAGGAAATCATTTGAATATTTCAGGTGCATGAATTACAAATCACTGTAGAATCGAAACATAGTTCATATAGTGAAAGAGAAAAAAATAGGTGAGAGAAATATAACCAACCACATAAGTTATGGAAACATCTGCATTAAAGTAACATGTCCCAAATTTTAAAAAATTCAACTATAGGCTGCTCTTAAGAAACACAATCTAGGCAATTAGAGGTTGGAAATTAAAGAATACACAAAAATTAATTAGGAACCTACAAATCAAATGCATAGGCAATGACCTAATTTATGAAAAAATAGAATTCAAGGGAAAATGCATTTAAAAAAAAAACAAAGAGTTTTATTTTACATTGAAAAGAGAAATAATTCATTTAATGAATTTCTGTGTGCTAAAAATCAAATTGTATAGCTCAAATATGAATACAGAAAATTTACAAAACAGAATTGTGGAAGAGAATAATTACTATGTTCTTAGCCTTTGAGAGATGTTAAATAAAAAAAGGATATAGAAATTGTAATGCTTTCCTAAAATTGAAAAAGAGATATCAAGCATTTTCATAAAAATATAAAATTTTGCTGAATTATATTTATAGTAATAGGGACAGAGCTGTATCATCTAAAACATAAGATGGAAAAACTGAATTTAAAGATATCATACGTGAATTTTCAAATTATATAGGGATCGGTGGACGGGAGGTGTAGGGAGGAAGGACTTGTAATTTGATTGTAAATTTTATCTGGAAGAATAATAAATATTGGATGTAAAAATAGAAATGTGTTATATATTATGTATTTCAAGTGTATTAACATTGGCATCATATTGAAGTGTTATAATCTTAAAAATTATATGGTTCTGGTGTTATAATCAGTAAAGAGATCAGCACTAACCCCGATATTTTTTTTGTAATAATAATTATTTTATATATTTTTATTTTTGCAATAATAACTTTTTAAAATTATAAAATTAATGTCAACAACAGTAGTCAAATATCTGAAAAAATATGCATGTCGCTACCTTGAATAGAAATTTGCCTCATTTTCTATTCAATAATTTGTCATTTTTCTTAATGACTAAACGACTTCCCAATCTCCCTTGCAATTCGGCATCACAACGTGACGGTTGTGGCCAGTGGCATACAAGCTGAAATAATATGCTCAAATTTATTTTGAGTGTATATAAAGGGAACCGGCATGCCGTTCTCCTATTTTCCTCTTAATAACTGGCTGAAAAATAGATGTAATGACTGGAGCTGAATCTGCCAACTCTGGTCAAGAAGTGAAAGGGGATGGCAGAGAAAAAAAAGAAACAAACGGAAGAAACTTGGCATTGTAATGATTATGAACTCACCATCTTTCCTGTGTTTATCTCTCTAGTAACACATAAGAGACATAAACTGCTATCTTGGTCTTTGTTAAGTCACCATTTGTAGATTTTCTCTCACTGAAAGATACAGATACAGATACAGCTGTATTTGTTTACATAGATTTTTACTGTAATCAGAATGTGAGCCGAAGTTTTACACGATAATAGAAGGCATTGAAGTTTTAATACATTTTAAAATATTTTAGATATTTTTAATAATATAACAAATACTCAAGACCACCAGACTTTGAGAATAAAATATTTTAAATATTTTTGAATTTCTCGATACACTCCTTGCTGATGATCTCCTTTTCCTCTTCCGTCTGATATAACCACAGTCTCCAAGGGAAATAACTATTCTACATTTGGTGTTCACCATTCCCGTATTCATCTTTCACTACAAAGGTTGACATATGTTATTTTACATTTTTAAAATGTCATATATAAGGTATCATGTTATAGGTATTTTTCTGCAGGTTGCTTTCTCTCTAATTACCATTATTTGTGAGATTAATTCATGATGATACATTTTCAGTGTGATACCGTACTCTATTAGAGACAGTATTGTAATTCATGTATCTATTTTCTCTTTGATGGTCATTTGAGTTTTTCCTCTTATTTTCCTATTAAAAATCAATGCTGCTAGAGCAATCTTATATGTCTTTTTGTGGACAGGTGACAGTTTCATTAGTATATATCTGGTGGTAGAATTTCCGTGTCATGGTGCATGTTCACATTTGCTAGTTTTTGCCAAATTGCATTGCAAAGTTAAAGATTCTACAAATGTGTATCAATACTGTGCATTGTTAAATTTTAAAACATGCTGATCTATTAAGTATAAAATGATATTTCTTTTTGCTTTGATTCGTGTTTAATTTTTAGTACAAGTATGGCTACGTGTTTTATGTGTTTTTAAGCTATTTAGGTGTTCACATCTGTGAGTTTCCTGTTGGCAACTTTGCTCAATTGTCTATTCAATTATTCATCATTTTCTTAATGAATTTTTGGATAGGAACGCAGTCTTTAAAAATATCTTTAGTTAATTTTAACTAACTGAATCTCCATAAGAAAAACTTTTACTTCTATATCAGTTATATTTATTGTTATATATATATATATATATATCTGTGTCCCCAAGTCGTAGTTTCAAGTATAAAACCTTGAGAAAGCGATGGACTTTTCTTATTTTGCCTCCGTATTCTGTCTTTCATAATTGGAACATCCACCAGCTGACAATCTGAAGGGGATAGTATTAATACAACAAGCAGAACTTTTTGCACTCCTTTTTATTTTTCTCTTGTGGCTGGTTGTAATGCAAGATTCACTACAGGCTCTTGTGGGATTGCTAACATAAAAATACAGGGAGATCTTAGCAGCAAGAACAGATCAATGAGGCATCCGCTGCTATTCCTGCCCTGTATTGGTGACCACATTCTAGCACTCTGCCTTAGCTCACTCCCCACTGGGTGCTCCTCTACAGGCCCCTGGGGTGTTCCTAGGCCACATGTATTATTCAGCAAATATTAGGGTTCACAGTCTCTGACTGTAAAAAAAAAAAAAAAAATCAATCTACACCGATCTTCATTTTATATTCTGTAAAGAGACTTGGTTGTATCCTTTAAACATGTAGGTTTTGTATGATAATATTTAAATGATTCAAAATTCAAAAGGTGGCCGGGCGCGGTGGCTCAAGCCTGTAATCCCAGCACTTTGGGAGGCCGAGTCGGGCGGATCACAAGGTCAGGAGATCGAGACCATCATGGCTAACACGGCGAAACCCCGTCTCTACTAAAAACACAAAAAATTAGCCGGGCGAGGTGGCGGCGCCTGTGGTCCCAGCTACTCGGGAGGCTGAGGCAGGAGAATGGCGGGAACCCGGGAGGCGGAGCTTGCAGTGAGCTGAGATCTGGCCACTGCACTCCAGCCTGGGCGACAGAGCAAGACTCCGTCTCAAAAAAAAAAAAAAAAAAAAAAAAAAAAATTCAAAAGGTACACAAAATGAAAAGGAAAAAAAGCAAGAAAAAGTCTCTCTTTCACTTCTAGGTCATCCCTCTTTCACTCGGACAGCCAACATTAACAATACCACATGTAAGTATATCTTTTATAGATGTATATGTATATAATATCATTTTAAAAGCATCATT
Source organism: Macaca fascicularis (assembly GCF_037993035.2). NCBI lineage: Eukaryota > Metazoa > Chordata > Mammalia > Primates > Cercopithecidae > Macaca > Macaca fascicularis. The sequence continues at coordinate 168,019,597 of NC_088377.1, read as the reverse complement.
ACCATCCTTTTCACATAGTTCTGTATTGTGGTAGACAGAATAATGGCCCCTGAAAACATCCATGCCCTGATGTCTAAAACCTGTGAATATGTCAATCTACATGGAAAGAGGGACTTCACAGATGTGAATAAAGTTCTTTACATACTTAAAGGCAGAGAACACAGTGGTGATTAGAGAAAGGAGTGACTGAAGAAGGATAAGAGACTGGTGTGATGTCACTGGCTTTGAAGATGAAGAAAATGAGCCATGAGCCGAAGAATGCGGGTGTCCTCTAGAAGCTGGAAAAGGCAAGGAAGCAGATTCTCTCCTAGGTCTCCAGAAATAAATGCAACCCTGAAAACACTTGGAGTTACCCCGATGGGACATGTCTCAAACATCTGACTTACAGAACTGTAAGATAATCAATTTGTGTTATTTTTAAGCCTGTAAGTTTGTGTTCATTTGTTAGAGCAGGAACACTAGAAAACTGACTAATACATGCACCTTGCTGTCTTTAATTTTTTAAAAATAAAGTCATTCCATATCAGTATATAAGGGGCTTATTCAGGCTTTTAATTTTTTTTAATTTTTGCATCTGTATAGTAATTAATTATATCTGTAGTAAATATACACATACACCTGTGTAGTAAAATTGATACACATCTGTACAGTAAAATTTCATTTTATTATTAAACCATGGTCACATTTGCTATGGTCTGAATGTCTGCTGCCCCGGCCCACCCCTGGCAAATTACTGTGATGAAACTTAATCCCCAATGTGATGGTAATTTGGAGGCAGGGCCTTTGGGAAGTGATTTATGAATGGGATTAGTGTCCTACCAAAGATTCTAGAGAGATCCTTGTGTTTTTGTTTTTGTTTTCTTGGAGGAAAAAGAGTGTATTTTCTTGCCACATCTAGAACAGCTCAATACTCTTCTAATTCATCTCCTTCCATTTATTTGTCTTTTCAAATCTTCTGGACTAATATTTAAATCAAAGGAGAATCCTTGATTCTGGAGAGGTCTTTTGTTGCAACCTCTTCCATTGGGTGAGGTTGCAGCAAAAAGACAACCGTCTATGAACCAAGAAGCAGGACCTCACCAGGTATTGAATCTTCCAGGGTTTTAATTCTGGACTTCCTAGCCTCCAGAATAGTACAAATATAAATGCCTGTTGTTGATAAGTTTATGGTATTCTCTTATAGAAGCCTGAATGGACTAAGGCACCACTTATCGAAGACTAGTGAAGTCTTTTCTCCTGCTATTTTAAATAGGAGTACAATGAATAGCCTTGCACAAGTAACAGTTTTAAAGCATATAATATTAAACATAGGTGAAATCTCAGAAATGGAACTAAGCATTCAATGGGAATGTGCACTTTGCATTTAAATTGATATTTTGAATAAAATGATAATTTTCAAATTAGACTTCATAGAGGTTGTTTCAATTTATATTCTGTGTCTGAAAGTGCTGTTTCTTCATGCCTTGGATTATGAAGTATTATATTGCATATTATCTTTGTGTACTTGATGGCAAATGAAAGGAATTCTACTTTGAATATATCTCTATTTACATGTTTTAAAAATTATTTGTGGCCAGGCGCGGTGGTTCACACCTGTAAACCCAGCACTTTGGGAGGCTGAGGATGGCAGATCATGAAGTCAGGAGATGGAGACCATCCTGGCTAACATGGTGAAATCCCGCCTCTACTAAAAATACAAAAATAAGCTGGGCGTGGTAGTCCCAGCTGCTCGGGAGGCTGAAGCAGGAAAATCACATGAACCAGGGAGATGGAGGTGGCAGTGAGCAGAGATCCTGCCACTGCATTCCAGCCTGGTGACAGAACAAGTCTCCGTCAAAAACAAAAAAAAAGTTATTTGTATTTCTTATTCTATGAATTTTCCTCCTTTTTTCTTCCTTTCTTTCTTCCAATGAGTTGTCCAAGTTTGTTTCTACTGGGTTGACAGACATTTCTCTTATTGATATATCAATGCTTTGTATCTCCTGGAGAAATAAAGTCCTTTCCTTTGGCTTTGCTTTTTGGAAGCTGTGTGTGTGTGTGTGTATGTATGTATATATGTATATGTGTATATATATATCTGCATCAAATATATATATTCAAATATTTTTTCTCGACTTGAGAATTTTATTTCATTTTTAAAAAATCTTTCCCAATATAATGTTTTATACCACTATAGGTTATTTAGTATTTTTATGGTTTCAACATTTACATCTTTATCCCATTTTCTTCTGCTAAAGTGATGAAAAAACTTTACCTTTACTTTTTCCCAGAAGCCCACCTAGTTGTTCTAACATCACTTATTGACTCTCCATCTACTTAATAAGTTCATTTAAAATAATTTCCTTTAAAACCAAAGTTTTCTAATTGTTTAACAATGAACATATTGCATCTATCTAAACTATTTTAGCTTCAGTTTACATTAATTATATTAATATTTATTAAGCTCTTATAAAAGATAAAATATTTTCTGTATTTTACGAAATGATTGATAATCTAGTTTAATATAATTCAGTGGAAGATTCAGCAGACCCCAGCTGGACTGACTGTCCAGTATGCTGCCTTTTTGCCAGTGCCCACACCTGTCCTAACAAGCTTTTCTTTTGGGAAATCATTTGTCTTCCCCCAGTTCTAGTCATGGTCTGATTGTACTGATAATCATGGTATCTTCTCACCCCAGACACTGAGCTTAAAATATGATTTACCTAGGTCTTGTCTTGGAGAATAATTCATCCTCCTGGCAAGCCATATGTAAGTTTGTTACTGTTTGTGTGTGTGTTTATTTATTTAAGCTTTGCTAGAGGAAAAGAACTTTTTCCCACACTGGTCAAGATACAGAGAAAATGTGATAGTGGAAGCTGCCAGAGAGCCTTGTTTTTAGTTGGCTGAAAAATGTAGTCTGAGGGAAGAAAGTTGACTGATAGACAAAAAATGAGGCAAGTAAATGTCCTGGATAATTTTGAATCTGTAGTTTAAATAACTATGGTCCAGATTCTTGTTCTACCCAAACATTTTTTTTTTTTTGTGATCGACATTAGTATCTTTCCAGATCTGAGTACACAGCTACCTTTTTATTGACTTAATTTTAATTAACTTGAATGATTAACATGTATAATTATGACTAAAGCAAGAACACTGTTTTGAATAGCACATTTTCTCCTAGAAATTGTATTTAAATATTAATAGTTTTATTATTAATAATAATGTACCTAGTCCATGTTCAGTGCTTTAATTTTAATATATCATGCATAATAACTATGTATATTTTGCTAGGTCCCTAGTGTGAGGGATCTGGTTCCATTTTGAAGGTATATATTCTTTAGACTTTAGATTAGATAGAAATCTGGGAAAATCATGATCTAGTAAATAAAACAGTAAACTGACACCAAGTTACTTTCGAAATCCCAATATTTAACATTCAACTGCCAGGTGATTATGAGTATTTTATAAATTAAATAGAATAACACGTGAAGCACACAGTGCTTTTCTTGGTATGTGACAGGACATCAAAAATAATAATTATTTTACATCTTAAATGATAACAGTAGGCTTATTATCTTGATCTCAAAAAGTCCCAGTCATAGCCTACCATCTTTCAATGTCTCATCAAGTCTAAGTATTGTTTGCTTGGAATGGAACTGGGCAATAATGGGGAAATAAAACATTTTGTTGGATTTTTAATCAGTATCTCCCAGATGTTCAACTAGGATACTACCGCCTGATACTACTAACACATGATACATCCCTGATATTACAGCCCTGGCTCAAGCTCTTGCCACATCTAGAACAGTACAGCTCAATACTCCTCTAATTCATCTCCTTGCATATATTTGTCTTTTCAAATCTTCTAGGTTAATATTTAAAACAAAACTATAAACAATTTACTACTTTTTGATGATTTTGAAATTCTAATAGTAAAAAGTACAATCTATTTAGAATAGTGTCAATGAAATGAAAAATCTCAAAATATTTTCTGTTATATTATATGCCTTACTTTGCCTATTACTTGTATCTTCAACTGGTGCCTGCTATAAATTGTATAGTGTTGTCAGGCATTAAGAACCTTTTAATGAATTATTAGGTCTTGGAATGTTCTCTATTATATTTTTTTAAAGTTACTATAATAAACAGACATGATGAGAATTAAGAGTTCCTATTTCAGGTAAATTGAATACAATGGGAGTTGTCAGAAAAACATGAAGAATAATTGAGTTATTATAAAACCAAAGAGTTAGAAGATTTATAAATTAAACTCTCTGAAGCAGCTCTCCGACTGAACAGCTGATTTTTCTAAACTGTGAACTCCAAGGGTTAAACATTATGAGCATAAAGTAATCACAAGAATGTCTCACAAACAGGCTTAAGGCTAACAGCATCTTTAGTAAATATGCTGTTTTCAACTTCAGTAGCAAGTTGATACTCAAGTTGATACCCGATTCTTGCAATAGAAAACAGAAAACATTACCATGAACTCATAAAACACGTGAACTACTAGCATGAGTCTTATATTTAGGAATCACTTATTTATGAAATTAAACATTTCTATCCTTGGACATGTATTTAATTGTAAATTATAACTCTGAAGCAGTTTTGTCTCTATAAATTGTATTTGTTTTAGCTAACCAAAGAATTAAAATCGGAAAAACCCCCAAACAGTTGTAAACCTAGATCCCAGAAATTTGAGGCTCTATTAATACCTTAAATTAAATGTCCATAGACTCACTGTTATGGACTGAAATGTGGTCCATAACAAACTCATATGTTAAAGCCCTAACCTCTAATGTGACTCTATTTGGAGACAGGGCCTGTGAGGAGCTGATAAAAGTTAAATGAAGTCATAAGAATGGGGCCCTGATTTGATAGTAGCAGTTCCCTTCCAAGAAAATATACCAAAACACTTGTTCTCCCTATCATGTGAGGACACAGTGAGAAGGTGATGTTTACAAGCCAAGAAAATCCTTGCCAGAAACCAAATTGGCTAGCACCTTGATTTAGCCTCTAGAACTGTGAGAAAATAAATTTCCATTGTTTAAATCACCTATTCTTGAACTCTGTAGTAGAGGGAAGCGATCTTAAAGAAAATGCTGATATTGGAGTTATATATATAATAATATATCCCAGAGGTGTCCACTCCTTTATGTCCCTTCATTGGTTCTTTTACTACCTAATTTAGCCCTATTAAAGTATAGGTTCAAAAACTCCAAGCTGTTCTCTAGGTCTTATGAGTCTTCTTGCCCAGAACTGCTTTGACTAGGTGTTCAGAGACTGAGCTGTGGTCAGGAAATTATGTTGGCTCTTGTGATTGAATGACCTGGGAGTGAGGCTGATGTTACTCAGTGACCCATCCCCAGTCCATCTTCTAGCTCCTGGGCATTCACTCACATAGGACCCTAATAGTGCCCCCCATCCCACTCCACTGAATTCAGTTCTTCCTGGGGCTCCTGCCAGACTCTGAGCTTTCACAGGTACTGAACTCAAACATGAAACTCTGGGACCTAGTATCTTTCTTCTACATTTTGATTTTTTTCCCTCACTTAATTGGGGTTGATCATTCATCCACAAAACCTTGATCAATTATCATAAAGAGGCCTTAGCTCTTAGAACACAAACACAGAATCGTCCAGTTTTGAGGAGAAAGATTTGCCTTCCATCCTGGATGGCAGTGAGCACTATTTTGTTACTTCCTAATACATTTCTCACTTCCAGAAATGGACAGAAAAGTTTCTCTCTAAGTCACAAAAAAACAAAATGCAAGATGAATCATCAGCAATGCAAAAGATGGCTACACTTACTTGTTTGAAGGCCTTTTTCACTCACTAGAGTACCCCTCCCTAAAAACGAGGCTGATTAGTTAACTTTGCATTATAGGACCTAGTAGAAGTACAGAGAAAAGACTCTGTAAATGTTTGTTTAATGAATGAATAAACACATAAACAGCCCCTGGCTGGAATTGTTTTCTCCAGGAAAAACTACTAGAGACTACCCAGTCCCTTTTGCTTATCCTATTTTTTAATACCATTTCTTCATTATCAGCAGTCCAGTCCAAGAGATTTCCATTCCATGGATTTCCCTGTGAAGATTCAAGACCTTCTTCTGGCTAGTCCCTTCTCCATGGCTCAGGCATTGGCAGCTATCCAGGACCACGTTATTCAAGCCATCCAGGGCCACTTTAATTAACAGCCATGGTTTCAGGAAGGAAGTAGCAGACCAGTCAAGGTTAGCAGAATATGCCACCCCCAAATATGTCACTTTCCATACAGATTATTTTGAGCTAAAAGCACTAGAAAAACAGCAGATGTAAGGAAAACATTCTGACCTTTTTTTTTTTTTTTTTTCTTAAAAGCAGGAAATGAAATTCTCGTGTGAAAGATGTCCTTTCTATACCAAAGGAAAGTAACATTTTTATCGTCAAGGACAAGAAGTTGAGACTGAGGGAATTCTTTACAAACAGACCCTGTTAAAAGAATTCTCATCTTTCTTTATCCTTTTCACATAGCCTACTTTCCCACAATTGCCTCTACCTTCTATGTAAACATTTAGGTTTTGCCACATCTTTGGGTCTTCATTTTCTTTCAAGGGCTCCCACGTCACATAAAAGTTGTATAAATTTGTATGGTGTTTTCCCGTTAATCTATGTTATATAAATTTAATTCTCAGGCCCAGAAAACTACCGGAAGGTAACGGACATACAGTTTTGCCTGCCCCATACTAACATTTCCTGATCTCCCAGGACTTTATCCAAGAAAAAAACCTAATATCTTTTTTTTTTTTTTTTTTGAAGAAAACATGAGTTTTCTAAATTATTTTGTGTGTTTTCTTTTGCTCTGCTCTGTTTATTCCCTTCCTGGATAGAGTAAATAAAACTTTGCCCCAACCCTTTGGTCCTGCCCACTCCTCAGTGGGAAGGGAAATGCGTTTCTTAATTAACACTCATTAGGCACTGAATAATGATAATACAAGTAGAACCCTAACCAAAGGTCCCACATGTATCCTATGTAAATATGCATGGCCTGGAGTGCTGCCTTCATCATCATTTGTGAATGGCAGCATTGGAGAGATGAAACTTGGATCCCTCCCTTAGACCTGAGGATTGTAGCCGCACAGGCAGCTCTATAAAGTGCAACTGTTCTGGTCCTAAATATATCTGTGGTGTTGCCTGGGCTGTGTGTTTTGGAAAAATTCTCATGTGATTCTGATGTACATGCCTGGTTGTCTTACTCCTAAGTACTAATCATTCCCAATCAAACAGTCCTGACTTCAAGCAATAGCTTTGTCACCTCCAAGTTTTCTATCCACAAGAAAGTCCTATAACCTTTATGACCTCATTAATAAAGTATAGAAAACATTGCCTCTTTCTCAAAATGTTTGTGAATATCAAATGATATAATGTATCTACAGTGCATAGAACATGAGCATGCAATAAATGAAATTATTATTATAAAACTGAGCAGTGTGATCCTGTTCCCACTAAGTAGATGAAAATGTATCTATTCATTATGGTAGTAAACAGCAGTAGATATCTTTTAGAGAAAGGTAGAGCTGATGTTACTTTGAAATATTTTATTCTGGAAAAGCTCATTTGGTCAAAAGACAGTCTTAGAACAAAATACAATAAAATATAGGCTAAGTCCATGGAAAGAGCTATCACAGGACCCAATGAAATTCAATTTAATTCCTTACCTAAGTTTATAAATAAGTGCTGTAGTTGCTTTTCTCCATTTAAAGTGCTTTCAGCCAAGACAAACAACTCAAATCCTTTTATTTTCCCTTAGTCACCCTTAAATGAACACCTTAGTTATTTCTGACATCTCTAATCCAACTTGGAGTCTTCCATACTTTCTATAGCTGCTATTTATTTTCTCCAGAGTCTAATAGTTCCTGTTCTTCTAAAAGATAAATTCAGAAGCCTCTTGCAGATTTCACGCTTGTGGTAGCTTCAGGTCAGGGAATTTACCTCAAAACCCATCATACACATTACCAAGCAGTAGACTTGAGTTCCTTCATTCATGAAAAGGATATGAAGCTGGAAAGAAAACTTGCCTCACTCTTTTCCAACTAAGAGATGAAGCAACAATTGTGGAATCCATACCTGGTGATTAATTGCAAATTTTTGAACTACAACAACAGAGGGCTACATTTCACAGTATGACATAGGAAACACTATAGAGGCAATAACTTTAGAGGATTTCAGACTAACAAATCACTTAATGTCACAAGCCAGGAAAGCCTATATTCCCATCCCTTTGTTGCAGCTCACGGTAGAAGCAAGTTGTCCAAAGACGGCATTCACTGATGAGAACTGTAGCCTACAAAGAGATTCTTCTCCTAACAGGTAGCTGTACTAAATATTCTCTTTCTTTTTGAAGAGTCATGATTGTTTTTTAGTATAATATATCATCAGTTAATTGGTAATATGTTTAAAACAGAGATAGAGTGACAAATCTACAACTGATAAAGTTTATAATTTAGATATGCTTTTCACACAATGGTAGGTAGAAATTGATACTTGTGTGAATTTTGGAAAGTTTTGGAAAGATACTTGTGTGAATTTTGGAAAGATAACTTATCGGAGCTATCTTACTGTAGATTAAATATTATATGAACACTATGGAGCATGCCTCAATGAGAAGAAAATGAAAACATAGTCCTTTAGTCATTTTGGTTTCAGATTTTAATAATTCTCAATGAATGAGAAATTCAACAGATGCACTATAACAAGATGTGCTAGTTTCTAGAAATGAGCTGCATTAGTTTTATTATGTGCACGTGTGTAGGTGGCACATATACATTCATGCATAATTCTTTATCACATTTCATAGTGTGAGTTCAGATATTCCCAATTAAATGTTGCTACTTTAAAATGTCCCCCTGTTCCACCAATAATTTCCTGAAGTATTGGTTGTATTCTAAAAATGGAAAGAATTTATATTTCAATTTTTAAATAACTCAAATGCCTACCTTGAACACCCAAATTATATGTTGTCTATGGCAACATCGTTTTTAACCATTTAATATTTCTGCTTTTTAAAAAATTATTATTAAAATCAAAGTAATGCATCTCATGAACACTAATTAAAGTTTTAAATTTATTTAATTTTTAAAATAATGCTTGAGTTCCTACTATAAGTCAGGCATTTTTCCAGATACTGGGAAATTAAATGATAAACAAACAAAAACATGAAATATCATATTCTGATTGAGCTTATATTGTAGTTGGGGCTCAGATACTCAGGTTATCAGATCTTAAAAGAAAAGCAAAATGAAGAAAGAAGGACTTTAGGGGATGGGAACAGGGGATGATAGTTGCAATTTTAAATAGTATGGTCAAGGAAGACTGAGAAATGTGACATTTCAACAAATATATGAAGGAGGTAAGAGATGAGCTAGGAGAGTATCTAGAGTGAGCATTCTTGGAGGTGCTGAGAAAATGTAATAAAAGGGCGCTCAGGAAGGAGTGCTTCTGGCATGTTTTAAAAATGGGAAGTAGGGCAGTAGGTTGGAGTTAAGGGGAAATAGGAGAGTTGGGGAGAATGTAGGACACAAGCCCAGAAGAGGGAGTGCTGTGGGAGGGAGGAGGGGCAATCCTGCATAGCCTCCTCAGGACTTGTCAGGACATCAGCTGTTACTGTGAGTGAGCTGGGGAATCAATGGAGGAACTGAGGGCTACAACTTATGTTTTAAATGGGCTCTGGTTTCTTCAGTTCACTTCTTCACAGGGTGAGCAGTGAAGAGGAGAGGCTAGTTAGGAAGCTATTGTAATAATTTGGATGACAGTGTCCTCCCATGACATGACCCATAGTACTAAAAAACCCAAATATTTCCTTTCTCATTCCCTAATTCTTCTTCCCTGAAAGGACTTACCTCTACACTTCTGGTGCCTTCTTCTAGAGAGTCTCAATGATACTTCATTTCTTAATTTATAACGGTTAGACATTATCCAGTCACTTCCTGTCTTGGGAGAGGAAGATTCAGATCTCTCACACCACAACTTTTTATGCAGGGATTCTCAAATATTCATGATCAGAGACCTTTTCTCTGAAATAATTTTTTATTTTCCTCAGTAAAGATTTCTTCAATATTCTACATGCAGAGCCTGTTTCTGGCTTTCAATGTTGTGGGAGCAGGTGTGATAAAGGAGGAAAAGCTCCCACAATTCAGCATGCAATCCCAAATTTGAACATCCCTATTTTATCCCTGAGCTGTACCCTGTGAGCCTGACATCCCTGACTATGGAGTGCTCCCGTTTAATTACTCTAGAAAATAAACCATACACCTGTGATCATGTTGTTTGTCTGGAGAGCGAATGCAGGGAGTCAGCTCCCTCATGTATAGCATTAGTGTGGGTCAATTTTCTTGGGGCTCTGAAGGGCAAACTGGCTCACTTCTTGTCAATATCACTGCAGGGATTTTTAAATGCTAACTTTCTTCACTTTGTTGAGTCCATCAGTACCCTTATAACCATTTATGTCTTCCTAATTTCATATCCTTCCCTTCTCATTCTCCTTTTACATGTAAACATTGCTGCCATTTAAATGGAGTTCTGAAAAAAAAGGAGATAAAGTGGTATAGAAAATTGTGATGCTGAAGTTTAGTAACAATTTGGTTGGGCTGTGATGCTGAGGGATTCGTTCACACATTATTCTGGATGTTTCTGTGAAGGTGTTTGTTGGATGAGATTAACATTTACATCAGTGGACTTGAGTAAAGCAGATCACTCTATAATGTGATGGGTCTTATCCAATCAGTTAAAATCCTTAACAGAACACAGACCACCTCCCATGAGCAAGATGGAATTCTGCCAGCACATTGCCTTCAAAGTCACTCTCAACTTTTCCCTGGGACTCCAGCCTGCTGGCCTACCCTGCAAATGTTGGATTTACCAAGCCCCACAGTGATGTCAGTCAATTGCTTAAACTCTCCCTCTGTGTTTCTCCCTCTCTGTACTACCTTGCCCCCCACACATACACATATACAAACTTCCTGATGGTCTGATTTCTCTGTAAAACTCTGACTAATACATCAATCCACCATTTAAAAATATATGTCAGGGAGTATCTTTTTTCCCCACTCATTCACTTCCTTTACAGATGTTTCTGTACTTCTTTCTTATAAAGACCAGCTTCAGCTACTTTTAATGATATATATCTGAACAAAGGTAAACCCTAAATGATCATTTAAGTAGATGTTTTAATACTTGGAATTGGGCAGTTAGAGAAGCAATTTCTCATCCTAGGTGTCCTGAATAAGGCTTATTTCTGCTTATTTTACCATACATGACAACTACATTTCACATTCCAGGCCAATGGGCACTTGAAAGCCAATGCTTTATAATTCTCTTCCTATTGGAAATGTAGAAACAGTACTAGGCAGTAATTGAATTAATTATATTTTTATTTAAAAGACCAAACCCACAAGTACATTTGGTCTGGAACTTAATTTGCTTGCAGATTTTTCTCTCAAAAAACCAATTCTCTCTCTATTTCTATAATTTGATTTCTTTCAAAAATGGCCATAATATATGATGATGAATTAGTAAATGACTTCTAACAAAATTAACTTTTGCTTGCTTGTGGATCAGACCTGCTTTGTCATCTTCTCATTAAGATACTTAAACCGGTGGAGAAAAGTTACACTTCTTAAGGTTAAAGGATGTATTTATTTCACAATATAACTGTTCAGTATTTAGGCTAAGCTACAATGAGTAAGGCCATGAAAAACCTACTGGCATAACTGGGAAGACACACTTGGTTACAATACAATATGATATGAAATATAAGAGGGATAAGCATAACAGTCTATGAAAGTAAAAAGATGAGAGCAACTTATTAACAGAGAACCTGGGAAACAGATAATGTTTTAGAGAAGAGGGAAAATCTAAACTCCTCTGAATGATGAATGGCTTCCTAGGCTGAGAACCAGAGGAGGACATTCTGGTGCATGCCATGTATAAAGGTATGGAGCAATTCATTTCATGGAGGGATCAAAAAAATGCTAAGAATCATTTTGGAATTTAAAACAGAGTTAATGAAAGTCAAGATTTTGTTGGGAGGGAAGCTGACAAAGAATATCTTGAAAACTTCAACATTCCCATGTTTGACCCTAGTAGTGGATGCTGTTGTTGCCCTGCCCATATAGCCTGCGCTATTCACTGAAAAGTGGCCAGTTACCAGCACCTGCATTCTTTGTTGGAGAGCCTTCTTTGAATTCTGAAGTCCATTTTGCTATGAATACATCAATCTAAAAAGGGGAATTATTGCTCCCTGTGAGCATCCCTTAACCATTGCTCTCAGGAGCTGGTATTTACATACTCCAGCTTCCTTGCTTATTTAGTGGGACAACAGTGAATATATTCTAAACTTGTTCCTATACCCGTGTAGCTAGTTTAAGCTCCAATTTCCCTTAGTCAGATCATCAAGATGAGATGCCAGCACTGTTGATGGCAAGTAGGTATGCTGTAGTATCACAATTATTAAGAGGTTCACTCATGCCTCTTTTATATATATTTGCATTGAGATAGATATGGAAGATAAAGGTAGAAGGAAATACATTGCTTATATAATACCTCTAGTATTTGAGACATCAATGATAATGGTAAGGTTTGTGTAGGCAGTTGGTTGTTGTTAAGTGTCATTGAAACATGGAAAGAAAAATAAGTGAGAGACTCAGGTCAGTCAACTACTAATTCAAGGAACAGTACAAACACCAGAAGTTCCTTGGGTAGCATTTACCATGATCTTTATCTTTTTAATCGTAGGACAGAATGCATTGAAATCTAGGTTTCAGGTAGCATTTTGAAATTAGTGGATTTGCAAAGTCCTTGTTAGTCTTCTTTGCTAAATTCAGGGCCTTAAGACCTGGGATGGGGACCTTAGATAGATGTGATTCAGAACAGGCTGTAGTCTTAAGTTTAGTTGAGAAGATCCTTTACTATGTTCCCTGGTAGAAGCATATCCGTCTCTGAATCTCTAAGCTGGTAAAAACAAAAGTTGTGAGAAAGGAAATCACAAATGTCCTAAGAGAATCACAAGGAATAATAATGAGAAGATTTCCTCTTACTTCCACGCTTTGGTTCCAGACCTATGTCTTCTACTTATCAGGGACACAACACCTCTTAATCACCATAGTTCTTGACTGATTGCATGCAATCCCCAAGCTAGTACTTCAACAGTGCCTTTAAGGAGACATTCCAATGTTCTACTAGGCTGGAAGCTTCTGGAAGTTGGGAAATATGGTCGAACCAGTGGATTATCTGATCATGTGATCATTGTTACATCTAACTTCCCAGCAATAAAGTAGGTACCTTGGTCCAAGGGAACAATTATGTAAGGTCAGATATAATTGAGATAGTCATGAATCAGACAGTCTGTGAGTCATTCGATAGTAATGATGACTGAGGCCCTAAATGTAGAGGAGGTAAATGCCTTGCATCACTCAGATCCACTTTTGATCCATGTTACATTTAATCTAGCCTGTCAGTGGTTCTTTAAGTTGGTAGTCACTCAAGGAAAAGAAAGAGAAAGAAAGAAACAAAGAAACAAAGAACCTAACTTACAAAAAGAACTTTAGTAGGGTAAGATATTATACCTTCAGCTTATATGATTATTTGATTATACCAAAAACAGTTCCTCAGGAAAAATATGTTTATCATCTTCCTTCTCTATCAATCATTGTTAAGGTTCACTAGTTCTCCACTACTCCTCAGGTCTCTATTCTTGAGAAATCAGAGCTCTTGGTGAGCTGTTGCTACAATTGGCCATTTATGTTTACCACTAGATATGATGGCACCAAGGGGCTCCACAGTGGATCAATCCCTGACTTCTCTAATCCATATGACCTTTTTTATGTAGCAGCAAGTCTATCACCTGATGAGAATCAGTCAGTTACCACTGCCAATAATTATTTGCTGCTTCTGCTGGTCTGTAAGCATGGTGGGCCCACATGTTAGGAATGATTGCTGTCTCTTTAAGATGAATTGGCATATTACTGCACTTTTCCATTGTGGTATAATTTTATAGTTTAAGAGATTTTATTTATTTTCAACTATTTAATAAGTGCCCCGCTGTCACCCGTATGTGCAAACTACAATTCAGTGTCACTGAAGATTAAGATACACCAGAAAAAAGCTGGCAGGAGATAATTCTGGCAATATAATTAGAGACCAATTTGTGAAGAAGTTTAAAGTTCATACAGTAGACAATGGGATGCTATTAAAGGATGTTTAAGCAACGAAGAGTTAGTCCAGGTGTATGATTTTGAAAACTAATTAAAATGGCTTGGAGGGTTGAGGTTGAAGGAAGACAAAATGGTCAGTAGGATCTCAGTGATCCAGCTGAAGACCTGAAGAAAGGCAATATCAACTAGAAAGAGTGTGTTGAAACAGATTGGAGGAATATGTTCCAGAAACAGATGTTCAACTTTGCTAACTAATCAGGTGTGGGGGCTGAGAAAGGAGGGAGTCTCCTAATTGAGTTGAGTTTGCTCTGATCTCTCAGCTTTTTCTCATTTCTTAGTTTCTGTTGCCTGTCACTAAAGACTCAGAGGAGGCCCAGGACTCCAAAGGAATGGGGGAAAAAAAAAAGAAAGCCAAAATGCCAAAACCCATCACCTCAAACTGGATACATTTAGCACTTTGATTGTAGGGATTATGCCACAAGTGTGTGTGTATCTATCTATCTATCGATCGATCGATCTATCTATCTATCTATCTATCTATCTATCTATCTATCTATCCAAACTCATCATATATATACACGTGTTCAAAGTGTATGCATATGTTCAAACTCATCAAGCTTGCACATACATTAAAAATGTGCAAGGTTTTGTTTGTCAATTATACCTCAATAAAATTTGTTTTTAAGTGCCAAACTCACACATTTTCTAAGGCTTTAGCTAAAAATGGTATCTTGGCTTTTCAGCACCTTCCCCACATCTCAGGTACTCGGGTATACAAGCTTCAGAGATTGTTGGGAGGGAGGATTTTTGAGGATAACTTGTGAAATGTTTTATAAATCTCTTCTCATATGACTACAAAGAAGAAAGATGTGTTGTGGATGGAGGAAACTAGCTCCTCACTTTATGTCTGCTGAGGGATGCTTCATAGGGACCACTCGTGCAGCTTAATAGGTATCTCTTGAAGATGGTTGACTCGATGAACTTTAAGTCTTAGTCCTATTTTATATATATTAATCCTATATATCAACATGTACATACAAACATATATATGTATGTGTTTATGTTTTATATATAATAGCTTATATATTATATAGCTTATATATTCATATTTACATTTAGTTTATAAATTTTGTTTATATTATAAAATATTATAAAATATGTATAACATTTATATACAGGCAACTTTCATATATATGTATATATATGCCAAGATATATTTCTATATATGAAAGCGGAGAGATAAACTACGACCAACATGATAAAGGAAAACTTGTTGAATTGGGAAGGAGTCCTCTCATTCCACCCCCTGGATTTGTCAGCACAAAGGATTTGAGTGTTTTCTGTGGGCCAGAGAAGGACCACACAAAAGAGAGAGCCAGTGTGAGCCTGGCTTGAGACAGTTGTTATATGTGAGGGGCTTATAAGACTTTTATGCTCAGAAGAAAGGAGGCAGCTGGAGTTAAGTATATGAATTAAGTGTGTGAATTCATCAAAGGAATCAAAATGATTGAAATCAGTCATGAAGAGTCTGCACATAAAATACTTGAGAGCACCAACAATGAAGTGATAATAAAAGAAGGCTTAGGTAGCATTAGAACAACAAAGATCTAACTCTAAGAGTATGTTAACAATGACTCAGCTCCCTCTGGTTTCTGCTCTGTCTTATTTTCTCTTTTAAGGAAGCACAGTTTGAAAGAGTTGCCTGTAGTTGCCACCCTTACTTACTCAACTATTAATCTTTCTCCACCCACTCGGATCAGACTTTCTTTGCACCACTCCACTGAGAGTGCACTAATGAAGACCACTAATGTATGTACTAAAGAAAGCTACCAATAACCTGGGTGGTGCCAAATACAATAGTTACTTTTCTGTTCTCTCTTATTTGAATTTTCATTGGCCTTTGGCACAGGTGTCTACTTCTTTCTTCTCGACTTCAGTGATCCTACAGTCTTATTTCTCCTACCTCACTGGTTGCCCTTCCTCAGACTTCTTTATGGGATCTACTTCCTCAACCGGAAGCATAAATAAGAATTTACCCAGAATCCGCTCTTGTCTCCTTTTCTCCTATCTACTCTTTAACCCTAGGTAATATAGTCTAGTTCCTTGGGTTTAAGTGTCTGTAACATGCTGTAACGCAAATTGCTTCTCTGTTCTGCCCCCCACCACCCATTCCTTCTTTCATTTCTTTATTCCTTTCATTCTTTTTTCTACAATTACTGTTTTAGTGCTTATATAGCATCAGGTGCTGAGACATAGACACAAGAGATTTAATTTGAAAAAAAAAAGAGAGATTTGTCAAGAGACAAGAGGAAAGAGAAATTGCCTTTGTGCTAAGTAAATCAGCAGCTGCATCCCTAATGGGTTTCTATAGCTACTCTGTTAGTCAAAAATAACAACAACAACAAAAAAGACCCTGATTGACTTAAACAGAAAAAAAGTTGGTTGGAAGTGTGGAGGATACCTTACAGAACCTACAGGGAGGCCACAGGCTATGATGAGAGCCAAGCGAGGCAGAGCTGTGATTACCCAGACATCAATGATGGCTGGCCGTCACTTCTACAACTGGCATCGTCCCTAGGTAACATCTTATTGCTGAGCTCCGGCCTCTACCACCACAAGCTGGACTATCCACACCACTGCAGGGATCATAACAAAATTCTTTACTAACCCTTTCCTTTGCCTCACTCTCTCAAGAATCAGACAGGGCTTTCCTAGTGGCCATGCTCAGATCACACTGCAGGTAGGGAAAGATATTTCTAACATCTTTTCAGGTTCTGTCTAGGGCAGTCAGGTTGCCTCTTGTCTTGTCTTCCCACAGACATGAGTATGAATGTTCATCATCTTAAACATCAAATAATGAATAGACACAGTTCCAGAGAAGGCAGGCTGTATGGAAAAGGTGGAAGTGACTCTGACTCCTTGGGCTTTCATTCATACCTCTGCCTTCAATCAGCATGTGAGTTATATAAATCATTCATCCTCCCCAGGCCATTCATTGTTGACTTCGCTACAAAATGAAGCTGTTGCCTCCACATATTTTCTAGCCCTTTCCAGTGCTAAGATTCTCTAGGCAGCATCATATAGCCAAGAAATTATATCAGTAAACCAAATCATGCCAAAGTTTGTGACATTTTATCACTTATGACTCTTCTTGGAAAGCTCTTAGAGCATAACGTAGATCAGAATATCTTCACTAGGTGTTATAAAGGTAGAAGAATACAAATGAGAAGTAGTAAAGGTGAGACATATATACACTGGCCAGATGAACTGAAGTGAGACTCAGAGACAATACGCCAACACTGTGGTTATGTTTATGCTCCTGAAAAAAAAAGGAAAAAAAAATGGCAGGGGAGCCAAGTTTCCCTTTTAAACAGTTCAACAGAAATACAAAAAATATCACAGTAAAAAAGCGGGTTATGTCAACACATACATCAGCTAGAGGTAACAGGCTAAATACAACCAGGTTTCTGTTCCACAGAGATGTCTCCAGAGCTAGAAAGTTCTGTAAAGATGAGCAGAAACTGTAACTGATGCCAGACCTATCTTCTGTGACATTATCTTAGAAGGCCATAGAGCAAAGCATCAGTAACTCTGAAAGTTGAAATACTCTGTAGGTTTTTTGAATAATAAGTGTTAGGAAACTAGAAGAAGACAGCAAAATAGGATTATTCTTAGGTTTTTTATGGTCTAATAAATACACTAGAGAGGAAAATTAAGTTAAACCTGAAAAGTAGAAGAAGATAATTTAAATTTGTATTTGTTCTTGGTACCTGAAAATGTAATCAATCATTTTGGCCAATAGACAAGTAAATTCAAATTGCAAACTTGGATTTATTTGAGATCTTACTGATATTTTCCAAGGTAACAAATACTGCTATCCAGGGGAGCATCTTTTTCTCATGACACCAATTATTTAGGGTAGAGTACTCAGTTTAGGAATCGATAAATAGTAGGAGAGAAAACTGGTTAATGATGTACCAGGAGATAATCTTTTAGAGAAGCACCTACAACCTCAGTTTTCTTACAAATATTTATTTGCATTATAAATTGACAAGACTGCTTTATTTTTATATATAAAAAGTAAAACGTAAAGTTTTCTTCAATTCATAGAGACAGTTATTTCAGGCAGTACATACTTGTGTGGCTTATATTTATCTTTACTCTTTATTTTTTCATGGCTGGGAAATAGCTAATGCATTCCATGCTTTTACTCATTAATGATATTCCATTCCAGTATCAAGAAAGAAAGATACTTTTTGATAAAACAATGTTTGATGATTGGACCAAGGCAATTGAGACCTGGGGAAATACCCTGTTATTCAAGAGGCTTGGGAGGGTAAAAATGAAGAACTCCGTGCTTGCATGGCACTTTGGCCTTTCTGCTGGTGAACCAAAGACAAACACGATCATATGTGTCCTTCAATCATGAAAGTCTCATAGAAAAGAGCAATGTGTGTCCCCAAACCATGAGAAGTACTATGAAGGGGATTTCCCAAAGGGAAGATGCCTTGAGACTGACACGGGTGAGGGACCTATCACAGAGGAAATAGTCAACATGGTTTTTCTAGAGGGGTTACTCCTCCAGGATCATTGGAATTTAATATAGCAATGCCAAGAGAGGGCAATGCTTACCATTTCATAGTTTGTATTGAATGGCTAGTTTCAGGAATCAGCAACTCTTACGATCATATATCTTTCCCACTTCTCTCATACTCTAAGCTCCAATTATGTACAACCACTGACATATCTCCTAACACACCATACACTCTCCCAGCTCTCTATGTGTGCATAGGCCAGTGTTTTACTCTTGAATACCTTCAACTAGTATGTGTTGACCCCTATTGACCTTATGCGATGAGTTTCTCCAGGACCAGGATTAGGTATATCAATAAGACACACTATAGTATCATATGCACTGTAAGTTTTTGGTATTTGTGAAATGAATAAGAAGACAAAAAAGGAAGTGTGGAGCAGGGAGTAAAATCAGGTGCTCTGGAGGCATGCTGCAGAATTTGTATTCCGCTACCTTCCATTCATCGTCTGAACAATACTGAGCAAGTTGTATAACCTTCCAGTGATTCTACTTCCAAGTGTATGATAGGACTTTGGTGAGGATTAAATGTGATAATGCATGAAAGTCTCCTAGAATGGTATCTGACACATACTAACCATAACTATTAGGTGTGCATCACTTAAAAAACTGTTAGATAGATGTTTGTAGCAGAGGCAATAATTATTCTCAAATATTACATTTGCTTACCTGAATTGCCTAGTACAGTTAGGCAGGGGTATATGATACATTCTAACCATCAGGCTATAAGTAATGAGCCACGAGCTGAAGTTTGAGTCTCTATTCTTTATGTTGCCCTGCCACAGAAATGGTACAGGAATATATCGAGACGGAAAAGCCATGAAACGCAGGCAGTCTGGATAAACTTAGTTTTTTCTAACAATTGAGATTTGGGAATTTATTGTTACATCAGCATTACATTATCCTGTTACATTTTCCTGACCAATTCAGAATTACGCTAGAGTTTTAACTGTCCACTTTATATATTTATCTTACCTTTGATGAAAACAAGCAACTAGTGGAGACAGCAAGAGTGGCATTGCTTGCAATGCCTTGAGGAGTAAAATGGGTGTAAAGACAGACTGTGGTGGGAATAGAAGAGGGGAGGTAAGAGAAGGAACAACGTGGTCATGCCATCTTGAGTCAGGTATTGTTGTAATCAGTAAAACATTGTCTAAGCTTTTAAAAAGCCTTATATAATGATCAAAGTGATGATGTCATGCTCTCTTATCTTCGTTGTGCTTTATTTTCCCCTATGAGTAAAATTAAAAACTCAAGAATTTAGAAAAAATAAGAATTATTTACTGTTTTTATAAGGTTATATTAGTAAACACAAACAAATAATTACATTTTATAACTTTCTCTAGAAATAGAGCATTGTGGTCGTAGGTAGGTGTGGATCAATGGTTTCTTTGAAAATCTGATAAAAAATACGAACTTTTTCCTTAGGGAAAAGTGAAGATGCCCACATAAATACAGTTTCAAAGCATCCTGGACCCAGAATTACAAATCTTGGGTTGTTAGTTTCTATATCAAATCCTGATTTGAAACTCAGAAATCCCTTGAAAGAAATTCCCTAATAATCTTCATTTATCAGTTTGGCAACAGTTAGTAACAGTATAAGCACTGTGGGAATATAGGTATGCCATGAACACTTAAGTTAGTGTAAACTGCTTTGGAGTGCAAGTAGTCAATATTCATCAAACTGAAAAATGGCCACACTCTCTGAGCTATCAATTCTATGAATAAGAACTATCCCTATAGATCCACTTGCAAATTTATGTCTCATATATATATTTAAGGATCTTTATTGTAGCCTTGTTGGCAATAGCAAAAATACATGAAAATAATGACCACTGACAAGGCACTGGTAAAAAATTATTTTAGTACATGTACATACAATATTATACTCTTTGACTAGTAAAAAGAATGAAGTTGATGCATATGAACTAACCTGGGAATATAACCTGTTTCTTTAAATCAAGAAACAACTTTGCATATCAAATGGTTAGATAATATTTACTAAGTGGTGTATGTGTCTATACTGTACAGAAAAGAAAACGTGAGCATTATACAATTCATATAGGAAAACCTTAAGAAAGCAAAACTTTAATTTCAAAAACTTAGGTATCTTTAAAATGTTATATATATAATTTCATATATGTATATATGATTTCATATACATATATACACACACACAGATACACACACATTCCTTACAGAGATATCACAAACTTCTTTCTCACAATTTTGGTTCATTGAGGGTAGAACAAGCTCTGAAAATACAACTTATTTATCAAGACCCAGATGATAAAACATCAAATTTAATTAACGTACCATGTGGTATTCCACTAATTGTTTCTACTTGTGTAACATAAATACTTACACGACTTTAACCTTTCAAACACCAACAGACTATATTTGGCAATGTTGGCAGCTTTATTAAGAGAGCTGTTAGTGATGCTAAGAAAGTATGCTCACTTTCAGCTGAGCCTGACAACATTTGATACATAGGCCATGTTGACAGTTGTACCAGCTGGATCATTTTTGGATCCTTACAGTAGACAAATCCATCAAAAAAGTGAACTAGTCAGTGTGTATATCTACATAGTCACAAGCGTGACTGACATTTTTTTCAGTGATGCTAGGATCATGTCTCTCTGGGGGAAAATACTGATATTTATAGCAGACTTATAAAGAATTGCTGGTCAAAATATCCTAAAACCCATACATATAATTATAGGAAAATCTACAGGAATTTTCTATTTTTACTAAGATAAATTTTTCTCAAAATGCACTTTATTTTATATGTTGATTTCCAATCGTGATTGTGGTGGTACTGATCATTGTATTTTGTTCTGAAATAATTCTAAATTTTTTTAGTGCATAAAATGTTTAGTGCATAAAAAGTGGCATGAGGTTAGTTGGACGGATTTGAGGCACACAGAATTGAACCTCTCAGCATTAACCTCCAGTCTTCCCAGAAGCGCAGTCATTGACACAAGATGGGATGCTGGACTCCTAGTGAGATCCACACACAAGGTTCATATTTACATATTAAGAGTAGGCAAGGCCTCCTCTCTTGGCTCTCACACCACAGTCCCACTTCTGTAAAAATTCTTTACATGGGTTTATTTGCTGGACTGACCTGAGTATAAATCTGACTGGGAAGGGAGGGAAAAACAAACAAAAACAAAACAAAACAAAACTCACTTTATCGTACATGTGAGTGATTTGTTGGACTGCTTACCCGCAATTGAGTTGACAGTTTTCTGTATTTTATCAGTGGCCCAAAAACTCTGAGAGAGAACTTGTCATAGTTAAGTCATTTGTTCTAGGGTTGCCTTAATTAATTCATGAATTAAGCCAATCTTTTCTCTCTCAGTCTATGTTCTAAAGTCTCTTATTTAATAGTATTCATTTCTACCATTTGTTTTAGAATGTAAGGAATTGTGATATAGGTTATTAATTTAGATGAGAAATATCTCAGAGTTTCTGATAATGTAATGCTTATTTAGAAAAATGTTGTGCATCTCTGTGCTATTTCTCTCCTAGGATAAAGTGGAGCTTCTCAAGAAGTACACAGATAAACAAACCTGTGAACTTCAGACTACCTGTGGTGAGAGCAAAATATGCATTGTGGCTAAATGAAAAGATAACTCTTTGTTTCTGCACCTGGAGTTGTCTATCAATAGGAGTCACCTAGTTGTTGCTAATACATAATTTTAAAATAGGAATACAAATTACTGGGTTAAGTAGGCCTCCTGCAGAAATCAGCAAGTGATACAAGAGAAAAGACTTTTATTAAACAGAAATTTTTAATGCCTATCTAGTGGAGGATAAAATTGACATGACTCAATAATTAAGCCATTTCTGAAGTTCTCTTTCAGTTTCTAAATACAGGGAAAAAAGTCAACTTAATCACAGGCAAATACTCTAAGAAACAGAATTACTTCATGCTAATTCACCTCTCTCACTTAACATCCAGCTACCACCCAGCAGCTGTCAAACATGTAGTTTGAATGATGGGATCTGCTCTAAGCAAAGAATTTGATTATTCCTAAGTCACTCAAAATATATTCATTATACCTGGAAAAAATATGGAATTTTTCAAATTTAAGCTGTATGGATACTCTAAGCTTTTGAATTGGACAAGAAAGTCTACTATGATGATTTTGGAGCTGAAGTATTTTTGAGGTCTGAGTTCAGATATCACTAAGAGGTAATGACAGATATTATAGTATAAGCCTTTTGCTTAGCCTCTGTATTAGTCTGTTTTCACACTGCTATAAAGATACTACCTGAGACTGGGTAATTTATGAACAAAAGAGGTTTAATTAACTCACAGTTCTGCATGGGTGAGGAGGCCTCAGGAAATTTGCAGTCACGGCAGAAGGGAAACGGGAGGCAAGGCACATATTAACATGGCAACAGGAGAGAAAGAGAGAGTGCAGGAGAAACTGCCATTTTTAAATCATCAGCTCTCAGGAGAACTCCTTCACTATCAACAAAACAGCATGGGGGAAACAATCCCTTGATCCAATCACATCCCACAGGATCCCTCCCTAAATATGTGGAGATTACAACTTGAGATGAGATTTGAGTAGGAACACAGAGTAAAACTATATCATTCTGCGTTTGGTCCCTCCCAAATCTCATGTCCTTTTCACATTTCAAAACCAATAATGCATATCCAACAGTCCTCCAAAATCTTTTTTTTTTTTTTTTTTTTTTTTTTCCTGAGACAAGGTCTCCTTCTGTCACCCTGGCTGGAATGCAGTGGAATAATCTCAGCTCACTGCACCTTCTGTGTATTAGTTCATTTTCACCTTGCTTATAAAGACATACCCGAGACTGGGTAATTTACACAGAAAAAGGGTTTAATGGACTTACAGTTCCCACACAATCATGGGGAAAGCCAAGGAGGAGCAAGTCACGTCTTAAAAGGATGGCAGCAGGCAAAAAGAGAGAACTTGTGCAGGAAAACTCCATCAGCTCTTGTGAGAACCATCAGCTCTTGTGAGACTTATTCACTATCATGAGAACAGCATGGGAAAGACCTGTCCCCGTGATTCAATTCCCTCCCACTGGGTCCCTCCCACAACAAGTGTAAATTCAAGATGAGACTTGGGTGGGACAGAATCAAATCATATTCCACCCTCCTCAGCCCCAAATCGCATGTCCTCACATTTCAAAACCAATCATGCCTTCCCATCAGTCCCCCAAAGTACTAACTCATTTCAGCATGAACTCAAAAGTCCATAGTCCAGAGCGTCATCCAAGACAAGGCAAGTACCTTCTGCCTATGAGCCTGTAAAATCAAGTTAGTTACTCCCTAGATACAATGGAAGTATAGGCATTGGGTAAATGCAGGCATTCCAAATGGGAGAAATTGACCAAAACAAAAGGGCTACAGGTCCCATGCAAGTCCAATATCCAGAGGGGCAATCAAATCTTAAACGTCCAAAATGATCTCTTTTGACTGCCTGTCTTACATTAAGGTCATGCTGATGCAAGAGGTGGGCTCCCACAGCCTGGGCAGCTCCACCTCTGTGGCTTTGCAGGATATAGCTCCTCTGTTCACTGCTTCCACAGGCTAACGAGTGTCTGTGGCTTTTTCAAGCACACGGTGTAAGCTATCAGTGGATCTACCATTTTGGGGTCTGGAAGACGGAGGCCCTCTTCTCAGAGCTCTACTAGGCAGTGACCCAGTATGGACACCGTGTGGGGGCTCTGACCCCACATTTCTCTTCCGCATTGTCCTAGCAGAATTTCTCCATGAGAGCTTCACCCCTGCAGCAAACTCCTGCCTAGGCATCCAGGCATTTCCATACATCCTCTGAAATCCAGACGGAGGTTCCCAAATCCCTATTCTTGACTTCTTGCACTGGCAGGCTCAAAACCATGTAGAAGCTGCCAAGGCTTGAGGCTTGCACCCTCTGAAGGCACAGCTCTATGTTGGCCCCTTTCAGCCATGGCTGGAGCATCTGGGATGCAAGGCACCAAGTCCTCATCTCATGTGTGTCTGTGTTAAGAGAGTCCAACAAACAGGCTTTGTGTGAGAAACGAGGCTATTTCACCTGGGTGCAGGTGGGCGGAGTCCGAAAAGGGAGTCAGCAAAGAGTGATGGATTATCATTAGTTCTTATAGGTTTTGGGATAGGCGGTGGAGTTAGGAGTAATGTTTTGTGGGGAGGAGGTGGATCTCACAAAGTACATTCTCAAGGGTGGGGAGAATTACAAAGAACCTTCTTAAGGGTGGGGGAGATTACAAAGTACATTGATCAGTTAGGGTGGGGCGGAAACAAATTACAAGGGTGGAATGTCATCAGTTAAGGCTATTTTCACTTCTTTTGTGGATCTTCAGTTGCTTTAGGTGATCTGGATGTATACATGCAGGTCACAGGGGATATGATGGCTTAGCTTGGGCTCAGAGGCCTGACATTCCTGTCTTCTTATATTAATAAGAAAAGCAAAACAAAATAGTGAAGGGTTGGAGCGGCGATACATTTTGGGGGTGGTATGGAGAGATAATGGGCAATGTTGCTCAGGGCTTCTTCGAGCAGGATTAGGGGCGGTGTGGGAACCTACAGTGGGAGGGATTCAACTGAAGAAAGATTTTGTGGTAAGGGGTAATATTGTGGGTTTGTTAGAAGAAACATTGGTCATATAGAATGATTGCTGATGACCTGGATATGACTTTGTATGAATTGAGAAACTAAATGGAAGGCACAGGTCTGAGTAAGAGAAGGAGGAAAACAGGTATTAAAGGATTAAGAATTGGGAGGACCCAGGACATCCAATTAGAGAGTGCCCAAGGGGGTTCAGCATAATTACTTGCTTAGTTGGTGAGTTTTTGGGCTCTATCCTTGACAGAGTCCTCCTTTTAAGTTGGAGGCTGAGCTTGGTGAGGTGTGTTTTTAAAAGACCATTAGTCCGTTCTACCTTTCCTGAAGATTGAGGATGGTAAGGGGTATGAAGGTTTCACTGAATACCAAGAGCCTGAGAAACTGCTTGGGTGATTTGACTAGTAAAGCTCGATCTGTTGTTGGACTGTATAGAGGTAGGAAGGCCAAACCCAGGAATTATGTCTGAGAGAAGGGAAGAAATGATGGTGGTGGTTTTTTCAGACCCTGTGGGAAAGGCCTCTACTTATCCAGTGAAAGTATCTACCCAGACCAAGAGGTATTTTAGTTTCCTGACTTGAGGCATGTGAATAAAGTCAATTCACCCGTCCTGGGTGGGGGCAAATCCCCGAGCTTGATGTGTAGGGAAGGGAGGGGGCCTGAATAATCCCTGAGGAGTAGTTGAATAGCAGATGGAACACTGAGAAGTGATTTCCTTAAGGATAGATTTCCATGATGGAAAGGAAATGAGAGGTTCTAAGAGGCAGGCTAGTGACTTGTAACCTACATGGAAGAGGTTATGAAAAGACGACAGAATAGAATGGGCCCGTGGGGCTGGATGGAGATATTTGCCTTGGTCCAAGAACCGTTTGCCTTGTGTGGGAAGAGATTGATAGGTGGAAGTTTCAGTGGGGGAGTAGGTGGGAGTGACCAGATGAGAAGGAGAAAAACTGCTGTAAGGGATAGAAGTTGGAACCCTAGCTCCTTTCTTAGCTACCTTATCAGCATAAGCATTACCTTGAGCCATGGGATCTAATGCTTTTTGATGGCCCTCGCAGTGAATGACTCCAGCTTCCTTTGGAAGTAAAGTGGCCTTGGGGAGAGTTTTTATTAAAGAGGTATTAATGATGGAGGACCCTTGCAAAGTGAGGAAACCTCTTTCAGCCCATATAACAGCATGGTGGTGAAGGATTTGGAAGGCATATTTAGAGTCAGTATAAATATTGATGCGATCTTCCTTTGCAAGAGTGAGGGCTTGAGGAAAGGCAATGAGTTCATCTGGCTGAGAGGGAGTGGAGGGGGGCAGAGTGGTAGCCTCAATGATAGATGTGGAAGATACATAGCCTGCCTTTTTTGGTGAGTGGCAATTAGCCTTGGTGGAACTTCCATCGATAAACCAAGTGTGATCAGGGTGAGGAACAGGAAAGAAGGATATATGGAGAAATGGTGTGAATGTCAGGTGAATCCAAGAGATATATTCATGGGGGTCAGGTGTGGTATCAGGAATAATGTGGGAGGCCGGATTGAAGTCTGGGCCAGGAACAATAGTAACTGTGGGAGACTCAACAAAGAGTGAGTATAGCTGAAGGAGCCAGAGGGCAGAAAACATATGTATTAGGTGTGAGGAAGAAAATAGATTTTGAAACTTAAGGGAAATGTAGAGGGTGAGTTGAGCATAGTTTGTGATTTTGAGGGCCTCTAAAAGTATTAGGGTGGTGGTGGCCATCTCACGGAGACATGATGGCAGCCTAAAACAGTAAGGTCAAGTTGTTTGGACAAAAAAGCTACAGGGCACAGTCTGGGTCCTTGTGTAAGAATTCCGACCACACAGCCCTGCACTTTGGCTGTGTGTAATGAAAAAGGGTTGGGATGAGTGAGGGAAAGCTAGTGTGGGGGCAGCTTCTAGGGCTGTTTTTAAGGAATGTAAAGGAGTGGCAAAAGGATTTAGCATCTATGGGGTCAACTAGGTTTGCTTTTGTGAGTTTATATAATGGTTTAGTCAGTATAGTAAAACTAGGTGTCCAAAGGCTGAAGTACCTAACCATGCCTAGGAAGGAAAGGAGTTGTTTTGTAGAGGGGTTTGGGGTTTGGGAGATTAGCCAGACACAATCAGCAGGGAGAGCACGTGTGTTTTCATGAAGAATTATGCCAAGATAGGTAACAGATGAGGAAGAAATTTGCACTTGACTGAAGTAATGGGGGTTGTCTGTGAAGCCTTGCGGCAGTACGGCCCAGGTAATTTGCTGAACCTGATGGGTGTCAGGGTCAGTCCAAGTGAAAGTGAAGAGACGCTGGGATGAAGGGTGCAAAGGAATAGTAAAGAAAGCATGTTTGAAATCCAGAACAGAATAATGGGTTATGGAGGGGTAGTAGAGGGAGGTATTGAGGTTAGGAGAGTATATGGGTTTGGCACCATGGGATGGATAGGCAAGACAATTTGGTTGATAAGGTGCAGATTCTGAACTAACTTGTAAGGCTTGTCCAGTTTTTGGATGGGTAAAATGGGGGAATTGTAAGGAGAGTTTATAGGCTTTAAAAGGCCATGCTGTAATAGGTGAGTGATAACAGGCTTTAATCCTTTTAAAGTGTGCTGTGGGATGGGATATTGGTGTTGACTGGGGTAAGGGTGATTAGGTTTTAATGGGATGGTAAGGGGTGCATGATCAGTCACCAAGGAGGGAGTAGAGGTTTCATATACTTGTGGTTTAAGGTGGGGAGATACAAGGAGAGGATGTGAAGGAGGCTTTGAACTGGGACAAAAGTTGCAATGCGGTGCGGCTGTAGCCCAGGAATAGTCAGGGAAGCAGATAATTTAGTTAAAATGTCTCAACCTAATAAGGGAGCTGGGCAGGTGGGGATAACTAAAAAGGAGTTCATTAAAGAGTGTTGGCTAAGTTGGCACCAGAGTTGGGGAGTTTTAAAAAGTTTTGAAGCTTGGCCGTCAATACCCACAGCAGTTATGGGGCAAGGGAAACAGGCCCTTGAAAAGAAGATAATGTAGAGTTGGTAGCCTCCATATTGATTAAGAAGGAGATGGACTTACCCTCCACTGTAAGAGTTACCCAAAGCATCTGTGATGGTTCTGATGGCTTCCAAGGCAATTGGGCAGTGCCAGTTTTCAGCTACTAAGCTGAGAAGATCTGGGAAGGAGTCAGTCAGAGAGCCTTGGGCCAGAGTTCCAGGGACTCTGGGAGTGGCTGCCAGGTGTGTTGAACAGTCCGATTTTCAGTGGGGTGCTGCACAGATGGGACATGGCTTAGGAGGAATCCTGGGCTGTGGGCACTCCTTGGCCCAGTGGCCAGATTTCTGGCACTTGTAACAAGCTCCTGAAGGAGGAGGTTCTGGAGGAAACTCTGGCAGATGCGGTTCAGGTGTTTGGAGTTCTTGTGTGCTGGAGATGTGGCTGGGGTTTCTCTCAGAGTGGAGGCAAGGAATTGCAACTTAGAAATACATTGCTACTTGGCTGCCTCTACTCTATTATTGTACACCTTGAAGGTGAGGTTAATTAAGTCCTGTTGTGGGGTTTGAGGGCCAGAGTTTAATTTTTGGAGTTTTATTTAATGTTGGGAGCAGATGGGGTAATAAAAAGCATATTAAGAATAAGGCAGCCTACTGGCCCCTCTGGGTCTAGGGCGCTAAAGCATCTAAGGTTGCTGCTAAGCTGGCCATGAACTGGGCTGGGTTTTTGTCTTTACCTTGGGTAGTTTCTTTAAGTTTGTCATAATTAACAGCTTTGTAAGCTGCTTTTTTAGGCCCTTCAACTAGGCAGGAAACCATGTAATCTCACCTAGCTATACCTGGGGAATCTGCCTGATAGTTCCACTGGGGATCTTCTTGGGGAACTGCTCTAATGCCTTCCTGGAGGTCTGGCTCATGAAGCCAGTGGTTACCAGCATGAGACTGGGCTAGAGAAAAAACTCTTTCCCATTCATCTGGGAAGAGGGAAGAAGTTAGGATGGCATCTAAGTCACTCCAGGTTAAATTGTAGGACAGAGTTAGATTTTGGAATTGTTGTGTATATTTAGTGGGATCTGATGAGAAAGAGCCTAAATACTGGCCGATTTGGGAAAGGTCTGATAGAGAAAAAGGCACATGTACCCTGACTATGCCTTCAGCTCCAGCCACGTCTCTAAGAGGAAATTGTTGAGTAGTGGGGGAGAGCTAGTTGCTGAACAAAACTGTAAACCAGACTGAGTAGGGGGAGGGGAGGTAATAGAAGGGTTATAGGGTGGGGGAGCAGAGGCTGAAGAGAGTTGGAGCCTGATTCAGCATGGTGGGGAGCGACCTGAGGGGGAGCAGTCTGGGGAGGAGGTGAGAGATCAGATGAGTCCGTAGAAAAGAAGGATTCAAAGGACTCAGAACTTGGGGTGGAGACTGAAAGAACAAACAGGAGAGTAAGAAGAAAGATTTGGGATGAGTCTCATTGGGAGCAGAGACTAGGGAGGGACCAATGTGTAAAAGAATGCCTGGACGTCAGGCACCTCAGACCATTTGCCCATTTTTTTGACAAAAATTATCTATATCTTGTAGGATAGACAAATTAAAAGTGCCATTCTCTGGCCACTTGGAATTACTGTTGAGTTTGTACTGGGGCCAAGAGGTATTGCAGAAGAAAATAAGATGCTTAGATTTTAGGTCAGGTGAGAGTTGAGGAGGTTTTAAGTTCTTGAGAACACAGGCTAAGGGAGAAGAAGGAGGAGTGGAGGGTGGAAGGTTGCCCTTAGTGAAGGAGGCAAGTTTAAAGAGAAGGGTAGAGACACACGGAGAGGAGTGGGTAGAGACACGGAAAGAAGGGGGTGGGGGTTGCTTGCCCCCTGGGAAAGTGGAGAAGGGGTGGGTAGAGACATGGCGAGAAGGGGTGGGGGGTGCTTGTCCCCCTGGAAAGTGGAAAAGGGATACAGACATGGAGAGAAGGGGTGGGGTGAGCAGCCAAAGCAGGCATCCCCACAATTGACTTACCACCAAGGGAATGTAGGTGAATGACCAAGGCAGGCATCCCCACAGAGATCAGACAACAGTGGAATGTGGGTGAATAATCAGGCAGGTGTCCCCGCAATGATTAAACACCAAGGGAAGGCTGCCTTCCTGACTCTGTGACTGGCGCTGGAGGTTTGGGTCCACAGATAAAATGTGTCTCTTTGTCTCTACCAGAAAATGAAAGGAATTGAAATTAAGAGAAGGGAGAGACTGAAGGGTGGTGCCAAGATTGAAAGGAGAAAGAGGTTGAGGGATAGTGAGAGAGGTTGGAGAAGAGAGCAAAAAGAGGCTGCTTGCCCAATTTAAAATAGGTGAGATGTTCATTGGGCTGGTTGATCTGAGGACCCAAGGTAGTAGGTGGATCTCTTCACGGAGTGAGGGTGAGGACAGAGGACTAGTCTCCCAAAGAGAGATGGACCTCGGTCTTCAGCACCAAATGTCTCACGTGTGTCCATGTGAAGACAGTCCACCAAACAGGCTTTGTGTGAGCAACAAGGCTGTTTATTTCACCTGGGTGCAGGTGGGTTGAGTCCAAAAGCAGAGTCAGCAAAGTGTGGTGGATTATCACTAGTTCTTATAGGTTTTGGGATAGGTGGTGGAGTTAGGAGCAATATTTGCGGGCAGGGGGTGGATCTCAAAGTACATTCTCAAGGGTAGGGAGAATTACAAAGAACCTTCTTAAGGGTGGGGGAGATTACAAAGTACATCGATCAGTTAGGGTGGGGCAGAAACAAATCACAAGGGTGGCATATCATTAGTTAAGGCTATTTTCACTTCTTTTGCAGATCTTCGGTTGCTTCAGGTAATCTGGATGTATACATGCAGGTCACAGGGGATATGATGGCTTAGCTTGGACTCAGAGGCCTGACAGTCCTTAGGCTGTGCATTGCACAGGGACCTTGGGCCCAGCCCATGAAACCACTTTTTCCTTCTAGGCCTCCAGGCCTTTGATCCAAGGGGTTGCCATGAAGACCTCTGACTTGCCCTGGGAGACATTTTCCCTGTTGTGTTGGGGATTAACATTCAGCTACTCATTACTTATGCAAATTTCTGTATAAGTGATTTGAATTTCTCCTCAGAAATTGAAATTTTGTTTTCTATCACATTGTCAAGCTGCAAATTTTCCAACCATTTATGCCATGTTTCCTTTTTAAAACTGAATGCCTTTAACAGCACCCAAGTCACCTCTTAAATGTTTGGCTGCTTAGAAATTCCTTCTGCCAGATATCCTAAATAATCTCTCTCATGATCAAAGCTCCACAAATCTCTAGGGCAGGCACAAAATGCTGCCAGTATCTTTGCTACAATATAACAAGAGTCACCTTTTCTCCAGGTCCCAACAAGATCCTTATCTCCATCTCAGACCACCTACCCTGGATTTTATTGACCATATTATTATCAACATTTTGGTCAAAGCCATTCAACAAGTCTCTAGGGAGTTCCAAACCTCCCACATTTTTCTTTCTTTGACAAATCCCTACAAACTGTTCCAACCTCTGCCTGTTATCCAGTTCCAAAGTTACTTCCATATATTCAGGTTTTTTTTTTTTTTTTTTCAGCAGCACCCCACTCTAGTGGTACCAACTTACTGCATTAGTCTGTTTTCATGCTGCTGATAAGGACATACTCAAGACTGGGTAATTTATGCAGCAAAAAGGTTTTAATGGACTTGCAGTTCCATGTGGCTAGGAAGCCTCCCAATCATGGCAGAAGGCAAGGAGGAGTTAGTAACATCTTACACGGATGGCAGCAGGCAAAAAGAGAGAGCTTGTACAGGGAAACTCTCCCTTATAGAACCATTAGCTCTTGTGAGATTTATTCACAATCATGACAACAGCACAGGAAAGACCTGCCCCCATGATTCAATTACCTCCCACCAGGTGTCTCTCACATCATGTGAGAATTCAAGATGAGATGTGGGTGGAGACATAGCCAAATCATATCACTTCACCTCCTAGGTTAAAGTGATTCTCATGCCTCAGCCAACTGAATAGCTGGGACTATAGGCATGTGCTGCCATGCTTAGCTAATTTTTGTAATTTTAGTAGAGATGGGGTTTTGCCATATTGGCCAGTGTGGTCTCAAACTCCTGGCCTCATGTGATCAGCAGCCCTCGGCTTCCCTATGTGCTGGATTTACAGGCATGAGTCACCACACCCAGTCTCCCAAAGTCTTTACTCATTCTAGAATTAACCCAAAAGCCCAAGCCCAAAGTCTCATCTGAGACAAGGCAAGTCCCTTTCACCTACGAGCCTGTAAAATAAAAAACAAGTTAGTTATTTCCAAGATATAATGGGGGTACAGGCATTGGGTTAATGTTTCTATTCTGAATGGGAGAATTTGGCCAAAATAAATTGGCCACAGGCCCCATGCAAGTCTGAAACCTAGTTGGGCAGTCGTTTAATCTTAAAACTCCAAAATCTTCTTTGACTCCATGTCTCACATCCAGGGCATGCTACTGCAAGGGATGGGCTCCCATGACCTTCGGCAGCTTTGTCCATGTGGCTCTGCAAGGTACAGCCCTTGTGGCTGTTTTCTTGGGCTAGTATTGAATGCCTGCAACATTTCCAAGCACACGATGCAAGCTGGCAGTGGATCTACCATTCTGGGGTCTGTAGGAAGGTGGCCCTATTCTCACAGTTTCACTAGGCAGTGTCCCAGTGGGAATTCTGTGTGGGGGCTCCAACCCTACACTTCCCCTCTGAATTGCCCTAATAGAGGTTCTTCATGAGGGTTCTGCCCCTGCAGCAGACTTCTGTCGGGATATCCAGGCATTTCCATACATCCTCTGAAATTTAGGCAGAGGTTCCCAAACCATAACTCTTTTCTTCTGCACACTGAAGGCCTGACATCATGTAGAAACTGCCAAGGCTTGGGGCTTACACCATCTGAAGTAACAGCCTGAGCTGTACCTTGGCCCCTTTTAGCCACAGCTATAGCTGGAGCTGCTGGGACACAGGGCACCAAGTCCTGAGGCTGCACAGAGCAGAAGGCCCTGGGCCCAGCACATAAAACAATTTTCCGTCCTAGATCTCTGGGGTTGTGATGGGAGGGCTGCTGCAAAGATCTCTGACGTGCCCTGGAGACATTTTCCCCATTGTCTTAGCTATTAACATTTGAGTCCTCTTGCAAATATCTGAAACCAGCTTGAATTCCAATTATTTCCCACAAAATGGGTTTTTCTTTTTTATGAAATGTTCAGGCTGCAGATTTT
Organism: Macaca fascicularis; assembly: GCF_037993035.2. NCBI lineage: Eukaryota > Metazoa > Chordata > Mammalia > Primates > Cercopithecidae > Macaca > Macaca fascicularis. The sequence continues at coordinate 167,986,042 of NC_088377.1, read as the reverse complement.
CCAAATTTTTATGCTCTTCTTCCCTTTTAAACTTAAGTTCCCATTTCAAACAATCTTTTTATGAACATATGTGAATGAATGCTTTCAGAATCAGCCAAGTCACCTCTTGAATGCTTTGCTCTTTAGGATTTTTTTCTGCTAGGTATCATAAGTCATCTCTCTCAAGTTCAGAGTTCCACAGATCTTTAGGCCAGGGGCAAAATACTGCCACTATGTTTGCTAAATCTTAGCATGAGTGACATTTACTCCATTTCCCAAGAAGTATCTCATCTCCATCTGAGACCACTTCAGCCTGGACTTCATTGTCCATATCAGTATCAGTATTTTGGTCAAAACCATTCAAAAAGTCTCTAAGAAGTTCCAGACTTTCCCACATGTTCCTTTCTTCTTCTGAACTCTCCAAACTGTTACAGCGTCTGCCCCTTACCCAGTTCCAAAGTCGCTTCCAATTTTCAGGTTATGTTTATGGGAGTATCTCACTTTGCCAGTACCAATTTTCTGTATTAGTCCATGCTCACACTGCTATAAGGATACTACATGAGATTAGGTAATTTATAAAGAAAAGAAGTTTAATTGACTTGCAGTAATTGACTCACAGGTCTGCATGTCTAGGGAGTCCTCAGGAAACTTACAATCATGACTGAGGTGAAAGGGGAAGCAAGGCACCTCTTATACTGCAGCATGGTAGAGATTTAGAGAGAGAGAGAGAGAGAGAGAGAGAGAGAGAGAGGGAGGGAGAGAGAGGTAGGGAGAGAATGCAGGGAAAACTGCCACTTTTAAACCATCAGCTCTCATGGGAACTCCCTCATTATCATGAGAACAACATGGGGGAAAACCATCCCCATGATCCAATCACCTCCTGCCAGGCCTCTCCCTTGATATGTAGGGATTAAAATTCAAGATGAGATTTGGGTGAGGACACAAAGCCAAACCATAAAAGCCTCATTAGGGAAGGAAACCTGACCATAAGCTAAGTTTGGTGAGATGTCCCAGAATTCAGAAAAGCAGCAAGGAGTTGATATGATATTGATTCCATGATGTAATACAAAGTGAAAGAAGAATAATACCAATAATAATATCAACAAGGATATAATTTTATTCATAAGTGCTACATATTTGGAATTCATTTGTATTATCACATTAATTATGATAACACTCTTAGGAGTCGGATGATATTATTCTTTGTACTATTATTATTTCATCTACTTTATAATTGAGGAAACTGAGGTTTTACACACATTAAGAGAATGGCCTAATATCACTTTGCATTTAAATGGCAGTGACCAGCTTCTTAACCCTGACTACATTTCCCCAAGCTGTCCACCTGCAGAAAGAAATTTTTCAGAGGCAAGAAATTTGATGAACCTGACTGAAAAAATGTGTAATGGGATTGACTACAGAGAGACTAAGCTGTTGAGAACTGTCAGTACTAGAAGTTCTCACTAGAGTGACAAGTTCTCTCTAGTACTAGAGGTTCTCTAATGAGAGCCATTGTTAATAGAAAACCTTCGAAAAGCCTTACTAGAAGATGATGTTAGTTACGAAGCTCCTAAACACTTGCAACTCAAAATATGGTTTCCAGACTAGTTAATCATGTTTGTTATAAATTCAGAATCTCACAGCCCACCCTAGTCCCACTGAAACTGTATTATACCAGATTTCATTAATTTGCATAAAATAACTAGATGATCCACATAGAAAATAAAGTTTGAGAAGCCTGCCAAACATATCACCCATTGAATGTCATCTGAGATGGAAAATTACAGCTTTGTTTTCAATTTAACAAGATGATGTGGGGTGGGAATTGTTTAGATGAAAGTTTAACCTTTATAGAAATGTAATTACATTGGTATTAAGAAAGGACACTCGAATTTGGCACAAGAAAGTCAGTGCCACTGTCTTTGACAGAAATTTCTAATACTGAACATATACTACATGTGTGGAGTTAGTTAACAATCCATGAGGTTCTATCCTGTCTATGAAGAAGCTTCTCAAAGGCACATGATACCACTGTGCCTTTTTAAGACAACTCAGATTCATCTTTAAGCAGTCAACCTAAAGTGTAATCAATGAAAAATGTTGTCATGAAGCAGCCAACATAAAATGTAATCGATGAAATATAATCTGTTCACTTGGGAATTGCAGGTTGAAATGTGGAAAGGATGGTGCCATAATAACAAATGTAAACTGAAAGTTGATGGTCTCAATAGAGTCTTGAAAAATGAAAGTTAGAAAGTAAGAATTTGTCATTGTCTTTTTAGCACCATTCAGAGGAGAAAGTGTCTTCACCAGTCACCAAAAATATTCCTCCACTGGACAGCTACATCTATTTACAACAGACAGTGTCTCACCAACGCTCCACTGCTTGATGAATGACTGCTTAAGGCCATTCAACTATTTCTGTTCTAATCCCAAATTCATCAAGCAAACTTTTCTGCTTTTAATTCCCCTCCTTGGGTCAGTTTCCCAACTGGTAAGAAGATGCATTTACCAGATGGTGTATAAATCCAATCCTGGTTATAAATTATTTAAATGGCTTTCTTTTACAAATCTCTTTGGGCAAATTTGGGTGGTGTTAACCCTATCAAGCTGATCTAAAGATTCAAAAATTGCTAAAATGAGACATTAAACCTTAGATGAAGAGTAGCTGTGATTGTGTTCAAAATTCTAAAAGAGTTGGTCTAAAATAATTGATCAACATTAATCATTTAATCTATTCAACTATTTTTTAGTCAGTAATAGTATAGAACTTTGTACTGCTAACAACCATACTAGATCTGTGCAGTCTAAAATAGAGAAAATGTGGTATGAATACTCCAGATAAAACTGTGCCTCCACAACTTTCACCCTGTTCTTAGTAACACTGAGGCAGGAGCTGAGTGCTCCGGGTGTTGTGGAGAAAGCCATTACTCTATTTTTTCTATGCCACAGTAAATAAATTATTTTGCTCTGGGATTAAACAGGGAGTTAAAGAGTTCCTGATTCTCCAAATGGGACAGCCTCAACACTGACCTTTATAACATCATTAGAAGATTGAAAGGGGTGTGGCTGTGCATTTTCTCTCATCGCTAGTATTTCTGGGCCTGAAGTGGGATGTTGATATCTTCTTTGCTGTCATCCTGGCTTGTCTGGGACCTAAGGATTTCCTGGGACCTGGGATTTTCCATGCTAAAATCGAGAAAGTCTGAGGCAAACGAGAATGAGTTGATTATCCTACTTCACTGCCACTTTTGAATCATTCTCTTTTCTTTCTTCATATAATCCCCTAGCTTTCTCATCTCATCTTACACTGCCCATAACTCCTTCTTACTGCAGTCAACTGCAGCAGTGCTTTTCAAACTATCTGTGAAGGACCAATCTCCAGCCTCTAATTTGCTTTGAATAAATATACACAAGAAAACATAGATTACAATGAATAGAATGGGTATAAAATGTAAGTAGAATTTTCTATTATTGCATTACATTGACATAAAAATGGTAAAATTGCTATAAAGTGTGTAAATGGCTACTCTCAATTTCTATACTTATCTTACTATGGGTGAGTAAACACTGAGGATCACGTTTTGAGGAACACTTTTATACATAACCTTGGATTGTTCTCCCTCATCTTTTAAAGATTTTACTTCCTGATTCTCATTATTTTCTCCAAAATTGCCCTTGTTATGATTCTTTGTGATTTCAGTATGTGTGTAAGTGATTCTCTCAACAACCTAGCCTCTCAGGTATCTTACCTATAATAATCTTGTTATTCACTCTTCCTGAGACTCCCAAGTCTGTGGACAGATTCTAAAACTTGTCATTACCGATATCAATAATTACTTTCTTCTCTGATTACCATATCCTTCTTTTTCAGGTTACTCTCTTTACTACCTTAGTTGAAACACACACACACACACACACACCATATAAATGACCAGGTCAAATTGGACATTAAAAAAACAATAGCTTTTCTATGCAGTAAAGATGCCTTTTTAAACAATAACAGGCCGGGCGCGGTGGCTCAAGCCTGTAATCCCAGCACTTTGGGAGGCCGAGACGGGCGGATCACGAGGTCAGGAGATTGAGACCATCCTGGCTAACACAGTGAAACCCCGTCTCTACTAAAAATACAAGAAAATTAGTCGGGCGAGGTGGCGGCGCCTGTAGTCCCAGCTACTCGGGAGGCTGAGGCAGGAGAATGGCGTGAACCCGTGGGGGCGGAGCTTGCAGTGAGCCGAGATCGTGCCACTGCACTCCAGCCTGGGGCACAGAGCAAGACTCCGTCTCAAAAAAAAAAAAGAAAAAAAAAGAAAAAAAAAAAAAACAATAACAAAACACAAAACACCTAGAAATAAACCTAACAAGACATTTTCAGGATATGTGTAAACATAATCTAGGATTGTATTGAGACGTAAAAGAAAACTTAAACTAGAATGATATCTTGTTCTTATGTAGAAAAAGCCATATCATTTCATTGAAAATTCAAATGGAAATCACATGTTTAAATCAAAATACCACAGTTTTCCATCCTCCTACCTCTCCTCCTCCATCTTCTACTTCTTTATTTAGATCTTAATAAAGATTTATGTGTATAAATAATGCATAAAAATAAATGAAAAAATAAATAAGATTTTTTTAGTGGTAGAGAATTACTCCCAAGTAATACTCAGCTGTACTAATGAAAATCATGTGATAATGTATAGAGATTGACAAATCAGTGGAAGAGAAAAGAATACAAAAATAGAGTCATTTATATGAGTTATGTAGTACATGATAAGTATAGGTTTTCAAAAATCCATGATGGGAAAATAGATTACTCAATAAATTGGATTTAGATAACCAGCCATGTTTTGAGGGAAAGAAACAGTGGACTCATGTTTATTAACAAAATAAATGCTAAATAGTACAACTATTCTAAATAATTCACTGTCACCAAAAATTTTTAAAACATTAGACTTCAAATTATGTTTGTAATACATATGGCAAATATATAATTTTCTTATGTTTGAATAAATATTAATAATTTATTAACAAAACAATAATTGTATTAAATGGGCAAATAATCTAGAAAGCCAGTTTGCTCTCTGTTACGCACATAAAACATATAAATGACTAACATGTATAAAGGCTTAACTCACTAATTAAAATATGCCAATTAAACAAAATTTAGCTGCTTTTTTTTAACCCACTACACTTGTAAATATTGAAAAGATTTATAACGTCCTGTATTATTTAAAATTTGGGAAAAATCTGTACTGTCATCTCCCTTTGCGGGAAGCATACACGTGTTTCATGTCAATGTTTGTAGAGAAAGTTTGTAAAATTTCAAAAAAAAATATTCATTTGAATTTAGTGTACAATATGATTTACCCAACATGTACTCATTAAATGTACAAGGAATTTTATTGTAATACAAAGGATATTGCACCAGATGCATAAATTAAAGTAATATATTAAAATTAATATAATTAATTAAATTAAACTAATTTATGCATATGGTGCAATATCATGGAGCTATTAATAAAGAGAAAGTTATAACTGCAAGGTTTGTCATAGTATATATGCATAATTATATTTTTAAGCAAAAGCAGCAAGTTGGAGATTATTATATATAGTTTGATTACATTAAAAATAGCATATGCACATGTTTTTATATTTGCATATGCATGCAAAGGAGGGCTGGAAAAATACATCACAGACTGCAAACAATAACCTCAGCTGAGATGAGGAATTAAAACCATAGTGGGTAGAGAAAGGAGATTTTCATTACTTTATTTTGAACACTTAAATATTTTCCTGAAATTTTTATTATGGCCATATATTACTTTTTAATAAAAGCTACTTAAAATATAGCAGTGAATTAAATGCTGTAATGACCTTTAGTCCTAATTGGATTCCTTAGCAATATAAAATTTGGAATAAATTAGATACATTTTCTCTCCAATAAAGTATGGATTTCAGTAGTCAGTTTAGCAAACTTGTTGTGGAGGCATAAACAGTACGAGTAAGACAAATGTTAATATAACACATCTCTATCACTGCACAAGGAGCCCCTCCATATTATTGGCCTACAAACTCAATGACTCAGTTAACTTTGTCAGGAATTTATTTATTCTAGAGATAGTGGTAAGTGATTAACATAACTCTATATCAAATATTTAACAAAATAGGTTAAACAAAATCCTCTGATATTCTGGCTCTGGTTTCCTGCTGCTCACCAAGCAAACTTCTTAAGTTGGCTTGTCAAGAACTTCTACTTGTGTTATAGATTAATAAATTGATATTCTCATTTATAGTTCAGGTTTTGCAAACTTGATTACTGTGAGTCTCATCTTCAGCAATTGACTCACTCTGGGAATGTTGACAAAATCAAATTTCTGAGCATATGAAACTAACCCTATACCTTAGACTCAGGTGTCATCTCTAAGGTTCATGTTACTTTTAGAAGAAGCCATTCATTCAAATTAAACAGACTTTTGCTGAACACAAAATCTCTAACTGAAATGCCTCATTTCTATTAAATTACAAGCATTATTCAAAGCTTGATCCAAACCTTACCTCTTACATTAAAACTTCCATCATCATAACTGACCTGCCTCTTTTTAATATTTGTGAAATGATTTTCCTTATACTCTTTGGGCATTTATTTCACATTGATTGTATTTTTTCCATTACATGGTTTATATCTGGTACAAAATTAAGCTTGCTAATATCTTTTTCTACAACCGATGTTACCGTCATCATTCTCATCATTCTTTATACTCACTGTGGTTAGAATTTAGTGTATTTTTGTTGATTTAAACCTTCTTGGTTTCCCTCTCCTGCTGTAATCACTCCACTGAACTTATTTTATATAACATATTCCTTATTTAAACATATTCGTTATTTAATGTCTAATTTTTATTTTATATAGTTAACTTTCTTTTTTGCTTTTCCTTTTTTTTTTTTTTTTTTTGTAAGACGAAGTCTCGCTCTGTCGCCCAGGCTGGAGTGCAATGGCGCGATTTCCGCTCACTGCAAGCTCCACCGCCTCCCGGGTTCACGCCATTCTCCTGCCTCAGCCTCCCGAGAAGCTGGGACTACAGGTGCCCGCCACCACGCCTGGCTAATTTTTTTGTATTTTTGGTAGAGACTAGGTTTCACCATGTTTGCCAGGATGGTCTCTATCTCCTGACCTCGTGATCCGCCGGCCTCAGCCTCCCAAAGTGTTGGGATTACAGGCGCAAGCCACCATGTCTGGCCTATAGTTAACTTTCATAAGTTTTTATTTTTCTTTTTGTTTATATACTCTTTGATTCTGGAAACATTTAATAGTCCATGTAAAATAAATGCTTACTGAGTAATTCAAATGAATTATATACCTTTACATAACTATAAGGATTAGTACCATGCTTTTAATAAAGGAGACCCCCTCTATGAGTGTTAAATGAACAGATGTCCATATTAACTTATAGGAGTTCCTCATATAAATTATTTGAATTAAAGTGATCCAGGAATCTTTTAAGATAAGAATTACTATATTTGCTTTAAAGAGAAACAAACAAACAAAAAATCCAAGCCTGATTTGGAGATCAGGTTCACACTAAAGAGTGGTACTAAGCAGATGATAATCAAGGAGGCATTTACCTATCAGCAGTGCAATAATTGTTTTATTTATCTGCTGCCTATCTACTTCCGGGGTTAGGGAAACTGTTTTGTGAATTGATGTATTCTTTTTACGTATTTGAAAAGCTACACTAACTTTTGTTAATTATCTTCCTTACTGTGACTCAGAAAAAAACAATCTTACCTGAAATGATGGTCAGGACTGGAATAGAGTAAGGAATACCCTATAGAAATAGTACTTCCTATAGACTCTGTCTAGTGTTCTGACTTTATTGGTATTTGGGTCACCTTGCTTTATGGAATTTGATTATCTATGGCCACATATTAATCAGGTTATAAAAGTATAAATGTGATACACTGAACCTGCATAAAGAAAAAAGTCAAAAACAATAGATGCTGGTGAGGCTGCCAAGAAACAGGAATGCTTATACAATGTTGGTGGGAATGTAAATTAGTCCAGTCATTGCGGAAAGCAACCTGGCAATTTCTCAAAGAACAGAAAATAGAGCTACCATTTGACACTGCAATCAAAATACTTAGAACATACCCTCCCAAAAAGGAATCATTCTACCAAAAAGACACATACACTCATATGTTAATCTCTATGCTATTTATAGTAGCAAAGACATGGAATCAACCCAGGTGCCTGTCAATGGTAGATTGGATAAATAAAATGGGGTACATATACATACATATACACAATGGAATACCATGCAGCCATAAAAAAGAATGAAATCAGATGCAACATCAGTGGAACCGGTGGTCACAATCCTAAGCAAATTAATGGAGGAACAGAAAACAAAATATCACATGTTATTACTTATAAGTGGGAGTTAAACATAGTGGACCTGGATATAAATACAGGAAAAATAGATACTGTGGACTACTAGAAAGTAGAGGTGGTAGCTGCATTTAAAAATTACCTATCAGGTACTGTGCTTACTAACTAGGTGGTGGTATCTGTACGCCAAACCTCAGCATCATGCAATATTCCCATGTAACAAATCTGCACATGTACTTTCTGTATCTAAAATCAAAGTTGAAATTTTTTAAAAAAGAGAACATTTCTGTAGAAAGCATAAATTAATTACTTCTAAAATTCTATTTAGGCAATTAGTTCTCAAATTCATTTACCAGTTACCTTTAGGGTATTAATTGTCAGAGAGGATTAATTTGTGCATTTATAAAGTTTACATTTTCTATTTATATTTGTCTCTATAATCATTGTTCATTTCTACCCCTCACTTAGGCTAAAAAATCAACTAGTTTCTCAACAAACTTTCCTCTATTTTGCAAGTTGAAAAACTGGGTACCATCTTATCTTTTTCTTGGACACTTCTGTCATAATCTTTTTCTCAGAAATGATAGCTGAACTCTGAAGTGCTTTCCTGCTGCTGCTGTAATAACTTGTCTTTTTGAATGTCAACATGCTAAGGAATTGAGAGACAGCTGGCTGTTTGCTCTTCGTTGAGAGGAGCGTTGGGTTAACAAATCCTCCAGTATATGAGGTACCAATGCATGTGAGTTATAGTGGTCTCACTTGGCTTCCTGATGACAGTCCCCTATTTAGGACTTTGTAGAAGACAAGGAGTGATAGAAAAAAGGAGGTACAGGGGAAGCAAGAAGATTTTAATAAATAGGCAGTAGGTTTCAGATCAGCATATGCCTTTTGATATGGTTTGGCTCTGTGTCCCTACCCAAATCTCATGTCAAATTATAATCCCCAAGTGTTGAGAGAGGGACCTGGTGGGAGAGGTGATTGGATCATAGGGTTGGTTTTCCACAGGTTTTTCTCTCGATAGTGAGTTCTCATGAGATCTGATGGTTTAAAAGTGTGTGGCAGTTCCTCTTCCTCCTATCACCATGTAAGATGTGCCTTGCTTCCCCTTTGCCTTCTGCGTGATTGTAAGTTTCCTGAGGCCTCCCCAGCCATGCAGAACTGAGTCAAATAAGTCTCTTTTCTTTATTTTTTATTTTTATTTATTTATTTTTTTTTGAGACGGAGTCTCGCTCTGTCGCCCAGGCTGGAGTGCAGTGGCCAGATCTCAGCTCACTGCAAGCTCCGCCTCCCAGGTTCCCACCATTCTCCTGCCTCAGCCTCCCGAGTAGCTAGGACCACAGGCACCGCCACCTCGCCCGGCTAATTTTTTGTGGTTTTTTTTAGTAGAGACGGGGTTTCGCCGTGTTAGCCAGGATGGTCTCGATCTCCTGACCTTGTGATCTGCCCGTCTCGGCCTCCCAAAGTGCTGGGATTACAGGCTTGAGCCACCGCGCCCGGCCTCTTTTCTTTATAAATTGCCCAGTCTCAAGGCATTCTTTACAGCAGTGTGAGAACAGACTAATACGAAAATTGGTAACAGGGAAATGGGGTACTGCTATAAAGATACCTGAAAATGTGGAAGTGACTTTGGAACTGGCTATTGGGCAGAGGTTAGAACAGTTTGGAGGGCTCAGAAGACAAGAAGACATAGGAAAGTTTGGAACCTACCAGAGACTTGCTGAATGGTTTTGACTAAAGTGCTGATAGTGATATGGACAATGAAGTCCAGGATGAGGTATTCTCAGATGGAGATGAGAAACTTATTGGGAACTGGAGTAAAGATCACCCTTGCTATGCTTTAGCAAAGAGACTGGCAAAATTTTGCCTCTGCCCTAGAGATCTGTGGAATTTTGAACTTGAGAGAGATGATTTACAGTATCTGGCAGAAGAAATTCCTAAGCAATAAGTGTTCAAGAAGTTACTTGGCTGTTCCTAACAGTGTACAGTCATATGGATTCACAAATAGATAGTCTGGAGTTGAAACTTCAGTTTAAAAGGGAAGCAGGGCATAAATGTTTGGAAAATTTGCAGCCTGACCATGTCATAGAAAAAAAAAAAAACTCATTTTCTGGGGAGAAATTCAAGCTGCTGGCTGCAGAAATTTGCATAAATAAAGAGAAGCTGAATGTTGATAACCAGACAATAGAGAACATGCCTCAGGAGCATCTCAGGGATCTTTATAGCAGTCCCTCCCATCAGAGACAGGGAGGCCTAGGAGGAAAAAAATGATTTTTTGGCATAGGCCCAGGACCCTGATGCTCTGTGCAGCCTTGGGAACTGGTGCCTTGTGTCCCAGCTGCTCCAGCTCCAGGCATGGCTAAAAGTGGCCAGGGTACAGCTTGAACAATGGCTTCAGATGGTGCAAACCCAAAGCCTTGGTGGCTTCCACGTGGTGTTGGGCCTGTGGTTTCACAGAAGGCAAGAGTATGGGAGCCTGCACCTAGATTTCAGAGGATGTATAGCAATGCCTGAATGTCCAGGTAGAAGTTTGCTGCAGGGGTGGAGCCCTCACAAAGAACTTTGACTAGTGCTGTGCTGAAGGAAATGTGGGGTTGGAGCCCCTACACAGAATCCCACATGGGCAGTGCCTATTGGAGCTGTGAGGAGAGGGCCTCCATCCTCCAGACCCCAGAAAGGTAGATCCACCAAAAACTTGTACCATGTGCCTGGAAAATTTGCAGGCACTCAATATCAGCCTATGAAAGCAGCTGTCAGGGCAGTACCCAGCAGAGCCACAAGGATGGAGCTTCCTAAGGGTGTGGGAGCCCACCCCTTGCATCAGTATTCCCTGGATGTGAGACATGGAGTCAAAGGAGATTTTGGAGCTTTATGACTTAATGACTGCCCTGCAGGGTTTTGGACTTGAATGGGAACTGCATGCAGCCTCTTTGTTTTGTCCAATTTCTTCCATTCAGAATGGGGACATTTACCCAATGCCTGTACCCCCATTGTATCTTGGAAGTAACTAACTTGTTTTTTATTTTACAGGTTCATAAGCAGAAGAAACTTGCCTTGTCTCAGATGAGATTTTGGACTTGGACTTTTGGGTTAAAGTTGAAATGAGTTGAGACCTTGGGTGACTGTTGGGAAAGCATGATTGGTATTGAAATGTGAAAAGGGCATGAGATTTTGCAGAGGCCAGGGGAAGTATGATATGGTTTGGCTCTGTGTCCCCACCCATATCTCATATCAAATTGTAATCTCCTCATGTCTGGGAAGGACCTGCTGAGAGGTGATTGGATCATAGTGGTCATTTCTCCCATGCTATTCTCATGATAGTGAGTGAGTTCTCATGAGATCTGATGGTTAAAAAGCATGTGGCAGGTTCCCTCTTCCTCCTGCCACCACGTAAGATGTGTCTTGCTTCCCCTTTGCCTTTTACCATGATTGTAAGCTTCCTGAGGCCTCCTCACCCATGCAGAACTGTGAGTCAATTAAACTTCTTTTCTTTTTAAATTATCCAGTCTCAGGATATTCTTTATAGCAGTGTGAGAATAAACTAATACACACCACTCAAAGTGGAATCAATGCCCTGTAACAGGATCCTAAACAGCTTTTCACTCCCCTCTCTCTCCTGCCTCAGCACAGATATCAACGTGGTGAACTATATGCACTTTATTCAATGTAGTGTGGAGGAGAGGGGAAAAGTGAATATAAATGGAAAGGAAGGCCCCAAAATGGCACATCTATGATCTTTGGCTTTGATTTAAGTGGTTAGTATGAAAGCCACAGTTATTTAAAAAAAAAGAAAAAGAAAAGAAAAAGAATTTTGTCCAAATTTGGAGTTGTTAAAGGCTTTTACAGGCTGAGTTAAAAAGGCTTTTGTGAAGAAAAAAAAATTACAGTGTAAATTTTGAGAAGGGAAATTGGGAAGTGGACAGTTGTATCTGGTTCTGGGGCTACCTCCTAAGAGTGCTGGATATGTACTCTGCAGAAGGGCATCGCATTTAGGAATGTGCCATTTGTATCTTAAATACTTATTAACACATATGAGCATGTAGGTTTCCAGGCTATGTCCACGTAAGAAGAAATGCCTTCCACATAAGCCTGCACTTGCATAGATGACTGTGTACACAAACCATGTTCTGGGCCTCTACTGAAGTTACTTCCTTCACCGCTGATGCTCTCAAATACTCACATTCTCCACCCTTCTCACCACGAATATAATTGACCCTTACATAATTGTCTGGTTTTGTCACCTTGGGCCAGGGCTAGCAGTAATCTCAGACTTGCATGCTGTGTGCTGCATCTATTGTACCAAAGAGGAGTGTGAGCCAGTGAGAGTTACTACAAAGACCTCAAATGCCTCCATTTACTCTCCAAATATATCTGTGTAAGCTTTGGTAACAGTATGAGTTAATGATTCCAACCCTGTCAAATGTGTAGAAGACTAACTGTAAATAAATAACTCAGAATGGTTTCCTTCCATTGTCCCAAATAATTTGATATAATCTATTCAGTAAAGGAATAAAACAGGCCAATAACTTGGCTTCATCAAAATGTCAGAGTTGAAACCCTGGAATTATTTTAAAGTTTTATCTCCTCGGGAGATGGAGCTTGCCTTGAGCGGAGATTGTGCTACTGCACTCCAGCCTGGGCAACAGAGCGAGACTCTGTCTCAAAAAAAAAAAAAAGGTTTTCTTTCCTCCACCCCTTATTTTCAATCATTTCCATGTCCTGCAAATTTACCTCCTAACTACTTCTCCAATCTATTCATGCTTCTCCAATCATTTATTTATTAAATCATTTATTTGAGATTTATTTTAAATTCTCAGAATTGTGTACATTATTTCCTATATTTTTATACCAGGTTGTTTTATTCTCTGTTTTTGTTTACCACCAGTCTGTGATATTTTTCAATAAACCCCGTGAAAGGGAGGGAAGTGTGGAGAGAAAGAAGAGGAAGAGGAGGAGAGAAAATGAATGCTTATTTTGTTCACTGTACTTCCATAATGTGTCACATTGCCTTACATGTAGTGGGTGAACAAAGCATGTTTTGAATACACATATGTGTGGAAGAATAAAAGGCTGCATGCATAATTGGAAAGAGGTATTCAGGTTCACTATCCTGCAGGCTGTTGCCATAGAGACTTTACACATGTAAATCTAAGCATGTTACTTTCAATCTTAAACTTGTTTACTCCGTGGCCTTAAATATGAGGCCTACCTGATGTGGGATCTATGAACGTATTTTAACTTAGCTTTCACCATCATTCCACACACCTAGTATCCAGCTCACTCTCAACCATTTGTTTTTGCCCTCCTCTGAAAACATCACTTGATTTCTCATCTCATGAGTTTATACGTAATATTATTTTTGTCCAAAGACACCTATACCAATTAGTCAAACATTCTCCTCATAAAGGAATTTGAACACATTGTTTACCTCTATCATAGGGCTACTGAGTCTATTGTGATTTCTGGTTCAGCATCAACCCCTAATTCAGAAGATGAGTACTTCCAAGGTAAGAACAGAGTTGCTGTATGCTTAGGGGTTTGTAGACTTCCCTTCACTTAGTATATTGTTATATTGCTATTGAATTTAAAAAATAAATGGACCAACACATATAGCACAAAAGGTGCATTGGTGCATTCACGTTCTTGAATGAGGTTTAATTTATGGTAGATATCTATCATTACATTGAAGGTCTTCTCTTTTTCTTTTTCCTGGTATCCGGTTAATTAAATTATAGTTTTCATGTAAGGAAACTGATAGTTTAGACTTGAGAAAATTGAGAATTAATAATTCCATCTTGACTTGTTTATACAAATAAAAATTAAATGTATTTCCAACCAATGTTTGGGATAATATGGCCACACATGTTTCTCAGAAAATAGTACTTACTGCACTCACTTGCATATATTTTAGCTTGCATTTTTTCCTCAAAAAGTACTACCAATAATTACAGATGCATATTCAAACTACAAACCAATAATCTGACTCTACAAGGATATAAACCATTTTGGCAAATCTGGTATTTTATCTGTACAAAATTGGACCAGTTTATTCACTTCTCAGAGTCTCAATTTCCTTGATCGTAAACTAGTGATAGTAACATCTAAGTTACAAGGTCAGTTATGAGGATGATGATGAATTTGATGTCATTTGTTAAACACTTGTTATGTGCCAGTTTCTATGATAAACAATTAGTATGACCTATTTAGTCACTATCATACCTCAATGAATTATTGTCTTCTCTATGTGTGTATAAAAAGATAGTTGCCTAAGATTTTATAGCAAGTAAGTGATAGTGTTAAAGATAGTTGCCTAAGATTTTATAGCAAGTAAGTGATAGTGTTAAAGCACAGACTAATCAGTAGTAGTACTTAATTGTACTACATTATGGTAAAACTTCCATGGCAAATACTTTCATGAAAAATACACCTACTTTCTACACGATTATGTCTACTGGGAAGAAAGTATTGATTTTTAAATAAAATTCCCTCCTGAGAAACTAATAAATATGATTATAATCCATATAAATGGATTATATAACTGCTTTCACTTCTTTCTCCTTGAAGAGGGTTATTATGTGGATTTCTTTCTTATTTTACCATAGGGAGTTAACATTCTATTACTTATTTAGTTCAGGTACCACAAAATGTAATATTGTAAAAGTGCATTGAAATATCATAGGTAGAAAGCACGTAATTAATGTTGTTTCAGCTGTGTTCTACTGAGTGAAAGAATGTTTCATAACTAAAAACAATTTTGACTTTTAAAATCTATCCATCGTCTTATATATAGTTATGTTATTCACGAACTTTCCCTGCTTTTGTTATTTCTTAACAAAATTTAAACTGGTCATATTTCCACCCACCACAAAGAAAATGGTTAGATAACATTATGCTGTAATAGGACTAATACCTCCTGAGGGTCTCTTTGAGGTACACAAAATTTATCATTTGCAATTTCTTTTAGTTATGTACGGTTTATGAATCATCATCATCATCATCATCATTTACTTTGGAAGCATTTTTATTGCTATTTTTTAAATTGTGTGGGCTCCAATTTTGTCATCTACCTACATGTATTCCTGGACAAAAAGCTGTAGAACAATGTGCTGTCTCACGGTGTGCAACAAAGCTTACTCTGAATTCTCTTGTGTCCAGGAGGTAGTGTGGTGATGGAGGCAAGGCATTGAATGAGAGAGAAAACAGGAAACAGGAAAAAGTAAAATAAAGTTCTAAAGTATGTCAGAAATGTTAATTCCAAAACCATATACATTATTTCATTACCAAAACACAACACAACCCATCTCTTATTAACTTTTTTAAAAGGTAGAACTATTGAATATTTCATTTTGCTACTTTACTATAAATATTTTAATCAAGCCAAATATACTTGGGAAAAATAAGGGAAACTTAACCATAATTCACTGAAGTAATAAAACGTTGAAATTGTAGTTGAATCCCACTGTCTAATTATCTATAGTCACTTCAGAGTTAACCATACCTGTGTATCAGTCAGAATAGGCTAGATAGTAAACTATTCTTCATACCACACTCATGTAAAACAACAGCAGTTTTGTTTCACTTGTGTAAAGGGCCATGCCTACCGAGGCATTTAGAGACCCAGAACAACAAGGCAACCACCATTTACACTTCAACAGTCTCCATGAAAGACTGTTACATACAGTTATATACAAAATAAATGATGTTATTTTCAGTAATATCCTAATGTTCCCGTTTACCCAAAAAGCATGAGCTAGCACAGACCTACATGTTCTTAGATGGTGTAAATACCAGAAATGTTGGCGAACAGCAATAATGACTGTTTTATTCCAATGTTGCTGTTTACATTTCTAATGCATACATTCATGTATATTAACTCCTTCTCCAAATATACTGCATGTGTCATCTCTTTTGAAATTTTACATAAAGTGCATTTTACTCTATTATTTTTCTTTCCCCAATTTGTTTTACTTTTTTATTATTTCTACATTTATGACATTATGTTACATGTAGCTCAGATTTTTTTTTTCATTGAAGAAGATCACATTTTTATTTGTCCAGTTTTCTGTTCATGGATATTTGAGATATTTTTTCTTCTTTTGATTATTAAAATATCTAAATATTTTTGTACATGAAGCCATATAAAATTATGTAAAATGTTCTATAGAATATAAAATGTATAATAGTGTTTTGGGGTGCTAACAAACACATTATTCATATTTACTAAATAAGACCAAATTATGCTTTAATCTGCTTGGAATTAATTTTTGCATATTTTAGGAAATAATGATTCAATTTTAAAAGTTTAGACGTTAAAATCCATCTAGTAGTTTCTTCTTTCCCCATTAATGCAATGTCACTCCTATCATATATCGTTTACTTATTAATATTATTCTTTTCTTAAGGTTTCTATTTTGTCTAATGTATAGCATATCTTTGTTTTTATCAAATCTACACTATATTCACAAGTATACGTACGTTTTGATATCTGGTTGTACAGTATTAATATTTTGTTTCATTTATTCAAAATTGCTTTGGTGATTGTTGGTCCTATGATACCCTTGGTATCACCTGGATGAGATCTATCATAACAATAGATAATTTGATTCAAAGATTGATAAGGGAGATATAGAAAGAAAAGGGGGAAAGGAAAGATAGGAGTCAGTTCCTCAGCTTTCTCTTTCTGGGCATTTATTTATATATTTATTGAGAAAATATTAATTGAGACTTGGCTGTCAAGTAACAGTTTCTAATAAGGATTCCCAGTTGGAGTTAAATTTGAACCAATATGTGATAAGGAAGCGGGAGTTAATTAGAAAACTAAATGAAGGAGAAATGAGGCATGAGAAAATAGTTCAGGCAAAGAGATTGAAAGAATTTTAGAATTCTGGAGATTTCAAGCTTAACATCTTTATAATTACTTTTTTTGCCTTACGAAGCACATGTCTACTATTTCTTTTAAAGTTTATTGTTTTATTTTATTTTAAGAAATTCAGTAATCACCAATTTTGCTAACCTTGTAATACCAGGAATTTTATAATATACTGAAATTTGTGGCCCACTCATTTGGGATTTACTGACTTGGAGATTCAGTAGCCCTGATTTTTGTTAAGTATCCTTCTACCTTTACTCCTGATTACAAATAACGATTTTTGTCAGTTTACTTCAAAAAGTATTAAAGTTTCAAATATAGTTCATGTAAGCACCTGCCTTTGAATTCTCTGACTAGATTTAAATTTTGGTTGTATTTATTTGTATATTTTCTAATACATTTATATGTATATGTTTTCTCCAATCTAAACCTATATTTAGCTATCTTTACATTAGTTGTCCAGATGCATGCTGGCTTCTATTATGCTAATTTTAACAGGAACTATCTGCTCTTCATTTGAAAACAATATATACACCCAAACCAGGGATTTGTGGCAACCCCTAATCCAATGGAAACTAATTGTGTCAGTGGAGCCTGTAAGATCTGGTGAGTTTATGTCCCATGAGTTGTACTCATGCAGATTTTGGGCTCAGCTTTATATAGTAAGTAAGGCCTTATAATAATTATTCTCAGAATGTCCCAAGTTTGGATTAATAATTATATTGACAGTGCACAGGAGTTTGGAAAGCAATTTAAAGGTGACAATAATATATTTCCATACTAAAATATTAAGGCCTAAATATTTCTATAAAGCAAACCACAGGAAGGCTTTAACAGTGCCCGAGGAAATCTTTAAACTATAATAAAGGACATAGAAGATGGTCTGAATAAATGGAGAGGCATGCAATGATCTTGGATGGTCCAATTAATTTTATAATGATGTCAATGTTTACAAAATTTGTTTTTAGATATTTTGGTAATTTTTTATGTAATTTGATAACCATACTAAAACGTATATAGAAAATGTAAGGCGCCTGCATAGCTCACTAAAAATTAAGGCAGAAGACTTCACTAGATGTTGATGGGGAGATGGTTCACTAAACAGCACTAGTTTTCTACCTAACACTGTAACAGAAGTGGACTTCATATTAAATAGACTTTAGGTTAAACTATGGGTAAGCTTAAATTAACATTGAAATTAATAGAAGAAAAGGTAAACAAATGTATTTGTGACCCATCTCTTTCCCCCTTTGCACTCCTTTTTCTCATTTTGATTCTCTTCTGCTTTCTCTTCTTCCTTCTTAAGCCACTGATTTAGGTCATTTAAAAGGAGAACTAAAACACTTGCTCAATTCAGTTGCAATGTCAATCAATCTTGATTGCATTGTTGATGAGTTGAGTAAGTGTTTTATGGTGACCCTAGAGTAAGAAGAAATATAATATTATTAAATACCAACATATTTGTTTAGTCCTATTACAGTTTTAAAAACTATGATTTCATTTGTTTCTTTTAATTATTGCACATAATTTACATTATACAATAGGTTAAGTGTCTAAATTTAAGTGAAATTAAATCGTCCTATACATATGTGTTTGATTATAAATTAAATAATTTATTCAGGAAAAAAATTGCATCTCATGTCAACATGTAGATTATCTTGTTTATTCCAACAGGGAGCACAGTCTCAAGTTGTTTTTCCAGTAGTAGAAAGATATTTTAGCTCCATAAGAGCCACAAACAGAATGACACGAAACTTGTCCACAAAAGAATATACTTGTGACTATGATCTTATTATTAATTGTGTGGCATGCTCTAAGTTAACAAGGCATAGCCTAAATAATTCAGAATTGTATTCACATATTAGAAATACTCTATTTTTTGCACATCAGGAAAAATAAATAGTCCTGAGCTCTGTTTAGTCACTTTTATGAGGTTTTCACTGCCATTCTTTGTGTCAAGGGAATTCATAGGCTCTTGGCACCAGTTCCGACCTAATCGTCAATGTCCTCTTCACTCTCTAGGAACTTAACTTTGGTTTCTCATTTCCTGTATTTCTTGGTGGCTGAGAGAGCTCAGGACGTTGACTCTGTTTAAAATTCAAATATTTATTGAAATATTTTCTTCATCATATAGCCTAAAACAATGCTGAATGATGGCATGTCTCCATGCGCGTGACAATCCAGCCCAGGCCAGTGCTGAAGCTGTAACCCATAGATGACTCGTTAGTCAGCAACTAATTTTTCAGAGATAAAAGCATTTGCAACTCCATTAGCAACTAAGATGGTATTGCTTAAACTCTGTATTTAAACTACATGTTTTATACTCTTTATATATATAGGAAACATGGAAGAGAGACTAGGAGTTTAAGAAGCATCCTATTAAGAAATTTTGGCCAGGCGCTGTGGCTCACGCCTGTAATCCCAGCACTTTGGGAGGCCGAGGCAGGCAGATCATTGAGGTCAGGAGTTCGAGACCAACCTGGCCAACATGGTGAAACCCCATCTCTACTAAAAATACAAAAATTAACCAGGCATGATGGTGGGTGCCTGTTATCTCAGCAACTCTGGAGGCTGAGACAGGAGAATCGCTTGAACCTGGGAAGGGGAAATTGGAGTGAGCCGAGACTGCATCACTGCACTCCAGTCTGGGTGAGACGGCTAGACTCCATTGTAGAAGAATAAAAATAAATAAATAAATAAATAAATAAATAAATAAATATCTAGGCCATGTGTAAGTCATTTAAAGTATCTGGGTCTCAAGTTCCACAGCTATGAATTTAAAGGGCTGGAGTAGGTGACTTTGAAGTTGCCTTCGAGCTCTTAGATTTATGATCTCAAAACCAGGTTTGGGGGGAATCCCTCCAATATCCTTTAAAGACAATTTTTTTTCAAGATTTCTATCAAAGTTTAGATTGAGTTAAAAGAATACAACTTCAAGGAAGGACCTACTGCAATAGTTGCTAAGACGATCAGCTGCATGGCTCCTCAGATAATTAGTCAGTAATATCTTTCCAAGAAGTCAGCCACGATGGCAGAAATACCACCATTAGAGTCACATGTCTTTCAACTGAATTGTATATGCAGAGGTTTTTTTTTTTTATTTAAATTCAAATGTCTATAGAGGTATTACTCTACTGTTAGCTATTAGCAGTTTATTACATCAATTTCAAGTGTTGGGACAACCTAGGCATTTTGAAAAAAGAAAAATAATAAAACAAATATCTAGAATATGGTAGGGCTCCTGGAGGAGATTAGGTATAGCTTCAAAGGAAGGAATCTTAGTTTAAAGGGAAGCTTCTAAAGATCTTAGGGAATCCAGGGGAAAGAGGCACCATGATAAGGACAGAGATGTGCTAAAACTGGAGGTAGGGGGATACTGAGCATAACTTGCTTTGCAATGGTACCCAGAGTCAACATGCTCCAAAAGTAGGGTTTATAGGTAGAAAGAATAACAAAGTTCATTGTCTAAAAACTTAGGATTTTTTTTTTCTAATTCAAGGTTTTACAGAAGGTGTTCTAAATATGCTCTAATCTTTCCTATTATTAAAATGCAGGAAATTTATTAGTGTAAGAATAAGGTTACATTTCTGTTTATTTCATAAAGAAACTTTTTTTAAATTTTTTTTATTTTTTTTAATTAATTAATTTATTTATTTATTATTATACTTTAAGTTGTAGGGTACATGTGCATAACGTGCAGGTTTGTTACATATGTATACTTGTGCCATGTTGGTGTGCTGCACCCATCAACTCATCATTTACATCAGGTATAACTCCCAATGCAATCCCTCCCCCCTCCCCCCTCCCCATGATAGGCCCCTGTGTGTGATGTTCCCCTTCCTGAGTCCAAGTGATCTCATTGTTCAGTTCCCACCTATGAGTGAGAACATGTGGTGTTTGGTTTTCTGTTCTTGTGATAGTTTGCTAAGAATGATGGTTTCCAGCTGCATCCATGTCCCTACAAAGGACGCAAACTCATCCTTTTTGATGGCTGCATAGTATTCCATGGTGTATATGTGCCACATTTTCTTAATCCAATCTGTCACTGATGGACCTTTGGGTTGATTAAAGAAACTATCAAAACTTAATATAATGCCTAAAGAAGCTTCATTTTTTTTAAAAAAAAATATTATTTTTATTTTTGATTGATGAAGCATGACTGTGTACATTTATGGAGGACAATGTGATATTTTGGCATGTGTTTACAATATGGCATGATTAAGGCAAGCCAATTAACATATGAATCACCTTTCTTACCTATCATTTTTATAGCGAGACATTTGAAATTAGCCTTAGGAAAGAAGACACGTGGCAACATGAATGAACCTTGAGACTATTGTGCTAAGTGAAATACACCTGACACAGAAAGGCAAATACTTTGTAATTTTGATGCAGGTGAACCCCAAAATTGGGGCTCAGCTTGGGTGGATGCTTGGCTTTGCTCAGGAAAGAATTCAAGAGTGTTTGTGTCAGGAGTTGATTTCTTCTGGTGGGTTCTTGGTCTTGCTGACTTTAAGAATGACCTAGAAATCTAGCTAGCTTCACCTCTCAAGTTGACAGTGAGAAAGCAAGTTTATTACAGCAACAGTGTGCAGCAAAATGGTTGACCCATAGACATACTAGGACTATCTCAGAGGCAGAGTGGTCCAGAGTAGCACTGTGAATCGATTGCTAGCTACCTATATTTATATCCACTCTTAGTTATAAGCCAATTGAAGGGTAGGTTATTCAAAAACTTTCTGGAAAAGGAGCAGAGAGTTCTAGGAACCATATAGGGTAATTTCCATGTTGTTGCCCTGGCATTTTAAAACTGTCATCGTGCTGGTGAGAGTGTCTTAAGCAAATGCATTATAATTCCTGGTCCTAGTTGGTTTTGGCTGGTTTCTTTGTTACATCTTGTTTACGTCAGCAGGGTCTCAAAAACAAGTCATGCTGATCTCCTACCTCATTCTCTCTTCAGAGATTATATACTCATCCTTAATCATAAGGGGTTGTAAAAGGGTGGAGGTCTATATCCTGTAGCTGCGTCCTGCTGGTTTTATGGGTATAGACCCTGCTTAGCATTGGAGGAGGAAAAAAATCTTTGGATTCCTGATCTAAGGAGCTCAAAGGCATGATGTCTTCATTTTCCAGGTCAGAGGATGAGATAGGTTGAAGCCTTTTGCCAGCATTGTTTTCACATGAGATTCTTGCAATCTAGAAGACACAAATTTTACAAGGAGGTTAAACAAACAAGGGCCAAAGATTAGTAGTAACAAGATAACTAATAAAGGTCATAGGAAGGGTAAAAACCATGAGAGGCTTGGGAGGGCATTTTTATAGTTGACCAGATATAATTGGGGTCAGTTCCCTGGTTATAGCTATGAAACCAGTAGCTTGTTTATATATTATTCATGCATTGGTAGTAAGTTGCTTATCTGTCTGTTTGCCAAACAACAGTTTTAAGTTTTCTAAGGGTTAACTGTCCTCAGATCCTAAACAAATCTATAGTTCTCGTTTGGTTTCTGTACACGCAGAATGGGAGTGTTACATGGGGGCTGACAGAATTGTAACAGTCTGTACTTCAGAAACTTCACTCCCAGGGCCTGTATGCCCCATTGTCTTCGGGTCTCAAAGGATATTGTTTTTCCATGGGTAACTAACGTTGGGTTTCAAAGTAACCTGAACTGCGGGTATATTAACAGCTGTACCAGGAACTTCTATATCCCAAACATAGGCGTCTCCTTGAGAAGTACTATGTGGTGGGAAGGAAGTCTTTTTTTTATCTTTATTAAGGCAAGCACTTCGAGCTAGAAGTAGCGTCCCTTCCTGACCTATTACCTTTTCATTAGGCTCTCCAAATTTAACTGTGGTCTGTAATTGAGAAAGTAAGTCTCTTCCCAGTAAGGAGTAGGGCATTCAGGCATAAGAAATAACTTGTGAAGAAATGTATGGTTTCCCATGGTACAACCAAGAGGGTGGGTGAATCACCTAATTTTTGGCTAGTCATCAATTTTCCTTAATGCTACAACAGTGGGAAGATAGTGGCCCTGAGAAATTAGTCAGAACTGAGAAGGCTGCTTCCATATCTAGTAATGACTCACTATTCTGATCTGCCACATCAACGGTTACCTGAGGTTATGCTATGGAGATGGTAAGGTGTCTAGTGGGAGCCAAGGTGAAATGTGGGCCCTGTCAGTCTTCTGTTCTCTCAGCAATTAAGGGTTTGAATGTGCAAAATTCCCTTTGGAATCTGGGGCAGTCCCTTTTCCAATGGACCTCTTGCTTAAAGAAGGCACAGTGATTATGACCCAGGGGCTGATAAGTCGTGGGCTATTGTCTGGACATCCCAGACACCACTCTCAGGACACTTCCTCAGGCTGGGTAACCTTGAGGTGGCAGGGGCTTAAGGATACCACTAACAATTGTTCTTTTTGGCTATTTCTTTTGGTTTTTCTCCACCCCCTCCATCTTGTTCCTTTTGTTGTAAACACCTACAGCCATGTTTAAGAATCAGCTCATGGGAGTTTGAAGTCCATTCTGCCTTTTGTAACTTCCTCTTAATGTCAGTGGCAGATTGAGTGATCAAATGTATATCCAGGAGAGCTCGTCCTTCCAAGGAGTCTGGGTTTGCATTAGTATGTTGATTTTGGTTCCCAAGCATTAACCAAATGTCCTGAAACAGAGCAGAATTTTCATTCTTCCCCTGAGTTGCTTCTCTAAGCTTGTCATAATTAACTGGCTAAACCACACAGCTTTCCATCATCCCAGTAAACAAATTACAGGTGATTTCTGTATTCAAAATCTTGGGTAC
Source organism: Macaca fascicularis (assembly GCF_037993035.2). Taxonomy (NCBI): domain Eukaryota; kingdom Metazoa; phylum Chordata; class Mammalia; order Primates; family Cercopithecidae; genus Macaca; species Macaca fascicularis. Next base: position 167,962,018 of record NC_088377.1, on the reverse strand, counting down.
CTCTCCTATAATCCTGCTCAAGGTTTAGATCTGGAACTGGATTTCCCCCCACACAATAAATGGCATGGCCTTGGTTATAAATAAAGAGCCACTTCATCTGAATATCCATGAGTAGTACCCAGAATCCTTTGTTTTTCCTATACAGTACAGCAGGTGGACAATAACACTTGCAAGTCATGCAAGTTAAGTCAATGGACATGGTAAACATCTCGCAGTTGTCCCTTAAGTCAGGATCCTAGTAAAAGACCATAAAAACCTATATATGAGGGACTTGACTCCATTTCCCTTCCTTTTTACAGAATAAATACATTTGCAAAATAGTATTATAATGTAAGAAAACATGTTTAGGCAAAATTTCTTCATTTCCCAATTTGTATTGCATCTGAACAGTGTTGCAATAGAAATTGAGTTTCTTTCTCTGTAAGTCGTCTAATTTGAATTTGTTCCGATTGCCCAAAAGGCACCCTAGTGGTGAGTCTTTTGAATTGTTCACCATTGTCACCATGTCTATGTTAGACGCAGGATCTATACTAGACACAGAAATGTTTCTAAGTCTAGTAAGAGCTCAGTTATTTTTCCTTTTAGATTCCCACCTCCCTTTTCCTCAAGCAAAGTCAGGAGGGCAATCATTACTAATTTCTGAAAAGAGGGTGTAAGTACATTTAGCAAGGTATGACAAAAGTGAATTATGAGATATGAGTAGGCAGTGGAGTGATGATTGCATCCATTAGCAAATGTAATATGACAAAATAGGTGTTTGAATCAGCAAAGTATAGAAGGAGAGGTGACAATAGGATGACAGTTTTCCCATATTGTGAATTCCACAAATAGCCAAGAAAGAGGTTGCCGAAAATGGGCAGTGTAACAAAGACAAACAATGCAAACAGGGCACCAAATGCTGAAAAACAAGGAGCATCTGGGCATTGGCCAATGAGGGTCCCCTCTCCAAGTGCTGAAAACCTGGCAGCATCTGCAAGGTGGCCAACAGTGAGCCCTAAAGGCATAAAATCTAACACAGTTATGGTCACAGAACAAAGCAACTCTGGGATCCCGAAGTTAGGACAACGTGGGACCTCTCAAAATAAACAATTGCCCAAATAGTCTAAGCGAAGACCACAAATATGACAACAAAAAAGTGTTAAGAGAGTAAAACAGCCAGTTGTTAGAGACTAAAAATAAAAAAGGTCCAAGAGAAAGGACAACAAGGACGAGTCAGGTATGCTCCTGTCAGGGGCACCCAAACAACAGGGAAAAATGAACTCCCAAGCCAGAGGCTCCATTCTGATTTTCTGGTTCATGCCAAAAAGTCAATATCGAGAGGCAACGAAGGGAACACTCACCCATCCAAGGAAGTGATATGCTGCTGATTGGTCTGAATTTGGGGCCTGGGTGAAGTTTTTCCTCAGGCTTCCTTGGCTTTTTAGTCATCAAGAATAATGATGACTCTGAAAATAGCCTTTGGCTCATGTACGTTTTACAGCATTAGGAGCCCTATAGAGTTACAGCTTTATAGTGTTACAGCTCCATAGTGTTACAGCTCCACAGCTTCAATGTATCCCGAGCTCTTTATCTCATTTGTCTTGTTCATGTTGTTCATCATTTTGCCCCTTCATAATTGCTAGGAAAATGCAGGCAAACCCCAAAATTGAGACTCAGCTAGGGAGAAGTCTTGGCTTTGCTCAAGAAAGAATTCAAGAGTGAGCTGACAGTGAAGGAAGACAAGTTTATTAGAGCAACAATGTACACCAAAATGGCTGTGCCATAGAAGAGCAGGGCCATCCTACAGGCAGAGTGGTCCAGAGTAGCCCTCATGAATTGCAGCTAGCTATACTTCTTAGACCCATTCTTAATTATATGCTGATTGAAGGTCAGGTTATTCACAAACTTTGTAGGGGGAGGGCAGTGGAGAGTTCCAGGAACTACAAAAGATAACTTCTGGGGTTTTGCCACGGCATTTTTAACATGTCATGGTGCTGGTGGGAGGGTCTTATGCAAATGCATTATAATTCCTAACCCTAGCTGGTTTTGGCTGGTTTCTTTGCTATATCCTGTTTAGATCAGCAGGGTTATGAAAACATGTCCTGCTGTTCTCTTACCTCAATTTCACTAATATGAAGTGTCTAAAATAGTCAGATTCATAGAACAGACAACAGAATGGTGGTTTCCAGGGACTGGGAGAAGGGAAAAGGGGAATTTCTAATCAACAGGGTGGAATGGGGTGTCTAAACTTTTACTTAGGCAAGATGAGTAAGCCCTAGACATTTACTGTGCCCACAGCTAACAATAGTGCGTTGTACTTGATGTGGTTTGGCTATGTCCCCATCCAAATCTCGTCTCAAATTGTAATCCAAATTGTAATCCCCACATGTCAGGGGAGGGACCTGGTAGGAGGTGATTGCATCATAAGGACAATTTCCCCCATGCTGCTCTTGTAATAGTGAGTGAGTTCTCATGAGATCTGATACTTTTATAAGTGGCGGTTTCCCCTTTCTCTCTCCTGCTGCCTTGTGAAGACGGTGCCTGCTTTGCCTTCTTCCATGATTGTAAGTTTCCTGAGGCTTCCCCAGCCATGCAGAACTGTGAGCCAATTAAATATTTTTCCTTCATAAATTACTCAGTTTCAGGGAGTTCTTTATAGCATTGTGGACTAATACAAATACACTTAAAAATTTCTTAAGAAGATAGAGTTCATGTTAGATTTTCTTAATATAATAATAATTTGAAAAATTGGAAGTAAAAAGAAATGCTGTGTACAACAAGAGTATTTTCTTCATAACCCAGCTCAAGAGTCATCAAAGAAAATGTTACTTTGGGCTGTGAAAAGAAGTAGGCTCTAAGGTAGGTGGTGGTGGGGTTGGGGGACAAGTGGTCTGCCATCAGGAGACAGATTATCCTGAGATAAACAGTCCAAGCAGAAGAAGTGCTCTTCTCAAGGAGCTGAATGTAAGACCTGTGTGCTCACCAGGTATAGACAAGGAGGGAGAGCACTGCACAACATTGTGTTTTTGAAATAGCAGTGCTGAAAGAAGAAAAACATTACAAGAAATTTTAAGCAGCTACAACTGGTGGGCAACTTTTTGGAGAGGAAGACGTATTTAAAGAGGAATTTTCAGAAGTTTGCTTGTCACGTATATGCTGCCACTTTGAGAAAATCTACCTCGAAAATTTACATTACTCTTCACAAATCGTTTAGGATTCTGGGGGAGTCAATAAACTCTTGATTCTTCTTTGCAAAAATATAACTTTCTAGGCCAAGAAGGAGTTGGATAGTGCCTTTATTTTGTTCCAAATCATAGAATCACAAACTATATCTTTATCCAGGGCTTCCTTCTTTCCTTGTTTTGATCAGTATTTCCCTAGTAGTATCTAGTCTCTCTGAGATGGGCAAAACAGACATTAACTTTGGGGGAAGTGAGAAGGACTGTTATTCAGTGACTTAAGAAAAGGATCTGACAAAAGCGACATTTTTCTGGGCATAGTGACTCATGCCTATAATCCCAGCACTTTGGGAGGCCAAGGCAGGTAGATCGCTTGAGTCCAGGAGTTCAAGATGAGCCTGGGCTACATGGCAATACTCTGTCTCTACAAAAAATCTAAAAATTAGCCTGGTGTGGTGGCACATGCCTATAGTCCCAACTACTCAGGAGGCTGAGGTGGTAGGGTCACTTGAAACTGAGAGGCAGAAAGTGCAGTGAGCCAAGATGGCTCCACTGTACTCCAACCTGGGTGACAGAGTGAGAGGCCATCTCAAAGTAAAAAATAATGACGTGTTACAGCATAGTGGAAGATATAAAATCTTGTATATAAAAAAAACATGGTCTACTTAATTTGAAATTTTAATTTTTTATTCACTTACCTGTAATCACTGGTTTTGCTTGAGAATATACCAGTTACCATCATTAAATAAGTACATTTGTGTTGTCACAAACTTTGGACCACAATGTGTAGAGTTGTCCACGTGAAGAGCAGCTCAACTACAAATTGGCTGCAGAGTTTGGAGGATCAGCTATTGAGACTTTCAGTTCACAGCTTACAGTTGGAATCACTGTTAGTTTGCCTTTTTTGTGATGCCATGATTTATATGGATTTCACTGCAGGTTAGGAGGCACACCTCAGTAGCACATTTTCTGTCTTCTGAAAAATGACTGCTTATTCCTCTGAGGTGCCTGTGAGGATAACCTGTAACAGAATTATGAGCTCTTTATATGCCCTCTTCTAGAAACTTACCACGGATTTGATAATTATCCATCCAGATGTTTCAAGTTAATTCAGCAACTGAAACAGACAGAAACTTAATTTTGTGTTTACATATGGCATATATTTCATTATACTTGAAACAAAAACAAATGTAACGAATTTTTCAGAACGCCCTTCCAGTTTACATTGTTCTGAGAGAAACAGTCCAGAGTGATATACTGGTATGATCTTTACAAACACACATATAAACATACCTTATTTTATACTTTTATAGTATATGCATGTATGTATGTGTTGTGTGCATGTATACATTCACAAAATCAACCATTTCACTCATTGATTTTTTTTTATTCTACTAGTCTACATAAAGTGTTCACATCTGATAGATGGATGAGAGGACAGCAAGAACCATCTGACCGTGTTGAAGATATAAATTACTGAGAAGATGATTTTTATATTGCCAAGAACATGGAGGAACAGATAAGCCTGTGGTTTTCACTAAGTAGAATATGGCTTAACTCTAATGCTTTACCAAGGCTCCAGAGAATGGAGCAGCTTCATTTTTATAATGAAATTCCTTGAGGACAGTCCTAGCATCCAATCCCCTCTATAGCAGCTCAGAATTGTCTGGTGTTCAGCTAACCCTGGTGAACCCTTTCTCCAGTATAGCAAAACGTGAGTATCAGAATTTTTATCCTTCCTTGTTCTTCCTACCCCTTCCAAATTTCCATTTTCCTTTTTTAAAAATTTCTTCTTTAAAACAAAACAAAAAATATGGGATACATGTGCAGAACATACAGGTTTTTACATAGGTATACGTATGCCACAGTGGTTTGCTGCACCTTTTGTCCCATGCTCTAATTTCCCTCTCCTCACTCCCCACCCCATAACAGGCCCTGGTGTGTATTGTTCCCCTCTCTGTGTCCATGTGTTCTCATTGTTCAACTCCCACTTATGAGTGAGAACATGTGGTATTTGATTTTTTGTTCCTGTGTGAGTTTGTTGAGGATGATGGCTTCCAGCTTCATCCATGTCCCTGCAAAGAACATGATCTCATTCGTTTTTATAGCTGCATAGTATTCCATGATGTATATGTACCACATTTTCTTTATCCAATCTATCATTGATGGGCATTGGGGTTGGTTCCATGTCTTTGCTATTGTAAATAGTGTTGCAATAAACATAAGTGTGCATGTGTCTTTATAGTAGAATGATTTATATTCCTTTGGGTATATGCCGAGTAATGGGATTGCTGGGACAAATGGTATTTCCAGTTCTAGATCCCTGAGGAATCACCACACTGTTTTCTACAGTAGTTGAACTAATTTACATTCCCACCAACAGTATGAAAGCATTCCTATTTCTCCACAGCTCACCAGTATCTATTGTTTCCTGACTTTTTAATAATCACCATTCTGACTGGCATGAGATGGTATCTCATTATGGTTTTGATTTGCATTTCTCTGATGATCAGTGATGTTGAGCATTTATTCACATGTTCATTGGCCGCATAAATGTCTTATTTTGAGAAGTGTCCATTCATATCCTTTATACAATTTTGATGGGGCTGTGTTTTATTTTTTTTTTTTCTTGTAAATTTGTTTAAGTTCCTTGTAAATTCTGGATATTAGCCCTTTGTCAGACGGGTAGATTGCAAAAATTTTCTCCCATTCTGTAGGTTGCCTGTTCACTCTGATGAGTTTCTTTTGCTGTGCAGAAGTTCTTTAGTTTAATTAGACCCCATTTGTCAAATTTGGCTTTCGTTGCAATTGCTTTTGACATTTTTGTCATGAAGTCTTTGCCCATGTTTGTTACCTGAATGGTATTGCCTAGGTTTTCTTCTAGGGTTTTTATGGTTTGGGGTTTTACATTTAAGTGTTTAATCCATCTTGAGTTAATTTTTGTATAACATGTAAGGAAGGGGTCCAGTTTCAGTTTTCTGCATATGGCTAGCCAGTTTTCCCAGCACCATTTACTGAATATGAGATCCTTTCCCCCCTGCTTGTTTTTGCCAGGTTTTTCGAAGATCACATGGTAGTAGATGTGTGGTCTTATTTCTGAGGTCTCTGTTCTGCTCCATTGGTCTATATGTCTGTTTCAGTTACTGTTGCCTTGTGGTATAGTTTGAAGTAGGTAGTGTGATACCTCCAGCTTTGTTTTTTACTTAGGATTGTCTTGGCTATATGGGGTCTTCTTTGATTCCATATGAAATTTTAAATATTTCTTTCTAATTCTGTGAAGAATGTCAATAGTAGTTTGATGGGAATAGCATTGGATCTATAAATTACTTTGGACAGTATGGCCATTTTCATGATATTGATTCTCTCTATCCATGAGGATGGATAATGGAATGTTTTTCCATTTATTTGGATCCTCTCTTATTTCCTTGAGAAGTGGTTTATAGTCCTCTTTGAAGAGGTCCTTCACATACCTTGTTAGCTGTATTCCTAGATATTTTATTCTCTTTGTAGTGATTGTACATGGGCGTTCACTCATTATTTGGCTCTCTGTTTGTCTATTGTTGTGTAAAGAAATGCTTTTGATTTTTGCACATTGATTTTGTATCCTGAGACTTTGCTGAAGTTGCTTATCAGTTTAAGGAGTTTGGGGGCTGTGATGATGGAGTTTTCTAAATATAGAATCATGTCATCCACAAGCGGAAACAATTTGACTTTCTTTCTATTTGAGTACTCTTTATTTCTTTCTGTTGCCTGACTGCTCTCACCAAAACTTCCAATACTATGTTGAATAGGAGTGGTGAGAGAGGACATCCTTGTCTTATACTGCTTTTCAAAAGGAATGCTTCCAGCTTTTGCCCATTCAATATGATGTGGGTTTGTCATAAATAGCTCTTATTATTTTGAGATATGTTCCATCCATACCTAGTTTATTGAGAGTTATTGAGAGTTTTTAACCTGAAGGGATGTTGAATTTTATTAATGACCTTTTCTCCATCTATTGAGATAATCATGTAGTTTTTGTCTTTAGTTCTGTTTATGTGATGGATTAAGTTTGTTGATTTGCATATGTTGAACCAGGCTTACATGCCAGGGATGAAATTGACTTGATTGTGGTGGATAAGTTTTTTGATGTGCTGCTGGATTTGGATTGACAGTAGTTTGTTGAGGATTTTCGCATCAATGTTCATCAGGGATATAGCCCTGAAGTTTTCTTTTTTGTGTGTGTCTCTTCCTTGTTTTGGTATCAGGATGATGCTGGCCTTGTAAAGTGAGTTAGAGTGGACATCTTTGTATTTCTAGTAGAATTCAACTGTGAATCCATCTTGCCCTGGGCTTTTTTTGATTGGTAGGCTGTTTATTACTGCCTCAATTTTGGAACTTATTATTGGTTTATTCAGGGATTTGACTACTTCCCGGTTTAGTCTTGGGAGGGTGTATGTGTCCTGGAGTTTATCCATTTCTTCTAGATTTTCTAGTTCATTTGCGTAGAGGTGTTTATAGTATTCTCTGATGGTAGTTTGCATTTCTTTGGGATCAGTGATGATATCCCCTTTACTATTTTTTATTGTGTCTATTTGATTCTTCTCTCTTTTCTTCTATATGACTCTAGCTAGTGGTCTATTTTTTAATTAAAAAAAACTAGTTCCTGGATTCACTGATTTTTTGAAAGGTTTTCAGTGTCTCTATCTTCTTCAATTATTCTCTGATCTTAGTTGTTTCTTGTCTTCTGCTGGCTTTTGGGTTAGTTTCTTCTTGCCTCTCTAGCTCTTTCAATTCTGATGTTAGGGTGTCAATTTGAGATCTTTCAAGTTTTCTGATGTCAGTATTTAGTGCTATAAATTTCCCTCTTAACACTTCTTTAGCTGTGTCCCAAGGATACATTGACTGTTTGTTCTTGTTGGTTTCAAAGAACTTCTTGATTTCTGCCTTGATTTCATTATTTACCCAGGAGTCATTCAAGAGCAGGTTCTTCAATTTCCATGTAATTGTGTGGTTTTGAGTGAGTTTCTTAATCATGAGTTCTCATTTGATTGCACTGTGGTCTGAGAGACTGTTATGATTTCAGTTCTTTTGCATTTGCTGAGGAGTATTTTACTTCTAACTATGTGGTTGACTTTAGAATAAGTGCCATGTGGCCCTGAGAACAATGTATATTCTGTTGATTTGGTGTCGAGAGTTCTGTAGATATCTACTAGCTCCACTTGATCCAGAGCTGAGTTCAAGTCCTGAATATCCTTGCTAATTTTCTATCTCATTGTCTGTCTAATACTGAGAGTGGTATGTTAAAGTCTCCCACTAGTATTATGTGGGAGTCGAAGTCTCTTTGTAGATCTCTAATAACTTGTTTTTATGAATCTGGGTGCTCCTGTATTGGATGCATATATATTTAGGATAGTTAGCTCTTCTTACTGAATTGTTCCTTTTACCGTTACATAATGCCCTTTTTTGTCTTTTTGGATCTATGTTGGTTTAAAGTCTGTTTTCTCAGAGACTAGGATTGCAACCTCTGCTTTTTCTGCTTTCCATTTGCTTTGTAAATTTTCCTCCATCCTTTTATTTTTAGCCTATGTGTGTCTTTGCACGTGAGATGGATCCCTGAATACAGCGCTCCAATGGGTTTTGACTCTTTATCCAATTTGCCAGTCTGTGTCTTTTAATTGGGGTATTTAACCCATTTACATTTAAGGTTAGTATTGTTATGTGTGAATTTGATTCTGTCCATGCAGCTATTTCATTATTTTGCACACTAGTCTATAGAGTTTCTTCATAGTGTCATTGGTCCTTATATTTTGGTGAGTTTTTGCAGTGGCTGGTACTGGCTTTTCCTTTCCATATTTAATGCTTCTTTCAGGAGCCCTTGCAGGCCAGGCCTGCAGGTAACGAAATCCCTAAGCATGTGCTTGTCTGGAATGGATTTTATTTCTCTTTCACTTATGAAGTTTAGTTTCACTGGATATGAAATTCTGGGTTGAAAATTGTTTTCTTTAACAATGTTGAATATTGTCCCCCAATCTCTTCTGGATCGTAGAGTTTCTGCTGAGAGGTCCACTGTTAGTCTCATGTTCTTCCCTTTGTAGGGGACCTGACCTTTCTCTCTGGTTACCCTTAAAAGTTTTTCCTTCATTTAGACCTTAGATAATCTAATGATTATGTGTCTTGGGGTTTACCTTCTTATGGAGTATCTTAATGGTGTTCTCTGTATTTCCTGAATTTGCATATTGACCTGTCTTGCTAGGTTGGGGAAGTTCTCTTGGATAATATCCTGAAGTGTGTTTTCCAGCTTGTATTTCCACTCCCCCTGTCTCCTTTTGGTACTCCAATCGTAGGTTTGGTCTTTTGGTTTTTGGTACTCAATCGTAGGTTTGGTCTTTTTATGAAGTGTCATATTTCTTGGAGCCTTTATTCGTTCGTTTTCATTGTTTATTCTCTATTTTTGTCTGCATGCCTTATTAAGGCAAGGTGCTCTTCAAACTTTGATATCCTTTCTTCTGCTTGGTTGATTCAGCTATAGATACTTGTGTATGCTTTATGAAGTTCTCATGCTGTGTTTTTCAGCTCCACCAGGTCATTTATCTTCCTGTCTAAGTTGTTTATTCTAGTTAGCAATTCCTCTAACCTTTTATCAAGGTTCTTAGCTTCTTTGCATTGGGTTAGAACATTCTCCTTTAGCTCAGTGTAGTTTTTCATTACCCATCTTCTGAAGTCTACTCCTGCCAATTTGTCTATCTGATCCTCCATCTAATTCTGTACCCTTCATGGAGAGACACTGCAATCATTTGGAGGAGAAGAGGCACTCTGGCTTTTTGGGTTTCAGCAATTTTTCATTGATTCTTTCTCATCTTCATAGGTTTGTCTAATTTTGGTCTTTGAGGCTGCTGACCCTTGGATGGGATTTTTGTGGTGGGTTTTTTGTTGTTGTTGTTGATGCTGTTGTTGTTGCTTTCTGCTTGTTTGTTTCTCTTTCAATGGTCAGGTCCCTCTTCTGTGGGCTGCTGCAGTTTTCTGGGGATTCAGTTCAGGCCCTATTCATCTGATTTGCTTCTGTGCCTGGAGATGTCACTCAAGGAGGCTAGAAAGCAGCAAAGATGGGTGCCTGCTCCTTCTTCTGGGACCTCTGACCTCAAGGGGCACCAACCTGATGCCAGTAGGGTCACTTCTATATAAGGTGTCTGACAATCCCTGTTGGAGTGTCTCATCCAGTTGGGTGGCACGGGGAGCAGGGCCCATTTAACAAAGCACTTTGTCCCTTGGTGGAGGGGGTGTGCTTCACTGGGAGGAAACCTACTTGTCTGCGCTGCCTGGATTCCTCAGAGCTACCAGGAGGAAAGGCTAAGTCTGCTGATCTGCAGAGACTGCAGCCAACTCTCCCCCGAGGGAGTCAGACCCAGGGGGATCTGGGTTCTGTCTCTGAGTCTCTGAGTGGAGTTGTTGGGGTTCCTGCAGGGAAGCCCCACTTAGTGAGGAGGGATGGGTCAGGGTCAGGCCTAAAGAGGCACTCTGGCTGCAGACTGCCACTGCTGGTGTGTTGGGCTGTGGGTGACAAGTTTTGGGTCCAAGCTGTCCAGCTTCCCTGGCTCCAGCAGGAGAAAAGCACAGCATGGAGCTTTAGAGATGGGTGCTGCCCTTCCCCCACCCAGGGAGCTTAGTGTGTTAGGCAGTTATGAGCACCAGTGCTGACTGCTGCCCCTTCCCCAAGAAGTTCAAATGGCTTAGACAGCAGGCAGCGGCAGCCATGGTGCTGGTTTCCCCTTCTCCCAGGAGTTCAGTAGGCTTAAGCAGATTCCAGTTGAGAGGCTGTTAAGAATCAGCACCCTCTGGGGTTGGGACGTTAGACCTCAGTGGCATGAGTTTGAGAGTGGGATCTTCCAATCTGTGGGCTGCATATATTTTTAATAATATATTATTTCAAATCAATATATAAAACTTAAGTAAATATTTGCCTCCCAAATAATAAGGCAGTTCATTAAAATATTTTAATCCTCTTCATCATTTGAATGTGTTAAAAGATAAAGTTTAATTCAAGAGACAGATGAAAAATCACAAATTCCAGTGCCAACACTGAAACTGGGTTGATCTTCAGATTACCAAACGTTATCTATTCTATCCAGTTCCCTGCAAAACAGACACTAACATGGGCATCTCTGAATGGGACATGCTTGATTATTGAAGTTAATATCAGTACTCCCAAATTATCTTGATATAAATAAGTGAGACATTTTATTTAGAATGATGCTAAACACATACGTATCTCATTAAGACTTAAAGATACTTAAGAATGGCTGAAAAGAAGGTATAAATATCTTGTTCTTTCTAATAAGACATTTAAGTATATTGAAAAATCATCTAAAGGTAGATGACAATTCAAATATATCAATTCTCTTGCAGTGGAGGGCAGATAATTAATTACTCTAAATGGTTTAGCTTTCACTTTCCTATAGTTGGAGGTGTGTATGTCTCTCTCTCTCTCTTCTCTTTCTTTCTCTCTCTCTGTGTGAGTGTGTGTGTGTGTGTGTGTGTGTGTGTGTGTATGATTGTTGGAGGTAAGATGGGTGGTTAAAACTCTATAGGCCCACCCAGGTCTGCTAATTCTCTCAAGCTTCTTCAGCCATTGGTTTGAAGGAATTTCTCTGTGACCTAAGGCTGATGAATCCGATGACTGATTATACTTCTGCCTAGTAAGCGACCAGAGGTGAGAGATTTGAGTTCCCCTAAACCCTTATCATCTTACACTCTATAGCTTTCCTGTACTTTTGGCACCAGTATTCTACTTTGGCTCTTCAATCATTGCCTTCACCTCCACATTCAAAACTCTAACTGGAGGGCTTCAAAATGTCACAAAGATAAGAAACATGAATGCATGGAGGAAATAGAGAATCCTCAGTTCTATTTGTATTCACACTAATCCTTCCAATAAGAAGACGTTGACATATATTACTTTCTGGCTGGATAACTACAGCAAAGGGGGAGTTTGGCAAAGAAACAGTTTTTTGTTTTTGTTTTTTTTTTTCTTTCACCAGAAGAATAATGAATTTAAGCTTTTGAGAAATACACTCCTTTTGTGTGTGTAATAAATCCCAATTTTAACAGAATATTGGTTTGTTGGTTGATTATCTAATTTACCACAAAATTCTTAATATACTCTACTTAAAAAGAAATACTATTTTTAAGACAGGGGCTGATCTTATTTCACTATAGCACATGTATTTCAGTATAGGTAACACTTTCTAGTTTTATTGTCAAGTGGATGCTAAGTAACACTTTCTGTGATGTATATAAAATAGTTTAGACCAGATTATCTCTAAATTGTCTTTGTAGGATTCATGTATCTTTGTGGAACTGGGAAACCAAAAGAAGGAAATTCCGAGGCTGGTCTGATTTTCCCATTGTCTGTCATGGTAGTTGTGGCATTTTTTCTTCATTTGATGTGGACATTGATTTTTTCAAGCTTCCAGGAGCCATCCTCAAAACATGTTTTTAATATCTTCGAGGATCTTTGTCAGGATGTAAAATTCTCCACCCTGCAAGAGTATTTACAATTTGATAAACTCTTTCTTGTCCAACTTTCTGTTCTTCTGTCTTTTCTGAATCCAGCACCTTCAGTATTCTGTCCCGTTTATACTCTCATGATCCCCGCCCTTATAAGTTGGTTAGGCCCTGAAACTTCTTCAGTATCTAGTCCCATTCCTCCCTTAGCCGAATCTTCTTATCTCTGGACACTCTATATTGTTTCTCAACCACCTGACACATGTTACCCATCAGTGCATTATATTTCATTAGTATTCCTTCTTAGCGTAACATTAGTAAAAAATGTTAAGTTAGATCACTACCTGGTTCTAAGTTGTGTCTGTTCTTTATCTATCACCACTGATGAGGTCTTCATTGCTAGGCAGGCTACAGGTGATCCAAGTTCAAAATTCTTTCTTAGAATCTCCCTTCTTCAACCACATTCTTTATTACCAACCAATGTAGCTTGGGGTTTTAGGAAAACAGACTCCAAGACATACATTAGCATGCAGGAGATTTATTGACGAGGGTTCTTGGAAACAATACCTACGAGAAATGGAATAGAGCAAGAATAGACAGATTAGAAACTGGGTGGAAGTGCAGTAAAAACAAAGCCTTAGCTAACCCATAGAAACCTTGAAACTGAATTAGCCCTTTAGAATTGACCTGATAGGGCAAGAAGAAGGCTGAATCAACCAGTCTTCTTGCATGAATGCAGCCTGCCTCTAGGAAGAGCATGTTTCTTTTTAGAAGGTGACTGTTTTCAGCAGCAGGAAATTAGCAGAGAGGACTGATTTCTATGATCTATTTGCCAGCAGCTAGAGGGATATGTCCTTTAGTTTTAAAGAGGAATCTGGGTAACACAGTCAGCATTCACTGATCCATACCCTTTGAGTAGGAAATCTACAATTAACCTCTCTAATTTTGATTGTTACGTCTGTAAAGACTTTCCCTCTTTTGATTTCCATATTGCACACTCAATATCATTTTCGCAAACTGCCAGGTTTTCTTTTCATTGAATATCACATTTTCCCCACGTTAGTCATACTATGACTTCAGGGACACTTCATAACTTCAAGGACACTTCATGTCTGTATGAGCACGCATATTGAGAACTGATAGCATTGAGCAGTGTGCCAGTTTTATAGTGTTCTCTATAGAAATTACAAGTATAGACACATTTTGGCTACTTGAGAGTTAGAATTGAGGAAGTCCTTTTGCAGTCCCCAATTAAGATATAGAAATCTAGAGTCAAATCTTCTTTTGTGGTCATTTCTTCTATGTTGTTCTCCTGAATTAAGTTACACTATTTAGCAAATAGTGTGCTGATTAAATTTTGTAATCTCTTTTTCTTACACAATTTTGGCTTCTCCTTTTTCCTATTTTGATTCTAGTTTGTGTAATTTTAGTAGTCATCTGTTTTGTGGATGCCGGCATGGTTAAGAATTCTAGTTATATCTACATGGTGCCAAAAGATATTACTAAAAGCATATAGTACAAAAGCTCACAAAGAGAAGATAAAAGATAAACGCTATTGTTTAATCACAGTCTCTCTATTACACTCAATACATGGACACACACACACAAAATTGCTCACATCTAGTATATGCTTATTGATTAAAGATTATCCTAGTAGTTGGGATCTTGGCTTATTTGAACATAGTAACCAATAGTAGATTTTTACTTGTAGATTTATTGATTTATTTTATATTTAAATTTTTAATAATTATGAGTTTATATTAAAACAATTATAATGATTTAATTGTAGTTTTTATTTATTAAATCATTGATCAAAGCCTAGATTACAACAGTAACAATGTTATAATGTTTATTTTGGCAAAAGTAATGAAGGAAGGTCATCTGTCCCCTGATATTAAGAAAATATGTTTCTGACTACCACTTGGGGCTCATCTTTAGAAAACTTTTTTTTTGAGATGGAGTTTCACTTTTTGCCCAGCCTGGAGTGCAATGGCATGATCTTGGCTCACCGCAACCTCTACCTCCTGGGTTCAAGAGATTCTCCTGCCTCAGCCTCCCGAGTAGCTGGGATTACAGGCATGTGCCACCATGCCTGGCTAATTTTGTATTTTTAGTAGAGATGGGGTTTTTCCGTGTAGGTCAGGCTGGTCTTGAACTCCCGACCTCAGGTGATCCACCTGCCTCGGCCTCCCAAAGTGTTGGGATTACAGGCGTGAGCCACTGCACCCGGCCACAAAACTTTTTATTTTGATATATCACATTTATTAAAAGTTATAATATTACTAAGATTTCCCATGGATCGTTTAAGTGAATTTCCCAAATGTTAACATTTTATAATATTTGTAGTATCTTTTCTTTCCCCTACTTTCTCTTTGTTAGGTATAACTATTTTTTTCTGAACTATTTGAGAATAACTTGCAGACATGCTTCCTCTTTACTTCTAAATACTTCAGTGTATCTTCCTATAAACATTCTTTCATATAACCTCGGTGTAATTGTCAAAGGTAGGAAATTAATATTGATACACCCATAGCAGATGTGCATGTTACATTTTCCTGACTGTCACATAGGTGAGTTCATCTCTGTCTGTCTGAGGTACCTAGAGCATGCTAGTAGTTGAGTGAAGAGGGTACAGTCAGTCAAATAAGGGGTCAGAGCTCTCACTCGGGAGACTTCACAAACCACAGGTGCTCAATACATTTTAGTTAAACCAATGATATTTGTATTGTCACTGATGTTCCACATGGGTTTGTATATGGTATAGAAAATACATAAATATCAATATGAACACTCCTATTTATGTTAAACATTTGAGGTGACATGTATTTGCAATTACATGGATAGAAATAGTAAATGTCAAAAAGACTTTACAGAGATTACCTCAATAGCTTTATTTATAAGAAATAAAATAAAATTCTTTGAAATAATTTTTTTTTCTGTTTATTTTGTTAGTTTCCTTATATCAACAGAAATTTCATTTTTGGCCCAACTTACAGTGAAGTGAAAATACACATTTTGAGTCTGTGATCTGCATGCAGATGCAAACTTCTCTCAGGTTTTGTGAATATTTTCCAGCTGCTTTGTGATAGGAAGCCAATTATGTACAACATATCATAAAGAGGAAGCAATTACATTCATTTTCTTGGGCACTGAGAAATTTGATAAGGTTGACACTTGGCACATTGAGCTGTGATAACAGTTAATTTTTTTAAAGCATAAAATATAGGCCAGTTGAATTGAATTCAGTTGTTTTTAAATTGTTGGAAATTACATTACCTTAGATGCTTTTAGATGACAAAACGGAGTGAAAAAATTAATTTAGAAAACCATTCTACATGCGAAATGTGTACTAGGCTCACCCAATTAAAACAAAATATTTCATTCCAAGAATAAAACAATTCCTAGAATCTTACAATAACTTCCGATGGGGCTAGAACTTTGAAAAACTGTGAAGTCTTCTCTTTGGGCCTAATGTTTTTCTGAACTCTTTTTTAAAAATTAATATTTTGTGTATAACTGACACATAATAATGATATGTATTTCTACAGCGTGATGTTCCATTGCATGTATACACTGTATAATGATCAAATTAGGACAATTACTATATCCATCACTTTCAACATTTATCATTTCTTTGTAATGATAACATTCAAAATCTTCTCTTCTTACTATCTTGAGATATACACTATATTGTTATTTGCTGTAGTCACCTTACTTTACAATAGAACACCAGAATTTATTCTTCCTGTCTAACTGCAACTTTGTACTCATTGATAAACTTCTCTTATGTCCCCTTTACCTCTCCCCTCCCTAGCCTTTGGTAATCACCATTCTACTCTATATTTTGGTGAAATTAACTTTCTTAGATTCTGAATATGAGTGAAATCATGTGATGTTTGCTTTTCTATACCTGGTTTATTTCATTAACATAAGGTGCTCCAGATTCATTCACGTTGCCACAAGTGACAGGACTTCATTTTCTCTTATGGCTGAATAGTATTCCATTGTATTTATGTGTGTGTGTATAGATATTTCACATTTTCTTTATTCATCTGCAGATGGGCATTTAAGTTGATTCCATATCTTGGCTATTGCAAATACTGCTACAATAAACATGGGGGTGCAGATATCTCTTTAATATACTGATTTCATTTCCTTTGGATATATACCCAGTAATGGAATTGCTGGATCACATGGTAGTTCTATTTTTAATTTTTTGAAGAACTTCCATATTGTTTTCCATAGTGGAAGTACTAATTTCCACCAACAGTGCATGGGAGTTCCTACTTTGACATAATAACTCCTTTTCCTTTTTCTGCAAGGCAGACAATACCAACATTTCTTCCCTTCATTAAAATATTTTCCCAGTGAGACCAGAAACATTTATTAATACTTTGAGATTAATGACTCACACTTCTAAGTGCATGAGGTATGTTTTGATCCATTTATTTATTGGGCATCTTTAAGGGACAAATGATATACTTTACAATATATTCACCACACCATGTGTATGTTGAGAGGTCATGCGTTAGGCACAGAAGTGGCACAGAAAGGGCTTGAAAATTTGTCACACGTGTGTTAAAATCAGGGGTGCAGTTCAGCCTAAGGGAATAGCAGGATCAATGACATAGAGATGGGAACAGTGTGATGCATTCAGGGAATCGTAAGTGATTCATGTTGGCTGGAAAAAGGCACAATATGTCCTGATCTTTCTGGGATCATCATTGTTTATACTTGTTGACTGTCCTCAGGAGCATAGGTAATAACAGTAGTCACTTTTTCTCCCAATATTTAGGTTTGGACACTACAGTATATGATGACTCTGAGCACAGAAAAAAATGTGAGCAAGATGGATGATGAGGTTAAAGAGCCAAGCAAGGACTGTATTGTGGGTACATAATATGTCAAAGTAAAGTATTTGGACTTATTTGAAGACAGCAGATAGTTTCTCTTTCATTTAAACTGAAACAAAACCAACTAAAAAAAGAAAACCACACATCTCATAGTGAGGTGGTAGGCATTTTATTGTAAGATCATCTCCTAACAATATCAATGCATGCCACATAAATAACCTCTCATTTCAAATGCTGGTTTTCCTATGGTTATTTCTATCTTCACATACAAACAGTAAATAAAACCTTGCAACTTGATTATTGGCTTTCTTATTTTAAATGCTAAAGTGCTTACAATTTTCTTTGAATATCTGTTAAATAAGGAACAATTTCTTGTGTGTTGTTTTCTGGCATATTACATGTGGGAAATACAATGTGTCAGTGGATTGTGAAAGAGCATTAACATTGATTTAAACAGCCATGGAGTATGTATACAATTCATCTTCATAAATATTTAAAATAAAGAGAAAAATCATAACCCAAACATGAAATTCACAAGTCCGCTGTAATCAGGTCTTCTTGGTTGCCTCGGATGAGACTCATCTTGTCTTGGATTTCATGAAGGTTTTGCTGTGAAAAATATCTCCTTTCCAGTGAATACAGAGAGTTCAGTAGATGCTGTACAAAATGAACAGGACAGCGACTGAGTAGCACTGACCATTTTATAATAACAATTCCAGTGATGTCTTACTGACTTGACACTGGCATTTATTAAATACAGTCTGCTGACCCACGACAAGAATTTTGCTGCAACAACAGCAAATTACACCTATGTGTACAGAAAACCAAACACAGTGGGCATATTATAAAACTATAGACATATTTACATGTGATAAAACTTAGAGATCATAATTAGATGAACGGTAGGAGTGATCTGTCTTATTTATTTGAGTCTTATACTACTTCGTTTGTTCTCTCAGGCACGCAAGTTTTTAGATTCTTCCATAAAATACATATTATCATTTGTTTTTTTCACATAAGTTATTTGTAATGAGATAAAGGAGAATGCTATTTTGAGATTATTTCTGTCTATTCCTTCAATAGAAGAAAGGATATGGGTGGGGGGTGGCAGGATAATGGTGGTCCGTAGTGTAATTTGGAGATCTGAGTTTATCCACTGAACGTTTCTTAGAGGTAGGTTAAACTGTACCTTCAAATTTGTTTGTCTGTTATCAAGCTTTATTAGCCTACATTCACCCATGAGCATTCTTTTTTTTTTTTTTTTGTAGACATTTTATTTGCCATTATTTACTTAGGTCTGCAGTAAAAGTAGCTTGTGTGGCACGAATTTGACAGAATACAAATGGGGTTAAAAATATAAAGACATGAATTTCAACATGTAGGGACAATGTCAACAAGTGCCACAAAATACCACTGCAACTAACACAGATCCGCACTTTATGGTTAGAATTTACTATCCTCACAAATGAACAGACATTACTCCTTCTACAATGTTCAGATGCGATGATGATTACTTTGTTTCTTCGGGGCAGCCATATTTGAAACCTAATCAATTGCAATTACATATTAAATTATTACAAATGTTAAATACACTAAAGGTAATATTTGAACTATTTGATATTAACTATTTGATGTTAATATTTGAAGTAAATATCAAATATTTACTTTTAGATAGG
This sequence comes from Macaca fascicularis, assembly GCF_037993035.2. Lineage (NCBI taxonomy): Eukaryota > Metazoa > Chordata > Mammalia > Primates > Cercopithecidae > Macaca > Macaca fascicularis. The sequence goes on along the minus strand of NC_088377.1, from coordinate 167,942,848 downwards.
ATCGGGCATTTACAGAGTGATATGGCTGTAGATCACATTTACTTTTAGATAGTATATGTTCCTTTTAGATAGTGAAAAACTAATAAAAAACTTAGCAAAGCGATAACACCTCAAAAGCAAAAAAAGTCTAGGCTGAAATAAGAAAAAAAAAAAAGCAAATTACTAACAAATATCCAAAACATGGTAAATAATGAAAGAAAGTCAATTGAAAACAATAAAATAATAGTTTTCATTCATGAAGTAAGAAAAACCCAGAAAAATAAAAACAATGATCCTCAATTCCGGTAAAGGTGTAGTGAATTAGGCACTTTTATACATTGCAACAAGCAGTATGAAATAGTACAACTTTCATATAATAATTTAAAAATTTTAAAAATTGGCATATCCTTAATAACTGTAATTATATATCTAATAATCAGTGATCTGAGATGTGTACAAATATAAATATAAAAAGACCACTGTATTATGTAGATATGAAATTTCTTCTCAACAAAAATAAACAATTTAAAAAATCCTCAAAGAGCCGGGCGCGGTGGCTCAAGCCTGTAATCCCAGCACTTTGGGAGGCCGAGACGGGCGAATCACGAGGTCAGGAGATCGAGACCATCCTGGCTAAAATGGTGAAACCCCGTCTCTACTAAAAAATACAAAAAACTAGCCAGGTGAGGCGGCGGGCGCCTGTAGTCCCAGCTACTCGGGAGGCTGAGGCAGGAGAATGGCCTGAACCCGGGAGGCGGAGCTTGCAGTGAGCTGAGATCCGGCCACTGCACTCCAGCCTGGGCAACAGAGCAAGACTCCGTCTCAAAAAAAAAAAAAAAAAAAAATCCTCAAAGAATGGTCTTTTCATTTGATAAGAAGCTTATGCTGACATTAAACATGCTGTTCATAAAAAAATTTTCAGTATGAGAAATACTCAGAAAATATACTTAAAATGAAATATAGCAAAGTATAATATAACATATAAAGTACAAACAAAGTACTAACAAATATAAAAGAGGAAATATGTCAAAATTTTGAAATTGTTTATGTTGGTTAAAGAAACAAATTGTTTAAATATTCTACTTCAAATTTATATTTTTTTTTAGTTTTTGACAATGGGTGTGCATATTTTTTTCATAACACAAAAAATTGATTAAAATATAAAGTATGATCTTGAAATTGAAATAAAATATGTTGAAATTAATGACTAGAGGAAATAGTTGAGAGGACTGTTGTAGGGAATGGCTGGAATTATTAATAGATGTTCCTGGAAGCCCATAGACTTCTAAAAAGTATATCTAAATTTAGAAAGAAGAAAAATTAATGGTAATTTTATCAGTGCTACTTAACTTTACCCTCTTTGTTTGTTTCTTCTATTTTTCTTTCTTGCAAGACCACATGCTTTCTATGTCATAGGTAATTCAGAATTTGGCATGAGATTTTGAGCTGTAATAAGTGCTTTACATTTTTTGACTTATTGTACTAAACAAAATTGTCTATATTTCTGATTCTCCTTGTAGTTTTGAATTCCTTTAATTTCTGACACCTTCTCAGATATGTTTCAAGACTCTAAGTCATTACTAGATGCTTAGTTTGGTATTTCAGGATAATTTTCATTTTACTCTTTAGAGTCAATATTTTCTGAATTTCATTCAGAACTCATAGGGTGGAATCAACTAAGTTATGGAAGAACATAACTTGAGTTTTTGAACTATACATGGTAGAGTCAAAGATAATGATAAAGACTATTGTTAATAAAAATAAATGTGTAGATTTTGTTGCCAAAAGTGAAAGTCTTAAACAAATAAACGAAAAGCAGGGGTTGCAATCCTAGTCTCTGATAAAACAGACTTTAAACCAACCAAGATCAAAAGAGACAAAGAAGGCCATTACCTAATGATAAAGGGATTAATTCAACAAGAAGAGCTAACTATACTAAAAATATATGCACCCAATAGTGGAGTACCCAGATTCATAAAACAAGTCCTTAGAGACCTACAAAGAGACTTAGACTCCCACGCAATAATAATGGGAGATTTTAACATCCCACTGTCAATAATAGACAGATCAATGAGACAGAAGGTTAACAAGGACTTTCAGGGCTTGAACTGAGCTCTGCACCAAGGGGACCTAATAGATATCTACAGAACTCTCCACCCCAAATCAATAGAATGTACATTCTTCTCAGCACTACATCACAATTATTCTAAAATTGGCCACATAATTGGAAGTAAAGCACTCCTCAGCAAAGGCAAAAGAACAGAAATCATAATAAACTGTCTCTCAGACCACAGTGCAATCAAATTAGAAGTCAGGATTAAGAAACTCATTCAAAACCTCACAACTACATGGAAACTGAACAACCTGCTCCTTAATGACTACTGAGGAATTAATGAAATGAAGGTAGAAATAAAGATGTTCTTTGTAAACAATGAGAACAGAGACACAACATATCAGAATTTCTGGGACACGTTTGAAGCAGTGTGTAGAAGGAAATTCATAGCACTAAATGCCCACAAGAGAAATCAGGAATGATCTAAAGTCAACACCCTAACTTCACAATTAAAAGAACTAGAGAAGCAAGAGCAAACAAATTCAAAAGCTAGCAGAAGACAAGGAATAACTAAGATCAAAGCAGAACTGAAGGAGATAGAGATGCAAAAAAAAAACCTTCAAAAAAATCAATGAATCCAGGAGCTGGTTTTTTGAAAAGATCAACAAAATTGATAGACTGCCAGCAAGACTAATAAAGAAGAAAAGAGAGGAGAATCAAATAGATGCAATAAAAAATGATAAAGAGGATATCACCACTGATCCCACAGACATACAAACTAACATCAGAGAATACTATAAACATCTCTATGCAAATAAACTAGAAAATCTAGAAGAAATGGATAAATTCCTGGACACACACACTCCCCCAAGGCTAAACCAGGAAGAAGTTGAATCTCTGAATAGACAAATAACAGACTCTGAAATTGAGGAAATAATTAAAAGCCTACCAACCAAAAAAAGTCCAGAAGCAGACAGATTTACAGCCGAATTCTACCACAGGTAAAAAGATGAGCTGATACCATTCCTTTTGAAACTATTCCAATCAATAGAAAAAGAGGGAATCCTCCCTAACTCATTTTATGAGGCCAGCATCATCCTGATACCAAAGCCTGGCAGAGACACAACAAAAAAAGAGAGTTTTAGACCAATATCCCTGATGAACATTGATGCAGAAATCCTCAATAAAATACTGGCAAATCAAATCCAGCAGCACCTCGAAAAGCTTATCCACCATGATCAAGTCAGCTTCATCCCAGGGATGCAAGGTTGGTACAACATACACAAATCAATAAACATAATCCATCACATAAACAGAACCAATGACAAAAACCACATGATTATCTCAATAGATGCAGAAAAGGCCCTTGACAAAATTCAGCAACTCTTCATGCTAAAAACTCTCTATAAACTAGGTATTCATGGAACATATCTCAAAATAATAAGAGCTATTTATGACAAACCCACCGCCAATATCATACTGAATGGGCAAAAACTGGAAACATTTCCTTTGAAAACTGGCACAAGACAAAGATGCCCTCTCTCACCACTCCTTTTCAACATAGTGTTGGAAGTTCTGGCCAGAGTAATCAGTCAAGAGAAAGAAATAAATGACATTCAATTAGGAAAAGAGGAAGTCAAATTGTCCCTGTTTGCAGATGACATGATTGTATATTTAGAAAACCCCATTGTCTCAGCCCAAAATCTCCTTAAGCTGATAAGCAACTTCAGCAAAGTCTCAGGATGCAAAATCAATGTGCAAAAATCACAAGCATTCCTCTACACCAATAACAGACAAACAGAGAGCCAAATAAGCCCTGAAAAGAGCAGTGGTTCCCCCAGTATGGTGATTGAACTCTGAAAGTGGATAGACTGCTTCCTTAAGTGGGTCCCTGACCCCTATATAGCCTAACTGGGAGACACCTTCCAGTAGGGTCCAAGAGACACCTCATACAGGTGGGTGTCCCTCTGGGATACAGCTTCCAGAGGAAGGATCAGGCAGCAATATTTGCTGTTCTGCAATATTAGCTATTCTGCAGCCTCCACTGATGATACCCAAGCAAACAGGGTCTGGAGTGGACCTCCAGCAAACTCCAACAGACCTGTAGCTGAGGGTCCTGACTGTCAGAAGGAAAACTAACAAAGAGAAAGGAATGGCATCAACATCAAAAAAAAAGGACATCCACATAAAAATCCCATCTGTAGGTCACCAATATCAAAGACCAACGGTAGATAAAACCACAAAGATGGGGAGAAACCTGGGCAGAAAAGCTGAAAATTCTAACAACCAGAGCACCTCTTCTCGTCCAAAGGATTGCAGCTCCTCACCAGCAATGGAACAAAGCTGGATGGAGAATGACTTTGATGAGGAGACAGAAGTAGGCTTCAGAGGGTCAGTAATAACAAACTCCAAGCTAAAGCAGCATGTTCTAATCCATCACAAGGAAGCTAAAAACCTTCAAAAAAGGTTAGATGAATGGTTAACTAGGATATACAGTGTAGATAAGATCTTAAATGACCTGATGGAACTGAAAATCATGGCACTAGAACTTCGTGAGACATGCACAAGCTTCAATAGCTGATTCAATCAATCGGAAAAAAGGATATCAGTGACTGAAGATCAAATTAGTGAAATAAAACGAGAAGATGAGTTTAGAGAAAACAAAGTGAAAATAAATGAATAAATAAGTGAACAAAGCCTCCAAGAAATATGGGACTATGTGAAAGACCAAATCTACATTTGATTGGTGTCCCTGAAGTGATGGGGAGAATGGTACCAAGTTGGAAACACTCTTCAGGATATTATCCAGGATAACTTCCCCAACCTAGCAAGGCAGACCAACATTCAAATTCAGGAAATACAGAGAATACCAAAAAGATACTCCATGAGAAGAGCAACCCCAAGACACATAATTGTCAGATTTACCAAGTTTAAATGAAGGAAAAAATGTTAATTTCATATCCAGCCAAACTAAGCTTCAGAAGTGAAGGAGAAATAAAATCCTTTACAGACAAGCAAATGCTGAGAGATTTTGTCACCACCAGGCCTGCCTTACAGAGCTCCTGAAGGAAGCACTAGACATGGAAAGGAACAACCAGTACCAGCCACTGCAAAAACATGCCAAATTGTAAAGACCACCAATACTATGAAGAAAATGCATCAATTAACAGGCAAAATAACCAGCTAATATCATAATGAAAGGATCAAATTCACAGAAAACAATATTAACCTTAAATGTAAATGGGTTAAATGCCCCAATTAAAAGACACAGACTGGCAAATTGGATAGAGTCAAGACCCATCAGTGTGCTGTATTCAGGAGACCCATCTCACGTGCAGAGACACACATAGGCTCAACATAAAGGGATGGAGGAAAATCTACCAAGCAAATAAAAAATATTATTAATTATTTAAAGAAGATAAGGAGTCACAAATGTATTAATACGGGGGGAATATTATGCTGTCTTCTATTAATAGAAAAAGAATATCATGGAAAAATAACTATAAATGACTATACAATTTTTTAGAAAAACACTCTAAGTGTATATAACCTATTCACCATCCTACTGAAACTTGAAAGAGAATCTTTAGTAATACTAGATTTCTCTTGTTCTGATTTCACGTTCATAACAGAATTATGATTCAACCTATTTTGGGGTTTTGTTCAAACTATCATCAGAAAGAGCCATGTGCAGGTGGTAATATCTAAGTTTGCTGGCAAGGTTAATATGCCTTGTTATCAGCTGGATCACAAATCAGTTTTTTGTGAGCCTTATAATCAGCCTCTTGTGACCTCTTCAAGTATGTATATCCTGATACAATCAAGTACAATGTTGTGGTTAAGAGCACAGGCCCTTGAGTCTGATTTTCTGTGTTAATAGTCTATTCACTAGCTAAGTGAGCTTAGGCAAAGTAAGGAACTATTTCTTTATCTGAAAGAGAGAGATAACAATATAATAATATATATTTCAAGAGATCATTGTGAGAATAACATAACAGAAGAAATAAATTAGTACACATAGAATTTGTAGAAAGGTATCTGGCACATTGTAAGTGCTCAGTAAATATGAAACTGCTGCTATTTTATAAATGCTATGTTATCATCTAAATCTGCTTCTGTGTTTACTATAACCAGAAATAAAATAAATAGCTTTGATGGTTCTCTGCTTAAATAGCCTGCTAGTTTTATCAACACATTAATAAGTGAAATTTAGGGTGGAATAAGATCTATACTTTAGTAAAACCATTCTATGTGAGGTCTTGCTCTTCAGACAGTTATTAAAGTAGCTGTCTGGAATTAGGTTTAAAAATCATATATATTGGCATATTCATATTTTATTTTAGCTTTTAATCATTTAGTGATAAGCTTTGTGTTCTATAACCTATGATTTGTTCTTTGGCATTCATATGGTTTGACTGTGTCCCCACCCAAAATCTCATCTTGAATTGTAATATTTATAATTCCCATAACGCCCATGTATCAAGGGAGGGATCAAGGGTGGAAGTGATTGGATCATTGAGGTGGTTTCCCCCAGGCTGTTTTCATGATACTGAATGGGTCTCATGAGATAGGATGGTTCAATAAGCATTCAGCATTTCTCCTGCTTGCACTCACTCTGTACTGCCACCCTGTGAAGAAGTTACCTGTTTCTTTTCCACTTTCTGCCATAATTATAAGTTTACTGAGGCTTCTCCAGCCATACCGAACTGTGAGTGAATTAAATCTCTTTCCTTTATAAATTACCCAGTCTCTGGTATTTCTTCATAGCAGTGTGAGAACAGACTAATAACGTGAAATGTTACCAGGAGTGGGGTGCTGCTATAAAGATATCCAAAAAGGTGGAAGCAACTTTGGAACTGGGAAACAGGCAGAGGTTAGAACAGTTTGGAGGGCTCAGAAAAAGAGGGGCAAAGTTTGGGACTTCCTAGAGACTTGTTGAATGGCTTTAACCAAAATGCTCTTAGTGATATGGACAATGAATCCAAGCTGAGGTGCTGTCAGATGGAGATGAGGACCTTGTTGGGAACTAGGGTAAAGGTGACTCTTGCTATGCTTTAACAAAGAGACTGGTGGTATTATGCCACTGCCCTAGAGATCTGTGGAACTTTGAACTTGAGAGAATGATTTAGGGTATCTGGTGGAAGAAATTTCTAAGCCAGAAAATGTTCAAGAGAGGAAGCAGAGCATAAAAGTTTGAAAAATTTGCAGACTGATGATGTGACAGAAAAAAAAAAAATTCTAATGAGAAATTCAAGCAGTCTGCAGAACTTTGAATAAGTAACTAGGATCCAAATGTTAATTGACAAAGACAATGGGGAAAAATGTCTCCAGGGCATATCAGAGGTTTTCATCACAGCCCCTCCCATCACAGGCCCAGAGACCTAGGAGCAGAAAATGGTTTCATGGGCTAGGCCCAGGGCTTTTCTGCTTTGTGCAGTCTTGGGACTTGGTGCCCTACATGCCAGCCACAGCTGAAAGGAGAAAACATACCTCCCAGGCCATTGTTTCAGAGGTGCAGGCCCCACGCCTTGGTAGCTTACACATGGTGTTGGACCTGCCAGTGCACAGAAGTCATGAACTGAGATTTGAGAACCTCTGCCTAGATTTCAGAGGAGGAATGGAAAGGCCTAGATGTTCAGGGAGAAGTTTGCTGCAGGGGTGGAGCCCTCATGGAGAAACTCTGCTAGAGCAGTGCAAAGGGGACATGTGGGGTCAGAGCTCCCACATGGAGTCCCCTTTGGACCTCTGGGGCACTGCCTAGTGGAGCTGTGAGAAGAGGACAACTGTCCTTCAGACCCCAGAATTGTAGTTCCACCAACAGCATATACTGTGCACCTGGAAAAGCTGCAGACACTCAACACCAGCACATTAAAGCAGCAGGAGGGGGGCTGTATCCTGCGAAGTCAAGGCTGTGGGAGCCCACCTATTGGATCAGTGTGACTTGTATGTGAGAGATGAAGTCAAACGAGATTATTTTGGAGGTTTAAGATTTGACTGCCCCACTGGATTTTGGACTTGCATGGAACCTTTAGCTCCTACACTTTGGCCAATTTCTCCCATTTGAAATGGGTATATTTACTAAATGTCTGTACTCCCATTGTATGTAGGAAGTTACTAGCTTGCTTTTGAATTTGCAGGCTTGTAGGTGGAAGGGACTTGCCTTATCTCAAGTAAGACTTTGGACTTGGACATTTGGGTTAATGCTGGAATAATTTAAGACTTTAGGGGACTGTTAGAAAGGCTTGATTGTCATGAATGAACTCCTATTCACAATTGCTTCAAAGAGAATAAAATACCTAGGAATCTAACTTACGAGGGATGTGAAGGACCTCTTCAAGGAGAACTACAAACCACTGCTTAATGAAATAAAAGAGGACACAAACAAATGGAAGAACATTCCATGTTCATGGATAGGAAGAATCAATATCTTGAAAATGGCCATACTGCCCAAGTTAATTTATAGATTCAATGCCATCCCCATTAAGCTACCAATGACTTTCTTCACAGAATTGGAAAAAACTACTTTAAAGTTCATATGGAACCAAAAAAGAGCCCACATTGCCAAGACAATCCTAAGTCAAATGAACAAAGCTGGAGGCATCACACTACCTGACGTCAAATTATACTACAAGGCTACAGTAACCAAAACAGATGGTGCTGGTAGCAAAACAGAGATATAGATCAATGGAACAGAACAGAGCCCTCAGAAATAACACCACACATCTACAACCATCCGATCTTTGACAAACCTGACAAAAACAAGAAATGGGGAAAGGATTCCCTATTTAATAAATGGTGCTGGGAAAACTGGCTAGCCATATGTAGAAAGCTGAAACTGGATCCCTTCCTTACTCCTCATACAAAAATTGATTCAAGATGGATTGGAGACTTAAATGTTAGACCTAAAACCATAAAAACCCTAGAAGAAACCCTAGGCAATACCATTCAGGACATAGGCAAGGGCAAGGACTTCATCTCTAAAACACCAAAAGCAATGGCAACAAAAGCTGAAATTGACAAATGGGATCTAATTAAACTAAAGAGCTTCTGCACAGCAAAAGAAACCACCATCAGAGTGAACAGGCAACCTACAGAATGGGAGAAAATTTTTGCAAGCTACTCATCTGACAAAGGGCTAATATCCAGAACCTACAAAGAACTCAAACAAATTTACAAGAAAAAAACAAACAACCCCATCAAAAAGTGGGCAAAGGATAGGAACAGGCACTTCTCAAAAGAAGACATTCATACAGCCAACAGACACATGAAAAAATGCTCATCATCACCTGCCGTCGGAGAAATGAAAATCAAAACCACAATGAGATACCGTATCACACCAGTTAGAATGGCAATCATTAAAAAGTCAGGAAACAACAGGTGCTGGAGAGGATGTGGAGAAATAAGAACACTTGACACTGTTGGTGGGACAGTAAACTAATTCAACCATTGTGGAAAACAGTGTGGTGATTCCTCAAGAATCTAGAACTAGAAATACCATTTGACCTAGTCATCCCATCACTGGGTATACATCCAAAGGATTATAAATCATGCTGCTCTAAAGTCACATGCACACGTATGTTTACTGCAGTACTATTCACAATAGCAAAGACTTGGAATCAACCCAAATGTCCATCAATGAAGACTGGATTAAGAAAATATGGCACATATGCACTGTGGAATACTATGCAGCCATAAAAAAGGATGACTTCGTGTCCTTTGTAGGGACGTGGATGCAGCTGGAAACCGTCATTCTCAGCAAACTGTTGTAAGAACAGAAAACCAAACACCACATGTTCTCACTCATAGGTGGGAATTGAACAATGAGAACACTTGGACACAGGAAGGGAAACATCACACACTGGGGCCTATTGTGCGGTAGGGGGAGTGGGTGGAGGAATAGCATTAGGCGATATACCTAATGCAAATGACGAGTTAATGGGTGTAGCACACCAATATGGCACATGTATATATATGTAACAAACCTGCACTTTGTGCACATGTACCCTAGAACATAAAGTATAATTTAAAAAAAAAAGAAAGAAAGGCTTGATTGTGTTTTGAAATATGAGGACATGAGATTTGGGAGGGGCCAGGTGTCGAATGATATGGTTTGGCTGTGTCCCCACCCAGAATCTCATCTGGAATTGTAATCCCCATAATTCCCATAATCTCCATATGTCAAGGTTGGGACCAAGGGTGGAAGTGGTTGGATCATGGGGGTAGTTTCCCCATGCTGTTCTTGTGATAGTGAATGAGTCTCATGAGATCTGATCATTTAATGAGAATCTGGCATTTCCCCTGCTTTCACTCACCATCCTGCCACCCTGTGGAGAACGTGCCTGTTTCTCCTTTGCCTCCTGCATTGATTGTAAGTTTCCTGAGGTCTCCCCACCAATGCAGAACTGTGAGTCAATTAAACCACTTTCCTTTATAAATTACCCAGTCTCTGGTATTTCTTCATAGCAGTGTGTGAACAGACTAATACAGGTATCCTTTCTCTATGTTATACACACACACACACACACACACACACACACACAAATATATATATATATATATATATATATATATATATATATATATATATATTTCTTACAATTTGAATAATAATAAAGTAGAATCAGCATAAATATGTTCACTGTATCACAATCTCAGGCTGCTTTCATAAGACTGGCACTTGCTGAATATTTGATCATAATAAAACTCTGAAAATTTGCTTTGATTTATGTCATTTAAGAGAGATTTTATATTTATTTCAAGCTTTAAATAACAGTATTTATCTCAACAAATGCCCCCAAATTACATTTCAGTGCTTTACAAATTAAATCATTTGTACCAATAAGTGGAAATTTAAGTCAAAATTGTTTCTCTTTCAGTATTTTGGTGTCCTAATTATTCATATATTTGTGCTCTAAAAACACTGAAGAAAGTTGTAGGGTTAAGCCCTTTGCAGTGTGAGCAACGCAGCATCTCAGAGAAGGTTTGTCACAGTCACAATCCCAAGAGACCCCTTCCATTCCACACTGCTGCCTAAATAGACAGTTATCTCTTTTCCTCATATTTCCTGATAATTGCATTGAAATATCACTCACTTATAGTGTAAGGTTGTGAAGAAAAAAGATAATTGCATGGTGAGGTAATGGACTAGAATTGGGGTTTCCAATATTAACCTTAGAAGAAAATTAGTTCTATGTTGCTTCATATGCAATGAAATAGTTAATAAGCAAAACCTGTGATCGACATTTCAAAAACTTAAAGATTTATCAATTTTGTCTCTTAAACAGAGAATTGGACTCAAAGTATCAATTTTTTAATTCACTTATTCAACATGTATTTGTTTTAATTCTAGGCAGAGAGTGCAGCAGTTGCAAGGATTAATTGTAAACTTGTGAAACTGATACAGTTTGGCTCTGTGTCCCCACCCAAATCTTATCTGAAATTGTAGTCCCCATAATCCCCACTTATTGAGGGCAGGACATGATGGGAAGTGATTTGATCATGGGGGTAGTTTCTCCCATGCTATTCTCATGATAGGGAATGAATTCTTATGAGATCTGATGATTTTATAAGGAGCTGTTCCCCTTTCACTTGTTCACTCTCACTCTCTAGGCTGCCTCCATGTAAGACGTGCCTTTGCTTCTCTCTCCCCTTCCACCATAATTGTAAGTTTTCTGAGACTTCCCTAACCATGCAGAACTGTGAGTCATTTAAATATCTTTGTTTTATAAATTGCCCAGTCTGGGTATGTCTTTATAGCAGTGTGAGAACAGGCTAAGACAGAAACCAAAGATATGAACAGAGGCCCCATCATCAAGGGGCATTTGGAGGCAGGTTAAGAGGCAAAACATGGAGAAGCTACTAACCATAAAGGAGAAGAGCAATTTAACCAGACAAGAAGGAATGAAAACAAAATTTAATTATGGTTTTAATGCAAATTTTCACTATGTTAGTTACATGGCTATTAGTTGGGTGTTTAACTATTAGTTAGATGTTTTCAAACTAGGGTTAATTATAAAGTTTGTATCTTATGTAAAAGGTTAAATGACACATCACCCTATTTGAAACCTGAGAACTGGAATGCATGCATCAATATCAACATTTATTTCTTTTTTCATTTGCTCTTATTAATAAATAAGAACAAGCTCTTGTTAGATGCCTTACACTGTACTAGGTGGTGTGAATAGATCAGGGAAAGTAAACACAAAGGTGACTGCCCCTCTAAATCTTCCTGGCTCACTATCTTCACTGTGGTGAAAGCAAGAGCTGGGAAGCTGGAGATCCATGTCTTTTTGCATTATACTCTGGTGATTACTCTCCCACTTTTACCTACATATCATTTTCTTGCAGAAATCCTATGTGGGTAAAACCAATAGTAAAAATAAAAGTGAATCTAATTTTTAGGGACAGCAAACAACTCCATAGAATTATTTTTTGTTACTACAATTTGTTACTCAATATTATTTATACATTTAACATTTCTTTCCTACCAATTGGTTGCTAGGTTAATGGTTAGATATAAAAATATTAAATATAGCACACTTTTGTAGTCCAAGCTACTCAGGAGGCTGAGACAGGAGAATCATTTGAGTCCAGGAGTTCAGAGCTGTAGTGTGCAATGATCATGCCTGTGAATAGCCAGTACACTCTAGCCTGGGCAACATTGTGAGATCCTTTCTCTAGAAAAACAAATAAATAAAAATGAACTTGATTTGCTCTCATGGAGTTCACTTAATACATTGATTCATGTATGAAATGATATGTATGTATAATTGAAAAATATTTTGATTAGGTAGTTACAACACTAAGAAGGAGGAAATTCTAATTTACCCTGATACTTTGTTTGTCTCGCACATGTTGTTATTCAACAACTGGCCACTCAGTGTGCTGGACTCTCAGTTCCTGAGCACATTCTAGATTCTGAAAAAAAATTATCGAATACTTTTGATGCCTAAAAGTGATAAAAATTGTCCAAAGAGCTACCAATGCAAAATTTATAAAGCATTGTCAACTCTTTCATAATAATACTAATCAATATCATCATCAGTTTGTGATAAAAACCAGCACTTATAGATCCATTTCTAAAGACCAGGCATTTATTTTTATTGTTTTACTTACATTTCCTTGTATAAATTCACAAACCCAACTGAGACGAAGAAAGTCTCTAAATATGTTTTGACTTTATTTTAATTGTCTCCAACCTAAGATTTTAAGATAGTTTATTATTAATATTATTGCTGTTGCTATCATTATTTCCAGATGGTGCATTTTCACATGTTTATTAATTTCCTTTGCTCTATAATAAAACTATTAATTTCTGGTTTCCTTATGTAATGATCACATAATGTCATTTATACTATTTCTACTTTGGTAAATTAATTGATGATGTACTTATACTTTAATACAAGGTTGATTTTTGTGAATGTTTTAGAACAGCTGAACATAAAGGTTAGAAATTTTTGTCAGTTATACCTTTACTAGGGAACCAAGAAATGTAGCAGGATGAGCGGCAGACTAAACTCCTCAGACACTGAGTTACAGAAGGAAGGGGTTTATTCGACCGGGAGCTCGGCTCTTGAGACAGAAGTCTTGCCGATGCCCCCAGCCGAATAAACCCCTTCCTTCTGTAACTCGGTGTCTGAAGAGTTTTGTCTGCTGCTGGTCCTGCTACATTTCTTAAATTTTATAAGCCATTTCCTAATGTGATTTGTTCTGAGTTTAAACCGTGGTATTGTACCAAGAAGTGATATTTGAATATTTGTTCTTGTCCCCTGTATATGTTCATTAGACATATCCTTTGAATTTTAACCTTTTGATTAATTTAGATTCAGATTTTTTTTTTTTTTTTTTTTTTTAATTTTGAGACAGAGTCCTTCTCTGTCACCCAGGATGGACTGCAGTGGTGTGATCTCGGCTCACTGCAACCTCCATTTCCTGGGTTCAAGCGATTCTCCTGCCTCAGACTCCCCAGTAGCTGGGATTAAAGACGTGTGCCACCACACTCAGCTAATTTGGATTTGGATATTTTTTGGGAGATAAACTCTAATGCCCTGAAGGCTCATCTCTGGTCACCTTTAGTTAGCTGAGCAAGAAGCTGGATCAGTAAATTTAAATTTAATCTGAGATAGAGTCGTACACACACACACACACACACACACACACACACACACGTTGTGTTTAAGAAACAAAATACATTTTTCCTTTTCTTTCCTGCACTTTTGGTGTCATATCCAAAAATCGCTGTCAACACCTATGTCAAAGACATTATTTATTATGTTTCCTTTTAGGAGTTCTATGGCTTCAGATTTTTACATTTATGTCTTTAACCCATTACAAGCTCAGTTTTTGTGTATGGTACACAATAAAAATCCAATTTCACTCTTTTATATCTGAACCTCAAGTTTTCTCAACACAATTTATTGAAGAGACTGTCTTTTTAAATTGTCTGTTATTGGTGCCTTTCTCAAAAATCACTTGACTGTATGTATATGTGTGGGTATAATTCTGGCATCTCTGTTTTGCTCCATTGATCTATGTGACTTTGTGACAGGATTATACTGTTTTAAATTACTGTTGCTTTGCAATATACTTTGGAATCAGAAAGTGTGTGGCTTCCAGTTTTTTCTTCTTTCTCTAGACCACCTTGCCTGTCCTAGGTCTTCTGTGGTTCCACATAAATTTTAGCATTTTTTTTTTGTATTTCTGTACAAAATATGATTGGATTTTTTATGGGGTAACATTGAATCTGTAGATTGTTTTTGATGGTATGAACATTTTGTCTTCCGATCCATGAACACAGGATGCCTTTTCATTTTATTTGTGTCTCATTTAATTTCTTTCATCAGTGTTTTATAGTTTTCAGTGTACAGGTCTTTCACCTTCTTGGTTAAGTTTATTCCTACATATTTGATTTTTTGGGATGCTATTGAAATTTTGTTTTTGGATAGTTCATAACAGAAACACAGCTGATTTTTATTTGTTAATTTTGTACCCCGCAATTCATTTATTAGTTCTAATTGTTTTGGGTGGCATTTCAGGAAATTTTATAGCTAAAGTTATATCATCAGTACACAGAAGATTTAGCTTCTTTCTTTCAAATTGGGATGCCTTTCCTTTGTTTTTCTTGCTAACTTCTCTGGCCAGGGACTTTACTACTATGTTGTATAAAATAAATAGTAGTGAAGACCCTTGTATTATTCCAGATCTTAGGAGAAATATTTTTCACCATTGAGTATAGTATTAGCTATGGGCTTATTTTATTCATTGTTTATTACATTAGGATACATTCTTTCTATTCCTAACTTGTTGAGAATTTTTCTCATAAAAGGATGTTGAATTTTGTTAAATGTTTTTTTCTGCATCTGTTGAGATGCTCATGTGATTTGTATCTTGCATTCTCGTAAGGTGGTGTATCATTTTTATTGATTTGTATATGTTGAAACATCCTTGCATCCCAGGAATAAAACCCAATTGATCATGGTGTATCATCCTCTTATCATGCTGTTGAACTTGATTTGCTAGTATTTTGTTGAAGATTTTTGCATCTATGTTAATTAGGAATATTGGCCTGCAATTTTCTTTTATTGTACTGTCCTTATCTGGCTTTGGTATGAGGGTAATGCTGGCTTCATAAAATTAGTTTGGAAGTGTTCCCCCTCTTTAGATTTTGAAAAACTGAGAAGGATTGGCATTAATTCTTCTTTAAATATTTGGTAAAATTCATCTGTGAGGCCATCTGGTCCTGGACTTTTCTTTGTTGGGAGGTTTTTTGATTACTGCTTTGATATCTTTAGTTATTATTGTTCTGGTTCAGATTTTCTATTTTTTTTCATAATTTAGTCTTGGTTAGTTGTATTTAAAACATTCATTATTGGGGAAGTTATTGATGTTTTCCTGGATTATCCAATTTGTTGGAATATAATTTTCATAGTAGTCTCTTTTTCTTGTATTTCTATTGAAAAAATTATAGCATCTCCTCTTACAATGTAAGTTTATTCTTTTTTATTAGTAAAGCTAAAGACTTGTCAGTTGTGTGTTTCTTTTTTAAAAACGGTTTTTTAAAAAATCTTTTCAATTGTGCTTCTAGTCTCTATTTCTGCTTTAATCTTTATTACTTTCTCTTTCTGTTAACTGCAGGCTTAGTTTGTTCTTTTTCTAGTTTCTTGAGATATAAAGATAGACTGTTTTTTTGAGATTTTCCTTTTTAATGTAGGCATTTATCATTACGTATTTCTCTTTTATGCTACTTTCGCTGCTTCCCATTAGTTTTGGTATGTTATGTTTTCACTTTTATTTGTCTCAAAATACATTTTTACTTCCCACTTGAGTTCTTGAACTTATTGGTTGTTCAGGAGGGTGTTGTTTAATTTCCACTTATTTGTGAATTTTCCAAGAATCCTCCTGTTATTGATTTCCAGTATTATACCATTGTGGTAAAAAAAAGATACTCCATGTGATTTCTATCTTCTTAAATTTCTTAGGAGTTGCTTTGTGGCCTAACACATGATCTATCCTGGAAAGTGTTCCAGATGTGCTTCAGGAAAATGTGTATTCTGCTGCTGTTTGATGTAAGGCTCTGTAATGTCTGTTAGGTGCTTTTGGTCTATAGTACTTAAATTCTCTGTTTTTTTTAATTGATTTTCGTTATGAATGATTTATCTACTGGTGAAAGTAGAATATTATAGGTCCCTACTACTATTGTATTGCTGCCTATCTCTCACTTCAGTTTCATTAATATTTTTGTATGTACTCAGATGTTCCAGTATTGTAAGCATATATATTTGCAATTAATATATCCTCTTGCAACAATTACCACTTTATCATTATAAAGAGATATTCTTTGTCTCTTGTTACAGTTTTTGATTTCAAGTTTATTTTGTCTGAGATAAGTATTCCCACCATTGCTCTGTTTTGGTTACTGTTTGAATAAAACATCACTTTCCATGCCTTCCCTTTCAGTCTATGTGTATACTTTAAGCTAAGGTGAATGTCTTATAGGCAACATATTGTTGAATCTTGTTTATTATTTCATTCATCCATTCTGTGTTTTTTAATAACAATTTAATGCACTTACATTTAATTATTCATATGTAAGGATGTACAATTGCCACTTTGTTTTCTGACTGCTTTGTAGGTATCCCTCTCCCCTCAACGCTTTTTTTTTCTGGCTGTCTTCTTTTGAGATTATTGATATTTTGTAGTAATACACTTTAATTCTTTTTTTTCTTTATCTTTTCTGTATCTGCTTGAAGTTTTCTTTGTAATTACCATGAGGCTTACGTAGAGCATTTTATAGTTAACAACAGTTTATTTTAAGCTGATAACTGTTAAACTTCAATCACATACAAAAGTTTGACAATTTTACTCCTCCCCATATTTTACACTGTTGCTCTCACACCATATATCTATCATATTGTGTATCCATCAACAAATTATTGCAGCCACAGTTATTATTAATACTCTTGTCTTTTAATTTTTATGCTAGAGTTAAAATTGATTTATGCAACACTGTTACACTATTATTCTAAATTTGAGTATATGCTTATGTTTAACAATGATTTTTATAATTTCATGTGTTTTCATGTTGTTACTTAGCATCTTTTGTTTTAAGGCAGGTCTAGTGGAAATGAATTCCCTTAGCTTTTGTTTACAGGGAATTTTTTTTTTTTTTTTTTGAGACAGGGTCTTGCTGTGTTGCCCAGGCTGGACTGCAGTGGTGCAATTTTGGGTCACTGCAATCTTCACCTCCTGGGTTCAAGCAATTCTCCTGCCTCAGCCTCCCAAGTAGCTGGGATTACAGGCCTTTGCTACCATGCCTAGCTAATTTTTGTATTTTTAGTAGAGCTGGGGTTTCACCATGTTGGCCAGTCTGATCTCCAACTCATGGCCTCAAGTGATCCACCTACCTCGGCCTCCCAAAGTGCTTGGATTACAGGTGTGAACCAACATGCCTGGCCAGGAACATTTTTATCTCTGTTCATTTCTGAAGAACAGGTTTGCCAATTATATGGTTCTTGGTTGGCAGGTTTATTTTTCCCACACTTTGATTATATCATCCCACACCATCCTGGACTGTGGAGTTTCTACTGAGAAAGCCATTGATAGCCTTGAGTGGGTGGGTGGTTTCCTTTGTATATGACAAATCAATTTTTTTTACTGCTTTCAAAATTTTCTCTTTGTCTTTGACTTTTAATATATTGTGTCTCAGGGTAATCTTTGGTTTATCTTACTTGAGACTCTTGGAACATCATAATTCTGGGCGTCTATATTCATCCCAAGATTTAGGAAATATCGAGTTATTATTTCTTTACATAAACTGCCTGTTCCTTTCTCTCTCTCTCTCTCTCTCTCTCTCTCTCCTCTCATCTTCTCTCTCTCTCTCTTATTCTCGGGCTTTCATAATATGCATATTCATTCATTTGATTATGTTCCATTGGTCTCATCTACACCCTTCACTCTTTTTTATCTTTTGATTGTTACTCTTTCTCTAACTGGTGAATTTAAGCGAATTTCAGAGACCTATCTTTGAGTTTGGTAATTGTTTTTCTAAATCATCCAGTCTGTTGTTGAAACCCTTAATTAAATTTTTCAGTTCTGCCATATTCTTAAGCTCTAGGATTTCTGTTTTATTCTTAAAAAATAGTTTATATTTCTTTATTAAATTTTCATTTTGTCTAATCACATTTTTGCCCGTTTTTAACTGGGTTGTTTTATTGCCATTGAGTTCATTGTATATTTTGAATATTAGCCCCTTAACAGATGTATAAGTATACAAATATTTTTTCCCATTCTGTGGGCTTTGTCTTCACTCTGCTGTTTCCTTTGTTGTGTAGAAGTATTTTAGTTTGATGTAATCCTATTTGTCTATTTTTACTTTTGTTTCTTGTGCTTTTGAGGTCATATTCAAAAAATCGTTGCCTAGATCAATGTCATGGAGATCTCTCCTGATTTTTTTTCTAGTTGTTTCATAATTTGGGGTCATGAATTTACATCTTTAATCCACTTTGAGTTTATTTTTGTATATGGTGAGGGATAGAAACTTGGTTTTATTCTTCTGCATGTGGCTATCCAGGTTTGCAATACTATTTACTAAGACAGTCTTCTTTCTTACAAGGGATAAGCTTAAAGGACAGAAGACTATTTAAGGGTTTTTTTGGGTAATTTAGAATAGAAAATGTTAGTATAGACTAAAACAATTAGAAGAAAATTTAAAAATATGTATGAGATCTTATTATGATAGTTTATTGATTACTTAAACATGGGGAAGAAATGAGTAGAAAAGAGGATGCTGAGATAATTCCTAGGTTTTCATT
This sequence comes from Macaca fascicularis, assembly GCF_037993035.2. Classification (NCBI taxonomy): domain Eukaryota; kingdom Metazoa; phylum Chordata; class Mammalia; order Primates; family Cercopithecidae; genus Macaca; species Macaca fascicularis. The sequence continues at coordinate 167,923,507 of NC_088377.1, read as the reverse complement.
TTGAACATTTGAGTTAAGTAGTATCTGGTAGAGCTAGTTTGAATAGAGATGATTAATGTCGTTTAAGTGAGAAAGTGTCTGAGGTACCTAGGAACCAATTATAGATATTTAGGAAATAATTACAAGTACAGGTCTGGAGAGATAACTGGTAGGTGTGAGAGTGATATTATAAGTACAGATGTCACTTTGAAGATGTTCGACTGCTATTGTGAAGAATAATAAAGCATTAATACACCTGGAGGGGAACAAAAGTTGAAATAATGTCTTCATTCTTAGCTATAAAATATGGGGGGGGATAATTTAATATGTATAAATGATAAGAGATCCCCAACTCCACTACTGAGTATATATCCAAAGGAAATGAAATCAGTATTTCAAAGAAGTATCTGCAGTTCCATATTTATTGCAGCACTATTCACAACAGCCCAGATATGAAATCAACTTAAATACACATCAATGAATGAATGATAAAGAAAATGTGGTATAAATATACAATGGGATATTATTTAATAATAAAAAAGGAAAGAAAAAATCCTGTCATTTGTGACAATGTGGATGAATCTGGAGAACATTATATTAAGTATAATAAAACAAGCCAGGCATAGAGAGACAAATACCACATTATCTCATTCACATGTGGAATCAAAAAAAGTTGATCTCAGAAAAGTAGAGAGTACACAGGACAGCCTCTAGGATCTTGGTCAATAGAGCTGGCACTAGACAATGGTTTGCTTTGGAGTCTGAAGTTGTGTCAACAGATGGTGGGCCTGGTAGCAGGTGAGTGGGTTTGTACAGCTCCCACTAGGTCTTTGGGAAAGCTCCTTCTAGGTTAGTGGACAGGGTCCTGAGGGAATAGGACCATGGCTGAGAGGGATTGGAACTGAGTCATTGGGCTGCTTCATCATCTAGCCAGGATCAAAATCTGCAGGCCTCCCTCTGGGAGAAGAGACAGGCAGGCCTTCTGGCAGGTTCACAGGTAGGGGAAACAGGACTTCCCCCAGACAATGGCTGAATAGGGCTGGTGGTGGGTCAGAGGGCTGCTTCTGTGCGCAGAGGTCTGTGGGCCTATGTGTGGAGTTATGAATGAGTGCATCTCCGTTAAGGTCTCTGGATGAGCAGGGCTGCGTCCAGGCTGCAGCTGAGAAGGACTGAACCAGAGTCACATGCTGCTTCATGATCTATGGCCAGAACAGAGTTTGGTGGACCTGTTACCCAAGACATGGGCAGGTGTAGCTTCTCCAAGGTCTCTGGAGGTTGCTGGTGGCAGAGCATGGAAAATGAGGGCTATATTTGATTTCACATAGGGACAGAACTGTTTTTGTGTCTGCAGCCAAGGCCATTATCAGCAAGTCTGCCATTGGACACAGGCCCACCTTCTCAAATTGACCTTCCTCATTCTTGGACTCAGCTAGGTTTTGCGCCCTCCTACCCAGATCCCACAGCTCCCACAAGGCACTTTGATTTGGTGGCTGACTGCCAAATTATTATTGTGAGAGTATACAAGTGGAGGACCTCTTATTATACCATCTTGCTGACATCACTTCGATACTGTTTCTTGCTTTTGATTCTCCCCACCTTTCTTCTTACCTTTCTTCTTCATCTTTCTTTCACTATAAGATGATTCTTATTTTGCATTGTTTTGTGCCATGTGCTCTTTCAGAAAATTTCTTTTTTTGTGTGTGAACTTTATAGAGTAACATGATAGTGTATATTTTTTTAAGAGTATGTATTAATTCTCCACTCCAGGTAATGACATAAGTATACTTCTATTGCCTTCTACCTTGTTTTCTCCCTTTCCTGAGGCTAATTTATTATATTCTTAGGTTGTTATACTTTTAGTTCACTAGTGGCTTCCTTTAGAGATAAAATTTATGTCCATATTTCTAATGCTCAATTTGCTAATTTTAAATATATTTGCCTCTCCCTTCCTATACCTCATACTTCTCACCTTTTCTATATTTTCAAAATATAAATTATAAAACATTATAAATTTATAATTTATAAAATTGTATTTTGTTATATAAGAAAAATTTTCATTGATATTTAAACTTAACCCTATATTTAAATATATTCAGTGTTTACTGCCAGTTCTCTGTCACTGATTTCTTTATTCATGTCACAAATCTCTATTTCTTTGTCACAGATTTGTTTATTCATGTCTTCCATGGATGATTTGTCCCCTTGGTCTTTTCAAGGAGGACTTATGATCACTATATTTTATAGCCGTTTTATAAAATTATTTAAAATTACATAGTAATTTTACATATCTATGGGGGTCCAGTGAGATTTGTATACCTGTATACAATGTGTAATGATCACATTGGGGTAATTAGAATATCCATAATCTCAAATAGTTAGTTCTTTATAAGAAACATTCAAAATCTTCTCTTTTAGTTATTAAAAATACAGAATAAATAATTGTTAACTACAGTCACCCAACAGTGCTATAGAATATCAACATTTATTCCTTTTATCTAGTTGTAATTCTATATCCATTAACCTAATTCTTATCCCCTCCTCCCTGCTAGCCTTATCAGCCTCCAGTTACCACTATTCTACTCTTCACTTCTATGAGATTACTTATTTAGCTTCCACATATAATTAAAAACAAAAAATGCAAAAATCGTCAACAAAATACTAGCAAACTGAATCCATCCGTACATCAAGAAAATAATACACTCACACTATGTGCGATTTGTCTCAAGGGGCAAGGAGGATTCATTGATAAATATGCTACATCATCACATCTACAGAATAAATAAAAAAATATGATCATCTCAAAGATGCAGAAAAAGCATTTGATAAAATTAAACTTTCCTTTCTGTAAAAACTTTAAACAAATTAGGTATAGAAATATGTACCTCAACATAATAAAGGCCATATGTTACAAACCTGCAGGTAGTGTTGTACTGAACAAGAAATAACTTGAAAAGACAAGGATGCTCAATTTTACTACTCTTATTCAAGATAGTACTGGAAGTTCTTGCCAGAGCAATTAGGCAGAAGAAAGACAAAGAATGCATCCAACTTGGGAAGAAGGAAGTCATATTGCCCCTCTGCAGACATCATCTTTTTAGCTATTGAAAATCCTAGATCCCACAAAATACTCTTAGAACTGATGAATACATTCAGTAAAATCATAGGGTACAAAATCAACACATAAAAATCAGCATTTCTTTTGACTAATAACAGGAACTACCTGAAAAAGATATCAATAAAGCAATCCCATTTACAACAGTCACACAAAATAATTGCTAGGAATACTTTTAATTAAAGAGGTGAAATATCTCTACAATGAAAATTATAAAGCTCTAATTTAAAAAACGAAAAGAACACGAAACATTGAAATATATTCCCGGTTCATAGATTGGAAGAATTAACATTATAAAATGACTATACTCCCAAAAGCAATCTGCAGATTCAATGTAATCCCTGTCAAAACACCAGTGACGTTCTTCACAAAAATAAAAATGTCTGAAATTTGTACATAACTATGAAAGACCTCAAATAGACACAATTCTGAGCAAAAAGAACAAAGCTAGAGGCATCACACTACTTGATCTCAAAATGTACTCTAACACAAAAAGCACAAAGCTATAGTAAGCAAAGAGCATGGTATTGGTATAAAAACAAACACACAGACCACTGGAAAAAAATAAAGAACCCAGAAATAAGTCCATATATTTATAGCAAACTGATTTTCAATTAAGGTGCCCAACATACACTGGGGAAAGGATACTTTTTTCAATAAGTAGTGTTGGGGAAACTAGTCTCATGCCGAAGAACAAAACTAGACCCTTATCTCTCACCGTATACAAAAATCATTGTATCTTGAATGAATAAATGTATTGTCTATTGCCTTTTCTCTTATTCTGGATAAGAAATTCTGAGGGACTCACACTTTCTTTCCATGAGGATTTTGTAATAATTACCCTAATATTTTCTATGTAAACAAAAGTCTGATTATTTTATTTAAGTACTTTGTCTAAATGTTCAAATATTTTTAAAAAATCTTTAAAACCCTATATGTTTATTAATTTATACCTCAGTTTGATTTCTCTCTGTCACTTTTTCTTTGGACATATTGCATTCTTTTAATCTCCTAGCTCTAAGCTCAAGAAACTTTCATCTAATTGAATCTTTAAATATTTTCTTTCACTTTTTTAGTTTTCTTTTGTGGAGACACCTTTTATATGTGAGTTAGCTGTCACCTGTTGGCTCTAGTTATTGCTATTAATCTATTCTTTTTAGTTTTTGTATTATTTTTCATTTCATTTTCTCTGAGGCTTGTTCTCTGTGGCCTTATTGTATAGTTTAAAAGTGCTTGTTTTCCAATGCATTGCTTCTTTTTTTTTTTTTTTTTTAAGGCGGAGTCTCGCTCTGTCACCCAGGCTGGAGTGCAGTGGCCAGATCTCAGCTCACTGCAAGCTCCGCCTCTCAGGTTTACGCCATTCTCCTGCCTCAGCCTCTCAAGTAGCTGGGACTACAGGCGCCTGCCACCTCGCCCGGCTAGTTATATAGTATTAATTACTGTGATGATTTTTTCTTCTTTCTCTGTTTCTTGAACTCCACCAGTGTATGTTTTCACATTCTGTTTTCTTCTTACTTTTTTCTTGAGCTTTGTAGCTTCGTGTTGTAATCTTATTTTATAGTCACCCTTCCTCCTTTAAGGAGATATATTTTTTAAAAATTAGCGATTTTATTGGGAATAAATTAACATATGTTCAAAATACTATGTTAAGTTTTAAATATTTCAAGTTTAATAATTTCTAAAATATTGAATATATTTATGTATGTATATTTAGAATAAGTTTCTCTTATATTTAAGAAACAAGGATGATGTCTTGTTTATTATTTTCTTAAAAAAGCTTTCATAAGAGATTGTTTTTCCATAATATAGAAAATTCTCAGAATATTTAACTCATTGAAGGTGTCTGATTTCTATCTCTGCTTTGCTAGTGACTTTCTGTGGAAAGTCCATTGCTTCAACTACATTGTCAAGGACATAATTATTAATTTCTATCAAACAATATCAGTTTTAATATTTGCATAAATTAAATAGTTGTATAAATTGAAATCATTTTTCGAGTGGCTAGAGCCTGGCATCTTTACCCTGAAAACTTAACATATGTAACTTTAAGGATTTGGAATATAGATCTTTTCAAATTTAAAATGGTGTTGGGAGCAGACAAGTTTATGGCATTGCCTTTATAGCTGTATTATTCTGGTCCAGTTAACTTGAATTGCAAGCCTAAAGAATAGTTTCTTCTTTCTCACTCATGTGGAGCTACTTTGGGCGTTATAATCTTGTCTAACAAACGATTCACTATCCCTCAAACTGCTAATGTGGTAAAGCAAACATAGCTAATTTGTTACCTGTTAGCTGGTCTGAATAAATTTCAAGATAGATTTGAAACCTAGAACTGGCTACAGAGATCTTTAGGGACTGTTAAAAATTAGTGAAAATATCAGAATAGAGAAAAAAGCAAGAAAACTACTAGAAAAAACAAAACAACAACAACAAAAAACTCTTGTATGACCAAAGGTGTCACCTCCTGCAAAGGGGATTCTGGGATTGAGAAGAGGCTTAGAGGCAAAATGTACAAACATCTAATGGATCACAAAAACGTTTCTGTACTGATATTGTAATAGTCAGCCCATTTAAAAATTTACATTGTTTTATACAAAGATAATCAGTGAAAGTTGAAAGATCTTTTTATGATTCTTGTTAAGTCTTCCTATGGATTTTTTAGTTTTAGGGATTTTTTTTTATTTTCAGAGTCAATCCATTTACTTTATTACTGTCTTTGAATGAAAAGTCCAGATGAATATAACAGACCATTCTCAGCAGAAAAGAAGAGTGGGAGGGGTTATGACAGGTAGAAGCAGTCTTAAGAAAAATTCCTTGTTTTGCCCATTAGAATCAAGTCAAATCCCCATAAAAAGTGCAAGGATTGATAAAGATAGAAAGAACAGGATATGCTAATGGATCTCCTTCCCTATGGAAAAGAAACACCTGAAATGAGAAATATTTGTTTTGCTGTCAATATACAGCACATGCAGAAAATTTAGAAAAATTTTGGAATTCAGGGCTAAGAATTGAGTATCTGGGGACATTCTCACTTATGGATGTGAGAAGGAAAGCAAGCCTGCAGAAGATATACAGAATATCGTTTATGGTCTCAGAAAAATAACCAAGATTATTTAAGTACCAGTAAAAGAACATATAAATCGAGGGATAATATTTGAAGACTGGGAGTTGCTAAATACAGAACAGTGTCACTCATTTGAAGTCATCTAGCTTATTATAATTATTTGTTTGGCTTAAGCTAGTGAAAGACCAAAATATCACCCTACCCCTACCAATTCTCTACCAGTCATATAAATTAGAGAATATAGAATCTGCAGTAAGACTTCAAAATTGACAAATATGTTAGCTTTTCTTTGGAGTGGTAATGTTATGTGCAACTTATCATATAATTAGTTTCTACGTTGAAAAAATTTACTATTTGAGTTTATTTGGTTGGTGCATATTCTAAGAGATCAAATAATGTAAAATTGACCTGTAATATGTTTCTTATCATATGGATTTCAAGATGTGCTTTTTTTTTTTTTTTCTGTGACGGAGTCTCTCTCTGTCACCCGGGTTGGAGTGCAGTGGTGCCATCTGGGCTCACTGCAAACTCCGCCTCCCGGGTTCACGCCATTCTCCTGCCTCAGTCTCCCGAGTAGCTGGGACTACAGGTGCCTGCCACCACGCCCGGCTAATTTGTGTGTGTGTGTGTTTAGTGGAGACGGGGTTTCACCATGTTAACCAGGATGGTCTCGATCTCCTGACCTCATGATCTACGCACCTTGGCCTCCCAAAGTGCTAGGATTACAGGCGTGAGCCACTGCGCCTGGCCGTTAAGATGTGCTTCTTAATTGAGTAATGGCATAATTCCCTTTTGACCACAGTTATTTGCCTGGGCAGTAGACAGTGTAGTGGCAGACAGAATTTTGGAAAAGACACAACCAGGTGACCACAGTGGAGATGCAACTTAACATAGTCAGCCCAAGTGGGTTTTTAGAAATGAGACCAATAATTGGGTAAGTGCAGAACGTTCACTTCATGCTAAGTGTGTGTTCACTTACACTGTTCCTCAGACTGAGTATTCCTACTCCTAAAAAAGGCATAGCTTTATGGATTTCACATGATGCTCAAAGGAGACAAACTAGTTCTCACTCACTTCAGTAGATCACATACTTTGAATGTGGCATAGTGACTTTAACTTACTTGATTTTACCCTGAAGAAAGAAGGACATGTTAAGAAATGATTATTGAGCAGTCAGTTTGTGCGTTAATGCTGTTAATATCATGATTTTGCTTGCAGCAATCCTGGCAACAGTTGATATGGTTTGAGTCTCAGTTACACCTGAGAAAAGAGATGAGACAGATATGACAGCATCTGCTTGTCTCTCTTTTGCCACAAAGGCCACATTTCAACTCTCTTTCTCTCTCTCTCTCTTTTTTTTTTTTTTTTTTTTTTTTTTTGTTTGAGACGGAGTCTTGCTCTGTCACCTAGGCTGGAGTGCAGTGGCGCAATCTCGGCTCACTAGCAAGCTCCACCTCCCAAGTTCACGCCATTCTCCTGCCTCGGCCTCCCCAGCAGCTGAGACTACAGGTGCTGGCCGCCACGCCGGCTAATTTTTTTTTTTTGTATTTTCAGGAGAGACAGGGTTTCACCGTGTTAGCCAGGATGGTCTCCTCGATCTTCTGAACTCGTGATCCGCCCTCCTCGGCCTCCCAAAGTGCTGGGATTACGTTCTGCAGAACATGAAGCAAAAAAATTATTTGGTTGGAAAAAATAAATGATACTAAAAACTAACTCTGGACTCATCTGTCTCATTTTTCTTCACGCAGATACTAATATCTGTAAGACATGGATAAAGAAAAAATTTCATACATACTTAGATCGTATTAGTTGGTACCAAGCACAGTCTGAACATAAAAATACCTGTGTTATATAGAAGAAGCTCCCTTGTGTAAGCAGCCAGCATGCTGAGTGAAATAGCACACTGGTATCTCTCTGTGACCTGGCAATGTTATAGATTCAAGTGTTGCCCTAAAGACATGTAAGCAGGAATAAATGCTGCATCAAATATGATGCAAACATGTAAATGCTGCATTAAATTGTTCAGCTATTATTGACTTGCATACTTATAAACTGAAGAGATGAATCCAAAAACATCTCTAAAATAATTCTGTAACATCTGCAAAACTGTAAAATATGCCCCAGCTTTGAGGCATGCAAAATTTATTTTAAGTTTTTATTTTCATCCTTCTGTATGCTCTTTTTCTGCTCCCTACTCTTTCTGCCTGATGGGTCTTCTGAAGTTGGCCATAAATGCTCAGCCTTCAGGGATAATCCCCAAAGAATGCTACTCTACTATACTCTTGTCTTGCCTTCTCTTCTACCAAAATCAATAAGCAAGTCTCTAAGATCCTGCCAAATATTTAGTAGATGGCTGAAATAAGCAGATGGCTGAAAAATGACTTAAAACTTACCTTTTCAGATAACATGTATATGTCATACAAAGGGCTCCCATTTTTTAAATGGGAGTTGTATATGTGAGTAGTATCTGGATTGCAATTTGGCTGGTAGAATCAGTTGGGGAGGGGTTTGTATGTGCCACTTTCTCCAAGCACTTCAAATCAACACCAGATTGGAAGCTATTGATTTTGCTTTCATGCACTGAGGGCCTTGTTCCTTGGTGACCATTTAGATTTGATTAAGCCCATCCAAAAAGCATTTCTGTTATCAAATCTTAATCTTGCCAAAGAAAGGTATGCAAATGGAAACCAAGTTTGCTTCTTTAAAAGAAATCTCAACGTATTCTTATTGAAGTTGAAGTTCTGTTTTCTCTCCGAGATTTACTGGTGATATCAAATAGTTCTCAAGAAGTACAAGAACTGAGTGGGCTAGTTGATCACCTATTATGGGTTCATTAACTGAAAACAGATTTTTTAGGAGGTCATATTAACACGTAAATGGTTTGGGAATCTCATTCTATCCTAGAATGGAATGATAGGAATCTACCAGCAGACATCAAAAGAATGAACTCTAAAGTTGGGTCCAGAAATAGGCACGTTACCAAAGCACGAGTTGTAAACATTGGAGTCGGGGAAGTTGGTTTCAACAAGAAGTGAAACTGAGGCTAGTCTTATTCCAGGTAAATTGAGGTCATATCAGTCTGGGAAAATCATGATCAGACCCTGGGAAAATTTCGTACAATGCAGGATCTGGAAAGTACACCAGAGCCAGGATGATGGACTTAATATGAGTGTTTGATTTAGTAGTTAGACATTTTTCCCCTCAGGTACAAAGATCCAGGCTTTATCACCACTGGTATCTTCACTATTTATTTATTATTTATTTATTTATTTAGAGATGGACTCTTGCTTTGCCACCCATATTGGAGAGCAATGGTGCAGTCTCTACCCTCTGCAACCTCTGCCTCCCGGGTTCAAGAGATTCTCCTAACTCAGCCTCCCAAGTAGCTGAGATTACAGGTGCCTACTACCACACCCGGCTAATTTTTGTATTTTTAGTAGAGACAGCGTTTCACAATGTTGGTCAGCTGGTCTCGAGCTCCTGACCTCTGGTGATCTACCTGCCTCCGGCTCCCTTCACTATGTAAAGAATCATTGTCTTCCACGTAGGCAGTGGCCACAATAAACCTGAGATGGTTTAAGGCAAAATCCTTGAAAAAAACTGAAGCTAGGAAAGACCCTTTTTATGATGAAAACTTGATGTCATTGTTGAATGCACATGCTTTCCAAAATCTAGAAAAGGGTTATTCCTGGTACCTGAGGTTAATTACCCTGGGTACAGCCAGGTGTTATGATTCTCTAAGCAAAAGTTGAATTACCTAAAGGAAAGAAAATTATGCATAATAGAGAGAAGATTTAAATTCAAGTTTTGTTACATAACTATCTGCATTAAATAAACTCAACATGATCACTGCAGGACTGTTTTCTTACTTTATTTTCTCATTTTCAAATTTAATTTTATTATTTCATTTCATTTATTATCTGATTAAAAATAGTACATAGTTATAGCATAAATGTGACATTTTGATTCAATCATACAATGTGTAATGATCAAATCAGGGTAACTGGGATCCACCACCTCAGACATTTATCATTTCTTTGTGTTGAGCACACTTCAAATCTTCTCTTTTAGCTATTTTGAAATATGCAATAAATTATTAAAAACTATAGTCACCCTACTCTGCTGTCAAACACTAGAACTTATACTATCTATCTAACTGTATTTTTGTTCCCATTAACCTATGTCTCTTCATTCCCCCCACTTCTTTTATCCTTTCTAGCCTCTGTTAACCACCATAACATTCTCTGCGTTCAAAAGATTAGCTATTTAGCTCCCTATTATGAGTGAACATACACAATATTTATCTTTCTGAGCTTGGATTATTTCGTTAACATACTGACCTCCACTTCAATCGATATTGCTGCAAATGACATGATTTTATTCTTTTTGTGGCTGAATAATATGTGTACATACCACATTTTCTTTATCCATTCACCTACTGATGGACCCTTAGATTGTATCCATATATTTGCTATTGTGAATAGTGCTGTGATAAACAAGGGAGTGCAGATGTCTCTTTAATGTATCAGTTTCCTTTCTTTTGGATATATACCCAATATTGGGATTGCTATCTGGTTTTAGGCCAGTTAGTTGTGATGTTGTTTTGTTCCTGTTGATTTGTACTGTATTTTGAATTCAGGTAGCATGATACCTCCGGTTTTGTTCGTTTTGCTCAGAATTGCTTTGGCTATTTTTGGTCTTTTATGATTCCTTAACCATTTTAGGATTGTTTTTTCTGCTTCTGTGAAGAATGCTAGTATTTTGAGAGAGATTGTGTTGAATATATAGATTTCTTTGGGTAGTATGGACATTTTAACAATATTAATTCTTCCGATACATAAACATGGGACATTTTTCCATTTCTTGTATACCTTCTTCAATTTCTTTCATTGTTTCATAGTTTTTCTTACAGAATTTTTTCTTTAATTCCTTGGATTAGATTTATTTCTAGGTATTTTTATAATTGTAAATGGGATTGATTTCTTGATTTCCTTTCTAATTGTTCATTGTTGGATATGACACTGATTTTTGAATGTTGATTTACATCCTGCAACTTATCTGAATTTTTAATCAGTTCTAACAGTTTTTAAATATAGTTTTTAGGTTTTTCTGAATATAATATCATATTGTCTGCTAATAGGGACAACTTGAATTTTTCATTTCCCACTTGGAAGGCCTTTATTTCTTTCTCTTCCCTAACTGCTTTTGCTAGGACTTCCAGTAGTATGTTTTTAGAATTCTCTTTTTGTCTGTGAGTTTTGACAGCTTCACTGTAATGTGCTTTAGAGAGGATTTTTTGGACTTGGATCTGTTTGGAGATCGTTTCATTTTCTGTATTTGGATGTTTGTATTTTCCTAAGACTTGTGAAGTTTTTAGCTATTACTTTATTAAATAGGTTTTCTATGACTTATAAGAAAATCTCTTCTTCTGGAAATCCCAAAATTCAATATCTATTCACTTAATTGTGTCTCATATGTCACACAGATTTTCTTCATTCTTTTTTTAAATCTGTCTTTCTTTTTTATTTGAATAGGTTATTTCAAATGACGTGTATTGAAATTCAGAAATCTTTTCTTCTTCTTGGTCCTGTTTATTGTTTATGATCTTGATGATGTTCTTCTGTTTCATTCATTAACTCCTTCAATTCTGGGGTTTCTATTTGGTTCTTTTTTACAGTATCTGTCTCTATTAAATTTCTCTTTGATTATAAATAGTTTTTATGATTTCTTTGTATTGTTTATTTGTGTGCTTTTGCACCTCACTGATTTTCTTTAATGTCTTCATTTTGAATTATTTTTCAGGCATTTCATAGATTTTTTCTTCTTTGGAGTCTGTTACTGAAGAATTATTTTATTCCTTTGGAAGTGTCATGTTTCTTTGTTTCTCATATTTCTTATGTGTTTTCATTTACATCCATACATTTTTTGTAACAGTCATTTCTTTGAATTTTATCGAGTAGCTTCCATAAAGAAACAGATTTTTACTGTAGATTTTTTTTCATAATGCCACTTGGATAAGGTACTTTGGCTTTGGTACTTTGACTAGTGGGCACTGTAGTGCAGTTTCTGTATGATTTATTTGGCTATAATCAATGTCAGTGGTGTCCGCATGCCTGCATGCTCCTAATGGCTTAGGCTGTGGTTGTTTGTAGAGGCTGTAGTAAGGCTTTGCTCGGGACATGGGTGCCAGGGAGCATGTTTCTCAAGACCCATATATTGTGTATCCAGGCACTGGTGTTAGTAGTATGTCCTGGGCAGGCCAGTCTTTGGGAGCTGGACTTGGTGTGCATACACTGTGGTAGCAGTGGCAGACTCGACAAGCTAGTGCTCAGGTCCCTGGGTGATGAATGTGGATCATGGAAGACCAGTTTTCAGGCCCCTGACATGGCACATGGGTGCCAGTGGTGTCAGTGGTAGGTTGAGCAGGCCAGTCCTAAGGCCCATCTTAGGTACATGGACGCTGGTAGTGTTTGTTGTGGGGTAGGTATTTTTTTTGTTTTATTTTATGCTTAATTATATCTGTGCCATCAACCAGAGTTGTCTAAAAAAGAGGTTAAAGAAAAAAAAGACAAGGAATTCATTAAATTAAATAAGTTAACATAGAATTTTAAATAAAAAATGCCTATTCATATCAAGCATTAAATATAACTTAGTGAAATTGATTGGTTGTAACAAAAAGGGGCCAAAAGGAGGAAAATAGATGGGTATTTGATAAATTTGGAGGTGCATGACCCTCTAAGAAGGGTGACTACCACTCAAGTATAGCCTATTGTTGCCAAGTGGGCATATATTTAGAAAATGCTTTGATTTTTCAAATCAGACTAGAAATCACAATTTTATGTGAAATTATTTATTTTCTATTTTTATTTTATTTTATTTTATTTATTTATTTATTGATACAAAGCCTCCCTCTGTCATCAAGGCTGGAGTGCAGTGGCACCATCTCAGCTCACTGCAACCTCCACTTACCTGGTTCAAGTGATTCTCGCACCTCAGCCTCCTGAGTAGCTGGAATTACAGGTGTGCATCATCACACCCTCAGCTAATTTTTGTATTTTTAGTAGAGATGGGGTTTGCCATCTTGGCCAGGCTGGTCTCAAATTCCTGGCTTCAAGTGATCCGCCTCCCTCGGCCTCTCAAAGTGCTGGGATTACAGGCGTGAGCCACTGGGGCTGGCCAGAAATTATTCCATTTTTAAACGTGATAATTAGATAAACTAAAAAATACACACATGTAGATATAGTGACTACACCCTCAAAACATACATACACACATACGTATACATATACACACAAACAAACAGGCACACACATACATCTTCACATACACACACATACCATCTGGGAAAATAGGGCCCAATTTCTGCTAGTTTGTGGCACCCTGTGTTGAAAGTTCCCATACTTCCTTTGTAAAAATGTTGGTTGAAATTAAGGCTGTGGTTGTTTGTAACACCACAGGTATCTCAGGTGTAAAATGATTGCAGTAGAGCTTCTTGAATCTCGTGTTCTCTATTCTCCTTATTATGTTCCCAATGGCCTATTATTCTTTGTGATGGTGCTTGTTTTTTCAACATTTTCTCAGCATGGTCATACTACAAAGTTACAAGATACAACTTTTGGCACTATCTTTCCCTGTTACTTTATGTTTCCTGGTTTGCTTATTTTTTCATATTTATGAAAAAGTCATATTTTCTTTTGATTTTTAAAATTTGTAGTTTTATGATTTGTTTAGAAAACAGTTGGATCTTGATGTTTTACAATTTTTACATTCTTATACATAGATATTGTTCAGTGCAGTTTTTATACGCACATGCAGCTAATAAAAGAGGAGTCAATAAAATAGGATTTCTCTGGTCACCTCATAGTGGGCAAAGTTTCTCTATCATGCATGCTAATCATTCCACTAGAATGAGGAAGGCTGTGTGAGTCTTGGAGTCATGATGGCTAATCAAGAGAACCCAATGGGAACTGGGTTTTTAAAAGAGGTAGGATAGGAAATATAGGCCTAAGATTCTCAAGTATGGACTCCAAGCTCATAATTTCAATTCAGAGAGGAAAAAGTTACGCATTTTTTCACATCACATCTCCACCTAAGGATATCAATTGTTCAAGTCAACAAATATTTACTTAGTTTCTACACTGGGTCAGTGCTGTAGGTACTGGAGGCAAAGCAAGAAGAAAACATATAAACTCTCTCCCTTAAGAGAACTTTAATTTTAATCAAAAAGGACTGACAATAAATTCATAAACAAAATTAGATGTGATATGTTAGGTGTTGATAAGTGCTATGAAGAAAGTTAAAATAGTCTCAAGGTGGTAAAGGAAAACTGGAGAGGAGTGGAATTGCAGTTTTATAGGGTCATTAAGAAAAGCACTTCTGCTAGGGTGATATTTAAGTGGAAACCTGTGGGAAGTAAGGGAGTGAGTCAGGCAGATATATAGAAGGATGCAGCAGGTAGAGGTCAGCTAGTGTAAATGGCCTGAAGCATTAAATGTTGCAAGGACGACTATGTAGCTGGGGCCTGAATGAAAGAATTGGAAGGAAATTAGCTTAGGGAGGTAGCAAAGCATATTTAAACTTGTATAGCCTTGGGAGCACTGATTTTATTTCTCTTGGTGAAATAGAAAGCCATTGAAGAACTTTGAGTAGAGGAGTTTTCAAAGAATAAATCTGACTGCTCTGTGAGGACTAAATGGAAGAGGAACCAAGATAGTGACTGTCATATTGGTATGGGTGGGATAAGAAGTGGTGCTGTAGAAACATTAAGTCAATGGATAATGACAACTTGAATCAGAGTAGTAACAGTGTAGATGTTATCAGAGTAATAATAGTGTAGATGTTGGGAAGTGATCAAATTCATACATAACAACTCACCAATAAAATGTATTAAAGTATAACATATAGGAACACACACAAATCAAAGTGAACACACCCATGTAACCAGCAACTGTATAAAGAAATAATATACTGCTAGCACTGCAGAATTCCTCTTACGCGCTCTTGCAGTCACAATCTCCCCAGCACAGCATAAACCACCATCCTGAATTCTAACATCATAGATCAGTTTACAAAAAAAATGTTGTATGAATGGAAACTACATTATATATTATTTTGTGAAGTTTATTTTGCTTACCATAGTTGTCTTGTTTCCAATTTAAGGCTGTTGAAGTAGTGCTTATATGAACTTCTAAATGTGTTTGTGTATGTGTATGTGTGTACATGTTTTGACAAATGTACATATTTTGGGAAATATATACCATAGGGTGGAATCACTGCATCGTAGGCTGTGTCTGTGTTCATGGATAACAATGAGCACTTTTTCAAATGATGTTGCAAACTCTCCTCAGAAGTGTATGAGAGTTCCAATTGCTAAACATCCTTGCCAGTACTTTGATATTTTATTTTATTTTATTTTTTGTCATTTTAGCCTTTCTGGTGGGTGTTTTATGGTATTTCATTGTGGATTTGGAGCACCTTTTCATTTGTTATATTTCAATATTATATTCGTTAAATGTTCATATATTTTGTACATTTTTGGGTGGCAGTTGTCTGTCTTTTTAATTGGTTTGTGCTATTCTGGATACAATTATTTTGCAATACATATGTATATCAAACAAATTTTCCATCCAGTAGCCTCATGATTTGTTCTCTCAATGGAGGGAAGTTCTTAATATTAATGTATCTCAATTATTAGGGATTTTATGTTTAACATATTAAATATTTACCTATAGCAAAGTCATAAAGATTTTCATTTTTTTCTTTTAAAAGTAAATATGTATGATTTTTAAATTTTTTATGCTTAAATTTAAAATATATAAGGTAAATAATAAATTAACTTTTTTCATATAGACAAACAATTTCTCAAGTACTATTTATTAAAAGGAGCATCCTTTACTTATTGTGTTATATGTTAACTTTGTCAGAAATGTATGCAGATCTGTTCTGGGCTCTGTATTTCTTCTGGCATATATGTCTATCCTTGGAAACAAATCAACAAAATTAAAGTCGGTTTTAAGAAAAGATAAACAATGATAAACTACTACTTAGACTATCCAAGAAAAAAAGAGGAAAAAAACCCAGATGAATAAAATCAGAAATGAAAAAGTAGACATACCAGAGAAACAAAAAAGATCATGATAACCTATTTTAAAAAACTGTATGCTAACAAATTGGAAAACCTAGAGGAAACAAATAAACTCCTAAACACACACAACCTCCCAAGAATAAACCAGGAAGAAATAGAAATCCTGAGTACTCCAACACAAAGTAATATGATAGAAGCAGTAATAAGATGTCTCCCAGCAAAAGAAAGCCCAGGATCAAACAGTTTTACTACTAAATTCTACCAAACTTATAAAGAAATACTAACTTTATTTTTTCTCAAACTATTCTAAAAAATTGAAGAGACTGTAACCCTTCCTAACTCATTCTATGAGGCCATTGTTACTCTGATACTAAAACTAGACATGGACACAACAAAAAAGAAAGCTACAGGCTGAAATTCCGGAAAAAACAAGTTGAAAACACCCTCAACAAAATACCAGAAAACTTAATTCAAGAACACATCAAGGCCTGGTGCAGTGGCTCATGCCTATAATCCCAGCACTTTGGGAGGCTGAGATGGGTAGATCATGAGGTCTGGAGTTTGAGACCATCCTGTCCGACATGATGAAACCCTGTCTCTACTAAAAATATAAAAATGAACCGGGTGTGGTGGCATGTGCCTGTAGTCCCAGCTACTCAGGAGGCTGAGGCAGGAGAATCACTTGAACCCAGGAGGTGGAGGTTGCAGTGAGCCCAGATCATGCCCCTGCACTCCAGTCTAGTGACAGAGTGAGACTCCATCTCAAAAAACAAAACAAAACAAAACAAAACTGCATCAAAAGGTAACACATCATGATCAAGTGGGACTTATTCTTGGGATGCAAGGATGGCTCAACATACACAAATCAATAATAATGATACATTGCATCACCAGGATGCAGGACAAAAAAACATATGATCATCTCAATAGATGCAGAAAACCAATTGGATACAATTCAACCTCCCTTCCTGATAAAAACACTCAACAATTTAGCCATAGGAAAAAAAATAAAAAACAAAAAACATACCTCAACATCATAAAAGATATATATTACAAACTAACAGCTGATGTACTGAGTGAGGTCTGAATGCCTTTTCTGTAAGAACTGCAACAAGACAAGAATGCCGACTTTCACTGCTGTTAGTCAACATAGTACTGGAAGTCCTACCCAGAGTAACTGGGTAAGCAAAATAAATAAAAACAGAAGTCAAATTGTCCCTTTTTGTTGGTGACACGATCTCATATACAGAAAAATCTAAAGACTTCACCAAAAATCTCAGAACTATGTATAAATGTTAGTAAAGTTTCAAGATTCAAAATCAGTATACAAAAACTAATAGTATTCCTATACACCAATTTTAAAAACTAGCTGAAAAAGACATCAAAAAAGGAATCCCATTTACAGTCAGTATAAGAAAATAAAACATGGGAATAAGTTAAGCAATAAAGTGACTGTCCTCTATAATGAAAGCTACAAAATACTGATTAAAGAATTTTAAGAGGATACAAAAAATGGAAAGACATACCATGCATGTGGATTGGAACAACTAATAATATTAAAATATCCATACTACCTTAAGTTATTTACATATTTAATGTAATCCCTATGAAAATACCAATGGCATTCTTCATTTTCTTAGGGAGAAAACACCTTAAAATTCATGTGGAAGTACAAAGGCCCAAGTCACCAAGGAATCTGAGGGAAAAGAACAAAGCTGGAGGTGTCACACCATCTGACTTGAAAATATACTATAAAGCTATAGTAACCAAAACAGTATGGTATTGCTATGAAAATAGACACATAGACCAATGAAACAGAATAGAGAGCCAAGAAAGAAATCCATGTATTTATAGCCAGCTGATATTGTCAAAAATACTAAGAACATACTATACAGGAAGGACACCCTCTTTAACAGATGGTTCTGGGAAAAGTGATTAACTGTATGCTGAAGAATGATGCTGAACCCCTATCTCATACCATATACAAATATCAACTTAAAGTTTCTAAAGACTAACACGTAAGACTCAAAACTATAAAACTACTAAGTAATAATATGGAAAATGCGTCAGCACATTAGTGTAGGAAAAGATATTATGGCTATGGATTTAAAAGCACAAACAACAAAAACAAAAATAGACAAGGCTTAAACTAAAAGATTCTGCACAGCAAAGAAAACAATCTAGATAGTAAAGAGACAACCTTTGAAATGAGAGAAAATATTTGCAAACTATTTATCCAACAAGGGACCAATATCCGGAATAAACAAAGCGCTCACACGACTCAACAGCAACAAAACAAATACTCACAAAACAAACGCTCCCACTAAAAAGTGGTCAAAGCATCTGAACAGGTATTTCTCAAAAGAAAACAAATGGCCAGACGGTGTAAAAAAAAGGCCCCATCTTACTAATAACCAAGAATATGCAAACTAAAACCACAACAAGATCACATCCTCTCATCCCAATTAGAATACCTATTATCAAAAAGACTAAAATAACAAATACTTACAAGTCTGCAGAGAAAAGGGAACTCTCATACACTATTGGTGGTAATGTAAATTAGTCCAGCTATTATGGAAAACAAATAGAGGTTTGCTAAAAAAATTGAAAGTAGAACTATCATGCAATCCAGCAACAACACTACTAGGTATTTATCCAAAGAAAAGGAAATTAGCATATCATTGGGAACCCTGCACCCCCATGTTTATTGCAGCACTATCCACAATAGCAAGAGATATGAAATCAACCTAAATGTTCATCAATGGATGAATGGGTAAAGAAAATGTGGTGTATATATACACAATGAAATGCTATTCAAAAGTTTGTAAAAAAAAATGAACTTCTGTAATTGAAGGCAACAAGGATGGAATTGGAGGTCTTTATGTTAAGTGAAATAAACCAAGCATAAAAAGATAAATATTACATGTTCTTAGGCATATGTGGAAGGCACAGAAGTTGATCTCATTGAGGTAGAGAGTAGAATGACTACCAGAAGCTGGAAAGGGCTGGTGAGGGAGAAGGGATCATTAATAGAGATTGGTCAATGGGTGCAAATACAGTTAGATAGAAGGAATATGTTTTAGTGTTTGATAGCACAGTAGAGTGACTATAGTTGCAAATCATTTATTTTGTATTTCCAAATAGCTAGAGGAGAAGATTGAAAATGTTCCCAACACAATCAAAAGACTAAAGATTTATGTGATAGATATCCTAAGTACCCCAATTTGATCATTACACACTGTATGAATGTTTCAAAATATCATATATACTCTAAAAATATATATTATTATTATATATGTATAAAAATAAGGGAGAGCAATATAATCTTTACATTCCTGATATTAGCAATACTGTTTTCTGTGCTTTTATTGATTTCACTTATTTATTTTACCTATGGAGTAAATTGTTAACCTTTAAAATTTACTAAATTTTGTATTAATTTCTCTACTATGTATTTATCACTATTTTATTTCTACTGTAAAAGTATTTTATTTATTAATTTTTTAGTCTCTTAAAATCAGAACAACTAATTAATATTCAGTCTTACTTTCCTGATGGTGTATGCTTAAGACCATACATTTTCCTCTGTAACGTGTTAGCTGTTTTGATATGCATGTCTTCATTATCATTCATTTCATAATGTCTTCTACTTTCAGTGTTTGTTTTTGGCCCTTGCACAATAGAGTTTATTGCTTCATTTTCAGGTAGTTATGGATTTTTTAAAATGTACTTTTGTTAGGTATGTCTACCTTAATTCATTTGTTAATGGTCAGATAATATAATCTTAATGATTCAGTCCAGTGAATATTATTGAAGCTTACTTTCTAAACTACAATATGAGCAATATTGGTAAATGTCCCACTTGCACTTGAAAACTATATGTAGTCTTTAATTTATGAGTGCAATGCTTTATGTGTGTCAACTGTGTCACGTGTATTAGTTAAGTTATTTATACCTACTTGATTAGCAGTATTGATATTTTGTATAATTTTTGTCAGCTATTCATAATAGTCTGTAGAAGTTTCCCACTATAATTATGTGTTTATTTATTATTGTATTTCTTAAGAGTATGAAATTGAGTATATGCAGATTTAAAATTGTTATAGCTTCCACAAGGACACATAGAGGGGATCAGCCTATTGAAGGATGGAGGGTAGGATGAGGGAGAGGATCAGGAAAAATAACTAATGGGTACTAGCCTTAATACTTGGAAGATGAAATAACATGTACAACAAACCCCCATGACACAAGTTTACCTATATAACAAAACTGCACATGTACCCCTGAACCTAAAATAAAAGTTAAAAAAGATAAAATTGTTATAGCTTCCTAGAGAACTGTCATTTCATGTCTATAGTAATTTGTTGACCAAATCAATTTTTAAAATATTACAGGGCCGGATGTGGTGGCTCATGTCTGTAATCCCAGTGCTTTGGGATGCTGAGGGGGAAGGATCACTTAAGGACAGAAGTCTGAGACCAGCCTGGCCAATATGGCAAGAACCAGCCTCTACCAAAAAAACAAATATATATATGTATAGCCAAGTAGTGGCAAGTGGCACATGCCTTTCATCTTAGCTACTTGGGAGACTTAGGCAGGAGTATCACTTGAGCCTGAGTGTTTGAGGCAGCAGTGAGCTATGATCATGCCACTGCACTCCACTCTGGGCAGCAGTGTGAAATCCTGTCTCTTAGAAATAAAATTAAATAGTTGTATCTGTCTTCTTTTGGTTACATTTTGCATAACCTTTTCCCCTTCAAAATTTTTCATTCTTTTACTTTCAACATATCTGGTTCCATGTATTTCAATTGTTTTCCTTATAAGCAGTATAAGATTGAAACTTTCTGTACATTTTTTTTTTCTGTCAGCTATTGAGATAGTTGACATTTTTTCTATCAGCTATTGAGCACTATTTTAGTGCTTCTCTTCAATCTTGTGTTGGCAGTTCTATTAGTGTGATAGGCAAGAAAATAAAACAACGTACATAACCTTTGGAAACAGGTACCATTTGGGAAGAAGTACCATTTGCATAGATTGTCTTTACTGGCATAAAACATTATTATGAACATAGAAAACTAAAATATACATACAAAGATAGTATAAAACAAATAAGTGAATTTAACATGATCACAAGATACAAGGCGAACAAAAACAATTAATTGTTTTTCTAAATGTGGAAAAATAAAACTGGGAATTGAAGGTTAAACAGTATCAACAAGCATAAACTAGTTAACACAAATTTAACTATACCCATGAAAATCTGTTCATTCAAAACTACTTATTCTAGCTGGGAAAAAATTTTAAAAATTATAAAAGTATATCAGATTCATGAGTAGGAAGATTGATATCTTTCAGATGGATAATATTTCTAAATTGATTCATGGATTCCATAAAATGCCAGCCAAAATCGCAGCAAATTTTTTTTGGAGAGTTGACAAACCAATTCTGAATTTATATGAAAACCTTAAAAGCTTAGAAAACTAAAACAATTTTGAGGAAAAAAGAAAAAGTTAGAAAACTTACATTATTTTTTCCAGACTAATTATGATGTTACAGCAATCAAGACAGCATAGTATTGGCTAAGGAAATACATGTAGATGAACAAAAAATAATAGAGAGTGCACTAATATAACCACACATATATGGTCATTGATTTTCAAAAGGTGCTAAAGCAATTCATTGGAGAAAGGATCATCTTCAAAACAGGGTTCTAGAACAACTATATATTCATATTTTTTAAAATTCCTTTACTTACTTGACATCATATGTAAAAATTAACACAAAACTGATCGTTGGCCTAAACCTAAAGATAGAAACTGTAACACTTTTGGAAGGAAAGACGGAAGAAAATCTCCCTAACCTTGGATAGATTAAGATTTCTTAAATAAACACAAAAAATCATAAAAGAAACTATACATTAAAAGTTGTATAAATTTTATTTGTTAAATATGGAAATCTGTTATTTGAAAGTCACGTTTAATTAAACGAAAAGAAAACCAGACCATAGGCTGGAAGAAAATGCTTGTGCAATACATATACTTTATTTATATGCCGTAGATGTAAAGAATAAGTAAAGAACATTTATAACTGTATAAGAAACCAAGATATTCAATAAAATTTTTCAACATATATTTCATAGAGGGTATAGAAACAGCCAATAAAGCCCTAGAAAGGATGCTTCTTTTTTCATCAGGGAAACACAAAATAAAACCAGAAGAAATACCACTACACAGGAGTCTCAAATAGTACCATCAAGTTTTAAAATAGTTTGGAAAATCCATTAAAGTTAAACTTATCACATAATCTTGAAATTCCATTAAATTATTTACCAAAGATTTATGAAAACATATGTTAATTTAAAAACTTATGTGCAAATATTTACAGTAGTTTTATTCATAAAAGCCCCACACTGAGAACTATCCAACTGTCAATCATCAAGTCAATGATTAACACATTGTGGTATGTCAATACATGATAATACTATTAAGTTTAAAGTATTTCTCAAAATATCCAGAATGAAGGAAGCCAGACATGATGCAATACAGTGTATGATTGCATTTATATAAAATTTTAGAAAAACTTAATTTAATCTATAGTGATGTAAAATAGATTAGTGTTCTCAGGGACTGATGTTGGGGTGAAGAATATTGCCATGTTTTTTCATTTTCACACTGCTATAAAGATACTACCTGGGACTGGGTAATTTACAAGGAAAAGAGGTTTAATTGACTCACAGTTCTACATGGCTGGGGAGGCCTCAGAAAACTTAAAATCATGATGGAAGATGAAGGGGAAGTGAAATACATCTTACATGGTGGCAGGTGAGAGAGAGTGAAGGGAAAAGTACCACATTCTTAAACCATTAGATCTTGTGAGAACTCACTCACTGTCATGAGAATAGCATGAGGGAAACTGCTCCCATGATTCAATCACCTCCCACCACGTCCCTCCCTTGACATGTGTGGATTACAATTGGAGATGATATTTGGGTGGGGACACAGAGTCAAACCATATCACCTGCAAAGTTTTGGGTTTTGGGTTGACGTAAATGCTTTATAACCTAATTGTGGTACAATTACAAAGGTGTGTACATTTGTTAAAATTCATCAAACTATGCACTTAAAATGCATAGTTATAATGTGCATTTATGGTTATAATACAAGGCAAAAAGTTTGATTTAAAAAACAATGAACAGACACACACACACTTACATCTATATCACATTATAATAATCACAATGTATAAACAGAAGTAAACACAAAAACCATATGATCATTTCAGTAGATGCAGAACAAAAATTCAATAAAATTCTACATCCCCTTATAATGAAAACCCTCAATAAACTAGGCACTGAAGGAACATACCTAAAAATAATGAAAGTCATATATTACAATCTCACAGTCAAAATCATACTGAATGGGGAAAAGTTTAAAGCATTTCTCCTAAGAACTGAAACAAGACAAGGATGTCTACTCTGATCACTCCTATTCAGCATAACACTGCAAGTCCTAGCCAGAGCAATCAGGCAAGAGAAAGAAATAAAAGGCATACAAAATGTGAAAGAGTAAGTCAAATTATCTCAGTTCACTGATAACATGACTATATACCTAGAAAGCACTAAGCACTTCTCCCAAAGACTCCTAGACTTGATATACATGTTCGGTAAATTTCAAGATACAAAAGCAATGTACAAAAATCAGCAGCATTTCTACACATCCATAACATTCAAACTGCAAACCAAATCAAGAACTCAATCCCATTTACAATAGCCACACAGTATTAGTCCATTCTCATGCTGCTAATAAAGACATACCCATGATGGGGTAATTTATAAAGGAAAGAGGTTTAATTGACTCACAGTTCAGCTGGCTGGGGAGACCTTAGGAAAGTTATAATAATGGCAGAAGTGGAAGCAAGCATGTCTTTTTCACATGATGGCAGCAAAGAGAAGTGCAGAGCAAAGTGGAGGAAAGGCCCCTTATAAAGCCATCAGATCTCCTGAGAACTCAATCACTATCACAAGAACAGAAGTAGATAATCACCCCTATGATCCAATTACCTCTTGCTGAGTCCCTCCCATGACCCATAGGGATTATGGGAACTACAATTCAAGATGAGATTTGGGTGGGGACACAGCCAAACCATGTCACACAGACATAGAAAATCTGGAGTACATTTAATCAAGGAGGTGAAAGATCTCTACAAGGAGACCTACAGAACAATGATGAAAGAAATTGTAAATAACACAAACAAAACATTCTATGCTCATGGATTGGAAGAATCAATATTGTTAAAATGACCGTATTGCTCAAAGCAATCTACAGATTCATCACAATTCCTGTCAAATTATCAATTTCACTTTTCACAGAATTAGAAAAAAAAATCCTAATGTTCATATATAAATAAACAAAAAGTGCAAACAGCCAAAGCAATCCTAAGCAAGAAGAACACATTTGAAAGAATCACATTGCTTAACTTCAGGTTGTACTTCAAGGCTATAATGTTTTGGAGCCTTAAAATCAAGAAAAAAATCATTGTTTATGCAATGATCTAATTATATTGTTTATTTCTTATTTCCAATTAGATGAATGCCTTAGTACAAATTATTTTTACATAATGCAATTGGTTTAAACATTTGAGAATTTTTCTTATATTATTTGGAAAGGCATACATTGCTCAATTTTGGAAGTTTCTTAATGCACAGGCCACTAGGATAGTGTTTTAAAAATTACATTTTTACATATATCAAATGATATCTATGTGATTTTTAAGATGCTAATATTCATTAAAATAATTTATTCATTTCTTGTTATGACTGAATCATACGAGTCTTATATTACAAAGAATCCATGTGTCTGTTCCATAAAAATTTGAAAGTGACTACCTGCCTATTTGTTAATCACCTAATATAACATTTTGGTCATTGGACATGTTTTGTTTTCTATATGTCCAGTGTGATACCTACCAATTACATGTGGCTATTAAGCATTGAAATGGGGCTGAAGAACTGAATATTTCATTGTGTTTACTTTTGAGTAATTGAAATTTAAATAGCTACATGTGGCTGTTAGTTATCACAATGGACAAATAGATCTAATGCCTGGTATGGAGGCGATTGGACACTTTGCATATATACAACTCTATTATCTAACATTATGGGGGCCATTCTATCTATGTCTTCTTATATCCATATCTAGGAGGAAATACCTGATTTAGTCACATTCTGAGCACTTACTAGACCAACTTTACAGTGGTAGAGTTATTATTTATTAAATGATACTGTATTTGAGTATGGTCACCTCAGAGTCTTTCTGCACACTGATATGGCTTATTGAGAAAGCTGAGCCTAAATCTGTCTCACTGGGCAGAGTATGAATGAACATATTTCCTAACAACTTTTCTCACACAAGTTGTTAGGTGATTGGGAGTTTTTGGTATCTGGTTAGTATTAAGATATAAATTTGAGAAATGTTAGAAGCCCATTGGCTACTATAGCTCAGCCATTTGTTCCACTTCATATCTTCAGAGTTCACTATTGGGAATAATGAGCATTGACTATTAATGAACAGTTCATTGTTTCCTATTTTATATTGCCTTAATGCATACAGAAGATTTTCTACTTAGTAGTAGTTTTGATTGTGAAACTTTTTTTTTGAGTTTTACATCACTAAAGAAGAGTTTACATATCTTGTTCCTGAATATTTGAAAATGAGGCAGTCATGCTCTTTTAGTATTTGTACCTTGCCTTTCAGAATGGTTCCTCCTATGGAATGTTTCATCATGTATGATGTAACATTCATCATGTTCTCAAAACACTTTCATTTTTTCTGTTCTCTCTTCTTCATTTTTTGTTGTGGGAAGTCAGGAGGGACCGGCTGGAGCCACAGCAGAGGAACATAAATTGTGAAGATTTCATTTTAATATGGACATTTATCAGTTCCCAAATAATACTTTTGTAATTTCTTATGCCTGTCTTTAACCTCTTAATCCTGTTATCTTCATAAGCTGAGGATGTACGTCACCTCAGGACCACTGTGATAATTGTGTTAGCTGTACACATTGATTGTAAAACATATGTGTTTGAACAATATGAAATCAGTGCACCTTGAAAAAGAACAGAATAACAGTGATTTTTAGGGAACAAGGGAAGACAACCATAAGGTCTGACTGCCTGTGGAGTTGGGCAAAAAGAGCCATATTTTTCTTCTTGCAGAGAGCCTATAAATGGACATGCAAGTAGCAGAGATAACACTAAATTCTTTTCCTAGTGAGGAATATTAATATTAACACCCTGGGAAAGGAATGCGTTCCTGGGGGCAGGTCTATAAATGGCCACTCTGGGAGTATCTGTCTTGTGCAGTTGAGATAAGGACTGAGATACGCCCTGGTCTCTTGCAGAACCCTCAGGCTTACTAGGGTGGGGGAAACTCTGCCCTGGTAAATTTGTGGTCAGACCGGTTCTCTGCTCTTGAACCCTGTTTTCTCTTGTTTAAGATGTTTATCAAGACAATACATGCACCGCTGAACATAGACCCTTATCAGTGGTTCTGCTTTTTCCCTTTATCCTGTTCCCTCAGAAGTATATGATCTTTGTTAGACCCTTATTAGTAGTTCTGCTTTTTGCCCTTTGAAGCATGTGATCTTCATACCTACTCTCTGTTCTTACACCCCTTTTGAAACCCTTAATAAAAACTTGCTGGTCTGAGACTCAGGCAGTCATCCTGGTCCTACCGATATGTGATGTCACCCCTGGTGGCCCAGCTGTAAAATTCCTCTCTTTGTACTGTCTCTATTTTGCAGCCAACCGACACTTGTGGAAAATAGAAATAACCTATGTTGACATATTGGGTGTGGGTTCCCCCAATAATTTCTATCATAATTATATCCTCTCTACTTTTGCTGTTATTGGAAAGAGTTAATGGTGCTATGCAGCAATAGAGTCTCAGCACATCCACAGTAAACAGGGAAGAGACCGCTTAGATTGACTAGTCTACTGGTGTTCAAACCAGGGTATCCATCTCATACTGTACAAAAGATAGGGATGTCTCTCCAGGCATTAAAAATAACTGTAGAGGCACTTAAGTAAGTATCAGTTTTGAAAAAGTGAGTAAGTCTAATGTGTACTAATCATTGTTCAAATAAAGGACTTATACTTCATTTACTCACACAAAGTTAAAGCAAACAAGCTGACTACTAACAGATGATAAAAATAAAGTCTGATGAACGAGGTCCTGGTGATATTTGGGATGCAACTCAAAAGTTCGGAGAATTTACTTGCAAAGCTCTTTCCATACTCATCCACTTATTATGCAAACAAGATTTCCCAGATCTCACATCTCAGGGTTAACATTAGGGAGGGATGGTATAGCTGCTGAACAGTTTTCATATTCTAACAATGAATTATATTAATTAATGACACATTGATTGACTATAAAAGAAAGCCCAGTTATCTTAATTTTAAGAAAATTTTAGTTTTTACTTTATACTTATTATAAAATGTAATATAATTATATTTTTTACTGACAATGTGCTAGTCATTATTGACTCCAATTCCAGATAAATTTTTTAAAACCTCAGGATGTTATGTTCTTGAACATTTTTAAAAATTCAATAGCATGCTTTTTTTTATAGTGAATTAAGAAATAATATATATTACAGAAATCTCCCTTGGAGTTAGGTAACATGGGAGCCTGAGAAGTTCATCAATGAAGCTATCCAGAATAAAAATATATTGCATTAACACAATGCATTAGTATTATATCAGTTCTGTGAAGGAAGTGGAATATAAATGAATTAAAGGAGGAAAAAATAATGCAAAATTTATGACCATTAGGAAAAACCTTGGAGAAACACACACACACACACACACACACACACACACACACACACACAGAGAGAGAGAGAGAGAGAGAGAGAGAGAATTCACAGAGGAAAATTATATATATTCAAGGAGTAAAATATAATATTTTGATATACATAATACATTGTGAAGTGATTACCACAATTAAGGTAATTAATCTATCTATCACCTCACATAGTTACCTGTGTGTGTGTGTGTGTGTGTGTGTGTGTGTGAATATTTAAGATCTGTTCTCTTAGGAAATTTCAAGTATATAGTACATTATTATTAACTACAGTCACCATGAAGCACATTAGGTTTCCAGAGTTTATCTTGTGTCTCCAAATTTGTGTTCTTTGACCAACATCTGTCCATTTCCTCTACTCTCCAACCTCTGGTAACCACCTTTCTACTCTGTTTCTATAGGCTCCACATTTTTAGATTCCACATGTAAATGAGATCACGTAACGTTTCTCTTTCTGTGTCTAGCTTGTTTCACTTAGCATAACATCCTCCAGATTCATGTATATCGTTAAGCATTTGATGGTGGGTATTAATTCTCTGTGGTAGACAGGGGCCATTGAACACATTTATTTGTTATTCTAAAGAAATTCCATTTTTACAACTACTTAAGCATGTAATAGAAATTTAGGACTCAAAGTTAAAATTCATTTGTGTATGCATGGGTTTAAAAATCACGTTAAAAAGATATATGAACAAAGTTTTTCAAGATCAATGACCTAGAACAAAATGGCGAGCAAAACCTCAAGCTTCATTTATGGGGTTTGCAAGTTGAGTTTATGTGTGGAGATTTGGTAATTCTATTGGCACTTTACCTGGAGGATGACAGACAAAGTGATCTGAGTAACCTGTTCCTAAAACCATTACGATTTTCATGTATGTATGTATGTATGTATATATGTATGTAAGTATGCATGTATGTATTTAGATGTTCTTCCTCTGTCACCCAGGCTGGTGTGCAGTGGTGTGATCATAGCTCACTGTAGCCTGGAACTCCTAGGCTAAAGTGATCCTCCCACCTCAGCCCACCAGTAGTTAGGACTACAGGTTCACACAACCATGTCAGCTAATTTTTAATTTTTTTTGTAGAGATGCAGTCTCTCTACGTTCCTAGGCTGGTCTCAAACTGCTGGCCTCAATTGATACTCCTGCCTTGGCCTCCCAAAGTGCTGGGATTATAGGTGAGCTACCATGCCCAGCCAAACCATTAACATTTTATACTGATTTTAACTATGTAACTGTGGCAATGACTGATCGATGAAAAGGAATATATAGAGACAAAAAGGTTATCAGAATCACACGGCAATTCAGCCCTGAGTCACAACACTGAAACATAAAAGGAAAGCGCTGTTATATAATGGCACTTAGTACAGTGCTTCATGCAATCTGGGCAAGCAACAAATGTTTTTAAAATAATAAGTAATCCTGGACTGCTGATACAAAATTTGACAATTCTTAAGGTACATAAAAAAGAATCCCTTTCTTATATACTGTAAGACACAGATACAATAATGTGTATGTCTGTTCACAAGTGTAGAGGTCTTTGGACACGCTCTTTTCAATTTACAAAGACCCTCCTTGGAATTTTATTTTTTATTTTTGAAAATAATAGCATATAGATGACTCTTCTTTCTCAGTTGTGAAACCCTCTTTCTGTCATTTCCATTCCTACCTTGCTGGAGAAACTTGTTATGAGTAATATTTTGCCTTGAGGTTTTCCTAAAAGTTTAATATTATAATAATAAGGACATTTCATTTCCTTGTATCAAACTATTATTTTAATAATACTTATCTGCCTTGGATAAATTGCCTTTTCAAATTTAGCTTTAGAAAATATTTAAAGACTGATAATTAATTAACTCTATTAATTTGTATACATTTGGAATGAATAATTTTACTAGTTTAATAATTTATTTTGTTGTATTATTCCCTAATTCTTAGTGAATATAATTTTCACTAGATATTGTTTTAAAATACTACAAGAAATAATTGATATCCATTTTACCAGGAATTTGGATGAGAAGGAGCTCTCACTATGTAACAATTTATTTTTCTATATCCTCCAAGAGAATTCCAAGCATTCCCACGTGGTTAACGCCATCTGTTGTAACTACCAAGATGCTATGGGCTGCTTCTTCCTCAGTCTTTATTTACAATCCAAAATGAACATTTGTAATGTGTAAAATTTACAAACAGAAACATGAACTTCCACACAGAATGTGCAGAAATGGAAATTTATTTTACTTTTCTGCACAGCTGCCTGTTATGTGGTATTCTGGAGCTTGGGGAATTTGGGGTTTTAGGTCCTTTTGCAAATCAGCTATAAGAGGATAATGAAACTCATCATAATAAACCTGAATTATTAGTATTGTTGATTCAACAAAGACAAATTATGTTTTGTTCGGTATAGGCTTAATGTCAAAGGTATTTACCTGAATTCTAAAGCTTGGAAATTCAATTATCTGCAAAATAGATATAGCTACTATTAATCAGAATGTCTGATTAAGCAGAACTGTGATGAGCCACCCAAAGATCACAGCTGATGAAGAGAATTAGGCAAAAATGTGTATAAAAATATTCACAGATGGTTTCTATTTGTGTATCTGTGAGTCTGAAGATCCAGGTCTCACAGTGAAAGCCACATTCTCACATACAAGTTTGCATTTATTACTATATTTATCACTCTATTTACACAACAAATGTATGTTCTAGCTGCAGTCAGTTCCATAGTTCTCAGGCAATTACTGCCTTTGGATATCATGCAATATTCTCTTCATTTTACTTCTGTAGTTTCTTCTGCCTCAAAGTAGAGGAAGTGGGCAGGGGCAGGGAGTCAGGAGTTCATAAACATGCATCTTTGCCACCGCTTTGTCAACAACTAGCTCTATAACTTTAATCAAGTGACTTTACTCAGTCTTATGTCAATTTTCTCATATAACAGTGTGTTGGAGAAGATCACTGTGAGATTTAACAAACAAACAAACAAAAAAAACAAAGAAGAAGAAGAAATATTTGTATCCTTAAAAACCTTACCAAAAAAAATCCTACACTAGACCCTTGTATGCAAGGCAGATAACAGGAGATTGTTCTGGGTTGAGATCAGAAGACTATAGCCCTGTCGTCTCAGCAGTGCATAGAGTACATCTGAGAAGCCCTAAAAACATACTGTCAAAATATCTGGACTCAATTTTCTCCAAGATTCCTTCCATTCTCCATAAACTGTGATTTAGAATAAAATGCAGATCAGTTATTGAAGACTTGGAAAGAAGAGCAGTTGAAGTTAATAATGAAAATTCCATTTTATATCACCTGTAGATTTCTTTTACTCATATCCTGACATTACCTCTTGGAACGCACAATTAAGAGTTACCTTATTTCTATTACTACTGCTTCTGGAATCACTTGTGTTATGCCAAATTTTCTTTATTTATGAGTGAAAAGAACTTCTATATATCACTGAACAATGCATTCTATTTTCTCATTCATTAAGTGAAGGAACTGGCTTAACTGGTCTCAAGGTTTTTTTCAAAAGACTAATATTCAGTACTTCTCTAAATCTATAATAAAGTTGACCAAATTTAAATATAGATTACTGCACCAAGAAAGTTTCAATGTAAATGAATTTAATTTAATCTATATTTAAATTAGATTTAATTACAATAAATTTTAGAGAAAAATTTGCTATTTCTATAATCAATAATTTACCTATTCTTGTCCATTCTTTCTTCTTTTCCACCTACCTTTTACTCCTATTTTACCACACTAGACTACCAAAAGCTTAGCTATTTCATTAACCTCCACACTCTAGATTAATCTTCCCACTTATACAACCTATCTGCTCAGGCCAGGCAATTCTTCTTAAAGTAGTCCCACTCTGAAATCTCAGAGGCCCTCTTAAATCACCCCTGTGGTTTATTGCAAAAGTGAGCAGAATTCTTTCCCTCTCTCTGTCCATGCTTTTTGTGATGTAACTTTGAAGCAATTCTCATCATGAGACTGGAGTCTATTTTCTGACCCTTTGATTCTGGGCTGAATTTGTGAAATGCATGTTTTTGTTCAACATAGCAGATATAATGATGCAGATCTAAGCCTGTAAGATGGCTTTTTTGTTTGTTTCTGCTCTCTCCTGGTACTTTGCCACCTCCATGTAATCAAACCTGAACTAGACTGGTAAATAATAAGATACACATGGTTCTGTAACCTTCAACTGCCCAGCTGACAGTGGGCCAATATGTGAGAAAGAGGTGATCCTAGACCAGGGAGGCTCCAGTCTACCTACTGGTACATCACAGATGCAAGAGTGACTCAAGGCAAGATCAGCCAATCCTGGTCCAGTTAAACAGAACTGCTTAACTGACCCACAGATAGAAAATAACTGTTTTCCAAGAAATACACGGAATTCTCTAATTTTAAGGGGATTAGTTTCCAGAGCCTCCACTTCCATGAGTGACTCTTTCTAGAACTGTCATGCCTAAGGATAAATGATTCTGTGATCCAAGTTTCATGCTAGTATTTCTCTCTCACTTCTTCCTCACAAGATCCCACTTCAAAATACTGGTTTTTGGAACCATCCACACTACATTATTGCACCAAATAGTTTTAAGAAGTATGGAAGCAAAAATGTTTGACAACCATCACGTTATTGCCAAGCACATTTTCTAACCTGCAAACTTTGTCACTTTTCTCGCTAGTTTAAAACACTCCAGCAGCTTCTCATTATTCATAGGATAAGAGTCAAAATCTTCGGCTGGGTGTGGTGGCTCATTCTGGTAATCTCAGCACTTTGGGAGGCCTAGGCAGGCATATTGCTTCAGTTCGGGGGTTCGAGACCAGCCTGGATGACATGGTGAAACCCCATCTCTACAAAAAATACAAAATACAAAAATCAGCCGACCATGGTGGTGCGTACCTGTAGTCCCAGCAATTCTGGGAGCTGAGTTGGGAGGTTATCTTAAGCCTAGGGCTGCACTCCAGCAAGACCCTATCTAGGGGAAAAAAAAAGTCGTAGTCCTTTACATGGTGCTCAAGACACACCAAAAACTAGACCTAATTTCCCAATTTTATTTCCTTTAACAAAGTTTCGTTGTATCACTTTTAAGACTTTGGGGAGTTGGATTGCTCTGTCTCCTGCCTTCGCTTTGAAAGCCTTCTCCTTACACCTTCCTCTCTGTTTTTCCAAAGCCCACTCTTCCTTACCATTGTTGAAAGCCCAGCTTCCTCCTCCATGAATGCCCGTCTGCATCATCCAGCACCTCTCAGGCAGAAATCATCTTCCTTTTTTTTTTTTTTTTTTTTTTTTTTTTGAGA
Organism: Macaca fascicularis; assembly: GCF_037993035.2. Taxonomy (NCBI): domain Eukaryota; kingdom Metazoa; phylum Chordata; class Mammalia; order Primates; family Cercopithecidae; genus Macaca; species Macaca fascicularis. The sequence continues at coordinate 167,890,101 of NC_088377.1, read as the reverse complement.
CGGAGTCTCGCTCTGACGCCCAGGCTGGAGTGCAGTGGCCGGATCTCAGCTCACTGCAAGCTCCGCCTTCCGGGTTCACGCCATTCTCCTGCCTCAGCCTCCCGAGTAGCTGGGACTACAGGCGCCCGCCACCTCGCCCGGCTAGTTTTTTTGTGTATTTTTTGGTAGAGACGGGGTTTCACCGTGTTAGCCAGGATGGTCTGGATCTCCTGACCTCGTGATCCGCCAGTTTCGGCCTCCCAAAGTGCTGGGATTACAGGCTTGAGCCACCGCGCCCGGCCAAATCATCTTACTTTTTAAAAATTTTCTTTTTAAAAATTTTCAGAAGACTTTATTTTAATCTATTTCAAACTCTTTTTGCTCATTTTATTTTTATGCTTATGTTTACATCTCGTAATTGTGATTTTCTAGTAGAGTAAATAGTTTACTCATCTTGTTACCTCCTTAGTGGCTTCTTAAAGGAGACTTAAGTATTTGTTGAATGACAAATCAATGAATAAGTAATAAACATTTTACCTAGTGAGAAGAAGAAACAAGGGTTAGAGATTTTTTAAGAGCTGGGGTGGGAAAGATCTTAGGCCATTTGTGTTTGCTAATTGGGTTTACTCAAAGGAAAAGTAACTATCTAGTATCTTCATGGCAGGGGATGATTTTCCAGCTTGGACTAAAGATATCGTACTGATGTTAGCCTCCTAAAGAGGTTATATTTCTATCTTCCCATCAAGCCTGAGAAATAGGGCCCTATCTTCCTTGTTGATTACATTTCAAAGGATGGCTTCCAGGTTCATGAGAAAGACAGTCTTAGGTTGTAAATCTGGCAGAGGGTTTTAAAAATATTTATATTTCTAAATGGCAAAATTAGAAATAACAAGTTTTCTAAGGTAAATACCTAAGGAAATGGTGTGGTCAAAGACCTAGAGGCAAAAAGAAGCCTTCTTAAAGTTTGGCCAAGCTTAAAAAAAAACCCTAAGGCCATCTTGGTCAGTATGAAAAGATACTTTGAAGTACAATGTCTATTAAAGTATTTAAAAGGGTTTTAAAGGTAATTCTTACATTTAACTATCTTTACAAAAGTCTAAGAATTTTAAATGTCATCTGTTCCAACCTTTATCCCAAGTTAGGAATTCCCTCTTGGTTGACTCTGAGAGGTAATTATTCACAAAATTATTTATCAATTACACTGACAAAGTCATTATCTCACAAAGTAGTTATTCTAATTCTACATAATTCTATGTTTTTAATATAAACCCTCAGTATCACTTTCTAACTGTAATACAAAGGCACCTGACTAGCACCTTTTAGGTTAACTATTCCATACATTATGCAAAAATAATATAGTTAAGTAATCCGTACTTCTGTTTTTAGAATAAAACTGGTATATCACCAGCTACCAGTTCTCTTAATTTGAGAGCATGAGTGTAGAACTTATTTTCATCAGAAAATAGTCTGGTGATGCACGTTTTAAAGGCATGTGAAGCAACTTTCATAAAACTTTGGCCATGCTTAAAAAATATGATTAATTCTTTTTCTTTCTCTAAGTGGTGAATAACATATGAAACTCAGACAATTAACATAGAAGTGTCAAAATAATTGACAGAAATATTGCTTTATCATAGTTATCAGTACAGAACCCTGCTGGTTTTTGTTACTTTCCAGTGAATTTCCTTCATATAATTTTAGCAGCAAACAAAGGTATCTAGGGAAATGTGTGAGGCTATCAAAATATATTGCTGTTCTAATGTGCCTGAAACCTCTGTTTTAAATGCAGTTAGTTAAATTTGCCTACTTATGAAGCATTTTCTCCTTACCTCTGTTCCTTTGCAAAGACTACAGTAATTGTTATCAATATTAAGGTGCCATCATTTCCCTCTGTATCTATTAGCTGGAATCCATAAGTACAGATAACTGCAAGCTCATGCATACTGGATTTACCTTGACCACACTAGGTAGCACATTGAATTCCAATGACACACACTTTGGTAGAGTTAATAACTAATGCAGGATGGAGTTCTATGTTCAACATGTACAACGAAAATCACAAATAGGAAAGAAAGTGACCTTTGAAAACCCCCTAAATCTTCCAGGATTGAAAGATCCTGCCATTTCTTTATTTGAACACCAGATAAATTTCTTTGTGTTAAGAAATCATTTTAAGAAAAAATACTTTAAATATACAAATCATATGCTTAGCATACAGTATTGACATAACTGACAGAATATGAGAATTATGTTTGGCAGTTCATGAGCTCTCAGGAAGAATTATTGGAATAATAGTCCTCATTCATGAAATTAGAATTTTCTCTTAGTCTTTCTTTCAGCCTCTCTCTCTCTCTCACACACACACACGACACACACACACACACACACACACACACACAAACACAGAGCCACTGGAATTCAATTTTTCTAAGCTATGGGAAGTTAACCCAAGATAATTCCCTGTCCTTGTGTTAAACTGTGCTGGAACCAAGGAAAAATAATTTATCTGCTAGCCCCAGGAAATACCTGCTTCTAGAAGATAAGACTATGAACCAACTAAACGGATTACTTATCAAGGCTAACAGCTTCTTGATCAAAACTTGCTTCAAGACCCTTGGCTCTATACACCCACCAATCCAAAGTTATAACATCTGAAATGCTACCAAGTTCTGTTTTATTTCTAGTCTTGCAAGACTCCTAGAAAATCACTTGGTTCAGACCGTAAAACCCACAAGTACCTTTTCTTAATTTTCCACGTTGAGACTACTAAAGTTTGTCAAGTTGTGTTTGCTGCCCCTACTGCAGTAAATCTAATAAACACAACTTTGATCAACAAATTTTTTTGATGTTCTTTTTGGGACTCAACAGTTGAGAGCTAAATGTCTCTATGATGTATTTTTACTATACAAGTCTACTTAAAATTCCAACCTCTCTCATTTCCCAACTATTTGTACCCTAAGCGTGTAGAATATCTTCTCCTAAACTCTCAACAATCAGCATTCATACAAATTAGCTTCTGATTTTTTTTTCAATTAACTCCAATATCGTTTGAAATTTGCCCTGAGCCCTCAAACACTTTGATGAGGCCCAGACTCCCAGCTACCTGTCCTCTGCACTCCTTCACTTCCCCCTAGAGAGTCAAGCCTTGTTCCATGATTTGATGATGGTGCTGATCAGTTATACTTTATCCTACCCCGGGTGGTGGACCTGTAAGTGGCCTGCTAGGAACCAGGCTGAACAGCAGGAGGTGAGTGGTGGGAGAGCCAGAATTACCACCTAAGTTCCACCTCCTGTCAGAGAAGTGGCAGCATAGGATTCTCACAGGAGTGAAACTCTATTGTGAACTGCACATGTGAAGGATCTAGGTTGTGAGCTCATTACGAGAATCAAATGACTGATGATCTGAGATGGAACAGTTTCAAACCCACCAACCACCTTTGGTTCATGGAAAAATTGTCTTCCAGGAAACTGGTCCCTAGTACCAAAAAGGTTGGAGACTGCTGCCTTATAATACACATTACTTAGAAATCCCAGTTCTTGTCTATCTGCTAGACAAGATCTAAAAATTTCAGACCATTTCTCCTGCCTTTCAGGGGCAATTTTATGGCCTGTACTCTTAACCCCTCAACCCATGAATCTCTGATAATTTCTGTTTGCCAATATCTTAACGACAGAATAACTGATTTTGACCATTATTATTACATGATTATTACAAATAGAGTTTATTTATATAAATAAAGTTATTATAAATACAACTTATAAGCATGTGTGAATCAATAACTTGATTCCTACTATATAAAATTTAGAACTACAGAAATTCTCTAAACCTAAATTTTCTCCATTATAACAGAAAAAAATAGTACAATGGATTAAATGATATCAGTGAATATAATTTACAAGCATAAAGTTTCAGAGATACAGTATTTAGTCAGCAGTCTATCAATTGACTAGCATGCTTTGTTTACCATAAAACACAAAAAAATATATATAACCTTTTAAATTGGATGAAAGAACTACTTTGTTAACTTGAGCTGCATTCTTTATTGAAGATAGAATGTAAGAACATTATACTCACATATACTAAAATGACAATATCATCTTGAGTGTTCTAGAACCAGTTATTCAAATTTTTCTGTCTTTTGGGACCCTCACTTCTCATTCCTGGCTCTTGCTGCTGACCTCCTGGCTGTGGTGTGCTCATTAGCATCAGAGTCTGAGCCTGAACAAAGGATGTGAGCTGAGATAAAACTCTGTTCTATATGTGACTTCTTGTTAGCAGCCCTGCAAAGTATTTGTTAGAGGAAAGACTCTACTTTTGCATTTCTTCTCTCCTCATTCAGAGAAGGGCCAAGAAAGGCACAGGCTATAAATCCTTAACTTTATGGTCTGTGAACTCTGTGAACTATGACATCAAATGGCTTCAAAGGGATAGCTGCGCCAAAATGTATTATAACTAACATCATTAAGTTCTTCCACTTGGGGATATAATTTTGACTGTTGATCTTTGCAATTTACATGCACATGATACCATGTTTACATTACATATAAACATAAATATGTATGTGCATATTTTAAAGAGATTGATATTTAAGGTTAACGGTACTAATAGTATATGTATATTTTTGTGTAAGCATGTAAAGAGTAGATAGCGATACTTTGAAGTTAGTGAGGTTTAAAAAGAAAATGAAACAGAAATATGTGTAGGCTTTCTAGTCTGGACTGACTTGACCCTGACTTTCAAATTTAAATGGACAAAGTATATAAAATGGAAAAATCCCCAGATATGGTAGGTGCCTTCTAAAAAAGTTTTAAAATTCTTCATCTTTAAGTGACTAAAACAGGATTTTCAGTAAATAAGTTTTGATTCAGCTATTACTATCAAATGAAGCACCTTGGGAGGTTTAAATAGCTGGAGGCATTATTCAGAGACAGAACTTCTCACTGTTCCCTCAGGGCACACATTGTTAGCAATCAGAAGCAGTTAACAAGCTCTCTGCTGTGTTCTCCCTGGTTGCAGCTCTGGAAACTTATGAGTAGTTCTTCAAGAAACACTTGATTAGAATTCCTCACAGTAGTCCAGCTTAGAGGACACAAAGGGCAAATCCAGCTGTGACCATGGCTGTATATAATAAAAAGTTTGGTGATTAAAAGAAAACCCTCCTATCACTGAAGCTAATCCCACGAAAACACAGTGACTCGTTAATAAACTCTGAAATCTTCCTTTACTTTTTTTTTTTTTTTTTTGGTAACTTGAAAGAAAAAATAATAATATGCTTACTGAAAAAGAAACCTCTATATTATTTTATTTATTTTTGATAATTCTATAGTGTGTGGTTACAACAATCAACACTAAATATGCAAATTTATGAGCAGTGCTTCAAAACTAGTAAGTTTATTTTAGTAATTCAACAAGGAGAAATATATTCACATTTTTCTGTCAGATTGCTGAGGGTCACTTGGACAGTTCTGTGGGGTCAGAAGTTACCTCAGGGCCATGGCAGCTTGAATGTAAGTGGTTCTACATTTCCGGGATCAATCAGGGGTGAACCCTCGTGCAAGCTTCCCTCACCTGCCCTTCTATTTTCTGAGAAGCTGCCAAAATCATTGCACTATATAATACTCTATGGAAGAAATCCAAATCATGCTTTCAGAGATAAAGAAAGGAATTAAATTAAAAGACAACATTAAGAAAATAAATAGGCAAGCCACACAATGAAATAAAAAAAATTCACATGACATTTACCTGGCAAAGGATTTGTATCTGATCTATATAATGAACTCCTACAGATAACAATAGAAAGGCAAACTGTTCAATAAAAATGGGCATTAAGATTTATACAGACATTTCAAAGAACAGATATGCCAAAACCAGTAGGCACGTTCAAAGTTGTTCATCATTATTAGTTATTAGGGAAGGTAAATTAAAAATACACAAAAATGGCTACAGTTAAAGACTGTCAATAGTAAATATGGACAAAAACACAAAGCAGTTAGAACACTCAAATGCTGCTAGGAGTGAAAATTGGTACACAATTTAAAAAGCTAGCAATTTCTGTAAATGAAACATGCTTTTATAATATAAACACCCTTACATATTCACCTAATTATATTTCTACATAGTTATCCAAAAGAAATAATATATGTCCTCAAAAATCTTGTATAAGAATGCTCACCATAGCTTTATTTATAGTAGCCAGAAATTGGATACAGCACAAAGAATCATCAATTAAAAAATCAATAAATAACTTATGGTATATCCATACAATAAAATAATAGCATTGAAAAGGAATGGGTTCCTGATGCACACAAAAACATGGAGGAATCTCAATAACAGCATGTTGAGTGAAAAAAATGGAATATTAATATACACATTAATATGGTTATATCTAAAAAAACATTATTCCAAGTGAAGTCTGAAAATTGTTGCCTGTGGAAGGGGGTACATTTCCCAGAAAGGGGCATGAGAGAAATCTCTAGAGTAATGGAAGTGTTCTATATTATGTGTTGAAAATTGGTATATAATTTTTAAAAATGTACTAACACTTAAGGTTTGTCTATTTTGCCAAAAATAGACAAACGAAAAGAAAAAAAAGATACAGGAAAGGAAACATAAAATTACAGAAAAATCTAAACAACAGTAAGAAAGAAACATTTTTGACACACCTATTCTATGAATTAAGCATAAAGACGCACTTCCAAACGTGCAAAACACATTCATGTACACAATATTATCCACTGTGGAATTATTTGTAATTCCAGAATATAAAAAACAACCTAAATGCCTAGACATAAAAAAATAGTTGATTGAACTATTTTACTGCAATTCAACATAGTACCATGGCAGATGTTTTTTGTTTTTTGTTTTTTGTTGTTGTTGTTGTTGTTGTTGTTGCCAGAATCCAGAAACAGCAGCTGTTTTAAAAACTGATGAGTGACTTCCAGTGTGTGTGTATATGTGTGTGTGTGCATACATATGCTTATTTTTGAAAAAGAAGACAAGATGATGAATAAACAAAAAATTAACAAAGTTTGTTATCTCTAGAATGGGCCTGAAGAAGAACAGGGGAATGTACACACAATTCACTCTGAGTGTGTGTATATGTATGTATCTGAAGGGTTTTGTCTTCTCAAGCCATGTAAAGGCTTTGCCTAGTTTAAAAATAAATGTAACCAACAGGATGGTAACAACTATAAATTTAAAACTAACAAAAAATTAATGAAACTAACTGTATATCCAAATGATACAACATGTAGAACAAAATAAACTACTCTAAGCAGTTACACAGTATAAGTTCAGTCCAAAGACAGAAAAAAAAAAAAAAAAGAAAAATGTGTTGAACATTACTTTGTATATTCTAAAGCTATTGTGTGTGTATATGTGGGTGTGAGTAGTATAGAATCTAGCAAATGAATAAACATGTTGCTGCTCTTTGGAGTCAGGGTTCATGCTGTCAGAGAAAGTGGGTTACAACAAAAGAAAGAAATGGGGAAAGGAGAGGCAGAGTCTTGTTGTATTAGACTAAAATTTGAGGCATCAGGATGAACTAGTGAACCTGCAAGTGAACTATATATAAATAACTATATATTCAGAACCACAAAGTGAATACACCTGGTTTCCAAATCTTGGTTCCTAAGTACTATGCCCTGTTAAAGCCATTCCCTTGCGTGATGATTCTAGGGTTGGCAAACGGGAAATGGATGGATCTGGGAGATCTTTTTTTTTTTCAGAAAGTAAGGTAGTAGTCTCTATCAGTCTGATTTCACACTGCTATAAAAAACTGCCTGAGAATGGATAATTTATAAAGAAAAGAGGTGTAATTGACTCACAGTTCTGTGTGACAGGGAAGGCCTCAGGAAACTTACAATCATAGCGCAAGAGGAAGTAGGCATATCTTATATGGTGGCAGGTGACAGAGAGTGAGCAAGAGCAGGAAAAATGCCTTATAAAACCATCAGATCTTGTGAGCACTCACTCATTATAATGAGAACAGCATGGGGGAAACTGTCCCCATGATCCAATCACCTCCCTCCCTTGACATGTGGGGGTTACAAGTCTCTCACTCGACACATGGGGATTACAATTCAAGATGAAGTTTGGGTGAGGACATAGAGCAAACCAAATCATACTTGTAAAATATTGGTAAATAATTTCAAAGGTACACAGGAGCCAGACTTCAGGAAGTTCACACTGGTTAAGTTAAATATATTTATATGTTAAAATATATTTATATGTTAAAGATATATATACAAGTTAAAAATATATATGTAACTTTGTCAATTTAATATATTGAATTTAAAAAATTCATGAATCAGGTGTTACTAAGAAAATATTATATACGTACACTTAAATGGGGGAAGGACAAAAGCTCTTCTTTGCAGCAACATGAAAAGTGAAAAGTGTAGAATAAGTAGTAGAGTGAGAAAAGCACTATTTTGTAATTCTCTATTAATAATTTATTCAAGCACAAACCACACACAGTTGCATTTCTTTGCACCGTTGTATGAATTATGCCCCTAATTGCAATTTTATTGCATGTTCTAAACCATTTCTAAATAGTTTTTACTCAATGACAATACTCATTATCACACCTGCATGATCTCAAAACTCTATATAAATTTTTAAGTATGAGATAATTTAATAAAAAGGTAGCTTCCCCACTCAAATTTTGCTACATTAAAAAATCATAGGCTGGGCTTGGTGGCTCACACCTGTAATCCCAGCACTTTGGGAGGCTGAGGCAGGATCACAAGGTCAGGAGATCGAGACCATCCTGGCCAACATGTGAAACCCCGTCTCTATTAAAAATACAAAAATTAGCTGGGCATGGTGGCACATGCTTGTAGTCCAAGCTACTCAGGAGTTTGAGGCAGGAGAGTAGCCTGACCCCAGGAGGCGGAGGTTCAGTGAGCCGAGATTACGTCACTGCACTGCAGCCTGGGCGACAGAGTGAGAATCCATCTCCAAAAAAAAAAAAAAAAAATCATAAATTTTAGATTCTGGAGGGAAAACAGCAGATAGAAGACAGGACTAATGTGCAACTCCCATTTACTCCCATTTGGATGGAGAAAATAGTGTGTGGAGACTCATACTGTGAGCTTTTGCTCTAAGAACCAACACAGGATATACCAGGAAAACGGAAAGAATTCACAGACCACTTGAAAGAAGTGGCTTGCTGCTGAAAACTCAGCAAGACAGTTGAAAACTGAGTTCCCAAAGAGTGAGAGAGGGAAAAGCCTGCCTCGGAACACACATCTTCACTGAGGAACCTGAAAATCCAGATCATGGGAGAAAGATTTAATATTCCCTAGACCTGATATGGAGTTAAGGAGCCAAGCAAAATATAAAAGTAGAAGAAACAGCTGGAAGAGCCCTGTAGGCATTCCCAGTTCCCAGCTCAAGCCCAGGGAAACCATCAGTGGTTTTATCCCACAAGAGTCCTTCAGAAAGACAGCCAAGGCAATTGGGGAAGAGCCACAGGGTGAAGGAAGCTTCTAGCTGAACTTAGTAATAATTTTGAATGAGCAGAATTTTCCTGAGCAGAATCCAGGAAGCTCAAACGGCAAGCGCAGATTTGAGCTTAGAAGCCATAGCCAATGGTACGGGCAGATGGGGAAGGGCAAGGCCTGAGAGCCCTGCTTGCTTTCTCAGTGGAGAGGGGTGTAGTTTAGTGGAAGATCTCAGTCCTGCTCCCCAGATGCCTGGATATAAACTCAGCACTATTGGTTGAGCACAGTGGGAATGAGACTGACCTTGTTGGCTGCCTGGGAGCTGCCCGAGGCCTATCACTGCCGACTTTCCTCCACTTCCCTGGTGACCTGTACACCATAGCAGAGGCAGCCATAATCCCCTTGGGAACATAACTGCATTGGCTGGAGAACCACCCTCTAATCCCCCCTTCCCCCCACCCCCCGCCCTGCAGTGGCCACAGCAAGCCGCATTCAAGGAGAAATCTGAGTTCAGACACACCTAACTCTGCCCCAACCTAATCATTTTTCTCTACCCTCCCTGGTAGCCAAAGACAAAAGACACAAAATTTTTGGGAGCTCTATGGCCCCGCCCATTGCCTGAGAAACCTAAGTACTTATCCTATCCAATGTAGGGCAAGCTTATATCCCTCTTCTACCACGACTGCTGGTGCTGTCTTGAAAGTGGCACCTCCTGACTGGAGGCCAACCATCTCAAGCCATTGCAGCAACTCATAACAGAACAACCCTGCTCCAAAGAAGAAGAAGAAGAAAAAAACAACTAATTCCACTGCCTGCATCACCCTGCCTAACCAGAGGTGCTGAGCTTGTCCAGCATTTGAGAAAACCGGAGCACTAAACACAACTACAACCAAGGACTCCTACAGAGTCTGCTTCACTCCCCTGCCACCTCCACCAGAGCAGGTGCTGGTATCCATGGCTGGGAGACCTGAAGACAGATCACATCAAAGACTCTTTGCAGACATTCCCCAGCACTAGCCCAGAGCTTAGTAGCTCCGGTGGGTGGCTAGAACCAAAAGCACAGTAATAATCACTGCAGTCTGGCTCTCAGGAAGCCCCATACCTAGGGGAAGGGGGAGAGCACCACATCAAGGGATCACCCCATGTGACAAAATAATCTGAATGGCAGCCCTTGAGTTTCAGATCTTTTCACTGAAACACCCTCCCCAATTGAGAAGGAACCAGAAAAATAATTGTGGTAATAAGACAAAACAAGTTTCTACAAACCTCCAAAAGATCACACTAGCTCTCCACCAACGGATCCAAGCCAAGAAGAAATCTCTGAATTGGCAGACAAAGAATTCATAATGTTGACTATTAAGCTATTTATATAGTTTGACTCTGTGTTCCCCCTCAAATCTTGTCACAAATTGTACTCCCCATGTGTTGAGGGAAGGATCTGGTGGAAGGTGATTGGATCATGGAGGCCATTCCCCCTATGCTGTTCTCACTACAGCGAGTGAGTTCTCATGAGATCAGATAGTTTTCAAGTGTTTGGCAATTCCCTCCTGCCTCCTGCTGCCATGTAAGATGAGCCTTCCTTCCCCATCTTCTTCTGTCATGATTGTAAGTTTCCTGAGGCCTCCCCACACATGTAAATCTGTGGGCCAATTAAACCGCTTTCCTTTAAAAACTACCCAGTCTCAGGTAATGCTTTATAGCAGTGTGAAAACAAACTAATAAAAATACTCCAGGAGGTACCAGAGAAAGGTGAAAATCAGCTTAAAGAAATTTAAAAAGAATACAGGATATGGATGAAAAAATCCCCAGAGAAACAGATGTCATAAAGAAAAGACAATCATGACTTCTGGGAATGAAAGAAAACTTAGAGATATGCATCACACACTGGAAAGATTCAGAAATAGAACTGAACAAGTAGAAGAAGGAACTTCAGAGCTCAAAGTAAAGACTTTTGGATTAATCCAATCCAACAAAGACAAAGAAAAAAGATTTTTAAAAATGAAAAAGCTTTTAAGAAATGTGGCATTATGTTTAACAACCAAACAAGAATAATTGAGTTTCTGAGGAGAAAGATAAATTTGAAGGTTTGGGAAACATATTTGAAGGAATAATTGAGGAAAACTCCACTGGTCTTGCTAAAGATCTAGACATCCAAATACAGGAAGCGCAAAGAACACCCAGGAAATTTATTAAAAAAAAATCATCGACTTGGCACATAGTCATAAGATTATGTAAAGTCAAGACGAAGGAAATAATCTTAAGAACTGGGAGGCAAGAGCATCAGATAACCTATGAAAAAAAACCTATCGAATTAATAGCAGATTTCTCAACAGGAAAGCCTACAATCCAGAAGGGATTTGGTTCCTATTTTTAGCCTCCTAAAGCAAAATGATTATCAGCCAAAAATTTTGTACCCAGTGAAACTGAGCCTCATAAATGGAGGGATAAATAATTTTTCAGAAAAACAAATGCTGGGAGAATTCACCACTACCAAGCCAGCACTACAAGAAATGCTAAAAGGAGTTCCAAAGCTTGAAACAAACCTCAAATGCACCAAAAAATAGAACCTCCTTAAAGCATAAATCTCACAGGGCCTATAAAACAATAACATAATGAAAAAAATCCAAGATATTCGGGCCACAATTAGCATGATGAATAGAATAGTACTTCACATCTCAATACTAACGATAAATGTAAATGGCTTAAATGCTCCACTTAAAAGATACAAAATGGCATAATGGATAAAAATCCACTAACCAATTATCTGCTGTCTTTAGGAGACTTACCTAACATATAAGGACTCACATAAACTTAACATAAAGTGGTGGGAAAAGATATTCCATGCAAATAGAAACCAAAAGCAAGCAAGAATAGTTATTCTTACATCAGACAAAACAGACTTTAAAGCAACAACAGTTAAAAAAGAGACATTATACAATGATAAAATGACTAGTCCAACAGGAAAATATCATGATTCTAAATATATATTCACCTAACACTGGAGCTCCTAAATTTATAAAACAATTACTAATAGCCCTAAGAAATGAGATAGCAACACAACAATAGTGGGAGACTACAGTGGATAAAATTATAAATTAACTCCAAAAGGAACCCCAAAAACTGTACAAATACATGGAAATTAAATAATCTGCTCCTGAATGATCCTTGAGTCAACACTGAAATCAAGATGAATATTTAAAAATTATTTGAACTAAATGATAATAGTAACACCACCTATCAAAATCTTTTGGATACAACAAAATCAGTGCTAAGAGGAAAGTTCATATCATTAAGTGCCCACATTAAAAGTCTGAAAGAGCACAAATAGACAATCTAAGGTCACACTTCAAGGAACTACAGAAGCAAGATGAAACTAAACCCAAACCCAGCAAAAGAAAATAAATAACCAAGATCAGAGCTGAACTAAGCGAAATTGAAACAACAATAAAAAGCAACACAAAAGAAAAATGAAACAAAGAGATAAATGAAACAAATCAATAGACAATTAGTGAGATTAACCAAGAAGAGAGAAGATCTATATAGGCTCCATTAGAAACAAAATGATAAATATTACAAATTGTTGTGTTTGCCAATGATATGACTGTACACCTAGAAAACCCTAAAGACTTGACCAAAAGGCTCCTAGATCTGATAAATGAATTCAGTTAAGTTTCAGAATACAAAGTTAGTGTACACAAATCAGTAACACTTCTATATGCAATTGCAACCAAGGTAAGAATCAAATAAAGAACTCAGCCCCTTTTACAACAGCTGCAAAATAACTAAAATACTTAGAAATATACCTAACCAAGGAGGTGAAAGATCTGTACAATGAAAACTATGAAACCCTTCTGAAAGAAATTATAGATGACACAAACAAATGGAAACACATTTCATGCTCATGGATAGGTAGAATCAATACTGTGAAAATGACCACACTGCCAAAAGCAGTATAAAAATTCAATGCAATTCTCATTAAAATATCAGTATCATTCTTCACATAACTAGAAAAAACAATCCTAAAATTCATATGGAACCAAAAAAAGAACTAAAATAGCCAAAGCAAGACTAAGTAAAAAGAACAATTCTGGATGCATCACATTATCCAACTTCAAACTATACTACAAAACTATAGTTACCAAAACAGCATGGTACTGGTATAAAAACAGGCATGTAGACAAATGGAACAGAATAGAGAACCCAGAAATAAAGCCAAATATTTACAGCCAACTGATATTCAACAAAGCAAATAAAAACATGAAGTGCAAAAAGGACAGCTTATTCAACAAATGGTGCTGCATTAATTGGCAAGCCACATGTAGAAGAAGGAAACTGGATCTTTGTTTCTCATCTTATACAAAAATCAACTTAAGATGGGTCAATAACTTAAATATAAGACCTGAAACCATAAACATTATAGACAACAACATTGGAAAAACCCCTCTGGACATGTTTTAGGCAAAGAGTTTATGACCAGGCACCCAAAAGCAAATGCAACAAAAACAAAGATAAATAGATTGGAATTAATTAAACTAAAAAGCTTTCTGCACAGCAAAATAAATAATCAGCAGAGTAAACAGACAACTCGCAGAGTAAGAAAAAATCTTCGCAAACTATACATCTGACAAAGGACTAATATCCAGAATCTACAAGGAACTCAAACAAATCAGCAAACATAAAAGAAATAATCACATCAGTAAGTGGGCCAAGGACAAGAATAAACAGTTCTCTAAAGGACATATACAAATGACCAACAAACACATAAAAAAAAATGCTCAACATCACTAACTATCAAGGAAATGCAAATAGAAACCACAATGTCAAACTTACTCCTACAAGAATGGCCATAATTTAAAAATTAAAAAAAAAAAAATAGGTGTTTGTGTGGATGAGGTGAAAGGGAAAACTTTTACAGTGTTGGTGGGAATGTAAACTAGTACTACCACTATGGAAAATGGTATGGAGATTCCTCAAATAACTAAAAGTGGAACTACCATTTCATCCAGCCATCCCACTACTGGGTATCTATCCAGAGAAAAAGAAGTCATTATATGAAAAAGACACTTGTAAATTCATGTTTGTAGAGCATAAAATAAAAATGCAAAAATATGGAGCCAGCGTAAATGCCTATCAACCAAGTGGATAAAAAAATAAGAAAAAATATATATATATATCACGTATATATATGATATGTATATCACATATATGTGATATTATGTATCAGATGTATGTATGTATCATATATACACACACATATACCTATATGTAATATACATATATCTCATGGAATACCACCCAGACATAAAAAGAAATGAAATAATGGCATTTGCAGCAGCCTGAATAGAGTTGATGACTATTATTATAAGTGAAGCAACTTGGAAAACCAAACAGCATATGTTCTCATTTATAAGTGGGAGCTAAGCTACAAGGACGCAAAAGCATAAGAATGATATAATGAACCGTGGGGACTCTGGGGGACTCTAAGTGGGTGAGGTACAAAAGACTACACATTGGGTACAGTATACACTGCTTGGGTGATGGGTGCACTGATATCTCAGAAATCACCACTAAATAACTTATTTGTGTAACCAAATGCCACCTGTTTTTCATAAACTGTGGAAATAAAGAAATTATAAATTTTTGATTAAAAATCATAGTAAATTCAATGTTTCCTGCCTATTTACCTTATTCATATTTGTATTACCATTTTTGTCATTTAGTTATAATAGTCAATAACTTTACATCATTTTCAGTGGGATAGTTTTATAGGATCATGTAGTAACTACCATAATCAAGAGAGAGATCATCCTCCTCACTCTAAAATTTTCTTTCTGTCCTTCTGCAGTTGACCACCTCACTCCATTCCTAGTCTCTGATCATCACTGATTTGTTTTTCTGTCGCTAGTGTTTTGTGTGTTCCAAAATTTTATATGTGTGTGTCATAATAAAATATGTATTCTTTTGTATTTGACTTCTTCAGCTTAGCAATATCACTATCTTAACAATATTGAATTTTTCCACCTATAAACACAATGTATTATTTCATCTTCTAATTGTTCATTGCAGATATCAAAATGTAATTAATTTTGATATTAACCTTATATTCTGTAACATGTTAATTTCACTTATTAGTTTCAGTAGTTATTTTGTAGACTGTTGGATTAACTATTCATAATTCTGTCATCTGTAAATAAGTATCACCTAAATTCTTCCTTTCCAATTGGTTTGCATTTCATTTTCATTTCATTTGTACTTCATTTTTTTTGCTTTATTGTGCTAACAATAAAGTTAAAAAGAAATAGTGAGTATAGATATTCTTTATTTGTTCCTGATTTTAAGTAGAAAGCATTTAGTTTTTCACTGTTGAACATGATGCTAGTTGTAGACTTAGAAAAAAGACAGTAAGAAAATTTCCCAGTATACGTAGCTTGTTTATAGTAAATTGTAGATATTCTGAATTTCATTATTTTTCTTTGAACAGTGTTTCCCTGCTTTTAAAACAATAAATGTAGATGGCTTTAAGCCAATTTAAATAGGAGTTTTCCTTATTTAGAGCTGGAAGATCTTAAGTTATATGATACATTTAATATCAACAAATGGCATATATAACATGGATCCCAGTAGACAGGGATCATAATCAATGATTAACATGTGAATCATTAAAGAATGTACAGCCACATTGTTAATCCTTAGAGAAAACTTACTTTTGGCTTGCACTTACTCTCGTGTGTGTGTGTCTGTGTGCATGCATGTTAAGGAAGTGGGTGTGTGGTAGAAGGGGCAGGACAGGATTATTTTGAGTGTTGTGCAAATTTAACATTGGCAATATATTGTTTTTGTAGAGATGTGATCTCGTTATGTTGGCCAGGGCGGTCTTGCACTCCTAGCCTCAAGCAATTATCCTGCCTCAGCCTCCCAAAGTGCTGGGATTACGGAGGAGAGCCACCACATCTGGCCAAAAATAAAATTTTAAAAAGCATTTTAATGTATGCACATATGTTAATGGATACATATTTACACTGTGTATAATTACCATGTATTTCTAATTTATGTTTATAATGTATATAATTATAGTGTTTATAATGTATATAAGTCAAAGAGTAATATAAAAAAATGTTTGTAGTACGTATGTCCCATTTAGATTAATACAATAAAAACATTTTAAGATGTAGTGGAATACATATTTGATTTTAGCCTGATGTTTTCTATTTAACCACATGTAAATACTAGTGGTATTGGCACAATTGAAGATCCAAAAATGTGCTTATGCTTCAAGGAGTCCCAAAAAAGGTGAGTGACACTTTGGGGAGGACAAGATTAAGTCTACCTCTTTGTATTGCCTGACTCTGGTTGTGGTATATTACCGCTTCCACGCTGTCTCATATGTAAACAACTAGATAAGCTCTTAAAGAGGTTTGAAGTAATTGTGACTCTCTGAATAAATTTAATAGGTGTTGAACAGGATAAAGAAGAGAGAAAGTTCCCAGGATTATGAAGAATGGAACAGGTGAGCAGAAAGAGCATGGCCTTTGTAGTCCGACCTGGTGACTTAACTAATTTTATAGCTTCTTCATGTTCTTTATAGCATTTAAAGAACTTATCTTCTAGAGGTATGAAAATTAAATAAGATTATAGTATTATGAAGTTTAATAAATGATAGGTTTTTATGATTCTTATAATAGATAATCTAACATAAGAATATAATGAAATTTATCAAGCTAAGAAATTATATTGTTAAAGACAATAGAAAGTAGATAATTTGGAACTGAATAAAATGGGATTTGTATCTGAATTAAACTAGTTCAATTGAGGCCTTGCTTAAAGCACAGACTTACTCTATAAGAAACTTAAATATTTAATTAACAGTAAAATAAAGATAGCCATAATAATTTTACTGTTTCGTTGTATTAAGCCATTTCTGTTTTGCTATAAAGAAGTACCTGAGACTGGGTAATTTATAAAGCACAGAGGATTAATTGGCTCACAGTTCTGCAGGCTGTACAGGAAACATGGCTTCTGGTGAGGCTTGGGAAGCTTTTACTCATGGCAGAAGGCAAAGCAGAAGCTTGCACATCACATGGCAAAAGCAGGAGCAAGAGGATGGAGGGGAGATGCCACACACTTTTTTTGTTATTGTTGTTGAGACAGAGTCTCGTTCTGTTGCCCAGGCTGGAGTGCAGTGACACCATCTTGGTTCACTGCAACCTCCACTTCCCAGGTTCAAGTGATCCTCCCAACTCAGCCTCCCAAGTAGCTGGGATTACAAGGGTGTGCCACCATGCCTGACTAATTTTTGTACTTTAAGTAGAGACAGAGTTTCATCATATTGGCCAGGTTGGTCTCAAACTCCTGACCTCAAGTGATCCACCCACCTCAGCCTCTCAAAGAGCTGGGATTTCAGGCATGAGCCACCATGTCCAGCTGGAGATACCACATACTTTTAAACAACCAGATCTCGTGAGAACTCACTATTATGAAGATAGCACCAAGGCATGAAGGATCATCCCCCATGACCCAAACGCCTCCCACCAGGCTCCACCTCCAGCACTGGGAATTACAATTCAACATAAGATTTGAGTGGGGACAAATATCCAAACCGTAATAGTAGTTATACAAACAAAAACAGTAAGCATACATGTTATCAGTTTGGAATTTAGTGATTAATTGCTTTAGGAACATACCTTTTGCAATAACTTTAAAAGATAATCCAGTATGATATTATATATGTATACACACAGCCATGTAAGATTTATATTTAGCAAAAAATTTATGCTAAAATGACTAATTTGGAGTCAATTCTAAATTTATTCTTCCTATGGCTCATGCCACCAGACAGGCATAATCATGAGGGATGTAAAAAGTTCCTATGAAAGCAACTCTGTCAAAGAGAAGGGATGATCAGAGAACAAGGTAAAACCTGCTCCTCGGGACAGAGATGGGAAATCTGGCCCAAATTTGAAAGCACAGCGAAAGAAAAGCAGACCTAAGAGGTTCAGCACACAGGACCTGTGTTAGGCAAAGAAAATAAGAAATGCTTAGTAGTCAATCTGGCTGACAGTTGAAATCTGGAGAAGTTTATGGGTGGTAATTGTCTATGTGGATTTTTTTTTTCCACAAGGGTTTCTCTGCTAGTGGGGAATCCGGGGCAGGGAGTGGATAGAAAGAAAATTTAAGGCAGAATACAAATAACAGAGGAGAAAATGGTGGAGCGTAATTCTGTATCTAGATTCAAGCAAAACAGGCTACTTTGGATAACAAAAAGGTGTCTTAGGTACTGGAGGAGGGTATCTTAGAGTTTATGGGAGAATCAGGTACCCTGTGAAATGTGGTTAAAGGTAGACATATTAATCTATGTGATTAGGGCCAGAATAAGGTAAGGTGTAGGAGTATGCACAAGTGATTTTCTCTAGGCAGCGATGTGTGTCCTTTTTAAAAAGGTAGAGCTTGTGTTAAGTGAATGAACATTTTTAGAAGAAACTTGTTTTTCTGTAGATGCAGAAGTAACGTCTTCTGTTAAAACTGTCCATTCCAGATCTGTAAAATAGATGTGTGGTAGACACATCATCTTTATTGCTCCATGACATTTTTCAAAATGATAGGATCCCCAACCCAGTAAAAATAATTTGATTCGCTGTGATTTACACAGAGAGAGAAAATCTAGTAGTTCTACAGGAATATTTTAAGAGAAAAAAATCACATTCTCACATGGACTCAAATTCATTAATAACAAAATACTGCCATAATTAATGAGGAGCTTTTAGAATCGCTATTTTTTAAAGCTGCATGATGTTTACATGTTTTGATAGATTGTTATGCTTGAGGGAGAAATGAAATGTGAAGATCACAACTGAATAATTCAGGGCTAGATTTCAAGGGTAGAAATTGTTTTACATTGATGAGGTGTATAGAATTTCTTTAGACTTTATAAAGAGCAGAAGATAAGCTTTCATTCATGTGATGACAAAACAAGACAAGTAGATATATTTGGGTACTCTAACTTTGCATAAAGTATGTGATCAGCTCCTTTCAGTGGAGTACATCATTTAAAAATGATTACTATCACAGCTGCTACAATGATGAAGGGGGTTCCGTAAGAGTTCTATTTCAGGTATATAGCATGTTATGACATTTTGTAGGATAGGTTTTTGCCTGCTTTTTCACCTGAAAAATTTAGATTACTCATCTATATGCCAATTACACCACTGAAGATGGAGATTTATGTCTCAGAACAATGTATATATTTTATAGCAACAGACTGGAGAGTGACAGCAGGCTAGTACACACTATTATGGAAATGGTAACCTAGGAATAGATTGCAAAGCAGTTCTTAATCGTATGCAAAAGGCACTCTCAGTAAGCTTGCAAACAAGACAAAACTATAAATTATACCATAACATATAAAAATAACAAATCATGATAGAAATCACAGCTGTTTCATGGTTGCAATGAAAAAAAACTTGCTAAACATGAAAAATGACTTAATTTTGATTTTATCCTTTTTTTCCACAAACTATAAGTGAAGAGACAGAAGGTGGTCAAGAAAAGTATATCCTGAGAGTCAAATCAAAGAAAATATGTCTTGTCTACACACTTCTATAAATAAAAATTAGAGAATATTTTTAAAGTAGCCCATTAAAGTACTATTCTGAACTGGGTAACTTGAAAAAATCACATAGAAAATATGTATTATGAGCTATGATTTTCTCTAGATGAATTTTCATAGTCTATGCATAATATAAATGAAATAGCTGTACAGCAAAATCTAGGTCTGAAAGAGTCAGAAGTTTCTGATGGTGGGAACCAAGTCATGACTTATGCATACTCTGAGTGTGCTTCCTGGATTGAGTAAACCTAGAATCACTCTTCCATTATAAAAGCATATTATATAGAACACATTCACTGTCTCAGCAGTGGTCAGCAAAACACATCATTAATAAAAAGAAATGCTGGAAGTAACAAAAACCCAGTTGTAATAATGATTATCGACAGTTACTGACCACGTATAATGTTTCAGGAATTGTTCTAAGCATTTTACATATAAAATTTAATATTCACATTAGCCTCATAAGGTGGGGACTATTTTTAAAATGTTATTTTTGGTGTGGTAAAAGCTGTATAACATAAAATTTACCCCATTAATAATTTCTAAGAGTACAATTCAGTAGTGTCGAGTGTATTCACAATGTTGTGCAACCAATATTCAGAACTTTTATCTGAATTTTTATCTGAAAAAAATGAAACACTACACTGATTAAACAACTCTTTATTTTCACCTCTCTGAAGTTCCTGACAATTACTGTCCTACTTGGTTTCTATGAATTTGACTACTCTAGATACCTCATATAAGTGGAGTCACATAGTCTGTCTTTATGAGTGATTTATTTCACTTAGTATAATGTTCTCATGGTTCATTCATGTTGTTGTGTAAAGTCAATATTTATTTCCTTTTTAAGGCTGAATAATCCATTGCATGTATATATCACATTTTGTTTACCTACTCATCTGTTGATGGACCCTAGAGTTGCTTCTCCTTCTTGGTTATTGTGAATAGTGCTGTTATGAGCGTGGGCTTGCAAGTGTCTGAGATTCTGCTTTCAATTCTTTTGTATATATACCAAGAGTAGAGTTGCTAGGTCATGGGGTAGTCATTTTTTACTTTTTCTAAGAAACTACCATGTTGTTTTCCACAGTGGCTGCACTGTTGCATATTCCCACTAACTGCACAGGGTTCCAGTTTCTCAGTATGCTCACCAACGCTTGTTATTTTCTAACATTTGTTTGTTTGATACTAGCTGTACTTACGGGTGTGAGGTGGTATCTTGTTGTGGTTTTGATTTACATTTCCTGACTACTATTTTTAGCCACATTTTTTCAGTTGGAGAAGCTATGCTACAGAGAAGTTATGTAATATGTGCAAAGGCACCCAGTTCAGGGTGGAGCTTAAAATCCAAACACTCTGCCTTCTATGCTTGAGTTTCTGACTCTTACTTTGCAGTCAGCAATTACAGTCATATTGAAAAAGTGGAGATTTCTGTGTAAGAGCAATTAGAACAGAGTAGCTGGTTGATACATACTGTGTACTGGAAATATGAAAGTAGAGAACAATAGACGGATTGTAAGTTCACCTTAATTGACACCAAAACTGATGAAGAGAAATGGTTGTTTTGTGAGAGATTGCACAAGTCAGTGTGTGAATGAAAAGAGTAATGGGTAATAAAGGAAGACTAGAAGCAAAACACTTTTCTTAGTCACATTTGGGTAGATTTTCTCTAGCTCACAACATGGAAATTGGTAATGTTGTCAATGTGGAAATGCGGCAAATCATACTAGCCTCACACTAGGTGTTATTTGTGACTTACGTGTAAACAACTGCTTGGATGAACGATTTAATTAATGTAATATTTAGGAATTTAGATTTACTCATTCTCTTTTAGTCTCATTTGTTGTCTTTCTTAAGCCGCAGGTTTTAAAGAAAAATCAGGATATTTTACAGTTGTATTGGACCAGGTGACACTCATTTAAACATTTCTGTCAAGACTCTAAAGTCTTTTTTTGGAAATTCAGTGAGTGGCACATAACTTAAAAATCAGAATGAATACTGAATAATTACCACCTATTATTCCAAGCTTTCTCCTACATCTTTCACATGCAATGATCTCATTTAATCCATACAAAACTACTTAACAAAGGTATTAACAATACTGTTGAGAAGTTCGATGTTATATGCAGTTATTATTTGAAGTCTAAATTCTACTTATGAAAAATACAAAATTCAAATCGGTTCTAATCTGGAGCAAAATCAGTGTTCTAAACAAGTAAGCCAACCCATCATTTATTTGTTTATATCATCGTTTAGTAATTTATCATACTTTAGTAAATGTCTTTCATTTATCAAACAAAAAACACAAATAAGACACAGGCTCTCATTTTAGTGAGAATGAAGTCAACTTAACATGGTTTGTACAGGAAATCTACAAATAAAAGATCATAACAAACTTCAGTGAATGGATAGGATAAACTAACTTCTCCCAGAACAACGGGAAAAAGTCAAATAAATCACAAAGATTATATTTTTAAAGACTCCAAGGTGTTGTAGAAACAATGACCACAGGATAAGTTGAAATTTCATAGAGGAGGACCGTTTAAGATAAGCTGACTGCCACTAGACTTCTTTATATTTATCCTGAGGTTTGGGTTGCATATGTGGGAGGCTCAATAAAAGATAGCCATTAGGATGATGATGGGGAGGAGGGGAGGAGGAGAATAATGGTGATTAACTGTTGCATAACATATAATATTTTTGTTTCTGGAAAGGTATGTTTCTCTGATTGTTAGCTCACTTGCAAAACCATTTTGACAGATATACTGAGGCCAATGAATAATTACCTCCTTCTATCATACAATGTCATCTCCACCCAGATCTCAGTTTGTTTTTGATACATCTTATGCAAAAGAATGCTCATCCTAGACTTTCTCACTATGGTTTTGGCAACGATGCATATGATAGCTCCAATAACATTACTAGACTATAGTTACCATTAATAAAAAGAGATTGTCCCTTCAAAACATATCCCAATTCTTCATTATACAAACAACATAAACAAGATTTTCCTTTATTCTTAATTCCCTCCTTACTATTATAATTATTTCAAAAGCTGTCATAAATTGTAAGTATACAAAGACAGCTGTTAACAGCATCATCTCTCATCTACAAATTTTCATGTTTAAATTCAATGAAACACAGTACTCTTATGAAAATCCTCAAGGTACAGTATAAAAAGGAAGGTTTTAAATGTGATTTTTGCTAAAGGCAAATTGCATTGAACCTTATTGGCTTTTTACTACACTAGAGCATTTTCTCTTTGAAATTTGCCAGTAGAAGCCTCACAATATTTTGTCAGGTATACTTTTTGTCTTAAATAAGTGCTGAGTCCTTTCTCCTTAGGGAGGAGTGGCTGGCAACAGAAACAAGATAATTATTCCTCGATAAATTTTTGTTTTCAGGACTTTAAAAAGTTTCTTTTAATTCTCCAAAGGTGTTCTGATGTAGCAGTTTTTATAAGGAAAACGTGTGAGATTTCTTTCATGACAGAAATGAACAGAGAAGAGTAGAGGAAATATTAATGAATCTAATGTCATGGATATGGAAAAATTTTTTGTGCCTCTTCTACCTTCCATTTCAAATATGATACATATAATATGTTGATCACTTATTTGAAACTAAAGACTTTTTCCCTTTGCAAGACATGTTTATATTTCTTTATTTTAAAGCTTCCATTCATTCTACGTCTTTCTCACCACACTTGTAGTCTTTCTGCAAGGAAATGAGTAAGTATGGCATATAATTCACACTTTCTCATATTTTTCACAAGGAATACCTTCTTGGGTACATCAGTAAAGTCAATACCTGTTAACTAACATAACAGAATAGTTCTGTGAATTGTTTTTCTGGCAG
The DNA here is from genome assembly GCF_037993035.2 of Macaca fascicularis. NCBI lineage: Eukaryota > Metazoa > Chordata > Mammalia > Primates > Cercopithecidae > Macaca > Macaca fascicularis. Next base: position 167,866,220 of record NC_088377.1, on the reverse strand, counting down.
CATGTTAGCCCTGGTGGTCCTTAAAGCCCATTGTAAAGAGTTGCTAAAAGGTGCCTTCAGGCTGAAGGTGGTGAAAAGGAAGAGGAGAGTACATTTGGACTAATATTACCTGAGATGCTTTAAGGATTGGATCTCATAGTCACTGACAAAAGAGACGCTCAAATGTCAGGATGCTCAGGGATGTGACCTCGGATTCCTTGCAGATACTTCTGTGTGTATCACTTACTGTGATTGACAAAACTTGCTGATGCCACATTGTCGATGGCTCTAGTTTTGAGGATGGCAATTGTGTTTTGTATTTGTGCTTCTGAATATCATAATTTGTCTTAATTTCTTCTTCTCTATTTATTAGGTTGATGCAAAAACCATCACAGCTTTTGCCATTACTTTTAAACGGCAAAAACTGCAATCACTTTTGCACCAACCCAATATGTGATCATTTAAATTTCATACAATATTTCAACATTGTGCCTTGTTATTAGTGACAAAAATATCTCTTGAATAAAATAAAAACTTCAGATTGGCTAATTTGTATAATATTCTTTGTGACTGTGAAGTCTGTTTTTAACAACAATCAAGAAAGCTTTACTATGAAAAGACAATACCTATTGCACCTAAAGTCTTAAGACAGCTAAAGGAATATTGTTTCTAAGTTTTTTTTTATTTTTAATTTTTATGGGTACAGAGTAGGTGTATATATTTATGGAGTACATGAGATGTTTTGATGCAGGCATGCAATGTGAAATGAACACTTCTTTCTGAAGAAAGGGATTTCCATCCCCTCAAGCATTTATTCATTGAACTGCAAACAATCCAATTACACTCTTTAAGTTATTTAAAAATGTACAGTTATTATTGGCTATAGTCACCCTGTTTTATTATCAAAGAATACTGTTCTTTTAATTGCAAAATTTAGATCTACCAACTGAAAGATTATAGGTGGTTACTTATGATATACCCTACAGCAAACAGGGTACAAATTAATTTTCAGGATACCTTATTAGTTCTGTGGCCAATACCTCCATACATATTTATTTCTGAAAAGCATCCTCTTGGCAGCCCTGAAGTTAGTGAAATGAGACCAGTTGTATTCATTTTGGTTTTCAGATACTATTTTAAGCAACTGTATTTTTTTACTCACGTAATTAAGTCCCTGGATAAATTGATGAAAGAAATAAAGTTTTACCTGAGTCTTTCTAAAGTAACTTGAATTTTCCCAGCTACCACTAGCCTATGGGTATAAACAAATCTACATTTATGCCAATACTATTGTCTTCTTGGTTCATCTTCTCTATCAGCTCAACTCTAGAATATTGGCCACTGTAGAAATCTTTCCATCCCTTCTAACTAATATGAGTATGCTCACACATTCTTTTGAACAAAGTCACTTTTTCTCGAAACTTTTGATGTTCAAGAGACAACTGCTGCCATTCAGTAGCCATTCCTTCTCCCTATTGCTGTGCTTCCCAGGCCTGAATTACATTCATTTTTGTAACCCTGGGAAGTATACAACATGTGACTCAATTGAGTTTTCATTTAAGTAAGACATAATTTAGATGTTAAAAAAATTAAGATGCTTAGGAATGTTAGGTAGGGTATATGAGTGCTACTTTTTTTTTTCATTTTTTAGTATTGAGAGTCATTCAGTACTGTCCAAAACTAAAACATGTAGTTAAAAAATAATTATTACTTGTGCTAAAAATTTAGATAGGTAAACACATATTTACTAAGGGCCTCTTCTATACCAGAGTCTGTACTGCATGACTGAGGGCTTTATAAGTTGGTAATACAAAGGACGCTGTGAACAGGGCAGCTGTGCCCTAAATCTGGAGGTGATTCTTCTCTGTTCTGTTTTAGACACATATTCCGATCATAAGAGAAAAGTAGAGGAAAAAATTCCCCCTGTAACCTGATTTTAAAAATTCTGTTGAAAATGACCTTGTGAGAACATCATATTATTCATATTGGGAAAAAAGGGCTTCTTTTCTGTTTCAAAGGGGCTTAGAAAAAAAAGGGATTTTGTCTATTCTTCAAAGGTCTACCTTTGTTTGGTTCACACAGAAGCTGCACAGCTGTTTCAACTGAACCTTGATATAGAATTTGCTGGAAAAAAAAATCCATTTGCTAAATCAAAGCAGTGTGATATTATTCCTCTACAATTATATAACAATTAGAGATACAGAGATTTCTGTAAGCATCAGAACTGGCTCTGATGCACTAACAAAACCCATGAGACAGTTCTGTAGGATTTTGGCATGATATTAACCTACAAGGACATTTGTCCTACATCTTGCCTTCCTGCATCCTCCCATCCTGGATCTCATCCCAGCTTCTGGATTTAAGCTACCAAATGTTGATTATCTTAAGGGAGATGTAGAAAGTACAATGGATAATCTGTTCTACTGATGTATTAAGCTTGATTTTAATGTGTCTCAAGCCAAAAAAATTTTTCTGTGCCAAAATTTATATACATATAGTCTTCCAGGAAACTTACCGGAGTGTGGTAAATTATTGAAATTATTGAATGAATTTGATTCATTCATGTGCAAAAGACAAACAGATCTAAATTTTGTAAAAATAGTAATTATCATGACTTTTCCAATAAGGATTTTGAAGATATGATTATCTTGTAATTTTACTTGGTGATGTATTTTGCTCTACTATAGTATTTGACTATACTATGTACAATTACGATTCATAATTATACATTTGCTGCAAAATCTGAATGTACCTTATTGTTGGTTTAGAAATGCACTTGACTTTTCCAAGTTTATACTCTAAGTTGCAAAAAGATGCGCAGATGAAACAACATCATACAACACTTCAAATTTAGGAAATTGCTAACAAAACAGGTACTTTGGGATATTATTTGAAATTGTATTTTTTAGTAAAATTTTTGAAGTATACTTACTTTTTAAAGTAGAAAAATCTCAAAATAAAACTGAAATTAGGAACAAGTCGGTTTTTTCTTTCTATGCCAGGCTCTTTCACTTAGGGCCTTTTATGTTGTGCCTCTCAGACAGAATTATCCCTCATAGGTAAAGCCTCCAAAAGTTTATTTCGGATTATGTCTAAACTACTTTGAAAAGAATTTTCTGTATGCATAGGGGCTGCCTGCCTGATGTTGGGTTTGCTCTGCTAGCCAGTAAGAATTATTTCAATCTGAAGATGATGGTTCCTTCCTCAAACTTATGCTACTTTTATCCCCATCAGATATTCATAGGAAAATCTTGACGATTAAGGTTATTCTGTCACCAGGCAAATGTGAAGGTTTACAGCACAGAGAGGAAGATGGGGAATAAACAAGGTTAGAATTCAGAAGCTAAAAATCTGAAAAAAAAAATCTTTCTATTGGCCTTATTCTAAAACATTTTTATTTTCAATTGAGCTTAGATAAAACCTTTGTACTTGGCATTATATGCACTACCCTGTTATTTTTTCAAGTCATAAATACAAATTAGAAAAACACAAAACCAAATTATGCATTTTAAATTGTGTACATATTTGTTAAAAGATGGAACTGTAACTTGGGATAACATTTTTGAGGTATAATTGAGAAAGGTATCAATTGTTTATTTAGACCCAGAATAAAGTAAGTAGAACTGGCATATTCTGGTGATATGCCATTTTCTTCTCTTTCTCCCAATTCGTTACAGTTTATGTAACTTTGGGTTATAGCTTCCACAGTCCGATTTCCAAATTTCCATCTATATGACTGATGAACAAAAGTGGTTGAGTTTAATCTCAAATGTCAATAAATTCATAGACTACAAATCATTTTTTAGTAAGAATTGTCGAGACACAATGGAAAAGACTAGAGAATATATTTCAAGTATTCCTAACTTCAAAGTACTAAGTTTATTGATTTTACTAGTAAGAAAAATATCCATTATTCTTTACAGTTTTAGGATTTTTAGCATCTGTGTGGTTGTGCTTTTAATTTTTTCCTGTATGAGGTAACTGCAATGTATGTGGATAAGTTATTTTACAATGACCTTTCTCTATGAACCAGAGTTATACAAATTCTAAATTTTAGAAACCCTCAGATTTCTAGTTTATGTCCTTTTGATGGGATCAAAAGAGGAAACAAATTTGATAATTGTCAAATAATTAGTACTAGAGACATTTTATATATTTATGTAATTTGGAGTATGGATAATGTAATGGTAATTTATTATTTGTTATTACTATATATTTCCATGTGAGATAGAATACATAGACATTTTATAACTAAGCATATTTTTCCTAATGATATTTTATATATACCATCATCATGCTAATTATAAAAATATAATAAGCAATAAGTAAATTTAACATGGTTAGCAAATATATTTCATTGATGACACAAGAGAAAGTCTTTTAGAATAAAAGATGCAGAATCCGCAATTCTTTTTCATTATTTAGACTCGGTAAATAAAAGTTGTACTATTAATTAAAGAGCACATATTTTCATGTTTTCTTTCTTTTAGATCATTTATAATTATATAAACCCACAGTTTTTTATTGGCTTCCAAACATGTTAACTTGTCAATGATAATTATCCTTAACATAATACAACCTACTTATTACAATCAAAGTTTAGGACTTTTAAAAGCATATAATGAGGATAGAGTGTATTAACTCTGTCTTTTAAGTATGCTAGACATTTAAGTCAATACCGAATACTATTAACAACAATTTTAGAGAATCAGAAAAAAGAACATGACTAGTGTTGACCAAATAGCAACTGTGATCATCCTACTGAGGCTGTATATCAAACAACAGTCTGTTCTTTAAATCACTTGGCACCCAACCCTGACTTTTATTAAATAAATGTTTCTTATAAAATTCTACAGAGAATTGATTTCTGCATAACATCAGCTCTTCTCTTATAGAACTATAAATATGCTGTTTTCATGAACTGTGTATCTGACCTTGAAAATAAGGTCAGGATTCAAAGTTATTGCATTTCAATTTCCTGAAAGAATGCCATGAAAATATATAGCCTCTTGTTACTGCCTGATTGTTACATTTGATAGGGCAGTCATGAAAATAAATGCTGTCTTGCATCATCAGAGTTTAGATGTATCTGCATGGATCTAAAGAGAACCACTTAGAAGCCAAAATGAAAGAAGTGCCATAAGTAGAATCAGAAATTTAATTTAGTTTGTTTCAGATTTTTATTTATTTTCACAAAAAATGGATGTTTGTGGTGCAATTTCCGGACATATTTCATGTAGGGCTCTGCTTGTGTTTTCTTAGAACAGAAGTTAAGTGAATAACAGAAGAAAGGTGGTTAATAAAGACAGAACATGGATTCTCTGATTTAATTTCAACTGTGTTTAGTCATAGGACAATTAATTTTTTTATATGTGTCACCATCTATGTGTATTATGTTGATTTTTGAACAAAAAATTATCCACATGGTTCAAATCCGGGTCTTTCTCTGATCAGACTATTAGGAAGCTCTTATCATATATGAGACTGTTTAATGTTACCTCCCAAGTTAAATAAGTGTGACCGTATGTGGTCTCAGCAGACTATAAAGCACATGTAAAGCCCTCTACTCAAAAATCTTTGGAAATATATCATTATAGCAGCAATGTGTTATTTCAGGCCTAGCTCAAGATTAAATTATTCTATTAAATAATATAACATGTACATAGAAAACATGCATAACATGCATAAAAGTTGCATATAACTTATGTATCAAAATCATAGCTAATAATAAAACAAACATTGAGTGTTTACTTCCTCAATTCTATCTTCATGCCTTCCCCTCAGAGGTAAACATGATTTTGAATTGTTTCCTTACCATCTACTGGCTGTAAATATAAGCCATCACATATGCATATGTTCCTAAACAATATTTTATTCATTTTTCCTGTTTTCAATGGCATTACACAATATATTTTCTTAAGCACTTTATTTTTTTCCTCAGCCAACAATACCATCCTAAAATTCATACATATTGTTGAATGTAGCTTTTGTTTAGTCTTTGTCAGTGTTATATAATTATATTCCACTGTTCGACTGAATATGCTATCATTTATTTATACACTATTCTCTGATGGATATATGTGGGGTTTCCAGTTTCTCAGTATTACAAACCATACTGTTATGAATATCTTTATACTTGTCTGCTGGAGCACGGGTGTGGACATTTTCTTAGGTCCCCTATATGTTTGGCTTTTTTTTTTTTTTTTTTTTTTTTTTTTTTTTTTTTGATACAGAGTCTTGCACCATCGCCTGGGATGGAGTACAATGGTGCAATCTCGGTTCACTGCAACCTCCGCCTCCCGGGTTCAAGCGATTCTCCTGCCTCTGCCTCCCTATTAACTGGGATTACAGGTGCCCGCCACGGCTCCCGGTTAATTTTTTGTATTGTTAGTAGAGATGGAGTTTCGCTATGTTGGCCAGGCTGATCTCGAAGTCTTGACCTCATGATCCACCTGCCTTGGCCTCCAAAAGTGCTGGGATTACGGGCATGAGCCACCGCGCCTGGCAATGTTTGGTTTTAAAAGATAATGTCAGATCGTTTCTATTGTGTGAGAATCACTTTTTTTTCTGCCACCAGCAATACTTACCCGATCATGTTACTTCTGCTCTTAACCAATATTTAGTATTATATGCATTGATAATAGACCCATTCAACGTCAATGCAATAGTAAAAAGTTGATTTATAGGGTTTCATGTTCCACATTGAAAATAACTTTTAAGAACTGCTACTTGAAAAGAGTATGATATATCCCTCCCTATTCAAAATACATGTGCAGGATGTTAGATTTCCCTCATAAACATATCACAATAAATTAAACACAGAAATAAAGGTTGAGAATCCGGTTGTCTCTTATTAAGCCAAACATTAATAGATTTGCAAAAATGTGAAGCAATGCTATTCTCTCACTGAATTAATTTTGTTTTGAAATCTATAGTACTTTTTATAAAATATATTTTTCTTAAAGTATAACACATCTGTTATTTTGTGAAAGACAGTAACGATTTAATCTATTCTCATATCTGTATAATGCACATATTTATTTAATAGACTTACAGCAATTTTAAATATATGAAAAAGTTAGTTTTTAATGAAATGAAATTTTAAAAGTTATTATTTTAATGTTTATTGTTCAGTGTTTTAATTTTTTACAGTGTTAATTTATAGATAACCAAATATCAATAGATATAACCCATGAAAACAAAAAGATATTTTGGGTCCTCAGTAATTTTTGTTTTTGTTTGTCAGCTTTATTGAGATATAATTTATAAAACTAAAATTTACCTGTTTTAAGCACGTTATTCAATGATTTTGCCACACGCACGCTGCTGTGTAATCATCATTGCAGTCATAACATAAAACATTTTTATTTCCCCAAAAGTTCTTCCTCCTATCCACCCTGGCGAGCACTCATCTGCTTTGTATCAGTATATCTTTGCCTTTTCTTGAATTTTAAGAAATTCAATCATATAGTTTGCAGTGTTTTCATCTGGCTTCTTTCACTTTGAATACTTTCGAAGTTCATTCATGTTGTTGCATCTATTAGTAGTTTGTTCTTTTCACTGATGAGTAGTATTTTATTGTTTACCTATACCACCACTTCTTCACACATATATCAGTTGGTAGGCATTAGTTTTCTTCAGTTTTGGGGTACTAAAAATAATGTTTTTACATGTATCCATGTCACATTTTTGTATAAAAATGCATTTTTTCTTTTGGGTTAAAAACCTAGAAATGGAATTTCTGGGACATATAATAAGTAATTGTTTAACATTATAAGAAACTTACAATGTTTTCCAAAGTAACTACCATTTTGCATCTTAACTAACGATGTATGAGAGTTTCAATTGTACCACATCATTTTCCAAAGTTGGTTTTGTCAATCATTTTAATTTTGGTCATTCTAGTATACATATTATAGCATTTACTATTTCTTAGATTTACATTTCCCTAATGACTAATAATATTACATATCTTTTTATGTGTTTGCCATTTGTATATATTCTCTGGTGAAAAGTCTCTTTAATTCAACATTTTAATTATCGGACTCCGTGCATTTTTATTACTGCATTAGGACTCCTCACTGATGCCAAAATCTGTGGATAATCAAGTACCTTTTACAAAATGGCATAATATATACATACAAAATATGTACATCTTTCCACATACTTTAAATCATTTCTATATTACTTATAATATCTACAACAATGCAAATGGTATGTAAATTGTTGTTATACTTTTTTGTTGTATTGCTATTTTAATGTATTTATTTATTTTTAGTATTTTCAAACTGGTTGGTTGACTCCACATATGCAGAACCTATGAATATGGAGGTTTGACTGTGTTTGTGTATTTAGGATATAAGTCGTTTCCTGAATATGTAGTTTTCAAATACTTTCTCCCATTCTCTGACTTGTTCATTTCCTTAACAGTGATTTTTGAAGAATATAAATTTTACATTTTGATAAAGTTTAATTTACTTGTTGTATCTTTCTTAAGAAATTCTTACCCATTCAAAGCCACTTGGGTTTTTCAAGTGTTCTATTTTACACGGTGTAATGTTTTTCCTGCTTCTTTTATGTCCTCAATCTATTTGGAGTTAATTTTGGAATATAATCTGTGGAAAAGATCAATTTTTGTATTTTTGCGTATGGATGTCCAATTGTTTCACCACTTCAGTTTGAAAAAATTATTCTTTGACCACTGAGCCACCTTAGCACTTTGTTGAAAACTGGTTGGTCATATATGTGGAGGTTTGTTCATGAATTCCTTCTTCTGTTCTATTGATCTATGTATGCATTTATTACATCAAACTACATTGTCTATTGTAGCTTTATAGTAAGGTTTAAAATTATATAGTAAAAATCCTCCATCTTTGTTGTTGTTATAATTGTTTGATTTATTTTAGATCCATTGCATGTAAACATAAAATCTTAGTTTGTGAGTTTGTACAAAAAAAAGAGTGATTTTAACTGGTATTTGTTGAATTTACAATCAATTTTGGGAAGGACTATCATCTAATAATATTGAGTCTTTGATTCATGTTTGGTTATATCTTTCCATTTCTTTGTACCTTTTAAAATTTTTCTTGAAAATATTTTGTGTATTGTACTATACATGTTTTAATCATATTTTGCCAATTTATCCCTAAGATTTTTCATTTTAATGCGATTTAAATGGTAGTTTTCTTTAAAAATGAATTTCCTATTTTTTTGTTGCTGAAATATAGAAATACCATTGATTTTGTACACTGAATTTGTATCCTGTGGATTGCTAAGTTAATTGTTTAGATCTTGTAACATTTTCTAGGTTACTTCAGATTTTCTATGTAAACTTTCATGTTATCTGTAAATAAAGACAGTTTTACATGTATCTTTCCAATTATCATGTCTTTTATTTCTTTCTCTTGTATTATTTCCCAGAACTATGACCTTCAATGCAATGTTGAAGAGGTTGTGAGTAAACACCCTTGTCTTTTTTCAAATCTTAAGGGAAAGCCTTCCATTCTTCGTAATTCAGTATGATGCTATTGATGGTTTTTGTAGGCTCTAGGAATGAGTCTGCCTCAGTATCTCTCCTATGCTGAATCTATGCCTAGAAAGGTTTCCATACCTAGAAATGTTCTATATCTAGAAAGTATAAAAAGCATTAAAGAGTGATGGATTCCAAGGGTGGCTGCATGGGCATTAGCAGTCAGCTACATTCCCTGCCTTTGGGGATCTGACAGCCACATTCTCATGGCCCCCTGAGATGGACATTTTTTGGAAGATACACAATGTAGCATTCTGTGAAATAATTTATATTTAAAACTTAGGACTCTCTCATGGAGCATAGACTTTAGAAAGGCTACTGAGGGAGTGAAAATGCCATTTGGTTGTTGCAGTATTCAGGTGAAAGATGGTGATGGCTCGGATTTAATGGTAATGGTAGATATTGTGGGATTTAGAATACATTTTGAAGGTAAAGCTGAAGGGATTCACTGATGTATTTAATGTGGGATAGTAGGGGAAGTACAAAGTCAGAGATCTATCTACTTTTAACTTGAGGTGCAGGCTGCTAGAGGACAAGTAGGTTTTGGGGTGGTAAGTCCACAGTTCAGTCTTATATATGTAAAATTTTAAATACTTATTGGAGACCTAAATGGAGATGTTGAAGGAAATTGCCTATATTAGAGAAAGTGCACATTTTTGCCTGGTTAGCCTAACAATGTGGCTAAGAAAATAATAGAGGCTGTAACAGTACAGTATTATGCCCTCCCAAGGCTAGTATATTCACAGAAATGCCACCTCATAAGTGTGGAGTCCACTTTAACTTCTTCTATTTTTATTTAATATTATTTTTATAACATTACTGTCGACAAAAGCTCACTGCAAAAGTAGCATATAAATAATGTGCAAAAATTATAATAATCATGGGAGCAAATTGGCATAAAGTTAAAAAAAGAATTTTTGCTTTCCTTTGATCATTCTGTGATTTGGAACAATAGTGAAAAGTCTTACAATTGTAAAAGAATGTCACTGTAGGAATTAAAGTAACTAAAAAATCCAGTAAATATAGATGTTGATATAGCTTAGCTACATTATCTCAGTTGATATTTCAACTGTAAAATGCTTTGCTTACTCAATATTAAATTTGAAAATGCAAGGATCATATGGTCCATTGGAAGACCACATGGTGTGCTGGGCAATGCATTGTCCTGTTCCAGGATAGTCACAGAAATATTTTGTTGTAGCAAGTTCTTAATAACAAACTCAGTGGCTGCTTTAGGTTCCCCTGATAGGACTGAATCAATTTCCTCACAAACATAGGCACTGATATAAATATGGCCACTATTCCATAAAGTTTAAAATTCAAATTCATGTCATTTTCTTTAATGGCATGTCACTTAACATATTGTGCAAGCTTCCATGTTGCAGGTAAAAATACTGAACACTTATTTCTGAAGTGAATGTTTATGGTTTGTGATGTAAAGGATTCTAAAATTCTAAACATTCTAAAATATGTGTCAGATTCTGTGGAAACACAGAGCAGTAAATCCTGTAAGTCAGTTTTGATCTAAAATATACTGCCAGTCCTTATTTTCTTTGCAAGTTCCACTTAAGATTTCATGTAGTTGATGCTATGGAATAAAATGTAAGTGATTCCACACACACAAAATATTAGTTCCCATGTGTTAGGAGATCATCGTTTGTATTGAAACACTGGAATTCTTCATATGTGTTGGATCCAGGCAATGCTAAACCTCCATCACCCTAATTTAATTGTAGGAAATCCAATTCATTGAGCACTTTCTTAATTTTAGGTAAGATGATAGAAACTTTTATATCCGTTATATCATAGGACAATGTTTCCATGTTTTTGTTATTGTATAATTTATACACAACAAAATTCAATATTTTAAAGTGTGCAGTTTCTGAAAGTTTTGACAATATATGCAGTTGTGAACTCAGCACAATAATCAAAAAATAGAGGTTCATCATGGCCCTAAATTTCCCCTTCCTTTATACACAATCATGCCCTCCATTCTCAGCCTATGGACACCATTGACTTGTGTCTTATTCCTACAGATTGGTTTTCTAGAATGTCATATAAACTAAACTATGTAGCATGTATCCTTTTGAGGCTGGCTTCTTTTACTTAACATGGTACATTTGATATTAATCTACATTATTGGTGTATCATTTGTGCATTTCTTGTTATTGCCAATTAGTATTCAATATTTTGATGCTTAATTTTAATTAAGTTGAGGTACTATGGTATACACATTCACATGTTTTGTGTGAAGAAATTTTTATTTTTAATTTGTTAAACAGCTAGGAATAGAATTTCTGGGTCATATGGTAAGTGTATATTTAATTTCATAAAAGACTGAAAAATTATTCTCTGAAGTGGTTGCTCCAGTTTGCATTCCCATTAATGATGTATGAGAGCTCCAGTTGCTCTGTATTGTCACCAGTACTTGATATGGTCATTATTTTATTTTTAAAGCCATTCTAATAGGTTGTGGTGGTATCTCATTGCAATTTTAATTAGTTCTAGTAAAATTTCAGTTGGTATCCTAAAAGAGGTTATGGATAGCCCATATGTAGAAATTTCATAGTCAAGTACTTTATTTTAGTTTTGGAAAGTTTAATTAAGTTCTATGTCAATCAGTGTGCAAATAATACGATTAAGGTTTTTATTTCATCTCTCTGCTTCTCTCTCTTCATTGTTATGAAGTGTCATACACAAAATGGCTACAATTCTAAAGCAGGGAAAAAGAGACTAGGGCTTTCCTAATAAATAATTCATATGATTGGATTTTGAATATTTGGGAAATTGCCAAATGACTTGTTATTTTTTTCATATCCTTGACACATGAAATATAACTTTGATATAGTTTGGATGTTTGTCTCCTCTAAATCTCATGTTGAAGTATGATCTCTGATGTTGGAGGTGGGGCATGGTGAGAGGTATTTGGGTGTTAACGGCTTTGGTGTCCTCCCCACAGTAATAAGTGAATTTTTGCTCTGTCAGTTCATGCAAGAGCTGATGGTTTTAAAAAAGCCTGGCCTCTCTCTTGCTCCCTCTCTTGCCATGTGATGTACCATTTCCCACTTTGCCTTCTTCCACCATGATTCTAAGCTTCCTGAGGACTCACCAGAAGCAGATGCCAGTATCATACCTCCTATAAATCCTGCAGACCAATGAACCAAAATAAACTTCTTTTCTTTATAAATTATCCAGCCTCAGATATTTCTTTACAACAATGCAAAATGGACCAGCACAACTTATTCAACTAAAAATATTTTTACCTGGCAATGAAGGCCAAAAGATCTTAGAGCAAACTTCATAGATAGATACATGAAAGAGCACCCATACAAATTTTCTACTTTTATGGACTTCAAAAAGGAGAACTTTTTTTATGTTAAAAATCTATTAAATTCCACTACATAGGGATGAGTTATCAAAATTTATGGTTACCTAATAGGCTAGTACTTTCTGAGAGACAACTTAATGAAAGCATATCTCATTATAAATCCTCCAAAAGAGAATAAAAAAGAGCAAAATACTTTTTAAATTTTCTAATATTTTTCTAGGATCCATGGGGAAAAGCTTCATGGGATATGCAAGACAATTGCTTTAAGCTACCTATTGAATTTTTTGTCTTGCATTTGTTTTGGAGAGAATACATATCAAAAATGTAGGCACAACCAAAATCATTATGCTCAAGAAATACATTAAAGAATAAATGCATGTAGATTATGAAACCATTTTTGAAATGTTAATATAAGAAGAGGCATGCAGAGGTATCAGAACAAAACATAAAAATATGGAAAGTCAGATTTTTAAAATGCTCACATTATTTAAAACTTTCATTTAGTAAGGAAATTAATATAGGAACAATTTTATCAAAATTTATGAAAAATAAGCACTTACTCTTGTTAATAAAAACTACATAGGTGATTTAAGACAATATGCCTTTCCTTTTACTTATAGAAAGGGCAAGGATATGCATCTGTTTGACTATAGTTAGTTTTGTTTGTTTTGAACTTATTGATTAAGGTAGTGTAAGATTTTTCTTAAAAAATTAATTATAAAATGCATTCATATAATTTGTGTACTCAATTATATTGTAATTAGTGTAATTATAAAGGAGATAGGGGGTGTGGTTCACCACATACCACCTGTGGTATTACTTACTCAACGTTATTTTAAATCCACTCACTTTTTAAAACTTAAATTCCGACTTCATCCTCATCTCAAGTAATAATATCTATAAAATCTTGTGTGTAAAATTTAACTCAATTATTTTTTATTTGCATTAAAATAAACACATTTTTCCTGTATAAAATATTTGCTTATGAGCAAACTAAAATAATTTCCCATATCACTAGTAATGTACAGTATATCACTTACTGGTACAATACTAGAGTTATTTTCAGCACTAGTGTCTTTCCAAATTATGTTAACTGACATTGTAAGATATTTAAAATATAATAATGTATTTCATAATTTTAAAGAATAAGTTGTTTTTGAAGCTTAAGACAAAATAGAAAATTGAAATCTATACATGTTTTTATTTTTATGGTTATAGATTACAACTACATATATGTAATAAAATTTATATAGTAAGATTTTGCAACCTAAAAAGATGCCTAGGTGAGCAAAGAACAACTTTTAGAACTAAAGAATGGTAATATTATATTGGCATTGCATTTTAGTACAAAACTAATTTTTGACACATTCTTTAGGGACTAAAGAATCGCAGTTTTACTGAATTTTATTAATTAGAGATGCTCCCTCCATATGTTGTGCCTATTCAAAATCATTATAACATTTATTCAAATTTTAATACAATATAGACATGTGTAAGTATGATCAAGAATAGTTTTAAACTAGTTTTAATTGCTTCTAGTGTGGTGTGTACTTTTATAAAGCTCATATTTTAATGCGAACTTCAAACTTTGTTAAACCTTAGGTAATCATTTTTCCCCCAAATTGCTACATAAAAGCTAGAACTGTTAAAGAGAGAACAGATCGTGAAAAACAATCAAAACATCCCTGAGAAGACCTGCTTTTAATGCTTTAATAAATAGTTGAGTGTAACATAGTATCCTTCAAATTTTACTTAGCACCACACTTCTAGTGCCATAGCTCCATTTGACCCTATAAAATGCTGTTAATGGCTCTATTTACTATAATTTATTGCTACCAAGGTGGAAAGCCACAATGCTATGAAACTAGTAATGCAGCAATATGCAACCTCAAACTCTGTAACATGGCTATATTTTGAAATCATTAAAATGCAGATGAGGATTAAGCTAAAGACTGATTTTGTGATTGCTTTTAGGATATTGAATAGTTCTTAAAATATGCGTATGGGTGAATGTGTATAAATAACTTGCATATTAGCGTATTTTAAAATTGCTCTGATGGGGTGGGTGTTTTCTTCGGCCCATGATTTCCCAGTTATTTTTAAAATGTTCTGTGATTCATCAAGTAATCATTTAAGTCCCTGGTTTCCACTCTTATAATTACAAATATATAGCTCTCTACACTTTTTCCATGAATTTTCGGGTGTTACCTTTATGTGATATTTAAAATGTTCTAGAACTGAGAAATGTTCCCATTATAACATTTTGCATCACCTGTTTGCATCATATTATTGTGGGGTATTTAAAATCAGTAGATATTATTGTTCCAGGCAAACTTTTTTAATGCTATCTATTCATATATGCATACATTAACAAATGCTTACATCTATATAAAATTTCTTGGATCAAAATCTTGACTTTGTGTTAACCTGTTCTTTCAGGATATGAATGAAAACATCTCTATGTCTAGAGAACATGCTTATTATCTACAGGACAAAGCACCACATTATCTAGTCTATTTCTATAGAAATTAAAATCTCTTGAAACATTAAAATGTGATATTTCAAGGTAGAATTGATTTTTTTAGGAGAATTACACATATTCTTCATATTTGATAGTCACCCTCTCTCTGTTTGTAAAGGTTGCAAATTTTTTATCCTTTCTTTGGGCTTCCTGCTTTTACTTAGCTCAATGCCCCTTAGAGGCACTAAATGGACGAAAGAGGGTCCTTCACAAACCACTTAGTTTTCTTCCATTGCTCTATACCCATTGATCCATAGACACTGTATTTTTTACAAAATGTTATGAGAAAATTATTACTTCTTACACTTGTTAGAATCAATGATAAAATTCTGGGAACATCTCGACATTATATTTCTCTTTTCACTCTAAATTGTCTCAACCACGCCAATGACCTCAACTACTTTATATATTCATCAATAGCTTTCAAAGATAAACATTCCCTTCTGACCACTTTTGAGCTACAGGCTCTCCACTCTTCGGGTCCGCTTTGAAACACGTTAAACTTAGTATTTTCCAAACCCACGACTTTTTTCTCCTCAGCCTAATATGCTCCTGCCCTCCTGTTCCCTTTCTGTGTTAATGTGTATCACTATGGCACTTGAGTACTCTCTAAACAAATGCAGTCTTCTAGCTGGCTTCTCGAATTTCAGTCTTGCTTTCTTCAGTTTTATTAACCACACTACAACGGAAATGTGATCTGTTTAAAAGATAGGTCTTAACCTACAATTCACTATTTTAGAAAAATTAATACTTCAAAAACATCTATAGATAAAGTTCAAACACCATGGAGGAGCATACAGTTCCTACCTCAGAGAGGTGGAGGGACAATCTTGCATACTCCTTGCTTTGTATCTCTTATCAACTCACTTCTGCCTTTGGGTTATGTTCAGCCATTGGGAAACATTGTAGGGGAACAGAGTCAAGGACTAGAGTTAGAAGAGGAGAACCATACTGCTTTAACTACTATAATTTTGTAACCCATTTTGATATACATATATATATACACACACACACACGTATACATATGTACATGCACACACACATATTTTTTTCCAGGAAGTGGAATCCTTCCACCTTTATTTTATTTTTTCAAAATTGCTCTGGCTATTTAGGCTTTTTTGTGGTTCCATATGAATGGTAGGATTATCTTTTAAATTTTTGTAAAGATTTACATTGATATTTTGATAGGGATTACATTGAATCAGAAGATGGCTTTGACATATATGGACATTTTAATGAATTAAAGTCTTCTAATCCACGAAGACAGGATATCTTTCCATATATTTGTGTCTTTTAAAATTACTTCAATAAATGTTTTATAGTTTTCAGTGTATAAGTCTTTTACATCCTGGTTAAGTTATCCCTAGATACTTTATTATTTTTAATGCTATTGTATATGGAATTTTTAAAAGTTTTTTTGAACATTTCATTGTTAGTGTGTATAGAAACACAACTTATTTTGAATATCAATTTTTATCTGCATGTTTACTGAATTGTTCATTAGTTCTACCAGTTGTATGTATGTGTGCGTGTGTGTGTGCAGGCAGCAACCTTAGGGTTTTCTACAAATAAATTTATAAAATTATGTCATTTGCAAATAGAGATGATTTAATTTCTTCATTTTTGGTTTGGATGCCATTTATTTCTTTTTCTCGACTTTTTACCCTGGCTAGGTTCTCACTGAATAGAAGTGGTGAAAGTGAGCATCCTTACCTGCTCCTAATCTTAAAGGAAAAGCTTTCAGTTTTTCACCACTGAGTATGATGTTAGTTGTGGACTTTTCATGTATGACCTTTATTATATGAAGGTAAATTCTCTCTATACCAGTTTGTTAAGAGTTTTTATCATAAAAGAGTGTTGAATGGAACAGAATAGAGCATAGAAAAGTATGCACATGGGTACAGTTAACTGATCTTTGAAAAGAGTATAAAAAATAAACACAACAGGGGAAGAATAGTCTCTACAACAAATGGTGTTTGGAAAACTGAATATCACATGCAATATATTGAAATTAGAACCAGAACCTTGTCTTATACCACACATAAAAAAGATGCAAAATTATTAAAGATTTAACCATAAGATTGAAAACAGTAAGAGTCATAAAAGAATACATGGGGGGATCTTCCTGACATTAGTCTTGGCAATGATTTTTTGTATATGACACTAAAATCACAAACAACAAAAGTCAAAACATAGACAAGTGGTACCACATCAAACTAAAAAACTTTGTACAGTAATGGAGCCAATCAACAGAGCTTAAAGTCACTCAACAGAATGGTAGAAAATATTTGCAAACTACATATCTCACAAGGGTTAATATCCATATATATAAGGAATATCCACTATTCAATAGCAAAGACACAAATAACCTGATTTAAAAATAGACAATAGACTTGAATAGTCATTTCTTCAAAGGAGACAAACAAATAGCTCACAGGTATATTAAAAGATGCTCAGTGTCACTAATCATCAGGGAAATGCAAATTAAAAACATGATGAGATACCACTTTAACCCTTTAGGATGACCACTATCCAAAACAGAAAAAAATAAAACATAAATGTTGGCAATGATTTGGAAAATTACAGTCTTTGTACACTATTGTTGGGAATGTAAAATGGTGCAGCAGCTATGAAAAATAGTCCAGAGGTTTCTCTAAATTAAAAATAGAACTATCATATGATTCAGAAATGCCACTTCTGGGTATATATCCAAAATAACTGAAATCAGGATTTTGAAGAGATGTTGGTACTTCCATGTTTATTACGCTAATGTTCAAAATAGCCAAGATATGGAAACCACACGAATCTCTATTGAAAGATGAATGAAAAAAATGTGGCAAATACACACAATGAAGTCCTGTTCAGTTTTAATAAAGAAGTAAATCCTGAAATATGTGACAACATGGATTAACCTGGGGGACATTACGCTAAGTGAAATAAACTAGTTACAGAAGGACAAATACCACGTGATTCCACTCATATGAGGTATACAAAATAGTCAAACTCATAGAAACAGAGAGTAGAATGGTGGTTGTCCAGGGCTGGAGTGAGAGGGAAATGGGTAGGTGCTGTTTAATGGCTATGACATTTCAGTTTCAGTTATGCAAGATGAAATAAATTGTAGTGGATTATTGTGTAACATCGTACCTATCATTAACTATTCTGTATTGTGCACTTAAAATTTGTTAATAGGGTAGAACTTATCTTAAGGGTTCTTTTCACAACTTAAAACAAAACAAAAACAACATACGAAGAGAGAGAGAAACTAGGGAGCAAAATCTCTTTCCTTGTCTTTTGAAATTACTGCATGTTCTTTGTGGTTCCTACTAAGATGGGACACAGCTGTCCCATTTTGCCAAAGCTGTCCTCAGCTTACGTAAGGTTTCCTCCTCTCTTTGTACCTCCAGCTCAAAGAGTGGTAATAATTTCCTGCAGTTACTAATCTCTGGGCCTTTTCCCATTCATTTTTTTTGTCCTCCTTGCTCCCCAATCACCTTTTATTCTAGTTGTTATTCCTCACTTACCTGACTGGAATGGGCTCCCTTTACCTGACTGAAACTTGAATGATAGAATTTTTATGTAAGTACCTCTCAATCTGATCTCAGTGATTAAAAGTAAGGACCTTATTAGAGCCAGGCTTGCCTCATCTGTATAATCATTAGTCATTTGGGCAAATCCTTCACAACTTTCTGGGCCTCTTTTTCCTCATCTGACTATCTGGGGATTCTAACACCTGCCCCACAGGATGGTAAAGGATTAATTTAGAATTAATTGAGAAATAATTTAGAATTTAGAATTAAATGCGTATTCATCACAGTACCTAGCATTTGGAAAGCACTCATTACCTGGCATGTTGTTGTTCCTTCAAGGACTATACTACCACAGCTGATGCACTCTTGAAAGCACCACCTCTTGGCTGGAGGCCAACCAACACACAACTAGTACACTTGACAAAAATACAACCAAGGACCCTCAGAAAATTCCACTTCACTCCCCTGCTACTTCCATTGGGGCAGGTGCTGGTATCCATGGCTGAGAGATCTGAAGATGAATCACATCACAGGGCTCTTTGTAAACATTCCCCAGTACAAGTCCAGAGCTCAGTATCTCTGCTTGGTGGCTAATCCAGAAGAGAAATAACACTCACTGCAGTTCAGCTTTCAGGAAGCCCCATCCCTAGGGAAAAGGGGAGAGCACTTCATCAGGGGAATACCCCATCGGACAAAAGAACCTGGACAGCAGCCCTTGAGTCCCAGATCTTCCATCTGACATAGTCTTCCCAAATGAAAAGGAACCAGAAAAACAATTCTTGGTAATATGACAAAACAAGGTTCTTTATCACCCCCCCAAATATTACACTAGCTCACGAGCCATGGATCCAAACCAAGACAAAACCTCTGAATTGCCAGAAAAAGAATTCAAAAGGTCAAAAATTAAGCCAATCTAGGGTTTTGAATTAACCCAATACAACAAAGACAAAGAAAATAATTTAAAAAAAAACAAAGGAACAAAGCCTCCAAGAAGTTTGAGGTTATGTTTAATGACAAAACCTAAGAATAATTGGTGTTCCCAAGGAAGAAGATCAATCTAAAAGTTTGGAAAACTTGTTTGAGGGAATAATTGAAGAAAACTTCCCTGGTTTTGCTAGAGATCTAGACATTCAAATATAAGAAGCTCAAAGAACACCTGGGAAATTCATTGCTAAAAGATCATTGCCTAGGCACATAGTCGTCAGGTTACCTAAAGTCAGGACTTCGGAAAGAATGTTAAGAGCTGTGAGGCAAAAGCCTCAGGTAACCAATAAAGGAAAACTATCAGATTAATGGCAGATTTCTCAGCAGAAACCCTGCAAGCTAGAAGGGATCGCAGTCATATTTTTAGCTTCCTTAAGCAAAATAATTATCAGCCAAGAATTTTGTATCTAGCGAAATTAAGCTTCGTAAATGAAAGAAAGATAAAGTCTTTTAAAGACAAACAAATGCTGAGAGAATCTGCCACTATCAAGTCAGCACTACAATAACTGCAAAAAGGAGTTCTAAGTCTTGAAACAAATCCTCAAAACATACCAAAATAGTATCTCCTTAAAGCATAAATCTCACAGGATCTATAAAATAACAACAGAATGAAAAAAATCCAAAGTATTCAGGCAAGAAATAGCATGACGAATATAATAGTAGCGCAAATCTCAATACTAACATTGAATTTAAATGGCCTAAATGCTCCACTTAAAAGATACAGAATGGCAGATGGATAAGATTTCACCAACTAAGTACCTGCTCTCTTCAAGAAACTCACATAACACATAAGGACTCATATAAACTTAAGGTAAACGGGTTGAAAAAGATATTCCATGCAAATGGATACCAAAAGCAAGCAGGAACAGCTATTCTTATATCAGACAAAACAAACTTTAAAGCAGCAGCAGTTGACAAAGACAAAGAGGGACATTATATAATAATAAAAGGACTAGTCCAACAGGAAAATATCACGATCTTAAATATATATGCACCTAACATTGTAGCTCCCAAATTTATAAAACAATTACTGCTAGACCTAAGAAATGAGATAGCAACACAATAATAGTAGAAGACTTTAATAATCCACTGGCAGCACTAGACAGGTCATCCAGACAGAAAGCCAACAAAGAAACAATGGGCTTAAACTATACCCCAGAACAAATGGGCTTAACAGATATTTGCAGAACATTCTACCCAACAACTGCAGAATATACATTCTATTCATCAGCACCTGGAACATTCTCCAAGATAGACCACGTGTTAGACCACAAAACAAGTCTCAACATATTTAAAAAATCAAAATTATAGCAAGTGCTCTCTCACACCACAGTGGAATAAAATTGAAAATCAACTCCAAAAGGAACTCTCAAAACCACGCAAGCACATGGAAATTAAATAACCTGCTCCTGTATGATCATTAGGTCAACCATGAAAGCAAGATGGAAATTTAAAAATTCTTTGAACTGAATGATAATAGTGACACAACCTATCAAAACTTCTGGGATATAGCAAAGGCAGTACAAAGAGAGATGTTCATAGCATTAAATGCCTACATCAAAAAGCTTGAAAGAGCACAAATAGACAATCTAAGGTCTAACTCAAGGAGCTAGAGAAACAAAAACAAACCAAATCCAAACCTAGCAGAGGAAGAGAAATAAAGATCAGAGCAGAACTAAATGAAATGGAAATAACAGTAACATAAAAATACAAAAGATAAATGAAACAAAATGTTGGTTCTTTGAAAAGAAAATTAAAATTGATAGACTATTGATAAGATTAACCAAGGAAAGTAAAGAGAAGATTCAAATAAGTTCAATAGAAATAAAACAGGAGATATTACAACCAATACCACAGAAATACAAAAGATTATTCAAGACTACTATGAATACCTTTATGTGCATAAACTAGTAAACCTAGAGGATGAACAAATCCCTGGAAATATACAACCATCTTAGATTAAACCAGGAAGACATAGAAACTCTGAACAGACCAATAACAAGCAGTGAGACTGAAATGGTAATAAAAAAATTGCCAATAAATAAGTCCAGGACGACCTGAATTCACAGCTGAATTCCATCAGACATTCAAAGAAGAATTGATACCAATAAGAAAAAGAAAACTACAGACCAATGTCTCTGATGAACATAGATGCAAAAATCCTCAACAAAATACTAGCTAACCAAACCCAACAGCATATCAAAAAGATAATCCACCATGATCATTATATCAAAAAGATAATCCACCATGATCAAGTGGGTTTCATACAAGGGATGCAGGGAAGGCCTAACATCCACAAGTCAACAAATGTGATACACCACATAAACAGAATTAAAAATGAAAATCACATGATCATCTCAATAGATACAGGAAAGCATTTGACAAAATTCAGCATCCCTTTATGATTAAAACTCTCCTCAAAATTGAGAAGGGACATACCTTATGGTAATAAAACCCATCCATGACAAATCCACAGCCAACATTATATTGAATGGGGAAAAGTTGAAAGTATTCCTCCTGAGAACTGGAACAAGACAAGGATGCCCATTTTCACCACTTCTATTCAACATAGCACTGGAAGTCCTAGCCAGAGCAAACAGACAAGATAAAGAAATGAAGATCATTTAAATCAGTAAAGATGAAGTCAAACTGTCATTGTTTGCTGATGATATGATCATATACCTTGAAAACACAAAAGACTTATCCAAAAAGTTCCTATAGCTGAAAAATGAATTCAGCAAAGTTTTAGGATATGAAATTAATGTACACAAATCAGTAGCCCTGCTATACACCAACAGTGACCAAGCTAAGAAACAAAGTAAGAACTCATCTCTTTTTACAATAGCTGCAAAAAACAAACAAACAAACAAACTTAGGAATACACTTAACCAAGGACGTGAAAGATCTCTACAAGGAAAACTACAAAACACTGCTGGAAAAAATCATAGATGACACAAACAAATGGAAACACATCCCATGCTCGTGGATGGGAAGAATCAGTATTGTGAAAATGACCACACTGCCACAAGCAATCTGCAAATTCAATGCAATTCCCATCAAAATACCACAATCACCCTTCAAATAACTAGAAACAACAATCTTAAAATTCTTGTGGAACCAAGAAGAGCCCATATAGTCAAAGCAAGACTAGGCAAAAAGAACAAATCTGGAGGCATTGCATTACCCCAATTCAAACTATACTATAAGGCTATAGTCACCAAAACAGCATGGTACTCGTTTAATAACAGGCATATAGACCAATGGAACAGAATAGAAACCCCAGAAATAGAGTCAAATGTTCACAGTCAACTGATCTTAGACAAAGCAAACAAAAATATAAAATGAGAAAAGGTTACCTTATTCAACGAATGATGATGGAGTAACTGACAAGCCACAAGTAGAAAAATGAAACTGGATCCTCACTCACCTTATACAAATATCAACTCAAGATAGATAAAAGACTTAAATCTAACACCTGAAAACGTAAAAATTATAGAAGATACATTGGAAAAACCCTTCTAGACATTGGCTTAGGCAAAGACTTCATGACCGAGAACCCAAAAGCGAAGGCAACAAAAGTAAAGATAAATAGATGGGACTTAATTTAACTAAAGAGCTTCCTGAACAGAAACAAATAATGAGCAGAGTAAACAGACAACCCACAGAGTGGGAGAAACCTTCACGACCTATACGTCCAACAAAGGACTAATATCCAGCACTTACAAGGAACTCAAACAAATCAGCAAGAAAAAATAAATCCCATCAAAAGTGGACATGTATAGACAATTCTCAAAAGAAGATATACAAATGGCCAACAAACACATGAGAAAATGCTCAATATCGCTAATTATCAGGAAAATGCAAATTAAAACCACAATGCAACACCACCTTACTTCTTTAAGAATGGCCATAATCAAAAAGTTAAAAAATAATAGATGATAGTGTGGATGTGGTAAAAAAGGGAACACTTTTACACTGTTGGGAATGTAAACTAATAAACCCACTATGGAAAACAATGTGGAAATTCCTTAAAGAATTAAGAGTAGATCTAGCATTTGATCCAGCAATTCCACTACTGGGTATTTACTCTGAGGAAAATAAGTCATTATATGAAAAGATACTTGCACAGACATATTTATAGCAGCAAAATTTGCAATTGAAAAAATAAAGTACCAGCTCAAATGCCCATTAATCAAGGAGTGGATAAAGAAAATGTGATACAAATACACACACGTGTGTGTGTGTGTCTATGTGTATATACTACTCAGCCATAAAAAGGAATGAAATAATGGCACTTGCAGCAACCCAGATGGAATTTGAGACCACTATTTAAAGCGAGGTAACTAGAATGGAAAACCAAACATAATATATTCTTACTCATAAGTGGGCACTAAGCTACGAAGATACAAAGACATAAGAATGACATAATGGAGTTTGGGGTTTCAGGGGAAAGAGTGGGAGGGAGTGAGGAATAAATGACAACACTTTGGGTACAGTGTACAGTGCTCAGGTGATGGGTACCCCAAAATCTCAGAAATCACAACTAAAGAACTTATTCATGTAATCAGACACTACCTGTTCCCCCAAAACCTATTGAAATAAATAAAAAAAAAAAAGTTCAAAAGATCTACTGCACATCAAATAAATAAATAAATACATAAATAAATAATAAATAGATAAATACAATGTTATTCAAAATTAACACCAAACCTTCTTGGCTTGTTGTTTGCAGAATCTATTATTTTATTCTTCTTAAAATTAAAAATATATAATTGCGTTTCTCTACCTGGCACTATTCTTGTAAAATTTTCTGATTTCTTAAAAGTAACTGACATATCTTCACGTCTGTGTTACCACAATGCCCTGGAATAAATTTCTTCTGGCAGTAGAACTTAAACTCATTTAGAGTAGGGAAGTGGTCTTGCAAAATTTCTTCACCTTTTGGATTTCAATTATTTTTGATCAATGTTGATTTACACTTTAGTCCAAAGTTCAAGTTCTTGGCAGAGGAGATTGATTCTAATTCTTGTGTTGTAGAAATGATGCATTCTGACTTCTATGAATGTGGCACACACACACACACACACACACACACACACACACACACACACTTACTTCACCTTACATATCCAAGAAAAGAAGACTAGTGGAGGATAACTTTCTCAAATATCTTTCCTCACTGATTGCAATTCTAGAAATTATCAGAGGAGCAGAGTGTCATTTTTTTCCTTAACCTTTTTTCAATTTAAAGGCAATGAGGAAAAGAGCGAATAGACTACTGAGTGACTACCAGGTAAAAAGTACCCACTGATTAAGAATTTCTATGCAAGACCTTGACTTCACATATGTGAGACTTATTTTTGTGTGTACCCATGTCGAAGAAATGAATTTTGCCCCTAGATGTAAGAAAGCTCATTTTCTTTTTGTTTTCACTAAATTACTAATTTTGTGTGTGTGTATGTGTGAATTGAATAACTAAAAAATCTCATATCCTTCCTAGAGTGATTACATGCCTAAGAGAAAAGCTGTAAAGAAATTTCAGGAAAATAAATATGAACATTCCTATTATCCTGTACACATCTGGACACTGCAAAAACTTGAACCTTCCATAGATATTGTTAACCATGAATAGACAACACATTTCTATCAATGGCTGGCAACGTAGTCAATCTTTAATATTTCATTTAATGAGCTACATAAAAATCATCTTTATTGTGGTTGATGCTTTGTTATTTTTATTTTTGAAAACCACAAACTTGCTGTAAATTTTCTTTGCCAGGGAAAATGCTTTAATTCCATTTAACTAATTCTATTGGTTATATTTAATTTCAACTAAAGATAAATAATACCCTAAAGCTAATTAAAATAAAATGAAATAAAATAGATTGTTGATGAATTAAACCTTAGATAATATAAAATTGCATGATTTCCTGTTTGCTTTTTTGCACAGGAAAACGCTAGGTGTGATTTAATTCCAGCAATCAATGAAATTCATGTGTTTGTTTTATAGCTGTCCTCATACTTCATGGTTGTTTTTAAATTGGCAACTTTCTTCTGTTATTAAGCCACTGTTATGGTTAAATAGTAACTACCAGGGAGCCAAGGGAGTCATTAATAGTTAAGTTTTAGCAAAGTCAAAAATTATATGGGAGCCAAGGAATAATACTTTAAGTTGTCTTAGAATTACGCAGTATCTAGAATATGGGGATCATTAGAAAATTACTGATTTTTAAAATTAGTAATAGTTAATGAAGAATATCAATTTTAATTGATATATTTAATTGATATATTAAGTACTTCGATAATTTATTAACCATTTATACATTTTTTTCGTGTGTCATCTAACAACCCCAGTAGTAGCAAACACATGCCACTTACTAAACTTAAATTTTAGTGTATAATATTTAGGTAAATTATAATACATTCATATTATTTGTTAATTTTCCTGATTATTGAAGAAGTATTTATTCAGTGTAGGAAATCAAGATTACTGAAAGAAGTATTTAAAAATAAAAATCACCTGTTATTCCAACTCTCAGAAATACATGATTTTGCAAGTTTAAAACACCTGTATACATCTAAATCTACATATACACACATGTACCAATGTATAAAGGTATCTCTTTTTTTTTTGGAAACAGGGTCTCAATATGCTGCTCAGGCTGGTGTCCAACTCCTGGCCTGAAGTGATCTCCCATCGTGGTCTCTCAAGCTCCTGAGTTAAATTAAACCTTAAGGCCATGACATGGAGCCAGACATTTCTTACATTGTAAAACTTCTTCAGTGACTTAATATATTAAGGTTTTTTAGTTCTTATATATTTCTAATTTATTTTACTAATGATTTGAGTGACAATTAGCTACCTTCATATACAACAGTTTGAAAAGATATCAGTATTTATAACTTTAAAAGATTTCCAAGGTCAGTTTTTTTATTGCTGTGGGGCAAATACAGTTAAACAGAATTCATTACTCTAAAACTTCTCAGAGGCATTCATATGCTACTATGTCTTGTGAATTTTCAAAGGAAATATAATATAATCTTCCTCAACTTATTTTATCATGAAATCCTGCCCTTTTTTCCTAGGAGCATCTTATGGGACTATATTTCCTTCAAACACAATTGGGAAAATGCTGACTCAGGCATCTGGCCAGATTTTCAAAGAGAGGTTAGATCTTGAGAGTGAATTCTTTAAATAATTGACTTTAGCCTTATTGTGGTGTTCAGGCATTCTGAAATACAGTGGATCTTTCCTGAAAAGATTGCTATTTTGACTTGTGACTATAGATTTGTCTTTTGGGTACAATTTCATTCATACTTTTGCCACTGATATTAATCTGGCACCATTTCTGGTACATAATATGACATAATAAAAATACATTGATTATATAAATAGATTGTTAGTAATGTTTAGGATTATGAAGAGTATAATGATAACTATTGTGATGAACTGAAGGAGGAGGTAGACGAGGAGGTTACCATTTATTTATTTAGTTCACAACTATTACAGTAGGAATTATATATATATATATATACACACACACACACTCACATACATGTAATTTAATCTCCTACATAATTACCTCCCCTCCTTGGCATAGGTATCCCTTTCCAACTTACGGATGTAGAAACCAAAGAGTATGTTTGAGTAACTGGTCCAAAGTTATATGGATAGTAAGCCAAATATTTCGTGAATATTATGGCTGATTCTATAGTTTCTGAGTATTTTAGCTGCTGTTTAATCATTATTCAACATATCAATAAATGGAAGGAACATAGCAAAAACACACACACAGACACACACACACACACACACACACACACACACACAGTTGGCCCTTGAAAAATGCAGAAATTAAGGACGCCATCCCTTGCCCAGTTGAAAACTGCGTATAATTTTTGGCTTTGCTAAAACTTAACTACTAATAGCCTACTGTTGACCAGAAGCCTTACCAATAACATAAACACCCAATTTATACATATTTGTATGTTATATGTATTATACATTGTATTCTTACCATAAAGTAAGTTAGAAAAATGAAACTTTTATTTATAAAATCATAAATAAAAATATATCTACTCTGAAAGTGGATTATCATAAAGGTCTTCATCCTCATCGTTGATATGTTGAGTAGGCCGAGGAGGAGGAGGAAGAGAAGCAGTTACCCTTGCTCTTTTAGGGGTCAGAAGTCAGAAGAGGTGGAGGAGGTGGAAAGGGTGATATAATTTTCATTGAAAAAATTTTGAATCTACATGGGTCTTCACAGTTCAAGCCCCTGTTGCTTAAGCTATTTAGGATCATGGAATGATGTAAAATTCTAACATGAATAATTAAATAATAAAAATAACTTGAATAATTGAAGAGTTCATAAACCTCACTAATGAAGGTGGAGACTAAGTCCTAGAAAATTCAAATAATTGAATTTCTCAAATTCTGTCTGATGTCTTCAAAATAATTGTTAAACAGACAATGGAATATTAAAATCATGTGAGATATAAATCATACTAATAAAATGAACATGTCTAGAAGCATAACTTATCTAAAGAATATGAACATAATTTTGCATTTACCTCTGTGTTATTATCTAGCCTGTTTCTTCTGTTCCCTGTTGAGAAGCAAGCCCAATCCCAAACTTTTTACTTACCATCCTCTGGCTTTGGTTTACTAGTTGTATTACTCCAGTCTCTCATTGCTATAAAGAAACAGCTGAGACTGGGTAATTTATAAGGAAAAGAGGTTAGGTTTAATTAGCTCATGGTTCTGCAGCCTGTACAGAAAACATGACAGCCGCTCAATTTCTGGGGAGGCCTCAGAAATCTTACAATCATGGCAGAATGCGAAGGGGAAGCCATTATTTCACGTGGCCAGAACAGAATAAATATAAAGAGAGGCGAGGTGCTACACACTTTTAAACAACCAGATCTTGTAAGAACTCTATCATGAGAACAGCACCAGAGGGGTGGTGATAAGCCATTCATGAGAAACCACCCCCATGATCCAATCACTTCCCAACAGGCTCCACCTCCAGCATTGGGGATTACATTTCCACATGAGATTTGAGTAAGGACACATATCTGAACCAGATCATTCCACCCTTGATCCTTTCCAAATCTCATGTTCATCTCACATTGCAAAATACAATCATGCCTTCTCAATAACCCTCAAAGTCTTAACTCATTCCAGCATTAACTCAAAAGTCCAAAGTTCAAAATCTCATCTGAGACAAGGCAAGTCCCTTTAGTCTATTAGCCTGTGAAATCAAAAACAAGCTGGTTACTTCGAAGATACAATGGTGGTAAAAACATTGGGTAAATAATCCTGTTCCAAATGGGAGACATCAGCCAAAAGAAAGGGGTTACTGGTCCCTTGCAATTCCAAAACCCAGCAGGGAAGTCACTAAATCTTAAGACTCCAAAATAATCTTTGACTCCATGTCCTATATCCAGGGCAAACTTGTGCAAGGGGTGGGCTCCAAAAGCTTTGGGCAGCTCTGCCCCTGTGGCTTTCCAGGGTTCATCCTCCAAAGCTGCTCTTAAGGGCTGGCACTGAGTGCCTGTGACTTTTCCAGGCTGAGTGCAAGCTGCTGGAGGATCTATCATTTTGAGGTCTGGAGTATAGCGGCCCTCCTCTCACAGCTCCACTAAGTAGTGCTTCAGAGGGGACTCTGAATGGGGGCTTTAACCCCATGTTTCCCCTCTGCACTACCCACGTAGAAGTTCTCCATGAGGGCTCCACTCCTGCAGCAGGCTTCTCTCTGGACACCCAGGCTTTTCCATACATCCCCTGAAGTCTAGAAAGAAGCTCCAAAGCCTCAACTCTTGTACTCTGTGCACCCACAGGCTTAACATCATGTGGAAGCTAGTAAGGCTTATGTCTTGTACCCTCTGAAGAAGCGGACTGAGCCGTACGTGGACCCCTTTCAGCCACCTGGAGCTGCAGTGGTTGGGACTTGAGAAGCAGTGTCCCCAGACTGTACAGGTCAACAGTGCCCTGAGCCTGGACCAGGAAACCATTCTTTCCTTCTAGGCCTCTGGACTATGATGGGTGGGGCTTGCCATGAAGATCTCTGAAATGCCTTTGAGGCCCTTTCCCATTGTCTTGGCTATTAGCAATTAGCAAGTGGTCTCTCTTTACTTACGGAAATTTCTACAGCCAGCTTGAAATTCTCCCCTGAAAATGGGCTTTTCTTTTCTACAACAGGGCTGAGCTGGAAATTTTTCAAACTTTTTATACTTTGCTTCTCCTTCAAATGTAAGTTCCAGTTTTATGTCATTCCTTTGCTCATGCTTATGAGCATAGGATGTTAGAACAGCCTGACTATATCTTGAATGCTTTTCTGCTTAGAAATGTATTCCACCAGATACCCTAAATCATACTCTCAAGTTCAAAGTTCCACAGATCTCTAGGGCAGGGACACAATGTTGTCAGGTTCTTTACTAACTCAGAGCAAAAGTGACCTTTATTCCAGCTCCCAATAAGTTTCTAATTTCTCTCTGAGATCTCCTCAGTCCGGACTTCACTATCCATATCACTATCAGCATTTTGGTCACAACAATTTAACAAATCTTTAAGAAGTTCCAAACTTTCCCCCACTTTCCTGTCTTCTCCTGAGTCCCCCTCCAGTCTTCCAACATCTGCCCATACCCAGTTCCAAAGCCAATTCCATGTTTTCAGGTATCTCTATCACAATACCTCACTACTGGTAGCAAGTTTTGTATTCCTTCTCACATTGCTATAAAGAAAATACTGGAGACCAGGTAATTTATAAAGAAAAGAAGTTTAATTGGCTCATGGTCCTGCAGGCTGTACAGGAAGCATGGTGGTATCTGCTTGGCTTCTAGGGACACCTACAATCACGACAGAAGATAAAGGGGGAGCCAGCATTTCACATGTCCAGAGCAGGAGGAAGAGAGAGGGGGAAAGCTACTATACTTTTTAACAACCAGATCTTGTGAGAACTGTATCGTAAGAATACCACTAGGAGGATGGTGCTAACCATTTACGAGAAACTGCCCCTATGATCCAACCACCTACCACTAGATCGCAAGTCCAGCATTGGGAATTACCCTTCAACATAAGATTTGGATACGGACACAGATCCAAACCATATCACTATTTCTGTTTCACACATATGTGTTATTAGTGTATTGATTATTTTTGTTTTAGGAATATGTAAACATGTTGGATAACCATATAGAGTCTTTGCAACTAGTTTTATTCACTCATTACATTACCATAATTCATCCACATTTATGGTTACAGTTGTAACTTTTATTAATTTTCACTGTTAGGTAATATTTCATTGTGTGAACACTATTTTTTGTTTAGTCTATTGTAGAAAGACTTGAATAATAGTTTCATTTCTGGGAATTTCAGTGTTTATTAAAAATATACTGACAGAAATTTATTTTTAAATATATAAATGGGCACATTACAGAGTGTCTCCTTTATTCTTCATGTATCCCAAACTCTATATTTTTCTATATCCTTGACTTTCTGTGCTACAATTTTTAGCTAACTAATATTATTTCTTTGGTTGTGTCTTTATACAACATTTGGTTACTTTCAAACTTGTCATGTGAGATCATCTTAGTGTTGGAACCCATTTTTTTTTTTTTACTATGCATATGGATTATTTTACATTCTGGTATCTCCACATGGACAGCCAAACTGTCTCTGTTTCAGTTGAAATTTGGGGCTCCTGGTATCAATGTCTGCCCTCAAAGCAACCTGACCTTTCCAGTGTGCAAAGACTGCCCTGGTCTAAGCTCACACATCACTTTTCAGAAGTTCCTCAGTATCATAATGGGAAGGTTTTCTTTACTTATTGTGGGCCCAGTAATCCACTTGACATGATCTTTCTACTAAGATCTAATCAACTTTTTCAAAATTTATTTATTCTAGCAGATAATTCTACAGAATTTTTAATCCACCATATTGCTATTAACTAGCAATTTGATGCTTCATTCTGATCTTGACCCCTCTTTGGATTTTGATAATGGTGCTAGCTGTATTCTTGTACAAATGCAACTTGTTCAGAGCATTGTGGCCTGACTTTGTCTATGACACAAATTCAAAGGTTGTGCCTACCAAGGTCTAACAAATTCAGTTATTAAGAGTGATGTAAAGAGTATATTTTTGAGAAGACTGTTTTCCAGCTACTATATGTACTTTCCTGTAACCTCTCTTCCAGAAGATTACCTACTTTATAGTTACTTGCCTCTGAAATTTCACACAGAAATTTGTGATAGCCAAACTCCAAGAAGAGAGATTTTTTTAATGGCTCTGTAAACATGTTGTAAATATGTGGTGGAGGGTGGTTGTGTGAAGAAGAAAAAGAAAGATACTTTCCCTGGTCTGGTGAGGGAAATGAAATATTCTATTTTATTACATTTCTGAGAGATTAAGCAGTAAGAGAAGCCAGTTGTATGGTATATCTCAGGTGATTCAAGCTTAAGTCCTGGGCTTCCCTCCGTAAATCTTCCTTTATCCAACAGAAGTGAAGGAAGCAGATTACAATAGGATGGCAAGGGATTACTGTGGACCGGATTGCTGGAGGGATTAGTGGGGGTTATATGGTAGTGTTTGAGCCATGATTCTAAAATTGTTGGTCACAAACTCTTGGTCATATGCATTGCATATAGGATTCATATGTAGGAGTTATAATGTTAGAAAAATTTCAATCGAGTTTTAGAGTCTAATAACTCTAGTAGAATAATTTTGTTTCACTTTTGTTCAAAACATTTGAAAAATATTGTATCATTTGCTTGTCACCATTTTTTGGGACCATGTGATCATCAAAATTGTGGAGAACATTTACAAGTAGAAGAAGGAATTTCTTTCCAGGGGAAGGAGATGAAGTCAGAGGAGTTTGTAAAAATCCATTTATGGACAGATACTCATACCACCTATTCTAGTCATTCCTGTGTAAATCAAAATAATAATTGTTTACTAGTTGCAGCATCATTGACTAGTTTATTTCAAGGTTAATTAAAAATCCAATTCATGTCTAGTTTTGGCATAAAATCCTGCACAGGTAAGAAGAAATTGGCATTGTAAATTGGCAGTCCTTATGTGTATTTGAATTGCTCATTTTCACTGGATACTTCTGTTAATTATTTTCTATTAGAACTCTTTCAATTTTGTGTTGGAGTACTTCTTTTTTATGTTAAAGGATATCTCTAATATAGACAGTCTTGTAATTGAATATTTCATCCCCTTGAGCTTCTTTAACTAATATAAGAAAAAATATAGTTTTAATTAAAAAGACTATACCAGTTCATAAAACATTCATATATATTGAAATTATCAAGCTAACCTAAACTATTGAGATCACAAAATTTAAATGTACAGTTATAAATGTTATTTGGGAATGCATGTTTTCCCCCTTCCAAAAATGCATGGCTGTCATTTTATGAGAATATTTTTTCATGTGCTATATTTTTCTAACTTTTATATAATCCCCAAAGAATGAAGTAATTATTTCTTTAGAATGCCATTTGGGTCATTAATGACAATACTGAGAAAAATATAATTTTGTATCTTTAAATCGTTGCATAAAATATCCCTTTTGAAATAAACTTAAAATAAAAGTAAAAAGTTATTTCTAGTTATCACCTAGTTATCTGATATACTAGTGCAAATAGACAAGTTAAGGACAAGTGCCTACTGTGTTTTTCCTTTAGTAAGTATAGACTTTTAAATGTGTATATGATAATTTATGCTTCCGAAGCTGTAAACTGCAATTATATGCTATAGTGACAGTTATCTCACAGGTATTGGTTTGTTAGCTAAGTATTGTATTAATTAAAAGATACATCAATTTATTCATTTATTATTTAATTATCATTTATCATGTATTACAGTTCTAGTACTTACTGTGTACTAGGGGCCATGATCTTTCATTTTAAACACGTGTAATTTTTTTAATGTAGTTTCTATAAGTTATCTAAATTATACTAATATTATTTGTGTTATAGGCATATATATTTCTAGGGAGACCCTCACTCATTGGAAATACATGGGGAAAGAGTATCTGCACGATACAGACTTTCAACATAAAATGTCAAATTGTCTTCCTAGAATGTTATCAATTTGCACAACTGCTGGTACTGTATGTGAGTCCTATTCCTAGCCACCAAATATTGTGAAGGTGATGAGAGACAGAAAATATAGTTAACATGTTATATATGAATGTTATATTATATATAACATGTTATATATAACATAATTGTACAATATATAATATTATATAACACATTATATATGAAATATCTGTGTGTCTATCTATCTAATCTATTTATAAAATCTGTCTGTCTCTGACCCGCAGTCTGCAGCAACCAGCCCTGGAAGCCAACTTATTATCTATAAGTCAGACATGTACAAAATCAGACCACTATCTCTAGCAACCAGCCAAGTAAGCCAAACAATAATCTCTGTGGCAGCTGGTCCCAAACTACCAGAGCTTGATAAATAACTGACAGATTCTTTTCTTTTTGCCTCTACTTCTAACTTAGAATAACCAAAGAGAGCCAAATATGTACCACTAACTAATCATATAAAAAGCTCTGCTTCTAGTTCACCCACCTACAGGTTTCCTGTGGTAACATGCTTCCAATCGGGGAATACTTGAAGCCTTCCCTTTTTTCTACTCTAAAGCTTTCCCACTTCCCTGCTTACATTTGAGTCTCTACCTAAAGCAAGTGATGGTGGATGACTCCCTTGCTATAGCAATCTCTGAATAAAATGCCTCTGCTTGTTCTCATTTGGATGGTTTCTGTTTATTTCCACACAGGGTATAATTACATTGATTTTTATTCTCTAAACAAAATAATGGTATTTCTTGATTATGCTGACTTTTATATTTGAGTGAATGAGCATATTTTCATACCATCATTCCTTTTATATTTGAAAATTTACTATTTTCTTGTTGACTTTTATTTCACTTGCATTACATTATAATTACATTATATTTTTAACCTGTATTACTAATTTTATAACTATTTTTGTATAACTATTTTTACTAATCCAAGAGGATTCATTATATTTTTTCTATTTATTTTAACATGTATTTTATTTTTAGTGACATTGTTGGGATTACTAAGCAGAAAATTCTATCACCTACAAATACTTATGAGTTTATCATCTCATTTAGATAGCATTTGTATTCTTTTTTACTATTGCCTGTCTCTTCCAGACAAACATTTTTAGAAAGTGATATTAGCAGCATTCTTATATTTTCCCTCAGCTAACAGAAATACCTTTAGGAAATCACCAATAATGTTGTTATCTATCATTGTTTTGGCATATATGTTAATAAAGTACTATTCTATTTCCAGTTTCTTAAGAACTATTATAAAAATTATTGCCAATGCCTATCAACTATTTAAGTATCTCTCTATATAAGTGATTTATCTGTTGACCTGTTGAAGTGATGAAATATAATAATGGATTTCCTAATTTAAATACAGACTCTTAAACTGTATTTAATTATTACAGGATTAATACAGTGCTAAATTAAATTGGGAGAGCCTTGAGAATTTTATTATGTAGTTCTTTTTCTCTAAAAGTTAAAAACATAATATAAAAGTCTAAGCTATTATAATAGACTTCCCTTACTCTTAGTGGTTATCTTCCAAATCTAGAGTATAAAATAGTATCCAAATCTAGAGTATAAAATAGAGTATACAAATAGTATCTATTTGTCTCCGCTTCAACAGGACTTACAGAATTTCAGAAAATGGTTGAAAAATTTGGACAAAATTTCACAGAAATTGTGGGATTTGTGCTGGCTGTTCAACGAAATGCTGGATATTCATAAACATAAAGAAAGGGAGGAGATGTCACGAAATCTTCAGGTGTAATTTAAAGACAGGGAATTTTAAAAAGGGGTAAGCAAAGAGAGAGCTGTGTTTTATATGTTCTATGAGCAATACTTGGACCTTTTCAGGAGGTCTTCTAAAAGAAAAGCAATGAGAGATATAAGTGAAAGAATAGATTCGTATCATATTGAGTAGGGTGTTAAATATTGAGGAGTCTGAATTTTATTTAGTAGTTTCTCAGTCAGAAGTAGATATGGAAAATTATATTTTAGGAATATAACTGCTATGGTTGTGTACTGGATGAATTATAGGAACATAAACAAGGAGAAGAAAGATTAGTAAGAAAGTCACTGCAGTCCTCCAAAGGTGGTTTAGCATTCTTGCCATATATGAAAAATTTGATTAAAAATTATCTGTTTTGTAGTAAGATAGTTGTTTATAATGACAGTTTGTGCATTTTGGACTGTGATTCCCTAATTTTACCCGTGAGTTCTTTGAAACTCTTGGGTAGATGTCAATTGTCCTGTCAATTTATCTATATAAACAGATGTTTCTAACTGAAACCTTTAATTTTTTATTGGAATATATGATGCCAGAAAAATAATTTAACTTAACCCATTTGCTACACAAGAAATATTTGTTGCAGCTGTATTTTATTTAAAGACACATGATGATGCTGTAAGAATTTGGACTTCATGATCAAAATTTTACAACTGAGATCCTTTTTATAATGCTATTTTATGCTACATATCTAAATATGGGAAAATCAAACATGATTTCAGTCAACATCCTCTAAACATTTCTATTGCATAGTTTTGGTTAGCATTGTGTAAAGCCATTCCTCAGAGAAAAGTAGATTTAACAGAAGCATAGATGTTCTTTGTGACTTTTCTATTAGAGAGAGTTTCTTATTTGAGGATAAAACATATTGAAAGTAATGGCAAGAACCACAATTACTTTTGCACCAATCTAATCTTAAATTAAAAATTTCTGTACAGAGCTTGAGACAAACCTGTAGGCAACATAGATCCAAATCTCCTCTCTACACTTGTAATAAATAATCAAAACAAAAAAGAACACTTGTAATATCTTTCAGGGAATAATAGGAGCCATGTGTTTTATATTGTATCAAGTAGTGCTTGCAGTACGAAAGCTACAACCAAAGAATTTTGAACATGTAAGAACTCACAGGGTATTGTTCTCATGAGCCCTTCTTTAGGAAATGACTAGTTGATTTCACCCAAATAAAAAAAAAATCACTGAGGCACATTTCACCAAAATGTTTGAATATATTTTACTGCAAGTCTAAGACAAAATAAAGGTGCACATAAGAGTAACTGATTAGATAGGATGACATATGTCCAGGCAAGTATAGAAATTGTATAAGTAATGCAATGGGGGTTAGGTCCAGGAATGGGAGAAAAAGGTGAGCAGTAGAATAATGTCATTGTTTGCCTCTTACATGATAGCTCACAAATCAAGTTTTAGAGATATAAGCATATTTATCCACATAAAAGTAAACATAAAGAAAAATGATATTATTGAATAAAATACATATGAAGGAGAGGGAAATGAGGAAAGAGAATAAGTCCATAATTATTTACTTATAGGCAAAAATTCAATATTGCTTAAAAGGAAAGGTCTCAGAATATTGCACTATAGAAAACAGTCTGGAGATTTCTCAACAATCTTAAAACATAGCTACTATTAGAACCAGCAATCCCATTACTGTGTATGTATCCAAAAAAACCCAGGTCATTACACCAAAAAGACACATGCACTGATAAGTTCATCCCCATACCATTCACAATAGCGAAGAGATCAACCTAGTGGTTCATCAATGGTGGATTGGATGAAGAAAATGTGGTACATACACACCATGGAATACTATGCAGCCATGAAAAGTATGAATTTATGTCTTTTGCAACAGCTTGGATGGAACCAGAGGCCACATTTCTAAGCAAATTAATGCAGGAACAGAAAACCAAATACCATATGTTCTCACTTACAGGTGGGAGCTAAACATAGAGCATACATGGACATAAACATAAGGAAGAATGAACACTGCAAACTACTAGAGTAAGGAGGAAAGTGGGCATGGGTTAAAAAACTACCCACTGGGTACTATGCTTCCCACTGGGGTGCAATATACCTATGTAACAAACCTGCACATGTAACCCCTGTATCTAAAAAAAAGTAGAAATTTAAAAAAAAGTTCCTCATTGGTTCTAATAAATCCAGCTATACTATTTACTTTTCTAAAGTACCAATCATTTGTTCATAATACTAATTATTTAGGATTATATTTATATATCAACAATATTTATTTGGTTTTTTAAAACTCTAGTTATAATGGGTGGTTGTTCATACTTACATCCTAAACCTGTCATGCTTCCAGCTTTGCAAATCTATAGAAATAGGTATGATGCAAAATTATCAAGCTGTATAATAAACGTTTTAATGTTTTGAGTACACTTAAATATATCATGAGAAATAAAGTAGTAAAAGTATTATTAAATATTATACTTGATATCTGTATACTGATAAATGAAAATGCATATTTGCTATGAAATAACTTTGTTCTATCAATGTCTTCCAGCCATAGATTACCAATTGAACAAGTTGTGCTTATTAATCACTGCATTGAAGAAGAACACATACTGTGGGGAATTATGGAGTTTCTTAGTAAGAAGGTGTTAAAGAGGAGTTATTACAGGATTTAGAACTGTGTTAGTGACTTTGGGGAAAGTTTAAGCAAGTACAACTTTCTGAATTAGATAAGGTAAAGAAGGTGGAATTATTATGTAATAATTTTTTACTTTTTATTTTTAAATTAAAACATATTTTTAATTGACAAATAATAATTGCACATATTCATAAGGTACATGGTAATGTTTCAATACATATAATGTATAGTGATCAGATCAGAGTAATTAGCATATCCATCATCTCAAACACTTATCATTTCCTTATGCTGGGAACACTCACTATTCTCCTTTCAGTTATTTGAAATTATATAATATATTATTGTTAACAATGGTCATCTTACAGTAGTATTTCAGAATAGTAGAACTTATTCTTCCTTTGTAGTTGTAATTTTGTATCCTTTAATAATCTCTTCCTATATCTCCCATCCTTCTTCTCTTCTTTGCTTCTCATATCCTCTGTTCTACTTTTTACTTCCATGAGGTCAACATTTTTTTTAGCTTCCACATATGAGTGACAACATATGGTATTTAACTTTCTATTCCTGGCTTATGTCATTTAACATAATGTTTTCCAGTTCTATCCATGTTGCCACAAATGTTAGGATTTCATTCCTTTTAATGGTAGACTAGTATTTTATTGTGTATATATACCATACCCCATATATATGTACACATTATATTTTCTTTTTTCATTTATCTATTGTTGGACAGGTAGATTGATTCCATATCTTAGCTATTATAAATAATGTTGAAATAAACATGGGGGTGCAGATATGTCTTTGATATAATGATTTCCATTCCTTTGGATAAATGCCCAGTAGTGGGATTACTGGATCATATGATAGTTCTATTTGCAGTTTTTTGAGGAACCTCCATACTGTTCTCCATAGTGACCACATTAGTTTACAATCCCACCAACATTATGTAAGAGTTTCCTTTTCTCCATATCCCTACCAGCATTTGTGGGTTTTTGTTTGTTTGTTTGTTTGTTTTTGTATTTTTGATAATAACCATCCTAACTGGAGTAAAATAATACCAAATTTTGGTTTTAGTTTGCATTTCTGAGATGATGAGTGATGCTGAGCATTTTGTTTTCATATATTTATTGACCATTTGTATGTCTTCTTTAGAGAAATGTCTGTTCATCTCGCTTGCTCATTTTTATTTGGATTGTTTGTTCTTTTTGCTGCTGAGATGTTTGTGTTCCTTGAGTATTGTGTATATTAATCCCCAGTTAGATGTGTAGTTTGCATATGTTTTCTCTCATTCTCTAGGTTGTCTTTTGACTCTTTCGATTGTTTCCTTTGTTGTGTAGAGGCTTTTTAGTTTCATATAATTCCATTTGTTTATTATTGATTTTGTTGCCTGTGCTTTTGAGGTCTTTTTAAAAATGTGTTTTCTCGGGCCAATGTCCTGAAGCATTTCCCCTATGTTTTCTTCTAGTAGTTTTAGCACTTTGGGTCTTACATTTAGGACTTTGATTTATTTTGAATTGATTTTTCTGTAGTGAGAGGTGAGGCCTAGTTTCATTCTTCTGCATATGTATACCCAGTCTTCCCAGCACACTTATCGACGACTGTCCTGTCCCTCCTGAGTGTTCCTGGCAACTTTGTCAAAAATCAGTTGGCTATAGATGTGTGACTTAATCTCTAGGTTTTCCATTCTGTTCCATCGGTCCATGTGTCTGTTTTAATGTCAGTATCATGTTGCTTGGGTTACTACAGCTTTGTAATATACATTGAAGTTTCATAGTGTGATACCTCCAGCTTTGTTCTTTTCACTCAGGATTGCTTTGGCTATTCAGTCTTTTGTCATTCCATACAAATTTTAGGATTTTTTTTTCTGTTTCTATGAAGAATGTTATTGGTATTTTGAGAAAGATTACATGAAATCTGTATATCTCTTTGTGTAGTACAGTCACTTAAAGAATATTAATTCTTCTGGTTCATGAGCGTGGGTTGTCTTTCCTTTTGTTCATATCATCTTGAATTTCTTTCATCAATGTTTTACAGTTTTCCTTGCAGACATCTTTCACCTCCTTGGTTAAATGCTTATCTTAATAAATCCTACCTAAGGAGGAAAGACTAGAATGAGGCTAAAGCTATGATAAAGCTTTGATAAAGAAACAGTGGTATTTGTCCATTTGTCCACTGATGGACTGATGAACACATAAGTTTTTTCCATATCTTGGTTATTGTGAATAATGCTACAATGTACATGGAGGTACAGATATCTTTGCTACATACTTATTTCCTTTCTTTTGTATATATATATATTCATAAATTGCTATATCATATGGAATGGCTATATCATATGGTAGTTCTATTTTGAATTTCTTGAAGAGCCTGCATATTGTTTTTTATAATAGTTGTAGTAATGCATATTTCTACCAACACTGAGTAAGATTTCACCTTTCTCCACATCCTTGCCATCACTTGTTATCTTTTGTTTTCTTGATAAAAGACATTCTAACACTTTAGTCACTCCACAATGTATACATATATTGGAAAAATCACATTGTACCTCACATAAACATATATAATACAAATAAATTATTAAAAAAATAAAATGAAGATACATGCTTTAAAAAAGAGAAGCAACAGACACTCAAATTTGTCAGAGTAGGAGAGTACTTGCTGTTTGGTTGTGGCTTTTTTCCCCCCTCAGATGTGATTTCTGAGTAGTCTTGTTTTTGTCTTGTTTTTCCATGGCCACAGAGTGGCCTTGTCTGGTGATGTTTTATAGATGTATTTCTGTGCATCAGGAGATCTTCTAAATCTATCTGTGAGTGCCAGACTGGTTTCCAGATGCTAGCGGGTACTTTTCTTCCTCAGAATCATTACAGGCTAAGCCACAACATTACTACCCTACAGGGTTTGCTTTTACTATGTTGGAGAGTACTGTGTTTCAAAGGTATTTTTTTTTGTTTTGTTTTGTATGTGGGTGTATATTAATTTATCCGTTTTAATTTCTATTGTTCTGCAATGTTAAATATGGTGAATATATTCCTAAGGTTTTTCAAAATTGTAATCACAATTTATCAAAGGACTAAATTGACTAAATTAGAACTACCATTCAATCTAGCAATCTAACTACCGGGTATCTACCCAAAGGAAAAGAAACAGTTATATCAAAAAGATTCCTGCTTTTGTATGTTTGCTGCAGTGCTAAACACAAGAGAAAGCATACTGAATCAATCTAAGTTGATCAATGGATGATTGGGTGAAGAAAATGTATA
This sequence comes from Macaca fascicularis, assembly GCF_037993035.2. Lineage (NCBI taxonomy): Eukaryota > Metazoa > Chordata > Mammalia > Primates > Cercopithecidae > Macaca > Macaca fascicularis. The sequence goes on along the minus strand of NC_088377.1, from coordinate 167,824,581 downwards.
TATGCATAATTGAACAATATTCATGCATTCAAAAAATGAAATCATGTCTTTCACAGCAACATGGATACATCTGTAGGCTATGACCTTAAGAGAAACAACTCAGACACTGAAAGACAAATAGTGTGTTCTAACTTATAAGTAGGAGCTCAATAAGTGTAACATGGACATAGAGTGTGAAATGATAGACAATGGAGATTTAGAAGGGTAGGGCATGTGAGAGAGGTGGGTGATGAAAAGTTAATGGATACAATGTACATTATTCTGGTGATGCATGAATTAAAAGCCCTGACTTTACCACTATGCAATATATCCATGTAACAAAATTAAACTTGTACCGCATAAATTTATACAGATAAGAAAATTTAAAAACCAGAGTTTATTCCAAAATATAATAATAATTAGAGATTAGGACTGTTGCACATTTTGACATTTTTCTCTTTTATATTGACACCAATAACAACCATTTGTAAATTCAGGTTTTAAGTTCTGAAAAATCTGTATTCATAAAGATATTCTGAATTGCATACTTATGTCTGTGTGTGTAATGCATGTGTGTGTATAACTTAAAAAATTAGGTAATTTACTTTGCTGGTAGCTAGGGCTCTTGACTTATATAAGTATTTATTTTGCAAATCAAATATATATGACTTCACATAAAATAGCATAAATATATATATACACATTAATTATCATATAACAGATGTAACATGGTTGATGAGATATTATTTTTTAAATTAGGTGATACGTATCTTGAGATAGAATAAGAAGCAGTTTTCTCTCCTTTCAAGTGTTATAGATGCAATGTTTAGTAAATAATGTTTTAGTAATCTTGCTTTAATTGCAACAGGGAAAGCTGTGAGAAAGTTCCTATGCAGTTTATATAGCCACTTTTGTGAGTTTTTTAAATAATTGGATTTTAAATAGAATATTGATATCTACTAAACACAATAACGGATATGTACTAAAATACAACAACATTTGCTCAATTAATTAAGTCTGGTAATTTTCCTGCCCACTGGATCATGTTATAATTTAGATATTTCCTAGAACTAAAAAATAATAGTTGCATGTTTTCAAATTTCAACATTTAGGATATTAAAGATATCATAAATAATATATGTTTTATGTAAGTTAGTGTTTCTGTTCATTAAATACAAAAAAAAAAAAGCTGTTCTGCTATTATGCTGAACAAAAATAAGGCCACACGTAATACAAGACCTTAGATCTAGATGAATGTTTAGCTTTAATCATCAAGTCAACTGGGGATTTTATTTCAACTGGCAACACTTAAAACTCCAGAACCAAGAATTACTTCTGCAGAATGTCTTTCTATTGGTAATTCATTGTAATTATGTTCAAAACAAAGTTTTGAGTGATTAGAAAGTGACAAGCACAAGTAGAAAAAAATAAATAAAAGGATGAATAACTATTGGCAAAAGAATAATTCTCAAGTTGAGCAAGTTTAACCTGATAACAATTATTTTTGTCTCTTTGTTTTAAGTAGTCTATATATGTATGTACAAAGTAAGCAAAATATCACAGAATTAGTAGTATTTTGCACTAATAAAGTATACTCCAAGATGTTAATGTTAAATATGCAAGATATTTGTGGGGGAGAAACAAGAATGTAACCTCATATATACTGAATTATGTATGTGGAGGTTTTGATCCATTTTGAGCAAAGATATTAAAAATATTAGAGAGAAAATGGCTTATTTTCACTTTTCAGAATATCTTAGTGATTTTCTTTCTTTTCTCTATTCTCTTTTACACCTGTATTTTATTTACAATTGGTCATTTGCTATACCCTGGCAAATGGTGCCAGCTTTATTTTTCCTTGGTGCTCTTACCTGCTGGTTTTCTGTTTCCAAGCATTTCTTTTCCTCCTTACATGATTATATGCATTCATTCTGGAACCATAATACAAACGCTTAATTCATATTGCATATACAATGAAAATGTCAATCGGCATAGCTTATAGCTATTTATGCTTATTGCTTTGATATGATTAAAGTGGTCCTAAGCAGAATTTATTTTATGTTTATTTAGAAATATATCTATTATTTTGAACTCTTGCCTATAAGTTGTTTATTCACTTAGTTCACCAGAATGGAAGAAAAGTGCATTCTTTATAGATATTTTCTTAACGCCACCTAGGAAACACATCATATAAAGAGTTAGAAACAATCCACTAAGAAAGACTTAACAGAGGTTTATGTTGCTAATTAGAATTGGACTGACTCCATCCTGATTATTTCAAGTTCATAAACTTGCTCAAGGGAAGTTATCTTTAGAACCGGGGTGTGAAATGTGGAAAATTGTAGTCGTCTTTGAGTTTTCAATGTGCTCTTGTTCAGAACATATGGGCATCTTATGCATATGGAATAACTAAAAAAACTAATGTCTCCCAGAGAGTATATGACAACAAGAGTGCTACTAGTAGCGAGATGTCTTGTTCTCCTTTTCAGATAGACAAAGGACTCCTCAGTGTCCTAATTTGTGATGTGGGGTGGGGTGGGGGGCGGTGGATAGAGAGCCATGGTAGTGATCAAAACATGGCAAAGGAGTTGAGAGTTAAGTGATCCTTCTAAAGTTAAAGTAACCATTGAAATTATAGTCTCAACTAACTCCATGAAGGTTTATTTAAAACAATTGCCTCCTCTTCAGTTAATTTATACACAATCACATACGTACTACACAAATGCACTTCCTCATTCTCCCTCCTCAAAATCTCTATTCTTTCTGCTGCCAGAAACGTCCCATCCTCAGCTCTGGGAATTTTGGTAGATGTGACTTCATACAATTTAAATTCTCTCATAAAAATTGTTTTTTGATGATGGAAGGGTGGAGGAGAGAGAGAGACTAAAAAGAGTGAAACTATAAATGCCCAATGGGTTCACCTTGCCTGCTGCTTAGACAGAGTCGATTTATAAAGACAGGGGAATTGAAATGGAGAAAGAGCAATTCACGCAGAGCCAGCTGTGTTGGAGGCCAGAGTTTGATGATTACTCAACTCAGCCTCCCAGAGCATTTGGGAATCAGAGTTTTCAAAGACAATTTGGTGGGTAGGGGGTTCAGGAGTGTGGAGTGCTGATTGGTCAGGTTGGAGATGGAATCAGCGGGTTGAAGACAACTTGCTGTCTTCTGTTCCTGGGTGGGATCAAAGAATTGGTTGAGCCAGATTACCAGTCCGGTGGTGTCTGCTGAACCATCCAGTGCAGGGTCTGCAAAACAGCTCAAGCACTGATCTTAGGTTTCACAGTAGTGGTGTTATCCCCAGGAGCAATTTAGGGAGGTTCAGACTCTGGCAGTCAGAGGCTGCGTGACCCCTGACCCATAATTTCTTATCTTCTAGCTAATTTGTTAGTCCTGCAAAGACAGACTGATCCCCAGGCAAGAAAGGGGTCTTTTTGGGAAAGGAATATTATCAATTTTCTTTCAGAGTCAAGCCACAAATTGAATTTCTTCCCAAGGTCAGTTAAGCCTAGGCACAGGAATGAAGAAGGACAGCTTAAAGGTTAAAAAGCAAAATGGAGTCCATTAGGTCTGATCTCTTTCACTGTCTTAATTTCCTCAATTACAGTATTTGCAAAGGTGTTTTCAATACTTCTTCATAAAATCCAGGAATATCAATTTTAGAATTAAATGTATATTCCTTTAAATGTATTCTGGGGAATGTCTTAGTTGCTCACATGACAGTACTGAAAACTAAGAAATAATGTAATCTCCGTCTCTTTGCTGGTGGACAAGAGAGGGTATTTGTGGTAACAGCTGGGATTGTGTAGGGATTTCTGACTGGCATGCAAATTTTCAGAGTGAATAAAAAGTATTTAAATGTTTCAACATTAAAATATTTTCAAATGTCTTGAATTTTCTCTTTGGTTACTTATCTAAGCATCTTAAAACATACTTAAATACAGTATTAGAATAAGTGATTAATTAATTAATTAATTAATTTAGAGACAGAGTCTCCCTCTGTCACCCAGGCTGGAGTGCAGTGGCATGATCTTGGCTCACTGCAAGCTCTGCCTCCCAGGTTCATGCCATTCTCCTGCCTCAGCCTCCCAAGTAGCTAGGATTACAGGCGTCTCCCACCAGGCCTGGCTAATTTTGTTTTTTGTATTTTTAGTAGAGTCGGGGTTTCATCATGTTAGCCAGGATGGTCTCGATCTCCTGACCTAGTGATCTGCCTGCCTCGGCCTCCCAAAGTGCTGGGATTATAGGCATGAGCCACAGTGCCCAGGCAGAATAAGTGATTATTTAGCTATGATTATCTCTTAACTCATTTGTATATTCACATATCTATGAAGTTGTTTTCCAAGTAATCTTCAAGTGATCTTCCAAACCATCTTCAATCTTATCTCCTTTTAATCGTGTGAGGTCTTTAACTGTTTGGTTGTTTTCAAGCTTAGGTGTTTCATTTATCATAATTATTTAGTGACTATTGTATCACCAAAATACTTTGTTGTTATTAATATTATGTGTAATAATAATACAAAAACTACTAATGTTAGAGTACTTTGTGATTTACCAAGCTCATAATGCCCTGTGTAAAATGTAAAACCCAATATTTATTAACATTTAATTATAGTTTCAATTAATTTCAATTAATTGAAATCTTATGTAAATGAAATGCAATTACTTTATAAAAGTTTAATATACAGAAATTTAAGGAAAATAAACAAAACATAAGTTTGTTTGCTTTTAGTACCTTTTCTATGACTAGCTGATTTACATAGTAGCAATCATATAACATACACATGCATTTTTACATTTTGCTTTTTGATTTTTCATTATGAGTGGTGAAGCTAGCTGGACTTCCTGGGTTGAGTGGGAACTTGGAGAAATTTTCTGTCTAACTAGAGGATTGTAAATGCACCAATCAGAACTCTGTAAAAATGCAGCAATCAGCACTCTATGTCTTGCTAAAGGATTGCAAATGCACCAATCAGCACTCTGTAAAAACACACCAATCACTGCTCTGTGTCTGTCTAAAGGATTGTAAATGCACCAATCAACACTCTGTAAAAATGCACCAATCAAAGCTCTGTGTCTAGCTAAAGGATTGTAAACACACCAGTCAGTACTCTGTAAATGGATCAATCAGCACCTGTAAAATGGACCAATCAACAGGATGTGGGTGGGGCCAAATAAAGGAATAAAAGCTGGCCACCTGCACCAGCAGTGGCAACCCGCTTGGGTCCCCTTCCACACTGTGGAAGCATTGTTCTTTTGTTCTTCACAGTAAATCTTGCTGCTGCTCACTCTTTGGGTCTGTACTACCTTTATGAGCTATAATGCTCACCACGAGGGTCTGCGGCTTCCTTCCTGAAGTCAGCGAGACCACAAACCCACCGGGAGGAACAAACAACTCTGGACACTCCACCTTTAACAGCTGTAACACTCTCTGCAAAGGTCTGCGACTTCACTCCTGAAGTCAGCAGGACCACGAACCCAGCGGAAGGAAGAAATTCCAGACACATCTGAACATCTGAAGGAACAAACTCTGGAGACACCATCTTTAAGAACTGTAACAATCACTGCTAGGGTCTGTAGCTTCATTCTTGAAGTCAGCGATACCAAGAACCCACTGGAAGGAACCAGTTCTGCACACAATTATAGGAAAATACTGTTCTGAAATTTGGAATAAATCTTTTGTAAGAAAGAAAGAGTGCCATAATAGGTCATCATTTTAAAAATTATTTTAACTAATCAATACTTAAGGAACAATAAACTGCTGTATGATTTGTGAATATATCTTTCTTAGCAATTTAGAATAATTTTTAAAGATAATTTCTCACTGTGTAAAAATACAGAGAAACAAGCTTTCTCTTAAACCAATAAAGAGAAAAGTAAATAGTCACAACGGTTTTGGAAAGCACTGTGGAAATATGTCACAAAACTGTCAATACTCTCTTATGGTTTGGCCCGATAATTCTACTTCTGGGAAGCAATCTCAACAGAACAATAATAAAAACAAAAATAGAGGCAAAAATTTGCATTTTAGAATCTTTTTTAAACATAAAAATTAGGAAATAGTGTAAATGCTGAATAACAAAAATGGTTAGGGGGCTTGCAGTCTATTGCCTTAATTCAATATTATTCATTGATTTAAAATGTTTGCCAATAATATGTTTCCAACAAATTCCAAAAATTTCCAATTATTTTGCAATTTCTTGCATTGGTTCTTCTCCATGTTTCACTTTATACTCGGGTTGGTTTGGCTCATGTTAACAACATCTAGAAGTAGAGAGACTCCTTAATACTCTGTTAGATGAAAATCTAAGGCTTTAATTAGAACAACTCAACTCTATTGTTTCTCCCGGAACCAGTTTACTGTGTCAAAAAGGAGTGAGGTGGGAATCCCAGGAGCTCATGACAGATCAATATCCTACACTGTAAGGCTGCTATGTAATGGGGACAGATTATAATGAATATTGGGTAGGCAAGCTACTATGGTTTCAGAAGAAAACTTGTGCAAATATAGGAGAGCAATTGTCACTTAGCAGATCTTCAATAAAAAAAAGGAATAAAAATACTATGACATTTATTGAGCTTTGAATAAATCAATTTTTCATCTTATCAACAACCTAGCAAAATTGGTACTACTGTCAACATTTTACAAATGGGAATACAGAGGATTATTGGGCAGAATTAATGTGTCAAAGTTATAGTCACCGGTATTTGGAATCAGTTTTAGCTGTAAATCCTATGCTTATTCTACAGCTCATGTTACTTCCTCTCTGGTGGTAGCAATAAATGGAATAAAGCATGGATTCTTTTTAACAAACTTCTAGCATAAGTAATCTTTTCCTAAAATTATAAACTAAGACATTTTCTAGATTTTATCATTATGGGAAGAAATATTAAATATATACTTTAAAATAAAATTATTAGATAAATGTGAAAATAATATGTTTGGGTAATGGTGCACAGTCCCTAGGGTGACTGAGGAATATGGGCAACTCCATGTAATGAAATAGCTTACACACTAGTCACGGGCCCTTGACTGGGTATATAGGAATCCTATATACAAAAGTATAGCAAGTATGTAACTGTAAATTGCTTTCCAGCATTTGGAAGAGAAGCAATCAACAAGAAAGCATATTACAAACATATCAAAATGCTGACATGGAAACATAACTAAAGAACTTTCTAGAAAGTCTTTGAAATATTTCCGTCTAAAAATATGTTCAAAATTTGAATTTTTTTTTCAAAATTGATATAGAGGAACCCTAGCTTTTTCAGTCCAAGAAGTTCAAAATAAAAATGTATGCTTATTAAAAAGTAACTTACTATTTAATAGGGTTTATGGCAAACTCCAGCACTATAGCTGTGTTAGCATCTAGGATAAAAAAGGCCTTGCCCCAGCTATGCTGTAGGGATGCTTATGACTTTGGCAAGTTAATTTACTTCATTATGTCTCCATTTCTTATATGATACGGCTGCAATGAATTATGCCTAAAATTTTATCTGGTTCAGAATAGCTATTGTTTCATAATTCTACCTAAACAAATAGCTATTTCAGTAGTGTATGCACATTTTGTTTTGAATTGTACAGTCATAAATACATGAGAATTGACAAATATTGAGTTTCTACTCAACTGGGGCTCTAGGTGTGCAGTGGCCAACAAGAGGTGTGGACTATTTTTCTTTACTGAGGTAGACTCTTTGAGGTATAAGCAAATTTATTTTTTCCTAATCTTTAGCTTTAGCCCTAGAAGAACAAATATCCTATCTATCTATCTATCTATCTATCTATCTATCTATCTATCTAGATATCCTTCTTCATATATATACATACATACATGTATATATATAGAGAAAGAAATATCCTTTGTTTATACACACCCCCCCACACACACAAGCACACCCCCTATATATGTACACACACATACGTGTATGTATATACACATATGTGTATACATGTGTATATACGTGTGTGTGTGTATATATATATATATACATAGAAAGAGAGAGGGAGAGAGACTCTTCCAGGTATTTTTTTTTTCTTATCACTTTTATGTTTTCATGTTTAAAAAAGCGTGCATGATCCTGACTTCTCATTTTGACGCTTAAAAAAGTCTAGGTTGATCTAAATTAAAATTATAGTTTCTTTTCCAAAGTAAAGTGTATCTTTCCCACACTCTCCCCAGCTCTACATCTGATCTTCACCTTCCCTTGTCTCCTCTTTTCCCACTTACTACCTACTGCTAATAGATGGTGTGATGGTCGAGAAAAGCTTCTCAGGGAAGGGTTCACTACAGCTGAATATTCCAGAAAAAGGGAGCAGCATGAGAAATAACTTTTTAAGTTTGTAAACTGAAAGCCATCAGGCCCCATTCAGCATATAGATATGATTTTTTCTGATCCTGTCATGCTTTAAAACATTTGTACATAATTGTCAATGTTTATAAAGTTGGGTGATTTTACATTATAATATAGATTTCCAATTTCTTTCATAAATTAGAAGAGCCAGGACCCCTAGGCCAGTGGATTAGTGTGACTCAATACCTAGAGCTGGGCACAGCTGCCCCCTCCTAGCCTCATTATTATGTACCTGACATTCACTAACGGATTATATCAGGCTCCTTTGCTTAAAGATCTTTCTCTCATTGACATTTGGGATTTGGATGTTAGCCTACAGGCACGAGAAACTACAAGTTCCTTAATATGTATTTTAGTTTGCATTCTTATTTAGAAACACCAGGACTTAGTCTAACAGATTTAGATGGAAAAGCAATTTGTTAAAGGCTGGTAGGTCGTTTACATAAACTGTAGGAGGAGCAGAGAATCTGGCTCAGAATATATGCAGCCAAATACAACACCCCAATCACAGGCGGGTGCCATGATGACTGTGCTGTTTCACCCTGCGACACAGGCTCAATAGCAGGCATCCTGTGAGGAGGCATTTTATGGTGTCAATGGGCATTTAGCACTGTTTCCTGAAAGCTCTTTCTGTACAGCATTCCACGACCCTCTCCAGCAACATGTGGTCTGCTCAATGCCATCATCCTCCTTTATTTTCTTCTGAACCATCCTTTGAAGGAATCTAAGTATTCATGCTTATACTCTATCTCTAAGCAAGGCTACAGAGGCAAATGTTGGCATCTACTTGGTGGGCTGGGATTCATCAACTGGGAAATCAATACAGTATTGAAAATGTGTTCAACAGATACTTAGTAGTGAGAAGGACAACTGTTTAGGAAGAGGCTTGTCTAAAGACATATAGTGAACTGTCCTAGAAAAGGTGAAATTTGAAGCCATTTCTCCTATGTCCCAAGTCATTATTTTACACTTGCCACTCACTCTATATTTAAATAGAGAGATATGAAGCTCTGATCCTAAAGAAAGGATCTGAAATGGGCTTTCCAGAACTGTGGGGAGCTTTTTATTTTTAATTAAAATATCTCCACCTAAAAACCAATATTTCTCAAAACATGCACTTACTGACCACTCAGTGCTTCCTGTATATAGACTTACATGCAACTAGAAGATATTTGACAGTGATGGAAGAACAGGTCCCTAATGGACTGCTGTTAGTTCAGGCCAGGCATGTAATGTTAGCAATGAATGCAATTATCTTCCTCTCTATAGCATAGATATCTTATTCTAGGATTTATACTTCACAATGCCCCACAATTTCTCCCGTAAGTACCACCTGGTGTCATTTAATCTCATATTGAAGCCTTAGATTTTCCATTAGGTATTGAATTATTCTAAGTAATAACAACAGTGTATTTTAGCTGTTTGTATATATATGACAAAGAGGTAGATAGTATAGGATATGAAATTGTTGACAGAATAAATGCATGTGTGTGTTTGTGTGTATTTCAAATGAGTAAATGCTTTTAATAACAGGCTTTCAGATCATCAGCATAGTTACAGCAAGCAGAGCTGAGAGAGTTTCTATCCTCAATCATACCATATTTTTTCCACATCATAATGAGATAGTAAACTGTCCTCCTTCTTTTGCCAAGATAAGTAGAGGTATCAATTATCTGAAAGGCAATTTAATTCCTTTTGTGTATCAGGCTAATAGAAACCAAGAGATACAGATGAGGGAAAAACAGCCATAATCAAGAAATCATAAATAATTACATTCAGAAGTCTAGTCTAAGGAGCTTGTTCAGATTTTTGTTTGTCTTCATCCAATTATGGGATTTACAAAAGTGGTGATTACATCAATGAATAAATGATCTTTTCACAAGCCATAAGAAATGTAACTGACTGTTTGATCACTGATCACTGCCGAGGGAAGGCCAGGAAATTGAGTGGAGGAGGGAGAGCAGTGGCTCAGAGCAAAAGGGTCTGGAATGAAAGTGAGATAGGAAAGAGCACCCAGGAGAGTGAATTAAGTGTCAGAGATCATCGACTTTCTCTGCCTTATTTTATTACAAAATGTGTGGAAGGAAAGAAGCGACTGAAAATGAATAGTCTTTCCTCTGGCAATATTGAAGTAACCAGCCTGTGTTAGAAGTGTGCTTGCTTTCTCAAAGCAGAGAGAATTTGTAAAGATGAGAGTACTTCAAGATATCATTGGTCTAATTATAAGAGTTATGTCATTTTTGAGATAAACACATCAAGATAACGGTAGAGTGCCTCCCTCTTTCTCCTTCCCCCATCCCTCACAAGCACATCATTTTAAGCATATATCTACATACAAGGAGCATTGCATACCAATAGAAATTGACCCTGAGACTTGGGGGAATAAAAGAGTACACTTAAATACTTAAAAGTGCCAGAGTACTTTATAATGTCTACTGCCATTGGTCACTGGGAGTTTGATTATAGCTAAATATCTTGTAAGATTATCTCTTACAAAAAACCAACCAAACAAGCAAACAACTCCAGAAAACTAAGTTTTCTAAGTTTCCTATCTACTGAGAAATCTATACCATTTTTCCTATCCTGAAAATTTCTCTTTCAATTACCAGGTTCGTCTTTCATTGCACATTCTAGTATTTGGTAAACAAGTCTGCAATGATCTTACAATATCATAACAGCACTAGGATAAGAAAGCTTGCATAGGTCATTTGGATAGGAAATACAAAGTAATTTATTTTATATATTTGTAGTATTTCCACATTCAGAGAAAAAAATGGACACTTGTGCATTCTTGACAGGTTTAAAATCTGGTCTCTTGATCTCTAGACATTTGTGCTTAGGTAATGGGGGCCGCGCGGGAGGACAGGCCCAAGGAAAATGCTGACACCAGAGGACAGTGCATAGGTTCAGTGAAGAAGCACAGCCACCCCGGAGTCAGGGTACCATGCTTGCCAGCCCACAAAGGTTGCTGAACAGGTGCCTTTTGTTCAAGCTGCTCCTCCCTCCCTCCCTCCCTCCCTCCCTCCCTCCCTGCCTTCCTTCCTTCCTTCCTTCCTTCCTTCCTTCCTTCCTTCCTTCCTTCCTTCCTTCCTTCCTTCCTCTCTCTCTCTCTTTTGAGAGGGAGTCTGGCTCTGTCGCCCAGATTGGAGTGCAGTGGAGTGCAGTACAATCTCAACTCACTGCAAGCTCCGCCTCCTGGATTCACGCCATTCTCCTGCCTCAGCCTCCCGAGTAGCTGGGACTACAGGCGTCCACCACCGCGCCCGACTAATTTTTTTGTATTTTTAGTAGAGATGGGGTTTCACTGTGTTAGCCAGGATGGTCTCGATCTCCTGACCTTGTTATCCGCCCTTCTCGGCCTCCCAAAGTGCTGGGATTACAGGCATAAGCCACCGCGCCCGGCCTCAAGCTGCACCTTTCTTTATCTTTACAGCATTTCACATTATTCACCAGGTGGCCCTTCGAAGCACTCATCTTGCTTGAACCAATGCCAGAACAGCTAGGTTCTCTTTATATTTCGGATTTTTCTACCTTCTTACCTTCCAAGCTACTCTTTCTTACCCACACTGAGGTTGTTTTCCTGCTCTGTGGGCATTTTGTTGCAGTTGTTGTAATTGCAATTGGATTAGCTTTGTTAACATCTCTTTAAATTCCTTAATCAGCAACCTTCATTCTCAGTCTTCCTCAGAAACTCAAGACACACATTTCAGTCTATTGAATATTGAATACTACCACTTAGATTTCAGTTTTAAAGTGGGTCCTGTGACGTCTACATTTTATTGTTATTATTACTCTTGAAAATTCACGTGGTTTATTCATTACTCCTTCACTCTTAGCCTTAACCCTTAAAGTCCAGTGAGTTGCAGGTTTCGTTTCATTTATTTATTAGTTTTTAAAGGTGATTGCCAGATTTACATCCGTGCTTTGCATTAGTCTGACTTGTGATTCCTATTGTCTCTACTCTAGTTAATCTCTCCCTTCTCACCACCTGCATTATTGCTAATGGTCCCTTGTATTCTGTCCATTTCACTGATTAGTCAAACCTTCAGGAAATGACCACATTAATCTTTCTAAATTACCATTCTCATTATATGATCCAATCTCCTTTCATAAATCTTCAGTGTGCTGTTTTATGGCAAATGCTATCTAAACTTATTCAAAGTTCTTGAAAATCTGATGCTCACCTGTCCCATCTTATAAGGTTTCGTATTATGTATCCTGTACTGTTGATATAATAGTCATCTTTGTGTGTTAAAATAATATATATCTTTCAAGGATGTGTTCAAAGACCATGAAGCATCCACAAGTGCCTATTCATTAACTGTCATGGACCTGAGTTCATCCTTTCTATCTTCTCCTGTATAATTGTATCACTTCTTCCCTAACAGTGTATCTATTTAATTTCCCTCTTAGACCATAAGCTTCTTTCAGACAATGACTATATTATTATGCCTAATCCTTCTTGTAGTAAGTTTTGTTAAATATCCAAGGAAAATATTCATAAAATATAGTATTATAATAACATAATGAATTACCATCTTAAAATGACATTGGAACAGATTATCTCTTAAAATCTCCACAAGTAAAATTACTCCATAAATGCAAGAATCTTAGAGACAATGTCTTCAGATATCCTAGTATAAATACCTAAATATCTTTCTTTTATATTTCTTAATAAAAATTGTATTGTAAAATAAATTTCTAATAATTTTCATGAAATAATGTTACAAAGTAGAATCCTGCCACATCAGTTGGTAACATCTCAAAGGTGTCCACAACTATCCTGAACAGGCAAAATTGTTAACTTCCATTACTGCATATTATTTCATTCTATTTTTCTTCACTCTGTTTTTCGGTACTTTGTGATGGTAGAATCTCATGATTTTCAATAAAAATTATGCGGTAAAGCAGTCTTAATTTTATTTTGTCATTTCCAATGTTATAAATTTGTACATATTATATTTATTTATCTTTTCTAGGCTTTATTTGGATTGGTCCCATATACCTTTGAGTCTCACTGGGAATGTTTCATTGTTGAGGAAATCCTCTAAGACCTTAAGCTTAACCATTATATCTGGCATTCATTAAAGGCCCTCTGCCTAGGGATTAGTTGAGCATGAGGAGATATGTAATATGACAAAGCAACTATGCAGTGAAACTCTCAGGTGCATTGATGTTTTCAAGTGCAAACTATTAAATACTACATGGGAGAATATCATGCCCTTATCATTGGGCAGCTCTACTGCTTATTATTAGCTTACCTCTGAATATGTTGTCAAAACTCTTGAAGGGTCAGACTCTTTTTTTTATATGAGAAATGAAGATAATAAGACCAACCTCATAATATCGTCATAATGAATAATAGAGATAATATAAGCCAAGTAAGCAAAACTTAGTAGGGGTTCAATCATTATGGCTACGCTTTCTTAATGCCTGCAGTCACATGGATTGACGTTTTCAGTATGCTTTTCTGAAATACAGTACATAACCAGGTATTTCTTAATTTGCTTTTTAAGCAAGTATATTTGTAGTAACCAAACCATCCACTGACAGAGGTCAATAATCTTATGACATGCTTAAAGCTGCTTGACCAGGAGGACCTTGCTCATTTATATATTTCTTGTACACCTGAAACCTGGCTACTGTGTACTCTAAGTTCATTGAGTAAAAGTAAAGAGGACAATAGGGAGATAACAGCTCAAAATTATTCCCAATGATTTTATCAAAACACAATACAACAAGAGTGAAAATAGATTTCTCTAAAACGTCACATCGGTAGGAAAGGTTTCACAGTCTATGAGAAATAGCTTTATTTAATAATAAAATTTGCTTATAAATACAAGAAGCAAGATCAAGGAGGAATAAAATTTGCTTATAAATACAAGTAGCAAAATCTGCAAAACAATGAGATCTAGGTAATGCTTGATAATAATTTAGAAGTCAGTGATAAAAAATGTGTGCCTTTTCTTGCCTTTGGAGCTCTTACAATTATAATAAACCTACATTAAATAAATATTTTCTTCCTCGAATCAAGACTTGTTTGTATATTTTAAAACTCTATTTTCCATAGTCAGAGTATCTCTTGAAAATTTCTAGAGAATTTGGTTAAAGAACCAATGTTCAGAAATTTTCCTTCTTAATCTGTGGCTCTTTAGGCACTGCCCCTGTGCTAAACCAAGCTGTGAAGTTTCTCCTCTTTTCTTACCCAAGTGTTTGGGGGCAATTTCATGTGCTGATTCTAGTTGAGACTTCTGAATTAGCTTATTGTGACCCATATATGTGTGTTAAGGTGCTCTTAAGTAAGATCTAACCCGCAATTCTCCACTTACAAATCTTACCTGCTTTGGAACTCAAGAAAAAGAACTTGTTTCTTAGTACCCACTCTATGTCAAACATGTTACATATTATTCTGTTTTAAATTTTTACTGCTATGTGATTATTCTAAGAGGCTATAATAAAGTGTAACTCTTACAAAGTGAATCCTGATTTGTTTTCTAAAATTTTAAAATGTTGTGCCTTTCTAAGATATTGTACTGTGAATATTGTATCTCAAGATGTTTCTTCTTGAGCAATTGAGACAGGTAAAGTTGAGTGTTACCACGGAAGACTGGTTGCGTTAAAGTAATTTATTTTAAATCAGTAGTAAAGTGTTTGATATGTTCTGGTAATTGTGATCATGGGTGTTCAATCCAGCTGGAATATGAATACCTAAATATTTCAAGAAATCCCAAAACAAATATGAGGTTACTCTTTTGCTTTTGAAAAATTGTATTTAAAATTTTTGAGAAATTATTTTACTACAGTTATGAGGATACCCTTGAATGTCCTTGAGGCAATAATTCAGGAATAGCTATGAGTGGATGGCTCTAAAATGTACAATTCATAAAAGAAATGATTGCTTTGGAGAGGCATAATGTAGCTTCTGAGTTTAAAAGATAATCCTACCAACGGCAAGATCTTTATAAACAGCCTGAATCAGTAAGACAGATTTGTACTCTACATGCAAAGTACATTAGGTCACTGATTCTTATTTTTAGCCATTTGTATTATATTCAGATGAAGTTAATACCATCCGTAACACTCCCTTTACACAAGAAAAGTAAGAGTTCTCCATATTATTCATCCCCAGCCACATAATCATCTCTAACTTATTCCACAACAGATTAGTTCCCTGTTCAAACCCTCTGGGAATATTGTAGCAATAATTTCATGTCCAACTGCAGGGATTCGGATCTTGTAAATTAGTTCTGACTGTCATTTCTCTTAACAATTTAGTGTTCTTCTGTCTAAATCCATCTAATTATTAAGAGATCTGTTTATCAAGTTTTATACTTATCTTCCTCAAGCTCTAACTTCAAATATTATTTTATTTATATAGTAATATATTAATCTAATAAATGCCATATAAATGACATTTATAATAATTTATGGAATAAAATTCTTATTTTCATGCTGTATGAGTCCTCAAACACATATTGTTCTGTCTCTTTTTTACTGTTTATTTTGATATTTCACATTTCAAAATATGTCCTTGTTCAGATGATATCAAAATCAACATTTTAGAACTTTGGCGATCACAGGAATAAAAACATGTTATCACTTTTGCTAGGATTAAAGTTTACATTTAATATAATCACCTATAATCTAGGCAAATATCAGGTTGAAAACATAATAGCAGCTCCAAAATTAGACCATTTATGTCAGAGTTCATGAAGCATATACTTCTCATATGTGTTTCTTGGTCCTGTATGGACATTTTTTTCAGATGTTCTGGACAAAATATGTAGAATTGGAAAGGAAGCATAATCAGAGCTTAACCAGAGGTAGTAATAGCTGAAATCATGAATGAAGAAATGTTGTACAGATATCAGATTTTTAGAATTATCAGGCACTTGGGTGACATAAAGCTGCTCAGGAAACTCCTTGGCCCAAATTGACTATCTTTCTAAATATCACAAATAAATAGAAAGTACACTAAAACATTATCACTGATATGAAAAATCAGATACTGTTATGATACTTATGCCAAGGAGAAGGAGATAAGTAATGCAATCAAGTAGAAAAAGTGGGAATAGCTATTATAAGAAAAAAAGAATTCTGTATTAGTGATCAATTACACTGGAGTTTTTCTATGGTTCTTCTGTGTGTATTGTTGCCTGTTATACAACACAGTAGAGGGTGATCTTAAGCGATTGAAATAAAAAGAGAAAAGTTGCGTTGAACTGGAGACTTGAAATGTTTTTGAGAGTAGGATAAGCCCTCACTGGTATTCCATGCTTTATTACTCAATACAAGTGCTGCTCTCCAGGGAAGCAGTTCCATTAAGAATACAGAGAATCCAGCTCTGTTGGAAAGTGGATAATGCTCACTACCATATTTTGTTATAGATTTTATTGGCAGATTTTTACTTTCTCTTGTTAATTGGACACTGGCTAGGTACGAAATATATAGATAGATGGGCAGGAACATATAATTGAGAATTAGAGAGCAACTTACTACAAAAGTTGACTAGAAGCATTGTAAACATCGTTTTCAATGAAAAAAATATCTACTTTAATGGCTTGTGGACTCTATTGTTCTTTAATCTGTAGAAAAGCATGATTGGGTGAGAGTGCGGCATAAGTGGACTACATATTTTGTGCAAATTAGATCTGATAGTTATACCCACTTTGTATGAAAAGTAATATGATAAACCCTAACTGAATTGGGATTTCATAGTTGGAGAAGAGACCACATATTCATTTAAAAGTAATTATTAAGCATGTTTACGCCAATTTCTGTTTCATATGTTAGAGAGCCAATAATAACACTACATGCTCTCAGGGAACACATGTTCTTATAGGTAACGAAATAATGGCATTTACTGAAGTAGTATGCAACTTTTTATAAAGTTCTGATACCTCATAAGCAGATGAAGTATTCTAGAATATGAGGGAGCATGTGAGGAATAACTTAGTTTGCCTGGAGAGATTATAAAGTATCATAAAGAGAAAGGATTATTTGGGTTGAATTTACAAGGACAGGTAGAAACACATTTCACTTAGTATGGAAGGCAACTCATTTCCTGAGACGGTGTTGCAAGTTGGTTTCTCGGTAAAGATGACTCTGAAACAGATTAGCTTGAAGAATGTTTGTAAAGGAGGACTTTTGGGTTCAATCACTATGAAAACAGAGAAAGGGAGCAGGATGGGCTAGAGGGAGAAACCTAAGTGTGATGGACACCTAACTGTAGCCTTGGTCTACTCCATACGGAGCTCTGGAACTAGAATGAACTTTCAGAGACACTCTGACATGGGCTGAGATGACCAAGCCTTTATAACTCCCATGTCATTCAGTAATTTCCATGTATGCCACCCTAAGAGGAGAGGAAAGACAGCTCCTTGCAATCGCAGTCTCCCCTGAATCAGGGACTAACACCTAAATGTCTTCTCACCACACTCCCAGCAGCTGGGCCATATGTCTTTCATTGAACAGGGACCTGGGGGCCATATCACAATGGTCATGTCAAAGGTGATATAAATAGAAACTGTAGCTTGATGCAGATGGTTTGTGATAGCCACTATGGATAATGGAAACACTTATTGAATGAAATATAAATTATAGATGTGTCCAGGGGAACTGAGGACACAGCAGAGGTTGATTGTTACACTGGAGATGCCAAATCTTGTCCCTTCTCTGGGATAGTACTATGATATGAGGAGTTTTAAACAGAGATCTTAGAAAGTGGTTCAGGTTGATGGATAAGGAAATTTAGCATCACAGGAAATTTCGCAGCTATGGAGGAGACATAGCTATGAGAATTTGTCTTCAGCTGAGGGACACCAGTCCTTATCCTCTGCAGGGGTAGGACACAATTTCCACAGAAACTATGTTGCCAGAAACAAACATGCCATGAAGGTGTGGTAGTCAGAATAGCAGCTCCTAAAGAGTCCCATGTACTAATTTTCAGGACCTGTGAATATGTTTGTTTACATGGCAAAAGAGACTTTGCAAATGTGATTAAGAGTAAGAACCTTGAAATGAGGAGGTGATCATTATTTGGATGAGCCTAATGTAATTACTATGGTTCCTAAAAGTAGAAGAAGGATACCAGAAAGAAGGTCAGAGAGATGTAATGTGAGAAAGACTTGAACTGTCCTCGCTGACTTTGAAGATGTAAGTGGGTTGTGAACCAAGGAATGCAGGTGACCTTTAGAATCTGGAAAAGGCAAGGAAACCCAGAGCACATAGAAAAGGATGCTACCCTGTCAGCACCTTTATTTATGATACTCATCAGACTTTTGACCTCCATACATGTAAGAGAGCAAATTTGTATTATTTTAAGCCATTAATTATGTGGTAGTTTATTACAGCAGCAATAGTAAACTAATACAGAAGATGTATCTTGGGAGTGAAGCTCTAAATACAGCACACAAAACTCAATTAGTCAACACTGACTTTAACAATATCGTATATGACCGATAAAGTATAGTGTTCATCATCTGGTTTATATGGTCCTGTATATTAATATATATGTAAAAATAAATAATGTGGAGAATAATGTACATTTATATTATATATAGTATTTACATGAAAAGTACATATGCAAAGGTAAAACTACTTTTAAAAATCATGTGCATAGTAAAAAATGCATGACTAATTGCATATATGATGTTCAACTCTACATTGATAAAGGAAGATAAGAAACACAAAACTATCATTGAAAATACATTTAAATAAGTCCATTTGATACAGATGGATGAGACTGGAAATTACTTACTAGAATGGAGTTAGAATATTGAACAGGGGAAACAATTCTGATTTAATTCTAGCTTAATTCTGATTTCATGAATTGCTGATAAAAGGGTGTTACGTTTCTTCCCATCTATGAACAGGATTGCCCCCAGAATCCTGGGGGAATTTTGTTGCAGGAACAAAATTCTGGGACAGCTTAGATGTTGTATGCGATTCAATGGCAAAGAGGTAGATCATTACAGAGCTTGACAATTCACTAATAATTTTCTTTTCCCAGAATCCCAAGAAAGACTTCCCTTAAACAGCTGTTGGTACTTTAGTAAATAATGTATTGATAAAATTACAGTGTAGCACTATTTTTGGCTAAAAACAATAACATTAAAATTTATAATTTATGCTATTATAAACATGTATTCTTTCAAATTGCATTATACGATTTAGAAAGAATCCTACTCTCCATCTATAAGGACAATAACTCACCCTTAAATAAATTGGCACCTGTAGTTTAGTTAACATATACCAGGTTTTTCTCCTTCTGTTCTATATTCCCAGGAGTTGAAATAAATCCAGAGCCTATTTTTACACTGAAGGTGCATGGTCAACAGGAACCTCATGCTTGTATTAGCTTTAGAAGTGCAGGAAAAAAAAAAAATCAAAACACAGTTTGTAATTTCCCCCTTTTGGGAAACTGATCCATTTTATTTTATGCAATTTTCAGTGATACACAAAATGCAATCTGAAGAAAAGGCTACATATGTTTATCCTTGCAAATCCAATGCCAGAAGACAAGGGTGGAGGGTAGAGAAGAATGAAACACCAGTATTTTTGGTTTGTTTTGGATTTTAACGCCATTGTAGAGGCAAAGCAAAGCTTGGCTGTATAATCCTACTTGTGGCATTTTATGACTATTCAGTGGTTTGTTTTCTGAATATAAAGGAGCAGAAGTGGGCATCATAAAGGTGCCATTTAATAGCTGAGAAGATAGGAAGAGTAAAACAAAAGTCTTTGGAACAAAAAAAGTAATTGTGGATCATTGACTCCAAACGTTGTTTTGGATCCCTTAGGGTTCACATTACTTCAGGATTACCCATTCCATCTCTTGGCTCCTCTGACTCTTTCCTCACCCCTGACCAGCACTGTGCAGCATAAAGTATGTTTACTGGGGTGACTGCAGGTAAACTTCTGATTCTCACTATTACATGATAAATATTTACCAAGCGAATGATGAAATAAGTAAATGAGTGAATAATTTGACACTTAAATAAGGACCCCAAGCTGCTTCAAAAGCTCTCTTACTGTAAAATGCTTGACTTTTGACATCTCTGTGGTGATAAGTCTGTTTTCTAGGATTTGTGTCCAGTACTAATTAAGTGTACTCTCCTTTTAAGTGCTAGTTTTTCCAAAAGTGATTATCTCTTGGCTTAGGGATGAGCTCACTTAAATCTTTGGAACTGGTTTGCCAGGGAGCAAATATAGGCTGACCTTCTTTCCCTTTAGATATAGGCTGATATTCTATGTTTCTTAAACTAAGGCTGTGTTCATACCAGAGTAATTGACTGAATAATTGCCCTAATGGGATTTTAACCTTACTCTCAGTCTTAATTGGATGATTGTTCCGGTGTGAACAGACTCTAATAAGACCCCTAAGAAAAACAGTCTTTACCTTCCAAAACCAGTCTACTATACCTTTCCTTCACTGAATTTTTAGTAGAGATGTAGTAAACGTTAAAAGTAAAACATCTGAAACAGAAATATACAGGTCGCAAATAAGTTATACAGTTGACAAACTGCAGATATGTTTATTAGAAAAAGTTTGAAAAGGTTTCCAGAATTTCTCCTCTCTCTCTATGTATGTATATACATATATATACACACACATATAAATATACATACACACATAAACACACACAAACATATACATTTAAATATATACACATGTGTAAATGTATATATGCAAATAACTATATACACTCGTATTTGTATGTACACAGAGACATGTATACATACTGAAGGTGTCACCTGGTGGGCATTTGGTTCCAGGTAAGATGACAAAATGTTTACATAAGTATTTAGCCAAAAGCCAGGTCAAAGCCAAATATCATTACTGTACAATGAACTCCTGTAATATAATAATAAATCTGATATTTTAATTAAAATAATTATTTTAACTTTCTTACTAAAATGTTTAGTTATACAAATTTAAAAGTTTGAAATTATAATACTGGAACAATAAATTATCAACACTGTCTGATATAAGACTGATCCCATAGTCTCTGTATCTATTTAACATTTATAAAAGTAAATAAAGACTCAGTTTTACCAGATGTAGTAGAAGAGAAGGACTTAGTAGGTGTGGGGGAAGTGATCTCATTTTCTCCCTGTAAGACATATTTTTCTCAAACTCTTCAAATATTATCACTATTGCTATGATGATTATTTATTTTGTTGTTGCTCGTGGATTTTGAAAATTTTCCTCCTCATAACATTTTGTTCCGGTAAAATTATCATTTTCCTTTTTCTTCAATGTCAATAGATTTAAAGAATTCCCAAATAGGATTTTAAAAATCCTTGTATCTTAAATTGATTTAAACTAGATATTAAATACAGTTTATGAATTATTTTGTTTAATAATATATATATATTAAAATAATGTATATATAGCCATGCAACATTTAAAGAATAAAATTATATCTAATACCTATTTTTCAGGTTTTTATTATTATTAAATAATTTGATTAAATGTATTAACTTGAAAGGGATATTATGTTCTTTCTAAAGTTCATCTAGTAAATGTGCTTTTATAATATTCATATTAGCAATCTATTTATCTAGTTATTGTAGTTATAATTAAAAAATAGTTCTCATGGCTATTAATGTAACATATTGCTTTTTCAACCATAATGTACAATTGAACTTAATTGTCTAAAATATCTATTACATATAAACTACCTAGGAGATTTTTTAATCTAAAATATGTCCAAAATACTTAGTTATATTTTAAAAATAACATTTATTGGTGGATTCCTAAATACTAATATATTTGTTTTTATGAGTGTGTGTGTAGATACCATGCACATGTATTTTTACCTATGTATAGACATACATCTATATTTACATAGTTTATCTAGAAACATAAGAGCAATGTTGCTTTCCACTTTGCAGCTAGCAGTCATTTTTCATGTTAGTACAGATAGTTTACATATATGGATATAACATACCTTTTAGAATCTCCTCTAATGGGCATCTAAGTTATTTGCAGTTTTTACCCATTACAAACCTTTACACCATGGTAGTTCCTTGTAATAGACGTTGTTTTTTGTGTACCAAAAATTCAATTTCCTATCTTCCTTCCTAAGAGATCATAATTCTGTTCAGGAATCTACTCTTCTACGAGGCCCTTCTGTCTCAGGTTAAGGTAGCCATATTCATATCCAGAAGTGGGTATGATTGGTCGAACAGTAATCCTGCCCACTGAAGGGGTTCAGGACATGCTACTCCAAAAGATGGCACTTTGCATTTGTGAAAACACCAGAAGCAGGAAGATCATTCTCACCTTCCCCTCTCCGAACCATCTTCCTCGAAGCAGGTTATAAAATCAAGGAAGATCACTCTCTGACCTCTGCTTCCCTTCTGCCCTGAGGGTTGTAAAAGTCTTATTTAAGAAGTGCCTACCCTATACCCAACGAGAAGGAATGTTCTTGTCTCTGAAGACTTAGAGACACAGAAGACAATCTGAACAACAGGCCTTGCTATAATAATTTCTCCCCAGTTTATTATCGTTAGATCATTTTCCTTTTCTCAATCCTACTTCTCCACAATTGTCCACTTCTTCATCAAATCAGACATAAAAAACACACAAGTTTACCTGTTTGTTTGGATATTCATGTCCTTATGAAAGCTCTCATATCTTATAAAATATATATTATTAATTTGTATGCTTTTCTCTTGTTACTCCGTCTTTTGTAATCAGGGCCTCAGCCATGAACCTAAGATGAGAAGGAAAGATACTTCTTTTCTCTCATACTACTTTGCTAGTGGTTAGCTGAGAAATAACCTATTTGGGCACATGGATGTGAAGAGAAATTTTCTCAGCAAGTTCTTAGGCACACTTAGGGAATAATTCCTGAAGCCACCGTCTTCTCCTTTCCTCTCCTCTCCCCTCCCCTCCCCTCCCCTCCCCTCCTCTTTCTCTCTTTCTTTCTTTCTTTCTTTCTCTTTCCTTCTTTCAGCATTGATTTCAAACCTAGAAAGTCTTTGGGCACACACAGAGAAGGACGAAGCTAAAAGGCATTTCAAGCTGAAGCCACAGGGTCTATCCATGGGGACACCACGCTACCTCTTCAGATGTGTGAGCAAGTTCATTTCCTTTTTAAAAATATCAGTTTGAGGAGGGTGTTCTGTAACTAGCAGATTAAAAACAATGACATTCTTTGCTTGATTATATGAAGCAGAAATTTTAAAAATCAAGAAAACATGAGAATAGGCTATTTATTTATTTTTATTGCTGTATACCTAGCACTTAATGATATCCGGTGCGTATGAGTATGCAAGAGATGAATGCATAAATTCCTACTTATAAGAGTCTTGTGACAAAGCCCACAAAATTTTAATAATAAACTTTATAATTCTACCTGCCAACATTTTAATTCTTAAAATAGATTTAAAGAAATAAATATGTATACATACTAAATACTAAGTATTTATTTTAAAGGTTTACAGATAATAGCTTTGTTAAAACAAGAGCTTCAGAAAAATTAAATTTAGCTTAGTGTATTCGGGCAGAGAAATGATTAATGAATTGCACAGCACCCTGAAACATAAAGGTTTGAAGAGTTTCACCCAGCAACATGGCCAGGGAATATTTATAGACAGTAAAAGAAGTGGTATACAGAAATAGCTTGATTGGTTGTAGCTGGATGTTTGTCTTATGTGGACATATTTTGGCAGTTTGAAGCCTGTGATTGGCTGAAAGCCTGGCTGCTATAATTGGCTGCAACTCTGTTAGTTGATATAAGAGCATTTTCTTAACCATGCATTTTCCAAATAAATTGTTAGGTTTCAGTTCATAATATATGGAGGTAGTTTTAGGCCAAATTAAATTTAACAGTTTCTTTGTTGTTTTTGTATCATATAAATATTTTCTTCAAGAAAAATATGCCATGTCAGCAGATGGGATGCTTTGGTGATGAAAAAGTCATGTACCAACAGTACATCTGTTATGGGATGCTGTCAATGTCATATGTTTTTTCCAAAAAAAAAAAAAAAAAAAACCAGAAATGAATGATAATGTAACACATGTCCTTGACATTTTTTTTTGGCCTCACATATTTTATTTGGTTGTAAAAAATGTTCCACAAAATGTGACAATTTATTATGATATGCAGTTAAAATTATTTACTTATATTTTTATAAAAATACTATCATTTATATACTCTCTCAAAACATAATCAGAAATAATTAACTCACATTATTATATGATTGTTATTTCTCTAACTAGTGTCATATAAATCCCTTTAATTTCAGTTAGACATCAGTCATTTCTTTAGAAACTCACAGTTTGAAAGATAGTATAATTCTCCACAACTATTTTTAGCTTGTGCTCAAAAACTTGAATATTTTGTCTGGCTGCTAAGCCAACATTACAGTTCTTATCAATTCTAGGCCTCAATACTTTTAATATTTAATATATCTAAAATTGGAGTGCATCTTACAATTGATAGTACATGATGATTTAATTGATAGTGTTTTTTAATCTTATAGTAGCATAAAATAATTAGGCATCATAAAATCATTAAGCACCTTAATACATATAAAATTTAATAGGTATATTAAGAATGGTCATTTGAAAACATTTCAACCACCAAGTATTGTGGGTTCATTTTGTTGTAATAGTCCCCATCACAAAACTCTTCTATAAACTTAATTGCTAGCTGATTACTGCTCCTACCATAGCTTTGGTGATCTCTTTGTGGCAAATAATCCTGTGTTGATAAACTTTTTCTTTTCGGACAACAACCACTCCATACTTACATTATCTATGATATGGGTTGGCTGTGTCCCCACTCAACTTTCATCTTGAATTGCAGTTCACATAATTACCATGTGTCAGGGGAGGGACCTGGTAGAGGTAATTGAATCATGGGGCCAGTTATCTCCATGCTGTTCTCTTGATAGCGAGTGAGTTCTCACAAGATCCGATGGTTTCATAAGGGCATTTTCCCCCTTTTGCTCAACACTTCTGCTTGCTACTGCCATGTGAAGGATGTGTTTGCTTCTCCTTCCACCATGAATGTAAGTTTCCTGAGGTCTCCCAAGCCATGATGAACTGTGAGTCAATTAAACTTCTTTCTCTTATAAATTACCCAGTCTCGAGTATGTCTTTATTAGCAGGATGAGAATGGACCAATACAATCTAATGGTCTTATTTTGTGCTGCTTGAATATTTATTTAAAAATATAAAGAATTAGCCGGGCACGGTGGCTCAAGCCTGTAATCCCAGCACTTTGGGAGGCTGAGACGGGCGGATCACAAGGTCAGGAGATCGAGACCATCCTGGCTAACACGGTGAAACCCTGTCTCTACTAAAAAATACAAAAAACTAGCCGGGCGAGGTGGCGGGCCCCTGTGGTCCCAGCTACTCCGGAGGCTGAGGCAGGAGAATGGCGTAAACCCGGGAGGCGGAGCTTGCAGTGAGCTGAGATCCGGCCACTGCACTCCAGCCTGGGCGACAGAGCCAGACTCAGTCTCAAAAAAAAATATATATATATATAAAGAATTGAGCCATTTAAGCAGGAGTTCTCAAATTTTATTACATAATGAAATTATCTGATAAGCTTTAGAAAGTTCATAAGCCCAGGCTATCTCCCATGCCAACTAAGTCAGAATCTCTGCGGGAGACCCCAGGTCCGTTTTGTAAAAGCTTCCCAATGATTCCTAAGCGCAGCTCCGTTGGAGAACTGGTGTTTGAGTGCCTTCACCTATTGTCAAGTCCTGCCTTGCCCACATTTAAACATTCAAATTAACTTTATCTAATCTCAAAAGCCATCTAACAAAAGTAACTGGCCTCCAAATTAGTTAAAAACTTTCATAAGCAAAAATTTATTTTAAATTCATGAAAGACTTTTTAATGGTTTTTTTGCTAAATTTAAAGAAATTATTACCATACTTTAATTAATTGCACATATACTAGGCATAATCTATAATGAGACCTGCATGATGTAGGGGGAAATATGCTTAAAATTAAAATTAAAATCATATTAAATTGTGGACTACACTGGAATGTTACTTGTAATTTCCTTTTAAGCTTAAAAAGAAAAAAAAATCGAAAATACCCGCTTCTCTGGTATCTTGCATTCCCTTCCAGCAGCTATCCTAATTGGTCTTTCTTGTATGAATGTTAGTTTTGATCAGTCCTGACCTGTCCTAGCTTCCTTAGTTCAGCTCTTTTTCTGAGTACGGAAGGGCAATTGGCCCTATCCTATGAGACATGACCCTTTTCTATGCGACCAAATAATTGGTTGTATGATTTTTTAAAAGTTTTTGTCTCCGGGTGATAAAATTGGGGCAGAGGCATTTTCTCAGAGTTGATCTGTCTTAGCAGGAGTCCTAGATAACTGAGAATGACAGCAGCTGTGTCACTGCTCTAATGGTGTGGATTCAAGCATAGCACTAACAAGACGCACACACAATAGTCACAGGAAAAGGCAGAGGTTTAGAAATGCTGCTCTGATTGTGCTCAGATCTTGTCATTTCAGAATAGGGACTCCACAGTGTAAATGTGTACCCGGAAGCGTACAGTGAATTTACAGTGGTTGCGAAACTCAAGGTGTGCTAGTTGTCACTGATGGTGGCAAAGCTGGCAATTCTAAATAATTCATTGCCTGAGTGATGGGGCTTAGCGACTAATGGCAAGGCATTGTTGGCAGGCTTAAATTTAAATACATGCATACAAGTATAACACAATATAAATAATATATATACACATATAAATTTCATATGTACATACATATGGGACACTGTGGAAGAATGACAGTTCAACAATGAAAGAGTGCCTGGGAGTGTATTGTTGCAGTGATACAACTGCACAAGGGACGTTTTTATGCTACACAACACTTACACTGATCACATTTGAGGGTGCAGTAACTTTAAATTGCAACTTGTAGTTTCTGACAAAGTTTTTACCTTTCCATCCTCTCCACCATGTATATTTAATTACAGAGAATGTTCTAAAAATGTTCAAGAAAATCATCTTAAGTTTAATTTAACATTCCACCCTGCTATTGCTTCCCACTGAACACAACCACTCAGAGTAATTGATGAAATCACCCACTGACTGACACTGACTTCTCATTGTCTTTTTCTATTTTTTCAGAAAACAACCCATTCAGCAACCTGTTTTCTTTTTTCCTGTCATAGCAGGAAGTTTAAAAATAACTTTGTTTTGTATAAATTAGGTTTAATTTGGTCAGTATAATAGCATTAGTATGACTTTTTTTTTTCTTTTTTGAGACGGAGTCTCGCTCTGTCGCCCAGGATGGAGTGCAGTGGCGCGATCTCGGCTCACTGCAAGCTCCGCCTCCCGGGTTCACGCCATTCTCCTGCCTCAACCTCCGGAGTAGCTGGGACTACAGGCGCCCGCCACCTCGCCCGGCTAATTTTTTGTATTTTTAGTAGAGACGGGGTTTCACCATGTTAGCCAGGATGGGGTCTTGATCTCCTGACCTAGTGATCCGCCCGCCTGGGCCTCCCTAAATGCTGGGATTACAGGCTTGAGCCACCGTGCCTGGCCTAGTATGAGATTTTTTTTTTTTTTTTTTTTTGAGACGGAGTCTCGCTCTGCCGCCCAGGCTGGAGTGCAGTGGCCTGATCTCAGCTCACTGCAAGCTCCGCCTCCCGGGTTCACACCATTCTCCTGCCTCAGCCTCCCGAGTAGCTGGGACTACAGGCGCCCGCCACCTCGCCCGGCTAGTTTTTTGTATTTTTAAAGTAGAAACGGGGTTTCACGGTGTCAGCCAGGATGGTCTCGATCTCCTGACCTCGTGATCCGCCCGTCTCGGCCTCCCAAAGTGCTGGGATTACAGGCTTGAGCCACCGCGCCCGGCCTCGAGATTTTTTAAAAAGCAGGCTTCACAATTAATGCTTCTCATAGACATTGCTACTCATTTATGTATAAATGAACAAATGCCTGAATAAATGCCTGAATAAATGAAGGAGTGCTTGTAGTGAGACGTCCTAATGAGGCTACTCATTTGCCTTATAATTATCATTTAAATTAGTCAACAGTTTCAGAGGAGTCATTTTTATATTCATCATCAGTTTTCTTTTGACAATACTAAAAATTGGAAAATTGAGCAATTACCCAATTTTCATATGAGGTATTTTCCTTACTCTTCATGAAGCAATAACATAAAGTAATAAGTAATAATAGTGACAGCCAAGGGCCTGGTGGAGCTTTAGGTACCTCATATGGTGCATCCGTTTTCTCTCTTTGATATAATGTAACCACCCCAAAGAATGTTCATAACATTCTTTGATATAAACAACATTTTCTCAATCTTATATAAATTGCTGTTAAAACACAGCCTGAAACTTGTTTTGTCTACCTACCAAAAAATCACTAGCCTTAAATATTGATGTTGTGAAAACATGGCACTACCATGGAATATAATTAATAGTAGTAGCTTTTATTAAGTGTTTAATCTATTCTAGATGTAGTTTACCCCCATTGTATTGTCACAATATCCTTTGAGACATATGCTATAATTATTTACCCACTTTATAGATTAGAAAATTGAGGTTTGGAAATACTAAGAAATTTGATCAAAACTACACAGCTAGCACAGGATTCAGGATTTGAAATCAGAGGCTTACCTGTAATCAGGATATTATCCTGACATTGATATTAGATTTGTTATAAGAAATTATTGTGTCAATTGTACTTTTTAGAGTCAGGTAGAAATAAATTGAGCTTCCTGTGAAATTAGGGTTAGAAAATATTTATTCATCAGCTATTAGTCATTGTGAAATTTTATGAATACTTATGAGAAACAGGTTCTTTTCTCAAATATGTTGATACAACTTTTATTCCATTTTGTGTCTCCAGAACCTAATACAGTGCTTGGCATGTAGTAAATATTTTATAACTGTTATTGTTAAACTGTTGAAATTAGATTAAGATTATTTGAGAAATATATTCATTTGTAGTCATTTATTTATTCACCAAGTATTTATTGAGAGCTAGACACTGTGCTGTTGCTAGTCAACAGGTTTGCTATATTTCTGGGCAGAAAAATCACAATCTAATCTACCAAGGAGAGAGAAAAGGTATTTTACTCTTCCAGGTTTTTTATAACTGACTAAATATAATCCGTACTTACTAGAGAGAAGGGAAGACCTTGCCAGTGAAATGTATCCTTAACTGCTATTAACCTAAATTTAGGTTACTAAATTTTGCTTACTCCTTACTGTATTTCTCAGGATTCATCTGACTACTTTAAGTTTATTATAGTTTTTGAAGCATCTGGATTCAGAAGGGCGATTGTCCTCCTGAGAACCACTTACTTAGACATTTTAAAAATCATTGTGAGTTTACAGATAATTAGCAGTTGTTTTCTTGGCCAAACATTCTTTCAGGCTGCCGTTACAGAGGCAATCCATAGTACTAGAAGATTTGATAAAATACTCTGATTACCACATCATACCCAGTTTAGTGAATTTTGGAAATTACTTAGCTATTATGATATCAGATATGGATTGTGCTAATCTAATTCTATTTGCCTTACAAAGATAGTTGTATATTAAGGTGTACATATTTATAGGCTCTGTTCTCATCTATATGCAGCTTTGAGAAGACAGGTTCATAATTTTGTGACTGTTCACTGCCTATTCAATGATATTTATCCAAGAAAAGATCACAGAAACAAGTCATCTGTGAATTAAAACAGTGCAGTAAAATGTGTAGAACCAAATTGTCACACATGTAAGGTTTATAAAAATATTTTAAAATGCTCATCCTAATTAAACCTATTAAAATGTTTAATAAATCTCTTCTGCTTTAATGTCAATTGTCTGGAAAGCTTTGGGTTTCATTTCTACTTAGATCCAATAACCTCAGCACTGGCTTGGTGATTCCTGGCATCCTGTATCTGAGGCTTTTTTATTATCTTCATAATTTTCACATTTAGCAGCACAGTGATGTCAGTGGCGTTGGGGTTATTGAGTGCAAGAGCACCTGAGGGATGTGCTCTAATTTTTGATTTATAAAGGTAAGTATTCTGTCCCCTTTTCTTTCTCAGCTTCTCTTCTTGGATCCATGACTCAAGCCCTGAATAATTTTTCACTCTTCAGAAACCAGTCAGAAATATGCCTCTGCCTACTCTGCCCAATTATGTCAAGAAATGAAGAAAGAAAAAGAAGGGGGATAGTGGTGGAGGAATTTTAAATATAAGCATTGTGAAGGTTACTTCTAAAGGTATGAGGATGTCCCAAGGGCATTTTCTCTTATTCTTAAATGTGTGTGTGTGTGTGGTGGAGTGGGGGAAGGAGCTTCTTTTCCATTTTATTATTTTACTTTTTCTGAAAAAAATAAGAATGGCAAAAGCTTAAAATTAGGATCAGGCAAAATCCTATATTTATTTCCCACATAAGCAGCTTCGCTCCCAGAAGGGTAAGGTTCACAGGGATTTAAACTTGGCTGCAGTGGCTTTCAGTTCAGCCTGTACATTAGAATCACCTGGGGGGTTTAATGTCTCTTGATGCATATGCCTTGCCCTGCCTAGAGATTCTGGTTTACTGGCCATGCATGGGGGCCAGGATGAAAATTATAAAAGCTCCAGAAAGGATTGTAATATACAAGCAGGATTGAGAAGCTCTCTTTTTATTCTAAACAGACTATTCTGGTTTCACAGAGATTTGGGCAAAGAGTGGAGATTCAGAATTGCTTACTATTGTCAGGACTGAGCAGGTGTACGAATTCACCCTACTCATTTTCTTAGAAAGAACTCTCTGGGAAGCAAATGTAAGTTTTATCCTGACTAGACATGAATTTCTCATGACTACCTATTCTCCTCGTCCTCACATCAACAAAACTACAACCCCTGCTTTTTCTTAGTGACCTGGTCACTTAGGAGTATAGTCAAGGTGCCAGATCTCTTTCCAGTATGAAATATGTGAATAAGGTCTAATTCTACGTGCACTCATGGGGCTGCACAATTCTTTCAGTAGCTAAGATGAATTTTCCCTGTCATATGGCATGTATGTGTATTTTTACTCTACAAATATCAGACATACTGTGATTCTAAACAATAATGCTCAGGGGTGTTTACTGTACTTGTGTATGATCTAGACTCTTGCTACATGAATGTACAATGCATTTTCAGTTTGTACACTGTCAAAAGATGTGCTTTCCCACTCTTGAACTTTGAATCAAACCTCTGTTTAAGGACAGATTCAAAAATTTAGAAGAGTGGAAAAGATATAATACATTTTGAGGTGCAGAACCTGATCTTATAAATAGCATTTACCACTTTGGCCAGGCGCAGTGGCTGATGCCTGTAATCCCGGCACTTTGGGAGGTGCAGGCAGGTGGATAAGCTGAAGTCAGGAGTTCGAGACCAGCCTGGCTGACATGGAGAAACCCGTCTCTACTGAAAAATACGAAAATTAGCCAGGCTTGGTGGTACACACCTGTAGTCCCAGCTACTCAGGAAGCTGAGGCAGGAGAATCACTTGAAGCCAGGAGGCGGCGGTTACAGTGAGCTGAGATTGGGCCATTGCACTTCAGCCTGGGGAACAGAATGAGACTCCATCTCAAAAAAATAAAAATAAAAATGAATAATAGTAATTACCACTTTGAACCACAGCTGGCCCAAACCAACATACAAGCAAACAAAGAAACCCACTACCAAAACCAAAAAAAAAGGAACATTGAAAAAAGGCAAGCTGTGTGAGGCAGCTCCCTATCTCAGTCAGCCCTCCCGGTATTTCCAAAAATAATTGTAAAATTTTAGAACAATTTTGTATTTGCAGGAAACCTGCGAAGATTGTACCGATGCATTCCATATACTCTACACTCAGTTTGTCCCATGATTACTCTTTTACATTGGTAAGGTGCATTTACTACAATTAATAAAGACACATTGATACATTATTGTGAACTAATGTCTATACTTTATTCAGATTTCCTTAGCTTTTACTGAATATGCTTTTGATGTTCCAGAATGCCATCCGGGATACCACATTCCGTTTAGTTGTCATGTGTCCTTGGGCTCCTCTTGGTTGTGACAGTTTCTCAGACTTTCCTTTTTGTGGTGACCTTGGCAGTTTGGAGGAGTTCTGGTCAGATACATTGCAAAATATTCCTCAGTTGCGATTTGTTTATCTGATTTTTTAGTCTAAGGTTATATTTTCTTATGAGGAAGACCACAGAGGTAGAGTGTCGTTTTTATCACATTCTATCAAGAGTATTTACATGACTCACCACCGTTGAAGTTAACCTTGAACACCCAGTGAAAGGAGTCCTTGTGATGTTTCTTCACTGCAACGTTACTTTCTTTCCTTCCTTTCCCTACTGTACTCTTTGAAAGCCTCTATGTGCATCTCACCCTTGAGGAGAGGAGAGTTATGCTCGTCCTTTTGGGGGGCAGAATATTTACATAAATTATTTGGAGCTTTTTTTTTTTTTTTTTGAGTCCAAGTCTAACTCTGTCTCCCAGGCTGGAGTGCAATGGCGTGATCTCAGCTCAGCTCACTGCAACTTCCGCTTCCCATTCTCCTGCCTCAGCCTCCCGAGCTGCTGGGATTACAGGTGACTGCCACCACAGCCAGCTAATTTTTGTATTTTTAGTAGAGACAGGGTTTCACTATGTTGGTTAGGCTGGTCTCAAATTCCTGACCTCAGCTGATCTGCCTACCTCGGCCTCCCAAAGTGCTGGGATTACATGCATGAGCCACTGTGCCTGGACTGGAACTCTTTTACATAGAAATTTGTTTCTTCTCCCTCATGTAATAATTGAATTATTTGTTTACATTAGCATGAAATCATGACTATTTATTTTATACTTTGGGTTATAATATAATATTATATAATTATATATTAATGAACATAATGCATTTTGTTCAAATTATTCCAGTTTTGTCCACTGGGAGCTCTTTCAGTTGGTTCCTATGTCCTTTGAACATACTCTTCATTTTATTTTTGTTGTTTTTGATAAATTCCTTATATTATAGCACTAGAAGATGCTTCAGGTTCATATTGTTGATTTCCTGCCCTCATCTTAAAATCAGTCATTTTTCCAATGAGACTTCATTCCTTTTATTGGATAACAGTATTAGAAGCCAAAGTATTGATGCTGGGCATGTTCATTGTTACTGGATTATTGTTACTTCTAGACCTTCTGAGTTGACAGAACAAAAAATATCTCTGTTATGTATGACAATACATGTGTTTGTAAATATATATACATACTTTTCTATTAGCCACTTGTATCTATATTAACATAAACATGAGTTTAAACTGCTGTTTCCACCTCTAATCTATTGCTACAGATGTCATTCTGGACTGTTCCTTTTGCTTACCTGTAGTCTCCCTCTCCCAAAATGAGAAACCAGGTTTCTACCCTCTACTATCCATATACTTCATTGTTCAAGTATGTATGTATATCAATACTGGCATGGTGAACCCTTACATTCATGGGAAATAACTTTGCCAAATAGCTTATATTATCTATGTACATTTCTATTTATTTATTTACTTAAATTGAAATATAATAATTGTATATATTTATGGGGCACATGTGATATTTTCAATACATGTAAACAATGTATAATGATCAAATCAGGGTAATTGGCATGTCTGTCATCTCAGACACTTATTATTTATTTGTGTTGAGAACATTCAAAATATTTCCTCTTAATTATTTTGAAAAGTAGAATATATTAATTTTTAGCTGCAGTCACTCAACTATAATATAGAATATCAGAACTCATTCCTCCTATCTGACTATAATTTTGTACCCCTTAGCAAACCTGTGCATATTTTCTCCCTACCCTCTACCGCCTACACTTCCCAGCTTCTGGTAACCTCTATTCTACTCTCTACTTCCATGAGATCAACCTTTTAAGCTCTCATGTGTGAGTGAGAACCTGCAATATGTGTCTTTCTGTGCCTTGCTTATTTCATTTAACATAATGTCCTCCAGGCTCATCCATGTTGCTGCAAATAGCAATATATTATTCCTTTTTCGTGGCTGAACATAAATACCTACATATTCATATATTCATAAATATGTATTTATTAATTCATAAACACATATATATATTCATCATGTATGTATACCACATATTCATTACCCCTTCCTCCATTCATGAACATGTTGATTCCTTTTCTTATTATGAAGAGTGATTCAATAAACGTGGAAGTGCAGATATATCCTTGACACATCAATTTCTTTCCTTTGGATATATATCTAGGAATATTTCCTTTGGATATATATCTATTATAGATCATATGGTATTTCTATTTTAGTTTATTTGCAGCATCTCCATACTGTTTTGTCTAATGGTTGTACTAATTGACATTGTCATCGTGTGTAAGAGTTATCTTTTCTTCTTATCCTCACCAGCATTTGTAATTTTTTGTCTATTTTTAAATTTTTGTGTGTACATAGTGTTTATATGTATGGGATATATATTAATAGAATATTTCAATACAGTAATACAATGTGTAATAATCACATTAGGGTAAATGAGTTAGTCATAATCTCAAACATTTATCTTTTGTATATAAACAATCCAATTATACTCTTTTAGTTATTTTTAATGTACAATTAAATTATTATTGACTGTAGTCACCCTGTTGTGCTATCAAATACCAGATATTATTCATTGTTTCTAACTTCATAGTTGCCATTTTAACTGGCTACTATCATTGAGATTTTGATTTGCAAATTTTTCTGATGATTAGTGATGATGAATATTTTTTATATACCTGTTTTCCATTTGTATGTCTTCTTTTGAGAAATGTCTGTTCAAATAATTTGCCCACTTTTAAATAATTTCAATTTTTATTTTAGATTCAGGTGGGTACATGTGCAGATCTGATACTTGGATACATTGCATGATGCTGAGGTTTGGAATACAAATGGTCCTGTCACATAGGTAGTGAGCATAGTACTCAACAGTTAGTTTTTCAACCCTTGTCCCCACTCCCTTCATCTCTTCTCTAATAGTCTGTAGTGGCTATTGTTGTCATCTTTAGGTCCATGAGTACCCAGTGTTTAGCTGCCACTTATAAGTGAGAACATGAGGTATGTGTTTTTCTGTTCCTGTATTAATTTGGTTAGGATAATGGCCTACAACTGTAACCATGTTGCTACAAAGGGCATGATTTCATTCTTTTGTACGGCTGGGTAGTATTCCATGATGTATACGCACCATGCTTTCTTTGTCCAATCCACCATTGATGGATTTCATGTCATTGTTATTGTAAATAGTGCTGCAATGAACATATGCATGCATTTATCTTTTTGGTAAAATGTTTCATTCTCTTTGCCTTTGCCCATTTTTTATAAGATCATTTTTATTATTTATTGTTCGCTATTGAGTGGTTTAAATATTTTATATATTCTGGACATAAATTCTTTGTTACATGGATCGTTTACAAATATTTTATCTCATTCTGTAGGATGTTTCTTCACTCTGTTGATTGTTTTCTTTGTTATAAAAAAAGCTTTTTAATTTAACATGATCTCTTTTGTCTGTTGTTGCTTTTATTACTTGTGCTTTTGATATCTATCCAAAAAATCTTTGCTCAGACTTATGTCCTGAAGCATTTCTCCTATGTTTTCTTCTAGTAGTTTCATACTTTCTTTACATTTAATATTTAATCTATTTTTATTTTATTTTTGTATTTGGTGAGAGATGGGAATCTAGTTTTTTTTTTTTTTTTTTTTTTTTTTTTTTTTTGCATGTGGATATTCAGTTTTCCCAGAACAATTTGTTGAAGAGACTGTGCTTTACCCAATGTATATTCTTGGAACTCTTGTCAAAAATCGATTGGCTATAAATGCCATGGGTTTATTTCTGGGTTCTCTATTCTGTTCCATTGGTCTATATGTCTGTTTTTATGTCAGCACCACACTATGTTGTTTACCGTAGATTTGTAGCACATTTTGAAATTGGGTATTGTGATGCCTCCAGCTTTGTTCTTTTGGCTCAAGATTTGCTTTGGCTATTTGGAGTCTTCGTGGTTCTATATAAATTTTAGGATTTTTCTGAAATTTCTGTTAAGAATGGCATTGATATTATTATAGTAATGGCATTAAATATGTAGATTGATGTAGGAATTACGGACATTTTAACAATATTAATTATTTCAATCCAAGAACATGAAACATCTCTGAGCCTTTTGTGCTCACTTCAGTTTCTTTCATCAGTGTTTTATAGCTTTCGTTATAGATATCTTTCATCTCTTTGGTTAATTTTATTCCTAGATATTTATTTTATTTTGTTATTTGTAGCTATTGTAAATGTGATTGTATTCTTGATTTCTTTGTCAAATTGTTTGCTATTGAAGTATAAAAACACTACTTAATTTTGAATGTTTATTTTGTATCCTGCAACTTTATTAAATTTGTTGGTCATTTCTAACATTTTTTGATGAAGTCTTTAAATTTTTCTAAATATAATATACTACATGTAAACAGCAACAATCTGATTTCCTCCTTTCTGATTCGGATGCACTTTATTCCCTTCTCTTGTCTAATTTCTCTGGCTAGTAGTTGGATTATTATGTTGAATAAAACACGTGGAAGTGGGCATCCTTGCCTTGTTTCAGATAATAGAGAAAAAGCTTTCAACTTTTCTCTGTTCAGTATTATGTTAGCTGTGGATTTGTCATATATGACCTTTACTGTTTTAAGCTATGTTTCTTCTATAACTAATTTGTTGAGAGTTTTATCATAAAGTGTTATTAAATTTTATCAAGTACTTTTACTGTGTCTATTAAGATGACCATATGTTTTTGTCCTTCATTCTATTGATGCAATTTATCATCTTTATTGTTTTGCGTATGTTGAATCATTTCTGCATTCCTGGGATAAATT
The DNA here is from genome assembly GCF_037993035.2 of Macaca fascicularis. Taxonomy (NCBI): domain Eukaryota; kingdom Metazoa; phylum Chordata; class Mammalia; order Primates; family Cercopithecidae; genus Macaca; species Macaca fascicularis. The sequence continues at coordinate 167,787,418 of NC_088377.1, read as the reverse complement.
CTACTTCATCATGGTATATAACCTTTGTGATATGCTATTGGATTTGCTTTGCTAATGTTTTGTTGAGAATACTTGCAACTATGAATATTGGGATGTAGTTTTCTTTTTTTGTGTGTCCTCTCAGGTTTTGGTATGAGGATAACGCTAGCCTGGTAAAACCAGTCAAAACATCATTTTTCAAAGTTTCTTAGGTTTGCACATTTTTCCCCACCCCCTTCCCTGATACATCGTGCATGTGTAATATAGCTAGATTCTTTCATCATAGTCTGTATTCTATCCCGGAATCTCCCAAATGTCTTAATGTATTCACTAGACTTCCATGTTTGTGTTCTAAAGTTCTTTGAGTTTTGATAATGGCAGAGGCTCATGTATCCCTCACTATAGTAGAATAAAGATTAGTCTCACCACCCTAAAACGTTTTCTACGCTTACTCTCGTCAAACACTTTCCCATCTCCTTACCCCTGACAATCCACCTGTTTTCATCCCTATAGTCTTGCCTTTTCCAAACATCATATGAGTAAAATGACTTCTTAATGGACTATGAAGAGAAGTAAAGCTGTTATCAGTGAAGACTTTATAAAAGCAACAACTATAAATTAAATACAAACCTTATGTTTTCAAAAAATAAAGCTTTTCAGTTTTCAACTACCTTGTAATTAGAAACAATCACTTCAAATATTGTTGATCTTCTTGCTTTAACAAATATTCATTAACTTATCCACAATAAACGTTTACCTAGTTACTATAGATGGATAAGATTATGCACTAAATCTTTAAGAATTACATAGTTACAGGATGCCTTATGTGAAGACACATAATTAATTACAATAACAATTAGAAATACAATAAACACATTTTACTTTTGTGTGGGATTATTTTAACTTTATTTATCAACTTCTGAGGTGTAGAAACCTTTTAGAGAGCCAATACATAGTTTAGCTTTATAGAAATGAAATCATACAGCATATACTGTTTTGTGCTGTCTTGCTTTTCTCAGCATGATGTTTTTGAGGTAACTCCATGTTGTTGTTGGTATCAGCCATTTACTTCATTTTATTTCTGAGTAATATCCCATTACATAAATCTCAATGTTTCTGGTTGTCCATTCACGTCTTGCTCTTCGTGTAGGTTGTTCCTAAGTTGGACTATTATGGATATATTAATATTTGCTATGAACATTCACATAGAAGATTGTGTTCACATTTTTTCATTTCTTTTGGCTGATATCTAGGAGTAGAATGGCTGGGTCATATGGTAAGTGTATGTTTAATTATATAAGGAAATATGACACTTCCAAAATGGTTATGTTATTTTACATTCTTACCTGACATGTAAAGAGTGCGTGCTTCACATCTTCATCTTAGTATTCTCAGGCTTCTTAATTTTTCTAAGTAGGTCTGTCATTGAGATTTCAGTGTGCAATTCTTTGATGAGTAATGATGCTGAATATTGATTGATATGCTCATATTCATTCTATAACTTCTTTTGTTAAGTGTCTTTTTAAATGCTATGCGAGGTGTTTGGATTGTTTTTTGCTCGCTGTTGATATGTAAGCCTTATGTGTCCTGGTGATAAAACTTTTGTCGATTATAAAAATTGAAAATATTTTATTGTGAATAAAGTATTGCAAATGTCATATCAACATTATTATGCTGTGAACATTTGAATGGTAAATATTATTCAAACACATATCTTTGCGAACATTGTTTGATTCTAGAAGTTGCCTGGTCCAAATGATCTGAACCTTAGCCAATGTGTTTTAATTAATGGTAGTCAAGTTACCAGAAGGCAAAGAATGGTACTGGTGAAGCTTGTTGGTAATGCCTGTCTGTCATCCCTCTAAGATCTTTCTTCTCCACAATTACATGTCTTTTCTTATAGCGATGCTATACTGCCTATTATAGTAAATACAGAAATTTCATGATTTACCTGCAAACATGATTAAATTAGATAGCTACACACCTCTTGAAAGATTGGAGAAACCCAACCGAGACTTATTCTTACATTTGGCTTTTTGGGTAATTCAGACTTAGCTGTTTCCCATTTTCCCAACAAAATGTTGGCTTAAACACAGAATACTATATTGTACATTGAATTGGAATTTCAAAGTAATTTTTTTCATAAAAGATTCTATTTGATCAAATATTATATTTAATAACAATTAAAAGGTAGTATTCCTAGTATATACTTAAAAGACAGTCTCAGTTTTTATTTGTGTGGAATATCAAAATTTTGAACAAAAAAATGAAAAGAATAGACTCCTTTATCTTTCCCTAAGAGATCTAACTGCAATTTAATATTAAATGATAAAAATAATTTCTTTCAGTTAGATCATTCAGTTATTGGGTTCTATACACGTACATGCCAATCTGCTTAACAATTATCCATTGTGTTCATTATTATTCAACCATAAGCCTTTTTAATGCCTTGCTGAAATTCAGATATGCTGCCTACACCATTTTCTTCATTTATGAGATTGTAAACTTATCAAAGGAAAAATTAATTGGACTGAACTCAATTTATGTATAATAAACTAATCTATCTTATAATTATTTTTCTCACAATTAACAAAACAATACTTTACAATTTGGTTTTAGATAAATATCAACTTTTCCGTTGTCCAATTTATGCAGTTTTTAAATTAAACTCTCTCCTTGAGTTTACCTATAATCTTGTAGTAATTCCACTCTATCCAGCTGGAGGTTTATCTATCTTTACAACTGAAACAGAATTTTCACAGCAGAAAAAAAAAGATTAAAAAATATCTTATGATACCATCCTCAGTCAAGATCAGTGATTAACAGTACTAGCTGCTGCTAAATGCTTTCAGTATTTTTCAGTGTTACTGTATTTACACATTTCAAATATTCTTCCACACAGTTTTTATTAAACTTTCTTCTACTCATTTTATAATGTATATTGTTAACAGGAATGGTTTATTCCCACTATATTTTCTAATTGTGTATTTCTGACATATAAATTGATTGCTAGTTATTGTATATTTATTATGTATTTGGCCTATTTGTTAAACTTTAATTTGTGTCACTTTCTTTAGGTTTCTTTAGATTAGTGTTATAAATAGCATGTGTTTGGATTTCATTTTTTGACCCAATGTGTGAAGTGTCATCTTTTAATAACACTTTTAAGCTCACTGACATGTATAATTTATCCTTCCTTCCTTCTTTCCTTCCTTCCTTCCTTCCTTCCTTCCTTCCTTCCTTCCTTCCTTCCTTCCTTCCTTCCTTCCTTTCCTTCTTTCCTTTATAACGCTATTTGGTTTTAACTTGTTAATGTTTGGGCCATTTGTTTAAATCTGATCATATGTGGTGAGTCTTGGATATTTTTCTCTGTATTTAGAACAATTTGTTTTTTCATCTGAGATATATAGAGGGTTGACAACTTTGTGCCCTTTACATTGTTCCACATCTTGATAAAATTATGCTGCAGAAGGCCGGTTGGCAGGTGGAAAGATCTTAAAAACTTGGAATGTAAACTCATAAGCACTGCTCCTGCTCTCTGCTCTGAGGCATTTTTTAAATGCCCTGTGCATAAGGATTTACTCTATCTTGTTCAGAGATGTATAACAATACTGAGACTTGTGGGCTGTGGGATAGTCCCTCAATTCAATATATAGTCATTCAACTTCAATTCTCTTACACTTGTTTACCTTCCACATTTCATTAGTTTTTCCCTGACAATTATTTCTTGTCCTTTTTTCAAATAAAATAAATAACTTTTCTTCTTTCCAAATTCTATAATCGTAGTAGATTGAAAAACAACCCATGGAAGAGATGAAGTCCTAACCCCTGGAGCCTGTATATGTTACCTTATTTGGAAAAAGGATTTTTGCAAAGGTGATTACATTAAAGATCTAATGATGGAAATGCCGTTTGGGATTATCATTATTGGTCATAAATGTCATCACAGGTAGCTTTATGGGAGGCCAAATAAGTGTTCACGTAGACATAAGAGAAGATGTGAAGACATGTGAAGATGCAGCATAAACTGAGGTGATACAGCTATGAGCCAAGGAATGCCAGCAACTAAGTTATCAGATGGTGGAAAGGGCAAAGAATGCATTCTCTCTAGACCCTGCAAAGAGAGCGTGGCTTTGCTGACACCTTGATTCCAGTCTAGTGATACTTGATTCAGACTTTTTGTCTCCAAACCTGTGAGAGAATAAATTTCTGTTGTTTTAAGCCACCAAAATTCTGATATTTTATTACAGCAGCCACATAAAAATAATATAGTAGTTCTCAGAATTTTGTGGTCTTACTTATATGACTTTGGGAAATTGGGGTGATTGTATTAGTTTTCATGCTGCAATAAGGACATGCCTGATACTGGACAATTTAGAAAATAAAGAGGTTTAATTGGACTTACAGTCCCATGTGACTGGGGAATCCTCACAATCATGGCAGAAGGCAAGGAGGAACAAATCATGTCTTACATGGATGACAGCAGGTGAAAAAAAGCTTGTACAGGGAAACTCCCTTTCTTAAAACCATCAGATCTCATGAGACTTATTCACTATCATGAGAACAGCATGGGAAAGACCTGCCCCCCAGGATTCAATTACCTCCCACCAGATCACTCCCACAACACAAGGGAATTCAAGATGTGATTTGGGTGGGGACACAGCCAAACGATATTATTCTGCCCCTTGCCCCTGCCAAATCTCATATTCTCACATTTCAAAACCAATCATGGCTTCCCAATAGTCCTCCAAGGTCTTAACTCATTTCAGCATTAACTCAAAAGTCCACAGTCCAAAGTTTCGTCCAAGACAAGGAAAGTCTCTTCTGCCTATGAGTTTGTAAAACCAAAAGCAAGTTAGTTACTTCCAAGATATAATGGGAGTGCAAGCACTGCATAAATACAGGTATTCCAAAGAGCAGAAATTGTCCAAAACAAAGAGGCTACAGGCCCCTTGCAAATACGAAATCCAGCAGAGCAGTCAAATCTTAAAGCTCCAAAATGATCTCCTTTGACTTCTTGTTTCACTTTCAGGTCACACTGATGCAAAAGGTGGGCTCCTATAGCCTTTGGCAGCTCTGCGCCAATGGCTCTGCAGGTTACAGTCTCCCACCTGGTTGCTTTCATGGGCTGGTGTTGAGTGTCTGTGGCTTTTACGAGCACATGGTGCAAGCTGTTAGTGGATCTACCATTCTGGGGTCTGGAAGATTGTGGCCTTCGTCCCACAGCTCCACTAGGCAGTGTCCTAGTAGGGACTCTGTGTGGGGACTCCAATCCCACATTTCCCTTTCCCACTGCCCTAGCAGAGGTTCACCATGAGAGCCCCACCCCTGCAGCAAACTTCTTCCTGGACATCCAGGCATTGCCACACATCCTGTGAAATCTAGACAGAGGTTCCCAAACCTCAGTTCTTGACTTCTGTGCACCGACAGGCTCAACACCATGTGGAAGCTGACTTGGGGCTTGCACCCTTTGAAGCCATGGCCCAAGCTGTACCTTGGCCTCTTTAAGTCATGGTTGGACCAGCTGGGACACAGGGACCCAAGTCCCTAGACTGTACACAGCACGAGACCCTGAGCCTCTGGGTCTGTGACAGGAGGGGCTGCCATGAAGACCTCTGACATAATGAAGGCATTTTCCCCCATTGTCTTGGGGATTAACATTTGGTTCTTAGTTACTTATGCAAATTTCTGCAGCTGGTTTGACAGTCTCCTCAGAAAATAGGATTTTCTTTTCTATTGCATTGTCAGGCTGCAAATTTTTGAAACTCCTATGCTCTGCTTTTCTTATAAAACTGAATGCCCAAGTTATCTTTTGAATTCTTTGCTGCTTAGAAATTTCTTCCATCATATACCCTAAATCATCTCTCTCAAGTTCAAAGTTCCACAAATCTCTAGGGCAGGGGCAAAATGGCTTCTATCTCTTTGCTGAAACATAACAAGACTCACCTTTGCTCTAGTTCCCAAGTTCCTCATCTCCATCTGAGTCTCCCTCAGCCTGGACCTTATTGTTCACATCACTGTTAGTATTTTTGTCAAAGCCAATCAACAAGTTTCTAGGAAGTTCCAAACTTTACCACATTTTTCTGTTTTACTCTGAGCCCTTGAAACTGTTCCAGCCTCTGCCTATTACCCAGTTCCAAAGTCATTTCTACATTTTTGGGTATCTTTTCAGCAATGCCCCACTCTCCTGGTACCAATTTACTGTATTAGTCAGTTTTCATGCTGCTATTAAAGATACACCTGAGACTGGGCAATTTATCAAAGAAAGAGGTTTAATTGGACTCTTCTATCTTTTTTCTCTCATTTTGTTGAATTTTGAGCTCTGTTACTTATTTTGTTTCCTTACCTGTTTGCTTTATTTCATTTTTATACATAAGTTTACTTATTTTTTCTTATTTTTTTCATAATTTTCTAAAAGCATGTAACAGTATTTCAATATTGCAATCTTAACACTGACATCTGAATTTAATATTAAATGTTTTACAAGAAGTCAACTCCCTGGACTGCAGGATAGTTTTTTACAAAAATTTTGTCTGCTGGGTCAAACAATTATTGATAGACACAGGTGAAATTGATTTAGTGCTTTCTGAAAGGAAGTGTAATTTTTGGGGAAAAATAAGAACTCAAAATACATGGATTTCAGTACTGGTAGGTTCTCTAGTATATACAATTTGTTTCAATGCTGGTCTTAGAGAAAATGTAGGCTAATTCCTCTCTAAGTCCTGGTGCTTAAAGTTCAATAAAGTAATTTTAAAGAGTCATAGCTGCCATGTAATTTTAACAGTAATATTTTAGAAATAATTTGACTTTATGACATCACCTCACAGGGTCATACAATCCTGCAGTTCTGTCAAGGGTGGAGAATGCAGCATGAGCAAAGTAGCTTCCACAAGGTCAGGCTTCATATCTCCACGAAGTTTCTCTTGGAAAGAATCACAAAGCCACAAATTTTAAATTTTTGCTCAGACAGTACTAATTTTTCAGCAAGTGGATAATTAATACATTTATAAATCATGTCTTTCATTTCTCCTTGGCTTGCAAAAATTCATTAAATTACCTCCACAGTTCATTTATATCAGATAGAAAGGTGTTTTATATGGGGTGTTTCAAAGGGTCAAGACAGGAAGTTGAAAGTCTTAGAGATATGCAGTAAATACTTTCATTATATGAGATTAACCAGTTTTAAATATGTCTTTTAGTTTAACAAAATTTATAAATGGTGCTCTAGTGGCCTATAGAAGATATAACATGCTACTAAATGACAATTTATTGCAGTATCTAGCCCTTAGGGCTAGTTGATGGATTATTGCTATAAGTACATTTTCCATCTTGAAAGTCTCTTTGATTAATCGTGGATACTTTATTTAGCAATTTGATATATTATTATCCTTATACTTTTTTCTTTAAAAATATTTTTAAATTACTGTTAAGCAGATGTTTGAATTCCTTTCAGGGTATGTGATTAACGTAGCTCTGATGAAACTAGAAATTCAGTATTATCGACATACCCAGAGGAGTGCTGGGCTTAATATAATTTTTTATAATAGTTATTTGAAAGACTTCCATTTACTGTAATACACAAGTACTTTTTATTACACGATGCTTTTTAAAAATCAAGCCAGTTGGAAAAGACATGTATACTTTGTTCTTGTGTATACTGACAATGAAGGAAAGAGAATTGACGCTCCTTATGGATTTGATCAGGGCTTTTCATAGAAGAAAATATTTGAGCCTTTATTAAATTGTATGTAAATTGTCAAAAATAGACCTAGCCTTATGTTAATTAAATCTATAGGTTTACTTTTAATTTAAGAATATTAGGCCGGGCGCGGTGGCTCAAGCCTGTAATCCCAGCACTTTGGGAGGCCGAGACGGGCGGATCACGAGGTCAGGAGATCGAGACCATCCTGGGTAACACAGTGAAACCCCGTCTCTACTAAAAATACAAAAACTTAGCCGGGCGAGGTGGCAGGCGCCTGTAGTCCCAGCTACTCGGGAGGCTGAGGCAGGAGAATGGCGTGAACCCGGGAGGCGGAGCTTGCAGTGAGCTGAGATCTGGCCACTGCACTCCAGCCTGGGTGACAGAGTGAGACTCCGTCTCAAAAAAAAAAAAAAAAAAAAAAAAAAAAAAAAAAAGAATATTAAGGAAAATCAGATTCCAAAAGTGCTTTATTAGCTGAAACTTTTCCCTAGGTAGCTAGTTTCTTTACTAAAGGATAGGAAGATTTCATTTGAATATGTGTTTCTAAAGACATTGGTAATTTGCTTGTGTCAAAGTCTCTCTCAGTGATACTGCTATATACTGAATATTGTGTTATTATTTCCAAACTTTATTCTAAATACATGGTTGATTAAATAAAAATAAAGCAAAAGCAATTTTAGAAAAGTTGCCTTCTCAACGTACAGAATGGGAAAAAATTTTTACAATCTACTCATCTGACAAATGGCTAATATCCAGAACCTACAAAGAACTCAAACAAATTTACAAGAAAAATCAAATAACCCCATCCAAAAGTGGGCAAAGGATATGGACAGACACTTCTCAAAAGAAAACGTTTATGCAGCCAACAGACACATGAAAAAATGCTCATCATCACTAGCCATCAGAGAAATGCAAATCAAACCACAATGAGAAACCATCTCACACCAGTTAGAATGGCCATAATTAAAAAGTCAGGAAACAACAGGTGCTGGAGAGGATGTGGCAAAATAGGAACACTTTTACACTGTTGGTGGGACTGTAAACTAGTTCAACCATTGTGGAAGACAGTGTGGCGATTTCTCAAGGATCTAGAACTAGAAATACCATTTGACCCAGCCATCCCATTACTGGGTATATACCCAAAGGATTATAAGTCATGCTGCTATGAAGACACATGCACACGTATGTTTATTGCAGCACTATTCACAATAGCAAAGACTTGGAATCAACCCAAATGTCCATCAGTGGCAGACTGGATTAAGAAAATGTGGCACTTATACACCATGGAATAACATGAAGCCATAAAAAAGGATGAGTTCATGTCCTTTCTAGGGACATGGATGCAGCTGGAAACCATCATTCTCAGCAAACTATTGCAAGAACAGAAAACCAAACACCACATGTTCTCCCTCATAGGTGGGAACTGAACAATGAGAACACCTGGATACAGTAAGGGGAACATCACACACCGGGGCCTGTTGTGGGGTACGGGGAGGGTGGAGGGATAGCATTAGGAGATATACCTAATGTAAATGACGAGTTAATGGGTGCAGCACACCAGCATGGCACATGTATACATATGTAACGAACCTGCACGTTGTGCACATGTACCTAGAACTTAAAGTATAATAAAAAAGAAAAAAAGAAAAAAAAAAGGAAAGTTTTATTCTTTCCATCATTTTTTTTTAAGGTGGAAGATGTTTTTGATAAAAGTGGATTCACAAAAGTGTTTAATGTAAATAAAATGTGGATAACATGAAGCAAGATGAACAAACATTAGAAACAGGTGAAAATTACTAGGTAGGAAAGAAATATTCTACATGGAGCCAGAATTAAGGCTGATACAAAATGCCTTCCATGACATCTTCATATTTGCTAAGAGTGGAACACCAGTAAACCTTAAGCTTTTTTTTGGTCAATTCTAAGAGAGAAAGGTGACCAGCTACCTAATTCACAGGGTCCAAAAGAGAAAAATGAACTAATTAATTAGAAAAGGTACAAATATTCCTGATACTAGTGTCATTTTTGCCCATGTATCTTCACAAAGAATATATTGTAATGCAGAGTTTAACTTTGAAGGATATTTCATAATAATTCTAGCAGCGAGATTTACTTTAATTCCCAATGCAATTTCATGTTCTCAGCAGCAAGCACAATCAATTAGAGCAATTCAGTGTAACCGGCATGTGTATGTCAGTGTATGTATGTGGTGCATGCACTTGAGTTTGTGTGTTTGGCTAAGGTGTATTGGAAATGGCACATGGCAAGTTGAAGCTGATCAAACAATGGTGAGATACAACACCTAATTCTGTGTATTTTGTTTCTTCAGTGGTTATATTAAGACTCTAGCAAAATAGATAAATTAAGTATCCTTTAGAATATTTCCCCCAAATATAGTTTCATTAAGTTTTTGTGGATATTTGGTTGTATTAAGCTCAAAATTATGTTCTCTGTAAAGTTTAAATTCTAAAATCAGAACTTAAATTTAATTCCCATGTTATTTCAAGTAATATTGAGAATTAAGTGTGCTACTTTATCTTTTGTGTCACTGCTACATGATTTGTTCTGCCTCAGTATTCTCCTTTAATTAGGCTTTGTTGCAGAGGCACACATCCAGCCTAGTGAGCAATGTGCCCTTTCTTAAGCACTGCTAATTCATATATAATGTTGAATCGGGGTTTATTTGGATAATCAGTTAGGCTGGAGTTGTGATGTGTAAATCGTCCATGAAGAAAATTCAGGAAAAAACAAAATAATGAATTGAAAATGGAATCCTTATTATTTAGACACAGAACTTGATAAAATATATCTCATTTTACCATGGTATTTCTGAAATTTATGAAAGTTGAGGCTTTAACAAGATAGGAATAGTCTTTTGTTTAATCATTTTGATTGTTCATTAAGAAGTCAATATTAATAAATCACAGGCTTTTCTTCATTCTAATATCTAAGATGCAAGATTTATCTCTAATAAGTACATAACATCTAACAGGAGGTTAAACTTGACCTCTAAGTTCCCAATTCACACTGAGAAGCTGTTATCCTATGGTTCTTCTTTGTACTGATCATACTACTTCCTACTCAGGAAATCATATGAGTTGTTTTATTAATGGCATGGAGACCAAAACCTTCATCATGCCCAGTAAGTTGACTTTCCTTTCTTAGTTGAGAAAATCATTGTGTCTTCTTCCACATATACAGTGCTGTGTCCAACATCTGTACTTGGTGCATGCTTGTAACTCTTTCTCTGACAACTAAAATCTTACCTCCTTCTTTTTCCTCCTCCTCTCCCCTTTCTTCCTGCTCTTCTTCCTCTTCCTCCTTTCTTCCGCTTTCTCTTCTCCACCTTCTTCTTCTTCTAATCTTTTTCTTCTTGAAATTCACGAACACAGCCTTCGTTACCTTCCTGTTCACTAATTTGTATATAACGAAATTCTACTATTTGTCCATTGTCCTCTGTGTCTGTAAGCTTTCAGATTCTGAACCTTGAGAACAAGGATTCTTATGGATGAAAAAAAAATCTTTTTGTCTTAACTCCTTTACATCATTCAGGCCAGTACAGAGATAACATGAGGAAACCTGATTTCACTCAATGACATACAGCTTAATGCTGGAAACTTAATTCTTAATAAAGAAGGTCGGTAGGGTGACTATCTCCAGAAGATGACAGTGGAAGGTATTCAATTATTTCTTTTGTGAACGCTGAGTCCAGCCTTTTTCTATGGCTTGCTGATTAGACCTCAAAGTTATCTGAGAGACTGACTCAGCCTAACAGCACAGCATTTGAGCCCAAAGCCCATTTACATAGTTGTTTCCTCTTCTTGCTATATTTCTTGCTGGCTTTACTGCCTCCCACTGACATCAAGGATGTGCATGCCATTTGCACATCAAGATCTCTCTGTCTCTGTTTGTTTTGAAATTTGCCATTCATAGGATTACTGAAACAATTCCTTCTTTGCCATCACTGATACTTTAATTACTTTCTCTTCACGTTTGTTAAGGTTCCTGATACTTTTTTGTTTAATCTCTATAGTCCTTCATAGCCACTCAAATGTCTCTCAGGATCCTTCTGAAGATCACAGAAGAGCTCATGCAGTTTTGCCAAAAGCTCTGAAGAGGCAGCATGTGTCTCCTTTGCCTTAGGTTAAGCTCTCCACTGGAGCAGATTGATATCAGATCTGCTCCCATCTCTGAAGCTCAGATGTCAAGGATCACATCATTTTAATTTTTTGAGGTAAAAACAAATGTGGACATACTTTATATATCAAGTATTTAAAATGGTTTTTTTCTCATACAATGTAAATAGCCTGGTTTATTCTCTGAATGATCTGGGCACTTGGCAACTCTATCATATAATTCCAGCTTGCTAAAGATAATTTCCTAACAGAACCTATCTTAACAGATGCTATTTGAGTGTGATTTGAAGAGCTCATAGACAGGACTCCCGTGTTCCTAAGTTTCTATCATATCCCTTCATTCTATCAGTTGTTTGATTCTGGTGGTCCCTGAAAGCTTTTCATTTTTTGAGGCATTTTTATTTAATGCACTCACATTCAGAAGGAGTCTACCATCTGCTATCATTATATCATAGTCAATTAAAAGCAGTTTTGGAATAAAATTTTTATTGTTTTTAAAAAAGAAGCCTATCAAGAAAAAGTAAATAAGTGCTATCACAGTGGGTTTCAAAGAGCCAAGAATAATTTTCAACCACTATGCATATGTTCTGTGTAATTATTTCTGCTTCCATATAATTCTTCTACTGTCCATGGTGCAAATTACACATTTATTATAGAAATGCCTTGATTTTATTAACTTAGGTTTAAAATAATTCTTTCAAATAGGGCTAAGCAAAATTTTCTTTCTCCTGACTTGCCTTGAAACAAGCAAAGTAAAGAAAAAAAAGATCAGTCACTATAAGTTTTATTTAATCACATCAACTTACAAATTTATATTATTAGAAATGTAAAAATTGATATTTAGATGACTCATTGTTTAGCAATGCAGAATATTTCACAAAGAAAATGCTTTACATATTTATCTTTCATATTCTTAAGAAAGAATATAAACTTTCTAGTTAACTTGGGTTTTATGGTGTGTGTGTGTGTTTGTTTATACATATAATGCGCACATAACAAGAACTTACTGAAAACAAGGTTTATAAATTTCAGAACAGACTGCTACACTGTCACCAGTTGCACAGGGAAATGTAAAATGAACTATGTTTTCTAAGACCTATGGTATCTGACATCTAAAAGAAAAAGAATAACTGTTTTTTAAGTAGTGACAACACTGGTATTTCTTCCTGGTATACTCATATTCCAAAATGCTGAAAGAAATAGTGCAGTGAAAAATATTTCCAAAAATCTCATGTTTTGTTTGTAGGAATATTTTTCTAAGTATTCACAACTGTTTTGTTACTTTATATTTAGCAAGCTCACTAAACTCTGTTGATCCATTCCGATAAATGATCATTCACAGAAGTTGTTGCTTTCTGTAAATGTTGTCATTGGATTCAGTTTTGTCACCTTATCCAACTTCTCAAAACTATTTTATTTCCTGTCAGATCTTTAGTCATCTTGGATCCTGAATAAAGTAGAATGTCAAAATATCAAATCATTTCCTTCCAACATTTTTTATTTTTATTCTATGGTGGTTTCTGTAAATGAAGGGATTGGCTTTTGCTAGGTGAGGTTTGCTTGCTTTGAAAATGAGAATTCTTGCACAGATAAGGCACTCATTTTTCTAAACCAGGCTTGTTCTCATTTTTTCTTTGAAATAGCAACAGTGGAAACACTGGGCTCCACATTGAGAGATAAAATGACAGAACTATTGTATTATATGAATATTGATTAATTATAAAAGAAGGAACACATTTACCCAAGCCATGGTCTCAATAAAATGATATTGCAAGCATTTCTTAATTAGTAGTGCTATGGTATGTACTTCTGAGCTATTTCTGCACTATAGACATGCAAAAATAATGAAGGCTAAAGGTATGCGTTAGATAAAGCATAATAGCTAAAATCCATGGACAGAAATCATAGAACCTTCCTTATATTAGCACTATTTTCTTTTTCTTAGTAGCATCAGATGAAGTCAGATTTCAGACAATGCCAAAATCATATAGAGAAAGTTGAGAATGTCAAGTACTTAATAGATTCTGCATACACACTTGAAGAGTTTCATTTTAATAGGAATCTCCTCTAACTTCTGTATGTAATTGAGACTGTCATAAACACTTCTCTCTCTCTCTCTCTCTCAATCTCTCGCTCTCTCTCACACACACACACACAAACACATGCACACACACAAACACTTAGAACATAAACAATTCAACACAAAGAATCTACTCATTATTTTTATCGACTGCCCAGTAAGTGGTAATAAAAAATTATCATACTGAAAGTCTGCATTTTATTATTGTTTAACACATGTGGTTGCTATTCTCCATTTCTTTTGTCCCATGTATTACCTTCAAATAAAAGGAATTTCTATCGGTATACTTTTAAACTTTTATATAATCAAAACTAAAATAGTTAATGATTTCCATTTATTTGTCATTTATTCTGATAAACTATATGATCCTCTTTGTTTTAATGAAATTTAATGCATCAAAATTCAGAATACAATTACTTTTAAAATTACAACCTAGTGTCCTCAAATAATATACTCCAATGACTAATGAGACTGTGATTACCTCTATGATATTTTCTGTAAATGGCTCAAACATATTTTACAAAATCAATTGCTCTTCCGAAGTTACGCTTCATTCTTTTTGAATCCAGAATAGCTGTAGGACACTACCCCAGTTAAATAATTTGTGGATGTTCTTATACTACGTGGGTCAGTTAGTTAGAATATACCCAAAGAGAAATAAAAGTAGTATGTTTTGGAACAAAACAAACAAGCCCACTTCCACCACTGCTATTCAACATAGTACTGGAATTTCTAACCAGAGCAAATAGGCAAGAGAAAGAAATAAAGGGCATCCAAATTGGAAAAGATGAAGTCAGATTATCTCTATTCTCTGATAATACAGTCATACACCTAGAAAAGCCTGAAGACTCCTCCAAAAAAATAAAAAATAAAAAAAATAAAAAAATTAAAAAACCTAGATTTGACAAATCACAGAAGTTTCAGGATATAAAATTAACATACAATATTAACATACAAAAATAGTGGCATTTATGTACACTGATAACAATCAAGCTGGGAACAAAATCAAGAACTCAATTCTATTTACAACAGCTAAAAAAGAAAATAAACAATAAAAAATACGTAGAAACACATTCTGAAGACAGAACTACCATTTGGTCCAACAATTCCACTGTGGGGTATCTACCTAAAGAAAAAGAAATAATTACATCAAAAATACATCTACATTCATGTGCTTATCAAGAAATGATTCACTATTCACAACAGCAATGCCATGGAATCAAATTAAGTGTTCATCAATGATCATTGGCAGGTCAAGTAAAGCAAAACGCTCCCATACAGACACATGGCAGCAAAGTGATGACTGGATAAAGAAAATATGGTATATGTATATCACAAAATTCTACTCTACCATAAAACAAGGAAATTATGTTTTTTGCAGCAATATGGATGGAACTAGAGACCATTATCCTAAATGAAATAATTCATAAACAGAAAGTTAAATACTGCATATTCTCACTCATAAATGGTAGTTTTAATTTTAGTTCTTTGAGTAGTCACCATACAGTTTTCCACAGAGGTTGTACTAATTTACAATCCCACTAACAGTGAGTAAGTGTTCCTTTTACTCTACACCCTCACCATCATCTGTTGGTGTTTGAATTTTTAATAGTAGTCATTCTGACTGGTGTAAGATGATAGCTCATTGTGGCCTTATTTGCATTTCTCTAATGATTAGATATGTTGAGCTTTTTTATTTTTCATATGTTTCATGGCCACTTGTATGTCTTTATCTTTTTTTGAAATATGTCTGTTGATGTCCTTTGCCCACATTTTAGTGGAGTTGTTTTTTTTTTCTTGTTGAGTTGTTTGAGTTTCTTACAGATTCTGGATATTAGCACTTCGTTGGATGAATACTTTTCAAATATTTACTTGCATCGGATGTTGCCCGTTTGCCCTGATAATTATTTCTTTTGCTGTGCAGAAGATTTTTAGTTTAAGTCCCATTTTTTTTTTGGTTTTATTGTGTTTGTGATGTAGGATTTTTTCTTCTCAGTCACTTTGCAAGCCAGGGAGCCCCGGACAGCAACACACCACCTGGGCCTCGCTTCGCCGTGCTGACATGCCCCAGCTCAACTGTGTTATAGCTTGTAACCGTGTTTGGCTGTTCCTAGCTCTTGTATTGCATCCAAGAAGAATGAGGTTACACTGAACATTGAAGGATGAGGAGGGCAGAGAAGAATTTTAATGAGTGTTGTAAACAGCTTTCAGTGGAGAGGGGATGCAGAGTTGGTCCCCCTACCCAAAGGAGGGAAAGTTCTCTGTGGGGCTAGGCCTGGGGCCTTTTATAAACTCAGAATGGGCAGTGCATGCTTATTGGTTTAAGGGTATGCAAAAATGGTTAAAGTGAATACACCACTCAAAGGTGTGCACAAGAGTGTAGGAAAAACTATTAGGAAAGTGTAGGTATATGTAAAATAGGGGAAGAGTATGGACCAATCTGAGAAAAGCATGCCAAATGGGGAGACAAGTTCTCAATCAGCTCCATGGATTTAACTGGTAGCTTGCCTTCCAGGCTTTGAACTGTCTTTGGCTTGCAGGTGGAGTTTCAATGGGGACCTGCCCCTATCTGCCTAGGCATTTGGCTGCCTACTGCTGCTCTCATTTGCTTTTGGGAATTTAGTGATAAATTCCTAAGCCAATGTCCAGAAGAGTTTTTCTTAAGTTTTCTTCTAGAATTTTTTATGAATTCAGGTATTAAAGTTATGTCTTTAATCCATCTCAAGTAAATTTTACATGTAGTAGAAGGTAGGGGTACAGTTTTATTCTCCTGCATATGGCTAATATTCCCAGCACAGTTTATTGAATATGGTGTCCTTTTCCCAGTGTATATTTTTGTTGATGATGTTAAAGGTCAGTTGGCTATAAGTAGTATCTGGCTTTATTTATGGGTTTTTATTCTGTTCTGTTGCTGTATGTATCTATTTTTATACCAGTATTATGCTGTTTTGGTTACTATTGCCTTGTAGTATAATTTTAATTTAGGTCATGTAATACATTCAGCTTTGTTCTTTTTGCTTAGTATTACTTTGGCTAGCAGTCTCTATTTTTAGTTTCATATGGATTTTAGGATTCTTTTTTATAATTCTTTGTAAAATGGCACTGATAGTATGATAGAAATTGCTTTAACTCTGTGAATTCCTTTGGGCAGCATGGTCATTTTAATAATATTCATTATTTTAATCCATGAACAAGGTATGCTTTTCCATTTGTTTGTGTTTTTTATGATTTCTTTCATCAATATTGTGCAATTCTCCTTGTGGAGATCTTTCACCTCCTTGGTTAAATGTATTTTCATTTTTTTGTAGATATTATAAATGGCGATGAGTTCTTGATTTGGTTCTTCCTCTTTCATTTCTTTCTTTTGACTGATTGCTTTGGCTAGGATTTCTGGAACTATGTGGAACAAAAGTGGTGATAGCGGCCCTCCTTACCTTGTTCCTGTTCTTAGGGAGAATGTTTTCAACTTTCCCGCATGCCAAATTTTATTGAAAGCTTTCTCTCATTTATTGAGATGATCATGTGGTTTTTGTTTTTAATTCTGTTTATGTAATAAATAATAATTTTTGACTTGTGCATGTTAAACCATCTTTGCCAACCTAGAACAAAACCTACTTGATTGTGGTATATTATCTTTTTGATGAGCTGCTGGATTTGGTTTGCTGGTATTTTGTTGAGGATTTTGCATTTATGTTCATCAGGGATATTAGCCTGTAATTTTCTTTTTTGTTGTACTCTTGCCAGCTTTGCTCTCAGGGTGATACTGGCTTTGTAGCATGAATTAGGAAAGATTCCCTATTCCTCGATTTTTTTTTTCCAAGGAGTTTCAGTAAGATTGGTTCTATTTCTTTTATCTGCATTGGTGGAATTCAGCTATGAGTCCATCTGTCTATCTGGTTCTGTGCTTTTGGTTTTGTTAGAATATTTCTTTTACTTAAATGATTGGTTCAATTTCACTACTCGTTATTGGTCTGTTCACTATTTCTCTTTCTTCATCGTTCAGTCTTGAGAGGTTGTATCTTTCCTGAAATTTATCAACTTCCTCTAGGTTTTCTTGTTTCTTCATGTAGGAATGCTCACTGTAGTCTCTGAAAATCTTTTCTAGTTCTCTGGTATCAATTGTAATTTCACCTTTATAATTTCTGCTATGACCTATTTAAAAATTTCTCTTTTCTTCTTCATCAGTCTAGCTAGCAGACTGACAATTTTATTTATCTTTTCAAAGAAGCAGCTTTTCATTATATTGATTATTTGTTTTTCATTGGTCTCAGTTTCATTTAGTTCTGCTCTGATCTTTGTTATTTCTTTTCTGCTGGTTGCTTTGGATTGGATTTGTTTTTATTTTCCTAGTCCCTTGAGGTGGGACATTTGGTTGTTAATTTGGGATCTTTTCATCTTTTTGGCATAGACATTTAATGCTATAAAATATAGCCCTGCTTTTGCCATATCTCAGACGTTTTGGTATTCTTTGTCTCTATTTTCATTTGTTTTAAAAATTTTGTATTTCTACCTATTTTCATTTTTTTCTAAAGATCATTCATAAACAGATTGTTTAATTTATACCTATGTGTATAATAGTTTTGAGAGAGTTCTTCTTGGTATTGATTTCCAGTTTTATTTAACTGTGGTCTAGAAGATATGTGATATGATATCAATTTTTAAAAGTTTATTGATATTTGAATTGTGGTTAGCATATGTTCAATTTTTGAAAATGTTCCATGCACAGATGAAAGTAATGGGTATTCCATGGCTGATGCTCTGTAAATGTCTTTTGGGTTCATTTGGTTTACAGTCTAATTAAATCCAGAGTTTCTTTGTTGATTTTCTGTGTTATGATCTGTTTAGTGCTGTGAGTTAGGTGTTGATATCCCCCACTGTCATTTTACTGATGTTTCAATATTTTCAATATTTTCTTGGGTCCAGCAGTGGTGTTTTTTTCTTTTTTCGATCTGGGTGTTCCAGTATTGGGCGCACATATATATTTAGGATTGTTACGTCTTCTTGTTCAGTTGATCCCTTTATCATTACATAATGACTTTATTTTTTTTTTTTTACTGTTGTTGTTTTAAAATCTGTTTTATCTGATGTGAGTATAGTGACTCCTGTTCAGTTTTCTTTTCTGTTTGCATGGAGTGTCTTTTCTGCCCCTTTTCTTTGAGTCTGTATCTGTTAGGTGGGTTTCTTGTAATAAGCCTATGGTTGGATCTGGTTTTTAAATTCACTTTACCAATCTATATTTTTTTGGTGAGGCATTTAGTCATTTCCATTCAAGGTTAACACTGACACTTGTGAGGGTTTTTTCCCTTCCTGATATTAGTTGTTCCCTAGTTGCTTTGTAATCTAAGTTGTGTGGTTGCTTTATAAAATCTGTGTGTTTTTATGATGGCAAGTATTGCTCTTTCATCTCAATGTTTACAATTCCTTTGAGCATTTCTTGTAAGGGTGGTCTGACAAAGTTTTCTCTTGGTCATCCTTTGCTTTCATTCAAACTAAGGATTTCAACATAGTTTTCTTTTTATAGTTGTTCACCTTGTGCCTTATCTGTAATTGTACATTGTACATGCTTTGGGACTTTTTTACTGATCCCTTTTCCCTTATTTATATGAACTGTCTTTAACTGTCTTTTTTTTTTTTTTTTTTTTTTTTTTTGACGGAGTCTCGCTCTGTCACCTTGGCTGGAATGCAGGGGCACAATCTCGGCTTGGGTTCACACCATTCTCCTGCCTCAGCCTCCCAAGTAGCTGGGAGTACAGGTGCCCACCACCACACCTGGCTAACTTTTTTGTGTTTTTAGTACAGACGGAGTTTCACCGTGTTAGCCAGGATGGTCTCAATCTCCTCACCTCGTGATCCGCCCGCCTCAGTCTCCCAAAGTGTTGGGATTACAGGCTTGAGTCACTGCATCCGACCATGAACTGTCTTATTTAGTAACACATCCAATTCTACACACACACACACACCATACACACACACACAAATATATATATTTATATATTTATTTATATATGGAACTGAATATATATACACACACACACACACACACACACATATATGATATTCCTTAGATCCATACTTACATGTTACTTTCTATATACTACTAATTCTGCAATCCCACTAATATGTTCTATTTTTTCCCTCATCTTGTCTTCCCTAATTCTTCCTCATCCCAGTTAATAAACCTACTAACATTTTCATAAGTAATTCATGCCAAAAACTTTATTCTTGAGTCTGCCAATTTCTTCTATCCTCATATTCAATTCATCGAGTTCTATTATTTCTAGCCTGAAATATATATCTGTAATTTTTCAACTTATTTCTATTACACTATCATTACCCTAGTCAAAAACGTCACCACCTCTTCTTGTTTGGTGCAGTACAAACTACTATTATTCATCAATAGCCATTTCTTTAACTTGGGGAGAATTATACATCTCAACACCTTTGGCCATAGAACTGCTTTGGCAAATATAATATGAGCAGAGGTGAGACTTGCCATTTCCTAGCAGTAACTTTACGGGATGTCTTTGCTTTACCTAGTCTTTTTTCTACTGTGAAATAGTCAATGACCATGTTCCATAGAATGGATGTTTCATCAGCCTTGATCCCAGCCTGAGGATAGTGACAACATATGGCAGAAACTTCAGCCATTCCACAATAGAAATGATGTGTGAGTGAAAAATAAGCTTTTGTCATTGTGAGTCACTGGGATGTCAGTGGTATTTGTTATTACAGGGTAAGCTGTGCTACCTTGACCAATTATAGCAGATTAAAGGCAATACAGCTTCAACTGATACGCCTGCCTTCACATTTCTCCCAGAATACCTTCCCCCACTACAGTTAGTGTCATGTTTGAAGAATGCAACCTTTAACCTTTTGAATAATATCCAAACTCCTTTTCATGGCCTCCAAGGTCCCACAAAGACTGACCCCTGCTTAACTCTCAGATCTCGTCTCATCCCACCCTCTGCTGACACTCTACCTGCTATATTGTTTTGCTTTTTTTACCTCTGGCTATGTTAAGATTGTGACTCATGGGGACCTCTGACCTTGCTGTTCTCACTACTTCTCTTAATTCTTCAGACAGATGTCTCTTTCTCATTGCTATGTTCTATTCAATTCTTTAATGTCAGTTTCCTACTATACTGTCACCTCATTTATTGCAGTTTCCCTCTGCCTCATTTTTCCTATCATGTAGCAGTTAGATTTGTTTAGGGTTCTGAAGATAACATGAAATATAGATGATACAGTGGCAACTTGAAAAGTTTTTCATTTCATCTCTGTATCTGTAATACCAAGTACAAGGCAATGCACAATATATGTTAGATGACAAACAAATGATTGTTGACTTTAATTTAATTTTTCCATGTAACTTTTCACCTTTATCTATGTCTGATTAGAGTATGAATAAAACAAGAAAATATCAAATATTGAAGCCTCACAATTCTTTTCTTTTTGCAAAGAAAGCTTTGGTTTCTAGCTCTGAGAAATTAACATTGGATTGCATATTATCTCCTTTTCTACTTTCATCATTTTATTGGCTGCTCTAGAAATAGGACATTTTGGTTGACATTCCAATATGATTTTATTCATTTAATTAGGAAATTATAATTTTTTTTATTTGTTTTCTCTCCTTGCTATATGGAGTATACAAGCTCTTTTCTCAATCTCAATCAATTCTCAATTACAGAAAGGGAGAACAGGAAAAAATAGTTCTGTATTATATAGTTCTGATATCCAGATAATTCAAATGAGAGAACAAATGCTTATAATCACTTTCTTCCCTTAATTGGACAGAGCTTCTAGTGTGCCCATAAATCAATTTGAATTTGTTTTTAATAAGATATTTTTGTTCTTCTACTTACCCAGTATGTCTACTTTATAGCTAAAATAATTTTCCCACTTTAGTTTAGACACTATTTCAAACTTTGTGCTTTCTGTAGTTCTTGAAATTAAATGGAAGTAGCAAAAACACTTAATGTATGAGCTGGAAATTATATGAATTTAGTAATGAACTAAGAATGGCATGTAAAATTTTATGACCTATGGCAAATATCGGAGACTCAGGGTAACTGCCAAACTACATGCCTTGTACATAAAAATCACATTTCTTTTAAACAAGGAAACTGGTATAATTTTAATTGAGCTTGCTCTGATTATTTTTTACAAAACAAAAAAATCCATTAGAAATAATGAGAATATATTTTTAAAAGTTCGTTATTTAATATTAAATGATACCCACAGGAAATTTATACAGCTCCACTTATTTTAAAATAAATTGAGTAGCAAACAGATTTTCAAATATGTTGACCACAGCGAAGAACCTTGAGAAAAACAAAATGCAATGTTTATAATCATATGGTCCTGCACCTGAAATAAACCAGTACCTTTATTTTCTCTTCTTACCTACATTGAAACTTACTTTGACTTCCTTTCCTGTGAATCACCTAGTGATTGATCCAGAAACCCCAGCACTCTCTGCTTGGACATTAGCATTCAGTAGTCTCTTACATTCTCACTTGTGATATATCTTGAGTAGTTATAAGATTTTTCATGTATTCATCATGTTCACCTTCATCTTCCTAAACTGAAAATTCTTCTTGAGACTACTATTCTGTAACCACTCAGAACCCATCAAAGTTATTCTAAAAGAGGTGATGAATGAATTTATTTCAAAAGAACTGGAGTACTTTTATAATATTTTCCCATATCACAAATAACGTTTTGTCTATCATATTTATTTAATTTTAAAAGATAATAGATTTGAAATCAAGTCATTAGTTGTGTAAATATAACTTATATTAAAGCTAAACATAATCTTTAATTTTTTTTCAAAAATACTGGAGAATTTGTTTTACCAGAGGTTATTTATGCAATTTTTTTAAGAAATAGTTTTTGTATTACATGATGACAATTTTCTCCCAACAATCCATATTTTAGATTGGGTGTAAAAGGAAAACAAGAAATTCTTTAGGCATTTTGAAAGATTGCTGACTTTCTCAATATTTCTTCCCACCTACTTATTATCTATATATCTCCCCATTGCCATAAACAACTTTGTCATTTACTGTGACCCCAGCCACATGAAAAAGTAATTAACGAATATTAAACATTTTATATAAATGGGATAATGCATATGAACCCTTTCACCTAGTCCGTGGTACACCGTAAAAACTAATAAATGAAACCTACTATTATTAAATTCCACTTGTGACTTGGCTGCTTCATTTCTTTTCCAAAACACTAAACTATAGAAAAAGTATCTAAAGTAATCAAATACTAGTTTTCATGATGTTACAATAAGTAAACACAAATTAACAATAATAATTCATGATTCATTTTTCCAATTCCCTTATATTTTCCAATTTCCTACCTCATCATACTTAACATATATTATTTAACATTTTTTAAAAAGAATTATGTTTTCATTTAGGAATGTAAGAACCAAAGAGATTTATTTCTAAAACACCATATATTTTAACCTTGCAATCAAATCTAATCCTCTTTATGTAACATTGGTACCATTCAGCATAGAACATATTTCCATTTTATCTCAGTGAATTCAATAAGCAGATAAGAGCTATCGTCTAAAAGAGTACTGAAAATGCCATTGCTCTATTAATCAGCTGTTCACTTTTTTGTCCCTCAAAGTGAAAGATCAATTAATTGCAGCAGTAATATTATATTATAAATTCTATTCTAACTGAACAATCTTGAAATAATGCATTTCCATCTTCTTTTTTCCATGTCCTTCTTGAATTGTCAACTAGTCTATCACAAGCTGGGTATCAGAGATATAACTATATGTTCTTTTTAAAAAGTATTTGGAAATTTTTCTTTTCAGAAAAGAATGAAGATTCTAATTCTGTTATGTAGAACTTGCTTTTCCACAATTCCTGTTATTATTAACAATGTCTTAAAGGGCCATTAAAAATCATCTCTATTTTGAATGCTAATATTGTGCAGTGTGACCCTGAGGTGACAAGCAACTAAGCATGTCAAGGAGCTCTTAATTGAGGGAAGTTTAGAGTTTTCCCTTTATAAATATATTTAGCTTATCTACACAAGTAAGAAATAAAATTTAGAAAGACATAGCAGATAAATATTTGCTTAGCTTCAATTGACAAATGGCTATTTTGGTTGTGAATGTGGCTAAATTTCTTGAAGCTGCTTATCTGTGTTTTAAATTAATGAGTCGTATTAAGAAAAAAAGCATTTTTTCAAAAAAACAAGAAAATTAAATTCAGTATCTAGCTAGCAACCACATAGCTTAATAGAGTGATTTTTTTTACTCTTTTTATACTGATTTGAACTTTAACTTCCAAATAGAATGTAGAAAAATGCAAAATTAAAAAACCAAACACATAGCAGCAACAAGAAAAACCCCCAAAATAAAAATATAGTTCTATATTAGGCCAATGAAGAACACCTTCCTCTCTCATTCAAGAGTACATATCAAACTAATCACTTGTTTTTTAAAAATTTGAATGGTAAGTGACAAATCCCAACAATTTATTAATTATAACAATCACTTATTATATTGTAATCTTTTTCCATGGGATAATAACCCACTCACTTTATGTTAATTTAGACTTTTCCACACTATCAAATGAAAATTATTATACATTTTCTGAGAAGGGAAGTGCAGGACAACCAGTTGGCCCAAAATATAAGAAGAAATCATCTGCAGGAAGGGGCAGAATATGATCACTTAATTGAGAAGACACAGTCGAGCATGGATAAGAATTTAGCTATGAAAGGTAACACATTAGTGGAAGTTTATTGTGAACTGGTAAAATAAAATAAAAGACCTAGAAGCTGCAGATAGAACAGTCTTTCATAGTTTACTAGGCCTTCCTATACAGATTCCACCAGGAGCTAAAAAGAAAATGCAGTAAGATTTAAGAAACCATGGCATAAGCTTGGTGGAGGGAGACAGTGGCCATGAGGACACAGGCTTGAAACCCCACCCAAAAGCATCCCTTATCTAAGTTGTGAAACTTACTTAATCTCTGGAGGAAAGAAAGATAAACACTGACATGCTTATGAAACTAGTGGAAATCCAATGCAGCCGAGGGAAAGGAGAGAAAAAATTCCATCCATCTCTGAAGGAAGTGCAGGACAGGTGTGAAAGTAGCAGAAGAATTAACAAGGTCATACTCCTAAGCCCAAGAGATCCAGTAGATTCATGCTTTCTCAGAAAATCAGAATACTTCCGTTCCCCAACAATACGCTAATAAGTGTTGAGTAATAGGTAATAATATAAAATTTCTGTTAAAGTTGCAAAAGTAAGTATATAAACTCTCTCTAAGGTGCAACCTGAACCGAAGACCTAAAACTGAGGGTGCAATTGACCTTGAAAAAAATCTCTCTGGCAAAGTAGACTCTATCCTAAATATAAGGCATTGATAGACCCAATTAACTCTACTCACTTTAAAGACTTAGCAAATTTTATTACTGGGTATATATCCAAAGGAAAATAAGTCATTCTACCAAAAAGATACTTACATCTGTATGTTCATCACAGTAGTATTCATAATAGCAAGGAGGTGAAATCATCCTAAGTGCCCATCAACTCTGAAATGGATAGAGAAAATGTAGTACATATACACCATGGAATACTAAACAGCCATTAGAAGGAAAAAATATACCCTTTGTAGCAACATGGATGCAGCTGATGGCCATTACTCTAAACAAACTAACAGATAAACAGAAAATCAAATACCTCATGTTCTCACTTATAAGCCAGAGATAAACATTACTGAGTATACATGGGCGTAAAGACAGCAGCGATAGACAATGAGGAATTCAAGACTTGGGCAAGAGGGTAAGGAGAAAGAGCATAAAGCTACCTACTGGGGACTATATGCACTGCCAGGGAGATGGATTAATTTGTACTCCAATCCTCAGCATCACGCAATATACTTTTGTAACAAACCTGCACAGGAACGCCCTGAACGTATAATGAAATTAAATACACACGTACATATATACACACATACACACATACATACATACATAAACACATGCTTAGAGAAGTAAAGGTACATGTATTTATAGGTGAAATAACTAGCTTAGTCTCTAGCGTCAAACCGATGTCCAGTTCTTAATAAAACATTATAAGCCATATACAAAGGCAAGAATAAAACACTGTACAGTGAGATACCAATCAACAGAACCAGATTCAAATATAACATGAATTTTGGAATAACCAGATAATTTAAAATAACTTTGATTCATATGTTAACGGTTATAGTGGAAGGGTGCTATACCAAATGTGAAGAAAACACCAACTAAGAATTTTAGAAGTGAAATAAAACAAAAAAAAAGTACAAGATATAAAGAATAGCTTAAATATGTCATTAGTAGACTCCACACAGCTGTGGAAAGAATTAAGGAACTTGAGGATAGATAAGTATAAATTAGATGAATTTAGAGATAAAACAAGAAGGGGCAAAAAAACAGAACAGAACTTACAAGAACTGTGGGAAAATAGCAAATCGTCTAATATATGAGTAGTAGAATTTCAGAAATAAAAAAATGAAAACAGAGCATAATAAATATTTGAAAAATAAGTGGCTATTTTTTAAATGACAGACACTGAATGACAGAATCATTCTGCCATATCAATTTGGGCAGAATGATATGGGTTGGCTGTGTCCCCATCCAAATTGTAGCTCCTATAATTCGACATGTCATCGGAGGGACCCAGCAGGAGGTAATCGAATCATGCACACAGGTCTTTCTGGTTCTGTTCTTGTAATAGTGAATACGTCTTATGAGATCTGATGGTTTTATAAAGGCGAGTTCCCCTGCGCATTCTCTCTTGCTTGCTGCCATGTAAGACATGCCTTTGCTTCTCCTTTACCTTCTGCCATGATTGTGAGGTTTCCCCTGTCATGTGGAACTGTGAGTTCATTAAACCTCTTTTCTTTATAAATTATCCAGTCTCAGATATGTCCTTATAGCAGTGTGAGAATGGACTAATAAAGAATGTACACCCAATTCCTGTCCCACCATTGTATCATGAGAGTACATAACATGGTTTATTATTATTATTATTATTTCATGGGCTCATAGGTGAAAGTAACTCATCTCCAGATGAGGCTTTGAACTGGAGACTTGGGGCCTAGAGTTAATACTGGAATGAATTAAGACTTTGGAGGACTATTAAGAAGGCATAATTGTATCTTGGAATGTGAGGAGAGCATGAAACTTGGGGGGCCAAGGGCAGAATGATGTGGTTTAAATATTTGCGCCCTTCAAATCTCATGTTGAAATGTGATCCCCAGTGTTGAATCTGGGTCCTGATGGTAGGTGTTTGAAACATATGGGTGGATCTTTCATGAATGGATAACCCCTTGGTGATAAATGAGTTCTTGCTCTGAGTTCACAGGGGATCTTCTTGTTTAAAAGTGTGTGGCACCACCTCCCTCTCTCTTTGCTCCCTTTCTGTGACGCACTTGCTCCCACTTCACATCTGCCATGAGTAATAGCTCCCTGAGGCCTTACCAGATGTGAGAAGATGCTGGCCTTATGCTTTTATAGCTTGCAGAACCGTGAGACAATTATGCTTCTTTTCTCTATAAATTATCCAGCCTCAGGTATTTCTTTATAGCAATGCAAGAATGAGCTAATACAAGTCTTACCAAAATTACTTAATGAAGGAATCATTTGCATCTATAATACCATTTTTTGTTGGTAATTGAAATAATTCTAACTTTAACTACAGATTAACTCATTTAACTGGAAAGTTCCAGGGACCTGCAGGTACTGATGATTGAGGAATTCAAATGATACCATAAAAATTGTTCTCTTTTTCCATTTTTTTCTCTGCTTTTACGTATAACTTCAAGTTGGTGGCAAAGGAACTATTAATATGCTGTATTGTACCTGACCAATTCTGAGTTATGTACCTTTCATTGTGGGTGAAATCATTAACTTTAGTGAAATCATACTGAATTCTTTTATCAGACAGAATGGGAAGAGGTTCTGTAACAAAATAAACTCAGAGAAGAAGATTTTGAAAATTTTAAAGAATCTAAACTTTGAAGAATAAACACTTTTTCTATTGATATATTTTGAAAAAGAAGACTTTTAAATTTAGTTCAATAAGATATTCTTCATAAGCAATTCAAATTTACTTAGCTAAAGTTAGAACATTACATGTTGGATTATGTTGTTTAAAAAAACAATAAAACAAAGTGGTTCACTTCTTTTGCTTTTTCCTGATTGCATTATGTTTGCAGAGCCTTGGGAGTTCAGTGTTGTGATCTAAACTATCAGTTACTACTCTTGTGCAGACTTCAAAGAGAAAGTTTTTTATTAATTCTGAATCAGAAAGGAGCTCTGTGTTGCTCATAACTCTGGTGTTTTTGAGAAGTCAGAAAAAGAGGTGATTGCCATATTAAACTTATTTTCAACTCTGCTGTTGAATTATTCTTGTTGGTGAATTGATTATCATAAAGGCATAAAAGTTGTCCTAAAAGTTTGTCATCTACTTTACCCGATTATTTTTATCAGCTTCATTGAAATATAATATACGTGACATAAAATGCATCCACTCCAAGTGAAAAATTGTATAAGCCTTGACAAGCTTATATATATTTTTATTTACCATCAAAATCAATTACATTTTAATCAAAAATAGTTGGGCTTTCTGTTTAAAGTGAAAAGTTGAAAGTAAACATTTGTCTTTAATTCCTTTAGAACCATTGATAGATTAAAACAATAGGAAAAAGTAAATAAAAACAGGGAAAATAAAAGGAATGGAGGATCACACACAGATGAGATAGAAACCTGTTGAGAAATGACACAAGCAGAGGAGAGTACAGCTAATGCCACTTCAGTGGTATCCACTAGCATAGAGCAACTCTCTCTTTCAGTTGCCCAAATTAAAAATCCTGAAGACTTTTGTTTTAACTTTTCTTGTATTGTGTAATCTATCAGGAGATCCTTGTAGTAAGACCTTCAAAATATGCTCATAATTGAACTGTATCTCACCATTTGCCATAATTTCTCCTGATCCAGGTTTCACTATCTCTAGCCAGCAGTATGGCAGTTACTTCCTACATGGTCTTCCTGTTTCTACTACCTTTTTCCTTACAGAAAGCAGCCAGAGGGATTCTTTCACAGCTCAGGTCACAATATGCCATAACTCTGCTCCAAACATTTGAATTGCTTCTTATTTTACCAGAATAAATATTTTACCATAAGTCTTTCAATGACCTACAAAACTGTAAGATCTCATGTCATATCTCCAAACACTCACCGTTCCATCTCTGACCTCAATTCCCAGTATGCTCCCTCTGCTTGCTCTATTCCACCGCCATGACCTTGCTGTTCTTCAGACATGCCAGCATGCCTCCACCTTAGGGTCTTACACTAGCTTCATCACCTAGAATGCCTTTCCCTCAGATATTTCACACTTTAGTTTGAGTCCCTATCCCTCAAAGCAAAAACAGACCCAGTTCCAGGGATTCAAATGCTAGTAATTTATTGGGAGGTACAGGAAACACTGGTGGTTAAGTGAATTTATGAATTTCATCTCTATATTTTGTTTTCATCTCTGATTTTGTTTTATTTATTGTCCTTTTGTTTTTAGGAGTAATTTGGCTGAATACCGCAAATCAATGTAAGCAATTTATTTTTGTTTCATGCTGTTAATTTTTTTCCTACATCTTCTGTATACTCTATTTTCCATTTTTTATATATAGTTTATCCGACATATTGCATTATTTCTGCTATTTTTTTCTTAAAATATACATTGTTTCTATTGGATAATTTAAAATTATTTGTTTTCAAAAGCAATAAAAGTAAATAAATATTTTTACTTCAAGCTTTTGCTTTTTATCATTAGATAGTATGATTACATTTTAAATGTTTTCTTATATTTACCTTTAAACTTTTTAATTAGCATGCAGTCAATGTTTATAAAATAATAACATATATTGACAATTAATAAAGTATATAATCATTGTGACTTCATAGAATAAAATATTGAATAGGGAGAGATTTTTATACATGTATTTTGACCTCTCTGTCTTTATTTAACTGCAAGATACAAGTTTCATTTATTTATTCATATATACTGTGCCAAGTTATAGACTACTTGAGGAAAATTACTCGAATTTTACAATTTTCTTTTCACAGTGCTTGCCTTGATATCTTTTACATAGTATATAGTTGATAAATATTTTTGCAAATTAAATCTTGATTTTAAAAATGCAGAATTATCAGGATCATCTTGTTCTTGAATTGATTTTAGAGTAAAACATATTTGACTCTTCATGGCTCATATTGCGAATTGGTATGTGTGGTGCCAGTATTTCACAAGGATGTTAATTCAAGTTATATGCTTTTTTGAAATTATTGTTATTATTATACTTTAAGTTCTAGGATACATGTGCACAACGTGCAGGTTTGTTACATATGTATACATGTGCCATGTTGGTGTGCTGCACCCATTAACTCATCATTTACATTAGGTATATCTCCTAATGCTATCCCTCCCCGCACCTCCCTCCTCACAATAGGCCCTGGTGTGTGATGTTCCCCTTCCTGTGTCCAAGTGATCTCATTGTTCAATTCCCACCTATGAGTGAGAACCTGTGGTGTTTGGTTTTCTGTTCCTGTGATAGTTTGCTGAGAATGATGGTTTCCAGCTGCATCCATGTCCCTACAAAGGACACGAACTCATCCTTTTTTATGGCTGCATAGTATTCCATGGAGTATATTGCCACATTTTCTTAATCCAGTCTGTCACTGAAGGACATTTGGGTTGATTCCAAGTCTTTGCAATTGTGAATAGTGCTGCAATAAACATACGTATGTTTATCTTACATACGTATGTTTATTGCAGCATGTGTAGGTTAATCTTACATATGCATGTTTATTGCAGCAAGTTATATGTTTGTATATCCTTTAGTATGCATGATTGTAGACCATGTCACTTATTTTCATAGATAGAAACTACCCATTATAGCAGGTGAGGTCAACTCTTTTTACGCACTTTTATTTAATCATAGACGATCTGGAAAAGCCATTAGAAAATATTATCTTATTGTACTTATTGTTTCTGGTTTATTCTGAAATGCCTAGAATATTATCAACTTACATGTCTTAAAGAAACTCTCTTTGGCATCAGCATGGCAAAAATTAGAAATATAGACATCTTTCCTGTTTGAATTACCATCCTTGTAATCAGACAGACAGTTCAATTTTCTTAGAATGAATCACTTCATCAATGTTTAACATATTCACAAATACACACTTAAAATTTTTCAAAATCTTGAATCTTGGTTTTTGTCATTTTTATCTTTGCATAAAGAATGTTGCTATATAGCAGAAACAATTAAGATTTGACAGTAAATCTAATAAGAGAATACCAAAATTAATGCAGACACAATTTTCTGTCTGAAAGCAGATGAAATGTAACATTCTGACACTGATGTCCTCTGATCAGTTACCTTTAAAGCCTACAATAGAAGTACATGATTCTGCCGGGCGCGGCGGCTCACGCTTGGAATCCCAGCGCTTTGGGAGGTCCAGGTGGGTGGATCACCTGAGGTCAGGCGTTCAGGACCAGCCTGGTCAAAATGGTGAAACCCCGTCTCTACTAAAAAAATACAAAAAATTAGCCGGGCGTGGTGGTGGGCGCCTGTAATCCCAGCTACTTGGGAGGCTGAGACAGAAGAATTGCTTGAACCAGGGAGGTAGAGGTTGCAGTGAGCCAAGATCATGCCATTGCACTCCAGCCTGGGCAGCAAGAGCAAAACTCCGTCTAAAAATAAATAAATAAATAAATAAAATAAAGAACAACATGACTCTATTGATTTCATAATTAAAATATAAAAAAGAAATAATACAAGTATAAATCATTCTATGGTAATTTATAGAGATCCATTTAACAGTGAATTCTTATAAGATCTCCCTGAACAAAGGGAACAGTAAAGAAAAGCATAAAAAAGGTAGGAAAAAAAGATAATCCCTAGAATGTTGATTATGGCAATAGGAAGCCTATAAATCAACCCAAATGTCCATCAGTGACAGATTGGATTAAGAAAATGTGGCACATATACACCATGGAATACTATGCAGCCATCAAAAAGGATGAGTTTGTGTCTTTTGTAGGGACATGGATGCAGCTGGAAACCATCATTCTTAGCAAACTATCACAAGAACAGAAAACCAAACACCGCATGTTCTCACTCATAGGTGGGAACTGAACAATGAGATCACTTGGACTCAGGAAGGGGAACATCACACACAGGGGCCTATCATGGGGAGGGGGGTGGGGGGAGGGATTGCATTGGGAGTTATACCTGATGTAAATGACGAGTTGATGGGTGCAGCACACCAACATGGCACAAGTATACATATGTAACAAACCTGCACGTTATGCACATGTACCCTACAACTTAAAGTATAATAATAAAAAATAAATTAAAAAAAATCTTTGTTTACAATTTATTCAAATATTATAATGCAGCTTTCAATTTATATTAATAATTAACATACATAGCAAGTCTATAATTAATATTGTTTCTCTAAACATAATTTATTCATTATCATTATCTCCAAATTACAGATTTCTACTTGATTTTTCACACTATGTATGCTAGTTAGACATGAAATAATTTGATTAGATGAAAGTTTAGTAAAAGTGAGTATCTACGTAAAAATCTAATCTTGAATGATGTAACAATTGCAAAGAAAGAAGAAAAAAAAAAACAATTACCTTTTTTTTTCTCTCCAGGACCTAAGAGTGGTTCCTCCCTCCCCATACGTTTTTCTTCTTTTTTAATTGTTAGGATTATTTAGATAGTTACTGAATATTCTTGTTATATGCTTTTTGAAGTCCAAGGAATAAATGCATATACAAAGCTCGTTTGAATATTTTTCAAAACTTTTGATGACTAAGAAAACTTCTGATTAGAATCCAAGGTTAATCTTACATTTTTACACTTTATGCTAAAAATGAAGGATAGAAATTAGTTTTCCACTATCATTGTACATCATTAGTGATGTTCACTTTATTGCATATCACTACCTGAAGTTAGATTTGATTCATAACCATAGAATAGTTTTATGAGTTTACTTATTTCCATAATTGCTTCATTAATTTCTTTGTCTGATACTAGAAGAGTCATGATTGAACTCTCTCTCTACATTTGACTCAGACACTCTTTTGTGCAGTGCCAAGTACAGGACCTGATAGGGAAGGGACAGTAAAAGATGTTGAAATATTTAACAAGTAAATGATTCAAATTAAACTCAAAGGTGAAACTAAAGCAGTGATCATAAGAAATTTCAGGTTCTGTTGAATAAAAGTCACAGGATTTTAATTAATTTATATTACATACAATGTAGAACAACTATCCAATTCTTCTATATCAGGGCTGAAATAGTTCTCACTGCTGTCTTATTTTCTCTCACCCCTAAGTGTGAGTTATGATTTATATTTGAATTAACTTCCTATTTTCTATAATTTTAATGTTTGAATCTAAAGAATTTAAACTTTAAGACTCAAGATATCTTCAGACTGAAGATTTGGGATGCACAAACATATGTATATATAAAATAATGGAACAAAAGACTCAAAATTTTACATATTATTTGTATCTTGGAGGGTTGATAGTATCCTGGAGTGGCTGCTGGAACCTTCAAAGATATACAAGATGTTCTATTTTTCAAGTTTTCTGTGGGTAAGTGCGTGTTTGTATTTTTGTTAATATTTATACTTTATATATGTATAAGTTTTTCTTTATAATTATGAACTTTCTTATAATGAAACAAAAATCTAAAATAGTTAGATATACATTTCAATTCCTATATTCTTGGCAAAACTTCTACTTACTATAAAATATCTTGAGAGAAAGAGAAGAGTATTTGATTTTGAGATTGCTTCAGTTCTTTCTTCTTAAATATTAGATGTAATATTATAAAGTGAAAATAAAATCACTAATAAACATCTTACCCTGCGAGAAAATGTTCAGTTGTATCAATGGAAAAGAAATCCAACTGATATTAAGAGACAACAAAATAAATTGCTAAAGAAGGAGCATCTCCAGAAACAAGACACAGTGAAATATTCATTATGGCTTTCTAAAGAAGTAGTCAAAGAAATTTTGGTTTAAAAAATACATACCTGTATGTGTGTGTGTGTTGGCGCTGAGACAGCTTTTAAAAAGTGTGATAATCTTTTTATTATAAGCAAAAAACATTGTAAGTTGGAATTCGGTATGTTGTATAATTGTTGTGATATTTAAAATGACATTTTATAGTAGAATATTTGAAATATTAAGACAATAAAATACTTTTAATAGTTATATAATAGTGCATCTAATATTATATATGCACTTTTTATTCAGTCTTGTGAACAACATTATTTGACTTGTGTTTTTGCAACGTGCCAGTAATTTCTCTTGCTCTGGTGTGGTAGATAGAAACTGCTTACCAATATATGGCACTGTTATAAATGAATACCTGAAGATATTTATTTGTTGTTTTTGGTCTTTTCTGTTATTTGTGGCATTTTATTACAAAATTCTAGAGGTACAATTTTTTAATAAATTAATTCATAATTATATATGCTTAAATATGTGTAACATAAGATTAATTCATTTATGAATGATACATATTTCATATATTTAATAAAAAGCATGTTCTAAGCATGTAAAAGTGTTTTCTAAGTATGTAAAAGTGTGTTCTAAAATGTGTATTACAGTGCTTGTATAGATAGACAAGCAATCCATCTCACAAAATTCTAACTATAATTATCCTTAATTACGCATTTCTCATTTTATTGCCAACAGATAAAAAGCTCTATTCTCTTCTTCACCAATTTCTGTCTCATTTTTTTGAAGCAGTGAAATATTATCTCAATGAAATATAGCTTGAAAAATCACAACCACTCTGAACTCTCCTATTTTAAGTACACTTATTAACTTTATGCTATAACCTAGATTCATTGTCTGGTAATGGAGTATGATACTAATTAAATGTCCAGATTGTCTATGGGCAAACAAAAATTTATCTCTAAGTTTTTGTAGGATTATTTAGATTTTATTGAAGAGCCTATTTTTTATTTTAGATTATTTCAAAATAGTTATCATGAAAGTAGAGAACCATTATTTCTGGGTAATATGGGGTAGAGGTGACCTCTAACTTTTGAAATAGTTTTAGCCAAAAGCCATTTACTATATATCTGGCACTATTAAAAGAGAACTGCAGCAGGAGAAAATTTAGCCAGTATTAATTTAATCTATTTTAAGGGAAGTAATCTGACCAACAAACTAAAAAGAAAAAATAGGCAAGATGTTTATCATAATGTTTATTCTTTTATTTAATAAAATTAGATTGCTAAGTACCAACTATACACTTGACATTTTTCTAAGAATGTGGGAAACATCTTTAAACATGATAGACAAAAAAAAAAATCTGTTCTTACAGATCTTAAATTGTCTCTTGATATAATTATGGACTTTGGTAAGTATTTAAAATTATAATCCATTTTGCATTACTTCCCCTTTTTCCTTTAATTCACCATATTTTTGAACATTATTAAATAAATCCTGTTTTCCTTCACTTATTTGAAATGCATACTTTCCATATATATCCTCAGGTTAATTTCTAGACACTCAGTCTTTTCTCTTAAATTGGTTTCCGTTGCTCTTCTAGTCACAGACCAAATGGTTATCATAAGAATGCTAGTGTTGTTCTTCCCCAGAAGGAGCTGTTATATGACACCAAATCTAGGGTAGAATTCAACAAGTATCTTAATTCCTATAAGATAAAATAGATTACAGATGACAGAATAAGAAGCATGTATTTTACTATTATAGATTTTAGAAGAAGAGAGAATACATTGGGCAATAATGGTTAACAATTCTCATGAAGCATTTTTCATTTACCTAAAATTGATTTGCTCTAATTGTCTTTGACTTCCAGCCAACTTTTCTCAGCCTCCTGCCTTTCCGTTCCAGACTTCAGGCTCCATTAACTTTTCATTCTTGGGACCCTTGTAGGCCTTCATTTTTTCATGGACTAAGATTTGTTTATTACTGCTCTGGTTTGTACAAAGTCAACAATTAATCTTGGCTAAGAATAGAAATTATCTTTGTACTGAAGAAAAATATACATTTTTGCTTCAGAAACAAAATAATCTACCCTACCTAGAAAAGGCAGAGTTGAATGGATGATAGTTGAGTAGTGGTAAAAGGAGCATGGGTTACAAATACCAAAACCTTATTATTGTTTATCTTAAATGCAACTGAAAAAATAAATTTTTTCCCCTGATATAATATGCATTGTAGAGAGTACTTAATATGTATTGGGCATATTATGTTGCAGACATACTATTATCTCTATTTACCAGACAAAGATACTGAGTTCAGAGAGTTACAACAATTGTTCAGTCATATCATGAGTCAATGACAGAACCGACGTTTGATCCCATGTCTCATCCAAATCATTTGAACATTATGTTTTGTATAAAGTATGTTCTGGTATCTTAAAAATCAACTATGCACTTATTAACCTCTGGTGTATAGTTTTTCCTTCTATGTGCTTAATTGTTCTTGCAGAAAATCTTTAGCATCTGATGGATGTAATTTAATGAAATTGGGAAAAAATATATCTATATACACTTTAGGAATATATATATACACATTACGAATATATATATATCCTAATATATATATTTCTAGGAATATATATATATATTCCTAAATATGTGTGTGTGTATATATATGTGTGTACATATATATTCCTAAATACACATATATATATTCCTAAAGTGTATATATGTATAATATGTATATATGTGTATATATATTATATATGTATAAAGTGTGTGTATGTATATTTAGGAATATTTATATATATATACCTAAAGCAACTACACCTTCATTTGCTACATTCATAGAATAGATATTTACCTGTGTTAGTAAGATTAATGTGTCAACATGTCTCTACTGTAGTACCCAGTGATTAAATTAAACTGCTGTAGTATGGATGTTGGTCCTCCAAACCTCATGTTGAAACTTGATCTCCAACATTAGAGTTGAGGCTTAATGGGAGGTATGTGGTTCATGAGGGTGGATCCCTCATGGATGGCTTAGATCTGTATTTGTGGTAATGAGTGAAATCTCACTCTGTTAGCTCCTGTGACAGGTGGTTGTTAAAAAGAGTCTGGCACCTCCCCTCATCCTGCTTCCCCTTTTGCCATGTGATCTATTAGGTTGGTGCAAAAGTAATTGCGATTTTTGCCATTTTTTTTTTTAATGGCCGTTACTTTCACACCAATCTATTGTATGCATGCTGGCTCCCCTTCCTCTTTCACCATGAGTGGAAATAGCTCTAGGCCCTCACTAGATGCAAATTCCAGTGTCATGCTTCTTGTACATTCTGCAGAACTGTACCTCAGACAACCCTCTCTTCTTTATAAACTACTCAGCCTCAGGAATGCATTTATAGCAACACAAATGGACTAAGATAAACAGTAATCTAGGTGTTGCTGTGAAGGTAATTTTAGATGTGGTTAACATGTGTTTTGTGTTATAGCAGTTGCCTTCGAGAAAAACTACTATCCTTGATAATGTGAATAGACTTCTTCCAAACATTTGAAGGTATAGACAGCAAAAATTGAGAAGAAGGTATAGGATGCTGCATATTTATAAAAATATTAATGTCTGTTACTGAAGGAATTATTGACCTATTTAGAGTTCAAATCCGGGGATTATGGTAGGATACTCTGAAGGCAATAACACATCCTGCTGACTGAAAGACAAAATTATTTAACTAATAATAAACACATTGATTGTGTTTGTAAGGCATGAAGATATATCTTGAAATGCATACTATTAAATATTTAATAGATGAGTGAGTTGAGCTGTCTCTCCAGGTTTTTGTTGAAATGAATTACTTTTGCAGTACATTTAATAAATGCAATTTGTTCTTATATGCTGGGCCAGTATTTGTAGATTTCAAATAGCCGTATCAGTGGGTATCCTGTGCTACTTGTTTCAACATCATTTTACATGTAATTGGCTAAAACAGAAAATTTTAAAATAAAGGACCTAGGGGGTTGCATGTTGATGTTTTTCTCACTACCATTCCTGGTATACATAACATTATTCTAAAAGTGTGTCTGGTCTAATTCAGGCATAAAAGGGATATTTGGGATCTCGAATCGAAGCCATTGAAAATCAATCTTTATAAGTCTAAGTTACATGGTTATATTTTCACATATGTATTTCTATCATAAGATAATATAATGATGAATATCAGTTTATCAACGTTACTTGTAGACTGGTAGAGAGAATGTAATATACACAAATGTAACATTTATCTTCATTTAGTACATAATATCAAAATGTAGGCAAAGCACATGCTATTTAAAAAATATCAAAGTCAACAAATAATCCATGTCTCTCCTTAGAGAAAAAGAAAAATAAATTCCTCTTTGATATTTATCGTGCTATTTTTTAAATCTTACTTTTATTTTAAGTTTAGGGGTACATGTGCAGGTTTGTTATATTGGTAAACTTGTGTTATGGAGGATTGTTGTAAACTTATAGCAGTCTAAGTTTATTCTAACCCCTTCCATCTCTCCCATTACATTGGTAATTTAGTAACAGATTGGATTAGAGCAGGAATTCACAGCTAAGTTAAACCCCACATGTGATAAAATGAAAGTCACAGTTATTATGTAGGAAATGAAAGGACACTCCTTTCCCTAGAGTCTCAAGATTACTGGCATAAGGCTGTGTTTATGCCTGCTGTGCTCTCTCTTACCTTATCTCTCTTTTCAAATAGAATACTGGACTGTTTGAATCATACTTCTACATGCATGGTCACTAAAATATTTAAGGGAAGAAAATGGTATGCTAGAATTTGCCAATAAAACAGCATTTTTGCACTAATTATAAAATAACCAAATAAATTAATGGAATTTATAATTAAACTTTTCAGGCAAACATAAAGACATAATCCTTCATGTTATCTGATCTCCTTCTTCTGGGGTTGTGCCTGACTGTCACTTGACTAATTGAAATTCCACTGCATTACTGGCTGTTAATAGGCTACGGAGAAACCTGCCATTGTGTATTTGTATTAGACTAGCTGACATTACTTGAGTAAATACAAACATGATGAAAAGTAGTTCTTATGAAACACACCCCATTAACACCTAAAGGGTTTAGGATAATAAAACTATGAAGGACATTAATTTTATTTTTCTTCAGAACCTTTCTTTTCACAAAGTTCAAAGCCTGGTGATCATGGCTCTCTCTCTTTCTCTCTCTCTCTCTCTCTCACACACACACACACACACACACACACCACACTCACTTACTCATTTTGAAATTGACAATAAAAACGAGCCATCAGAGAAAGAAATTTAAATATAATTTTCAGAATTTGTCTCATCTATTTTTACTGTTATTTTGATTTTTCAGTCTGCAAATAGTTTTTGATATAAATTTTACATTTTATATAGGGGTCAAATAATTTTATGTGCAAAACTAGTCAATTAAAAAATACTACATCCTGGGGAAATGGACTTTTGTAATGCTGGTAATAGAAGCTCTTAAAATATTTTTCTTATTAAAAAATGACAACACTGGCAACAATTGTCATAATAAACATGTTTTTCAAAATTCTTGAAATTATTCGAAAGTTTATAATAATTCAGGAGGAGTTTATTCAAGAAAAAAATGACTGAATCTCAGTGATATGGTTTGGTTGTGTCCCCACCCAAATCTCATCTTGAATTGTAGTTCCCATAATGCCCACGTGTCATGGGGGGAACCAGGTGGAGATAATTGAATTATGACAGCAGTTTCCCCCATCCTGTTCTCATGATAGTGAGTGAGTTCTGATGAGATCTGATGGTTTTATAAGGGGCTTTCCCCTTTGCTGGGCACTTGTTCTTCCTGCTGCCATGTGAAGAAGGACATGTTTGCTTCCCCTTTGCCTTCTGCCATGATTGTAAGTTTCCTGAGGCCTCCCTAGCCCTGCAGAACTGTGAGTCAATTAAACCTCTTTCCTGTATAAATTACTCAGTCTCAGGTATGTCTTTATTAGCAGTGTGAGAATGGACTAATACACTCAGTAAGAAATAGGAACATTTGTCATTTTAATTTATCCTATTGACACATTTTCCTTTCAGTTCTATGGAAATCCAGAAAACCAAATGCATTACAAGTAAGGTAACTGTGAAAGAAAGAAACCTAGCAGACATCAGAAATGGCAAGATAGATTTAAATAGAAATGTCATCATGGGACATGTATGGCAGTTTCTTAAATAGCTCCATTATCTGGATTTATTTTCACTTGATCTGACTCAGAAATAACTTTGCATTAATGCTTTTATCTCTAGAACACTGTTTGAAAACAACCAACAGCAATGATTTAACATCACTGCTGACTGAGGTGGCAATATGAGTTGGGGCTAATAATAGTCTGACCAAAAGTCCTCAGAGGGACAACTAAGAAAGAGATTTCCATAGATAATTTTTCAAAACTCTGACATATCCTGGAGATATAAAGAATATACATGGGTGCTGAGCTGTATGTATTTCAGGTAAGCCCTGAAAATGTCCTAAATTCTCATCTGTGGCTGATTCTGAGGGCCTATGCAAACAGAAAATGAAGCCTAAAGTTGCAAACTTCCTAATGTAGCATTGAAAGCATTCCCCAATGTATACAGACCCCTAGGCAAAGACTGGCAAACCTACTGGTTAAAGTCACTTAAGGAAATTTCTGTCTGGTCATTATCTGACCACTGAGATAATCAAGCAGAAACTCCAGTGGCTGTACTTGACTATATATAATGACTATAAATAACTAGTCTAGGGAAAACCCTAAATTAACAAACATCAACAACAACTGCAATGACAACATCCCATAACAACCATTAACTTCCCCAAATTAGGAAAAAATTTGTTTCCCAGTGGTCTCACATTCTATTTTAAATGCTCAGGTTTTTGAAAAGAGAGATCCATAAAGAAATGAGAAAATATGGTCTGTATACAAAAGAATGACAAAAAAAACACTCAAAGAAAACTATGAGGAAGCTCAGATGTAAGACTTATTTCAGAAATATTAAAATAAATTATTATTAACGTGCTTAAATAACTAAAGGAAAACATACCTAGACAATTAAAATGTGAGGGTAATGTCTTATCAAAGAGAGAATACCAAAAAAGATACACAATCTAAAATGTTAGTACAGAAATTCTGGAATTGAAAAGTATAATAACTGAAATTAAAAACTCACTAGAAGAATTCTACAACAGATTTAATCTGGTAGAAAAAGAATCCACTAACATGAAGATAAATTGAGGTAATCCAGCTGAACACAATAAAAAATACAAAATGAATAATCTCAGAGACCTAAAGGACAACATCAAGCATAATAAAATATATAAAATGGGAGTCCCAAAAGAAAGGAGAGAAAGAAAGAAGAAAGTTGATTTGAAGAAATTATATCCAATTAAGTCTCAAGTTTGATGTATATAATTAATTTGTGTATCCTTGAAATTTAAACTCCAAGTGAGATAAAGTCAGAGTTATACATCTAGTCACATTATACACTGTCAAAACTAAAGACAAAGAGATCAACTTGAAAACAGAGAAAGAAAAATTACTCACTACAAATTAGTGATTTTCCATAAGATCAACTGCTG
Organism: Macaca fascicularis; assembly: GCF_037993035.2. NCBI lineage: Eukaryota > Metazoa > Chordata > Mammalia > Primates > Cercopithecidae > Macaca > Macaca fascicularis. The sequence goes on along the minus strand of NC_088377.1, from coordinate 167,745,832 downwards.
ACTTTTTTTCAGAAATCATGGAAGTTAAAAGTAGTTGGATAGAGTAGCAAAGTGCTAAAGGAAACCATTGTCAACCAAGAATACTATCTCAAGTAAAACTGTCCTTTAAATATGAAGGTCAAATTAAGCTCTTTGCATATTAAAAAGAAGAGAAATTATCACTAGCAGAAATCTTCTACAATGAATAATAGAGTTCTTCAGGCTATATAAAAATAAGAACACTGGATTGTAACTCAAATTTACAGCAAAGGCGTGCTAGTAAAGGTAATTACATAGGTAGCTATTAAAAAGAGTATGAAGAAGTTTGTTTGCAATTTTTCTCTTCTACTACCTGATATAAAAGACAACTATGTAAAGCAATACATATAAAACTATGTTGATGGAATTATAATGTTTAAAGATATAATTTGTATCACAATAATAGCACAAAAGGGGAGTAGAGCTATATTGGAGGACATTTATAATATGATGAAGACATATCATTCAAACAATAACCAAAAGAGAGCTGTCATAGCAAAATTAATATCAAACCTTACAAATATTATAGACTTTATGACCCAATTGTTACTACAGGCAGAGAAGACAGAGAAGGAAATCTTATAATGATAATAGGGTCAAATCTTCAGGAAAACCTAATTATAAACATGCATGCATCCAAATGGGGAAACATAATTTATTCAGGTCAGTAAGATATTAGTTGAAGTAAGATGAGTTATTCCCAGGCAAAGCAGTTACTTACTGGAGTAACAGACTACAGAGATTTCACTTTTCTTTTATCAAGACCATCAGAATTCAAAATAGCACTCCCTATTATTCTGAGTTCCTCAGTGCCAAACCCCACAGATGTATAGCATGATAAAGAAATAAGCTGTCATTGTTTTACAGAGCTGTGATTTGGTGACTAGTTTCTTATCTCTAATACACAGGTTATGATTAGCAATGATGTGATTATAGATAGTTAGACAATGGGATTCAACTACAATTTTGATATTAATTAAGTAGGGTTGAAAATGTAGAAATTTTAATTGTTTTTCCTCAATATTTTGTTTTTTGTCTCATTAAACTATTTCATGGTGAAGTAACAAAATAAAATATAGATCAAGCCTTGGAAAAAAAAGACTGAGGAGAGATCAATTGTGAATTAGCATTTCTGGTATATATTAAAACTTTATTCTATTTTTCCTTCTTCTCAATTTTTCTTATCCCTCATTTAATTCATTCATCTCTCCTCACACCATCTCCTAGAATCAAGAGAATTAAAGGTAAGTGTTGTTCTACATCATGATGTGACACATTCTGTCTGCAGAACTTCGTTCAGTCCAAAATTAAGTGTCAGTAGACTACTGAATTAGAGCTCATACGATTTCAGAATACATTCAGTAAGAACCCCTTACCAGGTAGATGATAATAATGATGATTATTATTATTCACAAAACATGTTTAACTAAAAGAAAGTTTAACAGATACAATCGAAGTAAACCTCAGAGTGATCCTCAGTGTAAAGCAGGTTCACCATGCAATGGTTCTCACTCGTCTCAGTCTGGTGAGACATAACATACTCACATACAACAAATTATATGAAGCAGGTTTATTACTTACAGATAGGCAAAGGGAAAAAGAAGCTTAGGCTCAATTGTGAACCAGTACTCCAATAATCAAGAAAGCTAAGACCAGGGCAAATGAAGTTTCAACTGTGCAGGCCCACTTGCATCACAGCTGAGAACCCTGGGTTATATACATCAGGAGCATGGTGAGTCCTTGGAAAAAGCTTTGCAGGACACTCTGTTTCCAGGGGGAAGGAGAAACAACTCCAGCATGTATCAAGCAGTTCTTCCTTATCTCTGAATATTGAATTCTTAGCACATTCTACAGTTATTCTTGAGACCTACAAGCAAGGAAATGGGGAGAACTGAGTTAGATCAGGGCAACCTGGAGGATTGTCCTGTATTCAAGAGGTTTTTGTCCATCTCTGAATAACATTAAGTAACTTCCTTCTCATGAGTGGAAGTAAAACAATTTTAAAAGGTCTTTAATAAGTAACAAAAGCAGAGAAACATTTGTAGATAATACAAGTACATTTCAGAAAATGAACAGATTTTAAAACAAACAAAAAATGTATCCCTTCATTCTGTGGGATGCAGTTGAAAGAAGGTTATTTGCTAGAACTCGATTCAGAATTCCTCAACTTACTGAAATAGTGGTATAGTATTGTAGTATCTGAACTTAATATACAATAATGTTGGTTCCCTATGGCAAATTAACAATGTTATAGTGACAGTGTTAGTATAATAATCATATTTATGGAGAAAAGGTAGAGGTAGTAATATTAATGAGTCGTATGTATTATACTATCAGTGGAAAAATTTCTTTAAAAATCAGCACATTTTCCCCAATATACACAATTGCTTAGAAATTAGGTATAATAGCATGGAAATTTTTATCATAGGAAGTTTTGTCATTGTGCAGTTAAGTCAGTAAACTTTGAGATTGTACTGACCTGTGCTCTCATCCTATCCATCATTTAATTGCTGTAAAACGTTAGGCAGCTGTCTTCTCATACTCTCACGGGGAAGAGAATAATTCATTTAGGGGATTAAATGGATTATATCAAGTGGTTATTATGGAAGTTGGCACATAGTTAATTCTCAGAAAATGACATCATTATTATCACTAGTCCTTATTCTTAACTGACTTTGTAATTTAGACATTATTATCCTTACTTTATTGAGGCTTTAATAAGTTAATTATCTTGTCTAATTTCATATTAATAAAAGCAGAAAATATCAAAGTTGCCAAATTCTTCCATGTCCTTCAAAAACCATATTATTAATTTCCAATTTGGATTTGTATCTAAAATTGTTAATAGTAGTTTCTGAGTAAGGCAAGCAAATTCAAATAATATAAATAAAAAAATAAGTACCATTTTCTAGAAAAATCTGTATCCATATTTTCCCCAAACTTGATTGAAAATATCTAGACAGTTGATTGTTGAACAGCATGACATTTAAGGGTGTTAGCGCCCCATGACTTAGAAAGTTTGTATATAACTTTTGACTATCCCCAGAATTAACTATGAATAGCCTGCAGTTTTCTGGAAGGCTTACCAATAACATAAATCATTGATTAATATATATTGTATATATTACATGTATATGTAATATAGTCTTTCAAGAAAATAGAGGCAAGAAAATTAAACAGAAAACATATTTACTATTTATTAAGTAGAAGTAGATCATTATAAATTTCTTCATCCTTTTCCTTATCATCTTTGCTTTGAGTGGGCTGAGAAAGAGGAAGAGGAGGAGTTAGTTTTCTTGTCTCGGGGGTGGCATAGGTGGAAGAAAATTTGTGTGTAAGTGATATATGCAATTTACATCCACGTTATTCAAGGGCCAACTGTACTTTTTATTTATAAACACATTAATACTCAATTTCATCAGTTCTCAACAATCAACTATCTTGTTTTAAATTTACAGCTTAATTCTCTGGATACCTGAAAAAAGAAGACACAGAAAGCTTCAAATCTAATAATGTCTAGTACAAATTAAGTCTTGTGTAAGTGTTTAAATGGACCAGTGCGGTTTTTTGTGTTATGTGTTTCAGCTAATTTATTTTTTTAAATCACAGTATATATTTGTCTGTCTACTAAGAGTAGATAAGTGTATGAGACTCTGGGCATACAAAGATTCCATTCTTACCTGGAAGAGTTTACCTTCCAAAGGCATGGCGGGTGTGGCAGATTCCCAACCAAAACTCACAAAAGAACTCAACAGCCCAGAGAGAGAGGTAAACAGTGTGCTCCACTTCCTTAAGGAAGTGAATGTCTAAAGAAGTGCTATAGATGTTTTATTTATAAAAACATGAAGATAAATAAAACGTTTTCAGAGAAAGGCAAAAAAATCAAATAGAGTGAACTAAGTACTGAATATATAGAACAATGGTGAAAACTTATGCAACATATATTCTTAGATCTCCTATCACGTGGAGAGTATCATGAGTAAAAGATTTTAAGCTTGAGAGTTACATGTTTATATTTATATTAAAAAAATCACTTTGGCAAAAGTCTACAGGATAATAAACCTGGATATATCCTTCCAGACATGCATGTAACCTTTCATTCATTAATTTACCCTTTTATATATGTATGCAAAGCATATGCTTTTAATACCTTTCATGTGTAGATCAGTGTAAAACGTGATGAAAATACAATAGAAAAACAAAATAAGCATTAATTCTTTCCCTATAGACACTTCTTTTTTTTTTTCTCTTTCTCTTCCTTTCTTTCACTCAGCTTGAGAAATGTCAGAGACTGAGAGTAAGCAAACAGATAATAAATAAAATAATCTAATAGATGAATATAGTGAATTGTAGAAAAAATATGATGGTTTGCATTAGATATGTAGGAGTAGCATTGGAGAATCATGGATATATTGGTTATGTACTTTGGAGATAGAGTTTTTGTGGGAACATGGAGACAGACTGGAAGAAAGAAGCCAGACATAATCAACTACATATTGTATAATTCAGTTCATATAAAATGTCTAGAATAGAAAAACTGTAGAGACAGAAAGGAGATTAGTGATTTTCAGTGGCTGTGGGAAGGGGGAAATAGAGTTTGACTGCTAATGGATATGGCATTTTGGGGATAATTCATAAAATGTTCAAAACTTAGATGATGATTATGAATACTCAACTCTGATTATATGAAAAACCATGGCATTGTACACTTTTAAAAGGTGAATTTTATGATATGTTAATTGGATCTCCATAAAACTGTTATACAATGTAGAAATCTTAAATAGTTTTAATATTTGAATGCAACATTTTAAGAACAGTGTAGTCATTATATGTGTCTTGATTTTTCAGCAATGTCACCAAATGGTTTTTAGGGAAAATCTATGTGGCTTTAATATAGTTCTACTATAAGTGTTCTTTTTGTTATTTTTTTTCCAAACAGATTCCTTTAAGAGAACTTACAGCCGGCCGGGCGCGGTGGCTCAAGCCTGTAATCCCAGCACTTTGGAAGGCCGAGACGGGCGGATCACGAGGTCAGGAGATCGAGACCATCCTGGCTAAAACGGTGAAACCCCGTCTCTACTAAAAAAATACAAAAAACTAGCCGGGCGCGGTGGCGGGCGCCTGTAGTCCCAACTACTCGGGAGGCTGAGGCAGGAGAATGGCGTGAACCCGGGAGGCGGAGCTTGCAGTGAGCTGAGATCCGGCCACTGCACTCCAGCCTGGGCGGCAGAGCGAGACTCCGTCTCAAAAAAAAAAAAAAAAAAAAAAAAAGAGAACTTACAGCCTTCTGAAATGTGTTCTTATAGACATATGTTTTTTGTTTTAAGAAGACTGTAAATACATAAATCTTCAAAGCTGAGTTTGCAACTGGATAATGGTAAAACCTGCACTATTTTTTTTATTACCGTGCAAATATCTTAACCAATCTATTGTGCTCTACTTAGTGGTATTTTAGGCATGATGTAAAGCGATACCTACCCAGAACTTAGTTTAGCAAAGCTCTGAGTAGTCCTTTAAAGTACTATATTCCCTGTGAACAAGTGTTTTATTAGACAATTTATGCTAATAATACTAAGTTTTGAGTTTTGTTCGAGTTTTCTTCCAAAAGTGAAGGAGAGATTTGTAACTTCTACTAGACTCAAAAAGCTATTTTCAAAGCAAGTGATATTTTTGCTTGTAAGCTTCAGTAACATTAAATAAAGATGAATTTTAAATGCTGAGGAAAAGAAAAGTTCAGCAAGAAATAATAATAAAAGACTAGCCATATGAAAGCATTGTAAGGAAATCCAAAGGGATGTAATTATTACCAACATCATGGTGGTAAAGTCAATGAAGCCATGAAATCACAAGTCATTAGCAAACAAACAAACAAACAAACAAAACCTTATTATTTGCATCAGTTTTTCTTCGTGTGTTTTTCACTTGAAAAGCTAAAAAGGAAATATTAATTGACCTATTTCACAGGTGCCTATTTTGCATTTACATAATATCTATACCCTTAATTTTCCATAAAGAAAATAGTCAAAAAATTTACTTAAAGTGCATAAAATCTTTATTTATTTTATGTTGCGTAGTATGCTGTTTTAAATGCAGAGAATGCAACTATTTTCTTTTTGCCAAAAACAGCTGAAATTTAAGATTTAAAAAAATTGTAGTCAAATCATATAGCTATTTTGTTTTTGAAAAAGGGAAACAGGAATGTAAATACAGAATATTCACATAATTTTAAATGAACCCAAGCATTAGAAACTACACATGAAATGATGCGATGGATGCAATGGTAGTTTTCTATGATTGGGTAACGTGTAGTAAATTCTGAAGGGAAAAAGAGCAAAACATGAAGGTCTTACACTTGTCCCAGCTTACCGCCTGAGGTGCTTTCCCAGTTCTTGAGTAAAAAGAATGGAGAAAGATGAACTGAGACTCAAAGACCTGCAAAAGACTTTAAGTGCACCAACATGTGTGCAATGGAAACCAAAAAGGAGAAGAGAGAAAAATAGGTGGGGCAAAATATTTATTTAAATGACTAAAATGTTCCAAAATCTGATGAAAATTATCAGCCTATGCATGCAATAACTCAACTTTATGTATTTTATAATAATCAGAGTTCATTTAGCATTACTCTGCAGTGGACTGTTGGGTAGTCTTTATTTTTTGATATTTGATTGCTGACAGGCTTTGAGCCTCATCTTTCCTTCTTCCTCTTCTGCCTCACCTCTGGGTAAGCTCCTAAGAAAGCCTAGGTGCTGCCACCTTTGTTGCCAGCCAGCAGGAGATTTAAGCCCCGTAAATCCCTCCCTACATCCAGGAATCCTTCCACCTCATACCCACAATAAAAGCCCGAGCCAGTATCCTTTCTTTGTTCTCACAAGACATTTTTTATCACATTGGGAGGACTGAATAGTTTTTCTCAGAAAGCTTCAATTATATATGTAATAAACCTTTACATAACCTCTTGGACTGTGTGTGTCATAGCATCAGTCTTCACATGCAAAGTAAATTTGGGGCAGGATTCCAAAATGCCTTTACAGAGTAGTCATAACCACTATGATATTTTAATATATATAATCAGTATTCTCTACCTGTGGATTCCATATACATGGATTCAACCAATTGCAGACTGAAAATACAGTATTTGTGGGATGTGGAGCCCTAATGACCTCATCTAAACCTAATTACTAACAGCAAAAGGGAAAATACCTCTGCTATGAACTGAACTGTGTTCCCTCAAAATTTTTATTTTGAAACCCTAACCCTCACATTGATGGTATTTAAGGTAGAACCTTTGAAAGATAATTAGGTTTAGATGAGGTCATTAGGGCAGAGTATTCATGGTGGGATTAGCACTTTCATAAGAAGAGACACCAGAGAGTTTCATGTCTCTCTCCTTGTGCCATATGAGCTCACAGCAAGAAGTCAACCATCTACAAGCCAGGAAGACACCCAATACGAGAACCCAACCATGCTGGCACCCTGATCTTGGACTTACAGCTTCCAGAACTTTGAGAAAATACATTTCTATTGTTTAAGCCACTCAATCTAGGGTATTTTGTTAAGGAAGCTTGAACTGACTAAGACAACCTCCTATTTTATTTTCCCCTCTATGTATTTTTTCCCCCTTTACAAGCTACAAAGGAAATTTAATGACTTTTGAGTTACAGACTTTCAGGTATAAATCACACAATGACACCACAGAATTTATGTAGTAAAAATACATCTGACATGCCTGAATAGAGAAAACATTGTCTTGTGTTATTGGAAATATGTCCTGTGTCATTGTCACTAACATGACATCTTACACACTGGCAAAATGAATGCCAAGTCTACTGTTTCTTTCCTCACATAATTGACAAATTTAATTCTCAGAAATAAATTTACAAATCTTCACCTTGTCATCTATTATCTATCTCATTTATCTCTCACACACACACACACACACACACACACACACAATCGGCATGTCTGTCTATCTTTAAGATTCTTCCTTGGTAAGGTATTATCAAATATAGAGAGACAATACAAAAGATATTTGGCAGATACAAATTATATATATATATTTTCTAGAACCCAAATAACTCTCATTGGAAATGTAATAAATTTTAATAATAAATATAAAAATAGCCTGGGACTAAAAGAGCAGATCACGTTATGCAATTTGTTTTATTTCAGATTTCTTAAATGTAATAATTAGTGCATGAAGATAGTAGTATAATTTTTAAGAATTCTGAGAAATAAAAATGTTTTATACTCATTTTCATTCATGTAAATGTCCAATGGTACCTTATCTCAAACATAGAGTATTTCAGTAAATATTTGGTAAATGTTGCATATATTAACTTTAAAGTAATAATACCAGTAGAAAACAACAATCAACTTTTTGGCATCAAAATCCATCCAAGAAATGTATGGTGAAGCTGTGTTAAAATAAATGGTGAGGACTTACAAATATATTTATATTTCTCAAAACTGATCAAATTATACACTCTAATCATATGGTTTATTTTCCTTTAGACTTCACTAACACTGTAAAAATAAGGTAAGTTTAAACATTACATCATTTTATAAAATTGAAGCTCTTGGTATCCTATCGTCTCACAATGTCTATTTTTATGCTGTTTTTTATTGACAAGTTTATAATATTTAAATTTGTATTTTACATTTCATTCCGTGGTGTAATGAGTACATTTATGGTTCTAGATTTTTATGTTCTAAGAAACTTTTGCATACCCACAGACGACAAATATTTTATGACTTTTTTTCTAGAATTTTAAAGTTTTGGGTTCAGTAATTCATCATGATATTTTTTAAAAATGTAGGCTGCGTTGTCACTTTTTAAAGTTTTTGTACTTTTGTACTCAGTTAATACAACATTATTTATTGAAAAAACATTTTAGTGGAATGGCTTTGCTACCTTTGTCAATAGTGAATTGAGTATATATTTATGTATGTGAGTCTATTTCTGTACTCTTTTTGGTTCCATTGATCTATATGTACATATTTTCTTCAATACCAAATGGTCTTGATTTTTGCAGCTTAATAGTAGGTCTTTAAATAGGAGAGATTAAGATTTGCAATCTTCTTTTTCATTTAAAAAACTGTTTCAGTTAAATGTATTAAGCTTTTCAATTACAACAGAAAAATCCTGCTGGAATTTTGATCCTTCCACAATCAAATACATTACAATTACATATCAATTTTGGGAAAATTGCTCTTATCAATATTGAGTCCTCTAATTCACACATTTAGCATTCATTCATCATCTATTATCTTTAATTTTTTGAAGCAACATTCTTAATTTTCACGGTAAAGTGTTTAGATTTCTTTTTTTTAATAAATACTTTTATGTTTTGGGGGTACTATAAGTGAAATTATATTTTTGAATTTCATTTTCCAAATGCATGAAGCTAATTTGTAAAAACTCAGTTTATTTTTTTCTACACTAACCATGTAACATGCTAAATTCATTTATGCATTCTGTGAGTTATTTTTTGGTTTTTCTATGCAAGCAATCATATCACTTGCAAATAGAAGCAGCATTTCTTCTCTTTTTCTGATATTGGTGACTTTTCTCTTTTTTTACTTGCATTATTGTAATGGCCAGGACTTCCAGTATTGAACAGAAGTGGTAAAAGCAATCATCCTTTACTGGTTTCTTGTCTCAAGGGGAACATTTATTATTTGACATTTAAGTATGATTTTAGCTGTAGGTTTTTCCTAGATGCCCTTCATTATTTTCAGGATGTTCCCAATAATTTATATTTTGCTGCAACATTTTATTAAAAATTTCATTAAATGCTTTCTCTGCCCTTACTGCAGTGATTACATTATTTTATCTTTAATTGTTAATAAGGTAAATTACAATAATTTATTTTCAAAATTTTAGCCACTTTTGCATTCCTGACATAAAATTTATTTCATCCTCAGGTTTTATCATTTTTATATATTGTTCTGTTTATGTGCTATCATTCTATTTAGCATTTTTTCATCTACATTCATGACTGATAATGGTCTATTTGTGCTTTTCTCTTTTCCATAACATTGTCAGGCTTTGTTTAGTGGTGTTCAGTTTATTCTGAACTCATAAAACAAGAGTACAGTTTGATTCATTGTATTTTGAGAAATAATTATGTAAGATGGTATTATTTAATCATTCAATGTTTGATAAAATTTACAAGTAAAATCATTTTTGTTTGTAGCTTTGATTTCTCTTTTGTAATAAGAAATTCAGTTACTTCAACAGATATGGAGTTATATAGGTGTTTTTGTACTTATTGTATAAATTTTGATAATTTATATTTCAGAAGAAATTGATTCATTTCAAAGTTTTTAGCTTTTACCATCAAAAATTAACAGTTTACTTCATATTTTATTTAATATTTTTATAATACATGGTCATAACCCAACTTTTCTTCTGACATTGACAACTTCTCTTCTTTTTTACTTGATTAACCTAGGGATTGATCTTTCCCATACACAGACAAAAAGCAGCTTTGGCCTATAAGTTCCTCTATTGTCTATTTTTTGTTGTTTTGTATTATTATCTGGTCTTACCTTTAGTATTCCTTCTATTTACTTTGGATTTATTATACTTTGTCATTCCTTTCCATAAGATACTCATTCTCCTCCTCTTCCTTTTCTTCCTTCTCTTTCTTCTGCCGCTGCTTCATTTTGAATGTAAGTATTTAAAGACAAAACTTGTCTCTGAGCACTGTTCTAGCTTTAGCATTTTATAAGATGTATTTTTATTTTTATTAACTTGAAAATGTTTTTCTGTTTTCTATGATTTGTTAGTACATTGATATTTCCTGTTATTGGCTTCTAATTACATATGGTTAGATAACACATTTGTTTTATGGCCTAGTATATGATTCATTTTGTTGAATGAGCTATATGAGCTAGAAAATAGTATATACTTTGTAAGTGAGATGCATTGTTTTGTAAGTGACAAGTATAAGCACAATGGTTTATACTTTGTTCAAATATTTTAGGTCTTAATTGATTCTTTATGTCTATTTTTTTCTCAGTTGCTTATGGGGAGTGTGTAAAAAGATCTTACTATGGTTTTGAAATTGTCGACCTTTTCATTCAGTTGTCAGTTTTTTCTTTATGTATTGCGCATCCAGGATATTAGACCCAGCATTTATAATTGTTTTATTTAACTGATAAATTATTCCTTTCAATATTATATAATACCTTTCTTTGTCTTTAGTTATGCACTTTTTCTATAAATCAGTTTTAACTGATCTTTATATAACTCCTGTTTTCTTATTCAATGATTGTTTACTAAACATTTTCCACTATTTTACTTTCAACGTATCTTTGTTTTAATGTAAATCTCTTAAAGGCTGAGCCTAGTTGTCTCTCTTTTCTATTATCTCTATGAATTTCTACCCTGAAATTAAAGTGTTTAGAACATTAATGTTTACTATGTTTATTTGTATATAGCTGGATTTAGGTCAACATTTTTTTACTGTTTGTTCCCCTATCTTTTGTTTCTCCTATCTTCCTTTTTTTTGTTTCAAATTTTTTGAATTCTTTAAGTATTACACTTTTCTTGTACTTAATTTTAGGCTATACATATTTTTAAAAAAGATTTGCTAAAGATTAAAAGATATATAAATAGATATCCATAAACATAGAGTTAATATTATACAAAATTTGTTTAAATGTAGAACCTTGCACCAAATACTTTTTATCATCTCCACTGTTTGCTATATTTTAGATTTCATTTGGGTCAGGTAAACATTTTGTATATTTATTTATTTATATTTATCATTATTATTTTGAGATGGAGTCTCACTCTGTCACTCGTGCAGTGGCGCGATCTTGGCTCACTGCAACCTCTGTCTCCCAGGTTCACGCGATTCTCCTACCTCAGCCTCCCGAGTCGCTGGCATTATAGTCATGAGCCACTACACCCCGGCTAATTTTTTTTTTTTAATTGTGTTTTAAGTAGAGATGGGGTTTCACCGTGTTGGCCAGGCTGGTCTCGAACTCCTGACCTCAAGTGATCTGCCCACCTCAGTCTCCCAAAGTGCTAGGATTACAGCTGTGAGCCTCTGTGCCCAGCCCATATTGTATGTTTATATATTGTTTATGTATCTTTACTATACACATATCTTTCTCTCCATTGGAAAAGATCTTTATTTTTCTTTCCTTCTTATAGGATATTTTCATGTTTGCAGAATTCTGAGTTGACAGTTTTTTGTTTTTTGTTTTCTAAATTTCAGCAGCTTAAGATATTTTTCACTGTTTCAGGCCTATATGCTTTCCAATGAGAAAGCTCCAGGCAATCAAACCATTGTGCTTGTTGTAATGCTTCCATTTCTCTCGCTACTAGCAAGATTTTCTTTTATCTTTTGTTTTAAGTATCTTGACTACAATGTTTTCAGGCATATTTTTACTGCTTGGAATTTGCTCATTATTTCAATGTGTTAATTAATGTAGTACCAAATTTCTGATATTTTGCATTATTTTTTCCTCAAATATGTTTTCTGGCTCCCTCTCTTTTTCTCTTTCTCAAGTATATGCATAATGGATTTTAAAATATTACCTCACCTGTCCATAAAACTTTTTATTTGGTTTTTCTATTTTTTCTCTCTTTTGTTCAGATGAAATAATTTCTATGTATCTAATTATGTTCCAAGGCACTGACTATTTTTCTCTATTATCTTCATTCTGCTATGAGTAATATTTTAAATTTCAGATTTTGGATTTTTCAATTCTAAAACTTCAATTTTTTATCTAGCTTTTCTAGAAGATTTTAGCTTTTCATTCATTTTAAGTACATTTTTCTTTACCTTCTGGAAAATAGTGGTGATAGCTGCTTTAAAGTGTTTCTGATAATTACAAATATTGAGTGATATTGATGTTGGAATCTATACATTGCTTTTTCCTAAGATAGTTGTTCACATTTTCCTGTTTTTTTTTTATATGTCATACTGCACATTTTATTTTGGCCCTTGTGAATGCCATGTTGTATAGACTTGGTCCTGTTATAATGTTCTAGATGTATTGGTGATACTTCCAATTTTCATAGGCATTTAGTTTAGGTAGTTTCACACCATATGTTTTGCCTTCTGTAGGTGGTGATTCAAGCATCATTTTAGTTCTCAAATCTTTCATTGTTATTTCGTGTCTCTTCTGCACATGCATAATTTAGGGATTAGGCTGAGACTCGTGCATTTTGTTCACATAGAATTTAAAGCATTTCCTTTCTAATTTGTTTATGTCCCATGAATGTATAATTTCAAGGGTTAGGTTGAACTTATGCCTTTGATTTGAGTCTAAATACATTCCTTAGTCTTTTCATGCTGGTTTGAGTCTTTTTATGGTGTCTCCGTGAGGCTGATTTGATTTGAGGCTTAATTAACCTCAATTACATGAGTTTCTGTCCAGTGCACTTTTTTATTTCACATGAAGAAATAATTTCTTAGATGTATTAGATACTCTTTTAAAAAAGTTTGAATCTTCTACAAATTTTAATTTATTATTTATATTAATAATTGAACTTAATTCTAATATCTAGGTTCAACTATATCATGGTGTCAAGAAAATATAATCAGTAAAGAAATTGTAAAAAGAAAAAATCTTACATTAATCTGTAGGTACTGTGCTTTTCCTAAGTGACATTTTGGAGAACAGGGCTTATTTAATGTGAGTTACTTTCATTATTCAAAAGCGATTTTCCTATAAAACATCTATAGAAAAATAAGAAAGTAGCAACATTTCTCCCAAGCCTTTATCTCAAATACATCATAGAGATAAAAACAGGTAGCTACAACATGGTTTGACATATGGCATATTTAATGAAGTTTTTCACAGTACAAGGAAAAAGCTAATTGGTCAGTTTGACAGTTTTGTATTCATTCAGATTTGAATTGTCAAAATATTTTCTTCATAGATAGGCTTTTGAATATTTGAAACAAAATATTTAAAAAGTTAGAGAATAAATGTTTATGGGACTACATATCTTTTAATTTAAATTGTGATAAGAAAGCACATAACATAAAATTTACCATCTTGACCACTGTTAAGTATAGCATGATCTTTAAGAGGTATTTGCATAACCATGATCATGGCAACATTATTCACCATAGTCAAGAGGTGTAAGCAGCCCAAATGTCCATTCAGGAATGGATGAACAAACACAATGGAGCATATACATATGTTGCAATATTATTCAGCCTTAAAAGAAAATGAAATCTTATAACATGATACAAAATGGATGAACTTTGAGAACATCATAAGTGAAATGTCAGTTTTAAAAAGACAGATACTTTATCTCTTTTTTAAAAATAATAAATTTAACAATAGTATTTAAATTAAAAATAAAAATCACATTATTCTTTGAGTGCTTCCCATATGGCTGGAATTATTTTATAAATTAAAAAATATATGTAAACATTAGCATAAAAAGGACCTGGGGTGTCAGATATGCACGTCTCCCATTTTATTTTTTTATTTTTAGTAATTATGGGGATAGAATAGTCGTACATATTTATGGGGTATACATGATATTTTGATACAAACATACAATGTGGTCAACTGAAGGTAATTGGGATATCCATTATCTGAAGTATTTATCATTTCTTTGTGTTAGGAACATTCTAATCTTGCTCTTTTAGTTATTTTGACTTTACTGTATATTATTAGCTATAACAACCCTACTTTGTTACCCCACACTAACTTTTCTTCCTTTTATCTAACTGTATTTTGTACCTGTCAACCATTTCTCTATATCCCTGCCATCCCTGCTACCTTTTCCAGCCTCTGGTAACCATCATTCTACTCTCTATCTCCATGAGTTCAATTTTTTTCAGCTCCCACATATGAGTGAGAACATTCAATATTTGTCTTGGTATGCCTGGCTTATTTCATTTACCACAGTGTTCTCCAGTTGTATTCATATTGCTGCAAATGACAGGATTTGATCCTTTTACAGTTGCACAATAGTCCATGTTGTAGATCAACAATATTTTCTTCATATATTCATCCATTAATAGGCATTACCTTTGATTCCTTATATTGGCTACTGTGAATAGTGCTTCAGTAAACATGGGACTACACACATATGTCTTTGATATACTTATTTCCTGTGTGTGTGTCTGTATATGTGTGTATGTGTGTGTCTGCGTGTGTGTGTGCGCATGCGTATGTGCCCGGAAGTGGTATTGTTGGATCATAAGGTAGTTCTATTTTTAGTGTTTTGAAAAACCTCTATACTATTCTCCACATTAGCTGTACTAATTTACACTCCCGCTAACAGTGCCCAAAGGTTTCCCTTTCTCCACATCCTCACTATTATTGCCTGTCTTTTGATACAAGATATTTTAATGGGAGTGAGATGATATTTCATTATGCTTCTAATTGACATTTCTCTGATGGTGACTGATCTTGAGCATTTTTCATGTACTCATTAACCATTTGTATATCTTCTTTGGATAAATTTCTATGTAGGCCTTTTTCTCATTTTAAAATCAGGTTATTTGTTTTTTTTCCTATAGAGTTTTTTGTGTTCTTTATATATTTTGGTTGTTAATTCCTTGTCAGATGGGTGGTTTGAGGATATTTTCTCCCATTCTATGGGGGTGTCTCTTCACTTTGTTGATTGTTTGCAGTGCAGAAGCTTTTTAGTTTGATGTGATCCAATTTGTCCATTTTTCTTTTGTTGTCTTTGTTTTTGAGGTTTTATTCAAGAAATCTCTGCTGAAAGCAATGTTCTAGAGTGTTTCCCCAATGTTTTCTTCTACTGGTTTTGTAGTTTGGGGTCTTAGGTTTAAAGTCTTTAATCCATTTTAATGGATACTTTTGCATGTGGATATCCAGTTTTTCCAGCACTTTTTATTGAAGAGACTGTTCTTTATTCAATGTATGTTCTTGGCACCTTTGTCAGAAAAGAGTTAATGCAAATGAGTGTTGATTTATTTCTGAGTTCCATATTGTGTTCCATTGGCGTATGTGTCTGTTTTTATGCCAGAACCATACTCTTTTGTTACTATAGTTTGTAATACAATATTGTCAAGTAATATGATTCCCCTAGATGTTTCAGTTTAGTTTTGTTTTCATTTTTGTTGTTGGTGAGGACTGCTTTGGCTATTTGGGGCCTTTTGTGGTTGCATACAAATTTGGGAATTTTTCAATCTTGTGCTAGAACTTCTCTTAGCCAGAGCCATTAGACAAGAGAAGGACATAAAGAGCATTCGAATTGGGAAGGAAGAAGTCAAATTATTCTTGTGTACAAATGATATTATCTTATAAAATTATTAGAGTGGATAAATTCAGTAAAATTATAGAATACAAAATCAACACACAAAAATAAGTTGCATTTTTATATTCCAACAATGAACAACCTGAAAAAGAAACCAAAAAACTAACATCATTTATAATAGCTACAAATGAAATAAAATATCTAAGAATCAACTTAACCAAAAAAAGAACAATATTTACAATAAATCATATAAAACATTGATGAAAGATATGGAAGAGGATGAACAAAAAATGAAAAGATATTCCATGTTCATGAATTAGAAAAATCAATATTGTTAAGATTTCCATTCCTCTCAAAGCAATCTAGATTCAATACAATTTATATTAAGATAACAACAAAATTTTTCACAGAAGTTTAATGTCCCACATTTTACACATTGGAGGCTTTAGGTTCAAGAGCATAGTATTTTGTCTAAGGTTATATATGTAAGGATCACTTATTAAAAACTTACAATGAGAGAGAATATTTATTATATGCTTTATTTGCTAGATATTATTTAATGCTTACAACCAATTAATAATTTAGTTTTTCTTCCTTCGTTTTATATCTGAGAAAATTGTGATTTCAAAGATGTTGAATAACTTCCCTAAAATCAGAGATAGTGGAAAACAACAACAACAACAGCAACAAGAAAACAAACATTTGTTTTACTCAAAGCCCATGCTGTGAAGCCAGTAGATTACATGGCCTCTTCAGCTTGTATTTACAGTCCCCTTACTTTGCATTATATCAGCATTTAAAAATACCTGAATTTTATATAACTAGTATATCACTAAAATGATTGAATTTGAATGTATTATTTTCTCAAATATCTACTTCAGCACCAGCACCACACCCAATTTTATTTCAGTAGATAATTTAAAAATTATGTTCTTTCAAATTATAGTATGTTGGCATTTTTGCCTTTCTATGTAGCAAAGGTATAAAATAATGAAATACAAGTTAAAACACAGCATATTTCCTTAATCTATTTGAGAAAGCAGGATTAACACCAAATTCATAAAAATAACCTAAATTTTGATATGGTTTGACTGTGTTTCCAACCAAATCTCATCTTGAATTGCAGTTCCTATAATCCCCATCTGTCATGGGAGGGATCCTGTGGGAGACAATTTAATCATGGGGGTGGTTACTCTCATGCTGTTCTTGTGATAGTGAGTTCTCACAAGATCTGATAGTTTTATAAAAGGCTTCTGTCACTTTGCTTGATACTTTTCTCTCCTGCTGCCACGTGTAGAAGAACATGTTTGCTTCCCCTTCTGCCATCATTGTAAGCTTTCTGAGACCTTCCCAGCCTTGCAGAACTGTGAGGCAGTTACATTTCTTTCCTGTATAAATTATTCAGTCTCAGGTATTTCTTCACAGCAGTGTGAGAATGTACTAATAAACAGTTACAAATAACTTTTTTAATTGCCAAGAGTAAGTTGAGTATCTTCATCTACCCCCTCTCCCTTTCACACAAAAATTCATCAGTAAAATGTTTCTCTGTTTCATGTTGGTGCTTTTGTTTTATTATTGTTGGAAAATTTTGAATTTAGAGAATACTTTTTATGCTAGGAATTATAAACACATATGATTATATAAAGTACATGATAGAATCAGAAACACCAGGCTAAGCACACAATGTATGCAGGCAAATGGGAGTAAGTAGAGTTTAATTTTCCATAGCACTTTTGACTTTGCTACTTAATTATGTAGCAAACTTAGACTAGAGATCAGCATAAAAATCATAAGGCACATTTTATGTAAGAAGAGATCTTTGCTGAGAGTAAAAGGCAATCATTGATGGGATTTTCTAAAATTAATACTGGCTAACACTGATTTTAGTTGTTGTCATTTGGAATTTTTCTGCATATTTGCTTTTTACTTTTATACATTTTATTATTATTATTGTTATTATTATTATTATTATCTTGTAGAATTGGATTCTTACTATGCTGCTTATGCTTGTCTGACACTCCTGGCTTCAACAGATCTTCCCACCTTGGCCTTCCAAAGCTCTGGGATTCCAAAAGTGAGCTACAATGCCTAGTTTTTTAAAAATTTTTTAAAGGAGTTTCATCTTATAGACATCCTTAATTGCAAAATCTCAAAGAGTGATAAATAGATAAAATATAATAAATGTCCATAGAATAAACATTTCTGCTCAATGAAACATCCCACTAGGAGATTTTCCCAGGTCCTTAATATGTTTTTGTTTAACTTTGATTTGATTTTTCAAAAAATGCCAAAAATGAGGAATAACTCTGTCATTACCATGACATGCAATGAGTTGAAGAAATAACTGGAAGGAAAATGTAATATCAATAGAATTTTCTTATGTATTCTAATCAAAGTCTGTCAACTTTCTCAAGGATAACATTTTAGATAATGTATAAAGTCCTGCCACAAAGTGGAAGCTCACATATGTTTTCATGATTATTAGGTACTGTAGAAGTCCAATTATATTGGAGTGTATCCTGTGAGATCTCTCCTATGACTTATTTTCCAAGGCATTTCTGCATTAATTTTCATTTTCTTTATTCTGCTTTCACGTAGTTTTATCTGAAGTTGTGGGAGGAAAACGTGATGAAAGAAAAGCAAACCTTCTTACAAAGTATTCTAGGCTTTATACATTTCACTGAGGAACTGGAATGCACAATAATTGGTAGACCCTGTAGATACATACATTAATCATATAGTCTGTACCTGACAATTTTTGGATTGAAGTTGCACTTTTGTTTTATCAGCTTGTCCGAAACTTGTAATTCTAATTGGTTTTCAGAACAGCATAAGCAATTGATTTTGAAGATTATTTTCCCAAAAGAAAAGGTATAACTGCTGTTGAATATTATAAAATTGTTATAACTAAAAAAAATTAGACATCTTGTTTGATTATTTCTCTAGCCTGTATGTGGCTTTTCTATATGTACAGGAGGAAATCCCTTTTTGTTCCTTGTGTATATTTTGGAGAGCTATACTATTTCACTCCTGAGGGTCTGCTAAATCTCTCCTTTCAGTATAATGTATAGATAGAATTGGGCCAAATACACAAACATAAAAAGGTCTAACTCACAAGAAACATTTCAACTATAAACGTTAAATATAATAAAAGCCAGTGTAATTAGTTATTGCTGGAATTGTAAGATAATAGCTTCTTCTGGGCAGTCACTCTCTAAACTGTGATTCTTGTAGGTCTTCAGGGAGGCTTATGTCAACAGTAAATTAAATCAAAATAAAAGAAAAAAGGCTCCATGTCAGGGACTATTTTTACATTTTTTAAGAGATGCATGCATTTTGTCACTGTAACTCATGAGTCTGTATTTCTATTGCCCTATAGCTCTATTACCAGACACATTACCATATTAATATTAGCTTACTTTAATATAATAAAATATGCTAAGAATAATTTAGAAACTATACCAGCTTTATGATTTACACATGAATTATGCAATCTGTATCACAATTTATATAGTGTAAAGATGGAGCACACAGACTTTTGAAAGAAACTGTTTTTATTTATATTTTTGCTCTACTACTTAGTCAACTTCTTTAGTCATGTTGTGACTCAGATCTCTCAGTGGTCAAACTAGCATAATAGTACCAGATTTTAGGAATGTTGAAAAAAAAAATAAACTTTGTACTTAATGAACATATGGCCTGATACATATTTTATATATAAGTGTTTTGGTTATTACTATTACATACACTACCTGAGTTATAATATAGATATAATTCAACCTAAGCCATGTGATCCACCCTCTGCCAAAATTTGCAATGTAATACTCACTCCAGTCATGGCGATTGTTGAGTTGTAAGAAAGGATATTTATTTTGATATTTATTTTGTTTCATTACAATGGTTCAAGTACAGTCAATGCTCAAACCTGCCTAGGTTCCTATATTTAAAGTTCTAGATTAACTTGCATAATCACCTCCCACAAATAAGTGGGAACATAATGAGTTTCTCTTTTGTTGCCTGGCTTATTTTGCTTAACATAATAACCTTCAGTTCCATTCATGCTGTTGCAAATGACTGGGTCTCATTATTTTCTTTCTGGCTAAATAGTACTTCATTATGTGTACGTACCACATTTTCTTTATCTATTCATCTGTTGATGGACACTCATGTTGCTTCCAAATCTTAGCTATTGTAAATAGTTCTGTAATAAACATGGGAACACAGATAGCTCTATATACTGATTTCCTCAATTGGGAGTGTATAGTTAGCCATTGGATTGCTGGATTATATGGTGGAACTATCTGTAGATTTTTGAGGAACCTCCAAACTATTTTTCATAGTTATTGTACTCGTTTACATCCCAAGCAGCAAGGTACAAGAATTCCCTTTTTTCCATAACTTCACCAACCTTTACTATTGCCTGTCTTTTGGATATAAGCCATTTTCACTTGAGTGAGATGAAGCATAAATGTAGTTTTGATTTTCATTTCTCTGACAATCAATGGTATTAAATACCTTTTCATATGACTGTTTGTCATTTGTATGTCCTCTTTTGGGAAATGTTTATTGAGATATTTTGCCCATTTTTAATTAGATTATCAGATTTTGTCCTATAGAGTTGTTTGAGCTCCTTACTTATTCTGGTTATTAATTCCTTGGCAGGTTGATAGTTTATGAATACTTTCTCCTATTACGTCGGTTGTCTCTTCACTTTGTTGATTGTGTTTTGTTTGTTCATTTGTTTCTTTTTATTGCTGTGCAGAAGTTTTAAAACTTGATGTGATTTCATTTGTTCATTTTTGTTTTATTGCCTGTGCTTGTGTGGTATTGTCCAAAAAATCTTTACTCACTCCAATGTCCCAGATATTGTCCCTAATGTTTGTTGTAGTAGTTTTGTAGTTTGTGGTCTTAGATTCAAGTCTTTAATCCATTTTGATTTGATTTTTGTAAAGACAAGAGATGGTCAAGTTTCATTCTTCTGAAAATGGATACTGAATTTTCCCAGAACTATTTATTAAAAAGATCTTCCTTGCCACAATATACTTTCTTGGCACCTTTGTCAAAAGAGTTTATTATAGATGTTTGAGTTCTCTATTCTGTTCCATTGGTCTATATATATATATATTTTTTTCACTACCATGCTGTTTTGGTTACTATACCTCTGTAGTATAAATTGAAGTCAGGTAATGTTTTCCTCCAGCCTTGTTCTTTTTTTTCTTTCTCAATTTCTTCACTGACACCCTGGTCATTCAGGAGCATATTGTTTAATTTCCATGTGTTTTTAAAGTTTCCAAAATTTATCTTGTTATTGATTTTTAGTTATTCCATTGTATTCAAAGAAAATGCTTCATATTATTTCAATATTTGTGAATTTTTAAGACTCATTTTGTGGCCTAATTTATGGTCTATCCTTGATAGTGACTCATGCACTGAGGAAAAGAATGTGTATTCTGCAGCCATTGGATGAAATCTTCTGTGCATTCCTATTAGATTCATTTGGTCTATACCACAGACTAAATCCAATGAGTTTTTTGTTGATTTTCTGTCTGGAAGGTCTGTCTGGTGCCGAAAGTGGGGTGTTGAAGTCTCCAGCTGTTGTTTTATTGAGATGTGTCTCTCTCTTTATCTCTAACAATATTTGCTTTATATATCTGTGTGCTCCAGTGTTAGGTGTGCTTGTGTGTGTGTTGTAATTATATATCTATATAAAATTATGTATATAATATATAATGTTATATCTAGATATGTATATATTTATAATACATAATGTTATATCTAGATATGTCCACATAATATACACATTACATATACACATAATATATAATCTTATATCTAGATATAAAATATTTTAATATATAAAATTTATATATTTAAATATATATTTATAATTTTTATATCCTGCTGCCTAATCAATCCCCTTATACAATGGCCTTCTTTGTCTTTTTTTTATAGTTTTGGTCTTAAAATCTATTTTGTCTGATATAAGTATAGCAACTCCTCCTCTTTTTTGGTTCCATTTGCATGGATTATCTTTTTTAATCCCTTTATTTTCAGTCCATGTGTTATTTATAGTTAAAATGTGTTTCTTATAGGTAACAGATCACTGGGTTTTGTTTTTAAACATTCTGTCAGCCTACGTCTTTTGATTGGAGAGTTTAGTCCATTTATTTTTGGTGTTATTACTGATAACTAAGGACCTACTCCTGCCATTTTACTATTTGTTTTCTGGTTGTTCTGTAGTCTTATCTTCCTTATTTTCTTCCTTTCTGTCTTCCTTTTAGTGAAGGTAGTTTTCTCTAGTGGTATGTTCAATTGCTTGCTTTTTATTTTTTGTGCATCTTTTGTATGGTTTTTTGATTTAAGGTTACCATGAGGCTTGAAAATATCTTTTAACATTATTTAAAACTGATGACAACTTAACACTGATTCCATAAACAAAGAGTAAACTAATTAAAACTCTACATCCTAAGTTTCTCGCCCCACTTTTTAACTTTTTGTTTGTTCTATTTATACCTTATTATACTGTCTATGTCTGTGTCTTGAAAAGTTGTTGTAATTATTATTTTGATCTGTTCATCTTTTAATCTTTCTACTCAAGATGTGAGTAGTTTGCACACCACAATTGCAATGTAATACAATTCTGTTTTTCTGTGTACTATTACAAGTGAGTTTTATACCTTCAGATGATTTCTTACGGCTCATTAATGTCCTTTACTTTCACATTGAAGAACTCCCTTTAACCTTTCTTGCAGAACAGATCTGGTGTTAATAAAAGCCATCAACATATTTCTCTCTGGGAAAGTCTTTGTTTCTCCTTCATGGTAGAAGGATAATTTTGCTATATATACTATTCCAGGCTAAAAGATTTTTTCTTCAGTGATTTCTTTTTTTTCTTTCATTCTTTTTCTCCTCCTACTCCTCCTCCTCCTTCTCCTTCTCCTTCTCCTTCTCCTTCTTCTTCTTCTTCTTCTTCTTTTGACAGGGTCTCACTGTGTCACCCAGGCTGGCATGCAGTGGTGTGATCAAGGCTTACTGCAGCCTCAATCTCCAGGGCTTAGGTGATCCTCCTTCCTCAGTCTCCCAAGGAGCTGAGACTACTGGTGCTAGCCACCATGCCTGGCTTAATATTTTGTATTTTTTGTATAGACAGGGTTTTGCCTTGTTGCCCAGGCTAGTCTCAAACTCCTGGACTCATGCAATCCACTTGCCTCAACCTCCCAAAGTGTTAGCATGAGCCACTGTGTCCTCTCCTGTTACACTTTAAATATGTCATGCTACTCTGTCCTGGTCAGTCAGGTTTCCATTGAAAAGTCCACTGCCAGATGTATTGGAGCTCATTGTATGTTAATCGCTTCTTTTCTCTTGCTGTTTTTAAAATTCTTTCTTTATCCTTGACCTTTAGGAGTTTGGTTACTAAACGTCTTGAGGTAGTTTTATTTTGGTTAAATCTACTTGACGATATATAATCTTGTACATAAATATTGTTATATTTCTCTAGATTTGGGAAATTCTGTTATTAGCCCTTGGGAAAAATTTCTAACTCTGTCTCTCCATCTCCTCTTTAAGGCCAATTACTCTTAGATTTGCCCTTTAGAGGCTATTTTCTTCATCTTGTAGGCATATTTTATTATTATTTATTTTTTTTGTCCTCTCTCACAGGTATTTTCAAATAGCCTATCTTCAAACTCACTAATTCTTTCTTTTGCTTGTACCATTCTGCTCCTAAGAAACTCTGATACATTCTTCAGTGTGTCAATTGCATTTTTCCACTCCAAAATTTCTGCTTAACTTTTAAAAATTATTCCAATCTTCTTGTTAAATTTATCTGGTAGGATTCTGAATGCCTTATCTGTGTTATATCGAATTTCTTTGAGTTTCCTCAAAATAGCTATTTTGAAATGTCTGATTCAGAAGTCACATATCTTTGTCTCTCTGGGATTGGTCCCTGGTGCTTTATTCAGTTCTTAGGTGAGGCTATGTTTTCTCAGATGGCCTTGAGGCTTGTAGGTCTTTGTCAGTGTCTGGGCATTGATGAGTTATTTATTATAGTAGCCACAGTTTGGGTTAGTGTGCACTCATCTTTTTTGGGAAGGCTCTCCAGGTATTCAAAGGAACTTGGGTGTCATAATCTATGTTTTTGGCCGGTGTGGCTGTATCTGCATTAGGAGCACCAAAGCCCAGTAGCACTGTGGCTCTTACAGACTCATAGAGCAACAGCCTTGGTGGTCTTGGATAAGATCCAGAAGAATTATCTGCATTACCAGGCAGAGATGCTTATTGCATTCCCTTGTTTTCTGCCAAACAAAAAGACTCTCTCTCTCTCTCTCTCTCTCTCTCTCTCTCTCATTTTCTCTCTCTCTCTCTTTCCCTCTCTGTGCTGAGCTGCCTGGAGCTGGTGGAAAGGTGACACAAGCACTCTTGTGGCCACCACCACTTAGACTGCACTGGGTCAAACATGACGCCAGCACAATACTGAGTCTCACCAAAGGTCTGCTTTATCCACTACCTGGCTGCTACCTATGTTCATTCAAGGCCTTAGCACTCTACAATCAGCAGGTGGCAAAGCCAACTGGACTTGTGTCATTGTCCTCAGAGCAGCAAGTTCCCCTGGGTGCCAGGCAGGTCCAGAGAAGCCATCTGGGAAACAGGGCATGGAGTGGGAACCCTTAGAAATGTTCCTGATGCTGTATTCTACTGCAACTGATCTAGTACCCAACCAAAAACACGAAGTCCTTCACACTTTTCCCTCCCTTTTCCACAGGTTGAGTAGTCTCTCCCTGTGGCCACCACAACTACAGGCCCACAGGGAGCACTTCTCCGCTACTGCTGCTGTTCACTTAAGACCCAAGGAGCTCTTTAGTTAGCTTCCAGTGAATGCTGCGAGATATGGAACTCATCCTTCACGGAAGTGGGCTACTCTCTAGCCCAGGGCTCACCCAGAAATGTCAACCAAAAGCTTAGACTTGGAATCAAGGACCCCAAGACCCAACTTGGTGCTCTACCCCACTGTGGCTGAGCTGGTACCTTAGCCACAAGACAAAGTCATCTTTACTCTTCCCTCTGCTCTCATTCTACAGAAGAAATCGCTCCTCATAGCCACCACAGCTGTAAATGTGCTGGGCCACACGTGAAGCCAGTATGTCTGAGTCTCACCCAAGGCCTACAATGTGTACTACCCAGTTACTGCCACTGATTATTCAGGGCTCAAGGACTCTTTAGTCAGCAGATGATAAATCCTGCCAGTACAGGGTCCTTCCTTTCAAGGCAGTGGGCTCCCTTCTGGCCCCAGATGTGTCTAGAAATGTTATCTGGTTGCTAGGGCCTAGAATGGGGGTTTCACAACTCTGTCAAGTGCCCTAACCTAGTGTGGCTGAGCTTGTATCCAAGTTGCAAGACAAAGTCTTCTTTACTCTTCCCTTTCTTCTTAAGCAGAAGGAAAAATTCTCTTTTGGAGCTGTAGGTTGCACTGCCTGGGTTTGGGGGAGGGATGGCACAATCACTTCCTTGGCCACCCTGGCTAGTATCTTGGTAGGTTGCATGCCCCTCAGGACCACTGGCTCCAAACCTGTCACTGAATTAGGACTTGCCTAAGAGTTGTAGTCATTGTGGCCTAGACTGCCTTTCAAGATTATTTAGAAGCCCAGCGAACTTTAGCTCATGGTGGCAAGCAAGGCTTGATAGAACTCACATTCTGATCACTGGAATGGGTGATTCCCCTTCGGCTAGGACCGGTCTAAATGTTCCCTCCATGGTCTTCAGTTGTGTTCTGCCTAGTTTTGCTTTTTGCTGTGATAGGGGAGCACTGACTTCCAATGCAAAGTTCCATAATCACTGCACTACCTCTCCGTGCTATGTGTCTGCTGCCAAGGGATGGAGGAGAGGGGGGCATTGGCAATTCAAGACTGTCTCTTCTACCCACTTTGGCGCTTCAGTGCAGTGGCCGGATCTCAGCTCACTGCAAGCTCCGCCTCCCGGGTTTACGCCATTCTCCTGTCTCAGCCTCCCGAGTAGCTGGAACTACAGGCGCCCGCCACCGCGCCCGGCTATTTTTTTGTATTTTTTAGTAGAGACGGGGTTTCACCATGTTAGCCAGGATGGTCTCGATCTTCTGACCTCGTGATCCGCCCGTCTCGGCCTCCCAAAGTGCTGGGATTACAGGCTTGAGCCACCGCGCCCGGCCAAATCATCTTACTTTTTAAATCCCTTTTCTAATCAGAACAGAAAAAAAAAAAAAAAAAGAAAGAAAATTTACTCAAATGCTGTCCTAGTAACTGGTCGACAGATACTCATGCATGCACCATACAGACTCAAGAAACAGTTAAATTCGGGGAATTGTAATGTGATTTGGGCTATTGGGTCTAAATAGATAGAATGTAAGGTTTAAATCTAACCTAGTTAATTTCCTGCTACATCAAAAACATCAATACTCTTCAGGATAATGTAACAAATGCAAAATATTAAAGAAAAAACTACAATGTCCGGGATACAATCCAAATGAAAAAACAGAAAAATATCATACTCGCAAGAGAAAACACATTCAAGTCACAAAAATCTCCATGGTCAGAATGTTAAAGCAACTATTTTAACTACAGCTAATGAAGTAAATTAAAATATGCTTTCTGTAATTGAAAGGTGAGAAATCTCAGCAGTAATGTACAAATTTTAAGAAATTAAATATAATATAAAATTTAGACCTAAATGACACCATTTCAATAAAATATATGTGCATGTGGTTAACAAAGAGAAACAATGGTGACAAAGGAAAGAATCAGTGAATTTGATATTACATTAATATAACCTATTTGCTCAGAAAAATAGAGAAAAAATATGAAAATAAATATAGTAGAGTCTCTGGGACCTATTAGGCAACATAAAAATTTCTGACTTTTATGTGATCAGAGTCAATAAAGAGAGGATAGAGAGAATAGAGAAGAAAATATTTGAATATACAATGTCGAAAATTTTCCTGAATTTGGTGAAAAAAAAAGTAAAAATTCAAGAATTTCAGGGTATCCCAAACAAGATTAATATAAAGACAATAGTACATAGATTCATTATAATCGAACTGCTGGACATCAAAATTATAGAAATTCTTGAAAACATCTAAGGAAAGTGGACACATTACCTCAGTTACCAATAATTTATTGTTTACTGACTTTTCACATCAGATATCATGAAAAGAAAATCTATCAACCTATATGTATGTGAACGCATATTTTTTAAGAATTAAGAAAATGTGTAGACATTTTCAAATGAAATAAAATTCAAAGAAACTTTTACTGTCACACTCACAGTATGAGAAATGATTAAGGAACTTCTTGAAGCTGGAGAGAAAAGATACCAGTTGGAAAATTCTACCTCCAGAAGAAAATGAAGAGCGCAGGAAATGCTAAATATCTAGATTAGTACAAAATATTATTCTATTATTGTTCTTAAAAATGCATGAGACTGTTTAAAGTAGTAATTATAATCCTGTTATATGAGGCTTGTAATATTTATAGCCATAATGCACATGACAAATATAACATAAAAAACAGAGTAGAAGGGAAAAGCCTATGTGGTTGCAAGGTACATTCATTTTATATAAAAGGGTGCAATATTAACTTAGTGTGAAATGTTAAGACTGTATTATATAATCACAAGAATAATCATTAAAACATAAAAACAAAAAGAAATAACTAAATTTTAATGTATACATTAAGATATAGTTATATTTACATGTAAATGCAATATTCAATAATTCAAGAAAAGGCAAGATTAAAAAAATAGAAGATGATTCAGGAGACCATCAGAAAACACACAGTAAAATGATAGATCCATTTTGCATAACCATAACTATAGGTACATTAAATGTTAATAGAACAAACACAGTAGTTAAAAGTCCAAGATTGGTTGAATGAGTAAAAAATACACTTAACTGTATACTACCCATAAGCATATATATTTAATGTAAATAAACACATTGGTTGAAAAAAATTATTAGAAAAAGATAAACCACAAAAATAATAAACATAAGACTGGAGTGGTTATATTTATATCTGATCAAATAGACTACAAAATAAAGAGTACTACCAGTAAGTAAAAGAAACATTTCAGAATGTTAAATAGTCAATCCGTTAGCAACATATAACAATATACCTCTGGAGTGTGCATTCATTACTAATTCTTACCAAAAAAAATGTATTAAAAGAAATATTTACAATACCCCAGCCTGGGCAGCTCAGGGAGACCTTATCTATGCCAAAAAATAAAACTAAAAGTTAGTCAGCCATGATGGCACATACCTTACAGTCTCAGGAAACTGAGGCTTGAGTGTGGGAGGATTGCTTGAGCCTTGAAGGTAGAGGTTGCAGTGCGCCATGATCAGGCCACTGCACTCCAGCCTGGGTGACAGAGCAAGACACTGTCTCAAAAATAAAAAGCAGCCAGGCGCAGAGGCTCACGCCTGTAATCCCAGCACTTTGGAAGGCTGAGGCGGGCGGATCACGAGGTCAGGAGATCGAGGACATCCTGGCCAACATGGTGAAATCCCCTCTCTACTAAAATAAAAAAAAGTTAGCTGGGCGTGGTGGCATGCGCCTGTAGTCCCAGTTACCCAAGAGGATCAGGCAGGAGAATTGCTTGAACTTGGGAGGCAGAGGTTGCAGTGAGCCGAGATGGCACAATTGCACTCCCGCCTGGTGACACAGCAAGACTGCATCTCAAAAAAAAAAAAAAAAAAAAGGCAGCATTTTCAGCCATATTTAGTATATCATTATTTTACTTGTTAGCAATTTAATTACATACAGTATTAGAAATCATATCCTTTATTTTTTATAACACGTATTGTCATAACTGTGATATTACACTCAGAGTTTATTATCTCATTTTATTGCCCATATCATTTGGACAATAAAGGGAAAGTGTTTATGTTAGGGAATAAATTCAGATAAGTATCCAAATTGATGGTCAACTGATTTATCCCTTTTAGTGAACTAATTACTTAGTACTACTGTTATTAAAGCATAAAGAACCTGAAGGTATTTTGAAAGTTTTATAATTATTCTGATATAGCTTACTAATTATAAGTCATGATTTTAACTATCTTTCTGTTTTAATTGTTTTCAGATGTCTAGTAATGAAAAGTCAGGTTACTTATACATATTACTGAACTTCATATAGCAATTACTTTACAAATTTTACTGTAACATGACTAATAACTTAGACAAAATACTGATATTCTATACTGAAATTATTATTTCATCTACTGTTGGGTTCCCTTAACCTAGATCTACTTTTCTGTTCTCATTTTTCTTCAAATTTGCAACTTTTGGTGAAATAAGTGAAATAAAAGTGACTTAACATTAAGAGATTCAACAATCAGCACATCAGTAATTCTATTCCCTCTTCCCTTTTTCTCACTTTTTTGCTCATCTGATCTTAGCTGCAGCATCTCTAATTCAGTATGTGAAACATTGACAGATAATAACTACTTTTTACTTTATTTTATGAATAATTTCTCCCTGAGGATTAAAACTGAATAATAAAAGCTGATCTCATATTTAAGGCTTATAGATTTTAGACATCTGGACACTTTTCAATTGAGAATATGGATTAATATATAAATGAACATCTTTATAACTTCAGGGACAGTTTGGACACAAGAAAATAATTCTTATTTATGCAGAATCACTACCTGGCACAGCATGATTGATCTACTACTTTGATTTATATTTAGAAGGGTCTTCATACCTATCACGAAAAGGGACTTAATGATTGATAAAACTGGAGTATGTAGTCATATGAATATTTGTTTCTTAATTGGGATTTTTCTTCAGATTTCTTTGAATAATTGATATAGGCTCAAATACAGATCCCTCTGTGCATGAAGTAGACTTATAAAATAAATTTGCATTAGTTTGGTGATATATTTTTGTTCTTGTATAGATCTTCCAGGGTCAGGGAATTAGTATTTTTTTTATTTGAAAAATGTATCTTTCTGTTAACCTCTTTATTAATATTGATTAGGCTTTACCTTATATCATTAAGAGCTAACTATTTCTAAACAAATGCAATAAAAAGCTTATATTTTTCCCAGATATATAATCCCAATTTACTCAAAGGAATTTTTCCAAAATTTCTCAACATGTTTCATTCAGTTTATTCCAATTTCTCATTGCGTGTAACATATTTGACATTTGCTTTTTAAATTTTTTTCTGGAATATGTTCTCTTTTCTACAACGGCTAAGTCCAGTTAGAGTCATAGATATTTTAGTGACTTTTTTCCTACTATTGTATCTCTTATTTACTTCTCCTCAATTTTTATATTTATAGTTTAGGCCATACATGAAAACATCAATTTTTATCTGCTCTTGTAATTATTTTCAATGTATGTTTGTTATTTTTATCAAATTAGATCATATGCTTTTTGAGGACTAGTATTGTATCTTGTATTTTCCTCTATCATCAAAATGTTGAGCCTAATATTTGTGATCTACTATAGGAACAATAAACACCCATATATTGATGCTTCATTTGAGAATTCTAGTAGTATTACTTCTTAAATTGAGGGTTTTTAAAATTATTTTTTAAAATTTTTGTGGATACATAGTAGGTGTATATATTTGTGGGGTACATGGGATGTTTTGATACAAGCATGTAATGTGAAATAAACACATCATGGAAAATGGGGTAACCATCCCCTTCACCATTTATCCTTTGGGTTACAAACAGTCCAATTACATTCTTTAAGTTATTTTAAAATACACAATTTAGTTATTATTGACTATAGTCACCCTATCATGCTATCAAATATTAGCTCTTATTCATTCTTTATATTTTTTCTTGCACCTATTAACCACCTGTGCCTCCCCCTTAACCCTCACTACCCTTCACAGTCTTGGGTAACCATCTGTCTACTCTCTATGTCCGTGAGTTCAATTGATTTGATTTTTAGATGCCACAAAGAAGTGAGAACATGCAATGTTTGTCTTTCTTTGCCTGGCTTATTTCACTCAACATAACCATCTCCAGTTCCATCCATGTTGCTGCAAATGACCAGATCTCATTCTTTTTAATGCCTGACTAGTACTTCATTTTGTGTATGTACCCCATTTTGTTTATCCATACATCTGTTGATGGACAGTTAAGTTGATTATAAATCTTAGCTATTGTAAAAAGTGCTGCAGCAAACATGGGAGTGCAGATATCTCTTTCATGGGTATATACCCAATAGTGGGATTGCTGAATCATATAATAGCTCAATTTTTAGTTTTTTGAGGAACCTCAAAACTGTTCTCCATAGTGGTTGTACTAATTTACATTCACACTAACAGTGTGCAAGGGCTTCCCTTTCTCCACATCCTCGCCAGCATTTGTTATTGCCTGTCTTTTGTATATAAGTCATTTTATCAGGGGTGAGATGATACTCCATTGTAGTTTCAATTTGCACTTCTATAATGATCAATGATGTTAAACACTTTTTCAAACGCCCCTTTGCCATTTGTATGTCTTCTTTTGAAAGAATTACTATTCAAATATTTTGCCCATTGTTTGATCAGATTCCTAGATTCTATTTTTCTATAGGGTTGTTTGAACTCCTTACATATTCTGATTATTAATCCTTTTTCAAATGGGTAGTTTACAAATATTTTCTCCCATTCTGTGGGTTGTCTCTTCACTTTGTTAACACAGTTTCTTCAATTAACAGTTCTGGGAAAACTGGATATTTATATGAAAAAGAATGAACCTAGACCCCTATCTCTCACCATAAATAAAAATAAAATCAAATTTGATTAAAGACATATCTAAGACCTCAAACTATGAAACTACTACAAGAAAACATTGGGGAAAATCTCCAGGACATTGGACTTGGCAAAGACTTCTTGAACAATATCCTACAAGCACAGGCCACCAAAACAAACTTGAATAAATGGGATTACATCAAGTTATTGGGTTGGTGCGAAAGTTATTGCAGTTTTTACCATTGAAAGTAACGGCAAAAACTTCAATGACTTTTGCATCAATGTAATAAATAGCCTCTGCACAGCAAAAAACACAATCAATAAAGTGAGATTTTTCTGATGGCTCGTCTCACCAGACTTCCATTCTGTATTCCAGTTTGTAATCAACTGACTGAATAATTCCTCACGCTCCACTGTCAATACGTTGAGGGGTGAATGAGTATAAAGGAGATAAAAAAGGGAATACAAAGCTTGCCCTAGATTTTTGTGTTTAATATTTTCTAATTCCTATTTTAGATGCACTCCCCAACATTGTTTGTAATTTAATATGCTTTAAGAAACTGACTTATTTAGCCTGCATTAAGGAGGGGTCTTGTCCTCTAGTGCGGTGGTCTCCAACCTTTTTCACTGCACGGACTGGTTTCATGGAAGACACTTTTTTCCATAGACAGGCAGTGACATGGGTGTGGAGGAATGGTTTGGGGGTGATTCTAGTGCATTACATGTGTTGTGTACTTTATTTCTATTATTATTACATATTCACCATAATGTAGAATCAGTGGAAATCCTGAGCTCGTTTACATGCAACTAGATGGTACCATCTGGGGGTGATGGGAGACAGAGTGATCACCAGGCATTAGATTCCCTTAAAAAGCATGCAACCTCAATCCCTCACAGGCGCAGTTCACAATAGGGTTCAGGCACCTATGAGAATCTAATGCCACCACTGACCTGACGGGAGGCGGAGCTCAGGCAGTAATGTGGACTTGCATGCTGCTTACCTCCCGCCGTGCCACCCTGTTTGTAACAGGTCACAGACAGGTCCCAGTTTGTGGCCCCGGGGTTGGGACCCCTGCTCTAATTTCTGTGTGGTTTTAGCTAATGGGGGTGGGAGGGGACTGGTAAGGTTAAGGGAGGGAAAGGGAACCATCTGTGTACATTTTCCTTGCCTCAGCTCCCTTCCTGATAAGGCTGAAACTGGAGGTGGCTGCATTTCTCTCCTGCAAGCACCAGTTTCTGTCTTGTGGCTCTCTTAATTAAATTCTAGCTCTCTCTGCATTCTGGTAACGTCTCCTTTTCTTAGTATCTTCAGGACTAAGGGTGATAAATCTTCACTCTGGCTACTGCTGGGGTGTTTTCCTTTGATGTTTGCCCTTAATATTGCTTTCTTTCTTGTAAATGAAGTTTCTCCTTTTTTAGTCTCCTCAGTTGTTCTAGTTGTGCTATATTTGGGCGGTTACTCTAAACTATGCAATGTTTTATGTGAAGGATGAAAAGACTGCCACAGTGTACCTTTTATACTTAGTTTTGCTTCTAAGTTCCTATTCAGAGAAAATATTTGTATTGGATATCAATGAAATAAGCGTTATAGTTGGTGATGTTTAAATAAATGTAACCAAGGCAACACTACCACCAAAGGGGAAAAATTCAGCTCAGATTGACCTTCTGGAGAATTAAATGAATACGAAAAGAAGCTATTGGCAAGGAAGCAATGACATTTACCAGCTTCTTAAAGAGGCATTGTGCTTTCTTCAGTCCATGAGAAAACTAGCTGAAAAGATTTCAGAGTGATTTGACAAAATGTTGGAAACACCATATAAAAAACTTTGGTTGACATCTTGTCATGTTAACTTTATCTCTGCAAAGTCAGATGTTCTTATTCTCCTCTACTTGATGTAAGATTAAGGTGCTGCGTGACAGATGGTTTTTAAAAGTATATCCATTCCATCTGGTCCCAAGTGGGAAAATGAAAGTCACCCACAACTTTTCATCTAAATACTTGCAGTGAAAGGATTCTCAAGCTGAGATTTCACACTTCACAAAGGAATTCTATAAGGTTTCAGTGATGCGGCATTCCACCTATCTCTCCGTTACAGACACTTTTTTCCACCTGCCACTCTGGAAAATACCAAACTTTGAAATACAGTATGGTAACCTTAGAAAACTCCAGAATCATATTATGGCAGTGGCATTTGGCTCAAATTTTAGTGACCTCTACCTTCCCTTCGTATTTCGACAGTCTTTCTTTCAGGTGAGGTTCTTGTCCATTAATCTATTCTGTTGTTTAAATAAAAGAAAACATTTCAGGTATTATTTATCTTACCATTTGCATTTATAATTTTAACCAAAGAAACAAAATTCTAACAATGGCATTTCAGTCCCTGGCAAGTCAGGTTGAGAGTGGCTTTATGGATGCAGAACATTCCCAGTGTATTGAAATTTCCCAGACATAAAAATACTCTTATTTAATGTAGACCCAGTGTTCAAAGAGTTAAAAACATTAGGTTGAGTCAATGCTGCAGAAGATGCAATGGAATTTCATTAAATGTCATTGATGTTTATATAATTTTGCGTTAAGGGGAGACTATTCTTTAACGGTACCCAGAAGAATTTTTTGTTTTATGATAAAGGATAGCAAAGTGAGATTGGTGATCTTATGAAAACTGGATGCAAGGTAGATATGATTGGTATACAAGCTGGGGTGACTTCTTTTCCGTGTCAGAATATTTTTGTACTTTATTTCAAAGTTTTATATAACTATGAAATAAAGAGGGAAAGGGGTCAACCTAAGATTAATATGATAGATTTACAGTAATTTAACAATGTATTCATAATAATTAACAACTAACGACTAACAACCAACATTTGTATAACGAGTTTAAGCTTCAGTGTTACATTCACATATGATATATGTATAATGAATGTATGAATAAATCTATGTGACATAGAATATTTTAAAATAATGTTAAATGATGCTTCACTGAGGAATTAGTAATGCATACGTTTTATTAACTAATCATTTTATTCTTTTGCATTCTAATTGGGAAATAAAAGAAAATATAATTTCATATTATTTATCTGTTTCACCCTATTATTATGTTGAATACAGAATGCTCTGGAGTCTGTGTGTGGAATGTTTTTAGACAATTTTTTGGATGTCTTAGAATATGATTACACGGAATATTCAGCTATTGCTTTATTACTAGATATGACAACTTTATTTAAATGTTTAATGAATTGGCTAAATATTAACGTTATTTCTGGCAAAAATAATGTATGTGCATTTAAGGCACAGAATATTAGTCATATAGCTGATTAGAGATATATTGTCATGAACAAAATTTTCTGGTTTTTTTTTTTCCTCTTTTCTTTCCTTCTTTTGAAGTATGTATGGACTGCCAAATCTGTGCCTAAAATTGGACTAACTATAGTATTTAAAATAATTAAAAAATATATATAATTTTTGCTTTTGAAATCTCATATGCTCATGGTAAGACATATAAACACATATAAATAAATAAATAATTTTAAATTTGTGATGTATACAGGTAAGCAAACAAACAACTAGAAAATTCATCATGACCAAATGGAGATTATCCAATTATCCCAGAATGAACGGTTAGTGCATGATTTGAAAAACAAAAAATCCGTGAAAGTATTCATTTTAAGAAAGCAAAAGAGAAAAAAACATGTAATTCTATCAATTATGATCTGGTGCAGAAAATGCAGTTGGTGAAATTCAGCATCATTTGTTAGAAACTCTGGCACACTAAAGTTGCTAATGAATAAAATTCATTAGAAACCAAATCCTACCCAAACCTAACATTACTCTTAAAAGTTAATTTCTGAATTATTTTCTCCAAAATTTGGTAACACTGCTTCTATTTAACATTCTGGCAAGTGCAATGAATAAAGCAAGAAGAATAAAGTCATGAAGACTGGAAGTAAAGTAATAAAACTTTCCCTGTTTATAGATAAAATGATTGTTAAATAGAAAATCCCAAGAAATTTACAGGAAAGCTCTTCAAACTCATAGGTGAATTTAGAATATTCAGTATATTTCCAGTATATTAGAAAGTCAACATTTGAAAGCCAATTTTTCTATCACATCATTTATGACGTCTCCAAAATATTGAAATAATAAAGTATAAATATAACAAAACACATGTAAGATCTGCATACCAATATGCAAGCAAAAATGCAGGCAAAAAAATAAATATACTATGAAAAAATGTCAGTCTCATAAATTGGAAGTCCTAGCGCAGTTCAAATGACAATTCCTCCAAATTTAGGTATAGGCTAAATGCAATTAAAATAATTTGAAAACGCAGCAAAATTTTAGGGCAAGAATTCAAGGCAAATGATTGAATCATAAATTCTAGATCATTGTTATGGTACATAATCATTTCCAAAAATAAAAATACGAAAACAACTTATTATTTTATTGAACTGTTATTGCTGTCTATATATATATATAAAATATTATTGTTACAGGATCCCCGGGGTGTTGCTTTGCCAGCCAGAAATCTCTGTGGCCAGTGGTGCCTTTGCCTGAGTTTGAACTCGGGCCTGCTGGGCTCGCTCCACCCACTTGGCCTGGCAGGCTGCACTCGGCCTGTACTACTGGCCCAAATCTCACACCTGTCAAGGGCGAGCCAGACACGGAGTGGTGAGGGGTGTGTGAGAGAGTAAGAGTGGGGTCCAGCCACTGCACACAGCCAGGCACACCAGCTATAGTGGAGCAGGCAGCTCCAGATGCCAGTACAGGTGCTGCCTCCCTGCAGCTGGACCAGGTGTACTGCAGGCAGCTTCCATGGCTAGCACCAGGGAACATGGTGGCGCCTAGAAGCTTGGAGATGCCAGGAACTGCAGATCCCCAGATAGGGTTTCACAGCCCTGGCTTAGGGAGCTCCTAGGTCTGGGCTCCTTGAAGGGCCATAGCTCTTCTTTCCTTCTCTCTTCTGTCCTTTTTGCCTGCAATGTGGCGAGCAAAGGGCGTGTTTAGCCCTGTTTGTGTTATAGCTCGTTTAGCCCCACCATTCAGCAGGTCCCAAGTTCTTGTACTGTGTCCAGGAAGAATGAAGGACACGGGCAAGAAGAGGGTGAGCAAGGCAAAGAGGAGCTTTATTGAATGACAGAACAGTTCAGAGGAGACCTGCAGTGGGTAGCTCCTTTCACAGGCAGGGCGTCCTGACTTGGCGGCTGTGCCCAGAGAGGGCAAAGCTCCCAACCTATTGACTCAGAAGGGGGCAGGGCTTCTGCCTGATATTGGCTGGAGTGGCTAATCTAGATGGGCAGCCACAACCATCATTATTATACTATCAAGTAAATAAATGGATAATTTTGTTAGATATGAAGAAGTTGCTCTAAAACATATTAAAATTCAAATCATAGTCAAAAGTATTTTGAAAATGAAAAACAAAAGTGAGGGCTCATGCTATTTGATTTTAAGGACTACTATGTAGATACAATAATGAAAATCTTGTAGTATTAAAGATAGACCCATAGATAAGTAAGAAAGAATTACAAGCCTAGAAACAAACCCACACAAATATTGTCAATTGAATTTTGACAGAGTTGCAAAGGAAATTCAATGGACAAAGAATAGTCTGTAGAGAAAATTATGTCGAAACACGAATCACGAAAACAAACTATGACCTTTTTTAAACGTCTTTACAAAAATTAAGTCCAATTAAATTATTTATCTTAATATGTAATATAAAATTATAATGCAGCTTTTAAAATAGGAGCAAACCTTAATGAAGTTAGGTTATGCAAAACTTCTTATATACGACAACAGAAGCAAAACCTACAAAAGTTTGACCTCAACAAAATGGTAAGCAAGCAAACAACGCAATTTTAAAAATGGAGAAAAATTTGAAGTAACTTCACCAGAAAGATGTACAAATGACAAATATGCTCATGAAAGATGCTCAATATAATTTTCCAATATGTAAATTTAAATTGGAGACAAAATAAACAATAGTATTATGCCATACCTATTTAAATGATATGATTAACTAAATCAACAATACCAATTGCTGATAACGATATGAAGCAACTGAAAATCTGAGAGCCTGCTAATCGGAATGCAAACATGGTACAGTATTTTTGGGACAGAGTTGGACCATTTCTTGGAAAGTTAAACTTGCTTTTAACACCCAACAATCTCACTTCTAGGTATAGTTCCTAGAGAAGAACCAACTTATACTCAAGTGAAAACCTGTACAAAAAATTTTTATAGCAGCTTTATTATTAATTGTCCTAAACTGAACAGGCTTGAATGTGATAAGAGAATGGAAAAACAAATTACAGTACACCCATAAAATGGAATGTACTCAGAAATAAAAAGGAATAAACGATTTATAACTGAATGACATGGATAAATCTCAAAAACACTATGCTGAGTACAATAAATCAGTCTTCAAACATTACATACTGTATAATTTTATGTATATAAAATTCGGTAAAAGAAGCTACTGCAGGGACAGAGAACACATCAGTGATTGCCAGAGATTATGGTAAACAGTTTGACTATGAAGGGACAGCAAGAGATGATTTTTTGGATAATGGGATTATTGTGCATCTTTATTGTGTTGGCATTTATGTGAACCTATAAGTGAGTTAAAAACCCATAGGCTATAAACAAAAATACTGTTACCTTACTGTATATATATATAAAAAAATCCTGAGCTACCATACCATAGCTATCAAACTGGAAAAAATATGTAGACTTTTTTTTTTTTAGATGTTGGACAATGTGAAATTTTATACGCTGCTAATGAAAGCATCATTTCATATGAAGGACAATTTGTTATATCTAAGACCTCACAATTACATTGCTCGGTAATTCCCAGAAAAAGCCTCTAGGTACACATGGTAACAGGTGCAAAAGTGTTCATGCTAGTGTAATGGGTATAGCAACTATAGGAAATCACATACATGTGTAGTAAATAGTTGTGATATATTCACTTAAGGAGATGTTGCACAGAATTGGTAATAAATTCACTAGTATTAATTTTTCATTGAGTATAATTCTCACAGACATGATATTAAACTGAAAAACCAAAAGAATTATAAGATCAGTGTACATCACTTATTAGAAAAATTTTGAACATGAAAAATATTGCTTATATATTATACAGGAATGCATTATAACTTAATAAAAGTAAAAAGATATTCATAAAACTGGCCATTAGAACATTGAACATAGACGTTATTTGCAGAGTGGGGTGGAAAACAAGGTATCATTATATGATTAGGTATGAATGTATTGAAAGATTTATCTGTATTTATATAATAATGTAATTCTTAATGTACGCAGTGGGCACCTAATGTTTTGTACCTATATTTATATATCTAAGATATTCTATAGGACATTTCTTAAAGAAAATATAAGGAAATACTAACATATACGAAGGCGTTAGTGACTAAGCGATCTGTCTTTTCAAAGAATGACTAAATCTTAAATAGCTATACAAACAATGGAACATTAATCTTAATGGATATTATCATTAATGGCAGAATTTCCAAACATGGCAAAAACCTCAGACTGAGGTAGTTAAATGGAGAAAAGATATCTTCACAGAGACCCATTATATTTCATGTGTGAATCTGTAAACTGTCTCTGCAAAGAAAAACTGGACTTGAGTAGCAGAGTTGCAGGTTATGGTGCAGCAGCACGTTTTCATATTACTCAGGTAGAACCCTAGAAGGAATGTGATTTTAAATTTGTCATTTTCAACTCATTGTCATCATACATTATACTTTTGCATAGGAGAAATTAAAAGAGAAGTGGTAATGATATCTTCTTCTTTGATCTGGCAATAAGCATGTCTTTATACATTTCTCCAAAGAATTTTTTCCTGAATTATAGACCTCACAGGAACTGCAAATATAACACAATTTAAGTTAAATACCTTCCCTTCATATACATACTCATCATTTACACAAAGTCTGATGCAATCATGATGTAGTAATTTTGCTTTCCCACGTTGATGTGTTTTTCAAGACTAAATGGAAATGCCCTCTCTTCCAGAAAGTTTTATTACATTTCCCATAATAATGATTTTTTTTTTCTCTATGGGATTTCTTTTTGCATCACTAGTTTAGCTTTGGGCCATCTTTTGACCCAAAACTTACATATTGGCACCTTGCATGTATGTCATGCTTAGCCAGAGTTCACTAAATTTAATATTTCATATAAAAATCTGGATTTCTAATTTGTCATATTCCCTGCACATGAAATTAGTTACATAAATGGTCTTTGAATTTTGCTTTGCTTTTTTTTCTTGTTCCTTTTTTTAAAAAAAAATACATGAGGGATGATAGGAAATGGGAAGGATTTAAAAAGGCAGAGAGGCTGGGCGCGGTGGCTCACGCCTGTAATCCCAGCATTTTGGGAGGCCGAGGCGGGCGGATCACGAGGTCAGGAGATGAGACCATCCCGGCTAACACAGTGAAACCCCGTCTCTACTAAAAATACAAAAAATTAGCTGGGCGTGGTGGCGGGCGCCTGTAGTCCCAGCTACTTAAGAGGCTGAGGCGGGAGAATGGCATGAGCCCAGGAGGCGGAGCTTGCAGTGAGCCCAGATTGTGCCACTGCACTCCAGCCTGGGCGACAGAGCGAGACTCCGTCTCAGAAAAAAAAAAAAAAAAAAAAAAAAGGCAGAGAAAACAAAGACTATTCACAATTTTTGAAGGGGCATATAAAAACCAATAAATAATAAAATATTCTTGCCCTGTGGAAGCTTACAAAATACTAATAGAAAATGTGTACCATGTGCTCTTAAAACACATTCACCTGATTGAATACAATAAATAATAACTCCATGGATATTCAAGTTGGTATTTTTGTTTTTACTGTCCTCTTGCAAAAATAAAGGCAGCCAACCAAATTTCTGGCATAGGGACTATGCTTACAATCTACCAGAGGGATTTGCTTGGAAATTAGAAATTAGCATTTTTATAGCCTATTGTTGGGAAATTGACAACAATTTAAATATACAAAAGTTTACAATAGATACTGTAATATAGGAATAATACATTCTTGGGTTTTAATACATGAAAGATTCAATAAAATCATTACAATTTGACTAAATCACTGTCTTACAGGATGAAACCATATTTTTAGAAATTATTTTACTATCTAATATTTCTGCATCTCTCATTGCTCTCACATTAAGTTGGAGTTATTGAGTGGAGTCCTCATTGCCCTCACATTAAGTTGGAATTATTGTTGTACATGCCTTTTGACCTTAGGAACTTCCAAATCAGTCTCCTGGTATTTATTTCTATTATTCTCCCATTCATTATACCCCTGTGGTCAGATGATCTTCATAAAACACAAATCCAATTGTTTCATAGTTTTCATTAAGCCATTCAGTAGTGTCCAACAAATCCTTAATGTGATTTATGCAGTCTTTTTACATATAGTTCATCTAGTTAGCTTTATATTCTGCATTTTTCCAGTTCTGTTTTTCATTTCTA
Source organism: Macaca fascicularis (assembly GCF_037993035.2). Classification (NCBI taxonomy): domain Eukaryota; kingdom Metazoa; phylum Chordata; class Mammalia; order Primates; family Cercopithecidae; genus Macaca; species Macaca fascicularis. The sequence goes on along the minus strand of NC_088377.1, from coordinate 167,704,392 downwards.
TTTTTCAACAGTGTGGAAGCACCATCGTCATCATCTTCTAGCTCTATGTCAACTCCAGACTTTCCTTTGCATTCTTCTGATAAATGTAGCACATTGTTCCTTCCTTATATTTCAGTTTAATTTTACTACTGAGTTTTACTTTTCTCCTAAGAGAAAAATTAAAGGAGGAGACTGGACCATCTTGTCTGAAATCTATCTTCTCACTTGGAGGCCATATCACTTATTTATTTTCTTATGAAGACCTTTAATAATCTGTATTTTCTTATTTATTTTATTTTTCTTAAATACTATCTTTCTACCTCACTAGTTTTAGAAGAGCGAGAAGCATTTTTTTTTTTTCTCTCACCGTTGAATGTTCAGTGTCTGGAATTGTGTCTGGCACACTCTCAGTGCTCAAGAAGTACTACAAAGTGAATATATTAATAAATGAACAAAATGTCCCTCCCATATACAATGTCTTTTCTACATTTAAAGAAAATTTAGGGGACTTACAACCCCCAAATTCTCTGAAAAACAAAGTTTCAAGAAAATTTAAAATTTGACACACAGACAATTGTGTTTCATGCTTATCTCAGTTGAATTGTTTTAATATAATAGCAGTGGCTAATTTCACAAATTATTTTTCTCAAAGAGCTTCCTTTATTTAACATATGAAAAATGTATCTGAATCTATCTCTATAATTTCCCTGGAGCTGTTATTGTTATTTGGGATATTATTCAATGAGCATAGCCATGGGGATTGGTCTTGTTGAATATATGGGAAGCCTCATTTTACTCTCTCGAGTTTCCATTGTGGTGAGGAACCCACTTACTCAACTAGTCTCTAGTTAACTGGGTAATTTTCTATTCATGCTTAAAGCTTAGTAATTTGTTTATTTCTATACCATATAATAACAACACAACTAAAACAATGCAATGCTTAAAAGTATTTATATATAACACAAGATTACTTAAATGGTTTTAATAGGCATCCACGCAATTTAATTTGTTCAGTTGCTATAATCACTGTAATTTATTATATATTCTTATGTGACTAAAACCTTAATCTTGATAGCAATAAAGTCTGAAAAATAAAAATTTAAACATGGTAGGTTAAAATTTGAAAAGGCAAAATGATTCTCCTTGTTTTTTTCAATTTCAATACTTTCTTCTGTGAGCCATGAAAAAGAAGAATCTTTTAATATTGTAATGAAATAATTTAAGTCGGATAGGCTGATAAGCTAAATACCAAGAATATTTTGTTGGTAGATAACAATTATCTTTATGCTTCTTTATAATTCTATAGCTCCTCCTACATTTAAGAACTGCACAGGGACTCACGAAGAATATTCCTTTTCTTTAGTTAACTATACTGATTGATTAATAACGTTTATCCAGTATCAATAGTCAGGTGTTCCAATGACAGTTGGGGTAACTCTGTACAGAGAAAACTGTATAAATCCAGTTTTTGAAGTTTATGAAAGTCATTTAATAAACTTATTTGAGAATCTAAATCACAAAACAAAAATAAAAGAGGAACAACAACACAAGAACTATGCTATGACTGACCCTTGACAAACACATCTTTTCCTTCTGAAATAACATGTAAAGGTGATTAGCAACTGAACGCAACAAGATACATTTTTTTTTTTTTTTCACAAATAAGTTATACTGAGAAGAGAATGCCCAAGGAGGACTTGACATGTTCTGATGTCAAAGAGAACTGGGAAAATTTGCACCTGGAAAATAAATCCAGTTCAAAGGGATAGATAAATCCCAAAGTGTAAATTAAGGCTAATGAATCATTACAGTCTCTCTAATGGCTGAACCCAATTGCAGGCTGGACCATGTTGTATGAACACAGAATATTTTGGCAATCTTTCTGGACAGACGAACATTTAAGCTTCCTTCTTATTGTGAAATTTGAAGTTTACTTTCCTAGATTATATGGCTGGGAACAAAATAAAAACCTTAAAAACCTTATGTTTATTTGCATAGTGGTGTCTATAGTATTCTCTGATGGTAGTTTGTGTTTCTGTGGGATCAGTGGCAATATCTCCTTTATCATTTTTTATTGTATCTATTTGATTCTTCTCTCTTTTCTTATTTATTAGTGTGCTTAGCAGTCTATCTACTTTGCTAAGGTTTAAAAAAACACACAAAAAGAGCTCTTGGATTCATTGAGTTTTTTTTTTTTTTTTTTTTTTTGAAGGGTTTTTTGTGTCTCAATCTCCTTCAGTTCTTCTTTGATCTTAGTTATTTCTTATCTTCTGCTAGCTTTTAAATTGCTTCTCTTGATTTGGGATGGAGAGTTCTGTAGATGTCTATTAGGTCCACTTGGTCCAGAGTTGAGTTCAAGTCCTGAAAATATTAAAAAGCTTATCCACCATGATCAAGTTGGCTTCATCCCTGTGATGCAAGATTGGTTCAACATACAAATCAATAAACATAATCCATCACATAAACAGAACCAATGACAAAAACCATGTGATTATCTCAATAGATGCAGAAAAGACCTTTGATAAAATTCAACACTGCTTCATGCTGAAAATTGTCTCATGGATGGAGATGTCCAAGGTGACCTTGAAAGTCATAGATTGCAGGTATCAAATTCTCAGTCAGCTTGAGTTCTTCCATGATGGCATAGAGGATAATGAGAGGTGAAACCAGCTGGACTTCCTGGGTTGAGTGGGGACTTGGAGAACTTTTCTGTCTAGCTAAAGGTTTGTAAATGGACCAATCAGCGCTCTGTGTGTAGCTAAAGATTTGTAAATGCACCAATCAGTGCTCTGTGTCTAGTTAAAAGTTTGTAAATGTACCAATCAGCATTCTGTAAAATGGACCAATCAGCACTCTGTAAAATGGACCAATCAGCAGGGCCAAATAGGGGAATAAAAGCTGGCCACCCGAGCCAGCAATGGCAACCACCTTGGGTCCCCTTCCATGCTGTGGAATCTTTGTTCTTTCACTCTTCACAATAAATCTTGCTACTGCTCACTCTTTGGGTCCACACTACCTTTATGAGATGTAACACTTACTGTGGAGGTCTGTGGCTTCACTCCTGAAGTCAGCGAGACCATGAACCCACCTGAAGGAAGAAACTCCAGACACATCTGAACATCTGAAGGAACAAATTCCAGACACACTATCTTTAAGAATTATAACACTGCGAGGGTCCACGGCTTCATTCTTGAAGTCAGCAAGACCAAGAACCCACTGGAAGGAATAAATTCTGGACAAATTTTGGCGACCCAGATGGGACACATTTTGGCAACCATGAAGGGACTATAACCAAATGGTGAGTACCATCGGACCCCTTTCACTTGCTATTCTGTCCTATTTTTCCTTAGAATTCAGGGGCTAAATACCAAGCACCTGTCAGCCAGTTAAAAGCGACTAGTGTGGCCGCTGGACTACAGACACAGGTGTCAGGCTTTCTGGGAAAGAGCTCTCTATCGACCCCTGACTCTTCAGAGTTGGGAACGCTGGTTTACCAGAAACCAGCTTCCACTTTTCCTGTACTTCTGGGCTGAGGTGAGGGTCAACAGAGAGGAAAGCCATTCAGCTCTGGTGTCCCAACAGCAAGTTGGTTGACCCTGCGGTAATGAGCGGAACTCTTAAAGTCATGTCACCCAAGTGAGACTCGCCCATCTATCCTATCTTGCCTCCTGGGTCCTAATGCCTGTCAGATAAACTTCCTCTCGCCTCTCTTCTACAAGGCTAGTCCCACTTCTAAAAACCACTCCCTGTCTCTGGTGATTTTCTAGTTTCTCCTATAAGAATGATTTCTAGTATAAACTTCAGGACTCTGTTACCTTCTTTAGGCACCCAGGCTCACCAATCAGAAAGACATAATTTTGGTCCAAAGCCCCATCAGGGTGGGGGACTATCTGGAATTTTAGGATCCCTCCTCAGACTAGCAGGTCTAACAAAAGCTATTCCTGAAGCTCGGATATGGGGAGCTTCAGAAATTGTATCTTTCCTATTCATATAAGTGAGGACAAAAGGCATCACTCTCCCAACTCTGGAGATCCCTCCCTTCCCTCAGGGTATGGTCCTCCACTTCATTTTGGGGGCATAACATCTTTATAGGGCAGTGATAAGGTCCCAAACTAACAGGAGAATGCTTAGGACTCTAACAGGTTTTTGAGAATACATCGGTAAGGGCCACTAAATCTGACTTTCCTCGGTCTTCCTTGTGGTCTAGGAGGAAAACTAGTTTTTCTGCTGCTGCATCAGTGAATGCAACTATTCCAATCAGTTGGGGGTTCTTGGGCAAGAGGTGTTCCTGCTGCTGCATTGGTAAGCACAACTATTCTGATCAGCAGGGTCTAGTGACCCTTGTGGGTTCTTGGGCAGGCGGGAAACAAACCGAAACCACACCAATCAGTGGTCTGTGTCTAGCTAAAGGTTTGTAAACATACCAATCAGCACTCTGTAAAAAAGCACCAATCAGCACTCTGTGTGTAGCTAAAGGTTTGTAAGCTCACCAATCAGCACTCTGTAAAATGGACCAATCAGCAGGATGTGGATGGGGCCAAATATGGGAGTAAAAGCTGGCCACCCAAGCCAGCAGTGGCAATCTGCTCGGGTCCCCTTCCATGCTGTGGAAGCTTTGTTCTTTTTCTCTTCACAATAAATCTTGCTGCTGCTCACTCTTTGGGTCTGCACTACCTTTATGAGCTGTAATACTCACTACGAGGGTCTGTGGCTTCATTCCTGAAGTCAGTGAGACCACAAACCCACCGGGAGGAACAAACAACTCTGGACGCGCCACCTTTAAGAGCTGTAACACTGACTGCGAAGGTCTGCGGCTTCACTCCTGAAGTCAGCAAGACCATGAACCCACTGGAAGGAAGAAACCCCAGACACATCTGCACATCTGAAGGAACAAACTCCAGACACACCATCTTTAAGAACTGCAACACTCACCACGAGGGTCTGCGGCTTCATTCTTGAAGTCAGTGAGACCAAGAACCCGCTGGAAGGAATCAATTCTGGACACAATAAGACATCCCCCAACCTTTAACATAAACAGAAAATATGTTTGTTTTGACATATAGAACAATGGCCTATTTGTTGGAGTAGCCTAGGATACCACAATGAATGCAGTATATATAATGACTTGAAAAAAAGTATAAGCTAGAAATTACATATTTAAAAGTAATCTTATCACTGAGACTCACCAGGGAAAAACACCCATTAACTGGCTGTAGGAATGGTATAAAAGAGTATTTTGGTGATAGTTTTGAATTTTAACTCTACTATTCATGTAACCTCAACCAGGATTGTTGACTTTTCTGAGCTTTTAAATGGTTTTAACTCATTCTCTTAATCAGCATCAGGTCATGACGAGCATCTAAATTTTAGGCACAGAAATCTCAGATGGAAACAAATACGTGTGCGTGTTCTTTATAAATTGCTCCCATTTCAACAATCGTAAACTTTGAACTATAAAATGGAACAAACAATAAAAGTAACACACAAAATTCAATTTACTTGTTCGGATATAATTTGTGTTTTACTTCTTCACTTTGACACTCCAGGAGTCAAAAAAATAACAACACTGACTAACTCACTATGACCAAATAAATTTTGAAGATAACTACTTTACAATAACTATTTTTTTTAGTTTTCTTTGTGATCCAATAAATATTTTTACTTGTTAGTCTTGTATTTAACAAACATGTTTTTATCCTAAGAAGTAATCTATGCAGCAAATTCAACAATAATGCTGTAAATACTATCTGGAGAAATCATTATTTTAAAAGTAACTATAGTACATGCATTTTTTAAGACTCCCTAGCTTATAGATTCTAGATGAGGTTCTCTTCTTAAATCATGGCAATTAATATCTCTCAGCAACCCAATAGTAAGTCCTCATTTCTTCTTCTATCATTTCTCTGAGAGCTGTCAAAGGGAAGGGGTTCAGCAGGGACCTGAGTATATAAGTAACTGATGTATACAAGTTGGCAGTGAGATGTTACAGTACTTTGTAGAGTATTTACAGTCCCTTTCAGTATCAATTCGCCTTTCCTGCTCTCTTTTATTGATGTTTTGCTGTTCTACTACATTGATGATGCTGCTAAAGCCACTAGTAGTTTTTGCAAACTTCAAAGTGCCTATAACCCCTGGGATGGGTACTTTTTGTTCTGCAATCACCATGACACTGCATTTTATTATTTTTTTTTTCAATTTTTGATGTAATAGGTTATTTTCAAATTCCCAGAAAGTTTCAGAAATGAATAAACATATTGTGGCTAACCCTGAAAAGATAATGGTGATGATGATGATGATGATTCAGAAATAATAAAAAGACCAAAAGATGGAGTTAGTATGTTATAAAGAAAGGTCAATCTGGATTTGTCTAGCTTAAAGGATAAAAAAATAAAAGACTATGAATTGACTTCATTATTGGGTATAAGCAAAATAAAAGACTATCAGTATATAGCCACATTCATGAAATTTAACTCTACAGCCAGAGTCATTTTAGTTAAATATTAAGAAAAAAACATCTTAGATAATAAGAATAGTAAAATTTTGGAAGTTCTACTGAAAGAGCTTAAAGGAATTTATCACTGGAATTCATTAAACAGAGAATGACAACATTTTAATTTAGATTATATGTACAGATTATAAAGTTTAAAGACCAGGTTTCTCTAAGTTACTCAGCCTGGCCTCTCATTCCTGTGCTCAAGCGATCCTCCTGCTTTGGCCTCCTGAGTAGCTGGGACTATAGGAACATATCACCACTCCAGTTGAGTTAGATAATTTAATCATTCATCTGTTTCAAGGAAAATGGTGGGGTCTGATGAGTTTTCATTCTGTCATTACCAAGGCTAGAACAGAGAATCCAAGTAAATTTCTCACATTCTAAGAAAACTTCTAAGTAAGCTCACAAATCTAACCAAATTTGTATCTCTAGATGAACATCATTTTTCTTCTATTAGGATTGGTCCCGGATTTTTATAAAAGCGAGTAAATAAACAGAGTGTAGAGGTTTCAGAGGTATACACGGTAAAAATAAATAAATAAATAAAAAATAAAAAAAAAAAATTTGTTCCATAATATACTACCCTTCCTGCCATTAAACAACAACAAATGATGTTATTCAAGGGAAATTTAAACTGTCTAACAAAAATATATTTACTTTGCTAGGTTTTGGCATATAGAAACAAAAAATTTTCTCTTGACCCCAAAGTTACTTGTTTTATTTTTATAAAGGGTCACTCTAGAAATAAAATTCTAGAAATAAAACTCTAGAAATAAAATTCACAAACATATTACTCATAGAGGAAAATATCCTTTTCCTACATGGAAATGTTTCTTTGAGGTCACAAAACTCAGAAAACACAAGCACATTCTATTAACATTAAGAACATTTGATCATCAGAAAGTATGTCTAAGACAGTGAAAATGCAAGCCTCCAAGTGAGACATTTGCTGTACATATATCTAGTGAAATTATTGTATCTGGAATACATACAATGTTGCTTCAAATTGAAAAGAAGAAAGAAAATAGATAACCCAATGGGAGAATGCAATACTGCAGGCACTTCAAAAAAGAATATATCCAAATGACCAAGAAACATGTAGATATGGGCTCAACCTCATTAGTTCTCAGCAGAATAAAAATTACAACAATGAGATACTATTAAACAACCAAAATTGCAAAAATTAAAGATAGTGACAATTACATGTACTGGTGAAGATGTGGAGCAACCAGAGTTTTCATAGACTGCTGCTGTGAGTACAAATTTGACAAACATTCTGGCGGTATTTACTAATGATCAACATGTGGTTAGCTTATGACCAGGCAATCCCACTGTTTTTATATACCTAATGGAAATGTTAAACACATTCACTAACATTCATAACCAGGAACATTTGTAGCAGAGCTTTTATATAGCCTCATACTGGAAACATCCAAAATGTCAATTATCTGTGAAATGAATTAGTAAATTCTGAAATATTTATGCAATAGAATTCAATACAACAACAAATAGAAACAAATTACTACTATATTCAACACCAGGAATTGATCTTACTGATATATCATTAAGCAAGATAAATCAGTTAAAAAAAACTAGTTCTATATGATTCAGAAGCATCCAAAAGTAATTTGTTGGGATATTCTAAATAGTTAGATAGTGGTTACTTTGGGTAGGAATAATGAATAGGTAGGACCACACAGGTGACATTTTGAGGTCCTAATAATACTCTGTTTTCATTTTGGGTGCTAATTCCAAAGGGTCACCTACTTTTTGAAAATGAAGAATTTACATACATTTATATATATATATTTTTTAACCATATATATACATACACACATATATGTGTGTGTATATATACATGCCACTATACTATAGGTAGCTATCTTTACTGAATGTATCTATATTTATTTGCAATATTATAAACTTATTTTCATCTCACTATCTTTATTTTCAAAATGTGATATTGGTAGTAATGTTGGATAATAAATGCCTTCATTTGTTTTACCTTTCCATATGTAAGATTATTCCAGTTTTTTATAAATTGATTCTAAGTATTAAATGCAATAAAGAGGACTTACAAACACAGGCAATTCACAACAAAAGAAAGATTATTTCATTTTAAATTTTCTTAGGTTCCTTTGTATAATTCCCTGGCATCAAGACCCTAAACTTCGTTTGAGTCATCTGTCTTGTTCATCTTCTTGTGGGTCTCTCATTGTTAATATATCATGTGGCCTATTCTGCATGATATCTCCATGTTTACATAGCTCAGAACCCTTCTTGCTAAAGTTAGACCCTGTGTATGTGATTTATCCATAGTAAGGTAGAGATTTAATTATTAATTGATTCTGCTTCCTTCTTATATGTTCTTTATAATTCTGACATGAACTATACTTGAAATTTCTGTGCTTTAAATTCTCTAACCTTTGCCTACCACTTATCTGTGGAATCGGGGAATGTGCATTCTTTTGATAAGCAGTGGACTTCTCACCTAGTTGGAATTGGGAATGGATGATTGAGGGTAGCAATTAAATTCTCACTGATGAGAGAAAAATACTTGCTGTTTGGAGGTGACGATGAAAAACAGATTTCTCTTTTACCCATCATGTATAGTCAATAGAAATAATGACTTCTTATAATTTAATCACTTAGTTTCCAAAATTAAGTCAGTTTGACACTTTGACTTCCAGATATTCCTTTCTCAGTACTACTATAGACTTATTGCCTAGGCATGGTGAATCCAGGATGTGTGGGCCTGAAACTTAAGTGGTTGGAAGGACTCTAAGCTGGAAGCATTATCCTCAGCACACTAACACAGGAACAGAAAATCAAATACCACATGTCCTCACCTATAAGTGGGAGCTGAACAATGAGAACACATGGACATAGGGAGGGGAACAACACAAAATAGGGCCTGTCGGGGGTGGGGGTGGGGGTGGGGTTGGGGGTGGGGGGAGGGAGAGTATCAGAATAAATAGCTACTGCATGTAGGGTTTAATACGTAGGTGATGGGTTGAAAGGTGCAGCAAACTACCATGGGACACGTTTACCTGTGTAACAAACCTGCATGTCCTGCACTTGTATCTTGGAACTTAAAATTAAAATAAAATAAAATAAAATAAAATACGTTATAAAAAATTTTAAATGCCATATTAGATATGCAAGTGACTATTTCTTCTTAATGTTAATATTTTACCAGGTTGACTCCTGATAAGGGTCCATTACGTAAAGGGTGTAAGAGCTTATGTGTCAACTTCCTCATGTTAAAAATACCCCACAAGGGTTTTATGCTAGTTTTCATTTGAAAAACTTTTTATCTGAATTTTCTGATACTTATCTCTGTGATCTGGTGACAAATCCTGTTTTTGTCATTCTAAAATTCGAACTGCAGATATTTTTATTTAGAAAACAGTCATAATTCTATTTTCTATCCACTGAGATCTACTAATTTGGTGTTCCTATCAAAACGTCCTTCTGTTACAAGGGTGCCCATTTTTCTCATGTCTGTAGGACTTTGCATCTTTAGCTAAAATACCTCTCCTCCTTGTTGAACAAAGGCAATCTTACACATTCTTCAAAGTTTGTTTTTTATTTTATTTTCTATTATTTTTATTTTTTTTTTGAGATGGACTCTTGCTCTGTCTCCCAGGCTGGAGTGCGATGGTGCCATCTTGGCTCACTGCAGGCTCCACCTCCTGGGTTCAGGCCATTCTCCTCCCTCAGCCTCTGGAGTAGCTGGGACTACGGGTGCCCACCACCACGCCCGCTAATTTTTTGTATTTTAAGTAGAGACGAGGTTTCACCATGTTAGCCAGGTTGGTCTCTATCTCCTGACCTCGTGATCCACCCGCCTCGGCCTCCCAAAGTGCTGGGATTACAGGCATGAGCCACCGTGCCCAGCCTCAAAGTTTATTTTAAATACAACTCACTGAATGAAGGTAGATCTTTCTGTAGTGCCAGTTACACTCTCCTGTATGCCTCCCTTCATTGTGTTATTACTGTGTTCACTTATAGTCTTTACACAGTGGGTAGTATTTTCTTCAGGAGAAAGGATCGAGCCTTTTTATTTTATATCCTTACCCAATTACCTCACACAGAGGAACCATAATAGGTCCACACTATATAATTATGCATGTCTGCTGTCTGCCTTAATCTCAAATAATAAATTTAAAACCATCAAGGTATGATAAAACATGGTGTTTGAACATGAAGATTTTGTTCTATTGCCCCAGAAACAATGCATGTGTGTATATGTGTGTAGAAATATATATTGTATTTATATTATTGTAACCTTGTGGGAGATATTATTTGAAAAATCGAGTGTGTATTTTCTAAAAGCGTGTTTAAATAAGTGATATTCTTGAATAAAGGACTATTTGGAAATAACCTGCCTCTATCTGTCTTCTCACTCCCAAATAATGTCCTTCAACATTTAATCAAAGAAAAGAAAAAGGAATTGGTTGCCTAAGCAGCTGCAGATCACCTTGAACAGAAACACAGAAACATATTCCAACTGTTTTGGAAAAAAAAATACAGCACCAATTATGCTTAAGAAACAAAAGGGAAGCCATCCTGAATTAATATATAATGAAGGAAATGGTAATTATTTGATCCCAAGGTTTCCTGAATTTCACAGTTGTAATGTCTTTTGGAACTGCTTCATGCTGAGCACAGTATATACAGACAGGAATGTGAAATGAAGTCATGTTGAGGGCTCTGGGGTGTGACAAAAAGTTGCCGTGCCTTTTAAGAATGATTGAATGAAATGCTTTGTTCTCCAGTTTCAGCGGCCAGCTCAGGCTCAGTTGCTTTTGAGCATGCCATGTTTATTAGAGACAATAAACAGAGAAGCAAATTTACAGCCTCAACTCTATGCACCTCCTAAAAAGGGGCTGGTAATCAACAACTCAGTAATTCTCAGCCAAGTGTTGCCATAAGTAAACAAAGTTCCAATCCTATTAGCAAATATGATCTTTCTTCAAAGACTTGTATTAGCTTCTTTCACAGAAGCCAAACAGCCAGTTTAGTCATTTCTCTCAGTTTTGATTTTTAAATATGCTGCCATATAAGTCAACCAGGCAGATTTCCCTACTCGACAGAGAGAGATGACACAGTAGATAACCTTGGGCATGTTCCAAGGGCTCCTGAAATCCTATTCTACCTTAGTGACATAAAATCATTCTGATTTCAATGTAAGCACCAAAAAATGATACCTGACTGAGTAGTTCATTAGATAAAACTGGTCAAGAAGTTAATTTTTATTATTACTGCTCTGAGGACATAAAGAGTGCTATGGGTCAAAATCCTTAAAAGTATATTTAGCTGTAGAAGAAAATCTACTTTAAGTATGTATTGTTTAAATAAATTTTCATTTGTTTTCAAATGAAAATGCTAAGTAGTTTTTGAGGTTTTTTTTTGAAAGACAGATAAAATTGGATGCCTTCACTCTTACCTTTTCTTGAAATATTTCCTGATGCATCAGTCCTCGTTAAACAATTATTTTTGTATACTACCATATTAGTTATTGCTTTTACCCTTTTTTTTTTTTTTTTTTGGATGGAGTCTTACTCTGTCTCCCAGGATGGAGTCCAGCAGTGCAATCACGGCTCACTGCAACCTCCGCCTCGTGAGTTCAAATCATTCTCCTCCCTCAGTCTCCTGAGTAGCTGGGATTATGGGCGTGTGCCACCACACCTGGCTAATTTTTGTATTTTTAGTAGAGATGGGTTTTCACCATGTTGGCCAGACTGGTCACGAACTCCTGATCTCAAATAATCCACCCACCTAGGCTTCCCAAAGTGCTGAGATTACAGGTGTGAGCTACCGCACCCAACCTGGCTTTTACACTTTTAATTCTATGCAGACTAAATGATAGTCCAACAATTTTTTTTCATTATGACTGAAAAGCTTTTTTAAAAAATACAGAATTTTATGTTGCATTTTCTGTAGCAGACCTGCTGCTCCTGAACATTTGACAAAAAGCAGGGAGTAGATCTGCGTTTAACAACTCTAACTGAATCTTTACTCTCATTTTATTTTTAAAAAAGTTTAATTCAGCTATCAGCCAAATTTTCCACTGCATAGTTATTACTGGGTTAATGGAGAACTTTCAGTTCTTCAGCTTCTAAAGTGCTTTTTAGAAAAGCTGGTGCTTCATTCTCACTATCACTTTAGAATTTTCAGCAGTATGAGTTACCACATCACCTTGAACAAAATTTTTCAGCTCATATTTTGAAATATTCAATATTATTTTATTATCTATTACAAATAACTGTGAAGTATTTCTGTGTCAGAAACATAATCATAATTCTCTTGTCTTTTAAAAAATATTCACTATCCTTAGTTAAGAAATCACAGTTCAGATTATTTGGAGATTAATGCCTTAGTGATTTAAATTATTATCAACATATGATAGTACCCTTGTTTAGAGATAAGATTCTTGGGTGGGGTTGAGCTTAAGATTTAAGAGCCATGCTCCAGTGACAGTAAAATGCTGAGTTCAGTAAAAATGAACTTAGCAGTTATAGCCATGACTTCTGAAACTGGGGAAGGCTGACATTGATGCAAAGTATAGCTTCTTATTCAACACTTACTGGGGAGAAATCACCATCCAAGGTAATGAGGGGAGTCCTACATGGGCAATATGCCTGGCCATTCTTAACCAGCACATTGAGACTTATATGTGATAAAATTTACAAAGTAAATTTACAAAGTACTTTCTAAAGTAAAGTAAATTTTTACAAAGTAAAAATTACAAGGTAAACCTAATAATTTTCAGCCTATTTCTAATTACAGGGATCAAGCAGTTTGCACTGTAATAGCTATAAGTGCTCTCTGTGAAGTTTCCACCAAGTATCCATAAATACAGTCCTAATTCAGATCTGGTTTATAGTCCTAATATCAATCATAAGTAGCTGTGTGCTCCTGGACAAGTTTCTTAAACTATCTGGATTTCAGTTTAATAAATAATAATATTAGGCAATTTTCTAGTATTCACTTCAAATATGTCTTTCAAGTCTAGCTGAAGCAGAAACATTTAATAAGTTAACGTGACCTTGCACTCAGTGGGGATTCTCATATTTTATTATTTTTTATTCTTTCACCATAATTTAAAAAATACTGGAGGACAAAAAGAATAGAAATATATAACACTACAAATTTATCAATTAGATTCAGTCATAAAATAGTTCATTGAGATTGTTTTGCTTACACTATGTGTACTGGTTAGCAAAGGTTGCTGAAGCAATAAATGATTAACAGAGTGGATGTTGTAAACAATGGGAATTTATTGTTTCCCAGTTTCAGAGGCCAGAAGTACAAAATGAAAGTGTGAGAAGGGTTAAGTCTTTCTGGGGTTTGAGAGGAAACTCATAGATGGCTGTCTTCTTCCTCACCTCATCATCTATGTGTATCTCTGTGTCCAAATTTCTCCCTTCAATAAGGAAATAAGTCACATGGGATTGGGACTTACACTAATGACCTCAATTTAAGGTGACTACCTCTGTAAAAAAATCTCATCTCCAAATAAGGTCACATTCCGAAGTACTGGGGTTAGGACTTCAACATATTTTGGGGTACACAATAGAGTCCATAACACTATGTAAATATTTGAGTAGGTTAATAATTTGACTTATTTTCTATTACAATTGTCAAGAGCTTATGCATAGGCACAACCTGAATTTCCATGAGAAATACATGTATTTCCTATGGGAGATATCAGTATTACTGACAATATTGCCATTAAATAAGATGATGGACATTATTTTTTATTCAATATTACTGACAATATTGCCATTAAATAAGATGGTGGACATTATTTTTTATTACTTACTGTAATGGTTAATTTTATGTGTCAACTTGGCTAGGAGAAGGTGCCCAGTTGTGTAGTAAAACACATCTAGATGCTTCTTTGAAGGTATTTGTGAATGCGAGTACCATTTACTATCATTTGACTTTAAGTAAAGCAAATTACTCATCATAACAAAGGTGGGCCTCATTCAGTTAGTTGAAGGCCTTGAGAAAAAAGAAGTTTGCTGAGGAAGAAGCAATTCTACTTCAAGACCACAATGTAGAACTCTTGCCTGAGGTTTTTTGTTTGTTTGTTTGTTTTTGAGGCGGAGTCTCGCTCTGTCTCCCAGGCTGGAGTGTAGTGGCGCGATCTCGGCTCACTGCAAGCTCCGCCTCCTGGATTCACGCCATTCTCCTGCCTCAGCCTCCGAGTAACTGGGACTACAGGCGCCCGCAACGTCGCCCGGCTAGTTTTTTTTTTTTTTTTTTTTTTGTATTTTAGTAGAGACGGGGTTTCACCGTGTTAGCCAGGATGGTCTCGATCCCCTGACGTCGTGATCCGCCCGTCTCGGCCTCCCAAAGTGCGGGGATTACAGGCGTTAGCCACCGGGCCCGGCTCAGCCTGAGTTTTATCTGGCCTGTCCTACAGATTTTAAACTCAAGACTATGACGTCAACTCTTACTTGAATTTCCAGCCTGCTCGAATGCCCTACAAATTTCAAACTTTCCAGCTTCCACAATCACATAAGCCAATTCTTTTATATAAATCTTACTGTCATATATATATATATAGAGAGAGAGTATATATACATTTCTGTTTACATGTAGAAAGAGAAAACTCACTAAAATAGTTATAAACCTATTATCAATAATGTTTTGTACGTATTAGATATTAATTATATTAGCAAACATGAGATAGACTATGCTGTAATGACAAATAATTTCAAATCTCAGGAGCTCAAGAAAACAAAACCTAGATCTTACGTATGAAACTTAACCATTTTGCATTGGTAGGGACATCTGCTCCTCACAGACATGTAAGTATCTTCTGTATTGTCACTCTTACCTGGTTTTCAGTGCTTCAGCCCACAAAAGAAATGCACCGTTTTTAGTTATAGTTCATTGGCTGTCATTAGTCACATGGCCTACCTTTGTGTAACGCGGCTGGGGAGGGTTATCATCTATGAGTTCAGGAGAAAATTCTTAAATAATTGTGAATGCCAGTAATGCCTACCACAAAATGTGATTAAAAACACTTAAAGTAATATCATAGCTGGGCGCGGTGGCTCACGCCTGTAATCCCAGCACTTTGGGAGGCTGAGGCGGGTGGATCACGAGGTCAGGAAATCGAGACCATCCTGGCTAACACAGTGAAACCCCGTCTCTACTAAAAATACAAAAAATTAGCCGGGCGTGGTGGCAGGCGCCTGTAGTCCCAGCTACTCGGGAGGCTGAGGCAGGAAAATGGCGTGAATCCGGGAGGCGGAGCTTGCGGTGAGCCGAGACTGTGAGACTGCACTCCAGCCTGGGTGACAGAGCGAGACTGTCTCAAAAAAAAATAATAGAATAGAATAGAATAGAATAGAATAGAATAGAATAGAATAGAATAGAATAGAATGCACTGCTTCAGAAAAGTCTCTATTAACATTGTCTTGGTTTTGTCGTTTCTGTATTAACTTATCCAATTTAATTATTTCCCTCTTTAAGCATGAGTCTTCTGTTGTTCTTATTATTTCTTTCTATATTAATACTTAATTTCTTCTTAGCAGAAGTAACAGTGTGACATAATGATTAAGAGAAGTTGACTTGAAACAAAATAGTCCTGGAGTTGAATTCTAGCTGTTCCTCTTACTAGCTGTCCCTTGTATTCCTACAATTTAGCAACATTGATTAGTCTTAGACTCAATATCAAGCTTAACCTCAGAATACCTAAGAAATAAAAGATATACTGTATATAAAGGGCATAGCATAATTATGTCTTAGAAATAATTAATGATCAATAAATTGTAATTTCAATTTTTAATCATTGAATTATTGTGATTCTTTAAACAAATTTTAACATAGCGGTCTGTCTCAGTAGGAGTTTACTCAGGCCTTGCTAAATGAAGTGGAATAGAGCCTTGTAACATAATACGCTATAGCTCACTCTCCATTACTTCCTGTGTTTTCTAAATCTCAGCATCAACATTTCTGCTACAAGACTATATACTAAGGTCATTGTTAAAAAGAATTCATTAATTTTATAGTATATTTCCTTAATAATCATACTAATTTGACGATTTTATATTCTTAAATATGCTACATATTTATAAATGCCCCAATGAGATATGTTTTGGTGAACTTTTCAAAGTAGAAGAGCTAACTTTCTGCTAACATGGAATATTTGTAGCAAATTAGTTATTGATTCAATAACGTTCTAATCCTCTATTCTATGACTTTTATCCTAATGATCCTGTCATTTTTTTTTAAGGCAGTCACTTTCAAAACATATTTACCATTTATATAAATGTGTAGTTGTACAACCATGAAGTTTAATCCAAGAGTTGGAATACTGTTTACAAACTTCAGGATTTCAAACAATATTCTCAATCTTTCTGATATATTCTTTCATAAAATAATGATAATTATTTACACCTTTAAGGGTTTGAAACTTTAAAAAATATCAGCATATACAAAGCAACTAAGACTCTAAGGCAGAATTTAAGTCTGAGGTATTCATACTGTGAATGTGAATGTGTGTGTGGTGGGAGGGGATGGGGATCTGAAAAGAGAAAAGGAAAAAGAGTATGCCTTAAAATATTCTCATACCAGTGGGTAAAATAGGAGTAGCCAAATCATTGCTGACAGTGGTCAGGAAAAGAACGCCCATGATTAAAAGAGCATGATTTGTTTTGTAAGGTAATTTTAATTAGTGTTTTGACAAAGATATGACTTTCATAACCAGGTATGATTTTTAATTTTTTTTAATCGAAGAAATCCACTTTCTTTAGTTTTCTTGAAATCTATAGCCTTTTAATTTAATTTAGTTTTTACTTTTCTTTTAATACACAAGAATGTAAGAAATATTTTAACTTTTTTCTTAACTTGATATTAAGAAAAGAAAAACAGTATACATGTCATGATAAGTGAAACAGGGCAATTTGGCTTCTAAATACAATAGATGGTAGTGAGCTGTAGATTTTGTACCCTTAATATGGAAAGCTTCAGTTGAATTCATCCCATTATTTGACAGTCACATTTTTCAAAAGAAGTGGGAAATTTGGAATTACATGTAAAAACCTTTCCATTTTTAAATGTGAGTAACATCTTCTACCTATAAACACTGAACATATTAACACTTTTTTGAGACTAAAGTAAAATATATTTTAGAGATGAACAGGGCTTGTGTGTTGCCAATCTGTGGACATAATTAGGGACATAATTGTCTACAGGAATTATTTTGAAACATTTAGCAAGATCTGCCTGCTCCAAATATGTTCTCTAACATCACACTGTAGTCTTGGTACTGCCTTTTCTAGATCACTGGCCTGAGGTTTTGACTGGAATTTCTGTAGAAAGGATAGAGTTAACTTCATGCACGTTACTCTGGGTTAGAGGGAATCTTGCTTATTTCTCTGTCATTAATATGTTGGAAAAAAAGTTATTGTTATGTTTTTTGAGGGGAAGCGATTTTATGAAGGAATGAGGAGACAGATAAAAAGAAGAAACTAGCAACAAACAAGAAAGGACCATAACTATCTCAGTCCTGGGAGAACAGATATCCTAGAATGAGTAAGAATCCTGATGGACTGCCTTGCTTCAATCACATTTGCCCTTGGAAAAGCATCATGGGAAAAAAGAGAGCTTAAGTACAAGCACAACTGAACAAAACTTCTGTTTGATTTTACTTAATTCTTGCCAATCAGAAAGAAGACTACTTAAAATGGTATTTTTATAAGCCGACTCTTACTCATTTCCAAAGTCCAGGGCCTCTGATCCTTGTTGATTGTTGCATTTCTTTGTGAAGCTATACCTTAATAAAATATTAACATTGAATTTAAACTCACCAAGAAAACTTCTTTAAATATTTTAGTGCTCAATCAACAGAGAAAACAGAATTCACAGAAATGTAAAGGGAGAGATGATAAAGAATGCTTCTACCACACTGAATCAATTTATGGCAAACCAACGTAATAGAAATTAAAATTTAATATACAGAGGCGTGTTCTTCCATACTTGTTATTTTAGAGAAGTACACACTGATTATGGTAGAAGTTGGGTTGTTTAATTATCACACTGCCTAAAAAATATAGTGAGATGTAATTTAATCGGCCTCTGCTCATGCAGGAGAAAGGTTCACAGGTTTTCCCTATGCCACAGCCTTCACCACCTTCTGATAAAATTCCCTCTGTTTGCGCTTCTGGGGTCCAGGGGGTAGGACAAGTTTTCTATTGTTCCTCATTCCCCACAGCTTTCTCATATCTTGTTGGTTTCTCTGACCATGACCACACCTCCGTAAGTTGTCTCTTTAATAATTATTTTCAATTTATTTCTTGAGATTGTCAAGTATTTTTTCCTTTCAGGAGCCTTATAAATACCCTATTTACCTCTTAAGAAATGAACTAGGCCAAAATAGAATTCTGATTTGTAGAGAAGAAATATACATCACATTATAGAAGAAAGATAATTAATCAGAAATCATTCAGCTTTAAATGTCATAAAACAAACTTAAACTTACTTTTAAAACTACAATACAAATAAAGCAAACTAAAAATGAAATATATTTGCCATCATCACTATAAGATGGTGTCATACTGTTTCTTACTCATGTTTTCACCTTTGCTTTCAGTTATATTGACTTCATCCCTTGAAAAAACTCTGCCCATGGCTGGAAAGAATTCTTCAGGCACTGGGCTTACAGTATCCTTATAGCTGTCCTTCTCATAAGAAAAGAGAAATTCCAGTCTCGCACTTCCCATGTCAATGTCCTCAAAACATATCAAATTCTGTTTTCTTGAGTCATGTGCATACTCCTGCACCCAAACTTTGGTCCTATATATATATAAATTACATTTATACTGTAATAAATTACATAGTATGGTACAGAGTACATAGTATATGTCATATGCACTACTGTAGCATACTCTGCTCTCTCTGTATGTTACATATATTATCATTGTAGGGTTTTGAATTGAATAAAGTCATAGTAAGAATTTACTTGAACATTTGATTACTGAGAATATATACATAGAAAACTTGTTGAATTGAAACCACATTTTTCTATATGAATAAAGGGAGAAGGGTTTTTTGTAAAATATGTTTACAAGTATTAGTAACAATTTTGGATATTTTCTTTTCTTTTTTTTTTTTTTTTTTTTTTTTTTGAGGCGGAGTCTCGCTCTGTTGCCCAGGCTGGAGAGAGTGCAGTGGCTGGATCTCAGCTCACTGCAAGCTTCGCCTCCCAGGTTTACGCCATTCTCCTGCCTCAGCCTCCCGAGTAGCTGGGACTACAGGCACCCGCCACCTCGCACGGATAGTATTTTGAATTTCTTAGTAGAGACGAGGTTTCACAGTGTTAGCCAGGATGGTCTCGATCTCCTGACTTCGTGATCCGCCCGTCTCGGCCTCTCAAAGTGCTGGGATTACAGGCTTGAGCCACCGCGCCCGGCCAATTTTGGATATTTTCTAGATACCTGACCTGAGCGTTTGACTAGAATTTTTCTAGAAAGGATAGAGTTAACTTCATGCACGTTACTCTGGGTTAGAGGCAATCTTGCTTATTTCTCTTTCATTAACATGTTAGAAAAAAAGTTTATTGTTATTATGTTTTTGGAGGGGAAGAGATTTTATGAAAGGAAGGGGGAGACAGAGTAAAAGAAGAAACTAGAAACAAACAAGAAACGACCATATCTATGGCAGTCCTGGCAGAACAGATATCCTAGAATGAGTAAGAGTAAGTATGAGTAAGTACTCTGCAAAGTGGGCCTCTTTGTGGTCACCATGTATCATACATCAGGGTAATTCCAAAACACATGGCATGCACTAAAGAATGTGTTTTATTGAGGGAAATGTTCTAGGTAAGTGCTCAATAAGGAGAGAAAATACATTTCCTTCTGGCCCTCTTTTAATCCTATGGAGAAGCATGCATGACGATGACACTTTCTAGATATGCAGTGGAGTATTTCATTTTGAACAGTAGAAGGGATACTCTATAATCCTCATAATCTTAGAAAGCAACTTTTTCAGTAGAGGGATGACAAGATTACTGGGAAACCAATCATGCTGAGTTGCAATTCTAGCTATTTAGAATTGTTGCCTAAGAAATACAGTTGCCTATTACCTGGAATACCTAGGTATCTGTGGGAAGTTGACTTCAGGGACAACACCTCCTGCCAGGAAAGCACTCAACCCTGGAAAAGCAGAGTTTGAGGGCACGTTTCTATTGACTAGTGAGCCTCAGGTCACTGTTGACTCATTGTTCAGGTAATAGAATATGCTCCTGGGTTCATTCTGAAAGAGTCCCGCTTGTCAAACTACACTTCAAATGTAAAGTTTTGTTCTGCCATGTTCTCACAGTGAATATCAAAGACAAATCATCTGCTTCAAGCAGGAAGAGGGGGCAAGTAACATTTTGAAATATGCCAGAACATTCTGTTCTTCTTAATAAGGCCTTCTCTTAACATAAACTATTTACCAGAACCTAACCTATTGGGGTTTTATGAGTGCCTAACCCACCTGAAGTAAGGGAAATACTCAATTTTAGCCCATGCTAGCCATCCTGTCTCACCTAAGGAAAGGGAATAACCTGAGAGGTACTTGTGAGATTCACAATCTAGGGTCACAGGCTCACCAAAAGATTGAGACCTGATTACAAAACTATAGAACACATTTTCTCCTCCCACATCTTACCAATATGTTACTAAAAGCCTATTTACTGAAATTCCTTTCACCTAGTATGTCTTTTCAGCCAAAAGAAATTATGAGGCATACTGAAAAGTAAAAAATTCAATTTTAAGCATCAGAACCATACTCAAATATGGCCAGAATACCAGAATTATCAGACTAGGAATTTAAAGCAACTCCGTTTAATATGTGAAGGGCTCTAATGGAACAAAGTAGACAACATGCGGAACTAATGAGTAATGTTGGCAGAGAGAACATGACCTACTCAATTAAAAAATGGGCCAACGACCTCAACAGATACTTCATCAAAGAAGATATGGAGATGGCAAGTAAGCCATCAAGTATCAAAAGATACTCCATAGCATGTCATAAAGAAAATGTAAATTAAAACAACAAGATGCACACCTATTAGAATAGCCAAATTTCAGAATACTGATAATACCAAATACAGGTAAAGATGTGGAAAAACAGGAGGTCTCATTCATTAATGGTTGGAATAAACAATGGTACAGCCACTTTGGAAGACCGTTTGATAGTTTATTACTAAACTAAACCTACCCTTACCATATGACCCAGCAGTTGAGCTCCCTAGTATTTGCAAAAATGGATTTTTGCTATCAAGTTATGAGAAGACATGAAGGATCCTTAAATGCATATTACTAAATGAAACAAGCCAATCTGAAAAGGCTGAAAGGCAAAACTATGAGGACAGTAAAAAGATCAGTAGTTACCAGAAGTTAGAGGAAGGAAGGGATGAACAGGCACAGCACAGAGGATTTTTTCAGTGGTGAAACTACTTTGTATGATACTATAATGGTGGATATATGTCCTTATATGTTGGTCAAAACCAACAGAATGCACAAGAGGGAAACCTAAGGTCAACTGTGGACTTTGGGTGATAATGTTGTGTCAATGTAATTGCTAAATTATCCATAGATAATTTCAAAAGCTTCCCATGAGATATAAATAATCTGGGTGTTGTTTGTAGACATGAATTGAGTAAACACTCTAATTCTCTCAGGAGTTCAATGATCCCAGAATAATTTTTGTGGATAATTTTTTTGATAGTTTTGTAATGTTCCTCTACTGTGAGATAAAGAAGTTTGCAAGAAGGTATTGAAAGAACTCTTTTTTTCTTTTGAAGAAAAATGCATTTAACTTTTAAGAATTACAAAAGTTTGACAATACCTAAAATTGTTAAAATGACCACAACTTCCCCATAAAATGCAAGTAAGTGTGTCAAAAGATACACCATAGCATGTCATAAAGAAAATGAAAATTAAAACAAGACACCACTGGCCGGGCGCGGTGGCTCAAGCCTGTAATCCCAGCACTTTGGGAGGCCGAGATGGGCGGATCACGAGGTCAGGAGATCGAGACCATCCTGGCTAACACGGGGAAACCCCGTCTCTACTAAGAAATACAAAAAATAGCCGGGCGTGGTGGCAGCGCCTGTAGTCCCAGCTACTCGGAAGGCTGAGGCCGGAGAATGGCGTGAACCCAGGAGGCGGAGCTTGCAGTGAGCTGAGATCCGGCCACTGCACTCCAGCCTGGGCTACAGAGCGAGACTCCGTCTCAAAAAAAAAAAAAAAAAAAAAAAAAAAAGACACCACTACACACCTATTAGATTGGCCAAATTCAGAATACTGATAATATCAAATGCAGATGAAGAAAATGCAAAGTATTTATTTGCAATAAAGCACAATGATAAATAAGATTTTTGTTAGTGAATTAGTATATGTAAGTATAAGACAGACTATCATAAATAATAAAGGTAAGTAGGAAGGATTAGAGTTATATCTCTTGATATGGGTTGGCTCTGTTTCCCTACCCAATTCTCACGTTGAATTGTAATCCCCAGTATCGGAGGTTGGTCCTAGTCAGAGGTGATTGGATCATGGGGGTGGTTTCTAATAGTTTAGCACCATCCCCCTAATTCTGTATTGTGATAGAGTTCTTACGAGATCTGGTTGTTTGAAAGTGTATAGCACCTCCCTGCTTGCTCTCTCTTCCTTGCTGGCTATTTGAAAATGTACTTGCTTCCCCTTTGCCTTCCACCATGATTGCAAGTTTCCTGAGGCCTCCCCAGAAACAGAAGCCTGTACAGCCTGCAGAACTGTGAACCAAGTAAGCTTCTTTTTAAAAAAATTATCCAGTTTCAATTATGTCTTTCTAGCAGTGTGAAAATGGACTGATACCTCTCTTTATGTTAAATATCATTATAAGTTTTCATTTCTCCTGGAAAGCTTGGGTCCAAAAACATAGAATTGGATGCCTCCATGTGGTATGGTAGGAAATTCCAAGACTCCAAAAGGAACATCAGAACCTAAGTAGACCATGGCAACATTCAAAGATAGAAAATGTAGGGCAAGGTAAAAATTGAGGATGAAGGGAGAGAAAGAAGCAGATAATATGAATATGGCTCAAATGGAGGGGAGGCTTTATTAATGATATGCCTTGAACATCCAAGTAGAGATATCCAAAAGGCAATTAGCCACATGGGCTTAGATACAATGGAAAGGAAAGGAACCTACTTCTTGTTATAGAATCTATAGAGAAGGAACAAGGGAAAATGAACACTGTTTTTATAACTGACAAATTATCAAGTGCCCCAGAGCATACAGAAGGAAGAATCATGTTAGCCTGGTGGATCACGGTAGACTTCCCTGACGGAGAAACATTTAAGTTATAAATTAATCAGTTACTGAGTATTAGCCAGGCGGAAGGAAGAGTATTCTGATCAATTGGAAGAAATCATACAAAAGCTTGAAATAGGGAGAAGTACAGCACAGTAGAGGAACCAAAATCAAGCCTTACGTCTGCCCAGTGGTTATCATTACTGGTAGCTGAGTCTTTTGGTAAGAATGGGTTCTTCCAGAGACACAACTAAGCAGGAAGTGAAGAGGCTCAAACAAGAGACCCTAGGGGAACAGTAACAGTTTTCATTCAAAGGAAAGTCCCTATGTTGATAATTTTATAAAATGACCATGAATCAATATCCATATCTTTTTAAAAAATTGCTTATTTTTTTTTTCAGTATTGTGCACATTAACGTTGATAATTATTTATTTTTTTTAAAAGCAGTTTCTGTTAAGAATCCTATTATATAATGGGAGTCTTAGTTAATATTTTAATGTTTGGACTAATTGAATTGTTTGAAGTAAAATTCTCTAACAGCATTGCTGCTGTAGATGTGCTCCCTGAATGTATGTCTCTATATTATACTCTTCAGGGGCCTTACTTATTCCCTTAGTACTCAGCTTAGTTAAGCCAGAAACTTGCTGTGTGATACTGTGGGAGATCCAGCTCCTTTTTCTTTTGCAAAGTGCACAAAATATATGAAAATATTTCTTCCAAGTGGAAAGAGAAGAGAGTCCTCATTCACAGCCTTGTTGTGGTCTGTCCTCTCTTACTCTGGACTGTAGCACATGCTTCTCAGAGACACCACTGGCCTTCTCATAGCTACCTTCCATATAGTTGGTAAAAACCACATAAACAAATATATAGATTCCCATCTTATTCCCCAAACACAAGTAATACTATGTTGTAATATTTAACAGAACTTAGTATGGTTTTTAGATGGCATATAGACATTATGAAACAAAATATTGCTGAATAATAACTGCTGGGCACATTTTATATCAATAAGTGTGATTCCTATTACAGTTACCTCTAATATTTTATATGACTACAGATAACTACAGTCTTTAAAATCTTACTTCTTTAGGATAAAAAAATTAACATTTAATAGAGGACTAAGGGAGCCTACAGAGGTTACGGTTCCAGTGACTCAGTAGGTTCCAGTGCTACTTTGCTATTAGAGACCTTGAAGTACACTTCATTAACAGGTGTATAGATGTCAATGTGCACACATGCAAAATTCAATGTGACTTAAAAATTTAACAAATTGTAAAAAAAGAAAGCAATGACAAAAATAAAAAAAAAGTCAGTGAGTTAATTAACTCAATGTGTTAATATGATTTTTTCATGAGTATAAGAAGAGTAGTTTTATGGTTTAATGTCTACTAACTGCATTTACTTTAAATATTGCATCTTTAATTCTTTAAAAAAAATTCCCTCGAAGTATTCTCATACAAACAAGAAAGCTAAGTCTGAAATAAAGCATGCTACTTGTTCAAAATCAGCTAACACCAAGAACATGATCTAAACTTAGTCCTTCATGACTCTAAACACAGCCTTCTATTAAGCCACCCCAAATTGCAGTGTTCTACAGAAAAAGTTAAACACCTTGCTTTTATGATAACGTTTTTATCTATATCTACAAGCTTTGAGAAGCCAATGAAATCAACTCTAAGACTAATTACATTTTTAAAATAGATTCTTTATATCATGTATCACTCTGCCATTCTTAAAGAAAGGTGCACTTATCTCTTTTATAGTTATATTTCAGATAAACTTGAATCTCTGACCATTGACAGTCATGTAGCTGGTTGGTGTCCTAGCAAATTTCAGATAATCTCACTTTGGGACCAACACTCTCATCGGCATCTCAGTGTATTCACGAAGGCTATCTGGTACCCAGAGCTAAGTATAAGCTTGGTAGTAGCAAGGATGAGTGTGCGCTTTAAATGCAAAGGTAACTGATTTCTGTGTGTGACACATTCGTGTGTGAGGTTCTGGATTTAAATTGTCAGGTTTAGGATAAAG
Source organism: Macaca fascicularis (assembly GCF_037993035.2). Taxonomy (NCBI): domain Eukaryota; kingdom Metazoa; phylum Chordata; class Mammalia; order Primates; family Cercopithecidae; genus Macaca; species Macaca fascicularis. Next base: position 167,678,582 of record NC_088377.1, on the reverse strand, counting down.
AGAGTACCACTAAACTTACTGTCTTTGATTTTGTTTAAGTATCTAGGGCTTAAAGAAGGCATTGGAGCTGCCAAATCTTTAATCTTGTATGGTATTCAGCAGGTTTTAAAGGTCACTTCCCATTATAGGGTTTTAAGAAAGCTGTTGTTCATAAATGAAATATGATCTGACCATAGCCAAAGAAAAAAACTAGGACATTACCTTCAGAAGGTGCAGATTTTAGTTATTTAAACCTAAGAAAGAGAGACCTGCTTGCATTGTTGTAATAAAATAGAAATATTTTAGTTGTTATCATATCTAAAAGTTAACTCTGCATGATATTCCTCTTTGTCCCTCCAGAATCCTTCGCTATTTCCTTCACCCTGATCTTGCCCCAGGAGGCTAATCTGTATGGATAACATCAAAGAAGTACCTAGTTTTCTGACTTCCAGTGTGTTTCTATTAATAAAAACACTGATGGATGTCAGAAAGAAAAAACTTGAGGGCAGGACATTTTCCCCAACTCCCTCTTTGCAGAGTTACCTCAGGACTGCTGAGCCCTTGTAGTAATAGTCATCCTTGCAGTTCTCTCTAAAAATCTCTCCTCTGTAGTTCTTGGAACCTCTACTCTCCACTGCAACTTTATAATTAGAAATAGCAACACCGAAAAAAAATACATAACAAATAAGCGATTCCACTAAAAATGAAAATAAGATAAAAAATATATGGAGGTGAAAGAGCAGTTATTTCTTACAGTGGAATGTGAATAAATAAGCACGACAAAAGACTGAAGAAATTAGAAAATCACCATTAGATAAATACTACATAATATAAATGTTGTAGGCAATAATCATCAATGGATGTTAAAATTAACAACTAAAACTATAATGAGAGGCTATTTGGAAGTTCTGGCCTGGGCAATGAGGCAAGAGAAATAAACAAAGGGTATTCAAATAGGAAGAGAGGAAGTCAATTTGTCTCTGTTTGCAGATGACGTGATTGTATATTTAGAAAACCCCATTGTCTCAGCCCAAAAACTCCTTAAGCTAAGCAAATTCAGCAAAGTCTCAGGATACAAAATCAATGTGCAAAAATCACAAGCATTCCTGGCCGGGCGCGGTGGCTCAAGCCTGTAATCCCAGCCCTTTGGGAGGCCGAGACGGGCGGATCACGAGGTCAGGAGATCGAGACCATCCTGGCTAACACAATGAAACCCCGTCTCCACTAAAAATACAAAAAAATTAGCCGGGCGTGGTGGCGGCGCCTGTAGTCCCAGCTACTCGGGAGGCTGAGGCAGGAGAATGGCGGGAACCTGGGAGGCGGAGCTTGCAGTGAGCCGAGATCGCGCCACTGCACTCCAGCCTGGGCGACAGAGCGAGACTCCGCCTCAAAAAAAAAAAAAAAAAAAAAAAAAAAAAAAAATTCACAAGCATTCCTATACACCAAAAATAGACAAGCAGAGAGCCAAATCATCAGTGAACTCCCATTCAAAAAACTGCTACAAAGAGAATAAAATACCTAGGAATCCAACTTACAAGGGATGTGAAGGACCTCTTCAAGAAGAACTACCAACCACTGCTCAACAAAATCAGACTGGACACAAATACATGGAAAAAAGTTCCATGTTCATGGATAGGAAGAATCAATGTTGTGAAAATGGCCATACTTCCCAAAGTAATCAATAGATTCAATGCTATTCCATTGAGCTGCCATTGACTTTCTATGCAGAATTAGAAAAACCTACTTTAAATTTCATATGGAACCAAAAAAGAGCCCATATAGCCAAAACAATCCTAAGCAAAAAGAACAGAGCTGGAGGCATCACACTACCTGATTTCAAACCATATTACAAGCCTACAGTAACCAAAACAGCATAGTAATGTTACCAAAATAGATATATGGACCAATGGAACAGAACGAAGACCTCAGAAATAAGACCACACATCTACAACCATCTGATCTTTGACAAACCTGACAAAAACAAGCAATGGAGAAAAGATCCCCTGTTTAATAAATGGTGCTGGGAAAACTGGCTAGCCATATGCAGAAAACAGAAACCAGATCCCTTCTTTACACCTTACACAAAAATTAACTCAAGATGGATTAAAGTCTTAAATGTAAAACCTGAAACCAAATAAAGTCTAGAAGAAAACCTAGGCAATACCACTCAGGACATAGGCATGGGCAAAGACTTCATGACAAAAATGCCAAAAGCAATTGCAATAAAATCCATACTTGACAAATGGAATCTAATTAAACTAAAGAGCTTCCGCACAACAAAAGAAACTATCATCATAGTGAACAGGCAACCTACATAATGGGAGAAAATTTTTGCAATCTACTTGTCTAACAAAGGTCTAATATCCAGAATCTACAAGGAACTTAAATTTACAAGAAAACAAACAAACAACCCTATCAAAAAGTGGACAAAGATTGTGAACAGACACTTCTCAAAAAAAGACATGTATGTGGCCAACAAATATATGAAAAAAGGCTCATCATCACTGGTCATTAGAGAAATGCAAATCAAAACCACAATGAGATACCATCTCACGCCAGTCTGAATGGTGATTATTAAAAAGTCAGGAAACAACAGATACTGGCAAGGCTATGGAGAAATAAGAATGCTTTTACCATGTTGGTGGGAGTGTAAATTAATTCAACCATTGTGGAAGACAGTGTGGAGATTCCTCAAGGAACTAGAACCAGAAATACCATCTGACCCAGAAATCTCATTACTAGGTATATTCCCAAAGGATTATAAATAATTCTACAATAAAGACACATGCATATATGTTTATTGCCACACTATTAACAATAACAAAGACTTGAAACCAATGCAAATGCTCATCAATGAGAGACTGGATAAAGAAAATGTGGCACACATACACCACGGAATACCATGCAGCCATAAAAAAGAATGAGTTCATGTCCTTTGCAGGGACATGGATGAAGCTGGAAACCATCATTCTCAGCAAACTAACACAGGAACAGAAAAGCAAACACTGCATGTTCTCACTCATAAGTGGGAGTTGAACAGTGAGAACACATGGACACAGGGAGGTGAATATCACACACTAAGGCCTTTCAGGGTGTTGGGGGCAAGAGGAGGGAGAGCATTAGGACAAATACGTAGTGCCTGCAGGACTTAAAACCTAGATGACGGGATGATAGGTGCAGCAAACCACCATGGCACATGTACACCTATGTAACAAATCTGCACGTCTGCACATGTATCCCAAAACTTAAAGTAAAATTTAAAAAATTAAAAATAAATAAGTAAATAAAATAATCATCAATGGATGTTAAAATTAACAAGTAAAACTATAATGAGAAATAAGATATTTGCAGTTTTAAAGCATTTCCCAGATGATAACAATTAATTATAAAAATAAAATTGTTAATTTTACAGATAAACAGTAAATTTAAAACAAGTAAATTAGACTTATGGGCATCGTATATTCCCTGATATTATATGCTGAGAAGAATGAAACATCACCTTTTTTTGGATTCTTACCAAGAATGTGTGATCTCAATCTAATTACGAGAAAAGACCAGAAAAAAAATGTTGAGAAACATTGTACCAAATCACTTAATATCTTAAAGTAAACATCATTAAGAAAAAGTAGAGAAAAAAGAAAAGAAAAGAAAAGAAAAGAAAAGAAAAGAAAAGAAAAGAAAAGAAAAGAACAGAAATGGCAACAACAATGCTCTCCTTCCAGTTTTCAGTTTTCACTTTTCTCATCCACTTGGACCTAGGATTATTAAATTTGCACTTTCAGTAGCCTGGGTTTCTGTACCCTTTCTGTTTTCCCCCTGTCCTATACATATCTTTGTAAATAGTTTCCATGTTAATTCATGTTTTGAATTATTCTAATTTGAGTATATAATTTAAGATACCTTTTGGACATCTGAAAGATTTCAAGAAATGGTGTCAACGAAATATATACTTCGCATAGGATTTTGAGAATATATTGCTTATATATTTGAGGAGTGCAAGAATGACCTTATTTAGAAGGGAACTGCCATCATTGTCATGATGATTCCAATTATTACTGGTGGTGGCATGGGATGAATCACAGGTGGGAAAATATGGCATTGGGAATGGCTGTGACATTTCATCATCAGAAAGATTGGGTATCTCTTTGGTTCCTTTAGCATCCCTAGAAAATATATTTAGAGAAAGTAAGAGAAATAAAAATCTAGAAACATACATGTAAGAAAACATATAGAGAATCCGAATGCCTCATTTGCAGTTTGGAGGAGTCTTTCATCTTCTGCAATCACAATACCACACCACAGGCATGGCTAAGAACCAAACCCAGAATTTCTCATGAAAATTGTATGGTTTCAACTCCAAAATCTGTTCAATCCCTCATATCGTTTTCTGTAATCCAAAAGTAAAGGCATTGTTGGGGAAGGAAAGATATTGTTGGGGAAGCATAGAGATGTGCAGATAGATATGAATGATACTGATAATGTTGAAATTTTAAATTTCTCTGATGTTTATTTGCTGATGCAAGAACCCCTCTAGCTACCAAAAAATAAATAAACAAAATAAAAAGTATTTAATAATTACACTGCTGATGATTGCCTCACAGCCTCACAAGAGCTTGATGATTTGGGCATAGATAAATCTCTGCCACTTTTTGTTGCCTCCATGCCAATGGTTCTGAAACTGGGATGATTTTTGTCCTCCAGGAGACATCTGTAAATCTCTAGAGATATTTTTGGTTGTCACAACTAGGACAGTGGGTGCTACTGGCATTTAATGCATAGAGGTTGGAGATACTCCTAAATGTTTTATAATGCACAGGATAATCCCTAACAATTAAGAATTATCTGATCCAAAATCTCAAAGTACTGCAGTCGGGTAATCTTGCTCTAGGATTATAGTAAAAAGTACTTCTTAAATTACTTTTCCATGCTGTGAAACCAACTACATTAAAATGGTGGCTTAAAATAATATCCTTCTATCATCTCACAGTTTCTACAGGTTAGAAGTGGGTGAATAAATTAGCTGGATTCTAGGTTCTCTGGCGTCTTATAAGGCTGAAATCAAGCTTTTGACTGAGCTGTAGTCTCTCACCTTGTTGGCAGATGTCATTTTACCATGACCCATAGAATTTATGGCAGCCTACTCCTTAAAAGCTAACAATGGAAAGCTCTGCTCCTTGAAGTCTCTTCTCTCTTTTGTTGTCCCAGGTTAACTGATTAGAGACCTTAATTACATCTGAATATATTTTTCTCCTTTGCCACATAATGTGAGATAATCGGGGAGTGGTTTCCTACTATCTTTGCCATACCTAATTGGTTACAAGCAAGTTGCAGATTTTACACAATTCCAAGAAAGGGAAGTATGGTGGGTTCACTGGAGGACACCTTTGACTGTGTTCAACACAGTTTCTTTCATAACTTGCGCTGTAAAAAAGAGTCTGGCTTCAAGAGGATGTAGTATTATTTCGTAGCTATCCTGTGATTTATTTCCTAATTTAAGACAGAAAATAAGAAATAGATATTAACTGACAGACATGTCATGTTGTTTTCTTGACTTGCAAATTTAGAATCATTATGGCAGGAAGGGGAACATAAAAGCACTGGAAGTTCTGTCAACCATCATCAAAAATGGTAAATTAAAAACAGTGCAGCTTCACTAGGGTAAGTGTAGAGTACATAGCCACCATCAAAGATCTGAAAGATGCATGGATAGTGACTCCCATCACATCTCCATTTTATCACCTGCTTGGCCTGTGAAAAAGTCCAATGTACCTGAGAAGTTGATAGCAGATTTTCATAGACTTAATGAGGTGGTGATGCCAGTTACAGTGCTCTCCTGGATGCAATATTTTATTGGGGAAAATCCTCATAATGCTGACACCTGGTGTGTGGCTACAGGCCTGCCAAATACTGTTGGTCATATTCCTGTACGTAAGGAAAACCAGAAGCATTTTGCATTTATGTAATAAGGAAAATAGCATATGTTTACTGCTCTGCTATTTCTTTGTGTTATACAACTATATGGAGGACTTTTGATCAGCTTAATATCTTTCATAACACCTTATCTATCCATTACATTAATGATGTTATGTCAGTGCTATGCAAGGTGATATAGTAAGTAGTAAGTACCAAGAATCGTAACTGCCTTACTGTTAGATATGTTTCCAAAAGTTTGGTAAATAATCCCTAAAAATTTAAATCCTACTGTACTGGTAAAATTTCTAAGAATCAAGCGGTATGGAGCATGAAAGTATATCCCCATTAAAGTGCCTGAAAACTTGCTTGACTTTATTCTGCCCATCAAAAGAAGGAGGTGCAGTGCTTGGTGAGACCTCTTAGGTTTTGATGGCAACATATTATACACGTGATCATTATTCTCTGCCCATTTTTTAGATAACTGTTACAGATGCCAGTATGATTGAAACCTAGGGCAGAAATTTTTACAGCAGGTCTAGACTGAATTACAAGCTAGCTTACTACTTGGATCATATGCCAAAGATCCAAAAATACTGAACATATTAAGGCAGAGAGATATATTCTAGGAGCATCTGAAAAATCCCTAAGAAGAATCATAGCACAAAACATCTAGAGTTATTTCCTCGCTGAGCATAGGAGGAAAATGCAGTGATATGGTTAATGAGTAAGCCTGCATGGTATGCTAGACCAGGTTGACACTGATGACTTTCACACTACCACTCCATCAAGCACTGACCTTATACTTCCATGTTGAAAGAGAAGTTTCACAAGTGGCACAATTTTGAAGGTATATTTGGTTTGTTATCTAGTGTGAAAGAAGAGATGACTTGAGTTATAGATTCACAGTGGCTCATGGTCCCATAAATTGGTTGCTTGGTTAGAAACATGTAAAAAAATAGAAAATTGGTAACACAGAGCTGGGAAAGACCGTGAAGATGACAATTTTCAAAATCAGCACAAAGTATGAAGATATTCACATCCCAAATAATTACCCACAAGAGGATATCCATCATAGAAGAGGCTACCAGTAATCAGCTGGATGAAATGACCATTCTTCCAGCATTTGCTCAGGAAGCTCATATATAAAGTAGCTAGAGCAGCAGAAAAGGAGTTAGGCATAGACTCAACAACATGAACTTCCTTTCACAAATGATGATCTGATTATTATGTGTGTTATGCATTCAATCTGCCAATAGTAAAAGCTAATGCTGAGTCCATAATACTTCACCATTCTCTGAGGAGATCACCTGGCTCCCCAGCGGTAGATTCATTATGTTTGATCCTTTTATCCCACAGACACATAGCACTTTATTGATACCAGAACACACATATGTTCCTGGTGTGGATTTGCATCAGTTTCATAATGGTTCTGTTGGTGTTTCTGTTTGCTCGCTTACTGAATGACTTATGTACAGCTATAGCATCTCTTATAACATCACCTCAAACCATAGGACTTTTTTTTTAAATAAAGAAAGTAAGAATTCCTGCTGTGACTAATACCGTAGACTTCAAGTTTTTAGTACAACGCATTTGCTATTACCCTGCAATTTGCTTTTTCCCTTGATGATCATTTGTGGATCTTCTGTGATTGAAACATAAACTTTTCACTACACAAGTGGCAGAGTGGGTACTGGAGAATAAAAGACTAGATCCCTTCAGGCATTTTCCATTTCTCCCTCAGAACCACTCTCTAATTTTCTCCAACCTGCTCGTCTCATAAAACTCATATACGCCATATGAAGGAACTCCTATGTCCTCTGGTTTTGTTTCTGTTTTGATTCAGTCAATAAAGAGCTCAAGGAAGAGATCAGAAGGAAGGAGATAGTAATTAGTGAAAATGAAATGTCTAGTACGTTGGCTTTTTCTCCTTGCACTCTTTAGGTGGCCCACAGACTTCTTTCGAAGCTCATAGCTCCTCTTGAGTTGGTCCCATCCATGCAACTCTGCAGGGTTTAATTAACTGACCCATGCCTTCATTCCTTTGGGCCTTAGGGAGTCAGCAGCACCACTCAATCTTTTCAATTTCTGATAATCACTCCCTCTCTTATTCCATTTAAGTTCAAGTGCACTAACAGTCTCTTATTTGTAATCCTGGGTATTCCACTGCCCCTTGCCATGCAGTTTGTGTACACAAACTGGAGTCCAAAAAAATAATCCCTTTGTTAATTATTATTGAATTGTCCTAACTTAAGTCTGATGTCTATTTACTATGGAGGTCCTGACTTACATACAGTGGCGGAAGTCAGCACAAAATTGAAAGAGGAAGTATTTCAGAGTTCATCCTGATATATCTCCTCAGGAGATGGGATCTAGTAAACTGTTGAAATAAACCTCTTAATTTTACAGGTAGAGAATCAATAGAAAGAAGAAGTAATTAATACTTCTTATGGGTTTATACAGACAAACTAAGTAGAAAAAAACTCAGGTAATTTTAAAAGAAAATAGGAAGAAATCAACAAGAAATATGAAAAAGACTGCTGGAGGAACTTCAAATTAAGATAATATTAAGTAGGAGAAAACAGTTGTTTCCTGAACTTTGAAGTCATATGAGCAAGAATACAAGAAATTACACTTCAAAAATGATATGCATTAAGTGTTTGTGTTGGGGGAGGGTAACAAAAAGTAATTGATTCAGTCTACGCCTCAGTTAAATCATAATTTTATAGTACAATACCTTTCATCTGGAATTGCCCATATTAAGGAGGCTAATATAGACAATATTTCTTTTTTTAAAAAGCAGAGGGTTTTTTTGGTAGACCAGAATTATTTACATCTGTCACTATGAAGTATATACGATAAGATACAGAATGTTTTACTGTAATGTACTTCTCCTAAATATAAAATGTAGTAGTAGCTCGGCCAGAATTTAAGTAAAGGGAAAAATAGTAGAATTTTAGGCTTAGTAACCAATGCTTACTTCTATGGTAAGAAAATGAAACTGACTAACTTAAGATACAGGTAAAATTCTTGAGGGCTGAGGTGAGTTTTCCTGAAATATGCAGATGAACACAGTAAAAAGCCCCTGAAATACCAGGACTCTGTGTCAATGTTATAAAAGCAAAGTAAAGGATGAAAAAGTAAGGAAAACAAAATGAAGAAATGGAAAAGGAAAGAAAAGTAAAGGGGTAGAAAAGAAAGGAGAAAACAAGGAAAAAGAAAAGAAAGCAAAGAACTTATCAGAAATATATGCTACTTATAGCTTGATATTAACTCTCCAAAAAAGATATCATCTTAGGTATATATCCTAATAATAAGTTCTTCCTTGGCCCCTAGGGACACAGACTGAAGTTTCATTTTGCTAAGTTTAAGGAGTTTCATTTTGCTAATATACTAATGAAGCTACTTCCTTTTTAATAAATTGAGTAACAAAAAGAATCCTTCCCTTGAGCTGAGGCTTTAATGGTTTTAGCAATTCCACCGAAAGAGGCAGGGATTGTGATCATGGTGGGACACAATTTAAGATGTTTGTTCACAAAATTGTTGGAGGCCCCAGAATGAAGTGAAAATTAGAGGAATTTGAAAATTATTATTTTCAAATAAGATCTTGAAATGATCTGCCACAACTATCAATAATTTCTGCAAGAGACTAAAAAATCTTAAATGACATACTCTGAAACTGTGGACAGTAGCTATAGGTAGATTTCAACCCAATCCCCAGCCTTACCCTAGATATGCTAAATCACTTTTGAAAAATTAACCTCTTGCATTATTTTTGCCAATTGAGCTTATACATATTCATCACCAACTATAGATTGGGTATGTTCTCTGGTTTGCCCGAGACAATTCTGGTTCATCTGTGTCTTTCTAAAATTTTTTGCCACCACTACTAGAGATGTTCCTGATTCGATGATAAAACTCCTCCGTATTTTCTGCCTTTATTAATTCTTCAGATAGTATTCTCCCATTTACTCTCCTCTTTCTGTTTGTCTATCTATCTATCATCTATCATCTATCTATCTATCATCATCCATCATCTATTTTCTTTCTAAATTCATCAGCAGCCTTTATTTCAGGGATCATAGTTGAAGATCTTTTTTTCTCTGCAGATCTGGGTTCACTTGTGGAGAGCACATGTGAAGTGTTCATGGTTACTCCAGTCACAGCAGAGTAGAACACACCTTCAGTAACACTGGCTTAGCCCTTGGGAAAACAGCAGGATAGCAATGATTGCAAATTTAAAACGGGCAAAAATCATTTTTGAGATGTGGATACGTTTTAGTTGAACATAACTGTGACTTTAGAAAGACAACCTTTCTGTTTTAAATTCACAGTAATTGAACTTCTTCTGTCAACTTTCCTCTCCACGGGCTAAACCAGCATGCCCACGTTGAAAGAATTGTTCCTCTGTGACCTGAAGAGCAATAGACATTTCAAACAATGGGCTCAGAGACAAAGCACACAGTGCATGAGAAAATGACTAAAAAATCCTGAAAGGATTCCAGTGTAAGGCCTTTAGAGAATTAATCTAGCCCTGTACATGGTTTCCTGCAAAATAGTCACATTTCAGCACAGAGAAACAAAGAAAGCTAAAACAAATCCTATTGTAAAAAGATTAATTTAAGGTATCATTTGGGATTTTTCCTGTTTGCTTTATTTTTTTTTCATTTTGTTTTGTTTTGTTTCACTGTTCCCTCCTTAACTTGTATTAGCATTAAAAAAATTTAATTAAACAAGGTTATCAGACGTTATTTCTGGCATAAACCTTGGACAAAATGATGAAGCAATATTTTCAGGGACATTTTGAATCTCTTCTTTTATTTTACATCTTTCCTTTTCTTCTTCTTAATTCTTTCTAACATTTACCAAATGGCTTCCTAATTGTCAAATCCAATGGATCATCTTAGCGTTTATTGTATTTCCTCTCTGTGGCATTATACAGAAAATGCCCTGACTCCCTTGATTTTTATTACAGAACTCTGACAATGTCTTCATTTTTTTGTTAAAAATATATTCTGAAAATCACCCTATAGCAGTTCATGGACATTGTTTTTATTTATTTTTGTAGGTTAATAGATTTTATTTTGTTGTATTAATCCTTAGCTCTATTTGACCTGACGCAAAAGGAGATAGAAACTCCTTCAATTAAAATAAAGACTATTTCCCACCTAAAATATTAGGCGAGAATTCAAGACTTTCATTTTTCTTTTCCCCTTGTAAGTTTTCCAAGGTTGTAGGATTTGCTACAACATGCCACCATCATCTTTGTAATTACCGTTTTTACTAAAGCAATTAATTGTCAAATGTCTTTGATCACCCAATATTTTGTGCTTTGTGTATACTTCCCCTTATACTACCATTGATAACTATTAGAGTAATTGTGATGCCACCATATACCGTAATTTCTAGCATATCCTTCAGATAAGAAAGATGGTTTCTGCTATTTGGGTTTTCTTTACTAGAAACATTGTTACTTCAAGAATAAATTGAGTTAATTCACAGACTCAGCCAAAAGTTTTGTCACTCCTAAATTATACTAAGAAAAAAAAAACAAAAGTTTTCCTTATATGTCTTCTTAAAATGGATCTTTTTGTTGAAAGTGTGCAGGATTTAATTTATCTTTGACTGTATGTTGTGTGTGTGTGTGTGTGTGTGTGTGTGCATACGCACATGTGCTCAGGATTATTTCACAAGTCTTTACTTCTTTTACTGAAAACTAAAGACTCTTAGGTATTCAAATTTGAGGTAAGGAAAAAAAAAATCTCAAAATATCTTTGTGGAGAGAGGGATTAGAGTGAAAAACATTGGAAATTGAGGGTCCTCAAATGCATGGCTGATTTCCCCATCTTACATTCATTGAGTTCTGAGACTCTGCAGGACATTGCGTTACACAAAAAAATTCTCCAAAGGCAAAGGGAAATCTTCCAGAGTTTGATGTTACTAAAGAAATAAGCATCTTTTGGGATAAGGGGTTGAACTCAAAGCATAACGCCAGCTCTCCAGTTAAAGTCTTAACCAGATTTTCAGGCTACATTGAGTAGGAAGTTGGATATCTGGGTAGAAAAAATTTGCGGAGAAAAGCTGGATCACCCAATGTGCTGGCTGACTCAATGTCTTTAGTTCTGCAAAACCATTATATATGCCAGACACATAAACAAAATCGTAGGAAAGATACACTTAGAGAAAAGAGATAAATAAGAGATAAACTGGGTCTTACTAAACTGCAACCCACACCTGACACCACTTAATTTATTTACCAGAGGAAAGGGGTTACTCCAATATCATATGGAGTCTGTCGTTCTTTATTTACACAAGATCTAGTGTCAAAAATAAATACTAAGTTTGCAAAGAGCCAAGAAAATAAAATTCATGGTCCAAAGAAAATGAAACACAAAAAAGAGACACAAAATAATTCTATACAGCAGTGTACATACAATAATTTAAAATTGGAATCGTAAATAAAATAAAATAAAACATTGCCCAAATAAATAAAAAGATGAAAACGACTGATAGATAATGGGAATCTATAAAAAAAAGTATTGTATCGATTTTTATTAGCCAGGCGTGGTGACGGGCACCTGTAGTCCCAGCTACTCTGGAGGCTGAGGCAGGAGAATAGCGTGAACCCGGGAGGCGGAGCTTGCAGTGAGCTGAGATGGCGCCACTGCACTCCAGCCTGGGGGAGAGAGCAAGACTCTGTCTCAAAATAAATAAATAAATAAATAAATAAATAAATAAATAAATAAGTATTATATAGATGGCTTAAAGTTATTTTTAAAAGAAAATTCTTAGCCAGATTAAATTTAACAGATTTTATTTGAGCAAAAATAAAATTGTGAATTGCGCAGCCTCCTAAGCCAGGGTAGGATCGAGCAGACTCCAGCACAGCCACATGGTAGAAGAAGAATTGTGAACAGAAAAAAGAAACTAACATACAGAAAACTGAACTGAGATACAAAAACATCATATTGGGTACATTTAGGGGTTTGCTTTATTTAAACAGAGTTTGAACAGTTAGCCCTCTTTAACTGACCAAAACTCAGTGATGGGAACAAGAGTAGGTTATAATCTGTTTACACCTCCGTTTAGGTTATAGTTCACTATGTACAGGTCAACATTTGGGCTGAACTTAAAATATGTGAGGAGGCAGAATTAAGCTAAACTTGATTTAACACTATAGTATATTAAACTAATAAAACGAAGAATAGATTCAACAGAAAATTGGACACAGTAGATTAGATAAATTAGTTGAATAATGAATGAAGCAATAAATATAACTATGCTTGCCTTTCTTCAAATAATTTTACACATGTAGTTCTAAATATTATTCTAAACCACCAATTTGATCACTTTCTTAAAAAATAATAAAATATTACTGCCCCCAGATCCCAATGCTTTATATACTCCTGAGGTATAACCTCAGTATCTCATAACCATGTGTAAGCACACAGTTCCAACCATCCCCACTGTAAGTCACCATCACTACACGGGCATCTGAAGCTGGCCCCTTCATTTGTGCATATGCATGCTGCTATCTTTTGCTATCATTGGCTTTTGTGTGTGGAGCTAACCCTATGAGGTTCCCTCTCATAACAGATGCAAATTCTGGGAGATACAATTTAAGTTGAGATTTTGGTGGGAACACGGCCAAACCATATCATTCTGCCCCTGGCCCCTCCAAATCTCATATCCTCACGTTTCAAAATCAATGATGCTTCCCAACAGTTCCCCAAATTCTTAACTGATTTTAGCATTAACCCAAAAGTCCACAGTCCAAAGTCTCGTCTGAGACAAGGCAAGTCCCTTCCACCTATGAGACTGCAAAATCAAAATCAAGCTAGTTACTTCCTAGATCCAATGGGGGTACAGGTATTAGGTAAATACAACCATTCCAAATGGGAGAAACTGGCTAAAACACACGGGTTGCAAAGCCCATGCAAGTCTGAAATCCAGTGGAGTAGTCAAATTTTAAAGTTCCAAAGTGAACTTCTTTGAGTGCAGGTCTCACATCCAGGTCATGTTGATGCAAGAGGTGGGTTCCATGGTCTTGGGCAGCTCCACCCCTGTGGCTTTGCAGGGTGCAGCCTCCCTCTTGGCTACTTTCATGGGCTGGCATTGAATGTCTGTGGCTTTTCCAGGCACATGGTGCAAGCTGTCAGTGGATCTACCATTCTGGGGCTTGGAGGATGGTGACCCTCTTCTTGTAACTCCACTAGGTGATGCCCCAGTAGGAACTCTGTGTGGGGGCTCTGACCCCACATTTCCCTTCTGCACTGCCCTAGCAGAGGTTCTCCATGAGGGCGCCACCCCTGCAGCAAACATTTGCCTGGGTATCCAGGCATTTCCACACATCTTCTGAAATCTGGGCAGAGGTTCCCAAACCTCAATTCTTGGCTTCTGTGCAACCACAGGCTGAACACTGCATGGAAGCTGCCAAGGCTTGGGGATTCCACTCTCTGAAGTCACAGCCTGAGCTCTATGTTGGCCCCTTTCAGCCATGGCTGGAGTGGCTGGGAAACAGGGCACCACGTCCCTAGGCTGTACAAAGCACTGGGACCCTAGGCCTGGCCCACAAAACCCCACTTTTTCCTCCTGGGCCTCTCGGCTTGTGATGGGAGGGGCTGCCATGAAGGCCTCTGACATGGCCTGGAGACATTTTCCCCATGGTCTTGGGGATTAATATTAGGCTCCTTGCTAGTGATGCAAATTTCTGCAGCCAATTTGAATTTCTTCTCAAAAAAAAAAATGGAGTTTTCTCTTCTACTGCATCATCAGATGCAAATTTTCTCATCTTTTATGCTGTTCTTCTTTTAATTATTCTATTACCTCCCACTGAATCCCTCCTACAACACGTGAGGATTCTGGGAGATAGAATTCAAGATGAAATTTGGGTGGGGACACAGCCAAACCATATCATTGCTAAAGTTATGTGATTGTTGACATTGTGGACCCCACCTCCCTGAATCAACAATCTGCCAACTCCCATTCCATCCTGAAATCACTGTGTACCCCAACATTTGGCATCCAAATCCACAGCACACTCCAACCTACCTACCCTCTCTGTCATTCTCCACACATCTTGAGTTGAAGGTCTAAAGACATACAGTAACCAAGTGGATTAAAATATAAGACCCAAATATATGTTGCCTACAATAGACTCACTCTGGTTTAAGCACAGAAAAGGAAGGGTGGGTTGGATGATATTGATTAAAAAATAAAAAATTTCAGTTAAGAGAAATACATTCAAGAAATATATTGTATGTCATAATAAAAATAGTTAATAACAATGTATAACATTCTTGAAAATGTTAATACAGTGGATAAGTATTCTTACCACATGAACTAATGAATATGTTAAATAATTAAATTTACTTATGCAATGCATATATACTTGAAAACATCTTGTTGGACATGATAACTACACACAATTTTTTTTTATTGTACCTTAAGTTCTAGGAAACATGGGCACAACATGCAGGCTCGTTACATAGGTATACATGTGCCATGCTGGCCTGCTGCACCCATTAACCAGTCATTTACATTAGGTATTTCTCCCAATGCTATCTCACCCCCTGCCCCCCACCGCATGACAGGCCCCAATGTATGATGGTCCCCACCCTATGCCCAAGTGTTCTCATGGTTCAGTTCCCACCTATGAGTGAGAACATGTGGCTACACACTATTTTTAAAAGGGTGATGATTATTACTTTGAATATAGCAGATAGCAGTCAAAAATATGTAGCATTGTTCTGAATTCTGTTGACATTCACCAATTATAATCTATAATCATAAGCTTATGTAACATTTCATTTATGTATGTTGAAGACATTTACTCTTTTGAAAAGGGACTCCATCTGCTGAGAAGAGAGACACAGTTCCGTTTAAAAATCCTATTTCTAAAAACCTCAGATAATTTTGAAATTACTAATATTACTACATTGATTTATTCACGATTTTATAAAGGAGGATTTTATATTTTAAAAGTGCAGTTCCATTTTTGCTGGTATCATTTGTCTACATAAAGTTAAAGTGTTTTGATGGTAAGAATAACTATGGCATAGAATTTCCTCAAAATAAAGTGAATAGTTGAGAGAGAGAAAGAAAGAAAGAAAGAAAGAAAGAAAGAAAGAAAGAAAGAAAGAAAGAAAGAAAGAAAGAAAGAAAGAGGAAGAAAGAAAGAAAGAGTGAAAGAGGGAAGGCAGGGAGGGAGGAGGGAGGGAAGGAAGGAAGGAAGAAGGAAGTAAGAAAGGAAGGAAGGAAGGGAGGGAGGGAGGGAGAGAGGGAAGGAGGAAGGAATACATAAACTGAAAATAAAGAGATGGAAAATGATATTCTATGCAAATAATAAAAGTAAGCAAGGGTAGCTATAGTTAAACAATATAGACTTTTAGTCAAGAAGAAGAGGTAAAGAAGGTTATTACATAATAATAAAAAGGTCAATTCTTCAAAAGGCTATAAAATAATATACATATGCTTACCCAATATGAAGTACCTACATATATAAATCAAATATTAACATATCTGAAATGAGAAATAGACAAAAATACAATAAGAGTTGGGGATTTTGTACCCCACTTTCATCAAAGTACAGATCATATTGATAGAAAATCAACAAGAAAATATTGAACTTAAACTACGTTTTAGACCAAATGTAACCTAACAGACATATACAAAGCATTCCAATCAACAGCAGTAGAACACTCCTTTGTATGTTCACATAGAACATTCTCCAGGATAGGTCATATGTTAGTTCACAAAACAAGTCTCGGTATATTTTAAGACTAAAATAAAATCAAGCATCTTTTTCCACCACAATAATATGAAAGTAGAAATCAATAATAGGAAAAAAGTTAGAAAGCTCAAAAAAAATTAGAAATTAAACAACAAGTATCTGACCAACAGATGGGTCAAAGTATGAATAAAAAAGAAATTAAATATAAATTAATATATTGAGATAGTGAAAATGGAAACACAACATATCAGCAAAAGCAATCTTGAGAAGGAAGTTTCTAGTAATAAATGCTTATGTAAAGAAAAGAAAGTTTGAAAGTAGACAGTCTAATATTACACTCAAGGAACTAGAAAAAGAATGACAATATAAATCCAAAGTTGGTAGAAGGAAGGAAATAACAGAGATCAGAGGACAAATAATTGAAACAGACCCAAGAAAAACAGTAGAAAATAACAAAACTAAGAGTTGCTTTTTTGAAAAAATAAACTCAAAAAAGTTTTAGCTAGACTAATCAAGAGATAGGAGAGAAAACTCAAATAAATACAATCAGAAATGAGAGGCACTACAACAGTTACCACAAAATACAAAGATTCTAGGAGACTACTGTGAAAAATGTATATTCCAATAAATCAGATATCTAAAAGAAATGAACAAATTCCTGGAAACATAAAACCAACCAAGACTGAATCATGAAGAGATAGAAAATCTGAACAGAACAATAATGCGTAAGAAGATTGAATCAGTAATCACAAACCTTCAACAATAAACGTGCAAGACCAGATGCCTTAATTGCTGAATCTACCAAATGTTTAAAGAAGAATTAATACCAAACCTTTTCAAACTCTTCTAAAAAAACCGAAGAAGAGAAGCATCCTAACTCATTTTATGAGGTCAGAATTACGAAATTACCAAAGCCAGGCAAAGATACTACAGGAAAAAAAAAAAATTGCAGACCAATATGTCCAATTAACATAAATGCAAAAATCTTTCACAAAATACTGGCAAACCAAATTCCACAGTACATTAGAAAGATCATAAACCATTATCAAATAGGGTTTTTCCCTAGGGTATAAAGATTATTCGATGTACACGAATTGTTAAATAAAATACACCACATGAATAGAATAAATAAAAGTCATATGATCATCTCAACAGATGCATAAAAAGCATTTGATTTTGTAACCTGCAACTCTACTGAATTCCTTTATCTGCTATAAAAGTTATTGTTTGATGGGATCTTTAAGGTTTCAATAGATAAAATCATGTTATTTGCAAACAGACACAATTTCACTTTTTAAATTTTCTATTTAGGTGACTTTTTTTTCTCTTTCTCTAGACTAATTGCTTTGTCTTAGATTTCCATTACTGTGTTCAATAGAGATGGCAAAAGTGAACATCCTTGTCTTGTTTGATCTTAGAGGAAAACCTTGTAATTTTACACCATCTAGTATAATATAATGTTAGCTATGGGCTTTTTATATGTGGTCTTTATTGTGTTGAGGCCACATTCCTTCTATATCTAATTTGTGAGAATTTTTATTATGAAAGTGTGTTAAATTTTGTCAAATGCTTTTTCTGCATCTATTAAGATGGGTATTTTTAAAGAGACAGAAAATAACAAATGTTGACAAACATGTTTAGAAAAGAGAATCTTTACTGTTAATGGGAATGTAAATTGTTAGAGCCATTATAAAAATACTATGAAGAGGGCCAGGCATGGTGGCTCATGCCTGTAATCCCGGCACTTTGGGAAGCCGAGGTGGGCAGATCACGAGGTCAGGAGTTTGAGACCTGGTCAGGATGGTTAAATCCTATCTCAGCTAAAAATACAAAAAATTTGCCTGTCATGGTGGCGTGCACCTGTCATTCCAGCTACTCGAGAGGCTGAGGCAGGAGAATAGTTTGAACCTGGGAAGTGGAAGTTGCAAGTTGCAGTGAGCTGAGCTGAGATTTTTGTCACTGTAATCTGGCCTGGGTGACAAGAGTGAGACTCTGTCTCAAAAAAAAAAAAAAAAAGAAAAAGAAAAAAAGAAAGAAAGAAAAACATACTATGAAGATTTCATAAAACATTACAAATAGAACTACCATATGATCTTGTAATCCCTCTTCTTGGTACATATCCGAAAGAAATAAAATAACTATCATAAAAATACATTTACACTCTCATGTTCATTGTGGCATAATTCATAATAGTGAAAATATGCAAACAATATAAGTGTCCAAGGACAGATGAATGGGTAAAGAAAAATGTGGTATACATGAAATAATGAAAATGTTATTTGGTCTTAAAATACAAGGAAGCCTTGCTATTCATGACTACATGTATTAATCTAGAAGGTATTGTGCTAACTGAAATAAACCAGACATGAAAAGATAACAACTGCATGATCTTACATATATGCAGAATTTAAGAAAGTCAAATTTATAGAAGCAGAGAGTACACTGATGGTTACCAGGGCCTGGGGTATGCTGAAAAAGGAGGAATATTGTCCAAACAGTACAAACTTTCAGTTTAACACGAATAAATTACGGTACAACATGGTGACTAGAGTTAATAATATATTATATGCTTGAAATTTCCTAGGAGAGAATATTTCAAGTATTTTCACCACGAAAAAAGGTAAATATGTGTGATGATGGATATTTTAATTAGCATGAATGTGGTAATTATTTCTTAATGTATAAGTATATGAAAATGTCACCTGTGTACCATATATATATATATAATTTTTTGTTTATCAATCATACCTCAATAAATCTGTATTAAAAAAGAGAAGCTGATGTCAAAAAAATTAACAGACTCTCATTACACATAAGGTATTTTACATATTCATTATTGACTAACATTATCTTACATGTCCCGTCTCTTTCTACCTTCCTAGAACATACTATTCACGCCACATGTTAATTGAATAAAACCTAAGTTTATTAGTGGGACACTGAAAAATCTTTCCTGATAGAAAGAGAGGACATGTTCTGGGGTGGATTCAGAAGTAAGCATAAAAAAGTAGACACTGTGAAACCACAGTTCAGAGAACTATCAATGGAATATCATTTTTGAGTAGCTAAAATGATTGGTTGAGCTGGGCACAGTGGCTCACACCTGTAATCTCAGAGCTTTGAGAGGCTGAGGCAGGTGATCACCAGATGACAGGAGTTCAAGACCAGCCTGGCCAACATGGTGAAGCCACGTCTCTACTAAAATTAAAAAAATTAGCTGGACATGGTGGTACATGCCTATAGTTGCAACTACTCAGGAGGCTGAGGCAGAGAATCGCTTGAACCCAGGAGGCAGAGGTTGGAGTGAACAAAGATCATGCCATTGCACTCCAGCCTGGGCGACAGTGTGAGACTCTGTCTCAAAAACAAAACAAAACAGAAAATATTGGTTGACAAACACTACAGGATCTTGCCCAAGGGCTTGTGCCACTGAAAATAATGTTTGAGAAAATGTAGTCTGACAGACTGTATAGTACTGAATATAGTTTCAGAGAATTTAGTTTTAGAGATTAAGTGCTGTCTTCTAAAAAAATAAAATTATAGGCACATGGGGGTAGTATTGATATTTCTTTCCAGTGAACTCAGGCCAAGATATAATTATTTTCCTCCTTAAGACTCTCTCAGTGTCAAATGATAGACTTTATGTACACAAAGTGCTTCTCAATGCCATCTTCAGACACCCTCGGTGAATGTGGGACCATGCCGGAGTTTTACATCCGAATGTTGGTAAATCCTCCACAACTATTGCAGTAGATATTTCTCTTTCTTGGCCACAAAAGTTGGTGTCAAAAACAGAATAAAATAATTAGATATTTTCTAAGATTTAAACAAAGATCCCCAGCAATTTAAATTTTGAATAGGAATCATTAGCTTTATTAGTTGAGTTTTTCCCATGTATATACTAAATCCAGATTACAGCATATCAGTTTTGGAAAAGATGTGTTAACAGATGACATTTATACATGCAGTTTATTAAGGAATATTTCAAAAGTGTGTGTTCTTCTGAAATACTTAAGTTAAACCCTATTTATCTTTAAAATTAAAAAAATTATCATTTTATTAACAAATTATATTGTATAATTATCTGAGAATTCTTACACTATATTGAAAATGATTTTAAATAACTACCTCCACTAAGAATATATTTGAACTAACACTAGGAATTGTATAGCATTTATGTGATTATAGCATTATGTGATATAAATAGGAATATAATTACTTTTTATATCAGAAAAATTATACTGAATTTCTTTGGAAATATTTGAGAAATAGATTTCTGTTATTAATTTACACTGAAGAGATTTAAGCACAATGATTGCTAAACTTTGGACAGTAAGAGTATTATAAGTACAGATTCTTATGTTGTAACATATGGGAAATTACACAATTCCCATAAAACAAAATGCAGAAATTTAGCAGTAACTTATTTTCTCAAGAGGAGTTATACTTAAATTATATTTGTCCTTCTGCAGGATCAGGTCAGTTGAACAAAATAGGGCATTAATCAAGGTATGGTAGTGGTACACGCAATCTCTACTGATGCCATTTTAATTCCTATTTCATGTCATAAATTTTAACTTCCAATTTAAGGAGCTTACAAATATGTTCCAGTAGCTATGAGGAAAGAGCAGTTGGGTCAACACAAAACTGATCCTTAAAAATATGCCAAAATACGTGTATTCTGGGATATTAGTGATATCTTCAAAATTCAAAGATGGAAGTAGCTTAGTGTAACTACCTAAAATAGAACTGTTACTTCACTCCAATTCACTTCCTAATCTAAGTCAAAAGCTAGCCGTAAGTTGGAGAAAACGTTTTAAATCTTTGATGTGGAAACAACACATTTACATGAGTGCCTACTCAGGCAAGGCAGCAATAGGAACTATTGCTTCTTAAAATGGTTTTACATTGAAATGTGATTGTTATTTCTGTTCGTTGTCTTTGTTAGTTTTATCATACATCTTATAATTCTTTGGTTAAAACACATTAAAGTCCAACATGCAATTTTAAAAGCAGGATAAATATGTATTGTAATATAGAAACTGAGTAATTAAACAAAACTCTAGCAATCGTACAATACTTCGTCAATATTACTGCTTTATATGGAACAGTATAGAGAATATAGAAACTACATGTGCAGTGCCTCTCAAGCACTCATTACTCTTATTTTTACAATATCCCTGCAGGTTAAGTGCTATCAGTCCCATTTTCCATTTAGAGAAATTTAAGTGTCTTGTTTAGTTCAAATGGTACTAAAACCTTATTATAAATTTCTTGCTTTAATATATATTGAATGAAGATATGTGCAAAGAAATGTATACATAAAACCCATTAAAACATAGTCTCTAAAGAGAATGTTGCATTTATTTGTAACACTGGAATTACTTATACTTATTTATGTATATACGCCATTAATTTTAAATTATAAATGTGTAGGAAAACCTGCCTTTCAGGCATGAGTCTTCAGTTGGTTCCTCAGCTATGACAATAGTGTTTAAATTTTGATCACTATTTGCCTACTGTTAAAACATATGGGACTTTCTGAATTATCAATACAGAATTTCAGCTCTGTGAATATTTACTAGATCCGAAAAAATGGGATTTATTGATGCTAAAGCTTTATCAAAAGCTCAAAGCTCAAGCCCCCAAATCGAAAGCTTTGTCCTTGGATATGGCCAATTAATTGCAAAATTATTTACATGGATACACTGCCCTGATCCCTCATAAAATTTCCCCTGCTAAATTGTGTTACAAAGAGAGTTCTATTAAAACATTGCTACGAGAGTTGTTTTATTTATTATGGTGGCATTGTCTTATGCAGATGCAGGGGACAAAATTCACTCAGTCTTAGAAACTAGAATGGTTAAAAATCCCTAACTTTTTTTTGACTTTGAACACTACAAATCTAATAACTGAGAATCTTTTACCCTTGACAGTGATTTCTAGAATGTTCAGGACAAATTTGTGGCCCAATTCTAAGAAGTGTGTGGGATCTTATGGCACACACTTCACCCTTGGCTTCATTTTATTTATCTTACCACTAATGCTCTTCACTGCTGTTTCTACAGTTATTTATATTATTGTGCTGCTTGTGCTTTTGAGCTACCTTTATGTCTCATAAACATAACTTTACTCACATTCTTTCCACAGAAAATTTGAGGCAGTTTTCTTATAACTTAATATATTAAATTTATTAAAAGATTATAACACAGGAATATATTACCATGAGAAGTAATAGTGTGAGTTAAGCCAGTATGCAAATGTGAGTAAAACACAGCTTTTAGAAGTGGCTACATATTTGTTTCAGTAGTTTCTTGTGGCCAAAGCAAAGAAGGCATATGATTAGTTACAAAATTTACTTTGTCAACCAAGGAAGATATCTTTTTTTAAGACCATATTGTATCCAAAACATGTCATTTTTTCCCCTAAAACTTAAGGTTTAAATTTAAGTTTCTTTTCAGAAATACATTATCAAGATGTTCAACTCTATTTTTATATAATAATAGTATTTACTACTGAATCAAGTGAGCCAATAGTATTGTATGTAACAGAATGCCATTCCTTTTTCTGTGGAAGGAAGAGCTGAAGAGAGTAATTACTAGCAATGATTTTATACTAAATAATCAAAATAATTTCCACATACTAATACAATTTAATACAAAAAATATTAAGAGAAGATATTGGGAATGTCTTATTTTGTAATTACAAAGTAAATTGCAGATAATTATTTTTCTGTAATGGTCAAATTGCCTCTTATTCAAGGAATATAAAGCATCTGTTTTTTTCAGTGCTTATAAGCCTCATAAGTACACATGAAGACCTTACTTTGCAAACAGTTTTGATAATGCTGCAAGGTCTAAAATAATGACGTTGTCCAGAAAATTAGTGCTACTCTTCATCTTCAATGCCTTGCTACTCCTCATTCCAAGTTTGAAAATGAATATACCTCAGGTTCATGAGCATTTGGGAATTTGGCTTTTAAAATACGTGGGGAAGTGTGGACTAGTTAAAAAATAATTCAGAGAAAATTAGTATTAGTAAAAAAATAAACTAAGTTATATTCCTACTTCTTATCATTCATGCCTTTAACTAATAAGGTATATCTCTACCCCTAACCCATCTCTATCTCACCTCTTATTTTTCTGCATTTTGCTTATAGTGCTCATCTTTGCATGATATATAGTATTTATATGTTAGTTTTTAAGTGTATTGTCTATAGTTTCCCAATAGAATACAAGTCTGTGGAAAAAGGGAGGGTTCTCACTCTTCCAGAACATGGTCTAGATATTGTAGTTGAGCATGCTAGATATGATACATGACGTTTACTCCTATTGTTTGTGCTCTTGTTTGTGTTTATTATTCCCCCAAACTCCCTGCTTCCAGAATTCCAATTAGCAAGAGAAATGAGTCTAATACTGAAATAGGATCATTCCCTTTACCCCTTCATGGGACTCGCAAAGGGGCTGGCTCATTTACTCAGCCTGTAATGCTCAGCCTCTCACGGCACGGGGAGCATGCAGGGGAGTGGGTGCAGGGGCCAGGATGAGCGCTTCTGGGCAACCATCAGGAACAGAACTCCTTGTGGGCCCACAGCAGTGTCTAGGGGTTGCCCATGACCCCTGAAGCCCCAGAGGGGTTGTATTGCAGTATAATCTCTTAGTTTTGCCATCCATGGCTGGCTTAAGTGTTACACAGCTCAGTGGAGGGTCAGTGTGACCACTTCTTGCACCTGTACCTGGGTCCTTGTCCGGCATCCAGGAAGAATCAGGTCCTGTGAACGATTTGAAAGGGTGGTGAATGTGGAGTATTTTATTGAGTGGTGGGAAGTGGCTCTCAGCGGCATGGGGAGATGGAAAGGAGATGGAGTGAGAAGGTGATCTTCCCCTGGTCAGGAACAGTCAAACTATTCTCCAAGGTCCCACTGTCAAGCTGTCCCTCTGAAGTCAAGCTGCTTCTCTCTGATGTCTGGCTACTTCTTTTCTCTCTCTGCTGCTCTGATGCTCTGCTAGTGGAGCCTGGGGATTTTATGGGTACAGGA
This sequence comes from Macaca fascicularis, assembly GCF_037993035.2. NCBI lineage: Eukaryota > Metazoa > Chordata > Mammalia > Primates > Cercopithecidae > Macaca > Macaca fascicularis. Next base: position 167,653,923 of record NC_088377.1, on the reverse strand, counting down.
TGGGGGCGACACAGGTCAGGATGGTTTGGGAAAGGCAACATTTGTGTAGGAAAACAGGAATGCATGTTCTCACTTTGGGCTGTGGGTACAGGCTTGAGGGCGGTGCCCTCATCAGGGACCCGGCCCTTTTCTATGCAGTATTTCCTGCCTCCTGTCCATGTCAACACCTATAAAGGAAATTCCATCAAACTAATAGTTGTTTTGTCACCAGAAACCTTATGAGCCAGAAAAGAATGGGGTCCTACTTTCAAACTTCTTAAAGAAGAAAAAACTGCCAACCATGAATTTTGTCTACTGCTAAACTAAGCTTCATAAATAAAGGAAAAATAAAGTATTTTCCAAACACAAAGCAAACACTAAGGGAATCTGTCACTACTGGACTTGCCTATAAAAATGCTCAAGGGAGTTCTAAATATGGAAATAAAAGGTCTATAGTTGTCATCATAAATACAGATGAAAGTGTGAAACTCATAGGTCTTATAAAACAGTTACACAATTGTGAGTACAAAGCAACTAGTTAACATTATGAGAGAAAAAAACTTTACATATTAATATTGACTTTGAACACAAATAAATTAAATGCTCCACTCCAAAAATATAGATTGGCAGAATAAACTTTAAAATTGTTGCACAAACAAAACCACACATATCAATATTAACTTTGAATGTAAATGAATTAAATGTTCAACTTAAAATATACATATTGGAAGAATGAATTTAAAAAAACAGATCCAACCATAGGCTTCTTAAAAGAAACCCATCACACTGATAAAGACACTTATAGACTCAAGGCAGAAGAGTGAGAAAAGATATTTCATATGAATAGAAACAAACAGGGAGAGGAGTGTCTGTACTTGCATCAGATAAACAGACTTTAAATCAACAATGTAAAATAAGAAAAGGAAGGTCATTAAATATTGATAAAGGGATCAATTAAACCAGAAGATATAACAATTCTAAATATGTATATACACCCAACACGAGAGCAGCCAGATTCATCAAACAAATGCTACTAGATATAAAAAAGGAAATAGCAATACATTATAGTGGAGACCTTCAACATTCCACAGACAGCAGTAGACATCATCAAGACAGAAACATAAAGAATGAAACACTAGACTTAACTAGACTCTAGATCAAATGGACCTAACAGACATTTACAAAATATTCTACCCAACAAGTGCTAAACATATGCTCTTCTCATCAGTGCATGAAACATTTTTCAAGATTGACTGTAAGTTAGGCCACAAAAAACTCAATACATCTTAAAAAGTGGCAATCATATCAAATGTCTTTTCATGCCATAGTGGAATAAAACTTGAAATCTATTCTAAGAAGAAGTCTTGAAACTATACAAACACATAGAAATTAAAAAACCTGCTTCTGAAACATCTTTAGGCCAATAATGAAATTAAGATGGAAATCTTAAAAAATAATTTGAAACGTGAAAATAGAGCTACAATGTCCCCAAACCTCTGGGATACAGCAAAAGCAGCATTAAAAGGAACACTGTAGTGTTAAATACCTGCATAAAAAGGATAGAAAGATCACAAATTCACAAACTAATGTTACACCTCAAGGAACTAGAAAAACAAGAACAAACCTAATTCGAGCTTGCAGAAGAAAAGAAATAAAAAGATCAGAGCAGAACTAAATGAAATTGAGCAAAAAAATACAAAGGATCAACAAAATTAAAAGTTTGTTCATTGAAAAGGTAAACAAAATCGACAGACTGCCAGCTAGAACAACCAAGGAAAGAAGAATTAAGATTCATGTAAGTACAATCAGAAATGAAAAAGGAGACATTACAACTGATACCACAGAAATACAAAAGATCATCAGAGACTGCTATGAACATCTGTATGCCCACAAGGTAGAAAACCTAGAGGAAATGGATACATTCCTGGAAACATATAACCCCCTAAGGCTGAACCTGGAAGAAATAGATATCCTTAACTGATGCATAATAAGTAGAGAGATTTAATCAGTAATAAGAAATATACCCTCCACCCCCAAAACAAACCCAGGACCAGATGGATTCACAGCCAAATTGTACCAGATGCATCAAGAAGGACTGGGACCAATCCTAAAAATTAAGGAGGAAGGACTACTCTTTAATTCAATCTGCTCAGCCAGTATCATCCTAATACCAAAGTCAGGCAAGGACACAACAACAACAAAAAGAAACCATAGATGAATATCTTTGATAAAAATAGATGCAAAAATCCTCAACAGAATACTAGCACGTGAATCTAACAGCTCATCAAAAAGACAATATGCCAAAATCAAGTGGGTTTTATTGCAGGCATACCAGGGTGGTTCAAAAATACACAGATCAATAAATGTAATCAATTCACCACATGAACAGAATTAAAAAACAAAAACCACAAAATCATCTCAATAAACTTAGAGAAAAGTATTTTTTAAAATTTCCTATTGGTAAAAAATCATCAATAAACTAGGTATATAGAAAATACCTCAAAATAATAAAAGCCATTTATAAAAAACACAACCAAGATTATAGTTAATGGGGAAAAGATGAAAGCATTCCCCCAAAGAACTGGAACAAGACAAAAATGCACATTTTCACCACGCCCATTCAACATAGTACTAAAAGTCCTAGCCAGAGCAATCAGGCAAGAAAAAGAAATGAAAGGCATCCAAATTGGAAAAGAGGAAGTAAAAATATTTCTGTTTGCCTACAAAGCAACTTTATGGCATTATATGGTATTATATCTTTATGGTATTATTATCAGAAAACCCTAAAGATTCCCCCAAAAGACTTCTCTAGATTTGATAAATAGATTCAATAGCATTTCAGGATACAAAATCAACATCTAAACATCTGTAGCACTTCTATACACTAATAATGAACAAACTGAGAACCAAATCATGAGCTCAATCTCATTTATAATAGCTACAAAAAATTACCATACCAAGAAGCACGTTTAACCAAGTAAGTGAAATATCTCCATGATAAAAACTACAATAAAACTGATGAAAGAAATCATAGATAACACAAAAGGAAAAATATTCCATGCTCATATATTAGAAGAGTTAACATCATTAAAATGATGATGCTGCCCAAAGCAATTTACCATTTCAATACAATTACTATCAAGTTGCTAATGACATTTTTCACAGAATTAGAAAGAAAATCTTAAAATTCACACAGAACTAGAAAAGAATCTAAATAGCCAAAGCAATGCTAAACAAAAAGAACTATTCTGGAGGCATCACATTACCTGACTTCAAATTATACTACAAGGTTATGCTAACCAAAACATCATGGTTCTGGTATAAAAATAGACATATAGATCAAGAGAACATGATGGGGACCCAGAAATAAGCCAGTCAACTTACCTTTGAGACAGTCAGCAAACTCATATACTGGAGAAGGGACATTCTATTCAACAGATGGTGCTGGGAAAACTGGACAGTCATATGCAGAAGAATGAAACTGATCCATATCTCTCACCATGTACAAACATTAACTCAAAATGGGTTAAAGACTTAAATGTAAGACCTGAAACCATAAAATCTTAGAAGAAAACCTAGGAAAAACTCTTCTGGGCATTGGCCTAGACACAGAATTTATGTCTGAGACATCAAAAGCAAATGCAACAGGGCCTAAAATAGACAATTGGGACTTAATTAAACTAAAAAGCTTCTGCACAGCAAAATAAATAACAGAGTAAAAAGACAGAATGGTAGAAAATATTGCAAAGTGTGCATCCAATAAAGAACTAATATCCAGAATCTGCAAGAAACACAAACAACTCAATAAGAAAAAAATCAATTTCATTAAAAGGTGAGCAAAGATACGAACAGATATTTTGCAAAAGAAGACATATATTGAATAACAAGCATATGAAAAAGTTTATCATCACCAATCACCAGAGAAATGCAATTGAAACCACAATGAGATATTACTTTATACCAGTGAGAATGGGTATTATTAAAAATTCAAAAGGCAACAGATGTTAGCAACGATGCAGAGAAAAGGAAACATTAATGTTGCTGTTGATGAGAATGTAAATTAGTACTACCCATATGGAAAACAGTATGGAAATTCGTCAAAGCACTAAAAATAGAGCTACCATTCGATCCAGCAATCCCACTACTGGGTATCTACCTAAAGGAAAGGAAATCAATATATCCAAAATATAACTGCACTCACGTATTTATCACAGCACTATTCATAATTGCAAAGATATGGAATCAACCTTTTATCTACCAATGAATGGATGATTGGATAAAGAAAATGTGGTATACCTATATACACACCAAGGAATACTACTCAGCCATAAAAAAGAATAAAAATATGTCTTTTGCAGCAACATGGATGGAACTGGAGGCCGTTATCTTAAGTGAAATAACTCAGAAACAGTCCAATATTGCATGTTCTCACTTAGAAGTGGGCGCTAAATAATGTGTACACATAGACATGCAGAATAAAACAAGATATTGGATACTCAGAAAGGTGGGAGGATGGGAGAAGGTGAGAGGTGAGAAATTATCTAGTAGGTACACTGTATTCTATTTGGGTAATGGTTACAATAAAAGCCCAGATCTCACTACTATGCATTATATCCATGTAAAGCAACTATATTTTACACCCTCCATCTATAAAAATAAGAAATATAAAAATAAATAAAACTAAAAACAATTATTTGGGCCAGGCGTGGTGATTTATGCCTGTAATCCCGGCATTTTGGGGGGCTGAGGCAGGCAGATCTCCTGAGGTTAGGAGTTTGAGAGCAGCCTGGAAAACGTGGTGAAACCCCATGTCTACTAAAACTACAAAAATTAGCTGGGCATGGTGGTGTGCACCTGTAATCCCAGCTACTCGACTCAGGAGTCTGAGGCAGTGGAATAGCTTGAACCTGGGAGGCGGAGGTTGCAGTGAGCCAAGACTACGCCATTGCACTATAGCCTGGGTGACAGAGCAAGATTCTATTTATATATATGAATATATATATATAATATATATATATAATATATATATATATTCTTTGGATGCTCTAGGAGAAAAGGTTGCCCCTTACTCTTTCAATGTCAGGAACCAATCAATCTCATAGGTATACAGAATTTGGTGTAAAAGAATAGAAATCAACCTGTCAAACTTCTTTCTTATCTGCTTGCACACAACAGAGAGAGTTCATTTCAATTTCATCGCCCTTTTGCAGCATTTTGAGATATAAATTATATTTGTTCTTGCTTTCTTGTTTCATTTCATTAAAAATACTCACCTAAATCTGCCTCTGAGAAGCCTGAAACACCAGTTTATGTTCTGTCCCTAATACTGCATGGATTGTGTGGTCCACTTTTGCTCTTGGCTTTATAACATGGTTCTTCATATACTCTAACTAACTGAAATCACGTTTTATGAAAACCTAGTCCTATTCTCCTTCAAACTGCCAGTACATACCATGTACTGTGAAACTTCCACTTCCTGTGATAGTGTAACAAGATAATAAAGATGGGCAAAATGACTTTCTCTTGTGGTATTAGTCTCATGCAGGTTCAGACTTAATATATGGCTATCTAATCTGATTTTGGACTATCACGCTTTCATTCTGACTTTCTGATTCTAACTTAACATAGGTTGTTGGTGGTTTCCTAAGATTATTGAACTAGACACTTGTGAAAGATTTTGCTTGGGTTTTGTCCATCACTACAATCTCATCCTGATTTTGTAAATAGTACGATCACCACTTTATGGGCTAAATATTCTCTACAGGCTTTATTTGTCCAAAGCAGGAAGATTTACACTGGCCTCTGTGTCTTCCGATCTTGCTCCCGGAGAGACTGCTCCACAGACCACTCAAGCACTTTTCTTCCAATGGCAGACAGGGGAAGGACATGTCCTCATGCAGTTACTGCTACTCAAACAAGTGCCAAAAATATGTCTATTCCTACATTAATTAAACATACTTACAACCTACCTGTCTCCAAAACCCACACATGGCTCTGTACCCACTTAAAATCAAGGCTCATGATGCCACAGAGCTCAGATTTGAGTATTATACTCACAAGCCTACATACTCTTAAATGACAAGCTAGTGACAGACATTCTTTGTAGGTTCGGTTTTAGATGACACCTCATTTAGTACAATTTTGGTATTTACTGAAAATACATATTTGGAAGCTGTAATTGTATAACAAATATACATTTAACATTTAACAAGATCAAACAAATGGTTGTTTCCCACCACTTTAAACCTGCTTTACCCCAAAATTCCCCATGTCAGTAACATGGAGCATCCAGTTACTCAAACCTAAAATATTATATATTTTAAGGCTTCTTTTCCTTTACCCTTGCATTTAATTAGTTAATTTGCTTCCTTTCTCTAGTCTTCTCACTTTAGTGCTTGGATCACTCTCATTTCTCTCTGAGATTTTGCTGAGCCTTTGGCCTGGACTTCCCACCTTTAATCCTGCCAGTCTCTCACAATGATGATCCTTGTAAGTTTCTCTCTCTCTCTGTGTGTGTGTGTGTGTGTGTGTGTGTGTGTGTGTGTGTGTGTAGTGTATGTATGTGTCTGTGTGTCTGTGTATGTGGTAATGGGGGCTGGGTTGATAAAGAAATTGGTTGGGAAACTTGAACTTTTAGATTGAGCTTCAAAAACTTTGGATCAGAGACTTCTTTTTAAAAATTGTAAAATTTGACTACACTGGATCCATCTTCCCACATTGCCATAAGGTATGTGTTTTTTTAGGTTGCCAATGTGTCAAGTCTTCCCTGTGGTATCCTAACCCTGAAAACAGGTTTCAGTTGTCAATTTTCATCCTTTATATTTATGCTGCTATTTTTCTCTTGGCAAAAGAGGGAAAAAAACGTGCTTCCTATATACACACATCACTATCAAAAAATAAAAATATATCTTATGCATAGGATTGTCAACTGAAGTCATGTATACATTGGAAGTGGAGAATATTTCCACATATTTAAAACTCAAGGTTAAAGCTTCCATAGCTGAAATAATAAAATTTAAGCTGCCATTGTAATATCTGGGTTGTAGAAAATTGAGGACAGAACTACTTCTTCAATAGTAATCCTTTATTTACAATAAAGATGCACATAATGCCTTGAAGTTTAAAAATGACCATTAAATACAATATCTCATTTGATACTCACGACTACTAAGTAGAAAAAAAAGGGAAGGGATACTCAGAGAAGCTGATTTATGAAAGTGGACACAGTTAATGATGAAGTAGTGAATGTTTCTTGGTCTCATGACTCTAAAACATCAACATTTTCTAATCGAGGACATAAACGTCCTATAACCTCTCAGTTATAAATTGACTTAACATGCCTATCTCATTTGCTTCTCATATGCACAATATTGATAACTCAATGGTTGCTTATCAGGGGACATGAGTGTATGTCCCATTGATCATAGTCCTTTAACTTGAAGGGGATATTCTGGTTTAATGAAGAGGATGCAATCCAGGGTTGACATTCAATTCTGACATCTGCCATTTTCTGTAGGAACTAAAGCATGATGTAGTTTCACAAATTAAATCTATTTTGCAGATTATAGAGAGGAATAAACTTACCTATGGCATTACTGCTTTCTATGCTATAATCCAGGGGTTCCCAACCAGTAGTTGTCTGTGGCCTGTTAGGAAGTGGGCCATAGAGCAGGAGGTGACTGACAGGGAAGCAAACAAAGCTTCATCTGTATTTACAGCCCCTCCCTGTTGTCCGCATTACCATCTGAGCTCTGCCTCCTGTCAGATCAGCAGTGGCGTTAGATTCTCAGAGCAATGCGAACCCTGTTGTGAACTTCCCGTGCAGTGATCTAGGTTACAAGCTCCCTATGAGAATCTAATGCCTGATGATCTGTCACAGTCTCCCACCACCCCGCAATGGAACTGTCTTGTTGGAGGAAAACTGCTGTTTTTCTCCTGTTAAAAGAGGGGAAAAGAATGTGCTCCCTGTACACACACATCACTATCACATCACATCAGTGTAGTTAAATTTTACAATCAGGGCTCCCACTGATTCATTATAGTAACTTATAGAATTATTTCATTAAATATTAAAATGTAATAATAGAAGTAAAGTGCACAATAAATGTAATGCAATTGAATCATCCCCAAACCATCCTCTCCTCCACGCTGGTCTGTGGAAAAATTGTCTTCCACAAAACCAATCCCTGATGCCAAAAATGTTGGGGACCACTGCTCCAATCAATTGTTCATTAAAGTCAAACTTTAGGTACATACTGTAGTTGCACATTCTTTATTTCATTATTTGTTGAAGACATAATTTGAATTTTAAATTTTTATTCTCACTGTATTTATGTAGAGAAATCAAAGGACATCTCAAGTTGAGGTTTAGGTCCAACAATTCATTGGCCAATTTATGGAATTTGTTTTGGAGAACTAGGGCTACAGACAATTTAAAAGTATTGTAGTACCAGAAAGGGTGGTGGAATTAAGGGAAGGGTAGACAAAGTTGTAGCACAGAATTATAAACATCTGGATTTATAACAGTCATATTTTAAAAAACAAAAAGCTACATATATGATCCATAATTTTAAAAATGATTTAAAAAGTTAACCATTGACTAAAACAAATGTATTTTTTAGCCTTACACATCAAACTGAATTTGAGAAGAGTATTAAATTCACTCTGGAACTCTCCTAAAGTGACTAACTTGAAAGGCTATGGTGAGCAATTAAAATTGCATTTTTATTTTTCAAATCTGTGAAGATGTCATTATGTGTTTACAATTTCTTTCCAAACTTAGACATGTCAATTTACTATTATTTTTCTTCTATTATCTAAAAATGCAAATAGGCTAGATACATTAAGAAAAATCTCTTTGCAGTAAGGGAAAAAAGCAACATTTTTTAAAGCAGATTTTGATTGAATATAGCCTTTGCTCATTTGGCAAAGTACATTCTTAGGAATATTCGTTTTTCTCAAACCCATCTGAAAATGCTACCTTGAAGACTGATATTATAGGAGAAGCACTTTCTGAGTTGACAAGCCTCCACTATCCCTTCTCACTAAACACTCTACTGTTTATTTCTTGCTATGACAATAGTGTTAAAATCACCAAGGTAGTGTCTAGGCTGCTCTCAAACTGCTCTATCAATTTTGGAGCCTTAGATTTCTTTCTAAAGAAACTAAGTTGATAAGTCTTTTGAGCTTGAAAAGAACAGCGTTTCTGAGTTTCCACTGAATAATGTATAGATATGTTTTTAAAGGCATGCTGGATTTATCTAATATTTTTGCAGTAATGGAAAATTTGGAAATTTTACATAAAGGAAAACCTAGCGTTTAAGTCTCTGGAATTCACTTTATATAATAATTGAAACACATAGAGACATGATCAAAGGCCAGAATATGGCAATCAGTGGCTAAGGGGCTTTTTGTTTTTCCTAGATTCAAGGTTTCTTAATGACCTGTGCATAGTGTACCTTAACAAACACGCTGAGGTCATTGTGATCCCGGGGCCACTGTATCAAACACGCACACCTGATCTACTACCACACCGCAGTCCCACCAAGCATATAAAGGGAGGCTTGCCACCTTCCCTGGTTACAGGCCCAGAGCTGTCTTCCCCTCTTCGCCACTCATAGGATTGTGCATTTCATGCAGGTGAGTTGCATAGCTTTAAATCCTCAAGAAACCTAGGGAGACAACCTCTCCCATCAGGTTAGGAACTTAAGGTACCATTTTTCCAGACAAAAGTCTGTATACTTTCGACAAGCTGTACTAATCAATGATTAATATTTTTGTTCACTTGGTTTTTGAGTATTTACTTTCTTTTATTTGTAAATAAAAATTTGAGGCAAATAAATTAAAAATGAACAATTATGTTAATTGCACAATTATTATTGATAATCATTACTTTTTAGGTGGTTTATTTTTCATATCCTTATAACTATGTTATGTATTTTATTTTATTTTATTTGGGGGGGACATTTTCAGATATACAGCAAAAGTGCATGTGATTTTTAAGGCACAGTTGCCCTTAAAGTATCTTCCTTTTAGTGACTAGATATTGGAAAGAACGTAATTCTTTTGTTGAAATTAAGTAAGTTATCAGTATCCTTAACCGCTAACCCTGGAGTATTAACTGTGGCTAAAATCTCAGAGTTTGAAGACTAATGATTCTGTTCCATGATGAAAAAGGTACCACCTCTCCCATCTTCTACATCCTCCATTATCAGGCTGCAAAGGGAGAAGAGTAGAAATTTCTGGAGCAAGTTGTATGCATGTTGGACATGGTCTATAGGAGCAAACTATGGCAGAAGCTGATTTGAAACTGATACGGCCATCAGTGTGACATTAACAAGTAAAACTAGGCAAAGGTATGTCTTAGTAGAACTGAGTATTTTCAATTAACATTTGAAACAGAAAAATAAATGTAATTAGCAAAGAGATTAAAAACATGTCTTGGACTGGGCACAGTGGCTCACCCCTGTAATTCCAACCTTTTAAGAGGCTAAGGCAGGAGGACTGCTTGAGGCCAGGAGTTCAAGATCAGCCAAGGCAACATAGAGAGATCCTCATCTCTACATGTTTTTTTAAATTAGTCAAGTGTGGTGGTGCATGCCTGTAGATTCAACTATTCAGGAGGCTGAGGTGGGAGGATTACTTAAGCCCAGGAGGCTGAGGCTGCTGTGAGATATAATCATGCCACTGCCTTAGTGTCAAAGTAAGATTATGCCTCTAAAACTCTCTTTCTCTCTCTCTCTCTCTCACACACACACACAGACAAACACAATGCTGTGTTTCTGTGTTGTTATTATATCAGGTATTGGATCTCTATACTTTTTGAACATATTTGAATAAAGTATAATAAATGAAACAGATACATTATTATTATTAAATAAATATCTTTTGGAAACACTGAACACCTCATGGCTATGAAAAAATGCTCTAGTTATTCATTCATGATATGAAACACCCAGATACTGTAGTGGAGATCCATGGTATCATTTTATGCTATGCAGAGAATATAATGAATGGTAGTATTTAGTAGCAATTTTAAAAAATCTAAATACGAGTCACACACTGTTTTAAATCCATATCAGTTTAAATATGTAATCTGACAATAGCCTATGTTTTTCATAATAATACATTTTTACATTAGAATGAAAGATACCAAGAAGGCGAATCACTCTTCCTGTACCAGACATTCTTGTAGATAAATTATCACTATTTTTTAGTAACTGAGTTCTACAACACTGCTTATAGTCCTTTTTTTTTTTTTTGAGATAAAAATTTTAGTCATTGTCCCTTTAAGAGTGTTTTTCTAGCAGAACAAATTTATAGGTCTTATAAGTGAATAATGAAAAATAGCCAACAACTTTATTCAGTAGTTGTGGTGTCTCAGAACTTGCATGTCTATACATGAGACTTAAAGTAGTCGAAAAGAGGGAGAAACTTGTGCTATAAATTCCCACATGACATGAGTTCAAACAGAAATTCTCAAATATGATTGCTATTACATGTTCAAATACTTTACTAGAGGAAAAAGAAACAATACACAGTAGACAGACGTCCAATGTTGGATATTTTCATCTTCTGGCATTTCCTTGGAACAGAGCAGGCTTTTCTTAAATACATGTATACACACATTACAAAATATGCACATATTACACATACATACACATTTTAATACCTATACAGAAAACATGTAGATACAAGGAATAATTATTATAAAAGTCATTGCCAAACACAGATTATAGAAGAGCATTTGTTGTTTCAGGTTCTCCTGTTTCTAATCAGAGAATGTTGCCCTAACCCATTTTTTTTCCTTGACTTTCTTATTTCTGTTATACTCTTCCTCCCTCAGATGGACAAAGAGTGACTGGGTGGGGAAGGTGCAGGCACAGAAAATAGTTGGAGCCAGGAAATCTATGAGGTTAGATAGACTTTTCGTACTAATAAAGAAAATAAATTGTTCATTGTTCATTGCATTTTGTTAAGTTTTGAGCAGAGTGTATATTTAAGTTTGTAAGTTAAGCATTTTGTAGCATGTCTGTCGATCTTAACTTGGCATTTTAGCCTTTACTTCAGCAGAGCCACAATGCAGCAAAATGGAGAGACAGATGTGATATTATCTACGTTTCAATGTATATAAATTTTTGCTATTTTTGTCTTTGTCAGTAGCAACCCTCTGGAGACTTGAAATAGAAAGAAAATAGTGAAAGTAGTGTTTGCTGATAGCCCTGTTACTAACTGAACCTAAACTGAGCTTTGGGTTGCTATGCAAGTTAATATCCCAGGAGAGTTAAGGAAATTGTGATTTTAAAAATTTCACAGGGACACAGTTCTAACAACACAGACTTTAGAGTTTGTTCTTTATCGGTGAAAGATAATTTTTCAATTGTCTATGTAGTCTTATTAAATAAAAGAAATTATATTAAATTAGCCTAAAAAGTTCATTTTGTGGCCTGCATATGGAGACTATTCTTAAATTTTTTTTTCCTCTTGAATCTTTATTTTTCTTGTTGCTTCAAAAAACGTCAGTTATAGTCCTTGTGTCTCTTTATTTTGTTTTAGATATGGCTTATTTTAATGACAAAAAGAGAGGGACATTTGGATGCAGCTTCTATGATTCCAAAGTTGAAGTAGAAATAAGCTGATGGCTAACAATAAGAAATGATGGTTGGGAAGCCCCCTAGTATAATGAGTGGATATCCAAATACTAGAGAGCTTTAGGTTGTTCTACCAATAAAGGGTATTATATTTTTACATCTTCTAGTGAGTAAGGAGGAGAGAAAGTTAATTTTCCACACTCAACCTTCATACACTTTTTTGCAATTCATTATTTATTATTAACCTTTCAGGTAAATTTACATATAAGGCAACGTACAGATTTTAGTTTACAACTTGATAAATTTTGTCAAATATATATACTCATAAATAGCCATAAAATCAGCACTCTAACTGAGACATGAAATACATTCATCCTCTTCCAAAATTATCTTTTGTCCCTTTCTGTCTTGCTCAACCTCTGCTGACAAATTAGTGTTCTGATTTTTATCATTATAGATTAGTTATTCATAAACTAATCTTAAAACTATTATAAATACAATAATTGAATATAATAGAATGATAAACATTGTAGCCTTTTGTGTCTGGCTTCTTTTACTCAATATAATACTTTTGAAAATCCATCTATATTGTTGGGTATATCAGTAATTCATTCCTTGTTTGGAGAATCCCAAGTGATCTCAATAAGTATTTCTAGTTCCATAAAATGAAATTGATATACATGGATGTCAAATATACAGGGAAATGTTTTTTGACAGATATATATTTCCATATAACCATCACTCAAATTGAAGATATAAAAATTTTTCATCATTGCTAATCATTTTCTTGTGTTTCTTTTCAGTCATCCCCACCTCACTCTTCAGAAAACCATTGTTGTAATTTTTATCATGATAGATACATTTTGCCTATTTTATACTAAACATAAAGTCAAACAGTATAAATATTTTAGTACTTCACTTATTTTGCCTAGCATAATATTTTTTGAAATAAATCAGTATTGTTGTGTGTACCTGTAGATGATTGATTTTTACAGCTATGTCATATTACATTGTACAGATATACCACGCCTGTATTTTTTTTTAATGCTTATCTTGGTGGATACTCAAGTTGTTTTTTGTTGTGACTACTATAAGTAAAGCTTTCGCAATTCTTTATGTACTTCTTTTTTGAAGATATATTTTTAAATTTTCATTTGTTTATCTCTAATTTATGGATGAGTCTAGTTCAATGAAACTGTTCTAGGCAATAGCAGTCCCCTATCCATTAAAACTTTGAGTCCTTATTTCTTTGTGGGGTGATGCATGCTAGCTTTTGAGATACTTTACAAAAATGAGATTAAGTTACTTCCTTTAATGAAAAAGCCATTCATTTAAATTTGTGGATCCAGCCCAAATAAAGGCTTTGAGTTCTCCTTCAAAAGAAACTTACATAGGCATAGAAAGATGTAAATCAACTTGAGAAAAGGTTAGTTCATTTATTTCCTCTATTCTGTTATTTATTTGTTCTACAAATGTTTATAAAAACATCCACTTAAAATACTATACTGGAAGATATATTGGAGTTGCAGGAACATTGTTTTATAATAATCAAAGATTATGTTTATACTATATTTTTAAAATTTAAAACTAACTTTAAGAAAATTGAGTGAAAATAGAAGTCACAATGGCTGGCAGGTATCATTTTGCTACATAACCTGATTAATGTTTTTTTGTTTGTTTCTGAGCACATGTTTTAGATATATTTGTATTTAAATGGCTTTCCCAAGTCTCATTCCTCAAATCAATTATTGAATCTTTTAATCCAAAGTAATTTTTATTATGTAAAATGTAAAGAATAACATTTTAAATTATTCACTCTTTCCACTGTAGAAAGCAGCCAATTTTTTCCTTCATTTTATAATGAAGAATTTCTTGGTATGTAAATGCTACTTTCCCAGATCAAGGATATATATCAAAATTAAGGATGGTGACAGTCTAATAATAATTCCTCTAATCTACACGTCTAAAAAGAAAACCATAGAAATACAGTAACACTTTCTGACTTTGTTTTGTTTGGGGTTTTTGTCTTGAATTTACTACTAACTCTAGGGTTAGACTTCCAGCTAAGTGGTTGAACCATGCAGCTTGAGTCAGCAGGCTTCTCTTTCCCTCCTGTGGCCTGACATGATGATTTCTTAGTTGATATAATACCATAACACAAATATCAAAATAAGGAACAGTGATAACCTATTTCTACAATACTGAACTCCCTCTTTGCAAAGTCATTTTGTTCGAATCATATGTAGCAAGCTTGGCAGCATTCACTTTACTGGCTAACATTCACTCAGCCATATATATATATATATATAGCTTTCTTTTATGTGAATATTTAGCTGCCACCTATAGGATCTGAGAGTTTAAAGTGATAGGATACAGATATTGTAAATGTATTTTTAGATCTTCCAATTATCCTATTGATGTCTTCAAAAGTAGTCACTTCTATCTATAACCTTATAGCATCTCTTTGTGGGGTCAGATTTCCTTACGTTGTCTGTCAGTAAACAGGCTTATAAAAGCATCAGGCAACTTATTTCAGATGTAAAATGAGATCCATAAAAATGAATATTTTTTCCTAAGGTTCCTTAAAGAATTTTAAATTACTGTATTTTTTTAGATTGTTTCTTCTTCCTTTCTCCAAAATTTCCAAAATTAGATTATTTATCATTATTTGGGGAAACTAAAGATGATCTAAAATTTGTATAATTTTACAGGTCAGTTTATCCTCTTATTAACCCAACTAGATTTTTGCTAAATATCTATAATGTACCTAAACTGAAATGCCCAAAAATAGTGCCTAGGTCCAGTCTTCACATTTTCAATATTAAAAGTTGAAATATTTGTTTATTGATTGGATTTTATCTCCATCTAGTGCCTACTTGTTTAACAGTTCCACAATATCATCTTCATTTTTGACCTATGCATTAAATACAATGGAGGTTTAAGATTTCCAAATATTGACCGACCTCACACAGATTCTGCACCTTCTACTGTTTTCTTTGCATATTCATATTCCAGGGGAATTTTTTAGCATATAATTGTTTGGGTATGATGTTGTCTGATTCCTGGGTATTGCTTGTTTTTATTTTTGTGAATGAACAATAGAATAGCTGGTTTGAAAGGACACCTGTCAATATTTTCAAATATATCTTCTTTAAGGTCATATCTTTCATCTCTGAACTACTGGATATACACCATCTGGGGACTTTGTACATTTGAGAGCCTGTTGGAATGGTTTTATTCTATTCCTGCTTCTAACAATGGTCCCTAAAGAATATAAGCCTCCGTGCTGGAAGACTAAAAAGAACTAACTGTGGAGATGGGTAGTCATTTTTCCTCATAATGATGAAGCAAAACAAAACAACATCATAATAGACCTAGAGCAGAAAAAGGCTATAAAGAAAACCAAAACATAAATCTACGGGGACATAGAAATATGAGGAAAATAAGGCATTCCTACTCACAGTAAAGATTATGCATATCAAGTAAAGTGAATAAACCTGCTAAGCTAAAATAGTAACTTTTTGAAGACACAACTCGTGTATTTTTTTTCTGACAGGCTTTCTTTTTTCATTTTTTCAAATTAAACTTAGCTTTTAATTTTAATTTATGGTTCAGTTTGATATGTCTGTAAACAGCTAATTTTATAATAACTGTGTGTAAGCTAATAGCAAACAAAATAACTATAATGGAGACATCTAAAATAGTTTGAATTCAAACTTAGGAGAAAAAAAAAACTAAAGGTCACATATTTCTGGGAAATGAAGTAAGGTCAAGTATACTTCCAACCATTTATTAGAAGTGGACTAAAGTGACTTAAAAGAAGCAGAATTGGAGATAAGATGATGCACTGACTTCAGTTACTATTGAAATGGAATGAGTTGGAATAGTTCTAACCATTATGGAAAAAAAAGTGTATCAAACACTGTATAGATAGAAAAAAATTGATAATGGATACCAATAATTCACATATGAAATCAATAATTCACATATATTTCTTCTTTCTAAAAGAATAGGCTTTTTGTTATTTTGGGGAGCAGTGTTTACCTACACATTTCACATAGGCCATACTATGAATTAACTTTAAAAAGATTTTCTGTCACCCATAGAATGTATGGAAGGGTCGGGCGTGGTGGCTCACACCTGTAATCCCAGCAATTCAGGAGGCCGAAGCAGGTGGATCACTTGAGGTCAGGAGTTTGAGATCAGTCTGGCCAACATGGTGAAACTCTATCTCTACTAAAAACAAAACAAAACAAAACAAAAATTAGCTGAGTGTGGTGGCAGGTGCCTTTAGTCCCAGCTACTTGGGAAGCTGAGGTGAAAGGATAGCTTGAATCCGGGAGGCAAAGGTTAAAGTGAGCTGAGATTGCATCACCTGCACTCCAGCCTGGGTGACAGAGCAAGACCCCATTTCAATGGGGAAAAAAAAAAAAATTATGGAGGCACGTAATTCATCAGAATAAGAGACAAAATGGAACATAAGTAGGAAAATTATGGCATGCAAGGTCTTAAGGTTAGCATTGAAATATTTAAAAATAAAAACAAGTTTAATTGTCACAATGATATGGTTACAAAAGTAAAAAAAATTAAATATAGTTACTCAATGACCATATATAACACTAATATATTTGTAACAGACATTTTATTCTCCAAGAAAAACTAGGAGTTTGCATAGAAAAATTATAAATGTGTGCCCTGTTTCCCT
Source organism: Macaca fascicularis (assembly GCF_037993035.2). Taxonomy (NCBI): domain Eukaryota; kingdom Metazoa; phylum Chordata; class Mammalia; order Primates; family Cercopithecidae; genus Macaca; species Macaca fascicularis. The sequence goes on along the minus strand of NC_088377.1, from coordinate 167,636,649 downwards.
AAAAGATAATATAAAACACAAAACACAAAGACAAATATGGGAATACTGAGTAAAATCTTAAGTAAGCATTGCAGTTGAAAACACACAGAAAAATGATAAATATAAGATCAAACTTAATTTTATTATAAGAAATGTAAATGGAATAAAGCTGAGTATTTAAAATACAGGTCAAATTAAAGTGTCTATAAATTATAATCTGCAAGAGAAACTTAAATGCAAAATGATAAAAATATTAAAAACATTCTATTAATCCATAATTAGATCACTCTCAAACAACTAGGGGTTTTATTTAACAATAAAAGTATAGGAACAAATTGTAGAAACCTGAGTTAATTAATGAAAACTATTTAACATGATTATTGTCATATAGTAAGCACTCCTTGTTTATGAACCATAATCTTGTAATACAAATGTGAATCAGAACAAGAGGAACTGAAATGTGGCTTTAACATTAGGAAATATACCACATAATTAGGCAGCACAAGACAATATTGTAAAAATGTTATTTATTATAAAATTAATGTAAATATGCCATGTAATCACAATCAAATCCCTATGGATGTTTCAGATATTTATTTTTCTGAGGTTTGGGGGAATAAAATTACTCTTTCTTCCTCCACTTAAACATAATTAAGCACATGCATTAAATTGCAATGATGACATTATTATTCAAAATATGAGGGCTGGATTCTAGAACTTGTCTTGTTTCTGAAACTAAAATAGGATTGTGAACTCTTTCCTCTTACATTGAAATTACTTATGTAGTTTCAAAGGGAAAAGCTGGATAACTAAGGGGATATAAATTGATGGAAGCAGGTCACAATGGAAGCAGAAAGGAAGTCAAGCAGCAACTTACAGTTCACGGAATGAAAGATCTATTTTGTTTAGGTTTCGAGGGGAAAAAATTAGACGTTTTAAGTTGAGATGATATGATCTGATTTACACTAAATCACGACTGCTTTCTTAATGATAGAATACAGTGTGTGTGGCGGGGAGGCAGGCAGTGAAAGAGTTGCAGTTGATTAAATGAGCTACATTTGTGGCTTTGGCTAGAATTACTGTAGTGGAGATAGTGATCAGTGGCTCAATTGGAATATATCTCAGAGTTATAAACATCAGGATTCAGCTGCAGATTGGATTTGAGGAATGAGAGATAGAGAACGATTTAGGAAACTCCAAGTTTTACTGAATTTAGATCTGAGAAACTAATGGATGATAGGGAACTCAACTGAGATAAACCTTGGATGGAACTGAAAAGTGTGTGTGTGCGTGTGTGTAAGGGAGGGAATAGTTCTACTCTAGCATTGCAGCGTTTGACGTACTAGACATCAAGCTGAAGTAGCAAGTAGATATGTGGATATATAGCGCTTAGACTCAGTGAAAGAGGGAATAACTAGTGATGTGAATTTGTGAGTCTTCAGTTTACACAAGTTGTTTTAAGCCTTAGATCTGGATGAGATCGTCTAAAGAAAGGATTGTCAGCAGAACAGAGGAACAGGTCTTTTTAAATTGACAGTTACGTATAAGTTACAGTCATTGGGTAGAAATATTGAGAAAGAGAGTACAATGAGGAGCAAAGAAAACAAGATGAGTGTAACCATGAAAGTATAAAGAAATGTTTCAAGTTAAAATTAAACATTAAAACATGCCAAATAATCATTGATGACCTCAACAATGTCTGTTTCAGTCATGTGCTAGATAAAGAGCCAAAATGGAGGGAGGTGAGGAGAGAATTAATGAAAATTCATAAAGTAAAATCAGTGAACATAATTAACTCTTTTGAAAAAGAGAAGATAAATGGGGAAAAGTATCAACGGAAGTTCTTTGGTTTTTGTTTCTAAATGAAATTATATACATATATGAGAAGAAAGCACCCTTGTATGCTGATGGAAATGGACAAGTAGGAAGATAAAAATGATGATGCTATTAAAAGGAGATAATTGCAGGAAAAAAACCCTCAGGAAGATGACAAGTGATGGAATTCAATAACCCAGAAAACTTCTGAACAATATATTTTGGCTGTATATCACCTTCAGAAGAAAGGAAAAAAAGAAAGTTATAAAGAAATAGTGAATTCTCAATTACAGATTTTGTGACTATTTTTAGCAATATAAGTTGGCATATTTTAGATTAGTTTCTGTGTATTTAAGGCAGCTAATAATGAAATATATCAATATGTTAATTTTAAACATAGAGAAAAGGGAAATTGGAATAAAGCTTGAGATGTTGAATTGGAATGAATGTATGTCTAATAAGATAGATGTAGATATAGATATAGATGATATAGATATATATGCATACAGTTGCTATTATGTTAGAAATTAAATATAACAAAGGAACCCATTTGTAGGGTCTTCCACCAGCTCAATGTTAGATAATTTGAAAATTTGAAAATCAAAATATAATGTTGTTAGTAGATTGAATAAAAATTTAAAAATCCATACATTTGCTCATAAACATTTTATGAATAAATAAATTGTTGTGAGGTAAATATAAGCTCTTCTGTACAGCAGAATCATGCAAAACTTGGAGAATATTTATTACCAGCCTCTGTAACTCCATCTCAAATGGATTTAGAAAGCCACTATTTTGTATTCATCATAGTAATAGTTAATTCACACAGTTAATAATTAATGAAAAAAATCATTGGGAATGTTTGATCTGAAACAGCTTTTTACATAGTCTCACGTACCTCTCACAATTCCTTATAGACTGAAAAGTAAAAATGAAACAAATAAAAAACAACAAAAACAAAACAATATTGCTACAATAACACCACAATGAATAGGATGGCAGATGCCATATTAACTAAGTAATCAAGGTTCGGGTCATCAGTCATGGTACAATCCAAAAATCTCCCCAGGATGATGAATTAAGAATAAAACATCATCTCTTGGTATTTCTACTAATAATTCCTGGTCTTTTTATATTCATGAGGAAACGTCAGAGAAACCAGAAAAATTGAGTGACTTTAAGAAAAAAAGAAAGAAAGAAAAAGAAAATTCTTGTCTATACTCTTTCAAATGTCAGATTCGTGACGACCAGATAAAGTATATTCAAGATTAAAGGAGACAAAATGCCATAGCAACTAAGTTCAATGTGCTATGCTGAATTTGATCTTCACCAAAATGTTGATATTTGGGGTTGGTGCATTATATTATAGTATTCTCTCAATGTTAACTAATTTTTAAATTGTGTTTAAGCAATTGTGTTCAAACTTGAAATAAATAAATATACACTAAACTATTAAGTAGTAATAGAATATCACACTTGTAATTTACTCTCAAATGGAAGAAAGAGAGAACCCAAATGTTAGACATAATCAACGAATCACAATATATTAACCTTATATAGATCAAGATATTAAATATCCAACTATGAAACAAACAGAAAACTTTTTAGGACAATTGGGGACATGTTGACACTGACCAGATATTTAATTACCATTAAAGTAATATTATAATTTTCTTAATAATTAAGTATTATATAACATAAATAATTCTTATTCTTTAGAGATATCCTAAATCATTTACAGTGAAACATATGTGATATTAGACCTTCACTTCCAATGTTCCAGAGAAAGGAACTTATTGGTTGGGGTATCAGTGAAATAAGATAGACCATTAAATAATAATTGCTTAAAGTGAAGACTGTTACATGAGAGGGTATTTTGCTTTTGTCACTACTTCTTTATATATTTAAATTTTCTGTAATAAAAGTTTTACACATTTTAAGAAATTTATTGTGAATTCATAAAGTTTACCATGGAATATTATTTATAAAATATCAAATGGCATATCAAATGCATATTTTTGGAGAATCCATTTTTTAGTTTAGTTTAATTTTATTGTGGTGAAAGCAACTTAATGTGAACCCTACTGTCTTAACAAATTTTTATGAGTACAATAAAATATTGTGAGCTATAGGCACCATGTTGTACAGCAGATCTCTAGGACAGATTCATCTTGCATAATTGAGATTTATGCCTATTGATTAACAACACTCCATTTCTCTTGGCAACCCCTGCTCTTGGTAACCACTGTTCCATTCTCTGCATCTATGAGTTGGATTAGTTTGGATAACTCACACAAGTGGGATCATGAGGTATTTGTCATTTTGTGACTCGTTTATTTTGGTTAGCACAATGTCATCCAGGTTCACCAAGGTTGGTGCATATTGCAGAATTTCCTTCTCTTTAAAAGGTGAGTAAAATTTCATTGTACGTGTATATCATATTTTATGCATTCATTCATCAATGGACATTTAGGTTGTTTCCATATCTTGGCTATTGTGAATAATGCTGCAATAAACATGGGCAGCACTCTTCAAGTTCGTGATTTCAATTATTTTGCATAAGTAACAAAAAAGTGGAATTGCTGAATCATATGGTAGTTCCATTTTTCAATTTTTTGAGGATACTCTAAACTGTTTTCTATACCTGCTGTGCCATTTTGTTTTCGCATCAACAGTGCACAAGAAGTTCCAATTTCCCCACATCCTCTCCAAAACTTTTCTCTCTCTGTTTTTTCTTAAGACAGAGTTTCTCTCTTATTGCCCAGGCTGGAGTGCAATGGCGCCATCTCAGCTCACCACAAACTTTGCCTCCCAGGTTCAAGCAATTCTCCTGCCTCAGCCTCCCTAGTAGGTGGGATTACAGGCATGCACCACCACTCTGGCTAGTTTTGTATTTTTAGTAGAAACGGGGTTTCTCCATGTTGGTCAGGCTGGTCTCGAACTCCTTATCTCAGGTGATCCGCACACCTCAGCCTCCCAAAGTTTTGGGATTACAGGAGTGAGCCACTGCGCCTGGACTTTTTTTTTTTTTTCCCAACCATTCTCACCAGTGTGAGGTAATGTGTGTGTGTGTGTGTGTGTGTGTGTGTGTGTGTGTGGTTTTTAACCAGTGTTTTCCTGATGATTACTGCTGTTGAACATATTTTTATATACCTGTCAGTTATTTGGATACCTTCTTTGGAGAGACATCTATAAGCCTTTAGACCACTTCTTAGGCTATTGAACTGTAGGATTACCATGCATATTTTGAAAATTAATCCTTTATTAGATACCAGGCTTGCAAATATGTTTCCCCATTCCATGAATTTTCTTTTCATTCTGATGATTATTTCCTTTGCTGTGTGGAACTTTTGGAACTTTTGAAGTTTGATATAATCTCACTTATTTAGTTTTGCTTTTGTTATCTGTGCTTTTGGTATCCTAGCCAAAAAAATCATTGCTGAGATCAATATCAAGGAGCTTGTCTGTACATTTTATTCTAGGATTTTTACAATTTCAGGTCTTATATTTAGATCTTTAATCCATTTTAGGTTAATTTTTTATATGATTATAAAGGTCAAATTTTATTCTTTTACATGTGAATATCCAGTTTACTCAGCTTCATTTATTGAAAAGACTATCCTTTCTCCATTGTGCATTTTTGGTATCCTTGTTAAAGATCAGTTGACTGTATATGCATTTGTTTCTGACTCTATTTTGTTGCATTGGTCTATATGTGTGTATTTACACCAGTACTGTATTTCAAATTACTATAGCTTTGTAATATATTTTTGAAATCAGGAGGTGTGATGCCTCCAGGTTTGTTCTTCATTGACAAGACTTCTTTAAAAACCTGTTGACACCAATAAATGTATTCAGTAACATTGCAAGAAACAAAATCAACACACAAAATAAGTTGCATTTCTGTACACTAATTAACTATTTCAAAAGTAATTTAGGAAAATAACCCCATGTACTAGCACCAAAAGGAATAAAATACTTAGGAAAAATTAAACTGCAGAGATGAAAAACTTATATACTGAAAATCACTAAAGAATGATCAAGGAAATTAAAGAAGACACAAACAAATAAAAAGGCTGTGTTCATAGATTGGAAGATTTAATATTGTTAAAATATCCATACTACCCAAAACAATTCAATGCAATCCCAGTAAAAATCCCAATGGCCATTTTTTTTAGAGAAATGGAGAATGTCATTTTTTTAGAGAAATAGAGAATGCATTTAATGCAGTAATTTATATTTTGAAAAAATATGACAGCCTAAGTAGTCTGCTTTAGATAACCTTTCTTTACTCCACATACTTTAAATTCCTTCTTCCTCTCCTAAGCTTTTAAAATTTCACAAGGTGAAGAATATGATTTCCCCCATTTTCTGATGGTCAAATAACCTGTGTGTTTGTTTAGCTTCTTGGTTCCTATTAGTTTTTAGCCCTGAGTTGGTGACTTCGTTGAGTATCGATGGAGCAGCAGGGGGAGGGAGGTAGTGTAACAGTTGCTAAGATTATGGAACTCAACGGGTAAAACTTGATTTTAAAACAAATCTCTGAATTATTACTCAGTGTATAGCCTTTTGACCCTATAAACGAGAGCCTATGGCCTATAATGATTTATAAGGAACAAATTACACCAACATTATGATAGAACTGAGAATGATTTATTACTCCTCTGAAACCACAAGATGGGATTCTCTCAAAATCAATTTCTGCAATTTCTCTAACTGAACACAGATTTTTTTTTCATGTTTTGAATTTCAGATTAAATTTTAAATGACAGAATTTCATTAGTATCCTTAATCAAGATATTCTTAGTGATAGCTTCCAAGCTTGCATAGTGACTATTCAGTCATGTAATACAAAATATTATGAATACTTTCATGTTTTAAACAGTTTTCACATTTCCCCCTCTCTTTCTCCACACACATACATTCTCTTATAACCATATCTTTAAATGCTATCATTTTGTACAATCACAATACCATCGTGAATCAATATTGACGTATAAAAAGACATAAAGCTGCCAATGTAATGGATTTATCTGAAAGTGTAGCAATATAATACCTATTTAATTCAATGGAACATACTAACACCTAGAGAAATGTTACTGACTCATTGGTATCAAAACACTCAGATGTGTGGAGGACTGTTAATGCGTTTGGTGACATATCATTGATGTTCAAATAAAGATAACGGTGATTGGTTTTCTGTTTCACAAACTAGACAACTTCATATATTCTTAAATAGAGCAATAATTTATGTCATGTTGAAGTCTATTGTTGATTAATTCATCTCCCCCTCACCCATCCAATTCTCACACTGTTGATCCACTCTTCATTGGGAATACATGATCCTGATGGGCGATAATAAATTCATATTTTAGTTGTTCAAACAAAATTTTTCTTACCTCTGAGAACAGAAAAATATGTAAACAAATTTTGATGAATGAAAATATGATTTTTCTCAACTACTTGAAGCAGAGAAATTAATGGAAAATATCTATATCTGAGGTAAGCAAAATTATGATGTTAATAAAAAGCCTCACATCTTAAAGTACGGTAGGGAGTGGAAGAGTAAGTAATGATGTATGTCATGGCATCAAAGCCATATTACAGAGCTATAGATAAATCTCACTATCATTCAAATAGCATTTAAGAATTTATTCATTAATTATGGCAAAAGTGTTTTACTCGAGTATTCAAAATATAGTAGAACTTCATCATAAACTTTGTGTTTAGCACAAAATATAGTGGAACAAAGAGAAATTCTAAAATCAGAAACTTATAAAATAAAAGCATGCATACTGATATCAACATAATGATGTAATATTGTTATCCTCATTTATGAATATTGGTACTGTCTATCACCACCCCCTACAAAATAGCTGCATTCTATTTTCTAAATATGTCCACCGGCACTTCAAAAATCAGCTAGAACTTTTTTCCCACTTGATGGGAATAAATGTTGTCAATTAATTTTATAAAAGTATATTATACTAAGTATAATATTATCAGTAGGACAATTATGTAGAAAATTATATTCAGAAAAATTAAAATAACATTATTATTTATTTAGTAGTTCTTTTATCAAAGAGAAGTTAGGAATTTCATTTATTTGGGAACCTGAATACTTATAGGACTGCTTTCTCTGAGTTACAATTTTATTTTAAATTTCTCTGTAATGGATTCAGATTAATGATGGCATAATAAAATGACAGTGTATAACCACATATAGTCATATCTGATTTTTAAATTAACATGGCCTAATTGAAATAATATAACTAGCCTCACAGCAATCAAATATAGTTAGATTAAGTATTCTCTACAATTATACTATCTCAAAGGGTACTGAGACAACAGTATACCAAGGTATTTTCTGTGACAATTAAATTCAAGAAGCTAAGAAAAAGGGTTTACTCTGAAGAAACAAAAGAATGCATTCCAAGTCTCTCCATCCAAAAAGTAAGCTTTTTGAAAGCAATTCTACCCGACAGCTTGTGCTTTCTCTGCTGACTGCATGCAGACTTGCTGCTGTTAGCTATTTAAGAAGCCTTTTGGGACATTTTTTCTTTTTCTTTTTTTTATTTTTTATTATTTATTTATTTATTTATTTATTTATTTATTTATTTATTTATTTTTTGAGTCCGAGTCTCGCTCTGTCCCCCAGGCTGGAGTGCAGTGGCAAGCTCCGCCTCCCGGGTTCACGCCATTCTCCTGCCTCAGCCTCCCAAGTAGCTGGGACTACAGGAGCCCATCACCACGCTCGGCTAATTTTTTGTATTTTTTAGTAGAGACAGGGTTTCACTGTGTTAGCCAGGGTGCTCTCGATCTCCTGACTTCGTGATCGGCCCGCCTTGGCCTCCCAAAGTGCTGGGATTACAGGCGTGAGCCACCGCGCCCGGCTGGAGCATTTTTCTTAAATTTGCTGTGTGAAACCTCTGCCATCCTAAAATAAGATTATACAAATGCCTCTTTGAACTGTGATTGACCACCAGCGGATAAAACTTCCTCCTGCGTGACTAGTTCAGGGGCACCAGAACAGAATTCCACAAATTTCAAAGGATATAAAGAAAAAAAACCTTCTGAAGCAAACAAGTCTAGCTACTTAAAAAGCCTCTCTATTCCTTCCAGAATATGGATTTTTATGTTTTTCGTATTAGCAGAATGCATAGTCAATCTTTAAACAAGTTCACCTTGAGTAATCAAGGATTCTATGGGGAATACAGTGGTTACATTGATATATGCTTTTGTATTTGCTGTATGCAAATAACCTACTTATTTCCTCTTATTTTGATATTTGTTGCTGCTTCTTGTTTTTGACTTTGGAAGAATTACAATTTGGAGACTTAATTCTCCTAGGTAACATTTCTGCAATTATTACAGTTTTGTAGCAGATATAGGAATTCATCTTGTGTTTAGTTGCTGAGGCCAAATTTTAAGTAGTTGTGAGAAATATAGTGAGTAACAAGCCTCTATTGTATCTATGACTGAAAACTCTTAAAAATAATATGTCATTATTAAGTATGAATAAAAGGCAAGATACATAAAAACACAAAATATACCAATATGCCATCTACACAGAAACTTCAGCTATTGTAGATCTTTACTTAATCTTATTGATTTAAATTTTCTTTAAAAATATATTTTCTTTCTTAGTCTACCATTTATTTTCCTTTCTCTTCCTTCACTTTCTTTTCTATTATATCCCCTTTCACTTCCTTTATTTCTGTTTTCTTTTTCTGCACAAACATAGTAGCCAAACAGCCTAGGGCTCATTTGAGGAACATGCAGGTGATACTTTCTTTAAGTTTTCCTGCATAAAGTCTTAGGACAGGTTTGGCACCATCAAAGCAGTTGACTATGTGATTGTTACAAATTTATGTTTGACTTTTTTCCTAGGCACTCTTTTTAGATCTGCACATCGTTAGTGGGTGTGTTTGTGTTGATTCTGTTTACATACGCATGAAAAATTAACACTATGCAATGCAGAAGAGACTATTTACCCATCGGTGTACAGATAAGTCATCCTAAAGTAAAAATAATGTTCTTCTTCATGGAAAATTTTGACCACTTGCTTCTACTTTCTTCTAATCTCAGTGAGTTTATTTTTCTCATATATATATATATATATATATATATATGTTTTTTTTATATATATATGTTTTATATATATATTTTGGAAAACAAGCTTCTAAATCACACAGGCCTTTTTGTGGTAGATGTCTTATTTTCCACTTTTAAGACCAATAATTTTGTTGTAATAGGTCTCTTAAAATTAAATATAATATCACTTTTATCCTTCATTGCAAGGAGTAAGTCTAGAGAAAATTTAACTCAAATGTATAAGTTATTTATAGTTTTGTTAAAAAGAAATCTGGAAATGGTTGGAGTTGATAATGAAAAAGAAACCTTGAGGACATTTAAGATTGAATATTGATTGAAGAATTTTATTTTTATAATTTGTATATTTATTTTTGATAAAACCAATGTTATTTTCAAAAGCAATTTGAGTGTCTATTTTCTTCTACAGGGGGGGTCCAAATCCTATGGAAATGAAAAAATCAGATATCATGCTTTACTTGAAAGAGAAAACATTTTAAGAAAGGATTCAAGCAAGAAGACAAATTTTTCAATACAACACATAGAGACTATAAAAACCAGATACATGTGATACATAAGTTTTAGTACTATTGTTAAATAATATAGATTTGTTAATAATGTGTTATGTAAGGAAAATATTTCTTTATAATATAAGATGATAATATAACTTAATTTGACAAATTTCACTTTATAAGTAGAATGATTTAAAATATATAGGTAAAATAGAAGCTAATGAATAAAATTAATAATTTGAATAGCTCAATAAACCAATTTCCTTTAGAATTAGTAGATATAAATATATATTAAGTCACAGAGAAAATCTCAAAAATTCAAAAAATTGACTTTTTGTGGGCCATATTTTGTCCAAGAGTTAAGAATATAAAATATTTTAAAATTATACCTGAAAAACAAACACTTTAGAAAATTAAGTTTAAAAAAATAGAGAATAATAAAAATATTTCAAATAACTTGTAGGCAAAAGATAAAAGAGACATGCTATTATAAACAACTTAGAAAGAATAATAACAAGCTAGAATATGGAGCTGAAGAAGTTGTGGTAGATTAATGAGAGTCACAAATTCTTGACATTCTCCCTACAAGAAGTAGAATTTATGAATCTGATTGCTTTGGTCATAATGCAGTGATGAAGCTATACCCATCTGGCATTTTTACTTTCTATCACTTGGAACATTCCCTGCTGGGGAAGCCAAGCTCCTTGTTAGGTGACTCATGACCTAAGACTATTGTATTAGGCCATTCTTGCATTGCTTAAATAAAGAAATATTTAAGACTGAGTAAGATATAAAGAAAAGCAGTGTGATAGGCTCATGGTTCTGCAGGCTTTACAGGAGGCATGGTGCTGGCATCTGGTTAACTTCTGGGGAGGCCTCAGGAAGCTTGCAATCAAGGTAGAAGGCAAAGGGGAAAGCATGGATGTCACATGACCAGAGCAGGAACAAGAGAGAGAGTGGGGAAGGAGGTGCCACACACTTTTAAATGACCACATCTAATGAGAACTCACTCACTATTGCAAAGACAACACCAAGCCATGAGGGATCCATCCCCATTACCCAAACAGCTGCCATTAGTTCTTACCTGCAGCACTGGAGATGAAAATTTCACATAAGATTTTAGCAGGAACGGAGATCCAAACTGTATTTACTCTCATGATGTGGGAAACAAGAACATGGAAAAGCCTTAGAGAATAAGATGCCATAGGAAGGGAGAGACACTAAGGAAGCAGTCATATGAGTGCAAAAGGTAACTTGGAAGTTGACCCTTCAGATGCAACTGAGCTCTTATCAAATTTCTGACCAAAATGACTAAAATAATTATTTTAGGAACTTAAGTCCCTAAAACAATAACTTATTTTAGTTATTTTGGTTGGTCAGAAGTTTAGGTCTTGGGGCAGCTCAAAGCACAAACATTTGATTTAAATAAATGTGTTGGAAATATAAAATGTTGAAAATACAAAATATTGAAAACACTTGACTTTATTTCAATTTCTGGAAAAGAGAAAAAGTAACATGCTAAAAGAAAACCTTAAAATAAAATAAAAAGTGTGCAAAACAAGGAAACAAATATTCTTTGAATATTAAATTTAATGGAAAAAATTAAAAAGAATTCCTTTGAAAGGTTAATAAAATTAACTAGCTTGGTAAATCTGGGCAAGTAATGGAAAGATACAGTAGCATTAGAAACAGTTCTTCTCTCTATATATTAAAACAATTCTAAAACAATTTTATTTATCAATTCCTTGCAATAATTTAAAAAATCATATCTAATAAATGGATTTTATATAATTTTTAATTAGAATTAAACTCAAGAAGAAATAAAATTCTAAATAGTATCCACAGAAGAAATGTAAAATAATTTCTCATGACATAACTTCTATAAGATGGAATTGAAAGAAATTAAGAAGCAGATACATATTATATCTTTTGAGTTTGCATGTCACTCTTTGCTAATCATCTTTTATCAAGCCCCATAGACTGCTTTCCATCTTGAGTACTCCAAATATGCAATCTTTTTTCTCTCTTATTCCATCATATCAAAACTGCTGTATAAAAGGCATTACTCATGAATTCTTGGCCAAGGCTGATGTCCAAAACGTTATTTCCTATGTCGTCTTCTAGGATTCATATAGTTTGAGGTCTAAAATTTAAATCTCTAATCCATCTTAAGTTTTGTATATGGTGAAAGGTAGGGGTCCAGTTTCATTCTTCTGCTTATGGCTGGCCAGTTCTCCCTGTACCATTTATTGAATAGGGAGTCTTTTCCCCATTGCTTATTTTTATTAAAGTTATCAAAGATCACGTGGTTGTAGGTAAGCGACTTTATTTCTGGGTTCTCTCTTCTGTTTCATTGGTCTATGTGTCAGTTTTTGTATAAGTACCATGTTGTTTTGGTCATTGTAGCCACATACTATAGTTTGAAGTTGGGTAATACGATGCCTCTGGCTTTGTTCTTATTGCTTAGGATTGCTTTGGCTATTTATGCTTTTTGTTGATTCCATATGAATTTCAGAATAGTTTTTTCTAATTCTGTGAAAAATGATGTTAGTAGTTTGATAATGATAGTGTTGAATTTGTAAATTGGTTTGGGCAGTATGACCATTTTAACAATATTGATTCTTTCAATCCAGTAGCATGTAATTTTTGTGGTTGTTGTTGTTGTTGTTGTTTCATTTGCTTGTGCTGTCTCTGATTTCTTTCAGCAGTATTTTGTAGCTCACCATGTAGAGATCTTTCACTTCCTTGGTTAAGTGTATTCCTAGATTTTTTTTCTGCTATTGTAAATGGGATTGCACACTTCATTTGTCTGTTAGCTTTAACATTATTGGTGTACAGAACTTCTAATTTTTTGTGCTTCAATTTTATATCTTGAAACTTTACTGAAGTCATTTATCAGTTCTAGGAGCCTTTTTGCAGTCTTTAGTGCTTCTAGGCAGAGAATCATGACATCAGCGAAGAGAGATAATTTGACTTCTTTTTCTATTTGGATGCCTTTTATTTCTTTATGTTGCCAGATTTCTCTGGCTAAGACTTTCAGTATTATGTCGAATAGGAGTGGTGAGAGTGGGCATTCTTGTTTTGTTCCTGCAGAATGGGAGAGGATATCCACAAACTATGTGTCTGACAAAAGTTTAACATAAAGAATCTATGAGAAACTTAATTCAATAAACAAAAAACAAGTAATCCCATTAAAAATGGGCAAAGGACATCAACAGACACTTCTCAAAAAAAAGGCAAATAAGTGTGCAAGAATATATTAAAAATACTTTGACATCATTAATCATCAGAGAAATGCAAATGAAAACCACAATGAAATACCATCTTACACCTGTCAGAATGGCTGTCATTGCAAAGTCAAAAAATAACAGATGCTGACGAGCTTATGGAGAAATGGGAAGGCTTATACACTCTTAGTGGGAATGTGAAGTAATTCAGCACTGTGGAAACTATGAAGACTTCTCAAAGTGCTTAAAACAGAACTACTATTTCACCCAGTAATCACATTACTGGGTACATATCCAAAGGAAAAATAAATAATTCTACCAAAAAGCCATACGCACTTGTATGTTCATTGCTGCACTATTCATAATAGCAAAGACATGGAATCAACCTGGGTGCCTATCAATGGTGAATTAGATAAAGAAAACGTGGTACATGACACCATGGAATACTATGCAGCCATAAAAAGAATGAAATTGGCCAGGCGTGGTGTCTCACGCCTGTAATCCTGGCACTTTGGGAGGCCAAGGTGGGCAGATCACAAGATCATGGGGTTTCCAGACCATCCTGGCTAACATAGTGAAATGCTGTTTCTCTTAAAAATACAAAAAAATTAGCCGGGCGTGGTGGCGGGCGCCTGTAGTCCCAGCCACTCAGGAGGCTGAGGCAGGAGAATGGCGTTAACCGGAAAGGCGGAGCTTGCAGTGAGACGAGATCGCACCACTGCACTCCAGCCTGGGCGACAGAGCAAGACTCTGTCTCAAAAAAAAAAAAAAAAAAAAAAAAAGGAGTGAAATCATGTCCTTTGCAGCAATGTGGATACAACTGGGTACCAATATTCTTTTCTTTTCTTTCTTTCTTTTTTTTTTTTTTTTTGAGAGTCTCACTCTGTCACCCAGGCTGGAGTGCAGTGGCAAGATCTCAGCTCACTGCAAACTCTGCCTCTGGGGTTCAGGCAATTCTCCTGCCTCAGCCTCCCGAGTAGCTGGGACTACAGGTGCCCGCCACCATGCCACTGGGGGCCAATATTCTAAGTGAATTAGTGCAGGAATACTGCATGTTCTCATATATAAGTGGGAGCTAAACACTGTGTACACATGAACATATAGATGGGAACAATAGACACTGGAGAATACTAGAGGGGAGAGGGTGGGACAAGGGCTGAAACACGACCTCCTGGACACTATGGTTACAACCTGGGTGATGGGATCGGTTGTACCCCAAACCTCAGCATCAGGCAATATATTCACGTAACAAAACTGCATGTGTACACCCTGATTCAAAAATAAAATTTGAAATTATAAGAAGTAAGCAAAAGGCATTACTAAGGTAAGAAACACAAATGGTAGATGAAAAAGTAATGTTTTAACATAAAACTATCAGCAATGCCGTCATGTAGCAACTGCAACAAAAAGCAGTTTTGATTTCAAAAAAGATTCATCAAAAAGTTCTGCTTTATGGGGAACAGAGATTATATTACATTTTTTTGATAAATCTACAGTGTCTGTCTTAAAAGAAGTACATTTTAGCTATTGTCTCATGGGAATTGTCTTATAAAGCAATGTTAGGCAAAGTTTTGTATGTGGTCCTGCATAGTGACTAAAGTCCTATGCATATATCCAGGAGGATGCTAGACTAGAAGCAAGTAACTTGAAAACCCAGATTCAATGTAAATATCTGAATTTTAGAATTACAACCTCAACTAAGAAGTCTGACTACAGTTTTGACATAGAATCCTGTCCCCCACTAACACACAGACACACACCTGGCAAATAGAAGTGGACACAATAAAAGTGTAAGTAGTAAAATTCATTTGGAAACTTCAGGGTTATATATGCTTAAATAATACTTTTTATTACAAGATATCCTAGCAATTCAATACGCTAATACAATTTGTGCATTACTTTTAGAAAGCATGTAGGTTACAATGTTTTTCAACCGCGTTCACTCATTTTCTCCAATGCTAGACTTTAGAAAGGCTAATGTAAAGAAGATAACGGATGCAAAAGTGACAATTTTTGAAATAAAATTTTAGCTATGCAGCTGATTAATATCTCTGTGTTTTTCAATGGCAAAATGGGTATAAGTAAAAACTACCTGATGGGACTGTGATTAGGATTAAAAAGAATGAGCTTAAACTTTTTATCAGAGTTTGACCCTGAGTAACTATATAAATAAATGACATTTATAATTATTATTAAGTATTATTATCCACAATTTAAAAATAGATATTCTTTATAAAATGTTTCTCTCGCAGATATACACAAAATATAGCTAAAATTATATACGTATGTTTGAGTAGAATTTTCAAAGGGCTTTAGCATGTATTAATTATTTCTTTCTGGAAACAACTTTCTGAATTATGGTTATTATTATAGCTTACATATAATATAAGAACACTGAAATTTAAAGAAGTTGTAAGTTACTTAAGATCAAGAATCTATTATGTAGTTGTATTTGTCTGCTCTCACACTGCTATAAAGAACTACCTGAGACTGGATAACTTATGAAGACTACCTGAGAGACTGGGTAATTTATGATGAAAAGAGGTTTAATTAACTGGTGGTTCCACAGGCTGTAGAGGAAGCATGGCTGGGAGGCCTCAGGAAACTTGTAATCATGGCAGAAGGCAAAAGGGAAGCAAGTATGTCTTACTATGGCAGAGCAGGAGAGAGAGAGAAGGGGAAGGTGCTACACATTTTTAAACAACCAGATCTGGTGAGAACTCTCACACTATCATGAGAACAGCAAGGGGAAAACCTGCCCCTATGATTCAATCACCTCCCACCAGGTCTCTCCCTCAACATTGGGAATTACAATTCCGCATAAGATCTGGGTGGGGACAGAGAGCCAAACCATATCAGTAGTGGAGTTGCTATTCACTTGTAGTCTAATAACATCAATGCTCAAATTCCTTCCTCTGTAAGATATCTTAATACTCCAGAAGGCATATAAGCAAACACATATGTAAAGATATCCAAACACCTGAGTACATGTAATTTTATTTCAAGCAATCCCTGCCATTTTTATCTATATTTTAGATCCAATATTTATAAAATTATATACATCCTATGTGACAGGATACTTTTGGCTTCTTGAATGAACGTGCTATTATTATGTATGATCTAGATTCAAAATTCAGGTTTACAACAAATATATCTGATTAAATATTGGCATACTTAATCAGTAGTCTTAATTATGTATTCGACTAGCTCTAAATCCAAAGTTTTAAGTGTTGTGAAAGGTATAAAATTATTCATCAAAGTGACTTTAAGGATCATTTAAAATTATCCAATTAAACAGTATGTGGAGACTACTTTGCTAAGAGTTTATACTTATAAAATGTAAATATTTAAATATAAATAGCCTTTACACATGCTTTAATACTATCATTTATAAAAAATACTGATGGTATTTTACGCAAGTGAAAAATCTTATTTTTTTTTTTTATTTATTTATTTATAATTATTATACTTTAAGTTGTAGGGTACATGTGCATAACGTGCAGGTTTGTTACATATGTATACTTGTGCCATGTTGGTGTGCTGCACCCATCACCGTGTCATTTACATCAGGTATAAATCCCAATGCAATCCCTCCCCCCTCCCCCCTCCCCATGATAGGCCCCGGTGTGTGATGTTCCCCTTCCTGAGTCCAAGTGATCTCATTGTTCAGTTCCCACCTATGAGTGAGAAAATGAGGTGTTTGGTTTTCTGTTCTTGTGATAGTTTGCTAAGAATGATGGTTTCCAGCTGCATCCATGTCCCTACAAAGGACACAAACTCATCCTTTTTTATGGCTGCATAGTATTCCATGGTGTATATGTGCCACATTTTCTTAATCCAATCTGTCACTGATGGACATTTGGGTTGATTCCAAGTCTTTGCTATTGTGAATAGTGCCACAATAAACATACGTGTGCATGTGTCTTTATAGCAGCATAATTTATAATCCTTTGGGTATATACCCAGTAATGGGATGGCTGGGTCATATGGTACATCTAGTTCTAGATCCTTGAGGAATCGCCATACTGTTTTCCATAATGGTTGAACTAGTTTACAATCCCACCAACAGTGTAAAAGTGTTCCTATTTCTCCACATCCTCTCCAGCACCTGTTGTTTCCTGACTTTTGAATGATTGCCATTCTAACTGGTGTGAGATGGTATCTCATTGTGGTTTTGATTTGCATTTCTCTGATGGCCAGTGATGATGAGCATTTTTTCATGTGTCTGTTGGCTGTATGAATGTCTTCTTGTGAGAAATGTCTGTTCATATCCTTTGCCCACTTTTTGATGGGGTTGTTTGTTTTTTTCTTGTAAATTTGTTTGAGTTCTTTGTAGGTTCTGGATATTAGCCCTTTGTCAGATGAGTAGATTGCAAAAATTTTCTCCCATTCTGTAGGTTGCCTGTTCACTCTGATGGTAGTTTCTTTTGCTGTGCAGAAGCTCTTTAGTTTAATTAGATCCCATTTGTCAATTTTGGCTTTTGCTGCCATTGCTTTTGGTGTTTTAGACATGAAGTCTTTGCCCATGCCTATGTCCTGAATGGTACTACCTAGGTTTTCCTCTAGGATTTTTATGGTATTAGGTCTAACATTTAAGTCTCTAATCCATCTTGAATTAATTTTTGTATAAGGAGTAAGGAAAGGATCCAGTTTCAGCTTTCTACTTATGGCTAGCCAATTTTCCCAGCACCATTTATTAAATAGGGAATCCTTTCCCCATTTCTTGTTTCTCTCAGGTTTGTCAAAGATCAGATGGCTGTAGATGTGTGGTATTATTTCTGAGGACTCTGTTCTGTTCCATTGGTCTATATCTCTGTTTTGGAACCAGTACCATGCTGTTTTGGTTACTGTAGCCTTGTAGTATAGTTCGAAGTCAGGTAGCGTGATGCCTCCAGCTTTGTTCTTTTGACTTAGGATTGTCTTGGAGATGCGGGCTCTTTTTTGGTTCCATATGAACTTTAAAGCAGTTTTTTCCAATTCTGTGAAGAAAGTAATTGGTAGCTTGATGGGGATGGCATTGAATCTATAAATTACCTTGGGCAGTATGGCCATTTTCATGATATTAATTCTTCCTATCCATGAGCATGGTATGTTCTTCCATTTGTTTGTGTCCTCTTTTATTTCACTGAGCAGTGGTTTGTAGTTCTCCTTGAAGAGGTCCTTTACATCCCTTGTAAGTTGGATTCCTAGGTATTTTATTCTCTTTGAAGCAATTGTGAATGGAAGTTCATTCCTGATTTGGCTCTCTGTTTGTCTGTTACTGGTGTATAAGAATGCTTGTGATTTTTGCACATTAATTTTGTATCCTGAGACTTTGCTGAAGTTGCTTATCAGCTTAAGGAGATTTTGGTCTGAGACAATGGGGTTTTCTAAATATACAATCATGTCATCTGCAAAGAGGGACAATTTGATTTCTTCTTTTCCTAACTGAATACCCTTGATTTCTTTCTCTTGCCTAATTGCTCTAGCCAGAACTTCCAACACTATGTTGAATAGGAGTGGTGAGAGAGGGCATCCCTGTCTTGTGCCAGTTTTCAAAGGGAATTTTTCCAGTTTTTGCCCATTCAGTATGATATTGGCTGTGGGTCTGTCATAAATAGCTCTTATTATTTTGAGGTACGTTCCATCAATACCGAATTTATTGAGCGTTTTTAGCATGAAGGGCTGTTGAATTTTGTCAAAAGCCTTTTCTGCATCTATTGAGATAATCATGTGGTTCTTGTCTTTGGTTCTGTTTATATGCTGGATTATGTTTATTGATTTGCGAATGTTGAACCAAACTTGTTTCCCAGGGATGAAGCCCACTTGATCATGGTGGATAAGCTTTTTGATGAGTTGCTGAATCCGGTTTGCCAGTATTTTATTGAGGATTTGTGCATCGATGTTCATCAGGGATATTGGTCTAAAATTCTCTTTTTTTGTTGTGTCTCTGCCAGGCTTTGGTATCAGGATGATGTTGGCCTCATAAAATGAGTTAGGGAGGATTCCCTCTTTTTCTATTGATTGGAATAGTTTCAGAAGGAATGGTACCAACTCCTCCTTGTACCTCTGGTAGAATTCAGCTGTGAATCCATCTGGTCCTGGACTTTTTTTGGTTGGTAGGCTATTAATTATTGCCTCAATTTCAGAGCCTGCTATTGGTCTATTCAGGGATTCAACTTCTTCCTGGTTTAGTCTTGGGAGAGTGTAAGTGTCCAGGAAATTATCCATTTCTTCTAGATTTTCCAGTTTATTTGCGTAGAGGTGTTTATAGTATTCTCTGATGGTAGTTTGTATTTCTGTGGGGTCGGTGGTGATATCCCCTTTATCATTTTTTATTGCATCGATTTGATTCTTCTCTCTTTTCTTCTTTATTAGTCTGGCTAGTGGTCTGTCAATTTTGTTGATCTTTTCAAAAAACCAACTCCTGGATTCATTGATTTTTTGGAGAGTTTTTTGTGTCTCTATCTCCTTCACTTCTGCTCTGATCTTAGTTATTTCTTGCCTTCTGCTAGCTTTTGAATGTGTTTGCTCTTGCTTCTCTAGTTCTTTTAATTGTGATGTTAGAGTGTCAATTTTAGATCTTTCCTGCTTTCTCTTGTGGGCATTTAGTGCTATAAATTTCCCTCTACACACTGCTTTAAATGTGTCCCAGAGATTCTGGTATGTTGTATCTTTGTTCTCATTGGTTTCAAAGAACATCTTTATTTCTGCCTTCATTTCGTTATATACCAAGTAGTCATTCAGGAGCAGGTTGTTCAGTTTCCATGTAGTTGAGCGGTTTTGATTGAGTTTCTTAGTCCTGAGTTCTAGTTTGATTGCACTGTGGTCTGAGAGACAGTTTGTTATAATTTCTGTTCTTGTACATTTGCTGAGGAGTACTTTACTTCCAATTACGTGGTCAATTTTGGAGTAAGTACAATGTGGTGCTGAGAAGAATGTATATTCTGTTGATTTGGGGTGGAGAGTTCTATAGATGTCTATTAGGTCTGCTTGCTGCAGAGATGAGTTCAATTCCTGGATATCCTTGTTAACTTTCTGTCACGTTGATCTGTCTAATGTTGACAGTGGAGTGTTGAAGTCTCCATTATTATTGTATGGGAGTCTAAGTCTCTTTGTAAGTCTCTAAGGACTTGCTTTATGAATCTGGGTGCTCCTGTATTGGGTGCATATATATTTAGGATAGTTAGCTCTTCCTGTTGAATTGATCCCTTTACCATTATGTAATGGCCTTCTTTGTCTCTTTTGATCTTTGATGGTTTAAAGTCTGTTTTATCAGAGACTAGTATTGCAACCCCCGCTTTTTTTTGTTCTCCATTTGCTTGGTAAATCTTCCTCCATCCCTTTATTTTGAGCCTATTTATGTCTCTGCATGTGAGATGGGTCTCCTGAATACAGCAGACTGATGGGTCTTGACTCTTTATCCAGTTTGCCAGTCTGTGTCTTTTAATTGGAGCATTTAGTCCATTTACATTTAAGGTTAAGATTGTTATGTGTGAACTTGATCCTGCCATTATGATATTAATTGGTTATTCTGCTCGTTAGTTGATGCAGTTTCTTCCTAGCCTCGATGGTCTTTACATTTTGGCATGTTTTTGCAATGGCTGGTACCGGTTGTTCCTTTCCATGTTGAGTGCTTCCTTCAGGGTCTCTTGTAAGGCAGGCCTAGTGGTGACAAAATCTCTAAGCATTTGCTTATCTGTAAAGGATTTTATTTCTCCTTCACTTATGAAACTTAGTTTGGCTGGATATGAAATTCTGGGTTGAAAATTCTTTTCTTTAAGAATGTTGAATATTGGCCCCCACTCTCTTCTGGCTTGGAGAGTTTCTGCCGAGAGATCTGCTGTTAGTCTGATGGGCTTCCCTTTGTGGGTAACCCGACCTTTCTCTCTGGCTGCCCTTAAGATTTTTTCCTTCATTTCAACTTTGCTGAATCTGGCAATTATGTGTCTTGGAGTTGCTCTTCTCGAGGAGTATCTTTGTGGCGTTCTCTGTATTTCCTGAATTTGAATGTTGGCCTGCCCTACTAGGTTGGGGAAGTTCTCCTGGATGATATCCTGAAGAGTGTTTTCCAACTTGGTTCCATTTTCCCCCTCACTTTCAGGCACCCCAATCAGATGTAGATTTGGTCTTTTTACATAATCCCATACTTCTTGCAGGCTTTGTTCATTTCTTTTTCTTCTTTTTTCTTTTGGTTTCTCTTCTCGCTTCATTTCATTCATTTGATCCTCAATTGCTGATACTCTTTCTTCCAGTTGATCGAGTCAGTTACTGAAGCTTGTGCATTTGTCACGTATTTCTCGTGTCATGGTTTTCATCTCTTTCATTTCATTTATGACCTTCTCTGCATTAATTACTCTAGCCATCAATTCTTCCACTTTTTTTTCAAGATTTTTAGTTTCTTTGCGCTGGGTACGTAATTCCTCCTTTAGCTCTGAGAAATTTGATGGACTGAAGCCTTCTTCTCTCATCTCGTCAAAGTCATTCTCCGTCCAGCTTTGATCCGTTGCTGGCGATGAGCTGCGCTCCTTTGCCGGGGGAGATGCGCTCTTATTTTTTGAATTTCCAGCTTTTCTGCCCTGCTTTTTCCCCATCTTTGTGGTTTTATCTGCCTCTGGTCTTTGATGATGGTGATGTACTGATGGGGTTTTGGTGTAGGTGTCCTTCCTGTTTGATAGTTTTCCTTCTAACAGTCAGGACCCTCAGCTGTAGGTCTGTTGGAGATTGCTTGAGGTCCACTCCAGACCCTGTTTGCCTGGGTATCAGCAGCAGAGGCTGCAGAAGATAGAATATTTCTGAACAGTGAGTGTACCTGTCTGATTCTTGCTTTGGAAGCTTCCTCTCAGGGGTGTACTCCACCCTGTGAGGTGTGGGGTGTCAGACTGCCCCTAGTGGGGGATGTCTCCCAGTTAGGCTACTCAGGGGTCAGGGACCCACTTCAGCAGGGAGTCTGTCCCTTTTCAGATCTCAACCTCCGTGTTGGGAGATCCACTGCTCTCTTCAAAGCTGTCAGACAGAGTCGTTTGCGTCTGCAGAGCTTTCTGCTGCGTTTGTTATTGTTTACTGTGCCCTGTCCCCAGAGGTGGAGTCTACAGAGACAGGCAGGTTTCCTTGAGCTGCTGTGAGCTCCACCCAGTTCGAGCTTCCCAGCAGCTTTGTTTATCTACTTAAGCCTCAGCAATGGCGGGCGCCCCTCCCCCAGCCTCGCTGCTGCCTTGCCGGTAGATCGCAGACTGCTGTGCTAGCAATGAGGGAGGCTCCGTGGGTGTGGGACCCTCCCAGCCAGGTGTGGGATATGATCTCCTGGTGTGCCTGTTTGCTTAAAGCTCAGTATTGGGGTGGGAGTTACCTGATTTTCCAGGTGCTGTGTGTCTCAGTTCCCCTGGCTAGGAAAAGGGATTCCCTTCCCCCTTGTGCTTCCCAGGTGAGGCAATGCCTCCCCCTGCTTCAGCTCTCGCTGGTCGGGCTGCAGCAGCTGACCAGCACCGATCGTCCGGCACTCCCCAGTGAGATGAACCCAGTACCTCGGTTGAAAATGCAGAAATCACCGGTCTTCTGTGTCGCTCGCGCTGGGAGTTGGAGACTGGAGCTGTTCCTATTCGGCCATCTTGCTCCACCCCTAATCAAAATCTTATTGTTTTTCAAATGTTTCTGTTGGCTTGTTTTTAGTTTCATAGCTTTGCACATTCAGAAATATAAAAATAATAAATAAAGAAATAAGAAATAACACTTGACAAAATAAAACTATGATTGTGTTTGCAATATTTGAAGGTCATTTCATGACCTTATTAGTTCAGATGAACAAGAATCATGTAGCATAGCTATTTCCCTTTTGTAGTCGGTTTCCTATTCATCACGTTACCTGTTATTACATCCCTTCTTTCTACAAGGTTTAATACATGTCAGAGTACTTCATGTCCTTCTAAAATGTGTAACTTCTATGAAATAAAATTATAACAATAGGGTTCTTGATGTGAAAATTTAGCCTCATTCTTCAACTGTATTGTAAAAGCAAAGATGATTTCTAGAGAAAACTGCAAAGAGAATAAACTTAATTTTGCATGATTTTTTTCTGTGTCCATTTTTGGCCTCAACATACACTCATAAGCTCTGTGAATCTAATATTCCTACATTATTCTTTAGTGAAGGTCTTATCCTACAAAGCCTCCTCAACACCTGCACAATCCAAGCATTGTCTTATCCTTTTGTCCTCTCTAACCATCATAACAAAGCACTGAAAAGTTGTGTAAAGTAGTAGAAACTTCAAGAAATTGTAAACACAAGAGGAAGCGGTAGAGGTATAGAAATCTACGAACAAAACCAAAATTAAGGAGATTGCGTAATTATATAAGAAAGCATATAGTCAGTTTAGCTGGAGATTAAGAAAAATGAGAGATTACAACATCAGTCACAAATTCTTCCCATTCATGTATTCAAATTCCTCAGTCACAAATTCTTCCCATTCATATATTCAAATTCCTTTTGTAATGTGATTTTGCCATTTATGCCATTTAAAAAAGAGGCCTATTTTTCTGTCACTTGAAATGGGCTTGCCTGTGTGACATGCTTTGGCCAGTTATGACGTTAGCAAACTTGATAAAAGAAAAGGCATGAAGCACGCTCATTTGTACTTGCCATCTCTTGCTTATGTTTGGAACCCTGCAACTGCCTTGTAAAAATGTCTGGCTGGCCTATTGGAAAATAAAACAAAAGCTTTACTTTGTAGAACCAAGTCATCTCACCCAGCCCAACTCACCCACAAAACTGACAGGCCATTTATTACCAGAGAAGCTATGATCTATCCTAGACCATCTGGGACCAGCCAGATTAGTCCAGACTTGAAGACCTGTCACACTGTCTCCAAGAAGAATGAGAGAAAAATAAATATTTCTGTTGTAATTCATCAAGATTTGGGGTAATTTTCAGACTGCAGTGATAAATGATACAAATATTTGGGTTACTTTTCATCTTTGTTTTTCTTAAACTTAAATTAAGTTTAAATTATTTTCGATATTTCACGTAATTATAGTTTTGAAAAATCTGCAATTACCTGGAAGATAATTTAGCCTCACACTTTAATTTTATAATTCAGAAAAACAAGTCTTAGAGAGGTTAAACTGATGGGTCCAAATCACACATTTAGGGAAAAAACAAAGCTAAAATTCGTATATTCTAATTTTTAGTATGAAACTCTTTCTACCAGCCCATGCGGTAAACCAGCATCTGACATCTATAATCATTTTTCTTTGTTCCTAAGAAAGAAATGTAGAGCATGATAATTAACTCTCTAATTTATAAATTTTACTTTTGTAACCCCAATATACCAGTTATGATTTTCAAGACTGTCAATATTAACACAGCAGAAGTATACTTTGCAGTAAAAATTTTATTATTAAACTTTCTCATCATGAAATACCTCCGGTCTTTTACAAGTAAATATTGTTTTATATTAATTTATAATATATAATATTTTTGTATTGGTATACAGATGCCTTTATATTGGTTCTTGAATTATGTATACTTTATATGTATGCATATCAAATATATACATATGTTTACTTACAAATTTCTGACATATATTTCTATATGTACAGGTGTATTTCATATTTTTCAGTGCATATTTATTTTATAAGTACATTATATATATTATTTTCATGTGTACATGTACACACAGTTCACATAAGTATGTATGATGAAAGAGAGCACATGGAAAGATTTAGAAAATGAATAAGCGAGAGACAGAGAGAGAGTAGGAAACAAACCCTTCAAAGATATTGACACATTGGCAATGACATGTTTGACATAATTAATATTTTAACTGTCATTCAAAACTGGGCTCAAATACTTATATTAGGCAATTGATGTGATAGATTCACCAAATCTCTTTTTAAGAGAGAAAATAGTCTTTTTAAAATATGCATATGTGTGACCTGTAATTTTGTCTAATGTCCATTAAGTTCTAGGTTAATTTCCTAATCCTCAGTCTACATATATAAAAATTTTGATTTAATTTAGGATGCATAGAGATCTCAGACTGAGGAACTCAACTGATAAATCTTGGAGAATTCACAAGCATGACCATGCTGGATTTTCCTTCCTCCCTCCCTCCCTCCCTCCCTCCCTTCCTCCCTTCCTCCCTTCCTCCCTTCCTCCCTGTCTTGCTCTGTCGCCCAGGCTGGAGTGCAGTGGCACCATCTCTGCTCACTGCAAGCTCCGCCTCCTGGGTTCACGCCATTCTCCTGCCTCAGCCTCCAGAGTAGCTGGGACTACAGGCACCTGCCACCACACCCGGCTAATTTTTTGTGTTTTTCGTAAAGACGGGGTTTCACCGTGTTAGCCGGGATGGTCTTGATCTTCTCACCTCGTGATCCGCCCGCCTCGGCCTTCCAAAGTGCTGGGATTACAGGCATGAGCCACCGCGCCCAGCCCATGCTGGATTTTCTATCGTTAGCTCAGCTTCACCATATTCTAAGGCTGATTACAATGTTTCCAAGAATCCTCTGGTTCTTTGCCCAAAAGAGGACCTTCTACAAGAATAGAAGCCATTGTTCTCTGTAGGTGTTTGCAGCTAGGCTGGTAGGTCGACAAAAGATTCATGGTAACTCCCTCGCAAGCTTGTGAGAACCACCTCACCACTGTTTCAAAGTCAAATCCTCTGACCTGCACTGCAACCTCTTTGACCTCTCTGCTCTTTCAACTTAATTCTTTGTTTTAATTCAGGTTATACAGAGTGGCTTCTGTTTTCCTCGACAAACCTTGCTCAGTACCAGTTTTAGCATGTGAATAGGGATGGTCTTGTTATAGTGGGATGCCAGTCAGGCATGAGCAGGGCAGAAGAGAGCCCTCCTCCTACACACACACCAGAAATGTCTGGTGACCATCAGGTGATGGTCAGGTGGTTATTAACAATCTCTCTAAAATAATAATTGGTCACGGCCAACACTAGGAAAAGGCAGTCTCCCAATAGAAAGAAAACTTCTGAAACTGGTTTTCAGCAGCTTCTGATAAGATCTCAGGAGTTGGGCAGGTGGGTTCAAGCATGTGCATTAAGAGGCAAATGGTAGAGTTTAACTGGTATATGACCTCCTGTGGACATTTGACTGGTAAGGGAAGGACACCTCAAGTGAGCATGCATGCAGTTCCAGTAACCACACTGCGCCTGCTCCCCACCCAAGTGCTAGTAGGCCCTATACCTGTGGGAAGAATCAAGAGAGAAATAATGCAAGATCCCAGAAGTATGCCAACGTATAAAACCCCAAGTAAAAAGGTCAAACCATGCACTTGATCTCCAAGTCACCCACTATGCCTTCTTCCAAGTGTACTTTACTTTGTTCATTCCTGTTCTATAGCTTTTCAATCAACTTTCACTTCCTTTCTAAAACTTACATTTGTCTCTCCTTCTGTCTTATGAACCTCAGTCAAATTCTTTCTTTTGAGGAGGCAAGAATTCAGGTTTCTGCAGACCTGTATGTATTCTCCACCCATAACATACTTTGTTGCCATGTCTCGGATACATTCTGCTGCTAACAATGTCAAAACAAACAAGCAAACAAAACTAAAATATGTACATTGGCATTTGACAAAAAAAAAAAATATCAGAAGCAAAAAATTACAATGTATAATGTTCTGTAAGTTCTATAAGTTTCACAACTGAAATGTATCTAATAAATGTGCTGTGTTGAGTAAGAAAGTTTTGATGCAAAGATTTGAACACATGAGCTAGCTGCCATAATAAGGTACAACAAAGGTAGGTGAGCAGAAAAAACATGGCCTAATTTAAGGGGAATATTAGAGGGAATACAGAAAGACCAGAAGTTTCAGTGTTTTAAAATATATCTGCAGCACACTAAATCAAAGGTGGATGACATAACCTTGGGTTATGTGCAAGGAAAAAAACTAATTGTTTCTAATAATGTCGACTATGGCTTCATCGGTCATGAAATGTGTTTCTTCTCCTGTTTAGGTTTTCTATGTGACTTCTTTTGAGCAATGAGATATTAGCAAGTATAACATGGAGAAAAGCTTGTATTTCTTTTATAGTTTGGTTGCCTTATTGTGCAACTACCTTTGTCATAGAAAAAATAAACTAAGGATACACATGGTCTGTCTCTTGGTCCAAGAGAGAGGGAGCCAAAATAGGTCCTCCACAGTCCCATAACTTGAAGCAGAGGCATTCCAGCCAACTATAAGCATGTAGGCAAGAAATACATGTTTATCATTTCATGGTATTGAGATTTCTGTGGCTAGGTAGAAAACATTAAGTAGTAAAAGCTAATTAATGAAATAGGCCTGCCTGGGGAGCATTTTGATTGGTAGAAATTCTTCCTAAGGAAGAGTAGAAGGTCAAAATACACACATTTCTTCCTGAATTAATAGATTCTCACAGAAAGGAAATGTGAAAGATTTAATTGTTATTCTAAATATTACTCTAGATGATATATCGACACATTCAAAATATTTCAACTTATACATTTGCGCCGGGCGCGGTGGCTCAAGCCTGTAATCCCAGCACTTTGGGAGGCCGAGGCGGGCGGATCACAAGGTCAGGAGATCCAGACCACAGTGAAACCCCGTCTCTACTAAAAATACAAAAAAATTAGCCGGGCGCGGTGGCGGGCGCCTGTAGTCCCAGCTACTCAGGAGGCTGAGGCAGGAGAATGGCGGGAACCCGGGAGGCGGAGCTTGCAGTGAGCCGAGATCGCGCCACTGCACTCCAGCCTGGGCAACAGCGTGAGACTCCGTCTCAAAAAAAAAAAAAAAAAAAAAAAAAAAAAAAAAAAACTTATACATTTGCTAAATTTCCCTAAGAGGAATATATATTCCCACCCCATCGAATTGGGTTGGACCAGTTTACATGATGCAGGGAGAAGTTTTTAAAATGCTTCCTGCTTTGGATCATCTCCTGCTCTCTGATAATCATCAGTGAGAAGCATGTTCCACAGCAACCACTGATCTCATATTCATGAAGACACGCGAAGCAGACCTGGCAAAAACTGAAAGCCTTAGGAAGAGTCATTCCACCTGATCTACAGATCCACAAGCTAGAGAAACAAACATGCTTTTTTATTTTTATTTTTATTTTTATTTTTTTTAGTGGTAAGTATAGATTATGGAGTAATTTGTTATTCAGAAAAATGGACTCACAAAGGGTAAGTATGATACTAATAACAAAAAGTTCTTGGTTATTTGTATGGCCTGCTGTCTTTGAATCCAGGTTAAATATTCTAATAGTAGCCATCCAGTAAAACAAAACAAAGTGAAACAAACAGCAATGAGATCTAGTCATATTTACCAGGCTGTACTTGACTTTCAGAGTAGCTGGGACTCCAAGTACATGCTACCATGCCGGGCTGCATTGTGGCTTTAATTTGTGTTTCACTAATGACTTTTTGAGCAAAATGACACAATGACTGACATGGTTTGGCTGTGTCCCCACCCAAATGTCATCTTGAATTATAGCTCCCATAATTCCCACATGTTGTTGGAGGGACACAGTGGGAGATAATTGAATCATGGGGGCAGTTTTCCCCATACTGTTCTCATGGTAGTGAATAAGTCTCACAAGACCTGATGGTTTTGTAAGGGGAAACCCCTTTCGCTTGGTTCTCTTTTTCTGTCTATCTGTGGCCACCTAAGACGTGCCTTTTGCCTTCCACCATGAGTGTGAGGTCTCCCCAGCCACTTGGAACTGTAGGTCTATTAAACCTCTTTTTCTTTATAAATTACCCAGTCTCGGGTATCTCTTTATCAAGAGTGTGAAAACAGACTAATACAATGAATAATGATTAATGATGTTGAGTACTTTTACATGTGTCTATTAGCCATATATATTCCCCAAAATCAGATATTTTGCCCATTTTTAAATTGAATTGCTTTTCATCATCTTTTTTTGAGCTTTATTGAGATGTAATTGACAAATAATTATATATATCATGTACAAAGTGTTTTGATATACATGTGTATATCACCATGATGTACAATGATCACCACAAGTAAGCTAATTAATACTTCAACTTACAGAGTTACATTTTGTGATGACAGCACTTAATATCTGTTCTTTGCAAATATCAAATATACAATATAACATTATTAGCTATAGCTATATCATCATGCTGTACATAGATCCATAAAAAATGTTAATCTTATAACTGAAAATTTATACCCTTTGACCAACATCTCCTCATTCTGCCCTCACCCCCAGCACCTGGCAACTATCATTCTACTTTGTTTCTATGAGTTGGGCTTTTTTCAATTCCATATATAAATGAGATCATGCAGCATTTGTCTTTCTATATCTGGCTTATTTTACTTAACATAAAGTCTTCCAGGTTTATCCATGTTGCAAATGCAGGATTCTCTCATTTTACAAACCCTATTGCAATTAAATATACATATATGTGTGGGGGGTATTGTATGTATATGTGTGTATATATGTACATATGTGTCTGTGTGTATGTAGGTACACATAATGTGTACATATACATATATACACATGCATATATACATATATACACACATATTATATATATGTGTTATATTTTATGTATCCATTTATTCCTTGATGGACATTTGAGTTATTTTTATATCTTGGCTGCATTGAACACAGATGTGCAGATATCACTTCAAACTACTGATTTCATTTTGAGGGTTATACACACAGAAGAATTGCTGAATCATATCATAGTTCTGCTTTTAATTTTTAAGAGACCTACAAACTATATTCCATAATGGCTGAACCAATTTATATTCCACTACTAGTGTACACACATTCCCTGTTCTACATATCTTTGCCAACACTTGTTAAAATTTGCCTTTTAGATTATAGCCATTTTAGCGGGTGTGATGAGATAGCTCATTTCGGGTCTAGTCTCTTCACATTCCTCTGCCTGCTTTTTATTCTGGTTGTGCTGGCAGCTGATTAGATGGTATTCACCCAGATTAAGGGTGGGTCTGCCTTTCTCAGTCCACTGACTCAAATGTTAATCTCCTTTGACAACAATCTCACAGTCACACCCAGGAACAATACTTTGCATCCTTCAATCCAGTCAAGTTGACACTCGGTATTAACCATCACAATAAGACTTTATCAAAATTAAAATATTCTGTTCTTTGATATACACCATTATATAAATGAAACATAAGCAACAGGCTCAGTGAAAATTTTTTTTATTCAAAACAAAATGTATATGTCACAATAAGAAAATGACAAGACAGATAATGAAGAATCAGGCTCTTATCATGCCAGTGGCTGACTTGCAATTAAAGATGCACACGCAGCCTCACCAGGTGTCTACTGTTAAAGTGAGGGCATCAGTTAGAAAATAATGGGACCCTGCAACTTGGAATGTGATGTGTGCGAGGACCCTGATGTAGCTGGGAACACTGAGCTTGTAAGCTCCGATGAACCTATTTTGCCAGAAGAAACAGCTTCCCCATCCCCAGTAGTGGCAACATCCCCTTCCTGACCCACGCTGCCATCAACCTTTCCACATTTGTCTGAGGAAGTAAACCCTGCATTGACTGAGGCAACAGTGATGACCTCTCCTGAGGCAGTTGCCAGGCAAGACAATGTTGATTCTCTTTAGGACCCACCCTGAGTACCCCTATTGGCTTGTAGTCCTATAACTAGACTAAACTCCCAGCAAGCCCTTAGAGGTGAGGTTGAGAGTGTGGCCCATGAGGAGGTGTGCTACACTCAAAAATAACTGCTTGAGTTTTCTAGTTTATATAAGCAAAATCTGGAGAACAGGAATGGCAATGGATATTAAGGGTGTGGGATAATGGTCAAAGGAATATAGAGTTGAATCAGACTGAATTTATAGATTTGGGCCCAGTCAGCACAGATCTTTGAATTTAATATTGCAACTCCGGTAGTTTTAAGAAGGCTCTAATACTTTATTTGCTTGGTTAGATGAAATATGGCTTAAAAGATGGCCCCTTGTGAGTGAGCTGAAAGTGCCTGATCTTCCTTGGTTTAATGTAGAAGAAGGGATCCAGAGGCTTAGGGAGATGGGGATGTTGGAGTGGATTAGTCACTTTAGACCTAATCATTCCAGCTTGGAGGGTCTAGAAGATACACATATCTTTGACCAATACTTTGCAGAATAGATTTGTGAGGGGATCACCTGCATCATTAAAGAGTTCTGTGATCACTCTTCTCTGTTTGCCAGATCTTACAGTAGGAACCACAGTCACTCAACTACAAAATTTAAATGTAATGGGAATAATTGGATCCCAAGATGGCAGGGGTCAAGTGGTGACACTCAACCATCAAAGGCAAGGTGGACATAGCTACCATAATGGACAGCAGCGGCAAAGCAGCAATCAGAGTAGCTTGACTTGTGTAGAGTTCTGGTATTGGCTAATTAATCATGGTGTTCCTAGAAATGAAATTGATAGAAAGCTGACTGCATTCTTATTTAATTTATATAAGCAGAAAACTTTCAGGCCAAGTGGACAAAAGACTAATTTGAATTATAAAGACCAAGAATCAGGATCCTTTAATCAATTTCCAGACTTCAACTGGTTTACAGACCCAGAACCCCTTGAATGAATGGTAGGCTGGGTCCCCTTAAGGAAGGACCCTATTACACTACCAACAATTTATGCAGTAAATCTTACTTCCATCTTTCCCCAAGAAGACATACTGCCTTTTACCAGGGTAACTGTGCATTGGGGAAAGGGAAATGATCAGACATTTCCGGGACTACTGGATACTGACTCAGCTGATGTTGATTCCAAGGGACCCAAAACATCATTGTGGTCCTCCATGTAAAATATGAGCTTATGGAGGTCAAGTAATTAATGTAGTTTTAGCTCGGGTTTGACTTACAGTGGATTCACTGGGTCCCCAGACATCCTGTGGTCAATTCCCCACAGACATATCAGCAGCTGGCAGAATCCCAGTATTGGCTCCCTGACCGGTAGGATGAGGCCTATTATAGTGGGAAATGCTGAATAGAAGCCATTAGTAAATCAAAAACAATATTGCATCCCTAGAGAGATTGCAAAGATTAATACCACCATCAAGGACTTGAAAGAGGCAGGGGTGGTGATTTCCACGACATTACCATTCAACTCTCCTATTTGGCCTGTGCAGAAGACAGATGGATCTTGGAGAATGACAGTGGATTATTGTAAGTTTAAACAAGTGGTGACTCCAATTGCAGGTGCTGGACCTGATTTTGTTTCATTGCTTAAGCAACTTGACACATCTGGTACTTGGCATGCAGTGATTGATTTGGCAAATGCCTTTTTCTCCATTCCTGTCCACAAGGCCCACCAGAAGCAATTTGCCTTCAACTGGCAAGGCCAGCAATATACCATCACTGTCCTACCAGGGGTATATCAACTCTCCATCTTTGTGTCATAAATATTGTTTGGAGAGAACTTGATCCTTCACCTTAAAAGGACTACCTCGACAGGCCCCACACCACTGGACCCCTAGAAATTTTACTGAGGTAGAAGTTTCCTGAATTTTAGTCTAATTTGTTTCCCATCCTCTGGCATGCAAATGTCTCACTAATAAGTCCAGTGTGTTTTCTACTTCTCTCTCACTGGATCCAGTCAGCATAATGTCATCAATGTAATGTGAAGGGGGCCTGCCCCTCCACACCTGTGAGTATTTTCCACAAGACGGAGACGAGAGACTGAGAAAAGAAATAAGACACAGAGACAAAGTATAGAGGAAGAAAAGTGGGCCCAGGGAACCGGTGCTTAGCATACGGAGGACTCTGAGTTCTCTCGATATTTATTGATCACTATCTCTACTATCTCAGAGAGGGGGATGTGGCAGGACTATAGGGTAATGGTGGGGAGAGGGACAGTAGGAAAACATGTGAGCAAAGGACTCTGTGTCATAAAGAAGTTTAAAGAAAGGTGCTGTGCCTGGATATGCACATAGGCCAGATTTATGTTTGACTTTATACAAACAACTCAGTGCAGTAAAGAGCAGTATTGCCGCCAGCATGTCTCACCTCTAGCCCTGAGGCAGTTTTTTCCTATGTCAGTAAATAGAATGTATGATTGGGTTTTACACTGAGACATTCCATTCCCAGGGACAAGCAGGAGACAGATGCCTTCCTCTTATCTCAACTGCAAAGAGGTCTTCCTCTTTCACTAATCCTCCTCAGCACAGACCCTTTACGGGTGTTGGGCTGAGGTACAGTCAGTTCTTTGCCTTCCGACAAGGCCATATCTCAGGCTGTCTCAGTGGAGAGAAACCTTGGATAACACCCAGTCTTTCTTGGACAGAGGTCCCTGCAGCCTTCCGCAGTGCATTGTGTCCCTGGGTACTCGAGACTGGAGAATGGTGATGACTTTTATCAAGCATACTGCCTGCAAACACATTTTTAATAAAGCACATCCTGCACAGCCCTAAATCCATTAAACCTTGAGTCAATCCAGCACATGTTTCTGTGAGCACAGGGTTGGGGCTAGGTTTACAGATTAACAGCATCTCAAGTCAG
The DNA here is from genome assembly GCF_037993035.2 of Macaca fascicularis. NCBI lineage: Eukaryota > Metazoa > Chordata > Mammalia > Primates > Cercopithecidae > Macaca > Macaca fascicularis. The sequence continues at coordinate 167,602,578 of NC_088377.1, read as the reverse complement.
AAGAATTTTTCTTAGTACAGATCAAAATGGAGTTTCTTATGTCTTCCTTTTTCTACATAGACACAGTAACAGTCTGATCTCTCTTTCTTGCCCCCACATAATGGATCAGTATGATATCTTGTGGAAGGGAAAATTGATCAAGTTTTCTTGTTTAAGCTTACAATAAGAAGCCTTTGACTGCTCTCAGTAACCTCCACTGTGGTGGACCTACCATTCTGGGATCTGGAGGATGATGGCCCTCTTATCACAGCTCCACTAGGCAGTGACCCAGCAGGGACTCTCTGTAGGGTCTTCGACCCCACATTTCCCTTTTGCATTGCCTTATCAGAGGTTCTCCATGAGGGCTCCAGCCTTGCAAAGCAGTTTGGCCTATACTTCCAGATATTTCCATACATCTTCTGAAATCTAGGCAGAGGTTCCCAAACCTCAATTCTTGATTTCTGTGCACCTGCAGGCTCAACACCACATGGAAGCTGTCAAGGCTTGCAACTTGCACCCTCTGAATCCATGGCTTGAGCTGTACCTTGGCACCTTTTAGCCACGGCTGGAGTGTCTGGGACACAGAGCACCAAGTCCCTAGGCTGCACAAAACACAGGGGTCCTGGACCATCTTAGGCCTCTGGGCCTGTGATGAGAGGTACTGCCAGAAAGATCTCTGACACACCCTGAAGACATTTTCCCCATTTGTCTTGGCAACTAGCATTTGGCTCCTCATTACTTATGTAAATTTCTACTGTGGGCTTGATTTTCTCCCCAGAAGAAATTGCATCATCAGGCTGCAAATTCTTCAAACTGTTATGCTCGACTTCCTCTTGAACACTTTGTCCCTTAGAAACTTTTCCCACCAGATACCCTAAATCATCTCTCTCAAGTTCAAAGTTCAACAGATCTCCAGGGCAGGGGGAAAATGCCACCAGTATCTTTGCATAGCAAGAGTGACCTTTACTCCGTTCCCAACACGTCCCTCAACTCCATCTGAGACCACCTCAGCCTGGACTTTATTGTTCATATCACCATCAGCATTTTGGTCAAAGTCATTCAACAAGTCTCTAGGAAGTTTCAAACTTTCCCACTTTGTCTATATTCTTCTGAGCCCTCCAAACTGTTCCAAACTCTGCCTGTTAGCTAGTTCCAAAGTTTCTTCCACATTTTTTAATATCTTTACAGCAGCACCTGACTCTGCCAGTACCAATTTACTGTATTGCTCCATTCTCATGCTGCTAATAAAGACAAACCTGAGACTGGTTAATTTATAAAGGAAAGAGGTTTAATGGACTCAGTTTCACATGGTTGGGGAGGCCTCATGATCATGGTGGAGAATGAAGGAAGAGCAAAAGAATGTCTTACATGGTGGCTGGCAAAGACAGCATGTGCAGGGGAACTCTCCTTTATAAAACCATCAGATCTCCTGAGATTTATTCACTATCATGAGAACAGCATCAGAGAGATTCACCCCCATGATTCAATTACCTCCCACTGGGCCCCTCCCATGACATATGGAAATTATGGTAGTTACAATTCAAGGTGAGATTTGGGTGGGGACACAGCCAAACCGTATCAAATGATAACAATAATTTCAACAAGCTTTTTTTGTTTTTTATTCTACCAAGGATAACAACCAAATAATCATTGAGACAAAGTTTCTTCACATTTTAGTAGTTTTGAGAGAAAAAAATTTGATTTTAAAGAAACAAAGGAAATGTGTCATTTTATATCTCAGGCTGGAGAGAAAAGTTCATACCCACTACAAGTTGAAATCCCTAAATATAAAAGTGATGTTTTGTTGAAATAAATCTGGTTTCCATATTTAAAATGATATTTTACTAGGATAAATTAGGCTTATCAGGGTAAAGGAACACAGCATTTACACATTAAAGTGTTTGTCAAGAAAAATTAGATTTTTTACGTATACATCAAAATATAGATCCAGCCTAGAAGATAATGAAAAATGTAACACAATTGATTGGGCTATTTTTGGTTTGTAGACCATGGAGGAAAATTCTGCTTCACAAGGATAAGAAGTTGTATTTTAATGGCTCATGTTTGGACTCTTCAATTAAACTGATAAATCAGCTTGAAAGAAAAATAATAAGACATGTGTTTTTAAGTCAGGTCACTAACAGTATCACAGAACTGTTTACTTTCTGTGGTAAAAATAAAAATTCAGACACAAAGGCTTACCATTTAAAACTACTGAAGAATTTCTAAAATATAGATTGGTCTTACCATGGTATGTTATACATTTATTTGTCATTGCACAATTGACTATTAGTCTGTGACCAGAGTGTGCACCCAGCAGATGTGCTGGAATTGTGCTTGCCATTTAATTGAGCATGGCACTCAGGTTCTGTAGACGGATATTACTTCTACATTTTTACATGAGCAGACATGTGTTGTCCTGAATATTAATAAGCCTTATTGCAGAGCTATGACTGTCCTTTATCAATGGCATGTTGACAAAGTGCAAATATATGCACAGAAGTGAAGGGAGTGCTATGTTCAGACGTGTGTCTCCAAAATGAGGAAGGTTTATAATATAAGGTAAGGATCTGGCCCACAATGTAAAAAAAAACCTGGTAAATGGCCAATAATTTAAATGCAAATATTTAATAGCTCAGTATAAATTTAAATAAAATTATTAGTAATTGTTCATAGAAACTTTGATGAAATACTGCCAAAATGTAGTATTTCTTAACATGTGAAAATAACTTATTTATTCACCTGCCTCCCCAGATTATTACAAGTGACAAGAAACTAATTCCACTGAGGATTCCTCACAGCTATTTCCATTATATTTCAATATTTTAATCAGAGTATGAGTATCTCCTTCTTACCATCATCTCCATGAAATTTGACTTCTGCTCTTTGCTCTTTTAAAAATGCAACTATTAAGGAGCATTTATTATACACATTCATCCATTGTTTAGCTCTCTGATATTGTATGCACTACTCCCTGTTGCTTAAGTTAATTATAATTAAATAAAATTTAAAGATCAGTTTCTCATTCTCACTAGCCACATCTCAAATGCTCACTCGGCACATGGACCTTGTAGCTATGATGCATACATGGGATGCTTTTATCACTGCAGCAAGTTCTATAGAACTGCATTCCTCTAAGGTTTTTCTGAGAATATATGTAAATTTCATGCTTAATTAAAAATAAAGAAATAATTTTTTTAAAACTGCAAAAATACTATTCTCCTTATGATTGTACTTATGATAAGAATCGTTATAGAAATGAACACAAGTTTCTTAGTAGCCTTTTTTATCTTTTATTGTTAAAAAGTATACTTAAAATTTTTATATTTAACTATTGTCGCTGGTTAAGTCATAGTCACTAACTTCTAATTATTTCGTACCTCTTGTTAGGCTTTAGGATGTTCTGAGTAAGATGACAGGCATGATCTCTGCCTTTATGGAGTCAACATTTCAGCAGGATAAATGAACATTAAACATATCGTTTTATCAATCATAACAAAGTAGGATTTAGTGAATATTGGGAATGGAGGTGGTTAACACATTCTGAGAGGGTTGGTGAAGTTTTCCTTGAGTGTCTGGCTCTACTTCATGCTTTGATAAATGAAGAAGAGAATAATTTACTCTGGTGAAATTGTATTTGTTGGGCACTGACAAAAGGCAGCAGTGGTAGAGCACTGAATGTGTGTTTAAGTGGAATGAATAACCTATGTGAGGGTCTTGAGACAGAGAGACTGAATATCAGCTAATGTTGCTGTGACCAGTGTGGCTTGTTTCTAGGAACAATTTTTAAAGGCTGAATAAAGAAAGTTAGGGTATGATCATGTAAGCTCTTATTTCTGCAGTGAAGATGTTTGATTTGTTTTAGAAATGATGGCAAACCACAGGATAGTTGGAATCATAAGAATTCATGGTCAAGTTTGCAAAATGTTTTGTCAGGAAATGATGAATATGACTAGGAAACAATAGAAATATTCAATTTACCTACAGGGATGCTTTCTGTTCTTTTGTTTTTAGACCGTCAGTGGAAGAAACAGTGGCATTGATTCATGGTCCTGGTGCTCTTTCAAATGGATTTGCCTGTGCCCTCTTTCCCTATTCTTCCTTCCTCACTTTTTCTTCCAAGTCCTGTTGCTACTCTTTATATCATGATTTCAAAGACATTTTGGTGGTCACTCCCAGATAGAAGACCTTAAGCACAACCATAGGCACATCTCTTAGTCTCAGGTAGAGACGTAATATCAATGGCTTCTACCAACACAAATGTTCTTATTCCTTTACTTCAGGGTGATCTAGGAGAGAATCAATCTCTGTTCTTCTCAGTATTGTCCTGGATTATTCTAGAAATTCCAATATTTTCATGTAATTTCACATCTTTTAAAAAACAATTTATATATCGTCTTATGAGACACAGAAAATTCTGTTGTCTAAGAAGCCTACTTCTGTGTTCATAGACCGTGTTGATTCCTAAAAAGGCCCCACATTCTACTAGAGAAACTTTCCTAACTCACTACTGGATTAAAGAAGAGAAGGACATGACTCTACCCAGTATCTGCTATCAGTTTTTTTGTTTGTTTGTTTTTGTTTTTTTCAGAAGTTGCAATTTCTCCTATGTAACAATGCTGGAAGCAAATCATGTGTTAAGTATATGGCCTGAAAATTTTTGACTCAGATCTTGGCCTGAGACCCAATTTAGAACTTCTTGCATCCTTCTGGGTTTAAATATTCCATTCACTAAACAAGAAAGGATTAGAGGACTATGTGATTGCAATTTTCGTAGCAGGTTTTGCTGATAAAACATGAGATCCAATGTCCCGCAAAGTGTAAACATTCCTGTTTGTAATTTGTTTTATAGATTTTCATCTAAAGCATGTGTGCTCAAAAATCATTCTTTAAAAGAAAAAAAAAAAGGCAGTTGTTTCAGTGGTGTTTTTGTTACATGTTTTTTTCTTTTGGTCGAGTTGTTTTTAGTTTATATTCTAACTCCTGCCTTGTTTTCTTCTGGATAGAGCCAGCTGTTGAGTCAGCAATGTGTAGGCAACTCAAGTAGGACATGATTACTGAGATTCCTTTTATGTTCCCCTACAGGGCAGCCACCTGCTTTGTCATTGAAAAAAAAAATGACTCATGTGGCAGCCTGACAAATACCTAGTTGCTCAGCATAACCCTCTGTGAGACTCACTTGTAGCTCTGCTTTCAAAAAGGGTAAAAATGAATATTAAAAATTCATTGAAATATCCCTGTAGAGCCCAGCTAAAAGGCAAGAAAAGGCTTTGATACCATAAATAAAACATTAGTGGAGTCAGTACAGGGCAATGGGCCTGCTTTATGATTATTATACCTAAACGATGCAAGAAAACAAGACAACAAGATAGAAATATATGTCAAAGCAATATCTGAGTCCCTAACGTGTTCTTTGACCCAACAGTCGACCTCTTTTGGTCATAAGTTTCTTAGTAGTTTAGCCTTTAACTCAGAATATTCTCAGTTAAATATGTGCCAAAATTCCAGTATAGTTGGCATATGTTGCATAATTTAATGTGAAATAAATTCTCCCTCTCTTCTGAGTGGTATTAAAAATTATTTCTCTTATTTATTTTGGTGTAACATACTGCCCCAACATTTTGAAGCTCAAAACACCTATTTAAAAAAAAAAACAATTTTTCTTATGATACATGCATGAGGAATTCTGTAAAATCTTGACTGAGTGGCTTGTTTCTGATCCATGGTGGTATCAGCTGAACACATGGAGCTGGAGACACCAATTCCAAAATGATCATTTCATCCACATATTTAGTGCCTCAATTCTCTTTGACCTTTCTTTCTTTCCACACGGTGTCTTAATATCCCTGGTCTGTCAGATAGCTTGTGTGTCTCATCACATGACAGTTTCAGGGTAGTTGGACTTCTCGTACATTAATTTGCTTTTTCTAGAAAAAAATGCTCCAGTAGGTCCAGAAGAAAGATGAAAGGATTCTTATAACCCAGCCTTAGGAGTCCCAGGATGTTACTCTAACCCATTCCATTGGTCCATCAAGTTACATCCCAGATGCGAGGCGGAGAGGAATAGACTCCAATTCTGGATGTAGGATGGAAGATGGATCATGGCCATATTGAAAACAAACTGCCATGGAAACATTTCAAGCTATATGAAAGACAGCATTTCCCTTACATGGTATTTTCTCTGTAGTTTATGGGCTTCCAGTTATTTTTGGCTCTAGCCCTTGGCTATGTTTTAAAATCATTGCATTTTAAAGTTGTTTGTAATCATGAGTTAATTACCATATTGTTTTCTCTAGAAAACTTTTCTCAGTAGAGCCGCCACTCACTCAATAATTTATTACACATTTACTATGCATCACTTTTCTAGACACTGTGCAATAAATATATTCTTCTCTTAGAAATTTTATTCTAGTGGCTATGATAAACAAATACAAATGTATAATATGTCAGGGGGTGATAAGTGATAAGGAGAAAATATATCAATTATTAAGAGATTCCAGGAAGTCCAGGTCGAATTTTCTTTTCTCAAGGCCAAAGTGTCAACTTACTTAAGCCTCTTACCACCTTCTTCCGCTTTGCTCAGCAGTTAACTAAGCCACATTGCTAATGTAATAAAAGTAATAAGATTATATGGCTTAAAAAGTGGTACTTAACTTTAATATTACACAGACATATTTGAAAATTTTATGGGTACTTCTGTCTATAAAAATTTAGTATACATTTTTTTTTGGTGTACAATTTCGTATTCATATAGCCCTTGAAACTCTTCCAGGGTCTTCGGACCAGATAAAGAATAAAGAATCTAAGCTTTTACATCATTATTGTAGAAATAATCTTTAATTAACAAAGGGATATTGTTTTTTACCAGATTCTACCAGTGAGATCACATGGATAAACTTTGCACAAGATTATACATACAAACACACACTCACACGTGAACACATGCACATATACGTGTGTGTGTTCATGTATCTTCGAGCTCAAAAATAGTTCATTTGCTTACTATCATTATTCACTTTATTGTGTAAGATTACATTGATGTAATATGTCAAAAAAGGAAATAATATTATAAGTTATGGGATGGACTTCTACATATACACTTCATGAGAAGACATAAAATGTCAATAACACAGAGTTTGTTTAAGTGAGAATTGTTGCTGAATCTGATCCTGTTCTATTTTCAATTGTACATGCATTTCTTCTAGTGGGCAATGTTTATAATATCTATAATAATGAGTAGATGAAGTTGTTCGTAGTTCCTCTATGTAGTCAGGGCACTCTGAAAAAAACTTTTTGACTCATTTTGTTTCATAAGAAATATATAATGATTATTGATTTATGGAATTTCATTTTAAAAACATTCAATTTGAATTACCTAAAATGACAATTTACAGATACATTTCTGTTAATACATGAGACGTTTTCTTGTAATCATTTTTATAAATCAATATTTTATTGTGTAATTACATTTTATATACTCTATTTGGGTTACTTTTAAAAGCAATCTATTGGGAGAACATTTTTCTCATAAGAAAATGATTATTCTAAATTTTAAAGTTATTCTCCTGATGCTACTCTTATTAAACTACAGATATCCGTAAGAGAACATTTCTTATTTTTATCATGCTTGAGAACTTGGACAAAGTATACTTTGTGTGTTCTACAACCTGCAGTTACTTCATGTAACTAAAACATCATAGATTTATATTTTTAGGATAAAATGCTAACTGATTTTACCAGTGAGTTTGTGAAAACTAATAATAGCATAAATACATATTTTCAGATGAAGAAAGATGAGAGTGAAAAATAGCCGTTGGCATATGTCATGGGACGTTCTTCAAAATTCTTCAAAGGTAAAGATTTGTTGCTTAAAATGATTATATAACTACACTGTAAGCTACATAGAATTGATTGGGATACTACTAGAGTCCTCTGTTATACAATTATATACTATAGAGGGACTTATTCTCCTCTTTAAAGCAGACTCATAATACCTTTGTGGACAGGGCAGTTAAAGAGGAGAGTCTATGTCATATTTTGAATGACTTTTTTTGCCAAATTTGTTTTGTAATAATAGGCATTCACTGCCATAATAGACCAATGGCTTAAAAAGATCTTAAAATATAAGATTATTCACATAATTAAGTGACAACCTAACTAGATTCCAAATATGGTCACTTAGGTAACTCAATTAATTTTGGATTTATGGGCTCTAATACTGAAAGTCAGCCTCTGATCTTCAGGGAATTCTCATGGAAGTTATATGGTACATAATAGCACCAGTGCTAACTGATATGGTTTGGCTGTGTCCCCACCCAAATCACATCTTGAAATGTAGCTCCCACAGTTCTCATGTGTTGTGGGAGAGACCCAATGGCAGAAAATTGAATCATGGGGGCAGTTCCCCCCATGCTGTTCTCATGGTAGTGAATAACTCTCACAAGATTTGATGATTTTATAAGGGGTTTTCCTTTTCACTTGGCCCTCATTCTCTCTTGACCACCACCATGTAAGACGTGCCTTTCACCTTCCACCATGATTGTGAGGTCTCCCCAGCTACATGGAACTATAAGTCCATGAAACCTCTTTTTCTTTATACATTACTCAGTCCTGGATACGTCTTTATCAGCAGCATGAGAAAGGACTAATAAGTGATATTATTATTGCTACTCCTACTATGACTACTATTAGTAAATTATGACCATAGAAACAATAACAATTGTTTTTCAGAAAATCACAAACTATAGACATCAGTGTTAAATATTTATCACAGCAGCATTTGTTTATATTTTCAGCTAAGGACTTTTTAATATTTGATTTCACTAATTTCTAACCTAATTTGCCAATAATTTAAAAATCTCTTTCAAAAAATTTTGATGTGAATTTTCACATACCATCATGATTTTCATGAAGAAGCTATAAAATAGAAGCTTTAAAAATCAAGAAAAAGCTCGTTTTTTCAGCAATGTACTTTGAAATTAGCATAAACACAGAAAAAGCATTGCACATTTGGAAATCGCTCTTCTTATTCTTGAATTGTTCCTGTAGGGACCACAACATCCAATTTTTATCACCTGCCATTATTTGATTTATGATATCCCATAAATTGTACAACTTAAGTTATTTTCTTATCTTTTTATTGACTTAAACAACATAAATTGTGGAATTATGTCAATATAGCTATAGAGAACTATACAAGGGAACAAATAAAATAAGGATTGCTTTTACTTATTAATTGTATTTTTGCATTATGAATATCAACTCATCCTTCAAGTAATAGCTTACACCTAATTGAACAAAATTTACTGTTTTGAAACATTAGGATAATAATACATGATTTAGTAAACATGGAGAAATAGTTGCATTGATCAATTTGAGTACAACATTTTTACCGATGTCATTCATAAAACCTTCTAGATTCAGGATTACAGATTTTACATATCTCTCACCCAGCTATACAATATTCCAGCTAAAAGGTTTCTGTCCTTTCTGTCACATGTTAGTGCCTATGTAAATTTTCTTAAGAATCAGAATTAGAAAGTAGGGAAAGTGTTAAACGTGCCATTTTTTATTTGGTATTTTGTATTTCACTAATTGTGTTTTCTATGAAGAAACACAAAACTGCTATTCTATTTTTAAATTTTGATTCTGGAAAATTTTGCAATATACATTCAGAGATTGGATACAAAAATCTACTAATTATTAGCACTTTTGACCTTCTGAAAGACTTTATTTGTTCTGTTATTCTATTATTTTTTGGGTTCTTTATAAAACACTGATTAAAAGCAATACAATGCAATTAATGTCTAGCTTACAAGGCTGAGGACAATTGGAAATAGATTCAAACTATGTCTCACTGAAATGTACTTCCTCTATGTATATTCCAACACACTTCCTGTCAAAATATAATTGCTTTATGTACTATGAATGTCCAATATGATTAGATAATAAGGTTATTATCCTCTTAACAACATTTTATGAGATGCCAGTATTTGTTGCCACCAGAAAAAGGAATGGGTAATGATTCTTATCATATAATTATAAGGGCAGAAATGAACATATCAGTGTCTTTCAATGTATCTAGCAAATATTGCTCTATTTACACTAAGGCTGGCACTTTTAGCCTCATTAGCTATATCCATATATAATATTCTAGAAAGGTTTAAACATTTAGAGCTAGAGAACCTCCATTTCCTTGGATAAAACAACTTGATGTACCAGTACAAATCCAAGCTGTTAAATAGTACAAAATGTGAGTGAGTGTATTTGACAGTTAATGATACTCATTTTCTTTCTTTCTTTTTTAAATTATACTTTAAGTTCTGGGATACATGTATAGAATGTGCAGGTTTGTTACATAGGTATACACGTGCCATGGTGGTTTGCTGCACCCATAAACCCGTCATGTACATTAGGTGTTTCTCTTAATGCTATCCCTCCCCTTGCCCCCCACCCCCCGACAGGCCCCGGTGTGTGATGTTCCCCTCCCTGTGTCCATGTGTTCTCATTGTTCAACACCCACTTATGAGTGAGAACATGCGGTGTTTGGTTTTCTGTTCCTGTGTTAGTTTGCTGAGAATGATGGCTCCCAGCTTCATCCATATCCCTGCAAAGGACATGAATGGTGTTCATTCTCTAAGAACTAACAAAACAATTTGAAAACCTAGGAGAGAAAACTTACAAGAACCAAATGAAATGCTTCTTACTAAACATAAATGCACACGTTAGAAGCTCACAAAATCTTGCAAAATGCAAAACAGCGTTGAGAATGGTGTAGTGGTATTGGTTATGTGGTCAAATACACTTTGGAAATGATGAATACCACATATCCTACTTTTTCAAAACTGTGAAGGCTCTCGTAAAGTACTTAATAAAAGAAATTTGTCTGTTAAACAATTTTTATACCTAAATCTCCTCAATATATCTGAACATAGAACCTTCTTTTATCTCTTTGCTTAACACTTTTAACAAAAAATGCAGTTTGCTGAAAAAAGATAGACAGTAATGTAAATTACAAATTATTTTGCATAGTTTAATTGTACAGGGTAAAGTTAAAAGAAATGCATCAGTATTTAGAAATTCAGATTTCTTTGAAAACATTAGTTTGAACTTCAAAACTATATTTTAAAAATAATTAGTTGAATGTGTTTTAATTTAATGTTTGATAATCATTTGTGTATATGTAAATAGAGCAGGTGTTATTTATACACAGTAATCATATAGTGTTCTTTCATTTGCTACAATGAAGTTTTTATTTTAAATTATCTGACACTCTTGCTCTAATTACCTCAATGAAACAAATTAACTCATATCCTGGAAATCTTGGTTTGGAAGGCGCCTAGAGAATTCGCCATTTATTCACAGTGATCTGGTTTCTTATCTGACTTACTTCTTGTTTGTATTTCAAAGACAGCATAAATCATAAAAGAACTTTCTGTTTAAAATATTAATGAGTTTTGATTTTGATAATATCGTCTCTACTATTACCCGAGAATAATTCCAGAAAGCATATTGGAATTCTGTTTTGCCTCGCTGTGCTTGATCACAAATACACACAAACTGGCATGCACCAGCGAGAGAGAGACAGAGCTACTTATGTATGCAGCAGAATAACATCACATTGAATTGAGGAACTAGTCTCTCGGGACCAATTTTATGCCTTCCTCTGCAGCTGTATGGAGCCACTTTGGAACATAATATATTCTTTTGAAGTCAATGATCCCTGAGGGTTCAAAGCAAGATAAGAATTTGGCTCTTGATAGAGTGGATGCATTGTGTAGAATAGAGTCTTTAATTCTAAGCCTCACTGAGTACATGCACATGCCCACACACATACAAGATGAAGAGAAAGCAGGAGTGGATCACAGGAGAATTCTTAAAATGATTAGGACTCCAAATATTGATTTGACATGCAAGAAATAAAACAGAAGTTTATCCATCCTTTGTATTGGAGGTGAAGTTGTAGTGGTATGTTTCTTCATCTGCTTTTACTTAAATGGAATAGAAATGCTAAGAGGGAAAGAAAGATGATCAGATGGCCCAAAGGGGTATGTCTACAGAAAAAAATGATCAAGCTTAAAAAGGAAACCAGTTTTTCCTGGTAGAAAAATTACCAGATTTTTTGAAATTTGGTTTTACAATATTCAACCTGGAACCAATTTCTAAGAATGGCTCAAATTTCCAAAGAGATCAACTTGCTCACGGTCTTAATTCAAATTTAGGACAATTCATTCAACATGAGTGTATGTGTGTGTGTGTGAGTGTGTGTGTGTGTTCAGCATCTTTAGTAGAATTTCTGCTGGTTGAATTATTTATATACAAAAAAGAAGGAAAATTAGTTTTTCTATTCATAATGCATGCAGATAAACAGTAAAAACTGTCAGTTCATAAACGACAGTGATTAGTTCTCTTAATATTTATTTACCCGTTTTTGGTTGCATTTCATGTCATGTAGGATGTTGTCTCCAAAAGCAGTTTAATTGTACCTGGTTTCAGATAACTTTGCTTTGGAATTTATAGCTGAAGCTCCCACTTAACATTACTAACACATATTTTAGATCCTAATCGCATGCTAATAAGGAGGGGTCTAAGGCTCTTATTCAAAGTGCTTTATAATTGGAACATAGTTGAAATTCCACAAAAACTGTTAACAGAAATAAAACTTGTAAAACAGAACCCGCTGGGCAAATGTCTAAGACAAGAAAATATGACTTGCTTTTGTCAGTAATTCTCCTTGAATTAGAAAGAAAAAACACAAGGAGACATTTGCTCAAGGAAAAGGATTCATATACATATTTATTCAATGGGTTAGAGATGACTAAAAATGTAAAGCTTAAATTGAGAATAATGTTCTAACAACATGTAACAGTGTAGAGCCTACGCTTTTTTGTTGTAAGGTTAAGTTTTTTTGTGTATAGAATTGTGCAAGTTTGAGGACTCCTTTGATGGAAAAGGAAGCAGGTATGACTGCACAGTAAAGGATACCCTGGACGAATTCAACGTTTTGATTATTGCTGGGTTCCTCCATATAATCAGAGAGTTTGATTGTACTTCAGCTAGAATCTCCTGACTTTTTCAATGCAGTCCCTAACCTATGAGTTGGAGGCTTCAATCCTCTACTTGTGGCTATCAGATATGGGTTAGGTAGGTTACAGTCTTAGATAAGTTACAGACTGGTCAAATCTTCCAGGTGATCTGTAGCTGTTTCTTGCCCTTCTTCTCCAGTTGCTTCCAAGAAATCCCTCTACACTTTCAAGTTTGCTTAGTTAACTTTTACATTTCTCCATTGATTGTTTGGACTTATTTAACTTAGTAAACTGCTTCCTGAACCCTAAAACATATTTATTTAGCAAGGACATGAGATTGTCTTTTTAACTCTGTATGTATAGGCTCCTGTGACAAACCAGGAGCAGACCCATATAGGATTGGTTTAACGTTTGATAAATCTTTAATGCACTGTCACATTTTGAAACAACTTATGATACCAGTTTCTAATGAACACCAACAATACAGAGTGTCAGCACTGAGGCACAACTTAAAATCATTTTATCTTAAAACAAATGGGGGGACATTGCCCATAGGGGAACAAACAATATTGAACATAAATGTAAAAATAGATACAAAAAGAATTCTATTACCCTGTCATTCTAATTGATTTAGTAGGAAGGAATGATGAAAAGAGATGGGGGAATTAGGGTATATCATATATCTAGCACAGCTAGCAGTCACCCTCCATATGCAAAAGTGCAAAATGAGAACATTTCCTTGTCAGCAAAGGAAGTGGGAAGAAATTATGCATTATGACTTAAAAAGTGGAGATTTTGATGAAAACAGAAGTCAGAAAACAGCAGGATGACATTGAAGGAGGGAAAGTGATATAAACCCCTTCACATTGAATTCATTTTAACAAGAACTTCTAGATTAACAATTCAAAAATGCAAATCATATTATTTCAAATTAAAATTCTTTTATGAGACTACATCTTTGTTAATAAAATTTTAATTTGATCATAAATGGAAGCTCTTCATGATCATGCCACCACTAGGTATGTTTAAATTCACCATACAACTCCTGCATGTCTGTTTATGATTAGACATCTTTACCCTCAAGTTGTCTTCTTTGCCTGGATAATTCCTTTCTTCAATCTCAACTCAAGTTTGATATATCACTGACCTGTTCATGTCCCCAAGGCTGGACTACATAACCATCCTTTAAATTCCCATAGTATCCCGTGCTTAACTCCATCACACTGTTTAAAAAATGCCTTTTCATTCATTTATCTACCATGAAGTAATTCATTGCTATGTAGGCAGAGCCTATCACAGAGCTTCCTGCATAGCATCAACTCAGTTAATATTTTCTGACCAAGTTCTGAATGAAATAGAGTGGGCCATTAGAAAATACTTCAGAGAATTCTGGAATCCCTTTTACAGAAATTTGAATTTTACAGGGGACTATCACTGTAGACATGTAATTACCATATAGTAATAGAATGATAGCACTTATTAATCAATGCTCCTAGTAAAGCATTTGGCTTATTTTTCTTTTTACTTTTTTGCTAATTTTAACATCTGAGTTGTTATGTAAATTACAGCCAAAAAATGGTGCTCCAAGATATTTTCTACTCTTTTTTTGTTTCATTTGTAATGTTATATGCAGTTTGATGAATTTGCCTTAGGACAAGAGAACAAAGTTCAAATGCTTCATGAAACAAAGATATAAATTCCTAACAGCAGAAATTAGTAACACAGTCAGATGCCATTTGCAAAATTTTTCTCTTTGCAGCCCGCACCAACAAACAATAAAAGATAGGTATTTTCTCGGTGCCTGGCAAATTGGCATGAAGTATCATATTTATAATAGCTGGGAGAAAACACTGTTTCTGGAAACTCAGAAACAATTCTGTTTGATTATTTTTGAAGAAGCATTTCTGTGCAGTGCGCAGCTAAAGGAGCAAGTTGAAATTAGGAAGCAGTAAGTAAATACATGGCCAAAAATGGAAAAACATACATTTTGTTTTCTTTATGCAAGAAGTGTTGGATACTTTCTGCTTGCCCCTCCAAGTCTACCATCTATACATGTACTGTTTATTCTGCATGTCTCACAGGAGGAGACTCCAACAAAACTTGGATTTTCACCAAGTAGGACTCTTTATGCAGGCGGCAAGCATGTCAATCTTCCTCAGGACTGGCAGAGGAAAGACAGAGAGCAAGTGAAGAAAAACCTGTAGGCTCTTGTAAAGACAATTATTTAATTTTTCAAACTCTTAAATATAGGGTAGTATGTGAAGAAGTTTAATGAAAGTTTGACAAGTATATAGAGCCATGATTTTTTTAGTTTGTTTGTGTGTTTGTTTGTTTTGATGGAGTCTTGCTCTTTCGCCCAGGTTAGAGTACAGTGGCACGATCTTGGCTTTCTACAACTTCCACCTCCCAGGTTCAAGCAATTCTCCTGCCCCAGCTTCTCTAGTAGCTGGGACTACAGGAGCCCACCACCATGCCCAGCTAATTTTTGTATTTTTAGTAGAGAGAGAGTTGCACCATATTGACCAGGCTGGTCTTGAAGTCCTGACCTTGTGATCCACCCGCCTTGGCCTCCCAAAGTGCTGGGATTACAGTCGTGAGCCACAGCGCCCGACCTGCCCATGATTTTAAAATTAAAACATATATACTACAGTTTTTGGAAAAAATTTATTTACAGTTAAGAATACATTCTTTAAAAAATCCTTTTAGAAACTGGAAATATAAATCACCATGGCCTATTTTAGGTGCCCATCTTATGTATCAACACACTTCTATCTATTATAATACACGCAAGCATTTATGGTTTTCATTTAAATTCACCTGCCTCCTACTGAAAAGCTTTTGAGAGAAGAAATTATGTCGTATCTGCTTTTTGTTGTAGCATTTCTCCCTTTAACCATTTCTGGCATATAGTATGTGCTTACAAGCTTTTGCTGAATAAATAGATGAATAGTTAATTAAAAGCAAAAGTTTGTGGGTAATAATGAAATTAATACGGTTTCTACCCAGTGACTTTTGTATTCAGATAGTTCAGTGTAATCATTGGGTTACAACCACAGCAGCAGAAACAATGAAGTGAATCTTCAAATCAATATGCAACCCTGAATAAAGCAACTTAATTCAAAATTGACTGTGTTTCACAATGTGGAGGCAAATTGTGTGTTTCTTTTTTCTTTTTTATAAGTATACCAGCACTTCTGCATGCAAACTCAGGCCTCAAGATGCTTACAATAATCAGATAAATCTGTGTACTGGGGGCAGCTACATGCATTAATAGCATGATCCATGGCCGTCATCCAAAGTGTGGAGATGGTAAAAGACACACACCTGCTAATCTAAATCAGTAAAAGCAAATGACCCATATATTTTCCCTGCTTTCAAAAGGAATGCAAAAAACCATCATCTCTCAGCAAATCAAAACCCTCGTATGCCTCCACCTTTTCCTTTCAAATATTAGTATTAAATGTTTAAGGGGAAAAAAAGGTCATTTTTCATTATTATAAATCAATTTGATTTAAATTTTCTTCTTGTTTTTCTGGAAGAAGTCTCAAATTTGATGGGTAATGAAGTGAAATAGTCAGTGCCAAAGGCTCAGTTTCTCTGCATGGTTTTTACTGTAACAGCATCCACAAATGTGTATGTCTAGCTTTAAAACTAATCACTAAAGCACGTCATTTAAAATGCTTTAGTGCAGAGACAGCAATGAAAAGGAGAGATCTCAAATTTTTCCAAGTAGAAGTAATTCACAATATTTTTCCTGAAATTGGGCATATTTTAGTGAAATATTTACAGCTCTAGGGCTCTAGGAAATGTTTTCAATGGGAAAAATACACTTTAAAAAATTTTAAAACCCGTATTTTTTTCTCTGAACTTATTTGTTTATTCAATTTAGACTCGATAGTATTATCAGGACAATAAAATAATTAGTAAAATAAAAAATATATAATTAATTGAAATGATAGTCTTCAAATGTGGACACACATGAGCAGCTATAAACATCACCGCTCCATGATCATAGCTCACTCTAATCTCAAACTCCTGGTCTCAAGTGATCCTCCCACCTTAGCCTTCTAAGTAGCTACAACTACAGGTAAATACCACCATGCTTAGGTCAATGCTAAACAATCTCTTTCAATTATACTTGAAATCCAATATAACACTTTTTCTAAGCATGTGGCTTACAGCTTTTTTGTTGATTATGGTATGTTTTCTGTTGATATTAATGATTTCATATTCATTAGATATAATACATGTGAAATTCTGTTTTTGTATTTAGTAATTTGTCCTACAAGTTGAAATCTCGTAGTGCTATACTCTATTCTTAGTCTACACAGCAAACTACTTTTTGACTTTAAGATTGCCACTTTTCACTTTTAGCTAAGAACTCTAAATAGATGTAAGAATTTTCAAGTTGTTACAAAATGACAAAATGTTTGAGAGCTCACAAATACATGTAAATAATTTTTAAAAAATATAGTTTAGTAAGTAAATTTATGACTCACAAGTTATAGATAATCAATTTGAAACAATGAATAGTCAAAGATACAACTACCATAAATTTTAACTGAATAATATAAACCTCAGGCACTAGCTAGAGTCATAAATTCTTACATGATTTTATAAAACAAACAAATTTAAATGAGCAAGCAAAATAATTGAATCAAGATGTTGAATATTAAGATTCTCTATTCAATAAGCTTAATTGTTCCTTTACCACTTTACAAAGTAAGTAAATAGATTTATTTACTACTGTGAAATTATACTCCTTAGTATTTCTAATGAATACATTTATAGCAGTATTATAACTAATATTAAAATTCATAATTAAAACACAGAAGGAAAGTTGAAAACGTAAACAATTCCGTGAAGCTGTTATCGGAAAACAGTCCTGATCTAGACCCCAGGAAATGGTTCTTGGATCTTGTACAAGAAAGGATTTGGGGCGAGACCACAGAATAAAATGAAAGCAAGTTTACTGAGAAAGTAAAGGAATAAAAGAATGGCTAGTCCATAGGCAGAGCAGAAGCATGATTGGACATTTTTATGGTTATTTCTTGATTATATGCTAAACAAGGGGTAGATTATTCATAAGTTCTCTGGGAAAAGTGTGGGCATTTCCCAGAACTGAGGGTTCCTCCCCTTTTTAGACCATATATGGTAACTTCCTGAAATTGCCAAGGCATTTGTAAACTGTCATGGCGCTGGTAGTAGTGTTTTTTTTTTCTGTTTTCTTTTTTTTTTTTTTGCATGCTAATGTATTATAACTAACATATAATGGGCCATGTGGACTAATTGTCATCTTGGTTTTGGTGAGTTTTGGTCAGTTTCTTTACTGCAATCAGTTTTATCAGCAAAGTCATTATGACCTGTATTATTTTGCCAACCTTGACCTCCTATATATTCCTGTGATTTAAAATGTCAAAACTTCTGGGAATGCAGCCCAGTAGGTCTCAGCCTCATTTTACCCAGTCCCTATTCAAGATGAAGTTGCTCTGGTTCAAACACCTCTGACAAAGCCAATGGTAAATGAATCGTCTTTAATAATGCTACTTATAGTAACATGAAGTTTTTATTAACATTGATTTAAAAAAATATTTAAAATAAGTCAGTTATAAAACACTTTAAAATAACTGTGTGTGTGTGTGTTTTAACTATTTGTTATCTGTGTATTTTACTGTATTAGGCATGATGCCAGCTTATTTGGGTAGGCACAATTTTACCATCTAAGAATTTAAAATTTAAGTTAGAAAACACAGATGTGAAGACACACAAAACTTAACAACCAACAAAACCCCTAAATTATTGTTGAATGAAAGTAGTGTCTTTAAGTATCTCACACATCTCTTTTTGTACCTGTCTGTACCTTTTCTCATTATTCATCTACTACTATTACTACTATTTATTTATTTTTCTTCTAAATTTTTTTAGGTTACTTATAGATGCTGGATACTAGACCTTTGTCATATGCATAGTCTGTAAAACGTTTCTTCCATTCTGTAGGTTGTCTGTTTACTCTGTTGATAGTTTCTTTTGCTGTGCAGAAGCTCTTTAATTAGATCTTATTTGTTAACTTTTGCTTGTATTGTAATTGCTTTTGGTGTCTTCATCATGGAATCTTTGCCTGTGCCTATGTCCTGAATGGTATTGCCTGGGTTGTCTTAAAGGATTTTTGTAGTTTTAGTTTTACGCTTAAGTCTGTAACCCATCTTGAGTTAATATTTGTATATGGTGTAAGGAAGGGATTGAATTTTAATGTTCTGCATATGGCTAGCCAGTTTTCCCAGCACCATTTATTGAATAGGAGTCATTTCCCCATTGATTGTTTTTTATAATACCTGGGTGATGAAATACCTGTACAACAAATTCCCATGACATAAGTCTACCTGTATAACAAACCTGCATGTGTACCTCTGAACTTAAAATAAAAGTTAAAAAATTTTCATTTATATTTTAAGCTTCTCAAAGTGAAAATCTGTGTTTGATTTACTTAGCAGCATGTATTGATCACAGTAATCATGTATTAAGAGTTCAGCAAATGTTTGCCTAATGAGTGGATGATTTATAAGTAAAATAAGCCATACCTCTAGTGGAAAATAAGTGACGGAAATATTAGGAATGTAAGATCTGTGCACAAAGATACTCAAGGAATTTTGTTTCCTGTTTTATAAGAGTTTGGGAGTAAAATTTTAACCCAACTTTGTTGGATTCAATGTGAGAAAAGACATGGGTAATTAGATGATGGCAGCATGGTATGCGCTGAGGACAAACAGTGAAGGAAGAGGTTGGTGGGTAAAAGAAAAAATCTTGGATTACCCTAGTGGAGGACTGACACATACAGTGTGAAGACTTGTAAATAAAAGATGCAATTTTGACCGGGCACAGTGGCCCACACCTGCAATTCCAGAACTTTTAGGCTGAGGTGGGTGGATCACCTGAGGTCAGAACTTCGAGACCAGCCTGGCCAACATGGTGAAAACCAGTCTTTATTAGAAATACAAAACATTAGCCAAAGGTGGTGGCTGGCACCTGTAATCCCAGCTACTCAGTAGGCTGAGGCACGAGATTTGCTTGAACATGGGAGGCGGAGGTTGCAGTGAGCCGAGATTGCACCATTGCACCCAGCCTGGGCAACAAGAGAGAAACTACATATAAAACAAAACAAAACAAAAACAAAAACAACAACAAAAGAAAGATACAATTTAAAAATTTTAATATAATGATTAGAGATGGCTTTTTGTGCAATAATCTGATTAATTAAGGTGCTGTGGTGGGTCTCTCAGACTACCCTTAGTCTCCAGCCATTGGAAGAACTCACAAGACTCAGAAGTTGTTATACACATAGTTATAGTTTATTTCAGAAAAAAAGATACAGATTAAAATCAGCAAAGGGAAAAGTGCATGAGGTGAAGTCCAAGAGTAACCATGTACCTGTCCTTTCCCATTGGAGTTACACAAACGCACTTAATTCTCCCAGCAATGGTATATGACAACATATGTGAAATGTTACCAACGATAAAACCTCAGGTGAGCTTTGGTGTTCAGAGTTTTTATTGCAGTTTTTATTTACAGCACATGTACCCCTAAATCTAAAATAAAAGCTGAGGAAGTGGAGTTGGAGCAAGAGGGCCAAATAGAAGTCTCTACCAATCATCCTGTCTGTAGGAACACCAAATTAAACAATTACCTACACAAAAAAAAGCACTTTCATAAGAAAATAAAATCAATTGAGTGATCACAGTGTCTAGTTTTAACTTCATATCACTGAAAGTGGCACTGAGGAGGACAGAAAAGCCAGTCCTGAATTGCCAGTGCCTCCCCTTTCCCATCCCACAGCAGTGGCCAACACATTGCAGAAAGATAATCTGTGCACCTGGAGAACTGAGAGCACAGTGATTGTGAGTCTAGGCCACAAGGACTACAATTTCTGGGCAAGTCCTGGTGTTATAACGGGCTCAGAGCCAGTGAAGTTGGGGGGCATGCAACCTAATAAGATCCCAGCCAGGGTTGCCAAGGGAGTGCTTGTGCCACCGCTTCCCCAACCCCAAGCACCCCAGGCCTGTGATGAGTACTGCCTGTCTACCACTGATGTTCACTCAAGACTCAAGTGTGCTTCAGTCATTTGGTAGTGAATGCTACCAGCCCTGGAACTCTCTTTAGGGGGGTGGGCTCCCCTCTGGCTCAGGATAGGTCCACAAATGTCACCCAAGAGCCATGGCCTTGAGTCAGGGACCACACCAAGAGCTCACTTGATGCCTTATCACACTGTGACTGAGCTGGTACCTAAGCTGCAAGCTGCAGGACAAAGTTACCTTTACTTTTCCCTCCCCTTTTCTCAAGCAAGAGTCCCTGCCCATAGCCACCACTGATGGGATTTTTGTTGGGCTACACCTGAAGCCAGCACATCTCTGAGTCTCACCCAAGGTCCACGGCAAGTACTGCCCAGGTACTTTGCTAATTATTCAGGACTCAGGGGCTCTTTAGTCAACAGATGATAAATCCTGCCAGCACTGGGCTCTTCCCTTCAAGCAGCAGGTCCCCTTATAGCGCAGGGTATGTCTAGAAATGTTATTTGGGATCTGGACCCTGGAATAGGGGCATCAGGACTCTGCCTGGTTCCCTGTCCTACTGTGGCTGAACTGGAATCCAAGTTGCAAGACAAAGTCCTCTACTCTTTTCTCTCTTTTCTTCATCCACAAGTATCAAGATCATCCAGGAAAACATGACCTCATTAAAGAACTAAATAAGGCACCAGGGACCAATCCTGGGGAGAGAGAGTTATGTGACCTTTCAGACAGAAATTCAAAATAGCTATGATAAGGAAACTCAATGAAATTCAAGATAACATAGAAACTGAATTCAAAATTTGATTAGATAAGTTTCACAAAGAGATTGAAATGATTAAAAAGAATCAAGCAGAAATTCTGCTGTTGAAAAATGCCATAGACATACTGAAGGATGCAATAGAGTCTATAGAGTTGATCAAGCAGAAGAAATAATTAGTAATCCTGAAGACAGTCTCCTTGAAAATATACAGTCAGAGGAGACAAAAGTTAAAAGAATAAAAAAGAATGAGGCACACCTACAAGATCCGGAAAATAGCCTCGAAAGGGCAAGTTTAAGTTATTATCCTTAAAGAGGAGGTAGAGAAAGGGATAACGGTACAAAGTTTATTCAAAGGGATAATAACAGAGAACTTCCCAAATAGAAAGCGATATGAGCATTTAAGAACGAGATGATTATAGAACACCAAGCAGACTTAATCCAAAGAAGACTACCCCTAAAGTTTATTTATTTATTTATTTATTTATTTATTTATTGAGACAGAGTCTCACTCTGTTGTGTAGACTGGAGTGCAGTGGCACAATCTGGGCTCACTGCAACCTCTGCCTCGCAGGTTCAAGTGATTCTCATGCTAGCTGGGACTACAGGCACACACCAATACACTCGGATAATTTTTGTATTTTTAAGAGATCAGGTTTTGTTATGTTGGCCAGGCTGGTCTCGAGCTCCTGACCTCAAGTGATCCACCCATGTCGGCTTCCCAGGGCATTTAACAATCAAATTCTTAAAGGTCAAGGATAATGAAAGAATTCTAAAAGCATTAAGAGGAAATAAGCAAATAGCAAATAATGGAGCTCCAATTTGTCTGGCAGCAGAATTTTCAGTTGAAACCTTAAAGGCCCAGAGAGAGTGGCATGACATATTTAAATTGCTGAATGAAAAAACAAATTATCCTAGAATAGTATATACAGTGAAAATATTCCTCAAATATGAAGGAGAAATAAAGACTCCCAGACGAAATGATGCTGGGGGAGTTCACCAATACCAGACCTGTCCTTCAAAAGAGGCTGAAGGGAGTTCTTCAATCTGAAAAATAAAAAAAGGGCATTAATGAGCAATAAGAAATCATCTGAGGGTACAAAATCCATTAGTAATAGTAAGTACATAGAATAAAACACAGAATAGTGTAACACTGCAATTGTGGTGTGTAAACTATTCATTTAGAGTAGAAAGTCTACAAGATGAACTTATCAAAAATAATAACTACCGCAACTTTTCAAGACATTGACAATACAATAAGATACAAATAGGAACAAAAAAAAAAGGGTTTAAAGGTGGGGGGGTTGAAATTTAAATTGTAAGATTCTTATTAGCTTTTTTGGCTTGTTTGTTTAATAGTTTGTTTATGCAATCAGTGATAAGTTTACATCAATTTAAAATAATGGATTATAAGATATTATTGCAAAACTCATGGTAACCTCAGATCAAAAAACATACAACAGATACACACACAGAAAAAGGCAAGAAATGAAACAAATACTAGAGAAAATTACATTCACTAAAAGGAAGACAGAAAGAAAAGAAAGAAGGAAGAAGAGAAGACCACAAAACAACCAGAAACAAACAAAAAAAATAACAAAATGCAGGAGTAAGTCGACACTTATCAATAATAACAGTGAATGTAAATGGACTAAACTCTCAAATCAAAAGACATTTAATGGTAGAATTGATTTAAAAAAAGCAAGAGCTGGCGGAGCTGGTGGCTCACGCCTGTAATCCCAGCACTGTGGGAGGCCGAGGAGCGTGGATTACCTGAGGTCAGGAGTTCGTGACAAGCCTGGCCAACATGGTGAATCCCTGTGTCTACTAAAAATACAAAAATTAACTGGGCGTGGTGGCACATGCCTGTAATCCCAGCTCCTTGAGAGGCTAAGGCAGGAGAATTGCTTGAGCCTGGGAGGCGGAGGTTGCAGTGAGCTGAGATTATGCCACTGCACTCCAGCCTGGCCGACAGAGTGAGACCCTGTTTCTAAATAAATAAATAAATAAATAAATAGCAAGACCCAACATCCGTGGGCTACAAGAAACATACTTCACCTATAAAGACACCCATAGATGAAAATAAGGGGATGGAAAAAGACATTCCATTACAATTGAAAAAGAGCAGTTACAGTAAACAAAATAGATTTCAAGACAAAAATTATAAAAACAGACCAAGAAGGTCATTATATAATGATAAAGGGCTCCATTCAGCAAGAGGATGTAACAACTGTGGAGCACACACACACACAACACTGGAGGACCCAGATATATAAAGCAAATACTATTAGAGCTAAAGAGCTAAAGAGAGAGACATATCCCAATACAATTATAGTAACAGCTGGAGACTTTGACACCCCACTTTCAGCACTGGATAGATCTCTCAGACGGAAACTTAACAAAGAAACATTGGGCTTAATCTGCACTATAGACCAACACTTCCCAACTTTTTTGGCACCAGAGACCAGTTTTGTGGAAGATAATTTTTCCATGGACCTGGGATGGGGGAGATGCTTTCCGGGTGAAACTGTTCCACCTCAGATCATCAGGTATTAGTTAGCTTCTCATAAGGAGCATGCAACCTATATCCCCTGCATGTGCATCTCACAATAGGGTTTGCACTCCTATGAGAATCTAATGCCATGGCTGATGTGACAGGAGGTGGAGCTCAGGTGGTAATGCTTGCTCTTTCTAGGTCACTGCTCACATTCTGCTGTGCAGCCCTGTTCTTAACAGGCCAAGGACTGGCACATGTCCATGTCTGGTGGTTGGCGAGGCCTGCCATAGATCAAATGAACCTGATGGATACTTACGGAGCTCTTCATCCAATGGCTCTAGAATACACATTCTGCTTTTAGCACATGGATCATTCTCAAGGATAGAGCGTATATTAATCCAGGAAGCATATATTATTATTTTTTCAAATTTAAATTTTTATCAATCATCTTCCTTGACCATAGTGGAACAAAACTAGGAATCAATAACAAGAGGAATTTTGGAAACCACACAAACACATGGAAATTAACCAATATGCTCCAAAATGGCTGGTGGGTCAATGAAGAAATTTAGATGGAAAACAAAAAATTCTTGAAACAGATGAAAATAGAAACAAAATATACCACAACCTATGGAATACAATGAAAGCAGTACTAAGAAGAGAGTTTATAGCAAATAACCACAATTTCAGAAAAGTAGAAAAACTTCAAATTAACAAACTAACAATGTATCTTTAAAACTAGAAAAGCAAGAGCCTACTGGAGCCAAAATTAGTAGAAGAAAATAAATAATAAATATTAGAACACAAATAAATGAAATTGAAATGAAAATTACAAGAGAGAAATGAAATGAAAAGCTGGCTTTTTAAAAAGATAAAACTGACAAAATTTTAGTGAGACTAAGAAAAAAAGAGGAGATCTATATAATAAAATTAGAGACGAAAAAGAAAACATTATGACTGATACCACTGACATTCAAAGGATCATAAGAAGCTACTATGAGCAACTATATGCCAAAAAATTAGAAAACCTAGAAGAAATGGACAAATTCCTAGACACATATGACTGACCAAGATTGAACGTTAAAGAAATCCAAAACCTGAACAGACCAATAGCATGTAATGAGATTGAATCCATAATAAAATGTCTCTGAGCAACGAAAAGCCCAGGACCTAATAATGTCAATGCTGAATTTACTATGAGCAATCCTACTCAAACTATTCTGAGAAATAGAGGAGAATGGAATACTTGCAAACTGATTTTATGAGGCCATTTTTACCCTCATAGCAGAACCGGATAATGACACATAGAAACAACAACAACAATGAAACAAACAAACAACAAAACTACAGGTAATATCCCTGATGAACTTTGATGCAAAAACCCAACAAAATACTATCAAACTGATGTCACCAACACATTAAAATAATTATTTATCATGACCAACTGAGATTTATCCGAGTGATGCAAGGATGGTCCAGCATAAAGAAATCAATCAGTGTAATACATAATATCAACAGAAGAAAAGACAAAAACCTTGTGATCATTTCAGTTGATGCAGGAAAAGCATTTGATAAAATTTAGTGTCCCTTTATGATGAAAACCCTTAAAAACTGGGCAGAGAAAAAACATACCTCAACACGATAAAAGCCATATACAACACACCCACACAGCTAGTATCTTACTGCATCAGGAAAATATGAAAGCGTTTCCTATAAGATCTGGAACTTGACAAGAATGTTCATTTTCACCACTGTTATTCAACATAGTAGTGGAGGTCCTATCTAGAACAATCAGACAGGAGAAAGAAAGAAAGACCATCCAAATAGGAAAGGAATAAGTCAAATTATCCTTGTGTGCAGATGATATGACCTTAAATTTCAAAAAAAACCTAAAAACTCCACTAAAAGACTATTGGAACTGATAAATTCAGCAATGTCACAGGATACAAAATCCGCATACAAAAATCAGTAATCTTTCTACATGCCAACAGTGAACAGTCTGAAAAATAAATGGAGAAAGTAATATATTTTACAATAGCTAGAAATAAAATAAAATGCCTAAGATTTAACCAAAGAAGTGAAAGATCTCTATAATGAAATCTATAAATAACTGATGAAAGAAACTGACAAGGACACAAAAGAATGGAGATATCTTTCATGTTCAGGGATTGAAAGAAAGAATATTGTTAAAATGTCCATACTACCCAAAGCAATCTACAGATTTAATGCAATCTCTATCAAAATATCAATGACGTTTTTCATAGAAATAGAAAAATAATAATAATGAAATTTATATGTAAACACCAAAAGGCCCAGAATAGCCAAAGTCATCCTGAGCAAAAAGAACAAAACTGGAATAATCACATTACCTGATGTGAAAGAATACTATATAGCTATAGTAACCAAAACAGCATGGTACTCGCATAAGAACAGACACATAGACCAATGGAACAGAACAGAGAACCTGGAAACAAATCCATACAACTACAGTGAACTCATTTTCCACAAAGGGGCCAAGAACATACACTGGGGAAAGACAGTCTCTTCTGTAAATGGTGCTGGGACAACAGGATATGCATATGCAGAAGAACAAAACTAGGCTCCTATCTCTTGACATACCAAAATCAAATCAAAATAGATTCAAAACTTAAATCTAAGACTTCAAACTATGAAACTACTGAAAGAAGATATTGGGGAAATTCTCCAGGACTGTGGACTAGGCAAGAATTTCTCGAGTAATATCCCACAAGCACAGAAAACGAAAGTGAAAATAAGCAATTGGGATCACATCAAGTTGCACAGCAAAGGAAACAATCAACAAAGTGAAGAGACAATTCACAGAATAGCAGAAAATATTGGCAAATTATCCATCTGACAAGGGAGTAATAATGAGAATATATAAGGAGCTCAAATGACTCCACAGTAAAAAAAAATCTAGTTATCTGATTAAAAAATAGGCAAAAGGTATGAATAGACATTTCTTGAAAGAAGTCGTACAAATAGCGAATACGTGTATGAAAAGATGCTCAACATCATTGATCATCAGAGAAATGCAAGTCAAAACTAAAATGAGTTATCATCTCACCCCAGTGAAAACAGCTTTTATCCAAAAGACAGGCAATAATGAATGGTTTCAAGGATGTGGAGAAAAGGGAACCCTCATACACTGTTGGTGGAAGGTAAATTAGTACAATCACTACAAAGAAGAGTTTGGGGGTTCCTCAAAAACTAAAAATAGAGCTACCATATGATCCAGCAATCCCACTGCGAGGTACACACCCAAAAGAAAGGAAATCAGTGTATCAAAGAGATAACGGAACTCTCACGTTCTTATCATCAACCCCGTAATTCCTGCTAAGACAGAGTTCTCATATACTACTCATATTTTCTTTTTATTTTTGCTTTCTCATTCCCATGCTGCTGTTTGTTAAATGTATTACATGTAGCTTGAATCTAATGGGTTGAATGCACTTCCAAACCGTCATATTCTGTTTTTTCCCTCAAGTCATTTTAACAAACTAAAAGGATTTGATGGCACTTCACTCTTTTTTTTTTTTTTTTTTTTTTTTTTGTGTGTGTGTGTGTGTGTGTGTGTGTGTGTGTGTGTGTGTGTGAGAGAGAGGGAGTCTCACTCTGTCGCCTAGGCTGGAGTGCAGTGGCACGATCTCCACTCACTGCAAGCTCCGCCTCCCGAGTTCACACCATTCTCCTGCCTCAGCCTCCGGAGTAGCTGGGACTACAGGCAACCCCCACCAAGCCTGGCTAATTTTTTTGTATTTTTAGTAGAGACGGGGTTTCACCGTGTTAGCCAGGATGGTCTCAATCTCCTCACCTTGTGATCCACCTGTATGGCACTTCACTCTTAATTTTACCCTTAACTTGGGACACTTCATTTTACTTGGAGGTTTTAAGAGCCATACTCTTTATTTAATTCTTACCTCACCCCACAACTCAGATTTAATCAGTATTTACTACTCAATTTTTTTCCCAATATTCTTTTGATTTTTTAATTTTTTTTTTTTTTTTTTTTTTTGAGACGGAGTATCGCTCTGTCGCCCAGGCTGGAGTGCTGTGGCCGGATCTCAGCTCACTGCAAGCTCCGCCTCCCGGGTTCACGCCATTCTCCTGCCTCAGCCTCCCGAGTAGCTGGGACTACAGGCGCCCGCCACCTCGCCCGGCTAGTTTTTTGTATTTTTTAGTAAAGACGGGGTTTCACCGTGTTAGCCAGGATGGTCACGATCTCCTGACCTTGTGATCCGCCGGTCTCGGCCTCCCAAAGTGCTGGGATTACAGGCTTGAGCCACCACGCCCGGCCAAATTTTTTTTAATTGCTTCTTTTTATCCTGAAATTTTCCATTTCTATTCTTGAAATTTTTTTTTATTATAAGCAGCTTATTTCTTTTTTATTGAACCTTGCTATATGCGGCAAACAACAACAAAAAATCACAATGCTAACATACTGTTCTCTCACTTTTTCCCTAGAGTACAAGTCCTTTAGGTATAATATCTGCCTTCCAGGACATTGAAAATGACTTTTTCCTAAGTATTTGCTACTACTTGACAAGACTTCCATCTTTTAATCCTCTGAAACAACTTTCACCAATACCCACAACTTGCATAAGCTTGAAATATGAGTGCGTTATTTGTCAATGTATCTTAGGAAATAAAGGAAATATATCATGAGTAGGAAGCTCAGTGTAACACTTAATAATCCAATAAAATATTTTTCAGTGAGTATTATGGTGATAAATTGGCCAGGTATCACCCAGAGAAGCCAGTAATTGATTTTTCATATCCTAGGAGATGGATATTGTAGATGGCCTTAGAATTAAAATAGGAAAATAATAAAACACACATACATTTTTAATAATGAAAATGGTTTTGGTAAGTATATCCCAATTAAAGGGCCATGAACTATGTAGTATTTGGCAAGTCTGTAAAATATAATATTTTTGAGACACACAAAATGAAAGAAATTAAAGCCTAAAGAAAAGGAAATAAACTCAAAAATAAAATTTAAATTATTGATTTATCAAATAAAGTTTATTTATCAAAGAGAGCTTAACTTGATGTTCAGTGGTTTCCTTTTGAATCACCTTTACATAAATGGCTGAATCCTATACCCAAATTAAGAATCAATCAGTAGAAAATCAAGATTCTGTGAATTTATATGGGCTAAGAAGGTCATCTTTCTCTTTTAGGTCTGATTATCTAGCTGACAATGTTGTAAGACAGCAAAGTGACATATTAAACATTAGGACTATATAAAGTAAAGATGACAAAAATTCCTGGATAATCATTAAGAACCATAACACAAGTGATTAAACTACTTGTGTTAACATGTAACTAGTTATGTTGCTATATTTAAAATAAATTTTAGCATTAATTTACAAAGTTTATTTATGTATGTTTTGTGTTCTGTACAAAAGACTTGAATTTAAAAAATCAACTATGATTTTTAAAATATGAGATATTATAAATGTTGTTTACATTTTAAGGGGATATGATTAAGATAAAATATTAAATCTTTAAGAAAAATGAGTTTTATAGCCTTAATTATTAGATATATACATTTAATAAATCTAAATTTATTGCACGATTTTGGAATTTTTAACTCTGTTTACAGAGGTCTTTGAAGAAAGTATCAACTTTCTCTAAATAGAAAAATATAACTGCATCAAGCCATAAGTAATTTAAGAAGAGCAGAAATCATGTGAATCACATTCTCTAATTATATATAATACAATTAAAATATAAGAAACAATAAATGAATGGGTTTTACCCATTTGGAAACTATGTACTGCAAACGGCTAGGTAAATGTACAACATAAATAAAATGAAAAAACTTCCTATATCCGAAAAATAACAAACAATAAAATAAACTGAAAGAGGGAGCTTCCATGTAGTTAAAGACAATGTGGTTACCTGGTTTTACATTTACTATTTCTTCCGAACACAATAAAGAAAGACAAATCCACACAAAACCTAAACCTTCAGCAACTTTGAAGTCACAGAATGTTGGAACTTCAATATAACTATTAAGTGAAGAAAGAAAGAAAAAAAGCACTGAATCCCGTCAAGTGATTCCCATGTTCCTGCTCTGTTGCAGGACTTTGCTGAGAAAAAAAAATAGGCTGACAAAAAAATGTAGCATGAATAAAAGGAAAAAGCTAGTAAGATCCTATACTCATCTTGTGTTATTAAGACAAAGAATGGAAAATAGCTAAGATTTGAAAATGGGTACATTTCCTTTTTATTATGTCTCCTCAAACTTTGCTTTTGAAAAAAATTGAAATTATTTTATCTATTAATTTGCATTCCTAATGTATTATTTGTACAAAGATAGAACTGGATATTAATTATTTTTGAATTTTCCCCTTATTCTGAATGCATAGTAACTACTTGCTATCCCCAAGGAATATTATTTCAAAAGTGGTGATTTATATGCTCATTTAAGCTATAAGATTATACATTATTTTTACTCTGTATTTTTTCACTATTTTTCTAATTGTAGACCAAGAATGAGCAAGTTGGTGATTCACATGCTCCCCTACTGCACGCTGCATCCTGACAGTGTCTAGCATGAAGTTCAACATAAATATTTGCTTTAAAATGGCTAAGTCTGGAGTTTTTACATATCGATCTTTTTAAACTTGGATCACTTTTAAAGCTAGTAATGTTAAAGCAGCTGATTCATCACAATCTAATAGTAACAGAATTTTCAACGAAAACTTTGATTCTCTAGGCTTAAGCCTACATTTCCTCAAAAGTATGAAGAAAATCATTCCTTTGAAAGATGATTTTCAGATATATTTTAATCAAAGTTAGCATATTTTGCTATCTTCATCCAAATCTACGAAGTAGGACAAGGCTTCCTTTTATATACTTTGAATTGTTTATTAAATACTAGTGACATGAATGCTAATGGGTTAAAATACTTAATGAACTACTGACAAGGACCTGTATTTGTAAGGCTTCTGGTCACTAACATTATTGCTTTAGCCTGAATGTCAGCCTTATCCTCATTAGGACTCTGCTCCATCTTTCCTTTTCATGCCCAGAGTCTACCAGGACCACTTCCATGCCATTATCAATCATTACACTAGGCATCTGATTACTCAAGCCTCTATTTACACAAGAAGGACACTGACGACCAGGATCTTTGTCAGAATGGCCAGGTAGCAAGCATCTGACCACAGGCTCACTGATTCAGAGTCCCTGATGCCTACAAACCTACATCCATCAGGATATATCTAAAGGCACTTTTTTAAAAATTTGATGGATGCTTAAATGCCACTAGCTTCATAACCTTGGTCATAAAGTACTAAGTAAAGCCCTCTACTTACACTTCCTCAGAAGTTTTTCACTATATGATTGACAGCGTGTTTTCTCCTAAACTTAACTTCTCTTTGAGAAGACAGCTCCCTGCCTTCTCAGAACTTTCAACTTTGTATTTTGGAACGTTCAGTCCATGATAGAGAGATCTATTATATCCTCATTTTGTTTTTTCCTTAACAGGTTCTCTATTTTATTGATGTATATGCAACCTAAGGCTCTCTCGAGGGCATTGCTTCCTGCTCATCCATATAAAATGTAGTTTCTTCCATAACCATAAACCTCAGGGTTTAGAGGTAGTGGTAACATTCTCAACACTCTTTAATGCTATTTCCTATTTATCCTCTATTCAAGCATAAAAATAAGATTCAATTCACACCAATAATTCCTTCCGTCATACAATACCCATTGATTGTAAGCACCTAATTCATGATCTTGCTCTCTATCCAAGATGTTGCCATCATTCCACGTGTCCTCAAAAGTCTTAAACAACCCATCCCACGTTTCTTCCTTTATCTCTTCCTTGATATGTAACAGAATTCCATTCCATTTAAGGTCCACTCCCTTTGAGGTTCTCATGATCCTGCACTAACTCAATTAAAAAGCACTCACTTAGAAGAAAACTAGTTGTTTTCATTAAGTTAATGCCCTTACAGCATTATTATTATTATTTTATTGCCTTTTGTTATTCCTACAGTGCCTTAACCTCTTTAAATTCTCCCTCACAGCTAGCTATTTCTATGTTCATTTCACATTCAGTTTAAACTCCATCACTTCAGTGATTTTCTTACATTTATTCTTGAACTTTTTCCAGTTGTCCTTCTGTTGCCACTTGCTGGTAAAACATCTCTGGATCAATCTACTGTCCTAACTTCAGTTGCTTAATACTCCTGGAGCCATTAGGAATTCATGATCTCCAAAAGTTCTTCAATAGTTATTCTCACCGCGTCTTTATTTCCTTAATTAGTTTTCTCCTATTTTCCACTTTCTGTCCTTTACTGGCCCCAAAACGCCCTCTGATCAGACTATCCTATTCTGTCACTCTAGTCCTTTCTTCTTTACTCACTGTCTTTAATATAAAGTAACATTTAATAAACTAACATCTGCTGTGAAGATGCTGAACTGCCAGATCTTAGAACCCTATGGTATGGGATTTTTACTGTCCAGTTCTATTGGGAAATTTTTCTTATACCAAAAACTAAAAATAAATAAATAAATAAAAGCAAATTAGGATTTAGTCTTTTATTATCCTGTACATTTTATATGATATCATATCCACAATAGAACATAGGTGTAGGAATTTTATGTAAGGTAAAAAATAATTCCAGAAAAGATCAAGAAGGCTAGAATACTGTTTTTTGTTTTACAATTTAGTGATAGATCTGAGGAACATAGACTAACCTGGCATCCAGCACACAGTACATTTTGAAAGTTTTTGTTGTTGTCATACTTATCATGTTTCCTTTATTGTTTAGTTTTTAAGATTATTAAAGGGTTTCACCAACACCTGAGAACGAGTCGTACTTACATTTGAACTAACTCATGAGACATTCAGTAAATTATGAGAACTAAAACTCAAAGCTTTTGCTGATGCTTCAGAAGAGAGAAGACTAGAACACCTAAAGAAATATTGTTCTCGTTGTTAAGCCCAGCCCTCAAGTCACTAATTATATCTGGTACATTGAAGATTTTTCAGTAAATATCTGTTTCTTCATATGATTTCTTATAATGGATCATAGTCTTTTACAATACCAAATGGTTTGGCAAACAGTCACTTGTGATCTAGTGTGGTTAAATTCTCTTTTTTCTCTTTTCAATATTAAAAAAAACACATAAAACTCAGTGAGGCACTGAGATTCCTAATAGATTAATCTTAACACAACCATATTGGTACTTTGTACTACTTCCTTTCATAGGAAGATATTAGGGCTACATGTCAGTATGGCTAGGTGATTTATTTTATAATGAAATGAAATCTGGCTAGGTGCAATGGCTCATGCCTTTAATCCCAGCATTTTGGGAGGCCAAGACAGGAGGACTGCTTGAGCCAAAGAGTTTGAGATCAGCCTGGGCAACATAGAAAGCCCCTGTCTCTACAAAAAATTAGAAGGGTATGCCGGCACATGCCTACAGTCCCAACTACTCTGCAGGCTGAGGTGAGAGATTGTTTGAGCCCAAGAGGTCGAGGCTGCAGTGGTCATGATTGTGACACTGTATTGCTCTGGATGACAGAGCAATAGCCTGTCTCAAGAAAAGAAAACAAAGAAAAGAAAAAAAGGAAAAAAAAGAAAAAGGAGTTAAATCCTATTCATATCAAATTCTACTTTATGTAATTTTCTGACCACTATTATTTGATATAAAAGCAATATTAGTGAAGGAAACTACTTTTCAGTATTCAGCACTTGTTTACATCATTTGTGACATAATATGAATAATTTTTTTTTTAGAGAACAGGGTCTCCTTCTGCATCCTAGGCTGTGATGCAGCGGTGATGCAGCCTCAAACTTTAGCTTCCAACTTCTGGGTTTAAGGGATTCCCCTGCCTCAGTCTCCTGAGTAGCTGGGACTACAGGTGTGCCATGATAATTTTTGTTATTTTGTAGAGACGAGGTATTGCTGCATTGTCCAGGTTGATCCCCAACTCCTGGCCTCAATTAATCCTCCCTTCTTTACCTCCCAAAGTGCTGAGATTATAGGCATCATCCACTGCACCAGGTCAATTGGAATAATAAAATGTCTTTGACAGAGGGTATACGCAAGCTGTAGAAAAGTAGGAATAATTAAAGGAAAATGCCACATTGCTTTTTCTAACTAGACCTAAGAACTATTGCTGTACAGCATATCCTGAAAAGTGTATTTTTTATCACTGATGAAATATTTCGTCTTAGTGCCAGTATACTTTCCCGAAGTTACTCAGGGACACATTTCATTCCTGGTTTCTTGCATCTTACACATCTGATTTTTCATTTAGGTTGAATAAAATAAATAGATGAGACTCTTATCAATGTAATACTCCCATGTCAAAAATACTTTTCCCCCACCAAATCCTGTTCCAGGTTACAAGCATTTGGTATTATGAGGCATGTGTTAAATAATACAAACATCATAAGGAAAAGAGAAAAGGAAATAAAACATCTGTGAACAGAAGCACTTGGTGTAGAAACATGTATCAATATAATACTTGGGAGGAAAAGGCCAATACTTAATAAGTAAATGTAATCCCAAGTAGATGAATACAATATAGATTTTTTTGTATTGCTAAAATAAAACCATGAAT
Source organism: Macaca fascicularis (assembly GCF_037993035.2). Lineage (NCBI taxonomy): Eukaryota > Metazoa > Chordata > Mammalia > Primates > Cercopithecidae > Macaca > Macaca fascicularis. The sequence continues at coordinate 167,567,648 of NC_088377.1, read as the reverse complement.
TCAGACCATGTAGCTTGAATTTGACTTTCATTACCTAATGTATTTGACCTTTAACATATCACTTAGCGTCATTATTGGTGTGCTTCTTTGTACACAATGGATGAAAATGTACAACTCAAAGAAATTTGGTAGGGATTAATAAGGAACCTTCTCCAAGAACCTAGCATATGCTAAGTATACACTGATTCCACTAAATTAACACAATCCAATTGTTTCCTCTTCTACTCTGTAAAAGAAATAAATTTACTTTCTTAATAGTAGCTAAGTTCGTAGATGAGACCCCTATAACAAAATACAGATTAACAAGATAAAAGTATACAAAAGTATTTAACGTAAGTTTTACATGGCATGGGAGCATTCAGAAATGAAGACCCAAAGAAACAGGAAAAATTGTATTTTATGCTCAGTTTTGATGAAATGTTGTCAGTCATGTCCACATATGATGAACAAAAGGAGGTATGATTGGTAATAAACTGGGGAAACCCTAGGAGCCCTTTTTTTAAATTTTTTCAGATTTTTCTTTGTGTCTCTATGTCTTCATTCCTTTTCTCCAGGTATAGGGAGGGCTCTTCTGAAATCAGGGTCTTATGACTTATGTTAGAGAGGCCAGATAATTCTTTTCTGTCCTGTTTCAGGGAGAATGGCAGAAGATCAGACAGACCTTCCTGTCTTTGCTATTTTCCCAATGCCAAGGTGCCGTATTTTGAGGTAGTATGTCGTAAACCTCATCAGCTCCAACTTTTCAACTCCCTTCCAACAATTCCTAAATGTATTATTTTATCCAAATCCTTATAGTAGGCAAATAGGCACATATTGTAAACAATTATTAGACATTGAAAGCAATTGACACAGTTTAATAAAACTAAATTTGTGTATCTATAAAAGGGTATTTTATCATATTTTATTTCTTCAAAGCAGGACTAGGAAATTGTTTTCCATGTGTATTTCCAAATATTTTAATTATTCAGTAGTTCTTTTGTTTTCCTTTCTGGTTTTCTGAGTAATAGTCTGGTTCTTTTTTTGGTAGAGGCCACAAGAGACTGAATTAGACTGTTTTATCTTGGAGGACATCCACACTCAATTTTTAATAGGCTTCCTGCTCATTTCTTGCTGGAATGGCAGAGATCTTCTCAGGCTATTATGACATCACCAGTATCTATATTGTATTTATCTACTTTTGATTACATTTACGTATTAAAAAGCATTGGCCTTTTCCTCCCATGTATTATATTCATACATGTTCCTATACCAAGTGCTTTTGTTCACAGCTGTTTTATTTCCTTTTTCTCTTTTCTTTACAATGTATGTATTATTCAGGTCATGCTTTGCAGTGACTGCAAAGCATGATCTGTTTTTTCCTGCTCTCAGAAATTAAATGTTTCTCCCATTTTATGTATCATTATATACATTTTATATGCCACCCATATATCTGCATGAAATAATACCATGCCTAACCAAAAAACAATAGCACAATTTGTACTTAAGTATGCATCCTACAGAATAGAGCAATTTTCAGCAGGCATTTTTGAATCGCACATAAAGGAATCTTCCTTGTCAAGAACATTTCATTAGTAAATGTTACTTTACTGAAACATGAACTCTTTCACAATTTGCTTATATATATCAGCTCTCTATTATGCGTTAATTAAAAGAAAAACACTAGCTCTTTACAAAGATGAAAATTAACCAGTGGCAGCATTGGATGTAATAACAGGTTAAAAAAATACTGTTAATGTCTATAAGATGGTTTGATATGGACAAATACAAGATTATTCTTTAATGTTTGCATCAATGTAATCAACTGGCTTCTGAAAAACGTAGGCAAACAAAACAAGAATCAAGAAGAAAGTGGTGAAACAATTGCTTGATTTTTCTCTGAGTTTGTGAAAACAACTGCTTGATTTTTCTCCGAATTTGCCCTCTAAGACATATCTATTATGATCAACTCATAAAGAGGCTTAGGATAAACCGTAAGTCGCTGTAAGTTTTAATAATAGTAAGTTTTCTTACTATTAGTATTTTAACATGATTTATGAGTTTTTCATTTTGTCATACATAATGGTGGTTTTAAAAGCTTAGAAATGCTTTCCTGTCTTCTAATTTTACTGTATTCATCCACTGTTTCACTTATCCATGTATTATTTTCAGTGTTACAAATAGAGAAATGCAGTAATGGACAAAGTAATATATTCTGTGGGCTTGTGGAGTTTGCATTTTGTAGTGAGAGATAGTCAATAAACAAATAAATAATGTCATAAATATCAGATGGTACTTAGCACTGTGGAGAAACAAAAGAGTAGGGGAATGTAATGGATGGGTTGTGGATTGAGGATTGTTATTATTCTATTAGGTGCTCAGAGAAAGCCTTATTCCTATACAATATATCTGAGCAAAGACCTAAAGGAAATGAGGAATCAAGCCATGGTGATAACTGGTGAAGGAACACCAGAGGTACAGAAACAACAAGTGAAAGACCCTGAAGCCTAGGTGATTTTTGAAGAAAAGTTAGGGAGTGGATATATTATTTAAAAGTTCATAAATAAAATTTGGGGCATAAAATAAGTTTACAAAAAAAAGAGTGCTTATAAGATTTAAAATTTTGGGCCTGAGATGAAGAATATTGAAATAAAAACAAGTGGAAAGGAGTAGAGGAATTAAAGTTTCTATTTAGGGCATGGTATGAAGGAGGTACTTAACTTATAAGAAGCAGTGTCAAGGAGGCAGGTGGATATCAATGTCAAGCTCATGGGAAAGACTGAGGCTGGTAATGTAGATATGAGACTGGTAATTACACAGATAGTAAGTGAAGTTGTGTTATGGGTGAGTAGAGATAGAGTAATTTTGAGGAGTTTTTGATCCCAGGCTCAAATACTTAGAGGTTGAGGTCATGAGGAAGAACAAGAAAAGGAAAGTGGGAGGTGGCCTCTTAGTTTGGAGGAAAACTGAGGGTAAGATTTCAGAAATAAAAACTGACCATAAAAAAAAGTCATTTCAATAAAGTCACAAAAATGAAAACTTCTTAAGAGCAAATTCAAAAGAAAATGAAGACATCTGAAGCTGACTAGCTTATATTCCATCAGCCCTTCTGAAGATAACACCTGGAAAAATAGATCAAATATGAGGTTGAGAATCATGATTTGCAGGAATCGTGAGTTGAGTCTCAGAGTAGTTGACAGTCCAAGGACCAAAGTCTTTACGAAAAGAAAGTACAGCGGATGAGCCTGACATTGTTTTGCTTTTCCCTTGAATCAGCATCTACTTCATAAGAGGCATCAGAGAATCCAAAAATTGGGACAGACATGCATTTTTCACCAACTAGAGAGATATAAATTGGAGTTTAGGGCCTGAAAAAAGGGAAGAATTATGGTAAATCTAAAGCTTTCAGATAGTAATCCTCAAAAGATAAATTATATGAGCAAATACACCTGGCCTCATAAAACCTGGCTTAAATCAGCTCAATCACTAATTAGATTAAGTTGTAGGAGATCTAACGAAGAATGACATCAAGATAAAATAAAATAACCCAGGAAATAGAAAAACTGGAAATGTTCTCAATTTTCTTTATAAAATCAACACAATGGTGATACCAAAATATGATCAGAAAATACAATTAGAAAATTAAAATCAAAACCTTACAGACCAATTTATGTCATGAAAATAAATGACAAAATCATTTTAAAATGTATAAAAATAAATGTATTAATATGTACATAAGTATAAGACATAAAATTCGAGTTTCAAATGTGAGTTAGTTTAAAATAAAATTGAAAACAATGTGATTCACCAAAATAACAAAAAATGAAGAAAAATCACTTGCCTATCTTAGAAATAAAATAACTAATATTTAATACTTATTTCTGAAAAAATACTTTAAAATTTAAAAACTTATTTTATTTGACAAGAAATATCTGTAAAAAGAAAGCACTGGAAGATTCCTGGTTAAGGACAAAATATTAAAAGTATTCTCTCTGTGAACAGGAATATGACAAGGATGCCCATTAAGATTGCCTTGAAAATATATTAAGAGAAATAAGGCAAGAAAAATAAACGTAAGCCTCAGGAAAAAAAAAATGATGCTCTGGTTGAGATATTGAGCATGTAGAAAATGCAATAGAATTTGCAAATAACAAGTAAACTTAGCAATGTCGGTACATATCATAAACTGTATTAAAATTTTTTACTTTCATTTACTAGCTGTATTAGTCTCTTCTCACACCACCATAAATAAATACCCAAGACTGGGTAGCCTATAAAGGAAAGAAGTTTAATTGATTCGCAGTTCTGCATGGCTGGCGAAACCTCAGGAAACTTGCAGTCATGGCAGAAGGCCAAGGGGAAGCAGGCAACTTCTTCACAAGGTGACAGGAGAGAGAGAGAGAGAGAGTGTGTGAAGGAGGAACGATCAAACACTTATAAAACCATCAGATCTCATGAGAACTCACTCACTATCATGAGAACAGCCTGGGGAAACCACCTCCATGATTCAATCAACACCCACCAGGTCCCACCCTCACCATGTGGGAATTATGGGAATTATAATTCTAGAAGAGATTTGGGTGGAGACACAGAGCCAAACCATATCACTAGCAACAAAAAATTAGAAAAGAAAATTTATTTAAAAGACAACCAAAAAACACATAAATTTCACTTAAAGACATATAGTGATACAATTTAATGATACAATATAATTTCTATTCAGAAAATGACATAATAATATTGAGAAAAATTTAAGAAGATCTAAATACTTAATGTTCATGTGTTGAACACTCAGTTGTGTAAGGTTAACAATTCCCCTTGGAGTGACCTATTGATTAATGGAATCGTAGTCACATTTACAGATTTATTTAAAGAAAGTGAATATGAGTCGTGGTTCATTCTATTTGCATAAAATATATATGCATATAAAATATATATGCAAATGAAATGAGCCAAGGAACATATTCAGGAAAATACTAGAAAAATAACAACAAAGTTAGACAACTTTTACTGCCCGGTATCAAGATTTCTTATACAGTTTAGTCATTAAAGCACTGTAGTAATGTCAAAAGACTACACAAATAATCACTGACTAGAATGGTGAATTCCAAAACAGGCCCACACGCCTATGGACCCTGGAATTCTGACAGAGTTGGTTCCACAGAGCAGTGGGAAAAGCAATAAATGAAACCAAAGTAGCAAGTTTTTTTCCAGCCTGGCCAACATGGCAAAATCCCTTCTCTATTAAATTTACAAAAAAAAAAAAAAAAAATTATCTGAGTGTGGTGATGGGCATCTGTAATCCCAGTTAGTTGGGAGGCTGAGGCAGGAGAATCATGTGAACCTGGGAGGTGGACGGTGCGGTGAGCCGAGATCGTATCACTGCACTCCAGTCTGCTGGCTGACCAAGTGAGACTCCGTCTCAAAAAAAGGAGAGAGAGAGAAAAAAAATACATATATATATATATAGCCAGAAAAATAATATTGAGCCCCTTCATCTACAATCCATACAAATATCAATTCCAGGTAGATTATAGATTAACAAGTGACAAATAAAAAAATTCTGGAAAATAACATAGATAAAAATCTTTATAATCACCGGGAAGTAATTTTTTTTTTTTTTTGTAAAGAGGGCTCTAAATATTTGGTAAATATGCCTAATTAAATTTAAGATCCTTATTTATCCATATATTCTATTAGGAGAGTTAACGGGCAAGCCACAAATTAGAGAAGGTATTTGCAATCATATAATTGATAAAACTTTATATCCCGAATAATAGAAATCCATATAAATTAATCAAAATTAAAAATATGTCATTACAAATGAATAAAAAACATATACAATAACTGGGTACTTCATAAAAGAAGATATTCAAATGGCCAAAAAATTAATGAAAAGTTGCTAGGGTCCTCATTTAGCCATATAGATATAGATTACCTCATTAATTATATGGAGCTATCAATGAGGTATCACCACACACCTCTAAAATGGTGAAGTTAAAAAACGAACCTAATAGCTGTAATATTACCTTCCATGTATATAATGTGTGAAAAATTGGAAGCTTATCAGTAGAATAATAACTTATTTGAGAAAAGAAAAGATGGATTGTGACTAGGTGCAAAAATGGTTTGGGGGTGGAGATAGAGTTTTATTGTTTTGCATTTTTAAATTTGTTGACGTTTACACTAGGATTTTATTTTGTGAAAATGCATTGAATGGAAAACTTATGATTTTATGCAATTTTTTTTTCTGTATGTAAAGTGTTTATTTTAAAAATTGAGGTGATAAAAGAAGAGGAATAATGGCAGTGGTTTAGAAAATTATTTCCAGAAATATTCTAAGGGGTATAGATAAATGGAATAATGGCCAAAAGAAAGTAATGTTTTTTACAGAAAACATTAAAAAAATATACAAAGTAATAATTGCCTACATATTGATGGAAATGTACTATATGGGAAAAAATGATGTAGGAGAGAGAAAGGAGAAATGTTGGAATGTCCCTCCTGACCTTGATGGAATAAGAAAATGGGATCTGGGACAAGTAGAAAACATGGTTTTACATGGAAATCAGGGTATTTCCTCTATGTTATCCATGTAGCTCACACTGCAAATCTTTCACACTCAAATGTATCTAAATCATTTTTGCAATTAAAACTTCAATGTATATCATTCTCCAACTAAATGGTTTTCTTGAATTTAATATCTGTTCTAAAATATACTGTTTCCAATTTGTAGTCTTAAATTAGCCTCTTTTATGTTTTATGATCCTGTCTCTTAATTATTATATTTTATATGTTTCCTTTACATTTCTACAGAGCACTCTTTCAGACAGTCTTTTCAACCTGTCCTCATTGAGCAGTCATTTCCTTTGCATTGATCTATGCTTTATGTAATTTTAGTTTACCATCCCTGTACACCTTGCAGCTCCAAGCTATCTACTTTGATTGATGAGATCTGAACCGAATTCCAGGTGGAGCTGAATCTTGGTATTGTAAAAAGTTAAAAATAAAATATAAAATAAAAAATATATTTTTATTTATGTAAAAAGTTATGTACTTTTTACACGTTTTTATTATGTAAAAACATATGTAATAACATGTTGTTTTTATTATGTAAAAAGTTAATATATAAAATAAAAATATTTCTATATTATAAAATATAAAAATAAAATATAAAAGAATTTGTTTATTTTCATAACATTTTTTAAGGGTGTTCAACATTCTGTGGACCTACTTTTTCTTTTAGCATGCACTAGCGTATTGAATCAGATGTGTTCAACCTAATTCAATGTGTTATCATATTGGCTTATATTATGTTCATCTTCACCCTATTTGGGCAAAAAATATTTATAGATCACTGCTCAATAAACATGCCACCATGATGTTGGGCAGTATTTTTAAAACTTGACTATCATCTGGCAGTTTATTAAGAGAGTGTTCTTGAAACTTCCCTCTCTTTTCTCAAATCCAAGCAGACAGCTGGCAGCCTCTCCATTTCCATTTTACAGGTTAGCTACTCCCCGTCATTGACTGCCCCATGTTTAACTTCACATTGTTTAAGATTTATCCTCTAAAACACTAATTATACTCTTCAAAATGTTTACAATTTTCAGGGACTCAGCAGTAATAAAATCAAACAACGACAGCCGTACTGTACTTGACATTAAGAACTTCAACTTCTGATTCCTATAGATTCCATTTTGAGAGTCTCCCAGTTTACACACCGAACTTTTTCTAGACTATATACTTTGTGTCTCTGCTTTTATTGCCTGTTCACCTTCTTTTTCGTATGTAAAGAATGCCACCCCTCTTTCCATTGGAGATTAGGTGTCAAAATATGAATTCTGGAGGGACATAAAGATTCAGTTGATAGCAATGCCCAAGCCCCATTTTTTTCTCTTCCCAATGATACCATTTCCATGAAGCTATTTATTCCTTTTCTAAATTATTAATTACAACCACTTCTATTTACCCTTAGCACTTTGTATACATCACAATTGTAGCATTAGACATACTATATTATTTATTTATTTATTTTACTGTGAGTTTGTTGAGGCTAGAATTTAAGTTCTATTTGTATGTTCTTTGTCTACCACAATGCCAAGGGCATAGTAGCATGCTCAATAAACATTGATTGAATAAATTCATACCATGTGTTTCTTGGCTCTAAAACTATCTCTGGAAAAAGGAAATGAATTACTCCTTACTTTTTAAATTAAACTTTGTGCTAACAATCTTCTATTTGTTTTAATTGCAGAAAGTAGAGCTACATTGACTAGTTGTTGCTTTAATTCCATCTACCACAATCCTCATACAATGACAGTAATCACAGATGATTTCTCCTCCAATTCTTAACACTTATCCTCAAACTCCTGCAGTTGTGGAATCTATATTTTATCATTAGTTATACCAATTTTCTAAGTGTGGAAGGGCAATTTTAGTCTGATGCTTCCTTCTATCTAATATTTCAGTAGAAATCATAAAGGCAATCAGCTTAACAGATGTGATGTACTGACACAATTTACTAACATCTGCACAGTTTTTCTTGGCATTCTTTCAAATGTCTTAGGCAAGTGCCACATTTACATCTATCTACAGGTAATTTGTCAAGTAGGTATATAAAAACAACTTTTCTAGAGGTCTTGGTATTGGTCACAAATCTGATATAGTTAATTATTTCTATATAGGAATCATTAATGTATTTTAATAATTTTGAAGTAGAACTGTTTTAATATTTTCTCAGTAGAGAGCAAGGAAGATAATTATGTTTGTTAACTGTTTGAATGTTCATCTTGGTTTGTTCAAGCTGTTATAACAGAACACTACAGACTGAGGGTCTTATAAACAACAGAAATTTATTTCCCACAGTTTTGAAGGCTGGAAAGTCCAAGATCAAGTCACTGGCAGATTTGGTGTCTGGTGTGGGCCTACTTCCTTATTCAGAGACAGCTGTCTTCTCACTGTCTTCACATAGTAGAAGAAGTGAAGGAGCTTTCTGTGTCTCTTTTTTTTTTTTTTTTTTTTTTTTTGAGACAGAGTCTCGCTCTGTCACTCAGGCTGGAGTGCAGTGGTGAGATATTGACTCCCTGCAACCTCTACCTCCCAGGTTCAAGCGATTCTCCTGCCTCAGCCTCCCAAGTAGCTGGGACTACAGGTGCCCACCACCAGGCCCAGTTAATATTTCTATTTTCAGTAGAAATGGTGTTTCACCATATTGGTCAGTCTGGCTTCTGTGTCTCTTTATAAGGATATTAATGCCATTCATGAAGGCTCTTCCCTTATTCCCTAGTCACCTCCCACAGGCCTCACTTCCAAATATTATCACATTGGATAGATTTCAATATATGAATTTGGGAAAGACATAAAGATTCAGTCAATAGCAATACCCAAGCCCCATTTTTCACTGTGATTATTGATGAATTGAATTGACTCTTGGTTATGAGAGTGTTTAAAGAGCACCTTTGTTGAGGATATTAAAAAAGTTATGTCCATTAACAGAATTAGGGTAAATTGTCCTACTTGCCTAGACTAACTGGAAAACATATACACATGGCTTATTATTTCGGTGTATATTTCCTTCTTATTTTTCTTGGTCTAATGGGCTTTATATGATTATTTTATCACATCTAATATTTCATTAGTTATGACTATGGCTTACCTGAGCTGAATTCTGTTTTTCTTAAGAATATTGACATTTTATTTTCATTTTCGGGCAAGACTTTGTAAGTTAAAGTGTACAATTTTACCTTTTGAATATTTGCTACATAGAATTTTTAAACTTGGTATTTGATTCAACTTTGAAGTTATGATGCTTAGTAGAATCTATTTCCCCAGCCTCAAGGGGCACTTTCTTAGATATGCTAACTGGATACATGACCTACAGAGGGTAACTGGATCTATATATGACACCTCTGATAACAAACATAAATGCAGGCTCTTTTCTAGTATCTTCTGCTTTTCAGAGTCGCTGGAAAAGGGAAAACTTAAGAAGTATAAATTATATTAAAGTATAAAAGGACATCTGGTTTTATATAAACTTTTGGGAAAGACGATTTCCAAGGTTGGGTTTATGAGATTACAGTATATACACTTCTATGCTACCAGCAGGCACCATGGCGTCAAAGTACTTTCTAAGGTTTAGTTAGTCCAGTTAAACTCGTCATTATCTAATTGCAGTTGTGATACTGAAAACGGTCAAAATTTCTCAAAGAACTCATAGCATTTAACACTTGTCTAGACTGTTTTTATTTTGTCTCAGTTGTAGATTGCAACCCTCTGACTGTATTTTGTAGCACTATTTTGAGAATTGCTTTACAATGGTCTTTTTCTTTGGCTCTTGTCCACTGTGTGTTCTATATTATGATTTGTGAAAGGAAAGCACCTTTCAAAATTTAGGAAATAATTTTTTTAAAACTTGCGTTTGTTCAAAGTTAACATGATAGTCAACAGAAATAATTTAAGATAAAGCTAGTCATCTCTCTTATTTTTGACTTTTCTTAGGCACAAATACTATTAAATAGCTCTTGAAGTTTATTTCCTCATTAAAAATCTATGTCAACCTTTTCTGATATCTTTGTGTAGAGTCCAAAATGTTATGACCTTTAAAAATACTCCCTAATGTCCTTCCCATAAGCAAATATAACTCATTTTTAAAAAACACTGAAATCTGGTACTTTTTTTATTCTCAAAATAACCATCAGAGTTCTCATGAGACTTTCCTTTTTTGTCTTCTATAGACTTATCTGGGATAGACAACACATCATCTTACACAAATAAAACAAAAATTGAGCAATCTCATTATTTTACTATATTTTTTATAAGGAGATATCTTTCTTTTTTGATTCTTACACAATGGGCAATTGTTAATAGTTCCAGGATAATAATAATGATTTTGAAAACAAAATGCTGTTAAACGTTTAAAAAATTTACCTTGGTGATCACTTTCCAAAGGAAATTACTATTTTACAATATTTGACAAGTAACATTATCTCATGTAGAAACTAGTTAGTAGTACATTTCTTGTTCTTGCATTTCACATTTCCATTATAGAAGTACAGCACACATTTTATTGTTAATAGCTTTCTTAATACTTACTGTTTTATAGTTATTCTAAAACATAGCTTTCCAAACTTACTAATATCAAAATAAAACTGCACTGCATTCATCTACATAACAAAAGCAACTGGAATTAGGGCTCGAGCTATTTATAATCACACAAGTTATTTATCATTTATAGCATGAAATGCTCTCTAACAATTCATTGAATTAAGACCTAGAGGTAATTTTTCTTTTCTTCATTTACTCAAATGCTCCTCTTCCTTTTCTCTTATTTCAGGGGAAGGAAATAGAGAGATAAAGTTGAAATGAGACAAAATAGTAGATATGTAGGATGAGCAAGTTTAGAGATCTAATATACAGCATGAAGACTACAGTTAATAAAATTGCCTTGTTTTAGGGATCTTTGTAAATAAGTAGATTTTAACTGCTCTTGTCACACAAATAGGTAAATATGTGAGATGATAGATACGGTCATCGTCTTTACTATAGTAACCATTTTACTATCTATATGTATCCCATAACATCAAACAGTAAGTCTCAAATATACACAAAATTTATTTATTTATTTATTTTGAGACGGAGTCTCGCTCTGTCGCCCAGCCTGGAGTGCAGTGGCACCATCTCAGCTCACTGCAAGCTCCGCCTCCCGGGTTCACGCCATTCTCCTGCCTCAGTCTCCCGTGTAGCTGGAACTTCAGGTGCCCGCCACCAAGCCTGGCTAATTTTTTGTATTATTTTAGTAGATATGGGGTTTCACCGTGGTCTCGATTTCCTGACCTCGTGATCCGCCCGCTTCGGCCTCCCAAGGTGCTGGGATTACAGATGTGAGCCACCGCGCCCAGCCCACAAAATTTACTTTAAAGAAAGAGGGCCCTGAGGCCGGGAGCAATGGCTTACGCCTGTAATCTCAGCACTTTGGAAGGCGGAGGTGGGCAGATCACCTGAGGTCAGGAAGATGAGAACACCCTGGCCAACATGGTGAAACTTCGCCTCTACTAAAAATACAAAATTTAGCTGGGCGTGGTGGCAGGTGCCTGTAATCCCAGCTACTAGGGAGGCTGAGCCAGGAGAATCTCTTGAATCTGGGAGGCGGAGGTTGGAGGTTGCAGCGAGCTAAGATCTTGCCCCAGCACTCCAGCCTGGATGACAAAGCCAGGCTCTATCTCAAAAAAAAAAAAAAAAAAAAAAAAAAAAAAAAAAAAAAGAAGAAGAAGAAGAAGAAGAAGTAAGAGGACCCTGAATTTTAGCAAAATAGTGCAAGAAGTCATGGTACTCTGAAAATTATGTAAGAATTTTGCATTGTTTAATCCATTTTTCTCATGTCATAAAAATTATGGAAGATAGGAAATACTATAAACAAATGACAAACCAAATAAATGAATAAATGAGAAGCCCTGTTTTTCTTTATGTTATATGTGAAAAGATGAATAGTTTTTCAAAATTTGGTCCTAAGAAGGCACCCACCACTGTATCTAATTAAATTTGCTAGTGTAAAAAAAAAAAAAAGTAATTACTTGTGGAATACTAAAATTTGGTAGAATGCCTATCATCAACTTTACTCATTTATAGAAATCAGTTCCAACGCTAATGCAGTATTGTGTTTCTTTAAATAAGCTTAAAACTAAATTGACAACATTAAATAATAATTTATAATATAAAGAATACATAATATATAAATATAAATATCAATAGATACTGCTTATCAAATCCTTGGCATGTTCCACATAATGTGCTATGCATTTTAAATGAATTAGGTAATTTGATTCTCACAAAAACCCTTTTAAATTAGATTAGATTTCAAAGATAAAAAAACTGAAACTCAGAGAATTTAAGCAATATGCCCAAATTTGTGCAGTAAGGAATTAAATTCTGGCCTATCAAATCAAATGTAAAACTCTGTGCTCTCAAACACTATGCTATGATGTTTTCTAACACAGATAAATTAAGGTCCTCATCATATAACATCTATTCTAAATTAGAAAATATTTTAGTTACTTCATGTTGAAGAATGAAGGCTTTTAAATAAATATACTTCTTGGATAATTGTTTAAACTATTGTTCAGTCTATTACAATGAAAGTATTTTTAAAGTGTTTCACCTAATTTTCAGTTTGAGTGAAGTCATACAGTAAACACAATGGAACATTCTTTGTGAGTCCGGTTGCCATTGCAATCAGTTATTTTACACTACTAAACACATGGGTGGTAGAAACTAGACGGGATACTTCAAGGATGTCCACATTAATTACTGGCACAAAAAGTCTGGTCTTTTGCCTATTTCATAAAATTGATGTGCAGAATGCAAAAACATGGCCATGTAATAATAATACACCTTTAGATAAAATGAGTTACTAAAGGAAATTACAAGTGATTTTTTTTTGTTTCCCAAAAATTATTATCTGAAGTTGATATTTTAGCAACACTATTATTTAACCTCTTAATGTCTCATTGGAATATTTATTTAATTTACGTGGAATAATAGTATTGAGTAAATATTTATAGAATTTAAAAATTATGTGGATATTTCTCCCTGAAGGTCAAAAGGTTGTATATTTTGACAAAATTTTCATAACAAGCCCACAACATGCAGCTCCCTTCATAGGTGCCATGTTTGTAAGGCTTCTTTTTCTACATAATTCTTTTCTGTGTTAGACAAAGTGTGCCAATTTTTGCCTATATTTATTTTGTATTCAAAAATATGTTCCATGTCTTTTCTTTCCCTACGGTGTTTTGCAGATGTAGTTGCCACAAAATAATGAATTTAAGTGTAAACTCCAAATCCCAGTGTGAGATGTAGGGGTGGCCAGGGGAAGATTATCAAAAATTAATTTTGTGCTAGACACTTGCAAGAGTTAAAGAAAGAGGAAAGATACATGAAAAGCAGCTCAATAGTCAAAGACAGGTTTATTTTGGAGAATACACCTGAGACGGGCTTCTGGCTGATTTCTGTCAAGAGCACTCTCTCTTGCCGATTAAGAATATTTAAGGGTTTTAGGATGAGAGAGCTCATCACAGGCTTGGAATGTTTCTGTATGGAGGAGAAGTTTATTGTGGGGCTGAAATGTCTGGTCAGAAGGGAGGTTATCTTGGGGCTCACATCTCTCTGGCCATAGGGGAGATTGTCTCAGGCTGGCAAATCTCTAGTCAGGGAAGGGTTTATCTTAGGGTTGGAATGTTTCTGGTCGAAGATGTAATTTGTGGTTTATGGTCATGTCCTCTGGATTTAGAAAGTTTTTGATCAAGGGGAGCTTTAAAATGGTAGTGTTTGTCCAAGATGGTGATGCTCCCGCTCTCTTAACACTTTGCCTGTTCTTTGTTTTTAAAATGCCAAAATTAATCTTCACAAAAATGTTCTATATTAAATCTTTTCTACATTATTTATTAAAATATAGGAACATTTAGGAAAAAGTAAAACAGATTAAGTAACTTTTGTAAATCACACAACTCTGGAACCTGGGATTTGAAACAAGATATGCCTGGCCTCACATTCTTTATGATTTAATTCTCCAATACACGAAAACAAACCGTTCAAATGCAAAAACCCCTGGCTTCCCAGAGCTTTCGTATTAAGACAGTCACAGTGGGCCAGGCGCGGTGGCTCAAGCCTGTAATCCCAGCACTTTGGGAGGCCGAGACGGGTAGATCACGAGGTCAGGAGATCGAGACCATCCTGGCTAACATGGTGAAACCCCGTCTCTACTAAAAAATACAAAAAACTAGCCGGGTGAGGTGGCGGGCGCCTGTAGTCCCAGCTACTCCGGAGGCTGAGGCAGGAGAATGGCGTGAACTCGGGAGGCAGAGCTTGCAGTGAGCTGAGATCCGGCCACTGCACTCCAGTCTCAGCGACAGAGCGAGACTCCGTCTCAAAAAAAAAAAAAAAAAAAAAAAAAAAAAGACAGTTACAGTGAATAAATAAGGATTCAGTAGTTTTAAGTATTGTTTAGTTTAGTGGTTAAAGTTTCAGTCACCAGTGTTTTCAGTTTCAGAGATAAATACTTCCAATTCTACTTTATCCTCAAACTAAAATGAGTTGCTTGCCATGATTAAATAAAAATTTGATTGTATTTTCGCTGAATAAATTATAGAAGTTTTACTAGTTTTACAGTTCAGAGACTTACCTGTCTGTCCTTAATTTATTGTTCACATTTTGTTAAAGGCAGTCAACCAGGCCAAAAAGATAATGCAGTAAAATACAGTTCAGACCATGGTTTAAGGCAGTAAGTATGGCAGAAAGGCCACATTAACATACTATCAATTTTCCTGCTCACTTACCCATTAAGAGACTTAAAGGTGCACTTTATATATTAAAAATTGATAATTATGGTAGAAAACTTTGGTAATTACAGTAGAAAATATTTCTTTTTACCAAAATTAACCTTTATAAATCACAGGATTGGTGATAAAAGTATGAGTCCATTACAGCTACTGAGTAAAGACCCAATTTTAACTACTTATGAATAAATACATCAGAAGTGTCCTATAATATAACTCAATGAGATATTATGAGTGAGTATATTTTGTATTGAATAACTTGAATAATGTAAATATTTACATGGTTACATTCAAGATTTGATCAATACCAAATGTAACAATTGTAGTTATACTAGTAAATTGAGATTGGGCAGACAAAAAAGGGCTTAATTTAAGGGTTTTTGAAATAAGATATAACTGTGCATTAGATCCTGTTTTAACAAGGATACTATTAGGAATGATTAAGTTATATGTGGGCAGAATGCCAGTGTTTATAGTATTATCAATTATGAGTATGATAAAATATTTAAAAACTTTAAAAATAAGATAAATGGTTTTAAGTGTATTGGGAAAATATATGGTACTCTTTTTAACTTTAGTCAGTTACTTTAATAAGCAATTGAAGAATGTCAACATTGAATTTTTTAACTAAATAAAATATTAAAAATTCCATAATATGATGATTATGTATGCTTAAAAGTAGTAATTTCATGATAAACATGTATGGCAGACATGGATATAGAACACTCAGATCTTCCTTCAAGAAGCTTCTTCATAGTCCAGTTTCTAAGAGTGTAGCTAGCAGGCATTATGTAGCTGTTTGCTGTTACACGGTCAGCCTCGTCTCTTGAGCAAAGGCCACACTCTTTCCAGGATGGTCCCCAGATGATGCAAGATGGAATGACAAAGACCTAGCCATTCCCACTTACAACAAGACTCATATAAATGACAGTCCTTGCTTTAGAGCTCCCCCAGTGAGTTGGCAGAGATTTACTTCTTCAGGTCTGCAGGATTGTCTGATGACTCCTCCTGCCCAATCCTGCTTTCTTCTGTTTCCTTTCTGAGGTGTTACCACCCAATAAATCTTTTTAAAATTCCTAAAACAATTTTTAAGTCTGCTTCCCAGAGAATCCAACAGTGGCACAAAATGAATACACTATTTTAATCACAGCAAACAGAAAAAAAAGTGTTTGTTTATAAGTTCTCCTCTTTGACTTTATAAATTTCCTATTTTGAGTCACTATATGTTCACATTCTTTCTGTATTTACTGTTTTTAAAATCTGAATGTGTCTTACAAGTGATGTGAATTAGGATTATAGGGTTTTTTTAAAAAAAAACAGGCTTCTACACGTTGTTATTAAAATAATGGTAGATATTTGAGTAGATGATGATGATAACTTAGAATCAAGGAAATAGGACATTATTCTGAGATACACAGAGCAAATTATACAATCTGGTTTATTTTATGGTTAAAAGACTTGAAGTTAGCAAACTTATGTTACAAAAAATCTTCTCCCTATATCTAATTGTGTTTATGGGTCAGCTAATTAACCTCCCTGCCAGTACCTCATCTAAAAATATAGATAATACCATCAATATCAAAGTTGCTACAAAAGTAAAATTAGACAATGAATATAAGAAACATTTGAAATTTTAAGAGAACCCTGTAATTTCTCCCAAATTTGTAGTGTGTAGCTTGAATATAATTAATAAGTAGCAAATATAGTACCACTTACTCTCCTTATGCACAGAAATGACCTCTATGAATCATGGAATTACTCTACAGGGACTTCATGTGGTTTGAAATTCTCCTTGAATGCAACACAATAGGTCTCCACAAATGACTACCTACTGGCAAATAAGAATTATATGAATTATATTTCTGAACTTCCAATTTTTGCGTTCAAGGCCTCTAAAATTAGGTTTCAGTGCACTTTTCTAATTTTATCTCAGGAACACAATAATGTGAATGCTCAAGGGTAACCAAACTACTCCAAAAAAAATCTTGGGATTTTCCATTTTATCTCTTACATAGTAAGTCTTCTGCTTGTCAGAAATAACTTAAAGTTTATTGTGTGGTTGCCATGATCAGGTGAGAAACCCAGATATTAGAAAACCTGGCAGGTCAGGCCAACTGGTTAGAAGGGATTAACCTTCTAGAAGGGATTAACTGGCTAGAAGGGATTAATAGGTTGTTATGCCAACAATTACTTAATAAACAACAAAGTAATATTATTGAACAGCCTCACCTAATAAAAGGCTCCATGATTATGAAAATAATATATATCCTCACTATTCAGTAAGGTACCATCCAGCCCTGTGTAGCTATTGAGTACTTAAAAAGTGATTAATATGACCGAGAAACTAAAATGAAGTTGGGTATAATATTAATATAAATTTAAATACAATTGAGTTACATTTAATATATTAAATTAGATTCTGGAAATTTAAATTCTGAAAGTACTTTTAGAATGATGAAGGAAACAAGCATGAAAACTTATCTGGTAAAGAAACCAGAAAAATATGTCAAAATTATTTTTTTCAGAACTCTATAAATTAACTGAAGTTTGAAAACTCAGATTAATGATTATTCAAGAAAAATGACTGAATTTTAGTAAGACTGACCAACATTATTGTGCTTTAAATTGCAGTGTTACCATCTGCCTTTCTCCAGCTCTGTGGTTACCATGAAAACAAACAACATCAACATCAAAACTGTGAGAACTGTAAAAACAAGCAGTGTAGTTGCAACTCAAGGGGTCAGAACATGATTAGAAGTCCTATAAGACCCTATTCCCAGAAAATTCTCACTATTTTGCCTCTCTGGAAGCTTCTTGAAAAAAGTGAATAACTAAGGTTTGTCTTGTTTGACTTAACTCAAATCTCACACTGAGCAAAAAGCCATATCCACAGGAGGTTTGATGCAAACAATTAGCAGCAATTGCTTAATATTGTGTTTGCCTAAGGTGGTGATACTAGGTAGCCCTAACAGTAGGTTACCAAAAAACTCAAAATAAAAACATAGAGAGTGAGATGTCTGTAGGAGCTTTTAAAAGTTTTGACATATTTCTGTGAATCTAGAAGCTTACATATATATTCATAAATTTCCTATGCCTAGGATATATCTGAAAAAACTGTAATCTCTCATCTTAGGCTGACCTTGAACTTCTACAGGAAGTGAAGGCTAAAAGAGAGTTATATACCGTTTGATGAAACATTAAATTTTTAACTCAACACTTGCATACAGAGTTCCTTGACAAATGCTCAAAAAATTATTAGTTGAAGCATTTTAAGAAAATGTCTATCAGATTATTAGTTGACCACTAACCTGAGCAGAGATTTAAGTGGCTATACATAATAAAAGATACCTACTTTTAAAAATGGGTATTTATATATATACATATATATGTTTATGAAAGAAGTGAAAGATTTGTACATTAGAAACTTCAAAAATTATTAAAGAAATTAAAAATCCTATGTGAATTAAAAGAAATCTCATGTTTATGAATATAAATATTTGATGATGTTAAATTGGCTGGAATTCCAAAATTGATTTGTAGATTCAACCTAATCTCTATCAAAACCACATCTACTTTTTTTGTGTGAAAATTGGCAAGCTAGCAACTGCAATTCAAGTGGAAATGTAAGGTATCCATAATAACTGAAACTATTTTGAAAAAATAAGAATAAAGATAGAAGAAGATTTTTGCACAAAGACATACAGATCAAATAAAAATTGAGAGTCCAGAAATAAATCTTTACATTTATAATCAATTTTGACTAGAGGGACAAGACAAATAAATAGGAAAAATTTGTCTATTCAATAAATGATACTGAAATAATTCAATATCTACATTCCAAAAAATGAGGTGGGTCCCTAATTTATGGCATATAGAAATATTAACTTAAGATAGATCATATACTTACATGTTAGAACTAAAACTATAAATCTCTTAGAATAAAATATAAAGATAGATACATATAACTTTACAATACAATGATTGCTTACAAAAAGTACAAGTGACAAGTATAAGCACAAAAAAAGGAGATAAATTGGACTTCATCAAAAGTAAAATCTTTGTGTTTCAAAGGATACTGTTAGGAAAGGAAAAGACAGCCCACATGGTAATGAAATATGTTTTCATATTACATATCTGATAATAATATATAAATAACACAACAATACAAAACCACATAACCCAATTTAAAAAATTAAATATTTTCATAAATGTTTTTTCAAAGGAAACGTACAAGTGGCCAAAAAACACATGAAAAGGTAATGGTAAACATTAGTTATTAGTGTAATAAAAATAAAAAACACAATTAGATATGATTTCATACACACTAAGATGGCTAAAAATACAAAGACATTAACAAGTGTTGATGATGCCATAAAGAAATTGTGAACTTCATGAATTTCTCATGCAATACAAAATGATACAGCCATCCAGGCACGGTGGCTCATGTCTGTAATCCTAGCATTTTGGGAGACCGAGGCGGTCAGATAACCTGAGGTCAGGAGTTCAAGACCAGCCTGGCCAACATGGTGCAACCCTGTCTCTACTAAAAATACAAAAATTAGAGGGGTATGGTGGCGGACACCTGTAATCCCAGCTACTCAGGAGGCTGAGGCAGGGGAATCACTTGATCCCGGGAGATGGAGGTTGCAGTGAGCCGAGATCGTGCCACTGCACTCCAGCCTGGGCAACAGATTGAGACTCTCTCAAAGAACAAAAACAAAAACAAAACAAAAACAAAAACAAAAAACAGAAAGATTCTTGAAATTTCTCAAATTGTGTAACTTATTATCCAGCAATTTTATTCCTAGGTGTATATTCATAAGAATTAAAAATTTATGTCCACACATAAAGTTGTAGAAGAATGTTTATAGAAGTTTTACTCCTAATAGTAAAATAGTGGAAACAACCCACATGCCTACAGGTCCATGAACTGATAAAGAAGATATAAAGATTTTCCAAGATAAACAAGAGTTGCGGGAGTTATTCACCACCGATCCTGTCTTACTAGAAATGATAAAGGAAGTTCCTCAAGAAGAAGTAAAAGAATGCTAATTACTAACAAAGGAAATATAAAAGTATAAAATTCACTGTTGAAAGTAAGTAGACAGTCAAGTTTAGAAAACTGAAATACTGCAATTGTGGAATATATATCACTTATGTCTTTAGTATAAAAATAAAAGACAAAACTATTAAAATAATAACTGCAATAATTTGTTAAGGGATACATTTTATTAAAAAAAAATATTTGAGACACCAAATATTTAAAATGAGAAGATGAAATTTAATCTCTGATCTGAGTGATGAACAAGAGCTAAATGTGTGAAGATTTGGGTAAAGAATGCCCCGAGTAGATAAAAGCAAGTGCGAAGGACTTGAGCAGAGCTAACTTGGTATACTCAATGTTGAGAAGAAAACAGTAGATCTGGACCAGAATGAAATAAGGGGATATTAATATAAGATGATGTCTGATACATAGGTTGGTTCCAATCTTGGTGATACTTATATCCTCATGCTATATGGTAAGTATATGATCAATTAATTCAACAAATATTTATTAAGTACCATGTATAGTAGATAAAAAATATTTTGACATTTGTTAAAATGATAAGAAAATAATTGAGACTACCACAGTAGATGTCAAGACAATAACAATGGAGAAGAGAGACTGGGATCAATTCTAAATACAAGAACAAGTGGGGATGTATAGCCAAGAAGCAAGTTGGGGTGGCGGTACAGAAGTGAATAGGTGAAAATGTACTAAGAGGAGACATCAAAGGTAGGAGAAATTACTACTGCATTGACTTAACAGAACTCTTGCTGATGGCAAATCAGTAATCAGATATCACCTGGGGGATGTTGGGGAAGGAGGAATTTGATCAGATGTTGAAGGTGGTCAGACATCGAGGGTAATCATACGAAGTTTAAGAGGATTCTCTCCAAACTGACTTAGCATGATTCCTCCTAAAACTGGACTCTGCAAGCATGGACATGGAAGTCTGAGGTCAAGGCCAAACCAAAAGAGGGCAGAGAGGATCCTGATTGAAGTTTGGTCAAGGAGAAAGTATTTGTCAGTACCAGGTACCTGCAATCGATGTTTGGGATACATCATAAAACAGAATAGTGAAAAACTCTTTGCTTTAAGGAATTCATATTCCTATGGAGGGAGGTAGAAAAAATAGCTTTCATTGAAAAGTTAAAATTTGAAAAAGACTGTAAAATATTAGGAAATTAGCTCTGCAGGAATCTGAGAATGGTTTTTCTAGGTGAAAAGGGAATAGCCAGTGAGAGGACCACAAAGTTGAAGCATGCAGGTCAAGATCTAGCAAAGATCTATAGCATTTCTTCTCAAATATACATACACATTCACAGGGAATCTTTTAAAAATGCAGATTTTGATTTATGAAGTATAGGAAAGAGAGGGTTGATATTCTGTATTCTGACAAGCTCTCAGGTGAGGGGAAAGGGTACTGCTTTTCCACTGCCTAGACTTTGAATAAAAATAGTCCAAGGATAGATGGAATGCAATATTCATAAATCCCAATTCAAGTTTACCATCCTGAAAATTTTTGGAATCAAGGCAGAACTTCAGCCTTATGCCTCCGAGTTTTTATCGTCCCATGCTAATTCCACAAACACTTTTTAAAGTTAGGACAAAAAAAAAAACCTCAGCCAAAATTGGTTTAAGTAGAAACAAGGAATATATTATTTCCTGTAGATGAGCTGCCTTTATCACCCTCTAGAACTTCAAAGATTCAAAGGCTGTCATCATTAGTCTCTTTCCACTCTGCTTTGCTTTGTATTGGGTTTCATTTTCAGGCAGATTTTCTCCACATGGCTTCCGCCATAGCAACTGAGACATCAACACAGCTTTAAGTTTATGGAAAGAGAGACTGTCTCCTCTCAATATGCCCAAAGAGCCCCAGAATAAAGTTGCATTTGATCAGCCTAGATCAAATGCTTATTCTGAACCAATCATTATTGCAGTTGCTTTGATGCTCTGGTTTTGACAGGATTACTTAAGTTCCTTGTGATCAGAATGGTTGTGAGTGCCCTTAAGCCATAAGTAATGATATGAAAGAAGGGATATTCCCCCAAGAAAACTTCTATTACTAGAAAAAAGATGTAAGACAATGGTCAGGCAAAGACGATAAATGTTGACTATAAACCAGAAATGTGTAAAATACATTCGGTTCTCAACACCACAGTGTGAGAGGAATAGTGACAAACTTCAGTGAGCTTATATGAGTACATTCTTGATGTGAAATGGAAACCAAACCTCACAAAAATGATTGAATAAATGTCACATACTAAAAGAGAAGATGAAATGAAAACAAAACCAAAGCCAAATTTTAAAAAATCTTTAGTATTTGCAAGGCAAATAGAGAGAAAAAAATACATCATATATATATTTACAAATAGGAGAACTAACAGATCAAAGCCAATGCTTTAATATTATAAAAATGTGACCTTGATTAGGATATGTAAAACTTGTTTTGTTTTTTGTAGACACAGGGTCTTGCTGTGTTGCACAGGCTGGTCTGGAACTCCTGGCCTCCCAAAGTGCTGGGATTACAAGCATGAGCAGCTGTGCCCTGCTGAAAACATTTTTTTTTTTTTTATTTTTTAATGAAGTAAAGTAGATCAGGTCACCTTCAGTGAAACTATCTTAGTTTTTTTTGTAGGTACGAGAAATCTGAGAGCTATATAAAATGTTTAAGTAGTGATTAAACTTTTTAAATTGCTGTGAATACATTTTTAATCTTAGATTTAAGTTACCACACGAACATGGGGTGACTAAGACAGTTCCTTAACTTAATGAAGTATTATAACAATGTAAATCAGATGTACGTTTACTTGCACATGTGCCAAAATATGTATGCACAGCTCAGCTTTTTCAGCAGCTTCTGTGAGAAGGCCAGTTATAGTCACTGCATCCTAAAATGGTACCAAGGACAGGTCCAATTATGTTCCCATGAAATTTCACTGGAAACTCCCCAGTACATGTAACTCTTTCTTCTTGTTTCTCCACCTGGCCCCAGGCCACTGGGTCTCACCTCAGATTCATCTTCAGTTCTGCTTTTCCTCTTCTTTTGATCCTTTATTAGAGTAATTTCCTTCTTGTGAACTGTGGGAGCTGGCCTGAGATTCTATCAAGTCCTATAAAGATAGTCTCTAATTTGATTTGGCTCCGTGTCCCCACCCAAATCTTATGCCATCCCCATGTGTTGGAGGAGGAGCCTGGTGGGAGGTGATTGGTTGAAGATGGTGGTTTCTCCCTTGCTGTTCTCATGATAATGAGTGAATTCTCATGAGATCTGATGGTTTAAAATTTTGTGGCAGCTCCCCCCTCATACTGTCTCTCTCTCCTGCCACCATGTGAAGAAAGTGCTTGCTTCCCCTTCACCATCCACCATGATTTAAGTTTCCTGAGGCCTCTCAGCTATGCTTCCTGTACAGTCCATGGAACTTAAATCACTTAACCTCTTTTCTTCATAAATTACCCAGTCTCAGGTAGTTTTTTATAGCAGTGTGAGAACAGACTAATACAGTCTCTTTACAAGAGATATTTTTTTCTCCCAGCTCTAGAAACATAACATTCTTTTCATACTAGTGCTTTAGCATGGAAACATTTATTATTTTGTTAATTCCTTGGAAGGCCTAGAATAAAATGCTCCTGAAAATCCTTACCTATTTTTTGAAAGTATTCTTCACCATCAACTTTATTAAGCAACCCATATTTATTGCATTCATTTCCTAGCTATACACGTACACTCACAACTTCTTTTACTGTTGCCAAAGCCATTAATACAAGTTATTAAATTCTAAATTTAATTCTAATTTTTTTTAAAAAATAACACTGGCACAGAAGACTAAGTTGCCTGTTCTTAGCACTTATTATTCCTGCATGCTTGATTATATTTAATGTTTGGACTATCTCATTTTCTTGAAAATCTCCTCCCTTATTTTTCATGACACCCTATTGCAGTGGGTTTCAAAGTGTACTTTCCAGAACACTATCTGGAATTATCTGGAAACTTTTGAATTACAGAGTGTCTGACCTCATTCTGATAAATTATAAACTTTGATGGTGGGCTCAGCAATATATTGTCTAAGATACCCAGGTGATTCTGATCTAGTGTACCAATTTTGATTTAAAAGGTAAGTGATGCCCTTGAAGGACCCCTCTTCATTTTTTACCTTCTTTCACTCCTCTTCATAGTCCTTTTTTTTCTTTTTCCTGCTTAAATCTATTTTTTTCTCTAAGGAAAATTCCTCAGTCCTTTTTCTCTTTCTCACTCTCTTCATCTTATACTAGATTATATACAGCTAATGTTTAATTACTACTTCTACATAATTTTTATCTTCATTCTCAAACTCTCTCCCATATACTAATTCCAAAATATAAATTCTGGAGGTATTTTGGCTTCAAATATTTTTCCAACTGCATGTTTAAATTAAACGAATTCTCTTAAACTTCTTGATTATGTTTCTAACCTTACTACTTCCATTCATGACACGATTTTTTTTGTAGTTTTCAAAGTTTACAGAGCCAAAGGCATAGTTAGCTCTTTATTAGAGATCTCTCATATTAAACCAAGCTTTTTCTATGACCCTAATGTTTTCTGTATGTATCTTCTCCTACACCTTACAGTTACTATTCTACAATAGCTCGCCATGGTCTCTCTTCTAGAATATAATATTAACCCGTAATTTCATGCTATATTTCCAGTTTCCATAACTTTGCATCTACTGGCCATAGTGAAGATTAATTTGTCTTCAGTTATAGTAAACCATTTATTCTGAAATTCTGCTATCAAATGCCTTTAAGGTTATACTGTTTAACAAGATTATTAAAAGAGTCATGAGATTCCATCTATTTTCCTTACATATCTCTCCTACTAGTTTTTAAAATCAAAACACTGGTGCTGCCTTACTAAACAAAGTAAAGAAATAACAAAACAGCACTCAAAACTCTCTGCATCTTCCATTGCTCGTGTATTTCTCCCCAACCATTCCACCACCGTACTGACAAAGTCCTTTATACTTCTCAAGATTTATTAAGATTCTGCTATTATAATAGAACCTTCCATGAATTAGATGAAACCTCATCTTCCATAATATCATTCTCACATTTTCCCACTGTATATTTAAGCTTCATTTAATTATTCATATAAATAGTTTACTTTCTTGTATAGATTGTAAGCTGCCTAAGGACAAAGACAATATTTTGCAACATTCATGCACATTGATGCATATTGTTACCCTCCATATGATCTTTATTTTAAACTGGACTCTGGTGGGCTCTCTCATTAGCAAATGCAGGAAATATTCAATCTGTTAGAGTCTGGTGTTCAATGAAAATAATCACCAAGCAGGATAATGAAGTAAAACACCGCTTACATAATTCAGCCAGATAATATGTCACTATAGACTTAGAAATTAACTGTGTCCAAGAAATTAAATTCATCTATAGGAATTATTTTTTTAAACACATTACAACCTATGTGAGAATGTATTTTATTTTTCAACTTATATTTAGGCTTTACACTCGCTCAAGAATAGTCTCTAACCAATTATTTTGGACTACTTTGAAAGAGGTTATTTTTCTTCTCTAAATTTCTGAAAACTTCTCTGGCAAACAGAGATAGTGTCCAAAAGGAATTGCCCAGTGGAGCATTGTCTTTTAATCTTCCCTTTAAACGAGTGTCCTAAATTAAACCCATTCCATATTTAGGTGAGAAAAAAATATATATTTCTAAAATACAGAGACTGTGTTTAAAGTTCCAGTCTGTCCGATAAAAAATGTTAAGAAACTTCTAACTCCATGGACATGATTTCAAGGGCAATTGGTGTATTCCAGGTAAGCAATAGAGTTCATAAAACTGTGATTTATTTTAATTTGATAAAATAATTTACAAAAAAAGGCCAAACATAAGCTGTATTTTGTCAAACTTCTACTTTTATTTGCAAATTGGTCATAAGGGGAAATTTAGCTCATTATTTTAATAGGTTTCCAAAAATAAAACAGTTTGAATACAGCAGAAAATATACATTAACATATTAAAAGTCTTATTAGTCATTTTTATTATTATAAATTTGGTTCTTTGGAGGAAATGACAAAGACAAGTGAATGTTTTAGAAAACTTACCATTTGTTTTATAAAATATAGCAACATTTACTTATTAACTTTTTAGGTATTACATTGTGAAGCAGTTTATCTTCTATAATAATAATTCATCTTCTAAAATATAGCATACACCTTTGTGTAACTGATGGTTTAAAGGAGTGTGATTTATGCTTCTCTGAAGTGTCGTAAACTTGTCCTTATATAATCATCAATTGTTCTAGTCTCCATAATTTTGAGATTTAATGTTTGAACTATGCCAGTAAATTAAATGTCAAAGTTCTGTCTTTCAAATAACAGTCCTCAGAACAGTCTTTATTCCCGGCATGAGATTGAGGAGCAAGTGTTATTCGAATGATTCAAATATAAAACATGAAAGTAACAATCTTGTCTTTCTGATGAGGCATTATAGTTAAGTATGAACAAGTTAAATCTAGACTCATTTCATTTCATGTTCAATACCTGTTTTAAATATAATTCATCAGTAAAATTGTGTTGAATTAAAAATTAATAAAAGATTTTATCAGGCATTAATGAGTTCAATGTGAAAAGAGAATGGTACAAAATTAGAAGAAAAGGAAAATTAAGTTATTTAGGGAGTATATGTATAGATATAGATAGATAAATTTTAAAATAATTTTTATAGTAGATAGTTTGTGTTTTATGTTGAATCTATAAAATAAGCTAAGGGAAATACTATAGTAGTGAGAAAATTAGTTATCACAGAATCATCAAAATAAACCTAGATTGAGTTTCATGGGATAGATGATTTTAAGCTGAGCCGTGGAAGATCTGAACAAATCTGGAATGGAGAACAAAATAAGAATTATTAATTAAAATTATGCAGAACTTACACATGGTATGTATGATAAGTTGGCACCATATAGTAATAATTACCTCTCTTTATTATATCTTTATAAGTTTCTATAATAGGTATTGCAAATAAAATCAATAGAAATATTAAATTTAAATTAATTGAAAAGCTACATAATATGTCTTTAGGGTTAGAGTAAATATTAATTTTATGGAAAGGACAGAATTTGTCAAGATATAAGTGTTTTAGTTTGTTCTCATGCTGTTCTAAGGACATATCTGAGACTGGGTAATGTATATAGGAAAGAAGTTTAATTTACTCACAGTTCCGCAGGTTTGTGGAAGCCAGCCCCAGGAAACTTAACAATCAAGGCAGAACAGGAAGCAAACACATCCTTCTTCACATGGCAGCAGGAAGGGGAAACAATGAGATCTGAGCAAAGGTGAAAACACCTTATAAAACCATCAGATCTCATGAGAACTTATGCAGTATCACGAGAATAGCATGGGGAAAACTGTCCACGTGATTCAATTACCTCCCACAGGGACCCTCTCATGACACGTGGGGATTATGGGAACTATTCTACAATTGAAGATAAGATTGGGATGGGGACAGAGCCAAACCGTATCAACAAGCAAATGTAAAACATGCAAAATTTTACCTAACAGGAAAAACCTTACTTTTCTTACATTCACTGGTCATCAAGCAGACAATCATGTAAATGTAAGTTGCATTTTTTTTAAGGTAATATACATGGGAAAATAAAGATGAATAAGGATAAGGAAAACCATGATGGTTTTTTGGAAAAAAAAAAAAAACACAAAACACATGTCTTATTGATGGAGTTCATTATATGTTAACTTTATAAAGAAAAGACAACACATAAACCCAATCTATCAAACATTTTAATTAAATAAATATTGTTTTAGTAAAATATATTTTAATCCCAATGCTTTCTTGAGGTTAATTACATGTTTTAAATAATTATTGTTATTTTATAAAGTGCAATTCTCACTGTTTCTACAGCCCCTACTGTTCAGATATAAGGAATTTGGTGAAAAGTTAATTACTCCACATTGCCAAAATAAGAGAGTTACTTTAGATCTTAAATTATCTTTGCATCTACATCACACCTCTGAGAGGACTAGGCTTTATTTTACCAAAAAACCTACACTTTCACAGGTATTTGTTTGTTTTGGAGTTAGGGGTTTCTACTTACAAGTTGAACTAAATTCTTTACAATTCATATATGACTCCAGAAAGTTCCATGAGGAGATCGTGGATTTGGTTCACTTGCCAGGAAGAGAAAAGGAAATGAACTAATAAAACAAGACTTTGAAATAAGATACGGATTTATGAAAGAAGCTAGTTTTGAGAAGGTAGCAAAAACCTCTTTGGTTTAGTATAAGGCTGAAAAATAAATGGAAAAAACAAATGACGTCATTCTGGTTAAAAAGTTTTGATGGCACTTATAATTGACACTTTTCTTGGTTTTCTATGCCCTAATAAATTTAAAATTGTTCCAACATCATTCTCTATTATAATAGTTTGGTGTTTAGATTGCTATTTGAAATTATTATATTATTTAAAATAGATTTATGAGTCTGCATCCAAACATTTTAAGTGGCAGCAGCTTTAAATTATGGCTTAGCAACAAACTCTCTGGAGTCAAGAGTGGTAAATTTATTAACTTTTTTTGAATACTTAATTATGATAATTATTTTCCAAGTTTAAAATGTATGTAAACATTATATCAACTTATAGCTAAGAAGGCCAGGTGCAGTGGCTTATGTCTCTAATCCTAGCACTTTGGGAGGTCAAGATGGGCGGATCACTTCAGGTGAGGCGTTTGAGACCAGCCTGGCCAACACGGTGAAACCCTGTGTCTAGTAAAAATACAAAAATTAGTGCGCATAGTGGCACGTGCCTGTAGTCCCAGCTACTCAGGAGGCTGAGGCAGGAGAATTGCTTGAACCCAGGAGGCGGAGGTTGCAGTGAGCCGAGATCACACCACTCCACTCCAGCCTGGGCAACACAGTGAGACTCCATGTCAAAAAAAAAAAAACAAAAACCGACCAAACAAACAAAACAAACAAGCAAAAACAAAACATAGTTCAGAAAATTAGAATGTCCAAAATGCTCTGTTCATATAAAGATGCTGTCAAAAGAAAACACCTCAAAATCTTGCACATTTGTCTTTAACTTAGTGCTTTATAGGCAGTTTATAGACTTACTAGTTCACCTGTGGTCAAGAAGAAATAACTTTTCTGTCTTACAAAATCTGCTAATATAGATCACCTCCAACAGACAAATAAATATTTTTTGAAAACATATGTTATATTTTTGTTTGAAACTTATAAAAGTTGATTATTGATTTAGCCTTATTTTGACTCTTTTATATCTATGATTATAATATCCTCCTGTAATAAAAAAGAAAATCAATAACTAGTTCGATACTGAGTCTGGAACACAATGAATTGAAATTCAAAAGAAGAACCTATCTCCTTTTCCTTTACCTGTCTGTCAGTGGGAGTCAAAACACTCTTAGCTTCAGGGCATTAAACATGCTTTCAGTAGCCGGGGGCAGGAGTTACTTCAAGAGAAGAGTACAGCATTTCCCACTTATTCAGTTTCATTTTTTTCAGATTTCAGTTACCTAGGTAAACTGTAGTTTGAAAATATTAAATAGAAAATTTCAGAGAAAAACAATTCATATGTTTCAAATTGCATGACATTCTGAATAGCGTGATGAAATCTTGTGCCATCATGCTGCCTCCCACTTGGGAAGTAAATCATTTATTTGTTTATGTATCAACACAGTGTAAGCTACACACTCATTAGTCAGTAGTCCTCTGATTTATCAGATCAACTGTCATGGTATGGCAGTGACTGTGTACAAATAACTTTTATTTTATTTAATAGTGGCCTGAAATATACAAGAGTAATGATGCTGGCAGTTCAGATATGCCAATGAAAAGCCATAAAGAGCCTTTTTTCTTAAGTGATAGGATGAAAGTTCTTGACTTAATATAGAAAGAAAAATATTGTATGCTGGAGTTGCTAAGAGCTAAGGTAAGAAATTGAAACATGAAAAACCATAGTAAGGACTGACCAAATTCAAGTGTTGGTCCTCTGAAAAAATTAATAAGATGCATAGACCACTAGTTAGACTAATAAGGAAAAGAAAAAGAGATAAGGTCCAAATAAACACAATCAGAAATGACAAAAGAGACATTACAACTGACCCGACAGAAATATTAAAAACCCTCAGAGACTGCTATTAACACCACGGTGCACATAAACTAGAAAACTGACAAGAAATGGATATATTCCTGGACATCTACAACCCCCCAAGACTGAACTAGGAAGAAATTGAATCCCCGAACAGACCAATAATGAGTTCTAAAATTGAATCAGTAATAAATGCCTGCCAACCAAAAAAAGCCCAGAACTGGACAAATTTATAGCCAAATTCTACCAGATATAAAAAGAAGAGCTGATACCAATCCTACTGAAACTGTTCCAAAAAGTTTAGGAGGAGGGACTCCTTCCTAACTCATTCTATGAGGCCATCATCAGGTTTCTGATACCAAAACCTGGCAGAGACAAACCAAAAAAGGAAACTTCAGGTTGACATAACTTGATCATAATAGATGCAAAAATCCACAACAAAATATCAGCAAACCAAAACTAGCAGCACATCAAAAAGCTAAACCACCATGATTAAGTAGGCTTTATCCTTGGGAGATGCAGGATTGGTTCAACATATGCAAATCAAAACCAAAACAGCATAAACATAACATAACATAAACATAATTAAAAGCAAAAACAACGTGACTATCTCAATAGATGCAGAAAAAGCTTTTGATAAAATTCAACATTGCTTCATGTTATAAAAACCTTCAATAAACTAGGCTTTTTTTTTTTTTTTTTTTTCTGAGACAGAATGTCACTCTGTCGCACAGGCTGGAGTGCAGTGGTGCGATCTCGGTTCACTGCAACCACTGCCTCCCGGATTCAAGCAATTCTCCTGCCTTAGCCTCCTCAGTAGCTGGAACTACAGGCACCTGCCACCATGCCCTGCTAATTTTTGCATTTTTAGTAGAGACAGGCCTTTACCATTAGTCAGGCTGATCTCGAACTCCTGACCTCAGGTGACTCACCTGTCTCGGCCTCCCAAAGTACTGGGATTACAGGCATGAGCCACTGTGCCCAGACTAAACTAAGCTTTGAAGGAACAGAATTCAAAATTATAAGAGCTACTTATGACAAATCCATAGCAGATATACTGAATGGGCAAAAGGTGGAAGCATTTTCCTTGAAAACTGGAATGAGACAAGGGTACCCTCTCTCACCACTCCAATTCAACATAGTCTTGGAAATTCTGGCCAGAGCAATGAGATGAGAAAGAAATAAAAGGCATCCAAATAGGAAAAGAAGTCAAACTATCCCTGTTTGCAGATAACATGATTCTATGCCTAGAAAACCCCATTGTCGCTGTCTGAAAGCTCCTTGATCTGATAAACAACTTTGGCAAAATTTCTGGATACAAAATAAATGTATAAAAATCAGTAGCATTCCTATATGCCAATAGCATCCAAGCTGAGAACCAAATCAGAAACAGAATCCCATTCACAATTGCCACACAAAGAATAAAATACCTAGGCATACAGCTAATCAGGGAGGTGAAAGATTTCTAAAATGAGAATTACAAAACACTGCTTAAAGAAATCATACATGACACGAATAAATGGAAAAACATTCCATGCTCATGAATTGGAACAGTCACTATTGTTAAAATGGCCATACTGCCCAAAGCAATATAGAGAGATTCAATGTTATTTCTACAAAACTATCAATGACATTCTGCACATAATTAGAATTAGAAAAAAACTGTTTGAAAATTCATGTGAAACCAAAAAAGAACTGAAATAGCCAAGGCAATCCTAAGCAAAAGAAACAAACCTGGAGGCCTCATGTTACCTGACCTCAAATTATACTACAGGACTACAATAACCAAAACAGCATGGTGCTGATACATAAACAGACATCTGGAATAATGGAACAGAACAGAGAGTCCAGAAATAATGCCACACACTTACAACCATCTGATCTTTGACAAAGCCAACAAAAACAAGCAGTGAGGAAATGACTACCTATTCAGTAAATGGTGCTAGGATAACCGGCTAGCCATATGCAGAAGATTGAAACTGGTCTCATTCCTTATGCTGCATACAAAAATCAACTCAAGATGGATTAAAAACTTAAATGTAAACCCACAACTATAAAAACCCAGGAGGACAACCTAGGCAATACCATTTATGGCAAAGACAGCAAAAGCAATTTCAACAAAATAAAATTTGACAAAGGTGATCTAATTAAGTTAAAGAGTTTCTGTATAGCAAAATAAACTATCAACAGAGTAAACAGACAACCTGTAGACTAGGAGAAAATATTTACAAATACATATCCAACAAAGGTTTAATATCCAAAATCTATAAGGAACTTAAACAAATTTACAAGAAAAAACAACCCTAGTAAAAAGGGGGCAAAGAGCATGAACAGACACTTTTCAAAAGAAGACATGCATGTGGCCAGCAAGCGTATGAAAAAAATGTTAAACATTGCTAATTATTAGACAAATGCAAATGAAAACCACAATGAGATACCATCTCACACCAGTCAGAAAGGCCATTAATAAAAAATAAAAAAATAACAGATGCTGGCGAGGTTTTTGGAGAAAAGGGAACGCTTATATACTGCTGGTGGGAGTGTAAGTTAGTTCAGTCATTGTGAAAAGCAGTGTGGCAACTTCTCAAAGAACTTCAAGCAGAATTACCATTCTACCCAGAACTCACATTATTGGGTATATAGCCAATGGAATATAAATCATTCTATCATGAAGGCACATGCACACATATGTTTATTACAGCACTATTCACAATAGCAAAGGCATGGAATCAACATAAATGTCCATCAGGGTAGACTGGGTAAAGAAAATGTGGTATATATATATACACCATGGAATACTACACAGACATAAAAAAAAGATTGAGATGATGTCCTCTGCTGCAACATAGATGGATCTGAGACTATTATCCTAAGCAAACTAATGCAGGAACAGAAAACCAAATATCATATGTTTTCACTTATAAACATGAGCTAAACAATGAGAAAACATGAACATAAAGAGGGGAATAAGAGACACTGGGGCTTACTCGAGGGTGGAAAGTGAGAGGAGAAAGAGGATTAAAAAAAAAAAAACTATTGGGTACTATGCTTATTACTTGGGTGACTAAGTAATCTGTACACTGAACCACTGTGACACATAGTTTACCTATGTAACAATCCTGCACACGTATTCCTAAACCTAAAATGAAAGTTAAAAAAAAGAAATTGTACAAAAAGAGAGATTTACTCTAGTTCTGCTGTTATACATCAACTGCAAAGGCTACAGGCACAGTGACTGACGAGTTACAGCTACAGTGAGTAAGTGCTTAGTTAAGATGGAAAATGAATTCGATCTGTGGGTGAAAGATGTGAACATGTGAACATAGATGTGTTCCCATTGACAACAGTCGAGTTCCCCCCTATCTTCTGTTTCAGATATCCAATGAGGGTCTTTGGATATGTATTCCCCATGGATAGAGACTCTTGTAATGGGAAAAGTTTGCCAGGGTTGTTCTTATTCATAACAAAGATAACTCGAGAGTTCAAAGACAAAGAGTTTCAAATGGTTAGAAGCCAACCATATCCTGGACAGACTACAAGATACCTCCAGTTTCTCAAATTCACAATTCACGATTTCACATGTTTCCTACACATTGTGCCAAACCTTATTTTCATTCCAGCATGGCTGTCTTTGACATTTAAAAAATATTTAATATGCATACTTCCCTGAAAATATGAAAAGCAGGGTGAAGAGAGCAATATGTGCTTCTATGCTACCAGAATGTTTAATTCAATAAACATTGAATCATTTTTATTATTTAGCAGTGAAGGTGATTTTAATATTAGAACTTTATGTATGAGTAGAAATCTTCTCAAAGAAAACAGGAGATTCTTAATGAGGCAAGCATATTTGAAGCAAGGGAAATAGTCATAACAAATGCATGTGAAATACAAGTATATGTGGAAGTGGAGGTTAAAGCCAGAACAAAGAAGTAGCTCATATTCCTCAACAGTATATATTTCTCTTCCACAAATAATCTTATTTTAAAAATTGTAATCTGAATAAGGAAGATATTTTGGTGTTTAGCTTTTATAAATCTCTGCAAGAATTTTTTATAATGTCCCAATAAGATGGCCTCAGTTAGGTGGGGATAATTTAAATAACAGTTTGACATTATGAATACTCTGGGAACACAGATAGAATTGAGCGGATGAAAAAAAAAATGAACAGTAGATGTGAGAGTCAAAGAGAAAGGTAAAATACATGAAATTACATGCTTTCCTATTTGAAAATATTCCTTGCACCTCACTGGCAGATTATAAGTCATTCTAACATTTCATGATGTCTGAATTAGAAGGTAGGAAGAAGTGTGATAAGTAGCCGATTGTGTGAATCAGGACAATTCGTTGAAAAGTTTCTGATAGCTTATTTTAATTGAACCTGATTTCATGAATTCATGCTATTCTAATATTTCTAATACGGTATTCAATAGAACCAGGCTTTGCATTTTTTTTTCCAATTACTAGAAGACTAAAAAGTTATGTCAAAACTCCAACATCCATTCATCTAACAAAGTAATATGCATCAATCCTTCGACAGGCACTGGGGAAATCAATGGGTTCAAAGTCAGGCAGAATGCTTCCTCTTGAAGATATGACAGTTATTAATAAAATAATAAATAATGCCATAATTACCATCATAATAAATGTTCATAAGCTCTTATGAGATTAGATTGAGGAAGGATATTTCTACTAAAATATCAAGGAAAGCTGAAAAATGAGTAGAAGTTAAGTTTACAATTTATGAAGAGAATGATATTTCTAAGAGGAAAAGCAAAGCACCTGTAAAAGTTCTTTATAAAAATAAATATGGAAATAACTTTGAACTGAAATAATGTCCTTGTGGTAGGAAAACAAGCCAGGAAAGGGGACTGTATGTGATATAAGTTAGTAAATAGTCAAGTATCAGACTGTGCAGATTCTTGAAGGAGTATAAAGAGTTTTGTTTTCATGCTATTAGGAAAAGGGTAATGTAATTAGTTCTGCATTGTGATGAACAGATTGGAGAAGAACCTAAACTGTTATATAAAGGTGGATGAAATGCTCTTGTCAGTGGTGCCTTGCTCCAGAGTCATATCTGTAGAGGTGGAAAGAAGTAGATGAGTTTGAAATATATTTAGATGGTACATTTGCCAGGATTTGAATTACAGATTGATTATAAGAATGAGAAGGAAAGAGAAGTATCAGGGTGACTGATAAAAGTCAGGAATTGTTTAATAAACTGAGTAATAATACAATTCATTAAGATAGGGAGCATTAGAATAAGAACAAGTTTGGAAGGCATGGAATCAGATTCTGAATTCTATTTGGGAAATGTTAAATATGAGGTATGTTTGAGATATCTCAGAGAAGATGTTTAGTCGACTATAGTAGCCAGCCTCCCAGATGGACTCCAGTGATCATTACAGATGAACTCCACATTGTACCAGAGCTGCTCTTCTGTGTGACTAATAACGTAGGGTAAATTTGATGGTATGTTACTTCAAAGATTTGGTTATAAAGACTGCAGCTTCTGCACGTTCTCTCTCTCTCTCTCTCTCTCTCTCTCTCTCTATGTCTGACACACACACACACACACACACACACACACACACAATCGCTCGCACTGTCAAATCATGAGGACCATACTGTAAAGCATTAAGTTTCCATTTAATATCCAGTGAGGGACTGAGGCTTGCCAACCTGTGTGAACTTAGAAATTATTAGAAGGTGGAGAAGAGGGAGACATACTGGACACATGATGGTACAATTTACTGAGATAGAAAATGCTAGAGTCATAGATTTTAGAAAGTATGAGAAATGAAGAAGTATTTTTGATTTGTTCGGTTTGAGATGCTGATGCATTATCCAAGTGTCAAGATCAACTAGCAAGTTTGCTGGAAAAATCTGAAACTCACAATGAAGTTTAAACTAGAGATGTAAATGTAAGCAACGGCAGCATATAAACAGTAATTGAAACCATGAAACTGGTGGAGGTATCCTAGAAAATAAGTTTCAATGGAAAAATAATAATAAAGGTTGGTAGGTGGAGTTCTGGACCATGCCAATATTTAGAGCAGAAGTTCTTAACAAAGGGATATGGGGAGAGAACTTAGGGTGTTAATAAATTTAGACAGGCGAAATATTACCTCTTTATTTTTACAAATCATTAATTGTGATGTAGCAATTTTTTCAAATACAAATATAAGCTAAGACTGTAGTAATGTTAGCAATTCTGTGACTTCATCAGTAGTAATCACTGATAACCTCATATCACATTGCCATTCTGAAGTATCATGATACTTAAGATACTTACGCTTATCACAAGTTCAAAATAGTTAATAAACCCACTACTAGATCTTCTTATTTAATGCATTCATAAAGAAGCATATCTACTAGCACACCAAAGGTTTAAAAGTACATCTTTGGAAACCAGTATTGATATGAATTTTTCCTTTGTAAACCTATGCATTTAAAAAATATTCTAAATAAATTCATAAATATCACTAGATTTCCTGAAAACACTATGTTATAAAATAAGAAAATAACCTCTGATTTTGATAGAAAGAGGCACTGTTAGCAAAGTAATAATAAAATCAGCTGAATGTAATGTTCTGGAAGCCAAGTGAAGAAATTGTTTCCAAAAGGGAATGGTTGACTATATCAAATGCTTCTGAGAGTTAAGTGTTGGATCCAGTCTGAAATTGACTATCGGTTTTGGCAAGATATAATTTCTTTATGATCTTGATAGGAACAGTTTCAGTGGCCTAGCTGGGTCTAAAACCTAACTGGAATGAGTTCAAGTGAGAATGGTTACTGAAGAAATGTACAGAGTGTGTATAGAAAGATATTTCATAGTGTTCCATTTGGAAGAGGAGTGTATATATGGGACCATAGTAGGAAGAAAGTCAAGGAGTGAGACTCTTTTTTCAATGTATCTCTTTAGGATTAAAACTATTACAGGATTCTCTCTCTCTCTCTCTCTCTCTCTCTCTCTCTCTCTCTCTCTGTGTGTGTGTGTGTGTGTGTGTGTGTGTGTGTGTGTGTGTGCGCATTCAGGAAGTTTGACAGAGACAGGATATTCCCCAGAGCAGAGTCCTTGAATAGGCAAGAATAAAAGTTGTTCTAAGGTGAATCATTGCCCTGAGGAATAGGCACATTTTATCCATTTTAATAGGAATACAAATCTCAGTT